>NC_069794.1:44503627-49503627 GCF_027406575.1 Nycticebus coucang | reverse complement strand
CTTCCATTACAATGTTAAAGAGCAATGGAGAACATACAATTATTAAATCAGGTAATTATCAGGGTAATTATCAGGTTCATAACCTCATAAATTGATCTTTTTTATGTGTATTTTGGAAAATTCAAAACCTGCCCTTCTATCTATTTAAAATTATGCAATAAATTGTTCTCAACTATAGTTCCCCCATAGTGCTATAAAATTGTTGAATTTATGGCGCCTATCTATATGTAACTGTTGAGCATACTCTAGTTATGCTTTTTTTTTTTTTTTTTGCCTAACTACTATAAATATACTGTACGTCTATGGGATCAACTTTTTTGGCTTCCGTATATAAACAAGAGAACTTGAGAACATGCATATCTATCTATCTTTCTGCATGGCTCAATTCACTTCACATAATATCCTCCATGGCCATTTATGTTGTTGTGAATGAAAACTGTGTTCTTTTCTTCTTTATGGTTAAATAGTGTTTCATTGTCTGTGTGTACCTGTATCTATATAGCTAAATATACCTGTATCTATCCCCATGTATATATATGTCACATTTTCTTCGTTCATTTCTTTTTTCTTTTTTTTTCTTTTTTTTTATTTTATTGTTGGGGATTCATTGAGGGTACAATAAGCCAGTTACAATTGTTACACTGATTACAATTGTTAGGTAAAGTCCCTCTTGCAATCATGTCTTGCCCCCATAAAGTGTGACACACACTAAGGCCCCACCCCCCTCCCTCCATCCCTCTTTCTGCTTCCCCCCCCATAACCTTAATTGTCATTAATTGTCCTCATACCAAAATTGAGTACATAGGATTCATGCTTCTCCATTCTTGTGATGCTTTACTAAGAATAATGTCTTCCACTTCCATCCAGGTTAATACGAAGGATGTAAAGTCTCCATTCTTTTTTAATGGCTGAATAGTATACCATGGTATACATATACCACAGGTTGTTAATCCATTCCTGGGTTGGTGGGCATTTAGGCTGTTTCCACATTTTGGCGATTGTAAATTAAGCTGCAATAAACAGTCTAGTACAAGTGTCCTTCTGATAAAAGGATTTTTTTCCTTCTGGGTAGATGCCCAGTAATGGGATTGCAGGATCAAATGGGAGGTCTAGCTTGAGTGCTTTGAGGTTTCTCCATACTTCCTTCCAGAAAGGTTGTACTAGTTTGCAGTCCCACCAGCAGTGTAAAAGTGTTCCCTTCTCTCCACATCCACGCCAGCATCTGCAGTTTTGAGATTTTGTGATGTGGGCCATTCTCACTGGGGTTAGATGATATCTCAGGGATGTTTTGATTTGCATTTCTCTAATATATAGAGATGATGAACATTTTTTCATGTGTTTGTTAGCCATTCGTCTGTCGTCTTTAGAGAAAGTTCTATTCATGTCTCTTGCCCATTGATATATGGGATTGTTGGCTTTTTTCATGTGGATTAATTTGAGTTCTCTATAGATCCTGGTTTTCAAGCTTTTGTCTGATTGAAAATATGAAAATATCCTTTCCCATTGTGTGGGTTGTCTCTTTGCTTTGGTTATTGTCTCCTTAGCTGTACAGAAGCTTTTCAGTTTAATGAAGTCCCATTTGTTTATTTTTGTTGTTGTTGCAATTGCCATGGCAGTCCTCTTCATGAAGTCTTCCCCCAGGCCAATATCTTCCAGTGTTTTTCCTATGCTTTCTTGGAGGATTTTTATTGTTTCCTGCTTTAAATTTAAGTCCTTTATCCATCTTGAATCAATTTTTGTGAGTGGGGAAAGGTGTGGGTCCAGTTTCAGTCTTTTACATGTAGACAGCCAGTTCTCCCAACACCATTTATTGAATAGGGAGTCTTTCCCCCACGGTAAGTTCTTGTTTGGTTTATCGAAGATTAGGTGGTTGTAAGATGTTAGTTTCATTTCTTGGTGTTCAATTCTATTCCAAGTGTCTATGTCTCTGTTTTTGTGCCAGTACCATGCTGTCTTTAGCACTCTGGCTTTGTAGTACAGACTAAAATCTGGTATGCTGATGCCCCCAGCTTTATTTTTGTTACTAAGAACTGCGTTAGCTATACGGGGTTTTTTCTAGTTCCATACAAAACGCAGAATCATTTTTTCCAAATCATGAAAGTACGATGTAGGTACTTTGATAGGAATGGCATTGAATACGTAGATTGCTTTGGGAAGTATAGACATTTTAACAATGTTGATTATTCCAAACCATGAGCATGGTATGTTCTTCCATTTGTTAATATCCTCTGCTATTTCCTTTCTGAGGAGTTCATAGTTTTCTTTATACAGATCCTTCACCTCCTTCGTTAGGTATATTCCTAGGTATTTCATTTTCTGTGAGACTATGGTGAAGGGAGTTGTCTCCTTAATTAGCTTCTCATCTTGACTGTTATTGGTGCATACAAAGGCTACTGAATTGTGGACATTGATTTTATATCCTGAAACATTACTGTATTTTTTGATGACTTCTAGGAGTCTTGTGGTTGAGTCTTTGGGGTTCTCTAAGTATACGATCATGTCGTCAGCAAAGAGGGAGAGTTTGACCTCCTCTGCTCCCATTTGGATTCCCTTTATTTCCTTGTCTTGCCTAACTGTATTGGCTAGAATTTCCAGCACTATGTTGAATAGTAAAGGTGACAGAGGACAACCATGTCTGGTTCCAGTTCTAAGAGGAAAAGCTTTCAGTTTTACTCCATTCAGTAAAATATTGGCTGTGGATTTGTCATAGATAGCTTCAATCAGTTTTAGAAATGTGCCACCTATGCCTATACTCTTCAGTGTTCTAATTTGAAAAGGATGCTGGATTTTATCAAAAGCTTTTTCTGCATCTATTGAGAGGATCGTGTGATCTTTATTTTTGCCTCTGTTAATATGGTGGATAACGTTTATGGACTTGCGTATGTTAAACCAGCCTTGCATCCCTGGGATGAAGCCTACTTGATCATGATGAATGACTTTTTTGATGATAAGCTGTAATCTATTGGCTAGGATTTTGTTGAGAATTTTTCCATCTATATTTATGAGTGAGATTGGTCTGAAATTCTCCTTTTTGTTTGGGTCTTTTCCTGGTTTTGGTATCAGGTTGATGTTTGCTTCATAGAATGTGTTGGGGAAGATACCTTCTTCCTCATTTTTTTGGAATAATTTCTGCAGTACAGGAATAAGCTCTTCCTTGAAGGTTTGATAGAATTCTGGAGTGAAGCCATCTGGACCAGGGCATTTTTTAGTTTCTTTGATCTTTTTTATTGTTTCTTTGATCTCGGTGCTTGAAATTGGTCTTCTCAGGAGCTCTATTTCTTCCTGGCTAAGTCTAGGGAGAGGGTGTGATTCCAAATATTGATCCATTTCTTTCACATTGTCAAATTTCTGGGCATAGAGTTTCTGGTAGTATTCAGAGATGATCTCTTGTATCTCTGTGGGATCAGTTGTTATTTCCCCTTTATCATTTCTGATTGAGGTTACTAGAGATTTTACCTTTCTATTTCTAGTTAGTCTGGCCAATGGTTTATCTATTTTATTTATTTTTTCAAAAACCAACTCCTTGTTTCATTAATTTTCTGAATGATTCTTTTGTTTTCAATTTCATTGATCTCTGATTTGATTTTGGATATTTCTTTTCTTCTACTGAGTTTAGGCTTGGATTGTTCTTCTTTTTCCAATTCCATAAGATCTCTTGTGAGATTGTTGATGTGCTCTCTTTCTGTTTTTCGAATGTAGGCATCTAAAGCTATGAATTTTCCTCTCAAAACTGCTTTTGCAGTATCCCACAGGTTTTGGTAGCTTGTGTCTTCATTGTTGTTATGCTCAAGGAAGTTAATGATTTCCTGTTTTATTTCTTCCTGCACCCATCTGTTATTCAACAGAAGATTGTTTAATTTCCATGCCTTTGGGTGGGGTCGAGCATTTTTGTTAGAGTTGCGTTCCACCTTTAGTGCCTTATGGTCTGAAAAGATACAAGTTAAAATTTCAATTATTTTGATTCTGTTGATATTTGTTTTGTGTCCCAGGATATGATCAATTTTGGAGAATGTTCCATGGGGTGATGAGAAGAATGTATATTCTTTGTCTTTGGGGTGGAGTGTTCTATATGCGTCTATCAAGCACAGTTGTTCTAGTGTCTCATTTAAATCTCTTATATCTTTGTTTAATTTCTGTTTAGAGGATCTGTCCAGCTGTGTAAGAGGAGTGTTAAGGTCCCCTGTTATGATGGTATTATCAGATATCATATTGCTCAGACTGAGTAAGGTCTGTTTCAAGAATCTGGGAGCATTTAAATTGGGTGCATAGATATTTAGAATTGAAATGTCTTCTTGTTGTAGTTTTCCCTTGACCAATATAAAGTGACCATCTTTGTCTTTTTTGACTTTAGTTGCTTTAAATCCACATGTATCTGAAAATAAGATTGCATCTCCTCTTTTCTTCTGAATTCCATTTGCCTGAAAAATTGTCTTCTCATCCTTGACTCGGAGCTTTAATTTGTCTTTTGAAGCCAGGTGTGTTTCTTGCAGACAGCAAATGGATGGCTTGTGTTTTTTAATCCAGTCAGCCAATCTATGTCTCTTCAGTGGGGAATTCAAGCCATTAACATTTATGGAGATAATTGATAAGTGTGGTAGTATTCTATTCGTCTTATTTGGTGAGAGTCCATTGCTTAGTTTTATCTTTTGCATCAGTGTGGAGGTTAGGTTCTGTCCTCTGAGTTCTTACTTTGCTGCTGATCCATTGTGGTGGTCAGTGTGCAGAACAGCTTGAAGTATTTCCTGTAGAGCCGGTCTTGTTGTGGTGAATTTCCTCAATGTTTGTATATCCGTAAATGATTTGATTTCTCCATCAATTTTGAAGCTTAGCTTAGCAGGGTACAGAATTCTGGGCTGGAAATTGTTCTGTTTAAGTAGATTAAAGGTAGATGACCATTGTCTTCTTGCTTGGAAATTTTCATTAGAGAAGTCTGCAGTCACTCTGATGGATTTGCCCCTGTAGGTCAACTGGCGCTTACTCCTGGCAGCTTGCCGAATCTTTTCTTTTGTCTTGACTTTGGACAGGTTCATCACAATGTGTCTTGGAGAAGCTCGGTTAGAGTTGAGGTGACCTGGGGTCCGATATCCCTCTGAAAGCAGTGTGTCAGAATCTTTGGTGATGTTTGGGAAATTTTCTTTTATAATATTCTCTAGTATGGCTTCCACTCCTCTGGGGCATTCTTCTTCCCCTTCTGGAATTCCTATAACTCGTATGTTGGAACGCTTCATAAAGTCCCATAATTCTGACAGTGAACGTTCTGCTTTCTCTGTCTTCTTTTCTGCCTCTTTTACTATCTGAGTTATCTCAAAAACTTTGTCTTTTACCTCTGAAATTCTTTCTTCTGCATGGTCTAACCTGTTGCTGATACTTTCCATTGCATCTTTAAGTTCCCTGATTGACTGTTTCATTTCCTTCAGCTCTGCTATATCCTTTTTATATTCTTCATATCATTCATCTCTGATTTGATTCTGTTTTTGGATTTCCTTTTGGTTATTTTCCACTTTATTAGCAGTTTCCTTCATTGTTTCCATCATTTCTTTCATTGTTTTCAACATGTGTATTCTAAATTCCCTTTCTGTCATTTCTAACATTCCTGTATAGGTGAAATCCTCTGCAGTAGCTTCCTCATGGTCCCTTGGCGGGGTTGTTCTGGACTGGTTCTTCATGTTGCCTGGAGTTTTCTGCTGATTCTTTCTCATGAATGATTTCTTTTATCTGTTTCCTTGCCCTAATTTTCCTTTCACTTCCTCTTGCTCTTTAAGTTCTTGTGCCTGTGGACTAAGGGTTACAGGACCAGAAGTGTGAGAAGGTTGAGGAGCAAAAAAGGGATGAAAGAAAGGAGGACCGAGTGATAAGAAAAAAAAGAAAGATAGAGAAAGGAGAGGGGGTGGGGATAAGGAATATTGACAAAAAGAAGAGAGGTACAGAAAGAGGGAGACAGGGCAATATAGGTTTACAGTAGGGTACTTTGACACAACCTTAAAAAACCCCACCTTCTGGGGGTGCCCAGTTGGGTGATTCCCTTGAGGTCAGCAGCTCTTTGCTAACCTGATCAGACACAGTACCCCACCTCCACCAAGTAGAGATGAAAGACAAAAATGCTATAAATCAAATCAAAACAAGCAAACAGAAAACTTTACGGGGATACAATTGGGTGAAAAACCAAATGATAGGGGTAGAAACACTAGCAAAAATGAAGTTGTAGTTATTAAAAAAGGCAGCAATGGGAAATTATAATTAAACTAGAAAAATTGAGAAAGAAAAAGGGATCTGTATGGAAAAGATTGAAATTAAAAAACAAAAGAACATGAACAATGTCAAAATAAACAAACAAAAAAAAACCAAACAAACAAAAAAAAGAAAAAAATACACAACCAAAAACCAAGCAGTTTGTATATGTTATTGAATATTGTCTGGGCAACACGTGGTCTTCTGGGGTATGAGATGTTAGTCAGAGTTCTGATACGACTGGAGGCTGCTGATATCTCAAACCCTAGCAGGTAGACACCCTAAATCTCTCTTCAGCCCACTTAAAAGGCACTTTGAACTTGTAAACTTGCTGAGCAGAAGCTTTCCCAGCTTTCTCGCTGGAATCACTGCTGAAGTGGCTATCCACTTACCCAGTGTGCCAAAACCGGTCTCACTCTGCCCCTGAGGGTTAGGGCTGCAAGGCGGCTCAGACCCCACCCTTAGGCTACTTGGTTGCTGGGATACAAGCTCCCACCAGTCTCTAGCTCTGCGACCCTGAGGGCGGAGCTTGCCGGGGCAGATCACTGGCAATGGTTCCGTGTGACCCACCGCCAAACACTATTAGCTCCGTCTGGCTCAGCGGCTCAGACTGGGGCCCTAGACAACGGCCAAAGTTCTCCGCACTCCCGCTCAGGCCTTCCCCAGGGCAGTTCAACTCAGTGCCAAGTCCAAGGACATCAAAACAGTTCACAGGTAAGGCCTTTCTGGTTTGCAGTCTTGCTGCTACTGAATTTACAGTTGTGGGCGGGTTTAGACGGATTGAACACATGCGACCACTTGCCGGTTTTCCACTGTTTTAGTCCTCCTCTTGGGGTCCAGAAGTCTCTCGCTGACTCCCTGTATCCTCATAGGAGTGATGCTAGGCAGTTCCCACCAGCCGGAGATGCCTGGAGTCCTATCTCCCCAGACTCACGGTGCCCAGATGCAAGGAAGCTGTTACTCGGCTGCCATCTTGCTCCGCCCCCTCTACGTTCATTTCTTCATCAGTGGGCACTTAAGTCGGTTCCATATCTTGGCTATTGTGAATAGTGCTTCAATAAACAATGGATTACAGATATCACTTTGCTATATTGATTTTATATCCCTTTTTAAAGATATATTCCAAGTATTAACAGCAGAATAGCTGATTCATTTGGTAATTCTATTTTTGTTTTTTTCTTTTTTTTTGAAGAATTTCCATACATTTTCCATATGGACATGTAAGTGTACATTTTCATCAGCAGTGTTTCAGTTACCCTTTCTCCTCACCTTTGCTAGCATTTGCTACATTTAGTCTTTTTTGATGATAATGATTCTAACTGGGGTGAGATAATAGGTCATTGGGGTTTTAATTTGCATTTTCCTGATGCAGTTTTTGGCCAGGGCTGGGTTTGAACCCTCTACCTCCAGCATATATGGGGCCGGCGCCCTACTCCTTTGAGCCACAGGAGCTGCCCCTGCATTTCCGTGATGATAAGTGATGGTGAACATTTTTTCATATATTTGAACACTTGTATGTTTTCCTTTGAGAATTGTCTATTAAGATTGCTCATTTCTCTCTTTTTGTTTATCATCCTGTTTGGTGGTTTTCTGTAGTGATAAACTTTTCTTTTTATCTCTTTCTGTTTTGTGTTCGTGTTTTACCAATGAGTTTTATGCTCTGGTGTGTTTTCATGATTCCAATTATAATATTTGGACATGCAGATGTAAGAATCTCTTAAGAATTTTTTGTAAGGCTAGCCTAGTGATATTTAATTTCCTTATATTTTGCTTACATGCGAAAACCTTCATTTCTTCTTCACTTCTGAAGGATAGCATTTAATATGGTAGTCTTGTCTGGCAATTTTTTCCTTTAGCATTCTACGTATTTGTAAGATTTCTTCTTACAAATCTGCTGTTAGTCTAATAGAAATTTCCTTTTATGTGATTTTATTGTTCTTGTTGTTTTTAGGATTCCCTCTTTGTTTTTGACCTTTGATAATTTGACTATAACGCACATTGAAGTGGATCTTTCTTACTTCAATCTGTTTGAGGATCTTTGAATGCCCTGGTTCTGGATATTTGTATGTTTGCCAAAACTTGGGAATTTTAAAATATTATTTCATTAAATATACTGTCTATTTGTTAATTTTTGTTGTTGTTGCAATGTCTGCTAAAGTCTTTTTCATAAGATCTTTCCCCAGTCCAACATCAGCAAGAGTTTTCCCAACACTTTCTTCTAAGTTTCTGCACAGCTAACGACACAACAAGTAAAGCAAAGACAATCTTCAGAATGGGAAAAGATATTTGCAAGGTATCAATGTGACAAAGGGCTGATAACTAGAATCTACAGGGAACTCAAATTAATCAACAGAAAAAGAACAATCCCATCTACTTCTGGGCAAGAGGTCTGAACAGAACCTTCTCTGATGAAACAGATGAATGGCTAACAAACATGAAAAAATGGTCATCATTCCTGATTATCAGAGAAAGGCAAATCAAAACCACCCTGAGATATAACCTAACCCCATTGAGAATGGCACACATCACAAAGTCTCATAGCTGCAGATGTGGTGTGGATGTTGAGAGAAGGAAGCACTTGATGCTGCAATCCCATTACTGGGCATCTACCCAGAAGAGAAAAAAATCCTTTTATCATAAGGACATTTGCACTAGACTGTTTATCATATGTCAATTTATGATTGCCAAAATGTAGAAACGACCTAAATGCCCATCAATCCTGGAGTAGATTAACAAGCTATATATATATATTTATATATATATATATATATACACCATGGAATACTATTCAGCCATTAAAAAGATGGAGACTTTATATCTTTTGTATTAACCTGGATGGAGCTAGAATGCATTTTTCTAAGTAAAGCATCACAAGAATGGAGAAACAAAAATTGAATGTACTCAATTCTAATATGAAGGCAGTAGATGATCTAATACAGGGTGAGGGTAGAGGAATGAAGGATTGGGAGAGGAGAGGAGGAAGAGGGATGGAGGTCACAGTGTATGGTATACCTCTTAAGCGAGGGACACAATTACAAGGGGGACTTTACCTAACGAACATAATCAGTATAACCTAATTTTTTGTACCTTTAATGAATCCCAAACAATAAAAGTAAATAAATAAATAAATAAAGATTTGTCTTTGCCTTTATCCTTTCCATGCCTTTTCCCTTTCCTTTTTCTCCTAGGAGTCTCATAATACAAACATTTCTTTGTTTAATAGTGTCTTCTAAGTTTTGTAGCCTTCCTTCACATGTTTTTTCCTTCATACTTCTTTTGTTTTCTCTCTTACTGGGTAATTTAAAACTATCTATTCTCGAGTTCAGAGTTGTCTTTTGGAGAGGGGTGTAGGGCTTGATCTATTCTGTTGTTGAAGCTTCCTATTTTATTTTTATATCATTAATTGAGTTATTAACCTGAAGTATTTATATTTAGCTCTTTTTCGAGATATGCATCTTTTTACACTTGTAGTTCATATTGTTAGCTATTTTTCTAGTGTCTTTGAATTGTCTGTTTGTACTCTCTTCTATTCCTTTGTGTTTTAAGATCATTATTTTGTAATCATTTTATGTGAATTTGTAAATTTTCTTTTCTCTGGAGCCTGTTACAAGAGAGTTATTGTGTTTTGGGGTAGCATTGTATTTCCTTCTTTATGTTTCTTGGGTCCCTGTGTTGATGTCTATGCATCTACTGAAACAATCTTCTCTTATCAACATTCTAGAGTGGCTTTTGCAGTAAAGACTTTTGCCTGCAGTTGGGCTTTTGTTTGTTGATTGGTATGTTTCTGGATAGGTGCAGTGGTATGTTCTTCATGAAGCTTCTTCAGCTGCATTCAACTTAGGCAATAGCTGAAGGCACTTCAGTGGCTAGGCTGCAAAAGTTTCTAATGGCAGTAGTGATGGCATAAGACTTTAATGTCCTTGATGTCAAGGGCTTTTGGTATCCTCTTAGCTCATTTTCCCCACAATATGGAGACTTAACCAACGGAGCCCCCCTTGCCATATCTAACATCACCTATAAATGTCTGTAGTGGTGCTTAGTACAAGGTGCAGGTGCTCATAGCAGCTGTTAAGCTGAAGTTCTCAATTCAAAGCTTACCATGGCACCTGGGCCATAGAGTGCAGGCTAATTCTCTGTGCCAGTGTTGAATGTAGATTGCTCACACAGCAAGATCTGGGATGCTACAGCACCCCTAGAACTTGGACCCAGTGAGTTGGGTTGTAGCTGTGATTCTAACCTTGGAGGACAGGGCACAGCACTGACCTGACTTCAGGGAAGAAGGGTACTCTGAAAGTTTAGCTCTGGAGAGCAGGGTATTGCTGTAATACAGGAACCAGGGCCAAGAGGGATCAATTGCAACCCAAGTCTCAGGAAATGAGGCACTGTGTAGCAGTTTTAGATCGGGGTGTCCAAAATGCACATGAAAAGTATGCATAGACTTTTTTTGCTCATCAGCTTTTGTTAGTTATTGTTTACATATTTAATGATTTAATATGTGGTCAAAGACAATTCTCTGTTGAGAGTGGGCTGTGAGATGGCAGGGCCTCCACAGCCTGGGAAAATTTCAGGGAATGAACTCCCAACTGCTTTTCCTCCATTCCCCAAACAGCCATATTCCTTTCTTCATGTCCCTCTGCCAAAAGTCACTTAGCTCTTTCTTTGTCTAGTTAACTATGCAGAGACCCTTGTGATCTTTGCCTTACTTCTTGTCATGTTAATGAAGTTGAGTAGAAACCATTAACAAGAGGATTTGCCTTTATTCAAGTCATTTGTATCTTCTTGTCTTACTGTAAGAGCAAAAATATGTCTTTTGTTTATGCTATTTCCCCATATTGTCTATTCTATTTCCCGCTGGACAACCCTGTACAGATACTATAAAATATAAATTAAAAAAAAAAAAAGCTGATTTTGTGCTTTGGTGCTGTCTGCAGCCATCAGTTCAGTCAGTCCTCCCAATCCCATATTTTGTCTCTGTGTCTTTTCTTGTGCTGTATTTTCCTCATTTCCCACCCATTCCACTCTGGTTTGCTCCCCTTTACTGCACTGGTTCATGACAACTCTTATTTCTCCAATGTGCAGCAGTGGGGAAAAAAAGGTTGAACACACCTGCATCTCAAACCTGAGATGATGGGACTCAGTAGTAACCCAGGCTCTGAGGCAGTAGCAACAAAAAGCCCAGATTGGGGCCTGGGTTAGAGGCAGGGTATAGCATAGGGGTGGCTCTACCTTTCAGGGAAAGGGGTGTCTCAACTGCTCAGGCTCTAGGAGGCTAGTCCCACTCCAGGAAACAGTAATAGAATTGTTTTGTCTGTGAGAAAGGATGTCTCAACTCAGGCACTATTCTGTTTTCCCTTGGGTAGGGAGTATTGCTTCAGCTCGACCTTAGGATCTGTAGCTGTTCAACCCAGCCAGGGCACCAATTTCTCAGGGGTGATGTGCTACTGCATCTCAGCCCTGGGGTATATGACCATTCTGGGCTGCTAAGGCACCATTTCCTTACGATATAAGGCACTGCTTCAGGTAAGGTAATGAAATGCCTTTCCTCACTGGGAGGCCAAGATCCTGTTTTCTGGAATGCTGGGCAATCTTTCAATTTAGGCTCTGGAGAGGCATGACTGCTCTGAACAGGCAATGTTCTGTTTTCCCAGGAGACAATAATACTGATTCTACTTTATTTATTTATTTTTTTTTTTATTGAATCCTAACTGTATACATTGATATGATCATGGGGCATTATACACTCGCTTCATAGACCATTTGACACATTTTTATCACAATGGTTAACATAGCCTTTCCGGCGTTATCTCAGTTACTGTGCCAAAACATTTACATTCTACATTTACCAAGTTTCGCAAATACCCCTGTAAGATGCACCACAGGTATGATCCCACCGATCCCCCTCCCTCTACCCACCACCCCCCTCCCCTCCCTTTCCCACTTCCCCCTATTGTTAGGTTGTAACTGGGTTATAGCTTTCATGTGAGAGCCCCAAATTAGTTTCATAGTAGGGCTGAGTACATTGGGTACTTTTTCTTCCATTCTTGAGATACTTTACTAAGAAGAATATGTTCCAGCTCCATCCATGTAAACATGAAAGAGGTAAAGTCTCCATCTTTCTTTAAGGCTGCATAGTATTCCATGGTATACATATACCACAATTTATTAATCCATTCGTGGATCGATGGGCACTTGGGCTTTTTCCATGACTTAGCTATTATGAATTGGGCTGCAATAAACATTCTGGTACAAATATCTTTGTTATGTTGTGATTTTTGGTCTTCTGGGTATATGCCCAGCAGAGGAATTACAGGATTGAATGGCAGATCTATTTTTAGATCTCTGAGTGTTCTCCATATATCTTTCCAAAAGGAATGTATTAATTTGCATTCCCACCAGCAGTGCAGAAGTGTTCCCTTTTCTTCACATCCACGCCAACATCATGACCAAGTTGATTCTACTTTAGCCTGAAGGGTTAGGGTGATAGGTAGGAGGAGTAGCCCTACCCGACTTGGCTGCACAAGGAATGATGTGACAGCTATTTGCAGCTCTGCCTGAGGTTGTCAGGCCACTGACCTGGGAGATTTGGTAGCAGCTTAGCCTCAGAGATGAAGGACACCCATGGCTAATCACCCCCAGAGTATGAGACACTCCTGCTGTAGTTTCAGCTCCAAGATGGTGTCTGGCAGGGGGAGGGACATTGCATCAGTTTCTTCTGTGGGAGAGCACAAGTATATAGAATCCAGGCAGCTCCTTCAGCTGGGCTTCTTGCCTGTGATGCCTTCTGAGAACACCAGTGTTGAAGTTAGTTCCTAGGTATCCATGGTGTTGGGGGGAAGGGGTGCTGGATACTCATGGTAATCTGCTCACTAGAGGGAAAAGTTCCTTCAGTTTCCCAGGTGATTCTGGCTGAGGAATGAGGTGGTCAAGGCCAGGTATTTCCTTCAGTTCTCTGGGTGGTATCCTGGGTTTCTGTGCTCACTAGTATTTCTGTTATTCTTGTAATGCTCATCACTCTCCCTTAGGTTCTTTTGTTAAAATTTAGTGCTTTTGTAGTGTTGTGTGTGTGTGTTTTGTTCTGGCTGTCTGGACCTGTACCAGGGACTTCTAATAGGTCATCTGGCTGACATCATGCCCCAAAATCTGGGCAATACTTCTTGAGGCAACTTCTTGAATATTGGCCCTTGCTGCTTCTTTCCATTTCACAAGCAATCACTGAAGGAACAAAAAGGAAGGAATTTCATAATCATTAAATGACTGAACATTACCCACAGAAGCAGCCAGATTGTAATGACAATGCTGATTTGGTTCTATTTTTATGATCTCCATATAATGCCATTCTGATCTTCATATAATACTATAAAGAAATAGTAAAATAAAGCAATCAGGTAAAGAATTTAACCATATCTCCAAAGTAGACAACCTAAAGTCACATTCTGTCACTGAATAAGCTTCAAGATTGGAGTTACAGTTGATGTCCATGTTCTGAATTCCACAGCAGTGCTGTTCTGGCATGTTGAATCATGTGAAGTACATGATAAATTCAACAACCACCAAATAACCTACACTCATAGTAGATAAATGAAAACAAAAAGTCTAAATATGAAAAAAGTATATGATACAGTAAGTTGAAAATGGAAGGAGAAACTATAGTTACATTTTGTGTAATGGTTGTAAGTGCAGAACCAGTGTTCATAGCTTAATTCTTCGGCCATATATATCACTATGCCTTTAATATCTGGTCATATTCTCAGCATGCTTCTTTACTAATTGGGGTAACATCAAACTTTAATCTTTAATTCTTTGGGTTTGTTTCACTTTAATATTTAGTATTTTTATCAAGTAATTCTAACAAGTTAAAGGAATTGGTATTTTATGATTTTTATCTTTTATTAGAATCTTCCACAAAATAAAGAAGAAATTTAAAATATTTTTCAATTTAATCATCTTAAAACTTATTTTAGCATCATTTATCACTTATTCACCCATGTTAGAAATCACTAAAATAATAAGGAAATGGACAAAGAATAGAATCAGTAGAATAGTCAAAAAATAGTAAAATAAAACATTAAATTATATAATACTTTTTTTATTTTATTGAACTGTTGAAAAATTCAGACTTTCATTTTTTTATGCTTATAATAAGGGAAAAAATGACAAAAGAGGCAATTTCATAATCATTAATTGACTAAACAGTACTCATTGAAGCAGCCAGATTATTGATTATATTTTTCTTTTTTTGATTATATTTTTTTATCTTCGTATAGTGCTATCATAAATAGTTTTTTCTCAAATGAATAAAAGTCTGAAGATGTTTTTCTTCTAACTTTTATTGTCCCTGAGGAAAACAAAATAGAAAATTGAAGTGGGAGAGTTTTGAGAAAAGCATGGGTATTTTAAATAACCATTGTAATGAATGGGAGAGGAAGATAAATCACAAACATCATAACATTGTCCAGTTGCAGCTGATAACAATAAAACTATCAGTATACCTTCTCTCCTTTCCTGGATTTTTTCCTTCCATACAAATAATAATAAATGGTTTTCTGCTCATTTTATTGATGCTGTTGTTCTAAGATGCAGACAAATCCAGACAATTCCCCCTTCCTCAATCCTTTTTTTATTTTTTTAACTTATCTTTAGAAGGGAAAGGCACATTTGTTTATTGTTTCTATGGGAAGAAAAAAACACTTGTTTAGTCCCAATATAAAAGTCTGCTTCTAGATTTGAAAGATCCCTCAACCCATGAGAATAGAGAATAGTAAAATAGCTCTTGATAACTCTTCCAAATTGTCAAGTATTTGAGTTTTTGTGACATGAAAAAATTTTATGTTTGGTGCCTGTGGCTCAGTGAGTAGGGAGCCAACCCCATATACCGAGGGTGGCGGGTTCGAACCTGGCCCTGGCCAAACTGTAACAACAACAACAAAAAAAGAGCCAGGCATTGTGGTGGATGCTGAAGCAAGAGAATCGCCTAAGCCCAAGAGCTGGAGGTTGCTGTGAGTTGTGAAAACATGGTACTCTACCGAGGGGGACAAAGTGAGACCCTGTCTCTAAAAAAAAAAAAAAAAAAAAAGAAAGAAAAATTTTATGTTTGCCAAACTTTGAAAATATAGCTTTTTGTTTCTCTGTGCTGATAAGACTGTGAGGAATTAGGATACTTCTATTTATTAATTTTTTAATTCTTATTCATAGTACTATCATTTTTGATAACTAGAAATGAAACATGGTGACTTTATCTATAAAATATGCCTCAAGTCTTCATTTATATATTAATAGAATTCACTCTCATTATCAAAGAAATATAGTTCCATCAATAAGTTATATTAATCATTTTAATGTTTGAATGCTAGAATTACCTAAAATGCTCGTAGAAGTGCCAGTCTATCACCAGACTTTTTTATGATCACTTGAGGCAGAAATCAATATGAATCAGGCAAACTATTATGCTTATATAATCAGGATTAACCAATACCTTCTTGGGACAAGTAATATAATTATCTTTCTTAGCTCAGATATTTATACACATGATTGTAACAAAGAGCTAAAGATGTTTATTGTAGAAGTTGAGAGCAGCTAAATGGATTAAACTGATAATTACCAGGTGTTCCTCACTTCAGAAATTGGCTAGAACTCAGAAAAGAGCCACTTATCAGGCCTAAGAGAGTTGTAATGACATGGTTTGATACTCAGCTGTCACAGAGTTGAGAGAAAAAAGAAAAGCTTTATGAAGTTAAGAAATCTGAAGATATTATCTAACTTCTGTTAGGATTTGCAAACCCTGTCCCTAATCTTAACACTTAGAATCATGAGATTTGGAAAAAAAAAATCATGATTTTGTCGGTTTTACACAAAATTGTAAATGAGACAGCCATCCATCTAAATCTCTTTATGGATTTAATGTACATATATTTATACCAACACGCCATTAAAGAGTTATATAATTGTTCTGAACTTCTGTTTGTGATAATGTTTCCATATTTATGACATGATTATATTCCTGTATCTCTGTCATTGCTGATTGTATGTCTAGGAGTGCTGGTAATTTCTTCGCACTGCTGATTACAGAGATATGGGAAACTGGAAGTTTTCCTCATTAAATTAGTCACCCTTTGATGTTACTTTGTCACTATCTCACTTGTATAATGTGACACTTGCTGACTTTTTTGACATATAAGTGAATGAATTGATATTCACAAAGAAATGATCAGATGCTTCTATTTATGATGTAAATAAGTTGTTTGTAATAAAGGATGTTTGTTTGATCACACTAATTTGTTAAAACAGTACACCAGGCATACCTGTATAGTGATAACATTATGACATATTTTGAAAGAAAGTTTTAAAGTCTATTATATGATTGAGCTTTAAATAATGACTTTGTTTTCATTACATAATAAAGCAAATGTTCCAAGTGTAGGAGGCAGTCTATGGAACTCATTTCATAATGAGTTCCCTCTGTTTAGTCTAGACCTGGATTTAACAAAGGCGTTATGAGCAATTTCAAAGAGTTTCTTTCAATTTTCCAGATTGCATTCTATGTTCTAGACCAATAATTACTCGATTAAAATTATTTCAAACTTGAGTATGCATCAGGACCAAAGACTAAATTCTGAGAATTCATCATTTGTAAATAAGGATTTAGCACAATGCTTTTTTTGTTTTTCAGACTATCTGCTAAATAATGGGGTCAATTCTTCTCTCTTTGAAGAACATACAAGTTCAACTCTGTGGAATGATCAGCTTCACTCTTTTTCTATATTTAGTGTCTCTTTTTTCCTTCAAAGAAATGACATTATATCTCATGTAACATTTTTTTCACATAGAGACATAACAGCCTATTTAGGAATATAATTAAATAGAAAAGAATTTAAAGAAAACTAGTAGAATTGACTATCTCCATGATAGTGAAGTTAGAAAAACTCTTTTAAGACTTCTTTATAATAAAAGCATTTTCTTCTGTATTGAGCCTTACAGGTTGTCTCTTCAGGATTGTACAGCATCAGTGCCTTGGTGTAAATTTCTATAAATTACTTATATTAAAACATAAACAATTCCAATAGCTTATGATGACTGATTGCAGTGCAAACATACAAAATATAAACTAGATCTTTCTTTTTATACTTATTTTATAGAGTAAACTTCCTCTCCTAATTACATAAAGGTTAAGTCATAACTCAAGGCACATTAAGATTTGTCTAAATTTGTCTCTAATTGTTGTTCCCACTTTAGCTCTTTAAGAGGAGATAAAATAATCTTCCATTTATAACATTATAAATAAGCAATCTAAAGATTATATGATATGAATCTAGTAAGATATAATCCACAGTTTTTCATAATTCTGTAAAAATTTCCTATTCTAAGCCATCATGTCTCACTGTGCCCTCTTCCACCCAGGTCTGTACTTTATACATGCTGAGTAAGTTGACTAGATGTTTAGTCATCAGATATACTTCTTATTCTGCTCTTATTCACAGTCCAGCAAGGATTCCAGTTCTGCCACAAGGCATTTCTGGCCCTGAGATCCCTTTGCCTTGGTTGCATCCTCCTCTGTTTCCCAGTACACTCATAGGGCCCTTCTCTCAACTCCACTGCCTTCAAATACCTTAGAAATTTCCACATAATCTAAAAATGACTTTTCACTATTAACAAAGTGGACACATAATACTAAAACAAAGAGATCATATTTGTAAAAGGAAAATCACTTCCTATTATTCTTTTTTTTTAAGTCATATATACATAGATCATGAATACATTTTTGCCTTTGTGGGATTCAGTGTGTTGATTATTTGTAAAAATTGGAGTGCTTACATCCTACTAATTAACATAGCTTTCAACTCATTTACTTAATCACAGTGTTAAGACATTTGTGTTCAATACTTGATAGATTTGACTTGTACCCTTGCAATAAGCTTCATAGGTGAGGTCCCACCATTAACCCTCCCTCTATCAAACTACCCCCATCCCTTCCCATCCCCCTACCCTTCCCTCCTTCATCCTGGACTATGGTTGTGATTCATCTCTCATATAAAAATGTGAGTGATTATAAATTGGTTTCCTAGTAGTACTGAGTACATTGGATATATTTTTTTCCATTCCTGAGATACTTTACTAAGAAGAATATTTTCCAGTTCCATCCATGTAAACATGAAAGAGGTAAAGTCTCCATCTTTGTTTAAGTCTGCATAGTTTTCCATGGTATACATATACCACAATTTATCAATCCATTCATGGGTCGATGGGCACTTGGGCTTCTTCCAAGACTTGGCAATTATGAATTGAGCTGCAAAGAACAATCTGGTACATATATCTTTGTTACCAATTGATTTTTGGTCTTTTGGATTATTGCTGTCCACTGGGCTACTTGGTCGATGACACAGAGAAAGCACCGAAGATGAAATGAATGATTTTAAAAGGGAAGGCTGGTGCTCACTCAGGCACATCAGCAATCACCTGTCTTTATTCACTTTTTTATATATCCAAACTTATCAGATAAAAATAATCCAAGAATAAAGAAGACAAAAGGTAACAAAAACTGTCATAAAGATTCCTTATCAGTGTTAATGCAGCAAAGTACGTACACACCTGTCAAACTAAGAATGTCCTCCTTGGAGATAAACAACAATGGAGGTAAACCACAAAGGTGCTGGGTTGTCTGTTCTGTTTGCCCACTTCCCTATATGACTAACTGAAAGTTATTGTGTAAATTGAGGTAGGGAACAAAGTACAACAGCCCACTGCCTCGGGCAGATAATCTGTCCCCAGCTATGATTTGGCGGAGCCCTCTGGCACATTCTTTCCTTTAAGGCATAACTGCCTGCATTTTTCAGCAAGGCTGTTTCTGTGAGCTGGGGAAGAATATCCCCCAAAACTCACATCTAGACCAAGTACTGGAAATGTTCCTTCTCAAGGCCTCATACCTCAAGGAGCACAAATGAGACTGATTCACCTTACAAGGGTATGGGGACTGTGCCCCTTCATGGATATACTCCTGGAAGAGGAATTGCAGGATCAAATGGCAGGTCTACATTTAGATCCCTGGGTGTTCTCCAAACTTCTCCATTATTCTTAATCTTCACTTTTCTCCACAACATTCAGCATCAATTACCACATAACATAGCCTATTTGGTTACTAGCCTTCCCCTTCCACTAGATTGGGAACTCTGGAAGTGAGAAGATTTTTTTTCTGTTTTATTTATTACTAACTCCCCTGAGCCTATCATAGTGCCTGAAACTACTCCATAAGTATTTACTGATTTATTTAATGAAAGACAAAATAATATACTTTAAAATATGATAGTAGATTGAAGACTGATTTAAAGATCAATAAAAATAGATCACAAAGCACTTCATTTTCTGGTTCTGTCATTAATGATATTTGTATCAATGGTGATAAAATATTTAAATGCTTTTTAAATTTAAATTTACTAAAAAAACTGTTTACTATTTATCATTTACTAAGAGCTTTAAGAAAATAAGCCCATAAGGTTCTGTTGAGGAAGCAGTTCTACTGTTCTTGCTTGTCTTGATACTTCACTTCTGATCCCATGTGAATTTGTGCAGAATTAGTTAGGGAATTTCTACATAATGGATTAATGCAATTGTCCTTAAGTTTGATTTATTTAGAAGCCAATGTGAAATATTATTAAGTAGTGCCATTTTTTTGGCAGATACCTAGTATTCCTTTTAATAATTTAATTTATATAATTTTTAGTATACGGATATTAGAGAAAAGAGGAAGTCGAAAACCTAAAAAAATTCTATTTCAATTGAATTTTAGAATTGACATGTATCTTTCCTGGCTTTAAAAATAAAAATTAGGAAGCTTACCTCAAGGAACTCTCAGAAAACTGTATGTAATAATTTAATTAAAATTCTAGTTTCTTTAAAGAAGACAAGTGAATGATTTTTAAAATTTAGTTAAGAGAAAATTGCAGCATACAGCACACACACTTAAGAAGGTAAGATGAACTAAGAAGCAAAATTGTAATGTAGTAATCTTAGTGATCTTTATATTTCACAATCATTTAAAATTAAAACCAATAAGCTTAATAAAATGTTTTTGATTGTTATAGAAAAATGGGGAAGTACAGTAGTGATTCTATACATAAAGTTTATGATTTAAGTACATATAATTGTGAGACAAGCAAAAATACTCCATTTTCATTTCTGACTCAATTAGAAAAACTCAGGTAAGCACATTTACCCACTTTTCCAACTTCACCTAAGCAGCATCTGTGACACAGTAGTCATCGATATTAGACTCAAAGGGAACCTCATCAGGTCAAATTTCAGGATCAAGCAGCATATGATCAGGAAAAACAGACTACTATGGTGAAATTTTATATCCTTATTGTGCTGCTTACTTCCATTTTCTTAGTAATGGTGTAAAAAAATCAAATATCCAAAAAGCAAAATGGTCCCATGGACGCAGAAATAAAAAACTCAATCTCTGTTTCCACATAGCATATAGCTTAAGAAAAAGAATAAGAAAACAAAAATATGCAAGATACACAGACAAATAATTTACAATTCAGGGTAAAAGATATGCTGGAAGTTCAGGTACACACAGGACACGAGTGTCTACTGAACCCTGAAATAGGTAAAGAGAAATGCCTGGAGGGAGGACTTACATTTAGAAGCAAATAAATAATATTGACTGATATTCAATGAGCAGTGTGCCTTTATTGACCCTTTGCATCTGCACACACAAACCTATATGCTATGTATCATTATTGTTATATCCATTTTACAGATAAGGAAAATGAGGCCCAGGGAGATTAAGTGATTCAATCAAGGTTATAATTAGAACACAGATAATAAATGGCCAAGACAAAATTTAAATTCAAGTTCAGCTCTAGAATCTATAGTAGTTTTTAACTATTCTATGATAATGCTTCTGAAGACATAAGATATTAGTAAAATACAGTCAACATTATTTGGAGGAAGGAATTTTAGATGAGTCTTAAATGTTTGCCTTAAGTTGGAGGTTAGAGAGAAGATTAAATTCACTTAGAACAGGTCGACTGTGAAATACCCATGTTGGTACATGAAGTTTTAGTAGAGTGTGTGCTGTATCAATGCATGGATAGTGGAGAAGTCTCAGCTAGAAACCCAGCAGCCACAGTGCTGAAGGTAGTAGCTGAAGCCATGGCTTTGTGTGCCCTTCCACCCAGGACAGTTTATGGCCTGAGAATGACGGGGGTGAATGAGCTCTCATGGTGTACAAGCCATTCTCTTCATAGGATGTTAAGGGTTGTAAATCTCAAATTAAATGGGCTTTAAGCAATGAGAAAATGGATTTCCTTGAATAATAAAAATTTGACAATAACAGCAGTTTTCTATATTGTTTAATTTAGTGGTGTAGTATTATTATCAAGGGCACATTTTTTTTTTCTGTGTTCCATCATCCTTATTTGTGGCCCCTCCTGCGAGGTGGCTCTGCTATGGTTGCAAAATATTTCATCAATTACAGGCATCATATTAAAATAAGGTCAAATCAGAGACATAAAAAGGCTCATATTTATGACCTTTTTTTACTTAATGAGTTAATATTCCCAAGAATTATCCCAGAAAATCTGCTCTGAATTCTCACCGAAGAGAACAACAACACAGAGTTGCTCTTAAACTTAGTGCTGGCCAGGGAATATATTAGTGCACTCAGATCCATCTCTGTGTTAGAAACCTTTTGTGTAATGAAGGGGAGGGATGGATATCTCAACAAAATCTGAGGCCAGTTAGTAGAGTGGGATGTATGTTGTATAAGCAACAAAGGTATTTGCTATTGCTAAGATGGAGGCAAAAGTCAGAAAAGCAGTCAACGAGGAAGACAGAAAAGGTAAAAAGAAAATGATAGAGGGAGAAGAGTACTTGCAGACAAAGCCTAGATGAAAAAGAGTTCATATTAATTTATATTAAAAAGAAGAGACACTTTTCTTTTTTCTCCTCTCCTCTTGTCTTTTCTTTCTTTCTCTTCTTTCCTTGAAACATCATGGTCAGGGAAAGTAAGAAAGGAAAGAATGGAGATGAGGAGCCAAACAAGAGTAAAGATTCTTTAATGTAGTTTACTGTGCAAGAAGAGAGAAATAAGGTAGTCACTAGAAAAGATCTTGAGGTATTTAGGGAAATCAGTGATTATAGTTTCCTAATCCCAAATACACAGCACGTACCTTTAAAAATTCTAAGATTACTGAATTATATTATTAATTATATATTATATCATATATTAATTATATTATTATATAAAATGATATTCCAGCGAGTTATGATATAAAAAATGCAACTGAGTTGATATCCATTCATCTAGTTGTGCTTATGTATATATGTTTATTTATAGTATAACTACCATATTCTTTGGAATATTGCCTTCTGTAGTAGTTGCCTCCTACTAACACATGCTAGATACTATTTTATACTAGTGCAGATAGATTTCCCTAGTTCCTTTTGAAGGATGAACAATGTGCCATCATTTGGCTATAGTGTTTGTTACATTACCAAATATCTGCTGATACATATCATTTTTTAAATGTTTAATAATATATTCAATAAGAAAATCTTGCATTTATGAATACAATAATTTCCCTGGAGTTTAATTTCCACATACAGAATTATTATTCAGAAAATATAACTTTTACCATTTTCAAAGACATTGCCAAATGCTTCATATGGACAATATTTCATCATAGATGAGACTTAAACATGTTTCCTTATCAAGAAGAAATGACACCTCCGCTATGAAACATTCCCTAATATTACCAGATAGAATTAATCTCTTTTGTCTCATCGATTTGTGCCTCATAATAACATGCTATCCACTCAGAATTATAAAAAATTAGTTTGGACACATGAATGTTTTAAATTCCATGAGGCAGATGGTTCATCATTTTTGTATTAAGGAGCAAAAACAACTATTGAACTGACTCCAATAAGTAAGCAAAAATTAATAAAAACAAAATGATAGTATAAAAAGACTTTTTTTGAAAAATAAAATAGCATATTTGTGTCATAATTTGATCTAAAAAGGTTTAAAAAATACTCACACATGTAGTTCTGTATCATTTCTTCATATGATATTTTATATTTAAAATTTTCCTACTTTTTGGACAATTTCTTACCCATCACAAAACTCATGTAAAAATAATCAAAGTGTTCCAAGTTAAGCACATAATATCATTGATCCTTTGATCATAAGTTTAAAAAATCAATTAATTTCATAATTAGAAACAAGTATTTTCTTTTATAGAAAATGTATATGAACATTTACATTTAAAAATATTATGAGATATTTGTTTAAAATTGCTTGTGGTGAATACTATGTATGTCCACCTTAAAGCTGACCTCCTCTCTTCAGCTCTGTGACTGTGGGTTTGATCAAGTCTTAATAAGGCTAATGAAAAGTTTAATAAAATCAACTCAGTTGAAAAATGTAACCCAGAGAAATGATGTTTATTTTCTATTCTTGGAGTAGATTGACCAATGTCTACATTTTCTCTGTCTGGGATGAGATCAGAATGAACCTTTCAAAAAGGCATCACAGTGAAGCTTTTCGCTTTATGTTAATTAGCTTACATCTTATAACTTAAAAAGGGAAATTTTATCATTCCACAAATATTTAATTGTCACAGAAAAGTCAAAGTCAGCTTTGTTCGATTTCTAAAATAAATCTTGAGTCATCAAGTCAAAGCTTCAATTGAGAAAAATTGCTGTTGCTGTGCGGTGCAATTATACGATTATAACAAATATACGTGAACAAAACTTACTGTGTAGGTGCTCAGACAACTTCAAGATTATAAAAGTGTGTCTAATATTTTATATACCTGTGTATATTGCTTCAATTCAAGTAACATGTGTAAGGGAGAAAGTGTTACACAATATTTTTATATGACTCAGATATATCTTAAATTTTGTTTAAACTCTAAGGTTATGTGACTCAGTTAGATATATCTTAAATTTTGTTTAAACTCTAAGGTTGTGTGATTATCTTCCACACACAAACATCACCGCTTAACATTGTAGAAGCTCTCCTTCTACATTATGTCCCTCATTATAACTTGAATGTGTGACCAATATAGACATTTTGTTCTCTAATTTTGAATATAAAACTAACAACCTATAATGTATTGGGCCACATATCCATGTATGTACCATTTACTGCTGTCATGCCATGATAAGCTAGTTTTAGATTACGAACTCACTTCCGTGAGTTGAGTCAGCAAAACTCTTCATAGGGAAAGGTTGTTTATAGAGAAAAATTAAAGTATTGTTCCTAAAAAAAGAGAAATGAAGATTATGTCAAAACAACAAATTCCTACTTGTAACTTGAAAAAATGCTTACTTATTTTCCAGGGTTATTTATTTTGTTCCTTTTTGAATTCCTTTTTTTTTTTTTTTATTGTTGGGGATTCATTGAGGGTACAATAAGCCAGGTTACACTGATTGAAATTGTTAGGTAAAGTCCCTCTTGCAATCATGTCTTGCCCCCATAAAGTGTGACACACACCAAGGCCCCATCCCCTCCCTCCGTATTCATCATGTAAAAATGAAATATACTTAGTTTTTAAATTAAAAAGAATAAATTATACTTATTAGATATAAAAATTTGATATATACATATATATTTATATAACATATCAATTTATATATTCTTGGAGCTTTCCTTTTTTATTAGTTCACATACGTGAGAGTGAATCAATCATGTACCACATCATAAAGTTATCCTTAAAATCCATTGATCATATCTTTTGATAGAGCCATTTGATTCTTTTGGGTAAAAAGCACAAAACCGGATATATTCTCAAATTTAAAAACCACCTGGTCTTCAAATATAACTTAAAAACTTTAGTAATATATTTTCCTTTAATACCATTGATCAAAAAACAAACTTTTGAAGATTAAAGTTACAACAATTTTACTTTCTTGCAACAATATTAAATATGAGGTCTGCTAATTAAGTTTGTGAACTTGCCACTGTGAGCTTAGATTGGCAGCACTGTAAAAACAACTCTGACAGGTTTCATAATCTTTGTATACCAGTGTCTTATAGCTTAGCCATATCAACCTGTGGTGGTGGTGGTGTCTGGCTGAATGGCATTCATAATTATCACGTGTTTTTTTGTGCCATTGCAAGAATGTCAGAGCTTGAATTAGAACAATGAATAAACATTAATTTTCTTGTTAAACTTGGCAAGAGTGAAAGTGAAATCAGGGACACTTTAGTCCAAGCTTAAAGGTTTAAATTGAGTAAACATCACTCTGGGAGGTCAAGGTGGGTGGATTCCTTAAGGTCAGGAGTTCCAGACTAGCAAGAGTGAGATCCCATTTCTACTAAAAATAGAAAAACCAGGCAGATGCTGTGGTGGAAGCCTGTAATCCCAGCTACTTGGGATGCTGGGGAAGGAAGATCACTTTAACCTAGGCTTTTGTGATTGCTGTGAGCTATGATGATGCCACAGCACTCAACTCCAGGGCAAGGAGACTGTCTCAAAAAAAAAAAAAAAGAATGCATTAAACATTTTTCTGAGGGGATAGAAAGTAGTATCACTGATGAAGAGAAATCAAGGCTGCCAGTAACAAACAAAACTGAAGAAATATTGCAAAATTTCATTGAATTGTATGATTAAATCATCAGCTGTCTGTGAGAAGCACAGCAGACCAAGAAAACATCAATAGTGAAATAGGAAAATCTTAACTGAAAATCTTGGCATGAAAAAGATGTGTGCAAAAATGGCCCCAAAGGACCTAACTCATGAACAAAAGCAAAGGTAAGTTGAAGTTTGCAAGGCGCTATTTTGAGCCATCTTATCACTGGTGATGAAACACTGCTGATGAAACCTTGGTGTACCAATATGACCCTGAAACAAAGCATCAAAGTACAGAAGAAAAGTCAATCAATTCTCCATGACCAAGAATGTTCCTTCAGTCCAACTCAAAAATAAAACAATGTTGCTACCTACTTTTTTTGATATTAGAAAAATTGTTCATTATGACTTTGTAACAGCAGGACTGACAGTTAACCAATTTTACAATTTGGAAGTGCTGAAAGGCTGTGGGAAAAAAGCTAGACAAAAAGGACCTGAACTTTTTCCTAACAATTCATGGCTCTTGCATCATAATAATGCACCAGCTCACACAGCACTCTCGGTGAGGGAGTTTTTAGCCAGCAACAAGTAACTGTATTGGAATATCCTCCCTACTCAACTAATCTGGCCCCAGTGACTTTTATCTCTACTCAAAGATAAAGAAAATATTTTGAGGACATTCAGGATAACAAGGGTAATATGACAACAGCTCTGATGGCCATTTCAGAAAACAGAGTTCCAAAATGGTTTTGCAGGTTGGACTATGCACTGCAGTGCATAGCTTCCCAAGGTGAAGGTGATAGGAGTGATATTCAGCATTGAGGGATGTAGCACTTTTCTATGATAGTTTCCTGAATTTAACTGTCAGACATTTTACTACAACTTTGTATTACGCTTACTAAATTAATTTTGCGCTTTACATCAGTTTCTCCCATTTTTTCCCATTTGTAAATACACTGAGTGGACGCAAGCACATTTCTATATACAATTTTTGAAAAGCTGTATCTAGGATGCTCACAAATGTAGCTGAAAAAATAAACTAAATAATCAGTCATGAGCCTCTTGCTGACTTAACAAACAGTTTTAGAATATCAAGTAGTTTTAAAACTAATTTCAATTATAGCACACCAAGATATATAAGCATTAGAAGACTACACACCACACACTTAATATGGAATGTAATTCAAAATATTATTTGAAAACTCCATAATTTTCCTGAAATTTGAAATGATGCTGTTTCATCAAAAATTAATGATGCTCTAGCTAAAAAATAAACAACACCATTTTTAAAAACTTACCTTAATATGTTTACCAAAACGTCCAGTAAATTTTGAAGAAGTATCAAATCATCTAGCCTTTTCTATGTCCCAGACAATATGGCCTTATTTGAGGCAGATCTTTTTCAGAAAGTCATAAAATGATGTTAAACACAACTCAGCTCTACTAGTCATTTTGGAGTTGGATCAAAGTACTTTCAATAAGAAAAATACATAGGCTGGTCCAAGAGCAGTGGTGTTTACAACTTGATCACAACCAGTTACAGATTCTTGTTCCTTCTCCATTTCCACTGCTTCACTTGATAACCTAAAAAAGAAAAAAAATACATAGTTCTTCCCATGTGATGATACCAGCTAGACTTTGAAGAAAAATCAATACTGTTTTCAGTAATTCATAAAGAAAAACAGACCCAGTTTCCAGATTCAGTATCTCCCCACTTTTCTTGGGATTGGTTTCTTCTCCTTCGTTTCTTGTTTCCAATGACTTCTGGGCAAATGAGCCTCTCCACTGACCTTGGATGAGGGCTGAAGGTGCCAGAGATAGAGGCTAGGCCCTTCAACCTGTGGAGAGGTATGAGATTAACCTTTGGTAAAGATGGATCCTTGGAACTAGGCGGTGGGAAGACAATGGGCAGGCATTGAGGAGGTTAAAGATTACAGAAAAAAAGTTCCCACCACTCACACAATCCAAAGAGCATCACAGAATTACATCCTTCCCACCATCCTCCTACTTCTCACAGAGATACTTTTTAAAATATAGCATTGGTAGATGGGATTATAATTAAAAAAGGAATATATTTTTCTGAATCTTTAGCAGACACTTAGACAAATATGTTATGACAACCAAGATTCAATATTAACGTTTGCTTTACTTAAAAACTACATGAACATGCAATATTAGAGTATTCTACAATCATTGTAAGCTTCTGTTTTGTATTCAACATAGCAGTTTACATGCACGACTAAGCTGTTAAATGTATAGTTCTATTATATCACTGCCACAAAAAGTAAAAATTGCATCCCCTTAACTCTCCTATTATTTCCCAGTGTCTCTAAAATCTGGATGACTTTACCTATGAGTGGATAGGCAACCTGGGGATTTTAAAGGTGTCTACAAAAAAGAGAGGCCATGCTCTTCTCAGCGCTCCATTGATTGGAGTTTGACATAATACCGTAGGTGTAACCACCTTGGACCACAAGGAAAAGGACGATGCCTCAAGCGACAGGGCAAAGAGGTGAAAGAGCTTGCATTTATTAAGCTTTGGAGCTGCCTTGTAAATCACAGACTGTCTAACATCTACACATTTTTAATGGGAGGAATAAATAAAGCTCACTCGTGTTTAAGCCAATTATTTCATTTTTTTGACATATGCAGCTTACTGTAATCTTAATTAATAAACTTATCTAAAAATAGAAAAGTTACATTTTTTTTAAAGTTTTGCTGAGTAGAGATCTGGTGTGAACTAAAGTTAATGAAGTGTTAATAATATATCTTTATTATCTTTCCAATAATATGCGAATGTCTCTAAAACTTGAAAGGGTTGTTAAAAGGTTATTTTAATTTTGTTTCACTTTAAGTAACAGTCATTTCCATTCCAAACTCATTTACACTATAAATTAGCTCTGTAAATAAAAGAGTAACTTAAACAGAATAAACTTCAAAACTTGGGGCAAATCAACTGTTCCTAAATCTGAACTACCAAAAATTGGATTTCATTATAATTTTTTGAAATAATTATTTCTTTACCCTTTTTCTAAAATAATTTACTATGGGATATAAAGTATAACAATTATTTTCTCATATCATCAAATGTACAAATCTGCTGCTTCTTCCATACTTTATGGTAAAATAAGTCAGTGGAATATATGTTTTTATGAGAATTACCACTGCTTAGATTCCATCAACAAAGTAACAGGAATAGAATCAATTGAATCAATAACATACTACCGTAATTCTGTCCAGTTATAGGTTTCTATTTCTGTTTGTTTAATATATTGAACAGGAAGTTATGCCATTGTGGACAGAAGAGAAATAAAGTGTTGAGAAGTGTATTTCAAGAAACATGAAAACAATCTTTTCTCTGCATTCTTCTGGCTTCCTGGAACCATTCCTATATTGAAACCACTTTTTCTTGTAACATCATTACCTTATTTTCTTCACTAAAAAAGACAAGTGAGCTTCTAACCATTCACTTTTCAGAAAGCAATAACATACAAATTATGTAGTTGATTCTAGAAAATATATAAATATTAGAATCATCTGAAATAATTACCTGAAATAACTGAAACCATTGCTGCTGTTTTCAATATTCAATTTCACATTACATTAATACAGGCACAGCTGTATACCAAAGCTTCTATAAAAAAGTAATGGCAAAATTTATAACCTTATATGTAATGTGCTATATAAATGGCAAGTGCAGAGGCAATGCTGATAGTTGGAAGAGTAAAATCAACATTATAGCACCATATTTAACATTGTGTTGTAATAATTCACATGGAAATGGTATACAGGATGTCCATAAATATCATGTGCAATTCTGCAATTTAATACGTTAAACTAGTTTAAATTGCACACTTTATGGACACCCTGTATAATTTAAGAATTGTGACTTTTTTAGTTTTCAAGATTGTAAAAAGGAAGGAAATGGAAATAGCAAAGTCAATTTGGAAAACACATAGTAAACTTCTTCAGATACATGAGATTTTACTCTGTCTGAAAAGGACTGTTGCATAAAGTTGGCTTTTGAATATTTCTACCATTAATATTAAATTTGTTAATAATTATGCTTTTTAATAAATATATGTGAAATAGCAATAAAATGCAGTTTCATTGATTAATGCCGACAATAAGTTATTGTACAATTATGATGACATAAGCAGAAAAATTGTGAGTGAGCAAATTATTAATATGATCATTCTTTCAGTTCACATCTCTATGATTCAAAAATATTATATGTGCTTATTTAATCATAATTAGAATGTACTCAGATATTTGCTTCTCAAATTTTCGTAAATTTTAATACTTCTTCAGGAGAAGGATTTAAAGATCCAATAATTATATTGTATTCATTTCTTTCATTACAGGAGAGTGTTATTCAATTTTTCTTACTAAATAAAAATCAAGACCTGCAAGACAAGTTTGATGTGATTTTAAAACTGTCATACAATGCCATAGAGTTAAAAAGTGGTTTTTCAGGTTTAAGTTTTGATGATTAAACATTATTGTATTAGGGCTCATTGATGATCGTTAGGTCTGCTTCTTTTCACTGTAGATACATATTATTTTAAAATGAAATACACAACATAGAAGATTTTATTCAAAAACTTATCCTTTTATGCATATACATCTATGTGTAATACTTTAAGAGATATGGCACTTAATAATAAATATGAAAATAGACTTAACACTTGAAACCTCAGGTTAAAAGTGCATTGTAGAATCATATTTTTAATTTTTAAACATTTGTCTTAACTTGTGAGAATGGAAAATCGCATAATTATAATGGGAATAAAGCTATCACAATCTGCAGAGGCTAGAGTTGGGAGCCTACAGGACCAAAAAAGGTAGGATTTTTGACTTGTGCAGAATAATGGAAACCAAAGTATTCGCCTGCATGGCAGGTTCGTGAAATAGACTAGATAAAACTAGGGTTTGAGATGGGGCTATATCACATGTGTAAAGAGATTGAACACAGGAATTACTGAAAACACTAAGGAATTCCAAGCCTCAAGTTTATAATGATAGAAATAATAGAGGAAGCTATCCCTTTGGGTGTGGTCTAAGGCTCAGTGATTGGATCTGCTCTCTGCCCAAATTTTCTCTGGTGTGAGAACCCTGAACCATTACTATAAGAAAAATTTCTGGGTGGTCATTTAGAAATCTAGGCAGAGTTTTCACAAGACCACTTTAAAAAAAAAAAAAAAGATAAACAGAAAGAGGAACAAATAAAAAGAACTTTCTTTAAGATGAGCCTAAATACTAGTAAGTTAAAGATAATGAAGAAAAATTTTACTAGGAAAGATTTTCTAAGAATAATCAGGAAATGTATGATACCCCATAATCATATCATTGTATACAGTTATGATTTAAAAAAAAAAAAAAAAAAGAATAATCAGGAAAAAATTGTGTGTGTATTCTTTCACAGTATATATTAATCAAACTTAATGACTTAGTAGGTGGTATATTTTCTACATTAAACAGAGTAATTCAAAGAATGAGTGACTTAGAAATTAGAATTAAAAGTTTTGCTGAAGAAAGTAGTATAGACATAAGCATATAAACCATATAAAAATAGAAAAAGGGATAATCAAATATCTAATTATTAGGAGCTTTCTAGTATTACGAAAATGCAATATTCAGAGTGAAAGCACATCAAGAGCCAAGCAGTATTAAAAAGAAAGCCTGATTTTAGAAACATCTAAATTAAAAACAAAACAGTACAAGGGAAAAGAAAACAAACAAAACAAATTTAATATTCATTCTAGGCATAATGAAGGCCTTAGCTAACATCAAATCCCTGCAGTTCTACTCATTAAAAAAACTACCTCTATAAAAATATAACAATTTTAAAAATAAAGCTGAGCTAAAAAACAAGCCAAAAAAACAAAACAAAACAACAACAACAACAAAAAACGTACAGGTATAATATCCCTACCTTCCAAAAGCAAAATGCAAGGACTAATACTATAACAATTAGGGGGAATTTTCAGGTTAATTAATGGCTAAGAACTCACAATTTGGTACTTTATAAAGCATTCATGAAAAGGAGTTGAGGACCAATATGACAAGACAAAGGGAGAAGGAATAGAAAGTCCTTCTGTTTTGAAACAAAAATGTCAAAACTGCACTTTCAACAAAAATGTGAGTCTAGTGAAACACCCCTTGGTCCCCCTAGATACCAGAATTTCAGGTTCTTGGTCTGGGGTATAGGAAGAATGAATCCATGGACCACGGGATCAATGGTAAGTCAGGATTTATTCAAAAGAACAAAAAAGTACAACTACAAAACCAAACCTCCTGGCAGAGAGAACGCAGGAGGGGAACAAGCTCTCCTGCTCCCTCTTGGAGGTCTGTCCTTGGGCTCTCTGCTCAGGGGTTTATATAGTAGCAGGGTGGGTTGTTCTGCTAGGGTGTGTGAGTCTTATCAGTTACAGCCAGCTGTCCAATGAATTCTCAGGCCTTGGAAACTGACAGGAAATCCACCAGTCAGAAGTGCAAGTGGAGGAGACAGCAAGGCTCCATCATCTCCCCCACAGGTGTTGGCCCTTCCAGCAAGCTGGTTCCTCCATCCACAGGAGCGTCAATACCTCCAGGGCTAAGTTGGCAGGTCATGGTGCTACCTTGTCCTGCATCCTTATCTTTTAGGATACCAGCTTAAAAGTCTCACCTGAGACACTGATATTAGTGCTCAAGCTTAGAATCAAAATATATACTATCCATGCAATGTGAAAACCTTCAATTCATTTTGATATATTGAACAAAACAAAGAAAGGAATTCTTGAGGTACAATTTTAGAACCATATTACTCAAGATTCCCACAAACTATCTCTTCCCCTAAATAGGTAAATAGGTTGTTGATAAAGCAAACACAACACTGCAGAAACAATCTCCACAATGACGACTGGCTAAATGCAACACATTTTAGCATTAAAATATAAATCCTAATTTGTTTATAGTTATGGCAATCTAAACAAAAGGTAATATTTGAATAATCTAAAAGCAGTCTAAAAGATGATATACAATAAATAAATACACAGCCATTAAAAAACAAATTGAAACCTTGATGAAACTGGAATATGTGGCAAAAAGGAAACACAGCAAAAAGTTTTTCCAAAGAACTATGTAGGATCTGACATTGGCAAAATGGCTGACTAGTAGCCCCTAGAGCTTGTCTCCCTCACAAAGACAGCCCAAAGGACAAACACTAAAGGGCGTCTGGAGCACATCAAATGAGTAACATAAACTCTGGCGAGTGTAGAAACTCAGAATGACCATAGAGAAGAAAAGAAAGCCTGTGGCCTCCACCACCCATCTCCCAGCCAGGAGCAGATGAGAACCAGGAGAAACTTCTATTTGAAGTAAAAGATAAGCAAGAGGATCCCAGTAGCCCCCATCAACACCTTGGACACCTACAGTCCTCTCCACTGGAGACCCCTTTCAGTCTTCACGGGCACTAAGATCACCTGACGGAGTTGTCTGGAGTCCACACAGCTATGTTCCCCCCAGAGAAGGAGCCAGTACTGGGCCTTGCCCCTTGTGGCCCCGCAGCTGCTGCATGTGCTCTGTTGAACTGGACCCATAATTGGAGTGTGTCTTTCCCTGGGGTAGAGTGACCATAGCGATAGATCCAGAAGGCTTTAAGCAGGTACAAGGAAACCCTAGGTGTCAGTGTTTGTGTGTGTGTTGGGGGTTAGAAAGTCTGGAGGATCCCCAGGGGAGGTTTCGTAGACCCCACAGACTGCCTATGCCACCTGTGCAGTCCTTGTCACTGGCTGTACTGGGAAGGGCCGCCCTCTAGGGGATTGGTCACAGAAAGCGTGCTGGGGCGTATAGTGGGCCAATCACCACAGGTCAGTCTGTTAAGGTTTAGACAACCAATCATTATAAGCCAGCTGGGTTTAAAGAACTAGGTTTAAACCAATCATTGTGTACCAGCAAGGTTTTGGCGGTCAGACAAGGCTTAAAAAGTCCCTGAACAATTGAGCTTCTCGGGGAACACCGTTTGGGACCCCTTTAATTGTATTAGAAGCATTTCTAACTTCTATAAAGTATCATTTTCGCTTACCTGTGGTCCATGAATTCATTCCTCGATTCCTGAGACCAAGAATCTGATAAAAAGAGGAGAAATTCGGTATCAGTAGTATTCTTTGATCACTTAGGAAGAGCCACACCTAAACCACTCCAGCCCAGTGGGCTGATATCCTCAAGCAAGGAAGTTAGCAGCTATGACATTGCTCCTCCGGGAACCGCCCCGTGGTGGAGGCACTCCACTCACCTGTCTCAGTGGCTGTGTGCCCTGCCTTACTGGCCAAAAATAAAGCTATGCACTTCCTCCTGGAAAAAAGGGAGCTTTGGTGAGTCTCTCCATCCATCTCTTTCAGAGGCCGCTGCACCCTGCCTGTGGAGGCCTGAAGTAAAGCTGCACACTGCTTCCTGAGGAAACAGCGCCTTGGCAGAGCCACTCTAAAGCCACTTTTAGATGCCGCTGCACCCTGCCCCGTGAACTCCTACCGAAGCTGCATACTGCTGCTAGAGAAATGATGCATTGGTGGAACCACTCCATATACCCCTTCTAGTACTGTGTCACCCTGCCACCGTTTCAGAGCTAAAGCAATGCCAAGCATGCCAGGAAAACTATGCCTTGGTTGCCCAGAGCAGTAAAGTACCCTCTGCCTTAATTGAAGAAGCACTGCCATCCTGGGACGTGGTGCTTAGGCTACCCCCAGAGGTACACGTACTAGCGGAAGTGGTGTCCTACATCCCATTGTTGCTGGAATTTCTTTCTCAAGTAGGTCCTTGGTCGCAGGGATTGGAAGAATGAACCCAAGGACCACAGATCAATGCTAAGATAGTGATACCAGAATTTCTTCTTCAGTAAGTCCTTGGTCTCCAGGATTTGAAGAATGAATCCACAGACCACAGATCAGTGGTTAAGACAGGATTTATTTTACAGAAGAGAATACGGAGAAAGCACCAGAACTTCTGGCAGAGGGAAAGACTGAAGTCATAAAATCTCCTCTCTGTGCCTGGATCCTTTGTCTAGGGGTGTATATAGTCACATGGGTCCTTCGTAGTTATATTTGGCTAGGAGTTGGTAACGATGAATAGATACAGTCCTTTCAGCTGGAGCAAGGTGAATGAAGGCATTAGTGAACGGATACAGTCTGTTCGTGAAATTGCCCAGGCCAAGGAAATGAGGAGGCCCGCTAATGGGGGAAACCTGTATCACCCTTGGGACTGTGAAATGCTCACAGGGGAGAAGCACAGCCAGAGGATGTCTCTTTAGGTCCAAGGGTGGTTCTGGGGTTGACCCACAGGCTTCTACTGCACTTGGTTCTCCAGCTCTGCCTTCACTCCTACACCGCTCCAGCACCGCAGGGGCAGAGATGCAGAAGCGGTGGCAGGTCCTCCCCAGTGACTGGTGCTGACCACGACAGGGTGCACCCGCCCTGTATCAATAGGGTTTGTTAAACAGAAAAGAATACAGAAAAAGTACCCAAGCTTCTGGCAAAGGGAAAGACTCAAGCGGGAAAAATCTCTGCCTGAGTCTTTTGTCTACGGGTATATATTGCGGCAAGAGTCCTTTGTAGTTACATTTGGCCAGGACTGGGTAATAAATGAATGGATACAGTCCCTTCCTCCTGTCAGGGCAAGGTGAATGAGTGCATTAATGAACTGATACAGTTCCTTCAGCCAGGGGCAAGGCGAATGAGCAATTCCCTTCATGAAATTGCCCAGGCCTAGGAAACTTACATGAAATTGCCTAGGCCTAGGAAATGGGGGATCCCTGTATCAGGAGCACTGAGACATCTTCAGGTGGGAATCAGCCCCCCCCCCCCGGCCCCCCAGGTGGGGTCTCACCCTACAAGAAGTTATCACACTCACGGAAGCCGGCTTCCCCCTTGTTCATCAGGTGGCCTTCCAGCAGGCCAGCCAGGGTGAGTCAGCCCCTGGTGCCTATGATGGCCTCTTCAAGGGCTGGGGGCAAGGCACCTGGCAGCTGGTGCAGGCTTGGTGGGCAAGGCCGGGAGGGAGAGACGCTGCTAACTGCAGCTGGGTGGGGAAGTGGGAACCCTGTATCAAAATAGTACTTGGACTAACCACAGCAGTCATACCATCCCTTGGGCCTCAGCTAAGTATCACATTGTCTTCTGGGGAACTGGTGTCTTGGACAAGCTGAACAGTTTTGCATAACCAAGCTGAGGTGATGGCAGTACTCCACATGCCAGGGAAACCCAGCAGCGGCTGAGACATCCAACCCAATGGCCAAACAATTCTAGTATTTGCTTGTTGGAGCTAAACTAGCCACCTGGTATCTGAGCTGCTGAGACATTCCTTTCTCTGGAGAGTGGAGTCATCACTATATTGCAACCTGACTCCCAAGGACTAAACAACTGGTGCATAGGACAAATACCATAATATCCCAATAGATACAGAATAAATATTTGATAAAATTCAGCATCCTTATATGATAAAAACTCCCAACAAATTAGGTATAGAAGGAATGTATCTTACCACAATGAAATCCATATATGAAAATCCGCAAAGAACATTGTCTAGAAGCTTTTCATAACTAGATAATGCTTTACAAGGTAATTCATGTGGCTGCAAATAACAGGATTTCGTTCTTTTTTATGCCTGAGTAGTGTGTAAGACATATTAAGTGAACTAAGCCAGCCACAGAAAAGTACTGCAGCTTCTTACATATGGAAGGTAAGAAATTCAATCTCATAGAATAAGATTGTATAAGAGTGGTTACTAGATTCTGTGAAGGGTAGTGGGAAGGAGAATAGTCTGAGTTTGGTTAATGACTACAAAATTACAGCTAGGAAGAAAAAATAAGTTATAGTGTACTGTATATAGCACTATATGGTAACTATAAATAACAATTCATTGTATATTTTCAAATAGTTTTAGGGGCATATTTTGAATGTTTTTAACATAAATAAATAATAAATGTTTTAAAACAGTATCCAGTATCCAGTAAATGGATATATACTGTTTGATCATTACACATTGTATCAAAATATCACTTTGTGTCCTATATCAAAATATCACATCCTTCCTCACATATGTACCATTATTGTCAATTAAAAATGATAATAAAGGCCATAAAAATGTGTTTCCTATTGTTTATTTTATAGACAAAAATAAAATCAAACAAATCAATAGATGGTCTTAAACTACAGATGTGATCCAATTGAAAAGATAGTTAATGAGGTGGAAGACAGAACTAAGAAAATGCCAGAATGAAGGATACAGAGACAAAAAACAAACAAACAAACAAAAATGTGAAAGAGAAGAAAAAGTTTGTGAAGGAAAGGATGAAAAGAGTAGAGGCACATTGAAAACAATTCTTGGGAAAGAGAATAGAAAGAATCATCCAAAGCAATTCTAAGTAGATAATTTTGAGAACTTTTCTAGAATTAAAGGAATGACACACATATCCTTAGATTAAAATGCTGATCTGGATAAAACAACCAAACCAACAAAAATATACATAGCTTGGCACATTGTACTGAAACTGCAGAAACCTAATGTGACAGAATAATGATCTAAAAAACAATGAGGGACAAAAGACAGATTAACCAAAGATCAACACAAGTGGAATCAAAACAAGATTCTAATCAGCAGCAAAAGGTTAGAACATAACAAAGGGGTAAATTTTAGAGAAAAAAATTGTCAAAGGAATATTTTTACCTTTGGTTAAATATCAGAAACCATGAGTACAAAGATCTTAAAATATTAAAATCTGTACCCTGGTTTCTCTTCATATTGAATAAATCTTTCACCTTTTAAAATATTAAAAATACTGTTGCATTCTAAACCCTAACTTAAAATATTCAAGTATGCAAGATTTTATATTCCCTATTGCTCCTTGTCTCCAAGTCCCTACTTCTACATTTCAAAGAAACCAATAACATTTTCTTATAAACGTTGGAATATTATTCACATAAGAAAACAAAGACATATGTTTAAAATATGTATTTTCCATACTTAACTTTTAAGCTTTTTATATGTACTTTATCTGATTAGCTCAATCTCTAGCTTAAGTAAGCAAACAACCACAGCAGTCTTTAATAGTGCAAAAACTTCAGGGAAATTCTTGATTATATTTTTACTATTGGAGTTGAATTTTCATTAAAGGATACAACATTGGAAGTCCAGGATATATTCACCATATAAAAAATTTCAGTTAAGTTTCATTCTACATATACAGCTAGATATTATTCTGAGGAATTACCCAAAGGAAATTAAAAAAATAGCTTTTCAGTAGTGGGTGATGGAAAAACATCCTTTCCAGGAGAATTGTATTATTCACACTGTGAAATATTTTTCACTGTCATCAAGATATCCTCAGGGAAGCCTTTTGAGAATATATTTTTTATACATAGTTATTCATGACTGAAAACAAACAGAAAAAATTTGTGCATTTAATATATCTCCTACACTCACTTTACTAGTAGACATTTATAAGGAGAAAGAGAACTTTATAATGATTTATAATTTATTGTTAATTAATATGAAACAAGAACTCTCTTGTTCCCAATCCAGTGAGATTATTTCATTTTTATTCTATTTTACCACTATTTAGTATATAATCCTTCTCACCACGTATTTTATTGAAAATTATCTTCTTTCCTTATTTCCAGAGAATATTCCCTTCTAATTTCTTCTGTCTCTTTGACAATGATTTTTAGGCGCAATGTTAAAAATTTAAATTTTTACATATAACATTTCTATCTATAAAAACATTGTTTCAGAAGATATTTCTTAAACCATTCTAATCCATCAAATACTATCTATGTTAATATAACAAATTGAGTAAAATAGTAACATAAATATACAAGACTGATTTAAATCAACTTAAACTAGATTTTTCTACTTCAGGGCTTTTCAGAGACTTAGATGTTGAAACATCAAAAGACATGTTTCTAAGTGAAATAATCATCTTAGAGAAGTTCAGTACCTCTCAAATTGTGAGTTAATATGTTAATTTTTAAGTTATCTTTTAATTTTCATAAATTCTGGCAGAAAATGATGAAAGTGTACAAATATCCCAAATAAAGTAGAATATTTTAAAATACTACATTGCTCTACTAATCAAAATTAGTAAACTGATGGTATTAGATTCCATATTTTGCCTATCATTTAAAAAATAAAATGAAATCCATAATACATGCATCCATATTTATACAAGACACAAATGCTCCCATATATTCATACTTTCTTGCTACAGAGAGTTTAAATTGGTACCTCTCTTTGGGTGAGAAATTTTCAAGCAATATAAAGCCTTAAACTTTTGTTATGATTTAAAAATCAGATTTTTATTCATGAGTTTCCCCCACACTTCCAAGATTTTTATCATTTTGTGTCTTAGATTTAAACCTCTTATCCATTTTGAGTCAATTTTTGTAAGGGTTGAAAAGTGTGAGTCGACTTTCAGTCTTTACATGCGGTTATCCAGAAAGCTTTTATGAGAAAGACTTCAGCAGCCATTGCAACAACAAAAAAGAAATGGAGCTGGAACATATTCTTCTCAGCAAAGTATCTCAGGAATGGAAGAAAAAGTATCCAATGTACTCAGCTCTACTATGAAGCTAAATTATAGCTTTCACATGAAGGCTATAACCCAACTACAGCACAAGACTATGGGGAAAGGGCCAAAGAAGGGGAAGGGAGGGGGGAGGTTTTGGTGGAGATAGGGTAATGGAGTGGGGCCACATCTATGGTGCATCTTAGAATGGGTACAGGTGAAACTTACTAAATGCAGAGTACAAATGTCTACATACAGTAACTAAGAAAATGCCATGAAGGCTACGTTGAACAGTTTGATGAGAATATATTTCAGATTGTATATGAAACCCGCACATTGTACCCCTTGATTGCACTAATGTACACAGCTATGATTTAACAATAAAAATAAATTAATTAAAAAAAGAAATTAACAAATGGGACTTAATTAAGCTGAAAACCTGCACAGCTAAGGACACAACAAGTACAGCAAAAAGACAAACTTCAGGATGGGGAAAAAATATCTGCAGGGTATCAATCTGACAAAGGGCTAATAAGTAGAATCTAGAGAACTCAAATTAATCAACAGAAAAAAGAGTAAACAATCCCATCTACCTCTGGGCAAGAGATATGCATAGAACCTTCTCTGATGAAGACTAACAAATGGCCAACAAACATTTGAAAATGTTTGATCCTCATCCCTGATTATTAGAGAAATGCAAATCAAAACCACCCTGAGATATCACTGAATCCCAGTGAGAATAGCTCACATCACAAAGTCTCAAAGCTGCAGATGCTGGTGTGGATGTGGAGAGAAGGGAACACTTTTACACTGCTGGTGGGACTGCAAAGTAATACAACCTTTTTGGAAGGAAGTATGAAGAATCCTCAAAGAACTCAAATTAGACCTCCCATTTGATCCTGCAATCTCATTATTGACCATCTACTCAGAAGAAAAAAAAAATTCTTTTATCACAAGGATGTTTGCACTAGACTGTTTATTACGGATCAATTTACAACCCCCCAAATGTATAACAACCTAAATGCTCACCAAGCTAGGAATGTATTAACAAGCTGTAATATATATATACCATGGAATAGTATTCAGCCATTAAAAAAGATGGAAACTTTACATCTTTTATTAACTTGGATGGAGGTGAAATACATTCTTCTCAGTAAATCACAAGAATGGAGAAGCATTAGAATGGAGAATCACAAGAATGGAGAATATGAAGGCAGTAGATGATCTAATACAAGGGGTGGAGTAGGGGAATGAGGGAGTGGGGAGAAGGGAGGAAGGGAAGAGGATGGGGGGGTTACAGTGTACGGCACACATCTTGGGGGTGGGATGCAATGACAAGAAGGACTTTACCTAACAACCATAATCAGTGTAACCTAATTCTTTGTACACTCAATGAATCTCAAACAAAAAAAAATATATATGAAAAAAATTAATTTTTCTCAATTTATGATTATGAAGTTATCATAGTTATATAATAAAATGTAATTTTGAGGTTCTTTACCAAGAATTCTTAATAATAATACAGAGTAAACAAATCAAATATCCAAGAAGTAACTGGTGAAATAATAAAAAAACATGGCTTAATATTACAGTGGAATGCAATGTAATTAGTAGCAATTTGTTTTGTAGAAGAAATACTTATGATATACTACAACATGAAAGAAGGATTTTGAAAACAAAAGGCGCAGTATTGTCTTGATTTGACAATATCTAGATGCACACAAATGTGCAGAGGACTAGACACCTGCATGCAAGGAATCATTAGCAGAGATCTTCTGTAGGTGGAAGATTAATGGGTGATTTGCATTTTCTTCTTTGTACATATCTGTGTGTCTCAAATTATCTCTTATAAAGATAAATTATTTTTCAATCACTAAAATGTATCCACATATATTAAACACTACCTGCCATACTTTGCATCTCACATATTATGAAGCAAAGTTTAAGAAACATTTGAGCACCTCCTACACACCAGGTACTATTAAAGCACTGACTATAAAACAATAACTAAGATATAATTTTCTTATGTGTACTATAACTATTTCATGGTAGATGCAGAGAGCAAACTAATGTGAATGCTGTTGGAATACTAATACTAAGTAGGCCGTAGTCTAACCCATGAATTTAGGAAATAATTTCTGATGACCTCAATTGAAGTTTAAAGGTGCAACCATAGCTCATGGGAATACAGCATAGATGATTCCTTCGAGGCTAAAATAAAAGCATAAGGATGGTCAAGAAGCCATGAAACAGAGATCATATGTAAGATATGGGATGTTTCTCATTAAATATTAAAAACAGAGAGTCAGTGACCAATGAAGAATAACACTGTAGAGCTCCCTAAAGTCAGATAAACAGTGACTCACTTAAGTTGTTCAAGACATTTTAACTATAGTCTATTGTGGAAAACAACATTTTAGAGACAGAAATTCCTGTTTTTGTGGTTTTTCAGCATTTGCTCCCTCCATTTTTCCAATCTTTCTTTTAAAAAGAATGACTAAAACTTCAATCTATAGTTTATACTTCTTTCCTGAGGTTTAGAGCCATATTTCTATTTAGCTAAACTATTGATCCAATTATGCCTCAAACACATGAACTTATGAAAAAAATACCACTGATTCTTTAACTTCCCATATTCTCTTCACTGATCTCCACCTCGATTAATGACATTTCCAGTTACCTCATTCTCAAACAAAAATCCCTAGATACATTGTGACTCAAAGCTTTCCACCTCTTCTGCTTCCTCCGACGCCTCATCCCTATCATCTATGCCTTCCTTAATTCTTACTCAGGTATTACAAATGACATTTCAACTGGTCTCCCCAATGCCAGTCTTTACAATTTCTACTTTATTTTCCCAATTTATACTCCACTATTTCTACAGTTCCAAGGCTATTTCTGTACTTAAAATACCATTCAGTAAGTTGCATGACTGTTATCAATGTTTTATTATGCTTTTGCTTCCTTCTTTCTGTCTCCACCATAATGTGTGGCCTTTCCATTTCCTTGTCAGCTTTTCCTTTTATTATGAGATATATCCGTGTCTTCTAGTACTGTATTAAAAACATGTATCAGTAAAAATTACTCTGGATTGTCTATTTCAATCATGTTTATATTCATTTCCACAATCATGTTAATTTGGAATGAGGCTTACTTTAAAGATGGCTTTTCACATACATCTCTTGTTCTGAGTGTAATTTTTTTTTTGAAATATCAAGTCCAAATTTATATTCACATTTTACATTTCAATTATATTTTCATTAGATTTCCTAGGCCTTGTTATTTGTTTTTTTTTATTTTTTTATTAAACCATAGCTGTGTACATTAGTATGATCATGGGGCACCATACACTTGGTTCATATATCGTTTGACACATTTTCATCACATTAGTTAATTACACCTGCGGTGCATCTTACAAGGGTATATATGTGAATCCTAGTAAATATGGAATGTAAAGGTCTTAGCAAAATAACTAAGAAAATGCTACAAAAGCTGAGTGTAATTTTTCATAGAATACCTGTTTCAGTTGAAGAGTCATTAGAGTCTTGTTCACATTTGCTCCCTAACAGCATAAAGCAGTGTCTGGTCCATAGTAGATGCTAAATAAATATTTGTTGCATGAATAAAGTATTTCTGTCTTATCACCCTTGAATGAAGAGAAATATATCCAGTCCTAGTTGTTTTAATCAAAAGACACCATGTGTGGGTTGATTTTGGAACTGCTTTCTGTGAGGGAAACTTCATATCAAGTACTACAACATGAGTAACTTAGGTTAAAACTTTTCACCAATAATGCCTGTTTTATTGGCTTGTTTAATGCTGAACTGCATCTATTTTTTTTAATAAATGTAGGAGTCTATTAATCTAAGGAGATAGAGCATATGAAAAAATAAATATCTTACATATTTTATCCCTCCTAAATATGTGGGACCATTCCCCTTTTTTTCCATTTATTTTGTGATTCTTAGGCTCAGGATACAGGAAGAGAAATACTGCCCAGAATAAGGATAGAGGCAGAATTAAGGAAATTTCATTTGCATCAAAATAAATAAATAAGCAAATTGCAAATTAAAGGAATGGATAGACAGTGTTTTGTTTGTTAAAAAGACATTTTATAGACTAGGGAAGAAGAGTACAGCTGGAGAAGGAAATAGCAATCACTCTAAATAGCTTCAGGAACTTAAGTTTGATTAGTTTTTATCTGCATAGCACATTTTAATCATGACTTTTTATTCTAGTTTTCCCAACCTAAAACTCAGTGTAAAATATTCTTTAGGTTCTGGCATAATATGAATTCTATCATTCATTTATTTATTGAACATATCGATACAGTGTATATAAGCCAATGTATGCAAGCTACAAGTCACTGAGTAAAATGTGTAACAGGCGAAAGTTCCTTTCTTCCAAGGAAATTATAGTGACTCAAAGAATAAATGGAGAAGTCAAAGGTGAGAAACACAAGATCTGGTTAGGTAAAGAGGTCACAGATGAATGAAGCTGCCAATTCTAGTGATGTAAGAAAGGACAGGGGGTCTATTTTAAATTGGAAAGTATCTGCTCTTTCACGGCGACCGTGACATCTCTCTCTTTTTCTCTCTCTCTCTCCATCTCTCTCTCTTTCTCATCTAAATATTTATACGTCTTTAAGTCTATCAAGCTATTCTATGAATTGATAGGCCAGCAGTGTCAGATTTTCTGGGTTTTAAGTACAGTCAGAAATAGGAATATTATGTGAAATTTTCTAACTTTGAAATATCACCGGTAAATTTTATTTGTTTCTAATGAATGCTATCCTAGCTAATGTAGATTGTGGCCTAAGAAAATTCATCTTCTGGAGACATTTGTCACAAAGGTCTGCAACACTTGGAAAAAAAAGGAGACATAGAACACCATTACAGGTGAAGACGTATGTCTCTGAACAGAGAAACAGCGTGCACTTCCAAGTACCTAATTAGAACTTGGTTATAGAATGTCTCTTGATATGTTGACTGTTAGTCTGAGATCCAAAGTGCAGAAGCAGAAGCCAAACATAAAGAAATAAGAAAAAAATCTCCTAGCCAGAGAAAAAGTATTGGGAAAAAGCGTATAAACATGTAGACTAAAGAAAGAGTTTCATAATAAAATCAAATAAAGACTGGGGATCAGATTTTATGAGACATTACTGGTCCTAGTTTAGCTGAATTTTATTCTGCACATAGTAGGAAGTTGTTAGAATGCTAATGAATGTTTATTATAAACATTTTCTTTTTTCCTAGCTATTTTTTTAGAGTTTAATTACTATTTTTTATTTTAAATTGATTTGAGGGTACAAATATTTAGGTTATATTGTTCTCACTTCCAAGGTAAAGTTCAAGTTGTCGTTGAGGCTTCACCCAGGGGGTGTTCCAAACACCCTCACACTGTGTACATTAGGTGAGATCCCGCCAATCACCCTCCCTGCTCCTGCCCATAACCTTCTCCCTCCCTTTCCCTTCTCCTCCATAGACTATATTTGTGTCTTATTGTTCATGTGGATGTGCAATTGTTTATATATTGCTTTCATATTTGTATTGCGTACTCTGGATATATTTTTTTCCATTATTGAGATACTTTACTAAGTTGTGTTCCAACTCCATCCAGGTAAACATAAAAGTTTTTTTTACCGTCCTCAACTTTTCTTATGGCTGAATAGTACTCCATGGTATACACAAGCCATAGTTTGTTTATGCATTCAAGGGATGATGGGCGTTTGTGTTGCTTCCACAATTTGGCAATTATAAATTGACATAAACATTATGGTACAAATGTCTTTGTGGTAAAACGCTTTTTGTTCTTCTGGGTAGAGACCTAGTAATGGAATTTCAGGATCAAATGTAAGGTTGACTTTTAGTTCTTTAAGATTCTCCATACTTCTTTCCAAAAAGGTATATTAATTTGCAATCCCACTGGCAGTGTAGAAGTGTTCTCTTCTCTCTACATCCAGGCCAGAACCTTCAGTTTGAGGACTTTGTAATGTGGGCTAATCTTACTGGAGTTAGGTGATAGCTGAGAATTGTTTTGATTTACATTTCTCTGATGATTAAAGAAGATGAGCATTTTTTCGTGTGTTTGTTGACCATTCGCCTGTCATCTTCAGTGAAGTTTCTGTTCAAATCTCTTCTCCACTTATAAACATTTTAAAAGGAGCATGAAGGGACTAGCTGTGTAATTTATAGCCAAAGACATCTTAAATGGAAGCCTTTGAACACTAAAAGTGAGAGTTTATCCTTGAGCAATAAATAAGCTTGTGACAGTTTCCTTTGTGCTACTCAAAATGTGGCTTCAGTCTATTTCTCTGTCCTTACAATGCAGGTGGGATTCTTTTCTCTCCGAGTGATACATTGTCTCCCCCTTCCTTTGTCTAAGACAATCAGAAACTCTGAGGAGGACCAGGTACTGTTTCACCTGGGTAGAAAGAAATTATGTGAAATGATGAACAGCTTTGTGATCTGTCATAATTCTGTCCTTGTGTATGGTGAAGAATATGCAAAATTGTTTATGCTTAGTACAAAATAGTAATGTATCTTACACAAAATGCTGTCTGCTTCTAAGTGTCTATGTTTTTCCTTACATTTCTGAAGCTGTGATAGAATTAACCTGAAATTGTCTAAAACCTGCTCAGATAAGGTTTTATGCAAGTGTTAATAGCATATAACAGAAGGAAAAGCAGGATCAAATAAAAATTTATAGCCAAAGAAAAGATGTCACTGATACATTTTAAGAAAGATCACCCAAAGAGATGTCTGTAAACCCATTATACTAAAAGTTACTTATATTCTGCCTTTGACTCTCTGTTTCCATTACTTCATGTATTAATATTTAGATGAAATGGTACAGATAATAGAGAAAATGCCTCTTTATTTTAAAGGCCAATATCTTTTTAGCATATTTCTCCTCTATTTCTTAATTTAATCTTTATATAGACACATAATTTGATTTAGATATTTTATATTTTCCATTAGCTTACAACACATACTTATTACTAGCTTTCCAGTGTTAGATCAAGCCTTCTAATTTAGTATTCTTTTAAAGTTTTATGTGTAACTTTGAGTCAGTTTTGTAATCCCCTTGATTATATTCAAAGCTTTAAATATGTCACCAAGAACACAAGATGGCTTTATTTATAAGATCTTTCAATGGTGCCTATTCAGAAATATTTACACATCACAATGAAAGAAATGTCTTGATTGAAGCCACAAATTAAATTTTTCTGCAACGCTTTTTGAGTGAAAGCTTGGCTGTAAAGTCATTATATTATTGTTAAGAGAATTTAATATTTTTTAACAATTCTCAAACGTTCTTAAAGATAAAATAAACTTTGTAATTAATTTTAGTGTCACTGACCCTTTTCAAACAAACTTCATGTTGCTGCCCAATTACACATTTGTTTAAATGCAGGTATTTATTTTACTATACGATAAACATTTAAATTGGTATGATCGTATCCTTAAAGAAAAGTGCCTGTGGCTCAAGGAGTAGGGCGCCAGACATATACCAGGGGTGGCAGGTTCAAGCCTGGACCCAACCAAAACTGAAAAAAAAAAAAAAGAAAATTTTTAGATAGATCGTATCTTTAAAGAAAATGTTTAGATAGACCTAATACCAATCATTCTCTCATCCTCTAATTCTCATCCTCTAATTCTAATTCTCTCTAATTAACTTAACTCTCTCAAATTAAGATAGCTCCAGAAATTGTAAAGAGACTAATTTTCCACTTGAACTGCTCGGGGATGCAACGCAGTGTCTACTATCACTTTTGCCCCAAATTCCTTAGGAAATCCCTTTACACTTCTCATGGAGGAGTGACTTAGAAGGATTCTCATCCAACTTAGAACAGTTTCGAACTTACATGGTCTTTAAGAGAAGTTTCCCACAGCATGTTAAAAAACAAACAAACAAACAAACGTAAGTCCAAAAGATATTTTTGACAATATAGTAGTTTTAGATGCCAAATAGTGAAAAATAATAAGAGGTTATTAATTCTATCTTTTATATTGTTCTTTGTTTAAATGTATCTTATATTTAGTATACTTTACAGTCAACCTCCTTTAGTTAGGAATTTTATATTACAATCAAAGAAGTGAAAACCTGTTTTCTATACATATAATAAAAAATGGATGTCAAAGATTTTATTAAACTCATTTTTTTGTGTTGGGGAAATAGGAATTTAAAACAATTCCAGTGAGAATCTAACATTTAATGGTTTGTGTTTTCTACCGGACAAAATTCATTTGCATTGTGACAGATGAAATAGCAGCACTGCCAACAGTTTTATATAAATTAATTTCTTATCCTACTAAGATGGCATAATAAATCAAAGTCAATCAAAGATACATGCCTGCATGTAATTAAAAAAATGTCCAGATAGTCTTCTGGGACAATCCCCAACAATTTTATCTAAGCTGAAATAGTAATCTCTTTTGCTTATTTATAATTCTTTGCCATTTTTAATTGGTAAGAAGTATAAGTGAATCTTCCCTCCTGTCATATATAAAATATCCAAACATATACTAAAATAATTTTTAAATTTTATATTCTATAACATATCACAGATCATAAATATAAAATTCACAGAGTCAATTGCCTTTATGTTCATTTATCCTTTTTTTTTTAGAGACAGAGTCTCACTTTATCACCCTTGGTAGAATGCCATGGTGTCCCAGCGCATAGCAACCTCCAGCTTCTGGGTGTAGGTGATTCTCTTGCCTCAGCCTCCCAAGTAGCTGGGACTATAGGCACCTGCCACAACGCCCAGCTATTTTTTATTATAATTTGGCCGGGGCCGGGTTCAAACCCTCCACCCTCAGCATATGGGGCTGGTGCCCTACCCACTGAGCCCTAGGCACTGCCCCATTTATCCTTTTTTTCTTAATATTAAAAAGTTAAAAAGTATTAGATTCTGGTTTTCTTTAAAATTTTGGTTTATTTTACAACATTTATATTATGCTATTTATTTTATTTAAAAAGAAATTAGGAATTAAAACTTCCTTATAATCTTTATATTTCTAAAATTAATTATTACTGTTCTTTCTATTATAATGAATATACTACAGGAGAAAGGAAATTAAAAAGAGGTAGAAAAAACAAACAAACCAACAAATATCAATTCACCAATATTATTAGTGAATATCTATGCAAAATAATAAAATCCTAGCAGACAGAAGACAGCTTCACCTTTAAAAAATTATGATAACTTTTTCACTACTAAAGAAAATTAGCAGCAGATAAAAGTCCTAGAAATGGTATAATGGCCTCTAACAATGAATATATATCACTACATTTCTTCTATGCTCTTCTTTTAATTTGAAATACAACTCAACCCTTTTGTCCTTCTGTATTTTCTGTTTCAATAATGTGAGTCAATGGGGCCACATCTATGGTGCATCTTAGAATGGGTACAGGCGATTGCACTAATGTACAATATGCTATGATTTAACAATAAAAAAAAATAATCAATAACATGAGTCAAATGGAGAAACCAGTAGTTATTCTTAAAAGGAAGAAACTGGAATTTTTTTTTTTTTTTTTTTTTTAGAGACAGACTCTCACTTTATCGCCCTCGGTAGAGTGCCACGGCATCTTACAGCTCACAGCAACCTCCAACTCCTGGGAAGCGATTCTCTTGCCTCAGCCTCCCAAGTAGCTGGGACTACAGGCACCCGCCACAACGCCCAGCTATTTTTTGGTTTGCAGTTCAGCCGAGGCCGGGTTTGAACCCGCCACCCTCGGTATATGGGGCCGGCGCTTTACCGACTGAGCCACAGGCGCCACCTGGAAGAAACTGGATTTTTAAAATGTTTATTTTGAATGAATGTGAGATTATATACTTTAGGTCATATAGTTTGTGTTTGTAAGGTAAAGTCTAAAGCTTAATTGTGATCTTCACCAGGAAGTTGACTGGACATACTGATTTTTTAACTAACAATGGGAGATGGTCACTTCAAGATTATTCAGGATTAAGGAGAAGAGATTTTTAATATAGAGATTGTTACTAATGAAAGACAGCATCTTTTTGCCTTCCTGCATTTTCTTGGGATATGCTGCTTATGTATAAAGGTTGTTTTGGGGGGTTTTTTTGAAAAGGGGATATATCATGATTTACACATGGGTATTTTCAGTAGTGGAAATATAAGGTTAATTAAAACTAGGATTTTATTAGTTTTGTTGGATCCAAACAAAGGGACCACTGGACCCATTTTCAAGTTTAATTTTTAGAAAAGCTGACATTTTGAGGTAGGTACTGCGGAGGCGGAGAAAGATGGCAGCCGAGTAACAGCTTCCTTGCATCTGGGCACCGTGAGTCTGGGGAGATAGGACTCCAGGCATCTCTGGCTGGTGGGATCTGCCTATCATCACCCCTGCAAGGATACAGGGAGTCAGCGAGAGACTTCTGGACCCCAAGAGGAGGTCTAAAACAGTGGAAAACTGGCAAGTGGTCGCGTGTGTTCAATCCGTCTAAACCCGCCCTCAACTGTAAGTTCAGTAGCAGCGAGACTGCAAACCAGAAAGACCTTACCTGTGAACTGTTTTGGTGTCTTTGGACTTGGCACTCAACTGAACTGCCTTGGGGAGAGCCAGAGCGGGAGTGTGGAGAACTTTGGCATTTGTCTAGGGCCCCAGTCTGAGCCACTGAGCCAGACGGAGCTAATAGTGTTTGGCTCTGGGTCACAGGCAGCCATTGTGAGTGATCTGCCCCGGCAAGCTCCACCCTCAGGATCGCAGATAGCCACTTCAGCAGTGATTCCAGCGACAAGCACTTCCCTGGGAAAGCTTCTGCTCAGCAAGTGAACAAGTTCAAAGTGCCTTTTAAGTGGGCTGAAGAGAGATTTAGGGTGTCTACCTGCTGGGGTTTGAGAAACTAGCAGCCTCCAGTCCTATCAGAACTGTGATTAACATCTCATACCCCAGAGGACCACGTGTTGCCCAGACAATATTCAATAACATATACATACTGCTTTGTTTTTGGTTGTGTTTTTTTTTTTTTGTTTGGTTGTATTTTTTGTTTATTTTGATGTTCTTGATTGTTGTTTTATTTTTCAAGTCAATCCTTTTCCATACAGATCCTTTTTCTTTCTCAATTTTTCTAGTTTAATTATAATTTCCCATTGATGCCTATTTCAATAATTAGAACTTCATTTTTGTTAGTGTTTCTACTGCTATTATTTGGTTTTCCACCCAATTTTATCCTATAAAGTTTTCTGCTTCCTTCTTTTGGTTTGATTTATAGCATTTTTGTCTTTCCTCTCTACTTGGTGGAGGTGGGGTACTGTGTGTGATCAGGTTAGCAAAGAGCTGCTGACCTCAAGGGAACCACCCAACTGGGCAACCCCAGAAGGTGGTTTATCTTAAAAGGTTGTATCAAAGTACACTACTGTACACCTATATTGCTCTGTCTCCCTCTTTCTGTGCCTCACTTCTTTTTGTCAATATTCCTTTTACCCACCCCCTCTCCTTTCTCTATTTTTCTTTTTTTTTTCTTATCACTCGGTCCTCCTTTCTTTCATCCCTTTTTTGCTCTTCAACCTTCTCACCCCTCTGGTCCTGTAACCCTTAGTCCACAGGCACGAGAACTTAAAAAAGCAAGAGGAAGTGAAAGGAAAATTAGGGCAAGGAAACAGATAAAAGAAATCACTCATGAGGAAGAATCAGCAGAAAACTCCAGGCAACATGAAGAACCAGTCCAGAACAACCCCGCCAAGGGACCATGAGGTAGCTACAGCAGAGGATTCCACCTATACAAAAATGTTAGGAATGACAGAAAGGGAGTTTAGAATACACATGTTGAAAACAATGAAAGAAATGAAGGAAACTGCTAATAAAGTGGAAAATAACCAAAAGGAAATCAAAAAACAGAATCAAATAAGAGATGAATGACATGAAGAATATAAAAAGGATATAGAAGAGCTGAAGGAACTGAAACACTCAATTAGGGAACTTAAAGATTCAATGGAAAGTATAAGCAACAGGTGAGACCATGCAGAAGAAAGAATTTCAGAGGTAGAAGACAAAGTTTTTGAGATAACTCAGATAGTAAAAGAGGCAGAAAAGAAGAGAGAGAAAGCAGAACGTTCACTGTCAGAATTATGGGACTTTATGAAGCATTCCAACATATGAGATATAGGAATTCCAGAAGGGGAAGAAGAATGCCCCAGAGGAATGGAAGCCATACTAGAGAATATTAGAAAAGAAAATTTCCCAAATATCACCAAAGATTCTGACACACTGCTTTCAGAGGGCTATCGGACCCCAGGTCACCTCAACTCTAACCGAGCTTCTGCAAGACAAATTGTGATGAACCTGTCCAAAGTCAAGACAAAAGAAAAGATTCTGCAAGCTGCCAGGAGTAAGCGCCAGTTGAGCTACAGGGGCAAAGCCATCAGATTGACCACAGACTTCTCTAATGAAACTTTCCAAGCAAGAAGACAATGGTCATCTACCTTTAATCTACTTAAACAGAACAATTTCCAGCCCAGAATTCTGTACCCTGCTAAGCTAAGCTTCAAAATTGACGGAGAAATCAAATCATTTACGGATATACAAACATTGAGGAAATTCGCCACAACAACACCAGCTCTACAGGAAATACTTCAACCTGTTCTGCACACTGACCACCACAATGGATCAGCAGCAAAGTAAGAATTCAGAAATTAAAGGACAGAACCTAACCTCCACACTGATGCAAAAGATAAAACTAAGCAATGGACTCTCACAAAACAAGACGAATAAAATACTACCACACTTATCAATTATCTCAATAAATGTTAATGGCTTGAATTCCCCACTGAAGAGACATAGATTGGTTGAATGGATTAAAAAACACAAGCCATCCTTTGCTGTCTGCAAGAAACACACCTGGCTTCAAAAGACAAATTAAAGCTCCGAGTCAAGGGTTGGAAGACAATTTTTCAGGCAGATGGAATTCAGAAGAAAAGAGGATTTGCAATCTTATTTTCAGATACATGTGGATTTAAAGCAACTAAAGTCAAAAAAGACAAAGATGGTCACTTTATATTGGTCAAGGGAAAAATACAACAAGAAGACATTTCAATTCTAAATATCTATGCACCCAATTTAAATGCTCCCAGATTCTTGAAACAGACCTTACTCAGTCTGAGCAATATGATATCTGATAATACCATCATAACAGGGGACCTTAACACTCCTCTTACACAGCTGGACAGATCCTCTAAACAGAAATTAAACAAGGATATAAGAGACTTAAAGGAGACCCTAGAACAACTGTGCTTGATAGAAGCATATAGAACACTCCATCCCAAAGATAAAGAATATACATTCTTCTCATCACCCCATGGAACATTCTCCAAAATTGATTATATCCTGGGACACAAAACAAATATCAACAGAATCAAAAGAATTGAAATTTTACCTTGTAACTTCTCAGACCATAAGGCACTAAAGGTGGAACTCAACTCTAACAAAAATGCTCGACCCCACCCAAAGGCATGGAAACTAAACAATCTTCTATTGAATAACAGATGGGTGAAGGAAGAAATAAAACAGGAAATCATTAACTTCCTTGAGCATAACAACAATGAAGACACAAGCTACCAAAACCTGTGGGATACTGCAAAAGCAGTTTTGAGAGGAAAATTCATCGCTTTAGATGCCTACAGTCGAAAAACAGAAAGAGAGCACATCAACAATCTCACAAGAGATCTTTTGGAATTGGAAAAGGAAGAACAATCTAAGCCTAAACTCAGTAGAAGAAAAGAAATATCCAAAATCAAATCAGAGACCAATGAAATAGAAAACAAAAGAATCATTCAGAAAATTAATGAAACAAAGAGTTGGTTTTTTGAAAAAATAAAAAAAATAGATAAACCATTGGCCAGACTAACGAGAAATAGAAAAGTAAAATCTCTAGTAAACTCAATCAGAAATGATAAAGGGGAAATAACAACTGATCCCACACAGATAAAAGAGATCATCTCTGAATACTACCAGAAACTCTATGTCCAGAAATTTGACAATGTGAAAGAAATGGATCAATATTTGGAATCACACCCTCTCCCTAGACTCAGCCTGGAACAAATAGAGCTCCTGAACAGACCAGTTTCAAGCACTGAGATCAAAGAAACAATAAAAAATCTTCCAACCAAAAAATACCCTGGTCCAGATGACTTCACTCCAGAATTCTATCAAACCTTCAAGGAAGAGCTTATTCCTGTACTGCAGAAATTATTCCAAAAAATTGAGGAAAAAGGAATCTTCCCCAACACATTCTATGAAGCAAACATCAACCTGATACCAAAACCAGGAAAAGACCAAACAAAAAGGAGAATTTCAGACCAATCTCACTCATGAACATACACGCAAAAATTCTCAACAAAATCCTAGCCAGTAGATTACAGCTTATCATCAAAAAAGTCTTTCATCATGATCAAGTAGGCTTCATCCCAGGGATGCAAGGCTGGTTTAACATACGCAAGTCTATAAACGTTATCCACCATATTAACAGAGGCAAAAATAAAGATCACATGATCCTCTCAATCGATGCAGAAAAAGCATTTGATAAAATCCAGCATCCTTTTCTAATTAGAACACTGAAGAGTATAGGCATAGGTGGCATATTTCTAAAACTGATTGAAGCTATCTATGACAAACCCACAGCCAATATTTTACTGAATGGAGTAAAACTCAAAGCTTTTCCTCTTAGAACTGGAACCAGACAAGGTTGTCCTCTGTCACCTTTACTGCTCAACGCCGTGCTGGAAGTTCTAGCCAATACAATTAGGCAAGACAAGGAAATAAAGAGAATCCAAATGGGAGCAGAGGAGGTCAAACTCTCCCTCTTTGCTGACGACATGATCTTATACTTAGAGAACCCCAAAGACTCAACCACAAGACTCCTAGAAGTCATCAAAAAATACAGTAATGTTTCAGGATATAAAATCATTGTCCACAAGTCAGTAGCCTTTGTGTACACCAATAACAGTCAAGATGAGAAGCTAATTAAGGACACAACTCCCTTCAGCATAGTCTCGAAGAAAATGAATTACCTATGAATATACCTAACAAAGGTGGTGAAGGACCTCTATAAAGAAAACTATGAAATCCTCAGAAAGGAAATAGCAGAGGATATTAACAAATGGAAGAACATACCATGCTCATGGATGGGAAGAATCAACATTGTTAAAATGTCTATACTTCCCAAAGCAATCTACCTATTCAATGCCATTCCTATCAAAATACTAACATCGTACTTTCAAGATTTGGAAAAAAAGATTCTGCGTTTTGAATGGAACCGGAAAAACCCCCGTATAGCTAAGGCAGTTCTCCGTAACAAAAATAAAGCTGGGGGCATCAGCATACCAGATTTTAGTCTGTACTACAAAGCCACAGTGCTCAAGACAGCATGGTAATGGCACAAAAACAGAGACATAGACACTTGGAATTGATTTGGAAACCAAGAAATGAAACTAACATCTTACAACCACCTAATCTTTGATAAACCAAACAAGAACATACCTTGGGGGAAAGACTCCCTATTCAATAAATGGTGTTGGGAGAACTGGATGTCTACATGTAAAAGACTGAAACTGGACTCATACCTTTCCCCACTCACAAAAATGGATTCAAGATGGATAAAGGACTTAAACTTAAGGCATGAAACAATAAAAATCCTCCAAGAAAGCATAGGAAAAACACTGGAAGATATTGGTCTTGGGAAAGACTTCATGAAGAAGACTGCCATGGCAATTGCAACAACAACAAAAATAAACAAATGGGACTTCATTAAACTGAAAAGCTTCTGTACAGCTAAGGAGACAATAACCAAAGCAGAGAGACAACCTACACAATGGATATTTGCATATTTTCAATCAGACAAAAGCTTGATAACTAGGATCTATAGAGAACTCAAATTAATCCACATGGAAAAAGCCAACAATCCCTTATATCAATGGGCAAGAGACATGAATAGAACTTTCTCTAAAGACGACAGACATGGCTAACAAACACATGAAAAAATGTTCATCATCTCTATATATTAGAGAAATGCAAATCAAAACAACCCTGAGATATCATCTAACCCCAGTGAGAATGGCCCTCATCACAAAATCTCAAAACTGCAGATGCTGGCGTGGATGTGGAGAGAAGGGAACACTTTTACATTGCTGGTGGGACTGCAAACTAGTACAACCTTTCTGGAAGGAAGTATGGAGAAACCTCAAAGCACTCAAGCTAGACCTCCCATTCGATCCTGCAATCCCATTACTGGGCATCTACCCAGAAGGAAAAAAATCCTTTTATCCTAAGGACACTTGTACTAGACTGTTTATTGCAGCTCAATTTACAATCGCCAAAATGTGGACACAGGCTAAATGCCCACCAACCCAGGAATGGATTAACAAGCTGTGGTGTATGTATACCATGGAATACTATTCAGCCTTTAAAAAAAATGGAGACTTTACATCCTTCGTATTAACCTGGATGGACCTGGTAAGACATTATTCTTAGTAAAGCATCACAAGAATGGAGAAGCATGAATCCTATGTACTCAATTTTGACATGAGGACAATTAATGACAATTATGGCTATGGGGGGGAAACAGAAAGAGGGACGGAGGGAGCTGGGTGGGACCTTGGTGTGTGTCACACTTAATGGGGGCAACACATGATTGCAAGAGGGACTTTACCTAACAATTGCAATCAGTGTAACCTGGCTTATTGTACCCTCAATGAATCCCCAACAATAAAAAAAAAAAAAAGTTGGTAGGTATTACTGAAATATTCATTAAATATCTAAAATAAATGTTGCTAAATAATAAACAAAAAAAAAGAAAAGCTGAATTTTTATCATGAAACTCATTTCAGATTAGTAATGATAAAATACTCCTCAGTTTTATGTACTTATTTTTTCATAACATGCAGATTTATTTCTCAGATACACTTTGGAGATTTGACAAGTATTATTCAGGATAGGCTGAGTTATGTTTCATTAACAAGTACTAAATTGTAGTGGTTTATTAGAATATTACTTTATTTCTCGTCAATGCTGTATGTCTTATGAGGAATATGGAGTAGGCACAGTTCACTGCTATCATTTTGGTACCCAGGCCAATAAATACTTGACCTTAACATATGTTTCTGTGAGAGAGAAGGGAACGTAGTCAATTGCACACTTGCTTTTTAGGCTTCCATGAAGAAGTTATACCCTTCAGTTCTGCTTTCCTCTCATGTAACTTCAAAGGGTCAGGTAAGTACATTCCCATAATTTTTTTCCAGAAGAGACACCAGGAAACATGAAGTTCAAAGCATCAATGTCTTCTCAAAATAGTGTTCAGATAGGTCTCAACTAGGAATAAAGAGTATGATGAGAACTGTTCTCTGCTAATTTAATGCAGCTAAATTATGTTTTATAAAATTTGATCCCCCTTAAAAACTGGTAAATACATATAATCTGTATTATGAAATTCCAAATTTCAATCTTTTCCATTTGAGATCTTTTTCTTTTCTCTACCTTCAATGTCACATTTCCCCAGTAGGAGTGATTCCTTTCCAAACTGGCTTTCAACAAGGACAACCAATGATTGATTCATGTTGTTCGTAAAATGACTGGAAATGTGCTAAAATCTTTTTTAAGAGACAAGGTATTGCAGTAATTGTAAATTTGGTCTCCTGGGTTAGACTTTCTAAATTCTATCCCCTGACCTGACACTTGTAGCGTGATTTCAAAAAGTTATTAAACCTTTTGATGCCTCGGTGTTGCTGTTTTCTGTGAAATAAGCAATAAGACTCCCTACAAGTTAATATGTATAAAGTTCTTGGAATCGCTCACAGCATGCCCTCAATCAATGATACTTTTGTTGTCTTATTAATCTTTATGATATAGGAACGAATCAGACTTCTGTTTTTGATAGACTAAAGATTAAAATTACTCTATTTCAAATTTTTATATGTTTATTACAGTTGTTATCTAACAATGTAAAATACCTTTTCCTTAAGTTAACTTATAGAATGCATAAGAGATAGGTTTTATAGATATTTTGCAAACTTCAGAGAAAGTAACTTCATAAATTAAAAAGATAGGTTACTTGTCATTTTAGAGGATCATGTAGCTTTAGTAATTTAATATGATGCCATTTTAATACTAAATTGAGTGAATATCAATAAGAAAAATATTTTAAAAATTGCTTATTTTATTCAATAAGTTTTTTACAAGTAACACTTTTCACATAAAGAAAAAAATACCTTCAATGTACACAGCTATGATTTAATAAAAAAAAAAAAAGAAAAAAATACCTTTTCTTTTCCGTGAACAACTACAATTAACTGAAATTTTATATGTATAATATTTTACTTACAACATGACATAAATAATAAATTATTATAGGTGTATTAAAGGAGACATAACTGGCATTTTGTGACTTTAGATGATGATATTCCTGAAAACTCAGGATTGTTAAATCAATAGTTCAACTTAATATGTACTTTAATTTTTCTAAAAGATTGCTTACAGTTCTGAAGAATTAAAATTACATTGCATATCAATATAAATCTAAATGCTTATCCATCTAGAGAGGATAAACAGCACTTTAATAAATAATTACGATATAAGTTGTCCATAGAAATAGAAACCACTGATGTTATTTTTATATATAAATGAATGTGCATTTTATTGCATCATATCCAGCACAGAAGAGGGCTTTTGTAATTTCATGTGAGGTCATCATTTGTTTTGTGGCTACATATAGCAAATCTAAGTTTTCAGAGTTAAAAAAGATCAAACACTTCTTAATAATTACTCAATTTGAAAATAAAAATAAAAAGGCTATTCATTAGATATATATTTAAATGAATTAAACTGGAACATTATTAAGAATGAGCCATATGTAGATTTTTTGAAATTGCAAATAGTATTCATAAATGGAAGAAAGACCTATTGAATGACTAAATTTTTACTTGTAAGGGGACATTGTTTCTTCAAAGGTAATGTTACCACTGATGGCACTAGAAAACTTACAAAATAAAATACTTTATGTTCTTTCGCGAAAATTTTATATTCTGTTACACCTTTATATTCTTTTACACATTTATTATCATACATTAATGTATAATAATAATTATGTTTAAATGAAAACCATCTATATCCACATTAAATTCATTCATATGCTGTACCTCATTTCCCCTATCACTCACATTCATAATTTGTAAGCAGAATCATTATAATCGTTAATTATTATGCTGCCTTTGAAATTAATATTAATTACATCAATTTAGAAAAAGATAAATGTATATTAAAGAGTAGTCATTGCATTTTTTTTTTTACAAATGGAATTTATTTTGTTGAAAAATAATTTAAGCTATAAAGTAGTACAACAATTTCAGGAACTGTTTAGTGCTATTTTGTTTTGGAGTCTAAAACATGTGTAGGCTAAACAGTGTTATTTCTGATTGTTAAATTTTTTAGTCAGAGAGTAATATTTATAAATGGTCTAATCAGACAGGATTTATTTTAATGGATTATTTTCCCAGCTGTATACATATATAAATAGAGACAAATATTATACAGGATGGCCTTAAAGTCTGTGTGTAATTTAAAATAGTGTGCGTTTTTTTTTCTTTTAATTTCAAATTAATATGGGAGAACAAACTTGTAGGTTACATTGTTCTCACTTTCAAGGTAAAGTTCAAGTTCTAAGACAGCCCCACAACACGGTGGCAGGGGGCATGGTAAATAACCTGCTCCGTGTGCACGTTAGGTGAGATCTCACCAAATGCCCTCCCTCCTCTCACCAACTACCTTCCCCCTTTCCTTCCCCTTTTCCTCCTCATCCCTAGTTTTTGTATCTTGAAAGTAGCATAACACAATGGTTATAGCACCAGCCACATACACCAGGTTGGTGGGTTCGAACCCGGCCCCGGCCAGCTACAACTGAAACAAAAAAATAGCCAGGCATTGCAACCAGCTCCTGTAGTCCCAGCTACTTGGGAGGCTGAGGCAAGAGATACTCTTGAGCCCAAGAGTTTGAGGTTGCTGTGAGCTGTGACACTACAGCACTCTACTGAGGACGATATAGTGAGACTCTGTCTCAAAAAAAAAAAAAAAAGAAGAAGAAAGTACCATCAGTATAAGTATGTTTCCAGAGATATGTATTTGTATATTATTTATAATTTTTACTTTTATGCCAGACAATTGTGAAGGAAGAAAAAAATAAAAATAAAAAACAACAAGAGAATCAACCAAACTACAAGTTCTGAAAATGTTAATTACCACTTATTGTGTTGAGATCATTTCAATTCCCTAGCTACTTTGCAATATGTACTAAATTATTGTGAATTATGGTCACCCTGCTATGCTAAATACCACGATTCAATCATTGCACATTGTATGAATTTATCAAAATATCACATATATGTACAGTTATGTATTAATAAAAACATTTAAAATTTTGTTACCAAAAGAAAGAATTATCTGTTACAAATAATGCAATCTTATATAGATTAACAACTGCTTATTATTTTTTTATGAAAATCTGGTTTAGAAATGAAAACTCAGTTCCACCTCTATTTAATAATTAAAACATAATTCAGCAACTTAAAATTATAATAGATAATCAAATGTGTCTGTATGTGGATATGCACAGGTGCACTGATATTGTGAAAGGAGATTAATTATTTTCCTACTTTAATGTAAAAATTAATAGAATGTGTCAATAGGTCAGACCAAATGTTCACTTTCTTAAATTCTTAATATTAAATTCCTTTTTAAAATTTGCGATTGTTGGTTTGGCACCTGTAGCTCAGCGGCTAGGGCACCAGCCACATACACGGGACTGGTGGGTTTGAACTCAGCCCAGGCCTGCTAAACAACAATGACAACTACAATAAAAAAAAATAGTTAGGTGTTGTGGTGGACGCCTATAGTCCCAGGGAGGCTGAGGCAAGAGAATAGCTTACAGCCAAGAGTTTGAGGTTTCTGTGAGCTGTGATACCATAGCGCTCTACCAAGAGTGAAATAGTGAGACTCTGTCTCAAAAAAAAAAAAAAAAAAAAAAATTCAGATTGTTATGGGGGTGTATATTTGGTTACATAATTTGTTTTCATGTGGTTATCCACACAATATTTATCAGAGTTATAATTATATTCTTGCCCCAGAAAGCATGTGATATACCCTTGCTTTGTACCCACTGGGTGGGAGTTTACCCATTGCACTGTCCCTGCCCCCACTACCTAAAGTTTATTGATTTTTGCATCCATGTGAACTTATACGTGTTAAGGAACTTGTTCTAATTCAGTATTGAGTACAAGTGACGTTTCTTTTTTATTCTTGCACTACTTCATTTAGAAGAATGGGCTCCCATTCTATCCAGGTTGTCATCTTTTTTTATGGCTGAGTAGTATTCCATGGAACACGTACACCACATTGTGTTATCTGTTTATCTATTGATGGGCACTTGCTTGTTTCTATATCCCTGAAATTGTGATTCTATAAACATTTGAGTGCAAGTTTCTTTTTAAATAAAGTATCTTTTTTATTCCCTTTGGGTAAATTGCTAGTAAAGGGATTTCAGGATGAGTTGGTAGATTTGGGTTTAATCCTTTGAGGAATTTACATACTGCTTTCCATAGAAGTTGTACTGGTTTGCAATTCCACCAAGAGCATATGAGTGCTCTATTCTCTACACGTCTATGCCAGCATGTTGCTTCAGGGCTTTGTGATGTGGACCCTTCTCACTTGGGTTAGGCGATATCTCAATGTGATTTTGATTTGCATTTCTCTGATGAATGGAGATGATGAGCATTTTTTTGTGTGTTTATTAGCTATTAATCTATTTTCTTTAGAAAACTTTCTGTTCATGTTTTTAACCCAATTTTTAATGGTTGTGTTTGAATTTTTCTTGTTGATTTTTTGGAGTTTTTAATAGATTCTGGTCATCAGTCCTTTGTCAGATATGTAGCATACAAATGCACTCTACCATTCTGTAGGTTGTTGATTGCATCCTTGGCTGTGCAAAAACTTTTTAACTTGATCATGTCCCATTTATTTATTTTTGTTGTTAAAACTTGTCAATGGAGTCTTCCTTGAAAATTCCTTCCCCAGGTTTGTATCTTTAAGGTTTTTTTTCCACACTTACTTCTAGTATTTTTATGGTTTCATATCTTACTTTTAAATCTTTTACCCATATGAGTTAATGTTTGTGGATTATGAGAGGGGTGGGTCCTGATCAGTCCTTGGCATGGGACTACCTAGTTCTCCCAGCATCATTACTGAGTAAGCATTCTTTTAATGTATTTTTTTAGTAGGCTTTGTGAAAGATCATATGGACATATGAGGATGGTTTCTTCACTAGATTCTGTTACGTTCCAAAGCTCTTAGTCTCTATTTTTATTGCAATACGACACTGTTTTGATCACGATAGCCTTGTAGTGTAGCCTGAAGTTGGATAAAGGGATGCTTACAGATTTGCTCTTATTTTGTAGGATTGCATTGTCTATTCATGGTCTCTTCTGATTCCCAACAAACCATGGGACTAATTTTTCAAGATCTGCAAAATATCACATTGGTATTTTAATGGGGATTGTATTGATTCTGTAAATAACTTTGAATAGTGTAGACATTTTAACAATATTGATTCTACCGATCCATGAGCATGTTTTCCCATCTGTTAACATCATCTGCAATTTCTTTTCTCAGTGTCTCATAGTTCTTTCTATAAAGATCCTACATCTCTTTGTTAATTATATTACAAGGTATTTAATTCTATAGATACTAGTGCAAATGATATTGTGTCTTTTATTTGATCGCAACTTGGCATACATGAAAGCTGCTGATTCATGTACTTTAATTTTATTTACATCCTGAGACACTGCTGTATTCATTTATAAGTTCCAAGAGCCTGTTGGCAGAGTCCTTGCATTCTAGGTGTATGATCTTGTCATCCATAAAGAATGATAGTTTGACCTTTTCTGACCCTATTTGAATAAGTTTGATATCTTTCCATGTCTGATTGCTCTTGCTAGAACTTCCAGCACTATGTTGAATTGTAGAGCCAAAAGTGACATCCTTGTATAGTTCCAGTTCTAAGTGGAACGTTTTCAATTTTTCTCCATATATTATGATGTTGGCTAAGTGTTTGTTGTATGTGGCTTCCACCAGTTTAAGGAATGTCCTGTCTATAGCAATTTTCTTAAGTGTTATTATTAAAAAGGGTGCCAAGTTTCCTCAAATGTTATTTCTGGCATCAATTGAGAGGATCAGATGATCTTTTTACTTCTGTTTATGTGGCGAATTATGTTTACAGGTTAACATTTATTGACCAGCCTAGCATCCTTAGGATGAATCCTACTCAGTCATGATAAATTTTATTTTTTAATGTGTAGCTGAATTCTGTTTGCTAAGATTTTATTGAGTATTTTGCTTATATATTCATTAACGATATTGATCTATAGTTTTTTTTTTTTATTGTGCCCTTTCTTGGCTTTGGGATCAGAGTAATATTTGCTTCACACAGAAGGAGTTGGGAAGGGCTCTTTCTTTCTTGATGTTATTGAATAGATTCTGCAATATAGATAGGTATAAGCTGGTTTGGGAATTTTTGTTGTTGTGTTGAAATCTTTTTTATTGTTGTTTCAATGTCCATGCTTGATATTGATCTGTTCAAGAGTTCTTTTTTCTTCCTGATTGAGTCTAGGGAGGTAGTATGATTTCAAGAATTTATCCATTTCTTCCATGTTTTCACATTTCTAGGCATAGAGATTTTTATAGTATTTAGCAATAATATTGTATTTCCATTGCATCTGTTGTTATTTTCTCTTTTTCATTTTGATGAAGCATGATAGAGAGCTTTCTTTTTTGTTCCTGGTTAATCTAGCCAAAGGCTTATTAATTTTGTTTATCTTCTCAAAGAACCAACTTTTCATTTCATAAGCTTCTATATGGTTCATTTCTTCTCAATTTCATTTAATTCTGATCTAATCTTGGTTATTTCATTTCTTCTTCTGGATTTGGGGTTGTTTTTCTCTTCCTTTTACAGTCTCTTGAGATGATTTGTTAAATTGTTAATTTGTGATCTTTCTGATTTCTGGAGGTTGGCATTTAAAGCAGTGAGTTTCTCTTTCAGGACTGCCTTTATAGTATCTCACAGATTTTCAAAATTTTTGGTCCACTTTCATTTTGTTCAAAGAATCTGTTGATTTCCATATTTATCTCTCTCTTGACCTAAATGTTATTGAGCAATAACTTGTTTGGTTTTCATATCTTTGTTGGGGGATGGGGGGCTTTGTTGGGGGATGGATGTTTCTGTTGGAATTGATTTCTAATTTTATTTCACTTTGATCTATAAAGATACGTACTATAATTTCTATTTTTTTTAAATTTGTTGAGGCTTGTTTTGTGGTGTAGAATATGATTGATCTTGGAAAATGTTCCATGAGCCGATAAGAAGAACATATATTCAGTAGTCTGGGGGTAGAATGTTTTGTAAATGTCTGTTTAGCATATTTGATCTAAGTTGAATTTAAATCCAAGTTTTCTTTATTTAATTTCTGCTTGAAGGATCTGTCCAGTTTTGTCCATGGGATGTTGAAGTCTCCAGTTATTATGTTGTTTTTTGTTTATTATTTTGTTTAGATCAGGTAGAGTTTACTTAATACATCTGGGAGCATAACTTAGTTGCATAGATATTTAGAATTGATATGTCTTCTTAAATTGTTCATTGACCAATATATAATGTCCCTCTTTGCCTTTCTTTACTTTTGTTGCTTTAACGTCAATGGTATTGACAATGAGGATTGCAGCTCCTTCTTTCTTTTGGCTTCTGTAGCATGGAACATTTTTTTCCCAATACTTCACCTTGAGTCTGAATGTATCTTTGAAGATTAGATGAGTTTCCTGGAGATCATAGAGCCAGCCTATGTCTTGTTAGTGGGGAATTTAAGCCATTCACATTTACTGAGAGAATTGATAAGCAGGGTAGATTTCTTTTCAACTTTTTGTGTGGAGCTCTGTAGCTTTATTTTATCTCTAGTGACATTGTGGTATCTAGGCTTCGACCTTTAGTTTCTGGGTAGTTTTCTACTGGTGGGGGTCTATTGCTGGTCCTTGTAGAGAGCATGTCGGAGTACATCCTATAGAGCAGATATAGTTGTGACCAGTTTCCTCAAAGTTTGTTTGTCAGGAAAAGATTTGACTTATCCATAAAATGTGAACCTTAGTTTTGCAAGATACAGAATCCTGGTCTGGGAGATATTCTGTTTAAGATGACTGAAGATAGTTGCCCATTCCTTTCTGGCTTCTAGGCTTTCAGCTAAGAAGCCTGCTGTTAACCTGATGAGTTTACACTTCTAGGTCATATGTTGCTTATGCCTAGTTGCTTGAAGAATTTTCTCCTTCATTTTTACTTTGGCCAGGTTAATTATAATGAGTATATAGAGATTTTCAACTTGAATTGAGTCTTCCTATAGTTTGATATCCATCTACCATCTGCATGTCTGAGTCTATGGTGAAGTTTGGAAAATTTTCAATGGTAATGTCTTCAACTAGAGCTTCCATACTCTCTTCTCCCTTAAGAATACCTATAATTTATAGGTTTGTGAGCTTTGCATAGTCCTAAATCTCTCTAAGAGATTGCTCAGCTTTTTCTCTCTTCTTTTCAGCCTCTTTAAATGACTGGGTTGACTTGCGAGCCTTGTATTCAAGCTCTGGGATTCTTTCTTCAGCATATTTTAGTCTGTTGCTAAAGCTTTCTGCTGTATTTTGAAACTCTTTGCATGCCTCATTCAATTCTTTAACCTCCATTATATATTTCTTAATTTTGTCAGGATCTTTGGTGACTTTGTCTTTAATTTTTTTGATTTTTTAAGACAGTTTGGGGGATTTTTTTTTTTTTGCTAGTTTTCAACTTTCTTTTCAACTCCATTTATCTTATTTTCTATCCACATTCTGAATTTCATTTCTGTCATTTCAACAGTTTCTTTATAGTTGGACTTTGCTTCTTTATCTCTATTATGATCCCTTGAGGAAGTTGTTCTTTTCTAAGTATTTATGTTTCCAGCATTCTTTTGCTGGTTCTTTCTCATGTGTGACCTTTGTTTTTTTGTTTTGTTTTGTTTTTAATTGTTTTTGTTGATTGTTTGTTTGTTTTATCTCTAAGCTAAACATTTAACATACTTCTTAGTTTGAGCTTTCCTCTCCACTGCCCCTTTGGTTCAAATCAGGAGAGATCACTAGATGGCACTTTAGTATCAGTGGTAACAGCAGCTGTTGGAGGAGTTTTCTTTGCTGACCTAGCTTATTCCAAAAGTCAGCAATCTGCAAGCTCAAAATTATAGGCAAAATGGCCAGTTCTGCTCTGGTAGTGGAAGTTCTGGGGGATGGGGTAGTGGATGGGGTCTTGGGGGCTGGGTGTACTACTAGAGATTTTAGGGTGGTGCTGCAGGCCTAGGAGTGATGCTTGCATTGGAGTGAGGACTGAGATTCAGTTACCCAAGGAGAGCCTGGAAGGAGGTCTATGGGGGAGTGAATGACTCCAATCATTTTGACCAAAAGAGAAAGCCAATGCAAAAGCTTCAGCCCAAACCTGGAGGGCAGAGTCCAAGCCCATCACATGGCAGGCTAAATCACTGGTCTTTAGGACCTCTGGAAAGCCATGTAAAGCACAGTGGAGGTCTGTACCAGTGACCCCAGAGTTATGGTATTTGCCTGCAACTTCTTATGCCCTGCTAAAGTGGGGTAGTAACCTGTTGTTTCCCTGATGGATGGTAGTCCAGTGGGCCTCACCCCACCAGCTTCTTTGCCCAGGTTCATCTGCACTTCACAAGGGAGGCCCTTCATTTCAGGTTCCCTGCTATGGCTTAGAGAAGCGACGAATCAATCTGCTCCCTCCCCAGCCTGCCCCTAACTCTTGTATTACACCTCAAGGTGGCCTCAGTTGCTATCTGTTTCCCTCCATTCACTTTATTTCATGGTGTAGATCTGTACAGAAGATTGGGTCTGTTCCCAGGCCAATCTGGTTGAAGGTTGTGGGGGGATGGTGCTAGCCACCTGGAAGCTCAGATCACTCAATGGTCTCCATGCGTAGTCCGCTTCTGTCCCACTAAACTCTCTATCACCTGTATCCTTTGTAATCCTCATTTCTTCCTTTTATTTTCCACTCCTGGTATCCCAAGCTGTCTCTCTGTGCCTTCACGCTGCTGTTTCTGCACTGAACAATTGAATGCCAACCATTGCCTGCGCTTATCCCTACTCTTTCTGGAAGAGGTTGTTGAGAGGCTGCTTCTAATCTACTATCTTCTTGAAACTCAATATTAAGTTTCTAAATAATTAACATTGTCTCCTATAGGTACACTATTCTACTCTTGGTGGCTTATAAATCATTTCTGCGTTTATAAAAAATACCCTCTGTAATTTATATTCTCTGAAAGATGACTAGTATATAAAGTAATTGCTTGGAACATACAGTGGGAAAAGGACAGTCTCTTTAATAAATAGTGCTGGGAAAACTGGATATCCATATGCAGAAGAATGTAATTAGACACTTACCTTTCATCATATAGAAAAATCAAGTCAACAGGGATCAAAGACTTAAATCTAAGACTTGAAACTATGAAATTGCTAAAAGAAAATATTGAGGGAATGCTTCAGGACCTTGCTCTGTGCAATAACTTCCTGAGTAATATGCCAATGCGCAGACAACATAATTAGATGAATAGGATCGCAAAACTTAATTGGACAAATGGGATCACAAAGCTTAATTAGAAAAATAGGATTACATCAAGCTAAAAAGCTTCTTCTGCACAGCATAGGAAACTAATAACAAAGTGAGGAGACAACCCACAGAATTGGAGAAATATTTTCAAACTACACATTTGATAAATAATTAGTAATTAGAATATATTAATGTAAGGAGCTTCAGCATCTAACTAGGAAAAAATAAGAATACAATTAAAAGATAGGGCAAGGGATCTGAAGAGACATTTTTCAAAACATACGTATAAATGGCCAACAGGTATATGAAAAAATAATTGAAGTCATCATAATAATTGATTTATGTTTCTCTGAGGTTATCAGAGAAATATAAATCAAAACTATAATGAGATATCATTTCATCCCAATTAAGTTGGCTTTTAACAAAAAGGCAATAGCAAATGCTGGTGAGGGTGTGGAGAAAGGGAAATTCTCATTCACTCTTGGTAGGAGTGTAAATTAGTGCAAACATCATGGAGAGCAGCCTGGAGGTTCCTCAAAAACTAGAAATAGAACTATCATATGCCCAGCCATTTCCCTGCTGGGTATATATCCAAATGAAGGGAAATCAGTATATTAAAAAAAAAAATCTGCACTCCCATGTTTATTGCAGCACTATTAACAATAGCCAAGATATAAAATCAATCTAAGTGTTCAGCAGCAGATGACTATATAAAGAAATTGTGGTCTATATACACAGTGGAATACCAAAAATCCACAAAAAGAAGCAAATCCTGCCAGTTGCAACAGCATAGATGGAAGTGGAGAACACTATGGTAAGTGAAATAAATCACAGAAAGACAAATCTTGCATGTCCTCACTCTTGTGTGGGAGCTTAGCATTAAAATAATTGATCTCATGGAGACAGAAAGTAGAATGATGGTTTACCAGAGGCCAAAAAGGATAGCAAGGAGAGGAATGGCCACAAAATATAGATACATAGATTGAACAACATTTGATAGTATAGCAAAGTGACTATAATTAATAATAAGTTAAAGTTTAAAAAGGAATGGAATTAGAATGTTCTAAACATTAAAAAATGTTAAATGCCTGAGGCGATGAATATCCCAATTAGCCTGATGTGATTAATTCACATTGTATGCCTGTATCAAAACCCCACATGTATCCTATAAAGACATATAACTATTATATATCCATAATAATTAAAAATAAAAAAGTTTCTTGAAATTTAAATGTGAAGTTGCATTTATGTAAAATAAATATAAACCTAAAAAGTACAATGTCTTTCAATCTTTCTGTTTTTACAGAATAGTATGAAAGAGCAAAGTACTTACCCTGTAACAGCAGTTATAAAATATAATTGATGCATATGTCAATTTGATTTGGGCATTTGTTTTTTATTTTTCCTCTTCATTTGATAAAGAATTAGTAATTAGAATATATTAATGTAAGAAGAAAGAGAAAAATTCACGACTTACAGTTTTTGAGGTAGGGATCTTTGCAGAGTTGCTCTGGGAGTTGTAATTTAACATTGTTAATTATAGTCTTGTCATTAAAGATGGGGAAACATTCTGAGAAATGAGTCAGATGATTTTGTTGTTGCACAAACATCATAGTGTGTACTGACACAAACCTAGATGGCAAAGATTTACACATACATCAAGGCTAGATGACATAGCCTGTTGCTCTGAGGCTGCAAATATGTACAGAATGTTACTGTATTGAATACTACAGGCAATTGTAATGCATGGTATATGTTTATTTAAATATATCTAAACTTTGAAAAGGTACATTACAAATATGGTATTATAATCTTGTGGGACCATGTCTTATAAAATTAGTGTGGTCAACAATTTACTTTACAGCCATCTAATTTTTACAGAATGTAATTGACCTTAGAGCAATGATATGAGCAAGTGAAAATTTCTAACTGACATGTTTCAGTTTATCAGACATTTGTAGCAATCAGAAAAATGAGGCACAATGAGAGTCAGCTGCTCTATTTAAGCCTTTATATAAAACACTTCCTGTCCAGAACATTTACTATGACTCAGCCCAAGTCCAGAGAGAAACAACAGTGTGATCTCTTGCATAGAGAAATTCTTTGGTTCTGTTTGAGTATCTGAAATAATTTGAAAATTCTAGAGAAATAAAGTCTCCAAATGCAGTCTTTAAGGTATGAAAAATCCATCTCCCATGGTTATGTGCGGAGGAATGTGAAAGCTTTATTTTATTGTGACATTTAAACAATTTTATATAGAGGCAATCTTATAAATATGACTACTGGTACTTTATGTATTTATTTGAAATCTTGCAGAAGGAAATATGTTATATGAGAGTGTGATGACCTTATTGTGGCTGAGAAAGTTCCTTAATATAGTTCTGGTTTAAAATATAGGTGACATACAGAGAAAATCTAAGGTACAAATAAAGTATTGCAGGTATAGACAGAGAAATAAAGAAATCAGATGAATTCTAGTATACTAAAGAGTAAAGCCTCTATTAGAAATGAGAGGAAGACAAAACTATATTGAAATGAATGGATAAAACTGAAACAGAAATAAAATACTGAGAAATTAGTTATCTTTGTTGCATGTTCTACCAAGGTGTGGAAATTACAGTAACACCAGCATGTCAAGGGAAGATTAAGCTTGAAACTTGATGTTTTCAACTTTAAGTGGCTGCAGAACATTTAAAAATGGACGTAAAATAAAATACAGTAACTACTTGGTGTGGATGATTATTTCTTTTTAACAAATTTTCCTTTAAGTATAATATCAGTATTTATAAAAATAGAAGAAAATTACAAGAGAGAAGCATCGTGCCATTCCTTACGTGATAAAGCTTTTAGGAAACAAAGCTCAGGTAGAAAGTAGAAACTGATATTTCTTAGTATTATCAGGATACAGTTAATTTTAATATTTAAGGTTAAATTTTTAATTAATTGAAAAATTTTAAGGAGGATAAAGAGATAATTAAATTTGTATTTACCTTAATAGCATGGTTTTGAATATTAACATAGATAGTTATAATGAAAGGCTGAGTATGAAGGTGTCAGTTATTTAAATAAACATAGAAAAGAACTAGCTAAATTTTTTTTTTTTGAGACAGAGTCTCACTTTGTCACTCTTGGTAGAGTGCCCTGGCTTCACAGCTCACAGAAACCTCAAAATATTGGGCTTAAGCGATTCTCTTGTCTCAGCCTCTGGGTAGCTGGAACTACAGGCGCCCACTACATGCCCAGCTATTTTTAGAGACAGGGTCTTGCTCTGGCTCAGGATAGTCTCAAACTCATGAGCTCAGGGAATCCACCCTCTTCAGCCTCCCAGATTGGTAGGATTATAGGCGTGAGCCACTGTGCCCGGGCAAACTCAGCTAAATTCTTAGCATCAAGATTAGTGATTTAAAATATAGTACAACTCTATAAATTGATCATCCAAGAGACTGTAACAAACTGGTCAACATATGGAGTTGGTCAACATATGGAGCATCCATATGTCGGTAGCATATGTGGTGCACATCTGGATCTCTGAAAATTAGGTCAACTTAAGGAGATGGCCAATGTAGGGAGATGGCCAACTATGGAGGTTCCACAGTATTATGGAATAAGTAGAAAGACTTAGTAATATACTGAAAGGAAATTTTGAAACCTTAACACTTGCTGGGCAATTATAATTCTATTAGCAGATATGGAAAATAAATGAAACAGTCTTTTTTTTTTTTTTTCAGACAGAGTCTCACTATGTCACCCCTAGTAAAGTGCAGTGATGTCACAGCTCACAGCAACCTCAAACTCTTTGGCTAAGAGAGTTTGGCTCTTTGGCTATTCTCTTGCCTCAGCCTCCCCAGTAGCTGGGACTACAGGCGCCTGCCACAATGCCCAGCTATTTTTTTCTTTTAACAGTTGTTTATCAGGGGTGGAGGGCAGTGGTTCAAACCTGCCACCCTTGGTGTATGTGGCTGGTGCCATAACCATTGTGCTACAGGCACCGAGCTGAAACAGTCATTATTAAAAATCAAAACAGAAACTCAAAATGTTTCTGTATGTGAATATTAGACAAAAAGTGAAGAGAAATTTAAAAAATCAAATTTTGTTTAAAATTCAGGGTACCAAATTTCTGCAAGTTAAAGCTACATAATGTTGAGTTTGAGAAAATGAACAGGAAGATGGATATTATATTTTCAATAGAAAGGGAAATAATGTTTACATGAGGGCTATATACCTTAACTCCGGGATTCTAAAACTGGTGTCCATGAGTAAGTTTCAGGAAATGTACAAATAACATGGAAGGAAGGTTCAAAAATACTACATGCATATTCTCTCCAGAAAAAAAGCCTGTAAGAAGTCTCAGAGGAGTTTTTGAGTGAAAACTTTAGAATTATAGTTCTAAGCCACGGCTTGGGTCAACTCCTCAACCCACCTGACAGAATGGAAAAGATGAGTATGAAGTCTTTAAATTCATAAGCTCAAACCACTGCAAAAACTGATTTTGTAATAATTTTTATGGCTTACATAGTTTTCCAGTAGACCATAACGATATCATTTTCCAAGTATGTGATGGTCTTAAATTTACCAGGTGAGCGATGTGGGATCCAGAAAAAAGGAAATGAATTGAACAAAATCCCAATATGTGATTTCGTATTTTCATTTGACCTATCACTTTCCACAGATCTTGTGTTCCTTTATTTATTTGTAAATAAATCCCATTGAAGTTTTGCTATGTTTTTGAACATCAATATTTGTGACTCTCTGGAAAAAAACAATGACTGGTTGAATTTTTACATAATATTTTGTATTATATGAAAAATAGTGGCTTTTGCATTTCTGACTGCATACTGGGTTTATCTCGGACATTAAATAGTGAGATAATAGACATATTAAAAACAAAATTTATAATGTTTTATAGTAATAATCTTTAAACCTGCCTGCTATATTATAATTTATATCATAATTCTCCCAATGATGTATGTATTAAATCTATATTATTGACCTTTTTTCTTGGCTATTTTTTCCCTAGGATTTATTTTTCATATCAATATTTGTCTTACTAATAACTCTGTCTCCACATATCATTCTTTGCCTTTGCCACTCTCCCTGATTCAATCAGTCCTTGCCTGGTACAAACTTATTTTCAAAAGCAAGGCTTTGATCAAGTCGCAAAGCTTGTAAAGATCAGTTGATAAATTTCCACTGCCACTGCATATTAATCCTAATACTTTGTTTGAATTTAAATCATTCTATAATTTGTCTTTAACTTAGCATTTTTTTTTTTAGCAATTCCTCTGCACATTGGGATGCCCATCAGTATTATGCCATGTTCTTCAACTGAATTGTCCTCCACTCCACTACTTACTTACTGTCTACTATGCCTTTGAAAGTCTATGGTGGGGGGCAGGGGGAAACTTGAGGTACATGTGGTCTTTCAGGTCCTTTAATGCAGTTTTTTTAAGGAATCCAAATTTTACAGAACAAATCCTTTTATTTATCTTTTATATTTTATTTCATTTTTATAGTGACTGTATTTAAAATACCATAGAATAAAATAAGTTTCAAATACATAATACTTCCAGAATGACCAGAACAATTAGAACATTAGTAAGCCCTAGGGCTAAACTGGTGCTGCTAATTTAGTTCTAACTTCTTCCACCTGCCTAGTGCCGCGAGTGATGAGGCTGGTCCTTAAGAGGGTAGGGATCAGACAGTATGCAAGTCTGTTATCAGCTTTTGACAACAGTGCACTGTGTTTGTTTAAACTTGAATTTGTGAGTAGCTGCACAGCTAGACAGTATTTTTTAATTCTGTCTGTTTAACACCCCATCATATCAAATACTAGGAAGAAGCTGAAGGAAGAAAATAGATTTTTAATGAGGACTGGGAATTGCTTCTGCTAAAGACAAGATAGTACCAACATTAAAGAAATCCGATGCTCGTCAGTGTTATAACACTCATAAAAGTCACAAATATTTTAAATTAGAAGGGGAGACATGAAAGTTTGTATGGAAGAAATTAAAAGATAAAAATCAAAAGCAAAGGCTGGTCTTTCAAACAGCAAGAAGACCTGGACATAATGCCACTGAAGCAACTTATAAAGTAGGTTATACACTCAGGGAAAAGGGGAAATCATGCATGGATGTAGAAATTGTGAAAGAATTCATTGTTGAAGTTGTAGGATGTTTATTACAAACAACTGGCTGTTTCCAGGAGAACCATAAGTGATTGGCAGCTTGAATTAGCCTTCACTTTAACAGAACATCTACATTCAATACTTCAAAAGAAAAAATATATATATATATAGAATATACATATATATTATCAGTTGCTTTGGATGAATCAACTAATACTAATGAGTTGCCACAGGTTTTATACTTCACATGAGCCATAATAGAAGACTTCCTTTGCTATGAAGTCTCATATGTACTCATTATGGGCACTCTTGCAAACAGAACATAGACAATAGACATCAGCTTACAAGATAAATGTCATAAAGTTGGGTTGAATTTGGTGTATTTGGTGAGGGGGATGTGTAGATAGTGCACCTTCCATGACATGAACACCTGAAAGACTTATTGCACAAAGACGTATTAATGGATGCAGATGTTAACATTTCTTTTCATTGTAGCTTGCATAGCAAATCTTTGTGCTAAAACTACTGCCCTGTTTTGTCATGTGTAAATAACTTTTTTGCCCAAAATTTTGAGTGAGAAATAAGGATTCCCATTATACATGGGTGGTACCAATTCTGTACCTACATAAATGCTTCTAATTTTTTTAAATTATGCATATGTGTTAAGAGTATACCTATAGAAAGTAATGATGATATCTTTATGCAAAATAATATCCTGATATATGGTAATCAGTTTTGTTGAACTTTATGACAGACTCACAACAAAAGCATTTTCGGCTAGCAAAGAACAACGTATTTCTCTTCGCACTCTTTAGCAATATAGTGCATATTTTTGAAAAGTCTTTTATAATAAAAAACAAATACCTAAATATAAACAAATAAGAATTTGAATTAAAAAATTAAAAGACTTTTTCCTGAAAGTTTGGGCCAAAATTGTGGATTTACATTACACAGGGGAGCACATTATACATGGAAAAATATGGTATATTAAGTGGCACGTTGCATCAAGTTATAAGTATTGTTAACTATAGTCCTGAAAATGCATCATGGCATCATCAATTTTAAAATAACTTTAAAATAACATTCAACCGTTAAGGTTGAATGATGAGGTATTCAGCTTGGGTTTGCCCTATCATTGTAATGTGTATTGGCTATTAGAGGGAAAGTTGTTAGCCAAAATTTTATCTCTAGGAGAACGGATAGTTAAATTTTATAAAGAGCAGACTCAGCAATGTGAATTACCAAAAGAAGATTTATGGGGGAATGCAGAATTTCTATGTATATCATGTCAAGTCCAAATAGTTTGAATATTTCTTTGCAAGGTAAAACTAAGTCTATATAGGATATGTGGCAAAAAAAAAAAAAAAAAACAAAACAAGCATTTTAGGGAAAAAAAGCTATCTTTTGTCAAAACACTTCTTTAAACTTTCAGATGAACATTTACCCCAGTTAGCAAAGCTCATTAATGAGAAGCATGATATATACAAATCATTTTAAGAATAGCCAGCTTTTAGAGATCTCCTAATTAGAGAATACAGTGAAAGATTCACTGAGTATCACAACATCACACTCAAATAAGTATTTCAGCCTCACTTAGTTGATATCACCCAGGCACCTAAAGAAGTACAGATGGAGTTGGTTGAACTTTCAGTAAATAACATTTTAAAGTCTGTTTTTTTGTTTTTTGGTTTTTTGTAGAGACAGAGTTTCACTTTATTGCCCTCCGTAGAGTGCCGTGGCGTCACACAGCTCACAGCAACCTCAACTCCTGGGCTTAGGCAATTCTCCTGCCTCAGCCTCCTGAGTAGCTGGGACTACAGGCGCCCGCCACAATGCCTGGCGATTTTTTTTTGTTGTTGCAGTTTGGCCGGGGCTGGGTTTGAACCCGCCACCCTCGGTATATGGGGCCGGCTCCCTGCTCACTGAGCCACAGGCGCCGCCCTAAAGTCTGTTTGATACTAAGAAAGACTCAACTAAAATATGGAAAAATGCTGCAAATCTACATTTTCTTCATTATCTCAAGTGAAGATGTCCTTCAATTCACGAATGATTTATACACATCTAGAAGATCAGTTAAAACTGTGGACTTACTTGCTGCAACCAAATATTCCGGTGCTTTTCAACAAAAAGCAGACAACAAAGTTATTAAAAGTTACTTAACTTTAAAATTAACCTATAATTTCCATGTTTGAAATTACTTAGTCTATATATAGATTTTTACAAAATGTACATTTTAAAATATATTTAAAGTTTCACAAATGCAGCCTTATTTGAGTACAGTTTAATTCATGCAACCTTCCAACATGAAAAGTTCCCCACACTTGACCTATGTCAACTAAATATGAGTACCTTAATATAATAGTCACGAAAATCAAATACCTTTCAATTCAGACAAGTCATTTGCCTGGTCAAGAAAATTCAGTGGCGTTACCCTCAGCAAACATGAAGAACAGATCCTTTCTCCCAACTCCACCAAAGATGTTGTAATTCAATAATAACAAATCCTACCAAACAAAAGTGAAACAAAATACTGCTTTTGTTAAATAAAGCTCCTTAGCAGGGATGGATTTGGCTTGCAGAAATGATATAATGCTCTTTCTTTCAAGATTTCCTTGATCTTTTTTTATTTGAAGACCAGCTTTCGTGGCATGACCTTGCTTGTTCTCAAACTGCAGTGATGTTTACATAATACTTGTCAATGGAATGTTTTGCCCTGAAGAATGAGAAATTGCACACATTTTGAAAACAACCCATAACCCTTCAGTATCTCTGACTTGGCTTTAGTAATGTCAAAGCTTGTTTCAAAACAACATATTGTACATGTAAATAAAGACCATGCTGATGAATGTAAAAATCAAAGCCTGTAGTTTTAATGATAAATTAACATGAGAACTAATTCTTATAAACTTATGTGGATATCAATTTCTTGTGTGTTTATTTTTATGCACACATATGTGTACATACACACACACACATTAACTGCTTTTGAGTGAAATATTTTCTCATTTCATGAATGATGTATGTTATATATATTAAAAAGCAAGGACATAAATTTGCTTAGTAATCCCTGAAATTTTAAACACTTTATTTGTATTGAAGCCTGATATACTGATTTTATTATTTTCCAAGATACTGGAAATTTACTTCCTTTGCCTTTAAAGTAGAGCAACTATACGTTCTCTATGAAAGTTTCAACTTGTACTAATGACTATCTTCTAATATCTGAAACAGTAAAAGTCAAAAGTATTGGATTCTCATTTTTTATTGAACTTTAATTTTTTTTACTATGAAAAAGGAGGAAATCAAAAGTCAAATTGAGTAGTTTAGTGAAGACTGTTATTATGTGTTGAGAAAGTACATATAATTATTTTCTGGATAATGAAACCTGTACATAAAAACATTTTCATTTTTAGTATATGTCCTCTTTTTAAGATAAATATTTAGCCATTATTAATTAAGAATCTCTCCGTATGTGAACTACTTTTAGTTTTATGTAAACTAATGGCAAGAAGCTTAAACTTGGCAAAGCATCTAAGAGAATCAAGCTTTGCCCTAGACACAGTAACACGGATGTCAAGAATCTCTAAAAACATCAGGCCCTTCTGTGAACATTTTGTATATTCAAATATTGTTTTGAGCTCTAACTCCACTCCATCACTTAACTGTTAACAAGAAAACAACTGCAAATGGTAGGTACTTCATCAGTAAGTTCTGAGGTCCACTAGGGCTGTATAATAACACAGTTACTGAGCTGTGTTTTCATTGAACGACAATAACCAGGTTGTCTAAACACTCCAGATTGTGAAAAGTACTGTGATAGTGATTCGTCTACTCAAGTTTAATCAACTTCTCATTCATCTTCTGCATTTGGATAAAATGACCTCTTCATTTTTTTCCATACTGAGTGTTAAAATAATTCAGTTTGATTTAACAATGTCAATAATAAAGAAAAATGACTGAATTCTTCCTTGTTCCTCAGGCAGCTCTTGTTTGCTCAAAAAGTTATTTTAATGATGCCGCCATCTACTTACTGACAAGTTACAAAATAAACATCCTGATTTAATAAAAAAAAATAATAATAAAAAAATAAACATCCATCTTTACTCTCTGATTTTCTCTCCACTCTAAATTTAATCTAGGGTCATTTTCTATGACAACAGATAAATAACAAATTCATTATTTAATAGTAATTTTTGTGTTTTTCCTGTGCAAATTACTCCCACGTTATTATGACTTAGAAAACAGCCTCAGGTACACATGGTACAGTGTTTCACCAATTATTCTAGATTTATTCCTGTAACAAAGATCAAAAACGGGAAAACGACACAAATTACTCTGCCTGACCTGGCAGGTTCTCATTTTGGAATTCAGAACTTGATTTTGTTACACAAAGAGGAAAGCAGAATTTGTATAAGAGTTATAACAATCTTTTAACAAGAAGTGGAAGGATTAGTAATGCAATGGAATAAAATGGACTACTAGCAGCTATTATGAAACTTCTGGAAGGTTGGTTGGTTATATATTAAAAACAAAATCATCAAAAGTTTCATTCAAGCAATATAAATCACAGTAGGGTGATTTTATTTTATTTTATTGAAAACCTTACATGGTGGCCGGGCATGGTGTCTCATACCTATAATACTAGCACTCTAGAAGGCTGAGGCAGATGGATAACTTGAGCTGAGGAATTCAAGACCAGAGCTTTGAGCAAAAGCAAGACCCCATCTCTAAAAAAATAGCCTGTTATTGTGGCAAGCACCAGTAGTCCCCGCTTCTTGGGAGACTGAGGCAAGAGGATTGCTTAAGCCCAAAAGTTTGAGGTTGCTGTGAGCCATGGTATCATAACTGTCTACCAAGAGTAACAAAGTAAGACTCTATCTCAAAAAATAAAATAAATTAAAAAAAAAGACATTCCATGGTATATTTTATCTAAATTCTAAAAAATCTTAACATGTCAATTTAGAATTGAACAATCTTGTGTCTTCTATGCTAGAAATTTTCTTGGAAATGCAAATCTAATATACAATATTTCCTTTTATAAATCAGGCATTTATTTTCATTGCTATATGATAAAAGTGGAGAATAAATATATAAAAAATACACATTTCCAAGAACTGTCAAATAGAGAGTTTCTATCTTCATCCCAAATAGAAGAAATTTACATTTTTATTATTTCCTACATCATTTACAGACTTTAGAAGAAAAATTGGGAGGAAGAATGTACAATAGGCTTTGAAGGATCATGAAGACATAATTTCAACTATGCTATAAATTTCATATGATTCTAGTGCTTTATAATTCACAATTTCATAAAATAAAACTTGGTCTAAATATAGCCCATTTTGTAAAAAACTTAGGTAGTGTTCTTTAAAAAATAATTAAATATCTTAAAACAAAATTAAAATTTGTATAGTTTATTCAATCTTACAGAAATTTCCTGAGCTCTCATTCTTATGAGACTAGAAATATATACTATGTAATGCCACATCAGGTATAATCATGATATCCCTTGCCATGTCATATTCATGTTATAGCATAGGATAGCATGTCATACACATAACATATCATATTTTATTATAGGTAAGTGGGAATTTCAAACTGGTATATTTCAATAAAGTATACAAAATAAATTAAAAAGTTAAACTGTGTATTACACCTAATTTCATTCGAGTGTACATACTGGGTTCAATCCACACCAGTCCATTTAGTGAATAATGTTGCCCCATTAATTAGAAGATATCTAAAGTTAGGTAACATTTCCTTATAAATGGAAAATATAAAATATATTGCTAATATAATATAATGTGTATTAAAAATACTTCAATGCATCCATAGCATTGGATACTTCTGTTTTTGATTTTAAAACTTTTCAGAAAAGTAATAGAAATGGCTAAATTTACTATTACAGAAATATGGAAACAAAAATAATTATATGTAAAATCAGAAACCAAAATATAATCCATTGCACATAGAAAGATATATTTTATTTAATGTCATATATTCTACTTCACAAACATCCTTTTGAAATTTTAATGCTGATGAGGTTCACCTTTCTGTGACATTAGCAAGAGTCTTTATGCTGGTGACAGAATGATGAGTACCAGAGCCTGGGAAGAGGGAGAGGAAGAGGAGGATCAGGTGGTGATGGTTAATAGGCACCAAAGTATACCTAGATAGTTAGAGAGAATGAACAATATCTGAGAGCACAACAAAGTGAATATAGTCAGTAATAGGTAAGGGCATACAATAAAACAACTAAAAGAGTGGAACTGGAAAGCTCCTAACACAAAGAAATGATAAAGACTTGATGTGATGAATTCCCTAATTACCCTGATCTGATTAATCCACATTGTATGCCTCCATCAAGACGTCACATACACAGATAAGCACATAAATGCAACTATTTATAATTTATTTATTTATTAATAATTAAAAATAAAAATGTTAAAAATGCAGTAAAATATGTGCAATATTTCTCCCCATTCATGAGTTGATGGGCACTTGGGTTGATTCCACATCATTCTTAGTAAAGTATCACAAGGATGGAAAAGCAAGCAGCCAATGTATGCAATATGAATATGAAACCAATAGACAAACAACTAGATGCCCACCTGAGAGCAAAACACGATTAAATTCAAGTGGTGGGTAGAAGGAAGAAGGAAAAGGAGACAGGGGAGAAGGGAAGGGGGGTGGTAAACTTTTAGCTATTGTGCACAATGTGAGGGTATACAGCACAATCCCTGAGTGGAGGGTTCAACTACAACTTGAACATTACCTTACACACACACACACACACACAGAGTAACCTAATCATTTATACCTTCATATTAATCTGAAAAGTTTTTAAAAATTTATATTTTCTATTAATAATGTTTCATATTGAATATAATTTGAAATAGTTTGGCTTTACTGGGTAAATAAAGTATATCATTAAAATTACATTTATCTGTTTCTTCTCACTTTATTAATGTGCATACTATAAAATTTAAAATTATACAAGTGGGTCACATTGTATTTCTTTTGCACAACAGGGGGATATATATATAACCTTAAGGATTTCATCTCCAGGCCACAGTCCTATATATGATCTTTATGCCTCATCACAAGCAATTACAAAGGCTTTAACAGATAGGCCTCCTGGGTGGCGGGCATTAACCTCCCTTCACAGTCAGTGTGGTGCACAGCCTGTATGTTTAGTCTTTGTAGAGTGTTGGAGTCTAAGACTCAATCCCCCCAGCCAGCTGAGCAACTGTGTATGTCTGCGTTACTAGTGCAGGCACCTCCAGATGGAGGCGTCTCCATATTCGAAGCAAGTTCTCCACGGAGAACTAAACTGGGGGGCCTTGCCTAAGATGATATGGTATTCTTTCACTCCTAGCCTTTGACTTCTCTCTTGTTAGTGTCCTCTGGGCCCATAAAATGTCTATAGTCTTCTGTCTAGGGCTCCTCAGCACTGATACCAGACTCTTGATCTGTGGGGAAACAGAACAGAGAAAAGCTGGCACTGTGTTTCTTTTTGGCATCTTTTCATACAATTGCAGTTAGTGAATGAAAGCTTGACTATCATCTTCAGTTTGCTCAATGTCCTAACTGACCATCTTCACACCTGCCAGACCTAACAGACCTCAATAAATATTAGGCCGCCTTCTGTCTCATTCTGTTTGGAATGCTACGACAAACTGCCATAGAGGCTGGGGACTACAGGATTAAGGTGCCAGCAAATGTGTGCTGAGGGCCCGCTTCTCCCATGGCTGTGTTGTCATGTTGTCCTCACATGCTAGAAATGACATAGAGCTCTCTAGGTTTTCTTTTATAGAACACAAATCACAATCACTAGGTCTCTATTCTCACAACCAAATCACTATCCAAAAGCCCCACCTCCTAATACTATCCCCTTGGGGTCTAGCCCCTCAACACATGCATTTTGGGCAACCACAAACATTCAGACCATAGTATTTCCCTTGTGGCAACTATAATTTGTTTCCTGTTGTATGTCAAAAACTTTACAATCAGGAAGGTTGAGTTGAAATACTCTTTTGGTTGGCTTCCATATCAAAATTCTGTTATCAGTATTTAGGTTACTTAATATTTCTTGTGTCTGGGTTTCTTGTGCTGTCTACACCTTTAAAACCACTGACAGAAAGCAGCTATATTGAATTTGTTTTTCTATCTCAGTACACAGTTTTGTTTTTTTTGGACATAGCAGGGTCTCAAATATTTATCAATCAAATGATGAAATAAACTTTTCGAAAGTAATACAGCTAGTCATTGACAGAAAAGTGTTTCAAACGTTAGTTTTCTGATGCCATGTTCAGGGCTTTTGCTGCTGTGATGGCCATCTGCATTTTATTTTATTTTATTTTATTTTGATTATTTTGAGATAGAGTCTCAAGCTGTTACCCTGGGTAGAGTGCCATGGTGTCATAGCTCACAGCAACCTACAACATGGGCTCAAGTGATCCTCTTACCTCAGTTTTTCCATTTTTAGTAGGCTGGTCTCGAACTCATGAGCTCAAGCTATCCATCCACCTCAGCCTCCCAGTGTACAAGGATTACATGGGTGAGCCACTTCACCCAGGCTGCCCTCTGGATTTGATATTAATGGTATGTGAAGCATCAGGAAAGAACAGATAGGAATATATAATTCTGGGTGATGCATTTTTTAAAATGCATTAGTATTTTTCTATAGTTTTAGTTTAGTTTTCTGTATTAGTTTTCTATTTTTGCCTCAAACTTAGTGGATTAAAAATGAAACTTTGTTATCATACAATTCTGTAGCTCAGACATCTAACAGAAGCCTCAGGGGGCTTAAATCAAGGTTGCAGCAGAGTTGTGTTTCTTGCTAATGACCCTAGGTAGAAATCTACTTACTTGTCTTTCTAGCTTCTAGGTTCTAGGGGGTCTTACATTCTTTGGAACATGGCATTCTCTTCCCATTTTGCAATGATGTTTTATTTCTCTGACCATTTTTTTTTTTTTCTCAGTCACATATCTTTCTTTCTAAAACAACTGAGAAGGTTCTTCACTTCTAAGGACCCATGTGATAAGATTGGGTCTCCCTTCTTAACCCAGGGTAACCTCTTCTCAAGGCCCTTAACTTTAATCAAATCTGAAAGAATCTCTTTCACCATGCACTATAACATACTAACAGCTTTAAGGAATTAGGGTGTATCCATCATCTTCACAGGACATTATTCTGCCTACGACAGTATCTAAGTTGTTAGTTTTCAATTAAATTTGTTAATATCTAAAGTAATATTTTTCAAAATGTAATGGTCAGACTAGGAGTGTTTATATCACCTGGGAACCCAGGTGATTAGGGAACTCTGGAAATGGGGTCAGAAAATTAGGAGGTCATAAGCCTCCCGGTATTTCTAACGTCTGATAAAATTTGAGAACCTTCTAAACCAGCAGTTCTTAAACTGTGGGTCATGACCCACAGGAACTATATTAAAAAGTTGCGGCATTAGGAAGGTTGAGAACCACTGTTCTAAACCATTCTCAAACTTAGCAAGGTTCTAGGAAGTAGATGCATTTGGGTTTGTGGTCATCCAGTTATGCTTCAGTAGGATGCACTACGGCTGAGTAGAATCCTAGGCACAGAGACGGTCAATGCACAAGTGCTTATGAAGGCTGAATGGCTAAATACCCCTGCTATCATTAAATTTTCTGAGACAGCTGAAAAAAACTTAAAAAGTCATCAATTCAGTAGCAGCTTAAGAGTTTGTGAAGGTAAGCCTTCAAGGAAGAGGGAGATAAAAATAGCACATTCCATAAATTGCATTTTGAATCTATTTCACAATAAAGTGATTTCCTGAAGCCAATAACACTTAATGCTATGAATTATAATAACTTAAAAATATCACTTTTTCTATTCATCCATCTCTGTTTTCACTCTGTATTCAACTACTTACTGTTTATTAACATCCACACTAAGACTTCCATGTGCAGGTGGCATGCAGTAGATAGAAGTATGTGACATAGTAAAACTGAAAATACTGCATGGAAAATAGGACTAATATCTAATAAAACCATTTAAAAATAAGCCAGGTGCTGTGGTTTACACAGGTAACACCAGCAATTTGAGAGGCCAAGGCAGGAGGATGTTGAATCTAAGAGTTTGAGCCTATCCTAGGGAGAAAAAATTAGTCAGGAGGATTGTTTAAGTCTAGAAGTTGGAGGCTGCAGTGAGCTATAATGGGCAACAGAGCAAGACCCAAAGAAAAAATAGTATTCAGTAGCATAAAAATTATGCATGCTTTAGACAAAATGTTCACTTAGTAACATAAATGAAGTGGTTGTTACAACCTGAGAAGATCTCTGATCTCAGAAATAGTTCCAGAATTCAATATTTATTGTATTTTTTTCTTATAGATATGCTTAATTCAGTGAAATAGTTTGTGATAATCTAGTTGATGCATTAGACTCACAGCTCACTTAGTGACATTTTTACTTTTTTATTCACTGTAATGATGTTTAGGTAAGTTTGACAGAGAGATATTTTCATAGGAAAACAACCCTGACAGCTGGGATTGTCATTGTGGCCTTCAGATTGTTAGCTGGTTTGTCCCTATCTGCAAGGCCATCATATTCTCTTGTTGGACATAAACAATTTCATAAAATACTAAAATCAAGTATGGTCATGACTAATATCAGGTGAGGCCATCAGGCTCTGACCATCATAGTCAGTCAGCTTTAGCCCATGTACCATCTCTGACTATAATGGATCAAGACAAAAACAGAAGTGCTTTATAATGATGTTTGAACAGAGATAAAACAATTGCTATGTATAAACCACGAAATCTACTGACATCTTCCTTTATTGTATGGCTACAATATAAATGGTATAATTTAGTCACAAAATCTAGATTATTTTTTACTTAAGAAAAAGACAAGTAGTTTACTTTTAATAGATTAAAATTTTCTCTAATTATATATTTTCTAAACTCTCATATCTTTGAGTGGCAAAAAGTCTAAAATATTCCACTGAATGGTCATTAGTTACCTGGACCTGAGACAGATCTTGTCATAAAATGGCAGAATCTGTGACCTATCTATGTGATTGCCATTATTTTGTGTATCAGACCTCTGTAAAACAGTTATTTAATTAATTGGAGAAATGAGTAGGTCACACTTTAAAGACCCTTTCTCAACTCAGTTGAAGCATGGCAGTTTGAACCCCCTGCTACATTCAACATAAGTTTCCATACACAGCATACTTTGCTACATTTCCAAAGTGTAGTATAAACCTGTAGATTAAGGTTAAAATGTATTTATTTACTCATTTATTTTACAATTATATAGTAAACTACTACAAACATAGAATATTTAATGATGTTTTCCCCTGTGTGTGTATGTATATGCATGTATGCATAGATGTGCAAGCACAAACATATTTAATGTTAGTTTACAATTATATCTATTCTATCTTTTAATAATGTGGAGAAATTTCTCAATTTAGTTACCAAGACAACTTACTCAACTAATGTAAGCAAAAACACAAATGGCCTTTAAACCTTATAAGATTTCAAATTTGGATTTTTATTTCACTTGATGATTTAAATACTTTTCTTTCGTTAATGGGATAAAACAGAGGTAATGCATGTTTATATTTTTATTATGATATTTTGCATTTTCTTGATTATTTTTCTCACTAAATTTAAATATATGCAACTATGTTTATCAATGCACCTGCATGCATACGCATATGTACATGCACATATATGTGTATATGCATGCATAGATTTGTATACCTATGCATTAAATTCAGTTGTTCAAAAGCTCTGTGTTGTGTTTCTATGAGCATAAAGCAGTTCCTTATTTGTTCAATCTTAAAATGCTTTTGGTGTTGTTTGTGAAATTCTTAGATAATTGAATATAACAGTCCCTTCTTACCAATAATATTATTTATTATTCTGTATGTAAATTTCCCTTACAGGAACAGGGTTTCTCACTTTTGAGAGTACATTCCAGGCAGGGGCTACCAGTTTTACTACCTTGCTCTCTTGGCCCTGTTTAGGCTGTCCTCTCCACTGGTAAAAGGTGAAATATGTGAGTCTAACATACGCTGATGGCCACAGTGAAAGCCAAAGTTCAGAAAATTAATCATCAGAAATGAAGCCAATATACAGAGAGAAATAAAAACAAGCAGTGGGCATATAGTCCTAGACTACTGCCGCGGACCACCCTGTCGGTGGGCTTCAGTCCGAGGGAAAGCAGGGAGAAGGAACGAGGAAGGTTGAGAGATCGGCGAAGGAATGACAGTCTGACACACTACGGGTTAAAGTGTGCAGCTGCAATTTTATTGTGAAAGCATGTAAGTATTTATATACTTTTTCTTACAGGCAGGGGGCGTCATACACAAGAGTTATTTTGAGTTAGTGGGAGAGTTACAATCATTTACTTAGATGTACAGATCTTTCCTTTATGTTTGCAGTTTTTCATGCTTAGGTAAGTTCTGATTATTTGAGACATTTTCAACAACAATTCAATTGCTCTGCCTTTTGTTGATAACAGACAAAAGCATGTCCAGACTAAACAGTACAAAGTTTAACTCATTATAAAAGAGCTGGTCTCAGCATGGTTGTGAAGTTGTTTGCTTCTTCCTCTTTCCAGAGATAACAAGGTTTGCATTTTTTTGCTAACTGCTCAAGGTAAAGGGAAGGCTGGCATAATTTCTTACTTTTCTGTTTATCCTGCTTTCCCTGCCTTTGCGTGATTGTACTATTTTGATTTGTATATGATCATTGTCTATTCTAGTTATAAATGATTCTTCTTGTAACAAAACATCTATACATTGTCTGAAATCATTGGTATTTACTGTGAAGGTATTTATTACTTAAACATCTTAGTGCCTGACTTATAGGCGGCATTGAGCCTAGCAAGCTCGTGCCTTATCTCATCCTGCAGTGCAATGGGTCCGGCCCTGAGAAAGCACATTGTGATTAGTAATAGAACACACAGACTTATGTTAAAGAAAAACAAAGTGATAAATTTTAAAGACTGCCACGGTCGTTCAAGCTCCTGCGGGTGACTTGGCACGTAGAGCACCGTTTCTGATGCCGTTTGTGCAGGGGTCGCTGGGGGCGAAGCTCCGTGGAGCACAAGCCTCCTTACCGGCGTTCTAAACACGGTCAGCGCCGCCTCGCTTCGGCAGTAATGCCGTGGGCGCGGCAGACTACAGAGTAACATTGTCCTAAATACACTAATGGTTATGTTGTACTCTCCCCTTTCACACTTCAGTTACAGGAGACAATACATTTGCCTCTACACTTAAACTACATTGGGCTGGTTTGCCATCAAATTAATTTTTGAATTGCTTTAAATTTCCAAGTTATCTATTAATTTTATGGAAATTTCAGTGAATTCTATTAAGAACACTATGTATGTGGAAAACTCTTTTATTCACAATAGTGCATAATTTTTAGCACAAGTTCATCGCCCGCGTCTTGTTTGTGTTTGCATGCACATGTGTACACACATTTATTTTTCACGGTGCATAATAAGTAGGTATACAAAAGCTAGGTGAAAAGACATAATAAATTTAGGGCTAAAAGCCAAATTTGAGAAACAGGCTATAAGGATTCAACAGTGTGGCATACAATCAGCAAAGACACAGTAAACCCACGTATCATCCTGGGCAGACAGGGAAAAAGCAGATCAGAATATTCTGGCCCTCAGAAATCTTTGGTCTTGGATGGTTAAAAATGTGTCCCAGTAATTATTTAGATGGGTAGAATGCTTAAAATATTTGATTTATATAACCTGAGAATCTCTAAGTCTTCTCTAAGTTCTTCCATATGGAAGTCTGACTTGAACCACCACAATAGTTCACTTAAAATATTTGATTTATATAACCTGAGAATTGTAAGCCAATAGTTCTTCAATATGAAAGTCTGATTTGAACCACCACAATAATTCACAGCCCAAGAACACCTTGAATTAAAGGTAAGGTGGAAACTTTGGAAGAGGGTCCTGTTATAAAGCCACGGATTTCTACTGTGAATCTCTAAAGTCTTCTACAAATGAATATATGGCCATTTACTAGAGAGACTATGCATTCAAGAAAGAAAAATGTTGGTGCCCACTGTGGGCACCCTGTCACTGGGTGAAGAAAAGCAGCCACAGCCACGGATTGAAGGTACAAATGCCTGCAAGATGGGGGATTCCAGGAAGAGCCTCGAGCAACCTCTGCTGCGGCCTTTTAGTGAAGCATTATACAACAGGTGTGGGGGCCCATGCATAAGAGCTACGGGCTCTCTTCCCCTGGGCTTGACTCCCACCCTGCTGCACCATGAATGTCCAATGTATAACACCTGCTTGCTAATGAGCGACCTATCTTAACTCATTAACACCTGCAGCTGTTTGAGGGCTTGTCTCTGGGCAGCCAAACATCTCCAACCGGGCTAGGCGATTATTCCACTCCCAGCACCTCCCTCAAGAGCCGGTGACCACTTCCACAAGGTTGGTGCATGGTCTCCTGCAGGAAAATAATCAGATTTGGGGATAGTACTGGATATGTTACTTTACACTGATAATTCCTAGAGACTCAAGACACTACTGTGGTCTATAGTCACACTAGGGGATTTTGAAGGTTATGTTTAAGTGGTGATCTGGCTTGAGCTGTTTTCATGGAGGACCCCGTAGACCATGAGTTCTCTCTGTGAGTGTATCCTCTGTCCAGAATGCCTGATAGGAAAGAATTACTCAATAACATCCAGAATGGCCACATGAATGCCCTGACCTGTAAAGTAGGAAATATCCATGGAACGACCAAAATTGTTTCTCAGCTACGAAACTGTTAAAATAACACATAGTACATTACTGGAGGGATTGCAGAGTTTAGAGCCACCATTCAAAACTTGAAAAATGCAGAGATAATGATTACTACATTACTACATAGCTTTTCAACTTATCCATTAGGACTGTGAAAGAGACAGATGGATATTAGATATTACCAGTGCATTATTGTAAACTTAATTGGGTCTTTATTCTAATTACAATAGCCATTTCAGATGTGATTTCATTGCCAGACCAAATTGGCACATCCCCTGGGACCTGGTATGTGGCTATTAATCTGGTGAATGTTTTTTTCTCTATACTAATAAAATCATTAGAAGCCATTTTCTTCAAGGAGCCATGGCCAGCAGCACTACTTCTCTGTTTTGCCTCAGGGCTATTTCAACTTTCATAACTTGATTGCTTATCTGTTCTACAGGACATCATGCTGCTCTATTACATTGACTCTAATGTGGTCTCTTGAGGTGGAGAGCAGGAAGTAGCACATAGTCTAGGATCCATCATAAGACCCAGGTATTCGAAGAAGGCAATATAAAACTCATGAAAGTTTGGGAGCTTGCCACCTCAGGGAAATCTTTTGGGGGCCATTTGGCCAGCACATGGAGACATAGTTCTTCAATATGGAAGGACAAATTTATGCATATAGTACCTCCTGCCACTAGAAATAAAGACACAATGCTTGGTCAATATTTTTGAATATTGGAAGCACCCTATATCATGTTTTGATGACCCATTTACCGAGTAACTCCCAAATTTGCTACGTTTGAACAAGACTCCAAACAGTTAAACCCCTGCCATGGGCATTGTGTCCCATAGAAATTTTCTGCCACTTGGACATATGACCCAGGAAATCCAATTTTGCTTAAGGTGTTTTTGGCAGAATAAGGTGTGGGGTTTCTCCTTAGAAATGTGTAGTAAAGTGATGCCTTTACCAAAAGATAATGTTTCTCCATAGCAAAGAGCAGTAAGGCTGCTGGTCACAAATATTTAGCAGATTTTATTTTATTTTTTACATTTTGAATTTTTTTATTTCAAATTAATATGAAGGTACAAATTTTTAGGTTACTTTTTTCTCACTTCCAAGGTAAAGTTCAAGTTGTAGTACAGCCCTTCACCCAGGGAGCATGCTGAATACCCTCACATTGTGTACATTGGGTGAGATCCTACCAGTTGTCCTCTCCCCTCTCCACTGGTTGCTAGACTATATTTGTATGTCGTCATTCATGTGTGCCTGTGATTGCTACATATTGGTTTCATATTAGTACAAGTACACTGTATATATATTTTTTTCCATTCTTGCAATACTTTACTAAGAAGAATATGTTTCGACTCCATCCAAGTAAACATATAAAATGTAAAGTCTGTTTTTCTTATGGGTGAATAGTACTCTAGGGTGTACACATGCCACAGTATGTTAATCCATTCATGAGTTGATGTGCATATGGGTTGCTCCCATGACTTGACAATTATAAATTGAGCTGAAATAAACATTCTGGTAGAAATGTCTTTGGGGTAAAATGATTTTTGTTCTTCTGGGTAGATGGCATTGCAGGATCAAGTGGAAAGTTGACTTTTAGTTCTTTAAGAATTCTTCATATATCTTTCCATAAAGGTTGTATTAGTTTGCATTCCCACCAGCAAGGTAAAAGTGTTCCCTTCTCTCCACATCCAGGCTAGCTTATGAGATTTGGGACTTTATGATGTGGGCTAATCTTACTGGTGTTGGATAATTATCACACAGTGGTTTTGATTTGCATTTCTCTGATGATTAAAGATGATGAGCATTTTTTCATGTGTTTGTTGGCCATTTGTCTGTCATCATCAAAGAAATTCCTGTTCAAGTCTCTTATCCCCTTATAACTGGAGTTGTTTGCTCTCTTCTTATTGATTAATTGGAGTTATCTGTAGATTCTAGTTATGAGGCCTTTGTTAGATTTGAAACATGCAGCAATATTCTCATTCCTAAGGCTGTATATTTGCTTTGCTTTTGGTACCATTTTTTTTTTTTTTTTTTTTTTTGTGGTTTTTGGCCGGGGCTGGGTTTGAACCCACCACCTCCAGCATATGGGACTGGCGCCCTACTCCTTGAGCCACAGGCACTGTCCTGCTTTTGGTACCCTTAGCTATGCTTTTTAGCTTGATAAAATTCCATTTATTTATTTTTGGTGTTGATGCAATTGCCAGGGGCTCTGCCTCATAAAATCTTTTCACAGGCCAATATTTTCAAGTGTTTTCCCAAAACTCTCTTCTAGAAATTTTATTGTTTTATGTCTTAAACGTAAATCTCTCATCCAGAAAGAATAAATTTTAGTCAATGGTAAGAGGTAGGGTTTCAGTTACTATTTAGGATTTTAAAACCTGGGATTTCTTTACTACAATACAACTATAGCATGAGCAAACATTATCTAATACCCTTTATGGATTTTTTTGTTTGTTTTTATTTTTGTTAGTAGACTTTAATTTGTTTACATTTTGAATTTTTTATTTCAAATTAATATGACAGTACAATTTTCATGATCTAATAGCCTTTGAATCACTGTGTGATAATTGGGACTCAGGAAACAAGCACAACTGCTGATATTCTGGCTTCTGCAATTTTTGTGAATGATAACTATTCATTTCTCATGCAGTATTTTCATGTTTATCTCCAGAAAACCATCAAACCATGAAAGAACAACTTGGTAGTTTGCTTATATAGTAAAATTTTAAATTCTTTATAGCTATTGAGAGTGTAGGCAATGAGAATGAGGTTCTATAAATACACGGTTTTCTGGAAGAGAAAAAATGGGGGCCTCGTGAGATAATAAGGAGAATATGCAAGTTCTCATTCAAAGCTATTAACAAATGCTCTATTTGAGATGGTGAATGAGAGGTAGTGGCAAAGGCCCCTCATTTCTTTCTGTTATTGAATGTTTAAAAGACTGATAGTGAGAGTTAGAACAAGTGGCCTAAATGGTACTTTGATTGCTGCTAACCCTCTCCTTCATTCAGGAGGAGGAGGTGTGTTATGAGAACATGGCCAAAAGTCCAGCAGACATGGAATAATGCCAATGTGGCTATGGTTATTAAGTCAAAAAGTTCCCAAGGTTGAAATATATGGTGTTACTAATGAAGATATAGGTCTGGGTGGATGGAAAATAATAGAGGCTTGCTGTATTGAGCAGTGCACGTAGCTCCTCATAATCAAAATTAAATGCAATTCCTTGCTTACTGGCACAAGGTGGCTTCTCCCTCATACCACCTCATCCCTTTCTCCCTTTCTACCCTTATGTCTGCACTTTAAGGGAAAGATGCTTAGGATACAGTGCGAGATTTACAGATAAAACATTTTCAGTTATTTTAGCTCTAACAATATTATGTCTTGCAGAACGCCTGCCTTTGCTATTGTTTTTATTTGGAAGTTACTTGTGAATAATAGTGTATATGTGGATGTCAAGTTTGGTTTGTTCCATGTCAATATAGCTCAGCTGGAATTATGTTTCCCAGAATTTCCTGTCTCATATGTTGCTTGCCTAGGACTTGTTATGAGAGAAATCTGTACAATATTTGTAAGGTGAAAAACTCAATAGCTGCCATTTCTGTTCTTGGGAGCCACTGTAGAATCAGGCACCATTAAAGCTCTCATAGGGTGTCATCTATAAAATGGCTCACATTGTTGGTGTTTGGTCGCAGGTCCTCCAGCTTCCTCAACCTCACCATTTTCTACTTATCTGACTACTGGGTCAGTTGAAAGGGCACCATTTCCTCTTGCAGGACACTTGGATCTTTGAAGTTGGAAGTAAGGTGTGCTGGGAGATCATTCAAATTTCAATGGTTGAATGGTTTCAATGGTTTCAATAACGGTTGTCCATTATTCTTTTTAACTCCTGGAACAGGTGCTTCCCTGTGTTGCAAGAGACTTTGAATCAACAGAATTGCATTCACTGTGTCTGTAACTACCACAATTACCTGAGATGAAATCCACAGAATAATCCCTTTATTCAACATTCAACCACCATTTCTAGTGGTTCTGCTTGTTTGATTAAACCAGGTGTGATACCCAAGGTAGAAAAAAAGAGACACTCTTGGCAAATATACTTTATTATTTTACAACCATATTAAAAGCATCTTATTAAAGTAGAAATGGAAATAAATAAATAAATTCCTTTATTTGCTTTCTAAATTACTTCCATTACATATTGTACTTTACTATGAAATTTCAAAAGTTTGTCCTGATATCAGTAATATGAAAAACAAAGTGTAATTACCATTAGCACCTTAATTTATATTAATGGAAATCTGGAAGCTTGAGTAGTAAAGCAAGGAAATATAAATTATAAAAATTAAAAAAGAAGAAATGCAATTTTTAGATGACTTAATGAGTATGTAGAAAATTTGCAATAATCTAGAGCAGGCGTCCTCAAACTTTTTAACAGGAGGCCAATTCACTGTCCCTCAGACCATTGGAGGGCCGGACTATAGTTTAAAAAAAAAAAAACTATGAACAAATTTCTATGCACACTGAACATATCTTATTTTGAAGTAAAAAAACAAAACGGGAACAAATACAATCACACCGCCTCATGTGGCCCGCGGGCCGCAGTTTGAGGAACCCTGATCTAGAGACTAACTATAGTTAGAAAGATAGATTTGCCAGGAAACTTTATCAAATCCAATTAAAAATGTATTATACATATATTTATATGTTGAGAATGAAAATTAGAAAGTGATTTTGTTTTCAATATGGCTGACTACAGACATTGGTGGCCCGTTCAGAAAGAAGAATGAAAGTTACAGGTAAAAAAGAATGGTCCCAATGGAGTACTGAGGGAAGAGTGACAGAATGTATCACAGAACCAACAGGAAGGAGCTGAGGGCACAGGATTAGAAGGGGTTTGGCAATGATCGACCTCCAAGGTGTTTGGAGTACTATGTGAAAAGAATTGTAGGGGTGCTTCTTTCACCCCTGTGGCTTTCAAACTAACAGAGAGTCCCTGTACCCTTGTAAGCCCACAGCACTGTTGCAGTCAATGGTTTTTGGGAACTTCTTGAGCACAGAGCACTTGGCTGCCAGCCTGCACAGGGTTGCTTGCCCTCCCCCCAGCTGCCCTGAGCTAAGGCAAGTGGCTCCATTCTTGTTGTGCAGTTCTTTAGGGCCTCTGTACTGCCCAGAGGGTCTCAGTCCTTTTGCCTCTGCATCACTGGGGCCCCCATAAACATTCCCCAGCGTTCATCAGTCTGCAGCAGTACCAGGGGGAACTGCAGTATTCCTGAAGTTCTAACACTCAGGATGGACCACTACTGGGGGAAGGGAGAGGATAGAGCACCAAAACATTTCTTGGGACTAAGGAAATTATAGTGTGTTGGGTTTCAGGAAGCCATTTGTGTTCATGGTTCTTGGTATGCTCATGTCAGAAGAATGACCAGACCCACCAAAGGAAGGTAAATGTGAAATAAAGTTTTCTGGCCAGGTGAGGTGGCTCACGACTATAATCCTAACACTCTGGTAGGCCAAGATAGGTGGATTGCCTGAGCTCAGAAGTTCGAGACCAGCCTGAGCAAGAGTGAGACCCCACCTCTACTAAAAATGACAAACTGATGCAAGAGTATCACTTGAGCAAAGAGTTTGAAGTTGCTGTGAGCTATGACACCATGGCACTCTACCAAAGGCACAAAATGAGACTGTGTCTCAAAAAAAAAAAAAAGTTTGCTGAGGAACATAAGGATAGGTTTACAGAGCAAGAGGAAGTTTATAGGTTTATAGAGTAAGATACATTCCCCAGAGACAATGAAAGGCCCCAATGCTGCAACAAGAAAAAGGCTCTAGTAATGATCTGGGATTCTATTTTATGCTGTCTGGGTGGGGCCCTCCTTGTGATTCAGATGTTTCCATGGAACAACATTGACAGACAGTTAATGTCTTGATAATTCCCCCTAAGTTACTTTCCAAATCATTTTGTGCCTGGGCTCTCTGATCCCAGCATTCCTCCTTTGCCCAAGTGTGGCAGTTAGTTGCTTAGGATAGGATTAAGGTGGGGCAGCACTAAGATGGGGCTCACCCTTGTCCTTCTTCCCAGGTGGGGTAATTGCTCCAGGCAGCCCCAAGTCAGAATAGCCATTTTTTGCTTTATCTCTAGCAGAACCAGAATTCTATCTACCTACCAAGAGCACCTTCCCACTTCTGCAAGGGAGGTCCCAGTAATGAGCACACAGTTGTAGATCTTGGTCATATAGGAAAAGATAGCAGATCTACCCCAGAGGCCAAGTAGTGCCAGTGAACAGACAGGGACTGTTCCACTCACCACCACTGAAGATACAGCCCTGACTACTCCAGCAGCAGATTGTCATGTGCACTGGGAGGTCACCATTACATGGTATTTGAGGGGGCTGCAGCCCTGCTGACAGCATGCCTATAGTGACAGTAGTAGCTTCTAGGGAAGGCAGGGATCATGCCCCACTCTTTAAAAAGTGGCAGCTTCTTGTAGCTAATGGAATACAGGTAGGTCACACACTGTCTGTTTCAGGCTGATAAAGTTTTGTCCTGAGGCCATCTAGGTGGAGAGCTGTGGGAGAGGAATTTTATGAGACCTCAGCTCCATTTTGGCTGTAGATGAAAACAACAGTGTTTTCCTGAAATAAAAATCACAAGCCCTGACACAGTGGTATAGGAAGGCAGATAGTGTATATGATTACCTAGGTCTAGGAGCTAGTGAAATCCAATGCCACCTCCTCAATCTCCTGTGAACATTTCAACATGAGCTACCTCCTCATTGAGGGCTGACACTATGACTTGTCATTGGGGTATACATGGTGAGCTTCACAGTCCACCTCTGCCCAGCTTTGTCACCCCAGCCAGGGCTAACATCGGGCATTATACAGATGACTCCACTGACAGAGCAAACTGACACCAAGCTATTGCAGCCAGCTTTTACAGATAACCACCACCCATTGGTCTCATGGTTAAATTGATGTTCTATGCATCTATACTACACTCAGCATATGGGGGTGGGGGTCCCACACAAAAGCTATCTAGACCAAAGCATATATCTCAAGCCTTGATTGCCTAAATGTATCCAAAATCCAAGCTGAAGGAGCAAATACAATACACATTACAGACATACCCTTAAGGGGGAATAATAATAAAACAAAAATCTCATCCAAAAAAAAAAAAAGAAAGAAAATAACACATGAAACTCTTCATATGAGGAGGAACCACTGGAAGGACATTGCAATATGAAGAATATAGACCATTTTGCACCCCCAAAGGATCATGCTAGCTCTCTAGCAATGATTCACAACCAAAATGAAAATTCTGAAATGGAAGATGGCGGCCAAGTAACAGCTTCCTTGCATCTGGGCACCGTGAGTCTGGGGAGATAGGACTCCAGGCATCTCTGGCTGGTGGGATCTGCCTATCATCACCCCTGCGAGGATACAGGGAGTCAGCGAGAGACTTCTGGACCCCAAGAGGACTAAAACAGTGGAAAAACGGCAAGGGGTCGCGTGTGTTCAATCCATCTAAACCCGTCCGCAAGTGTAAGTTCAGTAGCAACGAGACTGCAAACCAGAAAGGCCTTACCTGTGAACTGTTTTGGTGCCTTTGGACTTGGCATTCAGCTGAACTGCCTTGGGGAGAGCCTGAGTGGGAGTGCAGAGAACTTTGGCCGTTGTCTAGGGCCCCAGTCTGAGCCACTGAGCCAGACGGAGCTAATAGTGTTTGCCTGTGGGTCACAAGGAGACATTGTGAGTGATCTGCCCCGGCAAGCTCCGCCCTCAGGGTCACAGAGCTAGAATTGGGTGGGAGCTAGTAACCTAGCGACCAAGTAGCCTAAGGGCGGGGTCTGAGCCGCCTTGCAGCCCTAACCCTCAGGGGCAGAGTGAGACCAGTTTTGGCACACTGGGTAAGTGGATAGCCACTTCAGCAGTGATTCCAGCGACAAGCACTTTCCTGGGAAAGCTTCTGCACAGCAAGTGAACAAGTTCAAAGTGCCTTTTAAGTGGGCTGAAGAGAGATTTAGGGTGTCCACCTGCTGGGGTTTGAGGTATCAGCAGCCTCCAGTCGTATCAGAACTGTGATTAACATCTCATACCCCAGAAGACCACGTGTTGCCCAGACAATATTCAATAACATATACATACTACTTTGTTTTTGGTTGTGTTTTTTTTTCCTTTTGGTTTGGTTGTTTTTTTGTTTATTTTGATGTTGTTGAAGTTGTTTTGATTTTTAAGTTCCACCTTTTCCATACAGATCCTTTTACTTTCGCAATTTTTCTAGTTTAATTATAATTTCCCATTGCTGCCTATTTCAATAATTAGAACTTCATTTCTGTTAGTGTTTCTACCGCTATTATTTGCTTTTCCACCCAATTTTATCCTGTAAAGTTTTCTGTTTGCTTGTTTTGGTTTGATTTATAGCATTTCTGTCTTTCGTCTCTACTTGGTGGAGGTGGGGTACTGTGTCTGATGAGGTTAGCAAAGACCTGCTCACCTCAAGGGAACCACCCAACTGGGCACCCCCAGAAGGTGGGGTTTTTTAAAGTTGTGTCAAAGTACCCTACTATACACCTTATATTACCCTGTCCCCCTCTTTCTGTGCCTCTCTTCTTTTTGTCAATATTCCTTTTACACACCCTCTCTCCTTTCTCTATTTTTCTTTTTTTTTCTTATCACTCGGTCCTCCTTTCTTTCATCCCTTTTTTGCTCTTCAACCTTCTCACCCTGCTGGTCCTGTAACCCTTAGTCCACAGGCATGAGAACTTAAAGAGCAAGAGGAAGGGAAAGGAAAATTAGGGGAAGGAAACAGATAAAAGAAATCACTCATGAGGAAGAATCAGCAGAAAACTCCAGGCAACATGAAGAACCAGTCCAGAACAACCCCGCCAAGGGACCATGAGGTAGCTACTGCAGAGGATTCCACCTATACAGAAATGTTATGAATGACAGAAAGGGAATTTAGAATACACATGTTGAAAACAATGAAAGAAATGATGGAAACAATGAAGGAAACTGCTAATAAAGTGGAAAATAACCAAAAGGAAATCCAAAAACAGAATCAAATAAGAGATGAACGATATGAAGAATATAAAAAGGATATAGCAGAGCTGAAGGAAATGAAACAGTCAATTAGGGAATTTAAAGATGCAATGGAAAGTATCAGCAACAGGTTAGACCATGCAGAAGAAAGAATTTCAGAGGTAGAAGACAAAGTTCTTGAGATAACTCAGATAGCAAAATAGGCAGAAAAGAAGAGAGAGAAAACAGAACGTTCACTGTCATAATTATGGGACCTTATGAAGTGTTCCAACATACGAGTTATAGGAATTCCAGAAGGGGAAAAAGAATGACCCAGAGGAATGGAACACATACTACAGAATATTATAAAAGAAAATTTCCCAAATATCACCAAAGATTCTGACACACTGCTTTCAGAGGGCTATCGGACCCCAGGTCGCCTCAAATCTAACGGACCTTCTCCAAGACACATTGTCATGAACCTGTCCAAAGTCAAGACAAAAGAAAAGATTCTGCAAGCTGCCAGGAGTAAGCGCCAGTTGAGCTACAGGGGCAAAGCCATCAGAGTGACCGCAGACTTCTCTAATGAAACTTTCCAAGCAAGAAGACAATGGTCATCTACCTTTAATCTACTTAAACAGAACAATTTCCAGCCCAGAATTCTGTACCCTGCTAAGCTAAGCTTCAAAATTGACAGAGAAATCAAATCACTTACGGATATACACATATTGAGGAAATTCACCACAACAAGACCAGCTCTACAGGAAATACTTCAACCTGTTCTGCACACTGACCACCACAATGGATCAGCAGCAAAGTAAAAACTCAGAAATTAAAGGACAGAACCTAACCTCCACACTGATGCAAAAGATAAAACTAAGCAATGGACTCTCACAAAATAAGATGAATAGAATACTACCACACTTATCAATGATCTCCATAAATGATAATGGCTTGAATTCCCCACTGAAGAGACATAGATTGGCTGACTGGATTAAAAAACACAAGCCATCCATTTGCTGTCTGCAAGAAACACACCTGGCTTCAAAAGACAAATTAAAGCTCCAAGTCAAGGGTTGGAAGACAATTTTTCAGGCAAATGGAATTCAGAAGAAAAGAGGAGTTGCAATCTTATTTTCAGATACATGTGGATTTAAAGCAACTAAAGTCAAAAAAGACAAAGATGGTCACTTTATATTGGTCAAGGGAAAAATACAACAGAAAGACATTTCATCTAAATATATATGCACCCAATTTAAATGCTCCCAGATTCTTGAAACAGAACTAACTCAGTTTGAGCAATATGATATCTGATAATACCATAATCACAGGGGACTTTAACACTCCTCTTACAGAGCTGGACAGATCCTCTAAACAGAAATTAAACAAAGATATAAGAGATTTAAATGAGACCCTAGAACAACTGTGCTGGATAGACGCATATAGAACACTCCACCCCAAAGATAAAGAATATACATTCTTCTCATCACCCCATGGAACATTCTCCAAAATTGATCATATCCTAGGACACAAAACAAATATCAACAGAATCAAAAGAATTGAAATTTTACCTTGTATCTTCTCAGACCATAAGGCACTAAAGGTGGAACTCAACTCTAATAAAAATACTCGACCCCACCCAAAGGCATGGAAATTGAACAATCTTCTGTTGAATAACAGATGGGTGAAGGAAGAAATAAAACAGGAAATCATTAACTTCCTGGAGCATAACAACAATGAAGACACAAGCTACCAAAACCTGTGGGATACTGCAAAAGCAGTTTTGAGAGGAAAATTCATCGCTTTAGATGCCTACATTCAAAAAACAGAAAGAGAGCACATCAACAATCTCACAAGACATCTTATGGAAATGGAAAAAGAAGAACAATCTAAGCCTAAACTCAGTAGAAGAAAAGAAATATCCAAAATCAAATCAGAGACCAATGAAATTGAAAACAAAAGAATCATTCAGAAAATTAATCATTCAGAGTTGGTTTTTTGAAAAAATAAATAAAATAGATCAACCATTGGCCAGACTAATGAGGAATAGAAAAGTAAAATCTCTAGTAACCTCAATCAGAAATGATAAAGGGGAAATAACAACTGATCCCACAGAGATACAAGAGATCATGTCTGAATACTACCAGAAACTCTATGCCCAGAAATTTGACAATGTGAAAGAAATGAATCAATATTTGGAATCACACTCTCTCCCTAGACTCAGCCAGGAAGAAATAGAGCTCCTGAACAGACCAATTCCAAGCACTGAGATCAAAGAAACAATAAAAAATCTTCCAACCAAAAAATGCCCTGGTCCAGATGGCTTCACTCCAGAATTCTATCAAACCTTCAAGGAAGAGCTTATTCCTGTACTGCAGAAATTATTCCAAAAAATTGAGGAAGAAGGAATCTTCCCCAACACATTCTATGAAGCAAACATCAACCTGATACCAAAACCAGGAAAAGACCCAAACAAAAAGGAGAATTTCAGACCAATCTCACTCATGAATATAGATGCAAAAATTCTCAACAAAATCCTAGCCAATAGATTACAGCTTATCATCAAAAAAGTCAGTCATCATGATCAAGTAGGCTTCATCCCAGGGATGCAAGGCTGGTTTAACATACACAAGTCCATAAACGTTATCCACCATATTAACAGAGGCAAAAATAAAGATCACATGATCCTCTCAGTAGATGCAGAAAAAGCATTTGATAAAATCCAGCATCCTTTTCTAATTAGAACACTGAAGAGTATAGGCATGGGTGGCATATTTCTAAAACTGACTGAAGCTACCTATGATAAACCCACAGCTAATATTTTACTGAATGGAGTAAAACTGAAAGCTTTTCCTCTTAGAACTGGAACCAGACCAGGTTGTCCTCTGTCACCTTTACTATTCATCGTAGTGTTGGAAGTTCTAGCCCATACAATTAGGCAAGACAAGGAAATAAAGGGAATCCAAATGGGAGCAGAGGAGGTCAAACTCTCCCTCTTTGCTGACGACATGATCTTATACTTAGAGAACCCCAAAGACTCAACCACAAGACTCCTAGAAGTCATCAAAATATACAGTCATGTTTCAGGATATAAAATCAATGTCCACAAGTCAGTAGCCTTTGTATACACCAATAATAGTCAAGATGAGAAGCTAATTAAGGACACAACTCCCTTCACCATAGTTTCAAAGAAAATGAAATACCTAGGAATATACCTTATGAAGGAGGTGAAGGACCTGTATAAAGAAAACTATGAAATCCTCAGTAAGGAAATAGCAGAGGATATTAACAAATGGAAGAACATACCATGCTCATGGATAGGAAGAATCAACATTGTTAAAATGTCTATACTTCCCAAAGCAATCTACCTATTCAATGCCATTCCTATCAAAATACCAACATCGTACTCTCAAGATTTGGAAAAAATGATTCTGCGTTTTGTATGGAACCGGAAAAAAACCCCGTATAGCCAAGACAGTTCTTTGTAACAAAAATAAAGCTGGGGGCATCAGTATACCAGATTTTAATCTGTACTACAAAGCCATAGTGCTCAAGACAGCATGGTACTGGCACTAAAACAGAGACATAGACATTTGGAATCAAATTGAAAACCAAGAAATGAAACTAACATCTTACAACCACCTAATCTTTGATAAACCAAACAACAGCATACCTTGGGGGAAAGACTCCCTATTCAATAAATGGTGTTGGGAAATTGGATGTCTACATGTAAAAGACTGAAACTGGACCCACACCTTTCCCCACTCACAAAAATTGATTCAAGAGGGATAAAGGACTTAAATTTAAGGCATGAAACGATAAAAATCCTCCAAGAAAGCATAGGAAAAACACTGGAAGATATTGGCCTGGGGAAAGACTTCATGAAGAAGACTGCCATGGCAACTGCAACAACAACAAAAATAAACAAATGGGACTTCAGTAAACTGAAAAGCTTCTGTACAGCTAAGGACACAATAACCAAAGCAAAGAGACAACCTACACAATGGGAAAGGATATTTGCATATTTTCAATCAGACAAAAGCTTAATAACTAGGATCTATGGAGAACTCAAATTAATCCACATGAAAAAAGCCAACAATCCCATATATCAATGGGCAAGAGACATGAATAGAACTTTCACTAAAGACGACAGATGAATGGCTAACAAACACATGAAAAAATGTTCATCATCTCTATATATTAGAGAAATGCAAATCAAAACATCCCTGAGATATCATCTAACCCCAGTGAGAATGGCCCACATCACAAAATCTCAAAACTGCAGATGCTGGCGTGGATGTGGACAGAAGGGAACACTTTTACACTCTGGTGGGACTGCAAACTAGTACAACCTTTCTGGAAGGAAGTATGGAGAAACCTCAAAGCACTCAAGCTAGACCTCCCATTTGATCCTGCAATCCCATTACTGGGCATCTACCCAGAAGGAAAAAAATCCTTTTATCATAAGGACATTTGTACTAGACTGTTTATTGCAGCCCAATTTACAATCGCCAAAATGTGGAAACAGCCTAAATGCCCACCAACCCAGGATGGATTAACAAGCTGTGGTATATGTGTACCATGGAATACTATTCAGCCATTTAAAAAAATGGAGACTTTACATCCTTCCTATTAACCTGGATGGAAGCGGAAGACATTATTCCTAGTAAAGCGTCACAAGAATGGAGAAGCATGAATCCTATGTACTCAATTTTGATATGAGGACAATTAATGACAATTAAGGTTATGGGGGGGAAGCAGAAAGAGGGACAGAGGGAGGGGGGTGGGGCCTTGTTGTGTGTCACACTTTATGGGGGCAAGACATGATTGCAGGAGGGACTTTACCTAACAATTGCAATCAGTGTAACCTGGCTTATTGTACCCTCAATGAATCCCCAACAATAAAAAAAAAAAAAGAAGAAAATTCTGAAATGACAGGTAAAGAATTCAAAATGTGGGTTAGAAAGAAGCTCAATGAGCTCCAAGAAAAAATTGAAAAGAACACAAGGAAATCAGAAATATAGTTTTGGACATGAAAAAAATTACTGAAGAGATAGACATTAAAAACAAATGAACAAACAAATAGAATATCAAAAAATAAAAGAGTCATTGAAGTAATTAAAGTTGAAGTTGAAAGAGCAAATTATAAAATAGACCAAGCTGCAGAAAGAACTTTAGACCTTGATGATAAGTGTTTTGAATTAACACAGACAGACAAAAATCAAGAAAACACAATTAAAAACAAAGTAAGAGCCTATCTGAAATACAGGATTATGTAAAATGCCCCCTCCATAAGATCACTGGAATTCCTAAGACAGAAGAAGAAAAAGTAAAAGTACAGAAAACATATTTCAGGGAATAATTAAGGAAAACTTCCCTGATTTAGCAGGTACAAAACGTTCAGCAAAAACCAGGGAAATCCATTGCAAGAATGATTTTACTAATTCATCTGACTGTCCAAAGTCAACATGAAGGAAAACCGTACTAAAAGCAGTGAGTCAAAATCTTGTAATTGTCTATAAATTTATTATAAGAAAGTCCATCAGAATAACAAACTTTTCAGCAGAAACCTTATGAGACAGGAGAGATTGTGGATCTACTTTCAATAATATAAAAATATATATATTGTCAACCACTGATTTTATATTTTACTAGACAAAGTTTCATGAATGAAAGAGAACTGAAGTCTTCCCCAAACAGTCGAATATAAAGGCATTTCATCACCACTAGACTGACTCCACAAGAAATGACTGAGGGAGTTCTAAACACAGAAATTAAAGATTAGTACTCATCATTATAAAAACACAGCAAACCATACAATCCACAGCTTTTATAAAACAATTTCACAAATGAGAATGCAAAGCAATAAGGTAACAATTAACACTACAGGACAGAACTCACATATTTGTAAGTTGCTATGAAATTTTTGAGATAAACATTGCTGTGGTCCATTATTTCACTTCCATGAAACAGAGTCAACAGCATCCTTTCTGATTTACCCATGCAAGTTTCAACTTTCTTGGCTTACCAGGGTGGCTGGGAGGCTTTCATTTGTTTTCATCTGTGTAGATTTTATGTTTCTTGATTTTTAAGAATCTTAAAACTTTTATAATGACTCACGTGTTGACTATGAACATAAACTAAATTCCCCACTTAAAAGTTATAGATTGGCATAATCTATAATAAAACAAAACCCAATAATATGCTACCTTTAAGAGACTCACTTAACTAATAAGAACTTTTATAAATTCAAAGTAAAGGGGTGGAAAATTATATACCACACAAATGGAAACCAAAAGAGGACAGAGGTTATCTCTCTCTCTCTCTCTCTCTATATATATATATATATATTTTTTTTTTTTTTTAGAGACAGAGTCTCACTTTGTTGCCATCAGTAGAGTGCTGTGGCATCACAGCTCACAGCAATCTCCAGCTCCTGGGCTTAGGTGATTCTCTTACCTCACCCTCCTGAGTAGCTGGGACTATAGGCACCCGCCACAATTCAAGGCTATTTTTTGTTGCAGTTTGGCCAGGTTTGAATCCACCACCCTCAGTTTATTGGGCCAGAGCCCTATTCACTGAGCCACAGGTGCTTCCCTTATATTTTATTATATAAAACAGAGTTTAAGTGAGGAATAAAAAGACAAAGAAGGTTATTATATACAGATAAAGGTATCAATTCAACAAGAAGATATAACAAACTTCAGTACATATGCATCTAATACTACCACACCCAGATGTGTAAAACAAATACTATAAGACCTAATAAAAGAGATAGACAATGATACAATAATAGTAGGGGACTTCAATACCCCAGTGAAAGAATGAGACAGATCACAGTAGCATAAAATCAAAGAAAAACTGGACTTAAGCTGGACTCTGGAAAAATGTATTTAACAGACATTTACATTACATTATACTCACAACTACAGAATATATATTCTTCTCTTCAGGGTACAGAATATTCCAAGATAGAGCAAATATTAGACAACAAAACAAGTCTTAATAAATTAAAAAAAATCAAAATCTTATCAAATATCTGATCATGTCACAGTGCAATAAAACTAGAAATTATTTTTAAAAGAAGTTTTCAAAACTATACAAATACATGGAAATTAAACAACTTACTCCTGAATCATCTTTGGTTCAATAACATAATCAAAATCTGTGTAAAATTTATTTTGAAGTAAATCAAACTAGTAAAACAACATATCAATACCTCTGGGACAAAGCAAAAGAAGTGCTAAGAGGAAGGATATAGGATTAAACACCTACACTAAAAATATTGAAAGATCACAAATTAGCAACCTAACACCATACTTCAAGGAACTAGAAAAACAAAAAGAAATGAAACACAAAGCTGGTATAAGATGTAAAATAAGAAAAATCACTGCAGAACAAAAAAAAGTTGAGACCTCCCATAATACAAAAGATTAGTGAAATGAAAAGTTGGTTTCTTGAAAAGATAAATGAAATTAATAAACTATTATCTAGATTAATAAAGAAAAGAAAATTCAAATAAGGTCAATCAGAAATGAAAAAGGGGACATTACAACTGATACCAAAGAAATACAAAAGATTGGCTTGGCACCAGTAGCAGGTAGCACAGTGATTATGGTGCTGGCCACATACCCCAAGGCTGGCAGGTTCGAAACCAGCATTGGCCAGCTAAGCAACAATGACAAATGCATCAGAAAAATAGCCGGGTGATGTGGCGGGTGCCTGTAGGCCCAGCTACATGGGAGGCTGAGGCAAGACAATTGCTTACACCCAAGAATTTGAGGTTGCTGTGAGCTGCGATACCACAGCACTCTACCAAGGGTGATGTAGTGAGACTCTATCTCAAAACAAACAAATAAATAAATAGCCTCCCAAGCTTGAAGCAAGAAGAAATAGAATTACTGAACAGAGATTGGGTGAGTAATAAGAAATCTTCTAACAACAAAAATCATGGGACTAAACAGATTCACAGCCACATTCTATCTCACACACACACAAAACATACAAACAAACAAACAAAAAAAAAATGATACTAATCTTACTGCATTTCTTTTCAAAAAACCACAGACAAAATACTCCTGAATCCATCTCTGAGGCAGTATCTCTCTGATAACAAAGTCAGGAATAAAGGCAATGAAAAATAAAATTAAGTCCAATATTCCTCATGAATGTAAATGAAAAAATCCTCAACGAAGTACTTCAAACCGAATCCAACATCTTGTTGAAAAGGTGATATGTACACCATGATCAAGTGTGTTTCATTTCAAGACTGTAGGGATAATTCAACATAAGTAAGTCAATAAGAGTGACTCAGCACATAAAGAGAATAAAAAACAAAGACCATGTGATCATCTTAATAGATTCAGAAAAAGCATTCAATGAAATCCCACATCCTTTCATGATAAAAACCCTTAACAAACTAAGCATGAAGGGAACATATATCAAAAAAATAAAAGCCATGTATGATAAAACTACAGCCAACATCCTACTGAATAGGGAGAAGTTGAAAGCATTCCTCCTCAGAACCAGAGCAAGACAAGTCCCCACAATCATTAATTGTATTTAACATAATACTGGAAGTTCTAGCCAGTGCAACCAGGCAAGAGAAAGAAATAAAGGGAATCCAAATTCAGAAAGAGGAAGTCAAATAAACTCTGTTTGCCCCTTATACATACAGAAAATTCTAAAATTTCCTCTAAAGACTTCCAGATTATGTGAACAAATTTAGTAAAGTCTCTAGTTACAAAGTCAATATACACAAATTAGTAACACTTCTACACATGAATAGTGAACATGCTGACAGCCAAATCAACAAATTGATCTACTTACAATAACTACAATATTGTGAAAATGACCATAGTACCCTTTTAAAAAGTGAGCAAACTACAAGAACAGAATTGCCAATAAATATGAAAAGATGCTCAATATCACTAATTATCAGAGAAATGTAAATTAAAGACATAATGAGGTACCATCTTATCCCTATCAGTATGACCATTATAAAAAGTAAAAAAGAAAAAAAGCAACAACAAAAATCGTCGATGGCTGAAAAGGAAACATTTATACACTATTAGTAGAATGCAAATTAGTACGACCCCTACATATATTAGCATGAATGCACAGAGAAAGGCATGCTTAAACACTGTTTGTGAGACTACAAATTAGTACAACCTCTATAGAAAACAGTATGAAGATTCCTCATAGAACTAAATACAGATCTACTATTCTATCCAGCAATCCCACTACTGGGTAACTACCCAACAGAAAAGAAGTATTTTTATCAAAATGATAACTGCATCCAAATGTTTGTCACAGACCAATTCACAATTTCAAAGATATGGAAGTATCCATCAATTAGTGAGTGGATAAAGAAAATATGGTATCCATATGCATATGGTATGGTACTCACCATTAAAAAATAATGAAATAATGTCTTTTTTTTTTTTAAGACAGAATCTCGCTTTGTCACCCTGGTAGAGTATAGAGTGCCATGACATAGTTTCACAGCAACCTCAAACTGCTGGGCTCTAGCAATCTTCTTGCCTTGGCCTCCCAAGTAGCTGGGACTCCAGGCATCCACCACCAATGTCTAGCTAGTTTTTGTATTTTTAGTAGAGGCAGGGTCTTACACTTGTTCAGGCATGTCTCAAACTTCGGAGACCAGGTAACCTGCTCTCCTTAGTCTTCCAGAAATCAAGGATTACAGGCATGAGCCACTGCGCCCAGCCAAAGTAATTTTTGCAGCAACTTGGGTAACCCTGGAGATCATTATACTCTGCAAAGTAATTCAGGAACAGAAAACAAAGTATCACATGTTCTCACTTGTAAATGGGAGCTAAACTATGGGTATAGTCCTGTAGACTGGAATAATAGACAGTGGAGACTCCAAATCTGAGAGGATGAGAATGGGGTGACAGATGGAAAATGAGTTTGTTAAAACCCCAGATAATCTCACCACTATTACATATATAGTATGTCATATATATATCCCTATTATATATATATAACAAAATTGCAAATTTACTTCCAGCATAGGTTGAAATAATAAGAAAAGAAATTTATAAAGTGAACTTTAAGGACTAGGCACATTTATAATGGTTTCATAAAACATTACTTAGGAACAAGAATAATGAAAAGTGTGCTAAATGTCTACATTAAAATTAATAAAAAGATTTTGTGATATTTATATATGACAAGGCATTAGTCTGCTTGGATTGTCATGAGAAAATGCCATAGACTGGTTGGCTTTAAAACTAAAACATTTATTTTGCTCCAGTTCAGGAGACTGGAAATGCATGATGTAGAGGCAGGACTACTTTTTGGTGAGCCTTCTTGTTCCAGCTTATACGTAGCCCTCTGTGTTATCACATGTCCTTCACTCTGCTTATACGAAGAGAAAAACAGGCAGAGACAGGGAGGAGAGATATGGAGATCTGGCATCTCTCTTCTCATAGAACCAGCAGCGCTATCTAACCAGGGCCCCATCCTTCTGAGCTCATCTAACCTTAATCACCTCTCTAAAGACCTTGTCTTCAAAATGTACCCCATAAATGCATTAATGTACATAATTATGATTTAATAAAAAACATGAAGAGAAAAAAAAAAAGAAAAAAAGACCCTATCTTCAAAAATAGTTATTTTAAGGGTTAAGGCTGTAAGATATTTGGGGTTGGGGGTGGAGAAGATGAATTCAGTCCATATCAGAGAGTGTTCATTTCTACATTATTCACAGTATCCAAAAATGTGAGATGACTTAAATAATCAATAATGAAATGTATAAGGTATTGTGGTATTTCTTAGTATGAACTATGGGATACTAAGGAACGAAATTTTGCTACATGTAGCCTGAATGAATATTTCAAACTTTCTATTAACTTTCTGTTAATCCAGAGGCTAAATACATGGGTCATTACAAGAGTTTTGAGGTACACAAAAATCTAGAAACATAATATCCATGCAGATATAAACAAATGAAACACTCTGGGCAACACTGATAAGCTAACCTAGCTGAAAAGTGCGCAGGTGAATCAGGAAAAGGGCTGTTGACTGTGCTTCATGGAAGTGAAATAAGGGACCATAACATAGTCTGTCTCAAAACTTTTGTAGTGACCTGTGTACTCTATGTTCTGTGATTCTACATACATATTATATTCATAAGAAGATAAAAGTAACCTAACATGATGATGGAAATTAGTATACCAATAAACTTTGTAGGAAATGCAAAGTTCACTGAAAGGGATAAGGAGAGTACTGGGTGTTAGAAATCTATTTTTTCATCTGTGTGCTATGATTACACAGGTGTGCTCATTTCATAACATTCATTTAATTCTAAGTGCACATTTTCTTTGACATTTTGATACCTATATTTCAAATATATTTCAATAAGAAGTTACTTAAAGCCGGGCGTTGTGGCAGGCGCCTGTAGTCCCAGCTACTCGGGAGGCTGAGGCAAGAGAATCGCTTAAGCCCAGGAGTTGGAGGTTGCTGGGAGCTGTGTGAGGCCACGGCACTCTACCGAGGGCCATAAAGTGAGACTCTGTCTCTACAAAAAAAAAAAAAAAAGAAGTTACTTAAAAATGAACAGTAAAAATTAGTGAAATATCACTCTTTTGAAAGCAACCAGCTCTGCTGTTATTGAAAATCTGGCTTTGAGTAAATCAATAATAAAATAAAGTCACCATATGAAATAAGAAATATTAAGGGTGCATCAATTAAAAACAGAATAGAACCAAGTAACAACAAGAAATTTGGTTTTGCTATCCTCTGCTTTCCTATTCAGGGCAATTCTCAACATATTTCCTCAGTACATATGCCTTATTTACAACATTTTTACAAAAGAAAACAATAGTTCACCCATTTTCAGATTGTATTGCTACATTCTGTTCCCAAGAGATGGTTAAATGTTATACATCATGTCTTTTATTATTGTTGTTGTTGTTTAAAGCATTTTCTCTCCGTGTTTTCACGAAGCATATCTAGTCTGCAAAACAGATAGCTCCATTCTCTTTAAAGCCTTAGGCCATCATCTCAGCCACGAGATAGGTTTCATAGATCTCTGCCACTTACTGGAATTTGCTTGATGGTGTTATCAATTTGTCTTATAACTTTTATTTCTAATCTATATAAAACAAAAATATTTTATTCTTTTGATGTTGTCCTTATTATCATTTACTCTCATGGGTGCTTAGTAATGTTTGTAACAAGGAAAATTGCTTTTCCATTTAAAGCATTTAAATAAATTTGTTAAATTTTGAATATAAAATAATTAAGTTAAAATTGAAATAAAAATGCTTCAAAAAGTGTTGTAGAAAACTAAGTTTCAACTGAGTGTTTCTGTATATTGACTGTTTTTAAATACATGGAAGATACTAAGGGTCTAAGAGATGCTAGAATTATAAGAAGGATTATCAACAGGATAAAAAAATAGAAGTGAGAATATAATGAATATAACTTGGCTAAATAAATACACACTTATTTCTAAAACTTGTTCTGTTTCTATCTAATGCTGAAATCAATTACCAGTAGTAGTTCTGAATTTTCTGCTTTGTGTATATGTCAAAAATAATTGAGTCAATTTTGCCTCTGGAGTCTTTTAAAACATAGGCCAGATTTATCAGAATTTCCCATACTGTCAGATAGATTCAAGGAGGTTCATGTAATGTTACATTAGTAAAGAAAACTGTTTGGTTCTACAGAGTAGTTATATTAATGTATAAAAGAAATCATCTTTTTCAAATAGCATTTTTAAATAAATAAAGAGAATGTTTGAGTGTCCTTTCCTTAACAAACTTGAATAAATCGGATTTTTACTTACTTCTAAATATATGAGAATCAAATATATTCTTAAAATATATTTACTTTCATTGTTATGAGACAGGAAAGTACATAGTACAACAGTGGGATAGTGTTCATATGAGATTCCCAAATGATACCAAGAATATCATAAATTGACTTGATGTTCCTCACAAAAGAAATATCAATTATTTTTCTAAGTTACTGGGAATAAAAAAAGCAAGATAATCTTTCTACTTAGAAATTTCTCATAAACTTTTTAAAATTTGAAGACTTCTTTTATTTATAAAAAATTGCCTGCAAACTCAGTTTTTATTTTTATTTCCCATAAAAACAGTAATGTAATACTTAGAAGAGGCATATGATTTCAGAATTAATAAATCTAAATTTTTAAAAATAACCCAACAATTTCCTATTATTTGAGATATTTTAGCTATGGTCATTTTGTGTGTATTATTCAACAATGCTGGCTACTTCTGTGCACAAGGAGCTATGTATATGACCATGTGCAAGAACAAACCAAAACAACAGAATAATTTGATCCAGGTTGTCCAGGCATGTAGACATCCATTTTTTTTTTCAATTTTAGAGAATATTTTTTTTTTTTTAATTGTTGGGGATTCGTTGAGGGTACAAGAAACCAGGTTACACTGATTGCATTTGTTAGGTAAAGTCCCTTTTACAATTGTGCCTTGCCTGGAAAAGCTGTGTCACATACTGAGACCCCACCCCCTCACTCCTTCCTTCTCTCTTTTCTTCCTTTCACTCATCCCCCTCCCTCCTTCTAAAATGCATAAATAAGAAGAATGTGTCTCAAGAATGGAAGAAAAAGTACCCAATGTACTCACCATTATTATGAAACTAATGTAGGACCTTCACATGAAAGCTATATCCCAGTTATAACCTAAGAATAGGGAGAAAGGGGAAAGGGAGGGGAGGGAGGGGGGACGGAGGGGGAAGGAGGGGGATTAATGGGATTACACCTGCGGTGCATCTTACAAGGGTATATGTGAATCCTAGTAAATGTGGAATGTAAAGGTCTTAGCAAAATAACTAAGAAAATGCTACAAAAGCTATGTTAACTAATGTGATGAAAATGTGTCAAACGATGTATGAACCAAGTGTATGGTGCCCCATGATCATACTAATGTACACAGCTATGGTTTAATAAAAAAAAAAAAAGGCTTTAAAAAAAAAATAAATAAAAAAAAAATAAAATGCATAAATACCTGTCGAAGGAAACTTCATTTAAATTTCAAATGGTAAATCTAATCACCATATAACAGGCTCTGCACAATATTCACAAAATGTATGTTTGAACAAAAGGATAAGTAAAAGTAGACCATTATTTATGGACTTCACTCATAAACATAGCATAACCTGTGGTAAGTAAGTGGATGGCATTTTAAAAGACTCCCTGGTCTACATTTTGGATAGGGTTACAAACAAGAGTCATTAGACTGCAGACATTTCAAAAGAAATTTGGGGGAGATGGGTGGGCCCGTTATGTTTCTCTCATTCAGCCTCTTCTTTTGGAGAGATGAGTACTGGAGGTAAGCCTTATTGGTAGCTCCAGAACAGATGTGGTATTTGCGAAACTTGGTAAATGTAGAATGTAAATGTTTTGGCACAGTAACTGAGATAACGCCGGAAAGGCTATGTTAACCACTGTGATAAAAATGTGTCAAATGGTTTATGAAGCGAGTGTATGATGCCCCATGATCATATCAATGTATACAGTTATGATTTAATAAAAATATATATATATATAAAAAAAGAACAGATGTGAGTATTTAAAGAAAAATAAGACTTATCCAGGATAAAAAAAGGAAGAAAGAAGAAAAAAGGAGGGATAAGAAAGGAAAAAGAAAGGTTTATAAGTTGAGGGATTAAGGGATTTATTGTTAATCTGACTTTGTATCTAACTGATTAACTCACCCAGAGGTGGGAACAAACTGCCGGTCACAGAGTAGACTTGACATGGGGTGCAGAAATATATTTACAGAGCCAAATTGTCTCAAGTTACAGCTATCCTAGTTCTCTTTATAATACCACCAGGGAGCTGAATTCTAAAACTAAAATAAATACCACAAAACCGCTACCCTTCCAACAATTGAAAAGGGAAATATTCAGTGAGAACTCGGAGACAAGGAAGTAAACAGATAGATTCTACTCACAACAAGGATAAAGTTCAGAGCAGACAAAGAATTAGCTGTGGTACAAATCGCTTCAATGGGATTTGGGTAATACATTAACACAGAAAATTATCTAGTTCTATTCATTGGTTGTGTTAATATATAAAACAAATCAACTTTTCTTTTTTCTTTTTCTTTTTTTTATTTTTTGCAGTTTCTAGCCGGGGCTAGATTTGAACCCACCAGCGCCCTACTCCTTTGAGCCACAGGCACCGTCCAAAACAAATCAACTTTTTCACATAACATAACTCTGCTACATGAACAAAGGGACTCTTTGTGGATCTTGTTTCAGAAGAATCACTTATGGACTCTTAAAAATATAGATATATCACACTCACAATAGGAATCTGGTTTCAAGTCTAGAGTTTTAAATAAATTGTACATTTTCTTAAACGCTTGTTCTTTATGAATTAAAAATTATAATTATTAAAATAATTTAGAAATACTCTGCTTAATTCTGGCACATAGCTAGGTGGCACAAACTGAGGTTTTCCTGTTTCCATTTATAAAGTTATTTTTTACAACAGAATGGAAAAATCCTACAGAAGATGTTAACCTGTATATGGTAATTGAGTTGATCTACTATGATGCAGATCCCATACCTTCAACATAAATGGACTACAGTAATACATCAGAACTTGTCTAGGTAAAAATTAAGTGTTACCCCATCCCATATGCCACATGAGCACCACTTAAGAACTACTGTTGTGTTCTATTTCCTCTATTTTCTCTACACTCTTCCTTGGTTTTTATCTCATATTCCCTGGCCCTACCCACTCTTCTTCTCTCCCTTTTTATTTTCCTACGCACTTTGGTGAGTGGAAATTTTTTTCCATTTCTCCACAATCTCCCAAGGATATATGAGCTATTGGAAATTTAGTATTGGAAGTCTGAAAATCAGATATTGCTATAGGCTTCTTTAGAAGAAATATATGACGAGATTTACTAAAACTGCTTTCCATATACCTGATTAAAACCTAGTAGGAGGTAATTAACTATTTCATAAGTCAATAACACCTTCCCTATCTCTCTAATCACCGGAAGTTTAGGTCCTTCATCTTAAATGCAATGTACTTCACTATATTTTATGATTTCATAATGAAATACATTACATTTAAGATGAAGACTCTTTATTATCATACATTCGTGCAATTACTAGAAAAATAACCAGTATGCCCATTATAAAAATATGTATCATTTTTCTCTTTAATCCCATGTGATATATCAGTGAAGATCGCCCCTGCATGGCCCCTCACTATGAGAATGAGGTATCTATACATGATCACTTTAGTTAAAAAAAAAAAAGAAAGCTTATTTTTCTTTTTAAAATTTTATTCCAGAATATTATGGGGTACAAGTGTTTTGGTACTATAAAGTGCTTTCATACCATTTGAGTCAAAATTATAAGTCTGCCCCTCACCCAGGTAGTGTGCACTGTACTTGTTAGATGTGAGTTTGCCTATCTCCTCTTCTCTGCCTTCCCACATTCTTTAATTTTGAGGAGTGTTATTTCAGTACATGCTCATAGGTGGAAACAACCCAAGTGTCCATCAACATATGAGTGGATTAATAGAATAAAGTATATGTATAGTATACCATGGAGTGCTACTCAGCCACAAAATTGGTGAACTTATACCTTTTGTAACAACCTTATGGAACTGGAAACCATTTTTCTAAGTGAAGTAGCACAAGAATGGAAAAACAAACACCACATGTATTCACTTAAAAAAAAGTTCAGAATATTACTGAGGTACACATATTTTGATTACATAATTTCTTTTATACATTGTATGTCAGAGTTATACATGTGCCCATTCTATACTCATGTGCATAGTACCAGTTAGGTGTGAATTTACCCTAACCTTTCTCTCCCTTCCCACCTATAGGATTTCCATTGACTATTATTTCCATAGGTACACATAGTGTTGACGGACTAGTTCTAATTTAGGATTGAATATTTATGGTATTCGTGTTTTTATTCTTGTAATACTGTAAAAGACTGGTTTCCAGTTCCATTCAGTTACAAAAGATACTAGATAGCTATTTTTCATGACTGAGTAGTACTTCATGATATACATATACTAAGTTTTATTAATCCATTCTTGTATTGATGGATACTTGTGTTGTTTCCACAACCTTGCAATTATTAATTTTGCTGTTATAAACATTTGAGTGAAAGTGTATTTATGGTAAAATGTCTTCTTTTCCTTAGGGTAAATTCTTAGCAGTGGGATTGCTGTATCAAAGGTAGGCCTACTTTTAGTTTTTTGAGGGATCTCCATACTATTTTCATAGAGGCTGTACTACTTTCCAGTCCCGCCAATAGTGCATGAATGTTCTTTCTCTTCCCATCCATACCAGCATTTGTTTCTTTGGGGCTTTTTGATAAGAACCATTTTCACTGGAGTTAGGTAATATCTCATTGGTGGTTTTCATTTTCATTTCCCTGATGATTAGAGATATGGAGCATTTTTTTTATTTTTTTGGTTTTTGAACTATCTTTATTTGAACAGTTTTTGTCCATGTCTTTTTCCCACTTTTAGTGAGGTTATTATTGGCACAAAAGCGAAGACATAATGTCTGGACAGAGAATCCAGAGATGAAACCATCCTCACATTTTCATCTTGATAAAGCAGACAAAAGCATACACTGGGGAAAAGAATGTCTATTCAATAAATGATGCTGGGAAAACTGGATAGGCAATATAAAAGACCAAAACAGGATCTGTACCTGTCACAATTCACAAAAATTAATTCATGATGGAGGGGAAAAGGTCCTTAAACTTAAAACATGAAACTATAAGAATTCTAGAAGAAAATTTTGGACACCTCTTATAGATATTATCCTAGGGAAAGAATTTATGAAGAAGACCCCAAAAGCAATCACAGCAACAACACAAATAAATAAATGGGTCCTGATCAAATAAAATAGTTTCTACACAGGCAAGGGCATAATCAATAGAATAAATAGACAACCTACAGAATGGGAAAAATATTAGCATCCTGAATATCTAATAAAGGGCTGATAACCAGAATCTACGAAGAACTCCAGGAAATCAGCAAGGAAAAATCACTTGTTTTTAAATAGTGTCTCCCTCTGTTGCCTGGGCTAAAGTGAAAGGGTGTTGTCACGGTACACTCAATCTCCTGGGGATAAACAGTCCTTCTGTCTCAGCCTACCAAGTAGCTGAGATCATAAGTGTACATCATACTGCAGGGATAAATTTTCTTTCTTTTTTCTTCTTTTTCTTTCCCCTTCCCTCTTTCCACTTCCCTTCCCTTCTCTTCCCTTCCCTTCCCTTCCCTTCCCTTCCCTTCCCTTCCCTTCCCTTCCCTTCCCTTCCCTTCTCTTCTCCTAGCTATAGGATCTCACTATGCTGGTTTGCCTTGAACTCTTGGCCTCAAGTGATCCTCTCTTACCAGCCTCCCCAAATGCTAGGATTACAGGTGAGCCACCAAAACTGGAGGTAAAAAATAGATTATGTTTGAGTTATTTTATGCAATTCTTAGTGAAAGTTGATAACATATCAACTTTCATATCAATAGGGGAAGTGAACAATAATGTTTAAAATATGGCCTAATATGTGTACTTAATATGATTAAAACATTTTTTAAAAATTTCAAATTGAAAAATGTTAATTGATATTGTTTAGGGGATTGTAAAGCCAAAAAAAAGCATCACAGACCACAGTCAATTTTTCCCAAGATTAATGTCAAATAGAATGTTAAGTAGGATTTGAAACTGTTTTAACTTTACTAGGTCTTCAACTTCTGAAAATACATAAACCATTTAATTCTTTAAGTATGCTATTACATACTTCTTCAGGATGTTTTTCTCCAGAATAATTTCAATTTCCTAGCTTGAAGTTAAAAGATAATATTCAAACACCTTATTAATAGAACAAATAAAAATTTGAAAACAGAATGTATATATAACTTGAAACGAATTTAAGAGATTGTAGAGAAACAGTATCATCATAAATTCTGGAAAAAAATTTTTTTCTACCTTCCTCGCCTCCTTCCTTCCTTCTTTCTTTCTTTTTACTTTTACTTTTCTTTGACTAAGAAGCTTTTTAATTTTAGGTTACAATAATATTTAGAACTGAAAATAATTTTTATGAGATGTTATATGATAGTTTTGTTTATTTATTTATTTATTTTCATTTCAGAATATTACACGGTAGACACATTTTAGTTACAGGATTTTCTTTGGTGCATTTTTAGTGAAAGTTGTAAGTGTGCCCATCACCTAGAATTTGTGTATTGTACCAGTTAGGTATTAACCCAATCCCTCCTTTCTCTTCCCACTTACTTGATTCCTGTTGAGTTGTACTTCCATATGTACACATATATGTTGTTCAGCTTATTCCAGTATAATACTGTGTACACATGATATTTGTTTTTTATTTCATACATAAAATAATTTTTATTCAATTATTTTTCTGCTAGTCCTGGTTGATAGAAGTAAGTTGCTAGTTAATATATAACTTCCAATTAGTTCATTATCTAATGAAAATTAGTGGATAGTTTGAAAGTTTAATGATATCTTAACTTTAAAGAAATATATTACAGGTTTTATAAAATTTTCTTATGTTGTATATTTATGTAAACCGGTAGAAACATCCAGGCCTGAAAAAACAATAACAAATTGTGTGATGCACTAATTGCTCTTACAGAAAACTAAATTAAACCTTTCAGGCTAGTGGCAATTTTATTATTAAATATAAATATTTAAACATCAACATTTTGATAAATACTTATTAAATGATAAATATTTTAAATGCATGCTATGTGAGAGTGAATGCTTTCCTAATTACATCATTACTGAAATGTCTCAGGTTGCAATGTCTTATATATTAATAGTAGTAGTATATTTCATTTCATTTGAGCTTTCAGTTGCATTGCATTTTTCAGAGCACAAATATCTTCTGACTAATGGGATTTAAACAATGAAATGAAATCCCTCACTCTAATGCTACTTTGCTTGAAAAATTCTCTTTGAGATGGTTACTAAGTGCACCATCTCACCAGGTACTATTTTTATTTCTGTGATTCCATGGTAACAAATTATCTTCACCTTTCCCAGAGTATCTCACACAAAATCCCCTAAAGTATGGTTGATCTATAGGTAATAACATAGACTAAATAAAATGATTTATTTTGGAGAGTTAATTAAAATTAAACAAGGTGCTCTTTGCCCAGGACTTAGGTAGAAAAAATATATTGTAAAAGGAAAGAGCTAATAATAAATTAGGTTGGTTCATGTCTGAAAGATTCTAGACTAGAAATTTCAATCTTTCATTTTATAGAAACAACTAGTTATTACTTATATAGTAAGTAAACACATTTATGTTCATTTGGTATATGTGAATGTTGTAGATAAATTATTTTTCAAAAGGACTATATATAGGAAAGTAGAAAAAACTAATAATTTTACATGTCAGAAATCCAGCATATTTAGAATTATGGTATAATAGAATGTTTCATATGTGGACTTAACATTAATTATTATTTATTATGAGTATGAATAATTATTAATTATTTCAAATGAGTTCAAAATTAATTCAATATTTTTTACAACAATGGAAGCCAAATGCTGTGAAATAGGTTTTACATTGACTTGAATTAGTAGCAAAACTATTCTTTATTTACATTTTGTTTAATTTTTCTCTAACTCCTATTTTCTAATTCTAGGAAGTTGCGGTGGTAATTTATGTGTTTTCATGTTAGAAATTTAAAGCAATAAAATTTTACTCTATATTAGCTTTTATGTTAGAAAACATTAGTTTATCAGTGTAACCTGGCTTAGTGTACCCTCAATGAATCCCCAACAATAAAAAAAAAAGAAAACATTAGTTTAGTCTATATTAATTTTCATGTCAAAATGTAAAACAATAGAATTCCAGTCTATATTAGTGCTTGTATGTTATTTCTTTAAATGCCTATACATAAGTTAGTAAATTATTTTTCTTTCTTTGGATATAAGCTATTTCAATATTTCTCACTTACCTATAAAATTTTGATGTTATCTTCTTGAGTATAATTTATAGTTATTAGTTTTCTATTATTACTTTGGGATTCCAAAATGTGGGCTATGAGGGCACATTAAATTGAACACTTGTATTTCCAAATGATGCAGTTTTATATGTTTTCACAGTTGAGAGTATAGGTTATTTCACAGATTTAACTGAGCAAACAGTTCATAGCATGGTTGAGTATAGTGAAGTCCAGCTTCTTAATTTAGCTGCATCCTACACAGTGTAAGGAACACAAAACAAACTAGATGAATTAGTCTGCCACACACCACTGGGTTTTTTCTTCAGTATTCAAATAAATTCATGTCTGATTCTGGCCACATTTTAGATAGTGAATGATCTTTAGATGGCAAAAAGCTAATTTCCTGGATAAAATAATTCTGGAAAAGTTAAATCATATCTATAATAAATCTACAATTTCTATGACTTGTCTAGTTTTACTCAAGGGTAATCCAAAACATGTTTGAGGAAACAGTTTGGCATTTTCCCCAACAGGCATTATAACTATCAAAAACTGACATAAATACTGGTGATTTTAAGACATGATATAGATCAAAATCCACTCTCTAAGAAGTAATTGAAAATTATGGCTTTTTAGAGTAAAAAAATAGATATTTGATACATTTAAAGAGCTATATGTCATAATAGTTTTATGGAAGAAGAAAGCTCGCTTTTATTAGAAAAATTTTATTTTGAATATTTTTAAAAGATGAGCTGCATAGATGGTGCAAAGAGATCTCGAACATCCTTCAAGTAGCATCACCTAATATGAACCCTAACATTAACCACAATACCTTTATTCAAACTAAGATATTAGCAAAGATGAAAGCACTATTAAGTAAATGACATGCTTTACATAGAATTCACCAATTTTCCCCTTAAAGTTTATTTCATATCCTCCTATCTTATTTGTGATGCCATATTGCATTTAGTTGTCATGTCTCTGTGTCTTCCAATCAGTGACCTTTTCAATCTTTTTCAGTCTTTTCTTGTTTTCTGTGTTCTAGAAAATTTTGAAGAGCACAGGCAATATATATATATACATATATATATATATTTTTTTTTTTTTTAGGAATCCATACATTTATGTTTGTCTGATGTTTTCACTAAGGTTAGTCATGTTTAGACTCAGATTAATGTATTTTGAGCTAGAACCCCATAGAGTTTATGTGCGCTTCCATCGAATCTTAACACGAAGTACATGATATAAACACGCCTCATTCATGGTGATGTGTAGCACTGATCACTTGGTTAAGATATTCTTATTTTTAAATATAATGCTCTTCCAATGGAAACATTACTTTTTGACTAAAATCAGCATGAAACCTTCAGATAATATTAGTTCTGTACTGTTAATGTACTTTTATACTACCAACACTGAAAACAATGCATACTAGTGTCTAAATAAAGCTAACACATTTACATAATGACTTGTAATACATTTTCCTAATTTGTATGTAAGTTTGAAATGTCTCTATAGCTTGTCAAATAAAATATATTCTGAATGAAAACAGAGGTTTGCTAACAGATCAGAAATTAACTGAAGTAGTAGATTAAAAACTATTCTTTACTGTCTGTAAAACCTATGAATTCCTGGAGTATGATGCACATGTGAGCCAGAGATAATGCTAAACTATTTGTGCACACTTCTCTTCCTTGTGGTGTAAAATGTATTCCCAAGGATCTATCCTGTTTCTAAATGAATTCATGTAGTGAATATATCATGGTGTTACATAAAATAATTAAATGTCGTGTACTACTAAGATGTGTAATGAAGGTGATAAGAAGACTACAAGGAAGTTATCAAAAAATAATTTCAAATTCAATGTGGATAGAATAACTATAAATGAGAAAATACCTTGTAAATTGTGAAATAATTATAATTAATAAGAAAATGTGTTTAAATTATAGAAGTAACTTAAACAAACTAAGAAATCGTAAATGGGATAATGAAGATATGGAGTGCTATGTGACACTCCACCCACAAGAACAGAATATGTATCCTTCTCACATGCACAAGAAAAATTTACCAGTATAAATCATATGATAGGTCAGTAAACAAATCTAAATATATATACAAAGATGGGAATCATATAAATTGTGTCACTGATCACAACAAAATAAAAATTAATAACTTAAAATATAATAATAAAGAAATATGTGGAAATTAAACAACACAGTCACGCACAACAAAGATAAAATCACACAGAAAAGTAGAAATTACTTAGAGACAAATTAACATGAACATACAACATTTTGAAACTTGTCAGATTTCCATACAGAGATATTTATACTTCAATATCTATATGAAAACAAAGAAGAATGATTTCAAATCAAGAACCAAACCATCTACCTTTAGACAGTCAAAAAGGAGCAAACTAAATTTTAAAGAGTAAGGGAAGAATGTAATACACACACACACAGTAGAACCGATCACTCAAGGGACTGTAACAAACTGGTCAACATACAGAAGTGGTTAACATAAGGAACTATTGTTTTGATATGTATAAGTAGTATATGTCTGCTGTATGAAAATTAGGTCAACTTCAGGAGATGGTCAATAAGGGAAGTGGTCAACTATGGAGGCTTTACTCTTTTTATATAATATAATAAGGTAGAAATTTAAGAAATTTAGAATAGAGAAACAATAGACTGCAAGAAACCAAAAGTTGGTTCTTTGAAAAGATCAAAAAAATTGATAAACTTGAGCTGGGCTGACCAAGCATGTTATTATCAATCCTATAGAAAAAAAAGAATTAACACAAAAATTGTATGCCAATAAATTATATAAACTAGTGGAAATGAAATAATTCCTGGAAATACAAATTATTAAAACTGACTCTAGAATTAATAAAAAATTTGTTTAAACTTATATCAAAAAAGAGAGTGAATTAATAATTTTAAAAATATCCCTCAAATAAACGTCAGGGCCTAAGGTTTTTAGGTTTTCTGATGAATTCTCAGAAAGCTAAAGACAGAGCTACCACAACCCAACACTTCCATTCCAATCTTAGATATCTATCTGATCAAGAAAATGAAAACATGCATTTATATAAAAAACTGTAATGACATTATTTATAATAGCTGAAAAGTAGAAGCAACCCAAATATCCACCATCTGATGAATGGATACACAAATTGTGGGTATTCATACAATGGAATATTATTTTGTCCATTAAAGAAGTGAAATGCTCATATATGCTACAACATGAATAAACCTTAAAAATATCATGCTAAATGAAAAAGCCACAAATATCACATATTGTACAATGTTATTTATTTAAAATATCTAGATTAGGAAGATCTGTAGACAGAAAAAAATATATGACAATGGTTGCCATGGAGTGGTGGGATGAAAATTAGGGGAAAATGATAAGTGACTATTAGTGGATTATGGGTATTCTCTTGGGAAAATTTATCATGGCAATAGTCTCACTAATCAATAAATATATTAAAAACAAATGAAATCTGTAAGTCAAATGAGTGAACTGTATTGTTATGAGCTTAATTCTTGTGTACTACAAAAGTCTTATGTTGAAGCCTTAACTTCCAGTGTGGGTATATTTGGAAATGAGGCCTCCAGGGAAGAAATGAAGATTAAATGAAGTTATAAGGTTGGGGCCATGATCCAATAGTATTAGTGTCATTTGTAAGAATGGGTAGTGGGAGCTTTCCCCTCCACCAAGAAAAAAAAGGGGTCTCATGAGCATACAGCAAGATGGCTGCTCTCTATAAGCCAAGACAAGAAGCCTCAGAATAAAACCTGCCTTGTCAGAAACTTGATCTTGGGCCTCTTAGGCTCTGGAGCTGTGAGAAATAAGTTTTCTTTGTTTAAATCACCCAATCTGTTGTATTTTGTGTAGTAGCTATAACAAGCTAGGGCAAATTTGGTATATTAATTCAATAAGGATGTTATTTTAAAAAAATTGGCAGGGCAGTGCCTGTGGCTCAAAGGAGTAGGGTGCTGGCCCCATATGCCAGAGGTGGCGGGTTCAAACCCAGCCCCAGACAAAACTGAAAAAAAAAAAAAAAAGTTGGCAAAGGATTTGAACTGACACTTTTCCATAGAAGTTATACAAATAGCCAATACACATGGAAAGATATTCAATAGGATTAGTCATTAGGTAAGTGCAAGTACACATCATGAGACACCAATCATACTCACACAATATGCTCACAAAAATTATATGTGAAATTTTACATCTGCATTGTTCATGGTAGCCAAAAAGTGGAAACAATTCAGGTGCTCATCAACAATTAATTGGTCAAAAATTATAGTGTATCCTTAATGAGGAATTTCATTTAACATGAGAAATCAAATGCCAATAGATGCTACAATGTGGAAGGCAGATTAACGTTCTACAAATATATGAAAAAATGCTCAATGTCCCTAATTAGAGAAATAAAAATCAAAACCACCATGAGATATCACTTAATCCCAGACAGAATAGCCCACATCACCAAGTCCCAAATCTGCAGATATAGGCATGGTTGTATAGAAAATGGAACACTTTTGCACTGTTGGTGGAATTGCAAACTAGTGAAGCCTCTTTGGAAATAAGTATGGAGCATCCCCAAAGAGCTAAAAGTTGACTTTCCATCTGATATCACAATCCCATTACTAGGTATCTACAAAAAAAAAAAAATTATCTACCACAAGAACATTTGCATTAGAATATTTATTCCAGCTCAATTCACAATTGCCCAGATGTGGAATCAACCCAATTGCCCATCAATACCCGAATGATAAACTGTGGTATACAATGAAATAATATTCAGCCATAAAAAGATGGAGACTTTGCATCTGTTATCTGGAGAACATCCTCCTAAATAAAGTATCACAAGAATGGAAAAGCAAGTATCCAATGTACTCAATATTAATATGAAGCCAATAGAGGAACAACTATACTTCCATATGAGAGAAAAATACAATTACCTCCAAATGGTGGGGAGAGGATGAAGAATGAAGGAGGGAGAAGAGAGGAGAGAGAGAGTTTGTTGTGCTACCAACTAAAGGGTACAATGTAAGAGTACATGGCGGTACACCTCCTGGGCGAAAGGCTTAACTACAAATTGGATTCTCCCTAACAAACGCAAACAATATAACCTAATTGTACCCTTACATAAGTCTGAATAAACATACATGTGTATATTCAGATTAATGTAAGATACACACACACAATATGGCAGAATCTTGCAAACAGTATCTTAGGTGAAAGAAGCCTGGCACAAAAAAGATACATGTGGTATGATCCTATTTATAGGAAATGTTCATGTAGGCAAAGTCAGAGACAGAAAGTAAATTGTTCCTTGCCAGGACCTGGGGAAAAGGAGGAATGGAGAGTAATTGCTTATGGACATGTGATTTCCTTTTTGACATAAGGAAGGTGTTCCAAAATCAGAAGTGTTGGTAGCACAACTCAATGGACATATCAAAATTCATTGAACTGTACATTTTAAAAGGGTGAATTTTATAAAGTGTAAATTACATTTTAATAAGGATGTTATATAAGAGCCAAAAAATAAAAGAAAACACACAATATTTTCCATCGCTATGAAGTTAAAAAATAGAAAGCGATATGTACATAGATAGTGATAAAAGTAAAAGAGGGCAAGACCACACTAATAAGGAAGTCGGGGGGAAGGATATTTTCAGGAAGGAGAGAAGGGTATATGGGCAGAGGGTGACACAAAGGAGGCTTCTGCAGCATCCTTATTCCAATATCTGCTTGTCTAACCCATCTGGATGGTTACTTAGTATTCATTATTGCAGGGCTAATAAGAAATGGCTTAGGCTATAAAAGAAACAGGATCACATAGTTATTGAGAGCCCAAAATGACTCATCCATCTGTTGAGATTTATTTTCCCCCCTCACTGGAGAAGTCTTATGTGTTTATTTTAATCAATCAGATCTTATCATATGCATTATATTGACTTTTCTCTATTTTTACTCACTCCCCCATTTACCACACCCTGTGCCCTGAGAGACTTTTATTTATGAAGCCTCTCTACAGGATTCACAGCACCTGGATTCCCCAGTACAAGTGAGCAGTGTAGCAATCGACAAAAGATCAGTGTGGGAACAGAGGACTTAGGATAGTTATTTCTTTTGATCTTTCCCTGCTGCATCACAGTTTTCACAGAAGTTCTATTTTGTTTGTTTGTTTGTTTTTCCCCTTTGCAGAACTATGCTAGTTTATTTTTCCAACTATGCACCAATACCATTCTCAATTAGCTGATAACAAGAATTATGTATTGAAAATTACATGAATCTATAACTCAACAACAAGCATTTTTCTAGCCAGTGAATGATTTCTCTATCCTCTATCCTTTTTTTTTTCTCAATTGAAAACAAAACAGTATAACAATGAATTCAGACTGTAGGGGTACAGATTCTTATTAGCACTAAGAATGAAATTAGAAATTTAATAGAAAAACCAGGAATGTTTCTACTGCATTTCCTCACTGTTTCCCTCCTCTGGACCTTTCCCTTTATATTATTTACTATTTCTCATTCACTTTGGTAGAATGGGTCATTAAATAATAAAATATTAATGGGTCATTAATAATAAAATATTCTTGAGAATACAAATGCACAGCTTTTATATATAAATGCAGGGTGTCCAGAAAGTTTGTGTGCAAATAAACTTTCTGGACACCCTGTATATTCATGTTATATATAAATCTGTATAATACTTGTGGTACTCACAAAACGTTCATTTTACAGAAGTATGTTAAAAATAAAGCCAAATATTTGGTACTTGAATGATTGAGATTAGTAAGGTTTATGCAATTAACAAAATAAATATATTTTTAAAGCTATTCTAACTTAATACTTTTAAAAACCACTCCTTTAAAAAGAAGCGAGTCATACCCACTGATTACATACAACTATTTCTTTCATGGTTTTACTTTTAGTGACACTTTCCATCAGAATTATATATTTTATAGCATGTTAGCTTTTTTGTTGTTGTTGTTTTCTTTTTTTTTTTTTATCAGTATTAGAACATAGCTGTGTACATTAATGCGATCATGGGGCACCATGCTCTGGTTTTATAAACAGTTCAACACATTTTCATCACACTGGTTAACATTTTCTTAGTTATTGTGTTAAGACAATCATATTCTGCATTCACTAAGTTTCACATGTACCCTTGTAAGATGCACCGCAGGTGTAATCCCACCAATCACCCTCCCTCTGCCTAACCTTCCCCCTCCCTCCTCTCCCTCTTCCCCTTCCCCATACTCTGAGGTTATAACTGGGTTATAGCTTTCCTATGAAAGCCATAAATTAGTTTCATAGTAGGGCTGAGTACATTGGATACCTTTTCTTCCATTCTTGAGATACTTTACTAAGAAGAATATGTTCCAGCTCCATCCATGTAAACATGAAAGAGGTAAAGTCTCCATCTTTCTTTAAAGCTGCATAATATTCCATGGTGTACATATACCACAATTTATTAATCCATTTGTGGATCGATGGGCACTTGGGCTAAAATCACATTATAACAAAGATATTTGTACCAGAATGTTTATTGCAGCCCAATTCACAATTGCTAAGTCATGGATGAAGTTCTATTTTGTATACAGCTCCTGTCAGGCGGCCCTTCTCAGGTTGTAGGTCTCGATAAAATTCTAGTAAACACCATTTTCTTTCCTAGCCCCTGGAACTAAGGTGACATTCTTTTTCTACTGTTATGAGTCAATAAGCACCTCAATATTATCTGTTGATTTCCTCAATCCTGCTCACACTTCTGTAAATAGTTTCTTTATTGAAAAGTCTTAAGAAAAACCAACTGGATGTATGATATAGCTCCTGCTTGCTCCTTAGTTGCTACAAAATTAACCAGAACTTTCAAACTTACAATCTAACCTTTATTAAATCTTCTAGTCATTTTGACACAATTAATCCTTGAAAAAGTTTGAGAAATAATCTATGAATTATGTAGTAAAATCACACATTATGAATAACTCGCATCCTTCAAGTGAAGTATTGCTATTCTTTTTTTTTTTTTTTTTACCATTTTAACAACATAACTATATAAATCTCTGCATTCCTCTGGTTTAAGAAAAGGTTTATAGTTACGTAAGAGTCACTATTTATGTGTGGCTATATTAGCATTTTAGTAAATTATTTTATTATCAATAATTTTAAAGAACACATTATGGCATTTCTTATTATGCTTAGAGCTTTTAGTACATTTTCCTTTTCAGGAAAGAAAGAAAAGCCTAAATCTTAAATCACAACATGTTTTGGCTTTTCATAAAATCTAACCTATACATAACTATCTCTTATAGCACTCTTGCTATAATATTGAATTATAACCAGCGTCTCTGATTTTCAATGCTAGTTTTTGACCCCAAATACTTTTCTGGATCATTTGGATAACAAAAGCACACCTGCAGTAAAATATTCTATAGCTAGTTAAATTGGCAAGTCAGGAAATTGTGTGCACTACTCAGATATAAGAAAAATATAGATGGTCAAGAGAAAAGTAAATGTCTTTATAAAAATAAAATAGAAATTGTATGTAGTGTGAAAAGTCTTTTACTCTCATGAAAAAGTTTAAAATACCCATGGTTCCAAGGATGACAGTGGAAGGGATAAGTATAGAAAAATAAGAGCACAACTAACCAGATTAGTGCACGCCATATTTTATTACATTATATATGGTATACAATGCTTATACAGAACTTTTATTATAATTATAATTACAGAATTATTATCAAGTAGAATGATATTAAACAGTATATGCACTATATTCAACACATATTCTTTGATGTAAGGGTCTTCAACACATTTCAGACCTAATCAGAAGGTGAATGGCAGACTTTCCTTTTCCAGAGTTCAGTATGAATCAATTTGGAAGCCACATAGATAAAAGGTAAAGAAAAGTATTCTGGCAATTCTAAAAACCCATTTGCTTTGGTTAACTGAGTTAATTCTTTCTAGAGATGTTAGGGAAGATTTAACTAAAAACAACTATAAGGAGTGATTGATATATAAAACCTTAAGACAATTATGTTTTCAAATTACACATATTCTTTTTCATTATTTTAAAATATTAGGGGAGTACATATGTTCTTGTTACATGGATACATTGTATAATGCTTAAGACAGGGATTTCAGTAGGTCCTACACCAGAACAGTGTCAATTGTACTGACAGGTATGTTTTTGTCCCTCACCTCTCTCCCACTGTCCTCCAGTTTTGGTTTCAAATGTCCTTTACATCTCTTTGTCCCTATGTATTCCCATCATTTATCCTCCACTTATTAGTGAGAACACGTCGTGTTTGGTGGTGTTTGGTTTTTATTCCTGAGAATACTTCTCTTGGGATAACGGTTCCATATAAGAGGCTGGCAAATGACATTATTTCATTTCTTTTTTATAGTTAAGTGGAACTCCATGGTGGGTATGTGTGTGCATGCGTGTGCATGTGTCTGTGTAAATGCATGTGCATCTGTATGTATACACAGCACATTTTCTGCATACAGTGATGAATGGATCAACTTAGGTTGATTTCATATCTTTGCAATTATAGATCATTTGTGATAAAAATTCAAGCACAGCTATCTTTTTAATAAAATGATTTCTTTCCCTTTGGGTAGTTATCCAGTAATGGGATTGCTGGATTAAATGGTAAGTATATATTTATTTCTTTGACAAATGTCTATTCTGTTTTACATAGAGGTTGTACTAATTTGTAGTCCTTCCAACAGTGTCTTTTTTCCCTGGATCTATAGCAGCATCTATAGTTTTTTTGCCTTTAATGGCCATTCTGACAGAGGTAAGGTGATATATCCTTGTGGTTTTAATTTGCATATCTCTGATGATTAGTAATGTTGAACATATTTTCATTTGTTTATTGGCTATTTGTCTATCTTCTTTTGAAAAACTTCTGTTCATGTCTCTTGCCCACTTTTTGATGTGGCTATTTTTTTCTTGCTGATTTGTTGGAGTTCTTTGTAATTCTAGATATTAGCCCTCTGTCAGCTGTAGAGTTGGTGAATATTTTTTCCCATTCTGTAGGTTGTCTACATACTTTGTTGATTATTTCATTTGCTGTGGATAAGCTATTTAATTTAATTAAGTCCCATTTATTTATTTCTGTTCCTGCTGCATTTGCCTTTTGGGCCTCAGTTGTAAATTCTTTGCCTAAGCCAAAGTCTAGAAGAGTTTTTTCCTACATGTTCTTCTAGAATTTTCACAGTTTCATGCACATTTATATTTTAATACATCTTGAATTAGTTTTTTATATGGCAAGAGACAGATGTCTTGTTTCATTCTTTTGCATGTGGTTATCCAATTCTCTAGGCACAATTGGTTGAATAGGATTTCTTTTTTCCAGTGTGTGTTGTTTTCTTTGCCAAGGATTAGTTAGTTGTAGGTATATGGTTTTATTTCTAGGTTTGCTATTCTGTTCTATTATGTTTCTACTTTTATACCATACTGTTTTGGTTACTGTAGCCTTGTAATATAATTTTAGGTCACATAATGTGAAATCTGACTCCATATTTCTTGTTCTTAAGATTGACTTAGCTACTGAGGCTCTTTTTTACTTCCAAGTGAAGTTCAGAATTATTTTTTTCTAGATCTATGCAAGAGGAAATTGGAATTTCAATGCAGATTGTATTAAATCTGTAAATTGCTTGGGCATTGTGAATATTTTAATGATATTGAATCTACCAATGCATAAGTAAGGGATGTTTTCCCATTTGAATATGATATTTCTATTATCAGTGTTTCATAATTGTCCTGGTAGAAAACTTTCATCTAATCAGTTAAGTATATTCCTAGGTATTTTATTCTCTTTGTAACTACTACAAATGGTGTTGATTTAACTTTCAGTTGGTCTATTATTAATATATAGAAATGCTACTGATTTGTATACATTGATTTTTAACTTGAGACTTTGCTGAATTCGTCAATTCCAGGAGTCTCCTGGTGGAGTCTTTAAGGTTTTCTAGATACAAAATCATATTGTCAATAAACATGGATAATTTGACCTCCTTTTTCCTGATTGAATGTCCTTTATTTCTTTCTCTTGCATTTTGAAATTCCCTAAATTACTCTTTAATTTCTTTAAATTCTGTTACATCCTCTGTGTACTGTCTATATCTTTAGTGACTGTGTTTTTTCTTTCATTTATGTCATAATTTTTTTTATTTGTATGTGTTGATTCTCAACTTTCTCTTCAATATCATTCATTTTATTTATTTTCCATCCATATTCTAAATTCCACTTCTTACATTTTGACAATGTCTTCAATATCATTCATTTTATTTATTTTCCATCCGTATTCTAAATTCCACTTCTTACATTTTGACAATGTCTTTTTGGGGGGTCGGTTGCTGTAGACCCTTTTAGAGTGTTGAACTTGCTTTTGTTTTGTTATTTATGTTGCCTGAGTTCTTTAGCTGGTTTCTTCTCATCTGAAGCCTATTTTTCTCAGGTCAGGGCAGATAAATTTGGGGTCCAACTCTTCTCTTTGTTGAGAATTCTCCTACTTTGTGTTGAGTACATGAGGTCCCCAAACAATAGTTTTATGTTCCAGTGCAGAAGACTGACCTGGCAGGAGAGGGCAAGTGCACTGGGAGCCTGTAATGCAGCTGTTCTTTGTTATCTTATTTTGCCATGATTGCTGTAGTCCAAGACAGTGCTGGAGGATCTGTATGCAGATTGGTGAGTTTTCCCCAGCCTCTTGTGGGAAGCTTTGGCAGAGGGCTAGATTAGGCCCCCTCCACAGAAGCTGACATTATAGGAAATTGCTCTGCTTTTGTCTCTTCATGGTGGTGGCAATGGAAGTTGGGCAAGGCTAGCCAGGTGGTGGCCTTGTCAGGGCTACAGGTTTTGCTGCATTCAAATCCAGGCACAATGGTGGCAGATGCTTAACTGATCCATGGCAGAACATTGAACTGTGGGTGTGTGTCTTGCCAGTGTGGGCTTAGGAGGCACAGGCCTGAGCAGCAGAGTATGAGGCTTGGGTATGGGCCTTGGGGCTGAGAAGGGGTACAGGAGCCTCAGGGACAGGGCCACCAAATTACGTAAGGTCTGAAGGCTTAACATTTCATTTACCTGTAGTTATAAAGATCTTCTGTATTTAAATGTAGTATGGATTAATCATATTACAGAAACAGACATTTTGATGATTTTTTAGAAATCTGTATCAGAATTTGTATGCTAAAGCTTAGCTCAAAAGTCTTATAATTCCGTTATGTGCAATGGAGCAGATAATTAAGGCAAATGGATGATTAGTGCAATCTAAAAAATCATGTTTTGGCAATCTTACAAGGTATGTTGGATTAATCTGATAAATTCGAACCTTGATAATTACATCAATTATATACATTCCAGAAGTGCCTTTATATTTACTTGCAAAAGATTTGGCAGTTATCAGTACTTTATTATTATTTTTTAAGATTCTAAAGCACATCTCTGTTAATATCTAATGATAACATCTACATTTTTAAAATTAACTGTACAATGTTATAAAAATGGTATTAGAATGTTAACTATTTTTTGAAGTTTAAAATGACGTTTACTATCTTAAGATAATATTTCTGTTCCATCAGTTCCACCATTGACTTTACTTTAGATTGTTCTTCACTATACCTTTAAATGATATCACCATGAGCATAGATTAAAATACATTTATAAGATAATTTTAGCAAATTTTCTGACATTGTTACATATGTAATTATGACATATTAGATATACTAGAGTTTAGAAGCCATTATGTCAACATTATTTATACAGATAGGAATTCCATTATATATGGCTATTATTTGAGAACCCACAGAAAAATTTTCTTGATGAAGTAGGTGATGAGGATGACTTTTAAGTTTTATGAATGTGAGATTTTTATCTCACTTATTGCTATGTCTTAAATATTCTTAAGTGTCTATCATAGCATATGTGCTTGAAAATATTTTAGTATATGTGCTTCTGAAGCAAACACGCTGAAAATAATTTTTTAATGAATGGATGAATGAATAATTTTTCACACTTGCTAAACTCTTTTATTAAGAGTACATGCAAATTATTTCTGATTCATTGCAAAGAAATCTGGCTGAAAAATGCAAAAAACATAATAATAGATGTAACTTTATCTACATCCATTTGATATCTCTCAGACAACTAGGGACATAACTCAAATAGGCATCATGTTCAATGTTAGAGCTCATTTTGCTTTCTCAAGTTTTTACAAATAAAAAAATACAAAATAAATTAAAATATTAACTGTTCATGAATATTTTGTTTGAGGAGCTCATGTGAACAGAAATCTCTTAAATTTTATTTATTTTCTTTGCTCTAATAAATTTCACATAGAATTCACATCCCAGTCATAACCTTGGCATACCACTTTTAATAGAAAAAAACTACTTTTGATTTATGTATATTTACAAACTAGCCACTTCAATAAAATATTGAAAATCCATCTTTAAAAGATAAATATAACCTTGTTTTACAGATATTATTGCAGGTAAGTATGGGTGTTATTTTATGGCATTTTATATTTCTAGAAAATGTTGTTTCACTTAAAGAGAGATGAGATGTATGACTCAAAGTGAGTCTATGGTTTATATCTTTGTGTGCCAACTCATGAGAAACGGGTTAATACTGATTTGATGGTGATACTGAGAATAGAAAGAAACTTGACAAAAGAAAGCAAACAGCTACAAATGATGGGATTCTTTAAGCTTCAAACGAAGTTAGCTGCTTGGTACTGTTATAAATTTTATTGTGATTGTTCAACCACATATTCTGATTTTGATTAAAGGACTGAAACAATGAACACTGGCGTAGTGGAAGCGTTCATGAAGAAACTAATGGGGAAATGCAGCATAGATCATAAACCTTTTCAGTTTGTTATAGCAAAATAATCTAGCCTCCATCATAGATATCTATTATTTGCTTGTCTAGTAGTACCAAATGCCTATTCAATGATTTCTCTGTTATATCTTACCTACTATCTTTTGGATTCATTTTAATCTTTCCTCTTGGTTCTCTTTTCTCCAAATTTAACGTAAAAAATCTCTTTGGGTGGCGCCTGTGGCTCAAAGGAGTAGGGTGCCAACCCCATATGCTGGAGGTGGCAGGTTCAAACCCAGCCCCTGCCAAAAACTGCAAAAACAAACAAACAAACAAACAACAAAAAAAACCTCTTTGGACAAAATACTGTAATTTTTTTTTTTTTTTTTTTTTAGAGACAGTCTCACTATGTCACCCTTGGTAGAGTGCCATGGCGTCACAACTCACAGCAACCTCCAGCTGTTAGGCTTAGGCAATTCTCTGGCTTCAGCCTCCTGACTAGCTGAGACTATAGGTGCCTGCCACAATGCCTGGCTATTTTTTGTTGCAATTTGGCTGGGACGGGGTTTGAACCCGCCACCCTTGGTATATGGGGCTGGCATCCTACTCACTGAGATACAGATGTTGCCCCCAAATACTATAATTTTTAAAATTAGGTAACAATGATAACATCAAAAAGTTCAATTTTTCCTTCTACCGTTTGTCTATTATTATTAGGCCTTATTAATCATCACAGAGCAGATAAAAGAAGAAATGTTTAATGAAGCATTTTGGGAATTTCTCTACCAGAGAACAGATAATGAAATACATACATCCAGTTTCTTTTTTTCCATTTGCTGACCTGTGGCTTACTCAATTCTGTGATAAATTTTCTCTGAACAAATACAAAATGAAAATAAAGAAGATAAATTTGTGATATTTTTCATAAGACCAGATGTATTCTATTTAAATCAATGTTTTATTATGAGATTTTTCCTTACCATGTTTTTAATATTAAACAATTTTATATCCATGATGGCAAATATTTTTAAAGCTAACTCTGTATGTCATGCTGATATTTGAAGGCATGTGCAAAATTTTAATTGCTTTTGAAATCCAAAATCTTCAAGACCAATGTCATTATTGATGACCTGTATTTATTTTACACCATTGAAAAACTATTTTATTCTTTTGTCCCACATACTGCATACAGATCATTCCTTATTTCATTAGATTTAGAACATTGGTCACAAATTATTGCAAAATTAAGCTCTGAAATTTAACTTCATCTATTCACTTTTTACCAGAGTACTTGATTTTTTTTTTACTAAGTCACTGATAGATACGCAGCTCTTTGTAGTATGAACTGATTGAATATAAATGTGAGAGAAAGCATTTTTTTCTTTAAAAGTTGATTATTGCCTTAGTGAAAATATCCACTTATGCTGCCACATGTGGGGCAGAGTTGAAGAATACTTCGATAAACAGCCCATATTCTATATCGGAAAATGTGAACGGAAGATATTGGGTTTTAGAAAATAAATCTTATATTTTTCTATTATGTCAGTATTCTCTGTGGTGTCCTTAGCCTTGTTTATATAAAATAAAACATTTGGGTTTCACTCACTCATCCATCTATTAATCCACCATGATTATTAGAGACCTAATCCCTGTAAGCACAACGGAGGTAGTGATCATAAATGTAAATCAGGCAGAAAATATCATTATGCTCATGGTAAATATTATACTAGCATAGTCCTAAAGATTTGAATTCAGGATTTAGTCTTAAAAGAAGTATTACTTGAGGGCTTATCACAGGCCAGATATTGTTTTAGTTCTTGGAAAATCAGTACTGAACAAAAGTAGACCATTCATCCCCCTCTTAGAGTTATATTCTAGTAGGGAGAGGAGGGAGAGAAAATATACAATACACATCAGATGGCAAGAACTGATATGAACAAAAAAAATTCAAGATAGAGAGTAAGTGTAGGAGTCGGAAAAAACTATGCTGATTAGTTATCATTTGAAGGGAAACTCAAATACTACAACCAGTAAAAGAATCTACCAAGAACATTTCAGAAAAGATGTTTGAGTTTATGTTACCAGTATATCCTTATAAAATATGTTCTTAAAACATTCCACTAGGCAGCCCTGCCAAACAACAATGACAACTACAACAAAAAAATAGCCAGGTGTTGTGGCCTGCAGTCCCAGCTATTTGAGGGCTGAGGCAAAAGAATGGTTTAACTGGGGGTTTGAGGTTGCTGTGAGCTGCAATGCCACAGCACTCTACCCAAGGCCACAAAGTGAGACTGTCTCAAAAAAAAAAAAAAAAAATTCCACTAGGTAGAATAAAAGTGATTACAAACTGAAATTTTGACTTTTAAGGGAGAATGGAAGGCAAAGAAAGTGATACATATGTAAACAGATCTGAAACCATAGTAATAAGAGTGTTTGCAGAATTAGAACAGTCAAGAATAAAGTTAAATGCTCTCCAACAATAAAGGAGTTATTTGTGTTATGTATTTTTGAAGTTCTTTGTTTTTTGGTTTTTTTTTTTGAGACAAAGCCTCAAGCTTTCACCCTGGATAGATTGCCCTGGCATCACAGCAACCTCCAACTCCTGGGCTTAGGTGATTCTCTTGCCTCAGCCTCCCAAGTAGCTGGGACTACAGGTGCCCACCACAATGCCCAGCTATTTTTCGGTTGTAGTTGTCATTGTTGTTTTACAGGCCCGGGCTGGATTCGAACTCACCAGCTCTGGTGTATGTGACTGGCGCCTTAGCCACTTGAACTATAGGCGCAGAGCCAAAAATCAACTCCTTCATTTTTTTTTTTTGCAGTTTTTGGCTGGGGCTGGGTTTGAACCTGCCACCTTTAGCCCATATGGGGTCAGCACCCTACTGTTTTTGAAGTTCTTATACTTTCTGAGAGGTAGGTAAGTATATTGATGGATTTTACTATTTGGAATGTTAAATATACACATGGTAATTTCTGAGATAGCAAAATAAAATAAAAACGAAGTTAATAGCTTTCCAAAAAGTACAGAACAATAAATGAGAGGAATAAAACAATGCAGATGAAGACAAGAGGTAAAAAGAGAAGGAAAACACATATTAACTAAATAAAAACACAAATTAGGATGATAATAATAAGCCAGCAAACAGACAATATACATTATTAAATTAAATGTTCAAATGCAGCACCAAATTTTTTCTACTTTAGAAAAAAAATTGGCTCTTTGCTCTTTGTGTAAGAACATGTATTAATCGTAAAATACAAAAATTTAAGTATAAAAAAGAAAAAGAATACCATGAAATAATACCCAATCCAAACAATAATCCTGTATAATTTATTAATATAAGACAAAATATTCTCTGATAGAAAAAAAATTATTTGAGATAAATTTTCACTACAGGATAGTAAAATATTCAATTTACTCAGATCATATTAAAATTATTTACTTGTGTACATTTCATAAAATAATTTCAAATGTATATAATATATTCTGAAATGTTTCTCCTATGTTTTAAACTAGTAGTTTTATAATTGTTGTTTTCCTCTTTATGTATTTAACTCATCTTGAGTTGAATTTTGCAGATGATATCCAGTTTACTCAGCACCATTTATTGAAGAGGGTATCATTTCTCCAATCCACATTCTTGGCATCTTTGTTGAAAATCAGGTGGCTATAAATATTTGAATATATATCTGACTTCTCTATTCTTTTCCTTTGGTGTATGTGCTTATTTTTATAGCAATAACATGCTGTCTGGTTTACTCTGTTGTTTTAGTGTCCTTTTAGTATATTTTGAAGTCAGATAGTATAATGCATATACCTTTGATCTATTTGCTGAGTATTGCTTTGGCTATTTGGTGTCTTTTTTGATTTATACAAACTTTAGGTGTTTTTTTTTATTTCAGTGAAGAAAGTCATTGATATTATGATAGGGATTGCACTGAATCTGAATGTTGCTTTGGGTAGTATGGTTATTTTAACAATATTAATTCTTCCAATTCACAAATATGGGGTGTTTTCCATTAGTTTTTGTCCTCTTCAGGTGCTTTCATCAGTGTCTTGTAGTTTTCCTTGGAGAGGTCTTCCACCTCATCGGTTATTTATTCCTAGGAAAAGATTTTGTGATAAGCCTTTACAAGAACAAGAAACATAAGCAAAAATAGGCAAAAGGGACTATACACATATTAAACCAAAAATTTTCTCCACAGAAAATAACACCATCAGCAACCTGAAAAGACAACCTGTAAAATGCAACTATTTCAAACTATTCATTCAACAAGGGACTAATAATCTCCAGAATATGCCAAAAACTCAAACAATTGACAGCAAGTTGTCATTTTAATTTCATTAAGAATGGGCAAAAGATTTGAATAGACATTTTTCAAATAAAAACATACAAATGGCTAACAAATATAAGAAAGAAATGGTCAATATCACTAATCATCAGGGAAATACAAATCAGAACCCCAGTGAGATATCATCTTACCCCACATAAAATGGCTATTATCAAAAGGACAAAAAAAATAAATAAATAAGAAACAGAAACTGGCAAGGATGCAGAGAAACTGGAATGTTCAGATACCACTGATGAGAATGTAAATTATTACTAGTATTATGGAAAACATTATGGAGGTTCCTCAAAAAAACTAAAAATAGAACTAACCCTCTGATCCAGGAATTCCACCACTGGGTATATATAAAAAGGAGAGGAAATCAGTATACCAAAAGGATACCTGTAGCACCAAGTTTATTGCAGCAGTATTCACAACAGCCTAAATATGGATAGGATGGATTGCATGTCCATTAACAGATGAATGGACAAAGAAAATGTGGTGTGTGTGTGTGTGTGTGTGTGTGTGTGTATGAATATACTGCTTTTTATCCATAAAAAAGAATGAACTCCAATCAAGTGAAGCAGCATGCATGGAACTGGATGCCATTATTTCAAATAAAATAAACCAGGCACAGAAACATAAATATTTCATGTCCTCATTCATAGGTGGAAGCCAAAGTATGTGGTCTCTTGTAAGTGGAGAGTGAAGTGATTGTATAAGAGCCTGGGAAGTGTATCTACTGAAGGGATGAAGAAAGGTTGGTTAATGTTCACAAAAATATAGTTAGATAGAACGTGTAAGTTCCGATGTTGAATGGCACAGTAGAATGAATATAGTTAACAATAATTTCTCATATATTTCAAAGTAGCTAGATGATTTAAAACATTTCTGACACAAAGAAATGATAAATGTTTGAGGTGATAGATACCCTAAATACCTTGATTATGTATATATACATATGGTATGCATGAAAGAAATACCACTGTACCCCATTAATATGGACAATCATTGCCAATAAAAAAAGAAATTTAAATAATCATATTTTAAATGAAAAAGCATATAATAAGAAAGTTTATAGAAACATTTAAAAAAGTGTCATATTTAGATATTTTATTTAACCGTATTAGTAATTGATTGATCAAACTGGGCTAGCATGAGTAAGAATACTGAAGAGTTAGCCAACACTACAAATGAGCTAGAAATAATGAAAATATGAAAAACATGGCATCCAATCATAGATATCCAGTAGTTTTATTTAATCATACATGAACATTTTTTAAAATGAGTTCATCCTATATAGGAAACCTCAACCAATTTTAAAATACGTACAGACAGACACCATTGTCTGACGGCGGTTCTGCTATGTTAGAAAGCCAGCAATAAACAAGCAGGAAACCCATGTGAGTTTACAAATGTAACAACATTGTTCTAAATAGTTGTCAAATCAAAGAAAAATCAAAATATGTATGAGAAAACAGTGCAGGTTTTTAAAGTCATTACATATCAAAATTTGTAGAATATAAAGGAAGGGACACTCAGTTGGGAAAAAACAAACTTAAATGTCATATTAGAGAAAAAAACAGAGGATAAATGAACTAAGCATCCAACTTTAAGGGATAAAAGACAATAACCACAGCATAAACCCAAAGAAAATAGAAGGTAGGCCTTAATAAAGAGGCATTGTCTCTGAAGCCAGATTGTCTACATGTGAATCTATTTTCCCCTTTACTTGATTTCTTTGACCTTGAATAAGTAACTTAATTTCTCAAATTTCCTCATTTATAATGTATGTGTGATAGCAATAGTACCTGCCTCACACAGTTGTGAGGACTGAATGATTAAAAATATAAAATATACAAGGTGTCAGGATTTTGCTCTGTACTTTGTGTTATGCCTTTAGTATTAAATGAACAAAAATTAATTAAGTAGAGCTAAAACACACCTTAAACAAAGTCAAAATAACTTCTTATGAGTAAGAAGAACATGCCCCTTCCAATACTGATTAGAAAAACAGAGAGATGGCTAAATTCACAACACTTACAACTGGGCTATGAGGAAGGAGCGACCAGACAGGACTCCCTTGACAGCTTTCACGGAGGAGTATCATACAAAATGGGGTAGTATCTGGAGATGTATTGGAGACCAGTGGGGTGTGTGTGTATTAGGATGGGCCAAGTTAAAACAAATGTGTATGTAGTTGTCATAGATTCAGCTAAGCTGAATCCCTTGAAAGTAAAGGGGAGCAGTTGATTCCACAGGACTGTAGAAAGAGTCAATAAAAATAAAATATTTATGAATGAGTTTAAGTTTAAATAAAAAAGTATAGTGAGACTCTTTCTTAAACACACACACACATACACACACACTCACACTACTTTTGCTAGATAAAGAGGTATTCATTTTGGAGCAATTGAATAGTGAGAGCCAAATCTCTGCCAGGAACACAATAATTAACCAGGCATCATAACTGTTATTTAATTATTTATGTAGCCTGTTGAGATAAAGGAAAGGAAAGCTCCAGTCAGGACATAGAGCCAGAGAAACTAATTTAAATGAAACCATAATCTTTGGACCCTCTATCCCAAGAACCTCATATTTTCCCTTGTGGAATATTACTCTACCCAAATAGCATGTTGGTTATCTGCCTGGATCATTCATCCATATCATGGAGCTCTCGTCTCAGTTGTCCCCTCCTCAGTGAAGCTACTCCTCACCACACAATCTAAATAGCGTCTTCCTCTCTTCTAGCTTATGATCCTACCTCACTTTGCTCCAATAGTTTTTATCCCTTTTTAAAATTGCGTATTTTTCTACTTTTACTCATTTTGTTTTTTTCTGTCTCACTGGAATGCAAATTGTTTGTGGGCCAGGATTTCATTTTGTCTATTGATAAATTTTCATGGCCTAAAATAGTACATGGCATTTAGATGGTCCTCAAAAAATGCTAACTGAGGGAAGGAAAGGAGGGAGGGAATAAGTAAATGCAGTTGTTTTTGCTCAACACCTAGGCATGAGACTGTCTTTTTATCTTTTCCTTACCAACAACTGTATCCCAGTCCTTTAAATTCTACCTCTAAATATATTTGCATTGTTTGTAAATATTCTACAAGGGCTGTCCAGTAGTATTTTGCCATGTAAGTCTCTATTTTTTTTATATTACACTGCTTTATACTTTTGGGACAGCTCTCATACATCTATCTCAATTGCCTTTAGATGGCTCCAATATACTTCACTTGTCTAAAACTTAGTAATAGGCCCCAAATTCTACTGTTTCTACTCTATTTTTCTGCTTTCTCTTAAGCTCTCTAAATCTATTTATTTCCTAGAATCTGAGTCATCCTTTTAAGACAGAAAACAAGTTGGTTTTTTTTTTTTTTTGAGACAAAGTCTTACTTTATCACCCTCAGTAGAGTGTAGTGGTGTCACAGCTCAAGCAACCTCCAACTCCTGGGCTTAGGTAATTTCCTTGCCTCAGCCTCCAGAGTAGCTGGGACTACAGGTGCCCGAAACAATGCCTGGCTATTTTTTGTTGCAATTTGGCCAGGGCTGGGTTTGAACCCACCACCTTTGGTATGTGGTGGCCAGCGCCCTACCCACTGAGCCACAGGCACCGCCCAATAATCAAGTATTATTACTTACTATGGTTAATGACTTCCTTCATCTCAAAATAGTACAATTTCACATAGAATATCCAGAGTTCTTAATAAATCCTTCCAAAGCCTATTATATGATAGGGTCATTACCAAGATCTCCTACATAATTTCCAGAATCTTTATCCTTGCTCTCTCTTCACTCTAGCATATTGATTTTCGAATCTCAACGTAATTTTAATCCCAGTACTCTTAATTTTGATGTATCTCTAACACTCCTTTATCATTTTTCTGATAGAAAGCTTTTATTATTTATGGTCCAGTTTATATATATATATATATATATATAATTTATTTTTATTTTTTTGTAGAGATGGGGTCTTCTTGTGTTGTCAAGACTGGACTCTGGTTCTGAAGTGATCCTCCAGCATTGGCCTTCCAGAGTGCTGAGATCACAAGTGTGAACCACCATATACAGCCTGTTATTGCACAGTTTAAATTACATATTCATACCTGTCTTTACCTCACTATTCCATTTTCTATATTGGCAATCATTTCCTCCTCCATTGCTCTATAGGCTTTTATTATAGCATTCATGTGGAAACATGTCTATCCTGGTCTTTATTTTTTACATGTGTGTTTGTTTTCCTTTATATAATATAAACATTATTAGGACATGGGCAAGATAGTCACTCATAATTGCATCCATAGCTCCTAAAATCATGTTAGATGTGTATTGTCAACAACTGTGAAGAGTCAAACATTTCACTCCGCTTTAAAGCTAACAAGTTAGTCTGCTTCACATCCTAGATGCTGGTAGATGACATGAAATTTGGGGGTCAGAGAAAAAGAACTTTATTACACAGTAGGACAGGTACCATGTGCTTCAAGTGTGCACCAGATTTCCCTGACCACCAAATTTCATGGCAACAGTATGGAATAGACCAGATGAATTGTATGCATATAGTGGATTTTTATCACAACTGAGGAACCCTGATTCTAGGGAACCACAAACATTTAAAGGGCATCGAGCAAACCCATTCAACATTTTTGTTATTTTTCTGGAGAGCAATCAGGTCTATTTTCCTAAGCAAGACACTGTCTCTAACTACCAATGTTGTTTGCTACATAAATATCCTTAAAAAGGCAGAGCAGAAGGAATCCTGAAGATGTTACTATTCAAGAACATGCAGAAATATGAGACTATGCTTACAATAATGAGAATTCAATAGATATTTCCCATTTACTAAAAATAAATCTGAGGGTTTTGTGTAGGGTCAGTAAAGATTTAGGGGTAAGTTCACCCAAACTGGGAGGGATTTCATCAGTGGTCCTTTTCCGCATGTGAAGTTCTCATGCTGATATGTCAAAGTGGTTAGACAATAGAAAGGAAACCAGAAAACAGTTCAAGGATGCCTGAAGGAAATCGTTCTGTTTGTGATGGATTTCGCAGTCTCTGTTTTTTCTCCTAACACTATGTATATATATATATATATTTTTTTTTTTTTTTTTTTTTGAGACAGAGTCTCACTATGTCACCCTGGGTAGAGTGCTGTGGCATCACAGCTCACAGCAACCTCAAACTCTTGAGCTTAAGCATTTCTCTTGCCTCAGCCTACCAAGTAGCTGGGACTACAGGCACCTGCCACAATTACCAGCTATTCTTTTTGTTGCAGTTGTCATTGTTTAGCTGACCCAGGCTGGGTTCTAACCCTCCACCCTTGGTGTATGTGGCTGGTGCTGTAACCACTGTGCTACAGGCACCAAGCCCTAACACAATATTCTTCTTCTTTTTTTTTTTTTTTTGCAGTTTTGGCAGGGGCCAGGCTTGAACCCACCACCCCCGGTTTATGAAGCCGGCGTCCTACTCCTTGAGCCAGGCACTGCCCAACACAACATTTTTAATGTACTCTTTCTTCATGATAATTTTTACCCAGCAGGCCATTTTATTATAATAGAGATAATGTCCTAAAAACACAAAACTCCCAATATGTAATGTCCTATATTTCAATCTTTGTCAATGATTTTAATGCTACTGAATTTATTTTGTTGCCTATTTCTACAGCACATTATCTGTCCAGAAGATGCTAATGGGATTTGGCTTTCCTACTACTTGAGTTCTGCTTGTTTTTGTGTGGTTGCCAAGAAAGCTGTCTCTCTTTGTAACCCTGGAAGATAGGTTTTATATATCACACAAGCCTTTGAAAAAATAAGAATAGTATTGAATTTAAGCACTACCTTATAATGTCTATATGCTTTTTTATGACATTCAACCGAAGGCTCTCCTCATCCAGTGAAGTATAAAAGGGTGTATGTGGTATTCAACTCATCGCACTTAGTAACATTCTTCTCTCAGTGAGCAAATGAGCATTTCTCACGTGCCCTCTCTGCAACAGAAGCTCTGTCAGGCGTAGGGCTCCATTATAAATAAGTACTATTTCGCCCTAGCATATCTCACCATTAGAGACAGATTTAAATTGTAATAGACAAATGTTTTTATATTAAAATTATGGGCATAAAGGTACATAACACAGGCAAATGTACTGGTGACAAGGAGTATATACAAAAACGTGGTACAGGAATGGACTTTTCCCCTAAAGAGTAATATTCTATTTGAGTATTGAGTGATTAAAGGGAACTCGGCAGGCAGAGTGAGGATGAAAGAGAGCTAGACGGAGTTTGTAGGTCAGGAACATATTAAAATCAAGGAGTCATTTGAGAACATGGATTCTGATTTATGTCATACTGATTTTTCCAACCTCACTATCTCAGTATCCTTGTTTGTAGTGTAAGGCTATTGAGATATGTGATTGCTAAAATCCAATTACATTACTATCACTCTTACCAAGTTGAAATGCTGTTGCGTGTGTTCTCAAACAGTCATGCCTTCATTTCTTTCCTATTAGGACAGGATAACTTTGATAGGACTCTCATTACCTAAGGAAATTTCTTCTTAATGTGTAAGCCATGATCAATAGGAGTGATTCTCTGCCCATCAAAACAATTTGACTTCAAGAGACAGAAACATTACATAAATGCTATTTTAATTTCTATTACCTTTTTGAAATAATGTACATGTAATAAATCCATGGTCCAAACAGAAGATTTAAGTCAGAGATAAGCTGAGACCGTCAGGTACAAACTACTCAGAAAGCATTCATTTCCAATCTTCTGCTAAACATATAAGTAATAAATCACTAAGAAAATTATAATACTTAACATTATCGATAATTAGTGGCCTGAGCATAGTATCAAAGACAATACTAAAGATGAAATAATGTGCTTTATAGCTCATATTTTGTCCTTTATGTATTTATTTATTTACATTTTTATGTCATTTTATATCAGAAGATTTCTCAAATTGATTATATCTCAGTAAGTAATTATTTCAGTTGTAAATCTACTTTCCTGATCTTTCAAAATGAGAAAATAAAATTCTTAATTTGACTGTACCTCAGAGATTCTATTATATTTATTTCATGGAAATTATTCTTGATTTGTAACAAAGTATAAAGATTATAATGATAAGTAAATATTCGATATGAATAATTTCCTAAATCCAAAATTTCTCTGTATTATGAAAATAAATCAAATTATTACTTCAAGAGATAAAATTTGAAATCTATTATATTGAAAAAATTTGTTCCTTAAATGCTATTATGTAAGATTAATTTGCACAAGGATTGACACATATCAGTTAGAAGGAGGAGTGCTACTGTGTAAATGTGTCTCCCAAAGTTCATGTACCAGAAACATGAACCCCACTGTGGAGGTGCTGGGAGGTGGGACTTTCAAGAGGTGATTAGACCACATGGGCTCTGCTCTCCTGAATGGAGAGTGGGTTTGTTTTCATGACAATGGGTTTCTTATGAAAGGATGACTTCATCCTCTTTTCCTCTTTACCATGAGAAGGTGTAGTAAGAAATCTCTTGCAAGATAGCTGGCCTTTCGCTCTTAGAATTTCTAGCCTTCACAATTATGAGAAAATAAACTTGTATTCATTATAAATTATCCAGCCTGTGGTATTCTGTTATAGCAGCCAAAAATACACTATGACAGGGAGTATCAATGATGACTGAGTTTAGTGAATAATTTTTTATATGCATATATATATATTCACAAAACTTATGTATTTGGGCTTAAAAACTAGGCAACTGCTCTTTTTGTCAAAATCTATCCTATAATAATGAGTTTGTTAATGATAATGTGATAATATCATTTCCTAGTAATTTTAAATTATAGTCTTTAATCATGTTCACCTAGAATGGAAATAAAAACTGTAGTCTGAGATACTGTATTTATCATAAAAACTTTCAAAGACATGGTCAACTGCAAAGTTTATCAAGTAAGTAAAAATTAAATGTGTAATTGGCATATTGGTATTCATGCTCTCATGCAGATTCATCTCTTAAATAAGCCTGTATTAAATATTCAAACCTACACATCCTTATACATTTTCCTAGAAAGAAAAGGAAGACAAACTTAAAGTAAGGTGCCATTTTTTACTACATGGGAATCTAAGAAACTTTATAGCTATTCTAGCCATAATAGTCTTTCAAATTTATGTGCTTGTAAACTACCTTTCCAGAATTTGAGCGCTACCTTCTTTTCTAACATGTATTCTAACATATATTTTATCAAAGACAATTTTCATTAATTCGTAGTAACCGATGTTATTCTGACTTCGCAATTCATTAAAATATTGTTTAGTAGAAAAGATACATGATAATCAGAGTTTCTAAATTACACTTATAAGCCCATTTTGTCCTATTTTCTTTGAAAAGATATATGCATGCTTTTCCTAAACCCATTGATTTCTCTACAATAAGACATGAAAGAAGCCAGGGTGATTATGTTTCATGTCTTTCAGCTGTCATTCTGGCTTCTTTTGCAGCCAGAGCAATTTAGATGATTGTGCCTTCCTAAAATTAGATGAGCAAATAAGCATCCTTACAGTCCTAAGATTCCTCATAAACCTTTAAAATAAAAACCTTAATATACTCAATACTGGTAACACTCAGCAGAGAACATCTGTAGGACATATTGCCAACCATAACTTCTAATTAAATAAAAAGTATAATCAGAAGAAACAATGTATTACTACTTCTCTTGTTTTTGAAAGCCAAATAATGGTTTTAGTGAACACTATTCATTTAATGTAATCTCTGTATAAACTACGGTTTTATAGTTAATTGCATGTTGTACAGTTGTTCATAAATAAGATGGAGGCATTTCTCTGTCACTTAATATTTCCTTCTGGTGCAGTAGCTTTGTCCCTCTTATCCCGGGGAATTTTTCCCTTTTGGAGTGTTTTTGTCTTATGCACAAACCAGAGAATTCATAGTCTGACAAACCTTTCTAGTCTAAACAGCATGGAAAAGGAAAGTGGTTACAGAAAAACATTCAACCTCCATTGAAAAGCCTGACCCAGAAGTTCTTTATATTATAATCTTTTATATTCCATTCTATGGAATGTTATCACTTTGGTTGTACCTAGCTAGAAAAAAAGGTGGGAGAAAGTAATATTTCCCCCTGCTTTCCCTCCTCTGCTTTTTCTTCCTATTCTTTTTTTACACTTTTATTGGAGAAGACAGATGGATAAATTAGAGGGGCAGCCAGGTGCAGTGGCTCACGCCTGTAATCCTAGCACTCTGGGAGGCCAAGGCGGGTGGATAATTTGAGCTCAACAGTTTGAGACAAGCCTGAGCAAAAGCAAGATTCCATCTCTACTAAAAGTAGAAAAACTGAGGCAAGAGGATAGCTTGAGCTCAAGAATTTGAGGTTGCTGTGAGCTATGATGTCACAGTGCTCTACCCAGGGCAACAGCTTCATACTCTTTTGTCTCAAACAACAACAACAACAAAAAACAAAAACAAAAAAATTAGAGGGGCTTTGCAATGAAATAGTATAGGGAATAAATATAGGGAAATGATGAAACAATCATGCATGTAATCTTACTTAAAAACATCATATTAGGCTTGGAGCACATAGCTTAGTGGTGAGAGCGCTGGCCACATGCACCAGGGCTGGTGGGTTCGAACTCAGCTCAGGCCTGCTAAACAAACAATAACAACAACAACAACAACAAAAATAACCCAGCCTTGTGGCAGGCGCCTGTAGTCCTCCCAGCTACGTAGGGCGGCTAAACCAAGAGGATCACTTGAGCCCAAGAGTTTGAGGTTGCTGTGAGCCATGACGCCAGGGTGCTCTATTGAGGGCAACATAATGAGACTCTGTCTCAAAAAAAAAAAAAAAAAATCATAAGAGGTATTCTGCTCTAAAAAGTTAATATCAACTGAAATCCCAATGTTTTTAATTCTCCAAAATGAATGAATACATGCATATATATTCATTATATATGTATATAATATGTAAATTTAAGTTTAGCAATTTCCAGTGTATATCTTTAAAAGGGATCAACCCATCTTATTTTCTAAAAATTAATATCTAGTTAATTTAGGTAACTTAGTTATTTGAAGTTTTTATTTCATTGGATTCTTCTCTAAAAGGTCTATTTTTATTCCAAGATAATAAAAATATTATCCTATTCTTTCTTCCTCTAAGTTTTATATATGTGTCTTGAATTCATGTATAATCGTCTTTAGTGTCTGATACATAAACTATATATCTCATTTTGTGTTTTCATCATGTGGTGAGTAGCTCCCCAACGGCTTCTACTGATTTGTGGTTCAACCTCTATCACATGCCTTTAGTTATATTTTCTTTCAATCACCAAATACTTATTAAAACACCGTTACAGATGCTTAGCATACAAGAAGGGTCAGATTCTCTGGTTATTTGAACATTTTTTTCTTGAAGAAAAATTAATCCTGAGAAAGTAATCAATTCCCCTGCTTTCCCTCCTCCTCTGCTTTTTCTTCCTATTCTTTCTTTTACAATTTTATTGGGGAGGTAATGAAAAGTGCAAATACATTTAAAAATAAGGTTAGAGTATTGCTGAACTCTATATTTTTATTGATTAGTGCATTTGCCTTTTCTTGTATATATAATTACTGATACATTTATGCAAAACAAAATGCAGGGCATATGAAGCATTTACTCCCTTTTGAGCTTCTGTTCAAATTTGTTGATATTTATTCTTTTGCATAAACTTCAGTTTCAGTTTCATAAAAAGGGGAAATAAATCTTTAAAATTCAGATCTGAATTGCACTTCAATTTATAGTATTTTTAAAAGTTACACATTTTAATTTATGAACAGGAAGTAACTTCTTTTTTATCCATGTCCTTAAAATGTATGTTTAATATATGAGAAATGTTATACAAAACTTCCATATGGTTTCAACAGTTAATTAGTTGCTATCTAAAATCATTTTTTCATCTTCTAGTCATTATGATGATGTGCCAAAACTATTTTATTTTTTTAGAAAATCTTATATATGGCATACTTTATGAACTCTCTTACTAGCTCTGGTGATTTCTTAACTCAAATGGAGTATTCTACCTCAGTGAGTAGATATCCTCTTATGTTGGTTGACAATTTAGGTCATAAGTTGAGTAATAAAGATAAGAACAAATACAATGTCTTCCTTTTTATGTCTCAGATGTTGCATTATAATTATTAAGAATTTTCTAATGTTTCTAAGTGTCAATTTTGGCAATTTTTTGATTTCAAGGTATATTTTTATTTTATCAAGATTGTCAAAGTTACATGTACAAATAATATCTCTTATTATTCTTTTACTGGTTGTAGCATCTTTAGAAATGCCCCTCTTTTATTTTCTTGGTTTGGATAACCTTTTGTCTCTTTTTATTTTGTAAATCATGGTAAAGCTTTTAAATTTTATTAATCTTTTCATTGAAACCACTTTAATTTTGTTGATTTTTCTCTATTGATTACCTACTTTGTATTTTATTGATTTCTGCTTTTATTTTCAATACATTTTTCTACTCATTTTGGGTATAATTTTCTCTTTCTTTTTTGGATTTCTATGGTGGAGGCTTAGATTACTGATTTTAGATTTTTGTACTTGTTTTCTAATATAAATGTTTTAAAGCTATAAGTATTCACTCCATAGATTTTGAGGTAAAAATAGTCCTGGTTCCTGACTTGCAATAGTTTGACTTACAATTACCGTATTTTATGGTCATGCAAAGGGGACTCTCAATAGAAAATATACTTCGATCCCATGCAATCATTCTGTTATTCACTTTCTTTACAATATTCTATAGATTATGAGATATTCAGCACTGTATTATAAAATAGGCTGCTAGATGATTTTGACCAATTATAAGCCAATATATTAATAAGTGCTCTGAGCCTCTTTAAGTAGAGTAGGCTAAACTAGGCAATTCAGTAAGTTAGGTGTATTAAATACATTTCAGCTTTATAACATTTTGAACTTATAATGGGTTTATCAGGATGTAACCCCATTGTAAGTCAAGGATCATCTGTACTGGAGAAATATTACTTTCTCCCACCATCATGTAATACAAATTTTTCTAGTTTTTATATTTATATCTTCTTTTACTAATGTATTATTTACATAAGATTTTATATTCCTAAATAATTTGATTAAAGTTTTATGTGTTTTATTATTAATATAATTACAATTTGAAAGGAAAATATGGTATGAATAATTTTGTATTGTTTAAATTTATTGAGATTTATTTCATTGTCCATTACATTGCCTTCGTTGGTAAATGCTCCACATTCCTTGGGGGGGTAAAGATGTTGCTTACATTGAGAACAATTAATAGATACAGTTGTAGGATGCAGTTGTAACATTTATTTTCTTTTTAAAAAATGTTTTAATTTAATCTTTAATTAACATCATAAATGTATACATTTATGGGATACAATGTGATGATTTGATATACAATGCAGAATGCTTAAATCAAACTGATTAACATAACCATCTCCTCACTTATTTTTTGTAGTAAGACATTTGAAATTACTCTTAGTTATTTTGAAATACATCCTTGCATTGTGCACATTAGTACCAAATGCCCTCCCTCCTCTCACCAGTCGCCCTACCTCCTTCTCCTCTCCCCTCCCCTCCACCTTGCTAAACTATGTTTGTGTTTTATAATTAGTACACATGTGTGTTTATATATTGATTTCATAATAATATTGAGTACACTGGATACTTTTTTTCCCCATTCTTTAGATACTTTACTAAGAAGAATGTGTTCTAAATCCATCCAGGTAAACATAAAAGATGTAAAGTCTCCATCTTTTTATGGCTGAATAGTATTCCACAGTATATGTCTTTGTGATAAAATAATATCTTCTGGGTAGTAATGGGATTGCAGGATCAAATGGAAGGTCAACTTTTATTTCTTTGCGGAGTCTCCATACTTCTTACCATAAAGGCTGTATTGGTTTGCAGTCCCACCAGCCGTGTAGAAGTGTTCTCTTCCCTCTACATCCATGCCAGCATTAGCAGTTTTGGGAGTTTTTGATGTAAGCTAATCTTACTGGAGTTAGGTGATATCTCAAAGTGGTTTGATTTTCATTTCTCTGATGATTAAAGACAGTGAGCATTTTTTCATGTGTTTGTTCACTATTCATCTGTTATCTTCAGAGAAGTTTCTGTTTAAGTCTCTTGCCAACAAAGAAATGGGGTTGTTTGTTCTTATTGATTAATTTGAGTTCTCTGTAGATTCTAGTTATCAGACCTTTGTCAGAATCATAACATGAAAAAATATTCTCCCATTCTGAGGGCTGTCTGTTTACTGTAGTTTAGTGACCTTGGCTGTGCTGAAGCTTTTAGTTTGATCCCAGTAATTCATTTTTGGTGTTGCTGCATTTCCAAGGGGGCCTTTCTCATAAAATATTTTCCCAGGCCAACATATTCAAGTGTTTCTCCTGCACTCCTCTATTTTTATAGTTTTGTGTCTTCTATTTAAATCTTCTATCCATCTTGAATCAATTTTTATTAGTAGGGAAAAGTGTAGGTCCAGTTTCAGGCTGCTACAGGTCTCTAGCCAGTTCTCCCTACACCATTTTTTAAATAGGGATTCTTATCCCAAATGCATGTTTTCATTAGGCTCATCAAAGATCAAATGATGAGGGGAGGAGACAAGATGGCTGACTGAAGCCAGCTTTCCACAGAGGCTCCCGTCCAGAAGGAGAGTTAAAGGACAAAAATTCAGCAAGTAACCTGGTGGATTTGAGCTGCACTAAGAGAGAAGGTTGTAGAACGCACGTCAACCCCGCTGAGGTGAGCTGTGACCACAAGGATACAAACAAAAGGTACAAAATCCATCACCAAGCAGACGGGAGTCCCCTCCCCCATGGGAACTGCTCAAAGTGCCCCACAAACAACCGGGCAGAGTTCAAAGGTCCTCCCACTATACTCCACAGGAGAGACCTCCTAAAAACTGGACATACCTCCCCTACTAGGGTGCCACGGCATCCTCCTGCCAGGCATAAAACTGTATAAACTATATATAGTCTCTACCTGGAATTCTGAGCTCCCAGTGCTCCCCTTCGCTTACACTGGGGTCTGGAGGCCAGTCCTGGTCGGTTGGCAGAGACAGGACTGCACCGGAGTGGCAGTTCCCTGAGGCACAGTGCAACAGCCGTCTTTTGGTGACAATACGGCCAGGCATAAAACTGTGTAAAGCTCTGTGTGTTCTCTACCCACAACCCCAGGCTCCCAGCGCTCACCGCACTCCCCTCTGCTGTTGCTCCAAGGTCTGAGGCCTGTCCAGACCTTGGGCGATTGTTCGAGGGGTGTAGACAGTGCAGTCTGTCGGTGCAGACTCTGGGGTATGGGAGCAGAGAGAGGACTGTTGGCCGGAGGGGAGCTACACCGGAGCGGACATTGCCTGAGCCATAAAGCAGCAGCCCTCTTTTGCTAGCAATACGGCTCACTACGGAATATTCTGAAGCCACACCCCCTGTCTCTCTGGGCAACCAGAGACTCTGAGTTTGCCTGAGGCAACTCCAGCTTGCAAACCAGGGAAACTCCCAGGGTGGGGCTGACCCAGAGGTCCGCTTTACTGAACCTAAGACGCACCTGGCCCTCAGGGGATCATCAGCCTATAGACAATACAGGACCAAAGGCAAGCTGATTTGGAGCTCAATTCAGCTTCTCTTCTGCAGGGGAACTGCAGAGTTGTTCTGTTCTGTCAGTAACATTAATCAGGGGCGAGACTGGACCTGAGTGAAAACCTCTCAACCTTCATCAAGTACCCAAGGTTGTCAGGCCTCACCTCCTCCTGCTGGAGAGAGGCAGAGCGCAGCGGCCTGGCAGACTTCCTTGTGATTCAGGCAGGTACAAACTCTTGGAGTACCGATTCACTACAGACAACTGGGTCAGCCAACTGCAGGGCTATCAGTGACTGGATGTGAAGTGGTGCAAGGTGGGGAAGGAGGCAGCAACCTTCCCGGACTGATTTATTGGCTGGGAGGCTTCTCCTGACTCCATGCAGCACTGGAGCAAGCCACACCAGAGTAGTCACCAGACCCCTGTGATCCAGTCCCCAGAGACCTCTTAAACTCTCTCACCTGAGACAGGTGCAGACTGAGACAATTGATTTGGACCTTTTTGAACTGAACCAATCTCCTGAGGACAAATCAGGTGGTGCCCTGGGTGTACGGTGAAGGTTTGATTTTTCTTCTCCAATTGTTTGCCGGTGGGGGGCGGGGTGACTTAATTGCTGATATTTCTCCACAGCTGAGACTTCGATCCAAAGTATCTGTTTCACTAGGGTGGAACAGAAACCAGCTGAAAACAAGACAGAACCACTTAGCCCCACCACACCAGACAGGGCCCTAGTTTCTCAGGCCATAACACTGTACGGGCCCTCGACAAAGCTCCAGGGGAAAAAATCAGAGGGAGTAAAACAACCGTGGGGCGGAATCGGCGGAAAAACTCTGGTAACATGAATAACCAGAATAGATGAACCCCACCCCCAAGGAAAGATTTGGCAGATGCAATTGAAGATCCCATTCATAAACAACTGGCTGAGATGTCCGAAATCGAATTCAGAATTTGGATTGCAGAAAAGAGTCACAAAGTGGAATTAGGAATTCGAGGAGAAATTCAAAAGCTGTCTCAAGAATTTAACGAATTTAAAGACAAAACCACCAAAGACTTAGACACACTGAAGCAAGAATTTGCAGCCCTCAAAGATATGAAAAATACAGTAGAATCCCTCAGCAACAGAATGGAGCAAGCAGAAGAAAGGATTTCTGACATCGAAGATAAAACCTTTGAACACTCCCAAACTCTCAAAGAGGAAGAGAAATGGAGAGCAAAAATGGATCACTATCTCCGAGAGTTCTGGGATAATTCGAAGAAGGCGAATATCTGAATCATAGGGGTTCCAGAAACAGATGAAGTGGCCTCGCAGGGCACAGAGGCCCTTCTGCATGAAATTATGAAAGAGAATTTTCCAGACATGCCTAGAGATTCTGAAATTCAGATAGCGGACAGCTTCAAAACCCCAGCACGACTCAACCCCAATAAGACATCCCCCAGGCATATCATAATTAACTTCACTAAAGTTAATATGAAGGAAAAAATCCTCAAAGCTGCCAGGAGAAAGAAAACCATTACCTTCAAAGGGAAGAATATTAGAATGACTGCAGATCTCTCTGCTGAAACTTTTCAAGCCAGAAGAGGGTGGTCACCGACTTTTAATCTCCTAAAGCAAAATAACGTTCAACCCCGGAACTTGTATCAAGCTAAACTGAGTTTCATTTATGATGGAGAAATTAAATACTTTAATGACATTCATATGTTGAAGAAATTTGCCATAACCAAACCAGCTCTTCAGGATATTCTCAGACCTATCCTCCATAATGACCAACCCAATCCTATACCACAAAAGTAAACTCACTCAGAAACTTCAGATCAAACTCCAATTTCCACACTGGCAAAAGGATTAAAAATGCCCACTGGACTTTTGAAAAACTCAATACCCAAAACTTCACCACACTTATCAATATTCTCCATTAATATGAACAGCTTAAACTGTCCTCTAAAGAGGCATAGGTTAGCTGATTGGATACAAAAACTCAGGCCAGATATTTGTTGCATACAAGAGTCACATCTTAACTTAAAAGACAAATACAGACTCAGGATGAAAGGATGGTCATCCATATTACAGGCAAATGGTAATCAGAAAAAAGCAGGTGTTGCAATTTTATTTGCAGATACAATAGGCTTTAAACCAACAAAAGTAAGGAAGGACAAGAATGGTCACTTCATATTTGTTAAGGGTAATACTCACTATGATGAGATCTCAATTATTAATATCTATGCACCCAACCAGAATGCACCTCAATTTATAAGAGAAACTCTAACAGACATGAGCAACTTGATTTCCTCCAGCTCTATAATCGTCGGAGATTTCAACACTCCTCTGGCAGTGTTGGATCGATCCTCCAACAAGAAGATGAGCAAAGAAATCTTAGATTTTAACCTAACCATCCAACATTTGGATTTAGCAGACATCTACAGAACATTTCATCCCAAAAAAACTGAATACACATACTTCTCATCAGCCCGTGGAACTTACTCCAAAATCGATCACATCTTAGGTCACAAGTCTAACCTCAGTAAATTTAAAGGAATAGAAATTATTCCATGCATCTTCTCGGACCACCATGGAATGAAACTTGAGCTGAGTAACAACAGGAATCTGCATACTCATACAAAAACATGGAAGTTAAATAACCTTCTGCTGAATGATGGCTGGGTCAGAGATGAGATTAAGAAAGAAATCGCCAATTTTTTGGAACAAAACAACAATGAAGACATGAACTATCAGAACCTCTGGGACACCGCAAAGGCAGTTCTAAGAGGGAAATTTATTGCACTACAAGCCTCCTTCAAGAGAACGGAAAGAGAGGAAGTTAACAACTTAATGGGACATCTCAAGCAACTGGAAAAGGAAGAACATTCCAATCCCAAACACAGTAGAAGAAAAGAAATAACCAAAATTAGAGCAGAATTAAATGAAATTGAAAACAAAAGAATAATACAACAGATCAATAAATCAAAAAGCTCATTTCTCAAAAAGGTCAATAAAATAGATAAACCTTTGGCCAACCTAATCAGGGAAAAAAGAATAAAATCTCTAATCTCATCAATCAGAAACAACAAAGATGAAATAACAACAGACTCCTCAGAAATCAAAAAAATCCTTAATGAATATTACAAGAAACTTTATTCTCAGAAATATGAAAATCTGAAGGAAATTGACCGATGCTTGGAAGCACGTCACCTTCCAAGACTTAGCCACAATCAAGTGGAAATGTTGAACAGGCCCATATCAAGTTCGAAAATAGCATCAACCGTACAAAATCTCCCTAAAAAAAAAAGCCCAGGACCAGATGGCTTCACGTCTGAATTCTACCAAACCTTTAAAGATGAATTAGTACCTATACTACTCAACCTGTTCCAAAAGGTAGAAAAAGAAGGAAGACTACCCAACACGTTCTATGAAGCAAACATCACCCTGATCCCCAAACCAGGAAAAGACCCAACAAGAAAAGAAAATTATAGACCGATATCACTAATGAATATAGATGCAAAAATATTCAACAAGATCCTAACAAACAGAATCCAGCAACACATCAAACAAATTATACATCATGACCAAGTCGGTTTTATCCCAGGATCTCAAGGCTGGTTCAATATACATAAATCTATAAATGTAATCCAGCACATAAACAAATTAAAAAACAAAGACCATATGATTCTCTCAATCTATGCAGAAAAAGCTTTTGATAATATCCAGTATCCCTTCATGATGAGAACACTCAAGAAAATCGGTATAGAAGGGACATTTCTTAAACTAATAGAGGCCATCTACAGCAAACCCACAGCCATATCATATTGAATGGAGTTAAATTAGAATCATTTCCACTTAGATCAGGAACCAGACAAGGCTGCCCATTGTCTCCATTGCTTTTTAACATTGTATGGAAGTTTTAGCCACTGCAATTAGGGAAGAAAAGGCGATCAAGGGTATCCATATAGGGTCAGAAGAGATCAAACTTTTGCTCTTCGCAGATGATATGATATATATCTGGAAAACACTAGGGACTCTACTACAAAACTCTTAGAAGTGATCAAGGAATACAGCAGCGTCTCAGGTTACAAAATCAACATTCATAAATCGGTAGCCTTTATATATACCAACAACAGTCAAGTTGACAAAACAGTTAAAGACTCTATCCCATTCACAGTAGTGCCAAAGAAGATGAAATATTTGGGAATTTATCTAACAAAGGACGTGAAAGATCGCTATAAAGAGAACTATGAAACTCTAAGAAAAGAAATAGCTGAAAATATTAACAAATGGAAAAACATACCATGCTCATGGCTGAGAAGAATCAATATTGTTAAAATGTCTATACAATATTGTTAAAATGTCTAAAGAATCAATATTGTTAAAATCAATATATAATTTCAATGCAATCCCTATTAAAGCTCCACTGTCATACTTTAAAGATCTGGAAAAAACAATACTTTGTTTTATATGGAATCAGAAAAAACCTCGAATAGCCAAGACATTACTCAGAAATAAAAACAAAGCAGGAGGAATTACGCTACCAGACCTCAGACTATACTACAAATCGATAGTGATCAAAACAGCATGGTATTGGCACAAAAACAGAGAAGTAGATGTCTGGAACAGAATAGAGAACCAAGAGATGAATCCAGCTACTTACCGTTATTTAATCTTTGAGAAGCCAATTAAAAACATTCAGTGGGGAAAAGATTCCCTATTTAACAAATGGTGCTGGGTGAACTGGCTGGCAACCTGTAGAAGACTGAAAGTGGACCCACACCTTTCACCATTAACTAAGATAGACTCTCACTGGATCAAAGATTTGAACTTAAGACATGAAACTATGAAAATACTAGAAAAGAGTGCAGGGAAAACCCTTGAAGAAATTGGGCTGGGCGAGTATTTTATGAGGAAGACCCCCCGGGCAATTGAAGCAGCTTCAAAAATACACTACTGGGACTTGATCAAACTAAAAGCTTCTGCACAGCCAAGAACACAGTAAGTAAAGCAAGCAAACAGCCCTCAGAATGGGAGAAGATATTTGCAGGTTATGTCTCCGACAAAGGTTTAATAACCAGAATCGACAGAGAACTCAAACGCATTAGCAAGAATAGAACAAGGGATCCCATCGCAGGCTGGGCAAGGGATTTGAAGAGAAACTTCTCTGAAGAAGACAGGCATGTGGCCTTCAGACATATGAAAAAATGCTCATCATCTTTAATCATCAGAGAAATGCAAATCAAAACTACTTTGAGATACCATGTAACTCCAGTGAGACTAGCCTAGATCACAAAATCCCAAGACCAGAGATGTTGGCGCGGATGTGGAGAAAAGGGAACTTTTTTGCACTGCCGGTGGGAATGCAAATTAATACATTCCTTTTGGAAAGAGATATGGAGAAACTTAGAGATCTAAAAATAGATCTGCCATTCAATCCTGTAATCTCTCTACTGGGCATATACCCAGAAGACCAAAAAGCACATCATAACAAAGATATTTGTACCAGAATGTTTATTGCAGCTCAATTCATAATTGCTAAGTCATGGAAGAAGCCCAAGTGCCCATCGATCCATGAATGGATTAATAAATTGTGGTACATTTACACCATGGAATATTATGCAGCCTTAAAGAAAGATGGAGACTTTACTTCTTTCATGTTTACATGGATGGAGCTGGAACATATTCTTCTTAGTAAAGTATCTCAAGAATGGAAGAAAAAGTACCCAATGTACGCAGACCTACTATGAGACTAATTTAGGGTTTGCACATGAAAGCTATAACCCAGTTACAACCTAAGAATAGGGGGAATGGGGAAAGGGAGGGGAGGGAGGGGGTAGGTGGGTAGAGGGAAGGGGATTGGTGAGATTACACCAGCGGTGCATCTTACAAGGGTATATGTGAAACTTGGTAAACGGTCTGTAAAGCTAGTGAATGATGCCCCATGATCATATCAATGTACACAGCTATGATTTAATAAAAAAAAAAAAAAAAATCAAATGATGATACATGGCTGGATTCATCTCCAGATTCTCTATTCTAGTCCATACGTCTACATATCTATTTTTGTGCCAGGACCATGTTGTTTTGATCTCTGTAGATTTGTGGTATAACCTAAAGTCCGGTAGCGTGATGTCTCCAAATATGTTTTTATTTCTAAAAATTATATTGGCTTTTCAGGTTTTTTTCTCATTCCATAGTAAAAAAAAAAAGTACTTTTTAAAAAAGTTTTTTAAAGTATAACATTGGTGCTTGATAACTGTTTTCTCTTCACCTCATCTCTTCTTTGTTTTTCCTCTTACCATATTTTTTATGGAATATTTACTGACATTCCATTTATTATCTGTTTGTTTATTTAAAAAATTGGGGGTAGTTTCGGTGAGTTCTCTCTCTAGGGCACTGTTATTATTAGAACATTCAATAATGATGAAAATGTTTCATATCTTTTGTGTCCAATGTTATAGTCACTTGTCACTATAACTATAGTCACATGTAAACTAAATTTATAATATAATTTTTAATTTGTTTAAATTAAATTTACCTTACTACAATGTTGGTGGTGGTTACCATATGAAGGATACAGTTCTAGACTAGGCTATATAATAACATCATTTATTATAGTCCCATTACTATAATAAGATCATTAAATAGTATAACATCATTTTTCTCATGTTCTGTCTTTTATGTTCTGATTTTAAATAAATTTTCTACATATATTTAAAAATCTATATGTCATAACTTTTTGCTTTAAATATTCTATTATCTGTTATAGATATTAAAGAGAAAACATTTTTAAATTCAATAAGTGGCATTTTGGGGTTAGAAATGTATTCTCTATTTATTTAATATTCTAGTGATAGCTTGTCTTCTATTTTGGCACAGTAATGTGGGTTTAGTACAAGTTTAGTACAAGTCAAAAGTACAGGTGATGCATTCTATTTTAGTAGAGACTTGAAGACTTTAAAAAGTTCAACACATGGTCATCTAAGAAAAAAGAGCTCCAGACAGAATATTTCCAAAGAGCATTTAGGAGAGGAATGTCCTAGGCAGAGGAAAAGCCTAGAGCAAAGGCCTGTACCCAGCAGTGTGCCTGACCCATTCAAAGAATAGCAGGAATGACAGTTCAGCTAGGTCCAAATGGGTGAAGCAAAGTTAGGCATGGAAATCGGGTTACTGCAGATCACTCACCTTGTAGGCCTTTGTAAAACACTGTCTTTTATTCCAACTGAAACAGAGGCTGTTTCAGATTTTTAAAAAAAGAATTACATAAAATGACTTAAGTTTCAAAAAGTATACTTGTATTGAGAATAAACTGAGTAGATGTAAGGAGACCATTAGGACAACAGATGTTAGTGGCTTAGATATGGGTGATAGCAAAGACATGGTGAGGAGTGGTCAGATCTGCATAGATGCTGAAAGAATTTTTGGTCAGTTTTATGTGAAACATAGAAGAAAAAGAGAATCAACTGGAAAGATGGCATTTCGATGGAGTTTGGAAAGTTAAGTGAATAAGGAGTGTTGGGGAAATCAGGTGTGCAGTTTGGGATATATTAAATATGTGCACAATGCAAGGGTACGTTTCAAAACTAGTAAGAATATATTGTAAGTATTTTACCACAAAAAATAAGGGAGATGATGGTTATATTAATTACTTTAATTTAAGCATTTCACATTATATCCCATAAATGTATAAAGTTATGATTTAATAAAAATTAAACTAAAAATAAGTAAGTAAGTTCAAAATGCCTAATACCTTTTTTTTTTTTTATTGTTGGGGATTCACTGAGGGTACAATAACCCAGGTTACACTCATTGCAATTGTTAGGGAAAGTCCCTCTTGCAATCAAGTCTTGCCCCCATAAAGTGTGACACACAACAAGGCCCCACCCCCCTCCCTCTGTCCCTCTTTCTGCTTCCCCCCCAAAACCTTAATTGTCATTAATTGTCCTCATATCAAAATTGAGTACATAGGATTCGTGCTTCTCCATTCTTGTGATGCTTTACTAAGAATAATGTCTTCCTCTTCCATCGAGGTTAATACGAAGGATGTAAAGTCTCCATTTTTTTTAATGGCTGAATAGTATTCCATGGTATACATATACCACAGCTTGTTAATCCATTCCTGGGTTGGTGGGCATTTAGGCTGTGTCCACATTTTGGCGATTGTAAATTGAGCTGCAATAAACAGTCTAGTACAAGTGTCCTTATGATAAAAGGATTCTTTTCCTTCTGAGTAGATGACAAGTGATGTGATTGCAGGATCAAATGGAAGGTCTAGCTTGAGTGCTTTGAGGCTTCTCCATACTTCCTTCCAGAAAGGTTGTACTAGTTTGCAGTCCCACCAGCAGTGTAAAAGTGTTCCCTTCTCTCCACATCCACTCCAGCATCTGCAGTTTTGAGATTTTGTGATGTGGGCCATTCTCACTGGGGTTAGATGATATCTCAGGGTTGTTTTGATTTGCATTTCTCTAATATAGAGAGATGATGAACATTTTTTTCATGTGTTTGTTACCCATTCGTCTGTCATCTTTAGAGAAAGTTCTATTCATGTCTCTTGCCCATCGATATATGGGATTGTTGGCTTTTTTCATGTGGATTAATTTGAGTTCTGTATAGATCCTAGTTATCAAGCTTTTGTCTGATTGAAAATATGCAAATATCCTTTCCCATTGTGTAGGTTGTCTCTTTGCTTTGGTTATTGTCTCCTTAGCTGTACAGAAGCTTTTCAGTTTAATGAAGTCCCATTTGTTTATTTTTGTTGTTGTTGCAATTGCCATGGCAGTCTTCTTCATGAAGTCTTTCCCCAGGCCAATAACTTCCAGTGTTTTTCCTATGCTTTCTTGGAGGATTTTTATTGTTTCATGCCTTAAATTTAAGTCCTTTATCCATCTTGAATCAATTTTTGTGAGTGGGGAAAGGTGTGGGTCCAGTTTCAGTCTTTTACATGTAGACATCCAGTTCTCCCAACACCATTTATTGAATAGGGAGTCTTTCCCCCAAGGTATGTTCTTGTTTGGTTTATCAAAGATTAGGTGGTTGTAAGATGTTAGTTTCATTTCTTGGTTTTCAATTTGATTCCAAGTGTCTATGTCTCTATTTTTTTGCCAGTAGCATGCTGTCTTGACCACTAAAGCTTTGTAGTACAGACTAAAATATGGTATGCTGATGCCCCCAGCTTTATTTGTATTACTAGGAAGTGCCTTAGATATAAGCGGTTTTTTACGGTTACATACAAAACGCAGAATCATTTTCTCCAAATCTTGAAAGTACGATGTTGGTATTTTGATAGGAATGGAATTGAATAGGTAGATTGCTTTGGGAAGTATAGACATTTTAACAATGTTGATTCTTCCCATCCATGAGCATGGTATGTTCTTCCATTTGTTAATATCCTCTGCTATTTCCTTTCTGAGGATTTCATAGTTTTCTTTATAGAGGTCCTTCACCTCCTTCGTTAGGTATATTCCTAGGTATTTCATTTTCTTTGAGATTATGGTGAAGGGAGTTGTGTCCTTAATTAGCTTCTCATCTTGACTGTTATTGGTGTATACAAAGGCTGACTTGTGGACATTGATTTTATATCCTGAAACATTACTGTATTTTTTGATGATTTCTAGGAGTCTTGTGGTTGAGTCTTTGGGGTTCTCTAAGTATAAGATCATGTCTTCAGCATAGAGGGAGAGTTTGACATCCTCTGCTCGCATTTGGATTCCCTTTATTTCCTTCTCTTGCCTAATTGTATTGGCTAGAACTTCCAGCACTACATTGAATAGTAAAGGTGACAGAGGACAACCTGGTCTGGTTCCGGTTCTAAGAGGAAAAGCTTTCAGTTTTACTCCATTCAGTAAAATATTAGCTGTGGGTTTGTCATAGATAGCTTCAATCAGTTTTAGAAATGTGGCACCTATACCTATATTCTTCGGTGTTCTAATTAGAAAAGGATGCTGGATTTTATCAAATGCTTTTTCTGCATCTATTGAGAGGATCATGTGATCTTTATTTTTGCCTCTGTTAATATGGTGGATAACGTTTATGGACTTGTGTATGTTAAACCAGCCATGCATCCCTGGGATGAAGCCTACATGATCATGATGAATGACTTTTTTGATGATAAGCTGTAATCTATTGGCTAGGATTTTTTTGAGAATTTTTGCATCTATATTCATGAGTGAAATTGGTCTGAAATTCTCCTTTCTGTTTGGGTCTTTTCCTGGTTTTGGTATCAGGTTGATGTTTGCTTCATAGAATGTTTTGGGAAAGATTCCTTCTTCCTCAATTTTTTGAAATAATTACTGCAGTACAAGAATAAGCTCTTCCTTGAGGGTTTGATAGAATTCTGGAGTGAAGCCATCTGGACAAGGGAATTTTTTGTTGGAAGATTTTTTATTGTTTCTTTGATCTCAGTACTTTAATTGGTCTGTTCAGGAGCTCTATTTGTTCCAGGCTGAGTCTGGGGAGAGGGTGTGATTCCAAATATTGATCCATTTCCTTCACATTATCAAATTTCTGGGCATAAAGTTTCTGGCAGTATTCAGAGATGATCTCTTGTATCTCTGTGGGATCAGTTGTTATTTCCCCTTTATCATTTCTGATTGAGGTTACTAGAGATTTTACTTTTCTATTCCTCGTTAGTCTGGCCAATGGTTTATCTATTTTATTTATTTTTTCAAAAAACCAACTCCGTGTTTCATTAATTTTCTGAATGATTCTTTTGTTTTCAATTTCATTGATCTCTGATTTGATTTTGGATATTTCTTTTCCTCTACTGAGTTTAGGCTTAGATCTTTCTTCTATTTCCAAATCCATAAGATCTCTTGTGAGATTGTTGATGCGCTCTCTTTCTGTTTTTCGAATGTAGGCATCTAAAGCGATGAATTTTCCTCTCAAAACTTCTTTTGCAGTATCCCACAGGTTTTGGTAGATTGTGTCTTCATTGTTGTTATGCTCAAGGAAGTTAATGATTTCCTGTTTTATTTCTTCCTGCACTCATCTGTTACTCAACAGAAGATTGTTTAATTTCCATGCCTTTGAGTGAGGTCGAGCATTTTTGTTAGAGTGGAGTTCCACCTTTAGTGCCTTATGGTCTGAGAAGATACAAGGTAAAATTTCAATTCTTTTGATTCTGTTGATATTTGTTTTGTGTCCCAGGATATGATCAATTTTGGAGAATGTTCCATGGGGTCACGGGAAGAATGTAGATTTTTTTTCTTTGGGTTGGAGTGTTCTATATGTGTCTATCAAGCACAGTTGTTCTAGGGTCTCATTTAAGTCTCTTATATCCTTGTTTAATTTCTGTTTAGAGGATCTGTCCAGCTCTGTAAGAGGAGTGTTAAAGTCACCTGTGATTATGGTATTATCAGATATCATATTGCTCAGATTGAGTAAGGTGTGTTTCAAGAATCTGGGAGAATTTAAATTGGGTGCATAAATATTTAGGATTGAAATGTCTTCTTGTTGTATTTTGACCTTGACCAATAAAAAGTGACCATCTTTGTCTTTTTTGACTTTAGTTGCTTTAAATCCATATGTATCTGAAAATAAGATTGCAACTCCTCTTTTCTTCTGAATTCCATTTGCCTGAAAAATTGTCTTCCAACCCTTGACTCGTAGCTTTAATTTGTCTTTTGAAGCCAGGTGTGTTTCTTGCAGGCAGCAAATGGATGGTTTGTGTTTTTTAATCCAGTCAGCCAATCTACGTCTGTTCAGTGGGGAATTCAAGCCATTAACATTTATTGAGATAATTGATAAGTGTTGTAGTATTCTATTCATCTTATTTTGTGAGAGTCCATTGCTTAGTTTTATCTTTTGCATCAGTGTGGAGGTTAGTTTCTGTCCTTTAATTTCTGAGTTCTTACTTTGTTGCTGATCCATTGTGATGATCAGTGTGCAGAACAGGTTGAAGTATTTCTTGTAGAACTGGTCTTGTTGTGGCGAATTTCCTCAATGTTTGTATATCCATAAATGATTTGAGTTCTCCGTCAATTTTTAAGTTTAGCTTAGCAGGGTACAGAATTCTGGCTAGAAATTGTTCCGTTTAATAGATTAAAGGTAGATGACCATTGTCTTCTTGCTTGGAAAGTTTCATTAGAGAAGTCTGCGGTCACTCTGATGGATTTGCCCCTGAAGGTCAACTGGCGCTTACTCCTGGCAGCTTGCAGAATCTTTTCTTTTGTCTTGACTTTGGACAGGTTCATCACAATGTGTCTTGGAGAAGCTCGGTTAGAGTTGAGGCGACCTGGGGTCCGATAGCCCTCTGAAAGCAGTGTGTCAGAATCTTTGGTGATATTTGGGAAATTTTCTCTTATAATATTCTCTAGTATGGCTTCCATTCCTCTGGGGCATTCTTCTTCCCCTTCTGGAATTCCTATAACTCGTATGTTGGAACGCTTCATAAAGTCCCATAATTGTGACAGTGAACGTTCTGCTTTCTCTCTCTTCTTTCTGCCTCTTTTACTATCTGAGTTATCTCAAAAACTTTGTCTTCTACCTCTGAAATTCTTTCTTCTGCATGGTCTAACGTGTTGCTGATATTTTCCATTGCATCTTTAAGTTCTCTAATTGACTGTTTCATTTCCTTCAGCTCTGCTATATCCTTTTTACATTCTTCATATCATTCATCTCTTATTTGATTCTGTTTTTGTATTTCCTTTTGGTTATTTTCCACTTTATTAGCAGTTTCCTTCATTGTTTCCATCATTTCTTTCATGGTTTTCAACATGTGTATTCTAAATTCCCTTTCTGTCATTCCTAACATTTCTTTATAGATGGAATCATGTGCAGTAGCTACCTCCTGGTCTCTTGGCAGGTTTGTTCTGGATTGGTTCCTCATGTTGCCTGGAGTTTTCTGCTGATTCTTCCTCATGGGTGATTTCTTTTATCTGTTTCCTTGCCCTAATTTTCCTTTCACTTCCTCTTGCTTTTAAGTTCTCATGCCTGTGGACTAAGGATTACAGGACCAGAAGGTTGAGCAGGTTTAAGAGCAAAAAAGGTATGAAAGAAAGGAGGAACGAGTGATAAGAAAAAAAAAGAAAAATAGAGAAAGGAGAGGGGGTGGGTAAAAAGAATATTGACAAAAAGAAGAGAGGCACAGAAAGAGGGAGACAGAGCAATATAGGTGTACAGTAGGGTACTTTGACACATCCTTAAAAAAAACCCCACCTTCTGGGGTTGCCCATTTGGGTTGTTCCCTGGATGTCAGCGGCTCTTTGCTAACCTGATCAGACACAGTACCCCACCTCCACCAAGTAGAGAGGAAAGACAAAAATGCTATAAATCAAACCAAAACAAGCAAACAGAAAACTTTACGGGATAAAATTGGGTGAAAAATCAAATAATAGCCATAGAAACACTAGCCAAAATGATGTTCTAGTTATTGAAGAAGGCAGCAATGGGAAATTATAATTAAACTAGAAAAATTGAGATAGAAAGAGGATCTGTATGGAAAAGGTTGAAATTAAAAAAAAAAACAACAACATCAACAACATCAAAATAAACAAAAAAATACCAAACTAAAAAAAAAAAAAGAAAAAAAATTACACAACCAAAAACAAAGCAGTAAGTATATGTTATTGAATATTGTCTGGGCAACGTGGTCTTCTGGGGTAGGAGATGTTAATCACACTTCTGATACAACTGGAGGCTGCTGATTTCTCAAACCCCAGCAGGTAGACACCCTAAATCTCTCTTCAGCCCACTTAAAAGGCTCTTTGAACTTGTTCACTTGCTGAGCAGAAGCTTTCCCAGGAAAGTGCTTCTCGCTGAAATCACTGCTGAAGTGGCTGTGGAGAAACAAATTAGTTAGGAGTACAACAGCAAACTACATGTGAGTCAAATGATGGCTGTTAGACCAAGTAAAACAAGGACTCATAACTGACTGCTGGGTTTGTCAACAGAACAACATTGTTGTATTGGTGAAGTTAATTAGAGCAATTTCAGAGAAGTTATAAGGGTGAAATCTAACGGAGTGGGCTAAAGGGAGAATGGGAAGGTAAACATTGTGGGCCATAAGTAATGACAACTATTTCTAGGAATTGGCTCTAACTGTTCTCTGCCCTCAACTCAAGGAAGACCCTGGCAGGACGTCGCTTTACATTTGCTCTGAAATTCTGGTGGATTTTGTTTTGTTTTGTTTTTATCTGACTTGCAATAGACATAGGATACTAATTATTTATATCCAGGATAATGTAGAACAAATAAAAAGTGGGCAGATTAAGAAAATTCTCTTCATGCCTATGCTTAGCCTGCTAATGAGGCTTTCTTTATTACAACTACAATTAAGTAAGTAGAAAATGGACTTCTTTTTAATTATTTATTTAGATTCATCAACCTCCTTATAACTTTTGAGGTACATCTTTGCTGAGTTATGGAGAGATCAGCTAGCCTGTGTTTATTGATATTCTTTTTTTTATCAAGAGAGATTCAGAGAGATTTTAAATATCAGAGAAGAATCCTTAAATTTTTATTCCTAATCCCCAGATATTTATAATAAATCATTTTTTTCTTATGAAATATGATAGAATAAAGAAAGCCTTATTGCTATTGAATTTGAATTTATATTAACAAATAATTCTGGTATACAATAAACTTAGTTTGTTTGCTTTCACACAGGGTGACACAAGTGCCGATCAGATTCAAATAAATAGTAGCAAACCTTTGGGAAATACTTAATCACACAGAGAACCATTTGACCATGGTTTGCTAAGGTGAACATTTTATATGAAAGCACTGAATGTTTGGAGTACTGCAAATTCCTTTTCACATAGTGCAAATATTATGAGCTTTCAATTTTTTTTTGGGGGGGTGACTGGATCTAAACTGGATGGTAAAGAACTGATCATTGATGGAATATGACTATTCAAAGTAGGCTTTTGGTTCTTTCACATGGGTTTACTATGAAATCAAACAAGATGTGAATGAATATGCCAGAAATAAGAGAAAGGTGATGGAAGTAAACCCACAGTGATACCTATAGCTGCATAGAAACAATCAAAAGATAACCCACTATAACAACAAAACTTTCTGCATTCCCTTTCTTATACTATGCTAATCATTTGTGGGAGGTGTTCCTCAACTACAGGAACTATTACTAAGGAGACTACCAAAATTATCACCAATGGAGCCTCCACCTGCCAAAAGTCTCCAGCTGCCAATAGCCATTTGTCCAGACTGAACCCTCAGAGGAATTCATTTCTAAGGGAGAAAAACTTCCCTGGGGTATTATAAACATTTGTACATAATTCATGGATAATAGGACTAGTTGAACCTGGTATCTAAGATATAGATTTATAGGTTCCAGTTATTTTGAGTTAGTACTTTATTAGGAATTTTGTTTGTTTTTGTTTTTTCAACTATATATGTCCAAGGTTCAGATAAGACCTAGTAAGTCTCAGTTTCTTGCTATCAGATTAAGGATTGCTTTCATATATTTGTTATTTAATCTGTACAGTGTTGCAGACAACCTAGGAGGTATGAACAACCAAACAAAGACCTTGGTTGTACTTAACTTTCCAGAGCATTGCCTCTCATACTCTCCCTGGTGAGGCAAAAACACTCATTAAAAACCAAAATACAGTGAAAAAAATAACTAAAAATAAAACAAAACAAAATAGCAAAGAAAGTGCAAGCCATGCTTTTTTATTATTAGTGTGACAAATTGTCCTCAAGTTTTTATATAGTTATTCTCAATTACTATAAATTTACACTTAGACTGATTAGCAGTTCAGTGGTAAACATTACATTTCTGCCCTGCTTTTTTGGTGGCCCTATTCTAAGTGTGATTTTGCTTATTGATCAAATGGGTAAAATATTACTTATCACTCCTTAATCAGAGGATACAAGGAGAGGAGAAATTAGGAAGTGATATGAATAATTAATTTAAGATAAAATTAATTCTTTAGTGACTAGCACAATGAAATCTATATGAACGAATACAACACTCCTTTTTAAATATGAATAAAAAATATTTAGAGTGTGTGCTGGTACATTTTGTTTGTCTATATAAATAATTTTCAGGTTTTCTTTTTTTTGAAACTGTCAGATGTCACACTGGAATTCTGCCACCAGCATGTGACACTCAGTCAGCTAGCAGTGACAATCCAAGATGTTAACCACAAAGCAGACATGACTAGCATAAAAATGTTGATTCCACAGTATATTTTCTAAGAAGAAAAATAAAGAATTAGTCTAATGCTTTGTTATATCATCAAAAGTATAGGGAATTAAAAACAGGGAAATATAATTTCTTTAAAATGATTTTTTCAATATAAAGAAAACTCTAATTACTTTTCACATAAAAGGGGAATAAAGCTGTTCTTAACAAAAGACTAATACAGAAAAATGTTGAATTCATCTATTATTCTGGATGAAAATTTAATTGACAAAACTTTTCAAGTGAAAGGAACCTACAGAAAGTTGAAATACAAGTATAGGTAGTGGTTAAAACCTACTTGATTGTGATGAATGATGTTTTTTAATGTATAGGTGTAATCTATTGGCTAGGATTTTATGGAGAATTTATGCATCTATATTCATTAGTAAAATTGAAGTTCTCTGTTTTAGTGGGGTCTTTTCCTGGTTTTGGTATCAGGATGATGTTTGGGGAAGATTTTTTTCCCCCTTCAATGTTATGAAATAATTTATGAAGCGGGGTATAAGCTCTTCTTTGAAGGTTTTACAGAATTTGGGTGTGAAGCCATCTGGACCAGGGCTTTTTATTTTGGTGTGTGTGGGGGGGGGGACTTTTTATTGTTTCTTTTATCTCAGTGCTTGAAATTGATCAGTTCAGGAGATGTAGTTCTTCTTCTTAAGTCTAGGGAGAGGGTGTAATTCCAGGTATTCATCTATTTCCTCCACATTTTCAAATTCCTGGGCATTGAGTTTCTTGTAGTACTAAGATATGATCTCTTGTATCTCTGTGGCATCTGTTATTGTTTCCCGTTTATCTGTCTCAAAAGAAAAAAAAAGTGACACTCACCCATGAAAACATATGTGCGTAGAGGTAAGCAAAACTCAATAGAAAGCAAGAAGGGGAATTGGGGAAGGAGAGGAATGGCTAAACCTATGTAATGGGTACAATGAACACTATCTGGATGATGGTCACACTGTTAACCTTAGCTCAAGAATTATAAAAGTGATCCATGTAACCAAAAACACTTGTACACCCAAAATATTTTGAAATAAAAATAAAGTTTTGAGAGTAGCATGGAGTTTTTTACAGAGCTTTGTTTGTTTATTTTTTGTTTTTGTTTTTTGATTCATGCAGCCTACTAGATTTAGTACGTAATATAGCTGGACTTATATCTGGTCCTCTAATGGAAAAGTACTGGTCTCATCACAGAATGGACATGTTTTGAATATTTGGAGACATTTCATTTGCTCATGATAATGATGAAACTAATTCTACACTTTAAATATTAGACCTGACTAGAGCAACACTAGATATCTTCATAAAAGAATAGGGTATTTCTTTTGTTATCTATTGATATCTATTGTTAAAATAGATATCTATCTATATCTTTTGATATCTATTGTTAAAAAAGGGCTTTGAGAGGGAAGGAGTAAGGGGGTGGGGTCATGGTGTGTGCCACACCTTTTGGTGGCAACACATGATTGTAAGAGGGACTTTACCTAACAAATGCAATCAGTCTAACCTGCTTTCTTGTACCCTCAATGAATCCTCAACAATAAAAAAAAAAAGGAAAAGGAGGGAGGCAGAGCAAGATGGCAGCTGAGTAACAGCTTCCATGCATCTGGGCACCATGAGTCTGGGGATATAGGACTCCAGGCATCTCTGGCTGGTGGGATTTGCCTATCATCACCCCTGAGAGGATACAGGGAATCAGCAAGAGATATCTGGACCCGAAGAGGAGGACTGAAACAGTGGAAAAACGGCAAGTGGTCGCGTATGTTCAATCCATCTAAACGCGCCCACAACTGTAAGTTCAGTAGCAGCGAAACTGCAAACCAGAAAGGCCTTACCTGTGAACTGTATTGGTGTCTTTGGACTTGGCACTCAGCTGAACTGCCTTGGGGAGAGCCTGAGCGGGAGTGCGGAGAACTTTGGCATTTGTCTAGGGCCCCAGTCTGAGCCACTGAGCCAGACGGAGCTAATAGTGTTTGGGTCTGGGTCACAGGCAGACATTGTGAGTGATCTACCTCAGCAAGTTCCTCCCTCAGGGTCGCAGAGCTGGAATTCGGTGGGAGCTGGTAACCCAGCGACCAAGTAGCCTAAGGGCGGGGTCTGAGCCGCCTTGCAGCCCTAACCCTCAGGGGCAGAGGAAGACCAGTTTTGACACACAGAGTAAGTGGATAGCCACTTCAGCAGTGATTCCAGCGACAAGCACTTCCCTGAGAAAGATTACGCTCAGTAAGTGAACAAGCTCAAAGTGCCTTTTAAGTGGGCTGAAGAGAGATTGAGGGTGTCCACCTGCTGGGGTTTGAGAAAATACCAGCCACCAGTCATATCAGAACTGTGATTAACATATCATACCCCAGAAGCCCACGTGTTGCCCAGACAATATTCAATAACATATACATACTGCTTTGTTTTGGGTTGTGTTTTTTTTGTTTGTTTGTTTATTTTGATGTTGTTGATTGTTGTTTTGTTTTTTAAGTTCAACCTTTTCCATACAGATCCTTTTTCTTTCTCAATTTTTCTAGTTTAATTATAATTTCCCATTGCTGCCTATTTCAATAATTAGAACTTCATTTTTGTTAGTGTTTCTACCTCTATTATTTGGTTTTTCCAGCCAATTTTATCCCGTAAAGTTTTCTGTTTGCTTGTTTTGGTTTGATTTATAGCATTTTTGTCTTTCCTCTCTACTTGGTGGAGGTGGGGTACTGTGTCTGATGAGGTTAGCAAAGAACTGCTGACCTCAAGGGAACCACCCAACTGGGCACCCGCAGAAGGTGGTTTTTTTCTTTTAAAGTTGTATCACAGTACCCTACTGTACACCTACATTGCTCTGTCTCCCTCTTTCTGTGCCTCTCTTCTTTTTGTCAATATTCCTTTTACACACCCCCTCTCCTTTCTCTATTTTTCTTTTTTTTTTCCTTATCACACGGTCCTCCTTTCTTTCATCCCTTTTTTGCTCTTAAACCTGCTCACGCTTCTGGTGCTGTAACCCTTAGTCCACAGACCACGAGAACTTAAAGAGCAAGAGGAAATGAAAAGAAAATTAGAGCAAGGAAACAGATAAAAGAAATCACCCAAGAGGAAGAATCAGCAGAAAACTCCAGGCAACATGAAGAACCAGTCCAGAACAACCCCGCCAAGGGACCATGAGGTAGCTACTGCAGAGGATTCCACCTATACAGAAAAGTTAGGAATGACAGAAAGGGAATTTAGAATACACATGTTGAAAACAATGAAAGAAATGATGGAAACAATGAAGGAAACTGCTAATAAAGTGAAAAATAACCAAAAGGAAATCCAAAAACAGAATCAAATAAGAGATGAACGATATGAAGAATATAAAAAGGATATAGCAGAGCTGAAGGAAATGAAACAGTCAATCAGGGAACTTAAAGATGCAATGGAAAGTATCAGCAACAGGTTAGACCATGCAGAAGAAAGAATTTCAGAGGTAGAAGACAAAGTTTTTGAGATAACTCAGATAGTAAAAGAGGCAGAAAAGAAGAGAGAGAAAGCAGAACGTTCACTGTCAGAATTATGGGACTTTATGAAGCGTTCCAACATACGAGTTATAGGAATTCCAGAAGGGGAAGAAGAATGCCCCAGACGAATGGAAGCCATACTAGAGAATATTATAAAAGAAAATTTCCCAAATATCACCAAATATTCTGACACACTGCTTTCAGAGGGCTATCGGACCCCAGGTCACCTCAACTCTAACCGAGCTTCTCCAAGACACATCGTGATGAACCTGTCCAAAGTCAAGACAAAAGAAAAGATTCTGCAAGCTGCCAGGAGTAAGCGCCAGTTGACTTTCAGGGGCAAATCCATCAGAGTGACCGCAGACTTCTCTAATGAAACTTTCCAAGCAAGAAGACAATGGTCATCTACCTTTAATCTACTTAAACAGAACAATTTCCAGCCCAGAATTCTGTACCCTACTAAGCTAAGCTTCAAAATTGACAGAGAAATCAAATCACTTATGGATATACAAACATTGAGGAAATTTGCCACAATAAGATCAGCTCTACAGGAAATAATTCAACCTGTTCTGCGCACTGACCACCACAATGGATCAGCAGCAAAGTAAGAACTCAGAAATTAAAGAACAGAACCAAACTTCCACACTGATGCAAAAGATAAAACAAACAATGGACTCTCACAAAATAAGACAAATAGAATACTACCACACTTATCAATTATCTCAATAAATGTTAATGGCTTGAATTCCCCACTGAAGAGACATAGACTGGTTGACTGGATTAAAAAACACAACCCATCCATTTGCTGTCTGCAAGAAACACACCTGGCTTCAAAAGACAAATTAAAGATCCGAGTCAAGGGTTGGAAGACAACTTTTCAGGCAAATGGAATTCAGAAGAAAAGAGGAGTTGCAATCTTATTTTCAGATACATGTGGATTTAAAGCAACTAAAGTCAAAAAAGACAAAGATGGTCACTTTATATTGGTCAAGGGAAAAATACAACAAGAAGACATTTCAATTCTAAATATCTATGCACCCAATTTAAATGCTCCCAGATTCTTGAAACAGACCTTACTCAGTCTGAGCAATATGATATCTGATAATACCATCATAACAGGGGACCTTAACACTCCTCTCACAGAGCTGGACAGATCCTCTAAACAGAAATTAAACAAGGATATAAGAGACTTAAATGAGACCCTACATCAACTGTGCTTGATAGACGCATATAGAACATTCCATCCCAAAGATAAAGAGTATACATTCTTCTCATCACCCCATGGAACATTCTCCAAAATTGATCATATCCTGGGACACAAAACAAACATCAACAGAATCAAAAGAATTGAAATTTTACCTTGTATCTTCTCAGACCATAAGGCACTAAAGGTGGAACTCAACTCTAACAAAAATGCTCGACCCCACCCAAAGGCATGGAAATTAAACAATCTTCTGTTGAATAACAGATGAGTGAAGGAAGAAATAAAACAGGAAATCATTAACTTCCTTGAACATAACAACAATGAAGACACAAGCTACCAAAACCTGTGGGATACTGCAAAAGCAGTTTTGAGAGGAAAATTCATTGCTTTAGATGCCTACATTCGAAAAACAGAAAGAGAGCACATTAACATACTCACAAGAGATCTTATGGAATTGGAAAAAGAAGAACAATCTAGCCAAAACTCAGTAGAAGACAAGAAATATCCAAAATCAAATCAGAGATCCATGAAATTGAAAACAAAAGAATCATTCAGAAAATTAATGAAACAGGGAGTTGGTTTTTTGAAAAAATAAATAAAATAGATAAACCATTGGCCAGACTAACGAGGAATAGAAAAGTAAAATCTCTAGTAACCTCAATCAGAAATGATAAAGGGGAAATAACAACTGATCCCACAGAGATACAGGAGATCATCTCTGAATACTACCAGAAACTCTATGCCCAGAAATTTGACAATGTGAAAGAAATGGATCAATATTTGGAATCACACCCTCTCCCTAGACATAGCATGGAACAAATAGAGCTCCTGATCAGACCAATTTCAAGCACTGAGATCAAAGAAACAATAAAAAAGCTTCCAACCAAAAAATGCCCTGGTCCAGATGGCTTCACTCCAGAATTCAATCAAACCTTCAAGGAAGAGCTTATTCCTGTACTGCAGAAATTATTCCAAAAAATTGAGGAAGAAGGAATCTTCCCCAACACATTCTATGAAGCAAAATCACCCTGATACCAAAACCAGGAAAAGACCCAAACCAAAAGGAGAATTTCAGACCAGTATCACTCATGAACATACACGCAAAAATTCTCAACAAAATCCTAGCCAATAGATTACAGCTTATCATCAAAAAAGTCATTCATCATGATCATGTAGGCTTCATCCCAGGGATGCAAGGCTGGTTTAACATACGCAAGTCCATAAACGTTATCCACCATATTAACAGAGGCAAAAATAAAGATCACATGATCCTCTCAATAGATGCAGAAAAAGCATTTGATAAAATCCAGCATCCTTTTCTAATTAGAACACTGAAGAGTATAGGCATAGGTGGCACATTTCTAAAACTGATTGAAGCTATCTATGACAAACCCACAGCCAATATTTTACTGAATGGAGTAAAACTGAAAGCTTTTCCTCTTAGAACGGGAACCAGACAAGGTTGTCCTCTGTCACCCTTACTATTCAACGTAGTGCTGGAAGTTCTAGCCAATACAATTAGGCAAGACAAGGAAATAAAGGGAATCCAAATGGGAGCAGAGGAGGTTAAACACTCCCTCTTTACTGATGACATGATCTTATACTTAGAGAACCCCAAAGACTCAACCAAAAGAATCCTAGAAGTCATCAAAAAATACAGTCATGTTTCAGGATATAAAATCAATGTCCACAAGTCAGCCTTTGTATACACCAATAACAGTCAAGATGAGAAGCTAATTAAGGACACAACTCCCTTCACCATAATCTCAAAGAAAATGAAATACCTAGGAATATACCTAACGAAGGAGGTGAAGGACCTCTATAAAGAAAACTATGAAATCCTCAGAAAGGAGGATATTAACAAATGGAAGAACATACCATGCTCATGGATGGGAAGAATCAACATTGTTAAAATGTCTATACTTCCCAAAGCAACCTCCCTAATTCAATGCCATTCCTATCAAAATACCAACATCGTACTTTCAAGGTTTGGAAAAAATGATTCTGCATTTTGTATGGAACCGGAAAAAACCCCGTATAGCTAAGGCAGTTCTCTGTAACAAAAATAAAGCTGGGGGCATCAGCATACCAGATTTTAGTCTGTACTACAAAGCCATAGTGCTCAAGACAGCATGGTAATGGCACAAAAACAGAGACATAGACACTTGGAATCGAATTGAAAACCAAGAAATGAAACTCACATCTTACAACCACCTAATCTTTGATAAACCAAACAAGAACATACCTTGGGGGAAAGACTCCCTATTCAATAAATGGTGTTGGGAGAACTGGATGTCTACATGTAAAAGACTGAAACTGGACCCACACCTTTCCCCACTCACAAAAATTGATTCAAGATGGATAAAGGACTTAAATTTAAGGCATGAAACAATAAAAATCCTCCAAGAATGCACAGGAAAATTACTGGAAGTTATTGGCCTGGGGAAAGACTTCATGAAGAAGACTGCCATGGCAATTGCAACAACAACAAAAATAAACAAATGGGACTTCATTAAACTGAAAAGCTTCTGTACAGCTAAGGAGACAATAACCAAAGCAAAGAGACAACCTACACAATGGGAAAGGATATTTGCATATTTTCAATCAGACAAAAGCTTGATAACTAGGATCTATAGAGAACTCAAATTAATCCACATGAAAAAAGCCAACAATCTCATATATCAATGGGCAAGAGACATGAATAGAATTTTCTCTAAAGACGACAGACGAATGGCTAACAAACACATGAAAAAATGTTCATCATCTCTCTATATTAGAGAAATGCAAATCAAAACAACCCTGAGATATCATCTAACCCCAGTGAGAATGGCCCACATCACAAAATCTCAAAACTGCAGATGCTGGCGTGGACGTGGAGAGAAGGGAACACTTTTACACTGCTGGTGGGACTGCAAACTAGTACAACCTTTCTGGAAGGAAGTATGGAGAAACCTCAAAGCACTCAAGCTAGACCTCCCATTTGATCCTGCAATCCCATTACTGGGCATCTACCCAGAAGGAAAGAAATCCTTTTATCATAAGGACACTTGTACTAGACTGTTTATTGCAGCTCAATTTACAATTGCCAAAATGTGGAAACAGCCTAAATGCCCACCAATCCAGGAATGGATGAACAAGCTGTGGTGTATGTATACCATGGAATACTATTCAGCCATTAAAAAAATGGAGACTTTACATCCTCCGTATTAACCTGGATGGAAGTGGAAGACATTATTCTTAGTAAAGCATCACAAGAATGGAGAAGCATGAATCCTATGTACTCAATCTTGATATGAGGACAATTAATGACAATTAAGGTTATGGGGGGGGAAGCAGAAAGAGGGATGGAGGGAGGGGGGTGGGGCCTTAGTGTGTGTCACACTTTATGCGGGCAAGACATGATTGTAAGAGGGACTTTACCTAACAATTGCAATCAGTGTAACTGGCTTATTGTACCCTCAATGAAGCCCCAACAATAAAAAAAAAAGTCAAAAAAAAACAAAAATGGAGACTTTACATCCGTCGTATTAACCTGGATGGACTTGGAAGACATTATTCTTAGTAAAGCATCAGAAGAATGGAGAAGCATGAATCCTATGTACTCAATTTTGATATGAGGACAATTAATGACAATTATGGTTATGGGGGGAAACACAAAGAGGGAAGGAGGGAGGTGGGTGGGGCCTTGGTGTGTGTCACACTTTATGGGGGCAAGACATGATTGCAAGAGGGACTTTACCTAACAATTGCAATCAGTGTAACCTGCCTTATTGTACCCTCAATGAATCCCCAACAATACAAAAAAAAATAGGAAAAAAAAGTGGGGGGGGGGCTTTGAGTTAGTACATTTAGCTACCAATTTGCATTCTTCTTGGCTTACTTTGGTAATTCAAGCAAATTATCCTAGCACTGAGAAAGTAGAAGAGACCAATTGAGTAAATGTGAGGGAGAAAGAAAGATGAAAATGGAAATAGAGACCTAGTCTCACCCTTCCTTACAACTTTTGATTTAGAGTAAAATATCTTTGCTTTAAGACCACTATTTTCAACTATGGGTGAATGTAATTCACAATGCAGGTAATGGAGGTAATTGTAATAGCTACCCACAACCTAGGCTTGGTTTCAAAGCACTCATCATTACATTTAGAGCCAGGAAAATAGGTTGAGTTTCAACTTCCATCTTCCCAGAATGGACCTAAGAAAGTAGAAGTGCCAATATGTAAATTAGTTTCAGTAATTTTAAAGTACTCTTCTGTACTGTAGTTGTATGAAGGTTATATTTTCCCATTTAAATTACAAATTAAGGATTTTTTTTTTTTAAGAGACAGAGTCTCACTTTGTCAACCTCAGTAGGGTGCTGTGTCATCACAGCTCACAGCAACCTCCAGCTCCTGGGTGTAGGTGATTCTCTTGCCTCATCCTCCCATGTAGCTGGAATTACAGGCACCCACCACAATGCCTGGCTATTTTTTTGTTGCAGTTTGGCCGGGGCCAGGTTTGAACAACCCACCCTTGGTATATGGGATTGGTGTCCTACTCACTGAGCCATAGGTTCTGGCCTTCATTAAGGATATTTCCTTTCATTTTTGTAATGAAACATGGTCATAAAAGGAATAGTTTAATAATTATTATGCCATCAAAATATTTGGCTCAGAATAAGGAGATTAATAGTTAGAACATGCGTTAGTGAAATTTTAAATTAATAAATAATTATATTTTATATATTTGTTATTTAAAACAAAAGAAATACCCTATTCTTTTATGAAGATATCTATTATTTGTTTTACACATAAGAAACAACTTTTGAAAGGGATACATTTCAGTTTATAGCAGCATTAAATTTTTAAACTTAAAATTCCAAATTTAGATAAACTTTGAAACCATCTCAAAGACAAAAAAAAATTCTTGATCTATTAACCAATCTATAATGTAATTTCAAGAACTATCACTAAATGCACATACACAAAGAAATATACCAAATGGCAACATAAAAATTAAAAAAGTAAACTAAAAATAATTCTTTTTCTTTTTTTTATTATAAACTTTTTTTTTTATTATTGTTGGGGATTCATTGAGGGTACAATAAGCAAGGTTACACTGATTGCAAATGTTAGGTAAAGTCCCTATTGCAAGTCTTGCCCCCATAAAGTGTGACACACACCAAGGCACCACAACCCTCCCTCCTTTCCTCTTTGTGTTCCCCCCCCCATAACCGTAATTGTCATTAATTGTCCTCATATCAACATTGAGTACATAGGATTCATGCTTCTCCATTCTTGTGATGCTTTACTAAGAATAATGTCTTCCACTTCCATCCAGGTTAATACGAAGGATGTAAAGTCTCCATTTTTTTTAATGGCTGAATAGTATTCCATGGTATACATACACCACAGCTTGTTCATCCATTCCTGGATTGGTGGGCATTTAGGCTGTTTCCACATTTTGGCAATTGTAAATTGAGCTGCAATAAACAGTCTAGTACAAGTGTCCTTATGATAAAAGGATTTCTTTCCTTCTGGGTAGATGCCCAGTAATGGGATTGCAGGATCAAATGGGAGGTCTAGCTTGAGTGCTTTGAGGTTTCTCCATACTTCCTTCCAGAAAGGTTGTACTAGTTTGCAGTCCCACCAGCAGTGTAAAAGTGTTCCCTTCTCTCCACATCCACGCCAGCATCTGCAGTTTTGAGATTTTGTGATGTGGGCCATTCTCACTGGGGTTAGATGATATCTCAGGGTTGTTTTGATTTGCATTTCTCTAATATAGAGAGATGATGAACATTTTTTCATGTGTTTGTTAGCCATTCGTCTGTCGTCTTTAGAGAAAATTCTATTCATGTCTCTTGTCCATTGATATATGAGATTGTTGGCTTTTTTCATGTGGATTAATTTGAGTTCTCTATAGATCCTAGTTATCAAGCTTTTGTCTGATTGAAAATATGCAAATATCGGGTGGCGCCTGTGACTCAGTGAGTAGGGCGCCAGTCCCATATGCCGGAGGTGGCAGGTTCATACCCAGCCCCGGCCAAAAAAAAAAAAAAGAAAATATGCAAATATCCTTTCCCATTGTGTAGGTTGTCTCTTTGCTTTGGTTATTGTCTCCTTAGCTATACAAATTTTTTCAGTTTAATGAAGTCCTATTTGTTTATTTTTGTTGTTGTTGCAATTTCCATGGCAGTCTTCTTCATGAAGTCTTTCCCCAGGCCAATAACTTCCAGTAATTTTCCTGTGCATTCTTGGAGGATTTTTATTGTTTCATGCCTTAAATTTAAGTCCTTTATCAATCATGAACCAATTTTTGTGAGTGGGGAAAGGTGTGGGTCCAGTTTCAGTCTTTTACATGTAGACATCCAGTTCTCCCAACACCATTTATTGAATAGGGAGTCTTTCCCCCAAGGTATGTTCTTGTTTGGTTTATCAAAGATTAGGTGGTTGTAAGATGTGAGTTTCATTTCTTGGTTTTCAATTCGATTCCAAGTGTCTATGTCTCTGTTTTTGTGCCATTACCATGCTGTCTTGATCACTATGGCTTTTTAGTACAGATTAAAATCTGGTATGCTGATGCCCCCAGCTTTATTTTTGTTACAGAGAACTGCCTTAGCTATACGGGGTTTTTTCCGGTTCCATACAAAACGCAGAATCATTTTTTCCAAACCTTGAAAGTACGATGTTGGTATTTTGATAGGAATGGCATTGAATAGGTAGATTGCTTTGGGAAGTATAGACATTTTAACAATGTTGATTCTTCCCATCCATGAGCATGGTATGTTCTTCCATTTGTTAATATCCTCTCCAATTTCCTTTCTGGGGATTTCATAGTTTTCTTTATAGAGGTCCTTCACCTCCTTCGTTAGGTATATTCCTAGGTATTTCATTTTCTTTGAGATTATGGTGAAGGGAGTTGTGTCCTTAATTAGCTTCTCATCTTGACTGTTATTGGTGTATACAAAGGCTACTCACGTGTGGACATAGATTTTATATCCTGAAACATGACTGTATTTTTTGATGACTTCTAGGAGTCTTGTGGTTGAGTCTTTGGGGTTCTCTAAGTATAAGATCATGTCGTCAGCAAAGAGGGAGTGTTTAACTTCCTCTGCTCCCATTTGGATTCCCTTTATTTCCTTGTCTTGCCTAATTGTATTGGCTAGAACATCCAGCACTACGTTGAATAGTAAAGGTGACAGAGGACAACCTTGTCTGGTTCCAGTTCTAAGAGGAAAAGCTTTCAGTTTTACTCCATTCAGTAAAATATTGGCTTTGGGTTTGTCATAGATAGCTTCAATCAGTTTTAGAAATGTGCCACCTATGCCTATACTCTTCAGTGTTCTAATTAGAAAAGGATGCTGGATTTTATCAAATGCTTTTTCTGCATCTATTGAGAGGATCATGTGATCTTTATTTTTGCCTCTGTTAATATGGTGGATAACGTTTATGGACTTGTGTATGTTAAACCAGCCTTGCATCCCTGGGATGAAGCCTACTTGATCATGATGAACGACTTTTTTGATGATAAGCTGTAATCAATTGACTAGGATTTTGTTGAGAATTTTTGCGTCTAGGTTCATGAGTGAGATTGGTCTGAAATTCTCCTTTTGTTTTGGGTCTTTTCCTGGTTTTGGTATCAGGTTGATGTTTGCTTCATAGAATGTGTTGGGGAAGATTCCTTCTTCCTCAATTTTTTGGAATAATTTCTGCAGTACAGGAATAAGCTCTTCCTTGAAGGTTTGATAGAATTCTGGAGTGAAGCCATCTGGACCAGGGCATTTTTTGGTTGGAAGCTTTTTTATTGTTTCTTTGATCTCAGTGCTTGAAATTGGTCTGTTCAGGAGCTGTATTTGTTCCAGGCTGAGTCTAGGGAGAGGGTGTGATTAAAAAAAATTGATCCATTTCCTTCACATTGTCAAATTTCTGGGCATAGAGTTTCTGGTAGTATTCAGAGATGATCTCTTGTATCTCTGTGGGATAAGTTGTTATTTCCCCTTTATCATTTCTGATTGAGGTTACTAGAGATGTTACTTTTCTATTCCTCGTTAGTCTCGCCAATGGTTTATCTATTTTATTTATTTTTTCAAAAAACCAACTCCTTGTTTCATTAATTCTCTGAATGATTCTTTTGTTTTCAATTCCATTGATCTCTGATTTGATTTTGGATATTTCTTGTCTTCTACTGAGTTTAGGCTTAGATTGTTCTTCTTTCTCCAATTCCATAAGATCTCTTGTGAGATTGTTGACGTGCTCTCTTTCTGTTTTTCGAATGTAGGCATCTGAAGCGATGAATTTTCCTCTCAAAACTACTTTTGCAGTATCCCACAGGTTTTGGTAGCTTGTGTCTTCATTGTTGTTATGCTCAAGGAAGTTAATGATTTCCTGCTTTATTTCTTCCTGCACCCATCTGTTATTCAACAGAAGATTGTTTAATTTCCATGCCTTTGGGTGGGGTCAAGCCTTTTTTTAGAGTTGAGTTCCACCTTTAGTGCCTTATGGTCTGAGAAGATACAAGGTAAAATTTCAATTCTTTGGATTCCGCTGATATTTGTTTTGTGTCCCAGGATATGATCAATTTTGGAGAATGTTCCATGGGGTGATGAGAAGAATGTATACTCTTTATCTTTGGGATGGAGTGTTCTATATGCGTCTATCAAGCACAGTTGTTCTAGGGTCTCATTTAAATCTCTTATATCCTTGTCTAATTTCTGTTTAGAGGATCTGTCCAGCTCTGTAAGAGAAGTGTTAAGGTCCCCTGTTATTATGGTATTATCAGATATCATATTGCTCAGACTGAGTAAGGTCTGTTTCAAGAATCTGGGAGCATTTAAATTGGGTGCATAGATATTTAGAATTGAAATGTCTTCTTGTTGTATTTTTCCCTTGACCAATATAAAGTGACCATCTTTGTCTTTTTTGACTTTAGTTGCTTTAAATCCACATGTATCTGAAAATAAGATTGCAACTCCTCTTTTCTTCTGAATTCCATTTGCCTGAAAAATTGTCTTCCAACCTTTGACTCGGAGCTGTAATTTGTCTTTTGAAGCCAGGTGTGTTTCTTGCAGACAGCAAATAGATGGCTTGTGTTTTTTAATCCAGTCAACCAATCTATGTCTCTTCAGTGGGGAATTCAAGCCATTAACATTTATTGAGATAATTGATAAGTGTGGTAGTATTCTATTCGTCTTATTTGGTGAGAGTCCATTGCTTAGTTTTATCTTTTGCATCAGTGTGGAGGTTAGGTTCTGTCCTTTAATTTCTGAGTTTTTACTTTGCTGCTGATCCATTGTGGTGGTCAGTGTGCAGAACAGGTTGAAGAATTTCCTGTAGGGCTGATCTGGTTGTGGCAAATTTCCTCATTTTTTGTATATCCGTAAATGATTTGATTTCTCCATCAATTTTGAAGCTTAGCTTAGCAGGGTACAGAATTCTGGGCTGGAAATTGTTCTGTTTAAGTAGATTAAAGGTAGATGACCATTGTCTTCTTGCTTGGAAAGTTTCATTAGAGAAGTCTGCGGTCACTCTGATGGATTTGCCCCTGTAGGTCAACTGGCACTTACTCCTGGCAGCTTGCAGAATCTTTTCTTTTGTCTTGACTTTGGACAGGTTCATCACAATGTGTCTTAGAGAAGCTCGGTTAGAGTTGAGGCGACCTGGGGTCCGATAGCCCTCTGAAAGCAGTGTGTCAGAATATTTGGTGATATTTGGGAAATTTTCTTTTATAATATTCTCTAGTATGGCTTCCATTCCTCTGGGGCATTCTTCTTCCCCTTCTGGAATTCCTATATCTCATATGTTGGAACGCTTCATAAAGTCCCATAATTCTGACAGTGAACGTTCTGCTTTCTCTCTCTTCTTTTCTGCCTCTTTTACTATCTGAGTTATCTCAAAAACTTTGTCTTCTACTTCTGAAATTCTTTCTTCTGCATGGTCTAACCTGTTGCTGATACTTTCCATTGCATCTTTAAGTTCCCTGATTGACTGTTTCATTTCCTTCAGCTCTGCTATATCCTTTTTATATTCTTCATATCGTTCATCTCTTATTTGATTCTGTTTTTGGATTTCCTTTTGTTTATTTTCCATTTTATTAGCAGTTTCCTTCATTGTTTCCATCATTTCTTTCATTGTTTTCAACATGTGTATTCTAAATTCCCTTTCTGTCATTCCTAACATTTCTTTATAGGTGGAATCATCTGCAGTAGCTACCTCATGATCCCTTGGCGGGGTTGTTCTGGACTGGTTCTTCATATTGCCGGTAGTTTTCTGCTGATTCTTCCTCATGAGTGATTTCTTTTATCTGTTTCCTTGCCCTAATTTTCCTTTCACTTCCTTTTGTGCTTTAAGTTTTCGTGCCTGTGGACTAAGGGTTACAGGACCAGAAGGGTGAGAAGGTTTAAGAGCAAGAAAGGGATGAAAGAAAGGAGGACCGAGTGATAAGAAAAAAAAGAAAAATAGACAAAGGAGAGAGGGTGGGTAAAAGGAATATTGACAAATAGAAGAGAGGCACAAAAAGAGGGAGACGGAGCAATATTGGTGTACCGTAGGGTACTTTGATACAACCTTAAAAAAAAGAGAAACCACCTTCTGGGTGTGCCCAGTTGGGTGGTTCCCTTGAGGTCAGCAGCTCTTTTCTAACCTGATCCGACACAGTACTCCACCTCCAGCAAGTAGAGAGGAAAGACAAAAATGCTATAAATCAAACCAAAACAAGCAAACAGAAAACTTTACGGGATAAAATTGGGTGGAAAACCAAATAATACTGGTAGAAACCCTAACAAAAATGAAGTTCTAATTATTGAAATAGGCAGCAATGGGAAATTATAATTAAACTAGAAAAATTGAGAAAGAAAAAGGATCTGTATGGAAAAAGTTGAACTTAAAACACAAAGCAACAATCTACAACATCAAAATAAACAAAAAACACCCAAACCAAAAAAAAAAAAAAAAAAAACACAACCAAAAACAAAGCAGTATGTATATGTTATTGAATATTGTCTGGGCAACACGTGGTCTTCTGGGGTATGAGATGTTAATCACAGTTCTGATACGACTGGAAGCTGCTAGTTTTTCAAACCCCAGCAGGTAGACACCCTAAATCTCTCTTCAGCCCACTTAAAAGGCTTTTTGAACTTGTTCACTTGCTGAGCAGAAGCTTTCCCGGGGAAGTGCTTGTCGCTGGAATCACTGCTGAAGTGGCTATCCACTTACTCTGTGTGCCAAAAGTGGTCTCCCTCTGCCCCCGAGGTTTAGGGCTGCAAGGCGGCTCAGACCCCGCCCTTGGGCTACTTGGTCACTGGGTTACCAGCTCCCACCCAATTCTAGCTCTGCGACCCTGAGTGCGGAGCTTGCTGGGGCATATCACTCACAATGGCTTCCTGTGATCCAGAGCCAAACACTGTTAGCTCCGTGTGGCTCAGCGGCTCAGACTGGGGCCCTAGACAAAGGCCAAAGTTCTCTGCACTCCCACTCAGGCTCTCCCGAAGGCAGTTCAGCTTAGTGCCAAGTCCAAAGACACCAAAACAGTTCACAGGTAAGGCCTTTCTGGTTTTCAGTCTCGCTGCTACTGAACTTACAGTTGTGGGTGGGTTTAGACGGATTGAACACACGCGACCACTTGCCGTTTTTCCACTGTTTCAGTCCTCCTCTTCGGGTCCAGAAGTCTCTCGCTGACTCCCTGTATCCTCTCAGGTGTGATGATAGGCAGATCCCTGCAGCCAGAGATGCCTGGAGTCCTATATCCCCAGACTCACGGTGCCCAGATGCAAGGAAGCTATTACTCGGCTGCCATCTTGCTCTGCCCCCCCCAACTAAAAACAATTCTTTAACATAAAAGAAGTCAATGAAAAATAATAAGAACAAATATAGACAGCATACATTTTTAAACTTTTATTTCATTTTTAATTAATAAATAATAATTATACATATTCATTGTAGGATAATATTTACAAATATACTTATCGTACATCAAGCACACAAAGTAAATTCATTGTGAGTTTAAAATGACTTGCTTTTCTTCCAGAGGCTTAAAGAGACCTGGAACCCCCGGGTTATTCACAGAGTTAGGCTTTTTTGCAGTTGTAAATTCCTTAGGCCTTTTCTCTGAAGCTGTACAACCTGTGAAGCCTGAGATCAAAGGGCAAGCCGCCCTTCCTCAGAGATATGGGCCAGAGGGTTGACTTATGTTTACAACATATTGTCAGAGGTCTATAGGTGCTCAGTCCTGAGGAGAAGACATAGACATTACTTCATACTGAGTAAACTGAGTGAATGCTTGAAGATATTCTTCTAGTAACTCTGTTCCCCTGTGGCTACTTTCATCTTTGTGCCCTGCTCAGAAATTACTCAATGTTTAGAAGAAGAGGTTTACTACAAAGTGATTGTATTGATATGATAACAAAATATTTCCTTTCAAGTTAAATTTCCTTTCATGTTAAACTTCAAATAGGTAAAAGAAGATAATGATGAGACTAACAGATAATAGATTAAGTGTGTACGTGACTGGAAGAGTATAAAACTAAAACTTGGAATAAAAACTTTTGCTACATGCCATTTTCATCTCATCTAACTGTGTGTAGTCTGTTTCTTGACTTAATATAATTACAAGAGCGAGTTTACATCCACGGCAAAGCTACTGTTCATTGGCATCTCCGGTCATGCAACATTTATGGGGTGTGAAGTGAATCTTTAATATGTGCATATACTTTATGGTTATCAAATCAGGGAAATTAGCATTTTCATCACCTCAAACATTTGAGGTAAAATAACTTTGAAAAAACCCATCAAATACATATATTTTTACCCTAAGTCTAGTTCCATCACTTTTGCTACATATGAATAGCCTTAGCATTTCAATAAAAAGCAAGTCTAAATAAAATACTAATTGCTTCCAAGGCCATTTGTGTGTGTGTGTGTGTATATGAAGTTAAAGGGTGGAAAATACATACCACACATACAGTAAGTATAAAGGAGCTAGAAGAGCTATATGTATGGCAGACAAAATGGAATGTTGATTAAAAGAGAGAAATTATTAATGGAAAAAATGTGTAGTACATAGAAAAGGAAGATAAGATATTAAAAATGGGGGCAGGAGAAAAGATGGCTGACTGAAGCCAGCTTTCCACAGAGGCTCCCATTCAGAAGGAGAGTTAAAGGACAAAAATTCAGCAAGTAACCTGGTGGATTTGAGCTGCACTAAGAGAGAAGGTTGTAGAACGCACATCAACCCTGCTGAGGCGAGCTGTGACCACAAGGATACAAACAAAAGGTACAAAATCCATCACCAAGCGGACGGGAGTCCCCTCCCCCATGGGAACGGCTCAGAGTGCCCCACAAACAACTGGGCAGAGTTCAAAGGTCCTCCCACTACACTCCATGGGAGAAACCCTCTAAAAACTGGACCTACCTCCCCTACTAGGGTGCCACGGCATCCTCCTGCCAGGCATAAAACTGTATAAACTGTATACAGTCTCTACCTGGAATTCTGAGCTCCCAGCACTCCCCTTCACTCACACTGGGGTCTGGAGGCCAGTCCTGGTCGGTCGGTGGAGCGAGGACTGCACCAGGGTGGCAGTTCCCTGAGGTACAGTGTGACAGCTGTCTTTTGGTGACAATACGGCCAGGCACAAAACTGTGTAAAGCTGTATGTGTTCTCTACCTGCAACCCCAGGCTTCCAGCACTCCCCGCACTCCCCTCTGCTGTTGCTCCAAGGTCTGGAGGCCTGTCCTCCAGGGGTCCAGACTCTTGGGCAATTGCTCGAGGGTTGTAGACAGTGCTGGGCTCCAGCTTGTCGGTGCAGACTCTGGGATACAGGAGCGGAGAGAGGACGGTTGGCCGGAGGGGAGCTATACCGGAGCAACGGTTGCCTGAGCCATAAGGCAGCAGCCCTCTATTGCTAGCAATACGGCTCACAACAGAATATTCTGAAGCCACATCCCCTGTCTCCCTGGGCAACCAGAGACTCTGAGTTTGCCTGAGGCAACTCCAATTTGCAAACCAGGGAAACTCCCAGGGCGGGGCTGACCCAGAGGTCCGCTTTACTAAACCTAAGATGCACCTGGCCCTCAGGGGATCATCAAACTATAGACAATACAAGAGCAAAGACAAACTGATTTGGAACTCAATTCAGCTTCTCTTCTGCAGGGGAAACGCAGAGTTGTTCTGTTCTGTTCTGTCAGTAACATTAATCAGGGGCGAGACTGGACCTGAGTGAAAACCCCTCAACCTTCATCTAGCACCCAAGTTTGTCAGGCCTCACCTCCTCCTGCTGGAGAGAGGCAGAGCGCAGCGGCCTGGCAGACTTCCTTGTGATTCAGGCAGGTACAAACTCCTGGAGTACCGATTCACTACAGGCAACTGGGTCAACCAACTGCAGGGCTATCAGTGACTGGGTGTGAAGTGGTGCAAGGTGAGGAAGGAGGCAGCAACCTTCCCAGACTGATTTATAGGCTGGGTGGCTTCTCCTGACTCCACACAGCACTGGAGCAAGCCACACCAGAGTGGTCACCAGACCCCTGTGATCCAGTTCCCAGAGACCTCTTAAACTCTCTCACCTGAGACAGGTGCAAACTGAGACAATTGATTTGGACCTTTTTGAACTGAACCAATCACCTGAGGACAAATCAGGTGACGCCCTAGGTGCACGGTGGTAAGAAGGTTTGATTTTTCTTCTCCAATTCTTTGCCGGTGGGGGGTGGGGTGACTTAATTGCTGATATTTCTCCACAGCTGAGACTTCAATCCAAAGTATCTGTTTCACTAGGGTGGAACAGAAACCAGCTGAAAACAAGGCAGAACCATTTAACCCCACCACACCAGACAAGGCCCCAGTTTCTCAGGCCACAACACTGTACGGGCCCTCAACAAAGCCCCAGGGGAAAAAATCAGAGGGAGTAAAACAAGCATTAGGTGGAATCAGTGGAAGAACTCTGGTAACATGAACAACCAGAATAGATCAACCCCCCCCCCAAGGAAAGATATGGCAGATGCAATTGAAGATCCCATTCATAAACAACTGGCTGAGATGTCAGAAATCGAATTCAGAATTTGGATTGCAGACAAGATTAACAAAGTGGAATTAGGAATTTGAGGAGAAATTCAAAAGCTGTCTCAAGAATTTAACGAATTTAAAGACAAAACCACCAAAGACTTAGACACACTGAAGCAAGAATTTGCAGCCCTCAAAGATATGAAAAATACAGTAGAATCCCTCAGCAACAGAATGGAGCAAGCAGAAAAAAGGATTTCTGACATCGAAGATAAACCCTTTGAACACTCCCAAACTCTCAAAGAGGAAGAGAAATGAAGAGCAAAAATGGATCACTCTCTCAGAGAGCTCTGGGATAATTTGAAGAAGGCGAATATCCGAATCATAGGAGTTCCAGAAACAGAAGAAGTGGCCTCGCTGGGCACAGAGGCCCTTCTGCATGAAATTATGAAAGAGAATTTTCCAGACATGCCTAGAGATTCTGAAATTCAGATAGCGGACAGCTTCAGAACCCCAGCATGACTCAACCCCAATAAGACATCCCCAAGGCATATCATAATTAACTTCACTAAAGTTAATATGAAGGAAAAAATCCTCAAAGCTGCCAGGAGAAAGAAAAACATTACCTTCAAAGGGAAGAATATTAGAATGACTGCAGATCTCTCTGCTGAAATTTTTCAAGCCAGAAGAGGGTGGTCTTTTAATCTCCTAAAGCAAAATAACTTTCAACCCCAGATCTTGTATCCAGCTAAACTGAGTTTCATTTATGATGGAGAAATTAAATACTTTAATGACATTCATATGTTGAAGAAATTTGCCATAAGCAAACCAGCTCTTCAGGATATTCTCAGACCTATCCTCCATAATGACCAACCCAATCCTATACCACAAAAGTAAACTCACTCAGAAACTTTGGATAAAACTCCAATTTCCACACTGGTGAAAGGATTAAAATGCCCACTGGACTTTTGAAAAACTCAATACCCAAAATTTCACCACACTTATCAATATTCTCCATTAATGTGAATGGCTTAAACTGTCCTCTAAAGAGGCATAGGTTAGCTGACTGGATACAAAAAATCAGGCTAGATATCTGTTGTATACAAGAGTCACATTTTAACCTAAAAGACAAATTCAGACTCAGGGTGAAAGGATGGTCGTCCATATTTCAGGCAAATGGTAATCAGAAAAAAGCAGGTGTTGCAATTTTATTTGCAGATACAATAGGCTTTAAACCAACAAAAGTAAGGAAGGACAAGAATGGTCACTTCATATTTGTTAAGGGTAATACTCACTATGATGAGATCTCAATTATTAATATCTATGCACCCAACCAAAATGCACCTCAATTTATAAGAGAAACTCTAACAGACATGAGCAACTTGATTTCCTCCAGCTCCATAATCGTCGGAGATTTCAACACTACTTTGGCAGTGTTGGATCTATCCTCCAACAAGAAGCTGAGCAAAGAAATCTTAGATTTACACCTAACCATCCAACATTTGGATTTAGCAGACATCTACAGAACATTTCATCCCAACAAAACTGAATATACATACTTCTCATCAGCCCGTGGAACTTACTCCAAAATCGATCACATCTTAGGTCACAAGTCTAACCTTAGTAAATTTAAAGGAATAGAAATTATTCCATGCATCTTCTCGGACCACCATGGAATAAAACTTGAGCTGAGTAACAACAGGAATCTGCATACTCATACAAAAACATGGAAGTTAAATAACCTTCTGCTGAATGATGGCTGGGTCAGAGATGAGATTAAGAAAGAAATCGCCAATTTTTTTGGAACAAAACAACAATGAAGACACGAACTATCAGAACCTCTGGGACACTGCAAAGGCATGTTCTAAGAGGGAAATTTATAGCACTGCAAGCCTTCCTCAAGAGAACGGAAAGAGAGGAAGTTAACAACTTAATGGGACATCTCACGCAACTGGAAAAGGAAGAACATTCCAACCCCAAACCCAGTAGAAGAAAAGAAATAACCAAAATTAGAGCAGAATTAAATGAAATTGAAAACAAAAGAAGAATACAACAGATCAATAAATCAAAAAGCTGGTTTTTCGAAAAGTTCAATAAAATAGGTAAACCTTTGGCCAACCTAATCAGGAAAAAAAGAGTAAAATCTCTAATCTCATCAATCAGAAACAACAAAGACGAAATAACAACAGACTCCTCAGAAATCAAAAAAATCCTTAATGAATATTACAAGAAACTTTATTCTCAGACATATGAAAATCTGAAGGAAATTGACCGATACTTGAAAGCACATCACCTTCCATGACTTAGCCAGAATCAAATGGAAATGTTGAATAGGCCCATATCAAGTTTGGAAATAGCATCAATGTACAAAACCTCCCTAAAAAGAAAAGCCCGGGACCAGATGGTTTCACGTCTGAATTCTACCAAACCTTTAAAGAGGAATTAGTACCTATATTACTTAACCTGTTTCAAAAGGTAGAAAAAGAAGGAAGATTACCCAACACGTTCTTTGAAGCAAACATCACCCTGATCCCCAAACCAGGAAAAGACCCAACATGAAAAGAAAATTATAGACCGATATCACTAATGAATATAGATGCAAAAATATTCAACAAGATCCTAACAAACAGAATCCAGCAACACATCAAACAAATTATACATCATGACCAAGTCGGTTTTATCCCAGGATCTCAAGGCTGGTTCAATATACATAAATCTATAAATGTAATCCAGCACATAAACAAATTAAAAAACAAAGACCATATGATTCTCTCAATCAATGCAGAAAAAGCTTTTGATAATATCCAGCATCCCTTCATGATCAGGACACTTAAGAAAATCGGTATAGAAGGGACATTTCTTAAACTGATAGAGACCATCTACAGCAAACCCACAGCCAATATCATATTGAATGGAGTTAAATTGGAATCATTTCCACTCAGATCAAGAACCAGACAAGGCTGCCCATTGTCTCCATTGCTTTTCAACATTGTAATGGAAGTTTTAGCCACTGCAATTAGGGAAGAAAAGGCAATCAATGGTATCCATATAGGGTCAGAAGAGATCAAACTTTCACTCTTCACGGATGATATGATAGTATATCTGGAAAACACTAGGAACTCTACTACAAAACTCTTAGAAGTGATCAAGGAATACAGCAGCGTCTCAGGTTACAAAATCAACATTCATAAATCAGTAGCCTTTATATATACCAACAACAGTCAAGTTGAAAAAACAGTTAAGGACTCTATCCCATTCACAGTAGTGCCAAAGAAGATGAAATATTTGGGAATTTATCTAACAAAGGACGTAAAAGATCTCTATAAAGAGAACTATGAAACTCTAAGAAAAGAAATAGCTGAAAATATTAACAAATGGAAAAACATACCATGCTCATGGCTGGGAAGAATCAACATAGTTAAAATGTCTATACTACCCAAAGCAATATATAATTTCAATGCAATCCCTATTAAAGTTCCACTGTCATACTTTAAAGATCTGGAAAAAACAATACTTTGTTTTATATGGAATCAGAAAAAACCTCGAATAGCCAAGACATTACTCAGAAATAAAAACAAAGCAGGAGGAATTACGCTACCAGACCTCAGACTATACTACAAATCAATAGTGATCAAAACAGCCTTGTATTGGCACAAAAACAGAGAGTTAGATGTCTGGAATAGAATAGAGAATCAAGAGATGAATCCAGCTACTTACCGTTATTTAATCTTTGAGAAGCCAATTAAAAACATTCAGTGGGGAAAAGATTCCCTATTTAACAAATGGTGCTGGGTGAACTGGCTGGCAACCTGTAGAAGACTGAAAGTGGACCCACACCTTTCACCATTAACTAAGATAGACTCTCACTGGATCAAAGATTTAAACTTAATACATGAAACTATAAAAATACTAGAGGAGAGTGCAGGGAAAACCCTTGAAGAGATCGGGATGGGTGAGTATTTTATGAGGAGGACCCCCCAGGCAATTGAGGCAGCTTCAAAAATACACTACTGGGACTTGATCAAACTAAAAACTTCTGCACAGCCAAGAACACAGTGGGTAAAGCAAGCAAACAGCCCTCAGAATGGGAGAAGATATTTGCAGGTTATGTCTCCGACAAAGGTTTCATAACCAGAATCCACAGAGAACTCAAACGCATTAGCAAGAATAGAACAAGGGATCCCATCGCAGGCTGGGCAAGGGATTTGAAGAGAAACTTCTCTGAAGAAGACAGGCATGTGGCCTTCAGACATATGAAAAAATGCTCATCATCTTTAATCATCAGAGAAATGCAAATCAAAACTACCTTGAGATACCATCTAACTCCAGTGAGACTAGCCTATATCACAAAATCCCAAGACCAGAGATGTTGGCGCGGATGTCTAGAAAAGGGAACCCTTTTGCACTGCTGGTGGAAATGCAAATTAATACATTCCCTTTGGAAAGAGATATGGAGAACACTTAGAGATCTAAAAATAGATCTACCATTCAATCCTGTAATCCCTCTACTGGGCATATACCCAGAAGACCAAAAAGCACATCATAACAATGATTTTTGTACCAGAATGTTTATTGCAGCCCAATTCATAATTGCTAAGTCATGGAAGAAGCCCAGGTGCCCATCAATCCACGAATGGATTAATATATTGTGGTATATGTACACCATGGAATATTATGCAGCCTTAAAGAAAGATGGAGACTTTACGTCTTTCATGTTTACATGGATAGAGCTGGAACATATTCTTCTTAGTAAAGTATCTCAAGAATGGAAGAGAAAGTACCCAATGTACTCAGCCCTACTATGAGACTAATTTAGGGTTTTCACATGAAAGCTGTAACCCAGTTACAACCTAAGAATAGGGGGAAGGGGGAAAGGGAGGGGAGGAAGGGTAGAGGTGGGTAGAGGGAAGGGGATTGGTGGGATTACACCAGCGGTGCATCTTACAAGGGTATATGTGAAACTTGGTAAATGGTCTGTGAAGCTAGTGAATGATGCCCCATGATCATGTCAATGTACACAGCTATGATTTAATAAAAAAAAAAGATATTAAAAATGGATAAGCAACTAATTACAGAGTTCCAATATTCTTAAAATAAACTTAACAGAATAGAAAAGAGAAGTAAACAATTTAGTAATGATACATACATAATCAACAATTCAAAGAACAAGAGGATAAAATACCTTTGGCTACAAAAGATTTGGACATTTATAACCAACATTACCTAACATCTATAAAATCCATGTAAGTCCAGGATACTTTTGGCCTCAAGTGTGCATGGTCCATTAACTAGTATAAATCGCATGCTGAGTCATAAAACAAGTCCCATTAAAATTGAAGGATTTAAATTATATGCTCTCTGAACATAATGAATTCAAATTAAAATCAATAATAGAAAGAAATCCAGAAAACCAACATATATGTACAAATTAACATATTTCTAAATAAACCATAATCAAAAGAAAATAATCATGAAAGAAATTAGAGAAGACATTGAGTTAAATAAAAGAAAATAATAAAATTTATAGGATGTAGCTAAAGCAGTGCTTAGAAAAAAAACTTATAGCAATTAATGTTTGTATCATGAATAATGTCAATTTAAAATGAATGCTCTATGTTTCATTGTGAAAAATTAGAAATAAAAGAACAAATTAAACCAAAATAAGCCATCAGAAGAAAGGAATAATAAAGAGTAGAAATTGTTGAAAAAGAAAAGAACCAATGGATGAAATCAACAAAAACCAAAAAAACCAAAATGTTACTTTGAAGAAGATCAATACATTGGAGAAACTTTTACTAAATAATCAATTAAAATATATTAATATTATGAATTAAAAGGACCTTAGTATAGAAATTATGGTCTTTGGATGATAAATAAATACAGTGAAAAGAAAACTTTCATGTGAATTAACATTACAACTTAGATAAAATAAACACATTCGATAAAAACAAGTGCTTTAAGAAGAAAGAGAAGATATAAATAGGCCTGTGTCAATAAATTATTTATTGAAGAAGCATCCCACAAATAAAATATAGTTCTAATTGTATCATAGGTGACTTTTCAAACATTTAAGAAATTTTATCAATCTTCCCTAATTAATTGAATAAAAAAAACACTGTAAGCTATTTTAAAGGTAAATATTACCATATCAGACAAAAAGCAAAATCAGATAAAATGAAAATTAGAACCAAATTATCTATTTAGAGAATTGGAAAATTAGAGAAAAATAATTGATAAAATATTAGTCAATTAAATTTATTCATATATGTAAAAGGAAAGTACAACATGATCAGTTGCCACAGGGTAATATTTTGCAGGAAAAATGTTCTAAAAGCCAATTTTAGTGTTGTTGCAACACTGTAAAAATTTAGTAAACCTACCAAATAATTTCATTAGAATATATGATGTTTGTTTTATAGAAATTCAATCAAACTAATAAAATCCTTATCTATATTACCACTACACAGCTGGTAATTTAACTAAAATGTTTTTAAATTATAACTTTATTAAATATTTTGGTTAATAACTAGCCTCTTAAAGTCATAGATTTTCCCAATCTTATAAATGATATAACTTCTATAAAATGTTAATATATGCCTTTGTCATTTAATAAAACAAACCCTTCAAATAAACTATGCAATTTTTAGGCCAGAAAAAGCAAATAAAAGATATGCTAGATCTGTGAAACATGACATCGGTATTTCAGAGATCTAGAAATATATTTCAATGCTTTATCTGACACTAGAGAAGAGCCCAAATAGCCAAGCAATCTTAACAAAAAGAACAAATCTGGAGGCATCACATTATTCAGACTTCACACTATACTACGAATAGCATGGCATTGGTGCAAAAATATAAACATCCTAGACCGATAGAATGGAACAGAGAACCCATATATAAAGCCACGCACCTACAACCAACTGATCTTTGACAATACAGATAATATACATTGGAGAAAAGAAGAAGCCCTTGTCAATAAATAGTGCTGGGAAAATGGGATAGCCACATACAGAAGGATGAAACAGGGCCCCTCTTTCTCACCACTCATAAAAATTAATTCAAGATGGATAAAAGGCTAAATGCAAGGCACAAAATTATAAGAATTCTAGAGAAAAAAAGTAGGAAAAATTCTTCTAGAGATCAGCCTAGTCAAAGAATTTATGACTAAGACCCCAATGCCAATTACAGTACCAGCAAAAATAAATGTAACTTTATTAAATTAAAAAGCTTCTGCACATTTAAGGAAATAATCAACAGAACAAATAGACAAATTACAGATGGAGAAAGTATTCACAAACTATACATCTGATAAAAGCTAATATCCAGAGTCTACAAAGAACTCAAATAAGCAAGGAAAAAAAAATCTATTAAAATGTGGGCTAAATTCGTGAAGGAATAATTTTCAAAAGACAATAGACAAATGTTCAATAAATGTATGAAAAAAATGCTTAACATTGCTAATCATCAGGGAAATTCTACTTAAAACTACATGAGGTAACTTTACCTCAATTAGCATGGCTTTCATTTAAAAGTTCAAAAAGAATAGATCCTGGCAAGGATGCAGAGAGAATGGGGAAAATGTCTGCTGTTGGTGGGATAGCAAGCTATTACAACCTCTGGAGAAAATTGTATGGAGAGTTCTCAAAGAAATAAATACTAAAAGTAGATGTACCATTCGATCCAGAAATCCCATTACTGGGTATCTACAGGGTCTTTTTTATCTAAAAGACACCTTCACAAATTTTTATTGCTGCACACTTCACAATTGTAAAGATACGCAATCAACCTAAGTGCCCATTAATTCAGAGAGGATTGATAAAATGTGGTACAGGTATACCATGAAATACCACTCAGCTGTGAAGCTGGATGATTTAATTAATGCCTTCTGCAACAATTTGAATGAAACTGGAGACCATTATTACAATTTGAATGAAACTGGAGACTATTATTCTAAGTGAACTGTCTGAAGAATGGAAAACCAAATACCATATTCACATGCTATTAAATTGGAAATAACTGATGACTACACATACATATGGAGGAAAGGAAAACTCAATAGTAATCAAGCAAATGGGAGAGGGAAGGGGCTAAAACATACCTAATAGGTACAATAAAAACTGAGTGATGGGCACACTGACAGCCCTGACTCAAGCCATGTAACAAATACATTTATACTAATCAACAAGACTTTAAGTATTTTTTTAGTCATGTAAAAACCATTGAAAGTAAATGTGGTGTTATAGGTTGCATTGCGTTCCCTCCTAATCCTTTGTTGAAGTCATAACTGAGATAATTGTCAGCATGTCAGAATATGGTCTTATTTGGAGATATCCTCATTTCAGATGTAATTAGTTAAGATGAGGTCATACGGAAATAGGTTAACCCTTTAATCCAATATAATTAGTGTTCTTATGATAGAAGAAATTTAGGTACAGAAAGACACCCACAGGGAATGCTAATTGAAAGATAAATGTAGAGATGGTGGTGATGCTCCTACAAACCACAAACACCAAAGATAGCAATCAAACCGTCAGTAGTTAGATAAGAGGCATAGAATAGGTTATTTCTCGTAACTCTCAAAAAACAAAACAAAACACCAAACCCAAGTCAGCCAGCACCTTAAACTTGAACTTCTAGCTTCCAGACTACAAAAAAATAAAATATATATTTAAGCCATTCAATTTGTGGCCTTTGCTATATCAGCTCTAACAAACAAATACTTCTAACAAGTGTAGGCTAATATCAAAGTAGACTAAAATACATAATTATTAGCGATAAAAAGATAATTCACAATAGAGGATCATTACCCAGAAAGTTATAAAATTCTAAATTGTGTCATCTAATAACATTATTTCAATGTATCTGAAGCAGATTCAGCCTTCTAAAAGCCCGTCAACCAAATATGGATTAACAAACTGTGGTATATGTATACCATGGAGTACTATTCAGCCATAAAAAGATAGAAACTTTACATCTTTTTTATTAACCTGGATGGAGTTGAAGCATACTCTCCTTAGTATCAAAAGAATGGAAAAGCAAGTATCCAATGTAGTCAATACTAATATGAAGCCAGTAGATTATCTAATACATACCTACATAAGAGAAAAACTCAATTGAATTTAAGTCTGGGGGGGACGAAGGAGGGAGGAAGGGAGGGGATTGGTATGCTCCCACTTAATGGGCATGAGCACAATGTAAGGGTATATGGCACACCTTTGGGGTAAGGGACACAACTGTAAGAGGGATTCAATATAACAAATACTACAAATACTGTAACCTAGTTGTTTGTACCCTCACATTAACCTGAAAATTTTTTAAAAAATGTACTTAAGTTAAATAAAAAAGAAAAACTAGTGTACTCTACATTCATGGTAGATACCATTAGTGACTATCTCTCAATAAATGATAGAAAAATAGGAAAAAATTAAGTAACAATATAAAAGATTTCACAAACATCATTAAGAACATTGATGTTATTGAAATAGATTAATAAAAAGGAACATCCAGCAAGGACAAAAATACATTTATCTTTCAACTAGACATGGATCATTTACCAAAACTGAATACAAAACAAGATCTTTTTCCTGACTACATTTAAAAACAATAGTACAATAGCAACAGATAAAAGGAATCATAATTAGTATTATAAATACCCAACATGGACTAAGTACACACTTCTAAATAACTTTATTATTTATTAAAAAATAAGTACAATGAAAAAAACATTTTGAATGGAATGAAAATTAAAATATAAGATGAACAAACTTGTGAAATATCATTAATCTATGTTTAGAGTAGTTCAGATAAAATTATGGTCCCCAATTCATACATTTAAAGGGAGAATGCATGAATATCCACTTCTAAAAAATAGAACATGAATATCATATTAAAGCAAATAAATAAATAATTTGCAGAAGATAAAAGCACACAGAAAAAAATACAAATTAACTATATTTAAAAAAATCATAAAGCTAGAAATGGTTTCTTTTAACAGTACAACTTTTGTAGTTCTAAGAAGAGTAAATGAAAAATATAGACAAGTTATAACTAGCAGTGTTATGAATGAAAAGGGGTCATCATTATAAATCATACAGATGTTAAGAATCTATTAAGGAATATCATTAACGACTTCATATCAGTTAATTTGACAATCATTACATGGAAACTTCCAGGAAAAATATAGACTGCAATGAAATTAAAAATTGATTAGCATTAAATGTATTAAGTGAATTGCATTTATAATAAATATATGCTTACCTAAATTCTCAGAATTAAATTGACTACTGAATAATCTAGAACATTTGAGAAGAAAAACGTTTCAACAGTCTTTCCCGTTGGCGTGGATGTGGAGAAAAGGGAACACTTTTGCGCTGCTGGTGGGAATGCAAATTAATACATACCTTTTGGAAAGATATATGGAGAGCACTTAGCGATCTAAAAATAGATATGCCATTCAATCCTGTAATTCCTCTACTGGGCATATACCCAGAAGACCAAAAATCACATCATAACAAAGATATTTGTACCAGAATGTTTATTGCAGCCCTATTCATAATTGCTAAATCATGGAAAAAGCCCAAGTGTCCATTGATCCACGAATGGATTAATAAATTGTGGTATATGTACACCATAGAATATTATGCAGCCTTAAAGAAAGATGGAGACTTTACCTCTTTCATGTTTACATGGATGGAGCCTTACTTCTCAGTAAAGTATCTCAAGAATGGAAGAAAAAGTATCCAATGTACTCAGCCCTACTATGAAACTAATTTAGGGCTTTCACATGAAAGCTATAACCCAGTTACAACCTAAGAATAGGGGGAATGGGGATAGGGAGGGGACGGAGGGGGGAGGTGGGTAGAGGGAGGGGGATTGGTGGGATTACACCTGCAGTGCATCTTACAAGGGTATATGTGATACTTAGTAAATATGAAATGTAAATGTCTTAGCACAATAACTAAGAAAATGCCAGGAAGGCTATGTTAACCATTGTGATGAAAATGTGTCAAACGGTCTATGAAACTAGTGTGTGATGCCCCATGATCATATCAATGTACACAGCTATGATTTAATAAAAAAAAAAATAGTCCTTCCGGATATTCAAAATAAAAGAACATTATAAATTCATTTAATGATGGCTTTATAAATTTCATATCAAAACTTAACAAGAAAACATAAGAAAGGGAATACTGTGCTAGCAATACTTCTAGCACAATATTGCTCTTTAAAAGAGATGTTGAAAGAAAAAAACTAAGCCAAATATTAACCAAATCTAGCACTATATAAAGGTTTAGGAGTATACGTTGTATATGTGTATATATACATACACATTGTAGTAAAGTTAGATTAATACTTATTCATCCTTGAAGTACAAGATTGGTTTCTATGTGATCAATCACAATATTTAAAAGAGAGAAAAGTCACATGAACACACAGCATCCAAAAAATAAAACTCCAAAAGTTATTCACATAAAATACACGAAATCTGTGAATTTTACTTGATATAGAAAAATGAATGATTAAGTTCAGGATCTTGAGAGGAAGAGTTTAAATTGGATTACCTAGGTGACACCTAAATCCAATTACTAATACATTATATTAATATTTAATTAATAATTAATATTAATACATCGTAAGAAACAGGTTAGAGGAAGATTCATGAAAGACAGAGGGGAAGTTGCAGTAGAGAAGGGGGCAGAATTGGAGGTTCATAGCCACAAGAATGCTTGGAGGCACCAGAAACTGGCAGAGGCAAGAAAGCATTCTTTTCTAGAGCATTTGGAGAGAGTATACCCTAATGATACTATGATTTCAGGAGACTTCTACACTCTGGAATTACGAAAGAAGAAACTTCTGTTGTTTTAAGATGCCAAGTTTGTGGTAATTTCTTATGGTAAGTCTAGAAAGTTAATACAATAAAGAGTATCTTTGTAGATACAAAAACAGCATCTGATAAAATTTAACATCCATTCATGACAAAAATGAGTACTTAGAAGATAAGAGAAAAAATCTGTTGCCTTTTCACAAATACCTACAAAAATTTGGAGCAAGCAATGTATTTAATAACAAAATACTTGGAGTTTTTTCAAGATTAGTATTGTTATATAAATTTTCTGTTATAACAAACAATTTTTGTCCCACATTTTTATCCTACATAAAACCGGTTGTTCTAGCCAGCACAATAAGATAATAGTAAATGATAATTCTAATGGAAAGAATAAATTATAGCTTTGCTGTCAACATAATTGTGCATGTAAAAAGTCCAAAATAATCAACAGATATTCTATTGAAATAGATATTTGGATACAGCAAGGTCAATATAATGTAATAAATTGTACTTTATTTAGCAGCAACGATGAGAACGTGTAATTTCAAATTAAAGCTGATAAAACTATTTCAAAAAAGTTAGGTCTGGGGGGTGCCTGTGGCTCAAAGGAGTAGAGCCCCAGCCCCATATGCCAGAGGTGGCAAGTTCAAGCCCAGCCCTGGCCAAAAACTGCAAAAAAAAAAAAAGCTATATCTGATAAAGCTGAGCTAATATATACAACCTAGCATGCCACTATTATCTATATGTGCAACAGAAATGCATTCATATTAATTGTCAAGTATATAATTACAGAAGCACTATTTGCAATAGCCAATCACTAGAAATAAAGTGAATTTTATGAATTATAAAAACATTGTGGTTAATTTATGAAATAGACTATCTGAAATCAATCATAAAGAATAATAGATTGCTATCTATAATAATACATGTGATGTTGAACTGAACAAACTGATTCCTTTTGTAATAGGTTCCAATGCATCCAAAAGTAACTCATGGTAATTGAACACCGGATGGTGGCTACCTTTTGGTTGAGTAGTGACCGGAAGAGGGCACCAGAGAGCTTCTGAGTTGCTGATAATATTCTTGATTTGTGAGTTGTTTAGAATTCAGCAGTCCTCAAACTTTTTGGCAGCAGGGACCAATTTCATAGAGAACAGTTTTTCCACAGACGGAGGTGGGGGCGGGAGCTTGTGCAGCCTGGTGGCTAAGAGGCCACAGACCGATACTGGTCCGTGACCTGGGGATTGGGGACCTCAGGATGAACTTTCACTTTATGAATTTTTTTGTGTCCTGAAGGAATTAGAACGTAAGATATAATGTGATCAATAAGGACCTACATTAATTCCTCAAATTCTAAAAATTATGTAACAAAGATTTAGGCAGTGTACCAGACTAAGGGGAAGCTGTTTGTTCACATTGCCCTACCATCTTGGGCTGAAGGCTGAGAAATTGGGGTAACATAATCTCTGTCTAAGCAGAAAGAAAATAATTGTCTCCAGATAGAACCCCGGTGGTTTGTAGCACCATAAAGATGGAGTGGCCCAGTAGGTTGCCATATCACATTAAGGAATTTCCACATAACCTTGGTGGGAAAGAATGGCAGAAATAGCCTGATTCCCTTAATCTGGAAAGCCATAGAGCTCAGATGCAGTGTTAGTTATTATACAAATATACCAAATGTAATCAAATAATTGGCTGTCAGTGAGGTAATGCACTTGTTAATTAAATTGAATTCACTATTCCACATAATTTAAAACACCATACAATTTTATCTGTCCACTTATGAAAAAGATTATCTAAACATGTCTGCTGCCATAAATTTTGTGAGGAATCAATGTCTTTCTTATTAAGGTTTTAAATTTTAGAATCTGGTTTAGAGCCTTGGATTAAATAGAGAATAGGCCTTCCTCACTTCCTGCTCCATATCACCTCAATTCACCTGAGTATGTTTAAAGCTAATGGCTATGCATAACAATGACCTCTGCCTGTCTCTCTGCCTGAGAACTTTTGCTAGCAGAGAAGAGACTGCTGGGTGACACAGAGGCACACCAAAAAGGCAGGAAATGGTGACACCCCTCAATCCATAGATGGAATCAGTGAATAAACAACTCATCCTGGTATTCTCCAATAGGCTAATTTAGAGGCTTGTGTCACACATCATAGATAAAAATGACGTAAAATGGGTACTTACAAAAAGCAAAATAAGGCAGACTGCTTTGCAAATTGTGCTCAGAACTAAACAGTGAATGAAAAGATAAAGGAGTGCATAACAAAGAAAGTTGCTTTAAAGTTTGCTTTTCATCAATAATCCCTGGTTTTAGTAAGTGATGATTTTTGTTGACATCTGTTAAAAATTTTACCAATAGAAAAACCTTCCTTTTCTCTAGACTATGCAGTCTCTTTTTCATAGAGAAATTAGAGAAAAGAAAAAAAAATCTGTACATTTGAAGAGTTTTCTGTATTATTTCTATCATTAAATGTTATTAATTGCATATTGAGTTTATTAGTTTTAACGTGGATAATTTTAATTGTAACATTGCCATAGTAACACTAGCAAAGGTGCCGTGTTAATTTAATCATCAAAGTTGGATCCAAATATGAATATTTAATGTAGGCAATAGCTGTGATTATGGAGCCTTCTAATTGCTAATGAAAATTAGGCAGTTTGATTTTTTTCCCCTAAATCTGACTCTGCAATCTGACAATTACTTGAGTTTCTTCAAAAAGCAATAAAGGTGAGATATTAATTTTACTACGTCAGAAATTATGTTCTTTAAAAAGACAAAAAATGTTAAGGACTGTGTGGAGCAACTTAATCCTGTGTTGAAAAAGAGACTGGTTCTTAATAATCATTTTCTCTTTTTATTCTTACCATTTAACTGAAAAACTGAGGAAACAAAGTACTTAGAATATTTCTGTTGAAAATCATCATCAACATATTTTTCCGAAATCTCACAATTTTACTGGTTTCAGAAACTTGCAAGCTGTTGTTTCTCACAGCAAAAGAACAAAATTTTCTCTAATTAATTAATCCTGCAATTGTAACATGGTGGTAAGTATTTATGTATGTAAACATACCAAGTTATAGTAAAAATACAATATAAAACCTATAATACTTGTGTTGGATACTTACTGTGAATGGAGTTTGCAGGACTAGAAGTTGCTCTGAGTCAGAGAGCAGCGAGTGAATGGGAAGGCCTAGGACTCTACGATTTACTACTATATTTTTTTATAGACACTATACCCTTAAGCTATACTAATTTTATAAAAACTATTTTTCTTTGTGCAATAGTAAATTAACCTTAGCTTACTGTAATGTTTTTACTTTATAATAACTTTTTTGCTTCTTTTATAACTTCTAAGCTTAAAGTGCAAACACATTAACACCTATAAAAAATTATTTTTACTAATATCCTTTTTCTGTAAGCTTTATTGTATTTTTAATTGTTTCCCTTTTTTACTATGTTTAACTTGCCTTTTGAAAATGAGGACACAAACACATCCGTCAGGCTAGGTCTACACAGAGTCAGGGTCATCAGTATTGCTATTTTCCACCTACTCATGCTGTCTCACTGGAATTATCTTCAGAGCAATAACATGCAGGGATCTGTTATCTCCCTTTGTAACAATGCATTCTTCTGGAATGTCTCTTGAAGGATCCGTCCTTCAGGGAGTGTCGCTCTTTACAAATGTATCTAGGATGCTTTGTTTGATTTGTTTTTATCATCATAGATTCGCTCACCACAAATCTTCCTATCTTTTAATTAAAGCATTTTGGTGTTGGGATTCATTTTAAACCTTTTAAAAAGCTTGTTGATGTGTACAAGAGCTTTTGTTAAACCCTTCACTGTGAATTTTCCCTGGAACTCTTCTTTTCCTTGTTCAGCTGTTCAGTTTTCTGTTTCCTCACTTTCAGCTATGTGTTCCTGCTCCAGTTCTAACAACTACTCATTAGTTACCTCCTTGGGAACCACCGCTAAGAGCTCTTCAGTGTCGCCCTAGTGCACACCTACGTTAAAGTTTTCCCATCTCAACCACAGCCTTGTTGAAATTTACCACCTTTTTACCTTTAGCAGTCCTTTGGAGTTACAGGCAAACCTGCGTATCTTCTTCCAGATGTCATCAAACACTTCTCGGTGACATCACTTCAGGCCCTAGTAGGTTCCTGATATGGTCATAGACATTGTAGTCCTTTCAAAATTACATCATCATCTTCTCAGTGTCCTCCACCGCAACAGTAGCTTGGGCAAAGGCCTCACGTTGCAGGCCTTAAAAATTGTTATAACTCATTGATCCATCGGTTGTAACAAACAGATGATGTTCAGAGAAATAACATCACTTTGCTATTGTGATGAAGATTACCAATAAAAGGAAGATATTAAGTAGGGTTACCAGGAACAAACTATAAAATGTTGAAAGGCGTTTTAGTGTCCAGACAGTACTTTTGCATTTGGCTGGCCTGGCAACTCACAAAGGCATTTATTTGGAAGACAAACTAAGTGATCCATAACAGCTCGTGGCTCCTGTAGTGAGTGCACTGGCCATGTGTGCTTGCGGGTATGCTTGAAGGTCCAGTGGTTCTCGAGCCAGACCACAAAGGGTTTCAATTTCTGCAACATTGTCCCCAATGTTGGCATTATGTCCTTAAAATCCTTGAAATCTGGCTTTGACCTATCCTCCTTATGTATAAAAATTATTTCAGGCATCCATTTCCACAATAAGGAGGTTTCATCTATAGTGAAGATTTGCTGTGGCAAGTATTAATAATTTTTCTTCATGATTGGCTCATCTAGAGTTTCCAAAAATTATTCAGTTGCTTTCACTTCAGCTCTCGGAGCTCATTTTCATACCGTGAAATAAATAATGGTTCTTGGATCATTTAAACTACACAGAACTATCAGTAAATTCAACATTGTAGCTGGCTCCATCCTTTTCTTTCACCATCACAAACCTTTTGCTTTGGTCATGATCATCATGCTGCTGGGAGGAATGAGCTTCTGTGATTGATTTTCAATCCAGGTCATTGGATGTTTTTCCATATCTGATATAGACTCTTCTGAATTTTTCTTAGTCTTTTTGGCTGCCATGAAGCAGATCCTTCAACAGCTTCTGGCACTTTGTTCTTGTTCTTCAAGATCATAGCTATGATGGAATTGAACACACCTGACTGGTGAGCCATAACCATTGCTTCACCGTCCTTAATCACTTTAAATTTAATTTCCAGGTCCCTCATTCCATGATTCTTATTGGAAACATTAGCAGTAAATTTTGTATGCCTAGGGGCCATAATGAACAAAAGAACAAGAGATGAAATCAAGCACAAGAAAAATAATGCAATCAAGAGGCAAGATAGACAAAAGATGCATGAGGCTATCACCAGTGTAACATGACACAGTGTTTTCTTGTTAACATTTTTATAATAAATAGAAAGAGTAAACCCTAAAATAATCATAAAAGTATACTGTAGTAAATACACAAGCCAGTAACATAGCCATTTATTGCAGGTTTGTTTACACCAGCATTGCCACAAACATAAGTGATACAGTGTATTGTGAAGTTATAATGTTATGACAACTACAACATCTCTAGGTGACAAGAATTTTTCAGCTCCATTATAATCTTATGAGCCTATCATTGTATATGTGCCTCAATGTTTAACAAAACTTCATTGTATGACATATAAATGCTTACACACACACACACACTTATGTAATAAAACAGTGTAGGGCTCCTAATATATGATAAGGGCTAGTAAGTACCACTTACTGGTACATCATGACATGTGTTTTCCTCCACTTCACAATATTGATAATCCATTCCAAATCTGGAAGTCTTCTTTTCTTCTAAGCCATAAGGGTGAAAAGAGATTTGAAGATGTATTTTATTCTTTGATCCTAATTATCACAATCCCACCCCACCTCACTTGCTACTTAGAGTGTCTATTCCAGGTATCATCAAACTTTTTAAATAGGGGGCCAATTCACTGTCCCTCAGACTGTTGAAGGGCCGGACTATAGTTTAAAAAAAAAAAAAAACTATGAACAAATTTCTATGCACACTGTACGTATCTTATTTTGAAATAAAAAACAAAATGGGAACAAATACAATTCACACCACTTCATGTGGCCCACGGGCTGCAGTTTGAGGACACCTGGTCTAGACCAAGGCATATCCTTAGCTCCCACAAGCTATTAACAATTGAGATATTGTTTCTTGAATTAGAAAAAATAAATTGTAGAATGTTTCACTTCTTGTCTTCAGTGGGAAGATTGGAAGCAAAGAAGAAGTGTTTTGTAATATGGTCCTTAAATCTCCACCTAAATTTTTTTTCCATTCTCAGCTATTTCCAAGTTTATGTCATTAGTTTCTTATAGTTTTAACCCATTTTTCAGAATGTTGTAGGGATTAGTTTTTAAATTCTTTGTGATTTCTTAAGTGTATCCTAAATTTATTAATTATTTTGTTCTTCATTGCTATTAATAATTTTTTTCAGTTATTATTTTTCCATTTACTTGTAAATTTTTTTCTGTTTCAAGTTTTCCTTTCCTATCATAGCATCTCTTACATGTGTTTCTTATTTTTACTAAGGAAATGCATGCATAATTACCTAGACAACGGTCTTTCTTTGTTATATATTTTAAAGTTTATAAATACATCAAGACACACATAATTTATATCTTCCAGAGGAAGAGCATTTTCCTCAACTTACAAATGAACCCTATTTTTAACTTAAAGTGGTGCAGACACATTGCTGCTCAAATATCTTCAGCTTGTTATGACATTATTTCCAGATCCTAAAGAACGCAGATATATATTTTGAGTATTCATAATTTTATAACAAAACAATTGTACTACCTATTTGTATGTATAACATTGCTTTCTGTACACGCTATCCCAGTTATACAGAGTTTGGCCAGTGAAGCACAATAAACAAAAATGTAAAAGCATTAAAATGAAGAAAAATATATCATCACAGGGAAAAGTATATATTATTCTGGAGGGAAAAATGCATTTTCTATTATTATCTTTCCCTGTACATTTAATGTGTTAATAAAATGTTGAGCTACAATAGATAGGAAGATAGGGCTTTCTGTAAGGTAGAAGACAAAAGGTATGAGGATATGCCCAATTAATAGCAACATTCACTCATGAATTCTGCAGTGTCAAAGTAAAAGAAAACAACAACAACAACAAATGAAACAAAACAAAGCAAAACAACCCTATGTTTCCAGGCTGCCTGTTAGCTAGCATTCTGGGTGAAAATTAATTTCTACAAATTGAATGTATTTATACAGGTGGTAGAAGAGAACAATTTCTTTTCACTGTTACGATTTTTTTTTTTTTTCCTAGAAGTTAAGGTCATGATGATGTTGAGGGGTTTTTTTGCTTCAAAAGTATTTCAATGTCTGATTTCCAGGTTTGTGAATGTTTTAGTTTCCTGATCCCTGAATTATTAATTGCTTCATTGGTGATTGTGGGTTTTAAATATTCATTTATATTAATTTTATTCTGACTGTACAAAAAGGTGCTCTGGATCAGAGGTAGAATTTTTTTTTTTTTTTGTAGAGACAGAGTCTCGCTGTACCGCCCTCGGGTAGAGTGCCGTGACGTCACACGGCTCACAGCAACCTCTAACTCGTGGGCTTACGCGATTCTCTTGCCTCAGCCTCCCGAGCAGCTGGGACCACAGGCGCCCGCCACAACGCCCGGCTATTTTCTTTGTTGCAATTTGGCCCGGGCTGGGTTTGAAGCCGCCACCCTCGGCATATGGGGCCGGCGCCCTACTCACTGAGCCATAGGTGCCGCCCAGAGGTAGAATTTTTATTAATCATCTCACAATAGATAAGAAGCTCATTGGTTGCTTCTTTGCCACAGTGCTTACCCCTAGGAGGATGCAATGAAACCCAGCAAAGACTTAACCTGTACTAGTATCCACACACTCCACAGAGAAATTTTTTTTCCTGCTTTTATATACAAAAAGGAGCTGCGCCCCTCTCTTCTGAAAAGAGCTCCTTGAAAATATAACAAGCTTAAGTTCTAACTCAACCCCTTTGGTATGTAAATATACTCCTTCTATTATTATGACTTAGACTAATTCTAGGGCATTTTGATCCATTTGCATTGCTCTAATGAAATAACCAAGACTGGGCACTTTATAAAGAAAACTGGGTTTTTTGGCTCCAGGTTCTGCTGGTTGTATAGGAGTATAACTCCATCATCTGCTTCTGGTGAGGGTTTCATGGAGAGGCAAAGGGGAACAGGCAAGGGGGAAGGGAGCAAGAGAAAGAGAGGAGCTGCCAGGCTTTCTTTCTTTCCCATTTTTTTTTTTTTTTTTTTTTTAGCAATTCATTCTATGAGGACCAAATAGAGTAAGAACTCACTCATGACCAGGAAGCCAGCACCAAGCCTTCATGAGGGCTAAACATGATCTAAACGTCTCCCACAAGGTCCCACCTCTAACACTGGGGGATCAAATTTCAACATAAGATTTGAAGCTTTTCATATGAAAGCTATAAATTAGTAAGAATATGGGGAAAGGGAGGCCAGGGGAGGGGAAGGATGGGTGGAGAGAAGGTAATTGGTGGGACCACACCTACAGTGCATCTTACAAGGATAAATGTGAAACTTAGTAAATGTAGAATATAAATGTCTTATCACAATAACTAAGAAAATGCCAGAAGGTTATGTTAGCCAGTGTGATGAAAATATTTCAAATTGTATATAAAACAAAAAAAAAAGAAAGAAAGAAAAAAGTTAAGATAGTATTTGCAAAATAAATCTATCTAATATTTCAAAAAAAAAAAAAAAGATTTGAAGGTGAAAAATATCCAAACTATATCATGAGGCTTCATCCTTTTTGAAATGTAAGTACTGAAGGAGAGCACTTTGGTTTTCCTGGCAACCTGGGGCTTAATCTAGGCTAATCTTAGTCTAAACTGTAACCAGTTGACCCACTCAGAGAACTAAAAGAAGTTTTAATATCCCTTTAAATGTGACCCATTATCCTGACAAATGATTACTGACATGATTGTCATGCTGTATTGGAGAATCTCCAATGCTATTGGAGTCTAGAGCTTCATTAAGGAACACTTGAACATTTCTCCACTGGGTTGATATTTTTATTTATTCATAATTTTACTTATAATGTTATTCTACTTTAATTCCAATCTTCTTATTTTCTATTTTTCACTGTGCCAGTGATATTAGCTCCCTGTAAATTAATTCTGCTGTATTTTAAAGGTTATTTCTACAGGACCAGTTTCAAGTCTTTTTTACACCCTTTCTCACCCAAATAATTATTGTATTATATAATCACATAGCCTCTATATTAAAGTACAATTCAAATATCTAGAGCAATTTCAGATTTTGCCACTAACTTGGATGTTTTTAAAAGGAAATGTTTTATCTTTTGATGGCTTCAACATTTGTCTTTTTCTGTTTCTTCCTCTGACTCTCTTTTTTTCACTTGGTGAGGACTGTCTCTGTGAGTTACATTTAAGCACATAAAGTGGAGAATCAGACCAAGACTCAAAGGAAAGAGAACACTGAGCTCAAGTGCCATCAATACACAGAGCTCTAGTGTTAGGGACAGAGGACAAGGACACTTGACGATTTTATGATAGGTTAGCTATCCATCTTCATAAATTTGGGAAGGGAGAAGAAAGATGTGGAAAAAATCTTTGTCAGTTAATGACTTGTCTGAGTTTTGCTTAAGCATTCAAGCTCACATATTCATGGAACCACGCATGGCACACAAAGATCAGGAAAATGGAATCCTCCTCACAAATGCTTCTCATGCACTACAAAATGTTGGTTCAATGATTTTGAATTTTTTGATTCTGTTTTATTTTTGCATAAATTGCAACTAGATTATTTAAAAACACATAATTTATTTTTCTTTTGTTTGTCTCTTCTCTTTCATTTTTTGTTCAGCTAAATGGGAGCAAGCGGCTACTTTGTGTTTCTTTTCTATTCCATTTTGTGTGTAAAGAAAATGGTGATATACCCAGAAAATACAAAATATACAAACAAAAATTATTTTTAAACATCATCTGGAATGTCATAGCCATAAGAAAACCCCTATGAGTCTTTGGTAATTATTATACTTCCTTGAACTACCTTTTTTATTATACTACCTTTTTCTTTCTACTTTTTCCATATACACACATGCACAAGCATGTAAAATTATGTTGTAAATATTTAATTTGTATACTGATTTTTTACTAAACATTATATCATGAGCATTTTTATGTCATTTTATTCAAATATATGTTTTCTAACTGCTAAATAATATTCAACTTTGTGCAATGAAAAATATCAATTTAACAGTTCTTACAGAGAATATTTGGCTTTTATTTTTTTTTCCTTAAAAAAAGCTATATAGCATGTTTTATAGTACATACCAGTCTGATCTTATCTCTAAATTTTCCCTTAGGAAACTTTTCCAAGTTGAATTACTGAATTAAAATATAAAATATTAAAATTTAATTTATATCACAAATTTTCTTCAAAAACATCATACTATTTTATATAAATGCTTAACAGAAATAGTCAAGTCCAAAATATTGCATTTTCTCAGTTCTTCCACACAATAAAGCGTACCATAATTCTTTAGAAATGTAGTGAAATTATATGCAAAATGCTATTACAGCGTTTTACTATTTCATATTTTCAGGGCTTATGGTGCAGTTAAATTTTATGATTTTTAATTTTGCCCATGAGACTTAACTATTTACATCATATATCAATTTTTATTGATATTTCTTCCTAATTCTTATTAAATAGTGTTTTAGATAAGTCAAGTTATTTAAGCTAATATTTACATATATGCAAAATATTTTTCCTGATAGTCTCTTTAATTTTATCATATACAGTCCATAATCATTGTTGATATATAAGCTGTTTTAATTTTTATTCTTTATATTCTATCAAGTTCCTCCATGATTTCTAATTTTTCTTTAATGTCAGAATTTTAAAATTGAATAGAAGATAAACATTTGCTTAACTATTCAAGTGACAAGTTTGAGGTTTTACTACCTTTTAAATCCATTTGACATTTACTTTATTGTATGTTGATAAGCAAGATACTCCAAAGCATCATGTTTTGAACACCTTATCTCTTTCTCAAGGTTTTAAAATTTAAGCTGTCTGAAATTTCTATTTTTGTATATTTCTCATTTATCTAGAATTCCACTGACAACCTCCATTTTAAAATTTTTCCTTCAAAATATGCTTTGAATGCTTATTTTATTAGTTCTGTTTCTGTTCATTTACCCCACCATTTTGTTTTTAGCAAGCATCTATTTCCTTCAAGATGGAAATTAAAATTCATATAGAATTTGAGAATCTATAGAGATTTATAAAAATCACAATTTTATATTGTGTTAATTAATGATTATATAATTGAACACTTCATCCAAACAGAATGTTTTGTTTTTGTTATTTGGGAAATAATTTGTTCTTCCATCTTCACTCCATCCCCCTTTCCATATCTAAAAATATTGAGTTCTGAACTATTATCAAACCAATAATCTCATGTTATCATTAAGACTAATTAATAATATGCTTATTTATAACCTTTCATCTTAACGGGTGGTTTTGTGTGTGCTGATAAATGCAAGATGTATCAGTACTTGTAACTATTCAGATAACTCTTTAGTCATAAAACTGCAGACTACGCATAGGCCTGAGTAGACTTGTACAATTATCTATGTGTCAGCCATAATTCTTAGTTCGAAAACACAAAAACAATTCTGACTTGGAATGCATCATCAGTAGCAATAAAAATTTCTGCAAGTGCTAGAGAATCAGTGTGAAAAGAAGCTTAACTAGAAATCCTATCCTAATCTCATCATTATGATGTTACATGAGGAATTATTGTGGTCATTCCTATTCCTTCTCCATCACTTCACATTCATTTTTTTTTTTAAGAATTTATGATGTGCCTACTAGTCAACTTATATGAGATAAAATATATCGCACAAAGTCCTGACTTTATATTGGGTGGCCAGAGAACTTTCCTCTGGGAAGAACAGCACCTAAATGTCAGAGAGAAAGTATATTCATAATACGGGGATGAGTAGTACAAAGCTCTAGAACAGAAACAATTTAGAGAATTAATTTAACAAAAAAAGGCCAGTGTTACTAGCATATAATTAGAAGAGGCAAATGTGATATAAAAAAAGGTAAAAATGGACAGAGAAATTAGGTAATGTAGAAACATTATATAAAGACTCAATTTTATGAAAGTGTTATGGCAAAGCTTAAAGGTTTTCTAAACAGGGAAGTGACAACATCTAAATTAGAGTCTCCAAAATGTCCTCAGGCTTTCTAGATAATGTCTTTTATCTTCATAATATGTATACTTAAATTTGTTTCCTTACTGTCTTGCCATGAAATTTATGAATTTTTAAATATATTTACATGTATATTTTCCAAAACAAATTATTGCAGTGATCTTGCTGCTAAATAAATGAATGAATAAAGAAATGAGATTAAAAATAATACACATTCTAACTTGAAAATAGTGCTATGAAATCACTAGCCAAATGTTTTACCTACTATATTTAAATCACACGAACTTAAGAGAGCTGGGTAGATTAAAAGCTATTCTCTTAAAAGAAGTAATGGTAAATAGAATAAGCAAAATATTGGGGGCTAGGATGAGTAATAACACACTAACCTGACTTATATATGTTTAAGAAGAAAACGTAGGAATTTTTTTGGAGGAAAGATGAGAATAATCTTGGCATAGGAATGAATGACATTTTGGGGTAAAATACAGTGTATTAAAATGAAAAAGAAGGCATTTTCCTTGTCAATTAGTGATGTCATTTCAAAATATATTGCTACATTGTCATTTATTATGTATACGTTTTGCAAACAACAGTTGTTCCTCCATGTCCACAGATGCTAAAACTGCCATTCTACATAAAGAACTTGAGCATCCAACTGTTTTGGTAACCACCAGCGTCTGGAAAACAATTGTCCTACAAAAACAGAGACTGTATTCTCTCCTCCCAGTCTATAAATTTTCTTGTCATTTTATTTTTTATAGCAGTGTTATGTGCTGAGCAGATAGATTTAGTTTTGAATGAAGTCAAAATTTCTCATTTATCTGTAATAGATTCTACTTTTAGGGTTATATCTAAAAACCTAGACTTTATCCTTTGTTATCTTCTAGAAAGGTTTTCTCCTTTGTTATCATCTAGACCAGACATCAGGTCCCCTTATTCCTGATTCCCATTTCTGAAGAATGGTTACTGGTCCCAAATTGACAGACTGAATGAGCAGAGCAAGCAGGAGCATTCAGGCAAAAATGCTAAAGTTTTATTAAAGATTAAAGCATAGTACATTCCAAAGAATGACACTAAGTTTGACAATTATTTCTCCTTTTATGCTGATTCCCAATTTTATGTTAAATGAGGATGGAGAATTCCTGGAATTGAGAACCCTACCCTTTTCTATCACTGTAGGGCAAATTTTCAGGGTCACCAGGGTATTTCTAAACTGTCATGGTGCTAGTGGGTGTAATTTTTGCGCTGTTAATGAGGGTAGATTTTTAGGGACACTGTTACCTCAGCTGTGCACATACTTCAGAAACCTTCTATTGGGGCTTTGACAATATCTCTGCTATACCTATTTCTGATTGGTCAGTCCTTGTAAACCCTCTTGACACATCATCTGCTTTTGGGGGGAGCCCCCTGCCTAGGGTCCTAAGAGGTTGTTCCCCAAACAATCTGGTCAGTATGACCACACTTGTCTGTTCATGTAAGAAAGTCCTTGGGACATTAAAAAGTCCCCCAAATTAACCAGCTCTCCAAAACAACCCACATGCAAGGTTGTGCACCTCTGAGGTCTTGATTAGCTCTGTTTTCATAACAACTCAGGCCAGACTGACCCACACCAAAGGAACCGTATCCACCATACACCCATCTCACATCTATCTAATTGCCTAACCCCACAGAACTTTATAGGTTTTTATCTTACATTAGGGTCTATGATTTATTTTGAGTTATTTTTTTGTGAAAAGAATAGGTCTAGTCCAAGATTACTTTTTCTAGTGGTTGTCTTGTTCCAACACCATTCGTTGAAAAGGTTATGCTCTCTCTATTTAATTGTCTTTGCTACTTTGTCAATGATCAGTTGACTATATCTGTGCAGGAGTATTTCCCGCCTCCGTTCTTTTTTACTAATTTATTTGGCTATTATTTTGCGAAACTCTCACTGCCTTGAATACTGTTTCTTTATATTACATCCTGAAATTGAGTAGTTTCAATTATTTGTATTTTTAATTGACACATAATAATTGTTCATATTTATGGGGTACAGTGTGATGTTTCAATACATGTATACATTGAATAATGATAAAATAAGATTACCTGTAGGAGGTGGAGCAAGATGGTGGATTATAAACAGTCTTTTACTAGCCACCTGCACAAGACAGGGTAACAAGAAATCCAGCTACCTTTGCCTAGAGGTACCTGGGGACATCACTCTGATGCCACAGTGAAGCAGTGGTGGACTCCAGGAGTCAGCAAAGAACTTTGGAGCTGAGGAAAACTAGCACAGAAGGAAAGTACTTATGTACAGGCAATCGCCCACCAGCCAGCCCTCATGTAGAGGACTAGGGACAGGAAAGGGCTGTCCTATGTTTTTTTTTTTTTTTTATTTTGGCCTAAACTGCATCCTGGAGCTGCCTTGGAAGGCTTATACGAGTGAGTGGAATAACAGTGTCCAGAGTTCAGGACTGAATACCAGGTGGAGTAGATCTCCCATTGGCTGGGCTAATAGCAGGGCACTGCCACTGTGGGAAGGTCGATACTGTTTTTAATAACAGTTGTACTATATTCCCACCAACAATATATTTATATAAGTAATCCCTTTTTAGCACGTTTACACCAGCAGCCATTGTGTTTTGACTGTTTTGGTAATGAACACTCTGATAGATGTAAGGTGGTATCCCATTGTCATTTTAATTTTCATTTCCCTAAAGCTTAATGATGTAAAGCATTTGTTTCCATATGTTTGTGAGCCATTTGTTTCTCTTCTTATCAAAAACATCTGTTCATGTCTTTTGTCCACTTTTTAATGGAGTTAATTGGTTTCTTTTCTTGTTATTTTTTTGAGTTCCTTATAGATTCTAGATGTTCATCCTTTGTCGGTTTTTTTTGTGACCCAGAATATGGTTTCTCTTGGTGAATGTTTCATGTGATCTTGAGAATAATTTGTGTTCCACTGTTGTTGCATGAAATATTCTGTAAATAATAGTTAGATCTAGTCAGTTGATTGATGGTGCTTTTCACTTCAGCTAAATCCTTCCTTGCTTTCCACCTATTAGATCTGTCCATCACCGGTAGAGGTATCTTGCAGTTTCCAAGTATATCAGTGATTTTTTTTTCTTTTTTCCTCTGTGGTTCTTTTAGTTTTTATATTACTTTTTTGATGCTCTCTTTTTGGGAACATAGACTTTAAGGATTATCTTATCGTAGAGAATGGACTCCTTAATTATTGGGTAATTCCCTTCTTTGTCCTTGATAATTTCTTTGCTCTGCTGTCTCCTTTTTGAAGTTGACATAGGTTAAATATCCTTTACCTGAAATATTTGGACCATAATGTTTTGGATTTGAAATATTTTTTAGAATTTTGGAACATTCACATAAACATAATAGTATGTGAGGGATAGGACTCATGTTTAAATATGAAATTAACTCATGTCTTCTTTACACCTTAGACACATAGCCTGAAGGTAATATCATACAATATTTTAAATAGTTTTGTTTATAGCACGAAGTTTTGCCTATGCCCTATCATGTGAGGTCAGATTTGGAATTTCTCACTCATGGTATCATATCATGCTTCTTTATCCACTTGCAGTGGAAATTTTTTTTGAGACAGAGCCTCAAGCTGCAGCCCTGGGTAAAGTGCCGTGGCATCACAGCTCACAGCAACCTCCAACACCTGGGCTCAAGTTATTCTCCTGCCTCCGCCTCCCAGGTAGGTGGGACTACAGGGGCCTGCCACAACACCCAGCTGTTTTTGGTTGCAGCTGTCATTGTTTGGCAGGCCCGGGATGCATTCAAACCGGTCAGGTCAGGTGTATGTGGCTGGCGCCTTAGCCACTTCAGCCACAGGCCCTGAGCCATGCAGTGGAAATTTTTTTTATTGCACTTAATTTATACAGATAATTTTTTTTCCTTATTTATTTATTTATTTTTCTCTTCTTTTTTTTTTATTTAATTTAATTTTTTTTTTTTAATGTTGGGGATTCATTGAGGGTACAATAAACCAGGTTACACTGATTGAAATTGTTAGGTAAAGTCCCTCTTGCAATCATGTCTTGCCCCCATAAAGTGTGAGAACACCAAGGCCCCACCCCCACCCTCAGTCCCTCTTTCTGCTTTTCCTCCCCCCCCATAACCTTAATTGTCATTAATTGTCCTCATATCAAAATTGAGTACATAGGATTCATGCTTCTCCATTCTTGTGATGCTTTATTAAGAATAATGTCTTCCACTTCCATCCAGGTTAATACAAAGGATGTAAAGTCTCCATTTTTTTTAATAGCTGAATAGTATTCCATGGTGTACATATACCACAGCTTGTTAATCCATTCCTGGGTTGGTGGGCATTTAGGCTGTTAAACAGTCTAGTACAAGTGTCCTTATGAAAAAAGGATTTTTTTCCCTTCTGAGTAGATGCCCAGTAATGGGATTGCAGGATCAAATGGGAGGTCTAGCTTGAGTGCTTTGAGGTTTCTCCATACTTCCTTCCAGAAAGGTTGTTCTAGTTTGCAGTCCCACCAGCAGTGTAAAAGTGTTCCCTTCTCTCCACATCCACGCCAGCATTTGCAGTTTTGAGATTTTGTGATGTGGGCCATTCTCCCTGGGCTTAGATGATATCTCAGGGTTGTTTTGATTTGCATTTCTCTAATATAGAGAGATGATGAACATTTTTTCATGTGTTTGTTAGCCATTCGTCTGTCATCTTTAGAGAAAGTTCTATTCATGTCTCTTGCCCATTGATATATGGGATTGTTGGCTTTTTTCATGTGGATTAATTTGAGTTTTCTATAGATCCTAGTTATCAAGCTTTGGTCTGATTGAAAATATGCAAATATCCTTTTCCATTGTGTAGATTGTCTCTTTGCTTTGGTTATTGTCTCCTTAGCTGTACATAGAAGCTTTTCAGTGTAATGAGGTCCCATTTGTTTATTTTTGTTGTTGTTCCAATTGCTATGACAGTCTTCTTCATGAAGTCTTTCCCCAGGCCAATATCTTCCAATGTTTTTCCTATGATTTCTTGGAGGATTTTTATTGTTTCATGCCTTAAATTTAAGTCCTTTATCAATTTTAAACCAATGTTTGTGAGTGGGGAAAGGTGTGGGTCCAGTTTCAGTCTTTTACATGTAGACATCCAGTTTTCCCAACACCATTTATTGAATAGGGAGTCTTTCCCCCAAGGTATGTTCTTGTTTGGTTTATCGAAGATTAGGTGGTTGTAAGATGTTAGTTTCATTTCTTGGTTTTCAATTTGATTCCAAGTGTCTATGTCTCTGTTTTAGTGCCAGTACCATGCTGTCTTGACCACTATGGCTTTGTAGTACAGACTAAAATCTGGTATGCTGATGCTCCCAGCTTTATTTTTATTACTAAGAACTGCCTTAGCTCTATGGGGTTTTTTTCGGTTCCATACAAAACGCAGAATCATTTTCTCCAAATCTTGAAAGTACCATGTTGGTATTTTGATAGGAATGGCATTGAATAGGTAGATTGCTTTGGGAAGTATAAACATTTTAACAATGTTGATTCTTCTAATCCATGAGCATGGTATGTTCTTTCATTTGTTAATATCCTCTGCAGTTCCTTTCTGAGGATTTCATAATTTTCTTTATAGAGATCCTTCACCTCCTTCGTTAGGTATATTCCTAGGTATTTCCTTTTCTTTGAAACTATGGTGAAGGGAGTTGTGTCCTTAATTAGCTTCTCATCTTGACTGTTATTGATGTATACAAAGGCTACTGACTTGTGGACATTGATTTTATATCCTGAAACATTACTGTATTTTTTGATGACTTCTAGGAGTCTTGTGGTTGAGTCTTTGGGGTTCTCTAAGTATAAGATCATGTCGTCAGCAAAGAGGGAGAGTTTGTCCTCCTCTGCTCCCATTTGGAGTCCCTTTATTTCCTTGTCTTGCCTAATTGTATTGGCTAGAACTTCCAGCACTATATTGAATAGTAAAGGTGACAGAGGAACAACCTTGGCTGGTTCCAGTTCTAAGAGGAAAAGCGTTCAGTTTTACTCCATTCAGTAAAATATTAGCTGTGGGTTTATCATAGATAGCTTCAATCAGTTTTAGAAATGTGCCACCTATGCCTATGCTCTTCAGTGTTCTAATTAGAAAAGGATGCTGGATTTTATCAAACACTTTTTCTGCATCTATTGAGAGGATCATGTGATCTTTATTTTTGCCTCTGTTAATATGGTGGATAACATTTATGGACTTGCATATGTTAAACCAGCCTTGCATCCCTGGGATGAAGCCTACTTGATCATGATGAATGACTTTTTTGATGATAAGCTGTAATCTAATGGCTAGGATTTTGTTGAGAATTTTTGCATCTATATTCATGAGTGGGATTGGTCTGAAATTCTCCTTTTTATTCGGGTCTTTTCCTGGTTTTGGTATCAGGGTGATGTTTGCTTCATAGAATGTGTTGGGGAGGATTCCTTCTTCCTCAATTTTTTAGAATAATTTCTGCAGTACAGGAATAAGCTCTTCCTTGAAGGTTTGATAGAATTCTGGTGTGAAGCCATCTGGACCAGGGCATTTTTTGGTTTAAGATTTTTTATTGTTTCTTTGATCTCAGTGCTTGAAATTGGTGTGTTCAGGAACTCTATTTCTTCCTGGGTAAGTCTAGGGAGAGGGTGTGATTCCAAATATTGATCCATTTCCTTCACATTGTCAAATTTCTGGGCATAGAGTTTCGTAGTATTTAGAGATGATCTCTTGTATCTCTGTGTGATCAGTTGTTATTTCCCCTTTATCGTTTCTGATTGAGGTTACTAGAGATTTTACTTTTCTATTCCTTGTTAGTCTGGCCAATGGTTTATCTATTTTATTTATTTTTTCAAAAAACCAACTCCTTGTTTCATTAATTTTCTGAATGATTCTTTTGTTTTCAATTTCATTGATCTCTGATTTGATTTTGGATATTTCTTTTCTTCTACTGAGTTTAGGCTTAGCTTGTTCTTTTTTTTCCAATTCCATAAGATCTCTTGTGAGATTGTTGATGCGCTCTCTTTCTGTTTTTCGAATGTAGGCATCTAAAGCAATGAATTTTCCTCTCAAAACTGCTTTTGCCATATCCCACAGGTTTTGGTAGATTGTGTCTTCATTTTTGTTATGCTCAAGGAAGTCAATGATTTCCTGTTTTATTTCTTCCTGCACCCATGTGTTATTCAACAGAAGATTATTTAATTTCCATGCCTTTGTGTGGGGTGGAGTGTTTTTGTTAGAGTTGAGTTCCACCTTTAGTGCCTAGAGAAGATACAATGTAAAATTTCAATTCTTTTGATTCTGTTGATATTTGTTTTGTGTCCCAGGATATGATCAATTTTGGAGAATTTTCCATGGGGTGACAAGAAGAATGTATACTCTTTATCTTTGGGATGAAGTGTTCTATATGCGTCTATCAAGCACAGTTGTTCTAGAGTGTCATTTAAATCTCTTATATCTTTATTTAATTTCTGTTTAGAGGTTCTGTCCAGCTCTCTAAGAGGAGTGTTAAAGTCCCCTGTTATGATGGTATTATCAGATATCATATTGCTCAGACTGAGTAAGGTCTGTTTCAAGAAACTGGGTGCATAAACATTTAGAATTGAAACATCTTCTTGTTGTATTTTTCCCTTGACCAATATAAAGTGACCATCTGTCTTTTTTGACTTTAGTTGCTTTTAATCCACATGTATCTGAAAATAAGATTGCAACTCCTCTTTTCCTCTGAATTCCATTTGCCTGAAAAATTGTCTTCAACCTTTGACTCGGAGCTTTAATTTGTCTTTTGAAGCCAGGTGTGTTTCTTGCAGACAGCAAATGGATGGTTTGTGTTTTTTAATCCAGTCAACCAATCTATGTCTCTTCAGTGGGGAATTCAAGGCATTAACATTTATTGAGATAATTGATAAGTGTGGTAGTATTCTATTCGTCTTATTTTGTGAGAGTCCATTGCTTAGTTTTATCTTTTGCATCAGTGTGGGGGTTAGTTTCTGTCCTTTAATTTCTGAGTTTTTACTTTGCTGCTGATCCATTGTGGTGGTCAGTGTGCTGAACAGGTTGAAGCATTTCCTGTAGAGCTGGTCTTGTTGTGGCGAATTTCCTCAATGTTAGTATATCCGTAAATGATTTGATTTCTCCATCAATTTTGAAGCTTATCTTAGCATGGTACAGAATTCTGGGCTAGAAATTGTTCTGTTTAAGTAGATTAAAGGTAGATGACCATTGTCTTCTTGCTTGGAAAGTTTCATTAGAGAAGTCTGCGGTCACTCTGATGGATTTGCCCCTGTAGGTCAACTGGCGCTTACTCCTGGCAGCTTGCAGAATCTTTTCTTTTGTCTTGATTTTGGACAAGTTCATCACAATGTGCCTTGGAGAAGCTCGGTTAGAGTTGAGGCGACCTGGGGTCCGATAGCCCTCTGAAAGCAGTGTGTCAGAATCTTTGGTGATATTTGGGAAATTTTCTTTTATAGTATTGTCTAGCATGGCTTCCATTCCTCTGGGGCAGTCTTCTTCCCCTTCTGGAATTCCTATAACTCGTATGTTGGAACGCTTCATACGGTCCCATAATTCTGACAGTGAACGTTCTGCTTTCTCTCTCTTCTTTTCTGCCTCTTTTACTATCTGAGTTATCTCAAGAACTTTGTCTTCTACCTCTGAAATTCTTTCTTCTGCATGGTCTAACCTGTTGCTGATACTTTCCATTGCATCTTTAAGTTCGCTAATTGACTGTTTCAGTTCCTTCAGCTCTGCTATATCCTTTTTATCTTCTTCATATCATTCATCTCTTATTTGATTCTGTTTTTGGATTTCCTTTTGGTTATTTTCCACTTTATTAGCAGTTTCCTTCATTGTTTCCATCATTTCTTTCATTGTTTTCAGCATGTGTGTTCTAAATTCCATTTCTTTCATTCCTAACATTTCTTTATAGGTGGAATCCTCTGAAGTAGCTACCTCATGGTCCCTTGGTGGGGTTGTTCTGAACTGTTTCTTCATGTTGCCTGGAGTTTTCTGCTGATTCTTCCTCATGAGTTATTTCTTTTATCTGTTTCCTTGCCTTAATTTTCCTTTCACTTCCTCTTGCTCTTTAAGTTCTCATGCCTGTGGACTAAGGGTTAGATGAGTCCTTTTGGTACAGAACCAGAAGGGTGAGAAGGTTGAAGAGCAGAAAGGGATGAAAGGAGGACCGAGTAAAAAAAAGAAAAAAAAATAGAGAAAGGAGAGGGGGTGGGTAAAAGGAATATTGACAAAAAGAAGAGAGGTACAGAAAGAGGGAGACAGAGCAATATAAGTGTACAGTAGGGTACTTTGACACAACCTTAAAAAAAAAAACCCACCTTTTGGGGGTGCCCGGTTGGGTGGTTCCCTTGAGGTCAGCAGCTCTTTGCTAACCTGATCAGATACAGTACCTCTACCAAGTAGAGAGGAAAGACAAAAATGCTATAAATCAAACCAAAACAAGCAAACAGAAAATTTTACTGGATAAAATGGGGTTAAAAACCAAATAATAGCAGTAGAAACACTAGGAAAAATGAAGTTGTAGTTATTGAAAAAGGCAGCAATGGGAAATTATAATTAAACTAGAAAAATTGAGAAAGAAAAAGAATCTGTACGGAAAAGGTTGAAATTAAAAAACAAAACAACATCAACAACATCAAAATAAACAAAAAAACAACCAAACCAAAAAAAAAAAAAAAAACCCACAACCAAAAACAAAGCAGTATGTATATGTTGTTGAATATTGTCTGGGTAACACGTGGTCTTCTGGGGTATGAGATGTTAATCACAGTTCTGATACAACTGGAGGCTGTTGATGTCTCAAACCCCAGCAGGAGACACCCTATATCTCTCTTCAGCCCTCTTAAAATGCACTTTGAACTTGTAAACTTGCTGCGCAGAACTTTCCCAGGAAAGTGCTTATCACTGGAATCACTGCTGAAGTGGCTATCCACTTACCTAGTGTGCCAAAACCGGTCTCATTCTGCCCCTGAGGGTTAGGGCTGCAAGGCGGCTCAGACCCCACCCGTAGTCTGCTAGGTTACCAGCTCCCACCCGGATTCTAGCTCTGCGACCCTGAGGGTGGAGCTTTCCAGGGCAGATCACTCACAGTGGCTCCCTGTGTTCCACAGCCAAACACTATTAGCACCCTCTGGCTCAGCAGCTCAGACTGGGGCCCTAGACAACAGCCAAAGTTCTCCACATTCCCGCTCAGGCTCTTCCCAAGGCAGTTCCACTGAGTGCCAAGTCAAAAGACACCAAAACAGTTCACAGGTAAGGCCTTTCCGGTTTGCAGTCTCGCTGCTACTGAACTTACAGTTGTGGGCGGGTTTAGACGGATTGAACACACGCGACCACTTGCCGTTTTTCCACTGTTTTAGTCCTCCTCTTGGGGTCCAGAAGTTGCTCACTGACTCCCTGTATCCTCACAGGGGTGATAATAGGCAGATCCCACCAGCCAGAGATGCCTGGAGTCCTATCTCCCCGGACTCACGGTGCCCAGATATAAGGAAGCTGTTACTCAGCTGCCATCTTGCTTTCCTCTCCCAGAATTCTACCAAACTGCTCACAGGGATAAAGTCCAAGGTTGTAGCTTCAGAACTGATGCTGTGGTCAGGCCTCTGGGACCTCAGCACTTCCGAATGTACCCACCATTTCCCCAGGCCCCCCACACTTATTCTGACTCACAAGCCCCAAAGTCACAGTGTGAGAAAGACTGTGGTGAAAGTGCCTTGAGAAGTCCCAGCAATGAGTACTGCTGGGCCTATGGGCCAGGACAGCACCTCTGTGTCTTCTGTTCCTGCCCCGGGTGTTTTCAACAGAAAGTCTTCATTTGTTTCCTGGAAATAAGGTCGCCACAAAGGTCTTACTTTGCAATGGCTAGCAACATCCCAGACTGTGAGGCTGATATCTTTATATTGTACGATCTCCACATTGAAACCTGTGTAATCTGATCAAGGAAAGATGACTATCAGACCAGATAGATTCTCTTGTTCCCCCTTTGTCATTACTGTCCCAAAGGTAATTGCTATATTGACACCACCGCTTTTAGCTATACAGATAATTTTTAATAATTTTTACCTCATGACTTTTTTTTTTTAAAGAGTAGTCTTTCCAGTGGAAATTTGATTTAGATTTTCTTTTCTCTACTTGTATTCACAGTCCCTTGTATAGATAGCTTTACTAGATTTTTCTTTACGATAGTATTGTCTGGCTTTCTAGGATTTTAATAATTTTTTCTACAAAGTAAAAACCAACCAGATGAATTTTATATTCAAATAGAAGATATTTTAAACATTGTATTGACAATGTTCTAGACCTATAAAAATTAAATTTATTCTGTAAAATATGATGTATCTTCTTCAATATTTCAGCAGTGTTTCCTTACAAACTGTTTACTTAATATCGAAGATGTCATTTTGTCAATAAATAAAACAAAAACATATCAGTGTAATAGCTGTGGTGACTGTTAACTTTTCAACAAAGTTATGCAACTCATTTTTAATGTTTGTCTGAGCATTGTTGGCTTTTTAAAACTTTCTATACCTTTTGAAATAAGCACTAAAGTAGAATGTCATGTATGTAGAATTAAGATAAATGTAACATATATGTTTTTAAGATACTAATTTTTAGTTCAATTATTATTTCCTCTGGAAAGACCTTCTTGAAATTACTGGTTCAATAATCTCTCTAATTTATATTCTATTGTAATTCCTCATTCCTTTTCTTTATAGCAGATTTACTTGTTATATCTCTATATTTATAGGAGAAATTATTTGATTATTCTATTTTATAACAAGTCTGTAGTAATGTATCTTTTTTTTATTCATGTCTTGGCATACTGTATATAACACATTATAGTTTTAAAAATAATATTGTGCTGAATAAAGTGTAATAAAACTTATGAAGAAAGAAAGCACCTAACAATTCAAGATCTTTAGTTAATAAGAAGGCAAAAAGTGCCACTAGTAAGAAGATAAGAAAAGTAATTTCAGGTATAATGAAGATGATGTATAGAGGCGTAGAAATCAAGAATTTTGACACAAGAACAAATAATGCAAGATAGCAAGAGTGATGATGTGGGGATTTAGAGATTGAAAAGTTTATGCAGGGTTTGTGATAAGAAACCATAGATAGCTTTAAACCATGGAAATGATAATGGCACATTAGAGGTAGAAAATATCACTCTGACTATGACAAGTAAACTGAAACATAGCATGTTGAGATATAGAGAAATTATCTAGTAGATAATTCACTTATCTTGTAGAACCATCTAAAAAATGCAAATTGACTTGCCTGAGCAAGAGTGAGACACTACCTCTAAAAAATAGCCAGGTGTGTGGCTGGTTCCTGTAGTCCCAGCTACTTGGGAGGCTGAGGAAAGAGGATGGATTGAGCTATAATGCTAGGACATGCAACATCAGGGTGCAGAGTGAGATTCTGTCTCAAAAAAAAAAATGTAAATTGTGAGTGAAACTAAAGATCTTTTACTGATAAGTGTTTTGGGGTGGTGCAGATCTTAAGAGGGTTATTCGCAAGTTGAATTTTAACTTTTAGTTCATTTTCTCCTTTTATATCCTAGGAGACAGAAATGCTCACATTCACCAAAAAAGGATTACATTGCTGAACCAAGTAATTCTCTATGGAGAATTATAAACTCAATTTTGAGTTTCATATTTATATGAAAGACTTCTAATAGGACCTTAACTGACACAAAAGAAAAGCAATCAAATTATCTTTCAACTGAAGCATATAAACTGGAAATGAGGGCTATACCACAAGATCTTGTTCCATCTAGCATATAAAAAAGGTATTTAAGAGGAAATTCAATTGAAGTATATTCAGGATAATGTTAATTGATATAGAAAATGTCAATTCTAGTTGCTCATAATAGTTGGAGATGAGCAAATGATTCAAAGTAATTTGGATTATTATGATATTGATCATTCAAAATTTTTTTCACTTCAATTCACTTTACACTGTGTCCTTGGGAATGTAGTAAAATAATGATAAAAAGGAGTTATTTAAAATCTTTCATCAAGTCTTTATTTTAGGTGTTATGGATTTCATTGACCTTTTTAAAGAGAAATGTACTTAATCATAATATTTTAAAAGTACATAGAAGTAGTGATGTCAATTCCACAAAAATAGATAATTATTTTTATATGCATACATAACCTCAATTTTTCTAACTTTTTAAAATAAAAATTATTATTGAGTATGTTGAAATTAACAGGAAATATTGAACTAAATGAACATGTTAATTTGCAAGCAAACCTGGATGCTCATAATTTATATTTAGTAGACAATACATATGTAAATAAAATATGCATTTGCTTTTATTTTATATCACATAATGATTGAATGATTAAGTTACTTTATTCTTTAGTATAGATACAGTAGCTGACTCAGAATGTTAACATGTAAAATAGGTGAAAAAAATGCTTTCTGTTGAAAATTTGGACTTCTTTGTTATTGAAGTGATGCTAATAAACCCAGTAAGAGTGGTTTATGTTTCAGAAAGTTTGTTTCAGGGAGATAAAAAAGATAGAGTAATTAGCAAGAGGTCTATCAAGTGTGTTTATCTTTTCGAAGATCCAACTTTTTATTTCCACTGGCCCTTTATGTATATTTTTGTTTTTCATTTCATTTATTTCTCCTCTTACTTTTGTTACTTGTTTTCTTCTGCACTCTTTGGGTTTGTTTTGCTCTTCTTTTTCTAGTTCCTTAAGATGTGCTATTAGGTTGTTAATTTGTTATCTTTCTGACTTTTTGATGTGAGCATTTAAGGCTATGGATTTTCCCCTTAGTAAGCCTTTGCTAAAATTCCAAAGACATTGATAACTTGTTTTCCCTTTATTATTCAGTTCAAGAAATATTTTGATTTTCATCTTAATTTCATTATTGGAAAAATTCAGCATTGAGTCTTCATGATAAAAACACTTAACTAGGCATAGGTAAGAACAACCTCAAAATTATAAAAGCCATATATTGCAAACGCACAGCTAATATCATACTGAATGAGGAAAAGTTGAAAGCATTCCCCTGAAGGGTTCCTACTGTCACCACTTTTATTCAACATGGTACTAGAAGTCCCAGCCAGAACAATGGGGTGAAAGAAGGAAATAAAGGGTATCCAAGTCAGTGAGGAGGAGGTCATAGTGTAGCTTTTTGCTAAAGAAATGTTTTTATATATAGAAAGTCCCAAAGACTCCTGAAAATAATAAATAAGTTTAGCAGTCTCAGGATATAAAATAACATACACAAATCAAAAGCATTTCCATATACTAATAACAGTCAAGTTGAGAGTCAAATCAAAGGTTCAACACTATTCACAATAACTACAAAGAAAATTAAATATCTTGGAATATACTTAACCAAGATGATGAAAATTCTTTATGTGGAGAATTAGAAACACTGAGGAAAGAAATTGTGGATGACACAACAAATGGAGAAATATATACTGCCCTTGAGTCAGTAAAATCAAGATAGTTAAAATGTCCATACTACTCAAAGTGATTTACAGATCAATGCATTTACAGATTCAATGCAATCCCTTTCAAAATACCAACAACATATTTCACAGATCTATAAAAAATAATTCTATGTTTTGTTTTAGAATGATACCCTGAATCATCAAAGCAATCCTAATACTTAACACTATGATTTATTTATTTATTTATTTTAGAGACAGAGTCTGACTTTGTCACTCTTGGTAGAGTGCCATGGGGTCACAGCTCACAACAACCTCCAGCTCTTGGGCTTAGCAATTCTGTTGCCTCAGCCTCCTGAGTAGCTGGGACTTACAGGCACCTACCTCAATGCCCAGCTGTTTTTGATGCAATTTGACCAGGGCTGGGTTCAAACCTGCCACCCTCAGTATATGGGGCTGGCACCATACTCACTGAGACACTGGTGCTATCCTGATGTTTTTATTTTTTATGATAAATTTTGTTACTATATCTCAGTATATTGCTATCTGTCAGTCATTATTTCTTCTTTTTTTGTTGTTGCAATTTTTGGCCGGGGTTGGGCTTGAACCCACTACCTCCAGTATATGGGGCTGGTGCCCTACTCCTTCTGCCACAGGCACCATCCTGTCATTATTTCTTCTTATAGTTATCTATTTAAAGTAGCAGATATTCTAGCATATTTGCCTAAATCTCCATCTGATATTTTATTCTCATATGGTGTTTTTCTACTATTATAAGTGGATATAGATATATATACTTTTTAATAAATTCAATTAATTTTGATAATGTGTTTGTTATTATTTGCTTATTTTGTCTTTAATTATTTGTTATCTATGATTTAGTACAAGTAGGAGTGGAGAAAAATTACTTGTAAAGTACAATAAATGAAAAGAACTCAAGTTATTATTATTAAACTGTAGTTAGCCTTCTGTGAGTTCCACATCTATAAACTCAACCAATGGTGTATCAAAAATGCTTGGGGAAAAAAACAGAAAAAATAACATCATGACAACAAAAAATAATACAAATGAAAAATAATACAGTATAACAACTATTTACATAGTATTTATATTGTATTAGGTATTATAAGAAATTTGGAGAAGATTTAAAAGATTTAAAATATATAAGATATGCATAGATTATATACAAATATTATTCCATTTGATGTAAGTGTTAGAATGATGTGGTGATGGCTCAAAGTAGTTACTAAATAATTAAAGAGAGCAAGAGAAAAAGTTTTAGCAAGTAACAAAAAGTTTATTTTAATGGTTTGGAGAGTAAGCTGGGCCCCATCCTAGAGACTGTAAGAATCATGGGCAGCACAGTGCTGGAGGATACACACAACTTTGGGGAGATGTCAGGTGTTTCTTGGAAATTTCCCCTGATCTTGATCAACTTATTTTCCATAAACATGTTCCCATAATAGTTTGTATCTATCTGTCCACATCAGAAAGTCCCAAGGACATGAATCAGTCCCCCAAAGCAACCAGTTCCCCAAAACAACCCAGCTGTAAGGTTTTGCACCTGCAAAGTCTTGATTAGCAATCAGCCCCATTTCCACAATATCCCAGGTCAGTTTCACCCAAACTAGTCCAAAATAGCCTAATTGCATCCACTATCCACCCTCGTAATTTCAAATAGCAGCATAACCTAACCTAAGAGATTTGAGAATTTATAGCTTTTGTTATCCGAGGGGGTTCTGGACCCACTCTCCCATGGATTCTGAGGATGCACTATATTGTTATAGTTGTTCAATGAAAATCTGCCAAGGATATTAATCATGGAATAACTACAGAAGGAGAGAGTGAGTAAGGAACAGTTATGTTCTGATAAACTAGAAGGCTGCTCTCAAATTTCTGAACTTCACACTAATGATAGGCTTTGTTGCCAGTACAGGATAGTTTCTGATTGACAAGGTTTGCAACCGAGGGTTTTGCTTTTCAAATTGAAGGCAGTTATAATCAACTCAGACGTGGTACAAATACTGTGTTTAATGGTTCAGCTAAAGCAAGGAAAAGTACAGCACATAAACAAGGTAGATTTCATTTTTGATTTTTTATTTAAGTGGATTTTGGGGTACACATGCATTTTTGTTACGGGGAGGAATTGTATAGTGAAAAAGCCAAGGTTTTTAATTTACCTATCATCTGAATAGTCTAAATTTTAGCCAAGATGGAATTTTTAAATTCCAATCTTCTCAGAATAGTCAATTAGGTCAAAATCTTCCAATCATTAGAACTGGCTAATTGGCAGAGCTTGATTCAAAATAAAAATAATGGACTTTTTTTAATAGTGCATGGTAATATGTGGCAATAGGACATTAAAGTATCAAGCTTTTTTTCCTTTTTGCCACAACCTCTAAACTTGTAAGCTTTTATTTGCTAATAAATGTTCTTCTAAGTAAAGAAAACAAATTCATGTTATCAGCATGATGTTTAATATTCAGCTTTACATTATATAATGCCAGGCTTAATACAAATATAAATGATTTATTTTGTGTGTGGAATTACTGAAACTTGTATTTGCCTATGTGTTTTGTTGTTACCAGAAAAGTATAAATGGTGCATGGAGTGTCCAAACTGTCTTTTGGTTTTGACATGTGCACACACTGCTGATGCTGTAGCTTACTGATGAAATTGGAAAGAACAAAAGGAAAGGACTCCTTATTTTTGCCTTTCCTCCTGTTTCATCATTTTTAGTGTAAATTATTGAAATATTATAAAATGTTATGTTACAGGAAAGTAACATAAATAAGGAAATTTATGATATGATTTCTTAATAATTAGTGTATCTCAGAATTCCTTTGCCTTCTTTCTTCCAAGTTCTAGTTCGAATAGAAAAACTGGTCTTTCCAGGCTGTGGGTTGTCAGCACTCTCCTCCTCTATTTGTTCAGATATAGCTCTCTTACTTTGTATGGTACTCCTTTTGAGTCTCACTGCACTCTCACACACTGTGATTCCACTGGAATTCTGTGCTCACGGGCAATCAAAAACAGTGTAGTGAATGGGTGGTAATGAATGATGCCAAGGACGCATGTTGCGCCTCTCTTGTCTACCAACATGCATTATCCATTACCCCTTGGAACTTCACTTACAAAATACAAGTTCAAAGATAAAACTATTCATAATTTCTGGATTGTAAGAACAAAGCATTAAATAAGTTACAGACCCTCCTGAACCTCTGGCCATGTGCATGCCCATAAAGCCCACTTTGCTAGAAGCAGCTACTAAAAGGCTGCCTGAAGAGTGAGCAACAACTTCTCTACCACAGGCTCCCAATGATAAGAAGTGCATTCACTGATATCTTCTTACTTTTTCTCATATGAAACCTTCTCAGGGAGAGGGGAGCTGGCTTATGGAGCAGACAGAGGAAATGGTGGAGAGAGGCAGGGCTTTTTCAGTGGAAGGAAGAAAGGCTCTGTGAGGAGCAGAGAATATTTCTACATCTGATTCCAGTCTTGAGAGCTGGATCCTTCAACTCTGAGCAAACAGATTCCTCTAAAAAAAGACAGAGGACCTTTGGTACTCAGGCCCACCTAAGGTGCTCAAGCCCACTCTGGCCCAGCATCTTTGACATGAATGTGAATCCTTGCCTCTACACCCTTCTTAGCTGGGATGCTTCCCGTCTACTGAATATTAGCTCTATTATGACCTCCTCAGGGAGGCATCTCCATAAAGAACCCTAAGGTTGGGGGGGCGGAGACAAGATGGCTGACTGAAGCCAGCTTTCCACAGAGGCTCCAGTCCAGAAAGAGAGTTAAAGGACAGAAATTTAGCAAGTAACCTGGTGGATTAGAGCTGCACCAAGAGAGAAGGTTGAAGAATGCACATCAACCCCGTTGAGGCAAGCTGTATCCCCAAGGATACGAACAAAAGATACAAAATCCATCACCATGTGGACGGGAGTCCCCTCCCCCATGAGAATGGCTCAGAGTGGCCCACAAACAAATGAGCAGAGTTCAAAGGTCCTCCCACTACACTCCACAGGACAGACCCTCTAAAAACTGGACCTACCTCCCCTACTAGGGTGCCAGGGCATTCTCCTGCCAGGCATAAAACTGTATATATTCTCTACCTGCAATTCTGAGCTCCCAGCACTCTCCTACACTCTCACTCTGAGGTCTGGGAGCCTGTCCCCCAGGAGTCCAGATTCTTGGGTGATTTTTCAAGGGGTGTGGACAGGGCCTAGACTGCAGCTGGTCAGTGCTGATTCTGCTGCACGGGAGTGAGGAGAGGAAGGTCGGCTGAGAGGGAACCACACCGGAGTGGTGGTGCCCCAAGGCACAGAGCAGCAGCCATTTTTTGGCAACAATAGGCTCACTCCTGGATATTCCAAAGCCACACCCCCATCTCCCTGGGCAACCAGAGGAGGCTGGCCATCTTCTCAGGTGACAACCACTGCAAAACATATCTGGGACAGAAACACAGGCCCCATGAGTAAAGGGTTTGCCTGAGGCAGTATGGGCCTGGGTGGAGCTTGGGGACTAGAAACACATGTGCTGAGCTGGGAAAGTCCCAGGGCAGGGCTGACCCAGAGGACCACTTTACTGAGCCTAAGACACACACAGCCCTCAGGGGATCATCAGCCTATAGACAAAGGAAGGCAGGAGGCTAGAACTGACAGCTAACCGAATACAAGCCTGCAGGAGCAAAGACAGGGCCTGAGACGCAGGCTATGGGAACTCAAAACAGATTCTCTTCTGCAGGGGAATTTAGCAGGGACAGAAAAAAATTCCTGCAAAGTTGTTCTGTTCTGTTCTGTCAGCAGCATCAATCAGGGGGAGGGCTGGAACTGAGTGAACACCCCCCAGCATCCATCAAGTGCCTGAGATTGTCATACCTCACCTCCCCTTGCTGGATAGAGGCAGAGCACAGTGGCTTGGCTGAGCAGAAATAGATTTCCTTGTGATTCAGGCAGGTGCAAACCCCTGGAGTATCTGTTCACTACAGGCAACTGGGTCACGGCCCTGCGGGGCTATCAGTGACTGTGTCACTACAGGCAACTGGGTCACAGCCCTGCGGGGCTATCAGTGACTGTGTGTGACAAAGGTGCAAGGTGGGGAAGGAGGTATCAACCTTCCCAGACCAATCTATTTGCTGGGTGGGTCCTCCTGACTCCATGGAGCACTGGAGCAAGTCATATCTGAGTTGTCACCTGATCCCTGCAATCCAGTTGCCAAAGACCTTTTAAACTCTCCCACATGAGACAGGTGCTGACTGAGACAATTGATTTGGACCTTTTGAATGAGCCAATCACCTGAGGACTATTCAAGTGGTGCCCTGGGTGTGTGGTTGTAGGAAGGTTTGATTTTCCTTTTCCAATTGTTGCCTGTGGGGGGCGGGGTGACTTAATTGCTGGTATTTCTCCACAGCTGAGACTTCAACAGAAAGTAACTGTTTCACTAGGGTGTTGCATGACTGGCGACGCGAACAAACAGCAGCATTGCAGTGGGCGTAAACTCGCTCCTTTAATTATTAAGTCAAGAAACAGACTACACGGGATGGGATGGCATGTAGCGAAGTTCTTTATTTTGGGGTTGGATTTTATACCTTTGTAGTCATGAACACACTTAATCTATTATCTGTTAGTTTCACCATTACCTCATTTTACCTATCTGAAATTAACTTGAAAGGAAATATCCTGTTACCACATCAACACAATCACTTTTGCAGTAAACATCTTCTTCTAGACACTGACTAATCTCTGGGCAGGTGTCTAAACAAAATCATAAAGAAGAAAGTAGCAACAGAGGAACAGACTTAATGGAAGAATATCTTCAAGCATTCACTCAGTTTACTCAGTATGAAGTAACGACTGTGTCTTTTCCTCAGGGCAGAGCACCTATAGACCTCTGACAATATGTTGTTAACATAAGTCAACCCTCTGGCTCGTATCTCTGAGGAAGGGTGGCATGCCCTTTGATCTCAGGCTTTACGGGGTTCAGAGCTTCAGAGAATGGGCTTGTGCAATTTTTAACTCCAGGTAAGCCAACTCTGTGTGTCCCAGGGGGGCCCAGGTCCCTTAAGCCTCTGGAAGAACAGCAAGTCATTTTAAATTCACACTGAGTTCACTTTGTGTGCTTGATGTAGGATATGTTTATTTCTAAATATTATCCTACATTTCCCCTTTCTGTTTTTTGACGAATATTATTCATATCTGTTATCATTAAAGCAAACACCTGTGCATAACATTCATTTTCACTTTGGGCAGTCTTCATTTTCTTACAAATTAAATATAAAATGAATCCAATAATTAAAAATAATGATAATGATCCTACTGAACTTCCTGTAAGTCCCTGTATTTTTGGAATAGGATTCATTTGTTCAATTCCATTAGCTATGCCTTGTAAAATCTGATCTCCATCTATTTTTTATAACTTGTTTTTAAAAGTGTAATATACTTCATGCTGTAAATTTACAATTTCCTTAGTCAAATTATCATGGTTTAACAAATGCTTTTTAACATTCTCCCAAAGAAATTTACTCTCATTATATTTAACAGGGGTTATACAAAAAGTAGTTACATTTCAATCACATTTTAACTTCATTTGTTTCTTTAAGCTCACTAACTCATCCCCCAACATAACAACAGCTTGTTCTAAATAAGCGATTTAATTATATAATTCAGTGTCAATTTGTTTTTGAGCAGTACGCAATTGTTCAGAGTCTTTATGTCAATCAGCCACAAAATTATGTGTTCTGATTTCTTGAGTTAAAGCCACCCCTGAAGTAGCAGCAGAAGCTGTCACTGCAATAATTCCTAGAATGGCAGCAATCAAAAGTTCAATAAATCTCTTGGCTCTTTTTAGGACTCCATCAGCCAGAAGTTGAAGGACTGTCAGGGCAGGAAATTCTTGCCACGTCCTGGTTAAGTTCATTGGCATCCACACACCTGTCCTGGCTCTCAACAAATACAGCTGTTCCTTTTGAGGATCAAAACTTAGAGAACTATTAGTACAAGTAAATAGTTGACACACAGGACAAAACAATTCTCCTGTTTTTTCATTCCACTTTATGTTGCCCTTAAGCCACACAAAGGATAATTGAACACAAGCTTTGAATGTATCTTTCATCATGGACAGTAAATTCCATACCATAAGTATGGGGTGTGGTGGTTTGATGATAAAACAATCCACCAGTCCAACCCTTCATAGGTTTTAGGCTGTTGCTACTTTCCACAAATGATTTTGTTTAGGAATGCCAGGTGTGGGGGTGCAAACCCAACATCTGTCCAATTCATAGGTGTTATCATATTAATATTAATTTTATTCTTATTTATAGGATAGGTAATCCCATCTCTTGGCAACTCAATGTTAATAGGGCTTTTATTACTGTCAAGTAAAGTTGCCTTTGGACTCCAGTCCATTATAGGACCTTAAGAAGTATTAGTTAAGAAAAAAGTTTGATCTCCTTTACATTGAGTCCAATGCACCCATTCCTTTTGTAATGTAAAACTGTGCTCTTTACAAGAAGGAGCTTCCACATCTATAGGAGTAAAACCTGGGATAAAACGAGAGATGGAATTAGCACTTAGCATAAACATCTCACTTTTAACGTCATTCCCAGAAGCTGGCCAGTCATAATGACTTAGCCAGTACTGTACAGTCATATTTAAACACTGATATTGTTGACCAAAACAAATAGGAGGGCCAGTGACCCCAGAAGTATAATTAACAAGCTTCATTCCCTCTTCTTCAGATTTAAATGGTCCTTGGGTATCATAGGATCCTGGGAGCCAGACAGATTCATTTGTAAATATGGAGACTGTGGGTTCTGTCCAACTAAGCCTCGCAGCAGTGGTGGATTAGGGACATAAGTCCAATAATGAAATTCCTTTCCTTCTACCATTGACATAAGGAAAGCAAACATTGCTAAAAAAAATATTAACAGGTACTAACTTATGCTTTTATTTGCATAGGCTTGTCACAGCGGCTTTCACCAGTTTCTGCATTTGTTGCATGGTCAACATTTCTGGGTGCACTGATGTCATCCTCTTGCGTTTCCTGTCCTTGTGGGTCAAGGTTAGGCACTGGAATCTCATGGCTAATTTGTTCACTTGAAATTCCATCAGGTTTCTCTGCCATTGTTTCTTCATGGGTAACTTCTGAGTTTAATATTTTTACCTGGAACCCAAAAGTTACCGTCTCCTGTGGAAATATAAGCAAATTCCCCTCCCCATTTTACCACAATGGCGGGGATCCACTGATTAAGTTGTCCTTGTAATATACTGGTTGGTCATTAGATGGTGGTGTGACCACACTCCAGTGCTTAGATGCTGGCGTTTCATTTTCATTATTCAAATTTTAAAAATTTAAAGTAAATAGAGCTGAAGATAGTCTGCTTCTTGGGGAGGTATACTGTCCCTCCCCTTCTGATTTGTCAGCATATATTTTAATGTTCTATTTTGTCTTTCAATTTAGCCTGACTCTGGCTATTCTGAGGAATGCCTGTTAGATGATTTATTTGATGGAGATTAAAAAAAATTTTGCATTTATTTGAAATATATGGTGATTCATTATCTGTTTTTATAGTTTCAGGTTTACCCATAATAGCAAAGCATTCTAACAGATGCATAATGACAGCATCTGCTTTTTTGGATGATAATGCTATTGCCCATGAAAAATGAGAATAAATATCCACAGTCTGATGTATATATTTTATTTTTCCAAATTCTGGAAAAAGAGTCACATCCATTTGCTATAGTTGATTAAATTTCAATCCTCTAGGATTAACTCTCTTGGGTAAAGGAGGTGCTACTAAAGGTTTGCAAGTGGGGCAAGATCGGATTATGGCTCTGGCAGAGTGCCAAGTGATGCCATGTCTGTTTTAATGATCTTGCATTAGAATGATGAATATTATGTTCTTGTTGGGCAGTAAGTATTGACCCTATTAATTGATCTACCATATGGTTACCTTCTTATAAAGGCCCGGGTAATCCTGTATGGGCTCTAATATGTGTAATATAAATACCTTTTACTTGGGCTCTTACAAATTTTGTATTTTTTGAAACAACAAATTTAATTCTGAATTATTTTCAGTTAAAGTAACAGTCTCAATATTTTATACTACAATTGTATTAAAAATTGAATCACTAATTATATTTATTTCTTTATCTGGGTAATCACTTAATAGCATTATTATAGCAAATAACTCAGCTTTCTGGACAGATTGATAAGGAGACTGTTCGATCTTTTGTATTTCTTCTCCTACATATCCTACAATTCCTTTCTTGTTAGTATCAGTATAAATAGTGAGAGCATTATCTAAAGGATGTTCTTTAATAATTTTTGGTAATATCCAGTTAGTTCTTTTAAGAAATTGAATTCTTTTATCTTTAGTATAATGGTTGTCTATAAGTCCTAGGTAATCAGAAAGAGTGATTTGCCATTCAGTGTTGAAGATAAATAAATTATTAATTTGAGAATTAGTAAGAGGCACAAACATTTTTTCAGGGTCTTTATCAATTAATTGTCTAAATCTTTGTCGTCGTTTTAAAATTATTGTGGCCATGATATATATTAATATATATATCCACATAAATATATATATATCCATTTTTTTAACTGTCTTATTAGGTAGAAAACACCATTCTATGAAATTATTTTCCTGTGTTAACAGTCCAGTAGGGGAATGACTGGAAGGAAACACATATAAATAAAAATGACCAATTTCATCAGTTCTATCTATTTGCGATTGCTGGATATGCTGTTCTATCCACTGTAATTCAGCAGAAGTCCTAATACTCTAGGGCTTTTTAAATTGGCTGGCCCTTCTAAAGTTACAAAAAAATTTTTTAGAGCATATGTGGAAATTCCCAAACTAGGTGTAATCCAATTTATATCTCCTAATAGTTTTTGAAAATCATTCAGAGTTTTTAAAGTATCTCTTCTAATAGTTACTTTTTGTGGAATTATTTTTTGTCTAAGTTATTTTATATCTTAAATACTCCCAAGGATCTTTATACTGTGTTTTGTCCTTAGAAATTACAAGCCCAAACTGCTGGCAATTTTCTTTTATAGCTTTAAACATCTGTTGTAGCTTTTCCTTATCAGGGTGTGCTATTAAGATGTCATTTATATAATGTAAGCACATACCCTCCAAGAAAAGTGTTCTTACTATTTCTAAAGGCTGATTTACAAAAAGTTGATACAAGGTGGGGCTATTCAACATGCCTTGAGGAAGGACCCTCCAATGGAAGTGTCTTGCAGGTTTTTCTGAGTTCAAAGCAGGAATAGTAAAAGCAAATTTCTCAGCATCCTCAGGATGAATGGGAATTGTAAAGAAACAGTCTTTTAAATCAATTATGGTAATAGAATAAGTTTTAGGAATTAGAGACGGGTTAGGTATACCTGATTGTAAGTTTCCCATCAGAGAAATAACTGCATTAATTCGTCTTAAATCAGTCACCATTCTCTGTTTTCCAGATTTCTTTTTTATTAAGAATACTGGGCTGTTTCAGCAGCTGTTACTGTGTGTAATATGGCCTGCTGTTAACTGTTCTTGAACTATATTATTAAGTGCTTCTAATTTTTCATAAGGGAGCAGCCACTGTTCAACCCATATCGGTTTATCTGTTAACCATTTTAATGGCAGGGTGAAGCGCTGAACAGGAGCCTCTATATAAATCCCTCATGAAGAGCAGGCAAGCCTAGTCCAGTTTTGTCATTTCCCATTCTTACAATTTCAGGTTTTAAAGTAGGAGAGGGGTCAATGGGATTATAACCCATATTCATCATTATAGTCTTGGCTGGTTTGGAAATAGTTGGAATAGTTATCATGGCTCCCCACTGTTGTAAAAGATCTCTGCCCCACTTAGATAATGTAATAGGAGCCACATAGGGGCGCAGTTGAGCTTTCTGACCCTCAGGGCCAGAACAGTCTAAAGTATTAACACTTTGTTCAATATCAGTTAAGGTTCCCATACCAACAAATGTAGCCTCAATTTTCTTTTTGGGGCAGCCGCTAGGCCACATGAAAGAAGAAATTATCGAAACATCAGCTCCTGAATCTACTAGTCCAGTAATTGCCATTTTATCAGCAAAAGTTACTGTACACTGAGGTCAGGAGTCATTAAGGAAAGTATGCCAAAAACCCTGTGTTCCAGTGCTGCCAAAGCCACCTTTCCACTTTATGGGAGTAGCCTGTCCTTTATTATAAGGCAGTATTAAAATTTTTGCAATACTTTGACCAGTTTTTAATTTTATATTCTGGGTAGAAGAAGCCATAAGCATAATTTCCCCTTGAAAATCAGAATCAATAACTCCAGGATGTATGTTTAAACCTTCCATTGTTAAACTGCTTCTACCAAAAATAAGCCCCACAGAGTCTGGTGGAATAGGGCCATAAATTCCAGTCTGAAGTGTTCTAGGCTCTTATCTAACTAAGATTTCTAACTCAGATAGTATTGGTATCTAAAGCTGCACTTCCTTGAGTTGCATGAAAGAGATCATGAACATGTAACTTCACGGGCTCTATTTTAATTAGTTGTTCTGATTCGCCTGTGCAAGTGTCATCCCATTGTCCACTGGCAGCTGACATTGAGTGCTTGTATTGTTCATTATCGGGCCCCAAGCTGGGCCCTATACCCCATTTTTTTGGATCCTGTGCTGGAACAAATTCTACCTTGGGTGGCAGGAGTTTCCCATTTTTATCCTTAACAGATCTACATTTATTAGTCCAATGTTTGCTTTTTCTGCAGCAGCGGCATAAGCCAGGTGCTTGCAGCTGGATATCCTGTAGCTGGAGCACTTTAAGTTTTAGCTTTGCGACATTCAGAACGCAGATGCCCCATTTTTCCACAATTAAGACATTTTGCTTTCTTTTTAGTCCCATTAAGTGCCTCTGCCAAAGCTGCAGCCTTAAGCATTGCCTGAAATTTTCCAGAGGCAATATCCCTACTAGTTCGCAGATATTGTTCAATGGAAACATTGTCTTGATTTATGACAGGTTTCAGGGCCAACTTACAATCTGAATTGGTATTCTCGAATGCTAATAGTAATAAAAGCATCTGTCTGGCCTGTTCTCCAGGAACAGACCTTTCAATGGCTGTCTGAAGTCTAGCAACAAATTCAGAATATGCTTCATTGTTTGCTTGCATGATTCTCATAAAAAATGTTTAACCCCATCTTTTTCCTCTCGTCTTTACCCAGCTGTAATACAAACATCTTTAACCTGCATTAATAAGTCTTTTGTTAATTGCAGCTGTTGGTGAATGTCAGATGCAGGGTCAATACCCATTAAAGAGTTAACTGAAGTTCCCTGAACTCAGTTTTGCAAAGTTGCCTCTTCCAGCCACCAAGCCTTGAATTGTAAAAATTGACCAGGACTCAAAGTAGTACGAGCTAAAGTTTCCCAGTTAGCAGGAATAAAAATATGATTTGTGCAATATGAATTTAAAATCCAATCACAAAAGGAGAAGTAGGTCCATAAGCTTAAATGGCATCTTTCGTTGTTCTTAAAATTTTTACTTCTATAGGAGCATTTTGAGTGGTTCCTGATTGACCATTCTCTCTAATTTCCCTGAAAACAGGATATGCTTGTATAAGAGGGTCTTTATTATTACACAATTCTGAAATTTGAACTGAGTTCTCATTAAATATAGCCAATTCAGAAACATCTAAAGGAAAGTGATACCGTGCAGTGAAGCGAGTATCTGGGAAATTAGGCCACACAGGATAGATTCCTGGTGGAGCATTACAATGTAAGGGGCCTTCGCTCCAGACCATAGGACCTGCTGGTGCAGAAGTAGTTAGAGGCTTGTAAGGTAGAAGCACATCTTTACAAGAACCTGCTTTAGAGCTTGCTCTAGAGGAGAGTATTTCAGCTCCCTTCTTTTCTAAGAAGGCATTCTTTGATTAATTGTTTGAAAATTTTCAGCAATAACCTTTTTAAGATGTTCAAACTCAGACTCTTTTTGAGCTGATTCATCAGCCATTTCCACTAATTCCAGACAGCTCTCCGCATCACTCTCTAGACTAATTAAGTCACCCATATATTTCTTTTTAGGCTTATTAAGCTCAGGTTCAGAATGGGAAGGTGGCATATCATATTCATGTTCCAATTCTCTGAGACTTTCCACAGCCTGCTCTGACTGGTCTAACTGACCCATCTTGGGCAAAGGAGGCAGGGGTGGCAACTCATCAGCGCCAATATCCTCAGTCTCAGATGTTTGCTCAGAATATTTCTGAAATGGTTCCAACGCGATATGAACCAGTTGATACGTTGCCTATATTTCCTTGCTTATAAAATTTCCTTTTTGGTGGGCATGACACAGAGCCTGACACACTTTCTTCCAGAGTTTCAAATTAAGCTGGAATTTCCAGTCAGGTGTAAACCAGCGGCAATGCTTAACAACCACACAAAAAATTTCCCTCAGGCTACTGGTTTTTACCGGAATTTTAGTGGTAGAAATTGGAGTTTTTAAAATAGCAATATACTGGTCCTCCAAACAAGAAGAGAGATGAAGACTCATATTATCTCCTTCCATGTTTCTTGCTATGCTGGAGACGTCCCATGTACTCTGTGTGGCAATTGCACCATCCCAGTTACAGGGTTCTCAAGCATACCTCAAACAGCTTCAGTGAAGATCTCTCCAAGGCATCCTAGCAGAGGCGGCTGTCCTCCAGCCCAGCATCCAGAAAGTCTTTTTGCTCCTTCGTGATCCCCTGATTCTGCCAACTACAACAATATGTTGCGTGACTGGAGATGCGAACAAACAGCAGCTTTGCAATGGGTGTAAACTCGCTCCTTTAATTATAAAGTCAAGAAACAGACTACACGGGATGGGATGGCATGTAGTAAAGTTCTTTATTTCGGGGTTGGATTTTATACATTTATAGTCACGAACATACTTAATCTATTATCTGTTAGTTTCACCATTACCTCATTTTATCTATCTGAAATTAACTTGAAAGGAAATATCCTGTTACCACATCAACACAATCACTTTTGCAGTAAACATCTTCTTCTAGACACTGACTAATCTCTGGGCAGGTGTCTAAACAAATTCATAAAGAAGAAAGTAGCCACAGGGGAACAGACTTAATGGAAGAATATCTTCAAGCATTCACTCAGTTTCCTCAGTATGAAGTAATGACTGTGTCTTTTCCTCAGGGCAGAGCACCTATAGACCTCTGACAATATGTTGTTAACATAAGTCAACCCTCTGGCTCGTATATCTGAAGAAGGGTGGCATGCCCTTTGATCTCAGGCTTTACGGGGTTCAGAGCTTCAGAGAATGGGCTTGTGCAATTTTTAACTCAAGGCAAGCCAACTCTGTGTGTGTCCCAGGGGGCCCCAGGTCCCTTAAGCCTCTGGAAGAATAGCAAGTCATTTTAAATTCACACTGAGTTCACTTTGTGTGCTTGATGTTGGATATTTTTATTTCTAAATATTATCCTACACTAGGGTCAAACAGAGACCAGCTGAAAACAAGACAGAACCACTTAGCCCAACCACCCCAAACAGGTCCCCAGTGTCTCAGGCTATAGCACTGTACAGGTCTTCGACAAAGCTCCAGGTGTAAAATCAAACCGTGTAAAAAAAACATGGGGCAGAATCAGCAGAAAAACTCTCATAACATGAATAACCACAATAGATCAACCCCTGCAAGGAAAGATATGGCAGATGTAACTCAAGTACCCATTCATAAACAGCTGACCGAGATGTCAGAAATAAAATTCATAATTTGGATTGCAAACAAGGTAATAGAATAGAGGAAAATTTGGAATTAGAAATTTGAACAGCAATTTAAAAGTCGGAATTAGAAATTCAAGGAGAAATTCAAAAGTTATCTCAAGAATTTAACGAATTTACAGACAAAACCACCAAAGATTTTGACTCACTGAAGCAAGAATTTGCAGCCCTCAAAGATCTGAAAAATACAGTAGAATCCCTCAGTAACAGAGTGGAGCAAGCCAAAGAAAGGATTTCTGACATTGAAGACAAAGCCTTTGAATGCTCCCAAACTCTCAAAGAGGAAGAGAAATGGAGAGCAAAAACGGATCATTCTCTCAGAGAGCTCTAGGATAATTCAAAGAAGGCAAATATCCGCCTCATTGGAATCTCTGAAAGTGATGAAGTGGCCTCGCAAGGCACAGAGGCCCTTCTCCATGAAATTATGAAAGAGAATTTTCTAGACATGCCTAGAGATTCTGAAATTCAGATAGCAGACAGTTTCATAACCCCAGCATGACTCAATTCGAATAAGACATCCCCCAGGCATATCATAATTAACTTCACTAAAGTGAATATGAAAGAGAAAATTCTCAAAGTAACCAGATGGAAGAAATCCATTACCTACAAAGGGAAGAATATTAGAATGACTTTAGATCCCTCTGCTGAAACTTTTCAAGCTGGAAAAGGGTGGTCATCGACTTTTAATCTCCTAAAGCAAAATAACTTTCAACCCCGGATCCTGTATCCAGCTAAACTGAGTTTCATTTATGATGTATGATGGAGAAATTAAATACTTTAATGACATTCATATGTTGGAAAAATTTACCATAAGCAAACCAGCTCATCAGGATATGCTCAGATCTATCCTACATCATGACCAGCCCAATCCTCTACCACAAAAGTAAACTCACTCAGAAACTTTTGATCAAACTCCAACATCCACAGTGGCAAAGATTAAAAATGTCCACTGGACATTCGAAATACTCAGTACCCAAAATTTTACCAGACTTATCAATATTCTCCATTAATGTGAATGACTTAAATTGTCCTCTAAAGAGGCACAGATTGGCTGACTGGATACAAAAACTCAGGCCAGATATTTGGTACATACAAGAGTCACATCTTACCTTAAAAGATAAATATAGACTCAGGGTGAAAGGATGGTCGTCCATATTTCAGGTAAGTGGTAATCAGAAAAAAGCAGGCATTGCAATTCTATTTCCAGACACAATAGGCTTTAAACCAACAAAAGTAATGAAAAATAAGAATGGTCACTTCATATTTGTTAAGGGTAATACTCAATATGATGAGATTTCAATTATTAATATTTATGCACCCAACCAGAATGCACCTCAATTTATAAGAGAAACTCTAACAGACATGAGCAACTTGATTTCTTCCAGCTCCATAATACTTGGAGATTTCAACACTCCTCTGGCAGTGTTGGATAGATCCTCCAATAAGAAGCTGAGCAAAGAAATTTTAGATTTAAACCTAACCATCCAACATTTGGATTTAGCAGACATCTACAGAACATTTCATCCCAACAAAACTGAATACACATATGTCTCATCAGCCCATGGAACATACTCCAAAGTCGATCACATCTGGGGTCACAAATCTAACCTCAGTAAATTTAAAGGAATAGAAATTATCCCTTGCATCTTCTCTGACAACCATGGAATAAAAGTTGAACTGAGTAACAACAGGAATCTGCATACTCATACAAAAACATGGAAGTTAAATAACCTTATGCTGAATGATAGCTGGGTCAGAGATGAAATTAAAAAGGAAAATGACAAATTTTTGGAACAAAATGACAATGAAGACATGAATTATCAGAACCTCTGGGATACCACAAAGGCAGTCCTAAGAGGGAAATTTATAGCACTGCAAGCCTTCCTCAAGAAAATGCAAAGAGAGGAAGTTAAAAATTTTATGGGACATCTCAAGCAAATGGGAAAGGAAAAACATTCCAAACCCAAACCCAGTAGAAGAAAATAAATAACCAAAATTAGAGCAGAATTAAATGAAATTGAAAATAAATGAATTATACAACAGATCAATAAATCAAAAAGCTGGTTTTTTGAAAAGGTAAATAAAATAAATAACCCTTTGGCTAACGTAACCAGAAAAAAAAGAGTAAAATCTCTAATCTCATCAATCAGAAACGAGAAAGACGAAATAACAACAGACTCCTCAGAAATTCAAAACATCCTTAATGAATATTACGAGAAACTTTATTCTCAGAAATATGAAAATCTGAGGAAATCTACCAATACTTGGAAGCATGTTACCTTCTAAGACTTAGCCAGAATCAAGTGGAAAGGTTGAACAGGCCAATATCAAGTTAGGAAATAACATCAACCATACAAAATCTCCCTAAAAAGAAAAGTCAGAATTCTACCAAACCTTTAAAGAGGAACTAGTACCTTGAGAACTATTACTCAACCTGTTCCAAAAGGTAGAAAAAGAAGGAAGACTACCCAACATGTTCTATGAAGCAAACTTCACCCTGATCCCCAAACCAGGAAAAGACCCAACAAGAAAAGAAAATTATAGACCAATTTCACTAATGAATATAGATGCAAAAATTTTCAACAAGATCCTAACAAACGAAATCCAGCAACACATCAAACAAATGTGACCTAGTTGATTTTATCCCAAGGTCTCAAGGCTGGTTCAATATACTTAAATCTATAATTATAATTCAGCACATAAACAAATTAAAAAACAAAGACCATAATTATTCTCTCAATTGATGCAGAAAAGGCTTTTGATAATATGCAGCATGCCTTCATGATCAGAACACTTAAGAAAATGGGTATAGAAGGGACATTTCTTAAACTAGAGGCCATCCACAGCAAACCCACAGCCAAAATCTTATTGAATGTAGTTAAATTGAAATCATTTCCACACAGATCAGGAACCAGACAAGGCTGCCCATTGTCTCCACTGCACTTTAACATTGCAATGGAAGTTTTAGCCATCACAATTAGGGAAGAAAAGGCGATCACGGGTATCCATATCAAGGGTTGGAAGAGATCAAACTTTCACACTTTGTAGATGATATGATTGTATACCTGGAAAACACCAGGGATTCTACTACAAAACTCTTAGAAGTGATCAAGGAATACAGCAGCATCTCAGGTTACAAATTCAACATTCATTAATCGGTAGTCTTTATATAAACCAACAATAGTCAAGCTGAAAAAACAGTTAAGGTCTCGATTCCGTTCAAAGTAGTGCCAAAGAAGATGAAATATTTGGGAGTTTATCTAACAAAGGACGTGAAAGATCTTGATAAAGAGAATTATGAAACTCTAAGAAAACAAATAGCTGAAAATGTTAACAAATGGAAAAACATACCATACTCATGGCTGGGAAGAATCAACATCGTTAAAATGTCCATACAACCCAAAACAATATATAATTTCAATGCAATCCCTATTAAAGCTCCTGAAAAAGAGCTTTTTAAAGATCTTGAAAAAATAATACTTTGTCTTATATGGAATCAGAAAAAAACTCAAATAGCCAAGACATTACTCAGAAATCAAAAAAAGCAGGAGGAATCATGCTACCAGACTTCAGACTATACTATAAATTGCTAGTGATCAAAACAGCATGGTACTGGCACAAAAACAGAGAAGTAGATGTCTGGAACAGAATAGAGAACCAAGAGATGGATCCAGCTACTTACTGTTATTTAATCTTTGACAAGCCAATTAAAAACATTCAGTGGGGAAAAATTCCCTATTTAACAAATGGTGCTGGGTGAACTGGCTGGCAACCTGCAGAAGACTGAAACTGGACCCATACCTTTCACCATTAACTAAGATAGACTCTCACTGGATTAAAGATTTAAATTTAAGACATGAAACTATAAAAATACTAGAAGAGAGGCAGGGAAAACCCTTGAAGAAATCAGTCTGGCTGAGTATTTTATGAAGAGGACTCCCCAGGCAATTGAAGCAGCTTCGAAAATACACTACTGGGACCTGATCAAACTAAAAAGCTTCTTCACTGCCAGGAACACAGTAAGTAAAGCAAGCAAACAGCCCTCAGAATGGGAGAATATATTGCAGGCTATGTCTCCAACAAAGGTTTAATAACCAGAATCCACAGAAAACTCAAATGTGTAAGCAAGGAAAGAACAAGTGATCCCATCACAGGCTGGGAAAGGGACTTGAAGAGAAACTTCTCTGAAGAAGACAGTCGCACGGCCTACAAACATATGAAAAAATACTCCTCATCTTTAATCATTAGAGAAATGCAAATCAAAACTACTTTGAGATATCATCTAACTCCAGTAAGATTAGCCCATGTCACAAAATCCCAAGACCAGAGATGTTGGCATGGATGTCAAGAAAAGGGAACACTTCTACACTGCTGGTGGGAATGCAAATTAATACATTCCTTTTGGAAAGATGTTTGGAGAACACTTAGAGATCTAAAAATAGATCTGCCATTCAATCCTATAATTCCTGTACTAGGTATATACCCAGAAGACCAAAAATCACATCATAACAATGATATTTGTACCTGAATGTTTATTGCAGCCCAATTCATAATTGCTCAGTCATGGAAAAAGCCCAAGTGCCCATCGATCCACAAATGGATTAATAAATTGTGGTATATGTACACCATGGAATATTATGCAGCCTTAAAGAAAGATGGAGACTTTACGTCTTTCATGTTTACATGGATGGAGCTGGAACATATTCTTCTTAGTAAAGTATCTCAAGAATGGAAGAAAAAGTATCCAATGTACTCAGCCCTACTATGAAGCTGCTTTATGGCTTTCACATGAAAGCTATAACCCAGTTATAACCTAAGAATAGGAGGAAGGGGAAGGAGGAGAGGGAGAGGAGGGAGGTGGGAGGATGGGCAGAGGGAGGTTGATTGGTGGGACTACATCTGTGGTGCATTTTACAAGGGTATTGTGAAACTTAGTAAATGTAGAATATAAATGTCTTAACACAATAACTAAGAAATTGCCAGGAAGGCTCTGTTAACCAGTGTGATAAAAATGTGTCATACAGTCTATAAACCAGTGTATGGTGCCCCATGATCGCATTAATGTACACAGCTATGATTTAATAATAAAAAAAATAAAAATAAATAATAAAAAAAAGAACCCTAATGTTCCCCCATGATCTTTCTTTATTTTTATTTTTAAAAACGCAGTTTTTATCCATCACTACAATTCAATGTTAGAACATTTCCATTTCCCCAAAATTTTCCCTGGTCTTCACTTTTAGTTAACTTAATCTCCCCCCACCCTCAGCATTATAGTACCATTGGTCTTCTTTCTTTATCTGTAAATTTACCTTTTCTGAAAATTTTAAATAACTGGACTGAGACAACCTGCAATCTTTTGCATCTGACTTCTTTAATTTGGCCTGTTTTGAGATTTATCTATTTTGTAGAATGTGATCCATTATTTGCAGTACCTCCTCATAGAGATAAGCCACATTTGTTTATCTATTCATTCTTCATTTAATGGGTATCTGGATTTTTTTCCACTATTGAGACATAATAATGCTGCTTTTAATACTAGACACCTACCTGTATGAGCATGTTTTTATTACTCAGGTAATAAAAATTTCCTGGTAGTAGAAATGTTATGTCCGAAGGTAAATTTGTCTTTTTATGAACTTGACAAACTTTTTGCCTAAAATGGCTCAGTGATATTGATGGTCCTGATATCTCTACATCCTTGTCAAAAACACATTATGGTCTGCCTCTAATTATAGTCATTTCAGTGGATATATAGTAGTATCCCATTTGAAGTTTAATTCAGACTTTCTGTATTGCATATACTGTAATCTGTGAGGTTTTATAAATGGTTTTTATAAATGTCTTTTATTGGAATGAGGATTTTTTTCTACTTTTCTGAATTTTCTTAATAATTTATGAATGTATGTTTCTGTCAAAACTTCTTTCTTATATATTTATTGAGATGATCATGCAGTTTGCTTTCTGTACCCCTCTCTATTAGTATGGTTATTACTTTCATTGATTGGCAGATTGTAAAGCAGTCTGTATTACTTGAATAAATTTACTTGGTCTTAACATACAATTTTTTTCTGTGGTCCTGAATTTGGTTTGCTAATATAATATTAATGTTTATGTGTTTATGTTCATGAAGAATATTGATGCTCAGCTATCTATTCTTGTGTTGTCCATATTTGGCTTTGGTACAAGGGTAATACTTGCTATAGTGTACAAGATGGGAAGTGTATCTTCACCTTTATTTTCTAAAAAGCAGTGACAAAGGAATGTTATTATTTTATCTTTAAATATTTAATGGAATTCACATGTTCACTTTCCCTGAACCTGCACTCATCAAACTTTATGCCCCAATTCATTAAGCTTTCACTGAAGTTTGATAGAAGTCTTAAATTTTTCCTTGTCTAATTTCTGCTGGTATTTCAAGTCTCAGCTTAAAAGGCATCTTCTTGTAATAATCAGATTTAACATACTTAACAATGTTATAGACTCATTTTACCTTATTTTCCAATGCTGGGTGTATATATGCAATATTTAATTTTGTATTAATTTAGTAATTTATAGAAACTTGAGAATCTTTGGTGGTAAACATTTGCGTTTCTATTACATTTTGACATAATTTAGTCAATAACTGTCCTTTCATTCCCCCAAATTATAGCTTATTGTGATGTATTTTTTGAAAACTGTGGATTCATATTTTTTAATCCATTTGGAAGTTGGTCCCTTATATTATAGGTGATGTTAGTCATATTCATGTTTACTAGTCAAGTTTAGCAGAAAAAAAGTGCAAGTCTAACAAAACTAGATATTAAATTGAATAGTGGAAATCTTAGTAAGAGGAAATTAGCAGGTATTAGTATTTATTTAGGATCTGGGGTAGTTTTAGAAGATTTGGGGACGATTCAATGAACCAGTTTACTTTAGGATTGAGGATCATTAAGAAACACTGGTAATTCTATTAGGTATTGTCCAAAAAATTAAACTTGTACGAAACACAGTTAAATAGTCAAGGAAAACTTTTCCAAAGACTGTTGCAGCAGGGGATAAGACTATTGCAATACGAGAGAGAAAGAACTCAAGCCACTGAAACAAAAAGAAGAGTTTTTAAATGCTGAGGTAAAGGATTTTCAAATGTTCATCTAAAAGTACTGGAGGACATTAGGCAGGAGGTTGGTCAAGGTAATTAGGCCATCTGTGTTTGCTAATTAGAGCTTATTGAAGAAATTAGGCTTCTATTCTCCCACAGAGACTGTGAGACAGGAGTGCTACCTTTTTTTATTTTTTATGATTATATATCAAAAGGATTACTCCCAGGTTTGTAAGAAAGACAATCCCAGTTAGTAACATTGGCAAGAGGCTGGGAGAATATTTACATCTCAAAAGGTCAGAAAAAATATACTGTAGAAAGTTTTCTATATTAGCTGTTCTGAACAAAAGAGGGATGGAGGGAGGGGGGTGGGGCCTTGGTGTGTGTCACACTTTATGGGGGCAAGACATGATTGCAAGAGGGACTTTACCTAACAATTGCAATCAGTGTAACTGGCTTATTGTACCCTCAATGAATCCCCAACAATAAAAAAAAAAAGAGGCCAAGTGCCTGTAGTGAGGAGGAAAGTTGTTTAAACTTTTGTCGAGCTGCCGGGCGCGGTGGCTCACGCCTGTAATCCCAGCACTGTGGGAGGCTGAGGAGGGAGAATCGCTTGAGCTCAGGAGTTCGTGACTCGCCTGAGCGACAGTGAGACCCCGACTCGTGAAAAAAATGGAAAAACCCAGCCGGGCGCCGCGGTGAGCGCCTGTAATCCCAGCGGCTTCCGGAGGCTGAGGCAGCGGGGTGCCCGCAGCCCGAGTCTGAGGTTGTGGTGAGCTACCACGCCCACTGCACTCTGCTCAGGGGCATAGGGTGGGACCCTGTCTCAACAAAAAAAAAAAAAAAAAAAACTTTTGTCGAGCTGAGGGTAATCTTGGTCAGTATATTAGTCATTGTTTTCTAGGATGATTCAAAGAAAAAAGAGCAAGCCTAAAACTATAATTTGTTAAAAAACAGTAATCACTCACAGTAGTCTGGGAAGGGGATTATTTGGCCTTTTTTTCCCCACCTTGCACAGTGCTTTTATTTGTGTTCGGAAGTGACTACAGAGAGATTTTGTTTGCTTTCCATCAGGATTATAGAGTGACCTCATCTGATATATGGAATTTGTGAAGTTATTCATGTTCAGTGGAATACCTAACAGTTGCTATGCCAGCTCTGAGCTGACAGCTGTCAGATCTGTTTATATCGGTCTATACCTTGTTTGCTTTTACTTTGGAAGGGAGAGAGGCTTATTTTCATGGATTGGAAAAGTCATATATACTTTTAGTTTATCTATGTTTTCTATAGATTATGTATTACCTGACGGTGTTTTCAATCTTTTATATAAAAACCAAATAAGATTAAAGTTATATGAATTTCCCCTATAAAGACCATTTAGAGTAAATTGGTTGACAATTTATTTTATTTTATTTTTTCTATTTTTCTTAGTGTTTTCTCACTTACTGATTTCCTTGAATTACTTTTGGAATTCAACATTATCACCAACAATAAACATTTTTGTCCAGAAATATAATAATAAAATAATTTCTAAAATAATTTAAATATATTTATAATTATTTTCTCACTTCAAATGATGTAATATGTTTTCCTCTTTTTTTAAACTTATATTTCTCATCTCTTTTTTAGTGTATAAACTTAAATTTTTATAATTCTCTCATTTAGAGTTGTAGAATACAACTTAAGTGACCAATATATATTCATTTTCCTATAAAATATTAAGATAACATAATCTTATATATATTTATATATATATATAAATTCTGCATCTATTTTGGTTCACTTTGAATATATAACATAGTTCAGAATGTCTCAGGTAAGAAAAATATTTATACTCTTTATTGTGATGACCATTTCATTTATTTTCTTGGACATAGTCTGAGTCTGTTATCCTGTCTACGTACAGTGGTGGCACCACTGCAAACTCCTGAGCTCAAGTGATCATCTTGCAGCCTCCTGAGTATCTAGGACTACAGTCATGCCTGGATAACTCTATCATTCTAGATAAGATAAACTCTGTGTTATTAAAAATCAAAGTGGTTTATTTTGGTTCATGGTCACATGTCCATAATGGGCCACTCTGGTTCTATCTATATCATCCATATCTAGGATGCTTATCAGTCTTTATTCAAAATTTTTTCATTTTGGGGGGAAGAAATAAATCTTAGGCAACCATGTATAGACTTTCCAATGTTCTACTTCAAAGTATGACTTTTGCTTAGATTTCAATGGCAAAACAGGTCACATGACCAGTCTTGAGGTCAATAAGTCATAGAAGTACAATTTTCTCATAGGGATAAGTAGAAATAGTGATAAATAACAATAGCATGTCCTACACTAGTATATTTAAGATATAATGAAAAGCAACAATTTACATTACTTACCTTAACTAATTTATTTTCTATATTACATTTTTATGCTTCCAATTTTGGATTATTCCTTATTTCTTTTTACATTTTGATATATGAAATATAAGCTTTCTATATTTATCTTCTATTATAACTTGAGGTAATCTTATTTTAACAAGCATGCTTTATCATGCACATTCTCTAAAGGATAAACAGAATACTAAGCCACTACTATAATCTCTAATCCTCTATTTGTCAATTAAAAAAGTATATAGTTATTGCAAAGAAGGTTGCTATTCAAATTTCCTAGATCTGAGTCACTTATTCCCAAGTAGAACGCTAGTGAAATGATAATAAAAAGAATATGACAGATTTGAGATACAAGAGGGAAAACATATGGAACATAAATATTGAATAGATGTTTTAGAAATAAACAAAGTTGAGTATTATATCAAGATTCATGGCCTGGAATTTTTGTGCTCAGAGCAACTTCAATCAGAATTGGGGAAGTCCTTTTGGAATTCATACACTAAGGGAATCTGGTTTCACAGCTGTCTAGACAGTATTTCTTTTTCACTCTTTTCTTGAATTAGACAAAGCTACAGTCTTCTGTCATCATTCATTTCTCTATATGGGAAATAGAACCAAAAGGAAGACCATTTAAATTCACAGGCTTTGCATTTTGTACTTCTGACCAAGTGGTTCTACCGCTTTGAGTAATGTTGGATAAATTATCTAGCTTCCCCAAACCTCAGTTTTTCTCTCTATAACTAGAGAATCATTATAATTTATATGAAGATTTAATAAATTAATTCATTCAAAATGCCACACAAAGTCCCCAGAATATAATAAATTTTCCATATTTTCTGTTATTATTCAACCTAAACACGTTAAAGCCTATTACTGTTTTGCATTACTGAGAAGAAATGAGTCCACCTCTCAGCAGAGTTTACAACATTTGGGATACATTCTTATTTGAAATTATTTTGAGGATTTATTTTCTCTTTAATAAATTATGTGAATTTGTTTAAAAGTGCATTACTATGAAGGTGCTGAAAAAATATTCATGAACAGTGAAAAAAAAATCCATGAGACTCATAGCTCAAGGGTTAGTAAACAAAGTTCCAGTGACAAAAACATGAAAATAATAGCAAACCTCTTTAAGTCCTAGGGCCACTCAAAGCAGATACATTCGTGACAAAACTTATAACATTTTTACATGGGGGATGTAAAAGGAATATGTGGTTTTAGTCATTATTGAATTATATAGCATTTAGTGTAGAAAGAAATATGGATGCGGAAAATAAAGGGAAATTTCCAGGTTAAAAAGAAAAGTAACATTTTCGATTTTAAATTGAGAGTTATTGAGTAGATAGGATATTTAAAGTTATGGAATTGCTGATTTCAACTACTAAAATGTTATTTTGGTTAAAAAAATAAAACATCAAGCAGAAACTTAGGAAAAAATGGTTTAAATGCTTTTATCAGGAAGGTGACTCTCTGGAATAATGTTTAAAAGAAAAAAGAATCAGGAACATGCACTGTTACCATAAAGGAAAGCTTTGAAAAGGAAAGTATGAAAAATGGAGAAAAAGGAACCACATTTGAAAGATTCTAACTAATCTGGTTTTGTAGTAAGAGATTAAGCCTTTCTCAGAAGTAAATTTTAGTAGATTACCAAAAAAAGTTGAGATTACGAGGTTAAGTAATCAGAAAATACAGGGTTCATAATATAGAGACATGAAATATAGTTATTCAGACAAATATTACACTAAAATTTATTAAAACTAGGTAAAAATCATAAATGAAAATTATCAAGTACTAAGAGAGAATTCTAATAAGATGTCTAAGAATTCTATGTAGAAAGTTATAAAATATATTTGTAAGAAAGTTAAAAGATTCAAAATAAGGATAAACACCATGTTCAATGATTAGAAAACACTCAGTATGAAGATGACAACTTTTCCGCATTATTTGAATGAATGAAATTCCAACCCTGGTTAGCATCACTACATGCTGTGAGGGAAGATTATGTCTTATTAATATGCAAACTAAAATCATAATGAAATACTATTATAAATCATTAAGTATACTTTACCTTGGTTAGTCTGTGAAATAAGAGAAATCTCATCTACTATTTTGAAAATGTTACTGTACTATGCACTTTGATAAATAAGCTTCCATTAGCACTAAATTTTAAGTGCCTGTCCTTTGATGCAGCAGATTCCAGAGTCCAGAGAAACTTTTGAACATATATTCCAGGAAAAATTTAGTTGGATTCTTACAGCAACTGTGTTAGTAATTAAGAACATACAAACAAACAAACAAACAGAAGTAATTAATGTTTCATTTACTTACAGAATCAGGATTGGCTTCATGAGCATATGACTTGTGCAGACCTAAGGGTCCCACACTTAAATGTCATGTACTTCGTTTAAAGTTTTGGTATCACCATCTTAAAATTCTTAATACTGTTTGAACTAAGGGCTTCATTCCATACTGTCTTTTATAACTGAGCTTCACAAATTATATAACCAGCTCTGGGTTGAACTGAAAAATAATTGATATGCTTACATGGTGGATGATGATAGCAATGAAAAGAAATGAACCACAGCATTGTGCATCAACTTAGATGTAGTTTCACTAATTAATATATCTAGTATGACTCCAGTCCTATAAATTTGAAAGGCATAAAAATTAAAGTACTTTTTCAAGGATGCAGCAGTAGGTTTATATATATATATCATATATAAAATATATATAAATAGGTTTTCATTAATTTTTCATATATAATTTATACATTCTCTTTATTCCAAGAATCATTAAAATGAAGAAAACATAAAGATATGGATTAACTAGAATTAAATGGATATCTATCCATGAATTTGGCCAGTACCTCTGAAGCTTTAGCATGTTTTGAGTGAAAGGGAAGCTGAGTAAAAGAGGAATGAAAGGTCAATATAGAGGAAGCAAAATTCAAGAGGAACCATGTAAGTTTTCAACAGTATCCCAAGTAATTGTTTCCCTAGACCTTAAGTCTTCAATTAGTACACTGTATTTTAAACTATACATTGGGAATTTATTTATTGCAGTAGTTTGGGGCTAAACAACGTTGAAGGAAAGTTTTAGTTTCATTTGGTTTTGTTTTACAGGATGAGAACATTTCAGAAAAATTTAGGCAAAGGACTAGAGACCCTAACAAAGCCAGTATGAAGCACAGTTGTCAATATGCCTCGGGCTTGTGGTTGCCAGCTTTATTATTCCTATAGCAGTGGGCTAGAGGAATTGGTTTTGCTCCTAATGATAATGAAATTGCCCAAATCAACCAACTAATGAAATGTTTGAAGGCATTCTAGCAGAATGAGCATGGAATAGGAGTAAAACGCCATGGTCTATTACTAGTTGTAGGACCCGTAATTAGATTCTCTTTATACCTCAGTTTCTCCCAGGGTGGAACAATTTGCCTACAAACCATGCCCTGGTACGCAGGCATCTAATGGTAATAAATGCAAGCCAGAGAGAAGTTAAGTAGTTTAAAGCTGAATTCAATTTTCCATACCACAAGGGTATTTATTGTGCTGGCCAAATATGTGTGAAATAAATAAATGTGTTTATAGAAATAAACACTATAATGATTCAAAGTATTCCTTATCATTCTAACTGCAGGGCTTTTATTATTAAGAATTCAAATAATTTCTAACTTCCTTTAATATGCTATATAGTAGCAAGCAGACCTCATAAGCAATTCTAAAGCTGTATATTTTCCTAGAGCACCGTTAGGATGACTAACACCCCCTCAATCAAAAAAAAAAAAAAATCTTGAAAAAGTACTGGTTTAAAAAAAGTCATTTCAAGAATTTAATTCACTAACGCAAATATTTATTAATGGAAATATTTTAGATCCAAATACTTCAAAGAGAAGCAGGCAACTAATTAAAAACAACATATTTTAACTTCTCTTCCTAAAATACCCGGGTAGTAAATTTTGCTTCTCTGGTGTGAGATAAATCATTGTTTTCCTCTAAAAGTTGTCAACAATTTTCAAAATTATCCCTTGAAAGTTAACATTTGCATTCTCTGACAGTGGCATTTATATGTGAACACCTTGAGCAAAATTTTCTGTGTTCCAACTTAGTAATCTACCTTTTATAAATTTTGTTTCACATCAGATATTCTCATGTATCTTGTCATTCATTATAGTACATCACGTCCAGAGGCAAATTCTTTTCTGGAATGTGTCAAGCGTCTCAGCAATCTTACTTTAACCTGAACAGTATGTCAGTATATTATAACAAAGTGTGATCTGGAGAATGTCAACATTATTTTTGCTTCCAACAATCCTCTTCTTCCAACTTGGTCCAAAATTCTTACCTTCCAAAGACTCAATGTAGGACTGAAAACAGAACTAAATGCATTATCTGAAAGGTTATCCTGCAAACACATGTATTAGCCTAAGAAGCTGTAATTTGTGCTCTGGATTTTCCAACTGAATGCTAACAAGGATGGTTATACTCACTTAATAAGTAGTGTTAGAAATTTGACAGACTTTTCATGCATACATTTTTCAGAAAACGAGTGTTCTGTTGAGACCGAGTTCTTTAAACACGAAGGGGTAAGAGAGAGTGCAATACTGTGATAGGATGCATGTCTCTGAAGGATAGCGTCATACAGCAAAAGCCATTAAAAGTAAAGACAAATAAATGTCTTATTTCTGTAATTAATCAATACAGTCAACCTATAAAGTTTATTAATCACCACAAAATTATTAATTGACATATTACCATCCCTACCTTATGAAATTACTTCAACTAAGAGATTGAGGCAGCACATTTACTAAGCATAACATATTTTTAAAATGCAATTGTTCAAAAAAAATAATGAACATGTGCTCCCATCACTATAAATCATATTAAAAGCTTATAACAATTTTTGATATTTCTTAAAATTTTATTTTCCTATAATTTGCAGTGTAATATTTTATTATAGGTTTATAATAAAAACTCGCAGGCAGTGGAATCTACCCTTATTGCTAGAGATTCGATTACAAGTGTCATTGTTGTCCGATTAGAGCACCTATGCCCAAGATCAATGTGGCTGATACTGAATTGAACATATTACCTAAGTGAGGGCAAACAAGGTTTAAGATATTTCAAGGCTGGTGGGAAAGATTTAGACTTGCTTCTGGCATTGCTAGCCTTATAGTAATAAACCTGAGGATGAAACAAGATGTTTTTCTTTCTTCTTCTTCTTCTTCTTCTTCTTTTTTTTTTTTTGTATTTCTCTTATTGAAATCAGACACACACACACACACACACACACACAATTTGCCATTTTAACCATTTAAAATGTATAGTTCAGTATCATTTTTTTTCACAGTGTTGTGAAACTATCATTACTGTCTATTTTCAAAACACTTTTATCACTCCAAACAGAAATTATAGCTATTAGGCAATAAATCCTCATTCTTCCCATCCAATAGCACCTAGTAACCTCTAATCTACTTTTTGTCTCTACCAAATAACCTATTCTGTGTATTTCTTATAACTTAATAATACAATATGTTCCCTTTTATATCTAGATTATTGCACTGACAATGTTTTCAAGCTTAATCAAGGGGCAGCATATTCTATCTTTTTATTACTGAATTATATTTCATTGTATTGATTGATGTTTCACTTGTTTCCACTTTTAGCTATTATGCTAAAGGATCCAATAGACATTAGTATATAAAACTACTTGAGTTCCTGCTTCAAATTCTTCTGGGTATATACTTAAAACTGAAATTTCTGGGCCATATGGTAATTTCATGGCTTTTAAAAGAACAATCAAACTGTTTTCCACAGCTGTTATACCATTTTGCTTTCCCACCAGCAATGTACAAGAGGGAACACATGCTTATAATTGTTATATCCTGGTAATTTGACTCATTCATCAATATTTAAATATCTTTCTGCCTCCTGTATTAATTTGACTTAAAGTCTATTTTGTCTAATATTAATATAAGTACTCAAGTTCTCTTTAGTTACTATTGCTTGGAATATTTTTTCCATTCTTTCAGGCTATTTGTATCTTTAATTTAAAACGAGTCTCCTATAAACTGCATATTGCTGCATCTTGTTTTTAGCATCCATTATGCTAATCTCTGATTTTTGAGTGAGGAGTTCAATTATTTGCATTTAAAGTAATAGCCAAAAAAGGAAAGACTTAATTCTAATGTTTTGGTATTTATTTTTCTTTATGCCTCATATGTTTTTATTCCTAATTTATTCCATTACTATTTTTCTATTGCACTTAGTTGATTTTTCATAATGAACTATTTTGTTTCCATTTCTTCTGTGTACAATTTTGGGATATTTTATTTGATGTTACCATAAAGATTATATGTAATATTCTAAATTTATAACAATCCAGTTATAATGATACCAAGTGAACTTCAAGAGCATATAAACTCTGCTCCAGTAACCTTTGTAACCTAACACTGTTGTATTGTTATCACACGTTGAATCTTTGCCTATTGTGTATAGAACAAGATAAATATATAATTACTTTTGTATTTATCATTTAAATTCTGCAGGAACTAGGAGCATGTCAACAACCTAACAAATGATCTTAAAGAAATGGCAAAGGAGGGTGGCGCCTGTGGCTCAAGGAGTAGGGCGCCAGTCCCATATGCCGAAGGTGGTGGGTTCAAACCTAGCCCCGGCCAAAAACAACAACAACAAAAAAGAAATGGCAAAGGAAGAGCAATCCAATACCAAACCTAGCCCAAGAAATAACCAAAATGAAATTAGAAACAAATGAAATTGAAAACAAAAGAATCATTCAGAAGATTAATGAAAAAAAAGTTGGTTCTTCAAAAAGATAAATAAAATCAATAAACCATTTGCCAGATTCAATTAGAAACAGAAAAGTTAAATCTTTAATAACCTCAATCAGAAATGAAATGGAAATAACTGATACCACTGAGATACAAAAGATTATTTCTGACTAGTACAAAATACTCTATGCCCAGAAATTTGATAGTGTGTAGGAAATGGAGCAACATCTTATTCATGTCATTGCTTTTTGCAGCACCTATATCTGCTAGCAACTATTTTTGAAGAATGAATCACATTAACAATAAAATTAGCACCAAAATATCTGATTAGCACCAGAAGAACTCTCTGAGAATTGACATTACATTCTTCAAACCAGATATTGATGCAATGGTTTGTCAAATAAATTTCAACTACCCCAGTAGTTTTATTTTGTCCACTTTTCTTTTATCATAAAAAATGTCAAATAGAAAAGAAAGATGTTTTATTAGTTATATATGTATATTTCCACATTAGTGATCACAAACTTGGAACATGCTGGACAATTTTAAAAGACTCTGAATTGGCTGCTGCAAAATTAGGATTATTAAGTGAGGAGCTTTTTGCTTATCTTGGCAGCAAATATGAAATTTATAAAGATTTTTTTGTCTCATCAGTTTTTGTTAGTGTTTGTATATTTAATGTGTGGCTCAACATGACTCTTTTTCCTCGAGCATTCCCTAGAGAAGCTACAAGGTTAGACACCTCCAACTATGATTTTTGGTATTCATCTAACAATCAGTCCTCCAGTGGATGGCAAGGGACAATCTAATATAGGACATCTAATCAGAAGACTATGAGACTTTGACAATGGTGGAGACAAGTTTCAGATTTACATAAGGTAATCCTGGAACTATAGGCATCATGGAAACTCAGGGATAAAGGGCACTCCTATAGGAATATATTGTAAATTGATTTATTTTAAGGTCTATAATTTAGAGAAACTGCCCATCTGCTTCTGGAATGCTTTAGACAATCAGAAAATTCCATCTAACAGAATAAGTGTTATTGATGGATTGTTTTTTTCCCTAGATTGGCTGGGGATTTTTTTTGTTTGCTTCTTTTTCTAGTATATTTTCCACTCTGATTAATAACTAACAAAATAAGTACTGGAGCATTAAAAGACCATATTTTTTCTCCTTTTATCTTAGAAAATAAATCTCCCAATATTCAATGCCTTTTGGTGATGATGAATATATACTAAAAAAAAAAATTTTTTTTTAAATAATACATAGTAAGATGTAGGAAATTTTAAGTTACTAGGCCTCTAAATAAATTTGAGAACATTAATTTTGTGCAAATAGCATGATATCTTAATCTTATAAGTTATTTGTAATTATATAACTGGCTACCTAAAATGGAAGTAAATAGCTTCTGATTTTTTACAGTTATTAAAAAGTCATGTCTTTTAATTTCATGAGTAATCCAATCCTCTAAAACTTTTATGACTCTACATAAAAATCTAATTTTTCCAGATTGTTTCAGTAGGAAATCACTGTTGTCAGTATGATCTTAAAATACATCCTGGAAATAATTTTTTTGTTTATGATAATGTGTGCTTAACTGTATATTCAACCAATTATAATTATACCTTAATTTATTTATGTTCTCCTCTTCATGAGGAATTTTCTGTTGTCAGAGTATAAAAGACAGAAGATATGCTCTGGGACTTAACCAATAATGACCTTGGACCATGTGGTGAATGTGACTCTATAATTATTTATCTTTTTTCAATATCTAATAATGGAAATAATATTTAAATAATATATTCCTATTTTTTAAATCCTTAAATTAATTCTTTGCCAATTTGAAAGGAAGACAAATAAAAAAGAATAATACTAAGATTGTTCTCTTCCTTTTACTATTTTACAGTTTATAATATGTGTGAAATCTATATTTTTCTAATTAAAAAATATACTTTTTAAAAAATAAATTTATTTCATTAATACTTTGCTATTTCTTTCCAAATTGCAATAATGTTTATCAGCTACATGTTTTTTACTAAGTGTCAGTTACTTGTGTTATCACTTCACCTGCATCAACACATTTAATCTTCATAATAGTGCTCTGAGGTATGTATTTATGTTATAACTGTTTTCAGAAGAGAAAATTAAGACATAGAAATTACATAACTTGCCCCCAAATCACAGCTAGTAAGTCGCAGGACTGTGATTCTAATTTATCCATTATGTTTGTAAGGAAAGCCTGGAAAGTACCTTGGATATGATCCTTGCTTTGAAACCATGTTTAATGTTTTTCAAGCAATGGTTTTCTACCTTTACTATGCACCTTCACCCACAGGTTCGTGAAAGGCCATGAGGGTTCAAGTAATAGTTTATTTAAGCCACTTAGTCTTTCACTAACACCTGCTGCAATTCCTGTTCCCAATCTCAAAGCCAGGCCTAAATTTTGTTGTTGTTATTGTTGTTGTTGTTACAGCAGCACGCACCTTCCAAGTACCCAATCATTCATCATTTATTGGTTTATAACAAATTACCACACACTTAGCAGATTGAAACAGCACAAGTGTATTATTTTAAAAAGTTCTACATATTAGTTGTCTGGAAAGTGTTTGCTGATTGATTCTGACTCAGTCTTACCTCATTTTGCAGTCAAGATTTCAGTTGCATCTTTGGCAAGATTAAGACTTAACTGGGTCTGGTAGATCCTCTTTCATGCTCACCCCCAAAGGATGTTGGCAAGAGACCTCTGTTCCTTGCCACACAAGTTTGTGAATGACTGCTCACATTGTATCTTCTACTAGAGCAAATGAGGCAAGAACAAAAATGGGTTTAAGATAGAAGACACTGTACATTATAACCTATTGGTTGAACATACCATTGCTTCTATGGTATCTTATTTGTCAAGCACAACCACCCTGGGGAAATGTGGTAGGGAATTATAAATGGGAATGGATACCAGAAGACAGGGATCACTGGGGGAATGTTGGATACTATATTATTAAAGGAGAAAATATTCAACCCCTAGAGACTGCCACGTAATAGGCATTAAATAAAAGTTGGTTGAGGCTGGATATACTTGCAAATACCTGTAATCCCAGCACTTTGAGAGGCTGAGGAGGGACGATCATATGAGGCTAGGAATAAGACTCCTTTTGGAGACTCATCTCCACAAAATAAGGAAAATTATCTAAGTTTGGAGGTGCCTGCCGACATTCCCAGCTCTTCAAGACCCTGAGACAGGGGAATCATTTAAGCCCAGAAATTAGAGACTGACCACAGCAGTCTGATTGTGCCACTACACTTCAGCCTGGGCAATAGAGTAAGACCCTGTCTCTAAAAACTATATGAATAAATACTGGTTGAATGGATTATTGATAACAAAATAGTCACTGAAAATTTTAATTTTTATTAACATTTTTAGATAAAGTAACATTCAATGATATTCCTAATTCTTTTTTTTGTTTTTTGAGACAGAGTCTATGTCACCCTTAGTGAGTGCTGTGGCATCATAGCTCACAGTAACCTCAAACTCTTGGGTTTAAACAATTCTCTTGCCTCAGCCTCCTGAGTAGCTGGGACTACAGGCCCCCACCACAATACCTGGCTATTTTCTTTTGGTTGTAGTTTTCATTGTTGTTCAGTGGCCCAGGCCAGGCTCAATCCTGCCAGCCTTGGTGTATGTGGCTGGCGCCCTTCTCACTGAGCTAATTCTTTTCCCTGGATGAAAGTATGCATCTCTACTAAATCCTGGTATAGTAATAATAATAAATTGTGAGACATAATTTCTTTTGTAGAGAATCTTTTGTTTATGTCATAAAACTTGTTTTCTTGGAAATCTTTACATTTGGCCCAAAATTCTTCTGACACATATTTATATATAATCTCAAATAGTCAACATTCTATCTATATCTTCTTTTAGTGATCCAATAAATTTATTTTTCTGTTGCCTAGTTATTGCTGATTAGACTATGTCTGATTCAATTGCATTTACATGCATTTTTTTTCTCTTCAAATATTTCACATTTCATGAGGGCAGAATCTATTTTATATGACTTTTCATATATGTCTGTGAGTATACGTATGTGTATGTGTGTATATGTGTATATACTCAAAATAATCAAAATCAAGATCTCCAAGAAATATCTGTAATCCCATGTTCATTGCAGCATTATTTATTTTCAATAGCCAAAATGTAGAAACAAACTAAATGACCATTGACGAATGATTGTATAAAGAATAAATGGCAGGGGCAGTGCCTGTGGCTCAAAGGAGTAGGGCGCTGGCCCCATATACCAGAGGTGGCAGGTTCAAACCCGGCCCTGGCCAAAAATGCAAAAAAAAAAAAGAGAAAAAGAATAAATGGCATATACATGGATATATCATATTATTCAACCACGAAAAAATAAAGAAACCTTGCCGTATGTGACTAAATAGATGAACTTGTAGTTTGTTGTCCTAAGAGAAATAAGCCAGTCACAGAAGAAAAAATACTGTATATAATTCTGCTTATATGAGAGATATTAATTTATTGAACCCAGAGAAAAGAGGATAGAATGGTGAATTCCAGCAGGGAAGAGAAAATGGAGTTGGTGATCAATGGTTATAAAATTTCAGTTGTGCAAAAGGGATACATTCTAGAGATCTATTACATAACATTGTGTCCATAATTTACATACAATACTGTGTTTAGCACTGGAAAGATTTTTTTAAGAGTATGTTTTTTTTATGTGCTATTACCACAACAAAAGGAAAGAAAGAAGAACAAAAGAAAACAATAAAATAATAAAGGAAGAAGGGAAGAAAGAAAGAGAGAGAAAAAAGAGAATGAGAGAGAGAAAGCAAAAGGAAGGAAGGAAGAGAGGAAAGAAAGGAAGGGAGGGGAATATGGATACAGGATGATTGATAAATCTTGTATTTTAGAATCTAAAAATATATGCATTTTTTCATGTAATGTGATATTTGCCTAAGGTATTAAAAAATAGACCCTGTAAGGAGTTAATATAAAGTAAGGATATTAAATACAATTGTATAATGAATCTCAAGATTCTTATTTAAATATAGCTGTGTAAAATATAAAAAAATTCTAGCTAAATCTAGAAGAAGAAAATAAATATTCTAATACCCCTCGAAAATCAATAAAACTTACACAAGAAATTTATTTACAAACCCACAAAACCTTGGATTCCAGCTGTGCTTAAACATTAAAAAAGAGTTAAGAAAAATATGTTTTAATAAGATATTTTATTGATTTTTGAATGAAATTTTCAGATTTCCACCAGCATACACTTGTAGTAAAATTGTGACTTATACTTTTTTTTCAGTCACTGCATTGATTATAAAGTGTTGACCATTTTTTTCAAAGATAGTTATACTAAACCCTAATAGGATCAAATAAAAACCAGACAACCTTGAAGGTGGAGGGAAAAAAATTCACTATAACACAGGACCAAGAAAATTGGATTCAACCTAATGGACTGAGAAAATGCTTACTAAAAGTAAAATGGTATTGAGATTCTACCTCAGAGGGATTAGTCAGATTATTCAGAGTACTCATTATTTTGGGTTACCAACTCTACATTTTACCATGTTTCTCTTACCTGTTCCTAAAATAAAATTTAGTTTTATTCTAGTCAGTAATTATGTGTAAAAAATTAGAATTAAAATGTTAAGTTTCAAATTAAATTATACCAGAATAAAATATTTAGCCAAGGTTCATTACTATAATACAAAGAAAATACAAAGAAAACATATGTAATTATATATAATATATAATTATACTTCATAAATGTGCCAATTTTATAAACAAACCTCACATTTTATTATTAACCAAGTAAGATGCATTCTACTTCCCTATCAGAAGGCAGAACATTTCTGTGTCTTTTCCTATAAATGTGCTTAACCTTGAAGCCATAAGTCAGTAGAAAAAAGGATAAAAATCAATGGTGCAGGTATGTGCTAAAATAGTATAACTATTGAGAAATAGAGTAAAAATTCAACCATTTCTATTATTTGTACATATTTTCTTTGTTCATTTTCACCAATAATGCATTTTGGGAAAATATTTTTTAACTTAAAAACGATTTATATGGGAGGGGTATATTTTAAGTTCTCTACAATGGTTTTCCAATGGAATGCAATTCAAATAATTCAAGAAGAATAAGAAATGATAAAATGAATTTTTGTTCTGTGAGATTAAATGTTTAAATAGGACCACATTAATTAATCCACTCTCTCTACACATAGTAAACTCAAATTGTTAAATCAGTCTAACACATAACTTATTGTACTATGAAAGATAATTAAGTAAAGAGCATCATTTGTTACTTATCATGGACAATTTACAGTGCAGAATATATATAGCAGTAGTTTTGTTCACCCTCTTCATAAGAATATCAGTAGCCTCTGAGGAACAATTTCCTCAGCTCTGCAGAGGCTCATTCATGAGAAGCAGGAGTGATATATTGTTAATAATGAGGTTGCTCTTTAAAAAAATGAATTAAATGGTAATGCCTGTAATTATTTCACGATGATTAACTTAACTGAATATAATGAAGCATGCAGTTAATTCTTGATGTCTATTTCAGAATTAGTGGGTTATTATAGTCTACTTTTGATCTCAGTATGTTCAAAGCGTGTCCCAGTAAATGTGTGCAGTTTCATACATCAAAATATTCAGGCATCATGTGGATCTAACATGAAATGTGTGAAATAAATGTCTGCTGACATATTCATTAAGATTCTCAAAGTAAACAGTTTTCTTATTCTCTAGCAGCTCCCCTATCCCCATTTCATCTTATTGAGCCATCTTTCTTGTACAAAGCCCATGCTTATGTAGATGAAGGGCACAAACATGGCACATCTGATGTGGAGTAGCTCCTCATTTCTGCTGTTACAAGGACTGGTACATTTTGCTGCATGGCTAATTTGGTCACAGCAGTCAGCAATATTTGTGAAGGTTTTATAAGGAACAGACTAGCCAGCAGGATCGCAACTTAACTCACTGCTACGAAAAAACATTGCTTTAAAATCATGTTAACTCACAAAAAATATGCAGCTTTTCTGAGGGTTATGTTGTGATTAAATTTTTAAAAGTGGCAAGTATTTTGAATTGCACATGAATGTATAGGTTTAGTACATAATCAAAATATTGAGTATATTAAATGGAGTTCAGAATATGTCAAACAATGAAAATTTTTTTTCATTTCTACCCTTTCATTTTCTGTAGCAGTACTGACTGCCGGGGATCATAATTTCCTTGGCACAGACTTAGCCATAGTTTTCATAAAATGGCAAATTAATTCTTGTATTTTTTCTAACTCAATCACAGAAATTATACAAGAAGGTTTTTGATTATCTTTCAACTTTTCTACTTTTCACCTTTCATAGTTGATTATACTGAGTGTTAACTTGTTTTCAAGACCAAGAATTAGAAATAAGTTCCAAGTAATTCATTGGGATTTTATATCTGGGAGTAAGAAGTGATAGCAAGCTACGTAAACAATTTGACCAACATAACATTAAAAAAAAAATCTGAATACATTAATAGATGGCAGGCACACTTCAAGTCTGTCTCCACCCTTTTATTTTACCTGGCCCTGAAATCATTGGAATGTTAGGTGAGCTACAATTAGCCATGTTTGAAACAATGGCTGTATCATTATCCTTAAATGTTCTATCCAAATTTTACCCTTAACTGCTGCTGAGCAATGTTATAGAGGCTAATAGTTCTAATCAAATGGTCCTCCATTTAGAATAGGCAGATAATTGAGAAAGGAATAAAAGGAACATGTAATTTGTATTTTTCTTCAATTTTGAGAACATGCATTATTTTATGACTGTGGAATGGGCTATTTCAAAGAAACAAAAACAATTATAACACAATACATATGCGTGGTAAAAATAAAAACCAGTAGAAGAAAGATACACAGTAAACCCTTTCTTCCCAACACACTTAATTTATCTTTAAAGATAAATAATATTTCTTATAAATATTTATAAGAATATTTATAAAAATATATGCACATCATATATTTTAATTTTATTTTATTATGTACATTCTTCTGCACCTTACCTTACCTTATCTTACTTGACATTGTTTTGGAGGTCATTATTTAGCAGTATAAATAGATCTAGTTCATTTAGTATATGGAAAATATTTACTAGTATATAAATAAACATATATATGTAATGTGATGTGATATTGTATAATAGGATTTACTTCCACTCTTTGTTATTTTTTCTGTGTATGACATGTTGTTTTTTGTTCTTAAATAGATTTTTTTTGTATAATTTTATGTCACTTGTTTATTTTACTATTTTTAGAGTTATTGTCTGAGTGGTTACCCTGGTTGTTAATATCACAATGTTAATTTAAAACAATCTATGTCAGATAAATATCAATCTCATTTCAATAACATACAAAAGTTTTGAATAAGTCTAGCTCCATTTCCTCCCTGTGCTTTTCTATTATTATCACACAAATTATATCATTACAGTTTTATAATTGTTGTACTATTTTCTTTTAAAACTGGTAAAATAAAACTTACAAAAATTACATTTATGTTGGTTTTTTATTTACTTACATAGTTACTGTTACCAGTGCTCTGTATTTCTTTGTGTAGATTCAGTTTACTGTCAAGCATTTTCATCCTTCAGCCTGAAGGGCCCTTTTTGGCATTTTCTGTAGGATAAGTCTGCCAATAGCAGATTTCCTCAATTTAGTTTATCAAAGAATATATTTATTATACTTCACTTTTGAAAGACAGTTTTGTTTCATACAGGACCCTTGGCTTATCTTGTTACTTATTTTCTTTTAGCAATTCAAATTTACACATCAGTTTGAGAGTTTGGATGGAATGAACAATTAAATGTAGAAATTTGGGGATAAAGAAGGTTGCTTTCCATAATGTGACTGGGTCAGGTCTCACAATCAGTTAGTTACAAGCTGAAGAGAACAAAGTAAGAGGCAACCTAACCAAGAAGAAAATTGTTCAGCAAACTATCTTTGAACATCATTGTGTGAAAAGTACTCTTGGTCTCAAGCCTAACAGTCCACACATTGAAATCTACTAGCTTCAATTTAATCTTAAATTGAAACTAGTAGATTAAGACTTTTCAGTTTTAATAGTAATGTGAAAAAATTACCCATGATAAATAGTTTTCTTTCCCTGAAAAACTCTGACTAATGTAGATGAATTTTGATGCTGAGAGTAGTTCCGGAGGAATAGAACCTTAAGAAATAATTTTATGACTTGCTTTTAAAATTTCTGGAATCTTTTGTAATGACCTGGATGACTGTGGAGTATACGCTCCTAAGTAAAGTATTGTAGCCAGAAGCTCTCTCTGCTGGGTTGTTGGTTTCAGAGAGTCAAAGAATGAATCTATGGACCAGGTAAGTAAATGAAAGGAAAGATTTTATTGATAGATGATAGATAAGGATACAAAGAAGGTGAGAGCCTTGGGGAAGCTGAAGGGGGGTTCCCAAGCAGATAGCCCATCTGGGGTTTATATGCTGCTTTTCCTATAATGCAGTCAGAAGTCTTGGGGCATGGAATCTCATAACTATTTGGTGCCAGGGGCTGAGGGCAGAAATTAATTTTAAAACTGCCCCTGTGTAGGAATGTGATCTTCTTTAGGGTGTGTTCCCAGCTCTGGGAGTGGCAGCTTCCATGGAACTTTGGTCAGACTGCTTTTTATGAGCCTGCTTTGGTCCAGAAAATGTGTTCAAGCTGGTCTGTGAGGCTGCCAGGACCTAGAAAATTGGGGTTACCTGTATGAGTATCAGAGGAATAAAAATCACATATGCTTAATCCTAAATTGAAACTAGTAGATTAACAACTATGTGCTCTCTTGAGAGAAAAGCTCAATTAAGGAAGAGGAGAGGATATGAGTGGTTTCAGCAAGTTCCCACCCAATGGGAGCAATGCATGGTATACGGCATACTACCTGGGTAAAGGAAACAACTACAACTCAGGCTTAACCTTACTAATGCGAACAATGTAACATATCATGTCTATTCTCCTGTTAATGTGAAATATTCATAAAAAATAATTTTAAAAAAGATACTAATGACTATTTCCAGGAGTAAAAAGAATGCCAGTAGTCTATGGTGTGATCTGAAATACACAACATAACACCATGGGATACCCCCTATCAAATACTTATATAAAGCAAGGATCTGAGTGACCTTATATATAATACTTACAACTTTTTTTTTTGTTAAAATAGCTAAAATAATGAAATTGATTGCTTGCTCCTAGCTTTTCTACACAAAATGGTGAAAGAAAAGGATGAGCTCAGAGATTTGAATTTCCAGCTCAAGCACCATGTAAATGATGAGGAACCTTCCCTGTCTGCCATGAAAGAAATGCTTATCACGTGTAGCCACAGGGCTGAGATTACTGAAAAGCAAACCCAGAATCTCATCCTGTAAAGGTTTGACTGACAGTAAAAATTAAATTTTTAGCCTTATGAGGTATCTAGTATTAAAATGAAGACATTAATTGGGATGAAATAGAATCTTGAAAGTTAGAATAGGGACATATGGGAAAAATGTTGAACCCGGGGAACAGTTCCTGAAATCTAACAACTCGTTTGTCAGTAGAACCAGCCTCTCTATGTTGAATATAAGCTGCCTTTCAATCTCCTTCTGAGAAACTTATTCCTGCATTGCTTGTGGAAATTGTAATTGCTTACTCAAGACAGCTGCCTTGTACGAATTCTGATTCTCTTCAGAACCTACATTCACCATTCCTCTCTAACTAGGCTCAAGATCTGCATCCCCATAAAAGTAGGTTAAAAGTGTGACCTATGAAAAGGTGTGCTACACCTGTCCTCTCCTTCCCCAAAATTTTGAATTTTGTAATTTATACATAAAGAAATACAGAGAATATGTATATGGGTGGAAATGAATATTCAGGGTGTTCCACAGTGATGAGAGGGACATAAAATTGGATCAGGTAAAATGTATTGATAGGTACCCACTAAGCAGAGATTCTACATTTCATGTTGTGGCTTAAAGAGGTAGAAAGGGAGGCAGCACCTGTGGCTCAAAGGAGTAGGGTGCCGGCCCCATATGATGGAGGTGTGGGTTCAGACCCAGCCCTGGCCAAAACCACCAAATAAATAAATAAATAAAATAAAAAGAGTTAGAAAGGGCTATATTAGTTCTTTTTGTTTGTTTGTTTTTGTTTTTCTGAAACATGGGCCAAAATGTGGCACAAAGTAAGATAGCTAGAAATGCCAGGCCCTCCTTGTTTTCCTGTGGATGAAGGGGTTCAAAGGCTTGGGAATTTGAAATGTTGAGTAGCTTTGCCATTTAAGGTCTACTCACCCAGACTGGGAGGGTCCAGAACACAAACCTTTCACAGCTATGGCAAGAAATACATTTATGAGGGGAGCTCCAGAATCCTTAAAGAGCTCTGTGATCTTTGTCCTGTATAATAGAATTTATAGTGGGAACCACAGTCAGAATTAGGAAGCTTAAATTCATTTAGAATAATTGGATCCCAGGGTGAAAGAGGCCATGTAGTGGCATTCAACTGCCAGGTATGGACACAGTTACCATAATGAAAAGCAAAGTCAAAGCAGTTACCAGAATACTTTCACAGACCTATATTGTTAGCTACCCTGTTTCCCCGAAAATAAGATATCCTCCGAAAATAAGACCTACTCACAGGAAAGATAAGACGTCCCCAGAAAATAAGACCTAGTGCATCTTTGGGAGTACACCTTAATATAAGACACTGTCTTATTTTCGGGGAAACAGGGTAGTTGATCATGGTGTTCTTAAATGTTAAATAGGAAGTCTAGTAAAATCTTATGTTTTATGTTTGAGCAGGAAAATTCTAGGTCAAATGAATGCAAATCTAATAGCCACTATAACAACAGTGTTTCATGACTCCTCAATCAACTCCCAGACTTTAGTCAACTTATAAACCCAGCCACCTTAATTAAAGAAAATCCAGCCCCTTAACAAAGAATTCTGTTACACTGACAAAATAAAATGTTAGTATTTCTCCAAGATGTTCTGAAGGGTCTGTGTCATTTTACCAGGGTTTTTTTTTTTCCTAGGGAAAGGAACATAATCAGATCTTAGGAACTACCAGACACTGGAGAATTAATACTAATTTCAAGATACTGAAAATATCACTGTGATCCAATAGTCAGAATAGAATCTTATGGAGGTCTGATGAAAAATAGAGTTTTGCATCATGTTCATCTAAGAGTAGGCCCAGTTGATACCCAAACCAATCCAGTCATTATTTCTCTAGTTCTGGAATGCATAATTGAAGTAGTATATTCACTAAATAGCAGAATCCCCTCCTCATTTCCCTAAATGAGGGCTATGATGGTGAAAAAGATCCAGTGGAAGACATTACAACTTTTGCTACCTAGAAAATTAGTAAACCAAAAGCAACACCATATTCCTGTGGGGACATGAAGGGATTCTATTGCTACTCAGAGATTAGTGCCCCTGTAAAGCACTCAGAGATACAAGAGTGAGTGATGGTTCTCACCACATTCACATCCAGCTTGCCTAGTTGGCTGTACAGAAGGCAGATGGATCTGGGAAGATGGTGGTGGATTTTTGAAACTAATCAAGAGGTGACTGAAATTGGAGCTACTGTACCAGATGTAGTTTCATTGCTGGAGAAAATCAACACATCTCCTAATACCTGGTATGTAGCTATTGACTTTGTAAAAGGAAAAAAAAAAATATATATATATATACATATATATATAGTTCCATTAATAAAAGCCGCCTAAATCAGTTTACTTACAGTTGACAATATCAACAATACACTCCCACAGTTAAACCTCAAGCTTATATCAACTTTCCAGCCCTATTCCCTACTTTTACTGGCAGAAATTTAATCATCTTTCTCTTCCACAAGATATGGCACTAGTCTATTACATTGATCTGTGCATGTATCATGCATAATGTTATATATAATGATGATAATGATTGAAACTAGTGAGGAAAAAGTAGCAATTATTCTAGGTTTGTTATTATCCAGAAGTAGGAAATAAATTCGACAAAAATTCAGAAGCCTTCTATGTCAGTGAAATTCCCAGGGGTCCACTAGTATGTGGAGGGGTGAGGCATACTGAGGTATTATTATTTTTTTATTTTTATTTTTTTTTTGCAGTTTTTGGCCAGGGCTGGGTTTGAACCCACCACCTCCAGAATATAGGGCCGGCGCCCTACTCCTTTGAGCCACAGGTGCCGCCCAATACTGAGGTATTTCTTAATGTGAAGAATAAATTGTTGCTCTGCCATCTATTAAAACCAAGGGGAAAAGGCACAACATGAGCCTCTTTTAGTGTTGAAAACAACACACTTCTCATTTCAATGTGTTACTCTGGCCACTTACTGAATGGTAAAGTGATTAAAAAAAATTATAGTTTTGAGTAGGGGCCACATAAAAAGAATCTGCAACAGATCCTGTCTGCTGTACAAGTTGCTCTGTCACTTAGGAGGTGTTATTTAATAGATCCAATGGTGGTTATGCTGTTTATCAGCAGTAGGTGATAGATAAAATGTTGTCCAGAGTTTTGAGTAGGCCCCTATAAGTTATTTACCATGCAGCCACTTAGAATTTTGGAGAACATCCATATTACCTACTGGGGATAACTATTTAACTTTTATTAAACAGCGTTAGCCCACTACAGGGCCTCAGTAGAAGATGAATGATTAAAACTATGGGCCCCCAAGTTACCACATGGGAACTGAGTTGCCTATGATTAACTAGATGTTATATGACTCAGCCACCCATAAAATTGGTCACGCACAGCAACATTTCATCATACAAAGAAGTGGTATATATGAAATCAGGACTAAGTAGTGACTGATGACACAAGTAATTTACGGGAATAAGTGGTTCAAATGCACATTGTCCTCACACCTTCTAAACTACCTTCTCTCTCCTAGCACTTACTCATGGGCTCATAAAGAGCTCCTTTTGGTAGATGACAGAGGAAGAGAAGACTCAGGTGTGGTTTGTAGATGTTTCTGTATGCTATTCAACCCCCACCTTATAGGAACATCTCAGGCACTATAGCTTCTTTCTGGGACATCTCTCATTGATAGTGGTGAAATTGTTCCCAGTGGGCAGAACTTTGAGTAGTGCATATGGTGGTTCATTTTTCTTTAAAAGAAAAATGGCTACCTGTATGACCATGTGTCAATTCACAGGCTGTGGACAATGCTATAGCTGGATTATCAGATATTTGAAAGGAATTTGAATGGAAAATTAGTGCCAAGAGAGTCTGGAGAAGAGATATGTGTATAGGGCTCCACACATGGTGAAATACATAAAAGATGTGTGTGTTCTATGTTAATACCCACCAAAGAGGGACCTCAGCAGATGAGGATTTAATAGTCTGATAGATAAGATGACTTATTCTCTGGGTTCTTATTCTCTGGCCTCTTTCTTTAGCCTCCCGTCTTTACCCAATATACTCAAAAAGTAGAGTACACTCACTGGTAGCAGTGATGGAGGTTATCCATGGGTTCAGCAACAAGGACTTCCATGGCCAACCCGGCTGTGGCCGATGCTGCATGCTCAACCTGCAAGCAGCAAAAACCAACACTGAGTCCCTCATGAGGCACCAGTCCCTAAGGTGATCATCCAGATACCTGGTCCAGGTTGGTTATGTTAGACTATTTGATCATCATGGAAGAAACATTCTTTTGTCTTACTGAAATAGACTATGGGTACATATTTGCCTTCCCTACTTACAATGTCTCTGCCATAGCTGCCATGTATAGACTTAAAGAATGTCTATGTTTCTATTTTTGTGCCAGTACCATGCTGTCTTGACCACTATAGCTTTGTAGTACAGCCTAAAATCTGGTATGGTGATGCCCCCCAGCTTTATTTTTATTACTAATAACTGCCTTAGCTATATGAGGTTTTTTCTGGTTCCATACAAAATGCAGAATCATTTTTTCCAAATCTTGAAAGTATAATGTTGGTATTTTAATGGCATTGAATAGGTAGATTGCTTTGGGAAGTATAGACATTTTAACAATTGCAACAACAACAAAAATAAGCAAATGGGACTTAATGAAACTGAAAAGCTTCTGTACAGCTAAGGAGACAACAACCAAAGCAAAGAGACAACCTATACAATGGGAAAGGATATTTGCATATTTTCAATCAGACAAAAGCTTAATAACTAGGATCTATAGAGAACTCAAATTAATCCACATGAAAAAAGCCAACAATCCAATATATCAATGGGCAAGAGACATGAATAGAACCTTCTCTAAAGAAGACAGACAAATGGCTGACAAACATATGAAAAAATGTTCATTATCCCTGTCTATTAGAGAAATGCAAATCAAAACCACCCTGAGAAACCATGTAACCCCAGCGAGAATGGTCCACATCACAAAATCTCAAAACTGCAGATGCTGGCGTGGATGTGGAGAGAAGGGAACACTTTTACACTGCTGGTGGGACTGCAAACTAGTACAACCCTTTTGGAAGGAAGTATGAAGAAAGTTCGAAGCACTCAAGCTAGACCTCCCATTTGATCCTGCAATCCCATTACTGGGCATCTACCCAGAAGGAAAGAAATCCTTTTATCATAAGGACACTTGTACTAGACTGTTTATTGCAGCTCAATTTACAATCGCCAAAATGTGGAAACAGCCTAAATGCCCACCAACCCAGGAATGGATTAACAAGCTGTGGTATATGTACACCATGGAATACTATTCAGCCATTAAAAAAATGGAGTCTTTACATCCTTTGTATTAACCTGGATGGAAGGGGAAGACATTATTCTTAGTAAAGCATCACAAGAATGGAGAAGCATGAATCCTATGTACTCAATTTTGATATGAGGACAATTAAGGGCAATTAAGGACAGGGTGGGGGTGGGAGAAGGGGAGAGCAGAGAGAGAAAGAAGAAGGGAGGGGTGGGGAAAGGAAAAGCAGAGAGAAGAAAGGAGGGAGGGGGTGGGGCCTTGGTGTGTGCCATACCTTCTGGGGGCAAGACATGATTGCAAGAGGGACTTTGCCTAACAAATGCAAGCAGTGTAACCTGGTTTATTGTACCCTCAATGAATCCCCAACAACAACAACAAAAAAGAAAAAAATAAGATAATAGAAAAAGCAAAAAAGAATGTCATATTCACCATCAGGTATTCCACACAGCACTACTTTGCATCAAGGACTTATTTGTAGAGAAATAAGTATAGCAATGGGCACTATGAAATTCACTCTGTTTTTCACCATCTGAAAACAGCTGACTTAATACACCAGAGTGGTGGAATAATCTTTTGATGACTTGGGGACAGCATCATCTGGATGGCAATACCTTCAAGTTCTCTAGGAGGAAGTATGTGCTGTAAGTCATATCCAGCATTTGGTACTGTTTCTTCCATAGACAGAATTCACAACTCCAAGAATCAAGGGGTGGGAGTGGAAGTGGCTCTATGCACTATTACCTTTAGAGTGCAACTAGCAAAATTTGTGCTTCCCGTTCATGCATATTTATGCTCTGCTAGCCTAGAAGGAATATTTTCACCAGGAAACACAATGATGATTGCATTGAACTGAGGGTTGATACTTCCACCTAGCCTTTTAACACTCCTTAATTGGAGTTTCTGACTTAATAGGCAAAATAGAGCCATTATTGTGCTTGCTGGGATAATTTTTCCTAACTACCCAGGAGAAACTAGACAGATACTTCAGAACAGAGGTAAGAAAAATGTTTATATACAGAAACCACCCAGGATAACTTAGTTCTACCATGCCCAATTATTAAAGTCATTTGAAAAATACAAAATCCCAGTTCAGATAGAACTGCTAATGGTTCAGATCCTTCATGTATGAAGGTTTGAGTTACTGCAGCAGAAAAATTACCACAGGCACTTTAAGGTGATTGCTGAAGCCAAAAGGTATATGATATGTGCGTGCAGGAAATGTCTTTGTTTTCTTTCCTTTCTTATCATTTTATCATGAATCATAGGATGCATTAACTTTATATTGTAATATTGGCAAATTGTTAATTTTACAGCATAGTATTTCAGTTATGGGATATCAAGGAGAGGAGTAAAGATCACACAAATGTTTTGTGTTTTCTTTAGGGAAATATTGTGTGCATGTTCAGTTGTGTACAGGATACATGTTAGGCAGAAGCTGGACCTTGTTATTTCCTTTAATTGGAGGTCGAGTATGGCTTAAAGAGATTCATGAGTTGCCAAGTTGACCAGGAGTGAACTTTTGGTCAATTTTACATGTTAACCTATAGAGTGTTTTTGGATGAGATTAACATTTAAAATAATTAACGTTGTCCTCTAAAATGTGAATGAATCTTAACCAGTCAGTGGAGGTTCTGATTTTCTTTCTTTTTTTTTTTTTCTCTCCGAGCAACAGAAAAATTCTTCATTTGGCCTTTGCATCATCAGATCTTCTGGGTCTTAAGCCCACATTGCGAAGTTTGAACTTTGCAGTCTCCAAAATCGAATGAACCAATACTTTATAATAAATCTGTTTAATATGCATAAATAATATTTTATAATGCATTCATTAACTATAAACCCATAGTCATTATATATATGTTTATCTGAAGAACCTTGACACATTCTTCTAATTCCCTCTGCACCTCCCCCTCCTCAGTGTTTCTTAAGAGAAGTTTACTGTTAATCTTATTTGGATTCATTTGTACACATTCAGTTGTTTTTCTCTTGGTTTTTTCAAGGTTTTTGTTTTTTAACATCTTTCTGTGATGTCTCTATATTTGGATCTCTTTGAGTTTATCCTACTTCTTGGACATATCGATAACATTTGTCACCAAATTTGGGGAGCATTTGACCATTACATTCCCAAATAATTTTCCAGACACCTTTTCTTCCCTCCGTGTGAGCCTCTCCATGTGTTCCTGCTTGTATGCTTGGTGATGTTTATAGGTCTCTTGGAAGCCATGTTCAGTTTCCTCTTTTTTTCTTCTCCTCCTCTTCATTTTCTTCCACCTCCTCTGTCTTCATCTTCTTCTCCCTCTTCCTCTTCTTCTTCCTTCTCCATCTCCTTCTTTTCCCCCTTCTCCTTCTGCCTCCTCCCCTTCCTTCTTCTTTCTTCTGTTATTATTGTTTTCTTTATGTTTCTGACACTGGATAATCTCAATTGGCTTGACTTCCCTTTCATTAGTTCTTCTCTCTGCTAGTTTAGCACTGCTATTAGTGAATTGGCAAACTTCATTCGCTGTACTTTTTTACCTTCGAAATTTCTGTTTGGTTACATTTATAATGGCTTTCTCCCTGATTCTGCATATTTAGTGAGCATCATTCTCATATGTTAGATATGTTTTTTAATACTTTTGAATGCATTTATAATAGCTAATTTAAAGTATTTAAAGTCCAACATCAGTTCTTCCTCACAGGAAGTTTACATTCACTACTTTCATCCCTGTGTATGGTTCATAACTTTGTACGTCTCACATATTTTGCTGATAAATTAGCATTTTAAACAAGGTATAACAATGTTAATATTAATGGAAATTAGATTCCCTGCCAGTGTCCCCAGGTCTCTTGTTGCATTTTGTTGCTGTTGTTGTTATTTTTGGTCTTGTTGCTGATGCTGCTATTTTGTTGTTGTTGTTGTTTTATTTGTTTGTTTAGTGAACTTCCTGGAATAATTATGTAAATTGTGTATTCTTTCTTGTTTGTAGTAGCTTAAGCCAATACGTGGCTACTTTATGAATAACTAATGACTGGACAAAGATTTCCTTAAATACCTTAAATACATATATCTCATAGCTTTGCTAGGGACCATGTGGGATTGGAAATTACCATTTCATATCAGCAGGCAATTTACCACTCTGACTTAATCTTAACTTATTATCTCCACAGAGACTCAAAGTCAGCCAGCACTGAGAAATTAGGATCTTCTCGGGTCATTTCTGAGCATGCACACATCCCTGTACATACATTTTTATTCCAAATTAACAAAAATACGTTGGAACTTTATAACAGTATCCGTGGGCATCTCATTTCTCACTTTCTCCTTTTAAGGTTTTTTGGTCAGCCTCCTTCCTGTGAAGCCCAATTGATAATAGTAGCTTAGGTGGCTAAATTATTAAATAATTGGTCCTGACTTTTTTTTTTTTTTTAACAAGCCCCCTGGTGATAAGGCTGTTAACATAGAGCAGGTTTTGAATTGAATGAAGGAAAGACAAGACTTAAGAACAAAGCTTTTCAGCAAGCAACCAGCCACACCAAGTACTGATAGTTCCCTGGGGATTTGACTGTTGGTTAGAACTCCAGACCCACCTGGCCTCCTTCAGCTGCTTCTGGGATCCAGAATTCCACAGCCACTGCACTTACCAGGGTGTAGGGCTTCTAGTCTACTATGTAGCTGATAGAGGAGGGTGAGGTTAAGTCGAATTAAAACACTATAAAAGTTGCTCTTTTTACCTAGATGTGGCCATTTGTCTTGAATAGGTATTAAATTATAACTTTGAAATTAGTAAAAAAAACACAATTAATTTTGATTAATCATGTTTTGTCAGTTGTGACATATGAAAGAACACAGCACATCTGACTTTACCAAGTGGGTATTCAAACTCGAGCACTGGTTTGGTCCTACTGTTTGCCTTGTCTGGTCCAATTTTTTGAGCTTCAGTCTATGGACTAGCATTGCTATTAGGATCAAGGATATGATAAGTTAGATACAAAACATCACTCACATGTCAGTTGGTGCTATTTCCACATGTTATATAGTCTAGAAAATATTTATAATCAAAATTTTATGGAAACTCATTACTTCCCAAATCAAATAGGACAGCCAAGGGCATTATTACGTTTAATAGAAGAATCTCATATTGTGCCCTTAGAAAAGGGTAACTTGAATGTAAGTGATGTAAAATGCTTTTCAACAAATATGATTTTTTTTCTGTACTTTTAACAGAAGAGTAGCATACTGCATTTACCCCTGAAAATGGAGAGTGGATGGGCATTTATCAACATTTATAGAGCCATTTTTCAAGCAAGAATGGTAATGTTTCTGCCTGCCAAATGTGAAGGTTTCAAGTATGATTTTGCTGTAAAGCAGTTTATCAGCTTCTTCGTGGTTTAAATGAAGTATTACTTTAAAATATGATAGTATTCACCCAATATCTAGTCTGTCCTCTCTCTCCTGGTAATCAAAAGCCTACTTTTTAGATGAACAGATGAACATGTATAATAAAAGCTAATTTACCTTCTTATTTCCTTTCTTTTGATGCTGTTTACAACATAATATTATGACAATTATTTTATTTATAGAGTATTAAGATTATTGGAAAGGATTATACAAGTTCTGGAAAAAAAAAAATAAAAGGATTCCCCTAAACATGACAGTGCTCATTTTGCTAAAGCCTGTACGAGTACTGTGTCTCCCTTAATACAATCAGTGATCAAAAATCCAATGAGACAAGGACTCAACACCACTTGAGTAGTTCAAAGGCACTTAACATGCAATATGGAAAACAAATGGATGATCACTCTCTTTCCCTCAAATTGGTCACCTTTGTATGTTCTTTAATCAGTATATAATACTACCATCAAACAAATTGTGAAAGAAATTACCTTTTACTTCACTACTTACCTGGTGCATTGAAATTTCAGTGTTATCTATTAAATACCCACTACGTTTGTTCAATGGTTGTATCTTTACTGACAACATTCCAGCTTATGTTAATATTATTAGTTTTATTCATGTATTCCCTGATTGATGTTTCTTCAGGTATTAATTTCTTCTTTTAATCCATTATTCCAATTGTAACTGATGTGATATTTTCAAATTACAAACAATAATATCACAGACATGCCAAAATTCAATCAGTGCCTTTCTATTATTGTCAACATAAAGCTTAAAATTCCCCATAAACAAGGGAATGATTGTTTTAGGCTTGACTATCTATTATTTTATAATTTTATTCTCTTTTTTGTCTGGCTTGCAACATTACTAGTGGTACATTAAAAAATGGTTAACAAGCCCTTTTCTGGGGGAAGTGAAACCAATATTTATATTATTTGCCATTATCTGTGGTATAAATACTCTTATACATTAGTATTAAGTTAACATGACAACAAGGAATATAGAATGGGAAAAAATGCACATAATTAGCTTCAATGAGCAAGTCCAATACAAAGCCCTATGCAATTGACTCCCACATCTTGAGGTCTGTCCACATGCTGCTTCCTAGGTTTGCACCAGTAGCTTATCCTCTATTTTCATTTATCTTCACTTTTTCAGAGGTCAGCTTAGTTATTATTTCTTCAGAGAAACCTTCCCTGAAACTCAGAATAGGTCAAAGATTTTGTTATATAATCTTTTAACATCTTCACCATATAAAATCTATCTTTTGCATCTATTACAATTTTAGACATATTTGCTAAAATATCTGACTAAAATATACTCTCCTGATAAACTCTGTAAACTAAGGCAGCAGAGATTATGCTGTTTTTTGTTTTTCTTTTTTTGTTGTTATTGTTTTTGTTTTCTAGAGCTTGGTAGCATTTGCAAATATGACTGGTTTCCTGTAACTACAAGAGAATAAATGTAATTTAGTTTCCTAAATTTTCTTACTTCTAAAATTCACATTGCACAATATTGCTATGATTTGTTTGTTACCTTCAAAACCCATGTTAAAATTGCTAGTGTAGCAGTATTGGCAGGTGAGGCCTTTACTAGTCAATTAGGGCATGAAGGTTCTGTCTTTCTGAGTAAGTTTCATAAATTAAGAGAAAAAAAAAACTTCTAGGAATGAGTTCTCTGCTTTGGCCCTCTACTCTTCTGGCTTTTGAGGAAAAGTGTTCCTACTTTCCAGAGGCTGCAACATTCATGGTACCATCTTGGTAGCAGAGGCCAGAACTTTATCAAACACCAAAACCACTAGTGCCTTTGACTTCCCAGCCTCCAGAACTGTGGGAAATAAATTTCTGTTCCTTGTAAATTACCCAGTGTCAGGTATACTGCTATAGTACTATCAGAATGGACTAGAAAAAATATAATACTATTGAAATTTTAATGTAAAATGAATGTCAAAATTGCTGTAGCACTAAAAAATAAGATTATTGTATATCTATTGGTGTAAATAAAGATACCCAGAAAAGTGATTACAGGCTGTAGAATTTGTCAGACATCTCATAAATTTAGAATGTAGAATTTTCAAAGGTAAGAGTAGTTCTGACTAATCATGCCCTCTGTAGAACTCTCACACTTCTGAAATCTATTGTTCAGAAAATTTCCTTGATGATTTAGGGTGGATTACTTTAAGATTTTTTATTACAAGACTTAAATTGTTCAATTATACTTCTGTTTTACTTTTATATCATAATTGTACCATTTTGTGCATGTGATATTCTGATACATGTATACAATGTATAATGATTGATCTCTGGATAATTGGTATATCCATCACCTCAAATATTTATCTTTTCTTTGTATTGAGAACATTTTGTGAAGCTCTCGTGAAATATATAATGAATTCAATATGAGGACTTGCTCTATATTGATTGAAGTTGTTTTCCTGAGTTGATCACATGTTACATGGGGCATACATATTTTTGACTAGTACATTGCCTTTTGTTTTATATGTTTTCAAAATATCTTTTCATGAATGTAGTAAAATAATAGAATAACATTAATTGTGACAAAATGCATATTTCCCTAGTGAAAGTCACAAATGTTTACATAATTGTTAAAAGTACATGAGATAATAAATATGCATAATACTTTTTGATATATAACTATTATATGCTGAGCAGATTTAATTTGATCAAACAGCAGAAAACTTCACACTGAGAGAAATTGCAACCAAAGAGCCTCATCTACACATCACCCTAATGTGAATAGTGAAATTTTGGGTTTTAAGACACTTCTAAGTTTTGTTGTCCTTGGGAGTATGTGACTATATTTTGTAATACATACAAGAGAAAAATATATTAAATAAGTATAATGTGGCTAGATGATAATCTATGGTAGGTTAAAGACCCGTGAATTCTTTCATGCTTCTTATCAAGAGGTGAGATCTGAATTTCCTCAACTGAGTGTGTATGGGCATGGTGACTTGCTCATAACTTAAACACAGAATAAGTGAATTTATGCTATTCTTGGCCCAGATATCAAGGAACTGAAAATTTACACTTATTGTCTCTTTCAATACTCACCCTGAGAACTCAGCCAGTGGGATGTGAAGATGTACAGGGAGTATAAGGATCATTAAGGAGACGTGAAATCTATTAGCAATTTTAAAAAATAACCCAATTGCATACATATATTCCCAGATAATTTAAATATCTTATCATCTGCTTTAATGAAAAATACTAATTTATTTAAAATATAAGTGCATTTCTCTACTTTGTGTTAGACATTTTACTAAGAAATGGCAGTTGAAAGAGAAATATGGTGTTATCCAAATCACTAGATTTATCTTTGTTATTTTAAGTGGATAAGTAGTTCTCACTATTTAGAAGGATCTTATCAAAATCATTTTTGTACACAATGCAAAAATAGTTGAAAAATCTGAAAGTAGTCATATATGCAGTGTAGTACGATGTCAAAAGCAACAGTTGTCACTATGGTATAGGCTAAATTGTATTCTTTCATTTAATTAACAGGTTAGTTACGTGAGTTGACCAAAAGAGTATATGTAAGTCCTGAGAAGAAAAAAAAAAAATAGCCCAATTAGATATGTACCAAGGCCAAAATTGTTCAACAAACCAATAGATAACTTTAGTGACCAACACCTCAGTAAATGTTGAAAATATTAATATATTAATATTTGTTTAACATGTTTAATTTTATCATATTTTGCAGTATACTTTATGAACAAGATAAATAAAAAGAATAAATTTATCTAATTTTAAAATCTTGATTTTTTTTAAAATATAAACAATTTTCTGCATAATTATTATAAAAGATAAGAAATAATATTAAACGGTTTTTTGAAATTAAAAATACCATTCAATGCATTGATTTTGAATTGCCATTTTTTTCACATCATTTTCTTATTTTCTATTCCTTTCATATCAATTTGTGGATTTTTAATTAGACATGAACAAGAATTTTCTATCGTGCCCATAAATGGTGGCAGTACAGAATACCCAAACTGAGCTAGCACAATAATACAAACTAAAACTTAACAGAAATATAATTGTTATATGAAGGAAACTGTGACATCATAGCTCTAAGCCATCCTGAATATTGAGATTTGTATGACTTTTAAACTCAAACCTGGATAATTTAAAACATGGCCTGATGTTATTAAGTGCAATATCACAGACTGTATTTCATCTATAGCAATGTGGCAATCAACTAAATTTGCATTTCTGTTTGGGGTGAGATGAGAGTGAGAAGTAAAGTTAATATTAATAGTTCCTGGAAGGAATAATGTTCTTTCTTGAGTTATCCATAACATATCAAAAAATGGGAGTATGCAGTGTAACCTGGCTTATTGTACCCTCAATGAATCTCCAACAATTAAAAAAAAAAAAAAATGGGAGTATGGGCTCAGTGCCTATAGCTCAGCAGCTAGGGTGCCAGCCAAATACACCGGAGCTGTCAGGTTCAAATCCAGCCCAGGCCTGCCAGACAACAATGACAACTACAACCAAAAAATAGCCAGGCATTGTAGTGGGTGCCTGTTGTCCCAGCTACTTGGAAGCCTGAGGCAAGAGAATCTCTTAAGCCCAAGAGTTTGAGGTTGCTTTGAGCTGTCATGCCATGGCACTCTATCCAGGGTGACAGCTTGAGACTCTGTCTCACAAAAAAAAAAAAAAAAAAGGAATATTAATGCAGCAATGAACAAATGGAATTCACCATCATAATGAGATTGTATGGTTTCCTTCATTCCTTTTTCCTTCATAATTTTGTCCTTCTCTTCTCTTCTCTTCCTTTTATTTTCCTTTCTCTCCTCCCATCCTTAGTTTTTCTTTCCTTCCTGTCTTCATTTCCATTTTTTATTTTCCTCCTCACCTCCAACCTTCTTCCTCCTGCATCTTCTTTTCCCTGCTTCCTCCTTTTTACTTCTCCTCCTTCCTCTAGACCTCTTTTGCTCTCTCATACCAGCAGAACTTCAACGACATTTGCAGAAAGCACCTGCAGGAGAAGCACATGGTCTGTATTAACACTTGCCCAGACTGGAGCAGATCTAGAGGCTCCAGCAGAGATAGCTAAAAAGAAAATGAACTCTGAGAATAATACCTCTCAAGTCTCAATGTGTTTAGAGGAATTTGACACTTATGGTGCAAAGTTTGGGGATGAATTAGTGGCAGGCACTTAGAGAACTAAGCAAACAGGAAAAGAAGATAAATTTGAACTTCAAGGAGAACAGAAGGGAACTATAATTACAATGTATTTTATACTCAGCATTGGATTATGTTTACCTGTCCCTAATAACAGAACATTTATTTTAGTAGGAATCAGTTGTGGAAGATAGATAAAAGTGACTAATCTTTATATACTGTAAAGGAAAATTAGTACATAGTGCTTACAAAACAAACAAACAAGTAGCATTATCTAAAAGAAACCAAATACCAAAGTACAAATACTGTATATTCCTATTTACATGAAGTTCCAGGACTGGTAAAACTAAATCGATGGTGATAGTGAGAGAGGAGGCCCAGACCCTGTTCTGGGGAGTTATTTACAAAGCCAGAGACTTCTGGAAATATACATTAAAAGTTCAGAATTCAAAGGGTCAATCAACCATTATAGAGTTAATGCAAAGTTTGTTGAACTATCTAGATCTATTACTGCTATAAACTGTGGTTGCTATACTGGTAACCTTGAGATAAGGTATCAGCACTCAGCAGAAGGTCAGTTATTCACTTGGAACTTAGGGGAAAAAATGGTCCTCTTTACTTTTTAAAACACCAGCCATTTTTTCTTTCTTAATTGGCACAGCTCTGTTTAAATTTCCTGGAACTAATGCGTGTTTCGGCTTCTGTAAACCTGTACATGCTTTGACACCCCAGTGAGAGGCAATATGGTAATTCCTTTGTCTGTCTACTTGGAAGTCCAATGAAAGGACAGGGACAGAGCTGATGGGGAGCTCAGCCATTTTGCATTCTAGACTGTCGTGGCCCCACAAGGTGGAATAAAACCCCTTCCTTTTCTATCACTGGTGTTCCAGTAATTCTTCCTCTGAGCTTCTCTCCACCATGCCTAGATTTCTGAAACAATAAGAGTGAGAATAGTTATTACTATTGGGCAAGAGAGTGAATGAAACAGAACACGATAGGCCATTCTGGGGTGATGAAAATGATTTGGATGTTGTGTTTGATTTCACATGTGTTTATGAATATAAACATTCATCAAACTTCAGACTTATACACTTAACAGGATTTACTACCAATAAAAATTAATAGAAAAATATTATAGATTTGGCATATATTTTTAATGTACTTTCCTACCTTATCTACTATTTGACCACTTGTGAGGTTCTGTAGCTTTAGCCTAAACTTTTGCTTTTGCCTAAACTAAACAATTTCAATGATTATAATCCCTGCCTGCTTTTCTCTCACCACTTTACTTGAAAGCAGGACTGTCATTATTTTTATTTCACCAAATTTCCAGAAAAGATTCTCTGTGTAAAATCTGTTCTATCTTTCCCGAGTCCCAAAACTTTGCATTTTTCACTAAAACTTCTTTGTTCATCCTAAAACATTTTACTTTATTGTGGCTTGACAGTAAATGTTCTGTATAGAAATTTTTTTTTCAAAACTCTATGGAAAGAACATTGTATGGCTAGTAGGAATATAGTCTTAGCAAGATATCAGGAATAGTTTTAAGTAAATGAAATATATGGTTATAATTCAACCCCCACTTTAGTATTACAAAGACAAGTTTAGAACAGAATACCATATATTCAAACTTCCATATAGCTAGGTTTCTCTCAAGTACTGTGAAATTTCCAGGGGCAATAGAAATGCAAAAAAAGAAGAAGAAGAAGAAGAAGAAAAAGAAAAGAAAAAAATGCTTATCTTCAAATAATACATGGTAGATAATATTAATTTATTCACTTGCATATGTGTAAGAATCAACTATTTGTTAAACTTGTTGAAAATATGGTTCTGCTTATATGTCATACTTACCCCAACAACCACACACACACAAAAAAAGAATGATTGACATCACATATGTACGGAGATAATCAGTGACTTATGCATACAGTTCCTATATTTTTCATAAAGTCTCATTTTTAGTAGTAGTGTTACCATTAATACAGCTGATATAGTCCTAGAAGAGTTAAAATTTACCTACAGAGTATTACCTTTAAAACGTAATCAGTGTGTTTTCAATTCTTAAAAGCTCAATCTAATTGGTTCTGCCATTTTTATCAAATATATCCCAGAAATTCTCATTTTATTTTTTGTAATATAAACTTCTCAATACAATAAAACCTGGGTTTTATTCAGTCTACCTTTGGAGGCGTATACTTATATTTTATTGATTTGTTTTTAAAAATAAGAAAAATATAGCTAAGGATCATGCAAGGAAATTACCTTGGTTCCTCTAAACAACAATTCTGTTTTAAATACGCAGTTTATGTGACTACCAGTAAAATGCATAACAATATCATTTAAAGCTAATGATAAGCCAAGGAAATTGTTATATGTTTTTTCTCAAGGTTAGCTTAAAAATATTAAGCTTGTGGGGGCAGTGCCTGTGGCTCAAAGGAGTAGGGCACCTGCCCCATATGCCGGAGGTGATGGGTTCAAAACATGCCCCAGCCAAAAAAAACTGCAAAAAAAATTAAGCTTGTGAATCATAATTAGATAGCAAGATTTGTGACATGTGCCCTTTGACAATAAAAGAAACAAAATTCTTCATTTCACAATGTGTTTGTGTGTATGTGTGACTGAGTTTGTGGAATATGTTTAACATGTCTGACAATTGTGGAATATGTTTAACATGTCTGACAATTACGTTTACAAACTCATCTTAGAAAAATGCTACATACTTCATTGCTAAATATCACTATGGTCTCTTTCAAAGTACTCTTCCAGGCCACCTGGTGTTACAGCCATTTTCATCAATGAGGTATGAGATGTGGCACTTTTTTTGAGGATGAGTTAGCAAACTTAATTGTAAGATCTTATGCAAATACAGTTGATTCTGTAACTGCACTAATTAAAAAGTGTCAATGATTGGAAATTAATTACTAAATCATACTCATGTATCTTCAGGTCCATGAAAGATACCAAAACAATATGATAGATTTATTAATTAAAAGATAATTTGTGTAATTTTTGCATCCAACTAAAATGACAGTGCACTCCTCTGTGTATTTCTGTCATTAATTTGTTTTTTTTCCCTAAAAATTTGTTCTAAGGGGCTACTTGATTCCAAAGTTTTACATAAAATTTATTTCACATTATGAAAGACTCCTATCCTGATATCTAGGCCTGTGAAATAGTTCTTTTTCAAATATATGTCTTTTTCAATATGTCATTATTATTTTCTTTTATTGAAAAATCCAAAAATATGTTATCCATGTGATTTCATGGACTTATAATTAGATGTTTGCTGGAATTTTTCCTGTTGCTATGAGTTACTAGAATTTCAAGTTGTGAAATTTATTATTTGGGAATAGTGATCTCCTAAGACTGTAAGAATTGATTTAACTGACTCATCCACCTTCAGGCCATAATGAAAAAGAGGTTTGGGGAAGAGTTGTTGTGTACTGGAATGGGAATACCTAGTGACTTCTAAATCCTTTTTCTCTTCCAAGAATCCAGGTGATTGTTTTTCAAAAACAGTTACTTAGAGATAACATCGTTGTCTTCAAAAATGAGAAGCAGAATTTGCCCTTTCCATTTGAGCTATGGAAATATTAGTTATGATCAAGATAAAGTTGAAAAGATATTTAAGGATGTACCCTTATGAGAAGCAGAATTTGCCCTTTCCATTTGAGCTATGGAAATATTAATTATGGTCAAGATAAATTTTAAAAGATATTTAAGGATGTACCCTCTAGATTTGTTCTAGAGAAAGTTGTCTCCTTATAGTCTAGGGAGTCCTGAAGTTAGCAGTCGGTTAGAATAGCATGCAGCAAATAATTAACAGGCATTGAGTGTGTTTGAGTATTTTATGTGTTCAGGATATGTACTTCCTCCTCAACAAATAGAAACTTAAATATGTACATATCTCTGCTTGCTACTATTCATCAAAACTTGTTCACAGTTTTGATGAATAGTAGGAGAAGGGAAGGTAGAGAATGTAATCCCTAGTGAGACCTCCATGTATTCAACCGAACCTCAAAACCAGGAGGTTCTTATGACCAAAGAAAGAAAGAAATTAATACCACTGAAAAACTTTCTTTCTCTTTGGCATAAAATGCCTTTCATAACCTGATATTTGGTTTGTATCAATGAAGTTGCTATATCAATCAGTATATAAGTCTTAAAGTGAAGAATGAGTATTTTAATGTAAATTTCCACATATATTTAAGGGATCTAATTATGTTCCTGGATAAAAATCTTACTAAGGCCGGGTGCAGTGCCTCATACCCTCAATCCTAGCTCAGAAACCAAGGCTAAGACCCTAGGTTTGAGATTGTAGTGAGCTTGATGATGCCGCTGTGCTGTAGCCTGGGCAACAGTGGGAGACTTAGTCTCAAAAAGAAAGAAAGAATGAATGCAGGCAGGCAGGCAGGCAGGCAGGCAGGAGGGAGGGAGGGAGGGAGGGAGGGAAGGGAGGGAGGGAGGGAGGGAGGGAGGGAGGGAGGGAGGAAAGAAAGAAAGAAAGAAAGAAAGAAAGAAAGAAAGAAAGAAAGAAAGAAAGAAAGAAAGAAAGAAAGAAAGAAAGAAAGGAAAAAAGAGAAAAGAAAGAAAGAGAAAGAAATATTACACAATTTGGTCACTTATTGATAGTCTTTGAAAGATATTTGGCACTTATCCTCTTGTTACTCAGTTTATTGATGAAGGCATTTCATTTTCACTTTGTCAGAAGTTATATTTATGCACACGATATACAATAATCAGAGAATACAAAAGCTCTCTGAGATAAAAAAAATCAGATTTTGGTTTATCAGAATTGATGCTATCATATACAGCATTCAAAAAGAAAAATATTGGTTATGTAATTATAGTTCTTTTATTACACTTATCAGAGCCAATATAAAACACAGAGTAATATTCTAATGACAAAACTTTTCTGGAAAACATGAAGTGAGGAGTGAAATGGTGTGAGTTTTTTTTAGGAGATTTTGCTTGTCAAATTCAGGAAAATAAGTAAATCACATAAACGTTTGTTTAAATGAGAGTCTAACTTTACAAGAAAAGCAAAGAGAATGTTTATCTGAGAGTTTCCCAAGGATCATTCTGTAATGTTTTTAAGTATTTCTCAAATAGTATGCCAAAATAGATCACTCCGTTAAACAACTCAAATTCTTTCCCTTTAGTGTTCAGAGAGAAGAGACAGGGCACTCCAAAGGTGGCTTCTGACCCCCACAAGGAACCTGTGGTCATTCTGTGTTACCATTGGTGTCATAGCCTTCATATTCTTACCTTACTAGCATTTAGCCCTGCATGTGGGACTTTGCAACTGTTCTTAGATTCCATAAATTGGTTGGCAGTGTATCAAAATTTTGATTTAAAAGAATTACTGTAAGAGAATATGAGAAAATTGTTGTTTTTAAAGTCTGGAATATGTTTTCATTTTTATCTTTTCTGAGTAGGTGTGTGTGTGTGTGAGATAGAGAGAGATAGGGAGACAGAAAGGGAGGGACAAAGAGAGAGAAGGGGGAGAGAGATATTAAGAGAAATCAATAGCTTGGCTTGGATATAAAGGATGAGTATTTGATGCCTCAGATTTCAGTGTTTATAGTCAAATTCACAACACACATGGCTATTGTGAAGGTGTAATGATAAAATTGTAAATTATGAAGCATCATTCAGGTTAATAGTTTATTATTTTAATTTATAATAAATTATCATAGCAGTTAGGAATAAATAGAATGGCTCAGTAGAAGTTCATATGTGGTTTAGGATAGTTCAAGATGATATGAAAAATAAGCAATTTTAAAACTTTAAGTTAGAGCATGAATCTATGGCTTGAAAAATTTGACCACTGTAAATATCAGGGTATTTTTGTTTTGTTTTGTTTTGTTTTTTTGTCATATACTGATGGAACTATTTCTGCTATCTGTAATTTGCATCAGGTAATTTTATGTGATATTATACTGACCAAATTTGGAAATCTTTTTTCTACAATAATTTAAGATTAATTTACTATGGAAAAAGAATAAATATTCAAATAAACTTTGTGTAACCTAAGAGTAGATTTTTTAAAAAGTCTACAGGAGTGTATAGTAGCAAGTATCCCAGGTCTTTTTTTTTTTTTTGCCTTTTTAGGTTACACTTTTTTAAAAAACATAGGTGTTTATAGTTGTTGAATTGGAAATAGCAAACCTTTTCATAATATATTTTGCTTTACTTTAAAATAAGTTCATAATGTGATCAGCTGCATGAAGTAGAAAATATTTAACTTTGTCTGTAATATGTCTACAGGAAATATTTTGTTGAAATTCAAGTGTACTATTTATACTTTACAGAACATAGAAGGAAAATAATTATGAAATATAGTTCTAATTTAATCATCTGTGTGTCTTTAATCCCCTCATGACAGTACGTTTCATTATTGTATCTTTATATGTTACATTGATAAGAGCAATAATTCCTTTATTCAAATTTATCACTATAAACAATTTTTATTTAATGTTTGAATCAAAGAATGAACACCAAACCATCAACTCTATATAGATTTTAGTGGAGGCATGCCTGCCTATCATTTTTAATTCCCTAAAGAACACAATGTTTCAGTAATTTACTTAGTATGATAACTCTAACCACCAATTTCAGGCAAGAATTTGACAACCTTTAATGAGTTGTGCGTAGTCTTGCAGGATTAGCTAAAGCAACATACATTGCCTGAGACTGCCAAGAATGATACCCAGAAGTAGATTCCAAACAAAAAGGCCTCTTATTTAGCAATCAGAAAAGAATATGTCCATTAGCCTTCTAACACTTCCCAAAGCTTTTCTCAGGAGAGATGTGCATTACTCTGTACTCATTTCCTACAGTGAAGCTGGCTGTGGCGCTTGTAAGGTTTCTCTCTTACCGCAAATGGCCCATCAGGCCTGTAGCCTGCACATGCCACATTTATACACTTCTCTCTTACAGCAAGTGCTTATTTCAAAATGTAATATCTTTCATCCCATTAATAAGCATGGGATGTGTCACAAACAGCATCTTGACACCAATTAGAGGTTGAAGCTGAGAAAGAAATTTAAATTCTCTACATCTGTGGCTGTGCTACATTATTTCTTAACAAGAAAATTTTTACCAAAGTCAACAATTAGCAGAGCACATGTACTTCAAGTATCGCATACACACAGCACATATTCTGCCAAGATCACTTCTGTTTCTTCAAGGGTAGAATTTGCACACTGGAAGTTTGGACAGATTATATATTTCCTACTTTTTTTTTTTTTAGAAGAAAAGCTCACTCACACAGAGTTACAATATTAGTGAGTATATCCATATACATTTAATGGAGAAAATTATATTTATAGAAAAATAGCAAAAGAACGGCTCTAAGAAAATTTTTAGCTAAACAGTTCTTTATACATCTGTGACAACACTAGCAAAGATTCCCATGAGGGAATTTTTATTTCCATTTGGACACTCTCCCACAATCAGCTGCTTCATCTTGCAGCCGCATTCTACATTCTGAAGTGTCAGGCAGCAACTAGCAAAACAGACACACAGGTGCAACTACTCTGTGTGTGGGAAAATATCTACAGGGCATTGTCAAGGGTGCTTGAATGTTTTCCTGCAGGGTGTTTTAGTTTTGTTCTGTTTGTACTTCTTTAGCTAGTGTCACAGTCCATGGTCACCTATATGCATGATGTTGGGGCATAGGCAAAATTGTCATTCTAGCACTTGAATCACTCTAATTGTAGCAAAGTTCACCCTCCATGTGTGGGGGGAGAAGGAGGGGGAGAGTGAGGCTAATCCTCCCTCCTCCCTGTATTTTCTACCACTCTCAAAAGATTGTGACTATAATGTGAACATTCATTCATTAGTATTTAAGAATTGCCAATATTCTTAGAGGTGTTAAACAGTGGAAAATGTTTTTTAATGTATTTTAATAATTTTATTCAAATTAAATATGATGCCATGTTTTGTGCATCAAAAATACATAATTTTTATCTTTTGTTTTCATTGTAATTGATAAGTAAAAATTGTTTATGTTATGGTGTGCAATATGATGTTTTATAATATATATACATATATACATGTATCTTAGAATGGCTAAACCAATATAAATTAATAATACTTTACCTCAAATACATTTGTGATGACAATATTTAAAAACAACTCTCTTACACTTTTCAAGCATAAAATGTGTAGTAATTGACTATAGTCATCATGCTGTATAATAGATCTTACAAACTTATTCCTTCTTTCCAAACTAAATGTTGTGTCCTTTGACAAACATACTCTTAAAAAATACTATTCTTAATAAATAAAAATAAAACATAATAACATGTATAGTCTTGCTAATGGCAACGACATATACCAACTTTGATTCTGAGGTTTTATGGTGATTATTTTAGAATTTTAGTGTAATCAACTATTCCTCACAAGTTAACAATTTAATTATAAATACTACTGCTTAAATTCTAGGTCCCTGTTAAAAGAGTTTTCCTTAATGACTGGACACCTAAATGTAGAGGACGCCAAGAGCCAGATGACCTCTGAGCAAGATGATTTGCAGCTGGGAAGCGTATCCTTGGGTGATTTGTCCACAGGTGTTTCTTGCAGAGAAAGAACCCGAGCCCATGGCAATCCTTAGGCATGTAGTTATTGTCTAATACTCCCCTCACCTGTCTTGTACTGTCTCAATAAAAGACTACTACAGAGGTTGCTAAGGGCTACCCTGCAATCAAGGTTAGCCCACCTCCTGCAAACTTGTACTTCTAATCTGCCTCATGCCTGCTTCCTTCCTGCAGCGATGAAGACCAGAGCCATAGGGGACATAGAGGTTGTGACATCTGGTGTAGTCAGCAGAATCCAGCAGGACACAACAGGATACCAGGGATGTGGACCAACGGGGATAGTGACACTCAGAAGTAAGTGAAGCCTTTGGTAGACAGTGGGAGGATGTCCAAAGGGAAACTCCACTCAGGGCAAGTGAGACCTTTGGCCAATCTAGAATCTAGGAAACCTCACTCAGAATAAGTGAGTCTTTCATAAATAAGCAAAGAGATTTAAAGAAAACAATGAGTAACTTCCTGTTTGGGGAGTCGTGAGAATTAGAAACTGAGGAAGAAGGTGATGTTCAAACAGAATTTGAAAGTGAGGGGAATAGTGAGGTTCAGAGGGAAGCAGGACCCAAAGAGAACTGAGAATCAAAAGCATATGATACAGACGCAAATAAGCAAGGAAATACCTCTGTGGCCATTATGCGTGCTCAGATCAGACGATTGGAAGATGGGTAAATAGTCTCACAGTCAGAAATGCCGACTTAGAACACCCAATATTGCCCTCAGCACCTCCCTATGTAGATGAACCACCTGTGACTTCTGTTCTGAAGGCTGTGTTAGAAGGGCATAAAACCGGTGACTTTAAGTGGGAAGACACTTTGGGGCTTTTTCCAGTTACAGTCACTGATATTCCTCCTGATCCGCAACATCCTCAAGGGGGCCAACATTTTGATTGCCATATGATCACTTTTGTGGTTCTGAAAGGTTTGAAATAGGCCATAGCACAGTGTGGTATGCAATCCCTGTTTTCTAGAGGTCTGTTACGGGGGCTTGCACAAGAGCAGAGGCTCATTCCTTAAGATTGGGACATGATAGCCAGAACTGTTCTTGAGTCTGGACACTATTTATAGTTCAAAACCTGATGGAAGGAGAAGGCTGACCTGATGAGTCACCAAAACCAGCAGAGAGGAGTTCCCTATAACATCAAAACAGCTCACTGGTTCTGGCCAGTGGCTGGGGATTTCCAATCAACTTTAGTATGATGACATAGCCATAGTCCAGACAAGGCTGTGTTGTCTTAGGGCCTGGGAAAAGGTTCAGGCTCCTGGAGATATCTCTAAAACTTTTATTAAGATAATGCAGTGGGAGAATGGACCCTATACTGACTTTCTAGCCCAACTAAAAACTGCAGTCGATAAGGCTGTTGCCCAGCTGGAGCTCAGAGACATGGTATTCCAAACTTTAGCCTTTGAAAATGCTAACTCTGAGTGTCAAAAGGCCTTGGGACCTTTGAGAGCACAAAATGCTCCCTTAGAGGAGTATATACGGGCATGTGCTGATATAGGAAGGGAATTCCACAAGGCTAATTTGCTTGCTGCTGCTTTAAAAGAAGGGGTCAGTCCATAATGTCCTAAATGTCATAACTGTGGAAAATTGGGACATAGGAGAAAAGCTCAATTTTCTGAATCTCAGCAATGACAGAAAGACAGCTGCAGAATGCCATTGGAAATCTCTCATTCATCCACCATCCTCTCCAATACAACAATACAATTTTTTATAAAAAAAAAAAAAAACTGACATGTCAGAATGGAAGCCTGGTCATGTATTACAATGGGGTCAAGGTTTTGCCCATATTATTACTGAACACCAAGAGAAACAATGGTTACCAGCCTACTGGATTAAGCCTCGACATGAGCAGGACACCTTGCCAGCGCCTTAACAAATTTGTTTTCATTAACTTTTCTTTTATTCACAGATTTTTGGAGCCTAGGTAATTTCATAATAGAGAAACCCTGGATCAATCTCCTCTGTGGGAACTCTAGCTGCCTCTCCCATATCACCATCCATCTTCAGCAAGAAGTAGTTAAGGGTGGTCATCGTCCTGTTTCCCTAAGAGGGAGTTGGAGCTTCTATGCAGAGTGGGAAGATTGATACAGGATTTCATTATTTGGGGCTGAATAACAAACCCCAGGTAAGCTTAGTATGCATATTCTAAACCAGATGTCCTCAAAGTATGGCCCATGGGCAACATGCAGCCCACTGAGGACATTTATCCAGCCCGCCAGGTGTTTTTGCCACAGCTGCCTGTACTGCTTAGCAGCCCTCACGTCCCGGGCCACAGTGCAGCTGTGTGGAATGTGCCCCAACTCTCTGACTCTGCTCCTTCTCTCTGTCTCTCCCTGCCAGGTGTTTTTGCCATCCTGCTTAGTAGCCCACTCGTCCTGGCCTTCAGTGCGCATGTGTGGAATGTGCCCCCCACTCTCCGACTCCCCTCCTTCTCTCAGTCTCTGGTTTAATTGGAGGAGTCACCAGGTTGCCTGTGCAGAGCTTGCTGTTGCTAAGGACTGAAGTAAGAACAAGTTAGGATTTTTTTTTTTCTTTTTGAAGTTAGGAGGTCTATTTTTTTTTTATTTTGCAGTTAGTAGGGCTTTTTTGTGGTTAAGAGGGGCCTTTTTTTCTGAAGTTAGGAGTTTGTTTTTTTTTTTGCAGATGGGGGCACCTTTTTTTGAAGTTAGAAGAGCCTTTTTTTTTGAAGTTAGGAGAGCCTTTTTTTTTTAAGTTGGTTAGTTGGTTGGGGGTGGTTTCTAGGGGGGTTGCATCACAGTGATAATGCAGATAGCGCTCAGTGCTAATGCAAATTGTCAGTGCTCAGAGGTAATGCAAATGGTCAGAGCTCAGAGGTAATGCAAATAGTCAGTGCTCAGTGGTAATGATAATTGTAAGTGCTCAGTGTTAATGCAAATTGTTAGTGCTCAGTATTAATGCAAATTGTCAGCAGTCAGTGTTACCGCAAATGGTCAGCGGTCAGTATTAATGCAAATGGTCAGTGCTTGGTGTTATTGCATGGGGGCCTCAAACTGGTAATCTGCCTAGGGCTCCATGGGAACTTAATCCAGCTCTGCAGACAGCTAAGGAGTAGGAAACCCAATTTAATAGACAGTAAGTGCATTTATATTCTGATTGCTATTCAGTTGTGTATGATGTTGTATGTTGTGTGCTGTGTAAGCCCCAGTTCATACTGTTGCGATCTCTGAGCAGCATTAGATTTGGAAGAAAAAAGGCGTACGTGCCTTCTTTTTTCCTGCAGTGGAATTTGATCACATGAGTTTTCTCACTCGTGCGATCAGATTCTTGTGGGAGTTCACAGATTGCAGTGCAGTTTGCACAGGGTAGTATGAACTGGAAAGGTGGTGGAGGAACCGGCTCTGTAATCATGCCTGTTCCCACACCACACCAGTGTGAGCCTGAGGTAAAAGCAGAGTTCTACCATATGGGCACTGGTGAGGCTGAAATGATGTGGACTGGCAAGGCTTCATTGATGGACACTGATCAGACTGCATTGATGGACACTGATCACACTGTACTGATGGGCAGTGCAGTCTATATGTCTCTGTGTGGGCAAAGTTATTGCTGGTATATTGTTTTTTGGAGCACTGCACATATATATTGGTATTTTACTAATAGCAATTTGAAGTCCCTAGGAAACAATGATATCGAGAAAAAGAAAAATTGACTTGGAGTGTAGGATATTCAAAGAACAGTGGACTTATGATTACTTTTTCATGCAGTACAAGGAAAGAGCTGTGTGTTTGATATGCCAGAATATATTGTCTGTGTTCAAAGAATACAATTTGCATCTATCAAACTCAACATAAAGATAAATATGATTGGTGAGAAAAGATCAAATATTAAAACTGAAATATACATTGACAGCTCAGCAAAATACTTTTGTGAACCAGAAACAGATAAATACTTCATCACTGCGAGCAAGTTTTCAAGTTGCCAAGCTAATCACGTGCACTGGCAGACCATCCATGGAGGGAGAATTTGTTAAAGAATGCCTCCTTTCTGTTGCCAAAGAGATGTGTCCAGAGAAGGCCAATTTATTTAGTACAGTGAGTCTTTCAGGACCCTCAATTACATGAAGGATTGAAGAAATGGGAGACAATTTGCATCAGCATTTGTAAAACTCTGCAAAAAAACTTTCCTGTTTTCCCTTGGCACTCAACAACAGTAATGATATTCATAATTCTGCATAACTTCTAATTTGTATTTGTGGGATGAATGACTATTTAGAAGTCACAGAAGAGCTTGCTGCACTGCACAGCATCGAAGGAACAACTACAGGAGAGGATATCTATGAAAAAGTTTGCCAAACTGTGAATAGTTTGGAGCTGAACTGGGCAAAAATAGCCAGTGTGACAACTGATGGTGCTCCTAGTATGGTGGGGTCTAAGAAAGGAGTAATTGCTTGCATTAACCAAGAGGACAAACATAACCATTCTCATCCAATAGCCATACACTGCCTCATCCACCAACAAGCACTGTGTAGTAAATCACTGAAGTGGGACTCTGTTATGAAAACTGTGGTATCTTGTGTTAACTTCATTAGAGGCAATGCACTAAACCATAGACAATTTCAGGAATTTCTGTATCTTGCATCAGAATCTGGCTAAATGTTGCCTGTGAAGATGTTCTGTACCACACAGAAGTCCATTGGCTGAGTTGAGGGAGAGTTTTGAAACATTTCTATGACTTACTTCCACAGATTACAGCTTTTCTGCTCTCAAAAAACAAAGAACTACCAGAGCTCAATGATGCAGAATGGAAATGGCACCTTGCCTTTCTGACAGATGTAACAGAGGTACTCAACAGTTTCAATGTGCAACAAGGAAAGGGGAAGCTCATCTGTGATATGCAATCACATGTGAAAGCATTTGAAGTAAAATTAGGCCTCCTCATCAAACAAGTGAAGGAGGAAAATTTCTTCCATCTCCCACAACTCAAAATCTGTTAGCAGAAAATCCATTGGTTGCATTCCCAAATAAAACATGTGTGGATTCACTGGAAAAGTTGCAAAAGGAGTTCCAATTTAGATTTAAAGAGCTTCATCACCATGAACAGGACATACAGCTTTTCCGTAACCCATTTTCTATTGACATTGAAAATGTGGATATGATTTACCAAATGGAACTGGTGAACTGCAGAATTGTGACTCTCTGAAAGATGCATTCAAGTCAAGCAGCCTTCCTAATTTCTGTGCATCTCTCCTCTCTGAGACATATCCTAATCTCAGGAACCATACACTCAAAATGGCAACCATCTTTGGCAGCACTTATGTCTGTGAACATACTTTTTCCAGAATGAATCATCTGAAATCTCCAACCAGATCTAGACTAATTGATGCATACTTGCATCACTTGTTACACTAGCAGTGACAAATATGAAACAGGACATTGACCATCTCATTAGCCAAAAGGCCCATAGTTTCCATTGAAATACTGGTAAGTTTGTTGATTTAACTTTAGTTGTTCTTCACTTTAAATATTGTATTTGTTCCCGTTTTGTTTTTTTACTTCAAAATAAGATATGTGCAGTGTGCATAGGAATTTGTTCATAGTTTGTTTGTTTTTTTTTTGTTTTTGTTTTTAACTATAGTCTGGCCCTCCAACAGTCTGAGGGACAGTGAACTGGCCCCCTGTTTAAAAAGTTTGAGGACCCCTGCTCTAACTCAACTCCTGGAGTTAAGCGATTCTCTTGTCTCAGCCTCCCAAGTAGCTGGGACTACAGGTGCCCACCACAATGCCTGGCTATTTTTTGGTCTTTGTTGTTTGGCAGGCCCAGGCTGGATTCAAACTCACCAGCTCTGGTGTATGTGGCTAGCGCCTTAGCCACTTGAGCTACAAGCGCCCAGCCAGCACTTACATTTTGAGAAGTGTGCTATTCATTAAATAAGTTCTAAAAGTGAATACAGAAGATTACTTTCCAAAAAGAGTTTTCAGTTTTTAAAGGTGGATACAAATCACTACAACACATTACAAAGAAAATTAGCACCCTAAGAGAGGCATAAGCTAGAGAAAATGAAAATAAAGATGACACCCAGGGACACTGGTTAAACAACCTTCTCAGGACTCTTTGCAAAGTGCTGTATCCAGTTTGGTTCTACTTCTTTGGGACATGTTTAAAAGCTTCCAGCTTTGGGCAGCACCTGTGGCTCAGTGAGTGGGGCACCGACCCCAAATACCGAGGGTGGCAGGTTCAAACCTGGCCCTGGCCAAACTGCAACAAAAAATAGCCAGGCGTGGTGGTGAGTGCCTGTAGTCCCAGCTACTGGGGAGGCTGAGGCAAGAGAATCACCTAAGTCAGGAGCTGGAGGTTGCTATGAGCTGTGTACTAAGGGTGATAAAGTGAGACTCTGTCTCTACAAAAAATAAAACTAAAATAAACAAATAAATAAATAAAAGCTTCCAGCTTTAAGTCCAGACTCCAAAATTCCCTTCTCAATTTTACTAATGTTAAAAGGCATAGTAGACAGAGCCATTAATTTCTTTCAAGTGACATTAAATTTCGAAGCACTTAATCAGAGTTGCCTACTTATTGGTCAATATTCAGTGCAAATTCTCTAACATTATATCTCCTATAAATAACTCTTTGCTCTTCACAGAAGAAGGTGATTAACTGAGAATATTGCTAGCTACCTTTTATAGGAAGGAACTTAAGGCACAGAAAATTTCACTGATTTTTCAAGAGTACTGTGAGAACTAACTCTACATCCTTCTCAAGAGTACTGTGAGAACTAACTCTACATCCTTCTTTTAAAACTAGCTATTCTCAGGTTAAATGTCATTTAAGTTATGATCTAATAAATTTAAATTACAACTGACAGTATCTTGCATCAGAATCTGGCTTGACTGTGAGCTAAGGACTAGCTAACTTTATTATGAAGAGACTCAGTAGAGAAAAGTTTCATGCAGGGGTCCTCAAACTATGGCCTGCGGGCCACATGCAGTGGTGTGATTGCATTTGTTCCTGTTTTTGTTTTTTTACTTCAAAATAAGATATGTGCAGTGTACGTAGGAATTTGTTCATAGTTTGTTTTTTTTTTAAACTATAGTCTGGCCCTCCAATGGTCTGAGGGACAGTGAACTGGCCCCCTGTTTAAAAAGTTTGAGGGCCCCTCTTCTAAACCTTTGAAGGGTAAGACAACAAAGACCTCAAACAGCAGGCTTGGAGGTAATGGTTGGAGGTAATGGTAAATACTGGTATGGGCTAAGGTAAGAGAATTTCACTTGTTGGATTTATGTCTGTTTCAGTTGGGCACCTACTCTTTAGTTAAAGTTATACTCTCTCTGGAAAGGGTCTGAGGTCAGTACAGCCCTTTCCTCACCTAACATAACTTTGGGTAGTGGTTAATACTTCCATGGAAGCATCATGGGCCCTATGGGTCAGCCCGTGGCATGTAGTTGGGTGGTGATTAGTACAAAGGGGACATGTTTTCCCCTATGCCTAGTTTGGCTAAAATAGTTTCACTTATACTAGGATTAGTTCTGTTGGTATAGTGTTGTGGTTGTGTTCTGTTGGAGCAGGAAGGGAAAGCTCCTCAGTGAGGAGAACAGCTGAAATAACCAACGACAGATTTTCTCCCTTGCCTATCCAGAAATGTCTTTAATACACTGGAGGGGGGAAATGTAGAGGACGCCAAGAGCCAGAGGACCTCTGAGCAAGATGATTTGCTGCTGGGTAATGGACCCTCGGGCGATTTGTCCACAGGTGCTCCTTGCGGAGAAAGCCTGAGCCCATGGTGATCCTTAGGCAGGCAGTCATTGTCTAACACTCCCCTCACCTGTCTTGTACTGTGTCAATAAAAGGCTACTGCTCGGGGCTATCCTGCAATCAAGGTTAGCCTGCCTCCTGCAAGCTTGTACTTCTAATCCTTGTCAGGCCTAGTTCCTTCCTGAGGCGATGGAGACCAGGGCCAGAAGGGCCATAGGGGCTGCAACACTTACAAATGTCATATGGCACTGTGTTTTTTATTCTTGGCTAATAAATTACCTCCATATATCAACTGATTTGTTTGGTGATGTCTGTAAATTTCCTTTTAGGCCTATGAACTTCTTCTGAAGGTTCTTTTTTTGTTTATTTAGATAGTTATACCAGTTTTACATTTTTTCCCTGATTATGAATGCTCAGTTTTCTAAGGTTAAAGATTCTGGAGGATTTAGTTTCTGATGCTTCTTTGTGCTTTCAGGCTGACATATAAATATTTGTTTGAGCTTTATAAGAAATTCAATTAAGGATTACTTTGTGCTTCCTCATGATCCTGCATTCTTTAGTCAATGTTACCTAAATGCAAATGCTGCCCAGTGTATGCATGCTGCCCTTTTTAAACATACACTGACAAACTCACACACCCTGCTAGTTTGGGAAATAAAGAGCTCATAAATATTTATTAAAATGTTAATAAATCAAAATAAAATAGGATGAGATCAGATTCTGTAGAATTTTTCACAAATACAATAAATAAATAATCATGTTTCAATAAGCTATGAAATTAGATAAAAACAATGGATTTAATTGAAGTAGATACACTTATTACAATGTAGTGGTTTCTGCAGTGTTATGTGCATACAAATATAGGTATGCATGTATATGCACACCCACATGCATAAAATACACAATCTAGAGTGAAGAACAATCTCTAAATTCATTATTCTTCCAGTACTTCTTATAATGCCTGTCCTTAAAAAATTTACAAAATAAATTAGGTAATATTGAATCAATTGTATTTGTTAACCTTGATTAAGTCAAATGAAATTGTTGAGCCTTAATTTTTTTCCACCTTATCAAAAATATATCTGGATTTGATGTCCCAATAAAAGTTACTAAATAAATAATAAATACTTCATTTTTGTTATATTAAAATAATTTTAAAAAGTAAAACTCATACTTTATATGTTAGCCAGTAATCTTCTTGAATCTCAAATTTTTGTCCTACATTAAATTGAGAATAAGGTAATTTTTAATTAATATAAGAAGAGAAATCATTCACCAAAATTTTCTCAAAAGCTCATACTTACTTTTAGTCCTAGATATTGTAGTGCAATTTCAGTGACATGCTGAAACATTCAACTTTCTAATAACATGTTATATTCACAAATATGAACATGTTCTATACAGACACACAACATACACATAATAAAAACACAATATGTACCCTTATATTAACCCAAAATAAAAAACCCCAGAAAATTAAAAAGTGTAAGTAAATACCAAAATCTTCCCAAAGTATGCATTGCTTTTTAAGATAAAATTGGGTGGCCAGGCACAATGAATTATGCCTGTAATCCTAGCAACTCTGGGAGACCAAGGTGGTAGAACTGCTCTAGCCTAGGAGTTCCAGACCAGCCTGAGCAAAAGTGAGACCCCATCTCTACTAAAAATAGGTGGGGAACTGTAATGCCATTTACTCTGGAGGCTGAAGCACAGTTTGAGGTGGTTGCTGCGAGCTACGCTGACATTACCACACTCTAGCCTGAGCAACAGAGTGAAACTCTGTCTCAAAAAAAGAAAAAGAAAAGAAAAGAAATAAGACACAATTGCATATTGAATTATCATCTATAACTCTAGTAGAGTGGACTTTTGAAACATTGTTTTCCTACCTAGTTGTTAAATCAGGTGTTCATGGAAAGTTCATTGCTTTAATACCAAAGAGACACTATTTAGTTATATAATCCGCATGAGCTAAAATAATCCTAGCATGCTGCTGCCCACATATTGGTTTTCTACACTGCAGCACTACATAATTGCCTTCTTTAGATTTGAAGAAATTTGATGATATTGATTTTTTTTTAATTGTTGGGGATTCATTGAGGATGCAAAGAACCAGGTTGCACTGATTGCATTTGTTAGAAAAATCCCTCTTATAATTGTGTCCTGTCCCCAAAAGGTGTGTCACATGATCATGACCAGGACCATGATGTCCTACTCCCCTCCTTCCTTTCCTCTCCCTATGCACCCTTTCCTCCACTCCCTACTGTGTACTAGGTCATCAATTGTTTTCATATAAGAATTAAGTACATAGGATTCATGCTTCTCCATGATTGTGATGCTTTACTAAGAATAATGTTTTCCACTTCCATCCAGTTTAACACAAAAGATGTAAAGTCTCCATCTATTTTAATGGCTGAATAGTATTTCAGGGTATATAAATAACACAATTTGTTAATCCCATTTCTGGACTGGTGGTCATTTTGGCAATTGTAAATTAAGCTGCAATAAACAGTTTAGTGTAACTTTTAATCACTTACACTTTGAGTGAGAAAATAAGGCTATACAAGAGTGATTAACATTACTCCTTTTGTATAAGTAGAGAAACTTCACCCTGGAAATCATAAGGCAATGGTTTACCTTTAATTAGTACAAAATGAGAATCCATTTATCAGTACCAATGCTCCACTTTGGTATAAATATCCCTAAAACACATAAGTAGTATTTTGTAAATCCTAAAATGGTTAGACAAAATAAAAATATAACTTTGACATCATTGAACACTGAAAAAATTCTGTCACAATGGCAAAAGACCTCCAGATTTTTTTAAATTTTCTTACAGATAAAATACACAAATTTACATTTGTGATATACTTTACATTATTAAGTACCAAAATCTTCCCCAAGTATGCATTGCTTTTCAATTGAATTAATTTATTGATTAACAATTTATATTATTAAATTTAATAATTAACTACATTTTTAATTTAAACATTTGTGATATAACATATTTGTAAATAAAAGTCTACATATTTCATATATAATTCTTAGGAATGCATAGAAATACTATACAATCATTTATAAGCAGTCTTTGTCAGATTTACTGAGGTATCTTGGCAAATTAAAAGAGTATACATTTAAGATTTACAACATGATGTTTTGATATACATCACTTGCAATTATATTAATAAAAAAAGATTTAAAGAAAACAACAACCAGGCAGCGCCTGTGGCTCAGTTGGTAAGGCGCCGGCCCCATACACTGAGGGTGGCAGGTTCAAACCTGGCCCTGGCTGAACTGCAACCAAAAAATAGCTGGGTGTTGTGGCGGGCGCCTGTAGTCCCAGCTACTTGGGAGGCTGAGGCAAGAGAATTGCTTAAGCCCAGGAGTTGGAGGTTGCTGTGAGCTGTGTGATGCCATGGCACTCTACCAAGGGCCATAAAGTGAGACTCTGTCTCTACAAAAAAATAAATAAAGAAAAAAGAAAACAACAACAAAAATAAACTATTACCAATAATCAAGTTAATTAACATATTTGTCACCTCACACTGGATTTGTGTGCATGGTGAAAACATGTAACTTCAAATCTCTTAGCAAATGTCCATGTACTCAACAAAATATTAACTATTGTCATCATGCTGCACATTACATCCCAGAATTTAGCCTACATTAATAAATCTTTGTACTCTTTGACAAAATTTTCCTGTTTCTCCTGGCCCCAGCTCTGGTAACCATCATTCTAGTCTCTGTCTGCTTTTACAGAATGAACTTTTATATTTCTATTTTTCAATTGACATATTTTAATAAGAGAAAAGCTTCATGAACCCCTCGATAACATTAGATTACTTATATTTTATTTCAATAATTTAGTGGATACAAATGTTTTTTGTTACATGAATGAATGTATAGTACTAAAGTCAGGGCTTTTAGTGTACCCATCACCACAGTAGTGTACAGTGGACCCAATGGGTAGATTTACATCACTTACCTTCTTCCCACCCTCCCTCTTTCTTAATTTTAATGTCCATTTTATCACTTGGTGGTTGCTGTGAGCTACGCTGACATTACCACACTCTAGCCTGAGCAACAGAGTGAAACTCTGTCTCAAAAAAAGAAAAAGAAAAGTATTTTTTGTATATACCTCCCATATGAGAATATATGGCATTTGTTCATCTTTCTTAAAATACTTAACTTAGGATAATATTTTCTACATCCATCTAAATTGCTGTAAAAATATGATTTCAATTCCTTTATATGGCTGAGTAGTATCTATATCTATATCCATATATGTCGTGACCCCTAAGGCCCTGGTCTCTGTGGCTGCAGGAAGGAACCAGGCGTGACATGGATTAGAAGTACCAGCTTGTGGGCTAACCTTAAGTGCAGGGTAGCCCCCAGCCCCCTCCACAACAGCTATTTATTAAGTTATACACAATAGGTGTGGAGAGTTAATTACATGTGAGGGCTGCATGCGTAAGGATTGCCACATGCTCTTTCCTCATTTCTTTCTTCACGTGTTCTTTCCCCACAACACTCATGAAGAACTACTAAGCATCAATGTTTAACATATGCTTACTAGTGAGTGACCAATCTTATCTCATTCTGGAACACTGAGTTACTTGGGGGATTGCCCCCAAGTCACAAAACGTCTCTAGGCTTGCCAGGAGACTGCCCTGTTCTCAGTGGTTCCTTTTAATGTGATAAGAATTAGTAACTGTCCTTTGCAAGCATGATGTCCATTCCTCTACACACACACACATATAAACCTTAACCCTAACCCTAAATGTGGTATGTAGTATATACTACATTTTCTCTACCCGACAATCAGTTGATGGGCACTTAGTTTCATTCCCTATTTTTGCAATAGTAAGTTGTATTGCAATACACATTCAGATAACCATGTCTTTTTTATAATGTAACTTCTTTTCTTTTGTGTAGGTACACTTAGTGGCATTGCTGGATCAAATGTTAAGTCTAACTTTAGTTCTTAGGGAAATCTCCATACTGTTTTCAGTAAAGGTTGTACTAGTTTACTGTCTCACCAACAATGTATAAGTGTTTCCTCTTCCTTGCATCTACACCAACATCTATTGGTTTTTGACTTTTTAGTAATGGCCATTCAGACAGACGTAAGCAATATCTCATGATTGTACTTTGCATTTTCCTGATGCTTAGATATCTTGAGCATTTTTTCATATGTTTGTTGCTCATTTGTATATCTTCTTTGAAATAAAATTTGGCTCAAAATGTGCTTACCATTTGGCCTATTATCCTTTGGGCCAGTATCAGTCTGTTCTGCTTATCATAGCCTTGTAGTATAATCTGAAGTCAGATAAGGTGATGCCTCTTGATTTGTTTTGATTGCTTTGGCTATTCAGGCTTTTATTGGGGAGGGCATTTTAAGGTTAGGATTGTGTTTTCTTAGATTTGTGAAAAATGATATTAATATTTTGATGAAGATTGTGGTGAATCTATAGATTACTATAGATAGTGTGGACATTTTGACAATCTGGATTCTCTGAATCTATGGATGTTTTTCATTTGTTTGTGTCATCTACTATTTATTTCTTCAGTGTTTTATAGTTCTTCTTGTAGACATTTTTCATATCCTTGGTTCATCTTACTCCTAGATATTTTATTTTCTTTGAAACTATTGTAAATGATATTTAGTTCTGCATTTGACTCTGAGCTTGACTGTTATAAGCGTATAGAAATTCTACTGATCTGTGTACATTAATTTTGCAATGTGAGATTTTAGTAAATTTATTTATCAATTCTAGAAGTATTTTGATGGAGCCTTATGATTTTTCTGGATATAAGATTGTATCATCACCAAATAGAGATAGCTTGACCTCTTCTTTTCCAATTTGGATTGGAAAAGATGGATGTACTTTGGATGTACTTTATTTCTTTGCCCTGATTGCTTTGGCTATAACTTCCAGTATTCTATGAATAGAAGTGGTGACAGTGAGAATCTTTATCTAGTTTCAGTGTTTAGGAAGAATGTTTTCAAATTTTCCCCACTTAGTATGATTTTTGGATTGTCATATACAGCTTTATTGTTTTAGCTTGTTATTATTAATAATGCTGCAGTGTACATGGGGATGCAGACATCTCCTTGACACATTTATTTCTTTTAAATATATACACAGAACTGAAACTGTTGTATAATATGCTAACTGTATTATAATTATTTTGAGGACTCTCTGTACTGTTTTCTATAATGGCTGAAACAATTTATATCACCTTGAACAGTGTGCAAAGATTCCCTTTTCTCCTCATCTTCACCAACATAACTCATCATTAGAAAATCTTTTATCTTTTTGGTAGTGATGTTGAACACCTTTTGATATAACTTTTGGCCATTCAAATTTTTTCTTTTGATAAATGTTAGAGTTTTTCTACAATACACAAAAACATGCAACAGCACACTGAATGCCACTCCACAAGACACTGCCACAAGTTGACATGAACACAGCTGTGAAACACAAATATATCAAGATATGAAACCTCACCAACTTGTTTGTATAGCACTGTTAATGTAAATGCATGGTGGCAAATTCCCAAATTGTCACACCTTGTATGAAAAAGCTATGATGGTCTTTCCAGAAAAAGTCTTTCAAAATTACATTGAAGGGTGGACTAGGTCCTGGTACCAGTGCCTGTCTTTCCAAGAGGAGTAGTTCAGAGGTGACTGTAGTGATATTCAGCAATGAGGTAGTAGAATGAGTTCACAAATTTAATTGTCATACTTTGTATATATACCAGGAAGTGTGTTGCCTCCAGCTATGATCATTATTAGGAATTGTATCACTGTACAACTACACAATAGTACACATACTTTTGGTAATTAAAGTATTTTCATACGTTAGGTAGAAAATTCTCAGGTTCAAGTTTCTTAACATATATATCATGTAAAAAGTTACAAACAGGGTGGCACCTGTGGCTCAGAGGAGTAAGGCGCCAGCCTCATATGCCAGACCTGTGTTATTTTAAACTTTAATCTTTTTTTTTTTTTTGCAGTTTTTGGCAGGGGCTGGGTTTGAACTTGCCACCTCCGGCATATGGAGCTGGCACCATATTCCTTGGAGCCACAGGCACTGCCCTAAACTTTAATCATTTATTTTTAATTGTGTAAGTTTAAGTGGTGCAACTGCAGTTTTGTTACACGGACATATTGCACAGTGATGAAATCTGGGCTTTTGTTGAAAGTATCACCCAAATAATGTAAGTATCACCCAAATTATCTAATCAAGTAGATAATTAGATAATTAGATTAGATAATTTCTCATCCTTCTTTCTCTCCCACCTTCTTAGCCTTCATTATTTAGCTTCCACTTACAAGTGAGAATATGTAATATTTGACTTTCTGATGCTGACTTGTTTAACTTAAGAGTATAATCTCCAGTTTCATCCATGTTGTTTTAAAAGACATAATTTTATTCTTTTTATAGCTGAATAATATTCCATTCTGTGTATGTGTGTGTCTGTGTACATATACATTATATTTTATTTATTTAATTACTAATGATTGACACTGAGGCTGATTCCACATCTTTGTTATGGTGAATAGTTCTTTGATAAACATATGCGTTTAAATATCTTTTGACATAGTTACTCATTGTCTTTTGGGGAGACACTTAGCATTGTGATTGCTAGATCACATTATAGTTCTATTTTTAGTTATTTGAGAAATTTACATACTGCTTTCCATAGGGGTTATACTAATTCACAAATATGAATGATATTTTCTTTTTCTCCACATCCTTATGAACATCAATTGTTTTCTGAGTTTTTAATAATCATCTCTCTGAGTTGTATAGTGTAACATCTCATTGTGGTTTCAATTAACATTTCTGTGATGATTAGTGCATTTGAGCATTTTTTGCATGTTTTTTTGCCATTTGTACATATACAAATATACAATATGACAATGTCTATTGATGTCCTTTTCCTACTTTTCGATGGAATTGTATTTTTATGTTGACTTGTTTGAGTTCCTTGTAAATTCTGAACATCTATCCCCAGCCAGATGCATAGTTCACAAATATTTTCTTCAATTTTGCAGGTTGTTCACATTGTTGACTATTTATTTTGCTGTGCACAAACTTTTAGTTTAAGTACCATTTGCATTTTTGGTTTTGTCATCTGTGCTTTTGAGGTCTTAGTCATAAATTATTTATCTAGAACATGGGCCAGAATTTTCTTTAGGTTTTTTTTTACCACTTTTGAAATTTCAGTCTTACATTTAAATCTGTGATCCATCTTGGTTGATTCGTCTATGTATAAAAACAAATTCTTCTCCATATGAAAAACAAAATTCACTAGTGCCATTTAGGGAGTATGTTGTCACCAATCTATGTTTTTGTTAACTGTCTTAAGATCAGCTGACTAGGTTATGTGGACTTGTTTCAGGGTTCTCAATTCTATCCTATTGATATGTATTTCTATTTTTATATCAGTATTATGCTGGTTGTAATATAACCTCTCCTTTTGTTCTTTTCGCATAGGATTGCTTTAGCTGTTAAGATTCTTTATGGTTTCATATGAATTTTGTTCGAACTCATTTTATTTCCTCAATACCATAGAAGAATAGTGACATTTTAGTTTCAGAAAAAATATAAATTCTCACATTCTCAATTCAAGTAGATGAATAGTTGTCTGAAAACTTGAACTCAGAAGTCAAAATTCTCATTGTAATCATACTATATCAACTTCAGATCTTGTAAAACATATTCATTATCTTAACAAAGAATACATAGCCTTCCAGGTTTTTTTTTTTTTTTAAACACAATTTGTCAGGTAAACATGTCAGCCAGGAATTCTGAAAAATTTTGGAGATACCATCAAGGTAATTAGTTAAGAAATTTAAAATAATTTGGCCCAGTAATCCCTTTCTTGTGAATATTTTTCAAAAAAAATAAAGACTAAATCAAAATCACTTTGAGATATCACATAACCCCACTGAGAGTAGCCCACATCACAAAGTGTCCCAAAATAGCAGATGTTGACAATAGCTACAGAGAGAGGGGTACACATATGCATTGTTGGTAAGATTGAAAACTAGTACAGTCTCTTTAGAAATCAGTATGGAGAATCTTCAAAGAATTAAAAATAGACCTCCCGTTTGATCTTGCAATCTCACTATGTATCTACCCAGAAGAAAAAAAAATAATAATTTTACCATAAGGACATATGCACTTTAATATTTATACCAGCGCAATTAACAGTTGCAAAGATGTGAAAATGATCCAAGTGTCCATCAACCCATGAAGGTATAAACAAACTTTGGTATATGTATGCCATCGAATATTATTCTACCATAAAGAAAGATGGAGATTTTTATATCTTTTGTATTTACCTGGATGGATTTGGAGAATATTCTCCTGAATAAAGTATTTTAAGAATGGGAAAACACACATCCCTTGTATCAACACTAAACTGAAACTAGTAAATCAACAAATACAGAACCAAATACGAGAAAAACATAATTAAATCCAAGAAAGGGGTTAGAGAGTTTGGTAAGTTCCCACCTAAAAAGTACAATGTAGGAGTATATGGTACATCTCTTGTGTAAAGTACTAACTACAACTCGGACTTTACCTTACGAAAGCATATATGTAACCTGATCACTTCTACCCTCATATTAACCTGAAATTAAAAAAAAAAAAAACAGCATCAATAAAAGTCTGATCTTACGGAAAGACAAAACAATTTTTAAAAGACCAGTAAATATAGATGTATTGCATTGATTTTCTATTGCTTTCTTAGCAAAGTACCATAAATTTAAAGGCTTAATGCAATACAAATTTATTTTCTTATATTACTGTAGATCAGAAGTCTGAAAGAGATCTCACTGGGCTAAAATCTAAACATTTTTGGCAAAAGTAAACTTCATTTTGGAGGCTTTACCTCCTATTGGCCTCCTATGTTACCTGGCTTATAAATAATTACCTTCTTCTTCAAAGCCAGCAATGTTGCATCTCCCTGTATCATTCTTCCACCTTCACATCTCCCTCAAATTCTATTCTACTTCTCTTTTTCTACTTTTAAAGACCCTTGTTATCACATCAGGCTAATCTGGGTGATTGAAAATTATCCTAATTTAAAGTTAGTAGATCAGTAAGCATCTTCAAAATTCTATTTTGCCATATGAGGTACCATACTCATAGGTTTTAGGGATTAGGATATGGACATATTGGGAGGGTATTATATACATATATATACACACAACATACATACATACAAACCCACAACCATACACATATGTTGATAAGCAAAATATATATGTGTGCAATAAATTCACCCTAGCTGTATAAGTTTTGATATCAGTTAGATAATACTGATCTCACCTGTCTCACTTGCTTAGCATTAAAAAGCAACATAACAACAACAACAACAACAAAAATTGGGAAACTAAGAACAAAATCAATGTTAAAAATAATAATATGTTTGAATAAATTATGGTATATCAACATATAATGAAATATTAAATATGAAATATTCCATTATAGCCTAATCTATATAAAGGAATATTATATATATTTTAAAAATAATTATGGATATATCCTGAAAAGTATTATGGAGTGAAATTAAGAGATAGAAAAATATGTATAGGATGATACTACATTGATTATATATGTAGTGTGCAAATATACACATAGGTAAAACATATATAGCCACAATATATGCATCCAATCAGTATATATATATATATATATATAATCTGTCAATCTCTCTCTCTATATATATATATCATAAACACAATGAAGGAAATACTAGTTTGATAACATGGGTTATTTGGTGGTGGGAATGGAGCTTTGGAGAAGAGAAGTGTACATGAAATTAAAGGGGGGGATTGTAAAATAAAAGTATTCCATTCACAAAGAATAATAATCATCACACAATTCTCTATAATTATGCCTGCAAAAAGTTATTTCTGATGGCAAACATATCCTAGATGTGTAGAACATTGAGAAGAGAAGTATACTTGAAGTAAAATGTTCTTGGCTTGAATTTTATTATTCCACTTAATACCTATGGAAAGTATGGCAAGTTATTACACTATTTTTGCAGATTGAAAAAAAGTGGCAGAAACTTTTTTGACATTCATTAAGGCATAGAGTTTACTTCCTTTCCTCTTCAACCTGAGCTGGCCTATGACAACTTTGATCAATAAAGTGCATTGACAGTGACATTATGCTCCTTCTGGGCATCACCTCTGAGTCCTGGAACTTCTGCTTTGGTCTTTTTTGGAAATAAGCTACCAGATGTTAAGTGTGACCACCATGTAGTGTGAAGCTGAAGCTTCATGAAGATATTCTGAGGAATGAGATGTCATGGGCAGGAGGAGGCGAGTAGCAGAGTAAAGACGCTGATCATATGTGTATAGGGAAAGTCATTTAAGATTTCTGTGCCTGTTTTAAACAACTGTAAAATGAAGAAAAATAATAATGTCTTTCTTGTAGGGTTGTTGCAAAGGTTAAATGAGTTAATATTTTAAATCCCTTCCTGTAATTCTTTGGACATATAATGCACTATAAGTCAATTGCTACTAGTATTTTATCATCTGTGACGTGAATATTGTCATCACTAAATTTAAAAAAAAAATGGGAGATTAAATGACATAAAGGAAATCAAATTATTTTTTAAATTGAAAGTATTTCATTATAATTTAAATTACATACATAATATTGTTTTAGTTAAGATATCATTAATAATAGAATGAGAAAGACCATGTTCATTACTCATTGATTTAACAGTTACTACTTACTGTGGGACAAACTCACAGGACTAGCTCACAGAGATAAAATATTAAGCTGAATCAAGACAGTCCTCTTACAGAGATTCTAAGTTAATGGAGTAAAGACAAGAAATAAGCTTTTATAATCACACTTCTTTCTATTTAATCACTTTCTTAGGGAAGACTTTGTTAAGCGACCTATGCCAAAACATACATTAAATATTCCTCTTATGGACTTCCAAAGAACACAGAAATTACATCGTCTAAGCACTTAAAACAGTGCATGTAATGCCAGAAGTTAGTATATTGCCATGTTAACCCCCCCATCTCCAAACACTCTTGGATCTAAACATATGCCTTGGGAAAACGAGGCAAGGGATGTGTAACATAGTTTTTGTGTTCAAGCTTTAGAAAAGGCATTCTTTTTCTCTTGGCTCAGTTTTCCTTGGAATCAACTTCAGATGCCATTTATTTGAGTTTCAGTTTTTATTTAATCATAGAAAATATGTAATCATAAATAAGTATTTTTTTAAGGGAGCATAAAACATTATAGACAAGGTCAAACATAAATTAAGCAAATTATAGGACATCTGATACTGGCCAATGTTGGGTATATATAAAAGTAGAACACACGTTAATTTGTTTGAAATCTAGTTGATAATAAATATGCACACCTGGAAGGCAAATGACAGAAAAAAATGAAATTACAATATAAATAACAGTATTAAAGTGGTCACAAAGCAATAGAGTTTTTAGTGCCAAATGTGTATTTCAGAGAAGGGAAAATGACAATAGGCTACAGTACCTGGGAAGACCTCACTGACGAAGATGGGGCTTCAGTTGTTTTAGTTCCTTAATACCTTTTGTATTCTGTTCTAAACATTTCATTATCATTTTTACAATCATGTAAATAATATTAGAGATATAGTTTACTTGATTATTAATTCCTTTCATTGTCACAAACTTTTGAACATGGTTTGGAATTTCTAAAAGAAAAAATAAGAGAGAAGGGGAAGTATTTAAAAAAAGGAAATAGTGGGGATTAAAACAAGGAGATAGGAACACTTTAAGTCCTTTGGGGTGCTGGGTTCATCTCAGAAAATTCCATAAATTATGCATTTTTGGTTTTCATTGCAGAAAATATATATATTTTTCAACTCTAGAGCAAAAACAACAATGCCATTTGAAGGTGTTAAAGTGTAAAAGAGGGATTTGTACAATTTTTGTTTATTGTTTGCATATTCTTTTTTTATGTCATGTTTTTCTTTCATTTTCCTTTAACTGAAGCACTCCCTTATGATATTTTGAACAAAATGTGAGCCTATGTTTTTAATTAGTAAGTAAAACTACTTATCAGACAAAATTAATTCTATAATTATATCAGTTGTACTGTTATATAAAAATATTTAATTAAGCTATTTTAAATTTCTTTTTTTCCCTTTTATTAAGTCTTATACACATAGATCATGAATACATTTATGCATATGTGGGGTACAATGTGGTTTTTTTATGCAATTTGGAGTGCTTATATCAAACTAATCAATATAATTTTTATCTCATTTACTTGATTACTGTGCTAAGACATTTATGTTTAATACTTGATAGATTTGACTTGTACCCTTGCAATATGCTCCATAGGTGTGGTCCTGCTGTTTACCCTCCCTCTATTAAACCTTCCTCCTCCCCTCCCTTCCCCCTCCTTTCTCTCTTTCATACTGGGCTATACTTGTGATCAATCTTTCATAAGAAAGTGTAAGTAAATATAAATTGGTTTCATAAAAGTACTGAGCATATTGGATACTTTTTCTTCCATTCTTGAGATACTTTACTAAGGAGAATATGTTCCAGGTCCATCCATGTAAACATAAAAGAAGTAAAGTCTCCAACATTTTTTAGGCTGCATAGTATTCCATGATATACTTATACCACAATTTATTAATCCATTCATGGGTCGATGAGCTCTTTGGCTTCTACCATGACTTGGCAATTATGAATGAACAATCTGGCGCAAATATCTTTGTTGCAAAGTGATTTTTGGTCTTCTGGATATACTCCTAGTAGAGGAATTGCAGGATCAAATAGCAGGTCTATAATTTTCTTTTCTTGTTGGGTCTTTTCCTGGTTTGGGGATCAGGGTTTCATAGAATGTGTTGGGAAGTATTCCTTCTTTTTCTATGTTTTTGAAAAAGTTAAGTAATATAGGTACTAGTTTCTCTTTAAAGGTTTAGTAGAATTCTGTTGTAAAGCCATCTGGTTCCGGACTTTTCTTTTTGGGGAGATTTTGTATAGTTGATGCTATTTCAGAACTTGATATAGGCCTGTTCAACATTTCCACTTCTTCCTGGCTAAGTCTATGAAGGTGGCATGCTTCCAAGTATTGGTTAATTTCCTTCAGATTTTCATATTTCTGAGAATAGAGTTTTTTGTACTATTAATTAAGGATTTTTTTTCATTTCTGAGGAGTCTGTGATTATCTCATCTCTGTCATTTCTGATTGATGAAATTAGAGATTTTACTCTTTTCTTTCTGGTTAGGTTAGTCAAAGGTTTATCTATTTTATTGACTTTTTCAAAAAACCAACTTTTTGATTGATCTGTTGTATAACCCTTTTGTTTTCAATTTCATTTAATTCTGCTTTAATTTTGGTTATTTCTTTCCTTCTGCTGGGTTTGGGGTTGGAACATTATTCCTTTTCCAGTTGCTTGAAATGTCCCATTAAGTTGTTGATTTCCTCTCTTTCTGTTCTCTAGAGGAAGGCTTGCAAGGCTATAAATTTCCCTGTTAGGACTGCCTTTGAAGTATCCCACAGGTTCTGGGAGTTCATGTCTTCATTATTGTTTTGTTCCAAAAATTTGGTAATTTCTTTCTTAATCTCATCTATGACCCAGCTATTATTCAGCATAAGATTATTTAGTTTCCATGTCTTTGTGTGAGTTTGCAGATTCCTGTTGTTACTGAGTTCAACTTTTATCCCATGATGGTCCAAGAAGACACAAGGAATAATTTCTATTTTTTTAAATTTGAGGAGGTCAGATTTGTGACATAAGATGTGATCAGTTTTGGAGGATAGTCCATGGGCTGATGAGAAGAATGTGTATTCAGTTTTGTTAGGATGAAATGTTCTGTAGATGTCTGTTAAATCCATTTGTTGAATGGTTGATTTTAAGTCTAAAATTTCTTTGCTTAGTTTCTTATGGGAGGATCTATCCAAAACTGCCAAAGGGGTGTTAAAATCTCCAACTATTATGGTGCTGGAGGAAATCTAGTTGATCATGTCAGTTATAGTCTCTCTTATAAATTGAGGAGCATTCTGTTTGGGTACACAAATATTAATAATTGAAATCTCATCATATTGAGTGTTTCCCTTAACAAACATGAAGTGACCATCCTTATCTTTCCTTACTCTGTTGGTTTAAAGCCTCTTCTATCTGTGAATAAAATTGCAGCACCTGCTTTTTTTCTAATTTCCACTTGACTAAATTAAGATGACCATCCCTTCACCCTGAATCTATATTTATATTTAAACGTAAGATGAGATTCTTGTATGCAGCAAATATAAGGCCTGAGTTTTTGTATCCAGTCAGCCAATCTGTGTCTCTTTAGGGGACAATTTAAGCCATTCATATTAATTGAGAGTATTGATAAGCCTGGTAGTATTTTGGGTATCAAGTTTTTTGAAAGTCCAGTGGACATTTTTAATCCTTTTGCCAATGTGGATGTTGGAGTTGGATCAAAAGTTTCTGAGTGAGTTTACTTTGGTGGTAGAGCATAGTGCTTGTCATTGTGGAGGTCTGAGCATATTCTGGAGAACTTGTTTAGTTATGGCAAATTTCTTCAACATGTGAATGTCATTAAGGTATTTAATTTCTCCATCATAAATGAAGCTCAGTTTAGCTGGATACAGGATCCTGGGTTGCAATGGTTTTGTTTTAGGAGGTTGAAGGCAAATGACCAACCTCTTCTGGCTTGAGAATTTTCTGCAGAAAAATCCGCAGTCATTGTAATATTCTTCCCCTTGTAGGCTATGATTTTCTTACGTTTGGCTGCTTGCAGAATTTTCTCCTTCATATTAACTTTGGTGAAGTTAATTATAAGGTCTGGGAGATGTTTTATTTGGATTGTGTCTTTGGGGTTCTGAAACTATCTGCTATTTGAATTTCAGAATCTCTTGCAATGTTTTGGAAGTTCTCCTCAATTATCTCTTGGAGCAGAGCATCTGGGCCTTTCAAAGCAACCTCATCGCCTTTAGGAATTCTTATAAGGCGAATGTTTGCTTTTTTGGAATTATCCCACAGCTCTCTGAGAGAAGGACCCATTTTGCTCTCCACTTCTCTTCCTCTTTGAGCATGTGGGAGTGTTCAAAAGCTTTGTCTTCAATGTCAGAAATCCTTTCTTCTGCCTGCTTCATTCTGTTACTGAGGGATTCTACTGTATTTTTCATATCTTGGAGGGCTGCAAATTCTTTTCTCAATGTGTCAAAGTCTTTGTTGATTTTGTCTTTGAATTCATTGAATTCTTGGGATAACTTTTGAATTATTCCTAGAATTTTTAATTCCAATTTTACTTCCATTCTGTTAAACTTATTTGCCATTCAAATTCTAAACTTGATTTCTGACATCTCAGCCATTTGTTTATGATCTTCTGGTGTAGCTGTTTTGTTATTCCTTGGGGGGAGTTGATCTACTCTGACTATTCATGTTGTGAGTTTTTCCATTGATTCCACCCCATGATTATTTTTCACCATCTGGCTAGATAAGCAGGTAAGGTGAAATTGGATTGGGGGCTCCAGAGGTTGTGGTTAACCAGCCCTTTGCTAAAGAGCTGGGACTGGTGACTTTTCCCCTACTGCTTTGCAAAGAACCCATACCGTTCTATGGCCTAAGATTCCGGGTACCTGTTTTGTGTGATGGGGCTAGGTGGCTCTGTTTTGTATTCAGCTGATCTCTATCCAATCCTGGTGAATCAGTGACTCTGGGTTGAAGTCTCAGCTATGGAGAAATACAAGCAACTAAGACATCCCACCCCCTACAGGCAACAACTAGAAGAGGAAAAACAAATCTTCCCACTACAACAGAACCAGGGTACCACCTTGAATGATCCTCAGGTGATTTGCCTAGTTCAAGAGTTCTATACCGATTGTCCCAGTCAGCACCAACTCTCTAGTGGGAGAGTTCAAAAGATCTCCAGCAACTGGATAGCATGGGTCTACTAGCAGCTCAAGTGTGGCTCACTCTGCTCCATGGTGTCAGAAATACCCACCCAGTAGCAAAATTGGACCAAGTGGGCTGATGCCTCTTTCCCCACCTTGCACCTCCTTCACTACCAGTGTCTGGTAACCCCAGTCTCTCGTGACTCTACTGCCATACTCTGGTAACCCATTCTCTGTGGCCCAGTTCTGTCCAATAAGCAAATTTGCCAGGGTTTTGCACCTGCCAGAGTCAAAGGAAAGTTAATGCCTCCTCCCAGGCCACCACCCTCTGCCACCAGCCCACAGGGGGAGCTGAAGCCTGCCTGCCTCAGGTACTCAATGGCAACTGGGGAGTGTTCCACCTGAACTCAGTCCAAACTTGAGGATAACAAGACAGCAAATGTTTTTCTCCCTCAGCCACTGCACCTTTGCCCCTGCAGCTCTGCACTCTGGTATCCCTATAGGGCAAGGTCTGGCTTCCTCTGGAAGTTCTCAGAGTTGGGGAGATATCTCTCCAAAATTAGACCCCCAGTGGGATTGCTCTATTAATGCTGATGCCAAGTGCGAGGTGTTTCCACTCAGGTTCCTGCACTTCAGCAGTTCCCAAGTCTCCACCCATCACATGGAGACCCAAGCCTCTGGCTGCTGCTGATTGCACTTTCTCAGAGCCAAGCCAGACACCTTCCCTACTGTGCCTTTCTGCACTGTTACTGAATTCACAGATACAGTGTAGCGGCGCTGCTGCTGTCCATGCACCTAGTTTCCCCACAAACTAAGAATTGTAATCCTTCATGGGTGGGGCTGGTTGTCGCTGCTGCTGCCTGCCACTGCATCCCTGGCACAGAAAATTTCATGGCAGTCTCTGCATCTCCAGATTACACTCCAAGTCCAGTAATCCACCACTTCACTGCATACCCTGAACTGCCACTCCACACCAATATTCCACGCTGGGAATGATCTACCCAACTCACTCTCACCTGTTGTTCTTCGAGAGCTGAGCTAAACCTTTATCCTGTCTGCCATCACGCTCTGCCTTAAGTTTCTTTTTTTAAAAGGCCAACTATATGAACAAAAAGTAATTTAATTTAGCTTGAAACTCCATTCTTTTTTTGAACAACAGTCCTTTTTAAATTTCAAAATATTAACAGATTACAAATGTATTAAGTTACATGGATTACTATTGTAATGCTATGGGTGTGCCCATCACCTAAATGTTCATGAAAACCTTCCTAAATGAATCTATTAGTTAGGTTTTTTCGCCTTCCCTCAAACCCCCTACACACTTCCTTTTCAAAGAGTTTTACATCTCTCTGTGCCCATGTGTGTTCATTAGTTAGTTACAATTTAATAATGAACGTATTTGACATTTATTTTACCAATGTTGAGATACTTTTGAAAATAGTTTCCCATTCTATTCAAATCACCACAAAATTCAATAATTAAATCTTTTTTGATGGCTGAGTAGTACATATACACCACATTTTAAAATTTCACTCATGGATTGATGGGCATCTGAGTTGATTTCACATTTTTGCAATTGTGAATTTTGCTGCAATAAACATTCAAGTGCAGGTGTCTTTTTCATAGAAATACTTCTTTTCCTTTAGGTAGATAGCAGTATTGAGATTGCTGGGTTCAATTGTAGTTTTACTTTTAGTTCTTTGAGGAATTTCCCATACTGTTTTCCATAGAGATTGTAATTTTCATTCCCACCAACAGTGTATAAATGTTGTTTTCTCTCTGCATACATGCCAGCATCTATGTTTTGAGAGTTCTTACTATAAGCCTCTCCAATATCCATTATGTTTTCGTTATGTTTTGTTTCTCAGAGAGTAATTCTAACATATTTTTTATATATTTTTTTGTGTCTCTATCCTTATTACCTAATAAATTTTAGCTTCCAAACACGTTCATGTCTTTAGCCTCATTGCCAAGATTGGATAATTGTGATGTCTACCTTATCAACTCTAACTCACATCCACTACAATGTGGCTTCTGAACTTAAAACGTGCTAACATTTGTTCATTAAAGGAAACAATAGTCATCTTCATGTCAAACCCAAAAGGCTTTTCTATAATGAAATCAAACATTCTGTTCTGTGAACACAACAGCTCTTCTTTTAGTTCGCTCATTCAGCTACAGTCACTGTTCCATTTCATTGGAAATTCTAAAATCAAAAATTTTGTGTCTTTTTTTATGTATAAGTCCCTGGCTTTATAGATACTTCCTGATCCAGCTTAGATCCTAAGCTCATTTTTGTAACAACACTTCTGTCCATATTCTGAATGTGTTATTCATCATCCAATCTGTGATTGTACTGATACAGCCAAGGACAATTGGAAAAACTTATCAAAGATAAATTGTTATAAATATGCATTTACAATCCACAATCTAAAACAGACCCTCATACCTGAACATATGAAATATTTTCATTTCTTTTCCAGTATACTACTGACATCATACAGCATGAGAACAAAATCCCTGACACAATTACAAACTTCCTAATCTCCTTCCATTTTTTACTCCTTTACTTCTGTAATAGTAAAAAAAAAAAAGTTTCTTTCCTATCTGTAATATTCCACTTTCCTATTCTTAAGAAATGTATAGAACCAATTATTAATTTTTTAATTTTTATATTCAATCTTTCATTTTTAATGAAATTATTAGGTCCTTTCGAGAAACTTGATATGTTTGAAATCTTGCTTATCCCAAACAAATGGGAAAAAAGGGGGTAAAAAAGTACTTTTTTTTACTCTAGCTACTGCTCAGTTTCTTTGAAGACTTATAGAACCAACTATACAAAATAAAGTCAATAATCACTGAAACTTTTCTTCCTCCTTAAATACTCCTCAACCCATCCACCGCCCACTGGATGATTTCTTCTGTCATCACCCTATGGAATACAGCTTTTTCTGTGACCCACAGTGAATCTGTTTTCTTCATCTCATGCCATAATTTAGTCTTCATCTCACTTCACTCTCAGCAATATTTGACAACGTTAATCCCTTGCTTCTTTCTGAAACATGCTTTTTCTTTAGTTTCCATGACTACACTCTCCCTGGAATTTTCCCACATTTTTGACAGATCTTTTTAAGTCTCATCCTTTATTCTGACATTAAACATCAGGAATATTTCAACACCAAGTCCCAAGCACCCATATGTCCATAGACACACTCTCTAACTCTAGTTTCTCATTTATGTACACATTTCCAAATATTACTTATGAGACCAGTGCCAAAAATATCCAGATTCATTTCTCCAACATTCAACTCTTATCTAAAATTCTGGACGATATGCCTAACTTACTACCTGGAATTTTTATTTGGCTATTCCAAATAATATTGCAAGATGAATATGTCTGGAACCACCACATAATCTTTCTTGCCCAACAGAATTCCCACCTATGTTATCTGTCTCAGCAAACGGCACCCTAAACACCCAGTTATTAAAAAAAAAAATAGTCTGGAGGTTATCAGAAAGAATACCCTGAGTTTCCATATTCAATCAATCTATTTTTAAGTTTCTTCAAAATTCACCACTTTTTTCCTATTTCCATTATAACTTAGTACAATTAAACATCTCTTACCTAGAATACATCAATTCTCTCCTACTAGTCTTTACTTTTTCTAGCCATCCTTTTAATATAGACTCAAACCAGAAGTGAAAGCAGATTTTCAACATTTCATTTTGATTTTATTGAAGTAATTCTGCCTGGATAACTTACCTCCATTTTCTTTAAGATATACCAAAATTCTTAACAAAAACTCTAATGCTGTGTGATCAGGATCTTATTATAAATCTGAAACTTTATTCCCAGACATACACTTTTTTATTTTTGTGAAGATAGAGTCTCACTTTGTTGCCCTCTGCCATGGCATCACAGCTCACAGCCACCTCCAACTCGTGGGCTTAGGTGATTCTCTTGCCTCAGCCCCCAGAGTAGCTGGGACTACAGGGGCCCACCACAATGTCTGGCTATTTTTTGTTGCAGTTTGGCCTCTGCCGGGTTTGAACCTGCCACCCTTGGTATATGGGGCTACCACCCTACTCACTGAGCCACAGGTGCCGCTCCCCAGGCATACTCTTAACTATGTCAGCCCAGTTAATTTTTGCAGTTTCTTAAAGAAATGATATTTTCTATTGACATGTTGTGCCCTTTGTTTCAAATCATTTCCCCATTTTTTTATGCACACAAATAATTTACAACTTTCTAAGCTCAAATAAAAAATTTACTTCTTCAGAGAAGTTTTTCCTGAAATGTTTAACTAGGAACAATTTAATGTTATATACACTTTCACATTTCTATATACCTTTTCATCAAAGGACTTTTAAAACAACAAATTATATCTATATGTTTATCTTTATAATAATTTTTTAAAATCATAATTCTGGATCTTGTCTTTTGTGTCTAACATTATTGCCCCAGTGTCTACTGTAATATTTGGCAGGTTTTGGTTAGAAAATAAATAAATTATAAACGAATTTAGTAGTAAAATATAAATACTTAAGTTTCTGATTTATAGGACTAGCACATGTCATACCCACACGTCATCAAGGTAAATTGATCAGCATGCTTTCAAATGTATAATTTGTAACAGAGAAAATGCATGATAGAGAATTGCTTCATTGCATCTACAACATTCCTGCTTAACCTAATTAGAGTCTATTATTCCACCTCTGAATTATTCACAATTATAATTGGAAGAAAATAACACACTATATACAAAATTACAATGAACTAAGGGAAGAATTGCAAAAAAGATCAAGTAATTCTTGTGTGCCAATTATCAACTATGTTGCACTTACAGAATCAAATACTTTATTATTTTTCTATTGTTTTTCCCTAAGAGTAGATCTCGGCACCTAGGAATCACTCTTCATTTCTTTCATGAGACTCCATTTTGTCTTCAAGGCCAGCATATCAAAGCCTTCCTAATTTTGAATTTATCTAATTTTTCTTCTGATGCCACTTGGAGAACACTCTGTAAAGGCTTATGTAATTACATTAAGCCCATGAAAATAACCTTTCAAACAACAAACTTTGTATTCATAATTACATTGACAATATCCCCTCACAATAATATCTAGCTTAGTGTCTTATTGAATAAACCCAGGAATCCTAGATCATTTAAAAATTATGCTTACTACAGATATTGTACATATTATTTTAGTACACTTTTAGTTTAAATCTAGTGGATACGCTGAGCAGAGATAGCAGTGCCTTGAGAACAACTTGCGTTAATCATAATGTGAAAGTAGACACAGTCATTCATAAATATGTAAACTTAAACCATGTTAGTGACATTCTTCATTAAATTGCTCAGTGTGTGAATCAATAAATGCTTATTTTTTGAGTTCCTATAATTCCTAATAGTAAAGTTATTACCTTAGAAGAAAAGGAGAATATTCATTAATTAATATTTGAAAAATTTCAAAACTTTCTATTTAGTACTGACTTTTTTTAACACGTTTTAGTTGTTGGGCTTATGGTAAATTGTAATACGGCATAGATCTTATGAATTTTGGGTTTATCTAAGAAAGTTATGGAAAAACTCATGTAATACTAGCAAAATTATTTCAACAACACATTAAAAGGATTATTTGCCATTTCAAGAGGGATCAATCCCTTAATCATCTCTTTACAGAGATGTAAACATGGTTCAACATACACAAATCTATGAATGACATTAATAGTTATCTAATCACTTGATTAGATGCAGAAAAGTATTTGGCAAAACTTAATCCTTTCATAATAAAAACTTCAAAAAATTGATTTTAGTATGAATTAAAGTCAATACAGTAAAGGCAATATATGGTACCCCACAGCTAACATTATACACAAGGATAAAATTTTGAAAGTTTTTCTTTAAGATCATGAACAAGATAAGGATGCCCACTCACAACTTCTAGTCAACACAGTACTTGCTAGAGGAATTAGGCAAAAGAATGAAATAATTGGCATGCAAATAGGAAAGAAATAGTGAAATTGGTTCTGTTTGCTGATGACATGATGTTTAGTATTGAAAATCCCTAAAGATTCCATCAAAAACTGTTAGAGCTAATAAATGAATACAGAAAAGTTGCAAGATACAAAATCAACACATAAAAATCAGTAACATATTATACTAACATGAAATGTCTGAAAACGTAACCAAGAAAACAATTATATTTATAATGGCTTGGACAAAAAAAGAAAGTTTTTTAGGAATATTTTTAACTAAGGAATAAAATTTAGGAATAAATTTAACTAAGGAAGTAAAATATTTATACACATAAAACTACTAAAAATTGGTGAAAGAAATAAATTAATGGAAACAGATTCCATGTTCATGGATTGAAGGAATTAATATTGCTTAAAAGTCCATGCCAATCAAAGTCATATACAGAGTCAATGTAATCCTTTTCAAAATTCCAGTGTAATTTTTCACAGAAATAGGAGAAAACATAAAAAAGAATTCATATAAAGCCACACAAAAAACCCTAAATAGGCAAGGTAATCTCCCGCAAAAAGAGTAAAACTGGAGGCTTCAGAATACCTAAGTTCAAATTTTGTTACAAAACTATAGTTATTGAAGCAGCATGATGCCTTCATAATAATAGGCACACCAACCAAAGGGCCAGAATAGAAGGCCCAAACCCAAACCCATACATTAATATTTAAATGACTTTCCACAAAGTTGAAGAATATGCACTTGACAAAGAATAATCTCTTCAATAAAGGTGTTTGGGATCATACACATCCACAAGCAAAAGAATGAAATTGGACCCCTATATCACACGATATAGGATAATCAAGTCAAAATGGATTAAGCACATGAACATAATACCTGAAAATATGAAACTTCTGGAAGAACCTATGGGAGGGGGGTACAAAACACTGGTCCAAGCAATGATTTCTTGGATTTGACTCCAAAAGTTTATGCAACAAAAAACAATAGGCAAACGTGGGTATATCTAACCAAAACCTTCTGTACAACAACACAAATTGAGTGAAGATGCATCATACAGCTTGGAAGAATATAATTGCAAGCCATACATCTAATAATATCCCAAATATATATGACACTAAAACAACTTACTGGCATGAAAACAACTCACTTTAAAATAGAAAAAGGCTACGAGCAGACACTTCTTAAAGGAAGACATATAAATGGCCAGCATGTATATGAAAAATGGTCAGCATCACCAATGATTAGGAGAATGCAAAGTAAAACCATAATGAGTTATCACCTACACTTGTCATAATGGATATCAAAGAGATGAAAGATAGCAAGTGTTGGGAAGAGTGTGGAGAAAAGGAAACCCTTGTGCACTATGGGCAGGGATGTAAATTAATACAACCATTATGGAAAATGTAATGGAGCATCCTCAAAAAAACTAACAATAGATTATATGATCTAATAATCTCAATTTTGGGTATATAACCAAAGGATTCGGAATTGTTTGAAGAGATATCTTTATTTCCATGTTTATTGCAGCATTATTTACATTAGTAATGTGTAAATATATGGAATCAACCTGTCAATCAATGAATGAGCAGATTTTAAAAATGTTTTATACAGTATATGCCCAATTAAATGCTATTGTGTCTTTAAATGAAGTGGAAATTCTGTTACTTAGAGCAATCTGGACAAATCCAGAGAACATTATGCTAAGTGAAATAAGTCAGGCACATAAAGACAATCATCAAATGTCTCACTTAAATGTGAAGTTTAAAAGAATAAAATTCACAAAAATAGGAGAATAGTGGTTACCAGAGTCTGGAAGTGGGGTTAGTGGAGAGATACTGGACAAAGAGTGCAATGTTTCAATTGGACAGGAGGAATAAGTGATAAGCATTTGAGGTGATGGATGTTAATGTACTTGATTCAATCATTATATATTGTACACACACATCATAGCATCACATTGTACCCCATAAATGTATAATAATTTGCCAATATCAATAAACACTCATGCAAATGTGCAATAATAAATTATGAAATTATTTTTCATATCTTATATTCTTCAAGTCTGATGAAAATATATAAGCTTTTTGAATGGCTTCTTTCACTATGTTTTGCAAATGAATATTTAAGAAAGAAATAAAGTCACTATGATTTTTTAAAAGGTATTTAAGTTGGCCTTTTCAGGAAAGAAGATATATCTATCCAGAATGAGAGCTCTAAAATGACCTTTAAAAACTGGCATTTTGAAACCCTAGATTTATAGAAATGATAGTGACATGACATTCTATTGGTTTCAAGGTGTTGGAGAGAAAGAACGTTGGTAGAAACTGCAGTAGTTTAATTAGTGAATGGAAGTGAGGTGAAATTAAGGAATAAAGGCAAATACAAGTGCTGGGCAGGATTTCTGCTGACTCTAAATAAATATTTAAGCTTCATAATATTATTAGATAGTATCATAAAATCATGAAAATGTATTTAGTTGAGGTTGCTTTTATATGCTTTTAACCATGTACAGGTTATAAAATAAATAAGATAAAGATTTATAAATATAAATATAAGGTAAGATTTATAAATAAAGATATTTTACTTTAATAATTTTTAAAAGAAGTAAATATGGCTTATTGTTACAGATTTGATGGTGAAATGTATTTAATGTGTAAACTTGCAGATTTTAGTCAAGCAAAAACTCAGCATTTAAAACGCTCTTAGGAATTAAACAGCATGTGTTCAACTATAATCTCCGCTATATAAAAACCGTATAACACCAAGAAAAAATATTTAACATCTTTTCTTCATTTCACAGACAGTATGAGAGTTGAAGCATGTCTTAATATAAATGCTTAAAACAGTGTCTGACACAGAGTAGGCACTTGAAGGAGCTAAGGAAATTTCACTCAAAAACATGATTTTTTGGTATAAAGAATATTTTAAATTAAAGGCCATTTTTGATTAGAAAGCACTGGCTTCTCTATAAAACATGAGTAACTTAATTTAAAATCAGAAAAGCCTGCTGGCCTCCTAGCTCATGCTGATAGACCTAGCTACAAGGTCATTTGAAGCACAATACCTGTCTCTCAGGTTAATTTACAATTCAATCCATCTACCCATCCCCCCTTAGCAACCATTTGCTGCACAGATACTTTTCAGCCCCCCTTTCCCCCCCTTTCCAAAAGACATCTTTAAAAGCCACTGACTATCACTGAGACTTTGGGGAATCATTCTATGGTTCCCCGCCATGTACATGGTATTTGGAAATAAACTTTTCTCTTATTAATCTACCATAACTGTGAGTAGATCTTTTCAGTGAACCAACCTAGGGGGAAAGGGCAAGTTTCACCATGATCCTTTGACACTCAAGATGTGAAGACTACCTTTACTATAAATCATTATCCATTGGTGATAGAAAACTCATTATACTCCCTCTGGAAATATGATTTGCTTGTTTTGTTTTCTGATTTAAAACTTTACCTAATAGTGAGCCAAGTATTCTGTTAGCATATATAAATTAACAAAAAAGAAGGAAAAGAGAACCAAAAAATTGTCACACTCTCCATAACTATAAGAAAAACTGAATAAACTAAAAAATATAAAATATTTAAAACTAGACATTGAACAGAGATTGCAATGTCACCAGTATAAAAATCTGGGCTAGGACGTAAGAGATCCACCACTTGTATCTGCTATAGATGGAGATAAGGGAAAAAAACAGTAACAGAACATCAAACAAATATTTATTTACTATATTATTAGTAGCTACTATATATTATTAGTAGCTTCATGTAGGCTGCCATAATGAATTAGAATCCAAAGAGTCACAGACAAACTATACAACTAGCAAAGCAAGAATGGGGCCAAGAGGCAGGAAAAGGAAGAAAAAAATTGAGGGCCAGAATGGAAAGCAGAATTCCCAAGTGGACCTTCTCTGAACCCCCTGCCCAAGCAAGAGCTACAGTATAAAGCAGAGAAAAACCTTGCTTGAAGTTTGGAAAGCTGGATTGTAAAGCATCTCCAGAGTCTCATTGTTGCTTAAATCTTAAAGACTGATGAAGGGAAATATTTGAAGCCATTCTCACATTATTTAGACCAAGGAGAAACATTAGAACACCAGGAAAGAAAGAAGAAAACAAGAGCAGCTCTCTTGGAAACAACTCTCATTCAAAGGTAAGCGGCCCTTTCCGTATTCAAGTCAACAGATGAAGGGGGAATCTTTATCACAATTTAATCTTTTGTCTTTCTCTTCTACCAGCCAGAAAAAGCACTGTGTTTTAAAAGAGCTAACCCAATAAAGTTAAACACAAAGGTGGCAATCTCTCTACTTTAGAATCAAAGAATTAGGAACCTTAATTATCTCTGCAATATGTCTTTTACCAAGTAAAGTATATGCAGGTATAACATGAGCATTGGGAGTCAGGTTAGAATTCTGCCTGCCATAATCTATAAATCTTTTCAGATTTATATTTTTATTAATCACAGAAGTAATTTGATGAGAAAGATGAAACTTCAATTTTAAAACAACAAGAAAATTAACTTCAGAAACAAAAAAGGATTAACTGGGAAGTGAATTTTTTTTTTTCTCTTCAGAGCATCTATCAGAGACTCTACTACAGGAATATCCTGATTTCACTTCCTTTCAAGATATGCTGAACTTCTTACTTACAGAAGAACTGTAGTGAACTAATGAGTAGAGTTGTTTTCTACCACTACATTTGGGCTAATTAGTCACATAGCAATAGAAAACTAACAAAGCATGAGGTTAACTAAATGGGTTTTCAGATTTTTAATAAAGACAAGTATTTTGCTTAAGTATGATGGAATTTAAAAAAAAAATTACCCATTTTCTACTATTTGGATTACATTCCTTGGATAACAGTAGCTTTGATTTTTTACTATACTATAACTTACAGAGTAAGATGGGGACTGCTTATTTGTTTCCTGTTCCTCCAGATTCACTATTTTAGAATGCTGTATAAATGGAATCATGTAGTATAAAGCCTACTGAGCTTAGCTTTTTTGCAATTAGCAATACACATTTGTAATTCTTCCATACTGTTATGTGTATCACTGGTTCATTAGACTAATTTTGAATGGCATTTGATATCCCAAGTTGTTGATCCATTCACCAGCTGAAGGATATTTGGGTCATTTCCTTTTTGTGATGATTCAGAATAAGCATTTTTGTACCAACTTTTTGTAGGTGTAAATACTAATTTTTCTTATACAAATATTGCCCTATTGCTGAGATGTACACTAAGAATGTATTTAACTTTATGATAAATTGGCACATTGTTTTACAAAATGCCTGTGCCACTTCACTTTGCCTCAAGCAAGATTTAAGACGTCCTACTGTTGTGTATCCTCATCAGCACTTAGACCATTTTTTCAAAAATTTTTTTTTCTTTTTTTTATTGTTGGGGATTCATTGAGGGTACAATAAGCCAGGTTACACTGATTGCAATTGTTAGGTAAAGTCCCTCTTGCAATCATGTCTTGCCCCCATTAAGTGTGACACACACCAAGGCCCCACCCACCTCCCTCCTTCCCTCTTTCTGTTTCCCCCCCATAACCATAATTGTCATTAATTGTCCTCATATCAAAATTGAGTACATAAGATTCATGCTTCTCCATTCTTGTGATGCTTTACTAAGAATAATGTCTTCCACGTCCATCCAGGTTAATACGAAGGATGTAAAGTCTCCATTTTTTTTAATGGCTGAATAGTATTCCATGGTATACATATACCACAGCTTGTTAATCCATTCCTGGGTTGGTGGGCATTTAGGCTGTTTCCACATTTTGGCGATTGTAAATTGAGCTGCAATAAACAGTTCAGTATAAGTGTCCTTATGATAAAAGGATTTCTTTCCTTCTGGGTAGATGACAAGTAATGGGTTTGCAGGATCAAAGGGAGGTCTAGCTTGAGTGCTTTGAGGTTTCTCCATACTTCCTTCCAGAAAGGTTGTACTAGTTTGCAGTCCCGCCAGCACTGTAAAAGTGTTCCCTTCTCTCCACATCCACGCCAGCATCTGCAGTTTTGAGATTTTGTGATGTGGGCCATTCTCACTGGGGTTAGATGATATCTCAGGGTGGTTTTGATTTGCATTTCTCTAATATATAGAGATGATGAACATTTTTTCATGTGTTTGTTAGCCATTCGTCTGTCGTCTTTAGAGAAAGTTCTATTCATGTCTCTTGCCCATTGATATAAGGGATTGTTGGCTTTTTTCATGTGGATTAATTTGAGTTCTCTATAGATCCAAGTTATCAAGCTTTTGTCTGATTGAAAATATGCAAATATCCTTTCCCATTGTGTAGGTTGTCTCTTTGCTTTGGTTATTGTCTCATTAGCTGTACAGAATCTTTTCAGTTTAATGAAGTCCCATTTTTTTATTTTTGTTGTTGTTGCGATTACCATGGCAGTCTTCTTCGTGAAGTCTTTCCCCAGGACAATATCTTCCAGTGTTTTTCCTATGCTTTCATAGAGGATTTTTATTGTTTCATGCCTTTAATTTAAGTCCTTTATCCATCTTGAATCAATTTTTGTGAGTGGGGAAAGGTGTGGGTCCAGTTTCAGTCTTTTACATGTAGACATCCAGTTCTCCCAACACCATTTATTGAATAGGGAGTCTTTCCCCAAGGTATGTTCTTGTTTGGTTTATCAAAGATTAGGTAGTTGTAAGATGTTAGTTTCATTTCTTGGTTTTCAATTCGATTCCAAGTGTCTATGTCTCTGTTTTTGTTCAAGTACCAAGCTGTCTTGAGCACTATGGCTTTTTAGTACAGACTAAAATCTGGTATGCTGATGCCCCCAGCTTTATTTTTGTTACAGAGAACTGCCTTAGCTATACGGGGTTTTGTCCGGTTCCATACAAAATGCAGAATCATTTTTTCCAAATCTTGAAAGTACGATGTTGGTATTTTGATAGGAATGGCATTGAATAGGTAGATTGCTTTGGGAAGTATAGACATTTTAACAATGTTGATTCTTTCCATCCATGAGCATGGTATGCTCTTCCATTTGTAAATATCCTCTGCTATTTCCTTTCTGATGATTTCATAGTTTTCTTTAGAGAGGTCCTTCACCTCCTTCGTTAGGTATACTCCTAGGTATTTCATTTTCTTTGAAACTATGGTGAAGGGAGTTGTGTCCTTAATTAGCTTCTCATCTTGACTGTTATTGGTGTATACAAAGGCTACTGACATGTGGACATTGATTTTATATCCTGAAACATTACTGTATTTTTTGATGACTTCTAGGAGTCTTGTGGTTGAGTCTTTGGGGTTCTCTAAGTATAAGATCATGTCGTCAGCAAAGAGGGAGAGTTTGACCTCCTCTGCTCCCATTTGGATTCCCTTTATTTCCTTGTCTTGCCTAATTGTATTGGCTAGAACTTCCAGCACTACATTGACTAGTAAAGGTGACAGAGGACAACCTTGTCTGGTTCCAGTTCTAAGAGGAAAAGCGTTCAGTTTTACTCCATTCAGTAAAATATTAGCTGTGGGTTTGTCATAGATAGCTTCAATCAGTTTTAGAAATGTGCCACCTATGCCTATGCTCTTCAGTGTTCTAATTAGAAAAGGATGCTGGATTTTATCAAATGCTTTTTCTGCATCTATTGAGAGGATCATGTGATCTTTATTTTTGCCTCTGTTAATATGGTGGATAACGCTTATAGACTTGCGTATGTTAAACCAGCCTTGCATCCCTGGGATGAAGCCAACTTGATCATGATGAATGACTTTTTTGATGATAAACTGTAATCTATTGGCTAGGATTTTGTTCAGAATTTTTGCGTCAATATTCATGAGTGAGATTGGTTGAAATTCTCCTTTTTGTTTGGGTCTTTTCCTGGTTTTGGTATCAGGGTGATGTTTGCTTCATAGAATGTGTTGGGGAAGATTCCTTCTTCCTCAATTTTTTGGAATAATTTCTGCAGTACAGGAATAAGCTCTTCCTTGAAAGTTTCATAGAATTCTGCAGTGAAGCCATGTGGACCAGGGCATTTTTTGGTTGGAAGATATTTTATTGTTTCTTTGACCTCAGTGCTTGAAATTGGTCTGTTCAGGAGCTCCATTTCTTCCTGGTTGAGTCTAGGGAGAGGGTGTGATTCCAAATATTGATCCATTTCTTTCACATTGTCAAATTTCTGGACATAGAGTTTCTGGTAGTATTGAGAGATTATCTCTTGTATCTCTGTGGGATCAGTTGTTATTTTCCCTTTATCATTTCTGATTGAGGTTACTAGAGATTTTACTTTTCTATTCCTTCTTAGTGCTGACCAATGGTTTATCTGTTTTATTTATTTTTTCAAAAAACCAACTCCTTTTTTCATTAATTTTCTGAATGATTCTTTTGTTTTCAATTTCATTGATCTCTGATTTGATTTTGGATATTTCTTTTCTTCTACTGAGTTTAGGCTTAGATTGTTCTTCTTTTTCCAATTCCATAAGATCTCTTGTGAGATTGTTGATGTGCTCTCTTTCTGTTTTTCGAATGTAGGCTTCTAAAGTGATGAATTTTCCTCTCAAAACTGCTTTTGCAGTATCCCACAGGTTTTGGTAGCTTGTGTCTTCATTGTTGTTATGCTCAAGGAAGTTAATGATTTTCTGTTTTATTTCTTCCTGCACCCATCTGTTATTCAACAGAAGATGGTTTAATTTCCATGCCTTTGGGTGGGGTCGAGCATTTTTGTTAGAGTGGAGTTCCACCTTTAGTGCCTTATGGTCTGAGAAGATACAAGGTAAAATTTCAATTCTTTTGATTCTGTTGATATTTTTTTTGTGTCCCAGGATATGATCAATTTTGGAGAATGTTCCATGGGGTGATGAGAAGAATGTATATTCTTTATCTTGGGATGGAGTGTTCTATATGCGTCTATCAAGCACAGTTGTTCTAAGGTCTCATTTAAATCTCTTATATCCTTGTTTAATTTCTGTTTAGAGGATCTGTCCAGCTCTGTAAGAGGAGTGTTAACGTCCCCTGTTATTATGGTATTATCAGATATCATATTGCTCAGACTGAGTAAGGTCTGTTTCAAGAATCTGGGAGCATTTAAATTGGGTGCATAGATATTTAGAATTGAAATGTCTTCTTGTTGTATTTTTCCCTTGACCAATATAAAGTGACCATCTTTGTCTTTTTTGACTTTAGTTGCATTAAATCCACCTGTATCTGAAAATAAGATTGCAACTCCTCTTTTCTTCTGAATTCCATTTGCCTGAAAAATTGTCTTCCAACCTTTGACTCGGAGCTTTAATTTGTCTTTTGAAGCCAGGTGTGTTTCTTGCAGACAGCAAATGGATGGCTTGTATTTTTTAATCCAGTCAACCAATCTATGTCTCTTCAGTGGGGAATTCAAGCCATTAACATTTATTGAGATAATTGATAAGTGTCGTAGTATTCTATTCGTCTTATTTTGTGAGAGTCCATTGCTTAGTTTTATCTTTTGCATCAGTGTGGAGGTTAGGTTCTGTCCTTTAATTTCTGAGTTCTTACTTTGCTGCTGATCCATTGTGGTGGTCAGTGTGCTGAACAGGTTGAAATTTTTCCTGTAGAGCTGGTCTTGTTGTGGCGAATTTCCTCAATGTTTGTATATCCATAAATGATTTGATTTCTCCGTCAATTTTGAAGCTTAGCTTAGAAGGGTACAGAATTCTGGGCTGGAAATTGTTCTGTTTAAGTAGATTAAAGGTAGATGACCATTGTCTCCTTGCTTGGAAAGTTTCATTAGGGACGTCTGCGGTCACTCTGATGGATTTGCCCCTGTAGGTCAACTGGCGCTTACTCCTGGCAGCTTGCAGAATCTTTTCTTTTGTCTTGACTTTGGACAGGTTCATCACAATGTGTCTTGGAGAAGCTAGGTTAGAGTTGAGGCGACCTGGGGTCCGATAGCCCTCTGAAAGCAGTGTGTCAGAATCTTTGGTGATGTTTGGGAAATTTTCTTTTATAATATTCTCTCGTATGGCTTCCATTCCTCTGGGGCATTCTTCTTCCCCTTCTGAAATTCCTATAACTCGTATGTTGGAACGCTTCATAAAGTCCCATAATTCTGACAGTGAACGTTCTGCTTTCTCTCTCTTCTTTTCTGCCTCTTTTACTATCTGAGTTATCTCAAAAACTTTGTCTTCTACCTCTGAAATTCTTTCTTCTGCATGGTCTAACCTGTTGCTGATACTTTCCATTGCATCTCTAAGTTCCCTGATTGACTGTTTCATTTCCTTCAGCTCTGCTATGTCCTTTTTATATTCTTCATATCGTTCATCTCTTATTTGATTCTGTTTTTGGATTTCCTTTTGGTTATTTTCCACTTTATTAGCAGTTTTGTTCATTGTTTCCATCATTTCTTTCATTGTTTTCAACATGTGTATTCTAAATTCCCTTTCTGTCATTCCTAACATTTCTGTATAGGTGGAATCCTCTGCAGTAGCTACCTCATGGTCCCTTGGTGGGGTTGTTCTGGACTGGTTCTTCATGTTGCCTGGAGTTTTCTGCTGATTCTTCCTCATGAGTGATTTCTTTTATCTGTTTCCTTGCCCTAATTTTCCTTTCACTTCCTCTTGCTCTTTAAGTTCTCGTGCTTGTGGACTAAGGATTACAGGACCAGAAGGGTGAGAAGGTTGAAGAGCAAAAAAGGGATGAAAGAAAGGAGGACCGAGTGATAAGAAAAAATGAAAAATAGAGAAAGGAGAGGGGGTGGGTAAAAGGAATATTGACAAAAAGAAGAGAGGCACAGAAAGAGGGAGACAGAGCAATATAGGTGTACAGTAGGTACTTTGATACAACCTTAAATAAAACCCACCTTCTGGGGGTGCCCAGTTGGGTGGTTCCCTTGAGGTCAGCAGCTCTTTGCTAACCTGATCAGACATAGTACCCCACCTCCACCAAGTAGAGAGGAAAGACCAAAATGCTATAAATCAAACCAAAACAAGCAAATAGAAAACTTTATGGGATAAAATTGGCTGGAAAAACCAAATAATAGCAGTAGAAACACTAACAAAAATGAAGTTCTAATTATTGAAATAGGCAGCAATGGGAAATTATAATTAAACTAGAAAAATTGAGAAAGAAAAAGGATCTGTATGGAAAAGGTTGAACTTAAAAAACAAAACAACAATCAACAAGATCAAAATAAACAAAAAAAAAACAACCAAACCAAAAAAAAAACCACAACCAAAAACAAAGCAGTATGTATGTGTTATTGAATATTGTCTGGGCAACACGTGGTCTTCTGGGGTATGAGATGTTAATCACAGTTCTGATACGACTGGAGGCTGCTAGTTTCTCAAACCCCAGCAGGTAGACACCCTAAATCTCTCTTCAGCCCACTTAAAAGGCACTTTGAGCTTGTTCACTTGCTGAGGAGAAGCTTTCCCAGGGAAGTGCTTGTCGCTGGAATCACTGCTGAAGTGGCTATCCACTTACCCTGTGTGCCAAAACTGGTCTCCCTCTGCCCCAGAGGGTTAGGGCTGCAAGGCGGCTCAGACCCCACCCTGAGGCTACTTGGTCGCTGGGTTACCAGCTCCCACCCAATTCTAGCTCTGCGACCCTGAGGGCGGAGCTTGCCAGAGCAGATTGCTCACAATGTCTGCCTGTGACCCAGAGCCAAACACTATTAGCTCCGTCTGGCTCAGCGGCTCAGACTGGGGCCCTAGACAAAGGCCAAAGTTCTCCGCACTCCCGCTCAGGCTCTCCCCAAGGCAGTTCAACTGAGTGCCAAGTCCAAAGACACCAAAACAGTTCACAGGTAAGGCCTTTCTGGTTTTCAGTCTCGCTGCTACTGAACTTACAGTTGTGGGCGGGTTTAGACGGATTGAGCACACGCGACCACTTGCCGGTTTTTCACTGTTTTAGTCCTCTTCTTGGGGTCCAGAAGTCTCTCGCTGACTCCCTGTATCCTCTTAGGGGTGATGATAGGCAGATCCCACCAGCCAGAGATTCCTGGAGTCCTATCTCCCCAGACTCACAGTGCCCAGATGCAAGGAAGCTGTTACTCGGCTGCCACCTTGCTCCGCATCCCTCAAAATTTTTTTTTTATTGTTTTCTTATTACTGAGTATTGTGAGCCTTTTGTATATTCTGGGTAAAAGTTCATGGCTAGTTATCCTATTTTCAACTAGTTTCTGGTATGTCTTTTCACTCTCCTACTGGTTTTCATAGGTGAGCTTTCTTAATTTTAAGGACATCATATTTATCTTTTTCTTTTATGGATTATGCTTTTGCTGTTGTACCTAAGAAATCTTTACTTAAGTCATAAAGATTTTGTCCTATGTTTTCTTTAGTAGTTTTATAATTTTAGGATTTTAAGTTAGGTCCATGATCCATTTTGTGTTAATATTTGTACATTAGTTGGTATATAGATCAAAGTTCAGTTTTATGTACGTGGATATCCAGCTGTTCCCAGCACTATTTGTTAAAGAGACTGTTATTTCTCCATTGATTTGACTTCACACCTTTTTCAAGTATCAATTCGCCATATGCATGGATCAACTCCTGTGTTCTCTTTTATCCCGCTGATCCACGTCTCTCTCTTGCCAACACTAAACTATTGGGACTACTGTGGCTGTATAGTAATTCCTGAGGACAACTGGTGGATTTTCTCACACTTGTTTTAACCTTTTTAAAATTATTTTTACTATTCTATTTATTTCATCTTTTCTTATAAATTTTTGAGTCCATTTAGGAATATCTACACAAACTAGTGCAAATTATCCTGCTGGAATTTATGTATATATTTTAAGTTTATTTCATCGTTATAGTTTTCAGCATACAGCATTTCAGCATAAGTAGTTCATTTTTTGTTGTTGTAAATGATACATAGTATGCTACCTTTCACTTTCAAATTGTTTAGTTATAGTTCATAAAACTACAATTGATTTTTGATTAGTGACTGGTATCTTGCCACTTTGCTACACTCATTGATTACTTCAAAGTGCTTTTCAAACATTTTTATATTCCTTCAGATTTTCTCTAAAAACATGTATTTCAGGTGAAGATAGAGGCATTTTTATTTCATCCTTTTCCAACCTCTATGCTCTGCATTTTCTTTTCATTTTCATATTGCCCCACCAGAGACTTTTGGTATCATGACTTATAGAAGTGGTGGGTGTGAAAATCCTCATCTGTTCCTTGTCTTAGGGGGAAAATATTCAATTTTTCATTATTATATGAAGGAGCACAGTCCCCTGCACCCTTGTAGGTGAATCAGTCTCATTTCTGCTCCTTGAAGTTACAAGACCCTGAGAAGGGACATTTCCGGTACTTGGGCTAGATATGAGTTTTGGGGGATATTCTCCCCCAGCTCACATAAGTGGCTTTGCCAAAACTGCAGGCAGTCACACCTTAAAGGAAAGAATATCTTGGAGGGCTCTCGCCAAGTCCTAGCTGAAGACAGAGCATCTGCCTCAGGCAATGGACCATTGCACTTAATTCCCTACCTCTATTTACACAAAAACTTTCAGTTAATCATATAGAGAAGTAGGCAAACAGAACAGACAACCCAGCCCTTTTTGGTTCATCTCCATTGTTGTTTATCTCTAAACAAGATATTCTTGGTTTAGAAAGGTGTGTACGTACTTTGCTGGATTTACTCTGATAAGGAATCTTTACCTTTTGTGTCCCTTGTTCTTGGATTATTTCTATCTGATGATTTTGGGTATATGAGAATGTGAATGAGAATGGCCAGCTGCTGCTGTGCCTGAGAGAGCACCAGACATCCCTTAATAAATCATTCATTTCGTCTGCAGTGTCTGCCTCCGTGTCTCTGACTAGGCCAGTGGACAGCAACAATTATATCCAGCTTCAGCAGTAGAATTTTTGTAGATCCTTTTTGTAGTGTTACATGGATTCCTTGTTATATGTAGTTTGCAGTGCTTACCACATATGGATACTGAATTTCGTGAATTTTATTTTCTTCATTTATGGAGATATCCATGTAGTTTTTCTTTTTTAGCCTGTTCTCTTTCTGAATTCCTTAGATTGATTTTCTGTTGGTGAATGATGTTTGTATCTTCAGGACAATCTTATTTGGTGGTTATAAAGAACCCCTTATACATATTGCTGGATTCAATTTGATAATGCTTTATACAGATCTGTGTTTATGAGGTATACTGGTTTTTAGTTAACTATGTGGTGTTGTTGACATTGGTGTCAGCCTAATTCTGATCTCATATGATAAGTTTGCCTATGATCCTTTTATTTATTTTTTTTTCTGGAAACAATTTTGTGAATTTCTATTATGGTTATTTTTTAATTTGGGGATATGTCCTGGTTAATTTTGTTAATTGATCTAGAGTTATTCAGGTTGTCTATTTTTTCTTGAGTGAGCTTTGGCAGTTTATTTCAAGAGATTGGTCCAATTAATCTACATTTTCAAAATTATGGTTTTAATTTTTCAGTTTTTTAGCTTTACTGAGGTAAAAACCACCAAATAAAAATTGTATATATTTAAAGTACAACAGGATTATTTGATACATGTATACATTGTAAAATGATTATCACAACTAATCTAATTAATGCAGCCATCATCTCACAGTTACTATTATTTTGTGTATGAGGAGAACTTTTAAGATTTACTTTTCTAGCAAACTTCTAGTATATAATTGAGCATTATTAACCATAGTTGCCATGCTATACATTTTATCCCCAGAAATTACTCATCTAATAACTAAAAGTTTGTCAACTTCTCCCTATTCTCCCATCCTTATTTTTTTTATTATTGTTTAATAAGTGTAGGATCTTCAGCAAAAGCTGTCCTCTATTTGTTTCCTAATGTTAGAATTTTTTCCCTCTTTTTTCTTATGTTTAAATTTCTTTTTTTGTTTTTTTTTTTTGTTTTGAATACCAGTCTTTCCTGGTCTCATATTTATTATTTTATGTTTCATATCCTAACTGTTTTACAGAATATTATGTTCATAGTCCTCCATCAATTTGTGAAATATAATCTTGAATACTGGCTTAAAATTTAAAAAGTGGAATGATGCCGTGCTGTGTTATTTCCAAGTCTACACAGTAAAAGGCAATGCTGCTTCTGAACAACTCTTTTTATCTCACTTTCTCTTTATGTAGGGTAGCTTATCCTTGTAATCCTGTCACAATGTTGTTAGAAAAGTCAAGTTACTTAGAAAGTTCCCGCACCATATGTGGGTGTTATACCAGCAGGCATAGCCAGGTGATGAGGTGCTATTGACTTTCTAATGCAAGGGGACAGTCAAGAGCAGCTGCTAGATGTGTACATGAATGAGATTTAAGATTATTCCAGACCCAACCTTCAAGTTTCGCAGCTCAGCTGTAGACATTGTCAAGCCAATATAAACCATCCTCATTTGCTCTATGTGTACCCATGATCTATAGAAACTCGTGATAATCAATGTTTATTGATTTACATCACTAATTTTGAATTGATCTGTTTTGTAGAAGTGGATACCTAATACATATGAAATGCATGGTTTATGAAGTTTATTTTTTTTCTCCTTTTAATCACACTTAATAAGATATTGCTGGTTGATTTAATTAGTGTTCATCACTTGTATTCTCACTCTCATGTGAAGAGACCTAAGCATGTTTCTCTAAACCAGTGTTTTCTATAACCTATACACCTTTCTCTCTATATGCGTATGTAATGAATATGTATCAAAATTTGAAAATAATAATCCTAAAATTTTAAATTTAATTAAAGATATTTAATCATCTAACATATTTAATTAAATATATTATATATTTGCTATTTTCAGTCTCAAAATTTCCCTAGTCATAATAGGGAAATTTATTTTTATTTATTTCTTTTTTGAAATTACATTTAGGTAAAAGTCAATTAAATATTTCAACAACAAATAATGTATCGAGACTCCCCCTTTCCTTTTCCTTACAATGATAGTTGTATGATGTCGGTTATTCATTATGTCACCTATAGTTGTGTGATGATTTGCACTTAACCCTGTAGTTCAGGGCTTGGATCTATCCTTCTCAGTTCGTTCTATATCTATAAAGTTCTTTGCTTGATGAAAAACTTAAGAAGAAGCTCTTTTATTCTTTCCCTGTTTCCTCTTCTGGCCTTCAAAGTCTTAAATTTAAATTTGTGACCCCAAATATAAAATAATCTACTTGAGAGGAGATTCAATTCCCCATTTTCTCCATACTTAGAATAAAGCATTTTGAGGAAGTGAATGATGGCTGATTTCAGTATGCCGCTATGCACACAGATATATTTGGTATCTATGCACATATATAAAATACATATTACATACATAGTATAGATGTATACTATACTATGTATAGATGTATAAATATATAGTAAATGATACATTGAATCACATATTTTGGTATACTTGATTTAAAATTCATTTCAAATATTTCTATAATACAATGTTTTATTTTGAGTGTATTTCAAAGTCAGTCAAAGATACCTAACCAAAATATATTCCCCAAAATCATACATTTTGTTATATTAATTTTTATATTTTTTACCAAGGAAACAATTAAAAAGTGAAAGGGAAAGTAGAAGCTACACAGTGTGAATAATTTTCTGTACTTATAATACCCAAAGGATTTATATCTGGAGTATATAAAATTAGGCTACAAATTTTATATGAAAATTTTCTAGGAAAAAGACTAGAAACATGATTATATACATCACTTACTGCTATAATACCATGGGATAGTGTCCCTGAATCATAGGGTATATGAAGTACAAAATTATATTTAAAAGCCAAAATAATTATTTTTAAAAGCCAACATTAAATTTTTAGAGTGCTTGTTCCAATTCCATCAGCAATATGTAAATCATCATATGCAACCATTTCCTTAACATTTAATAATGTTGAATTTAAAAATTTTTGCCAATAAAATGGGTAATAAAATTTTAGTTTTTATGATCTTAATTTGCATTTCCTTAACAATCTAAGATATTAAACATTTATTTGTGTATTTATTGGCCATTGCTATCTCTTCCTCTGTGAAATACCTGTTGAAATGTCTTGTCCATTTTTTTATTGGACTCTTTGTGCCTTTAAAAAATAAAATTTCATTGCAACTTAAAATCAAAGGCTAGAAACCTGCTTAAAATTTTAAGTTAAACCAGCAAGTATTTACTTCATCTCTTTAATGTATGAAGGGCCTATATACGGGAAGTTTTCTTCCTATGATACATTTTTTTGATTCTTAATTTTGATTCTTGATTCTGTGCACCTGCCTCACCTTGCCCATGTGCACAGTGAGCTTGGAAGTCAGAACAACCCAAGGCTCTACCTGTGCCTGGGTGAGATCTGTGTGGCAGGGTAAGGCTGTCATGGCCTCTACCAAAAAGCCATTCATCTACCAGGCCAACCTGTGTTGCTGAGGCTCTTGAAGCTGTTGGTTATAATTCCTTAAGGATATCAAGGTTCATGAATAAACAGTAACTCTCATGTAAGCAAAACTACCATAGAAATCTATGATTCACTGGGCAAAAATTTCTAAGTCCTGTATGATATAAGGCTTAAAATTTCACATAAGGGTGACAGCAAATTATAAAGCTATAAAAATGAGTAGCACGAACTGCCTGCATTTTGCAATTATGAAGTACTGCAAATCACAATAACCCAGACCCCAATTAAAGTATGAATTCCTAATAGTTATTTTTCTCAGCGAGTTCTATTTCTTGAATATTTCCCTATGACTAGGAACAAGTTCCTAATGCTTCCCCCAATTTAACCCCTCATTGAAGAAGATACAAAAGCAGAGTGATAAATGCTACACATACATGTAAATGAAAAAGAAAAGATGGATAAAAAAATGAGGGAATGGGTATAATAAAGAGTCAGCATCTTAGAATAGAATTCAGAGAAGACAATGGGAAACCACTAACAGATATGCATGACAATGTTTGTGTGTAAGAAAAACCGGGCTGTCTTTGAGAGTAAAATACCACTGAAGCATTACTCTCAATAGAAAGATATAATACACAATAGGAAAAAAATCTCAATTCCAGGAAATGTTTCTTGATTTAAAAAATTGGAGAGAACTCTTAAAGAAAAAGGCTGAGGATCTAAAGTCCCTGAGAAACCATCAAAAGGACTGCATATCTGGACATGTAGCTGAGGAGTAATTGTCCTACTAACTTTTGGTTGACAGATTAGGGTTGTGAGATAAGGACAGTTTTGTAGATGGGCACATAGGTGACCTTTCGTTTGTTTCCTTTGTATAGAAATCACAATACTTTGAGGAAAACTTGGAGTATGTTTCAAATTAATGACTCTACTAAACAGAAAATCAATGATCTCAAAGGAGCTTTGGAATCTGAATGTCTATAGAAGTAAGCATAAAGAAAATAAAATAAAATGCTTTTTTTTTGTTGTGGCCTTTGGTTCTTTCTTTCTTTATTCATTCATTCGTTTATTATTTTTATTGTTTAGGATTCATTGAGGGTACAAAGAATTAGATTACACTGATTGCAATTGTTAAGTAAAGTCCCTCTTGTAATTGTGTTCTGCCCCTAGGAGATATGTCATACAACATGATACCCTGTCCTCCTCCCTCTTCCCCTCTCTTCCTCATTCCCCTATCCACTCCCCACCTTGTGTTAGATCATCTACTGCCTTCATATTAGAATGGATATTCTTGCTTCTCCATTCTTGTGATGCTTTACGAAGAAGAATGTGTTTCACCTCCATCCAGGTTAATATAAAAGATGTAAAGTCTCCATCTTTTTCAATGGATGAATAACATTCTATGGTATACATATAATATATGTATGTATTATACATAGCATTCTATGGTATACACACATGTTTGTTAATCTCTTCCTGGATTGGTGGGCATTTAGGCTAGTTCCACATTTTAGTGATTGTAAATTGAGCTGTGATAAATAGTCTCATTAAATGTCCTTATGGTAAAATTATTTTTTTTTTCTTCTGAGTAGATGCCCAGTAATGGGATTGCAGGACCAAATGGGAGGTCTAATTTGAGTTCTTTGAGGATCATCCTTACTTCCTTCCAAAAAGGTTGTATTAGTTTGCAGTCTCACCAGCAGCATAAAAGTGTTCCCTTCTCTCCACATCCACACCAGCATCTGCAGCTTTGAGACTGTGTGATGTGGGCTATTCTCAATAGGGTTAGGTGGTATGTCAGGGTAGTTTTGATTTGTATTTCTGTGATGATCTGGGATGTTGAGCATTTTTTCAAATGTTTGTTAGCCATTCATCCGTCTTCATCAGAGAAGTTTCAGTTCATATCTTTTGCCCAAAGGTAGATGGGATTGTTTATTCTTTTTCTGTTGATTAATGTGAGTTCTTTAATAGTAGTTGCAAGAGAGCATTATTTCCTCACCACACTGATGGAACATTGAAGTTATAAACTACTTTCTGGTGTGAGTGTGTGTGCGCGCGCGCGTGTGTGTGTGTCTTATCTTTGCTGTTTATTTCTTCAACAGCCACTCCCACATTTGCCATATTCCTGGTTACCATATATCTCTGAGAAAGACACAGGCATAGCCATTTATGGAAACTGAAGGGGCTTGAGGTCACCAGATGAGGGGGTCTTGACACAAGTAATGAAGAGGCTTGACACAAAGTCTGTGTTGGGGGACTGAAGAACTCTGAGATGAGCCATCCTGAGTTAACATTGGGTCTATATTTACTATCACAAAGCAGGAAAAAGCAGACATCAGCACTGAAAAGGGGGAACATGTACAGTGTCAGACAAAATGTCGCCAATTTGTTGTTGCAAAATCTCACACCTTAAGTAAGACTTCTGCCTCTAGTGTTAAGAGACCTTTGGAATCTAGAGAATCTTTGTCATAACGATCAGGCCTGGTACTGCTACCCCTCACATGTACATTTTTCCCTGAAGGCCAGTTTTCTGATCGCCTACACATTCGCAACTCACATGCAACTCACTTGCCATTCTCGTGATTCATCAGGTCTCCTAAGCAGGAAATGAGTCTTAAGCAAAATATCAAGGTTCAGTTACCCCTACAGGAAACAACAGATACAGAGATAATAGAAATCATTTTTTAACCCTATACATCATCTGCACTCAAGTGAAGTTCTTTTCTTGCACTGATGAGCAAAAACTAAACATTAAGTATGTCTGAAAATAATCTTTTCAAGAAGAAAAGACAACATATTCTGAATACCCAAAGCACTGCCTTTCCCGAACTTACTAACTGAAAAATGTTAACATTTTAGGACTCTTAATTAATCCTTTCAAAATTGCAAGGCTAGGCCAGGAGCGGTGGCTCATGCCTGTAGTCCTAGCACTTTGGGAGGCTGAGGGTGGTGGATCCCTTGAGTTCAGAAGTTTGAGACCAGCCTAAACAAGACTGAGACTCTGACTGTATTAAAATTAGAAAAATTAGCTAAGCATAATGGCACATGTGGAGGCTGAAGCAAAAGGATTGCTTGAGCATAGGAGTTGAGGTTTCAGTGAGCTATGAGGCCATGGCACTCTAACCTGGGCAACAGAGTGAGACTCTGTCTCAAAAAAAAAAAAAAGATATATATTTTATATATATATATATATATAGCGAGGCTATACTGTGTCTGTGAAATACCAAAGCCCCCAGTTATCAAGGTCAAAAAAAAAAAAGTGGGCAGTGCCTGTGGCTCAGTGGGTAGGGTGCTGGCCCCAAATACTGAGGGTGGTGGGTTTGAACCTGGTCCTGGCCAACCTGCAATATCAAGGGTGATAAAGTGAGACTCTGTCTCTAAAATAAATAAATAAATAAATAAATAAAATAAAATAGTAAAGATTTTTATTAAAAAAATCATAATTACTTACTTAAAACCAATACATTTACTAAAATGAATGGCTATTGGAAATGAAAACAAGTGAATCAGGGTTCACTGATTGAATAGTATAACTAAAAAAAAAAACCTTTCATACACAAAAATAATATAATAGAAATAGTGTTAAAGATTTTAAATAAAATAGAAATTGGATTTACATATAATATTATTTTCTAGATTGAGGAGAGCTCAGAGGACACATAATGGATATAATGTATGACAAAAAAGTGCCTTCCTTAAAAAAGTAGCCTGTCCCTACCATTGAGAGTTTACATCATTTTATCTTTCAAACTTAATGAAAAGAGATTTATATTTAGATAAAATAGTTCTAAAATCTCAAAAATCACACACAAAATATATTTTAAGTAAGAATATTAAAAATATGATGTTATTCTGGGAGAATAAAAATCATTTGGGTTTCATTCTTTTCTGTACTGATATAAAATGATAGCTGCTAAGGGAACCAAGGCTACAAGGAATTGAAAAAATAGTAACCCAGCTATGCAGGATTTAGTCTCATTGTCAATAATGTGATAAATGATGATATTCAGCACCTCAGAAAATATACGTTCAAGGTACTTTCATGTAACATTGTTAACTCCTGCTCCTGAAAATCAGATTAAAAACATATGGTAATAGAAACAATTGACATATTGATGAAAATTTCATTAACTGGATATTTTCTAGAATTTTTTAAAAATATAAAAGTTACAAACATATAAATATTTTAAAGAATTTATTGAGTTACATATCTTTGTATTTTTTCCATCTATAATGTACTTACTCTTTCAATTCAGTTGAAAATAAGAAGTAATTACTTTGTGGCAGTAAATATTCTAAAGTTAGTGCTTTGGTGATAAACAAGGGAAATATACTTCAAACTAATGAAGTTTTGCATTCTAATGAGATGTAAAACAATCACAGACATAAGCAAATAGATAAGTGATGATAAATGCTAAACAGAATACAGAAAACAATACTTTATTGTGATAATACCATATATTTAAGGTCTAGTCAAAACTTCAGAGCCAGAATATAAATTAGAACAGGTTACGGTATACCTCTGTAACAAGCAACTGTAGTATTTCAGTCTTCAACGTTACAAACCTTATTTCTCACTCATGCTTTTTATATTACCAGGCTTACCTGGGACTATGATGTACAGTCACAAAAGGACCTAAATTGAGAGATGCTGAAATATGCATGCACTAACATGCAATATTTTATTAAAAAATACTAGCAGAGGGAGTCACACATGGACTTCTCACTGAACATGGAAGAGAGTCATGTTATTTTCACATTTTAATAGCTAGATTATATTACATGGTTACATGACCCTAATTGAATAACCTTTGGAAATGAAATGCAGAAATTGGAAAATTTGGTAAGCATTGCTATAAATGATACACCAGGAGAAAATGAAGTCACATAAAAAAGTGAAAAGAAAATTTCAATAGGACAGGAGATGGATTACCTTTGCATACTGCAACTGATTATGGTCCAAAATGAACTCTGTGACCATATGAATGTCATTAGCACAGAGATAAATAAAGTTTACTGCACGATTCAAAAATTTTGAGAGTGAAAGTGGTGTTACTAACAATTAGCTGGTGCAACAATGAAAACCAAGTCTGTCTCATGATCCTTGGGAAGTGTGTGCATGCCAGTCACTGGCGATCTAAAAAGCAGCAGTCTCAGCAAACAGGAACAAGTCTCTAGTTGAGATTGGGAGATGAGCTCCTCTGATAAGTTACATTGTGAAGGGGACCAGAGAAGCAGGAAGGTGAGTTGTAGTTTTGCTCTGTTTTGGTTTTGTAATAGTGGAGATATTAGAGAATGTCTGTATTTTAAATGGAATGATTGATTTGAGAATGAAAAGAAAAAACACAGACCTAATAACGTAGATGTAAACACAGTAAAAGAGCAGTGATATCCTTACAAAGTCATGGGTAAGATGCTGAGCTTCATGTGGGAGTGAGGAAAGGAGAGGGTGGTATGTGTTCCATAGAAACAATGACACTTCTATGAGTGTATGTAGGGAGAAAAGGTTGAAATCAAGGTAGGTCCATAAATTTTAGAATTTTCTTGTGAAAGGATTTTGTAAAAATTGCATCTGTTTCTTCAGTATAGCAGAACAAAAGGTTATGAGAGGGCAGAAAATTGCAAAAACAGAAAGAGGTGCATAAAAGTCATTCAGAGCAGTAAGAAAGCCCCATATATAGTTTATATAGGATTATAACAATATCCCAGATCCTCTGGAAGACCAATGTGTTTCAAACACATTTTCTTGTTTTCTATGTTAGCTTGAGTTTTGTAAAAGTACTGTTATGTTCCTGGAAACACAGGCATAGTTACATACGGTCATAAATTAGACTCAGTCAGCAGAGTCAGAAGTGTGAATACATTCTAGCCATTTTATCCTCACTGGGGTGAATTTTAAGGATGAAAATTAGTTCCGTTGTTAATTCCTCAACTGTCCATTGGACGTGGGAGTGAAATAATAATCATGATCCTTTATATTAGAGAATCTCTTTCTGTGATGACTTTGAATGGAGTCCATTCTCCATGTTTTACCAAGCTTTGAGATCCTGGCAAACATTACCCAATGCAATATGTCTCTTGAGTCCTAAAAATTTAAAGAGTTTTATGATTTACTCTTTAACTCAAACACACAGGTCCTTTTGTACAAGCACTTACATATTGCTGAGTTTCCTGGAACAAGACCAATGTTGGTATTAAGTGGCCCTCACTTTATGCCAAATAAATCAGTTATTTCTCTGGAAAGGGTTGAAAGAAGTTTAGCAACATTTTTTGTTGCTCCAGGTAAGTCTATTAAAATAATTATCATCCATAATTAATCTAATTTCATGAAACAAAGGGCATTATAACAAAATCAGAAAAAAAAACGTGATCTAATTTATCATTTCCCTATATGGAATATGTATAATTATTGATACCTTATCACATTTTCCTTTGATTTAGAAAAGAGCCCTAAGCCACACCCCTTCCTATAGTATGACACTTGTGTTTTTAATCTTCTATACAATACTGTATTTCACTGCCTTATATATACTACTAAACTTTTATGATCTTTTTGCTTATCTCTTCCAGTAGAATATAAATTCATTAAACATATACTATTTTGTATTCCAATGGCCACTACTGTGCCACATGAGAGGTCTTCAGAAATATTTGTTGAAAGAATGCAGATTAAAATGAAAATTTTAGTCAGTTATATAAATGACTCTAATTTGCTTGCTTTTTCCTTCAGAGAGACAACATGCATGAAAGTGATTGACATGGATTTCACAACATTTTCTTACATGTAATTTGTGTTTCTTGCATATATGTTATTATTTACAGTGTGAAACATGCTAGCCATATGCCACGTGTTTGCCCTGCCACCTTTCATTATCAGAGAAAAAGTTTTTTGGATTTTTGCTCATAGTCTTCATATTTCATTAAGAAAATTATGCAGTATGACTATTATATTTTGCATTAGTAATTGTTAAAGCAGATGTTGTAACTTCTCTTTTCTGAGAGTAGCATAGTTACTGCTTAAGTATGTCTGGCAATTTGTAAGCCTAATTTCCAAATATCATAAAGTGAGACAAAAGTTTGACTTTTTAAAACATCAATAGACTGCTAAATATCACCTAATAGATGATAAAATATTATTTTGTCATGTGTACATGATAAATGGCTTATAGAGACAATCATTATCTTCAGGAATTTTGGGTTAATGGCTGATAGCTAAAAGTTTTAAACTATGCTTTTGAATAAACTTTTGCTTGAATCATACTAGAGCAAACTTCAATGACTGGATTTCATGTACTAATTCAAGGAAATGCCTATTCTAATTTTATTTACTGTGGGAAAATAAGCCAGTTTAACGCTATCCAATAATAAATCATGGATTAAAATTTTATATATGCTATTTGAATGTGTTATTGCAGGATTATTTAATTGTGTTTCTTTATTATTTTATTATAGGTTCTTGACTCTTTCTCTAGATGCTTTTTTTTTCTATCTTAAGGATGAGACCAGGAAAAAAAGAGTGTTGGTTATAGGCCTTCGGTCTACTATAACTGTGCATCAGTTTCACTAATAACCAATTTTAAGAAAGGACTCCCACTGTGTGGAGAAATAGCAAAAATCATCACTATGCCAACCATTGAGAATAGGAGTCAGAACGCTTCCACCCAGGCATTCTGGGCTGTGGTTTTACCAATTGCCTAAACCTGGTGAGACAGAACACTGACATGCAGCAAGCTATCCAAAGCTTATTTGTTACTTACAGATAGGCAGCAAGGAGAAAAAGTCATACTTTTTTAATGATAAGCTGTAATCTATTGGATAGGATTTTGTTGAGAATTTTTGCATCTATATTCATTAGTGAAATTGGTCCATAATTCTCCTTTTTAGTCATACATTATGATCAAGTAGGTTTTATTCCAGGGATACAAGGCTGGTTTAACATGTGCAATTCCATAAACATAATTCACTATATCAATGGAAGCAAAAACAAAGACCAAAAGATCCTCTCAATAGATGCAGAAAAAGCATTTGATAAAATACAGCATCCTTTTCTATTTAGAACTCTGAAGAACATAGGCATTGGTGGCACATTTCTTAAACTGATTGGAGCCACATATGACAAACTAGCAGCTAATATTAACTGAATGGAGTAAAACTGAAAGCTTTTCCATTCAGAACTAGAACAAGACAATGTTGTCCTCTATCACCACTAGTATTCAACATAGTGCTGGAGGTTCTAGCCAATATAATCAGGCAAAATAAGGTAATAAAGTCCATCCAAATGGGAGCAGAGAAGGTGAAACTCTCCCTCTTTGCTGACAATATGATCTTGTACTTAGAGAACCCTAAAGACTCAACCACAAGTCTCCCAGAAGTGATCAAAATATACAGTAATGTCTCAGGATATAAAATCAGTGTCCATAATTATATACCAATAACAGCCAAGGTGCTAATCAAGGACACAATTCCATTCTCAGTAGCTTCAAAGAAAATAAAATACCTAGGAATATATCTAACAAAGGAAGTGAAGGACCTCTATGAAGAAAACTACAAAACACTCAAAAAAGAAATAGGAGAAGATATTAAGAAATGGAAGAACATATCATGCTCATGGCTGGGAAGAATTAACATTGTTAAAATGTCTATACTTCCCAGAGCAATCTACAGATTCAATGCCATCCCCATTAAAATACCTTCATACCATCATACCTTCAATATTTGGAAAAAATAATTCTTCATTTTGTATGGAACCAGAAAAAAACCCATATAGCTAAGGCAATTCTTAGTATAAAAACAAGGCCAGAGGCATTAGCTTATCAGATTTTAGGTTGTACTAGAAGGCCATAGTGATCAAAACAGCATAGTATTGGTACAAAAATAGAGACACAGACATCTTGAATCAAATAAAACACAATGAGATGAAACTAAAATCTTACAGCCTCCAGATTTTTGACAAACCAAACAAGAACATTCACTGAGGAAAAGAATCCCTATTTAATAAATGGTTCTGGGAGAACTGGATATCCACATGTAAAAGACTGAAACTGTACCCGTGTCTTTCTCCACTCACTAAAATTGATTCAAGATGGATAAAAGATCTAAATCTAAGGCGTGAATCAATAAAAATCCTCCAAGAAAGTGTGGGGAAGACACTTGAAAATATCAGCCTGGGGAAAGATTTTATGAAGAAGACTGCTATGACAATTGCAACATCAAAAAAATAAACAAATAGGACTTAATGAAACTGAAAACCTTCTGTACAGCTAAGGAGACAACAACCAAAGCAAATAGACAACCATCAGAATGGGAAAAAATATTTGCATATTATGAATCAGACAAAAGCTTAATAACTAGAATTTACAGAGAACTCAAATTAAGCAACAACAAGAAAAAGCTAACAATCTCCTATATCAATGGACAAGTAAGATGAATAGAACCTTCTCTTAAGAAGACAGATGAATGGCCAACAAGCGTATGAAAAAATGCTCACCATCCGTAGTTATCAGAGAAATGTAAATCAAAACCACCCTGAGATATTACCTAACTCCAGTGAGAATGGCCCGCATCACAAAGACTCAAAGCTACAGATGCTGGCGTGGTTGTGGAGAGAAGGCAACACCTTTACACTGCCAGAGGGACTGCAAACTAATACAATACTTTTGGAAGGAAGTATGGAGAACCTTCAAAGAAATCAAACTAGACCTCCCATTTGATCTTGCAACCCCATTACTGGGCATCTACCCAGAAGAAAAGAAAAGCCTTTTACCATAAGAACACTTGCACTAGACTGTTTATTGCAGCTGAATTCACTGTTGTAAAAATGTGCAAACAACCTAAACACCCACCAGTCCAGGAATGGATTAACAAACTGTGGTATATGTATACTGTGGGATACTATACAGCCACTAAAAAGGATGGAGACTTTACATCTTTTGTATTAATTTGGATGGAGTTGAAATACATTCTTCTTAGTAAAGCATCACAAGAATGGAGAAGCAAGAATCCAATGTACTCAATTCTGATAGGAGGACAATTGATGGTAGTACATGGGGGGGAGGGGAAAGAGGTATGGAGGGAGGGGGTGTTGGGCCACAGTGTGTGACACATCTCTTGGGGGTGGGATACTATTAATAGAGGGTCTGCACACAGCAAACACTAGCAGTATAACCTGGCTGATTGTACCCTCATTGATTCCCCAACAATAAAAAATAATAATAAAATAAAATATTTCCAGAGGAAAAAAAATGAAAATAAAAGTAGGTCTTTTGTTCTATGATGAAGCTATGTGACATATCATGTTAAATCAGATGTTTATTTACCCTCAGATGATGTGGCTCATGTAGGCTCTGTAGGCAGGATACACAAATCTATTAACAGAACATATATATATATTTTTTTTTTTTTTTTTTTTGAGACAGAGCCTCAAGCTGTTGTCCTGGGTAGGGTGCTATGGCATCATAGCTCACAGCAACCTCAAACTCCTGGGCTCAAGCGAGTCTCCTGTCTCCACCTCCCAAGTAGCTGGGACTATAGGCACCCGCCACAATGCCTGGCTATTTTTTGGTTGCGACCATCATTGTTGTTTGGAGGGCCCGGGCTGGATTTGAACCCGCCAGCTCAGGTGTATGTGGCTGGCGCCTTAGCCGCTTGAGCCACAGGCGCCGAGCCAACAGAACATATGTTAACCTAGCAATTATTATTCCCTTCAGAACTGAAGCCTCTACGATAAACAACTTACTGGTAAGAGATTGGTTGTTATCCTTGAGGGGTGCTACTATGTCAGAGCATTGGCTTTGGTCTCTACTTATGACAGGCTACATATTCATTGGTTGGAGATCATAGATAAGATTTAACCAGAAGAAGCTCATGCTGTTGAGCTCGTGCTTAGCTTCCATCTCTAATACCATGACTGTGATCTTCTTGACCCATTGAGAATACAGCACAGATAGCTAAAGTCAGAGGCTACATGACATCCACTGTAGGAAAATTTTGTGTTACTGTTTGTTGTCTATCTCCCTTACAGCAAATGGTACCAGATAAACATTGTATTTCTCTGGATTTATCCATATCCACCTAACACAGAATATTCTCTTTTTTGTTGTCCTTTCCTAGACCCTGAATGATTAGCCTAAGTGATTTTTCAATTTAATATTCAGTAGTGTTGATTGCATTGAAATCTACTTGACCTAAAGACTTGGAGTAATTTATAAAACTCTACTCATGATGAACAACTCTGGGCAAAAATCACTTTATATTCAATGATAATGCTCTTAGATTGTCCTGATGTTATGTAGTACATAGCAGCTGCTTTTTATTTTAAATTGCATTTTTTATTTTGAGTTGATCGTAAATTTACATACAGTTGTAAGAAGCAATGCAGTAGGATTCTATCCTTTTCAAAACTTTCCTCAGTGATAACATCTTGCAAAACTGTAGTACAATATCACAATAAAAAATACAAACATTGATGAAATCTAACAGTCTTATTGATATTTTATTAGTGGACTCATCATTAATTTAATAAAGATAGGGCCCAGTTTCTCAGGGGACATTGCCATCTGGCAGATGCTCTAGTCTTACATAATATATTCTAATACGCTTTTTTCCTCTAAATTTTCTTGTCTTTTATACTCTTCCAATATAATTATGGCATATTTTTGCCTCAATTACTATAGCCCAGTGATAATTCAAAACTTTAAGAAACTATTCTATTATGTATTAGGGCCAACTTCTTGTCAGAATCACTGACAGAATTTTCTATGCCATCCCAGACTTTTTCACTAACTCATCAAGAAAAACATAAAGCATAAATAATTGTTTTTCACAAAAAATAATGTATAAGCATAAGGTTGATAGGTATCCTTCCAGCATACATTTTTATATGAATCCTATGAACAAATATGTTGTAAGAAACTATGTCACATTTTCTATTACATCTACATAAAGCACTATGATAGTTATTTATTCCATATGATTTTATTATGCATAAGGACATCCTCTTATTGCTAAGAAAATAGCAGTGAACAACATAGACAAAAAGATTTCCTTTCATGTAACTTACATTGAAGTGAGTGAAAGCAAATAAAAAATAACTAAAATATGCAGCAAATTACAATGTAACAAGTACTACAGAAAAAACCATCTACAAGGGAGTAGTGTTACCAAGGAAGTAGTTAAAAGATGACATTCACGATGATGCTTGAATGAACTGAGAAAATGATTCTAGAGGATATCTGGGGCAAAGAGTATAACAGTTAAGGAAAACAGGAAGTAAAATAATCCTAAGGAAGATCAGGGCCTTCTGATTGAAAAACTAAAGGAGGCCAGAGTGTCAATTTTGTGATGGTTAGCAGAGAGGGCAATAGGAGATAAGGGTCACTAAGGCAATGTGAGACCATATGTCCTCACATGTTACCGGCTCTCATAACAACGTGGGCTCAATCCCAAGTGAAGTGAAAAGACACAGAAAGATATTGTGAGATTGGTGTTTTATTGGGAAAAAAAAAACAAATGAGATTGTTGGTTTGTTGGAAAAGATTGCAGGGCGAAAGTGGGGAACAAATGAAAGTCATTAAAATAACCCAGGGTATGGATACTCTTAACTGGGTAGAGAATAAGAAATCAGCACATTCTTGCTATATAGGTTGTTGTATTATAGGTGGGCTGATAACCCTGAGGCACACAGCCAGTTGCATTCTATAGGACTGTTCAATATAGCAGCTGGTGAGGAAAGCTTTCACAGATAGTTCTGCCACAGGATTTATGGCTTTATATAATATTAAGTTTTTAAGATCTACTCATGTTGAACTCTGGTTCCTTTTTTTAAATGACAGAATGTTATGTGCCCTGGGATGGATATCTGTATCTATCTATCTGTAAATATATACACAAATACACAGAACTTGATATAGATTACATTATACTGGAATGAAGATTAAGTCAGTGGCTTCTAGAGAATATTGAATAATTTTGAATTTTGGCTCTGTTTCTCACTAGCTTTGTGATCTTATATAATTTACATTATTAAACTGTATATCAGTTCTCTTTTCTTCAGAATGGGATTAATAAAGCAGCTCTCCCTCTTATGGTTTTCATGAATATTAAATAATTTAATATAAGTAAAACATTATAAATATACTGTGCAACTGAATTAGATGTTGTTATTACTACTATATTTTTATAACTGTGGCTGTTATCTCTTTATGCCCTTGTGGACAGACATTTACATTCTCAGTTTTTCACAACTGTAAACAACACTGCCATAAACTTTCATTATACATGGCAATAAACATCTTATGTGAGTGGCGAGCAGTGGCATATGCCTGTAGTCCCAGATAGTCGGGAGTCTGAGTTGGGAGGATTACCTGGGGCCAGAAGTTTGAGGCTACCATGCGTTATGACTGTGTCTGTGAATAGCCACTTGCACTTCAGTCTGGACAGCATAGTAACACTTCATCTCACACACACACACACACACACACATACACACATGTGTATATAAACAAATAACAACAAAAAAAAATTCATGTACTTTGAAACAAGATTTTTCCTCCCAGGTATATATTTCTGTGTATTCGAGATCATAAAATAAGTCACTTTAATTTTCTGGATATTGTAAAATTATTCTTCAACATAGCATTGATAATTTATACTGTAACCAGCAATGTGTAAGACTTTGAGTTTAATTACGTTGTCATCAATTGGTGGTGTAACACTTGGAACCACAAGATGATACCTGATATAATTGGAGTATTAGTCCTCTCCAAATCTCATATTGAAATTTGAACCCCAGTGTTAAAGGTGGACCCTGGTAGGAGGTGTTTGGGTCATAATGTCAGATGAATGGCTTGGTGCTGGTGTCCTGGTAATGAGTGAATTGTTGCTCTGTTAGTTCCTTTGAAAATTGACTGCTGAAAAAGAGTCTGGAACCTCTCTCCTCTTTCTCTCTCTCTTTCTTCCTTCCTCCCTTGATGGGAAACTACTCCTCACTTTTTGTCATATGTGGACCCTTCCTGAGACCCTTCCCAGAAGCAGATGGTGGTTCTGTGCTTCTTGTAAAGCCTTCAGAACCAGGAGACAAATAACCCTATTTCTCTATAAATTACCAGGCTTATGTATTAAAACAAATAGGACTAAGACAGATATGACTATTGCTTTAATTTGTATTTCCCTGAATAGTAGTAAGGTTTCATACCTTAGTATATGTTTGTGTTCCTTACTTAGAAACCTCTGTTTATACATTTAGCCTATTTTTAAAATTATTTACGGGTAAAACTTTATCTATTGCAATCTGTCGTTTTAAAATATGTATTTCTTTAGGTTGCAAACATCTACTAAGCTTCTGTGGTTTTTCATTTGACTGTGTTTGTATTTTTACTCCATAGAATATATTTTAGTTATAAGTGACCAAACATGATAATATTAGAGTTTTATATTTTTCTTATATTTGTAACTTTAATTCAGATTCATATCTGAATCTGAATAATAGAATAGAATAATATTTGTTATAATTTTATATGATTTAGTTCATGTGGAAAGATGTTTTTATACCTTGATTTCACAATAGTCTATCTTTTCCCACAAGATGGAATGTGATGCTGTCAAGTTCCCACGTGTTTGTTTCTCTTTCCACAATCATTGTGTCTTCCATTTATTTGCTTATCTATTAACTCACCTACTTGTATGCTAGTTCCCAATGTTTTAATTGGTATGGTTAAAAAATAGGTTTGTATATCGTAGGCCATTTCTTCTTTTCCAGAATTACCTTGAGTTTTTAAGTGATCTTAGCCTCTTAATCTTCTGTACATATTTCTTTCTTACATTTTTCCTTCTGTTGTTTACCCTGTGATTTTTTTTTCCTTTAGAGTAACAGCTGTCCTTGCTTTCTGTATATGATTTAGAGATTTCACTACCAACAATGGCTTCAAAAAACATAATGGTTAAAAAATACAAATTAATTTATTTGAAGCATATTAAAGGTCTCACACATTTTACAAAGGTAAGAAAATGATGTTAAGGAGCAATCAGGACCAAAGGGATCTCCAAAAAGAAAAGAAATCTGAAGAAAGAAGCCAAAGACTGGGATGAGTTGAGCAACAGAATGTTGAGAGGTGAGGCCTCTGCCAGCCTCACCATGCCTGATGGGACACGTTGCCCTTTCTTTCCTTTGCCATGTGCTGAAAATCTGGTTTTCTAGAAGAACATGTTCTTGGCTGGTCTTTCACTTCATTCTCTCCCTCTGGCTTTAAAATCGCTGGTAGAGGAAGAATCCAGCACCTTCTGTAGTGTCTGTGGTTTCTGTAGCATCCAGTATAGGAGGGCTGAGGATGAAGGAGAGCTCAAATGAGATGCTGTGCAGCTTTTGTTGTGACACTGGAAATCAATCCTATCTTCTAAAATTCAACGTCTTGTCCCAGGTCCTCTTTATAGAGCAGGAGTTTTATATTTTATGTTTTATATCCTTGGAGGTATAACCTGGATGTCAGATTGTGTTCTATTTTTATGCAACTTCATATACCCTATTCATAAACACTTAAAATTTTTCCCACTTAGCAATTTCTTCCATATTATTAATTTTATAACTTACTGTCTTCACTCACATAGACATCTGGAGTAGCCTTCAAATTGTGTTTTCATTGCTTTTTATTTTAAAATTCATTTTCCATGCAGCATTCTAAAGGACCTTTTAATCATGCCAAAGATATCATCTCATTCTCCAATTTTAATATCCCTGTCTTCCAGTTCCACTTCAAATACAACTCAAACTCTTCTGTGGTAGGCATGATCTACCCATTATCCCTCTTTGAGTTTCTTTTCTTTCAGTTTTACTCCTGTTTGAAACAAATCTAGTCAGGGAACATGGTAAGCCTTTTTTCTCCTCAAGACTTTTTTTCTTCCTCGAGTCTTTGGATCACTCTGCCTCCCTATCTTTGCCCAACTTGTTTCTTCTCATCTTATTAGTTCTAATTCAACCATCCACATTTAGACCAGAATACCCTATCTAATGGTACCCACACTCTCATCCAATTACTGTCCATCAAACTATTCCTGATGATTTAGTTCAACCATTTATCATGGCATGATTATACAAATAATCTTATCCTGTGTATTTCTCACCCGCTAGTGTTTAAACCACTTCTACACTTGGCTCTACGGAAAATGTAGAGCCAATAAGATAGCATTTGGGTGGTTAGTGTTAATGTCTGAAAAAGTTGCTATTACTTAGAAAGTACTTAGCAAAGATGTGTCAAATAAATAAGTGAATAAATTGAGTGTTTAGAGCTTACTTCCTATGCATCTGTTAGGGCTAACCCTTGTCTTTGTTCATGTATTGATATTTCTCTTTTCAGCTCATAGTTCCACTGACAGTCCTCACTAAATCTCAGGAAAAAAATCATATCGGACAAAGAAGTATAATTTCTATTATTTCTCCTTCCCTACTCTTATTCAACTTTGCTACAGGTAGCAAGGGATTTCTGACAATTATAAGTGTTTCTCTATTTGCCTTTCTTTTCTACTCCGTACTCTTCTATTCAGGGATAGAGTGAGAAGACTTTACTGTCTATACTAGAATACTGTTTGTCTTTGTTGGCTGGTACTTTTTTTTTTTTAATTAAACCACAGCATGAAATTTTGTTTCTATTTATTTGGCTGTTCAAAAACTATTTTTGGCTTGTTTGTGCATTTCAACAATTATTGGGAGAATGTCTAATCTGCTTCTGTCTACCATCTGTTGATAGAATCTCAAATTCTGTTTCTAAGTTTAAAGATTACCAAACTGAAGACATTTCACTATCTTCCTGTGAAAGTGTGAACATATTTATCCAGATGGAAATGATCTTAAGAGACTATAACTTCAAATAGTGATAGCTTTTTGGTAATAGAATTATTAATCATTTTAATTTATTTACTTAAAATCATACAAATTTCATTTTTCTAAAATAAATTAGAAATACTTTAAATATTATAAAATGTAACTAAATATTGTTAAATATTTTAAAAGTTAAAAATCTTATTTGTTACTTCAAACTTTTCATAAAAAAAATGTATGCTACTGTAATATGTCCATTTAGGCACTTAACCTTGTGAAATTTCTAACAATAATTCAAGACAAATAATATTTTTAGCATCTAGAGTTAGTATGTGATAATAGTTTAAAAATTATGATTGCCTAGGGAAAATATTATTTTAAACATTATATAGTTAGATTTATTTATTTATTTTATTAAATTATAAATACATAGATCATATATACATTAATGCATTTGTGGGGTACAGAGATCACACCTATGGTGCATAATGCAAGGGTACATAATGGATCTATTAGTGTAGAGTATAATGTCTTAACACAATTATTAAGTACAGGTATATATTAACCAGTGTGATCTAAATGTTCCTATATAGATTTAAAATGTAAATGATCTCTGTGCTTTTATAATGCTTTTCACATAAATACATTGTGCATAATAGATATTACAGTGGTCACATTTCTTGAAGAGACATAATATACAATAATATAGAAACTGTGAATGCTTTCTAAATCATATTTTAGTCTCAGAATAAATGTAAATAAATATATATTGAAAGAGTTTTGGGGCATGTGGCCATGTAACAAACCACAGTGTCCTTTTAATGATTGTACTGCAGAGAAGATAAAATTAGCAATGGCTAGGCATTAAAAAAGAGAGTCTTTTGAATGATTTGATATAGTTATGAGGAATATTATAATTGGAAAACTGTTGAACTATAACATATACCTCTAAGTATATCAACATCTTCTCATATAAATACAATAAAACCTCTATAAGTTGACCACCTGGAGGACAATAACAGACTGGTCAACATATGGAGGTGATCAACATAAGGAACCAGGCCTACTGTACTAATATGTACATGTAGTTGCTTTTCTTACATAGCTTTTATTAAAGCAGAAATTTCTATGCTACATTTGTGTGATGATTAACTTGCAGGTGGCCAGGACAGGTATCTACTGTTAGTAGAACAGACCATTTCTTCTTCATTTCTCCATTGATATCCATGACCCACTCCTCACATAGAGCATCAGTCATCCAATGCTCATTTGTTTGATCTCAAAGTGGTGGGGAGGTCTTCAGGCTTTAGGTTCTTAAATGCATGTGCCTTTGCCAATTTGCCAATCACCAAGGTCTTTAGTTTCTCTCTGGTTGAGCTAGCACCAAACAAAACTTTGAAACATTGTTTGGAAAGTTTTCAGTTACTACATTTGTCATCTTTCATGGAAAGGCTACTCTCAGGCATTGTCTAGAGGAAGAGTCCACACTCGTTAGTGTTAAGGATGTCATCATCTTTGAAGCCTTTTGGATGTCTGGAAACTTTTTAATGAACCCTTCCATATCTTCTAAAGGAACTTCATTGGATGTACCAAACAAGACTTTTGGAGAGATCTCATGTGACAGTTTAAATTTCTTGAGTCGATCACCAATGGTTGGAAGTCTGCCACACTGAATTCCTGTGCATATTTTTTAGGAACATCATGGATCATCTGCCTGGAGATTCTGGTGTTAACTGCGCTCAGTGTTTGAACCAGCTTCATGTGGCTTAGTTGACTTCATCAGGGGACGTTTTTCTCTTTTCCACTGTGGGTCTCTACTTTCCTTACCATATTTCTCCATGTACTCATGTTTGTGTTTTTTGGATGTTGCTAACTGTGGTCTTTGGCTGTTGCTTTCCAGAAAATGTAAATAAGCTTTTTCCTTCAATGTCAGATCTTTGAGACATTTTCTTTGGGCCATCATATCTTGAGTAACTATAAAATTTTTCAGTGATTGTAGGATGTACCTACAATTCAGAGCAGTCCTTCACATTGAAGAAAATGTCCCACAATATGTGAAATGTAACAGAATGTGGGGCTTAATCTACATGTGGCAATAATAACACATGAAAAAGGAATTTATACTAAAGAAAAAATAATAAAACTAAGGGGTAAAACCAACATTGTGGTGTAGAGTAGGCTCAACTGGTCAAGTTATAAAGGGTTAATTAATATTTTGTGTCACTGTCCAAGTGATCAAGACATAACTTACAAAGATGATCAGTATACAGAAGTCAATCTTCTATTGGGTACATATGGTGCATGTCAAGTCCATGAAAATTAGGTCAACTTAAGGAGAAGAGTGGTCAACTATGAAGGTTTAACTGTATAACAATTTAAATTATAAGATATAGAAGTAAAATGCAAAAAATTAATAGAATCCCTGAACTATCTATGTACATAGCTGGAAGCCAGAAGGGATCCTCGTGGAGGAAAGAGAGGGTTATGGCGGAACACTTTAAAGATGCAGGTAAATTTTCTATCTACCTGAATGATGTTGTTAATCCTCAGCACCAGAAAAATGAATACCTGCCCTTATTTGGATTCATGTACTCAATGAAGAAGGAGCAACATGGGGGTAGGGGGTTGGCTGTGTCTCCTCTGCCATAAGGTCTCTCAGAACAATAACATTAGGCCCACTCCCCGCTGGGGGAGCTGGAGTCCAAGGTCAAGGCTCTAGAAAACTAGCTGAGAGATGTGCTACAGATCAACTCCAGAATAAAGTCACAGGTAGATATTACCATGGATGTGGACACAACTCAACAATCATCTCATTTCTGACGATGTAAGGAAGGTTAACTGTGGGTGTTTCCAGCAGAGTAGATGTAGTGAATGTTATGCAAGGCTCCCTGAATGTCCTGTGAGGAATCCAGAAATCGCCTGTCCTCCAGATCATCCTGGGCAAGGGTATGACCTGTGAACACAGGGTCATATCTACAGGAATCCTCTTGTCCTAATGATTATACATAAAGACTCTTCTGATTAGTATGAGGATACAGTGAAGCAACTGATCACTTAATAATTATATTGATTAGGGAAAATGATGCTTCAGTTATGCTTTATTGTTATGTTCTTTTCATTGGGACTCTTGTTTATATATTTTCTAATAAATATTTTCAACTTAAGGACAAAAAAATAAATTAAAAACACCCAAGAGAGAAAAATGGTCACCATAAATGATTAGTCTGAAAAAGTACAAAAAAAAATTATACTACATTACACAATAAATGACTTTATTTGTTTGTTTGTTTTTTTAAGATACGCTCTTGCTCAGTTACTCTGGCTAAAGTATCATATAGTGGCATCATCATAGCTTACTTCAATTTCAAAATCCTAGGCTCAAGCAATCCTCCTACTTTAGCCTCTCAAATAACTAGGACTGTAGGCACATGCCAATATGCCCCACTGACTTTTTATTTTTTTAATTTTTCAAAGAGATCAGAGCTCATTATGTTACCCAAGCAGCACTGGAAATTTTGGGCTCAAGTGATCCTCCCACGTTGGGCTTCTAAAATGCTGGGATTCCATGTTACTGTATGTAATCACATACAATATGGTTTTCTTTCTCTCCCCTTCTCTCTTTTGTCCTCTGTCTTTACCTTTTATTTTTTTGTTTTCATGTTGACTTGACCAAATTTTGAGTGCCTGTCTAGATGCCTGCTATTGTCCTTTTTAAGTAGCAAAACCCACATACACTCCACCACTTCCTGCCTGGGGCTCTGAGGTCACTCTCCACCTACCCTAACCCCTCAGGTCGTGAGACATACAGCCTTCATACCCTGAAGCTAGAAAGTTTATTCAAACTACTCAAACCACAGAGACTTCAGGAAACCTACCAACTATACCCTTCCTGCCATGCTTAATCTGTCCACTGCAGCTCCACCTTGAAATTTCTGCCATCCCAATGCAAATTTCTGTGCCTGGCAGCCTTCACTGCTTTGACACTATAAATGAAAGTGTTCTGCCTTCCATGTATCAGTGTTAAAGTGTTCAAAGTCTAACAAAAGAATCTTTAAATTGTATGAAACAATCACGTGCTCACTTCTTTTTATTGATGAGTAGAATTCCATTTTATGGACATACCACAATTCGTTTCTCCATTTTACCTCTTGTGAAACTTTTAGTATTTTTTGTTCCTAAGTGGGGTAAGTAAAAATTAATAGTTTATTTTTTCTTGTATTTTGTATCATAATACCTTCCTTGTAGCAATCCATATACGTCCTTCATCTCTGCAAGAGGAGTAAATATTGATTTCTGTAAGCCTCCCAGATTCTTTATTGTTATGTAGCAACACTGTAACAATAAATCACTTCCAATTATTAGGCATTTTTTTAAACTTTTTTTAAGTTTGGATTTTCACAGGACCTTATTTATTAATTAATAGAATTGTATTTTATTTAAATATTTAACAGAAGCATATTTCTGAAATTTACTGAACTCATTATTCATGACAATTACTTCTTTGAAAATTATAGCTGCATTTCATTATTTAAATATGATTATTCACTTATATGAAAACTCTAGAGAATAAAAGTTGCTTATATTTAACTATTTCCATCTAAAAATAACACAGATTATGAGGGACTGAGTTCACAAACTTCTGACTACCAATCTCAATATAGACGAAAGAATTTTCAATAGAAAGAAAGAATCTTGATTATCTAAACACTTGTATTACTTGTTGCCATGCTTTTAAAAAATATCTACTATACATAGAGCTAAATTCAGGAAAATATTTAGATAGTACAAAATAATTAAGAATTATATGGGTGGTGCCTGTGGCTCAGTGGGTAAGGCACCAGCCCCATATACTGAGGGTGGCAAATTTGAACCTGCCCCTGGCCAAACTGCAACAAAATATAGCCAGGCGTTGTGGTGGGCACATGTAGTCCCAGCTATTTGGGAGGCTGAGGAAAGAGAATTGCCTAAGCCCAGGAGTTGGAGGTTGCTGTGAGCTGTGATGCCACAGCACTCTACTGAGGGCAACGAAGTGAGACTCTGTCTCTAGAAAAAAAAAAAAAAAAAGATAATTTTGATTGTTTTATTGTATAAACTATTTTTCTTTTCCCCAATTTTATTACAACATCAGGAATATCTCTAATGAAACCTAAAAATCTCTTAAAATTAAGAGAAAATTTCTAAAAACAAAGTTGTTTAAGATAAAATTGTTACTTTGTCTTCATCATATATATACACACACTCAGATAAATAGAGTTTCTCCTCTAACCTAGTGTTTCAAAAATTCCAAAGAAAATCTAGGAAGTTATAAAATGCTATTTTCTATGTAAATGAAACAAAATTCTAGGAAATATTTGGATGTTTCTTTTAGATGTCTCTCTAGCCCTTGAAATTGTAAGACTCTTATAAATAGGTACATTTCTAAGGTGCTGACACTGAACTAGCAAACTCATCCCCTTTCTGTGTAATTTATTTATTTACTAATTTATTATAAGAACTTTTTTTGATGTCTGTATAGGACCATATAAAGTCCTTTGCTTTGGAACTTCAAATTTAGACATAGTCCCTTTTCCCTCCCACAACTAGTTCACAATATAAAAACTGTACAACGGAATTACAGAGTGTAACACAAAAAGATTCAAAACAGATAAAATGGACAAAATTCAGATATTAGTGGCAATGGCTGATTTTCTGCAGGAGGCGATAAATCAGCTCAGCACAATATACTGAGAATAATTGGTGTAGGACTTCAGGGAGAAGCATATTTCAGGAAAAAGGAAAGGAATAAGAAATGGATAAATCAAAGTTTAATACCACAGTCTCCTGAGAAACTTGTTCAAAATAGAAATGTGTTTTGTGTTTACAAAAGTCAAATTCAATGCATGCCAGGTTCCTGGGATATTTTGGAATACATAATGTTTTAAGTGAATCAAAGGCACATCCCAGGTTAAGAGCAGGTGAGATTGAGTAGTGTTAAAGGAGGAGTAGCAAATGACCAATCTGGAGAAAAGAAGATATTAAAGGAAAATATCTTTAAACTGTAACATAATTTATTATAACCCCTGAGAAATTTGGACTTTGGCTGAAGTATACGTAAAGCTACTTGTTTTAACATTCAACAGAAGTGATAGATGAGATTGGACAATTAAGTTCTCAATCTCATCCTAGAAAAAGCGCTCCATACCTCCTTGCTGACTATCACTGTGGTCACCTTCAAAGTGCTCCTCTTGGGAAGCCTTATTTTGATGCCAGTGCCTAGTCCACCATTCAAAAATACTTTGGAACTCTTTTTCTGGAATGGCCATCAGAGCTTTCTTCTTGCAAGGGCTAACCATTAAGTTCATGAACTCATCTTATAAAAAGTGTTTTGATTGTATTTGGCCCCTTCAGTGTACTAATTTATAAATGTCTCACCTATTAGTATGTGGTTTTTTTTTTCCAAATGTACCTACCTAATCTAGATTCCTCGGTTCATCTTTTCAACCATGACCTAATCTATATCTGCATATTTCAAAAGTTGAAAAATCTGGGCCACTTCTACTTGTTGAGGTTCTAGGCAAATACAAGTAGAAAAATTTTGGTTTATTGTATATATTTAAGGTAATCAAAATGTAATCAATTAGTATACTTAACAAATTAATGAAGTGAACTAAAAGTTCAATAAAAAATAATGTACCATTCAAAAGGTCATTGCAGAGTTTACAAAAATATGTCCTGTACAGATATTATAGTACTATATAAGACAAAAATGTTTAAAATATTGAGATTAATACATCTTTTTTTTTTTTTTTTGTAGAGACAGAGTCTCACTTTATCGCCCTCAGTAGAGTGCTATGGCGTCACACAGCTCACAGCAACCTCCAACTCCTGGGCTTAGGCGATTCTCTTGCCTCAGCCTCCCGAGTAGCTGGGACTACAGGCATCCGCCATAATGCCCAGCTATTTTTTTGTTGCAGTTTGGCCAGAGCTGGGTTTGAACCTGCCACCCTCAGTATATGGGGCTGGCACCCTACCCACTGAGCCACAGGTGCTGCCCAAGATTAACATATCCTTTAAAATTAATTTTTAATTTTTTATGAGAAGACTTTCATTTAGGATGAACATCAAATGCCTATCTTTAAGGTCTACTCATATATAGGCTGCCAAAGACGTTCTAAAACATATTCTCTTATTAACTTGTGTGTGTATTTCTGTTAGGGAAATAAATGGGAATGAGATTACAGTGAAGATATACCAAGATTTAGTTGATATTTCCACATAGTTTTTAAATTGGTTATCAGGTGTAACAGTGAGAATAACACACCCATGTTTGTATCATGGAGGAAATAATGCCATATAATTATGACTGGTAAAGGCACATATAGCAACCTATAGGAGAGCAACCCAAACTCAACATTCCTTCTCATGGATGGCAACATAATTGTTGAACCTGTAGAAGTCCATATAATAATTTTATCAAATCACCAGCTCCTACATAATGGAAAATGCAGAAATACTTTTGAGTAATCAAGGCATCAGTTTATTACTATGTTTAAGTTGTAATAAAATATTTGCCAGGATTAGAAGTAGTGCTGTATGGAATATCATAAAACATGCACTAGTCTGTCTGTAATGCTACAAACAGAAGTCATAACAGGCATTGTTTGTCCAAAAAAGGCAAATAATAACTTCAAATACATTTCCCAGCAAAGACAAAACAAAGCTCCCTCCATAGAGGGAAAACTTCAGTACCATCAACCTGAAGTCACATATATGTAAGTTTCTACAGGTGATGCTGCTCTATTGTGATTTCTTTTATTTTTAGTCCAACTCATATTTCATTTAAAAATCAACATAGTTTCTGCAGTTATCTAATAAACTTTGGTAATGGTAAGATAATTTTCTTTAACTGTGTATGACCTCCACCATTGTCAAGGAAATAGTGGCTTCTTACATGGGCTCAAGCACAAAGATAGTTGTGAACAAGACTGTGACATAAACAATGTCGTCTTAGGCTATTGATGGTTTCTAGCAGGCATTTATGCAGTGCGTGACTATCTGGGCCTATTCCAATAAGTTCAAGCAACTTAATTTACCCCTAATCCTTCTTGTCACCGATATTCCAATCTTGTTCTTCCTAAGAATCTGACAACCTGGGGAACCCATTAGCCACTGCCCACAAATGAATGCAGTTATGTGCCTCTGACCATCTCGGACCACTGGTAAAATTCCCCTTACCTGTTATCTTTCAGAATCGCCTATGGCTACCAATGTGTCACAGCAATTGTTCTCTTCAAAGTGATGCTGCCAAGGCATTGATATCTACCTTTCAACCAAATCTGTGCTTTTTCTTCTCCATTATTTGGTCACAGGATACTCTCCATGAAGTTATAGCTCAGTTCAGGAAGAGACAGTAAAGAAATAAGAGCAGATATTATGTGCCTGTAATTCACTTTTTGCCTTCCAAATCTGCTAAGTTTCTTTGTTGAATAAATCATTTACATTTTATCTTAAACTATTTTTATATACAGTTCATCTTATGGTTTGATATGTTAAACACATCAAGTTCATAATTAGATATTATTAGTCAGAGATTTATCTGATGTTCTGTTCTGTGGTTAGGCATTCTGTTTTTAGTATGCCTTTGTAGCTCACCAGGAGCTACTTTTTTTTTTTTTTTTTTGAGACAGAGTCTCACTAAGTTGCTCTCTGTACAGTGCCGTGCTGTCACAGCTCATGGAAACTTCAAACTCTTGAAGTTTAAGCGATTCTCTTGCCTCAGCCTCCCAGCAGCTGGGACTATAGGTGCCTGCCACAACACCTGGCTATTTTTTTTTTTGTTGTAGTTGTCATTGTTTGGCAGGCCTAAGCTGGGTTCGAATCCACCAGCTCTGCTGTACGTGCCTGGTGCCCTAGCCACTGAGCTATAGGCGCCGAGCTCAGGAGCTGCTTTTTAAATGTCAGGGGAGTATAAATCCTTATTTCAAACCGTTAAGAATCTGTACCATTTTTCTGGTACTGAGGTTAACAAGAAATTCCTAGAACTAACATTCTTACCAAATAGTGTTTGTCTTTACTGATGATGGATAGTGAAAGTATAGCTATTTTTCTCTCATTGTGGAAGGGACATCTTTAAATGCAGCAGACTACTTAACTTGAGACACTTCAATTATAAGTAGTCATTTATTTCTTCATCTCTGAAGGAAAGGTACTACTAAATATTCAAAGGTGAATTGCTATTTTTTTTCATTTCTACAATCCTTCCATGGTATGACTGTGTTCTCTCAACATCCTATATGGAAACTAAATGCCCAGTGTGATACTATTAAGAGATGAAGACTTTGGGGGACACAATTAATCGTGAAGGCAGAGCCCTCAAGAATTGGATAGTGCCCATGTAAAGGAAGCTCTAGAGAATGTTTATGCCTCTTCCGCAAAACACGGAGGCATCTTCTAATCCGTGAAGACACTATTAGAAGATACCACTGATGAGGAAAGGGACCTACCAGACACTTAATCTGGACTCCTCAGCCTCTAGAGCTATAAGCAGTAAATTTCTAGCTGTTTATAAGTTACCTGGTTCCAAGGTATTTTCTTACAACATCCTGAACAGATGAAGATAGATCCAATTAAAATAATGGCATAAATGTAAAGGCCTGGTCTGATGATTTTTGAGGGTATATCAGATAGATACTCTGTTCCAACTTCCATTTTGTTTCCTGTAATAAATTCCAAATAAGCACTATGTCCAAATTTCTGGCTGCTTTTAGAAAATACTAATCTAAGATAATTTATAAGATTAATATATTTTCTCCATGATGCAACAGAGAGAGGTAAGAAAAATATGTTAGCACTGATGCTATAAATGAAAACAGCTTCAGATTTCACTGAATAATGGGCCAGTAGCTGTACACTACAGGCATGTGAAGATGTACCCTGGGAGATGGGAGATCTTGAATTGTAGGTGATTGTCATCACTATCTAATTCTTGTTTTCATATTTATTATCATTCTCCACCTCACAAACGATTTTTTAGGGGTAATTAAATTAAATGGGGCTAAGATAGATGTCATCACCTTTTCATCTCTCAGAATTTTAATGGTGGCATTAATCTTGAAGTTTCCTCATGAGCTACTGTTAACTTTAGTTTAAATTAGGGGTAGGTAGCTATCCAGGCATCCACTTAGCCTTTAGTACCATAGCAGCTCTCTCATAATGAGTCTGACAACTCTCAATGGGTCCGTAATTCCACTGTAAGTACTGTTAGGTGGACTTGAGTTAAGTATTTAACCCCCAACCTCTTCCAGTCTTCATTGCCAACTCCTGTATTTCAGTGCACTTTGGCTATATCAGGGTCAATGTATTCTCAGAGCTATTATCTAAGAAAATCACAGCAATTTACATTTCTGAAATCTACAGTCAGCAGAAAATGGTGAATGCTCAAGAGAATATTTATGGAATACATATATGACTATGGAAAAGGATTTTTTCTTAAAAAGAGTTTCCGACTTTGTTATGGTACTCCAGGTCTGGGACCGAACTTAATTACTGAAACTATATTAAAGACATGTATTTCTACCACTACGAATTGTTATAGTCCTTCCGTTTTTCCTCTGATACATGTCAAACAGCACCTTAACCAAATGTATACGTATTCCCTTTCTAGGCCCTCTCTAATTAATTAGCCATCACTGAGGATGTGGCATTAAATGGCACTCTGCTACTATTTTGACCCCTTGGTCATGTAGTTAACCAAGTGAGCTTCCACTCCTCCAGAATTAGATTATTTCTACTGAGATGATAGAATGAAATTCCATCCCAGTGTTCCACAGATCATCACTGACCTACAAAGGTGATCCACTTAAAAAGTTTTAAGAGATGCTGGTACGCCCTCAACCTTTGAAGAGGAATATCCTTTAGGCCTCTGCAGTATTAGCTAAAGAGTTTGCACATAATAGATTTATTCTAAGGAACCCATTTACTGCAACCCAAGATTTTATTCTCTATATTAGCTCTAGAAAATTCAATCATTTCAAACTCATTAAATGTAGTTCAATATTGAGATCAGGCTTTGATTAACTCAACTAGCAGACTATTAAGAATGCCCGAGGGAACTCAAGTTAAAACAGTCAACCCTGCTTTCCAAAACAGCACACATTTATAATGAGTTTTACCCGTTTGAATTTTGTAAAATATGGATGAGAGAGGACAGGCTTATGCCAATGCTGTGTCCATGGTGATGGTAGGAAATGCTTGCACTCTAGATATATTTTGAGGGAAAACTGGTAAAATTTACTGGTAAAATTTAATTTGCTATTTATTGTAGAAAGACAGTTAAGAATTCTTATTGCTGAATTTGTTTAGTCAAAAAGTTCCAAAATTTTTGGTCTAGAGTTTCTTTATATTCTAAAAATTATTGAGAATTTCAAAAATCTTTTTTATGTGGATAAAAATCTATTGATATTTATTGTATTGGATATCAAAATAAAAAAATGTTTAATGTGTAGCTATTAATTCATTTAAAATTAATCATAATAATTACAAGCAACTTATCTAAAATTTTATTAAATATCAACCTAATTGACAAAAATAGTGAGAACAGTGGTATTGTTTTACAATTTTTCAAATCTCTTTATTGTATGAACTAATAAAACAAAGTTGAATTCTCATAAGAAGTTACACATGTTACACATGTTTATTAAACTATGTGGAGACTATCTGGTCTTGTATAGTTACATAGATAGAACAGCCTTTTCAGATAATTGTGGCTATTCTTCTTTTGTACTATTTAAAAAACTGGAAAAGAAGTAGTTTCTTAAAGGTTAGTTGCAATGCAGAACCTGAAACCTTACCTATAATTTTCTTACACTGTTCTGTTAGCCCACTTGTACTTTGAATGGATCTTTTACGCCTACATAATTTTTTAACATTATGCATTGATCATCTGGAAAATATTAATTCAGGGTGTTCTGCAGACCATTTGAATTCTGACACAATTTAATATGCAACATCAAAAAACTCACTCATAAATACTACTACAAATCTTATTTTTAAAGACTTTAAATATTGGGAAATTGTCAAGCTCATGGTGGTAGACACAAGCTTTACATATTCTAATTTTCCACTTGAGAGCTAGAATTGTATTTTTGGCAAGAAATGCTCTCAATTTGTTTTTTGAAAAGACAAACTCACTTTACTTATTTTCAAGGAAATATCAGCCAAATGCTTAAATCTTAACTACTGTAATTTCTCTGCCAGCGATTCTTTCAAGTGAAAAATCTCTTTCAGTGAAATATAAAGCTAGTTCAGCTTGTAACTGAAACAGGTGCCCAAGTGCTTTCTCTCTAGGCAATGACTGGACATTGACATGCAACAGAAGTGCTTGTCACATACTTTCAGTTTTGTCACACAGGGTGAAAAGTGAAATAAAATGATAACTTTTAATACTTTTTTGGACATCTTTAAGTAAAGTTGCCCTTTCTCTGTGTGTGTGTTGTGTGTACTGTAAATCCATGATGACTTGCTAGTACCGTGAGTTCCACAGTTTGATTTGTGCTCAATTTCCATCCTGTTTACACACTGTTGCTTTTGTGTTATCAGTGCAAATGCCAACCCAATTAAAAATACACAAATTAAATCCCAGTATTATTATTATTATTTATTTTTTTTTTTATAGAGACAGAGTCTCACTGTACCGCCCTCGGGTAGAGTGCCGTGGCGTCACACGGCTCACAGCAACCTCTAACTCTTGGGCTTACGCGATTCTCTTGCCTCAGCCTCCCGAGCAGCTGGGACTACAGGCACCCGCCACAACGCTGGGCTATTTTTCTGTTGCAGTTTGGCCGGGGCTGGGTTTGAACCCGCCACCCTCGGCATATGGGGCCGGCGCCCTACTCACTGAGCCACAGGCGCCGCCCAATCCCAGTATTATTTTTAAAAAAACGTTTAAAGAAAAACATGTATCATATTTGCAATTCACTGGTTTGGTAACTTTGTGATTGAGGAGTTGGTGAAGTAAACACAGGATGAGCTCATGGATATGCCGGGACCACTGTGAGTGGAAAATTGGCCAACATCTCATTCATCACGTCACCTCCACCGGGGTCTTTCTCTCTGACCCAGAAATGGTAAGAGTACGATGTTTTGAGTGGTTAATGATGAGGCAGAGCTCACTTTCTTCATATACTCTATCCTTGGAAATGGTTTTTAGTTATCTTTGACAAATGATGACAGAAAGACTTGCAGTATATCCTTGTGGAATTACCATATATTCTTTCTGGCTTTAAGAATCTTAAGTCTGTTCTCCCTCTGAATTTGTGAACTAACTAATCAATGTTTGTTTGAAGGAGTTTTTACTGTCTCTACTGTAAGGGGTAATACCTGGATCTTATTTACTAATTATAGAGTTATTTATTTTATTCAAATAGGATTTGTGAAAGTTCACAGCGTTGTTTACTCCTAGGAATCCCATGCTCCAATTAACCCCCTTCCAGAGACCTTACTGTATAAAACCATTCTGATAATAACTCATCAGTACAGTTGATTATTACACTGAAATGCCTGGTAATCAAAGGCAGCTTTTTTGCTTTTGATGCTTCAGGATCCCATTTGTGCCCTAGTACCTTTCATAGAGTACAAAGTACAGCCTTTGCAGAGATTTTAAAGGATGATAGTATTCTCTTTGCCAATCTACTTTTCATCACCTTGCTGAATGATGAGTTTTGGTTCTTTGGTGGATATAGTTAAGATGAAGAGAAGCAGATTTTACATTATAATGTATTTGAACATTTATATTTTGTTAATCTTTTTCATTTCTCTTATTAGAATATAGAAGAGATTTCTGCTATTCTCCCTCAAATTTTAGTTAATTAAACAAATTTCAAAATCACTTGCAGATGCTCAAATTAGTACTTTGAATGTTTTTCCCTCATCTAATGTGTTCCTTCCTTATGGTTCTAATAAATAAAAAAAATTTAAAAATATTATTCAGATTTTACTAATTAGGGTAAAATAATGCTAAAAAGTTTTTGTACCTCAGATACAATTTTGCATTGGTCTCACTTAGGGCATGCTGAGATGTGAACCCACTTATGATTATGATGGCGATTGGAATAGACAGGGTGTGGTGTGAGGTTAATTGGCGTTCTCCTACAAGGTAATTCCCCTAGGAGCACTCACTACATGTTTTATAAATAAGCCAGGATTAACCCTTGGTACAAGCTGATCATATAATTATAGTTATCTCAATGTACCTGTAAGTTCTTGCAACTTTTAGGGTCCCACTTTGATACATAAGTTCTCTGACTGAACATAACAGATACAAAAAAATTAATTAAACTTATATGGTACATCAGTAGCCTACAGTATCTGACCCTGTATATATTTGGCTAAAATAGCATTATAATTATAAGAAATGAGGTATTATTTTGGATAGTTGAAGCTCCCTGGCCCTCTGTTCTGGCTTTAATACTATACCACACAAAACTGATATCATAAAAGATTAACCACTAAATATTTTAGGGTTAAATTATTAACATGAGAATATAATTATGGAATCTTTGAAGTTTTAAGTATTGAGATTCAATTAGCTACTCTTATAACTAGTGACTACAAGGCAAAAACAACACACAAATAAGCTACAATTGATAAATTCAAGAAAAAAACAAGAGGTAGTCAGCCATCCCTCCTCTGCTCATATATCTTCCTCTGGCTGTCCATAAAGATAAAAACCTGATATAGCAATTCTTGGCACAGTCTCCATCAACAAAATTGCCTTAAGAAACTCATGTCTCTGCAATTTTACTCATTAGTAGAAAATTTTTAAACAGAAAAAAAAAACTGCCTTTCTCATTTTCCAGTACTTCATATATGCATTTAATTGGTGTGATTATAATTTGCATCAAGAATTCTAACTAAAGATTTTCTGTGAGGGTTGATTTATGTTTTCTATCTTCTATATTAAAAGAAGAAAAGTAGAAATTATAAATGAATACTGAATAAGTGTCTTCTGTATTCAATTTATTGAATGCATTTACTATGTCTTTATATTGCTTATAAACTTCAGCAGCTCCCTGTAGTTTGATTCCTCTTTTAAAATACTAATTAGATATAAATTATGTTCCAGGCACTTTAACAGTTGATAAGAGTAAGTTCATAAAGTCTAGCATCAACAAGCAAAAGGAATAAACTGGACAAGAGAAATGTATAAAGAAAACATAGTGTGCTGTGGCAATGCATGAGGAAGGGATTTAATATAGTATAGATAGTGAAAAAGTGAATTGTAAGCTGAAACACAAAGGAAGAATTTGATTTGGTCACGCTAGCCTGTGTGTAGGGTAAGGCATGAGAGAAGGAAAAGAGAATGGATGATAAACTTAAGTCATGACAGAGTGTAACATGTTATAGAAATAAAAATAATGTAGAATGAGGAAGAGAAAGGCTCAAAATAAAGCTGAGAGGGAAGAAGGCATAGATTATGAGATATATTGAGAACTCTAAGAAGGGAGTGGAATAATCATATACTTGATTTTTCAAAAAAATATATTATGCATGATAAACAATATAATGAAAGAGACAAGGAGACAAAGCTGGAGATTGAGCAAGAAAGTGATTCAAGCAGGAATTGAATAGCTTAAAGTCGACTTAAGAAAATGGAGATGGGAGGAAAATATTAGGTTTGGAGATATTCATATTCATTTGTTTAACCGGTCATTCATCTATTTGTTTGACAGAGGGATAATAACTAGGATAATCTATTAAGATCATATTTCCTTCATTTGCCTGTCATTTTAGACATTCTGAGTGAAAGTTCTAACAATATAAAGGGACTGTAAATGCTTATGCACAGAGCAGTGGAATATTAAGGCTTCCACCAGCAACCATTTCAAAGTCATTAAAAACGAATCGTCATTATTTTATATTTAAAAATTATAAGGATTTGCCTCGGGATATTGATACTGGGAGAGGCTGTTCACTGGGGGACAGGAGGTTCATGGAGAATATCTGCATTTCCTGGTCAATTTTGTTATAAAGTAAGACTGGTCTAGAAATTAAAAGTCTCTTATCTATTAAAAAATATGTGTATTTATACACAAAGCAGGCCTATTAATTGATGTACTAATACCTGCCTTTTCTAAAAAATAATTGGCATTTTGATGTATGTTACATTTACAAAATTGTCCCTAATATTGTATGTATCTTTGAAGGAAAGAGGTGCATTTACTTACACACACACACAAACACACACATATGCACATATAGAGAGAGTGCAACAAAAGCAAATTTAGAAAAATCAAACTAATTAGATTATATAAAACTAAAATTCTTCTGAACAGAACAATCAAAACATTAAATAGGCAAACTATAGAAAGAGAGAAAAAAATTGCAAACCAGGTATCTGGTATGAAATTAATATCTAATATATATAAGGAACTCCACAACTCAACAGCAAAAGAAAAAAAAATAACAAAAAAACCTTCAAAAAATGGGCAAACTACTTAGGATAGATGTTTCTTCAAAGAAGACACATATGACCAACAGGTATAGAAAATTGTACTGATGTCTCTAATCGTTAGAGACTATAAATCAAAACCACAATGAATTTTCACCTCATACCTGTATCAGAGCAAGAGAGAGAGAGACAGAGAGAACACAAGTGAACCAATGATGATAATGTGGAGAAATCAGAAGTTACGTACACTGTTGGTAGGAATGTAGAATGGTGTGACTGATATGGAAAGCAAAGTGATTGCTCCTCAAAAAATTAAAAATAAAGCTACCATATTATACACAAAATCCATTTTAGAGTATATATCAAAAAGAAATGAAATAAGGATTTCAAAGAAATTTGTACATTCTCATAATCTATTAAGCATCATTTACTATAGCTAAGATATGGAAATAACCTAAAAATCCACTAACAGATGAATAGATCAAGAGATTACATATAACACACACACAATGGAATAACATTCAGCCTTAAAACAAAAAGAATCCTGCCATATACAACAACATGCATGAATCTGCAGGAAATTATGCTATGTAAAATATGCAAGTGACCAATGAAAAACTGTATGATTCTACTTATGTGAGGTATCTAAAATAGTCAGACTCTCAGAAAGAGAGAGTAGAATGGTGGTTGTCAGAGTCTGAGGGTAGTGGGAAACAGAGTTGCATTTCAGGCGTTATAAAATTTCAGACATAGCCAGGCCTGATGGCTCATGCCTGTAATCCTAGCACTCTGGGAGTCCGAGGCAGGTGCATTGCCTGAGCTCACAGGTTCGAGATCAGTGTGAGCCAGAGCGAGACCCTGACTCTAAAAATAGCCATAGCTGGGCGTTGTGGTGGGCACTGTAGTCCCAGCTACTCAGGAGACTAAGGCAAGAGAATCACTTGAGCCCAAGAGTTTAAGGTTGCTGCAAACATGGCACTCTACTGATGACAACAAAGTGAGACTCTGTCTCAAAAACCAATAAATAAATAAAATCTCAGACATGCCAGACAGGTAACTTATATAGACCCACTGTGCTACCTTGTGCCTATAATGAACAATTCTGAATTGTGCACTTAAAAATTTTGTCAAGGGTAGCTCTCATTAGTTATTCATTACCACTATAAAATAAATAAAAATAAATTATTAAAATGAAATCAGCATGCTATTTAAACAATTAAATGGTTTTCTTTTTTTTGTTATAATAGTTAGAAGGATTTGGACTCAGAACTGGCTTTTATTTCCAAAGAAATATTTAATCCCTTTATTATTTCATTCTACAAGTGTTCCTAGGCCTTTATGAAACTAGTTACATACGACTTTGTGTCTCAAGCATTGTCAAGTACATATGCATTTATGAGACACCCAATACTGCCAATACTGTTACGCTCATTGAAAGGCGTAATGCACTCATTTATCCTATGAGCAAACTGGGGTTTGTGTTTACAAAGTGAGACTCAAAATGGATATTCTAATCTCCAAGGCAATGCTTTTTCAATCATTTATGGTACCTCTTTGATATTTCTTTGGTACCTGCTCAGACAATTGGATGAAATGATTAGTTTTGGTTAAACAATGACTTCTTAATCCATCAGAGAATTAAAAAGGAATAATTTTCCTATGATTTCTCCAGGCAATTTACTTAATTCTCTATTGATTTTTATTTTCTGTAAAAAGAAACAATTTAAAAACTATTGAATGGTAAGTTACAGAGAGTTTAACAGTTCATAAAAATACTTAAAACTCAAACAGAATTGTAATAAATCATTGGAGGAACCCGCGACTTCCCATTTTTGCATTTGCAATTTTCCCAACATAAAAGTTGCAAACACCCAAAAGATTTTTCTTGTTCTTATAGTTCATTTTTCTTTACAAATTAATGGCTTTAGATTAACACAGAATTGCTCACATCCTTCTGGGCAATAACTGTACGATTTAGATAATGTGATATAATCAACATACAATGCTGAACTTATTGTTGATATATATCAAGCAAGACCAAGAGAAAAATATCCTGGAAATATAAAACTTTTGGTATCATTTGATATGTGCACCAAGAAATCTAGGCATTTGGATTTGGCATATTCTGAAGAAATGATTACAGTAGTTAGTCTTAAGAAACTCTTTCTGTGTCAGAATTGCCCGAGTTCCATAGTGTGTTTTGGATTTGTTAAGGTACTTTGGATATAAGTAACAGAATCAGACTCCAACCTGGTACGCTAAATGGTAAAGTGGAAAATGTGAAAAAGGCTAGATCATGCAGCTTCAAAATAATTACAATAAAAATCAATTATAGTGCTGTCATGAATGAGAATTGATGTCACTTGGCAAACATTTAAACACATATTGTAAGGCAACATCATCTATTTTTTTTTGATCATGGGAAGATGTATTTATTTATTTATTATTAAATCATAGCTGTACATTAATGCGATCATGGGGCACCATACACTGGTTTTATAAACAATTTGACACATTTTCATCACACTAGTTAACATACCTTCCTGGCATTTTCTTAGTTATTGCGTTAAGACATTTATATTCTACATTTATTAAGTTTCACATGTACCCTTGTAAGATGCATCACAGGTGTAATCCCATCAATCACCGTCCCTCGCCCATCCTCACCCCTCTCTCCCATCCCTCCCTCCCTTCCCCATATTCTTAGGTCATAACTGAGTTATAGCTTACATATGAAAGCTATAAATGAGTTTCATAGTAGGGCTGAGTACATTGGATACTTTTTCTTCCATTCTTGAGATACTTTATTAAGAAGAATATGTTCCAGTTCCATCCATGTAAACATGAAAGAGGTAAAGTCGCCATCTTTCTTTAAGGCTGCATAATATTCCATGGTGTACTTATACCATAATTTATTAATCCATTCATGGATCGATGGGCACTTGGGCTTTTTCCATGACTCAGCAATTATGAATTGGGCTGCAATAAACATTCTGGTACAAATATCTTTGTTATAATGTGATTTTTGTTCTTCTTGGTATATACCCAGTAGAGGAATTATAGGATTGAATGGCAGATCTATTTTTAGATCTCTACGTGTTCTCCATACATCTTTCCAAAATGAATGTATTAATTTGCATTCCCACCAGCAGTGTAGAAGTGTTCCCTTTTCTCGACATCCACGCCAACATCTCTGGTCTTGGGATTTTGTGATTTGGGCTAATCTTACTAGAGTTAGGTGATATCTCAAGGTAGTTTTGATTTGCATTTCTCTGATGATTAAAGATGATGAGCATTTTTTAACATGTCTGTCATTTTTAATATGAAATATTCACCCAGAACGATTTCTTCAAGGGTTTTCCCTGCACTCTCTTCTAGTATTTTTATAGTTTCATGTCTTAAGTTTAAATCTTTAATCCAGTGAGAATCTAGCTTAGTTAATGGTGAAAGGTGTGGGTCCACTTTCAGTCTTCTACAGGTTGCCAGCCAGTTCACCCAGCACCATTTGTTAAATAGGGAATCTTTTCCCCACTGAATGTTTTTAATTGCCTTGTCAAAGATCAAATAATGGTAAGTAGCTGGACTCATCTCTTGGTTCTCTATTCTGTTCCAGACATCTATCTCTCTGTTTTTTTGCCAGTACCATGCTGTTTTGATCGCTATCGATTTATGGTGCAGTCTGAGGTCTAGTGGTGTGATTCCTCCTGCTTTGTTTTTATTTCTGAGTAATGTATTGGCTATTTGAGTTTTTTTCTGATTCCATATAAAATGAATTATTATTTTATTCAAGATCTTTGAACTATGACAGTGGAGCTTTAATAGGGATTGCATTAAAATTGAATATTGCTTTGGGTAGTATGGACATTTTAACAATGTTGATTCTTCCCAGCCATGAGCATGGTATGTTTCTCCATTTGTTAACATTTTCAGCTATTTCTTTTCTTAGAGTTTCATAGTTCTCTTTATAGAGATCTTTCACGTCCTTTGTTAGATAAACTCCCAAATATTTCATGTTCTTTGGCACTACTGTGAACAGAATAGAGTCCTTAACTGTTTTTTTCAGCTTGACTATTGTTGGTATATATAAAGGCTACCGATTTATGATGTTGATTATGTAACCTGAGACGCTGCTGTATTCCTTGATCACTTCTATGAGTTTTGTAGTAGAATCTCTGGTGTTTTCCAGATATACAATCATATCATCTGCAAAGAGCAAAAAATTGATCTCTTCTGACCCTATATGGATACCCTTGATCACCTTTTCTTCCCTAATTGTGATGGCTAAAACTTCCATTACAATGTTAAAGAGCAGTGGAGACAATGGGCAGCCTTGTCTGGTTCCTGATGAGTGGAAATGATTTCGATTTAACTCCATTGAATACAATATTGGCTGTGGGTTTGCTGTAGATGGCCTCTATCAGTTTAAGAAATGTCGCTTCTATACCAATTTTCTTAAGTATTCTGATCATGAAGGGATGCTGGATATTGTCAAAAGCTTTTTCTGCATCAATTGAGAGAATCATATGGTCTTTGTTTTTTAATTTATGTGCTGAATTATCCTTATAGATTTACGTATATTGAACCAGCCTTGAGACCCTGGGATAATACCGACTTGGTCATGATGTATGATTTGTTTGATGTGTAGCTGAATTCTGTTTGTTAGGATCTTGTTGAATATTTTTGCATCTGTATTCATTAGTGATATTGGTCTATAATTTTCTTTTTCGGGTCTTTTCCTGGTTTGAGGATTAGGGTGATGTTTGCTTCATAGAACGTGTTGGGTAGTCTTCCTTCTTCTGAATTTTGGGACAGGTTGAGTAATATAGGTACTAATTCCTCTTTAAAGGTGTGGTAGAATTCTGACGTGAAGCCATCTGGTCCTGGGCTTTTCTCTTAGGGAGATTTCATATGGTTGATGCTATTTCAGAACTTGATATTGACCTGTTCAACATTTCCACTTGATTCTGGCTAAGTCTTGGAAGGCGACATGTTTCCAAGTTTTGGTCAATTTCCTTCATATTTTCATATTTCTGAGAATAAAGTTTCTTGTAATATTCATTAAGGATTTTTTGAATTTCTGAGGAGTCTGTTGTTATTTCATCTTTGTTGTTTCTGATTGATGAAATTAGAGATTTTACTCTTTTTTTCCTGGTTAGTTAGCCAGACATTTATCTATTTTATTGACATTATCAAAAACCCAACTTTTGATTTATTGATCTGTTGTATAATTCTTTGTTTTCAATTTCATTTAATTCTGCTCTCATTTTGGTTACTTCTTTTCTTCTACTGGGTTTGGGTTGGAATGTTCTTCCTTTTCCAGTTGCTTGAGATATCCCATTGAGTTCTTAATTTCCTCTCTCTCTGTTCTCTTGAAGAAGGCTTGCAGTGCTATAAATTTCCCTCTTAGAACTGCTTTTGCCGTATCGCAGAGGTTCTGATAATTTGTGTCTTCATTGTTGTTTTGATCCAGAAATTTGACAATTTCCTTCTTAATCTCATCTCTGACCCAACTATCATTCAGCATAAGGTTGTTTAACTTCCATGTTTTTGTATGAGTATGCAGATTCCTGTTGTTACTGAGTTCAACTTTTATTCCATCGTGATCCGAGAAGATGCAAGGAATTATTTCTATTCATTTATATTTACTGAGGTTTGACTTGTGACCTAAGATTGATCAATTTTGGAGCATGTTCCGTGAGCTGATGAGAAGTATATATTGGAGGATCTATCCAACACTGCCAGAGGAGTGTTGAAATCTCTGAGAATTATGGAGCTGGTGGAAATCAAGTTGCTCATGTCTCTTAGAGTTTCTTTTATAATTGAGGTGCATTCTGGTTGGGTGCATAAGTATTCATAATTGAAATCTCATCATATTGAGTATTACCCTTAACAAATATGAAGTGACCATTCTTATCATTTTTTTTAATTTTGTTGGTTTAAAGCCTATTGTGTCTGCAAATAGAATTGCAACACCTGCTTTTTTCTGATACCATATGCCTAAAATATGGATGACCATCTTTTCACCGTGAGTGTATATTTATCTTTTAAGGTAATATTTAACTCTTGTATGCAGCAAATTTCTGGCCTGAGTTTTTGTATCCAGTCAGCCAACCTGTGCCTCTTTAGAGGACAGTTTGAGCCATTCACATTAATGGAGAATATTGGTAAGTCTGGTAAAATTTTGGGTATCGAGTTTTTCGAATGTCCAGTGGACATTTTTAATACTTTGCTCACTGTGGAAGTTGGAGTTTGATCAAAAGTTTCTGAGTGTGTTTACTTTTGTGGTAGAGGATTGGGCTGGTCATTATGGAAGATAGGTCTGAGAATATTCTGAAAAGCTGGTTTGGTGTTTGCAAATTTCTTCAACATATGAATGTCATTAAAGTATTTAATTTCTCTATTATAAATGAAACTCAGTTTAGCTTGATAAAAGTTCCAGGCTTGAAAGTTACTTTGCTTTAGGAGATTAAAATCGATGACCACCCTCTTCTGGCTTGAAAATTTTCAGCAAAGAGATCTGAAGTCATTCTAATATTCTTCCTTTTGTAGGTAATGGATTTCTTTTGTCTAGCTGCTTTCAGAATTTTCTCCTTCATATTAACTTTAGTGAAGTTAATTATGATATGCCTGGGGGATGTCTTATTGGAGTTGAGTCATGCTGGGGTTCTGAAACTATCTGCTATCTGTATTTCAGAATCTCTTGGCATGTCTGGAAAATTCTCTTTTATAATTTCATGGAGGAGGGCCTCAGTGCCTTGCAAGGCCACTTCATCACTTTCAGGGATTACAATGAGGCGTATGTTAGCCTTCTTTGAATTATCCCTGAGCTCTCTGAGAGAATGATCCATTTTTGTTCTCCATTTCTCTTCCTCTTTGAGAGTTTGGGAGTGTTCAAAAGCTTTGTCTTCAATGTCAGAAATCCTTTCTTCTGCTTGTTCCACTCTGTTATTGAGGGATTCTACTGTATTTTTCAGATCTTTGAGGGCTGCAAATTCTTGCTTCTGTGCATCAAAATCTTTGGTGGTTTTGTCTTTAAATTCATTAAATTCTTGAGACAACTTTTGAATTTCTCCTCAAATCTAATTCTGACTTTTGAATTGCTCTTCGAATTTCTAATTCCAAATTTTCCTCCATTGTATTAATCTAGTTTGCAATCCGAATTCGAATTCAATTTCTGACATCTCGGGCAGCTGTTTATGAATTGGATCTTCAGTTACATCTGCCATATTTTTCCTTGGGGGGGGGTTGATCTATTCTGGTTATTCATGTTACCAGAGTTTTTCCACTGATTCACCCCCATGGTTATTTTATACCTTTTGTCTTTTCCCCTGGAGCTTTGTCGAGGACCTGTATAGTGCTACGGCCTAAGAAACTGGGGACCTGTTTGGTGTGGTGGGGCTAAGTGGTTCTGTCTTCTTTTCAGCTGGTCTCTGTCTGACACTAGTGAAACAGTTAATCTGGGTTGAAGTCTCAGCTGTGGAGAAATACAAGCAATTAAGTCACCCCAGCCCCCTACAGGCAACAATTGGAAAAGGAAAATCAAACCTTCCTACAACCACACACCCAAGGCACCACTTGAATAGTCCTCAGGCGATTGGCTCAGTTCAAAAGGTCCAAATCAATTGTCTTAGTCAGCGCCTGTCTCAGTTGGGAGAGCTTAAAAGTTCTCTGGCAACTGGATCGCAGGGGTCTGTTAACAACTCAAATATTTTGAACTCTGCTCTTTTGTTTGTGGGGCACTCTGAGCCGTTCTTATGGGGGAGGGTACTCCCATCTGCTTGGTGATGGATTTTGTACCTTTTGTTTGTATCCTTTGGGTCGCAGGTTGTCTCAGAGGAGTTGATGTGTGTTCTTCAACCTTCCCTCTTGGTGCAGCTCTAATACACCAGGTTATGTGCTAACTTTCAGTCTTTTAACTCTCCTTCTGGACGGGAGCCTCTGTGGAAATCTGGCTTCAGTCAGCCATCTTGTCTCTGCCTCTGAAAACAGTTTCTTTGGAGTCGAAGTTTACCTCAGCATGGAAGACGAGCAATTATCTATTTCATCTCTCAGCTTGGCTCTTCTCCTCCAGCTTTAGTGGGTACTTTCTGGTCGTTATCTCTCCCACCGGACTGAGGCTTCTATTGAGAGCTTCCTCCAATTAGCTGTCATACCCCGTTCCCCCTTGTTCTTCTTGAATGTGAAAATTGGAGTTAGGGAAAATAGGCAATCTGAGGATTTAGCAAAATACCAAACTCATTGGGAGCAAATGAGGAAATAAACAGATAAAAAGGCTACCAGACACACAAGCCCACGGATGCACAAACAATCAGAAACACGTAGACATACAGACAACAACAAAAAAACTCCAATAAAAATATTGATAATCTTAAAATAATTCAAAAAAAGGTAAAATACAAACAAACGAAATGAACAAACAACAAAAAAACTTCTAAAAATCTGATGTAAGCACTCTCCAAAACCATAAGAAGGGAAGAAGAGGAAAAGAGAAGGAAAAAAGGAAAAAAAAAAGAGGTATTCATAAAATAGTTAAAAAAGAAGAAAGAAATAATTGAAAGAGAAGAAATAAAATAAAAAAATACATATATAAATAAAAAATTAACAATATCTCCTCCAAGAAAATGATGAGGAAAAGAAAAAAAAGGTACTAACCACAAAAATATTCTGTTTGTATATATGTAGAAATATATATAGGGATTAACTTTCGTAGGAATATATTTATAATTCAATATATTTTCTGGACACCAGGTGGCACTATGAGTGGTTCCCAGGCTTATACCTGTTTCACAGTTTGTACTGTTAGCACTGTAACCACCCTACCTGTCTGATTGCCATTTTGGACTTTCTGTAAAAGTTTATTATCCAATTATTTTCCAACCTCAGCAGCTCTGTTCCAGACAGCACTGCTATCTGACCTCCCAACTCAATGCAGGAGTCCATGCTTCACAAATCTTTCCACTCTGCTCCCATGTTCTCCTGTAAAGTGGCAACTGCAATTGGCTATGGGGGAGGGTGCTGGCTGCAGACAGTTTTAGCTGCTGCCAGCTCCAGCCGCTGCAGTCCATGGAGCCCTTATCCTTAGTTTTGCGGCTCAGAGTCTCACTTTTGAATCTGGACTTTTGAGTCCAGCCACCCGCCAGTTCATTGCATAGCCTGAACTGCCAGCCCACACCAGTATTCCCCACCAGGAATGGTCCAGTCTATTTAATCACTCCCGTTGTTCCTGCGGAAGGTGTCCACTATTTTGGACAATACAAAGTGTCTGTTTCCTAGGCAAGATGCCTTCCCTTCAATTTTCTTTTTTTTTTTTTTATTGTTGGGGATTCATTGAGGGTACAATAAGCCAGGTTACACTGATTGCAATTGTTAGGTAAAGTCCTTCTTGCAATCATGTCTTGCCCCCATAAAGTGTGACACACACCAAGGCCCCACCCCCTCCCTCCATCCCTCTTTCTGCTTCCCCCCCTAATAACCTTAATTGTCATTAATTGTCCTCATATCAAAATTGAGCACATAGGATTCATACCTCTCCATTCTTGTGATGCTTTACTAAGAACAATATCTTCCACTTCCATCCAGGTTAATACGAACGATGTAAAGTCTCCATTTTTTTTAATGGCTGAATAGTATTCCATGGTATACATATACCACAGCTTGTTAATCCATTCCTGGGTTGGTGGGCATTCAGGCTCTTTCCACATTTTGGCGATTGTAAATTGAGCTGCAATAAACAGTCTAGTACAAGTGTTCTTACGATAAAAGGATTTTTTTCCTACTGGGTAGACGCCCAGTAAGGGGATTGCAGGATCAAATGGGAGGTCTAGCTTGAGTGCTTTGAGGTTTCACAATACTTCCTTCCAGAAAGGTTGTACTAGTTTGCAGTCCCACCAGCAGTGTAAAAGTGTTCCCTTCTCTCCACATCCACGCCAGCATCTGCAGTTTTGAGATTTTGTGATATGGGCCATTCTCAAAGGGGTTAGATGATATCCCAGGGTTGTTTTGATTTGCCTTTCTCTAATATATAGAGATGATGAACATTCTGTCATGTGTTTGTTAGCCATTCGTCTGTCATCTTTAGAGAAAGTTCTATTCATGTCCCTTGCCCAATGATATATGGGATTGTTGGCTTTTTTATGTGGATTAATTTGAGTTCTCTATAGATCTTAGTTATCAAGCTTTTGTCTGAATGAAAATATGCAAATATCCTTTCCCATTGTGTAGGTTGTCTCTTTGCTTTGGTTATTGTCTCCTTACCTGTACAGAAGCTTTTCAGTTTAATGAAGTCCCATTTGTTTATTTTTGTTGTTGTTGCAATTGCCATGGCAGTCTTCTTCATGAAGTCTTTCCCCAGGCCAATATCTTCCAGTGTTTTTCCTATGCTTTCTTGGAGGATTTTTATTGTTTAATGCCTTACATTTCAGTCCTTTATCCATCTTGAATCAATTTTTGTGAATGGGGTAGGTGTGGGTCCAGTTTCAGTCTTTCACATGTAGACATCCAGTTCTCCCAACACCACTTATTGAAGAGGGAGTCTTTCTCCCAAGGTATGCTCTTGTTTGGTTTATCAAAGATTAGGTGATTGTAAGATGTTAGTTTCATTTCTTGGTTTTCAATTCGATTCCAAGTGTCTATGTCTCTGTTTTTGTGCCAGTACCATGCTGTCTTCACCACTATGGCTTTGTAGTACAGACTAAAATCTGGTATGCTGATGCCCCAGCTTTATTTTTATTTCTAAGAACTGCCTTAACTATACGGAGTTTTTTCCGGTTCCATGCAAAACGCAGAATCATTTTTTCCAAATCTTGAAAGTACGATATTGGTATTTTGATAGGAATGGCATTGAATAGGTAGATTGCTTTGTGAAGTATAGACATTTCAACAATGTTGATTCTTCCCATCCATGAGCATGGTATGTTCTTCCATTTGTTAATATCCTTTGCTATTTCCATTCTGAGGAGTTCATAGTTTTCTTTAGAGAGGTCCTTCACCTCCTTCGGTAGGTATACTGCTAGGTATTTCATTTTCTTTGAAACTATGCTGAAGGGAGTTGTGTCCTTAATTAGCTTCTCATCTTGACTGTTATTGGTTTACACAAAGGCTACTGACTTGTGGACATTGATTTTATATCCTGAAACATTACTGTATTTTTTGATGACTTCTAGGAGTCTTGTGGTTGAGTCTTTGGGGTTCACTAAGTATAAGATCATGTCGTCAGCAAAGACGGAGAGTTTGACCTCCTCTGCTCCCATTTGGATTCCCTTCATTACCTTGTCTTGCCTAATTGTATTGGCTAGAACTTCCAGCACTACGTTGAATAGTAAAGGTGACAGAGGACAACCTTGTCGGGTTCCAGTTCTAAGAGGAAAAGCTTTGAGTTTTACTCTATTCAGTAAAATCTTGGCTGTGGGTTTATCATAGATAGCTTCAATCAGTTTTAGAAATGTGCCAACAATGCCTATACTCCTCAGTGTTCTAATTAGAAAAGGATGCTGGATTTTATCAAATGCTTTTTCTGCATCTATTGAGAGGATCATGTGATCTTTATTTTTGCCTCTGTTAATATCATGGATAACTTTTATGGACTTGTGTATGTTAAACCAGCCTTGCATCCCTGGGAGGAAGCCTACTTGATCATGATGAATGACTTTTTTGATGATAAGCTGTAATCTATTGGCTAGGATTTTGTTGAGAATTTTTGCATCTATATTCATGAGTGAGATTGGTCTGAAATTCTCCTTTTTGTTTGGGTCTTTTCCTGGTTTTGGTATCAGGGTGATGTTTGCCTCATAGAATGTGTTGGGGAAGATTCCTTCTTCCTCATTTTTTTGGAATAATTTCTGCAGTACAGGAATAAGCTCTTCCTTGAGGGTTTCATAGAATTCCGGTGTGAAGCCATCTGGACCAGAAGATTTTTTGGTTGGAAGATTTTTTATTGTTTCGTTGATCTCAGTGCTAAAATTGGTCTGTTCAGGAGCACTATTTCTTCCTGGCTGAGTCTAGGGAGAAGGTGTCATTCCAAATATTTATCCATTTCCTTTACATTGTCAAATTTCTGGACATAGAGTTTCTGGTAGTATTCAGAGATGATCTCTTGTATCTCTGTGGGATCAGTTGTTATTTCCCCTTTATCATTTCTGATTGAGGTTTCTAGAGATTTTAGTTTTCTATTCCTCGTTAGTCTGGCCAATGGTTTATCTATTTTATTTATTTTTTCAAAAAACCAACTCCTTGTTTCATTAATTTTCTGAATGATTCTTTTGTTTTCAATTTCATTGATCTCTGATTTGATTTTGGATATTTCTTTTCTTCTACTGAGTTTAGGCTTAGATTGTTCTTCTTTTTCCAATTCCATAAGATCGCTTATGAGATTGTTGATGCGCTCTCTTTCTGTTTTTCGAAAGTAGTCATCTAAAGCGATGAATTTTCCTCTCAAAACTGCTTTTGCAGTATCCCACAGGTTTTGGTAACTTCTGTCTTCATTGTTGTTATGCTCAAGGAAGTTAATGATTTCCTGTTTTATTTCTTCCTGCACCCATCTGTTATTCAACAGAAGATTGTTTAATTTCCATGCCTTTGGGTGGGGTAGCGCATTTTTGTTAGTGTTGAGTTTCACGTTTAGTGCCTCATGGTCTGAGAAGATACAAGGTAAAATTTCAGTTCTTTTGATTCTGTTGATATTTGTTTTGTGTCCCAGGATATGATCAATTTTGGAGAATGTTCCATGGGGTGATTACAAGAATGTATATTCTTTATCTTTGGGGTGGAGTGTTCTATATGATCTATCAAGCACAGTTGTTCTAGGGTCTCATTTAAATCTCTTATATCTTTGTTTAATTTCTGTTTAGAGGATCTGTCCAGCTCTGTAAGAGGAGTGTTAAAGTCACCTGTTATCATGGTATTATCAGATATCATATTGCTCAGACTGAGTAAGGTCTGTTTCAAGAAACTGGGAGCATTTAAATTGGGTGCATAAATATTTAGAATTGAAACATCTTCTTGTTGTATTTTTCCCTTGACCAATATAAAGTGACGATCTTTGTCTTTTTTGACTTTAGTTGCTTTAAATCCACATGTATCTGAAAATAAGATTGCAACTCCTCTTTTCTTCTGAATTCCATTTGCCTGAAAAATTGTCTTCCAAACCTTGACTCGGAGCTTTAATTTGTCTTTTGAAGCCAGGTATGTTTCTTGCAGACAGCAAATGGATGGCTTGTGTTTTTTAATCCAGCAGCCAATCTATGTCTCTTCAGTGGGGAATTCAAGCCATTAACATTTATTCAGATAATTGATAAGTGTGGTAGTATTCTATTCGTCTTATTTTGTGAGAGTCCATTGCTTAGTTTTGTCTTTTGCATCATTGTGGGGGTTTGTTCTGTCCTTTAATTTCTGAGTTCTTACTTTGATGCTGATCCATTGTGGTGGTCAGTGTGCAGAACAGGTTGAAGTATTTCCTGTAGAGCTGGTCTTGTTGTGGCGAATTTCCTCAATGTTTGTATATCCATAAATGATTTGATTTCTCCATCAATTTTTAAGCTTAGCTTAGCAGGGTACAGTATTCTGGGCTGAATATTGTTCTGTTTAAGTAGATTAAAGGTAGATGACCATTGTCTTCTTGCTTGGAAAGTTTCATTAGAGAAGTCTGCAGTCACTCTGATGGATTTGCCCCTGTAGGTCAACTGGCGCTTACTCCTGGCAGCTTGCAGAATCTTTTCTTTTGTCTTGACTTTGGACAGGTTCATCACAATGTGTCTTGGAGAAGCTAGGTTAGAGTTGAGGCAACCTGGGGTCCGATAGCCCTCTGAAAGCAGTGTGTCAGAATCTTTGGTGATATTTGGGAAATTTTCTTTTATAATATTCTCTAGTATGGCTTCCATTCCTCTGGGGCATTCTTCTTCCCCTTCTGGAATTTCTATAACTCATATGTTGGAACGCTTCATAAAGTCCCATAATTCTGACAGTGAACATTCTGCTTTCTCTCTCTTCTTTTCTGCCTCTTTTACTATCTGAGTTATCTCTAGAACTTTGTCTTCTATCTCTGAAATTCTTTCTTCTGCATGGTCTAACCTGTTGCTGATACATTCCATTGCATCTTTAAGTTCGCTAATTGACTGTTTCAGTTCCTTCAGCTCTGCTATATCCTTTTTATATTCTTCATATCGTTCTTCTCTGATTTATTCTGTTTTTGGATTCCCTTTTGGTTATTTTCCACTTTATTAGCAGTTTCCTTCATTGTTTCCATCATTTCTTTCATTGTTTCAACATGTGTATTCTAAATTCCCTTTCTGTCATTCCTAACATTTCTGTATAGGTGGAATCCTCTGCAGTAGCTACCTCATGGTCCCTTGGTGGGGTTGTTCTGGACTGGTTCTTCATGTTGCCTGGAGTTTTCTGCTGATTCTTCCTCATGAGTGATTTCTTTTATCTGTTCCTTGCCCTAATTTTCCTTTCACTTCCTCTTGCTCTTTAAGTTCTCGTGCCTGTGGACTAAGGGTTATAGGACCAGAAGGGTGAGAAGGTTGAAGAGCAAAAAAGGGATGAAAGAATGGCGGACCGAGTGATAAGAAAAAAAAGAAAAATAGAGAAAGTAGAGGGGGTGGGTAGAAGGAATATTGACAAAAAGAAGGAAGGCACAGAAAGAGGGAGACAGAGCAATATAGGTGTACACTAGGGTACTTTGACACAACCTTAAAAAAACCCCACCTTTTGGGTGTGCCCAGTTGGGTGGTTCCCTTTAGGTCAGCAGCTCTTTGCTAACCTGATCAGACACAGTACCCCACCTCCCCAAATAGAGAGGAAAGACAAAAATGCTATAAATCAAACCAAAGCAAGCAAACAGAAAACTTTACGGGATAAAATTGGGTGCAAAACCAAATAATAGTGGTAGAAACACTAGCAAAATTGAAGTTCTAATTATTGAAAAAGGCAGCAATGGGAAATTATAATTAGACTAGAAAAACTGAGAAAGAAAAAGGATCTGTATGGAAAAGGTTGAACTTATAAAACAAAACAACATCAACAACATCAAAATAAACGAAAAAAACAACCAAACCAAAAAAAAAATAAAAATAACAACTAAAAACAAAGCAGTATGTGTATGTTTTTGAATATTGTCTGGGCAACACATGGTCTTCTGGGGTATGAGATGTTAATCACAGTTCTGATACGAAAGGAGGCTGCTGATTTCTCATACCCCAGCAGGTAGACACACTAAGTCTCTCTTCAGCCCACTTAAAAGGCATTTTGAACTTGTAAACTTGCTGAGCAGAAGCTTTCCCAGGAAAGTGCTTGTCGCTGGAATCACTGATGAAGTGGATATCCAGTTACCCAGTGTGCCAAAACCAGTCTCACTCTGCCCCTGAGGGTTAGGGCTTCAAGGCGGCTCAGACCCCGCCCTTAGGCTACTTGGTCGCTGGGTTACCAGCTCCCACCTGATTCTAGCTCTGCGACCCTGAGGGCGGAGCTTGCCGGGGCAAATCGCTCACAATGGCTCCCTGTGACCCACAGCCAAACACTATTAGCTCCGTCTAGCTCAGCGGCTCAGACTGGGGCCCTAGACAACGGCCAAAGTTCTCCGCACTCCCGCTCAGGCTCTCCCCAAGGCCGTTCAGCTGAGTGCCAAGTCCAAAGACACAAAAACAGTTCACAGGTAAGGCCTTTCTGGTTTGCAGTCTCGCTGCTACTGAACTTACAATTGCGGGCATTTTAGACTGATTGAACACACGTGACCACTTGCCATTTTTCCACTGTTTTAGTCCTTCTCTTGGGGTCCAGAAGTCTCTTGCTGACTCCCTGTATCTTCACAGGGGTGATCATAGGCAGATCCCACCAGCCAGAGATGCCTGTAGTCCTATCTCCCCAGACTCACGGTGCCCAGATGCTAGGAAGCTGTTACTTGGCCACCATCTTGCTCTGTATTCCCCTTCAATTTTCCATCAGGCTGCTTAGCCCCTTGTGGCTCTGGGAGGGACCCCTTTCGGGTCGCTAAACTCGGCTCAGGAATAAATTTTCATCAATTGGGTTTTTGCCAGGAATTGCAAGCTGCTGTCCTCTATGAGGGAGGGGCCTGTCGGCCAGTATTGCCAAGCAGGTAAAATCTCTGCAGCAGAATCTATGCTTTTAAATTAAACCTCATATACAGCAATCCACCAATTCGCTCCATGTCTCCAGCTGTCTTTCCACAGCAATAATTCATGCGGGCAAAAGGTCCAGACCCCCCCTTCCTCTGATCATCTGTGTTTTATTTAACTTTAATCTTGGACTCTAAAAAGCTACACCACATATAAACACACACACACACACACACACCACCTCATCTTCCACAAAGCAGACAACAATATACACTGGGGAAAACAAGTTCCATTCAGTACATGGAGCTGGGAGATTGGAATAGCCACATACAGAAGAAAGAAACAGGACACCTACCCTTTACTATTCACAAAAGATAATTCAAGACGGATAAAATATTTAAACATAAAGCATGAAGCCATAAGAATTCTAGAGGAAATGTTGGGGACAACTTTTCTAGATATCAGCCTAGCTAAATAATGTATATGGCAAGCAAGGAAACAACAACAATTAAAAAATGGGATTTGATTAAAGTAAAATGTTTCTGCACTGTTAAGGAAACAACTAACAGAAAAATAGACAACCTACAGAATGTGAGTAAATATTTTCAAGCAATACATCTCATTAAGGGCTAATATCCAGAATTTACAGAAAACTCAAATCAGCAAGAAAAAAAAGAAGAAAAATTTGGGGCAGTACCTGTGGCTCAAAAGGAGTAGGGCATTGGCCCCGTATACCAGAGGTGGTGAGTTCAAACTCAGCCCCAGCCAAAAACTGCAAGAAAAAAAAAATTGGTCCAAAAATAATAGATGCTGACACAGATGCAGAGAGAAAGTAATGTTTACGTAGTGTTGGAACTGCAAATAGTGCAATTAGTGCAACCCCTATAAAAGTAAGAATGGAAATTCCTCAAAGAACTAAACGAACTATGATTTAATCTAGGAATCCCACTTTGGTTTCTACCCAAAGGAAAAGACTGTTCCTGAAAACACACCTAGACTCAAATGTTTTTTTCATAAGGATTCACAATAGCAATGATGTGGAATCAACCCAGTGCCTATCAATTCATGAGTGAATTAATAAAAAGTGCTATTTGTATACTATGGAGTACTACTCAGCCATAAAAAAGATTAATTAATTCCTTTTGCAATAATCAAAATGGAATTGGAGACCCTTCTTCTAAGTGAAGTATCTCAAGAATGGAAAAACAAATACCACATGTACTCCCTACTGAACTGGAACTGACCAATGAGCACACATGTGCACAGAGGATTTCCATTCAGGGGAAATCAACCAAGGAGAACGAGGAAAGAGTGCAGGGGTAATGAGGAAGGGGAAGGGATGAGTATCATGGATACTATTTGAGTGATGGGCACCTATAGCCAGGACTCAAGCATTACAAAAGCAATCCTGTAACCTAATACATTTGTATCCCCTTAATATATTGAAATAAACACACACACACAAATACACACACCTACATACAAATGCACCTTAGCAGATGCTTTTGTACTATTAGAAACATTTAAAATAACATATTTAGAGAAAAATAAACTAAAGTTTAAGCTGTAGTTTATAAATAATGATGTATGAAACTGGAACATTATATTTTAAGTAGAATAAATTTATGACCTTTTTTTCTTTGTTTTCTTTTTTTTCTGAAAAGGCCACAGGAAATTTAATGGACCTCTGGATATTTAGAACATTAGTTACTTAAGTAGCAATAGGTTAGTCTTTTCCCTTGAAACAAGGCAAATGCCTGACAAGTCTGTGTTTTATATATGAAAAATAATTTATCATGCTAAGTACATTACTAACAGTGCATAAACAATGATAAGAAATTTCATTATGCACCTTCATAATTGATTTGGAGAGGGTTGATTAGAATACCTTTTTCACCATCTGATGTTTCAAATGCCTGTATATTATGGGTTTATTACCATTTCAATGATAAATTAGCCCTCTAAAAAGGTCAAGCTGTGTGTAATTGCTATTCTAGTTTAATATACTACCACTATAATTTTGAAATCTATTCATAAATAATGAGTTGACCCTAGACTTATAACTTTGCAAAATTTCTACTTGGTCTGATAGAAATAATCATTTTTTTTAAGTAAAATAAACTGTAAATGATTTATTCCTATTGTTTAATCAGGGAACCATATCCCAGGAATAAATGTATTTAACCTTGCAAAAAATCGTTTGCTGAATGAGACTGTTACACTGATTATTTATTCCTGAAGAACAAATCTCAGTTTATTCTCTGACGTCCTTCCTAGAGTTGTCCAAGATACAGGATTTTATTGTAAATCCAAGTAACATCATCTTAATTGTCTTGGTTTTTCCTTGAGGGAAGAAAACAGAGCTCCTTCTGTGACTGTAGTGACTATCATAGATTAATCATTTCCTTTCAAGTGAATTAGTGGCTGGTATTTTTTTTTTTTTTTCAGATTTTATAACTAAGTTCCAGGGTAATATCAATAACAAACATTTCAGACCAGGAAATGAGGGAGCGAAACTCTAAGTTTGTAGTAATCCTACAATAATTTTATCTATTGAATTCTATTACAACTAAGGAACTATTTTTAGGATTTCACATATATGATCTTAGTTTATACTTACAGCTATATTTATTAGATGATAAGCTATTGGATAGATGAAGGAGCTGTACCATGGAGATGCAATGTTAGACAGCTGATAAGAGTGTTTTAGATTAGTTAGTTGCTCTTAATCTGGGGCTTTCATTTTCAAACAAAATATATTTCATAGGAATGAGCTCGTCCTTAAATAGCCTGCTAGGCAAGTAGAAGTTAGCACGAATGAGAAGCTTTGGGCTTTAGACTTAGCCAGCACAGCGGCCTGGTCCTCAGAGTCCCAGATGCAGGTTATCAAGTATGCGAAGGTTGGATCTGGATAGGGAGGGGCGTTACTGTTGCTCTGTTACACACCAGTGTGTTTCATGGAGAATATAGCACCTGTCTTTGACAACTATTCTGTCAATGTTATGGTGGGTCAAAAACCAGTGAATCTAGGTTTAAAGGATACATCTGAAAATGATGATCCTAGATTATGCCCTTATCGTGTTACCAAACAAGTGTTTGCTTTATCTTTGTGCATTCTGAATCATTTGAAAATGTCTATGCAAAGTGGTATCCTGACATGCAGCAACATTGTCCAAACATGCCCAATTATCTTAAGGAGAACTAGATTTAAGAGATGATACAGGAATATTAGGAAACAGAAGAAGAAGCAGCTGACTTCTGTGACCGATCCATGAGGATTAGCCATAGCAGAGGAGATAAGAGGTGTGTAACATGTACTTGTAGTGCTCAGGCTGTGGGGCCGCAGGTCAGTGTTTGAAGAAGCTGTCCCAGATGGTCTCTGCCCAACCCTCTAAGGGTTTGGGCTTCTCTCCCTTCTTCCACAAAAAGGGAGAGAAAATACCTTAAGTTGTGAATTTCAGATCCTTTCATCTCTTGTCTTGTCACTCTTGGAACTTTGGGGGACTTTGCTCTAAAACAGTGGAGTCTTGGTTTTGTGGCAATTAGATTTTTCTATCAAACCATTTCAAGCCAAACCATCAGTGATTTCAAAGTGTTGTTTATAAGAATTAAATTTTTTCATACCTTATTATAAATATGCCCTAAGTGGCAAGCCTTCTTTTACACGATAAGCTCCCCTCTTGCTCAGACAAAATTGCCAAAATACCCTGTGAATGAAGTTGCATTGTGTGCCAGAAACGCTAAGCTTTAAACCATTTTAACAATCCTTGTTTTTAAGAAGACTGTCGCTTCCTATGTGAGGAAATATAAACACTTTCGACGATTTCAGATAATTAGAGCCTTCTTAATCAAATCTAGCCATTTAATACATATAATAATTTGCAGCTCAAGTTTATAGCCTAGCATTACGTTGTATACCATGATGGAACAAGTATAAGAACCCTGAATCAATCTTTTAAAATTTTGTAATGAAAATTTTAACAGTTCATTAGCTTTTGCTGAGATTTTAAAGGGTGAAATCTTATTCACATGTCTACATTTTTTCTAATGAAGTATTCTGCTGTAAGTCCTCAGTTTTCTGGGGAGAAGTGTGTGAATTATTTCAGATGGCCAAAGGATAAAGACAGTATTTTGACAAAATGTGAAGTGGATATTAACTACATGATACATAGAATAATTAAACTGAATAAAAGCTCCACATGGACAATTTTCAAAAGATTAATTTCTGCCAAGCGCACAAGATGATGAAGAAAGTTAGAAATTATCAGTAAGTGTTTCCTTGAGGGTTTCCTTTTTCTTACATCTGCCATCCCTCTCCAAACTGGGCAATTAATTCATCCTAAACTAGTCATTCTCTCAGTTGCTCATGTAGAGTTTGTTTTATGGAATATTTCCTTAATGAAAAGATATCTTTGTCAATTGTAACATCTTTACAATAATACAATAGAACTTTGTGGTTTTTTAAATTTTTGGATTAGTAAAAGTGTATTCTTTTTTCCACGTTACTTCATTTAATATTAATACATACTTTTCTTAGTTTTTTTAGTAACTATCTATAAAAATCATGAGTTTTATGCTTATAATTTGTAAAATAATTTAGATATTCTCAAACTATGAACCCTCTTAACATCACTGTATTGTCAGATTGTCAGCACTGTAACTTAAATGTTACTGACACTTAACAGTAACAGCACTTAACAGTGCTGATTGTCAGCACTGTAACTTAAATGTTACTCTTAACCTTATCCCCATGGACACAGGGCTCCATTGTTGCTTTTTGTAGCAATGTTACTTGGTAAGAATTATGGTGTGTTTTATGTTAATTTTTTCCTAATGAAATTATTCATATGTTATATGTATGATTTAATGAATTATTGAATTATAAAAACAGAGTCCTTTAACAACTTCTTCCACAAATTAGGTAACTCAGATAAAATGGACAAATTCCTTGACTGACATACAGGGTGGCCATAAAGTTCATGTCCAATTAAATTCCAGTATAGCATGAAGACCTACATAGGGAGAACATGCACCTCAAATAGCCCATCTCTATTAAGGACATTGAATCAATAATCTTCCCAAAAAGGCAGCTGCAGATCTTACTACTTGTGAATTCTACCAAACACTTAAAAAATAAAGAATACCAATTTTTAACAAACTATTCCATAAAATAAAAGCAGAGAAAACACATCTCAACTTCTATGAAGGAAGCATTTACTCTAATACTAAAACCAGGTAAAGACATTAAAAAAGAAATATCATAAAATATCTCTTATAAATATAGACACAAAGTTCTCAGCAAAATATTTAAAAATTCAGTCTAAAAATGTTTAAATTATACATAATGACCAAGGATGAATTTATGTATCTTTCACTACAGATATAAATGCTTATATATAAAAGAATATATATGCACACACTAGCTAGAGATGCACTTATTATATATATATATATATACGCATACACAATATACTCATTATATGTAATGTATATTACATACTATATATAACTCCTATTTTTTAAATCAAAAGGGCTGATGAACTATGGCATCCCATTAGCATTCAGCACATCTCGAACCAGGGTTTTATTTTCTAACATTTTGTTCCAATATGAGGAACCAGGGACCGTTGGAAAATAGCTAATCCTAAAATGGGGGAAGAAACTGTAAAAGATGAGTCTGGAGCACCTTACAATGACAGAAAGTAAGGAAGCACTAAAAAAAATCTTTAAAAAATTAAGAAAACCCACTAAGAGAATAAACACATTGATTAGAGTATGTTAAGGAGGCACAGGAGTTGACTGAAAGAACTCCTAATGTTTATAGCTAGAACAATTTGAGCAATTACAAAAATAAAGTAATACTATCAGTTAAAAGTCAATGTGTAAAATAAATATCCATGAGATATCACTGATACAAACTGTTGTTTTTGTTAGCTGTTAAGGATTTTCTATGTTTATTAGCATCACTATAGGTAATTTCTAAACATCAAATAATTTAATTTCTCATCACAAACCTTTTGCAATATACACATTATTCACCGAATTTCAGAGAAGATTATTAGAGGCTAATTTATTAAATGTCTATATGGTGATTAAAAAATAAATCTCCATGAAGAAAAAGTTCAAAAATTTTATATAGACATTCTGCCATCAAGAGAGAATAGCCTTGATCTTCACCCCTTATGTGTGCACTGTATATAGTGAATTCTTTTGAAAGAATACAGTATTGAAAAGGGAAGGAAAATGTATTAACTTTACAGTGGAGAAACTTAACAAATACTATGTCATCCAGTTAATCAAGGTCAACATGAACAGTGATAAATTGTGTTAACTATATATACCTTTGATAGAATGTGATGAAAACAGCACTTTTCTTAGGCCATCTTCCTCAAAAATATATATCACCCATTTTAATCAAGAAAAAAAAAATCATCAGCAAATTCTAACAGAGGGATATTGTGACCCTATGGGATATTATGACAAATATTACTCAAAGCAAGGAAAACCTGAATCTATCAACCCAGAGGATGCTAAGCAAACATAACATATAAATGGAACATCGTATCCTGGATGAGGTCCAGAAAAAGGAAAATAACACTAGGGAAAATGATGCCAAGTTAAGAGGCAAGAAGGGAAGAAATAGAATCTCTCCAAAGAAAACAAAAAATAAATATTATATCCTATTTTTATTTATTTGTTATTTTAAATTAACATGAGGTATAAATTTTTAGGTTACATAGTCTCACTAACAAGAAAAAGTTCAGTGTAGAAGAGCCCTTCGCCCAGGGCTGAACACCCTCACATTGTGCACATTAAATGGGCTCTCACCAGTCTCCCATCACACTCCCCCTCTGTCCTTGACACTCCAATCTCTCCCCTCCCCATGCTAGACTGTATTTAGATGGTCGTTGTGTTTTATCATTAATATGGGCAAATAATTGTTTATATATTGATTTCATACTATTCATATCTTGGATTATTTTTCCATTCTTGAGATAACTTTATTAAGAATGTGTTTCGGTGGCGCCTGTGGCTCAAGGAGTAGGGCGCTGGTCCCATATGCTGGAGATGGCGCGTTCAAACCCAGCCCCGGCCAAAAACCACAAAAAAAAAAAAAAAAGAATGTGTTTCAACTCCGTCCAGGTAAACATGAAAGATGTGAAGTCTCCAGCTGTTTTTTTTTCTTTGATTTAAATGAAATAATTTGATAGAAAAATATATTATGGACAACAATGATCTGTCAGATGAGAATATAAACTATACTATTCTTTTCCTAACACCAATTCCAAGATTAAAACCAAAAGAAAATCATGCAAAAAATAAGTTTCTAAACAAACCGTTTCTTCAAGATTGATAAACAAATTATTTACAAAAGCCTGTCCTTTCCAGCTTTACATCCAATCAATTCTTCTGATGAAAGAAATTAGTGACTGTATTCCCTTACAATAAAAGGGATCAAAAAGCTAAATCTTAATTCTCTGTCCTTAAAGTGCTCATCTGAATCAGTACAAAATCATCATCTTCTGTTTACAAGTTGCTTAAGTCATATAAAATATGACCCTAAAAACTCACATGTACATATAGTAAAAACATTTCCTGGGCGGCGCCTGTGGCTCAGCGGGCACCCGTCCCATTTGCTGGAGGTGGCGGGTTCAAACCCAGCCCCAGCCAAAAAAAAAAAAAAAAAAAAACATTTCCTAGTTCATTATTACATATATTTTCTTAGAACATTCATAAAAACATAAAAATTTAGCTATTATTTTTTTTGACATTGCAAAGAAGTTGTTTAATGAATGTGACACTTAGTTTCTCTAAGTATATTTGTCCTAAGTCAATTTGAAGACAAAAGCCATTTCTGCAGATTCCTCCAGAGTCCTCAGGTTGGATGTCCCAACAGTGGCATCCCTTCAGAGACACCGATAATGCTCCGAAGCATCTTGTCCCCACCACTGAAGGTGACCGCCAGCATGGAGGCACACTCCTCTGCGTAGAATGGCATCCGCCCCTCTTTATCCACGGCACCTATGGTGACTGTGTAGATGGAGTTGGCATAGCCATCGTAGTTGCAATTGTCGTTGTGCTGGCCCCCATTACCACTGGCCACCACAAAGATGCTCCCAAAGCCCTGGCGACCAGCAATCACCCCATGTTGCAAGGCAGCCTTTCCTAGCTGATGTGGGCCATCCACTGTCTTCCCATCATCATCTGGTCCCCAGCTGCAGCTGTAGATGTCATTGATCTGGTAGTGCTTGTTGAATGCCACAGCCTCCATGCTGTCTGTGAGAGGCTGGTCCAGCACCCGGATACCTGCTATGCAGCTCCCATAGGCCACGCCCACAGCACAGAAGCTGTTATTGGGCACAGCAGCAATCTCTCCCGCACACCGTGTGCCATGGTGGTTGCCATTCTCTGCATCCGGGTGGGGCATGGGGTCAGGGTCATTAGAGTTGAGGTCATAGCTACCCTCGGGGCTATAGTTGGGTGCAATATCCTGGATGGTGTGTTCCACTCCGTCATCCACTACCACCACCGTCACCCCACGCCCAGTCACATTGCGCTCCCACACACCTGTCACGTTGATGTCCCTGCCAGGGCTCTGCCGGTTATTTAGGTGCCATTGCTGTGGGTACTTGAGGTCATTGAAATGGACGCTGCGCTTGGCCCGCTTTAGCAGCCTCTGCTCTGAGTGCCAGTGCACAGTTTCATGCCTTGCCAACACTTCTTCCGCCTGTTGCCGTATGGCTTCCGCCTCCAGGGCCTGCCTGCGTCCAGCTGGCTGGACAAAGAGGTAGTAACCCCGGAGCTCTCCGATGCGCCTAGCATTCACCAGCCCTGCTGCCTGGGCCAAGGCATCTGCTTGCTGCTCCAGAGTATCTTCTGCCCCTTCAGCTTCCAGGCTATCCAGATGAACAGCCCAGCTTAGCCCCCCTGGATGCCGGGCATCAGGCCCACCTGTCCCTGCCAGGCACATGACCCAGGGAACCAGTAAAAAAAGCCCGGCTAATTCCAGCCAGAGACAGGTGGGCAGGCCCAGGGGGGCATCCAAGTGTGGCACTTTCTGCCTCCCTTTTGGCATCAGAGCAGTAGGCTGGACTCTACATGAAGTTGAGCTCCTGGTCTGGCTACCCACTTCACACTCATCTTATGCAAACGGAGAAAAGGCATCACTTTGACTGTGAGTAGTGTTGACTCAGCACAGGCTACAGACCTGGGGGACCCGCCCGGCCGCAGCTGCTGCCACCTCCCTGCGGAAACTTGCGGCTTCCCCAAAAATTTAGCTATTATTAATTAAAATTTCATATTAATGTATATCACCAAAAAAGTAAAGGAGTTATTTAAATATTTAAATGATATTACATATTAAATATTTATATGATAAAATATGAATGGAAAGATTGATATGTGATACCAATATAAGAATTTACTTTATAGTTCTATGCTTATACATTCTAATAATTTCTTCATTTGTAGTTAAAGGTATTTCTTTGTATTTTTGTTGAATTATTTTACATTGATAATTTAAACTTTTATATGAAATAGTAGATTTCATTTAATTTATTATTTTATACATGGCAATGTTGAATATTTATCAATTACATCAATGTAGTTTGCTAAGTATATACATAGAATACTTTCATATATAAAATTCATTGAATTTAAACAGGAACAAAAAATAATGTCTCTTATGAATAAATAAAATATGATAATTTATTGACCTTGGGGTATATGCCTAGGAGTGGAATCACTAGATTGTTTGTATGAATTTGATTTTGATTTATAAAAGACTGTTAAACTGTTTGCTAAAGTAAGTATACAATTTTTAGCCTATAAGTTCCAGATGTGCCACATTCCTTCTAATACTTGATCTGATCAGTTTTTATACATGTTAATGATTCTAATTTATTTCATATAGTTCATCTAATTTCTGGTTTTTCTGAGGAGAAGATAAATAGATAAATCCATTGCTATTACTTGAACATAGACAAACATCTTACACTTAGACTTGTGAAATAACGCACGAGCATTTTTATTAAAAAAATTTTTAAAGATACTTTGATAATAGTTTGGCATTCTAATCAAAAGATAAAACAAGATTACTAAAATCAAAACGGGATATCTCTGGGTACAGGTTGTAAACAGAATCGATAGCACAACTCAAAACTAATTATTTGAAAAAAATAAAAATAAACAATTAAAGAGGCAAATAAACTAGAATATTCGCTTTCAAAATAAATATAACTGCAGCAGAAGAAAAAGAACTTAATGGCTACACAATAAGTAAATAAATAAATAAACAAAACCTAATTAAGTATTTGAGTTTAAGAAAAAGTTGTATTTAAGTTGGGGAAGATTACATCATTCAACCCAAACCATCTTAAGGCAAAAGAACTATATTTAGTTGTATCATTTTTTTCCCCTCAAAATAGCAATGTTTATCTCTGCCAAACCTTTTCATAATTCTCTGTAGGCTAATAAATATAAACTTGAAGGTGATTCCAAAGAAATATTTAGCTAAGTACTATCCAATAAGAGCAGTTGACAGAAATACCTATGTTTTTTCATTTCAGGTTAATAGAAGGATATAAACAATTAGGTTACACTGTTTGCATTTGTTAGGTAGAGTCTGAGGTATAGTTGAGCCCTTCAGTGAGGTGTGCCTTATACCCTTACATTGTGCCCCTTAGGTGAGAGCATACCAATACATTGTCCCCCTCCCCTCCTCCCATTTGAATTTGATTGTGTTTTTCTCTTGGGTGGGCCATGCAGTAGTTCCTCCACTTGTTTCGTATTAGTATCTGAGTACATTGGATATTTGCTTTTCCATTCTTATGAAACCTTACTAAGTTGAATATTCTTTAACTCCATCTAGGTCAATACAAAAGACCTAAAAGCGTCATCTCTTCTTATAGCTGAATAGTATTTCATGGTATACATATATCACAGTTTACTAATGCATTCATGTGTTGATGGGCACTTGGGTTGATTACATGTTTTGGTCATTTTGAATTGAGCTGCGATGAACATTTTTATGTAAATGTAGTTATGATAAAATAATTTTATTTCTTCTGGGAAGATACTTACTTCCCAGAAGTAATGGGATTGCAGGATCAAATGGAAGGTGTATTTTTAGCCCTTTGAGGATTCCCTGTTCTTCTTTTCACAGAGACTATGTTAATTTGCAATCCCACCAGCACTGTAAAAGTGTTCCCTTTTCTCCACATCCACAACAGCATCTGCAGGTTTGAGATTGTGATGTGGGCCATTCTCGTTGGGTTAGGTGATATCTCAGAATGGTTTTGATTGGCACCTCTGTGATAACTAGGGACAATGAGCATTGCTTCATATTCTTGTTTGTCATTCATGTGTCTTCCTCAGAGAAGATTCATTTCATGTTTCTTGCCCACTGTTAAATTGGATTTTTGCTCTTTTCCTGTTGATTAATTTGAGTTATCTGTAAATTCTAGTTATCAGTCTTTTATCGGGATTACAGCATGCAAATATCTTCTCCCATTCTGAAGGTTGTCTCTTAGCTTTAGCTGTGGTAATCTTACTGTGTAGAAGCTTTTTAGATTGATGAGATCCTACTTACTTATTTTTGATGTTGTGATTGCCATTGGAGTTGTCTTCATAAATTCTTTTTTTTTTTTTTTTTTTTGGCCGGGGCTGGGTTTGAACCCTCCACCTCCGGCATATGGGACCGGCGCCCTACCCGCTGAGCCACAGGCGCCGCCCTGTCTTCATAAATTCTTTACCAAGAATCAAGGGGTTTTCCAATGCTTCCTTCTAGGATTTTTATTGTTTTGTGTCTTACATTTAAATCTTTTTCCCATCGTAAGTCAATTTTTGTAAGTGGTGAGAGCTGAAGGTCCAGTGTCAGTCCTTTACATGTGGATATCCAGTTCTCCCAGGACCCTTTATTGAAAAGGCATTCTTTTTTATTTTTTAGAGACAGAGTCTCACTTTGTTGCCCTTGGTAGAGTGCTATGGTGTCACAGCTCACAGCAACCTCCAGCTCTTGGGCTTAGGCGATTCTCTTGCCTCAGCCTCCTGAGTAGCTGGGGCTACAGTGCCCACCACAATGCCCGTCTATTTTTTGATGCAATTTGGCCAAGGCTGAGTTCGAACCCACCACCCTCGGTATATGGAGCTGGCGCCCTACTCACTGAGCCATAGGTGCCGCCCTAAATAGGCATTCTTTTTCCAGTGTATGCTTTTGTTTGGTTTACTGAAGATCATGTGTTAATATAAGTCTGATTTCATCTCTCTATTTTCTATTCTGCAGCATGGATCAATGTCTCTATTTTTGTGCCGGTACCATACTATTTTGATCACTGAGAACCTGTAGTATAACCATAATCTGATAAAGTGACACCTCTGGCTTTGGCTTGGCTATATGAGTCTTTTTCTGTTTCCATATAAAATGAAGAACTATTTTTCCAGTTCTTCAAAGTATGTTGTTGGTATTTTAATGGGGATTGCATTAAATCTGTAGAATGCTTTGGGTAGAATAGACATTTTAACAATGTTAATTCTTCTCAGCCAAGAGTATGACATGTTTTTCTTTTGTAATGTGTTCTGCTATTACTTTTCTCAGAGTTTCCTAATTCTCTCTGTAGAGACCCACCACCTTTCAGATATTTGTTAGATATATTTTCAGCTATTTCTTTTTCTTTGAAGCTACTGCGAACGGGATTGTTTCCTTGATTTGCTTCTCAGCTTGATTCTTATTGGTGTATACAAAGGCTACTGATTTTTGGATACTGATTTTATATCCCAAGACATTACTGTATATTTTGATCACTTCCAGAAATCTGTCCTTGAGTCTTTGGGGTTTTCAAAGTATAAGATTATATCATCAGCAAAGAGTGAGAGATAGACCTCCTCTGCCCCCATCTGGTTGCCCTTAATATCCTTCTATTGCCTGATTGCAGTGGCTACAACTTCCAGAACTATGTTGAATAGCAGTGGCAATAGCAGACATCTTGTCTGGTTCCAGTTTTAAGTGGAAAAGCTTTCAGTTTTAACCCCATTCAGTATGATTTTTGCTGTGGGTTTGTCATAGATGGCTTTTATCAGTTTAAGAAATGTGTCATCTATACCTATTTTCTTGAGTATTTTTGTCAGAAAAGAATGCAGAATTTTGTCAGGTGCTTTTTATGCATCCATGGAGAAGATCCATAGTTTTTGCTTTTGCTTCCATTTACATGGTGAAATACATTTATGCATTTGTTACATTAAACTAATCTTGCATCCCTGGGACAAACCCTATTTGAGTGTGATGTATAACTTTTTAATGTGTGGCTATATTGTATTAACTAGGATTTTACTGAGTATTTTTGCATTGATATTCATTAGCGAAACTAGCCTGTAGTTTTTCTTTTTTGTTGATTCCATTCCTAGTTTAGGTACAAGCTCTTCTTTGAAGGTTTGATAGAGTACTGGCGTAAAGCTGTCTGATGTGGGGCTTATTTTTGCTGGGAGATTTTTAATTGTTGTTAGAATTTCAGTGCTTGATATTGGTCTGTTCAAGAGATCTATTTCTTCCTGAGTAAGTCTGGGTAGATTGTGTGGTTCCAGATATTGGTCTATTTCCTCCACATTTCAAATTTCTTCACATAGAGATTTTTGTAGTAATCATAGATAATCTTTTGTATCTCAGAGGTATCTGTTGATATGTCCTTTTTTTTTTTACTGAAGTTATTAGAGATATTATTATCTGTTTCTAGTTAAATTGATTCCTATTAATAAAGTCCAGAAACTTTATGAACTAGCATAAGAACATCTATTGATGAATAATAGATATCTAGCATTATCTCATTTAATTCTTATACCTATGTTATTTTTTACATTTAACATTTAAATATTTAGGCTTAGAAAATGTATCTTACCCAAAGTTGCAGAGTTATATGCATCCTGCCAAAAATCCTACAAAAAGCACAATATTACCTCATTTTTCTAGAGACTTTTCTTTTTAAATGGTTTTTTTTATTTTTTTCAAATGTACATATTCAGGTTTATATTTTTGATTCTAGATCAGAGGTTCACTGTAGATAATACTTGGAAATAACTTTATAAAGAAAGAAGTAATGTTCATCCAGGGGCATGTGAGAAAAAAAATACCTCAGTTTTTAGGTAAAAGTACATTTCTGTCTATTAATCTCTCATGCTCCATAATACGATATCTAGTGTCAGGAATGTCATACAACAAGGACGATGAGCTTGTGGGACTTCTACCTTCAGTGATTTAATTCCCTCTATAGTGATAAGAAACCCAAGAGCAACATTGGATATTTGTTCATCTAGTAATTATTGTTACATAGCACCTCATAGGCGTTAATTTTGCTTCCCTTCCCTATGATATCTACTTGGGGGACTGTGAAACCTGAGATGGGCTGGGATTTCACAGGCATAACAGTTCATTGATGACATTTTGATTTATGTTACTTTTCCAATTCATCTGGAAATAATTTTTCTTTTTTGGTACAGGAAAGCTATTTCAGATACATGAGAGCTTATCATTTTAAATTTCATTACAAAAATGTCTAAAATATTAACATGCAACACTATTTTACTCTTAAATTTTATATTATTTTTATTTAAATGTTATATTTTATGCTGCTTTTTAGCAATTGTTTTTGCACACTATTATACTGAATCTTTGTCTCTTTCTCCTTCAGTGTTCAAAAACTTCTTTCTTAGGCTTACTTTGAAAAACATCTGTCTTGTGAAAAGCATTATTGATTTCATTATGCCTAGTCATCCCTTATAAATCATAAAGAATTCCTAGACTTTGAAAATATCACTGTTTATTATTTTAATTATTATCTTAATTATAAGATTCCAAATAAAGTTGTTATAAATTTGAGCTGTTACCAGTTCAGTGATACAAATACAGAAGCATTCTGTATGTTTTCTTTCATTGTATAAAAATCTTTCTTTCAGGTACGTAGACTGTTATATCAAATGTTCATGGGAATGATCAAAAAAATTACAATGTGTTTATTATTTGGTTATTTTTAGTATATTTTTGATATGACACTTTATTATGTGCCATCCTAAATGATACCTTGGTGAGATATTACCAAAATTAGCTTTCCAACAGCAATAATAAAAAGTCATCACTGTAAATAAAGAAATTTTATCTTGTTTAATGAATCAGAAAATAAAATTACTTCTCTTAATCACTAGCCAAGTAATTAAGTGAACTGAATTCAGATTTGTGTATAAACATTATGTTCCCAACTTCAATTGTACACTTAAACAGAAACCTCACACTTGATTTGTTTGGAAGTAAATTTTGTTCTTCACCCCTATCTCTGATTTACCCACATATTTTCCCATCACATTTGATGGCAATTCTGTCTGTAAGTTATTTAGGACAAAATGCTGGACTTTCTCTTTTATACCTCATGTGAAAATCAATAACACTTCATATTATTCTAACTTTGGAATTCATATAAAAATTTAACCACAATTCCACAGATCTTCTGTTATTGCTATAGGCAATAACAAGTTACAGTTATCACTCACATATTGTGACAAGCTTCACTGCTTACTATCTTCTTCCACACTTAACCCTTGATTTTTTTTTTCTTATTTTATTCTTCCATTCAAAATCATATTAGGTTAACACATATATAAAATATTAACATTCATTACCAAGTGATGTTTTCATAGGAGTGCAAAACTGATTCATTTTTGGAAAACCAATCAATATTTGTTTTCTTAATACAGCAACAATATAAAGAGGAAAATATTAAGATTATATAAATAGATGCATGAAACAAAACATTCCACATCCATCTTAACATCTCTCAGAGTACAAGTAGTAGAAAGCAACTTCATCAACAAATCATAATGATGATATCATATTCTATGATGAAAAACTGGAATTTGATTCTTCATCTTGGAAAAAAAAATAAAGATATGTTTTTCTCACCATTCCTATTCAACATTGTATATAAAATTCTAATTGTAAAAAGGCAAGAAGTAAAGACATACTGATTAGAGCGAAAGATACTTTCTCTATTTTAGATGACAGATTGTCTTCATTAAAAAGCCACAAAAAGCTACAAAATATTTATTAGAACTAGTAAGACCATTTAACATTGTTTTTCCTATATAAAAATAACAAAGATAATATATGGATAAAAATGGCAATGAATATTTGGAAATCAAAATTTTAAAATAATACTGCATGTATTCCTACCAAAAACATTGAAGCATTCTGGTATAAATTTTAAAAATTGTGATGAGAAACATCAATAATCACTAAAAAAAATTAGGTAAGATCCTTATAAATACATAATTCATGAACTGGAGGATAATGTTTTAAATATAACAATTGCCTGCATATTGGTCTAGAGATTCAGTGAAATCCCAGTGAAAATTATGGAGGATTTTTTTTTTCTAGAAATCTACTGGTGATTTTTAAGTTGATGTAAAAATAAATCATTCAAAATAATTTTAAGAAACAATAAAAAAGTTGTAAGGCTGATATTATTGGATTCCAAACTCACCAGAAATCAAGGAAGTATGGTTTTAGTGTAGCAATACTAAAAGTAGAAAAGTAGAATTAGAGAGTCAAGGGAGCTAGAAAAAAATGGACATTTCTACGTCTACCTGTCCATCTCTTACTGCATACCTCAAACTGTATACAAAATTAATTCAATATGAATAAAAGTCTTAAATGTTAAGTTTAACTCTACAAACATCTAAAAATAAACTTGAAGCTTGGTGCCTGTAGCTCAACGGCTTGGGGCGCTGGCCACATACACCAGGGCTGGTGGGTTCAAACCCAGCCCAGGCCTGCCAAACAACAATGGCTACAATAACAACAACAACAACAACAGCAACAACAAATAGCCAGGCATTGTGGCAGGTGCCTGTGTTCCCAGCTACCTAGGAGGCTGAGGAAAGAGAATGAATTAAGCCCAAGAGTTTAAGGTTGCTATGAGGTGTGTCGGCACTCTTCTGAGGGTGACATAGTGGGACTCTGTCTCAAAAAAAATAAATAAATAAAAATAAATGTGAAATAAAATTTTTGTGTTCTTTAGTATAGAAGTTGAAAATGAAGAAAAGACAAAAATAATGAATAATATAAGTGATTATGGCAGGATTTTGAACATGCACTTTACCAAAGAATATCCCAATGTCCCTTAAGCAAATAATTGCAGAACCTCAATCACATGAGAAACAGAAAATAAACTTACAATGAGATACCGCGCAAAGTTATGACAATCAAAAGACAGAAAATATCATGAATTTTTGAGGATGGGGAGAAGGTAACTATTACAGATGAGGGAATATACATTGGTAAAACCACTTGGGAAAGCATTGTGATATCATATTCACAGAATCTTTGTATTAATGGCGACCAAACGAAATCAATTCAAATATTCATCAACTCTATGACTCATATTAGCTTATATGCTGTAGTATTCAAAATATCTCTTATAGTTTTAATCAAATTGTGTATTTATAAGGATCTTACATTGAACTAACATTTTCATGAATACATTGGACATGTATTATTAGTAATGTCTGATTTATTAGCATTTAATAATATGCTTATGCTTTTTATAAAACTTGGTTTTGTATGTTTTTTTTCTTTTGGTGTCTCAGATTTAATGAATACATACATACAATAAAACTGGGAGTATTTTGTAACATATAAAGAAAATTTTCTGTGTTTTTGTAAATTAGAGAAATTTTCTTAACAGTAAAAATTTATTTTCTTTATTAACTAGACTTCAATGAGTTGTTCATCTGAATAAATGTGTCAAAAAGCTAGAAACAATTTAGAGAATTCCGTGAAGACGTGGCATCCAAGAATACAGTACGATGGTGGAAATTTGTTCACTTTTATGACTGAGCATAGCTTTGATTATATCACAATTGTGACTAGCAGCTTACTATAAAAGAAACAAAGAACAATGAAATAAAAAAATCTACTGCTCGGCTCAGCACCTGTAGCTGAGCGACTAGAGTGCCATCACATACACCAGAGCTGGCAGGTTTGAACCCAGCCTGGGCCTGTCAAACAACAACTACAACCAGGAAAAAAAAAAAAAAAAGAAAGAAAGAAAGAAATAGCCTGGGATTATGGCAAGAGCCTGTAGTCCCACCTACTTGGGAAGCTGAGGCAAGAGAATCACTTAGGCCCAACAGTTGGAGGTTGCTGTGAGCTGTGATGTCACGGGGGCACCATAGTAAAATTCTGTCTCAAAAAAAAAAAAAATCTATTACTCATTTTGAATATTGTGATCAAAAAATCTTTAAAACAGCCACTTCATAACTAAATTCAATTCCTCTAAGATAGTCTTATTAAAATGTTCTTCTAGATATTATTCTATTTTTTATTAGTAAGAGGAGAACTATACTTTATCTGAGTCAAAATGACGCAGGACAAGGTGGCACCATGACCTGCTCCTTTAGCCCTGGAAGTATTGCTGCTGCTGCAGATGGAGGAACCAGCTTGCTGAAAGGGGCGGACACCTAAGGTGGGGAGACACTGGCTTTGCTGTCTCCTCCCCATGCACTTCTGACCTGGGGATTTCATGTAAGTTTCTGAGGCCTAGAGTTCATTGGAAAGCTGGCTGTAACTGACGAAGACCCATGCCCTAAAAGACAACATTGAGTTCAGCATAACAATCCCCCTGTCACTATACAAACTCCTGAGCAGAGCGCCTGATGACAGACCTGGAAGAGGGAGCAGGAGAGCTTGTTCCCTTCCTGGGTTCTCTCTGTCAGGAGGCTTGGTTTTTGTAGTTGTAATTTTTGTTTCTGTGAATAAATCCTGACTTACCACTTATCCTGTGGTCTGTCAAATGGCGGAGACCAAGAACCTGAAACTCTGGTATCAAAAACACTCATGATTGCTCATGGGTTCAAAGCCAATCTCTTCTTCTGTAGCAGTAATGGAATCTTTTATTACTGTTGCCCATGAGGATGATAAATGTATATGATGTTTGTTTACTATTGTTTATTAAAAGGCACACATTTTCATAATTGTGTTTCTCAAAATTATTTCTCAAATGTTATTAAAAAGTAGAATTAGATCTGACTTTACATGAAAAGAAGTCATAAAATGAATATAAATTTTTGTTTGTGGAGACCAGGTACTAAATACTTCAAGTAGATCCATATGTTCAAAAGTAGACATTTAGAAGGGGGAAAGGGAGGGGAGGGAGGGGAGGGAGTGGGGAAGTGGGTAGAGGGAAGGGGATTGATGGGATTACACCAGTGGTGCATCTTACAAGCGTATATGTGAAACTTGGTAAACGATCTGTGAAGCTAGTGAATGATGCCTCATGATCATATCAATGTACAAAGCTATGATTTAATAAAAAAAAAAAAAAAGTAGACATTTAAATTTCTCTTCCCTTTTTTTACTTTTATGTCCCCTATATATAATATTTCTCTTTAGGCCTCTCAAACCATAGCTTAACTCCATATATATATATGTTATCATGGTCGATTGTATAGCATATCCACAAAATAATACTACCAGTTATAACTTATTATTTCATTTGACTAATTCAATCTCAATAAGTATGTATTTACATGGATAAAATAAATTGTAAAAAACCTATAGAAATTATTTTAATTTCAGCACCTCTTCACATAACTGCTAAATTTTCCTCTGCAAAGTTGCCAATGTTACAGATTACATAAACATGCTTTCATAGAAGTTTTTAAAAACTTGCACACATATAAGTTTTTACATAGATGTTCTACACTACATATACAGCTGTGTATATGTATTTCACATAATGTAATTTAGACATGTTTTTCCTATCTCCTGTTGGCAAGTTAATGTTATCAACAGTGATCTCTTTAAATTGTATATTATAAATATATATATTTTAAAAATAATAAAATAGGAGGATGGAGAAAGCTCTCTAAAGGCTGAAGTGAAGTGACTCTGGGGGTGCTGTAAGAGTCTGGGGATATAGGACTCCAGGCATCTCTGGCTGGTAGGATCTGCCTATCATCACCCCTGAGAGGATACAGGGAGTCAGCGAGAGACTTCTGGACCCCAAGAGGAGGACTAAAACAGTGGAAACCGGCAAGTGGTCGCGTGTGTTCAATCCGTCTAAACCCACCCGCAACTTCCACAGGCATGAGAACTTAAAGAGCAAGAGGAAGTGAAAGGAAAATTAGGGCAAGTAAACAGATAAAAGAAATCACCCATGAGAAAGAATCAGCAGAAAACTGCAGGCAACATGAAGAACCAGTCCAGAACAACCCCGCCAAGGGACCATGAGGTAGCTACTGCAGAGGATTCCACCTATACAGAAATGTTAGGAATGACAGAAAGGGAATTTAGAATACACATGTTGAAACAATGAAAGAAATGATGGAAACAATGAAGGAAACTGCTAATAAAGTGGAAAATAACCAAAAGGAAATCCAAAAACAGAATCAAATCAGAGATGAACAATATGAAGAATATAAAAAGGATACAGCAGAGCTGAAGGAAATGAAACAGTCAATCAGGGAACTTAGAGATGCAATGGAAAGTATCAGCAACAGGTTAGACCATGCAGAAGAAAGAATTTCACAGGTAGAAGACAAAGTTTTTGAGATAACTCAGATAGTAAAAGAGGCAGAAAAGAAGGGAGAGAAAGCAGAACGTTCACTGTCAGAATTATGGGACTTTATGAAGTGTTCCAACATACGAGTTATAGGAATTCCAGAAGGGGAAGAAGAATGCCCCCAGAGGAATGGAAGCCATACTAGAGAATATTATAAAAGAAAATTTCCCAAATATCACCAAAGATTCTGACACACTGCTTTCAGAGGGCTATCAGACCCCAGGTCGCCTCAACTCTAACTGAGCTTCTCCAAGACACATTGTGATGAAACTGTCCAAAGTCAAGACAAAAGAAAAGATTCTGCAAGCTGCCAGGAGTAAGCGCCAGTTGACCTACAGGGGCAAATCCATCAGAGTGACCACAGACTTCTCTAATGAAACTTTCCAAGCAAGAAGACAATGGTCATCTACCTTTAATCTACTTAAACAGAACAATTTCCAGCCCAGAATTCTGTACCCTGCTAAGCTCAGCTTCAAAATTGATGGAGAAATCAAATCATTTACGGATATACAAACATTGAGGAAATTCGCCACAACAAGACCAGCCCTACCAGAAATACTTCAACCTGTTCTGCACACTGACCACCACAATGGATCAGCAGCAAAGTAAGAACTCAGAAATTAAAGGACAGAACCTAACCTCCACACTGATGCAAAAGATAAAACTAAGCAATGGACTCTCACCAAATAAGATGAATAGAATACTACCACATTTATCAATTATCTCAATAAATGTTAATGGCTTGAATTCCCCACTGAAGAAACATAGATTGGTTGACTGGATTAAAAAACACAAGCCATCCATTTGCTGTCTGCAAGAAACACACCTGGCTTCAAAAGACAAATTAATGCTCCGAGTCAAGGGTTGGAAGACAATTTTTCAGGCAAATGGAATTCAGAAGAAAAGAGGAGTTGCAAACTTATTTTCAGATACATGTGGATTGAAAGCAACTAAAGTCAAAAAAGACAAAGATGGTCACTTTATACTGGTCAAGGGAAAAATACAACAAGAAGACATTTCAATTCTAAATATCTATGCACCCAATTTAAATGCTCCCAGATTCTTGAAACAGACCTTACTCAATCTGAGCAATATGATATCTGATAATACCATAATAACAGGGGACTTTAACACTCCTCTTACAGAGCTGGACAGATCCTCTAAACAGAAATGAGATGCCTACATTCGAGAAACAGAAAGAGAGCGCATCAACAATCTCACAAGAGATCTTATGGAATTGGAAAAAAGAACAATCTAAGCCTAAACTCAGTAGAAGAAAAGAAATATCCAAAATCAAATCAGAGATCAATGAAATTGAAAACAAAAGAATCATTCTGAAAATTAATGAAACAAGGAGTTGGTTTTTTGAAAAAATAAATAAAATAGATAAACCATTGGCCAGACTAACGAGGAATAGAAAAGTAAAATCTCTAGTAACCTCAATCAGAAATGATAAAGGGGAAATAACAACTGATGCCACACAGATACAAGAGATCATCTCTGAATACTACCAGAAACTCTATGCCCAGAAATTTGACAATGTGAAAGAAATGGATCAATATTTGGAATCACACCCTCACCCTAGACTCAGCCAGGAAGAAATAGAGCTCCTGAACAGATCAATTTCAAGCACTGAGATCAAAGAAACGATAAAAAATCTTCCAACCAAAAAATGCCCTGGTCCAGATGGCTTCACTCCAGAATTCACTCCAGAACCTTTAAGGAAGAGCTTATTCCTGTACTGCAGAAATTATTCCAAAAAATCGAGGAAGAAGGAATCTTCCCCAACACATTCTATGAAGCAAACATCACCCTGAAACCAAAACCAGGAAAAGACCCAAACAAAAAGGAGAATTTCAGACCAATCTCACTCATGAACATAGACGCAAAAATTCTCAACAAAATCCCAGCCAATAGATTACAGCTTATCATCAAAAAAGTCATTCATCATGATCAAGTACGCTTCATCCCAGGGATGCAAGGCTGGTTTAACATACGCAAGTCTATAAACATTATCCACCATATTAACAGAGGGAAAAATAAAGATCACATGATCCTCTCAATAGATGCAGAAAAAGCATTTGATAAAATCCAGCATCCTTTTCTAATTAGAACACTGAAGAGTATAGGCATAGGTGGCACATTTCTAAAACTGATTGAAGCTATCTATGACAAACCCACAGCCAATATTTTACTGAATGGAATAAAACTGAACGCTTTTCCTCTTAGAACTGGAACCAGACCAGGTTGTCCTCTGTCACCTTTACTATTCAACGTAGTGTTGGAAGTTCTAGCCAATACAATTAGGCAAGACAAGGAAATAAAGGGAATCCAAATGGGAGCAGAGGAGGTCAAACTCTCCCTCTTTGCTGACGACATGATCTTATACTTAGAGAACCCCAAAGACTCAACCACAAGACTCCTAGAAGTCATCAAAAAATACAGTAATGTTTCAGGATATAAAATCAATGTCCACAAGTCAGTAGCCTTTGTGTACACCAATAACAGTCAAGATGAGAAGCTAATTAAGGAAACAACTCCCTTCACCATAGTCTCAAAGAAAATGAAATACCTAGGAATATACCTAACGAAGGAGGTGAAGGACCTCTATAAAGAAAACTATGAACTCCTCAGAAAGGAAATAGCAGAGGATATTAACAAATGGAAGAACATACCATGCTCATGGATGGGAAGAATCAACATTGTTAAAATGTCTATACTTCCCAAAGCAATCTACCTATTCAATGCTATTCCTATCAAAATACCAACATCGTACTTTCAAGATTTGGAAAAAATGATTCTGCATTTTGTATGGAACCAGAAAAAATCCCGTATAGCTAAGGCAGTTCTCTGTAACAAAAATAAAGCTGGGGGCATCAGCATACCAGATTTTAGTCTGTACTACAAAGCCATAGTGCTCAAGACAGCATGGTACTGGCACAAAAACAGAGACATAGACACTTGGAATCGAATTGAAAACCAAGAAATGAAACTAACATTTTACAACCACCTAATCTTGGATAAACCAAACAAGAACATACCTTGGGGAAAGACTACCTATTCAATAAATGGTGTTGGGAGAACTGGATGTCTACATGTAAAAGACTGAAACTGGACACACACCTTTCCCCACTCACAAAAATTGATTCAAGATGGATAAAGGACTTAAACTTAAGGCATGAAACAATAAAAATCCTCCAAGAAAGCATAGGAAAAACACTGGAAGATATTGGCCTGGGGGAAGACTTCATGAAGAAGACTGCCATGGCAATTGCAACAACAACAAAAATAAACAAATGGGACTTCATTAAACTGAAAAGCTTCTGTACAGCTAAGGAGACAATAACCAAAGCAAAGAGACAACCCACACAATGGGAAAGGATATTTGCATATTTTCAATCAGACAAAAGCTTGATAACTAGGATCTATAGAGAACTCAAGTTAATCCACATGAAAAAAGCCAACAATCCCTTATATCAATGGGCAAGAGATATGAATAGAACTTTCTCTAAGGATGACAGACGAATGGCTAACAAACACATGAAAAAATGTTCATCATCTCTATATATTAGAGAAATGCAAATCAAAAAAACCCTGAGATATCATCTAACCCCAGTGAGAATGGCCCACATCACAAAATCTCAAAACTGCAGATGCTGGCGTGGATGTGGAGAGAAGGGAACACTTTTACACTGCTGGTGGGACTGCAAACTAGTACAACCTTTCTGGAAGGAAGTATGGAGAAACCTCAAAGCACTCAAGCTAGACCTCCCATTTGATCCTGCAATCCCATTACTGGGCATCTACCCAGAAGGAAAAAAATCCTTTTATCATAAGGACACTTGTACTAGACTGTTTATTGCAGCTCAATTTACAATCGCCAAAATGTGGAAACAGCCTAAATGCCCACCAACCCAGGAATGGATTAACAAGCTGTGGTATATGTATACCATGGAATACTATTCAGCCATTAAAAAAAATGGAGACTTTACATCCTTCGTATTAACCTGGATGGAAGTGGAAGACATTATTCTTAGTAAAGCATCACAAGAATGGAGAGGCATGAATCCTATGTACTCAATTTTGATATGAGGACAATTAATGACAAGGTTATGGGGGTGGGAAGCAGAAAGAGGGATGGAGGGAGGAGGGTGAGGCCTTGGTGTGTGTCACATTTTATGGGGGCAAGACATGATTGCAAGAGGGACTTTACCTAACAATTGCAATCATTGTAACCTGGCTTATTGTACCCTCAATGAATCCCCAACAATAAGAAAAAAAAAAAGAAAAGTGAATTGAAGGCTTATACTTAATTCTCAAAGAAAATGTAAAAGTGGCCAAGATGTATATTTTTTTAAAAAGTCCCACATTACAAATCATTAAGTGAGTGCAAATTAAAACCCCAGTGAGACATCACCTCATATCTGTCATCATGGTAATTATCAGAAATACAGTTGGTAACAAGAGAAAAGGGAACCCTCAGATACTATTGATGGGATGATAAACTAGTGCACCCATTATGAAAACCTGTATATTGGGCCCTCAAAAGATTAAAAACACAACTGTCATGAGATCCACCAAGTCAATTTCTAATATATGTATCCCTCTCCCCAAATGAAATCACTGTGTCAAAGTGATAGCTGCATCCACATGTTCACTGCAGTATCATTCAGAACAGCCAAGGTATAAAAATAATCTGTGTCTATTGAGGTATTAAAGGGTACAGAAAATGTGGTGCATATAAGCAAAGGAATACTCTTCAGATATAATAAAGAGGTAAATTTTGTCATTTGTGACAACTTGGATGAACTTAGAGGATATTATGCTAAGTAAAAGAAGTCAGGCGCACAAAGATAAATATTGCATGATCTCGCTCATAGGTGGAATCTAAAATAATGGCACTCATAGAGGCAGAGAGTGGAATGGTGGTTAATAGAGGTTGGGGGTTCAGAGAATGGAGAGAAGTTGGCCAAAGAGAAAACACTTTCAGTTAGACAGGACTACTTTTTTTTTTTAGATCTAGTGGTGACTATAGCTAGCTAATAATGTCTTGTATATTTCAAAATTGCAAGGAAGTCAATTTGAAATGTTCTCATCAGAAAAAAATGATAAATATATGAGATGATGGGATATTTTAATTAGTTTGATTGAATCATTCCATATTGTATGTATGTTTGTGTATACACATATACCAAACATCACATTTCATGCTTAAATATATATAATTTTAATATTAAAAATAAATAATAACACTAATAATAAAATAAATAATACAAACTACCAAGAAAGTAGGATTTTATTAGAGGCAGGGGATTAAACTGGCACTAATGCTGGGAGAATGATATCAACTTTCTCACTTTTTTCCAAATGAAGAATAAATATGTGTAATTTAAAAAAAAAAAAATAAAGAGAGGAGGTCTTTCTCTGTTTTCCAGACTGGAACACAGTGGTAGTGACATGATCATATGTCATGATAAGCTCAAACTTCTGGGCTCTGGTGATCATCCTACCTCAATATCTTTGCTTTATTGAGTGATCAGTGACAATGATGCTGCATCTTTCTTGGTAAGACATTTTTAACTACAAAAGTTTTCTTCAAACACTATAGACATTAATAGAGATATTATTAAGATGAAAATATAATAATATTTAATTAAATATCCTGCCATAAGACAGACAGAAAACAAACTTAGATCTTATGTCTATGTTCCTATAAACACATTGATGTTGGAATCACGTGAAGAATTTCTATTTTTTTAATTATTGTGGGATAGCAACATTATAACAGAAGTGTGTTCATAAATCTGGACCTATTGATGAACTGATATTTGATTACTCTTAATATATCAGATTTACTCAGAATGTAGGCAATGTTGCATGATATATTTAGAAATGTCAACTTTAAAAATTACTGTTTCTACTTGAAGATGTTTATAAAACATATAAAAAGAAGATTTTAAAAGACTGGGTAATTGGTTGATAACAGAATAGGATTTGAATCTGTAGACCGGGAAAAGTAAGTTGCTTCTATTGCTAAACTTCCTAAGCTACTTAATAAAAATTAGAGTAGCATCAAAATAGCACTCCTTTGAATTTAAAGGCATGAACAGAAAAAGTAGAACTAAATGGTACATAACATCCAACTTATATATTCTTCCATAATAATACTTAATTTCCTCTTCCAAATTGGAAATATCTTCTACATACTGTTTTTAAAATTATTTACTTTGGGTTATGTTTTAATAGGATAGCCTTACCTTTTAAATCTTATTTTTAAGCAAATATTAAAATTAAAAAGTTCATAATTCTGTTGACTGGTGGTTTACTGTGATTTAATAAAAAATACTTTTTATTTTATATTCAGTAGAAAATATTTTGATTATCATTCATAAAATGCTAATAACTTTTCCAATTATTTTGCTAGAATTACAACTTGTAGTTGGTAATATTGCTTCAATTAAATGTGAAAAATTAGAAAAATATCTTAAAATCAAGCATTAAAATACTTCCTGTGATATTAAATTTTTGTTAATGGTTTACATTGTGGAATGTGGTTAATGAAAGTAGACACATTCTTGACTACATACTGAATATCTTTAGTATTATTTACCATATATACGTTTATTTACTTGTGTTTGCCTTCCTCCAAGCTCCATGAAGAATCACCCTTCTCTCCTGAGTAACAGTAATTTTGGAGATGACACCGTTTTGGCTCTGAGAATGGTCAGAAACATTCTTTATGAATCATGTGTCAGAAACATGATTAACTCAGATGTAAGTAAACGACCCAACCTGGACTAGCTAGAATCAATGTGGGTGGTTTGGATGAAAGCATCGGAAAACACCTTCTAGTATCACATTAGCGATGTATAACTCTGGAGTTAAGGTGCTATAATCACAGAAATGTTTTGAGGAAATGCCCAATAATTAAGCCATTAAAGTGAAAGAAGAAATTCCAGCTGGAGAGTCAGATTTAGTATCAGGGCCATTGTTTTTGCACTGAACAAAGTTTATCAAGTTAGATGTACACAAAGTTTTTTAAATTATGCTATTATGCTAGTTTCACTTGAAACTAGCAATGTTGAAAAATACCTACATCCATGTCAGGAAAAAAGAGTGAGGTGTTGACTGGATGATAATACTTGAAAAGTCTGAGTTCAGTGAGGCTGAAGAAAAGTGAAGATTTCTGCATTCCTAGTGGGGAAGGCAAGGATGCCTGTTATGGGGTAGAGAAACAGTTGCTTACATTTGCAAATCAGATCATTTACCCACTGTATGTCAGAAACTAGGAAAACGGAGTTGGGGTGAGGAATGATGGCAAGAGAGTCAGTGTCTTAGAATGTTGTAACTATTTTTTTCTTGTCTTCAGTAGAGCCCCACAGGAAACTAATATGCATAGTCATAGCGGAGTGATCTGGAAGAAGAGAGAAAAGTTTTTTCTCTTTTTTTTCCTGTTGGTTGATTAATGGACACAATGCTTAGATTCAATCACTACATGAAACACCTGGCTGTGAAAACAAAACAAAATAAAAAAGACCCCAAAGGGCTGTTTTCCAAGCAGTTCTGGGGAAGCTACGTTAATAGTCGGATGTCAGTTTCAGAAAGATTCACCCTATGTTCTGACTCTCTGTTCGTCTCTTTCCTCTCCCTCTTTCTCCAAGAAGGAAGTCGATCCTAGTGATTTCAGCCCATGCATTAAACAAGAAACAATAATAGATGTCTAGAATTCATCTTTTTCTAAAGGGAACTTAAAAACTGCTGCTACATGTTGATGTACAAAACTGGTTTATGCCACATGAACAGAGAATCACAAGTTTGGTTTTGGTACTTTTTGTTCCTCTTTGTATTCAGTTGTATAGAACTTCCAAATTCAGAATAAAAAGAAAGCTGTTGTGTATCAAACCATCTAAGCAATAAATGTTATATTTTAAAAGCGGCAAAAAACAACAACAACAAAACATGTAAACCTTGCTAATGAGAGCCCTTTCACTTGTTTTTTTAACAAATCAAGATGGCTGAGACTTGCAGTACTTGAAAATCTAAGAATAGAACTGAATTTCCTCCTTCTCTTTGATTTAGTGAGAAGTTAGGCAAGAATAAAGAAGTATGACATGAGTTGTTACAATATGTGAGAACCATGAACTCCCAGTGCTATTTAAGGACATCCTACATTGTAAGTGAGCCTTTGTGTATTCCATTCTCTACTATCAGGGTCTAGATAACTACAGAAATATTCTTGTTAGAAATACTAAAGAGCTAGATAAAATATTATAGCATGTTAACAAATCCACAGCAAAACAGACTAAGAAAAGTAAGGGAAAAAAAACCCTCCAGAGGTTAAAAATGTAAAAGAATGAATCAAAAAATGTAATTAGGACAAAGACAGGGTGTGCACCTAGAGCAGTGGTTCTCAACCTTCCTAATGCCACAGCCCTTTAATACAGTTCCTCATGTTGTGGTGACCTCCAGCCATAAAATTATTTTCCTTGATACTTCATAACTGTAATTTTGCTACTGTTATGAATCATAATGTAAATACCTGATATGCAGGATGTATTAAGGCGACCCCTGTGAAAGGGTCGTTTGACCCCCAAAGGGGTTGCAAGCCACAGATTGAGAACCGCTGACCTAGAGCATTGGAATAGGGGGCTATCATTGTCATTTCACAGCTACACTTCAAGGAGACAGAATCTTGGACTCCCTGTAGAAAAAGTCAAGGTCTCCACATAAGCAAGGAGTACCTGACAGTGAAGTATACTCTTGGACAGAATATTTTAAGGATAGAGAGTTTACAATGACTTTTTAAAAAATATTTCACTTGAGAGTAGTGGTCCAAAGATACAAAATTTTAGACAAGCCATTTTCATGCATGAGAGGAATTAAAATTCAAAAAAAGGGAAACTGAGATAGTACAGAGAGAATAAAACAAAATGACTGATGTGATATTAATCTTAAAAGATCCTTGAAAATATTTAAAAACCTAATTCCAGATATAAAATTAAAAAAATAATTTAAAGTTTAAGTTTATTTTACCTCCTATGCACAGAGCAAAAAAGTTTTAAAAATTAGAACAGTAGATCCAAATATCCGTCTAACATCATTAAAGAAGAAAAAAGGAAAACAAACAATGTAAGTATCTAAGAATAAAGATATGAACAAAAACCTCTAAAAAATTTACCAGAACATAGAGAAGAATATTTAAATACAAAGAACTTATGCAGGGATAAGCAGATGAAGGAAAATAGATTTGCACAAATGCACATTATTCTGAAATATTAGAAAACTGGAAACAAATTGAAGATTCTAATAGTTTCCAGGGAAAACACACTCTTACACATATTCATACACATTAGATTGTTATTTTATTTCCTATGAGTGATACTTAAAGCCAAGGAAATATTCTTTAATTCCCTAACATTTAGAGTGAAAATCATTTCTAATCTCATAATCTATACCAGTCTAAATATAAATGAAGTACAATCATAGAATAAATACATTTTTGCATAAAATTTCTTAAACTGTTTACCTTCCATAATTTTCTCCTGAGGAAAAGATGAGTAAATGGCCTAAAAAAGCTCAGTAGTAAGAAAGAAAGAGAAAGATAGAGGTTTTAAAGCCAGCCAGAACCAACCACTCCACCATGGGAAATTTCAGAATGATATCCCTGAGAAGTCTCTAAGACAATGAAATTGATCTACATTGCCATAACAATAAAAGTTAGCAAAATTTTGTCATAACAAAATTGTTATTATAACAGTTGAAGAGGATGGGTGGGTATAAGTAGGGGGCTTAGAAATGTCTGTGATTTTGTATTAATGTATTGTATAAAAATTAAGACCAATGATATGATTATATGTGGAAAATGAACACATCTACAGATAGATGATTAGAAATTTTATTAGAACTAGCAAGGTGTTTTATATAAGACATTTCATTAAAAGTTCATTATATGTCTATAACCATCAGCAAATGGTTTATGACAAAATGACGTTTAAAGAAAGACATAGACCACGATTACAGTAAAATTCTAACTTATCAGGAATAGATGCAATAAAAGATGGCAAGTGAAGGCAGTAATATCCCACAATTAAAAGAGAGAGAAGTATAGAGGAAGGTCGTTTTTGATCAGATGTGACTTGGATTAAGTATCCAGCACTTGTAGGATTATCAATTTTCCTTTCCAAACTTTTCCTTTGGTTTGTTCTGAACTTCCCATCAAGAGCAAGGACACAGGGATCAACTACAGGCCGTGTTTGGTGGACAAGAATTAATGCCTATGTAAGGTAGTTTCCCTAATATTTATAGCTTATTGAATCTAATTTGATTATACATTCAGGAACATTCTAATATCTTTAATATTAGAAAATATCTTAAATATTTAAGATATTTAATAAGTAACCATTAAAGAGATCCAGCGTTCTTTGTATTTTTAAGTTGTCATCTCTACACCCAGATTCTGACATCACTATAGAAATTAAAAACATACAGATGTAATAAAGGGCTCTAATAACCTTGGACAGCAATTGATATGCAACATTTCTAGTCAGTTTTCTGTTCTGTTGGGCTAGTCAGATCGATTATATAGATTTTCCTCAAGAATCTTGAGCAACTTCTCTGGATTGGTAGCCACTTCCTAGAAAAAATTCCTAACCACAGAAGAGAAAATTAGTTGCTGATAGTCAATGCTTATTCCTGCCAAAGCTGTTTGTGTCACAAGCATAGATTGGCCAGATTTTGCTAAGATATATTTAGTGCATCATATAACAGTGGGTTTAACATCAGATGTTTATTTATTGATTACATAGTACATCAAAAGCTGTGGCTTAGCTTCTGTGGCTCTGCTCCGGGCTGTGAGTCAAGTCCATATCCTTTCCCTATTCTTTCTGATTCTATATTTAGTGATGAAAGAGCTCCTATCTGACAGGCACACAGAGAAGTAAGCTCAAATCAAACTATATAAAAATATTTAAAGCTTCTGCTGGAGCAGCCAGGGCTTTTCCCATTTCATTGGCCAAGGCGAAGCCTGCTTACAAGTCCAACGTTAAATGGAATAATAGATTATAAGTGGAGTTTTACTAGAGAGAGAGAGCAGGAAAAGAAGTGGTAGTTACAGCCAACACAACTATTTTGGGGAGCAAGCAGTTATAATAGAGGAAATGTGCCTGTCCGTGGAGTAAACTTTCTACTCTAGTATAGAACCTATTTTTTTGTGTGTAAAAATATTCATTATTTAGTAGCAGTAAGACTAGAAGACTACATAACTAAACTTGAATATTAAGAGAATACAAAAAGCAGCAAATTGAATGAATATAGACTAATGCCATTGTTAAAGGCCGAGGGTACAGCCGCCAGTGTAGTGTGTCTATCTGGGCTCAGAGCAGCCTGCCTGACCTGCAGGAGACGTCGCAACACAAGTTGCCTCTACTGCCACCTAGAGGTCAGACCGCTGGCAGCAGCCATGGACCACTGCCAGTAGAGGACTGATGCCGCTATGGGGAAACAGTAACTGGAGCTGTCCATGGTTTGAGGGAAGATACAGAGGCTCCTGTCTCAAGAGTTAATGCCAACCTATTTCTGCTTACACTGCAGTCCCGAAGAAGTCAAGACATAAGTTATGCAGTTCACCTCTAGGCCTAGGACCCAAGTTCCCGGACCTCCATTCCGGAGAAAAGGTGGAACAGGAGGAGAAGCTTGCAAAATAATTAGAGGAAATGAAACCTGCAGTGGACACCAAAACTAAAAAAGGGGAGGAGGGCAAGTTAATAATGATCGTAGGCACTGGACTGAAATCTTTCCATTCCAAGAATATAGAAATTTTTTTTTTTTTTTTGTAGAGACAGAGTCTCACTGTACCGCCCTCGGGTAGAGTGCCATGGTGTCACACGGCTCACAGCAACCTCTAACTCTTGGGCTTAGGCGATTCTCCTGCCTCAGCCTCCCGAGTAGCTGGGACTACAGGCGCCCGCCACAAGGCCCGGCTATTTTTTTGTTGCAGTTTGGCCGAGACTGGGTTTGAACCCGCCACCCTCGGCATATGGGGCCGGCGCCCTACTCACTGAGCCACAGATGCCGAAATTTTTAACAAAATTTTTTTTGTCACTCTCCAATAAAGTTCCTTTCCCTTTCTTGTGTTAAGCACTATAATGTACCAAATCATTTAATTTAAAGAGCAATCATCTATAGACAATACACTGAAAAGGGTAGGAGTTATATGTGTGCGGATTCCATGTGGACTGCTGAGTAAATGTAGCTACCACTTTTGAATTCTTTCTCCAGTTCATCCTGACTTTTATCATCTTAAAAGAATGTCTTGAATACCTTTATAACTACTCAAGGGTATTTCTCGTGAGTGAGCTGACTTATTCTAGTTCACTCTTCTCTTAGTACATTTTCCATCCTTTTGGGAAATCAAGAAGAAACAATAATATTTCTCTAAAAATGCCAATGTTAACACATTTTCTTTAGAGGAGGACTAATTATCTGGGATTTATTTCTTTAAAGCCTTTTGACAATGAGTCACTTCTGATATATTTTCTATTCCCTTTCATACATTAGCTCTGCTTTACATTTACTTGAAGGTTGTGAATTTAGAAGTTTCCATTTTAATGCATTTCATAAATAAAGGTACAGGTTAGTCATTCATGTTTTTTTAAATGTCCTAGCTTGAGGATTTTTGTTAACATTGATTGATTTGAGCAGTTCAATATACAACGCTCTTCCTCTTGAGAGGGAGGTACCTAGAAGTCACCAAAGAAAAGCCATAGAGAATGTGCTGTTAAGCTGTAAATTTAAACATTAAAAACATGCTCTTGGAAAAAACTTTTTCAAAATTAAAATATATAGTTGACTACAAAGTAGTATGTTACAGAAGATCACATGTACTATATGATCAAAACAAGAAAATGTAAATTCAGGGATTTACACAGTAAATGTATTATGATAAATTACTCTTGATAAAAGAAAGGAAAAGAAGGGAATGGGAGGCACATAGCCAAATTCCAAGATTGAGTTACTTTACTAATTTTCTTTGTAGTTTAAATGTCAGTTTTGAATATATTTTGATATAGATGACATACTATGTACTAAATACGATGACATTGAGAATACTCCAGATAAGAAATGGACAACTTCAAAACTTTGAAATTTAACTTACATCAAAACTGCACCTTGTCTCTGACTTAACCTCTGGCCACCACACTCAGGTATTCAAAACCTGCAAGTCATTTTACATAAAGTCCTTTTTGTACCAATAAGACACCTGAATAAAAAAAAGTGTAATTTTTTATGCCATTATTTGTAGAGATTATCAGGAAGTGCATTAATAAATTCCTAGATAAATATGTAACAAATATTCATATATAAATACAGCATATATGCATATATGTGTGTGTATGTAGATGCACATACATGTTTATGTTTCTACAGAGAGAGACAGATACAGAGAGGAAATGATAAAGCCTGGGAGCGGTAAGGTGTACTTTGAATGATGATACAGTTACAAGTGGAGATGGCTCCAAATAGCTCAGAGTACTTGTGGAGGTCATTGATAATTAAGCAAATAACTCTGCAAAACTGTGACTAGAAGCACAAAAAATGTCAAGTAGAAGTAGAGAAGAACAATGAATTAATTCTGCCCTTGGTGTGATGTGCAGAGGTCAGATAACACTTCAGAAAGCATTAAGAGATTAATTTAAAGTTTTACAGAGGTCATTAAATATGTTTTAGGTACAGATGATAATATGATGAAAGGGACATAACATTATATAATTGGTCAGATTAATTAATATATAATCTGTACTACCAAACAATATATATTAAGTCAAGATAGAAATATCTGATTTTCTGGTAACCTCTTCATATGCAACCAGAACCGGGAGCCATTGCCTCTCACAACTACAGTTCTTGGAGTCCCAGTATAATTTAACACTACAGAAAAATTATTTGTCTGCAGCATCTTAGACAACAGCAATGATGACATGACTTTTAGGTCACATCCAGGCCTGGAGAAATAAATGAAAATGTTTTCAATCCCTCTGTTCATTGGCTTTTCCCCTTTGCTGCCGTTTTATCCATTCTTAGGAATTCACAATGGACCAACTATTTTTTAGAATTGCTGACTCCTTTAATATTTATTAATGCATAAAGAAGGGCAGAGATATTTATATTTTATATATCAATGAGATATTTTCCTATCAGAAGAATGTAGAAATAACTGAGGAACTTTAGGTGGGCAAGGGATTTGAAGAGGAACTTTTCTGAAGAAGACAGGCGCACAGCCTACAGACATATGAAAAAATGCTCATCATCCTTAATCGTTAGAGAAATGCAAATCAAAACTACTTTGAGATATCATCTAACTCTAGTAAGATTAGTCCACATCACAAAATCCCAAAACCAGAGATGTTGGCATGGATGTGGAGAAAGGGGAACACTTCTACATTGCTGATGGGAATGCAAACTAATATGTTCCTTTTGGAAAGATGTTTGGAGAACACTTAGGGATCTAAAAATAGACCTGCCATTTGATCCTGCAATACCTCTACTGGTATATATCCAGAAGACTAAAAGTCACATTATAGCAAAGATATTTGTACCGGAACGTTTATTCCAGCCCAATTCATAATTGCTAAATCATGGAAGAAGCCCAAGTGCCCATCGATCCACGAATGGATTAATAAATTGTGGTATATGTACACCATGGAATATTATGCAGCCTTAAAAAAGATGGAGACTTTACCTCTTTCATGTTTACATGGATGGAGCTGGAACATATTCTTCTTAGTAAAGTATCTCAAGAATGGAAGAAAAAGTATCCAATGTACTCAGCCCTACTATGAAACCAGCCCTTATATGGAAGCTATAACCCAATTATAGCCCAAGAATATGGAGAAAGGAGAGAGGGAAGGGAGGGGGGAGCATGGGTGGAAGGAGAGTAATTGGTGGGATTACACCTACGGTGCATCTTACAAGGGTACATGTGAAATTTAGTAAATGTAGAATACAAATGTCTGGTTTTTTTTTTTTTTTTTTTTTTGGCCGGGGCTGGGCTTGAACCCACCACCTCCGGCATATGGGACCGGCGCCCTACCCGTTGAGCCACAGGCGCCGCCCATAGAATACAAATGTCTTAACACAATAACTAAAAAAAAAATGTCATGAAGGCTATGTTAATCTGTTTGATAAAAATGTTTCAAATTGTACATAAAACCAGCACATTGTACCCCAGGATTGCATTAATGTACACAGCTATGATTTAATAAAAAAAAAAAAAAAAAAAGAAGAAGAAGCTGATTAAAAGATTGAAAGTTATCAAATAAAAAAAAATAACAGGAATTTTATTGCACTTATGCAAGAAATAGCTTTGACCCAACTAGGTGACCACTCAAAGCTATTTGTCTTCAAGACCATAATTATGAAGAACTGGGGGAAGGGCAGATAGTTTTTCTCATAATTACAATTCTCTTTAATACTAGCTCTCTCTAATCTAATACAGATCCCTCTTATATTTACTGTGTGCACCAACATAGCAGCATTAAACTGATTCTTCACTAGCTAACAAAGGTTTACAATTTTAAACTTTAAGACAAAAGTTACCATGGAACTTTATAAGAAATACACAGTGACTAAATTCTCAACCAATTGTCATTACTGCTTATAAAAATTTATATATTACAAAATTCTGCCCAAAATTTAATTTATAAAACAAAAAAATTAAATATTTCATAATAGTTTTAATTTGCAATTCTTACAATTGAAATAATAGAGAGAAATCATTTGGATTCCGGAAACTCTTTAACTAGAACTCTTTTTTTTAATGAGGATTTAAGAATGCTTATTCTGTATAACAGGGAAATTATTATAGCTATGGTGAACAAATTCATTCTAAGACACTTAATGGTCCACACAATTTTCAGAAGATACAGGAACAAAAACATCTATTATATCGTTAAATGCAAAAATAAAATACCCTAGGGATATTCAAAAATTGAATCCTGAAGAAGGGCTATTTTAATTTGCCACTGTTATTTCCCTTTCTCTTTGCTTGTTGAAACAAGTAATGTTATTGGCCTCTGATCATGAATGAAAAGAAAAAACACTCTCACTCTATTCTCAAACTCACCAGGGCCTTTGATACTTGTTCATACCCAGACCACATTCAAAATCACTATCACTCCGAGGGTGTTTGTAATCTGCCTCACAAGGTTTTGACTCATTTTCTTTCTTGTTTTTCCCTAATACATGAAATATCTTTTTCTGTTCAGCAAATTGGCACTTTTCTCTTTAACTTGTTTAAACTGTGACTCTCTTCCAGTATCCCATTGTTGTAGAAATATTTTTAATTTCAGGTCAGTTTAATATAATAAAAATGTTGATGATTTTTATATATACATTTCTAATTTCAGATTGATCTTGCAGTATTTTTAGTATAAAATTAATCTTCAAAATAATTACATACACAAACGCTTTGAAGTATTTTATTCAAATGCAGTTGTAGAATAGGCAATGGACATATTTAGAGGATGAGAGTGACTAAGACAACCATTTATTTATTGACTAAAGTATTAGGGTGATTACAGTTAATCAGATAACTGTTTTCCTCTTGATAATTTACTGGGGAGACATATTATTAACAATAATGGCACAATATTTCCAAATGGGCTTTTTTACCAACTTTAAAGGGAATATAGAAGAAAGTGAGTTTTGATGGGAAGTACGTCAAAGATGTATTTGTGGAGAGTACTACACTGTTTCCCCAAAAATAAGACAGTGTTTTATTTTAAGGTGTGCTCCCAAAGATGCGCTAGGTCTTATTTTCAGGGGACGTCTTATCTTTCCTGTAAGTAGGTCTTATTTTCGGGGAAACAGGGTACTTTGTGGGGAATACTTCAAAGAAGATATAATAGATATTGGTGAGGAATTTTAATATAACTTAGTATATTTTCCTGTGACACATGAAGAGGTTTAGAAATAAAAATAAATACATCACTTACTATTTCTCAGCTTCTTAGTGATAGTTCACACTTATAATTTAGACCAGGAATCAGAAGTCTTAAAAACTACAGAAGTCTATAGAAATAGGGGAAATGAAGGAAAATGAAAATATACAACTTTGTATTTATTCTGTAAGTGGAAATACTGGGATGAGCTGGAGAGTAAGTGAAATCCAGCAATTTAAATTATCATGTAAAATGTTCTTTTTCACTTGTTTGTTAATTTGGTACGATTATTCCTGATAAACAAATCTCTCCATAGACTACATACACTGTCACCCATTTTAGACACTGCGAGAGATTTCAAACTGTACAAATAATTCAACTCCTTCCTATATCCTGAGTCTTTATCAAGAATGGAGACTAATAAATGTATGTTGGTAAGATCAATAAAATAGTAATTCTTTTTTCCTTGTTTTATTTTTGTTGATTTATGAAAAAGACACACATTTATCACTACTTTTATAAATTTGTCCACTATTGTGTTCTTGAATGAGATTTTTATCTCTGAGCAATTCTTAGGCAAATCTTGTCCCATTAGCACTTCTATAACTATAGCATAAATCAATCCCAGTCCAATATTACAGGGAACTTGATGATCTTTATTACAAATGCATTACCTTTTCTTATTAATAAAATTACAGGCGCATAGAAAAAGTTACATAATTTTCAGTATTACTAATGAGGAATGAATTATAATATCCTTTTAGAACTTCTACATTCTAAAAATCAAAGACTATCTGTGGTTCTCAGGTTGAGTTGAGCCACTTAAGGATAATCAAATGTCTTTAAATCTCTCTCTATAAAGATGAGCTTATTGATTGGGCTTCATTTTAAGGATTGACTAAGGGTTTACAAAGCCAGAACTGAACACCAATATATAGTCTGGATGTTAAAGTATTTCTTTCTTTCTTTTCCCTCACATTACAAAAAAGGAGAAAAAAATCCATTTGGCTGGTCAAGGACTTTCCATTTCAAAGATAATTTGTTCTTTCAGGGCTATCAGTAATCTGACTTTTTGTAATAGCCACCTTTACCTTTGACTCAGCAGTCTCATTCTGTAGACTGTTCACATGAATTTCACCCAGCAGGACAAAGTGTTTCAGGTATTTAGTGGGAAGTAATTTATTTTCTTGGTTGTTGAATATTATTCTGAGTTACTTACTATTCACCATCCCTAACAGTGATTATACTTTCTAATTTAAATTTTTTGTATTCCTCCAATAACATCTTAAACATTTGAAAATGGTGAATTGGTTTTTAAAGCTGCAGTTTATAAATAGGCTTTTTAAAATTTTTATTTGCCACTAATTGTTTTTATTGTTGAAATTTACATAAATATTTCTGGGATTAAATTTTGAGTCTTTTCACAGAATCTTGACATTCATTAAGTGTTCTTTTAAAAATATACCCTCATCAGATAATTGTACATTACACCATTTTGTTGTATGACTTAGGGATGTTTCTAAAGCAACTCGAAATCCATAAAGTAACAATCTTTACATCTCTAACATTTTGTTTTCTGTTGGAATATGTTCCTACCTAATTCATTGTGTACCCATGGAATTTTAATTTTATTCCCTGACATCTTAGTTAGTAAAGGCTGCTATAAAAAATTACTCTAGACTGAGTAACACATTACTCTAGACTCTAAACAGCAAACATTTATTTCTCACAGCTCTGTAGGGTGGGAACATCCAAGTTCAAGGCGCTAGCAGAGGCAGTGTCTAGTTAGTGCTTATTTCTGACGCAGAGAGAAATGCACTTTTCTCCCATTCCCATGTGGCTGAGACATCAGATCTCTTGTGTCTCTTTTCACAAGAGAAGTAATTCCATCCTGAGGGCTCCACTCTTAGAACGTAATTACCTCCCAAATGCCCCATTTCCAAACACCATTGTGTAGGGGATTAGGGGGGTTTGTTTGTTTATTTTTTCCTGAACAGTTTTAGGTTTATAGGAAAACTGAGCCCGAGGTATAGAGATTGCCCTTGTAGCCACATCCTCACACAGTCTCCTCCATTAAAAGCATCCTCTACCTTGTATTACATTTGTTCCAATTTATGAATCTACATTGAAACAGCATACCCACCAAAGTCCATTCTTTACATTAGGGTTCATTCTTAGTGTTGTACAATCTGTGGGTTTAGCCAAATGCAAAGCATTCACCACTATAGTGGTGAATACAGCTGTGGTTCCCAGTCCCTGGGCTGCAGACTGGTACTGATCCAACCCTGTTAGGATCTGGGCCACACAGCAGGCGGTGAGCAGTGGGAGAACCAGCAAAGTTTGATCTGTGTTTGTAGATTGTCCCCATCACTGGCAGCACTGCGTGAGCTCCACTTCCAGTCAGATCGGCAGTAGCATTAGAATTCTCAGAGGAGTTCAAAAGGCTACTGTAAACTGCACATGCGAGAGATCTGGGCTGCCAGCTCTTTATGACAATCTAATGTCTGATGGTCTGAGATGGAGCTGAGGCAGTGCTGGGCCCATGTGCTTGCAGAAAAACAAGCCCCATGCTGCCAGTGCTTCTGCATTACAGTGAGCTGTGTAATTACTTCATATGTAACTGTATACATATAATAGATTACAATACAACATTAATAGAAATAAAGTGCATAAATGTTATGGGCTTGAATCATCCCCAAACCATCCTCACTATCCCCCGTCCATGGAAAAATTGTCTCCCACGAAACCTGTCACTGGTGCCAAAAAAGCTGGGGACGGCTGTCATACAGAATAGTTCCACTGCCTTAAAAATCTTCTGTGCTCCACCTCTTCTCCCTGCTTCCCTCAACCCCTGGAAATCACCCATCTTTTCACAGTCTCCATAGATTTTTCCCAGAATGCCATGGAGTTGGAGTCATAGAGTTCGCAGCCTTTTCAAATTGGCATCCTTCACTAAGCAATATGCATTTAAGTTTCCATAGCTTGGTAATTCACTCTTTTTTAACACTTCATTATATTCCATTTTCTGGTTGCGCCACGTTTTATTTAACCATTCACCTACTGAAGGGCATATTGTCCATCTATGTTTTGGCAATTATGACTAAAGCTGTTATAAACATCTCTGGGCAGGATTTTATGTGGGGGTCAGGTGTCCATTTCTTTGGGTAAATACCAAGTGGGTATGATTGCTGGATCACATAATAACAGTGTTTAGGGTCTTTTTTTTGTAGATGAGGGTTTTATATATGAATTTTTGTAGACAAAAACATTCACTCATGCCAAATACCTGGTAAAAGTTTTCTTCACCCTATATTTGTGCTTGTGGTTATATATATATATATATATATATATTTTTTTTTTTTAAGTAAAGTGCTGCTCTTGAACATTATGTCACTTCTGTTGTGTGTTATTTGGCACTTTTTATTTTTGCAGTTTTGGGCTGGGGCTGGGTTTCAACCTGCCACCTCCAGCATATGGAGCCGTGCCCTACTCCTTTGAGCCACAGGTGCCATCATATTAAGGCACTTTTTATTCCTTCTGTTAGCCTATAGATAGTATTCCTTAGAGGCATGTAAAATAATGAAAGCTCTTGTTTTACAACAATATTTGACAATGAATCCTTTGTTTTGCAAAGCACTTTTCCCAGAGGCAGATAAAATGGATTTATTGAATATTTATTTTAGGTCTATGGGAATCTGAAATAAAACGTGAATTTATTGCATAGCATCATTCTAAATAGAACTTCATTTTCAGTTTTTCTAATACAACAAAGAGTAAGTACATCGAATTCTATGAAATTGACATTTCTGCATGTGGAAATAGAATTTAAATAGTTTGAAAATTCAGCATTAGGTTTATAAATACAAAAATAGATCCAAGCAGTGTGATGCTAAGTGAACAGGTGACATTAATGATTGATTTTAGAATAACTTAAATCTGATTTCTTGCACAAAATGACACAAATATGAACTCATAAGTATATAATGTTCATCTAAATTATGCTTGAGACAACTAAAACATTAATTAAATTTCAACAGTTTAGAGTTTAAATAATCCCATAATTTAAAAAGAATTCAAGTTTTAATAGAGATCTACTTTTCTTCTAATTCTGTATACTAAATAGCTATATTGCTTCACCTTCTTAAAATTACCAACTAGAATTTAAAATTCATTATATGTGGGTCAATTTGTATCATGCTGGTTGAGAAATATCAAGCTTTTATAACTAAATATGCAGTTTTAACCACAGAATATGCACTTTTACGTTGAGTAAACCTTGTGTGTGCGTGTGTGTGTGTGTGTGTGCACATTCCTCTTAACACAGAAGATAAATTATGTAGTCAAAGTTCACTGGACACTTCTACAAAGACATTTAAAAGGAATTTTTAAGTTCACTGTGTCCAAAGTAGGGATTTTTTTTCTTATGTATCAACAGTATCTCGGACAGTCTAATTTTATTACTGGAGAAAGATGCAATTATCCTCTCATATATTCCAGCCGAAAGCTTTTAAGTCATCAAAACACCTCCTTATTAGTGCTTTTTACTTCTCACCAACTCTCATTTATGCATTCACAAGTCACTATGCTTTATCAACTAGCTTCCTTAACTATCTATGTTCCACCACTTGAAATGCACGAATCTTAACATTGTAATTTTAATTAATGCAAACACCTGTTTTTTGCCACATCCTATGAAGTTATCAAGCCAGAAAATTCCATCACGTAACTTTGTTCACTTTTCAGAGGAAATGACTATAGTGACAGCTACCTATTTACCTACCTATTGATCAATCTAACAATCAGTATCAATCTTTGCCTACTCTACAAATTTATATAAATGGAATCTTACAATATATCCTTTGGAGATTGGCTTCTTTGCCCGAGAAACTTCTCTACAAAATTTGTTCATATTATTTCATCTATCAGTCCTTTTTATTCTTTCTTTCTTTATATTTTTTATTGAATCATAGCTGTGTACATTAATGCAATCATGGGGTACCATGCACTGGTTTTATATACAATTGTAAATACTTTCATCACACTGGTTAACATAGCTTTTCTGGCATTTTCTTAGTTATTATGTTAAAACATTTATATTCTACATTTAGCAAGTTTCACATGTACCCTTGTAAGATGCACCATAGGTGTGGTCCCACGAATTACCCTCCCTCCACCCATCCTCCCCCCTGCTATCACCTCCCTTTCCCCTTTCCCCATATTCTTAGGCTATAATTGGGTTATAGCTTTCATATGAAAGCTACAAATTAGTTTCGTAGCAGGGCTGAGTACACTGGATACTTTTTCTTCCATTCTTGGTATACTTTACTAAGAAGAATATTCTTTGTTATTGAGTTGTGTACCATTTTGTGAATATGCCAAAGTATATCCATTCATTCTCCTACAGAGGAATTTTTAGTTGTTTTCATCATAAATAAAATGATTATTTTCATATCTCTTGGGTAAATACATACACATTACATCACTTGGTCAAAGAATATGAACATAATTCAGTGTATAAAGAACTTAAAAAATGTTTACCAAAGTGCTTGTATAATTTTACATTCCCATTAGCAATCTATGAGAAAGTCCTGTTCTATATACTCCCTAACATTTGAGGAATATTTTTAATTTTTAGAATTCTGAAGGGTATAGAGTGCTAAACAATACGATGTGAATTTGCAATTATCCATCAACTAATGATTTTTATCATTTATTAGATCATTTATCTTTGTTAAGTACAGAATGCATTTTGTCTTTTTTTTTTTTTTTTTTGAGACAGAGCCTCAAGCTGTTGCTCTGGGTAGAATGCTGTGGCATCACAGCTCACACCAACCTCCAACTCCTGGGCTCAAGCGATTCTCTTGCCTCAGCCTCCCAAGTAGCTGGGACTACAGGTGCCCGCCACAGTGCCTGGCTATTTTTTGGTTGTAGTTGTCATTGTTGTTTGGCAGGCCCAGGCTGGATTTGAACCCACCAGCTCTGGTGTATGCACTGGAGCCTTAGCTGCTTGAGCTACAGGCACCAAGCCTGTATTTTTTTTTTTTCTGTCTGCTTTACTTCTGATCATAATAATTATCTTTATTATTCTAGCTGCCTTTATAACTTTCTTTTTTTTTCTTTTTTTTTTATTAAATCATAGCTGTGTACATTGATATGATCATGGGGCATCATTCACTAGCTTCACAGACCGTTTACCAAGTTTCACATATACCCTTATTATTTTTGTTTTTATAAGAGTTCATTATATATTCTGGTAACAGGTATTTTTCAAATCTGTAATTTTGAATAATGTATGTACTTTCTGTCTGGCATGTCTCAATTTCCTTAAGTTTTTTTTGTTCATTTGTTTTTTTAGTTTTTAAAATTCAATTGAAATTTTAATTGGTAATTAATAAACATACTCAATGGAGTAATTGGTGATGTTTCAATATATACAATGTATAGTAATCTCATCAAGATCATTACCATATCCATAACTTTAGACATTTACCATTTCTTTGTGCTGGAAACATTCAATACCCTCTTTCTAGATATTTGAAACTATATAATATGTTACTGTTAACTATAGTCATCCTAAAGTGTTACAGATCCCCGGGATTTATTCCTCTTCTCTGGCCTAAATGTTGTATCGTTTAATAAATTTCTCTTAGCTCTCTGTTAATTCTTTTAAATGAATTTCCAACTATAATAATATTTTCAAATAAATAAATTGCATTCTATTTCATTTTTCTTCTTTTCTATATTTTATATTATAGAATTAATTATTATAATTTCAGATTCTATATCCTATTTCTAGGTTTTTAAGGTAAAACTTACATAATTTCTATTAGGCCTCTATGGATATAAATTCTTTTCAAAGTATTGCTTGACTTTTACTTTTTTATCTTTAATTTATTATTTTATTTAGGATTTAGACTTAACTACTTTTTAAATTTCCATTTTGATATTTCTGTTAATAAAAGAATTAATTACATGTGTACATATATAAAAGAAAATTATATTTTCAACCATTTATATATAAGTGTAATTCCCAACCATTTATACATGTAGAAATAAATGTATATGTACACATGTACATGTGTGTATATATTTATATGTATAACATATACATGTATACATGTACATACATGTGTATTTCCAAAATTAAATTTTTAAAGTTGTTTTTGAATTCCAAGAAGACCGTGGTCAAGGTACATAACTTGTATTATCTGAAAATATAAATTATATTTGGAAATTAGTACCATAATATGATTAGTTTGATGCATTGAACATAATATCAATGTCTATTCTTCTATTGCATTTAGTGTTATAGAGATAAAAGTCAATTAGATCAAGCTGTGTGATGGTTCAAGAATTCTGTGATTTTTCCTGCTTTTCTATGTATAAACTTTAATAAACATTTGGATAGAGGCATTATAATCTGTGGTTATGAATTTCAATTTCTCAATTTATTTTTGCAGTTAATTTGTTTAATGTTCTGTTATTGATTGGGTAAAAATCAAATCCTCTTGATAAATCAATCTCTTAATATGAAATGGTCCTCTTTTATCTGTAAATATTCTTTGCTCTGAAATTCACCTTATCACTTCTTGATAGCCATTTCACCTTTACATTTGCTATCATTTTTCTTTTCCTACAAGAAATTTCCTTAAGAGTTCTTATTGTGTAAGTACACTGCTAATGATTTTTCCATCTTATTAAAATATCTGAAAATGTCATTTTTCTTCATGCTTACAACATGTGATTGCTGGGTATAAAATTCTATTTTTTTCTTTTTAGTACTTTATATAAGATATAATGCTTCAGTTTCTTCTTATTCATTTGTTTCCATGTGAACTTTACAGTAATTCTTATCTGTTTTCACCCTAACATGATGTGTCTTAAATGTCCTGACCGTTTTTAAGGATTTCTCCCTGTAGTGCAGTGGTTCTCAACCTTCTTAATGCCACAACCCTTTAATACAGTTCCTCATGTTGTGGCGACCCCTAACCATAAAATTATTTTCGTTGCTACTTCGTAATTGTAATTTTGCTACTGTTATGAATCATAATGTAAATATCTGATATGCAGGATGTATTTTCATTGTTACAAAAGGGTCGTGACATATGGGTTGAGAATCGCTACTGTACTGGGTTTTGAGCAATTTGAATATGATGGTCTTAGCATTGTTTTATTATTGTTGGTTTTATTTAGGATCAATTATCTTCCCGAATCTATGGGTTCAAGTTTTCATAAAGTATTTAATATGTTTGGCCATAATTTGTACAAATATAATTGCTTTCTTCTTTCTCATCTCTTTTTGGGATTCTAATTACTTTAGTACCTGAGACTGCTTGAAGTTCTTGCTATAGCAAGTCTTTTTCATTTTTCTTTTTGTTTTTGTTCTCTCTTCCATTTGGATAGTTTCTGTCTCTGCCTCAAGTTATCTCTCACTGATTGTTTCTCTCCCATGTTTTAACTGTTGTTAACCTCATTCATTGTATATTTCATCTTAAGCATTGTACTTTTTTATCAATTTTAGTCTTTTTTTTTGTAGAGACAGAGTCTCACTGTACAGCCCTGGGTAGAGTGCCGTGGCGTCACACGGCTCACAGCAACCTCCAACTCTTGGGCTTACGCAATTCTCTTGCCTCAGCCTCCCGAGCAGCTGGGACTACAGGCGCCCGTTTAATAATTATTAATGGCTTCCATATATTTATTTAATAGGAATGTGATTTCCTCGATTTTCTTGAATATATGTATATGAGACTGCTTTAGTGTTTTTACTGATTCTAGTAACTGTGTCATATCTGCATATGTTCATATTGGTTTTTTTTCCTATTATGAGTTATTTTTTCCTATTTCTTTGTTCGCCTCAAGTTTTTGATTGGATGTCAGATTTTGTGTGTTTTAATTTGTGAAGTGGATACTCTTTTATCCTGTATATATTCTTGCATTTTATCTTAGTAGAATTAAATTACTGAGGAACAATTTAATTTTTCTAAGGCTTTCTTTTAAGCTTTTTTTTTTTTATAGAGGAATATATTGGCCTTAGGTTTATTTTGTCTAACTACTGAAATAATGTTCTTCTGTTTATTATTCCCTACATTGTGTGATTTATGTTTTTTGCTTTTCCTAAGCTACACAGTGAGTACATGAATTGATCTACCTGTGTGAATATCAAGATTTTTTTGGCTTCTGTTTTATTCTGGTAATTTCCCTCAACCTCCACCCCCCACCCTTGGTAATATCACCAAGATCATTAGCATATCCATAATTTCTCACGTGTGCAGTGGTCAATACTTAGCTCAACATTTTGGGAAAGTGATTTGCAGTTCTCCAGATCCCTCTCTCTTCATGTAACTTTCTTTCCCAGAAGCTTCCTCTTCTTTTGTTCTCTTATTCTTGAATTTTAGCTACCTTGATCTCCAAGAAAACTCAGCTTTATTGTTTCAACTCCAGACTTCCAGAATTTCCTTGAATTCCTTGTCTGTGCTACAGCGAGAAAACTCTCTACAGATAGTGAGACAGAGCAATTGTAGAATTCATTTCATTTGTTTCTCCTCCTCGGGGAACATTCTTATTTATTTGTTTAGTCATTTTCAGTTTTCTAATGCATAAATGCTGGAATTATTTTTTTATTTTTGCTTATTTCTTTTCATTGTCTACAGCAAGAGGGAACACCTTGTCCCCATGGCCTATAGAAGAACAATATTTTCTATTTTCAAAGGATAATTTTGCCTAATTATAGTCTTCAGCTTTGATGTATATTTAAATATCTCTCTGCTTTTAAAAGTGCAATTTCATTATCTTTTTATTTCTATTCTTTCTGATGAGTCAAATATCATGTAGTTAATCTGAATGTAATAAGCCATTTTTCTTTGATTACTTTCAAGCTTTTCTCTTCATCTTTAGATTTTGGCTATATGATTACAATTTGCCTATGTGGAATTCATTGGTATTCATATGTATCTCTCTTTGGGCTTATTAAATTTGTTAAATATATGAGTTTAAAGTTTGTATCAATATTTGGGTTTTTTTTTTTTTTTACTACTGATCATGAAAATATCCATTTACTGTCTCTTTTCTTCCTGTTCTCCAATTAAAAGTATTATTATTGTTATTTATTTTTTGAGACAGAATCTCACTTTTTCACGCTTGGTAGAGTGCCATGGTGTCACAGCTCACAGCAACTTCAAACTCTTGGTCTCAAGCGATTCTCTTTCTTCCCAGCCTCTCAAATAGCTGGGATTACAGGCACCCACCACAAAGCCAGACTGTTTTAAGAGACAAGGTCTCACTCTAGCTCAGGCTCCTCTTGAACCTGTGAACTCAGGCCATACACCTGCCTCAGCCTCCCAGACTGTGAGGGTTACAGGCATGAGCCACCATGCCTGGCCTACAAGTATTTTTGATGATGGATATTATCCCAGTTTTAAGTGAGAGCTTTTATTTTTGCTTTGATCTTTATTAACCTCTTTTATTTTAGATGTAATTTTATGTAATAATTTAATTTCAAATTCAATGACTTCATCTTCTGCCACCCTTCATCTGCTATTAAGTACATTAAGTGAATTTTTCATTTCATTTTTTATACTCTAATATTTTCATCTGGTCAATTCCACAGCTTTCATTTTTTCCTGAGTTTCTTTTTGTAATCATTTATTCCGTCATTCATATTTTCCTTTAACTTCTTGAAAAATATGTAGCCATATATATCTACACATATGTACTGCTTTATATTTCCTGTCTACTAATGACAAAGCCTTGGTTATCATGGGTTCATTACCTATTGACTGATTTTTATCTTGACTGTGGTCTCATCATTCTCTTTCTTTATAAAATTGTATTGCATGCTGGGTATTATGGTTGTCCATTTTATTGGTTCTGAGTTTTGCTCTGTTCTTCTGGAGAGTATTTGTTTTTCTTCAAGCAAAGAGTTTTGTGTTCTGAAATCAAACTTCAAACTGTGCTTCCCTCAGGTAGTCAACAACTAAAATACTCACTTAGTAATTTCAGCTTTCTGTTTTACAGTTTTTATCCTGGCCTCCTTATGTCTCCCAAGCACATGCATGGGTTAGCAATCAGCCAAATATTTGGTGGAGTTTATGTGCATATTTGCAGGTGTGGTTCCCTTCCATTCCTTCTATAGTTTTTGACATGTTCTGGTTGGCCTGACACTTGCCGCTGCTTATAGCAAAGTTCATAGGTTGAGAATGATGTGAGTTAAAAGAAAATGTCAAACTGACATATCTCACATACTGCTATTCTGTCCTTCAGGGATAACATTTAAGAACCTTGACACATTTTCTGCTTTATTTCTGTAACTTTTCAGTATCTTCAAAAAACAAACAAAAAAAAGAAAACCTGTATCTGTCTATCATTTATCTGAATATATTTGAGATACTACAGTTGTTATCTCTAAGAATTAGTTTAAGCAAGTTACAGTGTTAGAACTGGAGATCAGAACCCAAGACTGAGAAAATAAAAACTAGAAACCTCAGGACCTCCAGCATATCTTCCAAATTACCTTCAAATTACCAAAATGAACACTGGAACATTGCTACTTCACTTATTACAATACTTTAACAAGTTTCCATACTTTTTGGTGAACTACCATATGCTTTAGTCTTGTTAAAGACTAAGTGATTACTGTTCATTCTGTTCTGAAAGAACATTGAGTTCATGAAAGATATGTTACTGAGTTTGTATGTCTATGAGAGGAGGGTTGGAGAGGAGGTCTGTACGTGCATATTGGCTACCATTAGCTGCATTGGGATTTTGTTCATGTATATGATGATCAATGTTTTTGTAGATGACTTGGGCTTTGCAAATTAAATATAGTTTTGAATCTCATTGTTTAACTATATAATGTTCATTTAATCCATTATTAATTTTATCAAGTACTAAGTAAAAAAACATGTTGACAATATCTGAAGAAATAATTTGGACCTAGTTACATATTATTTTCTCCTTGCAAGCAAAAGTTGACAGAATTTGAAAGAATTTAATTGTTTTATTTTTACTTTAAAAAATAATTTTGAATAACTTTTATAAGTTAACTGAATTCCTGCTATTATGTATTTCTATAAATTACTAATTTCCACATGTAATTTTATACATTCTAATTTACATATGTGAATAAATTAAATTATATAGCAAATTCAGTTCTAATATTGTTTTATGTTACCAGCTTTTCTATTTTAATTTTACCTTTAGTCTGAAAATTTTATTTTGTCATTTTTAATATCACTCCAGTCATTTTTTTATTAACAAAACATTTTATTGCCTATGTTTGAGGTTATGATATGATGTCACAGGACACGTGTAAATGGTAAAATGGTTATTATGGACAAGTGGATTAACATATCTATCATCTACGTTTTTGTGACAAGAGTATTTAAAGTATGTTTACTTAACAAACTTTGAAATAAAATACAGTCTTATTAACTTTATTTCTAATACGATACCTTAGTTCTCTAGCCTTGTTCACGCTACACACCTGCTATTCGGTATCCTTCAAGCAACATCTTATTTCCTCTCTGCCTCTTGGGGTAACTGCTGTCTCATCATCTCTGTGATTTTAAACTACTTTTAAAAAGTATCCTACCTATAAGCCAGATCATGCTATATTTTTATTTTCATGTCTGGCTTATTTTGCGTAGCATAATATCCTCTGGATCCATCCCTGTTGTGGCAAATCGCAAGATCTCCTAGTTTTTAAAGGTTGAGCAGTTTTTACATTCATTCACCTGTCAATGGACATTTAGGATGTTTCCATATTTTAGCTATTGGGAAGTGCTGAAATGGATGTGGGGGTATAGATATCTTTACCAGGTAGTGATTTCACGTTCTTTTGGTATATATCTGGAAGAGGGATTTCCGTGTTTATGGATACAGAATTGTTGGCATTATCTAAAGAAATAAGTTCACACCTTTAGGAACTTCCTTTCTGATTTCCATAGCTATGATTGTACCAATCTACATTTCTATCAACATTGTATTAGGGTTCCCTTTTCTCCACATCCTCTCCAGCATTTATTTCTTGTCTGTTTGGTAATAGCCCTCCTTAAATGTATGGTGCTAGCACATCGTGGTTTAAATTTTTATTTTCTTTATAATTAGTGATTTGGGGCACATTTTCATATACCTATTGGCCATTTTTCTGTCTTCTTTGGGGAAATATCCACTCAGGTTCTTTGCCCACTTTTTAATTGGGTAATTTGTTTTTTTGTTATTGAACTGTAGCTGTTCTTTATAAGGTAAAGATAATGATCTCTTATCAAATAGGCAATTTTCAGTTTTTTTGGTCCATAGGTTACTTTTTACTTAGTTGATTGTTTCCTTTACTGTGCAGAAACTTTTACACTTGGTATAGTCCCATTTAATTAATTTTGCTTTTAAAGCCTGAATTTTGTTGTGATTTCCAATAAATCTATGCCAGAACAAGTGTTGAGGAGCTTTTCTCCTAAGTTCTGTTCTGGGAGTTTTATGACTTCAGATCTTATATTCAGGTCTTTCATCCATTTTGAGTTGTTTTTGTGCATGGCATGAGACGAAAGGCCAATTTTATCTTTTTGCATAGGAAATGCAGTTTTCCAAGTTGTTTATTGAAGTGACTAATCATTTCCTTTTTGTTTTCTTGATACTCTTGTCAAAAATTAATTGACCATGTATACTTGGTTTTATTTCTCTTTTTTTTCCAGTTCCATTTGTCTATATTTCTGTTTTATGGCAGTATAGTACTGTTTTGATTGCAAAAGCTTTATGATATAATTTTGTTGAAAATGTATGCTGCTTCCACCTCTTTCATTCTTAGTATCATTTTGGCTCTCAGGGTTTTGTGGTTTTCTATGAATTTTAGAACTGCTTCTTCTATTTCTGTGAGGGCTGTTAATGGAATGTAGACAGAAGTTACATTAAAGCTGCATGGGTAATATGGAAATTTATATAATATTAATTTTTTGCATTCACGAACACAGGATACCTTTCTGTTTATTTGGGTCTTCTCCCAATTTATTTCCACAATGTTTTACAGTTTTCAGTGCCCAAACCTGATGCTATCATAAAGGGGATTTTTAATTTTTAGCTAGGGCATTAGATGTGTATTGAAATGCTAAAGAATCTTGTACATTTATTTTTGTCTTGAAACTTTACTGAATTCATTTATTAGTTTTTAAAGTCCTTTGTGGAATCTTTAGATAGAATATAAATATATAGACCAGATAGAATATAGACATATAGAATTATGTCATCTGAAAATAGAGATAATTTTACTTCTTCCTTTCTGATTTTGAAATAAGAATGGTGAGGGTTAGGGATCTCTGCCTTATATAGGATCTTAGTGGAAAGCTTTGATTTGTTTCTGTTGATTATGACACGAACTATAGGTTTTTCAAAAATGGCCTTGATTATGTTGAGAAACTTTTCTTTTATACATAAATTTTTTTAAGTTTTATCAAGAAAGTATCCTGGGCTGGGCATGGTGACTCACGCCTGCAATCCTAGCTTTCTGGGAGGCCTAAGCAGGTGGATTGCCTGAGCTCACCAGTTCAAGACCAGCCTGAGCCAGAGCAAGACCTGGTCTCTAAAACATAGCTGGGTGTTGTGGTGGGTGCCTTTAATTTCATTTAAAAAAAACAAAAAACTGTATGCTAAACTTCATCAAATATTTTTCTGTATCAATTGAGATGGTCATACAATTTTAAATATTTCATTCTGTTAATGTGATATATCATACTGATTGATTTGTATTAATATATGTTATAACTTTCTTGGGTACCAGAGATGAATCCCACTTGGCTGTGACGTACAATCTTTTGGATATGCTGCTGAATTTGACTCAATAACACTTTATCCAGAATTCTTGCACAAATGTGCTTCAGAGATATGGGCGTGCACTTTACCTTTCTAGTGGTATCTTTGTCTGGTTTAGATATGAGGATGTTGTTGGCCTCATAAAATCTGTTTGGAAGTTTGTTTTTTTTTTTTTTGAAGAGTTTAAGAAGTATTGGTAATAACTTTTCTTAAAATGTTTTATAGAATTCATCTGTGAAGCCATCTGGCCCTGGGATTTTCTTTGTTGGAAGGCTTTTAATTACTTTGTCAATTTCTTTATTTGTTATTGGTATTATACCAGCTTTGTATTTCTTCTTAATTCAATCTTGGTAGGTTATATTTTTCTAGGAATTTATTCATTTCCTCTTGATTGTCCAATTTGTTGGCATATAATTGTTCATAATAGTCCCTTATGATCCTTTTTATTTCTGAGGCATCTGTGGTAACATCTCTACTTTCATTTTCCAGTCACTCATAACCATCCATTGAATTGAAAAGTGTAACCTTTGTACTGTTGTTTTTGTGCCCAGAACATAGATATACATATGGTACATAAATAGATACTAAGTCTCCTTAAAATATATTCTTTAGGGGGCTACCATACAAATTTTAAAAGTTAAGAATTGCTACTTTAGGGAAAACAAACAGTATCAACCAAGCTGGATTTATACTAATATTTTCTTCTGTATTAAATCTAAATAAAGGAATTTATTTGAAGTACAATTAGTCACTAAATTTCCAATTGGTAGATTTTATTCTTTAAAATAATTAAGGAAAAATGGATTTATACTTTTATTAGATACCAAATAGTGAATATTAAACATAATTTTTGACATGATAGTTTGCATTTAAAATTAATTTTCTGATTTATATTTGCAAGGTTATCTTAAGACATTATGTCTACAATTTAGAATATTTCTCTCAGATGGAATAGGATAACTGAGTTTTCATATAGGTAAATCAGAAAGAAACCTTTCAATCATTATTATCTGAATTTTAGTGTATTAATCATTTTTCCAGGTAGCAATGGCTTTCTACTATGGTGTGAATATTTGTCCCCCCTCCCTAAATTTCTGTACTAAAATACTAATGCCCAAGATGATAATATTAAGAAGTGAAGGTGACTAAGTCGTGAGTCCAGAGCCCTAATGTTACTAATTAGCATCCATTTAAAGAGGCCTGAGAAAGCTGAGATATCCATTCTACTCCAGGAGGACACGGCGAGATGGCATCATCTGTTAGTGACAAAGCAGCTCCTCACCAGACAATGAACTTCCACTTATTTGGTCTCAAACTTTCCAACATCCAGAGCTGTTGTTTATAAGCTACTTAGTGGTATTTAGTTGTAGAAGCCCAAACAGACTGATACTTTCTTAGAAACAGGTGACATTAAAATGTTTGATTATAGACATTAATTGCTAACATGTATTGTCTAACTTCTAAGCAAAAGTCAAGTTTAGATTTTTAATGCATTTTTTGATTCATCTCAACCCCAACCTTACCGATCCCAAAGAAAAAGGAATCCCAGGGAAAGTCAAGGAAATAATTTCTCTATAAGAGTAGTTTTACTTTTTACCAAAAGAAGAAAAGTGATTATTTTCAATAGGAAATATTTCTCTTTCTCCTCCTACTGATCATTTTTCACTCACATTGCCCTCTATTATTTTGCATTCTTTTGGGATATATCTATTTTTAAACTCTTTTCTGAAATAATTTCCTCTTGTCCCTGGTGAAATAACATACCTAAGAACACTATCCACTTAAAAAGCATCCTTCATCTTCCCAACATATTCTATTACTGTCTCCTGTTTTTGTGAAATTTAAATATAAACTATGGTGATATCAGGGGAAAGTTGCAAAAGTAACTGATTTAAAAGCCGACTTTTGTTTTCAGTTCCTAAGCTAGAAGAGCACAGAAATATTCAAAGCAGATTCCAGCTGAGTTTATTAGGGAATAGTCTACAGAAGAGTTGGCAGCCACAATCCTCCCTAGGAATTAAATATGTACAGATGTCTAAAGTCCTCCTGTGAACCCATGAGCCAACAGGGGTGGCTATAGTCACTGCATACAGCTATTTGGCTATCTGGCAATTTAAGAATTGGAGAAACTGGCCAAATCTTCTTCTCAGGAGACATGACTGACATCTGGTAGAGCCTGGCAAATGTAAGGGAGTATCCCTTGAGGCAGACCCACTCAGGAACTTCAAACTTCAAAAGCAGCTGCACCACTTTAACAGCCAGCCTCTTACCAGGAGGAAAGTGCCCGAGTTGCTAGATAACATGTTTCACTACATATTTTAATAATTCCCTATTACTGTAGGGCCTTGGAAACTCATTTGAGACTATCTAATTATAAGATAAGGAATATTTTAATATATACCAAAAAATTAAATCACATGTAAAGTTACCTCAGCGTCAGTTTAGACTTAAATATTACTGCTCAACATCATGTGTGATCTATTAGTCATGCATGATGTTGAGCAAGAAGAGCAAAATACGAGCAAAAATGTAAAAATAAGTCATATTGTGTTCAAAATAGGCAAGTCTTGCTGGTGTGATTGTTGGGCTTGGTTTTGCTGAGATTTATTAATTCTAACTTTTTACCTATTTTGCCTAATTCACACATGACTTACAGCCTTGCATTATAAAGAAATCATTCAATTTGGTTAATGTATTCACATGGCTTCACATGTTAACATACTTCAGGAGATTAAAGTAATTCATGGACAGTAGAGAAAGCAAGGAACATTAAAGCTTGTGAGTTGTCCACCACTACAATCCTAAATATTGCAGTAATTGTATTTTATTTTTCCAAGAGAGGCATTGGGAGCTCAGTAGATCCTTGTTTCATACAAATGGGCCATGCATAACTAATGAATCCACTTACATTGAAAATCTTTTCCTCTGAGACTCATTTTTATAAGTGAATTGCTTTTTCTTTGTGAATATGATATAGCAGATATCAGCCCTTCTGTATTTTAGGTGATAGTCTACTTCTTATAAATTCAGAATACAGGAAAAATAAGATGTTCTTTTTCTTATTTATTACTTAAGCTTTAAGCTAGACAGGAAAATGTAATTCTCATGGTTTAAATATTGACCTAAATATTACAAGTTTAACTTAGAATATGTAGGCCAGTCCTCATAAAATAATAAACTTTTTTCTTTTCCAAGGATCTTAAACTAAGCCCATGTAATAGGAAGAATTAAAAGAGGGACACACTTGATACTCTGCTTTTAGATGTTGTCATGGAAGCATCTGCAATTTATTGCAATGATAAATCATTTTTTCTTTCTTTTTTTTTTTTTTTTCTGAGACAGAGCCTCAAGCTCTCGCCCTGGGTAGAGTGCTGTGACATCACAGCTCACAGAAACCTCCAACTCCTGGGCTCAAGCAATCCTCTTGTCTCTGCTTCCCAAGTAGCTGGGACTACAGGCACCTGCCACAATGCCTGGCTATTTTTTGGTTGCAGCCGTCATTGTTGTTTGGCAGGCCCAGGCTGGATTCAAACCCTCCAGTTCAGGTGTATGTGGCTGGTGCCTTAGCCACTTGAGCCACAGGTGCCGAGCCAATAAACCATTTCTTCAGTGGTTGAAATGTACCAAGGCTGGAAAAGTTGAAATATGGACACCGCCAGATATTCTATTGTTAAATCAATGAATCAACCTCAGAAGCTTTCCAGATTTCATTCTCTAAGTTAAAAATTAAAAAATGGCCTCATTGTTTGTCCATTATTAATTTCCTTGTGTTAACTTTCAATAAAAAGCACCATGACACTTCTAGAATAAAACATGTTTTAAATAGCAGCCATGTTCTACCACATTAAATGCTACTGAGATTCTATTGACATAGTAGGTCAAGAGGTAAGACTTGTTCTTAGTGATGTGGGCCCACATCACAAAATCTCAAAACTGCAGATGCTGGCATGGATGTGGAGAGAAGGGAACACTTTTACACTGTGGGTGGGACTGCAAACTAGTATAACCTTTCTGGAAGGAAGTATGGAGAAACCTCAAAGCACTCAAGCTAGACCTCCCATTTGATCCTGCAATCCCATTACTGGGCATTTACCCAGAAGGAAAAAAATCCTCTTATCATAAGACACTTGTACTAGGCTGTTTATTGCAGCTCAATTTACAATCGCCAAAATGTGGAAACAGCCTAAATGCCCACCAACCCAGGAATGGATTAACAAGCTGTGGTATATGTATACCATGGAATACTATTCAGCTATTAAAAAAAATGGAGACTTTACATCCTTCGTATTAACCTGGATGGAAGTGGAAGACATTATTCTTAGTAAAGCATCACAAGAATGGAGAAGCATGAATCCTATGTACTCAATTTTGATATGAGGACAATTAATGACAAATAAGGTCATGGTGGGGGAGGAAAAGCAGACAGAGGGAAGGAGGGAGAGGGGTGGGGCCTTGGGGTGTGCCACACCTTCTGGGGGCAAGACATGATTGCAAGAGGGACTTTACCTGACAAATGCAATCACTGTAACCCGGCTTCTTGTACCCTCAATGAATCCCCAACAATAGAAAAAAAAAAAGACTTGTTCTTAGAAAGATGGTCATACTAGGGCACAGGTTCATGCTCCCTGCATATACGAATACTGAGCTGGCAAGACAGACCTGGAATCAAGATGCTGCCTGATCTTATTGATACTGTAACGTCATCCCTAGTTATGCCAGGGAAGAAGCCCATGTTTCCATAATCTTGTAGCTTTTAAGCCCTGTAGCCTAAGAATTGTGATTCCTGTCCTTGAGTTGATATCATACTTTGTCAGATCTCTGTTAATTGTTGTAACTGAAAAGGATGATCAGTAGGTGCTTTACACACATTTGGGTCCAGTTTTTAAGAATTGCATGTTGTTCCTGATGGTCTGAAATGTGGGTTCTCAGACCCTTAGGTCCTATTTATACAGTTACATTCTTCCTCCTTTCTTCCCGTCTCTTCTAATTTATTTACAAAAGGTTTCCAGTTATTGGAAACAAGATACAACAGGGAGTGATGGAATAAGGAAAAAAAAAGGAAGATGTGGGGAAAATAATAAAAATGGTGAAAAAGACAGTATTGAGTAAATACAAAATTATATATCTCTAATAAGCATATTTTCTCAATTTTGCTATAATATTAGTATTCAAAATAAGAGCCATTTGTTCATTTAAAAGATTCAAGCACAGAAAATATAACCAATAATCATTTGGGGAACCCAATTTTAAAAGTACATCTTCCTCTGAATGTTAAAAAGAAAGAGACATAATGAATACTGAGAGATTTCTAAACTACATCTTTAAAAAAAATATACAAGAGTGAATTATGGGGGGATAGTAAAGAACAATTGCCCAGGTCCGGATAGAAGGTGGAAAACAAAACAAAGTGATGGGATATTATTATTTAATCTTTAAAATTGATTGATACCTAGTTATCCTACATAATTTTTAGAGAATCAAGTTCACTTTTTTTTTCAGGTAATCTCTGATAAATATTACTTCTTTCTTAAACTTTATTTTCCTTGATTTTTATGTCTTTGGTACAAGTTATTTAAAACATTTTAAATACAAAAATATGGAGTACCAATAAAAGATGTTAACTTAAAAAGACATATTTATTTAAATTAATAATAAGGTTAGAAGGTAAAGTTGGTAATTTTAAGGAATATTGGAAAATTTAGCCAAGCTATCTGTCTTGTTAAATGGCTGGCATGTATGTATATAAGATCATCCAAATTAGTACCTACAAGGAAGATCAAGATAGATACCAAAGTCATAGAGATTCCAAATATCTCTGCCATAAACAGATGACAATTATTTTAGCCTATGATAATATATTTATACAAAACAAGCCATGATATTTATCCTTAATAATATGCTCTTAAATAATTTTTGAAAACATTACAAAATAAAATGTTTATAAAATAGATAGCTGGATACTGAGAAATGAGATGCTAATATCTGCTAAATACTACCTTCAAAATATTTGCAAGGAAATATCCTTTTTTGTTTTCTGTTTTGAAGAGGTAGATTTTAAGATATTCGTTCTGATAGTGATAGTGATTAGAGACATGGGCCAGGTCATTTTTTTTGCTAAAAATTTAAACTGGAGCAAACAATTATATGCCCATTTGCATAGTTTTAACCAATTTTTCTTACATCTATTGCTCTATAAGCCTTTTTCATTGAAGATTTTGTTTGTGTGTGTGTGTTTGGTATTAATGTGTGTATAAAAGGGAAAACTAGAAGGACATATTGGTTTTAAGGCTTTTCATAATAATTAAAAGTATGTTTCATTATTATTATTACAGAGTCAAAGGAAGACAAAAATTCAGTAACAATTGAAATGAAAAAGTTCTTCTTTATGGGCTTCTCAATACTGATGAAGAATAAACACAACTGTGAAGAGAAATAAATCCATTGGATTATATTACATAAACTTTAGAACAGGAAATCCTGCCCACAAGTGTGTTCTATGCATTTATGATTAAATTAATTACAGATGGCTGGTAAATGGAGATTTTAATTGTTAAACAGAATCAAAGTCACAGAAACTTTAACAACATACAAAAAAAAAGAAACATATATGTAGTTGTTTAATGTAAACATCCTAATTTTATGAAATTTTATTTTTTCTTCCTTATGCTACTCAGATTATAGCCTCATTTAAGTCCCTTCATTGTCCTGAAGATAGGTAACCCGCTTATAAGACTTTTATAAGTGGACTTATAACTCAGCTTTTAAGACTTTTTCCACATCTACCTCAATATATATCATTTTTCTAACCAAAGTTTGCTTTGGTTAGAAAGCAAACCAAGGAATGCATGTTATGTTGGAAAGAACATATGTTATCCGTATGTTCATCTATTGTATTGTGTTTAGATTTTCTGTCCCTGTTTGTTGAATGTATTGTTGTGGTGAACACATGTTAAATCACACAAGAAATAAGTGAATGTGGATGCTTATAAAGTTTATAATCTGAGAGTCACAAATTAAGCTTCCTTACAAGCACATAAAATACAGAAGGTAATAAAAACTCAGGTGCAGCATTTTACACTGATGCCTACAATGGTTAAAAATAATTTGACTTCAGATGAAATACAGTAGCATGCTATTTTGATACATAATTTCTCACAGCTTCCAGTAAGTGGTGATTAGAGACAGGTCACATTTATACAAAGTAAAGCACCATGTGCCAACATTTTTCTTTGCCAGAAATCTGGCAGAAGATAAGGAGGTGTTTGAGCTCTACTGTTTCAATTAACTGAAAATGAAGGTAAGGTAATAGTTAATTGTTTTATGAGAAATTTAAAGACTTTAATGGAGAGTCATAAGGTTCTAGCTTCACAAGAAGATCCATGTTTAAAACCATTGAAACTGATCTATAAATGGGATATTTACCTTTCACTGAGCTTCAAAAGCCTTTTGTACAAATATTTTTTTGGGCTTCTGGAGTTTATATTATCACCTACAGTTAGAACAACTTTGCCCAAAAATGCAAGCAGGCTCCTTTAAGCACAATTCAATTCCCCATTCTCATTTTAGTCCCTATTAAGAATTAAATATAAAATTTGTGAACGTGAACATGTGCCTTAAAGTCTGAATCATGGTATAATTTATTTTCTTCATGTAGAAAATTTGAGTTTTAATCAATTTACAATACCTATATTGGTCATTTATAAACATTAAGACACATTTATTGAATTCATAATATTTGAATACTTATACTATATTGGTATAGCATTAGTAAACATAAACTAAATTATAAGTAGTTCATATATAAATGAATATGTGAATATATGAGTTTAGAATTTCATTTCGTATATTAATTCCTTCTCATTTCTTTAGATTTTGAACTTAATTAAATGTTAGCTATTTTAATTTATTAAGTATTCATTTTTAAGGAGTAATAGTCAAAATTGTTTCTCATTAGCAATTATTAAATCAACAAATTGCAAGACCTATTTTATATCAAAATGTGATTTTAGGACTATATCTTCATCATCTCACTTCTCAAGTGAACAAATTTTAATGCATGATGCTTAAAATTCTACTCTCTGTAGCTAACAGTGAGGCTTATGGCTCATGTTTAAAAACAACTACATCTATAAGTAATTTTTTTAAGGGGCAAAGATCCACTCTGTTACATGAAATGTTGAAGGAAATAAAAACAGAGTCAACTATGATGTGGAATTAGTAATGAATGGAAATATTAACAGAAATATTAAATAGGAAGGGAGATGAGATGATATGTAAATAAGAAATGACTGTCCAATATTAAAATGATGTGTCTTTATACTTGCAATCTAGCTATTCGTGAGGCTTCTTTCCTGTGCATTCTCCTTATCACTTTAGAGACCATTATTTTAACAGCCACATTAGTTGCATATTTGATGGCCAGTCTCTTTTAGTCAGTCAGCCATGACCTCTTTGGTACACAGAGGGACAAAAAAACCCACAAGTCATGTGAACTTAAGACATGGTTGATTTTGAACAAATATTTATGGACCGCTTCCTTTTAGTTATCGCTCATGAGAAGGCTTATAATCTTTAAATGTATAATCTTTAAATGTAAAATGATTGCAAGTATTGTAATTAACTATGTATGTCTTAGCATTTGAAGCCATTGTCCTTGGTACCTGATTCATGTCCTTCATTTTAGAATATATCCTCAATGAAAGGTGGTGCACTTGGTAATTATGGGTCTAGCAAACTTTGGTTAGAAAAATGATGTCCATTAAATACTGTTTGATTGAAATCTTTATTTAATAGTATATTTTTATAGTTCAATATGTATCTATTTCTATATCTTGCAGTATATTGAAACCTCCAAGATAAACGCATATGTAAATTCACTTACAGACAAGTATTTCTCAGTTTTTCTTTAGTAGTCATACAAAAACAAAACAATTTCTGAACACTGCATTACAAGTGATGCAAATACTGCTAATTCATATAAAATTGTGTAATATGAGGAGCCAAATAATACTCTCTTTGAATCAAAGTTTAGATTTAACTGTTATTTTACTGACTGGTACAGAAGTAATTGCAGTTTTGCATTGTTGAAATTTATTGGTTGATATTGGAATACATTCTTAATAATGTGCTTATGGTATACATCATTTTAATGAGCCCTTCTTGCTTTGCTTTTTTTTTTTGATAATGACTTATTACTTGCCTTTTTATTTGTATTTTATTTTATTTTTATTTATTTATTTTTTGTTACAAAATCTCATTTTGCCACCCTCAGTAGAGTGCTGTGGCATCACAGCTCACAGCAACCTCAAACTGTTGGGCTTAAGCGATTCTCTTCCCTCAGCCTACCAAGTAGCGGGGACTACAGGTGCCTGCCACAATGCCAGTCTACTTTTAGAGACGAGGTCTCACTCTAGCTCAAGCTGATCTCCAACTTGTGAGTTCAGGCAGTTCACCTGCCTGGGCCTCCCATCGTGCTAGGATTACAGGCATGAGCTACCACACCCGGCCTTTATTTGTATTTTAGATTATGGAAATGATGTTAGACAAAAAGCAAATCAAGCCATTTCCTCATTTAAGTTCAAATGACTTAAAAAGCAGCAGACAGCTAACAACATCTACAGTGCATTTAGCCCAGAAACTGCTAATGAATGTACAGTGCAGTGGTGGTTCAAGAAGTTTTGCAAAGGAGAAGAGAGTGCTGAAGATAAGGAGTGTAGTAGTCCGCCACAGAAGTACACAGGATCAATTGGGAGCACTCATGGAAGGCATTTGATGCGAATTGGACGGTATCAGAGCTCACAGTAAGTGGGTATCCCATGAGCTAACCCCAAATCAGAACAAATGTCATGTTCGGGCGTCATCTTCTCTTATTCTATGCAGCAACAAAGCATTTCTCAATCACATTGTGATGGGCGACCAAAAGTGAATTGTATACAACTGGTGATAACCAGCTCAGTTGCTGGACCAAGAAAAACCTCCAAAGAAATTTCCCAAACCAAACTGGCACAACAAAGGGTCAGGTGGTCTGCCCCTGGTCTGATCCACTGCAGCCTTCTAAATCCCAGCGAAACCATTACACCTGAAAAGTATGCTCAGCAAATCAATGAGAGGCACTGAACACAGCTATGCTCGCAGCTGGCATTGTTAACACAGAAAGGGCCCAGTTCTTCTCCACAACACCCATTAGCACATTGCACAACTAATGCTTCAAAAGTTGAAGGAATTGGGTTATGAAGTTTTGTCTCATCCACTATATTCACCTGACCCCTCACCAACCAACTACTATTCTTTAGGCCATCTTGACTACTTTTTGCAGGTAAAAGGCTTCCACAACCAGCAGGATGCAGAAAATGTTTCTTTCCAAGAGTTCATGGAATCTTGAAACACATATTTTTATGCTACAGGATTAAAAAATTTATTTCCCATTGGCAACAATGTCTTGGTTGTAATGGTGCCTATTTTTATTAGTAAAGATGTGTATGAAACTAGTATGATTTAAAATTGATGGCCCAAAGCTGCAATTATTTTTGCACCAACCTAAATAGTTATATAGTAATTTTCATCTGTAAGCCTAGATACTGGCAACTCTGTTATTGATTATTACACTTAACTAAAGGTAAAAATAATTTGGTGAAAGAAAGGAGATGTGTTTATTTCTTAACTGTCTGGAAACTTTCAGGTAAGTTTATAAGCATTTTTATAAAAATATCCCATTTCAAAACACGACATCTTAACATTTGCCCATGTCTAGTTTATGACTTTATTGCTTGAGATTTTTTATTTTAAAATTGTGTAGTTATCATGTTTTTGACAATAAAGCCATCTTATTAAGATATGGAATCCCTAAGGAAAATATAATTATACTATAATCTTAGATGGATATTTGTGATAGAAACGTGTTCCATACATGAATTCAACTACTGATTTTCCTATATATATGAAATTATATGTTAGTATTCCAATTTTATTATTTTTATTGTGTATTAATTATTTTGAACAAAGACTAATTTACTTGATAGATTTTCAATAATTGCAAGTATTTTAATTAACTACGTGTGTCATAGGAATATAACATAGTGTAGTACCTTTTAACTTAACCATTATATGGCTTTAAAAATCTGTCAGTTTTCAGCTAATAGCTATGGCAGATATAGGTGCACGTTGTTTCATTTGAACATCAAAATGAATGTGATTAAGAATAACTAACTTTGAATTGAGGGCAAAGTTAAACTAAAGTTGCAGATAAAATGCAGCTCATGAAGTATTTTAAAATAGAACTAGTGAATTTTTATTGTTTTTAAGGTGGTTCTTTGGATCATGAAAATTATCAGGATTTGGTCCATAAATCTCTTCAAGATAAATGGGTAAATTATACCAATTAGCTAAATACACAATTTTACTTTGGGAAAGAAATAAACTTGGAAATATAACATATTGTGGGAAATATTTTGCTATCTACTTTGTATGCATAACAGCTATATTTCATTTGTGATATTACACACTTATGTCAGGAGATCTATAAAAATACTTTATTGCAGCTGTCAAATTAAGCATATTTCTGCATGATAGAAATCAAAGATGCAATATTTGTTTTATAATGTTGAATATCTTCAAACAGAAAATACACATACACACATAAACTAAAAGCATTTTATTCCCTTTACTATATCTATTTAATATAAATGCTGAATTATTTGTCAATTTAAAAAATTAGAATAATTTATATCAATTCTAAAACAAAGAAAAATATAAAACTACATTACAGTTTGAGCTGTGACCTATAATTAGAATTAAATCATTCCCGTATTGCATTTATTCATGTGCTTTTAGACACATATTTTTATTTAAAAAAAAACCAGAATTCTCAAAATGCTACTTATTTATTAAATGTAAGCTTGTATTCATTTAAATACTGCTAAAGGAAAATTTAATTTTTACAACTTGAGCATATTTTTGAACAGACTGAAGAACTGACTAATTCAGAGGGAATTCTAATGGAAAAATTCAAATATTTTGAGAAACACAAGAATTATTTAAATAAATTATAGCCCTTTTGGGTACCAACTTTAATGCAGTTATTACTCATCTTCTAGAATGTATTTTGTATTTATGTTTAAGAATTATCATTTTGGTTCTTAATTATGTTCCCTCTTTATATAAAATAATTGCATTGGTTGTATACACTATCTTTGTTTCAATGATATGGAAACATACTAAACAAGTTAGTGTGGGCTGCAAAAAACAAGGCTATCATATTTACAATGAGGTAAATCAGCTGGACTTGGTTTAAGTCCTAGTTTTGTCACTTAAAATTATGATCTTAGGAAATTGACTTATGTGCTCTAAGGTAATGCATGGTTTCTCAAACTAGCACTACTGACATTTTAGACTTGATGATTTTTGTGGTTGTTGTTTTGTGGAATGAGAGCTTTCTTGTTTATTGCAGGATGTTTAGTATCATCCTTTGCTCCTACTTCTAAGATGTTAGTAGAACCTCCCGTATTATAACAGTAAAAAATGTCTCTAAAATCATCCCAAGTTGAGAACCACTAAGGCAATGGACTATAAATGCCTATTAGGCTGTTTGAGGGTTAAGGGCCATAATTAATTGATTTAGAACATAGCACAGAGCTTGGTATGTTCCATATTCAATAGATAAAATCCCATATGATTATTAAATTAAAAACTGTCAGATAGTAATTTACATTTTATGTACTTATAAATAATTACATAATAATACAAACTATGTATTTATATATAGAGTACACATATATATGTATATACCAATTATGTAATTATATATTATGTAATTATAACAAAATATGTTGTTCAACTGGATAATTTTTTAAAAATTATTACCAAAGATTAAGTAAATATTTATATTTAAAAACTATTCTATTTTTAATTTATTGTGAATCATATCTAGGATAAAACCTGATTAAAGTCATCTAAAGACATAGAACATTTACTTTAGGTTGTGATAGCCATTTGAATTTGAGGCATAGAAACCAAGAAACTATGTAAACTTTTATTCTTCAAGTCCTGGCGATTAAAACTTACAATGATAGCAAACAACAAAACCTGAATGGTGAATATTTGTGGTTGTGTTAGGGATGCTTTATTTTAGACAGCATATTCCTTGGCAATCTATTGAGTTCATGGAAATACAAAATGCTCTATTTCTACATTTTTATGAAGTATAATAGGCCTGTAAATACAGGCATATATCTAAACAATAGTCCATATTTACTACTTACCCTCTTCATGATTATAGAGCAATTAGCAAATTTCTTCTTAGAATTAAACATGTATAGTTTAATATGGTATATTTCATTATGCATGAAGGACATTAGGTGATTTCATAAAAGCATCATCCAAAACATAATAAGGTGACTTGAGCAAGAAGCTCGGTTCAAACAGAAAAAAAAAATTGTGAATAATTTATGAGACAGAATTTTTACTCCTGGATCAGATCAACATGGTGAGGAAGAAAAAGGTTTAGGTGTCAAATTGCTTTGTAGGCAAGTGTGAAGTATGAAAAGGGCCTCAGGACTTGTCCGCAGCTTCCTGGGAAGAAGAAATGTAATAGACATCAAAACTTATTTTGCTTTCTGATTCAAGAGACTTAAGGATGGCTCCTCAATAGATTATATAGGTTTGATGTTCCCTCTTGGTGGCTCTATAATGCCCTTGCTTTCATTGTCTTTTTGCTTATCATATTAACATGTAATTGTTTTTTTTTTGTTTGTTGGTAGAGTGCTATGGAGTCACAGCTCACAGCAATCTCAAACTCTTGGGCGATTCTCTTACCTCAGCCTCCTAAGTAGGTGGGACTACAGGCACCCACCACAACATCCAGCTATTTTTTTGTTGTAGTTGTCATTGTTGTTTAGCTGGCCCAGGCCGTGTTTGAAGCTGCCAGCCCTGGTATATGTGGCCGGCGCTCTAGCCGCTGAGCTACAGGCACCGAGCCTATATAATTGCTTTTTATATATTTATCTCCTTCACTAATTTCTTTTACTTTTAAAAAAGAGATCTTGCTAAACTTACGTGTCTTTACATGGTGAATATCTCATATAATACCTAGGGATAATTATGTGTACTAAATATATGAATTATAAATATCTCAGGAGGTTGGGTGGATTTGGAACTGCTGAGATAATAGGTACAGGTATGCTGTGGGCAGAGGCACTGAAACTTCTGGGATGGATTCTTTTTCTCACATTATATCAACATTTTATGGGAAATATAGAAAATCAACAAGTAACTATTACTTTGAACATTAACTACACTTTATAATAAAGGAAATGGATAGATTAAAATGAGTATAAATGAAAGTGAAGCCAGCTTAGAATGGATGGTTGAGAAAGTTCTTTGGGGAAAAAAAATGGTTAAGCTAAGATCAAAAAAATGAGAAAGACGAAGCCATGAGATAAGCTTAGAGATTAGAATTCCAGGAGCAGAGATAGTGCAAAGTCTAAGTAATGTGGTCATTTATGTGATAATGTTGAAAAAGTTTAGGACAACAGAGAGAGACAAAATTGGAGGGGTAAGAATCAATGTGAGTGGATTTTCAGCCATCAAGGAGGCAGCTGGAATTTGAGCAGAAACGTAAGATGAATACTCGTGACTTAATAGATAAGTATAAAACTCATTTACTTTACAGGATTTTAAGTCTATGGAAATAAATTTGTTGATTCAGAGTATACAGAAACCAGAAGACTTATGACAGAGCATAAAGATCCAGAAGTTGAAGTCTTTATTAAAAGAAAGAATACAGTAAAAAGCCTTAAGAGGGGGAAAAACACAAAAACAAATCAACACACTAAAAAGCAAGAAACTGCAGTGTCTGAAGACAAATGAAGAAAAAAATATTAAGAATAACAACATTTTTAACATTTAGGAATAGAAAATGAAGGTCAAAAATGAAGACAAAAATGAGAAAATCCTAGTTTTTACTACAAGACATTTTTGGTTACATTGGTAAGAGTAAAATCAAGTAGTGAAGGGGAAGTTATATTCGAATAAATTAGATATAGAACAGCATCAAGGGAGAATGGAAAGCCAAATACAATGGCAATTTTAAAGCTTTTTTATGTAAAAAGAAAAAAAGTTTGTGATAGTTGGAAGACACTTCAGATAAACACTGGGAATTCTAAATGTAGCAGGTATTTGGTCACACCTATATTTTAGTGGAAGAGAAAAAATGTAGAAATAAGTGCTGATGCTTGAGTAAAAATGAAAAACTCAGCCAAGACCTTGACAAAGGTGAAATAATTCACAGCAGATACAGGAGAGCCTTTGACACAAATAGCAGTACTTCACGGATTGTAAAGCAAATTGAAAAAAGAAGCAAAATAGAAAGTAGGTGCAGAAACAGAGAATTGCAGTTTTATTTTTTATAGAAAGATGAAGTTCATTTCGTATTTTTTATTTTTCAACCAAGTACAATTCAAATTGTCTGCTAAAGGATAGTTCATAAAAATATGTAAGACAAATTTAGTCCGTTATATGTACCAAAATTAATTTATTTATTAAGCATTGTAAGGTTATCAATTATCACTCACTTTTTGCCTACAAAATGAGACATCATTTAATTTATGTATAGTAAATTAGTTCCTATTTTATTTCCCAGTCTTCTGTAGTCTTTAGATAATATGACATTTTTTCCATTGAGTAGGTTGTAAGTGTGCAAAACTTTTATGTCATTTTAACATCTAGACTTCATTATTAAGTTATAAATCAGGTTAAATGATTTACCCTAATTATCTACAGTAAACCTCAGATGAACTAGAAAACCATAGAACATTTTTTCAAAAGTTTTAATTATTTTATTTCTCCACTGGACAATGCCAGTAGTTTAACTGAGTACCAATTTACAGAAGATAATAAAAAATCATATAATCTACTTAGATACAATGGCTGTTACTACATATCCTGTAGATTTTTGCATTTAATGGATCAAGAAAGGGAAATTCCAAAAAGGTTTTTGACTTTTCCTAATAGTCTTTCTTTTCCTAATAGTGAAAAGAACACTGTACCTTCTAGTTTTCCATTATGTATTTAGGATGAAAGGAGATATATTGGCCAGGTGTGGTGACTCACACCTATAATCCTAACACTTTGGAAGGTTGAGGTGGGTAGATTGCTAGATAGAATTCAGAAGTTCGAGACCAGCCTGAGCTAAAAATAGACTCCCACCTCTACTAAAAATAGAAAAAAAAAAAAAAAAACAGCCAGATATTGTGGTGGACCCCTGTGGTACCAGCTACTCCAGAGGCTGAGGCAAGAGGTTCACTAAGTTTGAGGTTGCTGTGAGCTATGACACCATGAACTCTACAGAGAGCAACAAAGAGAGATTCTGTCTCTCTACAAATAGGAGCTATAATGCATCAAGAAGTGTTTCTTTGGAAACTATTATCTTGCAATTAATTGTTCTGAAATATAACAATATTATTATTATTTTGTTGAATTATTTAATTACTAAATAATTATGTCAGAACATAAATCAGCATTTATTAACAATAGTAAGATCTAGAAAAAGAAAAATGCTTCACTTTATTTTATGTTACTTAATGGTTTAAGCAAAACCATTCATTATTGTACTGAAAATTGTTGAAAAAAGTACCTTTATACTTTGAATGATGCATTTTCTTGTGATAGTTTAGATGTAATTTTCCAAATTTTCTTGAACATATACAAAAAATTGTCATTTTTCTTCCCATAAAAAAATAAAAACTAAATATTCCATCTGCTCTTGCAATCAGAGCTTGATTTCTTAATTGCTACAATGAACTTCAAAAATATTGCAGTCATAAAGGTGATCAAAAGAAGTTTATAGGACTAAAGGTCAAATTTAATTAGATGTCAGACTACAGAAAGTCTAATAAAAAAAGTGAGAGCACAAAAAGTATTTGGATTGTATTTTCAGAAGCCAGCCATGGAACAAGTTCTCCCCAGAGTAGAATAATGTATATTGAACTTCTTAATCAATTACACTATTTTAGTTAACAATAATAAATTGTTAGTTTTAAATAACTTTTAACAATAAGACACTAGAAATCAATAAGGGAGTATGCTTGCAGATATGAATAAAGTAAGTCCTTGGGTTATCAATTTAAAATTTGTACAAGTAATTTCTATGCTAAGGTAATAATTTGGCTTATTAATCAATGCAAAATAAAAAAAATACTAACAGCACTAACATATTTTGAATTTTACAGATTAGTTCTTTCCTTGATTAAAATAATTATATTTTATTTTTTCCAAATGTATAACACAAGTATTCACAGATGTTTGTGTGCATATAAAAATGTATATACACATACACATAAAATCACATGCACACATTCATAAAAAGACCCAAGTATGTAAAATATTAGTTCTTTCACTACTTTTTATCTATATTCTTTTGTTACATAGTGGTCCCCCATTCCTATGCAAGAAGCACAACCTTTTTGTGGCAAGAAAAATGAAATACATGAACAATATTTTCAACTGGAAAAAAGGTTTCATACTTGATATTTTCCATTGACCTTCCTTGAAATAACAGTCTTTGTGACTGTGATTCTATATCCCCAACCTGCTGAATGAAATCCCAGTCTTATTTACAATGTGGCACATTAACTTATCCCAGAATATGAAGCAAATATCAGGAAGAATATACTTTACTGTCATTGGATTTGAAATATCACTTTTTTTCCCCAGCACGGCTGGAAATTGCCGAGAGAACATGAGCTTTGGGGATGTGTAGAGCTATGCTTGAATAATGTTATGATAAAAAGCCATGTGATACTAACACCACACTGGATACTCCAAATACTTCTTAAATGGTAAAATGAAAATATGAACAAATTTGTATTCAGAATCCTTATGAGGATAAAGATACCAAGTGTACATTGTGTTTAATCCAGTGTCTAGTCCATGACTTAATATAATCATCTTATTTTGAAAAGAAACATTATACTTTTCTTAATTTGTATAGAAGCATGTGAGTTAAAAAATAATGGAATAAACATATACAAAATAAAGAAATAATCCATTTTCATTGGATTTTGCATATATTAGATTTCTACACCTTTTTCTCCACCTCCTCTGAAGACTTTTTTTTGATCGTGTGTGTTTGTTCTGTTTTTAATCTTCTTGGTGTTTAGTATAAGTAACTGATTTATATGTCCTACATGTGGCATTCAGACCCAGAGAAAATAACGCTTGGAAATGCACGATTATTGCTACACAATCTGACCCAAATAAGCTGAAAAAGTGCCAAAAATGATGTTTACTCCTCTAATTGGGTTTTTCTACCAGTAAATATTATCAACAACTGCTGGAAATGAACAGCTCAGCCAGGTGGTTGGTATGGCTCTAGTGAGGATCTCTTTCTCTGAGACCTGCAAATCTTTAAAATAACCATGAAAAATCTCCTAACAGGCAGAAAATAAGCAAGTCCAAAAACTAAAATCTGAGCTGAAGAAAGTGTCTCTTGTTACACTCAGAGATCACCCAATTTTGAACCTGAAAAATATCTTAGCGTATTCTAGTGTTTTGAAGAAGAAAATCGTAGGACTAAAGACTTAAAGGAATGGATGAAAATCACAAAACTTGATCAGATTCTGAGCAGTGGTCAGGTATCAGACATCCAAGTGAATAATTTTATTTTCTCTGACACCCATTATGTCTTTTGACACAGGACAACTGTACTGTCTTTTCTTTAGCTATTTGTAAAAACTCCTTTATAATTTTGCCACTTTCTGATAATCTGCTTGCTCAAGTGGAGCTACTAGGGTGTGATTAGTACAAGCAAAATAGACCCCAATGGAAGTCTAACATTTACATGAGCAACATGCTCAGAATCCACCTTGGAGTTGGGTGTGGGAGAGTCAATTCTATATGAATTTTACAGTTTTGCACAGTTAGCACTGTTAAAAAGGGAAACAAGGGAATATATATTTAAAAAGTGACAATCTTCAAAACTACTTTAGTAAAGAGGTAAAGCAGGCCGTGGGTTCTTAGTTTTGAGGAAAATATGCAATAAGAGGGTAAAAATTATTACACACTTTCCTAAGCATACCATTTTACAAAGATAATACCACATGTGGCACACCTTCTCAAATTCTAGAGATACAGTTTAGTAATCTCAACTGTCACGCTTAACGAAGATGGCACCAAAACACATTGTCATTATTTAATTAGAATTTACTGAAAAGAAAAATGACAATTAACTATATGCTTGCATATATATTTTATTTAGTATTGTTCATTTATCTGCAATGCAAGTAATATTTAATATCTGCTCTTCTTGATACAGTTGCTGAAAAACAATTTTTGTAACAGTGGAATTTTAAAAACTGGTTATTTTAACTAAAAATTAAGACAACAATTTTAAAATTATCATTAAAAAAATTAAGCTTGTGTTTCAAAGGTATTCTTAAATGTTTTTTGGTAGAGATCCATAACCTGTGCATAATTTTATGTTTCCATTCTCAAGATTTATTAGAAATGCCATATTTTGTTTTGAATTAGACAGATAAGTGAAAATACTCAGTTTAAACATTTGAACCATAACTGCACTTTGAAATTTTAAAGAAATAAATGTAACAAGAAAGTGTGCTGTCATGAGAACTGGCAACTCAACATTTCTTTATTATTATAAAAAACTCATTTTGCTAGCAGTGAAACAAGGATAAAAATATAATAATCATAGCTCATGAGGTACCTTTCAACTGTACTAATCCTCTCATCTCAATCTCCCTATACACACAAAAGAATCTTCTCGATAGCATCAAAACAGAGCCATTATTATCCTATTTTACAGATCAGGAAACTGAAGAATGACTAAACACACAAAAATAATTTGCTTAAAATATCAGGGTTAAAACATGACAACCTCTGCCCCTCCCCAAAGTATAGCCTAGCATAGTGTTTCTGAGCACAGACTCCTGAGGGGAATGACTAGAGTTCAAATTCTGGTTCTCATACTAGTTGTGTGTTTTTGAGATATTGCTCCTCAGTTTCTTCATCTGCAGAATGAAGATAATAACCATAACTACCATAGAGTTCTTTTGTGAAGATTAAATGGACGTGTGTAAATAATGTATTTGTAACAATGCCTGAATGTTATTAAAGCCAACGTGAATGGTTATTTGTGTTAGGAAATCCACATTTTTTTTTTTTTTTGAGACAGTCTCACTTTATCACCCTTGGTAGAGTGCCATGGCATCACAGCTCACAACAACCTCCAACTCCTGGGTTTAGGCTATTCTGTTGCCTTAACCTCCCGAGTAGTTGGGAGTACAGGCACCTGCCACAATGTCTGGCTATTTTTTTGTTGCATTTTGGCTGGGGCTGGGTTTGAACCCACCACCCTCAGTATATGGGGCTGGAGCCCTACTCACTGAGCCATAGGCGCCGCCCCTCCACGTGGTTTTTATGGGATCACACTGCCAGCAAACTTGTCATTTTAATATAGTTCACATAACACATTGATAAAATGTTACAACTTCTCAGAAATGTACTCACTTACCAGGCTGGATTTTTTTTTTATTTATTTAATTACAAAATATCACCATGCATTATCAATTTATTTTTAAAAGATAGCTTAAATTTGATAGTGTAACATTTATGTGGTTGTAAAGATATAAGGGCCTCAATAATGTTTTAGTTTTTACCAAACTGCTACACGTTATGCCTGAACTTTCTGTGAAATTGATTATTTTTATTACTTTATTGAAATTTGGATAAAAATTGTGGACAAACTCTGATTTCACATTGGCTTTGAGATAAAGAACAGGTATGTAAATTTGTCCTTTGATGTACTTGTTAAGCTTTGATTTGGTGTTTACCAGAATTCTTAGTACAGAAATGCCTCAAGAAACACTGAACTCGGTACTTCAAACTCAGAATATAATGCAGCTGGTAACCCTAGAATCTATTACTGTGACACCAGTCCTTCTTAATGAACTTATGGCCAAATATGGTAACATATCATAGAGATAACATGCCCCTCACAAAGGAGTTTCTTAATGGTACATTTATTGTAAGTGGTTTCAAAGACAAAATAAATATCAAGAACTAAAGGAAACTTCGGGCGGAAAAAAAATGAGTATTTCACATCTATGGTGCATCTTAGAATGGGTACAGGCGATTGCACTAATGTACACAGCTATGATTTAACAATAAAATATAAATAAAAAAATAAAACCAGAACACTATGCAAAAAAAAAAAAAAAAAACCATAGCATTCTACCTAGGGCAAAAGAGAAAGACGTTGTCTCAAAATTTAAAAAATCAATCAACAAAAGGCCTACATCTAAAACTCTGAAAACTCCTCTAAGAAAATAACCACTGTTAAAAGAAGAAGAAATTTGAAACAACTTTAATGTCTAACTCTAACAGAATATCTAAATAAAATTTTGATATATTAAAAAAATGAGTATTTCAAGATTGTCTTATGCTTAGAACTTGTTTTTTATTTTCCTTTTGTAAATGTGGAACAAATACATTTTAGATTTCCAAAGCACAGAGAACTGCTTTAAAATTCTCTTGTGCACTTTGCTTTCGAAAACTTAAATTTATATGTGGAAGCATACCCTATTTTCAAAAATACATAGTGTCTGTTAAACTGGACAATAAATTTTAATGGGTATTTTTAGTAATTGTATTTTTCCTTTAGTCTATTTAAATATAATATAAACTCATTTTGCATGTGTTTTACCCAGTTTATGAAACACTCCCAAAGTAAAATTTAATATTTATCTATTCCTTTTCTCATCATATATGACTAATATCAATGAAAATAAAAGGAGAAAGAAATAGAATGCGAGAATGACTTCTACTCGAAAAGAAAGTTCTTGGGTGGGGCCACATCTACGGTGCATCTTAGAATGGGTACAGGAGAAACTTACTAAATGCAGAATACAAATGCCTACATACAGTAACTAAGAAAATGCCATGAAGGCTACGTTGAACAGTTTGATGAGAATATTTCAGATTGTATATGAAACTCGCACATTGTACTCCTTGATTGCACAAATGTACACAGCTATGATTTAACAATAAAAATAAATAAATTAAAAAAAGAAGAAGAAAAGAAAGTTCACGTTGTATCTTTCAGGATTGTACATATAAGAATTGTCATGAACAAAGTAGTTTGATCAGAATTTTGCAGATGAGCATAAAATGTAAATAAGTAAAATAAATTATGTTAATGCTGGTAAGATAGATTCTGTAAAGTAAATGTTCAATCCTAACAGAAGCCATTGCTCCCAGGGAACCACAGCAATATTCTCTCTCTCATCTGAACTTTAAGAGTTCTGGGAATTGGGCATCGCCTGTGGCTCAAGGAATAGGGCGCCGGTCCCATATGCCAGAGGTGGCAGGTTCATACCCAGCCCCGGCCAAAAAAAAATCACAAAAAAAAAAAAAAAAAGAAAGATTTCTGGGAATCAATTGTTATTTAAACATTGAGGGACAAATTGAAAGGTTGTAGTTTCTTTTCTTTTTTTTGTAGAGACAGAGTCTCACTGTACCGCCCTGGGTAGAGTGCCGTGGCGTCACACGGCTCACAGCAACCTCTAACTCTTGGGCTTACGCGATTCTCTTGCCTCAGCCTCCTGAGCAGCTGGGACTACAGGCGCCCGCCACAACGCCCGGCTATTTTTTTGTTGCAGTTTGGCCGGGGCTGGGTTTGAACCCGCCACCCTCGGCATATGGGGCCGGTGCCCTACTCACTGAGCCACAGGCGCCGCTCTGTAGTTTATTTTCTAATGCAGTGATGGTAAACAATGTTTGAAGCTTTCCTTGAACAATGTTTTTGTTTACCTGTGGTGCCCTTATCAATGATAACTTAGTAATTAATATTTTATTTTCCATTATGTAATCTCATGAAGATCATGGTAATTATTCCTAGGATCTATGAACTGTACTTCTCACTTTTTAGAAAACATGAAGTCTGTGTTTGAGTGACATGGGTTTTTAAAATTCTATTCCTAAAGTGGTTTAGTTTTTATTTTTAAGGATTTTTGAACTACAGATTGACTGCCTAGTGAAATGTAAGTTGCAAATACCTTTTATAAATATTGTTATATATTTTGGAAATGTGTTTAGTTGTTTTCTAGTTAATGGCAACTTTTACAAAGTATTACCTAATTCAGACAAATCTTTCTACCAGTTTAATGTACTGCTGACATTTCTAAATATATTGGGATATGAAATGAATCATCTGAGTAAAGCATTACATAATATGAATCTCCTTGAACAAATATACTGATCAAAACATAATTTTTGCTGTGTTTTGTTTTTACAATATTAATATTGTAATTACATCCCTAATACCAGGATTTATAAAAGATGCTTTGCAAACACTATAGCGTAGGTGCCAATCAATTCATATGGCTGCATAAGGCAAGAAGGAGTATTGGTCAATAAAAGATGATGCTGGTGCAACTCTGCTAGTGTGTGCCTGCTGAATGCCAGCCTTCTCTAGGACCTGGCTTAAAGACACTTTGGTCCAAAGTTCTGCAAATCTTGATTGAAAGAATGTAAAGAGCATATCACATTAAGGCAGCATAAAGAATGTAGTGAAATTCCAACACTACTTATCCATAGCAACAAAATATAAAGTATTGAGTGTATTAGTTATATATTACATATTGCTCTGTAATAAATTAAGACGGTCTTAGCAGCTTAAAATAACATCTGTTTTCATGACTCAGGAGTCTAGGTAAAACATCACCATGTCTCTTGCTTAGAATCTTTGTTGTCGGTGTTGTTAGGGAAAGTTCAAGTTGTATTTTTTAGGTTGAAATCTGTCAGCTATGGCTACACTCTCACCTGAGTATCAGGGTCCTCCTCCAAGCTCATTCAGGTTGTTTGACAGAGTTCAGTTCCTTATGGTACATCACAAAGCTAGAATTATAGAGGACATCATATAATTCTATCTCCCACATTTAGAAACCAAATGTGTGATTAATATATAATATATAAAGTATATTATCCAATTCCAGGAAACTGTTCTTTAAATGGAAAAAATTATGAAGATAACCGTTTTCTCACATTATTTTAGAGGTGAGTATAATTTCTTCTCTACAAATTTAACTTGAATTTTTTAAAGAATTCTTCTATGGTTCCATGTTAAAAATATTAAGGTGTTAGTATCAAAATATTATCTGAAGCAAAATTCAGTGAGGGCCCCAAAACAAATCATAAAATACAGACATATAAAAAAGTAACAATCAATTAAATACTATATTACAAGTTAGAAATTTCAATTATATAAAGATGCTGTATGAAATTCAAAATGTAAAACAATTAGAGAATATATTCCTAACTGTTGGGCCCGGGACTGGCCAGGTCTCCCTCCCGGCCTATGTTCCTCTCTGGAGTAGACGGCTGTGTTACCCTGCTCGGGATTAACTCTCCTTAGGTGCTGGGTGTGGGTAATTCGTCTTAGCAGAAGAGAGAGAGAAACAGTCTTTGAGGGAGAGGAACAGTCCTCCTAGGAGTATGAAACTTAGCAGTCTTCTTCAGAGCAGGAGGAGCAAAAGAGTCAGAGTGAGTGAGTCCGTGAAAAAATGAATGACCCAGACCGACCTCTCCTGCAGCTACTTATACACATGATCCCATGGCTCTTTGCACCACAGGTGTGGAGACTGCCAAGCACTGATGTTCTCATCTCACGAACATTGAGGAGAGCCGAATTCTTCCTCATGCCCTAAGGTGTTATATTACCGAGCTGTTGCAGGTGTTTCTTATAGTTACAGAGTGTTCAAAACTTAACCGTGCTTCTCCTTCCTGTGAGCTCTACACCTAACATTCTGAAAGATAAACTACATAATATTTTATTAAATAAAATTACAAATATAAGACAGATTAAAATATGAAGAAATATATTTAAATCTTACATTAGTAGAAAGTAAAGAAAGTATTATGTTTGTATGAATAGTAAAACAGTAAATAGTAAATTTTAAAGAGTTAGTTTTGGGCTGCTAGTGTGTCTCAAGGAGTAGGGCGCCGGTCCCATATACTGGGGGTGGCTGGTTCAAGTCCAGACCCGGCCAAAAACTGCAAAAAAAAAGTTAGTTTTTAAAGAGTTTAGTCAGATTTTTTATTTATATTTTTATTATTTTTATATTTTTAAAATTTCTACTTTTTTCTCTCTTCTTTCCAATTGTTATTTTTTGCCAACCACATTTTGTAAATTCTACAATTTGGGGGTGGGTAAAAGGAAGAGTGATTTCTAAGTATTATACAAATATTTCTCAAACATACATATATACACACATTTCTATGAATTAGCTTATGACTGTTATATTGTCTAATTGATGCTATTTGTTCATACAGTGAGAAGATGTCAAGTAGAAGTAAAAGTCTGATGACATTTGACTTTTTATATGAGAAAAAAGGATTAAAGTCTTAGGTATGGTAGAGATGAAAGGTTTGTCCCTAAAATTTGAAAGGAATTAAAATCTGGTCATTCAACTGCAACATATATGTGGCAGTGAAGAAATAGAAAAGTAAATACTGAGCAGAGGATAAATATGTCTTCTCACTCATTAATTTATCCAACACTTATGTATTGAGTCCCCACTGCATGTCATTTTAAGTACTAGTGATACAGTCAAGGCCACTGCCTGCAGGAGCTTACATTGTGATAAGGAGAAATAGGCAGTAAATAAATGTATTTGATATTAAATAAATAAATATATTTGTATCAAATGTATTTGAATCATAACATATGTAAATAATATATTATATGGCATAATTTAAACCTAGGAAAATTTATATCAATAAGAATACACAAAAATACGGGTATAGAGAATACCAGGGAAGAACAGGGTTAGCTTTGCAATTTTACAAAACAGACAAAAATGTGATTTGAAAGAGTTACAATTGGCTGGGTTCATGGGCTCACACCTGTAATACTAGCATTCTGGGAAGCTGAGACAGTAGGAGGTCTTGAGTTCAGGAGTTTGAGATCAGCCTGAGCAAGAGTGAAACTCCATCTCTACTAAAAATAGAAAAATTAGCCAACCTTTGTTGTGGGTGCCTGCAGTTACTTAGGAGGCTGAGGCAGGAGGATTACTTGAGTCTTGGATTTTGAGATTGCTGTGACATAGGCTGATGCCAACAGCCTGGGTGACATAGTGAGATGAGAGAGAGAGAGAAAGAAACTATACACATGAACAAATTCCAAATGAGACTGAAAAATGTTACTATATGTATTAAATACAAATAGTAACGTCAAAAGTTGCTTAAAGAGAGCATTTATGAGGCCAAAGTTCATTAATATTAGAACCAAATGTGAATGAAAGGACAATTGGATGTGAGAATTGAGACCAAGTGCAAAGTGATGAAAGATAAGGGTTCTTAGTCCCATCTTTGCATTAGAATCACCTGGGAGACAGAGATAGATGTAAATAAGTTACATATAACATATAGGCATACATGTGTATATACATACACGTCCACACACACACACATACAGACAGAAATTGACTTAGGTGATAGCCTTTCTTTTACAATACAATTGATACTCGGACATTATTATAATTTAAAATTGTGGTTTGTAACAGTGAAACTGAAGAAGAATATTTAGAATTTGTATCACAGAGTATTTCTGAAAATATTAAAATCTTATTTAGGAAAAAACAGAGAGTCATACCTCAAAAATAATTCAAGTTTTAGTTTGAGAAACTGGAAGAATAAAGTTGTTATTTATTGAGATGGAAAAGACCATTCAACAAGAAATTATACGGTGAGGGTTTGAAAAAAACAGCTTATATCTTATACATCACTGATAGCTCCTTCAGACTAACACTTATTTTTAAACATAACAAATGTTTAATAACTTCTTAGATGTATTAATACTGTTTAAATACAAGAGTGAGCAGAATGAAATGTAGTAACTATTGCTTTATATATTTTTAGTTATCTTCTGTATTTGTGGCCCTTCTTATACTATCTTTTTTCATCACTCTTTTAGAAAGAATCATTTTTTATATTTTTTTCAATCTTTTTTTTTTTTTTTTATTGTTGGGGATTCATTGAGAGTACAATAAGCCAGTTACACTGATTGCAATTGTTAGGTAAAGTCCCTCTTGCAATCATGTCTTGCCCCCATAAAGTGTGACACACACTAAGGCCCCACCCCCTCCCTCCGTCCCTCTTTCTGCTTCCCCCCCCATAACCTTAATTGTCATTAATTGTCCTCATATCAAGATTGAGTACATAGGATTCATGCTTCTCCATTCTTGTGATGCTTTACTAAGAACAATGTCTTCCAATTCCATCCAGGTTAATACGAAGGATGTAAAGTCTCCATTTTTTTTAATGGCTGAATAGTATTCCATGGTATATATATACCACAGCTTGTTAATCCATTCCTGGGTTGGTGGGAATTTAGGCTGTTTCCACATTTTGGCGATTGTAAATTGAGCTGCAATAAACAGTCTAGTACAAGTGTCCTTATGATAAAAGGATTTTTTTCTTTCTGGGTAGATGCCCAGTAATGGGATTGCAGGATCAAATGGGAGGTCTAGCTTGAGTGCTTTGAGGTTTCTCCATACTTCCTTCCAGAAAGGTTGTACTAGTTTGCAGTCCCACCAGCAGTGTAAAAGTGTTCCCTTCTCTCCACATCCACGCCAGCATCTGCAGTTTTGAGATTTTGTGATGTGGGCCATTCTCACTGGGGTTAGATGATATCTCAGGGATGTTTTGATTTGCATTTCTCTAATATATAGAGATGATGAACACTTTTTCATGTGTTTGTTACCCATTCGTCTGTCATCTTTAGAGAAAGTTCTATTCATGTCCCTTGCCCATTGATATATGGGATTGATGGCTTTTTTCATGTGGATTAATTTGAGTTCTCTATAGATCCTGGTTATCAAGCTTTTGTCTGATTGAAAATATGCAAATATCCTTTCCCATTGTGTGGGTTGTCTCTTTGCATTGGTTATTGTCTCCTTAGCTGTACAGAAGCTTTTCAGTTTAATGAAATCCCATTTGTTTATTTTTGTTGTTGTTGCAATTGCCATGGCAGTCTTCTTCATGAAGTCTTTCCCGAGGCCAATATCTTCCAGTGTTTTTCCTATGCTTTCTTGGAGGATTTTTATTGTTTCATGCCTTAAATTTAAGTCCTTTATCCATCTTGAATCAATTTTTGTGAGTGGGGAAAGGTGTGGGTCCAGTTTCAGTCTTTTACATGTAGACATCCAATTCTCCCAACACCATTTATTAAATAGGGAGTCTTTCCCCCAAGGTAAGTTCTTGTTTGGTTTATCGAAGATTAGGTGGTTGTAAGATGTTAGTTTCATTTCTTGGTGTTCAATTCGATTCCAAGTACCTATGTCTCTCTTTTTGTGCCAGTACCATGCTGTCTTGAGCACTATGGCTTTGTAGTACAGACTAAAATCTGGTATGCTGATGCCCCCAGCTTTATTTTTGTTACAGAGAACTGCCTTAGCTATATGGGGTTTTTTCCGGTTCCATACAAAACGCAGAATCATTTTTTCCAAATCTTGAAAGTACGATGTAGGTACTTTGATAGGAATGGCATTGAATAGGTAGATTGCTTTGGGAAGTATAGACATTTTAACAATGTTGATTCTTCCCATCCATGAGCATGGTATGTTCTTCCATTTGTTAATATCCTCTGCCATTTCCTTTCTGAGGATTTCATAGTTTTCTTTATACAGGTCCTTCACCTCCTTCGTTAGGTATATTCCTAGGTATTTCATTTTCTTTGAAACTATGGTGAAGGGAGTTGTGTCCTTAATTAGCTTCTCATCTTGACTGTTATTGGTGTACACAAAGGATACTGACTTGTGGACATTGATTTTATATCCTGAAATATTACTGTATTTTTTGATGACTTCTAGGAGTCTTGTGGTTGAGTCTTTGGGGTTCTCTAAGTATAAGATCATGTCGTCAGCAAAGAGGGAGAGTTTGACCTCCTCTGCTCCCATTTGGATTCCCTTTATATCCTTGTCTTGCCTAATTGTATTGGCTAGAACTTCCAGCACTATGTTGAATAGTAAAGGTGACGGACGACAACCTGGTCTGGTTCCAGTTCTAAGAGGAAAAGCTTTCAGTTTTATTCCATTCAGTAAAATATTGGCTGTGGGTTTATCATAGATAGCTTCAATCAGTTTTAGAAATGTGCCACCTATGCCTATACTCTTCAGTGTTCTAATTAGAAAAGGATGCTGGATTTTATCAAATGCTTTTTCTGCATCTATTGAGAGGATCATGTGATCTTTATTTTTCCCTCTGTTAATATGGTGGATAACGTTTATGGACTTGTGTATGTTAAACCAGCCTTGCATCCCTGGGATGAAGCCTACTTGATCATGATGAATGACTTTTTTGATGATAAGCTGTAATCTATTGGCTAGGATTTTGTTGAGAATTTTTCCATCTATATTCATGAGTGAGATTGGTCTGAAATTCTCCTTTTTGTTTGAGTCTTTTCCTGGTTTTGGTATCAGGGTGATGTTTGCTTCATAGAATGTGTTGGGGAAGATTCCTTCTTCCTCAGTTTTTTGGAATAATTTCTGCAGTACAGGAATAAGCTCTTCCTTGAAGGTTTGATAGAATTCTGGAGTGAAGCCATCTGGACCAGGGCATTTTTTCATTGGAAGCTTTTTTATTGTTTCTTTGATCTCATTGCTTGAAATTGGTCTGTTCAGGAGGTCTATTTCTTCCTGGCTAAGTCTAGGGAGAGGGTGTGATTCCAAATATTGATCCATTTCGTTCACATTGTCAAATTTCTGGGCATAGAGTTTCTGGTAGTATTCAGAGATGATCTCTTGTATCTCTGTGGGATCAGTTGTTATTTCCCCTTTACCGTTTCTGATTGAGGTTAGTAGAGATTTTACTTTTCCATTTCTAGTTAGTCTGGCCAATGGTTTATCTATTTTATTTATTTTTTCAAAAAACCAACTCCTTGTTTCATTAATTTTCTGAATGATTCTTTTGTTTTCAATTTCATTGATCTCTGATTTGATTTTGGATATTTCTTTTCTTCTACTGAGTTTAGGCTTAGATTGTTCTTCTTTTTCCAATTCCATAAGATCTCTTGTGAGATTGTTGATGTGCTCTCTTTCTGTTTTTCGAATGTAGGCATCTAAAGCGATGAATTTTCCTCTCAAAACTGCTTTTGCAGTATCCCACAGGTTTTGGTAGCTTGTGTCTTCATTGTTGTTATGCTCAAGGAAGTTAATGATTTCCTGTTTTATTTCTTCCTGCACCCATCTGTTATTCAACAGAAGATTGTTTAATTTCCATGCCTTTGGGTGGGGTCGAGCATTTTTGTTAGAGTGGAGTTCCACCTTTAGTGCCTTATGGTCTGAAAAGATACAAGGTAAAATTTCAATTCTTTTGATTCTGTTGTTATTTGTTTTGTGTCCCAGGATATGATCAATTTTGGAGAATGTTCCATGGGGTGATGAGAAGAATGTATATTCTTTATCTTTGGGGTGCAGTGTTCTATATGCATCTATCAAGCATAGTTGTTCCAGGGTCTCATTTAAATCTCTTATATCTTTGTTTAATTTCTGTTTAGAGGATCTGTCCAGCTCTGTAAGTGGTGTGTTAAAGTCCCCTGTTATGATGGTATTATCAGATATCATATAGCTCAGACTGAGTAAGGTCTGCTTCAAGAATCTGGGAGCATTTAAATTGGGTGCATAAATATTTAGAATTGAAATGTCTTCTTGTTGTAGTTTTCCCTTGACCAATATAAAGTGACCATCTTTGTCTTTTTTGACTTTAGTTGCTTTAAATCCACATGTATCTGAAAATAAGTTTGCAACTCCTCTTTTCTTCTGAATTCCATTTGCCTGAAAAATTGTCTTCCAACCCTTGACTCGGAGCTTTAATTTGTCTTTTGAAGCCAGGTGTGTTTCTTGCAGACAGCAAATGGATGGCTTGTGTTTTTTAATCCAGTCAGCCAATCTATGTCTCTTCAGTGGGGAAGTCAAGCCATTAACATTTATTGAGATAATTGATAAGTGTGGTAGTATTCTATTCGTCTTATTTGGTGAGAGTCCATTGCTTAGTTTTATCTTTTGCATCAGTGTGGAGGTTAGGTTCTGTCCTTTAATTTCTGAGTTCTTACTTTGCTGCTGATCCATTGTGGTGGTCAGTGTGTAGAACAGGTTGAAGTATTTCCTGTAGAGCTGGTCTTGTTGTGGCGAATTTCCTCAATGTTTGTATATCCGTAAATGATTTGATTTCTCCATCAATTTTGAAGCTTAGCTTAGCAGGGTACAGAATTCTGGGCTGGAAATTGTTCTGTTTAAGTAGATTAAAGGTAGATGACCATTGTCTTCTTGCTTGGAAAGTTTCATTAGAGAAGTCTGCGGTCACTCTGATGTATTTGCCCCTGTAGGTCAACTGGCGCTTACTCCTGGCAGCTTGCAGAATCTTTTCTTTTGTCTTGATTTTGGACAGGTTCATCACAATGTGTCTTGGAGAAGCTCGGTTAGAGTTGAGGCGACCTGGGGTCCGATATCCCTCTGAAAGCAGTGTGTCAGAATCTTTGGTGATGTTTGGGAAATTTTCTTTTATAATATTCTCTAGTATTGCTTCCATTCCTCTGGGGCATTCTTCTTCCCCTTCTGGTATTCCTATAACTCGTATGTTGGAACGCTTCATAAAGTCCCATAATTCTGACAGTGAATGTTCTGCTTTCTCTCTCTTCTTTTCTGCCTCTTTTACTATCTGAGTTATCTCAAAAACTTTGTCTTCTACCTCTGAAATTCTTTCTTGTGCATGGTCTAACCTGTTGCTGATACTTTCCATTGCATCTTTAAGTTCCCTAATTGACTGTTTCAGTTCCTTCAGCTCTGCTATATCCTTTTTATATTCTTCATATCGTTCATCTGTTATTTGATTCTGTTTTTGGATTTCCTTTTGGTTATTTTCCACTTTATTAGCAGTTTCCTTCATTGTTTCCATCAATTCTTTCATTGTTTTCAACATGTGTATTCTAAATTCCCTTTCTGTCATTCCTAACATTTCTGTATAGGTGGAATCCTCTGCAGTAGCTACCTCATGGTCCCTTGGTGGGGTTGTTCTGGACTGGTTCTTCATGTTGCCTGGAGTTTTCTGCTGATTCTTCCTCATGAGTGATTTCTTTTATCTGTTTCCTTGCCCTAATTTTCCTTTCACTTCCTCTTGCTCTTTAAGTTCTTGTGCCTGTGGACTAAGGGTTACAGGACCAGAAGGATGAGAAGGTTGAAGAACAGAAAAGGGATGAAAGAAAGGAGGACCGAGTGATAAGAAAAAAAAGAAAGATAGAGAAAGGAGAGGGGGTGGGGATAAGGAATATTGACAAAAAGAAGAGAGGCACAGAAAGAGGGAGACAGGGCAATATAGGTGTACAGTAGGGTACTTTGACACAACCTTAAAAAACCCCACCTTCTGGGGGTGCCCAGTTGGGTGGTTCCCTTGAGGTCAGCAGCTCTTTGCTAACCTGATCAGACACAGTACCCCACCTCCACCAAATAGAGAGGAAAGACAAAAATGCTATAAATCAAACCAAAACAAGCAAACAGAAAACTTTACAGGGATAAAATTGGGTGAAAAACCAAATGATATCGGTAGAAACACTAGGAAAAATGAAGTTGTAGTTATTAAAAAAGGCAGCAATGGGAAATTATAATCAAACTAGAAAAATTGAGAAAGAAAAAGGGATCTGTATGGAAAAGATTGAAATTAAAAAACAAAAGAACATCAACAACGTCAAAATAAACAAACAAAAAAAAACAACCAAACAATAAAAAAGAAAAAAATACACAACCAAAAACAAAGCAGTTTGTATATGTTATTGAATATTTTCTGGGCAACACGTGGTCTTCTGGGGTATGAGATGTTAGTCACAGTTCTGATACGACTGGAGCTGCTGATTTCTCAAACCCCAGCAGGTAGACACCCTAAATCTCTCTTCAGCCTACTTAAAAGGCACTTTGAACTTGTAAACTTGCTGAGCAGAAGCTTTCCCAGCTTTCTCGCTGGAATCACTGCTGAAGTGGCTATCCACTTACCCAGTGTGCCAAAACCGGTCTCACTCTGCCCCTGAGGGTTAGGGCTGCAAGGCGGCTCAGACCCCACCCTTAGGCTACTTGGTTCTGGGTTACCAGCTCCCACCCAATTCTAGCTCTGCGACCCTGAGGGCGGAGCTTGCCGGGGCAGATCACTGACAATGGTTCCGTGTGACCCACCGCCAAACACTATTAGCTCCGTCTGGCTCAGCGGCTCAGACTGGGGCCAAGACAACAGCCAAAGTTCTCCGCACTCCCGCTCAGGCCTTCCCCAAGGCAGTTCAACTCAGTGCCAAGTCCAAGGATATCAAAACAGTTCACAGGTAAGGCCTTTCTGGTTTGCAGTCTTGCTGCTACTGAACTTACAGTTGTGGGCGGGTTTAGACGGATTGAACACACGCAACCACTTGCCGGTTTTCCACTGTTTTAGTCCTCCTCTTGGGGTCCAGAAGTCTCTCGCTGACTCCCTGTATCCTCATAGGAGTGATGATCGGCAGTTCCCACCAGCCAGAGATGCCTGGAGTCCTATCTCCCCAGACTCACGGTGCCCAGATGCAAGGAAGCTGTTACTCGGCTGCCATCTTGTTCAGAAAGAATCATTTTTAAAACTTAAATTTACAATGCTCATTTAGTTTCCTTTCCCTCTGCCGTCACTACTCATTAATCCTCCTCCAATGGAAATCAATTTACATCTACATATCTATATAAATAATATTTATGACTAAGGTACGAGGGAAAGGAGAAAGAACATAAAGAGAGAGAAAAGAATTGCTTCACAAAAATTTGCATATACTTTTAGGAATAACCAAAATTTCCATAAAAAGATGGAAATGGAAATATATAGACAGTGATGGCTTGAAACTATATGAGGAAAACTGTACAGACAAATGTTAAAAACCACTGGGTTCTCTTACTATAAATAAGCGAATTGAGCCTGTAGTCCCAGCTGCTCGGGAGGCTGAGGCAAGAGAATTGCTTAAGCCCAGGAGTTGGAGGTTGCTGTGAGCTGTGTGAGGCCATGGCACTCTACCGAGGGCCATAAAGTGAGACTCTTGTCTCTACAAAAAATAAAAAAATAAAAAAAAATAAGTGAATTTCTCAGCTCATTGTACTCTGTGGAATTTCACTGTTTCCTCCTAAATGAAATCTTACTTCATGAAATTATAAAACCCTCCTTTTCCCCACTGATTTATTTCCAAGTAAATTAAAAGTTTGTGTTCTTCATAAAATCTTAAATTTCTTCATTATGAATTTGATGGTTATGCAATGTTTAATAATAGGAAATGAGACTGTTGACTTTATTTTGTATTAAATTCATAAAATTAAAAGCAACACAGTAAACACAGTAAACTTAAAATTTTGAGCCCTTCCCAGTTAATCTGAATTTTAAAAGGTGGGGGGCAGATTTGTTCCTAAATCAGCCACGTGTTTATTTTGTTTCACATTTCACTTAATCCTATCAGAATTAGTCTACATTTCTATTACTCAAAAAAAGACATGCATGTATATGGACATGTTTTTTTGGGTACTGTTGAAATAAAATAAAGTGATAACATAAAAAAACAAAAACAGATTTGAAATGAAATCTAGGACAATCAAAAGAAGTCACTTACTCTTTGATAAATAAAAATCTCTTCCAGAGAGACATTTGTTAAAGGATACAATATTATAGCTGGAAAGAATAAGCTATAGTATTCCAGACCACTGAGAGAAGACTATAGTGAATAATACATTACATAATTTCAAGGAGCTAGAAGGGGGGAATTGAATGTTCCAAACACAAAGAAATGATAAATGTTTGATGGTATGCTAATTTCCCTGATCTGACCATTATACATTGTATTATTAAAATATTATATTATTATGTTATTTTTCAATTAAAAATAAGTTTCAGGATTAAAATATTCTTATGAAAAGTGCTACTAAATTCCCACACAAGAAGAGAAAAATCTGTTTTTATTCTAAAAAATATCACATTGAGCAAGTTTGGCAAATGTTCCTTAATAGCAAGACTCATGAAATAACATCCCAACATATACCACTATTGAATTTTTCATAGACATTTTTGATTGCTGTCTTTCCTGATTAGTAACAGTTTCCAGGTGTCAGCACTAAGGAAGAAAGACAAAAACAGAACAATTTTGAACATAATAATTTCTCTTTCCTAAGTTCCATTTTTAAAACATGACAACTTTTGTAAAAGGAAACTCATTGTTGTTACTAAAAATGGCTTCTCATTCTTTTAATATTTCTAATCTCAAGAATAATTTTAAGAGCTACTTGCTTTATATTACATAAAAAAATGCAACTGCCTTGATTATGCCAATTATTCCCTTGTAAATTTTAAAAAATCTGGCCCTTGTTTCCCTTTTTATTGGTCTTCTAATTCATTTCTTACATGTTCTTTCTAGAGAACTTCTATTATATCCAACTAATCTCCTTCCTCCCTGCCTTCCTTCCTTCCTTCGCCTCTTCCTACTTTTTGTTCTTCCCTCCATGTTTATCTTGATTTAGGATTTCAATGTTCTTCCCACTGTTCCGTCTGAATTATCTGAGTAAAATCTATTACCTTAATTATTCTAGTGGTGTAAATATTCTAAATCTAATAATTCATTTTTTCTTTAAAGTTCAAAATCAATGCTTCTTTTGTTTAAAGAAGTTTGAAGAATTTTCTCTATAGAGTTATTCATTTCCTCTGATACTTTTCATGAATCCTTTTGATTTAACATGTATCTATTAGACAAGACACCAGGATCCTTACTAGGTAGCTCTATAACTACAATAAAATTGGTGATAGGTAAATATGTATTGAATAAAATAAAAATTATATTATAAAACTTTAACTATTGCACAAGATTCCATGATATCTTATTGTTTAGAGGATTATTAAATAAACCCATGGATTACTATTAGCTATGGATGCAAAGAATTTTTCTTAATTGTAGCCTAAATAAGTACCTGCATAATTATGTTCATTTCAGATAAATAAAATATTCATAAGAATTTCCATGAGAAACATTATTTTATTATTATTTGAAAATAGTATTATGATGAATTAATGATTTTCCCTTTACTATCTCCAGGTAATTTCAGAATAATATTAAATCATTTCATTAAGAAAACCTTAAAAATTAACTATAAAGAATGTGAATGCTCTCTGAAAGGTAATCTAAAAGATGAGGACAAATAAATGTGGTGCTCTGACACTGGGTTGTCCAGCTTAGGGGAATGATACATCTTTGCTTACACCTATTTATGACATGTAGAAGGTAAAATAAAAATGTCTATACCAATATAATGAATTGTACCTAACGGAATGCTAAGCATTTAGGAAATGACCACTACTAGCTTCTCCTAGAAATCCATGGTATTTCTGCTGTCTGAGAATATATGATTGCAGCTTCATAGGCTGATGCCCTAAGATCTTCTGACGGCTCATCAACGTGATTCTTATTGCTGATTCTCAGTAATGGAGCTCCTGATGCAAGTGAAGCAACACTAGCATATTTTGTGATTCAGAAGCAGACTGGCATTGCTCCAGAGATTTGCAGGACAGAATTTTCTTCTTCTTGGTGTTCCAACAAGGCCATGATGAGATTTAGTTCACCTGGTAAAGTGAGTACAGAGACAACTTCAAGACACTCAGGAGAAAGTTCCCTGGCCGATGAATAATCCAGGCAGCCTGGAGCTCAACATCTGTTAAAATTCTCCTTGAAAGGAGCAATCTCCTCTTTTAAAATATAAAACAAAATACTATTTTTAGCTTGTGAGTATTTTTAAAATTGTGTTACTGTTATCAAATGTGGCTTTACAATCCTAGAGATTCTGAAATATGAATAATGTCCAGAGAACGAATTTGAAAACTAATCACAAGTATCTATTTGAGTCGTTTGGATCTGATTTAAATGACTAATTTAGCAGTCAGGGTGAGAGATGACAGTAGTTGACATGTTACATTTTGGAACAATGTTTATTTGAATTGACTATGCCTTTTAGAAACCCTGTCTCATGGCAATGTATGCTATTTTTTCCCTCTGGACATATTTTTTGCTTGTTTATTTTTGTTATGATGAGTCACATCCTATAGACGTGACCTTACATAATAACGTAACCACCTGCTGCTAAACAATGGATGTGTTTATGAAGAATTGATTAAAGCTGTAATGTTCCAAAAGAAATTTAAAAACTTCTTTAAAATTAAATTTTCTTTTAAGTTGTTATCACATTTCTCTTACTAATTTCTTTTTTTTTTAACATTCTTTTTTTTTTTTTTTTTTTTGGCCGGGACTGGGTTTGAACTCGCCACCTCTGGCATATGGAGCTGGCGCCCTACTCCTTTGAGCCACAGGCGCCACCCTACATTCTTTTTTATTATTTTAGGTTAATTAATTAACTTTCTTTTTTTTTTTTTCTAAGCTTTTGATTAGGAAACAATGTCAACTGAAAGTGTCACTACTCATCTTGCAAAAGAGATATCAAGAAGCATGGTTGGGGAGAATAATTGCATGAAGGACTTTTCAGATCGTCCAAGTTACTTAAAGTAACACAAAAGAGTGAGAAATGCTGACTTTGATCCAAAAGAACTGTGACAGTTTCTCACTCCATGTGACCCAATTCAGGGACTTAAATGTTACCCACAATTTTATATAATTGCTTACAATCTGCATAATATAAATAGAATTGTAACACTAAAAACAAAACAAAGAAACCTTATATAGCAAAATTTTTACCTGATTCACTAATTTCATGGCATACTATTAAAATGATCTGCTGATACAAATAATACAAAATAAGGGGAAATTTCCATTTAAAAGTATTGCTATTATTGATACACTTACAGAAATACCAGATAATGGAACAAGTACAAGAAATAAATTCACTCTGTGTCATTACATTAGAGTACACTCTTCAATATTGAAAAGTAGATCTAATTATAATCTAAGACTATCAATAAGATTAATCAAAATATTAATTTACTTGGAAAATATATATATTTTTCAAAATTTAGCATAAAGGATTGAATGCAGATACCCAGTAAACTTGTGCAAAAGTGCTCAATATAATAATTCATTACATCATTAGAAATTAAAACTACAGATATACACTATTTCAAATATACTAGAATTATAAATGAGAAAGAATTTGCCAAATGTGGGCAAATTATTATAGCTTCTTTGACAAGTTTTTGTTAGTATCTTCTAAAAGGGAAACTACACATAAAATATAACCTATAAATTTAATTCTTAGATAAATCCCAACAGAAATCCATGTACATATATACCAAAAGACATACAAATTAACAATAAAAAGAAATCTGCAAGTTATGGCTCACACCTAGAAAAAAGCCTAATTGTCCTTCTCCTGTAAAAATGATCAACCACTGTTGAATTAATTAAAAATATATATATTAATAAAACAAAATTCTACAGAAAAATAAATATAAACCACTATTATACATCATATGTGTTAATATCAGAGAAATATTTACAAGGTTATGATTTCATCTATATAAATTTAAAATCAGGACATAGTAATCAAAGGCGGAGTAAGAAATTTGGTCAAGAAGTGAGTGGGGACAGAAAAAGGAATTGGAGAGTTCTGGGATGTTGTAACAATCCATTTTCTGATCTGGACAAGGTTACACATCCTTTGTGACTCCTTGAAAAAGACATTGAGTCATACACATATGATTTTTAGGTACTTGCCTCTAACACACATGGCACTATAAAAGAAATTTTTTAAGAAAAAAATGAAAGAACAGATTTAAATATAAAGTATGGGACTCAGGAGAGGATTCTAAATTCTAGACTGAGATTAGGGGTCCTGAGCAGATAGAAATTGAAGACCTGGAAGAAAATAAAATTCTCAACGATAATAGATAGAATAAGGAGATAAAAGGTAGAACTCTGAATTAAGCCAATTTTTAAAGAACAGAAGGCGAAGCTGCAAAGCGAGCAGAAGATAAAACAGCAAGGAGCAGCTCTAAGGAGGGTGTCAGACCACATAACCAGGGAAAGAGAGTTACCCAACGCTAAATATGCTAAGACATACAGTTATTTAAGGAATTAACTTTTGAATTTAACCACAAATATGTATGTTTTGAGAGTAATGCCAATGTAGGCCTGGAGGTGAAGTCTTACGGCAAAGAATTGAGATATAATTGGAGAAAGTAGATTCGATGACTATAGATTATTTATTCACAATATTTTTCTACAAAGGGGAGAGGATAGTACCGAAAATAGATGTGTCTTCAAAGAACAGATGAGTAACAGATGGATATATAATACCAAGCAAATTGCTTAACTTCTCTGAGGTTATAAATCCTTAGCATAATAAAACCTAAGTAAGGTTGTGAAATATTGTGAAAGTGACTTGTAATTCTGTAAAACACAAATGTCACTAAAATGCTGCATTAATAGAAAATATAACTATACCATTTTATCATGTGAAATACTTTTTCAGGTGTTAGAGTAAATATGAAAAATAGGTATATTTGAATGGTTTATGTAAAACAATGATTGTGAATTTTATCCATTTTTTTATTTTAGTATTCACAGGTGGTGTTTGTACTATCACTACATCAGTTTAAAAAGTAGATTAGCGTATACATAGCATAACTGCAAAAAAAGGGCAGTACATTAGCAATTATGCAAAAATATCAAGAAAGTAAAATAGTAAAGCAAGTTGGTGCAATTAAAAATAGTCCAGGACTATATTATAGCAGCAAGTTTAATGATCTGAGAAAATATACATGTGATATTTTAGTTATCAACTTTGTAGTTTCTCATGTTTTATATAAAAGAATAAACTGCATATTAAGTTAACCCCATTGTTAATCACACAACTAAAAACTAGACAATCTGTGCTTGACTTTTTCATAACAAATTATAATAACCAATACTAATCCTATTTTGTTTTTCTTCTTAATCACATTTTTATTTAGGTTGAATTTTTTTACATCAGTTTGTTTTAATTCCTTGATATGAAATGTTTCAGAGTCTTCACAAAAGTCATATTTTTATCTACTAGTCCAGTGACCACTAATTCTTCCTCCTCCTACTTTATCATCAGCTATAATGCTGATGAATTTGTGTGACAAAAGCAACCAGATGTAACTGAATGCCCATAGCTAATAGATCTTATCACATACTGATGAAACATCAAGACATTATTTAAATATCAAATTTTCCTTTATTGAACAGCAGCATTTTATTTTTGTAGTATGTTCTACTAGTCATTTTAATTTATGACATTCGGTGAAATTGTAACCCCCATTAGAGACATCATGATGAATTGATAATGTCGACATCATAGTAAAATCACTAAGTTAATCTCTCTGTAATGATATTACCTGTTTCAGCTTTGTGAATAAATTTGGTGCATATGTATTTTGAAGTCACTTTCCAACTGATTCACAGGTAGAGAAAGTTCTTATCAAAGAACACATTTGATTCTTTAGAACAGGTCTTTAGGAAGACACAATTTCTTACATCTGGGGAGAGAGTTATTCTTGGTGGTTATGTTTTTCACACTTACTTTGGAAATGTAAAAGTAAGCCCTTAGGTACCAGTAAGAGGTTCACACCGTAGATCTCAGTTACATTTAGAAAATCTGACAGTAGAGGCAGTAACCTGCAAAAGAAAAATAAAAGCTAAGTACAAGGTCATGTTCTTTGCACAGCCAGTAGTTGCAGCGTCAATATAAATTGCAGTTACATTTAAACTAAAATAGTCATAGGATCTCACATGCAAATTATAGTATTTAGTGACTTCCAATCTTAACATCCATATTTCTGACATTGATATTTTTCAATGTACACTGTAATTTGGACTTTCCTTAGCAAATTCAAACAATGTAACCTAATTGTCTGTATCCTCATATTAATCTGAAAAAAAAATCAACAATTAGACTAGAATAAAATAAAAATGGTTTAACACATGATTATGTAAATAGATAGATATTTTATAATAATATATTTTATTTATTAAATGCTTATAATTTAATCTTTCTTTTGTAAGAGACATTGTGAGGATGAAGGCGATGACCAATCAGGCAAATGAAAGTAAAGTATGAAGTTGGTATAGGACCTTCTGCAAATAATCAAAATATAAACTTTTATTAGAAGTATAGCTTCAAAATTAAGTGTGAATCCTCATTAATTTCTGTCTCATCTTTAACACAGCCTAATGATTATCCAAATAATAGCACTGATTAAGATTTGTTAAAATAGGCATAAGTATTGCCATGTGCTAAATTGTGTCCTTCCTAAAATCAATATACTTAAGTCCTAGCCCCTAGTGTCTCAGAATGTGATTGTATTTAAAGACAAAAATATTTGATAGAAAAATACTAAACTAAATATAGATGGATAGATAGATACACAGACAGATATAATTCATGAATGAATTAATAAACCATGAAATACTATTCAACCATAAAAAAGATGAGAGAACATTCTCCTTAGTAAAGTATCACAAGAATGGAAAAGCAAATATCCAATGTACTCAATACTAATATGAAACTAGCAGCTGAAAAAGTACACACTCACACAAGAGGAAAATACAATTAAACCCAAGTAGGGGAGATAAGGGAAAAGGGAGGGGGAAGAGGAGAAGAGGGAAGACAACTGGTGTGCTCTCACGTAACAGGTACCTCCTGGGGGAGGGGCACACTGTAATTTGGACTTTCCTTAGCAAATTCAAACAATGTAACCTAATTGTCTGTACCCTCATATTAATCTGAAAAAAAAAAAATCAACAATTAGACTAGAATAAAGAAAAACTTAGTGACAAAATAAAAGTATCAATTTATGGGGTTATGAGGATAAAATGCGGAAATACTGTAAATAGAATAGTGCCTGGTCCTCAGTAAGCACTCAAATATCTATTAGTAAGTATAATTGTATGCATTACTTTAATTTTCAAGTTCACTTAATAAAACAGTTTTCAAAAATTGAAAAGCATATGAATAAAGTTTATAACAATGATGTTTCTGAACTACTGCTAGGTACGTTCATGTTTTATTTTTGTGTGTGTGATGGATCGAAAAGCCATTCCTTTTAAATCAGAAGGCAATGAATAACACATCTACACAATAAAATATACTTAATATAATACTGAATAACCAATATGAAAACAGTCAAAACAGAGTCAGGTCATGATATTGAGAGCCATAGCTGACCTAGTTGTTATAAAGCAACGAAAAAAAGCTGAGTCTATTTATCACGAACACAGATATTACAAAAACAGTCTCAAGAAGAGGCTGGTCATTTTTTTTGAAGCCACATAAGTGGAAGTCTCAGCCTGGACAGGCTTGACAAAGAGGCAAGTGGAAGTCCTAATGATGCATTATGGTCGTAATAATTCTACTGTGGGCCTCAGGTACTTAAGTAGAAAAATACACTGTGTCATTCTCTGAGTCTATGTGTAAAAAAAAAACAGAATCAAGGCCAGAGCTGTCAAGAAAAAAATATATGTATTTGGGTTTAAATAAGCCATCTTATCTCCAGGATTTCCACACAAAAATGGAAAATTTTAAAATTTAACTGTCGGTTGTTTCTCTGTTAAACATAGCTTATTCTCTGTTTTTTATAAAATACTTACCTGAAAAAAGAATATAAAGTTCATAAATAGATCTTACTTTTATTAAATATAATTTTTATGTACGTGAAAACACTACCGACCATGGAAAAGATAAAATACTTGTAAAATTATAGCAATGAAAGAATAATCGGTTATTTGGCAAAACATGTACATTTACATGTAAAAATATACCATTAAATGTATCCTAGTTTACTTTTTACATAAGAGTGTGGAAAAAGAGTATACACATTAAAAAAGAAAAACACTATTAAAATTGTAATACTCAATCTATACCAATAATATTTCTTGTCTTATATAGTGTATCTTATATCTCTTGTAACTGCAGAAGTCAAATGGACTTAACTATTACAATTTTAATACAGTGCTTTTTCCTTTCTTAAAATGTGTATACTTTTTTGGCACTGTGTGTGTGTGTGAATAAAATGAAAGATTCTAATAATCTAATAATTCATAAATAAATAATAATCACCCTTAAACCCACCACCCTTGAATAAATACTACTAACAGTTAAATTATTTTCCTTCCTGTCTCCCAGTCCTTGTTTGAATTTGAAATTTCTCTGTTTAAGGCAATATGCAAGGCCATATTGCAAACCATTATGAAAACTAAAACAGAAAGAAGTAAGAAAATGTTTTTTAAAAGTTTATTGATTTTTAATCACTGCAAATTATTTACTTTGTTTGTCTTTAGTATTAATCAGTAAACGTTTGTAATTTCTCAATTACATCTTAAATTATTCAAAATAGCCTGATGTCTAATCTTCAGTAAGTTTATTAACTTTCTGTGCCTTATTTTCCTGTTCTATAAACTCCATATTAAATATATGTTTCATTGTCATTATTCATCAGCACAAGATACAGTTCGTATGGTAATAAGTACATAGTGCCTGTCTCTTAGGTAATTGTCATATATAAATTATACATATAAGAGCTATTACAGACCTACTATGCATGATTTATCTTAAGCCGTTACAAAGTGGTAGCAGTCAGTGTGACCTGTGGGGGTAAATGAAATAGCATATGTAAAGCACTATATATAATTCAGACACAAGATTAATGAAAGAAATCACTTTATTGCTCTGATTTTTAAAGGATTTAAAAATTCGAAATAATAACAATGTGAGGCTAACTTATGTTTTAATCACTATTTAAATAATACTTTTCAGACTCATCTTTTTTTTTTTTTTTTTTTGGCAGGGACTGGGCTTGAACCCGCCACCTCCGGCATATGGGACTGGCGCCCTACCCGTTGAGCCACAGGCGCTGCCCAGACTCATCTTAATAGTATTAAACTTTGTTCTTTAGAGGTAGTAGTACAGTCCTGTCCTACTGATGTCTTTTAAACGTAACATCAGGAAAGATTTTAGGCCCTTTGAGCCAGTGCCCTTGGTGGCCAAGATTGGTCTTAGCATTGCTACAGCCACACTTATTTAAATGTGTCAACAGAGTGCCTTAATTTTGGAACCAGAACAAATAAGAGAGATTCCTACTCTCAGTTCAAGATTCAGTCTGAGAGAGTTTAAATGACTTCCCAAAGTAAACCAGAACATTTTATGAGATAAGGAGTTAAATCCTTTACTGAATAATGAAAAAAAAAAAAAAAAACTTGTAAATTTTAGCTTGGGACTTTCTGACATATGAAATTTTAGGGATGAGATGGAGCGACTAGAATAATGATCTCCATTAAAAATATCTGAGTTGCTGTAGGAACTCTGAGGCGAGTGTGTGTATATACATATGTATATATACACACAAACCTACACACACACACACACATATATATAAATGATACAGTTTCATATAAATTATCTGGTAAAAACTTTACAGTTTATTTAATAAAAACAGTAAAACACAGTATTTTCAAAACTGACTTATTAAATTATGTTACCTTTAATCCTACTTTAGCATTTGCTAAAGATATTTTTAATATTTAGTAGTCAATGAATTTATGATGCACCAAATTACCTAAAAAATAATGCACTACAATTATTCTGTCACTTACAGATTAAAAAGGGGGTTAATATTAAGTGTAGGACTAACTTGAATATTTGTCCACTTTCTCAATCATATGAGAACATTAAAATAGCTAACATAGATGTGGAGCTGACTGTGTACAGGCGCATCCAACCTGTGACCCATGAACCACATGCGGATTTGTGAGGACTTTTTTGCTTATCTGTGGTGGCGTGGCAACTATCATGAAAATTAAGCACAGACTTCTTTCTGATCATCACCTTTTTTTTTTTTTTTTTTTTATTGTTGGGGATTCATTGAGGGTACAATAAGCCAGGTTACACTGATTGCAATTGTTAGGTAAAGTCCCTCTTGAAATCATGTATTGCCCCCATAAAGTGTGACACACACCAAGGCCACACCCACCTCCCTCCTTCCCTCTTTCTGTTTCCCCCCCCTTAACCATAATTGTCATTAATTGTCCTCATATCAAAATTGAGTACATAGGATTCATGCTTCTCCATTCTTGTCATGCTTTACTAAGAATAAGGTCTTCCACGTCCATCCAGGTTAATACGAAGGATGTACAGTCTCCATTTTTTTTAATGGCTGAATAGTATTCCATGGTATACATATACAACAGCTTGTTAATCCATTCCTGGGTTGGTGGGCATTTAGGCTGTTTCCACATTTTGGCGATTGTAAATTGAGCTGCAATAAACAGTCTAGTACAAGTGTCCTTATGATAAAAGGATTTGTTTCCTTCTGGGTAGATGCCCAGTAATGGGATTGCAGGATCAAATGGGAGGTCTAGCTTGAGTGCTTTGAGGTTTCTCCATACTTCCTTCCAGAAAGGTTGTACTAGTTTGCAGTCCCACCAGCAGTGTAAAAGTGTTCCCTTCTCTCCACATCCACGCCAGCATCTGCAGTTTTGAGATTTTGTGATATGGGCCATTCTCACTGGGGTTAGATGATATGTCAGGGTTGTTTTGATTTGCATTTCTCTAATATATAGAGATGATGAACATTTTTTCATGTGTTTGTTAGCCATTCGTCTGTCGTCTTTAGAGAAAGTTCTATTCATGTCTCTTGCCCATTGATATAAGGGATTGTTGGCTTTTTTCATGTGGATTAATTTGAGTTCTCCATAGATCCTAGTTATCAAGCTTTTGTCTGATTGAAAATATGCAAATATCCTTTCCCATTGTGTAGGTTGTCTCTTTGCTTTGGTTATTGTCTCCTTAGCTATACAGAAGCTTTTCAGTTTAATGAAGTCCCATTTGTTTATTTTTGTTGTTGTTGCAATTGCCATGGCAGTCTTCTTCATGAAGTCTTTCCCCAGGCCAATATCTTCCAGTGTTTTTCCTATGCTTTCTTGGAGGATTTTTATTGTTTCGTGCCTTAAATTTAAGTCCTTTATCCATCTTGAATCAATTTTTGTGAGTGGGGAAAGGTGTGGGTCCAGTTTCAGTCTTTTACATGTAGACATCCAGTTCTCCCAACACCATTTATTGAATAGGGAGTCTTTCCCCCAAGGTATGTTCTTGTTTGGTTTATCAAAGATTAGGTGGTTGCAAAATGTTAGTTTCATTTCTTGGTTTTCAATTCGATTCCAAGTGTCTATGTCTCTGTTTTTGTGCCAGTACCATGCTGTCTTGAGCACTATGGCTTTGTAGTACAGACTAAAATCTGGTATGCTGATGCTCCCAGCTTTATTTTTGTTACAGAGAACTGCCTTAGCTATACGGGTTTTTTTCCGGTAACATACAAAACGCAGAATCATTTTTTCCAAATCTTGAAAGTACAATGTTGGTATTTTGATAGGAATGGCATTGAATAGGTAGATTGCTTTGGGAAGTATAGACATTTTAACAATGTTGATTCTTCCCATCCATTAGCATGGTATGTTCTTCCATTTGTTAATATCCTCTGCTATTTCCTTTCTGAGGATTTCATAGTTTTCTTTATAGAGGTCCTTCACCTCCTTCGTTAGGTATATTCCTAGGTATTTCATTTTCTTTGAGACTATGGTGAAGGGAGTTGTGTCCTTAATTAGCTTCTCATCTTGACTGTTATTGGTGTACACAAAGGCTACTGACTTGTGGACATTGATTTTATATCCTGAAACATGACTGTATTTTTTGATGAATTCTAGGAGTCTCGTGGTTGAGTCTTTGGGGTTCTCTAGGTATAAGATCACGTCATCAGCAAAGAGGGAGAGTTTGACCTCCTCTGCTCCCATTTGGATTCCCTTTATTTCCTTGTCTTGCCTAATTGTATTGGCTAGAACTTCCAGCACTACGTTGAATAGTGACAGAGGACAACCTTGTCTGGTTCCAGTTCTAAAGGAAAAGCTTTCAGTTTTACTCCATTCAGTAAAATATTGACTGTGGGTTTGTCATAGAAAGCTTCAGTCAGTTTTAGAAATGTGCCACCTATGCCTATACTCTTCAGTGTTCTAATTAGAAAAGGATGCTGGATTTTATCTAATGCTTTTTCTGCATCTATTGTGAGAGGATCATGTGATCTTTATTTTTGCCTCTGTTAATATGGTGGATAATGTTTATAGACTTGCGTATGTTAAACAAGCCTTGCATCCCTGGGATGAAGCTTACTTGATCATGATGAATGAGTTTTTTGATGATAAGGTGTAATCTATTGGCTAGGATTTTGTTGAGAATTTTTGCGTCTATGTTCATGAGTGAGATTGGTCTGAAATTATCCTTTTTGTTTGGGTCTTATCCTGGTTTTGGTATCAGGGTGATGTTTGCTTCATAGAATGTGTTGGGGAAGATTCCTTCTTCCTCAATTTTTTGGAATAATTTCTGCAGTACAGGAATAAGCTCTTCCTTGAAGGTTTGATAGAATTCTGGAGTGAAGCCATCTGGACCAGGGCATTTTTTCATTGGAAGATTTTTTATTGTTTCTTTGATCTCAATGCTTGAAATTGGTCTGTTCAGGAGCTCTATTTCTTCCTGGCTGAGTCTAGGGAGAGGGTGTGATTCCAAATATTGATCCATTTCTTTCACATTGTCAAATTTCTGGGCATAGAGTTTCTGGTAGTATTCAGAGATGATCTCTTGTATCTCTGTGGGATCAGTTGTTATTTCCCCTTTATCATTTCTGATTGAGGTTACTAGAGATTTTACTTTTTTATTCCTCGTTAGTCTGGCCAATGGTTTATCCATTTTATTTATTTTTTCAAAAAACCAACTCCTTGTTTCATTAATTTTCAGAATGATTCTTTTGTTTTCAATTTCATTGATCTCTGATTTGATTTTGGATATTTCTTTTCTTCTACTGAGTTTAGGCTTAGATTGTTCTTCTTTTTCACAATCATAAGATCTCTTCTGAGATTGTTGATGTGCTCTCTTTCTGTTTTTCGAATGTAGGCATCTAAAGCGATGAATTTTCCTCTCAAAACTGCTTTTGCAGTATCCCACAGGTTTTGGTAGCTTGTGTCTTCATTGTTGTTATGCTCAAAGAAGTTAATGATTTCCTGTTTTATTTCTTCCTGCACCCATCTGTTATTCAACAGAAGACTGTTTAATTTCCATGCCTTTGGGTGGGGTCGAGCATTTTTGTTAGAGTTGAGTTCCACCTTTAGTGCCTTATGGTCTGAGAAGATACAAGGTAAAATTTCAATTCTTTTGATTCTGTTGATATTTGTTTTGTGTCCCAGGACATGATCAGTTTTGGAGAATGTTCCATGGGGTGATGAGAAGAATGTATATTCTTTATCTTTGGGATGGAGTGTTCTATATGCGTCTATCAAGCACAGTTGTTCTAGAGTCTCATTTAAGTCTCTTATATCCTTGTTTAATTTCTGTTTAGAGGATCTGTCCAGCTCTGTAAGAGGAGTGTTAAGGTTCCCTGTTATTATGGTATTATCAGATATCATATAGCTCAGACTGAGTAAGGTCTGTTTCAAGAATCTGAGAGCATTTAAGTTGGGTGCATAGATATTTAGAATTGAAATGTCTTCTTGTATTTTTCCCTTGACCAATATAAAGTGACCATCTTTGTATTTTTTTGACTTTAGTTGCTTTAAATCCTCATGTATCTGAAAATAAGATTGCAACTCCTCTTTTCTTCGGAATTCCATTTGCCTGAAAAATTGTCTTCCAACCCTTGACTTGGAGCTTTAATTTGTCTTTTGAAGCCAGGTGTGTTTCTTGCAGACAGCAAATGGATGGCTTGTGTTTTTTAATCCAGTCAACCAATCTATGTCTCTTCAGTGGGGAATTCAAGCCATTAACATTTATTGAGATAATTGATAAGTGTGGTAGTATTCTATTCGTCTTATTTGGTGAGAGTCCATTGCTTAGTTTTATCTTTTGCACCAGTGTGGAGGTTTGTTTCTGTCCTTTAATTTCTGAGTTCTTACTTTGCTGCTGATCCATTGTGGTGGTCAGTGTGCTGAACAGGTTGAAGTATTTCCTGTAGAGCTGGTCTTGTTGTGGCGAATTTCCTCAATGTTTGTATATCCGTAAATGATTTGATTTCTCCGTCAATTTTGAAGCTTAGCTTAGCAGGGTACAGAATTCTGGGCTGGAAATTGTTCTGTTTAAGTAGATTAAAGGTAGATGACCATTGTCTTCTTGCTTGGAAAGTTTCATTAGAGAAGTCTGCGGTCACTCTGATGGATTTGCCCCTGTAGCTCAACTGGCGCTTACTCTTGTCAGCTTGCAGAATCTTTTCTTTTGTCTTGACTTTGGACAGGTTCATCACAATGTGTCTTGGAGAAGCTCGGTTAGAGTTGAGGCGACCTGGGGTCTGATAGCCCTCTGAAAGCAGTGTGTCAGAATCTTTGGTGATATTTGGGAAATTTTCTTTTATAATATTCTCTAGTATGGCTTCCATTCCTCTGGGGCATTCTTCTTCCCCTTCTGGAATTCCTATAACTCGTATGTTGGAACGCTTCATAAAGTCCCATAATTCTGACAGTGAACATTCTGCTTTCTCTCTCTTCTTTTCTGCCTCTTCTACTATCTGAGTTATCTCAAGAACTTTGTCTTCTACCTCTGAAATTCTTTCTTGTGCATGGTCTAACCTGTTGCTGATACTTTCCATTGCATCTTTAAGTTCCCTAATTGAGTGTTTCATTTCCTTCCGCTCTGCTATATCCTTTTTATATTCTTCATATCATTCATCTCTTATTTGATTCTGTTTTTGGATTTCCTTTTGGTTATTTTCCACTTTATTAGCAGTTTCCTTCATTGTTTCCATCATTTCTTTCATTGTTTTCAACATGTGTATTCTAAATTCCCTTTCTGTCATTCCTAACATTTCTGTATAGGTGGAATCCTCTGCTGTAGCTACCTCATGGTCCCTTGGCGGGGTTGTTCTGGACTGGTTCTTCATGTTGCCTGGAGTTTTCTGCTGATTCTTCCTCATGGGTGATTTCTTTTATCTGTTTCCTTGCCCTAATTTTCCTTTCACTTCATCTTGCTCTTTAAGTTCTCGTGCCTGTGGACTAAGGGTTACAGGACCAGAAGGGTGAGAAGGTTGAAGAGCAAAAAAGGGATGAAAGAAAGGAGGACCGAGTGATAAGAAAAAAAAAAGAAAAAAGAAAAATAGTGAAAGGAGAGTGGGTGGGTAAAAGGAATATTGACAAACGAAGAGAGTCACAGAAAGAGGGTGACAGAGCAATATAGGTGTAGAGTAGGGTACTTTGATACAACCTTAAAAAAAAAAACCACCTTCTGGGTGTGCCCAGTGGGGTGGTTCCCTTGAGGTCAGCAGCTTTTTGCTAACCTCATCAGACACAGTACCCCACCGCCACCAAGTAGAGAGGAAAGACAAAAATGCTATAAATCAAACCAAAACAAGCAAACAGAAAACTTTACGGGATAAAATTGGCTGGAAAAACCAAGGAATAGCGGTAGAAACACTAACAAAAATGAAGTTCTAATTATTGAAATAGGCAGCAATGGGAAATTATAATTAAACTAGAAAAATTGAGAAAGAAAAAGGATTGGTATGGAAAAGGTTGAACTTAAAAAACAGGACAACAATCCACAACATCAAAATAAACAAAGAAAACAACCAAACCAAAAATAAATAAATAAATAAATAAATAAAAACACAACCAAAAATAAAGCAGTATGTATATGTTATTGAATATTGTCTGGGCAACATGTGGTCTTCTGGGGTATGAGATGTTCATCACAGTTCTGATACGACTGGAGGCTGCTAGTTTCTCAAACCCCAGCAGGTAGACACCCTAAATCTCTCTTCAGCCCACTTAAAAGGCACTTTGAACTTGTTCACTTACTGAGCAGAAGCTTTCTCAGGGACGTGCTTGTCGCTGGAATCACTGCTGTAGTGGCTATCCACTTACCCTGTGTGTCAAAACTGGTCTCCCTCTGCCCCTGAGGGTTAGGGCTGCAAGGCGGCTCAGACCCCGCCCTTAGGCTACTTGGTTGCTGGGTTACCAGCTCCCACCCAATTCCAGCTCTGCGACCCTGAGGGCGGAGCTTGCTGGGGCAGATCGCTCACAATGTCTGCCTGTGACCCAGAGCCAAACACTATTAGCTCCGTCTGGCTCAGCGGCTCAGACTGGGGCCCTAGACAAAGGCCAAAGTTCTCCGCACTCCCGCTCAGGCTCTCCCCAAGGCAGTTCAGCTGAGTGCCAAGTCCAAAGACACCAAAACAGTTCACAGGTAAGGCCTTTCTGGTTTGCAGTCTCGCTGCTACTGAACTTACAGTTGCGGGCAGGTTTAGACGGATTGAACACACGCAACCACTTGCCAGTTTTCCACTGTTTTAGTCCTCCTCTTGGGGTCCAGAAGTCTCTCGCTGACTCCCTGTATCCTCTCAGGGGTGATTATAGGCAGATCCCACCAGCCAGAGATGCCTGGAGTCCTATATCCCCAGACTCACAGTGCCCAGATGCAAGGAAGCTGTTACTCGGCTGCCATCTTGCTCCGCCTCCAGTCCTGATCATCAACTTTTATTAGTGTTTGCACATTTAATATATAGCCTCAGAAAAAAACTTCTTCCATTGCAACAGAGAGAAGCCAAAAGATTTAACCCCTGGACACGGGGTTAAACATATTCTGTTTTTGTCTCATTTAATCATCTACAATCTATAATTCTAGTACTGGTGTGTCCCTTTACCCTTTACTATGTACTATTAAGTTATCAACATTTCTAGAATTATACAGCTACTGCTGAGATGCGGAATAAAATTAAGTATTTCTCCAGCACCTAACAACACACAATGTAGGTCTATTTCTTTTTCTTTCTTCTTCTCCTTTTTTTTTTTTTTTTTTTTTGTTGCAGTTTTTGGCCGGGGCTGGATTTGAATCCATCACCTCCTGTATATGGGGCCAGCCAGCGCCCTACTTCTTTGAGCCACAGCCGGCCCTGGTGTCTATAAAGTCCCCAAGGAGGAGCAGATGGGGGTCAGAAACAGACCAAAAATTGGGGGTCCTGGGGCTTCAACCTGGGGATGTTGGCTGTGCTGACACCCTGGCTGCTGCTTCAGCCCCACAGGGCATGAGGAGGAAGGAGGTAGCAACAGCAGCTCCGAGCCTATACTTGCAGTGGGGTGGGGTGGGCTCTTGACGGGGCCCCAGGCAGGAGTCTGCTTGGGGCCGGTTCTTTTGAAAGGCCTGTCAGGACAGCCCTCGTTAGGTAAGGGCCTGCTGTTTTGGTCATGCTTTGGCCATAATCCTACAGCTTCTCACCCCCCTGTCTCCCAAGGGTGCCACACCCCAGGGACCACAGGCTTTACGTGGGCTCCAGCAGGAAGTGTGGGCACTGTGGTAGCTTCCTGGCTAAGTGCGCAGCAAGCTCCTGGAGGTGGGGCTCTCCTGTGACCAGGCTGCCCAGGGCTCCCTGAGGCTGAGGAGCCCAGGGCCTCTTGGTTTTCAGGATGGCATCCCCAGCACCAGCAACAGCTTGGTCGAGAAGGGGACAACTCAGTTGTCTTGTCCTTTAGGTGGGCTGTACTTCTATTAGAGTGATGTGGCATTATCAATTAAGCAATGGTTAAGAATCCTATAATACAAAAATAATCTTTTGTTTCTTAATATATATGCCCTTTTACAGAAGATCACTACAAACAGTATAGTAAGAATGAAATACAATTATTAATAGAATGGAAATTTTGTCTCTTTTCTACATCCCTTTCCTCAATAAGGAAGATAAATGATTGTGGAGCTTTTAGTCCAACTGCCACCTCTTCCCTTGAGACAATGTTTTTAGTACCTGTCTTCCAATTTTCACAGACGAAAAATATGGAGATCTCATAGGGGAATTTACAACAACAAAAAAGAAGTATTTCTACCATGTATAGTTATTTGTGTAAATATATAAATGTGTCCTTTATTACTTAGGATGCAGAAAAATAAACATAGATATTGTACGTGCTCACTTCTTAGCTCAAAGCACGAAAGTGCTAACTAAGCTCTAGTGTCCCTAAACTCACGTAAGAAAAATTATGTTCACAAAACTGAAATGAGAGCTTCATTACATTTTAAGTTCTTTTAATTTCTTAAGTGGTAAATATTCTTTAAATACCTTAAGGAACTAAATCAAGAGCCTTTTAACCTTTCAAGAAACATTGACAGGTATGTAGGTGTGTGTGTTTGTGTGTGTGTGTGTGTGTGTGTGTTGATCTCATTGGAGATATATTTGTAAATGTCTATACATAGATACAATTAAGAGATGAGCTGCAATGTTTCTTTGTTGATGTAGGTCAAGATTCATAAATGAGTTTACTAGGTAGCAGTGGAAAAAGGAAAATTTTTTAATAAGAATCATTTGCCATTTGAAGATTAGCTTGCCCTACCTTTGTGGTTTAAGGAAAGTTATGCATTTTGAGAGGGATTCTTCATTAACTGGCATTTGGTGTCATTCTGTTCAAAAATACTGTCAATAGTAGAGTTCTATAAAAAATAGCTTACATTTCTCCTGAATCATAGAGGTCACTTTAGGAGAAGATAAAGCTACTTAACTCATTTCAACATTATAGGTATAAAGCATTTTCAGATATTACTATCCGCATTGGTTTGTTTCAATGACAGTTTCATAAAAACAAAAAGCAGTGCCCAAGGGCTTCCAAATAGCATTCAGTAATTTTAGCAAATATTTGACATTTTAAAAGATATGCTTTGCTAAACTATAAAGGCATGTTTTAACAGCACATTTTAGAATTGCCATAATTATGAGGTTTGTGGAATTCTAATATAAATCTTACTTGGCAGCATCTTATTTTTTGAGAAATGAAAATGTATTTCTGGGTAAAATATACATGGGAGGAAGCAGATTAAAATATGTTTCCATGTAAATGACATATTTGGGTAAGGCACAGTGGCTCACTCCTATAATCCTAGCAATCTGGGAGGTTTAGGTAGATGGATTACTTAAGCTCAGGAGTTCTAGACCATTCTGAGCAAGAATGATACCCTGTCTCTACTAAAAATGGAAAGCCAGGTATTGTGGCAGGCCCCCTGTAATCCCAGTTACTTGGGAAGGTGAAGCAAAAGAATTTCTCAAGCCCAAAATTTTGAGGTTACTGTGAGCTATGATGCAATAGCACACTCTACCGAGAGTGACAGAGTAAGACTGTCTTTATTTTTTGCTTGTTTGTTTGTTTGGGGTTCATTAAGGGTACAAAGAATTAGTTTACACAGATTGCATTTGTTAGGTAAAGTCCCTTTTATAATTGCGTCCCACCCCTAAGAGGTGTGCCATACACTGTGCCCCCCTATGGGGTCACACATCCTCTGCTCTCCTTGATTCCTCATTCTCTCAGCCCCACCTTGAATTTATTTGTTTTTTTCTCTTATGTGGGTATGTGTTAGATCATTTACTAGCTTCATATTAGAATTAAGTACATTGGATTCTTGCTTCTCCAAGAAAAATGTGTTCCAACTCTATCCAGTTTAATACAAAAGGTGTAAAATCTCCATCTCATTTAATGGCTAAATAGTATTCCATGGTGTACTTGTACAGGAGCTTGATAATCCATTCCTGGGATGGTGAGCATTTAAGTTCTTTCCACATTTTGGGATTTTAAATGAAGCTGTGATAAACAGTCCAGTGCAAATGTTGTTATGACAAAATGACCTTTTTTCTTCTGAGAAGATGTCTAGTAATGGGATTGCAGGATCAAATGGGAGTCTGATGAGTTCTTTGAGGATTCTCCATACTTCCTTCCAAAAAGGTTGTATTAGTTTGCAGTCCCACCAGCAGTGTAAACGTGTTCCCTTCTCTCCCCATCCATGCCAGCATCTACAGCTTTGAGACTGTGATGTAGGTTATTCTCTCTGGGGTTAGGTTATATCTCAAAGTAGTTTTTATTTGCATTTCTCTGATGATCAGGTATGATGAGCATTTTTCAAATGTTTGTTAGCCATTCATCTGTCTTCATCAGAGAAGGTTCTGTTCATATCTCTTGCCCAGGAGTAGATGGGAATGTTTACTCTTTCTTTGTTGATTAATTTTAGTTCTCTGTAGATTCTGGTTATCAACCCTTTGTCAGATTCATACCCTGAAGTTATCTTTTTCCATTCTGAAGGTTGTATTTTTGCTTTACTTGTGTCCCTAGCTGTGCAGGAGCTTTTCATTAAGTCCCATTTGTTAATTTTTGTTATGGTTGCAATGGCCACTGAACATTATAAAATCTTTTCTGAGTCCAAAATCTTCAAGAGTTTTTCTCATGTCTTCTAACTTTTTTAGTGTTCTTTAAACAAACTTGGTCACTACCTAACAATGTGGAGAAAAGTCTTGGACTTGGAGAATTTGAAATACTTTGTTTTTTAATGACCCTTAAATTTATCAAGGTTAAAAATAATCCAGAGCAACATAATCAAGACACATAGTGGATGAAAGAGAATAGTAGTCCCAATAATTTACATTGAGAAATGTGGACCAGAATGCTTTTATTAACTACATAAGGAACCATGAACCCTAATGGAATCATATGTGAGACTGCAAACCAGAAAGGCCTTACCTTCACATATGTATGTGAAGTCAAAACTGGGTAATGTTATAACAGTAGAATCAAAGAAATGTCAGCTTCAGTGATCTTAATGTAATTTTTATCAAGTTATGGTGGGGTGGTTGGCCCATATGTCCGACATAATTACCAGAAAGCATCAACTGGTCTGGGTACCCTGTCTTTGGGACAGATTAATGACATTGATGAATTAAAAATTATTTGCCTCTCACATCCCTTCTCTTTTTCCAGATTTAAATTCTTTCCTTTAGATTAAATTAACTTTAAAAGTTAAGATTTAATAATGCTGATTTTTATTTTAGATATACATAAATTGTAGTAATTTCTTACAGTTTCATCATGGAAAACTTTACTTGCAGTGAAGTAAGTAAAATAATCTTTGGTATCCATACAGGATTATTTTAATGTAATCTTTTGGAGGAAATTGGGGTAGCAGTGTGCAACTGAAAAGATAGGGCTAATTAGAGTTCAGATATAATAATATGAACTACAGAGTATGTATATCATTAGTACAGCCTAAAATGTGCAATATTATTATATAAATAGCAGCTCATAAAATATTTGTGTACTTGCCTATAGCATGTTAAGAATAAGCATTGGTTATATTATTACAATCATAAAAGCTATATCCGAAGGAAATAAACCATGTTAACATTCATTAACTTCAGGTGGTTGAAATTGTGTTGCCTATGTTACTTCACTTTTATATATTACTTTTTAATATTTTCAAAGCATATAATTATTAAGAAATTAACTTTAAGAAATTAACTGCAGAGTGAGAGCAAGGTGGCAGCCGAGTAACAGCTTCCCTGCAACTGGGCACTCTGAATCTGGGGAGATAAGACTCCAGTGTCTCTGGCTGGTGGGATCTGCCTATAATCATCCCTTTGAGGATACAGGGAGTCAGCAAAAGACTTCCGAACCCCAGAGAAGGACAAAAACAGTAGAAAACTGGCAAGTGGTCGCGTGTGTTCGATCTGTCTAATCCCGCCAGCAGCTGTAAATTCAGTAGCAGTGAGACTACAAACCAGAAAGGCCTTACCTGTGAACTGTTTTGCTGTTTTTGGACTTGGCACTCAGTTGAACTGCCTTGGGCAGAGCTTGAGCAGGAGTGTGTAGAACGTTGAGCATTGTCTAGGGCCCCAGAGTCACTGAGCCGGACAGAGCTAATAGTGTTCAGCTGTGGGCCATTAAGAGCCATTGTGAGAGAACTGCCCTGGCAAGCTCCCCCCTCAGCGTCGCAGAGCAAGGATCCGGCTGGAACTAGTAACCTAGTGACTGAGCAGCCTAAAGGCGGGGACTGAGCTGCCTTATAGCCTTAACCCTCAAGGGCAGAGTGAGACTGGTTTTGGCACACTGGGTAAGTGGATAGCCACTTCACCAGTGATCCCAGTGACAAACACTTTCCTGGGAAAGCTTCTGCTTAGCCAAGTTTAGAAGTTAAAGTGCCTTTTAAGAGGGCTGAAGAGAGATTTAGGGTGTCACCCTGTGGGGTTTCAGAAATCAGCGAACCTCCAGTCATATCAGCATTGTGATTAACATCTCATACCTCAGAAGACAACCTGTTTGTTGCCCAGACAATATTCAACAAGATATATATACTGCTTTGTTTCTGGTTGTTGTTTTTTTTTGTTGTTGTTGTTGTTATTTGCTTGTTTTTGTTTATTTTGTTGTCGTTTTATTTTGCTTTTTAATTTCAACCTTTTCCGTACAGATTTTTTCTTTTCTTTTTTTCTATCTCCATTTTTCTAGTTTAAATACAATTTCCCATTGCTGCCTGTTTCAATAATTAGAACTTCATGTCTGCTAGTGTTTCTAACCCTATTATTTGGTTTTTCACCCAATTTTATCCTGTAAAGTTTTCTGTTTGCTTGTTTTGGTTTGATTTATAGCATTTTTGCCTTTCCTCTCTACTTCGTGGAGGTGGGGTACTGGGTCCAATCTGCTTAGCTGCTAATGTCAAGGGAACCACCCAACCAGACAACCCCAGAGGTTGGGAATTTTTAAGGTTGTGTCAAAGTACCCTACTGTACACATACATTGCTCTGTCTCCCTCTTTCTGTAGCTCTCTACTTTTTGTTAATATTCCCTTTTACCCACCCCCTCTCCTTTCTCTATTTTCTTTTATTTCTTTCTTTTTCCTTCTTTTATCCATTCTTGGTCTTCAGCCTTCTCATCCTTCTAGTCCTGTAACAAAAGGAATCATCAAAACCTTAGTCCATGGACACTGGAATTTAAAGAGCAAGAGGAAGTGAAAGGAAAATTAGAGCAAGGAAACAGATAAAAGAAATCACTCATGAGGAATAATGAGTAGAAAACTACTGGCAACATAAAGAACCAGTCCAGAACAACCCCTCCAAGGGACCATAAGGTAGCTCCCCCAGTGGAAACAACTTATAAAGAAATGTTAGGAATGACAGAAAGGGAATTTAGCAGCAAAATAAGAACTCAGAAATTAAAGGACAGAACCTAACCTCCACACTGATGCAAAAGATAAAACTAAGCAATGGACTCTCACAAATAAGATGAATAGAAAACTACCACACTTATCAATTATCTCAATAAATGTTAATGGCTTGAATTCCCCACTGAAGAGACAAAGATTGGCTGACTGGATTAAAAAACACAAGCCCTCCCTTTGCTGTCTACAAGAAACACACCGGGATATTTGCATATTTTCTTTTTATTGTTGGGGATTCATTGAGGGTACAATAAGCCAGGTTACACTGATTGCAATTGTTAGGTAAAGTCCCTCTTGCAATCATGTCTTGCCCCCATAAAGTGTGACACACACCAAGGCCACACTCACCTCCCTCCTTCCCTCTTTCTGTTTCCCCCCCATAACCATAATTGTCATTAATTGTCCTCATATCAAAATTGAGTACATAGGATTCATGCTTCTCCATTCTTGTGATGCTTTACTAACACTAATGTCTTCCACGTCCATCCAGGTTAATACAAAGGATGTAAAGTCTCCATTTTTTAATGGCTGAATAGTATTCCATGGTATACATATACCACAGCTTGTTAATCCATTCCTGGGTTGGTGGGCATTTAGGCTGTTTCCACATTTTGGAGATTGTATATTGAGCTGCAATAAACAGTCTAGTACAAGTGTCCTTATGATAAAAGGATTTTTTTCCTTCTGGGTAGATGCCCAGTAATGGCATTGCAGGATCAAATGGGAGGTCTAGCTTGAGTGCTTTGAGGTTTCTCCATACTTCCTTCCAGAAAGGCTGTAATAGTTTGCAGTCCCACCAGCAGTGTAAAAGTGTTCCCTTCTCTCCACATCCACGCCAGCATCTGCAGTTTTGAGATTATGTGATATGGGCCATTATCACTGGGGTTAGATGATATTTCAGGGTTGTTTTGATTTGCATTTCTCTAATATATAGAGATGATGAACATTTTTTCATATGTTTGTTAGCCATTCGTCTGTCGTCTTTAGAGAAAGTTCTATTCATGTCTCTTGCCCATTGATATAAGGGATTGTTGCCTTTTTCATGTGGATTAATTTGAGTTCTCTATAGATCCTAGTTATCAAGCTTTTGTCTGATTGAAAATATGCAAATATCCTTTCCCATTGTGTAGGTTGTCTCTTTGCTTTGGTTATTGTTTCCTTAGCTATACAGAAGCTTTTCAGTTTAATGAAGTCCCATTTGTTTATTTTTGTTGTTGTTGCAATTGCCATGGCAGTCTTCATGAAGTCTTTCCCCAGGCCAATATCTTCCAGTGTTTTTCCTATGCTTTCTTGGAGGATTTTTATTGTTTCATGCCTTAAATTTAAGTCCTTTATCCATCTTGAATCAATTTTTGTGAGTGGGGAAAGGTGTGGGTCCAGTTTCAGTCTTTTACATGTAGACATCCAGTTCTCCCAACACCATTTATTGAAAAGGGAGTCTTTCTCCCAAGGTATGTTCTTGTTTGGTTTATCAAAGATTAGGTGGTTGCAAAATGTTAGTTTCATTTCTTGGTTTTCAATTCGATTCCAAGTGTCTATGTCTCCGTTTTTGTGCCAGTACCATGCTGTCTTGAGCACTATGGCTTTGTAGTACAGACTAAAATCTGGTATGCTGATGCCCCCAGCTTTATTTTTGTTACAGAGAACTGCCTTAGCTATACGGGATTTGTTCCGGTTCCATACAAAATGCAGAATCATTTTTTCCAAATCTTGAAAGTACGATGTTGGTATTTTGATAGGAATGGCATTGAATAGGTAGATTGCTTTGGGAAGTATAGACATTTTAACAATGTTGATTCTTCCCATCCATGAGCATGGTATGTTCTTCCGTTTGTTAATATCCTCTGTTATTTCCTTTCTGAGGATTTCATAGTTTTCTTTATAGAGGTCCTTCACCTCCTTCGTTAGGTATATTCCTAGGTATTTCATTTTCTTTGAGATTATGGTGAAGGGAGTTGTGTCCTTAATTAGCTTCTCATCTTGACTGTTATTGGTGTACACAAAGGCTACTGACTTGTGGACATTGATTTTATATCCTGAAATATTACTGTATTTTTTGATGACTTCTAGGAATCTTGTGGTTGAGTCTTTGGGGTTCTCTAAGTATAAGATCATGTCGTCAGCAAAGAGGGAGAGTTTGACCTCCTCTGCTCCCATTTGGATTCCCTTTATTTCCTTGTCTTGCCTAATTGTATTGGCTAGAACTTCCAGCACTATGTTGAATAGTAAAGGTGACAGAGGACGACCTTGTCTGGTTCCAGTTCTAAGAGGAAAAGCTTTCAGTTTTACTCCATTCGGTAAAATATTGGCTGTGGGTTTGTCATAGATACCTTCAATCAGTTTTAGAAATGTGCCACCTATGCCTATACTCTTCAGTGTTCTAATTAGAAAAGGATGCTGGATTTTATCAAATGCTTTTTCTGCATCTATTGAGAGGATCATGTGATCTTTATTTTTGCCTCTGTTAATATGGTGGATAACGTTTATAGACTTGCGTATGTTAAACCAACCTTGTATCCCTGGGATGAAGCCTACTTGATCATAATGAATGACTTTTTTGATGATAAGCTGTAATCTATTGGCTAGGATTTTGTTGAGAATTTTTGCGTCTATGTTCATGAGTGAGATTGGTCTGAAATTATCCTTTTTGTTTGGGTCTTATCCTGGTTTTGGTATCAGGGTGATGTTTGCTTCATAGAATGTGTTGGGGAAGATTCCTTCTTCCTCAATTTTTTGGAATAATTTCTGCAGTACAGGAATAAACTCTTCCTTGAAGGTTTGATAGAATTCTGGAGTGAAGCCATCTGGACCAGGGCATTTTGTCGTTGGAAGATTTTTTATTGTTTCTTTGATCTCAATGCTTGAAATTGGTCTGTTCAGGAGCTCTATTTCTTCCTGGCTGAGTCTAGGGACAGGGTGTGATTCCAAATATTGATCCATTTCGTTCACATTGTCAAATTTCTGGGCATAGAGTTTCTGGTAGTATTCAGAGATGATCTCTTGTATCCCTGAGGGATCAGTTGTTATTTCCCCTTTATCATTTCTGATTGAGGTGACTAGAGATTTTACTTTTCTATTCCTCATTAGTCTGGCCAATGGTTTATCTATTTCATTTATTTTTTCAAAAAACCAACTCCTTGTTTCATTGATTTTCTGAATGATTCTTTTGTTTTCAATTTCATTGATCTCTGATTTGATTTTGCATATTTCTTTTCTTCTACTGAGTTTAGGCTTAGATTGTTCTTCCTTTTCCAATTCCAAAAGATCTCTTGTGAGATTGTTGATGTGCTCTCTTTCTGTTTTTCGAATGTAGGCATCTAAAGCGATGAATTTTCCTCTCAAAACTGCTTTTGCAGTATCCCACAGGTTTTGGTAGCTTGTGTCTTCATTGTTGTTATGCTCAAGGAAGTTAATGATTTCCTGTTTTATTTCTTCCTGCACCCATCTGTTATTCAACAGAAGATTATTTAATTTCCATGCCTTTGGGTGGGGTCGAGCATTTTTGTTAGAGTGGAGTTCCACCTTTAGTGCCTTATGGTCTGAGAAGTTACAAGGTAAAATTTCAATTCTTTTGATTCTGTTGATATTTGTTTTGTGTCCCAGGATATGATCAATTTTGGAGAATGTTCCATGGGGTGATGAGAAGAATGTATATTCTTTATCTTTGGGGTGGAGTGTTCTATATGCGTCTATCAAGCACAGTTGTTCAGGGGTCTCATTTAAGTCTCTTATATCCTTGTTTAATTTCTGTTTAGAGAGTCTGTCCAGCTGTGTAAGAGGAGTGTTAAGGTCCCCTGTTACTATGGTATTATCAGATATCATATTGCTCAGACTGAGTAAGGTCTGTTTCAAGAATCTGGGAGCATTTAATTTGGGTGCATAGATATTTAGAATTGAAATGTCTTCTTGTTGTATTTTTCCCTTGACCAATATAAAGTGATCATCTTTGTCTTTTTTTACTTTAGTTGCTTTAAATCCACATGTATCTGAAAATAAGATTGCAACTCCTCTTTTCTTCTGAATTCCATTTGCCTGAAAAATTGTCTTCCAACCCTTGACTTGGAGCTTTAATTTGTCTTTTGAAGCCAGGTGTGTTTCTTGCAGACAGCAAATGGATGGCTTGTGTTTTTTAATCCAGTCAACCAATCTATGTCTCTTCATTGGGGAATTCAAGCCATTAACATTTATTGAGATAATTGATAAGTGTGGTAGTATTCTATTCGTCTTATTTGGTGAGAGTCCATTGCTTAGTTCTATCTTTTGCATCAGTGTGGAGGTTAGGTTCTATCCTTTAATTTCTGAGTTCTTACTTTGCTGCTGATCCATTGTGGTGGTCAGTGTGCAGAACAGGTTGAAGTATTTCCTGTAGAGCTGGTCTTGTTGTGGCGAATTTCCTCAATGTTTGTATATCCGTAAATGATTTGATTTCTCCGTCAATTTTGAAGCTGAGCTTAGCAGGGTACAGAATTCTGGGCTGGAAATTGTTCTGTTTAAGTAGATTAAAGGTAGATGACCATTGTCTTCTTGCTTGGAAAGTTTCATTAGTGAAGTCTGCGGTCACTCTGATGGATTTGCCCCTGTAGGTCAACTGGCGCTTACTCCTGGCAGCTTGCAGAATCTTTTCTTTTGTCTTGTCTTTGGACAGGTTCATCACAATGTGTCTTGGAGAAGCTCGGTTAGAGTTGAGGTGACCTGGGGTCCGATAGCCCTCTGAAAGCAGTGTGTCAGAATCTTTGGTGATATTTGGGAAATTTTCTTTTATAATATTCTCTAGTATTGCTTCCATTCCTCTGGGGCATTCTTCTTCCCCTTCTGGAATTCCTATAACTCGTATGTTGGAATGCTGCATAAAGTCCCATAATTCTGACAGTGAATGTTCTGCTTTCTCTCTCTTCTTTTCTGCCTCTTTTACTATCTGAGTTATCTCAAAAACTTTGTCTTCTGCCTCTGAAATTCTTCCTTCTGCATGGTCTAACCTGTTGCTGATACTTTCCATTGCATCTTTAAGTTCCCTGATTGACTGTTTCATTTCCTTCAACTCTGCTATATCCTTTTTATATTCTTCATATCGTTCATCTCTTATTTGATTCTGTTTTTGAATTTCCTTTTGGTTATTTTCTACTTTATTAGCAGTTTCCTTCATTGTTTCCATCAATTCTTTCATTGTTTTCAACATGTGTATTCTAAATTCCCTTTCTGTCATTCCTAACATTTCTGTATAGGTGGAATCCTCTGCAGTAGCTACCTCATGGTCCCTTGGCGGGGTTGTTCTGGACTGGTTCTTCATGTTGCCTGGAGTTTTCTGCTGATTCTTCCTCATGGGTGATTTCTTTTATCTGTTTCCTTGCCCTAATTTTCCTTTCACTTCCTCTTGCTCTTTAAGTTCTCGTGCCTGTGGAAGTTGCGGGCGGGTTTAGACAGATTGAACACACGCGACCACTTGCCAGTTTTCCACAGTTTTAGTCCTCTTCTTGGGGTCCAGAAGTCTCTCACTGACTCCCTGTATCCTCTCAGGGGTGATGATAGACAAATCTCACCAGCCAGAGATGCCTGGAGTCCTATATCCCCAGACTTACAGTGCCCAGATGCAAGGAAGCTGTTACTCGGCTGCCATCTTGCTCCGCCTCCCACATTTTGAACCTTCTATCTCACTGGAGTAAGTAAAGAAATAATTAACGTCCCATGAATATTCTTACTCCAACTGCTGAGAAATATAAGTTCACAATCAAAATTTATATAAGAAAGGGAATAAACTGGCATGGACAGAATTCAGCAGCAAAACATTAAGAAAGCCAGCTTTGCAAAAGCTGTATATAATAGAATATGTAGATAGAATATAAAAAGTATATAATTAAAATAATAAAATAAATTATATCAAAACTAACAAATGCATTGTTAAAAGTTATGAATATAATATCTAGAAATTCAAGCTGATGTAAAACTCAAAACTAGTCAAAAGTAAAGGCAAAAAACTGTGCCCTCATTATATATAATAAGTATAAATAAACAGTGGAATACAGAGTTGAATAAAAATTAACATAGTGATATTAATAATGAAAAATAGTAAAAGTCATAGAAAATTGACTATGTTTTAATTTCAGAAATCAAAGGAGAGAATGAAACAAAGGACAATGAGTGATCACAGGAAAAAAATAAACATTAAAACATTGTAAGATTGATGAACAATCCTTACAGTCTAAATTTGAAAACAGAAGATGGGAAGAAGAAAGAGAGACAGAGAGACAGAGAGAGCGCCCACCTCATCCAAACACCTGCACTAAAAGAAAAAGAGGACACCAAAGTCTCAAAAAACAAGAAGTAGAGGATCTAATAAGGGGGTAATATCAGACTGATGAAATACATCTCAAAAAAAAAAAATACAACACAGAAGACATTGAAAGAATATCTTCCAAATGTTGAAACAAATCAATAAATAAAAACTACACACAGTGAAACTATGTTTTTAAGAATAGTGCTGAATAATGATATTTTCAAACAGACATATTGAGAGAATAAACTAATAAGTATAAAAAAAATCTTCATTTCATATAGAAAGGAGATAGTCCAAAAAGGACAGGCAGAGAGGTTGAGAATTATGTGTCTAAAACAAATACTAGTAATGTTTTTTTGTTTTGTTTTGTTTTGAGACACAGAGTCTCACTCTGTTGAACCAGGCTAGAGTGCTGTGGCAGCATAACTCACAGCAGCAAACTCAAACTCCTAGGCTCAAGTGATCCTCTTGCCTGAGTCTCCATCTCTACTGAAATGAATAGTAATTTTTAATGTATGGCATTTCAAATAAAGAATAATAGAAAATAATAGCATAAATTGGAAGAGAATGATTGAAGTCAGTGTTTCAGAGTTCACTGTTCATTTTGTTAAATTAATAATGGTTGCTTTCATTTCCACTACAAAATAATATAAATTGATTTGTTCTTTGTAATCAAAAAAAGCAAGAAAGCAGAGCAAAAAGAAACAGAACACGTGAAACAGCGCAGAAAAGCAAGGGTATCTATCGAGATGTTACATTAAATTAAGTAAATTTATATGTCTTTTACAAGGCAAAGGTACAACTTAAATAACATAACTCTGTCTTCTTCTGATGACACAGTATTTTTGTAGCAGACTAATTTTCTCACTGAGAAATATATAAATACTGGATAAACTCAAGTGAAAACAGGTGAAATGTTAAAGTTATTGCAAGACATTAATGCCAGCCAAAGATCACACTGACCAAAGTTTAGAGAAAAAGCAGCACACCAGGATGATGCTGATATTCAATTTACATTTTCACTTGGCAATTTACAGAGATATATGTTTCCCCAAACAGTAACTTGCTTTCTCTCAGTAAGAAAGTGAAAGAATGTAGTCATATAAAAGCTACAATCTTATGTAACATAATTACACTACTAAGAACATGCATAATCATGAACAGACTATAACTTTTGCCATACTCTGTTTATTACAAGCAAGTGACAGGTCCCACTTATACTCAAGAGGAGAGGATACCACAAGGGAGTGAACAAAATAATGTGAGGTTAATAGCAGCCGGGTAAGAGTCAGTCCACCACAGTTTGCATAGTTACTCTTCAATTCATAATCTTCAAATGCTGGATATACTGTACCAGCTAGAACATTCCCTTCCATTGGTATCATAAATATCCTAATCCAATTAAATACTCTAATCCAGCACCTTTGAGCAGTTGTGCTGCTGCTGCCTCATGTCAGGGGCCTCATGTTTCAGCACCACCAGTAGGAGTTTTCTTGTTGCCATCAAGATGGCGAATAATCCCATTCCAAAACCTCATCTCATTGCCTGGATGTTTAGAAAACTTGTGGAACCTATTTATGATTTTTCTAGGAAGGAAAAATGATTGGAGATTTGCATACAGAGTGGTTTTCAAGAGGAGTCTTTTCAAGCAACACACAGTGAAAAAAAGAGATAGAAGCCAGACTGGGTAGTAAAGGAAGCAAAGTCAGAAGGCAGTACTGGAGGCTCATGGCCAAGATGGCAGAATAGAAGCAGCCTTCACACACCACTCTCAAGGAGAGGATTAAGGTTATGGGGGGGGAAGCAGAAAGAGGGAAGGAGGGAGGGGGGCGGGGCCTTAGTGTGTGTCACACTTTATGGGGGCAAGACATGATTGCAAGAGGGACTTTACCTAACAATTGCAATCAGTGTAACCTGCCTTATTGTACACTCAATGAATCCCCAACAATTAAAAAAAAAAAGAAAGTTCCAAGTACAACCTACAGATGCACCTTCTTGGAGACAGCATTGCAAATCATCAGGGGACTGATAGGAGACACAGTGAAGGAGGACACAAGGTGATCCACTCAACAAAATCAGAAGGTACCTGTAGGAGGCATCCACATGTGGGGAAGGAGTAGAAAAACCCAGGGTTGGGTGGCGCCTGTGGCTCAGTGAGTAGGGCGCTGGCCCCATATGCCGAGGGTGGTGGGTTCAAACCCAGCCCCGGCCAAACTGCAACAAAAAAATAGCTGGGTGCTGTGGCGGGCACCTGTAGTCCCAGCTACTCGGGAGGCTGAGGCAAGAGAATCGCTTAAGCCCAGGAGCTGGAGGTTGCTGTAAGCTGTGTGATGCCATGGCACTCTACAAAAAAAAAAGAAAAAAAAGAAAAACCCAGGGTTTCACGCTTCCCTGCTGGCACTGTACCTGAGCTGTAAGTGGGCCTCCCTTACTGCTGGGTCTCTGGGGCTGGATCTTGGGGCTGAATCGGTACTGTGCATTAACACTGCTCCAGAGTGTGGGCACAACAGGGCCCTACTGGCTTCCCTTTTGGGTCACTATAGTTCATGCTGTTCTACTACTCATGTCCAGAGTGCTTGGTCTACACAGGAGTAAGTTTTACCATGATTGCCTCCACATCATCCCTCCTGAGCCAGAGATGGGTCAGGGATAGCAGACACTCTCATGTCTGGAAACAAAACACCCTTTCATACACATGTAAATGAACAGCACAGGTGCTGACACCAACTAAGAAGCCCCACAGCATTGACCTCAGTGGGACCCTCTGTGGGAAGAATGCCTCAGTTACCATGTGTCCCATCCCCATGGAACTACTACCATGTTAGTATGCCCTACATAGTGTACCTGCTAGTCGCAAATTGCCCCTTGCCACCATTGAAACTGCCCACAGAACTGACATCCAAGGCCACCACCTATATAGCCTCACTCAGCTGCCACTTCCACCACTAAGAAGAACTCAGGCAGAGAAATAACCTCAATGCCCATGTCAGTTGAGAGGGACCCACCCAGGCCCCTGCCTAAGTTCCCTACGGTGGCCTGGGGACCAACTTACCACCCTGCCTGAAGATCACTCAGCACCAGCTTCATCTGTGACAACCACAGGGGAACAGAACAGGACAAAGCAGAAAAGCTGCATTACAGGCTCTGGGTATGTGCTTCTCTCTTGCTAGGTCAATCTTCCAGAATCAGACACAAAGCCACTATCTAGGACCACGACTTTTTCTCAGTGAGTAGGAGAGTTCCAAGGAAAGGAAAACATGTACAATGCAAGTGTATCTGCCTCAGCTGAGACAGTTTTCAGAAAAAAAAAAGGCAAAAGAACGATAGCAACACGAAAAAACAAGGTAGCTTGACAACCCCCCCCCAATGACCACAATAGATCTACCCTGTTTCTCCGAAACAGGAGAAAGACAATGTCTTATTTTAGGGTGTGCTCCCAAAGATGCGCTAGGTCTTATTTTCAGGAGAAAGACAGTGTCTTATTTTAAGGTGTGCTCCCAAAGATGCGCTAGGTCTTATTTTCAGGGGACGTCTTATCTTTCCTGTAAGTAGGTCTTATTTTCGGAGGATGTCTTATTTTCGGGGAAACGGGTTATGTAAGAGACCCAAACAAAGAGGAAATTGTCAAAATGTTAAACAGTGGTCTTTGACAATGCAGACAGAAACATATAGTGGGGAGAAGAAGGCCTACTCAATAAATGGACTGAGAAAATTGGATATCCACTGATAGATGGGGGAAAAAAATAGAATCCCTATCTGTTTCCATGCACAAAAATTAATTCAAGGTGATTAAATACTTAAATGTAAGGAATGAAATCATCAAAAAATTCTAAAAGAAAACATAGGATATACTCTTCTAGACACTGGTATAGGTAAGGTATTTATGACTAGGGCCACAGTGGCAATTACAGCAGCAACAGAAGTAAATAAATGGGATTTAATTAAATTAAAAACATCTTCACAGCAAAGAAAATAATCAATAAATTAAATAAACAACATACATAATAAAAGAAAATATTTGTAAACTACACATCCAACTAAGGCTAAAATATAGAATCTACAGAAACTCAAATTATCAAGACAAAACAACCACATCAATAACTGGACAGAAGACATGAACAGAGAAGTTTCTAGAAAGAACATATGCAAATGGGCAAAAAACCTATGAAAGAATATTCACTATGGCTAATCACCAGGGAAATGCAAATTAAAACCACAAGGAGATATCCCATTACCCCTGTTAGAATGGCTATTAAAAGGTCAAAAAGCAATAGATTCCAGTATGAATGCAGAGAGAGAGGGATGTTTATAAACTGTTCATGAGACCACAAACTAGCACAACCTCCATGAAAAATAAACAGTTTGCAGGTTCTTCAAGGAAAAGAAGAACTATCATTCAATCCAGAAATCCTACTTCTGGTTATCTGCATGAAGAAAAATAAATCATTTTATTAAAAAGACGCCTACTCTTGAATGTGTATTGTGGCATAATTCACAATTGCAAAGATGTGGTATCAACCCAAGTTCCCATCAATACATGAGTGGATTTATATAATGTATTGAGTGTATACACACACACACACACACCCTCCATGGATACTACCTATAGTACTGCGTAGGCACAAAAATGAGTGAAATAATTTCTTTTGCAGCAACTTGGGTGCAAATAAAGGCCATTATCCTTACTTTATTATTATACACTGTAGACATGTAACAAAAATATTTCTACCTCTTAATATTTTGAAATATAAGCAATCCTGACAGACTCACTGCACAGGGTAACCCAGAGCTGAAATTGCCCATCAGCTGAGATTTTTCCATATTGTTCTAGAAATACTGACTTTGTATCCTCATCACATTGAGATATTAGATATGGGGGTCTTGGAATGATATGAGTTGAGGTGATGCAACTTTATGAAGCCAATGCTGAAAGACTAGAGTGTCTGTATTTGAATGTATTTCTGGCAACCAGTACGATTTCTTCATTGAAGGGAATATTGGTGGTCTATCTCTTAGTTGAAATTCACTACATGCTTCTTCAAAACAAAGAAACTCATTCCACCATATACTGGGTACGTTGGCTTCTAAAAATGCCAGGTAAATCCATCCATATAAATTGCCATAGTCTTAAGACACCTGCCTGGCCTAAGTTGATGTCCACTCCCTGAGGTCAGCTTGTGTCAAACATCTGATTGATGTTGATTAAGGAGGGGAAAAGTTTATCACATCACCTCAATCGAGATAACTCTGAAGATTCATTCTCATTCCACATTTCTCATTGGGGTTACCTGAGGCCTGCATTGCCACTGAATCACAGTACACTTACTTTTTTGCTTATTCCCTTATTCTCTTGCAAGGTTATTACTAACGTATTATCCTATCTGGGTTCAATATCCACTGTTACTGATAATTCTACTTATATCTTTGATATGTGTTCTAAATTTAACATGTCCAAACATAACACGATTTTCTCATTTTTCTGCTTCAATAAAACTGCTTCATTAATAGTATTCTCCATCACAATAAATGTAATCACTGTATCTTCAGTTTTTCAACACAAAATTAAATATAATATCCATGATTCTTTCTCTTTTCTTCATTCTGCACATTCAATTCATTTGGAAGAACTGTCAGCCACAGATCCAAAATGTACCCAAATTATGGTAAACCTTCCACCCACCATCATCTTTGTTCTGAAGTCTGGCTTAAGGTTATAATTGCTCCTCATTAATCCACTCATTCACAACAAACATCTGTTCCCTACAACAGAGCCAATTTGATATGTTTTAAATGATAAATTATATCTGTCACTCTCATGCTTAACACTTCAGTTACTTTCTCTTTGCCTTTGAGTAAAATTCACATTTCTTATCACATATTACATGGCCCTAAATTATCTACACTTTGATTCACCAACCTGAACTTTTTCCTTTAAGGCTGAGTGTGTTTCAACTCTTCTGGCCTTTTTTGTATTTCATAAAATTACAAGTTTGTATTAAATGTGGAGACTGTGCAGAGACTGATAACAATATCTCAGAATCCATCCTTTAACTTCTTTTCTATAATATAACCACCTGAATTGTAGCTGGTAACATGCCTGGAAGCTGCATACAATATTCCCTGCCTCTTTACTGAATTGGGATCAGATCCAGGCAAATGTAATATAAATGGAGAAAATATAAACATAATATAAATGAAGAAAATATATATCACTTTTATGTCTGTCACCTCCATAAAGACTGCTATCCTGTGCTTTTTTACTTTTAAGCCTAGCCAAGGCTGGAATAACCTTGGTGATATAGTACTAAGTATGACAAAGCCAAAGAGTAAGGTCTGGACGACAAAACTTGGAGTTGTGCAAGAAACAGACTTCTATATTATTAATATTTAAGACATTGTATTAAGGGTTTCTTCACTTGGATACTATTTCTCCAAATTTTTGCATGACTTTTTCATTTTCATTACATACATCTCTAATCAAATGTCCCTTTATGTAGAACATTAGTCCTTCCATCTATATCCATTCACCACCAATTTAAATCATCTGTTCATATAGTTTTATTTTATTTCACAAAGTCAATAAGATGAGAAATCTAATCTGCTTTACTTACCACTATTAGCATATCAGTCTTAGACCCTAAGTGTATATGTGTTACATTTTTTTTTTTTTTTTTGTAGAGACAGAGTCTCACTTTACCACCCTCGGTAGAGTGCCATGATGTCACACAGCTCACAGCAACCTCCAAGCTTTTGGGCTTACGCGATTCTCTTGCCTCAGCCTCCCAAGCAGCTGGGACTACAGGTGCCCACCACAAAGCCCGGCTATTTTTTGGTTGTAGTTTGGCCGAGGCCAGGTTTGCACCTGCTACCCTCGGTTTATGGGGCCGGCGCCCCACTCACTGAGCCACAGGCGACTTGTCTATTTTTTTCTTCTAATTTTTTTTTATTTTGTATTGCTATGTGTATGTACTAGTTGTACATCCTTACAGAGCACAAGTGATGTTTTAATACAAGCACACAACATGAATTAATCATATCAAGCATTCAACATTTCTTTGTGTAGGAACATTCCAATCCAACCTTTTAGTTACTTAACAGTATATCCTAACTTACCATTGATTATAATCTCTTTGTTATGCTGTCAAATATTTTTCATCTAATCTAACTATAATTTTGCACTCAGTAACCATACCCACTTTATCCTTCTCTCTCCACTACTCTCCCCAGCCTCTGGTAACCATCATTCTACTCTCTGTCTTTATGAGATCAATTGTTTTTAATTCTTATTTCACATATATGAGTGAGAATATGAGAGTTTTTTCTTTCTGTTCTTGACATAAATTTCTCAAGTTCCATACATAGTGTTATAAAATGTCAGAAGGTTTATCTGGCTATATAGTATTCCATTGTGTATATCCACCATATTTTCATTATTCACTCTTCTGTTGATGGACATGTAGGTTGATTCTAAGTCTTGGCTATTGTAAATAGTACTATAATAAACATGAGAGTGCAGATACCTTTTAAATACCCTGTATTCCCCTCCTTTGGATAGACACCTAGCAGTGAGATTTCTAGATCATATAATTCTGTTTTCATGTTTTTGATGAACGTCCATATTGGTCTCCCTAGTGGCTGCATTAACTGACATTCCCACCACCAACAAACAGAGGTTCTCCTCTCTATATATCCTCACCATCATTTGTTATTGTCTATCTTTTGATATAAGCCATTTTAATTGGGGATAAATAATATCTCATTGTAGTTTTAATTTGCATTTCTCTGATGAATGATGATGTGAACCATTTTTTCAATTAACTATTGACCATTTGTATGTCTTCTTTTGAGAAATGTCTATTCAGATACATTGCCCTTTTTTAATCAAATTATTTGATTTTTCCTATCTAGTTGTTGGAGCTCCCTATACTATATTCTAGTTATTATTCATAGTCAGACACCATAATATGCAAATATTTTTGCAAATCTGTGGATTGTGTTTTCACTTTGTTCATTTTTTCCTTTGTCATGGAAAAGCTTTTTAGCTTGGTGTAATGCCCTTTGTCCAATTTTGCTTTGGCTGCCTGTGCTTTGAGGTTATTACTCATGAAATCTCTGTCTTCCTCAGACCAATGTCCTGAAGTGTTTCCCCAATGTTTTCTTTCAGTGGTGTCATAGTTTCATGTCTTACACTTGAATCTTAATCCATTTTGATTAGATTTTATATATGATGAGAGATATAGTTTCAATCTTTAATATATGTATATAGTTTTCCCATTTATTGAAGAGACCGTATGTTCTTGTCTAAGTTCACTATAGATGTGTAGGTGTACTTCTGGGTTTTCTGTTCATTTATATTGGCCTAAGTGTCTGTTTCTATGCCAGTACCACGCTGTTTTGGTTACTGCAGCTCTGTAGTATAATCTTAAATCAGGTAATGTGATTCCTCCTATTTTGTTCTTTTTGTTCAGCATGGCCTTGGTTATCTGAGGTCTTTTGTAGTTCCATATATATTTTTTAGGATTATTTTTTATATTTCTGTGAAGAATGTCATTAGTATTACAATGGAGATTGTATTGAATCTATAGATTGCTTTGGGTAGTATGAACATTTTATCAACTTTGATCCTCCCAATTCATGAGCATAAAATATCTTTAGATTGGGCGGCGCCTGTGGCTCAAAGGAGTAGGGCGCCAGTCCCATATGCCGGCAGTGGCGGGGTCAAACCCAGCCCTGGCCAAAAATATATATATATATATCTTTAGATTTTTTTTGTGTCCTCTTCAACTTTTGTCATCAGTATTTTATAGTTGTCTTGCTTGAAGGTAATATAATCTTATATTAAGAGAAACAAAAAGACTTCACTCAAAAACTATTAGAACTCATAAATAAATTAAGTGAAGTTTCAGGATATAAAATCAACGTATGCCAACATACGTAAACAATCTGAAAAAGAAACCAAAAAGTCAGCCATTTATAATAGGTGTTCAAATAAAACACCTAGAAATAAACTTAACCAAGAAGAGAAAGGTCTTTTTCACATTTCTTGTATTTGATGATTTACTATTCAAAGTAAGTAAATTATGTAGTAATTTAAGCAGTAAATTATATTTGAATAAATTCTCCTTTGCTTAACAGCTAAGTATTGATGCCATCTTTTCTGATAATTATTATGCTTTTTTCTACATATGTATCACTAGAATATTTAAATATATGAGAGGTAAAAGAGAAGATGAAACCAGACAAATAAAAATATTTTGTATAGAGTTTACCATTAAATTTTTAAATGGTCTGAGTTGTTATAATACTTATGGCAATTGTTATACACAGTTTATAATGTACTAAATATTATATATGATGATGAAAAAATATTTTGCTATAATGAAATGTCATAACTTCAATTCAGAGTCTATTATTCAACTTTTCTGCAATTTTTATAGAGGAGTTCTTTATTCTGCCATAGGAAGTAATAAAATGTTCCCCCTATTTGCCAACATACACAAAAGAACAATCTTCCTAGCAGAGAACATTAATAATGACAAAATGAATACAGTCATAAAAGCAAAGACAAGTTCCAGTGCTTGGATGTGGAAATAAATGAAAAGCTACAGTATTCTGGGGTCAATCCTATTATCTAATCACTTTTCCAGTAATAATTTTTTCCTTCAGACAATGTAGAAAAATATGTTCTTAGAAATCAATGTTATCTACATAATGCCTTAGGAAGGATATAAACAAAAATGAAAATTTCTCCAACCATATTTTTGTAAAAATAATTCTGGAAAATTAACCATTATTCTTTCTCATACATTAAAAATGAAACATCAGAAATAAAAAGAATAATACATATATATAAGAAAATAAAAGAAACTAAGCATTATTACACTCTCCTTATAAAGCAAAAATTGAGTTGTCGGAGTTGCACTGAACAGTCTCTCTCTCTCTCTCTCCCCCCAGTATATATATACATGCACGGAAATGTCTACGTACATACAAATACTCCATGAATATTATATTCATATAAATTCAAGTAAAATGATGCAAAATCATTTATATGTAAAAATAGTGTATATGTACTATAGGAGCTTTGAGGGATTTGGGGGCTGATCAAGGGAAAAGATGTAACTGCCAGGTGGCAGCAATCACAAGTAAGCTTCATAGTGATACTCTGAATACTTTTGCTTCAGGGGAAGTCTCACTGCAGGGATCTTTCCAGAGGTTGTTACTTAGAAGGAGAGGAGGGTAAGGAAACTGCAGGGGAGTAGAACATCAGAAAGGGGACTTAAGAGTCTGTTACAGCTAAGCAGCATACAGAGAGATTCTAAGTCAAAGAGCTCTGTAGGGCAGCAGTTTGGAGTTTTTATGGCCACTTTGCCAGGAATAGCTAGCAGATTTAGCATGAGCTTTCATGTTTCATACCAAGCAGGCAGTTTCTAAATAGCTAAATGTCTGCTCTTTGGGCATATTTTTAAAATAATTGGTTGTGTCAAATTTTAGTTTGTTGTAGTGGCCTCGTGAGCTAGAGGGTCTCAGCTTGCAGTATAGAAGTAAACAACTTACAGCCTAATTTACAGAGGTCATCATTTTGGATCAATTATGTGCTACATGCATATTTCTATCATCTATCTATCTATCTATCATCTATCTATGTAACATCTATATAACTTTTATTACAGAGTGTGCCTTCATATATTCTAAACATTTTTTGGTAATAGTCACAGAATCATAATTTTTAAAAAATTATTTTTATATTGATATACTTGTCTTAGATCAACTTTTCGTTGCTGTTTATGTAATGTTTCTAGGAGTTTAATTGCCTAAAATTTTATAAAAAATATTCTGCTTTGACTCTGAGATTCAGAGGGAGTCAAAGCATTCTATAATGGACATACTCTTATTTGACAATGTAAATGTTACTTTCTTTGCATCAATGTTGCAATTGTCTGATTCCTTTTCTGGAATGGGAAATGTTCATTCATTCTTTACAAGGTTTTTGTTTCTAGTGCTGATCTTAAACATTGTTATTGTTATTAAATTTGTGAAGGCAAAAAAATGGAAACCTAATAAACACATGTATATGTAAAAATAAAAAATATGCTAATTATATATGAAATGCCCAAATCTTTTAAACTTAAAATTCCAGTTTTACTAATATTTTTCTACAAAATAAGATTAAATTTAGAAAATACTTCAAGACATTTACTTGCAAAGCTCTTCATAATAACAGAACTTGAAAACAACAAAAATTTCCAACAAGGAAACGGTTAGGTAATTGTAGCAATAGTATTTTGTGGACTTGTTATTAAGACATTATAAAGTATATCTTTTACTTTGTAAGTTCCATGAGATCAATGACTATTTTTTTGTTTTGTCCATTTTTGTACAAGTTCTAGGAAATTTCCTGGTATATAGTAGCCCACCAGTAAATATTTGTTGATAGGTAGAAGGATTTCCACTGTATAAATTCCATAGAAAAGAAGTCTATAAATCTATTATAAAATATTGATAGAGATTACCTGGTGGTACAGGACAGGTGGCACCCCAGCCAGCTCCACCGAGCTGAGGGAAGGACTTGCAGTCTCAGCCCTGTGGGTGTTGGTGCCTCCACAGCCGGCAGAGGAACCAGCGGGCTGGGTGGGAGGCCAGGAGCAATAGGAGGGGGCAGACAATTGCTAGGGAGACACCAGGGCCTTACTGTCTCCCTCCCCTTGCACTTGCAACTAAACAGGAAACCCTCATTTTCTAGGCCTGGTCAATTTCATGTAAGTTCCCTAGGCCTGGCCAACTTCCTGAATGGATTGCATCCATTCATTAATAGATTCATTCACCTTGCCCCAGCGAAAGGGACTGTAACCATTCATTTGTTACCAACTCCTGGCCTCAAGTAACTACAAAAGACCCATGTGACTATATATACCCCTAGAAAAAGAATCCAGGGAGAGAGAGAGAGAGAGAGGGAGAGAGAGAGAGAGAAAGAGAGAGGGAGAGAGAGAGAGAGAAAGAGAAAGAGAGAGAGAGAGAGAAAGAGAAAGAGAAAGAAGGAAGGGTGGGCACTATTTTCCCCAGCTTGGTTTCTTTTCCCTATGCCAGGTGTTTTTGTTTTCTTTTCTGTAAAATAAATCCTGTCTTACCACTTATCTGTGGTCTATGGATTCATTCTTCGAATCACTGAGACCAAAGACCTACTGAAGACAAAATTCCAGTATCACTGGGATTGATATGGTTATACCTTTATTTTGTGATTGTAATTTTGCAATAATATTAAAAAATAAAAACTTTTATTGACTGAAACGCTTTAATAATTATATTGAAAGTAAATCAAAGATACTAAACTAGGGTTGGTACAATTTTTTGTAAAGGGCCATATAATATTTTAAGATTTGGGGCCTTAGAGTTTGTATTGCAACTAGGCAGGTAACTCTGACATGATAACATCAAAGTAGCCATAGATGATGTTAAAGAAAAGGGTTTGACTGTGGTCCTTTCACCTTCAGTTAAAAATCTATTTCTGGACCAGAAAGTATGGTTGATACAGTTGATAAAACTGAAGACATATATATCAGAGATAATGATCTCTGAACCCCCATTGACATGTAGCCAATAATATGGAGTGCAAAATTATAATCTATTGGTGGTGATGAGTGTTCATTTGAGGTTATGGGTCAAACTGATCCAGACTGAAATTCCGGCAGCAATCATCACATATGACCTCAAGCAGGTAAGTGAATTTTTTGAATCTCAGTTATTCATCTGTAGAGTGTAGCTGGTAGCTTACTTTTTATCTCATATGAATTCCTATTATGTCTGATACAACAGTTGTGGTTATTACATATGCCCACCACATTTGTAACACTTTGAAAATGTTACACCTAAAATCACTGTAACCCTAAAATTGTAGTAAAAGTAAATTAAATTTCTCTCTTATATAATTGACTTGAGCAAACAGAAAGTAAACACTGATTAGCAAAACCAAAGCAAAATGTCTCAGGTCATGTCCTTGGTGCATAGTGGAAAATATTTGTCGAGTAGGGAGATCTAATGTAGCATTCCCTGAAGGCTCAGGAACTTTTCCCAAATGAAACTAAATGAACAAACTTAATTGCCATTTAGATCCATTAGTTTTTCCAAATAAACTGACATGCAGTTTTACTCCCTAAAACAATTTTGAATTTCAATACTAAAAGAGTTATTTCTGAAAAATATGATGTAAGACTATAAGGGTTTTCATTTTTGAGTATGAATAAACTGTGTTTGCATTCTTGTGTGTAATAATTTTCAAATATTCACAAAATAAAATAATCACAAAATAAAACAGTAAAAGTACACTTTGAGGCATCACTTTCAACAGGTGCCCAAAGCATACTAGACTATACTTTGAGGCACCTATTAAAATTATAATGTATATATATAATTATATATATAATTTATATGTTGTAATTATAATATGTGTATATATACAAACACACATCATATATATATATAATTATATATATAAATTATCAACATCCCTTTCTTTTTTTTATTGTTAAATCATAGCTATGTACATTAGTGCAATCAAGGAGTACAATGTGCTGGTTTCATATATAATCAGAAATGATCTCATCAAAGTGTTCAATGTAGCCTTCATGGCATTTTCTTAGTTATTGTATGTAGACATTTGTATTCTGCATTTAGTAAGTTTCACCTGTACCCATTCTAAGATGAACTGTAGGTGTGGCCCCACCTATTACCTTCCCTCCACCGTAACCTCCCCCCTCCCTTCCCCTCCCTTGGCCCTTTCCCCATATTCTTGTGCTATAGTTGGGTTAAAGCCTTCATGTGAAAGCTATAAATTAGCTTCATAGTAGGGCTGAGTACATTGGATACTTTTTCTTCCATTCCTGAGGTACTTTGCTAAGAACAGTATGTTCCAGCTCCATCCATGTAAACATGAAAGAGGTAAAGTCTCCATCTTTCATTAAGGCTGCATAATATTCCATGGTATACATGTACCACAATTTGCTAGTCCATTCATGGGTCGATGGGCACTTGGGCTTCTTCCATGATTTAGCAATTATGAATTGGGCTGTAATAAACATTCTGGTACAGATGTCTTTATTACATTGTGATTTTTGGTCTTCTGGGCATACACCTAGTAAAGGAATTATAGGATCAAATGGCAGCCTATTTTTAGATCTCTAAGTATTCTCCAAACATCCTTCCAAAAGGAACATATTAGTGTACATTTCTACCAGCAGTGTAGAAACGTGCCTTTTTCTCCACATCCATGCCAACATCTATGGATTTGGGATTTTGTTATGTGGGCCACTCTTACTGGGGTTAGGTGATATCTCAAAGTAGTTTTGATTTGCATTTCTCTGATGATTAAGGATGATGAGCTTTTTTTCATGTGTTTGTAGATTGTGTGTCTGTCTTCTTTAGAGAAGTTTCTCTTCAAGTCCTTTGCCCACCCCGAGATGGGATCACTTCTTCTTTTCTTGCTAATATGTTTAAGTTCTCTGTAGATTCTGGTTATTAAACCTTTATCAAAGGTATAACCTGCAAATATTTTCTCCCATTCTGAGGGCTTTCTGCTTGCTTTACTTACTATGTTCTTGCAGAAGCTTTTTAGTTTGATCAGGTCCCAGTAATTTATTTTTGATACTGCTTCAGTTGCCTGGGGAGTCCTCCTCATAAAGTATTCACTCAAGCCTATGCCTTCAAGAGTTTTCCCTGCACTTTCTTCAAGTATTTTTATAGTTTCATGTCTTAAGTTTAAATCTTTTATCCAGTGAGAGTCTATCTTAGTTAATGGTGAAAGGTCTGGGTACACTTTCAGTCTTTTACAGATCGCCAGCCAGTTCACCCAGCACCATTTGTTAAATAGGGAATCTTTTCCCCACTGAATGTTTTTAATTGGCTTGTCAAAGATCAAATAACCGTAAGTGGCTGGATTCATCTCTTGGTTCTCTATTCTGTTCCAGACATCTACTTCTCTGTTTTTGTGCCAGTACCATGCTGTTTTAATCACTATCAATTTATATCAGGTCTGGTAGCGTGATTCCTCCTGCTTCAGTTTTATTGCTGAGTAATGTTTTGGCTATTTGAGGTTTTTTCTGATTCCATATAAAATGAAGTATTATTTTTTCAAGGTCTTTAAAATATGACAATGGAGCTTTAATAGGAATTGCATTAAAATTATATATTGCTTTGGGTAGTATGGACATTTTGATAATGTTGATTTTTCCCAGCCATGAGCATGGTATGTTTTTCCATTTGTTAACATCTTCAGCTATTTCTTTTCTTAAAGTTCCATAGTTTTCTTTATAGAGATCTTTCACGTCCTTTGGGTAGTATTCCTTCTTTTTCTATATTTTGGAAGAGGGTTAGTAATATAGGTACTAGTTCTTCCTTAAAGGTTTGGTAGAATTCTGACGTAAAGCCATCTGGACCTGGGATTTTCCTTTTAGGGAGATTTTGTATAGTTGAGTCTTTTCTTGTTGAGTCTTTCCCTGGTTTAGGGATCAAGGTGATGTTAGCTTTGTAGAATGTGTTGGGTAGTATTCCTTCTTTTTCTATATTTTGGAAGAGGTTTAGTAATATAGGTACTAGTTCTTCTTTAAAGGTTTGGTAGAATTCTGACGTAAAGCCATCTGGACCTGGGCTTTTCCCTTTTAGGGAGATTTTGTATATTTGATGTTCTTTCAGAACTTGATATAGGTCTGTTCAACATTTCCACTTCATTCTGGCTAAGTCTTGGTAGGTGGCATACTTCCAAGTACTGGTAGATTTCTTTTAGATTTTCGTATTTCTGAGAGTAGAGTTTCTTGTAATATTTGTTAAGGATTTTTTGAATTTCTGAGGGGTCTGTTATTTTGTCTTTGTCATTTCTGATTGATGAGATTAGAGATTTTAGTCTTTTTTTCCTGGTTAGGTTAGCCAAAGGTTTATCTATTTTATTGATCTTTTCAAAAAAATAAGTTTTGGATTTATTGATTTGTTGTGTAATTCTTTTGTTTTCAATTTCATTTAATTCTGCTCTGATTTTGGTTATTTCTTTTCTTCTGCTGGGTTTCGGGTTGGAATGTTCTTCCTTCTCCAGTTGCTTGAGATGTCCCATTAAGTTATTAACTTCCTCTCTTTCTGTTTTCTTGAGGAAGGCTTGCAGTGCTATAAATTTCCCTCTTAGGACTGCCTTTGCAGTATCCCAGAGGTTCTGATAATTTGTGTTTCATTGTTGTTTTTTTCCAAAAATTTAGTGATTTCCTTATTAATCTCATCTATAACCCATCTATCATCCTTCACCATAAGGTTATTTAGCCTCCATGTTTTTGTATGGGTATGCAGATTTCTTTTGTTATTGAGTTCAACATTTATTCCATGATGGTCTGAGAAGATGCAAGGAATAATTTCTATTTTTTAAAATTTGGTGAGGTTGGATTTGTGGCCTAGAATGTGCTCAATTTTAGAATATGTTCCATATGCCAATGAGAAGAATGTGTATTCAGTTTTTTTGGGAGGAAATGTTCTGTAGATGTCTCTTAAGTCCAGATGTTGAATGGTTAAGTTTAAATCTAAAATTTCTTTGCTTAGCTTCTTTTTGGAGGATCCATCCACTGCTAGAGAGGTGTTAAAATCTCCAACTACTATGGAACTAGAGGAAATCAAGTTGCACATGTCTGTTAGAGTTTCTCTTATAAATCGAGGTGCATTCTGGTTGGGTGCATAAATATTAATAATTGAAATCTCATCATACTGAGTATTGCCTTTAACAAATATGAAGTGTCTATCCTTCCTTACTTTGGTTGGTTTAAAGCCTATTGCATCTGTGAATAGGGCTGCAACTTCTTGTCTCAATGTGTCAAAATCTTTGGTCATTTGGTCTTTGATTTGTTGAATTATTGAGATATCTTTTGGGTCACTGCTTGGAATTCTAATTCTATCTTATTTGCTATCCAGATTCTGAATTCGATTTCTGACATCTCAGCTATTTGTTTGTGCATGGGATCTTGTGCTGTGTCTGCCCCATTGATTCTTGGGGGAGTTGATCTACTCTGATTATTCATATTGGCAGAGTTTGTCCGTTGATTTCGCCTCATGATTGTTTTTTCATCATTGCCTCTAGCTGTACTCAGAGTCAGGGAAATGCCTCTCCAAGATTAGACCCCAGGGTGATCACTCTATTGTTGCTGGATCTTTGTAGGGAGTGATGCTGTGTAGCTCCTCTGGGGCTGCCCCAGCCAGGGAGTTCTGGTTGTGGGAGCAGCACCGGAATGTGATGCACCTGGATCCAGCAACAGGGAGGGGGGTGGTGTACACGGTTCTGAGGGTGCCTGGCACCCAGTGACTGACTCAGAGAGCCCAAGGCTCGAGCAGTCTCTGGCCAGGAGACAGGCTCTGTGCAGAGGCAGGAGGGCTCTGGAGGGCACGCGGCTACCACAATTTCTGGCCAGACGAGCAGGCCCTTGTGGAGGCAGGGAGGGTACAGAAGGGAGGATGCAGGGTTGTGCGGCCCAGCAGGTGCACTCTTACCAGGGTCTCACATTCCTTTCTCATATACCAGTTTATTTTGATTTTCAGTGGTCAAATATCTGTTGTTAAGGCCCAGACTAAACCAAAACACATGCTTGTCATTTAGAAGAATTTCTAATATAATGTATGTGAGTCCATGAAGGTTTGACCACCTCTGTTAATTTAAGACAAGTTGAGGATATGTTAGCTTAAGTTTCCTGTGGGGTTGACCAATATTATGGTGAGGACTCCACCAGAATTTGATTTGTCCCCTGCCTAACCCTGCTTCCTTTCTTTGCCTTCTACAGGTGTGGATCCCAAGGATACACTTTTAATGGGATTAACTTACAGGAGCATCTACCTCGGAGGCTGCTCTCAGGAACCCCAAGCAAAGTTATTGCCTATGTCTTACACTAGATTACATCTCTGCAACAGAAGGAGGCCCTTCTGTTTTCTTTAGAAGTGTATAATTAGCCCCAGCACAGTAGGAGCACCTGGGAGGCTCTCATTAAATATTGCTTATGTAGATGAAACATTATGTAACTACTAGAAGCAGTTGTAGAATACATACTAACATAAACTGTCTTAGTATTTAAAAGTGTTTAGAAGGTTAAAAATATTCATTGCTTTTTTATAATTGGAAAGATTGGTGATCTGTTTTACTTGTAGTAGTTTTTTCCCTTAGGAAAATGTATAAAATGTCGTATGCTTAATTTAATAAATTTATTTTTGACTGAGAAGAAAGAACAAGTACACTTAAATTTCCTTTTCTTTAACACCTCTGCTGATTGATTCTCTATTTTGGTTGATTACTTTGATGCTTCACTATTTTTACTTATTTTAGTTTCTGTTCACGTGATGCATTTTGATACTTATTTGTTGTTCAGATTTTCTTAATTCTAAATACTTAAAATATTAAAATGTGGTAATTAACTCCCAACATTTAGCCTTATTGTTCTGTTTAAACAGATTTCAGTTTTCCACACGTTTTAGTAATGTTTTTCAATCTGTGGATTGGGTAAAACCCCACAAAATTATATATTTTTCGCTCCAGACATTAACAAACATCTATTCCTCGTACTTGAATGATAACCAACATCAAACTTCTCATTTTCTTTCTCTGAGAATATAATAGGTATGTAGGTATTGCTCAACTCTTTTCTAGCAGTGAACATTTTATCTAAAATGTGTTATACCTTATCAATCTGCATATTTAAGTCATAATATATTAAGGAATAATTTGTCTTACTTACCTGATATTTCAGCTCTCGTTCCCTAACATTTTTTTCTTTTTTTTTTTTATGCTTGACTTTTTCATATGCAATATTTGGATTGATAGGCACAAGGATAACATTTTAGATCTTCCCCAACCTTGCAAAGAAGTAGAACTGATCTCTACCTTCTTGCTAAAGCACAGTGGCTTAAGTTACATAGAGACCATGAAATATCTCCCTTGAAATGGAAGTTTCACAATATGAATTATATTCTCCAAAATTTCTGTGGCTAGCTCTGCTGAATTACTTTATAATATGTAACTTCCCAAAACTCTAGGGAAGTTTCAGCATAGCCCAAACAGTGAAATTGAGTCTCTTTTGAAGGAAGTATGGCTTATTAAAAGAAAAAAAAAAACTGCAACATCCAGCAGTTTCTGGGATTTCTTCTTAAAGTTTGCAAACAGTAATGGCAAGAATTACATTTGACTTACAATAAATGCAGAAAAGGTAAGGGGGGGTCAGGAAATGGGGCAAGTTAGAATGAATTTTCTATGTCAGACAAGCTGGAGGAGCTGAGTTGACTTCCATCAATAAAACAATAAGAGAAGCATCACTGTGTGAAGTAAGCAGCTCAGCACTTCCTTGTTCTCTGTGAGCCAGAGCTGACAGCAAATGATAGTGCAGCTTACAAAATGCCAGTGGCCTGGATATTTTCCAGACATTCATCCTAAGATAATATATTATTGCACCTTACACTTCCTCTCCTAAAGAAAGATGCATAGTAGTTGGTGAGCCACTTTGAATTATGGAGGCAGCCTGATTAAGCAATACCATCGTGACCTATTTTACTAGGCATGGAAATGCTGTCAGTTTTGAGTGGTACCTTGCACTACAGTGCACTAGAGTTCTGTACAAAATCCAGATTGTTCTCAAGTGACTTTGCCTTTTGGCAGATCCATGATACTAAAGAACTCATAGTAAGTCAAGATCATGTATTGGGTCTCTGAAAAGCTGGAGTTTAGATCCCTCAATTTCTGTTTCTTTTGCCGCATAGATGTGCTTCCCATTGAAGAGTATCTTGTAACAACTTTGCATGTTGGTATAAACTGTGCATGTAAAATGGAATTGTGAAAATGCAGTTGGAAATCCTGCTATGAGCTGATAATTTTCATGGTAAAAAAAACTTATAAAAGTAGGCATGTGCAGTATAAATCTATAAATGGTAGAAATACTGTATATAGAATTAGGGCCAAGTAAATAACAATTAACAGTTAAGATCATACAATTAAACCAAATGCATAGGGGTTAAAACTCCCATGTTACTTACCTCTCTTGAACTGATGTCCTCCTCTGCTCCAGTATATAGACTCTGAGTAATACATCACATCTTTTAAATGGATAGTCTGGTTTGTTATGCTTGTGTGGCAAACCCAGGGCCTCATTATATCTTTGTTGAAGGAGAGACTAAAAAAGTTAGTGGTGAGAGGAAATACTATTCTTTGGGCAGAGCTTTGAGGGGCACAGTTGATCGTGTCATGGAGATGAAGAAAAGGAAAAAGCTTAAGATAGGAAATTCATAAACTATGTCACTGTCGAATTACTTGTCTTTTCAAAACCCTGGATAGAAATAGCAGTTCTGAGAAAGTGGCATGCATATTTGCCAAAGGGTGTGAGCATACACTGTTGAAAGCTTTCCACTCTAATGAGTATTTACTACAGTGGTAGAAACTAAGCATCTAAGTGGGAAAGGTGACTCTTCTAATAGAAGGCCACAGACCCTCTGCATTCTTTCTATCTAATGCTTTTCTGGTGAGTTTCAGAGTAGTCCTGGTGACAGGGATGGAGGGTGTGCATCAGCTCCAAAATATGGAGTTCCTCTCCCCAAGGCTAATCTAGTTACAGCACTGTGTAGTGTTTAAACTATCAGTATAGATACCCAAAGTGAGACATCTCTGTTTCCATCACTGAGGAGGCTGACCATCCACGTGTATGTTCATAGTAGAATAAACAGAAATTTCTATTTCTGGGATTGATAACAATTTTGAATATGGTTTGCTTTTCACAGTCAGTAACATAATACCACTTTTGAAATATCCAATTTAGCGATAGTGGATTCTACATGAGATCTTATCATATTTAGGGACCTAATTTAGTGTGGATGACTTATGATAGATTCGTGTTCATAGGTAATAGTGATATCACAGTACTGTACATAATCCAATAGCTGTCAGTCACATGGAATATTAAAATAACTTCCTAAAGGCCTAACCAGTAACTTGGAGCCAACAACCTGATGAATAAGGCTGTCATAATGAATAATGACCTGTCTTAAAAAACATGATTTTTTTTTCATTAGTGGACATTTAATAATGCCATGTTCTTGATTTGCATTTCTCTAATATATAGAGATGATGAACATTTTTCCATGTGTTTGTCAGCCATTCGTCTGTCGTCTTTAGAGAAAGTTCTATTCATGTGTCTTGCCCATTGATATATGGGATTGTTGGCTTTTTTCATGTGGATTAATTTGAGTTCTCTATAGATCCTAGTTATCAAGCTTTTGTCTGATTGAAAATATGCAAATATCCTTTCCCATTGTGTAGGTTGTCTCTTTGCTTTGGTTATTGTCTCCTTAGCTGTACAGAAGCTTTTCAGTTTAATGAAGTCCCATTTGTTTATTTTTGTTGTTGTTGCAATTGCCATGGCAGTCTTCTTCATGAAGTCTTTCCCCAGGCCAATATCTTCCAGTGTTTTTCCTATGCTTTCTTGGAGGATTTTTATTGTTTCATGCCTTAAGTTTAAGTCCTTTATCCATGTTGAATCAATTTTTGTGAGTGGGGAAAAGTGTGGGTCCAGTTTCAGTATTTTACATGTAGACATCCAGTTCTCCCAACACCATTTATTGAATAGAGAGTCTTTCCCCCAAGGTATGTTCTTGTTTGGTTTATCGAAGATTAGGTGGTTGTAAGATGTTAGTTTCATTTCTTGGTTTTCAATTCGATTCCAAGAGTCTATGTCTCTGTTTTTGTGCCAGTACCATGCTGTCTTGAGCACAATGGCTTTGTAGTACAGACTAAAATTTGGTATGCTGATGCCCCCAGCTTTATTTTTGTTATAAAGAACTGCCTTAGCTATACGGGTTTTTTTCCGGTTCCATACAAAACGCAGAATCATTTTTTCCATATCTTGAAAGTACGATGTTGGTATTTTGATAGGAATGGCATTGAATAGGTAGATTGCTTTGGGAAGTATGGACATTTTAACAATGTCCAAGCCATGAGCATGGTATGTTCTTCCATTTGTTAATATCCTCTGCTATTTCCTTTCTGAGGATTTCATAGTTTTCTTTATAGAGGTCCTTCACCTCCTTCGTTAGGTATGTTCCTAAGTATTTCATTTTCTTTGAGACTATGGTGAAGGGAGTTGTGTCCTTAATTAGCTTCTCATCTTGACTGTTATTGGTGTATACAAAGGCTACTGACTTGTGGACATTGATTTTATATCCTGAAACATTACTGTATTTTTTGATGACTTCTAGGAGTCTTGTGGTTGAGTCTTTGGGGTTCTCTAAGTATAAGATCATGTCGTCAGCAAAGAGGGAGAGTTTGACCTCCTCTGCTCCCATTTGGATTCCCTTAATTTCCTTGTCTTGCCTAATTATATTGGCTAGAACTTCCAGCAATACGTTGTATAGTAAAGGTGACAGAGGACAACCTTGTCTGGTTCCAGTTCTAAGAGGAAAAGCTTTCAGTTTTACTCCATTCAGTAAAATATTGGCTGTGTCTTTGTCATAGATAGCTTCAATCAGTTTTAGAAATGTGCCACCTATGCCTATACTCTTCAGTGTTCTAATTAGAAAAGGATGCTGGATTTTATCAAATGCTTTTTCTGCATCTATTGAGAGGATCATGTGATCTCTATTTTTGCCTCTGTTAATATGGTGGATAACGTTTATGGACTTGCGTATGTTCAACCAGCCTTGCATCCCAGGGATGAAGCCTACTTGATCATGATGAATGACTTTTTTGATGATAAGCTCTAATCTATTGGCTAGGATTTTGTTGAGGATTTTTGCATCTATATTCATGAGTGAGATTGGTCTGAAATTCTCCTTTTTGTTTGGGTCTTTTCCTGGTTTTGGTATCAGGTTGATGTTTGCTTCATAGAATGTGTTGGGGAAAATTCCTTCTTCCTCAATTTTTTGGAATAATTTCTGCAGTACAGGAATAAACTCTTCCTTGAAGGTTTGATAGAATTCTGGTGTGAAGCCATCTGGACCAGGGCATTTTTATGTTGGAAGATTTTTTATTGTTTCTTTGATCTTGGTGCTTGAAATTGGTCTGTTCAGGAGCTCTATTTTATCCTGCCTAAGTCTAGGGAGAGGGTGTGGTTCCAAATATTTATCCATTTCCTTCACATTGCCAAATTTCTCAGCATAGAGTTTCTGGTAGTATTCAGACATGATCTTGTATCTCTTGTATCTCTGTGGGATCAGTTCTTCTTTCCCCTTTATCATTTCTGATTGAGGTGACTAGAGATTTTACTTTTCTATTCCTCGTTAGTCTGGCCAATGGTTTATCTATTTTATTGACTTTATCAAAAAACCAACTCCTTGTTTCATTAATTTTCTGAATGATTCTTTTGTTTTCAATTTCATTGATCTCTGATTTGATTTTGGATATTTCTTTTCTTCTACTGAGTTTAGGCTTAGATTGTTCTTCTTTTTCCAATTCCATAAGATGGCTTGTGAGATTGTTGATGCACTCTCTTTCTGTTTTTCAAATGTAGGCATCTAAAGTGATGAATTTTCCTCTCAAAACTGCTTTTGCAGTATCCCACAGGTTTTGGTAGCTTGTGTCTTCATTGTTGTTAGGTTCAAGGAAGTTAATGATTTCGTTTTATTTCCTCCTGCACCCATCTTTTATTAAACAGAAGATTGTTTAATTTCCATGTCTTCAGGTGGGGTCGAGCATTTTTGTTAGAGTTGAGTTCCACCTTTAGTGCCTTATGGTCTGAGAAGATACAAGGTAAAATTTCAATTCTTTTGATTCTGTTGATATTTGTTTTGTGTCCCAGGATATGATCAATTTTGGAGAATGTTCCATGGGGTGATGAGAAGAATGTATATTCTTTATCTTTGGGGTGGAGTGTTCTATATGCGTCTGTCAAGCACAGTTGTTCTAGGGTCTCATTTAAATCTCTTATATCTTTGTTTAATTTCTGTTCAGAGGATCCGTCCAGCTCTGTAAGAGGAGTGTTAAACCCCCCTGTAATTATGGTATTATCAGATATCATATTGCTCAGACTGATTAAGGTCTGTTTCAAGAATCTGGGAGCAGGGCGGCGCCTGTGGCTCAAGGAGTAGAGTGCCGGTCCCATATGCCGGAGGTGGTGGGTTCAAACCCAGCCCTGGCCAAAAAAAAAAAAAAGAATCTGGGAGCATTTAAATTGGGTGCATACATATTTAGATTTGAAATGTCTTCTTGTTGCAGTTTTCCCTTGACCAATATAAAGTGACCATCTTTGTCTTTTTTGACTTTAGTTGCTTTAAATCCACATGTATCTGAAAATAAGTTTGCAACTCCTCTTTTCTTCTGAATTCCATTTGCCTGAAAAATTGTCTTCCAACCCTTGACTCGGAGCTTTAATTTGTCTTTTGAAGCCAGGTGTGTTTCTTGCAGACAGCAAATGGATGGCTTGTGTTTTTTAATCCAGTCAGCCAATCTATGTCTCTTCAGTGGGGAAGTCAAGCCATTAACATTTATTGAGATAATTGATAAGTGTGGTAGTATTCTATTTGTCTTATTTGGTGAGAGTCCATTGCTTAGTTTTATCTTTTGCATCAGTGTGGAGGTTAGGTTCTGTCCTTTAATTTCTGAGTTCTTACTTTGATGCTGATCCATTGTGGTGGTCAGTGTGCTGAACAGGTTGAAGTATTTCCTTTAGAGCTGGTCTTGTTCTCTCGAATTTCCTCAATGTTTGTATATCCATAAATGATTTTATTTCTCCATCAATTTTTAAGCTTAGCTTAGCAGGGTACAGAATTCTGGGCTGGAAATTGTTCTGTTTAAGTAGAATAAAGGTAGATGTCCATTGTCTTCTTGCTTGGAAAGTTTCATTAGAGAAGTCTGCGGTCAATCTGATGGATTTGCCCCTGTAGGTCAACTGGCGCTTACTCCTGGCAGCTTGCAGAATCTTTTCTTTTGTCTTGACTTTGGACAGGTTCATCACAATGTGTCTTGGAGAAGTTGGGTTAGAGTTGAGATGACCTGGGGTCCGATATCCCACTGAAAACAGTGTGTCAGAATCTTTGGTGATATTTGGGAAATTTTCTTTTATAATATTCTCTAGTATGGCTTCCATTCCTCTGGGGCATTCTTCTTCCCTTTCTGGATTTCCTATAACTTGTATGTTGGAACGCTTCATAAAGTCCCATAATTCTGACAGTGAACGTTCTGCTTTCTCTCTCTTCTTTTCTGCCTCTTTTACTATCTGAGTTATCTCAAGAACTTTGTCTTCTACCTCTGAAATTCTTTCTTCTGCATGGTCTAACCTGTTGCTGATACTTTCCATTGCATCTTTAAGTTCCCTAATTGACTGTTTCATTTCCTTCAGCTCTGCTATATCCTTTTTATATTCTTCATATCGTTCATCTCTTCTTTGATTCTCTTTTTGGATTTCCGTTTGGTTATTTTCCACTTTATTAGCAGTTTCCTTCATTGTTTCCATCATTTCTTTCATTGTTTTCAACATGTGTATTCTGAATTCCCTTTCTGTCATTCCTAACATTTCTTTATAGGTGGAATCCTCTGCAGTAGCTACCTCATGGTCCCTTGGCAGGGTTGTTCTGGACTGGTTCTTCATGTTGCCTGGAGTTTTCTGCTGATTCTTCCTCATGAGTGGTTTCTTTTATCTGTTTCCTTGCCCTAATTTTCCTTTCCCTTCCTCTTGCTCTTTAAGTTCTCGTGCCTGTGGACTAAGGGTTACAGGACCAGAGGGGTGAGAAGGTTGAAGAGCAGAAAAGGGATGAAAGAAAGGAGGACCGACTGATAAGAAAAAAAAGAAAAATAGAGAAAGTAGAGGGGGTGGGTAAAAGGAATATTGACAAAAAGAAGAGAGGCACAGAAAGAGGGAGACAGAACAATATAAAAAAGTACAGTACAAAGTACAGTAGGGTACTTTGACACAACCTTAAAAAACACCCATCTTCTGGGGGTGCCCAGTTGGGTGGTTCCCTTGAGGTCAGCAGCTCTTTGCTAACCTGATCAGACACAGTACCCCACCTCCACCAAGTAGAGACAAAAGACAAAAATGCTATAAATCAAACCAAAACAAGCAAACAGAAAACTTTACAGGATAAAATTGGGTGAAAAACCAAATAATAGCAGTAGAAACACTAGCAAAAATGAAGTTCTAATTATTGAAAAAGACAGCAATGGGAAATTATAATTAAACTAGAAAAACTGAGAAAGAAAAAGGATCTGTATGGAAAAGGTTGAACTTATAAAACAAAACAACATCAACAACAACAAAATAAACAAAAAAAAAACCAACCAAACCAAAAAAAAACACAACCAAAAACAAAGCAGTATGTATATGTGATTGAATATTGACTGGGCAACACGTCGTCTTCTGGGTTATGAGATGTTTATCACAGTTCTGATACGACTGGAGGGTGCTGATTTCTCAAACCCCAGCAGATAGACACCGTAAATCTCTCTTCAGCCCACTTAAAAGGCACTTTGAACTTGTTCACTTGCTGAGCAGAAGCTTTCCCAGGAAAGTGCTTGTCCCTGGAATCACTGCCGAAGTGGCTATCCACTTACCCAGTGTGCCAAAACTGGTCTCACTCTGCCCCTGAGGGTTAGGGCTGCAAGGCGGCTCAGACCTCGCCCTTAGGCTACTTGGTCGCTGGGTTACCAGCTCCCACCCAATTCTAGCTCTGCAACCCTGAGGGCGGAGCTTGCAGGGGCAGATCGCTCGCAATGGCTCCCTGTGACCCACCACCAAAGACCATTAGCTCCGTCTAGCTCAGCGGCTCAGACTGGGGCTCTAGACAACGGCCAAAGTTCTCCACACTCCCACCCAGGCTCTCCCCAAGGCAGTTCAACTGAGTGCCAAGTCCAAAGACACCAAAACAGTTCACAGGTAAGGCCTTTCTGGTTTGCAGTCTCACTGCTACTGAACTTACAGTTGCGGGCAGGTTTAGACCGATTGAACACTTGCGACCACTTGCCTGTTTTCCACTGTTTTAGTCCTTCTCTTGGGGTCCAGAAGTCTCTCGCTGAATTCCTGTATCCGCGCAGGGGTGATGATAGGCAGATCCCACCAGCCAGAGATGCCTGGATTTCTATCTCCCCAGACTCACGGTGCCCAGATGCAAGAAAGCTGTTACTCGGCTGCCATCTTGCTTCACCTCTCCAATAATGCCATGTTCTTAATTCCCAAGTACTTGAACTATGAGGAGGAGTATTGGCCTCTATAGTCAACCTGTGCAATGACCTACTTGGAGGATTTGTCTCTCCCATCCCCAGAAGTTAAATCCTATCAGAATTTGAGGCCCCACAAAAAGACAAGACACAATTAGGGTTCTACTAAATTTAAAAACTATGTCTGTCATCTTATCATTTGGGTCTACTCAGGTTATTAAACTAGCAGACAAACTAAGTAATTACTAGATCTCTAGGATTATAAGCCCTTATCATAAGAAAGAAATACAATTACTGTATTTCTGTATTTCTAAAATGAGCACAATGAGGAAAACAAATAGAATTTGAGTTCACTGAGGCATTTGGGCACTTCCATACTCAGAAATGACAGTAACTAGCAATTGCAAAAATTGTGTTTTGAAAAGTAAAAAAAAATTCAGACCCATTATATATTAAGGTCTGTGTTACCCCCACTGGGCAGGAAATAAAGACCAATGAAAAATTCTGATTGAGGCCAGAGTGAAGGGAAATGAAAGTGAGTGGCATAGTAAAAGAATGATGAATAAATAAGTAAAATAGCTTGTTCCTCTAGCCTTTTATTTTTACAAAACCTTAAAACTGCAGATGCTGTCATGCATATGGAAAGAAGGGAACACTTTTACACTGCTGGTGGGACTGCAAACTAATACAACCTTTCTGGAAGGAAGTATGGAGACCCTCAAAGCACTCAAGCTAGACCTCCCATTTGATCCTGCAATCCCATACTCGGTATCTACCCAGGAGAAAAAAAATCCTTTTATCATAAGGACACTTGAACTAGATTGTTTATTTTAGCTCAATTTACAATCGCCAAAATGTGGAAACAGCCTAAATGCCCCCCAACCCAGGAATGGATTAACAAGCTGTGGTATATGTATACCACAGAATACTATTGAGCCATAAAAAAGATGAAGATTTTACATCTTTTGTATTAACCTGGATGGACACGGAACACATTATTCTTTTTTTTTTTTTTTTGAAACTCGGTAGAGTGCTGTAGCGTCACAGCTCACAGCAACCTCCAACCCTTGGGCTTGAATGATTCTTTTGCGTCAGCCTCCTAAGAAGCTGGGACTTCAGGGGACCACGGTAACACCAGTATATATTTTTGTTGCAGTTGCCCTGTTGTTTTAGCTGGCTGGGGCCGGGTTGGAACCCACCACACTCGGTATATGGGCCAGCACCCTACCCACTGTCCCAGCACATTATTCTTAATAAAGTATTGCAAGAATGGAGAAGCAAGAATCCTACATATTTAATTCTCATATGAGGACAATTAACGACCTAGTACGTGGTGGGGGGTGGGGTAAGGGAAGAACAGAGAAAGGGAAGAAGGGAGGGAGGGTCATGGTGTGTGACACATCTTTTGGGGGTGGGACACAATTATAAGAGGGACTTTACCTAAGAAGTGCAATCATTGTAACCTGGTTTTGTACCCTCAATGAACCCCCAACAATAAAAACAAAAAGAATTTTGAAAATATTAAGGTAAGCGTCTGTCCCAAGCATCATTAAAAAAGTGGATTCAGTGCACAGTGGGAGCAGATCTGGGTTTCACAACATAGCGAACCCTGCTGAGACCATGTCCCCTGCCTTTTCAGCCCACATGCTGTCTAAGACACTTTTCAGCATAATGTCACTTCCTCACTAGCTATAGCAATATTGAACTATAAAATGAAAATATTGAGGTCCATCCCCCAGGAGTTAATATCTCAACTATTGGACAAAAGAGTTGGTTAAGGAAAAAAAAAATAAGTCTCTGTTTCCTTATTCCCTAGCAATGTAATTCAGAAGAAAGTTCCACATGGTTTTTAGTAGGGTCCCAAAATAATTAACTCCCAGTATCCCACAGCAGTAATATTCTTGCTAATGAAGTTTTGTTGGCTTTTTTCTTTCCTGTCTTATTTTCTTTGCTTCTTCAATTTTACTTCCTAAGATCATGCCCCAAATAAACTGCCTGCCTTCAAGAACTTGTCTCCGCCGCTTGTGGTATTCTAATATACACACACACATGTGTGTATGTATAGATATATATGAAAGCATGTCCCAAAATAAGCTAACCGGACTATTCATCACCCTAAGATGTGTATGCAGCCACAAAAGATTTGTTGTCACCACATTAGATCTGAAAATAGAAGCTACCTCCATGAGTAAGACAGAGTGTTTCTTTTAAAATCTTCAACCTTCCCAAGTTACTTAAGGAAAAAAAACACAATTGGACAATGGAAAACATGCTAATTTGCTTTCATATTTACTTCAGGCTCATTATCAGAAGAAAAATAATATTAAATGTTTTAAGCTTATACAAAACAAGTTAGATAATAAACTATATGGAAGTTTTACTTCCCATTTATATACATAACATTTTTTAAGACTAAATTGCCCTGCTCAGCAAACTGTGGTAGACCTGAACTGTTGCACACCCATTTCTGCAAGAACACAGTAAAGCATTATACATCTTACCATGACTCACATTATCTTGTATATTTTAAATTACCTTATAAGCTCTTTTAAATTCAAATAAACTTTAGAAATTCTTGCCTCACTACATTGCTAACAATTTTAATGAAAGTTAATTAGATCTGGAAGAAAAATAGGGTAGCATATACTTCTATTTTTATTTTTATTTAGTATCTTAGTGATTAAATTTTCAGTAAAAATTACATTTAACTTTAATACCCATTAAACATAGGTTAAATAGTGTAAATGCAAATTACATTGCCATTTTGTTTTAATATTTTCTTTTTATAAAAAAGCTGTTATTCAAAGATCTTTTCACAGATATAAAGTATTTATCATGCACTTTTTGTTCCTCATTTTTATGAATTTCATAACATATACACTAATTGAAACAACCAATATGTGATGACAACATGGGTTACTATTAAAAATTTTTAGAATAGTACTTGGCTGTATATAGGTTGAGTATCTCTAATTTAAAAATCTGAAATCTGATATATTTCAAAATCTAAAACCTTTTTGAAAATTGATAAAATGTCACAAGTGGCAAATTCCACAACTCATATGACAGATTGCAGTCAAACTTTGTATCATGCAGAAAATTATGCAGACTTTGTGTATAAGTCATAGTATATATAAAACATAAATGAATTTCAAGTTTAGATTTGGATCTCATTCCCAAGATATCTCATTATATGTTTGCAGAATTGTAAAATCCAAAAATCTCCAAATCTGAAACATACCTAAGCATTTAGGATAAAGGATACCTTACCAGTTTAACTATTTTAACAAGTGAAATTTTTTATTTTATTCATTTATTTATTTATTTTTGAGGCAGAGTCTTACTTTGTCACCCTCGGTAGATTGTCGTGGTGTCACAGCTCACAGCAATCTCAAACTCTTAAGCTCAAGCAATTCTCTTGCCTCAGCCTCACAAGTAACTGGGACTATAGGCATCTGCCACAAGGCCTGGCTATTTTTAGAGACAGGGGTCTTGTTCTTGCTCAGGCTGGTCTCTAACTCCTAAGCTCAGGCAATCCAACTGCCTCGGCCTCCCAGAGTGCTAGGATTACAGGCGTGAGCCACTGAAGTTACTTTAATTTTTAAGTAACATTTATATGAAACAAAGTAGTAAGAGAAACTAGTAACTCATAAATGCAGTTTCCTACAAGGTAAAATTCTTGGAGTTACACTCTGCAAAGTAGTTAAGATTTAATTTTTAAGACTGCGCAAATTTTTTTAATGTATTTCAATCTGTGTGGAATACAAATGGCTGCTTATTTCCCACAGAAGTCACTCTGTTGAGGATCTCCAAGAGTTCTTCTAGAAAAAAAATATATTTCAGCCTCCCTCACCACCTCCACCTCAATTTGATTCCTGAGCAATTGGATAAATAAATGTTGGTCAGATGGGGCAAAAATAACATCCTAATTACAGAAAAGACATGATTAAACAATAGGTCAAGTGATTTTACTAACACTGAAGCTCAGGGTATGTGCATTGTTAAATACAGGATACTGAACTAGGCCAGGGCTGGTTAGGCACTGGTTGAGGTGATACTCAACTTTTTCTGGATAAATGGTAGAATATTTGCTCTTAGCCAGAGTGTCATTTGAACTTCCTTAGTACTGTCCCATTCAGTAGGTGAACTCTAACTTCCCTCCCATTGAATATGGGCAGGATATAATTACTTACTTTAAAAAACAAAACAAACAACAACAGAAGGCAAAAAAAAGGCACTGCATGTTGTGAAAGTTAGAATTTTGAGACATTTAAGGTTAGTTCAAAGGAGCTGTGGCACTTCCAAGTAAACTGGTAGCAATACTTTTCCTGAGGGCCCTGACTTTGACCTTAACAAGTTGAAGTATCCTGAGACCACAACGCTAAAGAGGCCACGAGTAGTCACTCTAGTCAATAATCTTAATTTTGTAGGATCAGTACTGGCACCCGAGGTAACATAGAAAGCATAGCCCGGCACCTAATGTACTTTCCTAAGGAAATTTTCAGTCAAAATGTAGACAGTGCTGATCATTTTCTGTTACCCATGCATAAGATATGGATAGAGAAATGAGCTATTATGGTAATTGCTTAGTTTTCAACCACAATTTAAAAGAAATATAATAGAGTCAGGGACTGAAGGATTTGATAATAAAGTTATTTCTTATTCAAAACCTGTTGTGACATAAAAATGCTCCTAAAATGAGGACTAGATTTGGGGCAAAATGATCTTCATTTGGGGGCAAAATGATCTTTATTTACTTTTTTCTTTTTTTTTTTTGCAGTTTTTGGCTGGGGCTGGGTTTGAACCCATCACCTCTGGCATATGGGGCCAGCGCCCTACTCCTTTGAACTAGAGGCACCGCCCATAGGTCTTTATTTTCTAAAACTTTAGAAATATTTAAGAATGTGCTATGTAGATATTCCTAGCGAGATAAAGTTTTTTAAGAATTTTAAGCATGCCACCCCACAACCTGATGATTCTTATCCCTAGGCAAATAAAGACCAATTACAGAGTTTTTTGGTATGGCTTTTGTTAAATACACCAAATCCAAACAAGATTAACAAAGCCCAAATCATTGTAGTAGATTTTTCTCTGCCGAAGAACAGAGGCATTTTTACATAAAAGAGCCCCTATTTCTATGAGCGTGACAGAGAGGTTGTATATATAGACTTGAGGCATTTACTTTAGCAAGGTGGGTTCACAGAGAGTATCCTAGATCTCATAAGGATGCAAGAAATCTTCCCCAGGAAGCAGATTTAAGCCTCCAGTTCCTTCTACTCAAGAAACTGTAAGCATGTTTCTTGGTGGATTTCAGAATTGTCCTAGATCATTTCATACCATTTGCTTCCTATTCCTTTCCTTTTAGAACAGTAATATTTATTGTGCTTACTTTGTATCTGTCAAAAGTGTGAATATTGAGTATATGGAGAGAAGATAACTGGAATTTTGTTCACAGGACATCCAGTTGAGAGGGAAAACATGGAGAAAATCTGGGTATGTTTAAAAGTTGTGAGATCTGGTCTTCTAGCTGTTTGCACAATGACTTTTGAGGACCTAAGGAAAGATTGATAGAATTTTTTTTTTTTTTTTTTGTGGTTTTTGGCCGGGGCTGGGTTTGAACCCACCACCTCCCGCATATGGGACTGGCACCCTACTCCTTGAGCCATAGGCGCCACCCGATTGATAATATTTCTCTTCTCCCAGTAGACAGAGATGGTAGCAAATTATCCACTGCCCCTGCTATTGAGAGGTGAACTCCAATTCCTCTCCTTTAGAATCTTAGCTACATTTGATAATGCTTTTGATCATTACATTCATAATGTGGCAGATAAGATAGTCCAGTATTTTCTTTTTAATTGTTTGGGACTTATTGAGGATACTATACTGATTGCATTTGTTAGGTAAAGTCCTTCTAATAATTGTGTCCCATCCCCAAGAGGTTTGCCATATACTGTGATCCTCCAACCCTCTTCCTTCTCCGCTCTCCCCACTCCCTCATTTCCCTACCCCCCACCATGTGTTAGCTTATCAACTGCCTTCATATTAGAATTGAATACATTGGATTCTTGCTTCTCCATTCTTGTGATGCTTTACTAAGAAGAACGCATTCCACCTCAATCCAGGTTAATACAAAAGATGTGTTTTCAATGCTAGGTTATGAGGTAGCTTGTTGCTTCTACATGGGCCTCTTAAAACATTTTCTTTCTCAGATGTATTATAGCTTGTAAAAAGATTGACTTGTCTGAGATTGCCTTGCTGGAGGGCCATTGTAGCACTCTATTTGTCAGTCTCAGCAGAGCTAATCCTTCCAGCCAACTCCATCAGAGCTAAAAACATCAGATGGAAGGTATGTTGGACCTTGAAGACCATCTCATCTGACAATGGAATACTATCATTGACATCCATAAAAGTCGCATGAAACAGAATACTTGCTTGAATGATATCTGCCTGACTTAATCTGTGAAATTCCAAGGTGTGATAAACCGGTTGCTTTTATAAGCCACAAATACTTTAAGTACTTTGTTAATAGGTTATCAGAGCGATAAATAATAGATTATTAGAGCAAAAGTATGGCAATATCCTATTTCTCCCCAACACAAAAGAGCATCATCCTTTACAATCTACCAGTATTAAACTGTATTTGGTTTTGCAAACAAATTCTTTTTATTTTATATTACGATTTTTTTCACATTTCTTTTCTTGGTCAAAAAGTACAGAGATGAATCTGTTTAAATGACCTAATGAAACTAAAAGGCTAATTTCATGCGACAGAGCCTCATGAGATCTCATTTAACTATTTCTAGGGATTTAATTAGGTTTACCTTTCCTCCACTGCTCCGCCACACAGAAGCTACCTTTGTTGTTGCTTTCAATTTTTTCTTTATTATGCTAATGTATTCATATCTGTGTGTGAGAAATATGGTCTGTGTTTTCTTTTTCTGTGCTATGCAATTTTTTCTTGGATCAACTTAGAAACTGAATTCTTTAGCATGCTAAAGCTAAAATTTTATTTGGGGAACACAAATATACTAGACTGTGAGAATAAACCATATTTTTTATTTTTTAAATTAAATAATTAATTTTTTTCTTTTTTTTCTTTGAGGCACAGTCTCACTTTATTGCCCTTGGTAGAGTGCTATGGCGTCACAGCTCACAGCAACCTCCAACTCCTGGGCTTAGGTGATTCTCTTGCCTCAGCCTCATAAACTATATTTTTTAAAAGCGATTTTTGTAACAACTGAAAACTGTGTTATAGACTACAGTTTAGGAAGTTTTCTCGGTGGCATATTAAAAAAAATTCATTACAGACAGAATATTACCTATGAATGCAAAACTATCTTCACAACAGATATCTAGCAATCAAACATATTGCATAAATATAGAAATATACTAAAAGATGTGATAAAATTGAACACATATTTCTGATACAGGCTCACAGTAGACTAGAAATAGAAGAATGCATTGTGAACAGGATATCTTAAATCAGCAGCTCAGATGTTACTCAACAAGGACACTGTTAAGCTCTTTAATTAAAATCTGGAATATGACAGAATATACTGGCTACTCCCAATGTTAAAGAAAAAATATATAGTTTAGTAAAATGGGTAAAAAGTATTATTATTTTAGATTATTTGAAATTTTACTGGGACAATTACAGTAAGCAAAAAAACTATAAAAATCATAATAATGTATAGTAAGGTGTTTTTTGTTTGTTTGTTTTGGGAGGAAGAATCTTGTTAAGTCACCCTCAGTAGAGTGCCGTAGTGTCACAACTCACAGCAACCTGAAACTCTTGAGCTTATGTGATTTTCTTGGCTCAGACTCTCAAGTAGCTGGGACTACAGGAGCCTGCCACAACACCTGGGTATTTTGTTGTTGTTGTTGCAGTTATCATTGTTGTTTAGCTGGTCTTGGCCGGGTTCAAAACTGCCACCCTCTTGGTGCATGTGGCTGGTGCCATAACCACTGTGCTACAGGTGCTGAGCCTATAGTAAGGTGTTTGACAAAGAGATGCCTAAAATTATCCAGAACATAAAAACTACAAATTAAAAAATATACTTCATATATTAAAAAGTTATAAGTGACAAGGTAAATACATCTTGTATGCTTCTTTTAAAATTTTCAACAAATTCACATAAAGGTGCATCCTGAATTGGGATGAAATCCTAAATTAAATGAAAGTGAAGGCCACAGGTCAAAATCCAGGCTGATTTATTTCTAACAGCATTACTAAAGATTAGCGAATTGGAGTATGCAGTGGTCGTGAGACCAACAAATTTGACAAGATCTATAATAGTAATATTATAATGATATTTACCATTGCTATACATTTAGCAGGCTAAAGATAATGATAACATTCACTTAGCATTGGTGTCCCTTGGGATTTCATTATTGTTCACACTGTGATAGTTTTCAATTTTGTTTTTCTTCAAAACAATAATTTTCACTACATTCCTTTGCATGAGAATAACTGCTTGAGAATGATACATTTATTTTTTGTTGCTGTTGTTCCTAGTTTTTATTTTTATTTTTTAAGGCATATGTGGGGTACAATTTGTTGATTTTTTAATACAATCAGAGAATAATACCGTTAGATTCTTGAGTTCCATCAAAAATAAGAAGCAAATGTTACAGTATCATTCATTATACAGAGAAAACCTTGAACAGTTTATAATTTTACTTGAAGCAAATATGCGCTGCATGTAGCAATTCCAGCCACATCTATGCCTTCGGGGTATTTAAATTTCTGTTTCTTACTACAGAATATACATTATTGCTAACTGTTCCTTTAATTGAATATTATTTTCTCTTCAAGATTTAATAACAAAGATATATACAACAACATTACAGTAGAATTACATACTTGCTGTTCCTCAACAGACTCGACAATTGAGGATTATAAATTCTGTCTTCTCTATCAAGGGCAAGTGAGTTGACCAGGGCTTGGCACCATTTGCTTTAATATCCTTTTTTATAAAATGAGAATGGTGCCAATTGTTCCCTGGGGTGCTTTGAGAATGGAAGGTTAAAAGTATTGTGAAATGTTAAGATTTGAAGCGTCATTCTGGAGCAATCTATTACAGTAACTTTTCACTTAACCTCATGGGAGGGAACTGTGACTTTCAGTGAAATGATGCATAACAAAATCAATTTTATGATGACTAATTAATATAAGCAATAATTAACTTACGATGGCAAATTTCTGGTCACAAAACATCACCAAACTTCTAAATCAAGTCTAAAAACACGTCTAATATTCACTATTGAAATAAATGTGATCTGTGCATAGAAAGATTTAAAAAAGCAAATAAAATAGTCACCCAATTAGTCCACTTCCAAGTCACACCTGGTCAGAGACTAATGGCAGCTCAGGGAGTGAAGTGGGAGCTGGCACTGGACGGGCCTACATCCTGCCCTCATGTGCTCTCCCTCACACACCAAACTCACGCAGAGTGGGGCAATTTGGGGGGAAACCAAAGTTTCAAATAGATGTTGACCTATGATCTGGTTTTTCTAAAAAATAACCAAGGGATTGAAGTAATGTGTTACTTAATACTGTTGCCATACCACTTTCCTTAACAAAACACTCTTTAGTCTTTTCCACACACACTCGTGCAGAAAGGGACCCACTCTGAGACATCCCAAGTATGCCAGGACATAAACCTTGTTACAATCATTTATGAATTTTCTATCATGTTTTGAAAGGAGACTTTTGCTAAGCGGCTCAGGTCGGGAAGTGATTTCAATAAACTAAGTCCAGTTTGGGGTGGGAGAAATGTGATTAAGGGAAAGAAAACAGATGTTTTTTCTGAGATAAAGTTTAGTATGACAGAAAACAGTCTCCTACTCGAGTGCAATAACTGATTGATTACCAGACATGACATAAGAATCCAGAGCAACTTGGAACAGAAGATTCTTCCTACCAAGGAGTAAGAACAATGAGTGGGATGGATAGTGAGAAGGCTGGGACTCCTAGAAGTGATTTTTTTTTTTTCTGAACTGTTCAAGGTCTTTAATCCCTATTGTAATTATTGGAGCTATAGTAAAACAGGTAATAATATTTTGATCTTGTTAATCCCTTTCTGTTTTAAGCATCATTCTAAGTGTTTTATAAGGATTAGATTATTTGAAACTCATGGGAGTTTATATCAGTAAGAAAACTGAATCAAAACTGCCTTCATTGCCCACAGTCAGATAGGAAGTGCGGTAATTATTTACAATTATTGTAGTCTCATTTTAAATCAGTAGTATTGCTTTTTCTCCTATAATTATGTGCCTCCAGGACCACGAGTATCAAAGAAAAAGTGATAATTTCAGAATTTTGAAAATTCTGATCTAAGAAAGACACCTCAAACAAGACCTAGCAACTGGAGTTGCTTCTTATTGCAGCCCTATTCATAATTGCTAAGTCATGGAAAAAAGCCCAAGTGCCCATCGATCCACGAATGGATTAATAAATTGTGGTATATGTACACCATGGAATATTATGCAGCCTTAAAGAAAGATGGAGACTTTACCTCTTTCATGTTTACATGGATGGAGCTGGAACATATTCTTCTTAGTAAAGTGTCTCAAGAATGGAAGAAAAAGTACCGAATGTACTCACCCTTACTATGAAACTAATGTAGGACCTTCACATGAAAGCTATAACCCAGTTACAACCTAAGAATAGGGAGAAAGGGGAAAGGGAGGGGAGGGAGGGGGGAGGGAGGGGGAAGGAGAGGGATTAATGGGATTACACCTGCGGTGCATCTTACAAGGGGGTATATGTGAATCCTAGTAAATGTGGAATGTAAAAGTCTTAGCAAAATAACTAAGAAAATGCTACAAAAGCTGTTAACTAATGTGATGAAAATGTGTCAAACGATCTATGAACCAAGTGTATGGTGCCCCACGATCATACTAATGTACACAGCTATGGTTTAATAAAAATAAATAAATAAATAAATAAATAAATAAATAAAATAAAGTAAAAGAAAAGAAAAGAAAAAGAAAATTTTAATTTTCAATAAAGGAAACAGTGCCTTACCTGGCATTCTATGAGAGAAGACACTTGATATAGAAATCTTAGCTATGAGATGAGAAACACTGAGGTAGGTAAAATAGAGAGCTGTACAGATGTCCACATCCTCAACTCCAGAAGATTGGAATGTGTTGCCTTGTATGACAAAAGGATTTTGCAGATGTGCTGTGCTAGGAGCTTGATGTGAGACATTACTCTAGATTATGTGGGTGAATCCAATTAGTCACAAGGAACTTCATAAGTAAAAGGAGAGAGAGAAGTGAAAGCAGGGGGAAAAGTCCGAGTGTTGAGTCTGCAAACAGAAAGAGACAATCAGCCAAGAAATAGTCAGTTCCAAGAAACTAGAAAAGGGAACTACACATTCTCCACGAGAAACTTCAGAAGGAGCACAACTCTTTTAAGACCTTAATTTTAGAGCCCTAAAACCACTGGCCGTCAGAACTACAAGATAATAAACTTGCATACAAGATAATAAACTTGCATTGAGTCATGAAGTTTGTGGCATTGGGGCACAGCAACAATAGGAATCCATTAAGTATATTGAAGTATGAAAATCAACATCTTGCTTGAAGACTCTCAAACTCATTTTTATTTCACAAGCCTTATATTCTGAATAGCAGGTGCAGACCATCTGGCCTCCTGTTGTCATTAATGCCACTTAGTCTGTGCTACGATTTCAGAAAAATACCAAATACTGGATTTTGCAAACATAATTTTGCCTGTGATAATTATCTTAGGATTTAAGAATTGAATTATCTTCTAAATTACACAGGTCTTGGGCCATTGCTATGACAATCGACTATGTCCTTTTAAGACTCCAGACTGAAAGTGAAGCTGTTGAGTAATTTGCAATTAAATTAATACAACTCCCAGGATGCCAAAAGAACTATGCCTACTTAATAGAAGAGACAAACCAGGCCTGGTGCAACTGTTTGCAGCACGAGTTTCATCCAGGAATCAAAAAACCCCTGGCAGACTAAGCCAAACAAAAAATTGGGCACTATTGTTTTGAATTGTATTCAATTTAGGATTGTGGATATGGGGCTTTTGATACTAAGTTTTAAAGCAAATGTCCTTGGATTTCAATTCCTTTGATCTTTGGATTTTAATTTTCAAAGAGATTTTCCATTTTAGTTTATATTTCTTCCTGGGAAATTTAGAACTAGAGGGATTCATATACAAATTTGGCTTATCTCCATGCTGTTTGTGTGTGATTATCAAGGTACTTTTATAGGTTTCATTTTAATGTGGCCTTCTGTACTCAGTTTTAAGTAAGAAGTTGCATAAAATTGCAAGAAAAACAGTTTGAGATTGTACTTCCCATTGTGGGTAATGCCTGTACCTGCCCTATATAGCTGCCTAAGTTGGAAAAGGTGAAAACTGCTATTCCAAATTGCATACTTCAATAGACACAAGCCATGGTGGACTTGCAGGTTATATTTCTAGATGTTTCCATTCTTCAGATGATAGTTTCATAACTTGTTTTGTGAATTCAGGCATTGCATCCAAGTTCGATAATCTTCAGAATTCTATGAATTGTTATGATGATGTATATTTCAGAAATGCTTTTTTGGAACATATGCAGATAGCTTACTGTGCACAATACATTCTTAATATGTTGGACAATGTGAGAAGGCAAATACGGAAGAAAATACCCCAAGGTTTGACAACAGTTTAGCATTGGATGGATTTAATTAGAACACAGTTATGATCCATTAAATGAGAACCATCTATCAGAGTCCCAGGAAGATATAAAAGGGGCGATGGGGGGAAGGCGGAGCAAGATAGCGGCTGAGAAACAGCTTCCTTGCATCTGGGCACAATGAGTCTGGGGAGACTCAGGGCATCTCTGGATGGTGGGATCTGCATATCATCACCCCTGAGAGGATACAGTGAGTCAGAGAGAGACTTCTGGACCCCAAGAGGAGGACTAAAACAGTGGAAAACCGGCAAGTGGTTGCGTGTGTTCAATCGGTCTAAACCCGCCTGCAACTGTAAGTTCAGTAGCAGCGAGACTGCAAACCAGAAAGGCCTTACCTGTGAACTGTTTTTGTGTCTTTGGACTTGGCACTCAGTTGAACTGCCTTGGGGAGAGCCTGAGCGGGAGTGCGGAGAACTTTGGCTGTTGTCTAGGGCCCCAGTCTGAGCCGCTGAGCAAGACGGAGCTAATAGTGTTTGGCTGTGGGTTACAGGGAGCCATTGTGAGCGATCTGCCCTGGCACGCTCTGCCCTCAGGGTCGCAGAGCTAGAATCAGGTGGGAGCTGGTAACCCAGCAACCAAGTAGCCTGAGGGTGAGGTCTGAGCTGCCTTGCAGCCCTAAACCTCAGGGGAAGAGTGAGACCGGTTTTGACACACTGGGTAAGTGGATAGCCATTTCCGCAGTGATTCCAGCAACAAGCACTTTCCTGGGAAAGCTTCTGCTCAGCAAGTGAACAAGTTCAAAGTGCCTTTTAAGTGGGCTGAAGAGAGATTTAGGGTGTCTACCTGCTGGGGTTTGAGAAGTCAGCAGCCTCCAGTCATATCAGAACTGTGATTAACATCTCATACCACAGAAGACTATGTGTTGCCCAGACAATATTCAGTAACATATACACACTGTTTGTTTTTGATTGTTTTTTTTTTTTTTTGGTTTGGTTGGTTTTTTTGTTTATTTTGATGTTGTTGATGTTGTTTTGTTTTTTCATTTCAATCTTTTCCATACAGATGCTTTTTCTTTCTCAATTTTTCTAGTTTAATTATAATTTCCTATTGCTGCCTTTTTCAATAACTAGAAATTCATTTTTGCTAGTGTTTCTACCGCTATTATTTGGTTTTTCACTCAATTTTATCCCGTAAAGTTTTTTGTTTGCTTGTTTTGGTTTGATTTATAGCATGTTTGTCTTTCCTCTCTACTTGGTGGAGGTGGGGTACTATGTATGATCAGGTTAGCAAAGAGCTGCTGACCTCAAGGGAACCACCCAACTGGGCACACCCAAAAGGTGGGGTTTTATTAAGGTTGTGTAAAAGTACCTTAGTGTACACCTATATTGCTCTGTCTCCCTCTTTCTGTGCCTCTCTTTTTTTGTCAATATTACTTTTACCCATCCCCTCTCCTTTCTATATTTTTCTTTTTTTTCTTATCACTCGGTCCTCCCTTCTTTCATCCCTTTTTTGCTCTTCAACCTTCTCACCCTTCTGGTCCTATAACCCTTACTACACAGGCAAGAGAACTTAAAGAGCAAGAGGAAGTGAAAGGACAATTAGGCCAAGGAAACAGATAAAAGAAACCACTCATGAGGAAGAATCAGCAGAAAACTCCAGGCAACATGAAGAACCAGTCCAGAACAACCCCGCCAAGGGACCATGAGGTAACTACTGCAAATGATTCCACCTATAAAGAAATGTTAGGAATGACAGAAAGGGAAGTTAGAATACACATGTTGCAAACAATGAAAGAAATGCTGGAAACAATGAAGGAAACGGCTAATAAAGTGGGAAATAACCAAAAGGAAATCCAAAACAGAATCAAACAAGAGATGAACGATATGAAGACTATAAACAGTATATAGCAGAGCTGAAGAAACGGAAACAGTCAATTAGGGAACTTAAAGATGCAATGGAAAGTATCAGCAACAGGTTAGACCATGCAGAAGAAAGAATTTCAGAGGTAGAAGACAAAGCTCTTGAGATAACTCAGATAGTAGAAGAGGCATAAAAGAACAGAGAGAAAGCAGAACGTTCACTGTCAGAACTATGGGACTTTATGAAGCGTTCCAAACAACGAGTTACAGGAATTCCAGAAGGGGAAGAAGAATGCCCCAAAGGAATGCAAGCCAAACTAGAGAATACTAGAAAAGAAAATTTCCCAAATATCACAAAAGATTCTGACACACTGCTTTCAGAGGGATATAGGACCACACGTAGCCTCAACTCAAACCGACCTTCTCCAAGACACAATGTGTTGAACCTGTCCAAAGTCAAGACAAAAGAAAAGTTTCTGCAAGCTGCCAGGAGTAAGCGCCAGTTGACCTACAGGGGCAAATCCATCAGAGTGACTGCAGACTTCTCTAATGAAACTTTCCAAGCAAGAAGACAATGGTCATCTACCTTTAATCTACTTAAACAGAAAAATTTCCAGCCCAGAATTCTGTACCCTGCAAAGATAAGCTTCAAAATTGACAGAGAAATCAAATCATTTACGGATATACAAACATTGAGGAAATTCGCCACAACAAGATCAGCTCTACAGGAAATACTTCAACCTATTCTACACACTGACCACCATAATGGATCAGCAGCACAGTAAGAACTCAGAAATTAAAGGACAGAACCAAACCTCCACACTGATGCAAAAGATAAAACTAAGCAATGGATTCTCACAAAATAAGACAAATAGAATACTACCACACTTATCAATTATCTCAATAAATGTTAATGGCTTGAATTCCCCACTGAAGAGACATAGATTTGTTGACTGGATTAAAAAACACAAGCCATCCATTTGCTATTCAACATAGTGCTGAAAGTTCTAGCCAATACAATTAGGCAAGACAAGGAAATAAAAGGAATCCAAATGGGAGCAGAGGAGGTCAAACTCTCCCTCTTTGCTGATGACATGATCTTATACTTAGAGAACCCCAAAGACTCAACCACAAGACTCCTAGAAGTCATCAAAAAATACAGTAATGTTTCAGGATATAAAATCAATGTCCACAATCAGTAGCCTTTGTATACACCAATAACAGTCAAGATGAGAAGCTAATTAAGGACAAAACTCCCTTCACCATAGTTTCAAAGAAAATGAAATACCTAGGAATATACCTAACAAAAGAGGTGAAAGACCTCTATAAAGAAAACTATGAAATCCTCAGAAAGGAAATAGCAGAGGATATTAACAAATGGAAGAACATACCATGCTCATGACGAGAAGAATCAACATTGTTAAAATGTCTATACTTCCCAAAGCAATCTACCTATTCATTGCCATTCCTATCAAAATACCAACATCGTATTTTCAAGATTTGGAAAAAATGATTCTGCGTTTTGTATGGAACTGGAAAAAAACCCATATAGCTAAGGCAGTTCTTAGTAATAAAAATAAAGCTTGGGGCATCAGCATACCAGATTTTAGTCTGTACTACAAAGCCATTGTGCTCAAGACAGCATGGTCTGGCACAAAAACAGAGACATAGACACTTGGAATCGAATTGAAAACCAAGAAATGAAACTAACATCTTACAACCACCTAATCTTCGATAAACCAAACAAGAACATACCTTGGGGGAAAGACTCACTATTCAACAAATGGTGTTGGGAGAACTGGATGTCTACATTAAAAGACTGAAACTGGACCCACACCTTTCCCCACTCACAAAAATTGATTCAAGATGGATAAAGGACTTAAACTTAAGGCATGAAACAATAAAAATCCTCTAAGAAAGCATAGGAAAAACACTGGAAGATATTGGCCTGGGGAAAGACTTCATGAAGACTGCCATGGCAATTGCAACAACAACAAAAATAAACAAATGGGACTTCAGTAAACTGAAAAGCTTCTGTACAGCTAAGGACACAATAACCAAAGCAAAGAGACAACCTACACAATGGGAAAGGATATTTGCATATTTTCAATCAGACAAGCTTGATAACTAGGATCTATAGAGAACTCAAATTAATCCACATGAAAAAAGCCAACAATCCCATGTATCAATGGGCAAGAGACATGAATAGAACTTTCTGTAAAGATGACAGACGAATGCTAACAAACACATGAAAAAATGTTGATCATCTCTATATATTAGAGAAATGCAAATCAAAACAACCCTGAGATATCATCTAACCCCAGTGAGAATGGCCCACATCACAAAATCTCAAAACTGCAGATGCTGGCGTGGATGTGGAGAGAAGGGAACACTTTTACACTGCTGGTGGGACTGCAAACTAGTACAACCTTTCTGGAAGGAAGTATGGAGAAACCTCAAAGCACTCAAGCTAGACCTCCCATTTGATCCTGCAATCCCATTACTGGGCATCTACCCAGAAGGAAAAAAATCCTTTTATCATAAGGACACTTGTACTAGACTGTTTATTGCAGCTCAATTTACAATCGCCAAAATGTGGAAACAGCCTAAATTCCCACCAACCCAGGAATGGATTAACAAGCTGTGGTATATGTATACCATGGAATACTATTCAGCCATTAAAAAAAATGGAGACTTTACATCCTTCGTATTAACCTGGATGGACGTGGAAGACATTATTCTTAGTAAAGCATCACAAGAATGGAGAAGCATGAATCCTATGTACTCAATTTTGATATAAGGACAATTAATGACAATTAAGGTTATGGGGGGGAAGCAGAAAGAGGGATGGAGGGAGGGGGGTGGGGCCTTGGTGTGTGTCACACTTTATGGGGGCAAGACATGATTGCAAGAGGGACTTTACCTAACAATTGCAATCAGTGTAACCTGGCTTATTATACCCTCAATGAATCTCCAACAATAAAAAAAAAAAAGAAAGTTAAAAAAAAAAAAGGGGGGCGATGTTTGGGAAACAGCCTCATGAATGGCATCAGAAACCAGTGACTTACCTGATTGAAAAATCAGCAAAATTTTCACGTTTGCTAGGTTTGGATATATATATATATATATATTTTTTTTTTTTTTTTTTTTCCTTTCAGTAGGAAGTCTGCTTTGGGTTTTCTCCTTGGATTCTCCCAGTTAGAAGCCCTACCTGGGTACCTTTCTGCAACAGGAAGACTTGTCTAGGCAAGGCAGCCTGTGAGGAATAATAAATTGTTCTAAATCTACAAAGTATCTTATAGATAGAAACAATATCTTCTTAACTGGCCTTTATTGAAATGCCAGCCCCCATCTTTACTATGTTTTATTAATCAACTTACTCCAGATATGGACAGGGAAGAATGTGATTTATTAGATAAAGTTCAGCGACTCCAATACATTTGTATGTTAAACATGATAGTACAAAATAGCAATAGTTTACAAATTATACAAATAAATAGTTTATTTATTCATTTGTTTATTTATTTTGAGAGAGTCTCATTCTGTCACCCTGGGTAGAATGCAGTGATGTCATCATAGCTCACTGCAACCTCAATCTCTTAGGCTCAAGTGATCCTCTTACCCCAGCTTCGCTAATAACTGGGGCTATAGGCACCTGCCACAAGGTCCAGCTAGTTTTGCTCTTTTGGGGGTCTCATTCTTTGCCCAGGTTGTTATCCAGTTCTGGAGTTCAAACAATCTACTGGCCTTGGCTTCCCAGAGTGCTAGGTTTACAAGCATGAGCCACCACATCCAGCCAATGTACAGTATTTTAAACTAGACCATAAAGGGTTGGAAAAGTGATGATGCCTGTGTATGCACATGTGCACGCGTGCCACACACACACTTATTCTGCATGCAAGTGAGTTTGTGCAGTGCTTTTTATTTAGGCGATTATTCCTTTGAGCCATTAAACTTCCAGCAAATTATATAGTTACCAAAGTAAATGCTAAGGATAAAACTTGCACAGGAACAGGATGGCAATCTCATCACAGGGAAACTATTGCAAAGGCCAAAAGCAAGACAAAATAAGTCGTAAAATGTAAAAAGGAACAGAAACAAAGAAATAAACTAACCCTGGTGGGAAGTCACTGGAAAATGGGCTTACATTGTGAATCGGTGTAATTTCCTGGAAATACCATTCTTTCTGTGTAAGCACCGATGCCATAAAGTTCAATGACAAATCTATAGTAATGCAGCAGGTTTTCTTATGTTGGTTTTTTGATCCAGGCTGGCACATTTGCACAGTATGACACCTTAATATTAATGGAGAGTGCAAGGGCAGTATCTATGTTAAGGGTTCTGCAGAAGGGGAAAGAATACACCTGCCAATGGAGAAAACTTCATGAGGAAACATCCAAAGCACTTCGAAAGCAGAGTCTTTCGGAAAACTGCGGCAGGCAGGCAACAAAGAGTCAGTCATCTAATTACTGCTGTCTTCTGTGTATTTTTTTCCACCGCTGAGAAGAAAGAAGGCTTCTGTAATGCTTCCGCCTCAGGGCAAAGTTGCGTGTGTTCAGGGGAAGTGTGAGGGCAGATCTATGTCACAAAGCAGATAGAAAGAGGTTATGTAATAGCTAGTAACATAGACTGATAGCATACACAATCTGGAAATTCAGGATAAAATTGATTTCAGCTTCCCAAATTACAGGACTCTAAAAAATTCTGGGCCTTCTCATGAGCTTAGTATTCTGGATATGTCTCACCTCCACTAACACTAGTCTAATGTTCTATTACTGACCTAATTTGACACCATGCTGTTATGCTACAGATTTTGAAAATTGTAATGAGACAAATTCTCAAAGCTTTGAACATGATAAAATTCCTTGCATAATGTAAGAACAGCTGAAGGCATTAGCAGCATAGAGTTATGGTAACAAGAGCAGACACTGGAGCTAGACTTCCTGAGATATATGCCAGCCTCTTCCATATCGACTATGATATAACAGGTAAATTCTGCACCTTATTTCCCTCAGGTGCAAAATCAGAATAATTTTATAGGTGGTTATGGGTATGGTGTGGTTTAATATTACAACATTGGTATCAGCAAGCAATGTATGTGTTAAATACATTTTAAAAATTAATGTTTTAGTTTTGTTTAGTTTTCAAAGCTATAAACGCATTTAATAAAGTCAGAAACTCTTACTAAATTCTTAGTCAAATATTATTTTTGTTACTTCACAACACACACATAGGCATCCTATGTTACCTCACCAGTCCTTTTGTGACCTGAAAATTAAGTTTATTCACCTTGTTATTTATAATATTATTTATTTCTTCTTTTAGTTTTTTATTCTCATAATTTTTAATCTATTATTTACCTTTTAATAAAGTGTAAACTTTAGGATAGTAGGGGCATTATTTATTCTGTTACCTTTTGATTACCTAAAGTCTAATAGAGTGCATGGTGCATATTAACTAAGGGCTAAATATTTGTTAAATGAATGATTTAATCAGTTATTCATGATTATCTCTGATTTATACAAATGAGTAGAACAATACACAGTACACTCAATATTTGGTAAAATGAACAGATAATGCCTGCTCTTGGCTACTCAATCAAAAGATCAGAAAATTACAAATGCAATGCTATCATGTGTACTATTTAATATCTTACTGGTAATCATGAAAGTAATGTAAGCAATGCATAAACCTATAGGAAAATATAACATGTGAACGCACATAGGGAGTGAGTTTTATACCTTGTTCTATTCTTGTGCCACCTCAGAACTTTTAATGAGTAATCACTAATTTTATTTTTTTTTAAACAGGCAGAGGGTTTTACTTATTTACTTATTTATTTAGCAGTTGTTGGCTGGGGCTGGGTTTGACCCCACCACCTCCGGCATATGGGGCCAGCGCCCTACTCCATTGAACCACAGGCGCTGCCCGAGTAATCACTAATTTTTGAATGTGAACTTCATAGGAGAAGCATTCTCATGGATATGCTGGGTCATAGTAATTCTATATGTATAGAGTTTCTCATTCTTATATTGATACAAATATTTTATGTATGTGTATGTGGTTTGGGATTTTTCAGGCAAACAGATAACCATCATATTTACATACATTTGTAATGAGATGCACTTCTAAAGAAATTATACAATGTTTTTAATTAGAATACAGTATATTTAACTAATTTTGGTACACAGTTCTATGAATTTAGCATATATATAAATTCATTTAACCACCACCATAATCAGTATACAGAATAATTCCATCATCTCCCCTCTCAGTAATCTCTGATACTATTCATTTATAGTTAAATTTCCCCCCCACAACCCTAACACAACTTCCATGGTCCTGTGGTTTCCTCTTTATGAGGATTCCACATTAATGAAATCATACATTGTGGAAGTCTGGCTTCATTAACTTGGCATGATACCTCTGTGATTCCTAAAATCTTTGTATCTATCAGTAGTTCATTCTTTTGTTGCCAAGAAGTATTGCATCAAATAAACTTGCCACTGTTAATTTATTCTTTCATTGAAGGAAAATGTGGATCGTTTCCAGTTTTGAATGATTAAAGCAAAACTGTGGAGCACCTGCGTGGATATGGCAACAACAAAGGCAGAAAGTTCTAATTGTATCATGATTAATGACTATTGAAAAGCTAAGTAACGTCCTGGGAGAATATTTTATGAGGAGGACACCCTGGGCAATGGAAGTGACACCAAAAATACATTACTGTGATCCGATCAAACTCAAAAGCTTCACACAGCCAAGAGCACAGCTCACAGCAACTTCGAGTTATTTAGTATAAAAGGGCATATTGAAGTTAATGGTAGAGACCATCTTCTGTTGAAATACATATAGCTGGCTCAGCGTCCGTTCCTCAATGTTTAGGGCACCAGTCACACACACCAGGACTGGTGAGTTAGAACCCGGCTGGGGCCTGCTAAACAACAACAACTATAGCAAAAAAAAAAAAAAAATAGCCAGGCATTGTGGTGGGCGCCTGTAGTCCAGCTACTCAGGAGGGTGGGGAAGGAGAATTACTTAAGCCCAAGAGTTTGAGGTCACTGTGAGCTGTGACTCTACCGAGGGTGACAGCTTGACACTCTGTCTCAAAAAAATAATAATAAATTATATATATATATGTCACACACACATATATATACATACAGCTGTGACTTTACACGGATCCCACTGCAAGGCAAGGGACAATGTACTGGAAGTTTCTATAGACCCCAAAGGGAAGATGATAGATTAGTGTGAACAGTCCTCTAATACTTGTCATCTCATGATGCTCAAGCACACTTTACGTTTTCAAGCTTCTGTCCCAGAAGTCCTTTTCCATGAAATTCTGATCACCATTCTAAATTGATTGTCGCATGTCTTTTGAAAGTTTTACTGCAAATGTGTCTATTCTATGAATTTCTATCCTCACTTACTTAAAAAAAAGTAATGTATTTAAATTCCTAGTGCAGTTTAAAAAAACTCTCTAGAAAGATTCACCTGTTATCTATTCTGTATGATGATACAGTTATGCTATTTAAATTGTATATGTTTCACAAGAAATAAGACAAGTATAGATTTGTACTGACATATCTGACTGATGAGGTAGGGCAGTAGCCAGAAAGAGGTGACAGATTTAACCTAAAGTATTAGAATCAATTCAAAAGAGAAATAAAGCAACAGGAGTTCTGTTATCTGAGGTACCACTTCATCCCTGAAAAGCAGTATATATTTTTCTCAAATAGGACTGTGGCTGAGGGATACGTGGGTATAACTTTATAGTTATAAAATGTTACTATTTCCATTGAGTAATCATGCTATTAAAAACTACATAAGTGATAGAAATTAGTAGGAAAAAAACAAACAAAACAAAATCTTGTGTTGCTTTTATGTAATAAAACTGCTTCAGTTTGTAAACACTTGTTTACTGACCTGTAATGTGAACTTAACTAATGAGAAAAGTATCGTCTTTTTAATCTTTTTTTCTATTAAAATTATGGAGTTATTAAGAATAAAGTCAATGGCTTTCTCATAAAAAATGGTTTAATAGCTGTCTGTTCCTTTTGTGCATGACTGTAAAGATAAGTAAAGGTAGACATATTATTTACATATTTTTTACATAAGTTTGAAGTTCAAAAATAATGAGCTCCTACATCTCTTGGCTTACTACAGAAGTAGTATGATGGTTATATTTTCATGAAATGCTATGGCATTCTATCTGAAAATTATAAATTCATAGTGGTGATCTTACTAAAAGGGAAAAACATGTCAATTTTGTGTTCTCAAGTTGAGGAAAGTGATTTTTTTTTTAATTTACTTCAGTTCATAAGCTTCTTATGATTCTTAGACAAGCTTTTGAATTAGCTTACAAAAGATTATCTGAGCTACTGGGAATATATTCTAAAAATCTTATATATTTAATTATTTTTTTAAAATGTCATCTTTCTAATCTTTATGGTTTATAATACTATAAAGCATTATGTCTTTTTTGTTTTCACAAATTCCAAGCCCAGTTAAAATAACATTTAAAATCACACTTGTTAATAATGTTTACTATTCAATTAATGTTAGACATTCATAATATAATTACTATTTCCTTTGAACAGTAACATTTCACAATGTTTGAACAAATGTCTCATCTCAACATTCAAATTTAGATTACAAATTTTTGTAATGTAGATGCAGTAATACTTTTAAAATTTCATTTTTATGAACATAACCATAAATACCACTTTAAGTGCCAAAAAGAGATGGGATATTTCCATGATTTTTCAAACCATTTCTTTCTAACCTGAACAGAAAACAATATTTGAAATTGAAGAATTTTTCTAAATAAACTTAACAATGCATTATTAAAGGACAATTTTGATTTCTGCTCATTCTTTCCTGCTAAAATGTCTAGGAATCAGCCTCAATGAGGCAGGTGGAACAATTGAGCTCCTCCGTGAGCACTTCAGGAAGACAACAAAATGATTATTGTTCTTTGTCATCTCTGGGACAAGTTGAATTTGTAATTAAACAACCAAGGAAACAAAGAAGCACAGTTGATTTGGTATTTTTATGATACATACTAAAAAAAAAAAAGATTGTTTTAAGTATGTTTAAACATACACATGTGTATATATGTACACATTTTAGATTATAAAACATCAGCACATTCACAGGAATTAGAAAATTAAGAACATAATAAACCGGGTGGCGCCTGTGGCTCAGTGAGTAGGGCGCCAGCCCCATATACCGAGGGTGGTGGGTTCAAACCCAGCCTCGGCCAAGCTGCAACTAAAAAAATAGCCGGGCCTTGTGGCGGGCGCCTGTAGTCCCAGCTGCTCCGGAGGCTAAGGCAAGAGAACTGCGTTAAGTCCAAAAGCTTGGAGGTTGCTGTGAGCCGTGTGACGTCATGGCACTCTACCGAGGGCAGTAAAGTGAGACTCTGTCGCTACAAAAAAAAAAGGAACATAATAAACCTAAAATATGAAAACAAAGTTAATATGAATCATAAAAGCTATTTAATATTTAATTACATCATGTTTGTGACTTTCCCATTCCAATAAAGGAAATAATAGCTTTCTATTTTGAAAGTTGCACATGTGTAGGGTGATGCTTACTGGACATAAAGGGCAAATATTTTTCTTGTTATTGTTGTTTTTGGTACTGAATGAGTGAGGATTAGGATAGCTACTATTTCAGTTTATAGTTGTATAATTTTAAATTTTATTTATATGGTATTTTTTCCTAAGCATTTATTACTTTTTCACTGTGTTTAGTATCATTATTATTCTAGTAATCCATTTTAGAAAGTAGGTAAAATGGAATTTACAATAGCCAAAATGTAGAAACAGCCTAAATGCCCACCAACCCAGGAATGGGTGAACAAGCTGTAGTACATGTACACCATGGAATACTACTCAGACATCAAAAAGATGGAGACTTTACATCTATTGTATTAACCTGGATGGAAGTGGAGCGATTTATTCTTAGTAAAGCATCACAAGAGTGGAGAAACAAGCATCCTATGTACTCAATTCTGATATAAGGACAATTAATGACCTAGTACATGGTGGGGGCCCGGGGCCAGGGAGGGCAGAAAGTGGAAGGGAGGGAGGGGAATGGAAGTGATAGTGTGTAACATGCCTTTGGGGAGTGGGACACAATCATAAAAGGTACTTTACCTAACAAATGCAATCAAAGTAATCTGGTACTTTGATTCACCCTCAGTGAATCCCCAACAATAAAAAAATAATTAATTAATTAAAAAAGCAGATCAAATGGGTTACTGTGTTAAATGACCACAGAATCATTAAGTGGTAGAGTCAGAACTTAAAACATGGAATTGTAACTTTAGACAACATTCTCTTTAAAAACACTATGTATTTTAGAATTCTTGGAAAGTCTTTGAATACATGCACTCATAAGAAATAGTATAGGCTTAACACTGACAAAATTTGTGGGCTTTGAAATCTTGCTACTAGGATAATTATTTTAAAGTTGGTCAGTACTATAATTTCTATTATAAGATGCTTTGATTATATTTGTAACAGGTCTTAGAGTAAATTAAGTATTCCAAAGAAGTAATAAAACATTATAAAAGAATGTTCTCATAATTTCTCAAGCCCTACTTTATTTAACATCAAACTGCAGGTATTTGTCTCCTGTTCCTCTTAGGCATTGAATGTTAATCTATTAGGCAGAAATAAGTTGTTTAAACTGATTGGAAATTTAAGTACTGTGAACTCATTACAAGTTTTTGATATATTAGGCAATAGTTATTTTAACTGTATATGTGCTGCCAAAGCGAGCACAATAGTTATTTTAACTGAAAGAGGAAATTTTGAGACCTGAGTCTCTGAGGGACAGCCTAGTAACTTTGACCCTGTAGAATCAACTTTTCTTTTTTAATGTGTACCACGTGGTTTTCAAAGATAGGTCAGCAGATGTACCAGTTCAGGCATGCCACCACAACTCATTTGAAGGCTTTACAGGCATTTATATCTCTTTGGTCTGCTAATTGTAATTCTCAGATAGGATAGTTCCTAATTCAGTTTATAGATGTATAACTGCATAACTTTGCAAAAGAAAGTGACAGTCCAGAACATTCCCAGGAATATTAAATATTGCAGATAACCATTAGGACAGAAGTATGAAATGTTCCAGCTTATTCTAAGAGGAGAAACCTAAACTTCTAAGTGTACCCTCAAACAATAAGAAAAGCTGATTTATAATGTTCACAGAATCGTAGTTTCTCTTTTCTCTCTGTGATTAACTTGCATAAAAGAATAATCGGTATTTTTGAAATTTGGGATTTTCTTTGAAGTAACTTAATATAGATTCTACCCAAATATATCAGTACATTCAGAACATTCAGAAATGCATACATCTCTCTCATTCTATCTCACTTTGACTTAGGGTAGGTCTAAGATAAAATTCCTAAAGCTGAAGAAACATTATTTTTACCCTGAAGCCAAATGTTATCTCTAATGTCGAATGTACTATAGAAATCCTAGACCCTTAGGTATTAAATTAAAAACTTCTGGGCGGCGCCTGTGGCTCAGTCGGTAAGGCGCCGGCCCCATATACCGAGGGTGACGGGTTCAAACCCAGCCCCGGCCAAAAACTGCAACCAAAAAATAGCCGGGCATTGTGGTGGGCGCCTATAGTCCCAGCTACTTGGGAGGCTGAGGCAAGAGAATCACGTAAGCCCAGGAGTTGGAGGTTGCTGTGAGCTGTGTGAGGCCACGGCACTCTACCGAGGGCCATAAAGTGAGACTCTGTCTCTACAAAAAAAAAAAAAAGAAAAACACCACTTAAAAAAAAAAAAAACTTCTCCTGGTTTGTATATTCTGGTCTCAAAAGAAACCTTCCCCTCAAAGCCTACTCTCTAAAAGTGATATGGTAATAAAAAGAAAACCTTGGCATAATATGATATATCTCTGCAGCTCTGAGTGTTCAAGTCTATAGCTCTTTCTGTATTTATGGAGTGTCTTGAAGTACATTGCATCTTGATGTTAGTAAAATAAGCTCAATATTGTAACTTTGAAACTTTAAAAATTAACATTTGCAGACAAACAGGAAAATCGTTGCACAAATGGTTGCCAAATTAACTTGTATCAATCAAAGGTATTAAGTTAAGTTCCATGGCGCCCAACTTATTCCTAGAAATAAATCAATGGATCAGAATTTTTGTTTACATTTTAAGAATATCCCTTTATTGTCATTCCTTTTTCTTCACATTTATTAACTTTACCAACATCTAAAAATAATATTTAATCCTGAGATATGAAAAATAACTACTGCATCTATTTGATCCTTCATGTATGTTTATTACTTCTATTTACATATGTATATATTATTTACTGTTTACAATTGTATTGGGCCTATTTCCAGTTTATTTGAACACACTCACATATTATTTATACTACTATTACACAATCTACATAGCTGTCTGAAATTTTTGAGTTATTTAAGTGAAAAAAGTGAATTTTATTCCCTTTAAACCCACTCTGTGTCATTTTCATTTGCTGTATCCCCCAATCCCATTTTAAATTTTAATTTCTTCTTCTCTAGTATTTTTGCATCATGGTTGCTCTACTTATGACAAGCAATCCCCTTTCCTATTTTCAAATAGTTGTTCTAATAACATATATTCTTTTAATGAATATTACTTAAAATAAACATAGATAAATGCTTGAGGTGATGCGTACCAATTACCCTGACTGATTCATTCACATTGTAGCCTGTATCAAACCATCATATGTACCCATAATGATAATAATTATGTTCCCACAATAATTAAAAATAATTTTAAAATATTTTTAACAAGATTAGAAAAGTAAATAAATAAATAAACATTAAACCCACAAATTTATCTCAGGATTTGAGTGCACCCCCATGCCTACTTTAAACCTATAATTCAGGCTGCCCATCACTGGCCCAGGAGATCATGCACGCAGACAATCCACCTCTTCAGCTCTTAGATCTTCTCACCCTTCTCTGGATACGCATCAAATTATCATGTGGCTCAAGGCCAAAGTTTTCTGTTTTATAATAATGTCTCTCTAAATATGCATAAATTAGAGCAAAGATGTAATTACTATTAATACCCAATATTGAAAGAAGAGAAAAAGAATGGATTTCTGGGAATTGCTGCTCTGAATAATGACGGTATCAGCCTAATTCATAGGGAAAAATAGCCTAATTCACTGAGGAAAACAAATAAGCAAAATTAAGTGAGATCTATAAATCAGAAAATTGCTACACAGTAGTAGACTAAAATACAAGTTTCAAGGCATCTATTTACCATTTACCATATTAATTCTACTTTTACTGAAATATTTTATTGCTGATTATGCTCCATAATTTTCAGTCTTCAGTATCAGTACAGTCCATATCTAGTTAATTTTCTGTGTGGGATGCTCTAACAATCCACGGTGACAGTATCTTTTTAATTCTAATGTGTATTCAGGACCCAGGATCATTATATTAAAGTGATCAGCCAGATGAATTCAGTTGAAATTCACAAGCATCATCCAGTTACCCAGATTGGTCCAAATCATTTTTCAACTTTAAGAATGAGGGGCATCCAGCGGGGTGCGCTGGCTCATGCCTATAATCCTAGCACTCTGAGAGGCCGAGTGGGGTGGATTGCCTGAACTCGGGTTTGAGATGAGCCTGAGCAAAAGCAAAACCCCATCTCTACTAAAAATAGAAAAACTGAGGCAAGAGTATCACTTGAGCCCAGGTTGGAGGTTGCTGTGGGCTATGACAACATGTCACTCTACCCAGGGTGATAGCTTGAGATTGTCTCAAAAGAAAAGAAAAAGAGTGAGGGGCATCTGTAATCTGACAGCCTGACTCACTTACTTCAGACATGGGTTATTTTCAAAATTCTTAGACCATTTATTATTAGACCCACAGAAAAAATGTGGGATTCTCAAGAACTAAAAGCAGATCTAGAATTTGATCCATAAATTCTACTAGTGAGTATTCATCTTACACAAAGAAAGAGACTTTTCATGAAAACGGTATGTGCACTTGAATGTTTTTTGCAGCACAATTCACTACTGCAAAGATGTGCAATCAACCCAAGTGCTCACCAATTCAGAAGTGAAAGAACAAAATATGGTATACATATACCATGGGGTACTAGTCAGCTATAAAAAATGAAAATTAATGCCTTTTGCAAAAATCTGAGGGAGGCCATTCTTCCATATGAAGTATCTCAAGAATGGAGAAATAAACAGCACATATATTCTCTATTAAATTGGCACTAACTGATGAGCCCACATGTGCACAGAGGAAGTAAAGCTCCATGGAAATCAAGCAGGAGGGAAGGGCAATGACCTTCCAAATGGGTACAGTGAACACTATTTGGGTGATGGGCTCATCCCTGTACCTGAGACTCAAGTGTTACAAAACTGATCCATGTAACCTAAAACATCTGTGCCCCCTTACTATTTGAAATTAAAAAAAAGAGGACCTATAAACCATGGCCCTTCAAAACCTTCTCCTAATTATGAGATTAGCTCCTTTTTCACAAAGTAAAACTTAAGTCTAGAAATCACTTTCACTAGCCATGTGTCAACTTGGGTCCCACATCCAAGTTATGGAAATGTACACTTCCATATTTAATCATACATTGATTAGAGAGGGCAATTTCTAAAAAAGATACTAGACAATATTTACATTAAATGTATAGTACAATTAAATATACATGTTATATATATATATAATATGAAACATATGCCATGGGGGGGGCAGAGTGTCACTTTGTTGCTATGGTAGAGTGCCATGGTATCATAGCCCACAGCAACCTCAAACTCGTGGGCTCTATGAATCCTCTTGCCTCAGCCTCCTGAGTAGTTGGGACTACAGGAGCCTGCCACAACACCCGGCTAGTTTTTTTTTAGCGATGGCATCTGACTCCTGCTCAGACTTTTCTTGAACTCCAGAGCTCAAGTGATCCACCCACCTTGGCCTCCTAGAGTGATGGGATTACAGATGTGAGCTACCCGCCCTGCCTAACATACACTATTTAAATATACTCAGATGCCTTTCCTGAGTTTGATAATCGTATTTCCAAGAGATTGCTAGATACATTTTGAATATTTAAAAGATATACTAAATTTTAAAATAAAATCAGTAACCAAATGCATGTTTCCTTTCTACCCATTATCTTCAAGTTTGCATTCCACATCTCCTTCAAGGTCACCCCAATCTACTCATCCTTCCAGATTACTGACCTTATGATTAGTCTTTTCCGTTTATACAATTGTTGTATCTATGTTACATATATTATTCAAGAGTCAATAAATAATTTGCAAACGAGTTTTTTCTTGATGTTTCTAGCACTCACCTTTTTCACTTTCCTAGTTAACTTATATTATCCTTACTGACCACTTCTCTTCTCCAAATTTCATCACTTCTCAATCCATCCAGCAAATATCTTACTATAACAACTCCACGGGGGTTATTATAAAATTCAAAATTCTTAATTCTTTCCCTTGAATAACATATAGTATCCAAAATCCTGCCTACTATATGCTACTTATTACCAATATTTATTTCTTCTTGAGCCTTCTTTCATTACTCATCACTGCCCTAGTGATCTGTTGTCTCTGACTTCTATGTTCCTACTCAATTTTCAAGGACTAGTCTAAATATTCATTCATCAGTAAAGTTGTCCATGGGTATTCTTGGGTAAAGTTTATTCATTTTTCATTTACAGAGAGGATATTTCATAACTGCATTTTAGATCTACCTACAACTCTACATTTATATCTCCATCTGTATATCTATGTCTTCCTGATTATGTTTAGACTTTCTTAAAATACACTTTATTATATTTGTGTTCTCAGCTCCGACGAACTGTTTCAAACACACTGTTCTAATTTTCATCTATATCTGACCTTCACAGGTCTTGGACGCCTCTGGGCTTTACCCTATTAGATATGTTTCTATTTCCTTCCCCTGATAATATAATCTCATTCTAACTACTAATCATAGTCACTTTACTTTTCAGTAGAATACAGCTTAATAAAGGGAATTATTAAGTGTACCTTTATTAATGTTCTTCCCTAAAATAATTCCATCATTTTCATAACTTTTAAAAGTTATTCTCTTTTATGGATATTGACATGGAAAAGTATGTTTTTAAATCATTGCTTATGGTCAGTTATAAATAAATCTGCAATTTGCCATTATTACATAGCCATTATATAATAACATATCATATGTAGAATTATATAATTTTTAATATAGTCGGTATTCCAAAAACTAAAATATTTCCAAAAAGATTCTGGAAAGATTATTTTATCTCAGATATTATACCTAAACCCATATAAGCTAAAGCTAAATTCAATATCATTCACTTCTTGAATATTTTTAGTTGTTTATCATGTGTTGCAAACTGTGATTGGCACACAGATACTTTTTTCATAAAAAGGGAAGACATAATAAAAAAGTAATGACAATAATAATGATAGCAAGTTTTTATAATGTTTATTTTGTTATAGGCACTAGCTTATTTAACACAAAAACCTGTGAGTGATTTGTTTTGAGTTAAAGTAACAAGACAATGATAAAGGAACAAAAGAAACTATTGAAACAATTTTGTTTAACCTTCTAGTCTCAGCACCTAGAAAAGATTATTGACTAATATACATATTTCTATAAATAAATATTTTAGAAATTTAAATTTAATTATGCTGAATAAACAGTATTATTCAAGCTTTTGTATTTCTAACTGAATGATCTGTTCCTATTAGAAACCGATAGAACTCCCTGATCTAATATTAAAAATTAGTGTAATGGACCCAAATGATAAATTGCTAGAATGGATAGTTTATTCAATATATGTTTTCGTAATATAAATGTTGACTTTTAAAAATTCTATAATATTGTGATGTACCTAGCAGATTATTTGGGACTTTATAAGTCATTATTAGAAGTTATGCAACTAAAAGTTTAACTAACATGTAGCTAACTGATAAATGTAAAGATTTAAAAGTAAATATTTCTTTTTGAAATTGCTGTTATTTTCTTGTATCTGTGAGTGCTCTATGAATTGTACATTATAAACATGAAAATTTTCTCTGCTTTAAGTTCAAAGACTAATTTCTGGATTCAATTATGAGCTTGGATAACTGTGTTTAGATGTTTGAACACCTAATTGATTATATTACATTTGTTTGATCATGGTTGAAATGTAATTTTACTGCTTGGTTGGTGATACTTTTGGGGAAAGTATTAAATAGATTTTCTGCTTAGGAGTGAATTACTTTTTTACACAAGTTGTCAGGAATGCTCCAGGCAGGGAAGCACATGTTTTGATTATTATTACTTTTTTTTTAAGTAAGAGGGAAGATAGGAAAGGTAGGAAGCCAGGAGATAATTAGAAAACAAGACTTGAAATAAATTCAGAACCTGAGCCCCTATTTGTTATTGTAATTTTTTCAAAGACATTTTGGCTGCTTCGTCAATAAAACTGATACTCAAATTTATTTTATAACATGAAGTTTTGCTGTTAAGAAACCTTAATCTAATACTTTGGTTTGTCAAATTATTTTCAAGGCATGTGTTAGATGCAAATAACAATGTGAAAATGTTGGGGAGCAAGGGAAGGAAGTTTGAAAAACATCAGACTAATTCATTAAATTTGGAACTACATTCTGAGACTGGAAGTCAAACTTGATCCTATTTATGAGAGCTTCCCTACACATTGCTTTGAAGTAGACATTTGAATTTTGCAGGAAATGAAATTCTGTACATTAATCCAAATTCTCAACTTTTTATTTTATTTTTATTATTTTATTTTATTTTATATTTTATTTCCTCAAGTCACTTTTCTGACCATAGCTAAAAAAAAACATACAGTATGAATTTTATTCCCATGAATCTCTTTTTTTGACCTTTTCTTTTCTTAACTCCCACATAGTAAAAAGGAAAGAGTTTTGCTTTGGCCCCTATATTAAATTTCAATTCAGTTGCAAGTGGAGGGATTAATACTTGGTAGACAAACCATGATTTAAATGACATAGGGAAATTTTTCTTCTTCTTGCAAAAATCTGGGTGGGTGGCAGAGGTGTTCATTGTGTCAGAAAAATCCTTATTCTTCATTTCACCTTTTTTTCTGTCCAATATAATCTATAGGAATCTCATTTCTCCTATTCTCTTTCTCTATGGATAACCTAAAAATCATGGTATATCATCCATATTTCAGCCACCAGAGAAGGACACAATAGGTAGAAAAAGATAAAGATAAACATTACACACAACTCTTTCACTTACATAGCCATAATAAACCCTTTGTCTACAAGGTTTCATACAGGTGGAAAAGAGGTTTAGAAATATCTGTTCTTGTTGGCAAGGTGATAGGTTGAAATGTGATTTAGTATAGAAATCCCCTAGAAACTTATAATATTATTTCCGCCTAGTGAGAAAAATATTATTAAATACCAGTTAAGCACAGGAGGGAAAACTGGGAACAATTCAACATGCTTGGACTTAATCAGACCTAAAGAGATACTAAGTCACAAAAATGTCTCCACGTGTCAAGGTTATCAATAACACCTATATTTTGAAATTAATGGGTCAATTCTCTTTTTATCTTACTTGGCCCCTATTCCATAGTCTCTTTTCTTTTCCAAATTTCTTTCTTTCTTTCTTTCTTTCTTTTTTTTTGTTTTAGAGACAGAATCTCACTGTACCGCCCTCAGGTAGAGTGCCGTGGCGTCACACGGCTCACAGCAACCTCTAACTCCTGGGCTTACGCGATTCTCTTGCCTCAGCCTCCCAAGTAGCTGGGACTACAGGCGCCCGCCACAACGCCTGGCTATTTTTTGGTTGCAGTTTTGGCCGGGGCCGGGTTTGAACCCGCCACCCTCGGCATATGGGGCCGGCGCCCTACTCACTGAGCCACAGGCGCTGCCCCTTAATTTCTTAAATTGGGGGTGTTTCAGGACATATCTTTAGATTTTGCTTCTACTTACATTCACTTCCTTGATGATTGCCTCTGATTTCATGTTTATGCACATCATCAATGTGGAAAGAACTTTAAAAAAAAAAAATCCCCTAATTTCCTGAATTACATATTAAGCTACTTATTCTACATCCATACTCAAAGTTGTGATGACAGCCCAACCTTGACATGCTTGTACTGATCTCTTAATATCCCTCTACAAATTGAACCATCAAATATGTTCCCGCCTCGATAATGACAACTCTATTCTTGCTATTGCACAGAAAAATTTAGAAGTAATGTTTAATTTTTCTCTTTATTTCCTGCTCCATATTCAGTCTTTCAGCAATTACTATTGAAATATTTACAGCCTCTACCCCTTTGTGAAGATGTCTATGTACACCTCTGCAGACTAAGTCTGTGTTAGCTCTCTCCACATTGTAGCAATGACTTCCATACTTGCCCCCTGGGTTATGATCAGTATAGTCCCTGGAGTGATATTGTAGAAATGTAAGCCAGATCATGTGACATCTTTGTTCCAAATCTTACAATGACTCACCATTTATTCAGACTAAAAGTTTAAGTACTTAAAATGGCTTTGGACACTTTCCATCCTTAACATTATTTTCTTCTCTTCCCTCTGACTACATTGACCACAGCTCTGTTTATTGAATATATCCATCAGGTATATTCTTGTCACAAGGATTTGTGCTGTCAATTTTCTCTATCTAAAATGCAATTTCCTCACATTTTTAACTCCCGAATAACTTGTTCTTAATTAGGCTTGCTATCAAAACTCTGTTTATAATAGCAATAATCGTTAAATATTCCCAATCCTCTTTAACCTCTCTACTGTTTTTTTTCCCCATAGAATTAACCATGTTATGAACAGACTCTAGCAATTTACTTCTTATGTTTATTACTTACTCCTAAACGTTTGTCTTCCTTCAATAGAATGTGTATTCCATAAAAATGGTGGTTTTGTTTGGTCTATACACAATACATATGCAAAGAATGGAATCAGAAGTAAATGCAGGCAAACTATGCAGGTTACTATGTCAAATAGTAACCTGTGGGTGGCTATGGTAATGAAAGAATATGGTAAAAGTCACCACTTATGTGTTAAAAGTAGATCATCACACCCAAGTGGCCAAAGCCTGTGGCCAAATATAAAAATTTAGTGGCACCTCTCCACCTAGTAGACGGGGCTCCCACTTTTCCACTGTTTCCTTTAAACCGGACCTTTCAAACATTTGCTCATGCCCCATTCCCTATCATGCCCTTACATTTACTGCTAGTTGTCAGGTGTCTCTCTTTCTCTCTCCCAATCTCTATCTCTGTCTCTATCTCTGCCTCTCATTCTTGCCTCATGTAATCTTGGGGATGGAGGCCCGCTCTCCAAACTCATGTTACCTTCCCTACCTAAGATTGCTACGTAATAAATCTTTGAACTTATTTTCTATTGTGGTGGTTTATTAAACTTGAACCTCCTATTGGAAGAAGGGACTATCCTAGACCTGAGAGAAACAATGTCAGGCTCCTAACACCAGAGCACTGGTCAGGCAAACATAAATTGGTCATGAGTTAGATAATATCGACAAGGGTATCTGCTAGTATAAACAACTTTACTGCATAAGGGCCCTCTGGTCACAGGTTGAATAATTAGGCATCAGAAGTATTAACTATAGGGCCTGTAATCCTATCACTCTGGGAGGCTAAGCAGGTAAGATGACTTGAACTCAGGACTCTGAGACCAGCCTAAGAGTGAGACCCCATCTCTATTAAAAATAGAAAAAAAAATACTTATTCCCATCTAATCAAAAAATTAACCAGATACTGTGGCAGGCACCTGTAGTCCTAGCTACTTGGGACGCCAAGGCTGGAAGATTGCTTGCTCCCAGGAGTTTGAGGTTGCTGTGAGCCAGGCTGACTCCACTGCACTCTAGCCTGGGGTAACAGAGTGAGATTTTTGTCAAAAACCAAGTTAACTTTCAACCAATAAAACAGTTAAGATTTTAATTTTAAAATATTTTTAAAAAGCTATATTGCTTAAACTTTGTCTCATAAGTTTTGGATTTTTGTTGTTGTGGTTGATTTTGATTTTTTTTTTTTTTGGACCCCATATTACATCTGGGGATGCTAAAAATGTGAGCTTTGGGACTTTCAAAACTAGTGTAGAGGCCTAGGACTATGAAAAAAATAGGCCTTTTACATGCATATTAAGATTAAGGGTACCGGGATAACATGAACGACCTTAATAAGGAGGGGTAATCATGATTTAATTTAATGTTGAAAGATTTCTATGCTCAGTGCGTGGAAAAGGAATGATGGGAATAAGTATAAAGAAAGGAGTCCATGAGACCACTGTGTTAAGCTAAAAAAGATATGAATGTGGGCCTGAATTAAGGTGGCGACATTGGGGATATTGATAAGCATATGAAACAAATAAAAACGTTGGTGACAGAAAGAATATACATTGGGAAGACTAGAATTCAATAAAATCAGACATCCTCCTTTTTCTGTCTTCTGAATTCTACCTTCTTGGGCAAATAATCAATCATAATCAGCTCACAGGGTTGTTAAGATAACGAAATGGGATTGTGAATAAAAAGCTAGTACCACCCGGCCTGACATCTAAGACTCAACAAGTAATTATTATTTATTATTATTGGTGTTAATTTTACATAACTTTTTGTACATACATAGTGCAAACGTTAGAAAGAAAAATGACTAAGATAACTGGAGCCAACTGAGTGGGTAGAAAAGTTATTTACCAAGAAGGAAAATGTGAAGAAAAAACAAGGGTAGAAGCTTGGGTTAAAATGGAAGATACAAACTTTAAGGTGAAAATTCCATTTCTTCCTAAAAATATATTTACATAGTACGTTATATAAGAGAGTTTCATTCTGACCTTTCAGAGATGCCTAATGGAAATATTCTCATGTTGGTCGGTAGCCGCAGCCATCAATTCTGCTTTCTTATCTGATAGATGATCCTTTGTCCTCCTGATTCTGAGACTAGCATAAGCCCTGCTCCCAGAGAGAGTCCTGGCTGAGAAACTGGAGGAGAAACTTAGTTTCCTCCCAATCACACCTGCCTGCCGGGCTGATCACTTTGCTTCTGTGGATTCCATTGGCTGGTGTTCTAGGAAGGCTGGAAAAGACAGGGAGACTGTTTATTTATTTTATTTATTTACTTTTATAGGTTCCAATATGTAAAAATTGTAACATACATTAATTTGGATTCTTGTTATGAATTAAAATTATACTGGTCAAAAGTTTACAATCTTTTCCCAAGTAGCAATAATTTTATGTTTACAGATAGCTTTTGCTTACTTAAAGAGAGATTTTATACTAATAATAAAAGTCATGGATGGGGAGGAAGAAAGATCATCCAGAGACCAAAAAAAATCACTTAGTACAAAAATCAAAAATAAGAATTCTTAATTTCATTGCCTTAGAAACAAGAATTCTTGATTTTATTGCCCCCTTAAATATGCGGGCGCTCGTGTTTTCTTTTTTTTATTTTATTTTATTTTATTTTTTTATTAAATCATAGCTGTGTACATTAGTATGATCATGGGGCACCATACATTTGGTTCATAGACCATTTGACACATTTTCATCACACTAGTTAACATAGCTCTTGTGGCATTTTCTTTCTTCTGATTTGTCAGGTAAAAGTTCCTGATCTTATCCTTGACTCTTATCTTGTCTCTCTCATTATGAATCAGTATCAGAAAATACTGTTGGCTGTATCTTCAAACTAAAGCCAGAATCTTATTACTTTTATGAACTTCATGGCTATCACCTGGTCCTGAATATTTTCATCTCCAGCCTAGATTAGTGCAATGACTTTCTGTCTTGCATATTTTCTTCTAAATTTGACTCCTTACAGTCTATTCGTCACACATTACAGTATCATTTTAAAACACAAATCTCATTGTATTGCTCTTCCTCTCAAAATCTTGGAATAGCTTCCCAATTCCTTCTTACAAAATCTTACAAGGCTTATAGGAGCTGTTTACTTTTCCAATTTCACCTTCTACTGCACTCTTCTTACTCTAGCCACGCTGGCTTCCATTATTCCTTTTGCACACTTTAGGTGAACGTCTGCCCCAGGATCTTTATCGGCATTACCTCCTATTTCTGAAGCACTCTTCTTCCAGACGTCTAGTAGAATAGGTGGCTATTACCTGTTCTGTAGTTGTTCAAGCATCACCTCTATACAAGACATAGCCTGATTCCGCAAACTGTGACGGCTTCTTTCTTAGGGAGAACCTATTTTCCTCACTCCAAAGTACTTTCTTAGCTATAGAACATAGCTCATCCTCATATACTAAATTATATAACTGACTCCTTAAAATTGTTTATTATTATTATTTTGTATCTGTGTCCTCCCCATGGATAAATTGTAAGTGAACATTGAACTTTGCGTAATTTATTTAAAACTCTTAAGAATCTCCCAAAGTGGTACATACCTAGTAATATTTGAAAGAGATTACTGAGTGAATTAACAGGTAAGAGGCAGTGACATGAAAACCGTGCAGATATGCCTGTGGTATTGGCTTCTAACTATTCTAGGAACAAGTACAAGGAAACTTGTCAATTTTATTATACTGGTAAGAACACAAGTTTAACTTCACACTGTCAAGCCAGGTAAAACTACAGTACAATTTCAGAAGTTGAGTAATGTAATTTACAATATGATATGAGTCACATCCTACTTTCATTCAGTTAATTATATATGCCACTACTTACTATCATAAGAACAGTTTCAAATTTGTAAAATTATGTATGTATGAAAATGCTTTCAAATATGTTCCATGTATATATTGTTATGTACTGTGTAATGCACAATATCAACATTTTAGAGTTGTCTTGTCATGCAAACCAAAATGAAGACTAAGCAGATGAGAATAGCAAAGGACATTTATTCAGAAAATACAAGGGAGTCAGCCACCTCCCTGTGTTTTGGCAGAGACTCAAAGGCAGAGAGAAGAGTGAGAACATATTAAAAAATAGAATAATGAAAAAATGACAGGCATCGGTTGGTTGTACCTTATTGGAGGCTGTTAGCGTGGGGAAGTTGTCGGCACGTTATCTGGAAGATGGATGTAATATGTGATTGCTGCATATTTTTTTCTCTAGTTGGCCCTAAAGCTGAAAATCTGTCCAAAAATTAGGAAAGCAGTTACTAATCAAGTCATTTGACATCAATTGTTTCAGAAGTTATCATTTAACTTGCTTTATTTTTACCAGAGGTAGCAATCTGACTACATGCAAGTTTTACTTTTAGCAAAGTGGATTCCTGATTATAACAGATAAGGGTTAGGTTTTATGAACAATATCTGTTCATAATCCTATGTTATGATGTGACTGTTGTCTCTCTCTCTATATATATAATATAATATATAGTAATATAGTAATAATAATAATTATAATATATATTATGTATATTCTCTCTCTATATATAACATATATATTCTCTCTATATATATTATAATATATATGCTAACATATATTATAACCTATGCTAACACCTATGCTAACTTAGTATAAACAACATGTAATAGGTGAGATACTTGAAGTTTAGCAGTACAGATTAGTTTTTTGGTCATATAGTTAGGATGATATAATAATTACACTAAAAACTAGATTCTCTTTACTTGGGAGGGTTAGGTGTTTTTCATTAAACTCAAAAATCATATATTGCCTGCAAGACAGGAATTTTAGCATATACACTAACCTTGATGTGAGAAATTCAGATAAATATTGTATAATATAGAAAAATACTGTGATACAGGGAGATGTAAAATAAAGAACTAGGAATAAGGAAAATTCAAACTGAAATGATACTTGTGTAAGTAGCATATGGTGTAATATATGTATGAATGAGCATATGTTCACAGATAGCAATACCAATTTATATATGTATAGGTATAAAATGAGCATTCATAATTAAATAAGTATAACATTTATTGTATGCTTTCAATAAAATTTTAAATCTTACTTATCACATTCCTAATAATATAAGAAATTTTGGTATTATGTTTATTATCTCTACTCTCCATACATGATTATTTTGAAATTACATTTTTCTGAAAGGACTATATATTCCAATCACACTGTCGTAAGTATTCATAACAACTGCAGCTACTAACTAGTTTCATGTAAACAAATATTATTTAACTTTTCATCAAGTCAGTTTTTATGTAAGAGATATACTCAAAAGATTAGCTCATTAATGACTAGCTCAGTCCGAAATCAACCAAATTTACCTCAAAGGTAAAGCTAAAACGGACACCTCAAAGGTAAATTATCATATTAGTAAAAAAAGTATAAATTGAATCCTAAACTAGATTCTTTTTATTTTGTCCATTTTTTCTCCACAAAATTTACTGTCCCAATTTAAAATAGGTAAGCTTTTTGTAAATTAATATCTGAGTATAAGTAATAGAACTAATAAATAACCATATATTTGCATGAAAATATAATTTCAAAAACACAAATTATTTTTAGAACTGGAAAGTTTTATTAAAATATGTAGTATAACCCTCACCATTATAAATGAGGAAACTAGAACCCAATAAACTAAGTAGTATAGCTCCACAGACACTCAGCTAGTGAAAGAACAAGCCACAGATCTTCTAAATTTCCCTTCAGTTATTTTTGCTATATGAGTGCACTGTCATTACCCAACTATAAATGCCTCCATCCTTTGTCCAGATCATATTTATAGATTTCAATATAATTTTAAGAGGCATTGTCCACTGGAGCATAGAACGTGATTTACTCATGGCCATGGCAGGGCAATTCCTCCATAATCAGTTGTATTCAATGGCCCTGGAAATTAATAGAGTCAATATTACTTGTAGACAATCAATATAAAAATGCTCATGAATTATGTTAATGGATTTATTATGATCATAAAGATCTTTATATCCCTCCATAATTAGCACTTGAGAGCACCAAATTCTGCCCAGATGAAAAAAAAAATCAACATTAACTTAAATATGCTTATCATGCTTGTGAATATTGTTATAAATGGAAAAACATCAATAAATAAAGAGAATCAATGCTTTATTCAAGTACTCTGCAAAATCCAAGTTTGGTCCCAATAACCCAAACATTTAATATTTTCATATATTTTTATATCACTTTGTACTATTTTAAATGATAGTCTCTGTAATTCAAGAAAAGAAGAAACTAACAAGTAAAACTCTTGCTCAAACATCTTATTGTCTGTTTTTATGTTTATTACTTACAGTGTGATCTTCTCAAGAAAATATGTGAGTCAATTAACTTTATAAAATGAATGTTGTCTATAATATTATTTACCAGGTAAACATGTTTGGAAATAATTTCTTTACACATGTGTTTGAAGTATTATAAATATATTGATATTATAGATATTTTTAAATCATCAAAATTAAGCTATCCATATTTTATATCATAAATATAAAATTTAAATCATAAAAGTAGGGAAGGCCACCTTAAGGTTAAAAGTTCCAATAAGTATATACTTTTGAATTTATTTCTTTGAATGGATTGAGGTGTACAACTGTATAAATATAGTTTTGATATGTGGATATCTTGTATAATAGTGAGGTCTCGGTTTTTAGTAAGTACATGTTTATAATACAGTTTATACTTAACAGCTTCAGTTTAACGATGTTAAATTACTTCTATGATTTTTAAATGAATGTAGGGGAAATTATTTAGTCAAAACCATGATATTTTTGACATATTTACTTAGAAATGTCTTTAAACAACATTTTTAATTGTCTTCATCTATCATCATATTCTCAAACATAATTTTTGGTTTTTTGCAAAAAGAATATTTTTTTCAGTAACCTGATACAAAGTTATACTAAGATCATTCACACAGCTACCCATAAAAGTAAATTTTAAAAAACATGCTGTAGAGTTGCATGCTCAGAATTAAAATACACTTAAATTCCCTTAGATGAATTAATAAACTTAGAATGAGGCTGAGCCACCAATCGCCGATGCTACAATCAGCTTAGGGCACTTAGTTGTGCATCTTTCTAGTAGATGGCAGATTGAAATAGCTCAAATTTGAATGTAAACATTTAAATCACACACGTTTATTTTATTTTTGAGATCTCTTTGCCATGTCCCATAAATGTTTCAGTACATAACTCATCATTTTACTTTTGTTTTCAAGATGTTTGTAGCTTTGCATATTCTGTTTAATTCAATTTAAATTCTTTCATAAATACCAACTTCTACTATACTAACGCTCCCAAAATTATGTACATGGTATTATCCACAGAATGACTTGTCCAGTACAAGTTTGCCAAACCTTTTCTTATTTCATTTTAGGTGTACTTATGCAACTGCTCTTTCTACCTTACATGTCTTCAAAGCATTTCTTCTTCGATTTTAACATATTTTATGAAGCATTTCCATTTCCATGAACAGCTTTTTTTTTTCCAATTTCACGAGGCTCTGATTGTCATGCCTTTATAAATATGAAGTTTCCACATGTGGATTAATTTGAGTTCTCTATAGATCCTAGTTATCAAGCTTTTGTCTGATTCAAAATATGCAAATATCCTTTCCCATTGTGTAGGTTGCCCCTTTGCTTTGGTTGTTGTCTCCTTAGCTGTACAGAAGCTTTTCAGTTTAATGAAGTCCCATTTGTTTATTTTTGTTGTTGCAATTGCCATGACAGTCTTCTTCATGAAGTCTTTCCCCAGTCTGTTATCTTCCAGTGATCTTCTTATGCTTTCTTTGAGGATTTTTACCGTTTCATGCCTTAAATTTAAGCCAAAATCCCATATCTCAATGCACAAGGGAGATGAATAGAAAGTTCTCTAAAGAAGACAGACGAATGGCTAGCAAAAATTTGAAAAATGCTCATCATCCCTAATTATTAGAGAAATACAAATCAAAACCACTCTGAGATACCATCTAACCCCAGGGAGAATGGCCCACATCACAGAAATCTCAAAACTGCAGATGCTGGTGTGGATGTGGAGAGAAGGGAACACTTTTACACTGCTGGTGGGACTGCAAACTAATACAACCTTTTTGAAAGGAAGTATGGAGAACCCTCAAATAACTCAAGCTAGACCTCCCATTTGAGCCTGCAATCCCATTATTGAGCCTCTACCCGGATGGAAAAAAAATCCTTTTATTGTAAGGACACTTACCCTAGACTGTTTATCTCAGCTAAATTTACAATCGCCAAAATGTAAAAACAGCCTAAATGCCCCCCAACCCAGGAATGGATTAACAAGCTGTAGTATATGTACACCATGGAATACTATTCAGCCATTAAAAAAATGGAGACTTGGGTGGCGCCTGTGGCTCAGGGAGTAGGGCGTCAGTCCCATATGCCAGAGGTGGCAGGTTCACACCCAGCCCCGGCCAAAAAAACCACAAAAAAAAAAAAAAAAAATGGAGACTTTACATCCTTTGTATTAACCTGAATGGAAGTGAACACTTATTCTTAGTAAAGCATCATAAGAATGGAGAAGCATTAATCCTATGTACTCAATTCTGATATGAGGACAATTAATGACCTAATACACAGTGGGGGGTGGAGGAAGAGGAGAACAGAGAGAGGGAGGGGGTGGGGGAAATGAAGAGCAGAGAGAGGGAAGGAGGGTGGGGGTGGGGTCTCGGTGGGTGACACACCTCTTGGGGGCAAGACACAATTGTTAAGGGGGACTTTACCTAACAAATGTAGTCAGTGTATCATGGTTTCTTGTACCCTCAACGAATCTCCAACAATAAAAAAAAAAAAATGCAGTTGCCACAAGAACAAGTTTGTTTTGGTGTCTATATCTACAACTAAATTGTAAGTTCCTTGAAAAATTTAATTATTCTGTTCTCTCACTCGCCCTCTTCCTTGTTCTCCCTCTCCCTTTTCTATCTCCCTACCTATCTCTTTTTTCACTCTCTCCAGATTTAAAAATGAACAAAAATTTTATATAATGTTTTCTCAGGGATTAAACTGGACATCTTTTTCAAATCTTTAAGCACATAATTCAGCTGAGTTATTAACTTTTTTTATTTCATTCTTATAGCTTGTGGGTGATTTTCCTACTCAAGATAAAAGAGCTTATATCTGTGTAAATTAATGCATTTATATATGAGTATATAATAGGCCATGTCAGGGTGTCCAACCTTTTTTTCTCTACCACTCATTGAAAAATAAGAGCTGTCTTGTGTCACATATTAAATACAGAAATACTGGGGGCGAAGCAAGACAACAGATGAAAACAGCTTTTTTGAAACTGGGCACAGTGAGATAGTTGGAGAAAACTCCAGGCACCTCAGGATTGTGAGCTTTGCCCAGAAACATCCCTTCAGGGGCACAGGGAGGCAGTGGGAGACTTTGGGATCACAGGAAGAGGATGAAAACAGTGGAGAAAGGCAAGTGTTTGCTTTTAGTCTGAGGCCACTGACCATAGGGGCAGCAGCAGCTACAGCAGTGGTGAGAGTGTGCAGACAGGGAAGGTCTTCTGGGGGGCGGGAGGGGATATGGACTTGGGAACTTGGTTGAGCTAACTTCGGAGACCGTGGGCAAGTAAGCAGGTGAGTTTGAACAGAGGCCAGAGATGAGGACTGAACTTCTGGGGAAGGGTAGAGTTTTATTGTTCGACTGCTGCAGGCTTTTTGCAGCCATTATAGGAGAGCTGCCTTGCAGGCTTGGCCCTCAGGCTCTGAGAGCAAGGCTGGTTCTGGGAGACTTGGGCAAGTGAGCAAGTGACTTTGAACAGTGCCCAGAGGCCAGGACTGAGCCATGGGGGGCAGAACAGAGGTTTCATTGTTTGGCTACATGCCCTGTGCAGCCATTGTGGAAAAGTTGCCTTGCAGGCTTGACCCTGAGGGTCCTAGAGCAAGGCCTTTCTGGCATGCCTGACAAGCGGGCAGCCACTTGTGGAGAGATCCGAGCAACACACCCTTTTTGGGTTATACACTGCTTAGCCAAGGGACCTGGTTTGAAAGCTTGAGGCCTATATATTAAGAGATGAGGAGGGCGGCACCTGTGGCTCAGTCGGTAGGGCACCGGCCCCATATGCCGAGGGTGGTGGGTTCAAACCCGGCCCCGGCCAAACTGCAACCAAAAAATTACCCGGGCGTTGTGGCGGGCGCCTGTAGTCCCAGCTACTCGGGAGGCTGAGGCAAGAGAATCGCTTAAGCCCAGGAGTTGGAGGTTGCTGTGAGCTGTGTGAGGCCACGGCACTCTACCGAGGGCCATAAAGTGAGACTCTGTCTCTACAAAAAAAAAAAAAAAAAAAAAAGATGAGGAAGGATCCAGGCTTCCAACCCTGCTGGGTTTGTGGGCAAAGAAGTCAGCAGAAGCTTCCAGTCTCCATCTTATACAGATGTATTGTGATTAGTATGTCATATCCGAGGTCACCTGCTCTCCAGGCAATATTCAGCAAGATAGGTTTTCTTTCTCTTTCTTTCTCCCTTGCCTTCCCTTCCCTTCCCTTCTTCCTTCCTTCTTTCTTTTCTTTCTTTCCTCCTTCCTTCCCTTTTCTCTTCTCTTCTCTTCTCTTTTCTCTCTCTCTCTCTCTTGTTGCTGTGGAAGTTGTTATTGCTAGTTTGTCTGTTTTTTCTTTCCAAAATTTTTTTTCTTTTACAAAATTTTCCCCAAAATTTTTCTTTTTTTCTTCATGTTTTTTATTTAAATATATTTTTTCATTGTTGCCTTCTTTAATAAAGAAGGACTTGATTTTTGAAGTTTTTCTGCCCCTGATTTCCAACCCCCTGTTTTTATCCCTTAAGGTTTTTTGTTTGTTTTGATTCAACTTATAGTATATTTCTTTTTCTTCTCTATTTGTTAGAGGTAGGGTCCTGTGTCTGCTCAGCCTGGCAAAGAACTGCAGTTGTCAAGGGACCCACCCAACCTAGTCCCCCAGAGGTTGGAGTTTTTTAGGTGTGGGTCAAAGAATCCTACTGTACACCACTATTACTTCTGTCAATCTTCCCTTTCACTTTACCCCCTTTCTTTTCTCCTTTCACTTTCCTTTCTCTGTTTTCTCTCTTTCTTTTTTTTATTAATGATCTACACAGTGGGGGGGTGAGGGTATAAATTTCTACTTTATCTCTAAAATTATAATAAACAGTATTAATATGAAAAATAACAAAGAAAACAAAAATGACATAGCAAGACACAGAGAAAAATGCAATAGTGTAATCTACTTATCACGCCTGGCAACAACTACTAGCTATGATGATGGAGAAATGGAAGGGAGCAAGGGTTATATCACAGGGCATTGTTTCACTTCTAAGTTACAAACAAATTAATCTGGTAAATGTAGAAATTACTTATAGATTGCTTCTATTATCCACCTCATTATTTTAATTCAAGTAATATATTATCTAAATGTACTTCTCACATCCTATTGTTTTTCTACAAGCAATTTTGAGGTTTAACACACACACATATCACTATAAATGTGGAGCATAGCATAAAATGTGCTATTATAAGAAATTTTTAGTAGTATATTATAAAAGTATAATTACCTCACATTTTCTGTTTATTATTCATTGACTTTTAAAAATATTAATGCAAAAATATTAAAACCCAATGCATTGTAAGTCACTGAACAAACCATTTTTACTCACCAGTGAAGCAATAAGCTGAACTTGTATGTAAGTAAATTAACTTTTCAAAATTATTACTTTTAGTTTGTTTCACTTGGAACTTGACATTTATCTTCATAAATGGTACTATTTTGTCCAGCCTTGACTTCAGTTTGAAGTTTACTCTACCACTCCAATAACACTTTACCGAGATCCATTATTTGAAACACTCAATTCATAACTTAGAGTTTTCTTAACCATGCATTAGTATTAATACAAACAGAATCATTCAACCATTCCTAGGTCCTTATCACAATCATGGGGCTAGAGAAAAGAGTTTCAGAGAAATTACAGGGCCAATATTTTTAGATAAAAATAATTAATTATTAAATAATGCAAACTTAAGGTAAATTAGGAAACTAATTAGTTTATATAACATCACAATGACTATCTCAGCTATTCATGAGTAACTTTAATTAGAATTATATTTAATTTTTATGTCAATGTGTGTAAGTTGGTGTTAAACTAGTGTGAACACAAGGATAATATATATAAAGAAAAAACAGTAAGTTTTGTCTGAAAAATGAAATTAATGTCCAAGTGTGCCACTTAATCATTTAATTTTGAATCAGCATCAATCTTACTAAACCTCCTGTGGTGCATCTTACAAGGGTACACGTGAAACTTAGTAAATGTAGAATATAACTGTCTTGACACAATAACTAAGAAAATGCCAGAAAGGCTATGTTAACCAGAGTGATGAAAATGTGTCAAACTGTTTATAAAACCAGTGTATGGTGCCCCATGATCGCTTTAATGTACACAGCTATGATTTAATATTAATACAAAGAAAAGTTTAAATGAGCACATCTGTCCGTCCTCTTTCACTAGTGTGCGGAGATTCAATGGAGTAAAGTACATGAAAGTACAGTATTTATAAAACTGCCAAATTCATTCTTCATTCTGTTTTTCTTTTTATTAAAATAATATAATAGCTATTAATACCTCATACTCCTTTTGCCACCACATTTATCAAAACTCTCTTAATTGTCCACCTACCTCATGTCTTCATATCTTTTTTGTGTATATTTTGGTGACAGGTTTTTTTTTTTCTTCTAAATCTTTGATTATGTTAATCTTTTGCTAAATTACTTGTAGTGAATCCCGTTTACTTGTCAATTCAATTCCACAAAGTATAACCATTTTTAACTTCATGAAGTAAAACCTTTCTTCCAGGCGCTATTTTTACTCTATCGTCTTAATCTAATTATTTTTGTATATTGCTTCTTCCTACCCCTTCAGTACACGCATGTACACATTGGAAAACTTACTCTTCTATCTCTTCAGCTGGTAACACTCTACCCATCCTCCAGCAGCGTAACTTAAACATTACCTCTTCATTAAAAATGATCTTGAATACCTACAATTTCCCATAGTTCTTCTTATACAGCCTTCTCATTTTGTTTCTGTTTCATGTTTACTTATATTGGTTTTCTTGTCTGTTGTTTCACTAAATGACTTCCTAGCATTCACTGCATGCGAGGCGATAGTCTCGCTGGTGAGGTGCTGCAGCAAAAGTAACATCCACAGTAATAGCAATGCCAATGCAAACTATTCCTTCAGTGCTTATATTTCAATGGGAGTAAGAGATGATGATGGAAAATAAATAAATTACATTTACAGCATGTCAGGTATTTACAGGTACTGGGGGATAATATTGTACTTTTGAACTAGTTGACTTTCTAGCATATTTCATGTATGTTTGCGGTTTGCTTTAGCTCAGAACTGTACGGAAATGAAAATTTGGGAAAATAAGGGATAACTTTGAGTTCCCCAACCAAAATGAAAAGATTTAGGGAGTAATTACATTAGGCGTGACATACTATCTCTGCCATGGGTTTTGCTCAATTTGGACATGTGGCATGAGTTATTTCCACCTTCATATCCCTCAAACCTGTTGTGTTGTACATTGCTTCCATCCTCAATCTAGCATTCACAAACTCTGTACAGAAAATCAGGTTCTATATCTGAGGCATATATTTTTGATTCCTTTCCTTTCATTTATTTCCTTCTTACCTTGAGAAAGTTTTTTTTCTCTCTGAGGCAGGAACATTTACTCAGCCTTATTCTTATTCTATGCTGGAATCTCTTAAGAAACTAGGCTTTTGAGACATATAAACCTTTTTTTTTTTTTTTTTGGTTTGCTGTGTTGTACTATGAGACAATTTCTTTGACACATTTAAGCTCAGAATTACTAGTTAGTTACGTGAGGAAGTGGTAAGCGATTGAAGGGCATGAAGAAAATATCCCAAAATTTCAATAGAAATAAAGCAATACATATGTCGAAATGTTATAATTAACTCATACCAATGTAGAAAATCCACATCAGTAAGTCAGTTTAGAGTTGGATTATCTCTGGTTTTCTTTATTGTTAAAAAAAGGTATAAACATTAAAATTAACAATTAGCTTTTTAGTATTCATAATAATGGAGACAAGTATAAATAAGAATATCTATATTAATATTTAGTACAAAGATAGTATTCCTCAGATTCTTTTCTTTGTCAAATTTATTTCAAAAATAAAAAATTGATTAAATTTTATCTTCATTTCCTTTCTAGTTTTCATTTCTTACCTGAGAGATGGCATGTCTTAACTGGTACATCAAGACTCTTATTTTGAGATGCTACCAGGGTGATGCCCAACCATGTTACATTTAGAATTATTTTAATTCCCAAGACTCTGGCCAATAGGAAAATGAATTCAGAACTGGTACTGCAGTCAAGGTGGTACTCTCTCTGCATTTGAGATTACATAAAACATGTTTATCACTCTAATAAGAAAAGGCGCACCCAGAAGATAAAGCTAAAAGTTGTGATTTTTTAGAGAGCAGGGCCATGACACAGATTGGGATTGCAGTTATTTGAATAACAGATAAAGATGGCAGATGGAATGTCACACAATTTATACAGAAAGAATCACATGTGACAATGAAGACTAATGAAGCTGATGTATGAATCAGCTTATATAATTTAATAGAGTAGGGCCCATGAAAAGAAATGATTATTCTAGTGAAGACATTTACAAATATAGTTATGTGTAAGAATTCTCATTATTTTGTTAGATTCCTAATGCTATGAAAATTGTTAGAAGTTTAAAATTTTAAAGATGAAATCTTAAAAGAAGTGTGCCCCTTCTGTAAATAAATGCCTTAGAAAAGGAGCAAATGAAATCTCTTTCTCATTACTGCCATTAGATTAAATGAAAAAGTGGTCATTTCTTCCTCTTGGGCTAGAAAATGTTTGTTTAATGGTTGTCTAAACTTTCATTTAAAGTCATTAGGGAAAATATCTAATTTATTAAAAAATGAAAACATGTTGAGTGACACCACCCACCTCTAATTTGTATATACTGATATACTTATCAGTATTTATTAATGTATATCAGAAAGATAATTATTAATAGTTACTAATGCTAATAAAGTTTTATTCCTAAAATTTTAAAACCAGGAAATGCCATAGTTTAATAGGACAAGGAATCCATAATTAAATAATGTAAGTGGTGATGAGAAAAATAGGAACACTTTGAATATATTTCTATCATTTAGCTTCCCTAGAGGAGGACAAATAAGATGAAAATTTTATCTCTTTTTCCCCTTTCACAAAGGTTTTTATTTTTATATAAGAATTGTGAAGTTGGGCAGCGCCTGTGGCTCAAAGGAGTAGGGCGCCAGCCCCACATGCCAGAGGTGGCGGGTTCAACCCAGCTCCGGCCAAAAACTGAAAAAAAAAAAAAAAAAAGAATTGTAAAGTTATGTATTCACATCCCTTCATCTCTCCCCCATTCCCTGACATATTTAAGTGGTGGAGTAAACTTCAGATTTTTCAGGTTCTTAATTATTGGATTATATTTTATTTTACAGCCTTCAATTGATCAGAAAAATAGGGAAAGACATTTAGCTTTCATTTGTACTTTTGAACTAGTTGACTTTTTAGCTGCCAAAGGGGGTCCTAAAAATCTTTCTTCCACTTACAACCCATGTCCATAAATTAAAGTTATTGTAGGTTGAGCACTCCTCATCTGAAAATATGATATCTGGAATGTTTCAAAGTCTAAAACTTTTTGAGAGTCTGTATGATGCCACAAATGTAAAATTTCACACTTAATGTCTTTGCTGTCTTACAGTTCAATGCACATGAATTTTATTTCATGCACAATACTATGAATGATTACCTTCTGTCTATATGTATAAGGTATATATGAAATGTAATGAATTTTGTTTTTAGACTTGGATGCTATTCCCAAATTTTCTCATTATATACATGCAAATATTCTAAAATCCAAAAATATCTGAAAACAGAAACACTTCTTCTCCCAAGAATTTCAGATAAGGGATATTAAACCTGTGTCAGAAATTATGAGGGTAAAAAACTAATGGTATAAATTAGTTTACCCACGCGTATTTTAATAGGCAAAAAGAATAATGTTATAATGTTTCAAACATAACAAAACACCAAAGAGAAAAAATTAAATCTGTAGCTGGAAGAAGAAAATATAAACAAATGGTGGAAGACAATGTCAGGAGAATGTTTTAAAAAATAGATAACTTATTCAAAATGAATATCACCACCCCACTCCATCCCAAAGCAATATTGTCTGCCAAATAGCATCAGAAAATACCACATAGATCCATTATGTGCTTAAACAAAGAGTCAAGTCTCAATCACTAAAAATGATGGATTACAACAATGTGGTTTTGGGACAATGTACACACGTTTTAAGAGCAATACATTTTGCCAATTATTAAACCTAATATAAATAAATTTTGTAATTTAGGGGCAAATCACTACCATTTAATATCTCCATCATCTAAATGCCCCTTTTGCCTTTATAATTTTTTAGAAATTTTATAGCAATTTTATATTTTATAACAGAGGCAGTGAAACAAAATTCCTGTTACTGAAAGATTCTGTATTGATGTTGCTCCTCAAAGTAACAGATTTCTCATTTTGTGCAAGCTATTCCTAAAGCTATTCACTCCATGGAGAATTCCAACATTCTCCTTTAACCAATTGTAAAATTATGTATATTAAACACCTCCTTCTAAGAGATCACTTTCCATTGAATCAATCCTAAGTAGTTAGAAGGTTTTCTATTGGCCAAGACAGATCTTAGGTGTACTTGAACAATATTGCCTTGAAATCAAAGATGTTTAGATTTGTTGAGTAATGAATAAAGCAAAACCAAATGACTTTTGGTAGATAAAAATATAAAACTTCTTTACTACAGGGTTATAAAGCTTTTTTTGAGTGCCGAATTTCAAGAGAATAATTCAATAACCATTTGTGCATAATAATAATTTCATTATTTATATTTTAATCATATTTTATCAAGTTTTAATTTATTTTGTCATACTCAATCTTCAAACACTGTATTACACAAGAGTTTACACCATGGAACATTATGCAGCCTTAAAGAAAGATGGAGACTTTACCTCTTTCATGTTTACATGGATGGAGCATGAACATATTCTTCTTAGTAAAGTATCTCAAGAATGGAAGAAAAAGTATCCAATGAACTTAGCCCTACTATGAAATCTAATTTATGGCTTTCACCTGAAAGCTATAACCCAGTTATAACCTAAGAATAGGGGGAAGGGGGAAATGGAGGGGAGGGAGGGGGGAGGGGGACAGAGGGAGGGTAATTGGTGGGATTACAACTGTGGTGCATCTTACAAGAGTATATGTGAAACTTAGTAAATGTAGAATGTAAATGTCTTAACACAATAACTAAGAAAATCCCAGGAAGGCTATGTTAACCAGTGTGATGAAAATGTGTCAAACGGTCTATAAAACCAGTGTATGGTGGGTGCCCCATGATTGCATTAATGTACACAGCTATGATTTAATAATGAAAAAAAGAGAAAAAGAAAAAGAAATGTGTTAATTTGTTTTAAAAATTAATCTCGTTCGATCTAGAATTAGGACTGGAGGCACAAACTGATTATCTTAATTTTTTTTAAATGAAACGTGGTTGCCAAAGCAATTTAGTCAGATAAAATATTTAACTTATTTTAAAAGCATAACTAATTAGAAATATCCAATTGCTTGCAATTACACTGTGAATACTAACCATTTATAATGTTTTATTAGAGACATGTTTCTAAAATACCTTTACTATGTAGTAGTTTATATGTCTTTGGCTCCATATAAAATAGTAAATTATAAACAGTATTTCCTTGAATACTGTTTGAACTTTCAAATATTTACCAGAAATACAAAACCATGTCTCTCTCTCTCTCTTTTTTTCTTTTTTTTTAGTTTTTGGGTGGAGTAGGATTTGAACCCACCACCTCTGGTATATAGGGCCGGCACCCTACTCCTTTGAGTCACAGGCACCACCCACAAAACCATTTCTTATTTGTCTTCTGTGATTAACCTTGCCTTATACTATTCATAATTACGTAATTTTTACTTTGACGCCATAGTTTAAAACACAGATTTAACCTGGAGAATTGATTTTTTTAATGTATAAAATCTTAGATATAATATGATGTATATTAAACAGCAATCTATGTATTACTTCTTAAACATTTTTAACTAAGCCACAATATATAGAGACCAAACTTGTAAATGATATCACTCTGGTGAATTTACCTAAATTCAAGTAATGTAATCGAAATTGTCTTTTTATTCCAAAGATACAGTCCTAATTTTCCCTTTTTCTTCAGTGCTTGACTTCTTGAAAGAATGGTGCCTAATTGCTGCCTTTCTATTTTCAACACAAATTTATTCTCAAGCCCATGTTGTTCTACCTTCTTATTTTGTCACATCATTAATAATGAAATTCCCAATCACTAATGAACTAATGAACTCCCAATCACAATTTCTTTTTTTTTTTTAATTGTTGGGTATTCATTGAGGGTACAATAAGCCAGGTTACACTGATTGCAATTGTTAGGTAAAGTCCTTCTTGCAATCATGTCTTGCCCCCATAAAGTCCAATCACAATTTCTAACAAAGAACTATGTGGCTTAACTAGAATTTTCTTCCAAATTTAACACTGATCAGCACAATATCTTAAAAGTATGCTTTCTTGATTTTTATTTCACTTTGATTCAAATCACACATTACAAAATACACAGTTCATAGTAAGTACTTTTCAAATTTATATATTGGTACTAAAATTTCTGGCAAGTTTAACATGTAGCTCATTTACAGCATTATCTTAGTAGAATCATCAACTTCCTTGTCTCCAGCACCTTAACAAATTCAGCATGGAAAATAAGGATGGAGTCATCCTTGCACGAATAAAAATGTGAAAAAACTTATTTGTAAATATGTTATATTTTCAGAAATATATAGGTGTTTAAGTCATGCACATGTTCTTTTTTAATTAACATATTAATTTAATTCTTTCATGAAAAATTTTAGGGAGAAAATTAAATTACCATATTTTTACAAATTATGAATCATCAATTTTAAAACCCATTCACAATAATAGATATAATAAATAAAGGTCCAGAATTTATTTTAGCTTTTATAGGGCTTCCACTAAAACTTTACCTGTAGTTTTCTCAAGATATTAAAGGAAGAATAAACTTCTCAAATATAAATATGTACTTTTTCTCTCTTAATGTGAGCTAATAACTGCATTTAATATCTCTGATTAAAATGCATGAGTTCCCTTATGATTAAGCCATTCTTATTTATAACTAGGTTCAAATTGTAATTATTCTAACTACTTATTTAAAACACTGAATTTCTATTTTATTTTTGAATTCTCCACTAGATTTCATCCTGGGGTGGGGAGGCGATGCAAGCTGTGAGATGTTTAGAAGGGGCTTTGGCGCCATCTTGCGGTTTTCTAAATTACTTTCCCGGTTTGTTTTGCTTTCTAAGTTGATCACTAAGCCTCACAATTAAAATTAACACCAGTCTCTATCCTGTATGAATTCTTTTTTTTTTTTTTTTTTTTTTATTGTTGGGGATTCATTGAGGGTACAATAAGCCAGTTACACTGATTGCAATTGTTAGGTAAAGTCCCTCTTGCAATAATGTCTTGCCCCCATAAAGTGTGACACACACTAAGGCCCCACCCTCCTCCCTCCATCCCTCTTTCTGCTTCCCCCCCCATAACCTTAATTGTCATTAATTGTCCTCATATCAAGATTGAATACATAGGATTCATGCTTCTCAATTTTTGTGATGCTTTACTAAGAATAATGTCTTCCACTTCCATCCAGGTTGATACGAAGGATGTAAAGTCTCCATTATTTTTAATGGCTGAATAGTATTCCATGGTATACATATACCACAGCTTGTTAATCCATTCCTGGGTTGGTGGGCATTTAGGCTGTTTCCACATTTTGGCAATGGTAAATTGAGCTGCAATAAACAGTCTAGTACAAGTGTCCTTATGATAAAAGGATTTTTTTCCTTCTGGGTAGATGCCCAGTAATGGGATTGCAGGATCAAATGGGAAGTCTAGCTTCAGTGCTTTGAGGTTTCTCCATACTTCCTTCCAGAAAGGTTGAACTAGTTTGCAGTCCCACCAGCAGTGTAAAAGTGTTCCCTTCTCTCCACATCCACACCAGCATCTGCAGTTTTGAGATTTTGTGATGTGGGCCATTCTCACTGGGGTTAGATGATATCTCAGGGTTGTTTTGATTTGCATTTCTCTAATATATAGAGATGATGAACATTTTTTCATGTGTTTGTTAGCCATTCGTCTGTCGTCTTTAGAGAAAGTTCTATTCATGTCTCTTGCCCATTGATATAAGGGACTGTTGGCTTTTTTCATGTGGATTAATTTGAGTTCTCTATAGATCCTAGTTATCAAGCTTTTGTCTGATTGAAAATATGCAAATATCCTTTCCCATTGTGTAGGTTGTCTCTTTGCTTTGGTTATTGTGTCCTTAGCTGTACAGAAGCTTTTCAGTTTAATGAAGTCCCATTTGTTTATTTTTGTTGTTGTTGCAATTGCCATGGCAGTTTTCTTCATGAAGTCTTTCCCCAGGCCAATATCTTCCAGTGTTTTTCCTATGCTTTCTTGGAGGATTTTTATTGTTTCATGCCTTAAATTTAAGTCCTTTATCCATCTTGAATCAATTTTTGTGAGTGGGGAAAAGTGTGGGTCCAGTTTCAGTCTTTTACATGTAGACATCCAGTTCTCCCAACACCATTTATTGAATAGGGAGTCTTTCCCCCAAGGTAAGTTCTTGTTTGGTTTATCAAAGATTAGGTGGTTGTAAGATGTTAGTTTCATTTCTTGGTGTTCAATTCGATTCCAAGTGTCTATGTCTCTGTTTTTGTGCCAGTACCATGCTGTCTTGACCACTATGGCTTCGTAGTACAGACTAAAATCTGGTATGCTGATGCCCCAGGCTTTATTTTTGTTACTAAGAACTGCCTTAGCTATACCGGGTTTTTTCCGGTTCCATACAAAACACAGAATCATTTTTTCCAAATCTTGAAAGTACGATGTAGGTACTTTGATAGGAATGGCATTGAATGGTTAGATTGCTTTGCGAAGTTTAGACATTTTAACAATGTTGATTCTTCCCATCCATGAGCATGGTATGTTCCCCCATTTGTTAATATCCTCTGCTATTTACTTTCTGAGGAGTTCATAGTTTTCTTTATAGAGGTCCTTCACCTCCTTCGTTAGGTATATTCCTAGGTATTTCATTTTCCTTGAAACTATGGTGAAGGGAGTTGTGTCCTTAATTAGCTTCTCATCTTGACTGTTATTGGTGTATACAAAGGCTACTGACTTGTGGACATTGATTTTATATCCTGAAACATTACTGTATTTTTTGATGACTTTTAGGAGTCTTGTGGTGGAGTCTTTGGGGTTCTCTAAGTATAAGATCATGTCGTCAGCAAAGAGGGAGAGTTTGACCTCCTCTGCTCCCATTTGGATTCCCTTTATTTCCTTGTCTTGCCTAATTGTATTGGCTAGAATTTCCAGCACTATGTTGAATAGTAAAGGTGACAGAGGACAACCTTGTCTGGTTCCAGTTCTAAGAGGAAAAGCTTTCAGTTTTACTCCATTCAGTAAAATATTGGCTGTGGGTTTGTCATAGATAGCTTCAATCAGTTTTAGAAATGTGCCACCTATGCCTATACTCTTCAGTGTTCTAATTAGCAAAGGATGCTGGATTTTATCAAATGCTTTTTCTGCATCTATTGAGAGGATCATGTGATCTTTATTTTTGCCTCTGTTAATATGGTGGATAACGTTTATGGACTTGCGTATGTTAAACCAGCCTTGCATCCCTGGGATGAAGCCTACTTGATCATGATGAATGACTTTTTTGATGATAAGCTGTAATCTATTGGCTAGGATTTTGTTGAGAATTTTTGCATCTATATTCATGAGTGAGATTGGTCTGAAATTCTCCTTTTTGTTTGGGTCTTTTCCTCGTTTTGGTATCAGGGTGATGTTTGCTTCATAGAATGTGTTGGGGAAGATTCCTTCTTCCTCAGTTTTTTGGAATAATTTCTGCAGTACAGGAATAAGCTCTTCCTTGAAGGTTTGATAGAATTCTGGAGTGAAGCCATCTGGACCAGGGCATTTTTTAGTTGGAAGCTTTTTTATTGTTTCTTTGATCTCAGTGCTTGAAATTGGTCTGTTCAGGAGGTCTATTTCTTCCTGACTAAGTCTAGGGAGAGGGCGTGATTCCAAATATGGATCCATTTCCTTCACATTGTCAAATTTCTGGGCATAGAGTTTCTGGTAGTATTCAGAGATGATCTCTTGTATCTCTGTGGGATCAGTTGTTATTTCCCTTTTATCATTTCTTATTGAGGTTACTAGAGATTTTACTTTTCTATTTCTAGTTAGTCTGGCCAATGGTTTGTCTATTTTATTTATTTTTTCAAAAAACCAACTCCTTGTTTCATTAATTTTCTGAATGATTCTTTTGTTTTCAATTTCATTGATCTCTGATTTGATTTTGGATATTTCTTTTCTTCTACTGAGTTTAGGCTTAGATTGTTCTTCTTTTTCCAATTCCATAAGATCTCTTGTGAGATTGTTGATGTGCTCTCTTTCTGTTTTTCGAATGTAGGCATCTAAAGCGATGAATTTTCCTCTCAAAACTGCTTTTGCAGTATCCCACAGGTTTTGGTAGCTTGTGTCTTCATTGTTGTTATGCTCAAGGAAGTTAATGATTTCCTGTTTTATTTCTTCCTGCACCCATCTGTTATTCAACAGAAGATTGTTTAATTTCCATGCCTTTGGGTGGGGTCGAGCATTTTTGTTAGAGTGGAGTTCCACCTTTAGTGCCTTATGGTCTGAAAAGATACAAGGTAAAATTTCAATTCTTTTGATTCTGTTGATATTTGTTTTGTGTCCCAGGATATGATCAATTTTGGAGAATGTTCCATGGGGTGATGAGAAGAATGTATATTCTTTATCTTTGGGGTGGAATGTTCTATATGCGTCTATCAAGCATAGTTGTTCCAGGGTCTCATTTAAATGTCTTACATCTTTGTATAATTTCTGTGTAGAGGATCTGTCCAGCTCTGTAAGAGGTGTGTTAAAGTCCCCTGTTATGATGGTATTATCATATATCATATTGCTCAGACTGAGTAAGGTCTGCTTCAAGAATCTGGGAGCATTTAAATTGGGTGCATAAATATTTAGAATTGAAATGTCTTCTTGTTGTATTTTTCCCTTGACCAATATAAAGTGACCATCTTTGTCTTTTTTGACTTTAGTTGCTTTTAATCCACATGTATCTGAAAATAAGATTGCAACTCCTCTTTTCTTCTGAATTCCATTTGCCTGAAAAATTGTCTTCCAACCCTTGACTCGGAGCTTTAATTTGTCTTTTGAAGCCAGGTGTGTTTCTTGCAGACAGCAAATGGATGGCTTGTGTTTTTTTTTTTTTGATTTTTTGGCCGGGGCTGGGTTTGAACCCACCACCTCCGGCATATGGGACCAGCGCCCTACTCCTTGAGCCACAGGCGCCGCTTTTTAATCCAGTCAGCCAATCTATGTCTCTTCAGTGGGGAATTCAAGCCATTAACATTTATTGAGATAATTGATAAGTGTGGTAGTATTCTATTCGTCTTATTTGGTGAGAGTCCATTGCTTAGTTTTATCTTTTGCATCAGTGTGGAGGTTAGCTTCTGTCCTTTAATTTCTGAGTTCTTACTTTGCTGCTGATCCATTGTGGTGGTCAGTGTGCAGAACAGGTTGAAGTATTTCCTGTAGAGCTGGTCTTGTTGTGGCGAATTTCCTCAATGTTTGAATATCCATAAATGATTTGATTTCTCCGTCAATTTTGAAGCTTAGCTTAGCAGGGTACAGAATTCTGGGCTGAAAATTGTTCTGTTTAAGTAGATTAAAGGTAGATGACCATTGTCTTCTTGCTGGAAAGTTTCATTAGAGAAGTCTGCAGTCACTCTGATGGATTTGCCCCTGTAGGTCAACTGGCGCTTACTCCTGGCAGCTTGCAGAATCTTTTCTTTTGTCTTGACTTTGGACAGTTTCATCACAATGTGTCTTGGAGAAGCTCGGTTAGAGTTGAGGCGACCCGGGGTCCGATATCCCTCTGAAAGCAGTGTGTCAGAATCTTTGGTGATGTTTGGGAAATTTTCTTTTATAATATTCTCTAGTATGGCTTCCATTCCTCTGGGGCATTCTTCTTCCCCTTCTGGAATTCCTATAACTCGTATGTTGGAACGCTTCATAAAGTCCCATAATTCTGACAGTGAACATTCTGCTTTCTCTCTCTTCTTTTCTGCCTCTTTTACTGTCTGAGTTATCTCAAGAACTTTGTCTTCTACCTCTGAAATTCTTTCTTCTGCATGGTCTAACCTGTTGCTGATACTTTCCATTGCATCTTTATGTTCCCTAATTGACTCAGTTCCTTCAGGTCTGCTATATCCTTTTTATATTCTTCATATCGTTCATCTCTTATTTGATTCTGTTTTTGGATTTCTTTTTGGTTATTTTCCACTTTATTAGCAATTTCCTTTATTGTTTCCATCATTTCTTTCATTGTTTTCAACATGTGTATTCTAAATTTCCTTTCTGTCATTCCTAACATTTCTATACTGGTGGAATCATCTGCAGTAGCTACCTCATGGTCCCTTGGTGGGGTTGTTCTAGACTGGTTCTTCATGTTGCCTGAAGTTTTCTGCTGATTCTTCCTCATGAGTGATTTCTTTTATCTGTTTCCTTGCCCTAATTTTCCTTTCACTTCCTCTTGCTCTTTAACTTCTTGTGCCTGTGGACTAAGGGTTACAGGACCAGAAGGGTGAGAAGGTTGAAGAGCAAAAAAAGGGGATGAAAGAAAGGAGGACTGAGTGTTAAGAAAAAAAGAAAGATAGAGAAAGGAGAGGGGGTGGGTATAAGGAATATTGACAAAAAGAAGAGAGGCACAGAAAGAGGGAGACAGGGCAATATAGGTGTACAGTAGGGTACTTTGACACAACCTTAAAAAACCCCACCTTCTGGGGGTACTCAGTTGCGTGGTTCCCTTGAGGTCAGCAGCTCTTTGCTAACCTGATCAGACCAAGTGGTTGCTGGGTTACCAGCTCCCACCCGTTTCTAGCTCTGCGACACTGAGGGCGGAGCTTGCTGGGGCAGATCACTGACAATGCATCCGTGTGACCCACGCCAAACACTATTAGCTCCGTCTGGCTCAGTGGCTCAGACTGGGGCCCTAGACAACGGCCAAAGTTCTCCACACTCCTGCTCAGGCCTTCCCCAAGGCAGTTCAACTCAGTGCCAAGTCCAAGGACATCAAAACAGTTCACGGGTAAGGCCTTTCTGGTTTGCAGTCTCGCTGCTACTGAACTTACAGTTGTGGGCGGGTTTAGACTGATTGAACACACGCGACCACTTTCTGGTATTCCGCTGTTTTAGTCCTCCTCTTGGGGTCCAGAAGTCTCTCGCTGACTCCCTGTATCCTCATAGGAGTGATGATAGGCAGTTCCCACCAGCCAGAGATGCCTGGAGTCCTATCTCCCCAGACTCACGGTGCCCAGATGCAAGGAAGCTGTTACTCGGCTGCCATCTTGCTACGCCTATCCCTGTATGAATTCTTAAATTTCACGCCAGTGCTGTGAATTTTCAAATGCATTTTCATTAGCATCCAAGGTATTCGTCTTGTATGTAATCATTTCATATGCATTCTTGATTTTATGCATGTACTAAGACAGTTTGTCTCCTGAAATGTTCCACTATTTTACGCCTTCATTTCGCGTATCCAAATCTTATGTACTCATCAAGACAAAACTATAAGTAACACATTGTCCCTGAAAACTTCCTGACCTCCTCTAAGAGTCAATGGGTCATCTTTTAAAAAATGGCTATTATACTTAAAGTCAGTGAAAAAAACTACTATAAGACCTCACTATTCTACTGACAATATATCTGCTCGACTGAATGAGAAACAGTATTTTAATTTTGTTTTAAAAAATTTGAAAATACATATAAACAGGGACAGTGGTTCCATGAACCCTTCTGTATTCATTACCCAGGTACACAATCATCGATTCTTGTCTGTTTAACCTATAAACTTACTACTCGTATTGGGGCTCTAAAGTCTACTAACATTTATATATTTTTGGAGTTTTTTAGCAAGTAAAACCTCAGGTCCCAGAGCAGAAGTACCGAATCAGAATATATATTTTAATAGGATTCTCAAGTTATTTTTATGCATATTAGAATTATAAAGTATTAGTCTATAATAGAACCCACTTCATTATCACTATCACCTTGAATTGTTTTGAAAGAAATTCCAAATGTATCATGTTATTTTAAATAATTCAATATACATTTCTCAAGAAGTTATTGTATAGAAAAAGTACTGATTTTTGTGTGTTGATTTTGTATACTGAAACTTCACTTATTTAGCTTATTAGTTTCAAGAATTTTGTTAGTGGATTCTTTAGGGTTTTCTATGCATAAGATCATGTCATCAGCAAATGGGCAATTTCACTTCCTCTTTTCTATTTGAATGCTTTTTATTCCTTTCTCTTGTCTAGTTGTTCTGGTTCAGACTTACTATGCTGAATAGAAATAGTGAGAGTAACTATTCTTGTCTTATTTCAGATTTTAGATGAAAAAGTGTAAGAAGAAGAAGTTAACTGATGACTCCATACTGAACCTCAGAGTCAAAGCATTCTATAATAGGTATACTCTTATTTGACAATTTGTTACTTTCTTTGCATTATTATTATTGCTTAATTTTTCGATGCAGCAATTGTCTGATTTCTTTTCTGAATGTATTTATGTTCATTCATTCTTTATGAGGTTTTTGTTTTTTGAGTCTTTATCTTAAACATTGTTATTGTTAAATTTTAAGCCTTTTTATTGTTATTAAATTTTAAGCCTTTTTAATTTTGTGAAGGCAAAAAGTGGAAGCCTAATGAACACATGTATATGTTAAAATTTAATAAAAAAGTGCAAACTTTTCACAATGGAGTATAATTTTAGCTGCGGACTTAATACATATTAACTGTATTGTGTTGAGGTGTATTCATCTATTACACAATTTGGTAAGTTTTTATCATGAGGGGATATTGGATTTTCTCTAGTTTTTCTGTATCTTATAAGATAATTATATGATTTTTGTTCTTGATTTCGTTAATGTGATGTATCACATTTATTAATTTGCATATGTTTCACCACAGGTGCATCACAATAACATCAGACAATCCTTTTATGTGTTGTTGAATTCAGTTTACTAATATTGTATTAAATATTATTACATATTATTTTCATTAAATATATTGACCTAAAGTTTCCTTTTCCTGTGATGTAGCTTTCCAGATTTGTTATCATGGTAATGCAATGTTGGCCTCAAATTTTAGAATTAATTTTTTAAAGCATAATTACAATATAATTACTATACCATTAATATGTAGAGCCATTACCCATAATTTTCATTGTTCAGCTCTTCCTACTTGACTTATGAAAGTTTTTATTTACAATTTATTTGTTAAAACCAGGATCTAAGCCAAGTGACATATCACATTTTATTGAAATGTGCCTTAAGTCTGTACAGTAAATTCCCCTTACCATCATCTTTCTTTTCCTTACGATATATTTGTTTCATAAACTGAGTGATTTCTTGAAAAGTTTCTCATTTGGGGGAATTTTGCTGATTGAAAACCTAGAACTAGAACCTGTACAGTAGTGTAAAGCATCTTCAGATGTGCAATATACTAGGTCTCACAATTGCATTTGTAAACTTGCCACCATGTGCTTATGTTGGCAGCACTGTACAAACTGCTCAGCAAGGCTTTATAACCTTGGTATATCAGTGTCTCACAGACATGTTCATGTCAATGTGTAAATATGTCTTGTTGAGTAGCATTCGTTATTGTTGTGTGCCATCAGGAGAATACCAGAGCTTGAATTAAAGCAACATGCAAACATTAAATTTCTTTTTAAAGTTGGCAAGAGTAAAAGTGAAATCAGAGACAGTTAAACAGTAGTGTACAGAAAGATTAAATTTTTTTCTGAGGAGAGAAATATTGTCATTGATGAAGAGAAATTAGGGTGGTTGATGATGACCAAAACATTACAAAAGTTCAAAAATTGTGCATCAACACTCGTGATAGTGAGAAGTGTAGCAGACCAAGTAAACGCTGATAGAGAAATAGCAAAATATCAACTGACAGTCTTTGTCAATGCTTCCTGGCTCTTGTATCATGACAATGCACCAGCTCACATGGTATTCTCTGTAAGGGAGTTTTCACCAGTAAACAAATAACTATACTGGAACGCCTTCCCTGCTCACCCATTTTTTTTCTTCACCAGAAGATAAAGGTAATATTGAAAGGAAGATATTTTGATACTAAGGACATTAATGGTAATATGATAACAGCTTTGATGGCCATTTCAGATAAAGAGTTCCAAAATTACTTTGAAGGGTGGACTAGGTGCTGGCATTGGTGCACAGTTTCCTAAGGGGAGAACTTCCAAGGTGACCACTGCAATATTCAGCAATGAGGTATGTAGCACTTTTTCTAGAATGATTTTGTGAACTTAATTATCAGACCAAAAGAATGTGGTGCAATAAGACTCTCCAAAATTCATTGGCTTGACTCAGCTGGGCTCAATTATCTGCCTATGAAGCAGCTATAGGATAGCTAGCTGAATTGCTACTATTGGCTGAGCTCTCTCATATTTTTGAGGTTCAGATTTCATAAATAGGTTTCTTTGGTTTTGTCATGGTTTCCCATTCTCCAGAAAATCATCCACATGAAGGAATCCAACAGAGAACAGAATCGTGTAAGTCCACTATTTCTTAGGCATAGGCTTAGAACTGACATACTTTCATCCTTGCATCATTCTTTAACTCTATTTAGAAGGCAGCCCAGATTTAAGAGACAGGAGAATAAATCCACCTGAATGTAAACAGTTATAAAAACAAATCAAAAAATTGGTGAATAAAGGGAGGATGGAGTACAAGATTATTTTTTTAAATCACAATATTTTTTAGACTATTTTACAGAATTTGAAATATGATATCCAATTCAGGATTACATTCACGGGCAATTTACTTAAACATTAATCTACCTTGTCAATACTACTGTAATATTTTTAACAGCTTATATGTTATTAGCAAAATAGCATTTTTAATATTCTATATTGTATTTCAAATCATTTTGCACATCCCAGTATAATATGCATTTTAAAAGCATATTTCTTTTTCAGTAAGCGAGTTATACTTTTGTTTATTTTCCTATTTCATCACTCCTTATTTTCTGATAGATTTTTGAAAACTCATACTAAATAAATCTGACTCTCTCTATATATACACGTACTTATACATAAACATATGCATATACGTACATATGGAAATCCTAGATGACATATGAATGAAAGAATAAATGAATGAATTAAAGCAAACAAAGCAATGAAAAAGCTTGATCTTCTTATATCATGTTGATTATCCTCATTATCATTGTTTCTTCTGCTACTAAGTGTGAGTGTGACCATTAGAATCTTTTAACTCAGACTAATATATGCATACCTTGTGCACTGGGGGATGTCTAGTTTTCACAGGATTCCATCCATGACCTTAAAATCTACAGATTTTCGTTCCAGAACCTCTAGGATAATTTATCTTTGAGGTACTAATTAAGAGAAACAATAGAATGTATGTTGTTTTACAGGATTCATCAATAAACAACTTGTTCAGAGTACACAAAAATTTCTATGTATAGTAAGATTTCATGAATACAGCAAACTATTATTTATTTGTGTTAAAAATTATCAAATTATTCTATACTGAATAGCATACGGTTATGTAACTTTGGTGCTTTTCTAATTAATTTAAATTTACCTAATAATAATCAAAGAAATGTATTTTTATTTAAAATGTAGAATTCTTCTTCCTTGCCTTTCTGAAAGAAATTTTTTGATTTGATTCCTCCACAAGACTCATTGGTTTCTTAATTTAAATGCTCAGAAATTTAGATTGATTTTTCTTACTTAAAGCACATACTAGCAAACTCACAAGCCATCTTACGGAATTGGAAAAAGAAGAACAATCTAAGTCTAAACCCAGCAGAAAAAAGGAAATATCCAAAATTAAGTCAGAGATTAATGAAATTGAAAACAAAAGAATCATTCAGAAAATTAAAGAAACAAGGAGTTGGTTTTTTGAAAAAAAATAAATAAAATAGATAAACCTTTGGCCAGACTAACTAGAAATAAAAAAGTAAAATCTCTAGTAACCTCAATCAGAAATGATAAAGGGGAAATAACATTGATGCCAGAGATACAAGAAATTATCTCTGAATACTACCAGAAACTCTATGCTTAGAAATTTGACAAGAGGAAATGAATCAATATTTGGAATCATACCCTTTCCTAGACTTAGCCCAGATGAAATTGGTCTGTTCAGTCTCCTGAACAATTCAAGCACTGAGATCAAAGAAACAATAAAAAATCTCCCAACAAAAAAATACTCTGGTCTGGATGGCTTCACACCAGAATTCTGTCAAACCTTCAAAGATGAGCTTATTCCTATTTTATAGAAATTATTCCAAAAAACTGAGGAGGAAGGAATCTTCCCCAACATGTTTTATGAAGCAAACATCACCCTGATATCAAAACCAGGAAAACACCCACTGAACAGGAGAACTTCAGACCAATTTCACTAATAAATATAGATGCAAAAATTCTCAACAAAATCCCAGCAGATAGATAACAGCTTATCATCAAAAAAGTCATACGTCTTGATCAAGTAGGTTTCATCCCAGGGATGCAAGGCTGATTTAATATATGTAAATCCATAAACGTTACTCACCATATAAACAGAAGCAAAAACAAAGCCCATATGATCCTCTCAATAGATGCAAAAAAGCATTTGATAAAATCCAGCATCCTTTTCTAATTAGAACACTGCAGAGTATAGGCATAGGTGGCACATTTCTTAAACGGATTGAAGCTGTCTATGACAACCTCACAGCTAATAATGTACTGAATGGAGCAAAACTGAAAGCTTTTCCACTTAGAACTGAAATCAGACAAGGTTGTCTTCTGTTGCCATCACTATTCAACATAGTGCTGGAAGGTCTAGCCAATACAATTAGGCAAGACAAGGAAATAAGGGGCATACAAATGGGAGCAGAGGACGTCAAACTCTTCCTCTTTTCTGATGTTATGATCTTTTACTTACAGAACAGAACCCCAAAGAACTCAGCCATAAGACTCCTGGAAGTCAGCAAAAAATACAGTAATGTCTCAGGATATATCAATGACCACAAGTTAGTTGCCTGTGTATACACCAATAACAGCCAAGATGAGAGGCTAACTAAGGACACAACGCCCTTCATCATAGCCCCAAAGAAAATGAAATACCTAGGAATATACCTAACAAAGGTGAAGGACTTTTATAAAGAAAATTATGAATCCCTAAGAAAGAAATAGCAGCGGACTTTAACAAATGGAAGAACATACCTTGCTCATGGTTGGGAAGAATCAACATTGTTAAAATGTCTATACTTCTTAGAGCAATCTACCAATTCAATGCCATCCCTATTAAAATACTAACATCCTATTTTCAAGACTTGGGAAACATGATTCTGCATTTTGTATGGAACCAGAAAAAATCACGTGTAGCTAAGGCAGTTCTTAGTAATGAAAACAAAGCCAGGGGCATTACCATACCAGATTTTAGGCTGTACTACAAAGCCATAGTAGTCAAGACAGCATGGTACTGGCACAAAAATACAGACATAGACATTTGGAATCGAATAGAAAACCAGGAAATGAAACCAACAACTTCCAACCAACTAATCTTTGATAAACCAAACAAGAACATACACTGGGGGAAAACTTGCTATTCAATAAATGGTGCTGGGAGAACTGTATATCCACATGTGAAAGACTAAAACTGGACCCTCAGCTTTCTCCACTCACAAGAATTGATTCGATATGGATAAAAGACTTAAATTTAAGGCATTAAATGATAAAAATCCTCAAGAAAAGCATAGGAAAAACAATGAAAGATGTCAGCCTGGGGAAAAACTTGTGATGAAGACTGTCATGGCAATAGCAACAACAGCAATAATAAACAAATGGGATTTAATTAAACTGAAAAGCTTCTGTACAGCCAAGGAGACAACAACCAAAGCAAATAGACAACCCATCCAATGGGAAAGGATATTTGCATATTTTGAATCAGACAAAAGCTTAATAACTAGGATCTATAGAGAACTTAAATTACTCCACGTGAATAAAAGCCAACAATCCCATACATCAATCTGGAAGAGAGATGAACAGAATCTTCTCTAAAGAAGACAGACGAATGATCAGCAAACATATGAAAAAATGCTCATCATCCCTAAGTATTAGAGAAATGCAAATTAAAACCACCCTGAGTATCATCTAACCCCAGTGGGAATGGCCCATATCACAAAATCTCAAAACTGCAGATGCTGGTGCAGATGTGGAGAGAAAGGAACACTTTTACACTGTGGGACTGCAAACTAATACAACCTTTTTGGAAGGAAGTATGGCGAAACCTCAAAGAACTCAACCTAGACCTCCAATTTAATCCTGGAATCCCATTACTGGGCATCAATCCAGAAGGGAAAAACTTTTATAATAAAGACACTTGTACTAGACTTTTTATTGCAGCTCAATTTACAATCACCATAATGTGGAAACAGCCTAAATGCCCCTCAACCGAACAATGGATTGGCAAGCTATGGTATATGTATACTATGAAATACTATACGGCCATTAAAAAAAATGGAGACCTTACTCAGTCTGAGCAATATGATATCTGATAATACAATAATAACAGGGGACCTTAACACTCCTACAGAGCTGGACAGATCCTCTAAACAGAAATTAAACAAGGATATAAAAGATTTAAATGAGACCCTAGAACAACTGTGCTTGATAGACACATATAGAACACTCCATCCCAAAGACATGGGATGGTCTCATCACCCCATTGAACATTCTCCAAAATTGATCATATCCTGGGACACAAAACAAATATCAACAGAATCAAAAGAATTGAAATTTTACCTTGTATCTTCTCAGACCATAAGGCACTAAAGGTGGAACTCAACTCTAACAAAAATGCTTGACCCCACCCAAAGGCATGGAAATTAAACAATCTTCTGTTGAATAACAGATGGGTGCAGGAAGAAATAAAACAGGAAATCATTAACTTCCTTGAACATAACAATGAAGACACAAGCTACTAAAACCTTGGGATACTGCAAAAGCAGTTTTGAGAGGAAAATTCATCGCTTTAGATGCCTACATTCGAAAAACAGAAAGAGAGCACATCAACAATCTCACAAGAGATCTTATGGAATTGGAAAAAGAAGAACAATCTAAGCCTAAACTCAGTAGAAGAAAAGAAATATCCAAAATCAAATCAGAGATCAATGAAACTGAAAACAAAAGAATCATTCAGAAAAGTAATGAAACAAGGAGTTGGTTTTTTGAAAAAATAAATAAAATAGATAAACCATTGGCCAGACTAATGAGGAATAGAAAAGACATTTTATCTCTAGTAACCTCAATCAGAAATGATAAAGGGGAAATAACAACTGATCCCACAGAGATACAAGAGATCAACTGTGAATACTACCAGAAACTCTATGCCCAGAAATTTGACAATGTGAAAGAAATGGATCAACATTTGGACTCACACCCCCTCCCTAGACTCAGCCAGGAAGAAATAGACCTCCTGAACAGACCAATTTCAAGCACTGAGATCAAAGAAACAATAAAAAATCTTCCAACCAAAAAATGCCCTGGTCCAGAGGGCTTCACTCCAGAATTCTATCAAACCTTTAAGGAAGAGCTTATTCCTATACTGCAGAAATTATTCCAAAAAATTGAGGAAGAAGGCATCTTCCCCAACACATTCTATGAAGCAAACATCACCCTGATACCAAAACCAGGAAAAGACACAAACAAAAAGGAGAATTTCAGACCAATCTCACTCATGAATATAGATGCAAAAATTCTCAACAAAATCCTAGCCAATAGATTATAGCTTATCATCAAAAAGTCATTCATCATGATCAAGTAGGCTTCATCCCAGTGATGCAAGGCTGGTTTAACATACGCAAGTCTATAAACATTATCCGCCATATTAACAGTGGCAAAAATAAAGATCACATGATCCTCTCAATAGATGCAGAAAAAGCATTTGATAAAATCCAGCATCCTTTGCTAATTAGAACACTGCAGAGTATAGGCATAGGTGGCACATTTCTAAAACTGATTGAAGCTATCTATGACAAACCCACAGCTAATATTTTACTGAATGGAGTAAAACTGAAAGCTTTTCCTCTTAGAACTGGAACCAGACAAGGTTGTCCTCTGTCACCTTTATCATTCAACGAAGTGCTGAAAGTTCTAGCCAATACAATTAGGCAAGACAAGGAAATAAAGGGAATCCAAATGGGAGCAGAGGAGGTCAAACTCTCCCTCTTTGCTGACGACATGATCTTATACTTAGAGAACCCCAAAGACTCAACCACAAGACTCCTAGAAGTCATCAAAAAATACAGTAATGTTTCAGGATATAAAATCAATGTCCACAGTCAGTAGCCTTTGTATACACCATTAACAGTCAAGATGAGAAGCTAATTAAGGACACAACTCCCTTCACCATAGTTTCAAAGAAAATGAAATACCTAGGAATATACCTAACGAAGGAGGTGAAGGACCTGTATAAAGAAAACTATGAAATCCTCAGAAAGGAAATGGCAGAGGATATTAACAAATGGAAGAACATACCATGCTCATGGATGGGAAGAATCAACATTGTTAAAATGTCTATACTTCCCAAAGCAATCTACCTATTCAATGCCATTCCAATCAAAGTACCTACATCGTACTTTCAAGATTTGGAAAAAATGATTCTGCGTTTTGTTTGGAACTGGAAAAAACCCCGTATAGCTAAGGCAGTTCTTTGTAACACAAATAAACTGGGGGCATCAGCATACCAGATTTTAGTCTGTACTACAAAGCCATAGTGCTCAAGACAGCATGGTACTGGCACAAAAACGGAGACATAGACACTTGGAATCGAATGAAACAAGAAATGAAACTAACATTTTACAACCACCTAATCTTTGATAAACCAAACAAGAACATACCTTGGGGGAAAGACTCCCTATTCAATAAATGGTGTTGGGAGAACTGGATGTCTACATGTAAAAGACTGAAACTGGACCCACACCTTTCCCCACTCACAAAAATTGATTCAAGATGGATAAAGGACTTAAACTTAAGGCATGAAACAATAAAAATCCTCCAAGAAAGCATAGGAAAAACACTGGAAGATATTGGCCTGGGGAAAGACTTCATGAAGAAGACTGCCATGGCTAATGCAACAACAACAAAAATAAACACATGGGACTTCTCATTAAACTGAAAAGCTTCTGTACAGCTGAGGAGACAATAACCAAAGCAAAGAGACAACCTACACAATGGGAAAGGATATTTGCATATTTTCCTTTTTTTTTTTGTAGAGACAGAGTCTCACTTTATAGCCCTCTGTAGGGTACCATGGCATCACACGGCTCACAGCAACGTCCAACTCCTGGGCTTAAGCGATTCTCTTGCCTCAGCCTCCCAAGCAGCTGGGACTATAGGCGCCCGCCACAACGCCTGGCTATTTTTTGGTTGCAGTTTGGCCGTGGCCGGCTTTGAACACGCCATCCTCAGTATATGGGGCCGGTGCCCTACCGACTGAGCCACAGGCGCCGCCCTATTTGCATATTTTCAATCAAACAAAAGCTTGATAACTAGGATCTATAGAGAACTCAAATTAATCCATATGAAAAAAGCCAGCAATCCCATGTATCAATGGGCAAGAGACATGAATAGAACTTTCTCTAAAGACGACAGACGAATGGCTAACAAAAAATGAAAAAATGTTCATCATCTCTATATATTAGAGAAATGCAAATCAAAACAACCCTGAGATATCATCTAACCCCAGTGAGAATGGCCCACATCACAAAATCTCAAAACTGCAGATGCTGGCGTGGATGTGGAGAGAAGGGAACACTTTTACACTGCTGGTGGGACTGCAAACTAGTACAACCTTTCTGGAAGGAAGTATGGAGAAACCTCAAAGCACTCAAGCTAGACCTCCCATTTGATCCTGCAATCCCAGTACTGGGCATCTACCCAGAAGGAAAAAAAATCCTTTTATCATAAGGACAATTGTACTGGACTGTTTATTGCAGCTCAATTTACAATTACCATAATGTGGAAACAGCCTAAATGCCCACCAGCCCAGGAATGGATTAACAGCTGTGGTATATGTATACCATGGAATACTATTCAGCCATTAAAAAAAATGAAGACTTTACATCCTTTGTATTAACCTGGATGGACGTGGAAGACATTATTCTTAGTAAAGCATCACAAGAATGGAGAAGCATGAATCCTATGTACTCAATTTTGATATGAGGACAATTAATGACAATTATAGTTATGGGGGGGAAGCAGAAAGAGGGAAGGAGGGAGGGGGTTGGGCCTTGGTGTTTGTCACACTTTATGGGGGCAAGACGTGATTGCAAGAGGGACTTTACCTAACATTGCAATCAGTGTAACCTGGCTTATTGTACCCTCAATGAATCCCCAAAAATTAAAAAAAAAAAAAAAAAGAAAAAGAAAATGGGTAAAAAAAAGAGAGAGAGAGAGAGTACAGTGGTTGGGCAATGCCTGTGGCTCAAAGGAGTAGGGCGCCAGCCCCATATATCGGAGGTGGAGGGTTCAAACCCAGCCCTGGCCAAAAACTGGAAAAAAAAAAAGTAAAGTGGTTGTGTGTTTGAGATTGAAAAAAAATGTATTTCATAAAAATATTTGCTTTATCCTATGACATTGTTCGTGATAAATGTGCTGTATGTTGAACTATATATGTGTTGCACCAAGTGACACATACAAATTTTTGCTATTAGGAAAAAGCAGACTATTAATTTGAAGGCCAGTTACCAGACTTTAGTGCTGCCACAGCTTAACCTTTCTAGATCTACATACTCTCAAAATACACATTTTTGTCAAGTCAGTTGATCTCACCATTGCCTGAGACAATGATTTATTTTAGAATTGCATACACTTACTTTTTTGAAAAAAATTAAGGTGGATATATACACCTTATTCATAATCTCATATTAATTCTAAAACCTTATAATCCAAACCTAATATTGGTAACTAAAATAAATTCAAGTTTTTAAAAAAAAATCTTTAAGATATTGCCTAAGTAACATCTTATGTTTTACTGCTAGCAATATATTTGGTGAGAGGGTATCTAGAGACATTTGATGTATCCTAATGTTTATTGGTTTAAAGAGTAGAGAAAAAAGAAAATATCATGTCTGTCGGGCCAACATGGTATAACTTTAGCAAGAATACATTTACAATGTCAAGTAGTTCATAGCTGTATGATATCGTTATTTCTAATTCCATAACTAAATAATTATTTTTCAAAGTAAGCAATAGGAGAAGACAGATGGACCAAGCTCTTTAAATATCTGATAAATTTTGGAAATTGAAAATCTTTCTTTTCTTCATAGAAAGAGAAAACTTTTCATTTTTGAGTTGAAAGAACAGAGAAAATATTTCTTTTCTTTAGTTGCTTTTCCTGAGTTGGTCATATATCAAAGAACACAACATGGCAGAAGAAAATTGATTCCCTGGGTGTAAGTATTAAGGATGAAAACAATTTTGTTAATTTTATCCATTACTCTTTTTTCTGTCCTAACGTTTGAACTAACTGGACAATGTCACCTATTTCTGTGGTAATAAATAACAGGGCTATCAGAGAGCTAAGGTGCTTTTGGATCATCCACTCTTGAATTATAGGATGGAAATGCAAGTTAAAGACTTTTAACATTTCAGTTTTCACTAAAATTTATGGTTTACTCATAATTTCTGTTTGCGTTTGTACCAATATCTTGAACATTCTTCATTTTATTAATTGACAACAGGATGTGTAAATAATCTTATATTGCAGGCTACGTTCATTCACAGCACACACAAATATAGGTTCTAATTTCTCCTATCTCTGAGTAGTGGGATTTTCTGTTGTTTGAAATTCATGGAAAAATTGTATCTTCCTTAACAAACATACTAAATTGCTCAATATTGTGCTATTGCCACTGTTTCTCTAATAGTATCTTATGCTTTAGTGATACTATGATTATCTGCAGTATAATTTCTGCATTTTTAAGTCATAGCCATTGTTTAATTTACTGGGTCACAGTTTAAGAAACTTTTTCTCACCCGTAAAACATTAGAAATGAAATTTGGTTACCACAATCTCATTGTTCCTTTCTTATATTTTCAGTCTCAAACATATTTTGAAAGCCAATGGTGTGGTAGCTTTGAAAGATCCACTTTTTGAGTTGAAATTTATAATCCAACATACTGATCCAAATAACTTATAAATATATGTGATCAATTAGAATTAGTGTTTTCTGACTTTTCTAAACTACACAAAGAATAAATGGCCAAGAAGAAGTACTAGAAAAGAGAAGATGGGTGAAAAGGCAAGATATTTGATCTTGGAATAATTTTGGAGGTTATTTTCTAATAGTAATAGTTGCAAAGTTGATGAACTATTGAACATCCCACAAAGCTTAGAGCCCTGAATCAGTAGAAAGAACAAAAGGTGGTTAACAGAGACGAGTCCATAATGAAGGAGAATCATCTCAGTGATAACTGTAGGCAAAAGATAGAGGAGCCATTTGAATTTTTTCCTTTCCATTTAGTTTGTGGGAGTGGCTATTATAAATTGACTAAGTGTATGCTAAATTTAAAATAATTACATCTTCCTGATGGAAGAGGATATGAATAGAGACTGACAGACAGTAGAACTTTTGCCACTGACCACCTTCCTACACCGACTACCTCCTTAACTTGACCTAACCTTCATAGCTTGGACATGTATCACATGTATGTATTAATACAGTAGGCCTAACTTCTTATGTTGACCACTTCTGTATGTTGGCCAGAACCTGGTCAACTACACAGGTTCTACTGTATTCTGAAAAAAATTACACTTTTCACCCATATGGCTCAAAAACTCATTCAATTTATTTGTAATACAATAGACAATTTTCAGAGAAGTTTCATGTTTTCTGAATCAATGTTTCTCACTAAACAAGTGGAAAAATCCATAATAAGTAAGGAGAAACTGAAGGTTATGAAGCCCATGGGAGTAGTACAACCCAGCCAGTAAGTAACTGATCAGTTATCATAAATTACCATAACAGACGTAATACTTATAAACAAATGTGAAATATTGGGAAAATTAAGAAAATGTTAATAAATGAAATTAATAAATGTTGTGGAATAAATGGCACCCACAGACTTGCTTAGTGCAGGGTGGTCACAATCTGTAATTTGCAAAAGATACAATATCTGTGAATAAAGCAAATTTCAATAAAATGAGGTAAGCCCGTGTATGAGTGGCTACTATATGCTGTGGTAGTTAGGCAGTAGGGGGAATGATAGATGCTAAATGTAGATCAAACAATACATAATATAGTTGGATGGGAGGAATAACTTTAAGGAGCTCTATTTTATTGCATGGTGACTATAATTAATAATAATATATTGTATTCTTTAAAATGGAAAGAGATTAGTTGTTATATGCTCTCACCACAAAAAACTAACTACCCATATGAGCTAACCATTTGTTAATAAGGGATATTTAACCACTTCACCACGCATACACTTCAAAACATCATGTTGTCCATGATAAAAACATACGAGACTATACGTCAACCTTATTTTTTAAAAAACTAATTAACAAGGAATAAAAATTGTAAGTTTAGCTTCAGTACTGTGCAGGAAAATAGAAAATTCTGACCTAAAAATTATCTTGGTATTTATGATGGATATCTTTCAACAATGGAAATATGTAAGTGATACAATCAGAGTCTTGATGATATCTAATGTATGAATCATGTAAAATCACTATTCTTATTTTAACTAAATGAGTGTATTAAAAGTTTCTGATTGTGAGTTTTCCAAATTAATTTCTTTTGTCTACACGAATATATTTGTTTGTGAAATAATTATATTGCTGGCTGTAAATTAGTACCTAATAAAACTGTGGCCTCAAGGAAAGTTTTTTTTTTCTATAGGAATTTATATATGCTTCGTGAGGTCCTGGGCTCAAAACTTACAAAGTTAAATGCAACTGACATGGCAGTTAATGTGTTAATAGATCAGTGGGTACATATTTTATTTTTTTGTTAGTTTAGTTAGTGTTAGCCTGATTAAATACAGTGAACTCCAGAATACAGATAAGAATGTGTATTTTCTAACATGACAGTTTTAGTAGTTAGGCCCTGCACTGTGGACCGTGGACTCCAAAACTGTGATTGATGAACTCTCTCAAGAAAAAAGAACTGATCTACATTGCTTTGATCAAAACACTTAAATAACCTCAAGTCTCCTTCTACCTCTTGCATTTTCCTTACAGGATAGGAAAAGTTAAAGAAGTGATCCTTATAAAATAGCCTGGTGCAGGGATTGGCTTATAAAAGGCACTCATCAATGTCCTCTTAACTCCTTCCAGCACTTACTACCTGGGAGATCATAGATGAAGCACTCCATATTGCTGATTTCCTATGTACTCATGAGTATCAAAGAAATTATCAAATACTGTTCAGTCTCACTATGAAGAAAAATCTTATGTAATGGTTGTGTATTATAAAATGTTACTTGGGTGATTGGTGGGATTACACCTGCGGTGTAAGGGTACATGTGAAACTTAGTAAATGTAGAATATAAATGTATTAACACAAGATCTAAGAAAATGTCAGGAAGGCTATGTTAACCAGTGTGATGAAAATGTATCAAACGATCTATAAAAGCAATGTATGATGCCCCATGATCGCATTAATGTACACAGCTATGATCTAATAATAAAAAAAATGTTACTTGGATGTTAGTTTTTTACCACATAAATAGTTTGTTAATTTCATCCAGAGTATTTTCATATAACACTTAAAATATAGCAATCAAAAAAATCAAAATATAGCAAAACAATGTGGGAATTTCTGAATTCGGTGATTCTTCAATTGCTTGATAATCCAATACATCAAGCAATTTGAGACATCCAAGTAACATTTAAAGATCATGAAGTGATTATAGAGAATTCATGTTCTTAAGCATAACACTCCACCACCACTCAAAGATCAAGAGGGGCAGTGGTTATAATATTGATTTCTGATACCAACCAAACATCAACTCACAATATGCATGTGTAATACTTTCACTTGTTACCTGAGAATGTTAGCAAACACTGATTAGAATAACCCCTTTCTTATGAAAAGAACAAGACCTTTTCCTCCCATATTTTGCAAAGTAGATGTTTAGAATTTATTTCTGTTAAAAATACAAATCCACAATATTCTTATCTTAGCTGGCTTGCTAAATATTGTGGCAATATTTAATTTATGTATGGTATAACTTAGATTAAAGCTTAAATTTGTCAATAAGACTGAAGGTATACATTGGAAGGGTATACACATGCTTCATTATTTTAGTCAAAATATTTTTAATTGTGACATTAAATATAAAAATGTATTAAATGTAAATATTAAATGTAAATATGTATGGTTTTGCCTATGTATTATGCATTTTAATTGCTTCACAAAAGTATACATAATATGTATATTCCAATGCGTTCCAAATGTTATTAGTTTATAGTCTTTCCTTATGTAAAGTTAATGGTCTGAAAAATGTGATCTTCCACACCAAATGGCCAATAGATAATTCCATAGAGGCAAATTATGGAATAATTATTCTCACATACGTATCACAACAAATGTAAAAGTAAACTAACTGCTAAAATGTTTCTATGCCACCTAAAAAGATAATAATGCATAATACATTTGGGGGAAAAATAACGTTCTGGAAAAATAATATACCAAATTGACTTTTCTAAGAAATAATGTAAAATGTGCACGAGTAATTACTATCAAGAATTTGGACTAGCTGATAGATATTTTAGCATACAATGAAACAAACACTCTTGTATATGGTACCTTTTGGCAAATACATTTTAATATAGGAAAGAAAAGGGCTGTACAGGTTTTTTTGTTCCATTCATGACTGAGAATGTATGCTATAGGAATAGCAATGTGTTCTTTAATTTCTAAAACTTTTTGATCAACATAGATAGAACTATTATACATGCAGAATAAACCTAAATAGAGGCATAAAAGAGTTTTAATTTGAATACAAACCCTATGAACTGCATTAATCAAAACATAATTCTGAGTCAAAAATATGCCTTTGATTTGGAGATAGTGTTCAAGAAAATAGTACAAATTACCCATCAAAATATCTTGGCTATCTATGTATCTTTGTAAGTACCAATTCGTAAAAAATGGATACATTAATATATTTTCAGATCTGAATCTTCTCATGATAATTTGAGATTTAGCATTTTAAAGAATATAAGTTCTGTATCTTGAATGGACTAGAAACATGATTACTAGACATCAAGGCTAAAGTGTAATGGTTTTTAACATAACAGTAAAGCATTAGGATTATTTAATGACCAGAAGTGCAATGTTTCAGTCTCTGAATTTAATGGCTCCCCATTGCCTGATGATTTTCTTCATATATATGATGGAAATGACATGATGACAGATTAATGAAAGTCTACCCCAACATTGAATTTTAAAAAAAGTAAAAACATGAAAATCTGCAGGTAATGAAAAGATACACTTTAAATCAATTTTCTAGTACCTCCAAAGTTTCCTTCTGGCTGATGAGAGAAACATTATTTTCGACTTAGTATCTGATGAAGTGCCAAAATAGTCTTTAGTGAGAATTTCCTCCATCCAAAAAGTAGAAATGTTGAGCAGAAACACAAAGGGCTACCTTCCATTCTTGGTAACATGCAATTTTAAGATAATATTTTCTAAAATATTAAACATATGAGCCAAAACAGAACTATGAAACAAAGCTATGCATTGACCAATCTATTTTTTCTGAGTACACATATCTTGGAGAATATCTAACACAATATCAAATTTTGCATTGTCCTGAAGTCATTATCGGTAGTTTTAATATATTCTTTTTCATATTCATTATTTATATCCACCAGAATTTTAAACTACCTAAAATTAAGCGTCTAAATGTACATTAATTGTTTACTTTATTAAAATGTTAAAATTAAAAAACAATGAGCTCACCTAATCAAGAAAATTCCATTAAAAGTAAATATGATAGAGTAACATAGTAACTAAGAAATTAATTTATATTGTAATTAATCCAATTATTTCGGCATCTTTTACTTTCTCTTTACTCTTTTTTTTTTTTTTTTTTTTTTTTTGTGGAGACAGAGTCTCACTTTATGGCCCTCGGTAGAGTGCCATGGCATCACACAGCTCACAGCCACCTCCAACTCCTGGGCTTAAGCGATTCTCTGGCCTCAGCCTCCCGAGTAGCTGGGACTACAGCTATTTTTTGGTTGCAGTTCAGCCGAGGTTGTGTTTGAACCCGCCACCCATGGTATATGGGGCTGGCGCCTTACCAACTGAGCCACAGGCACCTCCCTACTTTCTCTTTAAAGTATTGTTTGAACTTTAATGCAAGCTGCCTATTACCCTAAGGAAAACTGACACGTATAAATAAATTCCTATGCTGAAGATGGAAATGTCAGAAACAAATTCCACTTATCACATTTGACCCTAGGTTTAGTTTGTATATACAGTAAAGAAAATATTTAATTTAGAATCACTATATAGCAGTCTCTATTGTGTTGTGATATTAGGTACAATTCTTAATATTTGGAAAATGGTGCTCAGGACTCCCTGCAACTTGTTTTGTGTCTTGACTAGGAGAGCAAAATTTAAGACTTATTCTTGCCCACCTCCAATCATACAGTGCCCCGTGTGGTCAGGTTTTTATAAGACAAAGAAGACTACATATCTATAGCCTGCCTCTGCTTTTTCAATTCTCCAAGCAAAAAGACATAACTGGAACCTAGGATTTCCCAACCAAGTAATCCTGAGCCTTTTTCAAGGTCTGCACATATCTCGTCCCTCTATCTGTCCTATTGGGAGTCTATTATGTTGCAATTATTGGCCAAATGGTACCTCTTTTTCTGGGACAGGGATGGATCTTGGATAGGTGTGTGTGAGACTTTTTGTAATGCAAGACAAAGTGGCAATAGAAAGAGAAAAGAGAAGACAAAATGCTTGGAGCCAAGGAAATGAGAGAGGTCAGGCCAACGCTGCCCTTTCCATACCACCCATTTCCAGTAGAGATACGCAAGAATTCAGAGAATTTAAAATTTTCAAATTGGCCCTCCAGAGCATGATTAAGCTATATTTCTACCGTATTTGGGAGACGGGCATTTTATATAACTATGTTCAACTTGATTAAGAATTTGTAAATATTTAGAAATGTAGACTGTGAGCCCTCACTGATTCTCATTTATACCTCTTGCCCACAAAAAATTAAGTCCTTGGAGTATTCAAACTTCATGTATGGTGACCAGATTCCCTCAGAGTACAATACTGGAAGTTAAACCAAACTTTTGTAAGGTTTAACCTGGGAACTGACAGCATAACTTCTGCCACATTCTATTAATTAAACCCATCACAGAGCCAGCACTGCTTCAAGAGAGAGGGCTACACTAATGTACAAGTTGTGGCTCATTTGGAGGCACCAAAACGTTCCAGAATATATTTAGGAAGATTAATGAGTAGATTAACCTGATCAGCAAATTAATATGGTCAAAACTTAAGGGATAATAATAATTAGGGGCTTGTTGTTATGGGGTAAAAGGTATCATAACTACTTTTGATAGAATTTGGGGGGAAAGATTTTTTTATTGCTGTTTAGTTAGAAGCCACCAAAGAGTTAAACAAAGTTGAGTTTATTTTTATATTTCTATTTTTATTTTTTTGAGACAGAGTCTCTCTATGTCACCCTCAGTAGAGTGCTGTGGCATCACAGTTCACAGCAACCTCAAACTCCTGGTTCAAGCAATTTTCTTTCCTCAGCCTCCCAAGCAGCTGGGACTACAGGTGCCCACTAAAACGCGTGACTATTTTTTGTTGCAGTTGTTGTCATTGTTATTTAGCTGGCCCAGGCCAGGTTCGATCGCACCAGTCTTGGTGTATGTGGCTGGCACTGTAACCACTGTGCTACCGGCACCTTTCACCACAGAGAGAATGTTATTGATGAGGCATCATGTTTATAAGGGAACATTAAGAAACATTAATTATGGTGTTATGGGAATAAGAGGCCCAATGAAGAGAAAGAGTGCTCAAACACCACTTTTTAAAGAGGAAAGTTTTATTTCAGCCAGCAGAGCAATGGTGCAAGAGAATTCAAGATGGCTGTGCTCCCCAACCGGCTCAAGTCTTCTTTTCATCTCCAGTCAAAAAGTTTCGATGAGTGTTATTTCTGTGTGTGCACGTAAGTGTTGACCTGAATAGTTCCAATTTAATAGTGAGTACATATGTTATTTGTTTTTCCATTTTTATGATACTTCACTTAGAAGAGTAGTATCCAGGTTGAGTCTATCCAGGTTAGTTCAAGAGGTATTAGTTCACCAATTTTTTTTTTTTAATGGCTGAATAGGACTCAAATTATACAAAAGCAATTTATGTAATCAAAATGTTTGTACCCCTGTAATATTCTAAAAATTTTTTTAAAATAGAAAAGAAAGTTGATTCCCTAATAACAGAAACTTTCAAAGAACACCAAATCTTCTTTTGGTAAATTTCCAGGCACCAGGTACCAAGTGGACCCTCCTAATCACGTGCTAGTTTACCTTAGTGATCCTTAGTACATTAGTGAGGACATCTTTTGAAAGTGTAAGATCTGGAGAGAGCCTCTGGGGCTTGGGGAATGAAGCCAGTAAAACTCTGATGATGTGATATGGCAGTAAGGAAAACCAAATAAGGTTTGAACGATATAGCTTTCTAGGTAGTTTAATCAGAACAAAATGTACATAAGTTGAGAAGGTGAATTTAAAAGTGATATATATTTTGAATTGGCATGAATAAAGTGCAAAGACAAATAACATAAGGGGAAAATTACTGGAAAGGGGATTTTCATGTGGTTCTTAGAAATCGGAGCCAAGAGAAGCTTTAAAGCCAGTGGGGATTTTAAAAGCACAATTAGTCAGAGCAGTGACTCAATAGGTAAGAAGTTCTTAAATGGCAATATTTCAGGAAATTGTAGTCTGCTTGGTGGCAGTAGTTTACATATAATTACAATTTAAACAATTCAGAGGGTTAAGTTGAAGCTTATTAGAAATAGTTTTATATCTAACATAAAACTATTTTACGTTACATATAAAACTATAACATACTAAAAAATCTCAGCTAATCAATTGCCCTACATAGAAAATAATAAATTACATTTGAGACAATATTTTAAGCACTTAGTCTAACTTATTAAATTGGTTTTAAATAGGAATGGTTATTCAATTAAGAAACTATTGAATACAATACCCTTTGTTGTAAAGAGCTGAAAATCAAGTTTAATAATGATTTCAAAACGCCAGCAACATACCTCTATTTGCTAATACAAACTGAACCAATTCCTTAATCTTCATTTATATTCTACATTAAAAAATAGAAACTGTATACATTGTAAATAATTTGGCATAGAGAAAATACATAGAAATGCTGCAAAATCCAAAACATATGTCAGAAAAGAAAATCACCTAACTTTTTTGAGGGGGAAAGAAGCATGATTTGGTGGCTCCATGATTAATTAAGTTGGATAGAACTCTACTGGTCAGCTCATGCTGCAGGAGGCATAGAGTGTTTGAAATTAATCTCACACACATTCTGTTGTGCACTTACAGGATGTGTAATCATAAGAATTACTTAAGCTTTCTGAGATTCAGTGTCTGTCTCTGTGAAATGATATTATTTATTTCTTAAAGATGTTGAGAAAATTAAATTGTTTCATGCCATAAATATGTGAAAAAGTCAAGTGTGGTGTTTTTCACATAGCAGGTAGTAAAACATGCTGATTTCCTTCTTTCTCTGTCTGTCCAAGGTATTAAAGGTTCTTTCCTCTTTGTACAGGATGAGGATCAAACAAGAAATAGTCGGTAGAGTACACTGCTCCCTGGTGTCATGATTCTCACTGTTTTTTTATGTAAATAGAACATGCTTGGGCACAACGCAATGGGAATCATTGAAATGCTTAATCAAGGAGAGACGTCATGAGGATAAATGAATATAAAAAAAATCTTCATATTTAATAGCCATGCTCAAAAAATAATTTTAAATGGAAATAAATGAAATATATTCGTGATGTCCACTAATCCCTGAACTTCCTTAGATAATGATCTCACCTTACTGGGAGATCAGCACCAGAACCATTTGCTTAGTGGCTCTAACCTCAAGGTTATTGCTGGACGAAAGTTGGTTCTGTATTTTTTTTTTTTTTTAGAGACAGAGTCTCACTTTGTTGCTCTTGGTAGAGTGCTGTGGCATCAAAGCTCACAGCAACCTCCAGCTCTTGGGCTTAGGTAATTCTCTTGCCTCAGCCTCTCAAGTAGCTGTGACTACAGGCACCTGCCACAATGCCGAACTAGGTTCTGTATTCTTAAATCCATAGTCCCTTAGTCCCTATTTGGGATGCTTTTCATACAACCAAGAGATGACTCCTTGAATTACGTTTTCCCAAGGCTGGTATCCCTAACTTCTTAAAGACAACTAACTGGCAAACTTCGAAACTTAAAAGGAAGCTCACAGATTCAGGTTGTGTGAACTACTGTATATAAAGCTCTAAACTAGCTCTAACTTCTGTTTCCGGGATACAATCTCTTGATGATTCTGAAAATCAACTGGAGGAAAGAATGAGGGCAAGAAAAATACTTCATCAGTCCATAATCTAATATACTTACAAAATTAGGATATCAGGAACTGATGATGTTCAACATATATAAAGAAAATTTAATGCAACCTCTGTTCCCAGAGATACTACCGTTTCATGGGTGGGCAATCTGCAGCCTTAAGGTAACGTGACCTTCTTGGGCCTTACGTACAGCCTTTTGACTGTAATTAAAAGGGGTGAAAGCAGTGAAAGTCAAAGCTTTCCTGGCTTCCCTTGGTGCTTAAAAAAGAACAATCTTGAAATCAGATTTCCCACCCCACCTAGACGTTATTTTCAACAAAATAAAACTTGTTTTGAATAAAATAAAAAATAAAAATGCTTTGCTAGCATTTGTCATAAGAAATTTCTATTCAAAATGTAAAGTGTTTCAATGTTTGTGTTATGAGTAAATGCAACATTAATTTTTTATAATTCAGTTAAATAGTAACACTTTTTCCTAGCCAAATATGTAGCTGGGCCCCTTACGATTTTAGTACCTTGACCCTGACATTTTTTATGACTGAAATAATGTAAAATTTGACCAGGCCCTTAGTTGTTTCCACACATTTACTGCTTGCTTCATGATCAATACTGCTGTTCTCACTATTAAATGCAGACACATTATTTCTTTGTCAAGCAGTCGGAGACAACTCCAGAGTCACAAGAAAATTGTGTAAGCCTGTTTTGCAGAGGAAATGTTGCCACAGAGGAAACTAGGTGCTGATAGTCAGAAGTCTGGTTACTCAAGATGTCATTTTAGAATAAGGAAGCACAGACTACTCCCTGGTGCCCCTAGAAGCCCAGGCCTAACACACTGCATAAAACCTCCCCACCCCATGTGTATGACAAGACAGATCTGAGTAATTTGTTTTCCTGACTTCTTCCTTTGGCCAAATCAAATAAACCTTTCTCTGATTCCAAGCACTGGATTCAGTGTTTGGTTTTAGCTGCACATCAGTCACGGAATCTGAATTTGGGGTTTACAATAAAAATACATTGCTAATGCTCACCAAACAAACATGAGTTGAGATCCTATTTAATTTCTAGTTAAACTATTCCTATTTTCAAAAATATAAATTAGAAGTTAATTCATAAATATCTTGATGAAAATGTTTAAAGATCTTAAGTAGCCCTTGCATAACGAAAGTTGTAGGCCTACAAAAAGCAACAGGTTTGTAATACCTGTTTATCTTGTTAAAAATGTATTCTTCTGCATTGGCTTACACTGTCAGTTTTCCTTGATGAATTCAACAATGCAAGACGTAGTCCTGCAAGCCAGATTACTTTTAGATCATCTGCTTCTGTAAACTGGGAACTGTGAACTAATGTGGTCTGGCCCCCCATCTCGCCCCAAATTTCTGTTTCTTACCACCATTTTTCTCATGGTCAGATTGAGAATCTTTTTCCTATAAAATTTATAGTTAGCAAAAGAGAATGCGGCCCATCTTGTTTTCCTTTCTGTATTCTAACAGCCTTGTTGTAGTACTCCCAACAAAATTAAAAAAAAAAAAACTTCAAGCTAACATAAGTACAGTTTGAAAGAATCAGGTAAATGAAGAAATTGTAGGGATATTTTTGAAAAAATTTTATGTTACAATTAGTAACCTGAATCCAGACAAATAAAAATTGTTATGTTTTTCAGTAGGTACAAATGACATGCTTGGATTGTTACATACAATCAAAGACTTTTTAATCTCAAATATTACATTGATTAAGCTTTGTGAATATTTCATCAAAATTTGATAGCTTAGTATATAGATAAATTATAGTTTTATATTCACCTCTCATCATGTCTTAAAATTAATCACTGCTATTTTTTATGAAGTAAAGATAACTTGAGTGCTTTCATGTAATATTTTTAGAAAATTTACTGTAAGCTCAGATATCTCCACAGTCTTTAACCTAAAGTCCACTTTCTCCCTTCTTCCAACCATCACGTAATAGCAACTTGTGTACACTTCTGTAATTGCACCAATTGTATTGAACAATGTCTACCTTCTCCACTTGGAGGTGAGGTTCTTAAGATCAAAGGCTGCTTCATCTTTATACCTTTGGGACTAACACACTGCCTAGGCAATAATTGACTCCTGAGTTTCCTGAGTAGATAAGTTAATAAAAAAAGGAATAATATTTATGAATGATTTCTACTAAATCTGTTCTAAATTGATTCTCCCTACTATTTAGTAAACAATACTTCAAGTCATCATGCATACTTTATTTTCCAGTCCCTCTTAATTTGAAAGTTCTCTGCATATACATATGCTTTATTTTCTATTACATTCGAATTTGATATTTACCTTTTACAAGTTTATATAATTAAAAGTACTTGAGTCTCATTAAAAAAAAAAAAAAACTTGAAGTTAGCCATCTGCTGTTCAAGCTCATTTAACGCACCAAATTGTAAGATTTCAGAGTTCTGCAAATTAAGCCGTGGTAACCAATTACTTGGGTTTAAATGAAAAGCGAGAATGCATCATTTACTCTTAGGCCTCCATTAGCTCTTGCCCTTCTGTTTCTAATAGAGTGGGAAGAATGTGTAAAATGCTGAAGATGGAGGAGGTAGACATCAAATACAACAATTATTCATTCAAACAACTAATTGAAGGTGGAAATCTCTTTCACTCTCTCTCCACCTCAATTCCAGACTATCTCTATAACCCTCCAGAGTAAATTTTGAACTACTGTAAGTTAGGGTAGTAACTGCTATAATTGTTGTGAAAAGAGAAATAGTAGGAGCAACAATTTACAGCACATATCATTGCAAATCACATTTCAAACATCATTTTATAGTTATACATCTCCTTTCCATAGCCTCAGATCTACGAATAGTGCAAATCCTATGAACTACCTCAAGACATTGACAAAGAAAGTTGTCTACGACCTGACTTGTGTATTTGTTTCCTATTGCTGCTATAAAAGCCTGCCACAGATTTAGTGCTAAAAGCAACACACATTTCTTCTTTCGGAGCTATGAACATCATAAGTCTGTGAAAATAGCAAGGCTGAATTCCTTCTAGCTGCTTCAGGGGAGAATCTATTTCCCTACTCTTTGAAGCTTTCGGAGCTTATCTGCATTTCTTAAAGGATGGCATCATCTTTGCGTCATCCCAAATTTCTGACTCTGCAACACCAGCCCCCCTCATAGAAGAACCCTTGTGATACTGTTGGTCCCACCTGGATTATCCTGGATAGTTTCCCCTTGTCCAAATAATTAACAAATCACTTCTGAAATGTTCTATTTCTATATAACATAACCTATTTATAGCTTCTTGGGCATAGAGCATAAACATTGTTAGGGAGCATTATTCACACTAACACACTATGGTTTTCAATATTACATAAAATTTATCATAGAAAACGGATCTTATTGAGAGGGGGGCGGAGCAAGATGGGGGCAAGTAACAGCTTCCTTGCATCTGGGCACCGTTAGTCTGGGGAGATAGGACCCCAGGCATCTCTGGCTGGTGAGATCTGCCTATCATCACCCCTGTGAGGATACAGGGAGTCAGCGAGAGACTTCTGCACCCCAAGAGGAGGACTAAAACAGTGGAAAACCGGCAAGTGGTCACGTGTGTTCAATCTGTCTAAACCCGCCCCCAACTTCCACAGGCACGAGAACTTAAAGAGCAAGAGGAGGTGAAAGGAAAATTAGGGCAAGGAAACAGATAAAAGAAACCACTCATGAGGAAGAATCAGCAGAAAACTCTAGGCAACATGAAGAACCAGTCAGGAACAACCCCGCCAAGGGACCATGAGGTAGCTACAGCAGAGGATTCCACCTATAAAGAAATGTTAGGCATGACAGAAAGGGAGTTTAGAATACACATGTTGAAAACAATGAAAGAAATGATGGAAACAATGAAGGAAACTGCTAATAAAGTGGAAAATAACCAAAAGGAAATCCAAAAACAGAATCCAATAAGAGATGAACAACATGAAGAATATAAAAAGGATATAGCAGAGCTGAAGGAACTGAAACAGTCAAATAGGGAACTTAAAGATGCAATGGAAAGTATCAGCAACAGGTTAGACCATGCAGAAGAAAGAATTTCAGAGGTAGAAGACAAAGTTTTTGAGATAACGCAGATAGTAAAAGAGGCGGAAAAGAACAGAGAGAAAGCAGAATATTCACTGTCAGAATTATGGGACTTTATGAAGCGTTCCAACATATGAGTTATAGGAATTCCAGAAGGAGAAGAAGAATGCCCCAGAGGAATGGAAGCCATACTAGAGAATATTAGAAAAGAAAATTTCCCAAATATCACCAAAGATTCTGACACACTGCTTTCAGAGGGCTATCGGACCCTGGGTCGCCTCAACTCTAACCGAGCTTCTCCAAGACACATTGTGATGAACCTGTCCAAAGTCAAGACAAAAGAAAAGATTCTGCAAGCTGCCAGGAGTAAGCGCCAGTTGACCTACAGGGGCAAATACATCAGAGTGACCGCAGACTTCTCTAATGAAACTTTCCAAGCAAGAAGACAATGGTCATCTACCTTTAATCTACTTAAATAGAACAATTTCCAGCCCCAAAATCTGTACCCTGCTAAGCGGTTTCAAAATTGATGGAGAAATCAAATCATTTACGGATATACAAAAATTGAGGAAATTCGCTACAGCAAGACCAGCTCTACAGGAAATACTTCAACCTGTAATACACACTGACCACCACAATGGATCAGCAGCAAAGTAAGAACTCAGAAATTAAAGGACAGAACCTAACTTCCACACTGATGCATAAGATAAAACCAAGCCATGGACTCTCACCAAATAAGATGAATAGAATATTACCACAGTTATCAATTATCTCAATAAATGTTAATGGCTTGAATTCCCCACTGAAGAGACATAGATTGGTTGACTGGATTAAAAAACACAAGCCAACCATTTGCTATCTGCAAGAAACACACCTGGCTTCAAAAGACAAATTAAAGCTCCAAGTCAAGGGTTGGAAGACAATTTTTCAGGCAAATGGAATTCAGAAGAAAAGAGGAGTTGCAATCTTATTTTCAGGTACATGTGGATTTAAAGCAACTAAAGTCAAAAAAGACAAAGATGGTCACTTTATATTAGTCAAGGGAAAAATACAACAAGAAGACATTTCAATTCTAAATATTTATGCACCCAATTTAAATGCTCCCAGATTCTTGAAACAGACCTTACTCAGTCTGAGCAATATGATATTTGATAATACCATAATAAAAGGGACTTTAACACTCCTCTTACACAGCTGGACAGATCCTCTAAACAGAAATTAAACAAGGATATAAGAGATTTAAATGAGACCCTAGAACAACTGTGCTTGATAGACGCATATAGAACACTCCATCCCAAAGACATGGGATGTTCTCATCACCCCATTGAACATTCTCCAAAATTGATCATACCTGGGACACAAAACAAATATCAACAGAATCAAAAGAATTGAAATTTTACCTTGTATCTTCTCAGAGCATAAGGCGTTAAAGGTGGAACTCAACTCTAACAAAAACGCTCGACCCCACCCAAAGGCATGGAAATTAAACAATCTTCTGTTGAAGAACAGATGGGTGCAGGAAGAAATAAAACAGGAAATCGTTAACTTCCTTGAGCATAACAACAATGAAGACACAAGGTACCAAAACCTGTGGGATACTGCAAAAGCAGTTTTGAGAGGAAAATTCATCACTTTAGATGCCTACATTCGAAAAACAGAAAGAGAAAGCATCAAAATCTCACAAGAGATCTTATGGAATTGGATAAAGAAGACCAGTCTAAGCCTAAACTCAGTAGAAGAAAAGAAATATCCAAAATCAAATCAGAGAAAATGAAATTGAAAACAAAAGAATCATTCAGAAAATTAATGAAACAAGAAGTTGGTTTTTTGAAAAAAATAAATAAAATAGATAAATCATTGGCCAGACTAACGAGGAAAAGTAAAATCTCTAGTAACCTCAATCAGAAATGATAAAGGTGTAATAACTACTGATCCCACAGAGATACAAGAGATCATCTCTGAATACTACCAGAAACTCTATGCCCAGAAATTTGACAATGTGAAAGAAATGGATCAATATTTGGAATCACACCCTCTCCCTAAATTCAGCCAGGAAGAAATAGAGCTCAATTTACAATCGCCAAAATGTGGAAACAGCCTAAATGCCCACCAACCCAGGAATGAATTAACAAGGTGTGGTATATGTATACCATGGAATACTATTCAGCCTTTAAAAAAATGGAGACTTTACATCCTTCGTATTAACCTGGATGGACGTGGAAGACATTATTCTTAGTAAAGCATCACAAGAACGGAGAAGCATGAATCCTATGTACTCAATTTTGATATGAGGACAATTAATGACAGTTAAGTTTTTTTGGGGGGGAGCAGAAAAAGGGACTGAGGGAGGGGTGTGGGGCCTTGGTGTGTGTCACACTTTATGGGAGGAAGACTTGATTGCAAGAGGGACTTTACCTAACAATTGCAATCAGTGTAACCTGGCTTACTGTGCCCTCAATGAATCCCCAACAATAAAAAAATAAATAAATAAAATAAAAAAGAAAATGGATCTTATTAATGAGCTTAATAAAATGTGCACACATATTTTCATATCACAAAAGTCATAGAAGCTCAAAAATAGTAGGGACCATACTGTACACACAACATACATAAATGCATATAAATCAAACATATGACAACACATATACTCTTTACTGTAATACCTCTGTCAACTGAATGCGTAGCTCTTGCTTAAAATATTCCGGAAACAAGCTTGCAAAAAGCTAAATCATTCTTGCTCAGAAGGTCATATGAGACTACATCCTTTAGTATATAAAGGCTGAATTTCAATTCTTGTTCTATAATTTACTAGTACTATGGTGGCATTAGATTACTTCTATAGCCCACTAAAAATTAATTTCCATTTTTAAAATGTAAATAATTATAATTAACTCACGAATAGATACATATGGAGTATTGAAATATATCGTTTATTATGATTACTATTATTCTTATGCTTAACTTCTTTTCCCTTAGGAGGTCAATTCACCATATATCCTGTTCGGAAACTTAGGGTGGCAAAATACTTTTCTCTCTTAATAAACTTAATTCATTCAGTTTTTTCTGAAATCAAACAATTTGTAGAAACTAATGATGAATTCACTAATGAAAAACTCAGTTTTAATGAATTAAAACTAAAGATGAATAGATTATGTTTCATTAACCTACAAATTTGCCTTAATGATGTAGAGAGACAAAAGCAAAGTAAGCCTAAAGCTGTTAAGAAAAGAAAACCTAGAAGTAATTAGAAAAAAAAAATTAGATAAATGTTTGACATGCATGCATACATATGGCAATAAAAGTAAATGGAAATCAAGCAGGTGGAAGATGGCAGAGGGGACGGGTAAATTCACATTTAATGCCTACAAGGCACAGTGTGTGGGGGATGGGCACAATTACAGCCTGACTCAAACTATAAAAAAGAAATGCATGTGACAAAACGTTTGTACACCTGTAACATTTAAAATGTAATTAATTAATTAAATGATAAAATATGCTCCTGCCTTTAAAAACTCTTACAAGCCATCAGAGAATTCAGGTCTTAAATCTGGATACTGTTTCAATCTTCTACTTGTGGCTATCCAATTTTCCTGGTATCATTTGTGGAACAGGGATTTTTTTTTTTTAAACAGTCTCAAGCTGTCTCCCTGGGTAGAGTTCCGTGGAGACCCAGCTCACAGCAACCTCAAACTCTTGGGCTCAAGTGATTCTCTTGCCTCAGCCTCCCAAGCAGCTGGAACTACTGGCACCCCCCACAATGCCTGTCAGTTGTCATTGTTGTTTAGCTGTCACCGGGCTGGGTTCAAACCCACCAGTTGCTGCCCTACCCACTGAGCTACGGGCGCCGTCAGAAACAGGGATTCATTTCTTGAGTGCTGTCTACTTTGTCAGAGATCAGATGACAGTATGTAGATGTTTTTTAAAATGGATTCTCTCTTCCCTTCCATTGGTCTATATTTCTATTTTTGTGCCAGTATGGTGAGCTGTTTTGGTTACTGTTGTTGCCTTACTTTATAGTATACTATCAGCCTTATAGTATACTATAAAGTCTGATACAGTGATGCCTTCAGATTTGTTCCTTTTGCTTAAGGTAATGCTAGCTATTTAAAGCTATTTTCTGGTTCCAGATAAAACATAAACTTATTTTTTCTAGATCTGCTAAAAATCATGTTTGTATTTTGATGAGAATTGCACTGGATCTATATATTACTTTGAATAGTATGGGCATATTGACAGTGTTGATTCTGCCTTTCCATGATCATTCTCAGCTGTAACGTTGTGGTGTATATGAATGCTACTTACTTGTGTACATTGATTTTGTAAAATGTGACTTTGTTGAATTTATTATCAATTCCAGGAGTCTCTTGGAATGTCTGGAGTTTCGTAGATCTAAAATTATATTGTCAGTGAACATTAATAGTTCGATCTCATCTTTCCCCATTTGGACATTAATTTCCTTCTCTTGCCTGACTTGTTTTGGTAGGGTTTTCTGTGAACAAAATAACATAAAAATAAAGTTTAAAACAAATAAGTTATTGGAAGTAAATGAATGAATAAACACAATACAATTTATTAAAAAACATAAGTCATATTTTCAAAGCTATTTTGTAGACATTCATGCATTCAGGACCAAAATGTATAGAACTCTAGAAAGAGAAGAAACTTGCACAGATGACATGAAAATTTGAAACTGTTACTGGTGATACCTATCAACTATGTTGTAGACTAGAACTTGGGAATTTAGGATAGGCACAGGCAGAGGGTAACTGCTTGGGGACAAGTAATTAGCAGAAAGAACTTTGGGCAGTAGCATGAGATAGAATGCGATAATTAGCTAACACGAGGGTCTCCACAGATGCTGCATTCCATAGCTATGCCGGACAAGAGGCTTAATAACTGAAGTGAAAACCTCAGAAAAAGAAATCAGGATTTGCACCTGGTGCTCAGAAGACAAAGGCCTACTTAAAGGAAGGTCATTGAGAAGACATGTAATAGATGATAGTCCTGGCAAAGTGATACTAAAAATTCTAAGTTCCTCCACCTTCTTTTGAGGAGTTAGACTATTTTGTCAGGCTTGGTGCCCACCTGGGTACCTCTTTGACAGAACAAAGAAACAAGCAAAGATTTTTAATAGCTGAAACCTCTAAAGATCACTGCAAATGTTTCCATTCTCTCAACAGTGTGATATGCCAATGTCAAAATGAAAACTGTATGAAAATCTTACATTAGAAATAAGGAGAAAGTCGGAGGCGGAGCAAGATGGCAGCCGAGTAACAGCTTCCTTGCATCTGGGCACCGTGAGTCTGGGGAGTTAGGACCCCAGGCATCTCTGGCTGGTGGGAACTGCCTTTCGTCACTCCTATGAAGATACAGGGAGTCAGCGAGAGACTTCTGGACCCCAAGAGGAGGACTAAAACAGTGGAAAACAGGCAAGTGGTCGCGTGTGTTCAATCCGTCTAAACCCGCCCACAACTGCACAAGAACTTAAAGAGCAAGAGGAAGTGAAAGGAAAATTAGGGCAAGGAAACAGATAAAAGAAATCACTCATGAGGAAGAATCAGCAGAAAACTCCAGGCAACATGAAGAACCAGTCCAGAACAACCCCGCCAAGGGACCATGAGGTAGCTACTGCAGATGATTCCACCAGTATAGAAATGTTAGGAATGACAGAAAGGGAATTTAGAATACAGATGTTGAAAACAATGAAAGAAATGATGGAAACAATGAAGGAAATTGCTAATAAAGTGGAAAATAACCAAAAGGAAATGCAAAAACAAAATCAAATAAGAGATGAACGATATGAAGAATATAAAAAGGATATAGCAGACCTGAAGGAACTGAAACAGTCAATTAGGGAACATAAAGATGCAATGGAAAGTATCAGCAACAGGTTAGACCATGCAGAAGAAAGAATTTCAGAGGTAGAAGACAAAGTTCTTGAGATAACTCAGATAGTAAAAGAGGCAGAAAAGAAGAGAGAGAAAGCAGAACGTTCACTGTCAGAAGTATGGGACTTTATGAAGCGTTCCAACATACGAGTTATAGGAATTCCAGAAGGGGAAGAAGAATGCCCCAGAGGAATGGAAGCCATACTAGAGAATATTAGAAAAGAAAATTTCCCAAACATCACCAAAGAGTCTGACACACTGCTTTCAGAGGGCTATCGGACCCCAGGTCGCCTCAACTCTAACCGAGCTTCTCCAAGACACATTGTGATGAACCTGTCCAAAGTCAAGACAAAAGAAAAGATTCTGCAAGCTGCCAGGAGTAAGCGCCAGTTGACCTACAGGGGCAAATCCATCAGAGTTACCGCAGACTTCTCTAATGAAACTTTCCAAGCAAGAAGACAATGGTCATCTACCTTTAATCTACTTAAACAGAACAATTTTCAGCCCAGAATTCTGTACCCGGCTAAGCTAAGCTTCAAAATTGATGGAGAAATCAAATCATTTACGGATATACAAACATTGAGGAAATTCGCCACAACAAGACCAGCTCTACAGGAAATACTTCAACCTGTTCTGCACACTGACCACCACAATGGATCAGCAGCAAAGTAAGAACTCAGAAATCAAAGGACAAAACCTAACCTCCACACTGATGCAAAAGATAAAACTAAGCAATGGACTCTCACAAAATAAGACGAATAGAATACTACCACACTTATCAATTATCTCTATAAATGTTAATGGCTTGAATTCCCCACTGAAGAGACATAGATTGGCTGACTGGATTAAAAAACACAAGCCATCCATTTGCTGTCTGCAAGAAACACACCTGGCCTCAAAAGACAAATTAAAGCTCCGAGTCAAGGGTTGGAAGACAATTTTTCAGGCAAATGGAATTCAGAAGAAAAGAGGAGTTGCAATCTTATTTTCAGATACATGTGGATTTAAAGCAACTAAAGTAAAAAAAGACAAAGATGGTCATTTTATATTGGTCGAGGGAAAAACTACAACAAGAAGACATTTCCATTCTAAATATTTATGCACCCAATTTAAATGCTCCCAGATTCCTGAAGCACACCTTACTCAGTCTGAGCAATATGATATCTGATAATACCATCATAACAGGGGACTTTAACACACCTCTTACAGAGCTGGACAGATCCTCTAAACAGAAATTAAACAAAGATGTAAGAGATTTAAATGAGACCCTAGAACAACTATGCTTGATAGACGCATATAGAACACTCCACCCCAAAGATAAAGAATATACATTCTTCTCATCACCCCATGGAACATTCTCCAAAATTGATCATATCCTGGGACACAAAACAAATATCAACAGAATCAAAAGAATTGAAATTTTACCTTGTATCTTTTCAGACCATAAGGCACTAAAGGTGTAACTCAACTCTAACAAAAATGCTCAAGCCCACCCAAAGGCATGGAAATTAAACAATCTTCTGTTGAATAACAGATGGGTGAAGGAAGAAATAAAACAGGAAATCATTAACTTCCTTGAGCATAACAACAATGAAGACACAAGCTACCAAAACCTGTGGGATACTGCAAAAGCAGTTTTGAGAGGAAAATTCATCGCTTTAGATGCCTACATTCGAAAAACAGAAAGAGAGCACATCAACAATCTCACAAGAGATCTTATGGAATTGGAAAAAGAAGAACAATCTAAGCCTAAACTCAGTAGAAGAAAAGAAATATCCAAAATCAAATCAGAGATCAATGAAATTGAAAACAAAAGAATCATCCAGAAAATTAATGAAACAAGGAGTTGGTTTTTTGAAAAAATAAATAAAATAGACAAACCATTAGCCAGACGAACTAGAAATAGAAAAGTAAAATCTCTAATAACCTCAATCAGAAACGATAAAGGGGAAATAACAAATGATCCCAGAGAGATACAAGAGATCATCTCTGAATACTACCAGAAATTCTATGCCCAAAAATTTGACAATGTGAAGGAAATGGATCAATATTTGGAATCACACCCTCTCCCTAGACTTAGCCAGGATGAAATAGACCTCCTGAACAGACCAATTTCAAGCACTGAGATCAAAGAAACAATAAAAAAGCTTCCAACGAAAAAATGCCCTGGTCCAGATGGCTTCACTCCAGAATTCTATCAAACCTTCAAGGAAGAGCTTATTCCTGTACTGCAGAAATTATTCCAAAAAACTGAGGAAGAAAGAATCTTCCCGAACACATTCCATGAAGCAAACATCACCCTGATACCAAAACGAGGAAAAGACCCAAACAAAAAGGAGAATTTCAGACCAATCTCACTCATGAACATAGACGCAAAAATTCTCAACAAAATCCTAGCCAATAGATTACAGCTTATCATCAAAAAAGTCATTCATCATGATCAAGTAGGCTTCATCCCAGGGATGCAAGGCTGGTTTAACATACGCAAGTCCATAAACGTTATCCACCATATTAACAGAGGCAAAAATAAAGATCACATGATCCTCTCAATAGATGCAGAAAAAGCATTTGATAAAATCCAGCATCCTTTTCTAATTAGAACTCTGAAGAGTATAGGCATAGGTGGCACATTTCTAAAACTGATTGAAGCTATCTATGACAAACCCACAGCCAATATTTTACTGAATGGAGTAAAACTGAAAGCTTTTCCTCTTAGAACTGGAACCAGACAAGGTTGTCCTCTGTCACCTTTACTATTCAACGTAGTGCTGGAAGTTCTAGCCAATACAGTTAGGCAAGACAAGGAAATAAAGGGAATCCAAATGGGAGCAGAGGAGGTCAAACTCTCCCTCTTTGCTGACGACATGCTCTTATACTTAGAGAACCCCAAAGACTCAACCACAAGACTCCTAGAAGTCATCAAAAAATACAGTAATTTTTCAGGATATAAAATCAATGTCCACAAGTCAGTAGCCTTTGTATACACCAATAACAGTCAAGATGAGAAGCTAATTAAGGACACAACTCCCTTCACCATAGTTTCAAAGAAAATGAAATACCTAGGAATATACCTAACGAAGGAGGTGAAGGACCTCTATAAAGAAAACTATGAACTCCTCAGAAAGGAAATAGCAGAGGATATTAACAAATGGAAGAACATACCATGCTCATGGATGGGAAGAATCAACATTGTTAAAATGTCTATACTTCCCAAAGCTATCTACCTATTCAATGCCATTCCAATCAAAGTACCTACATCGTACTTTCAAGATTTGGAAAAAATGATTCTGCGTTTTGTATGGAACCGGAAAAAAACCCCGTATAGCTAAGGCAGTTCTTAGTAACAAAAATAAAGCTGGGGGCATCAGCATACCAGATTTTAGTCTGTACTACAAAGCCATAGTGCTCAAGACAGCATGGTACTGGCACAAAAACAGAGACATAGACACTTGGAATAGTATTGAACACCAAGAAATGAAACTAACATCTTACAACCACCTAATCTTTGATAAACCAAACAAGAACTTACCTTGGGGGAAAGACTGCCTATTCAATAAATGGTGTTGGGAGAACTGGATGTCTACATGTAAAAGACTGAAACTGGACCCACACCTTTCTCCACTCACAAAAATTGATTCAAGATGGATAAAGGACTTAAATTTAAGGCATGAAACAATAAAAATCCTCAAAGAAAGCATAGGAAAAACACTGGAAGATATTGGCCTGGGGGAAGACTTCATGAAGAAGACTGCCATGGCAATTGCAACAACAACAAAAATAAACAAATGGGACTTCATTAAACTGAAAAGCTTCTGTACAGCTAAGGAGACAATAACCAAAGCAAAGAGACAACCTACACAATGGGAAAGGATATTTTCATATTTTCAATCAGACAAAAGCTTGATAACCAGGATCTATAGAGAACTCAAATTAGTCCACATGAAAAAAGCCAACAATCCCTTATATCAATGGGCAAGAGACATGAATAGAACTTTCTCTAAAGACGACAGACGAATGGCTAACAAACATATGAAAAAATGTTCATCATCTCTCTATATTAGAGAAATGCAAATCAAAACAACCCTGAGATATCATCTAACCCCAGTGAGAATGGCCCACATCACAAAATCTCAAAACTGCAGATGCTGGCGTGGATGTGGAAGGGAACACTTTTACACTGCTGGTGGGACTGCAAACTAGTACAACCTTTCTGGAAGGAAGTATGGAGAAACCTCAAAGCACTCAAGCTAGACTTCCCATTTGATCCTGCAATCCCATTACTGGGCATCTACCCAGAAGGAAAAAAATCCTTTTATCATAAGGACACTTGTACTAGACTGTTTATGGCAGCTGAATTTACCATTGCCAAAATGTGGAAACAGCCTAAATGCCCACCAACCCAGGAATGAATTAACAAGCTGTGGTATATTTATACCATGGAATACTATTCAGCTATTAAAAAAAAATGGAGAGGCCGGGCGTGGTGGCTCACGCCTGTAGTCCCAGCGCTGTGGGAGGCCGAGGCGGGTGGATTGCCTGAGCTCAGAGGTTCGTGACCTCTATGTAACAGCGTGTGAGCCAGAGTAAGACCCCGTCTCTACTAACATCAAGAACCCGCCAGAGGAAGATAAAAAACAGTACTTCAAACAAAGAAGAATGAACAAGGAAGTTGAAATTAAAAATAAAAAAAATTAAAAAAAAAAAAAATGGAGACTTTACATCCTTCGTATTAACCTGGATGGAAGTGGAAGACATTATTCTTAGTAAAGCATCACAAAAATGGAGAAGCATGAATCCTATGTACTCAATCTTGATATGAGGACAATTAATGACAATAAAGTTTATGGGGGGGAAGCAGAAAGAGGGATAGAGGGAGGAGGGTGGGGCCTTGGTGTGTGTCACACTTTATGGGGGCAAGACGTGATTGCAAGAGGGACTTTACCTAACAATTGCAATCAGTGTAACTGGCTTATTGTACCCTCAATGAATCCCCAACAATAAAAAAAAAAAAAGAAAGAAAGAAAAAAAGAAATAAGGAGAAAGTCAAAAGTGCAAACCAGGTTGAAGTCAGCTTTTTCTGTGATTGGTTCCACTCTCTTTGCTTAACAATGAGTGAATTTTCACCAATAAAAGCTATAGTTCTCTTTTGTGTGTGAGGGTCCAAACAACCAGGTCACAATATCTGAATTTGTTAGGTAGAATATCTCCTGTAGTTGTGTTCTGCAATGAAAAGGTGCCTCATACACCCCTATAATGTACTCACTAATCGGGACAAAACTCTCTCCTGTCCTCCCTTCTCCCTGGTTACCCCTTCTCTCAACTAGAATTAGTTTTTCTCCTATGTGGGTGTGCATTAGAATGTCTACTGTCTTCTTATAGTATTATGTTGGATGTTTGCTTTTCCATTCTTGTCATATTTTACTAAGAAGAATGTATTTCAACTCTCTCCAGGTTAATACAAAAGATGTGAAGTCACCATTTTTTATAGCAGGACAGTATTCTATGGTATACATATACCACAGTTTGTTAATCTGTTCCTGAGTTGATAGACATTTAGGTAGTTTCTACACCTTGGTGATTGTAAATTGTTTATAATGCTTTATACGATCTAGTGCAAATGTCTTTATGATAAAAGGATTTTTTTTCTTCTCTGTACATGTCCGGTAGTGGGATTGTGGGGTCAAATGGGAGGTCTAATTTGAGCTCTTTGGGGATTTTCCATACTTTTTTCCAGAAAGGCTGTATTAGTTTCCAATCCCACCAACAGTGCAAAAGTGTTTCCCACTCTCCACATTTGCACCAGCATCTGCAACTTTGGGGCTTTGTGATATGGGATAATCTTAATCAGGCTAGATGATATCTCAGCATGGTTTTGATGTGAATTTCTCTGATGAAGAAGGATGATGAGTATTTTTTCTTATGTTAGCCATTCGTCTGCCTTCCTTAGAGAAGGTTCTGTTCATGTTTCTTGCTCAGTGACAGAGAGGACTGTTTGCCCTTTTTTGTTGATTTATTTGCGCTCTTCCTAGAGCTTAGCTTTCAAACTTTTGTCAGATTCATAACATGGAAATATATTTTCCCATTCTGAAGATTGTCTGTTTGGTTTGATTGCTGTGTCCTTAGCTGTGCAGAGCTTTTCAGTTTAATTAAGTCCCATTTGTTTGTTTTTATAGCAGGACAGTAGTCTATGGTATACATATACCACAGTTTGTTAATCTGTTCCTGAGAACAGATTTTTTTATTTTTTTGTAGAGACAGAGTCTCGCTTTATGGCCCTCGGTAGAGTGCCGTGGCCTCACACAGCTCACAGCCACCTCCAATTCCTGGGCTTCAGCGATTCTCTTGCCTCAGCCTCCTGAGTAGCTGGGACTACAGGCACTCGCCACAACGCCCAGCTAGTTTTTGGTTGTAGTTCAGCCAGGGCGGGGTTTGAACCCGCCACCCTCGATATAAGTGGCCGGCGCCTTACCGACTATTTTTGTTGTTTTTTGCAATTGCCACTGAAGTCTTCTTTTGCAGGTAGAATCGGGACCAAAGATCCCATTCTTGGCAAGGAAAAACACCACAGAAAAATTAAAAAGGGGAAAATAAAAATGTAAGCTGGAACAAAAGATAGTTAGCTAGTTTAAACCAGCAACTGCTAAATTTCTTATCTGAGCAAGTTTCTTTCTTTTCCTAGAATTCTGGCTTATTGGGGATACAGCTTACAAACATCCCTGCTGGATCTGTAAAAACACTGGAAAAAATAATGGCCACAGAAGATGCTATGACAAGGCCTGGAAAGGTATATTAACTAAGCTGTTTCCTGCCAAGTAAACAGACAAAGCAAATACTCATTGTAGAGATTTGTATTTGTCTGGGGCAAAGATCAAGGGAACAGCTTGAGCCCCCAAATATGGGCAGGAGGGCTTAGACTCCTTATTGCAGAGGAAGACTCTTTGTGGTGGTGATAAGAGGAAAATTCCTTGGAGATTGATGCCCGTGGTGTTTTATTTCATAGTGAGCTAGCAGAGTTTAATACCTCCCCAGGAATCTGTGTCTGTGACCTCAGACAGGAGGCTGCCCCCACACAAGGCTCAGGTGCCGGATTTCTCAAGACTGCTGAGACCCTTAAAGTTAATGATTATAGACCTGATGTGCTCACTCAGAGAAACTTGTGGCATCTTTGTTCCCTTCCTCAGCTTACTCTTTGGGCTAATGAGCAAATAGCCTTCAATAAAAGATGAGTTGGACTGACACTGGGAGCCACCACCAGAACCCTACATGTGGTCCCCTGTGTCTCCACCTTGGAAAATTCTATTCTTTGTGTTTTGTCTCTTTCTTTCTCATCATTTCTAACTTTATATTAATCATTCAGTGGTCACCAGATCCACAGGTATTACTGGACCCTACCCCCAGGGCAGTAGCCCAGCAACTTTCCCAGGATGGTATCCTCAAGAGTTTCCCCACACTTTCTTCTAAGATTTTTATTGTTTCATGTCTTAGATTTAAATTTTTCATTCTTCCTTTTACTCCATTATTGCAAGTGATGAAAGGTGTGGGTCCAATTTTCAGTCTTTTACATGTGGTTATCCAGTTTTTCCAGCACCATTTATAGAACAGGGCCTCTTTCCCTCACTGTATGCTTATGTTGGGTTTATCAAATATCAGTTAGCTATAAGAGAGTTGTTTCATCTCTTGGTTTTTTGTCTGGTTCCAAGTGTCTATATCTTTATTTTTGTGCCAATGTCACTCTATTTTTATCACTGTGTAACATTGCCTAAAGCCTGACAGTGTGATGACTTTGTTTTTATTACTAAAAATTGTCTTGTCTATCTAGGTTTTTTTCTAGTTCCACACAAAATGAATAACTATGTTGGGAGGTGTTCTTCAAAGTGTGATGTTGGTATTTCAATTGGGATTGTAATAAATCTGTAAATTGCTTTGGGTAGTTATAGACATTTTAACAATGTTGATTCTTCCTGGCCAAGAGCATGGTATGTATTTCAATTTCTTGGAAGCTACTGTGAAGGGAATTGTGTCTTTGAAAAGCTTCTTGACTTGGCTGTTACTGGTGTGTACAAAGGCTACTGATTTGTGGACATTGATTTTATACCATCAGATGTTAGTGTATTTCCTGATCACTTCCGGGAATCTTGTGGTTGAGTCTTTGGGGTTTTCTAAGTATAAGATTATAACATCAGCATAAAATGAGAGTTTGCCTTCCACTGTCCTTATTTGGATGCCTTTCACAACTTTCTCTTGCCTGATTGCATTAGCCAGAACTTCCAGACCTGTGCTGAATAGTAGTGGTGATAGGTGATAGGTGATAGGTGATAGGACATTCTTGTCTGGTCCCAGTTTTAGGTGGCAAAGCTTTCAGTTTTACTCCATTCGATATGCTATCACCTGTGAGTTTGTTGAAGATGCTTCAGTCAGCTTAAGACATGGACAATTTTAACAAAGATTTGAATGAAAATAGGATAAGATGGAAATTATAGAACTCAAAGGTGCAAATCTACATTTAAAATCCAATAACAATGTTTTTAGCAACAGATTAAATACACATCAGTATTTAATGGTTCCTAAGGCATTAGAAATATCAACACTAAATCAACTGTTGTCTTTAAAATGAAGGATAAGCAAGAAATATGATGATAAACTTTCTGTGTTGACTATAATTCAACAGAATATAGTTAACTTGAAAACTAAAAGTTTAAAATTTCTAAGAAAGGAAATGAAACTAACACTGTCTATAGATTATATCATTGGCAGTAAAAGTAATAAAACACTGAAGAGTCCTCAAAATATTTAACATAATAGGAAATTTTAAAAAATTAATATAATAATAATTCACCCTTAACAATAAAAAATATACATTAAAATTTTTTCTACTTATTAAGCAAAATGCTTAATAGATTTTGTAAATGTTTTAAATTACCTAGTCATTTACATGATTTTTCTGAAAGAGATTAAAGAAGTTTTAGTCATGTAAAGATTATATATCTTCATGGATAAGAAGATTTGATTTTGTAAGGATTATCAGTTTTCCAAAATTGTTCTATTGATGTAATGCAATTCCGATCAAATTTAAAAATTTTCATTTACCCTAAAATGCTTACTTCACACATTTTTAATGACAACTAATGATTATATAGCCACTGTTTTCCATCTGTTTTTCAGGTCTTATAATTTGATAAATGTACACTTGGGTTTGACATTAAATCAAGAATAGCATTTGACATATGAATACTCTATATTTTAAAGTAGACTAAGGGAAAGAAATGTGTTATTATGGACACTTTGGTCTTAAAGCTCTAAAATATATATTTCAAATTTAACCATATTTTGAATGTATCTTGTAAACCTGATTGTATTCCTGATAAAGAACCAAAATTCAGATGCTTGTAAATATTTGTGGTGGTAGATTACCTAATTAAATTCTTCAAAATCACTGGTGTTTCTTTAAACTTTTAGACCTATTTCATAAATTCAATTGACATTTTTTCCCTCCAGTAACAATATTCTTTCTTTTAAGCTTACAGTTTTCATTTGAGAAAATCATGTCTATTTAGACTCCAAATGTTTTGGTATTTCATGTTTGGATGGATTAATGGTAGATCACTGTAATATTTAACCTATTACTAATACAATTCATCTTTCAAATATTGTCTATTGTCAGTTGTTAAAAGGGAAAATAAATTAGATCACACTGAAAATCATGGGAAATCTACTTGACATCTTTTCCTTGAGCCAATACCAAATTAATGTTCTCTCAACCTTTATAATTAAAACGTAATATTCTGTGGAGAAGTGCAATTAAACAGCAAAACAGATGGTAACAGAGGGGATAAAAATTAATCCTTAACCACTTGTTGAGTTACAGGTTGCAGTTTCAATTTTGCAAGTATTATTGAACAACACATTATTCACTAACGGAAATTTCACTGTTTTCCCCACAGTCAAACAAGGATTGCTTTACCTGTAAAATTTAATGCAGTCCGAGATATTTTATACTGAATGTTTTAAATTATATCTCATGTAGCCATATAGCTATCATCATAAGCTATCCAATGGGCCTATTTGAATAGTTCCTTTCATGCTTTAAAACTTTTTAATAAATTCTCATTAAATTACAACAGGTTTTCTCCTTCTTTGATAATGTTAACACTTTGTGTCAGAGAATACTTTGTTGTGTGAGCTATTCTGTGCACATTATGGCTGTTCATGTGCTATGCACAGTTCCCACCTCAAGGTGTGACAATGAAATTGTCTCCAAACGTTACCAAATGTCTCATGGTGGGCAAAATATTCCTCAATTGGGAATCACTCATCTATAGTATAATGTTGAAACTATTAACTATAATTCAAAGGCCTATATGAATTTAACTTATCAATTGCTCCCTTTTCTAGCTTTTTGCTGGAAGAACACCAATCCTTCTCTATTTTTCTGTGTTCACCTTGGGTTTCCAAACTCTGTGGGTTTCCTTCTGCTCTTCCTTACATCTAGTTCATCTTTATCACCCTTCACCTAGTAATGGACTAAGAATCTTTTAGAACTTGACTCAAAAATAACCCCTCAAAGAAACCAAACATGGCTTAACCACATCACTAAAGGGATTATTTACTTCCCAGAGACTATTTCTGACTTTGCACTTACCATAGTGTGAGCAAGTCTTAGCAAAATAAGAAGTCACCAGGATCATTTAACACAACATCTAGCTCTACAAATTCTGGCTGTTATTCAAAGAAAGAATTGTAAAAGTAAAGAGGCTTTTTCAGTTATGTTAATTTTAGTGTTACAAGTTTATAGATCATCTATCTGTCTAGTATCTATCTGTTGTCCATCTGTCTACTTATCCATCTATTTACCTACCCAACCATTTTTTTCTTTCCTTTTTTTTTTTTTTGTAGAGACAGAGTCTCACTGTACCGCCCTCGGGTAGAGTGCCGTGGCATCACACAGCTCACAGCAACCTCTAACCCTTGGGCTTACGCGATTCTCTTGCCTCAGCCTCCCGAGCAGCCGGGACTACAGGCGCCCGCCACAACGCCCGGCTATTTTATTTTTTGTTGCCGTTTGGCCGGGGCTGGGTCCGAACCCGCCACCCTCGGCATATGGGGCTGGCGCCCTACTCACTGAGCCACAGGCACCGCCTTCTTTCTTTTTTTTTAATTGTTGGGGATTCATTGAGGGTACAATAAGCCAGGTTACACTGATTGCAATTGTTAGGTAAAGTCCCTCTTGAAATCACGTCTTGCCCCCATAAAGTGTGACACACACCAAGGCCCCACCCCCCTCCCTCCTTCCCTCTTTCTGCTTCCCCCCATAACCATAATTGTCATTAATTGTCCTCATATCAAAATTGAGTACATAGGATTCATGCTTCTCCATTCTTGTGATGCTTTACTAAGAATAATGTCTTCCACGTCCATCCAGGTTAATACGAAGGATGCAAAGTCTCCATTTTTCTTAATAGCTGAATAGTATTCCATGATATACATATACCACAGCTGTTAATCCATTCCTGGGTTGGTGGGCATTTAGGCTGTTTCCACAGTTTGGCAATTGTAAATTGAGCTGCAATAAACAGTCTAGTACAAGTGTCCTTATGATAAAAGAATTTTTTTTCCTTCTGGGTAGATGCCCAGTAATGGGATTGCAGGATCAAATGGGAGGTCTAGCTTGAGTGCTTTGAGGTTTCTCCATGCCGCGCCCACGGCATTACCGCCGAAGCGAGGCGGCGCTGACCGCGTTTTAGAAGGCCAGTAAGGAGGCTTGTGCTCCACGGAGCTTCGCCCCCAGCGACCCCTGCACAAACGGCATCAGAAACGGTGCTCTACGTGCCAAGTCACCCGCAGGATCTTGAACGACCGTGGCAGCCTTTAAAATTTATTACTTTGTTTTTCTTTAGCATAGGTCTGTGTGCTCTGATACTAATCACAATGTGCTTTCTCAAGGCTGGACCCACCGCACTACAGGATAAGATAAGGCACGAGCCTGCTAGACTCAGTGCCGCCTATAAGTCAGGCACTAAAACTTTTAAGTAATAAACACCATCACAGTAAATACCAATGATTTAGGAGTAAAACAATTTCACAACCATGAGTGAGTTAAATTTTGTACTGTTTATTTTAGGTATGCTTTTAACTGTCATCAATTACGAACAGAGACAGAGTAATTACATTGCCAAAAATATCTAAAACAATCAGAGCTTACCTAAGCACGAAAACTGCAACAGTAAAGAAAAAAAATTGTAACTTTCCCAGTAATTCAGAATGACCCTTGTGTAACCCATGACGCCCCCTGCCTGTGAGCAGAAGTGTATAAGTACTTGCATAAGTTTCACAGTAAAGTCGCAGCTGCATACTCCAACCCGTAGTGTGTCGGACTGTCATTCCTGCGCCGACCTCTCAACCTTCCTCGCTCCTTCTCCCTGCTCTCCCTCGGACTGAAGCCCATCGACAGGGTGGTCCACGGCATCTCCATACTTCCTTCCAGAAAGGTTGTACTAGTTTGCAGTCCCACCAGCAGTGTAAAAGTGTTCCCTTCTCTCCACATCCACGCCAGCATCTGCAGTTTTGAGATTTTGTGATGTGGGCCATTCTCACTAGAGTTAGATGATATCTCAGGGTTGTTTTGATTTGTATTTCTCTAATATAGAGAGATGATGAACATTTTTTCATGTGTTTGTTAGCCAGGATGTTGGTATTTTAATAGGGATGGCATTGCATTGGTAGATTGCTCTGGGAAGTATAGACATTTTAACAGTGTTGATTCTTCCCAGCCATGAGCATGGTATATTCTTCCATTTGTTAAAGTCCTCTGCTATTTCCTTTCTTACATTTTCATAATTTTCTTTATGGATGTCCTTTACCTGTTTTGTTAGGTATATCCCTAGGTATTTTATTTTCTTTGGGGCTATGGTGAAGAGAGTTGTGTCCTTAATTAGCTTCTCATCTTGACTGTTATTGGTGTATACAAAGGCTACTGACTTGTGGACATTGATTTTATATCCTGAAACATTACTGTATTTTTTGATGACTTCTAGGAGTCTTGTGGTTGAGTCTTTGGGGTTCTCTAAGTATAAGATCATGTCGTCAGCAAAGAGGGAGAGTTTGACCTCCTCTGCTCCCATTTGGATGCCCTTTATTTTCTTGTCTTGCCTAATTGTATTGGCTGGAACTTCCAGCACTATGTTGAATAGTAATGGCAACAGAAGGCAACCTTGTCTGGTTCCAGTTTTAAGTGGAAAAGCTTTCAGTTTAACTCCATTCAGTAAAATATTAGCTGTGGGTTTGCCACAGATAGCTTCAATCAGTTTAAGAAATGTGCCACCTGTGCCTATATTCGTCAGTGTTCTAATTAGAAAAGGATGCTGGATTTTACTGAACGCTTTTTCTGCATCTATTGAGAGGATCATATGGTCTTTATTTTTGCCTCTGTTAATATGGGGTGGATAACGTTTATGGACTTGTGTATGTTAAACCAGCCTTGCATCCCAGGGATGAAACCTACTTCATCATGATGTACGACTTTTTTGATGATGAGCTGTAATCTATTGGCTAGGATTTTGTTGAGAATTTTTGCATCTATATTCATTAGTGAAATGGGTCTGAAGTTCTCCTTTTTAGTTGGATCTTTTCCTGGTTTTGGTATCAGGGTGATGTTTGCTTTGTAGAATGTGTTGGGGAAGATGTTTGCTTCATGGAATGTATTGAGTAGTATTTTTCCTTTTGCTATATTTTGGAAAAGATTTAGTAATATAGGTACTAGTTCTTCTTTAAAGGTTTGGTAGAATTCTGACCTAAAGCCATCTGGTCCTGGGATTTTCTTTTTAGGGAGATTTTTTATAGTTGATGCTATTTCAGAACTTGATATAAGCCTGTTCAACATTTCCACTTCATTGTGGCTAAGTCTTGGTAGGTGGCATATTTCCAAGTATTGGCCAATTTCCTTCAGGTGTGTTGCACATAGCAGGTTGTGAGTCATGGCACCACTGGTATGGAGGTCCGTACAGGTAGCAGGTCGCGGGGTGCAAGGCTGGGCGGCTGCTGGTGCAGATCCTGGGGGTGGCGGCTCAGCGCAGCCCCCGGAGTACCTTTCTGGGTGAGCGCTTGGTCCAGCAGACAGGGAGAGGGGGCACTGCTCAAGAACCTCCTCCCTCCCTCCATCTCAGCAGGGGTTAGGCTTCTGGTTCATCAGGTAAGGGAGGAAGGACGTACTGGAAGTACAGAATTGCAGGGAAGTTCTTAGTTCGATATTTCTGCCTAGCAAGAGAGTGTTCAGAGTCACAGCAAGGTCCCTCTGAGGAAGTAGTCCCCACTTTCTACAGCACTCACCCGTGGGGTAAGGCAAGAGGTCCACTGTTCACCACTTGTTGGTAGAAAACCTGCAGGAACAAATGAAGAGAGAAAAGAAGGGAGACAGAGAAACGAAGAAAAACCACAGCTTTCTTGGGGGAGGGGACAGACACTCCTTCTTCCAGATGACTTTTGTACCTGAAGCTTGGTTTCTTGGAGTCACATCTTGCCTTACGAGCGGTGACCTGCAGTTACTCTCTCTCTCTCTCAGCTGGGCTCCCAGTCTTCAGCTTAATTGGGCTGTTTATGGACATTATATTTCCTTTTGGACAGGAGCCTCCCTTGGAAGCTGCTCTCAGTCAGCCATCTTGCCCTTCCCCCTGACACTTCTTGTTTTACTTTATTGTGAAGACACATCCTCATTCTTTCAAACATCTTGCTTTGGCTTGTGATTATCTCTGAAATGCTTTTTAGGGCAATTTTTGTGAAACCATGGATAAGCAAAATATTTGTGTTAGTTAGAATATGATTTCTGTCATGAAACCAGTGCAGCATATGCTCTGTATGTCAAGGGTTTGAAAAGTTCCATTCTGTTGATTTTAATCGTGAAAATGAGCCACATGGGTGACCTGAGATTAAGGTGGATAATAATGAGCTGAAAGTTTTAGTGGAATTAACCTACAAGTGAGATCATCTCAACCTACAAGTGAATTAGCAGAAAGGTTTGATGTTACTTTTCCAACAATATTACATCATTTGAAATCAATCAACAAGGTAAACAAACTGAATAAATGGGTTTCACATTAATTAAATGAGTGCAAAAAGAGAAATTATTTCCAAGCTTCCTATCTCTGTTGTCAGCACAAAAAGGCAAATTATATTGTTATAAATGAGGAAAATTTGATTCTTTCTGACAATGGCATTGCTCAGCACAATGGTTGAATAAAGATGAAGTGCCAAAATACAGACTAAAACAAAATATTCATCAGAAAAAGGTGATGGTGTCTGGTGGTTCAGGGCTAATATTATCTAATACCACTCCATGAAACTTTGTCAATCAATTACAGTGGATGTCTACCACAACCAATTAGACTAAATGCAGATGATGCTTGTGTTTAAGTAGCTGAGATTGCTCAGGGTAAGGCGAGCCCCTTGCCAAGACAATACTGTCCCACAAACAACACTACTCAAGCTACAGACCCTGGTCATGGAAACTCTCCATCATGCACCCTCTGCACCAGAACGTGTGACCTTGCACCAACTGACTATCACTTCTTTTAGGCTTGGAACACTTTTCCTAAGAAAAAATACTGAATTCTCAACAAGCTATGGAAAACTCTTTTTGTGGTTTCATAACTACTGACTCTCAAGGTTTCTTCAACTATGGCATAAACAGATTACCATTAAGATGGCAAAACTGTGTCGATGGCACTAGCCCCATATGCTGGAGGTGGCGGGTTCAGACCCAGTCCTGGCCAAAACTGCAAAAAAACCAACCAAACAAACAAACAAAACAAACAAAAAAAAACAGTGCTAGGCATAGAAATGCAGCCTAATAAGTTTCCTCATTTTCCCTCTTCTTCTCTTAACATATCTATTATTCCCAGGGGCCATTTCTCTCGAAGTCAGATGCATTCCTAACAAAAAATTGTACGCTGTTACTGATGCTCATTAGTAACAATAAATATTGATAAGCAGATAACTTCTACAAAATGGATGATTTTCTAATGTTAAATAAATAGCTTAATAATGATCTCAGCACAATTTAAAGATTTATCCTCAAATGAGGAACAAAAAGAAAATAGCAGGCCGGATACAGTGGCTCAGTTCTGTAATCCTTATTGAGGATTACAGAGTAATCCTCCCTTACTCTGGGAGACTGAAGTGTGTAGATTGCCTGAGCTCAGGAGTTCAAGACCAGTCTGAGAAAGAGCAAGACTTTGTCTCTAAAAATGGCTGGGGCTCATGATGGACACCTGTAGTTCCAGCTACTCAGGAGGCTGAGGCAAGAGGATCATTTTAGCCTGTTTGAGGTTGCTGTGAGCTATGACTCCAGGGTACTCTACCGAGGGTGACAAAGGGACATTCCATCTTCAAAACAAAAAAGAGAGAGAAAGAAAGAAAATGGCTGCCATAAGCTTCTTTTATCCACTTGTTGAACCATCTGCCTATTTTTTCACTTCCATACTCGTTTGTTTCCTATTACATTAGTTGTATTTTCCATGATTTTTAGAAAAGATCAAAAGTCCACTAGTGAATCAGAGTCTATTACGTCTCACTTACTGAATGACACTGCTTCCATAACTCTCCACTTACCTCTTAGTCATTCATAGGTTTATAAGAATACAATCACATCAGAGATACTTTCATGCTGAGCAGTAGTTCAAAGTTTTGCATTTATTTATTTTTTCCATATCCTTATTTTATTTTTAACTTATAAAATTATATGCATTTATAATGTTATGAATGATGAAGATTTTTAGTCCTATTTAAAAACAAAAGGAAATTTAAATAACCTAATCCCCACATGTGTTTTGTAACAATAAAGGGAAAGGACACTAAATCTATCATTCTCAACTTCTACTTTCCACTTTTCAGCACTGTGATATTTACAAATTTTGATTTTCAAAACATAATTATCTAAGATATTTCTGAGATCATTTTATGGATTTAAACATATTGGAGATTATGCTGAAACCTTGAAACACGGTCTTATAAGTTGCTAGTCTATTTTAGCAGTTGAATATTGTTTTAGCCTTTCAAGATCGTTTTAATTTGTTGTTACATCATTGTTAAAATTTCCCTCAGATTTAAACATATTGGAGATTATGCTGAAACCTTGAAACACAGTCTTATAAGTTGCTAGTCTATTTTAGCAGTTGAATATTGTTTTAGCCTTTCAAGATCGTTTTAATTTGTTGTTACATCATTGTTAAAATTTCCCTCAGATATAAATAAAAGATTTACTTTAATAAAAAGGGAAAATTATTTTCACATAATAATCTATTTGTTTGATTTTGACTAGATGTTTCCATGTCAACTACATTTAATAATGAGGATTAGTCACCATATAGTTTGTATAACCATCTGTGTACTGACAGGACGGGCATATTGATGCAAATGGAAGCTTGTTTTGTGAATATTTAAAAATGATGAAAACACACTATATAAGATATCAACTCAATTATCCAAAATATATTTTCCTAGCTATTCAAAGTTAGTATCAAAGAATGCCATTTTACTCTAGGTAACAAGCAACAGAATGGTTTGAACACGTATTATTTTAAAAGAAGGAGGCAACATAAAGAATACTTTAATGATTAAAGCACCTTACCACAATATTCATTAGACATTTTAAAGTACCCACACCATTAAATACATGCTAATACTTAACCAAATGTGACTATTTCTCCAGCTTGAGAATTTTCAGCCATTGGTAGGAAAGAAATCACAGTAAGTTTAACTATTTAAACTCCTTATAAAACTTTTAATTCATCTTAAATTACTTCCTTTACATTGAGAATTAAGGTCACTACTGTGAGTGTGATGCTTGTTTTCATGAAATTTTTACCCAGGAAAGTAAGATTATAAACTGTATCCTCATTATTATTTAAGAAGTCCTTTATTTATTGTACTAAATCAAATAGATTGCTCATCTGGATAAATATCTCCTCAGGATAATAACTTCCTCAACTAAATATTCAGTTCACTTATCAAACTTTTTTTTTTAATTATCAGGATACTTTCAGACCATTGCCTTTCTGTGCCCACAAGTCCTAAAATTATATTAAAAAATTTACTCAATCTCATTTAGATATTTATATCTGAATACCTAACTTAAATCTTTTTTGGTATACAACCTTCTATAGGTCTATTAATATGAACTCAGGACTTTCCTTTCTGAGACATTACTTTCTGACAAATAGTGCTCTTTTCCAGTAGTAGGCTTTATAAACTTAGCTTTTATTTAACTAACAAGTGCCATTTGAGGAAGTAGCTGTCATCAAATCCAGAGAATTCAAGCACAGATGGTCCTTGACTTAATTATGATTCAACTTACAGTATTTTGACCGTATAATGGATTTATCGGTACATTAAATGCACTTTTGACTTACAATATTTTCTTTTTTTTTTCTTTTTTCAGGAAGAGTCTGACTCTGCTGTCCTGGGTAAAGTGCTATGACATCACTTGGGTAGAGTGCTGTGGCATCTTAGCTCACAGCAACCTCAAATACATGGGCTTAAGCTATCCCCTTCCCGCAGCTTCCTGAGTAGCTGGGACTATAGTTGACCTCCACAAGTCTCACTAATTTTTCTATTTTTTAGTAAAGGGTCTGGCTCTTGCTCAGGTTGGTCTGAAACTCCTGAGCTAAAGATATCCAACTCCCTTGGTCTTTCATAGTCCTAAGTTTACAGCCATAAGCCACTGCATCCAGCCAAATAGGTTCACGCCTGTGGAAAGGAAGTCCAGAATGAGCTATATATCAAATTGCAAGCACATCTCTGCTAATGTTCTAGAACGTTTTATTTAAAAGCAGTGTGGTCCTCTGAAACAATGTGGCCTCCTTTTTAGTGGTCCTTCAACTGCAAAAATAATATGAACATTTCAATGTTTGGAGTCTAATTTCACTCTGTTGTGCTTTGAATTTTGAGGTTTTTTTTTTTTTTTTTTTTTTTTTTTTTTTTTTTGCAGTGTTTGGCTGGAACTGGGTTTGAACCCACCACCTCCAGCATTTGAGTCTGATGCCCTACTCCTTTGAGCCATAGGTGCCACCCAGGTTCTTTTGATTTATAAGGATTCAGAATGCTTTTTAGTATTTCTTCTTACTTAAAACTTTTAACCCTGATAGAAATGTCTCTTGTCACCAATATCATTATTACTTTTCTCTCTGATTGTCCTCATTTACTTTTGGGTGTATGATTAAGCAAATACTCATAGGTAAGAGAATACATGTAGGACAGGATGACAACATGTAAATGTCCTATTACATTGCTAAGAATCTGAAGGACCTTGTTGATGGTCAATGAACATCTGAGGAAGAATCAAGTACACAATTTTTTTTTTTTTTATCCAGAACTCACAAGGGTAAATGTCTCTAAATGTAAAAAGTCAATAGTGATAGTTAACTTTATTGTGAACTTAGTTGGGCTACCCAGTTCCACTTTAGTTAAGCATTATTTCTTCATGTTTCTATGAGACTTTCTAGATAAGATTAACATGTTACTAGATAAACCAAGTAAAGCAAATGGCCCTATCCAGTCCATTAGTTGGCGGCCAAGCTTTTCAGTTAATATTTTCCTAACTGTTTCTGTACTGGTGTTTACTTGATCTATCTGTTTGTCACAGTCAGTCAATTTTTTTGACAAAGAATTAAATAAAAATTTTCAATGCTTTTGTTAGCTCTGCTTGTTACTGGCCACCATGTCCTCTCTTCATCAGTAACACTGTCTTTTTCTCTGAGATAAATATTCAATCTTCTTGTACACTGAAATTTTTCATGGCATTATTGCCATGAAAATGGACTAACATGTCTGATCTCACCTCTACTCTTGTCAAATTTGACAAGAATTTTATGAATTCTATTTGAAGTTCTGACATTCTCATGGTGGCACTCAAAAATGAATGACACTCAGCAAGACACTACCACATGTTAACATGAACACACTATGAGACACTGATATACCAAGGTTATGAAACCTGACCAAGTTGTTTGTACAGTGCTAACAATCAAAGCTCATGGTAGCACATACAAGAGCTGAATTGTCAGATCTTGCCTATATGGAGGATGCTAAAAAAGTATATTTTAAGAAAGGGAAAAAAACTCTATTAAGTTTTTTTTTAATTTCATATTAATCTAAGGGTACATATGGTTAGGTTACATTGTTTGCATTTGTTATAAAAAGCCCAAGTTATTTTTGAGTTCTTTTCCCAGGAGGTGTGACATATACCCTACATTGAACCCATTAGAAGGGAGCTAACTGAGCCCCTTCCCATCCCACCTTCCTGCCCCTTTCTTGAATTTGTGTTTTTCCTCTCATGTGGACCTATAGTTGTTCATCTACTAGTTTTAAATTAGTATTGAATACATGAGATGCTGGTTTTTCTATGCTTGAGATACTTTGCTGAGGAGAATGTTCTTCACCTCCATCCAGGTAAAAGATGTAAAGTCTCCATCTTTTTGTGGCCGGATAGTATTAACATTTGACCACCTTTTGTAATTGCAGAAATCAAACTTGTCTTGAGCATTAGAATTTTAATGTAGTTTTTTACTTTTAAAAACAAAACACCTAATTAAAATTCTGGAGTTGTAAAGTACTACTAAAATTGTAAAAAAAAATCTTTAGAACAAAAAAGGTCAAAAGAAGAACTGAGATGGCATATCAATAGAGATTATTCAATCTGAGGAGCATAAAGAAAAATAATAATAAAGAAAAATAGAAGAGCCTCAGACACCAATGTGCTATCATTAAGTATAACAAAATGTGCATAACAGCAACTGGATTCTTATGGAAGTAGTGCGAGATCTTTCAAAAGATTTTCTCCTCTAAAAACAGATTTTACTTTTTTATGTCATGTTCCTGGTGTAACCTGAAATTTGGAGTTCTCTTAATATAATGTCACAAAATGGGATGAATTAGTCCACTTCATGCTGTAACTTTATTTGGCAGGAAGTATTTGGGAGGAAGTATTCTAACCCCAAATAAAAACAAAAGCTTAATAGCTGCTTCCACTCTGAGATACCTTGGGATTTTAACTTTCTATGCCACTTGTACCTTGACATTGTCGGCTGTGCTAAGCTTGTCAGATTCTGAGGGCCTTATCACACTATGAGAATAATAACCTCTATTTCTAGGCTCAGTTCTACATGTTTATATCAACCCTTAGTTTTTGGACCTATAGTTTTCACTCCATTTTAGTGGTCAGGTGCTTATAAGCAGTTATTTAAAAGTTTTGATCAGTATTTGCAATGATTTTTATTGAGAAGATCATTAAAAAAACACAAAAAAATTAAAGTACTAACATTTCAAGGTGAAGCCATATTTTCAAGATCAGTGGTTTGAAAATTAAGTTTGCAAACTTGCCACCATGTGCTTATGTTGGCAGCACTGTACAAACAACTCAGTAAGGTTCCATAATCTTGGTATATCAGTGTCTCACAGTTATGTTCAAGTCAATGTGTGGCAGTGTCATGCAAAGTGGCATTCATTATTGTTGTTGCATGTTTTTGTGTGCCATCTTGAGAATGTCAGAACTTCAAATGGGGCAACAACTAATATTCATAAAATCTTTGTTAAATTTGACAAGAGTAGAAGTGAAATCAGAAATATGTGAGTCCAAGTTTATGGAAATAATGCCATAAAAAATGGCAGTATACAAATGGATTAAACATTTTCCTGAGGGAAGACACAGTTTTACTGATGAAGAGAGGTCAGGGATGCCAATAATGAGCAGAACTGATGAAAGCATTGGAAAAATTTATTTAATTCTCTGTCAAAATAATTGACTGACTATGATAATCAAAGCAGACCAATTAAACATTGATAGAGAAACAGGAAAATTTTAACTGAAAAAGTTGGCCAAAAACTCAATGGTTCATGAATCATGACAATGCACTAGCGGTGCTGCCTGTGAGGAAGATTTTAGCCAGTAAATGAATAACTATAATATAACAGCCTCCTACCCTACTGATTTGGCCCCCAATGACTCTTTTCTTTACCTAAAGAAAAAGGAGGAAATATTAAAAAGAAGATATATTGATGACATCCAGGACACCATGGGTAATACAATGACAAGTTTTTCATCCATTGGAGAAAAAAATTCCAAAATTGCTTGGGCTAGGCACTGGGCATTGGTGCATAAGCTTCCCAAGAGTACTATTTCAGGTGTGACTGTGGTGACAGCAGTGAGGTATGTAACGCTTTTTCAAGAATGAGTTCCCAAACTTATTGTTAGACTTCTGTAGGCACAATCTAAGATGCAATCATACACATATAAACTTATTTTATTTTTAAAATTTTTTTATTACACCAAGTTGTGCTGTATGATTTAAATGTGAAAAGTCTTCTAATTTCAGTATTGTGGGCTTATTAATTATAATCAATTCTCCCAGAGATAAAAAGAAAAGCTCAGATGAAAACTATATGTTACAATTCATCAAAGAGTTAGTTATATAAGAAAGGATTACTCAAGACCTTCTAAAATGCATTTCCAGTTTAGGAAAAATTAAACAAAACAGAGAGAAATAGGAGGAAGCCTGGTCTTCAAAGTGCCTTTCGTTCAAAGATCAAAGAAAGTGGTAAATATGTATATGAATCTGAGGAAATTTAAGTATATAATATCATTACAGTAATTTTATTAATCACTACTAGAAAAATATGTTCTGCATTCTATCAAGATTAATGTTAATGGATATATTTACCCTATTCTGGTCCAGAACTTACATTTTTTAATAATGATTAATAAAATTACTGTAAAAGCTTTAAGACAGTTGAGAAAATCTGAAATCAGAATGAGTATCATATCTAAAAAAAAATGGGGATTCTCTTTTAACTCTGCTGTGGTCCTGACGCCAGAGTGGGATCATTCCTACATGGCAGTGTATAAATGGATTAAACATTTTTCCAAGAGAAGAGAAAATGTGAGGAAAGAACAGAATGTCTAATTAGAACCAATTGATACCTAAAAATGTCCTTTTTAAAACATCCTCATGGTGCTTGAAGTCAGAGTCATGTCTGTGACTGCTATGTAAAGAAAACAATTGGCTGAGATATTAAACTAAATCCCTGGAGAAATTCTTTTCATTATACTCAAAACATTCAGCATTCTATTGGATCATTGGTTTTGTTTTAATTCTTGGATCCTTAGAAGGATTAATTCTATTTTTTTCTAACAGCTAGAGGACTTCATAGTTATAACGTTTATAATCGAGTTTTTGTTTTAAACTCTTTTGCTTTTCCTTTCTCATTCTTTTCTTTTTACTCTCTGTTTTGTTCTATACTAATTTTAGTTTTCATATTTGTACTACATTTAATGCAGCTTAGTAAAGGGCAATAAATCATTTCTAGAAGATGACTGTTATAACTAAATAGATGAATTAAATAGCAGTATGATATAATTAACATTGGAATCCATTTGGTTTTCTCTTTGTGTATTATATTCAATTTAAATTCCTGTAGGAGGAGAGAACTAACAGTTCTCTGACACCAACATGACATATTCATGACCTCAAATATTGGTCATTTCTTTGTGTTAGGAAAATTCCACTTCTACTCTTTTAGTTATTTAAGACAGTTAAGAAACAAGTAACGTAACTTATGTATCAACACTCACAGCATTACTGTCAGTGCATACATTAGTCTGGGGTTTCCGACCTGCAGGCTGTATACTGATTTTAGGGCAGACTTTTCTTATCTGTGGTGTCAAATATCAGGAAAAGTATGCATAGACCTTTTTTTCTAATAAGCCAATTAAGTTTCTTTAGTTTTTGTGTATTTAATGTGTAAACCAAGACAACTCTTACTCTTCCAACGTGCAGCAGAGAAAGAAATAGTTTGAACAAAACTAAATTAGACAATTTTCTCTTGGTGGCCATCAATTTAAAACTATTATATCATCAAGTGTGTGGAATCCCATCTAGGTCAGCATTTAGAAAAGTCCTTCTTAAGTGTACACAGTCCAGAACTAAAATGCATCCAAAACAGTGTTTCCTCCTTGTAAGACACTACAGCATCTGTCAAGGGGGTGTTCAATGTTATTGCAATAAATCTAAGAATGGTAGCATTCTTAGATGCTTAGAATGCTTAGAATGATCAACATAAAGAATGCTCAATTTATCAATAGGAACAAAATAATTTTAAAAGGTCAATCTTTACCATTAGTGGTTTTGAAGCTATTATGTGAACTGATCATATTTAATAATCACTTTATAAGACCATCTTGGAATAGCTCAGGAAGAGGGAGATGAATGTTTTGTTTTTCAAAAAAGCACTGCTAAGACTAATTGGACCAATACTGGAAAAAAGGTTATACATTCATTTCCACTGTATAAAGCATTAATTTTTTTTTATAATGTAGAACAATATATAGAAATAAATATCTAAATTAAAATCTCAAAACACTAAAACTTAAAGTTTGTCATTTTAAAATATATATTGTCACATCTCATTCCTGACACCACTTGTCAGGGCCCAGGACTGGCCAGGTCTTGGGCCCAGCTTAACTAGGTTCCGGATGCAGACCACTAAGTTACGTTGCTCAGGTCTGTTAGGTGCCTGAGGGCTATCTACTTTAGGTGGAGAGAAAGAAAGTGTGTCTTAGAGAGAGTAAAGCAGTCTTCTTAGAAAGATAGATGTTAGTCTTTAGCAGAGCTTGGTAATCTTCAGCAGAGAGATGTGTGCTGGCATTGCAGGCAGAAGAGGAGACAGATTGCGAGTAAGCGAGTCCGTGATGTACACATGCTCCCGACTGCCTTCTCCTCCAGCCTAATATAAGGCTGATCTCGTGCCTCTCAACACCATAGGTGTAGAGACTGCCAATTCACTTATGCTTTCATTTCGCGAGCTCTCATGCTTGTTAGAGCTAAATCCCTCTCCATGCCCTTTCCAGTGAAGTGTTCCATTATTGAACTATACAGGTATTTCTAACAACTCTCACTCTTCCTAGCCATAGGCTATATGGGCTGCTACGATATATCATTAAAAATGTATACAGGTGTATAATGTTATTCATAGTAAGTAAAGAATTACTTATTTTTATGTTATTATCAGGCCAAATGATTTTCTTACTTGGGCTTATGGCAAAGTATTCTATAGCCACTCATGTTTAATTACACTTAAACAACAGGTATTTTATGTTGTTCTGTTTTTTTGTTTTTTTTTTTTTACTTCAAATTTCTAACAAAAAATCAAATAACATTGATTATATGAAAACATACTTTATTGTATTTTATGCTATTAGAGCAAAATTAAGGATATTGTAGAATAAAACTAAAATTACTATAAAAATGGCTTTGGGGGAAAAGATATATACCATAAAACAAGAAAAATAATCACAAAAATCTGTTTGTTATTGCCAGTTTTTATTTCTGAAATGTAATATTTTCAGTGGGTCTTTGATAAAACCTGAGAATTCTGAAATACACTTTTGTTGGTTACCTTACAGGTACTTAATTAGTCCTAAGACTATCCCATTTGGTTTTTTGTTTTGTCTTCAATGATCACACTACCAAAAGAGAAAATAAAACGTTTGCCACATGGTGGTGCTGGTGGATAATATAAATCCAAATTACTTCTGAAACTTAAGTTGAGAGAAATGGAAATGGCGAGTTAAATAAAGGGAAGGATAGCTTCATTCACCTCTATTTTCCCTATTTTTCATTTCTCCTTTTGACACAAACAGTGTAAATTAGACAAAATGGTTGCTACTGATGACTTGGGTCCTTGCTAACCAGCAAAGGGGACAGAGATCTTTAACACAAATTTCATGGCATTGGAAGCTGAAAATTAATGACGCTATTATTTTCATTTTTAAATGGTTTCTGCTTTACCATAAAAGATTGCTTCAATTACACACTTTATTTTCATCCTCTCAAAAGGACAATTTTTTGTATGACCCTTCATGTTTTCACCTGGCATGGTGACCACTAATTTAGTATTCTGTTCTTGATGGGAATGCAAGTATTTTAGTATGTAATTGAATATACAAATTAAAATTCATAGGCAATGCTAATGACAAGCAAATAGCTCAAGGTCACATATACTTATTATGTATAATGTTGGATTCTTTTTTTCAGAAATATATTGCTTTCTCAAAAGCAAGCTCTCCTAAAGTGGTAAAGGTTTTTCATATGTATTTGCTGTGTTTTTTACTAAGCTCAGTTTCAGGTTTCAATTTTTTTTAATAAATATATTATAAAATGTTTATAAACTACTCAGTAATTTTTTATTCAATTACATAAACAAAAGTGAAAAATTATGACACTGATATATGTATATGTGTGTGTATCTATATATCTTTTCAGTTATCTATTAACCAAGGGCATATCCATGAATTTCTTATGCCTAGAGTTAACCTAGACTGTGGTGCTCCACAGTGAGGGTGAGATGGTGGAGTTATATGGAAAAGATTTTCAATGATACAATGAAAGTGTTCAGTTTTTGCTTCACTTCAAAGAACCCAGCTGACACATTCTTTGTCACATTGGTAGGCAGATACAGTATTAACATCTTTGAAATGGAAGAATAGGCAGTCTGAAGGTCTCAAATTCTGCTTCTATATAGATAAAAGAATAAGGAATTAACTCTTGTCCTGAACAACAACTGTTTTAACCTTAAGGCAAAGGATGTTGGTACAATTTACTTGTAACTGTACATCCCCAGTCAACCTGTGAGTCATATAATCATTTGAGTTTCCATTCATGCTTTTGTTTATTTTAAATGCATTTGATAACATTAAGAGTGCACAGTGAAAAACTGACCCATTTCAAATTGCACATAAATATTACTATAAGAGCTCATAGTTCTAAAAATTTACTGATAGGAATGGAAGAAATTCATATAATATGAAACATAGTGAGAGTATACAGGGTATGGTTTTTTTTTTTTTTTTTTTTTGAGTATACAGGATATGTTCAGAATGGAGTTAAGAAACTATTACTAGGTTGCCTGGTACAAGAATAAGAACTTTTTATGATGATTCTATTAATACTATCTTTTTGTCCTACTGAATGTAGCTTCGTTTTTCTAATAACAATATTTTACATTGTTATTCTTTTCTTCTTTATAGATATAACAAAAATAAAAGTCCTTATTTGATCAATTTCTCTCAGCTTTTTAGTCTAGGTCAACTATGTCTCTTCTCTATCTTGTTCTTAATTACTTTAAGCACGACAAACTCATGAAACAAAACATAACATAAAAGAAAACAATTAAAAAATTACTTACACAGAAGAAATTGGACATCCTTTCCCCCACTTGTTACTTGTGTGCTATTTTTTTTTTTTTTTTTAGTATAGAAACACTGGACTGATTACAAGTCAAATGAAATCTAATGCAATCATGGTTCTATCAATCACTTCAGCTCCCCGGGATGTAATTTTCTCACTTATAAAATGCCAAGATTTGGCTACTGAAAGCCTGAAGTGTGATCAGTCTGACTGAAATGCATGTTAGGTTTGAAATATAAAACAGGTTTAAAAGACTTAGCAAAAAATTAATATTTTAAAATACTTCATTAATAATTGTAAATTGATTCCATATTAAATGATAACATTTTAGATATTTTTAAATAGAATGTATTATTCAAATCATTTAATCTGTTCTTTTTTGGTGCTTTAATGTGACTATTATACAGTTAAAAATATTGGTTCACAACTTTGACCTGCATTAGCTTTCTATACGACAGTGCTGACCTAGAAAAACAAAATTTAAAGTTTAAAAGTTTAAAAAAAAAAAACCACAATGAGCTATCAACCTAACTCCAGTGAAAATGGCTCACATCAGAAAGTCCTGAAACAACAGATGCCGGCATGGATGTGGAGAGAAAGGAATACTTATACACTGTTGGTGGGACTGCAAATTGGTATAATCTCTATGGAAAGTAGTATGGGGTATATCAAAGAACAAAAAGAGAACATTTAAAATGTACTCAGCATAGATAAATGATAAACATTCGAGATGATGGATATACTTAGTCTTATTTCATCCTTCCACAATATTTATACATGTTGAAACATTACAATGTACCTTATAAATCTGTACAATTGTTTTTGCCTACTAAAAATCAAATAAAACTCGAAAATATTTTTCAAGTTAGTTATTTTATTAAAAAGTTCTTTTTAATGAAGGTCTTCTTCTAAGGTTTTAAACTTTTATTATGATTTGTGTACCCTAGATTGACAACCCAGTTACTTTCTCAGGTAAAAAAAAAAAAATTCTTATCTATGAATTTGACCCCCTTTGGCTAACGACCCAATTTTGAGGGGGGTTCTGATAACTGCACAAGAGGAATGACACTTAAACAAGACAGGCACCTCAACTTTACTTTTTTATCATGTGACATTCTTACATATGTTGCTTTTTCTGTGTTATGAAAATTAGATTAACATTCTCACAGTACTATATCGTATCATTAAAATTATCACACAAACCTTTTCAATCAAAAAATGGAATATGAAAAATTGTGACATGGCATTTGGCTGATTTGGAGTTCTATTAGCTTTTTACAAGAGTTGGTAATACTGTGAATAAACTTACCTGTTCTTTATCAAAATATATAATAGAAATGGGATATCATTTGCCATGGACGGCTTCTGTGTGAAAGTGATTACACTAAAAGGATACCTAAGTCACATGTCAGAAAATGGCATGGCACTATTCTTTATTTAGAAATATCTCTCTGTGTGTTTATAAAATGTATCTCTTTTATAAGCCTAAGATTAATGTGAGATTCCTTTATATCTAATTATATACATGCGTATATATGTTTTTTCTAAGATAAAAACACTCCCAAAGAACACTCATTTTCTTTGGTAAATTATGTCATATTCAAAAATGTTATGTGTTCAAAGCACAGCAAAATTTATTCTTTCTTATAAAAGTATAGTTTTATTTATATATGTCCTGGTTTCCTGCTCTGTGCAAGGCATTGAAGTAATTTATGGACAGCACAACAAAATAATATAAAACCTACAAAAGTGAAAACTATTTTCTTAATGGTAATTCATTCACATGATGTGTTTTGGTGCACAAGAACCCAATTAAATTTCTGTTCACTGTTGAATACACAACTACTGAAGATTGTTGATACTGAAAAAGGTCATTAATACATTCTATACTTTTCAAATTGAACTCTACTGTTGTGTCATATTGACTTTATATCTATATTTTATAAAGCCAAAGGAAAATGACAAGTAGGACAATTGAATTCTTTTAATTATACCACACAACTAAAAATTCCAGAATATTGCAAGTAAACTTTTTTTGAAAATAGAAGTAAAAAATAATACATATATCTGAAATCAATTCAAAAATATGCTAGGTAAACTTAACTATTATAAATCCTTGTTGGAAGTAGTTATTTCTACTCACTTAGATTGAATATTAAGGCCCCATGACAATTAGAATATTTATGAAATAATACTGAATAATCATTATAAATTTAAACTAAATCTTTTTTAATTTATATTACATTTTTATATACTTCCACTTAAATATTACAATGTAAATACATGATGTGTCTGTTATGGGAGCATCTCAATGACATCTTAAGCATTATTCCATGAAGACCAAATATTATTATTTTTTTCCTTAGGTGGGAGTTTTTCATATTCTTTTTTCTTAAGTGTAAAATTATCACTTTGCTACAAGAATGGTATAATTGGTGGATTTAGCACTGAATACATGAAAAAGTAATACACCTTTGACCTACAGTTAGAATAGCCCTTCATTTGTACTTTATTTTGTTTTAATATTCTCATGAATAGAGTCTCACTTTTCTTCATTTCTGAAAAGCATTCTGAGAGGAGTGATTTTTTTATTATGATGTCCAACAGTAAATGAAGAGACTATTTATAACCAGCACTAATTTCACAGCTATAATGTTGTTTTGCCCTCATTGCAAATATTTCATAATAAAAATATAGTTATGCTAAAAAATCTGGCTAACTCTCTTTTTTTTTTTTTTTTTTTAGAGACAGAGTCTCACTTTATGGCCCTCCGTAGAGTGCCGTGGCCTCACACAGCTCACAGCCAACTTCCAACTCCTGGGCTTAAGCGATTCTCCTGCCTCAGTCTCCCGAGTAGCTGGGACTACAGGCGCCCGCCACAACACCCGGCTATTTTTTGGTTGCAGTTTGGCCGGGGCCGGGTTTGAACCCGCCACCCTCGGTATATGGGGCCCGCGCCTTACCGACTGAGCCACAGGCGCCACCTGGCTAACTCTCTTTTAATGCTTAAATAAAAATATAATCGATTTCAAGTAACAATTATAAATTTAAAATGATCTAGTACTATCTAGGTTCTTATTCGGGAACTGCCTAGGTGACTTAAGTCATAAATCAAAAAATTCTCGGGCATAACCAGAAATCCTTTCAATAATGGTAATTTTGTCTAATTTTTTGCTTATGTTGGAAATTTAATGGTTGAAATGAATACGGCCTATAAAAATTCTGGATATTAACATTTATTAGTGTTATGTGCCTCATTATTATCTTCCAGGGTATATAGGTGTTTGTTTTAATTTCTTTAGGACATTGCTTATTGTGTGAGGAAATACACATTAATGTATTCTACCCATCTTCAATAGTTTATAATACATCTACTGCTTTATATCTGTGTTATGTAGTTTAATTTTAATTTTTTTCCCTGGTGTTTCTACCTGTCAGCACATTATGATTTTTTATTTTTTTTTTATTGTTGGGGACTCATTGAGGGTACAATAAGCCAGGTTACACTGATTGCATTTGTTAGGTAAAGTCCATCTTGCAATCATGATTTCATAGAATGTTTCTGCTAGTGCAAATCTTACCATTTTGGTAGATTAATTTGGGAGGAGAGAATGTATTACTTCATTGAATCTTCAAGTCCATGAATGATAAAACTGCTTTTGATATTTTTCTATTATTTCTGTATATATCTCCTAAGAAGCGTTGTGGGTCTCTTGTTAGGCTTATTCCTAGATATTATTGATTTTAATCACAATTATGAATGAGATAGTTGTCTCTAATCAAAGAATGATATTTATTGTTTGTGATAATTTTTAGCTAACCAACTTGCTTAATTACCTTATTGATTTAAATGATTTGTATATATAAGTTCTAGGATTTTCAAGGTAGTCAGTAAAATCAATTAAAATCAAATATGCTTATATTTATTTTTGTGAATTCTTATAAGAATGTTAAAGAATAAGATAAAATGTATATTTTATTTTATTGCATGGGCCAGGACTTCTAATTCAAGTGTAAGTATACTTAGTAAAAAAGGCTATATTTTACTATTTTAATTTTATTGCTCCACAACACTGTTTTCTGTTTATTTTTAGCAGATAGGTTTTCTTAAAGATTTTAATTCTTGTTTCTTACATTCTCTTTAAATAACAAATGAATGCTGAAGTTTTTAACTATTTTTAAGCATCTACTTGTGAGGATCATTATTTTTCAATTTCCAACAAATTTCTCAATATAACATATTTAAATGATTTTCAGACTGAAACATATTCTTAAACATATTCAAAAACTTACATAGATTTGAATGATTTTTTTTTTTTTTTTTTTTTTTATTTTGGCCGGGGCTAGGTTTGAACCCGCCACCTCTGGCATATGGGACCGGCGCCCTACTCCTTGAGCCACAGGCGCCGCCTTGAATGATTTTTAAGAGAATAAATTTCAATATTCTCCACCTCATAATAACTATGTTCTTTATGTATCTGACAATGTGTACACATTGCCCCTTCCCAATTGTCTTTCTTCCATATACCAAATAAACCCAATTTTAAGTCATCTAAAATATGATGAATTGCCACTGGTTATAAAATATACTGAAATGCATAATGAAGGGAAAAATTAAACATATCTGTGTCTGCAAAGATTCTTTTCAATAAGGAACCCTGAAGCCAAGAGAGGCATTATTATGTATGTATCTCTCTTATAAATATTTAGTTTAAGAGTGCATTGTGTGATATAAGAATGGGTTATTTTGATCCATATTACAACATTCTGAATCCAGATATAATGTTACAAAGTAAGAGAGATGGTAGCCTTCATTGAATAACTTTCTCTGATTCCACTATTACTCAAAGTAAAGCTTCCTTACTTATGGAGAATCCAACAAAGGGAAAAACATCTTCTTTAAATAGCAATGAAGGCTATTTGAATGAGATCTTTTTTATTTTGTTCAGGTCAAATATTAATGACCATCATTCCGACCATAATAGATGCTCTGCCATTTATAGATTATATTATAATTCCATCTGTTTTACTTCCTCCTTGAAAAAACAATAAATACCCAGTGCCCATTTTATATGACATTACTTTGGCTTCCATTGAATTAGCTGCATGTTTTTCCAATGATCAATTCACTTTTGATCTTCTTGTCCTAAAGAACATGAGAGAGAGAAGAGAGAGCGGCAGTGTAAGTTTTGAAGGCTGATGCTTTAACCTTCCAGGGAATTTTTTCCATGTTTACTCTCCACGTGAGAAAATCACATTGCAAGAGGAATTGCTTCTTCAGCCACCATCCCAGAGGGCAGCAGGTAGAGCAGACTTAAATAGGCCTAAGGCCTGGCCTACTTTCAAATTAAAACCAAGAAAGTAGACCTGAAAACACACATTTGCTTATGCTGAAATTGTGAGGGCAGGGTTACCGCTGAGAAATGGTTATCTTCCTTATGTAAGATAGAGAGCTCAGGCGGTAAGAAAAACCAAACAATTAACATCGCTATATTCACATGAGCATTTCTGTGACATTTAATAATTATGAAATACACCCTTTTTAAATCACTATGAATAGGGCACACTATTAGGTAAAAGTAGGAATACCTGTCTTTGAATTTGCTGATCTCTGCTTTATGAATCAAAGCAGGCAGGCAGCCATACATTTTCCCATGAGCACACATATATGAACACTTAAAAAAATACAACATAGCTTTGACTGTCAAGGTAGACGTATGTGGATTCATTCTATGTGTGTCTCACATTCCATTCTTTTTCTAAATAGACTCTTCTTTAGTATTGATGTAAACTATGCCTAAATTTAAAGGACAAAAACATACCGTTATGTATTCTAAACGGAGAGGATCTAGTCAAGGACAGGGATAGCTGTCACAGTGTGAGGAAGAACAAGTCAAAAAAAAAATAAGCTTATGTGAAAGCTAATATTTCTCTGCAAAAGGAACTTGGCTGAAGTGGAACACTGAGGATTATATTTAGGTACTGATATTCTTGCACTAAGAGGATGCACAGAAGGAGAAAATAGAAACTATTAGGACTGATGAATGTGTTATAAAGTTTAGTTCCAGAATTATATATATCGACGGAACAACCTGGATTCACTTACACAAAGCTAAATTTAAGACATTCAAACCTTACTTCAAAGTTTTGATTTAAAAAATATGTATTCATATACATGGAAAATACAGGAATCTATAAAAACTGTATTAACACTAACAAAAGAAGTCAAGTGCCTGGCATTTGCATACTAAATACCCTAATTGTCATATTTTCTTTTGTGACACTATAATCCAAGACCCACAACAACAAAACATGCAGAGGTAATTTTCTTTTTAAGTTCCAGTAGCCTTTAATACACAGTTTTGGAACTAGATACATATTGAGGCTCACCCTGGCCATTACATAAGTTACTACTTATGATCATTAAGTAACTCTATGGGAAGAAAAACTAGTAATTGAGGCCATAGACTTCCAGTCTCTAGAGATATTCCTGGAGAGGTAAAAAGCAAATTGGGCAATCACAAAGGAAAGAAAGGTAACATTTGATAATTTATTTTTGTGACCACAATCTCAGTACAATAAATGTTGGTAGATCAGATAGAAAGCGAGGCTTATGCCCAAATCTTCCTTAACTTTCATTCTCCTCAGTTTATGCTCAAAACTGATCATTAGGGAAGGCAGGGGAATGAAGGGTACCAGATCATGGTAAAGGATAATTTTCATAACAGGACACTAATTTTTCTCTTATGAAACTTTTTTTTTTTTTTTGCCAGAGCTGGGTTTGAACCCGCCACCTCTAGCATATGGGACCGGAGCCCTACTCTTTGGGCCACAGACGCCGCCCTCTTATGAAACTTTTGAGCAAGAGATATAAGACAACTTGAGTCAAGTTATTTTAGCAGAACCTGCTTAGTGAATGTGGAAAAATCATTGTTCTGGAATCTGACCAGATTGAGGTGGGATAGGAAAAGGGTAAATAAAGGAGCAAGCACAAATGTACTTCCATCAAAATCATGTTCATTTATGATTTTGATAAGTATCTACCTTAAAACACCCTGCCCAATTTTTTTTTTCTGTAAAAGTTGACGGTAAAACAGTATTTCTACATGTCTCAGTAATAATAAAAAATTGCTAAAAAAAATGGTGTCAAAATAATAAGTTAATCAAATAAGGACATAAAGAAGAAATATGTGACAATAACTGATGTGGCTGTAGTAAATTGACTAAAAGGTTAGAGTAGAAAGTTAGTCAAAAAGGGGAGAATGTTTTTGAGCGGGAACACTTAACAAAAGAAAAATGTGCTCGACTAAGGTGAAATCATACATAAAGATTAAGCCATATATGATACAAGCTTGACAAAACTTAAGGAAAAATTAATAATTTTATCTCCAGAACATTTCTCTTGAACGAAATGATCTTTGAACTGTAACATATAGAACAGAAATATTTAAAAGACATAGAAATCCTATCAGTAAAAAATAAAGCAAATAGAATCAATTTTCTAGTTTCTGATGAGAATTATCTATAGGCAGAATGTAAAACAACAAAAGTAATAACAACAAATGGAAAAAGAGTGCCTTTTCTTCAATGAACTGTACCAAAATTTAATAACTTAAAAAAAGTTAAATATGTGGGTAGGCAATATTTTTTCAGGTTTTATATTCAGTGTACATTCGGGAATTTAGAATCAGTGGCATTGGTGTAAATTACTTGAAAAATTTTAGAATTATTTAGAAAATACAATTTGGTGGCATTTATAATCAATGCCTAGTATAATTTTACTTAGAAAAGTAAACCACCTTTCCGTAAAGTAGGCACATAATCAGGTTGAGATTATAAAACCTATGACAAAATATAGTTCCATTTTTCTCTCTTTTCTATCTCACCATTTCTATCTCTTTCTCTAAGCCTTTAAGACTGTGATTAAATAAAGCCTCTTAGAAGACAATCAAGACAAATTACACTATGACGATGATGAAGAGGTGTAAGTTATGCTTTGCAGGTCTGTTCTTGGTTTCCTCCTGTCTACCATAGCCAGAAATGATAAAAATATAATGAAAAACTCTTGACTGAAGCAGCATTTATACCATGCTCAGATACTGACTGTAGTATGGTTAAACAGTAACTCACGTGCTCCCTTTGGAAGGGAAGGATCTTAAGGATGAGATGCAGGAAATTACAAAAAACAGAGTTTTGCCTCATTGAAGTACTAAAACATGTCTGTAGCTCACTTTTCAGTAAAGATGTGATTTTATTTTTAAAATGTTTAGAATCTATTTATACAGGGTGTTTGGTGTCCATAAAGTTTGTGTGAGATTTAAGATTGTTTACCATAGTAAATTGTACATGAACTTTATGGAAACCCTGTATATCAAAAGCATTTAGCCAAGTGAAATAGAACTTTCAAGATAGTGAGGGGTTATTAATGTTGCATAAATAATTATAAGAATCACTCTAATACATCAGGAGAAATGTGATGAGAATGGAAAGAAGGAGCATGGAGACAGGAGAGACATTATAGAGGTCTAGCTGTCAAATCTGCTCATTGACGACATGTCACAGCAAAAAAAGGGCAAAAATTCAATGTAATTCTTGTTTCAAGTACTGAAACATGCATTAGAACATTCTAGTTTAAAGATACATACTATGATAAGGATTATTTTAATCTGTTTCTACAAACTGATTATTATTGTTGTAAAATACATTGATTTTGTTAAAATGTGGAGATAATTAGGTACACCATTTATTAACTTATTAAGCCACTTATGTAGCATTTGTGGAGAACATGGTGTAAATAAAGAACCCTTGCTTACATCAGAGCAGGGGAAATACTGAAGCTAGGAGAGTTTAAACACCAAGAACCACAGAGTTAGCAAAAATAAGACAGAAACTTCTTCCTATTTGGCTCTAAATCCCTGTTCTTTTCTTCAACCTAGACCTATTTGTAAGGAAGGAAAAAGAAAAAAAACCCACAAGAATAAAATACCTATTTATGTACTCATTTTCATAGCTTCATCTAAATTCTTAGCTCTTCTCTGTCACTCAGAGAGTTAACTCAGGTTTCTGTTGCAGCTATATGTCTTCTGAGCCTTCAAAGCTCTAGGTGGAATTAGATTCAGTCAGATGTGGGTTTGAAGCCAGACTCTAGATTAACTAGGTGTCTGACCTTGAGTGAGTGTCTTAACCTCCCTGAGGTTTAACAAAGCTGTTAATGAGCTCACAAAGCTGGTCGCCTGGAGTTGTGCTCACAAAGTGCAAATAGGGAAACGCAGTAATCAGAAACAGGCGTTGTTTCAAACAGGCATCAGGAGTGCGTCAGTCCACCAATCTATCAGACAGGGTTAAGAAAAAAGAATGAGTTGTGACAGCTGGCTTGGGAGATGTATATATTAATTCTGACTTCTTTTATATCTTAACTCCATATCACCTATTTGTATCAAGGGGAGTTCATCTGAGAAGCAATGAGCAATTTGAAAAATTACAGCACTGAACTAAGAATTAACAGTTTTTTATCTCTTACAATATTATTATCTTGTTGTTAATTGTTATTGTTTAGATTATAGAAAGAAGGACTAAGGAGATTTGATCCCAAGTACTTACCATTGGGAAATATGAAGTTGATCTCTGCTGCCAGCATTTGAGCATCTCTGGACACTGTTTCTTCCATGACATAAGGGTTTGCGAATAAACAATTTCCAAAGATATCTTTGATATGAAAATTCTATGATTCTATTGCTTGAGTTCTAACAAAAGTATCAGGTAGAAAAGACATCTTTGAAACCTAAAGCTATGAAAATAATAACTATAAACTGCAACTGAAATGGAATATCTTCTTATTAAAAATGATTTTAAACTGATACATTCTCTAATCCATCACACTATTGCAAGTACAGGGTGTTTATAATGTACATGTAAGTATATAAAATACACAGGCTTCCACTTATCTATCCTTTATTGAAAGTGAGATATTGAACTCTTAACAATTACTGTGGACATGTATGTCTCTGTTCAATTATACTATTGTATTTTGCTTCATATATTTTGATGATCTGTCCTTAGGCAAGTAAATACTCATTAAAAAATAAAAAATTAATAAATAAAATACATAGGCAGGTATCTTTTATATAAAGATTAATATTTGAAATATTAATAAGATAAATGTATTATTATTTATATAAAAAGTGTAAGTTTATACTGGGAGTAGAAAGAATAAAAACAAATACTTAATCCTACCAAATTAAAAAAAAAGGAGAGGATTACTGTGTTATAATTTAAATAAAATTACTTAAATATTATTATATGTAAAATAATGATACACATGTATGGTTTATCATGTTTAGTTGAGTAGGAGAAAGATTTGAAGCACTAATAGAAAGAATAAAAAGCAAATTTAAGAGGTAAAATTTTAGCTCCATATTTAATGAAATTCTACTGAGTGTTTTCTGGTACTAAAACCACTCAGTTCTCTCATCTTTATCTGATAATTCTAAAAATTATATAAAAAAAATGTTCACTGCATTTTGATTTTTTTTTTAAATCATTTTGTGAATCACATAGGCCTAAACATTTTAGAGACATATATTCTGAAGTTGTAAGATGATGACAATGAACTACCTTACCACCTGGTCTGATACCATTATTCAATGTCTTTTCATTTGTTATACATGGAATTTTTCTATCCTCTTTATTTAATTCAACCAGAAAGGGCTGTTAAGTGTGCTATGCTTGTTGTTCTTGTATCCTACCAGCAGGGTTGGTCATGAGACATGGTTTGAAATTGAATTTCATTAATAGCTCAGCAGCCTATTAGTATCCCCCTCCGTATGAAGACACACCAGATTCATAGAGAACAAGCAGGGATCTGCCTTAGTTTGATCTCACAGACACTATCTCTTCTAAAAAAAAAGGTAAAATGCTTAATCAAACCACAAGCCTTGATGCATCCTCGTTTCTGAAGACCCATACCCCAGGCATGTGGGTTTGTCTCATTTTTAGATACACATAATAAAACCGTCATTCTGAAAGTTCATTCATGTCTGCCTGATACAACTGCTGACACAGTGGGCTTGCATTCTTTTAAAACATGGGGCACAGTGGGGGTTTGCAACAGGCCCTATTTGCTAGTCAGCTCTCACAATGGATCACAGTCTAAATCCTTTCACCCTAGGTTTCAAAATTGAAACATGAACCCTCTGAGAAAGCTTTCATGTATTTCCTTTAAACTGGGCTGCAAAAATAATGAGCAATTAGCTCTTGTAATGATGCACTGCTGTTTAGATGGACGACTTGTAGATATTTCAAGTAGCCCATTTGGATCCTGGAGAAAAGAAAAGGAGTCTATCCAGGATGAGCCTTCCTATTTAGTCTTCAAAGTCTAGGGTTGCTCACCACCAAGCTGAGTTTCTGAATAAAATGGTTGCTTTTGGTCTCTATAAAATGTTGGCACCCTGTTAGAATCATGGTTTTCAAGTTTCCTTCCTAGTGCCAAATTTTCATGCTATGTAACTAAAAAGTTGAAGCTTTAATATATGTATAAAAAATATTACTTCTCTACAGATTTAGTTTGATTAAACAGATTTGTTTGTAGCTCTTGTCATATGTAGGACTTTTATTAAAAAAAAAATTAAACACGGATCCTTGATCCTTTTTGTTGAAATCTAGTCATGAGCACAACTGGCAGCTGACGTTGGTTGTTGGTTTGTTTTCCTATCAAAATGTAAAAAAAAAAATGGAGCCAGATTATGTTAGATTAAATATATATAAGACACTTTTTCTCAATTTATATTGTTTGGTAATCCATAATTAATGAACTGAATTCACATTGAAATTTTTTTCTCTTGTAAATGCTGTGAATACTTCTAGAAAGCTCTAAAATTCCAGTATTAGCATTTAATCAGTTTAGGTTTGGAGAGCCTCAGAGGGAAATATTTTTCAGGAATGAGTACTCATACTGTATTGCAGGAAACAAATTTCATATGATAAATAATGCTGTTCCATTTCTAATGTTGAATTAGTAGCCCTTCAAATTAGGGTCTTATGATAAATGAGCAAAAGAGCTCTCTACTGACTATAATTTCATCATATTAGTTACCTTTTTAGGTTATATTATTTATAATAATAAAAAATATTAATTTGATGAGGCAAACTTTAGTTCTACCACTTATTAACACTGTAAGTTAGATTAGTTTATCAAATCCTGAGAATATTATAGAAAAAAATGTGTATTTATAATATGGGGCATGAGAGACCAGCTATGATTAGTGCTCCCTAATAGATTAACAGGAATCAGAAAACAGAGCCTCCCTTGAGACATCAAGCTCTTTTGCAACAGAATCTGATTTTTTTTCATCTTTACCTAACATACAATGCTACATCATTCATTTTATTGCATTTAGCACTTAACCAGAACTCGAACTTTGCTGGGGAGAAAAAAAAAAACGGCATTTGGATTCTGGAGTAGTGAGCATTCTGTTTAAGTGCTTTGGGTGATAGTGGGGTACAGAAAGTAGAATGGAAAAAAAAGAAGATTTTTTCCCTCCAATCATATTAGTTCAGAGACAAATTCTGGTGTATGACTTTCTTTCTGTAACTTTAAGAAGAAAAAGCCTCTTTTTAATGTCTGCAAAATTCTCTCTAAAATCTTATTCTGTTTGAACCAGAAACCAGTTTTAGTTCTTGCTGTTCCTGAATTGCTGATGACAGCAGACTGCTCAGTGCAGAAAGTCCTGTTTGAAGGCACACCCCAGCCCAGGACAGGAGGGAGGGCAGGGCCAGAGATGCTAATGGCTGCAAAGAAGCTGAGTGGGAGTTACAGAGAACACGTTCCTTACACACCAGACTCTGTGTTCTCTGTAAAACACTTTTATCCTCTCCAGGGAAGGATGCCGTGTGATGACATAATTTGGATTTCTGCAAGGCAAGAATGTCTTTTTAGTGAAGGATTAGGACTGAGAAAATTAGAAACACTCCAGGAGCTGAAGAGAGTTGGAAGTTAATAGATGGCTAGTAATAGATCAAAACAAAGGTCCTGAAGGAGATTATGAGCCTAAAGACTGCTTCATCATAAATTTGAAGTGAGGAAAACTGTCAGGTAGGAAAGCAATGCGACCATTTATTCAGCTCACAAAAGAAACAAGATGATTCTTATGAAGACTTTCAAAGCAAAATATATATATATATACACACACACATATAGGGCACAGCAAAAGCTGAACATGTAGGGAATCAAACAGAATAGTAAATCCATCATTTTTTTCTGCATGGCAGGGCTTTTATGTTAGAAAATCAGAAAATTTCCTGCCAAAGAAGGCACAGGGCCTATAGGCACCTTTGCCTATCCCTAAGAAATGATCTCATTCAATCCAGAGCTACTGGCACATGGATGCACAAAATACACCTAGAAAATAGATTTCTGCATTGTCTAATAGAAATATAACCAGATAAAACGTGTTACCTGGCTCACAAAATCCTCTCCTTGTCCAACATTTCCAAAGGATCAAATGAGCCAAAGAAAAGCAAAGTTCAGATGCTTTTCCGTTTCTTCTTTTCCTGAGCCACACATCTAGACAATATTTTGGGGAGGCTGAAATTGTAATGCTCTTATTCCCTGATCTTTCACCTTGTTCCTCCTGACCCCTGACCTACTAGCTTTCATTTGTCTTTGACCATCTATCTCTTCCAAAACCCTGAATTCCTACTTCATCTCATAGGAAAAACTTGATAATTGTGATCTACATATGAATAACTTTGCCTGACAGTCAAGCCACACCAAGATTTTCTTTTTTCTTCTTATGCAAAGAAGAAAACAATAATAGTGATTTGATAAAGATGCTATCTTTTAGGAGTCTGAACACTCAAATTAAATACACAGAATTCACTCTTAAGAGTCGTAAACACTGCTTTTTAAAAGTAACTAAGAAATTGCCGCGCCCACGGCATATAGCCGTAGTGAGGCAGTGCTGTCCGCATTATAGAACGACGGGAAGGTGGTTTGTGCTCCCCGGAGCTTTGCCCCCAGCGCCCCCAATATGCACAGCATCAGAAATGTTGCCTAGCATGCTCAGTTACCCGCTTAAGTTTAAAGATTGTGGCGTCTACTCATGTGTTTGTCATCCTGTACCAGAAGTCTGTTTGTTCTGATAAACTATCAATATGTACTTTCTTAAGAATGAACACAATACACTGTTGATCCAGATATAACACCACCTCATGAGCTACTAGACTCAGTGGCACCAACAATGAGCACATAAAGATGTTTTCCCACCATAAATACCAGTGAGCTAAGACAATAAGCCTAAGGACACGAAATACAAATTATCTACATAAGTTACAAAGTCACTGAAACACATCCACCCACCATGAAGTCCTGTTCAGAACATCTTACTTCACCAACTGTCACGCATAATAAAAATCAATAGAAAAACTAATACTTGTCAAGAAATTTACTCTAAATCAAAATTATAATTATCAATAACAATAAGATCAAATAGTAAATGTAGAATTAGTCAAGCATTAACATAAAGAAGATATCAAGCTGTTCTAAAAAGATAATAAGAAACTAAGAAAAAAGTTGGAGGCGGTAACATTCCTGAGATACGAGGAAGCGGGCAGAGTTGACTAATAACCGCTACCCTCCGGGAAGCGGAACCTTAAGACATAACAATGCATGATAAATCACACTTACAAACACAAAGATAACCCGCGCACGTAAGCAAAAAGATTGCAAGCTCTGTAAAAATGTATAAATACCAACATGTGTACCCAGTAAATTTGCAGCTGCATACTTCACCCGTAGTGTGTCAGTCTGTCATTCCTTCGCCGATCTCTCAACCTTCCTCGTTCCTTCTCCCTACTTTCCCTCGGACTGGAGCCCACAGACAGGGCGGTCCGTGGCAAGAAATAAATCCTATTTGATTTCATTACAATTATAATTAGCCTTTGTCATTTAATTAGAGTCAATTTTAAAATGACCATCTGAACCTGACAAGGACTACCTAGAAACAGAAATAATTCTCCAGCTACCATTGAAGTTAGAATCTACTTGCTAATTACAGTAAAATTTCTTTGAAAGAAAACTTGAAATAGAAGTGAATGAGGATTCTGTAATTGCCTCTTTAATGATCTCTAAGAGCAACAGATGAAAGAGAAAACAGATGAAGGTGACTGATAAAAAACAGAAATGTCTGTTTTATCTATTAAAGTCTGATTTCTACAAATTCATATAAGTACAGCTTCATTTTTGAAAGCAAACTTCTGAAATGACAGACAAGACATTGAGAGATAGATACCATTGAGCCATCTGAGGACAACCACTGTATCCCATAGAAATTTTTTTTTTTTTTTCATTTTTCACCAGTCTGAAGTCAGACTGACATTTTTTCCCTCTGGTTTTTTTTTTTTTTTTTTGTGGTTTTTTTTTTTTTGGCCGGGGCTGGGTTTGAACCGGCCACCTCTGGCATATGGGACCGGCGCCCTACTCCTTGAGCCACAGGGGCCGCCCATTTTCCCTCTGGTTTTTACGTTTGCCGTTTTCTCTCTCCTGAGGAGTGGTTCTAATTTTAATGAAGGTCTTATTTGTTTGCTAAATCATGGTCTTTTTATATTTTAGAATACTAGGAAATTCTATCATATAAAAAACAAATTCCAGTTCTCACGCTGCCCTCTCTAATTTGTTCTTTCCTTTCTCTGATTGTGGACACTGGCAATTTGTCCTTCCTTTAAGTCACTCCACTATGACAGGGTGGGATGGTGGCTAAGAGCAGAGTCTTTGGGGTACAAGTGCGCACGCTCGCCTTGTAGATTGCTGATTGGAGGTTGTGTTGTGTGACACTGAGCAACCAGTTTTTCTCCGTTTTGGTAATCAATAATCTCTAAATAATTTAAAAAAATAAAGCTCATCTCATAGTGATGTGAAAATGAACTAAGATTGCTGAATTAAAGTACTTAGTGTAGTTTGTGGCACCTGTGAAATACTAAATATGAATTTTGTTAATAAGTTTGAAGTACGGGCAAATATTGATGTGGACTTGGAGGTTCTAAAGTACGGTGGGTTTTTTCTCTGTATATATATGTAAAAATATAGATATATATTATGTATACTATATATTATGTATAATATATATTTCTTACACACATACATATGTAATAAATTATAGCCGATGCATCGTATCTGAGGTAAAGCAAGCCTAGAGAAGGAGAGACTGGGCAGTCTCATGGTGTCCAAAGCCTCTGTGTAAGAATTTTGGGTCACATGGTTTGGGAATAACTAGTTAAAGGTAAGTCTCATAAAGGTTAAAGAAAAAAATGACCATGTTCAGATAACTTAGTTGTAGTCATAGTGGGCTACAGTATTACATGGTGCAGATAATGGTTTAAACATATTATAAGTGTGATTGTATTTATAGTTTTCTTCTTAGGTGCCAGGTACTCTTACAAAATTACTCAAATTTTGGTCACATTATTAGGTCCCAGGTACTCTTACAAAAATACACTGTAATTTTTATAACATTATTTCTGTCTGTATTTAAATAATCTCAGAGGAAGATATTATCCATTCACAGATAATAATTCTATGGCACAGAGTTGCAATTCCAATATCAAGAAGTTAGAGTAGATTTAGAATTAAAATTCAGTTGAACTGAAATTTGAGTCAAGGCACTTGCATTAATGGGACTCCATTAATTAAAAATACCATGCTTCACCCAATCAGTTATATTTCTTTAATCTATACAAGGTGATTTTTTAAACATTTATTTGATATTTAATATGGACATGTGCACTTACATATTATAGAGACAGGATCATATAAAATAATTTACCATTTAGTGGGGTAAGAAGGGTACAGTATTAAGTTTAATGCAAGGGATGATAAATTGAGATAATTAAAATTGCTTTGTACGTTAAGAAGACAAAAAGTTAACATGGCTAATATCTGTGCAGTATAACACTTGGCTTAAATTACATGATCATGTAAACATATTAGATCAAAGAACCCTGAACATTACCATTACAGCACACCCCAAATCACAAAGCTAGTATGAGGCAGAGCAGTATCTAAATTTATCTAGTCTAACTCAAAAACTATTTTTCTTAAATGCTTGTGAATCTACTTCCACGTTCAGGTAGGGGAGAGATGAAAGGCCTGATGATATTGGTAGCATGTACCGAGTTATAAAAAATAATAGTTTTTCCATAGAGCCATGGAACTTTACAGGTAAGCAGGATTTTTTTGATATTCTCTACTTCCTCCCCTTTATTTTATAGATAAGAGTTATAAAGAGAATTGTGACAAGCAGAGATTTGTGAAAGAGATAAAAAGTGTATTTCATGTACAGGAAGTAGCATGAATAACTGCATACATCTATTAAGAAGGTTGGCATTTTGAAGTCAAGCTGGGTATCTCGTTTTGGCTGGAATACAGTCCATGTATATGTGAAACCAGAAAATATAGTTGTAGCTAGATATTGAATGGTGGAAATGGAGATTAGCAACAACACAGTAGGGGATAAGAAACCGTGAACAAGCTGGAAGATAGGGAATTAGCAGAGGTGGAATTGGAGTTTGGAAAGTTTCCTATAGTGATAGCATGCGGGACAGAAAAAGGGCAAGAGACCATGTAGGATCCTCTACGTGTCGTATGTAAAGGTAGATGATTGAAACAGGTTGTTAATTTGAAAAATGAAACATGAAGTTTCATGGCATTACATACTGGTATGTTATTACTGGTAAGGAATAAAGAGCCCTTGTTTAATACTGGGATGCCTGAAGGAAGGGAAAGAAAGTGTCCGTGAAAATAAGAGTATTCATTCAAGTGCAAATGTGCTTAGGGTAATACGTTTTACCTTTTCTTCTAGGTAGATTGCTAGTATTACAGGATCAAATGTGAGGTTTTTTAGCTCTTTAAAGATTCTCCATACTGCCTTCCTAAAAGGCTTTATTCGTTTTCAATCCCACTGGTGATGTAAAAGACTTTTTCTTTTCTCTGCACCCTTGCCAGCATCTGAAGTTTGGGGCTTTGTAATGTGGGCTATTCTCACTGGGGGTGAAGGAAAGTACTACCAAATCCAAAAAAGGGGGGGGACCAGATATGTAGCAGCACCCCTCGCCCCCTACCATAAGCATGTGATCTTTTGTAACTGTCCTAGGAAATAGCCCCGAGCTGAAGCAGATAACCGGTAACTGGTTCTGAAAGAAAAAAGCTAAGCAAATGTTTAACTGCTGATCTTGTCTTAAGACAGATGAGTAATGAACCAGCGTTCTTCTTATCTGGAAAAGCCCCTATGTCTACTACCCCTCCCTAAAGCCCCTGCTATGTCTGCTACCCCTCCCTAAAGCACCTGCTATGTCTGCTGCCCCTCCCTACTTTATGGTTTTTGCCTTTATAAACTTGTAAAACCTGCTGTTCAAGGCTTGACTCCTTGGCTCCTAAAAGAGTTGTGAGTCAAGCCCCAGCTTGCTGGAATAAAATCCTCTTGCTATTTGCATCAAGCGCCATCTCTTGCGGTTGATTGGGGTCGTCAGAGCTCAGGGCAGAGTGGGGGGTCCTGCCCCAAGTCTTTCAGGGGTCAATGTTATACAAAGGTGATTTTGATTTGCATGTCTCTGATGCTTAGGGATGATGAGCAGTTTTTCATGTGTTTGGTGCCCACCCTTCTGTCTTCTTGAGAGAAGGTTCTATTCATTTATCTTGTCCAGTGATTAATAGGGCTGTTTTCTCTTTTCTTGTTGATTTGCTTGTGTTCTCTGTACATTTGGCTATTAGACCTTTATCAGATTAGTGACATGCAAATATCTTCTCCTGTTCTTCAGGCTGACTTTTGGCTTTGTTTATTGTGTCCTTAGCTATGCAGAAGCTTTCGGTTCACAATCACAATGACACGGAGACAACACAAGTGCCCACCAATCTGTGAATACATGTATGCCATAGAATGCCATTCAACCATAAAAAGGATGGAGACTTTACATATTTTGTATTTACTTGGGTGGAGATGAAGAAGATTCTCCTTAGTAAAGTATCTCAAGAATGGAAAACAATCATCTCATATAGTGAATACTAATTTGAAACTAGTAGATCAACAACTATAGGCCCACATGAGAGGCAAAACACAATTAAATTCAAGTAGCAGGCAGAGGGGAAGGGGAAAAGGGATACAGAAAGCTCCAAGCTAAAGGATACAATATAGGGGTGTATGGCACATCTCCTTGGTGAAAGACTCAAATGCAACTCAGATTTTTCCTATCACAAATGCAAACAATGTAACCTAACCATATGTACCCTTCTATTAATCAGAAAGAAAGTTTGAATATTCAATGTGTAAAAGAAGGGGATATCACTAATAGAAATTAGCAGGTCTGCCATCTTAATATGATTGCCTGCCATTTATTAAGAGCTATTATTGTGTTCTTTGTAAGCTAAGTTCTTTATGTCCTCTGTCTCAAGGAATCATAATACAAAATTAATAAGTATACCATAGCCAGTTTATAATAACTACAGCAAAGCACACAGACAATAAACATGTTTTCTCAAATCACGGAGCTAACAAATGGTAGAATCAAGATTTGAATACAGAACTACCTAATTCCTAAGTTTCATTATAATGTATTTTGGGAGAATATGATGAGTATATTGCCAAAATAGTTTGAGTTTATGTTACCAGTAACAACTTATGTTACTTAAGTTGTAATCAATGAAAACTTTAAATTTTGTAAAAGCAGAAAGCTTAATATAGGCCATAGATTCAAAGACAGATGCTATTTGAAGTTGTAGGCGCTTAAGAACTGGGAATAATGTTAGAAGAGAATAATGCTGGGAAATGAATTTAAAGAAATGCTTTTATTAGAGGAAGAAAATAAAATACAAGGTGGAGGAGTAGAAGGAAAAGGAAAAAGAAGAAATACCACCTGTGACAAGATAAGAAAGAAAAACATGAGAAATAGATGGGGAATCAGAGAGAATGTAATTTTATTACAAACAAAACAATTTAAAAATGAATCTGCAAATCTGGATTGTGATATAATGCTCATAGGCTATATTCTGTTATGTGGTCGCTGATACGGGAATTTCACTCTTCAGTATGTCCTTGGTCTTGGGGATTTGAAGAATGAACCCATGGATCACAGATCTGTGGTAAGATAGGATTTTTATTAGAAATTAGAAAGGAATACAGAAGAAATAAAAAGGACCAGAGCTTCTGGAAGGGGGAAAGAAGCAAACTAACTGGAGAGTCTCTATATGGGCACCTTATCTAGGGGTTTTAGGTCTAGAGGCTTATGCAGGGCAGGAGATGGTAGATGGAAAAACCTCTTTTCAAAGTTAATGAGTGCATTAACAAATGAATGAATGTAGTTCCTCCTCCACTAGGTCAGGGTTACCAGGTCTTTTACAGTCTTTGTCTCTGAGCAGGGATTAGAGTGTGTCCTCCTACTCAAGGTGGTACTACATGAAACCCATCTCAGGCTGCTTTGTTCATCATCTTATCAGAGCCCAGAGAGTATGTCCCAAAATAGGCAGTCTGCTTGTGCCTGGAAATAGGGTTCTGACCTCTGAGCTCACCTGGGCCTAGAGAATGGGGGGCTCTCTGTCTAGCCTTGAGTAGTGGAATCCTGTGTCAGTCATTATTCTAGATTTTTCTGATATAGCTAAATTAAATTTCAATAGCTATGTGGCTTATAAGTTCAACTAAATCAACTAATGTTGTTTTTAATGTACCATGTGTCAGAGTCTGTGGTGGAATCTGGAGATAAGAGGAGGAACCTGGCACCATCCCAAGCCTTTGAGTAAAGGCTTTATAGACAGATGAAACTGGAATGGTAGACAAGAGCCAGAACATTGATGGCATTTTGAATTGTATTCAGAGTTCAACTTTAATTCTATATGGGAAAAAAATCCATACAATGGCTTTAAATAGAACTTGAAAGAAACAAATTGACATTTTTGGAAAGATCAGTTTGCAGGCAGAGTTAGGTTATGGTACCAGGGGTCGAAAGGAAAGGAAGCAACTCGGGCAGCTGTCCCTGTCACAGGGGAGGGAAGTAGAAATTCAGGACTGTACACATGACACTAGAAATATAAAAATCTAAAAATACACTATAATTACAGAAGTATACTATTTATCAAAATGGACTTCAATCCTAGTTATACAAACATGATAACTTGTAGATATGAATTAGAGTGGTATATATGTGTATTTAAATACTCTATGCACTTATATTGTCAGGGAAATATCACTCAGAAATTAAGAAATTAATTAAATCTCAATCCAGGGCTCCTATTTAATAAGTTATATTTGAGGGCGGCGCCTGTGGCTCAGTGAGTAGGGCGCCGGCCCCATATGCCGATGGTGGCGGGTTCAAACGCAGCCCCGGCCAAACTGCAAAATAAAAAAAATAGCCAGGCGTTGTGGCGGGCGCCTGTAGTCCCAGCTGCTTGGGAGGCTGAGGCAAGAGAATCGCTTGGGCCCAGGAGTTAGAGGTTGCTGTGAGCCGTGTAACGCCACCGCACTCTACCCGAGGGCGCTACAGTGAGACTCTGTCTCTACAAAAAAAAAAAATAATAATAAGTTATATTTGTAATATGGCAAACATTATTCTTGTAAGAAATATACCAGTTCATCCAGGCTGACTTATATATAAACTGATTATAAGAATGACTTTGCAACTCTCTAGAAATGCCCAAGGTGTCACTGGACATAAATTCTGTTTGATTGTGGTATTCTGAGCCTCCTTGTTCGGAGTTTAGATTGATTGACTCTCTCTCTCTCTCTCTCTTTCTCTCTCATAAACTATCTAAACATAAGATTAAATGGGAATGGAGAAACTAACTTCTTATACGAATAACTTATATTGGTGTAATGAATTTAAAATTATTTGTACTGATAGCCATGATGTAGTATAATTGCATGTTAAATGCAACTTTTTTTACTGAAGTTCAACACTTCTTGAAGGTCAGTTTGAAATTGCAGTCAGTGCATTTGATTCAATTTAATAAAAACTCATTTATCTCTTTCTCTTTTTTTATTAAATAATAGCTGTGTACATTGATATGATCATGGGGCATCATTCACTAGCTATGTGCCAATCATTTCACTAATGCTGGAACAGTAAAGGGGTCGTGGGAGAAGATAAGACTCAGCAAATAATAGACAGGAGGTAAACCAATCAATTAAATTAAAATAGACTGGGGAGACGCCCAGTGGACCTTTCTCTACAGAAAAAGGATGCCCAAGTACCAATTCTAGAGATGATTTCAAAATCTAATTATGAACCAGAATTAATAATATTAATAATAACATGAAGCTTCTAGGAGAAAGGGATTCTAATAGAAAATATTCATATTTATTAAATGTGAAATATGTTATTTGGTTTGGTAAATGAATATGAATATATTTTCATTTCAAAATTAAAGCTTACTATAGTAGTTTGGGTCTGAGTACCATATTTTAGTCAAATGTATATTGTCGTATTTTATTTTTATTTTTTGTCAATGAAAATTATTCATCCTTTTTAATGTTCAGACTGAATAATATATGTAATACGTAGTGTTTAGAAGTGCAACAATTGAAATAACCTTATTGTGAATTATAAGGTCTCCATGTATCCTGTTTAGCTTCTTTTTTACACCTTCTAATTTTAAAGAGATCTAAAAATCCACAGAAATACTGAGGTGAATGGAATTAGAATATTTCTGTGACACTGTTGCCTGTCAAGGAGATCAAATCCATTCAGCTAACCTGTAATTTCTCAATGCTAAGAGGTGGGAAAGAATTTTTTTATAAAGTTTTAATTCACACTGCCACAATGCAAAAAAAAAAAATATATATATATATATCCACAAAGCTTTGTTAGTCCTTTGCAAACAACAGTAAAATTGAAAATGTGTTAAGCTGAGAGCAGCACTCCCTAGTCACAGATCAGTAGTAATTTCCATGGATGACTGTGTTTGCTCTCTGCAGGAGATGTCACCAAAAAGACTGGCAAGGACATGCTTTACCTATTTGTGACAAAAATATAACTAGGGGTAGTTACAGTGTGGGAGAGATGTAAAGCTGAACTCATACCAAAAATACATATGTTCAGTTTAACTGCATTCTTCCTCTGAGTAAAGAAATATATTTAAATAGTAAAAAAGCATGTACTCGTACTTTGGCTTATAAAAATTCTTTTTTTGGACTCATTCATTAAGGAAGGCCAGTTTTATCTACATTAATGGACATGTTGCTGTTGAAAAGAGAAGTCGTTGGTGGCTGCGTACTGAAATGAAAGCTTTTCCTTTGTTCTAAAGAGAAGCCATATATACTAGTCTCAAGAGTTTGGTCTTGAGGTTTTCATTACACGTCATTAGTTCCTTTAATATAAGGAGAAGAAATAAAAGGATCAAGGACTATCAAATTAATGGATCAAAATTGTTAAAACGTGTGAATTAGACATTTCAGATTTTATCTTTAACTCATATTTCCATAATTACTTGGATGCAGATATTATCATAAGAAAAGTTTGCGTGCAATAGATTATAATAAAAAATGTCAGAATCAAACATTATATTATGCTTTGATATTCTACTATCACAATGTTAATTTTATTGGATCAATCCAATCTTCTCAAAAATTTAAAAATAGTTTCAGTTTTCCATTTTCTTTTAGTATTTTCTGAACCTATATTGCTAATTAAGATTATCAATTTAGATCTATCTAAATGCAACTGAATTTTATAAAGTAGAAAATTATTTAATGCCTTACTAAATCTAGTGCCTGATGCAATATGGCGGCTCAATATATATTTATTTATCAAATAAATGAATAAAAAGGGTATATAATGAGCTTTGTGGTAGTTTAATCTAATTATCTTCATATGAGCTAAAATAAAAAAAAATTGATGTCAAGGAAAAGTTTTTCCAAATAAAATTATTTAAAAAAAAAAAATCAATGACTTTTTGCAGGAGCATACCACCTCATCTGTCACTCAGTATTATCCAAATCAATTCCTCTTTCAAATGGAGGGACATAGGCTGACAAAAACTAGGTTGAGTAATTTCTCTTCTGAAGCATAAGAAAATCTTGGCAATTTTGGCAATAAGACCTTTTTATGTTTGTTTTGTTCTGTTCATGAATTTTGTTATTTTAAAATGAATAAGTCATTTTATATTTAATGAATACTATAACATATAAATATGATACTGTTCTTCATAGTTGTATGTGGTATTCTGTAAGCAACATTTTTCAGTAATCAAAAAATTATCTGTATTTATTACATTTTAACTTTATTTCTGTAAATTAGTGCATATTTATATGTATATGATAGTCTAGCTAAGATTAGACAGAAAGCAGTATTTTTTTATTTTTATCAATTCATTTTTTTTTTTGAGTCACAGACTCAAGCTCTTGCCCTCGGTAGAGTGCTCTGGTGTCACAGCTCACAGCAACCCCTAACTCCTGGGCTCAAATGATTCTCCTGACTCAGCCTCCCAGGTAACTGGGACTACAGGTGCCCAGCTATTTTTTTTTCTTTATTATTGTTGCAATTGTCGTTGCATCGTTGCATTTATTGTTGTTGCAATTGTCATCCTGGCCCAGGTTAGAACCCACCAGCCTCAGTGTTTGTGGTTGGCACGTTACCAGGGGTGCTACCACACGTAAAGCTTCACTCTTACCGAAAATACATGTGTCCAATTTAAGTGTATTCTTCCCCAGAGTAAAGAAATGTATTTAAAAAGTAAAAAAGCACGTACCCGTTCTTTGGCTTATAAAAATTCTTTTTTGTATTCATTCATTAAGGAAGGCCAGTTTTATCTACATTTATGTTTCACTTTATCTTTACAGTGAAATATGTCATAGATGTGCGTAGGTGACTTTAACTTAAGCAACTATCATCACATGTGTCTGAGAAAAGAGACAGACATCAAGAAAGAAAGAGATCTATATAGAGTGGACATGGAGACATATATTTAAATAGAATGCACAAGTTCTTTTATGCAGTGTAATGGGTATGAGTTGGAAGACAGGAAACTGTTGTGCATTGTAGAATTTCAAATTCTGAATGTCTGGTTTGGCCATCAGAAGATGTAGTGTGTAATTCACATTCAAATGTCAACACAGATTTTTCATATCACTTGACTGCTAATTTTATTTTCAATTATTTTAAGAAACATCAATTTTTTCAATGCCAGGAGAAAAGCTTACTTTTGAACTTAGTGAATAAGGTACTTTGTGGTTGGTTGACGTGAGTGCCTTTTAGATAGATTTTGCTCATGCTAATTTACTTTACTTCCTGAATTTAGTATTTAATCTCTGACTTTATACTTGGCTTAAATATATATATAATTTCTAAGCTACTTTCTAAACTATGTATTTGTAATTATAAAATACCTTATTTGTAAAACAAAGTCAGAGTACTAGTATTATGCCCATTATATGGTGGAAGAAAATAGTACGTGTCTGTGCTGAGATGTAAACAGAGAGAAGCATTCTAACTAGCGTCTTGATTATCAAGTGACAGATTTCCATAGTGCTCTTCACAATTCTTTTCACCGCCCTGACAATTTGAGAAATATTCCACAGTACCCATTAAGGAAGGGTTTTTCAAATGGAAATCAGGCACTCTGAAATGAACATTAGAACATGAAAGGGACAGAAATTATTGCTTGAGAAAATAAAGGCTTTGCAAGTAATCGTCACACATTTTCATGAAAGCTGTCAAAAAAATCATTCCCACAAAAACGATAGATGCATTTGCTGAAGAATTACAGTTCACCCACATGCACAGGTGTACACACTCAAAGTCAGGGTATAAGAATGACAAGAAAGAGGAAAGGAGGCATGATACAATTTGAGGCAAGGAAGCTCATAAGTCAATTATCGAAAATATACAGCTAAGATAGGAAGCAATATCATTAAGGTGAAATTTTATCAGTGAAGATTGCACTCCTATCTCAACTTCTCTGGGAGGGTGGTGAGTTCTTTCCTAAGACTTCCTCCTTGCTTTGGGTTAGGTCAATTAGCAAACAGATGACCCACAAACATTTCTACTACAGCTTTAAAAAATTTTCTTGCCAGTTATTTCAGTGAAATGCACACAGTTCAGACTACACCCTGGTTGCTCCTTGACTAAAAGTGTTTTTACCTGTTTCACTTTTTCTGTGCAATTTTTGCTTTGACAATCATCATGAAGTATTCATGATGGCATATTTTGATATTGGTAAATAATTATATTCATCCCTGATGATTACAAAATAAATCTACAAATATAGAATTTCATTGAATATGAGCATCTCTGTAACAAGTGAAATAAGAAATATTTAGTAAGAAATAATATTTAATAAATCATTTATTCTAAAACAGAAATGTTGCCTGATGGTGATCATACTTTGCCCAATGAAATCTTTTTCATCCATCTATGGGAAATGCCATTTATCTCTAGAAAACTGAGCCTTTAGACTAGTTAAGAAAACTGACACCGCTCACACACTTTCCAAGTGGTTAACTTGCATAAACCCAGAGCCTGAGATTTTTCTATTTTTGCTTATTTTATGTTAAGAGAAATTATATTTTATAATTATTTTTATCACAACCTCCTTGGTTCATATTATACCCCATCTATACATTAATTAAACACATGTTTAGTTAGCCTAGGAATGATGCTTTCTCATATATTGTTTCTGCAAATAATAAATGCTTTAAGTTACATGTTAACATCAAACATATGCTTTAAGTTATTTACAAATAAAATCATACATGTTAAAATATTTTACAAGTATAACACAGTGAAATTTCCATTTACTATAGGTATATTATATTGTTTTCCTATTTAATAGTGTATGATTATTGATGCATATAGAGTGGTCTATTGCTCCTATTGGCTACTGACTGATCAAGATTTTGTTGTGCAAGTTGGTATATTTAGTTTTTCTTCTTTGTGAGTTTCATAAACACCATCACACACAATGTTCCAGCCTTGAGTCTGCTGTTTAGAACAACTAAATCAAGTATGATTAAAAAAAAAAAAAACAAAAAACCAGCCTTTTTTTGTGTGTGTACTAAATAACCCTAAATTAAACAGAATAAGTACCTCGGGTTTAAAATGACCTATCTACTTTTCTTTGGAAAAATATACTGTCAAGCTATCATATTTTTATAAATTATATATTTGAGCTATTCAGATCATTATAAATACATTTTTGTAGTCATATATAGTATTTTAAATTCAATTGGAATTTACTTTCCCTTCCTTCCATAGCACGTAGTACCATGTGTCACATATTTTCTCAAATACCAAAGAGTTGTCTTCTATGTTTTATAATAGGAATAGTAATAAAATTTCTATACAATGAGATTAAGATTAATTTACAATGGCAATTCTATTCTCTGTTTTTATCTTAATTTTGTTACTTCTGCTTTTAGTTCACTTGGAATTTATACGGTAATCAAATATATCTTGTATATCCAGACCTATTTCAATTCTAATTAATGGAAATCCACTTCTAAGTAGCTGAAACAGAAGAGGAAACATTTATTTCTTAATTAAAAAAAAAATGATGTCAGTCTTAGAACTAGACAAAAGGTTTTAATGAAATCAGGGATTTTATCTTCTTATCTTTATTTTTCTTTATGACTGTGATCTCAGTCTAGCTAGATTCATGGCTGTCTGCCTATCCAGGTTTGCATCCTTAAAGTTCTATGATCAAAGAAGAAAAGAAACTTATCCTCAAAGCAATTTGAAAGTTCCTAAAAAGGAACACAAATGGGCCTGGATCGTGTGACATACCTACACCTTGAATGGATCGTGTGACATAGCTATACCTTGAACCAATGTTATTGATGAGGAGTTAACATGTATTCACCTTTATGGTGGAGATGTGATATGATTTTGAGGCTGCTGACTGCAACTAACTCATCAGTCATAAACAGCAGCCCAGATTTTCATGTCATGGTAACAGAGATAACCAACTAGGACATATGTGAAACAACCAGATTTGAAGTTTCCTCTGAAAATTATTGCTGTGCTTAATGTATGTTCTTTATCAGGAATTAACATTTTGTGTACATCATTGTTAATTGCAAATAAAATAACGTCTCCATTGAGTAATACAAATGCCATAGGCTAGCTTCATTAGATTAACGAGCCAATGACCCCAACCTTGAAGTCTCTTCTAATTATGTACCTTGCACTGTTTCTTTCAAAGGGAGACATCTAATTAATTAGATACAAATGTCATCTATAGGTCGTTGACAGCTAAGATGATCACTGATGATTCAGTTTAGTCCAAGGCAACTTAATGCTCTTTTGAGATTTCCAGAAAATGTCATTTTTGAATGAAAAATTTATCCTGCAGCTGAAGGATTATAGAAAAGAAAAATCAACCTCCAAATCTACACCTTTTTCATGCATAGCTCTTATCTAAACCAAATGATAAATGCACCTTCCTCAGAGAAATACATGTGAAAATTTCCTGTTAGTCATGTGAAGTAATTAGCTTTTTGAAATAAAGTATGTGCTTGAAGAAGAAAATATTTGTTATTGCCAATATTTAAAATGTTATTTTTCTTCAGAAAAAGAAAATGTCAATTTCACTTTCTAAAAATGCATTTTGTTATATAACACAATAATCCTTTATAAATTTTGATTATGTTCACCTATAAACATATTAAAAATAATATATCAATATTCTAAGAGCTTTTGAACTAGTACTTTTCTGAAGTAATAAAATATTTGTTCATCAATTGAATAGTTAAAAGTAGTATATTGTTGGACGGCGCCTGTGGCTCAATGAGTAGGGCGCCGGCCCCATATGCCGAGGGTGGTGGTTTCAAACCCAGCCCCCGCCAAACTGCAACGAAAAATAGCCCGGTGTTGTGGTGGGCGCCTGTGGTCCCAGCTGCTCGGGAGGCTGAGGCAAGAGAATCGCTTAAGCCCAGGAGTTAGATGTTGCTGTGAGCCGTGTGACGCCACGGCACTCTACCCGAGGGCGGTACAGTGAGACTCTCTCTACAAAAAAAAAAAGTAGTATATTGTTGTGTACAAGTCACAAAAAGTCCTCAAACATTACATTATTTAAAGAGGTATCATGAAAAGATTAACATTAGAAATAGAACAGAAATTTTCCATTCTTCCCACAGTATTCATGACAATTTTCCAAATAGAATGCTTTCAGCTATTAAATGTGACTAAAAACATTAAATGTGACTATAAACATCATAACTACTTTTGTATTGAAAGTTCACGCAAAATGTATTATCAAAAGTTTTACATTCTTATGGTAGCTTGCAAATTTTGACAAGTAAATGAGTCTTCATAAAATTAGTTATTTCACAAATGCATTTTCACTAAAACACACTTTATAAAACCAAACTTCAGAATTGAGATTGGTCATATCGAACATTTCATTTCCCCAAATGTTTTGTAACATATAAGAATACAGGTTTCTTACGTTATTTGTGGAATTGTATTTTTAAAATCACAAATGTGGTGTATATGTATTTTATGATAATGTTATAAATTCTCATTTAATAAAAATATGATGGACTCATTTTTGTGCTTTTCTGAAATATGATTTAACTAAGTTTTGTTTTCTTGGTCTTTGTTCATTCAAAAATTGAGTCATATTGCTCTCAATTCTCTTTGATAATACATGTTTGAAGAATACACTCCTATAAGACAACATTGCTATATATGTCAGCTATATAGGTCATTCAGGGATTTGTGTATTTTAGGTAGAATCATCAGGCATTTATTGTTTAAAAAGATTTTTATCAACCATCTGTCTGTGTAAAACAGATTAAGGAGATACGTCCTTAAAAGTAATGTGGGAGATATAAGAATATCTTAAAAAGACTTTCATAAAAGTTATAGTCTAAAGGGGTCAGTAGGCATAAATACAAGTAATTAAGTTCCAAAGAGAAGCTTTTCAATGTTACTATTAATGTTACTAGCTCCTGGTATCTGGGAAGATATGTTCAAGAAATAAAGTGTCGTTTGTCTTAGGACTTGATGAGAGGTTATTATCACTTGTTATAGCATATGGAGAATAAGCTAGAGAGTTGGAACCCTGAGTAATGATATAAAATGCAAATGAGAAGTGACATTTCTAGTAAAAGGCAAGCATTACAGAATTTTATTGGTGTCCAGAATGTGTACATTAGAGTACATAAGATAAAAAGTTTTAAAATAGGCATAAAATTAATAATTATGCTCTATTAATTGCTGTTGAAAAGCAAACGAGTAAATGACTCAGCAGGAAAATATTTGTAGATTCATCTCACAGCATTTTAGATGATAATTTCGAATGAAATAAATAACACTGTAATTTTCAAAATTTTAAATCTATGCCCCCCTCAATTTTAATGAATTACAAACACTGATGGGTTCCTTTCTTTTACATGACTAATCTTTATTTAAATTGAAACGTAAAACATATACTATAATAAAAATAAGTAAAAAGAGAAGAATTATAAACAAATACAAGTTAAAATTTATTATATTATAGGTCTTAATACTTGTACTAATGCAGACACTTCAAATATTTCAATTCATATGAATGTTACTTATTTTAACAATGTACATTTTTACAATTTAATGTATGTACTATGCACATTTTATATACGCACTATAAAAAATTTATATATAAATGTTTTAAAAATTTAATTTAATATGCATATTTTATATATTAATGTATACATAAAAATCTAGATGGTGAGATCCAGCAACATGTTTTACCATGCCATCTAGGTAATTCTGACTTGTAGTTAAGTTTGAGAATGCCTATGTAATACATACTTGTGTGATCGAGTTTTATCTTGGGATAAAGTTCTTATGCAGGATAGTATTCAGACAAGTAGTATGATCAGTAAAATTATTAAATGATACACTCTTAATATTTATGATCCATAATTTTTGAGTTATATATTTTGATTTTATTAATGATTTTGAAATCCTACAGTATTAATTATAATTTAAATTTCATACCAAAAATTATCCAACATAGATTCTATCCATTCAGTATCGTGTCGTATATTTCAGCATTGGTGGTAATTGATGGAATCATTGCTTTCTCGGAAACTATAAAAATGAATGACAATACTGAATAAGGAAAAAAATATTGGTCAGTATCTTGGAAGAGGAAACATAAAAAATATTATACATATACATGTTTTAATATACTGTAAGAGATAGGAAAAACCTCTGAGAGGAAATTAAATTGAAGCTTAAACCTAAAGAAGTTGTTCTCAAGATGTGATGATGTGCAGAGAAAGAATAGGGATTGAGCAGGAAAGGAACAGGATTGGAGTGCTCAAGGCAATGATTGAGCCTTTATTCAGGAATAAAGGGCAGTGGTGGCCAAGAGGGTGATTTGTTCAAGGGACTTGTTGTGACCAGACACAGAAAAGGTAAAGTGAGGTGGAAGGAAGCTGGGTACGTAGTCAGGGAGTCAATTGTGTAGAACTTTACTTGTGCTTTATTTTAGAAAGAATTCAATCACGTATTCAGAATGTATCACTTTATATAATATCCCACATTTTTGTTCCTTGCAATATCAATAAAAATGAGATTATTTAGGAGTTTACATATCATTATTACTGTGGCACTAAAACATGATACCCTTCTCTTTTTCTTCTGTTAAATTCTTCTTTGTTCATTTCTTCTTCACACTTACGTGTTACTAATAAAAACAATTAAGCCTAGATAAGAATTAAAATTAATATATTTTCAACTACATTGTGCTGGTGACTTAAAGAAACAGATATGTATAGGAATAAACATGTAAATAAAACAATTATTTCCACACTTAAATTATTTATCAGGCACTTTAGATTTTTAGAACACACTTTTGCATATACTATTGAAATAACACTTTCTGTATTTTTATAATGTCTCTTACAAATATGGATTTAAAAATGCTTATGCAGGATTCCAAACTAAGTAGTATCTATACTGGAGCATAAGCTCCACAAAATTAAATATATTTCAACCGTTCTCTTTCCTGATGGTAAAGAAAACCATCTGCAAGGTACCTCAAGCACTCAGAAGGGGCCTAAGTCAAAGATAAGTACTCCAGGAATATATTTGTTGGTTGAATATTTTAAAAAGTGATTATTCCACTATAGTTTTACCAGCGATCAGTATTTATAGATTGCATATGTCAAATATTTCTTTGGTCATACATTTTTAAATCTTCCATTAGGCTGCGTATATCAATATGTAGAATGATTTACATACATGCATTCTTCATTTAAAGAGACATATAGAACATGTCTAACTTTTCCATTTCTTATCCTTACACAAGTTTTAGCTGAAGAGGTGGAATAGCACTCCAATTTTTTCTTAAAAGCTACAATGTCTATATAAATATAGTTTGTTTGGGGTAGTCATGCAAACTGAAAGATCATTTGTCTTATGCATGCAAATCAAGCACTGAGTAGTCATTGTGACAATACGTAGAAACAACTATTTGTTCATCCTTTCAACCATGGTAAAAAGCGGAATTAAAAAGAGAAGAGCGAGGATGCACATTTTTCCATTATATGTTTTTATATAGCTCCAAACAAGATTGTTGCAGCTAGTTTTTCTTAAATGAATTTTTCCAATATGCTCCCTTTCTATTAAAATGTATGAAGCCCGTGCCAACCTGCTACATGTTTATATCCCATTTCCATTGGGTTCACAAAATGCATGTAAACAATAAAGCACACTGGATGAGGTCAGGAAACAGAAGTAATTTGCTAAGTTTGTACCATATTGGATGCGTTTATACAGTTTATTTCTCTTTTTGTTCTAAAATAAGATGTATACATTTCATTGGAAAGGATGATATAACACCAGCACGGGAAATTGATATATAAGAAAATTAGATTATTGAAAAATAAATTTCCATTTGACGATATTTTTCATAAATGTTAGACAAATTGAGCCCTTTACGTTATATACAAGGTTGGACAATTAAGCTCATGAACTCATCCTAGAAAAGGTGCTACCTACCTCATTGTTGACTATTACTATAGTCACTAAATGGCCAAGAAGAGTACTTTGCAGGTGACCATAGTGGTATTCAGCAATGGGGAATACAGCACTTTTCCTTGGATGGGTGGGATGCATTCATGATCTTAATTGTCAGACCTCGTATGACAATATCTCTGACGGCCGTTTAAGAAGGGTGGCAGTGCTTGGCTTCCTAAGGTGAGTACTTTTTAGGTGACCAGAGTGTTATTTGTCAATGAGTTATATAGTACTTTTTTTGTTGCTTTTGGGGATTCATTGAGGGTAAAATAAGCCAGGTTACACTGATTGCAAATGTTAGGTGAAGTCCCTCTTGCAATCATGTCTTGCCCCCAGAAGGTGTGGCCCACACCAAGGCTCCACCCCTTTCCCTCTCTCTGCTTTTCCTTCCCGCCCTCCATGACCTTAATTGTCATTAATTGTCCTCATATGAAAATTAAGTACATAGGATTTATGCTTCTCCATTCTTGTGATGCTTTACTAAGAATAATGTCTTCCACTTCCATCCAGGTTAATCCGAAGGATGTAAAGTCTCCATTTTTTTTTTTTTTTTTTTTGTAGTGACAGAGTCTCACTATACAGCCCTCAGGTAGAGTGCCGTGGCGTCACACGGCTCACACCAACCTCTAACTCTTGGGCTTACGCGATTCTCTTGCCTCAGCCTCCCAAGCAGCTGGGACTACAGGCGCCCGCCACAACGTCCGGCTATTTTTTTTTTTGTTGTTGTTGTAGTTTGGCTGGGGCTGGGTTCGAACCCACCACCCTCGGCATATGGGGCCAGCACCCTACTCACTGAGCCACAGGTGCCGCCCAAGTCTCCATTTTTTTTAATGGCTGAATAGTATTCCATGGTATACATGTACAACAGCTTGTTAATCCATTCCTGGATTGGTGGGCATTTAGGCTGTTTCCACATTTTGGCGATTGTAAATTGAGCTGCAATAAACAGTCTAGTACAATTGTCCTTATGATAAAAGGATTTTCTTCATTCTGGGAAATGGGATTGCAGGATCAAATGGGAGGTCTAGCTTGAGTGCTTTGAGGTTTCTCCATACTTCCTTCCAGAAAGGTTGTACTGTTTGCAGTCCCACCAGCAGTGTAAAAATGTTCCCTTCTCTCCATATCCACGCCACCATCTGCAGTTTTGAGATTTTGCAATGTGGGCCATTCTCGCTGGCGTTAGATGGTATATCAGGGTGGTTTTGATTTGAATTTCTCTAATACATAGGGATGATGAAAACTTTTTCATATGTTTGTTAGCCATTCATCTGTCTTCTTTAGAGAAGGTACTATTCATGTCTCTTGCCCATTGATATATGGGATTGTTGGCTTTTTTCAGGTGGATTAATTTGAGTTCCCTATAGATCCTAAAAGTTATCAAGCTTTTATCCGATTCAAAATATGCAAATATCCTTTCCCATTGTGTAGATTGTTTCTTTGCTTTGGTTGTTGTCTCCTTGGCTGTACAGAAGCTTTTCAGTTTAATGAAGTCCCATTTGTTTATTTTTGTTGTTGTTGCAATTGCCATGGCAGTCTTCTTCATGAAGTCTTTCCCCAGGCCAATATCTTCCAGTGTTTTTCCTATGCTTTCTTTGAGGATTTTTATTGTTTCATGCCTTAAATTTAAGTCCTTTATCCATCTAGAATCAATTTTTGTGAGTGGGAAAAGGTGTGGGTCCAGTTGCAGACTTTTACATGTGGATATCTGGGTCTCCCAGCACCATTTATTGAATAGGGAGTTTTTTCCCAAAGGTATGTTCTTGTTTGGTTTATCAAAGATTAGGTAGTTGTAAGATGTTAGTTTCGTTTCTTGGTTTTCTATTCGATTCCAAGTGTGTATGTCTCTGTTTTTGTGCCAGTACCATGCTGTCTTGACAACTATGGCTTTGTAGTAGAGTCTAAAATCTGGTATGCCGATGCCCCCAGATTTTTTTTTATTACTAAGAATTGCCTTAGCTATACGGATTTTTTTCTGGTTCCATACAAAATGCAGAATCATTTTTTCCAAATCTTGAAAGTACAATGTTGGTATTTTGATAGGAATGCCATTGAATAGGTAGATTGCTTTGGGAAGTATAGACATTTTAACAATGTTGATTCTGCCCATCTATGAGCATGGTGTGTTCTTCCATTTGTTCAAATCCATTGCTATTTTCTTTCTGAGGATTTCATGATTTTCTTTATAGAGATCCTTCACCTCCTTCGTTAGGTGTATTCCTAGGTATTTCATTTTCTTTGAAACTATGGTGAAGGGAGTTGTGTCCTTAATTAGCTTCTCATCTTGACTGTTACTTATGTATACAAAGGCTACTGACTTGTGGACATTGATTTTATATCTTAAAACATTACTGTATTTTTTGATGACTTTTAGGAGTCTTGTGGTTGAGTCTTTGGGGTTCTCTAAGTATAAGATCATGTCTTCAGCAAAGAGGGAGAGTTTGACCTCCTCTGCTCCCATTTGGATTCCCTTTATTTCCTTGTCTTGCCTAATTGTATTGGCTAGAACTTCCAGCACTACGTTGAATAGTAAAGGTGACAGAGGACAACCTTGTCTGGTTCCAGTTCTAAGAGGAAAAGCTTTCAGTTTTACTCCAGTCAGTACAATATTAGCTGTGGGTTTATCAGATAGCTTCAAACAGTTTTAGAAATGTGCCACCTATGCCTATACTCTTCAGTGTTCTAATTAGAAAAGGATGCTGGATTTTATCAAATGCTTTTTCTGCATCTATTGAGAGGATCATGTGATCTTTATTTTTGCCTCTGTTAATATGGTGGATAACGTGTATGGACTTGCGTATTTAACGTTAAACCAGCCTCGCATAGCTGGGATGAAACCTATTTAATCATGATGTATGACTTTTTTGTTGATAAGCTATAATCTATTGGCTAGGGTTTTGTTCAGAATTTTTGCATCTATATTCATGAGTGAGATTGGTCTGAAATTCTCCTTTTTGTTTGGGTCTTTTCCTGGTTTTGGTATCAGGGTGATGTTTGCTTCATAGAATGTGTTGGGGAAGATTCCTTCTTCCTCCATTTTTTGGAATAATTTCTGCAGTACAGGAATAAACTCTTCCTTGAAGGTTTGATAGAATTCTGGTGTGAAGCCATCTGGACCAGGGCATTTTTTCGTTGGAAGATTTTTTTATTGTTTCTTTGATCTCAGTGCTTGAAATTGGTCTGTTCAGGAGGTCTATTTCTTCCTGGCTGAGTCTAGGGAGAGGGTGTGATTCCAAATATTGATCTATTTCCTTCACATGGTCCAATTTCTGGGCATAGAGTAGTATGGTAGTATTCAGAGAAGATCTCCTGTATCTCTGTGGGATCAGTTGTTATTTCCCATGTATCATTTCTGATTGAGGTTACTAGAGATTTTACTTTTCTATTTCTCGTTAATTTGGCCAAAGGTTTATCTATTTTATTAATTTTTTCAAAAAACCAACTCCTTGTTTCATTAATTTTCTGAATGATTCTTTTGTTTTCAATTTCATTGATCTCTGATTTGATTTCGAGATTTCTTTTCTTCTACTGAGTTTAGGCTTAGATTGTTCTTCTTTTTCCAACTCCATAAGGTGGCTTGTGAGTTTGTTGATGCGCTCTCTTTCTGTTTTTCGAATGTAGGCATCTAAAGTGATAAATTTTCCTCTCAAAACTGCTTTTGCAGTATCCCACAGGTTTTGGTAGCTTGTGTCTTCACTGTTGTTATGCTCAAGGAAGTTAATAATTTCCTGTTTTATTTCTTCCTGCACCCATCTGTTATACAACAGAAGATTTAGTTTCCATGCCTTTGGGTGGAGTCAAACATTTTTGTTAGAGTTGTGTTCCATCTTTAGTGCCTTATGGTCTGAGAAGATACAGGTAAAATTTCAATTCTTTTGATTCTGTTGATATTTATTTTGTGTCCCAGGATATGATCAATTTTGGAGAATGTTCCATGGGGTGATGAGAAGAATGTGTATTCTTTATGTTTGGGAGGGAGTGTTCTATATCAAGCACAGTTGTTGTAAGGTCTCATTTAAATCTCTTATATCTTTGTTCACTTTCTTTTTAGAGGTTGTGTCCAGCTCTGTAAGAGGAGTGTTAAGGTCCTGTTGTTATGGTATTATTAGATATCATATTGCTCAGACTGAGTAAGGTTTGTTTCAAGAATCTGGAAGCATTTAAATTTGGTGCATAAATATTTAGAATTGAAACGTCTTCCTGTTGTATTTTTCCCTTGACCAATATAAAGGAACCGTCTTTGCCTTTTTTGACTTTAGTGCTTTAAATCCACATGTGTCTGAAAATAAGATCACAACTCCTCTTTTCTTCTGAATTCCGTTTGCCTGAAAAATTGTCTTCCAACCCTTGACTCGGAGCTTTAATTCATCTTTTGAAGCTAGGTGTCTTTCTTGCAGACAGGAAATGGATGGCTTGTGTTTTTTAATCCGGTCAGCCAATCTATGTCTCTTCAGTGGGGAATTCAAGCCATTAACATTTATTGAGATAATTGATAAGTGTGGTAGTGTTCTATTCATCTTATTTTGTGAGAGTCCATTGCTTAGTTTTATCTTTTGCATCAGTGTGGAGGTTAGGTTCTGTCCTTTAATTTCTGAGTTTTTACTTTGCTACTGATCCATTGCGATGGTCAGTGTGTATTACAGGTTGAAGTATTTCCTGTAGAGCTGGTCTTGTTGTGGCGAATTTCCTCAATGTTTTTATATCTATAAATGATTTGATTTATCCATCAATTTTAAAGCTTAGCTTCGCATGGTACAAAATTCTGGGCTGAAAATCTTCTGTTTAAGTAGAGTAAAGGTAGATGACCATTGTCTTCTTGCTTGGAAAGTCTCATTAGAGAAGTCTGCCGTCACTCTGACGGATTTGCCCCTGTAGGTCAACTAGCAATTGCTCCTGGCAGCTTGCAGAATCTTTTCTTTTGTCTTGACTTTGGACAGGTTCATCACAATGTGTCTTAGAAAAGCTCAGTTACAGTTGAGGTGACCCGGGGTCCTATGTCCCTCTGAAAGCAGTGTGTCAGAATCTTTGGTGATATTTGGGAAATTTTCTTTTATAATGTTCTCTAGTATGGCTTCCATTCCTCTGGGGCATTCTTCTTCCCTTCTGGGATTCCTAAAACTCGTATGTTGGAACGCTTCATAGGGTCCCATAATTCTGATAGTGAACGTTCTGCTTTCTCAATCTCTTCTTTTCTGCCTCTTTTAATATCTGAGTTATCTCAAGAACTTTGTCTTCTACCTCTGAAATTCTTTCTTCTGCATGGTCTAACCTGTTACTGATACTTTCCATTGCATCTTTAAGTTCTCTAATTGCTTCAGTTGCTTCAGCTCTGCTATGTCCTTTCTATATTCTTCATATCGTTCATCTCTTATTTGATTCTGTTTTTGGATTTCCTTTTTGTTATTTTCCACTTCATCACCAGTTTCCTTCATTGTTTCTATCATTTCCTTTATTTTTTTCATCATGTGTATTCTAAATTCCCTTTCTGTCATTCCTAACATTTGTTTATTGGTGGAATCCTCTGCAGTAGCTACCTCATTGTTTTTGGAGGGGTTGTTCTGGACTGGTTCTTCATGTTGCTTGGAGTCTTCTGCTGAGTATTACTCATGAGTTGTTTCTTTTATCTGTTTCCTTGCCCTAATTTTCCTTTCATTTCCTCTTTCTCTTTAAATTCTCTTGCCTGTGGACTAAGGTTTCGATGAGTCCTTTTGGTATAGGACCAGAAGGATGAGAAGGTTGAAAAGCAAGAAGGGATGCAAGAAAGAAGAACGAAAAGAAAATATTGAAAGGAGAGTGGGTGGGTAAAAGGAATATTGACAAAAAGAAGAGAGGCACAGAAAGCAATATAAGTGTATAGTAGGGTACTTTGACACAACCTTAAGAAACCCCAACCTCTTGGGGTGCCCGGTTGGGTGGTTCCCTTGAAGTCAACTCTTTGCTAATCTGATCAGACACAGTACCCCACCTTCCACCAAGTAGAGAGGAAAGACAAAAATACTATAAATCAAACCAAAACAAGCAAACCGAAAACTTTACAGGATAAAATTGGGTGGAAAACCATATTTTAGGGGTAGAAACACTAGCAAAAATGGAGTTCTAGTTTTTGAAAAAGACAGCAATGGGGAATTGAATTTATACTAGAAAACTGGAGAAAGAAAAGAAAAAATCTGTATGGAAAAGTTTGAAATTAAAAAACAAAACAACAACAACATCAAAATAAACAAAAAACAAACAAAATAAAAAAATTAAAACAAAAAACAACAACCAAAAACAAAGCAGTATATATATCTTGTCAATATTTTCTGGGCAACAGGTGGTCTTCTGGGGTATGAGATGTTAATTACAATGTTGATACAACTGGAGGCCTTTTCTGATTTCTCAAACCCCACAGGGTAGACAACCTAAGTCTCTCTTTAGCCCTCTTAAAAAGCACTTTAAGCTTCTAAACTTGCTAAGCAGAAGCTTTCCCAGGAAAGTGCTTGTTGCTGGAATCACTGGTGAAATGGCTATTCACTTACCCAGTGTGCCAAATCTGGTGTCACTGTGCCAGTGAGGGTTAGGGCTGTAAGACGGCTCAGACCCCGCCTTTAAGCTGCTCAGTCACTAGGTTACTAGGTCCCACCGATCCTTGCTGTGCAACCCGTAGGGCTGACCTTGTTGGGGCAGTTCTCTCACAATGGCTCCCTGTGGCCCACAGCCAAACACTGTTAGGGCCATCTGTCTGGCTCAGCGGTTCAGTCTGGGGTTCCAGACAACGCCCAACATTCTCCGCACTCCCGCTCAAGCTCTTCCCAACGCAGTTCAACTGAGTGCCAAGTCCAAAAATACCAAAACAGTTCACAGGTAAAGCCTTTCAGGTTTGCAGTCTTGCTGCTATTGCTCTTACAGCTGTTGGTGGGATTAGACCGATCAAGCACACGCAATTACTTGCCAGTTATCCACTGTTTTTGTCCTCATCTTTGGGTCCAGAAGTCTCTCACTGACTCCCGGTATCCTCAAAGGGATTATTATAGGCAGATCCTATCAGCCAGAGATGCCTGGAGTCTTATCTCACCTGACTTACGGTGCCCAGATGCAAGGAAGCTGTTACTCGGCCTCCATCTTGCTCTCCACCTATATAGTACTTTTTCAAGGATGAGTTCTGAAACTTAATTGTCCAAACTCATGTATTTCTTTACACACACAGGCACACACAAGCACACACCCCATCACCATGGGAAAGTCAAATATTTTTTGTTATAAATTAAGCATGTTTTCTAAAAAAAGATACAAATATAAAACAGAAAACATGTATTCATGTTGGGGGGCTCTCTTATACAGCACCAGAGTGAAAAATGTGTGTGTATCATCAGATCACTTCCATAATCAGTAAATATAAGTTCATTCTAATTCTGATGCTGTCTTTAACAACAGAAATTCCAAACCACAAGAATAGAAAGTGTGATTCTAAAGCACATTTATCTGAGTTCAGTTCTAAATTTTGGCATATCCCCCAGGTGACTTAGAGTAGACAAATAACTTCTTTAAATTTGGAATGTAGTATTCTGAGGAACAAAGGAGTTGTAACGTTATACATTATGCTACAATGCACTTTGGTCAGATACAACATGTAATAAAAATTTTCTATCTTTCCCTTTATATATACAGTAGAATAAGTACACTATCTGAGGCATACTTATAGTTTTGTTTCTTTTGTTAACATTCCTTAGATTCACTTTGTTTTCTTATGAAAGAAGAAATTTAAGCCTGTCTTTACCTTAAATTAAATTTACTGAGTTATATTTTATAACATGAAATTGTATTAGTAATGAAAAAATGAATTGACAGGATTTTTATTACACCCATATGGGAAATACCATTGTGTAAATGTATATGAATTATTTCTGTTTTATCTTTTATATCTTGAGGTCATATCTGTTCCAATTTCCTTACCTTTGAAAAACTACATAATTTAATTATTTTTTAAAAACAAGATACTTTATACTTTTCAAATTTAATAGTCCCCATTTATAAGACATTTGTCATCACTGTGGAAGAAAATAAGAGTATAAATAATAAAATCCGATATGTTATCATAATCCTCAAATTCTTTTTTCACTATTGGTTGTTAATGTTTTAAACATTTATTTTTATTTTGCTATAATCTATTAGTTATTATTTTCCACATTTTTATGTGATTGGTTATTCACTTATTCCACCAAATTTTATTTTTTCATTTCTATTCTTTTGTTTCTATTCACCTGAGAGGCCTGATTAATGATTTGACTCCTAGTAATTTGCTATGTGACTCTTCCCTTCTCTCTTTACCTCTGCTGGATATTGTGACATTCCTTGTTTCTAAAAGAAAAGCCATTGATTTGGTAATGTTTAAAATGCATATTTCTGATGTTCTTAAGTAAAAGTACTTATCAGAAGTTTAAATGGGATTCTGTTGATCTTTGTGACATTTTTTCAAAATGGAATCCTGTTGTGAAGTGTATTTATTGATTGGGTTCAAGAAAGATCAGCGAATAAGTTGTTAAAAAAGAAAAAAAAAGCTGCCCTTCATATTTTGTAATCTATAAAATGAATGCACTGACCAATTTCAAGATTTAGAAGAAAAGAATCAGAAATGATGCTGCATTTGTTTAGAAATGTGCAGAATGTGTTGGATAAACCAATCAATACCTAATTACTAGTCTGGGGCTTCTCTATTTTAATGCTCAGGCTTTCACAGAGATAAACCACTCTGCTGTTTGACCTGATGTATTTGTTCTGACAGTACTTTTAAAGGGACTACTCAAAACCTGGCAATAACTACATTATTCCAGGAGAAATAATTTTCCAAGAAACTTATTCCCACACAACGTCCAAATAAATATAGAAAACCAAAGAAACTCATGAGCAAATATATTTGAAAAGCCAAAAATCCCCTGTTCTATATAAAATAAGTGAAATACAATTTTAAAAGCATTTCTTTTCTATTATAATTAATAAAGAACCTTTAAGAATATTGGATTAAGAATTGATGGATTGAAAAATAGGCCTCAGTATTGTCCATTCACACAGCACTGAAGGCTTTCTGTGGTCTCACAATGATTTCACCAAAGTATAATTTTAAAACAAACAAACAAAAATCTAGTCCAACATCTTATGTTGTTATTCATTCATTTTCATTCACCAGGAGCCTAGTGCCCAGCTGTGAAAATAATTTTTGTATTCTTAATCTGTGTCCCTTAGAATTTGCTAATCAAGATAAATATGTACTAAGAGTATTTGATTACAAAATGGCATCTTCCTTATTCTTGAAATCTACAAACAAAAATGTATCATAAACACATTTTCTTCTTTTAGACATAAAATCATGAACTTGTATGATTTAATTAAAAATGATGTATTTCATGAAGAAATTTGAAACCAGGATATATTTCATATTCTAGCTAAATATTATTTCCAAATCTTGAACTATTTATACTTTAAAAAGAAAATCCGGATGCAGTCTAAATGGTGCAGGACCAAACGATGCTAGTACCACTGGTTTCTGTTACCCTCTTGGTAGCTAACACAATCTTTGCTCTGGATTTATTTTCAAAAGGGATGCCACCTACACTTTATATCTTCATAATATTATTAAATTCTATTTTTATTTTCCTTTCTCTTTTAACCATTTTATATATTTGTCCTTTACTTCAAAGAGAAATTTGTAGTCCTTAGCAGTTATTATAAATTTCACAGTGTAAGTTTTTGTCATTCATTGCCTTGAATATAAAATTTGATTGTAATACCTGATTTTGGAGTTATACAGAACTTTTTTTTTTTTTTTTTGTAGAGACAGAGTCTCACTTTATGGCTCTCGGTAGAGTGCCGTGGCGTCACACGGCTCACAGCAACCTCCAACTCCTGGGCTTAAGCGATTCTCTTGCCTCAGCCTCTGGAGTAGCTGGGACCACAGGTGCCCGCCACAACGCCCGGCTATTTTTTGGTTGCAATTCATCAGGGGCCGGGTTTGAACCCGCCACCCTCGGTATATGGGGCCGGCGCCTTACCGACTGAGCCACAGGCAGCGCCCAGAACTTTTGAAAATGAATTTTCAGAACTTTACTTTTTATTTGGTCACTTTAAACCATTTTTATGCAGTAGCACCTGTCCTAGCCCAGAAAATCCATATTGTCTAACTATTGAGAGTAAGAATGTGACTGCTCTTTGAAAATTCGTTCTGTTTAGTACAACACAGTCATCACTGATTCTCTTGAGTCATCATTTTGCTAAAGAAGCCTCTTGTGAGATAGACATGTTCCATAGATACATGTTGCTTCTTTACCCCATTTTACTTATTTTTGAGTGAAGAGAGATTTAATCAGACCCAGTCTCTAAATACTTCCACATGATGAGGAAGCTTATTCTGCAGTGAACTTAGACTTTATTTCTCAGAGTGTGAATTAAACTGGAGATTGTATTTTTCAGTGTCTAGGGTTTGGGGGACCAGTGACATGAGCTCTGTCAGCTTTGTTTTAATTAATTTTGAAAGTTCTATGAAATAGGTATTTTATTGGAGTAGAATTATAAAGATTATGTCAGTTCTATATCCAACACACCAAGATGAAAACATCCTCTGAATTCTTCCTGTCACTATAAATATTTGTAGACAACTTTTTTTTTTTGCAGTTTTTGGCTGGGGCTGGGTTTGAACACGCCACCTCCGGTATATGGGGCCAGCGCCCTACTCCTTTGAGCCACAGGTGCCACCCTGTAGTTTTAAGACAAAACTGTTACTTGCCTATTCTAAGCTATCAGAACCTAAAAATCTATGCTCCCCTGATTCTCATCTCTTTATTAAGCTTCAAGCCGTAGTTTTACTTAGTATGCAGAAAGAGAGTATGGTTGTATGAGGACAGGTGTGTGATGTAGACAGTAGAATAACACAGCTCTTGCTTTCTAAACACAGGCATATGCTTTCTATAAGGTTCTGTATGTGTATATGCTATATACAGAAACACATATATAGTTAACATATAAATATACACTCTTGTATATATGTATGGATATATATGAGTATTCCTGTATATTAATATGTACCTATAAGTGATATATCTGTATATATAATTTGTATTACACACAAAGACATGCATTTTGAGCATGTGTGATGTATATACACACAAACACATGCACGTGTGTGTAAAATGTATTCCCCGACAGAGTGTACATTTTGCATGTGCATGAATTTGTGTGCACACATACAAACACATAATCATGAATATGTTTATTCTGTTACACAATATTTGCATGAAGATTGTGGTTTTTATTACAATCTGAGCATGAACTTTACGGCCACCCCTGTAAAGTATTTAGTATTTACTGATATACTAAAGGAAATTTTCTCTCATTCTCAGAGTTTCATTATTTTAATAAAATCTATGTCTCTGCATTATAAATACAATGTGTACTTCATGTTGGTGGAAGCTCGAAGAATTGATGTTGTTTTGAGTCAGGGATCATGGACACTTTTTGTATTTGCTTTTAGTCAGTTGCATGTTCCAGTGAACACAATAAAGTATTTTCCTAATATATTGAATACTTACTCCCATGTCTCGCTCCTAATTTTAATAGTGGCCTTCTGTTTGGCAGAGGGAGTAAATGCTTAATACAAACTTTATTACAAGGATGGGCGTTAATAGGCTTTTCCATCATATTTCATCTGGATTCTAGGAGAAGTAGATTTAACACTCTAAGGTCTCATATTTCTGCATTTTCTCTAGTCCTGTACTTTCTGCTTGCAGATCACTTAATTTTCCTTTGCTCATCTTCTTCCTATAAAATCCTTCTCTAAGCAGCTAATAAGATCCAACCCATACTATTAGCCTCACTCTGTCTTGCTACTTCACCTGGAGCATCAGATACAGTTGCACACAGGGCTCCACTTAAGTAATCATAGGCAAAAATTTAGGAAATACTTTTCTACAGGAAATCATAATCAGTCATCCCTCTTATGTTTGATTTCTACTGCCTTGCTGCCTGTCACCTTAACACTAAGTCCATGATATACGCTTAAAGTATTTTTATGCCAATAGTCGTGCATAATAATAATGTTTTGTAGTAGAACAGAATACGTGGAAGATGTAACACACAAAAAGAAAGTGATTAACACAATAGAAATGCATTTATTCTTGGCTGCTGCGACAATTTTACAAGTGTTCAACAGGCAGCTTTCCAACATGTAATTCAGGAAGCAATTCTCCCTCAACTTTATGGCTCATATGTTCCCTAACATCTGAGATTTCTCTGTTTTTCTCTCTGCAGATGACGAAAGGAATTGGGGATACTATGTGAAAGATTCATATGGGGCAGGCACACATTTTTACTGGCCAGAAATCAGTGAGGTGTCCAAGGATCACAGCAAGGGAGTCTTCTAAAGTTTAGTCCAGCTGCATCACAAAAAAAAAAGGTAAAGAGATATGGTGCTTCCTGTGGACATTATTATAGTATCATTCAGAAAGATAGATCATGAAAGGAGACAATATTGTAAGGCATAATGAGTGTCAGAGTGATCTAAAGCCAGTTGGTAAACATAACATGACGTTCTCATAAAATAATTGGGAAATCATTAGAAATTATGTTTTATCCTTTATTTCATGCTACATGCAAGCATGTCATTGTTCAGTCTTTGTATCTAATTCAGTCTCTAGTCTTTATCCTGGTCAGTTTATTAAGCTTTATTTTGCATAGGGACCCTTAGTAAAGCAACATTTGACAGTTTGTACTTGGACTCCTGATAAAGTAACTTTTTCTCTCTCTTTCTTCTAAGTATGCTTGCTTAGGAAGAGAGACCCATGTGCAAAGAGGCAATAAAGATTATTTTTCTTTCTGTATATATGCTTCCTATATACAAAACACACAAAACTTGATTTACACAAAATCATGCTAAATAGCCTTGCCAAATTTTATCAAATTATTGTGCATTTACTAAAAATCAGTGCATACTTCTCTAAATAGCTGTGCTTTAATTTAACCAAATCATTATACCCAGAAGAAAAATAAAGAGAATTATTAATGTAATGCCACTGTTTACACAGAGTTCTCAAAACATGCAAGCTTATAGAGCAAGATCTAAAAGTATTCTCCTATTACAAAGGACCCAGAGCTCACCAGCGCCCTAATATCATCACAATTATGCTTTCCAAGTATTGAAGTTCTGAAACCATTGACAGAGACATTTATAAGCGTCCTTTACCTTAGGTAATTTATATAATCATGAATTTAGATTCCAAATTTAGAAAACCTCATTTATCTGTTGTTTATATATTTATTTGATGAGTAAAGTGAGCAGCATAAAGAAATAGGAGAGTTATAGCCGGGCGTTGTGGCGGGCGCCTGTAAATCCCAGCTGCTCGGGAGGCTGAGGCAAGAGAATTGCGTAAGCCCAAGAGTTAGAGGTTGCTGTGAGCCATGTGACGCCACGGCACTCTACCCGAGGGCGGTACAGTGAGACTCTGTCTCTACAAAAAAAAAAAAAAAAAAAAAAAGAAATAGGAGAGTTATAATTCAGATGAGCAGTAGTACTATGTGGATGTTTTGAGGGATTTAAGAGTTATGAATACCCAGAAAAATTTCTATGAATTGTTCTGATTCCAAGCTATCAACCAGAGCATAATGTTCATCATTAAGAAGAACATGCAATTTAGAATTGCTTTTATACTGCAGCATGTCAATTCTGATTTTTACTTTCTTCAATTTCAGACTGCGTACCATAAGAAGAGTCCTTTCTGTAATAGTGTCTCAACTTCTATATACTGTTCTAAAATGCTTACATGTTACCCTCTTCAGTCCACAAATTAAGCAATTTAACCATCTTCCTCATATTACTTCAGGAAGAAGCAATTCCATTTATGGATCTGTCTGTTTACATAATGACCAAGCTAATCCCTCTTTTGACTAACTTAAAGTCAACTCATAAGTAAACTTTGTTAGATCTGAAAAAAAGGTAACAAAACTTAAATGATATTCCATCGTATTCATTAGTCCTCACATTTGAGGTAAGAGAATTATACCAGGCATATACATTAGGGGAGGGGAATCTTGGAGTCTATCTTGGAATTCTGCCTATCCTCTGGCTCCCAATGATTCGTTTCCCTCAAAAATGGAAAATATCACTTTCAAATTTATTAAAATTCTTTTTGTAAATTTTAAATTAATATGAGGGTACAAATTTTTAGGTTACATTGTTCTCACTTCCAAGGTGACGTTCAAGTTGTAGTTGAGCCCTTCACCCATGGGGCATGCTAAATATTCTTGCATTGTGTCCTTAGATGAAATACTGATAATTGTCCTCCCTCCAATCCTCCTCTCCCTACCCCACCCTCTCTTTTCTTTTCCTGCCCCCTTGGTAGGCTATATTTGTGTTTTATCATTCCTGTGGATATGTAATTGTTTATATATTGATTTCATATTAGTATTGAGTACAATGGATTTTTTTTTTCCATTCTTGAGATACTTTACTAGGAAGAATGTAAACTCCATCCTGAATGTTCAACTCCATCCAGGTAAACATAAAAGATGTAAAGTCTTCAGCTTTTCTTATAGCTGTATAGTACTCCATGGTATACATATGCTACAGTTTGTTGATTCATTCATGGGATGATAGGAATTTAGGTTGCCTCCATGACTTGGCAATTATAACTGGGCTACAGTAAACCTTCTGGTACAAATGTTTTCTGGGAAAATGATTTTTGTTCTTCAGGGTAAATACCTACTAATGGAATTGTGGGATCAAATGAAAAGTTGACTTTTAATTCTTTAATAATTCTCCCCATATTTATTTCCATATAAGTTGCAATAGTTGCAATCCCACCCACAGTGCAAAAGTGTCCCTTACTCTCCACATGCAACCAGCATCTGCAGTTCTGGGACTTTGTAATGTGAGTTAATCTTACTGGAGTTAGGTGATATCTTAGAATGCTTTTGATTTGTATTTCTTTGACGATTAAATATGAGCATTTTTTCATGTATGTGTTGGCCATTCATCTGTCATCTTCAGCTGTTCAAGTCTCTTGTCCACTTATAAAGAGTATGGTTTGCTCTTTTATTATTGATTAATTGGAGTTCTCTAGATTTTAGTTATCAGGACTTTGTCAGATTTGTAACATGCAAAAATATTCTGAAGGTTGTCTGTTTGTGTTAGCTGTGTGGTAGCTTTTTAACTTGATCAAACATCACTTATTTATTTTTGGTGGTGCTGCAATTGCAAGGGAGTTCTTCCTCAAAACATCTTTTCCTAAGCCAATATCTTCAAGCATTTCCCCCACTCTCTTTTCTAGGGTTTTTATTGTTTTGAGTCTTAAATTTAAAATTTTTATATAATGAGACAGTTTTTGTCAGTGCGAGAAGTATGGGTCCAGTTTCAGTCTTTTATATATATTTTTCTACTTGTTAACGTTTTGTGCTATTCTTTTCTCAGGATTTCATAGTTCTCCTCAGAGAATTCTTTCACATTCTTTGTTAGATGAGTTTCCAGATATTTTATCTTTTTTGGAACTACTGTAAAGGGAATAGAGTCTTTGATTTTTATTCTCAGCTTGACTGTTACTGGCCTATATAAAGGCTACTGATTTGCAGGTGTTGATTTTGTATCCTGAGATGCTGCTATGTTCCACCATATCTATCAATTCCCTCAATAAACGTGAATGACTTTCATTCTCTTCTCAAAGGGCACAGGCTGGCTAACCGGATACAAAATCACAGGCCTGAAATTTGTTGTCTTCAAGAAACACTCCTAACCTGAAAAGATAAAAAACAAACAAACCAACAACAACAAAAAAAAGGCAAAGGGATAAAAAACAATAATCCAGGCAAATGAAATCAGAAAAGAAGCAGAGGTTGCAATTTTATTTGCAGGTACAATTTTGTTTAAACCAACAAAAATAAGGAAAGACAAAGATAGACATTACATACTTTTCAAGGGAAGCATGAAGAGATTTCTTTTTTTGTTTGTTTTATTTATTTTTTGAGTTTTTTTTATCATAGCATAAATGTGCACATTAATGCATTTATGGGGTACAAAGTATGGATTTTATATAGAATTTGGAGTGTTTACATCAAACTGTTTAACATAACCTTCACCTCACTTATTTGTTGTGTTAAGGCATTTATACTCCACATGAAAAAAGCCAAGGATCCCATATATCAACGGGCAAGAGAGATGAATAGAACCTTCTCTAAGGAAGACATATGGATGGCTAACAAACATGAAAAAATGCTCCTCATTGCTAATTATTAGAGAAATGAAAATCAAAACAACCCTGAGATATCAACCCCAGTGAGAATGGCCCACATCACAAAGTCTCAAAACTGCAGATGCTGGCACAGATGTGGAGAGAAGGGAACACTTTTACACTGCTGATGGGACCGTAAACTATAACAACATTTTTGGAAGGAAGTATGGAAAGTCTCAAAACTGCAGATGCTGGCACAGATGTGGAGAGAAGGGAACACTTTTACACTGCTGATGGGACCGTAAACTATAACATTTTTGGAAGGAAGTATGGAAAACCCTCAAAGAACTCAAGGTAGAGTTCTTTTGATCCTGCAATCCCATTACTGGACATCTCTCTAAAAGGAAAAAGAATCCTTTTACCATAAGGACACTTGCACTAGACTGTTAATTGCAGCTCAATTTACAATTGCCAAAATGTGGAAACAGCCTAAATGCCCCCCAACCCAGGAATGGATTAACAAGCTGTGGTATATGTAGTAGTGGAATGCTACTCAGCCACTAAAAAAACAGAGATGTTACATCTTTTGTATTAACCTGGATGGAAGTGGAACATATTATTCTTAGCAAAGTATTATAAGAATGGAAAAATAAGAATCCTATGTACTCAATTCTGATATGAGAACAATTAATGACCTAGCACCTGGTGGGGGTGGTGATAGGGGAGAGCAGAGAAAGGGAAGGAGGGAGGAGGTGGCGGGGTATGTGGGTTTTACAACTTTTAGGGGTGGAACACTATTATGGGAGGGTCTTTATCTGACACAAGCAATCAGTGTAACCTCGTTGTTTGTACTCTCTATGAATCCACAGTAATAACAATAATAATAATAAAGAGTAATTATTTTCTATCAACTTTTCAATTCTGGATGAATATCATATTATATATGTAAACCATAGATTTTTTGTGGTTTGTGACTTCCTTTTTATTTTCTAAATGAGTAAAGTTCGAGGAGAACTTTAATGTTGAGACCAAGTGTGAAGTCCAATTTAATGAGTGCTGTTTGTGATCATTCTTACAGTTTAATAAGTAAAATATCTTTGACTACTGTCAAACAGAAAACTGTTTTCTTGTTTTTTATTCAATATTTGATAATTTTAGCTTATATGTTTCAATCAATTTAGTGCTTGTATCTGATGCGGTGTAAAGTTGGAGAGTTTCTTTTCACGTGAGCTTGAAGCATGCCATTTTTTTCTAGCACAGCTTATTAAAAATATATATTCTTTCTTTCATTAAATAACCTTGTGAAATAGTAGAAAGTCATTCTTACTTATGTTCCAGAATCTCTTTTTACAGCTTTACTTTAGTTCTACTAATATGTCTTTCCATACATAGTGTCCAGTTTTCCTTGATTACTGTAGCTCATACCTTGCACAATAAGGTGGTATAAGTTATCCAAATTTATTCTTCTGTCAAAAACTGTTTTGGCCATTCAATGTCATTTTCATTTTAACAAATTATAGAATCAACTTGCTAAATTTCTCTAATTGTCAAATTAGACCTTCATTAACGTACCTCAGTGATATTGTACCTCAGTGTTTGGTGATATTTTTAGTGTTTAGCAAAAGTCTTACAAGCTTTTGTTAAAATTATCCCTAATTATATAATAGTTCATACTATGTTAACATTACTTTTAAACTCTGTGTTCCAAATATTGTTATTGTATAGAAGCAAGTTTAATTTTTTGTCTTAGTCTTTTTTGTTGTTGTTGTTGAGACAGGGTCCCACCCTATGCCCCTGAGCAGAGTGCAGTGGGCGTGGTAGTTCACCACAACCTCACACTCGGGCTGCGGGCACCCCGCTGCCTCAGCCTCTGGAAGACGCTGGGATTACAGGAGCTCGCCCCGGCGCCCAGCTGGGTTTTTCCATTTTTTTCATGAGTCAGGGTCTCACTGTCGCTCAGGCGAGTCTCGAACTCCTGAGCTCAAGCGATTCTCCCTCCTCAGCCTCCCACAGTGCTGGGATTACAGGCGTGAGCCACCGCACCCGTCTTGTCTTAGTCTTTTGTCATATGACCTTACTAAATTTTTTTTTCGTTCTAGTAACATTTCTATTAATTATTTAGGATTTTATCCATGTTCATATTACATTATTACTAAATAAAAATTATTTTGCTTTATCCTTTCCAGCTGAGCTTTTTCTTACTTAATCCACTGGCTAGGAACTCCAGCGGTGAACTGAGGAAAGTGAATTTATTCCACCCCCCAGTTTTAGTAAGAGAACTTTTAAGTCTTTCCAGTTTTAGTAAGAGAACTTTAAGTCTTTCATTATGTTAGTAAATAATTATGATGTGAAATGTGGCTTTGTCCATTAATGCACTTTATTGAAAACTCCTCCTCCATTCCTATTAAATACTTTTCTTAGTTTTTCCATGAGTATGTATATAATTTTGCTAAAATATTTGTCTAAATTGAATAATATGGTCACATGGAATTTCTGTTATTCTATTAACATAGGGAGTTGCACTGAATTATTTTCAAATGTTAATCTTTCATTATTGAGCTAAATCACAATTAGTCTACTATTGCCAAATGATTTTCATTAGAGACTAATCAGTGATTGTTCAATATATTGGTTTATTTTTAAAACAAATGGTTAATATAATAACTTAAAATTATAAATTAAGCATAAACATGCAAATAATATATAAGAACATATTTAAAAATTATTAGCAAAAAATCATCAATGATCCCTGCATAAATGGTTTGACTCATGGAAGATTAAGCAGATATGAAAAAAACCTCTTACCTACAAAGAACCTTAAAATACCAGAAGAAATATATGGACAACTAATTCAGCATTTGACAAAGGGGCCTACAGAACTGTGGTTAGAGAGAAATAAGCTATAGCCTAGGATAATCCTGGCTTCTGGGGCTGCAGCACAGGAGCATAGCACAATGGCCTTGCATAATTGAAGCAAAATTTCATTTGTGTTATGTGACATGGCTTGCCTTTTCTTTGTTTCTTTTTTTTTACTTTGTCGCCCTTGGTAAAGTGCTATGGCCTCACAGCTCACAGCAACCTCCAGCTGTTGGGCTTAGGCGATTCTCTAGCCTCAGCCTCCCAAGTAGCTGACTACAGGCGCCCACCACAAGGCCTGGCTATTTTTTGTTGCAGTTTGGCAGGAGCCGGGTTTGAACCCGCACTCTCCATATATGGGGTTGGCCCTCTACTCACTGAGCCACAAGCACCACCCATGGCTTGCCTTTTGGAAACATACAGTGAGTTTCCATGAGCCAACCAATGAACCTAGGAGAAGACAAGTATGGGAAATTTTTCAAGTTCCAAATAAGTATATTGGAGACATAAGATTAGACACTACAAAAGAAAAGAGCCATGGAGTATAACATAGAAAATAGCTATAATCCAAAAAGATGCATAAAAAGGAAAAAGTCTGACATAAACTAAAAGGTCTTTAGGATGTGGGGAACTACAGCAAGCTATAGTTTGTTTATTTTTTATTTCTCTTTACTAATACATTTATTTCTCTTTACTAATTTATTTCTCTTTACTAATACATTTAGTTACTAATACATTTAGTTATTAATAGAGATGATACCATTTTGATAGTTCTAAGATAGCTGTTATTAATAAAGACACAAAAACTTCACTGACCTTCATAAGAAATGTTTTTGATATCTTACAGGGTTTTTCAAAACATTGTTACAATATTTATTATTACGTTTTCATCCTTTTTCAAATGCTAATAATTTTAAAATAAAATGATATATATTTTATATTCTTTGTTTTTAATTTCTACTGACAACATGCTACTTGGTAAAGAAGCTAGTCTCTTCTCATTTGTCAGGTTTTAGACTATCATTTAACAACTCTCACAAATTAAAATGAAACTTCAATACTTTGGGGATCTGAAAGAGTTCTATTATAAATAAATATTTCAGATTCCAATATTTACATGCTTACAATTTCATAGTATAATATAATCCAAATTACCCTTACTTGTTCATTTACTGTTTTATAATAATTTATGATTCATTATTTTACACTTTTATTTTATTTATTTATTTGCAGTTTTTGACTGGGGCTGGGTTTGAACCTACCACCTCCAGCATATGGGGCCGGTGCCCTACTCCTTTGAGCCACAGGTGCACCCCATCATTTTACACTTTTACCCTCTCAAATCCATGTCTTAGTGAAAGTTAAGTTTACCTTACATCACTACAAACCAGTTTTGTAAAATAATAATGATATGAGCAGGAAATACTTTTAATATAATTTTTAAACTATGTGATTTAATTTAGGAAACAACATTAAAGCTGAAATTTTGTATGTTCCAATAAAATTATTTAACTTTCATTTTTTCTTTTTTTAATATTATTGTATTTGAGATGTTTCAATCTGGCTTTATTTTATTATCTTGGCAACTGAAAAGGTTATTTTCTATTTTACATTGCCTCTCTGATAATATTCTTATAAAATTTTAATATTGATAATATAAATGGGAACTTTCCATTTAGACTATTATTTTTCTTTCTTTTCTGCATTTTTCTTTTCTGTTCAGGAGGTTCCAGAGAAGAATTTTTGAGTTAAAAAATAAATTTAAATTGGAGGAAAATAAACAATAAAAAGAAGTTTGAAATATTCAAAGCATACTATTTTGAAGTGCTATTTCTGAACGTGTTTAAATACTAACCCCCAAAGTGAGAGTATTCAGTGGTAGCACCTTAGTGTAAGATTGGTCTTGAGAGTAAAGGTTTCATGAATGGGATTGGTGCTGCCATGGGTGGGAAAAGAGACTCTAGAAAGCTTCCTTTCCCCTTCTTTCACCTTGTAAGGACACATTATATTAAGCAGGTACCTTTCATAAAGAAGTGAGCCTTTATCAGTAACCAAATCTGCAGGTGATCTTAGACATTTCAGCTTTAAAAACATTATGAGAGAAGTAAATACTTTTGTTGATAAGCCACCCAGTTCATGGTATTTTATCATAGCAGCCAAATGGACAAAGAAAGCAACTGAACGTTTTGTTATGAAACTTCAGCTCCTAAACTAGGTTGATAAAGAATCAAAGCATTTCATCACAATTCATGGACTAGTTCTAATTTATTGCTATAAAACAGTAAAAATAAAGTTTCCAGACAAAATTCATGCTTGGATTTTTATTCAATTGTAATCAACTACTAAGGGAAAATAATAAGTTAAAGTCTAGGGACATTTGTCCTTTTTATTTTAAAAAAAAGGATACAGGGCAGCGCCTGTGGCTCAGTGAGTAGGGCCCCAGCCCCATATGGCGAGGGTGGTGGGTTCAAACCCAGCCCTGGCCAAACTGCAACCAAAAAATAGCCGGGTGTTGTGGCGGGCGCCTGTAGTCCCAGCTTCTCGGGAGGCTGAGGCAAGAGAATCGCGTAAGCCCAAGAGTTAAGAGGTTGCTGTGAGCCGTGTGACGCCACAGCACTCTACCCGAGGGCGGTACAGTGAGACTCTGTCTCTACAAAAAAAATAAAAATAAAAAAAATAAATAAATAAAAGGATACAGAAAAACACTGGTAAATATCACTTTTCTAATAAAATGCCTGTTATTCAGAAATTAGTTTAAACTGTATTATGATTAAGACATTATGTTTCAATAAGCCATTTTACAATAATATAGGCTTGTAGTTGCTACTATTTGGGGTTCCAAAAATAGCTCTAAAACTCTATTGGAATGTAAACAAATCCTGAAAATATTTTAGTGGCTTTTGTTTTTTATCTAAATTTTAAGAAAAAATAATCACTGACAGAACACTTTGAAAAATTGTCCATATTTGTTCGCTGGAATTATATTAGTGTTTCATGTTCTTGGTTGATTTATATTTGAAATATGCATTTCCAGAAGTAAATCGATATTAGCATACAGATAGAATTGAATATTACGTCAATAGTGATGGACAAAGTTGATATGTACTGATTGCCTCATTTTTGATTAGTTTTATTTTTTTCTAGGAGGCAGAAAACGTAAAGTAGCATTTCCATTTTCCAATCCATTTAAATTTAGAAGAAAGTAATAATCTAGAGAAAAATAATAAAGGCTCTGTGGTTAGAATCTGATTGACATGTGGCTAAAGTCTGTTTCAGTTATAAAGACAGGCCACTATCAATAAAACTGTGTTGACTCAGTTGGTATCCTCAGGCTCTCTTCGCCCACATATAATTGATTTTAAAGCTATGACTACAAAAGAAAAAAAAAGTAACACTTTGTTATGTCTATATGAATTTCCACTGACACAGCCTTACTGTTTAATCTGAAATGCAGTTGAAGTGAAAGGAAAAATGTTAGCTAAAGCTGAAGGAAAGTACTACCAAATCCAAAAAGAGGGGGGGGACCAGATATGTAGCAGCACCCCTTGCCCCCTACCATAAGAATGTGACCTTTTGTAACTGTCCTAGGAAATAGGCCCGAGCTGAAGCAGATAACCGGTAACTGGTTCTGGAAGAAAAAAGCTAAGCAAATGTTTAACTGCTGATCTTGTCTTAAGACAGATGAGTAAATGAACCAGAGTTCTTCTTATCTGGAAAAGCCCCTGTGTCTGCTACCCCTCCCTAAAGCCCCTGCTATGTCTCCTACCCCTCCCTAAATCCCCTGCTATGTCTGCTGCCCCTCCCTACTTTAATGGTTTTTGCCTTTATAAACTTGTAAAACCTGCTGTTCAGGGCTTGACTCCTCGGCTCCTAAAAGAGTTGTGAGTCAAGCCCCAGCATGCTGGAATAAAATCCTCTTGCTATTTGCATCAAGCGCCGTCTCTTGTGGTTGATTGGGGTCGTCAGAGCTCAGGGCAGAGTGGGGGGGTCCTGCCCCAAGTCTTTCATTTGGGGGCTCGTCCGGGATTTGACGACCACCCTACACCTGCAGAGTCGACCTTGGAGGTAAGAAAGGGGTACCCCGAAAACTGTCTGGTCTGTGTCTTCAGTCCTTTGTTTGACTTTGTGTGCACGCTTTTGGTTTTGCAGCCGTTCGGCACCTCGTGAGAGTGGCCGGACAGTGGTCGGTAGATGTGCCCGGAGGACCACAGGCTGAAATCCTGGGGGACGCCCCAGGAACTGAGGAGAACCAGGGACGCCTTGTTGTCTCCTGCTGTAAGGGCGCTGATCGAGTCCAGTTGTTCGATCAAAAATTACGGGAAACACGCCTGTCTTGTGAGGGACCAAGTGTGGTAGGTAGGTCCTTGTATCTGTAATATTTCTGTTATTCCTGTTATTTGTGTTTCTGACATATATATTGATGATGGGACAGACTGTGACAACCCCTCTGAGTTTGACTCTAGATCATTGGACTGAAGTGAAGAGAAGAGGTCGTGACCTGTCAGTAGAGGTTAAAAAAGGCCCATGGCAGACTTTCTGCTCCTCGGAGTGGCCCACTTTTAACGTCTGCTGGCCCTCAGGAGGAACCTTTGACTTATCTCTTATTTTTGCTATCAAAGAAATTATTTTTCAGAGAGGACCGGGAGCCCATCCGGATCAACAACCTTACATCATAGTCTGGCAGGACCTGGTGCAGAATCCGCCCCCCTGGGTTTGGCCGTGGACTGCCACATCCAGGCTCCCGTCTAATCCTCGGGTGCTCGCTGTCCAATCTTCTGGTTCCAGAAAAGGGGGCGACAGCTTGGACCCCCCCGAAGAAGATCTACCCGGAAATTCAGACTGATCATCATCTCCTCGACCCTCCGCCCCCTCCTCCCCCATACCCTCCCGCCTTGGCTCCTGTCGGGGGCAGGGAGGACCAGCATCGCCGGATCTGGCGATTGCCCCCTCTGCACCCTCGGGGGAACCTTCACCGGGGCCCGCACAAGGTACCAGGAGTCACCGCCGGGGAGGAATGTCTCCCGACACTACTGTTGCCCTGCCCCTGAGGGCATACGGCCCCCCGCCGGTGGCAACAGATGAGGGACCACCTCCTCTCCAGCCCCTCCAGTACTGGCCATTTTCTTCTGCAGACCTGTATAACTGGAAAACTAATCACCCCCCTTTTTCAGAAGACCCCCCAATGCCTGACTGGGCTGGTAGAGTCCCTGATGTTCTCTCATCAGCCCACATGGGATGACTGCCAGCAGCTCATACAGACTCTCTTCACTACTGAAGAGAGGGAGAGGATTTTACTAGAAGCTAGGAAGAATGTACTCGGGGCGGACAGGCATCCTACCCAGCTCCCCAACATCATCGAGGCTGTCTTTCCCCTCTCCAGACCTGACTGGGACTTCAACACAGCAGAAGGTAGGGAGCGACTGACAGTCTATCGCCAGGCTCTAGTGGCTGGCCTCCGTGGGGCGGCAAGATGCCCCACTAATTTGGCTAAGGTAAGAGAAGTAATACAGGGGGCCATGGAACCCCCCTCAGTGTTTCTTGAGCGCCTAATGGAAGCTTTTAGGCGCTACACCCCATTTGACCCTGCCTCTGAAGGACAGAGGGCTTCCGTGGCTATGACTTTCATAGGGCAGTCAGCTGTAAACATTAAAAGAAAGCTGCAGAGGATTGAAGGATTGCACGACTATACCTTGCAGGATTTAGTTAAGGAAGCTGAGAAAGTATACCATAAAAGAGAAACTGAGGAAAAAAAGAGCAGAGAAAGGAGAAAGAGAAAGAGGAAAGGGAAAATAAGAGAGACCGAAGACAGGAGAAAAACTTAACACGGATTTTGGCCGCAGTAGTAGGGGAGAAGAGCCAAGAATAGACCCAAGGTAGAACTAAGAAGTCATGTAGCCTGGACAACCGCATCCCGTTAGATAAGGATCAATGTGCCTACTGTAAGGAGAAGGGGCACTGGGCCAGGGAATGTCCTAAAAAAGGGAAGAAAGTACTGGCCTTAGAGGAAGAAGAAGATTAGTGGGGACGGGGCTCGGAACCCCTCCCCGAGTCTAGGGTAATACTTAATGTAGAGGGGAAGCCAGTTGAGTTCCTAGTAGACACTGGAGCTCAACACTCAGTCCTACTCGAACCATCAGGACCCGTCTCCAAGAAAAAATCTTGGGTTGTAGGGGCCACAGGGCATCAGCAGTACTCATGGACTACCCGAAGATCAGTAGATCTGGGAGTGGGACGGGTAACCCACTCATTCTTAATTATCCCTGAGTGCCCTGCGCCCCTCCTTGGGAGAGATTTACTCACCAAAATGGAAGCCCAGATCACTTTCACTCCTGACGGCCCAGAGGTAACCCAGAATAAGAGAGTAACAGCCCTGACCATGCGTTTGGAGGATGAACATAGACTCTTTGAAAAGCAATGGGAGAAAGGGACTAGTCTCATACATGACTGGCTAGAAAAATATCCTGGGGCATGGGTCGAAACTGCCGGAATTGGACTGGCCGCAGAAAGGCCGCCTATAGTCATAGAACTCAAAGCTACTTCCACTCCTGTGGCAGTGCACCAGTATCCTATGACTAGGGAAGCTCGGGAAGGGATTAGGCCTCACATTCAGCGTCTCCTACAGCTGGGCATTCTAGTAAAGTGCCAATCACCATGGAACACCCCCTTATTACCCGTCAAGAAACCCGGCACAGGAGACTATCATCCTGTGCAGGACTTGAGAGAAGTAAACAAGCAGGCACAAGACATCCACCCCACCATGCCTAACCCTTATAATCTGTTAAGCTCTCTCCCTCCGGACCATACCTGGTACACTGTCCTGGATTTGAAGGATGCCTTCTTCTGCCTCCGACTACACTCCTCTAGCCAGAACATCTTCGCATTTGAATGGAGAGACCCGGACTCTGGAATGACGGGGCAATTGACATGGACCCGACTTCCACAGGGGTTCAAGAACTCCCCAACCATCTTTGATGAAGCCCTCCACCAAGACCTAGCTCACTTTCGCGCCAGCCACCCTCAGGTAACGCTCCTACAATATGTAGATGACTTACTACTAGCTGGAACGACAAAGGAAGAGTACCATCGGGGCACAGAACTGTTACTAGAAGAGCTAGCCCACTTAGGATATCAAGCCTCCGCCAAGAAAGCTCACATCTGCCAGAAAGAGGTAACGTACCTGGGTTACACCCTAAGAGGAGGGCAGAGATGGTTAACAGAAGCCAGGAAGCATACTGTGACTCAGATTCCAGTTCCCCGCTCGCCCCCCCAGGTGCGAGAATTCTTAGGGACTGCAGGGTTCTGCCGCTTATGGATACCGGGGTTTGCTACTCTGGCAGCCCCCCTCTACCCTTTGACCAAGGAAAGCACTCCCTTCGAGTGGGGTGCCAGCCAACAGCGGGCCTTTGACAACATTAAAAAGGCATTATTATCAGCCCCGGCCCTGGCTCTACCAGATGTAACAAAGCCCTTTATCCTATACATAGATGAGAAGAGAGGAGTGGCCCGAGGGGTGCTGACACAGCCTTTAGGGCCATGGAAAAGACCGTTAGCATACCTCTCCAAGAAATTAAATCCCGTTGCTGATGGTTGGCCAGCCTGTCTGAGGTCTGTGGCGGCAGTGGCGGTACTGGTAAAAGATGCAGACAAATTGACTATGGGGCAGAAGTTGACAGTCATTGCCCCCCATGCCTTAGAAAGCATCATCAGACAGCCCCCTGACCGGTGGCTGTCCAATACCCGCATGACACACTGCCAGAGTCTCCTATTAAATGGAGACAGAGGCCAGTTTGGCCCGCCTGTCATCCTCAACCCAGCTACCCTACTACCTGATACCTCTGTCCAGGAGGATGTATTACACACATGCCAAGAAGTACTGACTGAAGAGACTGGAACTCGGAGGGACCTCTGTGATCAGCCCCTGCCGGATGCCCAATTGACCTAGTTCACTGATGAGAGCAGCTCCATAATAGAAGGTAAAAGGGTGACCGGGGCGGCGGTGGTGGACGATAAGCAGACCATCTGGGCAAGTAGTCTGCCTGAAGGGACGTCAGCCCAGAACGCCGAGCTGGTCGCCTTGACCCAGGCCTTACATTTGGCAGAAGGAAAAAAAGTTAACATATACACCGATAGCAGGTATGCTTTTGCTACAGCCCATGTCCATGGGGCCATTTACAGACAGCAAGGACTGTTGACTTCAGCAGGAAAAGAAATTAAACACAGGGAAGAAATCCTAAGTCTACTAGAGGCTGTTCACCTCCCTAAGAGAGTGGCCATAATCCACTGCCCTGGACATCAGAAAGGGGGGTCCAGAGTTGCCGAGGGAAACCAAAGAGCTGACCGAGAAGCTAAGCTAGCGGCTCAAGGACTCAACATCCTACCGCTATATAAAAACACTTTAAGGCCTAGCCTTAAAGAAATAGCACCCTCCCTTATCAAAAACTTTATTCGGAGCAGGATCTCGAGAGGATGGACAGATTAGGCCTCCACCTAGAATCCCCAGAGGGGATCCAAGAAACCCCAGAAGGGAAAAACATCCTCCCTGAGGAGCAGGCAATCACTTTTCTCAGGCAACTTCATAAATTAACCCATCTGGGCCCCAAACATCTGAAAACCATTGTTCAGTGCTCTCCATACTATATTATAGAATTAAGTAAACTCATTGATGCAGCTGTAAAAGAGTGCAGACCTTGCCAATTAGTAAACACCCAGCCTAGCACACTACCTCAGGAAAAACAAATCGGAGGGGATCGCCCTGGAAGCTACTGGGAAACAGATTTTACTGAGATTAAGCCTGCTAAGTACGGATACAAGTACTTGCTAGTGTTCATAGACACTTTCTCATGATGAGTCGAAGCTTTTCCTACAAAGAGGGAGACTGCTCAAATTGTGGCCAAAATAATATTAGAAGAGATTTTTCCAAGATTTGGACTACCCAAAGTAATCGGATCCGACAACGGTCCCGCTTCGTTGCCCAGGTTAGTCAGGGTTTGGCCAAAATCCTGGGGCTTGAATGGAAATTACATTGTGCTTATCGGCCCCAGAGGTCAGGGCAGGTAGAGAGGATGAATAGAACCCTAAAAGAGGCCATGACTAAATTATCCTTAGAGACTGGCATTACTGACTAGACAGTCCTCCTTCCCTTTACCCTGTTCCGTGTGCGCAACACCCCTAGTACTCTCAAGATGACCCCCTTTGAAATCCTATATGGAGCTCACCCCCCTCTCGTTGCCATGCAGCACCTCCCTTCCCCAGAATCTTACTCCTCTCAATCTCTATACACCAGATTAAAAGCCCTTGAAACTGTGCAAAAGGAAGTGTGGAGTCGGCTGATCGAAGCCTACAAGCCCGGAGATCTGCAAATACCTCACCAGTTCCAGGTTGGAGATTCGGTGTACATCCGGTGCCACAGGACAGCCAACCTTGAACCACAGTGGAAAGGACCATACCTAGTACTGCTCACAACCCCGACCGCAGTAAAAGTTGATGGCATTGCAGCCTGGATCCACGCGTCTCATGTCAAACCAGCACCACTGCCAAACTCCGGGTGAAAAGTGGAAAAGACAAACAACCCCCTCAAGCTCCGCATCCGCCGCAGTAGCCCTGCTCCTGCTGATACAACTCCCGATGATAAGTAGCTCTGGTCCCAATCCCCATGCCCCCCAGAGGTTAACCTGGCAGGTTCTCTCTCAGACTGGTGATGTAGTATGGAGTAGTACAAAAGAGGACCCTCCTTAGACCTGGTGGCCGTCCTTCACCCCAGGAATTTGTGCCTTAATAGCAGGGTTAAATAATTGGAATATCCCCGATGAGACCTTTAAAGAGGTTCCATCGAGTCTTGGTCACCATTTAGCAAAGTGCTCGCTTACCCAAGGCTCCACATCCCAAGGCCAGTACGTTGCAGACACCCCTGGCTGTGGCAACTTGCCCGCCCAGCGCCGGATGCGACAAACAGAGTTCTATATCTGTCCCCTGGACAGGAGGACGAGAAGCCAGGCCAACAGATGCAGGGGAATAAAAAATTTCTATTGTAAGCAATGGGAATATGAAACGACTTGGCAGGCCTCCTGGCACCCCATTTCCTCTTGGGACTTAATACCCGTACCTTTGGGCCCTGCATTTTCAACCATATAGTCACCTTCGTCCGGGAGGAAGTAAGTGCTGTACAAGTGTTAATGCTCAGACAGCATTACCAGTCTCTCCACCGGGACGATAACCATGAGAATGAATACATAGAGCCAGAAGTTCCATGATTAGAACTTCCCAAAAAAACAAATGGGGGAATGAAGGAAAGTACTACCAAATCCAAAAATGGGGGGGGACCAGATATGTAGCAGCACCCTTCACCCCCTACCATAAGAATGTGACCTTTTGTAACTGTCCTAGGAAATAGGCCCGAGCTGAAGCAGATAACCGGTAACTGGTTCTGAAAGAAAAAAGCTAAGCAAATGTTTAACTGCTGATCTTGTCTTAAGACAGATGAGTAAATGAACCAGAGTTCTTCTTATCTGGAAAAGCCCCTGTGTCTGCTACCCCTCCCTAAAGCCCCTGCTATGTCTCCTACCCCTCCCTAAATCCCCTGCTATGTCTGCTGCCCCTCCCTACTTTATGGTTTTTGCCTTTATAAACTTGTAAAACCTGCTGTTCAGGGCTTGACTCCTCGGCTCCTAAAAGAGTTGTGAGTCAAGCCCCAGCATGCTGGAATAAAATCCTCTTGCTATTTGCATCAAGCGCCGTCTCTTGTGGTTGATTGGGGTCGTCAGAGCTCAGGGCAGAGTGGGGGGTGCTGCCCCAAGTCTTTCAAAGCAAGTGTAACCAAATTTTCTTAAGCATTTCTTATAATGGAAAATAAACCCTGAAACTTGTATTTTATTATAATATAGACAAGGAATGCCTATATATGTACAGGTATAATGAAATCATCAATAATATATAATACAAATGATGTTTAAGCTTAATGTAATTTTCTATAATGGAAAATTAATTATAAATATTTATGAAAGAAAATGGAGTAGAACTTTAAAAAACAGGAGGGAATTTGTACTACATGATGTAGAAAATAAAGATAATCTGTACAGAGACCTCCTAGGTGAAGGGATTTAAGAAATATAGAAAACTTAGAACAGGAGAATAAATAACTGAGCTTCTGTACACATATATCCAGGGTAAGACTTGGCTTGAAATAATGCATTAAGTATTTATTTAAATCTTAAATGAGTGGATCATAACTTTTATTATTTCATTTTATTTCTGAGCTACCAAAAGAGAGCCATAACTTGTATCAATTCAAACTCTTCATAAACCAAGATAGTGATTTTTGTATGTGTGAAAAGCAATAAAAATAAAATAATGTTAATTTATTATTTGTACACTTTAGTAAGCCCTGAAATGATGTATGTTACTAAAGACATAAAAGCAAAATATAAATTTCTGATTATACATTATTTTGACATTCCTCTGATTAGTAGAATTCCAACTATGAATCAAAACCACAATTTCAAAAGTTACGATAACAACAAATTTTTCTAATGTTGTGACAATATGTAATGCATAGGCTGAAAACCCCATTTTAAACTCATTCTAATTAAAATCCTCTGGTGCTCCTCTCTTTCTCCTTGACTTACTGCATGGTTATTGAGTTTTATATCACTTGGCTTAGGGTATCACTTAGAAAATGCTGATTTTTTTTCTTTCTGCTACACTGGGCTTCCTGCACACTCATAAGTCATTGCAGAATCAGGTATTCAAGAAAGTGATTAATGATAGCAGCTACTGTCCTTGAGAGATTTTGATCCCCACCAGAAATTTGGCATCTATCATTTGCTTGGCAACATTCAATTGTTCCTTGATGATTTAGTATCTCAAATCTTAAGTTCCACAAATGCTATTTGGAGTGGAAATTCTAAATATCTTGGATCGGGTGCAATGATTTTTATTTTTTCTAAGTATCAGTGAGCTCAAATGTAAACATAGTGTAAGTCATATTGTACCATATTTTTCAATTAAAAAGAGAATATCGTGATATTCACTTCCTTGTACATATTATAGTAGGCAACACTATCTTCTAAATAGAAAAAGTCTACTTCAGGTATCAAATCACAGTATGAATGATGTATGAAGTGTTGTGTACGTCAAATACTAGTCTGAACCAGAATATACAACACAGTTTTGCATTTTCATTTCATTCCCATATTTTTGTTAATATTTGCCAAATTCCATTCTTCAAGTATTTCAAGATGACAAATAAATGTAATTAAGGGCTTTACTATTTGACTAACAATTTAAATGGAAATACAGACAAAAATTTAAAATGTTTTAGGTGAAAGAAGAGATTCAAAGTTAAGAAAAAAATCAATGTTATGAATAAATAGTGATAATACTTATTTATTTTATTTTATTTTTGCTTATTTTCTTAAAGTCTTAGTTTCTTCCTTGAAGAAGAAAATCTTTAGAAGAGATACTATAACATGCTTGAGAGTGTTGGTGTGATAAGAGCAGATGTTTTATGTATAAGAAATGTCAATTAATAAGTCACAGGATAGAATAATCAACTAACAAAATAAAGCAAATACAGCTTTTTTATAAGATATTTTCAAGACATTCTTTGTTTCAATTAATTTATTTTATAAATTCAATATTTAACTTGCCGTCTTTTACAGAGTGTTTCTCAAACCTTGGTACGAATGAAAATTATTTTCATAACTTGTTAAAGTGAATTAACAAGGGAATATCCTCAGGGATTTTTGACTTGGTAAGTCCGGAGCTACCCATGGAATTTGCATTTTTAATAAATTCTCAAGTTTTACTGATTCTTCCAAGCAGAGATCTACACTTTTTGTGGAACTGATTTAGAATTCAAATATTAGAAATACATAAACAATCAGATGTTAGTATACAGAGAAGTGGACTAGGAGAAAATCTAAATTGTAGGCTTTGCACATTTCTCTGAATCTTTCTTTGTCAGTGACTGGTAGTGTGTTGATAACAAGTCAGGCTACCGTGACAGCTTCACACTGCGTATGACTTAGTATTTTTGTTACAGAACTTGTTTATCCTTGTGTCCAAAAAACTACTGTGATTCCTTCTTTATTAGTTTATTCTACTTGGCACATTGCTATACGATAGCTTTACAAGTACAAGAATGTTGGACCTAAGTTCTGTCAGAAACAAATATTTTGTCTTCCTAAGTATCCTGGTCTCGCAAAGGATAATTCATGCTTGTCCCCTAGTAGGCATTCAATGAATGTTTCCAGAATAAATACAACCTTAAATACAGAGAGAGCCAAAAAAATGTATACACATTTTAAGAAAGAAAACAGCATTAAATTTATAATAATTCACTTTTGACTTCCACAAGAAGTGCTTAAGGTGACTTGTATTCATCTTTTGCTATTGGTATATACTGATTATTACAATTTTAATACCAGTTTTTCCTTTCTTCAAAGTATATACATTTTTGGCACCCTCTGTATAATTCATAAGGCAAATTAATTGGTCTTTCCTCAATCCTTCCCTCAGTTTGGGGCAGTTTCCTCAGTTTGGGGCAGTATATCATCAACAGCAATTAGGACACAACTAATGACTAATTTTCAGTTGTTCTCTCCCATTAAAATATTTTTTTGGGAAACAACTTTCTTGTTTACCTTTAGATTCTCAGTACCTGGAAAGAGATTGGTATATTATTATGACCAGGTTTAAAAAATTGTTATTGCACACATGTATAATGAGTGATTACTCTAATTTTTATCTTGGGATGTTCAAGTGTATTTCCCATTCCATTAATTTTATTATATTCTACTCAACTTCTATTTTCAAGTCACATTCTCAGCTCAAAATATGATTCTTTAAGAAAAGCTTTTCTTAATTTCCAAGTTATGTATTCTTCCATTCTGTCTGCCAATAGTATTCCATTGTGTGATTGAGCACTTCATGTTGTTGTTATTTGAATTTTAAAAAGAAACTCTTTTACCGTCCTAAAGATAAAAAAGTGTGCGTATTCTCCTTTATCATTTTATTGTATAAAACCTTTTTAATGAAATAAATTGAAGCAATAAAGTTAATTATTATAGGAATTCAATGTTTATTAATAATTCATATGAGTAAGAAAAAATTAGCTAAATAATAATAAAGTTATTTTCTAAGAATACTATATGTTGCTAAACTTTTCTTTGCCTTTGTTCCTAATCATTTATTTGTATGAAAAGTTATTGAAATATTAGTGATAAATCATTCATATTGACATATTAAGCAAAATCATCCAAACTGAGGAACAGGTACTTCATGTGGAGTTATGTGTCCTGAAGTTCCTCAGAGCAGTGTATTTGTTAAAAATAAACTCACAAATGTCTGAACAATCCCAAGTGAGAGTCATGTTATCAGCTACTTGTTCATTTAGGAAATGTTAGTGACGTTGAGCATATTTTTGAACCTAGATACCATGTTTAATACCAAGTACAGAAGTGTTTCTTAGTATAGTTTTGTATAGATCCATTAATTACTTTTATCTACGTTGGATTACCTAACACTATAGTTTCTGTCCCAATTCTCCAGATTCATTACTATATTTTAAATTTGTTTTTTGAAATAAATAAGATTTAACATCTTGCTAACAAAAAAAATTTACATGTTTTTGTAAATTGGTATTAGAACTTCAAAACAGTATTACTGACATGAATGACAAAATAAACTAAAAAATATACTTACATAAAAGCATGTTCCCATTTTTTACACCGTCTTACAATTACATGTCATTTTTAGTGTTACTTTGCATAACAGAAATAGTGTCTTACAGAGCAGCAAACTATACAGCCTGGACAAGCCTTATGCGGAAAGACGTATACAAATGAAACCCAGGGTCCCTCCTGTCTCCTTCTATGATTATCCAAAAAAGATAGGAAGTCAAAATATTTTTAATTTTAAAACACTGATAAGTTCACTCTGCTGTCAGAAATCTTGTAAGAAATTGTGTGAGTGTGTTATCCTCTTGGTAAAAATAACAATTCTGATTAAAACAATGAAAACAAACCTAGTTTTATTAGTGCAAGTGAAATTCACCAGGAAATAAAAATGGCAAATTATACTACATGCAGGCAACTCTAGAGTGATAACTCTAAATAATTCAAAATTCAAAATTATTATAGATTTTTGATAAAATGGAATACAATCAATGTGGAAAATTCCAAAAAAGTTTACAAATGGGGAAGAGGGAGCGATTAACCACTCTAGTTGAAAATCAAACATGCTCACCTCTTCATACGGAAGCTCTTTTGATAAATTTCGACTGAATATATTTTAAGGGGCCTTTTACCCAAAGATATTTCTTTATGAGTTGCACGCATGTAAACATCTAGGTAATTAATCATTATTTTTGAAAGTATGGTGAAAAGGGAAGTGATAAAACCAGAAGAATAGCATATTCACAGACCAGACAATAGTTTTATGTGTATGCTACTAGGATAAAATATTTAAAATTAGGTAAGATAAACACCGAATATTGACACACACACAGATACACACGCACATATATGTACGTATGTATATATAGGTGTGTATGTGTATGTGTGTGTGTGTATACGTACAGAGTCTGAGGGTGAGGTAGAGGCAAATCTAATCATCGGTATCATCAGTGAAATACATGCTAAGAATTCAGGAGTTCATAAGCATTGTTATCTAGTTGAGGAATCTATGTCATGATTTTGAAAATGGAAGTCAATTTACAAAACATGTATTAAGTTACTTGAATATGCATTTAATAATTTCTCGAAGCTCATCTAATTCATCATGGAGACTTATAATTGATTTATCCCCAATTCCCAATCCCCAATCCAACGTGGTATACAACATGTAAATAAATACACACAGCCCATTTGGAAGATTATTATCTGTCAGTTTATATCAGCTGAAGATTTCTTTGAATAATCATACTAAAATCTTTAAGACATTATCTTACTAATTCCCCTACCATTAGTAAAACGTTTTCTTCAGTAACTCCGGACTTTAAGTAGGTTTTTTAGTTTGTTTGTTTGTTTTGAGACAGTCTCACTTTATCACCCTCGGTAGAGTGCCACAGCTCATAGCAATCTCCAACTCCTGGGCTTAGGCAATTCTTTTGCCTCGGCCTCCCAAGTAGCTGGGATTACAACGCCACAACGCCTGGCTATTTTTTGTCGTAGTTTAGCTGGGGCCAGGTTTGAACCTGCCACCCTCCGTATGTGGGGCCGGCACCCTACCCACTGAGCCATAGTCGCTGCCCCAGACTTTAAGAAGATAATGTATTTCTCTCTCTAATAAATGGAATAATTTATAAACAACATAAATCTATCTATCTCTGATTTACAATTTAAAACTCCCCTTGACTTTTACTCAGTGTAGTTGAAATACATTTAATAAAAGTATAATAATTTGCCACCTATTAAAACATAAGAATATGAAATCTGGTTATAGTAAATCGAGTACATACTGTGAGTAGCTATATAAGGCAAGAAATTCACTTATTTTTTCTGGTTGGTTTGAGGCATGAGAATTCTCAAATGGCTGGAAGATAAACTCCAATTTCAATATAATGTAAAAATTGCAACCCACAAAATAGAAACTTTTCTCTGGATACCAAGACTTATAAAATGCAGAGGACAAAGTTGCATGTATAGGAAGCAAATCTTCTACATTTACAAGGTGGAAATAGAGTGCAGCACTACCCCTAGTTTCTCTCTGCTTTTCTGAATTCAAGTTCATTGGCTGTAGTTGAAACATCATCTATTTAGTGTACTGGCTAATAACATGGCCAACAGCCTTCAGGACAGCAATTTAAAACAATCAAACTCATTAGGTGATATCTCTTATCTTGACATAAACTTGATGGTCATAGGTCAGAGGACTATTATTTGTGGTCAACTATTTCAGATAATGAGTAAAAGTAGGGGATCAATTAATTCTATAATTTTCAGCATAAAAATGATGTTTTAGCTTTAGTATCATAAAATGTTCTATGGTCAAAAGCAGCTCTAAATGGGATAAGATGGAGAAGCTTTCAGTACATTTCCAGATTATGATTCCATCAGAAGCATGAATTATGGTTCTAGCAAAAGGTAAGTCAATATTATATTCCAGTAAGATGAATCACTTTCATTTCCATAATAGTATGGGTCCAATGCAATCAATCTGCCACCAGCATTTGGGAGCTAATAGTTGGTCACTATTATAGGCAAGTAAAGGAAGTCATCAGTGACAGTAGCCAGGATGTTGGCAGAGAGTAGCCAGGACGATTTTTAGTGAGAAAACGTTTATATCATTTTTTATGACAATTCAATTTCACATTTCTAAGCCTTCTTTGTTCATATGACTGTCATGAATATTCTGATGACTGAGGAAAGAAGTCAACTGGCATCTAACATGGAGAGGTAATTTTCAGATAACTACCGAGACTATCCCAGTCTTGGGTATTGACCTGCGACATTGAAAGTCTTACAATATACAGCTTATTTTAACAAATTTACTGATATGATGTTCCTCAAAGTCAATTTCCCAATCTTTTACTCTAGTTTCCTATCCCCTAATCTATTCCCACAAATCCATGAAAAGCCAAAACAATTATTAATAACATTTCCTGAGTCAGCACAGATCTGTACTCAGATTATCTCTTCCTGTGACCAAAGTTAACCATACATATACTGCCTTATTTTACAGACATTCTTCCCCTCTTTCTTTCTGAGTCTTCACTCAGTGGGGATCTGTATATGGCAGTATTTCAATTAGGCATTGCCATCTGTGAATCAGATTTGTTTTTTTCCTCCAGAGTCAATTAATTTTAAGAAACTCATCAAGTCATAGTTATGAATTAAGGTAAAGATGGTGATGTGACAAGAGAAACCATCATTAAGTTCAGACACATGCACAATAGGCTGTCTTTTTGGTCGAGTTACTTATATTTAAATGTGAAATGATGCTGTCCTGTTTATTTTGGCTTATGAGTCAAATAACAAGTGATAATGGACATTTAGGTCACATAATCATTCTTATTCCATGATCTTCTTTTTAATCTATGTGGATTAAATAATAAACCAGAGCTCTTTGCTTAAAAAAGATTAAATACTTTTTGAAGAGAGCACGACTTTGTACCAAGCCATCTCTTGTATGGTTCCTATCAGAACTCATCACTGGTTGATACCATGAATATCACTGTATTCTCTAAGTAAGTACAGGCCAGATAGCCATTTTTTCTGATGCCCCTATTCAAATCTAATAGTCTTCTGGGCAAAGGTATAAGTGAATTAGAGTTATGTATTTATTATAAATTTAAGGAGGCATAAGAATTGTGCCAATTTCTTTGGGTAGGTAATTCAAAAGGAACTAATTTTCATATCCTTATGGTAGAAACATCTCAGCTTACCACAGAGTACAGCACACAAAATAACTTTATCAAAATGAGCATATCCTCACTTTTGGTGGGATTTATCTCTTAAAGTTTGGTGCCAATATTCACCCAGTGACACTGAGGGCATGTACTTCCTGGTCTTCCTATTATCAAGGCATGATATCTTAATGTATTGGATCTGAGTGATGTCCTGGGTGGGATAAGGAGTTGATCAAAATTTCTATAGTATGAATAATTACCTAATTCAGGAAGATTATGGGTTTTGAAACTGTCAAATGTGGAAACTTGCCTACTATCCTTACTAAGTCTATGTATTGGGATAAGAAACACAAATCAATTACTACACATAAAATGCTAAAGTTGTAATTTTATAAAGAAACCACATCAATTATAATAATTGAGTCAAATAATTTAAATGAAGTAGTGATAAAAATATCATGATTCTTGCTTCTTTCAAATCTTTAATTTCAGTAATTCTTTCAATGCTGAATTGTTTCTTTAGCTTAATCATGTAGGTAGACAGGATGAGTTAACTACTTGTCTGTGTTCCAGACCAAGAGGAGGGCTCTGCCAATGACTTCATATACCCATTACAACAATACATACAGAAAATTAGAAAGCAATCACATATCATAGTTATAAAACTACTATAATAATGATAATATTGGAGCAGGCAAAATTCAGCTTGTCCAAGAGCTCTTTGATATTATCAATATTTTCTTTAAATTACCAATATTTTCTTTTTTTTTTTTTTTTGTAGACACAGAGTCTCACTTTATGGCCCTCGGTAGAGTGCCATGGCCTCACACAGCTCACAGCAACCTCCAACTCCTGGACTTAAGCGATTCTCTTGCCTCAGCCTCCCGAGTAGCTGGGACTACAGGAACCCGCCACAACACACGGCTATTTTTTGGTTGCAGTTTGGCCGGGGCCGGGTTTGAACCCGCCACCCTCGGTATATGGGGCCGGCGCCTTACCGACTGAGCCACCGGGGCCGCCCCACCAATATTTTCTTTAAATCATTAATTGCCAAAATGTTTGCTTCCCCCTATCCCCACCCTTTTTTTTTTTTTGTACAGACAGAGTCTCACTTTATGGCCCTCCGTAGCGTGCCTGGCCTCACACAGCTCACAGCAACCTCCAACTCCTGGGCTTAAGCGATTCTCTTGCCTCAGCCTCCCGAGTAGCTGGGACTACAGGCGCCCGCCACAACGCCCGGCTATCCCCCCATCCCCTTTTTGGTATACTTACTCTGGTTGCGATACATTCTTAAAGTGGGTATCAGGTGGAAAATTTATAAAATAATTTTTTGGTGAAAGTGTAGTGTACACTTTTTCAAGTGTATTTCCTCAGTATTTTATGGGGCTCTAACTTTTTGAAATGACAGAAAAATTAAAAATGTGTAGGGACCGTACTTCTTTTATGGCTTAAGTTTTGTTATTATTATTACTTTTTATTTGATCTTGTCCTGTTTTTAAAATTTTTGATAAACAGAAAAAAGGGTGGAAAGTTTTATGCTATCTTAATAGGAATGATATGAGATTATCTATTTATTTTTGTCTGGGGATACCATGACTGATTGGTCTACACTGTAATTACTTATTGTTCCACAATTCTGAGGATTGTTCTGACCCTGCTATCTATTGTAATAAACATGCTAGTGTCTCTGGTGGCCAAGAGCTGATCATTGTTCTGGTACTCTGGGAGCTCATCATCATCATTGAAATCAGAAAATTCACTAGAGTAAAAAACAAACGAACAAACAAAATCACCCTTTCATCATAAATAGAGATGCAAAAATTCTTTTCATATCTTTTTTTTTCTTTTCCCTCACCCACTCCCTCCTTCTCTGTCGGATCTCCCCTTCCCCCATGCCCCACTGTGTCATTAATTGTCATTAATTGCCCTCATATCAAAATTGAGTACATAGGATTCATACTTCTCCATTCCTGTGATGCTTCACTAAGAATAATGTGTTCCACCTCCATCCAGGTTAGTACAAATGCTGCAAAATCTCTATTTTCTTTAATGGCTGAATAATATTCCATCGTACACATATACAACAGCTTACCAATCCATTCCTGGGTTGAAGGACATTTAAGTTGTTTCCACATTTTAGCAATTGTAAATTGGGCTGCGATAAACAGCCTAGTACAAGTGTCTTTATAATAAAAGGTTTTTTTCCCTGGATAGATGCCCAGTAATGGGATTGCAGGATCAAACGGGAGGACTAGGTTGAGTTCTTTGAGGTTTCTCCATACTTCCTTCCAAAAAAGATTGTATCAATTTGCAGTCCCACCAGCAGTGTAAAAGTGTTCCTTTCTCTCCACATCTGTACCAGCATCTGCAGCTTTGAGATTTTGTGATATAGGCCATTCTCGCTGGGATTAGATGGTATCTCAAGGTGGTTTTAATTTGCATTTCTCTAATAATTAGGGATGATGAGCATTTTTTCTTTTTTTTTTTTTTTTGTAGAGACAGAGTCTCACTGTACCGCCCTCAGGTAGAGTGCCATGGCATCACACGGCTCACAGCAACCTCTTAACTCTTGGGCTTACGCCATTCTCTTGCCTCAACCTCCTGAGCAGCTGGGACTACAGGCGCTGCCACAACGCCCGGCTATTTTTTGGTTGCAGTTTGGCCGGGGCTGGGTTTGAACCCGCCACCCTCAGCATATGGGTCTGGCGCCCTACTCACTGAGCCACAGGCGCCGCCTGATGAGCATTTTTTCATATGTTTGCTGGCCATTCATCTGTCATCTTTAGAGAAGATTCTATTCATCTCTCTTCCCCATTGATGTATGGGATTGTTGTTTTTTTTCTTGTGGATTAATTGAAGTTCTGTATAGATCCTGGTTGTTAAGCATTTGTCTGATTCAAAATATGCAAATATCCTTTCCCATTGTTTAGGTTGTCTATTTTCTTTGGTTGTTGTCTCCTTGGCTGTACAGAAGCTTTTCGGTTAATTAAATACCATTTATTGTTGCTGTTGTTGCTATTGACATGGCAGTCTTCCTCATAAAGTCTTTTCCCAGGCCGTTATCTTCCAATGTTTTTCCTATTCTTTCTTTGAGGATTTTTATTATTTCATGCCTTAAATATAAGGCAAGAAGAGAAAATAGTCACTAATTCTCACATAAATTGGATTAATTTTGGCCAAACTTAAACATTAATTTTTAATTCAACTTCTTAATATGTTGTTTGGGATCTTGCATCCTCATTTATAAGTGAAATATGTTGTAATTTCCCCTTTATAATAATATATTCTCTTCAATTTTAATATCAGGTGTACCCAGATCAAGTAGAATGATTTTAAAGTATTTCTTCTTTTTTTATTGTCTATAAGATTTGGCATGATCTGTTTTTTGAAATTATCTTTTACTTTTATTTATAAATTAATTGTCTATTTTTTGAGACTTAAAAAAATAATAAGAAAAAGTTAACTGATGACTCCATACTGAATCTCAGTCAAAGCATTCTATAATAGACATACTCTATTGGACAAAGTGAATGTTACTTTCTTTGCATTATTATTATTGCTTAATATTTCAGTGCAGCAATTCTCTGATTTCTTTTCTGAATGTATTTATGTTCATTCATTTTTTTTTTTTTTTTTTTTTTGAGACAGAGCCTCAAGCTGTCACCCTGGGTAGAGTGCTGTGGCATCACTGCTTACAGCAACCTCCAACTCTTGGGCTTAAGTTATTCTCTTGCCTCAGCCTCCCAAGTAGCTGGGACTGCAGGTGCCTGCTACAATGCCAGCTATTTTTTTTTTTTTTTTTTTTTTTGGTTGCAGCCGTCATTGTTGTTTGGCGGGCCTGGGCTGGATTCAAACCTGCCAGCTCAGGTGTATGTGGCTGGTGCCTTAGCCGCTTGAGCTACAGGCACCAAGCCTGTTTGTTCATTCTTTACGAGGTTTTTGTTTCTAGTCCTCATCTTAAACATTGTTATTGTTATTAAATTTTAAGCCTTGTTAATTTTGTGAAGGCAAAAAATGGAAACCTAATAAACACATGTATATGTAAAAAAAAAAAGTTATTTTCAATAGTAATAATGCTCTGCTTACGAATATATACTTTAGTACAAGAGTACACAGTTTCTCTTTTGTGTTTTGTTGTGAGACAAATTTAGGATTGGTCATAGTTTAATTCAACGTGATAAATCTACTAACCCTTTCTATAACCTAAATGTTTTAATTCTATATTAATATCTACAAGTGTCTGTACTTTATTTATTACATGTTTCTATTGAATCAAATTTTCAATATGCAATTAAATATATAATCAGAATTACTGTTAGTAATGTACGGTTGTCATCATCTCCGAAAGTTTCACATTTTTAATAATTATTGTGTCATAACAACATAGAACATGAAATGAGCATATATTATGAAAATATCTAACCCTTTAGAATTCAACAGAAATGGGTTTGAGTCCAGATTCTTATACTTACTTGGTCTGTTTCATTAAGTTATTGTATCTTTGTGATCATTATTATCATCAGAAAAATCAAGATAATATATTATGATAACAGTATATTTCGTATAATATTCATTGTATTAAATGAAATAAGCATGTAATAAATGGAAATATAGTAAAGCACTATATTACTGAAATATGATTAGAATACACAAAATAATTTTAGTTCAATTCAAATAATCACATCTACCAGGTAGCTACACAGAATATAACTAGATGCATTGAAATCAGGCATATGATTTTTTTTAATTGTATGAGAGTAAAACTTTCCTGTCTAAACCATGTAAGTTGTTTTTATTGTTAGTCATCAGTAGTGGGTAAAGTGCTTTTAAAACTGGGTTTAAATATATATATACTGAAACAGTGCAGGTGCTCTGGCAATTGAAACACTGCTCTTTAACTTGAATTATTGCACACAAAGCAGTTTCATGTTGACAGGTAACTATTATTTATGAGAAGATGATATATTACTTTAAGTTCTCCTGACAGTCTTTATGTATATTTCTTTACCCAAGACAGTTGCAATTTAATAGTGCATTAAAAGACCATGTGCTATGCCATTTGTTATATGCTATATTTATATAATCTATGCTATTTCCTGCTTGAGTCCTAATTAATCTATCAAACACTTCATTACCTTTTTAAAAACATGACTCTATTTTAAGGTTCACTATAAGATTATTGCAGTTACTGACACATTAATATGCATACATATATATTTAATATACAAAAAATCACAGGTTATTGGGGAAATGTTTTTACCATATCACTTTAGTCAGTGATATGGTAAAAATTAATTAGTCAGGTTTAATTATACATTTTTCCTATGGTTTTGGCTTTACATTAATCTCACATAGTATTTATTTTTTAATATAGTATTGATTAGTAATTATAAGGTAATAAAATGTGCTTAGTGAAAGGATAGCCATCTAAGGAAATAAAAACATATATATAATTTGTATATACATACATTATTATATATAATATTTTCTTTATCACACAAAAACTCACAGATCATCCTGATGCCAACATCTCATTGAAGAAAGTTCACCCTCCTACTCTTAGGATGTCTTCCTAACCTTTTAGCTCTTACTTACAATTTTATAGAATCTGATTCTGAGATTTCCAGGCACAAACGACCAGGTATAAATAACCTCATAATCCTGCTAAGTGTGTCCTACAAGACTCAGCAAATTGAAAATTTCTTTCCCAAGCATGCTATCTCAAAATTACACAGAATAAACAAACAAAAGCAAAAACAAAAAACTTAAAGAAGAGTCCAGTCAACCCACAAACAAATAAAAGCAATTATATCACATAAATCAGTGGTTATAACCTTTAGTATAAGAAGAATTAGTAAATTTTCTGAGTCTCCATTTTAAGAAACAGTGATAAAGCCCAGAAATCCACATATTCAATAATCTAAGGTAGGGTTTTTTTGAATATATGTTTAAAAAAAGTTATGAAGTCTCTGCGCTATTTTTTTTCTTCTAGGTATCTACTATAGCAACCAAATGAAAATAATCCTTATTTATTTATTTATTTATTTATTTTTTTTTTGTAGAGACAAGAGTCTCACTGTACTGCCCTCGGTAGAGTGCCGTGGCGTTACATGGCTCACAGCAACCTCTAACTCTTGGGCTTACGTGATTCTCTTGCCTCAGCCTCCCGAGTAGCTGGGACTACAGGCGCCCGCCACAACGCCCGGCTATTTTTTTGTTGCAGTTTGGCCGGGGCTGGGTTTGAACCCGCCACCCTCGGCATATGGGGCCGGCGCCCTACTCACTGAGCCACAGGCGCCGCCCCTTATTTATTTATTTTTTTTTGTAGAGACAGAGTCTCACTTTATGGCCCTCGGTAGAGTGCCGTGGCCTCACACAGCTCACAGCAACCTCCAACTCCTGGGCTTAAGCGATTCTCTTGCCTCAGCCTCCCGAGTAGCAGGGACTACAGGCACCCGCCACAACGCCCGGCTATTTTTTGGTTGCAGTTTGGCCGGGGCCGGGTTTGAACCCACCACCCTCGGTATATGGGGCCAGCAACCTACCGACTGAGCCACAGGCGCCGCCCGAAAATAATCCTTATTTAAAAAAAAAAATACCTGATATTTGCTTAAGAATAACATTTTATAAATTTACAATTTTCTGCTCCTCCTACAATTTGGAGGAAAACTAGTACTTTTCTTTTTTTCCTTAGAACACGTATATTTCTTAAAACAATGGATAAAAATGAATCATTCATTCACCCCATGCACACAAATGACAGTTTGGAAAGTGCACACGCGTATGATAATAAATAGGGCTGAAAACAGAGCCACAGAATACTCAAAAGTTAAATGATTGAATATGTAGGTCTTGGCAATAAGAGACTTAGAAATGTGTTGGCATTTGGGTAATAATTGGTTTCCTATGCTGTAAGGACTAAAACATGAAATGTCAGTAGCTCATGAATTACCATCTAGTAGTGTCCTGTGATGGGCTTTCTTATTAGACTTCAATTTTAAGCTATAATAGAATTTCATAAAAGCACTTCCACTTGTATTTAATTTAGACTTTCAATAAATGCTGTATTTCAGGCAGAAAAAAATATGTTTCTAAATGCAGTATTTTAAGGTCATATTAGTCCTGCTTGAGTCCTTTGCTAGTACAACTATCTAGGACATAGAGAGACATGAAGCATTTCATTCTCAGTTAAAGAAAAAATAAGCCCAATAAAAGTGGTTATGTTTTGCTATATAACCAATTTTTCTTGGTATTTTCGGGCATTTGTAGTTTGCATCATTAATGCCCACAGAAAATTATTTAATGAGTGCTCATTTTGTGCCCCGGAATCATTCAAAGTATTAAAGTAATAAGCATAATTAAGCTCTCACTCCATGATAGCCTTTGAAAAAGTAACAGTTTGAGAAAGTAACTCATTCAGTGGGAATGTGTCCATAATAATCAATTTTAAAGGTATAAAGCAGAGGTTAAAATGAGGAATAAAATGTATTACATCTATATAAACTAAATCAGAACAAGAAACATATACCAGCTTATTACAGCTAATATATGAATGAAAATTGCATAGATTCTTTGGTAGCCACCTTGGACCTTACATATTAAATGAAACTAATAAATAAGAATATAAATACATAAACGGATCATACAAACTATCACATTTAGCAGAGACTGGATTAAACCAGGATCATATGTAAGAGATAGATTTTAAAAAATGAATATATCTTCGGTTCAAAATGAAAGATTAATGAATATGGTGATGAATAACTAAATAAAGAAAAAAATGGTCTTATTATCTATCATTTAGGTGAGGATCATGAAAGAGTAGTTATCCAACAAAGCCCTTCAAGAAACAGTAAGGACATAATAAAATTTGGGAAGAAAGTACCTATTATAAGTAATCAGCATAAATTGTGAAAGGAAGTAAAAATTAAGTAGACATATTACAAGTAATCATGAGAATGAGGCAGAATATATGTTAGCTTTAATTCCGTGGGGTAGTAGAAATTATAATTTAATTTTAAATATAATTTGTAAATAACATCAATTTTGGGGGCATAGTTATCATATAGGAAAGGTAATTGAGAATTTCCAGTAATAATTATTTAGTAGATTTAATGATTTGCCTCTAATAACAAATTGTTACAATCTACCCTCCTTTCCCCCCCAGGAGTCACTAGATACATAACAAAAGCAGACATTGCAGAAAAAGTCAGGGGTTTGCAGTAATTAAAGAATTGGTGGGACCTCACCTAGGGTGTATATTGCAAAGGTACATGTCAAATTTATTAAGAGTAGAGTATAAATGTCTTAACACAATAATTAAGTAAGTGAGGCTATGTTAACCAGTTTGATGTAAGCATTCCAAATTGTATATAAAATCAACACATTGTACCACATAAATGCATTAATGTATACAATTATGTTTTAATAAAAAAAAGGAGTATAATCATTAAAAGTTTCAAGAAATGGAGGACAGACAAGTATTTGGGCAGTGACAGTAGAGAAGCTGGTTTGAATTGCTGGATGTCTGGGTGATTACAAGGAACAGAACACCCCACTTTGAGAACTTTTTCTTTTTGCTTGACTCTCATTTTTAAAGGAGGTTGTGGACTATACAGAATGCAGGAAATGACAATGAACAAGTGAAACTGGTATAACAGGACCATAGATATGAACCAGAAGAAGCCGCTAAAAAAATACGTAAACTTTCTTCTTCCAAAATGTTGGCATTTCAGTCCATAAAAAACATGTATGTGTATTGGGCTACTTAGTGTGTAAGGTCTGATATTCATTCCCATGAAACCTGAAAGAGAGAAATTAATGTATGTGACATTGCCATTGGCAATAGAAGGAGGAATTAACAGAAAAAGAAAGGTGGTTATGAGGCTGTGGATACAGAGAAGAAAGAGATATAAAAATTTTTGCTGGTGCCAACAGTGGTTTGGGTTTTGCCGAGCACAGTGCAATAAGCATGGGAACTGGACATGGCGATTCAGAGAGAGCTACATTGTTGATGGAACATATTGTCCTATGATAGAGAAGCTTTGTCTTGCTATTTTACATTCCAATAATTTACAAAACAATAACAAGCTAATTAGAATATTCGCAAGAAACCTTTCACAACTGTCCAACATGTCCATTATGCCATTAGGAGAAATTAGCAGAACTGGCTACAAGGTTGATAGCACACAAAGTTGTTGGAAAAGTAGAGATAAAAACACACATTTACCCATTACAATACACAACAGGTCATGTTCTTCTCGTATTCTATCCATTCTCTAAGTATTTTATCGGTCACTCAATTTGAAATAGAAACAATATACAAGGTAGTACAGTTTTAGTTAGCTCATCAGGGTGGCGCCTGTGGCTCAGTCGGTAAGGGCACTGGCCCCATATGCCAAGGGTGGTGGGTTCAAACCCGGCCCCGGCTGAACTGCAACCAAAAAATAGCTGGGCGTTGTGGTGGTCGCCTGTAGTCCCAGCTGCTCGGGAGGCTGAGGCAAGAGAATCGCTGAAGCCCAGAAGTTGGAGGTTGCTGTGAGCTGTGTGATGCCACGGCACTCTACCGAGGGCTATACAGTGAGACTCTGTCTCTACAAAAAAAAAAAAAAAAAAAAAAGAAAGCTCATCAACTCTTCAAACTGTATCTACTAATTGACATAAAATTTCTCTAATACATTTTATCCAGATATTTTCTCTCATGGATAGTTGTTCTTCAAGAGTTCAATACATTTCTGGCACTGAGTCTAGAAATTTATTGACAATGATTTAAAATAAACAATTTGACCTACTTAAAAAATTAATATAGTCTCAAGTATAGTTTTATGACTGAAGAAGTTGGAAAAATAAAATTCCATGTTAACCCTTTTCAAATTTCACTAGTTTTGTTAAATTTCCTTTGAAATACACCATATGCATATCAAGTTCAAAACATTGTTATGATTTTGATTTTATATTACAGATCTGTTTATTTTTAGTTTTGCAATTATCTTTGAAATCATTCACTTCAGGGTAGAAAATACTTATTCCACCAAATTTAAAATGAAAGTTTTCATCCAGTGTGATGAGCTTGTAGAGTGTCTTTCTATGAGGACATCTGAGGTTTAATTCCATATTGCATTATTACTACATTATTAAACATTCTTGGCTACAACTACTACTAAATATTGAGCGTTCAAAGGAATCAAAGGATTAAATCTAAATTTATCCTTTCTTTATTAGTGGTTCTGAAATTTGAAATACATTGAAATGAAATTTGCGCTTTCAAACTTCAATAAAACATTAGCTTTGCATTACTTACTCTCTAAATGAAATGATCAGCAAAACATTAGGTTTGCTTTACTTACTCTCTAAATAAAAGGACTAACATTCACTCCCCACTGTGTGCCAGTCATTGTAATTTGGCAGCTCACTGTACATTCAATAGTTACATCGTGGTATAGACACCGGCATATGATTTTTCTAGCTTTTCTCTATGGAGGAGATTGGCAAGTGATATACATGACAGTATTAGATTAAAAAGTCTGCAAGGTGCATTGTTAGTACAATTAAACAGCAAGAAGGATGTGGCATGCTCTAAGGCCACATGGGCCGCATGTGGCCTGCTGAGGACATTTATCTGGCCCGCGGGTGTTTTTGCCGCAGCTGCCTGTCCTGCTCAGCAGCCAATTCATCCTGGGCTGCAGTGCACATGTGTGGAATGTGCGCCCTACTCTCAGACTGCCCTCCTTTTCTCTGTCTCCTCTCATTCTCGGGTGTGATCAAACTAGTCACCAGCTTGCCTGTGCAGAGCCTGCTGCTGCCTGAGGACTGTGGTAAGAATAAGTTAAGATTTTTTTTTTGAAGTTAGGAGGTCTTTTTTTTTTGCAGTTAGTAGGGCCTCTTTTTTTGCAGTTAAGGGGGGGAGACTTTTTTCCCTGAAGTTAGGAGGTCTTTTTTTTTTAATAGATAGGGGGTGCCTTTTTTTTTTGAGGTTAGGAGAGCCTTTTTTTTTTTTTTTGTAGAGACAGAGTCTCACTTCATTGCCCTCTGTAGGATAAGTTTATTTCTAAATATTATCCTACATACAGATGTTCTATGGACTTTCAGAAATATGATAAGGCAAAAGAGTCTAGAAAACCCAAAAAGTTTCACTTGTCCAGCACATGAAAGAGAAAGGCAAGGAGACTTGAAGACTTACATGAAAAATATTATTAACTGGCTTTGGGATTACTTATTGAAACGAGAGGCCTTTAGCTTACAGATGTGATTGTTAATTGTGCACAAGAAGGGTGTCCAACCTGTGGCCCAGAGGAGATATGCAAATTATATAAGGATTTTTCACTTATCTCTGGTGGTGGATATCATGAAAATTGTGCATGGACTTTCTTTTTTCTTTATTTTTTTTGCTCATCAGCTTCCACCAGTGTTCATGTATTTAATGTGTGGCTCAAGACAACTGTTGTTCCTTTGCAGCCCAGAGAAGACAAAAGGTTGGACAGCTGTAGAAGATGAATGGCTACAACTAGGTTTTGCCCTCAATTGCAATTCCTTTAATTGATTATTTTCCAATAATATATGTTTCTCAAGCACAAGTACATTAATAAGTTTTATTCTCCCTCATCCCCATTTCCCCTGATAACATGCTATTTTACAGGTGGTATAATTGGTAACAGATTATATTCCCTAACATTCCTTTCTTAGATCTAGAAAGAAAAAAGTTTCAGTCTATTGTTAGCATAATATCTTTGAAAATGTATATGCTACTCTTTACCAATGGTTTATTGTTGGTCAACTTAAACAGATAAAGATTATCATTTTTTTAAGAATGGTGATTTCTGCTGAAGCAGCACTTTGTAGGATTTGCATTAAACATCATTAATTCACAGCATAAGGCTATGTTGCATATGCATACAGATGTAGTGTCTTGAATTATTTCATACACTATTTTTATATGAGCCAGATTACCATATGGATACAGTACAATTTTTGCTCTAGAAAATTTTTATAAGTGCAAGGGAGTAAATGTCTGGCACCTATTTCTTGTGTCCTCTTAAGTAAAATAGTCATCCGTTTTAAAATTTTAAATTCCAAAGAAAACACATATGATGTAATTTTCACACATACATTACAAATTTTGTCAAATTTATTGTGTAAAAATAAATTGAATTATAAAAATATGCCCATGGGATATTTGGTGTTCAAATACCACTGGCACTACTTCTGTACATGAAGATGTACAATTTTTCTGATTAAGCACAATCAGATGATTGTATTTATGAAATTCTCTTAAACATAATAGATGCATCTTATTTAATGTGCCTCACTCAACTCATCAATCTGAAAGTATTCAAACTATACCTTATCTTTAAACTTGAGTCTGGTGGTCTCTTTTTCATAAAAACCAAAACATACTATTACGTGTGATATGTGTATTTTAACATCATGTATTAATATAATCACCCAAGTCTTAAAAGTTGTGTAATGAAAAGTGTTCACAATTTTGGGATCCTGAAAAATGTCAGTTTTAAATTTTGAGACCTTAAATTTACATATAGTATTTACTCCTAAGAAGAATAAGAAAATAAAAACATAAGCTGGCTTGTGGCCTCTAGCACAGTGGTTATAGCACTGGACACATACACCCAGGCTGGCAGGGTCAAACCCAGCCCAGGCCAGCTAAACAACAATGACAACTGCAACAAAAAATAGCTGGGTGTTGTTCTGGGCGCCTGTAGTCCCAGATATTTGGGAGGCTGAGGCAAAAGAATCGCTTAAGCATAAGAGTTTGAGGTTGCTGTGAGCTGTCTACTGGGAGCTGTCACTCAGTAGACATGGCAATCTACCAAGAGTGACGTGCTAAGATTCTGTCTTAAAAAAAATAAAGTAATAAGCTTCATATTCTATAATCTCTCCACAATGTAATTAATTCAGCATGGTTTTTAAAGTCACACAGATTTATCAAGTAAAGAGAACACAATTATTCAATTAACCAAAACTATATTAAATAAAAGGGTAGCCTGTGTCCATGGCTAAAAAGAAGGACAAGAAATAGCCTCAAAAATAGGACAAAAGTACTCAAGACTAGAAATCTAAAAAGAAAAGTCTAAAATGTTGGATGATAAATTTAGAAGAAAAAGATGGAACAAGTGTGAGAAGCCAATAATTAAACAAGAAAGAGAAGAAAATTTCTTGACATTAGTAAGAACAAGTTTGGTAAGGTTAAAATACCTCAATAAACTCTAGACTAGATTTATTAAAAAATAGATGTCCCTAAATATGAATTATAAATGTGCTGATCTCAAAGGAAAGAAAAGTCATAATAGCCTCATAGCTTCCAGGCAGAAAGTATAAGTTAAAAATAAATAATCAAACAAAAAATTCGTGTTAGCATTGCGTTACATTTTTCTGTCTTTACATTAGAAAAGGAACAACAGGACCTTAATTCCCAAATGAGGAAATCAGTCACAGTGAGTCTCTCTTGAGAAAATTAAAGAACTTAGAGAACATATTGCCTATGAAATACAACAGAGGCCAATTTTGAGAATAGAACACATTGTAAAAATAATTTTTAAAAATTTAAACAGCACGATAGTTATGATTTGGCACTAACCTAGTCAGTTGAGAAGACTAGTTAACAGTGAGATTGAGAAGACTAGTTAACAGTGAAGATTTAATACATATTTAAAAATGAATTTCATTATTTATATATAATTCCATCAATAATGGAATACACACAGAATTCCAACTTACAAATAAACAAGGGGATACATATATACTGTATATATTTATCAATTTATTTTAAATATAAATAAAATAAATAAAAACTGTCTAGGAAATTTTGATATATATTATAAATAATAGCTCTAAAAACAAGAGAATGATTCCCTAAAGGAAATTCATATAAGTATTACACGGCCCCGGCAAATCCTAATTGGAATGAAAATGGGAAAATGTAATGTGAGTACTCAACGATAAAGTTAAATTAATAATATTAATTAGAACAGCTATTATGCTAAAGGAAAGTTCATAAATGCCTTCCATTAAAAGGAAGGCTTTTACAAGGCTTAAAACATGGAATGCTTAAAAAAAACCATGAAATGCTGACTACATTACATTTATAAAAAATGCACTGAGTAATATTATTTATTTATTATTATTAAATATCTCACAAATAATGAAATTTTGAAAATCATGGTAAATAATATTTTAGTGACTAGAATAACTCCAGTTATCTTAATTCATGTGTAATTTAGCAATGATATGTAAAAAGGACTAAAATGAAAGTTTGCCATCACTATACAATATCTGACAAGAACTAAATGACATGGCAGTTAAATGTATAAAGTAATCCATTAAAAATACAAGGACAAAATTGATATTTAATTTTTGAGTTTTTTCTTATAAAAATTTAATAATCATAAAAGATAGATTCAGTATAAAAATGTAAGTATTATAGCTATAAATAAAAACATAAATTTCAACCTGAAATAACCTTATATTGTTAGAGGGGAAACAATAAATGATAAGCAAATGGATAAGCATATTACATAATATATTTAATATTACCTTCTAGTTGAAGAAATGAAGCATAGAGATATATGAAACATGTAACTAAATATATTACATTGTATAATAATTTTATATGTTATATTATGCATATAAATACATTATATAATATACATTATATAATAATGTATATTACATTAATATAATGTATATATATTATATTATTATATATATTATTATTATATAATGTGTATATATTGCATTATATAATAATTTTTATATGTTATATATTACATATTATACATACAATATAGCATATTATATGGTCCACCTTACTTGATTGTGTATTCATTTCTCTTTTATTTTCAACAAAATAATATATATATTGTTATATATTATACTACATACAACATATATATTATGTTATATATTATATTTTACTATATTATATATATTATTTTGTTGTTGTAAATAAAATAGAAATGAATATACAATCAAGTAAGGAGGACCATAGTACAGGGCAATAGTTGGGAGCTCCCATTTCAGACAAGATTTTCCAGACTAGGCTTCATTGAAAAAATGACGTGTGACCAAAGTTTTGAAGGGGTATGGAGGCTCACCATGAGAATACCTGGTGCAAGAACTTTCAAGGTAGAGGAAACATCCAGTGATAGTTTGAAGCAAATGAGTCAGAAAGAAATAAGTAAAGGATAAGGTGAAAAATAAGTAAAAAGATAGATGAGGAAGGTAACTACAGAAATAACTACAGAATATTTCATAAGGTTTTATGAGGGCTGCAGGGAATGTTAACTATAGAAGAAATGATACCTATGGCCAGCTGCAAGAACTTTGCCTTTGACTTTTAGTAAAATGGGAATTAACTGTAAAGTTTTAAGCCAAAAGGAGGATTTCGGAAATAAGAATAAAAATGTATTTTGCATGCTCATTATTTAACTCTGGCTTTGGACGTGGATAAAATGTGTAATTGAGTTTGCCAGCAAATAAACAAAGGAAAAACATTTAAATATTTGGGCAATATATATTCTTAAGGGCTAGAGGGAAAAAAGGAAATATCAATCTAAGTAAAAAAACTTTAGATTTATTTTTGCCATAGTTGGATTTTATCCTTCTTACCTAAGTAGATTGTTTTCTGAGCAAAAGAAATAAAGATATATGCTCTAAAATACTTACCTTTCTATGAATTTTATTATTAAATCCCCTTTTAAACAACAAATCTTCAGAATTAATAAAATGGATTGTTTTATTTGTAGTAAAAAAAGAATTTTTTACTGCATAACAGTTTTAATTAAAATATTTCCATAATTTAATATTTGTAAAATTTGTATCTTAAAATATTCTGTAAAATAGTAGTGCCTTGATATTGTGTGTGACTTCATTGTTTCACTGACTTTAAATAAAAATAACACTTACCTTAATCATTTAATACACATTTTATTTCCCAATGTTAGCAACTATGTTACAGGGACACATTTTGCAGATGTGAAATCTCATGAGTATCTTGTTAAGGTCACATGACTATGTAGCAAAACTGAGATCAGTAAGGTGCCCTGTGTACACCTGAGTACCACACCTGAATACAAGTTACTTTAATAATGCAGTGATGAAACAGAAAACATAGTTCCTCCCCTCCAAAAGGACTTGAAATATTTCCCCTTTCAAAGTAAATGCTGAGCTACTGATCTATGACCCTACACTATTTCATCATGTCCTTAGAAACTCTGTTGGAGGTGCATGAACCGCACGAGGGGCTCTTTATGTTGTCAGAACTGTTAAGCCAAAGTCAAATTCAGCTTGAGTCTGAAAGTTTCTATTTTCTTGATTGAATTAAATGTAGAGTGCTCATGTATATGCACAAACACTGGCTTTCAGCAGTGCCCTCATTACCATGCTGAGAAGTGTGGATTCAAATTAGAGCTGCGTGTTAGACAAGGGCTTGCATGAGCTGAGGCTTGTTAAAACAATGTTAATGAGCCCCCATTGTATTGAGTGGCTTCACTTTGAGAACTTTCATATTTGTTCACATGAGGCCTGGGAAGATGCTGAACTGATTAAGTCTGAAATAGGGTGGGAAGCTCTCTGCAGAGCCACTAAGGTGAAGGAAATTAGAAAAATCAAGAACAAAGCTATATACAGTTTTCTTTAGGTTCAAAACCTGGTTATATAACTTCCCTTATCTGTCACAGATTTTTCACCTATATTTAGAAAACTCTGGTCAGGAGGTAACCTAAAAGTTATCTTCATTAATACTTTCTAATATAATCTGGACAAGACATGCTAAAGCTTTTCTGATTTATTTGCTTCTTCTACAATTATTTTCTTAACCATGAAAACTTTTTTGTAAGGCCAGGGAAAATCTGTTCTTAGTTAAACAAAAATTTAATAAAGATTGATGGTGAACTTGCCCTTCTGGTTGTTCTCAACATGTTACTTCATGACTCATATATTTAGAAGCAAAGACATGAAAATGCATTTTAAAGTTAGTATAGTCAATCTGAGCATTTCTAGCAACTGATACATGACACCTAATGAATCTCAGTTTAAGAAAATTTTCACTACATGTTTAATAATGACATTTTCCATGATCACCATATCATAGAAAGTACATAAAAATGCAGGTTTAGGTTAAAACATAACAACATAAATATTGATAATGTTGTTGACAACATGGCGTTTAGTATCATCAAGGTTAAACTTTTTTCAGGATTACATATGTCAGAAATTTGACATTGATTAAAAAATTATAGTACTGATCATGTAGAGTTTACAGACCCTAAAATATACTCTGAATCACCCCACTCAGGATTTTGGGAGCCATTGTTTAAAGTATGTCAATGCTTGCCCCACTCTCCATAGATAGCAATTGTCAATCATTCTGGAGTGCTTGAGAGGTTATACCATTTTGAAAAATATAATGAAAGTTGCACTAATATAATATATGAATTAGGAATTTCTCAGCTAATCGAGGAGCATGGTAGAAATGATCTTCCATAGATTTATGGAAGGCTCCAATCATTCATGGGATTTTATTCTTCCCACTTCTATCACATTATTGTGGGATATAAATAAAAGGAATCTAAATACATCCTCATTAACTGTGATAAATTATGGGAATGTTATATAGTCAGGAGCATGAAATAAGGATGGATGAATTAAAGCTGGTTGATGAAGAGCATAACATGTCTCTTAAAGAATGTATTTATTTATTATAATACTGGCCTGGAGAGCTATACACCATTTTGGGAAAAAATACAAATCATTTTCTAAAAGTTGAAGTCTCAGGATTCATTAATATTAAACATTAAAATTTAATATTATCTCCCATTTATTTATTTTTGGTGTTGCTGCCATTGTCAAGAGGGTCTTTGAAAAATCTTTTCCCAGGCCAATAGTGTAAAGAGTTTTTCTTCTAGAGTTGGTATTGTTTTGTGCCTTATCACAGCTCAATTTACAATCACCAAGATGTGGAATCAACCCAAGTGCCATCAATCCACGAATAGATTAATAAACTGTAGCATATGAATACCATGGGAAAAAAGATGGAAACTTTACATCTTTTTTACTAACCTAGATGGAGTAGAAGAATGTTCTCCTTAGTAAAATATCATAAGAATGAAAAATCAGAGCCGAGTAACAGCTTTCTTGCATCTGGGCACCGTGAGTCTGGGAAGATAGAATTCCAGGCATCTCTGGCTGGTGGAATCTGCCTATCATCACCCCTGTGCAGATACAGGGAGTCAGCAAGAAACTTCTGGACCCCAAGAGGAGGAGCAAAACAGTGGAAAACCGGCAAGTGGTCACGTGTGTTTAATCTGTCTAAACCCGCCCTCAACTGTAAGTTAAGTAGTAGCAAGACTGCAAACCAGAAAGGCCTTACCTGTGAACTGTTTTGGTGTCTTTGGACTTGGCACTCAGTTGAACTGCCTTGGGGAGAGCCTGAGCAGGAGTGCGGAGAACTTTGGCCGTTGTCTAGGGCCCCAGTCTGAGCCGCTGAGCCAGACGGAGCTAAGATGTTTGGCAGTGGGTCACAGGGAGCCATTGTGAGCGATCTGCCCCGGCAAGCTCTGCCCTCAGGGTCACAGAGCTAGAATTGGGTGGGAGCTGGTAACCCAGTGACCAAGTAGCCTAAGGGCGGGGTCTGAGCCACCTTGCAGCCCTAACCCTCAGGGGCAGAGTGAGACCGGTTTCGGCACACTGGGTAAGTGGATAGCCACTTCAGCAGTGATTCCAGTGACAAGCACTTTCCTGGGAAATCTTCTGCTCAGCAAGTGAACAAGTTCAAAGTGCCTTTTAAGTGGGCTGAAGAGAGATTTAGGGTATCTACCTGCTGGGGTTTGAGAAATCAGCACCCTCCAGTCGTATCAGAACTGTGATGAACATCTCATACCCCAGAAGACCACGTGTTGCCCAGACAATATTCAATAACATATACATACTGCTTTGTTTCTGGTTGTGGTTTTTTTTTTTTTTAATTTGTTTTTTTTTTTGTTTGTTTGTTTTGATGTTGTTGATGTTGTTTTGTTTATAAGTTCAACCTTTTCCATACAGATCCTTTTTCTTTCTCAATTTTTCTACTTTAATTATAATTTCCCATTGCTGCCTATTTCAATAATTAGAACTTCTTTTTTGCTAGTGTTTCTACTGCTATTATTTGGTTTTTCACCCAATTTTATCCTGTAAAGTTTTCTGCTTGCTTGTTTTGGTTTGATTTATAGCATTTTTGTCTTTCCTCTCTACTGGGTGGAGGTGGGGTACTGTGTCTGATCAGGTTAGCAAAGAGATGCTGACCTCAAGGGAACCACCCAACTGGGCACCACCAGAAGGTGGGTCTTTTTTAAGGTTGTGTCAAAGTACCCTACTGTACACCTATATTGTTCTGTCTCCCTCTTTCTGTGCCTCTCTTCTTTTTGTCAATATTCCTTTTACCCACACCCTCTCCTTTCTCGATTTTTCTTCTTTTTCCTATCACTTGGTCCTCCTTTCTTTCATCCCTTTTTTGCTCTTCAAACTTCTCACCCTTCTGGTCCTGTAACCCTTAGTCCACAGGCACGAGAACTTACAGAGCAAGAGGAAGTAAAAGGAAAATTAGGGCAAGGAAACAGATAAAAGAAACAACTCATGAGGAAGAATCAGCAGAAAACTCCAGGCAACATGAAGAATCAGTCCAGAACAACCCCGCCAAGGGACCATGAGGTAGCTACTGCAGATGATTCCACCTATGAAGAAATGTTAGGAATGACAGAAAGGGAATTTAGAATACACATGTTGAAAACAATGAAAGAAATGATGGAAACAATGAAGGAAACTGCTAATAAAGTGGAAAATAACCAAAAGGAAATCCAAAAACAGAATCAAATAAGAGATGATCTTATACTTAGAGAACCCCAAAGACTCAACCACAAGACTCCTAGAAGTCATCAAAAAATACAGTAATGTTTCAGGATATAAAATCAATGTCCACAACTCAGTAGCCTTTGTGTACCAATAACAATCAAGATGAGAAGCTAATTAAGGACACAACTCCCTTCAGCATAGTCTCAAAGAAAATGAAATACCTAGGAATATACCTAACGAAGGAGGTACAGGACCTCTATAAAGAAAACTATGAAATCCTCAGAAAGGAAATAGCAGAGGATATTAACAAATGGAAGAACATACCATGCTCATGGATGAGAAGAATCAACATTGTTAAAATGTCTATACTTCCCAAAGCAATCTACCTATTCAATGCCATTCCTATCAAAATACCAACATCGTACTTTCAAGATTTGGAAAAAATGATTCTGCGTTTTTTATGGAACCGGAAAAAACCCCGTATAGCTAAGGCAGTTCTTTGTAACAAAAATAAAGCTGGGGGCATCAGCATACCAGATTTTAGTCTGTACTACAAAGCCATAGTGCTCAAGACAGCATGGTACTGGCACAAAAACAGAGACATAGACACTTGCAATTGAATTGAAAACCAAGAAATGAAACTAACATCTTACAACCACCTAATCTTCGATAAACCAAACAAGAACACACCTTGGGGGAAAGACTCCCTATTCAATAAATGGTGTTGGGAGAACTGGATGTCTACATGTAAAAGACTGAAACTGGACCCACACCTTTCCCCACTCACAAAAATTGATTCAAGATGGATAAAGGACTTAAATTTAAGGCATGAAACAATAAAAATCCTCCAAAAAAGCATAGGAAAAACACTAGAAGATATTGGTCTGGGGAAAGACTTCATGGCAATTGCAACAACAACAAAAATAAACAAATGGGACTTCATTAAACTGAAAAGCTTCTGTACAGCTAAGGAGACAATAACCAAAGCAAAGAGACAACCTACACAATGGGAAAGGATATTTGCATATTTTCAATCAGAGAAAAACTTGATAACTAGGATCTATAGAGAATTCAAATTAATCCACATGAAAAAAGCCAACAATCCCATATATCAATGGGCAAGAGACATGAATAGAACTTTCTCTAAAGATGACAGACGATTGTTAACAAACACATGAAAAAATGTTGATCATCTCTATATATTAGAGAAATGCAAATCAAAACAACCCTGAGATATCATCTAACCCCAGTGAGAATGGCCCACATCACAAAATCTCAAAACTGCAGATGCTGGCGTGGATCTGGAGAAAAGGGAACCCTTTTACACTGCTGGTGGGACTGCAAACTAATACAACCTTTTTGGAAGGAAGTATGGAGAAACCTCAAAGCACTCAAGCTAGACCTCCCTTTTGATCCTGCAATCCCATTACTGGGCATCTACCCAGAAGGAAAGAAATCCTTTTATCATAAGGACACTTGTACTAGACTGTTTATTGCAGCTCAATTTACAATCGCCAAAATGTGGAAACAGCCTAAATGCCCACCAACCCAGGAATGCATTAACAAGCTGTGGTATATGTATACCATGGAATACTATTCAGCCATTAAAAAGAATGGAGACTTTACATCCTTCGTATTAACCTGGATGGACGTGGAAGACATTATTCTTAGTAAAGCATCACAAGAATGGAGAAGCATGAATCCTATGTACTCAATTTTGATATGAGGACAATTAATGACAATTAAGGTTATTGGGGGGAAAGCAGAAAGTGGGACGGAGGGAGGGGGTTCGGGCCTTGGTGTGTGTCACACTTTATGGGGGAAAGACATGATTGCAAGAGGGACTTTACCTAACAATTGCAATCAGTGTAACCTGGCTTATTGTACCCTCAATGAATCCCCAACAATAAAAATAAGAATGAAAAATCAAGTATCCATCCAATGTATTAATACTAATATGAACCCAGTAGATGAATAATTACATCCTCACAGGAGAGAGAAACAGTTGAATTTAAGTGTGGGGGCGAGGAGAGAAGGGCTGGGTATTAGGGGGATTAGGTCAACACACAGAAGTGGCAACATAAGGAACTAGACCTACTGTACTGATATGTTTATGTGGTGTATGGTTGGTCTATAAGAATTAGATCAGATTAAGAAGGTGATCAACTGTGGAGATTCTACTGTATTTCCCGGCACGGAAGGACTAGAAGGAATACTTATGGAGTGAAAGAATCATTAGGAAATAAAAGACAGGAATTATTTGATTTTGTTTAGTATATTAAAGGTTAACCATGTAAAAAGTATGTTGAAGTAGGAGATTCCAAAGCAAGGCCCTGAAGACCACAATAGCACTTGTTCTGTGCAGCATCTAAAGGTCAACAAATGCTTCATGAAAGCCTTTGATGACAGCTGTCAATACAACTTTACTACAAAGTAAGCTACAGTTATCAAAGCACTCATGGGGAATGGTAGGCACCTTGAGACCAAAGGTTTACTGCTGAAGCTATTTTTATATGTCAGCTCCACTTACAAATAGAGCAGTAAGCAAGACAAATAGAAAGTGTGCTCGAACAATGACGGTGTAGCTTTGGTTGAAAAATTTTCAATTTATTGGGCGGCGCCTGTGGCTCAATGGTAGGGCGCCGGCCCCATATACCGAGGGTGGCGGGTTCAAACCGGGCCCCGGCCAAACTGCAACCAAAAAGAATAGCCGGGCATTGTGGTGGGCGCCTGTAGTCCCAGCTACTCGGGAGGCTGAGGCAAGAGAATCGCCTAAGCCCAGTAGTTGGAGGTTGCTGTGAGCTGTGTGAGGCCACGGCACTCTACCAGGGGCAATAAAGTGAGACTCTGTCTCTACAAAAAAAAAAAAAAAAGAAAATTTTTCAATTTATCAATTGAATTCCTGAGCTTATTCTAGGTGAGCTATTGAATACTAAGAAGGAGATACAAACCCACAAAAAAATCTATCATGTCCTTTATTAATCATTATCTCTAAAATGTAGATCAATTTAAAAATCTTAAGCCCTAGATACAGTGAAGAGTTGGATTGTAGGGTTTGTAAGACTCAAATACTGGCAGCATTCTTATTTTGTGTTTTCTGTGTATGGCAGAAAAATTGTTGTGCTTAATAGGAAACAACATTTTGCCTTTACAGAGTTAGTACCTTTGGTTTTTATAGCTTGAGAATTCCCATAGTCAAATAAAAATAAGAATGTAATAGAAAGAAACGATGCTAAAGAAGTACAACTCAAGCACATTATTCTGCAGAGGCTGGACCTGCCATCAACAGGTTAAGTGATTTGTCAAAGGTTGCATATTGTATGAGTACAAGGTTGGGGGGGTCATAATTTCTGCTATGACTATAGGATCATATGAGATGATAGTTCTCAGCAAAGCATTAGACAGATAAACTGACTTGATGGTTTTACCTGATATGAAAGTTCCTGACAGTGTGTCAATGCTTTTATTATGATTGATTTTAAAAATTCCTATCCTCGTGTGGCATATTAAAAAAAAAAAAGTTCAATTGACAATAAGAACTTATACTTCTGAACTTTCTCTTCTGTGAATTTCAAAATAAGACAGGTGATGTAAGCTGACATGACACACTTCATGAGTTTAAAATTGCATGTGTGCGGGGGGGAGACAAGATGGCGGACTGAAGCCAGCTTTCAACAGAGGCTCCCGTCCAGAAGGAGAGTTAAGGGACAGGAATTTCGTAAGTATCCTGGTGGATTTGAGCCGCACCAAGAGAGAAGGTTGTAGAATGCACATCAACACCGCTGAGGCAAACTGTGATCACAAGGACGCAAACAAAAGGTACAAAATCCACCACCAAGCAGACGGGAGTCCCTCTCCCCCATGAGACTGGCTCAAGAGCCCCACAATTAAACAAACGGGCAGAAATTAAAGGCCCTCCCACTACACTCCATGGGAGAGACCTTCTAAAAACTGGACCTACCTCCCCTACTAGGGTGCCATGGCATTCTCCTGCCAGACATAAAACTGTATAAAACTTTAAAAATCCTTTGCCAACAACCCTGAATCCCCAACAGTCCCCTCCTGTTCACTGAAGTCTGGAGGCCTGTCCCCCAGGAGTTCGGATTCTTGGGTGATTTCTCAAGGGGAGTGGACAGTCCCCGAGCTGCAACTGGTCAGCGCTGACTCTGAGGCATGCGAGTGTGGAAAGGGCACAGGGCTGAGGGGGAGTCACGCCTCGGTGGCACTTCCCTGTGGTGCGGTGCAGCAGTCCTCCCTGTGCATCAATATGGCCATGCATAAAACTGAATGAAGCTCTAGCTTCCCCGCTGAGCTCTCAGCACTCCCCCCGACTCTCACTCGGGGTCTGGGGGCCCCTCCCTCAGGAGTTCAGATGCTTGGGTAATTTCTCCAGGGGAGTGCACAGTGCCCGAGCTGCAAGGGGTCAGCTCTGACTCTGAGACACGAGACACACGAGTGAAGAAAGGGCACTCGAGGAGAGGGCACTCAGCTGAGGGAGAGTCACGCCTTGGCGGCACTTCCTGCAGTGCGGTGCAGCAGCCCTCCCCGGGCAACAATACGGCCAGGCATAAAACTGAATGAAACTCTAGCTTCCCCTCACTCTCACTCGGGGGTCTGGGGGCCTGCCCCCCAGGAGTCCAGATTCTGGGGAGATCTCTCGAGGGGTGTGGACAGAGCATAAACTGCGGCCGCTCAGTGCTGACTCTGGGGCGCGAGACAGAGGAGAAAAGGGTTGGCTGGGTCCCCACACCAGAGCGGCAGTTCCTGGAGGCAAATCAACAGCCGTTTTTTCTTTAACAGCAAAATGGCTCACTTCTGGATATTCTGAAGCCACGCCCCCTGTCTCCCTGGGCAACCAGAGGAGGCCACCAGTGAGCAAAGGATTTGCCTGACGCTGGTCACAAACCCAGGATGCTTCCAGGGCAGGGCCGACAGAGAGGTAATCGGACACAAACCTCCAGCAGCAAAGAAGTTTGAACTCAGAACAGCCCGTCTTCTGTAGGCGATTTTAGCAGAAACAGAGACAGAGCCCCGCAAAGTTGTCTGTTCTGTTCTGTTAGCAACATCAATCAGGGACGGGGCTAAGCCGGAGTGAACACCTCCCTCCCACCACCTGCAGCAAGCACTCAAAGATGTCAGGCCCCATCTCCTCCTGCTAGATAGCGACAGACTGCAGGGGCCTGGCAGACTTCCTTGCAATTCAGGCAGGTGCAAACCCCTGGAGTATCTGTTCACTACAGGCAACTGGGTTAGCCATCTGCAGAGATACCAGTGACTGGGTCCGATGGAGGGGCAAAGTGGGGAAGGAGACATCAACCTTCCCAGACTGATCTATTTGTTAGGTGGTTCCTCCTGACTCCACGCAGCACAGACCCCTGTGATCCAGTTCCCAGAGACATCTTGAACTCTCCCACCCAAGACAGGTGCCAATTGAGACAATTGATTTGGACCTTTTGAACTGAACTAATAGACTGAGGACTTTTCAGGTGGTACCCTTGGTATGCGGTTGTAGGAAGGTTTGATTTTCCTTTTCCAACTGGTGCCAGAGGTGGGAGGTCGGGGTGACTTAATTGCTGGTTTTTCCACGCAGCTGAGACTTCAAGCCAGACTAAACGTTACATAGGATCGAACAGAAACCAGCTGAAAATAAGACAGAACCATTTAGCCCCTCCACACAAGACAGGGCCCCAGTTTTTCAGGCCACAACACTGTACGGGCCCTCGATAAAGCCCCAGGGGAAAAATCAAAGGGAGTAAAATAACCATGGGGTGGAATTAGCGGAAAAACTCTGGTAACATGAATAACCAGAATAGATCAACCCCCCCAAGAAAAGATACGGCAGATGTGATTGAAGATCCCATTCATAAACAACTTGCTGAGATGTCAGAAATCGAATTCAGAATTTGGATTGCAGACAAGATTAACAAAATGGAATTAGGAATTCGAGGAGAAATTCAAAAGTTGTCTCAAGAATTTAACAATTTTAAAGACAAAACAACCAAAGACTTAGACACACTGAAGCAAGAATTTACAGCCCTCAAAGATATAAAAAATACAGTAGAATCCCTCAGCAACAGAATGGAGCAAGCAGAAGAAAGGATTTCTGACATTGAAGAGAAAGTCTTCGAACGCTCCCAATCTCTCAAAGAGGAAGAGTAATGGAGAGCAAAAACCGATCACTCACTCAGAGAACTCTCAGATAATTCGAAGAAAAGCAACATGCGAATAATTGGGATTTCTGAGAATGATGAAGTGGCCTCGCTGGGCACAGAGGCCCTTCTGCATGAAATTATGAAAGAAAATTTTCCAGACATGCCTAGAGAATCTGAAATTCAGATAGCAGACAGCTTCAGAACCCCAGCACCATTCAACACCAATACGTCATCCCCCAGGCATATCATAATTAGCTTCACTAAAGTTAACATGAAAGAGAAGATTCCCAAAGCAGCCCGGCGAAAGAAAACTATTACGTACAAAGGAAAGAATACTAGAATAACTGCAGATCTCTCTGCTGAAACTTTTCAAGCCAGAAGAGGGTGGTCATCAACTTTTAATCTCTTAAAGCAAAATAACTTTCAACCCAGGATCTTGTATCCAGCTAAACTGAGTTTCATTTATGATGGAGAAATTAAATATATATATATATTTTTATTATTAAATCGTAACTGTACACATTGATATGATCATGGGGCATCATACACTCGCTTCATAAACCATTTGACACATTTTTATCACAGTGGACCTGTGGTGCATATTACAGGGGTATTTGCGAAACTTGGTAAATGTAGAATGTAAATGTTTTGGCACAGTAACTGAGATAACGCCGGAAAGGCTATGAGAAATGAAATACTTTAATGACATTCATATGTTGAAAAAATTTGCCATAACCAAACCAGCTCTTCAGGATATTCTCAGACCTATCCTCCACAATGACCAACCCAATCCTATACCACAAAAGTAAACTCACTCAGAAACTTCGGATCAAACTCCAACTTCCACACTGGCGAAAGGATTAAAAATGTCCACTGGACCTTTCAAAAACTCTATACCCCAAATTCCACCAGACTTATCAATACTCTCCATTAATGTGAATGGCTTAAACTGTCCTCTAAAGAGGCATAGGTTAACTAACTGGATACAAAAATATCTCAAGCCAGATATTTGTTGCATACAAGAGTCACATCTTAACTTAAAAGACAAATACAGACTCAGGGTGAAAGGATGGTCATCCATATTTCAGGCAAATGGTAATCAGAAAAAAGCAGGTGTTGCAATTTTATTTGCAGATACAGTAGGCTTTAAACCATCAAAAGTAAGGAAGGACAAGAATGGTCACTTCATATTTGTTAAGGGTAATACTCAATATGATGAGATCTCAATTATTAATATCTATGCACCCAACCATAATGCACCTCAATTTATAAGAGAAACTCTAACACTCATGAGCAACTTGATTTCCTCCAGCTCCATAATCGTTGGAGATTTCAACACTCCTTTGGCAGTGTTGGATCGATCCTCCAGCAAGAAGCTGAGCAAAGAAATCTTAGATTTAAAACTAACCATCCAATATTTAGATTTAGCAGACATCTACAGAACATTTCATCCCAGCAAAACTGAATACACATACTTCTCATCAGCCCACGGAACTTACTCCAAAATTGACCACGTTTTAGGTCACAAGTCTAACCTCAGTAAATTTAAAGGAATAGAAATTATTCCTTGCATCTTCTCGGACCATCATGGAAAAAAACTTGAATTGAGTAACAACAGGAATCTGCATACTCATACAAAAACATGGAAGTTAAAAAACCTTATGCTGAATGATAGCTGGGTCAGACATGAGATTAAGAAAGAAATTGCCACTTTTTTGGAACAAAACGACAATGAAGACACAAACTACCAGAACATCTGGGACATCGCAAAGGCAGTTCTAAGAGGGAAATTTGTAGCACTGCAAGCCTTTCTCAAGAGAATGGAAAGAGAGGAAGTTAACAACTTAATGGGACATCTCAAGCAACTGGAAAAGGAAGAACATTCCAACCCCAAACCCAGTAGAAGAAAAGAAATAACCAAAATTAGAGCAGAATTAAATGAAATTGAAAACAAAAGAATAATACAACAGATCAATAAATCAAAAAGCTGGTTTTTTGAAAAGGTCAATAAAATAGATAAACCTCTGGCCAACCTAATCAGAAAAAAAAAGAGTAACATCTCTAATATCATCAATCAGAAACAACAAAGACGAAATAACAACAGACTCGTCAGAAATCCAAAAAATCCTTAATGAATGTTACAAGAAACTGTATTCTCAGAAATATGAAAATCTGAAGGAAATTGACCGATACTTGGAAGCACGCCACCTTCCAAGACTTAGCCAGAATCAAGTGGAAATGTTGAACAGGCCCATATCAAGTTCAGAAATAGCATCAACTATACAAAACCTCCCTAAAAAGAAAAGCCCGGTACCAGACGGTTTTACGTCAGAATTCTACCAAACCTTTAAAGAGAATTAGTACCTATATTACTCAACCTATTCCAAAAGGTAGAAAAAGAAGGAAGACTACCCAACACGTTCTATGAAGCAAAAATCACCCTGATCCCCAAACCAGGAAAAGACCCAACAAGAAAAGAAAATTATAGACCAATATCACTAATGAATATAGATGCAAAAATATTCAACAAGATCCTAACAAACAGAATCCAGCAACACATCAAACAAATTATACATCATGACCAAGTTGGTTTTATCCCAGGGTCTCAAGGCTGGTTCAATATACGTAAATCTATAAATGTAATTCAGCACATAAACAAATTAAAAAAAGAAGACCATATGATTCTCTCAATTGATGCAGAAAAAGCTTTTGATAATATCCTAGCATCCCTTCATGATCAGGACACTCAAGAAAATCGGTCTAGAAGGGACTTTTCTTAAACTGATAGAGGCCATCTACAGCAAACCCACAGCCAATATCATATTGAATGGAGTTAAATTGGAATCATTTCCACTCAGATCAGGAACCAGACAAGGCTGCCTATTGTCTCCATTGCTTTTCAACATTGTAATGGAAGTTTTAGCCACAGCAATTAGGGAAGAAAAGGCGATCAAGGGTATCCATATAGGGTCAGAAGAGATTAAACTTTCTCTCTTCGCAGATGATATGACTGTGTATCTGGAAAACACTAGGGACTCTACTACAAAACTCCCAGAAGTGATCAAGGAATACAGCAGCGTCTCAGGTTACAAAATCAACATTCATAAATCGGTAGCCTTTATATACACCAACAACAGTGAAGTTGAAAAAGCAGTCAAGGATTCTATCCCATTCACAGTTGTGCCAAAGAAGATGAAATATTTGGGAATTTACCTAACAAAAGACGTGAAAGATCTCTATAAAGAGAACTATGAAACTCTAAGAAAAGAAATAGCTGAAAATGTTAACAAATGGAAAAACATACCATGCTCATGGCTGGGAAGAATCAACATTATCAAAATGTCCATACTACTCAAAGCAATATAAAATTTCAATGCACTCCCTATTAAAGCTCTGCTGTCATATTTTAAAGATCTTGAAAAAACAATACTTCATTTTATATGGAATCAGAAAAAACCTTGACTAGCCAAGACATTACTCAGAAATAAAAACAAAACAGGAGGAATCACACTACCAGACCTCGGACTTTACTACAAATCGATAGTGATCAAAACAGCATGGTACTGGCACAAAAACAGAGAAGTAGATATCTGGAACAGAATAGAGAACCAAGAGATGAATCCAGCTACTTACCGTTATTTGATCTTTGACAAGCCAATTAAAAACATTCAGTGGGGAAAAGATTCCCTATTTAACAAATGGTGCTGGGTGAACTGGCTGGCAACCTGCAGAAGACTGAGATTGGACCCACACCTCTCACCATTAACTAAGATAGACTCTCATTGGATTAAAGATTTAAACTTAAGACATGAAACTATAAAAATACTAGAGGAGAGTGCAGAGAAAACCCTTGAAGGAATTGGTCTGGGCGAGTATTTTATGAGGAGAACCCCCCCGGGCAATTGAAGCAGCTTCAAAAATACACTACTGGGACTTGATCAAACTAAAAAGCTTCTGCACAGCCAAGAACACAGTAAGTAAAGCAAACAAACAGCCCTCAGAATGGGAGAAGATATATTTGCAGGGTATATCTCTGACAAAGGTTTAATAACCAGAATCCACAGAGAACTCAAATACATCAGCAAGAAAAAAACAAGGGATCCCATTGCAGGCTGGGCAAGGGATTGGAAGAGAAACTTCTCTGAAGTGACAAGCGCACGGCCTTCAGACATATGAAAAAATGCTCATCATCTTTAATCATCAGAGAAATGCAAATCAAAACTACTTTGAGATATCATCTAACTCCAGTGAGACTAGCCAATATCACAAAATCTCAAGACCAGAGATGTTGGCGTGGATGTGGAGAAAAGGGAACGCTTCTGCACTGCTGGTGGGAATGCAAATTAATACATTCCTTTTGGAAAGATATATGGAGAACACTCAGAGATCTAAAAATAGATCTGCCATTCAATCCTGTAGTTCCTCTGCTGGGCATATACCCAGAAGACCAAAAATCACAACATAACAAAGATATTTGTACCAGAATGTTTATTGCAGCCCAATTCGTAATTGCTAAGTTATGGAAAAAGCCCAAGTGCCCATCGATCCACGAATGGATTAATAAATTGTGGTATATGTACACCATGGAATATTATGCAGCCTTAAAGAAAGATGGAGACTTTACCTCTTTCGTGTTTACATGGATGGAGCTGGAACATATTCTACTTAGTAAAGTATCTCAAGAATGGAAGAAAAAGTACCCAATGTACTCAGCCCTACTATGAAACTAATTTGGGGCTCTCAAATGAAAAGTATAACCCAGTTACAACCTAACAACAGGGGGAAGTGGGAAAGGGAGGGGAGGGAGGTGGGTGGTGGGTAGAGGGAGGGGGATCGGTGGGATCATACCTGTGGTGCATCTTACAGGGGTATTTGCAAAACTTGGTAAATGTAGAATGTAAATGTTTTGGCACAGTAACTGAGATAATGCCAGGAAGGCTATGTTAACCATTGTGATGAAAATGTGTCAAATGGTCTATGAAGCAAGTGTATGATGCCCCATGATCATATCAATATATATAGCTATGATTTAATAAAAAATAAATAAATAGAATAAAATTGGGTGTGTGTGGAGGAACATACAGTGTTTATAGGTGATATCTGCATAATTCTCAAGTCTGGGTCCTCCAGTAAGCACCAGTTCTGGCATCAGCTATTATTTCTTCCTTGGTTTGTGTTCCCAAACTCCACAGAACTGAAGAGGGAATGTGTTTCCTTAGCTCTGAAATCACCTACACCCAAACAGAAATACCACGGGTTACTCAGATACTAAAAGAAATTAGCTCAGATACTAAAAGAAAGTAGCTCAAATACTAAAAGAAAGATCAGAGAAACAAAAATATTTGCAAAGTATATCAGTCTGACACGACAAGTCCTCAATTTTAAGCTTAGAGAAATTTACTCAAGTTAACCTAAAAAATATTCTGTCCCTCATCTGCAATCTGTCTTTCCCAAATCTCAAAACCCATGAAGATACCGTAAGTCCTTTTTAATTCCGTCTGACAGTTCCTCCTCTGGGGCTTCAGATGTGTCCCTGTATCACTTCAGTAGCGATGTCAAACTTATCCCAATAATGGAAGTATTTTGATGGAGTTCCCACAGCTTGCCATTTCCCCCACTTTGCTTCAAAAGTCTTCTTGTTTAATATCACCTTTAATCACCTCTTCACCCATAACCTTCCCATCCATTAGTGGGTCTATCTACATGGTTATTTGTTAGTGATTATTCTGAAAATCTTTGTTATCATGAAATCTTCTTAAGTCTGTTCTAAAACTTGTTCTGTTTAACATCTGTTAAATCGCCTTTTGGTATACTGTTTACTGGCCTATTATTTTTAGAGCTCTGTATATTGTGTGCCTCTCCTTAAACTTCCTTGCATGCACAAGTAATTTTCATGGTGCAGAAAACTTGAGAGATAAAGATTTGAAACATCATTGATAAACGAAGGATGCCACTAGGAAAAGCAAGGCAAACCTGACCCAAGGCAGAAAAATCAAGCCTTGTGAGATGGGCTCTGAAACTGAGAAACAAAGAATAACCTAAATGTAATTAAAGAATCAGTTATTTTCTTTTATGCACATACACTCATGAAGTAGAGCAAACCATAGGCAGAAGTTAGAGATCAGTTTAGGCAAGTCCATGCCATGTCAGCTGAGGATGACTTGCTTGGAGCTCCACACAGGGCAATGCTTTCCTCTCCATCCTTGAGTTTCTAAAAGCCCTACTAGCGGTTTGCAGAAAGGCTGCCTAGGTCATTAGATGGAGTTCAAAGAACACAGTGAAATGAGACAACCAAGAGCTGTAAAAGGTGTATGTTTCCAAAGTGGGCTGTTTTTATGCCAGTTCTGGTCAGGTTTCTGAGAAGCTGTTGCTGCTTTGCCTTCTTCTCCTTGAACTCGGGCCACATGTCACCTGGAAATTTTTCATGTCATCCACACTCAGGGTCATGCAGCAGGCAAGTTTCTAAAGACACACTCAAGGATCACTGAAAATTTTCTTATCATGAGAAAGGACATAATTTTCTTTTTTTTTTTTTTTTGTAGAGACATAGTCTCACTTTTTATGGCCCTCGGGTAGAGTGCCGTGGCATCATACAGCTCACAGCAACCTCCAACTCCTGGGCCTAAGCGATTCTCTTGCCTCAGCCTCCCGAGTAGCTGGGACTACAGGCGCCCGCCACAACGCCCGGCTATTTTTTGGTTGCAGTTCAGCCGGGGCCGGGTTTGAACCCGCCACCCTCGGTATATGGGGCCGGCGCCTTACCGACTGAGCCACAGGCGCCGCCCGAAAGGACATAATTTTCTAATCCATAGCTCTAGAAATAATTATAAGAAATCTGGTATGAAGTTTTAATTTACTTTAGAAAAAAAATTTTTGACCACTTAGTAGTGTATTATTAAAGGTCTTATAAAAAGAAGTTATTTTTAGGGTGGCGCTTGTGGCTCAAAGGAGTAGGGCACCGTGGCCCTGTATGCTGGAGGTGGTGGGCTCAAACCAGCCCCGGCCAAAAACTGCAAAAAAAAAAGAAAAAGAAGAAGTTATTTTTGATCCATAGGAAGACATGCTGAGGATATTACTTGTTAATTTGCTACTCATCATGCAGTTTTAGCTCAATTTATATTCCTATTGTTATGAATAGGAAATTGTAATACAGCAAACTCTCTTCTCAATGTTGAAAGCATGTCTTTAAAAACAACAGAATAAAGAATGAGATATTTTTACTGTGGCCTAGCATGGTGGCTTATAACTATAATCCTAGCACTCTGGGAGGATGGTGGGAGAATTGATCATGGTTCAGATCAATGGTTGAGACCAGACTGAGAAAGAGCAAGACCACATTTCTAGAAATAACAGAAAAATTAGCTGGTCATAATGGCATATGCCTGTAGTCCCAGTTACTCAGACGGGTAAGGCAGGAGAATTGCTTGACTCCAGAATTTTGAGGCTGCAGTGAGTTGTAACAGATACCACTACACTCTATGCTTGGTGACAGGGTAAGTCTACTTCTCAAAAAAAAAAAAAAAATTACTGAACACTTATTTTACTTGTTTTAAGCAAAGAAATTTAGTGTTCACTGAAACTGTCAAACCTGAACCACTGATTTTAAACAAAATGCATATATAAAGTATTAATTGTAGCTTCTTTCCCTTAACAATATGTTAGAATATTTGGCTTAATTCTGCTTTCATTTTTGACAACTAGTATGCTTCTCAAGTAATTGCTGAATTTCCTATTCTGCAAAAATTGAAACATTGAATTCTAGCTGTAAATCATTCTTAGATAACTAAAGCTACAGTAACTATAAAACTAAGCACTTAAGAAACCAAAACATATAATCTCTTAGTCATTTAATCAAAAATCCTCATAAATACTGCTGCCTTTCCATAAGCCAATAACAAAGGAAGCATGTCAATGCAGTAAATACTATTCTGCTATTGGTTTAAACAGTTCTCAGATGTCAAAAGCAGAGGAGGAGGGGCTTGAAGGACAAGGTTATAATTCATAAATTCTTAAACCAAAGAAGTTATTTTTAGGCATATTTATATAATTATAAAATCATACAATTATATGTTCTATAATGAAATATACATTATATTGTCACATAAATATAATTTTATATGCATATGTATACATACACCATAAGTTTATTTATATTGAATATATTAATTTATATGTATAATTTTACCTTTATTCTTTATATAACGTATTTATATATTGTATATTATTAAAAATTTTTAATTTTGAACAGGTACCTACATTCCACCCTTCTTATTACATAGTTAAAGTAATAAATAAACATAGTTAGAAGTAAGATTGAAATTCTCTGTTTTGGGAAAAATGTCAACATTTTCACAGATTAACATAATTTGAAATAAAGCTTTTGAAGCAAAAAACATTTTACTACATAAATGTAAAAACATATATAGCTTTTTAATAGAAAATAAAAATATTTATTTCAGTACAAAACATGAAATATTGTAAATTTTGTGGCTAGGTTATTAATTATACTAGACAGATGCGTCTATAATCAGGGATAGAGAATTTAAAAATTTCACTAATTCATATTGTTCTTTCTAACTTAGAACTACTCTATTTCTTAACATCCATGGTTACAAGATAAGATTATGTAGAAGTGAAGCATATATTCTTTGGATGGATTTGATAGAGAGAAAAAGATATTCCCAGTTCCCACAATGAGACTAATTACGCAAGAGTATCAGAGGAAAAGACCTTATTTATCTAGGTGTAAGATGAGCTATAATTTTCACATTAGCTGATATTTTTTTCCTCGCTTACTCTATTTCCTTCCTAGTCTCATTTCTCTATGCCCACCTTCATTCCTACCCCAGATATCTAGGGTCTCTAGCTAACCAGCTTCTGATACATGAACATCAACTTGATTGAGTGTAAGTATGCAGATATGTAACTCTATGAAGTAGGTATCACTGCTGATCCCATTTTTTAAACAATGAAACTGAGTCTCAGAGAGTTAAAGTGACTTGCATAAAGATGAGTAGTTTTTAAATGGTAGAAATTAGATTTACACTCAGTTTTTACTACCTCTAAAATCTTCAGAATTAACCATTAAGTGGTTTTGCCTGTTGGAAGAATTTCTACACAGACCACTGCTTCAGCAGGTTGCCAATAATCTATCAAAAACTGACCATCTTCATACCCAGACATAATTCTGCTAAGTCAGTCTTTGTAGTTCTATCCAAGAAAACAATCATATTTCAAAAGGTTCTATTATCCATATTTATATTGTATTTTTTTCTCACCCCAAATAGATACAGGTGTGTTCTCATATGCAAGATCTTTGAACAGACTGGGAGAATACATAAGCAAAGACTTGATTTCTGTATACATAAAGAGATTGCTCCCTCCTCACTGATCTTTTCATTTCTCTTAAATTCCAAAATCACAGAATCTTAACAAAACAGATTATAAGTAGAATATGGCCATTAGTGACTAAGGGTGGGGGGAGAAGTGAAATTGTCATTTAATGAGTATGAAATTTTAGATTGCAGCATGAAAACATTTTGGAGATGTATTTCAAAACAATGTGAATGTACCTGGCAATACTGAGCTATACATTTAAAAATGGTAAGATGATAAATGTTATGTTATATGTTTATGCTACAAGGTAATAACATGATATTTCAATACACGTTTACTGGAGATATACCACATGTATTGTACTAATATATTTAATACTTAATAAGCAAATAACTTATTATTTACTTAATATTTACTTATTCTTAAACTATATAGTTTAGCTACCTTACCCTCTCAACCAGTACAATGTAACATACGATTCATATAACATGTGATTCTCTCATTTTACTCCTCTTTTGTTCTAAGCAGGTGGCTTCAATGTGTGACAGTTGGCTGTATCATGCAATATTTGGCAGCAGGGTTGGGAAGTCAGTCAAGTAGCATTGAAAGCACACAGCATCAGTTTTTGGTCACGTGACTTTGGGCAAGATACTTTCTCTCTTTGACTTCAGTTTTCCTGTTTGTTAGTGTAAATAACAAATATTTATTTCAGATTTCATGATAAACAAGTTGGGAAATGCAATATCATATCATGGCTATTGGCACATAGGGATCACCAACTGAATAGAATATAGTATATAATTACTAACAGTATCTTATAGTGTACTTGATTCTTTATACATTACTTTTCTTTTACATGAATTCGGCTTTGTTGAAAATTTTGAAATATGAACAAATATGGGCAGATATGGACAAATGTAGGTAAATGTTTATGAAACTTATATCCTCTCATTCCTGGCCACTGACTTGGCTAATTTTGGTTCTCATGCAATTACTTTTGGCCAAATGGCCAAGTTTTAGTTCTCTGGAAATGAGGAGAATTGACATGGTCACCCTCCAGGAATGGGCCCACAAAATTCTTCTAATCACAATCATGTGATTGTGCTTCTGGTAGTCTTGCAAGATTGAAATGAGCACAGCCGACTTGGAAGTTGTGATAAAGATGGTGAAAACATAAGATAGGAGTCTCGGTGAAGGAGAGCCACCTACCAAATAGAAACATGTTTTAGACATTATGCAATTCAGAGCCAACCTTAATTTCATACTTAGATCTTTATAAATTCCCAAGTTAATTTGTTCTAGCTTCAGAATAAAGAAATTAGTAGCTTAAAGTGGCAGAGTTGAGGAATTTCACATTACAAGTCTCATCTGATTTCATAATCACTTTGGACAGTGATTACTATAAATACCCTTGTCATTTTCTCCACTGTGAATTGGTCAAGTAGCAGAAGAAACCTTATTTTTTTAGTTTATGTATGTCTAGTGAAAAATAAGTGAAGGGCAGATTTTATAGATAGGACTACACATTAGATGGAAGTTCTGTGGTTAAACAGAATGCAATGATGACTTGTGATTTAAATAGTAACTTTTGGGGGAAGTGATGAGCATGTTGTTGTATGTACACACCAAGTATGTTGAAACAAAGATTTGACATCAAGGAAAAAAAAACACTGTGAAATAAAGCCAGTGATTCACATAAACCATTTCCTCTTCTTTTCAGATACAGTGGTTAGTCTTCTGTCTAGTTAAGTGTAATTGCCAGGTGACTGTATTTTAGATAGTGGGCATATTGAATGGATTGCACCTGGAGTAAAAGGATGTCTTGTATTATGTATTTTTAAAATACAACATATATACATATATCAATACATAATATGATGTATATTATAATGTACACAACAAACATAATTGAATATATTCATGCTATACATATTAATATATGTTTATATCACAATATATTTTATTGTGGAACGTTTTCCAAAATATCCACATTCTAATGCCTGAAACCTGTAAATATATGACTTTAGATGACAAAAATTATTCAGCAGGTGTGATTATGGTGAAGGACATTGAGATGAGAAGTGTATCTTGGAGTGTCTGTGTAGACCTGATCTAAATTCACAGGTGTTCAAATTGAAGAAACTCCCCATTTTAGTCCAAGAAAGGAATAATACTGAAGTGTTAGACATATGCAATATTTCTGACTTTAAAGAGAGAGAAAAAGACCATGAGCCAAGCAACACAGTTGGCTTCTAGAAGCCAGAAAAGGTAAGAACAAAGATTTTTCTTGAAGATTCTCAGGAAAAGAATGCAGCCTTGCTCACAGTTTGTTTTTCATCAAGATTCATTTTAGACTTCTAGAGCTGCAATATAATAAATTTGGATTGTTTAAAGCCTTTTTTCCCATTCTGAAGTTTGTCTTTTTACTTTATTTGTGTTGTCATAGCAGCAATAGGAACAAACAAAATTCAAACACACACACATACACATATTAACCAGTTTCATTAACAAGCTTGTATTTCATTGCAATAAGATGGCTACTCAAATTTCTGAACATATTAAGTGTACTTGATATTTGATGATTATAAAAGTTATAAACTTTGTTCATTAATGTTGTCTGCAGAGCAATATGTTTTTCCTAATCTAGTTACTAATGGAAATGCTCAAAACAACAAAGATAACACCAGGAAAAAGAATTAGAAAATCTGGGATACCAGATGTATAAAAACATAGCATGATATCACTTGTAGGTCAAAGAATATGAAGTAATCAACCTTCCCAAGAACAGGGCAGTCAGAATGTCAGAACTGATTAAAGTTAAAGCTGACTGAAGAAAAGGTTGTTGAAATTGTTCAAGTCAGGGGACATGTAACAGAATGAAAAAAATGTAACTTTTTTTTTATGTTAAAGGGAATTGTAGAAATAAGCACACAATTTGTAAAGACAGATGACTATGCGAGAAAAATTTTGATAGGAAACTAGACTGTACTTCTGGAAGTCAAAGAAAAATAATGTATTTTCAAGCACTATGTGGAAATAAATGCCGAGTTATTTGGGGGAAATAGGGCTAATGGATCTAATTGAAAATAACTGATAAATCTAAAATTACTTAATATATCAATCACTTATTAACACTTTAAATTTTACTTCTATTATCTTGGATTCTGCCAAGCATTGTAATTATGATCATTGTTTAGTTTTCCGTTCTTAATCAAAGTTTATTAAACTTAGCTCTAAGAAATCAGTTTCTTACGGGTTATCTTCTAAGAGCCTGGAACTTGTGAAAACATACTTATCCGTTATGTATATGTTCCCCAGGGTTTTTTTTTTTTTTTTTTTGGTTTGTTTGTTTTTCTTCTGTTGTCTTTGGTTTGGAGAAAAGACTTAAAGATTTTTTCACATTCTTCCTTTTTTTTTGGCAGTTTTTTTTGGCTGGGGTGGGGTTTGAACCCACCACCTCCGGTATATGGGGCCAGCGCCCTACTCCTTTGAGCTACAGGTACCGCCTCCTTCTTTTTTTTTTTTGTTGTTGGGGATTAATTGAGTGTACACAGAACTAGGTTACATTGATTGATTTTGTTAGATAAGGACCCTCTTATATTTGTGTCCTGCCTCCAAAAGGTGTGCCACACCCTTGACTTCCCACCCCCTCCCTCCTTCCCTTTCACATTCTTATAAAGATCTGTAGTGTACCTATTCTGAATAAAAAATTAATAAATTTAATAATGTACTTGAACATAATGGTTTGGAAAAAAGACTCAAAATAAGTTATAGGAAAGGAAAATTTAAGCCATGTTGCTATATAGGTGTAAAGAGAAAAAACAAATGCTCCTGCCGTTGTGTGCAGGCAGCATTCTCTCTGAGTGTAGTTAGTACATCCACAGTGATCCTATTGCATTGTGGGAGGATTGGGTCCTTTTTGTCTGTAAGTAAAGGTAGTTGTCCTTTGTCCCCAAAGGATTAAAACTCAATGCTATTTGCTTAAATAATTGCACTAGGTTAGAGTTATAACACAATAGCCGAATGACACACACACACATACACAAACACACATGCAGTTTTCCTATTCAAAAAGCAGATGCAAGCAAATGTATATTTTTTTTATTGTTTGGGGTTCATTGAGGGTACAAAAATTTAGGTTACGCTGATTGTGGTTCTTTGGTAAAGTCTCTTTTGTAATTCTGTCCCACCCCCAAGAGGTTTGCCATACACTGTGATCCCCTACCCCCTACCCCCTCCCTTCTCCCTGATCCCTTATTCCCTTACCCTCCCCATTGTATTAGATCATCTACTGCCTTCATATTAGAATTGAGTACATCAAATTCTTGCTTTTTCATTCTTGTGATTCTTTACTAGGAAGAATGTGTTCCACCTCCATCCAAGTTAATAAAAAAGATGTAAAGTCTCCATCTCTTTCAATGGCTGAATAGTATTCCCTGGTATACATATACTACAGCTTGCTCATCCATTCCTGGGTTGGTGGACATTTAGGTTGTTTCAACATTTTGGTGATTGTAAATTGAGCTGTGATAAACAGTCTAATGCAAATGTCCTTATGATAAAAGGATTTTTTTTTTTTCATCTGTGTAGATGCCTAGTAATAGGATTACAGGATAAAATGAGAGGTCTAATTTGAGTTCTGCACAGCTAAGGACAACGCAAGCAAAGTAAAAAGACAAGCTTCAGAATGGGAAAAGATATTTGCTGAGTATCAACCTGACAAAGGCTGATAACTAGAATCCACAGAGAACTCAAATTAATCAACAGAAAGAGTAAACAATCCCATTGACCTCTGGACAAGAGATATGAACAGAACCTTCTCTGACAAAGACAGACAAATGGCTAACAAACATTTGAAGAAATGCTTGTCATCCCTGATCAGCAGAGAAATGCAAACTGAAACCACTCTGGATATCACCTAACCCCAGTCAGAATTGCCCACATTACAAAGTCTCAAAGCTGCCAAGGCTGGAGAGGATGTGAAGAAAAGGGAACATTTTTACACTGCTGGTGGGACTGAAAAATACAACCTTCTTGGAAAGAAGTATGGAGAATCCTCTAATATATGATATTTAAATAACCTTCCTTTCTGGGCTCTTAATATGATCAAAATCTTCAACCATTTTATTTATTTAAATTGATAACCCACTAAATTAAAACACATTAATATACATAATTAACAATTTAAAATCTTAGAGCATTCTGCAAGGCGAGCCTAGAAGAGCGAAGCTGTATCATTCTGTATGAAATAGTGCAGTGGAACTTCCGGGCTGTATCTTCAGCATTTCTAATTCCCCTTCCTGAACATGTAGTGGCAGTATGAACATATATTCCCACTTCATTAAGGACAAATGACTATTTATTCTAAGGAAATATGTAATGTAAATTATCTTTGAATTTATCATGTCTGGTCCCTTTTTTTTCTTTTTGCAAATAAAAGGTTTTGAGTTAGAGAAAGCCCATTTGGGGAGAATTTCAGACTCCTGCCTCATCACTTGAGGAAGATCCACCTAGGAAAGTTTTGTATGTGTTTGTTTCAAGTAGCCAAATTTATATAACTTGCAACTATAGAACAAGTAGTAAAACAGAGAGTACAACCAGGAGCAAATAAAAATCAGTAAAACTAATGTTTAATATAAAAGGAAGGAGTGGCCATGTGAAGATCAGGGGACAGCAGTGAACTTCATCTCAATATAGCCACAGAACTCAGGGTCTGCACTTGGCAGACCACAGTGGAATAGAGAAAACTCACATGTAAGTATATATGGAATTGTCAGTAATATGGCATAATCAAAGAATCATTTCTAAATCCTATAAGGAATTTCATAAAGTGAACAAGACTCTCATGGGGTCTTGGAATCAGCTACAAGCAGCAGGAAGAATGTTACTGATGGCAAATGTTGACTAATCAGTATAACTCAAACTTGCTAGATCAATGAAATTACCTGGAGTGGTTGTTAATAATTTAGTTTCCTAAATTCTACTTCCGATCTACTGAATTAGGTTCTCCAAAGGAGTCTAAGAATCTGTACTTTCTAATTTAATTTTTACATTGACAGATAAAATTACATGCAATAATTTTTACTACGAACAACATGATATTTTGAAGTGACATGGTCAAGTGACTAAATATAGCTAGTTAACATCTGTATCACCACACACCATTGTCATTTTCATAGAGAGAACACTTTATATCCACCCAGTATTTTTCAAGAATTTAATATTTTACTGTCTATAGTCAATGTCTTGAACAATAGATCTCTTACACTTACTCTTCCTGCCTAAATGAAATTTTGTGTCCTTTGACAAACATCTCCCTAACCTCAATCAGACAGTCCTGGTAACCAACATTCTACTCTATAGTTCTATGAAATCAACTTTTTGAGATTCCACATATGAGTGAAACCATGTGGTATGTATTTGTGTCTAGCTTAGCATAATGTCCTCCGAATTTTTTCATGTTGCTGCAAATGGCAAACTTTTATTCTTTCTTATAGAATTTCCAGTATAATTTCTTATAGTGCCACAGCATTCCATGTGTATGAATATACTGTTTGCTTAATCCATTCATCCAGGATGAACACTCAGGTTGAGTCCATATTTTGGCTATTGTGAATATTGCTGCAACAAACATGGATGTGCAGATATTTCTTCCACATGCTGATTTCATTTTCTTTGGATATATACCCTTAAGTGGGATTATTTGACCATGTGATAGTTGCATTTTTAATTTCTTATTAAACTTCAAAGTATCAATGGGGTAAAAATTTTGTGTTACATGGATACCTTTTATAATTCTAAAGTTGGGTATTTTAGTGTGCCCAAACCCAAATAGTGTTCTTTATAAAAGATAGGTAGGTTTTAACTCACCCACTTTCCATTCCCCTTTTGAATTCCTGTGCTCTCTATATCTCTTTGTATCCTTGTGTGCCCATTCATTGTCTCCCAATTTTTCCAGAGTAAATGTGATGCTTTTTTCCCCCTATTCTTGAATTATTATATTTAGCATAGTGGTCTCTGATTCCATCCAAGGTCCTGCAAAAGACAATACTATATCCCTTTTTATGGCTGAGATTACTCCATTGTATGTGTGTGTGTGTGTGTGTGTGTGTGTGTATATACCACATTTTAAAAATTCATTCATGTATTGAGCACTTAGGATGATTTCCCATCTTTGCTACTGTGATTTGTGCTGCAATAAACATTGGAGTTCAGGTGTCTTTTTAATAAAATGACTATTTTCCCCTAGGTAGCTACCCCATAGTGGGATATCTGGAGTGAATGGTAAATTGACCTTTGTTTCTTTGAAGACTCTCCATACTGTTTTCCGCAGAAGTTGTAATCATATGAAGTCCCATGAAGAGTGTATAACTATGCTCTCTCTCTGAATTCACTCCAGGCTCTAATATTATTTGATTTTTAATAATGGCTATGCTGAGAGAGATAAGGCGATATCTCAATTTGCATTTCCCTGGAGATTGGTGATATTGAGCATGTCATCATGCTTTTTTGGCCATTTGTCTATCCTCTGTTAAAAAATTATGTTCACCTATTTTTCCCACTCTAAAAGTGATATAGCAACAATAAAAATAAATAAATGAGACTTGATTAAATTATAATTTCTGCACAGTAAAGAAAATAATCAACTGAGTAGTCAATTGACAGAATTGGAGAAAATATTTGCAAACTATACATGTGATAAAGGGCTAATATCCAGAATCTACAAATAATGCAAACAAAGCAGCCAGAAGAAAAACCCAAACAACCCCATTAAAAAGGGACCAAAAGACATAAATGGAAGTTTTTCTATTTTTAACTTTTTAAGAAATCTACATAATCTTTTTCTTAATGACTTATTCATATTCCCCAGTGAACAAGGGTTCTCTTTCATCCACATATTTGCCAACATTTGTATTTCGTATTTTTTTATGACTGCCAAAGTATTGGCATTTTTAACCCAAAACAATTGTAGATTAGCCTCATGATCAAACTAGTTGGACTACATTGGTGTGCATTAACGAGGTCAATCTTGGGAGAATTACTTGAACTATGACAAGTCGGTCATTCCACTAGAGCAGCCGTCCCTATCTTTTTTGGCACACAGGAACCAGTTTCATGGAAAGCAATTTTTCCACAGACTGGGGAGCGGAGGATGATTTGGGATGATTCAAGTATGTTATGTTACATTTATTGTGTACTTTATTCTATTATTCTATTATAATATGAAATAAAATAGTTATACAGCTCACCATAAGGCAGACTCAGTTGAGCCCTGAGCTTGTTTGCCTGCAAATAGACAGTCCCATCTGGGGGTGACGGGAGACAGTGATATCTGAAGCTTATGTCCATCTACTTCCTAACCTTATTTTGGTAACCATCACTGCAGAAAACCCTACTACACAAATATAAGATGCTGGAAATAAAAGCAGGCTTTTCAGTACTTCTGTGGCCGTCTCAGGATATATGGCCTTGGTTTTAATCCAAAAGGTATGAAAATTTGAAATTGTCTCAAACATACTTTTAAGGACACTGTCATTTGTAACCTCAAGTAGTAGATTCTTTTCCAGCAAGTCAATTAACCTGATTTTTGCATAAATGAGTCACGGATACACTTCTTCCAAGTTCAAAGATCTGTCATAGTTGAGGAGTAATGCTCACACTCCTCTGAAAGCTGAAACAGATTATCATTCACCACCTGGAAGAAAGAAATCTCCAGCTCAGTCTCTTTCAAAATCTGTGCTAATATTTGAAACATCAAAATCCCTCATTGCCCCTCTAATTCTGGTTGACTTTGAATGCAGCTACTTTATCTACTGTTTTGAACACAGTTGTTCTTTCCTGAAATGACAATTTGAGTCTGTTGAGCAAAGTGAATATGTCACAGAAGTAAGCAGGTTTTGTGACCCATTCTGTGTTACTGAAATGTGCTACCAGTGTTGACTGTTTTTCTAAAAGAAACCTGTAGAGCTTCTCTCATAATTAAAAACTCTCTCCAGCAATCTACCTTTAGAAAGCCATTTCGCTTCTGTGCATAAGAGAAGATGTACGTGCTCTGGGTCCATCTCCTCACAGAGGAGAGACATGAGTTAAAATTGTGTATTTTAACGAGGTTGATAATTTTAGTAACATTCTGCAAAACATTATTTAGTTCAAGTGACATTTTCAGCTGGTCAGATTTCTCTGTGGATGACACAGTGCACAGACTCACCTCCAGAAGCAATGTTCTTGACTCAAGTAGTTTATCTAGGAAGCTGTGTAGTCATGGCAGCCACTCTGTGTATATACAACACAAAATGACCAATTCAGTTTTCCTTACATGTAATCATTCAAAGACTTGAACAGTTCTGCAGCTGTGGTGTTGGTTGTTAATAAAAGTGCACAGAAATTATTCTCATACATATCCTTTTGAAAATATATCACACAAAAATAAGCATTGTTGCCTTGTCAACATGCGTAGACTCATCAAACTTGATTTTGTACCTTGGCGACTCATTAATCATCTCTATCAATGGTGTCTCAACCTCTTCTGCTATTTCATCAGTTCTTTTAGTATTGGTGCTAACATGTGCTTCTTTTTGAATTGCAGCCTCTCCTAAATGTTCATGACAGATGTCCTTAGCAGCAGGCAGGATCAACTCTTCACTAATGGTAAAGAGAAGTTTAGCTTTGGCGATGCAGTTAGCCACTGAGAGTGATGCTCTCAATGCAGACACGTTTGATGAAGTGGTGGCCTTCAGTGATGGATTCTGTTCCTTGTAGTCACGATTTTTGTTTTCATTTGAAAAATTCCAAATGCTTATCTTTTAATGGAGAGTACTTGACCTCCATACAATGAAGCAGTTCTGAAGGTTTCATAGCTTGCTTGGGCAGCCAGTAGCCACCCAGTACAAAGCAGGCTTGGAGAATGTGAATCACCTCTTGCAATGAACCTGTAATTTAAGTACAACTCTTGGTCTTTTCTTTTAAATGTAGCTTTCATTTTTTGGGCAGTCTTAGAGTCTTCTGCTACCTCATCAGTATGTCTTTTCTATTTTCAAAGAAAGTCTCCAGTTACATTTGTTTTTTAATCATTCTGCTGGGGTTAGCTTGTGGGCTTAACAAAACAAGTGCAGAGTTTGGGAAAGAGGCACAGATGGAATTGGTAAATAAAATAATGTGTGGACCCCACATGGACTAAAATAAATGTCAGATTCAAACTTACAACCTGTCACCAGATGTAACTGTACAACTGAAGTACATCAACTCACTTTCCTCTATAAAGCCTATCACCAGAGGCAGCTTAATTTTCACTTGCTATTCTACTGATAGGGTTGTTTTTTTTTTTTTTTTGTAGAGACAGAGTCTCACTGTACCGCCCTCAGGTAGAGTGCCGTGGCCTCACACGGCTCACAGCAACCTCTAACTCCTGGGCTTACGCGATTCTCTTGCCTCAGCCTCCCGAACAGCTGGGACTACAGGCGCCCGCCACAACGCCAGGCTATTTTTTGGTTTCAGTTTGGCCGGGGCTGGGTTTGAACCCGCCACCCTCGGCATATGGGGCTGGCGCCTTACTCACTGAGCCATAGGCGCCGCCCTCCTGATAGGGTTTTGATAAGAGTCTGCAAGCAATTGATTCATTACAATCTCTATGTATTCAAACCTCTCACCAATGATAATCTCTATTTGCAGCGGCTGCCCACTGCCAACATTACTGCCACTGCTCTACTTCACGTTATCAGGTATTAGATTCTCATAGGAGTGAACAACTTATATCCCTCACATGAGCAATTTATAGCAGGGTTTGCATTCCACTAAGAATCTAATGCTGCTGTTGATCTGACAGGAGGTGGAACTCAGGCAGTGATGATAGTGATGGGGAGCAACAGTAAATACAGATGAAGCATCACGTACCTGCCTGCCACTCACGTCCTGCTGTGCAGCCTGGTTCCTAACAGTCCACAGACTGGTATTGGTCCACAGCCCAGGTGTTGGGACCACATCACTGGAGCTTTTCTGGAGTCCTGGATATCAGTCCTATCTGTTTCTTTCCCTACCCTAGAGACATACATCATCAGGAATTATTTATGAAGTCCTTGTAATTTCACTCCCTGCTGATATAATTCAAGCTTTCACTCTGAAGAGGTTAAACTTTCTAAACATATAAGTTACTTCTGACAATGGGTGCATTTTGAAGCACAAAGTGATAGCTGTGGAAATAATTTACTATTCAGGCTTACTCACCTGTAAATCTAGGTTTATTTGACCTATTAACTTCTTATCATGCTGTCAGTGGACATGAGACCAAAACACAATATTTCTCAAATGTCAGACTTTATACTCCCTGTAGAGATTCATCCTCACTTCTTTGGAACACTTAACTCAAGGGAACAATTAGAGAGAAAGAAAGCCCAAACAACAAGTCTAATGATTATCTAAATTTAAAATCACCTGTAAAGCATTTTCCAAATTAATTTATAAAATTTTATTCTTATTTGGTTAATTGTATATACTACATCACTGTAGTAAAAGTGTGTGCTATTTTCCAAGGTCAAAATTAAAAATTTGGAAACACAGTTCTAAAAGTCAGATTAATTCTTCTCTGGTGCTAGTTTCAGTGGGTGAGTCACTACTGACTCTAAAGCAATCTTTAGTGTCTCCTAAAGGAATAAAACCATGTAAGGAAGCACATAAATGCCACCCTACAAGTGGGACACTGCCTAATGGAACTTATAATTCTCAGCATATTTTTCCCTTTGGAGCATTGACGCATTTTTAAAATTTGCTGTTAAGAGTAAATTGTAGTTTTTTATTTGCTGTTATAGCAACAGAAAATGCAACAGTGGGTTTAGATATGTAACCCTAGAGATTTCAAGATTAAAAACAAAACAAAACTGAACAAATACCAAAAACAGCAAAAATTTTTTCTATTAGGATAATATTTTAGCATTATGTTTTAAGCTTTTAAATAGTAATGAAAATGTCATGGTAGTTACTTAAATAAAAGATGGAGAGGGAAAAAATTAGACATCTTTGTTGAAAGTGAGAAATTTGCCATTTTATTGGTTAAGAAAATGTGGTTTCTTTTATTTATTTATTTATTTTTTATAAGTTTTTTATTGATATTGATCAGTTTATAGGTGATATACATTCAATTTTAATCAGGCTCTTTGAACAGCTTTCAGGCCACTTGAGGCTTTATAACTTAAGAGCAGTATTTGTTAGCCTTTTTTTTTTGGCTTTTGGCGGGGGCTAGGTTTGAACCCTTCACCTCTGGCATATGGGGCCGGTGCCCTACTCCTTGAGCCACAGGCACCACCCAAAAATGTGGTTTCTTAAAAGTGTATTCTGAACTAGTTACTTTTATACTTTTCATTGATTAGAGATAAAAATTAAATGTTGTGAAGAAATAAAACAAGGACTTTTTTACCAGTCATCTGAATCCCATGCAACCCTAGGTCTTCTCAAATATACCAAAGTTTAATAATGAGTATATGTTATTGTTATATATAACAAATGATAAAAGTGTAGTAATTACAGTAGGTATATTATAATTACAATAGAACAAATATTCAAGATCATAACTTATGGTTACAATAGAGCAAATATTTGTTTAAGAGTACATGTTCATGTTAAAAGATATTCAAGAATACTTCATAATTAATGCTGTGTACATCTCATTGTATCTCATCAGGAAGCACACACAACTGGTTTATTCCCTTACTGACAAGGCCAAATAGACGCCTTCTTAAAACGACATCTTCCACATCTCTCTATTTTAAAGCAAACCTTTTTCTTTCAAATTAAAAATAAAGTAGACAATAATTTGAAAGTCAATAACCTTTTCTTCCATGATTAACTGTGTCTCATAAATAAAATTTTAAAGTGCATTTAAATACATATGCATATATTTAAAGTATACAATGTGATAATTCAGTATATATTCAATATATGTGTATAATTATGAAATTATTATCCAATAAAGCTAACGATATTTGTATAACTTCACATAGTTACTTCTCTATGTGTGTATGCTGAGAACAGGACATATTTATTCTCTTTGAAAATATTATTTCAAGTACACAATACATTATTATTAATTGTGGTCCACATACTATACAATAGATCTTCAGGTCTTATTCATCTTGTATCTGAAATTTTGTAAACTTTGACCAACATCTCCTCTTTTTCTTTACATCCTGGTCCCTAGTAACCACTATTGTACTCTCTGCTTCTATGAGTTAACTCTTTTTATTCCACATTTAAGTGATATCATGCAATATTTGGCTTTCTCTGTGTAGCTTAACTCTTTTAGCATACTGTTTTCCAGGTTCTTCCATGTTGTTCCATATGGGATTATTTCCGTCTCTTCAAAGGATGAATAATATTTCATGTTATATATTATTCACACATATATTCTGTATGTCATCACTACCATTTATATCTATCCATGTTACATTATCTTCATTCATTCATCCATCAATGAGCACTTAGTTTATTTCCATATCTTGCTTATTTTGAATAATGATGAAATTAACGTCAGAATGAATATATCTGTTTGTGATATTGTTTTCACTTCCTTAATTTTTTAATCAGTGGTTTTCTCATCTATTAATGATCTTTGAATCAAATACTATATTGGGAGTTATATTTTGCGGTTGTATAATTTTTTCATTTTTTCTATATATATTGTGTATATATATATTTGCTTGCAATTTTTGTAAAGAAGTACTTTGTCATTTTGTTCCTTTTTTCTTTTTCTCTGATCTTATTTTGTATATTCCTACAGATGCATTGATTTCTTTTAACTCAAATTTACAGAATAAATAGTATATCCATCCTTTCTATTTGATTTAAAAGTTAGAGTGGTAGAGGAGATACACTGATTTGAATCGTGTATACTAAAGAAATGAAATATAAAAATTATTAGAGAAAATCAGGCACTAGGATTCTATGGTTATGATTCACCTGATGTTTAAATGTAATTCTTATGACTCAGAAACGTATACTAGAAGAAATCATTATGCATAGTTCCACATTATTGGCAATGACAGTAAAAACAACTAAGTATTTTCTTTCTTTCTTTTTTTTTTTGTAGAGACAGAGGACAGAGTCTCACTGTACCGCCCTCGGGTAGAGTGCCATGACGTCACACGGCTCACAGCAACCTCTAACTCTTGGGCTTACATGATTCTCTTGCCTCAGCCTCCCAAGCAACTGGGATTACAGGCACCTGCCACAATGCCCGGCTATTTTGTGATGCAGTTTGGCCGGGGCTGGGTTTGAACCCGCCACCCTCGGCATATGGGGCCGGCGCCCTACTCACTGAGCCACAGGGTTGAGGTGGGATTACTCTCAGAAATGAAGGAAAATCATAGTTAGAATATACAAAAAGGCATTTGTGTGGGAACTGGATAATGCTAATTAGAAAGTACAAAAAAGTCTTTCTTAATTCCATTGCTATACTTAGGTAAAGAAATTCGCAGAAGTTGAAAGTTAACTTTTCGTTAAACTGCTGAGGTTTAACACTTTGAGAGATATTTTCATAGGCCTTAAAGAAATGCTATTAATAAATTATAAATTGCAGAATTAAAGTCAAATGCCTACAGTCTGCCATTTAACATCTTACTAACAACTAAGTAACAATAGTAATCAATAACAAAGTGCTAGGCCTGGTCAAAGAAATATTATGTATATACACTCTTTTAATCCTTACAATATGGCGTAAGAATTGAGATTATCACTTCCCTTCTTACACTGGAGCTATGTGATAATTCTGATAGATTTGAGAATTTAAATAGCTAAAATTTTCAGAGATATTTAAATTATAATATCAGATATATAATGGATACTCAATCCTAATCCTAATCTTTCAACCATACTCATAAACCCAATACTGCTATGAGATTTATCAAAACCTGCCTGCCCATTTCACTGGTTCTTTTGTGATCACTCAGTCACTCCTACATTTTGGATGACTTTTGTACCTCAATCCCTGAAAGCAATTGGTTGTCAAGCCTCTTCTGTCTATCCCCAAAGTGTCAAATGCATCTACCCATATTCCCCTTTCTTTATTTTTTTTTTATTTTATTTTATTTTTTTTTGTAGAGACAGAGTCTCACTTTATGGCCCTCAGTAGAGTGCCATGGCATCACACAGCTCACAGCAACCTCCAGCTCCTGGGCTTAAGCGATTCTCTTGCCTCAGCCTCCCAAGTAGCTGGGACTACAGGTGCCCGCCACAGCACCCGGCTATTTTTTTTTTTTTTTTTTTTTGTTGTTGTTGTTGTTGCAATTTGGCCGGGGCTGGGTTTGAACCCGCCACCCTTGGCATATGGGGCCGGCGCCCTACTCACTGAGCCACAGGCGCCGCCCATATTCCCCTTTCTTATATGCTTGAACTATTTGAGCTATAACTAAAAGCACAAAACCGTGTCAGTGTATACCGCATATCTTCTCTCACTTAAAACCTTATAAAAGAGGCACTTGAATACTATATATCAAAAATGCCATTCAGCTCTGTGTGACCTTTTCCCTTGGGCAGATCAATCAAATGCCTTTGCGCTTAACAGACATGACATTTATCCTTACCAGTCATGACGATCAAATGCCTTTGCGCTCAACAGACATGACATTTATCCTTACCCAGTCATGACGTGCTCCACGCCACTGCAGCTACCTGTTCTATTCTTTCACTTTCACCTCTGGTGAACTCCTATTCATGCTTTAAAATCTTGCTTAAATTTTCCCTCAAGAATATATTCCAGAGTTTCTTAACTATGCTTCATCTCTTCAACTTCATATATGGTAAAATTGTCTCCTAACATGTGTATCTCTTCCAGTTAGAACCTGAACTTTAAATAAGTTAAAATCATATATTGCAATCACAAACTGTGTTCATTGTATCTTCATATTCCTGGTACTTGGTATTTACCCCAGAGAAATCACTAAGAAAATATGTGCTGTACATTTTATTGTAAACTGTAGTTTTATCTAAAAGTAAAACTTCATGTTACCTATCTGAGAAAAAAGTCTTTCAAAGTCAATTGTTAAGAGTTAACATTTCATAGAAAGCAATTATATATTCTACCAGTTATAACTTCACTTGATTCTTTTTTTTTTTTTTTAAATGGAACTGGGCACTAAGAAAAACTCTTCACTGGGCAGCACCTGTGGCTCAAAAGAGTAGGGCGCCAGCCCCATATACCAGACGTGATGGGTTCAAACCCAGCCCTGGCCAAAAACTGCAAAAAAGGAAAAAAAAAAAAAAAAAGAAAGGAAAAGAAAACCTTTTCACTTTTACTCTTCAGTGGCTTTGTCATTACACTTTCAGAAATGTTTAACTATTTTTCCATTGTTTATTTTTCAATAAACAATATTTGGAATGAATAATTAGAAAGAAAGTTCTAAACACAAAATACATATTTTTCCTAACATTTTATATAGTCATGCGTACTTGCTTGTTCCTGGTGGTAAGTGAAAAATATTATGTTTTCTTTTCTCTTCTATAGTAATAGATACATAAATGCCGTGTGAGTTTATACTGCACCTATTAGACAATTCAAATTTGGATGATTTAGAATTGTTACAAATTATATTACTTAATATTAAATATTATTGGTTTAAAATTCAGAAATTAAAAAAATTTACATATTTACAATTGAAGTTACTTTTTGTAACATCAATATAATTGTAACATGACCCTATTTGCATAAAAAGTAACATAGAATTCAATTAGTTAAGGGGTATTCACTCAATATCTACCTGTGGCAGGCCTTTGGCAAGCTATTTACAGGAATACAAAGATGATTAAAGAGAAATGTGGTGTGGTCCTGATTGAAACAGTGAAGTAGGTACAAATCAAAATCTTCTGTCTTTGCTATTTTAATTTTGTCTTTGTTTCTGTTTTTATTCTGCTCCTCTACACCTGAATCAGAGATATTGCCAGCAATTTGATTCTACAGAATAAAAAAAAAAAATCACTGCGTTATATCTTTTAAAAATTCTTGGTGTATAAATACTCCTACAATGAGTTTCAAACAATAAATGTGGAGTTAGTAAGAAATGGTAAAAATCAACTTTCACAACTGAGCAAACTTGTTCCAATTCACACGTATGTGCCCTTCACAGAGATGTTCCTTGAGACACAGATACACACAAAACTCTGATTCTATCTTCTGTTTTCATCAATGGATATTCTCTTAATCATTAACATATTAACATGCATTCTAGACATTATATTAACTTTTCCAACCAAAGACATTGTTTTTTAAAATTTATCCCCATATTTATCTCCACATTTTTACCTGAATGTAATAATTGTAGCCCCCATATGCAGCTTGGAATTATCAGGAATCTTATGTGAATATGAAGTCTATTCTGCATAGGTGTATGGGGATTTGCTAAAATGGTTGCATTAAAGGCTTAGATAAAGATGATTTAAAAATTTACAATTAATATCACTCAATATTAAAGATTACCACTTAAAAATGCATGCATACATTTTTCATACAAATAGTACCATAAGCTTTATTACACTTTTCAACATTATTATTCAAAATAAAATGTCTAAATAACTTCAGGAAGATATTTGAAAGCAAAATTCATATATGTTAAATCATTTAAATTATAATAACAATGAAATATACTATGAAATAGTACTTACTAAATTGTAAATTACAATATGCATTAAATTCAAAAAGCAGAAACTGGGTATGAATTCAGTCAGGTAAGAGTCTGAAAGTTGATGTGTAGCTGTCCTTGAGAAAAATATAATAACTTTCACAGACTTTGCAAAATAAAAATGCCTTTAAGTAACTGTCATCAAAATAGATACAAGAAAAATAACTCATAATTGTTGGTTTTTCAGATGAATCACCTTTGTAGATTGCAATACATTCAACGGTTTTCTGCCCTGAGCAATTGAATTAATTGTGTATTTTAATATAAATTCTTCCTGACTGAAAATTACTTTCATCATTTTTTTTTTTATTAAATCATAGCTGTGTACATTGATATGATCATGGGGCATCATTCACTAGCTTTACAGACCGTTTACCAAGTTTCGTATATACCCTTGTAAGATGCACCTCTGGTGTAATCCCACCAATCCCCTTCCCTCTACCCACCTCCCCCCTCCCTCCCCTCCCTTTCCCTCTTCCCCTATTCTTAGGTTGTAACTGGGTTATAGCTTTCATGTGCAAACCCTAAATTAGTTTCATAGGAGGGCTGAGTACATTGGGTACTTTTTCTTCCATTCTTGAGATACTTTACTAAGAAGAATATGTTCCAGCTCCATCCATGTAAACATAAAAGAGGTAAAGTCTCCATCTTTCTTTAAGGCTGCATAATATTCCATGGTGTACATGTACCACAATTTATTAATCCATTCATGGATCGATGGGCACTTGGGCTTCTTCCATGACTTAGCAATTATGAATTGAGCTGGTACAAATTTCATCATTTAACATACCCAATATTAAGTTCTTTGAGAGAAGGTGTGAGAAATATTTTCCAAAACATCTTTCTAATTTTTAATATCCGTTTACCTTTAAATAAACTCCTATCAGTTTCCTGGTAGAGTATTACATATTCACATTTGCAATGGTACCCAAAGTATTTCATGTGTTCCTTATTTTTAATTACCTACAATCATACCAAAATTGTAAAGAAATATTTCTGAAAAACTCATTGCATTTCTTGAATGATCTAAAACTATTTTTCTCTATCATTTGATACAGTGTAAACCTCATGTTTCAAAGATAGTAATAGATGACTCAGAAAAGAAAATAGTCTGTAAACAATATCAACTAAATATAGAATTGGATTTGTGCTTGAATTTTGGAAACCACATGTAGCTGTTCAAAGTTTGTCTCCTAAGGATTCATGAGTTTGTTATACTACCATCTTCTTCTGTTTAATCTACTTTCTTTGTCTTTTTTTCTTTTTTAAGACAGTCTCAATCTGTCACCCTAGAGTGCAGTGGCGTCACAGATCATACCAACCTCCAACTCTTTTTTTTTTTCACAGCATGAGCTGCTTTTATTTATTTATTTATTTATTTTGTGTTTTTTTTTTTTTGGCTGGGGCTGGGTTTGAGCCCACCACCTCCAGCATATGGGACTGGCACCCTATCCCTTTGAGCCACAGGTGCCACCTAACAACCTCCAACTCTTGGGCTTAAGTGATTCCTTTGCCTCAGCCTCCCAAGTATCTGGGGCTACCGTTGCCCACCACAATGCCCGGCTATTTCTTTTTTTGGTTGCAGTTATTGTTGTTGTTTAGCTGGCCTGGGCCGGGTTCGAACCCACCACCATTGGTGCATGTGGCTGGTGCGGTAACCACTGTGATACAGGTGCTGAGCCTTCTTTGTCTTTTTCATATTGCATGGTCCAAGGTTTGAAGCGACTGACTTGTGTAGTAGCTTTAGCTTTTAGACACACACAAATAAGAATTCTCTATATGTGTGTGTTTGTGTAAATGGTGCTAGTCAAAACCATCTGTCCTCTTTCAAGGTTAACATTAAATAAAAATCTCTTATTAATGGACATAATGGCTTGTATCTATTTTTTTTAATTATGTATTGTGCTCTGCAGTGTCCAAACTTTTCTTCTAGGATTACATAACATGTGCGTATGAATTTTAAATAAATGCTTTTAGCTTTTTCTCTTATTTCTTATTAGAAATAATGAGTTGAAATACGAGATCCCAATGTTCCTAAAACTTAAAAGTAGGAAAGGTGTGTTTCCTTTATCTTGCAGCTCAGTGGGGTTCAATGTTCCCAGTAAGAAGTTGGAGCAAACTGCATATAAAGAACATACTGCTAAGTTTTTCAGTAATAACACAATTGTCAAATTGTGATTTACATTGAAATAGTGCAGACTGGGATTTTAATGTGCCTTCATTTCTTTTTTTTTTTTTTTATTGTTGGGGATTCATTGAGGGTACAATAAGCCAGTTACACTGATTGCAATTGTTAGGCAAAGTCCCTCTTGCAATCATGTCCTGCCCCCATAAAGTGTGACACACACCAAGGCCCCACCCCCCTCCCTCCATCCCTCTTTCTGTCCCCCCCCCATAACCTTAACTGTCATTAATTGTCCTCATATCAAGATTGAGTACATAGGATTCATGCTTCTCCATTCTTGTGATGCTTTACTAAGAATAATGTCTTCCACGTCCATCCAGGTTAATACGAAGGATGTAAAGTCTCCATTTTTTTTAATGGCTGAATAGTATTCCATGGTATACATATACCACAGCTTGTTAATCCATTCCTGGGTTGGTGGGCATTTAGGCTGTTTCCACATTTTGGCGATTGTAAATTGAGCTGCAATAAACAGTCTAGTACAAGTGTCCTTATGATAAAAGGATTTCTTTCCTTCTGGGTAGATGCCCAGTAATGGGATTGCAGGATCAAATGGGAGGTCTAGCTTGAGTGCTTTGAGGTTCCTCCATACTTCCTTCCAGAAAGGTTGTACTAGTTTGCAGTCCCACCAGCAGTGTAAAAGTGTTCCCTTCTCTCCACATCCACGCCAGCATCTGCAGTTTTGAGATTTTGTGATGTGGGCCATTCTCACTGGGGTTAGATGATATCTCAGGGTTGTTTTGATTTGCATTTCTCTAATATATAGAGATGATGAACATTTTTTCATGTGTTTGTTAGCCATTCGTCTGTCGTCTTTAGAGAAAGTTCTATTCATGTCTCTTGCCCATTGATATAAGGGACTGTTGGCTTTTTTCATGTGGATTAATTTGAGTTCTCTATAGATCCTGGTTATCAAGCTTTTGTCTGATTGAAAATATGCAAATATCCTTTCCCATTGTGTAGGTTGTCTCTTTGCTTTGGTTATTGTCTCCTTAGCTGTACAGAAGCTTTTCAGTTTAATGAAGTCCCATTTGTTTATTTTTGTTGTTGTTGCAATTGCCATGGCAGTCTTCTTCATGAAGTCTTCCCCCAGGCCAATATCTTCCAGTGTTTTTCCTATGCTTTCTTTGAGGATTTTTATTGTTTCATGCCTTAAATTTAAGTCCTTTATCCATCTTGAATCAATTTTTGTGAGTGGGGAAAGGTGTGGGTCCAGTTTCAGTCTTTTACATGTAGACATCCAATTCTCCCAACACCATTTATTGAATAGGGAGTCTTTCCCCCAAGGTAAGTTCTTGTTTGGTTTATCGAAGATTAGGTGGTTGTAAAATGTTAGTTTCATTTCTTGGTGTTCAATTCGATTGCAAGTGTCTATGTCTCTGTTTTTGTGCCAGTACCATGCTGTCTTGAGCACTATGGCTTTGTAGTACAGACTAAAATCTGGTGTGCTGATGCCCCCAGCTTTATTTTTGTTACAGAGAACTGCCTTAGCTATGCGGGGGTTTTTCCGGTTCCATACAAAACGCAGAATCATTTTTTCCAAATCTTGAAAGTACGATGTAGGTACTTTGATAGGAATGGCATTGAATAGGTAGATTGCTTTGGGAAGTATAGACATTTTAACAATGTTGATTCTTCCCATCCATGAGCATGGTATGTTCTTCCATTTGTTAATATCCTCTGCTATTTCCTTTCTGCGGAGTTCATAGTTTTCTTTATAGAGGTCCTTCACCTCCTTCGTTAGACATATTCCTAGGTATTTCATTTTCTTTGAAACTATGGTGAAGGGAGTTGTGTCCTTAATTAGCTTCTCATCTTGACTGTTATTGGTGTATACAAAGGCTACTGACTTGTGGACATTGATTTTATATCCTGAAACATTACTGTATTTTTTGATGACTTCTAGGAATCTTGTGGTTGAGTCTTTGGGGTTCTCTAAGTATAAGATCATGTCTTCAGCAAAGAGGGAGAGTTTGACCTCCTCTGCTCCCATTTGGATTCCCTTTATTTCCTTGTCTTGCCTAATTGTATTGGCTAGAACTTCCAGCACTATGTTGAATAGTAAAGGTGACAGAGGACAACCTTGTCTGGTTCCAGTTCTAAGAGGAAAAGCTTTGAGTTTTACTCCATTCAGTAAAATATTGGCTGTGGGTTTGTCATAGATAGCTTCAATCAGTTTTAGAAATGTGCCACCTATGCCTATACTCTTCAGTGTTCTAATTAGAAAAGGATGCTGGATTTTATCAAATGCTTTTTCTGCATCTATTGAGAGGATCATGTGATCTTTATTTTTGCCTCTGTTAATATGCTGGATAACGTTTATGGACTTGTGTATGTTAAACCAGCCTTCCATGCCTGGGATGAAGCCTACTTGATCATGATGAATGACTTTTTTGATGATAAGCTGTAATCTATTGGCTAGGATTTTGTTGAGAATTTTTCCATCTATATTCATGAGTGAGATTGGTCTGAAATTCTCCTTTTTGTTTGGGTCTTTTCCTGGTTTTGGTATCAGGGTGATGTTTGCTTCATAGAATGTGTTGGGGAAGATTCCTGCTTCCTCAATTTTTTGGAATAATTTCTGCAGTACAGGAATAAGCTCTTCCTTGAAGGTTTGATAGAATTCTGGAGTGAAGCCATCTGGAGCAGGGCATTTTTTAGTTGGAAGCTTTTTTATTGTTTCTTTGATCTCAGTGCTTGAAATTGGTCTGTTCAGGAGGTCTATTTCTTCCTGGCTGAGTCTAGGGAGAGGGTGTGATTCCAAATATTGATCCATTTCCTTCACATTGTCAAATTTCTGGGCATAGAGTTTCTGATAGTATTCAGAGATGATCTCTTGTATCTCTGTGGGATCAGTTGTTATTTCCCCTTTATCGTTTCTGATTGAGGTTACTAGAGATTTTACTTTTCTATTTCTAGTTAGTCTGGCCAATGGTTTATCTATTTTATTTATTTTTTCAAAAAACCAACTCCTTGTTTCATTAATTATCTGAATGATTCTTTTGTTTTCAATTTCATTGATCTCTGATTGATTTTGGATATTTCTTTTCTTCTACTGAGTTTAGGCTTACATTGTTCTTCCTTTTCCAATTCCATAAGATCTCTTGTGAGATTGTTGATGTGCTCTCTCTGTTTTTCGAATGTAGGCATCTAAAGCGATGAATTTTCCTCTCAAAACTGCTTTTGCAGTATCCCACAGGTTTTGGTAGCTTGTGTCTTCATTGTTGTTATGCTCAAGGAAGTTAATGATTTCCTGTTTTATTTCTTCCTGCACCCATCTGTTATTCAACAGAAGATTGTTTAATTTCCATGCCTTTGGGTGGGGTCGAGCATTTTTGTTAGAGTTGAGTTCCACCTTTAGTGCCTTATGGTCTGAAAAGATACAAGGTAAAATTTCAATTCTTTTGATTCTGTTGATCTTTGTTTTGTGTCCCAGGATATGATCAATTTTGGAGAATGTTCCATGGGGTGATGAGAAGAATGTATATTCTTTATCTTTGGGATGGAGTGTTCTATATGCGTCTATCAAGCATAGTTGTTCTAGGGTCTCATTTAAATCTCTTATATCTTTGTTTAATTTCTGTTTAGAGGATCTGTCCAGCTCTGTAAGAGGTGTGTTAAAGTCCCCTGTTATGATGGTATTATCAGATATCATATTGCTCAGACTGAGTAAGGTCTGCTTCAAGAATCTGGGAGCATTTAAATTGGGTGCATAAATATTTAGAATTGAAATGTCTTCTTGTTGTATTTTTCCTTTGACCAATATAAAGTGACCATCTTTGTCTTTTTTGACTTTAGTTGCTTTAAATCCACATGTATCTGAAAATAAGATTGCAACTTTCTTCTGAATTCCATTTGCCTGAAAAATTGTCTTCCAACCCTTGACTCGGAGCTTTAATTTGTCTTTTGAAGCCAGGTGTGTTTCTTGCAGACAGCAAATGGATGGCTTGTGTTTTTTAATCCAGTCAGCCAATCTATGTCTCTTCAGTGGGGAATTCAAGCCATTAACATTTATTGAGATAATTGGTAAGTGTGGTAGTATTCTATTCGTCTTATTTGGTGAGAGTCCATTGCTTAGTTTTATCTTTTGCATCAGTGTGGAGTTTAGGTTCTGTCCTTTGATTTCTGAGTTCTTACTTTGCTGCTGATCCATTGTGGTGGTCAGTGTGCAGAACAGGTTGAAGTATTTCCTGTAGAGCTGGTCTTGTTGTGGCGAATTTCCTCAATGTTTGTATATCCGTAAATGATTTGATTTCTCCGTCAATTTTGAAGCTTAGCTTAGCAGGGTACAGAATTCTGGGCTGAAAATTGTTCTGTTTAAGTAGATTAAAGGTAGATGACCATTGTCTTCTTGCTTCGAAAGTTTCATTAGAGAAGTCTGCGGTCACTCTGATGGATTTGCCCCTGTAGGTCAACTGGTGCTTACTCCTGGCAGCTTGCAGAATCTTTTCTTTTGTCTTGACTTTGGACAGGTTCATCACAATGTGTCTTGGAGAAGCTCGGTTAGAGTTGAGGCGACCTGGGGTCCGATATCCCTCTGAAAGCAGTGTGTCAGAATCTTTGGTGATGCTTGGGAAATTTTCTTTTCTAATATTCTCTAGTATGGCTTCCATTCCTCTGGGGCATTCTTCTTCCCCTTCTGGAATTACTATAACTCGTATGTTGGAACGCTTCATAAAGTTCCATAATTCTGACAGTGAACGTTCTGCTTTCTCTCTCTTCTTTTCTGCCTCTTTTACTATCTGAGTTATCTCAAACACTTTTTCTTCTGCCTCTGAAATTCTTTCTTCTGCATGGTCTAACCTGTTGCTGATACTTTCCATTGCATCTTTAAGTTCCCTAATTGACTGTTTCATTTCCTTCAGCTCTGCTATATCCTTTTTATATTCTTCATATCGTTCATCTCTGATTTGATTCTGTTTTTGGATTTCCTTTTGGTTATTTTCCACTTTATTAGCAGTTTCCTTCATTGTTTCCATCATTTCTTTCATTGTTTTCAACATGTGTATTCTAAATTCCCTTACTGTCATTCCTAACATTTCTGCATAGGTGGAATCCTCTGCAGTAGCTACCTCATGGTCCCTTGGCGGTGTTGTTCTGGACTGGTTCTTCATGTTGCCTGGAGTTTTCTGCTGATTCTTCCTCATGAGTGATTTCTTTTATCTGTTTCCTTGGCCTAATTTTCGTTTCACTTCCTCTTGCTCTTTAAGTTCTTGTGCCTGTGGAGTAAGGGTTACAGGACCAGAAGGGTGAGAAGGTTGAAGAGCAAAAAAGGGATGAAAGAAAGGAGGACCGAGTGATAAGAAAAAAAGAAAGATAGAGAAAGGAGAGGGGGTGGGTAAAAGGAATATTGACAAAAAGAAGAGAGGCACAGAAAGAGCGAGACAGGGCAATATAGGTGTACAGTAGGGTACTTTGACACAACCTTAAAAAACCCCACCTTCTGGGGGTGCCCAGTTGGGTGGTTCCCTTGAGGTCAGCAGCTCTTTGCTAACCTGATCAGACACAGTACCCTACCTCCACCAAGTAGAGAGGAAAGACAAAAATGCTATAAATCAAACCAAAACAAGCAAACAGAAAACGTTACGGGGATAAAATTGGATGAAAAACCAAATGATAGCGGTAGAAACACTAGCAAAAATGAAGTTGTAGTTATTAAAAAAGGAGCAATGGGAAATTATAATTAAACTCGAAAAATTGAGAAAGAAAAAGGGATTTGTATGGAAAAGATTGAAATTAAAAAACAAAAGAACATCAACAACTTCAAAATAAACAAACAAAAAAAAAACCAAACAAAAAAAAAGAAAAAAATACACAACCAAAAACAAAGCAGTTTGTATATGTTATTGAATATTGTCTGGGCAACACGTGGTCTTCTGGGGTATGAGATTTTAGTCACAGTTCTGATACAACTGGAGCCTGCTGATTTCTGAAACCCCAGCAGGTAGACACCCTAAATCTCTCTTCAGCCCACTTAAAAGGCACTTTGAACTTGTAAACTTGCTGAGCAGAAGCTTTCCCAGCTTTCTCACTGGAATCACTGCTGAAGTGGCTATCCACTTACCCAGTGTGCCAAAACCGGTCTCACTCTGCCCCTGAGGGTTAGGGCTGCAAGGCGACTCAGACCCCACCTTTAGGCTACTTGGTTGCTGGGTTACCAGCTCCCACCCGTTTCTAGCTCTGCGACCCTGAGGGCGGAGCTTGCCGGGGCAGATCACTGGCAATGGTTCCGTGTGACCCACCGCCAAACACTTATTAGCTCCATCTGGCTCAGCGGCTCAGACTGGGGCCCTAGACAACGGCCAAAGTTCTCCGCACTCCCGCTCAGGGCTTCCCCAAGGCAGTTCAACTCAGTGCCAAGTCCAAGGACATCAAAACAGTTCACAGGTAAGGCCTTTCTGGTTTGCAGTCTCGCTGCTACTGAACTTACAGTTGTGGGCGGGTTTAGACGGGTTGAACACACGTGACCACTTGCCGGTTTTCCACTGTTTTAGTCCTCCTCTTGGGGTCCAGAAGTCTCTCGCTGACTCCCTGTATCCTCATAGGAGTGATGATAGGCAGTTCCCACCAGCCAGAGATGCCTGGAGTCCTATCTCCCCAGACTCACGGTGCCCAGATGCAAGGAAGCTGTTACTCGGCTGCCATCTTGCTCCGCCTCAATGTGCCTTCATTTCATTAAAATTCTTAGGATACAATGTTTATATTTCAATATGAAAATATCTACAAAGTAAATCAAATGTTTTAGAAATTACTAAAAATGATTCCATTATGCCAGAGGCAGAGTTTACAAATGCAAAAATACATGTCTTCCAGCATTATGCATTTGAAAAGGTTGCACCATGCAATCCTTCAATTACCAGTACATGTGTTCAGACATACTTTTTTTTCTTGCATTTATGGTATCTAGTAACAATAATTTTAAAAAGCAATGAATATGGGCGGCACCTGTGGCTCAGTGAGTAGGGCGCCAGCCCCATATGCCAAGGATGGTGGGTTCAAGCCCAGCCCCGGCCAAACTGCAACAAAAAAAAAATAGCCAGGCCTTGTGGCAGGCGCCTGTAGTTCCAGCTGCTCGGGAGGCTGAGGCAAGAGAATCACGGAAGCCCAAGAGTTAGAGGTTGCTGTGAGCCATGTGATGCCATGGCACTCTACCCGAGGGCTGTACAGTGAGACTCTCTCTCTACAAAAAAAAAAAAAGCAATGAATATAAGGTGAATCACTGTGCTTATTAGAAACAATGGTCATTCACTGCTTTACGCTTATTTAAATCATCTTTTATTCTCTTTTAATTCATCCTTCAATCTGTTAATAGGCTTCTAACCCAAAAGAAAAATTAACAGTAAACATATTGCAAAACCACATTAATAAAAAATATTCAGAGAAATCCTTTCCAGTGTTTCCTCTGTTACTGGTTCCAAATATTCCCATTTTACTAGCACTGAAAGATTTCTGTGAAAAAACAGTGCTATAACAAAGTTTAGGAAATGGAGCCTACTACGCCTCACCTGTGGAGAGTCTAAACCCATGAAGAAGGGCCCTGAATGATCTTACAGTGAAGCAAACTGTTTACTGTTGTTTATCCTAGCTTTTACAAGTGTGCTTGACTAAAAAACAAGTTTTTAAATAACTGTTCTCTTAACTATATACCGAGTATTCTACAGAAAACCCTGTGAAATGTTGTTCTGAGCTAAGTAAGTACGGAACCGTATATAACCTAAGTTACTCTGTAAACTTCCTACCCTTTCAGCATAGGCAGTAAAGCTAAATCCAGATCTATTTCAGAGTATATAAGTATGAATTATCTCTCTAAACTTCCATGTAGCCACAGCACTTTATCGTTATCAATACACAAGAGTTGTCCGTGTCCAGGAAAAACCCAATATTTTACCTAAAGGTGCCACTCAATTTGTATGTATGTGATCTTTACATGAGAATCAAACATGCACTTGTTATATTCAAGATCAACACGTTAGATATGCCTATTTAACATATATGTGTTATATATGAGAACTAGCTTCTACACGCCTGTGGAGCACATCTTCCACATTTTCTTGACAAAACTTGCTTTCACTTTATACCGTTGGCTCACGTCTGAATTATTTCTTACATGAAGCCAAAGACACACTTGGACTTCCAGTGATTCCCAGCATTGCTGTATCATAAGGAATGTTGATAATTAAATAATTAAATTTATCATTTGAGAATTATTTTCTTCTGCACATGTAAACAAACTGGCCTGGCGTGAGCAGTTCATTGCTGTGGAATCTTTACATTATGGGCTAATCTCATTGTTTATAGGGCCACGTATGCATAACATCACTTTTTTATTGATTTTGTGCATCTGTTTACCCTAATAACCATGCTTCTAAAGCAAAAGTCCACTGCAAGCCCAAGCGAGCTTACAGCAAAGAGAAAGGTGATTAGAACTGAAATGAAAGTGGAAATAATTAAGTGTTCAGAGAAAGGCCGGATGCTATCATTCACTGGGAAAGCATTAGGCTTCAGTCACTCAACTACTTATTGGAACAATTATAAAGGATAAAGTAAGAATAATGGAACATCTGAAAGGCATTGCTCCAATGAAAGCCCCATTATTTCTAAGAAGCTTGGTAGATTAATTATTGAAATGGAAAGTCTACTATTCCTGCGGTGCATCTTACAAGGGTATATGTGAATCCTAGTAAATGTGGAATGTAAAGGTCTTAGCAAAATAACTAAGAAAATGCTACAAAAGCTATGTTAACTAGTGTGATGAAAATGTGTCAAACGATCTATGAACCAAGTGTATGGTGCCCCACGATCATACTAATGTACACAGCTATGGTTTAATAAAAATAAATTAATTAAAAAGAATAAAAAAAAAGAAAGTCTACTATTGATTTGGTTAGAAGATCAAAATAAGCATAACATTCCTATTAGCCTAGCATTGATGCAACATTAAGTGTTAACCTTTAATATTCTCTGAAATTTCTTCTGTTTCCTACCTACACTTTTTGTGTGTTTGTTTTCATGTGTGGTTTGCATGAATTAAAAGAAAGGGCCCAATAACTTTTGTAACTCTCCAAAATTTTGAACTAATTGTAGTACAGCATATTACTATTATAATTATTACAGTATCACACTGTATTATTATCACATAGGCGGCATTATGCCATAATAGTATTGTTGTCGTTGTTGTTACATGTGTTATTACTATATATGCACTGTTCTTCAGGAATAGATCTCAAGGTGTTCTCAGGGATACAGCTTGTCTGTCTCACAAGGACTGCCTCAGTGTGTGTATAAAATATTCACACATGGGCGGAGATAATAGTACTAGCTTGTGCACTAATCATCCCTAGGATTAACATTTAGATTTCACTAAATATAAAAATGATGAAAACGGAGTATGCAATTCCTTATCCCCCAAGGTCGAATGTCCAGTCAAAGCCTCTAGTAATCTTGCACCATATTCAACCTTCAGCAGCAGTCCCTAAAACCACTGTAGAGAAAGTACACTCATACCTATAAGAAGAAAAAGAACCATTGTAAAACCCACCTAAATATGAAAGTACTACAGCCTTCTTTCTCTACATAAGAAACCTAAGTTTATGTGATATGCACGACAGTAAAATTTAACATAGATATTTTAGATAACTTATATTGAATTGTTTAGAGATGAAAACTTCCAAAAGAAAATAAATAGGTTAGTATTGTAGGCTCTCACATTATTGTTTCAAAGTCAAAAGTAATAACACAGACTGGTTACCTCTGTTACCTCTGTAGGTCTCAGACACTCATACATTGACAGAACCCCCCCCCCGAAAATTCCTTCTCCCTTATATCTCTGTTTAGATTTTAATGAAAATACCTGATTCCATATAAAAAATGGATAAGAAAAATGGGAGCATATCAGTTGAATGTAAATATATCTGAGGAGAAAAGGATGAACTATGCTAGTACAGACGATAATCCATCCTCATTTTGTGGAGCAAAGCTCCTCAAGTTAAAAAGATTAAGTTTTAGGAAGGTAAAACTTGCCCTTGTCTTTTTTTTATCACCCTCGGTAGAGTGCCATGGCATCACACAGCTCACAGCAACCTCCAACTCCTGGGCTTAGGCGATTCTCTTGCCTCAGCCTCCCAAGTAGCTGGGACTACAGGTGCCCGCCACAACGCCTGGCTATTTTTTGCTGCAGTTTGTCTGGGGTTGGATTTGAACCCACAACCCGCAGTATATGGGGCTGGGGCCCTACTCATTGAGCCACAGGTGCCACCTCTAATCTTGCCCTTCTCACTCTGATTTTGTTTCATGATTTATAAAATAACAGTAGAGCAAATTTTAAAAATAACTTTATGTTCCTTTTGGGTACATTTTCTGAGGATCCTCCAATTCTCTGTGATATACCTAGAAATTGGGCATTTCCCTTTTTCTGTTTTAAAGTTCAAGAAGAAAGAACCAAGGAGAAAGGGGAAAGTACAATCTTGGAAAACTTTTCCATTTGAAGTGTAAAGCGTTAAATCCATGTACATTCTTTAAAACAAAATGGTTAGACTAAACTATAGTAAGATGAAGAGGGAAGTCTCTGTAAAACCAAAAATAAAACTCACAATTCTACCTGATCACAACAGTATCTTCCCACTCTTCACCTTCAACCCTAGGGCAATGAAGCAGTCATGTGCATTCAAGTTTAAACCCCCCAAATGATGGGTTTAAATTGATCTTCCACATAGAAAAGATTTTTTTATAGATTTGATAAGCCATTACCTATAAAACAATCTTCACAGACAGCAGATAATATAGAAAAAGAAAAAATTAAAAACATTGCTTATATGTTTTCAATTGAAAGTTCAAAAAATATCATTTACTTAGACTAAAAGCTAAGTAACACATCAACATAACAAAAGCAAGATAGAGGAACCTATCAGTTCTTTCCCTAGAATTTCAAAGAGTATTTTTTAAATGTATTTTTATTTTCTAAACTTTCTGGCTAAAGATATACAATGATTGTTCTCTTCTCAAAATATTGCCTACAATTTACACCCGCTTCTCAAAATATTGCCTACAATTTACACCCGCCTTGTGACAATGTTCTCTTCTTTCTCTCCTGATGCACAATAGTTAGCAACTTTATGGACTTCAGTGATCTTTTCCTGCTTTGCATTTACTCAACCTGTTTTTTTTTTTCCATAAACTCAACAGAGTTCTATTTTTTCCTCTTACTCAATAAATAGGCATTGTCTAAGTTCTTAGGCTTTTCTGTCTTAACTAATTATAACCTTCTATTACAAACGTAGATTTAATTTAAAAATCAATTATAAGAGTGTGTTTACCTAGAAATAAATAAGAGGTAGGAGGCTTTTCTTTTTTCTTTTTCATTTTCTTCTGCTCCTAAGAAAACTAGAGTATGCAGGAAGTATGATGCTGAATTATACTGAGATTTTGTTAGACTTTATAAAGATGAAAGCAGAGAGGGGGCATTTCTTTTTGAATTTAGGAAATTGTTAGAGTTCAGAAATAGTTTTGTTTTTTCTTCTTGCACCAGTCATCTTTTCTCTTAAGGACACGTGCCTTCTCTTATTTCTTTTTCCATGTACCTTTCAAACATTTCAAAATTCAATGATCTTGTTGCTAACTCTGCTTTATTCATATTTTCTTTTTATAGATAACTAGAGAATAGGTTTAAAATTAGAATATAATTTTAGGCAAAAGAAACTGATTAAAGAATTTTCATAAGTAATGTGTATTTTTAGTATCACTTCTAACACTTGTGTGAACTTAAGAGGGAAGCAAGTGGGATAATATTTCAGACTTTGAGAAGAGTTAAGTTAATTTGAAACTCCCATTGAGCATAAGTGTGAATATATCGCTGCGTAATATACATTGATAGATTTAAATTCACTTTCCAAAATTCTTGTGTACCAATGCATGCTAAGCAGTGGAAACTAAAAATAATAATTCTGTGTTTTTAAAACAAAAGTTATAATTATTTAAATTTCTAAATTAAATGGCATAGAATATTATACTTGGATAAATGTACACTGATGCATACCCATATGTACATATTTTCATCATTCTATCTAAAGCTATTACATATATACTTTTAATAGGATATTCAATAAATTTGTGCTACTTTGAGAGACAGGGCCCTGAAGTGTTGAAAAAATATTGGATTGAAATAAACAGAGCAACTATATGAATTAGAGTAAGACTTATGAATAAGAAAGCAGGAATTTTAAGAACATAAGCAATTAAATTAAAGATTCAACCTTGAACTCGTTAAATAAAGAAAAATCCCTGGTATTAAATGTGTAATTTATACAATACTTCAAGCTGAACAGTAGGTGGCAATATTTATCTACCTTTATATTTATTATAGCTTTCTTCAGCAATTTAAAAGCTATAGTAAGAGAAACTAAAGTTTCTGGTCCCCAAGGTTATTTGTGGATCCTGAGACAGTGAGAAAAATCCTTTCTTTAAAATGTGTACTGGTTTTTTTGTTTTTCACACAGAACAGAATTCAGTAGGCTATCCCTGAAATACTGTTCTCAATCCATTAATTGAGTATAGCAAAGAGAGGAATGCTATAGATAATTAGCAGTGGATCCAGATTAAAGAACAAAGAATCTCTAAGAAGATAGAAAAACAATAATATAAAGCAACGTGAAAACATCTTAGAATATTTATTCTCATGTATTAAAATTTGTGAAGTAATAACAAATTATTCATTGCTGAATCAAAAGTAGTTTCATAAACTTATTTTGTTGATACTCAGAAATACTTCATAATAGAGTAAGTCAGATTCAAAATTTAAAACTTTATGATCAAAACACTGAAAATAAAATAAAACTTTTAATTTCATCTAACCATACTCCCTTTACAAATACCTTTTTATTTTTTGGTATTGTTAGGGATTCGTTGAAGATACAAAGAACAAAGTTACATTGATTGCATTTGTTAGGTAAAGTCCCTCTTATAATTGGTTCCTTCCCCCAAAAGGTGTGTCACACAACGTGACCCCCACCTCCTCCCTCCTTCCTTCTCTTGTTTACAAATCCAGCCCCAGCTAAAAACGGCAAAAAAAAAAAATTCTTACATTCATATCTAGAGCTGCCTTTGGGCAAAGTTGTTGAAGGAAGTTAAAATTCAGCACCGTCTTTTCTTCCTTTCCAGGGTTCACTTCCAATCTTGAATAGACAGATCATAAAGAGTACTTTGCTACAGACTTCCATGCAGCCTTAGGAGATGGGTTATCTTGGCTTTCCAGTGAATACTTCCTGTCATTGGCATCAAAGGGATTAAATGGCAGTGACGTAAGAGTTGGAAAGATCAGGACTGATTAAAGCTCTCCAGGGGGTCTCTTAACTCAAAAATCATTGGATCCATTGAAATTCTAGTTAAAGGTTTCAAAGTATTTGTTATAAGTAGAGTTTGTGTTTCAAAATATCAGCAACTTTAGTTTACACAAAGGTATTTGAAAAATGTATCTTTTGACCTAGGAATAGACTTTTTAATAATTTGATTTGAATATGTCCTCAGCATTTATTTTTGCATTATTATGATATTTATTATCTTATTATAGCCCTCTTTTATCCTTTGAAATAGAAAAAAAAATGACAAGAAGAGAAAGAAGATTTCAAACCTCTCTATCAGAAATACACCAAACTACTAATGGCTTGGTTAGTTTGAGGAAATTGCTGACTATAATGAATATTACAGAGTGTGCAAAAAAATGTATACACATTTTAAGAACAGAAATAACTGTATTAGGATTGTAATATTCAATATATATACCTATAACTAGAGATGCATACAAGCCACGATGAACACCTCTTCCTAAAATGTGTACACATATTTTTGGCACCCTCTATATGTATGCCCTAATTCATTGGAAATAAGACAGAAAGAAGTTTCCCACAGTGAATGACAATTGCTCTTCCATAAAGATAATGTGTTACCGAAGAGAAGGGAAGGAAAGGGTGGGAGTAGAGACAGGCAGGCAGCAAGCTCAACTTAGAGCTTAGTGCTCTATAGCTAATATAGATATAAATTTTAAAGTGAAGGATGAACAATAGAGAGAAATAGATGCAGTTATTGAAATTGTTAACTTTTCTAGTTATTTAGCCTATGGAAAATGTCATTAACAAAAATATCTGAACAAATAAAGTTAGAAATATACAGATTTTCACCTTCAGCCTTTGGTGAAACCATCTCACCACAAGTAGGAAATAGACCAAATATAAAGTGTAGAACTATTTTTTTTTTCTAGAAGGCAAAAAATGGTGTTGGTATTTTAATGGTAATTACATTAAATCTGTAAATCAGTTTGGGTAGCATATTTTAACAATATTGATTCTTTAGATCCATTAGCATGGTATACTATACCATCTGTATTTTCTTCCATTTCTTTTCTCAGCTTTTCATAATTTTCTGTATAGGTTTGTTAAGGATATTCCTATGTATTTTATTTTTCTTATTGCCACTGAGAAAGATATCATGTCTTTTATTTGTCAGCTTGACTGTTGTTGGCACATAAGAAAGCTGCTGATTTTTTTTTTTTTTTTGTAGAGACAGAGTCTCACTCTACCACCCTTGGGTAGAGTGCCGTGGCGTCACACGGCTCACAGCAACCTCTAACTCTCGGGCTTACGCGATTCTCTTGCCTCAGCCTCCCGAGTAGCTGGGACTACAGGCGCCCGCCACAACGCCCGGCTATTTTTTTTTTTGTTGCAGTTTGGCCGGGGCCAGGTTTGAACCCACCACCCTCGGCATATGGGGCCGGCGCCCTACTCACTGAGCCACAGGCGCCGCCCCGAAAGCTGCTGATTTGTGTACATGTTGCAGCCTGAGATTTACTGAATTTATTTATCAATTCCAGGAGTCTTTTGGTTCTACCTTTAGTATTTTGCAGATATAAGATCATGTGATCAGCAAAGAGGGATAATGTGATGTCTTCTTTTGTCATTTGAATACTCTTGATTGTCTTATCTTTCCTGGTTTCTCTGGCTGGGACTTCTAGCCAGAGGAGAAGATAATGAGCAACCTTGTCTGGTTCCAGTTCTAAGTGGGAATGTTTTCAATTTTTCTCTGTTCAATGTGATGTTGGCTATGCGTTTGTTTTATATGACCTTTAAAATTTTGAGCTGAGTCCCATCTATTCCTATTTTGTTAAGTGTTCTTATCATAAAAAGGTGCTAAATTTTGCAGATGCAATTCTGTGTCTATTGAAAGAATCATATGGTTCTCATTTTTGCATCTTTTGAGGTAGTAGAACCAGAAGAAACCCCAAATAGCCAAGGGACCATTACGTGATAAGAACAAACAGGGAGGAATCCCTTTACCAGACTTCAAACTATCCTACAAGTCTATAGTGACCAAAATAGCATGGGATTGGCACAAAAACAGACATAGACCTCTGGATCAGGACAGAGAACCCAGACATGAAATCATCCTCATATTCTCACCTGACTTTTGACAAAACAAGCAAAATCATACACTGAGGAAAGGAATACTTGTTCAATAAATGGTTCCGAGGAAACTGGATAGACACATATAAAAGACGGAAACAGAATCTGCACCTCTCGCCACAAGTGATAAAAGACTTACATTTAAGGGAAGAAACTATAATAATCCTAGAAGAAAATATTGGAAAAACTTTTATGAATATTGGCCAAGGCAAAGAATTCATGAAGAAGATCCCCAAAGCACTCATAGCAACAATGAGAATAAATAATGTGGCCTGATCGAATTAAAAACTTCTACACACCCAAGGACACAATCTAAAGAGCAGACCAGCCACAGAATGGGAAAAAATACTCACATACTACGTATCTGATAAAGAACTGATAAACAGAAACTACAAAGAACTCAAGCAAACCAGCAAGAAGAACCAATCAACCCTATTAAAAGGTGGGCAAAAGTCAGGGCTAGAAACTTTTCAAGTGAGGTATACTACTGGCCAACAAATTAACGAAAAAACAAAAAAGTGCTCAACCCATAAGAGAAATAACTGTCAAAGCACAATGAAATATCACCCAACTCCAATGAGCATGACTTATATTTTTCTATTTTTTTCTTTTTGTTGTTGTTGCAGTTTGGCCAGGGCTGGGCTTGAACCCGCCACCCTCGGCATATGGGGCCGGCACCCTACTCACTGAGCCACAGGCGCAGCCCCGAGCATGACTTATATTAAAAAGCCCCCAAATAACAGATGCTGATGTGGATGGTGAAGGAGAGGTACACTCAAACACTGCTGGTAGCACTGCAAACTAGTACAAATTCTATGGAAAATTGTATGGAGATGTTGGGCATCTAGTTGACCCCAACCTGGGATAGTGGCCAACAAGGAAGACAGCACTAAGGAAAGGACAAAACTTACACCAAACTTAGTGCACAAAACTGGAAGCTTGGAAGGGTACACTGTTCCATGTGCCTAGGGGAACAATGTAGCACCTGTCCTGTTTCCTGGAGTATTTTTATTGGGTACATAACAGAGTATATGTGCAAGGATTGCACAGCGGTCATTAGTTAGCAAAGTTAAGAATTAGAGAGGGGAAGTTACAGCCCCTAGGAAGGTTGAGTAAAGGGTAAACAAAGACATGGGTAATGGAACATTTGAAGCAGCTAGATAATGGTGGAACGGGAAGAGAGAAGGGGGAGAGCAAGTCTCATCTCCTCATACAGACATCTCAGGTTCTCTAGCCTAAGCTACGAGTTGATGGTCTCAGCTGCCTGCACTGCTGAGCTCCCCATGCAGGGATAGTCACGGAGACATTCCCCTGATTGGGCACCTTACTCTGTGATGGAAGGTCTGTGAGGAGTTCAGCCTGTCCACTTCCCACATGCAGATTCCCCAAAGAACTTAGAGTAGACCTATTTTTTGATCCAGCTAACCCACTGCTGGTTATATACCCAAAGGAAAAAAAAGGTCATTTTATAAATAGGGCCCCTGCACGTGAATGCTTATAGCAGCACAATTCACAATTGCAAAGATGTAGAAACTACCAAGTGCCCACAAATCCATCAATTAATAAAATGAATTAATAATATGTAATATATGCATACCATGGAGTAGTACTCAGCCATAAAAAAGGATTGTAATTTCTCATTATATTTAGATAATAGTTAGATGTCATCTATTGAATTTGTTTCTTCATTTAGATCCTTATCCTTTCTGTATGGGACTGCAAAAGGGGCATACGATAGATAATTTGACATTTTGCCACAGATTATTTTGCTTTGTTCATTTTTTACCAGTTCCTTTCCCTCTTTTTTTTTACTATCTTCTTTTTTAGTATCTTCTATTTTCTGTATACTTATATTTAGTATCTCATCTGCTATGCATTTCATTCAAAATTTTATGTCATATATTGAATTTTTTATCTCTACTAGTTTTATTTATGTCTTTTGAATAGCTTTTATATTTTCTTTTTTTTTTATTAAATCATAACTGTATACAATGATATGATTATGGGGCATCATACACTCACTTCATAAACCATTTGACACATTTTTATCACAGTGGTTAACATAGCCTTTCCGGCGTTATCTCAGTTACTGTGCCAAAACATTTGTATTCTACATTTACCAAGTTTCGCAAATACCCCTGTAATATGCACCACAGGTGTGATCCCACCGATTCCCCTCCCTCTACCCACCCCCCCCTTTCCCACTTCCCCCTATTGTTAAGTTGTAGCTGGGTTATAGCTTTCATGTGAGAGTCCCAAATTAGTTTCATAGTAGGGCTGTGTACATTGGGTATTTTTTCTTCCATTCTTGGGATACTTTACTAAGAAGTATATGTTCCAGCTCCATCCATGTAAACATGAAAGAGGTAAAGTCTCCATCTTTCTTTAAGGCTGCATAGTATTCCATGGTATACATATACCACAATTTATTAATCCATTCGTGGATCGATGGGCACTTCGGCTTTTTCCATGACTTAGCAATTATGAATTGGGCTGCAATAAACATTCTGGTACAAATATCTTTGTTATGTTGTGATTTTTGGTCTTCTGGGTATATACCCAGCAGAGGAATTACAGGATTGAATGGCAGATCTATTTTTAGATCTCTGAGTGTTCTCCATATATCTTTCCAAAAGGAATGTATTAATTTGCATTCCCACCAGCAGTGCAGAAGTGTTCCCTTTTCTCCACATCCACGCCAACATCTCTGGTCTTGAGATTTTGTGATATAGGCTAGTCTCATTGGAGTTAGATGATATCTCAAAGTAGTTTTGATTTGCATTTCTCTGATGATTAAAGATGATGAGCATTTTTTCATATGTCTGAAGGCCGTGCGCCTGTCTTCTTCAGAGAAGTTTCTCTTCAAATCCCTTGCCCAGCCTGCGATGGGATCCCTTGTTTTTTTCTTGCTGATGCGTTTGAGTTCTCTGTGGATTCTGGTTATTAAACCTTTGTCAGAGTTATACCCTGCAAATATCTTCTCCCATTCTGAGGGCTGTCTGCTTGCTCTGCTTACTGTGTTCTTAGCTGTGCAGAAGCTTTTTAGTTTGATCAAGTCCCAGTAGTGTATTTTTGAAGCTGCTTCAATTGCCCGGGGGGTTCTCCTCATGAAATACTCACCCAGACCAATTTCTTCAAGGGTTTTCCCTGCATTCTCCTCTAGTATTTTTATAGTTTCATGTCTTAAGTTTAAATCTTTAATCCAATGAGAGTCTATCTTAGTTAATGGTGAAAGGTGTGGGTCCAATTTCAGTCTTCTGCAGGTTGCCAGCCAGTTCACCCAGCACCATTTGTTAAATAGGGAATCTTTTCCCCACTGAATGTTTTTAATTGGCTTGTCAAAAATCAAATAGCGGTAAGTAGCTGGATTCATCTCTTGGTTCTCTATTCTATTCCAGATATCTACTTCTCTGTTTTTGTGCCAATACCATGCTGTTTTGATCACTATCGATTTGTAGTAAAGTCTGAGGTCTGGTAGTGTGATTCCTCCTGTTTTGTTTTTATTTCTGAGTAATGTCTTGGCTATTCGAGGTTTTTTCTGATTCCATATAAAACGAAGTAATGTTTTTTCAAGATCTTGAAAATATGACAGTGGAGCTTTAATAGGGAGTGCGTTGAAATTATATATTGCTTTGGGTAGTATGGACATTTTGATAATGTTGATTCTTCCTAGCCATGAGCATGGTATGTTTTTCCATTTGTTAACATTTTCAGCTATTTCTTTTCTTAGAGTTTCATAGTTCTCTTTATAGAGATCTTTCACGTCTTTTGTTAGGTAAATTCCCAAATATTTCATCTTCTTTGGCACTACTGTGAATGGGATAGAGTCCTTAACTGCTTTTTCAATTTGACTGTTGTTGGTGTATATAAAGGCTACCGATTTATGAATGTTGATTTTGTAACCTGAGACGCTGCTGTATTCCTTGATCACTTCTAGGAGTTTTGTAGTAGAGTCCCTAGTGTTTTCCAGATACACAATCATATCATCTGCGAAGAGCGAGAGTTTGATCTCTTCTGACCCTATATGGATACCCTTGATCGCCTTTTCTTCCCTAATTGCGGTGGCTAAAACTTCCATTACAATGTTGAAAAGCAATGGAGACAATGGGCAGCCTTGTCTGGTTCCTGATCTGAGTGGAAATGATTCCAATTTAACTCCATTCAATATGATATTGGCTGTGGGTTTGCTGTAGATAGCCTCTATCAGTTTAAGAAAAGTCCCTTCTAGACCAATTTTCTTGAGTGTTCTGATCATGAAGGGATGCTGGATATTATCAAAAGCTTTTTCTGCATCAATTGAGAGAATCATATGGTCTTTGTTTTTTAATTTGTTTATGTGCTGAATTACATTTATAGATTTACGTATATTGAACCAGCCTTGAGACCCTGGGATAAAACCAACTTGGTCATGATGTATAATTTGTTTGATGTGTTGCTGGATTCTGTTTGTTAGGATCTTGTTGAATATTTTTGCATCTATATTCATTAGTGATATTGGTCTATAATTTTCTTTTCTTGTTGGGTCTTTTCCTGGTTTGGGGATCAGGGTGATATTTGCTTCATAGAACGTGTTGGGTAGTCTTCCTTCTTTTTCTACATTTTGGAACAGGTTGAGTAATATAGGTACTAATTCCTCTTTAAAATTTGGTAGAATTCTGACGTGAAACCATCTGGTCCCGGGCTTTTCTTTTTAGGGAGGTTTTGTATAGTTGATGCTATTTCTGAACTTGATATGGGTCTGTTCAACATTTCCACTTGATTCTGGTTAAGTCTTGGAAGGTGGCGTGCTTCCAAGTATCGGTCTATTTCCTTCAGATTTTCATATTTCTGAGAATAAAGTTTCTTGTAATATTCATTAAGGATTTTTTGGATTTCTGATGAGTCTGTGGTTATTTTGTCTTTGTTGTTTCTGATTGATGATATTAGAGATTTTACTCTTTTTTTCCTGATTAGGTTGGCCAGAGGTTTATCTATTTTATTGACCTTTTCAAAAAACCAGCTTTTTGATTTATTGATCTGTTGTATTATTCTTTTGTTTTAAATTTCATTTAATTCTGCTCTAATTTTGGTTATTTCTTTTCTTCTACTGGGTTTGGGGTTGGAATGTTCTTCCTTTTCCAGTTGCGTGAGATGTCCCATTAAGTTGTTAACTTCCTCTCTTTCCGTTCTCTTGAGGAAGTCTTGCAGTGCTATAAATTTCCCTCTTAGAACTGCCTTTGCAGTGTCCCAGAGGTTCTGATAGCTTGTGTCTTCATTGTCATTTTGTTCCAAAAAAGTGGCAATTTCTTTCTTAATCTCATGTCTGACCCAGCTATCATTCAGCATAAGGTTATTTAACTTCCATGTTTTTGTATGGGTATGCAGATTCCTGTTGTTACTCAATTCAAGTTTTATTCCATGATGGTCCGAGAAGATGCATGGAATAATTTCTATTTCTTTAAATTTACTGAGGTTAGACTTGTGACCTAAAATGTGGTCAATTTTGGAGTAAGTTCCGTGGGCTGATGAGAAGTATGTGTATTCAGTTTTGTTGGGATGAAATGTTCTGTAGATGTCTGCTAAATCTAAATATTGGATGGTTAGGTTTAAATCTAAGATTTCTTTGCTCAGCTTCTTTCTGGAGGATCGATCCAACACTGCCAAGGGAGTGCTGAAATCTCCAACGATTATGGAGCTGGAGGAAATCAAGTTACTCATGTCTGTTAGAGTTTCTCTTATAAATTGAGGTGCATTCTGGTTGGGTGCATAGATATTAATAATTGAGATCTCGTCATATTGAGTATTACCCTTAACAAATATGAAGTGACCATTCTTGTCCTTCCTTACTTTTGATGGTTTAAAGCCTACTGTATCTGCAAATAAAATTGCAACACCTGCTTTTTTCTGATTACCATTTGCCTGAAATATGGATGACCATCCTTTCACCCTGAGTCTGTATTTGTCTTTTAAGTTGAGATGTGACTCTTGTATGCAACAAATATCTGGCTTAAGTTTTTGTATCCAGTCAGCTAACCTATGCCTCTTTAGAGGACAGTTTAAGCCATTCACATTGATGGAGAGTAAGGATAAGTCTGGTGGAATTTTGGGTATCGAGTTTTTCAAAGGTCCAGTGGACATTTTTAATCCTTTCGCCAGTGTGGAAGTTGGAGTTTGATCCGAAGTTTCTGAGTGAGTTTACTTTTGTGGTATAGGATTGGGTTGGTCATTGTGGAGGATAGGTCTGAGAACATCCTGAAGAGCTGGTTTACTTATGGCAAATTTTTTCAACATATGAAAGTCATTGAAGTATTTAATTTCTCCATCATAGATGAAACTCAGTTTAGCTGGATACAAGATCCTGGGTTGAAAGTTTTTTTGCTTTAGGAGATTAAAAGTTGATGACCAGCCTCTTCTTGCTTGAAAAGTTTCAGCAGAGAGATCTGCAGTTATTCTAATATTCTTACCTTTGTACGTTATAGTTTTCTTTCGCCGGGCTGCTTTGAGAATCTTCTCTTTCATGTTAACTTTAGTGAAGCTAATTATGATATGTCTGGGAGATGGCTTATTGGGGTTGAATCGTGCTGGGGTTCTGAAGCTGTCTGCTATCTGAATTTCAGATTCTCTAGGCATGTCTGGAAAATTTTCTTTCATAATTTCATGTAGAAGGGCCTCTGTGCCCTTGGCTGCCACTTCATCAGTCTCTGAAATTCCTATAACCCTTATGTTATTTTTTTTCGAATTATCTGAGAGCTCTCTGAGTGAGTGATCCGTTTTAGCTCTCCATTTCTCTTCCTCTTTGAGAGATTGGGAGCGTTCAAAGACTTTATCTTCAATGTCAGAAATCCTTTCTTCTGCTTGCTCCATTCTGTTACTGAGGGATTCTACTGTATTTTTCATATCTTTGAGGGCTGTAAGTTCTTGTTTCAGTGTTTCTAAGTCTTTGGTGGTTTTGTCTTTAAATTCGTTAAATTCTTGAGACAGTTTTTGAATTTCTCCTCGAATTCCTAATTCCATTTTATTAATCTTGTCTGCAAACCAAATTCTGAATTCGACTTCTGACATCTCAGCCAGTTGTTTATGAATGGGATCTTCAATCACATCTGCCGTATCTTTTCTTGGGGGGGTTGATCTATTCTGGTTATTCATGTTACCAGAGTTTTTCCGCTGATTCCGCCCCATGGTTTACTCCCTTTGGTTTTTCCCCTGGGGTTTTATCGAGGGCCCGTACAGTGTTGTGGCCTGAGAAACTGGGGCCCTGTCTGGTGTGGTGGAGCAAAGTGGTTCTGTCTCGTTTTCAGCTGGTTTCTGTTTGATCCTATTGCAACTTCTACTCTGGCTTGAAGTCTCAGCTGTGTGGAAAAATCAGCAATTAAGTCACCCCGCCTGCCCACCTCTGGCCCCAGTTGGAAAAGGAGAATCAAACCTTCCTACAATCGCACACCCAGGGCACCACCTGAAAAGTCTTCAGTCTATTAGCCCAGTTCAAAAGGTCCGAATCAACTGTCTCAATCGGCACTTGTCTCAGGTGGAAGGGTTCAAGAGGTCTCTGGGAACTGGATCACAGGGGCCTGGTGACTCCTCTGAGACAGCTCACCCCAGTGCAGCGTGGAGTCAGGAGGAGCCACCCCGGAAACAGAGCAGTCTGGGAAGGTTGACGTCTCCTTCCCCACTTTGCCCCTCCGTCGGACCCAGTCACTGGTATCTCTGCAGATGGCTAACCCAGTTGCCTGCAGTGAACAGACACTCCAGGGGTTTCCACCTGCCTGAATCGCGAGGAAGTCTGCCAGGCCCCCGCAGACTGCCGCTATCTAGCAGGAGGAGATGGGGCCTGACATCTTTGAGTGTTTGATGCAGGTGATGGGAAGGAGGTGTTCACTCAGGCTTAGCCCCGTCCCTGATGGATGCTGCTAAGAGAACAGAACAGAACAGACAACTTTGTGAGGTTCTGTCTCTGTTCCTGTCGTCGCCTACAGGAGACGGGCTGTTTTGAGTTCAAACGTCTTTGCTGCTGGAGAATTGCGTCTGAACACCTCTCTGGGTCGGCCCTGCCCTGGAGGCTTCTGGGTTTGTGAGCCGTGTCACCGGTGGCCTCCTCTGGTTGCCCAGGGAGACAGGGGGTGTGGCCTCAGAATATCCAGAAGTGAGCGTTCTGCCGTTAAAGAAAAAACGGCTGTTGATCTACCTCCAGGGAACTGCTGCTCTGGTGTGGGCACTCAGGCGACCCTTATCTCCTCTGTCCCACGCCCCAGAGTCAGCACTGAGCGGCCGCAGTTTGTGCTGGGTCCACACCCCTTAAGAGATCCCCCAAGAATCAGAACTCTTGGGGGATGGGCCCCCAGACCCGGATTGGGAGTGGGGCGGGGGGAAGCTAGAGTTTCATTCAGTTTCACGCAATACTACGGTCCGGGGAGGGCTCCTGCACTGCACCGCAGGGAAGTGCCGCCAAGGCTTGATTTCCCTTCAGCGGAGTGCCCTCTCCTCGCTCACGTGTCCCAGAGTCAGCGCTGACCTGACGCAGCTCAGGCACTGTGCACTCCCCTCGAGAAATCACCCAAGGAGCCGAACTCCTGGGGTATAGTCCCTCAGACCCCGAGTGAGAGTAGGGGTTCTCAGCTCTCAGCGGGGAGGCCAGAGTCTGATTCAGTCTTGGGCCCCGTATGCCTGGGGAGGGTTGGTGCACTGCACCGCAGGGAAGTGCGCGAGGCGTGCTCCCCCTCAGCCCGGTGCCCTCTCCTCACTCACACGCCTCAGAGTCAATGCTGACCAGTCGCAACTCGGGGACTGTCCACTCCCCTTGAGAAATCACCCAAGGATCTGAAGTCCTGGGGGACAGGCCTCCAGACCTCAGTGGGCGGGAGGGGAGCGCCGGGGATTCAGGGTTGCTGGCAAAGGATTCCCAAAGTTTTATTCAGCCCTATGTCCGGCAGGAGAACGCCACGGCACCCCAGTAGGGGAGGTAGGTCCAGTTTTTAGAAGGTCTCTCCCGTGGAGTGTAGTGGGAGGGCCTTTAATTTATGCCCGCTTGTTAAATTGTGGGGCTCCAGAGCCGGTCTCATGGGGGAGGGGGACTCCCGTCTGCTTGGTGGTGGATTTTGTACCTTTTGTTTGCGTCCTTGTGATCACAACTTGCCTCAGCGGTGTTGATGTGCGTTCTTCAGCCTTCTCTCTTGGTGAGGCTCAAATCCACCAGGATACTTACTAAATTCCTGTCCCTTAACTCTCCTTCTGGACGGGAGCCTTTGTTGAAAGCTGGCTTCAGTCCGCCATCTTGTCTCCCCTAGCTTTTATATTTTCTTCGAAAGTATTTTATTTTCCTTCGTTCAGATGGACATACAAAGTACTTGTACAATTTATATTTTAATATACTTGTTGAAAATTGTGAGGGGAATTATATTTTATCCCATTTGCAAATGAACAACTTTTGTTGACAGTTTTATGGATGACTTCAGAAGACATGATACTTGCGGAGCCTAAAGAATGGATAGTTTAGGGAGGCGGAGCAAGATGGCAGCCGAGTAGCAGCTTCCTTGCATCTGGGCACTGTGAGTCTGGGGATATAGGACTCCAGGCATCTCTGGCTGGTGGGATCTGCCTATCATCACCCCTGAGAGGATACAGGGAGTCAGCGAGAGACTTCTGGACCCCAAGAGGAGGACTAAAACAGTGGAAAACCGGCAAGTGGTCGCGTGTGTTCAATCCGTCTAAACCTGCCCGCAACTGTAAGTTCAGTAGCAGCGAGACTGCAAACAAGAAAGGCCTTACCTGTGAACTGTTTTGGTGTCTCTGGACTTGGCACTCAGCTGAACTGCCTTGGGGAGAGCCTGAGCGGGAGTGCGGAGAACTTTGGCCTTTGTCTAGGGCCCCAGTCTGAGCCGCTGAGCCAGACGGAGCTAATAGTGTTTGGCTCTGGGTCACAGGCAGACATTGTGAGCGATCTGCCCCGGCAAGCTCCGCCCTCAGGGTCGCAGAGCTGGAATTGGGTGGGAGCTGGTAACCCAGCGACCAAGTCGCCTAAGGGCGGGGTCTGAGCCGCCTTGCAGCCCTAACCCTCGGGGGCAGAGGGAGACCAGTTTTGACACACAGGGTAAGTGGATAGCCACTTCAGCAGTGATTCCTGCGACAAGCACTTCCCTGAGAAAGCTTCTGCTCAGTAAGTGAACAAGTTCAAAGTGCCTTTTAAGTGGGCTGAAGAGAGATTTAGGGTGTCTACCTGATGGGGTTTGAGAAACTAGCAGCCTCCAGTCGTATCAGAACTGTGATTAACATCTCATAGCCCAGAAGACCACATGTTGCCCAGACAATATTCAATAACATATACATACTGCTTTGTTTTTGGTTGTGTTTTTTGTTTTTTGTTTTTTTTTTTGGTTTGGTTGTTTTTTTTTTTGTTTATTTTGATGTTGTGGATTGTTGTTTTGTTTTTTAAGTTCAACCTTTTCCATACCGATCCTTTTTCTTTCTCAATTTTTCTAGTTTAATTATAATTTCCCATTGCTGCCTATTTCAATAATTAGAACTTCATTTTTGTTAGTGTTTCTACCGCTATTATTTGGTTTTTCCAGCCAATTTTATCCCGTAAAGTTTTCTGTTTGCTTGTTTTGGTTTGATTTATAGCATTTTTGTCTTTCCTCTCTACTTGGTGGAGGTGGGGTACTGTGTCTGATCAGGTTAGCAAAGAGCTGCTGACCTCAAGGGTACCACCCAACTGGGCACCCCCAGAAGGTGGTTTTTTTTTAAGGTTGTATCAAAGTACCCTACAGTACACCTATATTGCTCTGTCTCCCTCTTTCTGTGCCTCTCTTCTTTTTGTCAATATTCCTTTTACCCACCCCCTCTCCTTTCTCTATTTTTCTTTTTTTTTTTTCTTATCACTCGGTCCTCCTTTCTTTCATCCCTTTTTTGCTCTTCAACCTTATCACCCCTCTGGTCCTGTAATCCTTAGTCCACAGGCAGGAGAACTTAAAGAGCAAGAGGAAGTGAAAGGAAAATTAGGGCAAGGAAACAGATAAAAGAAACCACTCATGAGGAAGAATCAGCAGAAAACTCCAGGCAACATGAAGAACCAGTCCAGAACAACCCCGCCAAGGGACCATGAGGTAGCTACTGCAGATGATTCCACCTATAAAGAAATGTTAGGAATGACAGAAAGGGAATTTAGAATACACATGTTGAAAACAATGAAAGAAATGATGGAAACAATGAAGGAAACTGCTAATAAAGTGGAAAATAACCAAACAGAAATCCAAAAACAGAATCAAAGAAGAGATGAACAATATGAAGAATATAAAAAGGATATAGCAGAGCTGAAGGAAATGAAACAATTAGGGAACTTAAAGATGCAATGGAAAGTATCAGCAACAGGTTAGACCATGCAGAAGAAAGAATTTCAGAGGTAGAAGACAAAGTTCTTGAGATAACTCAGATAGTAAAAGAGGCAGAAAAGAAGAGAGAGAAAGCAGAACGTTCACTGTCAGAAGTATGGGACTTTATGAAGCGTTCCAACATACAAGTTATAGGAAATCCAGAAGGGGAAAAAGAATGCCCCAGAGGAATGGAAACCGTACTAGAGAATATTAGAAAAGAAAATTTCCCAAATATCACCAAAGATTCTGACACACTGCTTTCAGAGGGATATCGGACCCCAGGTCGCCTCAACTCTAACCGAGCTTCTCCAAGACACATTGTGATGAACCTGTCCAAAGTCAAGATAAAAGAAAAGATTCTGCAAGCTGCCAGGAGTAAGCGCCAGTTGACCTACAGGGGCAAATCCATCAGAGTGATGGCAGATTTCTCTAATGAAACTTTCCAAGCAAGAAGACAATGGTCATCTACCTTTAATCTACTTAAACAGAACAATTTTCAGCCCAGAATTCTGTACCCTGCTAAGCTAAGCTTCAAAATTGACGGAGAAATCAAATCATTTACGGATATACAAACATTGAGGAAATTCGCCACAACAAGACCAGCTCTACAGGAAATAGTTCAACCTGTTCTGCACACTGACCACCACTATGGATCAGCAGCAAAGTAAGAACTCAAAAATTAAAGGACAGAACCAAACCTCCACACTGATGCAAAAGATAAAACTAAGCAATGGACTCTCACAAAATAAGACGAATAGAATACTACCACACTTACCAATTATCTCAATAAATGTTAATGGCTTGAATTCCCCACTGAAGAGACATAGATTGGCTGACTGGATTAAAAAACACAAGCCATAACTCTGCAGTCTGTAAGAAACACACCTGGCTTCAAAAGACAAATTAAAGCTCCGAGTCAAGGGTTGGAAGGCAATTTTTCAGGCAAATGGAATTCAGAAGAAAAGAGGAGTTGCAATCTTATTTTCAGATACATGTGGATTTAAAGCAACTAAAGTCAAAAAAGACAAAGATGGTCACTTTATATTGGTCAAGGGAAAAATACAACAAGAAGACATTTCAATTCTAAATATCTATGCACCCAATTTAAATGCTCCCAGATTCTTGAAACAGACCTTACTCAGTCTGAGCAATATGATATCTGATAATACCATAATAACAGGGGACCTTAAAACTCCTCTTACAGAAATGGACAGATCCTCTAAACAGAAATTAAACAAGGATATAAGAGACTTAAATGAGACCCTAGAACAACTGTGCTTCATAGACGCTTATAGAACACTCCATCCCAAAGATAAAGAATATACATTCTTCTCATCACCCCATGGAACATTCTCCAAAATTGATTATATCCTGGGACACAAAACAAATATCAACAGAATCAAAAGAATTGAAATTTTACCTTGTATCTTCTCAGACCATAAGGCACTAAAGGTGGAACTCAACTCTAACAAGAATGCTTGACCCGACCCAAAGGCGTGGAAACTAAACAATCTTCTGTTGAATAACAGATGGGTGAAGGAAGAAATAAAACAGGAAATCATTAACTTCCTTGAGCATAACAACAATGAAGACACAAGCTACCAAAACCTGTGGGATACTGCAAAAGCAGTTTTGAGAGGAAAATTCATCGCTTTAGATGCCTACATTTGAAAAACAGAAAGAGAGCACATCAACAATCTCACAAGAGATCTTATGGAATTGGAAAAAGAAGAACAGTCTAAGCCTAAACTCAGTAGAAGAAAAGAAATATCCAAAATCAAATCAGAGATCAATGAAATCGAAAACAAAAGAATCATTCAGAAAATTAATGAAACAAGGAGTTGGTTTTTTGAAAAAATAAATAAAATAGATAAACCATTGGGCAGACTAACAAGGAATAGAAAAGTAAAATCTCTAGTAACCTCAATCAGAAATGATAAAGGGGAAATAATAACTGATCCCACAGAGATACAAGAGATCATCTCTGAATACTACCAGAAACTCTATGCCCAGAAATTTGACAATGTGAAAGAAATGGATCAATATTTGGAATCACACCCTCTCCCTAGACTCAGCCAGGAAGAAATAGACCTCCTGAACAGACCAATTTCAAGCACTGAGATCAAAGAAACAATAAAAAAGCTTCCAACCAAAAAATGCCCTGGTCCAGATGGCTTCACTCCAGAATTCTATCAAACCTTCAAGGAAGACCTTATTCCTGTACTGCAGAAATTATTCCAAAAAATTGAGGAAGCAGGAATCTTCCCCAACACATTCTATGAAGCAAACATCACCCTGATACCAAAACCAGGAAAAGACCCAAACAAAAAGGAGAATTTCAGACCAGTCTCACTCATGAACATAGACGCAAAAATTCTCAACAAAATCCTAGCCAATAGATTACAGCTTATCATCAAAAAAATCATTCATCATGATCAAGTAGGCTTCATCCCAGGGATGCAAGACTGGTTTAACATACGCAAGTCTATAAACGTTATCCACCATATTAACAGAGGCAAAAATAAAGATCACATGATCCTCTCAATAGATGCAGAAAAAGCATTTGATAAAATCCAGCATCCATTTCTAATTAGAACACTGAAGAGTATAGGCATAGGTGGCACATTTCTAAAACTGATTGAAGCTATCTATGACAAACCCACAGCCAATATTCTACTAAATGGAGTAAAACTGAAAGCTTTTCCTCTTAGAACTGGAACCAGACAAGGTTGTCCTCTGTCACCTTTACTATTCAACATAGTGCTGGAAGTTCTAGCCAATACAATTAGGCAAGACAAGGAAATAAAGGGAATCCAAATGGGAGCAGAGGAGGTCAAACTCTCCCTCTTTGCTGATGACATGATCTTATACCTAGAGAACCCCAAAGACTCAACCACAAGACTCCTAGAAGTCATCAAAAAATACAGTAATGTTTCAGGATATAAAATCAATGTCCACAAGTCAGTAGCCTTTGTGTACACCAATAACAGTCAAGATGAGAAGCTAATTAAGGGCACAACTCCCTTCACCATAGTCTCAAAGAAAATGAAATACCTAGGAATATACCTAACGAAGGAGGTGAAGGATCTCTTTAAAGAAAACTATGAAATCCTCAGAAAGGAAATAGCAGAGGATATTAACAAATGGAAGAACATACCATGCTCATGGTATGAGCAATCTACCTATTCAATGCCATTCCTATCAAAATACCAACATCGTACTTTCAAGATTTGGAAAAAATGATCCTGCGTTTATATGGAACCGGAAAAAACCCCGCATAGCTAAGGCAGTTCTCTGTAACAAAAATAAAGCTGGGGGCATCAGCATACCAGATTTTAGTCTGTACTACAAAGCCATAGTGCTCAAGACAGCATGGTACTGGCACAAAAACAGAGACATAGACACTTGGAATCGAATTGAAAACCAAGAAATGAAACTAACATTTTACAACCACCTAATCTTTGATAAACCAAACAAGAACATACCTTGGGGGAAAGACACCGTATTCAATAAATGGTGTTGGGAGAACTGGATGTCTACATGTAAAAGACTGAAACTGGACCCACACCTTTCCCCACTCACAAAAATTGATTCAAGATGGATAAAGGACTTAAATTTAAGGCATGAAACAATAAAAATCCTCCAAGACAGCATAGGCAAAACACTGCAAGATATTGGCCTGGGGAAAGACTTCATGAAGAAGACTGCCATGGCAATTGCAACAACAACAAAAATAAACAAATGGGACTTCATTAAACTGAAAAGCTTCTGTACAGCTAAGGAGACAATAACCAAAGCAAAGAGACAACCTACACAATGGGAAAGGATAGTTGCATATTTTCAATCAGACAAAAGCTTGATAACTAGGATCTATACAGAACTCAAATTAATCCACATGAAAAAAGCCAACAATCCCATGTATCAATGGGCAAGAGACATGAATAGAACTTTCTCTAAAGACGACAGATGAATGCTAACAAACACATGAAAAAATGTTCATCATCTCTATATATTAGAGAAATGCAAATCAGAACAACCCTGAGATATCATCTAACCCCAGTGAGAATGGCCCACATCACAAAATCTCAAAACTGCAGATGCTGGCGTGGATGTGGAGAGAAGGGAACACTTTTACACTGCTGGTGGGACTGCAAACTAGTACAACCTTTCTGGAAGGAAGTATGGAGAAACCTCAAAGCACTCAAGCTAGACCTCCCATTTGATCCTGCAATCCCATTACTGGGCATCTACCCAGAAGGAAAGAAATCCTTTTATCATAAGGACACTTGTACTAGACTGTTTATTGCAGCCCAATTTACAATCACCAAAATGTGGAAACAGCCTAAATGCCCACCAACCCAGGAATGGATTAACAAGCTGTGGTATATGTATACCATGGAATACTATTCAGCCATTAAAAAAATGGAGACTTTACATCCTTCGTATTAACCTGGATGGACGTGGAAGACATTATTCTTAGTAAAGCATCACAAGAATGGAGAAGCATGAATCCTATGTACTCAATTTTGATATGAGGACAATTAATGACAATTATGGTTACGGGGGTGAAAACAGAAAGAGGGAAGGAGGGAGGTGGGTGGTGCCTTGGTGTGTGTCACACTTTATGGGGGCAAGACATGATTGCAAGAGGGACTTTACCTAACAATTGCAATCAGTGTAACCTGGCTTATTGTACCCTCAATGAATCCCCAACAATAAAAAAAAAAAGAAAAAAAAATAATGGATAGTTTAGTATTCGTGGAAGTACCAGTAACCAGAGCATTAATATTTTCTTCTTGGTTATCCAGGACCCAGTGCCCACAGGCTAATGAAGAAAGTTGAAGGGTCTCTATACACAGAATAATTTGCATTATAGGAGAGGAACCCTGAATTAGGGAAATTGAACCTCTTAAAATGGACAGTAAGCCACTCTACCCTTAACTCCAGAGGGAGACACTGTCTTTACTTTCCTAGGCATTAAGGATTCCTGCATATTGCTGTAAAGAAAGACACTAACTCTTTCTTTAAAGCTATAATCAGACCTACCATTTTCTCTGAAAGGAGAAAACATCTCTATCACCAAAGCTGTTCTCTATAGAAACATTCTTTAAAACAAAATAACAGTCAGTGTGCCTTACTCACAATATAGAGGCAAATGTAGGGGTCCCATGGATAAAAGAATTATCTCCCCAGAATTGCCTGCTAATTCCATTTTCTCTGTAATTTTTGAGATTATGCATTGATTTTTCTCCGTTCTATGAGCCTTACTTTTCTGATTTCTTCAATACCATGCAATTATTGATTACAAGTCATAGATGTCAGATGCTAATTTTAATTGTAAGGTGAATGAGGTTTTTTTTTTTTTTTTGTCAATTTAATTGTTTGTTTGTTTTGGCAATGTTGGACTCCATTTAGGCTCATAGCTAATTTTCTTGACTCAGTTTGATGTTTTACAGGCTCATTTATAAACTTTGCTAGACCACCTCCATATCAAGCTTTCCTCCATAGAGACCCATCTGCTGAGGTAATCGTCATTCACGATTCTCCACAATGTTTTATGTGTTTAGACATCTTTCCATTTGAACTTGTGGTAACATGAGCTATTCCTTCTTCTGTTTGAACTCAGGGAATTGCACAGGCACCTGCTCTCTGATGGCTATCTTCTGCCTTTAGATAGTTCCCTCTCATGCATAAACAGATTAGAACTCAGTTAAAGGCTCAAGGGGAGTTCTCTGATGATTTAAAAACGTTTTTTTTTTATTATTTTTGTACACTTTCTTTCTTCCCAGGACTTTTAATGCCTTCACCTCCATGAACTCTGAGCACTACCTCCTTAATCTGAATGCAGGTTCTGTTTGGTCTTTCTTTACTCTGTGTAGTGACCTGGAAGCAGCCTGCAGGCGGTGAGCTGATGCAATTTCAGAGCTCACCTCGTCTGCCTCCCTGCTGTCCATGATCATAGCCCTCTATTATTTTCAATGTATGATAACTTTTCTTTTTTTTTTTTTATTGTTGGGGATTCATTGAGGGTACAATAAGCCAGGTTACACTGAATGCAATTGTTAGGTAAAGTCCCTCTTGCAATCACGTCTTGCCCCCATAAAGTGTGACACACACCAAGGCCCCACCCACCTCCCTCCTTCCTTCTTTCTATTTCCCCCCCCATAACCATAATTATCATTAATTGTCCTCATATCAAAATTGAGTACATAGGATTCATGCTTCTCCATTCTTGTGATGCTTTACTAAGAATAATGTCTTCCACGTCCATCCAGGTTAATACGAAGGATGTAAAGTCTCCATTTTTTTTAATGGCTGAATAGTATTCCATGGTATACATATACCACAGCTTGTTAATCCATTCCTGGGTTGGTGGGCATTTAGGCTGTTTCCACATTTTGGCGATTGTAAATTGAGCTGCAATAAACAGTCTAGTACAAGTGTCCTTATGATAAAAGGATTTCTTTCCTTCTGGGTAGATGCCCAGTAATGGGATTGCAGGATCAAATGGGAGGTCTAGCTTGAGTGCTTTGAGGTTTCTCCATACTTCCTTCCAGAAAGGTTGTACTAGTTTGCAGTCCCACCAGCAGTGTAAAAGTGTTCCCTTCTCTCCACATCCACGCCAGCATCTGCAGTTTTGAGATTTTGTGATGTGGGCCATTCTCACTGGGGTTAGATGATATCTCAGGGTTGTTTTGATTTGCATTTCTCTAATATATAGAGATGATGAACATTTTTTCATGTGTTTGTTAGCATTCGTCTGTCGTCTTTAGAGAAAGTTCTATTCATGTCTCTTGCCCATTGATATAAGGGATTGTTGGCTTTTTTCATGTGGATCAATTTGAGTTCTCTATAGATCCTAGTTATCAAGCTTTTGTCTGATTGAAAATATGCAACTATCCTTTCCCATTGTGTAGGTTGTCTCTTTGCTTTGGTTATTGTCTCCTTAGCTGTACAGAAGCTTTTCAGTTTAATGAAGTCCCATTTGTTTATTTTTGTTGTTGTTGCAATTGCCATGGCAGTCTTCTTCATGAAGTCTTTCCCCAGGCCAATATCTTGCAGTGTTTTGCCTATGCTTTCTTGGAGGATTTTTATTGTTTCATGCCTTAAGTTTAAGTCCTTTATCCATCTTGAATCAATTTTTGTGAGTGGGGAAAGGTGTGGGTCCAGTTTCAGTCTTTTACATGTAGACATCCAGTTCTCCCAACACCATTTATTGAATAGGGAGTCTTTCCCCCAAGGTATGTTCTTGTTTGGTTTATCAAAGATTAGGTGGTTGTAAAATGTTAGTTTCATTTCTTGGTTTTCAATTTGATTCCAAGTGTCTATGTCTCTGTTTTTGTGCCAGTACCATGCTGTCTTGAGCACTATGGCTTTGTAGTACAGACTAAAATCTGGTATGCTGATGCCCCCAGCTTTATTTTTGTTACAGAGAACTGCCTTAGCTATGCGGGGTTTTTTCTGGTTCCATACAAAATGCAGAATCATTTTTTCCAAATCTTGAAAGTACGATATTGGTATTTTGATAGGAATGGCATTGAATAGGTAGATTGCTTTGGGAAGTATAGACATTTTAACAATGTTGATTCTTCCCATCCATGAGCATGGTATGTTCTTCCATTTGGATAACTTTTGTTTTATATATATATATTTTCTAGCTGTTTAAGTTGGGAATGTAAATTTAGCCACTGCTATTATATCATGGCCTGAACCAAAAATAACCATGAAGATTTTACTTGTCTCTTGTCTTTTAATTAACCTCTTTTTTCTTAGACCAGGGTGATTCCTGTATTTACTGGTAACTGTGTAAATTCAAATATTTGGTATGGCTGACTCTGACTTTAAAAGTCAATTCATTAGCATAGCTATCCATAAAACAGGGAATGTAGCCAAAGATAAACTGAAAGGATATTCAATATATACAACAGCAACCTGGAAACAATATAGAAAACACATAAACACACATATATTTGTCATGGTTGAATTATTATTTACACTGGAGAAATAATTTCTATTTCATTACTATATTTATTCTAATTGCAAATAAACATTGTACAATTTAACTTATTTTTACTTATATACCAAACACAATATTGACTTGCAAAAACTATTAATTCACTTCGTGGTTGCTCAATAAGTAAATTTTTCTATGTTTGGTAGTATATTTCTAAAACTCATAAGATCTGTGATTATCAGAGATTATATCATTCTAGATTTTAATAATTTAAAAGTATGCATGATTCTCTAAATAAAAAGATAATTAAAAGGGCACATATAGCATGTTTTTCCCATTGAAAAATTCAAGGAGTTCTATGAAATTAAAGCAATTAAAAATTTTTTTATCTGACAAATTATATTCATAATTCTCAATAGTATCCCAGAGAAGGAAAGATTGACTATATGATCAAGTGATTGAATATATAGTGAATAATTTTCACAGACTTACCTCAAATTTGTGGAGTAATGCACGGGACACTATAAAACATTCCTTCATGGAAAGATTTTACATACTTGATAAAAAGAAACATGAGCTCATACTCTACAAACCATCTATCACTAATATAAAATTGAAGAGAGAAATTACATTGAGAAATTAATTTGAGAAATTACATTTTAATCCTATACAATATTTTTGCTTTAATAAGATCACATTTGTCTTCTATTATCAATCGTCATGATTATTAATTAAAATCGAAGTCTTCCTGAAAGAAATTCCCCTTGAATCATAACAATGGCTTAAAAACAAATTGTAGTGGTTTCGTTTTCCTTAGAACTTTGCCTCAAAATCTGCAAGATCTTGAAAAATATCTGTAATAATGAAATCTTTAATTTTCTGTCACAACTGAAAGAAATAAAACCTAAGAAAACTGATGCATAAAATCAGAATTGCTTTTTGGCAATATAGTCATTCCAGCTATAATCCAATTCATGCATCCCCCCAAAATGTTCATAGCACTAGCAAAAATATTAGTTTGTACCCTAGGAGCTAACTAGAGCTGCCTGAACAAGCAATTCAGCTTGGGTGGAGATTGTTATAATGAATATTTAAAATGCACAAAAACAATAGAGGAGAAATGCTTACATTGCTGCCATTACTACAGTGCTGGTAGATATTGTGATCACATAGAGGAAAGAGAAATTGTTTGCTGTGGGACTGCCATTTGAATAGAGAGAGTTACAGACCAGGGTCTGTGAAACCAGTGACGCTCCAGGTGCTCCCTTCTGGCGGGGAGTCCCGAGTGCTGATGTGTGGTTTCCACGTTCCCGGAATCAGCTATGTTATTAGAGGAACTCCCACTGCCAGTGCCAGTGCCTGGTGTGGGTCTGTGTGTTCTTCTCTCCCTTTCCTCCTACCCTTCTGGCTTACCTTGTGTAAGGAGAAAAGTCACATAAGGACTAACACTACAACTCATCATCAAGATGTAGTTCTCCATCTGTGGCCCATATATATTGTGTTATATGCACATGGTGTAGTAGAAAAGACTGAATAAAAATAAATATCATCTCAAGCTAATAGGATTTTTTTCCCTGGGAGTGCATATGTATAATTCAAATGTTTTATAGCATCAAGCTAAAAAAAATGGTATGTTCTCCACAGTAGGCATTTCTCGGCAGTCTTATACACAATTTCATTGGTTTAAAAATTCATTTTGAAGTGTTATGCACTTCACAAGCTTTCCCCTATGACAACTTTATAATTTCAAGGCTCAAGAGCCCCAGATTAATTTGGTGCATTATTTCTTCTTTTTTTTTTTTTGTAGAGACAGAGTCTCACTGTACCGCCCTCGGGTAGAGTGCCGTGGCGTCACACGGCTCACAGCAACCTCTAACTCTTGGGCTTACGCGATTCTCTTGCCTCAGCCTCCCGAGCAGCTGGGACTACAGGCACCCGCCACAACGCTGGGCTATTTTTCTGTTGCAGTTTGGCCGGGGCTGGGTTTGAACCCGCCACCCTCGGCATATGGGGCTGGCGCCCTACTCACTGAGCCACAGGCGCATTCTTATTATATCCTTGCCGTAATTTTGACATTTGACCCTCGAAACCTCAGATTGAAATTTGATTGCCAGTGTTAGAGGTGGGGTGTATTGGGAGGTGTTTGGGTAATGGGATTGATTCTCTCATGAATAGATGAATGTGCTCCCTCAGGCAAAGGTGAGAGAGTTCTCCCTTGTAGTTTTAATAACAGCTCATTCTTAGAAGAGCCTGGAATCCCTTCCTCCAGTCTTTGGCTTTCTCTCCTTGCGATCTCTGCACACACTGGCTTTCCTTTACCTTCCAAGTGAGTGGAAGTACCCGAAAGCCCCCACCAGATACAGATGTCAGGTGCATGCTTCTTGTATAATTCACAGAACCAATAGCCATGTAACCTTCTATTCTTTATAAATTACCCAACCTAAGGTTTTCCTTTATAGCGGCACCGAGTAAGACACTTCTAATACAATCACCACAGTTACAATCAAGATCTGATAATCTGACCAATTGAATGTGAGCAGTTTATCTTTTACGCACTGGTTGATTGAAATTTGAACTCTAGATCAGGGTTTCTCAATTTTAACATTTTGGGCTGGAAAATTGTTAGCTGTGGACACTTTCTTGTAGCCATGTTGTTAACCTCTTCCCACTAGATCTCCGATAATGTATTACAGGATTATCAGCAGCAACCCTCCTAAGTTATGACAATGAAAAATGTCTCCAAACATTGCTAAAATCCCCTGAGGGTCAAAACTCCACCAGTTGAGACAACCATCCTAGATAAAATATTAATAGTGAATTAAGCTGCTATTTTTAACTCCACCTTGCCTCCTAACATATTAGTTTCTCCATATACCCTATAGCCTCCAGGAATAGAAAGAAGTAGACAGCAGATTCTTTGTTCCCTCTACGAACACATCTAATAAAGGAAGGAAGAAATTCACAAACCAATTGCTATACGTGTGTTAGTGAATTTTTACAAATTCCTACATCTGCATCCCTAGAGCACAGACTTTATGCCCTCTACCTGTACGCTTTATAAAGAAAGGAAAATCAATTGATATAAGTTTAGGATATTAATATCCTAATAATAATTAGAATAAGTTTAGGATATAATAATAATAATTATTATTATTATTATTTTACCTCTTACAGTTGCATCCCTGGAATGTCAATTATCATTTCAGTATTCAAGATTTAGTTGTATTGATGTGCCCATGTTTGGGTTTTTTGTTCTCAGAATATGGTTTTGCTAGTGCTTACCTTCAATAATAGCATCAAACAGAATAACCTTGCAAGATTAAAAATATAGATGTGGGGGAAGAAAGCAGACATTGGACAGCGGTCAACTTCTACAAAATGTCATTGTGATATTTTTCTATGAGAGCTGTGTTACATCTTGCAATCGAAAGATAAAATAGTTCTGAGCATTACTGTATCTTGGGGACTCTCAGTAAATGCTGTGAACTTCCATGAAGAATACTATTCAGCAGTTCTTAAATGTATATTGTCAATGACTTTTGAAATATGAAATTATCTATAATATTTTTCATCATTCAAAGGTGATCATAAGAATTTTTTAATGATTATGTATTTCCAACTGATTGCCTTGTATTGTTCTGTTCTATGTAAAAGTAGATAATGTATTTGAAGGAAAACAGATATTAACATAAATCTTCACGGAATATACATAGTTCATTTATAAATTTTATCTTTATATTTTCTTATTTTTTCCTATTTTTATTTTCTTCTTTTATTTTTATTTTTTTTTGCAGCTTTTGGCCAGGGCTGGGTTTGAACCCGCCACTTCCAGTATATGGGGCTGGTGCCCTACTCCTTTGAGCCCCAGGCACCATCCCTTATTTTTATTTTTAAAAATTTTTAATTTTTTTCTTGCAAGATTGTTCTGTTCAATGCTATTATTGAAGGTAAGCACTAACAAAACCATATTCTGAGCAGAACAACATAATAGTTGTACATATTGATAGGGTACATATAATATTTTAATTCAAATATAAAATGTGTAATGTTCAGATCTAGGTATTTGGGTATTTATCATCTCAAACATTTATCATTTCTATGTGTTGAGAACATTCCAAATCTTTTAGCTATTTTAAAATACACAATAAATTATTGTTAACTAGGGTTGCCCAGTTGCACTATTGAACACTATAACTGATATTTCTATTGAACTGTATTTTTTTTTTTTGTAGAGACAGAGTCTCACTTTATGGCCCTCGGTAGAGTACCATGGCATCACACAGCTCACAGCAACCTCCAACTCCTGGGCTTAAGCAATTCTCTTGCCTCAGCCTCCTGAATAGCTGGGACTACAGGTGCCCGCCACAACGCCCGGCTATTTTTTGGTTGCAGTTCAGCTGGGGCAGGGTTTGAACCCGCCACCCTCGGAATATGGGGACGGCGCCTTACGGACTGAGCCACAGGCGCCACCCTATTGAACTGTATTTTAGTATTAATTGAACATATCCTCTTTATTCCTCCTCCCCCAAACATTCCCAGCCTTTGGTAACCACCATTGCATTCATTACTTCCATGAAATCATGTCTTATATGTGTGTGAGAACATCCAATATTTGTCTTTCTGTGCCTGGCTTATTTCACTTAACATACCCTCCAGTTCTATCCCTGTAGGGCAAATGACGGGATTTCATTTTCCTTTGTGGTTGAATAAATGCTATTTATTCATAAATGGAGTGTATATATGCTCCATTTTCTTTATTTATTCATCCCTTGATGGATGGTTAGGTTGCTTCCACATTTGGGGCTAATTTGAATATTGGTGCAATAAATATGTGACTGCAAGTAACCCTTCAATGTACTGATTTCCTTTCTTTTGGATATACAAATCCCAATGGTAGGATTTTCAGATTATACTCTTCTATTTTTAGTTTATTGAGAAACATCCATACTATTTTCCATAGTTACTATACAAATTAACGTTCCTACCAACAGTATACAAGGATTCCTCTTTCTCTACATTCCTCTGTGTATATTTTTTATTATTATTTTAATTTTTTACAATAGCCATTTTCACCTAGAGATGATACTTCATGTGGCTTTGTTTTGTATTTTTCTGATGATTAGTGATTTTGAGCATTTTTTTCAAAAAACGATTGGCTGTTAGTATATCCTCTTTTGAGGAATGTCTTTTTTCTGATTTTAATGAATTATTTGTGTTTTTTGTTATTTGGTTATTTAAATACTTTATATATTGTGGTTATTAATCCTTCTTTAGGATGAATAGCTTTCAAATATTTTCTCCTCTTCTATAGGTTGCCTTTTCAGTTTGTTGAATATTTTCTTTGCTGGACAGAAGATTTTAGCTTACTATAATTCCATCTATCAATTTTTAATTTGGTTACCAGTGCTTTGAGATATTAAAAAAAAAATTTGCCTAGGTTAATATACTGAAGTGCTCTCCCAAAGCTCTAGTAACCAGAAAAGAATAGTATTGTCATAAAAACAGACATATAGACAAATGAAACAGAATAAAAAACCCAAAAATAAATCCAATAATTTACAGTCAACTCATTTTCAATACAGGCACCAAGAATATACATTTAGGAAAGGACAGTTTCTTCAGTAAATGGTAGTAGGAAAACTGGTTATCCATCCATACGCCAAATAAAAAAAGAAAAACTAGACCTCTTTCTCTCACCAAGTGCTAAAATCAAATTGAAATGGATTAAATCTTTAAATATAAGACCCCAAACTATGAAACCGCTATAAGCAAACAAATAACATCTTTTAGGCTGCGATTAATTTTGAATATTTATTTGTTTTATATGTTCCATTTGTGATTTACACACATCTTACTATCAACATAGGGGTTACAAATTATTAGATTGCTAGTTTTCAAATTTTTCTCTGCTTCAATTTCTTCCTTTGTGAAGTAACTATAAGGTGAACTTCTTTACATGGATATATGAATGACTCGGGATTTGCCGAAAGTGAGTGGGTACTTGGAAGGCTCTATTACAAGGTATAGAAAAATAAAAAAAAAAAACTATAGTCAAATAAACCAGTCAAAATGCATTGTTTTCTGATTACTTTATTAATTAAAAGAAGTGTGTGTGAGAGAGTGTGTGTGTGTGTGTGTGTTTTAGAGTCTACAGAGAAAATCATTTATATAGTTTAACATTAGTCACTTCATCTTTAGAAATTGGTATATTAATGATGATATTTCAGGTGTGTTGAAAAAATTAAGTCAGATAATTCATGTAAAATTACTAATACACTTTCTGACTCTTTTTTTAAATTTCTTTTCCTCTGTCATTCAACAAATTCGTATTGAGTACTTAATATGTTCCAGATTGTGGTTTGTTCATGCGTAAATCAGTGAACTAAGAGCAAAGACCTCTGCCCCTGCATATCTTATTTAATTCTCAATGTTGACAGCTGGCTTGGAAGGAGTGCCAGAAACAGGGAATTACACACTTATCCAAAGTCTGAGCCTAGCAGATAGGTTTTGGTAGTTATACGCAACAGAGAGAAAACTATCTTTGATGATAGGCTGAACATCCTTGATACTTGATACTAGATATAGAAATAGCAGTGCATAAATTATTTAACCTTAATGAAGATCAGTTCCTTTGCTTCTAAAATTAGAGGAACATTATCCGTCTTGAAGGTTGTACTGGGACCTTCAGTTATAGATTTATGGTATTCAGCCCAGAACGAGATAGTTAAAGAAATATTAGTTTCCCCGCATCCACAGTTCTCAAACTTTAGCAAGTAAGTTACCAGGATAGCTTGTTAAAACACAGACTGGACAAGCATTTTTGCAGTTTTGGGGGAGTAGTCTTATCCTGAGAGATCAGATGAAAATACAAAAATAGTATCATAATAAGATAAAAGAACATATAAAATACTTCTTATAGTATTTTCCACCTAATTTTCATTTTTAAATGTTTATTATGCATACATACTAGTTGCATATGTTAAATTGAAGAAGATATGAAGAAGAATTATGTTTACTAAATGCCAGAAAGAGCAGTGGGAGTGTGGGAATGGTTAATGGGTATAGGAATACAGTTATATAGAAGGAATAAGATCTAGCAGCTGACAGCAAAATAGGGCGACTATAGTTAACAGTAATGTTTTGCATATTTTAAAATATATAAAAGAGTCCAACTGGAATGATCCTAACACCAAGGTATGATAAATCCTTGAGGTGATCAGGGATTCCCTAATTTCATTTTAATGTACTGATTGGACCTTGTGTCCTGGAATCTGTTTACTGTTATAATAAAAACAGAACTTTACTTGCATATCTCAAAAAGGCCTATACTTCTGAAGTTCTACTTATTTTTCAGTAATGTTTAGAACAATGTGAAATCTGAAATAAATGGTGGTAGAAAACTTCTATATAAATTACAAATTTTATAATTATGCATTACTTTTGTATCTTAAAAGATTTTGGACTTTAACAAAATTATGTATTTTATCTTTTTTTTGGGGGGGATTCATTGAGGGTACAATAAGCCAGGTTACACTGATTGCAATTGTTAGGTAAAGTCCCTCTTGCAATCATGTCTTGCCCCCACACAAAATTATGTATTTTATCTTTTAAAGTTACTGATTCCTTTTTAGGTTTCAGTAGGCAACTACATTCAATAATTTAGCTCTAATTTTTTTCTTTGCTTTTTGGTTCTGTTTTTCCAAACAGAGTCTCACTCTGTCACCCACGCTGGAGTACAATGGCATGATCATAGCTCAATGCAGCCTCAGCCTTCTTGGTTGAGCTCATCCTCCTGCCTCAGCCTCCTGTGTAGCTAAAACTATAGGTTCATGCCACAGCACTTAGGTATTGGTGTATGCAAGGGCAGGAACACAAGGTATCTTGCTGTGTTGCCTAAGCTGGTCTCTAACTCCCAGCCTCAAGTGGTCCTTTGGCCTTAGCCTGACTAACTGCTAGGATTAAAGATGTGAACCACAGCACCCATACATAATTTTTATTTAAAGTATAGTGAAGTTAACATGCTCTAGAATTAAGATAGACCTACAGGAAAGCAGCTATCTAGTTAGGTATGAATTACATTTACTTTTAAAAGTACATTTTACATTTACATTTACATTACTTTTCAGTTTTGTTGAATAATGAAGATAGCAATAGTTTGTCTTTGTACATCTCCCAGTGAGTTGCTGTCTTAGAAATAGTCCAACCTTTCTGTTAATGATAATCTAATTCTAATTAAATAAGAACATTTAATCTATCTGATAATGTAAAGGTAAATATCATTGATATGTGCTATCTGCAATTCTTGTATTATCAAATACTATAGGATTTAATTGTTTTGTTTCATTGTTTTTAATTCATTTGACTATCACTGAAAACATCAGGATAGATTCAAACAGATATCATCATGGTAAAGTTCAGATTCTAGTTTAGCCTTAACATTTTGAAAATGCATTTTATTCTACTTCAGAGCAGATAATTTCTATCTTTCATTGAAAATTAGTTAATCATTTTTGCTCTGATGTTATTTTCATGCATATAAAATTATAAGGAAAAATAAAATCAACAAATTGGAGTCAGTGCTTAATAACAAGATCACTAGCAAAGAAGACTTTTAAAGTAAAGAGGACGGTGGAGAATAAAAGCAGGACCCTTTTGTATTATTTGTCACTTCCTCTATTCTCTGTGACTGAAGAGGGAAGTGGACATGGAAGACTTTCCTACGGGAAAAAGGAGTGTTGGAATCAAAATAACTCATAGTTATTTTACTTTATGTTAGGTAAGTAATTCATGCTTTTTATCACTTTTTTGAATTCCAGACAGAGTCTATTTTTGAGCTGTGAAATTGGGAGTTTCATGCATTAGTAGTGACCAGTGCAGTTGTTTTATTCAATAAAACAATTCAAATAATTTATATCTGCTGAGCATATCCACTGCTTATTTTACCATCAGTATTCTCCTTTTCTTAGAAAAAAATAATGGAATGTATCTATGTAAAATAATATTTTAATATTAGTATTTTAACCTATTCATAAGAAATAATAAAATGCAACTAGCAATTTTTTCCTCATAAATGCAGCGCATCATGCTAAGTAGAAATTTTTCAAAGTCAATTTTTTTGAGTTTTTTCATGTTTCCTTAAATCTCACAGATCTGCCAGGATTTGGTTAAGATATTTATTTGCTTTAATTCTAAAAACAAATAAATAAACTCAAATAAAATAACAACAGCAAAAAATAAAAACAGGCCACAAAAATAAGTCTGAGAGTCTGAAAGATCGATAAAATTTTAAGAGAGTTGCATTTCCAGCTATTGGGCTAAGAATATTTACAGTAATAATAATAGTCATCAAGACCCTGGTATCCAAGGTCTTTCAGGAGTGTTGCTGTAGTATATGACTTTGTTTATTTGTTTCAAAAGACCAAGAACAGGCTTTGCTTCCAAAGTATTTTACTTTTAATTTGCATCTCACTCTATGTTCATTCAGAGGTTTTAGCAGGTTGGTCACTTTTTGAAAATCAACTCAAAGTTGGCAACTCCTTTGAAGCAATATACAAACTATATTTTTCACAATTTACCTATTTTTTGACTTTCCTGTCTTCATAATTTTGGAAGAAATTGTTTCAATGTTAATAATTAAGTCTTCACGCCAAGGCAAATTTCAGTCATGCAATATTTTTAAATATTCACGCAGATGTGGTAAATGACATGTTTGCTATTTGAAATAAAAGGTAAACTCACAGAATAGAAGAAATTCCAAATATTTTTAGAAATTTTGAAATAACTGGATGGTGTTCTCATTCATCCTCAGTTTTTATGAGGAAAATGCAGAGGACATGTAAAAATGATAGAGACTTCACAGAAACATTTCAGTTGTTTACACATATAAAGTCAATGAAGTTCTTATTTACCTCCGTACCTATACCTGGAGTTTCATACTGTCATTGATTTTCTCAAAAACTTGTCCTATGGTTTATTACCTTCATTTATTCATGTCAGTTTTTCCGCAATGGCTAAGCCCTGTCATTTCTACCTGTTGAAATCCTATTTATCTGCCAATTTTAAGCTAACGTGTCACCTACCATGAAGCATTTTGCAATCTTCTTCTCAGCTTGGTTTGCTTCCTTCTCTGAACTCATAGAATATGTCACTCCTACAACAGGGTACTATGCATTATAAGCATTTGCAACCCACAAAAATTGTATACTACCTGAGGATAAATATTACTCATTTTCAGTCTCCTGAGTACTTTGAACACCTTTAAATGACCAGTAAATAGCTGGTAAATAAGTATGAGGAAAACTATGAGGCATTTCATATTTCCATTACAATTCATAAAGAATACATTTTTTCCCAGTGCATTTGTTTAAAGACAAAGATATTTGGCCAGGCACTATGGCCCGTGCTTAAAATCCTGGTGAGACCAAGGTGGGAAAGCCACTTGAGCCCAAGAGTTCAAGAACAGCCTGGGCAGCGTAGTGAAACCTGTCTCTACAAAACATAAAAACATTGGTCAGGTGTGGTGGCACATGCCCATAGTATATATATTTGGGAGGCTGAAGCAGAAGGATCACTTGAGCCCGGGAGGTTGAGAAGCAGTGAGTTATAATCATGCCACTGCACTCTAGTCCTGGCAACAAAGTGAGACCCTGTGCTTTAAAAAAAATAACATTAAATAACATGAAGATAAAGATGCTTTGTAATTGCTTTACATATGTTGAACAATTTAATCATTGAATTAATGCTTTATTCATGCTTACCTCCATAATTTTATTACTCACATTCCTTTATATCTCCTGCCATAAACAGGATACTTGGATGGCTTGGCTCAGTTCCACATGTTGACTATCTCCTATCACATGGTTGAGAATGCCTTAGTGGTGGTAAGGCCAGAGAAACTAACAGCCAACTGATCCATTCCTTGGCATGTGATCACATGTTGAATATCTCCTATCACATGGCATAGGTGATAGGAGATATTCATCATGTTGAACTGTGGCAAGCCCAGAGAAACTAACAGCCAACTGATCCATACGTTGGCATGTGAGTTCAGCCAAGATGGAAAAATCCATATGACAACAATTCCAGGATAAATACAGCATCATCTGTATTTACAGCTCAGAGGCTCTGCCTTTGTCAGGTCAGCATTGGCATTAGATCCTCATAGAAGTATGGACCGTTTGGTAAAGTGAGCATGCAAAGGTTTCATGCTCCTTATGAAACATGAATTCTAACTCCTGATGATCTGAAGTGGAGCTAAAGCGGTGATGCTTGTGCTGGGGAATGGCTGCAATTACAGATTATTAGCAGAGAGGTTTGACTACCTAGAGACCATAATAAATCAATTGCGCACATACTCATATCAAAACTATCCCTACTCTCTGGCCTGTGGAAAAACTATCTTCCATGAAACTGGTCCCTGGTGCTAAAAAGATTGAGGGCTGCTGATTTATGTTATTATAATCATAAATTAAACATTTGTAAGTCATATATTTTTCTCTCTGCCTGAGCCCTTTAGAATTAGGTAACTCATTAAATTTACTTACATAAGTTTAGCAAAAATCTATCCTCCTTATTAGCAGGACTTGATACATTAGATATGTAACCAAAGTCTTACCTGAAATGCCATGTTTGAGAATGATGATCATTTAATTAAGTATAAGTAGATCCTTAAGGTACCAAGATTGGCTTCATGGAACCAATTCTTAACAAAACCCTTTAGAAAACCTGGGAAAATACCTGACTTACAGTGTTTTTAGTTAGGTTTCTCTAGCCTTACAGGTGAGTAAAAACTCTATCTTCCTGATAGATTCAGAAACCTTAAGATATTTTGAAGACTTCAAGAATAGAGGAATTCATTCAAATTTATAGATAAAATAGGTAAAATTTGGTGGTCAGTACTTCTTAGCCTCAAAAGACTTTTAAAAGTCCAATATGGAATTCTAGCACAGTAAACTAAAGAAGGCCAATATGGGTCGCGCCTGTGGCTCAAAGGAGTAGAGCGCGGGCCCCATATGCCAGTGGTGGTGGGTTCAAACCCAGCCCTGGCCAAAAACTGCAAAAAAATAAATAAATAAATAAAATAAAGAAGGTCAATATGATAAGTTATCATTGTTGCTACAGGTATGTAAATAATCTAAGCCAATCTGATAAGACTAGTATCATTTTATAATCAAGAATTATACTTTGTGAAATAAGCCAGTTACAGAAAGAAAAATATTACATGATCTCACTCATATGTGGTATGAAGCAGAATTAGAGACCAGGCATGAGAGTTGGGAGTGGAAAATAAGTAAACTGAGTCAAAGGGGACAAACTTGCAATTATGTAGGATGAATAAACAGAGAGATCTAGTGAATAGAATGAAGATTACAGTTTATAATATTGTATTATACACTGAAAATTTGCTAAGAGATTTTAGGTACTCTTACTACAATAAAAGTAACTATGGAAGGTGATAGATATGTTAATTTGCTTAACTGTAGCAATCATTTCATTATATATATGTACACTGATACATCATGTATAATTTAAATGTATGCAATAACATTTCTTTGAGATTTAATTTCTTAGAAATTATTTTTTATTTAAATGTAGGATAGTGACTGTAGAGAGAAATTTCATAATTTAGTAGAAAACTATGCATCATTTATAACACATCAGTCTGGAATAGAGAGAGTTTTGGTACCAACTCAAATAGTTGACTAGATTTCATTACCTTGCCTGAATTGTCAGTCCTTACTAAATTGCAATTTTATAGCCTCCTCCAGTATGTAACTACATTTCTCCAAATTAATGTTTTTAATTTTTTCTCCTATCACTTGATTGGCATAACCGAGAACTAATTAATAACTAGGCTATTAGACCTGGAGTTGCCTTGTAGATGTCCTTTCCATCAGTATCTGATGAAGCCCTGGGAGCTAAAGCTCAACTATTAGATAATGAAGGATTCACCATTCAGCAGATTGACAACAGGCCAGATTTCTTTCCGGCTGATTCAGAGCCTAGGCTGCTAAAAAAGCCCTGCAAAATACTCAGTAATATATGTCCTTAAAAAGAAAAGAAAGAGTGAACATATTATAAATTTCTGATATGAATGGAATGATAAGAAAAAAATGTATGCTTTTGATGTATTTATTTTTTTACAGAGCTAGAGAGTTTAAAAAAAATCTGCTGCTGACTCTCAATAAACAATAGATTTTTTGAATTTTATTCAGATAATCTTCAAATATATCCTTACTATACAATCTCATAATATTCCTGTCAGCTCAAAGAAACAAGTGGCTTTAAATGATTAAGTCAAAATAAAAAATGGTTTCAGGTTGCGAACCAAAACCTTCATGGCCAGATTGCTTCACAGGCTGAGTTAATAAACTTCTGATCTAACATGCTGACTTTTAGATTACAGTTTTCAGTGACTTTAATTATTATGGTGATTTGGCAGTTTCCTTAAATTGAAGTTTGATTCCCAGATTTCAGGTGTGAAATATGTTATTGCCAAAATAACCTCATTAGAAATTTTTCTATGCACTAAATGGTATATGTCTCTAGTTTGGCAAATCACTCCAGCAAGAGGAATTGTAAACTCCCTGATAGGAAAGGTAAATGATTACTTCAACATAATCAGAATAGGGAATATATATATATGTGTGTGTGTGTGTGTATATATATATAGTCATATATCCATATTTATGTCTATATTTATATAGAGAGACTGTTAGTTGTTGGAAGATAGATAAGCCTATGCCATGTTAGTAAGGATAACGCTTCTTCAGAGTCTGCTTGTAAGGATTATCATAAGTAAAGAATGGCAGATGACTGAAGTTAGGAAATTACCATGTTATCAAGGAAATTAGTAAGACTATTTTTAATTTCCAGAAAGTATTATGAAAAACAATACCCTCAACTACATCAAAAGGTCTTTTGCTAGGTAATATTCAGTATGATTTGAGAATTCTTGACTATTTTTAATGTCTGAGATTCATGTGCTTGATATATTCTTATCTAACCCTAAATTTATAATGTCTATGTACAGAAAAGAGCAGCATCCTCCAAGAGTGCTTAGAATTGTTCTTAGGTATCCATATGACCAATCAGATTTAATTGATCTGCTTTCGGACAAAATCTACATTTATTTTTTAATAGCTTATTTGACTTGTGATATTTTTCACAAAGTAGCCTGAAATGGAAATTCTGTGCAAATATGCAATATGAGATTAATAAAATCATAATAACTTTTTAAATAGAGGTTAAAGTAGTTAAAACCAAAATATGCTTCATATTAACTTTATTGATTCAAAATATTCCAATAAAATATTTGATTATCAAAAAGTATTAAAGAAATTTATACTTCCACTGTTGTTAGTACAAAAATTATTATACCTTTAGTATTAATTCTGCCAATGTGGAAAACATATCATAGCAAAATTGTTCCAAAGAGTAAATTCAAATGCTTCTCCCATTCAAGACTACATGCTAGTCAATGATTATGATAGTTTGAATAAAAACAATAATTTATTCAAAATTTCTCAAACAGATATTTCAGAAGCATATGTATATATCCACTCATCAGTTATGGGGCTAAAATAAATGACTAACTGCATTTTTTTTTAACACAGAATACTATCTAGGTAGATCTTCGCATTCATCAAAAAAACACAAATGTTTTGCAGTGGCAGTTTCTTCAGTACAACTTAAGAACAATGAGGTTTTCACACTAGTCTAAATAACACAAAGCCAGCAGTTCTGAATTACCTGGTCAATCTCTATGATAAACCTACAGATGTGATTTATTTCTGAATGAGAAACGTAGCTTTTCATTTCCAGCAAAGAACTTGAAGGAAAAATACCATATCAGTTAACAGATTAGACTTTCCTAGGAGAGGAAGAATTCAATTTTTTTTATTTCTTTCTTTATTTTTTTAATATATATTTTTAATTAAATCATAGCTGTGTACAATAATGCAATCATGAGGTACAATGTGCTGGTTTTATATACAGTTCGAAATATTTTCATTGAACTGGTTAACATAGCCTTCATGGCATTTTCTTAGTTATTGTGTTCAGACATTTATATTCTACATTCAGTAAGTTTCACCTGTACCCTTTAAGATGAATTCAATACCTTCTAAGTTGAATTCAATTTTAATCATGTGTGTTCTTTGCTTGCTGTATGAAATTAAAACAAATTATTTATTCTTCTAACATTAATTTTTCATATCAATCAAATTTGGGTGTATATATTTAATTATCAAAGATATTATAAGGATCCTTCTAGGAATGCAGTAATTTCAAACTTTTATCATTCATGTGCCACTCACACAAATGGTGTCTTATCTTTATGCCATCTGCATTATTATTTAATATTTTTAAAATTAAATTTATATTTAAATGTGCAGAAATACAGGGAAACTTTACGTCAAAATAATTAGAAAAATCCACTACCACATACTATAAAAGCAGGCAATCATAAAAGTCCTTTAAAAGGCAATACTATATATAAATTATATTTAGACTCCTTTTCCTACTGAGGGCCTGGTCAAGAGACTTGCAATCTCTTTACAAAAAAAACACAAGAATTAATAGAAAAGGAAAAAGGAAAATTTTATCATTTACTATTGACAACTGAATAAAAATATTATGGAAAATAAAATAACTTTATTACTATGAAATCCTCATTAAAAATTATATGGAAAAATGTTTCATCTTTATTGTGAGGCTACAAAAATCTCAAACATCGCAAAAGAACAATGTATTGACCAATATTTCTTATTAACATATATCTATAATAGGATAAAGGACAAAGACCTTAGATCTTCTTAAAAGGTGCAGAAAATCATTATACTGCAATACTGTCAACTAATAATATAAACACTCAATATACTATCAAGAAAAGATTATTTGCTCTACAAGGTGAAGAGCATCTGCAAAAAATATGCAGCTAACATTTTATTTACTATTAATACAATGAAAGTCTTTTCTAAAATCGGAAACAACTATTAAAACTCAGATATGAATTTAGAGAGATCACAGGACAGGGGGATGACATACAAAAAAACAGTTGTATTTCTATATTCCAGCAAAAAACACTTGAAAAATAAAACTTTTAACCCAGTTAAAAGTTTTTACTATAGTAAAAAGTAATGTGAAAACTTGAAAAATTGTTCAGAAGGGTAACGTGTATTTCTTGACTTGTTAGGCTTGAGTATAATTTAAAGATAGGCTGGGCACTGTGGCTCAAGCGGCTAAGGAGCCAGCCACATACACCTGAGCTGGCGGGTTTGAATCATGGGCCTGCCAAACAACGACAGCTGCAACCAAAAAATAGCCAGGCGTTGTGGCAGACGCCTGTAATCCCAGCTACTTGGGAGGTGGAGGCAAGAGAATCACTTAAGCCCAGGAGTTGGAGGTTGCTGTGAACTGTGATGCCCCAGCACTCTACCCAAAGTGACAGCTTGAGGCTCTGTCTAAAAAATAATAATAATAAATAATGATAATAATAATAATTTAAATATAAATATACATAGAAAAATGAAATTCATTGGTTTCTATTCATTTAATCCACAATTTTATAATTAAATTTTTTTCTTTCTTTTTTTTTTTTTGAGACAGAGCCTCAAGCTGTTGCCCTGGGTAGAGTGCCATGGCATTACAGCTCACAGCAACCTCCAACTCCTGGGCTTAAGTGGTTCTCCTGCCTCCGCCTCCCAAGTAGCTGGGCCTACAGGCGCCCGCCACAATGCCCAGCTATTTTTTTGGTTGCATCCGTCATTGTTGTTTGGCGGCCCGGGCTGGATTCGAACCTGCCAGCTCAGGTGTGGCTGAGCGCCTTAGCTGCTTGAGCCATAAGCACCGAGCCTAGAATTAAACTGTTAATATTAATTTTAACAATAAAAATAGCAACAAGTAAGATTCCCACAAACCAATTTCAGGGTTTTGCCTACGGGACCACCCATTATGGAACATGTATGTTACAGCATGGCAGTGTGAGTTGCTTGCCCACCATGTGGCTCCTAAGTTTGAGACATGTGAGTTATATGCTTCATGAGGCTTGGGCTCCAAATTAGCATGAGTTAAATACAATTCAAGGGCAGTTAATATGTTAAGGATACATTTAGGGACTTCTATTTTTAACTAGGATGTTATAAAAATGTATCCACTTATGTGGGACAAAAAATAAATACATATGTGAAAAAACAATTTCAAGGCACTGAACGTTCAATAATGAAGGATAAGTGATCTCTAACAGGAACAAAGCGAGCATTGCTATTACCAAAACTTACTGGCTCAAGATAGTATATAGGCTCTGCTTCAGAGAAGGAAAACTTAGAATCCATTAAGCTTTCTGATTTGAGAAAATAGCCTGATTTTTAGGAACACCAAGGTGATAAGAGTTCAGTGGACAAAACATTAAAGAGGAGAAACTTTCATGGAGGGATATAGTTCTAGGAATCTGAAAATGTATTCAGCAGAATATTGTCCCTCATGCATAGGTGAGGTAACTACCTCCTGAATGGGAAAAAGACTCATAATATATTATACAGAACAGTTCCCAATGCTCATACAAGAGTGGGGATATAGGCTATTCACACCAACCAGACTGGAAAACCTCTTGATTCACCATCCATCGTCGCATTCAGAAGAGTTTTACCTCAGGAACAGAGAATAATTGGCTCTAGACCAAACCCTGCTATTGTTTTGCCAACTGTATTTCAAAATCAAAATCAAAAAGGATCAACCTGCCTTGGAGTAATTTAATGACATCTCGGCACAGAGCTCAAGTATATCTATAGGAGTTTAAAAGATTTGTTATCCAACACATTAAAATTCTTCATTTCTGGCATTGAATCAATAATGAACAGACACATACCAAAACAGAAAATAAATTTCCATAATAAAATGAAAATGTGTCAGTAAAACAAACTCTGAACTTGCTAGAGGTTAGAATAAGCAGGCAAACACAGACACAGACGCAACAAATCCAGTTATTATAACTGCATTCCAGAGGTCCAGAAGTGAAGTAGAAACATGGAAAATATTAGAGACATAGCAGATAGAATAAAATTCCCAAAATAGAACTGGAGCTACATATATAATGTTTATGATTTAAAAATTAAATTCATTTGGGTTAAAAGATTATTCATCATTGCTTAAGAACATACCATACGTATGTAACAAAGAACAGAAAAATGTCTGAAGAAATAATGATTTTCCAAATTCATTGACAACTATAATACCACTGGCACCAAAATTGTAATAACCTTGGCACAACAACTTTTAAGAACCCTGAGATATCATCTAACCCCAGTGAGAATGGCCCACATCACAAAATCTCAAAACTGCAGATGCTGGCGTGGATGTGGAGAGAAGGGAACACTTTTACACTGCTGGTGGGACTGCAAACTAGTACAACCTTTCTGGAAGGAAGTATGGAGAAACCTCAAAGCACTCAAGCTAGACCTCCCATTTGATCCTGCAATCCCATTACTGGGCATCTACCCAGAAGGAAAGAAATCCTTTTATCATAAGGACACTTGTACTAGACTGTTTATTGCAGCTCAATTTACAATCGCCAAAATGTGGAAACAGCCTAAATGCCCACCAACCCAGGAATGGATTAACAAGCTGTGGTATATGTATACCATGGAATACTATTCAGCCATTAAAAAAAATGGAGACTTTACATCCTTCGTATTAACCTGGATGGACGTGGAAGACATTATTCTTAGTAAAGCATCACAAGAATGGAGAAGCATGAATCCTATGTACTCAATTTTGATATGAGGACAATTAATGATAATTATGGTTATGGGGGGGGGAATAGAAAGAAGGAAGGAGGGAGGTGGGTGGGGCCTTGGTGTGTGTCACACTTTATGGGGGCAAGACGTGATTGCAAGAGGGACTTTACCTAACAATTGCATTCAGTGTAACCTGGCTTATTGTACCCTCAATGAATCCCCAACAATAAAAAAAAAAAAAAATTTGTATTAATGCATCTTGTAACTGTAATAGCTATTTATTTTTCAGTAGAAAATTACACATAAAATTTTGTGGCTTGAAACAATACACATTGGTTATTTCAAAGTTTCTGTTGGTCAGAAATCTGAGCCCAGGTTATGTGGGTCCTTAGCTTGGGTCTCTCATAAGCCTCTGCTGAAAGTGTTAGCTGGTGTTTAATTCTCATCTGAAGACTTGACTGGGAAGGATTCATATCAAAACTGACAAATGTGTGGTTTGCATGATTTGGTTCCTCAAGGAATGTTTATCTGAGAGGCCTAGTTCTTTGCTTGTTGTTGGCTGGAAGATTTCCTTAATTCTTTACCAGGTAGGACTTATAACGTTACAACAACTTGCTTCATCGAAGCCAGCAAAAGAGAGATTCTGCACATGAGATGGAAGTACCTATCTTATGTAAACTATTCACAAAGGTGATACCTTATAATATTGTTTATATTACATTATATTTATTTGAATAGAACAAGTCACACCTCCCAAACAAGTTTTAAGGATAGGGGATTACAAAAGCACTTAAATATCAGGATGTGAAGATTATTTGAAGCATTTTATAAAGTGTATACCATAATAATTAAATTCTTCAAATTCACCATTTGAAAGTAAAACCAATTAAAGCACTAATAGGGGAAAATAAGGCATATTATATACCAAAGAACAAAGTTAGGAGTAACAACATACTTTTTATTAAAATAAATGCAGAAAAGAAGAAATCATCTTTAAAACACTGAAAAGAAAAACAAAATTATGTTTACTTAGATATCTATACTTACCAATAATATCTTTCAAAATATTAATGAAGTATTTCCATAAATATAAAATCTGACAATATATTCATCACTAGCACACCTACGCTAAAATAAATATTAAAGGGAATTCTTCAGATAGAAGCTACATATTTCTATTCATATATGACACATCATTCAAAAGCATAGAAGCTTAAACCGTATAAATCTATTATCTGAGAAATTTTCTTAGATTTAGGAGTCCAAAAATACATTAGCAGGGTGGTTTTTGGACAAAAATCTCTCAAATGTCTAGTAATGCTACCTGGGGTTTTTAGTTGTTTCAATATTAAATTTGAGTTTGAAAATCTGCTACTATGGTCATAGAATTAATTGCTAACAGACTTCAATCCTTTTTGTCTGTTAGCCTAGATTTCTATTCTCTGCAGGGTGGGATTCTCCGAAGCATGGCTCAGTGTCCTGATGACATGTCATCTGACTTCCTACAGAATAAGAAGGAAGGGATGAAGAGATGGAGAGAGAGAGAGAGGAGAGAGAGAACACTCGTGAAATTTATAGTCATTCGTAATCTCGTCTTGGAATTGTCATCTGTCTCAGAGAAACCTGGTACAGTGAGGCAGGAGATTACACAAACTCATAATTACAGAATGTGGCGCCCATCAGAGTCATTTTAAGATTAAATGCCACAGTCTTCCCTTTGGCCCTATGGATTAATGTACATCCAAAATGCAAAAAGTACATACTCTTTCCCAAAGCCCACAAAACATCATCTCATTCAAAACATCACCTCAATAAAACAGAATCTAGTTATCTTAATTGAATCTAAGTCTGGATTATAGGCCTTGTCTTTAGTTTCTTTAGGATAGCTACTCCACTATAGCATCTAATAACCTATGAAATTTAACAAAGTTATTTGACCCTCATCCACCCAAATATAATCATGAGTGAGGCATAGGAAATCCACAATAGGCATTCATATTCAAAGGGGAAGAAAATGGGAGGCGTAAAGTATAATCTCATCCATTTCGATTCTGAGACACAGCCAGGCAAATGTTAGAAGTGCCTGGATTAGTTCTGAATGCCTGGGAAGAATTCTCCTTGGCTCTCAGCTCTGCCATCTGGGCTCTCAGATTTACCTCCTCAGTCATTCTTTTAGTGGGGGAGGAGAAGCACATGTTTGTAGCCGAATAGTTTTCTCAGCCATTCAAAAGCAGACTAGGCCAAGTGGGTGGGTACTGAGACCTCTTTTTCACCATGTATGGTCAATGTCCCTTTCAGTTTAAGGTAGCAATGTTTCTTCAGATTTAAATATTTTAAAAGCTTTGTAAATCTTCTATGAATCTTATTGAAGTCCACTCAATTCAACAAAACTCACAGCCAACCACAAGTCTTTTCAAGGTAAGAAATTCTTATCTTTGGCTGAGTCTATGCTGGAACATAGTACCCTAATCTTCTTAGGAGCCCTAATGTTTGATTGAGAGGGTATGTGAAACAACCTATGCTTAATATTTTGGAAGAGTCTTTTCAAACTGTATAACACTCTGGAGCAACAATGTTGATGTTTTTGAGATTCAGACAAATGATTTTATAATCACACTGAAGGTGCCATTGCTTTTTTTTTTTAATGTTTATACCACTTTGTTTCATCATCGCCCCAAAGTAGAAATCACAAACATGCCCATCAGAGGTAGAAGGGGTACATACCATGTGGCATAGTCACAACATGGAATATTACACAGCAGTGAAAAAGAATGAACCAATGCTTCACAAAACAAGGGGAAATCTAACAGATATGATGATGAGCCAAAAAAAAAAAAGATGAATAAAAAAGAGCCCATACTGACGAAACAGCGATTGAGGTCTTTTTTTTTTTTTTTTATTGTTGGGGGTTCATTGAGGGTACAATAAGCCAGGTTACACTGATTGCAATTGTTAGGTAAAGTCCCTCTTGCAATCATGTCTTGTCCCCATAAAGTGTGACACACACCAAGGCCCCACCCCCCTCCCTCCTTCCCTCTTTCTGTTTCCCCCCCCATAACCATAATTGTCATTAATTGTCCTCATATCAAAATTGAGTACATAGGATTCATGCTTCTCCATTCTTGTGATGCTTTACTAAGAATAATGTCTTCCACGTCCATCCAGGTTGGTGCCATTGCTTTTTAATGATAATCCTCTGGATTTGGTCTTTGCTCAAAAGCCACTCATTAAGTTTGTACTGTTTGGTGCCTAGACAAGTTGAGGATTTTCAAAGTCATCAAACATTTGCATTTTTAAAAAAGTTATTCCTATAATTTTTTTCCCTCGCATCTTACTATACAAACAAGGAGAAATAATGAAGTTATTTCAATATTCTGTTTGGAAATCTTCTTAGTTTATACACAGCTTATTAGGCAATTTCCTAATTTTCACATTATTTTTGCTTAAATTTCTGTTACTACACCACAGAAATCCTGACAGGTTTGTTTATTTATTCATTCCTTCGTTTATTCACTTATTTATTCAATGGTCACAATGTTTGGGTTTTCATGGATAGACAACAATATACATATTTCACATGTGATATTTTGATATATTAAGTTAATGTGTAATGATCAAATCAGGGTTGTTGAAACACCCATCTCCTTAAATATTTATCTCCATTTTATACTGTGAACATTCAAATTATTCTCTTCTAAGAGTTTTGAAATATGCAATACCTTATAATTAACTATAACCATCCCCTATTGATCTGTTTAACATAGGTCTTATTTCATCTATCTAACTTTTAAATAAAATTGTATGCATTAATTAATTTGTACTCACCACCATTACCCTTCCTGGCCTCTGATAACTGTAACTCTACTTCCTATCATTATGAGATCCACTTTTTTAGCTCCCACATATGAATGAGAACATGCAACATTCATCTTTCTTTACCTGGCTAAATTCACGTAATGTGACTTCCCATTCCATCTAAGTTTCTGCAAATGACAGGATTTGATTTTTTTTATGGATGAATAATATTCCATTGTGTGTGTATTATATTCTCTTTATGATCAACTTAAAGTGATTCCCTATTTTGTCTATTATGAATAATCTTGAAATAAATGTGATTACTGATATCTCTTCAATATATTTGGGTATATATTGTAGGAAGTAGTAGGAAGGCTAGACCATATTGTTATTCTATTTTTATTTTTTAAAGAGCCTCTGTAAAGTTTTCCATGGTGGCATACGGTTCCCTTTTCCATATCCTCACCTGTAGGATAATATTTAGAAATAAACATATTCTACATCAAGCACACAAAGTGAACTCAGTGTGAGTTTAAAATGGCTTGCTTTTTTCCCAGAGGCTTAAGAGACCTGGGCCCCCCTGGGACACACGCAGAGTTGACTTGCCTGGAGTTAAAAATTCCACAAGCTCATTCTCTGAAGCTGTGCACCTGTGAAGCCTGAGATCAAAGGGCAATCCGCCCTTCCTCAGAGATATGGGCTAGAGGGTTGACATATGTTAACAACATATTGTCAGAGATCTATAGGTGCTCTGCCTGGAGGAAAAGACACAGTCGTTACTTCATACTGAGTAAACTGAGTGAACGCTTGAAGATACTCTTCCATTAACTCTGTTCACCTGTGGCTACTTTCTTCTTCGTGATCTTTATTTAGATACCTGCCCAGAGATTAGTCAGTGTCTAGAACAAGATGTTTACTGCAAAAGTGATTGTGTTGATATGGTAACAGGATATTTCCTTTCAAGTTAATTTCAGATAGGTAAAATGAGGTAATGGTGAAACTAACAGATAATAGATTAAGTGTGTACATGACTAGAAAGGTATAAAATCAAAACCCTGAATAAAGAATTTCGCTACATGCCATCTCATATTGTGTAGTCTGTTTCTTGACTTAATAATTACAGGAGCGAGTTTACACCTATGGCAAAGCTGCTGTTCGTTGGCATCTCTGGTCACGCAACATCACAAGTATCTGATATTCTCTGTCCTTTTTTATAATAGCGATTGTAATAAAAGCGACATATCTCATGTGGTTTTGAGTTCTGTTTCCCTTATTGTTAGTAATGTTGAGCATTGTTTTATATTCTCGTTGGCCATTTTGTGTCTTCTGTTTAGAAATGCCTATTCAGACCATTTTTAATTGGATTTTTTTTTGCTATTGAGTTGTTTCAGTTTCTTATAGTATAATGTGATTATTAATTCCTGTCAGACAGATAATTTGCAAGTAACTTCTCCCATCCTGTGTGTTGTCTCTTTACTTTGTTCATTATTTCCTTGGTTGTGCAGAGACTTTGTAGGTTCATATAATTCTGACTAATATCCTGGAGCATTCCCTCAATGTTTTCTTCTAGTAGTTTCATAATTTCAGGTCTTAAATGAAAGTCCTTAATTCATTTGGGTTTCATTTGAATACATGGTGAAAGATAGGGTTAAATTTTATTTTTCTCCATATGGATATCCAGTTTTCCCAGCAGTGAGAAAGGAAATTTAAGAAGATACACAACAAGGAAAAGATATGCCATGTTCATAGATTCAAAGAATTAATATTGTTAAAATGTCCATGCTTCCCAAAGTGACATACTGATTCGATCTAGTCTTTATCAAAATACCAATGACATTCCTCATGGAAATAGATGAATCAATCATAAAATTTATATGGAAATACAAAAAACCTAAATAACCAAAGCAATACCCCACAAAAAGAACAAAACTAGATGTATTGCATTACCTGACTTCAAACTATACTTCAAAGCTACACAAACCAAAGTAACATGGCGTTGGCATAAAAAGAAATGCAAAACCCAGGAAAAAAAGTACAAAACCAAGAAGTACAGTCAGTTATTTACAGTCAACTCATTTTTGACAAAAGTGCTAAGAAGACTTGGGAAAGAATATTCTCTTCAATAAACAGTGCTAGGAAAACTAAATAACAATGTGCAGAAAAATGAAACTAGACCCCATCTAGTTTTACCTACTTACTTTAGACTCTCCCTAAGACCTATTGCCCAGTTCCAGAATCACTTCTATATCACAATATTCGAATTCTAATTACCAAAATCTTTATTAGTTATCTATTGTGGCAAGAAAATTCATGCCAAAGCCTAGCAGTTTAAAATAAGAAAATTGATTAACTTAAAAATTTTCCTTTTTGAGGAATCTAGAAGTATATTATTTGCCATAGTAGTGACTTAAAATCCCTTACACAGAAAAAGTAAAATATAGGAGAAGAATAAAAACGGAAATAGAGGAGCTGAGACAAGATGGCGGACTGAAGCCAGCTTTCCACAGAGACTCCCATCCAGAAGGAGAGTTAAGGGACAAAAATTTAGTAAGTATCCTGGTGGATTTGAGCTGCACCAAGAGAGAAGGTTGAAGAACGCACATCAACACCGCTGAGGCAAGCCGTGATCACAAGGACGCAAACAAAAGGTACAAAATCCATCACCAAGTGGATGGGAGTCCTCCTCCCCCATGAGACTGGCTCAAGAGCCCCACAATTAAACAAATGGGCAGAAATTAAAGGCCCTCCCACTACACTCCATGGGACAGACCTTCTAAAAACTGGACCTACCTCCCCTACTAGGGTGCCATGGCGTTCTCCTGCCAGGCATAAAACTGTATAAAACTTTAAATATCCTTTGCCGGCAACCCTGAACCCCCAACACTCCCCTCTCACTCACACTGAGGTCTGGAGGCCTGTCCCCTAGGAGTTCGGATTCTTGGGTGATTTCTTAAGGGGAGTGGACAGTCCCTGAGCTGCAAGTGGTCAGCGCTGACTCTGAGACACGCGAGTGAGGAGAGGGCACCCGGCTAAGGGGGAGTCACGCCTCGGTGGCACTTCCCTGCGGTGCGGTGCAGCAGCCCTCCCTGGGCAACAATACGGCCAGGCATAAAACTGAATGAAACTCTAGCTTCCCCGCTGAGCTCCCAGCATTCCCCTCCCACTCTCACTTGGGGTCTGGGGGCCTGTCCCCCAGGAGTTCGGATCCTTGGGTGATTTCTCGAGGGGAGTACACAGTGCCCAAGCTGTGACTGGTCAGCGCTGACTCTGAGACACGCGAGCAAGGAGAGGACACTCGGCTGAGGGGGAGTCACACCTTGGCGGCACTTCCATGTGGGGCGGTGCAGCAGCCCTCCCTGGGCAACAACACGGCCAGGCATAAAACTGCGTAAAACTGTAGCTTCCCCGTTTCCAGCCCTGAGCTCCAGCACTCCCCCCAACTCTCACACGGGGGTCTGGGGGCTTGCCCCCCAGGAGTCTGGATTCTTGGGGATCTCTCAAGGGGTGTGGACAGAGCATAAACTGCGGCTTGTCAGTGCTGACTCTGGGGCGCGATACAGAGGAGAAAAGGGTTGGCAGGGTGCCCACACCAGAGCGGCAGTTCCTGGAGGCAAATCAACAGATGTTTTTTCTTTAACAGCAAAACAGCTCACTTCTGGATATTCTGAAGCCACACCCCCTGTCTCCCTGGGCAACCAGAGGAGGCCACCAGTGAGCAAAGGATTTGCCTGATGCTGCTCACAAACCTGGGAAGCTTCCAGGGCAGGGCTGACTCAGAGAGGTAATTGGACACAAACTTCCAGCAGCAAAGTCGTTTGAACTCAGAACAGCCCGTCTTCTGCAGGCGATTTTAGCAGAAACAGAGACAGAATCCCGCAAAGTTGTCTGTTCTGTTCTGTTAGCAACATCAATCAGGGATGGGGCTAAGCCTGAGTGAACACCTCCCTACCACCACCTGCATCAAGCACTCAAAGATGTCAGGCCCCATCTCCTCTTGCTAGATAGCAGCAGACTGCAGAAGCCTGGCAGGTTTCCTTGTAATTCAGGCAGGTACAAACCCCTGGAGTATCTGTTCACTACAGGCAACTGGGTTAGCCATCTGCAGAGATACCAGTGACTGGGTCTGACAGAGGGGCAAAGTGGGGAAGGAGACATCAACCTTCCCAGACTGATCTATTTGCTAGGTGGCTCCTCCTGACTCCATGCAGCACTGGAGTAAGCCATATCAGAGTAGTCACCAGACCCCTGTGATCCAGTTCCCAGAGACCTCTTGAACTCTCCCACCCAAGACAGGTGCCGATTGAGACAATCGATTTGGACCTTTTGAACTGAACTAATAGACTGAGGACATTTGAGGTGATGCCCTGGGTATGCGGTTGTAGGAAGGTTTGATTTTCCTTTTCCAATTGGTGCCAGAGGTGGGCGGGCGGGGTGACTTAATTGCTGGTTTTTCCACACAGCTGAGACTTCAAGCAGAGTAAATGTTACAGTAGGATTGAACAGAAACCAGCTGAAAACAAAACAGAACCACTTAGCCCCACCACACAAGACAGGGCCCCAGTTTCTCAGGCCACAACTCTGTATGGGCCCTCAATAAAGCCCCAGGGGAAAAAATCAAAGGGAATAAAATAACCATGGGGCGGAATCAGTGGAAAAACTCTGGTAACATGAATAACCAGAATAGATCAACCCCCCCAAGAAAAGATACGGCAGATGTAATTGAAGATCCCATTCATAAACAACTTGCTGAGATGTCAGAAATCGAATTCAGAATTTGGATTGCAGACAAGATTAATAAAATGGAATTAGGAATTTGAGGAGAAATTCAAAAGTTGTCTCAAGAATTTAATGAATTTAAAGACAAAACAACCAAAGACTTAGACACACTGAAGTAAGAATTTACGGCCCTCGAAGATATGAAAAATACAGTAGAATCCCTCAGCAACAGAATGGAGCAAGCAGAAGAAAGGATTTCTGGCATTGAAGATAAAGTCTTCGAACGCTCCCAATCTCTCAAAGAGGAAGAGAAATGGAGAACAAAAACAGATCATTCACTCAGGGAACTCTGGGATAATTTGAAGAAAAGCAATATCCAAATAATTGGGATTTCTGAGAATGATGAAGTGGCCTCGATGGGCACAGAGGCCCTTCTGCATGAAATTATGAAAGAAAATTTTCCAGACATGCCTAGAGAATCTGAAATTCAGATAACAGACAGCTTCAGAACCCCAGCACGATTCAACCCCAATAAGTCATCCCCCAGGCATATCATAATTAGCTTCACTAAAGTTAATATGAAAGAGAAGATTCTCAAAGCAGCCCGGGAAAAGAAAACCATTACGTACAAAGGAAAGAATATTAGAATAACTGCAGATCTCTCTGCTGAAACTTTTCAAGCCAGAAGAGGGTGGTCATCGACTTTTAACCTCCTAAAGCAAAATAACATTCAACCCAGGATCTTGTATCCAGCAAACTGAGTTTCATTTATGATGGAGAAATTAAATACTTCAATGACATTCATATGTTGAAAAAATTTGCCATAAGTAAACCAGCTCTTCAGGATATTCTCAGACCTATCCTCCACAATGACCAACCAAATCCTATACCACAAAAGTAAACTCACTCAGAAACTTTGGATCAAACTCCAACTTCCACACTGGCGAAAGGATTAAAAATGTCCACTGGACCTTTCAAAAACTCTATACCCCAAATTCCACCAGACTTATCAATACTCTCCATTAATGTGAATGGCTTAAACTGTCCTCTAAAGAGGCATAGGTTAGCTGACTGGATACAAAAACTCAAGCCAGATATTTGTTGCATACAAGAGTCACATCTTAACTAAGACAAATACAGACTCAGGGTGAAAGGATGGTCATCCATATTTCAGGCAAATGGTAATCAGAAAAAAGCAGGTGTTGCAATTTTATTTGCAGATACAGTAGGCTTTAAACCATCATAAGTAAGGAAGGACAAGAATGGTCACTTCATATTTGTTAAGGGTAATACTCAATATGATGAGATCTCAATTATTAATATCTATGCACCCAACCAGAATGCACCTCAATTTATAAGAGAAACTCTAACACTCATGAGTAACTTGATTTTCTCCAGCTCCATAATCGTTGGAGATTTCAACACTCCTTTGGCAGTGTTGGATCGATCCTCCAGCAAGAAGCTGAGCAAAGAAATCTTAGATTTAAACCTAACCATCCAATATTTAGATTTAGCAGACATCTACAGAACATTTCATCCCAACAAAACTGAATACACATACTTCTCATCAGCCCACGGAACTTACTCCAAAATTGACCACATTTTAGGTCACAAGTCTAACCTCAGTAAATTTAAAGGAATAGAAATTATTCCTTGCATCTTCTCGGACCATCATGGAAAAAAACTTGAATTGAGTAACAACAGGAATCTGCATACTCATACAAAAACATGGAAGTTAAATAACCTTATGCTGAATGATAGCTGGGTTAGACATGAGATTAAGAAAGAAATTGCCACTTTTTTGGAACAAAACGACAATGAAGACACAAACTACCAGAACATCTGGGACACCGCAAAGGCAGTTCTAAGAGGGAAATTTATAGCACTGCAAGACTTCCTCAAGAGAACGGAAAGAGAGGAAGTTAACAACTTAATGGGACATCTCAAGCAACTGGAAAAGGAAGAACCTTCCAACCCCAAACCCAGTAGAAGAAAAGAAATAACCAAAATTAGAGCAGAATTAAATGAAATTGAAAACAAAAGAATAATACAACAGATCAATAAATCAAAAAGCTGGTTTTTTGAAAAGGTCAATAAAATAGATAAACCTCTGGCCAACCTAATCAGGAAAAAAAGAGTAAAATCTCTAATATCATTAATCAGAAATAACAAAGACAAAATAGCAACAGACTCATCAGAAATCCAAAAAATCCTTAATGAATATTACAAGAAACTTTATTCTCAGAAATATGAAAATCTGAAGGAAATTGACCGATACTTGGAAGCACGTCACATTCCAATACTTAGCCAGAATCAAGTGGAAATACTGAACAGACCCATATCAAGTTAAGAAATATCATCAATGTACAAAACCTCCCTAAAAAGAAAAGCCCGGGACCAGATGGTTTCACGCTGAATTCTACCAAACCTTTAAAGAGGAATTAGTACCTATATTATTGAACCTATTCCAAAAGGTAGAAAAAGAAGGAAGACTACCCAACACGTGCTATGAAGCAAACATCACCCTGATCCCCAAACCAGGAAAAGACCCAACAAGAAAAGAAAATTATAGACCAATATCACTAATGAATATAGATGCAAAAATATTCAACAAGATCCTAACAAACAGAATCCAGCAACACATCAAACAAATTATACATCATGACCAATTTGGTTTTATCCCAGGATCTCAAGGCTGGTTCAATATATGTAAATCTATAAATGTAATCCAGCACATAAACAAATTAAAAAACAAAGACCATATGATTCTCTCAATCGATGCAGAAAAAGGTTTTGATAATATCCAGCATCCCTTCATGATCAGAACACTCAACAAAATCAGTCTAGAAGGGACTTTTCTTAAAGTGATAGAGGCCATCTACAGCAAACCCACAGCCAATATCATATTGAGTGGAGTTAAATTGGAATCATTTCTTCTCAGATCTGGAACCAGACAAGGCTGCCCATTGTCTCCATTGCTCTTTAACATCGTAATGGAAGTTTTAGCCACCACAATTAGGGAAGAAAAGGCGATCAAGGGTATCCACATAGGGTCAGAAGCGATCAAACTTTTGCTCTTCGCAGATGATATGATTGTGTACCTGGAAAACACTAGGGACTCTACTACAAAACTCCTAGAAGTGATCAAGGAATACAGCAGCATCTCAGGTTACAAAATCAACATCCATAAATAAGTAGCCTTTATATACACCAACAATAGTCAAGTTGAAAAAGCAGTTAAGGACTCTATCCCATTCACATTAGTGCCAAAGAAGATGAAATATTTGGGAATTTACCTAACAAAAGACGTGAAAGATCTCTATAAAGAGAACTATGAAACTCTAAGAAAAGAAATAGCTGAAAATGTTAACAAATGGAAAACATACCATGCTCATGGCTGGGAAGAATCAACATTATTAAAATGTCCATACCACCCAAAGCAATATATAATTTCAATGCACTCCCTATTAAAGCTCCACTGTCTTACTTTAAAGATCTTGAAAAAACAATACTTCATTTTATATGGAATCAGAAAAAACCTTGAACAGCCAAGACATTACTCAGAAATAAAAACAAAACAGGAGGAATCACACTACCGACCTCAGACTTTACTACAAATCGATAGTGATCAAAACAGCATGGTTTTGGCACAAAAACAGAGAAGTAGATATCTGGAACAGAATAGAGAACCAAGAGATGAATCCAGCTACTTACTGTTATTTGATCTTTGACAAGCCAATTAAAAACATTCAGTGGGGAAAAGATTCCCTATTTAACAAATGGTGCTGGGTGAACTGGCTGGCAACCTGCAGAAGACTGAGATTGGACCCACACCTTTCACCATTAACTAAGATAGACTCTTATTGGATTAAAGATTTAAACTTAAGACATGAAACTATAAAAATACTAGAGGAGAGTGCAGGGAAAACCCTTGAAGAAATTGGTCTGGGCGAGTATTTTATGAGGAGGACCCCCCGGGCAATTGCAGTAGCTTCAAAAATACACTACTGGGACTTGATCAAACTAAAAAGCTTCTGCACAGCCAAGAACACAGTAAGTAAAGCAAACAAACAGCCCTCAGAATGGGAGAAGATATTTGCAGGGTATATCTCTGACAAAGGTTTAATAACCAGAATCCACCGAGAACTCAAACGTATCAGCAAGAAAAAAACAAGGGATCCCATCGCAGGCTGGGCAAGGGATTGGAAGAGAAACTTCTTTGAAGAAGACAGGCGCGTGGCCTTCAGACATATGAAAAAATGCTCATCATCTTTAATCATCAGAGAAATGCAAATCAAAACTACTTTGAGATATCATCTAACTCCAGTGAGACTAGCCTATATCACAAAATCTCAAGACCAGAGATGTTGGCGTGGATGTGGAGAAAAGGGAATGCTTCTGCACTGCTGGTGGGAATGCAAATTAATACATTCCTTTTGGAAAGATATATGGAGAACACTCAGAGATCTAAAAATAGATCTGCCATTCAATCCTGTAATTCCTCTGCTGGGTATATACCCAGAAGACCAAAAATCACAACATAACAAAGATATTTGTACCAGAATGTTTATTGCAGCCCAATTCATAATTGCTAAGTCATGGAAAAAGTCCAAGTGCCCATCGATCCACAAATGGATTAATAAATTGTGGTATATGTACACCATGGAATATTATACAGCCTTAAAGAAAGATGGAGACTTTACCTCTTTCATGTTTACATGGATGGAGCTGGAACATATTCTTCTTAGTAAAGTATCTCAAGAATGGAAGAAAAAGTACCCAATGTACTCAGCCCTCCTATGAAACTAATTTGAGGCTTTCACATGAAAGCTATAACCCAGTTAGAACCTAACAATAGTGGGAAGTGGGAAAGGGAGGGGAGGGAGGAGGGTGGTGGGCAGAGGGAGGGGGATTGGTGGGATTATACCTGTGGTGCATCTTACAGGGGTATTTGCGAAACTTCGTAAATGTAGAATGGAAATGTCTTGGCACAGTAACTGAGATAATGCCAGGAAGACTATGTGAACCATTGTGATGAAAATGTGTCAAATGGTCTATGAATCGAGTGTATGATGCCTCATGATCATATCAATGTACATAGTTATGATTTAATAAAAAATAAAAAAAATAAATAAATAAAAAAACAACATGATGACTATGAGTAGAGTAAGTTAAATAAAATCTTGAAGGTTGCTTGTAATATACTGATGTGGAATAATATCATACCTTGGAGGGAAACTACAACAAGTTAAGATATATGCAATGAACACTAAAGCAAAGATTAAAATGACAAAACAAAGAGATATGGCTAATGAATTTTGGGAATAAAAAAAGGCAATTATATTCATTATTGAATCCAAAACAGCAGAGAAAGAAGAAAAAAGGAAACAAGGAACAAATGGGATAAATAGAAAACAATAGCAAGTTGATAGATTGAAACTTATCCATGTAAGTAACGAACTTATAAAATGGTCTAAATATCACTAAAAGAAATTTAAGACATAAATAATTGATGATATATATGTTATTCTTAATTCACAAAACCCAATATTGGTTAATACATCAATTTTTTTCACATTTATCTATATATTCCAACATCCACATCAAAATCCCAGAATTTTTTTTCAAGAACTTCAAAAGCTGATTCAAAAATTTATTGTCAAATGAAAAGATTCTACAATAGCCACACAGAGGTGGAAATAGGAGTGAAGTTTCAGGACTAGCACCGTCAACAAAAGTGCTTCATTTTTGTCACATGGTAGTTCAGGATATGCTTATTCATCAAGTTTTTAAATGTCCATTTTGATCATTTTCAGTATTAGAAACCTGATTGTTAATACTCCTAAAGTTAATCTTCATCCCTACTGTAGAAAAACAATATTTCTAGCCTTTTAATTTTGACGTTTTCTTTTTCCTCTTTCCTTTTCTAACATTCAATTATATTCAAACTGGTGCATTACACTAAAATGTTTAAAACGCACTCTAGAAAGCGGGTTAACAAGATTCAGTACAGCATAGATATGCCGTTTGGTGAAATGTTTTATCTACCTGTAGTTAATGTAATTTCTCTAAATGCACTATCACTTATTTCTCTGTAATCAATACAAATCTATATAAAATATTAACTTCCATAGGTTAAAATCTGAGAAAATATAGTCATAAAAAATATAGTCATAATACATTCTCAAGACATATTGATTACTCTCACACGGAGGGTGAAAGGAAAAAAGGCTTAATAAAAAAAAAAGTGACAGAAAATAACAATAAAAATATCTGTTAGCTTATTTTACTGTGATGACAAACGAAGCATTTTATTTTTATCACCTATCAAATGCGAACTCATTTGTTGTAAACAGAGAAATCTAGACATTGTAAAAAGAGGAACTAAAAGAAAAAAGTCCACATTGGGAAGATGTTTATGTAGTCATAGAAATTCAGAGCCTTGGTGCATAAAAACAATATTTACAGGTATGAAATTACATAACAGTATTGGCTGAAGCTTGAACTAACCTATGCAGTACAAAGCATTAACTGACAATCATACTGGTTTTATCTTGTCTACGTCAGTGTTAAACAGAAATAAAAAAAAAAATCAGAGAATGTTTTATATGGTTTTCCATCTGTTTAGAATCTTTTAAATACGACTTTGTAGGATTTGCATGTGCCAATAGAAGTATGTGGATAGCTTAATTTTTATTGTTTTATGTTCTTTTTTAAAAATTTAAATTAATATAAGGGTACATATGATTAGGTTACATTGCTTACATTCGTTAGAAAAAGTACAAATTGGAATTGAGTCCTTCACCCAGGAGGCGTATCATATACCAGTACATTGTACCCTTTAGGTGGGAGATTACAAACCCCCCTGCCCCTTCTCCCCTCTTTCCTCTTCCCTTCTTGAATCTAATTGTGATTCTCTCTCATGTGGGCCTGTAGTCATTCATCTACTACAAATTAGTACTGAGTACATGGGTTGCTTGCTTTTCTGCTCTTGAAATACTTTATTAAGGATAATATTCTTCAACTTCATTGAGGTAATTCAAAGACTGTGAAGTCTCCATCCTTTAATGGTTGAATAGTATTCCATTGTATACATATACCACAGTTTATTAATCTGTTCATGGGTTGATGGGCCCTTGGGTTGTTTTCACATCTTTGTGATTATGAATTATCTGCTATAAATATTCAAGTGCAAATGTATGATAAAATGCCTTTTTTTGTCTTCTGGGTAGATACCTAGTAATGAGATTGTGAAATCAAATGGAAGATCTACTTTCAGCTCTTTGAGAACTCTCTCTACTTCTTCCTAAAAAGGTTGTGTTAGTTTGAAAACCCACCAGCAGTGTAGAAGTCTTAACTGTTTCTCTGGACCCACAGCAGCATCTGCAGCTTTGGGACTTTGTGATTATGGGCTTTTCTTACAGGGGTTAGGTGATATCCTTGATGCTTAGGGAAGGTGAGCATTTTTCCCTGTGTTTGGTGACTATTCCTCTGAAACCAGAGACCGGTTTCGACTCTGGGTTCTCTATTCTGTTCCATAGATCTGTGTCTCTATTTTTATGCCAATATTGTGCTGTTTTGATCACCACAGACTTATAGTATAATCTGAAGTTTGGTAACACAGTACCTCTAGATTTCTTTTTTAGAATTCCTTTGGCTATTCGGGCTTTTTTCTGGTTCAATATGAAACAAATAACTTTTTTTTCCAAGTCATTCAGAGTGTGACATTGGTGTTGTAATGGAGATTGTATTAAATTTGTAGATCACTTTGTGTAATATGGATATTTTAACAATGTTGATTCTTCCCAGCCATAAGCATGGTATGTTCTTCCACTTGTTAACCTCTACTGCTATTTTTTTTCTGTTTCACAGTTCTCTCTGTAGAGATCCTTCATGTCATTTATTAGGTATATACCAAGGTATGTTGTTTTCTTTGAAGCTACTGTGAGGGGTATTATGTCTTTGATTTGATTCTCAGCTTGACTGTTTGCATAAATGAAGGCTGCAGATTCGTGGATATTGATTATATATCCATAGATGTTACTGTGTTTCTTGATCACTTACTGGAGTCTCATGGTTTAGTCTCTGGGGTTTTCTTGGTGCAAAGTCACATCATCAGCAAAGAGCAAATGTCCATCTCCATTTGAATTATCTTTGATCTCCTTTTCCTGCCTGATTGCATTGACTAGGACTTCCAGCACTATGTTGAATAGTAGTGAGGATTGCAAATGTCCTTGTATTATTCCAGTTCTGTGTAAAATGCTTTCAGTTTTATTCCATTCAGTATGATATTGACTATGGGTTTGTCATATATGATCCATTTATCTTTACCTTGCTGAGGGTTCTAGAATTTGAGGCCTGGGGGCTACATTACATCACCTGAGCTCCATTGTTCTCTGTCTTTCTATTATATTTCAACAATGCTACTTACTGCAGGCGATCAGAGGAGGAGAAAAAGAAGTTCAGCCTTCGTTTCCTATTCTTTCCTTGTTTTAGCACTGTATCTCAGGGATTAGTTGTTTACTTCCAGGACTACAGTATTTTTAAATGCACTTCTCAGCAGATTCTTATAACACTGTTTTTGTCCTTAACAATATAGATCTGGTTGTTATAATAGTTCCCCATGGTTTCCTGGATATCTTTTCTCCAACATTGTATCACAGTTGTATTTTTCCTAAACCTGCCCCTAAATCTGTAAGTACTCCTTTCCTTTGAATCATTAGGGGACTCCTGCTTAACATAGCAACCCTGACTGATAAAGAGTATTATTTAAAATCTTGATTTGATGGCATATTGTTGTGATTTTTTTTAAATAAATAAAAATTTTTTTTCATTAAGTGCCAGATAGCTTTAATATTATTCGTAGAAAATAATAATATCTGAAATGTATTGATTTTAGTGTATAATAGCTAATATGAGTAACATATGTTTATTATCTCTTTCAATCCAAATAACAGTACTATAAACTAATATAGGCAACAAATCAGAGTGAGTCTAGTGGTGGTTCTTAATTCTCAAGTTCTTCTTGTAAGTATTAGTCACTTCTAAAAGTAGGCTAACCAGAAATATTTTCCAACTTCACTCCTATGTAGCATATAATATGATTTTTTTAAAGCAATATTAGACTAAATTTTGTATTAGAGGCATTAGGCCTATTTTTAGTAGGTTTAGTGTAAGGCCTATACTCTATCCAGAGCATAAATTATGCCAAGAAACTGTCCTTTGAAGTGTTGGGGCTTTTTGCAGCTAACTCCAACCTGGTTTTAAAGTCAACTAGGAAAACTACACTGAAAATAAATCACTTTCTTCAGTTTAAAACATAATGTTTGAGAATGCCTAGAGTAGGAAGGCTTACATTAACACATGTTGAGTAAATTGAGAAAATGCAGCCCCTGGCTGGCCTCTTCTGAGGCTTTTATTGATTTCTAACAAAGGTGCATATGCAAAATGTAAAAATACCAAAAGATGGGATTGAAGGAAACCCAAGTTTGGAGGAAGATTGGATAGAGAAAGAGGCTGGGTAAACAGTAGGGGTTTTCTAACAGACCAAAAGGCCCTGTGGCTATTTAGAAAGGGGGAGGGAAAAACTAGCTCTATCCCTGCAGGAGTAGTAAGCCAGATTTCCTAAACTAACTGTGCATCAAAAGTTCAAAGAGTTTACTTTTCCCACCAATCACTCTGGAATGTACAGGCCTAATCCAGTCTGCCTGGGCCCCTCCTGGCTCCTTTCATCTTCCTGCCCAAGGATTGCCAGGTCTGCAGGCTTTCCCTAGGATTGAGATGCCCCAGGATTGAGAGCAGGTATCCCACTGAGAAGTCAACCTATCTACCTCCTGCAGTGAAGTAGGGGGAGAACAGAACTAACTGGATTTAGAGTTGGAGCAGTTCTCAGAACATATTAGAAGGTATAGGATTAGAAGGTAATAGGATAATGCTCAGCTTTCTAGTTTATTATAATTTGGACACACACAGGACTGGGTTCCATAATAATGTGAGACCTATGAAAATAAAGACAGTGAGTCCAACCATTTTTCTTCAACATCACTCATAACACCAATGGAATTTTATTTTTAATATTTCTGTTGTTAACTGACATAACTCTAGTACATATTTCAATAATAATACTTAATGTGCAAATGAAAATATATATGTTACTCTACTAATGTATTTCACATATCAATCACTTCAAGGTATGAGGAAAAGGTAGTATAATCATAGACCACACTACATAGACAGAATTTGGATTATTATTTTTTCTATCAGGACAAAAATAACAAAACTTTTCCTGTAAGAAAGGATGAAGAGAACCATTACCCTATAAGCACTACAATAAATGTGGTAATAGGTTGTGTATGCTATTTCAAAAAATCATGTCTGGGCCAGACATGGTGGTTCACTCCTATAATCTTAGCACTCTGGAAGGCTGAGTCAGGTAGATTGCTTGAACTCACAAGTTTCAGACTAGCCTGAGCAAGAGCAAGATGACATACCTTAAAAAAAATAGCCAAGTGTTGTGGCAGGCACCTGCAGTTCCAACTACTTGGGAGGATGAGACAAGAGGATCTCTGGAGCCCAAGAGTGTGAAGCTATGAAGCAATGACACTGTACCAAGGGCAACAAAGTGAGACTCTGCCTCAAAACAAAACAAAACACAAACACATGTACACTGTATTTTACTCATCTGATTCCTAACTAGTTACTCTCTGCTCTCTCTCTCTCATCCTCTTTCTCTCCCTCTCTATTTCATTTACATAGGTGTGCATGCACACACACACACAGCTATTTTACTAAACCATTGGATAGTTGCATGTTATTTGACTCTTTTCCCCTAAACATTTAAGTGTAACATTTTTAACTTTTAAAAATTTTGATTATCATGGATATATAATAGTTGTACATATTTATGGGGTACCTGTGTTGTTTGGATACAGCGTTCAATGATCAAACCAGGGTAATTGCGGTGTTCATTACCTTAAAGCATTTATTATTTATTTGTGATAGAAATATTCCCAAGGCACTCTTTTTAAAATATACAACAAATTGTTGTTACCTAGAGTTGCCCTATTGGGCTGTGAAATACTAGATTGGATTCATTATATTTAACTATATTTTTGTATCCATTAGCCTCATTCCCCTTGCCACTGCCATTTGCAGCACTGGTAACCAATATTCTTCTGTTTCCATAGGATTATTTTTTTTAAACTACCAAAAATTAGTGAGAACATGGAATATTGTCATTCTGTCTAGCTTATTTTACTTAACCTAATGTCTTCCAATTGCATCCGTGCTGTTGCAAATGCCAAGATCTAATTCCGTTTTATGGCTGAATAATTTCCATTGTGTATATTTGCCATATTTTATTTTTCCTTTCATCCTTTGATAGACATTTAGTTTTATTCCATATTTTGGCTATTACACATGATGCTGCAATTAACATGGGAGTGCAAACATCTCTTAGATGTACTGATTTCATTTTTCTGAACATATACCCAGCAATGAGATTGCTCAGTCATATGGTAGATCTTTGAGGAACTTCCATACTTTTTCCACTGTAGCTACTATATTCCCATCAACAGTGTATGTGCTTTTTTCTTTCTCCATCTCTTCATCAGGATTCATTATTGCCAATCTTTTGGATAAAAGCCATTTTAACAGGGTTGAGATGATATCTCATTGTAGTTTTGATTTGCATTTCATAGATTATTAGTGATGTGAATATTTCTCCATGTGCCTCTTGGTCATTTATATGCTTTCTTTTGAGAAATGTCTATTCAGAACTGCTGCCCACTTTTAAATCACATTATTTGGGTTTTTCCTTATTACTTTATTTGATTTGCTTATACACATATAGTCTGGCTAATAATCCTTTGTCAGGTGAAGAGTATGCAAATATTTTCTCTCATTATGTGGGCTGTCTCTTCACTTTGCTGTTGGTTTCTTCACTGTACAAAAGCCTTAATTGGGATGTTATCCTAGTTGTTCATTTTGGCTTTGGTTTCCTGAGTTCTTGAGATCACACTCTTAACTGGAGGTGGAGAAAGTTGGGACTCAGGTTCCTCCCACTGACCCACCCTCAAGTTTTGCCTCTGGCCCAGGGCTGATCTAAATGTTCCCTTTGGGCAGAATTCTACAGTGTGCTGTGTTCCACTGTAAAATGGTAGCAGAGTCCCAGTACGATGTCTTACATTCACTTTTCTCTCTCCCACCTGGAAGCATGCAGATTCTGTCTCTATTCTACACTGTCAAAAGATAGGGGAGGAGTTTTGTAGGTAATTCAAGACTGTCTTTCTTTCAAGGCTTCTTTCCTTGATATTATGTTAAAATCAGGTACTGTGATCATTCACATGGTTTTTTGCTTCCTAGGAAGGTGCTTTCTTGTGTAGATAGTTGTTCAATTTGGAGTTCCTGCTGGGGGTGATTGCTAGAGGATTCTACATGCCATCTTGTTCTGCCCTTCCTGGAATATATCATAATAACAAGGCCATAATTTTACATAACCATAATATAATTACCAAACTCAGAAAATTTGACATAAATACTCATAAAGTACAAATCTTACCAGCCAAAATAAAAAGATAAGAAAAAACTATTCATGATTCTATCATAATCCTGGAGAGAGATCAGGACAGTCTAAATTCAACTCTACTGAAAATAATAATAAGATGGCTTTTAAGGGCTGTAGTACATTTTCTGTGTTAGCTATCTTGCTTTACCAAAAATATCTTTATCTTACTGGCAGGAGTAGTTTTACAACTTGGAGCAAGGCAAGGTTATGTTCCTACTCTCTTGCCCAGACTGGGAAGTTGTGACATTATCTTTCTTGATGATTACATTTCAAAAGGATGGTTCCTTTTGAAAAATACAGTCTTGATTTGCATAACTATCTCAATGCATTAAAAATATTTTCACCTCAAAGAAACAGATAAATAATTTTCAATTGTAAATTTCCTAAAGTAAATACTTTATGAAAAGGGAGGGGAAGGTAATCCTTCTGCAAGCCATCTGGATTATCCATGGGCTGGCACTAAAGGAAGGTCAGGGCACTACAGGCAGAAAAAAAACCTGTCTGAAGTTTACTAAAACTGAAGGAAATGTTAAGGTAGTGGTCTTGGTCAATGCAATAGTATTTACTAACTATTAATTATAGTTAACATAATCGGTATTAAAATTTCTCTAATTGTTTTCAAATTATCTTTTATAATCATAAAAATGTTGAGATCTATAAAAAGTAACATGAAATTATGCTTTGTTTTCTTCTATCTTTATTCTTCTTAAATCTAGAAAAATATTTCAGCTTTATTTTTGACATTTGTGAACAGTACAGGCCAGTCATTTTAGAAAAGTCCATCTGTAGTGGGGTGTCTTTATAGTTAGTTAGTATATATATATATGTAGGGATTATTCTTACTACCTTTTTAATAAATAAAGAAACTAATAGGGAAATAAATTCTATTGACTCGAATCACATAGTTCCTACGTAACTAGCCAAGTAAGGAGCTGATCCAAGTAATAAGATTTGTCACTCCTATTTATTATAATACAACAATGCCATAATTTCTAAAATACCTAAAATATGTACCTTTTTCTATATTTAATTCTTAGCAAGTCTGTGGTCATGATTTGTCCTATTCATTCATTACCTACATGTCTGCATACATAGTGTGTTTTACCTGCCTGGGTTTGTTCTCAGGCCATCGTATGCAGAGATACATAGAATTTAATCACTGCCCTAAGGGAACACTGAGATTGAAAGACAAGAAATAAGCTATAAATCCAAGGTTACAGACATATGCTTGGGTTAAGTATTACATACTATTGGAGCAGCCTAATTCAGAATTTAAAATATGGGATGATTTCTTAAAGGAGAAGTAAATTGTCATTAATTACTTCTTTCTGGATAATTAAACTTTAACAATCAATTTTATCATCTATAATTAAATGTTAAAATGAATTAAAATCACTTTTGATGAATTTTAGTGATAGTAAAATTTAAATGTTTATAAAATTAAAATAATAATGACATTGGACGCTCAAACACTGAGTCTTCCTGTTCTCAACCAAACCAGGAATTAACATTAACTGCTGGCTGTTTCTCTCAAGAGCAGCTCTAAATACTGCAGAAGGAAGAGGGAAGACTGCATCTGAATAATAAACATTAGGACATCGCAAGAAAGATCACAGAACATCCAAGGCTTGTGTGCAGTGATGGTAGACGGTAATAGAGCTTCCGAGATCAGCAGTGGGAATATAATTTTTAAGTTTTAATCTTATAGTTCCCCCAGAAGCACAAACCATCCAATATCAGTGTTGGCAATGCAATGTCAGAGTAGAATAGAATAAAAGGAAATCATGCAGCAGAAAAATAAAAGTAGAGACTAATATCCCTGATGACCATAAAGATGCAGATATCCTCAACAAAATACTAGCCAACCAAACCTAACAGTACATCAAAAAGATAATCAACCATGATCAAGTGGGTTTCAACTCTTAGATGCAAGAATAGGCCAACACACACAATCAATAAATGTGATTCACCAAATAAACTGAATTTAAACCAAAACTCATATGATCATCTCAATAGATGTAGAAAAAACATTCAATTAAATCCAGAATTCCTTAATTATAAAAACCCTCAACAAGCAGGGCATGAAAAGAACATGCATCAAGGTCATAAAAACTATATATGACAAACCCACAGCCAACATCATACTGAATGGGGAAAAAGTGAAAGCATTTCTCCTAAGAACTGGGACAAGATGAGGGTTTCCATTGTCACCACTTCTATTCTGTATACTATTAGGAATCCTATCCAAGGCATTCAAGGAAGAGAAAGAAATAAAGGCTATCCAAATCAGGAACAAACTGTCCCTGTTTACTGATGACATCTAAATACTAAAGACTCCACTAAAATACTCTTAGAATTGATAAATAAATTCAATATATTTGCAGGTTACAAAATTAATGTATAAAGTCAGACAATTAGATTTGCAAATTCATCCTACAAAAAGTGCTACATAAGTCTTTGCTGAATATCACTGTGGTCACCTTTGAAGTATTCCCCTTGAGAAGCTACACACAGACACCAGCAGCTAGTCCATCCTTCGAAGAAATTTTAGAACTCTTTTTCTGGAATGGCTATAAGAGGCTGTCATCTTGGGCATCTGGTGACCATAATGATATTCAGCAAGGAGGTATATAGCATTTTTTCTAAGATGAGTTCACAAACTTAATTGTTCACCAGTCGTAATTCTATATACTAAAAACAGCCAAATGAGAGTCAAATCAAGAATGTAATTCCAGGGGCGGCACCTGTGGCTCAAAGGGGTAGAGAGCCGGTCCCATATGCTAGAGATGGCGGGTTCAAACCCAACCCTGGCCAAAACACACACACACACACACACACATACACACACAAAATGTAATTCCATTTACAATAAGTGTGAAGAAAATAAACTCCCAAGGAATATACTTAACCAAGGAAGTGAAAGATTACTATACAGAAAACTACAAATCAGTGATGAAAGAAATCATAGGTAACACAAATGAAAAAACATTATTCCATGCTTTAGAAAGCTCAACTTTAAGTAATTTATAGAGTTAGTGCAATTCCCATTAAAATACCAATTTTATTTTTCACAGAATTAGATAACAAAAAATCCTAACTTTGCATGGAACCAAAAAGAACCCAAATATCCAAAGCCATCCTAATCATAAAGAACAAATCTGGAGGCATCACTGTATCTGAGTTCAAATTATATTGAAAGTCTACTGCAACCACAGCAGTATAGTACTGTGTAAAGGTAGAAACAGAAACTAATGGAACAAGATAGAAAACCCAGAAATGAAACCATACAGCTACAACCAATTGATTTACGACAAGTCAGACAAAAACATACACTGAGGAAAGGAGACCTTTTTCAACTAATGGTGCTGGGAAACTGGACTACCACATGCAGAAGAATGAAATTGAATCCCTGTCTCTTACTGTTTGTAAAAATTGACTGAAGATGGCTTATGTAAAACCTGAAACCTTAAAAATTCTAAAAGGCAATGTAGGACAAACTCTTCTAGACATTGGCCCACGCAAGTACTTTGTGATAAATTCCCTAAACACACGCGGCAAAACAAAATAAATAAATGGAACTCAATTAAAGTAAATATTTCAGCAATGTAAGTCATTAGCAGAGTAAATAGCATACAGAACAGGATTAAATTTTGTAAATTATAATCCCTCTAAAGGCTAATGTTGAGACTCTACAAGGAATTCAATTAAATCAGAGAGAATGAAACAAATAAATACATCCAAAATTTGGCAAAGGACAAGAACAGATTTTTTTCAAACAAGACAAACAAATGGCCAATAGACGTATGGGAAAAATGCTGAACATTACTAATCATCAGGAAATGCAAATACTGTGAGATACCACCTTACACTTGTCAGAATAGCTATTACTTCTGACATGTCATAAATCAATTGGTTGTAGCTATATGATTTCATTTCTGGGTTTTCTATCTTATTATTAGCAAAAACAACAAATGTTGGTGCAGATGCAGTAAAAAGGGAAGACTTTTTTTTTTTTTATTTTTGGGGATTCATTGAGGGTACAATAAGCCAGGTTACACTGATTGCAATTGTTAGGTAAAGTCCCTCTTGCAAAAAAAAAAAAAAAAAGGGAAGACTTATTTGCTCTTGCTGGGAATGTAACCTAGTATAACCTCCTTGCAAAATACTATGGAGATTTCTGAAAGAACTAAAACTATACCTACTATTCCAGCCAGCAATCCCACTACTACTCAAGGAAAATAAGCCATTTAATAAAGAAGAAAGAAAAACTCAAATGTTTTCGAGAGTACATATCATAATTTTTAAGATGTGGAATCAACCTGAGTGCCCATCGACTAATTAGCAGACAAAGCAAATATTTCATACACACACACATGCCATGGAATAAAAAGGAATGAAATAATGCCTTTTACAGGAACTAGTGTGGACCTTCACTTAGGAACCGTTATCCTAAGTGAGTATCTCAGGAATCTTAAAAGAAATACCACATATTCTCACGTGTAAGTGAGAGCTAAACAAAGAATGTATATAGTATTGAAGTGATATAATGGACATTGAAAACGAAGAAAAGGGAACTTAGGGAAAGGGATAAAAGTCTACCTACTAGGTAAAGAGTACTAATTTATGGCTTTCACATGAAAGCTATAACTCAGTTATAACCTAAGAATAGGGGGAAGTGGGCGGAGGGAGGGTGATTGGTGGGATTACACCTGCGGTGCATCTTACAAGGGTATATGTAAAACTCAGTAAATGTAAAATGTAAATGTCTTAACACAATAACTAAGAAAATGCCAGGAAGGCTATGTTAACCAGTGTGATGAAAATGTGTCAAACAGTCTATAAAACCAGTGTCTGGTGCCCCATGGTCGCATTAATGTACACAGCTATGATTTAATAAAAAAATAAATAAATAAAGATTATTACTGTAAAAACTCAATGCCACATTGGAAAACAAAAAGGGATAATTATCCTAGCAATATAATTTGAGATTTATTGAATAACTAGGTTTTACTTAATTCATACATATGTGATACAGAGACTTTATAAAATTCCTAGAAAACTAAGTATTAGATAAATGTTGTCTCTTTAGGTGAACTCAAAGTATAAAACTATTTAAACATTTATTGAATAAAGAACATATCATATTTGGTAAGGAAAAAAAAAAAGAGTACAATAGAAAACCTGACTTTAACATTATACAATTAATCCATGTTTTAAAAAAAGCACACAAATGTATCTCCTAACTCTATGAAATGATAACTTTTTAAGACATTAATTTAATATTAAAAATTTAAGAGGAAATTGCCACATCATATTGGATGACTGATGAGTGTTATGTTAACAATATCATTCCTTTTTACCACGTTTTTCTCCTTGTACACATCCTCTTCACCTCGTATTTAATCTTATGAATCTCCAGTCATATTTAACATAATATTTTACTGTTGTCTAAGTCACCCCCTCAAAAAGATATCTGCACTCTGTTCATTTAGCATTATTTAAAATAGCTAAGATATGGAAATGACCTAAATGTCTTATTTGTTTGTTTATTTATTTTACAATTCAAGAGGCTGGAAGGTGTAAAACCAAGGTGCTGGCATGTTTGGCATCTGGTGAAAACTTTCCCTTACTTTCATTTGGCACCTTATTGTTGCATCCTCCTGCGGGAAGGACTGTTGTGTTTTCCCATGACAGAGGGGATGTAAGGGGTGAACTTACCCCTTCCAGCCCATTTATATGACACTGACTGGTCCAATCATGAGGATTGAACCATCATAGTCTAATCGCCTCCTACAAGCCTTAACTCATCATACCGTTGTCTTGGGAATTACATTTCTGCACGTCTTTTAGAAGGTGCATGTCATAGTCTTTGGCATGTATTCATCGTTTTTCTTCTGTATAATTTTCAAAGTGTAGTCTTTCAGAGACACACGTCCTGCTTCAGGTAGAAGCTTCAGGTCTAATACTGTGCTTTCAGCCAAGGCCTGATTTTTTTGGTTGCCTCTGCTCAGCTATAAAGCTGAAGCCCCTTAACTTTGAAATCAACAATCACTTCCAAAATGGCCATTCTGTTTGTGTCAGCACTATATAACCGGTCCTCTTACTATCCCTCTCTCACTCTTTTGCTCTCTCCTCATCTTTGTACTTAAAAAAAATTCAATCATAACTGTCTATTTCTTATAAAGTTGACTTATACAGTTCTTAATATGACTTTTTTTTTTGAGATAGAGTCTTAACTTTGTCACCCTCTGTGAAGTGCTGTGATGTCACGGCTCACAGCAACCTCCAACTCTTGGGCTCAAGTTATTCTTTTACCTCAGTCTCCCAAGTAGCTGGGACTACAGTTGCCACCACAACACCAGCTATTTTGAGAGATTGGGTCTCACTCTAGCTCAGGCTGGTCTTGAACATGTGAGTTCAGGGCAATCCACCTGCTTTGGCCTCCCAGATTGCTAGAATTATAGGCGTGAACCACCGCATCTGGCCTCTGAGTATAACTTTTGAGAAATTTTCAACAAATGTGCATACAATGTCACTAAAGATAAGTTTTGTTTCCATTTTTGAACTATTTTCTTTTTCATCTGTGACTTGTAATCTTGGCTTTGGGGTTCTCACTATTGAAAAGCTTCTTTTATGTAAGTTTAGTGGTAATTGGATATATTAACAGTAGGATTATAAACAGAAGTTCAATTTGTTCGATGTTTGTTATGGGCAATTCAATTTAATTACCAAAGTTTCAATGAACAAACCAACACAGTGATAATTAATTTACTCAGACTTCATTGTTTATTATGTAACCAAACTTTATGCACGTGCCCAAACTTATATTTTTAGCATAAATGTTTAGAAATTTCTACTTGATTTTTTCCTGCATAGTTATGTAAATAAATGAAATCAATAATTTACTTCTAACTCAAGAAAAGCATAGGTCGTTAACAAATTTATAAAGTGAAAGATGCATCTATTTTTCTTTAATAAGCTGCATATAAGCTATTTTTCTTTAATAAGCTATGATATTTATTTCATTAGGCTGAAATGGTGGTTGTATTTCATTATGCTGAAATGGTGGTGTGTACATTTAATATTCAAAAAATTTTAGAAAATACAAAGACCAGTACATTAAAATTATAAATAGAAACAATACAGCATAACAACTATTTTATAGCATTTACATCATATTAGGTATTATAAGTAATCTAGAAATGATTTAAAGTATTCTGGAGGGTGTACATACGTTATATGGAAATACAACTTCATTTTATATAAGGGGTTACTAGAACATCCTCAGATTTTGGTATCCACTGATACCAAAAGGAGAAGCAACACCAAACAAATACCAAAGAATAATGTACCCTTGTAATGTCCAATGACCTCCAAAATATGATCATTAATAGTAATACTGTCCATCTGCCAAACATCCTCCCCCCAACCTTCTCCTCCCTCCTACTTCCCTCTATCCCTGAACTGGACTATATTAGTGTTTTATTATTCTTATGAGCATGTAATTGTTTCTATATTGATTTCATATTAGTATGGAGTACACTGGATATTTATTTTTCCATTCTTGAGATACTTTACTAAAAAGAAGGTATTTGAACTTCATCCAGGTAAATGTAAAAGATGTAAAGGCTCCATCTTTTTTAATGGCTGAATGATATTCCATGGTATACATATATCACAGTTTGTTGATCCATTCACGGTTGATGGGCACTTAGGTTGCTTCCACGACTTGGCAATTATGAATTGAGTTGCAGTAAACATTCTAGTGCAAATATCTTTGTGGGAAAATGATTTTTGTTCTTCTGGGTAGATACCTAATGTGCACGTAGAGAGAGTGTGTAACATGCTCCCAGGGTGAGGAGATCTTCTACAAATGGAACTTTACCCTGGAAATGAAAACAATGTAATCTAAAAATTGCACCCTAATGTTAATTTGAAAAAATAAAAAACAAATACAAATTAATTGCTACAAAAATAAAATAAAATAAAATAAAATAAAACAAGTACGTTAAAGAACATAGTAAAAAAAATAGTAATACCTTTCTAAGTTATTTAGTAAAGTGCCATGGCTAAAAATAAAATTTCTGCAGATTTTCAAATTTCACTTTCAAGAATGACTTTGTCTGAAGTGATCAATATCTGGTCAAACCCTAATCCTCAACTTTTAATATTCCTAGTTGTTTTAGTGAATGTGACTGAATAACAGAAACCATTGATCAAATATTTCTTTCTTTTTTTTTGTTTTTTGAGTCAGAGTCTCAATTTGTCACCTCCTGTAGAGTAGTGTGATATCATAGCTCACAGCAACCTCAAACTCCTGGGCTCAAGTGATCCTCTTTTCTCAGCCTCCCAAGTAGCTAGGCTACAGGTGCCCACCACAACACATGGCTATGTAGAGATGAGGCCTCACTCTTGCTCAGGCTGGTCTTAAACACCTGCCAGGGCCTCTCAGAATGCTAAGATTACAGGAGCTAGCCACCACGTCTGGCCCATTGATCAAATATTTCAAACCAAGAATCTAGACTTCTTTTCTTCTACTGTCTTCTCACTTAAAGTCCAAAAGCAATTATTGCTGATTTAGCTTTTCATCTATTTTTATAATTTATTCATTTCTTGTCCTCAACCCTGCTGTCATTTGAATTCAAACTACCATTATATCTCACTTAGAAAACTGTAGAATATTTCTACACACATCTTTGGACTGTTTATAATCCACTCTTTTTGGATTTTGTTATTTATTTATTTTTGCTTTTTTTCCTGCTAGATTAATTTTTATTAAATCTTAAATCATGTTAGAACGTTTTCCTCCTACAACTTTCCAATGTCTTTTGTTTATTCTTAGCGTAAATCAAGTTGAAAAAAATAGCCCTCATCAATCCTCCCTTGTGTCTAGTTTATATCATATCAACTGAAATAGTTTGCTTCCTTAAAGTCATTGTTATCTGAAATATTTATGCCTGTGTGTTTGTGTATTAACTGAACTTTCCATTACATTATAAATTCCATAATACCTGAAAAGTTGTCTATACATATGAATCTATTAAGGAAATGTAAAAATGTATATCAGCTTTAAGGAATCTTGGCATATGATTGAGCTTATTTGCAATATTGAGGTTAAATATGGTATATAATATTATACCATTATACTGTTATAAACTCTGATTATGAGTTTTCAGAAAAATTAGGTGGAAGAATTTTTATTTAATGTTATATACAATAAGAAAGTTTTTATATTTTGCTTAAATTTGTTTCAAAAACAACTTATTTTAATAATTTATATAATGTTAATTTCCAAGGCGTAAAGTATACAATGATTGCATACTAACCATGACAAGTAAGCCAATTTCAAAGGATATATAGGGTAATGAGTATTTGCTTATTTTTAAGTGCTGTATTTTAAAAACATGAATAAATAATAAGAAAACACTTTTAAAAAGTAAAAATAATTTCTTCATGCTTCTATGAACTTTCATTTCAAAAATCACCTTTATATTTTTTCTGTTGAGAGATTCTATTGTGTTTTTGCCTCAGTGTCATAAAACACCATTTGGCCCTTACTCTAGAGATTTGTAATAGATGTTTGCAATAAAGCAATTCAGCCATAAAATATATCCACTAAAAAGATTGCTAAATGACTGTAGATGCTCCCTGACTTTCCTTTTAAAATTATCATAACATTTTCAACTTTACCAATATAATCACCATTAAGCAATTTACTTGGTCCCAATTTTAGTAGCTATTTTTAAGAAAGAAATCACTCTGCTTGGCAATCAGGAAGAAACTATTCCACACACATTTTCAGAATAGACATTTAAAATAACAATGTTTAAGAAGAAAAAGTGGTAATAGGATGATTTAGGCAAACAATGTGTAAAGAAAGCAAAAAAGTATACCAAAAACCTAGATAACTTATTTCTAATTAAAGAAATCTCTTTCCTTATATTCATCTATAAGCAACAAAATAGTTCTTCCTAATATATATATTTGCCAGTGACAAATGATAGAAAAATTGGGATAGACATATAAGTAGATCAATAGATCAATAGATAGATATCTAAGTAAATAATTACATTTATTATTTGTTGATTTAGCACTTTACATTTGAAATTATTACATTTGAAATTTGAAATCGAATAAAAGACATATACACATGAAGTACAAACATAAAATCAGTACAGAATGACATTAATAAAGATGTTAAGACTTAAAAATGTGAACTTATAAAATATATATCCTCATCATAAAATAATAGTCTTTCAGAGATGAAACTACATAGTCATTCACCAGCTCAACCATCATTTTTTACAACCAAAGTTACCAAAACACGAAGACACATGTTGAAGTTAATAGGCAGGAGGAAGGTAAATAAAAGCCAGGATATTTCCACAAAGGCATTAATAAAGTAAGTAATTTTTGAAAGGATACACTGTTGAAAATTATTCAAAATAAGCATAGTCAGTTAATGTAACTTGTGTGCTTACTTTTCTTTGTTAGCAACAGAACACATGTATGTTTATATATTTCTAGACATGTATAAATGTTTAATGTTTTAAATATTTACTTAACTATTGATTTAATTCTCATATACCAAGACAGATTGACAGCAAACAAAAGATTTTGGTAAACCACAACTGCAGTTGACATTATTGTGTGTTTCCAATTCTGCCTTCTGAAATACAAAGGAAAATACAGACATGAATTTTTGGTAGTAATACTTAAAGTGGTTATCAGAAAACCTAACTTCTTATTCTCAATAAAACTTTATTTCTATTAAACTCATTAGAACCCCCTTGTAAAGATATAATGTGTGTTTATGTATAAGTGTACACATGTGCATATGTATAATCAGTATTTTAACTTTGAGAAAAATTTTCAGGTTATTGCAGTAGGTTACGAAAATTACTTTTCTTCATTAATAAAAGAGATAAAAATAAATTCTAACTAAACAGGTATTACAAGGTATGCCAAAAAATTCTATAATTACAGATATTATGCGTATATTTTCTTTTTTTATCCTTGATAGTATATAAATGGATAATCAATTCTACTGGATACAATATACTTGTAATTATTATTGGATTTCTACCCATAATTACAATATAAATATGCTCTGTATGACAGAATCTTTTTGGGAAAAAATTAGGAACAAATGATATGAGTATACATGTATTGGTTTGTAGAACTTAGAAAGCCCCATATTTTATGAGAAGAATGAATAGGGGAAATATATTTTAGTATACTGTAGAAATTTATATTGACAGGTAAGTAAAAATAAAAATCAAATTTTTATTTATTTGTAAAAATACTACCTAAGTCCTACCCCAATATTCACTTCAGTAAATATTACTGTGTATTTTAATATAGTCTATTTATATAGTACTGCAATAAATAGAACAGAAGAAACTGATAGATAATACAAACGATTTTATATATCATATTTTACATAAATGTTGAGAACGTCACAGAAATGTGGGCACTTATCAGATGAAGGGGAGGGAAAGCAAGAGACAAATGGATTCTTTTGAAATAAAAATATTTCAATAATTTCTTGAGACAGAAGATGAAAAACAAATAAGAATAGGAGCTTATTGAATGCACTATGATCTGCAGAAAAGATGTGAATATTTTTTCAATTCAGAATAGATTCTTTAATTAGGTAGTGTCTTTTACAAACTAGATTTTATTCCTAACTTCTTAGTTTATGTATTTTTCATTTCCTATAATTGCTAATTTCCAAAATTCTTCTCATGATGCTTTCTCTGCTTCTCTTGGAACACAAAGGAAAAAGACAAAAGCTGACTTCAATAACAAATAATCTTCAAACTAGTGTTTTTAAAACTAAATGGGGGGTGGCGCCTGTGGCTCAGTCGGTAAGGCGCCGGCCCCATATACCGAGGGTGACGGGTTCAAGCCCAGCCCCGGCCAAACTGCAACCGAAAAATAGCCGGGTGTTGTGGCGGGCACCTGTAGTCCCAGCTACTCAGGAGGCTGAGGCAAGAGAATCGCTTAAGCCTGGGAGTTGGAGGTTGCTGTGAGCTGTGTGAGGCCACGGCACTCTACCGAGGGCCATAAAGTGAGACTCTGTCTCTACAAAAAAAAAAAAAAAACAAAAAACTAAATGGGACTGGGCCGCGCCTGTGGCTCAGTTAGTAGGGCGCCGGCCCCATATACCGAGGGTGGTGGGTTCAAGCCCGGCCCTGGCCAAACTGCAACCAAAAAATAGCCGGGTGTTGTGGCAGGCGCCTGTAGTCCCAGCTACTTGGGAGGCTGAGGCAAGAGAATCGCTTAGGCCCAGGAGTTGGAGGTTGCTGTGAGCTGTGTGAGGCCACGGCACTCAACCGAGGGCCATGGAGTGAGACTCTGTCTCTACAAAAAAAAAAAAAAAAAAAAACAAAACTAAATGGGACTTACCAATTTCCTAAATTCTATCATGTCTTAAGAAGATACATGACCACATTAAATCAAGGCTCTATTGTTTATTGTATGACCGACTATATATTTGGTATCTTTTTTAATGCATGTCTTACATATTTTAATCCATATTGAGCCCAGGAATATACTCTATAAGAACCAATTTTTATTTATTTTCTTGAAATAAAAAAGGCAAGTGAGTATAAATAAATTATGTACGTGTATTCATTCCATAAGTGAGTATAAATAAAGGGTAGATCAATGGATACATACCTTCATATATACATACATGTATATTCCAGAATGTACTATCTACCCTTACTTATTCAGCTGAAAAATATTATGCCAATAGAATCTAAACTATAAACATACAATGTGGTAGATACAGGTCATAGAGTACAGAAAGAGACTTTATACATTATGTTGCATATATGGGCTTGTACTTGGTTTAATGTTTGAAACTGGATTTGGCCTCCTCTTGCTCTATGACCACTCAACCAAGAATCCTTTAGGCAAGTTTCAAAAATAAGAATAAAAGTTGACTAAAATGTAGTGGGAAAAATAACAGAGTAGAGGTTAGAAAATGTGGTTGTTAGATCACAGAACCTTTGGCAGGGCACAGTGGCTCATGCCTATAATCCTAGCACTCTGGGAGTCCAAAGTGGGAGGATTGCTGGAGCTCAGGAGTATGAGACCAGTCCAAACAAACTGAGACCCTGTCTCTAGTAAAAATAGAAAAAAAATATTAGGTGAGCATTGTGGTGAGCACCTGTAATCCCAGCTACTTGGCAGGCTGAGGCAGTAGGATCACTTAAACCCACGAGTTTGAGGTTGCTGTGAGTTATATTTACACCCTAGCACTCTAACTGGGGTGACAAAATGAAACTCTATCTAAAAAAAAAAAAACTCAGAACCTTTACTGTGGGTATTTGTAGAAAAGCGGAACTTTAGCATTCATTTGTTAGGTCACTACTCCATACAAAGGCCTTTGATTATTGGTAATTTAATTGATTTTCATGTGTCATAGTCTCTTTATAAAAACACCTCAAATTGAGGCTCAGAGTTTTTCCTTCTTGAATAAAGCTATTTAACTGTCATTTCCTGAGAGGAGAAATTGATCTAAATGTATCCTGGATAATATCAGGGACTATCCTAATGACATTCATCACTTTCACAATATAAGAAAACTCTGCTGTGTTTGTGAGTTGCCACTGTAAGACTTGTGTCATGAACCTCATTCCCATGTTAAAGGCCACCCAGAGGTCATACTTAGAGCTGAGTTTTTTTATAACTGTTATCATGGATTCCACTGAAGTTAGTGCACCTAAGGCTAGTTAAATTACAAATAATTCATAGATTTTGTAGTAAAAGTGATACGTGACAATTACAAAGAGAATTACACAAATCACAAAAGAAAATATGTGTAAACTCACTAATCAGATATACTGTATTCATAGAGTATGGTGTGGATTAATCATAGTTACACATTGTTGCTGCATGAATTATTCTGAACAAATGTCAGGCATGAGTCAACATTGAGATAAACTTAGCACACTAAAATGTATGGTTTTGAAATAGTATTATAAATAAAATTTTATTTTAATTACCAATTATTAAAATTTCCCAGAGAAGTGTGAGAGAGACAAGAAGGAAAAAAAAGGTAGAGGGAAGGTGGAAGAAAGGAATTAAAGGAAGTCACGTACTCAAACACAAATAAGTGTGGAATTTCCATTATAAATGAATAATTATCATTTCTTTATCAATTAGGAAACAAAGCTTTTTATGTTTATATGTCATTAAGACTTTCAACAAACACAGAAAATTTAATTAAGAATCCAGCCTGTGAACATTCCAAGAGTGTGTGTCTAAAACATTGGTTCCTACTAATGCGCAACTGTGTGAAGGAGGAAGGAAGGGTTCCTATGTTTAAAAAAAAAATCTTCTCTCTTTCATACAGACAAAATACACAGTTTCTCTGTGAATGTTTTTCTTTTATTATTCTAAATTAACTCTCAAATGAACAATCTTGAGATATCAAAAATTTTCCTAAGTAACCACTGCAATCTGAAATAGGCTATTTTAAAAGATAAACACACACACATACAAAAAATATAAAAATCTAGAGTTTTTCCAGAGAAAACACAAGTTTATTAGTGGGTAAATTGGTGACAGTCAGTCATAAGCAACATTAGCAATGTGTCGGTCAGATAGCAGTCCCTGAAGAAGCAAAAGTGTGGTGAAGAGATTGATCTCAAAGCGAATTTCACAGGTCAAATCTAAGAAGGATGAAATTTCTGTTAATATTTTGAAAGAAAAAGCCAAGGATGCATGTTTGATAAGAACTTCTGAGTTCATTAGTGTTTGATGTGGGCTTAGAATACAGATCCATATACGCCATGTCAATCTATTTCCCACTCTACAGTGCATGAGGTCACAACTCACAGCAACCTCAAACTCTTGGGCTTAAGTTGTTCTCTTGCCTCCCGAGTACCTGGGACTACAGGCACTCACCACAATGCCTGACTATTTTTTGGTTGCAGTTGTCATTGTTGTTTTGCAGTCCCAGGCCGGCTGGAACCCTCCAGCTTCCATGTGTGTGTGGCCGGCACCTTACCCACTGAGCTGCGGACGCGGCCACAGGACCCTATTCTTATATAGAAACAATAGTTCAGATAATAGGTAGGCAGATAGAATCGTGGGGGCAAATCAAGACTTTGTCAAGCTATCACGAAAAATAATAATTAGCACAAATCTGATCAGATAATCAAAAATTTCTTTAAAACTTTTTCCATCACAAATAAAATAGGCTTAATACAAAAAAGCTCAACAAAATATTCAAAGTTCACATTCCGTGCAAGTGTTATCTCACTATTCCCAAAAAGGTGCTGTTGAGTAGGTAGAGGCTCAAGGGATCTCAATATGTGATTCAGAATTCTAGTCTGTGTCAGCATTAGTAAGGATCTCCGTGAAATCATAGTGAAACCCCCACTAATAAACAAATGGCCAAATATATACTTGTATTCAAAGAGAATTGTTTATTAGCTTGATGCTGCAAAGGTGGCAGCCCACTAGAGAAACTGTGTTGCATTTCAGAAAGGACAGGAGCGTGGGTGTTCTCACAGGGTTCCGGCTTGTGGGAAATGATTCCAATCCAGGATCAGGGAAGCAGGATCCCCTTTAAACCAAACATCCTAAAAGAATGGCTACTCAGAAGTGGGTCTCTTGGTGCTCTCAGTTCAAGATGTGGCAGGGAATATCATCAAAAAGACATCAACAAGAATGGTTCCTTGCCTTGGGGTCTGTAGCTCAGCAGCTAGGGCGCCAGCCACATACACCAGAACTGGTGGGTTCCAACCTAGCTCAGGCCTGCCAAACAACAATGACAACTGCAACCAAAAAACTGCCGGGCGTTGTGTTGAGCACCTGTGGTCCCAGCTACTTGGGAAGCTGAGGCAAGAGAATTGCTTAATCCCAACAGTTTGAAGTTGCTGTGAGCTGTGACACTACAGTACTCGACCAAGGGTGACATAGTGAAACTCTGTCTCAAAAAATAAAAAATAATGGTTCCCTGGTTATTCTGCATATTTGAAGTGTTTTTTGATATGTTTTTCTCAATATATTGTTTTCTATTGCCTTGTCCATACCCTTTTGAAAACATAGTTAATGGTCTGTGGGAACAACACATTTTGATTTTCAGAAGGGCTGTTTCTGCACAAAGGTGGCCATGATTGTAAATTTGAGAAACATAAACCTGGCCTGATGCCTGATATATCGCTCTTTCTTCACCTATCCCTCCCTTTCATCATTCCTTTTATGGGAGTATTAAATGCATTTTTGATTTACAGTATTTTTGATTCATGATGGCTGTATCAGCATATAACCCCATGTAAGTGAGAAGGATCTGTATAGGGGAAAGTTTGATTATCCAAAAGGATAAATATTAAAGTTTTTCAGTTGACACATGATTTGTATAAGTTTTTTTTATAAGTTTTATTAATTAAAAAATGCAGAATTGTTCTGCTTGCCAGAGTTCATAACGTTTCCTGATCTTCCTCCCAACTCCTAAAGCATTTTCTACTGTTCTTCAAGCCCTAAAGCTACCATGAGTTAAAATGGAACCAGTTTATTTTCTAAAATGCAGTGGTTTTTCATAAGTACATTTTAGCAACAGCATCTGTATCGTGAACCTATAAAATTAATTCCTTCAGAAAAACAATTTCATCCATTTCAGTGGTGTTTGAACTCTTGCAGGGTGGTGGAGAAATTTTGTTTCTTCCATGTCTAAAACAGTTGAGTTTTGAGCTTCCTCTGGCCTGTTTATAAATAATGAAAACTGAGGCCCTGCAGTCTGCTCTCTTTTTTCTTTATCAATGTTTAATGGAAAGGGAGAGGGAAAGGAGAATGCATGCTGTTAGCTATTATCTTTACAAATGACTTGTTAGCCTTTTATTTGCCTGCTCATGCTTCAAACACTCAAAGGATATTTTCAGAATCTCAGGAGATGAAGGTTCAATCCTGAAATGATGTGACAGGCTGTATCTTCTTTAAGAGATTTTGACATGATATTAAGCCATAGTTACAAGCCAATACTTGAATGGGAAGCGCTGGGAAAATCTTTCAGAGCTGGAACACAGCATTTACAGCAGGAGGCAGGTGTCTGCACCAGCGAAGCAAACAACAATATGATATATTTAGTATCAAAAATGGAAGCAAAATTACTGATTCTTTACCACTGGGGACAATGGAAGAACTTGCATGAGGAAAAATATCATCTTTTGGGGATCCAGAAAATGTTAATTTACTGACAGTATGAAATATACTCCCATCACAGCATGTGCACTCAGAGCCAGGTGCTGCTCTCAATATTGTCTTTGAATTTGTTTCCTTTTCAGTGACAGAATGTGAAGCAGCTGTACTGGGCATGTGGAAGGAAAGCAAAGAGCTTTTAATTAGCAATTAGAGAGCTGTTCATTTCTTTTGGGACCCCTCTCTCTTTCTCTCTCTCTTTTTCTTCTTTATACTTTTAGTAAATTTTTTTCAGGAGTTTCTGCATGTCCCACAAAGCACAAAGAAATTAAAGGAGCAACTTAATATGATAGGTTAAGGATGTGGGTTCTGTACTGTTGATGAGAATATTTAGAACCCTAGATAAAGCTTTTTTAATGGAAATTAAATCCATAAACAGGATAAATACTACCTTGAACATTCTGTTACTAAAAGTATTGTGTTCTTAAATTAAAAAATAAAATGTAGCCACTGACACTTGGATTTTTCTCATGATATAATTTTAGCATATATTTCTTTATGTTGTCATATAAATGGTCTACATATTTGTTATTAATCAGTAAGTATTAATCATTATACATGAATGATAGTACTATATAGATAAACCTATACATAACTATGTTTACAGCATATGTATACTAGTATAACTATTTACAGTAGAACCTCTGTAAGTTAACCACTCAAGGGACTATAGCAAACAGGTCAATATACAGAGGTGGTCAACAAAAGGAACTTCCAGAGAGTACATGTGATGCATGTCTGATCTATGAAAATTAGGTCAATATAAGGAGGTGGCCAATGTAGGAAAGGGGGTTAACTAAGGAGGTTCTACTATATGTTAATATGTATATAAGCTAAAAGAAGCATTATTTTATAAATCTGGAGCAAGAAAATTTACATAAAAATTATTATAACATTGATTCCCCCTTCTGAAAATTTAGACAGATTTTCATTTTCTTTTAACTACAAATAATGACATATTTCTATTGCCTACTTCTATTTCTAGAATTTTAGGATTGTAAAGAATTTTTCATATGCTTTTTACTATTATTCATGCTTTATATTATATTTTTATTTTAAAAGCATAAAATTCCTCTTCATTTAGATGCCTCTTCCAGATTAGCTTTCTTTCTCTCTTGAAGTGTTTACTCATCCTAAATTAGCATTACAGAATAACATCAGTATCAAAAGACCATGTCTGACTAGTAAATGCCCTGATATAAACAGTGTTTGTATTGATGGTGGTGTTTTAGCAATGGTTAAATTTTCCTTTCACCTTTCTTTCAAAGGTTAGCTTCTTAGTATCCTAACTAGAGCATAAGCAATAACAAGTCACATTAAGCCACATTGGGTTATGAGACTTGACTTGATCTGGATCTTAAAGTAATTTAAAATAACTTTTGAATAGGCAGGAAAGAAGGGCAGATTACTACATGGTATCAGAGAAGAAACCAGCCCAAGCAAAGTCAGAAACAGGAATCAGAAAGGAATATGCCTGGAAGAGTCAGAAGTCTGGGCCTACTGGAAAGTAAGAATGAATATTAGAAATTGCTTTAAAGTGCACTTTCATTAACAACTTGAAACTAAAGAGGTTCTAGAAAATTAAGTCTTTGAGCTTGCACTTGATGCAATGGAAAATAAATAAATAAGATCACAACTATGAATTATAAAATCTGATAGGAGCATTGAATAAGTGGTAGCATATGGTCCAGGCTTCAACCATCAGCAAACTTGGGCTTTAATCTTGTTCAAACTCTAAGACTTAGTAGCATTGAATTTCATTATTTGAAAATGAGAGCAATACTTCGACCTTGTGTTTAATGAGCTGTATTTGGTAGACTCTAATCAGGACACCGTGTTTTTTTCTATCACTAAATTTAAACACTGTGTTGTATCAATAGTCTTTGACTCTTAATGACATCTCAAGAAAAACTCACAAGCTTCTTAATAACTTGCAATTCTAAGTACAGACTTATTCAATAATGTCAAGGACAAGTTAAATCAAAACATTAAACCCATGTGCACTCTCAATCTCCTCATATTTTCTCAGCAGAGTCTTGACCAGTGGCCTACAGACCAGTAATGGCAATGGGTATAGGGCCTTTGATAAATGCAGTCTGTTCTTTCGATTTCCCTGTTTTACCTTTTCCCAGAATGGACACTTGTGCTTACTTCAGACTTGAGGAGGGAGCAGAGGACCGAAAGTGCAATTTTCTTTTGATGTGATAAGTGATACAGTCTCTGAAAGTTCCTCTCACAGCCTGCTAGGAGGACTGAGGGTCAGCCTCTTGCAGTGAGAATTTTCTCATTACTGGCGACTGGCAACTTAGGTAGAGTCCTATAATCATGACTTCAGTGTAGCCAGTGAAATAGTGAAAATGCAGCTGTGCCAACTGCTCACCTCTCTCCTCTTGCCTTGCTATCCTGGGAGCCTCCAAACTTCAGACTCTATCAGAGGAGAAACCAGTCTTGGTTTCATGCCTTCACTTCCAATGAATGGACACATAGATATTTTGAGTTTTATATAGATCTGGAAAAGCTGTGAGATAAAGTTTTCCTCTTACATGGCAACTCCAATGTGTATGGCAGATTTTCTGGGATTGCTTAGCTTAAGTTGAGGAAAATTATGGGGAGATCCTGATAAAATTCAGTCCCTCTTCTGACAAAAATGCCAGATTATTGTCTACATCTATAATTCTCTACATTATTCTCTACATCTGTAATTTTCCCCAAAGGATACTCTCAAAAGTATGATCCTTAAATGGACTGTGTACATGTAACAGAAGTTCATGGGGGATGGCAATTTTTGATTTTGACTCACCAAGTGTGTCATCATTTAAAACACAATCATCACTATCTCACCTTATTCTCAGTTTTGATGCCATAGTAAAATTCTGAAGCAATGGGAAAAGTACCCAGTATATGCTAATATCTATAAAAAACTTTTAGAAGAGTCTTTTAGAAAGATTTTATTCTACTATATGGTAGAATAAAGTAGATAAGTCTATGCTTTCAATTAGACATTGACACAGTTTTTTGCATTATCCCAATAATGGTTGACAACAATCAAAATTCACTTTTTATTACTGTGTTATAATTCCTTCTGTATTATAAAGTATGTTAAAATAAAATATGATATAGAGGCGAATGCCTGAAATTAATCATTTTATTTAAGAAGAATTGCAATCTGGGGTATAAATACAAATCAGGTGGTCTTTGGTATGACCAAAGAACAGAGTTAGCATTTTTTTTTAATTAAAAAAGAGAAATGTTATGTATTATTCTTTGAGAAAATTCATTGACACTACCAAGGCTTTTTACCAGTTGGCAAGTCTTGACTGGTAAGTGATTGCAATGGGCAAAACTCGTCCTAGGGTCATATAGCAGCTTGTTTTAGCATCCATTAAATACAACTGGTTTCAGAGTAAGTAGACAGTTCAGCCTTCTCTCAGAAAGTTAAATTCTTTAGAGCAGTAGTTCTCAACCTTCCTAATGCCACGATGTATTTTCATTATTACAAAGGGGTCCCAACCCACAGGTCGAGAACCGCTGCTTTAGAGCAATGCCTCTAGACTACGTTTTGGTTGCTTAGAAAAAGAATGATCAAATTATATGATCAACTTTCACAAGTACAGTGGAATGTCAATTTATAGTGATATTATTTATTTTTCAATGTTAAAAGGAAATTAATAAAACTGAAAAACAAAATATAATTGATTCTCCTTATGTAATTAATTACCCTGCTATATCATATACTTTTAAAAACAGACTTCTTTGTTATGTTTTATATAATATTTATTCAGAGGAATGCAAAACATTATCCTTTTCTATTATTATACTATTTCATTTTTCTATCAGATAATAGATACAGTTTTCTAAATCATAATGAGGATAATAATAAACAATGTATATAACAAAAATATGCATATCATATATTTCAGAAACTTGTATATTTTGGAGCATAAACAAATCATAAAAAGCATTTAGTCTAATAGTATATTTTTCACTGAGAAATAATTTGAATCATGGAGAGAAAATTTGAATAACTAGGGTCTCACATTTAAGAAATAATAAATATGATATTTTAAAAACCCTACAACTTTCTGGTCCTTTACTAGTTTCACTAATCCATGAGGCTCCATATATATATATATATATACTTCTGTAAGAATCGTTACATTGTCTTTTTATAAATTAGCTATGTTCCCATATGGATGATAGCAGCTATTTAAACAAAAATCTTTGGTTAAATTATTAATCCAAATATCATTTAGTTAACACCTGATTTTTATAGAACAAAATTTTTAACTTTGTTCTTAACACTTAGCATCCAATATTTGCCTCTTCCCTATGATTTTATGACTCAGAGTTATAATATAAAACATCATAGAAGCATAAAATGGGTCAAGTGGTATTTAATTAACTGCAATTCCTAGGTGAAATGCAATGGTGTTTTGCTATTTATCAACATGAATGAATTTAGAAAATCAACATTAATGTTTTAGCAGATGTGTTTTATGAAACAGAATAGCTAACTTCTAAAAACTTGCAGTTTCATAACACAACTGTGTTTGTGAATGAACATTAGGGAAGTTAGAATTATGAGAATAGAGTTAAGATTGATATAATAATGGAATGACTGAACAAAAGGGTGTGTGATCAGGGTCAGATGTGCAGGAAGATGGGAGAAGACATGAACCTTCAAAAAAGAGCATGCTATACTGGGGGCTTTGTGAGATAACTTGGCACGAACATCAAAGGACTTCAGGAAAAGGTCTGGAAGGGTCTAGCTGAAGTCAGAAAGGACCCCAGGAAAAAGGTCCCAACAGCCTGTCTGGGGGCCTAAAAGGACACCAGGAAAAAGGTCCACAAGGGCCTGGCTGGGGATCTGAAAGTGTTTGGGAGGCCAATTTGTGACTGCAGCTGACTCATTGAGCAGGAAAGTTTAGTTCTTGTGGGTGTGAGATAAGAAGATTCAGCTTTGTTCCTGTAAAGCATCAACTGATCTTCCTTGAAGGAAACAAAGAATTAACTGGGTGGCATTTAGCTCCAAAATCCATGCTCCCATTTCCTTTGTTTTCTGTAATCCTGTTTGTGATTGATAAGTATCTTAAGAAGTAAAAGTAATAAAATAGCTAATGGGTTGTTCGTTGGGTAATCCAGAATTAGGGCAGGAGAAACAGCACAATCCATGTATGTTGTTGTTGCTGCAAACACCCATTAACTAATCAAGAGAAATAATAAAAATCCAGTGTATCCGGAGTTCCAGATCTTCACTATGTCTCACACAAATGGTGTTGACTCCCCAGGCCAACTCTATAAATTCTACTCTATTTCTATTTTCCAGGGTCCTGCTCTGGAGGCAGGGTCCATTAAGACCTGTGGATCTGGTGGTGGTCCACCAAAGAAATGTAAGGTTAGAAAGGTTAGAAAAGACAAGCGACAGACAAGACACACAGATTAGCACAGGGCACTACTGCCTGTTTGTGGGGTTCTGGTGAGTGGCCTGAGAGTCACCTCCACTCAGTTTTTATTCAAGGCTATTTGCTCATTGCCCCAGAGTGTATGCTGAGGAAGGGAACAAAGACGCCAGCAGTTTCTCTGAGTGAGCATATCAGCTCCTATTGTTTCTATAATCATTAGCTTTAAGGATTTGAGCAGCCTTGAGAATTCCAGAACCTGAGCCTCGTGGGGGTGCAGCCTCCTGTCTATGGTCACACACACAGATTCCGAGGTGGGTATTGTTGCTACAGGACAAGTGGCATCCCAGCCAGCTTGTGGAGCTGGGGGATGGGAGGAGGGGCAGACCTGCTGCCTCCGCCTTGGTGATATTGGTGCAGTGGCAGCAAGCAGCGGAACCAATAGGCTGGAAGGTGGTCATGGGGACCCCATTTCCTAGGCCTGGGAATGAAAGGGATTGTAGCCATTCATTTACAACCCAGGCATGACCCAGACATGTCCCAGACACGCTAAATGTAACTACCAAGGGCCCCATGCAACTATATATATATCCCTAGACAAACAGCTGAGAGACAGAGACAGACAGACAGACATAGAGCTTTTCTCTCTGACTTGGGTTTTCTCTCTCTGCCAGGAGCTCTGGCATTTCTGTATTGTTTTCTGTAAACAAATCCTGTCTTACCACTGATCTGTGGTCAGCGGATTCATTCTTTGAATCACCGAGACCAAGAACCTACTGAAGAGCGAACTTCCGGTATCAGTAATACACACTAGTTCACTGTGGAGTAAAATGCCACTGGTGTCAATCTCCTCTAAAGAATTAGTGGGAAAGAGGAATTTTCTTCTCGTTACCACCACAGAGGGGCTTCCTCTGCCATGAGTATATAAACCCTCCTACCCATATTTCAGGGCTTGAGTTGGTTCCTTGATCTACACCCTGGCTAAATACCAATCTCCACAATGAGAATTTGTTCTGGATGTTAACTGGGCAGGAGACAGCCTAGTGAATGTTTCTTGCTAGGCCTTGATCACAGTTTCCTCTGTAGCCATTATTCCTTCAGTGTTCACAGCCCCCAGAAGGGTGTTAGCAAGCTGTGTTCCCAACAGATCAGGCTTCTAGGAAAAGCAGGAAAGTTGCTCAGATAAGAAATTTAGCAGCAGCTGGTTTAAAAGTAAACTAGCTGACTTTCTTTGTTTCACCTCACTTAGCTTATTTTTTTATTTTCCCCCTTTCCTGGGGGTATTCCCCTTGCTAAGAATGGGGTCTTCAGTCCCCATTCCACCTGCACTATTGTCTTCATTTTCTTCCTTACCTCATCACCACTGAGCATTGGAGACACTCACGGGCTGTGTGTGGGCTGGCTCCCTACATGTATTCATTGTATAACAGGATTTAATTTTTTTTATAAGTCAGTATCAGTTCATGATGAATTTGGTCTGGTGGGTAAATATCAGTTTTATCAGAGAAAACAAAATGCTTCAAAATCTTATAAATAGTAGCCACACTTGCCTCTACCATACAAATATTTGAAGCATTTATTACAAGGTAAATATTAAAATATACATAGAAAAGAGAAAAGATGAAAAAAATGAGTTCAACTATCACCAAGTTTTTGTATACATTTATAGTTATATTAGATTTACTCTTCATAGCACTTTGTATTTGAGAATGGTCTTTCATAACAGCATCTTTTTTGAGCATTGTGATAACTATGATATTTAGGCAGGGTGAAACATGTTTGCTTTTTTTTTCATATTACATATGTGGTAAACCCCTTCTAATAAAGCAACCACTTAAATTATATACAATTCACTAAAACAGAGGAGGTGACGCTGAAGCTGTCTTGAAAGTCAACCAAGTTTCACGGGAAAGACAAACAGAAGGGATCCAGAGAAAGTTGTGGGAATTTAGTTAGATGGAAATATATATACATATACATCATATATAAATTTATAAATTGTACAAAATATATAAATGGGTAAATAATGTATACAAAATGTATAAATTATACATTTATATATATATATATGTGTATATATCCAGGTGGCCATAAAGTTCGCGTGCAATTTATGGCCACCCTGTATATAAATTCACTAATATTAAAAGGCACAGTTAGAGGACCTAAGCCTCAAAGTAGAATGAATGGACGAATGAATGAATTTGCAAAAGGCAAATTTATCAATGAGAACATAACTCTGAGCTCCTACCTACCACCTTGACCCACCTACACCAAACCTAGAATTCTACATCAATAGAAGGAAGCAGTGTCCTCAGGGAAAAGCCAGTTTCAGTTAAATCCAGCTCATTTTATTGAAGAGATATGCAGATATTCAGCATGAATCAAAGGGAGCAGTTACAGATTGAAATACTAAAACTATGTCAAGAAGAGGTTTTGATGGATTGAAATTGGCAATACCAGCAAGAGCTTAAGAGCAGAAGCTAATGGATATTTGCTCAATTTCTAAAGCAATCAAGTGCCACCTTTTGAGTTTAAATCTAATGTAAAAGTAACTTCAAAGCATTTTGAAGTTTGCATAACTAATGGACAGTCAGAAATTTAACTACTCTTTAATCAAAAATCTTCAAGGTTCCTTAGAGTCTTTTCCTGAAAATATTAAATATATGTATTTTTTAATCTCTGGAGATCTGTCCACCTGTAAAGAAATACAAATGGAAGGACTTTTCTTTTTTTTAAAGTAAACCTCAAATATATTATCAAGCATGCATTAGAGAAGAAATATTTTACTCTCTATTAGGAAGTGAATGAAATCGTTTTTTGTTATTATTTTTCCTGAAAGAGATTCAAATACAACCCCTGGAGTCAAGTTCAAAAAAATGCCATTAGAAGAAATCTGCAGAATAGTTCTCATTTTGTCCTCAGTTGAACACGTATCTAAATACATTATTGTTCAGAAAATGTGTAATGAACGTTATTTTTAAACACCCAATCTTGGTATTTAAAACATGCCTCACTGCGGCCTATCAAATATGTGCAGCTAATCACACCTCTTGGAATATTTGAAAAGTATGATGAAAAATGAGAGCCAGGTATTTCTCATTGTTTCAGTCTTCAGTGAAGCATTAATTCTAAGTCTTTACAGGATAATGAACATGTTTGTCTTAAAATTTTTTTTCTTCAATCTGCACATATTTTGAAGGGCAGTTGCAGAACAGTTTGAACACTTCAGAATTATCAGTACTCTTTTTCTTGACAATACTTACTTTGACATTTATTTCTATTACAAGTGAGTCAATGAGTTATTTCTGCTAATATTCAGGAAATGTCTCAGCATGATGAAAAAGATTTGTGTTTAAGAACTTGTATGGAAATTTTTATAAACCAGGTGGCTTCAGTGATCACAAGTCTGTGTAGAAAAAGATGTTCACTGCTTAAATATGTAGTAGGGTTCCCACCCAACCTTGATCTCTGCACTAGACTATTGATTTCATTAAGGATGCAGCACAGCCCAGAGTTTTTAAGCAAACATATCTTCCCCTTAAAAATCAAATAAAGGAGTAGGCGAAGAATTCTCTTTCATCTATAAATTATAGAGCCAAGTTCAAGAAATTCAAACTACTTGAAAAGAAGTACTTGATTTCTTATGTAATGAAATGGTAAAAAGAAAATAAAAATAAAAAACCAATGCAGACTTCTTGAATGTGAACTTTTAATATTTTTACCAGGATTATTATTATAAACCCAGGTTTCTGCAAATAACTGCTATTATTTGAAAACTAATAGTAAGATGAATAATTGTATAAGCAGTCAGTAAGTACCAAATTTAATCTCAGAAAAATGTTCATTGACTAGACTTTTTTTAGGAAAAAAAATTTAAATGCTGTTAAGTATACACATACACACACACACATAAACAAGCACATATTTCCGTAAGCCACCATCATTTTCATCATCTGTCTTCTTGCTTAGGCATAATGGCTCCAAAAATGTGGAAACCATAACAACAACAATAACAACAATAATAATAAATCCATGGCAAATTTTTATTCCATTATTCTCTACAAGGTAATTTGAGAAACAGCAAATGTGTAGTCTTTGCTTACCTTTAAATGGTGCTAAATGACAGGAACAACAGAAAAAATTAGTTTAGTTTAATGTATTCCTGACAACATCCCTTTGGAAGACAATATGAATTTGTAAAGCCATTCACAATCTTCACTCCTTTTCTTTTTTTCCCTGCCTTTGAGCAGGGAAACTAATATATCTACCTTGTCACATTCCCCGCTCATATGGTGGTCTTATAAAAGAGATCTACTCAAATAAGAAAAGGTGAAAATGCTTCAGTAGGGCATTGTTAAAAATACAACTCTTAGGAATAATGAAACACACATTTTTATTAGGATAGTATGCCCTTAGCCTTTCCTAGAACTCAGATTCAAAGGAGGAGTCACAGCAGCCATCTTTTGTCTGTGATTGAAAAGCCCCACTTTAACAAGGATGGAGCAGGGAGAAAAAAAAAAAAGGAAGAGTTGTTCCCTTAGTGATCCTCTTGATCCTTGGAAAGTACATCTCCAAGCGTCTCATTGCATTCACATTTAATGCTTATCAAAAGTTTAGGCTTAAAAAATAAAGAATTATTTATGCCAGCCTACAATAATTTTCATTTATTATAAAACTGTAATTAATATTAAAAGGTATAGTGAACAAATAGATGGACCTTTCCTAAATTGAGCTATTACGTCTTACTGCAATTCAGTTCTGAAGTAATGTCAATAAAAATTCAGGGGATACTTTCCTTTGCCTATTTTCTTTATTTTATAATTTAACACAAACTCATCCCACAATTACTGAGCCTTGTCAATTTTCCAGCTAAATTTTTTCTATTATTTTTACTGTGTGAGTATAGTACCTTCTTTCAAACATGATTTTCTGGAACTTGCTCAAAATATTCCATGGGATGGGAGAGACAAAAAAAAAAACAACATATACAGATATTTATATACTGTTACTAATATTATTCAGGGAAAGGCAGCTCAAAAAATAATTCAAATAACATTTTTAGAAATGAGATCTAGACTACAGGTAATTTACTTATGGCATGTGAGTTGCTCATAGGTTTGATGCATTGCTTGAATAGGTGGACATCATCTCCTATTTGTATGGTAGTCATGTAATGGTATGCTCCAGATCATTTTGCTATCATATTAACAAATTACTTATGAATAAACACTTTGGCATACTTTGCTTTCAACTGTTTTCATCTCATGAAGAAAATAAAAAGCTTCTTGGCTCTGTGGACTACAAATAACATATATTGCATAAAATTGTCATATGATTTCTGAATATTTAAAGGTTCATTAGACACAAAATATGGCATGTATGTATATGTATATTACATATATTTATTTGGATTATCATTAGATGGCTGAACTTTGTGATTTTTAAAAATTTTTTTATTAAGTCATTTTTTCTCAGTAGTTTAAGAGCATTATAAATAATCTAAAAGCACCACTTATCTATGAATTTTTAAAATAATTTTATCTCTATCTATTTCTGCCATTTCCTGTAAATGATCATCTAAAAAAGCATCCATTATTTTGTTTCTAAACATCTACTATATTGAATAAAACACCAGCTTTGTTTCTACAAGAAATTCTGCAACAACAGAGAATGTGTGACAAAAATACCAGCTTTATTGTAGTCTCGTTCTCCAGTAAGTTCCTGAATATCATTAAGGGAGAAAATTAATCTGGTAAGTTTTTCCACAATTTTTGAATTCATATGAATTCAAATTCTCTGCAGTGACTAGATAGTAATGTTAATGTGAACACAGATACATAGCGTGTGCAGGCTAAAGGACAATTCAGCAATAAAAAGTCCTATTTCGCTAATGCTAACTATTCCTGGCTTCCCATTTCTTCTAATTTAAAAAAATAGCCTGCAGACCTTCTTATTATGCCTGTCACATCTGCCATGATATTTCCATACCTATGAAATGTCTGTAGCAATGCTTCTTAGAGCCCAGTTGCATCTGGTAAGTGATGAGGCAGACCTAGTCATCTAGAATTCAGTGGTACAGCAAGTCAACTCCTTTCTTTTTCATAGAGCAGTTTAAATGATTAATCAACAACAAATTTAAAATGACATTTTTGCCATTCATTTTATGAAAGGAAAAATACATATAATAATAAAGCCATATATCCCTGTTACCATAAAAATCATAAAAATTGGAATTAAAGCCCTTTTAACCCCAAGTTTGTGTATTCCAGTTTTGCAATCCAACATCAATTTTACTACACAAAATACATGCATAAATGGTTTTTGCATAACCCATTCTATTGGCTCTGTGTTTTACGACTTGCAGTATATATCTTTGTACACTGCTTTAAATGAAAAGTATTACTGAAAACAATCTCCATTTTGGGGTGACTTGGACAATATTTTTATTATGTTAGGGAAAAGACAGATTAGTTATTATTCTTAAATGTCTTGATATGTATTCATAGGACTATTGATGTTAAGATTTGCTAACAAAACACAATTATGTGGTAACTAGATTCTTATTAATTCAATACTAAAATAAGTAAAATAGTAAAAAATCAAATCTAAGCAAAACTAAGTCTCTATGAAATGTAATCTACTTAATTACACTTGAAAATACCTTTTATAATTAGGAAATATACAGTAAAAGAAAATATCTAGTAGGAAAATTTGTCATAAAAAGCTAATGTTTAAGCCTCAGCTTGGTTGCTTACAAACATTGCAGTCTTAAAACATTTAGTCAGCACCTCCAGGCTCCCAAATTTCATATGGAAAAGTAGAAATTATAACATTTGTCAGGGAGAATTAATGAAGAAATTCTTGTGTATTTCCTTTCCTGTGTAAGCAATAAAGAAATGCTAGCTGTTAATACTATTTTTCTTGTTCTTGAATTAATATAAGTTATGATTTTTTCTTTTTTCAGCTGAAAAGACATAACAAGGATTTGAGCTGTTTCTGGAAGTCCTCTGAAACTTCTCCATCGAATGCTCTCATGAAACAGGGCTCTGACTGGGAAAAGCTATACCTCTTCCTTAGAAATACCTAAATATGTTTGATAGATAAAATATGCTCAGTTAAATTTTAATAATCATAACTGTTTTTCCATATAAAATATATCAGATGAACTTGAATTTCAGATAAACAATGAATAACATTTTAGTTTAAGTATGTCCCCAATATTGGAAAGGCTATGCTTTCTTTTTTTTTTTTTTGTAGAGACAGAGTCTCACCTTAACGCCCTTGGTAGAGTGCTATGGCATCACACAGCTCACAGCAACCTCCAACTCCAGGGCTTAGGCCATTCTCCTGCCTCAGCCTCCCAAGTAGCTGGGACTACAGGCACCCGCCACAACGCCCGGCTATTTTTTTGTTGTTGTTGTTGTTGCAGTTTAGCCGGGGCAGTGTTTGAACCTGCCACCCTCGGTATATGGGTCCAGCGCCCTACCCTCTGAGCCACAGGCGCCTCCCCAGAAAGGCTATGCTTTCTACAGGGAACATCATTATTATCTAAAATTCAAATGTAATTGAAACTTCCGTGTTTTATTTGTAAAAGTGGCCGATTCTGTTTACAATGCAATTAGTACTTAAGAAAAAAATTGATTTCATGCTAAAAAACAATTTAAAGCTAGGAATATGGGAGAATAGCATATTTTTATATTTACTTTTCATTGCATGGGTGTTCATAGCACTGAAGAAATAACTCTGGGTAGTTCAGGCAGTGTTATACATTTTTTAAAGTTTCATGCTTTCCCTAAATGTTTTAAGTCCTATGTTGAAGATTAAAGTCTTGATCCCTCTTGCATGAGGTAAACTCCAGCTTCTCTAGAAGTTTAAAGCCAAGTCTAAAGCCATGCTTGAAATAAAAGTTACATGACTGTTGAAATAAGCTGTTTTCCAGCCTCACTGTTTACTATAGTTGCCTACAATGCCTAGAGTTATTTAAAGCTGATGATATGTTTATATGCTTTTCTTTTTAAATTTACTATAAGAGTTTCAGGGTTATGAATAATTCTTCTCTGATTAACAGTGAATTCACTCTATTTCCCTAAACATTTATACGTAAAGTAACTAGGAAATTTAATTTGTCATATTTTGTGACAAATGATAGCAATAATTGATATTGAAACATATATTATCAATTTATGTTACTGTTGAATTTTATTTGCTTCTTGATTTATAAAACAACTTTTTTATAAACTTTTATTTCCAGCATTTTAAGAAATTTATTTTTCATCATTAGTATATCTTTGTCTCTGAAAGTTGTTTTGAAGTAACTGGAATTTCTGTGTCTAAGTTCTGTGAATAATTCTAAAGCTGGCAATCTTTGAAAACAATAAAAAATTTGTTATAAATTAAAAATAGAATAAACAATGAAATTACAATGGAATCTAATTTCTCTTTCATACAATTCACTTAAATATATTTCTTATCTATATAGGGAAGATTGAGATTATATATTATCTACTTTTGTTTTGTTTTTTGCAGTTTTTGGCCGGGGCTGGGTTTGAACCTGCCACCTCTGGTATATGGGGCCGGCGCCCTACTCCTCTGAGCCACAGGTGCTGCCCATTGTCTACTTTTATATAATATTATTTATTCATTTTTTGCAATTGTCAGTGTAAGTCCAGATACTAAAACTGGGATTTTTTTCAAAACAAATTATCCACTGTGTTTAAGATTAAATCATTTAGAGGAAAAACATTGAATGCCTTAAAAATAATAGAATGCAGAATATTTAATTACTACAATACTGTTACAATACTATTTCGGATATAACTTGATCATAAACAAAGGTCTTAAAAATCAACATTGGCAAATAAAAGTACTCCTTTTTGGGATAAGATTGTGTTCAATAACTAAGCACAAATTCACTTTTGTAGTAACAACTAACATATATTAGCTTAGAAAGGGATCCTCATTAAATAGAAAAACTCATAGCAAATTCTCATGTTGAAAATCTTCATACCAAATGAGATCAACTGTAGAGATTTCAACAGCCATACAAGTAAGTAAGCTGTGATTGACAATTCAAACTATGCTTTAATTTAAATAAAACCTCCAGCATTCACTTTCATTTTGTTGATTCAATTAGAAATGAAAATGAAACCATAAGTTGATAATAATAATTTATATGTGTAATGAAAATATTGCTGTTTCTGGAAATGAAAGTCACATATTTATAATAAAAATAGCTTACATCACTCAATTCACTCCTTCATATTCAGTTTTTCATATTGTCCATATGTTTCATAATTATTAGACTTTATAAAAATAGAATATTATGTTTTATCCATTTCCTCCATCATATTACAGAATATATTTCCTCTAGTAGTTATTAAATCTGAAGAGATTTATAACAGTTAATATCCATAGCTCAAACAACTGGCAGTTTAAATTGATAGCACACTTTGCAGAACCTGTGTCATGTTTTAAATTACAAGTAGGATTGTGTATTTGTATTATGGAGAAGGGTTCCATATTCAAATCTGGTATACTTTTAAGCAAACTAATTTTCATATCCTTGTAAAAAAAAGTCACTTAATTTTTATAGCTAATAAGAGTAAAATTATTTTTAACCTAAAAGTTTTAATATAAATTTTTATAGTTAAGCTAATTAAGTTTATTATGACTATATTACTCCCAAATACTTCTTTTTACTAAATAGTTTTAATATTAAAAAATGGCATCATGTATTTTATAACTATTTCTTTTTTGTAATTTGGAAATTATTTATACTCACAGTTTAAATTTTAACGATAGAAATAATAAAATATAGTTTCTAATAAATTCAGTCCATAAATACTTATTTGAGAGCACAAGAGTTTACATGCTTACTCTTTATCATTTATGTTCATCTTAAAAACTTGCAAATAACGTGTTCAATGTTTTTGAAAAAATAAACAAATAAATCACTTTTACATTCATGCTTCCAAACATCAAATATTATGTTTTAGTGTATTCATTTAAATATGCATACATAAGGCAAAATTTTAACTTGTTCAGATAAGCTGAATTATATATAGGAGAAATTCCAAACTGGATAATGAAGTGAGACATAGTTTCAATAGTTTCAATATTTTGTAGAATAAGAACCTCAGAATCGGCTTTTCTCTCTTTAGAAAAGTTAAGTCTAAAACTTCTAAGATGATTTTATATTAATAATTGAAATATATTTAACTACAAATGAACCACATAGCAATGTCTGATAGACCACATAGATATTGCATCATGGTAGTTCCAGTAATTATGATGGAGACCAAAATTTCTTCCCAGTGGTAGTGATGTCTTAATAATACAGATTCTACGTAGGGTTTTGCCAATGTGGATGTTTCTGTCTTAGTTTTTTCTTTTTTTAAATTTAAAAAGTACAAAATGAATTTAAAAATAGGAAAAACTTATAGAATAAGGATATGACCAAAGAATTTTTTTTATAACTCTACAATGTCTCTATGTTTTAAGCTGAATATTATTATAAAAGTCAAAAGTTAAAAAATAGAATATAATGTGAAAAAAATTATAGTAAAATTAATTTATTTTTGTAAAAAGAAAATTACTTTTATAAATTTAGTGTAGCCTTGGTGTCCAACTTTTATAAAGTCTACTGAAGGTGTATGTTATTGTCTACCATAACCCCTATGCCTTCACAATCACTCCCCCCTCATTCCTTCGCTTTTGTAAGCAACTTTTACTCCTGCAAGCTCCATTCATTTTAAGTGCCCTACACAAGTATATATTTTTTTATCTTTATATTTTATACTATGGTAAAAGTTTATGATATCATTTTGATGTTTAGCTATTTTAGACACACAAACACTTACAAATGCCTTCAATAGTCATGTATATGCTATACAGATTTGTAACTTAGGAGAAGAGGCCTTAAGTGTGCCACAGACTACCATCTAAGTTTGCGTAGGTATAATTTATCACCACGTAATGATGAAATCACCTACGGATGCATTTCTCAGAAAGCATCTCACCATTAAGCCATGCGTGACTGTACTTCATGTTTAAATATATGCACACATCAATTTGCTGTTCTTGATATAATAAATTACTCCAAACAGTCATAAGACACCTTTATTATTTTACATTTCTGAAGCTCTGTAGTCCAAATCTATCAGACTAGGCTTGGTTCCTCATACAGTCCCTAAAGAGGAATCCATTTCCGTACCGTCTGTACTCCTTGGCGGGTGGTTCTTTCTTCCTCCTTCACATGCAACATTGTAATGTCTTCCTCTTCCATTATCTCTCTCTCCCCCATACACGTGTAACTTTTCTCTTTCTCTGCCTTTGTCTTCATGTCGCCTCACTAAAGAGAGCCCTCCGTGTGCCCAAATAATTGGACAGTTTAATCTTTCTAGGCACTAGCAAAAAGGTGTACAGCTATCCACCTGGTTTTCTCTCCTGCGAGTGGTTTCCTGACAGTGAATCCCCTAATTTTAGCATATTTACAATATGGCTATGATGAGAATTTTCAAAATTCTCAAGCCCTGTTTTCTTTTGGCAATGTCTCTATTTCCTTTCTCCTGAATTGTGTCATAATCATCAAGAAAAGGTAGATTTCACCTTCAATGCTTAAGAATCTTTCATTGTAGTACTCAAGTTCATGCCTTAAAAGGTCTGCTTTCCACATAACTGTAGACACAAACGTGCTCAGCTTTGTGCTGCCATATAATAACAACAATCTCCTTTGCTACAGTTTCCAATCAGTAATACATCCCTCATTTCCTTTCTCCCATTCCTCACCAGTAATGACTTTAACATCTGTATTTCTGCCTGCACTCTCAGTATAATAATTTAAGTATTCCCTAAGATGAAACAAGTGTTTTGTACTGGGGTCTCTACATTTTCTGATACCTTAATGATAGATTCTTTGTCGATATTTCTGCCAACAATCTACTCAAAGTAACCCTAAGCTTTTTCATCACACTAAATTATTCCAGTCTGTACATATCATCCAATTACAAAGCCACTTATAAATTTTTAGATGTTTGTTCCAGAAACACCCTTCTTCCAGATACCAATATTTACATTACTTTCCTACTGCAGCTGTACCAAGTTATTATATACATTAAGGCTTAGAAAGACCCAAATATATTAAGTTACAGTTCAAGCAGTTGACAGAACTCTGTCCTGGAAGCTTCCTAGGAGAATTCCTTTTCTTTCCTTTTCCAGCCTTCCTACCTGTATTTGTTGCCAGGGCCTCTAGCATCTATGAAAGGACCTAATATCATGTTAAAAAAAAAAAAAACAAAAACAAAAACAAGACATTAGGTACTATCTTTTGGTATATGCTTTATTTTCTGTGATTTTACAAAAGTGAGAATAAGCACTCCTTTGTAGAAGGACCATATTCTCAATGTGATAACTTTAGAAGTTTGACTAATAAAATAAAAATTTTATTATATCATATTGTGATATTTTAAACTTGGTTGGTGGTAGTGAGCTTTGATAAGAAAAAGCAACCCATAATCACGGTGGCTTATAACAGTAAAAATTTCTTTTTGCTTATGTTAAGCATTGTCTGCTACCATAAATGTTTTTCTCTGCTTAGCTTCCCCACACTTTACTTGACTCTGAGTCACTTGTCTCCTTATTCCAGGATTTTTCCTGTGGATTTTTTTTTCTTTTTCTTTTTCCTTTTTTTTTTTTTTTTTTTTTGCGGTTTTTGGGTTGAGGCTGAGTTTGAACTCACCACCTCCAGCATACGGGGCTGGGGGGCTGGTGCCCTACTCCTTTGAGCCACAGGTGCCCCCCTTTCCTGTGGATTTTAACCTACATAAAATGTCCATTTTCACTGTGGTAAGAAGCAAAAAATCTCATTCCCTCTCAAAATTTTTACAATGTGTATGTCACTTCTGTTCATATTTATTTGACCTAAGCCTGTCACATCTCTGGGAAAGTATCTTTTGGGAGGCTCTACAAACATGGGACTAAAGGTAGGAGTACATAATATTCTTACACAGAAAGAAAGAAAAAGTTTTGAACAATAAGAACACATCACCACTTACCCTTTCCATCACAGGCATCTGTTTCTACGTGGTTCTTCTCCTGTGATTTTCATTTCTCCTTTTGCATGCACAAGTCATGTCTGCCCTCCCTATACTGCACTGAGGATCGGGGTGAAATAAACTGGAATTACGTTGTTACTCTGTTGTTGTTATTGCTGTAAGATAATGTTATGTCTCTGATTTAGAGGCTTAGTTTTTTTTTTTTTTTTATTGTTGTGGATTCATTGAGGGTACCAAGACAGGTTACATTGATTGTATTTGTTAGATAAGATTTTTCTGTTTCCTTACTTTTGCTTACTTGATCTGCTATGCTTCTCACAGTCAGTTGATGAATTTGACACACAATTTGATCAATTTTTGCAATGTTTTCATCAGTACTGATAATAAACGGCCACCCTGACCTCTCTTCATCAGTGAGGCTTTCTATCCCCTCAGAAAAACATTTAATCTATTTCTACATTGCCCTTGTAGGAATACTTAAGGGAAGAAATTCTTAAGTATTCCCACATGTACTCTTCAGCCTTTTTCTTTAAGGCCTTATCCCCTTATACTTAAACTAACATGTATCTCACTTCTGTTCTTTCCAAGTTTAACAAGAAATTTATGAATGTTTGTTTGTTGCTTTAATTCAACCTCCAACATTGTCACAAACACACAGCAATAATGAATGCCACTCAGCAAGATACTACCACACGTCAACACGTCACAACTGTGAGATACTGATATACCATGGTTATGAACCCCTACTGAGTTATTTGTACAGTGCTGCCAATGTAAGCACACAGTGGCAAGTTTGTGAACATAATTGTCAGACTTTGTATACCCAGAGGTAGACTAGCTGGATTATATAATACTTTTATTTTTAATTTTTGAAAAATATTCCTATTGGGCAGCGCCTGTGGCTCAAGGAGTAGGGCGCTGGTCCCATATGCCGGAGGTGGCGGGTTCAAACCCAGCCCCGGCCAAAAACCACACACACACACACAAAAAAAAAAAAAAAAAAAGAAAAAAAGAAAAATATTCCTATGTTTTATAGCAACTGTAGCACTTTATATTTTCATCAGTGGTGCATAAGGGTTCCAATATCTCCACATCCTTGCAAACATTTATCATTTTCTTTTTTTTTATAATAGTTATAGTAATTTGTGTGAAATGCCATCTCATTGTTTTGATTGATATTTCCCTAATGGTTAGTGATGTCAAGCATCTGTTCATGTGCATACTGGCCATTTGTATATTTTCTTTGTATGTGTGTCTATTTAAGCTCTGTGCTAATTTTTTAATTCAAATATTTTTTTTAGACTGTTGTTATTTACTTATAGGATTTCTTCAGGTATTCTGGGGTTAATCATTTAACTATATGATTTTCAAATCCTTTATTCCATTCTATAGGTTACTTTTTAAACAGTGAACAGTGTCCTTTGGACACATACATTCCTAAATTTGATGTAGTTAAATTAAGTTTTTCTCATGTTTCCTTTGCTTATTATGTGATACCCAAAAAAATAATTATTAGACGTGATGTCATTAAATTTTTCTCTGATGTTTTCTTTTAAGAGTTTAATGGTTTTAGAGCTTACATTTAGGCCTTCTGTCAAATTTACATAATTGATAAATTTTAATTTCTGTTCGTGGTGTCAGGTAGGGCTCCAGCTCATTTCTTTTCTCATGTGGATACAAGTTTTCCCAACACCGTGAATTAATGTTATAGTATTTGTGATCAAAAGAAATAATCTGATAGAATGTGTGCTTTATTCAAAAAGTTAAATTTTTTTGATACTGGATTGAAAGTAAACTAGATTGGCACCAGTGTGAGTAATTTGGAACATCATTCAGCAGCCGCAGCAAGAGATGGTGGTAGACTGAAAGAGGCTCATAGAAACGAAGATGAAGTGAAGGTGACAGATTTGAGATTTATTTTGGAAGTAAAAATATACATATTGAGGAATTTTCCTTACAGAATGAGGGAAAGGAAGGTGTAAAAACAGACACACAAGTTTCTAAAAACACAGAAGGTGGATTATAGAGCAGATGGTAAGGGTAAGAAGAGAAGAGTAATATTTAGGAAATATGAGGTTGCAGGAGGATTAAAAACAACTAAGAGAAGAGTAATATTTAGGAAATATGAGGGTTGCAGGAGGATTAAAAACAACTCAGCTTTAGGTATATTAAATATAAGGTGTCAATGTATCTACTATGTGCAAGACACTATGTTTTATAATTAAAAATTAAAGATGGAAAACATAATATCTGTCATAGGGGAATCATTAATTTAGAATGCTAGATAAAGATAATTTTCATAAAAATTTAAAGTAATATGCAAAATAATTGGTATTTACAGAATGCAGCAGAGACTCAGGAAAAGGCCTCACATGTGGTAAGTCTGTCTCAGTTCAGGGGGCTAGAAAAATCTTCTTGAAAAAGTTGTGTTAGTGAATGTGGCAACTTCCATTTTTATTTTAATAGATGGTGAAATAAAGAGCATGAAAATCAATTACATATCTAAACTTTTTGGTCAATAAAATATCTAACATATATTTTTTAGCCAAAGTTACAAATAATAACAGTGATAATGGTAGCTCTACCAAATAGAAAACTTTGTCTCAGATGAGAGAGAGAAACAATATATTTTTATCCTTTAAGAAGCTGGCTGCCATGTTTTGAGAGCATCTGTGAATCTGACACATGGCAAGGAATTGTTGATGGCTTCTAGGTAGGACCTGAGAGAGACTTCATGCAAAACCCACCAATAGGCTAAGACCTTAATCATACAACAAAGAAATTGAACATACATAAAATTTACTAGTAGTCTAACTGAGCTTGAAAGTGTATTTTTCCCAGTCAATCCTCCAGGTGACAAGGTAGCTTGGTTGACACCTTGATGTCAGCCTTGTGAGTCCCTGAGCAGAAATCCAGGCCTGGACAGAAACTGAGAAAATAACTGTGTCTTGCTAAGTCTTTAAGTTTGTGGTAATTATACAGAAATAGAAAAATAATACAATATATTGTGTAGGTGGCTAATTGTCAAGTCAGTAAATAATTTGTCCACTCAGCCTATTTTCCTCTGCTGGCATTTACTGTTCAAATTAGAAAGTTCAAATTCTTGTTTCTGAGTATTTAGGACAATAGCAACTTCCCTGGTGAGTAAAACTTAAGTATAGCAATAGGATGTTAAGCATATCTGAAGTACATGCATAGCTTGCTATTGTACTTATTTCATTTTTAGTGCAGTAGAGCAAATTTAACTGCCTGGTGCCAATTAGCCATAATGAGAATTAGGAAACTAAACCACAGTGCACTACACTGAAATTGACTCATTGGGGTTCTTACTGGCTTTATGCTTTTTGTTGAAGGGCATGCAACGTATAGTAAAGAATTCTCTTTTTCCTTCCTAAGAAACATTGCTTACCATTATCTGAAATTAATATTAAAACTTTAATTAATATTTACTAAATTTAATTAACAAAATTAGTTTCTTTAAATAGGAAGATATAATTGCATATATTAACTGTATACAGTATATATTAGTTCAAAACATGAGACTTTGACATATATGAACATTGAAGAACACCTTAAATCTTACTAATTAACATATACATAACCTCATGTAGTTACCATTTTTGTGGCAAGAACATCTGTTCTTCATAGAAAAACTAAAATTAATTTCTATTAGAATTGCATTTAATACACAAATGTGGTCTAATACAGTCCCTTTTGTTTCTTTATAATTATTAATATCTTGATGATTTTATTTATATAAATATTTTAAAACAATTCTAAATACAATATAAATCCCTCAAATAAGTATAGTAGGATAATGATAAAAATTTCTATTAATTATAAAAATCATATACATATAAAAGTTTATGTACTATCTGTGATCATTTTATTTAGGAAGGAATCCCAGAGACAAGGATATATTTTGTGATGTATACTATTAAATAATGAGATGAAATTTTGATATTAAAATAAAAAATACATACAAATTTGTTTAGAAACATAAAATTTAAGGAAATAAAACACACATGTGTAACTACTCTCACAGAGAACTCACAGTTTCAAACTTCAACCTAAGGAGTATTTCTCTCCCAAAAGCACAGGGTTTGAGCTAAATAGATGCCTCTGAATTTTGGTATAAAATAGTCAAAGCTTCTCTTCATCATATTATTAAAAACACTTATATAGCACTAACAGTGGATTAGAATGCTTCTAAACAATTCAAGAAATTATAACAGCCTTAAGGATTAATTAAGAATTATTTTTAATAAAATGCAGTTCTTTTTTCACTTTTAAGCAATTCACACATTCTGCTTAATGATTGTAGTGCAGGATGAACCAGACCGAATGAACCTATTCTCTTCACTTTTTCTGACTGAAGATTAGTACATACATACTTTACTGGTAGAACAGGAGTGATTTGATATTCTGGTTAAGATAAATCCAAATGAAGGAATCTAATCCTTTACAAAGTTAATTTTCTGAAAATAACTCATAGGTTGTGGTTCTAAAATTCTTTCCCATATTTAAAATAAGAATCATACGCTCTAAGTTATTGTCAGAGGGACAATAGCACGCACTTTGCTCCATCAAGTTCTCATTCTGGGATTCTGCTCCCACCCCTCTTCACTGTGGTAAAAACCTAGTAATCCAGTTTTGAACATCAACCTTATTTTTTCAGAGTACAACAGGCTCTGTGTAAGATTTCATTTGAAGTATAGTGAAATCCAAGCAAGACTTCTTCCACCATAGAAATTCATTTTTAAATTATTATAAGGTCAGATTCACGGACAGTGTAAAGCAGTGTGCAATTGCTAAGACATATTTAAGAGCACAATTTCCTAACAATATGATTTGTTTATAGAAACTTTATGTATCAACTCCTGTTGAAAATTAGAATACTATTTATTTACTTACGTTGTATCTAAGGCGTTTTCAATAACCATCTATATTTAAAGATTCCTAAGGTTATTTGAGCTAAAATTCTCACTCCTGGTCTTCTGTTCCCTCTATCGTAGTCTACTTTGCTCATTCAATCCAAAACATTTCATACTGATCTTCAGAGTCCCTATTCCGTAGTTAGACTTTTATACAGAGGGTGCCAAAAAATGTATACATGTTTTAAGAAAGGAAAAAAAATGTATTAAAATTACAATATCATGTCATGTTTAACTTCTATAATTACAAGAGGTGCTCAAATGTAACTCATATTCATTTTTTGTTATGGGTAAATATTGAATATTACATTTTTTTGAGACAGTCTCACTCTGATGCCCCAAACTAGAGTGCCATGGTGTCAGCCTAGTTCATAGCAATCTCAGACTCCTGGGTTTAAGCAATCCTCTTACTTCAGCCTCCTGTGTAGCTGGGACTACAGTCGCCTGCCACGTTTGGCTAACTTTCCTACTTTTTAAGTATATATGGGGCCTCACTCATGCTCAGGTTGGTCTCAAACTCCTGGGCTTGAGGGATCGTCCCTCCGTCTTAGCCTCCCAGAATGCTAGGATTACAGGGTGAGCCACAGCCCCAAGCATTAGTATAACTATTTTAATATAGATATTTCCTTTCTTAAAATGTGTATACATTTTTTGTACCCTCTGTATATTCTTGACTTCATATGACAGTATTTTCCCACCTCCTATAGAACATAAGTTAAACCTGGCATACCCCTGTTACATTTCACAACTGCCTCAATGTAAATATTATCTTGCATTCACACTCAAGGTTTCTATATTGGACACATTAATTATTAATTCTTACATTACACTTGTGCTATCTCTTTTTCCCTTCAGTTCTTATTCCTTGGGAAACATGCTGAGAGCCGTAAGTCATCATAAACATATGAGGATCTCTATTATAGATGAGAAATACAGAAATATGGAATCTATTTGCTTATATGTATGCATGCTGCCTCTTTTCCTCCCTCAAAGAAGGAAGAAAAATAGTTGCTCCAAAGGAAGAGTTCTAAGTTTATAGAGCTCCGAATTTGTATTCTAATTTAGAATGTGAAATCTTTCCATGGGAAAGGTGAATCCCAGGTTTCATATTTCTTGAAATGTATACTATATCTCTGAGGAGGTAAATTTTCATAGAGTTCTCTTTCTTTTTAATCAGTAATAGATTATATTCCCGGGCTTGTTCTTTTACTTCTGATCCCAAATTTCAGTAAATATTTGTTAGAAAGCCCTAAAAACGCAATGAAGGAAATCCGTTTTCTCTCTCTCTCTCTCTCCATATTATTTTAAATTTGAACTTGGAAGTGGAAACTTTTAGTCAGTTACTGTTCCCTGATTTTCCACTATAATTTCTAGATTATTATTCAACACCTAAATATAAACAGTTTCTTTCCATGAGATTCATTCATGTTTCTCCTTATAGCTATTTTATCTCATTCAGAATATCTGCTCATATCCTGACTTTTTTTTTAATCTCCATCAAAATTTGACAATTTACATGTCAAAATACAAATAAAACTCCCCATGCAAGTCTCTTTTGGAATAATCTTGAGTTATCTAATATTTATAAGTATTGTGTATACAAGGAAACTTATACTTTTATAACTTTTTATTTGCATAATTGTTCCCTGCATTCCACAGCAGCCCAATTCAGTCCCAGGATCTCTATCCAGCTTCGGAAAAGGACCATTACAAATAGCAAAGACAGAAGCTGCCTAACTCGTAAGGCATGGCCTTTTAATTTAAATGTTGTTACTATTTCTCTACTACGTTACTTTTCTGTACTATTTATTAGTCAAAATAAGTCACCAGGCAAAGCCAGATTCAAGAACAGGAGGAAAAATGGACTCCATATTTCAGTGGTAAAGGAGAAAAGAATTTCTAGTTATCTCTCTTTCAGCAGTCTGTTTTCAGGGTAAAATTTATTTATAATCCTCATATATGTTAAATACATTCAATCCTTTCCTAACCCTAATAGTTCTTTTCATTATTATTGAAAAGTTCAGTCTCTAGAGCAGGTTCTGGTCATTTAAATATAATTAGGTGTGGAGGTGGCTCTGCTGGGTTGTTTCATGTGTGAACACCTGAATTAAAGTTTGCATCCTCAAACAGCTAATTTAATAGCATATGGCTTTTATTATTATAATACATATAAAACTTAGAGGCTTAAAACAACAAAGCCTCCTTCTTTGTTGGCAGAGATACTCCACGGTTATCTCTGTCCTCTGCCTACTGATACTAGTTAATGCCACAGAGAACTATAAATACAGATAAAAGTGAAAGAAAGTAATGTATGTGTGTGCATGTGTGTGTTTGTGTGTGTGTCTGTGTTTGTGAGAGATATGGAGCAGGTGGATGGAATTTTTAAAATTACTGGGAAAGAAATCACCATCAGGGTGTTTTGAGAATAAAACTGAAGGGAATGAGAGAAGTAAGAAAACATTTTAAAGACATTACAAAATCATATCTAACGAACAGTAGTTTTGACCAGGGGATAAATTTGGATCAGTAAAAAAATGATAAAATTCTGAATATTTTTGAAAATGTTATAAATGGGATTAAAAAAATAGTTTGCAACTAAGCTTGTTAATACAATATAATATAAACATGCAAAGAATAATAAGAAATTCATTAATAAGGAATTTTAGACTTGGAGTATTCCAAAAATTTTTCTAATCCATCTGATCAGAGCAACTGTCTATCACTTTACACTGGAAGGTACTGGCACATATTTGAATTAAATTTATAAATTTTTGAAATAAACTATAATTAAAAAAAATTTATATTCAAACTAAAGCAATATTAATAGAACTTTCCTTTCCAGAAACAATAGAAAAAACGAGGCACTTTGTAAAATGTGATCCTGAACAAGTCACAGTAAAACAATAGTATGTTCAGTTAATTTGCACATAATCTAAACAGAGGCTAAGACAGTTAATGTTCCTCAGCCTTGGAAACAAGGTGAAGAACAGCAACTTTGGGCAGGTGGTTGCCAAAATGAAGCTCAAGTAGTTGAACGTGTGACCTCAAAAGAAATTGGGGAACTTGACCAAGGGATTCAAATTCTATTTTTTTAATTAAATCATTGCTGTGTACATTAATGCGATCATGGGGCACCATACACTGGTTTTATAGACCGTTTGACACATTTTCATCACACTGGTTAACATAGCCTTCCTGGCATTCTATTTTTAACAAGGGTGAAGTGGCTCCTCCCCACTAACGGTGCTGCCACCTACACTACACTCCTGAGTGAACCCTGATACTCCTGCTTCAGGGGAGACCTTCTCTCTTCAGAGGTTCAGTGTCCAGGAAGTTCTTTGATTGTGTAAATTAGGGGCTGGTGCCCTACCCACTGAGCCACAGGCACCGCCCTAGGTTAGCTCTGACTCCAAGTGGGTATTTTAAGGCTTGGAATCAAAGTATTTTTGATAGATGACATGAGACAAAGAGGAGAATGAGGTCAGCAAAGAATGACACCAAGAAACTTTGCATAATGAATCCAAAGACCAAGGTTGTCATAAACTGCCTTGAGAGAAAAGCTTCAGTATAAAAATGTTTGGGGATAAAGATCAAAATATAAGTTTTAGATTAAATTTATAATTTCTATTAGCTTTCCTATGGAAATTGTCAACAATGGTAAGCATTTGGGTATTTGAGACTGGAATTCTGGTTCGAATGAGGGTGACCACTAGAATTAAATGAATATTAAGATTTGACCATCAGCTAAAGCCATATTAAAGCTGCCAGCATCCTTGGGAGAGCCATTTCAGTAGAGTAGTGGAGATAGAAAATCTGGCTTGAGTTTATTCATTCAGAATGAAAAGACAGAAATTGAAAAGGCTGCATTTTGACGTCTCTTCTATCTACAGCATCTAAGAAGAGTTTGCAGTTCCTGCTGATGTCCTAATGCAGATTTGTAAATTTTTAATAGCATACCATTACAAGAAAAATTTGCCTCTTGTCATGTTCATCAACGGCCATTTAGATTTGATAACCTAGAGGTCCTATTCACTTGTGGGGAAACCAAACAAATTCAAAAGGAGTTAGAATTACTTCTTAATATAGGAATTGCTAATGTATTATAAAATGTTCAATCAAAATACTTGTTCAGAGTAATTCTGATATTTTAAAAAGGCTTATCTGAAAATGAAGCTTCCTGATTAAAGGTCAAAGGGCCTAATTCATTAGAGGACTTTAAAAAAGAAAGAAACTCTCACTAGCCAAAATTACTTCACAAATTTGGAATTAAAAATAAAAAGTTTGAGTTAAAATGTTAAGAAAGGAAAAAGTAATTTCTTTTCTTCATTTCCTATGACAGAACTAGAATTATCTTTCAATGAATTAGCTCATTGTGTGAGTGGGCACGCTTAATTCAAGTTAAGTACTACTTCAGCTGGAGTAGATGATTCAACATTTTTGTAAGTGTTGGGATTTGAATCCAGAAGGAAAAGTGATTTTTACTAAAGTCTTTCATCTTAGTAAATTCAAACTCTGATATTCAGTGTCATTTTCACACAGTAGGGATTGAAAATTCTCAGGCAGGGATGAGTCAATACAACTTTTTGAAATTTGTGGGATAGGGATTGGGAACCTGGAAACATGCGTCCCTTCTCAGCTTCTTTCTTTCTTTTTTTTTTTTTTGTAGAGACAGAGTCTCACTTTACTGCCCTTGGTAGAGTGCTGTGGTGTCACATGGCTCACAGCAACCTCCAGCTCTTGGGCTTATGTGATTCTCTTGCCTCAGCCTCCCGAGCAGCTGGGACTACAGGTGCCCGCCACAACGCCAAGCTATTGGGTTTTGTTGCAGTTCAGCCGGGGCTGGGTTTGAACCCATCACCCTCGGTATATGGGGCCGACGCCCTACTCACTGAGCCACAGGTGCCGCCCCTTCTCAGCTTCTTAAACTTTCCAACCAGACAGTTCATGAAGTCTTACTCCGACCACAATATTAGGTTTCCCTAAATGTTGTTTGATGACTTTTTCTCCTACCCATGCTTATTTACAGTCATCAAAATTGCCCTGTGGTTGATTTCAATTAACTGTCAGAAATTTAGTGGAATTTCTTTTTATTATGCATTAATTTAGGATAAATAAACATGTTTCAAGTTAGGTCAACCTTTTTTATTTTTTTTACTAAGGTCAATTTTCTGATAATATTAGTTTTATTTTGTCCCAAGGGGGAAAATACCTCTATACATATTTTATTATATAGAAAAATATGCTGATGAGAAAATTGTTATAGCTTTTATTAGCACTAAATAATTTAATACTTTAACCTACTTGAATCCTATGAACAAAAAAGATAACTTTCTAATATTTCTTCTTAAAATTACTATAGATTTTAGTTTAAATCATAACTCTGAGCACTTTCAGGCTTGCTAGTACCTTTATTATAAAAGGAACAATAAGATTAAAGCAATTGAAAGCAGGCAATGAATGTATACTCAGCCTAATCATTCTGTGGAAATTTAAATGCTGAAAGATATCTCTACTTTCTTGTAAATGAATTATTAATAGATTCTTGGATCGATAGGAATTTAGGTCATAGAAAAAGGAAAGAATTTCAGCCTGTGAGAGGGCAGGGGGGCATTGGTTAGAAAGAGCTATTTGTTCAAATCATACATATATTTTCTTTAGCAATGTGTCTCAAACGGATCACTGAATTTTCTCACTTCTGCACATGTATTTTTCTCAATAAATGTTGAGCTCAATAAATGTTCTTGAGGCCATTTATTCATCTCTTTTTTTATTTTAATTTTCATTTTCTGTCTGATGGATACAGCAACAGAGTGAACACAGTTTTGCCCTTCAAAATATGATGGAAACAAAAATATTTTCAAGTAAAGGTAGATTTATAACACATTCGGTGCTATATATGAATCTGCATAAAGATGGGGTACCTAATTCAGATTCTACATGAGGAATTATGAAGAGATACTTTAAGAAATGCTGTCATGTAAGAGATGACATAGCTGAGACCTCAAGGGCAAAAAATTAGGAGTTTGAACTAAGTGCATGTTCAGATGTTTCGAGCTGAGATCGAGCATGACCCATTAAGGGGAGAGAAAGTAATTGATATAGCTGTAGGCTATCTTTTGTAACAAACCAAGTAGTAAGCATTAGGTGGGAAGAGTACGCTGGCTTGCTAGATACTTAGATGTAAATCCTTATTAAATCTGCTGCAATAGTTTGCCTTTATACTAAAAGTAATGGATACAGCAAGAATATTTTAAGTATTAATTATTCTAGAGGGCTAAATGGTGACATTTTTATAGGAATGCTCAAAAGCGTAATTTGTTGTCTAGCTTGTGTTCAATGGTCCCATCTCACTGGGTTAAATAATATGAAATCTATGGGGTGGTGCCTGTGGCTCAAGGAGTAGGTTGCCCGTCCCATATGCCGGAGGTGGCGGGTTCAAACCCAGCCCCAGCCAAAAACCACAAAAAAAAAAAAAAAAAAAAAAATAATATGAAATCTAGATTATTTGAGTTATAAATGGAGTGTATATCCATCTATATATCTTGATCTGGATGACTAAAATAATTCCATTAGTGCTATATTCTTCACATTCTGCATAGAAAAAAGGACAAAAATGAGTTAAATATTGCTTACCCCAGAAATTGCAGGATTATTGCTTCTAAAGGATCAAAGTTAAACTAAAGAAGTTTTATTATAATATGTGTTCTGGCAGGGATGAGAAAGGGAGAGAGTGAGGGATTGAACAAAAGAAGTACTCAGATGGATCACTCTTTTTAAGAGGTAGATCTGTGCCACACTTTAATAAAAGAAAACTACCAACCTTGAAAAAAATCTCTGTTCTCACTTTATTCTATTCTGTGTTGAGTTATAGATGGACTCGCAATAAAAGAAAATTTTAAACCTTCATCTTAACTGGATATGTGTTTAGACTGGGGGCATTGGTAGGACAAAAAAGCATGAGAGAAAAAAAAGGAAACTCTTTCAGCACCCAGTTATATTTAGAAAATACAGTTGAAAAGTGGCTGGTGTGTGACAGTCCTTTTCAGTAAATTACAAAGTAGAGTCATCAATAGGCTTGACAAGCAGCCCCAGGGAAGACCTCCAGATGCCTCTGAGATTGCTACTTTATTAGATGTTAGAAAGTTTCACATTTCAAGATGCATTAATTTATTTGTTGTGTTTCTCAAAACATATGAAATGGCAATAGCAGAAGTACATACAGCAAGATGATAAAATGCAAATTAAAGTGAAGGGGATCTAAAATTTCCTGAATCAAATAAAATTTCTTAACTTTGAGATATAAATTATTGTAATTATAGGGGAAATAATGTAGAATACAATTACTAAATATGCAGCTCACATTAGACTTCTGATAGTGAAAATGAAAAAGGCAAAACTATCTTTATAATACTTAAAATTACTGGTATTATGTCAGCTCTCATAAAAATAAGTTTTTCCTGTCCTGTAGCTGTAAGAACAAATATTGTTTTTTAGGACTCTCTTCTGCAAAGAAGATAATGATGAAGAAGAGGAGGAGGAAGAAGAGAAGGAAGAAAAGGAAGAAGGATAAGAAAGAAAAAGATGCTCAAGAGACTGATCCTTTGAATTCATTCTTTTTCATTTTAGAGCAAATTTTCTTGAGTTGTCTAAGAACAATACTTTCTCAGATTCCCCATCCATATCACTTGAGCTTGTAATTTTGACATTCTTGTAATTTTAACATGAGTACTTTTGCCAAAGTCATAGGTCTACTCATGAGATTTCCTTTGGTTTTAGATATTGACATTAGCAAAAGAATTCTCTTTTCATTAAACCTAATTTTAAATTTCTACAAAAAGAATATAGTTAATTACAATAATCATGTGATAAATAAAACCAGCTTCAGCATTTAATATAACTTTTTGGGGAAAAATGAAAAATACATTTGTTGGTAAAGTCATTCATAACCTAAATGAAAAATTACATCCTTCATAAACATATTCTCACAGTTGATCCTGTAAAAATTTTCTCAAGTAGTTAACATTCTTTAAAAAGTAAATACTATCAAGTATTTTTTTTTTTTTTTTTTGAGACAGAGCCTCAAGCTGTTGCCCTCCTGAGCTCAAGCTATTCTAATGCTTCCGCCTCCCAAGTAGCTGAGACTACAGGTGCCTGTCACAACACCCAGCTATTTTTTGGTTGCAGCCATCATTGTTGTTTTGGTGGGCTTGGGCTAGATTCAAACCCGGGTATGTGGCTGGTGCCTTAGCTGCTTGAGCCACAGGTGCTGAGACACTATCAAGTATTATTAAGGAAAGAGATACATTCTGAGAAATGCCTTCCATGAGCATTATAGAGTGCACTCACACAAACCTGGCCTGCTACACACCAAGGCTGTATATTACAGCCTATTCTTCCTTGGCTACAAACCCGCATGGCATGTTACATACTGAATACTGCAGGCAATTGTAACACAATGGTAAGTATTGGCATAGCTAAACATAGAAAAGTTGTAGTAAAAATATGGTATAAAATATAAAAAATAGTTTATCTTTGTAGGATACTTAGATATAAATGAAATCTGTAGGACTGGAAGTTGCTCTGGGTGAGTGGGTGAGTGTGTGACAGTGAAGGCCTAGCCCATTAATGAACACTGCTGTGGACTCTATAAACACTTTAGTCTTAGACTATACTTAATTTATTAAAAAAATTTTTTTAATAATGATTTAACTTTAGTTTACTATAACTTTAAAAAGTCTTTACAACTTTTTGAAGTTTTGACTCTTTTATAATAACACTTTGCTTAAAAAGCAAACATGGTACAACTATACAAAAATATTTTCTCTTTATTATTATTCTGAAGCTTTCCCCCCCATTTTAAATTAATCTTCTACTTTTTAACCTTTTCTGTTAAAAACACATTAGCTTGGGCTTACACAGGGTCAAGATCACTGATATCACGATCTTCCACCTCCGTATCTTGCCCTACTGGATGGTTTTTAGGGGAAATAATCCAATAAGAATAATAAGAATTGTTATTTCTTTTGCTAATAATGCTTTCATCTGGAATGCCTCCAAAGGACCACCTGAGACTCTTTTAAAGTTAATTTTATGCATAAATAGCTGGGACTGCAGGCACCCACCACAACACCTGGCTATTTTTTGGTTGCAGCCGTCCTTGTTTGGTGGGCCCAGGCTGGGTTTGAACCCACCAGCTCAGGTGTATGTGGCTGGCGCCTTAGCCGCTTGGGCCACAGGCTCTGAGCCGGTAAATGCTTTTTAATCAAGGAAGATGTCCTGGGTCTCCATTTATGCATTTTCATAAAGCCTTGTTATAGTCATTATAGAATTATTGGTATCTTTATAGTGCTTGTATAATCATATACTTAATCTTTGTTTAGGGCATGGGCACGCAAAGATGAAGGAAAGATACACAGTATTCATTCGCAACTGGACACCCAATGTTTAGCAAATGGGGGTCGTATATAGCAGCTGTTCATCATATGCCAAGAAACCATATTTTGATATTTTTAACATTTTTTATAAACTTATTAACATCCTTTTATTAATACAAAAATCTCTATGATTTCTCCCAGAGTCTTAAAAAAACAAAACAATGAATTTTAGCAACATATAAAAAAAAGAAATAGGAAAGAAAGGGCCAATGTACAATACATGTAAAAATAACTACAATGAAAGGTACAACTTTTCCATAATTTCCATAAGAAAGTGTGTAGTATGCAGTGGAAGTTTATGACAAGAAAGGGAGATTCTGTAAAGAAAAAAATAAGCCAGGCCTTTAAAAATGAAGTATTTTCAACAGTAAGTGATTGAAAATGGTAGGGGACAGTGGACACTGAGATCCTTCTCAGTAAACAATTGATGGTGGGTTGTGTAAGGGCATGGAAAATGGAATATTGAAAGTTCAGGCTAAATAAGGTAATAGGGATATAATTCCAGATATTCTTTATTCATGAAACTGGTAAGCACTTTCTGAGCATCTTTCATGTCAGGGAATATGAGAAAAGCTATAGATCTATAGTTACTGCAAAATGTAAGACAATTAACTATTCATTAACATCTTATAGTTAAGTATTATGGTATATTTTTCTGAAATGACTTTATTTGTTTCTGCTCCTGAAGAAAGCTGACATGTGCTTTGTACTATGTTTTTCAATCTTAACTCCTTCCACAACAATACCTGTAGCACTTAATACAAAGAAACATGACTTCCAAACCACTTTCTCAGTAAGAGTAAAACAAAGCAAACAAACAAAAACATCCCAGTATAAACTGTGGATGAATGAATAGACCAGTAGTATTGAGAAAGTTTTTAGAACAATTATTTTGAGATTTAAATATGGCAATAAAAAAAAAACCCATCCATTACATTATTATGCGTAAGAAAAAGATACACAGTATTCATTCACAACTGGACACCCAATGTTTACCAAATGGGGGTCATTTGATGGTGAAAATTACATTGTAACAATCATGTTTGTGAAATGAAACAAAGAAAACAATGGACAAAGAAATTCACCTATCAACTAAATTTATGTGTCATTTTTATCTCACATGAAAATCAGTCTAGGAAATATCTTGTAGCAAAGGCCTGATAGTAATCTTAACACATGTCTTCAACACTACTATATTAGCCATACTTGTAGGAGATAGTTCTATGAAAGATCATAGCTGATTTCAAATTATATATAAAACTAGCATATCACACCCCATGATTGCATTAATGTACACAGCTATGATTTAATAAAACAACAACAAAGATCATAGGTGGTAGTTTTCACCAAAACCTAGAATAAAGTTTGTGAATTCTTCCCCAGAGACAAACCCCACAGAAGTTTGCTCTGTCCAAGCAAACTTTTCAGTTTCCAGATCTTAAACCTAGATCTCGGTGACTAAAATGGAAAGTTCATACCCCAGCTGCTTTGATTATCAGATTCTGAAACTCCAGAGTCATTGTGCACCCTGCCTAATCATCATAAGATGATGTAACAGATAACTAGGGCAAACTCTCTGTCCTGGAGCTGGTGCAGTCATTCAAATAAGCCACAAGAAAGTCTAGAAATGTAGCTAAGCCCACACCACTCACCACATGCCTCTTACAGTTCCAGCTTGTGGCTCTGTATTTAGGTACTACTCCCTGTGTGGACTTGCCTGGTGGTCTTCACTTTAGGTGCTGTGAATATCAAAGGGTTCTGCCTCTTTCCCATGTAAGTGTCAATTTGTTGGTTCTCATCATTAAAAGAATTTCCTACTCTTACAAAATAGTGTGTATTACAAATATATTCCAACTATTTCCCAAAGGGACCTGTAGCTTTCCACCTTTGTTAAAGAAAGATAATAGGAGAAAGGGAATATTGGTCTTCTGGAAATAAGTTCTTTGATCACAATTATATTAAGAAACCCAATGTCATATCATTCCTAATTAAGTTGTGGTTTCTAGAATCCAGAAAAAATCAGAGCTATCCTGGTCTAAGTTCATCTCACTGAGGGTTCACCTACCCTCTTAGTGCATTTATTTATTTATTTATTGTTTATATAATATATAAATTTATTTATTTTTCTTTTTATTAAATCATAGCTGTGCACATTGATATAATCATGGGGCATCATTCACTAGCTTCACAGACCATTTACCAAGTTTCGCATATACCCTTGTAAGATGCACCGCTGATGTAATCCCACCAATTCCCTTCCCTCTACCCACCTCCCCCCTCCCTCCCCTCCCTTTCCCACTTCCCCCTATTCTTAGGTTGTAATTGGGTTATAGCTTTCATGTGAAAACCCTAAATTAGTTTCATTGTAGGCTGAGTACATTGGGTACTTTTTCTTCCATTCTTGAGATACTTTACTAAGAAGAATATGTTCCAGCTCCATCCATGTAAACACGAAAGAGGTAAAGTCTCCATCTTTCTTTAAGGCTGCATAATATTCCATGGTGTACATATACCACAATTTATTAATCCATTCGTGGATCGATGGGCACTTGGGCTTCTTCCATGACTTAGCAATTATGAATTGAGCTGCAATAAACATTCTGGTACAAATATCTTTGTTATGATATGCTTTTTGGTCTTCTGGGTATATGCCCAGTAGAGGGGTTACAGGATTGAATGGCAGATCTATTTTTAGATCTCTAAGTGGTTCTCCATATCTCTTTCCAAAAGGAATGTATTAATTTGCATTCCCACCAGCAGTGCAAAAGTGTTCCCTTTTCTCCACATCCGCGCCATAATCTCTGGTCTTGGGATTTTGTGATATAGGTTAGTCTCACTGGAGTTAGATGGTATCTCAAAGTAGTTTTGATTTGCATTTCTCTGATGATTAAAGATGATGAGCATTTTTTCATATGTCTGAAGGCCGTGTGCCTGTCTTCTTCAGAGAAGTTTCTCTTCAAGTCCCTGGCCCAGCCTGTGATGGGATCCCTTGTTCTATTCTTGCTAATGCGTTTAAGTTCTCTGTGGATTCTGGTTATTAAACCTTTGTTGGAGACATAACCTGCAAATATCTTCTCCCATTCTGAGCGCTGTTTGCTTGCTTTACTTACTGTGTTCTTGGCTGTGCAGAAGCTTTTTAGTTTGATCAAGTCCCAGTAGTGTATTTTTGAAGCTGCTTCAATTGCCCAGGGGGTCCTCCTCATAAAATACTTGCACAGCCCGATTTCTTCAAGGGTTTGCCCTGCACTCTCCTCTAGTATTTTTATAGTTTCATGTCTTCAGTTCAAATCTTTGATCCAGTGAGAGTCTATCTTAGTTAATGGTGAAAGGTGTGGGTCCACTTTCAGTCTTCTACAGGTTGCCAGCCAGTTCACCCAGCACCATTTGTTAAATAGGGAATCTTCCCCACTGAATGTTTTTAATTGGCTTGTCAAAGATTAAATAACGGTAAGTAGCTGGATTCATCTCTTGGTTCTCTATTCTGTTCCAGACATCTACTTCTCTGTTTTTGTGCCAATACCATGCTGTTTTGATCACTACTGATTTTAGTATAGTCTGAGGTCTAGTAGCGAAATTCCTCCTGCTTTGTTTTTATTTCTGAGTAATGTCTCGGCTATTCGAGGTTTTTTTCTGATTCCATATAAAACGAAGTATTGTTTTTTTCAAGATCTTTAAAGTATGACAATGGAGCTTTAATAGGGATTGCATTGAAATTATATATTGCTTTGGGTAGTATAGACATATACTACCAGACCTATACTAGTTGTTTACAAGTTGTTTACAAGTTATCAAGTTATTGTCTTTTGTGTATTATGCATTACAAAAGTAAATTATTTATAGCAGTGAGTTATAGGGAAAGAGGAAGATGTATGTGATTCATATAGACAGGAAGGTGGAATAGTTAACTCTTAGGGAACAAAATCCAGAAATAGTTTAGGATTATATTTGCTGTATAAAAGACCAGGTGATTCTAATACCCACACTTTTGCCTATATTTTACACATCATAAAATTATCTTAATTGTGAAACTACCTTATAATATCAATCTTTTAGGTTCTATTTAAATATTATTTTATACTCATTATGAGTTTCTCCAGATGAAATCATAATCATAATAAATAAAGCAATAATAAGGCTTATATATTGAGAAAGCCCGTATAAATTTGTGCATTTGTAGAATTGCTTTAAAATGTTTTATAAACTGGAAAATATAGGGGAAAAATAGAATCCCTATCTTCTAAGCCACTTAAAGTTAACCCACAGAATCTACTTTCCAATATACTTAGGGAATAGGTCCATATTGAATTTGTCAATTTCATTTTGCATTTATGTTGCTAGACTAATGCATTCCCAAAATTTGTTTGGGACTACTTTGCACCCAGACAATTTCTCTTGGAGCTGCTCATTCAAATCACTGTGAGAGTTATATTTAACCTGGAAAAATATTATTTCAGCCCAGTGAATTACATTTGCACTTTTCACTTGCTTCCTTTGTCATCTGAATTCATTTTTTAGTAAATTAGGCCATTGTAAAAACAACAAAGATGTAATTTTAAGCTAAATTAAAATATCCTTATATAATTGTGTCAAAAATATCCGATAATAACATTTAAAGAATTAACTTTTAGCAGTTCAAAATTTGCCATGTGATTGGATCCTTTTTCTATAATCTGCCAACTGTCCAACTATTCTATTTCCCCTGTTATCCCAGTAGAGTTGTTGTTGCCATTTTCAGAGTAATTTCTAGAATAATTAAAAGCCTGTTTTTAAGCAAAAGAGATAGCATTTATGAAAACAGACTGCTATTTTTTAATATGTTTTCTTTTAAAGCCATATGTTAATGTGATTTTTGTTTTATTTATGGCTGTTTATTTTTGTTGCATTCTTTCTGCTGACTGACCTCACCAGGGAAATTTAAAATACTGCATATTTAGTGAAATTCTTTGTATTCTGGTGAGTATCAGGACTACTATAATTTCAGCATACTATTATAAAAAACATGCAAAATTTTAAGACACAATCATAATTACAATGGCAGTATGAGAAAATAAAACATTTGAAATTTGGTAGGTTCTACTCAATTTTTAAGTGTTTCTAGCAAAATATCAAAAGATGCTATTACATAAAGTAGTCTCCCCTGCAATTAAATAGTTTTATGATATTATTTACATAAAAGAATATTAATACTAACACAGGTAGAATCAGGTATTTATGTGTGATCTATGTATTATAAGGTTGTGAATATTTCAATTTACCTAATTTAGGTCACACTGAATTATACTGCATTTCCCTAGGAATTATAATTTCTCTCATTCAATTTTTTTGCTTCTCTATATAAAATAAACAATTCAGAGTGACATCAGAAACATGGAAAACAGAGGAATCACTGGCATCACTACCTCCCAGGAAAATATGTTATTCAAATGGAAGAATATTACCTCGAGTTAATCAGAATCTAGGGGAGAAGTAGAGAAACTCCTTACTCTCACAGAATCAGGAGAAGCTAAGACCAATCAGTAAAAGAAAAGATCATTTCGGGTGGTGTTTTTCCCTCCCTCAAGCTAATACACGACACTCAGAGAATTTTCTTAGATCATGGTTTGTGAGCTGAAAGGAAGGAATTAGAAGTGGATATTTGATTTCCCTCTGTGACTGAGAATCTTTGTGGGAAGCCCACTCCAATCTTGTCCCAAGGGGATGATTATAAAGAGCAGCACAGTGGAACTGCTTGAGGTGAATAGAGAACAAAAATCAGGACAATGAGCATAGGAAGTAGAACACAGATTTTGGTAGCTACTCTGCCCTTCCATCACATTGAGGAGACTATTTGGTACCAGACTGTTTCAGGGAGCACAAGCTATAAAAAGGCCTGAATCCCTGGCCAGATTTTTTCATAAACCTGAGATGCTCAACTAGACTTGCCCTGGTCCAGAAACAATGTAGAAGTTTAGATTAAATTTGGGAAGGCACTTAGTTCCTCTCCAGCCTGAGAAATAGTGCCAGCCAGGGCAGCAATTCAGTTCTGAGCAGTTTAAATTCCACTGTTCACTATAGGTCTTCCCCAGATCAGAAAACAATGGGGGTGGGGTGGGGACAATGAATTTGTTCCAATGCAGTGTTTTAATTCCTATGATCACTATACATCACCCCTAGAATGAGAACAACAGACCATTGTTTAAGTTCCAATAGTAAGTAATAAAAGTTTGATACTACCAATGAATATTTACAGAAACAAGAATTGTTGGTTATCTCCTCAAATGTGTAAATTCAATATAAATATGTAAGGAATATGGAAAACTCAGGGAAATAAGATACCACCAAAAAAAAACTAACAAAGCTTTGACAATGGACCTATAATATTGAAGCTCTATGAAATGCTAGACAGAGAAATAAGAAAAATTCTCTTAAACAAGTTCAGGCAATCACAAGAAAATACAGGTTAAAAACCAAAATAATATTTAAAAAATAATTTGGGAACAAAATGTGAATTCAAGAAAGAAATAGAAATTATTTAAATATGAATTCTAAAAATAAAGACTACAATAACTGAATAGGAACACTTATAAGAAAGACTGAGTATTAGATTTAAACAGAGGAAAGAAGTAGTGTGGAAAAGAAAACATGAAATTTCCCAATTATAAAAGAAAAAAAGAAGAAAGAGAAGTAAACAAAGACTATGAGAATTATGGCACAGCCATCAATCAAACCAATCTCTGTATAATAAGAATTCCCAAAAGATATGAGAAAAAGACTAACAGAAAATGTTTAAGAAAATAATGGCTGAAAAATTTCCTATTCTGGAGAATGACACAACCATACAGTTACAAGATGCATAGAGTTACCAGTCATATTCAACCTTAAGAAGAAACCTCCAAGGAATATAAGAATCAAAATAGCTGGGCGGCGCCTGTGGCTCAGCAGGTAGGGCGCCAACCCCATATGCCGAGGGTGGAGGGTTCAAACCCAGCCCCGGCCAAACTGCAACAAAAAAATAGCGGGGCATTGTGGCAGGCGCCTGTAGTCCCAGCTACTTGGGAGGCTGAGGCAAGAGAATCGCCTAAGCCCAGGGATTTGGAGGTTGCTGTGAGCTGTGTGACGCCATGGCACTCTACCGAGGGCGATAAGGTGAGACTCTGTCTCTACAAAAAAAAAAAAAAAAAAAAAAAAATCAAAATAGCAAAAATCAAAGGCATAGAAATAATGCTCAATGAATTAAGAAAAAAAAAAAATACACTAAATGAAGCCCCAATATGGCTTTCAGTCATTTTCTCAGCAGAAAACCTGGAAGTCCGGGAGAGAGTACAATATACTCGTGCATATTACAGGGGTATTTGCGAAACTTGGTAAATGTAGAATGTAAATGTTTTGGCACAGTAACTGAGATAACGCCGGAAAGGCTATGTTAACCACTGTGATAAAAATGTGTCAAATGGTTTATGAAGCGAGTGTATGATGCCCCATGATCATATCAATGTATACAGTTATGATTTAATAAAAAAAAAAGAAAAAAAAAAGTTTGACAGAAAAAAACCCCCAACATTTTCTAAACAAAAATGTGTAGCCAGAAAAGCTATCATTCCAACACAAAGGAGAGGTAGAGACTTTCTCAGGTAAACAAAAGCTGGAGAAATTAAAAAACAGCAGGTTTCGAGTGACACCTTGGCTCAGTGAGTAGGGTGCAGGCCCCATATTCTGAGGGTGGTAGGTTCAAACCCGGCCCTGGCCAAACTGCAACAAAAACAAAAAAATAGCTGGGTGTTGTGGCAGGCACCTATAATCTCAGCTACTCTACTCGGGAGGCTGAGGCAAGAGAATCGCCTAAGCCCAAGAGCTGCAGGTTGCTGTGAGCTGTGATGCTATGGCACTCTACCGAGCACAACAAAGTGAGACTCTGGCTCAAAACAAACAAACAAACAAACAAACAAAAAAAAAACCAGGTCTCTATTATAAAAAGTACTATAGAGAATTCTTCAATCTAAAAGAAATGGATGCTAATGTGTAACAAGAAAACATTCAAAAGTATTAAGATTACTGTAAAAGAGAGATAACAGACATATTTATAAAAGTCTGATATTGCAATTGACAAAAGTAAAGCACTTATGTCTTAAATGTAAGCATTAAAGACAAAACTATTAAAATCAATAATAATTACAATAATTGTTTACAAGGTAGGTCATATAAAAAGATATAAATTGAAATATCAATAAGCCAAAATTGGAGGTCATGGTGTTCAAGTGTAGAGTTTATATTTATTGCTGTGTTTTAGCAGTCAAAGTCATTATTAGTTTAAAATATCCTATTAGAACAATAAGAGGGTTTTGTAAGTCTCCTTATAACAACAAAGAAAACACTATAATACACACAAAAAATAAACAACACTAATGGAGAATCAAAATACCATGCTAGAGAAGATCTCATAACCACAGAAGGAAAAAATAAGCAAGGAAAAGATAGACAAAGCAACCAAAAAAAATAAGTAACAAAATGATTTTGGTATACCATTATGAATTCAATAATAACCTTGAATTTAAATGGATTAAAATACCCAATTAAAATACATATTATGGCTTCATGGATAAACAAAGCCCAACTATATGCTGTCTACAAGAAAATCACTTCTTGGGTGGCGCCTGGGGCTCAGAGGGGTAGGACGCCGGCCCCATATGCCAGAGGTGGCAGGTTCATACCCAACCCTGGCCAAAAACTGCAAATAAATTAATTAATTAAATTAAATTAAAAAAAAGAAAATCACTTCTCTACAAGAATATAGACTGAGAATTTTGTAATAATAGAAATAATAGGTATCATAATAAAGGGATCTATTCACCAAGAGAATATAGCAAATGTAAAATTATAAACACTCAACATTAGAGGACCATAATATACAAAATCAATATTAATAGAACTAAGCAGAGATTGACTACAATAAAAAAATACTGAGATCTTTCACACCATACTTTCAGCAATGGATTGATCATACAGACAAAAGGAAAACAAAAGCATTAGAATTAAATAACACCACAGACAAAATTGATCTAATAGACATTTATAGAGCATTTAACCCAATAGCTATAGAATCCACATTCTTCTCAACAGCACATGAAGTATTCTCCAAGATGGAACATATGATAAGTCAAAAACAACTAAACAAAAAAATTTTTTTTTTTTTTTTGGTAGAGACAGAGTCCCACTTTATTGGCCTTGGTAGAGTGCTGTGGTGTCGCACAACTCACAGCAACCTCCAACTCCTTGGCTTAGGCAATTCTCTTGCCTCAGCCTCCTGAATAGCTGGGACTACAGCCACAATGCCAGGCTATTTTTTTGTTGTTGTTGCAATTTGGCTGGGCTTGAACCCATCTCCCTCGGTATATGGGGCCAGGGTCCTACCTACTGAGCCACAAGTCCCGCCCTGACTCAACAAATATTTAAAAAATTAAAATTATACCAAGTATTTTGTCTAACCATGACTAAATAAAACTAGAAGTCAACAACTGAAGAATTTTTGGAAACTATAAATATTGATGAAAATTAAATAGCATTTTCTGAACAACAAATTGGTTAATAAAGGAACTGAAAAGGAAATAAAAAATTTCCCTGACAAAAATCACAATGAACAACCTACCAAAACCCCTGAGACACAGTAAAATCAATTTTTATTTATTTATTTATTTATTTATTTATTTTTGTAGAGACAGAGTCTCACTTTATGGCCCTCAGTAGAGTGCCGTGGCCTCACACAGCTCACAGCAACCTCCAACTCCTGGGCTTAAGCGATTCTCCTGCCTCAGCCTCCTGAGTAGCTGGGACTACAGGTGCCCGCCACAACGCCCAGCTATTTTTTGGTTGCAGTTTGGCCGGGGCCGGGTTTGAACCCGCCACCCTCGGTATATGGGGCCGGCGCCTTACCGACTGAGCCACAGGCGCTGCCCAGTAAAATCAATTTTGAGAGGAAATTTATAGCAAGGAACATGTACATGAGAAAAGTAAAAGCACTTTATTAACTGAATGACACACCTCAGGGAAGAAGAAAAGCAAGAACTAAGCTCACAAGTTAATAAAAGACAAAAACAAACTAGGTATAAAAGAAACATACCTCAAAATAATAAAATCCACATATGACAAACCCACAACCAACATACTACTAAATGGGAAAAAGTCGAAAGCAATCCCTCTAACAACTGGAATGAGACAAAGTGCCCTTGTCACTACTTCTATTCAATAGAGTAGTCCTATTAGAGAAATCAGCAAAAGAAAGAAATAAAGGGCATTTGATCCAGGGAAGAGGAGGTCAAGGTATCCTTGTTGAGTGAAGAATATGGCAATTCTTTTTGGTGTGTGTGTATGTGTGTGTATAAGGCCTCAAAAGCATAGGTAAAAAAAAAAAAAAAAAAAAAAAAAATCTAAAAAGTTTCTGCAAATCAAATAAACAAGCAATAGAGTGAAGATACAGAATGGAAGAATGGATTTTCCAATTGTTTATCTGATGAGGGATTGATAACCTGAATTATTAAGGAACTCAAACAACTCAATAACAAATAAATAAATGATAAATAAATAAATAATGTTTTCCTTCCTAATTTTGTTCAGATCTTTGGAGCGAGGATATGAAAACAACCTAAATGCTCATTAATACATGGTGGATGAATAAAATGTGCTGTATGGAATGCTATGAGGATGGTGACCTAATACCTTTTACAACAACTTAGATGGAATTGGACACCGTTCTCCTACATTAAGAATGGCAAGAATGGAAAAGCAAATGCTACATATATTCAATACTAAATTGGAACTAGTTGATCAACATCTATGTGCTCATAGGGAAGCAAAACTCAACAGAATTCAGGAGGGGGGAAGGCAAAGAAGGGGAAGTGTTAGTTCCCAGCCAATAGGCACTTTCACGACTGCATTGCACACTTTCTCAGTGAGGAGCACGCCTATGACTTTGACTTAAAATCGAAAAAAGCAAGCTACATAACTCAAATTTATGTACCCCCATAAAAGAGTGAAATAAACTTTAACAAATTAATTAATTAATTTAAAAAATCTAACAAAAAATGGGCAAGTGACCTGAAGACATATTTCTTTTTTTTCTTTTCTCTTTTTTTTTGGTTGGGGGGGGGCGGGCAGAATCTCACTTTGTCGCCCTTGGTAGAGTGTCAATGCATCACAGCTCACAGCAACCTGCAACTCTTGGGCTCAAGCTATTCTCTTGCCTCAGCCTCCCGAGTAGCTGGGAATACAGGCGCCCGCCACTATGCCTAACTGTTTTTTTAGAGGTGTTGTTTTGCTCTTGCTCAGGCTTGTCTTGAACCTGTTAGCTCAGGCAATCCACCCACTCTGGGAAAACTGCCCTTAAAAGAAAATACCATGATCCCTACTTAAATTATGTGTTCATTTTAATAGGTGTTTCACGTTCCCCAATCTCCCTTTGTATAACATATTGGCAATGGGCTATCCAACAAAGTATGAAGCTTTCAAAACTGCTTCTCCATATAAATACTAACAATCCTGAATTAAAAGACAAGACTACCGAGTTTTTCATAAGAAGAAAACCTGAATACGACAAACAAAAGCAATTATCAAAGGTCACCACTTTATCAAATGTATCTACACTAAGAGCATAATCTTAGTGACTATATACATTGCTAAAGTTAAGAAGCTCTTTACTATTTTACTGAAGAATTGATCCTGCCTACTACTAAGAACATTTTCCAAGAACTTTTAGGAGATGCTGAAGTTCAAAAGGCGACACTTGTTTCTTTTCCAGCTAACACCATAAGTAGACAAATGATGAAATAGCAAGAGGCTATTGAGGCACAATTGTTAAAGCGGATTAATGAGTCATTGTGGTATGCAATTCATGTTGATTAGTCTACCAAGGTTTGACAAAAAGCCAATAATGCTTTTTGTGTAACATATTTTTTTCAGAAGGATGTGCACGAGGATGTTATTTGTGCTTTTGTTGCCAGCCAACACCATAGCCACAGAACTATTCAACTCTTTGATCACATAACAGGAAAACTGAATTGATCATTTTGTGTAGGTATATGTACGCATGGAGCAGCAGCCATTACTGGACAGCTTTCTTGTTTCACTAATCAGGTCAAAGAGGTTGCTTCTGATTGTGTCTATGTACTGTGTCATCCATAAAGAAAGACTGGCTAGCAGAAAAATGTCACTTGAACTAAGTAATGTTTGCAGGATGTGATTAAAATTATCAACCACTTTAAATTACATGCTCTTAACTCAAGTTTTTTGCACAGCTCTGTGAGGTGATGGCTGCAGAGCATTCATGTCTTCTTTTCTCCACAGAAGTGAGATGGCTTTCCAAAAGTTGATTACTGCAGAGTTTATGTGTTGTAAGAGCTTCTCCAGAGATTTCTTTTAGAAAAACAGTCACCACTGGCATAACTTTTTAGTGACACAGAATGGCTCATAAAACTTACTTGGGGTGGTGCCTGTGGCTCAAAGGAGTAGAGCACTGGCCCCATATACCAGAGGTGGCAGGTTCAAACCTGGCCCTGGCCAAAAACTGCAAAAATCAAACAAACAAAAAAAAAACTTACTTACTTATATGACCTACTCACTTATATGACCTACTCAACATACTCAAACTTCAAGGGAGAATGAGAATGTATTCAAGTTGGTAGATAAAGTGGAGATATTTAAAGCCAAATCTCTTGTGGATATTATGGAGGTGATTATCAAACATTAGAATTCTTGATATGTTTCAAACATTAGCAGAGATATTGAAAGAGGTTCATCCAGGGCCTTCTTTCTCCCTGCTGGTGCAAGTTCACCTATCTCAGCTTCCAAGAGTTTGAGCATTACTTTTCAACCACAAAAGACTCCTCGACTAGGAAACAATGGACCCAAGACCCATTTGGGAATAATCCAGGTGACTCAACTTTCTGTATTAGAAGAGCATCAACTGCTTGAGAACACAAGTAACAATGGCCTTGTTTTTGACAATTCATTTTTTTAGTGCAAAATAATAAATATAAAATTTATTAAAACACCCACAATATTTTAAAGATACCAGGAGTAATACAGTTCACATTCTGCAAACATTACTTAGTTCAAGTGACATTTTTTTGCTCGCCAGTCTTTCTTTATGGATGACACAGTACATAGACACAATCAGAAGCAACCTCTTTGACCTGATTAGTGAAACAAGAAAGCTGTGCAGTAATGGCAGCTGCTCCATGCGTACATATACCTACACAAACCCAAAATTTGTTTGTGTAAATTACAATATGATAATAATTAAAAAAGGATACATACTTGCAATTTCTAGGCACCCTAAAATTAAATTTACTGAAACACTGGGCAAGAAGGGAGGGTCAGGAGGGGTATCTCAGGAAGCAAACCAATAAAGTAGAAGGAAAATGTTTTTGACAATTCAAATTTCTATACCTTTTCAAATTTCTATACCTTCTGGATTAAAGTCAAGGCAGAATATTTTGAGAAAGCCTTATTCCATTTCCAGCATTCTACTTTTGTGAAGCAGAGTTTTCTATTGTGACAGCAACCAAAACGTGAGTAGAGTAACTTGACATAAGCAACACATTTTGGGTATCACTGTGTCTGCCATCACCCCTAGACAGAACCATCTAGTTGCAGGAAAACAAGCTCAGGGCTCCGACTGATTCTGCATTATGGTGAATTGTATAATTCTTTTATCACATATTGCAATATAATAATAATAGAAATAAAGTGCACAGTAAATGTAATGGTTTTGAATCATTCCAAAATCTTTCCCCTCCACTTGGTCCATGGAAAAATTGCCTTCCCTGAAACTAGCTCCTGGTGCCAAAAAAGGTTGGAGACCAATGTTTTAATTGAGTATTTAATGAAATGCTAACGAATTAGTGAGAGATGGAATTCTGAGTATTTTTGAACGAGTCATTTGGTCAGGCTATGTGAACATCATTGACCTAATGATAATATGTTTGGGGATTATTTCAAAGACACATTTAAGTGGAAAATGGAAATATGACTTTTTAAAAATTACTTGAAAGAAAAGTTTTTTCTAAGATGACATCTTTGAAATGTCAGTAAACCTATCTGCAAACACACATTTAAATTGCTTTTTTCCTCAAAGCACAAATCAAAAATATTTCAAGTTTTTATTAAAAAAAAGATTGTACTGAGAGAAGCTGTACATTTACTTCAGAGGCTCCAACACCATAAATAATACACAGAGCAAATGTAGCATTGCAACCAGTTTTCACTCAAGTTCTGAACTTCTAACAGGTTGTTGAGTTAAAATGACTGTTTCAAATAATGGAAAATCAAAATCCATCAGACACAATCTTGAGAAAACATAGTGATCTGCTAATTATCGCTCATCAAGATGGCAATAGAGAGTACTACAATAAACTTGAGACATATTTTATGTGCATGTTTTAATGGTACATATAGTGTCACATGTTATAATATTTACTAATAACTTTGAAACAGTATTATAAAAATAACAGAAATGTGATTAAAATTTAATGATCAAGGGAAGGCAAAAATTTTGTTTGTAACAGAAATATTTTTCTCTCTTAGAAATGTTGACTGAGTGTAGACAAATCGGTGACATTTTGTTCATATGAACAATATGAGGACTACGTAGTAAGTAGCCCTCACTATTACATTATTTTTTAATACAGAACTACTTGCACAGAAATTAAAATATGTTGTATATTACTATGTATTATTTGTTTCATCAGGAATTTTTTTTTGTATGTCACGTTTTAATGCGCGTGCTAAGACATTATTCTGAGTAAGCATATACCAATCCCCAATGGGTTCTATTCACTTCCATTTTATTTCTTTAACTAATAATACATTGAATGAATAGTTGTATGCTTTACAATCACTAATCAATTCTAATATTTTGAAATATTTAGGCATTTTGTTAATCCTTCCTTTTTTACTCACAAAACAAACTAGTGTCATTATGAAACTAAAGCAACTGAAACCCCAGGCAATTATCCTATTATTAAATTTTACGTATTTATTCAAACATTATAGGTTGCTTTCATTAACTGAGTCAGACATTATGGTAAATACATTAAAATTTCATTTAAAAGTATTGAGAAATTTAACATAGATTTTTCCTCTGTATATTTTCTATAATGAAAAATATAAAATACTATTTTTATAGAGCATATTGAGGGTCATGAAGTGCTTTAGGAATCCAGAGGATGGTTGAATTAATTAGGGGTTACATTTCAAAGATGTACTAAGGTGTGGAAAGAAAATTAATACATTTTTATTGAATAGGTAACATTTTGTACTGACTTTGCCTGGTAGAATATGGGGGATTTTTAATGCAGTTTCTCCTCCCCAGCCTCCTCCCATGGATTAGGTTCCATGGCGAAACCACACTCTATTAAACAGATAAGGTTTCTACTTTTTTCTGAGTAGCAGAGTTCAGGTTCTTGTCAAGCTGCACCACTGTCCAAATAAGCCAGTGCATTTTCCTGCAGGTAGCAAAGAGCACCTCAGCCTCTCCATGCTGTAGTGTCTGCCTCAAACATTCCCCCCATTTTGTTACCAAACAAAACTCTGCATAGTTCTGCATGGACTGTGATGTCTTCTGCCCCTGGGCTGTGAGTACAGAAAACAAACTTCTGCTGACTTCATCTGTCCATTTGGTTTATGTGTGTTCGGGTGTTGAACTGATGAAGTCAAGAGAGGAAGATGATTATGTGATGTAATGTACACAGTAAGTAGCTACATTTTGCCATTCCACTATTTATGTATACTTCAAAACATCATAGTAATACAGGTAAATATAATTTTATCTGTCAACTTAAGAAGAAACAAAAATTCGAAATGTATATTGTAGAAAAGATGTAAGTTTTCATTTCAGAGAAGTTATAAGCAAGAGAATGGAATAAAAATAGAATTCTAGGTTAATGGCAAGCCTAAACAGAGCATGGGAGAGACATTTATTTATTTACTTATTTAATTGTTTTGTTAAAGACAGGGTTTTGTTCTGTTGCCCAGGCTACAGAGTGCAGCAGTGTGACACAGCTTACCGCAGCCTCAAACTCCTGGGCATATGCCAATTCTGCCTCTGCCTCCTGCTGGCACATACAGGCATGCTCCCAGCTAATTGTTTTTATTTTTTTAGAGATTGGGTTTCCTGTGTTGCTCAGGCTTTTCTTGAACTCCTAGCCTCAAATAATCCCCCCACTTTGGTCCCCCAAAGTTCTGAGATGACAGGGGTGAACCACTCTGCCCAGCTTAAAGGACAATTTTTGTTGTGGAAAAATACTATGTGAGAACATACTAAAGAATCTATTCTGCATGTTTGTGTCTCCCCAAGACACATATGTCAAAACTGAATCACTTTTAATATGATGGTATTAAAAAATAGGGTCTTTGGGAGGTGTTTAGGGCGTGAAGGTGGAGCCCTCATGAATAGAATTAGTGCGCTTATAAAAAGGTACCCAGGTAACTAACTGCCTTGCCTCTCTCACTCTGTACAAACTCACGTAGACAATGCTATCTAGGAACCAAAAAGCAGGTCCAGATGATGAATCTTCTGGCACCTTGATCTTGCATTCCCCTGGCTTCAGAACTGAGAAATAAATTTATGTTGTTCATAAGCTACCCAATGTATGGAATTTTGTTATAGAAGTGTGACTGGACTGAGATACTATGTGAGAAAAACACTATATGATAAAAATATTTTAAAAGGGGGGGGCGGAGCAAGATGGCGGCCAAGTAACAGCTTCCTTGCATCTGGGCACTGTGAGTCTGGGGAGATAGGACTCCAGGCATCTCTGGCTGGTGGGATCTGCCTATCATCACCCCTGTGAGGATACAGGGAGTCAGCGAGAGACTTCTGCACCCCAGGAGGAGGACTAAAGCAGTGGAAAAACGGCAAGTGGTCACACGTGTTCAATCCATCTAAACCCGCCTGCAACTGTAAGTTCAGTAGCAGCGAGACTGCAAACCAGAAAGGCCTTACCTGTGAACTGTTTTGGTGTCTTTGGACTTGGCACTCAGTTGAACTGCCTTGGGGAGAGCCTGAGTGGGAGTGTGGAGAACTTTGGCCATTGTCTAGGGCCCCAGTCTGAGCCGTTGAGCCAGAAGGAGCTAATAGTGTTTGGCTGTGGGTCACAGGGAGCCATTGTGAGCGATCTGCCCCGGCAATCTCTGCCCTCAGGGTCGCAGAGCTAGAATCGAGTGGGAGCTGGTAACCCAGCAACCAAGTAGCCTAAGGGTGGAGTCTGAGCCGCCTTGCAGCCCTAACACTCAGGGGCAGAGTGAGACTGGTTTTGGCACACTGGGTAAGTGGATAGCCACTTTAGCAGTGATTCCAGCGATAAGCACTTTCCTGGGAAAGCTTCTGCTCAGCAAGTTTATAAGTTCAAAGTGCCTTTTAAGTGGGTTGAAGAGAGATTTAGGGTGTCTACCTGCTGGGGTTTGAGAAATCAGCAGCCTCCAGTCGTATCAGAACTGTGATTAGCATCTCATACCCCAGAAGACCATGTGTTGCCCAGACAATATTCAATAACATATACATACTGCTTTGTTTTTGGTTGTGTTTTTTTTTTTTTTTTTTTGGTTTGGTGTTTTTTTTTGTTTATTTTGATGTTGTTTTGTTTTTTAAGTTCAACCTTTTCCATACAGATCCTTTTTCTTTCTCAATTTTTCTAGTTTAATTATAATTACCCATTGCTGCCTTTTTCAATAACTAGAACTTCATTTTTGCTAGTGTTTCTACCGCTATTATTTGGTTTTTCACCCAATTTTGTCCCTTAAAGTTTTCTGTTTGCTTGTTTTGGTTTGATTTATAGCAATTATGTGTTTCCTCTCTACTTGGTGGAGGTGGGGTACTGTGTCTGATCAGGTTAGCAAAGAGCTGCTGACCTCAAGGGAACCACTCAACTGGGCACCCCCAGAAGTGGTTTTTTTTTAAGGTTGTGTCAAAGTACCCTACTGTACACCTATATGGCTCTGTCTCCCTCTTTCTGTGCCTCTCTTCTTTTTGTCAATATTCCTTTTACCTATCCCCTCTCCTTTATCCATTTCTCTTTTTTTTTCTTATCACTGGGTCCTCCTTTCTTTCATCCCTTTTTTGCTCTTCATCCTTCTCACCCTTCTGGTCCTGGAACCCTTAGTCCACAGGCACGAGAACTTAAAGAGCAAGAGGAAGTGAAAGGAAAATTAGGGCAAGGAAACAGATAAAAGAAATCACTCATGAGGAAGAATCAGCAGAAAACACCAGGCAACATGAAGAACCAGTCCACAACAACCCGCCAAGGGACCATGAGGTAGCTACTGCAGAGGATTCCACCTATAAAGAAATGTTAGGAATGACAGAAAGGGAATTTAGAATACACATGTTGAAAACAATGAAAGAAATGATGGCAACAATGAAGGAAACTGCTAATAAAGTGGAAAATAACCAAAAGGAAATCCAAAAACAGAATCAAATAAGAGATGAACAATATGAAGAATATAAAAAGGATATAGCAGAGCTGAAGGAACAGAAACAGTCAATTTGGGAACTTAAAGATGCAATGGAATGTATCAGTAACAGGTTAGACCATGCAGAAGAAAGAATTTCAAAGGTAGAAGACAAAGTTCTTGAGGTAACTCAGATAGTAAAAGAGGCAGAAAAGAAGAGAGAGAAAGCAGAACATTAACTGTCAGAATTATGGGACTTTATGAAGTGTTCCACATACGAGTTATAGGAATTCCAGAAGGGGAAGAAGACTGCCCCCAGAGGAATGGGAGCCATACTAGAGAATATTATAAAAGAAAATTTCCCAAATAACACCAAAGATTCTGACACACTACTTTCAGAGGGATATCGGAACCCAGGTCGCCTCGACTGTAACCGAGCTTCTCCAAGACACATTGTGATGAACCTGTCCAAAGTCAAGACAAAAGAAAAGATTCTGCAAGCTGCCAGGAGTAAGCGCCAGTTGACCTACAGGGGCAAATCAATCAGAGTGACCGCAGACTTTTCTAATGAAACTTTCCAAGCAAGAAGACAATGGTCATCTACCTTTAATCTACTTAACCAGAACAATTTCCAGCCCAGAATTCTGTACCCTGCTAAGCTAAGCTTCAAAATTGATGGAGAAATCAAATCATTTATGGATATACAAACATTGAGGAAATTCACCACAATAAGACCAGCTCTACAGGAAATATTTCAACCTGTTCTGCACACTGACCACCACAATGGATCAGCAGTAAAGTAAGAACTCAGAAATTAAAGGAAAGAACCTAACCTCCACACTGATGCAAAAGATAAAACTAAGCAATGCACTCTCACCAAATAAGACGAATAGAATACTACCACACTTATCAATAATCTCAATAAATGATAATGGCTTGAATTCCCCACTGAAGAGACATACATTGGCTGACTGGATTAAAAAACATAAGCCAGCCATTTGCTGTCTGCAAGAAACACACCAGGCTTCAAAAGACAAATTAAAGCTCCGAGTCAAGGGTTGGAAGACAATTTTTCAGGCAAATGGAATTCAGAACAAAAGAGGAGTTGCAATCTTATTTTCAGATACATGTGGATTTAAAGCAACTAAAGTCAAAAAAGACAAAGATGGTCACTTTATATTGGTCAAGGGAAAAATACAACAAGAAGACATTTCAATTCTAAATATTTATGCACCCAATTTAAATGCTCCCAGATTCTTGAAACAGACCTTACTCTATCAGAGCAATATGATATCTGATAATACCATCATAACAGGGGACATTAACACTCCTCTTACAGAGCTTGACAGATCCTCTAAACAGAGATTAAACAAAGATATAAGAGATTTAAATGAGACCCTGGAACAACTGTGCTTGATAGACGCATATAGAACACTTCACCCCAAAGATAAAGAATATACATTCTTCTCATCACGCCATGGAACATTCTCCAAAATTGATCATATCCTGGGACACAAAACAAATATCAACAGAATCAAAAGAATTGAAATTTTACCTTGTATCTTCTCAGACCATAAGGCACTAAAGGTGGAACTCAACTCTAACAAAAATGCTCGACCCCACCCAAAGGCATGGAAATTAAACAATCTTCTGTTGAATAACAGATGGGTGAAGGAAGAAATAAAACAGGAAATCATTAACTTCCTTGAGCATAACAACAATGAAGACACAAGCTACCAAAACCTGTGGGGTACTGCAAAAGCAGTTTTGAGAGGAAAATTCATCGCTTTAGATGCCTACATTTGAAAAACAGAAAGAGAGCACATCAACAATCTCACAAGAGATCTTATGGAATTGGAAAAAGAAGAACAATCTAAGCCTAAACTCAGTAGAAGAAAAGAAATATCCAAAATCAAATCAGAGATCAATGAAATTGAAAACAAAAGAATCATTCAGAAAAGTAATGAAACAAGGAGTTGGTTTTTTGAAAAAATAAATAAAATAGATAAACCATTGGCCAGACTAATGAGGAATAGAAAAGTAAAATCTCTAGTAACCTCAATCAGAAATGATAAAGGGGAGATAACAACTGATCCCACAGAGATACAAGAGATCATCTCTGAATACTACCAGAAAGTCTATGCCCAGAAATTTGACAATGTGAAGGAAATGGATCAATATTTGGAATCACACCCTCTCCCTAGACTCAGCCAGGAAGAAATAGAGCTCCTGAACAGACCAATTTCAAGCACTGAGATCAAAGAAACAATAAAACATCTTCCAACCAAAAAATGCCCTGGTCCAGATGGCTTCACTCCAGAATTCTATCAAACCTTCAAGAAAGAGGTTATTCCTGTACTGCAGAAATTATTCCAAGAAATTGAGAAAGAAGGAATCTTCCCCAACACATTCTATGAAGCAAACATCAACCTGATACCAAAACCAGGAAAAGAACCAAACAAAAAGGAGAATTTCAGACCAATCTCACTCATGAATATAGATGCAAAAATCCTCAACAAATCCTAGCCAATAGATTACAGCTTATCATCCAAAAAGTTATTCATCATGATCAAGTAGGCTTCATCCCAGGGATGCAAGGCTGGTTTAACATACGGAAGTCCATAAATGTTATCCACCATATTAACAGAGGCAAAAATAAAGGTCACATGATCCTCTCAATAGATGCAGAAAAAGCATTTGAAAAAATCCAGCATCCTTTTCTAATTAGAACACTGAAGAGTATAGGCATAGGTGGCACATTTCTAAAACTGATTGAGGCTATCTATGACAAACCCACAGCCAATATTTTACTGAATGGAGTAAAACTGAAAGCTTTTTCTCTTAGAACTGGAACCAGACAAGGTTGTCCTCTGTCACCTTTACTATTCAACGTAGTGCTGGAAGTTCTAGCCAATACAATTAGGCAAGACAAGGAAATAAAGGGAATCCAAATGGGAGCAGAGGAGGTCAAACTCTCCCTCTTTGCTGGCAACATGATCTTATACTTAGAGAACCCCAAAGACTCAACCACAAGACTCCTAGAAGTCATCAAAAAATACAGTAATGTTTCAGGATACAAAATCAATGTCCACAAGTCAGTAGCCATTGTGTACACCAATAACAGTCAAGATGAGAAGCTAATTAAGGGCACAACTCCCTTCACCATAGTCTCAAAGAAAATGAAATACCTAGGAATATACCTGACAAAGGAGGTGAAGGACCTCTATAAAGAAAACTATGAAATCCTCAGAAAGGAAATAGCAGAGGATATTAACAAATGGAAGAACATACCATGCTCATGGATGGGAAGAATCAACATTGTTAAAATGTCTATACTTCCCAAAGCAATCTACCTATTCAATGCCATTCCTATCAAAATACCAACATCGTACTTTCAAGATTTGTAAAAATGATTCTGTGTTTTGTATGGAACCGGAAAAAACCCCGTATAGCTAAGGCAGTTCTTTGTAACAAAAATAAAGCTGGGGCATCAGCATACCATATTTTAGCCTGTACTACAAAGCCATAGTGGTCAAGACAGCATGGTACTGGCACAAAAACAGAGACATAGACACTTGGAATCAAATTGAAAACCAAGAAATGAAACTAACATCTTACAACCACCTAATCTTCTATAAACCAAACAAGAACATACCTTGGGGGAAAGACTCCGTATTCAATATATGGTGTTGGGAGAACTGGATGTCTACATGTAAAAGACTGAAACTGGACCCACACCTTTCCCCACTCACAAAAATTGATTCAAGATGGATAAAGGACTTAAACTTAAGGCATGAAACAATAAAAATCCTCCAAGAAAGCATAGGAAAAACGCTGGAAGATATTGGCCTGGGGAAAGACTTCATGAAGAAGACTGCCATGGCAATTGCAACAACAACAAAAATAAACAAATGGGACTTCATTAAACTGAAAAGCTTCTGTACAGCTAAGGAGACAATAACCAAAGCAAAGAGACAACCTACACAATGGGAAAGGATATTTGCATATTTTCAATCAGACAAAAGCTTGATAACTAGGATCTATAGAGAACTCAAATTGATCCACATGAAAAAAGCCAACAATCCCATATATCAATGGGCAAGAGACATGAATAGAACTTTCTCTAAAGAGGACAGATGAACGGCTAACAAACACATGAAAAAATGTTGATCATCTCTATATATTAGAGAAATGCAAATCAAAACAACCCTGAGATATCATCTAACCCCAGTGAGAATGGCCCACATCACAAAATCTCAAAACTGCAGATGATGGCGTGGATGTGGAGAGAAGGGAACACTTTTACACTGCTGGTGGGACTGCAAACTAATACAACCTTTCTGGAAGGAAGTATGAAGAAACCTCAAAGCACTCAAGCTAGACCTCCCATTTGATCCTGCAATCCCATTACTGGGCATCTACCCAGAAGGAAAAAAATCCTTTTATCATAAGGACACTTGTACTAGACTGTTTATTGCAGTTGAATTACAATCACCAAAATGTGTAAACAGCCTAAATGCCCACCAACAGAAGAATGGATTAACAAGCTGTGGTATATGTATACCATGGAATACTATTCAGCCTTTAAAAAAAATGTAGACTTTACATCCTTCGTATTATCCTGGATGGAAGTGGAAGACATTATTCTTAGTAAAGCATCAGAAGAATGGAGAAGCGTGAATCCTATGTACTCAATTTTGATATGAGGACAATTAATGACAATGATGGTTATGGGGTGGGAAAGCAGAAAGAGGGAAGGAGGGAGGGGGGTGGGGCCTTGGTGTGTGTCACACTTTATGGGGGCAAGACATGATTGCAAGAGGGACTTTACCTAACAATTGCAATCAGTGTAACCTGGCTTATTGTACCCTCAGTGAATCCCCAACAATAAAAAAAAATAATAATAATGATAATAATATTTTAAAAGGTCAGAGAAGAAAAAAACATGACACATTTTGAAAGATAAAATAAATTCAATATTTTTTATAAAATATACCAGATAGAAAATCTGAATGATTCCAGAAATATCATAGGTCCTGAATAATTTTGTTTTAATTTTATTAAGGAATTTGAACATAATATCTAATGTACTGAATCCCATTAAAAGGATGTAATATTGTCAAATAATTGATGAAATATGCTCCTTAAAATTTGAGGAGTTGAAAGAAGCAAGAAAATTGAAAGAAGGCACACACATCATGAAGGCCTCTCACATGGCTCTCACTGGTGATGTTTATATTGACCGTGTGGTTTAGGTGTTATCCCAGGTAGACACTGGATAGTAAAATCTAACTTCTCAAGGACATTTAAAGGTCATACCAATGTCCTCCTCATTATCAATACCCTCCCCCTTGGATTTAGCAATAACCGGTGATTCTTAACTCTAACATTCTTCACTGTAATGTGTACAAAAAGCTAATTTTCAAATTCTAGAATTCCTATAACATTTAGCAGCAACCAAAATTATGTAACCTCAGTCTCTTTTTTTATTTACTTTATGAAAATCTCCTATTAATATCAGCTCATGAATTCTTATTTTTTGAGTAGTTTATTACTGTCCTAGTCATTGTAATGTTAAATGTTCCCCAGATTTGAATTATGGAAGCCACTTCTAACTAGTTCCTATGCATTCTTTAAACATCCTTTTTTTAATGAATTCTCTTAATTTATGGCATAAATAATGTTCCAGAATTTTTCTTTCTCTCCCCATTCCAGCATCAAGAACCCATTCCCAGAAAGAGCTAAGAAATACATAAGTACATATTATACATAATAGTCCTTTTGCATTGCTATAAAATAAATACATGAGACTGGGAAATTTATAAAGAAAGGGGCTTGGGCAGCGCCTGTGGCTCAGTGAGCAGGGCGCCAGCCCCATATACTGAGGGTGGCAAGTTCAAACCCAGCCCCGGCCAAACTGCAACAAAAAAATAGCCAGGCATTGTGGCGGGCACCTGTAGTCCCAGCTACTCGGGAGGCTGAGGCAGGAGAATCGCCTAAGCGCAGGAGTTGGAGGTTGCTGTGAGCTGTGTGACACCACGGCACTCTACCAAGGGCAATAAAGTGAAACTCTGACTCTACAAAAAAAAAAAAAAAAAAAAAAAAGAAAGGGGCTTATTTGGTTCATGGGTTCTAAGGAGCATGGTGCAGGCACTGCTTGGCTTCTGGTGAAGGCCTCAGGGAGCTTCTACTTATAACAGAAAGCAAGGGAGGCAGTGCAACACATGGCAAGAGAGGCAACAAGAGAGGAGGGCCACGCTCTTTTAAACAACCAGCTCTCTTGGGAACTAACTACTGTGGGGAAGGCACCAAGCTATTCAAGAGGGATCACCCTATGTCCAAACTATGTTACTATGCGTAAATGTTCTCATATATAATTCTACTAATAAATATTTATACACACATGTGTGGTGCACACCCCCCATGTCCGCAATACTGTCTTGCTTTCCTCTTCTGTGTTTTATTTCCTTTCTTCCACCTTGTGAACCCTCCCTTCAGAGATCAATACACCAAAGTAATTTCAGAATTGCTTTATCCCTACAACTACAAAAAATATTTCAGAATTTGATTACAGTGGTTACCCCCACCCCCATAATCATAAAATGTTTTAAGAAAACTGGTTTACTATACTTATTTTCAAATAATTTCATGGAGTGATATAGAAGAGAATCCCTTTCCATAATTATTTAGTATTCATGACTCAAATATTAAGAAATTTTGTGTTTTATTTATTTTTTATTTTTTATTGTTAAATCATAGCTATGTACATTAGTGCAATCAAGGGGTACAATGTGCTGGTTTCATATACAATCTGAAATAATCTCATCAAACTGTTCAACGTAGCCTTCATGGCATTTTCTTAGTTATTGTATGTAGACATTTGTATTCTGCATTTAGTAAGTTTCACCTGTACCCATTCTAACATGCACCGTAGGTGTGGCCCCTCCTATGACCTTTCCTCCACCCTAACCTCCCTCCTCCCTTCCCCTCCCTTGGCTCTTTCCCCATATTCTTGTACTATAGTTGGGTTATAGCCTTCATGTGAAAGCTATAAATTAGCTTCATAGAGGGCTGAGTACTTTGGATACTTTTTCTTCCATTCCTGAGATACTTTGCTAAGAAGAATATGTTCCAGCTCCATCCATGTAAACATGAAAGAGGTAAAGTCTCCATCTTTCTTTAAGGCTGCATAATATTCCATGGTATACATGTACCACAATTTGCTAGTCCATTCATGGGTCGATGGGCACTTGGGCTTCTTCCATGACTCAGTGACTATGAATTGGGCTGCAATAAACATTCTAGTACAGATGTCTTTGTTATATTGTGATTTTTGGTCTTCTGGGTATATACCTAGTAAAGGAATTATAGGATCAAATGGCAGGTTTATTTTTAGATCTCTAAGTATTCTCCAAACATCCTTCCAAAAGGAATGTATTAGTGTACATTCCCACCAGCAGGGTAGAAGTGTGCCCTTTTCTCCACATCCACGCCAACATCTCCGGTTTTGGGATTTTGTTATGTGGGCTACTCTTACTGGGGTTAGGTAATATCTCAAAGCAGTTTTGATTTGAATTTCTCTGATGATTAAAAATGATGAGCTTTTTTTCTTGTGTTTCAAGATTCTAACAAACAGAAACCAACAACACATCAAAAAAATTATACACCATGACCAAGTGGGATTTATCCCAGGGTCTCAAGGCTGTTTCAACATATGTAAATCTATAAATGTAATTCAGCACATAAACAAATTAAAAAATAAAGACCATATGATTCTCTCAATTGATGCAGAAAAAGCTTTTGATAATATCCAGCATCCCTTCATGATCAGTACACTTAAGAAAATCGGTATCGAAGGGATGTTTCTTAAACTAATAGAGGCCATCTACAGCAAACCCACAGCCAATATCGTATTGAATGGAGTTAAATTGAAATCATTTCCACTTAGATCAGGAACAAGGCAAGGTTGCCCATTGTCTCCATTGCTCTTTAACATTGTAATGGAAGTTTTAGCCATTGCAATTAGGGAAGAAAAGGCGATCAAGGGTATCCACATAGGGTCAGAAGAGATCAAACTTTCACTCTTTGCAGATGATATGATCGTATATCTGAAAAACACTAGGGATTCTACTACAAAATTTTTAGATGTGATCAAGGAATACAGCAATGTCTCAGGCTACAAAATCAACACCCATAAATCTGTAGACTTTATATATACCAATAATAACCAAGCCGAAAAAACAGTCAAGGACTCTATTCCTTTCACAGTAGTGCCAAAGAAGATGAAATATTTGGGAGTATACCTAACAAAGGACGTGAAAGATCTCCATAAAGAGAACTATGAAACTTTAAGAAAAGAAATAGCTGAAGATGTTAACAAATGGAAAAACATACCATGCTTATGACTTGGAATAATCAACATTGTTAAAATGCCTATACTACCCAAAGCAATATATAATTTTAATGCAATTCCTATTAAAGCTCCATTGTCATATTTTAAAGACCTTGAAAAAATAATTCTTCATTTTATATTGCATCAGAAAAAAACCTTGAATAGCCAAAACATTACTCAGAAATAAAAACAAAACAGGAGGAATAATGCTACCAGACCTGAGACTGTACTATAAACCAATAGTGATCAAAACAGCATGGTATTGGCACAAAAACAGAGAAGTAGATGTCTGGAACAGAATAGAGAACCAAGAGATGAATCCAGCCACTTACCATTATTTGATCTTTGACAAGCCAATTAAAAACATTCAGTGGGGAAAAGATTCCCTATTTATCAAATGGTGCTGGGTGAACTGGCTGGTGATCTGTAAAAGACTGAAACTGGACCCACACCTTTTACCATTAACTAAGATAGACTCTCACTGGATAAAAGATTTAAACTTAAGACATGAAACTATAAAAATACTTGAAGAAAGTGCAGGGAAAACTCTTGAAGGAATCAGCTTGGGTGAATACTTTATGAGGAGGACTCCCCAGGCAACTGAAGCAGTATCAAAAATACATTACTGGGACCTGATCAAACTAAAAAGCTTCTGCACAGCCAAGAACACAGCAAGTAAAGCAAGCAAACAGCCCTCAGAATGGGAAAAAATATTTGCAGGTTATACCTCTGATAAAGGTTTAATAACCAGAATCCACAGAGAACTCAAATGTATTAGCAAGAAAAGAACAAGTGATCCCATCTCAGGGTGGGCAAAGGACTTGAAGAGAAACTTCTCTAAAGAAGACAGATGCACGAGTTTTTGTGTTTTCACAAATTATGTTCCTTCTCAGATGAAGAACATTCAGGATTATAATAGGGTCAACTAACAATAAAATATTTTTTTTCTATAGAGGAGAGCGTGGTCTATTGCTTTGGTTAAAAATGCAAGTCATTAGCTTAATTGCACCTAGAACAAATAGCATTTGCCATGTATTTTAATATAGTTCATTCAAGATTTGTTTAATACATAATCTGTATAGTTCCATTGCAGGTAATGATAATGATCATAATCATTGCCTTTGCAAAATATAGAAACAAATTATATACAAGAAAAAGCACCTATAGTTAAGTAGAAATTTTAGTAGCTTGAAACAGTCAAGCAAACATTTGTATTTACATAATTGTCTTTAATAAATTCTGTTTCTTGTATGCTTTATTTGACCTACTGGAATTTTCTTGCAGCTTATTATGTCCCATTTATTTTGTAGGATTCACATATTTATTTTGCTGGTCTGCTAATTTATTTGCTTAAATGAGGTTCATAATCTAAAACCAACACTTCAAAAACCTTATTGTGATAATTATAGATTCATATGCAATTATAAAAAATAATACAGATATTTTTGTACATTTTCTAAGTTTCTCCCAATGATAACATTTTGTGCAATTGTAGTATATCATAAGCAGGATTTTGCCATTGATGAAATCCACTGATCTAAAAAAAAAAAAAAGAAATCCACTGATCTTATACTTTTTTTAGTTTTACAGTGTACAGCATTTGTGTGGGTGTTTTAGAATATGTGTTTGCATGTTGGTTGACTTTTGTCTCCTGTGTGGGTTTCTGTATCTGCCGCAGCTAAGATTGTAGCGGCAAAGTTCCAACACTCCAACCTCCCCTCCTGTTAAGGATCTGCAACTTTACCCGCATTACCCTCATGCCCTGGACAACTAAGTCCCTAGCCACTGAAAATAACTAATCTTTCCTCCAGTTTTATAATTTTGTCATTTTAAGAATAAAACGAAAATAATATCATGCATTATATAACCATGAGGGATTGACTGTTTCATTCAGTATAAATCCTTAGAGATTCATTAAATCTGTTGTGTATGCCAATAGACTGTTCCTTTTTATTTTTGAGCAGTATTCTATAGTAGGAATACATGATTTGCTTAACTATTTGCTGATGGAACAACACATATTCTGTTTTGTTTTTCAGTTTTAGGCTATGTTGAATATATTTTCTATGAACAATTGTGTGTAAGTTTTTATGTAAACCTATGTTTTTTTCTAAGATACAGTGCTCACATTTCTGAGTTATGTGGCAATTGTTTGTTGAGTTTTATGCAGACTGTTTTTCAGAAACACAATACCATTTTACACTCCCATCAACAATGTACCAAGGATCTAATTTTTGTACATCCTTGCAAGCATTTGATATTGACACTTTATTCATTTTGGACATTATGACTGATGTGTAGCAATATTCTGTTTTGGTTTTAATTTGCATTTCCTGAGTGATGACAAAACTGAACGTATTTTCACATGCTTATTTGACATCTGCATGCCATCTTTAGTGAAATGTCAGTTCTTTTGAAACTTTCTAGTAATTTTTTGATGTTTAACTATTTTGGAACTAGTCATTTATAAGATACGTAGTTTGTGAAAAGGTCAATTTTTTTTCCTTTATGAATCATGCTTTTGATGTCAAGTAAGAACACTTTGCCAAGCCCTAAACTATGAAGGTATTGTCCCAAGATTTTTTTTTCTGAAATTTTATGATTTTACATTATGTATTTAAATCTATGATTTTCAACTATTTGTATAATATATAAAGTTTAGGTCAAGTTTTATTTTTCTTCCTTTAAATATAAAATTGCTCCCATATTAATCATTGTGCCTCTGTAAGGAAATGTGGATTGTGTGTGGATTTATTTCTAGGTTTTCTGTGCAGTTCCATCAATCTATGGGATACCACATTGTCTTGATTAGTATAGCTATATACTAACATACACGGATATACACAAGCATCGCTTGCTATATGCTAATAAAGAGTGATTTTCCCCCACTCTTTTATTCTCTGTCAAGATTTTTTGACAGAGGACCTATGCCTTTTCAAACATATTTTATATTAAGCATGTCAATATCTACAACAGACTTGATGAGATTTTCATAAAATTGCATTTATGAAAATTGAGATTTTCATAAAAATTGCATTTTCCAAACACACCTATAGGTGAGTTTGGAAAAATTAATGCTTTTACCATCTCAAAGCTCCTAATCCACGAACATGGTATATTTCTCATTTTTTAAAATTATTTCTTCATCAGCATTTGATGATATACTTCATCAGCATTTTGTTACTGTCAGCATATCAACCCTGTACATATGAAGTTGGATGATTAAGTTCAAAACCTGATCCCAGTAGAAGTGCTACATACCTCTCTGCTAAATATCACTATGGTCACCTTTGAAGTACTCCCTTTGGGAAGCTATGTATCCATGCCAGTGCCTTATCCACCCTTGTAAGCAATATTGGAGCTCTTTTTCCAGAATGACCATTAGAGCTGCATTTGTATGAAGTTCATGAAGTCATCCTACAAAATGTGCTACATGCCTCATTGATGAATATCACTACAGACACCAGATGCTCAAGGGGAGTTCTTCACAGGTGATTGTAGTGATATTTAGCAATGAGATCTCTGACACCTTTTCTGGAATGAGTTCATAAACTCAATTGTCCAGCCTCGTATTATGTGCTTACCCAAATATTTCACTGTCTTTGAAATGACTGTAATAATACTGGTTTTAATTTCAGTTTTGGCATGTTCACTGTAAGAATACAGTAATGTGTTTGATTTGGGGGTGTGGGTTAGTATACTGAGACCCTGCTAAAATCACTAAGTTTATTTTTGTAGATTTCTCATGATATAGACATCTTGTTATATACAAAATATATAGTTTTATTTCTTCCTTTTAAATCTGTATGTCTTTTACTCCATATCTAATAAAGCAATTAGAATGTTTTAGTAAAAGAAAAAAAAATACGGTTAGTGAGGGCTAGTATCCTTGCCTTTTTCTCCAACTTGAAAACATTCAATGATTCACCATTAAGCATTATTTTACCTAAGGTGATTTTTTATAGATGCCTTTTATTTAATGGAACTAATCTTTCTTCATTCCTAACTTGCTGAGAGTTTTTATCATGAATAGGTTCTAGGTTTTATCAAATGCTTTCTTGCAGCAATTAATATGATCATATGTTTTCTAGTATACTGATACAATGGATCTCATTGATGAATTTTTGTATGCTAACCGCCCTTATATTTCAAACAAATCGTAATCTTTATAATTGTAATTACTTCATATATTATTGAACTTATTGGTAATATTTTGTTGACAATTTTTATGTTTAAGCTTATTGAAGACATTGATCTTCAGTTTTATATTTTGTACTCTCTTCACCAAGGTTTCGCATGAGAGTAATAATGGCCTTATACAACTTTAAAGTTGTTTCTGCTGTAATATCTTCTTAACAAGCGTGTGTAAAATTAAATGGATATCTGTTTCAGTTAACTGATTTCAGATAACTGATTATATTTCAGATAACTGATTTCTCCAGGGAGGAATCATTTTAGCCTGTAGACCTTTCCTTTTGGTGGGAGGTTTGGGGTGGATTTTTTTATAGCAAACTATAAAAATCATTTTAGCCTGTCGACCTTTCCTTTTGGAGGGAGGTTTAGGGTGGATTTTTATATATTTTTGAATAGCAAACTCACTTTTAAATGGTTATAAGACTAGTCATTTTATCCATTTCATTTTGGCTGAGTTTTGTTATCCTATGGTTTTCAAGGAATTGGTGCATTTGTTGTAATTTTCAGATTTATGAGTGGAGAATCTTCACATTATCTACTTATGTTCCATTTATTAGGGAATCTTCAGAATCTGTAGTGATATCTATTTTTTTTTTAGTTCATGATTTAGGTGATCTGTGTTTCTTCACTTTATGTTTGTCATTCATTTTTTGTTGCTGTTTGTCTTTCTTCCTGGAGGTTTTCAGCTTTACTGACTTTTTCCCACCAGTTATCTTTTTATTTTCTTGATTGCTTTTTGATTTTCAATACTCTTAAATTCCCTTTCTTCTGCTTATAATGTTTTTTTTTCCTCCCGATTTCTTAAAGTAAGAACTTAAGTTCTTGATTTGAAAACTCATCACATTTCTATTTGTAATCCTTCAGTACCATAAAGTTCTCACTTGGCACTGCTTTAGATAAATCTCACACATTTTTATATGTCTTGTTTTGATTTTCATTCAGATCTACTTTTTTAGTTTGCATTAAAACTTTTCCTATGACCCATGAATTATTTAAAAGTGTATTTCTTAACTCCCATGAAGTTAAAAATTTCCTTTTGTCTTTTGATTTATGGTTTGATTCCGTTACCATCAGGAAGGACACTTTGTATACATTAAATTATTTCAAATTTGTTTTATGAGATTTGTTTTATGGCCAAGGATATGTTCTATATTGTTGAATATTTCAAGATGAATTTATTTCATATAATAATTAGTTCCTTAGTATCACAAAACTGGGTGTCATAAGATGCCAAAAATGTATCATCTCTGAGTTCTCTGGGATAAGAGTCTAAAATGAAGATTGGCAGGACCGTGTTTCTTTAAACATAGTGAGAGAACTACAGACATTTTAACAATGTTAATTCTTCCCAGCCATGTGCATGGGATGTTGTTCAATTTGGTAATGTCTTCTGCTATTTCTTTTCTCAAGGTTTCATAGTTCTCTCTGTAGAGATCCTTCACATTCTTTGTTGGGTATATTTCTTGATATTTCATTTTCTTTGAAGCTACTGTCTTTGATTTGACTGTCCGCTTGACTATTATTGATGTATATGAAGAATACTGATTTGTGGATTTAGCTTTATATCCCAGATATTTTTTATTTCTTGCCATTTCCAGGAGACTTGTGGTTGAGTACCTGGGTTTTCTTCATATAAGATCATATCATCAGCAGAGAGCAAAAGTTTGACCTCCTCTATTTCCATTTGAATACCTTTGTTATCCTTCTCTTGCCAGATTGCATTGGCTAGGACTTCCAGCCTGTGTTGAATAGTCGGGGCAGTACTGGACACCGTTATCTAGGTCCAGGTATAAGTGGAAATGCTTTCAGTTTTACTCCATTTAGTATGGTATTGGCTGTGGGTTGGTTGGAGATGGCTTCTATCAGTTTAATAAAAGTCCCATCTATGCCTGTTTTCCTAAGAGTTCTTCTCAGAAAAGGATGATACATTTTGTTAAATTTTTTTTTCTGCACCTATTGAGAGTATCATACAGTTTTGTTGGCTTTGATTTGTGGATACATTGTCCTATTCTTTGTCTTCCTATGGCCTTCTCTTTGTGCTCCTGCCTATGCTCCTCCTTCTCTTCTAACACCCCAATCATTGTAGATTAAAGACCCATCCTCTTCCAGTAGGGCCTCCTATTAACTAATTTTATCTGTGATGACCTTACTTCCAAACAAAGTCACATTCTGAGATACTAGGGGTTAATGCTTCAACATCTAATTTTTTAATTCGTGGAATTAAAATTTGAGGGCATCACATTTTAACCCATAGTACCTGTTCTCTTGAAGAAAGTACTGTTACTAAAAGGAGTTTTCTATGTATGCCAAGTGAATTATATTTTTTGATTATGTGATTTTACTATTCTATGTCCTTGTAGAATTTCTGTATCTACTGTTCTAGCCATTGCTGATAGAGGGTTGGGGAAGTCTCCCCACTGGAACTGTGGATTCATCTATTTCTCTTTTGATTCTGTCAGCTTTTGCTTCATGTATTCTCTTACGATGTTTTTGCATGTACGTATTTATAGTTATTTGGCCTTTCTGATGCATTGTTCCTTTTATCATTATGTATTATACTGCCATGTCAATTGTAATTTTCTTCATTTTGAACTCAAATTTTGTAAATATTAATATAACCAGCCCTACATATGAATAAATAATATTTCCATTTTCATTCTTTCACTTCTAAAGTTCCATTACTATTGAATTTGAAGTGAAATCTTGGGAGCAACATAGAGTTTAGTCACTTGTAAAAATGCACTCTGCCATTCTCCATCACTTGATTAATGTATTTAGACCATTTAGTTTTAAAAAAAAAACATTGGTGTATTAATCTCTATACCTGCCATTTTCTTATTGGTTTTATATTAATTTGTTTGCACTGAATCTCATACTCCTGTTTCTCTTACTTTTCTAAGGGTTACTTGAATATTTATTTATTTATTTTAGGATTCTGTCCTCATTTGTTTTTGAGAACAGTTGACTCTCCATATTTGTGAGTTCTGCTCTATGGCTTCAATCAACAATGGATGGAAAAGTTGTGTCTGTTCTAAACGTGTACTGAATATTTTCCTTGTTATTCCCAAACATTTAAAAACTATTTACACGGTATTTACATTGTATTAGGTATTATAAGTACTTTAAAGATAATTTAAATTACAAGAGAGAATGTGAGTAAGTTTATGAAAATACATGTACTATGTCATTTTATTCTAGGTAATTGAGGGTCTGAAGATTGTGGCACCTGAGGGAGATACTGGAACCCATCACCCATGGATACCAAGGGACTACTGTTCAGCTATTTATATAGCTTTCATAGTGCTCTCTTTGAGTATTACAATATACAAACATATTTTACCATTTTGAGTGATGTGTGGAAACCTCACTTCCATTGAATATTTTACCTTTCTTATTTTTAAACATTATTGCTTTGAACACCAGATGATGCCATAATTTTTGCTTTGATTATCAAATATTACACATATGCCTATGAGGGAGAAGATAGTATATTGTATGTACTTCTGCTCTTTTTATTCTTTCTTGATTTTGGTGTTCTATGACTCCTTTTATCACTTTTTCTCTCATTTTGGGTCAAGTCATGTAATTGTGGGGATCAACTCCTATCTTCATTGCTATTTCAGTAAGATAAATCTCACAGTGTCTTTTATAAAATGTTATCTCATTCACAGAGTTTAAAAATTAATACTGAAAATCTCTTTATGCAAAAATATATATTTCACTAAATTCATAGATTGTATGTACACACAAATAGCTTTCCTTCATGGAAGCAGCCCCACATATGTCAGAAGGCATATGAGATTTCTGATAGCCCCATACGTATGAGGGAACATGCATTTTCTTTTCTTTTCTTTTCTTTTCTTTCTTTCTTTCTTTCTTTCTTTCTTTCTTTCTTTCTTTCTTCCTTCCTTCCTTCCTTCCTTCCTTCCTTCCTTCCTTCCTTCCTTCCTTCCTTCCTTCCTTCCTTCCTTCCTTCCTTTCTTTCTTATTTTATTAAATCATAGCTGTGTACATTAGTATGATCATGGGGCACCATACACTTGGTTCATAGACCGTTTGACACATTTTCATTACACTAGTTAACATAGCTTTCCTGGCATTTTCTTAGTTATTTTGCAAAGACCTTTACATTCCACATTTACTAGGATTCACATATACCCTTGTAAGATGCACCGCAGGTGTAATCCCATTAATCCCCCTCGCTCCACCTACCTCCCCCCTCCCTTCCCTCCCTTTCCCCCTTCTCTCTATTCTTAGGTTGTAACTGGGTTATAGCTTTCATGTGAAGGTCCTACATTAGTTTCATAATAAGGGTGAGTACATTGGGTGCTTTTTCTTCCATTCTTGAGACACTTTACTAAGAAGAATATGTTCCAGCTCCATCCTGTAAACATGAAAGAGGTAAAGTCTCCATTATAGGCTGCATAATATTCCATGGTGTACATATACCACAATTTATGAATCCATTTGTGGATCGATGGGCACTTGGGCTTTTTCCATGACTTAGCAATTATGAATAGGGCTGCAATAAATATTCTAATACAAATATCTTTGTTATGATGTGATTTTTGGTCTTCTGGGTATATGCCCAGTAGAGGGATTACAGGATTGAATGGCAGATCTATTTTTAGATCTCTAAGTGATCTCCATATCTCTTTCCAAAAGGAATGTATTAATTTGCATTCCCACCAGCAGTGCAAAAGTGTTCCCTTTTCTCCACATCCACGCCAACATCTCTGGTCTTGGGATTTTGTGATGTATCCTAGTCTCACTGGAGTTAGATGATATCTCAAAGTAGTTTTGATTTGCATTTCTCTGATGATTAAAGATGATGAGCATTTTTTCATATGTCTGAAGGCCTTGCGCCTGTCTTCTTCAGAGAAGTTTCTCTTCAAGTCCCTTGCCCAGCCTGCAATGGGATCCTTTGTTCTTTTCTTGCTAATGCGTTTGAGTTCTCTGTGGATTCTGGTTATAAAACCTTTGTCGGAGACATAACCTGCAAATATCTTCTCCCATTATGAGCGCTGTTTGCTTGCTTTACTTACTGTGTTCTTGGCTGTGCAGAAGCTTTTTAGTTTGATCAAGTCCCAATAATGTATTTTTGAAGCAGCTTCAATTGCCCGGGGAGTCCTTCTCAAGAAAAACTCACCCAACCTAATTTCTTCAAGGGTTTTCCCTGCACTCTCTTCTAGTATTTTTATAGTTTCATGTCTTAGGTTTAAATCTTTAACCCAGTGAGAGTCTATCTTGGTTAATGGTGAGAGGTGTGGGTCCAGTTTCACTCTTCTACAGGTTGCCAGCCAGTTCACCCAGCACCATTTGTTATATAGGGAATCTTTTCCCCACTGAATGTTTTTAATTGGCTTGTCAAAGATTAAATAATGGTAATTAGCTGGATTCATCTCTTGGTTCTCTATTCTGTTCCAGACGTATACTTCTCTGTTTTTGTGCCAGTACTATGCTGTTTTGATCACTATCGATTTGTAGTATAGTCTGAGGTCTGGTAGCGTGATTCCTCCTGCTTTGTTTTTATTTTTGAGCAATGTCTTGGCTATTCGAGGTTTTTTTCTGATTCCATACAAAACGAAGAATTATTTTTTCAAGGTCTTTAAAGTATGACAGTGGAGCTTTAATGGGGATTGTGTTGAAATTATATCTTGCTTTGGGTAGTATGGACATTTTAACAATGTTGATTCTTCCCAACCATGAGCATGGTATATTTTTCCATTTGTTAACATTCTCAGCTATCTCTTTTCTTAGAGTTTCATAGTTCTTTTTATATAGATCTTTCACATCCTTTGTTAGATAAACTCCCAAGTATTTCATTTTCTTTGGCACTACTGTGAATGGGATAGAGTCCTTATTTGTTTTTACAACTTGGCTATTGTTGGTATATTTAAAGGCTACCGATTTATGAATGTTGATTTTGTAACCTGAGACGCTGCTGTATTCCTTGATCACTTCTAAGAGTTTTGTAGTAGAGTCTCTAGTATTTTCCAGATATACAATCATATCATCTGCGAAGAGCGAAAGTTTGATCTCTTCTGACCCTATGTGGATACCCTTGATCGCCTTTTCTTCCCTAATTGCAATGGCTAAAACTTCCATTACAATGTTAAAGAGCAATGGAGACAATGGGCAGCCTTGTCTGGTTCCAGATCTGAGTGGAAATGATTCCAATTTAACTCCATTCAATATGATATTGGCTGTGGGTTTGCTGTAGATGGTCTCTATCAGTTTAAGAAATGTCCCTTCTATACCAATTTTCTTAAGTGTTCTGATCATGAAGGGATGTTGGATGTTATCAAAAGCTTTTTCTGCATCGATTGAGAGAATCATATGGTCTTTGTTTTTTAATTTGTTTATGTGCTGAATTACATTTATAGATTTACGTATATTGAACCAGCCTTGAGACCCTGGGATAAAACTGTCTTGGTCATGATGTATGATTTGTTTGATATGTTGCTGGATTCTGTTTGTTAGAATCTTGTTGAATATTTTTGCATCTATATTCATTAGTGATATTGGTCTATAATTTTCTTTTCTTGTTGGGTCTTTTCCTGGTTTGGGGATCAGGGTGATGTTTGCTTCATAGCACGTGTTGGGTAGTCTTCCTTCTTTTTCTACCTTTTGGAACAGTTTGAGTAATGTAGGTACTAATTCCTCTTTAAAGGTTTGGTAGAATTCTGACGTAAAACCATCTGGTCCTGGGCTTTTCTTTTTGGGGAGATTTTGTATTGTTGATGTTATTTCCGAACTTGATATGGGCCTGTTCAACATTTCCACTTGATTTTGGTTAAGTCTTGGAAGGTGACGTGCTTCCAAGTAACGGTCAATTTCCTTCAGATTTTTGTATTTCTGAGAATAAAGTTTCTTGTAATATTCATTAAGGATTTTTTGGATTTCTGAGGAGTCTGTTGTTATTTAGTCTTTGTTGTTTCTGATTGATGATATTAGAGACGTTACTCTTTTTTTCCTGATTAGGTTGGCCAGAGGTTTATCTATTTTGTTGACCTTTTCAAAAAACCAGCTTTTTGATTTATTGATCTGTTGTAATATTCTTCTGTTTTCAATTTCATTTAGTTCTGCTCTGATTTTGGTTATTTCTTTTCTTCTACTGGATTTGGGGTTGGAGTGTTCTTCCATTTTCAGTCTCTTGAGATGTCCCATTAAGTTGCTTACTTCCTCTCTTTCCGTTCTCCTGAGAAAGGCTTGCAGTGCTATAAATTTCCCTCTTAGAACTGTCTTTGTGGAGTCCCAGAGTTTCTGATAGTTCGTGTCTTCATTCTTGTTTTGTTCCAGAAATTTGGCAATTTCCTTCTTGATCTCATCTCTGACCCAGCTATCATTCAGCATAACTTCCATGTTTTTGTATGAGTATGCAGATTCCTGTTGTTACTCATCTCAAGTTTTATTCCATGATGGTCCGAGAAGGTGCATGGAATAATTTCTACTCCTTTAAATTTACTGAGGTTAGACTTGTGACCTAAGATGTGATCGATTTTGGAGTAAGTTCCGTGGGCTGATAAGAAGTAAGTGTATTCAGTTTTGTTGGGATGAAATGTTCTGTAGATGTCTGCTAAATCTAAATGCTGGGTGGTTAGGTTTAAATCTAGAATTTCTTTACTCAGCTTTTTGCTGGAGGATCGATCCATCGTTGCCAAAGGAGTGTTAAAATCTCTGACTATTATAGAGTTGGAGGAAATCAAGTTGCTCATGTCTGTTAGAGTTTCTCTTATAAATTGAGGTGCATTCTGGTTGGGTGCATAGATATTAATGATTGAAATCTCATCATATTGAGTCTTACCCTTAATAAATATGAAGTGACCATTTTTTGTCCTTCCTCACTTTTGTTGGTTTAAAGCCTATTGTATCCGCAAATAAAATTGCAACACCTGCTTTTTTTGGTTACCATTTGCGTGAAATATGGATGACCATATTTCATCCTTTCACCCTGAGTCTGTATTTGTCTTTTAAGTTAAGGTGTGACTCTTGTATGCAACAAATGTCTGGCCTGAGTTTTTGTATCCAGTCAGCTAACCTATGTTTCTTTAGAGGGCAGTTTAAGCCATTCACATTAATGGAGAGTACTGATAAGTTTGGTGAAATTTTGGGTATTGAGTTTTTTGAAAGTCCAGTGGGCGTTTTTAATCCTTTTGCCATTGTGGAAGTTGGAGTTTGGTAAGAAGTTTCTGAGTGAGTTTACTTTTGTTGTAGAGGATTGGGTTGGTTATTATGGAGGATAGGTCTGAGAATATACTGAAGAGCTGGTTTGGTTATGGCAAATTTCTGTAGCATATGCATGTCATAAAGGATTTAATTTCTCCATCATAAATGAAACTCAGTTTAGCTGGGTACAAGATCCGTGGTTGAAAGTTATTTTGCTTTAGGAGATTAAACGTTGATGACCACCCTCTTCTGGCTTGAAAATTTTCAGCAGAGGGATCTGCAGTCATTCTAATGTTCTTCCCTTTGAAGGTAATAGTTTTCTTTTGCCTGACCGCTTTGAGAATTTTCTCCATCATATTAACTTTAGTGAAGTTAATTATGATCTGCCTGGGGGTTGTCTTATTTGGGTTGAGTTGTGCTGGGGTTCTGAAGCTATCTGCTATCCGAATTTCAGGTTCTCTAGGCATGTTCGGAAAATCCTCTTTCATAATTTCATGCAGAAGGGCCTCTGAGCCCAGTGAGGCCACTTCATCTGTTTCAGGAATTCCTATGAGTCATATATTTGCCTTCTTCGAGTTATCCCAGAGCTGTCTGAGAGAATGATCCATTCTTGCTCTCCATTTCTCTTCCTCTTTGAGAGTTTGGGAGTGTTCAAAGGCTTTATCTTCGATGTCGGAGATCCTTTCTTCTGCTTGGTCCATTCTGTTGCTAAGGGATTCTACTGTATTTTTCATATATTTGAGGGCTGCAAATTCTTATTTCAGTGTGTCTAAATCTTTGGTGGTTTTGTCTTTAAATTCGTTAAATTCTTGAGACAGCTTTTGAATTTCTCCACGAATTCCTAGTTCCATTTTGTTAATCTTGTTTGCCATCCAAATTCTGAATTCGATTTCTGAAATCTCAGCCAGTTGTTTGTGAATGGGATCTTCAATTACATCTGCCGTATCTTTGCCTGGGGGGGTTGATTTATTCTGGTTTTCATGTTAACAGAGTTTTTCCACTGATTCTGCCCTATGATTGTTTTACTCCCTTTGATTTCTCCCCTGGTGTTTTGTCGAGGACCCGTACAGTGCTGTGGCCTGAGAAACTGGGGCCCTGTTTGGTGTAGAGGGGCTAAGTAGTTCTGTCTTGTTTTCTGCTGGTTTCTATTTGACCCTAGTGAAACAGTTACTCTGGGTTGAAGTCTCAGCTGTGGAGAAATACCAGCAATTAAGTCACCCCACCCACCACAGGCAGCAAATGGAAAAGGAAAATCAAACCTTCCTACAACAACACACCCAGGGCACCACCTGGATAGTCCCCAGGTGAGTGGTTCAGTTCAAAAGGTCCAAATCAATTGTGTTAGTCAGCAGCTGCCTCGGGTGGGAGAGTTCAAGATGTCCCTGGGAACTGGATCACAGGGGTCTGGTGACTGCTCTAACATGGCTTGCTCCAGTGCTGCATGGAGTCAGGAAGAGCCACCCAGTAAATAGATCAGTCTGGGAAGATTGATGCCTCCTTCCCCACCTTGCAGCTCTGTCACACCCAGTCTCTGCTAGCCCCACAGGGCTGTGACCCAGTCAGTTGTCTGCAGTAAGCAGATACTCCAGGGGTTTTCACCTGCCTAAGTCACAGGGTAGTCTGTGTCTGCTTGTCTAGGCCACTACTCTCTGTCTTTGTCCAGCAGGGGATGGTGTGGCCTGTCAACCTCACGCACTTGATGGAGGCTGGAGGTGTTCACTCAGTTCCAGCCCCACCCTTAATTTATGTTACTGGGTAAACGGAACAACCCTGTGGGAGTTTGTTTCTGACTAGATTCTTCTGCAGAAGAGAGGCTGATTTGAGTTCCCAGAACCTGTGCCTCAGGCCATGTCTTTAGTCCTGTGGGTTTGTATTCGCTGCACGATCAGTTGTCGGCTGTAGCCTCTTGGCCTCCTTTGTCTATAGGCTGGTGATCCCCTGAGGGCTAGGTGCATCTTAGGCTCAGTCAAGTGGTCCTCTGGATCAGCCCCACTTTGGGAGTTTCCCGGCTCTGCAGGTGTGTTTTCTAGTCCCCGTGTTCCACCCAGTTCAGTGCCGCCTCAGGCAAACCCTTTACTCATGGGGCCTGTGTTTCAGTCCCAGGTCTGTGCCATGGTGGTTGCCATTTGACAAGATGCTCGGCCTCATCTGGTTGCCCAGGAAAATAGGAGGAGAGGCTATGGGATGTCTGGGAGTGGGCCTTGTTATTGCTGAAGACGGCTGTTGCTCTGCACTTCGGGGCACCACCACTCCAGTTTAACTCCCTCTTAGCCGACCAGTGTCTTCTCGCTCCTTTGCTACAGAGTCAGCACTGGCCAGCTGCAGTCCAGGTCCTGTCTGCAGCTCTCGAGAGTTCACCCAAGAATCTGAACTCCTGGGGGGGCAGGTCTCCAGATCACGGAGTGAGAGTGGAGGGGAGTGTTAGGAGCTCAGAGTTGCAGGTCGTAACACCAAGCTCATTGAGACCAAATGAACAAATAAACAGATACAAAGATTACCAGGCACACGGGCCCATAGATACAGAGACAGACAGAAACATGTAGACATACAGGTAACAGCCACAACAACAGCAATATAAGAACAACTGCAATAAAAATAGTGATAATCATAAAGTAATTGAAATAAAGGAAAAAAAAAGAGAGAAAAAAGTGGTGTTAGAAGGAATGTTAAATGAGAAGAAAGAAGAAATTAAAATTAGAAGAGATAGAAATAAAAAATATATTTATATATAAAGTAATAATAAAAAATTATCGAAATCTCCTCTAAGAAAATGGTGAGGAAAAAACAGACAAAAACAAAACAAACAAACAAACAAAAAAACATGAAAACCAAAAAAAAACCAAAAACAAAAACAAAAAAAAGGCACCAACTACAAAAATATTCTTGTGTGTAGAAATATACCTATATATATTTATATGTCTGTTGTAGGGATCAACTTTCATAGGAATATATTCATACTGCAATATACTTTCTGGACACCAGGTGGCGCTGTGAGTGGTTCTGAGGCTTATACCTGATTTACAGTTTATACTGTTACCATGGTAACCACCTTCCATGGCCGATGGCCATTTTGGAATTTCTGCAAAAGTTTGTCGCCTAAGAATTATGTAACCTCAGCTGTTCTTTTCCAGACAGCACTTGTGACTGACCTTCCCACTCAGTGCAGGTGTCCATGCTTCTCAAGTCTTTCCACTCTGTTCCCAGGTTCTGCAAACTGGCGACTGCAATCGGCTGTAGGGGGAGTGGTGTTGAGTTTGTGCGGTCGTTGGCAGGCTTGCGGTTTTATCTGCTGTAGCTGTCTTCCAGGGCTGAAGCCAAATTTGCGGCCTCAGCAGCCAAAGCCGGGTCTGGGGCTTCAGTAGCTTCCCGGCTTTAGCAGCCAAAGCCGGGTCCTGTGGTTGGAAGCATTCCGGGGACTTATTCTGGGTTTTATGGTTCAGAGTTTCCCTTTTGGATGGGCACCCGCCAGTTTGCTGCGCAGCCTAAACCCGCCAGCCCCCTCCAACGCCTGGGGGAAAGGTGCCCGCCCTTTTGGGTAGTTCAAAATGTCTGTTTCCCGGGCAGGATCCCTTCCCTTCAATTGTCCAACAGTTTGCCCAGCTCCCCGTGGTTTTGAGTGGCTCTCCTTTCGGATGCCTCCCTCAGTTCAGGAATAATTATTTGTTAATTGGGTTTTGTCAGGATTTACAAGCTGACCTCCGTAGGGGAGAGGCCTGCTGGCTGGCATGGCTGAGCAGGGAAGGATCTCTACAACAGAGTCTGTGATTTTAAATTTCCCCTCATATATAGCAATCCGCCAGTTCGCTGGGCGTCTCCAGCTGTCTGTCCACTCCAATAATCCATACACAGGGATGGTCCAGACCGCTTTTCCTCTCACCTGATGACTTGGGAGAGGTGGGCTACACATCCGTCCTGTCCGCCATCATGCTCCACCCCCGGAACATGCATTTTCATTCACATATTGACGCAAAAATAATTAATTTCAGCAGATATGTCCTCAGTTAAACAAAGAGAAAAAATGGCTTCAGAGAAGAAACTAAACAGAATAAAGAAGTGTAGAGAAAACAAACAAACAAAAAGCCACACACATAGAATAAATGCTCAAAAGTCAAGTACCCTGTGCGATGACTTACTACAATTTTTAAGATGAAACAATGGGAATTAAAATCAGGGAATCAGTGCTCTAGTTTTAAAAAGCATTGATTTATCTATGAAAGCTATGGCAACAATCCGAAGACTGAGAAGAATAAACAGAAACAAAAATAAGCAGCTAACCTGCTCTCTTTGGTCTTAAGTTTTGTGTATGTGTGTGTGTGTGCGCGTGCGCGCGCGTGTGGGTAGTGTTACACGTGTATAATGAATGGGCTATATCAAATATTACCTCTCTTAAAGCTTATAGTTAATTCAAAATATTTTATCAATTACCTTTTATAATCAGTTAATGACAACGCAGAATTTTGAAAATATAGAAAATATTTTTTAAAGATTATACTGATAACTTTGGAAGAACTTCAAACTTAAACGTTTGAAATGTGTTGATCTTACTGACTATATATGCACACGTAATCTTTTCTGCAGGCCCTAACGTATTTTAAGCTGGTATAGAGCAGTTATATTTTTAAATGTTTATTTTATATGCAGAAAAGAAAGTCAGGGGATGATTGCCTAAGTAGAGAACATGCAGTTTTAGATGCTATGCTATTTTATGAATAGGTTTCAACATATAAACGCTTTTACAAATACATTTTAGTTTATTCATTACAGTGAAACTGGTACAGTTTCAGCTAGTGAATAATTTTTATACAGAATTAAAACAAAACACATTTTATCTAGAGAGGTTTTATTGAATTTTATAAATTTGTTTTATTCCATTTTTTTATCCTTTTACGGATTGTGTTTTTTTTTTAATTTATTTACTTTTATTGTTAAATCATAGCCGTGTACATTAGTGCAATCAAGGGGTACAATGTGCGGGTTTCATATATAATCTGAAATATTCTCATCAAACTGTTCAATGTAGCCTGTATGTAGTTACTGTATGTAGGCACTTGTATTCTGCATTTAGTAAGTTTCACCTGTACCCATTCCAAGATGTATACCATGGAATATTATGCAGCCTTAAAGAAAGATGGAGACTTTACCTCTTTCATGTTTACATGGATGGAGCTGGAACATATTCTTCTTAGCAAAGTATCTCAGGAGTGGAAGAAAAAGTATCCAATGTACTCAGCTCTACTATGAAGCTAAAGCTTTCACATGAAGGCTATAACCCAACTATAGTTTTATTCCATTTTGTTAAAGTAAATGCATAATGTAAATATTAAAAGATAATATAAATTGTTAGTATAAATTAGAGGAAATAGTATTTATTAATAATATGTTATGTTTAATTCTGCAAATAGTCACACCAATACTTGTGTATAAAATTTCAAAACTGATAATACTCAATTTGCCATTTTATCTTCAAAGATGCTTTTTTCACTTGAGGTAAATGCTGGGTTGTGAATTGTGACTAGCATGTTAAACTACATTTTATTAACACCATATTTATTACATTCAATTAAAAAGACATCTGAACTAGATGTATATATATGTATATATGTGTATACATATGCATGCTTATTAAAAAAATCTTCAGCATGAATTTTATTTAAATAAACTTCAAAAATAAATAAATAATTGACTTAGTTCAGAGAAGAATGGGTGGATTTGAGTACTCTTATTTCCAGAAGTTATCATTTATTCGTTCTTGCTTTGCAGTGCTATTAATAGCATTTGGTATATTTTTTACAAAGTTCTTTTAAGACTCATTAACCTGAGCTACACTGTTCTGTGGCCTGTACTGACTTACTACAATTTTTAATTATCTTAACACAAACTGTACCAAGTAGGAGTAAAGAGAAGAAAGAGTTTAAATGGCATCCTAGAACACTTGTTCAGAGTTAAGATTATGAAACCATGAATAGGTCAAGACATGATCCTAGCTTTCTCTTTACTCAGGTTTCCTTTCTAACATTCTGTAGCATTAACAGGATAAGAGTCAAAACTAAAGTTTTGACCAGGTAAGTTAGATGGTGATTACTGTTAATGGATCTTTTCATTGGCATAATACAGCTGGAGATTCATTATGATAATAAGAAGTAAAGCATCTTTGTCCACATTTTCATGGTTGTTTTTATTTTTTTTAGATTATGCTTATGAATGCATAAAAGTTGTGTATATAAATGAAGTATGTATGATATTTTGACATAATTCACTTTTAAATATCTAGCTCCTAAGCATGGGTAAACAAAAATTCCACTCACATATCTAGCACTATTAAGTATAACTTAAAGTATGTGTGAAATTGCTTCTGTGTCTGCCTGTGTCATAGAGAAAAGTGGGAGCATAAAAACATTGTCTGCCATGTTTAGTGCATGTTGAATTTCATATTGCCTCAATACAGTGAAGATCAGTATAAACTGAGTTACATAAAAAATGAAAAGATAGGGGCAGCACCTGTGGCTCAAGGAGTAGGGAGCTGGCCCTGGCCAAAAACTGCAAAGAAAAAAAATAATCTATGAAAAAAATAAATAAATAAAGTTGATCAAGCAATGCTTGCACAGTTCTGTGAATAAACTATAAATATTTTAGTTATAAAAGAAGAAAAGATAAAAAAATAAACTTCATTATATGATAAGAACTGGGAACATCCAGACTTCTCATTATTTATCAATTTTCCTATGTGTCTGTTGTTTAGCCTGTCTGTATTACACCCCCATTATCTTTGACTTGTGATCCATATCACATAGAAAATAAGACTTGATGTATTTTTCTTTCTCTTTATCTTGAAAATTCATTCACAGACCTTTATTTTGACATTTATTTAGCTGAGGTGACCACTGCCTATACAGGAATTGGTATAACTGGCAACCCTGTCTCCAATCTCTTGTCTCCAAACTCCACATCACTAAAATCCAATCTTAGCATTGTGACTTGAATGTGTTTCAAAATGCAAACCTGATCCTATCATGCATCTTCGTAAGACCTTCGTTAGTTTACAATACAGTGCAATCCCTTACAATCGCTTAAAAGCCTGGCTTATTGTAACCTCAATGAATCCCCAACAATTAAAAAAAAAAAGTCATTAAAGAGACCCAATAACGAGAGTGTGACTTACGTTTTGATATGTTAGCCAAAACTTGAAGATAATTATGGAAAATATCTATATGGTACAATTGATGTATCTGAGTCACAGATAACGGTGATTATCCTTGATTTTGGGGGGCTGTGGTTTGTCCATCACAGCTGGGATTCTGGGGTGTGGCTAGTGGTAGAACATCAGGGCTGGACAGCTTTGCCTGTGGAAAACTAAGGTCCCTGGGGCTCTACCCATCTCCATACTCTTAAGTTTGTATCACGAGAGAGAATTAAAATAAAAACAATTGTACATTCAAAAAAAAAAAGCCCATTATAAATTGTCCCTTATCCTTTCTTCATTTATCACCATCTTTTATTCTCCTGTGCAATATAGTCTACTAAATAATGGGCAGTGGCTAGAATGAGTGATATCATTCCCTCCTCGTTTCAGTATGTGCTCACTCCCTTCACTCCTTTTCTTCTACTTAATTCCCATTTCTTCTTATAGTGTCGGCTTAAACATTTCTCCATTTTCAAAACTGGGTTCCGTTTCCCCTCTGTATGTTGCCACAGTGTCACCTACTGCTGGGACGTGTGCTCTTTTTCAGTGGCAAAAACACTTTTACCTTTCCTCCAATAGATGATAGAGGCTTTGAAGACAGCATATTTGATATAGATTTGGAGCTCAATAAATATTTGTTGAATTAATAATGAGTTTGGGTTGAACAGAAATTGTGTTTGGGAATTATTGTGCTTTTCATAATCCTTATGAAAAATCTGCTAGTACAGAACCGTATTCTGAATGAGTTCATCAAAATGATTTGCATTTGTTTTAACACAAGATAGGAAAGAAAATATGACTTACTACTTATATTTTTTTCAAGATATGTTTTCTGCAGAAATATCAAATGCCTTACCATTCATATGACAACAACTCAATTTAGCACTACCTAAAATCTCGTTGAGCAGAGACAAACTCAAAATCCAATAAAAGTATAAAATGTTGACACATAAATTCTTTATGAATTCAGACAAAGAATAAGAAAAGTGGACTGCTTGGAAAAATAACAAATGCCTGAGATAGTCCAGCAGATCCAATTTTAATGAGTTAATGTCTGTAAGCACACTATAGAAAAACTGGCTTATATAACTAATTTATATAGTTGAGATACCTTTGCAAAAGTTCTAACTCACAGTTGTGAAGCAATTTCCATTAGATTTTTTAGGCTCTTTAAAAATAGCATTGATTTTGTTTTGTAATTTCACTTGGGTCAAATCATCTGAAATTTATCTTTGACATTTTTTGATAAATTTCAACATCTATGTATATTTAATGTGTATCTGTGTTAAACCTGTACATGCAGTGTGCATACACACGTCACAAGAGTTTTTAAGATTAATATGATAGTTGTTAGTTTATATGTTAATTCAATAATGAGATTCTTGCAAAAGAAATTGACAAAGAAGTAAAACATAAATTTAGAGAACAAATATTAAACTTTTTACCAAATTGAAAGTCATATACAAAATTTAACACTTACAATTGTATCAAGTATGATAGATATTAAGTGCAAAAGATATAAAACACAACCAACAAGAACTTAGAAATACAGGAGTAATTTCCTACTCACTCACCAGTAAGAAATTCTGGTGAAAGGTGAAGGCTTGAATTAGTTCTCCAATTCCATGAAGTTAGAATCAATGACTTTTGTTGCCTTTACCTTGTGATAACATGATCATGCCCAGCTCCAGACAATACATTCATCTTTTATCATTCGTCTTTTATCTACCATTGCATGATTGAATAATTGCAAATTCTATGGCGCTCTTCTTAATAACAGTTCACTTCCATAAAAGGGGACTTGACCTGGTTTGTGTAAGCAGGATGGCAAGAAGAGCACCATGTAAGTATTTCTTAAATCTTCAATTGTGGGCTGGGTGCAGTGGCTCACGCCTACAATCCTAGCTTACGCAAACCTTAGCACTCTGGGAGGCTGAGGCGGGTGGATTGCTTGAGCTCAGAAGTTCAAGACCAGCCTGAGCACGAGTGAGATCCCATCTCTAAAAATATCCAGGCGTTGTGGCAGGGCCTGTAGTCCCAGCTGGTCCGGAGGCTGAGGCAAGAGGATCTTGAATCCAAGAGTTTGTGTTTGCTGCGAGCTGCGACGCCAGGGCATTCTACTGAGGGTGACAAAATGAGACCCTTTCTGAAAACAAACAAACAAACAGACAACACACACATTATCTTGTGTACCCTTCCCGTACAAACATATGTTCCACGCGCTTTGTCTGAAATAGTGCACCTGAAACCTTGGTGAGAATTAGAGGACTCTATTACAGTCATGTTTGACCTTATCGATGTGAAGATGGGTTTTTCTTCAACCCAGCAAACTTCCTATTTTCATTTTTTTTTCAGAGGAAAGTCTTTGGCCTTTCAGCACAATTAGAGTATTTTAACCCTCTGTATTTTCACTCATATTTTGCCTGATGGAACATGCTAAAATATTTTAGTGAATTAAAAGGTGACAGACGGAGACTACTGAACGTACGAGACATGTGCAGAGGGAATGCCTGCTGCGGGAGCAGCAATTCCTGGAAACAGGATAAGTATGAATGCACCCCACTCCGCGCTGGATGTTACTCACACCAATCTGGTAGGGCTGTGGGTATCCGGCTCCAGGAGTCAAGGAACTTTTTAGCTATGTAGTAAAGGGAGCCCTTACCCCTACCTTGCTAAAATTGTGAACTGCTTATTATGCGACACTGCACCTCACCACCAGCTTAGTCTTTGTAGTCCTCCTCCAGCAGAGGGTGGGACTGAAATTCAAGCACTTTGGTGCAGATATAGGATATATTAAGTCAGTGGAAAATTCACATCAACGCTCATTGCCCCTCTGTGATACATGAGGGACCTGGGATCCAAATCTTGCAGTTGACCAGGATTGACAGTCTGGGCAAGAACTTGTTTTATTTGAGTATTGCAGGAAGCCAATCTTCTGAGAGGCCAGTGTTGCAGCGAGTAAGTTAACTGAGGAGGAAATAATAAAATTATGTAAATATAAAATTTTAAAATGTCAGTTTTTTTTTTTTTAAACAAAACTTTAACTGGTTTTAATTATATATTCCAATCATGAATCTTAGTAAGAATAAAAGTTTTTTTGTTAGAGTTGCTCAAAATTTCATGTTCTCTGACAAAGTTTTAAAAATGTATTGCTAAAATGCATAAAAACTGTGTTTCTGGCTCCTGTGAAAGTTGGAAGCTTGTGTAATGAAGAAATGAAATAAATCTTATGCTATACTGAAAAAGTTAAAAAAAGAAAAAGAAAATAACAGTTTCTTACATAACATTAGTTTAGAATTAAAGTAATCTTCCTTTACTGTGAAACATATTTGCTTCGAATTATGTTATGAATTTTATCATAATTAGTTATAAGATAATTACTATCATATCTATAAATAACAGAAAGTTTAACTTTTCAAATGTTATTAAAACAGTTTCTGTCCCTTCATTTAACTAGTTCCTTATAATGTTTGAATCATTCTTAATTCTTATCTCTAATTACACCTTGAACTTTTAACCAAAGTCTATATAATTAAGTCTATTTCTGTGTATACATTTCAAGCAGCACTATATTTTAATGACATCTCCTGAAGGAATGTGATTACTAGTATCATAGCACAAATCAAAACTGCCAGAAATGAAACAGTAGTGGTCATTACCTCATACATTTAATAACTCCAGGAAGAAAGAGGAGATATAACTGCAACATTTAGTTCATGAGAAAACATCCTTTTTTTTTTTTTTTTTCACAAATAGAAGATATTTTACTTTTGAAAGGCTGACTATCTTATTGCATTGTTTTGTTAACTCTTAATTCCTGGGAAATTTCCTTGCATGGACAGTTAGACATAATTAGAATTTAAAGGATGAAGATATTATTTACAGGAATTAAAACATTTACCTACATAGAAAATATATAAATAAAAATAAAATAGCAATCTCCTATTTACCAACCCTGACTACAGGAGAGGAGATATTTCATAAGTTAGAGGGATATTGTGCCAGGATGAGTAAGCCAGGTCCTTGGTTCCAACTTCATGAAAGAACCGAAGAAATTAATTTAACACTCTCCCTTCTCTATTGTTATGACTACTATCTAAAGTCAGACCCTCCATCTGTTCTTGTATTCTACTCTTTATGTGTTTTCTAGAGAACTTATCAATCACAGTTGTCTTTCCAGTGAATTCCATCAGTCTCTCTAAACAGGATGTGTCCCACAAGCCTTCAAATACACTCTTGTCTCTTCAGTTTTTAAAAATAAAACCGGGTCTTCAAACACGAGATTAAATATTCTGCTTCTGACTTATCCCATTGCTTATTTCAGCTTCATGGCCACAATATTTGAACGCTGTCCAAAAGTTCTCCCTCCATCTCCCTTTCCCTTAGGTCACCCAGCTTTCTTTCAGTAGCTCATGGGCACCATGCTTCACACTATAGGATTTTGTTTCCATGAATTAAAACCTATAATTACACATTAGAATTAAACATTAACCACTAACACTATAAAACCTATAATTACACATTAACCACTAACACTTTCCCTAATTAAGTGGTTTCCTTTCTTTATTTTCATTTATTTTTTTCTTAGATGATCTATTGTCCAGGTTATGCTAAACCTCCCCAGCTCAAGTAAATCTCCTGCCTCAGACCTTCAAGTATCTGGGATTAAAGGGTGTGCCACTCTACCTGGCTTGTTTTAATTTTATAATAGTATCTTATCAAATTGTATTGTTTTTCCTAAATCATTTTTATCAGTATGTAATTACTGATGTATCAGTGCGTTACTTTGGTTATTTTCTTTTTAACTAATGGCAGCAAGATCTATCAGAACAAGATAATGGGTCAGTTTTGGATTCATTTGGATTCTCCAATGTTAGGTACCATTGGTATACAATAGGCAATTGAGAAATATTGCTGAATGTCAGACTCAGTGAGTGAAAAAGATTAATTTGGTTCATTTATGTAGATTTGGTATTCTTCTGGGGAGGAATCAACAAAATGTGAAGATTTTACAATTGTAGTATTTAAAGCTGTCTTGAAAATGCAAGGGACATTATCAATCTCAAACAACTCTTCACTATACTTTGGGGAATGATAAAACACACCAAAAAAAGAAAAACCTCTTAAAACTTAGTGGAATAGCATACATTCTTAATGCATAGATTTTGTTCATCCTTGAAAGTAGAAATATGCTATGTATTGGATTTCGGGAAACTTTAATTTGCACACTAATATAATATGCAGGATTTTATGTAAAATAACCTTCAAGAGCTAATGGAATATAAATCATAAATACGTGTACTATGAGTCACTGAAATTGTGCATAACTTTTGAATGAAAAGATTATTTTTATGCAATCTATGGCATGCTCATAATTGCTATTGAGATATGTATATTTTTTCTAATTAATATTGAACAGAATTCTGTAATCTACAACATTGTAAAAATGCCTCATGGCATTGTACTCTTACATACAGAATTTTACCTAAAAAAATACATTTTGTAAACAATATATTTTTCTGTAAACTCTGATACAGAATTTAAATGAGAAATATAAAAAATAATTTACTATAGCTTATTGTAATTGAGAATGAAAAATAAAAATATATTCATAAAGGCATATGATACATTTTGTTGTGAAAAGACCCACTATAATTTTTTTTTTTTTTTCATTGTTGGGGATTCATTGAGGGTACAATAAGCCAGGTTACACTGATTGCAATTGTTAGGTAAAGTCCCTCTTGCAATCATGTCTGACCCACTATAATTTAAAAATAAATAATGATACATCCAAATGATAACGCTTATATTAACATAATGAGAGCAGACACTAAAACAATAAAAGCACCCAGTACTTTGATGGCAAATGTTTAACCAACTCAGAAATGTCACTGAATTAATAGGTTTTATATTTCCATTCAGTAGTTGAGCAATCTCTCCCAAGTTCATTTACCATGCTGTTTCCTTTTGAGAGATCATGATATCACTCAGTAAAAAATATTTTCTTTGGGGACTAATCCAAACCTTGACCAAGTTAGGGTGCCAGAGACTGATTAAGGGCATGAAGCTTGGTATTCGTGGCTACCCTTGGAGTAACAGACAATATAGAAGAGGCAAATGAGAGTGATCATACTGAACCTTATGAGCTATATCGAGCTATTGTTTTCCAATAGCCTCTTCAAAGCTCATCGTGTTATTATATTCCTGATGAAATATTTCAGCTTATTAGACAGCCAACTGTTACAGCAGTAATGTAGCCTCATTTAACAATATTAAACCTAAATGGCTATCAATATTCAGTTTTCTTCTTTGTCACGGTAATAACCTTTATTTCACATTTTAATATTTTCTCAATGGCAATGGACTAAAGGATTAATTTAGAGTTTCTCAGATAATATATAATGTTGAATACCTCAATTTTACCCATTCAGATTTACAGAAGGGAAAATAATTACTGTTAAAGGAGAAAGTCAAATTTCATATATGATTCAAAGCTGAAGTATAATTCAATATAAAATAATCTACTTATTTCTAATTCTGGAATATTGTGATGATATCCATTTTAGCATTATTTATGAGTTTTAAAAAGTATTAATTGTTTACTGGAAATAACATGAAACATTTTATTTCAACTAGATTACCTTAGTCAATACTTGAATCACATTAAGTTATCATATAACGTAAACAGGTAGCAATCAAAAATGTCAAAATATACAGCAAAAATGACTTTTTAAAAATTCATAAATCCAAAATATATTTTCCAAATACATTATAATTTAAGATATTTTGATTTAACTAATCTTTGTACATTATGTGAAGTGAGGTCTCACATTGTTTACATCAGTATCAGATGATTATAATTTTCATTGATCAAAGATTAATGCTTGGCAATTTTTGATTAAGATATAGAGAGAATTCTAAATACTTCTTACTGATTGCATAGCAATAGTCACAGAATATTAAAGCATACTTTAACCAAAAGACTGACATTGTTGACGTGTGGCAAACAAACATGTTTTTGAGATATAAAATGTAACTCATCTTGGATTAGGCTGGCAGTTTTTGTCTTAGAGATTAGATAGGTTCTTTCCTATATAATGTGATGATAATGATGGTGGCAGTGAAATGTATCCCTTCTGGATTCTTTTTGTGTTTTCTCATATAAGCCAAACTTGATTTTCCTTAAGAAAATGATTAATATCCACATTGTACAGTTGAAAACAATCAGGCTACAAAATATTAAATTTCTTTCATTTTACACCACGTCATTGACATGAAGACCAGTTTTCCCAATTGCACAGTGCAGTCTAAATAACTTTAACAGTGATTCTGATTTCCTTTCAATTCCTACCCTTATCCTGAACTCAAACTATTGCATTAATTTAAATCTTCTACAAATTAATTTTATCAAAGTCATCACAGTGATACCAGGAAAATATATTGACCTATTCGAACTATATCAAGCTGACATCCCACTCCTTAGAAGTTCATGGGTTTTTTATTTTGTTTGTTTAGATAGAATATGATTTTGAGAAGATTCCAGTTGTGCCTAGACTTGAGACCTAACAATTGAGTTTGTGAACTCATGCTAAAAAAGTGATACTTCATTGCTGAATGTCACCCCAGTCATCTTAAAAGTTCTCCCCGTGGGAAGCTATGCCCCGACACTAGTGCTTAGTCCACTCTTCAAAGCACTTTTTCTAGGACAAGTCTGTGAACTTAATTGTTCAGCTTTGTACAACCACAGCTCTGATAGCCAGTCCAAAAAAACCTCCAAAATTGCTCTGAAGGATACACTAGTTGGCAGCATCACCACATAGCTCCCCAAGGGAGGACTTCGAAGGTGACCATGGTGATATTCAGCAGTGAGGAAGGCAGCTCTTTTTCTAGGATGAGTTTGCAGCTTAATTGTCAAATTTATATGCGTACGAAGTGGTATTTCTTTTCTTACAATTTATTGAGCAGGATAAATGTTGGCATTGAAATATCGTCACAGGTGTTGAGTAAATGAGTTCATGAGAACCAATGCCGTGGGGGCATTATGATCCCCACTTACATGTAAGCACAGACTTCACACTTTGGAAAAATATTTGTCACGTTTTGTCAATTTTTAACAAAATCTATATTCATTGGCTTTTCTTTGTTCAAGATAAGAATAACAAGAACAGCAATAAAACAAAATGTACACAAAAATAAATTTGCAGAAATTTAACAATATATTTTAAACTCACATAGCCTTTTAATTTGAAGGCAATTATGAGAATAAGTAGTACCATAATTAGTAAAGCTGGTTGGAATTAGATCATTAAAACCTATGGAATCCCTTATTCATTTTAGTACCATCAGAATGTGCAATTTTGGAATTACACTTTTAAAATATTCTCAAATTATTCTGATATAGCTGTTCACATATATATTTACATGTAAAAGGCGGTGAAACTTCAATAGTTTTGAAATGCTGAGAATGGAATATTTTTTTCTTATGTACAAAGTGTCTAGTGTTATCTACTATACTTAAAGTATACAATCTCTCTGGAATTTAGCATCAATTATATAGAATCAATTCTATCTGGTATCCTTAATAAAATTTGGTATGCTATTTAATGCAATATCTATTGAAGTTCTCCTAAGCAAATCTTACAGATAACAATAAAAAGAAAGTTCAAGTATTAACCTGATAAAGAAAATAATCTAGTCCTATAATTACAAAACTTTGGAAGAATTGAGTGACAGCAAATAAGCTTGTATTTGTATGAAATGTTATAGACACACTTAGATATTCCATTCATAACTGAGTTACATATATAAAACACTGATAATTAGGGATTAAAACCAATCTTGGAAAGTCTTGCCATATTCAAGTACTTAAAAGTTTATAGTGCACCCGAGTTTCATTTACACATGATTAAACCAGTGAGTGAAGTACACAAAATCATGGATTAATGTGATTACCTACAGTCAAGTAAAATGCTAGGTGTGATGTACTCTTTTCTCTTTTCTAAATAAAGCATTCTTGGGATAGTAATTAGAATATTTGTTAATGACTTGTTTTTGCCAAATGCACATACTTTGTGTCACTCTTATTTTGGAATTGAACACAGTTATAAATGATGAGAGGAAATCTTATTTAAATGATAGATGATCCCATGTGCATGCAGTAGTTAAGCATTTTTAATATCTTATTTATTTATTGTCACCATGTTGACCTCTAACAACTTTTAGCGGGGAGAGGGACAGTCTCAGTCTGTCACTCTGGGTAGATGACCATAGCATCCTATCTCTTAGCAACCTTAAACTCTTGGGCTTGAGAAATCCTCTTGCATAAGCCTCCCAAGTAGTTGGGGCTACAGGCATGAGCCGCTGCATCTGGCCTAATAACTTTTTTTTTTTTTTTGAGACAGAGCCTCAAGCCGTCGCCCTGGGTAGAGTGCTGTGGCATCACAGCTCGCAACAACCTCCAACTCCTGGGCTCAAGTGATTCTCCTGCCTCTGCCTCCCAAGTAGCTGGGACCACAGGTGCCTGCCATAATGCCCAGCTATTTTTTGGTTGTAGCCGTCATTGTTGTTTGGCAGGCCCGGGCTGGATTCGAACCCCCCAGTTCAGGTGTATGTGGCTGGTGCCTCAGCAGCTTGAGCCACAGGCGCTGAGTCTAATAACTATTTTTAATGGAACCACTATAAATTCAATTTTCTTTCATCTTTCATTATATATTGCCTTCTTACAGACATTGACATTGTGTAGTAAGTGTATGATCATGTAAAAAATAGCCCACTTGTGAAATGTGTAAGTTAACATTGTATAGCCTAATATTCAAATTAATTAATTAAACAAATAGGTATTCAGCGTAAGTGTGAGTTCTTTATTGTGATAGATAATGAGGAAACTGGTGAATGAGACAATTTTTAGAGATTCACAAGTCTAGTACTTTGGTTCTTAATATATATAAGGGACTTAAAATTAGAATTTTTAAAAGTATAAGTTATAGCTTCTCACTAGTTATCACTGATTTTAATGTCAAGAACTAGGAAGAATTATATTCACACAATATTTTCTTCTGTGTTAATATAGTATTCTATTAGTCTCTAGAATGGTATCAATGCCTTAATATGATTAATTATATAATTATTAGTTCAGAGATAGGACACTCTCACCTTTACAGTGGTTTTTGCTCAACTAAAATCTCCAATTTCCACTGCTATGAGCATAACAGAATGCATTGCTCTGTCTTGAAAAAGTAACCATGAAACAAACATTGGACCCAGAAAGATTTCTACTGACCCAGAGATATGAAATTAATCTCTCCACAGAATAATGTAGTTAGAGCTGAACAGAATATAATGGTATCAAAAAGAAGAGTAAAGGCCATCAATAAAAAACAAACTTTATTTTCCTCTAGCTTATAAATTCATGTATATGAGGGACGGAGAGATTTTTTTCATGACACATATTTAAGTTTTCATCACATTTATATAAAATGTTAAGAAAAAACAGTGCTGAATCTTTCTAGACAAGGCAGTTGAGGAGGAGGGAGCGCTTGGAGTGGGGGGTGGATTAGCCTGGCGGGCACTCCGCACCTCGGCAACGCTATCGCGCGTGGAATGGCTGCTTCTGGTAGACTTGCCCAGAAGATGTTTGGTTTTCACAAGCCAAAGATGTACCGAAGTATAGAGGGCTGCTGTATTTGCAGAGCTAAGTCCTCCAGTTCTCGATTCACTGACAGTAAACGCTATGAAAAGGACTTCTAGAGCTGTTTTGGGTTGCATGAAACTCGTTCAGGAGACATCTGCAATGCCTGTGTCCTGCTTGTGAAAAGATGGAAGAAGTTGCCAGCAGGATCAAAAAAAAATTGGAATCGTGTGATAGATGCAAGGGCAGGACCCAGTCTAAAGACCACATGGAAACCAAAGAAAGTGAAAGTGTCTCCCCAGCTCAATCTCCTTGTTACAGTAACCAGTCAGATGATGGCTCAGACACAGAGATGGCTTCTGGTTCTAAGAGAACACCGTTTTTTTCCTTTTTAGATCTCATATACTGGAAAAGACAGAAAATATGTTGTGGGATTATCTGTAAAGGCCGTTTGGGGGAAGTCCTCATAGATACACATCTGTTCAAGCCTGGCTGCAGCAACAAGAAAGCGCTGCTGAGAAGCGGAGGAGCAGGGCCCAGAGCCTCTGCGCATCTCCACTCAGGAGTGGTGACTGAGGTTCTCATGTAGAAGGGGAGCAAAACTGATTTAAACTTTGAAAAGACCACAAAGCAACAAACTGACCCTGCTGTTTTTAACTTGGATACCTGCTATTCTGCCAAAAGACAACTTTTAGAATAGTTTTGAGTGGGCTATTCCCCCCCCCCCCCCAGTTCCACAAACTCTGAAGCCAGTATCTAGGTGACTAAAAAAGAATTGTACATAATATTTAAGATGCTGAGTATTTCATAGGAAAGCTGAATGCTGCTGTAAAGTGCTCTTTAAGTCTTCTTCTTTTTTTTAATCCCCTGTAATGAATGAAACTAAGGGGAATTTCAGGGGACAGAGATGGGATTTTTTGTATGATAAACAGTATGTAGTTTTAGTCTTTCTATATTGAGAAGCAGTGGTTGGGGCATTTTTAAAGATGGCTGGCTACACTTATTTTACCTCATGATAATAATTTTGTCATAATACAGTAACATAGACTTGCCCCTAGAGGTAATTGTTAATAATTTTGAATATTAAGGTCTTGCCAAGGTTGTGACAATTCAAACCTGTACTACTGATTATTAAGCAGGACAGACTGAGCTTTCCGTTACAAATAACCTTGAAGGAAAATATACAGAGAGGTAACTGTGTATTTTGCATCCTGTGCCACCTTCCTTGATATTAATAGTTGGTAAAGATTTTAATTTATGGGGTGGCGCCTGTAGCTCAAAGGAGTAGGGTGCTGGCCCCATACACCAGAGGTGGCAGGTTCAAACCTGCCCTCGCCAAAAAAAAAAAAAAAAAAAACTGCAAAAAAGGAAAAAAAAAGATTTTTATTTATGTGGAATTTCTAAAGCAGAATGAAAGCTCCTCTTAAGGAAATGACCAGTCTTTAAGAGAGGTGAGACCCCATACGAATAGTACCAAAGTGTTACCACATGATAGACAGCATGAAAAATTTTTAACTATCTGAAAAATAAAATGTTTAAGTCTTCAGATGGCACAAAACAAAGGTTAATGCTTTGGGGGGCATATTTCTTAGAGGGCTTGCTGAGTAGGTAAATAATTGACTTTTGTTTGTGTTAAATGACTGATGACTTCATTGAAAATTTGCACAATTCAGTTTTAGCTCTGGATTACTTCACTTGACCTTTGTGAAGGTTTTATCTGTGGAGAGTGGATGTTTAACTTCTTTTAACCCGTTACGGTTTTTATTATTTTTTTTCACTCTATATTTAAAGTAAAATTTACTAAAAGAAAAGAGGTGTGTGTTAGTGGTAAGTGGGTTGGTTTTGGTTTGGCTTCTTTTAGTCAGGCTTTCTGGACATTGAGATACAGTGCTTGGAGTTCTTCAGTTTTAAAATCCTCATTCAAAGCCTCTCACTTGAACCCAAACCAAAGTGTTCTTATTGCCTCTTTTCTGAAAGTTCAGGAGAAAAATATTACCAGTTCAGACTTTTCATGAGGGAGGAGTATTTGCTTGCCTTATAATGACATGATTAGTTTTTATTTTTTGAACTGGATTTTAAATATTGGGTATAACAATAACAATAAGCAGTGAGCCACTTTCTATGGGCACCCTATAGTTTTGTAGTTCTTAATCTAAACATTTTATATTTCCTCCTCTTGGAAAAAGCCTACATGTTATAAGCTACCATATGCACAGACTACACAGTTAGTTGGGCCGGCTCTCACGGCCTTTGAGGTGAATTACAGAAGTCCAGCCATGATCATCCTCCTGAGTTATTTTGAAATTTTTTTTTTTTTTTTTTGTACATTTTGGCTACAGTGTTGGTGGTAGAATATACTATGATATGGATCATCTCTACTTCTGTATTTATTTATTTATTACTAGACCTCAACCACAGTCTTCTTTTTTCCCTTCCACCTCTCTTTGCCTGTAGGATTAATACATTAGAAATCTACAGATCTGTTTTGTACTTTTTATACTGTTGAATACTTATAATCAAAACTTTTACTAGGGTATTGAATAAATTTAGTCTTATCAGAAAATAAAAAAAAACAACAGTGCTATTTAACAGTGTTCCTAGCTAATTATACACCTCATATAAAGAGAATTATTTTATAACAGGATTTAAAATGAATATCACACTTTTTTGATAATTTGACCTTCAATATTTTTATAAGATAAATTAAAAGAAATCTTTAATCTGTTTTCAGCTTTTAAAAAAGAAACTATTTCTGTTTCCTTAATTCTTTTCAGTATATAATTGGTTTTACATAATATTCAGCCCTACATTCATTAAGCAAAAAAGATATGCATTATTGCCCCAATAACTCAGAATGGAGACCCGCATAGCAATAGCAATTTTTTTTTACCAGGAAGGACTTTAACAAGCACATATGACTCCCTTTCTTCCCATATAAAGCGGTTCATAACATCTCACTGGTAGATTTAATTGTTCATGATCATTAATTTTTGATTCAGTGTTCTCTCCTCATTTTTGTATGTGAAGGACTTGGAGTTCTAAGAGAAATTTGAAAAGTGAAAAAATATAACAAAATGTGTCATCCACAAGAATCAAAGGAACAGTTTTCCCTTGGAGACAAATGTAACTTCATGTACTTCTCCATGCAAATGCCAAAGTGAACTATGATGTGGCCGATTTGTTCTTTTCAGCTGTCTTGATGATGGATCCACAAGCTCTGTTGTTTCAAAGCTGGACTTTTTTTTAACCTCCTAAAGTTGGATGATTTGAGTAACTCACATAAAAGGTGCCTGTTTACTGACCTAGTTAAATGACACGGTTACCTTTGTAGAAACAAATGATAATCCCTCTTCTCCACACTGAAACTCACATTTTAACAAATCTGTCAGTCACTAAAGCTGAAGGATTCTATATTGTCCTTTATACTTAACTAGAAAAAAGCAGTAGGACAAATAAGGAAATTCTTGTCTTTCAAACATGGGACATCTTGTCAATTCAACTATCGTCAGGAATTAAGTCTAAATTATTTTGATTTAAAAGTGCAAAAACAACAGTTGAAAATTCAAAAGGCACAACAATGTAATAGACATTAAAATGTATGTGGATAGTCTAGGAAATAGTTTTATATACAGTTTAAGTAATGTTTTCTATTTTATTATTTAAGGAGAAATTTACTTTCAACAACTTAATTCTATAATTTCACTTTCTTTTAGAAAACCAATAGCAATGTTCTCATTCTGATGTTGAATGTTTTAAAAGACCAGGTCTCACCACTCCTTAGAAGTGCTCTGTGGCTTAAACCTGCATACTGAGCATAGGACATAATTGTACTTAAAGTGATGATTAGCATTCCTTACAAATAATTGATTTCTTTCCACTTATCCACGAGTAGACAATTTTGTAGTTTTACAAAATCATTTCATTTTCATGAAGTATTCCAGAATTTTTTTTCATTTTCTTTGTCTCCTACATTTTTCTTACACTTTATACAAAAATTTTAAACATTCAAAATTATAAGACAAACAAATGGCCAACAAACACATGAAAAAATACTCATTATACCTAAACACCAGAGAAGTTCAAATCAAAACCACCTTGAGATTTCATCTAACCCCAGTGAGAATAGCCCACATGACAGAATCCCAAAGCTGCAGATGCTGGAGTGGATGTGGAGAGAAGGAAACCCTTTTACACTGCTGATGGGATTGCAAACTTATATAGCACCTGTGGGAAGAAGTATGGAAAATCCTCAAAGAGCTAAAACTAGACCTTCTATTTAATCCCACAATCCCATTACTAGGTATCTATACACAGAAGTAAAAAAAAAAAAAAATCATTTTATCATAAGGACATTTATACAAGAAAGTTTATCACTTCTCAATTCACAGTTGCCAAGATACAGAATCAACCTGAGTGCCTACAGCCCAGGAACGGATTAGTAAACTGTGGTATATTATACCTTGAAATACTATTAAGCCACAAAAAAACACAGAAACTTTACATCTTTTGTATTTGCCTTGTATTTGCCTAGATGGTGTTGAAGAACATTCTCCTTGGTAAAGTATCACAAGAATGGAACAGCAAATATCCAATGTACTCAATACTAATATGAAACCAGTAGATGAACAAACTGCACACACACACACACACACACACACACACGAGAGAAAAACACAATTAATTCCAGTGTGGAGAGGGAGGGAGCTAGCAGGGGAAGGAAGGAGGGGGATTGGTAAACTCTCATCTGCTGGGCACAGTTTAAGGGTAAATGACACACTTCCTGGGTAAGGGGCTCAATTACAACTTGGAATTTACCTAACAAACAATGTAACCTAATCATTTGTGCCTCATATTAATTTGAAATAAAAATATCTTCACAAAATTCTAGAAAATATTCTTTATGTTATGATGGAAAGCATGTACCATGGACAAAATTTCAGTGTATATAAGGTCTATAGACATAGCAATGAATATAGATGTATATTTCATTTGACTTTAAATTCTATATTATTATTAAATTATGTGTCTTGATAATAATATAATTTACACCAGTCATATTTCATATTAAGTCATAACACAGAATTTCAAATGATGCATTCCTTACAAGTCCACATGGACAGCAGCAATGTCTGATATGTAGGCTCATAGAACACAAGAAAATTTACTTCAACCAGAAATGACAATGAGGACTGGCTTACAAATATTTCAGCTGTTACCAAATTTTAGAAGTCTGGAACCAGATTCCAGAATGGTGAATGTTCTGGAGACACTTATTACATTGCATTTGTCATCCCTTACATCTGAGGTCCCCAACCACTGGGTCATGGACTAACTAGTATGGTTCTTGGCCTGTTCGGAACCAGGCCACACAGCAGGAGGTGAGTGGCAGGTGAGCAAATTTCATCTGTATTTACAGCCACTCCCCATCACTCATATCACTGCCCAAGCTCTGCCTCCTGTCAGGTCAGCCGCGGGCATTAGATTGTCATAGGAGCATGAACCCTATTGTAAACTACACATGTGAGGTTGTGTGCTCCTTATGAGAATCTAATGCCAGATAGTCTGAGGTAAAAAAGTAATGTGCTTGAATCATCTAGAAACCATACCATTCCTCCCCTCTAGTCCATGGAAAATTATCTTACATGAAACAGGTCCCTAATGCCAAAAAATTGGGAGGGCTCACTGCCTTACATCATATGAGATTACCAGTTCTGGGATGGTATTATTTATTCTACCTTTGCATTTTCTATGCTGTCAGTATTTAGTAAGGACACCTTAGGTCCATCATCGAAAGTTTATAGCTATGTACCTGATATGAAAATTCTAGAAACCTTGATAGAAGCATGGCAAACTTTGGCTAAATAGTTTGAGGATTGTTTGTTGCAATGTGTTGATTTATTTTCTTTCAATTTAAGCCAAAAGAAAATAGGCCATGTAATACAAACGAATTATACTTAAAATGTGAACAGTTGCTAAAATATTTAAATGCCTAAAAAAGCTTAAATCATTTCTATGTAGTTATGAATCTGTGTTTTTTTGATAGTTCAAATTAGACTAAATTGTTTTGATCTAAAATCCTCTATGTATAATTAGTGTGATTCTCCAAATCGGACATTTCACATGTATTCCCTAAAATAGAGTAGCACTGAGTAACCTTAAACCATGCATTCGCAAAATTGTCTTTTATAAATTATTTTTTTCGCAAAATATTTTGCCATGAATAAACATTTTCATTCAGAGATTAAACAGAATTAGACATATTAGAATTACTCAGTAATATAGCTGTTCTCCTGAAAAGTTCAAAGAGTTTTTGCATTTTTTCTGTATAAAAGTTCAAAACTTCATACATACTTACACAGACATTCCAAATCAAAAGAAAAATAAATTAGAAGAAATGAACTTCTTTACCAAGTCTTAAAATTACTTTATAAAATTTGTTTGGAAATATTATAAGTAGCTAAGGTGAGGTTTAGTCATTTCATTTTCTCCTCTAATTTTGTTAGATTAATGATCATGTATATATATTGCACTTCAGGTCTATCTTTGCTCCCATAGATCTTTTTCATTCAGTCGACTTTGGAAGCACTAAAGATGGCACAATAAAATTAAATTAATCTATTACTAAGCACACTTACATAGAAAACTCAGTTGTTGGAATAAGAGCCTGTAGATAGCTTATCAGTTTGTATATTTACTTACATTTAATCCTCCCAAAGTTCCCCTGGATTCACTGAATCAAAATTTTGTAATGAGTCTAGTAATCTGGCATGTAAACAGGATTCCTTCGCTATTCTTTCATGCAATAAGGTTTTAGAACTAAAGTTTTAAAGTGGGGTAGAAGAAAAAAACAGTTACCTACATCAAAAATTTTGCTATTTTCCTTAGCGACAAGTTTCAGCTACCAGGGAAATGTAACAGAATGGTCAGGAAATGAAAAAAAAACAGGAGACTTATTTTCAGCATATAACTTTGAATTTCATATCATACGTAAATTTTAACCCTTATAAGTAGTTTTCTCTCTTTTTCTTTTAATTTCTGGTTGAGGAATAGATTTACTGTCCTATATGACATAATAAACTTCTAAGAATCTTTCCTAGTACCTTGACAATGCCCAGTTGCAAATTATTTTAATTTTTTTTTCAATACTGCAAAACCTAGACTCTGAATTTGGCACATTTTTATGCCTAACCCAATGTTTTCTGGCCCTTCTTGGAATTCTACCTATGGCATTAAAACTTGGCATGAGGAGAAATGGAATGAGCTCCTACATTTATACTTCTTTTTATTTCAAATCTTTCTGTGTCTTCATTCACCTTTTTAGCATCCTTTCTTAAGAAATAAGCACTGACTTTTTTTTTTTTCCTTTGAGCCACAGGTGCCACCCAGCACTGACTCTTTTGTTTTCGGAGTTATCACAGCTCTACCCACGATTAGGACATGTTCTACACTACACCTATCTGTTCCAGATGTTCCTCAGCCAACTAGATTAATTCACTCTTTGTTTCTTACCTTTCTTTTTTTTTTTTTTTCTTTGTAGAGGCAGAGTCTCACTTTACTGCCCTCGATAGAGTGCCCTGGCGTCACACGGCTCACAGCAACCTCCAGCTCTTGGGCTTATGTGATTCTCTTGCCTCAGCCTCCTGAGCAGCTGGGACTACAGGCGCCCGCCACAACGCCCGGCTATTTTTTTGTTGTTGCAGTTTGGCCGGGGCTGGGTTTGAACCCGCCACCCTTGGTATACGGGGCCGGCACCCTACTCACTGAGCCACAGGCGCCCTACTCGCTGAGCCACAGGCGCCGCCCTTACCTTTCTTTTTTAATTCTTTCTTGATCAATGGTGAAAATAACTTTCCATTAATGCAATTATTTTCTTAAACAATGTTGTTTTATTTTTATTTTTTGTACATGAACTGATTATTTATTTATCTATTTATTTATTTATTTATTTTTTGAAACAGAGTCTTACTATGTCACCCTCGGTAGAGTGCTGTGGTGTCACAACTCACAGCAACCTCAAACTCTTGGGCTTAAGCGATTTTCTTGCCTCAGCCTCCCAAGTTGCTGGGGCTACAGGCACTTGCCAAAATGCCTGGCTATTTTTTGTTGTAGTTGTCATTGTTGTTTGGCAGGCCCAGGCTAGACTTGAACCCTCCAGCTCTGCTGTATGTGACTGGCACTCTAGCTGCTGAGCTACAGGCGCTGAGGCATCTTGTATTATTATTATTATTATTATTATTTTTTGTTGTTGTTGCAGTTTTGGCTGGGGCTGGGTTTGAACCCGCCACCCTCGGCATATGGGGCCGGCGCCCTACTCACTGAGCCACAGGCGCCGCCGCACCTTGTATTATTTTTAACAGGAAATGACAATGCTGCTATGTAAATAGTGGTGAAGGGAGCTGTAGTGAGCAGAAAGAATACCTGAATTTAAATCCTGATCCACTTACTAGCAGTGTAACCCAAGGCAAAAATCTCTTTGTGCATCTCATTCTTGGTTACTGTGAGGAATAAAACATTTTAAGGTTTGGTACAGTAACAAAATATAATAGTTATTACTTGTTACCACAATGCCTGGCCTTCTGCAAGTCTTTAAGAGATATTTATAAAATACTAAACACAGAAGCTTATTTTATGAGTAAATGCAATATGAGGAAATTTTTTTTTCTTTTTTTTTGCAGTTTTTGGCTGGGGCTGGGTTTGAACCTGCCACTTCCAGCATATGGGGCCGGTGCCCTACTCCTTTGAGCCACAGGCGCTGCCCAATATGAGGAAATTTTGTATCAGACCCTTTGATAGAGACTAAATGAGAAACCATTCTGGATTTAGGTACCCATTCAAGAACACTCAATCAGTTGAATGTAATCATAAAAAATAAATAATTTAGAGCAATATGAATGGGTCTTTGTCAATATTGTAAGATATGAGAAGGAAAAAAATGAATTCTAATGTCATGTGAGATGAGGTCTCTGTATACTTTTTTAATTTGGGGTTTCAGACTTAATATCAGGGTTTGGATGGGCCTCAGCCAACAATGAGAAACAAGATAAGGTATACAAGAAAGGACACAATTAAGGCAGTTTCTAGAAACCTGCAAATACCTTATCTGTTACCAAGTTGTCATACAATTGATTTTTACCTAGAGAGTAGAACCTCCATAGCTGACACCTTCTTACATTGACCACCTGCTTTAGTTGACCTACTTTTCATAGACCAGATGTGCACCACATGTACGTGTCAGTACAGCAGCCCTAGTTCCTTATGTTGACCACCTCCATATGTTAACTAGTTTGTTAATTAATGGTCATTGTCCGTCTTCCTTGCTGTTCTGTTCTACAATATTCCTCTTCATTCAATCCTTCCAATTGATCTAAATAAGTGCAACATACATGTAGATAATCCAGAGATTTTCTGTTCTTTGATCACCAATAACTTATCCTTCCCTCTGCTTATGCCACCAACTCCTTAGAAACTGCTATCACCATTATTTTTGTTAATTCCTATTTATTTTTTGCTCTTGAGGCATTGTCATCTTTTTAATATGAAAAAAACAAGAAGCAAGTTAAACAGAAAATAGAAATCTGAAGTGTCAAATAGGACAAAACCAAGGGTAGGGAGAAAAAAGGCAACAGCAAAAGGAAGAGATGAGATGTTGCAAAAAAAGATGGCGCCTCAACCCCTCTCTGGGGAATAACTCCTTTCGGTGGCAGTGTGCACCTTCCCACACAAATCAGGGATGTTATTATTTTTTTGTAGGTAAGAAAAGGTGGGTATAGGGAGGACGTTTCTGGAGGCTTATGGACTAAAGCCGATTTCTCTCTCCTGATTCCATTCTCTAATCAGGGGAAAGGAAGAAATTCCAGTGTATGAGTGAGGTGATGTGTGAGAGGGGAGCAGTCCACTTGGCTGAAATGGAATTCTTCTTCTTTTTTTTTGGACAGAGGCTCACTTTGTTGCCCTCGGTAGGCAGAGTGCTGTGGTGTCACAGCTCACAGCAACCTCCAAGGGACTATGCATTTCTCCTGTAGGAGAAATAAGTGGAGTCTAAATCACTTAAATGTGAAGGGATTGTCCTTTAACAGAGAGTAGGACTCGTCTTCCAATTTCACAGGAGAAAAGAAAACATCAGAGGCACATACATTAACCATTTCAGCTAAGAAAGGTGAAAAACTCTGTCTCAGGCACCCGCCACAACACCCAGCTACAAAACAGAACTCTTCAATGGACAGAGCTTGGAGAGAGACTGAAAATGGGGATATATTACTGAAATGTCCCTTGAAGCTGAGAGATGGAACCTGCAAATATCAGGAAGTTATCATTTAATATCCTGAATTTCCTTTCCTTCTCTGAAATTATTGTTGAAAGGTAAAATCTCACATACTTCCTTAGAGTTCCTTCTATCTGCTACCTTCTACTCCTCCTCTTTGCTACTATTGGGTTTAGGAAGATGGTCATTACCTACATCTTCAATACCCATTTGGTTCTAAATGGAATCTGGATGAGACTAAGTGTGAGACTTTTAAAGAGTGTATTTGAACAAATAGTGATTCATGTATATAAGGCAGCTCCAAAATGAAAGTGGTGCTTCCATGAAATGGAAGTTCCTTGAAGGGAACACAAGGGGAATGCTATTATAGAGTGAACGGGGAAGAAAAACAAAGTAAATATTTGGTTACAGTTATGCAGTTGCCTATTTGGTCTATCTTGCTGGAAAGTTCTTAATTATGTAACTAAGTTAGTTGGCAGATTTTGATTGGTTAGCCTTATGTTTTTTTTTTTTTTTTTTTTAATAAATATAGGCGTTTATAAGGAATAGCTCAAATTTCCTTTATGTTTGCTAATCATGTAAGATTATGGTTACTTATGAGGTCTAATTGGATTTGTCTGCCCAGGGATTGTTCAGGCCTGATTTCCATGTTAATTTACTTTAAGATATTAAACCCAAAACAATGGAATATCTAAACCCCCACATTTATGTATCCTAGTTGACCTATTATTTTCCATGCATTCATTTTGCTTCCTAAACTGGCCTGATAGAAATAACTTTCCACTTTCATGGAAAAATACAATACATTGACCCCAACTTTACACTGTTTATTTATTTGGACAGTCCCATGTTTGCTTTCTTTTTTATTCATTGTAGATCCCGTAGTTCATTCTTACAATCACTCTCATAAAGTTATCCTTAACTCCTTTGACCATTTATTCTCAGTTATATTTGTCCAAACTTTCCATATTTTGCTCCCTGCTGATGACTTTAACTTTTATGTCATTGAGAAAGTAAAAGCTGTGAGACCGAGTTTTTCACCTTTCTTAGCTGAAATAGTTAATGTATGTGCCTCTGATGTTTTTTTTTCTCTTGTGAAATTGGAAGAAGGGTCCCACCCTCCGTTAAAGGACATTCCCTTCACATTTAAGTGATTTAGACTCCACTTATTTCTCCTACATTACTTACATCTCCTTTTCAGAAGAATTATTCTCATTAGGAATTAATAACCCTTTAAAATATGACCAAACTAAAATGAGAACCTTCCCTTGATTCTTCATCTCACTTAAGTTCTGCTTAATCTTTTCTCGCCTCTTCATAGAAAACATTTTTTAAAAATATTACCTGCTTGTTTTTTTTTTCTACTTCCTCGACATTCATTTCCTTTCAACTCATACTAGTTTTCTTTTTTTCTACTCCACTGATCTCCAGGCTTACAAGTCCACTGGGTACATGTCTGTGTTCTTGCAAGAAGTTGACCACTTCCTCCCAGAAACAAATCTCTTCTCTTAGTCTCTCTTGCACTCTGTACATGTTTGTATTTTCCTTATGATTCTGAAAAGTTATCCATATCTTTTGCTTCTAAAATCTCCAACAAGATTCTTAAAATTGAGATTTCTTCCAAAATTCGTCCTTATGTTTTTTTCACTATTTTATCCTTGTGTGATTTTATTCATACTCAACATTTAAATTCCATCTACATATATGCCAACTGTTCCTAAAATAGAATGTGTGATTTAAAAAAATAATTTTCTGAGTCTCCAAATTATATATTTAACTGTCTGATTTGATTCTGTCCATAAATGTTTACTAAATATCTGAAATATCAGAAAAAATTAACTCTTGGTTTTCTCCATATTCTGTCAGTGACTTTCCCTCTCAAATAACAATATGTAAGCAAACTCAAATATCCTTCCAGCATTTCAAGCACAAAACAGCAAGATTCCTTTAATTGATATCTTTCCCTTACCCTCCCTATTTGCCCATCAAGTCTACAGATCCAACCTCTTGCTGATATTGTAAGATGTTATCATAAATCAATCTAGTTTCCCTGCCTGCACTGACATCACTTTCGCAAGGTCACCATATCATGTCTAGACATCTTTAGCTGTCCTTTCTAAATAGTCTGGTCCAGTCAAGTCCATTTTCTATCTAACTACCTTAATGATGTTTTGAAAATGTGAAGTGCTTCATGCTATTTTCTTCTCAATATTCATCAATGAATTTCTATTAAATTTAATTTAAAGGGCATTCTTTTTGTGTTGTTTACAAGCCCTTTAAAATCTGGCTCTTGTCTATCTCTGGAAACATATTTTTAATTGATTATTCTACTCATCATGCTTTAGTCCCAAAGTGTAAAATGTGAGACCTGTGGATATTGACAGATAACTCTCAATAAGTCTCTTTGTTTCCATATATCCAGCAAGCAGAGGCATCAACCGTCCATTAGTCTACGTGTCAGGTATGTTTCTATAGCAAAAATTTTGGGTAATTCTAGTTAGTCTCCCTCCAAAGCAATGGGTTTGCTTAAAGCCTTGAAAGGTAAAGATAACATTTATACTCAGATAAAAAATGGCAGACTTTTAAAATTTCCATTATAAATTTAGGTTTCTTTCTTTCTTTTTGAATTTACATCTCTATTCTAAAATAAGTGTGAAGGAAGCATGATTCAACCGATTTTTTAAATATCAGTGCACATTTCAGCTATTAACTCTTTCATGTAAAGTTAGAGATTCAAACGCCCAGGTTAATCATTTTCTTTTTTATTTATTTATTTTTTTATTATTTTATTTTATTTTTTTATTAAATCATAACTGTATACATTGATACGATCATGGGGCATCATACACTTGCTTCATAAACCATTTGACACATTTTTATCACAGTGGTTAACATAGCCTTTCTGGTGTTATCTCAGTTACTGTGCCAAAACATTTACATTCCACATCTACCAAGTTTTGCAAATACCCCTGTAAGATGCACCACAGGTGTGATCCCACCGATCCCCGTCTCTCTACCCACCCCCCCTTCCCACTTCCCCCTATTGTTAAGTTGTAGCTGGGTTATAGCTTTCATGTGAGAGTCCCAAATTAGTTTCATAGTAGGGCTGTGTACATTGGGTACTTTTTCTTCCATTCTTGGGATACTTTACTAAGAAGAATATGTTCCAGCTCCATCCATGTAAACATGAAAGAGGTAAAGTCTCCATCTTTCTTTAAGGCTGCATAGTATTCCATGGTATACATATACCACAATTTATTAATCCATTCATGGATCGATGGGCACTTGGGCTTTTTCCATGACTTAGCTATTATGAATTGGGCTGTAATAAACATTCTGGTACAAATTATACCACAATTTATTAATCCATTCGTGGATCGATGGGCACTTGGGCTTTTTCCATGATTTAGCTATTATGAATTGGGCTGCAATAAACATTCTGGTACAAATATCTTTGTTATGTTGTGATTTTTGGTCTTCTGGGTATATGCCCAGCAGAGGAATTACAGGATTGAATGGCAGATCTATTTTTAGATCTCTGAGTGTTCTCCATATATCTTTCCAAAAGGAATGTATTAATTTGCATTCCCACCAGCAGTGCAGAAGTGTTCCCTTTTCTCCGCATCCACGCCAACATCTCTGGTCTTGAGATTTTGTGATATAGGCTAGTCTCATTGGAGTTAGATGATATCTCAAAGTAGTTTTGATTTGCATTTCTCTGATGATTAAAGATGATGAGCATTTTTTCATATGTCTGAAGGCCTTGCACCTGTCTTCTTCAGAGAAGTTTCTCTTCAAATCCCTTGCCCAGCCTGCGATGGGATCCCTTGTTTTTTTCTTGCTGATGCGTTTGAGTTCTCTGTGGATTCTGGTTATTAAACCTTTGTCAGAGATATACCCTGCAAATATCTTCTCCCATTCTGAGGGCTGTCTGCTTGCTCTGCTTACTGTGTTCTTAGCTGTGCAGAAGCTTTTTAGTTTGATCAAGTCCCAGTAGTGTATTTTTGAAGCTGCTTCAATTGCCCGGGGGGTTCTCCTCATGAAATACTCACCCAGACCAATTTCTTCAAGGGTTTTCTCTGCATTCTCCTCTAGTATTTTTATAGTTTCATGTTTTAAGTTTAAATCTTTAATCCAATGAGAGTCTATCTTAGTTAATGGTGAAAGGTGTGGGTCTAATTTCAGTCTTCTGCAGTTTGCCAGCCAGTTCACCCAGCACCATTTGTTAAATAGGGAATCTTTTCCCCACTGAATGTTTTTAATTGGCTTGTCAAAAATCAAATAGCGGTAAGCAGCTGGATTCATCTCTTGGTTCTCTATTCTGTTCCAGATATCTACTTCTCTGTTTTTGTGCCAATACCATGCTGTTTTGATCACTATCGATTTGTAGTAAAGTCTGAGGTCTGGTAGTGTGATTCCTCCTGTTTTGTTTTTATTTCTGAGTAATGTCTTGGCTATTCGAGGTTTTTTCTGATTCCATATAAAACGAAGTAATGTTTTTTCAAGATCTTTAAAATATGACAGTGGAGCTTTAATAGGGAGTGCATTGAAATTATATATTGCTTTGGGTAGTATGGACATTTTGATAATGTTGATTCTTCCCAGCCATGAGCATGGTATGTTTTTCCATTTGTTAACATTTTCAGCTATTTCTTTTCTTAGAGTTTCATAGTTCTCTTTATAGAGATCTTCCACATCTTTTGTTAGGTAAATTCCCAAATATTTCATCTTCTTTGGCACTACTGTGAATGGGATAGAGTCCTTAACTGCTTTTTCAATTTGACTGTTGTTGGTGTATATAAAGGCTACCGATTTATGAATGTTGATTTTGTAACCTGAGACGCTGCTGTATTCCTTGATCACTTCTAGGAGTTTTGTAGTAGAGTCCCTAGTGTTTTCCAGATACGCAATCATATCATCTGTGAAGAGCGAGAGTTTGATCTCTTCTGACCCTATATGGATACCCTTGATCGCCTTTTCTTCCCTAATTGCGGTGGCTAAAACTTCCATTACAATGTTGAAAAGCAATGGAGACAATGGGCAGCCTTGTCTGGTTCCTGATCTGAGTGGAAATGATTCCAATTTGACTCCATTCAATATGATATTGGCTGTGGGTTTGCTGTAGATAGCCTCTATCAGTTTAAGAAAAGTCCCTTCTAGACCAATTTTCTTGAGTGTTCTGATCATGAAGGGATGCTGGATATTATCAAAAGCTTTTTCTGCATCAATTGAGAGAATCATATGGTCTTTGTTTTTTAATTTGTTTATGTGCTGAATTACATTTATAGATTCACGTATATTGAACCAGCCTTGAGACCCTGGGATAACAGGTTAATCATTTTCATCCAGAATAAAAAAGTTATAGTTTCCCTGGTCAGAAAATGCCATATTTTAGTCTTCATTTGCTAGTGTCTCAGTGGATAACCATATTGTGGCCCCACTTAAAAATTTGCTTAACAGGATTCCTAAAATGCTTTGTCTGAATAGATTCCCTACAGGAGAAAATGGAAATGAGGAGGAGAGGAAGTCCGGTGTCCCCGCTGTGTTTTGTGGGCCCCTGGCTCTGAAGTACCTCCTGCTCTGGCCCAGCTTGGCACAGCAGGCCTCCAAGGGACCTCTCTGCTGCCGTTGGGGGCTGAAGGCACTGACACCATCTTCTTCCTCAAGCTGCCCAGACCCATCTTCAACTCCTACTTCCTGCCACTGCCTCAGACTGATGATAAGATCAGTTTGGAACCGAAGATCAAAAAACTGGAGCCAGTTCTTTTGCCAGGAGAAATTGTTGTAAATGAAGTCAATTTTCGCTGTCCCTTTAAAGTGTATTGAGCAAATTAAAGTGTATTGAGTAAATGACCACAAAAGGAAGCAAATTTAGATTTCTTAAAATTAAAGTTCCTTTCCTGTAACACATCTGCTATGTGTGCAGGTGTCAGCCAGTGCTCTTTGCACCTATATGAGGGGAACGTATCTGGGAAGATCAACACAAATGTCCACAATCTGAGGCTGCTACAATGTGAGTTATAAGTTGTCTGCTGTTTCTGACAGAGGAGTCTCACACCTTTTTCCAGTATTGATGAAATTACTGAAGAATAGCTTTTTAAATTGCAAGTAGAGTAAAATCTTAGGCTCTCCACAGTTCTTGATAATGAGAAGGAGTATCACTGAGTCTTAATAGTAACCACTGCAGTCTTCCTCTTTTACTAATCTGACCAGTTATCAGTATTAGAAAATGTGGACAATACACGTAAATATCTAGCTCTCAATTGCTCTTTAAAAGTCATAACTTCAACCTAATCTAGGCCCTTCCTCATTCATGCTACAATTGCTTAGGTCGGGGAGAGATTGATCTTCTTGTGAGATGTGCACTTTCAATTCAGCAGAGACCTCTCGCCAGCCGGTTAGGTTGCGACTGAGATCCGCTGCCTTTTGTCACTTATCATTGAGCTTGCCCTGCTGCTCTCTGCATTGTAAGTTCAAGGGAGAAAACAAAAGATAGACCCAAAGGATCAGTATGGGAAATAGGACAGAGCATATTTCTTTCTGTTACCAAAAATATTCCTGTGTGTTTAATCTATAATCACAGAGTGTCCCTGTGGGAAAGATACAATTAAGATTCCATTAATATGCATAGTGTATCTGGGTGAGAAAAATACAACCAAAGACCCCACTGTTCTACTTAACTCATTTACCTAACCTGACTGGCCCCAATAGTCACTGGAGTCACAATCTCTACTTCAGCCAAAATGCTCTGTTTTCACCACCTAAACCATGCCAAGGACAGTCCTGCTTAGTCCTCTTTCTTGCTGTTAATCTTCCAGGAGCACATTTTCTGTGGACCATCACAGGTCGTGCTTATTTTTATCCTCCAAATTTCTATTTCAATATCAAAATGTCAGAGAGGTCTTCTCCAAGCATCTTTTTTTTTTTGACAGAGTCTTACTGTGTTTCCCTCCATAGAGTACCATGATGTCACAGCTCACAGCAACCTCAAACTCTTGGGCTTAAGTGATTCTCTTGCCTCAGCCTCCCAAGTAGCTGAGACTACAGGTACCCACCACAATGCCCGGCATTTTTTTTTTCAGTGATAAGATAGGATTTATTGGGGAAAAAAGAATAGAAGCCTATTTTGTTGTTTTTGTTTAGCAGGCCTAGGCTGGATTCGAACCCACCAGCCTTGGTGTATGTCGCTGGAGCCCTAACCATGGAGCTATGGGCACTGAGCTGACACATCCTTTCTAATTAGATCCATGTGGTTTTCTGCTCTGGCACACTATTATGGTCTCAGTGGCACATTCCTACGTTTCTAGTTTCACATGGGTTTGTGTAGATTTTAATGTCTATTTTACTACTAGACTATAACTTCCTTGAGGAAAGAAACCTTTCCAGGTTTATAAAGCTAGTGCAGAGCAAAGCATGTGACTGTATCTGATTTAGTATTTGATGAAAGCACTACCTTTAAGTACTTTCTGATAGGGCAAGTTGGACATGCTGAATTTGTATGTGATGTACTTGGCATTGAGAAATTTTATTGCTAAGGTGCAATTTGGGGCAGTCCTGACTGCTTAAGAATTGCACTCTTTTGAGAAGTTTGCCCCGTTATACAGTAAGATGTTCCTAGTAAGAAATAAATGTAAATCTCCAGATCAGTTGTTGACATGTCATTCTACTTTTGTGGAATAAATACTGTTTACCATTTAGGTTATTTATAAATGATTATTCCTAAATTCTTCACCTCCACATCCTCCAAGCAGTGGTGTGTTGGAGAAGCTCCTGTTTGTAGCTTTTGCTAATGTCTGTAATATTGGCATTTTGTGATTTCAGTCTACACTCTGCAGTTAGTGACTTCTACATGACTTGTACATGAAGTCACTAAATGCAGAGGTGGAAAAAGATGCAGGCAGTTCAGTTTCATGAACAGGGCAGAGTTTTCTGGAGCATACAATTTTTTATAATGCCTCCCAAATACGTCTTCATACATATCAAGTTAGCAAATACACAAGGTGCTTAATGGTATTTAGTTTTAGAAGGTTGTGCCTCCATTTTCATTATTTATTTAGGAAATAATTTGATGCTCTTCAATATCTCAATTTGGAAAGCTCCTTTGCTTTATTTCATATTAAAGCTTATTTAAAGTTAAGATGGTTTAACATTGTTGAATTTTAGATGAACATCTTTTTTTTTTTTTTTTTTTTTTTGTAGAGACAGAGTTTCACTTTATTGCCCATGGTAGAGTGCCCTGGTGTCACACAGCTTGCAGCAACCTCCAACTGAGACTACAGGCACCTGCCACAACGCCCAGCTATTATTTTGTTGCTGTTTGGCCGGGGCTGGGTTTGAACCCGCCACCCTTGGTATATGGGGCTGGCATCCTACTCACTGAGCACAGGCGCTGTCCTAGATGAACATATCTTTAGTAAATTTCTTTCTCATGTTATCCTTGTTGCTTAAAGGTAGATAATCTCATAAGAAGATGGAAGAATTGAACATTATATCATTAAACAATTTTAATGTATAAACACATTTTTCAAAACATGTACATATTATGATATACATGTATATTATACATTATGTCATTGTATTATTCACTTTAGTTTCATGTATTAGAAATGTGATTAAGCTACCATAAGAAAAAATATAATTTGATTATAAATATGCATATATTCATATAATACTTATATAATATGAATATTACATGAATGTCTATATATAATATAGGAAAACATTAATATGATTACTATAGACAATATGGAATTTTTTCATTCTTTTTTGAAAACTGTTCTTTCCTTCATGTATTGTGGTTTCTGATGTGAGTTCCCTGAAGCAATATTCTTAGCTACAATAATAACAAAAACTTTACCTCTTTTATTTCTTGTTTTTTTTTACTGTTAGTCTATGTGCTTTTTATAATTATCTATTTTATGTAATGAGACCTTATTTTTAATCTTCATTTTATGCTAGGAAAAATGAAAAAAAAGAAAGATTAAGTAACTTGAAATTATGCACATGTAACATGTAAAAGGAATAGCATTTGATCATATGTAGTTTGACTTTAGAGAATTTAGATTTTATGCTTCACTGCTTTATTCTCACAGAATTATTCCAGTAGAACATGGGTTAGCAAAACAGACACCCTGAAATGAAGATTCATGTGCAAAAGTTTAATGGACAGTGTTCTCAGAAACAACTCGTTTGTGAGGGTGTAAAGAAAGCAGGGTAAGGCGGGGGAGCAGTTGAGCTGGAAAGCTTGTTCACACACTTGTTCTCCGTAGGCTCGATCTCCCAGGGAGCTCTTCAGGTATGAATGAAGGCAAGAGGGACCTCTTTCGTACCTCTCCATACAAACTAACTATTGGTAAGAAGCTGTCAACCAAACGACTCTTGACCTTACCCATTGTAGTTTCCTAGGCTGAGAACAGTTCTTGGGACAAACTCCATTATGATCCATGAATGAGTCACGTTCCTGGCAGTGTGGAAATTAGTGCTTTGTTTTATAAACATGATCTAGATGGTACACCCAGAAATTCCATTACACTTCATCGTTTGCACTATTTGTTTTTTGACATCATTTTATCCCACCTGAAAATAGGTCCTTTAGGATGTTTGTCAGTACCTTTGCTTATGCAACCTTTTATAAGGTGAAAGCAAGAGCAAAAAACTGCAGCTCCTGCTGCCACAGCTGGTCTCAGTTCCTTTGATTCTCATCCTTTTGATTCTCTACAATCCATGCTCATTCCCCTTACCATTGTTATCACCTCTGCTGGTGTAGGTGGCTGACCTAACAGATGACAAAGGTGCCCATTCTGGTGATGTTGGACCTTGGGTCACTGTGGTCTTCTATTGGTTGCTGCATTTGTTTTCAATGTTAGGCAAGAAAGTGCCCAGATATGTTCCCGTGATTACTTGAGTGCCGGATGCATTTTTTTGGTCTTGTTCTCATTATGTAACAACAGGCCCATCTTGATTGCTCCTGCCAGATGGTGACTCATTTTCTTGCCTATTGGTCTCTTGATATAGAGAACACAAAGCGACTGCATGGCAGATTCCACTTGCCGTTTAATGGAGCAGTTTGCTTCTGTGATGCATGAGCTCTAAATCCACAAAGCCTAAGTTGCAGTGACAAAAAGCACCTGAGTTTTTTAATTGGAGGAGGGATATTAGAGCATTCATTATAATTAATCTGGGTAACATTTATCTCTCCAGAAGTAGAACCATCTCCCAAGCTAGACCTACCAGTTTTTCCCCAGGAATTTAGAATTGGCTTTGTTCCTTTTGGGGAGGAACTGTGCAGCTGAGCACTAGCAGAGGTTATTTCCCACCATTTGGAACTGAGAGGCACAGAACAGTTTGAAAAATTAGGGAAAGCAGATGTGCTAGGAAGCAGAGGAGAGAGACATTGAGAAAAGAATCCTTGACTTCCCCACATTTCTGATTCTCTGTACAGCTATTTTCTGAGGCCAATCTTGATGCAAATTCATTGACCGTAAGTTTCATTATTTCTGCTCCTTATATGCATTTCCCCTGTGTTTAAAATTATTCATGGTATTTGCTGACAAAATTTAATACCTTTCCGATAGCAACCTGCCCTTTCACCTTTAAGTTATTGTGAAATGAGAGTTAACATCCAAGACATTTTGAAAACTTCAAACGAATATTGGAGTTGGCATTTGATATGACTGGTGAACTATGTTTAAAGTGCATGTTAATAGTAACTCACCTGTTACTAATGTGATGTTCTAGTGGAGGAAAAAAAAAGCACTTGGAGGAAAAAAATTTCCACTTGGATTTTTTTACTATAAATATAAACATTAATCTAGGGAAAGGAAACATACTTTATTTAATTTTCATTTTTACTAATGATTTTATCTGGCCTTTTTTTAAGTAGAGAAATGGTTTTAAACTCTAAAATGAAATACTTTTAAACTCTAATATAATAAAATAATTCCATTAAGATTTTTAAAATTTCTATGCTTTGGGAACAAGAGGGCTAGATCAAACAGTCTATTCCATAGTCTGCATTTTTTTTTGAAAATTATTGTGTATGTTTTAAAAACTCTATAATTTGGAGAGGAGGGAGGGGAGAGAAAGGAGGAGGGAGGGAGATTGGTGTGCTCCTAACTAATGGACACAATGGAAGGGTACATAGCACACCTCCTGGGTGTGGGATACAACTACAACAGGGGTTTTACCTAACAAATGCAAACATTGTAACCTTATCATTGGTACCTTCATATTAATCTAAAATTAAAAAACAAGAAAAATCTATAATTTGGAAAAATCCTTATCATTACCCATGATTTTGCAAGGAGACTGACTATATTTATAACAATTTGATGCCCTCAGAATACCAGGTCAGGGTGTAGGTGGCAAAATTGCTGCAAAACATAAAACCATTATTACACTTTTAGTTTTGTGCGTCTCTTTAAATATATGATTTCATTACTATATAATTTCTTTGAATAATGCTTTAAGTAGAAAAGACTCAGTAATAACATTGCAGTTTTACCCGGGAGCCTGTACAGAAACAAAGTGGCACATATTTGTTCCTGCGTTACTCGGCAGTATGATGGATGACGGCAATTACTGGAAAGAACAATATTAGTTTTACAGTTATTGTTATTAACTTAAAGTGCTAAGAATAAAATCCCATATTTCACTAGATACTCCAATCACCGCCAAAATATGTGACAGAGGAACATTTTATATTCCCTGTATTTTACACTGGCTGCACAACCAGAAATTGGCAGAGTCAAATCATTTATATCTCCTTATTACCAGCTTGCAGAAGCCATTGAGAATATGGAACTCGTGATGGATATTTTTGTGGCAGATGTTTTATTCTCTTCCACTGTATTAAATTTACCATACATTGGTTCCACCGCAGTTTATTAAAGTTTCACAAAGAGATTAGCAGTAGAATAACAAGACGTACAATTTGCTTACTCTTGTTCCCCATTGACAAAAACATTTATTTATTCATAAATTTTGAATATCGTAAGAGTGGGATATATATGTAGCCAGTAAATATTTAAAAAGACAATCTGAGTCAAGCATTTTCCTAAATTCTAGACATTTATACAAACTGTTACAAAGACTTTCTTCTTCTATAAATCAGGTGCATGTCTTCTATGCACTGAATGTTTGTGTTCCCCCCAAATTCATATGTTGAAATCCCAATTCCCAAGGTGATGGTCTTAAGAAGTAGGCTTTAGGAGGTGATAAGATCATGGGGGCAAGGTCTTCCTGAATGGGATTAATGCCTTTATAATGAGGCTCAAGGGAGGTTGTATACTCCTTCAAATATGTGAAGTTAAAGTGAGAAGATGGCTATTGATAAAGTCCATTGACATACACTGAATCTGTGGTGCCTTAATCTTAGACTTCACAGGTGCTGGAGCTATAAGATAAAATTCTGTTTATCAGAAATTTATTTACCAGTGTATGGCATTTTCTAATAACAGCCCAGATAACATCTAAGTAAAAGCGATTAATAAGGCACTAACAAAAATATTTTGTTTTATACAATATAATATGTTTAATTTTATTGGTAAGTCAATGTGGACAGTGGCTATGACCGTTAATTCTGGAGCTGACTTTCTTAAAAAGTTTAAGTCCAAGACTACTGACTACTATGTGATTTGGGGGAATTTATTTAACTACCGACTACTTTATTTTCCTAAGCTATAAATAGGGAAACAAAGGTTACTATTTCACAAAATTGTTATGAGGATTACATGATTTTATAGAAGTAAGCCATATAGAATGTCAGGCATAAATATTGCACAGTTTAAATGTTTTCCAAAATTTTGATTCATTTCTAGTCCATTCTCCCTATCAAAACCACTTCTATACATCTATTTTCAGAAACTACCACATATAAGCATCAACTCATTATGAAAAATATTATAAAATGCAGTGGCTCATGCCTGTAATCCTAGTAATTTGGGAGGCCAAGGGGTTGGATTTCCTAAGCTCACAGGTTCAAGACCAGCCTGAGCCAGAACAAGGCCTGCTCTCTAAAGATAGCCGAGCGCTGTGGCAGGCGCCTGTAGCCCCAGCTACTTGGGGGCTGAGACAAGAGAATTGCTTGAGTCCAAAAGTTTGAGGTTGCAGTGAGCTATGATGCGACAGCACTGTACCAAGAGAGACAAAGTGAGACTCTGTCTCAAAAAAAAGAAAAAATTATAAAAAAAATCCCAAATTATTTTAAAACTATGATAACATGTATCAAGCTTACTACCTGAAAATGAGCAAGAGAAAAAAAATCAGACAATAAGTAAAAACTAATGTTGCTTAGAAGATAAATGTAAAAAGAAGATGCACATATATGCCAACACAAATACCTTTTTATAAAATAGATTTTTAGATTAGATTTTGAAAAGCTTCCTTCAATCTGCTTTGAGCACATCTGTTGTGAAATATGCTCTAATTTCAGTCATTTATCACTCAACCCAAACAACTCCCTGCCTCCTGTTCTTTACTATAGAAGGTGAAACATCGAACACTCCTCCTAGCCATTTTTCAGCTAGAGGTAACTTGTAAAAAAAGTTCTGGCCATTGAATTTTAAGCACACTTCTACCCTTCTCGATAAAATTAAAAGGCTTGCCATAAAAAAGCTTGTAACTTTTCTTTTCCTCTTGGATACATGAGGCTAGAGCTAAGATAGCCATCTTGCTGCCATGAGGTTATAAGCATGAAGGTTAGAAATATGGAAGCTAGTTCCACCATGATATCCTTGAACATGTATACCAGACCTGGCTTGTCTGTCTCTAGTTGCAGTTTATTGAGAAAGATAAAGGCCTTCTTTATTTAAGCTACTGTTTGTAAATATCCACACTGTTATCTTTAACTTTCAGAACTAGGCCTACATGCCCGCCCATAACTTTTCTATCCGTTTATATTCACTAAAACACTAAAAGGAAAGAGTCATTTCAGTGAAAGTCTTCAGCTCTCTCCAAAACCAAAATTAAAATAGAATAATAAGGCATCTGGCTGTTTTTAATTTTAATCAGCTTTAAACATTTATTGCATATTCACAGTGTGTAAAGAAGGGCATTTGAATAAGGTTTGAGGTTTTAATGCTATTGAACATTTAGTACACAACTTATCATCATAGATGTTCTATTTCTGCTTCTTCTTGAGAAAATAGAAAATAATTATGTTTCATTGCAGAATCAGTAATGCTTTACCTCAGCAACTAAATTGTAGGTTACTTAAAAGCTGATAATTTTGTTTTTTCCCATGCATTCTGGTGCAAAATTGTGAACAAAATATATATTCAATAAATTATTATTATTTTCATTTCAGAATATTAGGGAGTCTATGTTTTATTTACATACTTTGTGCTTTGCACAAATTAGTCAAGGTTATAAGCCCACCCAGAAAGTGTGCGCCATATCCAATAGGTATGAATTTGCCCACCAGCTTCTCCCTCATCTCCTAGCTTGATATTCATTGAGATTTGCTTCTATATGTGCACTTAAGGGTTGATTCATCAGTTCTAACCTGGTGTTGGGTACATGGATCTATTTTTCCATTCCTGTGAGGTTTCACTTAGAAGAATGGTCTCCAGTTAATGACTGACTACACACAAAAAAAATATACTTAACTGACCAATATTTGTTATACAAAAATAATAAAATTCCTAAAATATAGTCTTCTAATTAATATGGTTTAAACTATTAATATCTACATTGCACTCTCATCATGTCAGCAGAACATGATGCCAACAAACAAAACCAATAGTATCCTCCAAGGTTAGCTTATAAAAATGCAATAGCAACATCTGTCAGATTGGGTTATTAAGATGGCAGATATAGCTAGAATAATTTTTTCATAGAATCTTATGTATGATTTGGTGATCAACTACTAGCAGGTTATCTAGTCAGTAGCTCCTTGAGAAAAAAATAAGGATTTTGTTTACTATTTAAGAATGTTATCTATTTTTGTCTTATAGAATTTTATCATCAGTACAAATGTACTCACAGAGGCAATTTAAAAGAGATTCGGACATAAAGTATAGTTTACCTAAATGATTCTTTAAACCTATTTGAAATCCAGGATTCTGTGACTGGTTCTGAAAAGAAAATAATAGTGTTCGAGGAAAAATTTTTGTCTACATTTTACCCAGAATAAAATGTTGGTCTTGTGAGAATTGAAACTTATACAATTTGGGGAGTTAAGACACTTCATACAATTCTGGAAGTTGAGACATTTTAAGCAAAAGAATGCAAACTTATTTTTATATGCACATTTTACAAAATCATACAACTCCTAGGATCATGTTATTCCGTTTTCTTCTAGTGATCTTCCCTGTGGTTTAAAATTCATTAGCTTCACCTTAAATATATCACTTCTACTACTAACAATGTTTCTCATGTTAGCCACTTTTCTCTGAGATATTTAAGTTGCCTGCATGCTTTTTTTTTTTTTCTTTGAGACAGTCTCACTTTATCACGCTCAGTAGACTGCCAGGGTGTCACAACTCACAGCAACCTCAAACTCTTGGGCTTAAACAATTCTCTTGCCTCAGCCTCCCGAGTAGCTGGGACTATAGGCATCCACCACAATATCGGCTATTTTTTGTTGCAGTTGTCATTGCTATTTTAGCTGGCCTGGGCCGGGTGCGAACCTGCCACCCTGTGGATATGGGGCTGGCACCCTATCCACTGAGACACAGGCCCCGCCCTGCCCGCATACTTTTATAGTGAATGAGAATTTTATAATGAATGAGAAAAAGGTAATTAACTCCTAGAATTACAAACATTGAACCTGAAGGAAAATATCTTACTGAGTGGGAATACGTTTATTGAGCACCATGCTATGAGCATCACAAGTATTACCTACATACCTATAACTAAAGTACGATTGTCTATGCCCAACTAATAGCACAAGAGAATGTATACCACAACTAGTTTTGACTTAATCTGTAATTGACACTAAATTTGAACACAATCCTTTGTTGTATGTGCTAAACGAGTGTATTTAAAATATGCCTGAAAGTTGTAAAATATCCATGAAAGCTGCTTTCTCCCATGAAGTTACAGATTTTCTACTCTCCAAAGTAGGTCTGAAAAATGTGAATATAAGTTTTCTTTGTTCAATTCAAACCATTGTTTATTTCAGAGTAGTAGGAAAAATAGATTGTGAAGGTCAGATATTCCTCGTCTTTTACTTGAATTTGCTTGATTTGAAATTAAAGCTCACCAAGCCACTATGACATAGATTCTTGTTCAGTGTTGTCTTCTATTGTAATTCAATTTAAAATAAAAAACACAGCTCGTACGTCCAGCATTTTTCTTCAGCAAATACATTTCTTGCATTTGTACTTGTTCTATCAATTAAACCTGTCAGCTCACTCACTACTGTTTCTTCTCTGTGTCTGATATCGTGTTACACAACAACTTCTATGTCACATTTAGTAAACTCAGAGTCCGTTAGCTCCTATTTTATCATAGGTGTTTTCTTATGTTCTTAATATATTAACATTAAGAGTTTCAAAATGGAAGTTAAAAAACAATTGAGTTAGCTGTTTTCAGTGGGATTTTAAACTTATTTCATAGTCTCTAAGGAATACCCTTCAGCATCATAATAGCAAGTGTGCATTTATTGTTACTGTAAATCAATTGCTAATTAATTCCACAAGGTACTGATGGATTTCTTTAGCATTAAGTTTACTATGGAAGTTTTGTAAGTTACAAATTGCCATGGTGTTTTCAGCAATCTTTTTCTCTGTATTATTCTATCTCCTGTTCTCCAAAGGCCTTATAATGTGTAAAGTCAGTGAGTACAAAATCTTTTTTGGTAAAAAAAAAAAAAATCTTTTCTGGTAAGAAGCTACCAAATTGATAAGGTCAAAAAATATGTTCCTGATTTTTCCTGTTCAAATATTGGTATTTTGTTGCATGTTTTATTATTTCGAATGGTAGTTGAATATTTTGAAATACTTGTATCATTGATTTATTACTTATTTGCATGACTAAGAAGTTTATTGTCATTACATGAAACTATGAATACACAAAGTGATAATTTTTACAATAAATAAAAAATAAAAAAAATTTAAACATTAAGGCTGTTTTTACAGATAGCATTGGTATTATGATAGCTATAAGTCTGATTCTTAAAATTTTCTTTTCTTTCTTTTTTTTTTTTTTTTTTTTTTTTTTAGAGACAGAGTCTCACTTTATTACCCTCGGTAGAGTACCATAGGATCACAGCTCACAGCAACCTCCAACTCTTGGGTTTAGGTGATTCTGTTGCCTTGGCCTCCCAAGTAGCTGGGATTACAGGTGTCTGCTACAATGCCTGGCTATTTTTTTGTTGCAGTTTGGCCAGGGCTGGGTTTGAACCCACCACCCTCGGTATATGGGGCTGGCACCCTACTCACTGAGTCACAGGCGCTGCCCAGATTGTTAAAATTTTCGATCTTATATCCTAGCCCAATTACCACATCACTCATTTATCATCAACAAGAAAAGACAATAAAAAACTCTTAACACTCTATAATTTTTAATTTCAAGGACTATCTGAAGTATTTTAATAACAGAAAAATCAAGAAATCATTAGAACTTGAAATTCTGTCAATTTTTTTCTTTGGTTTGTATGATCAATTTAGAATTTGCCTTAAAGTTTTAATGAAATATTTATTTCTCTTCCACTTTCTCTTAGCATTCAGTGCATTTAATGATATTTCTATCACTGAACCCTTCCTCCCACAAAAAACCCACAAAAATCTTGTAAGAAAATTATGTACCAATAATCTGGTTCTCATTATCCAAATTACAATGCTTGATGGGAAAAAATGAATATGTAACTGTTTAATAAAATATATTTAACTACTGAATTTGATGACATGAAGGAAAACAAAGTAGAACTTGGTTAGCTAAATGACACTCATTGACATTTATTTTAAAATGTCTTTTTACTCCCAAATATTGCCTTAATATAAAAATATTCCTTCCCTCTCACATACTAATGATAGCTACCATTAGTAATTTGGTATATTTCCATCAAGATATAATTTTATTTTCTTGTTTAAATATACATTAGTGAATATTGATATAGATAAGAACAGTATTTGATTTTTTAATATAAAAAATATTTTATGCCAACAGGATTACATCAAGCACAAGTGTCTGTAATTTTCCAATAAAGTTTTCCTTCTCTGGTTTTAAAGATATTTATTATCATAAATGCTAGTGATTAAATAGATTTTATTCAGTATGTATCATTTTATTGTCCAGGTTTATTTCATAAGAGAGTAAGCATTGAATTGATATAAACCTAAAATTTTATATACTTTATTACTAGTATTTTTATTGAAGATTATAAAATAGTTAAGAAACTTCAAATTGTTTATTCTCACTGGAGACCACATTTTCTCAAAATGATTCAATACAGTGCTAGTGATTACAGAATTGCTCACCATAGTATTTGAATGTGCTATTCATATTGTCTTTAAGTAGTTTTTACTAGGATGCTTACCTATCTTCTTAGACTATTGAGCTAAGATGTTTCTATCATTATAAACCGAGTTTGCATATATAAAACTTTAAAGTTCTATGTTTATTTGTACAGAACTTTACCCCAAATAAAATATAACTAGTGATGCATCCACTTCTCACCATTCCGAGTTCTGTGTCCTGTGTCGTCAGTAGATGGCAGGCTTGTATCATAGATTTACTGAATTTACTGCCGCATGCCTGCTTGTTATGGCAACATGAATACTTACTGATAGGTATTTTTATTGTTTCCATATTTTAAAAATACAACAAAGAGCATGTAATTTTTTTCCATATCAATTAAAATTATTTGTTGAATGAACATAAGAACCAACTCGAAGTCATACTTATCATTGCCCTAGGGACTTGTTGGTTTATATTTTTTAAAATCATTACCAGATGAACACTAACACTGGTGATTACAATAGGATTTCTAAAAGTTAAAAAATAAACATTAAACAATTTTTTAGAAAAAATTACATTATAAAAAATTATACGGAACATAGAACTTCTTCAAATTGAGGGTAAAATACATAAGAACTAGCTTCTTTAAGAAAAAATAAGATTAATGCTCAAGATTTTTGAATTGTCCATATGAAACCTGTCTTTTGCTCTTGTTTATTCATTGATGCTGACAGCCCATATGCACTAGGGTGGCATGAAGAAAGGTATTATTTGATGTCTGTGTCATACAGAAACATCACTTGATATGATATAGCACATAACATGGCATTTCCCTCACCAGCATGACAAAGTAATCTCTTCTGCCAACTGCTGCATGTCTGAAAGACAGCAAATTACATCTGCCAAGATTAAATGCCTCTATACTAAAGCTTATTTAAAACGAAATTAATTCTCCTCAAAAGTCCTCTCATTTAATAGGTTATGTTACTATAAAAAGGTAAATTCAGTAACACCGTTATGCCCTAATCACAACTCAGCATAGCATCATCGTGTATTTATTTTTCTTCACTTCCAAACAGAATGAGTTAGAAAGCTCGGTGGATGCCTGAGGACACGGGCACAGCCAGATAGATTTGCTTTGGACAATATTACTATGCTCTGATACATTCGGTTTTGTGATTATTCTGGGTCAAGGTTGTGACCAAAGAGGAAGTTACAAAGCATAGTAGGAAATTCTCCAACATATATCTCCAACACAGTAAACAGCAGATTAGGAAAATTGCCCTTCCCTCAGTTACGCCTGGTAAACTTTTTGCATTTTCCTTTCTATTTTTTTTGTCTATGGTGTCTGGGTTGAACTACCTTTGCACAGATTATTAGCAAAAACCTGTCCTTGTGTTGCAAAATGATCTAAAAATGCCTACTGAAGAAAAAAACAGTTAAGAAGTAAGGGTAACCACAGCACTCTTAAATTTGATTTTATTATTACACTCTTTTGTTTGTATGGTTATTTTGCACGTTGACTTGAAATTTAAACTGCTAGTTGAAAAAGACTGCATCCACTCTCAGCCAACGGGCTCAGAAATCAGCAATGCTGCTGTAGGAATCCTCTTTGCCCTCTATTCACACAACGTGCGTGTATCATTACTATGGCAGTTTGTTCCTGTTTGGCTTTTAAATTTCATAGTCACTTTTCTGAAGGCTCCAAAATTTAATATAAAATTCTACTGTTTTTTTTTTTTTCAACTAAGGTCTGAAATTTTTGCCTAAACTGTTTACCCAGTAACTATCACAGTTTTTACCTGTCCCTACCTAGGTGAATGGGAATGAAGCAATAAGAGGTATTCTCAGTTTTTTTCTGCCCCTCTGTCCTTGCTATTTAATATGTGACCCACAGACCAGCAGTTTTGGCATCATCTGGGAGCTTGATAGAGGATGCTCACGCCCCACTGCAGATCTACTGAATTAGAAACAGCTGCACTTTAAAAGGATCCACAGGTGATGCATATCCATATTAAAGTTTGAGGAGCACCATCATTGTATGCCACTTTACAAAATGAAACAAGAAGAAAAAATAAAACAAAACCTTATACCATATGGATTTCCTCTAGCATGCTAAATGTCAGGCTCAAAGAAAGGCAATGGAAAGGGTTTTCTCTTCAGCCAAGTCATATACAGGGTGGATATAAAGTTCATGGGCAATTTACTATAGTATATGGAACTGAGGGGTAACATCAACTAACATCACCTTTGCAAAATGACTACTTTTTGTGAAAGTTATCTGACTGGCATAATTCAATAAATTTATGTGACTAATAAGACTTACTCTGAGATTACATTTCCTAGCTTTCAAAACAATAGTATGGTGCTCCAGTGTTAGAAGCATGAGTAATGCTTCTAGAAGGAAGCTAACAGAAAAAGTTTAAAACACCTTCTAATGCAAAGTAGAGTACGCACTATCAGTCTTCCTTTTCTGATTCCAGTGTCCTACATTTATCCCACAGAATTCAAGGAATTCTCTTCTTGAAATTTTACCCTATAATAAAAATTCTCCAATGAGTGCAAATACTCCAACAGGAATTGTAAAATTGATAGTGGGAAATGGTTTGTAAGGGAACATTTTATTAGAAAGGTACAAGTGAGCAAATGAACTCATATAATTCAATTCTGTCCTTCAATTTCAAATATAATATGCTAATCTCTCTGCTCCAAAACTGTATGAAATGACATCTGAACTCTATTTTCTTAGGTTTAATACAGTGGTTACACTGGGTCATCTCTTCCATATTGTCAGAAACCATGCTATTTTTCAGATATCTAATTATTGTTTTATTTCATTTTTGATTATTTTATTCATTGTGCTATTATTTAAGCTTTGGTGTCAGACGCATTCTTTTATATTAAAATTGCATTCAATTAGCTTTTAACTTGCTCAGACACATACAATGATGAGGCTTAAATCAACATATCCTTCTATGTTAGGGCCTATTTCATTGTTCTAATCTGGATGTCAAAATTGCTATTTATTTGATGACAATTATTAAATATTTCAGCACGTGAGTTGTTATTGTTCAAGAGAATTTAAGTCAACAAAAACATGTATTTAATATGTGCTAGTAAAAGGATACTCAGCATAAATCATAACATCCTCAAATTTTGTGTCTGGAAGACCTGCTACGGATGTTATCAGATGTACACAAATGTACTGAAGCCTGATTCCAGATAGATGACTTGACATTTTCAAGGTCTCACAGCAATTTGAATTAGCTAAACCTGAACCGTTGGTCAATTTCTTTAATCTTCCTTTTTTTACACTAAAATTGACCTAGCTATTTCTAGCCTCCATTTCTTTAACTTGGATAATCAAAATGAGTTTAATAAAACCCTGTCAACTAAATATCACATTATTATAATAACATGTATCTCGAAGGTTATATTAAATGGAAAGATGAATTTGGAAAGCTAAGAGCATTAGAGGTCATGGCTTCATGTAAAATCACCATGGAAACAGCTTTCATGGCCAATTTGCAGGGAGATGTCAAAAGGCAGTAACCTGTGACTTCTTTTTTCCAAAGCCGTGTCTATGAAGGTTACAGGTTCTATATCTGCTTTCATGGTGACATTTGTCTATGTTTTTGTAGATTTCTATTCTGACAAGCACAAAACCCTGCACCAAGTTGAACCTATCCTTTGTGATAAGGCTGTTGAACAGAGGAGCAGCATAGCAGTCTATCTATTCTTGCTCCACATTCAGCTAAATGCCAACTTCGATCCCTTTGAGATGGTGAACAGGCTGAACCCAGGGACAGTGTCATCCCTCAGTATCCAGACTTCTTCAGAGAACCAGGTGGTGAAACTTCTTGATTAAGGTCATGTTCTCAGTCCATGGCATCAATTTTTTTTCTGTAAGAGAAAAAATCTCTCACTCTTTTTCCAAAAATGTAAGTACAAATACATAGATATCAATTGATAAATACTAATTCCAGTTTACGTTCCCAATGACAACTTTCCAAAAAATTATTCAATTCAGATATTTGTTTTGTATCATTGTTTCATAGAAAGTCAGCCTTTGTGATAAAATTTGAACTTTTATTGGTTTTATTCAAATCAGATATATATCAAAGCATTCATATTTTTATCAGTGTCAAATTATGGTTTACTGTTAACTATTTTTTATCTATATTTTACCTACTTAATGGAATAATTATATTTATTACTAAAAGTATCTCTAATTATTGCAAGCCATCAGTTTTGGATTTCTTTTTTTTATGTTTAGATACTACCTGGAAGGATTTTTGTTTAGTTATTTATATTTAATTTTTAATTATTAGGAGTATAGAATAGTTGCATTTTATAGGATACATGTGATCTTTTAATACAGGCATACAATTTTAATTAATCAAGTCAAGGTAATTAGGTTATTCATCATCTCAGGTTTTTAAGATTTATTTGTGTTGGGAACATTCCAATTGAAGTCTTCTACTTGTTTTAAAGTATACCCTAACTTGTTGGTGACTATAGTCACTTTATTATGCTGTCAAATATTGTTCATTCAATCTGTCTATGTTTTTGCACACCCACCCTACCTACCTTTGCTAGGCTCTTATAACTGCCATTCTGCTCTGTTTTCATGAGATCAGTTGTTTCTAATATTTAGCTCTTACAGGGGAGTGAGAACATGTATGATTTACCTTCCTGTGCTTGGCTTATTTTGCTTAACTTAATGTTCTCCACTTCCATCCAGGTTGTTTCAAATGTCAGGATTTCATACAATTTTAGCTGTGTAATATTTCATTGTATGTAGGTACCATAATTTCTTTGTCCGTTCATCTCTTGGTGGACATTTAGGTTGATTCCATATCATAGCTGTTGTGAATAGTGCTTCAGTAAACAAGGGAGTCCAGATATCTTTTCAACATACCGAACGTCCATCCTTGAGATATATATACCCAGTAGTGGGTGTGCTGGACCACATGATAGTTCTACTTTTAGTTTTTTGAAGAACCTTCCTACTGTTTTTCATAGTGATTGCACTAATTTACAGACCCACCAACAGTGCGTGAAGGTTCCCCTTTCCCCCATCCTTCCAGCATTCATTATTGCCTATCTTTTTGATAACAACCATTTTAACTGAGATGATACCTCACTGTAGTTTGGGTGTCTTATGATCTTATAAGTAAATGAATGTTTCATTTCTGTCAATTATTTATTTAGACACATACATTTATTTATATAGAAAGTTATTCATATTACATGAAGTTTCCAAAAGACCCCAGTATCCTCCTTCGATAGGAACTTACATATTAAAACTTGACAGAATTAGTTTTTATGTAAACATACTAATAAATTAAACAATGATACATTGTAAAGGAACATTGCAATGTGTTTCATGGGATTGCTTATTATTCTTTAATAAATATGACTTATTTCAAGTATTACCACCTAAATTATTAATTCTCAGTCTAATTCAGTTCACCAATAAATTGTTTTAGACCAGGAAGATATTTTAAATTATATTGATTAGAAAACCCAGAGATTATCTAGTTTTTTGGAGTCCTGGGGTTTTCTGTGCCAGCGTGACAGTTGTCTTCCTATTAAATCTAATTTGTAATTACCTATTGAGATGTTGAATTATTTCTCTCCTAGTTTTCAATCTTTCATTGGCTCCATGTAGGCTAGAACCTAGGTATTTGTATTTCTTATACTTATTCAGGGCTTCTAATCTGTATCCAGGTGGAGAAAAACTCAGGATACAACACATAAGCAAGGCTCCAGTATGTTCTATTTAAATTCCAATTTGGTTCTTCTTCATTTCTTCTGTTTCTTTGCTCAGACTTCCTATTGTCATTTTCTTCAAGAGTGCCTGTATTTGAGTCTATTTTCCTACCTACATTATTGCAAGAATGGAAAAACAAATATCACATGTATTCATATTAAATTGGAACTGATTGATCAACATCTATGTGACATTTGGTAGTAAAACTCAATGGAAAGCAAGAAGGTGGGAGGGAGTGGGATGAGGGAAAAAATTCACACCTAATAGGTAAAATACTTACTGTTTGGGTACATTTTAAAAATTAAAAAAAAAATCATGAGGTTCATAAGGTCTCAAATAATAATTATCATCACAAATAAAGTCCCAAATGAGAAAAGTTCATGAATAGAACTAGTATTTGAAATCTTAGATACCTGTATTTTTATTACCTAGTATTTATGGAAGAGTCACCATGCATAAAAAAAAAAAAAAACTTTTATGTACATTTCATAAGTTTTTTAAATAAAATGATCCTGAAATAGAAAAAAGTCTATAATTGTCCATTGAAGTTGTTTTTCTCCCCATAGCTGCTGAAAAATCTTCGTTAGATAATTCTAAAATCGGTCTATGAAATAGAGTCTGATTTGATGTTATAATGTTTGACCACTGACAACTATTAAATATTCTACTTTTTAAAGCTTATTTATTGTTCTTTCCATTCTTCTCTACATCCGGGAAACCTTGTAGGAAAGTTGGATGTTCTTTTCTTGGAGAATTGCAAAGTATTTAAAGCCCCCAAACTCTGCCCTCATGTGAGAACCTTCACCTTTTTCCCAGCTTTGAACCAGTAAGAGGCCAAACCAATCTCTTTTCCTTACTCTTTTGAGCCATTTTCATAAAAATTGGAAAGGCCTGACTGCTCTATCCAGAAATCATATGTAGTAATAAGACTTTCATACCTTCTTGATACATGTGTGACACCATCAGTCTTGATACTGAAGCCAAATTTTGAGGCCAAGACACGCCTATCCATCCACAGGTTGTCCACAACATTTTCATGGCAGTCATGAGGTATGCAGGACAGTTGTCCCTATATTGTCACTTGAAATTCTCACGAATATCTATAAATTGTGGTGGAAAAGCAATATCTTGAGATAAGGAGAAACTAGACAGAGTTGCCTGACCTTTATTTTTGTCCCACCTAACAGTAGGATCTTTTTCAGTGCTATGTCAGGGAATCATTGTATTTCAGTGTATAAAACCCAGGGTGAGCTGATTTCCAGATTCCCTGAGTTGTGGTGCAAGTGAGACATGTGCCTTTGAGACTCCTTCCAGCCTGTGTATCTTTCCTGAGCTTTAGGCGTACTGGCTTGCATGAATCCTTGTTCTTCGGTCCCTTGCTGTCTATCTGTAATAAAACAACTGGATGTAACTTGTATGTGTGAGAGATCGTGTTAGTAGTAGACACTGAAGCACCAGGTGCAGTGGGCTGAAGGGAAAATTAGTACACAGTGAACCTGCTTCGCAGAATATATTAATTTTATAATTTATTCAGGTTGAGATATTTCTGGCTGCATGTATGACAAGTGATTTTTGACTGTAAACTGGACAGTTTAGGTATTGTGCCATGAAACCCTGTTTTTTAAAAATTAAGTTTACCGGGCGGCGCTTGTGGCTCAAGTTGGTAAGGCGCCGGCCCCATATACCGAGGGTGGCGGGTTCAAACCCGGCCCCGGCTGAACTGCAACCAAAAAATAGCCGGGCGTTGTGGCGGGCGCCTGTAGTCCCAGCTACTTGGGAGGCTGAGGCAAGAGAATCGCTTAAGCCCAGGAGTTGGAGGTTGCTGTGAGCTGTGTGATGCCATGGCACTCTACCGAGGGCCATAAAGTGAGACTCTGTCTCTACAAAAAAATTAAAAAAAAAAAAAAAAAATTAAGTTTACCTACAAAGGAAAAAAATGACAATTATAGAAGTAAACATACTATCATCTACATAGTCTCAGGTAGATATTCTGACCTATACATTACAATTGTAGAAATAAATGAAAACCATGACCACTTTCATTTGACTGAGAGGCTCAAAGTCAATCAGAAAGATAGGAAAGCTTTATAGCAGAAGGAGGAGAGGAGACGTGTTGCAGCTATGATTAGGGTAGAGGGGACTGAAGGTGAGCCAAGAAAAATTATGGCTTATATGATTTGTTTAGGAAGCATATTTGGTGTTCTCTGGTTGGAACGGTGGAGGGCTGAAAATAGGACATTTGGAAACCTTTAACCAAGTTCTCTCTGTTGTGGGCAGGTTCTGCAGAAGTTGTGCTTTGCCTTCCTAGTCTAGTTTCTGCAGAGGTTATAGGTCAGAGTGATATAGTCATACATGGTTTTGCCCTTGTCTCTTTGGGTATTCAGTTTCTCATAGATAATTTAATTTAATACAACTTAGACAAGTATGTTAGTCAGGTATCCTTCCTTGGACATGTACTTCCTATATCTTAATTCTGTTCAAAATAATAAATTTAAGAAAGGGTAAAATATGATATAATAGAAATGACAGTACACATTGAAACTAGTTGAGAATGGAATTGTGTAAATAATTGCCATGGAATTAGATACAGAAAAAGAAAACGGGTGCACACAGCAGAGCATCTGCTCAGCTGTCAGGCTGCAGTGCACAATGTGCTGCTGAGCATGCTCACCCACTCAGTCGCTGCCATCTGAGGAGGCCCCAGCGAAGGTGCACAGCCTCGTGGATACTCTCTGCAAGGGCCCAGAAAGGGTGCCCCCCACAATGATCTCCTCTGGATGAAAGGGGTCCAGCGTGGTGACTATTTCTACTTCTTTGAGGATTGCCACTGCTACGGGGCCTACCCGAAGCTATAGTGAGAGACCATCTTTGCTAAGCTTTTCCAGTCCACCCTCTCAGACCTGAAGGTGTACCTGGAGGCATCCATATCAGACTTGCAGTAGTAAACTTCTTGGCACCTGCTGCCTTCAAAACCCAGAAGACATACCTGACCTCCAGCAGGAATATTGGGAATGTGTGTTCTTTTTTGCACCTGGAGAATATGTCTGACTCTGATCCCCCTTGGTTGGCTGCAAGGCCTTGGACCCATCCTGAGCAGTATGGGAGCCACAGTTTCCACCTTTGTGAAAATAGGGTTATGGCCTTACCCTTGATGGAATATTGAAAGGATAAAAAGAGAAAGGAGAAATTAAATGAGAAGGGGCTGACAGTATCACATGCTGCTGACTTCATATTCCCAAGGGTAAGGATCCTTCTGTGTTTCTATTTTTGGTATCCTATTATATGGACTACCTTAGCTGCAAGTAAAGGAAAATCTTGGTTGCAGTGGCTTCAACAGAGTTTTGTTTTTCACCTAGCATGAATTTTGGAGACAGGTGGCTAATAGTATGGGTTCAACAGCTCATTGAAGGGGGTTCACAATGCTGAAATTCTTTTGTCTTGCCCTCATTGGTTGTTACTTTATGGTCACAATATGGCTGGTGTATCTCTAGGAACTATGTCTGTGTTCAAGGAAGAAAGGAGTGGAGGAAGAAGAAAGGTCAAGCTAACTGAACCTATTAACTTCTATCACAAAGTAAAAACTCCATCAGAAGCCTGTTTCCTGCTGTCTTCCCCTGCACACTTTGACTGAGTCTCCTTGGCCCAGGTCAGTTATTATTGTACTCCTATGTGTAAAGAGACTAAGACAGTAGGGAACAGAATTGTTACAGTCTCAGTGTGACAAATGTTACAAGTGTAACATCTCAGTGATGTTCCATCTACTGGGCCTGACACATTTTCCTATGAAATAAAAATGAGATCCCCTTATCAAGACAGAAGTGAGGAATTGTGCCTCAGTTAGATTTGCTGTGTAACAAACCATCCCAAACCTAAACTTAGATGGGCAATTTGGGCAGGGATCATCTGGGCAGTTTTTCTGGTTTTGCTCAGGCATTCCTTGTTGAGCTGTGGTTAGCTGTCACCTCAGCAGGGCCTGGATAGCCCAATGTAGTGTACTCATTTGTCTGGCAAATGACAGGATATAGACTGAGGTCACCTGGTTCTCTTCCATGTGGCCTCTAGCCATCTAGCTCAAGCTTGTTCACATTATGGCTTCAGAGTTATACAAGAGTGGCAGTACAAGCTGTAAAATTTCTTGAGTTCTGGGCCTAGAACTGGGACAATGTCACTTCTGCTGAGTTCTTTTGATCAGACAAAATCACAAGGCTCTGCCCAGATTCAAGGGATGGGACACAGACTATACCTCTTTATACCTCCTGATGGTATAAAGGCCACAAAGAACTGGTGACCATTTTTCATCTATCACAGTTAATTTTGATTGCACAAATAATATTATCACTTTCTCTCATCTCTGTCTTTGTCTTTGCCATAAATCCTCACTCTGCTCAGTTTCAAGGCACTGAGACGTTGTCCTGGCCCGGGGGTCTGGAGGAAGAGAGATGAGGCAGGAATTGGGTCTCTGCAAGGGTTGGACCCATACTAGTAGGGGTATTTCATTGTCTGCCCTGGTGGGATGAGTATAGGCTGAGGTAGGGGGACACTCCAGGGGGATTTCTGGAAAACAAAAGTCCCAGGGGGAAAGAGAGAGGTGGAAGAAGGGTGCAGAGTCAGCGAACCTCATTCTCACTGCCCTCTAAGGGAACTTGATGACTTTATATTTTCTTTTTTCTTTTTTTTCATTTTTTTAAATTTATTTTTATTAAACCATAGCTGTGTACATTAGTATGATCGTGGGGCACCATACACTTGGTTCATAGATCGTTTGACACATTTTCATCACATTAGTTAACATAGCTTTTGTAGCATTTTCTTAGTTATTTTGCTAAGACCTTTACATTCCACATTTACTAGTGTTCACATATACCCTTGTAAGATGCACCGTAGGTGTAATCCCATTAATCCCCCTCCTTCCCCCTTCCTTCCCCCTCCCTCCCCTCCCTTTCCTCTTTCTCCCTATTCTTAGGTTATAACTGGGATATAGCTTTCATGTGAAGGTCCTACATTAGTTTCATAATAAGGGTGAGTACATTGGGTAGTTTTTCTTCCATTCTTGAGACACTTTACTAAGAAGAATGTGTTCCAGCTCCATCCATGTAAACATGAAAGAGGTAAAGTCTCCATCTTTCTTTAAGGCTGCATAATATTCCATGGTGTACATGTACCACAATTTATTGATCCATTTGTGGATCCATGGGCACTTGGGCTTTTTCCATGACTTAGCAATTATGAATAGGGCTGCAATAAATATTCTGATACGAATATCTTTGTTATGGTGTGATTTTTGGTCTTCTGGGTATATGCCCAGTAGGGGGATTACAGGATTGAATGGCAGATCTATTTTTAGATCTCTAAGTGTTCTCCATATCTCTTTCCAAAAGGAATGTATTAATTTGCATTCCCACCAGCAGTGCAAAAGTGTTCCCTTTTCTCCACATCCACGCCAACATCTCTGGTCTTGGGATTTTGTGATATAGGCTAGTCTCACTAGAGTTAGATGATATCTCAAAGTAGTTTTGATTTGCATTTCTCTGATGATGAGCATTTTTTCATATGTCTGAAGGCCATGCGCCTGTCTTCTTCAGAGAAGTTTCTCTTTCTCTGGGCAAGTCCCTTGCCAGGCCGGATATGGGATCCCTTGTTCTTTTCTTGCTAATGCGTTTGAGTTCTCTGTGGATTCTGGTTATTAAACCTTTGTCAGAGACATAACCTGCAAATATCTTCTCCCATTCTGAGGGCTGTTTGCTTGCTTTACTTACTGTGTTCTTGGCTGTGCAGAAGCTTTTTAGTTTGATCAAGTCCCAGTGGTGTATTTTTGAAGCAGCTTCAATTGCCCGGGGGGTCCTTCTCATAAAAAACTCGCCCAACCCAATTTCTTCAAGGGTTTTCCCTACACTCTCTTCTAGTATTTTTATAGTTTCATGTCTTAGGTTTAAATCTTTAATCCAGTGAGAGTCTAACTTGGTTAATGGTGAGAGGTGTGGGTCCAGTTTCAGTCCTCTACAGGTTGCCAGCCAGTTCACCCAGCACCATTTGTTATATAGGGAATCTTTTCCCCACTGAATGTTTTTAATTGGCTTGTCAAAGATTAAATAACGGTAAGTAGCTGGATTCATCTCTTGGTTCTCTATTCTGTACCAGACATCTATTTCTCTGTTTTTGTGCCAGTACCATGCTGTTTTGATCACTATCGATTTGTAGTATAGTCTGAGGTCTGGTAGCGTGATTCCTCCTACTTTGTTTTTATTTTTGAGTAATGTCTTGGCTATTCGAGGTTTTTTCTGATTCCATATAAAATGAAGAATTATTTTTTCAAGATCTTTAAAGTATGACAGTGGAGCTTTAATGGGGATTGTGTTGAAATTATATATTGCTTTGGGTAGTACGGACATTTTAACAATGTTGATTCTTCCCAACCATGAGCATGGTATATTTTTCCATTTGTTAACATTCTCAGCTATCTCTTTTCTTAGAGTTTCATAGTTCTCTTTATGTAGATCTTTCACGTCCTTTGTTAGATAAACTCCCAAGTATTTCATCTTCTTTGGCACTACTGTGAATGGGATAGAGTCCTTAACTGTTTTTTCAACTTGAGTATTGTTGGTATATATAAAGGCTACCGATTTATGAATGTTGTTTTTGTAACCTGAGACACTGCTGTATTCCTTAATCACTTCTAAGAGTTTTGTAGTAGAGTCCCTAGTATTTTCCAGATATACAATCATATCATCTGCGAAGAGCGAAAGTTTGATCTCTTCTGACCCTATGTAGATACCCTTGATCGCCTTTTCTTCCCTAATTGTGGTGGCTAAAACTTCCATTACAATGTTAAAGAGTAATGGAGACAATGGGCAGCCTTGTCTGGTTCCAGATCTAAGTGGAAATGATTCCAATTTAAGTCCATTCAATATGATATTGGCTGTGGGTTTGCTGTAGATGGCCTCTATCAGTTTAAGAAATGTTCCTTCTATACCAATTTTCTTAAGTGTTCTAATCATGAATGGATGTTGGATGTTATCAAAAGCTTTTTCTGCATTGATTGAGAGAATCATATGGTCTTTGTTTTTTAATTTGTTTATGTGCTGAATTACATTTATAGATTTACGTATATTGAACCAGCCTTGAGACCCTGGGATAAAACCGACTTGGTCATGATGTATGATTTGTTCGATATGTTGCTGGATTCTGTTTGTTAGAATCTTGTTGAATATTTTTACATCTATATTCATTAGTGATATTGGTCTATAATTTTCTTTTCTTGTTGGGTCTTTTCCTGGTTTGGGGATCAGGGTGATGTTTGCTTCATAGAATGTGTTGGGTAGTCTTCCTTCTTTTTCTACCTTTTGGAACAGGTTGAGTAGTATAGGTACTAATTCCTCTTTAAAGGTTTGGTAGAATTCTGACGTGAAACCATCTGGTCCCGGGCTTTTCTTTTTGGGGAGATTTTGTATGGTTGATGTTATTTCTGAACTTGATATGGGCCTGTTCAAGATTTCCACTTGTTTTTGATTAAGTCTTGGAAGGTGACGTGTTTCCAAGTAACGGTCGATTTCCTTCAGATTTTCGTATTTCTGAGAGTATAGTTTCCTGTAATATTCATTAAGGATTTTTTTGATTTCTGAGGAGTCTGTTGTTATTTTGTCTTTGTTATTTCTGATTGATGAGATTAGAGATTTTACTCTTTTTTTCCTGATTAGGTTGGCCAAAGGTTTATCTATTTTGTTGACCTTTTCAAAAAACCAGCTTTTTGATTTATTGATCTGTTGTATTATTCTTTAGTTTTCAATTTCATTTAGTTCTGCTCTGATTTTGGTTATTTCTTTTCTTTTACTGGATTTGGGGTTGGATTGTTCTTCCATTTCCAGTCTCTTGAGATGTCCCATTAAGTTGCTTACTTCCTCTTTTTCCATTCTCCTGAGGAAGGCTTGCAGTGCTATAAATTTCCCTCTTAGAACTGCCTTTGCTGTGTCCCAGAGGTTCTGATAGTTCATGTCTTCATTGTCCTTTTGTTCCAGAAATTGGGCAATTTCCTTCTTGATCTCAACTCTGACCTAGCTATCATTCAGCATAAGGTTATTTAACTTCCATGTTTTTGTATGTGTATGCAGATTCCTGTTGTTACTCATCTCAAGTTTTATTCCATGATGCTCCAAGAAGATGCATGGAATAATTTCTATTCCTTTAAATTTGCTGAGGTTAGACTTGTGACCTAAGATGTGATCGATTCTGGAGTAAGTTCCATGGGCTGATGAGAAGTATGTGTATTCAATTTTGTTGGGATGAAATGTTCTGTAGATGTCAGCTAAATCTAAATGCTGGATGGTTAGATTTAAATCTAGGATTTCTTTACTCAGCTTTTTGTTGGAGGATCGATCCAGCACTGCCAAAGGAGTGTTAAAATCTCCGACTATTATAGAGTTGGAGGAAATCAAGTTGCTCATGTCTGTTAGAGTTTCTCTTATAAATTGAGGTGCATTCTGGTTGGGTGCATAGATATTAATAATTGAAATCTCATCATATTGAGTCTTACCCTTAACAAATATGAAGTGACCATTTTTTTCCTTCCTTACTTTTGTTGGTTTAAAGCCTATTGCGTCCGCAAATAAAATTGCAACTCCTGCTTTTTTCTGGATACCATTTGCCTGAAATATGGATGACCATCCTTTCACCCTGAGTCTGTATTTGTCGTTTAAGTTAAGATGTGACTCTTGTATGCAACAAATGTCTGGCCTGAGTTTTTGTATCCAGTCAGCTAACCTATGTCTCTTTAGAGGGCAGTTTAAGCCATTCACATTAATGGAGAGCATTGATAAGTTTGGTGAGATTTGGGGTATTGAGTTTTTTGAAAGTCCAGTGGGCATTTTTAATCCTTTTGCCACTGTGGAAGTTAGAGTTTGATCAGAAGTTTCTGAGTGAGTTTACTTTTGTAGTAGAGGATTGGGTTGGTTATTATGGAGGATAGGTCTGAGAATATCCTGAAGAGCTGGTTTAGTTATGGCAAATTTCTTTAGCATATGTATGTCATTAAAGTATTTAATTTCTCCGTCATAAATGAAACTCAGTTTAGCTGGGTACAAGATCCGGGGTTGAAAGTTATTTTGCTTGAGGAGATTAAACGTTGATGACCACCCTCTTCTGGCTTGAAATGTTTCAGCAGAGAGATCTGCAGTCATTCTAATGTTCTTCCCTTTGAAGGTAATAGATTTCTTTCTCCTGGCAGGTTTGAGAATTTTCTCCTTCATATTAACTTTAGTGAAGTTAATTATGATATGCCTGGGGGATGTCTTATTGGGGTTGAGTCGTGTTGGGGTTTTGAAGCTATCTGCTATCTGAATTTCAGGTTCTCTAGGCATGTCTGGAAAATTCTCTTTCATAATTTCATGCAGAAGGGCCTCTGAGCCCAGTGAGGCCACTTCATCTGTTTCAGGAATTCCTATGAGACAGCTATTTGCCTTCTTCAAGTTATCCCAGAGCTCTCTGAGTGAGTGATCCATTTTTGCTCTCCATTTCTCTTCCTCTTTGAGAGTTTGGGAGCGTTCAAAGGCTTTAGCTTTGATGTCGGAGATCCTTTCTTCTGCTTGGTCCATTCTGTTGGTAAGGGATTCCACTGTATTTTTCATATCTTTGAGGGCTGCAAATTCTTATTTCAGTGTGTCTAAGTCTTTTGTGGTTTTGTCTTTAAATTCGTTAAATTCTTGAGACAGCTTTTGAATTTCTCTACGAATTCCTAATTCCATTTTGTTAATCTTGTTTGCCATCCAAATTCTGAATTTGATTTCTGACATCTCAGCCAGTTTTTTGTGAATGGGATCTTCAATTACATCTGCCGTATCTTTCCTTGGGGGGGTTGATCTATTCTGGTTATTCATGTTACCAGAGTTTTTCCACTGATTCCGCCCCATGATTGTTTTACTCCCTTTGATTTTCCTCTGGTGTTTTGTCGAGGACCCGTACAATGTTGTGGCCTGAGAAACTGGGGCCCTGTTTGGTGTAGAGGGGCTAAGTGGTTCTGTCTTGTTTTCAGCTGGTTTCTATGTGACCCTAGTGAAACAGTTACTCTGGGTTGAAGTCTCAGCTGTGGAGAAATACCAGCAATTAAGTCACCCCACCCACCACAGGCAACAAATGGAAAAGGAAAATCAAACCTTCCTACAACCACACACCCAGGGCACCACCTGGGTAGTCCCCAGGTGAGTGACTCAGTTCAAAAGGTCCAAGTCAATTGTCTCAGTCAGCACCTGCCTCGGGTGGGAGAGTTCAAGAGGTCCCTGGGGACTGGGTCACAGGGGTCTGGTGACTGCGCTAAAGTGGCTTGCTCCAGTGCTGCATGGAGTCAGGAAGAGCCACCAGTAAATAGATCAGTCTGGGAAGAATGATGCCTCCTTCCCCACCTTGCAGCTCTGTCACACCCAGTCTCTGCTAACCCCACAGGCTGTGACCCAGTCAGTTGTCTGCAGTAAGCAGATACTCCAGGGGTTTGCACCTGCCTAAGTCACAGGGTAGTCTGTGTCTGCTCGACTAGGCCGCTATTCTCTGTCTTTATCCAGTAGGGAGTGGTGTGGCATGTCAACCTCGGGCACTTGATGAAGGCTGGAGGTGTTCACTCAGTTCCAGCCCCACCCTTAATTTATGTTACTGGATGAAGGGGACAACCCTGTGGGAGTTTGTTTCTGACTTTGCCAGATTCCTCTGTAGAGGAGAGGCTGATTTGCGTTTCCAGAACCTGTGTCTCAGGCCCTGTCTTTAGTCCTGCGGGTTCGTATTCACAGCACGATCAGTTGTTGGCTGTAGCCTCTTGGCCTCCTTTGTCTATAGGCTGGTGATCCCCTAAGGGCCAGGTGTGTCTTAGGCTCAGTAAAGCGGTACTCTAGATCAGCCCCACCCTAGGAGTTTCCTGGCTCTGCGGGTGTGTTTTCTAGTCCCCGTGTTCCACCCAGGTCAGTACCGTCTCAGGAAAACACTTTACTCACGGGGCCTGTGTTTCAGTCCCAGGTCTGTTCCATGGTGGTTGCCATCTGAGAAGATGCTCGGCCTCATCTGGTTGCCCAGGAAGACAGGAGGAGAGGCTATGGGATATCTGGGGGTGGGCCTTGTTATTGCTGAAGATGGCTGTTGCTCTGCACCTCGGGGCACCACCACTGCAGTGTAATTCCCTCTCAGCCGACTGTTGTCTTCTCGCTCCTTTGCTACAGAGTCAGCACTGGTCAGCTGCAGTCCAGGTCCTGTCTATACCTCTTGAGAGTTCAGCCAAGAATCTGGACTCCTGAGGGGGCAGGTCTCCAGATCACGGATTGAGAGTGGAGGGGTGTGTTAGGAGCTCAGGGTTACAGGTCGTAACACCAAGCTCATTGAGACCAAATGAACAAATAAACAGATACAAAGGTTACCAGGCACATGGGCCCATAGATACAGATAGACGGAAACACATAAACATACAAGCAATAGCCACGACAACAGCAATATAAGAACAACTGCAATAAAAATAGCGATAATCGTAAAATAATTGAAAGAAAGGAAAAAAAGAGAAAAAAGTGGTGTTAGAAGGAATGTTAAATGAGAAGAAAGAAGAAATTAAAATTAGAAGACATAGAAATAAAAAATATATCTATATAAAATGTAATAATAAAAAATTATCGAAATCTCCTCTAAGAAAATGGTGAGGAAAAATCAGACAAAAAGAAAACAACAGCAAAAAAAACAAAAAAACAAAAAACCCCACGAAAACCAAACCAAACCAAACAAAACAAAACAAAAAAAGGCACCAACTGCAAAAATATTCTTGTGGTAGAAATATACCTATAAATGTCTATATGTCTGCTGTAGGGATCAACTTTCGTAGGAATATATTCATACTGCCATATACTTTCTGGACACCAGGTGGCGCTGTGAGTGGTTTTTGAGACTTATACCTGGTTTACAGTTTATACCGTTACCATGGTAACCACCTTCCATGGTCGATCGCCATTTTGGAGTTTCTGTAAAAGTTTGTCGCCTAAGAATTGTGCAACCTCAGCTGTTCTCCTCTGGACAGCACTTGCGACTGACCTTCCCACTCAGTGCAGGTGTCCACGCTTCCTAAGTCCCTCCACTCTGCTCCCAGGTTCCCTCACAAACTGGTGACTGCAATCGGCCATAAGGGTAGTGGTGCTGAGTTTGCGTGGTATCTCCTGTAGCTGGTTCCCGGAGCTTCAGCAGCCAAAGCCGGTCTGCGGCTTCAGTTTCTCCACGGCCCCAGAAGCCAAAGCCGGGTCCTAGACTTTAAGCCGTTCCCATGGTTGGAGAGCTCGGGGGATTTATTCTGAGTTTTATGGTTCAGAGTTTTGAATGGGCGTCAGCCAGCTCGCTGAGCAGCCTGAACCGCCAGCCCCCTCCAACACCTGGGGAAAGGTGGCCGCCCTTTTGGGTAGTTCAAAATGTCTGTTTGTTTCCCGGGCAGGATCCCTTCCCTTCAATTGTCCAACAGTTTGCCCAGCTCCCTGTGGTTTTGAGTGGCTCTCCTTTCGGATGCCTCCCTCAGTTCAGGATTAATTACTTGTCAATTGGATTTTGTCAGCATTTACAAGCTGCTGACCTCCGTGGAGGAGGGAACTGCTGGCCGGCACAGCTGAGCAGGGATGAATCTCTACAACAGTGTCTGTGATTTTTAAATTACCCCTCATATGTAGCAAACCGCCAGTTCGCTGGGTGTCTCCAGCTGTCTGTCCACTCCAATAATCCACACACGGGGAAGGTCCAGACCGCCTTTCCTCTCACCTGGTGGCTTGGGAGAGGTGGGCTACACGTCCGTCCTGTCCGCCATCATGCTCCGCCTCCCGACTTTATATTTTCAACCCCAGTTTTCCAAGCTCAGTACCAAGGATAAGAGTTTTCCCATTCACTCTGTCCCAGGGAAAGATGACTGACGTGGCCAATAATAGAACTGAAGACAGATATAATCCTAAATGTGATATGGTATCCTGGAATAGATCTTGGAACAAAAAGTGGGAAAACTGGCAATCTGAATAAACTCTAGATTTTAGTAAAACATAATATAACACTGTCATTCTATTGGTTTTGAAAAATGCACCATAGTTATGTAAGATGCCGATGCTGGGGCAGGCTGGGTGGAGAATATATCCAGGAACATTGTACCCTCTCAACTATTTTTCTGTAAACCTAAAATCATTCAAAAATAAAAGTTTATTTAATAAAAAATATAAAAAGAAAATATAATATTGAGAGAGATGATGTATTATAAAATGTTAATAATAATTGTGTTTAAAATTTTATATTTTATACACAGAAACCAGGAAGTGTGTAAAAATTAGTAAGACTTGTATTTAGAAAAGTAAACATATGATACATTTTTCATTTGACGTAGGAGGAGCCAAGATATATTTGTTTATTCCTACTTTTTATAATAAGAGAAATATTCTTCAGTTAAAACTATAAAATAAGCTAGGCATGGTGGCTTATGTCTGTAATCCTTGCACTCCAGGAGGCTGAGGTGAGAGGATCACTTGAGTTTAAGAGTTTGATACCAACCTGAGCAAGAATAAGACTTTGTCTCTACTAAAAAAAGAAAACTTAGCCTGGTGTTGTGGTGGCACCTGTCATTCCAGTTACTGTGGATGCTAAGGCAGGAGGATTGCTTGACCCAATAGCTCAGGATTCTGAGGTTGCTGCAAGCTAGGCAGACACCACACTTCAGCTTGAGCTGTGTTAACATTTTTATTTTAATCACTAAAATGTTATAACCAGTTCAAAAGAAAATCTAAAGAAAAGACATTTATAGATCTGAAATATTTCAATACATTTATTTATTTATTTACATAAATACTGCTTCTTCCACAGTGGATAAGGAGATTCAATTGAAACTCCAATGATATATTCATTTGCATGTTTATAAAAAATAATTATTCTTCAATTCTATAAGTGATTTACAATTTAAGGAGTCATAAAGTATCTTAAAGGCAGCGAAAAAATCATAGACCCCATATGATCAGAATCAGATATCCTCTGAAAGGTATGCTCTAAGAAATGTACAGTTTTTCCCAGAAGCACCGTTATCTCTTTAAGCTGCTGAGAAACTCATAAAAATAATAATAAACACAATATTTATTTACCATTACTCTGTGCAACTGTTCAAGGAGATTCTTATATATTAGCCACTGATCCTCAAAGAAACCATTTGGGGGGATGGGTAGTATTTTAGCATATTGAATCTAATACAATACATAAATAGTGAAAGTTAATGGCAAGAAATGTAACACTAGAGATTCAGTATAAGATGTGATGTATACAGAAATAAATTTTGGAGTTAACCAGTTGCTAGTGATTACTTTATTTTGGAAAGCTTGCTTAGATCACCTCTCTTTGGTTTAACTATTCAGGCTTTCTCAATTATTTCTGTCCAACCTTAGGGCATGAGGAAGTCTCCCCCCGGAACTCGTGCTACTGAGGTTTGTTTCTATATCTACGTGTATAAGTACCTATCTTCTCATCTTCCTTTATGCACTTGACATACAAAAAAAAAAAAGCATTAAGGCAGAGAGAAACTAAAAATGCTGTCCTCTGTTATTATAATTACACAAATATTTTGATGGTTGTTTTTCCTGCTCTCCATTTTCATAGACTTCCTTTTGTCAAGTATAGCCAAGTGTAATTAAACTCATCTTGTTCTACAGCAAATAATATTGTCAGATCTCATTTGGCAAAAACATAAAGGATATTGTACTTAATGATGATGAACTTCGCCATGTTTTGTGCCCCCATTAAACAGTGATAATTAACCCTGCCCTGAACTTTTGTTTTCTGAAATTTTTCTCTGTTTGTGTTCCTGGAAATGGCCACTCTTCCCCTATAACTTGGGTGAAACTCACAGATGACTGCCTTGAAAAGGCCAAACATAGACCCTCAAAATTCCCATTTAGCATAACTGCACCCCCACCCTGAAACCAGCTAGACAGGAAGAAATTGACTAACAAATAGACAATGGTTAAACTGCATACCACATAGGTATCTGACCAACAATCTGCAGCAACCAGCTCAGAAAACCAATTTACTAATTCAAAAAATAATTTCAATCTACAAGTCAGATTTGTAGAGGTCAGACTATCTGTAGGAACCAGTCCAGGATGGTAAACATTAACCTTTGTCACAATCAGTCTTACACAATCAAGGCTTGATTAATAATTGGCAACTTCTCCAACTGTTGTTCATATTTTTGACTTAGGATCCAAGAGATAGGGAAATACATACAACTATCCAATTACGGAGGCTGCCCCACATCTAACTAGCTGCATGCATACATCTTCCCCATGCCAACAGCCTCCAATCAAGGCCTATGTGAAGACTTCTTTTTTCTATTCTAAAGCTTTCCCACCACCCTATTGCCTTTGACTTTCTGCCAAATGCAAATGATGGTTGGTGGCTGACTCACTTGCTATGACAAATTCTGAATAAATAGCCTCTCCTTGTTCTTATTTGAGTGCTCTTTGTTTATTTCCACATGAGATAAACATTTCCTGACTTATATTCCTTCAATTTACAAAAAAACAGTCTTTACTGTAAAATCACCACACCTGTAAGTTGCTACTTCTCTTTATAAAAATCTAAAGAAAAACAACATACTGATACACTCTGATATTTTGGGCAGTGGAGCATCTGGGGTACTCTCCTTATCTCAATAGTTTGAATAAAATCATTTTTCTCCTTTCTCATGAACAGTATATTCTTTGTACAACCTAAATAGATGCTTGCATAATGAATTTGAAAATATCATTCCCTTAAAAAAAATCATGCCAACTTCATTTAAGTATTTAAATACACAAAAGAGGGGAAGAAAGGATAAAATAAGTAGGAAGGAGAAAAGGAGTTTAGACAGGAAGGAAGACATTGGGAGGAAATGGCAGGGAAATGATGCTCAATTTCTTTAAAAAAGGAGTTCTTAAGTGTTCAAGCCAAAGATAGACATTGGATGTTATAAATATCAATGATGTACTCTGTGGGAATTCTGTCTTTCTCCAAGTATAATTTTCTCTATTATTTAAAGAATTTAGGGGGGATAGCTTCTGCTTTCATTTTTTTCTTTGTGACACAAATTAATGCTGATTTTTTTTTTCAAGAAGATCTAAAACCCGGTTAAGGAACAAATTCTGAAAAGGGAGATAGTTAATTCTCTGCTCTATGTACCAATGTGTTGCTCATTTCCCAAGTGGGAGGGGAAAAGTGAGGCTACCATTGATGTTTACCACTGATTTATTCTATTTAACAAATAAACCTTTTCTTTAAAGCAACCATTATGTGTCACGTACTGTTCTTGGAGCTAGAAATTAAAAGACAAAATTGATATTTCTCATATTTGAAACACTAACCTCCCCACTAACAGGCTTGAATTTCAGAGATTTGTTCTGCTTATGTTTGATGAACTTATTGTAAAGAAAAGATGCTGTTCTTTTCTGTCTGTGGGTTCCTATTGAATTTTCAGCTACATTTTTTTTTTCCAGGCTATAATATCACCAAAAGTAGCTCCTTTCACTGCTGAATGATCATAATCAGCTGATAACTGAAACTCTGTGTTATTTGCCCTGGAATGTTTCATCTCTTAAGCAAGAATGCATCGTTTTTAGCAAGATTTACAAATGAACAACGTGCTAGTTATCAATAACAATGAAATTCTTAAGTAGTGTGCTTGATAAATAGAGGCTTGATTATGAGAAACGTAATCTAATTTTTTACAGCCTACTGAGAAAATGATTATTAGACGTGGTGAAAATCTCTACCGAGCACTCAGTCAGAGCAATGAAAATCTATATTCCAGCAGTGAATGCATTCCATTTAATATTCTCTCCTTTCCTCCCCCCTATTTCCCTTAATCAAAAGGAGAAACACTTTTAAAAGTCATCAACAATCTCTGTGAAAGTTTCCAAGGAGAGTTTATAGAATTGTTTTTATTCAACTGTTCTCAGAAAAAGAAGAAAACATTGGCAAGAGTCACAGTAACATCATAATGACATTCTTATCCTTTCTGACTTCTTAGTTTATGCATCTCTAACGATTTGCTAAGGAGAAAAAAAGAGAGAGAAAGAGAGAAAAGAAAAACTCTCAATTTGGATCCATAGATAATTGGCAAATGGCAAAAGGGAGACTCCATTAACTCAGATTATTAACAGAGAGACATGCTACATCTGGTTATGGCTGAGTCTGTTTGTCTAGAAATATCTATCAAATAAATGATTAAAATAAAGACCTGGCAGATGTGAATCTCCCCAGGCATGATCTCCTGTCTCTAAGGTATGAAAATGCACTTAGCTTCATCTGAGAATTTTGTCCCCTTTATTATACAACTCAAAGTCAAGATTGGGAAAATGGAAAATAACCTGGAAAAAGACATCTGTACATGTTTGTTTAAGTTTTCCCCTTTGCGTTTTGCCTTGGCTGTGCTGGAATAGTGTAGCATGAGAAACAATCTGTATTCTTGCCTTTTGCTTACAGCCCTAAAGGAAACCTGCTGGGATTGGCTGCAGATGGTTTCATTGCGAGAGAAGAATGTGCTTCCCCTTGGCTGCCTGTTCTGTATGCATGATCAAGCCCCAGTCAATGCTTCATGTGCCTCATTAACTGTGGGACAGGAAGAAGTCTGACACTCCTAAAATACATGCCCTTTTCTCCAGCTAAGGCCAATATTATGAAAAAGAAACACCTAGAAATTAGAAATTCATATACTGTTAAAATTTTTTTCAGCCAAACTCAAGTTTCCCTTTCTTTATTGACTTTACAGTGAATAGCTGAAAAAATATTATTAAAGAGGCACATTAGCGCACTCTGAATTGTTTATTTCAAGTGGGTAATACTAGAAAGAGAAACGCACCTTAATTTCTTAGGACCATGAGCATGAAATACATAAGGTACTTAGAGTGCACGATGTAAAGTAAAAAAAAGCAATTATTTTGTAAAAACCAGAGTGTTAAATTATCTTAAAACCTCTATTTTTCCCAAGGAAATTGTGCATCAGAACATTTACTAAGTATAATGTTGCCACTTTAAGAGGCCTAAATCAATTTCAAATTTGCTTAGAGTTTCTGAATTTAATTAAAACATATTTTACAATTATTTAAATGAAGACAATTAACATTTATTGAATGTTTACCATAATCAGGTGCTTTACATTTCCATATAATTTTATATCCTCTATAACGTAGCAATGTAGTTATTATCAACTCATAGAGCTAAAATAAAAATGTTTAAGATTGGCTTAAGATCTCTTGAAAAAAGTTGGGGATAAGTAAAAGAAGGCTTTCTCCTTTAGAATGGTGAAAATCCCAGACCTTTGCTGCTGTGTCTCAGGTTCATCCAGGATGGAGATAAAACAAGCCGGAGAATTGTTTAGGACAGAACATTCCTAAACAGGAAACTCTGTGATCTGCTGCATAGTAAATTTTTAAAGAATATTTAGAATAATCAACTTGTCCTAGTAGTAGGCCGAGGGCAAAGAGAAATTTATTTTTAACGTTAGAGGTTAGAAGCTTTGTAGTGAGATGAATCAAGGTTTATGTTTTTATTACTTGAATTGATTTTTCATCAAAATATTATAAAATGACTATGATAAAAAATAAAATAGAAAAACTAAAGAATAAATACCACAGTCTACCTTCCAGTTTCAATCTCCAGATGAAAACACCCTTAACTTATCCTCACGGTTGAGTTTCCTTGATCTATTAAGTCATATTTAGTAATTTTACCTGTTGACTTACTGTTTCAGATAATTGGTTTATTGGTGCTCACATGGTAATTTACATAGGCTATAGTACACTAAATCTCTTTTCCACATCCTCTCAGAAGTGTCGATAGCTAAATCATTATAATCTGTTATAGTGCAAAATCGATTTCTGCAAAATTGGTTCACATGATACTGGCACACCACACGGGGGAATAATATCAGTATTAGTGTGAGACTTATTCATACTCCCCACCCCCATTGGAAAGTGGAGGTGGAATAGCAGGAGAACTAAAACCTTGAGGAAAAAAGAGTTTTGCTATGTAGGCAAAGAGTCCCTGTAGCTGTATTTTAAGAAAATTATTGTTGAACACCTGTAGAGAGACTTCACCCAGCTTCCATAAATCACAGCATGTTGCTCCTCTGTCCAAAACTCTACTTTCATCTTTATGCATTTCCACAGTGAAACAAGAATTTCCAATTTATTGTTTTTCTACATTTTAATACCCCATGAGGAAGCCTCCAGCCTGTTATTTCCCAAAACACTGATCATTGTTTGTTAGTGTTCCAGTTACTTAAATAATTTTGACTTACTATGATTCTATTCCTTTTTCTTCGAATCTTGTCATCTTTAAAAGCATGCAATCTTTCAGGAAAAAAAGTTTATTTTCAGGAGCACAGATAATTGTGGTACAGCAGAAGGCCCTTCATTTGATAGATTTGTTTTGCTTGACTTTACAAAGTTGGTACCATACATCTCTCATTTTTCCAACAAATGTCATCAGCATTCCTTAATTCTTTATTTCTTTGATTATTTGAGCATTTAGCTCCCTCTTGCTTTTCTTAAACTTTCCTATTTTTTCCCTCTTATTTTCCTTTTTCTTTTTTACTTTGTTGCTGTGTTAGGTTAGTATTATTTACTTCTTTGTGTTTTGTTTAAAGGTAGATCCTAAACTTTGAAAATGTTAAGAAATTTTCATTATTATGCAGCTACCCTTGCAGCAAACTTATAGAAGCCATTTGGGCTGTGATTATGTACTGTTTTTTTTTTTTTTTTTTGTTACAAAATCATGACCATTTTTCAATTAAAATGGGAATATTTATGGTATAAAGATTATATACATTCTCTTTAATACATTCAATAAATTCTTTATAGCTTATTTTACATTTCAGACATTATTCTTCAGTTTTTAAATTTTATTTTGTTTCATTTGTGTTAATTTTTGCATATTCATTTTCCTCTAATTTCCAAATATTGTTCTTCTCTGTTTAGCAGAAAATTCCAGTATTTTATTTGCTTTTTTGATATCTAGTTCATTAATTTTCCCCAGCTTTATTGAGGGATAACTGAAAAATAATATTGTGTATATCTAAGATGTACAATATGAATATTTGTTATATGTATACATTATGAAGTAATTACCATAATCTTCAATATACACCATTATTTAACATATTCATCATTATGCTGTATAATAGATACAGAAAATTATTTACCTTACAATGAATGTTGATGCAACTTAACCAACAATCTCCTTATTTCCCTCACCCTCCTCAACCCCTGGCAACCACTATATATTCTTTGTTTTTATAAATTTGCCTTTTTTAGATTCCAAATATTAGTGATGTCATTGAGTAATTTTCTTTCTCTGGCTTATTAGATGAACCTAGCATATTGCCCCCAGGTTCATCTAAATAGCAGGATTTTTTTTATTTTTTAAGGCTGAATATTATTCCATTAGCATGTAAATAATAGTGCAAATATTCACAGACATAGATGTAATATACACACATACTTGGGTATTGTGAATAATGGTGCAGGGAACATGAGACATGGAAACGTGGATATCTTTTGGATATCTTTTTAAGATACTAATTTCATATCCTATAGATATATACCCTGAAGTGGAATTAATAGATGATACTCTAGTCCTCTTTTAATTTTTTTTTTTTTAATTTTAGGTTAATGTGAGGATAAAAGCAACCGATCACAATATTTGAATTTTTTAGATAGAGTCTCTCTTGTAGTGGTGTCTCACACCCAAAAGGTGTTCCATACACCCCTATATTGTGCCCATTAGGAGAGAGCATGCCTATCACCCCATTGCTGACCTCTCTAACCTCTATCATTCCCCATCTCCCTAAGTTGAATAGAATTAACTTTTTCTCCTATATGGGCATGTATTAGATTATTCACTGGTTTTGTAATAAAATTTAGTACATTGGATATTTACTTTTCCATTCCTGTGATATTTTACTAAGATGTGTGTTTCAACTCCATCCAGGCAATACAAAAGATGTAAAGTCACTATCTTTTCTTATGGCAAAATAGTACTCCATGGTACACACATGTTTGTTAATCCATTCTTGAGTTCATGGACATTTAAGTTATTTTCACATCTGGATGATTGTAAATTGAGCTGAGAGAAACAATCTAATGCAATTGTCTTTGTGACAAAATGATTTATTTTTTTCTTCTGAGTAGATGCCTAGTAGTAGGACTACCAGGTCAAATAGGAGGTGTAATTTGAGTTCTTTGAGCCAAAAAGAAAATAAGGGTAAAGAACAAGAAGGGAGAAAGAGAAGAAAATTATATGGAAAAAGAAAAGAAGCAGGGATGGAAAGGAACACTTAAAGGAAAAAGACAGAAAGAGAGAAAGAGAGTGGCAGGAGAAATGATGATGTTGAGCAGGGTGCTTTAACTATACCCATAGCTCGAGGATTTGGGTGGCCAAGACATGTGGGTCCCTCAAAGTCAGGATCTCCTTCCCAGCCTGGGTAAAAGCCAGACCCAACCTCCACCAAAGATAGAATGAATCAGTAGTATGTTGCAGTGGAGACATACCAGTATTTTCTTTTCAAAAGTTAAAGCTTGAAGGACACAGTTCATGAGCTCCTTAAGCCAACCAAGCTGTGACCCTCCCCATATCCAGATGAATGCTGTGCCCTCAGCCATCAGAAAATAGAAAAACAAAAAAGAAAATTAATAACAATAGATCAGGATAATTAATACAAATACATAAGATAAAAAAATGGAAAAAGGGTATCTTAGCTGTTATATGAGAAATTTGTGTTGGAAAGATGAGAAAAGTAGAAAAATCTCTACTAAAAGAGAAAAAAAGGAGAAAAAGAAAAAAGAAAGACAGAATAAAAGACACTGAAAAGCCATAACAACAATGGAGGAGTCCTTGTTATTGAAGAAAGTAAAAATGAAAAAAAAAATAAAATTAACAAACAAAACAAACAAGAAAAGAAGTAAAAAATGAGCTCTCCAAGATCTGAGAAACAGCCCTCAAAGGTCTGAGAAACACAGCAGAATCCCTCAGTGACAGAATGGAGCAAACAGAAGAAAGGATTTCTGACATTGAAGACAAAGCTTTCGAATGCTTCCAAACTCTCAAAGAGAAAGAGAAATGGAGGGCAAAAACAGATCACTCTCTCAGAGGGTTCTGGATAATTTGAAGAAAACCAATATTCATCTTATAGGGATCCCCGAAAGTGATGAAGTGGCTTCACATGGCACAGAGTCTCTTCTCCATGAGATTATGAAGGAGAACGTTCCAGACATGCCAAGAGATTCTGAAATTCAGATAGCAGACAGTTTCAGAACCCCAGCACATCTCAACCCAAATAAGACATCCCCCAGACACATCATAATCAATTTCACTGAAGTTAATAAGAAGGAGAAAATTCTGAAAGCAGCAAGACAAAAGAAAACCATCACCTACAAGGGCAAGAATATTAGAATAACTGCATATCTCTCTGCTGAAACCTTTCAAGCTAGAAGATGATGGCCATGGACTTTTAATCTCCAAAAACAAAATAACTTTCAACCCAGGATCCTGTACCCAGATAAACTGAGTTTCATTTATGATGGAGAAATTAAATACTTCAATGACATTCACATGTTGAAGAAAATTGCCATAACTAAACCAGCTCTCCAGGATATTCTCAGACCTATTCTCCATAAAGAGCAGCATAAACTTCTACCACAAAAGTAAACCCACCAGAAAATTTTGATCAAATTCCAACTTCCACAGTCGCGAAAGGATTAAAAATGTCCACTGGACTCTTGAAAGGCTTATCAATATTCTCAGTTAATGTGAATGGTTTAAATTGTCCTCTAAAGAGGCACAGGTTGCCTGACTGGATAAAAAAACTGAAGCCAAGTATCTGCTGCATACAAGAATCACATCTTACATTAAAAGACAAATATAGACTCAAGTTGAAGGGATGGTAATCTATACTCCAGGCAAATGGAAAGCAGAAAAAAGCAGGCATTGCAATCCTATTCGCAGATGCAATAGGATTTAAAACAACCAAAATAAGGAAGGATAAGGATGGACACTTCATATTTGTTAAAGGTAATACTGAATATGATGAGATTTTAATTATTAATATTTATGCACCCAGCACCTCAATTTATAAGAGAAACTCTAACAGACATGAGCAACTTGATTTCCTCCAGTTCCATAGTAGTTGGAGATTTTCACACCCCTTTAGCAGTCCTGGATAGATCTTCCAAAAAGAAGCTATGCAAATAAATTTAGATTTAAACTTAACCATTCAACCTCTGGACTTAACAGATATCTACAGAACATTTCATCTGAAAAAAACTGAATACACATTCTTCTCATCAGCCCAGGGAACATACTCCAAAATCGACCACAACCTAGGCCACAAATCTAACCTCAAATTTTAAAAAATAGAAATTATTCCTTGCATCTTCTCAGACCATCATGGAATAAAAGTTGAACTCAATAACAACAGGAACCTGCATACCCCTACAAAAACATGGAAGCTAAACAAGCTTATGCTGAAGGATAGATGGGTTATAGACAAGATGAAGAAGGAAATCACCAAATTTTTGGAACAAAACAACAATCAAGACACAAATTACCAGAACCTCTAAATTTATAGCCCTGCAAGCCTTCCTCAAGAAAACGAAAAGAGAGGAAATTAATAACTTAATGGGACATCTCAAGGAACTGGATAAGGAAGAACATTCCAACCCCAAACCCAGCAAAAGAAAAGAAATAACCAAAATCAGAGCAGAATTAAATGAAATTGAAAACAAAAGAATTATACAACAGATCAATAAATCCAAAAGTTGGTCTTTTGAAAAGATCAATAAAATAGATAAACCTTTGGCCAACCAAATCAGAAAAAAGACTAAAAGCTCTCATTTAATCAATCAGAAATGGTAACGATGAAATAACAACAGACCCCTCAGAAATTCAAAAAATTCTTAACGAATACTACAAGAAACTCTACTCTCAGAAATATGAAAGTATGAAAGAAATCGACCAATACCTGGAAGTACACCATCTACCAAGATTTAGCAAGACTGAAGTGGAAATGTTGAACAGGCCTATATAAAGTTCTGAAATAGCATCAACTATTCAAAATCTCCCTAAAAAGAAAAGCCCAGGACCAGATGGCTTTATGTCAGAATTCTACCAAACCTTTAAAAAAGAACTAGTACCTATATTACTAAACCTCTTCCAAAATATAGAAAAAGAAGGAATATTACCCAACACATTCTACAAAGCAAACATCGCCTTGATCCCAAACCAGGGAAAGACCCAACAAGAAAAGAAAATTATAGACCAATATCACTAATGAATGTTGATGATCAATACTAAATAAGATCCTAAAAACAGAATCCAACAACACATCAAAAAAATTATACACCATGACCATGTGGGATTTATCCCCGGGTCTCAAGGCTGGTTCAATATATGTAAATCTATAAATGTAATTCAGCACATAAACTATAAAATAAGGACAATATGATTCCTTCAATTGATTCAGAAAAAGCTTTTGATAATATCCAGCATCCTTCATGATCAGAACACTTAAGAAAATTGGTATAGAAGGGACATTTCTTAAACTAATAGTGGCCATCTACAGCAAACCCACAGCCAATATCGTATTGAATGGAGTTAAATTGAAATCATTTCCACCTAGATCAGGAACCAGGCAAGGTTGCCCATTGTCTCCATTGCTCTTTAACATTGTAATGGAAGTTTTAGCCATTGCAATTAGGGAAGAAAAAGTGATCAAGGGTGTCTACATAGGGTCAGAAGAGATCAAACTTTCACTCTTCACACATGATATGATTGTATATCTGGAAAACACTAGGGATTCTACTACAAAACTTTTAGATGTGATCAAGAAATACAGCAATGTCTTAGGCTACAAAATCATCACCCATAAATCTGTACCTTTTATATATACCAACAATAACCAAACCGAAAAAACAGTCAAGGACTCTATTCCTTTCACAGTAGTGCCAAAGAAGATGAAATATTTGGGAGTATACCTAACAAAGGACGTGAAATATCTCTATAAAGAGAACTATGAAACTTTAAGAAAAGAAATAGCTGAAGATGTTCACAAATGGAAAAACATACCATGCTCGTGCCTGGGAAGAATCAACATTGTTAAAATGTCTATACTACCCAAAGCAATATATAATTTTAATGCAATTCCTATTAAAGCTCCATTGTCATATTTCAAAGATCTTGAAAAAATAATACTTCATTTTATATGGAATCAGAAGAAACCTCGAACAGCCAAAACATTACTCAGCAATAAAAACACAGCAGGAGGAATCATGCTACCTGAGACTGTACTATAAATCGATAGTGATCAAAACAGCATGGTATTGGCACAAAAACAGAGAAGTAGATTTCTGGAACAGAATAGAGAACCAAGAGACGAATCCGGCTACTTACTGCTTTTTGATCTTTGACAAGCCAATTAAAAACATTCAGTGGGGAAAAGATTCCCTATTTAACAAATGGTGCTGGGTGAACTGGCTGGCGATCTGTAAAAGACTGAAACTGGACCCACACCTTTCACCATTAACTAAGATAGACTCTCACTGGATAAAAGATTTAAACTTAAGACATGAAACTATAAAAATACTTGAAGAAAGTACAGGGAAAACTCTTGAAGGAATCGGCCTGGGCGAATATTTTATGAGGAGGACTCCCCAGGCAATTGAAGCAGTATCAAAAATACACTACTAGGAGAAGAAAGCCTGAGGTGCCGCCTTATCCCGGGTTGCCAGGGTGGAAGATTCTAGACACAACACGACCGAGACGTCAAGGCAAGCTGGCCCCTCAGCAACCAGAGCGGAGAAGGTAAGTCAAGGAAGCCAGAGGTGCCAGGCAAACCTTTAAGCAGACCCCGGATGAGAAGATTAGGCTACCTAAACAGTCCAACTACAAGCCGGCGACGCTTAGGAGTTACCTCAGATGAGATCCTGTGGCTCCAGTCAGCGCTTCCCTCAGCGCTTCCGGTTCACCTTTTTCCCCCCCTGTCCTAAGGCACTTCCGGTTTGGACTAGCTTTGGTAAGGAAGGTGGGTGGGGAACCTGGAGGATCTGGGGCAACATGCAATTGATTCGTTTTGAAGATACACACTCTTGGCTCGGCGCCCGTAGGTCAGTGGTTACGGCGCCACTCACATACACCCAGGGTGGCGAGTTAGAACCCGGGCCGGGCCTGCTAAACAACTGCAAAAAAATAAATAAATAGCTAGACACTGTGTCAGGAGCCTGTAGTCCCAGCTGCTCGGGAGGCTGAGACAAGAGAATCGCTTAAGCCCATTGCTGTGAGCTGGATGCCACGGCAATCTACGGAGGGCAACATAGTGAGACTCCGTCTCAAAATAAATAAATAAAGATACATGCTCCTGGAAAAAAAAAAAATACACTACTAGGACCTGATCAAACTAAAAAGCTTCTGCACAGCCAAGAGCATAGTAAATAAAGCAAGCAAACAGCCCTCAGAATGGGAGAAAATATTTGCAGGTTATACCTCCAATAAAGGTCTAATAACCAGAATCCACAGAGAACTCAAATGTATTAGCAAGAAAAGAACACGTGATCCCATCTCAGGGTGTGCAAGGGACTTGAAGAGAAACTTCTCTAAAGAAGACAGATGCATGATCTACAAACACATGAAAAAAAGCCCACTATCCTTAATCATCAGAGAAATGTAAATCAAAACTACTTTGAGATATCACCTAACCCCGGTTAGAGTACCCCACATAACAAAATCCCCAAACCAGAGATATTGGCATGGATGTCGAGAAAAGGGTACACTTCTACAATGCTGGTGGGAATGCACACTAATACGTTCCTTCTGGAAGGATGTTTGGAGAATACTTAGAGACCTAAAAATAGACCTGCCATTCGATCTTATAATTTCTTTACTGGGTTTATACCCAGAAGACCAAAAATCACAATATAACAAAGACATCTGTACCAGAATGTTTATTGCAGCCCAATTCATAATTGCTAAGTCATGGAAGAAGACCAAGTGCCCATCGACCCATGAATGGACTAGCAAATTTTGGTACATGTATACCATGGAATATTATGTGGCCTTCAAGAAAGATGGAGACTTTACCTCTTTCATGTTTACATGGATGGACCTGGAACATATTCTTCTTAGCAAAGTATCTCAGGAATGGAAGAAAAGTATCCAATGTACTCAGCCGTACTATGAAACTAATTTATAGTTTTCACATGAAGGCTATAACCAACTATAGCACAAGACTATGAGGAAAGGGCCAAGGAAGGGGAAGCAAGGGCAAAAGTTAGGGTGGAGAGAGGGGAGTGGGTGGGGCCACACCTACGGTGCATCTTAGAATGGGTACAAACAAAACTTACTAAAGGCAGAATACAAATGTCTACATACAATAACTAAGAAAATGCCATGAAGGCTACATTGAACAGTTTGATGAGAATATTTCAGATTGTATATGAAACCAGCACATTGTTCACCTTGATTGCACTAATGTACACAGCTATGATTTAACAATAAAAAAAGAAGAAAAAATGTAAAATAAGAGGAGGATAAATAAAATAAAATAAATGTTTATGTATGTACATATATATGTATATATAATTTTGGGGGGGTGTCAAATGATCTTTTATTGAAACATTTTCTCTTGTACTTTTTAACTAGATGGATATTCCACAGCACCCTGTTGATGTCATCTATGATACCATGAAGGTGGCAGTCATCCACATTGCAGCCACTGAATAGGCCATCCCCAGTGTCTTTTTGATGGTTCCAGAGAGTTCTCTGGCTAAATATTGGTGCCATGTCTGGCAATGCTGACAATCTCATCAAAAGTGATATTTCCATTGTGTTTAATGTTTTTGTTTCTTTCTGTCGCTCGGTGTTTCCTTGAGGGCTTTGATGATGAGGGCAGAGGCAAAAAGTACCACTTCAATCTGGGCCTGTCTGTACTGGACAATCAGTTTTACTGTTTGTAAAGAGCGGCTTCCAACACCCATCACAAACAGTTAAACCATCATATATTTTCTGTCTCCTATTTCCACAGTGCCACCCAGTGTCCATCCAATATATTGTATGTGTATATATATATACACATATATATAATATATACAGTGTCTATCCAATATATTGTATATATATCCATATATACAATATATATCCATACTACAATATATATCCAATATATTGTATGTGTGTGTGTGTGTATATTTGCTGCACCCCTGGAGTGATATTTATGGGTAGATTCCCCCAGCCAGAGTTGACCAAAGTCCACTTTCAGCAATAGGAGTAATTGGTAAAGAGATGTCTCTAGTCTTGCTTCAGTATGCTATTTTTAATTTTTTAAGGAACCTCTGTAATGTTTTCCACAATGGTGGTCCCAGTTTCCATTCCCATCAGTAGTGTTCAAGTATTCCCTTTTCTGTGCATCCCATTAGTTTTTCTCTCTGTCCTTCTCTCTACCAGGATCCATGATCTATCATGGTATTTTATCTATTACACATTTTGCTCTTTTAGTGAAGAAAATTCTTTTTTGGTACATTCTTTAAAAGGCTACTTGAAAAACAGATCTTATGAGTCTTTGTAGCTGTTTTGTAGGTTTTAATTTATTTAAATTATTTAGGATCGAGTTCTCTCATTTCACAATAATTTTCTCCTAAAATTTTGATTCCTTGCTACACTGATTTCTAGGATCCATTGCTGATTAAATATACATGATATTACATAAGCTGGTAACACTTCCCTGAAATTGCTTTCCTTTTATTTATCCCTGTCTAGCATGATACCAAACCCAATGAATATATTTTAATCCTCACTTGATTTGTATGCCTATCAAAAACATGATACCAATTACCAAACTTTTTTCATTAAAACACTGTCTTCCAGGCAGAGGCAAGATGGCCAACTGGAGCCAGCTTTCCACAGAGGCTCCCATCCAGAAGGAGAGTTAAAGGACAGAAGTTTAGTAAGTAAGCTGATGGTTTGGAGCTGAGCCAAAAGAGAAGGTTGAAGAATGTACCTCAACCCTGCTGAGGTGAGCTGCAACCCCAAGGATACAAACAAAAGGTACAAAATCCATTTTCAAGAGGATGTGAGTCCCCTCCCACCATGAGAACAGCTCACAGTATACTCCATACAAACAAGCGAGTAGAGTTCAAATGTCCTCCCATTTTATCCCATGGGAGAGACTCTCTAAAAACCAGACCTCCTTCCCCTACGAGAATGCCATGGCACTTGCCTGCCAGGCATAAAAATGTATAAAACTTTATATATTCTCTACCTGCAATTCTGAACTCCCAGCACTCCCTTTCACTCTCACTGCAAGGTCTGGAAGCCTGTCCCTATGGAGTCCAGATTCTTGGGCATTTTCTTGAGAGGTGTGGACAGGGCGTGGGCTGTTGCAGGTCTGTGCTGATTCTACAGCACAGGGGTAAGGAGAAAATGGTTGACTAAAGGAACTGGGAAAGGAACTGGAGGCAGTGCCCCCAACACAGAGCAGCAGCAGCAACAGCGGAAACAATAGGGCTCACACCCCTGGGGATATTTTGGTAGGACACTCCCTGTCTTTCTGGGAAATCAGAGAAAGCCAGGCATCTTCTCCGGTGGCAGACACTAGTAGAATAGATCTGGGATTGTAACGCAGACCCCACAGCAAAGAGTATGCCTGAGGCAGTAGCAGCCTAGATGAAGACACGTGGGCAGAGATGGCATACTCCTAGGGTGGAGCTGAGTCAGAGGACTGCTTTATTGAGCCTAAAATGCACTCAGTCCTCAGGGGATCATAGCTGAGACAAAAGCATGTGGAAATCGAAAGCTGAGTGTAAGCTCTAATCACATTCACCCCAACACAGACTGCAGGGGAAACAGAAACAACAGCATGGGGCGGCCACACAAACAGGGGCTGAGTCGCAGTTTCTGTGAATGCAAATAGTGCCTGGTCCACAGGGGAATATAGCCAGGACAGAATCACAAACTCTGCACATATATATGTGTCAGCAACATCAATCAGGTGTGGGGCTGGAACTGAGTGAATGCTCCAGCTTCCATTAACCACCCCAGGTTGTCAGGCCTCAGCTTCCCCTGCCAGATGGTGGCAGATTGTGGAGGCCTGGATGAAGAGACATAAGATCTCCCTGTGACTCAAGCAGGCTCAAACCCCTGGAGCATCTGCTCATTGGAGGGAACTGGGTCATAGCCCTGTGGGGTTATCAGTGCCTGGGTGTGACTGAGGTACAAGGTGGGGAAGGAGACGTCAACCTTCCCAGACTAATTTATTTGCTGGGAGGTCCTTCTGACTCCAGAGAGCACCAGAATGAGTCATATTCGAGCTGCCAGCAGACTCCTGCTATCTAGTTGCCAGAGACATTTTGAACTCCCTCACTTGAGACTGGGTGCTGACTGAAACAATTGATTAGGATCTCTTGGACTGGAAAAATCACCTGAGGACTATCCAAAGTGGTAGCCTGGATGTGTGGTTGTGGGAAGGTTTGATTTTGCTTTTCCATTTATTGCCTGTGGGGGCCAGGGTGACTTAATTGCTGGTATTTCTCCACAGCTGAGACTTCAACCCAGAGTAACTAATTCACTAGGGTAGGACAGAGACCAGCTGGAAACAAGACAGATCCATTTAACCCCACCACACCAAGTAAGTCCCCAGTATATCAGGCTGTAGCACTGTACAGGTCCTTTGCAAAGCTCTAGGGAAAAAGGAACAGACACCAGTCACAGCTCTTGGACAAAGGGCTGGTTAATCACTACTCCAGGAGCACCCCAACCCAACTTCACCTTTATCTGCTCACCCAGCCAAATGGTGTAAAATAATCAAGGGATGGAATCAGTGGAAAAACTCCAGTAACATAAATAGCCAGAGTAGATCAATTCCCCCAAGGAATGATACATCAGATACAACTGAAGATCACATTCATAGAAAAATGGCTAAGATGTCAGAAATTGAATTTAGAGCTTCGATTCCAAATAAGATTAATAGAATGGGGGCAGAGCAAGATGGCAGCCGAGTAACAGCTTTCTTGCATCTGGGCACCGTGAGTCTGGGGAGATAGAATTCCGGGAATCTCTGGCTGGTGGGATCAGCCTATCATCACCCCTGCGCGGATACAGGGAGTCAGCGAGAGACTTCAGGACCCCAAGAGGAGGACTAAAACAGTGGAAAACCGGCAAGTGGTCGCGTGTGTTCAATGGGTCTAAACCCGCCCGCAACTGTAAGTTCAGTAGCAGCGAGACTGCAAACCAGAAAGGCCTTACCTGTGAACTGTTTTGGTGTCTTTGGACTTGGCACTGAGTTGAACTGCCTTGGGGAGAGCCTGAGCGGGAGTGTGGAGAACTTTGGCCTTTGTCTAGGGCTCCAGTCTGAGCCGTTGAGCCAGACGGAGCTAATGGTGTTTGGCAGTGGGTCACAGGGAGTGATCTGCTGTGAGTGATCTGCCCCAGCAAGCTCTGCCCTCAGGGTCGCAGAGCTAGAATTGGGTGGGAGCTGGTAACCCAGTGACCAAGTAGCCTAAGGGTGGGGTCTGAGCCGCCTTGCAGCCCTAACCCTCAGGGGCAGAGTGAGACCAGTTTTGGCACACTTGGTAAGTGGATAGCCACTTCAGCAGTGATTCCAGCGACAAGCGCTTTCCTGGGAAAGCTTCTGCTCAGCAAGTGAACAAGTTCAAAGTGCCTTTTAAGTGGGCTGAAGAGAGATTTAGGGTGTCTACCTGCTGGGGTTTGAGAAATCAGCACCCTCCAGTCGTATCAGAACTGTGATGAACATCTCATACCCCAGAAGACCACGTGTTGCCCAGACAATATTCAATAACATATACATACTGCTTTGTTTTTGGTTGTGTTTTTTTTTTTTGGGGGGGGGTTTGGTTGTTTTTTCTTGTTTATTTTGATGTTGTTGATGTTGTTTCGTTTTATAAGTTCAACCTTTTCCATACAGATCCTTTTTATTTCTCAATTTTTCTAGTTTAATTATAATTTCCCATTGCTGTCTTTTTCAATAATTAGAACTTCATTTTTACTAGTGTTTCTACTGCTATTATTTGGTTTTTCACCCAATTTTATCCTGTAAAGTTTTCTTTTCGCTTCTTTTGGTATGATTTATAGCATTTTTGTCTTTCCTCTATACTGGGTGAAGGTGGGGTACTGTGTCTGATCAGGTTAGGAAAGAGCTGCTGACCTCAAGGGAACCAACCAACTGGGCACCCCCAGAAGGTGGTTTTTTTTTAAGGTTGTGTCAAAGTACCCTACTGTACACATATATTGTTCTGTCTCCCTCTTTCTGTGCCTCTCTTCTTTTTGTCAATATTCCTTTTACCCACCCCCTCTCCTTTCTCTATTTTTCATTTTTTCTTATCACTCGGTCCTCCTTTCTTTCATCCCTTTTTTGCTCTTCAACCTTCTCACCCCTCTGGTCCTGTAACCCTTAGTCCACAGGCATGAGAACTTAAAGAGCAAGAGGAAGTGAAAGGAAAATTAGGGCAAGGAAACAGATAAAAGAAACCACTCATGAGGAAGAATCAGCAGAAAACTCCAGGCAACATGAAGAACCAGTCCAGAACAACCCCACCAAGGGAACATGAGGTAGCTACTGCAGATGATTCCACCTATAAAGAAATGTTAGGAATGACAGAAAGGGAATTTAGAATACACATGTTGAAAACAATGAAAGAAATGATGGAAACAATGAAGGAAACTGCTAATAAAGTGGAAAATAACCAAAAGGAAATCCAAAAACAGAATCAGATAAGAGATGAATGATATGAAGAATATAAAAAAGATATAGCAGAGCTGAAGGAACTGAAACAGTCAATTAGGGAACTTAAAGATGCAATGGAAAGTATCAGCAACAGGTTAGACCATGCAGAAGAAAGAATTTTGGAGGTAGAAGGCAAAGTTCTTGAGATAACTCAGATAGTAAAAGAGGCAGAAAAGAAGAGAGAGAAAGCAGAACGTTCACTGTCAGAATTATGGGACTTTATGAAGCGTTCCAACATACGAGTAATAGGAATTCCAGAAGGGGAAGAAGAATGCCCCAGAGGAATGGAAGCCATACCAGAGAATATTATAAAAGAAAATTTCCCAAATATCACCAAAGATTCTGACACACTGCTTTCAGAGGGATATCGGACCCCAGGTCGCCTCATCTCTAACCGAGCTTCCCCAAGACACATTGTGATGAACCTGTCCAAAGTCAAGACAAAAGAAAAGATTCTGCAAGCTGCCAGGAGTAAGCGCCAGTTGACCCACAGGGGCAAATCCATCAGAGTGACCGCAGACTTTTCTAATGAAACTTTCCAAGCAAGAAGACAATGGTCATCTACCTTTAATCTACTTAACCAGAACAATTTCCAGCCCCGAATTCTGTACCCTGCTAAGCTCAGCTTCAAAATTGACGGAGAAATCAAATCATTTACGGATATAAAAACATTGAGGAAATTCACCACAGCAAGACCAGCTCTACAGGAAATACTTCAACCTGTTCTGCACACTGACCACCACAATGGATCAGCAGCAAAGTAAGAACTCAGAAATTAAAGGACAGAACCTAACGTCCACACTGATGCAAAAGATAAAACTAAGCAATGGACTCTCACAAAATAAGAAGAATAGAATACTACCACACTTATCAATTATCTCAATAAATGTTAATGGCTTGAATTCCCCACTGAAGAGACATAGATTGGCTGACTGGATTAAAAAACACAAGCCATCTATTTGCTGTCTGCAAGAAACACATCTGGCTTCGAAAGACAAATTAGAGCTCCGAGTCAAGGGTTGGAAGACAATTTTTCAGGCAAATGGAATTCAGAAGAAAAGAGGAGTTGCAATCTTATTTTCAGATACATGTGGATTTAAATCAACTAAAGTCAAAAAAGACAAAGATGGTCACTTTATATTGGTCAAGGGAAAAATACAACAAGAAGACATTTCAATTCTAAATATCTATGCACCCAATTTAAATGCTCCCAGATTCTTGAAACAAACCTTACTCAGACTGAGCAATATGATATCTGATAATACCATAATAACAGAGGACTTTAATACTCCTCTTACAGAGCTGGACAGATCCTCTAAACAGAAATTAAACAAAGATATCAGAGATTTAAATGAGACCCAAGAACAATGGTGCTTGACAGACGCATGTAGAACACTCCACCCGAAAGATGAAGAATATACATTCTTCTCATCACCTCATGGAACATTCTCCAAAATTGATCATATCCTGGGACACAAAACAAATATCAACAGAATCAAAAGAATTGAAATTTTACCTTGTATCTTCTCAGACCACAAGGCACTAAAGGTGGAACTCAACTCTAACAAAAATGCTCGACCCCACCCAAAGGCATGGAAATTAAACAATCTTCTGTTGAATAACAGATGGGTGCAGGAAGAAATAAAACAGGAAATCATTAACTTCCTTGAGCATAACAACAATGAAGACACAAGCTACCAAAACCTGTGGGATACTGCAAAAGCAGTTTTGAGAGGAAAATTCATTACTTTAGATGCCTACATTCGAAAAACAGAAAGAGAGCGCATCAACAATCTCACAAGAGATCTAATGGAATTGGAAAAAGAAGAACAATTTAAGCCTAAACTCAGTAGAAGAAAAGAAATATCCAAAATCAAATCAGAGATTAATGAAATTGAAAAAAAAGAATCATTCAGAAAATTAATGAAACAAGGAGTTGGTTTTTTGAAAAAATAAATAAAATAGATAAACCATTGGCCAGACTAACGAGGAATAGAAAAGTAAAATCTCTAGTAACCTCAATCAGAAATGATAAAGGGAAAATAACAACTGATCCCACAGAGATACAAGAGATCATCTCTGAATACTACTACCAGAAACTCTATGCCCAGAAATTTGACAATGTGAAGGAAATGGATCAATATTTGGAATCACACCCTCCCCCTAGACTTAGCCAGGAAGAAATAGAGCTCCTTAACAGACCAATTTCAAGCACCGAGATCAAAGAAACAATAAAAAATCTTCCAACCAAAAAATGCCCTGGTCCAGAAGGCTTCACACCAGAATTCTATCAAACCTTCAAGGAAGAGCTTATTCCTGTACTGCAGAAATTATTCCAAAAAACTGAGGAAGAAGGAATCTTCCCCAACACATTCTATGAAGCAAACATCACCCTGATACCAAAACCAGGAAAAGACCCAAACAAAAAGGAGAATTTCAGACCAATCTCACTCATGAATATAGATGCAAAAATTCTCAACAAAATCCTAGCCAATAGATTACAGCTTATCATCAAAAAAGTCATTCATCATGATCAAGTAGGCTTCATCCCAGGGAAGCAAGGCTGGTTTAACATACGCAAGGCTATAAACGTTATCCACCATATTAACAGAGGCAAAAATAAAGATCACATGATCCTCTCAATAGATGCAGAAAAAGCATTTGATAAAATCCAGCATCCTTTTCTAATTAAAACACTGAAGAGTATAGGCATAGGTGGCACATTTCTAAAACTGATTGAAGCTATCTATGACAAACCCACAGCCAATATTTTACTGAATGGAGTAAAACTCAAAGCTTTTCCTCTTAGAACTGGAACCAGACAAGGCTGTCCTCTGTCACCTTTACTATTCAGCGTAGTGCTGGAAGTTCTAGCCAATACAATTAGGCAAGACAAGGAAATAAAGGGAATCCAAATGGGAGCAGAGGAGGTCAAACTCTCCCTCTTTGCTGACGACATGATCTTATACTTAGAGAACCCCAAAGACTCAACCACAAGACTCCTAGAAGTCATCAAAAAATACAGTAATGTTTCAGGATATAAAATCAATGTCCACAAGTCAGTAGCCTTTGTGTACACCACTAACAGTCAAGATGAGAAGCTAATTAAGGACACAACTCCCTTCACCATAGTTTCAAAGAAAATGAAATACCTAGGAATATACCTAACAAACGATGTGAAGAACCTCTTTAAAGACAACTATGAAATCCTCAGAAAGAAAATAGCAGAGGATATTAACAAATGGAAGAACATACCATGCTCATGGATGGGAAGAATCTACATTGTTAACATGTCTATACTTCCCAAAGCAATCTACCTATTCAATGCCATTCCTATCAAAATACCAACATCGTACTTTCAATATTTGGAAAAAATGATTCTGCGTTTTGTATGGAACCGGAAAAAACCCCGTATAGCTAAGGCAGTTCTTAGTAACAAAAACAAAGCTAGGGGCATCAGCATACCATATTTTAGCCTGTACTACAAAGCCATTGTGCTCAAGACAGCACGGTACTGGCACAAAAACAGAGACATAGACACTTGGAATCGAATTGAAAACCAAGAAATGAAACTAACATCTTACAACCACCTAATCTTCGATAAACCAAACAAGAACATACCTTGGGGGAAAGACTCCGTATTCAATAAATGGTGTTGGGAGAACTGGATGTCTACATGTAAAAGACTGAAACTGGACCCACACCTTTCCCCACTCACAAAAATTGATTCAAGATGGATAAAGGACTTAAATTTAAGGCATGAAGCAATAAAAATCCTCAAAGAAAGCATAGGAAAAACACTGGAAGATATTGGCCTGGGGAAAGGCTTCATGAGGAAGACTGCCATGGCAATAGCAAGAACAACAAAAATAAACAAATGGGACTTCATTAAACTGAAAAGCTTCTGTACAGGTAAGGAGACAATAACCAAACAAAGAGACAACCTACACAATGGGAAAGAATATTTGCATATTTTCAATCAGACAAAAGCTTGATAACTAGGATTTATAGAGAACTCAAATTAGTCCACATGAAAAAAGCCAACAATCCCTTATATCAATGGGCAAGAGACATGAATAGAACTTTCTCTAAAGACGACAGACGAATGGCTAACAAACACATTTAAAAATGTTCATCATCTCTATATATTAGAGAAATTGAAATCAAAACAACCCTGAGATATCATCTAACCCCAGTGAGAATGGCCCACATCACAAAATCTCAAAACTGCAGATGCTGGTGTGGATGTGGACAGAAGGGAACACTTTTACACTGCTGGTGGGACTGCAAACAGTACAACCTTTCTGGAAGGAAGTATGGAGAAACCTCAAAGCACTCAAGCTAGACCTCCCATTTGATCCTGCAATCCCATTTCCCAGAATGAAGAAAATCCTTTTATCATAAGGACAATTGTACTAGACTGTTTATTGCAGCTCAATTTACAATCGCCAAAATGTGGAAACAGCCTAAATGCCCACCAACCCAGGAATGGATTAACAAGCTGTGGTATATGTATGCCATGGAATACAACCCAGGAATGGATTAACAAGCTGTGGTATATGTATACCATGGAATACTGTTCAGCTATTAATAAAAATGGAGACTTTACATCCTTCGTATTAACCTGGATGGACATGGAAGATATTATTCTTAGTAAAGCGTCACAAGAATGGAGAAGCATGAATCCTATGTACTCAATTTTGATATGAGGACAATTAATGACAATTAAGGTTATGGGGGGGGCAGAAAGAGGGACGGAGGGTGGGGTGTGGGGCCTTGGTGTGTGTCACACTTTATGGGGGCAAGACATGATTGCAAGAGGGATTTTACCTAACAATTGCAATGAGTGTAACCTGGCTTATTGTACCCTCAATGAATCCCCAACAATAAAAAAAAAAAAAGAATACTACCCAACACATTCTATGAAGCAAACATCACCTTGATCCCCAAACCAGGAAAAGGCACAAGAAAAGAAAATTATAGACCAATATCACTAATGAATATAGATGCAAAAATATTCAGCAAGATCCTAAGAAACAGAATCCAGCAACGCATCCAACAAATTATACACCAGGACCAATAGGTTTTATCCCAGGGTCTCAAGGCTAGTTCAATATATGTAAATGTATAAATATGATTCAGCACATAAACAAATTAAAAAACAAAGACCATGTAATTCTCTCAACTGATGCAGAAAAATCTTTTGATAATACTCAGCATCCATTCATGATCAGAACACATAAGAAAATTGGTATAGAAGGGACATTTATTAAACAGATAGAGGCCATCTACAGCAAACCCACAGCCAATATTGTATTGAATGGAGTTAAATTGAAATCATTTCCACTCAGACCAGGAACCAGGCAAGGTTGTCCATTGTCTCCACTGCTTTTTAACATTGTAATGGAAGTTTTCGCCATCACAATTAGGGAAGAAAAGGCCATGAAGGGTATCCATATAGGGTCAGAAGTGATCAAGCTTTCATTCTTTGCAGATGATATGATTGTATATCTGGAAAACACCAGGGATTCCACTACAAAACTCTTAGAAATGATCAAGGAATACAGCAGCATCTCAGGTTACAAAATCAATACTCATAAATCTGTAGCTTTTATATGCACCAACAATAGTGAAATTGAAAAAAACAGTCAAGGACTCTATTCCGTTCACAGTAGTGCCAAAGAAGATAAAATATTTGGGAGTTTACCTAACAAAGGACGTGAAAGATCTTTATTAAAGAGAACTATGAAACTCTAAGAAAAGAAATAGCTGTAGATGTTAACAAATAGAAAAACATACCATGCTCATGGGTGGGAAGAATCAACATTGTTAAAATGTCCATACTACCCAAAGCAATATACAATTTTAATGCAATCCCTATTAAAGCTCCAATGTCATACTTTAAAGATCTTGAAAAAATAATACTTTATTTTATATGGAATCAGAAAAAACCTCGAATAGCCAAGGTATTACTCAGAAATAAAAAAAAAAGCAGAAGGAATCATGCTACCAGACCTCAGACTATACTATAAAACGATAGTGATCAAAGCAGCATGGTACAGGCACAAAACGGAGAGGTAGATATGGAACAGATTAGAGAACGAAGAAATGAAACAGCTACTTACTGTTATTTGATCTTTTACAAGGCAATCAAGAACATTCAGTGGGGGAAAGATTCCCTATTTAAAAAATGGTGCTGGGTGAACTGGCTGGTGACATGTAGAAGACAGAAACTGGACCTACGCCTTTCACCATTAACTGATAGACTCTCACTGGATTAACGATCTAAACTTAAGACATAAAAGTATAAAAATACTAGAGGAAAGTGCAGGGAAAACTCTTGAAGTAATCAGCCTGGAAAATAATTTATGAGGAGGACCCCCTAGGCAATTGAAGCAACATCTAAAATACACTACTGGGACCTGATTAAAGTAAAAAACTTCTGCATAGCCAAGAACACAGTAAGTAAAACAAGCAGACAGCCCTCAGAATGGGAGAAGATAGTTGCAGGTTATGTCTCTGACAAAGATTTAATAAGCAGAATCCACAGAGAACTCAAACGTATTGGCAAGAAAAGAATGAGTGGTCTCATCTCGGAGTCGGCAAGGGACTTAAAGAGAAACTTCTCTGAAGAAGACAGGCGCACGGATTACAGACATATGAAAAAATGCTCATCATCCTTAATCATTAGAGAAATGCAAATCAAAACTACTTTGAGATATCATCCAACTCCAGTAAGATTAGCCCACGTCACAAAAATCCCCAAACCAGAGATGTTGGCATGAATGTGGAGAAAAGGAAAAACTTCTACACTGCTGGTGGGAATGGAAATTAATGAGTTCATTTTGGAAAGCTGTTTGGAGAACACTTAGGGATCTAAAAATAGACCTGCCATTCCATCCTACAATTATTCTCCAGGTATATATCCAGAAGATCAAAAATCAGATTATTACAAAGATATGTACCAGAATGTTTATTGCAGTCCAATTCATAATTGCTAAGTCATGGAAGAAGCCCATGAGCCCATTGATCCATGAATGGATTAATAAATTGTGGTATATGTACACCATGGAATATTATGCAGCCTTAAAGAAAGATGGAGACTTTACCTCTTTCATGTTTACATGGATGGAGCTGGAACATATTCTTCTTAGCAAAGTATTTCAAGAATGGAAGAAAAATTATTCAATGTACTCAGTTTTACTATGAAACTAATTTATAGCTTTCTTATGGAAGCTATAACCCAATTATAGACCAAGAAGAAGGGGAAAGGGGAAAGGGAGGGAAAGGGAGGGGGAGAATGGGTGGAGATATCATTTAACTCCAATTAGTGGGTAATTGGTGGGACCACATGTACAGTGCATGTTATAAGGGTACATGTGAAATTTACTAGGTGTAGAATATAAATGTCTTAACACAATAACTAAGAAAATGTCGTAAAGACTATGTTAACCAGTTTGATGAAAACATTTCAAATTGTATATAAAACCAGCACATTGTACCCCATGATTGCGTTAATGAACACAGTTATGAGTTAATTAAAAAAACAAAACAAAACAACAACAAAAAAACCCCACTGCCTTCCACCTGGGATTGAGTACTCTCCTAGATTTCTTCATAGGGGTCTAAGAATTCCATCTATGCCTACTTTATGACTGGTTCTCTATAATCTGGTTACCTATGATACTTCAATTGACATGAAGGCTACATTTTATGTATGGCCAAAGAAATCCCTTTAACGTACAGACTTATAATCACTATCATTATGCTTACTGCCAAATTTAAGGCTTCAACACTGATCTGAGCTCCAGATTCATATATCTTTCTGTGCATTCTATATTTACCCTTGGACATGTCAAATAACCTCATGTGTGTATTCAATGTGTCTAAAATTTGAAGTCATTGTCTATACACACACACAAGCATGCACTGTATCATCCACAGTCTGTTCTCTGCTTGGGCTATTCTGTCTCTATGGGTAATACCAATATTCATCCAATTTCTCAAGCCAAGCACTTAGAAAATATTCTTAACTTAACTGCATTTCCTTTACTCCCATACCCAATCTATGACAAAATTCTATGGATTTTACATTGTAAACCAAATAGTTCACACTTCATCTATAGCATCCCTGTCTGGCATAAACCATTATCATGTCTCACTTCCACCATTAGAATGGCACTCCAACCAGTTTGAGTTTCTTCAATCTGTTCTGTCTTTGATAGCCAGAAATTGCTTTGTAAAAGTAACAAATGTAATCATATCCTACCATCAGCTTAGTATGTGTCAATGCCTTCCCGTTGTTTTTAGTATAAAACCCAAACAACTTTTCATGGCCTGCTAGATCCTCCATTGTCTGCCCTGAGCTCTACTTAATTCTATATTTCCATGACTCAGCACATTGTTACATCTCAGGATCATCTGGGATTTTTCTCTGTCCCTAACTTGCATCTAATTTCTCCCTAATAAGGTAACTGTTTTACCTGCTTGTGTGTTTGCATTGCATGAAATAATCTTTGCTTACTTTCTCTCCTTCATAAGAGTTTATGGTAAAATTACCTTCTCATCCTTATTTCTCAGGCTAAGTCAGTTTCATTCTTATCCTTTTTTTTTTTTTTTTTTTTGCAGTTTTTGGCCAGGGCTGGGTTTGAACATGCCACCTCCAGCATATGGGGCCGGTGCCCTACTCCTTTGAGCCATAGGCGCCGCCCTCATTCTTATCTTTTAAAAAATATACAAACTCATAGAATATTTTCACTTTTAGGATATTTTATTAAACTTTTATTGTGTAAGTCATGTGTGTGGTTATGTGATTAAGGACTGTCTCTACTAATATCTAAGAGCAAGCACTCTTCTATTTCCGTCATTGCCCACACTAACGATGATCCCGGGAAACAATAGACAGCTAACTAAGGTCTGTAAAATTAGTTAGTCAACAAATAAGTAGATCACAAACAGAAAACCAAGTCAGAAATGCTGAGATGAGATTTTAAAGCCACTTTTTAAATTAATGTAAAACTTCAAAAACATACAAAGTAGCTGATTAGTATTTTCCAACTTTGAAAAAGCAAGCATGATTGCTACTAGTAGGCTATTTTATAACACAGGCTCTCATGAAAAGGAAAAAAAAAAGCACTGAATTTATCTTACTTTTTTAAAAGTCATTTTCTCATACTGAGCATTACCTACCTTTCACTTTTATCTTGCAACCTTCTTCCAAAGGGTTTTCAAGCTCTTCCCTTTCAATACATCATTTAAGTTACTACCAACTATCTATAATAAGTCAGACAATTTACCTGCTTGCATAAAAATAAATGAATAAATATATCTTTGATTCCTTAACATTATATTTCCCAAGTGAAACTGTCATTGCCCAAGGAAGTCGAATGGGAATTCACTGAATTGAAGGAAGAAATTGTTAGAGCTTTTATTTATATCTATTATAAATCCCAAATATGAAATAAATTAAGCTACAATAATATTGAATATACAGATTGATAGTTGTTAGAAAGTTATGCAATACTTGATTATATTGACAAATAAGAGAAATAATAAAACTGCAAGAATTAGCCAAATATGCGTAGGTGTGTGTGAGAGAGAGATACAAAGTCTCCTTAGTTATCTGCACTATCTGATAGGAATTCATCACACCCTGGTGTCCAAATATTATTGAGTTAACACACTAGTGCTACTGTATTTGTTCTTCTTTAGACAGCAATGAAAAGCTTACAGAATAAATGTAGATACACAACAGACACTTTTGCATTTAAAATGTCAGCATATACTCATATGCACTTCTTTTTTAGTATTACTTACACATTTTATGATCCTGAAAAATAATTGAAGATTTCTGACAAAAATTCCTTTTGAGCTTAAATAAACATATTTTTTCAAAAAATTAGAAAGTTTTAGTGATACTCAAGGACACTCATAACCTTGATTGATAGCTCTGAATTTTAATTTTCTACCTTTGCAGAAAGATCTGACAATTAAGTTTGTGAACTTGCCACTATGTTTTTACATTGGCAGCACTATAAAAACAACTTGGTAAGGTTTCATAACCTTGATATATCAGTGACTCACAGTTGTGTCTGTGTCAATGTGTGGGGGTGCAACGGACCGCCCTGTCGGTGGCCTTCAGTCCGAGGGAGTGCAGGGAGAAGGAACGAGGAAAGTTGAGAGGTCGGCGCAGGAAAGACAGTCTGACACACTACGGGTTGGAGTATGCAGCTGTGAATTTATTGGGTACACATGTTGGTATTTATACATTTTTACAGAGCTTACATAATGCAATCTTTTTCCTTACGTGTGCGGGTTATCTTTGCGTTTACAAGTGTGATTTATCATGCATTGTTATGTTTTAACGTTCCGCTTCCGGAGGGTGGCGGTTATTAGTCAACTCTGCTCGCTTCCTCCTATCTCGGTTTCTTATTATCTTTTTAGAACAGCTTGACATCTTCTTTACGTTAATGTTTGACTAATTCTACATTTACTATTTGATCTTATTGTTATTGATAATTATAATTTTGATTTAGAGTAAATTCTTTGACAAGTATTATTTTTCCTATTGATTTTTATTATGCGTGACAGTTGGTGAAACAAGATGTTCTGAACAGGACTTTATGGTGGGTGGATGTGTTTCAGTGACTTTGTAACTTATGTAGATAATTTGTATTTCATGTCCTTGGGCTTATCGTCTTAGCTCACTGGTGGGAAAACATCTTTATGTGTTCATTGTTGGTGTCACTGAGTTTAGCAGCTCACAAGGCTGTGCTCTATCTGGATTAGTAGTGCATTGTGCTCATTCTTAGGAAAGTACATATTGACAATTTATCAGAACAAACAGACTTCTGGTACAGGATGACAAACACATGAGTAGACGCCACAATCTTTAAACTTAAGCGGGTAACTGAGCATGCTAGGCAACATTTCTGATGCTGTGCATACTGGGGGCGCTGGGGGCAAAGCTCCGGGGAGCACAAACCACCTTCCCGTCGTTCTATAACGCGGACAGCACTGCCTCACTACGGCTATATGCCGTGGGTGCGGCATGGGGGTGTCTAGTTCACTGAAGGTCATTATCATTGTTGTGTGTTTTGGTGTCCTGTTGCCAGAATGTCAGAACTTGAATTAGAACAACAAACATTTGCTAATTTCTTATTGGCAAGAGTAGAAGTGGAACAAGGACATGTTAGTCTAAGTTTATGGGGTAATGACATGAAGAAAACAGCACTGTACAATGGATTAAATGTGTTTACGAAGGGAAAGAAAGTGTCACTGATGAAGAGAGGCCAGGGAGCCTTCAGGAAGCTGAACTGATGAAAAAAACTGCAAAAATTCCTCCAGTTGTATGTCAGAATCATTGCCTGACTGTGAGAAGCATAGCAGACCAAGTAAACATTGATAGAGAAAAGGGACTCTCATACTAATGTACACAGCTATGATTTAATAAAAATAAATAAATAAAAAAATTAAAAAAAAGAGAAAAGGGAATCTTAACTGAAAACCTCGGCATGAGAAAGGTCTGTTGCATCACAATTCACCAGCTCATATGGCCCTTTCTGAGAGGGAGTTTTTTCGCCAGTAAACAAATAACTGTATGGAAACACTCTCCCTACTCACCTGATCTGGCATCCAATGGTTTTTCTTTACCTGAAGATAAAGGAAGTAGTGAAAGGAAGACATTTCGATGACATACAGGATCTCAAGGGTAATATGATGACAGCCTTGATGGCCATTCTAGAAAAAGAGTTCCAAAATTGCTTCGAAGGGTCAACTAAGGCTGGCATCTGTGCATAACTTCCCAAGGGGAGTACTTGGAAGGTGACTGTAGGGATATTTAATAATTAAGTACGTAGCATGTTTTCTAGGATGAATTCATGAACTTAATTGCTAGACCTTATAAGTAACAAAGCATTGACATGTAAACAAATGTAATTTTGGATTTAATTATCTGTATTTGTAAAATATTCTGCATCTCATAAAAAGGAAAAAAAAGAGAATAAAAGAGAAGCAAAGATTTAAGCCCCAAATATGGACTTATTCTGACTCTATTAAAAAAATGTTTGCTTCATGTAAATAATTATTCCAGTGAAATTTAATCAAACTTCAAACACAAGATATGTTATGGATATGTCAGTATTAGGTATATTTTTTAAAACTGCAAATACTTGACTAAAAACAAAAAGAATTATTTTATTTTAACTGTAAGTTAATACGATAAGCTGTTCAACAAATTTTACAATACTACCCCCGTCTTGAACTGAACCACCCACATTTAATTTTATAGACTAGATAATCTAGATCAGCTTAGCAAGGATGAGAAAAAGGATTTTTTTGTTTGTTTTCACTTTTAACTAGCCTAATTAAAATGGCAATACACTTAATCTTATTCCAATTTCTGCCCACATTATCTTAAAGCACAGAGGCCCTTGAATAGCATTATCTTAATTGGTCAAGTGTTACTATACCCTAATTTTTTCTTCTTCAGTACATTTTTTAATAAAATATGCATTTTTATTCAACTACTTTTTCATGGCTAGTACTTCTTAGTGCAATTATTTAAACTCTACTAATTAACTATATTTAAAAGTTTGCCTTTTTAAACAAGTGCAATAATCTTTCATGCAATTTTCCAAATTCAATACTTTTTAACATTTCATAAGCAAAAAAATCCACAAAAAAAAGTTAAGTAAGAAAATTCAGTGGAATTTTGAGTAATTTCTTTTTTTTTATTAAATCATAACTGTATACATTGATATGATCATGGGGCATCATACACTCGCTTCATAGACCATTTGACACATTTTCATCACAATGGTTCACATAGCCTTCCTGGCATTATCTCAGTTACTGTGCCAAGACATTTACATTCTACATTTACGAAGTTTCGCAAATACCCCTGTAAGATGCACCACGGGTACAATCCCACCAATCCCCCTCCCTCTGCCCACCACCCTCCTCCCTCCCCTCCCTTTCCCATTTCCCACTATTCTTAGGTTGTAACTGGGTTATAGCTTTCATGTGAAAGCCCCAAATTAGTTTCATAGGAGGGCTGAGTACATTGGGTACTTTTTCTTCCATTCTTGAGATACTTTACTAAGAAGAATATGTTCCAGCTCCATCCATGTAAACATGAAAGAGGTAAAGTCTCCATCTTTCTTTAAGGCTGTATAATATTCCATGGTGTACATATACCACAATTTATTAATCCATTTGTGGATCGATGGGCACTTGGGCTTTTTCCATGACTTAGCAATTATGAATTGGGCTGCAATAAACATTCTGGTACAAATATCTTTGTTATGTTGTGATTTTTGGTCTTCTGGGTATATGCCCAGCAGAGGAATTACAGGATTGAATGGCAGATCTATTTTTAGATCTCTGAGTGTTCTCCATATCTCTTTCCAAAAGGAATGTATTAATTTGCATTTCCACCAGCAGTGCAGAAGTGTTCCCTTTTCTCCACATCCATGCCAACATCTCTGGTCTTGAGATTTTGTGATATAGGCTAGTCTCACTGGAGTTAGATGATATCTCAAAGTAGTTTTGATTTGCATTTCTCTGATGATTAAAGATGATGAGCATTTTTTCATATGTCTGAAGGCCACGCGCCTGTCTTCTTCAGAGAAGTTTCTCTTCAAATCCCTTGCCCAGCCTGCGATGGGATCCCTTGTTTTTTTCTTGCTGATGTATTTGAGTTCTCTGTGGATTCTTGTTATTAAACCTTTGTCAGGGATATACCCTGCAAATATCTTCTCCCATTCTGAGGGCTGTTTGTTTGCTTTACTTACTGTGTTCTTGGCTGTGCAGAAGCTTTTTAGTTTGATCAAGTCCCAGTAGTGTATTTTTGAAGCTGCTTCAATTGCCCGGGGGGGTTCTCCTCATAAAATACTCTCCCAAACCAATTTCTTCAAGGGTTTTCCCTGCACTCTCCTCTAGTATTTTTATAGTTTCATCTCTTAAGTTTAAATCTTTAATCCAATGAGAGTCTATCTTCGTTAATGGTGAAAGGTGTGGGTCCAATTTCAGTCTTCTGCAGGTTGCCAGCCAGTTCACCCAGCACCATTTGTTAAATAGGGAATCTTTTCCCCACTGAATGTTTTTAATTGGCTTGTCAAAGATCAAATAGCGGTAGTAGCTGGATTCATCTCTTGGTTCTCTATTCTGTTCCAGATATCTACTTCTCTGTTTTTGTGCCAGTACCATGCTGTTTTGATCACTATCAATTTGTAGTAAAGTCTGAGGTCTGGTAGTGTGATTCCTCCTGTTTTGTTTTTATTTCTGAGTAATGTCTTGGCTATTCGAGGTTTTTTGAGTAATTTCTTATGAGAATAGTTTTAAGGTCAATCTATATCTTTAAATAATATCTTTTATGTTTATATGCATTGCTTTTTATTTTTATCACCACAATTATTTGGTGTTTGAACTTATTTTTTAAATAAATGAAGAATTTGAAGAGAAAAAAGAATTATGCAAACTGATATTTAATCTGAACACTATTACTTGAGCCTTTAGGCAAAAATTGATAACACAGTATCTTCTTGTATAACTTCAGGAATCTCTAAAATGACTACATCAAACGTGTGCCTGATTTTATTGTCTGACTTTTCTCTACTGTAAGTCTGTGAATTGACAATAAATATTGAACCTTTACTCTGCACAGAAAATAATTGTATTATAAAAAAAAAATTGGAAACATTGAGTTTTCCTGAGAAAAGAATGCAGTAGACAGCAAAGCAAATAACTGTTGTAGTCAAAATTATGGCTGAAAAATATCACATAGTGCTTACATGTTGGAAATATCAAAAGGTTTTCTTTTCCAGAATTTTATTTTTAAAGATAAGGTTAAATGTGAGATAAATTATTATAATGTTCATTGATAGTCACTGAGTTACTTAAATCTTATCACTTATATTTTAATTACAAAATCAGTCCTTGTGTGAAAAGTTAAACTTCACTCTATTCAGAATTTCAGATTAAGTCTGCACTTGGGCTATCTTGAGAGCAAATCATAGAATTCTGAGGTTGCAAACCTAGCCGTTAGTGTAGTCCAGTCCATTTCTGTTATTTTGGAGCTATGGGTAACACAATTCCAAGTTAAGGAGTAATAGCATTTAATGAATACCTGTGCAGATAGAAAAACCTATTGGTACATGCATTCTCTCACTTAATCCTCATAATAAACAAACTCTAAGGCGGGTGTTTTTATTATCATCAACATTTGACATGAAATTATTTATCACTATTTTTTAAACATTGAAATGAGAATATTATAGAAGATGTATAAAATCAAATTGAATAACATTAAGAGGAAAGATGTTCATCCATTGTCAACCATTTTTAGGTATTCACTTTTAAGATTTTGGTGTCCATAATGTACACATATATTTTTCAGGAACAAGATAGTAATACTATTAAAATAATAATAAAAATTTCTTGTATTTCTCATCATTATAAACATTTTTAAATATTGAAATTTTTTTCTGACAGCTATTATTTGTGTTTTGTGATGAATATATTTATGTTCATGAAACTACATACACTAAACTAGTCACACCATGTTTTATGACTGGCAAATTTCTGATACTATACAGTCCTAATATCTTAAAAATTTATACTTGTAATCAATGCCATTTTAGAGATAAGGTAATTGAGATACACACATTTAAGCAACCCAGCTAGTACACTGCCATTTCCAAAGCTTGTTCATGTATCCTTGTTTCAATACTGAACTAGCATGATTTTCTTATTATAGTTCCCCTGCAGGTTGTTAATAGATATGCTATCAAATTGATAAACATTTTAATAACTACAAATTTTGATTTCTGGCTGGGCATGGTGGCTCGTGCCTGTAATCCTAGTGCTTTAGGAGGTGGAAATGGGAGGATATTTTGAGATCTGAAGCGTGAGACTGCCTTGTGCTACCTGCCTACAAAAGATATATTTATATAAGATAAAAATTTTTTAAAAAGTTGATTCTTAATATCAACTTTTATAAATCTTAGTCATATTTTAGTATAGGTAGTTCCCAAGTCATAAACATTCTACCTACCTACAACTTGCACTTATGAATGGAGGCTGTTACACGTAGTAGATAAAAATGTACCTAGTCCAACCTACAAACAAATTCAACTTAAGAACAAACCTACAAACCTATCTTTTGTAACCTGGGGACTTCCTGTATTAGCTTTGCCCAATTGCCTTTGTACTGATTATTTAATAGTTAGGATATATTACTAGAGGTAGCATCAATGAGATAATTAGATGAGTTAGAATTTTTTTTTCATCTTTTATACTTTTACTTCATTTTTATTTTTTGTTTTTATTAAATCATAACTGTGTACATTTATGCATATATGGGTTTCACTGTACTGATTTAATAAACAATGTGAAATGCTTACATTCAACTGATTAGAACAGCCATCACAATTATATTCTTTATAGTTTTGAAATGTTCCACTGCATCATGTACATTAGGTGAGGTCCCCCCCAAAATCCTCCCACCTCCTGCTTCCCATGTCCCCTCCCCTCTCTCTCCTTTTCCCTTCTACTTTCTGGACTGTAGTTATGTTTTATCATTCATATGAATGTGTAGGTGATTCTATATTGAATTCATAGTAGTACTGAATACATTGGATACGATTTGTTCCATTCTTGAGATACATTACTAAGAAGAATATATTCTAGCTCCATCCAGGTAAGCGTAAAACGTGATGTCTCCATCTTTTTTATGGCTGTGTAGTATTCCATTGTGTACATATGCCACCATTAGTTAATACAGTCTTGGGTCAATGGGCACTTGGGCTGTTTTCATTTCTTGGCAATGATGAATTGGGCTGTAATAAACATCCTGGTCCAAATGTAAAATGATGTTTGTTCATCTGGGTATCTATAGTAGAGGAATTGCAAGATTGAATGGTAGATCTACTTTTAGTTCCTTGAGTATTCTCCAAACCTTTACCAAAAAGGTCGTATTAGCTTGCATTCCCACCAGCAGTATAGAAGTGTTCCCTTTCTCCGCATCCACGCCATCATCTGTGGCTTTGGGAATTTGTGATGTTTTACTGGAGTTAGGTGATATCTCAAAGTGGTTTTGATTTGCATTTCTCTGATGATTAAAGATGATGAGCATTTTGTCATGTGCTTAGAGGCCATGCACCTGTCTTCAGAGAAGTTTCTGTTCAAGTCTCTTTCCCACATAGAAATGGGATTATTTGTTCTTTTTCTTTTTGATTAGTTTGAGTTTTCAATGGATTCTAGTTATCAGACCTGTCAGGTCTGTGAAATCAGTGCCTGATCTTTTTTCTTGAGTTCCTAGTCTACAACATCCCAGGGCAGCAGTGGGTTTAAACCACACTTTTCCATTTTCTTACAAATCCACGACTTGAAAAGGAAAGAAAGTGTCCTTGAATATGTTTGCACACAGATAGAAAGAAACTTTCTGAAGCAGGAATTGAGTGTGGAGAAAAGAACTCCACTCTTTTGTAATAGTTTGAAATACAAGAAGAACAACAGGAAACACTGACAGCCACTTAGCAGGAATCGAGTTAGAACTTTTTCTTACTATTGCTTGCTAACATTGTCACATTTCCATCTATTATCACTATCAATTTCTATCATCAGGGCAGCAAAATATTGCCCTATGAAAGGCTAATACAATAGTACTGTTTTATAACATATATTTGTTATTTGATACATCTAACAGATATACAATATTTTACTGATTTTCATTCTTAATATTTTATTATTAAGTTAGGCCATTGTTTCTGATAATTAGTAATTTTTGCCTGTTTTTAAATGAATTTGCAAATGTTTGTTTTTAGTTTATTTGTTGGTAGGATGATTGCTTTTCTTTTTTTTTTTTATTGTTGGGGATTCATTGAGGGTACAATAAGCCAGGGTACACTGATTGCAATTGTTAGGTAAAGTCCCTCTTGCAAGGATGGTTGCTTTTCTGAACATCTTGAATGAGCTTTTCATACCTCTGTGAAAATTACTACATTTCTCTAATTTTTCAAAAAATTTTTTTTATTAAATCATAGCTGTGTACATTAATGCAATCATGGGGTACAATGTGCTAGTTTTATATACAATTTGAAATTTTTTCATCACACTGGTTAACATAGCCTTCATGGCATTTTCCTAGTTATTGTGTTAAGACATTTATATTCTACACCTAGTAAATTTCACATGTACCCTTGTGAGATGCACCATAGGTGTGGTCCCACCAATTAGTCTCCCTCCACCCATCTTCCCCCCTCCCCTCCCTTCTTCTTCCCTTTCCCCTTCTTCTTGGGCTATAAGTGGGTTATAGCTTCTGTAAGAAAACTATAAATTGGTTTCATAGTAAGACTGAGTACATTGAATCCATTTGCAATAATTACTCAGTAATTGACATTTACAATAATCCTCATCTAATACATATAAAAAATATCTATTCAGAAGTTATTTTTTATAATGATGTTCATATTCATCATTTTGCAGTTTTTAAATAAATCCCAGTTTTTATTTTTGCTTTTATCATCCTAGGTGAACAGTTATTTCATCCAGTGCTTTCTACAAGGCATACAGATTTTGTCCATTGAGTCTCTTGTTTTCTCCCTGTGTGCCAGCCTCCTTTCCCCTTTTTGGTAACAGCAAGGTGAGTTGCAAGCCAGTCTGGAAAGCTTCTTTCTCTGTTCGAGAAATGCCATCATTACTCATGGGAACTGCCATATCAGCCTCTTAACAAAACTGATGCTTTCACTCTTGCCCCATTAGTGATCATTTTCCACACAACAAGAATTAACTTTTCATCTCACCTCTGCGTTTCTTAGCATTTCAGTATACAATCCGTATTTTTACAAGCCCTATATAACATAATTTGGCCTTTCCACTTCTTTGACCTACTGCACACTCTACTTAATTCTCTATGCCCTTAAAACACAGGTCTTCTTTCTATTGTTAACCACTGTGTTAAACAAAGAATTCCTGAAGGAAAGGAAAGCACTGCTTATTTCTCCCACCTTCCGCTAACTGCCTGCCTACAAGCTCTTTCAGGCTGTCTGAAGATCACGCTTACTACTTCTTCCACAGTGATACCTGAGACCCTTTGCTTCAGTATCTTTTTTAGCTGTAGAACATATTCTTGCCTATCCACCCTGACTCATAAATTTTCACAGTCGATATTAGGATTCAAAACTTAATGCAATAAGTTCTTGGAAAATGTAAAATTCTTATATAAACTTCTATGTCTATTCTATTAGAGCTCAGCGGAATTGGTAGTATACGTAGTCCCATTAAAATAGCTTGTTAACTATTTTAAAATGTACCATATCCATTCCTTTTTCAAGACCTGAACATTTACTATTTTTTTTCTGCTTGGAATCGTCTTCTTGTTATTCATATCTGAGCTTTCTGTTCCCTACTTAGACTTTCCTGGTTCATCTTAAAGTAGTAATTTAACCTCTAACTATCTTCTAAATTCAGTCACCCTGTTATGATTTAAAAGTATTTACAAAAAAAAAAATAAAAAAAAATAAAAGTATTTACAATATCTATCATTGTTTTATTGTTGGTATTCATGTTTATTATCAACCACATCACTCTCCACCACCACTAAAATGGTCCATGAGGGAAGAGATTTTTAATCTGTTTTTTTTTCATCAATGCATACATAATGCTTCCTACAACTCCACAAAAGGCACCACTAATTATCTGTTGAATAAATAAATGCATCATTTCTTAGTGTCCAGTTTGATTTTCAAATACGTTTTTCTTCTCAATTGAAGAAAATTGAGAATCTCCTAATAATTGGAGTGTAATAAAAAATGGGCAAACCCAGTTTTTACTTTCTCACAGCACCTTTTATGCCCTCAATGATTTACTTTTTGTGAAAATGATGATTTAAAAAGCAATATGCCATTTTTAGTGTTCTCTCAAATCCCCACCCTACCCTCTGTTCTCACCAAGCTTTTTCTCTTTTTACTTCTAAGTAATTTCTGGCCAAATATAGAAATAGTAACTTCACAATATGGCAATAAGACCTTAGCTTTGACACCTGCACAGTTAGAATGGTTACTCTCTCTCTCGGTGGTGTGGGTAGGTATATTCATTTTGAATTGGGAACAAATAGATTAGAAAGTTAAAGTAGTTTATTCTCATTATCTAGGATATTTTTTACTCCGTTTATAATAGCATAGTTAGACCACAAAATAGTTTTGTCAGTTTGTATTATTTTGCTCAAAACCATGTGTTCTTGGGTTTGGGTAGGCTGTAATATTTAAATATGGGTCTTTTAATAAGTATATTAATAGAAGTTTGGGAGATTAGAAATAAAGTCTGCTACCAGAAAATAAATGAGCGTGTCTTCCTTTTGTACTTCATGCTTATATGCTTCAAACTTCTGAAATGCCAGACTTCCCCTGCCTAAGTCAAATCATTCTTAGAGACCCGTGTTGGTTATATAATCTATGCCTGCAGATTCTAAGCCTGTGATCTTGCCCATGGCAGTGTTACCTCCTAAGAAATCATGAATGGAAACATGATAACAATAAAACTGAAAACTTTCAAGTTCAATTACTTATAGGAACTTAACAGAAAGAACTAACGGGAGGCAATATAAACATTGATACAAAAGTCTAATTTTATTATGCTACTTTCCCATCACAATGAAATTAGCTCATCACTAGTACTGTCACCAACACCAAAAATTTGAAGTTAATTATTATGGCTATATTTTTTCAAAAACTATCAGAATTCAATATGCACAAGATATGCCCTTCAATGTAATGAATAATATCAATATTCAATATATCCTCTCAACAAGCCTGGTTATTAGAAGACAAAGAACAATGTCAATTAAATGATTTCATCCTTCCTGGAAAAAAAAATGTGAGTATTACTCCTAAAATAAGTGTTTGTTCTCATCTTTTGTTGTTGTTGTTTTACTATAGAGAATAATAATATAAAACTCCCAGATGTGTGAATTCTGCTTTAGAAAATATGTTCTTTATATTTTGGAGACACATAATTGTAAGCATCCAGTAGCATAACCATAATTAATAAAATAAACATATTTCAGAAGAGGAAAAGACATTAAATGTAAAGGTAGGCAATTAATTAATAAACTCCTTATGCTTCATTCATGCCCAGACAGGAGTAAATGTAATAAATTGGAAAGACATTGGAATAAGTAATAGTAGTGTTAAAAATAGCCAATACCAGCTCCATCTCCTCATCATCTGTATCCTTTCTGTAGTAAATCTTCATGTTTTTTTTCTTCCCAGTTACATTTTAAGACTTTAAAAATCTCAGAAGAATGAGCTATCTTTAGACCTTAAAAAATAAAGTCTTCTCCATACATCTCTCAACAATCTAAAGAATCATATTACATATATGGCATGCATATTCTAGATACAACTCACAGAACTATTTGCAAAAATAGAGTACAATTTTTGACTATTTTATGATTAAACACAAAATATCAAAACCTTAAGCATTTTGGCTTTGAATGGAGAAGTCTAAATTAGAGAAGTCTAAGAATTATTATAGAATAATTAGAGAAGTCTAAGAATTATTATAGAACCATTAAAATATATAAAGCAGTTTAACTGAAACTTCATCTATTTTCTTGGACCCAACAAAGAGTTTAGGTTGCAGGGCAATCAATTAGCCCACAATTTAAAAGAAGACAAGCACCTATAGGAAGCAACAGAATGTCAAACATGAAGTAACCTAGAATAAATGTAGTCAAACAATAAGCAGAATTTTGGTTAGGAGAGAGAGATGGTGTGGAGGCCTTGGGGGAGGGTTTGCACTCTCTTGTAAGGTTTCACTGGTTGCATAATGTTGGATAAACCACACTTATGCAAAGTTCTATACAGGAAAAATGAAAGATCATAAGGAACTAAGGAAAAACAATGAGCTAGTAAGTAGGTTTTAAGGCAACCATGTTAATAATTACAGTAAATACATACTACAAAAATAAATTAATAAAAACCCAAGATCCACCTACGTATGTAAACAAGAAGCACACTTTATTTATTTTTTACTGAACCAACAGACTTTTTTTTTCTTTTCTCATAGCTCTGAAGGCTGAAACATTCAAGGTTAAGGTGGCAGCATGATAGGGTCCTGCTGAGGGTTTTTTTCCTATACTACAGGCTCAAGTCTCCTTCTTGTGTCCTTACTTGGCAGAGAGGGGACAAAAAGAAATAGAGAAGGAGGAGGAGGAGGAGGAAGGGGATAAGGAAAGAGAAAGAGAAGGAGAAGAAGCACACTTTAAATACTTGTCCAAGACAAGGACTTTTGTTTAAATATTTGATCCATTTTGAATCAATTGGTGTATTGAGGAGAGATAAGGATGCATTCTTATTCTTCTGCATGTGGGTTTCCAGGTTTCTCAACATCATTTATTGAGAAAACTCTCTTGTCTCCATTATGTCTTAAGTCTCCTTTGCTCTTTTGTCATAAATTAATTGACTGTAGGTATGTGAGTGTATTTCTGAGTTCATTTTTGTACCTCTACCCTCAATATGAATATTTTTATGCCAGTACAATATGATTTTGATTACTATGGATTTATGATATATTTTGAAAACCAGTAATATGATGCCTTTAGCTTTGTTCTCTTTTTCAAGTTCAATAGATTTAGAGGGTACAGGTGCTGTTTTTAGATGGATGAACTATATAAAGCTGAAATCAGGAGTTTCAGTGAAACCATCCTTACAATAGTATACACTGTGCCCAATACGTAGATTTTTATCATTCACCCACAACCTCTCCGTTCTTAGTTTTCAAGGTCCATTACACCACTTTATAACCAAGTATATTCTTTTTTTTTTTTTATTAAATCATAGCTGTGTACATTAATGCAATCATAGGGTACAATGTGCTGGTTTTATATACAATTTGAAATATATTCATCAAACTGGTTAACATAGCCCTCATGGCATTGTCTTACTTATTGCATTGAGACATTTATATTCTGCATTTAGTAAGTTTCACATGTACCCTTGTAAGATGCATTGCAGTTGTGGTCCCACCAATCAGCCTCCCTTCATCCATCCTCCCTCCTCTTCTCCCCTCCCCTCCCTTTCTCCTTTTGGGCTATAATTGGGTTATGGCTTTCATATGAAAGCTATAAATTAGTTTCATAGTAGGGCTGAGTACACTGGATACTTTTTCTTCCATTCTTGTGATACTTTGCTAAGAAGAATATGTTCCAGCTCCATCCATGTAAACATGAAAGAGGTAAAGTATACTCTTTATATAGCTCCTATTTATAATTGAAAACATGTAGCATTTGTTTTTCCATTTCTGAAATACTTCACTTAGGATGATGGTCTCAATTTCCATCCAAATGATAGTATTTCATCCTTGGATGGCTGAGTAGTAATCCATAGTATATAATCACCTTATATTTTTTGCACTCATCAGCTGAAGGACACTTAAGTTGATTTTATAGCTTTGCAATTATGAATTGAGCTACAGTAAACATTTAGGTGCAGGTATTATTTATAAAATGATTTCTTTTCCTTTGACTAGATAACCAGTAGTGGGATTTCTGGGTGGGATGGTAAATCTACCTGCAGTTTTGGTAGAAATCCTTGTACCGTACCACATTTTAAAATTCATTTATATATTAATGTCATAAAACTACAATGGTGGTTAACGTGGGCTGAGGACTTTAAAGTAAGGATGGATGGGAAGATGTTAATTAAAGGATAAAAAAATTCAGTTAGGAGAAATAAGTTCAAGAGATTTATGTGGTCATATAAAACTCTAACCAGATTACTTAGGAAAAAAGAGAAAATACACTAATTGTCAATCACAGAATTTAGTGTGGAAATAAAATTACAGAATTCTGCAGTTCTTAAAGCAATAATAAAGGAATATTATGAAAAACTTTATGCCAATTTGTTCAGCAGTGTAGATGAAATAGATAAATACATTGAAATACAGAATTTGGCAATGCTCATGCAAAAGGAAATATGGAATCTGCAATGGAATTTTTAGATTAAAATTGTCTCAGAAAGAAAGCTATTATTTCAGATGGCTCTAATGCTGCATTTACCAAACAAACCACAGAAAAATAATGTCATCTGTAGTAAACTTAAATTGAAGAGGAGATAATACTTTATAATTCTTGAAGGCCAACTTCTGGTAGAAAACTACAGAAAGCACTCCAAAAAATAAATGCCACAGACTATGATACCTTATGAATATAGATGCAAAAATTCTTTAATTTTTTTACCAAATTAAAACCAACAACAATATAAAAAATGGCAGTATATCATGATCAAGTAGAATTTGTCCCAAGAATGAAACTTTTGTTTAAATTTAGAAAATCAATTAATGTTTTCACTACATCAAAGTATAGAAAATAACATATGATAATCATGAGAAATTAAGAAAAATAATATTTAAACATTTAATATACATTCCTGAGTAAAAATAATAAAAACTTCCTAAATCTGATAAAAAGAAAATAATAAAAACTTCCTAAAAAACTTTTTTAAATAATAAAAAACTTCCTAAATCTGATAAAAAGAAAATCTCCAAAAAGACTTATTATTCACATTATATTTTGTGGTTCATTCCTGAAAACTTTCCTACTAAGACCAGGAACATGGTAAATGTTTTTGTTCCCACCACTTACATTAAACATTATAGTGAATGTTCTTACCAGTGCATTAAGATAAAAAATAAATAAACCTTCTGGATATATATATATATATATATATATATATATACACATATACCAGTACTATCTGTATATATATATCCAGAAGACCAAAAATCACACTTTAACAAAAATATTTGTACCAGAATTTTTATTGCAGTCCAATTCATAATTGCTAAGTCATGGAAGAAGCCCAAGTACCCATTGACTTACAAATGGATTAATAAATTGTGGTACGTACACCATGGAATATTATGCAGCCTTAAAAAAGATGGAGACTTTACCTCTTTCATGTTTACATGGATGGAGCTGGAACATATTCTTCTTAGCAAAGTATCTCAAGAATGGAAGAAAAAGTATCCAAGGTACTCAGCCCTACTATGAAACTAATTTATAGCTTTCATATGAAAGCTATAACCCAATTATAGCCCAAGAATATGGGGAAAGGGGAAAGGGAGGGAAAGGGTGGAGTGAGGGTAATTGGTGGGACCACAACTACGGTGCATCTTAAGGGTACATGTGAAACTTACCAATGTAGAATATAAATGTCTTAACACAATAAGAAAATGCCGTGAAGGCTATGTTAACCAGTTTGATGAAAATATTTCAAATTGTATATAATCACATTGTACCCCATGACTGCATTAATGTACAGGGCTATGATTTTAATAAAAAAAAAAAAAAGAAAGAAAAAAATAAATAAACCATATTCACATTGGAAATCAGAAGTAAAACTATCATTATTCACTGTTAATGTGATTGTCTATGCAGAAAATCCCCTGGCATCTATAAAAATACTAAATCTAGCACCGGCCCCATGTACCGAGGGCAGCGGGTTCAAACCCAGCCCCGACCGAACTGCAACAACAACAACAAAAAATACTAAATCTAGTAAATGAGGCCAGTAATACTGCCAGATATAAAGTCTATATAAAAATCAACTTGTTTCTATGTGTTAACAATAAACAATTGGCATACAGAACTTAAATATTTTGTACAGCAATATCAAAACTATCAAACAATTACCGATAAATTTGCAAAAATAAATTCCAAACCTGTACATTTAAAACTACAAAACTGTGATAGATTTGGAAATTAAAGATTAAATAGATGAATAGATGATCATGATCCTGATTATCAGGATATTCAATATTCTTAAATTCTTAATTATCCACTAATTACAATACAGTGTCAAAAAAGTTACCCCTCTAGTCACCATACAGAAGGAAAATTGAAAATGATAGTTACAAAATATTTACAAAATATTCATTACAAAATTTTATAAAGTGGTGGCCAATTGCAGAGAATATTTTGTAAAATTGTGTTATAAATAATTTGTAACCTGGCTTGGTGCCTGTAGCTCAAGCGGCTAAAGCACCAGCCACATACAACAGAGCTGGAGAGTTCAAATACAACCTGGGCTTGCCAAACAACAATGACAACTACAAAAAAAAAAAAAAATAGAGCTGGGCATTGTGGTGGGCACCTGTATTCCTAGCTACTTGGGAGGCTGAGGCAAGAGAATCACTTAAGCCCAGGAATTGGAGATTGCTGTGAGATGTCATGCCACTGCACTCTACCCAGGGCGACAGCTTGAGGCTCTGTCTCAAAATAAATAAATAAATAAATATAAATAAATATATATATTTTGTAACCAAGGTACATTTACCTACATTTCCCATTTTCCCTCGGTATAGGGACTTTAGGGGTGACTTTTGGGAAAGAGTCTGATATCCAAACTCAAATATTTATTGAAGTGATGCTCTCAAGGGTAAAAGGAGTAATGAGATAGGTTGGAGGAAGGGTCTAAGCAAGATGTGGTCTCAGTTGTAATCCCTCCTGATCCAACCATGGGTCCTCCAACACTGTGGGCTGGTTCCACTTTCTGGCAAGGGAGAAGGGCCAAGAGACGCCTTTGTGCCCGCAGGTTCCCAGTCATGGGTTAGCCTCTACTCCTGGGTGTGAGATAAGAATTAATAGTATAAATTCCAGGATCTGGTATATCCTACTGATATAGTATAATTCTACTGATTTACCAGGCCCTGGAATTTATGTTATTAATCCTACTGATAACCATTCTTTGGAAAGGGGCAGCTATAATTCCTTAGCAATTAACACTCATAGGAGTCTGGCAATGAGTCACTGGCCTAGCAAAGAAATTTGCTTGAGGTATCAAAATTAGAGGGGATAGTACATATAACGGTGAACAAAGCGTTGTTGTGATGATAATAATAACATTTATAATAAATAAATAAATATTAATAATTAAGGTAATAATAAGGAATTACAGTCTCGGGTACAATGGCAATGCTTCAAACATTTACATTGTATTTTCAAGATGATGTGGATTTATTATGCTACAGAAAGATGATTTAATCTGTTAAATTATCAAAGGAGATAAAAACATAAAGCATTTATTAAGGACTTTAAGCATAAAGTCCTTAATAAAATATTTAAGGACTTAACATAAGATAATGTTAGATTGTCAAAGCTAAATTTGATATTATAGCATCTATGCAGCCCCTAAAAGTCATGATTTAATATTTCAGAATTTGGAAAATGTTAATAATTTTTTAATGCAAAAAGGTAAGCTACACATCAGCACATTCAACAAAATGCTAAGTTATTGGTTAAGAAAAATACATACGTTTATTTTAAATCTCATGACATCAAAATATTAACACATTTAAATCTAAGTTGTTCAATGATAAATATGTTTATTTTCTTTTTATACTCTTGAGTTCTCCATTTTTTCAGAGAAAATATCTAATTTGAAATAGAAAATAAGAAAATATTATATACTTATGTATAAAAGGGCAATATTAGTAAAATGAACACACTAATAATTTTTATAAAATTATTACATAGGTATAATATGTGAACATATAACAGAAATATTATCAAAAGATCAGGTAATATATTTTGATAATTCTTTTAAAATAATATGATACTATTAATATTTATTGAATCCTTATTATGGACTAGATACTAGTATAAGCATTTATTATTAATATACATAATCTTATTTAATTATTCTAAAAACCCTAATAGGCAAGTTATAATTGTTTTTTTTTACATTTAGAATATTAGGGGATACATATGTATACCATTGAGTACTAATCAGCCACTCAGCCATAAAGAAAAAAAAACGGCAATATAGTATCTTTTGTGACAATCTGAAAAGAACTGGAAATCATTCTTCTGCGTGAAATATCACAAGGACAGAGAAATGGCACAGGTTGATCTTTGCATCTTCACATTATAGACTTGCCTAAGGCCACACAGTTCCTAAGAAGTGTAAGACCAGCACCTATTCATTGAATAAATTAATTTTATCCTTCGTATTCATTGCTGTCTACTGATATTTTAGAAAAAAAAAAAGGAGACAAAAGCATAAGTCATTTAGCCTGTTTATTTAACTAAAAGTTGTTAAAGTGAAATCTTAACAAAAACAGAGTGATGGTATCATTTAGTCCGAAGGCAATTGGTAGTGGACAGAACCATGCAAGTTAGGTCATCCAGAGTTCACTAACTAGCGTATAGCTTACTAACTAGCTTTACAATCAAGGTCATGTGAGATATCTAGAAGTTTCTCTTCTTTTTTTATATGTCACAAGAGCTTTCAAGCTGTAGAATTGTCTTTTTAGCATTAGCCACTAACCTACCAAAGTTATCAATAATTTAAGTTAAAGGAATTATGTTACTATCTCTGAATTAAATGCCATCTTCCTTTTGCAACTCTTACCCACAAAAACTGTCTATCATTTTTATTTCAGGTCCCTATGACAATATCCTGAGCATTCTTCCCAGCCATAATAGTTCTGTTTGCTCATTTTTCTAAAATCTATGTCACTTATTATTACAGATACTCACATGGCAGCTAGAATTTGATGCTTTGTTTGGTAACTTTTAAAATATTATTTTATCTACCACTATTACATTATAAACACTTGAGAGTACAAAAGCACATCTGTGTTTCTTTCATGATATTTATGCAAGTTCTCCAGGCTCACTACATAATTATTGAATAAACCATGATAGTCACTTTTAATCAGCTGCTCTTGTAAGATCCTAGAAAAGGAGTCCATTGTGATATTGAATCAGAATCATACACAAAGGACAGCGGCTGCTTCTGCAGATAAGAGTCACAAGTTCAAAGCTCCATAGGGAGCAGATTCTTTGGTTACAGGAAGGGCCCATTATTAGAAAGTAACAAGAAAGTATCCAAATTTATGCACATAGCTACATGACGATCTTATGCTGTTGATATTTGTGGATTATTATAATTTTGAAATATATTCTGTTTAATGTTCTTCATTTTCTCTTGAAGCTAGTTACTGTCAGTTCATATTAAATGTCTTAAGGCCAACACTTCATTAAAATACATGAATTGTGAAAGATGTATTATTTTTCATTTAATGTGTTTAAAAATATTTTTTGGTGTTTTCTCAGTACTCAGTTTATTTTTGAGGTTTATCATAAAAAAAGATTAACCTGAGATAATGGAAATTCATGTTTGAAAACTGCCAAAAAGCTTCCTGTTCAAGTGGTTCTTGGCCTGTTGTTTTCTTCCATAAGATGCCTTTTCTTGTGAGAAAAAGAAAGTGAGTTTCAACATTACGAGGGGAAAAAAAGCCACTTTTTCCAAGAATACTTTTGATAAGTTATTTGGGATTCTGCTATATTTAGCACTTAAAATAAGTTTCAAAACAACAAAACATTTTCAGTCACAGCCTTTAAGTTTTATTTGTATTACTTCCAGCTTTGAGATTCACAGCTCTATAACTTATAAAACAGATTAAAACCTAGACAGGTGGTATGGAAAAAGAATAATGGAAAACACAGTTATCAGGGATCTGAAGTGGTCAATACTTTATAAGTTTGTGCCAACTTTTCTGCTTTAGTAAAAGGTAAGTTCATTGGAAATAAACAGAAGGAAAAATAGCAGATAAGGTGAATCAATAGCATAATTTTATTTCAAGCACCACAAATATAAATAGCAGTATTAGTTTAAAGGAGAGAGACCAAGAAATTCAAAGCTAATGCTAAAATAAAATAATAATATGTGAGTAAATACAGTAAAAGGTAAAAACCAAGCGTATTACTTTTTGAAGAGCAATTATCTATAGCTGGTATGATATCTAATTGTATAGTAAAGATTGGGTTTGAGAATATCATAGAACAAAAGCTAAAAGGCACAATAAGAAGAAACATGTTCAAACATATACACTTTTACTATATATATATATAAGCAGGAAAAAGGATGACTTTTAGAGTGAAAACTTGATTATATTCAATGTATGATGTTGATAAAACGTTTTAGATTATCAGTGCTTAAGAAATTTTACAGGACAGTAGTTACTTCTATTAAAATTTTCTTATGAACAGTACATTAAATAATCTAATGAAAGAATGGATGTAAGTTTTCATGTCCGATGCACATTCCTTCAGTGTTTATAACAGTAATTCGTGAAAAAAAAATTACTTTCTGGGCTAAAAAATTTAATATTCTTATATGTGGATTTTCATTTTTAAAACATTAACAGACTTAGATGCATGATGCAATTATTTGTTTAGAGCTTTTCTCATTCATCAGAAACCGTATTATGTTCTTTTTTGTTGTTCTTATGTGTTTTGTAAAACATGCTGGAAAGGCAGTCTATTGTAAAGTTTTTGTGTTTTATTTTCAGCATTTATGTAAGCGTCACCGTGCTCATTTTCTAATATGATTAGATGGTTGTAAATAAAATGCATTGAAGCAGACACAATCTAATACTAACAATGCTGAGCAACTAGAAATATGTTATAATAATGGCAAAAAGGTTCATTTGAAACGGGAAAGATAGAAATGAATTTTATTTGAATTTTCAATATCAACCAAAGCAATACCCAAAACATCTGAAATACCATAAAAACCAGCCTGGGTGCAAAGACCTCTTTTCTAATTTCATAAATTGATCTCCATTTACTATTCGAAGCCAACAAGAATATACTTTTGGAAAAGCAATGCAACACTTAATACATTCTGACAGAATCTTTATTGTGCTTGCTGGTGACACTAGTGTGGTGCCCAGTGGAACAGCCTCATTATCTTGTTAAACTATAGTAGAAGGTTGCATTTATTTATCAGTGGGAGGTATGAAAAAGGAGGAAAAGGAAACTTCTTTGAATGAAGGTTATGAAATGTGCACTTTAACTGTCACTATTAAAATCAAATGAGCATGGGAGACAGGTTTAGAAAAAAATGTGTTGTCTTTTTTTCCTTAAAATAATGATTTTAGGCAGGTTAGAACACATTTTATTTATTTTTTTTTAATTTTTTTTTTAATTTTTTTATTAAATCATAACTGTATACAATGATATGATTATGGGGCATCATACACTCACTTCATAAACCATTTGACACATTTTTATCACAGTGGTTAACATAGCCTTTCCGGCGTTATCTCAGTTACTGTGCCAAAACATTTACATTCTACATTTACCAAGTTTCGCAAATACCCCTATAATATGCACCACAGGTGTGTCCCACCGATTCCCCTCCCTCTACCCACCCCCCCCTTTCCCACTTCCCCCTATTGTTAAGTTGTAGCTGGGTTATAGCTTTCATGTGAGAGTCCAAAATTAGTTTCATAGTAGGGCTGTGTACATTGGGTATTTTTTCTTCCATTCTTGGGATACTTTACTAAGAAGTATATGTTCCAGCTCCATCCATGTAAACATGAAAGAGGTAAAGTCTCCATCTTTCTTTAAGGCTGCATAGTATTCCATGGTATACATATACCACAATTTATTAATCCATTCGTGGATCGATGGGCACTTGGGCTTTTTCCATGACTTAGTTATTATGAATTGGGCTGCAATAAACATTCTGGTACAAATATCTTTGTTATGTTGTGATTTTTGGTCTTCTGGGTATATGCCCAGCAGAGGAATTACAGGATTGAATGGCAGATCTATTTTTAGATCTCTGAGTGTTCTCCATATATCTTTCCAAAAGGAATGTATTAATTTGCATTCCCACCAGCAGTGCAGAAGTGTTCCCTTTTCTCCGCATCCACGCCAACATCTCTGGTCTTGAGATTTTGTGATATAGGCTAGTCTCATTGGAGTTAGATGATATCTCAAAGTAGTTTTGATTTGCATTTCTCTGATGATTAAAGATGATGAGCATTTTTTCATATGTCTGAAGGCCGTGCACCTGTCTTCTTCAGAGAAGTTTCTCTTCAAATCCCTTGCCCAGCCTGCTATGGGATCCCTTGTTTTTTTCTTGCTGATGTATTTGAGTTCTCTGTGGATTCTGGTTATTAAACCTTTGTCAGAGTTATACCCTGCAAATATCTTCTCCCACTCTGAGGGCTGTCTCCTTGCTCTGCTTACTGTGTTCTTAGCTGTGCAGAAGCTTTTTAGTTTGATCAAGTCCCAGTAGTGTATTTTTGAAGCTGCTTCAATTGCCTGGGGGGTTCTCCTCATGAAATACTCACCCAGACCAATTTCTTCAAGGGTTTTCCCTGCATTCTCCTCTAGTATTTTTACAGTTTCATGTCTTAAGTTTAAATCTTTAATCCAATGAGAGTCTATCTTAGTTAATGGTGAAAGGTGTGGGTCCAATTTCAGTCTTCTGCAGGTTGCCAGCCAGTTCACCCAGCACCATTTGTTAAATAGGGAATCTTTTCCCACTGAATGTTTTTAATTGGCTTGTCAAAAATCAAATAGCGGTAAGTAGCTGGATTCATCTCTTGGTTCTCTATTCTATTCCAGATATCTACTTCTCTGTTTTTGTGCCAATACCATGCTGTTTTGATCACTATCGATTTGTAGTAAAGTCTGAGGTCTGGTAGTGTGATTCCTCCTGTTTTGTTTTTATTTCTGATTATTGTCTTGGCTATTCGAGGTTTTTTCTGATTCCATATAAAACGAAGTAATGTTTTTTCAAGATCTTTAAAATATGACAGTGGAGCTTTAATAGGGAGTGCGTTGAAATTATATATTGCTTTGGGTAGTATGGACATTTTGATAATGTTGATTCTTCCTAGCCATGAGCATGGTATGTTTTTCCATTTGTTAACATTTTCAGCTATTTCTTTTCTTAGAGTTTCATAGTTCTCTTTATAGAGATCTTTCACGTCTTTTGTTAGGTAAATTCCCAAATATTTCATCTTCTTTGACACTACTGTGAATGGGATAGAGTCCTTAACTGCTTTTTCAATTTGACTGTTGTTGGTGTATATAAAGGCTACCGATTTATGAATGTTGATTTTGTAACCTGAGACGCTGCTGTATTCCTTGATCACTTCTAGGAGTTTTGTAGTAGAGTCCCTAGTGTTTTCCAGATACACAATCATATCATCTGCGAAGAGCGAGAGTTTGATCTCTTCTGACCCTATATGGATACCCTTGATCGCCTTTTCTTCCCTAATTGCAGTGGCTAAAACTTCCATTACAATGTTGAAAAGCAATGGAGACAATGGGCAGCCTTGTCTGGTTCCTGATCTGAGTGGAAATGATTCCAATTTGACTCCATTCAATATGATATTGGCTGTGGGTTTGCTGTAGATAGCCTCTATCAGTTTAAGAAAAGTCCCTTCTAGACTAATTTTCTTGAGTGTTCTGATCATGAAGGGATGCTGGATATTATCAAAAGCTTTTTCTGCATCAATTGAGAGAATCATATGGTCTTTGTTTTTTAATTTGTTTATGTGCTGAATTACATTTATAGATTTACGTATATTGAACCAGCCTTGAGACCCTGGGATAAAACCAACTTGGTCATGATGTATAATTTGTTTGATGTGTTGTTGGATTCTGTTTGTTAGGATCTTGTTGAATATTTTTGCATCTATATTCATTAGTGATATTGGTCTATAATTTTCTTTTCTTGTTGGGTCTTTTCCTGGTTTGGGGATCAGGGTGATATTTGCTTCATAGAACGTGTTGGGTAGTCTTCCTTCTTTTTCTACATTTTGGAACAGGTTGAGTAATATAGGTACTAATTCCTCTTTAAAGGTTTGGTAGAATTCTGACGTGAAACCATCTGGTCCCGGGCTTTTCTTTTTAGGGAGGTTTTGTATAGTTGATGCTATTTCTGAACTTGATATGGGTCTGTTCAACATTTCCACTTGATTCTGGTTAAGTCTTGGAAGGTGGCGTGCTTCCAAGTATCGGTCTATTTCCTTCAGATTTTCATATTTCTGAGAATAAAGTTTCTTGTAATATTCATTAAGGATTTTTTGGATTTCTGATGAGTCTGAGGTTATTTCGTCTTTGTTGTTTCTGATTGATGATATTAGAGAGTTTACTCTTTTTTTCCTGATTAGGTTGGCCAGAGGTTTATCTATTTTATTGACCTTTTCAAAAAACCAGCTTTTTGATTTATTGATCTGTTGTATTATTCTTTTGTTTTCAATTTCATTTAATTCTGCTCTGATTTTGGTTATTTCTTTTCTTCTACTGGGTTTGGGGTTGGAATGTTCTTCCTTTTCCAGTTGCGTGAGATGTCCCATTAAGTTGTTAACTTCCTCTCTTTCCGTTCTCTTGAGGAAGGCTTGCAGTGCTATAAATTTCCCTCTTAGAACTGCCTTTGCAGTGTCCCAGAGGTTCTGATAGCTTGTGTCTTCATTGTCATTTTGTTCCAAAAAAGTGGCAATTTCTTTCTTAATCTCATGTCTGACCCAGCTATCATTCAGCATAAGGTTATTTAACTTCCATGTTTTTGTATGGGTATGCAGATTCCTGTTGTTACTCAATTCAAGTTTTATTCCATGATGGTCCGAGAAGATGCATGGAATAATTTCTATTCCTTTAAATTTACTGAGGTTAGACTTGTGACCTAAAATGTGATCAATTTTGGAGTAAGTTCCGTGGGCTGATGAGAAGTATGTGTATTCAGTTTTGTTGGGATGAAATGTTCTGTAGATGTCTGCTAAATCTAAATATTGGATGGTTAGGTTTAAATCTAAGATTTCTTTGCTCAGCTTCTTTCTGGAGGATCGATCCAACACTGCCAAGGGAGTGTTGAAATCTCCAACGATTATGGAGCTGGAGGAAATCAAGTTACTCATGTCTGTTAGAGTTTCTCTTATAAATTGAGGTGCATTCTGGTTGGGTGCATAGATATTAATAATTGAGATCTCGTCATATTGAGTATTACCCTTAACAAATATGAAGTGACCATTCTTGTCCTTCCTTACTTTTGATGGTTTAAAACCTACTGTATCTGCAAATAAAATTGCAACACCTGCTTTTTTCTGATTACCATTTGCCTGAAATATGGATGACCATCCTTTCACCCTGAGTCTGTATTTGTCTTTTAAGTTGAGATGTGACTCTTGTATGCAACAAATATCTGGCTTAAGTTTTTGTATCCAGTCAGCTAACCTATGCCTCTTTAGAGGACAGTTTAAGCCATTCACATTGATGGAGAGTATTGATAAGTCTGGTGGAATTTTGGGTATCGAGTTTTTCAAAGGTCCAGTGGACATTTTTAATCCTTTCGCCAGTGTGGAAGTTGGAGTTTGATCCGAAGTTTCTGAGTGAGTTTACTTTTGTGGTATAGGATTGGGTTGGTCATTGTGGAGGATAGGTCTGAGAACATCCTGAAGAGCTGGTTTACTTATGGCAAATTTTTTCAACATATGAATGTCATTGAAGTATTTAATTTCTCCATCATAGATGAAACTCAGTTTAGCTGGATACAAGATCCTGGGTTGAAAGTTTTTTTGCTTTAGGAGATTAAAAGTTGATGACCAGCCTCTTCTTGCTTGAAAAGTTTCAGCAGAGAGATCTGCAGTTATTCTAATATTCTTACCTTTGTACGTTATAGTTTTCTTTCGCCGGGCTGCTTTGAGAATCTTCTCTTTCATGTTAACTTTAGTGAAGCTAATTATGATATGTCTGGGAGATGGCTTATTGGGGTTGAATCATGCTGGGGTTCTGAAGCTGTCTGCTATCTGAATTTCAGATTTTCTAGGCATGTCTGGAAAATTTTCTTTCATAATTTCATGTAGAAGGGCCTCTGTGCCCTTGGCAGCTACTTCATCATTCTCCGAAATTCCTATAACCCTTATGTTGTTTTTTTTCGAATTATCTGAGAGCTCTCTGAGTGAGTGATCCGTTTTTGCTCTCCATTTCTCTTCCTTTTTGAGAGATTGGGAGCGTTCAAAGACTTTATCTTCAATGTCAGAAATCCTTTCTTCTGCTTGCTCCATTCTGTTACTGAGGGATTCTACTGTATTTTTCATATCTTTGAGGGCTGTAAGTTCTTGTTTCAGTGTGTCTAAGTCTTTGGTGGTTTTGTCTTTAAATTCGTTAAATTCTTGAGACAATTTTTGAATTTCTCCTCGAATTCCTAATTCCATTTTATTAATCTTGTCTGCAAACCAAATTCTGAATTCGACTTCTGACATCTCAGCCAGTTGTTTATGAATGGGATCTTCAATCACATCTGCCGTATCTTTTCTTGGGGGCGTTGATCTATTCTGGTTATTCATGTTACCAGAGTTTTTCCGCTGATTCCGCCCCATGGTTTACTCCCTTTGGTTTTTCCCCTGGGGTTTTATCGAGGGCCCGGACAGTGTTGTGGCCTGAGAAACTGGGGCCCTGTCTGGTGTGGTGGAGCAAAGTGGTTCTGTCTTGTTTTCAGCTGGTTTCTGTTCGATCCTATTGCAACTTCTACTCTGGCTTGAAGTCTCAGCTGTGTGGAAAAATCAGCAATTAAGTCACCCCGCCTGCCCACCTCTGGCCCCAGTTGGAAAAGGAGAATCAAACCTTCCTACAATCGCACACCCAGGGCACCGCCTGAAGAGTCCTCAGTCTATTAGCCCAGTTCAGAAGGTCCGAATCAACTGTCTCAATCGGCACTTGTCTCGGGTGGAAGGGTTCAAGAGGTCTCTGGGAACTGGATCACAGGGGCCTGGTGACTCCTCTGACACAGCTCACCCCACTGCAGCGTGGAGTCAGGAGGAGCCACCCAGCAAACAGAGCAGTCTGGGAAGGTTGACGTCACCTTCCCCACTTTGCCCCTCCGTCGGACCCAGTCACTTGTATCTCTGCAGATGGCTAACCCAGTTGCCTGCAGTGAACAGACACTCCAGGGGTTTGCACCTGCCTGAATCGCAAGGAAGTCTGCCAGGCCTCCGCAGACTGCCGCTATCTAGCAGGAGGAGATGGGGCCTGACATCTTTGAGTGTTTGATGCAGGTGATGGGAAGGAGGTGTTCACTCAGGCTTAGCCCCGTCCCTGATGCATGCTGCTAACAGAACAGAACAGAACAGACAACTTTGTGAGGTTCTGTCTCTGTTCCTGTCGTCGCCTACAGGAGACGGGCTGTTTTGAGTTCAAACGTCTTTGCTGCTGGAGAATTGCATCTGAACACCTCTCTGGGTCGGCCCCGCCCTGGAGGCTTCCGGGTTTGTGAGCCGCGTCACCGGTGGCTGCCGCGTCCACGGCATATAGCCGTAGTGAGGCAGTGCTGTCCGCGTTACAGAACGACGGGAAGGTGGTTTGTGCTCCCCGGAGCTTTGCCCCCAGCGCCCCCAGTATGCACAGCATCAGAAATGTTGCCTAGCATGCTCAGTTACCCGCTTAAGTTTAAAGATTGTGGCGTCTACTCATGTGTTTGTCATCCTGTACCAGAAGTCTGTTTGTTCTGATAAATTGTCAATATGTACTTTCCTAAAAATGAGCATAATGTACTACTAATCCAGATAGAGCACAGCCTTGTGAGCTGCTAAACTCAGTAGCACCAACAATGAACACATAAAGATGTTTTCCCACCAGTGAGCTAAGACGATAAGCCCAAGGACATGAAATACAAATTATCTACATAAGTTACAAAGTCACTGAAACACATCCACCCACCATAAAGTCCTGTTCAGAACATCTTGTTTCACCAATTGTCACACATAATAAAAATCAATAGGAAAAATAATACTTGTGAAGGAATTTACTCTAAATCAAAATTATAATTATCAATAACAATAAGATCAAATAGTAAATGTAGAATTAGTCAAACATTAACATAAAAAAGATGTCAAGCTGTTCTAAAAAGATAATAAGAAACTGAGATAGGAGGAAGCGGGCAGAGTTGACTAATAACCGCCACCCTCCGGAAGCGGAACGTTAAAACATAACAATGCATGATAAATCACACTTGTAAACGCAAAGATAACCCGCACACGTAAGCAAAAAGATTGCATTATGTAAGCTCTGTAAAAATGTATAAATACCAACATGTGTACCCAATAAATTCACAGCTGCTTCCTTCATCACATGCTGTGTGGCAGTCTGTCATTTTTCCTGCGCCGACCTCTCAACTTTCCTCGTTCCTTCTCCCTGCACTCCCTCGGACTGAAACCCACCGACTGAGCGGTCCGTTGCAGGTGGCGCCCGAACAGGGACCTCAGGACAGGCCACCGACTGAGCAGTCCGTTGCAGGTGGCGCCTCGAACAGGGACCTGAAGGACAGGTAATCTTCTCTCTCTTTCTTTCTTTTTCAAGGTTGAGGGCGGCTCTCACCAGGGAGCTACAGTCCCGCCGGTAAAGGCTGACTGGTTAAGTGTGAGCAATCAGCAGGTACCATGGGGCACGCATTAACCAAGGAAGAAAAAAATCTTGAGTACTATGTTGCAGCGTTTGTTGGCAAAGAACGGGTTCAATGTGTCCCTCAAACGGTTGGAGGAGCTTATACATTTTCTTATTAAGCAAGGTACGGAGGAGCCGTACCAAGACTTTATTTCAAGGCTGGAAGAAGCCATTAACAGAATGCTCCCCCCGTCTGAGGGCACATCACTGTTGCTCAAACAGTTAGAAGCATGCATGGATGCCTCACCAGCTATAGCCCAGGGTATGGCTTATGCTGCAGCAATGCAAGGACAGAAATTCAGCGCCTATGTTAAAAATACCTTCAATAAGGGAGGTAAGGGGCCGAGAGCTCCTATTAACACTTGCTATAATTGTGGCAAGCCAGGACATATGCAGAAGGACTGTAAACAGTCCCATGCCAATAAGCCGAGGGGGGAACCGCCCAGCTTATGCCCTCGCTGTAAGAAGGGCAAACACTGGAAAAATGAATGCAAATCAAAATTTCATAAGGATGGAACCCCCTTGAATGGCAAGGGTGACACTGATCCTGAGGATCAGGACGTACAGAGATCAAAAAACTAGCAAAGGGGCATTCTCCCAGCCCGGACCCCAAGGGAGATCATGCTGCGGTGCAGGATGTGTAGCACTCATCTACTTTAAATCCTCAAGCCCCTGAATTTACTATTCATGACCTTTCACAGGGCACTCCTGAGAGCGCAGGTTTAGATCTTGCAAGTGAAAAGGATGTATTATTATCCAAATGGGACGGTGTTACTTTAATCCCCACTGCAGTAAAAGGGCAACTTTTGCCGGGGACAGTTGGAATTATTATTGGGAGAAGTTCAAATTATACTAAACATTTTGAAGTTATTCCAGGAGTAATTGATTCAGATACTCAAAGTACAATTAAAATAATGGTTAGAGCTTTAGTAGAAACAACGCAAATTCACAAAGAACAAAGAATAGCTCAATTATTATTATTACCATATGTCCCTTTACCTGCACCATATTTAAAGACAGCTAGGGGACAAAGTCAGTGGATTCATTCGGATTATATCACTCCACAGAAAGTACAGATAAGAAGAGACAAATTACAAACACTTAATGATTATCAAAAACTCTTAGGAGACATAAATTGGATTCGGCCTTATTTGAAAATTACTACGGGGACTCTCAGTCCTTTGTTTGCTATTTTGCAAGGAGACTCAGATCCACGGTCTCCAAGAATAATGACTAAAGAAGCTTTACAGACACTGAGGGTTGTGGAACAGGCCATTCCAAGAAATAAAATTAAATGGCAAAGCATTTAAAGGGTTAATGGATACAGGAGCTGACAAAACCTGTATTGCAGCTTCTAAATGACCTCAGTCCTAGCCGGTTCAACAAACCGCTTCTTCTTTGATCAGACTTGGTTTAGCCGCAGAAGTTATGCAAAGTACAGCTTATCTCTCTTGGGAGTTTGAAGGAAAAACAGGTTTTATTCAACCATATGTATTGCCCTCTTTACCATTCACTCTATGGGGCAAAAACCTCCTACATGTTATGGATTTAAAATTAGTCACTGCTGATCATTTAAATGACCAGCATTTTATATAAGGGCCACTACAGAAAATCATGCAGTTAAAATAACTTGGTTAACAAATAAAAGACCAGATGTCCTCATAACTTTGGGAAGAGGGTATGCTTGTGTTTTTCCACAGGATGCGGAATCACCCATCTAGATTCCAGACCGACTGGTCAAGCCAGCTCCTCCGGAAAAAACAATGCAGAAGGAAACACCAGCAGCTACTACAAGATCTCACCCGCCGCTTGAAGAAAATGAAAGTACACTCGCCGATAACAAACAAAACCACCGGGCGCATTTCCACTAACTCCAAGACGGCTGAAAAGGCCCAGCGGGAAAGAAAGCTGAGGGCCCCCCTGCCCTTGGTGGGGCGGGCCTGCCTCCCAAGTGTTACAGCCCCCAGACAGCAGCACTGACAGAATCCCAAGGGTGAGATTTAGAACCTTTATTATTGGCCCTTTGCCACTAGTAATTTGTATAAATAAGAAAAATATTTTTACAAACTGAATCTTTGTCAACGGATAAGATTCTTGCCTTTTAAACCTTCTAATTATCAGTTTAGCTGAATGAATAAGTGACTTCATAGTAAACTGGGATCCTGTTTAGTGGAAAGTGAGTTTTTGAGAGTAAGAGAAATTAAACAGAAAGGAGAATGACATTGTGTAAAGAAAGAATCTTGTGTGATAAATTTTGTCCTGAAACAAAATAGTTATGTAAGAAAGTAAAAGGCAGGACAAAAGTTCAAGAAAGTTTAGAATGTTTGTAGATGGTCTGTGCAGGTTAAATGAAGCTCATAAAAGAAAATTTGTGAAAGAATTTACATGTGATCCAGTTAACTATGTATTTCCTTTAAAATCTTTTAACTTGTAAAAATAACTAATTGTATTGCGTCCTTTAATATGCAACATGATAAACAAGTAAATGTTATGTTAATTGTAAAAAAAACCTTCATATGTAATGTTACCTGTAAATCTACAAGACAATCCATGGTATGATAATGCAGCATTACAAGTGTTAGAAACACTTAATGAATTAATTAGGCCTAAGAAATTTGTAACAGCTTTAATTTTAGGCATTACAGCTTTAATTTCTATAATCACTACTTTTGCTGTAGCTACTACAGCTTTAATACAACAAATGCATACAGCATACTATGTCGATACTCTTAGCAATAATATAACTTTAACATTAATGACACAAGCTAATATAGATAATAAGCTTAAAACTAAATTAAATGTGTTAAAAAAGGTAGTCTTAACTTTAGATCAGAACATTAAGTACATACAACAAAAACTACAAACAAAATGTCACTCAACATTTCAAACCATTTACATTACACCTTTACCATATAATGTATCTAACTCATAGAACAAAGTACAAGCACATCTTCAAGTGTCTAGAGAGACAATAATATAACACATAATTTACACGGCTTACAACAAGATATTACAGCCCTAAGTCAAGCTCACTTACCAATAACTTCTCTTAACACATTAACTCAATCTTTAACTAATGAGTTTAGAACACTCAATCCTCTTAACTGAATCCAGTATATTGTACTCATAACCATTATTAGTTGTTTATCATTTTGTGTTGTGTTGTTGTTACCATGTCTCATACAGTGTCTGTTTTCCTCTATTAACTCTATACACCAAGAAGTCTTTGAACTGCGGTTTAAAAACAAAAAAGGGGGAAATGCCGCGCCCACGGCATATAGCCGTAGTGAGGCAGTGCTGTCCGCGTTACAGAACGACGGGAAGGTGGTTTGTGCTCCCCGGAGCTTTGCCCCCAGCGCCCCCAGTATGCACAGCATCAGAAATGTTGCCTAGCATGCTCAGTTACCCGCTTAAGTTTAAAGATTGTGGCGTCTACTCATGTGTTTGTCATCCTGTACCAGAAGTCTGTTTGTTCTGATAAATTGTCAATATGTACTTTCCTAAAAATGAGCACAATGCACTACTAATCCAGATAGAGCACAGCCTTGTGAGCTGCTAAACTCAGTAGCACCAACAATGAACACATAAAGATGTTTTCCCACCAGTGAGCTAAGACGATAAGCCCAAGGACATGAAATACAAATTATCTACATAAGTTACAAAGTCACTGAAACACATCCACCCACCATAAAGTCCTGTTCAGAACATCTTGTTTCACCAATTGTCACACATAATAAAAATCAATAGGAAAAATAATACTTGTCAAAGAATTTACTCTAAATCAAAATTATAATTATCAATAACAATAAGATCAAATAGTAAATGTAGAATTAGTCAAACATTAACATAAAAAAGATGTCAAGCTGTTCTAAAAAGATAATAAGAAACTGAGATAGGAGGAAGCGGGCAGAGTTGACTAATAACCGCCACCCTCCGGAAGCGGAACGTTAAAACATAACAATGCATGATAAATCACACTTGTAAACGCAAAGATAACCCGCACACGTAAGCAAAAAAATTGCATTATGTAAGCTCTGTAAAAATGTATAAATACCAACATGTGTACCCAATAAATTCACAGCTGCTTCCTTCATCACATGCTGTGTGGCAGTCTGTCATTTTTCCTGCGCCGACCTCTCAACTTTCCTCGTTCCTTCTCCCTGCACTCCCTCGGACTGAAACCCACCGACTGAGCGGTCCGTTACAGGTGGCCTCCTCTGGTTGCCCAGGGAGACAGGGGTTGTGGCCTCAGAATATCCAGAAGTGAGCGTTCTGCCGTTAAAGAAAAAACGACTGTTGATCTACCTCCAGGGAACTGCTGCTCTGGTGTGGGCACTCAGGCAACCCTTTTCTCCTCTGTCCCGCGCCCCAGAGTCAGCACTGAGCGGCCGCAGTTTGTGCTGGGTCCACACCCCTTAAGAGATCCCCCAAGAATCAGAACTCTTGGGGGATGGGCCCCCAGACCCCGATTGGGAGTGGGGGGGGAAGCTAAAGTTTCATTCAGTTTCACGGAATACTACGGTCCGGGGAGGGTTCCTGCACTGCACTGCAGGGAATTGCCGCCAAGGCTTGATTTCCCCTCAGCAGAGTGCCCTCTCCTCGCTCACGTATCCCAGAGTCAGCGCTGACCTGACGCAGCTCAGGCACTGTGCACTCCCCTCGAGAAATCACCTAAGGAGCCGAACTCCTGGGGGATAGGCCCTCAGACCCCGGGGTTCTCAGCTCTCAGCGGGGAGGCCAGAGTCTGATTCAGTCTTGGGCCCCGTATGCCCGGGGAGGGTTGGTGCACTGCACCGCAGGGAAGTGCCGCGAGGCGTGACTCCCCCTCAGCCCGGTGCCCTCTCCTCACTCGGCGCGCCTCAGAGTCAATGCTGACCAGTCGCACTCAAGGGGACTGTCCACTCCCCTTGAGAAATCACCCAAGGATCCGAAGTCCTGGGGGACAGGCCTCCAGACCTCAGTGGGCGGGAGGGGAGCGCCGGGGATTCAGGGTTGCCGGCAAAGGATTCCCAAAGTTTTATTCAGCCCTATGTCCGGCAGGAGAGCGCCACGGCACCCCAGTAGGGGACGTAGGTCCAGTTTTTAGAAGGTCTCTCCCATGGAGTGTAGTGGGAGGGCCTTTAATTTCTGCCCGCTTGTTCAATTATGGGGCTCTAGAGCCGGTCTCATGGGGGAGGGGGGACTCCCGTCCGCTTGGTGGTGGATTTTGTACCTTTTGTTTGCGTCCTTGTGATCACAACTTGCCTCAGCGGTGTTGATGTGCGTTCTTCAGCCTTCTCTCTTGGTGAGGCTCAAGTCCACCAGGATACTTACTAAATTCCTGTCCCTTAACTCTCCTTCTGGACGGGAGCCTTTGTTGAAAGCTGGCTTCAGTCCGCCATCTTGTCTCCCCTCCAGAACACATTTTAACTGACTATTTTTAACATCTTAAATTTGGGGGTAAACAAGTAGAAATGACTTGATTTTTCTATTTAAATGTTAAGATATATTTTTAGCAAAGACCTTATGAAGACATTTTTAATGTGATAACTGAGCTCATTGCCCACAAAATGCCTTACTTAATAGTCTACTAACATATATTGTCTATGGATAACATCTTTGTAATTATATATTTTATACAGAGGGTGCCAAAAAAGGTATATGCATTATAAGAAAGGAAAAAAACTGTTATAAAATTGTAATACTCAAGTCACGTTTGACTTTTGCAATTATAAGAGACATAAAATACAACATACAAGGTAATAAATGTTATTGGTACATATTGAGTATGACAATTTTAATGTAGTTTTTTTTTGCCTTTTTAAAAATGTGTACACATTTTTTGGCACCCTCTGTATATGAAGTAATGTGTCTAAGAATATACTCATCAGAATTGCAAAAAGTAATGCAGGGTAGGTAGCACACTGAGTCTCAGGTATTTCTGTAAGAAACAATCATTTTCAGGTGATTAAATTGATAAGGTTTTATTTTTTATTTATTTATTTTTTTTGCAGTTTTTTGGCCGCCTGGGTTTGAACCCACCACCTCTGGTATATGGGGCTGGTGCCCTTCTCTGTTGAGCCACAGGCGCGGCGCATGATAAGGTTGTAATTTATAAATAGTAAGGGAATAGGAATAAATGTTTCAAGTTGATTAAGGAACCTCTGTATTATACATCATCCCTGAGGAGCTATATAAATGATGTTTGTACTCTATTTTCTTATTCTTTAAAGTATTATGTCAAATATTTCTTCATTATAATTATGTGTAGTTACCGCATCATGCTTGTTTTAAATCTACTATTTTTCCCACCTTATTTTCTCAATGGTAGAAAACCATTGGTTAGCCATATTTATTCCAGAAGGACCTTTATTTCTGGTATACAACTCAGGGCCAGCATCTCTGGTCTGAAACATAGTTGTATGACTCTTTCACCATTCCCCTCCCAAACCTACTTTCACAAGCTTCCTGTAGTTAATAATTCCTCCTTTTCCCTTTTACATTTATTTTGGTCATATGCTGATGGCTTGCTTAGCACAGTAGATTTCAAATTTGTATTGTTTTATGTTGTTTTTGTTTTTACTATTTTTAATTGCTTTCCCTATTGGAGTTTGAGTTATTTAAGGTCAAATCGTATTAAACTGGGCTTTTAATGCAACTAAGTTAGTAATAAACAATTGGTTTGTCTACCCTAAATTAAATTTAGGGTGAATTAAATGATTACATAAAACAAGAGGTTTATTACTGAATTTCCATACATCACCATATTTTAGCTTTCCCTCTGAAGTTTTGGCACTTTGGGGCATCTGTCTTCCTCTTTCTTTTTTAAATATATGCCTATGGGAAAATTTATTAATTCACAGTTTATAAATTTTCCATAAAAATGTGCACTTGTTTTCTGCTCTAAAAATGTAATTAGAAAGACGTAGCAAGTGTAAAATACCTATATACTTCTAGTGAATAGCTTTTAAGGGTCAACGTATTTCATGAAAAAAAAAAAAAAACAAGTAAGCCTGTTTTTAAAGATGTGGCATGTTAAATTTGAATATGAAGTGATTGTAATTAATCTACTTGTATCTTTTTTGCATATAATGGCTTAACATGGAAAAACAGGTCTTTAACAGCTCAGTAAACTCCTAAAGATTGATGTTTGATTGGGAGCTGCTAGAGTAATTTTGCTTTAGATTTCTAAATTCTGTTTCTTTTTTAAACATAGTCTTATAAAAAGTAAACATAATAGTAAGCAGTCTTTCTTAAATTGAAAATATATAGTAATTTTAAATAGTTTACCTGAATTTTCAAGAACTGTTTTCAAATATTTAACTCACATTATTTACTTGTTTTTCTATTTTAACAGTCTATTATATACAAGTATATGTATAATTTAGAAACTACCATGTTTTCTGGAGTCTGGGCTGAAAATTTGGCTTCTATATTTTTTTTGTTTTCTTCATTAGTTAGGTGATTTCAGGAAAGGTACTTTTTAAAACCTCATTTCCCTCACTTGTAATAAAATATTGAAACTATCTGATAGAGTTGTGAAATAAAGAAAAAGTAATGGATGTAAAGAAACTATACAATGCCTTTCTCAAAAAGACATGTTGGTAATATAGTTGTTGGTAAGTTTATTAATATTTCTACATCATATTTATAGATATAACCAAGTATATTGTATTACTAAATACCACTGGAAGACAAGGAAAGACAATATTGAAATTCAATTGATCATAGGAATTTTGCTATATAAAATTGCAAATTATTGCTTGTCACCTTTTAAAATACCACCTTTAAGAATATGGGCATCTGAGCTTATTTGTGCTATAAATGTTTAACATATATACTTAATAAATTGCTGATTTTATTTATAAATTATTTTTATATTCATTAATATAAGTCTTTTGAGCATAAATTCAATTTTAAGAATTGTAATGAGGATATTTACGAAGTTATAATTTGTATTATAGACAATTACGCAATTGCAGGTAAAAATATTAATGAGCAAAAAATAAATCACTATTTCAGTAGGCATGTTAATGTATAAATATGTTATTAATGTAGGCTATTTCTTCTTATCTATAAAAATATTATTTTTCACAAAATCCCATAAAGAAAGTTTTTCTTGGTTGGGCCTTTAGTGTCATTTCATTGTGCAATTTGTTAAATTTATATTCAATTTTTAAAAACTTTCATGAAATGGGAGAGTAAATTCATGTAATTATTTTTCTAAAGTCTACAGTGACTCAGTTTGGTTTTCTGTCCATGTACATGAACAAGCATAGCTTTATTAATTGTGGAATTTATAAGAAAAATTCATCACACTAACCCTTTCTCTCCTTTTCTTTTCTAGAGAATGGAAAAGAAAGAGCACTTTCAAGATGTTTTATACTTCTATGGTGTCATGAAATATTGGTATCTTGAATTTAAAGTAAATAATTAACACTAAAACTCTATGTGTAACATAACTATCTGGGGTAACATTCATTGTCGCTCTGCACAAGATTTCTATATATTAAAAAAAACTGAAATAATTAATATGAGTCTCCGTAATAAAATAGATTTATGATCAGTATATGCAATGTAACCAGAATAGAAAATGAACCCAGGGCAGCACCTGTGACTCAAAGGAGTAGGGTGCCAGCCTCATATGCTGGAGGTGGTGGGTTCAAACACAGCCCTGGCCAAAAAATGCAAAAAAAGAAAGAAAGAAAGAAAGAAAATGAACCCAGATACACATGTTACTTTTTTTTACTCATTACCTACTTTTCTTTTCCCACTCATTATTATAACTGAAGTTTAATATTTTAGGTAGACAATATGTTAGTCCATATTTTCAGCTAGATAGATTGAAGAGTGAAGCCACATCAAATCTGATATGAAAGTAAAAAATCTCATTGTGTTAATTACTCACCCCCTGAATCTGACACCAAAAAAGACATGTTCAACCTGTTAGCCAACTGTAGAGTAAGGATTAGTGCTCTCTTTCCCCAGAACATAGGGAAGCTATGTGGATATTTGAAAGGAAACTGAAATCATTCCTCAGAGAAGATGGATTATAAGGAAACAGCAATATATACTCTACCCAAAGAGCAAAACAGGGTAAGATAGGTATTATAACAGGAAAACATGTCACAAATTCAATATTTACCATGTCATAATTATTTATACATAAATAAATATTTGTTTTTAGAATGCTAACTTATAAGGTGCTTATATGTCAGGTGATGTTCTAAATACATTATATGGAAGATATCTGTAAATTACCACAGTAATAAGAAGAGGACACTCCATATTTTAAAAAGGCAGTGATCATCCATTTGATGTCAGGACACTAACAAAATATCTGTGTGCCTGTGCACACTCACATAAAAACACCTGTTGCTCCTAGCTCGGGTGACAGGATTAAAAAGGTTAGGAGAATCATTGATTACCACCAGTCATCAAAAATGTGAATCCTGCATCAGAGAATCTGAGTTATTAGCAATGGATAAAGAGAAAATGTGTAAATCACAGAATTGGTGCCCTAGTTTTATATTTATTTCTTTTAATCCCCTGCACCTAACAAGTAAAAAACAAGGTAAGTTCACTGTTCTGTGACAGTTAGTTATTAATGCACAGTTATCTATCTCATGGGACAAATATTTTTTTTTTAAATAAAGCTGACAATTAGTGGACACTAGTTATTTTTCACACACAAAAAATTAGAATTTAAAAATGACAATGAAAACTTAATTTCTCAATTAATTAACTTAATTTCTAGATCCAGTATCTAGAGCACAATGTATGTAGAGAGATTTTGTCCATTTCTGATTACAGCATGAACACAAGCTAATATGCTCATCTCATAGTATTTCAAATAGCTTGACTTTATGAAGAGGTCTCAGTGATGGATGAAGAAAGAGAGCAAACTTATGTAATAATCTCATGATTTATTTGGATGTTAGAGTTCTTGAAAGTTAATTTAAAATGTTGATCCTTAAATGTCTTTCAGTAAGGGATTTTGGCTTTGGCAGGGTCCCAAACGTCACACGTAGATTTTAACAAAACATGCATTTGAACAAATCTGCTATAAAACTGTTAACAATAACTTCACAGCAGTGTATATTAAGTAGTTTTTGTTTGGTAATGTTACATAAGAGAATATTTTGTGCCAATTATTATTATTATTGCTAGGGTATTTATGGAGAATAATAGTGACTCTCAGCATGTATATTCCAATTTGGATAATAAATTCTACATACAGACAATGTGTGATCTTTGTGAGCATCCAAGCCATACATCCCAGCATGTGGCAAGCTAATTTGAATAGTTTCAAAATATTACTTTTAAAATGACATTTCTTGGGTAACAGACACTTATTAATGTTCTCTGAAGCTAAACACTGATTAAGAGAAGTTGAAAGAAAAGAAATTCATAAGAGTGAAGGGTAATTGATATAAGTGTTAGCCAGGAAAAGATCAAATCAGTGATAGCATAATTAGAGATTGCGTACTCTGTGGGGGTATTGAGATTTATTGAAAGGCTATTTATTAAAATGATTTAGACACATGAAATGAATTCAGGAAAGTAGAATCCCCAAAGGTGTGTGTGAGGGGGGTGGGTTTGTATGAAGTCTCAGAGTACAAGTAAGATCCAGAAATTGCTAGAAAGACAAACTTTCAAAAATGTTGAAAAATATAGGACAGAAATAAATATAATGGGGATGACTGGAAAAGAAAGGATAAGAGGGAAGCCAACTCCATGACCCAGTGAAAAGATGAATATGACAATTTATAATGGAGATAAATTTAGACTTTAACCTAGAAAAAAATACACTTTTGCAATGAATATCCAGCATTGCTTCATGCTGTGGAATTAGAAGATGCAACAGTGTGCATTGAGCACCTGCTTTCTAGCTTTACCTTTCTCATCATTCCAAAATTAATTTTAAAGTCAAAATGTTAGATAAGACTAGTTGATTTTGTGTTATTTTCTAAGCAAAAGCAATAGACGGGATTCTGAAAATATACTCCGAAGCACGCATATTCCTATTTGCCATTTTTTCTTTTACAGTGGTTTATTTGACCATATTTATTAAAATGGTAATGCAGTGTTTATACCTATGAGAATCAATTTAAATTTTAGAAAATTAATGATACTAATGGAATTCTTCAATTAATATATAAATAATTCTAAGCAATGATTATTGGTTTATGTCTCCATTCATAACTAAACGTGATTTGTAGAAGTTTAAATTCAAGACTTTCGAATATTTTTTAAATAAAGTTTCAGTGTTGATTTTTTGCATATACATATGTATACATGTAACTTGATAGAAATTGTATAAACAGAGAGTTTAACAAGTAGGAAATGATAACCCCTTTAGTAGTCTTTAGAATCAGAAGGCTATTCTACTGCTGTCAGAGAAACTTGGGTCAATTTTTGTCCCTTTTCATCCAAATGTCTTTATGCCACCATTATATTCTGCTCTCATAAAAATAATGGTATAAAAATCATTCAAAATATCCAGGATATATTGTTATCTCTAATGATGTTTCTTGATAATCTCTTTGATCACTTTTTTAATAAAACATCCCTACAATTACATAGCTTCAAGACAGACCCTCTAAAATGTCACACCAAATTTGTGCCAATAAGCTACTGCTTTCAGATTTTTCAACATTTCCTGCACATTATGCTACAATCAGAAAATAATAATTTTAATATGAACATGATGTTTCTGGCCAGAATCAAGTCAAGTCTACTAGTTGCCTAAGAAGCAAGGGTATCACACTTTGAGTACACATTGTCTATTGAGGGTGTACTGCTGCGGTCCAGAGCCCTGGTACACAGACACAGTCAAGTCAGCATGGATTGTACAGTTCAACCCTAGAAGCTGGCTACTTTTATCTTCTCCAAATATCCCTGCAGATTATGTATTCTTGCATACATAATTTTAAATTTATGTATACAAGAATAATGCAGGTTAACAGGACTATACTCAATCTGAAGTATTTTATAGTTAAAATCTTCACAATTACCCCGTGTGGGATAAATTGCTCACTCCAGTTCTGAGATCAGAACATTTCGAGAAGGTAAATATTTGCCTTAGGATAGATGGCAAGTAAGTAGCAGCAACAGGGCCCAAACTTACTTCATTTTAATGCCAAAACCATTTGTCTTTTTTCACCATGCTAAGAAGAGAATAAACACTATAAAAATTGGACTCTTCTATTTGTTTTTATTAGTATGTGATCTGATTTAGAGAATCCATTTTTAATTTTTTTAACTTCTTCACTAAACAGTTTTTGTGATATTTTGTGATATACTGTTCTTTAAGATCTCAAGAAACCAACCAATTATTTAAAAACCACTAACAAGGGTGGCACCTGTGGCTCAAAGGGGTAGGGCGCTGGCCCCATATGCCAGAGGTGGCGGGTTCAAACCCAGCGCTGGCCAAAAACTGCAAAAAAAAAAAAAAATAAAAATAAAAGTTAACAATTTTTGTGGATTCATATACTGATGTAAAACTTCCAAGTAGAAGGTAAATTACAAACCATTAGTCAAGGATTTTTTATTACTATAATAACTACTGTAGCTATTATTGGTCTTAGGCAAAGAAAATAAAGTTCATTTAAGATCCTCTTTCTATTTTATGCCATAATGTTTTAAATCTCCATTATTTAAGTCATCATTTCCAGTTTTCTGTTCTGGCAATAACTGTAATATTGGTTACTATAACTTGTTGCTTATATTTCTTTGCCTCAATAATTACAACACACAACTTAGAGAATTTAAATCCAAATTTAACTCATTACTTCACCACAAACAAAATTAAAAGAAAATTAACAATATCAAATAAAATTTATTCTATCCTAGCATTGAATTCTGAAATAAATATCTAAAAACATTTTAGTAATTTGATACTTTTTTAAAAAGAACATAATGTAATATCCATAATAATGGATAGTTAGGATCCAACATAAAATTTTATTTCTTGCTGTTTCATTTGCATCAAAGTATAATCATGCTTTCATATTATTTGTAGTTTTTCCATAATTATCATGTTTAGTATGACCATAAAATTTATTATTTATGGGAATTTTATAATCAAGTTAGCCATATTCTATTCTTAACAGTTTAGTAATATTATAATATTTTTGTGGCTTTTTTATTTTTGAGTCCTTTATTCTCTATCTAAGAAATAAAATTATTAAACAAATGTTTGATTATTGTTAAGATTCTTGCTACTTACTATCAGAATTTAGATGAATTTCATTCAAATCATTTACTCACTCACTGTTGAATCCTTATTACTTTACTGGTACTTTGTTCCATACTGGGGAAGCAAGGACAAATCACAGATGATCTGTGATCATAGCATTCTATCAAATAAGAGTAGAAAAATCCATAAGAAAGTATGTAAGAGATACCATCCTGAAAATCTTGCATTGCAGTTTAGGATTGATAGTCCCACCAGGATACATATAAAGTAAGAAAAATTCATTCTTTGTGCCCTGCAGCATTACTTTTGCCTTTGCAAACAGTTTTTAAGCATATAAACATCTGATGTAGAACATTTTGTTTTAATGTCACCTTGCATTTTATTACCAAGTACACTTAATTACTTAATATATACAATACTTTGGTGTAGTGACAGAGACATTATAGCAGCCTCAATATTATAACTATGTGGAAAACATCATTTTCTTTATTTTTTTCCAGCCACATAATATTTTCAGGCTTAATTTTGTAAGTGCTTTCAATTTATTCTTCAGTTTTCAGTTTTCCACCAACTGCTCCAATGTTCCCAGCAAATGATGTACTTTTGAAGGGTTTTTCAAAGTACTTAATCACATTATTTCATATTAAACTGTAGATTGTAAAGTACTAACACTAACACCACACATTGAAAAGTTGAAACTCAATATGACACCACATTAAATGAGCTTAAATTATAATTGTAATACTTGTTCAATAATTAGCACCATGTAAATAATAGCTTTGTACCTACATTTCTGTTGAAGAACGACTGTTTTTCTTTACAAACTAAAGTAGGGCTGTCATATGTCAATAATTTAATTGCCATTTGAAAGTCATTTGGGGCATAGCTTTAAACACGGGATGTGGAACTTTAAAAACATTTTGAAATTATTGCATTATTTTACATTTTGTGCATAAAATAATGTTTCATTAGTATCTGACATCATATTTCAAAATTAGACAATTTAAAATTAGTACAAATAAAATTACATAACAATCAGCTATGCAGAGTAGCACTGATGTTATCACAAAGAAAGTGTCATGATTCAGACATAGCTCTCAAGAACAACTTACCAAGGGGAGGTATAGTTTAGGTTTCAAGGAAGTGAGAGTGTGTCTTTATTAGAAGTGATAACTTGATACATTAAAATTGAAGCTTACTTTTATGAAATTGTATCATGAAAATTAAACAAAGGTACATCACTATGAAAACCTACAATATAATCATTTTAATAAAACTTTTGGACATTTAAAGTTCAGTACAACATGGTTTTCCTTCTATATTGGCATAGTGACAGATACCAGGGGAAATATAGCCATGTTTTTAAATAGCGTCCTAATGTTGAGCTGACCTCTGTTATTGAATGTTTCATGTTTCCTTTCACTGACAAGGAAGGTTTGTGCATTTTCAAAAACTGACAATTGTCAAAAGGAGCCAAAGAATAGTTATTCTGTGAAGTTTGAAAGTGACTTTTGTGTGGTATGTAGCAAAATAGGGTGAGCATTTACCTTGTGGAACATATCAGTTTTCTAGGACAAAGTTACATTATAAAGTAGCCAAAATTTTACAGAAATTCAATAAAGTTAAAATCCATATGCACTCTTAGAAGAGACATTTTATTACAACAAGAAAAATGTGTTGATCTAGAGTAGAGTGATTAGGCCATTTGTCAAGTAGAGTTACTGTTTCTAATAACATTTACAGGTCACATATACTTTTCAACTCTCACTGGAAGTAAGCTTGCTCAAATGGAACTTACCTGAATTCATGAGATTGATTGTTAGGAGTTAAAGGTTGAAATATCGGTAAAATGTTTTAAACCCTTCCACCTATGAAGGATAAAAGTGTGAAATTAAAAAGTTAGAGAATTCTTTTCACTGAATAATTTTAAATATAAAAAAGTAATAGAATGAGTGCTTATGAAAAGCCAGGCAGTGTATTATGGGTTTATGCCTGATTTATGTCATTATCAAAACTACTCAGTGACCTAAGAACAAATAATAACTCTACTTGCAGATGAAGAAAATAAGTCAAATAAGGTTATCTAAAGTGCCTAAAATCTCGTCACCCTTTAACATGTGCATTTAAATATTCATGATTGAAGGAGTAATTTGTGTTCTACAAAATTATTAAATCTAGAATAAGCAATCTATCTTTTCATGACTACTTCAATTTCTTTACAAATCTCTCACTATTCACAATAGGGCATTCTTTTTAAATATCAGTAAAGAAAAAAGTTAATTAGATTATATTAGATGATTTTTAAATTTGTGTTGAAATTGTCGAGGAACTTTCAATGTTTTTAGATATCTTCTTTCTTTACCATTTATGTGCAATTTTGAAAATGAAATGTTTCTATGTATTTACTTACTTAATAATAGCAAATGAAATCCTTCTTGTACAGAGATTTTTTCCTAGGACAAAATGTAAAAGTGACAAATGGTAAAACAAAATTAATGAATACGATAACTAAATTTATCATTCACTCATTGACAGTCACTGTGTCAAGAGATTTTCATACCTTGTCTGACTTTTTTTTTTTTTTTATAGAAACTCTTTTCATACCTTGTCTGACTTTTTTTTTTTTAATAGAGACAAAGTCTCACTGTACCGCCCTCGGGTAGAGTGCCGTGGCGTCACATGGCTCACAGCAACCTCTAACTCTTGGGCTTACGTGATTCTCTTGCCTCAGCCTCCCGAGCAGCTGGGACTACAGGCACCCGCCACAACGCCCGGCTATTTTTTTGTTACAGTTTGGCCAGGGCTAGGTTTGAACCTGCCACCCTCGGCATATGGGGCCAGCGCCCTACTCACTGAGCCACAGGCGCCGCCTCTTGTCTGACTTTTTATCAACTCTCAAGTGTTTGTATTGTTACCATAAGTTTATTGGTGAAGGTACTGAGACATTATATAGCTTAAGAAAACAAAAAATCACATTTGTAAGTGAGCAAACTAATTCTGGAACATTCGTCTTTGTTATAAGAATTATTTCTCTATATTAAATTTCTCTATATATATCAATTTTCTAAAAAAGGGTATGTATTTAGTATAACTCTTTACTCATGGAAATATATTATTGTCTCTTCTTATGGATATTAGTTAGGATGGTAAACATTGAGCAATATTTTTTAGGAATATGTTTTGAGAGATGAAAATTAACTTGTTACTTGATAAGAAATTAGTTACTAAAATTAGTTTTATTTTCCACTTTTTACCTGAAATTCAGACTAATATTCTTTTAAAGAATATACTTCCAAAATAAATCAGATAGTTCTAGACAAAATTAGCTTTGGATAACTGCTTGAAACTTTGAATACATTTGAAATATTTTATATGTCTTGAGTTATTACTTGTAATCCACATACCATTTATGTCCAAATAATATGAAATAGTTTGCAAAGAAAATAAAATTTAAATTTTAAATATTTTGAAAGCAATAATCTCAAAAAAGCAAAAAACTCACAATTGAGTATAGTGATTTTTCTTTTGTTTTTTGTTTGTTTGTGTCTTGTTTTTTGTTTTTTGAAACAGAGTCTTTACTCTGTTCCCCATACAACAGTGCAGTGGCATTATAATAGCTTACTATAACCTCAAACTCTTGGGCTCAAGCAATCCCGTTGCCTCATCCTTCCAAGAAGCTGGGACTACAGGCCTGCGCCACCATGCCCAGCTACGTTTCTTATTTTTTTTAGAGATAAGCTCTCACTATGTTGCTCAAGTTGGTCTTGAACTCCTGACCTCAAGTAATCGTCCCACCTCAGCCTACCATAATGATAGGATTATAGGTATGAACCACTATGCCAACCTTATAGTGATTTATTTTTCCTAAGTATTTTAAATTTCTATTTCTTCTTAATGGAATAATTTACTAATTGACAATGAACCCAAATACGTTTTTGTAGGTGTCTTTTAAAAGTAACACAATTTAATTAATTATTGACAGTTATTCATAATTTTTGAATAATTTTAAAAGACAATATTTTGATACATAATTTTAAAAGTTAAGTATTTGAGTGTTTTTTCTATGAGAAGGTAGAGAAAACATTAATATTTTGAAGAAAATATTTCTATAAGAGTACAAACTAGATCATTTTTTATTATTTAAATTAGTGTGGTAAGGAGTTTGGAAAGTTAAAAGAACTATTGAATCAGAATTCTTTTTAATGTACAAATTATCTGTTCTAAATAATATCTTAAAGTGTTAATATTTATTCCCAATTATTTTTCTGATAAGTATATCAGGTGCTCATATCAAAAAAATTGCAAACTATTTAAATATTAATATAGCAAAATTTGGGTGCTGAAGTAAGAACTTTAAATTGTCTCATTTTATAAGAATGTGTAATTAAGCATCTTTTATTTGATTGAGATAAAAAAACTTATAGAGCCACTTCCTGGGCAGCGCCTGTGGCTCAGTGAGCAGGGCGCTGGCCCCATATACCGAGAGTGGCGGGTTCAAACCCGGCCCCGGACAAACTGCAACAAAAAAATAGCTGGGCATTGTGGCAGGTGCCTGTAGTCCCAGCTACCCGGGAGGCTGAGGCAGGAGAATTGCCTAGGCCCAGGAGTTAGAGGTTGCTGTGAGCTGTGTGATGCCACACAGCTATCTACAGAGGGCGATAAAGTGAAACTCTGTCTCTACAAAAAACAAACAAACAAACAAAAAAAAAAAAAAACTTATAGAGCCGCTTCCAAAATATAGACTAAAAGAATTTAAAAAATCTAATTTTCTAAATGTCAACTTATCCCATTAAGAATTTAAAAGAATTTAAAAAAATCTAATTTTCTAAATGTCGACTTATATGAGATATGAGTCATGAGAACTTATCTAACAATTTTTGTTATGGTTACCTCTGTTGAAAAATAAAAAGAAACTGAGATTATATTATAGTATTGACTATGCTAGAATTTAGAATGCATCTTTTTTTTGTAAATGAATTCAGTTAAATTAGTACTATTTTGAATTGGCTGAAAAATTACACTGATTCTTAGTTTTACTTAAAGCTTATCTTGCTAAACATGACAAAATGTTAAGCACTATAAAGTAGCAACTATATTTCCTATTAACTCTTCTTAATAATGTTATATCTTTTGAAAATTAATACAATGGTTACTATGCTATGATTATACAGTTTGGTAAACTTTTGAGACCTATTATATATGGATTCATGTCCTTAAGACACTTAGTTTATGACCTACTTAGTGGCAGGCATTATGCCTGTCAGACATTCAATAATAATTATTCAAATGAATGCATGAGACTAAGAAAATGTTATGGAGAACTATTTTCACAACTGTGCTTTGTAATCAGGAATGTATTAATATATTAGACACATGTAGTACACTTACACAAATACAAAATTCAAACTCTATGCCCAGATTTTCAGGTTTAATTGCTTGGCATGGGGCTTTGGTGATGGAATGATACAAAGTGTCAAACTGCAATGCAGTAATCATGTGACTGGAGACGTGCTTAGTGCATTTCAGTGTTACTCTTCACATTTTTCTGTTACCATTGGGAAATCAATCAATGCCATTCATAAGATAGTTCCAACTCTTGCCTTAAAGGTGTCTGGTGTATGGTGCATCTTACAAGGGTATATGTGAAACTTAGTAAATGTGGAATGTAAATGTCTTAGCATAATAAGAAAATGCCAGGAAGGCTATATTAACCAGTGTGATGAAAATGTGTCAAACGGTCTCTGAAACTAGTGTATGGTGCCCCATGATCACATTAATGTACACAGCTATGATTTAATAAAAAAAAAAAAATCCCCCCCCATCAAAAAAACAGGTGTCTGGTGTAATGGTATTCCATGGCTCCCTGTGGATATTATTTTTGATGATGTGATTTTCCTTGGCCAACTTAATGTGAGTGGGAGAAAAATATATAATTTCTTGATGGAAGTATTAAGACTCAGAACACAGTTTATCATATTCTATTACTTATTCTATTATTTAGAGATTGTATTATAACATACAGCCCTCCTTAGCCTAGGCCTGGTGATTTAATTCTCAACTTGTAATATGAACAGGAAATGAACTTATGCTACTAAGCCAATTAGATTCTGGAGTACTTTGTTAGTGGAACAAACCTAGAATACTCTGACTGACAGCACTCTATCTGTAAAACTGCATGCATAAATATAGGCAATAAATACTATTTAAAAAGAATAATGTATCTATTTGGTTGCTTGTTAGGAGAAAAATATCCCAAGTGGATCATGGTCATGAACTCATTTTATAATACCTTTCTACTGAATAATTAATGTACGTAATTGGTACATGTCTGGTGAAGAATGAAATTATAGTTCCTGTACTTCATCTGAAAAAAATAACTATAGATATACCTTTTGCTTGTAGACCAGAGCAATTTGAACCTGTGTTATTTGGTTCTGACTACTGAATTGTTAATGTATACTAATTATTCCTTAATCCAAGTGCTTACTCTGAGGTATGAGTATAAGGAGCATAAACTTTCTTACACACTTTTACAGTCTATTGTGGGCACTTTAATGCTTGTTTTGTGAAAACTCTCTCCCCTTAGCACAGATATTGTGACTTAAAAACAGACACAGTAGTTTCTTTTTTTTTCTATATTATAAAATTAGTGCCACAATTTACTTGGCAATCTTATAAAAGCTTTGATTTCTTATCAATGTTTTCATAAACTAAATATTTTTCTGTCTATATTTACCTAATTGATTAACATATTATTAAGCTCCATAATAGCTTAAAAGGTTTATTTATATGGAGAGTTAAATAGGTATTTTGTGCAGGAAAAATAAATCAAATTTAAATTATGCAACATAATGTTAAGGAATAAATAATAATGAAATTATTATGATCATTGTATTCAGGAACTGATGAAATATATATTTTAACTGAATATAATCTTCTAAAACTGTACAGCTTACAAAGGATTCAATGACAGATGACTGTATTAGAAGCCCCGTTCTAATAGTATTAGAAGTATTAAGACTCAGAACACAGTTTATCATATTCTATTACTCCCTGTTTTGTTTATTTAGAGATTGTATTATAACATACAGCCCTCCTTAGCCTAGGCCTGGTGATTTAATTCTCAACTTGTAATATGAACAGGAAATGAACTTATGCTACTAAGCCCCAGTGAGACACACGAGAAAGATATTTACATGAGTGGCAACCTGATGAGCTTTTACAGATTATAGGCTGTGTCTCGCACACATTACAGAAAACATGATTTATTACATTCTTCTTCCTCCAAGCCATTCCGCTAGATAGCAAATGTGTGTATTTTACTACCAGAATAACTCTAAATATTCTTCAATTGATTGAAACCAAAACTAATCACTTAGTAATCGAATGATTTTTATCTATTAATTATAACTTATGTCACACTTTTCCAATTAATTTTGACATACTATCAATAAACAGGGAGTAATTTCTGGCACATAGAACTTCTTTCATTTTAACTGCTTTATTATTGTGCTGGCTTTCTTTTTTTTTATTTTTTTTTATTAAATCATAGCTGTGTACATTGATATGATCATGGGGCATCATTCACTAGCTTCACAACGTTTACCAAGTTTCACATATACCCTTGTAAGATGCACCGCTGCTGTAATCCCACCAATCCCCTTCCCTCTACCCACATCCCCCTTCCCTCCCTTCCCTTTCTCCCTTCCCCCTATTCTTAGGTTGTAACTGGGTTATAGCTTTCATGTGAAAACCCTAAATTAGTCTCATAGTAGGGCTGAGTACATTGGGTACTTTCTCTTCCATTCTTGAGATACTTTACTAAGAAGAATATGTTCCAGTTCCATCCATGTAAACATGAAAGAGGTAAAGTCTCCATCTTTCTTTAAGGCTGCATAATATTCCATGGTGTACATATACCACAATTTATTAATCCATTCGTGGATCGAAAGGCACCTGGGCTTCTTCCATGACTTAGCAATTATGAATTGAGCTGCAATAAACATTCTGGTACAAATATCTTTGTTATGACGTGATTTTTGGTCTTCTGGGTATATGCCCAGTAGAGGGATTACAGGATTGAATGGCAGATCTATTTTTAGATCTCTAAGTGTTCTCCATATCTCTTTCCAAAAGGAATGTATTAATTTGCATTCCCACCAGCAGTGCAAAAGTGTTCCCTTTTCTGCACATTCGTGCCAACATCTCTGGTGTTGGGATTTTGTGATATACGCTAGTCTCACTGGAGTTAGATGGTATCTCAAAGTAGTTTTGATTTGCATTTCTCTGATGATTAAAGATGATGAGCATTTTTTCATATGTCTGAAGGCCGCACGCCTGTCTTCTTCAGAGAAGTTTCTCTTCAAATCCCTTGCCCAGCCTGTGATAGGATCCCTTGTTCTATTCTTGCTTATGCATTTGAGTTCTCTGTGGATTCTGGTTATTAAACCTTTGTCAGAGACATAACTTGCAAATATCTTCTCCCATTCTGAGGGCTGTTTGCGTGCTTTACTTACTGAGTTCTTGGCTGTGCAGAAGCTTTTTAGTTTATCAAGTCCCAGTAGTGTATTTTTGAAGCTGCTTCAATTGCCCGGGGGGTCCTCCTCATAAAATACTCGCCCATCCCGATTTCTTCAAGGGTTTTCCCTGCACTCTCCTCTAGTATTTTTATAGTTTCATGTCTTAAGTTTAAATCTTTGATCCAGTGAGAGTCTATCTTAGTAAATGGTGAAAGGTGTGGGTCCACTTTCAGTCTTTTACAGGTTGCCAGCCAGTTCACCCAGCACCATTTGTTAAATAGGGAATCTTTTCCCCACTGAATGTTTTTAATTGGCTTGTCAAAGATTAAATAATGCTAAGTAGCTGGATTCATCTCTTGATTTTCTTTTCTTTTCTTTTTTTTTTTATTGTTGGGGATTCATTGAGGGTACAATAAGCCAGGTTACACTGATTGCAATTGTTAGTTAAAGTCCCTCTTGCAATCATGTCTTGCCCCCATAAAGTGTGACACACACCAAGGCCCCACCCCCTTCCTCCTTCCCTCTTTCTGTTTCCCCCCCCATAACCATAATTGTCATTAATTGTCCTCATATCAAAATTGAGTACATAGGATTCATGCTTCTCCATTCTTGTGATGATTTACTAAGAATAATGTCTTCCACGTCCATCCAGGTTAATACGAAGGATGTAAAGTCTCCATTACATATACCACAGCTTGTTAATCCATTCCTGGGTTGGTGGGCATTTAGGCTGTTTCCACATTTTGGCGATTGTAAATTGAGCTGCAATAAACAGTCTAGTACAAGTGTCCTTATGATAAAAGGATTTCTTTCCTTCTGGGTAGATGCCCAGTAATGGGATTGCAGGATCAAATGGGAGGTCTAGCTTGAGTGCTTTGAGGTTTCTCCATACTTCCTTCCAGAAAGGTTGTACTAGTTTGCAGTCCCATCAGCAGTGTAAAAGTGCTCACTTCTGTCCACATCCACGCCAGCATTTGCAGTTTGAGATTTTGTGATGTGGGCCATTCTCACTGGGGTTAGATGATATCTCAGGATTGTTTTGATTTGCATTTCTCTAATATAGAGAGATCATGAACATTTTTTCATGTGTTTGTTAGCCATTCGTCTGTCGTCTTTAGAGAAAGTTCTATTCATGTCTCTTGCCCATTGATATATGGGATTGTTGGCTTTTTTCATGTGGATTAATTTGAGTTCTCTATAGATCCTAGTTATCAAGCTTTTGTCTGATTGAAAATATGCAAATATCCTTTCCCATTGTGTAGGTTGTCTCTTTGCTTTGGTTATTGTCTCCTTAGCTGTACAGAAGCTTTTCAGTTTAATGAAGTCCCATTTGTTTATTTTTCTTGTTGTTGCAATTGCCATGGCAGTCTTCTTCATGAAGTCTTTCCCCAGGCCAATATCTTCCAGTGTTTTTCGTATGCTTTCTTGGAGGATTTTTATTGTTTCATGCCTTAAGTTTAAGTCCTTTACCCATCTTGAATCAATTTTTGTGAGTGGCGAAAGCTGTGGGTCCAGTTTCAGTCTTTTACATGTTTACATTCATTTCTCCCAACACCATTTATTGAATAGGGAGTCTTTCCCCCAAGGTATGTTCTTGTTTGGTTTATCAAAGATTAGGTGGTTGTAAGATGTTAGTTTCATTTCTTGGTTTTCAATTCGATTCCAAGTGTCTATGTCTCTGTTTTTGTGCCAGTACCATGCTGTCTTGAGCACTATGGCTTTGTAGTACAGACTAAAATCTGGTATGCTGATGCCCCCAGCTTTATTTTTATTACAGAGAACTGCCTTAGCTAAATGGGTTTTTTTCCTGTTCCATACAAAACGCAGAATCATTTTTTCCAAATCTTGAAAGTACGATGTTGATATTTTGATAGGAATGGCATTGAATAGGTAGATTGCTTTGGGAAGTATAGACATTTTAACAATGTTGATTCTTCCCATCCATGAGCATGGTATGTTCTTCCATTTGTTAATATCCTCTGCTATTTCCTTTCTGAGGATTTCATAGTTTTCTTTATAAAGGTCGTTCACCTCCTTCGTTAGGTATATTCCTATGTATTTCATTTTCTTTGAAACTATGGTGAAGGGAGTTGTGTCCTTAATTAGCTTCTCATCTTGACTGTTATTGGTGTACACAAAGGCTACTGACTTGTGGACATTGATTTTATATCCTGAAACATTACTGTATTTTTTGATGACTTCTAGGAGTCTTGTGGTTGAGTCTTTGGGGTTCTCTAAGTATAATATCATGTCGTCAGCAAAGAGGGAGAGTTTGACCTCCTCTGCTCCCATTTGGATTCCCTTTATTTCCTTGTCTGGCCTAATTGTATTGGCTAGAACTTTCAGCACTATGTTAAATAGTAAAGGTGACAGAGGACAACCTTGTCTGGTTCCAGTTCTAAGAGGAAAAGCTTTGAGTTTTACTCCATTCAGTAAAATATTGGCTGTGGGTTTGTCATAGATAGCTTCAATCAGTTTTAGAAATGTGCCACCTATGCCTATACTCTTCAGTGTTGTAATTAGAAAAGGATGCTGGATTTTATCAAATGCTTTTTCTGCATCTATTGAGAGGATCATGTGATCTTTATTTTTGCCTCTGTTAATATGGTGGATAACCTTTATGGACTTGCGTATGTTAAACCAGACTTGCATCCCTGGGATGAAGCCTGCTTGATCATGATGAATGACTTTTTTGATGATAAGCTGTAATCTATTGGCTAGGATATTGTTGAAAATTTTTGCATCTATATTCATGAGTGAGATTGGTCTGAAATTCTCCGTTTTGTTTGGGTCTTTTCCTGCTTTTGGTATCAAGGTGATGTTTGCTTCATAGAATGTGTTGGGGGAAGATTCCTTCTTCCTCAATTTTTTGGAATAATTTCTGCAGTACAGGAATAAGCTCTTCCTTGAAGGTTTGATAGAATTCTGGAGTGAAGCCATCTGGACCAGGGCATTTTTCGGTTGGAAGATTTTGTATTGTTTCTTTGATCTCAGTGCTTGAAATTGGTCTGTTCAGGAGCTCTATTTCTTCCTGGCTGAGTCTAGGGAGAGGGTGTGATTCCAAATATTGATCCATTACCTTCACATTATCAAATTTCTGGGCATAGAGTTTCTGGTAGTATTCAGAGATGATCTCTTGTATCTCTGTGGGATCAGTTGTTATTTCCCCTTTATCATTTCTGCTTGAGGTTACTAGAGATTTTACTTTTCTATTTCTAGTTGGTCTGGCCAATGGTTATCTATTTTATTTATTTTTTAAAAAAACCAACTCCTTGTTTCATTAATTTTCTGAATGATTCTTTTGTTTTCAATTTCATTGATCTCTGATTTGATTTTGGATATTTCTTTTCTTCTACTGAGTTTAGGCTTAGATTGTTCTTCTTTTTCCAATTCCATAAGATCTCTTGTGAGATTGTTGATGTGCTCTCTTTCTGTTTTTTGAATGTAGGCATCTAAAGCGATGAATATTCCTCTCAAAACTGCTTTTGCAGTATCCCACAGGTTTCGGTAGCTTGTGTCTTCATTGTTGTTATGCTCAAGGAAGTTAATGATTTCCTATTTTATTTCTTCCTGCACCCATCTGTTATTGAACAGAAGATTGTTTAAATTCCATGCCTTTGGGTGGGGTTGAGCATTTTTGTTAGATTTTTGTTCCACCTTTAGTGCCTTATGGTCTGAGAAGATACAAGGTAAAATTTCAATTCTTTTGATTCTGTTGATATTTGTTTTGTGTCCCAGGATATGATCAATTTTGGAGAATGTTCCATGGCGTGATGAGAAGAATGCATACTCTTTATCTTTGGGATGGAGAGTTCTATATGCGTCTATCAAGCACAGTTGTTCTTGGGTCTCATTTAAATCTCTCATATCCTTGTTTAATTTCTGTTTAGAGGATCTGTCCAGCTCTGTAAGAGGAGTATTAAGGTCCCCTTTTATTATGGTATTATCAGATATGATATTGCTCAGACTGAGTAAGGTCTGTTTGCAGAATCTGGGAGCATTTAAATTGTGTGCATAAATATTTAGAATTGAAATGTCTTCTTGTTGTATTTTTCCCTTGACCAATATAAAGTGACCATCTTTGTCTTTTTTGACTTTAGTTGCTTTAAATCCACATGTATCTGAAAATAAGATTGTAACTCCTCTTTTCTTCGGAATTCCATTTGCCTGAAAAATTGTCTTCCAACCCTTGACTTGGAGCTTTAATTTGTATTTTGAAGCCAGGTGTGTTTCTTGCAGACAGCAAATGGATGGCTTGTGTTTTTTAATCCAGTCAACCAATGTATGTCTCTTCAGTGGGGAATTCAAACCATGAACATTTATTGAGATAATTGATAAGTGTGGTAGTATTCTATTCGTCTTATTTTGTGAGAGTCCATTGCTTAGTTTTATCTTTTGCATCAGTGTGGAGGTTAGGTTCTGTCCTTTAATTTCTGAGTTCTTACTTTGCTGCTGATCCATTGTGGTGGTCAGTGTGCAGAACAAGTTGAAGTATTTCCTGTAGAGCTGGTCTTGTTGTGGTGAATTTCCTCAATGTTTGTATATCCGTAAATGATTTGATTTCTCCGTTAATTTTGAAGCTTAGCTTAGCAGGGCACAGAATTCCTGGCTGGAAATTGTTCTGTTTAAGTAGATTAAAGGTAGATGACCATTGTCTTCTTGCTTGGAAAGTTTCATTAGAGAAGTCTGCCGTCACTGTGATGGATTTGCCCCTGTAGGTCAACTGGTGCTTACTCCTGGCAGCTTGCAGAATCCTTTCTTTTGTCTTGACTTTGGACAAGTTCATCACAATGTGTCTTGGAGAAGCTCAGTTAGAGTTGAGGCGACCTGGGGTCCGATAGCCCTCTGAAAGCAGTGTGTCAGAATCTTTGGTGATATTTGGGAAATTTTCTTTTATAATATTCTCTAGTATGGCTTCATTCCTCTGGGGCATTCTTCTTCCCCTTCTGGAATTCCTATAACTCGTATGTTGGAACACTTCATAAAGTCCCATAATTCTGACAGTGAACTTTCTGCTTTCTCTCTCTTCTTTTCTGCCTCTTTTACTGTCTGAGTTACCTCAAGAACTTTGCTTCTACCTCTGAAATTCTTTCTTCTGCATGGTCTAACCTGTTGCTGATACTTACCATTGCATTTTTAAGTTCCCTAATTGACTCTTTCAGTTCCTTCAGGTCTGCTATATCCTTTTTGTATTCTTCATATCGTTCATCTCTTATTTGATTCTGTTTTTGAATTTCCTTTTGGTTATTTTCCACTTTATTAGCAGTTTCCTTCATTGTTTCCATTATTTCTTTCATTGTTTTCAACATGTGTATTCTAAATTCCCTTTCTGTCATTCCTAACACTTCTTTATAGGTGGAATCATCTGCAGTAGCTACCTCATGGTCCCTGGGCAGGGTTGTTCTGTACTGGTTCTTCATGTTGCTTGGAGATTTCTGCTGATTCTTCCTCATGAGTGATTTCTTTTATCTGTTTCCTTGCCCTAATTTTCCTTTCACTACCTCTTGCTCTTTAAGTTCTCTTGCCTGTGGACTAAGGGTTACAGGACCAGAAGGGTGAGAAGGTTGAAGAGCAAAAAAGGGATGAAAGAAAGGAGTACTGAGTGATAAGAAAAAAAAAGAAAAATAGAGAATGGAGAGGGGGTGGGTAAAAGAAATATTGACAAAAAGAAGAGAAGCACAGAAAGAGGGAGACGGAGCAATATAGGTGTACAGTAGGGTAGTTTGATACAACCTTAAAAAAAAAACCACCTTCTGGGGATGCCCAGTTGGGTGGTTCCCTTGAGGTCAGCAGCTCTTTGCTAACCTGATTAGACACAGTACCCCACCTCCACCAAGTAGAGAGGAAAGACAAAAATGCTATAAATCAAACCAAAACAAGCAAACAGAAAACTTTATGGGATAAAATTGGGTGGAAAACCAAATAATAGCGGTAGAAACACTAACAAAAATGAAGTTCTAATTATTGAAATAGGCAGTATTGGGAAATTATAATTAAACTAGAAAAATTGAGAAAGAAAAAAAGATCTGTATGGAAAAGGTTCAACTTGAAAAACAAAACAACAATCTACAATATCAAAATAAACAAAAAAACAACCAAATCGCCCCCCCAAAAAAACAAAAAACACAACCAAAAACAAAGCAGTATGTATATGTTATTGAATATTGTCTGGGCAACACGTGGTCTTCTGGTGTATGAGATGTTAATCACAGTTCTGATACGACTGGAGGCTGCTAGTTTCTCAAACCCCAGCCAGTAGAGACCCTAAATCTCTCTTCAGCCCACTTAAAAGGCTCTTTGAACTTGTTCACTTGCTGAGCAGAAGCTTTCCCAGGGAAGTGCTTGTCGCTGGAATCATTGCTGAAGTGGCTATCCACTTACCCTGTGTGCCAAAACTGGTCTCCCTCTGCCCCCGAGGGTTAGGGCTGCAAGGCGGCTCAGACCTCGCCCTTAGGCTACTTGTTCGCTGGGTTACCAACTCCCACCCAATTCTAGCTCTGCGACCCTGAGGGCGGAGCTTGCCGGGCCAGATTGCTCAAAATGGCTGCCTGTGACCCAGAGCCAAACACTATTAGGTCCGTCTGGCTCAGCGACTCAGACTGGGGCCCTAGACAAAGGCCAATGTTCTTCGCACTCCCACTCAGGCTCTCCCCAAGGCAGTTCAGCTGAGTGCCAAGTCCAAAGACACCAAAACAGTTCACAGGTAAGGCCTTTCTGGTTTGCAGTCTTGCTGCTACTGAACTTACAGTTGTGGGCGGGTTTAGACGTGTTGAACACACGCGACCACTTGCCGGTTTTCCACTCTTTTAGTCCTCCTCTTGGGGTCCAGAAGTCTCTTGCTGACTCCCTGTATCTTCTCAGGGGTGATGATAGGCAGATCCCACCAGTCAGAGATGCCTGGAGTCCTATCTCCCCAGACTCACGGTGCCCAGATGCAAGGAAGCTGTTACTCGGCTGCCATCTTGTTCCGCCTCCCCATCTCTTGATTTTCTATTCTATTCCAGACATCTACCTCTCTGTTTTTGTGTCAGTACCATGCTGTTTTGATTACTATTGATTTGTAGTATAGTCTGAGGTCTGGTAGCATAATTCCTCCTGCTTTGTTTTTATTTCTGAGTAATGTCTTGGCTATTCGAGGTTTTTTCTGATTCCATATAAAACGAAGTATTGTTTTTTCCAGATCTTTAAAGTATGACAGTGGAGCTTTAATAGGGATTTGAATTGAAATTATATATTGCTTTGGGTAGTATAGACATTTTAACTATGTTGATTCTTCCTAGCCATGAGCATGGTATGTTTTTCCATTTGTTAATATTTTTAGCTATTTCTTTTCTTAGAGTTTCACAGTTGTCTTTATAGAGATCTTTCATGTCCTTTGTTAGATAAATTCCCAAATATTTCATCTTCTTTGGCACTACTGTGAATGGGAGAGTCCTTAACTGTTTTTTCAACTTGACTGTTGTTGGTATATATAAAGTCTACCAATTTATGAATGTTGATTTTGTAACCTGAGACACTGCTGTATTCCTTGATCACTTCTAAGAGTTTTGTAGTAGAGTCCCTAGTGTTTTCCAGATATACTATCATATCATCCATGAAGAGTGAAAGTTTGATCTCTTCTGACCCTATATGGATACCTTGATCGCCTTTTCTTCCCTAATTGCAGTGGCTAAAACTTCCATTACAATGTTAAAAAACAATGGATACAATGCGCAGCCTTGTCTGGTTCCTGATCTGAGTGGAAATGATTCCAATTTAACTCCATTCAATATGATATTGGCTGTGGGTTTGCTGTAGATGGTCTCTATCAGTTTAAGAAATGTCCCTTCTATACTGATTTTCTTAAGTGTTCTGATCATGAAGGGATGCTGGATATTATCAAAAGCTTTTTCTGCATTGATTGAGAGAATCATATGGTCTTTGTTTTTTAATTTGTTATGTGCTGGATTACATTTATAGGTTTACATATATTGAACCAGCCTTGAGATCCTGGGATAAAACCGACTTGGTCATGATGTATAATTTGTTTGATGTGTTGCTGGATTCTGTTTTTTAGGATCTTATTGAATATTTTTGCATCTATATTCATTAGTGATATCGGTCTATAATTTTCTTTTCTTGTTGGGTCTTTCCCTGGTTTGGGGATCAGTGTGATGTTTGCCTCATAGAACGTGTTGGGTAGTCTTCCTTCTTTTCCTACCTTTTGGAACAGGTTAAGTAATATAGGTACTAATTCCTCTTTAAAGGCTTTGTAGAATTCAGACGTGAAACCATCTGGTCCTGGGCTTTTCTTTCTAGGGAGGTTTTGTATAGTTGATTCTATTTCCGAACTTTATATGGGCCTATTCAACATTTCCACTTGATTCTGGCTAAGTCTTGGAAGGTGACGTGCTTCCAAGTACTGGTCAATTTCCTTCAGATTTTCATATTTCTGAGAATAAAGTTTCTTGTAATATTCATTAAGGATTTTTTAGATTTCTGAGGAGTCTGTTGTTATTTAGTCTTTGTTGTTTCTGATTGATGAGATTAGAGATTTTACTCTTTTTTTCCTGATTAGGTTGGCCAAAGGTTTATCTATTTTATTGACGTTTTTGAAAAACCAGCTTTTTGATATATTGATCTGTTGTATTATTCTTTTGTTTTCAATTTCATTTAATTCTGCTCTAATTTTGGTTATTTCTTTTCTTCTACTGGGTTTGGGGTTGGAATGTTCTTCCTTTTCCAGTTGCTTTAGATGTCCCATTAAGTTCTTAACTTCCTCTCTTTCCGTTCTGTTGAGGAAGGCTTGCAGTGCTATAAATTTCCCTCTTAGAACTGCCTTTGCAGTGTCCCAGAGGTTCTGATAGTTCATGTCTTCATTGTTGTTTTGTTCCAAAAAATTGGCGATTTCTTTCTTAATCTCATCTCTGACCCAGCTATCATTCAGCATAAGGTTATTTAACTTCCATGTTTTTGTATGAGTATGCAGATTCCTGTTGTTACTCAGCTCAAGTTTTATTCCATGGTGGTCCGAGAAGATGCATGGAATAATTTCTATTCCTTTAAATTTACTGAGGTTAGACTTGTGACCTAAGATGTGATCGATTTTGGAGTAAGTTCCATGGGCTGATGAGAAGTATTTGTATTCAGTTTTGTTGGGATGAAATGTTCTGTAGATGTCAGCTAAATCCAAATGTTGTATGGTTAGGTTTAAATCTAAGATTTCTTTGCTCAGCTTCTTGTTGGAGGATCTATCCAACACTGCCAAAGGAGTGTTGAAATCTCCAACGATTATGGAGCTGGAGGAAATCAAGTTGCTCATGTCTGTTAGAGTTTCTCTTATAAATTGAGGTGCATTCTGGTTGGGTGCATAGATATTAATATTTGAGATCTCATCATAGTGTACTACCCTTAACAAATATGAAGTGACCATTCTTGTCCTTCCTTACTTTTGTTGGTTTAAAGCCTATTGTATCTGCAAATAAAATTGCAACACCTGCTTTTTTCTGATTACCATTTGCCTGAAATATGGACGACCATCCTTTTACCCTGAGTCTGTATTTGTCTTTTAGGTTAAGATGTGACTCTTGTATGCAACAGATATCTGGCGTGAGTTTTTGTATCCAGTCAGCTAATCTATGCCTCTTTAGAGGACAGTTTAAGCCATTCACATTAATGGAGAATATTGATATATCTGGTGAAGTTTTGGGTATAGAGTTTTTCAAAAGTCCAGTGGCCATTTTTAATCCTTTTGCCAGTGTGGAAATTGGAGTTTGATCAAAAGTTTCTGAGTGAGTTTACTTTTTTGGTATAGGATTGGGTTGGTCATTATGGAGGATAGGTCTGAGAATATCCTGAAGAGCTGGTTTGATTATGGCAAATTTCTTCAACATATGAATGTCATTAAAGTATTTAATTTCTCCATCATAAATGAAACTCAGTTTAGCTGGATACAAGATCCAGGGTTGAAATATATTTTGCTTTAGGAGATTAAATTCGGTGACCACCCTGTTCTGGCTTGAAAAGTTTCAGCAGAGCGATCTGCAGTCATTCTAATATTCTTGCCTTTGAAGGTAATGGTTTTCTTTCTCCTGGCAGCTTTGAGGATTTTCTCCTTCATATTAACTTTAGTTAAGTTAATTATGATATGACTTGGGGATGTCTTATTGTGGTTGAGTCGTGCTGGGGTTCAGAAGCTGTCCGCTATCTGAATTTCAGAATCTCTAGGCATGTCTGGAAAAGTCTCTTTCATAATTTCATGCAGAAGGGCCTCTGTGCCCAGCGAGGCCACTTCATCTGTTTCTGGAACTCCTATGATTTGGATATTCGCCTTCTTCGAATTATCCCAGAGCTCTCTGAGTGAGTGATCCATTTTTGCTCTCCATTTCTCTTCCTCTTTGAGAGTTTGGGAGCGTTCAAAGGCTTTATCTTCGATGTCAGAAATCCTTTCTTCTGCTTGTTCCATTCTGTTACTGAGGGATTCTACTATATTTTTCATATCTTTGAGGGCTGCAAATTCTTGCTTCAGTGTATCCAAGTCTTTGGTGGTTTTGTCTTTAAATTCGTTAAATTCTTGAGACAACTTTTGAATTTCTCCTCGAATTCCTAATTCCACTTGTTAATCTTGTCTGCAATCCAAATTCTGAATTCGATTTCTGACATCTCAGCCAGTTGTTTATGACTGGGATCTTCAATTGCATCTCCCATATCTTTCCTTGGAGGGGTTGATCTATTCTGGTTATTCATGTTACCAGAGTTTTTCCGCTGATTCCGCCCCATGGTTGTTTTACTCCCTCTGATTTTTTCCCCTGGGGCTTTGTTGAGGGCGCGTACAGTGTTGTGGCCTGAGAAACTGGGGCCCTGTCTGGTGTGGTGGGGCTAAATGGTTCTGCCTTGTTTTCAGCTGGTTTCTGTTCCACCCTAGTGAAACAGATACTTTGGATTGAAGTCTCAGCTGTGGAGAAATATCAGCAATTAAGTCACCCTGCCCCCCACTGGCAAACAATTGGAAAAGAAAAATCAAACCTTCCTAACACCGTGCACCTAGGGCACCACCTGATTTGTCCTCAGGTGATTGGTTCAGTTTAAAATTGTCCAAATCAATTGTCTCAGTCTGCCTGCACCTGTCTCGGGTGAGAGAGTTTAAGAGGTCTCTGGAAACTGGATCATAGGGGTCTGGTGACTACTCTGGTGTGGCTTGCTCCAGTGCTGTGTGGAGTCAGGAGAAGCCACCCAGCCTATAAATCAGTCTGGGAAGGTTGCTGCCTCCTTCCCCACCTTGCACCACTTCACACCCAGTGACTGATAGCCCTGCAGTTGACTGACCCTGTTGCCTGTAGTGAATCGGTACTCCAGGAGTTTGTACCTGCCTGAATCACAAGGAAGTCTGCCAGGCCTCTGCGCTCTGCCTCTCTCCAGCAGGAGGAGGTGAGGCCTGATAACCTCGGGTGCTAGATGAAGGTTGAGGGGTTTTCACTCAGGTCCAGTCTCACCCCTGATTAATGTTACTGACAGAACAGAACAGAACAACTCTGTGTTTCCCCTGCAGAAGAGAAGCTGAATTGAGTTCCAAATCAGCTTGTCTTTGCTCTTGTATTGTCTATAGGCTGACAATCTCCTGAGGGCTAGGTGCGTCTTACATTTAGTAAAGGGGACCTCTGGGTCACCCCCCCCCCCCGGGAGTTTCCCTGGTTTGCAAGTTTATGTTGCCTCTGGCAAACTCAGTGTCTCTGGTTGCCCAGGGAGACAGGGGGTGTGGCTTCAGAATATTCTGTAGTGAGCCGTATTGCTAGCAAAAGAGGGCTGCTGCCTTATGGCTCAGGCAACCGTTGCTCCAGTCTAGCTCCCCTCTGGCCAATCGTCCTCTCTCTGCTCCGTACCAAAGAGTCTGCACCGACAGGCTGCAGCCCAGCACTGTCTACACCCCTTGAGCAATCGCCCAAGAGTCTGGACCCCTGGGGGACAGGCCTCCAGACCTTGGAGTGAGAGCAGAGGGGAGCACAGGGAGCGCTGGAAGCCTGGGGTTTGCGGGCAGAGAACACACACAGCTTTACACAGTTTTATGCCTGGCCGTATTATCACCAAAAGATGGCTGTTGCACTGTGCCTCAGGGAACTGCCACTCTGGTGCGGTCCCCTCTCTGCCGACGAACCGGGACTGGCCTCCAGACCCCAGTGTGAGCGAAGGTGAGCACTGTGAGCTCAGAATTCCAGGTAGAGACCATATACAGTTTATACAGTTTTATGCCTGGCAGGAGGATGCTGTGGCACCCCAGTAGGGGATGTAGGTCCAGTTTTTAGAGGGTCTCTCCCGTGGAGTGTAGTGGGAGGACCTTTGAACTCTGCCCGGTTGTTTGTGGGGCACTCTGAGCCATTCTCATGGGGAAAGGGACTCCCATCCACTTGGTGATGGATTTTGTACCTTTTGTTTGTATCCTTGTGGTTGCAGCTTGCCTCAGCAGGGTTGTGTGCATTCTACAACCTTCTCTCTTAGTGCAGCTCAAATCCACCAGGTTACTTTCTGAATTTTTGTCCTTTAACTCTCCTTCTGAATGGGAGCCTCTGTGGAAAGCTGGCTTCAGTCAGCCATCTTGTCTCCTCCCCCTGTGCTGGCTTTCATACTTTGATGTCCTCAGAAATTTTCTTTACAGCCCTAAAACATACTTTCTAAATCTCTATTTACCAACTTTCTGCTTTATATTCTAAAATGAGATTATTTTGAAACATAAATATTTTGGAATATATAGACAATTATCATTGAGTAACATCTCCTTTGTGAGTTATATTTTTTTAATACAAAGCATTTGACTGGAAAAAATGATGTCCTTATTTATAGGCAGCAGATGTGAACCAAAATTCATTATATTCATTCATGATGTCCTTATTTATAGGCAGCAGATGTCAAAAATTCATTTTTCATTACACTTTTTAAATATAAGCAGTCAAAAAAATTGGAAAAGAAAAATACAAAATCTATTGAACAGTGTGTATTGTTTGCACAATCTGCAAAAATTTATTGTAGTTGTGTTCTTAGAGTTTCTCCCTTTATTTTTGAATGTTGAGAAGTAAGAAATGCCCTGCATATTGAAAAAAAATGTTGTCAATGATATATTTTTCATCCTTCGCATTTAATCCTTATAGTGGCATCTCACATTGAATAATAAAATTTGATAAATAGCTATTAATGATAAATGTTCAAAAGATTATTTTCGTCTTATTGATGTGAACCCCTCCCCTTAAAGAAAATACAGATTTTGCTGGACACTTAAGCTTGATTTTAAAAGGGTTTCTTAAGAATTCATTAATTATAGAAAATAATGCTGACAACACACAGTATTGGTATCCTGACACTTAATTTTAGAAAACTATCTATTAAAGTACAACACTGTTATTTATTAATTTTCTGAAATGGAACTTAAAGAGGCTGAGTAGAACATCATATTACATTTATGACTGTTGAGAATTCAGCACTTCCTATTTGGGAAATAAAATACAATGGGAATTTTAATATCATCATTTTATATGATCCTGTTAGGCACTTGATATTTGTCTCCCTAATTTTTTAATTTCTAATATTAAATAAACATTGTTTCTAATGTATGATATATTAATTTGATAGTATAATTTAGTATATTTATTTATATATTGAGTACTTCAATCTGAAAATTAAAGATTAAATGAAGAAAGAATATGTATTGCTCTCCTTACCCAAAATTTAGGGAGTAAAATTTTTGAGTTGAGAGTTGAAAACAAGGTAAGACTTGATTTTATAGTTTTCTTAATCCATCTTTTTTTAATTTTAGTTTTTAATGAATAATGAACCTTGGAAAGTATTACAAATATAATGTAAAAGTATCAAAATACATTAACACATAATAAATTTAAAATACTTATTTTTCTGGGACCACACCTATGGAGTATATTACAAGGGTACAAGTGAAATCTATCACGTATGGAATGTAAATGTCTTAACACAATAATTAAGTAAATGTAAATGAGGTGAAAGCTATATTAATTAGTTTCACGTAAGCACTCCAAATTATATAAAAAATCAACACATTGTACACCACAAATGCATAAATGTATTCATGATCTATGTGTTTATGACTTCATAAAAGGAAAAAAAATACCTATTTTCCCATTTAAGATAGTGTAGTTAGTGTTATGGGTTAAATATAAATACATAGATGAATATAAGTCTATAGTTTATCCATACAAACATACATGGATTCCTATGCCCTGTTATTTAGCATGGAACTATAGCAAAAAGCTTGCCAGGTAATCATATTTTTCCCTCTGGATAAATTCATATACCACACTGTCAAAGTATTTATATTGCAATTTTTACCCAGACTTTTCCAAAGCAAGGTTTCACATGATACCAATCCATCAAGCTTCAATATCATATTATTATGTCAGCTTAAAGTCCCCAAACATGATTTTAAAACTAAGCACTCCCTCTGAGCAATAGTACAAAACAGAATAACCCCAAATAGCATGAAAGCTATTATTGCTATTAAAAAAAGAAAACAAGGCTTTCCTTATTGTTATATAGAAATATCAATAAATAGAATTGTGTTACTGAATCATATCAAAGTAACAGGTAAGTGTATATCTGGTAAAAGTAATACCTTTGGGAAAAACATAATAAAGTTTTGAAAAACTGTCATAAAATATACACTCATCAACACTACAGCAAGCATACATGACAAAATGGTCTTTCCCTACACTCAGAAGAGAAAGACATTTCCAGACCGCAGGTTTTTCATGTTATATAAAAAAAGGAAATTAAATTTCTTTGAAGAAAAAAATACTTAAAAAATAAAAGAATGATAGGAAGGATGAAAACATTTTGTTTTTATATGGTAAATATTTTTTCACATAAAATTAGTTTGATAAATTCTTCTGAAAGCTTTTTTTTTTTTCTGTAGAGACAGAGTCTCACTGTACCGCCCTCAGGTAGAGTGCCGTGGCGTCACACGGCTCACAGCAACCTCAAACTCTTGGGCTTACGCGATTCTCCTGCCTCAGCCTCCCGGTCCCCGCCACAATGCCCGGCTATTTTTTTGTTGCTGTTTGGCAGGGGCTAGGTTTGAACCCGCCACCCTCAGCATATGGGGCCGGCGCCCTACTCACTGAGCCACAGGTGCCGCCCCCTTCTGAAAGCTTTTTATCTAGCTATAAGAACTGTAGCAGAACAACCAAAGATTGATCACAAGAATGCATATTCAGGAAAAAATGTGTCTAAATTTCTATTTAAAAATTTAAATTGGCTATTTTTGACAATTTAATTTTCCATGATTTTGAAACAGAAATTACCCAGTCAATTTAAGGACTGTAGTTTAATCATGAAAATACTGAATAAAAAATGAATTTACACATGTATTAAGGAATTTTTCTATGTTATTAAGAATAAACTATATTTACAGAAAAATTTAAATAGTTTAGCATAAAAAATCTATTTTGCAGAAGTATTAATAAATTTAGAGATGAATAAAAACTTATGTTGAATTGCATATCAATAATTTGTTAGTAGAGTATTTCCTTGGATTTTATTTTGCAGTATTCTAATGGATGTATCTTCTCTAGTAGTATAAGCCTGAAAACAGTTCCTCATTGAAATTAATGCTGCATCATGTAATTGTATCCTCAGAAATTCTGCTGTATATTGTCATTTTTAAAGAAAACTTCACTTTGAAATGCCTCCTTATTCTAAGGTGGTGGTCTATCCAAAGCAGACAGGTGAACTGATTTTTACTAGCATCTTTTACCATTCCTTTTTTGCAAATAGAATAACCTTCACTATATTCTCTAGGAAACAAAAGCAAACAATTCAGTTAGACAATGACACTTCTTAACATAAATATTTTTTTGTCTGTATCATATGTGAAAATTTACAATGTGACCATAAAGAGACTACTGGCTAACAAGTAGATCTAATGACTCAAAAATAAAATTGAATGAACTTCAAATGCCCTAATTATATATTGCATTGGGTTGAAATGTTTGATAATATTCCCTGGGATTCAGATCAATTGAAAATTTTTGGAAGAGACAATCTTCCACTTATCTTAGAATTTCAATGCTCATTTAAGTGTCATCTACAAGCCGAGATTGGACTTGATTGTCTCCTACAGTGGTGCAGCCAATGTAGGAAAACACATACAAAAGGGGGCCAAAGAAACAAGAAGCAGACACTGTGTGAGAAGAAATGTCTTTAGACAACCTGAATTCAAGCCTGAATTCAGAAAATCTTGACTACACTAAAAATACTCCCGTCTAGATCTAGATACGGGATTTGGATAGATTGGCAAGCAAGGGATTAGAATGGAAGAGATAATGAGAATTATGGCAATGCTGTTTTGACTATAAATGTTCATTAGTTGACACTATTACCAACATTCCACAACTATGTCCTATGTGGTGTGTTTTAAAGAATGTTTTTCAGTAGTTCATTCTGAGTCCAGGAAAATCAAATAGACAGCAAAATACTGCCTCTATGCTCCCCTTCCCTGCTCCCCAAGTGAGAATATAATTTTGAATGATTTGGAACTGATTCTCATCCACCAGGTGAGCCTGCTGGGATGATTATAAATTCCATCTATAATATTCAAACTGCTAGAGGAGTTTTATAGATTATGGCTGTGGATAGAATTAACTGTCCAGGGAATGTTATCTTTAATTTAGTGACCAAACTAGCCTCTAATTTATTTCTTGATGCCTCTACCGGAATGAATATTTTTTAAAAAAACAAACTTGAGTTTTTCTTCTTACAATATTTAAAATATTTGGTTCAAAGGGCAATGATTTTATAGCTATGGTATTACAGTCGAGTTATTTTACTATCACAAAATGCATTTAAAGCAAATTATTAAGAGGAATTATTATATATTTATAGGTCTGATGCACCATTAATTGTGAATTAATTTATTATGCTGAATTAATTTATTCTTTTTGCTATTTTTCAAGCCTATCAATATTGAAACCTCTTGTATGTGTTTTTTATTAAGAATATATTAAAAGTAATTCATTTTTTGGACTCTGCATATCACTGAGAGACATTTTACCAGTTCTTACTGACAGAGAAATGACTTCAGTACAACTTAGAGATTCACAATACTTTGGCACTATGACAGCATAGACCAACCATCAACAACTTTGAGGAACAATCATCATGTTAAACCCAGTCAATAAAAAATTTATGCTGGCATGGTTTTGTCCACAGAATGGAGGTAATAATTTGGAGAATATTACAAATGGAATGGAGGATTAATTACTATGACATAGTGAGAAGGATTTTAATGAACTTCAGACCTTTCCTGCTCTGTATACTCAACTTGAAACCTTAGGTGAATTGAGGTGCTTTCCAGTGAAGAAGTAAAATGGTGCTGAGTGAAGTACTGAGGAGTTAAAATAGTCTTTACCTTTGGTCCAATTGAGAATTACAGAGGTGTAAGAATATTGCTTTTTCTATATTTCACCACCAAGTGTCAGAGCATTCTAGTGACTCTGACTTACTTACTTTGAATTAATTATCATGAATTCCTGCTGATCATACTTTTATCAATTATTATCCTAAGCACTTATGTAATCTAAAGGCTCTCATTCCTCAATTACACCACCTAACACCAAGGCATAGTTAATTAGAACATTAATTATGCCAAATAATATTCTTCATAATTTGGGAAAACAGCACCGAGTTGTCTTTAAATTGCGTGACTAGAAGGTGCAGGTAGACCATGTGGCCTGAGAACACAATGGCCAGTGTTTGAGTCATTGTTTCTCAAAACATAGTCCTGAAGACGAATGTATTCCTTAAGCTAAAATTTAGAGGGGAAAAATATATATAATTCAACTAATCAAAATTTAAGTAGATAGAATTTCTAAATTTTTAACTTTCTACCTAATAAATATCTATTAATCTTAGGAATCTGCCTCTGTTTGCTAATAATGAGCCTTCACAAAATACAAGAAAGATTTCAATGAAACAATGTAAGGATGTATCTCAAGAAACTAGAAAAGCAAGAACATACAAAACTCAAAATTAGCAGAAGAAATAAAAATTATCAGAAGAGAATAAAACAAACTGGAGACTAAAATGAACAATATAAGGACCAGTGAAAGTAAAAGTTGGTTCTTTAAAAGATAAACACAATGGATAGCTAAATAGACTAACCAAAAAGAGAGAAAACTCCAATAGAGTCAGAAATGATAAAAAGGGGCATTACAATTGGTAACACAGAATGCAAAAAATTATCAAAGTTATTAAGAACAAATACATGCTAGCAAACTGGAAAGTTTAGAAGGATTTTTTTAAATTCTTATAAACATACAACCTACTAAGAGTGAATTAGAAAAAAATGGAAGAGCTGAGCATGATGAATAATAAGTAGTGAGATGAAATCAGTAAAAGCTGGAACCAGAATGATTCACCCCAGAATTCTACCAAATGTTTCACCTATCCTCCTCAAATTATTACAAAAAATTCAAGAAAAGAGAATTTTTCCCAATGCATTTCATGAGGCCAGCATTACCCTAATACCAAAACCCAAGAAAGAAATAACAAAAAAAGAAAATTACAAATAAATATACCTGATGAACATATATGCAAAAACTCTCAACAAAATATTAGCAAACTGAATCAAACAGCATATCAAAAAGATAATACTGGGATCAAGTGGAATTTATTCCAAAGATTCAAGGATGGTTTACCATATGCAAATCAATAAATGTGCACTGAAAAATAAAGGACAGAAGTTTAAGGGTCATCTGAATAGATGCAAAAACAAAAGGATTTGATAAAATTCAATACCCTTTCATGATAAAAATTCTCAACAAACTAGGTTTAGAAGAATCATACCTTGTATTAATAAAGACCATATATGACAAAACCACAGCAACCATCATACTGATTGGGGAAAAGTTGAAAGCTTTTCCCAGGGTATGAAATAAGACTAGAATTCCATTTTCATCATTCCTACATTCCTATTCAACATAGTACGTCTTAGGTTCAAGAATCAGGCAAGAAAAAGAAATAAAAGGCATCCAAATTTCAAAAGATGAATTAAAATAGTTGTCTTTGAAGAAAAAAGTATCCAAAAAAAAAAAAAAAGGACTAGAATAAAGTAAAAAAAAATATTAGGAAGTTTGTGTTATTTATAACCAATTGTTCAACTTAGGTCATAACTTTGAGGATTTAAATTCATGTTGTTAGAACTGTGCTTCAAGAAAAACAATTTATAGATCTCAGAAGCTAAGCAGGGTTGGGCCTGGTTAGTGCTTGGATGGGAGAAAAACAATTTATCTTATAATAGTTTTTGTAATGGTATTGAGAATTCTCGAAGACCATTTAGAATAGTTATGACATATGTATTGAGTGATCCAGGAATGGGGAACTCAAAAGGACAAAAGAATACACAATGTACAAAGTTTTATGAAAATATCTGTGAAAGTGGGTGGTGCCTGTGGCTCAGTGGGTAGGCACCGGCTCCATATACTGAGGGTGGCAGGTTTAAACCTGGCCCTGACCAGCTAAAACATCCGTGGCAACTGCGACAAAAAATTGCTGGGTGTTGTGGCGGGCGCCTATAGTTCCAGCTACTTGGACGGGTGAGGCAAGAGAATCACTTAAGCCCAAGAGTTGGAGGTTGCTGTGAGTTGTGACTCCATAGCACTCTACCAAAAGGAAAAAAAAAAAAAGTAAGAAAGAAAATATCTGTGAAAGTAAGTAGTAGTGCAGATACTCATTTAAGGGGTGAGACAGAAGTCAGCTTACATTCATAATAACAGCATAGTTTATATGTAACATACATAAAGTAAATATTGTGGCAACTGCATTTCTTCCCCCCCCTTTTTAAATTAAATCATAAAGAGGTAGATCATGTATACATTAATACATTTATGGGGTACAATGTGCTGATTTAATATACAATTTGGAATGCTTCCATTGTACTGGTTAATATAGTTCTCACGTTATTTACTTAATTATTGTGTTAAGACATTTATACTCTATACATAATAAATCTGACATGTACCTTTGCAAAATGCACCATAGGGGTGATGCCACCATTCACTCTTTCTCCATCCGACCTCCTCCCTCCCCTCCCAAACCCCCTTCATCCTGGGCCATAATTGTGATCTATTCTTCATAGAAAGTGTGAGTGATTAAAAATTGGTTTCATAATAGTACTGAGTACACTGGATACTTTTTCCTCCATTCTTGAGATACCTTACTAAGTAGGATATATTCCAGCTCCATCCATGTAAACATAAAAGAGGTAAAGTCTCCATCTTTTTTAAGGCTGGATAATATTCCATGGTGTACATATAGCACAATTTATAAATCCATTCATGGGTAAATGGGAACTTGGGCTTCTTCCATGACTTGGCTATTACGAATTGAGCTTCAATGAACAATCTAGTGCAAATATCTTTGTTATAAAGTGATTTTTGGCCTGGGGCGGTGCCTATGGCTCAGTCGGTAAGGCGCCGGCCCCATATACCAAGGGTGGGGGGTTCAAACCCGGCCCTGGCTGAACTGCAACCAAAAAATAGCTGGGCATTGTGGTGGGCACCTGTAGTCCCAGCTACTTGGGAGGCTGAGGCAAGAGAATCGCTTAAGCCCAGGAGTTGGAGGTTGCTGTGAGCTGTATGATGCCATGGCACTCTACCGAGGGCCATAAAGTGAGACTCTGTCTCTACAAAAAAAAAAAAAAAAAAAAAAGGTGATTTTTGGCCTTTTGGATATATACCTAGTAGAGGAATTGCAGGATCAAATGGCAGGTCTACCTTTAGATCCTGAGTATTCTCCATTGTTCTTTGCAAAAGAGATGTATTAGCTTGCATTTCCACCAGCAGTGAAGAAGTGTTCCCTTTTCCCCACATCCATGCCAACATCTGTAGTTTTGGGATTTTGTTATGTGAGCCACTCTTCTAGGAGTTAGATGATATCTCAAAGTGATTTTCATTTGAAGTTCTCTGTGTCCTTAGGCCATGTGCCTATCTTCTTTAGAGAAGCTTCTGTTCAAGTCCCTTGCCCACAATGAAATGGGATTACTTGTTTTTTTCTTATTAATACATTTGAGTTTTCTGTGGATTCTGGTTATCAAACCTTTGTCAGAAACATAACCTGCAATTATCCTCTGCCATTGTGAGAGCTGTCTGCTTGCTTTACTTACTGTGTTCTTGGCTGTGCAGAAGATTTTTACTTTGATCGGATCCCATTAATGTATTTTTGGTGTTGCTTCAATTTCCTGGGGGGGGGGGTCCTCCTCATACAGTATTTTTCCAGGCCAATTTCTTCAATTGTTTCTCCTGCATTCTGTCCAAGAATATTTATATTTTCATGTCTTAAGTTTAATTCCTGGCAGTCTCCACAGCTTTGGATTACACTCCAAGTCCAGTAATCTGCCACCTCGCTGCACACCCCAAACTGCCACTTCATACCAATGTTCTATACTGGGAATGATCTAGCCCACTCAGTCTCACCTGTTGTTCCAGGAGAGCTGAGAGCTAAATGTCTTTCCCATCCACCATCATGCTTTGCCTTCCAGCAACTGCATTTCTAATAACCACCCTATAGTGTATTGAGAAAAATAATTACTTGCAGCCTTTACTTGAGGAAATAGAAGTTTGGAGAAATCAAGTAATTTTCTCCAGGGTCATTCAGAAAATAAAGGGGGTAAAACACAAATTTAAACTCACGTAGTTCTAATACAAATTTAATGTTCTAGCCATGAAAATATGAATAAAGTTCCATATTAGAAAAAGTAATGAGGACAAACATAAATAAGGTTCATTACCCTTCCCTAACAAAGCAAATTATGCTATCTAGTATCACTGATGAGATGATGTAATGAAGATTCAAAGTACCACAAGTAAATCGAAGAAATAAAGTGAAATTGACTTGAAGTGGATTTACTACACAAACCAAAAATACATAGTGGATAAGACCATTACGCTGAATGATGAAGGATTATCAGGATCTCCACTAGCTAATAGAGAAGAAAGACGTTACATAAGATATAGGAAACAGTAATATGAACATGGTGAGAAAAGCTAAATGCAGAAGCATGTTCAAAGACAAGTGAACATGCCTTATGATGGAAACAGAATATTTAGGGATGGAGGGAGTGGGGTGGGGCCTTGGTGTGTGTCACACTTTATGGGGGCAAGACATGATTGCAAGAGGGACTTTACCTAACAATTGCAATCAGTGTAACCTGGCTTATTGTACCCTCAATGAATCTCCAACAATAAAAAAATAAAAAATAAAAAAAAAAGAGTATTTATGGACTAAAGAGAGATAATGAAGAAAAAACTAAGCAATAACTTTTTGTCAGGCTCTTTTATGCCATAATAGTTTTGATTTTTTTATCTTGCATTAATGAAGCCTTTCTATATATCTATGTTAGCATCTGACATGATCAGAAATGTGAATTGGCATTAATATTTGGCATGATGTTAGTAATAGAGATCAGTTATGAGGATATTCTTATGTGCATATGTTTTAAAATTTGAGGACTTTAAGGCATTTATTTCCTAGAAATTTAGGGTAGGCAAAAGAACTCAGAACACAAAGAATAGTTGTGTATCTCCTTATGAGATAGTTGGAAATAGGAGACAGCAAATGAAAACATAGAGCTATTGAGGAATGGCAGAAGCTGGCTTCATAGGCATAAGATGTTTCCAAACTTTTAACTTTTCTAATAAAGAATGAAGAGTCCCCTAAAAGAGTGATCAGCAGGAAACACTTTAAAGAAGCAATAATATTTAACTGAAAGTTACCCAGTTATAACCACAGAATGCTCCTAATTCTACCATTTTCAGTACCACTAGTACATATTTCATATGCCACCCATCAAGTGTTTTTCACTTTGACCTTTTAAACTAAACACAGCATACTAGCCTATGTCTCTCCTAAAATATGTATCCTCTGTAAGACAGTATCCTGTCTTCCAAAATAATATCTTCTACTACACCAACAGTATCTCTAGGCCATCATGGCCTGCTCTTAGCCATCCTCCTCTAACATTTCCTACTCCAAACTTCGAAATATTAATCTCAATACTATATATAAGGTATTTCTACATAATTTTTCAAATATCATTGGTGAAACTCTAGGTATTAAAATACCCTTCATATTCATCCAGATTACCTTCAAGTGTCAATTGCCAATTTAAGAGAAAGACTGAGTTTCTGAAAATAAAGTATATTAGGGGTAAAATAAATACCCAATTTTCTAAATACACACTATGAAACCTATTTGATAAAATTGTGATAGCATACAAAATTTCACCACACCTATAATGTACTAGGTTTTCTTTTTATTAGTATTGTTTCAGGATCATTGCAGGTACAAAGAATTAGGTTACACTGTTTGCATTTGTTAGTAAACCCCATCTTATAATTGTGTACCTCCCCCAAGAGGTGTAACCCCCTTACCACTCTCCTCCCCCTTAGATTATCAGTTTTCAAATTAGTTTGGATTATAATGACTATGAAAAGGTGAATTACAAATCTGAAATGTATAACAAAAACTGATGTTTCTTACATATTAATTTAATTTGCCTTAAGATGGCAGTATTGTTCTTCCTAAGATTTAGAAAAGTTGTAGAAAAAGATTCATGAGGAAAGCTTAGGGTTTTTCAGCGCTCTTGCCCTCTACACAGCCGCAAAAAAACCATGCTTATCTAAGAGTTGGGTGAATGTAATATACATACAGATTAAACTAAAACTCTATACAAACAGTGATAATGGGTAGAAACAGAAGCGGTGCAAATCTGATTGACATGTTAGTTAATTAAAAGCAACAGGGAGAAAAAGATTTTGGATCACAGAGGGGATTACACTCAGTGACAAGTCTTCCAAATTATTTTGTTTCAGTGAAGAAGGAAGAATCAATAAGTGAAATTAAAAACAAACAAGCAAACAAAATCCTTAAGGAAAATATGGCATTTTAAAAAATATAGAAAAATCTCAAGTTTATAGAGAATATTTTAGGCAGAAGACAGATTATGATATAAAAAACAGCATGTATAATTTTGCCAAAGGGCCAAGATTCCTGACTATCAGTGGCTGGGGAGTGCTTGTTACATAAGTTTCATTAACATTCAGCATGGCTGATCTATGGTTGGTCAAAAGCCTTACAATTTTTTTTCTTAGACACAGAGTCTCACTTTGTTGCCCTCAGTAGCATCACAGCCCACAGCAACCTCCAGTTCTTGGGCTTAGGTGATTCTGTTGCCTCAGCCTCCAGGGTAGCTGAGACTACAGGTGCCTGCAACAACACCCGGCTATTTTTTTGTTGTGGTTGTTGCAGTTTGGCTGGGGCCGGGTTCAACCCCACCACCATCAGTATATGGGGCCAGCATCCTACTCACTGAGCCACAGGCGCTGTCCAAAAACCTTACAAATTTTTACAGTCTGATTACCTTGAAATAGTGTAGCAACCTTATGGTTCTTCAGTTTCTGAATTATTCAATTAACTTCTAAGCATTTTCAACATGCAAGTCAAAATACTAACATGCTAGGGAATAAAAATGATGATGAACTGCAGTCTCATCACAGGTCACATTCATAAAACAATTAAAGAAAACAAAACCATAATGTTAACAGGTTCATAACACTTCAAAAGTGGTTTTAGGACTATCTGCCAGGTTAATGGAATTGCACATTGTTTGTAATGTATTACATCGGTATAATCGTTCATCATACAAGTGTAATCTTATATGCAGCCTGAGCCACTGAGATATTCTGTGCTCTGTATTAGCCATTTAGTCTTTTGTTGTCTTTGAATCAAAGGGACTTTCCGTAGCTTATTACTGATTGTTCTACAAATGTAGGCATTTCCTTTTCACTCATTTACCTTTTCTACTTAAGCATACATGAAAACCAGAACATAAGGATTACTTTTTTATTCAAATTATAAGCCCCCAAACATATATTGATCAGAATCCTTTAAAAATATGTATTTCATAAGAATTACTTTTCACATAATTTCTAAATCAGGTTATATAGCATTGTTAAAATATCATTTATAGCATAATCCCGTGTGCCTTGGGATAATTATCCAGTCACCAAATTACCATGATTAGCATAGATACTCACTTAATATAAAAAAGAAGCAGTACACAGAATAAATGGATAGAATCTGAACAAGGAAAGAGAAATAACCGAAGAATATAATTATTAATTCAAGTACAAGAAGAATAATTTGAGATAGCAAAAATTACATAAAAAGATACAAATTAAAACCATTTTTTTCTTTGAAATTAGATAAAATGAGAACAAGTATTCAGAGTATATGATTTTATCCAGAATTTAGAAAATCCTTTTGTCAAAATCTCAAATTGCACATGTTCTGTGGACTCGTAGAGAATTTGTTCTATTACCTTCCATAAAAGTGATTTCACTACTTGCAGACAGATATGGCTTCTCTCCTTATAGTTTGATACTAATTGTAAGCATGTTCATTTTAATTTCAATTTTTGCAGAATGATTCAGTGTAACTTACATACTTTGTCTATGCTCAGGTCCTCAGAACCACCTGAATACAATATCATAAGGATCCAGCTATCTTTTCTCGTGCTATCCACAACACAATATATCAATATTTTTGTTTTGCTTTGTTGTAGGGAGCATTTCGTATTGTTTTTTCCATGAATGATAGCATAATTCCACATTTTGAAGTTATTTAAGAAGAGAAGATTTGAAGCCTCATAATAAGGCTTCCAGGGTGATACATCCTTTCGGTATCTCGGGGCAAAGACTCACATTTGTATTTTCTAGATAAACGTATTTAATTTAAGGACTCCAATGAAGTCATGCCTTTTATCTATGTCTTTAGTCTCTCTTAGGTGCATGTAATGTTATATGCACCAAGGATGCATATACATTGTTATATGTAGAACAAATAACACCAATGCATTATGGCCTATGGAACATTTTCCAGGTCACAGTCTAACTCAGTAATTTTAGTTCTGAGGTTCACTCTTTGAACAGCACGTATTTTATATTTTCCTGAGAGTGATAATTTTATGTTACCACTCTGTGTACATATATCTACATCCGATGTGTGTCTATATTCAGTCTGGAAATTGTCTGTTCTTGGTTGCATCCATGATCTATAGTTGGATGAGCAGGGCATTTCATATCAATGGATGGGAGTCATCAGTTCAAATTGCATTCCCAATAGAAAATACACCTTTGTTCACAGAACACAATTTCTTGAACTTTACCAAACTTTCTGGTATCCATAATAAGTTCAGTGTACTACTCTTTATTAGTCCATTATTCTTTATTTAATGGCCAGTAACATATGATCTACACAGGCTGGTAGGCATTTTTAATTTATAACTTGAAGGCAGCTTATATTCCTCTATCTCTAGTGAAATGCTTTGAAAATGTGTTAATAAAACATAATGCTATATTTGGAACAAATACAGATGTATACCAAAGTAATCAATCATTTGAAATGTTATATTTTATCAATTTTATCAGATCCAAATTAATTAACATAACTTCTCAGGGACCTTCTCCAACAACAATGATTATAGGGAAATAATTCTAAATATATCTGTGAAAATACACACACACACACACACACATATTTTGAGTTTTAAAACACTAGTCTTCTTCACAGATTTATTCAGAGTTGTTTCCCTGTAATTGTGAATGAAATTATTGCTGTCAAATATCTGTCTGAAAGTTTTACAGAAATCATCATTGAGGACAACTTTGCAGAGCTCGTGTGTTTTCTTTGCATTTCTCATTGTCATAAAAAATTTATACTACATTAGGACTATTAAAAAAGAAAAGGCTTGCAAAATAGGATGACCAAAGGATGACTATTTTCCCTCTTTGCCAGAATTCTACAATAGTAGAAAACAAATCCACTTTCTGAACTGAACTTGGGAGAGGGTAATTTTCCTAAAAGGCTTTGAAGGATGATACTGCATGTGGTAACAGTAATTTTATTAATGCAACTGTATTGAAATTCACTTCAGTTGTCTCTCATTATCAGATACTATTCCAAACAAGTATTCTGTAAACCCAAAGCAATTACCAGTTTGCTATAGACCTATTGTAGAACAACATTCTTTGGTCCACATTAAAAATAGTTTTGCATAAGTTAGTCTTGGTTACCATCTAAAATATTTTTAAATGTTCTTTACATAAAAATTTATGTTGTTATTTTTAAACCTTTTAGGGGCTTTATTTATCTTTCTAATTCAGTTAACTGTACTTTTAAAGAAAGTATTTTTTATCTATTTTTGTAACTTCATCAGAATAAAATATATTGAAAGCAAAAAAAAAGAAAAAAGAGAAGGCATATTGCCAAGTGCCTTTGTTCTGGAAACACTTTAAACAAAACTCAAACATGTTGCTTCCTTTATTTTTCCCAGATGGAATTTCTATATTAGGCATGTATCCAACATAATCAAGAACATTATAAAAATAAAAAGCACCTCAGTTGGTCAAGGAGCATTTATTGGTACAATTCAAATAAAGTGATGAGAGAGACAAGTAATTTTCATTCATAAAGTATGCAATAAGAAAATGAAACAAACATTTCACAGCTTACTGAATTTTAAGTAGTTATGAAGGCAATACCACAAATATTTATGGAGATTTAGAGAAAAAAGAAACAGCCAACCCTTGTGGTCCCATGGAAATTAAATAGAAAGCTAAAGAAATTATCTGTTTTATAGAAGAGGATGGATCAACAAATAGATAAGGAAGACAGAGTCCTGGAAGATGGTGACAGCGTGACATGATACCTATGTCCATATGATTAGTACGATTATAAAAGAGCTAGTACAATGAGGGGAGGTTGTAATTACATACAGGTACACATCAATTAAACAGCATGTGAAAGGAGAGAACAATCTTGCTTCACCTACCTTGGAAGACAGAAAAGGTTTTAAATAGGGATATTGTATAATCCCGACTGTGTTTTAAAGAAGTTATTTGGAGAGTCCATGAGCAGAACACATGGGGAAATAACAATGCAGGTAGAAAGAATCTGGAGTAGGGTAAAGAAATCACTTTCCTTAAACGCACCTTCCTTTATACATTTAAAGAATTATCACGAAATACAAAGTTATGAGTTATTTTTACAAAGAAGAAACTTAAATTTGCAACCATGTGATTTTTTTAAAGGCACAGTGGGTGAGCTAGGGAAAGATTAACAATCATAATCATACAATATGACGGGAGGATGCTCTTCAGCTCTCAGATACCACTGGAAAAGCCAAGCTGCATATCCAAAATAGGCACTGCACAAAGCCAGAAAAACACACACTTGTTTAAAATAATAAGTACTTGTATCTATTTATATTTTGTCAAAACTCTTTTTAATTATTTACACTTAAAAAATTAACAAAAATATTGTATGCATTTACAGTGTACATCCTTATGTTTGATATGTATACACTGTGGAATGATGAAATGTAGCTAATTAACAATTGATGAATTATATTTAAATCACTTTCCAATACTATAAGTACACAGTTATCTCCAAAACAAGGAAGAAAATAGATGACGTCTATGTGAAGTTGTGATATCCTATTTTAATGCTGTTATTGAATCCAGATCTATCTTTAACTTTTTACTTTATAAATATTAAACACAAAAAAGACACAATAATGTAACAAACAACTATTCCCTATAACTCAGCTTAATGTTTTATCATTTTACAACCACTATTCAATTCTGACTTTCTCCAGAATTATTTCCAAAAAATTTCAAACAACCTGTTACTTCACTAAATCCTGAAGTATGCACTGAGGATTAAATTCTTCCTAGTTATTACGTAAATTGATTAGCAAACATCACCTTGATACCAAAACCAGGAAAAGACCCAACTAAAAAGCAGAACTTCAGGTCAATTTCACTAATGACTATAGATACAAAAATTCTCTACAAAATCCTAGCCAATAGATTACAGCTTATCATCAAAAAAGTCATACATCATGATCAAGTAGGTTTCATCCCAGGGCTGCAAGACTGGTTTAACATATGCAAGTCTATAAACGTTATTCACCATATCAACAGAAGCAAAAATAAAGACCATATGATCCTCTCAATAGATGCAGAAAAAGCATTTGACAAAATTCAGCATCCTTTTCTAATTAGAACACTGAAGAGCATAGGCATAGGTGGCACATTTCTTAAACTGATTGAAGCTATCTATGAATGACAAACCCACAGATAATATTTTACTGAATGGAGTAAAACTGAAAGCTTTTCCACTTAGAACTGGAGCCAGAAAAGGTTGTCCCCTATCTCCACTACTATTCAACATAGTGCTGAATGTTCTAGCCAACACATTCAGGCAAGACCAGGAAATAAAGGGCATCCAAATGGGAGCAGAGGAGGTCAAACTCTCCCTCTTTGCTGACGATACGATCTTATACTTAGAGAACCCCAAAGACTCAACCACAAGAATTTTGAAAGTCATCAAAAAATACAGTAATGTGTCAGGATATAAAATCAATGTCCACAAGTCAGTAGCCTTTGTATATGCCAAAAACAGTCAAGATGAGAGGCTAATTAAGGACACAACTCCCTTCACCATGGCCCCAAAGAAAATGAAATACCTAGGAATATACCTAACAAAAGAGGTGAAGGACCTCTATAAAGAAAATTATGAAACCTTAAGGAAAGAAATAGCAGGAGATATTAACAAATGGAAGAACATACCATGCTCATGGCTGGGAAGAATCAACATTGTTAAAATGTCTATACTTCCCAAAGCAATCTAGAGATTCAATGCCATCTTTATTAAAATACCATAAATTGATTTTAATAGTTTAATTTTTTCAATTATATTTGAAATACATGCCACATATTTCAAATGTTGACAATAATCTACGTGCTTGTACACACACTGTGTCTCCCCCTTTCCCTTCCATTTATATCTGAAAGCACTGTATTGCCTGACACAGCCTTAGTTTATAGCTTCTCCTTGTATGGCAGTTGCCAATGGAACCTATAATTTCACATATTCTATTGATTCCTTTACATATTTCTGTTACCCAGTCAATAGAGTAAGAAGATTTCATCAGGTTTGAGATTTTTTGGCAAAACTTCTTCATGGTCAGGTGTATTGTTGTAGTTGTTCTGTTTTATGAAGTGGTACACAATATTGTTTTGACTCCATTTTTGCAGCTAGTGATAAACATTTGTTAAAATCATATTTCTTGAGATTTGAAAAGAGCAAAATCGTATTTCTTGGGAATCATTATTCTTCCATTTACATTTCAAATAGTTCTATAAAAAGGACCCTCTTAAAGTTGATAGAGGGCAAGTGTTTAAAGTGTAATAACATAGTTATTTTTTAAAGTTTTTGGTTTTTATAATTTGTATAACACATCAGCATTCTATGTTTTTTTTTTGTTGTTGTTGTTGAGATAGGGTCCCACCCTATGCCCCTGAGCAGAGTGCAGTGGGCGTGGTAGCTCACCACAACCTCAGACTCGGGCTGCGGGCACCCCGCTGCCTCAGCCTCCGGAAGCCGCTGGGATTACAGGCGCTCACCGCGGCGCGGGGCTGGGTTTTTCCATTTTTTTTAGGAGTCGGGGTCTCACTCTCGCTCAGACGAGTCTCGAACTCCTGAGCTGGAGCAATTCTCCCTCCTCAGCCTCCCACACTGCTGGGATCACAGGCGTGAGCCACCGCGCCCGGCAACATGCTATGGTTTTACTCCAACCACTTGAATCATTACAAAGATTTTATGTATATTCCACCTAAAATTATTCTGTATTTAAAATACACTTAAAATGTGTTGGGTACCTTTCCTTTATGTCCTGGGTCTAATTTTCTAAGAGTGTGGTCTCCCTGGCTTACCTACCTATTAGGGTGTTTCTGTCTTAGTTCGTTTGTGCTCCTACAACAAAATACATAAGATTGGGTAATAGATGGAGTAAGTTTTTGAACAACAGAAGCTTATTTCTCATAGTTCTAGGATCTGGGGAAGTCCAAGATCAATGTGCCACTACTCAGTCTGGTGAGAGGCTTCTGGCTGAGCATCCACATGGCAGCAGGTTGAAGGGAAAGCTAGCTGAATGCCAACCGAATCTTGCTCCATTTATGAAGGAGACCTCATAAATAATCAACACTTAGGGCCCCACCTTTTAAAAGCATCTCGTTGACAACACTTTAATATGAAAGAGGATTAAGACTGAGCACAATTTGGAAGGAGACTAAAACATTGAAACTATAGGAAGGCCTTTCAGAATTAACATAACCTAGGGCTCTGGAATGGACACTGAAGCCAATCAGCCTAGCTACAGCCACAAGTTACAAACTTGAGAGCTTGTTAAAATTATTTAAACATGTGCCTTGACTTATTCATATATTAATGAATAAGGTCCCAATCCAAAAGAATTCTAGTGAATCTTAAATAAATTAATATATACAAAATACTTTGAAGGAGCTTATTGCATCTATCACATTGAAGGAGCTTATTGCATCTATCACATTTACTGATTTTCTTTTTATTTTTTCTTCTAGAATCACAGTTATTACCTAATACCCAAAAAGGGTACTGAAGTTTATCTACTCTCATTTTAAATGGGGAGGGGAGAAATAATAAATATAGATAATTATGTTGAGGGGCAGTAAATGATTACTAGGAAGGATGAAGAGATACTTGAGGGAATAATATGTCTGTATGTGTCTGTCAGATCTAGTTGATTTGTTGTATTAAGTACTTTATTTTCTCACTTATCTATCCATTATTATTATTATTTTTTTAAGACAGAGCCTCAAACTGTTGCCCTCGGTAGAGTGCTATGGCATCACAGCTCACAGCAACCTCCAACTCCTGGGCTTAAGCGATTCTCTTGCCTCAGCCCCCCAAGTAGCTGGGACCACAGGCACCCGCCACAACGCCCAGCTATTTTTTTGCCTGCAGCCCTCATTACTGTTTGGCAGGCCCGGGCTGGATTCGAACCTGCCAGCTCGGGTTATATGTGGCTGGTGCCTTAGCCACTTGAGCCACAGGCGCCAAGCCTATCTATCCATTATTGAAAGTGAGATAGTGAACTCTCGACCATTATAGTAGAAATGTATTTCTCTGTTCCATATATTATTTTTTGCTTTGTAAATAAGTATGATAACATTTATAGAACATGTGATATCACTAGTTTTCTCTACTTTGCAAAGTCTGCTATGAGAATTACAGTAAAAAAAAGAATAAAATGATTGTGGGACAGATTGACTCGTAAATGATTCCCTTTGGAAATTAAATTAACTTGAGAGATAATTATTATTTTTTTAATGGTTTGGGCCAAGTCTGGTTGCACTCTTGATTTTCTTTCCTGAAATAGAGAGATAACAGAGAAGGGAAGGAAAGACAACTGTTTTTCTTGATGGGTCCACATGGGTTTTAAGAACATGGAGGCAAAACTCCTTGCAAGGCCTATTTATCTCTAAGGGCCTTTAATTCAATATACTCTTTAAACAAGGTAGTCATATTTTGGGGTCAAATTCCATGAGATCCATCAATATATACAGACTGTGCAGCTGAACAGGCATTGAATAGTTCCTCTGGATGATTAGTGAATCCACGTATGACATATAAGGTATGCTTTCAAGGTTTGCATTCACAAATTTTTGAAAATTATACTATCTTCCATCTTCCCTTTCTGTTCAATACTCATGTGTTATTCAATATTTTGAGTAATTTTTTCCCAAATACTAGTATTACACATGAATGCAACATTAACGAACAATTTTTAGTTAAATACCTAGAATTTAAAAGGACCTTCTTCCTTTTGCTGAACTGTGTCATTTTATGTGTATTTTAGTACTGTAATTAAAATCCAATCATAGCTTCCAAGCAACAAAAGCTTCTCTTAGGCATTGTTTCACCTAAAAATTTAACAAGTTGTATTATAAAACTAATACCAGCCTATTTCATTTTTACATCAAAAGCTGGAAACATTACTGAATCTTTTCAAACAGTACACCATACTTATAAATGCTCTTTAAATTGAGTGATTATCTTTTCTTGCCTCAACCATTTACATTGGTCATAAAACAGATAACCTATTTTGCTTTTGATTATCTGGATATAATCCTCCGCCAAATATCTCAATTTTATGTGTATCATTGGTGTGAGTGAAGTAAGGGCCTGAAACAGGGCAAAATATATTACAAGCTATCTTTTTAACCCTCTTCTCTCTTTTTGGAAATTAAAACCTGCATTTCTGTCTGAGGCCAGGAACAAGAGAGGCAGAGGAGTGTTCTTTATTTCAAGTATCTTGAACCACATCAGATGGCTCAATGGCATTGTCCAGACAGAGGTCAAAGGACCCTGGAGATGGGGTAAAAGCTCAGTATTGTTGCTCAGTTAGGATGATGGTTTTCTTTTTCTTTTTGTTTCTTTTTTTCTTTTTTTTGCGTTTTGTTTTGCTTTGGTTTCTAAAACAGGAGTCTGCCATTCTCCTCTTTGGCTGGCAACTGAATAAACCTCTCTTTCCATTTTCTTAAGCCACTTGTTCTGCCCTTAGTGACAAATACCAAACTTTCATTAACCCTAGGTTTATCTAAAAAATTTATAATTTATTATACCTTAATATTTTATAATATTTTACTGTCATCTTTATCACAAATAATCTTAACTCCATCATCATATAGATTGTATATGTTTGTATACAAATTTCCTCTATGTAGTAGGAAATACTACTTGGGGGGAAATCCTGTTGTTGTAAAAGACCTAGTTAAAGCTAAAATATGAAAAAGCAATGTACAGCATATTGGGCAGCTTAAAAAATTAAATGACATTAGTTGTTTATCTACAGAGCATGTAGTTCCTGCCAATTTTATCCTAACCTCTAGGTCCCTAAAAATATTTATTAAAAAATTAACATTTGGGGCGGCGCCTGTGGCTCAGCGAGTAGGGCGCCGGCCCCACATGCCAAGGGTGGCGGGTTCGAACCCAGCCCCGGTCAAACTGCAACAACAACAACAAAAAAAAAAAATAGCCGGGCGTTGTGGCGGGCGCCTGTAGTCCCAGCTACTAGGGAGGCTGAGGCAAGAGAATCGCGGAAGCCCAGGAGTTAGAGGTTGCTGTGAGCCGTGTGACGCCACGACACTCTACCCGAGGGCGGTACGGTGAGACTCTGTCTCTACAAAAAAAAAAAAAAAAAAAAAAATTAACATTTGGGTCAAAACTGCTTCTCAGAGAAAGTTCCATCTTTCAGACATTGAGTTCCTGCTTTTCTTTTTTTGTAAGTGGTATGAATCATCTTTCCCAAATGTAACATGATCTGAGTGTTTTATATTTCCTTGATAGAATACAAAGTTTGGATATTTTAAATGAGAAGTGTCTCATAAACTGACCTCTCATTTAGAGTAGTTAAAGAGGTGGCTTACATACTCTCCATGCAATAGCAGAATGATTTCTTAAATTCACTGCTCAGTGCTAAATTATAGAAAAGTTGGTAAAATTTTATTTAAAGTGTGCCTTTGAAATTCAGCATTTCTATAGCAGGATGGTTGGGAAAAGGATATGAACTGATACCATTATCTTGATATCTGTCAGGAAGTTGGCTATTGACATAAAAAAGAAGACTACTCTGTCTTCACAAATAATAGAAAGCTCTTTACATTTTAAAATGAAAGCCATTTACTGGAAAGTCTTTGAAAAGCATGTTTCTATGAGTTTTAAATACAAATCAGAAAGTAATCATTCCAAATGGTGATAGAAGCAGAAAGACATTTGTGCAACTGCAGTTGCTATTTTAGGGATCTTGTCACTGGGCCACCATTAAAATTGAGTTGGCTTTGATTATAAATGACAATTTTCCAGTAAAAGCTGTGCAATTATTTTAATTACACTGGATTTTGAAAAATGTATATAAAGTATTATCTTTTATTGAATTGTTATTAATTTGAGATTTTATTACTCTAAAGATAAATTTTTAAACTTCAATACATAAGAGAATGGGGAGCATTCCTAACATTATACCTACCTAATCTACCTAACATTAATGTTAATTTCCATCTTCTAGAGTAAATATTTTTTTTTGTTTTTTAGTTTAGAAGTTCAGCATCTATGAGGAAAATGTGTAAGACCCAAGAATACTTTGGAATAACTTCAATGTTAAGCAATAATGTAATTTTTTAATGCAAAGGATTCCTCTCCACTCCTGTTTCTCTATCTGGGGTGATGATGTTGATCTCTCTGAAGCCCTCCCGCTTTTATGGACAAGCAAGTCATAGCATATGAGATCCCTGGATTCACCTTATTCTTCAGACCTGAGCCCCAGGAGAAAGCCAAAGTTGTGGCTGGCCTGGGTCCTGGGAGTAGCTGCTGAGCCAGGTGGCTGCAGTTGGCCCTGAAGCTTTGCCGTGCACTGCTGTGGTAAGAATGGGAACTTGGTTGCCTTTCCCAGTGATGAAGAACTGACAACAATCATATTGTATGTGAAAAATGACACCTTCTGTATCTATATTAAAGAGAATGAATGCCAGGAGAGAGCACTGCCTCCCATGTGCTCAGGAGACACGCAAATAAGGTGTAGCCCGGTGTGACTGAGAATACTGCAAGGGAGCTGTGGTGGGGACCTGCCAGTGTCCTGCCTGCCAGCACTATGATGTGTGTGCTTGTTTGCCAGCAGAAGGGCACATTTAAGGGGCACTGCAAGCTCAAGTCCCACGTTCCCCTGTGAATCTCTTCCTGGGCTTCTCTCACAGCTGCTGGCTCTGGAAGCTGAAACACCTGCATCAGTTGGTCTGGCTGACAGATGGGTCCATCAGGGAACTGAAGCCGATGTCTTCCGACAATGGGACCTGCTCACTGTAGCTTCAGAGCAGAGTCAGCTTCTGGTCATCAGAGGGCCCCAGTGTGGCTTTTCTGAAGAACACAGTGGAGTGTAACCAATGCCCTTAGCCCTCTGGGTATTGATGTTTATATTGCCATGGGGGGAAAAATGGGAAAAGCTGTCAGATGACACCCATCTTCCCAGACAGTGCCAGCACAGAAGGGAACTGCAACCCCCAGACCGGAGCTGCTCTCCCCACCGAAGCAAACAGCATGGCAACACTGAGGAAAATTCAGTCTCCAGCAGAGCGAATTAAAAAGATGGCCTTAGTCCACTGGGCAATCTGAGGAACACGTGGAGTCCCATAACTGTTCAGGAGGAGATAATAGCTATAAGACCATTCACTGGTCTTCAAAGAAGTGGACTGGTCCCTGGGTGAAATCCAGTCTCCATAGATGCCTGTGTCCAGGAAGGACCCACATAGCTGAAGGCAGCTGCGCTGTGCCTACACCTGTCCCCAGAGGCAGGCTCCTGGCCGATTGAGGCCATCTTTCAGATACTGTCCAGAGCATTCTCTGAGGTAGACAGCTGGCCCAACAGTCCCCTACAGACCAAGAAGTAAGACATCAGTGCTACTCTGAACACTACCCAGTATTCAAAGCACCCACTGCCATTGAGATAATTTTTGCTCGTCTCTCTGGTATCTCTCTTTTTGTCTCATAGTAACGTAGAGGGAGTGTAGAACAGTAGGCCATCCATGAGCACTTGTTTATCTACCTTCTTTCAGAATCTGGGCTGGGGAGAGGAGGCATGAAGCCATTAAGGCATTAGAACAAATAAATCACATAAAGAAAAAGTTCCAAGTGTGTGGATGCTGATGCCTGAGACATGAAACCCACTGCCCTCAGGTGGTCTGGTCTGAAGTAAGGCTGAGCCCAGAAGGCATGGAAGCTACTACAACTTCAAGGTGGCAAAGCAAGACTTTTTCCTTGCTGGGGAGGATGCCAAGGGCATGCTGTAGTGTATTCTTGCTCTATCTTCTGCCAAGATTACACCAGTACTCCAGAATATCTTGCCTAAAGTCTTTCTGTTTTTTTTTTTTTTTTTAATGGCTAACTGTACATGGATGGACATTTTATTGATTTTCTTCTATAAAACTGTTATGTTCTATTTTGGAGAAAGTACAGCCAAAATGTTGTCAGAAAGCAATAGGAGGTGAGCATTCCTGGAAAGAATACTGGGGACAACGGGCTAGCCCAGTAGTGTGGGTCTCAAACTTGGGAACAGAGAAAGGCTGATAAGGCTCATCTGCATTGCTGGTGTTCACTGAACACTGCCCCCTGATTTTATAACCACTATACAGTAGTCCCCTATCCATGGTTAGCTTTCTGTGGTTTTGTTTATTCATGGTCAATTGTGTTGGTACTATAGGTAAGCATAGTACCATAAGATACTTTGAGACAGAGAGACCACATTCACATTTATTACAGTATATTGCTATAATTATTCTATTCTTTATTAGGTGTGTTATTCTCTTACAGTGCCTAATTTATAAATTAAAATTTACAATAGATTTAAATGAAAAAATATAATATATATAGGGTTTGGTACTATCTGAGGTTCACTGAGCATCTTGGAACATCACCAGAGGATAAGAGGGGACTATCATAGTTCTCTTGTTTCCAAAACCGTTAACTGCTTTTAAAGTAAGAAAATTCTTATAGCCATCCTGTTATCAATATCCATGAGCAACATGTAGTTAAATGGTAAATACCCTTTAAAAAAATACAAAGCCTGATTTAGTTAATAAGTTTTTTGCAATATCTAAAAAAAGGATAAAGTTCAATCAGAAGAAAACCTAGAATAGATTTGCATTGTAGTAATAGATTCAGTAAGTATTTAATACTGAACTAACCAAAACTTAAAAGCTTAAGTAAGATAAGCACTCAAAGCCTGTCTTTAAAGCTGTCCAGCAAGGTCTGGGATCTGTTTCAGGATTGATTTAACCTGTACATGGTTTGTAGTGACAACAATCAGAAACTGCTTTTTGCAAACAGTGGTTTTATTAGATGCTGCTTATTAGTTTTAGCTTTTGTTTTAATGGCATTTAAAAGAATAAACATTTTGAGTTAAATGATATGCCGGTCATTTATTGTATGTAATTCTATTCAAACATGAGAAATATTAGTAGATCAATGAGTAAATATTTACCTTCCATTGGATAATTTTCCACTTAAGATACTTAAAAAACATTTGAGAATCTGTAATTGTTTTGAAAACTCTTGAAAGTCTGAAAGTTAGTACATAAAAGGAACCATGTACTACCCAATATCATGATTCAGCACCTGTTTGACTGTGTTATGAATTAGGAGCTTGATCAAGAAACTGATCGAGATGATCAATTTAAGTTATGAGCCTCTATCAAAAAACTATAGAAAACAAATTAGTTTGGGGCAAAAACTGCCATAAATATGTTTTTGTAGTTTCATGTTGTCAAGCCATATGCTAATAGCTGAAAAATTAGAAACCCGCAGCAATCAAATTATTTATCTTTTGACAGACCGGGAGTGATAATAACAAAATGTGAATTCCAGAGAGAGTCACTGTTTTGAAAATTTCAGATATCTATTTTAGAGAAAGTCAGAGTATAAAAAAAGAATTGATGAAAATGTTACTTAAATAGAATTCTATGTAGCATTCTAAATTAAAAGTGTGAAACTGTTGATTATTAGAAGTTTCTTGTCAAATTTTCTGTTTACAGATTACATGGTTTTATATATAGAAACCCATAAAGATTCTGCCAAAAAGAAACTTGTAAAAACTAATAAACAAATTCAATGAAGTTGCAGGATGCAAAATTAACATATGAAAATCAGTACTATTTCTACACATTAACCATTAAATAATTAACTGAAAAAAATTTAAGTGCTTTTTCAATAGCAGCAAAATTAAAATATTGAGGAAGAAATTTAACTTAGGAAGTAAAGGATCTGTACACTTAAAACTATATAAAACATTGATGAAAGAAATTGATGACAAAAATGGAAAGATATTATGTTCTGGGAGTGGAAGAATTAATATTGTTAAAATGCCCATACTACTCAAAGCTATCTACAGAGTCAATAAAATCTGTATTAAAATTCATTCTGTTTTTTACATAAATAGACAAAATAATCCTAAAATGTTTATGGAACCACAAAAGATTCTATGTAGCCATAACAATCTTGAACAAAAGGAATTAACCTGATACATCACACTATGTGACTTCAAAGCTATAGCAATCAAACATTTCACTGGCATAAAAATAGACACATACACCAATGGTAGAGAATAGAGAGCCAAGAAATAAATCTACACATATACAGTTAATTGATTTCCAACAAAAGGGCCAAGAACAAAAAGTTGGGAAAGCACATTCTCTTCCATAAATAAATAGTGCTGGAAAACTGTATAGTTACATGCAAAAGAAAGAAATTAGATCCTCATCTCAATACAAAAGTCAACTCAAAATGTATTAAACACTTCAGTGTAAGACCCCAAACCATGAAACTTCAAGATAAAAGCATAGGGATAAAGATCCTTCACATTTGTCCAGGCAAGATGTTTTACATATTACTCCCAAACCTTAGGCCACAAGAGCAAAAATAGACACACAGGAATGTATCAAGATAGAAAGTTTCTGCGCAGAAAAGGAAATAATCAACAGAGTGATGAGACAAGTTAAGAAATTAGAGAAAATACAAAAGAAAACCCCTCAATATCACTAATTATTAAAGAATTCAAGTCAAAACCACAGGAGAGATTATATCACATAATAGAATATTTATTATGAAAAAGAAAAAAGATAACTAGTGTTGCAAGAATGTGGAATAAAAGGAACACTTTTGCACAGTTGATAGAGATTAAATTAGTACAGCCATGAGAAACAGGATGGAAGTTCCTCAAAAAATTAAAAATAAAACTGTCATGTGATCAAGCAATTCCATTCCTGGATGCATATCCAAAGAAACATAGTTTGTTGAAAAGACCCTAGTGTTGCAGCATTATTGATAATAACCAAGCTATGGATTCATCCTAGGTGTGTATCAGTGGATAAAAGGACAAATAAAATGTTATGCACACACGTGCATGTATGCGCACATGCACGCACGTGCACACACACACACACACAATGGAATACTATTCAGCCTTTAAAAAGAAGGAAATCCTGTCATTTGTGACAACCGAACTTCTGGGACATTATACTAAATTATCCAGGCACAAGACAAATACTGTATGACCTCACTTGAATGTGGTATCTAAAAATGTTGAACTCAATAGCAGAGAACAGAATGTTGATTGGTTGCCAGGGGCTAAAGATGTTTTTTAAAGGATACAAAGTTTCAGTTAAACAGGATGAATAATTTCCAGAGATCTAATAGTGTACAGCATGGTGGCTACAGTTAATGATAATGTATTGAATACTTAAAAATTACTAAGAAAGTGGATCTTAAATGTCCTTACCACAAAAAAAGATACGTGAGGTGAGAGATACGTTAATTAGTTTCATTTAATCATTTAACAATATGTCTATATATGAAAATATGATGTTTTACAACATAGAAGTCTACATTTTTAGTTTCCAGTTACACCTTAAGAAATCTGGGAGGACAAATTTCTTTGCAAGATATAGATGAGTAGTAAATGAGACATATGTGTGGGAAGAAAAGTAAGAAAATTAAGTGACACAAAGCATAAATATAACAGAATCTTCATCATTTAAGGCAGGCCTACTGTGTTATGTTACTCCAGTAGGGTATGATGTTATACGTGAGGGAACCAAATTGCAGAGGTACATCGGATAATTCATTGTATAAATAAATACAGGCATGTGCATGCATTTACTCGTAAGCTTATATGATGGAATACACTTTCAGAAATTATTTTTATCTGGTAATTGCAATATTGTACTTTTTTTTGTTGTTGTTGGGGATTCATTGAGGGTACAATAAGCCAGTTACACTGATTGCAATTGTTAGGTAAAGTCCCTCTTGCAATCATGTCTTGCCCCCATAAAGTGTGACACACACTAAGGACCCACCCCCCTCCCTCCATCCCTCTTTCTGCTTCCCCCCCATAACCTTAATTGTCATTAATTGTCCTCATATCAAGATTGAGTACATAGGATTCATGCTTCTCCATTCTTGTGATGCTTTACTAAGAATAATGTCTTCCAATTCCATCCAGGTTAATACAAAGGATGTAAAGTCTCCATTTTTTTTAATGGCTGAATAGTATTCCATGGTATACATATACCACAGCTTGTTAATCCATTCCTGGGTTGGTGGGCATTTAGGCTGTTTCCACATTTTGGCGATTGTAAATTGAGCTGCAATAAACAGTCTAGTACAAGTGTCCTTATGATAAAAGGATTTCTTTCCTTCTGGGTAGATACCCAGTAATGGGATTGCCGGATCAAATGGGAGGTCTAGCTTAAGTGCTTTGAGGTTTCTCCATACTTCCTTCCAGAAAGGTTGTACTAGTTTGCAGTCCCACCAGCAGTGTAAAAGTGTTCCCTTCTGTCCACATCCATGCCAGCATCTGCAGTTTTGAGATTTTGTGATGTGGGCCATTCTCACTAGGGTTAGATGATATCTCAGGGTTGTTTTGATTTGCATTTCTCTAATATATAGAGATGATGAACATTTTTTCATGTGTTTGTTAGCCATTCATCTGTCATCTTTAGAGAAAGTTCTATTCATGTCTCTTGCCCATTGATATATGGGATTGTTGGCTTTTTTCATGTGGATTAATTTGAGTTCTCTATAGATCCTAGTTATCCAGCATTTGTCTGATTGAAAATATGCAAATATCCTTTCCCATTGTGTAGGTTGTCTCTTTGCTTTGGTTATTATCTCCTTAGCTGTACAGAAGCTTTTCAGTTTAATGAAGTCCCATTTGTTTATTTTTGTTGTTGTTGCAATTGCCATGGCAGTCTTCTTCATAAAGTCTTCCCCCAGGCCAATATCTTCCAGTGTTTTTCTTATGCTTTCTTTGAGGATTTTTATTGTTTCATGCCTTAAATTTAGGTCCTTTATCCATCTTGAATCAATTTTTGTGAGTGGGGAAAGATGTGGGTCCAGTTTCAGTCTTTTACATGTAGACATCCAGTTCTCCCAACACCATTTATTGAATAGGGAGTCTTTCCCCCAAGGTAAGTTCTTGTTTGGTTTATCAAAGATTAGGTGGTTGTAAGATATTAGTTTCATTTCTTGGTTTTCTATTCGATTCCAAATGTCTATGTCTCTGTTTTTGTGCCAGTACCATGCTGTCTTGAGCACTATGGCTTTGTAGTACAGACTAAAATCTGGTATGCAGATGCCCCCAGCTTTATTTTTGTTACTAAGAACTGCCTTAGCTATACGGGGTTTTTTACGGTTCCATACAAAAAGCAGAATCATTTTTTCCAAATCTTGAAAGTACGATGTTGGTATTTTGATAGGTATGGCATTGAATAGGTAGATTGCTTTGGGAAGTATAGACATTTTAACAATGTTGATTCTTCCCATCCATGAGCATGGTATGTTCTTCCATTTGTTAATATCCTCTGCTATTTCCTTTCTGAGGATTTCATAGTTTTCTTTATAGAGGTCCTTCACCTCCTTCGTTAGGTATATTCCTAGGTATTTCATTTTCTTTGAGACTATGGTGAAGGGAGTTGTGTCCTTAATTAGCTTCTCATCTTGACTGTTATTGGTGTATACAAAGGCTACTGACTTGTGGACATTGATTTTATATCCTGAAACATTACTGTATTTATTGATGACTTCTAGGAGTCTTGTGGTTGAGTCTTTGGGGTTCTCTAAGTATAAGATCATGTCGTCAGCAAAGAGGGAGAGTTTGACCTCCTCTGCTCCCATTTGGATTCCCTTTTTTCCTTGTCTTGCCGAATTGTATTGGCTAGAACTTCCAGCACTATGTTGAATAGTAAAGGTGACAGAGAACAACCTTGTCTGGTTCCAGTTCTAAGAGGAAAAGCTTTGAGCTTTACTCCATTCAGTAAAATATTGGCTGTGGGTTTGTCATAGATAGCTTCAATCAGTTTTAGAAATGTGCCACCTATGCCTATACTCTTCAGTGTTGTAATTAGAAAAGGATGCTGGATTTTATCAAATGCTTTTTCTGCATCTATTGAGAGGATCATGTGATCTTTATTTTTGCCTCTGTTAATATGGTGGATAATGTTTATGGACTTGCATATGTTAAACCAGCCTTGCATCCTTGGGATGAAGCCTACTTGATCATGATGAATGGCTTTTTTGATGATAAGCTGTAATCTATTGGCTAGGATTTTGTTGAGAATTTTTGCGTCTATGTTCATGAATGAGATTGGTCTGAAATTCTCCTTTTTGTTTGGGTCTTTTCCTGGTTTTGGTATCAGGGTGATGTTTGCTTCATAGAATGTGTTGGGGAAGATTCCTTCTTCTTCAATTTTTTGGAATAATTTCTGCAGTACAGTAATAAGCTCTTCCTTGAAGGTTTGATAGAATTCTAGAGTGAAGCCATCTGGACCAGGGCATTTTTTGGTTGGAAGCTTTTTTATAGTTTCTTTGATCTAAGTGCTTGAAATTGGTCTGTTCAGGAGCTCTATTTCTTCCTGGCTAAGTCTAGGGAGACGGGGTGATTCCAAATATTGATCCATTTCCTTCACATTGTCAAATTTCTGGGCATAGAGTTTCTGGTAGTATTCAGAGATGATCTCTTGTATCTCTGTGGGATCAGTTATTTCCCCTTTATCATTTCTGATTGAGGTTACTAGAGATTTTACTTTTCTATTTCTAGTTAGTCTGGTCAATGGTTTATCTATTTTATTTATTTTTTCAAAAAACCAACTCCTTGTTTCATTAATTTTCAGAATGATTCTTTTGTTTTCAATTTCATTGATCTCTGATTTGATTTTGGATATTTCTTTTCTTCTACTGAGTTTAGGCTTAGATTGTTCTTCTTTTTCCAATTCCATAAGATCTCTTGTGAGATTGTCGATGTGCTCTCTTTCTGTTTTTCAAATGTAGGCATCTAAAGCGATGAATTTTCCTCTCAAAACTGCTTTTGCAGTATCCCACAGGTTTTGGTAGCTTGTGTCTTCATTGTTGTTATGCTCAAGGAAGTTAATGATTTCCTGTTTTATTTCTTCCTTCACCCATCTGTTATTCAACAGAAGATTGTTTAATTTCCATGCCTTTGGGTGGGGTTGAGCATTTTCATTAGAGTTGAGTTCCACCTTTAGTGCCTTATGGTCTGAGAAGATATAAGGTAAAATTTCAATTCTTTTGATTCTGTTGATATTTGTTTTGTGTCCCAGGATATGATCAATTTTGGAGAATGTTCCATGGGGTGATGAGAAGAATGTATATTCTTTATCTTTGGGGTGAAGTGTTCTATATGCGTCTTTCAAGCACAGTTGTTCCAGGGTCTCATTTAAATCTCTTATATCTTTGTTTAATCTCTGTTTAGAGGATCTGTCAAGCTCTGTAAGAGGAGTGTTAATGTCCCCTGTTATGATGGTATTATCAGATATCATATTGCTCAGACTGAGTAAGGTCTGCTTCAAGAATCTGGGAGCATTTAAATTGGGTGCATAAATATTTAGAATTGAAATGTCTTCTTGTTGTATTTTTCCCTTGACCAATATAAAGTGACCATCTTTGTCTTTTTTGACTTTAGTTGCTTTAAATCCACACGTATCTGAAAATAAGATTGCAACTGCTCTCTTCTTCTGAATTCCATTTGCCTGAAAAATTGTCTTCCAACCCTTGACTCGGAGCTTTAATTTGTCTTTTGAAGCCAGGTGTGTTTCTTGCAGACAGCAAATGGATGGCTTGTGTTTTTTAATCCAGTCAGCCAATCTATGTCTCTTCAGTGGGGAATTCAAGCCATTAACATTTATTGAGATAATTGATAAGTGTGGTAGTATTCTATTCGTCTTATTTTGTGAGAATCCATTGCTTAGTTTTATCTTTTGCATCAGTGTGGAGGTTAGGTTCTGTCCTCTGATTTCTGAGTTCTTACTTTGCTACTGATCCATTGTGGTGGTCAGTGTGCAGAACAGGTTGAAGTATGTCCTGTAGAGCTGGTCTTGTTGTGGCGAATTTCCTCAATGTTTGTATATCCGTAAATGATTTTATTTCTCCATCAATTTTGAAGCTTAGCTTAGCAGGGTACAGAATTCTGGCCTGAAAATTTTTCTGTTTAAGTAGATTAAAAGTAGATGACCATTGTCTTCTTGCTTGGAAAGTTTCATTAGAGAAGTCTGCGGTAACTCTGATGGATTTGCCCCTGTAGGTCAACTGGCGCTTACTCCTGCAGCTTGCAGAATCTTTTCTTTTGTCTTGACTTTGGACAGGTTCCTCACAATGTGTCTTGGAGAAGCTCGGTTAGAGTTGAGGTGACCTGGCGTCCAATAGCCCTCTGAAAGCAGTGTGTCAGAATCTTTGGTGATGTTTGGGAAATTTTCTTTTATAATATTCTCTAGTATGGGTTACATTCCTCTGGGGGATTCTTCTTCCCCTTATGGAATTCCTATAACTCGTATGCTGGAATGCTTGATAAAGTCCCATAATTCTGACAGTGAACGTTCTGCTTTCTCTCTCTTCTTTTCTGCCTCTTTTACTGTCTGAGTTTATCTCAAGAACTTTGTCTTCTACCTCTGAAATTCTTTCTTCTGCATGGTCTAACCTGTTGCTGATACTTTCCATTGCATCTTTAAGTTCCCTAATGACTGTTTCAGTTCCTTCAGCTCTGCTATATCCTTTTTATATTCTTCATATCGTTCATCTCTTATTTGATTCTGTTTTTGGATTTCCTTTTGGTTATTTTCCACTTTATTAGCAATTTCCTTCATTGTTTCCATCATTTCTTTCATTGTTTTCAACGTGTGTATTCTAAATTCCTTTTCTGTCATTCCTAACATTTCTGTATAGGTGGAATCATCTGCAGTAGGTACCTCACGGTCCCTTGGTGGGGTTGTTCTAGACTGGTTCTTCATGTTGCCTGGAGTTTTCTGCTGATTCTTCCTCATGAGTGATTTCTTTTATCTGTTTCCTTGCCCTAATTTTCCTTTCACTTCCTCTTGCTCTTTAAGTTCTTGTGCCTGTGGACTAAGGGTTACAGGACCAGAAGGGTGAGAAGGTTGAAGAGCAAAAAAGGGATGAAAGAAAGGAGGACCGAGTGATAAGAAAAAAAAGAAAGATAGAGGAAGGGGAGGGGGTGGGTATAAGGAATTTTGACAAAAAGAAGAGAGGCAGAGAAAGAGGGAGACAGGGCAATATAGGTGTACAGTAGGGTACTTTGACACAACCTTAAAAAAACCCCACCTTCTGGGGGTGCCCAGTTGGGTGGTTCCCTTGAGGTCAGCAGCTCTTTGCTAACCTGATCAGACACAGTACCCCACCTCCACCAAGTAGAGAGGAAAGACAAAAATGCTATAAATCAAACCAAAACAAGCAAACAGAAAACTTTGCGGGGATAAAATTGGGTGAAAAACCAAATGATAGCGGTAGAAACACTAGCAAAAATGAAGTTCTAGTTATTAAAAAAGGCAGCAATGGGAAATTATAATTAAACTCGAAAAATTGAGAAAGAAAAAGGATCTGTATGGAAAAGATTGAAATTAAAAAACAAAAGAACATCAACAACGTCAAAATAAACAAAAAAACAACCAAACAAAAAAAAAAAAAAAGAAAAATATACACAACCAAAAACAAAGCATTTTGTATATGTAATTGAATATTGTCTGGGCAACACGTGGTCTTCTGGGGTATGAGATGTTAATCACAGTTCTGATATGACTTGAGGCTGCTGATTTCTGAAACCCCAGCAGGTAGACACCCTAAATCTCTCTTCAGCCCACTTAAAAGGCACTTTGAACTTGTAAACTTGCTGAGCAGAAGCTTTCCCAGCTTTCTCGCTGGAACCACTTCTGAAGTGGCTATCCACTTACCCAGTGTGCCAAAACCGGTCTCACTCTGCCCCTGATGGTTAGGGCTGCAAGGCGGCTCAGACCCCACCCTTAGGCTACTTGGTTGCTGGGTTACAAGCTCCCACCCGTTTCTAGCTCTGCGACCCTGAGGGCGGAGCTTGCCAGGGCAGATCACTTACAATGGTTCTGTGTGACCCACTGCCAAACGCTATTAACTCCGTCTGGCTCAGCAGCTCAGACTGGGGCCCTAGACAACGGCCAAAGTTCTCCGCACTCCCGCTCAGGCCCTCCCCAAGGCAGTTCAACTCAGTGCCAAGTCAAAGGACACCAAAACAGTTCACAGGTAAGGCCTTTCTGGTTTGCAGTCTCGCTGCTACTGAACTTATAGTTGTGGGTGGGTTTAGACAGATTGAACACACGCGACCACTTGCCGGTTTTCCACTGTTTTAGTCCTCCTCTTGGGGTCCAGAAGTCCCTCGCTGACTCCCTGTATCCTCATAGGAGTGATGATAGGCATATCCCACCAGCCAGAGATGCCTGGAGTCCTATCTCCCCAGCTCACGGTGCCCAGATGTAAGGAAGCTGTTACTCGGCCGCCATCTTGCTCTGCCTCTGCAATATTATACTCTTGTCGGTTATCCATATCCATATTAAAATAGAATGAAAATATTCAGAATTTTATTACTTGAAATATGAAATTATGATTTCTCATGATTTTGTGAGTTGATCGTTCAGTTCTTCTGCTCTCATCTAGGTCCACTCATGTAGTTATACACTGAACAGATAATCTGGCTAACACGGAAGGTTCTCAGAGGACCCACTAGCATGTCTTGAGCCTAAGTGTTGTGTGACCGGAGACACAAACGAATAGCAGCTTTGCCGTGGGTATAAACTCGCTCCTGTAATTATTAAGTCAAGAAACAGATTACACCATATGGGATGGCGTGTAGCAAAATTCTTTATTCCGGGTTTTGATTTTATACCTTTCTAGTCACATACACACTTAATCTATTATCTGTTAGCTTCACCATTACCTCATTTTACCAATCTAAATTAACTTGAAAAGAAATATCCTGTTACCACATCAACACAATCGCTTTTGCAGTAAACATCTTTTAGACACTGACTGATTTCTGGGCAGGTATCTAAATAAAGATCACAAAGAAGAAAGTAGCCACAGGGGAACAGAGTTAATGGAAGAGTATCTTCAAGCATTCACTCAGTTTACTCAGTATGAAGTAATGACTGTGTCTTTTCCTCAGGGCAGAGCACCTATAGACCTCTGACAATATGTTGTTAACATACATCAACCCTCTGGCCTGTATCTCTGAGGAAGGGTGGCATGTCCTTTGATCTCAGGCTTCACGGGGTGTACAGCTTCAGAGAATTAGCTTGTGGAATTTTTAACTCCAGGCAAGTCAACTCTGCATGTGTCCCAGAGGGGCCCAGCTCCCTTAAGCCTCTGGAAAAAAAGCATTTTAAACTCACACTGAGTTCACTTTGTGTGCTTGATGTGGGATATGTTTATTTCTAAATATTATCCTACACTAAGTTAGTGTGACTCGGCTTCTCTCTTCATATGATCTTTCTTCAGGGCCACTTTGTATAATGGCAGTTGTATTTCAGGTGAACAAGAAGGTTATCTAGAAAGCCATGTGAAGCTATCACACTCTACTATTTATTGCAAGTCATAAGTATGGATGAAGAGATACTTGTCTCATGAAAGACAAGCTTCAAAATACCACGACCATAGTTTTCAATCCACCACGTGAACATGAACAAGGATAAAGTTGTGAAACAATAGCTATATAACAAAAAGACAGATACATACAAAAAAAAAAAGAAAGAAAGAAAGAGAGAGAGATACAAACAACCATGTTAGATTGGTAGGTAACAAGCATGTATTTTGAAGTCAGAATTGAATTCAAATGTCATATTACTTTGGTTTGAATTAAGTTCCAGTAAAGACCTTCCTTGATATCATAACAAGAATTCATTCATTGTTAAGGTCCTCTAGTGTGTGGCAAACGTAAAAATGTCACTGCTATGAATTGAATGTTTATATAAAAAACAAAATTCATATGTTGATGTTCTAATCTCTAATTTAATCTTATTTGGAAGTGAGGACGTTAGGAGGTAATTAGGTCTTGAGTGTGGAGTTCTCATGGATGGAAGAAGAGTTCTTACAAGAAGAAACTTGCAAGAGATGATCTCATTCTTCACCATGTAAGAATATACTTTTAAAAGCCAGCCTTCTGGCGATGCCAGTAGCTTAGTGGGTAGGGCGCTGGTCATATACACTGAGGCTGGTGGGTTCGAACCCAACCCAGGCCAGCCAAAACAATGACAACTGCAACCAAAAAATAGCTGGGCATTGTGGCAGGTGCCTATAGTCCCAGCTACTTGGGAGGCTGAGGCAAAAGAATCACTTAAGCCCAAGAGTTGGTGGTTGCTGTGAGCGGTGATGTCACAGTACTCTAGAGACCCAGGGCAACAGCTTGAGATTCTGCCCCTGCCCCCGACAAAAAAAAAAAGGCAGCCATCTGTAACCAGGAAGAGGGCACTCACCAGAACTAAATCCACTGGTACTTTGCTCTTAGACTTTCTAACCTTCGGAACTGCAAGAAGTAAATATTTGCTCTTTATGCTACCCAGTCTATGGGTTTTGTTATAGCAGCCTGAACTGAGTCAGTTTTTCTTTACTTTTTTTACTTTTGTCCCATATGCAGAGTAATCATTTAACTTATCTGAAGTGGGAAAATTTTAAAGTGGAAGGGGGGCTCTAAAAGCTATTAAGAGGTATTAACTGAGTAACAAAAGGCATAAATTGGGATCAGCTCAAGAAATCTGAGTGGAATCTTCTATTTATTCATGTGACAGTTTTGTAGGTTCCTTAGAGATCCCTTTACTAGGCACAATCAACTAAAAATTCCAGGTGCTTTAAAATATCTAGCAAATCTATCACTTCTGTATCCTCTTTCTGCTGAGGTCACTAAGGTTGGGAGCCATCATTGGTAGAGTCATCATCAAGATGATTTTTTTATCAGGTAGAAATAAACCATAATGTAGAATCAACATGGGTTTATCTTGCACCCAGCGGATGTGCTTCCATTTAACTCCCTCAGAATAATTCCAAGCCATTTTTTTTTCTCAATTTCTTTTGCAAAATAAATCAGAACCATTTAATTTTCTCATTTCACAGAAAAAATAACATTCCGCTTTCCGTGTTAATTGTTGTGAGGTTATTTGATTAAAACTTTCTCCTCCCCTAAAGGAAGCCATAATATAATGTACAAATTATCTTTGGTTTGCTATCCTCGCATAGTATTTAAGTGAGTTACTACTTGAAGATACATAACATGGCTATAAGATTAATAATATCATAAAGTCCCCTTAAAAATTCTACAGGGATGATACTTTTTTCAGTATGAAGCAACATGACCCTGGGGATTACCTGCCCTGTCCTGGGAACTTTCAGGAGACATGCCTACCTCAATACACATATAACTTTCAAAAACCTGAAAGAATAGCTTACTCTTAGGAGAATAGGTTAAACTCCCTTTATGGTCAAACAAAACAACCAACCACACACATAGTTAACTGAGACTGAATAGGGCTAACTATGGGGGTAAGAAATTATCTCGGGGTGGAGCCTGTGGCTCACTGAGTAGGGTAGAGCGGCCCCATATGCCAAGGGTGGCGGGTTCAAACCCAGCCCCGGCCAAACTGCAACAACAACAACAAAAATAGCCGGGCGTTGTGGCGGGCGCCTGTAGTCCCAGCTGCTTGGGAGGCTGAGGCAGGAGAATCGCATAAGCCCAAGAGTTAGAGGTTGCTGTGAGCTGTGTGATGCCAGGGTACTCTACCCAAGGGCGGTACAGTGAGACTCTGTCTCTACAAAAAAAAAAAAAAAAAAAAGATGAAAAAAAGAAATTATCTCTAAGTATCGTTTCCAGACAGAGATCATTGTGGTCAGTCTATTGTTTGCTCCCATGACTACATCTAGCCCATGACACCAGCCTGCTCCTGCTATCCATTTTTAAGAGTGCTGCCACAGTAAACTGCTTCAACATCATTAGATGGTGTTGGTATCTAAGACTCATTATTGGCAAGAATTAGACCAAATGAGATAATTTTCTCTTAAGGAAGCTGGTCAGCTAAAAATATCCAAAACCCCAGAACTTGACAAGAAGTTTAAAAATATGTTTAAATAAGTTAATTAACCAAAAATTCAAAAGTGGGTCCATACAGATTAAGAAGGAAAAAATATATAATAATAATAATAATCATTGGATCGATCATCATAGAAGTTATTTACAAATTTATACTAAGAGCTATCTTGGGCCAAATTATACATTCTTTTGAAATCTTTTCTTTTTTTTTTTTTTTCTAGAGACAGAGTCTCACTTTATGGCCCTCGGTAGAGTGCCGTGGCCTCACATAGCTCACAGCAACCTCCAACTCCTGGGCTTAAGCGATTCTCCTGCCTCAGCCTCCCATGTAGCTGGGACTACAGGCATCTGCCACAACACCCAGCTATTTTTTTTTTTTTTTTTTGGTTGCAGTTTGGCCGGGGCCGGGTTTGAACCTGTCACCCTCGGTATATGGGGCTGGCGCCTTACCGACTGAGCCACAGGCGCTGCCCTGAAATCTTTTCTTAAGGGATCATGTAATGCTAAATATACTTTTAGATTTATATAATAGTGAGTTAAATGAATTTCATATAAAAATTGGGAAATACTTATAGGAAACTATTTTAATTTATTACTTGATTTAAGTCACAAGAATTTCGTTTGCTTCAGGAAATGATTTATTGTGAGAGAAAACTATTTTGATATTCTGTAAGTCTAGACTAAAAACACTTTGAAATGCTGGGAACCTGCATACTGGGTTAAATTAGAGCAATAATGGCCCACAGTGCCACCATTGTATTAAACTTCAAGGAAATATATTTTCTGGCATTAAATACTCTAGTATTACAGGGATAGCCTACGAATTTATTCTTGTGTGTGAGAACTAAAATATTCAAGAGATATTGTAATTAAAGCACAGACATTTATATAAAAAATAAGAAAAATGATCAGATATAACATCATGTTGTAGTGATTTCAAGAGTAGAAATAAAATAATTTTCTCCTCCAAAAGGAATTATAAGCATTAAATGGAATTATATTTCAATAGCAAACTCTGCAGGGAAGAAAAATGTACAGCAGTAGGCAGAATTACACAATTTAGGGAAAAAAGAAGTACAAAGATACGATGGTAATATATTTACAAATACTGATATATGTCACAAAAAGAAGAAAATATAATCTTAGTGATTGTGAACATCAGTTCTTTTCAGTGTATTGACATTAAGAGAAAAAACAGAAGATAATAGTAAAAAATTAATTATTTTTAAATATCATATATTTAGTATAAACAGAATAATGAAAATTGCTTACTAGAAGGTAACTACTATGGATCCACTATAAGTGTACAGACATATAGAAAAGTATTAAAAGATAGGGTAGCTGTCAAACAGTATTTGAATGTCCAGTCAGGCTGGGATATAACAGTACATATTAATGGTGAAAAGTGATAACAATTTATCATCAGCGTCAGCATGGGAAGCGGTTGCTATGATCTGAACATCTGTTCCCTCCAAAACCCAGGTTATTTTAGTCTCAATGTGGTAATTTTGAGAGCTGGGACTTTTAAGCAGTGGTTGAGTCATGAGGTCTCTGCTCTCAAGAACTGATGAAGTCATTTATAGATAAATAGATTTTTTTATTTTTTATTTTTGTTGTTGGGGATTCATTGAGGGTACAATAAGCCAGGTTACACTGATTGCATTTGTTAGGTAAAGTCTCTCTTGCAATCCTGTCTTGCCCCCAAAAGGTGTGGCACACACCAAGGCCCCACCCCCCTCCCTCCTTCCCTCTCTCTGCTCTTCCTTTCCCCACCCCTCTATAGGGTATTGTCAGTGTGATTAATAATTAAGTCTATGAAGAAGGAAAATGTACAGCAGAGAGGCAGAGTTATATCATTTATATAATTTGGAAAGAAAAAAGTACAGAGATATAATGATAATACTAATAAATTTAGAAAGGGAACTTAGATCTTTAGAAGAGAAAGCTGAAATGTTCAGCCCCTTGTCATCTGATGTCCCTCATTAAATTCTCGGAAGTTCTCACCTGCCTTCACCAGATGCAGTCCCTCTACTCTACTTCTCAGCCTCCATAACTGTAGGAAATAAATTCCTTTTCTTTATAAACTATCCAATTTTAGGTATTCTGTTATAAGTCACAGAAACTGAACTCTAATACAAGAGTAGAATACAAGCTCCCTGGTAAAGAGTGCCGTAATAGAAATCAACTACCTCTCAACCATGAGCATGGGAGGAGGGATGGGGCAACATGGATCCTATCTTATTTTTCCTCCCTAACCCAAGATTGTCTCAAGAACTGAGTAAGGTTGAATTATACGAATTTGTTGAACATAACAAATCAAAGCTGAGGTTAAATCAATTTTAACTTCCTGTGTCACATCAAAGTAACATGACAACTCATAGAAACATAGGGTAGGATAGTGGTTACCATGGACTGGGGTAGTAGGAAATGCAAAGAATGAATTTCAGTCAGAAAAGATGAATATTTTCTAGAGATACACTGTATAACATTGTGCCTGGAGTTAACAATGATATAATGTACACTTCAATATCTGATAAGAATAAATATCACATTAAGTATTCTTATCACAATAAAAGAATAATAAAAATAAGTAAATAAAGAAAGTAACAATCCCAAATTTGATGTTAATAGTGACAGGTTTTAAGGTAGCCCTATTGACAAGACTAAGTTTAAGTACTCACACAAATTTTCTATAAAATATAGATTTGGGGCCAATTGATGCGGGAAGGCTCAGAGATAGCATGAAAGTGTATTTGATATTCATGAGCTTAAGCTTTTTTGGACTTTTGTAAACTAATAATAATTTTATTTTATTATTAAATTCAATATAATTATGCAATTCAATGATATTGCTCCTTTGATATACTTCAAAACCTACTTTCAAATGTATTCTATATAAATAAAGGGAACATTTAAATTTTACCACATTTATGTATAAAGTATACTATTTTAGATTTTGCTCATATATTAAATACATTCTAAAGTTCTGAGTTTATGTAATTTTGAAAATTAAATTGAGCTCTGCGTTGAAGCTGGCTGACTAAATATATGAGTTTAGTTCTTAATCTCAAAATATCATTAAAAAGAGTGTCAATATAACAATAAATATAAAATCTAGAATGAATGCCATACAATGAACAAGTGTTGAGGACTTTGTGAAATACACTAAGAAAATTAAAATGATCATAGACACTCTTGAGAGGTGAGAAATTTGAAATTCATAGGGTCAAATGAGGTAACTCCCAAAAAAGTAATTTCCCTTCATAAAATCTACCACATAATACAGACTAGTGCTGTCAGCAGAGTGGATGCCAAAGAGAAATTTACGTTAATTATAAGAAAATAATGTAACTGAGATTACTGAGATTTCAGTTATCAAAACTAGTTTTAAGGGCACATTTTCTCAGAACTTTTTGGAAACATGTATGGTGGGCCATTGTTCACACACACTTGGCTCAGAATCAACCTCTTTAAATTAGTAAATAACGATAACAACAACAAAATGCCTAGTTTTGCTTTCCAGAATAAACCCATCAGTATAGCTCTAAGTAATTCAGAGACACAAATCATAATCAAATAAAATTAATATGTGATTTAAACAAAAGATAAAAAGAAGCCACTTTATTTATATATTTATTTTTAGAGACGGAGTGTCACTCCATCATCCTCAGTAGAGTGCTGTGGCATCACAGCTCACAACAACCTCCAGCTCTTGGGCTTAGGTGATTCTCTTGCCTCAGCCTTCTGAGTAGCTGAGACTACAGGTGCCCCCCACAACGCCCAACTATTTTTTGTTGCAGTTTGGCTGGGGCCGAGTTTGAACCCACTACCCTCGTTATATGGGCCAGCACCCTACTCACTGAGTCACAGGCGCCAAGAAAGCCACTTTAGGTGAATCCTTTAACACCAATCAACTCTCACACATACAGACATATGTACATGTCTGTGCATGCATACACTCATGTATACACAAACATTCACATACATCTTCAGGGGAACAAAGGCTTCATACATGAGCATGTATGTACATGCACACATTTAAATACAAATACACACGCACCAAATTTACAAGCATTCATGTAAATATATACATCCACACGCATATTTATAAATGCCCACAAACACACCCAGTGGCACAACCCCTAGAAATTTAACCTAAATATAGAGAGAGAGATAATTATCTTAAATGGAAATTCTCAGTATTATAAATATTCAATTCTTTCCACAGGAAAATGAATTGAAATTACATACTATTATATTTAAGCATGAAAAATCTATTGTATATGTTGAATATGACATTAAATAAATACATCAGCCTTAAACATATCTTTTTAAGAAGCAGTTAAGTTTAAAAAAGTAAACTAGATATTAAATTGAATAAAAATAGAAAAAAGAAAGAATATTAGCTTTAAGATCTAATAGAGAATTTTCTAACAATGCATGTCAAAAAAGGCACATTGAAAATTTTAAAGTTGATCTCATCAGTTAATATGGTGATGATTGCTTGAGAAGAATCCTAAACCACTCAAATTTTCACAAGGTTTAACAAAGAAAAGTAAAAGAAAATAAGAGAAAAATAGAAAATATTAGGGTTATGAAATAGGACAAAAGGTTTAAAAATCCTTAATATACATTTAACATGATAATAATCTATCCTTCATCTCAAGAAAATTTTCAAATTTTACACGTAAATATTTGTCCATTTCTTTCATTTTTTGTTTTAATTTTCTTAAGAAAATCTTATTTTTCTAATATCTAAAAATATGATCCTATTTTTTCTATGAGTGCCATAAATTATTGTTATTATCACTAGCTCTTTGTTCCATTTTGTTTCATAATGGTCACTGAATCATGAGTTAACTTTCATTTAGACACACTGGTAGTGTAGAAAATGTTCTTAAATTTATTGAGCATTGAGGGAAATAATTTCTTAATCAATGTAAAATATAATGCAATTTCATGGAATTTGAAAGAAGTATTATTTTTGAAGACAGAAAACTGTTTTATTCATTTACAATTTTCTATTTTCAACACAATGCAGTGGAAGGTTCAAAAATTTTTTGTAGACGCCCCCAATAAAACTCATTTAATTCATTAATGAGCCAATTAGTGTTTAAAATGTATATAAAGTAATCACCTCTATTCTTTCTCCCATACTTGAGAAAATGAAATTAAATTATAACATATATTCTATTAAATAAGAAGAATTGTGGAAAAAGCTTATTTCCACTAAGATCTGGCATGAATAAACTAGGCCCCCTAAATGTAACAATAGGGAACAAATTGCCTGCCAAGGAAACAATAGGCGATGAAAAATCTACCTGGTCCTGCCTGCAGTTCTGAGCCTCATTGCCTGACAGCTGTTACTAGAGGATCTTATAATGAGTCTCTTTTGTGGAAGTGTAAGGTGAAAAGCCAACTTAACATGATGAAAATGAATCATAGGCATATTAGTAGTAGAATATAATGGAAGAAAATTAAGTATTACAAGTGAGCAATTACATTTCCAAAATTACATGCACAGTAACTACCAGATCAGATCATTTCCATCAATATTTAGCAATACATTTTTTAAAAAAATTCTTGTAACATTTAATTTAAGCTGTTTATAAGGCTGGCAGCTATGTTAAGGAAATCCATAATCATATTGAGTGCTCATAGTTTTCCATTTTCACTACTAGGAAACCAATGGGAAACTGTTTTAAAGAGATGTTATTTATGTATATCGTAGATTTTCAGAAGATGTCATTTACTCTGAAAATTTAATACCCAATTAAAAAAATGGCTTTCTCATAATAATTACTTAATAATGGAAATAATGTCTTACCCAGTGTTGGAAAAATACCTACACATCATATATGTTATTGATGTCTGTGGCTAGTTGGCTAGGCTAGGTTGGTTGGAATACAGTGCTAATGAGAATAAGGTATTACAGTCTCTATATTGTCAGCAAGCTTTCCCAATTTACTAATCATGTATACCTTCAAAATGTAAATCTATCAAAGATGCACCAGTATTCACAAGGAAGACCCTGAAATGAACTGAAGAAAGCCAGCTTTAGCGGAAAATAAACGTGTTCATGGTTTATCGATAATGGGTAAATAATCTTTTTCATGTATAGAGTTGGATACTGTATTTCTACTTGGTGATGCCTTTTATACTGTTGTTACTTAGATACTTTCCCAGAGAAAAGGACTGAAAGGAATGTCTTCTATTTACTTCCTCCAAGAAGAAACCCTTCATAGGCTGCTTTTCATTTTGAAAATTTGAATAATTAAATCATTTTAGATTCCATATAGAAGTGAGATCATGTAGTGTTTGTTTTTCTGCATCTGATTATTTCACTTAGCAGACTGTTTTTCAGGTTCATCCATGTTGTTGTAAATTACAGATGTCCTTCTTTTTTAAAAGCTGAATAGTAGTCTATGGTGTATATATGCCACCATTTTGTAAATCCATTCATTCATTGATGGGCTCACCAATTGTTCTCATATCTTGGCCACTGCAAGAATTGTGACAATAAAAGTGGAAGCACAGACATCTAGGGTGGTGGATACAGAAAGGGGAGATGATGGTCAAATGTTACAAAGTTTCAATTGGGCAGGAGGAATAAGTTCTTATGATCCATGACACAGCATGTCACTATAACTAATAGCAGTGTGTTAATTATTTCAAAATTTCTAAAAGAGTGAATTTTAAGTCTTCTCACCATAAATAAATGGTAAGTATATGAGTTGATGGATATGTTAATTATCCTAAGTTGTTAACTACACATTATACACATGTATCAAAACATAAAATTTTACTCTATCAGAGTAAAAATTTTAGAAATCATTTTAGATATTATAACACATTTAAATAACATTATTTAAATATTTCATTCCATTTTTTATTAATATTTTTACTAGAATCACGGGAGACTTACAGAGTTGAAAAAATATAAAAAACACAAACTTTTATCATTTTTTTGATTGTGAACTCTTATTTACCACCACATTTCTATTACCCTACTCAGTGTTGGGAAAGATGGAATTTTCACTGTTTCCTGGGATCTGCTATAATTCAATTCCCTGAAGACATGGTTTCCAAACTTTTCTAGTCAATGGAGCATTCAGTTGAGTATAACACTTGACTCAGCAGCCTTTAATGAACTAGTAATTCTATTACACTTACATCTTTCCATATGGCATGGAATAATGTTATAGTTCTTAATGATAATTCAAATGAAATTGCCAATTTTGTTCCAATTTTTCAAATATCTTAATAATTACTAAGTAAATTTCAGAACCAAAATTATGACTGTATTATCATCAGTATTATTATCATAATGGACTCTTGAGAATGTCTTCCTAATAACATGAGAAACGCTAACCCTTAAAATATGGATAGAAAAATCAGAGGAAACAAGATTTATTAGAATAATCAGAATTAAACAGATCTGTGAGAGCCAGGGTCAAAGTGAAATATTAGCAATAGTAAGGATACTATAGATTTGTATCCTGATCATTCCAATTTTAGAAAAATGCTTATTGAGCTGTGAACATGTGTGAGCAGTGGTAACTTCTTTTTTTTTTTTTTTGCAGTTTTTGACCAAGGCTCGGTTTGAACCCGCCACTTCTGGCATACGGGGCCGGTGCTCTACCCCTTTGAGCCACAGGTGCTGGTAACTTCTTTATTAACCATCCTCTTAAGTCTTAAGAAACAACAGAAATACTGGTTATGCTTTACACAGTAAAAATTGCATCCACTACATTGAAATGCTGGCAAATCTATAAGCTTATGCATCTTGTCAAATGTTTCATTTCATATATTTTTGAAACCATATTATATGCTGCATTTCTTATAGAATACTAATGATAATCTTGGAAGAAGTGCAACACTACAAGGCTCTGGGATTTCCAACTTAAACTCTTGTCTCCTCAGAATTACCCAGAAATTTTAAAAGTTTTTATACATGAAAGAATTTGGTGGACAGGGTAGTATTAATCCAAGCAGCAATCATTAATATTTATATATTTAAAAATATATATGAAAGAAGTAATCTCCAATGTTTCATCTTATTTTAATGTGTACTTCTTTTGGTTTTAAAATTTACTATTATATCCTACTATTTCTGCTACCTTTAAAAGATTAAGAATTACATTTTATCTTTGTCTCATTTTCTTTTTTTGTCCCTTGCCTATCATAAATATGGTCTACAAAAGAAAATATAAAAGATAGTCTCTGTGCTTTTGTGTTAGCATTTAAGATTAGTGCCAACCTTCACAGTAGATGTAAGCTGTGAATCACTGTGATCAAAATTGTGAAAAATAAAGTAAAGTAAGCAGATTGTGTACATTGTTTGATGTGAGAAATATATTGCCTACATATTTTGTTTATTATATTTCCCATTTATACAGAATTTTATTTCCTTTACATTTATTGTATAAATGTGTCAGTGACAATCATCTCCAATTCTTTCTTAATATTGGCAATACCTGCTGAGATACAAAGATATCTTATCTACAAAGATAAAATGTAATACTTAATCTTTTTTTTTTTTTTTTTTGCAGTTTTTGGCCATGGCTGGCTGGGTTTGAACCTGCCACCTCCAGCATATGGTGCCAGCACCCTACTCCTTTGAGCCACAGGCTCCACCCATAATTCTTAATCTTTTAAAGGTAGCAGAAATAGTAGGATATAATAATAAATTTTAAAAACAAAAGAAGATGAAACATTGGAAATTACTTATTTCATATATATTTTTAAATATATAAGTATTAATAATTACTCCTTGGATTAATACTACCCTGTCCACAAAATTCTTTCATGTATAATTCTGTTTTGCTACCTGTTAATATTTTACAACTATATTGTAAGTGATACTCTCCTATCATCATGCCAAAAAACTACTGAAGAGCTGCGCCGGGACCCGTGATCGGCACCCTCCCGGACCTCCAGAAGAGCTGCACCTGGACCAGACATCAGCACCCTCCCAGACCTCCATAAAAGCTGAACCAAGACCGGTGATCAGCACCCTCCCACCTCTGGAAGAGCTGCACTGGACCCGTGATCAGCTCCATCCCAGACCTCTGTAAGAGCTGTGCCCGCCCAGACCCCGGTAAGAGCTGTGCCAAGACCACTACACTGCCTGCCAGGCCTCCGCACACCCTGACCAGGAACTCCAGGAACTGCACAACCCTGTGTCTCCCATCCTGTACCCTCCTTGCCTCCACAGCAGCCTGCTCATCTGGCCAGGGACTCTGGTAGCCATGTGCCCTCGCAGAGCCTTTCTCCTGGCCAGAGAATGCTGGAGACTTGGGCCCTCTGTGCCAAAGTCACTGGGCCAGGCACTCCCAGAACCGTGTGCACCACCACCACCACCACTACCCCCACCCTGTTGCTGGATTGGGGGTGTCACACTCCAGACCTATACCCACAATCAGAACTCCCTGGCTGGGGCAGCCCCAGAAGATCTATACAGGGTCACTCCCTACAAAGATCCACTAGGGGGTTAATCTCGGAGAGACACCACCCCAACTCTGAGGATGGCCAGAGGCAATGGTGAAAAACAATCATGAGATGAAATCAAAGGAAAAACTCTGGCAATATAAACAATCATAGTAGATCAACTCCCCCAAGGAACAATGGGGTAGACACAGCACAAGATCTCATGCACAAACAAATAGCTGGGATGTCAGAAATTGAATTCAGAATCTGGATAGCAAATAAGATCGAATTAGAATCCAAGCAGTAACTCAAAAGATGTCTCAAGAATTCAACCAATTCAAAGACTAAATGACCAAAGATTTTGACACATTGAGATAAGAAGTTGTAGCCCTCAAACATCTGAGAAACACAGTAGAATCCCTCAGTAACAGAATGGAGCAAGCAGAAGAAAGGATTTCTGACATTGAAGACAAAGCTTTCGAACGCTTCCAAACTCTCAGAGAGGAAGATAAATGGAGGGCAAAAACAGATCACTCTCTCAGAGAGCTCTGGGATAATTTTAAGAAAACTAATATTCGTCTTATAGGGATCCCCAAAAGTGATGAACAGGCTTCACAAGGCACAGAGTCTCTTCTCCATGAGACTATGAAAGAGAATTTTCCAGACATGGAAAGAGATTCTGAATTTCCAGATAGCTGACAGTTTCAGAACTCCAGCACGACTCAACCCGAATAAGACATCCCCCAGACACATCATAAAAAAATTCACTAAAGTTAATATGAAGGAGAAAATTCTGAAAGCAGCCAGAAGAAAGGAAACCATTACCTACAAGGGGAAGAATGTTAGAATAACTGCATATCTCTCTGCTGAAACCTTTCAAGCTAGAAGAGGATGGTCATCAACTTTTATTTTTTATTTTTTTGTATTTTTTTTTATTAAATCATAACTGTTAATCTCCTAAAACAAAATAACTTTTAATCCAGGATCCTGTACCCACCTAAATTGAGTTTCATTTTTGATGGAGAAATTTAATACTTTAATGACATTCACATGTTGAAGAAATTTGCTGTAACTAAACCAGCTCTCCAGGATATTCTCAGACCTATCCTTCATAAAGACCAGTGTAACCCTCCACCACAAAAGTAAACCCACCTAGAAAATTTTGATCAAATTTTAACTTCAATGGTCGCAAAAGGATTAAAAATGTCCACCAGACTCTCAAAAGGCTTATCAATATTCTCAATTAATATGAATGGTTTAAATTGTCCTCTAAAGGGACACACATTGGCTGACTGGATACAAAAACTCAAGCCAGATATCTGCTGCATACAAGAATCTCATCTTACATTAAAAGACAAATATAGACTCAAGGTAAAAGGATGGTCATCTATACTCCAGGCAAATGGAAAGCAGAAGAAAGCAGGCATTGCAATCCTATTCACACATGCACTAGGCTTTAAACCACCCAAAATAAGGAAGGATAAGGATGGACACTTCATATTTGTTAAAGGTAATAATATGATGAAATTTCAATTATTAATATTTATACACCCAAAAAGAATGCACCTCAATTTATAAGAGAAACTCTAACAGACATGAGCAACTTGATTTCCTCAAGTTCCATAGTAGTTGGAGATTTTAACACCCCGTTAGCAGTGCTGGATAGATCCTCCAAAAAGAAGCTAAGCAAAGAAATTTTAGATTTAAACTTAACCATTCAACATCAGGACTTAACAGACATCTGTAGAACATTTCATCCCAACAAAACTGAATACACATTATTCTCCTCAACCCATGGAACATACTCCAAAATCAACCACATCCTAGGCCACAATTTTAACTCAGCAAATTAAAAAAAATAGAAATTATTCCATGCATCTTCTAAGACCATAATGGAATAAAAGTTGAACTCAATAACAACAGGAACTTGCATATCCATACAAAAACATGGAAGCTAAAGAATCTTATGCTGAAGGATAGATGGGTTATAGATGAGACTAAGAAGGAAATGACCAAATTTTTGGAACAAAACAACAATTAAGACACGAATTATCAGAACCTCTGGGATACTGCAAAGGCAATCCTAAGAGGGAAATTTATACCACTGCAAGCCTTCCTCAAGAAAATGGAAAGAAAGGAAGTTAAGAACTTAATGGGACATCTCAAGCAACTAAAGAAGAAAGAACATTCCAACACGAAACCCAGCAGAGGAAAAGAAATAACCAAACTCAGACCAGAATTAAATGAAATTGAAAACAAAAAAATTATACAACAGATCAATAAATCCAAAAGTTGGTTTTTTGAAAAGATCAGTAAAATAGATAAAGCTTTGGCCAACCTAACCAGGAAAAAAAGAGTAAAATCTCTAATTTCATCAATCAGAAATGGTAACGATGAAATAACAACAGACTCCTCAGAAATTCAAAAAATTCTTAACGAATACTACAAGAAACTCTACTCTCAGAAATATGAAAGTATGAAAGAAATTGACCAATACCTGGAAGTACGCCACCTACCAAGACTTAGCCAAAATGAAGTGGAAATGTTGAACAGGCCTATGCCAAGTTCTGAAATAGCATCAACTATACAAAATCTCCCTGAAAAGAAAAGCCCAGGACCAGATGGCTTTATATCAGAATTCTACCAAACCTTTAAAGAAGAACTAGTACCTACATTACTAAACCTCTTTCAAAATATAGAAAAAGAAGGAATATTACCCAACACATTCTACCAAGCAAACATCACCTTGATCCCTAAACCAGGGAAAGACCCAACAAGAGAAGAAAATTGTAGACCAATATCACTAATGAATATTGATGCTAAAATACTCAATAAGATCCTAATAAAAAGAATCCAACAAAACATCAAAAAACTTATACACCACAACCAAGAGGGATTTATCCCAGGGTCTCAAGGCTGGTTCAATATACATAAATCTATAAATTCAGCACATAAACAAACTAAAAAATAAGGACCATATGATTCTCTCAATTGATGCAGAAAAAACTTTTGATAATATCCAGCATCCCTTCATGATCAGAACACTTAAGAAAATTGGTATAGAAGGGACATTTCTTAAACTAATAGAGGCCATTTACAGCAAACCCACAGCCAAAATCGTATTGAATGGAGTTAAATTGAAATCATTTCCACTTAGATCAGGAACCAGGCAAGATTGCCCATTGTCTCTATTGCTCTTTAACATTGTAATGGAAGTTTTAGCCATTGCAATTAGGGAAGAAAAGGCGATCAAGGGTATCCACATAGGGTCAGAAGAGATCAAATTTTCACTCTTCACAGATGATATGCTCGTATATCTAGAAAACACTAGGGATTCTACTACAAAACTTTTAGAAGTGATCAAGGAATACAGCAGTGTCTCAGGCTACAAAATCAACACCCATAAATCTGTAGCCTTTATACATAGCAACAATAACCAAGCCGAAAAAACAGTCAAGGATTCTATTCCTTTCACAGTAGTGCCAAAGAAGATGAAATATTTGGGAGTATACCTAACAAAGGATGTGAAAGATCTCTACAACGAGAACCATAAAACTTTAAGAAAAGAAGTAGCTGAAGATGTTACCAAATGGAAAAACATACCATGCTCATGGCTGGGAAGAATCAACATTGTTAAAATTTCTATACTATCCAAAGCAATATATAATTTTAATGCAATTCCTATTAAAGCTCCATTGTTATATTTTAAAGATCTTGAAAAAATAATAGTTCAGTTTGGCGCCTGTGGCTCAGTGAGTAGGGTGCCGGCCCATATGCCAAGGGTGATGGGTTCAAATCCGGCCCCGGCCAAACTGCAAAAAAAAAATAGCCGGGCATTGTGGCAGGCGCCTGTAGTCCCAGCTACTTGGGAGGCTGAGGCAAGAGAATCACCTAAACTCAGGAGTTGTAGGTTGCTGTAAGCTGTGATGCTACAGCACTCTACTGAGAGTGACAAAGTGAGACTCTGTCTCTACAAAAAAAAAAAAAAAAAACCGAAAAAATAATAGTTCATTTTATATGGAATCAGAAAAAGCCTCGAATAGCTAAAACATTACTCAGCAATAAAAACACAGCAGGAGGAATCACGCTACCAGACCTCAGACTGTACTATAAATTGATAGTGATCAAAACAGCATGGTACTGGCACAAAAACTGAGAAGTAGATGTCTGGAACAGAATAGAGAACCAAGAGATGAATCCAGCTACTTACCGTTATTTATCTTTGACAAGCCTATTAAAAACATTCAGTGGAGAAAAGATTCCCTATTTAACAAATGGTGCTGGGTGAACTGGCTGGTCATCTTAAAAGACTGAAACTGGACCCACACCTTTCACCATTAACTAAGATACACTCTAACTTGATAAAAGATTTAAACTTAAGACATGAAACTATAAAAATACTTGAAGAAAGTACAGGGAAAACTCTTGAAGGAATCGGGCTGGGTGAATATTTTATGAGGAGCACTCTCCAGGCAATTGAAGCAGTATGAAAAATACATTACTGGGATCTGATCATACTAAAAAGCTTCTGCACAGCCAAGAAAATAGTAAGTAAAGCAAGCAGACAGCCCTCAGAATGGGAGAAAATATTTGCAGGTTATACCTCTGATAAAGGTCTAATAACCAGAATCCACAGAGAACTCAAATGTATTAGCAAGAAAAGAACACGTGATCCCATCTCAGGGTGGGCAAGGGACTTGAAGAGAAACCTCCCTAAAGAAGACAGATGCACGATCTACAAACACATGAAAAAAAGCTCATCATTCTTAATCATCAGAGAAATGCAAATCAAAACTACTTTGAGATATCACCTAACCCCAGTAAGAGAAGCCCACATAACAAAATCCTGAAACCAGAGATGTTGGCGTGGATGTGGAGAAAATGGCACACTTGTACACTGCTGGTTGGAATGCACACTAATACGTTCCTTCTAGAAGGATGTTTGGAGAATACTTAGAGACCTAAAAATAGACCTGCCATTCCATCCTATAATTCCTTTACTAGGTTTATACCCAGAAGACCAAAAATCACCATATAACAAAGACATCTGTACCAGACTGTTTATTGCAGCCCAATTCATAATGCTAAGTCATGGAAGAAGCCCAAGTGCCCATTGACCCACGAATGGACTAGCAAATTGTGGTGCATGTATACCATGGAATATTATGCAGCCTTAAAGAAAGATGGAGACTTTACCTCTTTCATGTTTACATGGATGGAGCTGGAATATATTCTTCTTAGCAAAGTATCTCAGGAATGGAAGAAAAAGTATCCAATGTACTCAGCCCTACAATGAAGCTAAATTATAGCTTTCACATGAAGGCTATAACCTAACTATAGCACAAGAATATGGGGAAAGGGCCAAGGGAGGGGAAGGGAGGGGGGAGGTTAGGGTGGAGGGAAGGTAATGAGTGGGGCCACACCTATGGTGCATCTTAGAATGGGTACAGGTGAAACTTACTAAATGCAGAATACAAATGTCTACACACAATAACTAAGAAAATGCCATGAAGGCTACGTTGAACAGTTTGATGAGACTATTTCAGATTGTATATGAAACCAGCACATTGTACCCCTTGATTGCACTAATGTACACAGCTATGATTTAACAATAAAAAAAAAATAAATTAAATAAATTCTAAACTTTTTCTCATTTCCCTTACCCATATATCTTAGAGTTTTAAAAATTATTTAAATTAATTCCCAAGCTATTTTGATTGCTTTTTCATAATACTGATTAAAAAATACTTTTTAATATAAAACACAATTCACATTTATCTCTTGACTATAGATTTCCTATGATCAGTTTTGTATCAATTTTGTACTTCACCAAAACTATTCAATTAATTTAACCTTTACTTGATTGTGTCATACAAAGTGTATACAATGCTATTTTATTTTAAATTACACAGTGAACAGAATGCTTATTAATTTTATGTTATTTTTAACTTGTAGAAATTAATATTTTAACTATTGTCATTTAAGATGCATGTCAGTGTTGTATTTCTTTATATAGAGATATATAGAGACAGATGTGGACAGAGAAAAGGGAAAGAAGAAACGGAAGATAGGGAGAGATTAATTCTGTTTTCTGTTATATTGTCTCAAATGTGTAATCGTTTCCTTTAAAATAATTAATCTCATTTCCATATTTTTTTCATTCTTCCGCTAAAAATTTGCTATCATATCTTTGGTGAAGAGAATCAACCCTCTAGAATACTTATTTATGAAGATTTCGAATACTTCCATATTTTATGTCTTATAAATAATTTAAGAGCTATTCCTCACGTACACAGTTGTTAAATTTCTTCCTCTGAATGTCCCATCAGTAAAATCAATATCTAACTTCTTATGTGGAACATCAAATTCTCATTTTGACTTCTTTTTTTGTTCATACTGACTTCTGATCTAGTGGCCTTTCCTTCTTATTATTCCTCAGTTCACAGAGCATTTTGTATTAAAAATCATGATTAGTAACCTTTTTATATTTTTTTCTACTGTATGTATAATAAACACCTAACTAGTTGGTCAGAGAATGTTTTATATAAAAATCATTACTAATAACTAAAACCTAACTTTTTATTTTCTTATATAACATTTTCAAAGCTCCACTTGGCTATTTGTTACATTTTGGTGAAAACTTTTATATGCTTTATAAAAAGATAACATATTTTCTTTCTCCAAAATTAATAAGCCATGAATAAATCTTTTAAAAATGAATTGCTTCAACTTAAAATAATCTGTATCAAGCAATGTCACATCAGATCAATAGAATGCAAGTGCAATAAATTAGAATCCCAGAGGTTTTAGTGCTAAATTCTAATCCTGAGAATTTGGCTTCCTGTCCACAGGCAAGTTTTGCAATGTAGTTGTTTGCAGTATTCCTACTTGTAAAATTTAAAGGTTAGGTTAGGTGGTGTACAAGCCAGCTCTTATTTTTAATAGGTGATGACAGTGATTTTCTTTATCCCATATTCTATTTTAAGGCATTTATGACATCAGTGATTAGTTCATATAACAAAATGTAACACATTTATGACATCAGTGATTAGTTCATATAACAAAATGTAACAGATTTCCTAGAAACAAAGGATGCAGACATACGTTAGCAAAAAAAAAAAGGAAGAAGAAGAAGTTTTTAAATTTTACATTTATCGTGAACCTTACTTCCAGCTAAATTACAAGCTTTTACCAAAAGAGCTAAAATTTGAAGATTATGAAAAACAGCAGTTCTTTCCTAAAGGTGAGGTGGCAATCTCAGTAGATTTCATCAGCTTATATAAGTCAGTTCTAAGACAAGAGGCTGCTAGAAAAATCTAGAGAAATTTAGGAATATTGTTGAAGATATCATAGGTGATCTTTTTATTTCTGAGATAAACTTTAGGAGAATCACAGCACAATGCGAAATTATTCAATATTTGAAACCTATAGAATTTTTATAACATGGCCTTATACCATTTAATTCAGTTCAGTCCAATTGAGTTTAGTAAATGTTTATTGAATACTCATATGAAACTTTGTATTACAGTAAGTATTTAGCATATGCAAATAATGCATAAGAGACATGCTACTGTAATGGTTAGGCACCTGAATTTGGAGGTGGATTATTTTCAAATCCAGCTGCACACTCACTGTATGACCTTAGGTAGGTGACTGTGTTTTCTAATCTTTAAAGTAGGGATAATACTAATCCCTACTGTACAGGTTGTTGTGAGTATTAAATAAGTTACATTTCATATAAAGCATTTAAAACACTCATGCCATATAGCAAGGTTTTTAAAAGTTTTAACTAGCGTTATTCTTAAACATAACCCTTAAATTTACAATACACATACTATTCATCAAAGAGTGATATATACTCATTATTATAAAAGTGTTGCCTAAATTAAATCTGCTTATATTAGTAAGCTAATTTATGCATAAATTGCATTCAAAATTCAAGGACTCAGTGCATCAAGCATCAAGCTCTCCTTAAATTATTTAATAATTATGGTTTTTTTATAGCTGTACTACACTATTTTATACCATGACCTGCTTTTTATTATTTAGAGTTAGTATTCTTTTTCTCAAGAAAAGAAGTTTATAGTTTGTTTGTTTTTTAAGTGTTGCTAAACACCATGTATCACAACTAAATAACCTTGTCTTTGTTTTCTCCACTCTGCCCAGTTCATTGCTTTAAGGTCACATCTTATCACTTTAACATGCCTTGATGACAATGTTTGGTTTATAAGGCATTTTCCAGAGGAGTCAAAAGAGCTCATTTATGTAACTATGTATCATTTGTTCTGTAAATACAGGAATCCAAACCACATATTCTATGTTCTTAACATCAATTTGCAATAACTATAAATTGTTTCTAATCCTAATTTAAATTGCCTTTTATAATAAATAGCATTAGCAAAATAATAGCATGCCAGTTCATCTCAACATTGTAATATGAAGTTTCCATTGAAAATAAATATCAATGAAATTTAATAAGGGGACACTGAAAATTTATTGAGCATAGAATTATTGGACACTAATGTACTCCTACTGTACAGTGAAGAGCTAGTGTTTCTAGAAGATAGATAATATATGCCTTAAATGTACATATCACATAATATTTAAACTTATTTAATTCTGTCAACAAAACTATAATGTACAAATTAATATTGTCACCCCCCTTTTACATAATAAGTCCAAGGTCACCTGGTACTGTGGAGGCATAATCCAGGATACTATTATTATTTTTTTAATTCACTTTGAATATCTCTACTGTATTAGTTTTTTTCCCAACCTTGAGTATAGAATATGAGTATGAGTAATAAAAATAATTATAAAAAAAAAAACTCTTCTAATTCTTATCTGGCAGTGAGTTTTTTTTTTTTTTTTTCTTCAGTTTTTGGCTGGGGCCCTACTCCTTTGAGCCACAGGCACCGCCCATCTGGCAGTGAGTTTTTAAAACTAGTGTTTTAGAAGTTTGGCTCTTGAAAAATCTGGCTGAATGAATAAAGGTGGTATAAAGGAGGAGAATGCTAATACATGGAACAAACTTCTTACCCACTGTCATACTGAAGAATAGCCAAGATTCTGTCACAAGTGGGAGAGGAGAACCAAGGCAGTGTTTTAACCATGAGGGGAGAAGCAGTATGTTTGTCTATAGAAGGTAGATTTTATTACTAAGGTACTGGTTATATTTAGAAATAAATAAATAAATAAATACATAAATAATCATTGTTCTTTCATAAACTGAAACACTCACCTGAATGATTTACTTCGTCATCATTACTTGGGGGTTCTGATTTTCTATCACCTGATATTTCTATTCCGCCTTTTATTTCCATTATTCTCTTAATTTTTCTTTATAATTTTTCACATGAGTACCATGGTTTCAATATTACAGCATCAGCTTTTCCATGTTTAAAATTCTCTGTAAAGAGTCTTGAAACCTTAAGGGAAAGCATACAACAGCAATCTAATCAATCAACCACAGAAGGTAGAGCTGTGCTGTGACACAACACTGATTGTTAATAAGAGGCTTGAGTACTCATTTGCCCAGACTGCAATTTAAGAACAAAAAAGACAGGTAATTCACTCTTCCAAGGCTACTGTCAGTCCCCTTCTATTCTATTACTAGCCAATAAAGTCATATCCTTTTTTTACTCAGAATGCATTGTTTATGCTTTTCTGCATGTTGTTACAACATCTTTGGTCTAGAACAGCATATACATTTCTGCTTTGAGAAATATTTTTAAAAGCATGTTTTATTCCTCTTATCCCATAATTATGTGGTTTCATTCTTTCATAGATGTGTTTTAATCAATCAATTTTAAGTAGCTACGGATATCTTTGATGGCTCATTTTGGGAAAGGTATAACAGTTCCAGTAGTCCACAGTTTATTAAAAGTAAGTTTATGTGTAGGTCAACAATATTTGTGTACAAATTTTTGAGACTTTACTGAGATCCTAAAGTCATATAAAAGAAAGTTGACTGATTCAGGATGGTTAGTAAATTCTACCACCTCCAACACACTTTAAAATAACAATTACATTTATGAGACGTTGTTTAAAAATTATTGATTATAGAAAAAAATCACCTATATCTTAACATTTTTTCCCCATTTTTTCCCCTGTAGTCCCACCTACCTGGGAGGCTGAGGCAAGAGAATTGCTGAAGCCAAAGAGTTTGAGGTTGCTGTGAGCTGTGATGCCACAACATTCTACCAAGGATAACAGCTTGAGACTCTGTCTCAAAAAAAAATTAATTAATTAATTAATTAATCTGTGGCATCAATCATCTGCTAAAGCCACATGGTCTTAAGAGATTCATCTGTGGCCATGTTAACTAATCAAGCATTTGAGAATTTTATTCTGAACTAGCAAACTTTGTTTCCATAGGTTATGCTATTACAACTAAAAAAAAACTTTGAAAAGAATAATATTTGACTTAATTTCTGAAAACATACATAATGTTTACATGTGACTGGATTGAATTTAGAGACACAGATTTCACTGTCACCATGTTTTTTGATTATATGGTTAACAATATGTGGTAGCTATCAACAGAGAATATATGCATATGTGAGGTCTGACAATTAAATGTGCGTACTTGCCGTTGTATGCTTACATAGGCAGCACTGTACAAACAGCTCAGGGAGGTTTCATAACCTTGGTGTACCAGTGCCTCACAGCTGTGTTCATGTGTGGCGGTATCTTGAGAAGGAGCATTCATTATTATTGTTGCATGTTTTTGTGTGGCATCGTGAGAAGGTTGGAGCTTGAGTTAGAGCAATGAATAAACATCAAATTTCTTTTTAAATTTGGCAGAGTGGAAGTGAAATCAGGAACATGTTAGTCCAACTTTATGCAGATACATTTCAAGAAGAAAATGGCAACGTACAAATGGATTAATCATCATTCTGAGGGGAGAGAAAATGTCACTGATAAAGAGAGGTCAGGGAGGCCAATAACGAGCAGAAATGAACAAACATTGCAAATATTCATGGAATTGTGGGCCAAAATCATTGGTTGACTGTGAGAAGCATAGAAGACCAAGTAAACATAAATAGAAAAATGGCTAGAAAAATCTTAACTAAAACTCTTGGCATGAGGAAGGTGTGTGTAAAAATAGTCCTGAAGGAGTTCACCAATGAACAAAAGCAAGAGAGGCTCAAAGTTGCCAACACCTTTTAGAGAGATAAGATGATGTGCCATATTATTACTGGTTATAAAACATGGATAGTACCAATATGACCCTGAAACAAAGTGTCAAAGTGCATAATTGAAGTTAGTCAATTCTCTACAACCAAAAATGTTCCATCAGTCCAAACCAAGAGTCCAGATAATTTTAATTTTTCATCATCATTTTGTATCAACTGGACAGTTAACCAGGTTTATTATTTGAAAGTGCCAAAAAGGCTGCCCGAGAAGTTAGATGAAAACAACCCGAATGTTTCACCAAGGACTCGTGGCTTCTGCATCATGACAATGCAACAGCTTACAGGGCAGTGTTTGGGGGAGTGGTTCGCCAGTAAACAAGTAACTGTACTGGAACACCCTTTCTAGCCACCTGTTCTGATCCCCAGTGACTTTGTTCTTTACCTAATGATAAAAGAAACATTGAAAGGAAGATATTTTTGTGGCATTTGGAATATTAAGGGTAACGTGATGACAGATCAGATGGCAATTCCAGGAAAAGGGTTCCAAAATTGGCTCAGCACCTGTAGCACAATGATTATGGTGCCAGCAACATATACCAAGGGTGGTGTGTTTGAACCCGACCCAGGCCAGCTAAAACAACGATGACAACTTTAACAAAAAATAGCCAGTTATGGTGGGCATCTGTAGTCCCTGCTACTTGGGAGGCTGAGGCAGGAGAATCGCTTGAGCCCAAGAGTTTGAGGTTGCTGTGAACTGTGATGCCACAGCACTGTACCGAGAGTGACATAGTGAGACTCTGTCTCAAAAAAAAAAAAAAAAGTTCCAAAATTGCTTTGAGAGTGAACTTGGCAGCAGTGTTGACACATACCTTCACAAAGGGAGTACTTTGAAGGTGCCCACATGGACATTCAGCAATTAGTTATGTAGCAGTTTTTCTAGAATGAGTTTGTAAACTTAATTGCCAGACCTCTTATACTTTAAAGTTCATTTTCAACATGAAATGTTAATATTTCATTCCATATAGTAAATGGCCCTCTAAATTATTATTGCTCCATTTTCTGCCTGTAAGTTTTACTCCCAGGGTAACTAGTTTAGCAAATGGCATGTTACTTCTCACATCTATGGTTACATATCAAATTCTGATTTCAGTAGGACATCAGCCTGTGAAAGGATTGCTGACTAGACAACAATTAATATAAGATTTTACTTATGGCAAAGTTTTTGTAGCCTCAGGTTTAGAAATAAAATTCAGTTTTTTTTTTTTTGCAATTTTTTAGCCGGGCTAGGTATGAACTGGCCACCTCCAGCATATGGGGCCAGCGCCTTACTCCTTTGAGCCACAGGTACCGCCCCTATAATTCAGTTTTGTGACTTATTTGCTTCAGATTTAGACAAATAAAAATGCAATTTTTCATTTTATTTTTCTAGTTTCAAAACACGCTATAAATTGTAAAAACATTTTTGTTAGCCAAGAAGAATTTGGCATTTGCAATAGAAGACCAGTGATATGAGTGTGACCTGATACTTTCACTGGCCGGATAATGTGGTGAATAAGCATGATATCAAAGAAAGAAACATTTCCAAATTATACTGATAAAAATATGTGAAAAATTTCCCCACATATTACTTACTAAATTTCAATCTGTTGGTTTTCAGCAAGGATATATACTAATGATCAAACTTTATTTATATTTGAATGATATTACCTATGGTTCATGGGATTAGGTGCATATACGTCATTATTTATAAAGCTGAACATGCATTGACGATGTTATTATGCCAAGTTGTTTGCTTCATATGAATTTAAATAATATATTTATATTTAAAAATATTTCAGTCAAGTTTGAAAATTATTAAATGATGAATACTTTCAAATCAGTGTGTTTAATCTTAATAAAGCTCATATTTTAATTAGCTTGCATCATTTCAAAGGTTAGCTTTTTGTGACAGTAGGTCAGCACTTAGCCTTGCATTATTTTCAAGATGATCTAATTATAAGCAGATGTTTCATAATATAGTCTTCCCTGGATATGTGGGGGCATTGGTTACAGAATTCCCCACAGACACCCAAATTCTCAAGTCCTTTATATAAAATGCATAGTATTTTCATATAACCTACATACATTTTCTCACATATTTTAAATCTTCTCTGTATTATTTATAACACCTAATATAAAGCAAATGCTATGTAAATCACTCTTATACTATGTTTTTTTGTATTATTATTTTATTTATTCATTTACTTATTTAATATTTTTGAACCTAGTTTAGTTGATTTGAAAATGTGGGACCCTTGGGCGGCGCCTGTGGCTCAGTGAGTAGGGCGCCGGCCCCATATGCCGAGGGTGGCGGGTTCAAACCCAGCCCCGGCCAAACTGCAACAACAACAACAAAAATAGCCGTGTGCTGTGGCGGGTGCCTGTAGTCCCAGCTACTCGGGAGGCTGAGGCAAGAGAATCACTTAAGCCCAGGAGCTGGAAGTTGCTGTGAGCTGTGTGATGCCATGGCATTCTACCAAGGGCCATAAAGTGAGACTCTGTCTCTACCAAAAAAAAAAAAAAAGAAAAGAAAATGTGGGACCCCCAGAGGAGGGTCATATTATTTTTTAAGTATAAAAATTTAATAAGAAATGCATTAGCTGCTATATTTGTGTTTCCTGGGGCTGCCATAACAAAGTATCAAATTTTTGGTTACATAAAGCAATGTAAATCTATTCTTTCACAGTTCTAGAGGCTACATGTCTAAATGTATGGTATTGGTAAGGTGATACTTTCTCTAATATCTATAGGAAAGAATCTTTTCCTACCTCTTCTAATTTTGGGTTTTTAGGCAATCCTTGGCATTCTCAGGTTTAGGGATGCATCAGCCTAGTTACATGACCATCTTACCCCCGCGTGTCTTCTCCTGGTTTTCTCTTTGTGTGTGTCTGTCTTTGTTCCCAAAATTTTCATCCTTGTAAGAACAATTACCAGTACAGAATTAGAGTTCAACTTAATGACCTCACTCTTACTTGACTGCCTCTGTAAAGACTCTATTTTCAAATAAGTTTGTATCCTAAGATACTAGGGGACTTCAATACATCTTTTTTGTGGGGATACAATTTAATTTATAGCAGCTGCCTAAGCTAATATGAGTGAAAACTAATAAATAATCATATATTTATAATCTTCGACAAGTTTTACAATAGTTTGAGAATTAAAAAAAAACCTCTGATATATTTTCTTTTTAGATATTTGTTACCCTAAAGCATTTCGGTTTTTTGTTTTTGTTTTAGTTTTTTTTTTTTTTTGCAGTTTTTGGCCAAGGCCAGGTTTGAATGCACCACCTCCAGTATATGGGGCAGGCGCCCACTCCTTTGAGCCACAGGCACCTCCCCCTAAAGCATTTCTTAAAAATTAACTTTTATGCTAACCTTAATCTTCTCATTGAACTTCTTTATGTTATTCATATTAAAATCTGGTCTTTACTGGCGTTTGGTTTTATCTTTGAAAAAGTAGTATGGATCCATTTTACCTAGAATGAACTACTTTACAGATAGAAAAGCTTAAAATCATCCTGGTATTTGATAATGAATAGGCCCATATCTCTACCTGTTGGTGCTATAAGGTAATATAAAAGCCCTTTCATCAAGGAGGAATTTGTCTACACTGTAGACTCTAAAGCATATTTATCCCTTTCATTTTTATAAATTGTTTTATGTTCACTATTTTATTTGAGTATTCTTATGTATCATTTGTACATTCCTGATAACGTATGATTCTTTAGCTGTTTAAACTTTTTTTTAATTTCAGAATATTACAGGGGTACACGTTTGCTTGCATAATTGCTTTTGCACATTTTAAGTCAAAGTCATAAATGTGTACATAACCTTGAAAGTATGTGATATACCCATTAGATGTGAATTTACCCATCGTCTCCTTCTCCCTCTTAGTTACTTGAATTTAATTGAGTTTGCATCCATATGTGCACATAAGTTTTAATGAACTAATTCCAACTTACCTTGTAGTGTTCATTGTTTTCCATTTTGCAATATTCCACAAAGGGGAATGGTCTCCAATTCCATCTAGGTGGTTAATTAGTCACCACTTTTTTATGGCTAATACTCCCTGGTATACATACAGCACATTTTATTAATTCATTCATGTACTGATGGGGACGTGGGATGTTTCCACATCTTTGCAGTTGTGAATTGTGCTGCTATAAACATTCAATTGCAATGAATGTATTTATGATAAAATGACTTAGTTTTCTTTCAGTAAATACCTAGTAGCAGGATTGTTGTATCCAATGGTAGGTCTAGTATTAGTGTATTAGTTCTTGAGGTATCTGTCAACTTCTTTCCATAGACGTTGTGCTAGTTTGCAGTCCCACCAAACAGAAACAAAAAAGTAAGTGCTCTAATGAGCTCAATCAAAAATGAAAATGAAGAAGTCACTACTCATAATACAGAAATACAAAACATCATCATTGAATACTATAAAAATCTGTATGCTCATATATTTGAAATGTGAAGGATATGTACAAATTCTTTAAATCACATTACCTCCTTAGACTCAATCAGGAGGAAATAGAACTCCTGAAATGAACAACACCAAGCAGCTAAATTGAAGCAACAATAAAAAGTCTTCCAACAACACAACAAAAAAAGCCCTGGACAAGACGGTTTCATGCCTGAATTTCACCAAACATAGAAAGAAGACCTTGTACCTATATTGGAGAAATTATTCCACAACATTGAGAAGAAAGGAACCCACCATAACTCAACTCATTCTATGAAGCAAATTTCCTTCATACCAAAACCAGGAAACGGCACAACAACAACAGCAACAAAACTACAGACCAGTATCTTTGTTTGATTGTGGATGCAGGTACACTCAATAAAACCTTAGAAAAATGAATCCAGTTGCACATCCAAAAAGTTACCTATCATCACCAAGAAGGCATCACCCCAGGAATGCAAATGTGGTTCAATGTACACAAATCTAAAAATGTTATTTACCACACAAACAGAAGCAGAACAAAGGACCATGTGATCCTCTCAATAGGTGCAGAAAAAAACACTTTATAAAATTCAGCATCCTTTGAATACTTAGGAAAATAGGCATAGAGGGGATATACCTCAAAATGGTAAAAGTCATCAATGACAAGCCTACAGACAACATCATACTGAATAGGAAAAAATCAAAAGCATTCCCACTTAGAACTGGAACCAGACAAGATTTCCCACTAACACCATTCCTATTCAACAGTACTGGAAGTCCAACACAGAGAAATTCAACAAGAGAGAAAAATCAAAGGTATGCAAATGGGGTAAGAAGAGGTCAAATTTTCACTCTTTGCCTATGATATAATTTTATATATTAATTTTTTTATTTTCACAAATCTTGAAAGTTAGTGTTAAATTGAATAAAATGTATCCAAATAGATAGCATAAAGAGGAAATACTAAAGAACTAGAAAATATAGTTATTAAATACAACTATAAAAGATGATTAAATTGAATTATATTTTTCATTACATAAATATCCCAATTTTTCTGCAAAAAAAAAAATAAATAAAAGGAACTCAAATTCCCCAAATAGGCCATTTATTAGACCCCTATGCTGTGGGGTATCTAAGTATGAAGGCATATCAGATTTTGCTTCTTAAATGGAAAAGTTCACATTTTAGTAATCAGACATACCTGAAGAAAAATCATTAGATGTAGTTTTAAGATATTCCATATTCATTATATTAAAGACATATTGTAGCTTTAAATATTGAGATGACAGTTACCAAATACCCTGTTACAAATATCCAGTGAAAAATGTTTAAACATACAAAAACATATGATCTTTAAATGAAACTTCAAGAATATAATTTTTCATGCTGATGTGTAGAATGAAAGCACAGTTCAAATACATAAATTATAAATGATTTGTGAGAGAGAACAATTGTTTTCTTATGGGAATGATTTTGATATTATTTAGTCTTACACATACAGAATCATGAAGTACATTTATTTACATTGACAACTCAGTGCTTCTTCAATGTCTTTCATTAATAACAACACCAATCTGAACTATAAATTTGCTTATTATATAAAAGTAAATATTTTCTTTTGACCAGTTTACATCCTTGTTCTCTTGAACTCATGTCAGAAATCAAGAGTCAGGCATCTTCACAATAGCAATAATGAAATATAAAGATTTGTCTTTGCAATACAACTAGTTAATTGTAATCTTGCTCTGGGTTGGGGGAATGTAAAGAAGAAAAAATATGTAAAGATGTCCAACATATTATAATAATGTTCTTATTCGTGGAAAAATCACATTGTGATTCTGTTTGTCTGAACCTCACTGATTTCCAGTTTGCATCAAGATTGATTTTTTTAGTGTTTTATACGGCCTCATCTTTTCTCACTGCCATATTTTTTACCTCCTTATTTTTAATCAATCATTCATACTGTCTGAACAATCAAAATTCAAATTGTTTCATAACTATTCAAGTATAGACCTTTTTTATATTTCCTAACTATGAACTTCTCTGTGATTATTTCTGGTAAGGATAGGCAGCTTTCTACTGAAAAAATAAATTTCTGTAACTTACACTTTCAATTTTTTTATATTGACATATTTTGATAGTTGGCACATATTTATTTGCTACCAAATTATTTCTCTATGAAGTGCATCACTTTATCAAAAATGTTTCTTTAAACATATCTATAAGCAGCATTCTACTTTGTAGTTTATTTTCTGAGACTAATAAATAAATCACCACAATATAGAATATTTTAAAAGAAAAAATTAGTTTTAAAGAGGCCAACAGAGGCATATAAAAGAAAACAGAGAAGATACTGGCATGCTATGAATTTGAGAAAGAGCTAATAGCTAGCATTTACAGAGCATGCAAATTCATCAAGAAAAGAGCAAACAATCCCATTTATAGGTGGGCAAGAAACTTGAACAAAAACTTCTCTGAAGAAGACATATAAATGGCCAACAAACACATGAAAAAAATGCTCATCATCCTTAATCATCAGAGAAATACAAATTAAAACCACTCTGAGATATATCATTTAACCCCAGTTAGAACAGCCAATATCATAAAATCCCATAACTGCAGATGTTGGCATGGATGTGCAGAGAAGAGAAGACTTTTATATTGTTGGTGGGGTTGCAAACTATATAGCCTTTTTGGAAAGAAGTATGGAGAGCCCTCAAAGAGCTAAAAGTAGACCTTTTTTTTTTTTTTTTTGATTCTGCAATCCTCATACTAGACATCTACCCAGAAGAAAAAAATCATTTTATCCTAAGGACATTTGCACACTAGTTGAGTGTACCTCAATTCATAATTACCAAAACATGAAATTAACACAAGTGCCCATCAATCCATGAACGGAATAATAAACGTGGTATATGTGTATTATGGAATAGCATTCAGTCATAAAAAGAAGGAGACTTTATATCTTTTATTACCTTAAGGGAGTTGAAGCACATTCTCCTCAGTAAAGTATTCCAAGAATAGAAAATCAAGTATCCAATGTACTCAATGCTAATAAGAAACTAATAGATAAACAACTTACATGCCCACAGGAGAGAAATGGCACAATTATATTAAAGAGGGGAGAGAGGAGGAGGGAGAGAGGAAAGGGAAGGAGAGAAGAATATTCCTAATTTCTTACCCAGTGGGCACAATGTAAGGGTATACAGCGCACCACCCTGGGGGAAGGGCTCGACTACAACTTGAACTTTACCTTAGAAGCACAATGTAGCCTAATATTTATACCCTCAGATTAATTAAAAATAAATAGTAACAAAAAAGAATAGAGGAATTAAACGGCTGTCGTGGACCAGCCACAACATGCAGTGGGTTTACTTCCTAGTGGCATTGTGGTGCCAGGAGACTGAAGAAAATTATTAGTAGGAGTTATAGAATATTAATATAGAGAAATAATAGACACAGACAAAGAGATAGTTTTAAGAGCAGCAGGGCTAGGGAGGCGGCGCACGCTTCCTCGTGAGGCTTCCAGTATGCGCGCGCCGAGTGTCAGGCTGGCTCTATATTTATTTCCTACATCAGGGTTACAGTTCTAAATCTCGTGAAAGCAAGGCAAACAATCCCGTCAAGGTTCTTGCTGCCCTTGCATTTCTACTAACTAGACTAACTCTACAGCTGATTATGTTAACTGCAAAGATTTACTTCTTGCTTTTTACTACTTCAAAGTAGAATGGTCTTAATGTAAACAGAAAGTCTTCATAAGGAATCCAAAGGCCAACTCAAGGATCACATCCTAGCTGACCCCCAGTCACACACCACAGATGTGATGTTTTAATACTCTGGCAGCCTTGTGTCCAAACAGATAGACTCCTCTGGCCCAATCAAGGTGACAGAAAAAAGATCTTTCTTCTCCTTACCTGTTATGTCGCAAGTCGTCCTGAGTTGGACAACGTTTAAAGAATTCACATTCTTAACTCCCAGAAACCACACCCTCAGAGCACACAGCCTTGCCCTGGCTGAAAGCTTCCAAGGCCCCAGCCAACAGCTGCGCCACAGCTGGGAGGAGAAGGGGAAATAAACAACACGCTAGACTACAGAAATATTAAAGTGATAGGATCTCTCACTTTGTGCTGAGCCAGGAAAATGGGTCCAACACGACTCCCTTTGTCTAGCCCTTGTTCCTTATTCCTAATAATATTTCTAATCTACTAACAATTAATAATCGACTATTAGTTTCTAACATATAAAATCATTATTACTAGCAATGCAAGCTCATCAAGATATAACTCCTCTCTTGTGCGGCGCCTGTGGCTCAGTGAGCAGGGCGCAGGCCCCATATACCGAGTGTGGCGGGTTCAAACCCAGTCCCGGCCAAACTGCAACCAAAAAATAGCTGGGCGTTGTGGCGGGCGCCTGTAGTCCCAGCTACTCCGGAGGCCGGGGCAGGACAATCACCTAAGCCCAGGAGTTGGAGGTTGTTGTGAGCTGTGTGACGCCACGGCACTCTACCCAGGGCCATAAAGTGAAACTCTGTCTCTACAAAAAAAAAAAAAAAAAAAAAAAAAGATATACCTCCTCTCTTAAGTCTTCCCACCTGCACCCTTCAAAAGGCAAAATAATCCAAACGCATTCCATTCTAAGTGATGAAGTAGATATATAGAAATATTGCTACCACAAAATAAGCAACAACCATAGCATTGTGAAACAAAAATTTAGAATCACCTTTTGACTGTACCCATACTACATTTTGGGATTGATACTACAATTAAAATCACTGAATTAAATGGTATCTGTGCATAGGGCTGTGTCTCTGTGTATGCGTTACTGTGCATACCTGAAAATTTTAGTATGGAGTATATGGCCATAGTGTAGCCTTAATATAACAGATCTCACAAGTTCCTGGAGCCCTTAGTGCAGTATATTGCATTAAAAAACACTGTACATAGATCAAAAGGAAAATCTACTCCCTAATATGAGGTTATAGCCCAATGGTACACTTAACTTGTCTATACAAGATTGACCAAAACATGAGCAAAGTGTTCATTGCAGGCCTGGATGCACACCTCCATCACCTAGGAAAAATAAGTAAATGCGTTGCTTTCAAGTCACAAAATATATGTATATATTTATCTATTTATTTAGAGACAGGGTTTCACTTTGTTGCCCTTGGTAGGGTGCTGTGACGTCACAGCTCACAGCAACCTCCAACTCCTGGGCTTTGGCAACTCTTGTGCCTCAGCCTCCTGAGTAGCTGGGACTACAGGCGCCTGCCATAACACCCGGCTATTTTTTGTTTCAGTTTGGCTAGGGCCAGGTTCAAACCCACCACCCTTGGTACATGGGGTGGTGTCCTACCCACTGAACCACAGGCACCACCCAGTTACAAAATATCCTAAAGCTCTAATTACTTAATATATTTAAATAGTAAAGCAACCACATAAAATTGTCCAAATAAATATTAAATTCTTGTGTATAGACATTCATAGTAACAAAATATAAATATTTATCCAATTTTCTTTTTTTAAATGACATAAAATTATTAGAAAAAATAAAATTTTAGCTGTGGTAAAAATTATAAAAATCTGCCATTTGGAGTCCAAAAATTTTGAAAGATAGTGAAAATTTGTCAATTTAAAATGGTTAAACTGATGAAGAAAATATAGAGAATACAGAAGTTTGTAGTACATGTAAAAAGTCAATATCCCAGAAGACCCTATAAATCCTAATAAAAAAATACAGATGAATGGAACTAACTCTAGGCTCAACATCAGAGTAGGTAACATACCACAGAAATTCTGAGCCAGTAATTCAAACTTTAGAAATTATATAAAATACCTTGCTGTGAATTATCCTCTTGCTATAACTAGTATCTATGTAATGTTTAAAGATTAGATTAAAGTTGTAGCGTGATGATTTTAACTGGATACATAGACAACATATTTTATTAATATTTAAAAGCAAAATTTAAAGTTAAATTTAAGTCTTCAATTCTAAAGTCTTTGCCTGACATTTGTTGGCTGTAGGCTATTATTGCTATTACTAACATTAACACTTAAGAGTAAGTTGCCCAAGAAGTTCCTCTTTAAGTTGGGCATGTTTTCTAGTGTTAATATGCCTACAAGAGGTAGCTAAATCACAATAATAAATTTTAAATATTCAAGTCATAGTCATGAAACTTGTGTATAAAGATTGCATGTCAGAAATTGATTTATAAGATAAAACATTAAATATCTTTATTGTACCTTATTAAGATAAGATTTATTATTGAAATAAATCCCAAAGTATACATTTTATTGTTGATTTGGTGATTGGGTTAGTCAAACATTTATTTTGAATTATTTAATTAGGATCATAAAAAAATGTTCAAAACAAACCTTAGCACTATTTTCAGTTTGGAAGTATTTAGTTTGATTTTTTTTTTTCCACACCAGTGAAATCCATTTTATGGATATGTACTTAACAGGGGATAGAAATTTTAATTCTACAAGCTAAAGGATGGGTCACAAAAGGAAAAGGACTCACACTTGATAAAAAGGATAACTGCACTCTAATGTTTATTGCAACACAATAATTGCAAAGGTATGGAATTAACCTAAGTGCCCATCAATTAATGAATTAATGACTGGAAAATAAAATGTTATATGTATGTGTGTGAGAGGGTATATATACACATGTAGTCTACATTTTGAAGTGCTACTCAGCCATGAAAAGGAATGAAATAATGTCATTTGTAGCAACTTGGAAGTGCTTGAAGCCTATCATCCTAAGTGAAATATCTCAGGACTGAAAAACAAAACACCCTATGTTCTCACTACTAAGTGGAAGCTATATAATGGGCGAAAATGGGCACAAGGTGATAGAAAGAATATGAGGAACTAAAAAGGGAAAAGGTAGGGGGGTGATGGATAAAAACTTACCTATTGGGTACAATGAGCACTATTCTGTTGATGGACACACCAAAGACCCTGATTTACTACATAAGGGTTATAAAAGGTATACATGTAACAAAAACACTCACATCCCCTTGAAATTTTAAAAAAGTCTTTCTAGAACTATTATTTACCTAAGTCAATTTTTGAATGAAGAATAGCAAGAAAAAGTTAAAAGACAGTACAAAGGAGTACGAATTTCCAGTCGAAATTTGCAGTCTGTTAAAGGTTGCAGGATAAGAGATTCTTATAGCTGACTCAGAAAGCTGGTATGTGAAGAGACTCACTGAATATTTAAAAACGAGGTTTCATGTATCTTCTCTGACATAAACTGCTGACTGGCCTTGTCAAATGCAACAGTTTAATAAGTGGAACACAGCAGAAAAGGATGGATGTGACAAGAGATAAACTATTTTGGCCTCAATTTGTTACATGCAAAATGAAGGTGCCCTTCAGATCTTTTATTCTACTTTGAGTGTTTTGAGTCACATCTTTTTTGCTGAACAAAATTGTTAGAAACTGTCTAACTTCTGCTCACACATTTGGTCAATTATTGAACTGAAAAAAATGAGTAAGAAGAAGTAATTTCTGTCTACAATTTTTTTTCTTCTATTTGTCTTCTTTTCAGTAGCCTTCATGGCATACATTAATGCACATACACATAAAATGCACAATTTTATAAATGTTGACCTACGTACACACACCCAAGAAGCCATCGTCACAACTGAGATAGGGATTTGTCACATTTGAACTTTCCTTTGGACCATTTATAATGCTTTTTACTCAACTTTCTCTCATTCCTCCTTCAGGCAAACACTGTTAATATAAATTAGTTTGCATTTTCTGGAATTTTATTTAAACCGAGTAATACAGAGTACAGTATATGTTCTTTTCAAGTTTGACGCCTTATTCACCAAAATTATTTTGAGATTCATCTATATTGTTGGATGTGTCAATATTCTGTTTTCTATTGCACAGCTCTACTTGATTGTCTACGTACTCCACATTTATTTTTCTATTCTTCAACTGACTCATATTTGTTTCTTTTGGGGTGATCATAAAAAAAATGGTACCACATTCACTGGTGTATAAATCATTGACGTACAAATCTTTGCATGGTATTATGCTTTTATTTCTCTTGGGAAAATACCTGGGATACATCCAGGTAGCCGGATCAAATAGTAGGTGTCTGTAAACATGTCTGTTCAAATGTTTGGTCTACATATTTTTTAAATCAGTTGTTTGTCTTTTTACTCTTGAACTGAGAGATTTTAAATATGTGTGTGTATACACATATTCTGAAAATAAGTACCTTATCAAACACTTGTGCAAATGTTTTTTCCATTCAGTGGCTTATATTTTAATTACATTAACACTCTTTCAAAGAACCAAGAGTTTTAAGTTTGATGGTCCACTTTTTTTGGTGAATTGTCTTTTGGCATCATATTTAAGAACTCTTTATACAACTTCAGGCTGTAAATGTTTTTTTCCTATGTTTCATGATAGAAATTTTATGATTTCAGATATGATATTAGGTCTATGATTTACTTAATTAATTTTAGTTCAAGTTTTATTGCATGAATCCAAGTTCACTTTTTGCATAATGGTATGTTGCATTCCAGTATTATTTATTGAAATAGCTATTCTTTTTTCCCATTGAATTACCTTGAAAATGTTCTGAAAAAAATTAATTGTTCATTTATGTGTAGATTTATTTCTGTATTCTGTTCTAATATTAGCTGCGCAAATATTTAATGTTGTTATTGCTTGGATTAATTGACTCTTATCTATGAAGTAACTTTTTTATTTTGTAAATATTATTTGATTGAAAATCTACTTCAATGTTCATATAGCTTTCTTTTGATTAGTGTGAACATAATATTATTTTTCCTATCCTTGTACCTCCAATTGGTTTTTGTCTTTATGATTACCAAGAGTTTCTTCTTTAAAGCACCATATAGTTAGGTCTAGCATTTTTATCCCATATAATAATATGTTCTTTTTTGATGGGTACTAACATCATTTACATTTAATGTGATAATTGTAAGGCTAAGTATATACCATCGAATTTTTTATTTCCCTTTATACCACCTATCCTTCATTTGGATGGAAGAAGTGGCATCCTTCATTTTCTATTTCCTTCTTTCTTCCTTCTTTGGAATAAATGATTATTTTTATAATTCAATTTTAACTCCTTGGTTAAATTAATGCACATAACTCTTGGTTTTCTTATTTAAGTGGGTCCTCTGGGGTTTCTAGCATCCATTTTCTTATTTTCTTTAGATATATAGTTCATCTTGATTCGTTTTCCCTCTTGCTAAAAGTCTTTAATTGTCGGTGTCGCTCGGCCGCCGACCAGCAGGGACGAACACACCAACGCAAACAGCTTTCAGCAAGTTTATTATCGGGGGCAAGCAGCTTGTCGGGGAGAGCAGGATGGAAAAGCTCTAACCTTGTTTACAGCACTCTATATTTATACTCTAGGACACTTCCTGTTGTCGGTTTCTTGACTTAGATATCTCTCCAATGAGCGCAAAGGGCACGGGGCGGCAAGGTTGTTGCCAGGGTGCAGCCTGCCGAGTAGGTTTCCTAAGGTACGCCTCCGCCATCCTGTTTTTGTGCCTCATCGACACATTGTATAAGGGCCCTCCACATTTAATATTATTTATACAGCAGGTATACTGGTGATGAAGTGTTCATTGCTCTAAAAACATCTTATTTCACTTTTGTTTTTGAAAGATATTTTCATTGGCATTCAAATTTTAGGTTGTCAGTTTTTTTTTTTTCCCCAATATTTAAAGATACAAATTTGCTGGCATCCTCATTGTGTCTCTGAAATTTGTATAATCTGTATGCAAATATCAGGGTATTCATATAATCACCTTGATCAAAATTTCAAGATACAGAATAAAGGTGTACACACAACATACTATTTTTCAAGTCATCTTTCCAATTGTAGTAACTCATATATATTTTAAAATAATTTAAAAAATTTTAAGAAAACTTGCTGATTTAGACACAAAAGATTACATTATGAAGAAGCATGTTTTAAATAACCTACTTTTAAATATTTTAAATAACTAAAAATTACATATCTTTTTATACAACATTTTGATATTTGTACACATTGTAGACTAATTAAATCAAGATAATTAACATATCTATCACCTTATTCTTTGTGGGGAGATATTGAAAAACTACTCTCCAATCCAGCATGCTTCACAAGAGATTTCCAGAATTTACTCCTTCTGTCTCATTGAACTTTGTATCCTTAGGCCACAGCCTCTTTGATCACATTATGCAATAGAAAGTGGAAGTATATCCCAATATTGTTTAATGGGTAGAAATGAAAAGTTGGTGTCTTATTTCAACAACCATTACTTAATAATAATGTAATACTTGGTTGTGGAATATCTGAGAACTTACTCAGCATTTTAAGCAATCTAATGGGAAAGAAGGAACTTTTCAATGACCTATCATTTACATATTAAAGCTTCCTCAGATAAAATAACACTAGAATGAGAAAGGAAAAAGAAAAAGAAAATAAAGATTGGCTAATTTCCCCTGAAGGGAACAGAGAGAAGGGACTTTGTATCCTAAGTCTTGACCCTCAAAACATCAATAAAAGAGTTATCTGTTGTTATTCCCCCAGTGATATTACCTTACATACATTAATAAACAGTGTAGTTTTTCTTATCAATTGGATTATGAGAAAAAAATAGATCAGTATCTTTGGAACTAAGAAGATTATCAGCAACAAGCCTGTGACAAGTAGATGGAGAAGAGAAGACAGATGGTTGTGTGTGTGTTGACAGAGGCACCTTAGTTTTATCTTGACTAGAGAGCCTATGAATCCTGGCCCAGGGAAGAAATGGCACTGCTAAAAAGGAGCCATCAGCAGAGACCAGAGAAGAATCAATGCTAGTTATAGACTTAGGCAACTGTAGGCTCACACATAATCAGGGTCATGGGTGAACACCTCGTGACAGCTGTGTCCAGGATCTTTGCAACTCATAGGAGTAATGCTACCAGTTCTTTAGTACACAGAACATGTACTAAAATAAGTTGTCAGATAAAATGAAGAATGACCAGATAAATTTGTATTTCAGATATACACAAATAATATTTTAATATAAGTATGCCCAAAATACTGCATGGGACACACACTAAAAAACAAACAAACAAAAAAAACACTGTATCTGAAATTCAAATTTCAATGAATAGGCTGCATTTTAATTTGCAAACTCTGCTATTCTTACTATAAAAAGACATAGTTCCACAGTGCACAGAGGACGAGGTAAAAGCACAGTGCCCAGAGCACAAAGTAAGTTATTTTGTGGGACAGAACAAATAGTTGCCTGTTCTTTCATTTGAATTATGTGTTCTCATCCTTTTTTCTTTTCTGCCCCATATCAGAAGAAGAGTTGCTTTGGGCCACATATCAAATACACAAACACTAATGAAAATTGATTAGTGGAGAAAAAAGTACATGCTTACCTTGCGTGATAGGTAAGCAAAAAAAAGTAAGTAAAAAAAAAGTCCTCACAAAATCAACATATGACCTGTGGGCCACAGTTTGGACACCCCTGGGCCAGCATCCTGCCCTGTATCCAGAGGAAAATAATGCACATTCCTAGTAAAATAGTACAATTTTCTTTAAAAAATAAGTAAATGAAAAAGGAATAAGAAGTCTATAAAATTATTGTTATCCCCATTTCCAGCTAAAACTATCTCAAACTGGAACATAAAATTTCATCTCTCTATCCTTCGTCACTCCCTTAAGCCTTGGGGGAGTAGGAAGAAGCAGATGTTTACTTTTTTTTTTTTTTGACAGGATCTCATTTTGTCACCCTAGATAGAGTGCCGTGGTGTCACAGCTCACAGCCACCTCAAACTCTTGGGCTTAAGCGATTCTCTTGCTTCAGCCTCCCAAGTAGCTGGGACTGCAGGCGCTTGGCACAACATCCGGCTATTTTTTAGAGACAGGGTCTCGTTCTCGCTCAGAGTGGTCTCCAACTCATGAGCTCAGGTAATCCACCCACCTTGGCCTCCCAAGTGAGGGCATTAATTTGATATTTTTTGAATTCAAGTCAGCTTCTTACACTCAGGACTTTGGCTTAATTACTTAATTGCTTTAAAAACATCTCTATGAACCTTCTTCTAGAAGTAAAATAAGATGTTTCTTCTTTTTTCAGATCCTTGTATACATTAAGATCTTGATAGTTAAATCCCCTACAATGTTAAGAACTTCCTTATGTCACAAATGGAAGAATATTTAAAGAAACAGACCTAAATATATTACAAAGGTATTATACTAATTTCATCATAGTGCTTCTGTTATAGAAGTGAAACGATTCTTGGTCTTAACGCCTTTGGCTAGTAGCTTGTATTTTTGTTGTTCTTTTAAAATTTGTGACTGCGCTCACCCTATCTATTCCTAAGGACTAAATCTTCACCTGTTAATGAATTCTGTTTTGCTCTCCCCAAAGAAGACAAATGCATCAATTTAAGATGAATATCTGGAAGGAAGGCTTCCTATAGCTCAGAATAACAAACATGCATCAGTATGTTTAGCTATGTTTATTTGTTTGTTTTAATCCCAAATTATTACACTTTTCATAGCAAATAAATAAATATAATTTCACGGCGCTAAAAGTACAGTGGTATCCATGGTACATGACTCTCAAAATCTCCTATGGTTCCACAGAGTATGTGATTATAATATGCCAAATATATTAGAGCTAATTCATTGCAAAAACATTATTCAGGTATCCATTGAAAAATCTGGTCATTCACAACTAATGTTCATTTGCTTCTCTTAATGACTATTCTGGTTATGAAAATGAATAACATGCTTCTATCTTGAGAAATTATAAGGGCAACTGCTATGTTTCCCAGAGTCATAATAATTAGAGGTGGAAAAGGACTGTTTGGTCATCTCCCCCATCTTTCTGTCTGAGCAAGCTTTTATCCTTGAGTAAATTCTCTTGCTCTGTCTAACATAGCACCAGTGGAAAACTTGGAAGACTTTAGTGAATCTAAAACATCTGGCTGCTGGAAATTATTATAATAATATTAAACATATTTTTGCTTTTCTTAATTTCCCACTAGTTTTATCTACATCACTTGGGAACAGCCTTAAGCAATTCTGCACACAACACACAAACTCTCCCCCTTGGTGTGCCACAATTCAAATCATTGTGAATGTTGGTCATGCCCAAACTAACAAATTTAATCTTGTTTGACAAAATGATTTGTATCAATTTTAGGAACACTATGTCTGCCAATCCCCCTAGCATCTTTGAAATTAATAAATTTAATTTCTAACAGATGAAGATAAAATTCTAGTAAGAAACAATTAATGACGTCTATCATAGGAGGAAACATCTGAGACTTTTTAGTTAATGTAGTCTAGGGATTATTGGTTCAGAATATGAGAACATAGAGAATATGCCATGAATATCTTCAGAAATATCGTTATTTCCATTTATACATTTTTTTGGATCCAGTTTCCCAGGACTCATGCTTTAATTCATTAGCTGCTAGCCACATTCCAAGTGCTTTTTGTCCAAGGCATTAGTCCAATAACAACCAAAAAAAAAAGGCTTTTATCCTATAAATAACCCACTTAATAACTGCCTAGTAAATTGTTAACAAGTCCAGACTAAAATAGAATGAATGTTAATACTTGTCTTCTAAGAAATATTTACATTTGAATGTAATAATTAGAATAGTAATGCTATGAAATAATAATGTAGAAAATTCAGGCAAGATAGAGAATTGGCAGAAGGTGGGGGCATTTTTAAAGCGAATATCACTAGAATGGAAGTTCTATAATGGCAGAAGGTTTTGTTTCTTTCACTGATGTACCCTTAGTTTCTAGACCCATGCATACAAGTTTAATGGATAAAGAGTTTCTTTCTCAATAACTCAAATCACAAGTGGTAGGGCAAATGAAGATGATCCAATTTATTGCTTACCACTAAATTATTCACTGGGAAAATTTTCTTGAGCATCATAATAATTTTCTCTACTTATTTCTCAAAAACTAGTGTTTCAGTATGAATTGAGGCCTTTATTATGGAAATAAAAGAAGTGGCTATGAGAATTTACTGAAGGCAAAAGGAGAAGGATTGCTTAATGGTTATTATTACATAATCTTTAAACGCTATCAAGGATTCTTAGACCATAGCAGCTCTGAAGTAATGTCTTGGTTTGACTAAGAAGGAATATATCATACAGACTCTGAATTTTAAATGGACCCAGGGTGAAAGTTAATCTTAATAATGAAGTCATCAACTCATTGAATACACTGTCCAGCTTTCTATCTTGACTAAAGGAAGCATCTAACATACAGTATTTTCATTAAGCAGTTTAAGAAGGAACCTCATAGTCCTAGAGCAGGGTACTCAAAAATTAAGCATAGCTATGCCATCTGAGAGTAACAGCTTTCAAAAGATGTCTGCGGGCTGCCAAACATGCAACCAAGAAAGCAAGTTTCTATCCAATTGCTTTCTCCAAAGGAAAGTAAATACAAATGCAAATCAATCGTGTGCAATCTGCTATATTTGAAAAACTAAATACAAAATATCATTTTATTTTCATTCACTTTATTTACAAAGGGGCATGTTCAAAAACAAGAGGACATTCAAAATAAACATCCATTTTAAAATTACAAAGCTTTATAGCTCCTGTCAAAATCAGAAGACCTAAAGACTTATAGCTGTTTTTATCTTCACAGAATAGCTATGTTTGATCAATTAGAATTTATAAAGATGGAAATCAATTTCCTTTATTTCTGCTACTAAGAAAAATATGTACGAATTTTTATAATGGAATCTGTCAGTTGTCCTAAGTGCTGACCATCTCACTTAAATTGCTGAAAGCAGTGTGGGGAAATTTTCCTGTCAAGGAATTAATTGTGAAGGGTTAGGACTGGAAGACTATTACTAATGTCATGGCAATGATTAAAAAAAGCTCTAGTTTTAATCCCTTCTGGCTTTATTGAAAGAACTACCAAAGTGACAGAGTGTCTTAACCCACAGACAGATTTATTAGGGTGGAAATCTCTCTTGCTTTGTATTTAATTAGCTTAGTCTGTGTAGAGAACCTGGTAGTAGGGAAATCTCTCACTCTGACACAAAACATTGAACAAGGAAGCGCACTTCAAGCTACTGAAAAAAGGGTAAGGACATTCTAATAAATTAACTACTAAGGAGAAAATATGGCTATCAGATCATATCTTTAGATTCTATGCCTACATCTTTGTTACATAATGTAAAAGCTTCAGTTTGCCTGATTTTGCTTGGGACATTAAGTGGGAAAATCGAAAAAATTGTGGCATTTAAGATTGTTAGTATTAAAGTGTAATACTGTAGGTGCTAATTATTATAAAACAATTATTGAAAATTGACCAACGTATGTGTATTTGTGTGTGTATACACACAAATATAATGATATAATGCCATTAGTAAGTTATAATAACAACAAAACTGAATGTTAAATATCAAATAATTTAACATAAAACCTTATTCAAGAAAAAAGAAAACTCAAGAAACTATCCAGATTTTTCTTGAGTTTATTAAGCAAATTATTACATTTTATTCAATTTGCAGTGATCACAGGTAAAAAAAACAAAAAAAAACTTCTTTCTGGTGTGTACTAGTGCATTAAAAAAACAAAGATAAAAGTTTATTTATAGAAATTTGATAACTAGATATATTAAAAATACATTTCAAGATTTTTTAACGTGTTTGTACAGCAGAACCTTTTAGTATTTTCAATGTCTTTGTGGACTAAGTAATTTTTGATCGCTAGTCCACTTTAAGCATTTGAGAAATAAACAAATAGAAAATGACTAAGAAACAGTGAAAGGAGAGCTCTAAACAGTAGTAACAGTATTAATACCAGGAATAAATCTAACAAGATATGTAATATTTAAAAAGAGATTATCACACACTGAGATAAATCAATGAAGACATGAAGAAATGGTAGCTCTGACTCAATTTCAGTTAAAATCTCAACAGAGTTTATTTAGGTAATTCATAAGTTCTATTTTTGTAGTTTTAAAAGGAAGAGAAGGAACATAGCAAAAATAATCTTCAAGTCAATTGCAATACTTATATAGGACTATGAGGACTGTGTATTAAAATATCATAAAGTTGTAAGTAAGAAAATAGAGTATTGCACTATGGGCAAACAATTATATTGATGAAACAGTAAACAAAGAAAAAAAATATATATTGGCCCAAAGGCACATAATACATGAAAATCAATTCCAAGTAGAGCAAAGCTCTTGATACAGACTAATAGCTCTTTCTAAAGGATAACCTAATAAAAACTTCCAGGTCTTAAGATGGGCAAAATTATTTTTAAACAGGCCAGGGAGAACAAAAAAAAGGAATAATTAGTATCTTGGTCCATATTTTTATTGATTCCTTTTTCAAAAAGTACCAGAGATTCTAAAAGCAAGTTAGAGGGAAAGTTTTACATAACAAATATCATTATAAACAGGATTATAAAAACAAAAAAAACTACAATAAGATAACAACATATGCATACCTCAATTACTAAATTTAAGCAAGCAGAAAATGCTAAATGTTGTACAGATGTGAGGTAGCTGAAATTCTAATACTCTACTTCAGAAAAACTGAAGCATTTCCTAAAGCTGAATGTATGTTGACCCTACAAAGGAACATTTCTGCTCTTGAGAGTATATTCAACCTATCTCTGAATATATGTACCAAAACCAAGCAAGAATATTCAAAGCAGAAATATCTGTAACAGCTTCAAGTGTCAGTTCATTAGAATGGATAAATATCCCTATTTCTACAATGGTCAAATGGGGAGTGAATGATAATAAAAATTAACCAAATATCCCTACATCTTACAACGTAAACAAATTTCACTAACATAATGTTGAGCAAAATAAGCCAATTAGAAAAGTGTACATACTTAAAATTGCACATACATAATGAGCAAAATCAGGCAAATTAAATGCATTTTGATGGACCTGGAGAAGTGGTTATCTTCAGGTAAGAAAGGCAAGTACTTCTCAGCACAAGGAACATGGGCTCTGACAGACTCAATTCCTATCAAGGGTGTTCAACCTTTTGGCTACCCTGTGATACATTGAAAATGGAATACTTGTCTTGTGTTACACAGTAAATACACAAACACTAAACAAGCAAAATAAGTCCACACATAATTTTTTTGATATCTGCCACTAAAAATTAACAAAAAGTCTTCACATATACTGGCCCATGGAACTAAAAAGTTTTCTTTTTCTTTTTTTGCAGTTTTTGGCTGGGGCTGGATTATGAAACCACCGTCTCCGGCATGTGAGGCTAGCGCCCTACTCCTTTGAGCCACAGGCCCCACCCAGAACTAAAATGTTTTCTTACCTTTAAATTGGAATACAGGAGAGGAAGAACAACACAACCGTGTCCTATTCAGTCTTCACTTGGGATACACATGGTAACAAGAAATGAGGCTGTGTGATCCGTGCAACCCAGCTCAGAGAATCCTTCTGAGTTAGGGTTCTTTCCCATTTATATTTAGTCTGTGCCTTCTGAGGTGTGTGTCACTAGCTTGTCTTGTATCTTCCTCAAGGTTAAGTGATTAGTGGCCATTATTCACCACAGCTGCATCTAATCAATCCCAGTGGCTTAATACTGTAGAAGGACAGGTGCTTGGTTTGGTACATCAGCTTGAATTTGATAATCAACTCATAAAAATTAGACCATAAATGATTCATGGGTGGTTAGGACCAAAGTTAAATTTTGACTTCCCTGAAGCTAAATGGAAGGTAGTCTGTTTGTATTTCATTTCCATTTACATGGTACTACAATGAAAAAATTACTTAAGTTAAAAAAAAAAAGTTTCCCTCAATGTAACTTTAAAAATCACTTTTTTCTTAGAATGATTGAAGTTCATTTTAGAAATCAATTGTTCTACTCCAAATACTTATAATCGGTTTATATTTTATTGCAACATAATAAATTACATTTTTACAGAAATATGATTCATATTACAGGTGCATCATTTTTACTGTATGTAAACTATACTTTTTTTTTGACTCATCTAGAGATATTATAGCAAATGGTGTGGAAAAGAGCAAAAGTAGGTATGGGCAAGGAAAGAGAGCAATTGGATAAAGCAGACTTGCAGTAAATTCAGAGGAAATTCAGAAAAAATTTTCTCTTTCTTTGCTTATGACAGGTCATTGTAGTTTTACTTACTTATTTTATATGTATGTATCTTTTCTCCCTCACACATTATCCATGAAAACATATTGCATACCTAAGCTTTTTTTTTTAAAGAAATGTATTTTTAGTATAGAACTGTGCCTAATTTTGATCTTAGTTTATTTAATAATAATTTTATGTGTGGTGCCTGTGGCTTAGTGGGTAGGGCACCAGCCCTATATACCAAGGGTGGCAGGCTCAAACCCAGCCTCAGCCAAACTGCAACAAAAAAATAGCCGGGCGTTGTGGCAGGCGCCTGTAGTCCCAGCTACTCAGGAGGCTGAGGCAAGAGAATCACCTAAGCCCAGGAGTTGTAGGTTGCTATGAGCTGTGATGTCACAGCACTCTACCGAGGGCAACAAAGTGAGACTCTGTCTCTACAAACAAAAAAAATAATTTTTACAATATTAAAATTTCAAATGTGAGCACTTGGTTCCTGGAGTCTCTGACTACCCTGATAATGCTTTTTTTTCTTTTTAAATTTTCTTTCTCTTATCCCTGGACTACCACAAGGTAAAGCTTAAAGGGAAAGTTATGGGAAAGCAGGTTGGTGGTAACTTTGTAAATTGAAAGGAGAAAAATGAAATTAACTTACTCTAATATGACTGTGTGTAAGGTGTTTAATATGAACTTTTTCCCCACCTGGACTCTCCCAACTCTTACCTACCACACTTTTGAAAACATTTTAAAACATCTTTAATTTAACTAAAATTTATAGAATTGTGTTAGATAAACAGATAAGCATGTAACAGGAACTAAGGTAATGGAATGATTGACAATTAAATGGGAAGACTATATCCCATATATCTTGGAAATGAGGACAATATCTTTATTGAGTGAACTACAGAGAAAATGAATTTTAGCTATCTATATTAATCCTGACACTGTTGTGCCAGCATTTGAATTGGCAAAATTCTTCATATTAAACCATTCTTATAATATCTCATTAGAGAACATTCTCCTTCAATTCAGGTTAGGAAACTTAGATTAAGCATGCCACTTTTGCGGTATTTTTCTTGGTGTTCTATAACTTTAATGTAAGACATTTGTTTTTTCATTTTTCTAACTATTCCTTAGAACATTACTGTAATACATTTTGGCTATGTTTCACATTTTAATTTTATTTCCATAAAAATCCAATTGTAACTACAAAAGAAAAAGATAGCCAGATGCATGTTATCTCTCCTTTTTGATCACTTGAAAGGCTAACAAAATGTTTAAAAGGAATTATTTAGAAGGCATATCAAACCTTTGCCTTGGATGTTCAAACTTACTTTGATATGTGTATAGATTTAAAATGTCCATAAAAATCATACACAGCAAATGGTTCAACTCATTATGTTTAAATTAAGATATGTGCTCTTATTTTAGATTAAACTAAAAAATAACTCAGTGAAATATTTAATTGCTTCACTTCCTTTAATCTTAGATGGTATACTAAGTAGTTGTTTAAGGAACAGGTAAGAAATTGAAAGGACTATCAATATGAGCACAGGGGATGCTGTCTATGACTTCATTATGATATAGGGCTGGTGGCACCCCAGCCAGTGCAGCTAGAGCTGAGGGGAGGCCCTGCCATCTCCACCCTGGGGGTCTTGGTACATGGCTGCCAGCAGAGGAACCAGTAGGTTGGGTGGGCACACAGGAGGCTCTAGTAGCAGGAGGGACCAGACACCTGCTTCAGAGACCCCTCCAGATTGCCAGCCACGGGAGCTCCCTCGTGTCTCTGCCCAGACACTCCCTGCCCTTGCACTTGGCACTAAACCAGAATCCCTTATTTCCCAGGCCTGGTCAATTTCATGTAACTGTTCTAGGTCTGGGAACCAAGGAATTATATTCATTCATTTGTTGAGCTATACATATATATACTAGACAAAGGACCCAGGAGGGGAGATATTTTTCTGATTTGAGTTATTCCCTCTGCCAGAAACTCCGATGCTTTCTCTGTATTTTTTTGTATAAAATAAATCCTGTCTTACTACTGATCTGTGGTCTGTGGATTCATTCTTTGAATCCGCGAGACCAAGGATCTACTGGAGAAGAAATTCTGGTATCAATTATATGTATCAAAATAAGTTATGTGATGACAGTGTTGATTAAATGTGTTAAATATTACTTTTATTTGCTTTTAATAACAGTATTAGGCACAAAAAACAAAATTATTTTAAAATCTTTTGAAACTTGAAGTCATTTTCTCCACTAAATTTGACAATCCTCATGAAAATTTGGATTTCCATAGAGTAAAATATTTAAGCATATTAAAATCTGCACAGAAAACTCCAAGAGCAAATTTTCTGTTTTCTTGTACTTAATAACTTGGAAATAAAGAAAATTAAAACTAAAACAAAGCATGTTTGTATTTTCAAAAATTAACCAAAATAATAAACTTCCAAATATGTTTTAATTGGAGCAGATGTAAGCCAAATCTGTTTTCCACTAAACGTTTTTTTTTTTTTTTTTAATCATAGCTGTGTACATTAATGCAATCATGGGTACAATGTGCTGGTTTTATATACAATTTGAAGTATTTTCATCTAATTGGTTAACATAGCCTTCACGGCATTTTCTTAGTTATTGTGTTAAGACATTTATATTCTACACTTAGTAAATTTCACATGTACCCCTGTAAGATGCACCACAGGTGTGGTCCCACCAATTTTCCTCCTTTCGTCCACCCACCCCTCTCCCCTCCCCTCCCTCTCCCCTTTCCCATATTCTTGGGCTATAATTGGGTTATAGCTTTCATATGAAAGTGTAACTTGGTTTCATAGTAGAGCTGAGTACTCTGAATATTTTTTTCTTCCATTCTTGAGATACTTTGCTGAGAAGAATATGTTCCAACTCCATCCATGTAAACATGAAAGAGGTAAAGTCTCCATCTTTCTTTAAAGCTGCATTATAGGCTAAAAGCCTATATGCTTTGTGCCCAAGTGGCCTGAGAAAAGCAGTTTAGATTTCTCACTGCCCTAGGTTTCATTTTAGGCCTGGCAACCTCAGAATGTGGCTGTTAAGCCTGAGGGCACTGGAGCCAAAACTCCACTCCCAGAGATACCACCCAGAGGCTGATGCATGCAAGTCATGTAATCAATACTCTGTACAGCCTCCTGACCATGGTTAAGCAGGATACTAAATTTCTGCCTCTCAGGTTCTTATGGGTTTCCAGGGATTTTAAAGAACAATCTACTCTTTCTTTATTGTGGTCTTGTGGTTTATAGTCTCACAAGCAGAGCAGCTGTTTTGGGTTAGAAAAATGTATATTAGTTAATCAGCAGGCACCAAGAAAAAGTTAATCGGATTTTGCCGTATGTTTTGTAAAGCTATTGTTAATTATAGATCAACAGTGTGTACGTGACTAGCTGGCTATTTAAGCTAGCTGGAAATAAAGAATATCGCTACTTGCCATCATGGACTTGTAAGCCGTTTCTTGCCTTCATACCATTTCAGGAGCTGGTTTTACACCTGTGACGCCAGTCACTCCAGGATCCCTCGCGCAACACTGCATAATATTCCATGGTGTACATATACCATAATTTATTAATCCATTCATGGGTCGATGGGCACTTGGGCACTTAGCAATTATGAATTGGGCAGCAATAAACATTCTGGTACATATATCTTTGTTATAATGTGACTTTTGGTCTTCTGGATATATACCTAGTAGAGGAATTGTAGGATCGAATGGCAGGTCTATTTTTTGATCCCTAAGTGTTCTCCAAACGTCTTTCCAAAAGGAATGTATTAATTTGCATTCCCATCAGCAGTATAGAAGTGTTCCCTTTTCTCCACATCCACGCCAACGTCTCTGGTCTTGGGATTTTGTGATATGGGCTAATCTTACTGGACTTAGATGATATCTCAAAGTAGTTTTGAGTTGAATTTCTCTAATAATTAAGGATGGTGAGCATTTTTTCATATGTCTGTAGGGCGTGCGCCTGTCTTCTTCAGAGAATTTTCTCTTCAAGTCCCTTGTCCACTCTTAGATGAGATCACTTGTTCTTTTCTTGCTAATATGTTTGAGTTCTCTGTGAATTCTGGTTATTAAACCTTTGTCGGAGACATAACCTGCAAATATCTTCTCCCACTCTGAGGGCTGTCTGCTTGCTTTACTTGTTACTTTAGTAACTTTCATTTTTATGCTTCACATTTCATTATTTTTTATACTTCTGATCCATTTAAAAACTTCAAAAGAAGAACTAATTTAATGTTACATTCTTCAAGTATAAAGTGATTATTCACTTTCATTTGTCATCTTCATTACCAGAATTAATATGTTTAGAAAGCATTTTCAAATTTAAGTAGTGAATAAAACCATTTTTTCCCTAAAACTTAGCTGGAAAAATGTATCACTTTTTATAATTATAAAATATAATCATTGATATTATTTTTTAATGTTTTGGTCATGTTTTGAATTTTATTTATGATTGTCATGTTTTTATCTGCCTGTCACTGTCATTAAAGAATGCTTCTGGGGGTGGGGATTGATAAAAAAAAAAAAGAATGCTTCTAACACTGTAATTCTTTATGTTGTAAAATGACTTGATTAAACCTCTCAATAACCAAAAAATATTCTTAGTATTATAAAAGTTGTAGAAGTAGCCTCTCTACAAAGGGTTTGTTAATAATTATTATATTTAATAAATAGAGCACAAAATTTTTCTTAATATCAACTTCAGACAAAAAATTCCTAGTAATATGTAAAAGGGAAAATGTAATCCTATTCTCAGGGACCAAAAAATTATTAATTTAAAATAACTTGGAAATATTGCTTGCATTTTTGTCAATATTTTGCAACATTTATAACCATGCCTGGCTCACAGTATAAGCTCACTAAATATTTAAAAATAAATTCTGTAATTTCAGTTGATCAGTATCACTTAAAGAGTATCTGCTTATCAGATAATTTACCAAATTATTTTTAAAAAACACAAAGAATTATCTTAGAATAACATTTTATACAAAACATATGGGAGAAATATAATGTTATTTAGTAATAATATGATAAATTTTAGAAGAAGCAAAATTTACTTAGTTTAAGATCAAAGAGAAAATGACATTTTTTTATTTTAGGGTGGATTCTCAGATGCCTAGCTATAATTCCCATCACTGTTAGGTGCACAAAGAGTGAAATCTTAAGGAAAAGCCCTAGAAGTTTAATAACCTCAGATATTATCTAAATGTATGAAACATTTGCCAAGGTTTATAAACATTGCTATTTCTTAAGAAACACTCTGTACCTAGCATCTTTTAATACATTTTTTGATATAACTGCTATGTCCTGAATGACTGTGTCTTACTAAAATTCATATGCTGAAACTTAATCCCCAAGTATTAAGAGGTGAGTGTTTTAGAAGGTGATTAGGTCGTTAGGGCTGAGTCTTTTTGCATGGCATTAGCACCCACCTAGCAAGTTAGTTTGTCTTTCCTCCAAGTGAAGACTCAGTGCAGTGAGAGGTGCACTCTATGAGAAAGCAGGCTTTACCAGAAGCTTAAGATGCCAGAACTTTAATCTTGGACTTCTCAGCCTGCAAAATTGTGAGAAATAAGATTCTGCTGTTCATAAACTACCCAAGCTATAATATTTTGTAATAGCAGCTTAACATTCCCAAGATATCATAGCTAGTAAATATCAGGAATATCATACATAGTACTTAGCTCCTAAACTCATGCCCTTAGTCATTTTAGCAAATCAGCTTCCTCATAGCAGTTGTGCAAACAATAGTATGATCCTTCATTCTCATGCTTTCTTCTTAACAATACACTTTTTCTCTTGATGCTATTAATTAAATATATATTTTTATCATATGATTAAGCAGATTTTTGTGGAAATAGTAAAATAGTTCCCTTTTTCTTTTTAAATTTCCATGTTTTTGCATATTTTTTAAATTAATTGTTTCTTTTAATTTGCACTTTTTTTCCTTTCCTTTTTATTTTTTCCTTTTTAATTAGAGAATTATCTGATTATTTGTGTCATTACTGTCTATATTCAGTGCTTTGGAATTATTATATAAAAATATTTGAAAATAAATTTACATTTCTCTGACAGTTTATTATAGTTATTTCTAGTGTTCCTTTTTGTCTACAATTATCAAAAATGACCAATAATTACCTATTCTCATTTAAATGGCAACAAAATAATAACAATGACACTTAATATTAAGCATCTTTTCTTAACAAATATATTTCACATTGAGGAGAGCATATTTCCACTGTTGTTAAATTAGTCTAGTAGTATGTAGCAATTTAATTGAATATAGACGGAGTATTTACATTAAAATAAACAAAATATTGTCCAGATCCCCTGAGTCTTGTCCTCTCCTTTTTCTCCTGCGACATCATGTCCCTCACCATTCATTCCACCACCTTCTCACAGGGATGGCCAGAGGCCTGGCCATGGGGATGGCAGGGGGTCTGGCAGGAATGGAGGGTATCCAAACTGAGAAAGACGCCCCGCAAGAATTGAACCTGAACAGAGTGAGAAATCTGGAGACTGATAATTGGAGGCTGCAGAGAAAAATCTGGGAAGACCTTCAGAAGAAGGGGCCCCAGGTCAGAGAGGGGGCACACTACTTCAAGACCATTGAGGACCTGAGGGCTCAGATCTTTGCAAGTTCTGTGGGCAATGCCCACATCATTCTGCAGATTGACAATGCCTATCTTGCTGATGATGACGTTAGAGTCAAATATGAGACAGAGCTGGCCATGAGCCAGTCTGTGGAGACCAACATCCATGGGCCCCTGCAAGGTCATTGATGACATCGATGTCAGTCGGCTAAAGCTGGAGACAGATGGAGGCTCTCAAGGTAGAGCTGCTGCTCATGAAGAACAACCAGGAGGAATTAAAAGCCCTACAAGCCCGGATTGCCAGCTATGGGTGGACCATGGAGGTAGACACCCCCAAATTCCAGAACTTAGCAAGATTATGGCAGACATGTGGGCCCAGTATGATGAGCTGGCTCGGAAGAATTGAAAACTGGACTGGTACTGATACCAGCAGGTTGAGGAGAGCACCACAGTGGTCACCTCACAGTCTGCTGAGGTGATGCTCACAGAGCTGAAACGGACCTTGGAGATGGAACTGGACTCCATGAGAAATCTGCAGTCCAGCCTGGAGAACAGCCTGAGGGACGTGGAGACCCGCTATGCCACGAAGATGGAGCATCTCCATGGGGTCCTCCTGCATTTGGAGTCAGAGCTGGCACAGACCCCAGCAGAGGTGCAGCGTCAGGCCCAGGAGTAGGAGGCTCTGCTGAACATCAAGATCAAGCTAGGGGCTGAGATCACCACCGCCTGTTGGAAGACAGGGAGGACTTCAACCTTGGTGATGCCCTGGACAGGAGCACCTCCATGCAAACCATCCAAAAGACCCCCACCGGCAGGATGGTGGATGGCAAAGTGATGTCTGAGACCAATGATACCAAATTTCCGAGGCACTGAGGCTATAATGGAGTGATAAGGGCGGATGGTGCCCCAGCTCCAGCTAGAGTTGAGAGGAGGACCTGCCGTCTTCGCCTTGGGAGTGTTGGTGCAGCAGCAGACTCCACAGCAACCAAAGAGTTGGAGGTTGGGGGCGCAGCCGCTGGAGGCTCCAGTGAGTAGCCGGAGGGGCCTGACAACTGCTGGAGGGACACCTCTAGGTGGCCAGCTCAGGGAGTGCCATGGTGTCTCTGCCCGGCGTCTGTCTCCTTCCCCTTGCACTTGAGACTGAAAGGGGAACCTCCCCATTTCCCAGGTTTGGTCAATTTCATGTAAATTTCCTAGGCCTGGGAATGTATCCATTCATTTGTTAGGCTGTGTATATATACCTCCTAGACAAAAGACCCAGGGGGGAGATTTTTTTCCCACTTGGGTTTTTCCCTCTGCCAGGAGTTCTGGTGCTTTTTCTCTGTATTCTTTTCTATAAAATAAATTCTGTCTTACCACTGAATGGTGGTCCTTCAATTCATTCTTAGAATCCCAGAGACCAAGGACCTACTGAAGAAGAAATTCTGGTCACAGAAACAGGGTGTACTTCCACCAACAAAGCTTTCAGAGGTCACTGGACATCAAAACATATATAATGATAAAAAATAAACTAAATATTTTAAGATATAATCATTTAAAATGTTATTATAATCATTTCATTCTTTAAAACAACAGAATACTGAAATGCAATTAAAATACTCTGATTTCAAGTAACTAACATGTCTAGAGAAGGAAATCAGTGTTGTTTAAATGTTGAAAAAAATCTTGTTTTTGATTCAAGCACTGACTTTTATTATATTATAAACTGGTATGCAAGTAAGTGTCTTACTTTTGTTCATAGCTTAAGTCTAGGCTTAGCTCTATTGGGAAAGCTACTATCATGCACAGTTTTTATCTAATCACATTTTATCACCATATTGAGTTTATGATCAATGTCAAATAATAAGAAATTTAAAATAACATAACCATTAAAAGTTTCTTTATTCCCCATCACCTTTTTTCTTTAAAGGGCTAGAAAAAAACAAAAAACAAAAAACAAAACTGTAGACTTTGCAGCCAGTCAAGTCTGAGGTCTGATTACCTCTGCCATTATAGTATGAAAGTAGCTGTAAGTAATACATGAATGAATGAGCAAGGTTGTGATCCATTACTACAACTTTATTTATAAACAATAAGATTTTAATTTTACAGAAATTTTATGTATCATGGAGTATTATTTTTTACTTTTTTATTATTATTTAATTTAAAATCCTAACTGTATGCATCTACAGGGTACAATGTGATGATTTGATATACAATGTGGAATGCTTAAATCAAACTAATTAACATAGCCATCATCTCACTTACTTATTTTTTGTGGTAACACATTTAAAATTTACTCTTAGTTATTTTGAAATATACCCTTCATTATGAACATTAAGTGAGATCTTGCTTATTCTTTTCATTTTTGAAAATAAATGTTTTTTTTTCTTTTTTTTTTAGACAGAGGCTCACTCTGTCACCCTTGGTAGAGTGCCCCGATGTCATAGTATAAAGCAACCTCAAAGTCCTGGGCTTAAGTGATCCTCTTGCTTCAGCCCCCTGAATAGCTGAGACTATAGGCATATGCTACTACACTAGGCTGTTTTTTCTATTTTTAGTAGAGACAGAGTGCCAGTCTTGGTCAGAGTGGTCTTGACCTCCTGAGCTCAAGCAATCCTCCCACCTCAGCCTCCCAGAGTTCTAGGACTGCAGATGTGAGCCACCCTGCCCAGCCAAAAAATGTAAAGCACTCTCTGCACTTGGATCTTACAAAATCAGGCATATTGGGTCTAATTTGGTCATAGGCCATGGTTTCCTCCCTTAGATAAATATAAAAATGATAAGTTTTCCTTCTCTCTAAATAAAAATAGGATATTTTTTGAACATTTCATTGCATTAAAAATAATCATAAAGCATTAGAATTAAAGACATTTGGGCTAACACAATTATTAAATCATAGAACACATTTTATCTCAGTTCAATATCTTAAGTTATAAAATAGAAAGCATTTTTAAATTACAAATTTCTATTCTCCAATTCTTTTTTTTTTTTAAGAAACTCTCTGATGAAATACTCTTCAATTTAATCTGACTCATTTTTTTTCTCATAAGTGAAATGGATTATTTTTCAGCTTTCACCATTTATGCCTAATTGCCATTTGATGTTCAGATCTTTTACACTGTGTCTTAGAATCCATTCTATTTTAAATGTTATAAGACTTCAGAATATCTTATTATATAAGTCTCATGTAAGTCAGCCTTTGAAGAATAATGATGGTTTCATATTTGACTCTTACTTCAATAATTCCTTTTAGTATATTAACTTCTGTTTGCTCTCTCCCCGTTAGGCTTAATCATAAGACCATTTATTTGAAGGTGTCTTTTTGTTCAGTTTTGAATTCCAACGAATAAAAGGCATATTTTACTTTTAAAAATTCTCCTAAATAGTTTAACTACTTTGAGAAATAGAAGAGAATATATTAGTTTAAGAATTAACACAAGATACAAGGAATAGATGTCATTTTGATTTCATAAATTATCCATTTATTCATAAGAATGCCACTCTCAGCCTGATTAGCTTGCCTCAAATTAGACAAATTACAGGGTGTTCTAGTGCTTTTGTAGACCTCCTACTTTGCATCACTATACCATGGGGGATTTTAAGTTATTAACAACTTAAACTTCATCTTCTTAGAACCAGTTGTATCTAATTATAACAAAACATGCTCAATTCCCTATCTGAACTCACCATCAATATTGTTAATAGACCTGTTACTTCTTTGTTCACAAAGTAAGGAATTTCTCATATACAAAGGATGAACTTGTGTTTATTTCCCACATAAGGGCTTAAATTTGCCTTTTCTTAAAGGAAAAAAAAAACTGTAGAATCCATCAATAAAATCTCTTCTACTTCAGCTTAGCAGACTAAAAATTATTGTATGGCAAAAGTTCTAAAATCTGGATTTAAAACATTTATGCAAAAATAAGACCTTTTTTCTCACCTTGGCTGTTGCAGTTCAAGGGTTTCAATATTTTTTCCAGAGTTTTTAAAAAAGTATTTTCTATAATCTATTAATAACAACTGTCCTTTGAAAGAAAGAAAAACATGATGTGATAAGTGTCAAATGTTTAAAAGTCAGTATGTATTGGAGTTACACTTTACACTACCGCTAGTACTGGTTTTATTGTTCAATTCCATGCTATCGCAATGTCAAATTTAGCACATCCTCAGAGGCTGTCCTCAATTTTCTCCTTGCGCACCTTCAGAAAATAATTTTTTTTTTTCAAAAGTAAGTGAGAATGCTCAGAAAAACAGTGCAGAGAATATTTTTTTCAGTATTTATTCTTTACCTCCTAAGTTTATCATACAAACATAAATAGATAGATATATCAAAGATAGGATCTCAGTGGATATAAGGAAAACATAGGTTTTTTTTTTTCCACAAAATGTTGAACTGAATTACAAAAGAGTTGGCTTGTAAGATCTTGAATGTAGGTGCTGTCAATATAGCAACCATGGAGTGATTTTGGAAAATGTCAAAAAGCCAGTTCATTTCAAAGAGTATTTATGTGATGTGTTATTTTCACTTGACATGCAGAGCAAATGATTGCTCATCACTATTTTTTTTTTTTTTTTTTTGCATTTTGTTTGTTTCTTCTCTTTAGGTTTAAGCGCCCAGAAATCAGCTCATGGTTCTTTTCATTTTGTATTTTTTCCTGGTGATCTTATTCACTCCCTAGGCTGTTACTATCATCTGTATAGCAGAGACTTCCATTGCTATATATCCAACCCAAATCTTCCCCTAAACAGTCTTTAAGTTGTATCCAATTTCTTTCCTCATTCCTTCACTTTACTGAATAACTTGAGTTTTCATACTGTGCAAGGTGGCCTGCAAATCTCCCCCTCAAACATGCTCCAACAATAGCCTTCTGTATCTCAGATGATGACATCTCTGTCTCTCAGTATATTCAGACCAAAAATATTGAAGCTGTTCCTTTTTCTTTATATCACACACCATGTAAAATCCATCAAGACATTCAGCTAATACTACATAAAAAAAAAAAATACTTTCATAATCTGAGCACTCCCCAAGCCTCACACCCACATCACTAACATCCCGATTTAAGCTCCCATTATCTTTTACCTGGATTAGAGCAAACGTCCAGTAGCCTTTTAATTCGTCTCTCTACTAACACATTTGTAATTTTGAAATTCTTTTTCAACATGGATGATGGAGAAACATTTCAAATGCAGATCATATTCCTTTTATTCTCAAACTTCTTCATCTGTTACCAGTTCACAGTGTAAAGCCTAAGTTATTGGAAAATCCTGCAAATACTCAACACACTCAGACCCTCACCTACCTGTCTGATCTTTCTTATCACTCTTCTCATACCCCTGCTTTGCTTCATGAGTCTCTTTGTTGTTCTTAAAACACCCTAGGGATGTCAGTCCTTATGGGCTTCTTTATTTCTTTTCTCTAAAATGCTCTTCTCCCATAACCTTATGACCTCTCTAAACTCCACAATGTCCTTGTTCAAATGTCACTTTTGAAATGAGGCTTACCTCAATACTTACATTCTTTTTTTTTTTTATTGTTGGGGGTTCATTAAGGGTACAATAAGCCAGTTACACTGATTGCAATTGTTAGGTAAAGTCCCTCTTGCAATCATGTCTTGCCCCTATAAAGTGTGACACACACCAAGGCCCCACCCCCCTCTTTCTGCTTTTCCCTCCGTCCCTCTTTCTGCTTTTCCTCCTCTTATTCTCCTAAATTTATTCGGCTTTTTTCCTTTATTTGATAATACTTTATACCTTCTAGTCTAACATACAATGAACTTATTTTATGTGTATTGTTTATATTTGTCTCCTCTTGCTATAAAGAACTATTCCTTACATACTATAGGCTCATAATAAATGAACATAACTTGTGGGGATTCTCATTTTAAAAGATAATTCAAAATTAGTAAAATGCAACTTCTAGTCTCAATAGTTTATTGCATACTGTGAAAAAGGGAGAGAAGAGCAAGCAGACCATTCTAATGCAGAATGATGAATATTTCAGCAGAAATATTTATATGGAACTAAACCTTCAGAGAAGAGACATTCTAGACTATGAGTTAAGGAGAATTAGTTTCTTCCCCAAAGGCAATGTCTGAGCAGTGTCTTTTAAGTATGATTAGGAAGTATCACATTAATACAATTTGGAAAGTGAACGGCCATGAAATACCATGGAGCCTAGAATATTATATCTAACCCCAATGTACTACAATCAAGGCCCAGCATGGATTTGGGAATGAAGGAAGTTCATTTAGCAAAATTTTAGGAATGTTGTTAGAGAACTGTGGGGATTTTAGTGACAAGGTTATGAAATTAAATTAAGTGGTTATGAAGGCTGGAGTGACTAAAAGGAAGGGATTATGATTTGTCTTATAGGTAATGGCAACACACACATACTTAAATTTCAAAAAAGATGAGAGGTACATTATTTTCCATAGGAGTCTGATTATTTTAATAATTAGTTGGCATCTATGAATCTATCTATCTAATTTTTTGTGGCAGGAAAATACCAAATTGATGAGAGCTAAGCTAGAAATGGGGATACCAGCTGCTAGACAGTTGAAAATTACAGCTGAACCAAGGACAGGAGAGAAAGTAGAAATAGATTTAAATGACTGTCTTAACTAATGCATTGCTATTATACTATATGATACCAGAATTCATAGTGGCATTGAGTAAGACAGGGAAATGTACTTCTTAAAGAAACAACCACTTTTAAATAAGAATTTTACTGTATGAAAGCAAGAATATTTGGTGGCCAGTTAGCTATCTTGGCAATAGTGATGAATTTTTTAAATGTGAAAGAAAGAAACTATGAAACATAAAAATTTAGCTAGACTTGGTAATTTATTGAATGTAAAAGTAAGGGAAGTATAGGGAAGTAGAAAGATGTCCAAAATTTTATTGTTAACAGTTAGTCAATGATACTTTTAAAAATTGCAGAAGTAGGGGTGGCGCCTGTGGCTCAAGGAGTAGGGCACCGGTCCCATATGCCAGAGGTGGAGGGTTCAAACCCAGCCCCGGCCAAACCCCCCCCCTCAAAAAAAGAAAAATTAAAAATTGCAGAAGTAAATAGAGAAATAGTTTTTGATGAAGAGGCTGATTGATGCATTTGAGGATTTGGGGTAGTAGCCAATACAAAATTTCCAACATATATTGAACTAATAATTTCAAAATATTGAATGTAACTGGAATAGCAAACAAATAAAAAAAGGAAAAGGAACTTTGATCTCATAAAGACTATAGATGAAAATCAGAAAGTAGATAAGATTTAACTAATAAAGCATGAAAAGTAAAAAAAGCAAGGCTACCTCAGATTTCTGAAATAAAAATACTTAAGTGTAGGCAGAGGCAAAGAATACAATTGTAGCAACAGAAAGTGCATTGATAACCTAGTGTGTCATAAATACATTAACATATGTTTTACATGTTATCTTACTTAATATAATCCTTACCTTTCACAGACAGGGAAAACTGAGGCAGGAAGGTAGCATAGTTTTCTAAGATTTACATATATAGGTACATATATACATTTCAGATCAAATTGTGTATATATACATGCATATATACACACACATATACATATATATAGACACACATATTTGTATACATACATGAATGTATCTAGAAGAAGATTGAGCTATGTTTTTCATTTTCATAGGTAGTAGTACAATACTGATATCTGACTTTAAATTATTTTCTCACTTTTCAATGTTTAAAATTTTACTTTGGAAATGATGATGATGATGCCTACCACTTAAGAATCTAAGAAACATGGCTTGAGAAGTAGGAAGGAAGAGGACCAAGAGGTCCTTCCTTATTAAGATGCACAGAGAGTCAGTATACTCAGTGCAGCTGAGATGTCTGGAAATAGAAGCTAGAAAAGAAAAATGCCTTTTGGTTACTGAGAAGCCAAAAAGAGTAGTTTCAGAGGCTCTCCCAAATTATTTTTCTTTTTCAATTCTCAAAATTCTTACCATTAGAATCCCCCTTTCAGATCAAATTGCTTTCTTAAGTCTACAAATAAAATTCAATAACAATATATGGAAGTATTATGTTGGGTTATTATTTTTCATTATTTTATGGATAGAAATCTGTTTGTCACCATTACAATGGTGGTATAATTAGTAGAAAATTAGGGCACTGTATCTTGCTTTTAGCATCAGCTTTGCTAACTAAGAGTGATGGGACTCCTGAATGACTGCTAAATTTTCCTAAGATTCAGTTAGTTTTCCCTTCTTTTAGAACTCAATTAGATGCTATGTCAGGTAGGAGATCATATTTTGACCTCCTACACTGAGATTACTTCCTTGCCTATCTTACACTACTTCCATAGTTCCCTATTTACTATTGTACTTAGCACATTAAATTAGAATTATTATTTTTGAATTATTTTTTATGCTTTTTTAAGATTTTTTTTTTTTTTTTGTAGAGACAGAGTCTCACTGTACCGCCCTCAGGTAGAGTGCCATGACGTCACATGGCTCACAGCAACCTCTAACTCTTGGGCTTACGCGATTCTCTTGCCTCAGCCTCCCGAGCAGCTGGGACTACAGGCGCCCGCCACAATGCCTGGCTATTTTATTTTTTGTTGCAGTTTGGCTGGGGCTGGGTTTGAACCCTCCACCCTCGGCATATGGGGCCAGCGCCCTACTCACTGAGCCACAGGCGCCGCCCCGCTTTTTTAAGATTCTAAACTCATAAAGGATAGGTTTAGGGCTTAATTTTATTTATCCCTAGTGCACAATATCATGTTCAGCATATGAGGAACTGTCAGTAAATGATTGTTGAAGTGAAATAATACATAAATGAATCATTGATATGTACATGGGTCATAACTATTTTGAAAGATGAATTTAATTTACATGTGAAAAATTGTAAATAATTATTGCTCAATGTACTAAACTAATGCTCCAGCTCTTGAGGAGCTTATCTTGTATAGCAGATATGACTTGCAAGTGTGTGTTAATATTATACCAGAAGAAAAAAGATCTTAAAGAGTTACACACACTTGCAGATATTTTGGAGTGGTGATAGCAAATACTATCATTTGACTTTTATAAAGAATATACTAGTAAAAGAAACCAAAGTTTCTAAACAAACTTAGAAATTTCTGTTGGGACATCATAATAAAGGATGAAAGAAAAATACTGAGACTTGGAGCATTTATTCTGCCCAGTAGAAAAATGGATTTAAAAGAAAACCAGTTAAAATGAATTAAGGAAGAAAAATGGGAGAGAAGCCAAAGGCAATATAATTATAACTTTAAATTGGCAGTTCTAAACTCTGTGTGTGAGGGGGTGGGGGTGTTTGTTTATTACGTATAAAATGAATGTGAAATAAATGTTAATAAACTATAAATTAATGCTATTCCTTCCATTATGATATAGATTTTTGCTGACAAAGGACAGACACAAAACACTCAGGCTATTCATTGATCCTAAACATTGACTTATTTTATTAATGAGACAGATTTCCCATTCTTTATCATTAACATTTTGGCAGCAACCAATTATTATGGTATTTGTCCATCTACATAAGTTTTGGCTTTTAATTTTTGTCACATATGATCATGAATGTGTCTGTCATATTGAGTCTAAATTTTGATGTGTAAAGATTTGGAATTCTAGTCTAGGCTGTTAAAGAAGTGATAATCTGGGCTAACAAAGCTGCTGTAGAAAAAAAGAACCCCCAAAATGAGAAGCACTGCAGATGTACAAGACAAAGAGTTTAATAACTGCTTAGGTAGGAGAGGAAAACTATCATTGACACTCAGGGTTGACTTTAAGGCTTTGAGCATGAATGAGAGGAATTCCGGAGATAGAAAGAGATAACACAATGGAAAGAATTGGTTTGGGAGAAAAAAATATGAATTTACTATACTAAGTTTGATGTATCTTGGGAAAAATCTAAATTAAATCTAAATTAAATAATTTTTCAATATTAGAAATGTACTTAGGATATTATCAAGGCAGTTACCTGGCTAACGTCTGTGTAAAGTCCCTAGGGGCACCTCACTATGTGTTCCAACTAGGGAACAGTCTCTAGCCATAACTTAGTTCCTAATTTCTGCCCTTAGTAACTCCCCATAGTCTTCAACTTATGTAGGAGAGAAGCTACATACTACGTAGGAGAGAACCTACATAGTATATACCCTCCCAGGCCCAGTTGCTCTCACACTACCTGTCAGTGAGAAATGCTGGGGCTAGTCAGAAAGAGAGAAACTGAGGCAGGTATGACTACCTCCTCTGGTACCACACCCCCTGAGGGTAGAACAGGCCATGTGAAGGCTAATGGTGCACACCTCACCCCCACCCCTTGCTGCATTGAGGGCCTGTTGAGTGTGAGCTTGGCCAAGCTGGATCCAGGGCACAAAGACACTGTGCCCAAGCCAGGCCAGCACCACCCAACAATCGGATGACTCTAGTGATATTCGGCAATGAGGTATGTAGCACTTTTTCTAGAATGAGTTCACAAAGTTAATTGTCCAACTTCAAAGGTACAACTAGATTTTTAAGATTTAAGTAATGCATGTAGAAAACCTCCTTACTGATGTAAGTGTGAACTAATATAAAATCCTAAGGCTCCCTACATAGCATCTGACTGGCTGGATACCCCCTTAGCCAAGAGGATCCCTGAAACTGAGTGGCTAGCCATGAGAAGGGAGATGAGACAGGCCTCCTCATGCCCCCCTCTCTTAGAGATGTCCTTCTGACTCACTAACAGGCCTAAGGCTAAGCAAGACCTACCAGCATGTCCTTGTTGTACACAACAAATCACTTGATCTCTCTGGTACTTTGTCTTTAATTAACAGACCCTTTATCTTAAGAATTTATTTTTACTGACTCCTGGTCTTTGAGATAAAGCCTAACTCTTTCAACCAATTATCAGCTAAAAAAAATCTTAAAACCCACCTATCACCTGTAAGTTCTCCCTCCCGCCCCCAGATATTGCACCTTTCTGGGCCAAACCAGTGTATGTTTTCCATGTATTGATTTATGACCTCATCTGTAATTCTTGTTTCCCGAAAAGGTACAATACCAAACTATAACCCCACCACCTTGAGTCCATTTGCTCAAGGCTTCTTGGGTGTGACTCTGGGACATGGTCCTTAAATGTGGTTCAGATAAACCTCCTTAAATTATTCTACATGCTATGGCTTCTTTTTCATACACGTAAGTAAGATTGTTGCAGGAAAATGAGGCCCAATGGAGAGAAAGAGCACACAAACACTGTGTTTAAAAGAAGAAGGACTTCATTTCAGCCAGCGGAGTGGAGGCAGACCCAGAGTCCCAAAATGGCCATGCTCCCTGACTGGCTCAGTCTTCTCCTTTTTATCCCCAGTCAAAAAGTTCTGGCCCAAGGGTACCTTTCTCATTGGTCTGTTTGAATCAAGCTGGGGGAGTGAGCTCCAGGTTTTACAGAACCACAGGCTTTTGCAGAAGCAGAAGCAAGCATTAGTTTCCAGGTCCCAGGAAGTTAAGTCTATAAATTCCTAAGAGCTGAGACACAATGGGGAGGACCCCACAGCTGTATCCTTGGGGTCTCCTTGAGACGACCTCTGTTCTCTCAGGCTTTTCTTTTTCCGAGTATCCTCTCTCAAGATTAAATATCAAATGTCCCCAAAGAGGAAAGTAGATAATCTCTCTGTCTCTCTTCCTTGATAGAAAGACAGATAGATAGATAGACACATATATACACTCATGCATTATGTAATATTATTTCAACAATGAGCCAGAACTATGACCATGGTCCCTAGATTATAATACTATATTTTTTACCATACCTTTTCTGTGTTTGGATATGTTTAGATACACACATACTTAGCACTGAGTTACAATTACCTATAGTGTTCAATAAAACAATATGCAGTGCATTTTTGTAGTCTAAGAGCAATATGTGCATAGCAGGCTATACCATCTAAATTTAAGTAGACCTTGTGATGTTTGCACAATGACAAAATTACCTAATGATGTATTTCTCAGAATATAGCACTGTCATTAAGTGACTTGTGACTCTGTGTGTATACAAAGCCATTATTCAAAAAAGAAATTCATTCACAAACACACATGAACCAAAATAAAATCTTAAGGCTCTCCTCCCACCCCACCCCCAGCAACTGATGGACTGGACTGGACCCCTCTTGGCCAAGAGGATCCCTGAAACTGAGTTGCTAGCTATGAGAAGGGACATCAGACAGGCCTTATCTTGCCCCCTCCTCTTCTGAGAGATGTTCTTGAGACTCACTAACAGGCCTATCGCTGTGTAAGACCTACCAGCAGGTCCTCAATATGCGTAACAGACCACTTGATCTGTCTGGTGCTTGGTCTCTGATTAACAGACCCTTTATCTTAAGCATTTCTTTTCACTGACTCCTGGTCTTTTATTTTATCTTATTATTATTATTTTTTATTAAATCATAGCTGTGTACATTAATGCGATCATGGGGCACCATACACTGGTTTTATAGACCGTTTGACACATTTTCATCACACTGGTTAACATAGCCTTCCTGGCATTTTCTTAGTTACTGTGTTAAGACATTTACATTCTACATTTACTAAGTTTCACATATACCCTTTCAACAAATTGTCAGCTAAAAAATTGTAAAAGCCACCTATCATCTGTAATCCCTCATCCCCCTTCCAGATGTTGCAACTTTCTGGACCAAACCAATGTATCTTTTCCATATATTGATTTATGACCTCATCTGTAATCTGTATTTCCCTAGAATGTATAAAACCAAACTGTAACCCCACCACTGTGAGTCCACTTGCCTAAGGCTTGTTAGGTGTGGCTTTGGGTCATGGTTCTCAAGTTTGGCTCAGAATAAACCTCCTTAAAATCATTTTACAGAACATGACTTTTTCACACACACACACACACACACACACACAGTGTCAAAAAATACACATTTTAAGAAAAGAAAAAACTATAACACTCAATAGGTACCAGAAACATGTGTTATCTCGTATATTGTATTTTGTCTCTCTTATAACTCCAAAAGTCAAACATGGTTTTACAATTTTAATACAATTTTTTCCTTCTTAAAATGTGTATATATTTTGTGGCCCCCTTTGTGTGTGTGTCTCTGTCTATGTATATACATGTAGACACACACATCCACACACACATATACAGGCAGAGTCTTCGGGTTACATTCAACTTGATATGAGGCACTCCATACTTATGAACTGGTCCCCAAGGCTCCTCATAAGGATAATTTATAATTAAATAATTAAACTAGCATTTTGGGAACTGCTTTTTCCATGCATGTAAACAAACGTGGTGGGAATGGGGAAACTGTGGCCTTTAGATTTCAATAATATTCTTTCTTAAGCACCAAAGGAGGCAAGGAAACTTCATCTTTCTCTGTCTTAAATAAAAGGATTTGTTCTGTAAAATTTGGATTCATTCAAAAGGTTACACTTAAGGGCCTAGAAGCTCTATGCAGGTTCCTACCCCTGGGGCAGCATGTTTACCCTGGTGGCTCCTCTCATTGTTTACATAGTCAGCCATTTTTGCACAGTGTTATTTTAGTCTTTTTTTGATTTTTTTTAGTCTCTGTTGACCCTTCTGACCATGGCTTCAACGTGAAAATGATCTGAAAACCTAGGTGAATCTGCAGTGAAGTTAAAGGTGATTACAATTAAAAATTAAAGCAGAAATAATTAAATGTTCAGCTAAAGGCCAGATTCCATCATTCATTGGGAAAGCATTTAGGCTTCAGTTGCTCAACAATTGACACAATTATAAAGGGTAAAGCAGAATAATAGAACATGTGAAATGTAGGGCTCCAATGAAAGCATCAATTTTTACAATACGTGCAATGGATTAACTACGGAAATGGAAAGTTATTATTGATTTGGTTAGAAGGTCAAAATAAGCATAACATTTCTATTAGCCAAGAGTTGATACAACATTAGGTAAGTGGAAAATGTCAATATTCATTTTTGAATTTTTTATCTCTAATCTATACTTATAACAGTTTGGTTTTATGTTCTGTTTGTTTGAATTAAAGAGCACAATAATTTCTAGAATTTATTATTGTAGTACAGGGGTGTGAATGTCATTATTATTATTACCATAGTTTTATACTGTATTGCTATTACTGTGTATGTGCTGTTATAGCATTTTTGTTATCATTATGATTATTATCATATACATGTGTGCTGTTGATCAGTGATCTGAGTTACACATAAATCCAAACTAAACATGTTCTTAGAAACACATCTCATTTGTAACTGAAGAACTGCCTATATATACGTACACAAACATAACAGTGATTACCTCAGATGATATGTCATAATGCAGACCCTGGGCACAGATAACAAACATTTTCTTTTGATGGGAAAAATAAAAAAAATTTAGGCTTTCAGAAGTCTGCTTTTTTGTTTTGATTTGAAAATTTTGATACAGGATTCTACCACACAGGTCTAGACAGGGAGCCAATCCTTTTTTTTTAGAGACAGAGTCTCACTATGTCACCCTCAGTAGACAAAGCTCACAGCAACCTCCAGCTCTTGGGCTCAGGTGACTCTCTTGCCTCAGCCTCCTGAGTAGCTGGGACTACAGGCGCCTGCCACAACGCCCAGCTATTTTTTTGTTGCATTTTGGCCAGGGCTGGGTTTGAACCCACTACCCTTGGTATATAGGGCCAGTGGCCTACTCACTGAGTAACAGGTGCCGCCCAGGGAGCTCCCATTCTCTAGACCCAGGGGAGATCAGAGGTCAGACTCCCATTTCCAGGCACAAGCAGACTGCCTTTTTCAGAACACACCCTCTAGGCTCTGATAAGATCATGAACAAAGCAAAGTTTTTTGGGTGGTTTCAGCTTGAGTAGGAGCACACACCTAATCCCTTCTCAGAAACAAAGACTGTAAAGGACCTGATAACCTTTCCCTAGTGGAGGAGGAACTACCTTCATTCATTTGTTAATACACTCACTAGCTTTGAAAAGATGTTTTTCCATCTACCAACTGCCTCCGTGTGTAATCCTCTAGACCTAAGACCCCCTAGATAAAAAAGATCACATGGAGACTCCCCAGTTATTTCAGTTCTTTCCCCCCTCCAGAAGCTCTGGTCCTTTTTATTTCTTCTGTATTCCTTTCTAACTTCTAATAAAAGTCCTATCTTACCACTGATCTGTGGTACCTCAAATCCCGGAGACCAAGGACCTACTGAAGAGCGAAATTCCAGCATCAGTTTGGTTTAATTGGTTTTCAGATTCTTTTAAAATGTAAAAGCCATTTGATTATAGTTCACAGACTGTAGTTTGCCAACCCCTGATATAAATTATTAATTTGGAAAATGGCCAACTACAAATCTATTATGCATACCGTAACACTGTTCTTAAAATGGCTATGTGTATTTGCAGTTTTGTATATGTATGGGTATTCATTTGCTGCTTAGAAGAGTAAAACTCTGTGTTGTGAGAATAGTGAATTTCCAATTGATATTTACACTTTTCTTCTGCTGTTCCCAAATTTTATTTCACAGACAAGACATGTTCAATAAATACTGACAAGTAAGATTTTCAAGGCTATCAATTGCACAGTCCAATATGTATCCCATATTGGTTAGTGTCTACAATTAGCTATACATTAAGTATTTCCTCTTAAAAAGCTGTAACACAAATCAGCACATTATAGGTTCTGAAAATATCTTAGAAAATCATTTATTTTTCTGTTTAACTATTCAATGAGTAAAAAACCCCTAAACCTTTTTACAATTGAAAATATGTTTCCAATGAGTTTTTCCTAATGCTAGTCAGAAAATAATTTCTTATAATTTTTTATGAGTATTATCTCTATGAATAGAAGAAAACTCATTAATTTTTTTATTAACGTTAATTAAAGTTAAAGAAACCCCTAACTTCAATTAATAAGCTAAGGTTCATAATAATATAGTCCTTGAGAAGTTATTTATATGACTATGTAAATAAAAATAACAGAAACCAGTTAAAAGGTTTTTTTCAGGCTATTATTATTCAAAACATAGATGTCATCTGTGTAAGACTCATGCAAATAAGCAAATGGACAAACAATACCACCACCATCACCATGACAAAGAGTTTTAAGAGTGTCCTAATAATTACAGATACTATTAGAAAAATGTTTGAGATAAATAATAAAATAAAGGGGTATATAAAAATGAGCTATTTATACACCAAGGCTGGCGGGTTCGAGCCCAGCCCAGGCCAGCATAACAACAATGACAACTACAACAAAAGAATAGTTGGACATTGTGGCAGGTGCCTGTGGTCCCAGCTACTTGGGAGGTTGAAGCACGAGAAACACTTGGGCCTGAGAGTTGGAGGTTGCCATGAGCTGTGAGGCCACAGCACTCTGTTTCAAAAAAAAAAAAAGGAGCATTTATATCACAATTTTGGACATACAACTAGAGTCACAAGATAATTTTATTTATTTATATTAAACGTACACAAGTTTATTCCAATCATTTTAAAATAGCTATTAAAAATGTGTATTTACGAATCCTATGGGGATAACATTTATTATTTATTACTTACAGGTATTTCTCTTGTAAATATTTTAAATGATTATAACTAGAAAAATCTGTCTATGGACTATTGAAACTATTTTTGTACTTTATGTAAAAAGTAGATTTTTGATGATGTATTAATGTTCCTAATAGTGTTTTAAGTAATATATGATGGATACACTTATAAACATATTTTCTCTTAACTTACTAACATAGGGCTACTGGGGAAAACAAACCAAAAAAATGATTTTAACACAGAAGTTCTTCCAAGCTGAGTTAAAATATCAGTCTTCTTTCAACTAAACATAATACAATGCCTATCCATTTATTTTCTAATTTCTTTTTTTTTTTGTAGAGACAGAGTCTCACTTTATGGCCCTCGGTAGAGTGCCATGGCCTCACACAGCTCACAGCAACCTCCAACTCCTGGGCTTAAGCGATTCTCTTGCCTCAGCCTCCCGAGTAGCTGGGACTACAGGCACCCGCCACAACGCCCGGCTATTTTTTGGTTGCAGTTTGGCCGGGGCTGGGTTTGAACCCGTCACCCTCAGTATATGGGGCTGGTGCCTTCCCGACTGAGCCACAGGCGCCGCCCCATTCTTTTGCAATATGTTAAAATCCCCAGGGTCCCTTTAATGAATAATGTATAACATTGAGTAGGTATGAAAGAATAGGATCTATAGATTAACGTGGAAATTTTTAGGGATTTCTCATTATTTAATTCTTCAGTCCTAGGAGGGATATATGTCCCTTAGGGTGAAGATTAATATACCTTGATCTACTGGTGACTGTATGATTGTTCATAAGTGATTAAAATTAAAATAACAGAATCTGCTGTACTACCTACATTTTAAGCTATTTTTCAAAGAACAGTTATTAATATCAACCATTGAAGAAAAATGCAATTATGTTATTAGTATGGCTCTATAGACTATTTTCAGGAGATCTGAATTATCAAACGTGCATTTCTGATGCTCAAAGTGTGCACCGATGTCTAAAACAATGAATAAGTAATAGCTACTGCTTTCGTCAGATAACATCTTTAATTGCACACAAAGATATTGAGTAGAATAATTGAAAAAGTAAAAAGAAAATATCTGTCATTAAGATTTAGGGAAATTAGTAATTCAGAATTTTAGTATAAAGTAACTTTCTAAGTTACACTCAGAATGTGGCAGTGTGAATTTGGATATTAAGTTAATTTCCCATTTAAAATACTAAATTTTTAACTGATACCAGCCTAGTAGCTAAAATCCAGAATTATAGAATCCGACATCATTGAATTTGCAGTCTGTCTCCAATATTTACTATCTGATTTTGTGCAAATTATTCAGCATATCTAACCATAAATTTCCTGATTTATATGATGGTAAATAACAGAGTGAAGGGTACTTTTGCACATTAAATGAGATGCCATGCTAATGAACAACAACAACAACAACAACAACAACAACAACAACAAAAGCTTGGTTAGTCATGGGATATATTAAGCACTCAAAATTGATTTTATTATCATTTACAATCTGAAAATTAAAGATAACAATAGACATACCCAGAACTCAACATTTTTATCAATATTAACACAAGACCAGGGAATGAAAAATCACCTTTAAAAATTAGAAAGTAATCACTTAGCCTTGGAAGACTGACCTTTGATTTACTGCTCTTTTTTTTTTCCTTTGTTGCCAACATACTTTTGAACTAGGATTATCTCCTCCATGCTAATTCCCTTTTCTGTGCTCTTATTCCCTTCTTTCCCCTTGCTTCAGATTAATTGCACTCTTCTGGGCATTGTTGTGGGTGCCTGTAGTGCCTGAGGCCTGATGTTTCCACATTACAAAATTCTAGTATCTCTTCTCTATTGGAATTTCAAGCATAAATTTGTCTCTTCAGATATTTGGTTCTCTTCTCTTCTCTATGTTCCACAAACAATTATATGATACTTAGCCATCTTTGCTGCCATTATTAGTCAAGGAATTTTCATGTGGCATCTCACTATGCCAACTTGATTGTAAACTCATACTCTTCACAGCTAGTGTGTTTTCCTGAGTGTCCTCTCTTTCACATTTTCAAAAAGTCTATACAATTTCATACTTTTTATAGATTGAATAAAGGGACTATATTTATATAAAGTTGACCCTTTGTATCTATGTGTGCTGTATCCACAGATATCAACCAGAAATATAATTAATGTTTTGTATTAATATTAAAACATATTGGAGTGAGAGCAAGATGGTGGCTGAGTAACAGCTTCCCTGCAACTGGGCACCATGAGTCTGGGGAGATAAGACTCCAGGAATCTCTGGCTAGTGGGATCTGCCTATAATCATCACTTTGAGGATACAGGGATTATGCTGGCTTGAGGATACAGTTCTGCCATTGTGACAGAACTGACCTGGCAAGCTCTGCCCTCAGGGTTGCAGAGCAAGGATCAGGTGGGAGCTAGTAACCTAGAGACTGAGGAGCCTAAAGGCGGGGACTGAGCTGCCTTACAACCTTAACCCTCAGAGGCAGAGTGAGACTGGTTTTGGCACACTGGGTAAGTGGATAGCCACTTCAGCAGTGATCCCAGTGACAAGCACTTTCCTGGGTAAGCTTCTGCTTAGCCAAGTTTAGAAGTTTAAAGTGCCTTTTAAGAGGGCTGAAGAGAGATTTAGGGTCTCCACCCTGTGGGGTTTGAGAAATCACTGGAGGCCTCAAGTTGTATCAGCATTGTAATTAACATCTCATACCCCAGAAGACCACCTGTTGCCCACACAATATTCAACAAGATATATATACTCCTTGTTTTTTATTTATTTTTTTCTGTTGTTGTTTGTTTATTTGTTTTTGGTTTATTTCGTCGTTGTTGTTTTGCTTTTGAATTGCAACCTTTTCCGTACAGATTTTTTCTTCTCTATGTTTCTTTTTCTTTCTATTCTTTCTCCATTTCTCTAGTTTAAATACAATTTCCCATTGCTGCCTTTTTCAGTAATTAGAACTTCATTTTTGAAGTGTTGCTAGTGTTTTGACCCCTATTATTTGATTTTTTCACCCAATTTTATCCCATAAAGTTTTCTGTTTCCTTGTTTTGGTTTGATTTATAGCATTTTTGTTTTTCCTCTGTACTTGGTAGAGGTGGGGTACTGTGTCAGATCAGGTTAGCAAAGAGCTGCTGACGTCAACGGAACCACCTAACTGGGCACCCCCAGAGGTTGGTGTTTTTTTAAGATTGTGTCAAAGTACCCTACTGTACACCTATATTGCTCTGTCTCCCTCTTTCTGTGCCTCTCTTCTTTTTTTTCAATATTCCCTTTTGCCCACTCCCTCTCTGTTCTCTATTTTCTTTTCTTTCTTTCTTTATTTTTCTTTTTTTATCCCTTCTTGCTCTTCAACCTTCTCATCCTTCTGTTCCTATACCAAAATGACTCATCAAAACCTTACTCCACAGGCAACAAAACTTAAAGAGCAAGATGAAATGAAAGGAAAAATAGGACAAGGAAACATACAAAAGAAATTACTCATGAGGAAGAATCAGCAGAAAACTCCTGGCAACAAGAAGAACCAGTCGAGAGTAACCCCTCCAAGGGACCATGAGGTAGCTATGGCAGAGGATTCCACCTATAAAGAAAATTTAGGAATGACAGAAAGGGAATTTAGAATACACATGATGAAAACAATGAAGAAAACTGCTAATAAAGTGGAAAATAATCAAAAGAAAATCCAAAAAAAGAATCAAATAAAAGATGAACTATATGAAGTATATAGAAAGAATATAGTGGAGCTGAAGGAACTGAAGCAGTCAATTAGGGAACTTAAAGATGCAATGGAAAGTATCAGCAACAGGTTAGATCATGCAAAAGAAAGAATTTTGAAGGTAGAGGACAAAGTTCTTGAAATAACTCAGATAGTTAAAGAGGCAGAAAAGAAGAGAGAGAAAGCAGAACGTTCAATGTCAGAATCATGGGACTTTATGAAGCGTTCCAACATACGAGTTATAGGAATCCCAGAAGGGGAAGAAGAATGCCCCAAAGGAATAGAAGCCATACTAGAGAATATTATAAATGAAAATTTCCCAAGTATCACCAAAGATTCTGACACACTCCTTTCAGAGAGATATTGGACCCCAATTCCCCTCAACTGTAACTGAGCTTCTCTAAGACAAATTGTGATGAACCTGTCCAAAGTCAAGACCAAAGAAAAGATTCTGCAAGCTGCCGGAAGTAAGCACCAGTTGACCTACAGGGGCAAATCCATCAGAGTAACTGAAGACTTCTTTAATGAAACTTTCCAAACAAGAAGACAATGGTCGTCTACCTTTAATCTACTTAAACAGAACAATTTTCAGCCCAGAATTCTATACCCTGCTAAGTTTAGCTTTAAAATTCATGGAGAAATCAAACATTTATGGATATACAAACATTGAGTAAATTCACCACAATAAGACTAGCTCTACAGGGAATACTTCAACCTGTTCTACACACTGACCATCACAGTGGATCAGCAGCAAAGTAAGAACTCAGAAATTAAAGGACAGAATGTAACTTCCACACTGAAGCAAAAGATAAAACTAAGCAATGGACTCTCACAAAATAAGATGAATAGAATACTGCCACACTTATCAATAATCTCCATAAATGTTAGGGCTTAAATTGCCCACTGAAGAGACATAGATTGGCTGACTGGATTAAAAAACATAAGCCATCCTTTTGCTGTCTGCAAGAAACACACCTGGCTTCAAAAGACAAATTAAAGCTCCGAGTCAAGGGTTGGAAGACAATTTTTCAGGCAAATGGAATTCAGAAGAAAAGAGGAGTTGCAATCTTATTTTCAGATACATGTGGATTTCAAGCAACTAAAGTCAAAAAAGACAAAGATGGTCACTTTATGTAGGTCAAGGGAAAAAAAATCAAGAAGATGTTTCAATTCTAAACATTTATGCACCCAATTTAAATGCTCCCAGATTCTTGAAACAGACCTTACTCAGTCTGAGCAATATGATATCTGATAATACCATAAGAACAAGGGACTTCAAACACTCCTCTTACAGAGCTGGACAGATCCTCTAAACAGAAATTAAACAAAGATATCTGAGATTTAAATGAGACCCTAGAACAACTGTCCTGATAGACACACCTAGAACACTCCATCCCAAAGATAAAGAATATACCTTCTTCTCATCACCCCATGGAACATTCTCCAAAATTGATCATATTCTGGGACACAAAACAAATACCAACAGAATTAAAAGAAGTGAAATTTTACCTTGTAACTTCTCAGACCATAAGGCACTAAAGGTGGAACTCAACTCTAACAAAAAAGTTCGACCCCAAACAAAAGCATGGAAATTAAAAAACCTTCTGTTAAATAACAGATGGGTGCAGGAAGAAATAAAACAAGAAATCATTAACTTCCTTGAGCTTAACAACAATGAAGACACAAGCTTCTAAAACCTGTGGGATACTGCAAAAGCAATTTTGACAGGAAAATTTATCACTTTAGATGCCTACATTTGAAAAACAGAAAGAGAGCGCATCAACGAACTCACAAGCCATCTTATGGAATTGGAAAAAGAAGAACAATCTAAGCCTAAACCCAGTAGAAGAAAAGAAATATCCAATATCAAATCAGAGATCAATGAAATTGAAAACAAAAGAATCATTCAGAAAATAAATTAAACAAGGAGTTGGTTTTTTGAAAAAAATAAATAAAATAGATAAACCATTGGCCAGACTAACTAGAAATAGAAAAGTAAAATCTCTAGTAACCTGAATCAGAAATGATAAAGGGGTAATAACAACTGATCCCACAGAGATACAAGAGATCATCTCTGAATACTACCAGAAACTCTATGCCCAGAAATTTGACAATGGGAAGGAAATGGATCAATATTTGGAATCACACCTTCTCTCTATACTTAGCCAGAAAGAAATAGAGCTCCTGAACAGACCAATTTCAAGCACTGAGATTAAAGAAACAATAAAAAACTTCCAATCAAAAAATGCCCTGGTCAGATGACTTCACACCAGAATCGTATAAAACCTTCAAGGAAGAGCTTATTCCTGTACTGCAGAAATTATTTCAAAAAACTGAGGAGGAAGGAACCTTCCCCAAAATGTTCTATGAAGCAAACATCACCCTGATACCAAAACCAGGAAAACACCCAACTAAAAAGAATTTCAGACCAATTTCACTCAAGAGTATAGATGCAAAAATTCTCAGCAAAATCCTAGCCAACAGATTACAGCTTATCATCAAAAAAGTCATACATCATAATCAAGTAGGTTTCATCCCAGGGATGCAAGGCTGGTTTAAAATACACAAGTCCATAAATGTTATCCACCATATTAACAGAGGCAAAAATAAAGATCATATGATCCTCTCAATAGATGCAGAAAAAGCGTTCAATAAAATGCAGCATCCTTTTCTAATTAGAACACTAAAGAGTATAGACATAGGTGGTACATTTCTAAAACTGATTGAAGCTATCTACGACAATATTAGCTCCACAGCTAATATTTTACTGAATGGAGTAAAACTGAAAGCTTTTCCAATTAGAACTGGAACCAGACAAGGTTATCCCCTGTCACCTTTACTATTCAACATAGTGCTGGAAGTTCTAGCCAATACAATTAGGCAAGACAAGGAAATAAAGGGAATCCAAATGGGAGAAGAGGAGGTCAAACTCTCCCTCTTTGCTGACGACATGATCTTATACTTAGAGAACCCCAAAGACTCAACTATAAGACTCATAGAAGTCATCCAAAAAATACAGTAATGTTTCAGGATATAAAATCAATGTCCACAAGTCAGTAGCCTCTGTATATGCTAATAATAGTCAAGATGAGAAGCTAATTAAGAACACAACTCCCTTCACCATAGTTTCAAAGAAAATGAAATACCTAGGAATATACCTAACAAACGAGGTGAAGAACCTCTATAAAGAAAACTATGAAATCCTCAGAAAGGAAATAGCAGAGGAGATTAACAAATGGAAGAACATACCATGTTCATGGATGGGAAGAGTAAACATTTTAAAAATGTCTATACTTCCCAAAGCAATCTACCTATTCAATGCCATCACTATTAAAATACCAACGTCTTACTTTCAAGATTTGGACAAAATGATTCTGTGTTTTGTATGGAACCAGAAATAACTCCGTAAAGCTAAGGCAGTTCTTAGTAATAAAAATAAAGCAGGGGGCATCAGCATACCAGATTTTAGGCTGTACTACAAAGCCATAGTGGTCAAGACAGCATGGTACTGGCACAAAAATAGAGACATAGACACTTGGAATCGAATAGAAAACCAAGAAATGAAACTAACATCTTACAACCACCTAATTTTTGATAAACCAAACAAGAACATACCTTGGGGGAAAGACTCCCTATTCAATAAATAGTGTTTGAAGAACTGGATAGCCACATGTAAAATACTGAAACTGGACCCACACCTTTCTCCACTCACAAAAATTGATTCAAGATGGATAACGACTTAAATTTAAGACACAAAACAATAAAAATTCTCAAAGAAAGCATAGGAAATACACTGGGAGATATTGGCCTGGGGAAGGACTTCATGAAGAAGACTGCTATGGCAATTGCAACAACAACAAAAATAAACAAATGGGACTTCATTAAACTGAAAAGCTTCTGTACAGCTAAGCAGACAACAACCAAAGCAAAGAGTCAACCTACACAATGGAAAAGGATATTTGCGTATTTTGAATCAGACAAAATCTTGGTAACTAGGATCTATAGCGAACTCAAATTAATCCACATGAAAAAATCCAACATTCCCATATATCAATGGCCAAGAGAACTTTCTCTAAAGAAGACAGACAAATGGCTAACAAACATGAAAAAATGTTCATCATCCCTATCTATTAGAAAAATGCAAATCAAACCCACCCTGAGATACCACCTAACCCCAGCGAGAATGGCCCACATCACAAATTTTGAAAACTGCAGATGCTGGCATGGATGTGGAGAGAAGGGAACACTTCTACACTGCTTCTGGAACTGCAAACTAGTACAACCTTTCTCCATACTTCTCAAGGAAGTATGGAGAAACCTCAAAGCACTCAAGCTAGACCTCACATTTGAGCCTGCAATCCTATTCCTGGGCATCTACCCAGAAGGAAAAAAAAAGGTGATAAGTGTCCTTATCATAAGGACACTTGCACTAGACTGTTTATTGCAGCTCAATTTACAAGTGCCAAAATGTGTAAACAGCCTAAATGCCCACCAACCCAGGAATGGATTAACAAGTTGTGATATATATATACCATAGAATACCATTCAGCCATTAAAAAAAATGGAGACTTTACATCCTTCATATTAACCTGGATGGACGTGGAAGACATTATTCTTAATAAAGCATCACAAGAATGGAGAAGCATGATTTCTATGTACTCAATTTTGATATGAGGACAATTAAAGACATGGTGTGGGTGGGGGAAGAGGAGAGCAGAGAGAGAAAGAAGGAGGGAGGGGTGGGGAAAGTAAGAGCAGAGAGAGGGAAGGAGGGAGGGGGGTGGGGCTTTGGTGCATACCACACCTTTTGGGGGCAAGACAGGATAGCAAGAGGGACTTTACCTAACAAATGCAATCAGTGTAACCTGACTTATTGTACCTCAATGAATCCCCAACAATTGATAAAAAAAGCAATTCCAAGAAAAACCAAACCAAACCAAAAAAAAATTGATAAAAATAATAACAGTATAACAATTTAGATAGCATTTTCATTTTATTATCTAGCACAAATAATCTAGAGATGATTTGAAGTATATGAAAGGATGTTTATAAGTTATATGAGAATACATAATTTTAAATAAAAAGCTTGAACATCTCTAGATTTTGGTATTTTGGGAGCTCTGGAACCAATTCCCCAAGGACGGCCAGTAATGACTCTACTTCCTATGATTTTTCTAACAGTTTTTGTGCTTTTCTCAAAGGTATTTGCAAACAGGCTTAGTGCCTGTAGCTCAAGTGGATAGGACAACAACCAAATGCACCAAACTGGTGGGTTCAAATCCAGCCCAGGCCTGTCAAACTACAATGACAATTACAACCAAAAATTAGCTGGGCATTTGACAATTGCCTGTAGTCCCAGCTACTTGGGAGGCTGAGGCAAGAGAATTGCTTAAGCCCAAGACTTTGAGGTTGCTGTGAGCTGTAATGCTGAAGCACTCTACCACACTTGTCACTCAAGGGTGACAGCTTGAGACAAGGTCTCCAGAAAAAAAAAAAAAAAAGAAAAAGGTATTTACAAACATTAGTCTTCTCTTGTTCACACAAATACTAAGCACACAATCTTAACTTGGGGAAAAGATTCAGAATTAAGAATAGTGTCTTACATGTTTTGTTGAGCAGTAAATATAATAGTAGATAGAATGTGCCTACAATAATACCTGTATATAAGGTACACATATTTGTGCAGAGAATACTCTACGTGTATGGAAATTACTATAAGGACTCTGCACACAGTTATTATCATGGCTAAAATTTATTTGGGGACTAGCAGGACCAAGTTTCCAAGAGTTATTTCCCAGTGAAATCATGAAGGACATGTTTAATTCTCTAGCAACAGGTGTGAAAACCTGTGAGACAGGTTGTCTACCAGGGAAGATCATTAGAAATTCAATACTAAGCATTTAATTAGAAACTAGTTACATAAATTCATTCTCCTGACCGAATTCTAGAATCCCAGATTAAAAGTCAGTGTTCAGCATAAATCACTTTGTTTGCACAAACAATTTAGGCATAATAAGTCTCTCTTATCAAGGTCCTAAAGTCAGACCCTATAAGCAGACCATTCTAAGAACAGTTAGTCTCACGCCTACTATGTTAATAGTTTTCTCCATGGTAAGCAATACTATCATTACTGTTGAGAACATTATTATATTATAAATAAAAGTAATAAGTAAAAAAATTGTATGCTAAGTGAAAATACATCTTACATTGAACATCAAAAATTATTGAGAAATCTTGCCAATAAGCCATTTATAGACATTCATGATATTTACTTTTACAAATAAAATTATATTTTTCTATTGATAATGGACTATAAATGTACAAACATCGTCAACCATTAGATAACAGAGTACTCTTTATTTTATATTTCCTATGCCAATAATAATAGTGTTGCAGAAAAACAAGGACAGATGGAGAGAAAAGAAACACCAATATATTTAATTTCCAAAATACTGTTCTTCTAGTATACTGGGTCTGATTATTTGCATAAAGTACAGTAAGAATAATCATTAGCCATCTAAGCTTTTCTTTTTTAAAAAATCGGCTTTGCTGAAACCTTTTATAAGGAATCTCAGGTTTGACTTGAAAGCTTCTCAATAGCCAATTTTTTTTCCATGCTATTAGATACCTGTATGCATTGGGTAAATTTCTCTTCTCTTGGGGTTCCAAAGCAAATTGGGATTCCCAGATTTGTCAGAAAGTGACATTCTTTGCTCATGACAGATCAGAAAATGTTATTGATGAGTTATCTGGCCAGTATTTACCATGAGCATTTTCACTGGCCTTATAAGGTCAACCTTAATTTCTTAGTGCAGACCGGACACTTCTGAAAATGTTATTCCAGTCTAAGTAAAATAACCAGTGTCTTTCACTGTGTCCTATATAACAAAACAGATTCTTACTGAACTTATGCAAATAACTGTTTTGTGAGAAATTAGAAATACTTACAAATGGTTTTCAAATTCCAGAGAAATCAAGAACAGAGAAAAATAAATATTTCAAATTTTGCTTGTATGTACATACATTGCTAAAACATACATAGCTCAAAAGGTGGAAAATTGTTTTCTTGACTTCTGTAAAACAGAACACAGAAAGAATCAGCAATGTTTCAAACAACAAGCCTAAAAGAAAATCAACTCAGTTCCATGTAACTGATTTCTGTTCTGTTTGAAGTTAGGTCAGCAATATTTATGGACATATTAGCTTTCTAATTAAAGTCTTAGAAGTTTGCTTTCAGCCAGATTATCAAAGTTATCAGAAATTTGTACTTAAGAGAACCTGCCAACCTTTCCATTATTTTCCTTGAAGGACAAACTTGGGACATAGCCAGTTACAAATACACCTTCTGAGGTGAATTAAAATTATTGCAGATAACATACACTAAGATAGACTAATATTTTATAACATTAGAACATATGTGTATATATAAACATAATCCAGAGAATATTACCCACCATTTCATATTTGACAATATTCCCTATACATTTTTAACACACCAAATAAGCCTAATAATGTCTTTTTCACACTTTCAGGTGTCTTAATATTTCAAAAAGACTAAATTTACTTTTTCATTATGAAAGGTTTGTCAAATATCAAAGGCTTAAAATATTTGTTCAAACAGGATTACAGATCAAAAGATTCTAAAGGCAACATACAGTTAACTGTATCATATGCAAATTCTTTCTCAAATTTCTTTTATGAGTTTTATTTAAACTGCACAGATAATTTACAAACTTCTTAAACCTTCTGGTTTGCCCTATCTTTTATTTTTCTTAAATAACCAGTCATTCTGTTTCATGACAGAATTCACCACACATGATCCTTTCTTACACAATGCTATTATCTTTTTAATCATTTTTTACCCTCATAAAACCACTTTTCACAAAACAAGATCACAGTTTACTATAAAGTTAGTTATTCACTTTGTTAAACTGATAATTAGAAGACTTAAAAGGCAAAAATCTTATTCTTTGACTAAGACTCAGTTTCCCAAACAATATGAATAATCAAATTATTACATTTTACAAATGACAGACATTTTATGAAACATAACATGACTTTACTGTTTTAAGTTACTGAAACCACAGCATAGGCATCATTTCTGATGTTTTTTCCTTGTCCTCCTAAGTCTCACATGACCATGTGGTATCAAAGATGGCTACAAAAGATAGGACCTATCTTTGTCCATAATTCATTTATCAGGTGCAGAGCTCAAGAAATAAAGCAGGTAACAAGAGCATTCAGTTTCTCTGAGAATAGCCAGGGGGCAAAGTTGGAGCAGGGAAGAAGGGGCCATGTGAGCTAAACTGTACCCTGTAGCTGATGGTCTAAGTATGGGGAATATGTCCTCTAGGCCTCACCATAGCTACTTCTCTAGACTTCAGTCTTCAGAAGCTCAAGATCCAGAACATAAGCTCATAGTCATATCTAGCTAATTTAGAAATATTACAGAAATGACAGTTTTATAACCTTTGAACATCAGAACTTTCATAAGAGGTTTAAAACTAAATTTATATCAAAGGATACCAAAGTCGCCTGAACAAAAAGGCATTTCAGTTCTTTTCTTTTTTCCTAATAAAATACTTGATATAAGTTTTTACTTTTTCTTTTTTAAATCTAATTAATTAGAGCTCCTTTGCATGTTTTGATAGTAAAATATCACAGGCACACGACCTGTATAGACACACAGATAGACAGACAGAGAGAAGCAGCACAGATAGGGGTAAAAAGGGAGATAATGGCAGAGGTAGTTATATAATCGTTTTTGCCCTATGGAGGATGGAGCACTACCTATTGCCATCCATTTCTCTCAGTTTCAAAGCACTCACGCACATACAATTCCACATTATTATTTCCTAACCTAGGCAACCTCGGTTTCCCTCCTGAACTGCTATGTGAGGTACTCAGGAGACATTGGTAGGTAATCAGGGTCCCCTTCTGTTTTTCAGGAGTAGGTCCCTTTTAATTTTTCCTGAGCAGTCTTACCACAGTTAGAAGTCTGCCAGTGCAGGTGTCAGTTCCTCTCAGTCTTAGACTCTTTTAAGAATTGCCAATGGACTCCTCTCTCTGTCTTGTTGAGGCATCCACAAAGGCAGGCAAAATTGCCTCCCTGGAGTGCTCAGTCGTTCACATCACCCAGGCTGATCAGTCACTGATGGGTCACCAGAGGGTTGGCAGCAACCACCAGATGAGTCTGATGCTGTTCTCTCCTTCCTTCTGCAAAATAACCTTGCAGAACCTGGAGTTAATTCCTGCTTGACAAAGAAACAGTGTATTCACAGTCAGTAAATACTGTGAGCATAGTTGTGCTGAACAGGAAGCAAGCAGTAAACTTGTGTAAACAATTAAGGGTCTAGTTCACTTTTACATTATTTTAGTCATTAAAAAAAGTCAGGATACTAAAATCTCAGGAGGCCTTGCTACAGTTTAGTTACCACAGTTCCTAAGCAAAGCCCTAATAGATATGACATTAACTCTTTTATAAAATTCATATTATTAAATAATGTTTCCAAATATTCAGAAAAATTTCCAGAGAAGCTGATTCTAGAAACAATAACTTTACTACAATAGGAAATAGTTTAAATGGTAAAGATCTATGTGAGTTAAATCATATTTCTTCAAGATCAAAAATGTTTCTTATACAAAAAGAACTTATGCTTTACCCCAAAATGCAATCTATATAGGTTTTCTTGGATATTTATTACAATAGAGTATCATGATGCCATGTTTAATATAAACAAATGAATGCCTTATTTTATAAATTATACAGCAACATTGTCTGTAAAATGCTTTTTTTTGTTACAAGATCTTGTTACGTCCTATGGGGTACAGGGCAACAACATCAATCATTGTATCTTACTGAAACTTTAAACTCTTGGGCTCAAGTGACCTTCCTGCCTCTTGAGTAGCTGGGACTATTGGCTTGTGCCACCACACTAAGCTAATTTTTCTACTTTTTGTAGAGACAGGGTCTCTGCTCTTGCTCAGGCTGGCCTCAAGCTCCTAACCTCAAGCAACTGTCCCTCCCTACTTCCCAACATGCTAAGATTATAGGCTTGGGACAGAGCACACCTCTCTACCCACATCTACCCACACTGCCACACTGTTAATTTATGTCATTAAAAAAGAAAACAGAACTCCCGAATAAACTATGACACTATGCTTTCTTCTGACAGGTAATTTTTAGACTACTTTTATTTATTTATTTATTTGTTTTAGACAGAGTCTCAAGCTGTCACCCTGGGTAGAATTCTATGGCATCATAGCTCACAGCAACCTCAAAGTCTTGGGCTTAAGTGATTCTCTTGCCTCAGCCTCCCAAGTATGTGAGACTATAGGCACCTGCCACAACCCCTGGCTATTTTGTTGTTGTTGTTGTTGTTGCAGATGTCATTGTTGTTTTAGCTGGCATGGGCAGGGTTCGAACCCACCAGCCTTGGTGTCTGTTTTCAGCACCCTACTCACTTAGCTATTGACACTGCCCCTTTATTCTACCTTTATGAGACAGCATTTTCAGACATATTTAGCCATATATATGTTTATATTTTTCACTGTTGTATGAATATAAAAATCAAAATATAGGTACAATTAATGAAGAATGTTAAATAATTTTCTACATTCTGAATCTGACAGCTAAATTATTCTCTGACTAAGATTCATAAAAGCATGAAAAAATACTAATTAACATAGTGTCAAATTTTGATTCTAGATTTCCACCCAAATTATTGACACTAATTTATCTAGTTCTGTTGGATTTCTGGAAAAATTTGATTTTTTTTTAGAGATTTATTAGCCTGTGGAAAAAAAATTTTTTTTTTTCGTTTTTTTGCCAGGGCTGGGTTTGAATCCACCACCTTCAGTGTACTGGTTACTCCTTTTAGCCACAGGTGCTGCTCACTGTGGAAAATTTTTAAAAATGTATACCATAGAAGGAATAATGTTAGTTCTATGGCTGAATAAAAAACCCTAAAATCTCCTTCCCTGACATGAACACATTGTTTTTTCATTAACTCCATGAACAAATTCCCATTATGAGAAATATGGAACCTAGTTGTGAGATTTCTGCACCACAGGCAAGCATGAAACCAAATACATAGAAGCTTGTAGGGAGATTAGGGATACCTTATCATAGTAATCTCCTCCCCTTTTGCAGTGGAATGATTGGAAGGAATTCTCATGCTTATACTTCTCTCTCGAAAAGAAAAGAGAACAAGTATCTCCAATGGGCTGAGAGTTGTCTAGAAGATTTGTCTTGTCTCTCATGGAGTTCTGACAGGACCTGGCATACTCAAGCTGCCTGGAACTAAATGAGAACAAAGACAGCTCAGAACTATCAGTCACTATAGCCACATCCTCAGAGGGTATTTGTATGTCAGATTGGAGATCTGACAAAGCTTGGTCCTCAGAAAGCTAGGAGAAGTTACCTACCCACAATTTATGGCCTTCCCACAATGGGACCAGAGACAGTCACTCCCCATTCCCCATCCCCCACTCCTTCACATGCCCACAACCCAGGTAAGTCACTCTAAACAGGTCCCTAAAATAGAAAACCCAGTGAGCAGCAAATGGTTGAAATTCCAGTGAAACAGAACATAGAACCCTTGGGGATGCTTTGCCCAGTGGCAAGAAGAAACCTTGGAACCTTAATTAAATTCTTATCAGAATTTATTCAGATGATGTGAGTCCCAATGAGTGAGAGAGACATGACTATAAATCCCCCTCTTCAGAGTGTCCTGATAGTAGCCACTGGGAAAGATTCACAACATTCTAACAGCAGCAGCTGCAGCACAGAGTTGGTGGTGATGGTGGAAGTGGGGGTTGAAGATACTTTTCTCCTTATAAAAAGGGAGGGGAGCCTTGAAGATACTTTTTTCTCCTATAACACAGTACTCACTATCTACTCTTAACCCTTTTACCTCTTCATCCTGTCATACCCAGCAAAGGGACCCCTAAAAGCCCCTAACTGTCTCAGCCTGTTTCAGCCTTAGTCCCTCATATGTCCTCCCACCCCAGTTAATTCCTCAAACAGGTGTCAGAATAGAACAAGGAAGTTCCCTGAGTTCCCAAGAACTCCTAGCAACAGGTAACAATGGTAGAACTTAAACAATGGTGAAATAAATTGTGTATGTGAAGTTCCCAAGGTACTGCATCCCCCACGTTGTCCCCATGCCAAGTTTGTCTCCATGCCAGCTGAAAGCCCCTGACTCGCTGCAACTGGTGCCAAGCCCCCCTGAGCCAATTCTGTAACTCCGCCCCTGGGCTAACTAACTGCCACTTTCTGCTTTTGTTTTTGCTTGCTTGCAGGGCAACAAAAAAGGTATAAAAGGCAACCTGCTTTTCTTTTCAGGGCCGCTTGCCCTTTGGGGGCGGTGGCCCACCTGCGCAGGTGGAATTAATCACCATCTGATTTATACCTGAAGTGGGGTCTGAATCTTTCTTACAGGTGGCAAATAAGTACAACAATCCAGTTAGTGTTTTTTGCATTTATAACATGCCAAAAGCCTTTTGTTCAGGGCTTTCTTGACAATGAAATAATTTCCCCTGTCTGTTCTTACTCATCTGACCCTTGCCCAGTGCCATTTGTTAGAAAAATGGGACACTGGAGGAGCTGGCACCTTCTGGCCTTTTGTTCATACTATCCTAGTAAGTGAATGAAGTCTTGTCTGTTACCTTCATTTTTGCTTGTTGTCTTAATAAACTAATTTGACGGCTGGCTGCTCATCTCTCTGCAGCTTAGCTCTTGACAGTGGGGATGTGTGGAAGGATCTCTGTTATGTCTCATTTTTTTTTACTGTGGTATTTTAATAAAAAGATTAGTACTTTAAGGCTTTGATAACAAGTATGCTCAGATAGCTTTTGCTAGATTAGGAAGAGAAATAAGACTAGATAACAAATCAATTTCAAGAAAGAAAGAAAAAGGAAGGAAGGAAAGAAGAAAGGAAGGAAAGAAGGAGGGAAGAAATGAGGGAAAAGGGAAGGAAGGGAGAGAAAAAGAGAGAGGGAGGGAAGTAGGGAGAAAGGAAAGAAGAAAGAAGAAGAAATGAAAGTGAGGGTGAATGGTAGGATCACACCTATGATGCATATGCAAGGGTACATGTCGGATCAATTAAGTACAGAGTATAAATGTCTTAACACAATAATTAAGTAAATGAGATGAGGTATATATTAACCAGTGTGAGTGATGTAAATGCTTCTAATTCAATATGAAATCAGTACATTGTACTCCATAAATGCATTAATGTATAGATGATCTATGTGTTTATGATTTAATAAAAAAAGAAATGAAAGTAGATTATAGACTTTAAAATGAATACCATTTTTTAATAATATCAAGTTGTAATAGTTGAGATAGTAAGAGAAAGGGTTACATACATCATGATTAGAGTAGATGAACAAGAGCATCCTATTCCAATCCTAATGATAATACCTTATTTTAAATAAATATAGGGTTCAAAATGGAAGTAGACATTTATAAGAACTATAAATATCACAGTTACATTTTACCAACAAATTGTGCTTATGATTTTAAACTATATTTTTCCACCAAAATGAAGAAACTAAGCCCCAGTACTACACTGTTTTGTTATTCATGCAGCACAGAGACTTATGCCTAAATTTGTATGAGTAAATAGACCTTCGCTTAGTGTGGTCTGGAAAAGGGACAACATAAAAGAAGTTCCAACAAATGACTTTATTTCAAAACTCAAACTTCTGAGAAAATATTCTGCAATCTGCATTTATGGCTTAATTTTACTTTCTATTTCACATTCAGCTTGTTAAATTTTTTAATATAACTCAACTGCTAACATTCTAGATCAGTTCTCAGTATAGCGCAAAGTCTAATCTTTATCTAAGATTATTAACTTTTTGTTTCTCAAGTAACACTGTTCCCTACATGTATATTCTACTTCAGAATCCACAGTGCCCACACACAATAGATAGAGAGGGGCAGGAAAATGAGTTAATTTTGCTACTTTATTTGTTGCATACTGAAGAATTAGAAGATGACGATTCATAAAACTACATCATAGGAAAGTAGGTGACTTAGGAAAGAAATTAGACTCTTGTGAACAATCAAACATCAAAGGAAATCATTAACGAACAGAATAGAAGAAGAAAGAAGGCACACATTCCCAGCAGCTTCTGCAATAAAGAATTCTGTCTGAAGTCCTTTCCATAGCAAACAGATGGAGGTGGCTAATGATATGAGACTTACTGACTTGCAAGCTTCTGATAAAACAGCCATGGAAACTTCCACAGTACTTAATTTTGACAGGGGGTCATTGACAGCAACTCAAGTTTAGGGTGAGGATGATAGATGTCAGAAGCTATCCCTTCACTCTGAAAATTATCTTACAGCATATTTCTATGTCTATCTACTTTTAGATATATTTTATTTAATACCCAGTCATAGCCAAGAAATTTTCAACAGACTTACTTTCAGAGATATATTCATTGCTATTTCTAGTATATGTTCCAGATTCTTCACCACTAGAAAAAAACACAATGTGGCTGCCAATTAGGTTTGCAATGTAGATAAACAGAATTGAAGCCTCTAAATTAGACCACCCTGGTTTATTTTCCTCCCTGAATCTCATTTTAGCTAGTTTCAATGTTTATTCTAGAAGTAGACTTCAGCTTATAAATCTAGACTAAAATTGATGTTGTTCCAAATGAGCATGAATCGATGTAATTCAATATCTAGGAGGATTCAAACTATGCATCTTTCTTTAGCTATCTTATACAGTAAAGATATTGATTTTCACAGCCTAACCATCATAAATAATTGATTTTAATCCATAGTTGTACACTTGGAATTTTATTTCTCTTTTAATGTTTTATGTTCTGAATGAGCCATACTTAAATCTTCTCTCCTTTTTTTTTTTTCTTTTTGGCATAAAACATTGTACATTTTTAAATGTCACATTCTCTCAATTGTCTTTTCCCCCCTTATCCCCAAATATGATCTGATCTACTTTGTTCTAAGGCTTAGGACAGTGCTCTCAGTCACTCCTGAAAGTTTCAATGACTGCCATGACCTCTGATTTTAAAATAAGGAGGAATATTTCTCAATCCAAATAACTAGTTAAGGTTTGTTTTCTTCCAAATTTCTTGACTTTAAGAGTGCTTTACTTTGACAATATTTTTATGTTAATGTAATCTCTTTCATTATGAAAGATTCTGTTCTTTATATAGTGCTGGTTTCCATACTTTAAAATTGAAAAGCATCTGAACTGTTTTCAAAATATAGAAAACATATTTTACTGACGAGTGTAGCCAAATCATTTTAATACACATTTAAACACCTTTCATGTAGAATAAATATAAGGAACTTTTCCTCGGACACTCCTCTCTTCTTGTATTTTTTTGAGAAAGACAAATTCACTCTGTCCCTTGTAGCATGTTACATACAGGACATACAAACGTAAACAAAACACAGTCTTTGTCCTTGAGATACTCACAGTCTAGTAAGGTAAAACAAGCAGGCATAAAACAAAAAAAGGATGTTCTAATGCAAAGTAGTGCTGCAAAAAACATGAATTGTGGTTATTATTATAAAACACCATTTATTGATGTGTACGTGTTTCTTGAATAGCAATATACTAAAAGAAGAAATTTTCTAAACAGAGCAAGGAACTGGCAAAAAAGAAAAGAAAGAAAGAGATATTTTCTATAAGAAATAAATAACCAAAATATTTTTGAATTCTAGAGAAGAATGTTATTTTCTAAATTAAAACTTTATCCACAAGAGATGATAATCATAATTTTAAAAATGTATATATTAGGACTTGCTGTGCAGTGTGTGAAAGCCTTTACTTGAATTTTTCCATTTTATAACAATTTTACAAGATATTTAATTATTAGTTATATAAATATAATGTATTGAGAATATTTCATTAAAATTTAATTTCACTGTTATGAGTTAATTATTATAATGTAATGTATATGGATTGAATAAATCTGATATCAAATTGAATATTTAAGATTAACTCATATTCATAATTATGCATAAAGGAAACAAATGCCAGGTATTCATTCTTGGAGAAAAGAAATCAGAATATTACATAGTCAGCATGATAAAGAGCATAAGATTTTATTGTACTTGCAAGTCAACTTACAAGTTAGTTTAGCATAGCTTCAAGGAAAATAGAGATTCTGCTAGAGCTGAGTAGGCTAAGTCCCTTTTTATTTTTAAGAAATCAATTTATCAATTTTACTTTTATTTTATTATAATACATAAGAATGCATAGCCAATGTAAAACTTTCCACAAATACACCATTTATACTTGATAAGAGAGACTTTTGGGGTTCCTCCTACATTTTTGGTCATTTTATTCCAAACTGACCCCCCTAAATGTGGGACTATCAGGCTGCAAAGTTATAAACTCTGCATGGGCAGATGTTCCATTTTCAAAAGAGCACAGCAGTAAGCCAATAGCTGTTCTTACAAAGGCGTGTGTGGTACCTGATAGTCATATCATGGAGAATGAAAGGTGAAAATCCTGGAGGCTCCCTCTCCCTGCCAGAAGCTCCCATCAAAATTTCCAATCACAGCCACTTGCCACTGTTTCCAATATCCATGTCTAAATAAGATGCTGGGGCTCCTTTTCTTGTTAGCAAGAGGAGGAAGAGACAGCAATTTTTCCTTGAGGAGGCATTAAGCATTTTGAATCTACAGCATAGTCTCAAGGGAGTCTACTTATTAAGCAGGGCCCAGAATTTTGTCAGGATTTGTCATTCACCCCTTCTTGGAGGAGGTGTGATAACAGTGTAGTCAGGACATGAAGCGAAGCTTCTGACATGCTTACCAGGACATGAAGCGAAGCTTCTGACATGCTTACTGTCACTACTTCACCTGTGTTGTGAAAGCTTTTGGTATCAGAGGCAGAAGCCCTAAGTTCTGATTCACTCTTTAGTGGCACTTCTCTGCCTTCCCAGATCACAAAAGCGTCCACTGGCACTCATAGGATGTGATGTACATGAGCCACACGACAGGTCAATCCCTACTATGCATTCACATGTAGACAAAAAAAAAAAAAACAATGCATTGAATTAACCTAAGGGTTTCCACTTACAAGGTCATGTTAGTTTTTCTTTAACATATTTTATTTGATATTTCTCTCTCTCTCTCTTTTTTTTCTCCTGAAGGCAGAGATTTTATTGCTCACAGCACAGCAGGCATCATGAGCATAACTCTCCAAGCCCATAACAGTGATTTAGACATAACATAACAGTGGATGTTCTGTAAATAGGGGTTTGTGTCACAGCTGAGAAGCCACAGCTTAAAAAAAAAACAAAAACCCTAAACTTTGAAAGAGGGCTGCTAGTAAACCTGTTCTACCTTTGCCCTTTGCCTGGGAAGAAGAGATTATGTTTATTATTCTGGTCAGGAAGTAAATTTTCCCTGTACCCTGGAGGGAGACACCATATCTTCCAAGATTGTTTGCTATACAACCATCCACAAAAACTTGTATGGATTTAAAGCTGAAGACACGCAGGAACATTAGAAACCCAAGAGATCTATCTATGATGAAAGACAATATTGTAAATCGGAATACTTCGTTCATTATAACTTCACTAAGGCAGGGACCAAGTGCTTATTGGTTTCTTTTCACAGAAATTTGCAAATTCTCTAGAACATAACAAGTACATTTTACTTGTTGAATAAATGGATGAAGTGAAGTATAACAAAATTAGATCTGTATTTATAACAAAAGTCACCACACACTTTAGGATTATAGTGGCACCCCTAGTCTAAAACGTTTGAAAATCTCCACAGTTAAAAGGTATTAGTATTAGTTATACTCAATTGAGAAAAATTTGTCAGAGTAGAAAAAGTTCCTTGGAGAATGCTGAAGAAAATGTTCTTTAGCTTGGAGAACTAAGTACAGAGAGGAAATAGTATTTTTTCCTAATATAGAAATGCTATTTATAAAATTAGAAGGTACAAAATATCCAAATTAGGGAAAAAAATTAAACATAACTGAAAATTTATTGGTTAGAAATGAAGACCGTTGTAATAGTAATATTGAGGTACTGCAAAGCTTTATGGTTTGAGATCAGTAAGATAATCCCAAACACAAATTATTTTGCTGGTAGAGTGAATTTAGACTTTAAACATCCTTCTCCAGACTTATTTTTCAATATTTGATTACATATCATTTATGCTTCTCATAAATCTAGGCTTCCCTGCTCTTGCTCTACATTACATTTATAATATACACATGCTCCAGATGTCTGTTGAGATCCTAATACTGTTTCAAGGGCAATTTCAAAGGGTAAGTCCCTAATGAAGTACGTACCTAGGTCCTGAAGCATAGACCCTCTCTGGGTCCACAGGATGTATTTTGAATAGTCTTCTTAGCTCTTTTGTGTCTTCTTCCCACTCCCTTCATCCTTCACCCTCTTCTCTTTCTGTCTCTCTTTTCTCATAGATTTTTCTTATAGTATTAGACCAGCAACAGTTACATTACATTGTGGGATTACAAAATTAAAAACCTGCACAAAATTTTGGTACTGAACTTTCACATACATGAATTTGCTTTGTATTTTGAAAATCAATAAGTAGAATATCAAGGCCATGGTGAAATCTAGAGCTGATATTATTCCACAGAAAGAAGTAACTAAGTAATGACTATTTTAAGCAGCTCAGTCTTTAAGTTAATTAGTAAACAATTCATAGCAACAAGAGAAAGCATAAAGGAAAGTATTTTGTGAAATATAATGAAAATTCACAATTAGGTGCAAATTTTTTCATTATATTGTGCAAATCACTCTATTTAGCATGCTTGAAAGATCTTCAAACATTTAAAAACTTTGGGCTGACTAAGTCCTATAGAGGTGTGAGACTAAAAATGTATTCCTATGAGTCTGTAATAGAATTTTACATTCCCTCACGAAACTAACCTAAGACTAGAACATGGTTTGTATTCTGAAAAGAACTTTCCTTTTTTTATAAGGAAAACTTATAAAATAATCTAGAAGAGTTACAAATGAAAAATTTACCTGCATATGGGAATTAATGAGTCCTCAGGGTATATATAATTCTCGAAATATTAAATATAATCCATGTTGAAATCTGCATTTTTCCCGTGTCCCTTATGACATCTTTTTGGTAATTTCCATATACTGTCACTAGGTTAGACTTGCTTAATATAATAAAAATAATATAAGATACCCTTTCTTAAATTCTTTGAAAAACATGGAAAAGATTGCAGCCCTAATGTAAAGAAATATATCTTTACATTGTCTGTTTGCAAGAGTTCTTCAGAGAAAGAAGCAAAATGTTTTTACAGCTCTACCTGTCAACAATGAGAAATGCAAGTAGGAGAAATAATTTAGGGGCTATAAAGAATATCCCTGCAGTATAAAAATTGATTAAATTTTAGAGCCACAGTTTAACTTATTACTTATTTAATAAATATTATTGGAGAGATAAAAACAGTCTATAAAAATTAGGTGAAAATGGTAACATTTTAATAAAACTTGACTCTTATATGTGTAAGATTTAAATTAAGGTAACTTGTACGAATACCATAAACCTAAAGGTATGGTATCATTAAACCTAAACCTATCATTAAAACTATTTATTATCAATTTATAAAATATTAAGATGGAATTTCTTTAGAAAAGTACATAATGAAATATTCAATGAAAAATTAAAAAATAAATTGAAAAATATTTTCCAGATAAACACATTAACTATAAGTCAATAACATTCAAGACATGTATGTACATATAGATAGAAATTTTTTTTAAATAGTGCGACAAATAGTGAAAATTTTTTTTTATATATTAGAATAATTTGTAAATATGGGGATAAAATCCATCTGATGATCATAACCATGACGGACAGACTGCAATGCAACAAAAATAGATTTATTTGTTTGCTGAAACAAAAGAGAGTTTCTTAGAGGAACCATTGAATCACCAAAAAAAATGGGACAGGGTTGATATAGGATTAGGGCAAGATTGTTCATTTGGTAAAATTTAAATAAAAGATGTGATTTGATAATCTCAGCAATGCAGGGCTATGTGTAAAGGGTTTAGTATCAAGTCTTAGATTCTTAGCAGTCCTAGATCCTTCGGAAACTAAAATGTTTAAGAAAAATGTGAAATATTGTGTTTGGAAACCTCTGAGCTGAAGTCTTATACCTCGAGTGAAAATTGGACGATGCTTCTCTATGTCACAATAACTCAGATCCTTCAGGTGAGAGCAGAATTTTCCACTATTTCATGATTTCAAGCAGCAATGGTTCTGATAGTCTATGATTTCAGAGAGTATTTCCTCCATATTATGTCTTTTTGTTAGTTGACATAAATACTATTCTTATTTACAACATGAAAACAGGATCCCGCAGTACACACATTGTAGTAAATCATGTTTGACTTATTACTCCCTATATTTATCAAAAGAAAAGACTATCAAATGGCAGTGTGGCTAAAGATGATAGTGTTTAGTCATAGTCTTTGCCTCAGAATAGGAGCACCACTGTTCCATTGGATTCTACTATTGAATCTTACTGTGGAAAAAAATCAAAGGTCAGGCTGATATTTTCATTTAATTGACATTTTTCTATCTGTGCACAGGACAATTTCTTATTTAATTTCTTTGTGTGTCCGTGGTCTTCTGAGAAATTTTAGTGCTTATTCCAACTAATCAAATGTGTATTATAGCTCTTTATAATTATGACTTATGGCATCTTATTGGACCCTTAATTAAGCATGGCCTGGAATTTATACTTCAATCTATACATTAGCCTGATATTTTATCTCCCCTACTTTACTTAACTCTCTCCAATAGCTCTCTCTACTTGACTCAAAATATGGTTGAGAGTAAAGTACTTGTATTGTTATGCCTTATTTTTAATACTTTGCAATGGAGGATGATCTTTTCCTCACCATCTCTGTTTGTCCTCCTTCCTTTCAGAGGATCATGTGAAGTTTATTGTCTATTTGCTTTTGTGTTAAGTTCTGTAAAACCAGAACCCTAACTGGGAGGATTATTAGTTCTATAAAAATATGGTCAATTTTTTCTTTCTACTTCACTTATCTACTATGCATTAAAGCAGACTAAATATTAAATTCAGGCACTGCTCTTTTTGCTCCTGAGAACCTCTGGGGGAGATGGGGTATTGACAGTTCCTGCACATTTGTGTTTTTCCTGATTTTTTTATCCCATTATCTTCAGGGTATGTTTGTTTGTTTGTTTGTTTGAGGGTCTTGCTGTAGTACCTGGGCTGAAGTAGAGTGATGTGATCATAGCTCAGGCTGACCTTGAACTCCTGCACTCAAACAGTCCTCCTGCTTCAGCCTCCTGTGTAGCCGGGATTAAAGGTACGTGTCATCAAGTCTTGCTATTTTTTTTTTTTTTTTTGAATTTTTGTAGAGAAAGGACCTTGCTATCTTTCCAGGCTGATCTCAAACTCTCTCCTCAAGCTATCCTGCTGCCTTGGCCTCCTAAAGTGCTGGAATTGACAGAGAGCCACTTTTCTCAACTAGTGTATGTTAATATGCAGCTCCAGAATCTGATCAGCCTGCCTTCCTTTCCAAGCTCTGATTCTGTGGTGTAGGTGTAGAGATGTAAGCCAGAGACCTCTGCTGAAATCTTTCTGTCTTTGGCCACTTGCATGAGGTTTCTGCAGCTTTGTTTTTCTGTGGTAGATAATGACTTTCCTTATTTTGTTGTTGCTACTTATTTAACAACCATTTTGGGGTATAGTTGTGGAAGGTTCCTTTTGATAAGATATGGAGAGGTAAGCAGAAATGAAATTAATTCCTGGGTCTTTACCCAGATCTTAAGTTATGATGTTTAGAGGATTGGAGGTTTGACATTGTTGAAGAAGATGGAGTATAAAATAAGGACATTTTTATATTTGTTGTCAAGATTGCGGGTAAGTTTTACATATTTAAATGCAAATTTATATTATATTTTTACTTTTCAAGGTTTTGATTAAAGGACGTAGACAGTTATATCCAATAAATAAAATATATAAATATGATCAGTTTTTCAACACTAAATGTATTGTGGACATTGTAATAAATGTGATTCTTTTATTATTGCTTAAACTAATTTTTAGAAATGTTTAAAATATTTTATAAGTGATAATTCAGAATTATGTTTATCATGTTACATACATATTATAGGTAGCATAATCATTGCCATTTTTCCATGCAATGGAGAAATATTTTCAAATAAATAATGAAATTGCTAAAAGTTATTCCACTTTCTTAAGTAGCTCTCAGGCACAGTATTGATTATCCAGTTGTTCTTACATACTTCTATCTTTTAATATGTTGAATCACATAGAATTAAAAGCTGCAAAGCTTTGTATCATGTTATCCCACCTCCTCAAATTTTTCTCATCCCTATGATTTTTGTTTAACCTTTATTAAACTGTACCAAAAGACTTCTTATTTTTTTGCTAATACTGACTGTAGTTCCTGAACCAAATCGCATAATGTGCATAAAGATACACACTATTTTAAAAAGTGATGTGCTTTAATTTTCTCCCATCCTTTTCCTCACAGACCATATATGTAAATATAAATATAAACAGAAATACTCTGCAATCTTAAAGATGATTGCTATATGATATAATATTACCTTCCTATTTTGATTATTTTAATTCTTAACTATAGTGTGAATAGAAATAAATACTATATTATTTTAGATTACTATGTAGATAAATGTATCATTTTTGCCTAATCTCCTTTTGATAACGTGCCCAGATATACTTTGGAAATTCAAATACGAACTCCCTAAAATTCTTTGATTTAAATCCTCAGAAACCATGAAAGTTTTTAATCTCTTTATTTTTACGAGTTGGTATACTTGCCATACACTTAATCTTATTCTAAATATAAAATTACATGCTATCAAATATTCATTTTGGTCTATAAATAGCCTCCAGATTTCCACCTCCACTCCGAATCCTACTCCTTAATTCCTTTGATCCACTTCTGCTTATAATCTTACCCACAGGGACTCAAAGATTGCCAGGTGTGTTACATAGTTTTTCATTTTTTTTTTTAACCCAGAAATGGTCTCTTTGGGGCTCTTTATATTTTACTACATTTTTATTTTTCTAATTCAGATCTCTTTCATTTGTTCACTAATCCTGTTCCATTAATAATTTCTGCTAAATTTTTCCTAATGTTTTTAACCAGTTATAGTTGATTTCAAAATAAGTTTTTCTACAATTACTCATATATTTGATAAATATTAAAAGACTTGCAGAAAAGCAATGACCTAAATGACATTTTTTCAAAGATTTATTAAAATCTATATTATATAGTTGCCTTCAGTACTATAGAAAATGAATGTTTTTAACCTTACTATTTTTTCTATAAGAATTTTATATGATTCAGTTTTATTATTTAACATACTTCTTCTAGTTGCATTAATAAATTTAAACTTAAGTGCAAGAATAACAAAAAACAATGAAAAAAGAATTAGATAGTTAAAAATACTTGCTCTGGCCTTTTCACAGGAAATTGCTTTAAATAACCACATTTGAACTTATAGCAGTATGTTTAGCAAACACACTTTTAGAAATTGCGCATATTCAATGTACAGTTTTAATCATATTGCAAAACGTGAACTGTTGAAAATAGCAAAATTAATTGATTGGAATAGCAAAGTATTTTTGACATTGAAAAATGTACAAAGAAAATGTCATTTCTTTATCTTTGAACAGAGCATGGATTATCACTTTATGAGTATAAAAAATTCAGTGTCTCATTTTCATAAAATCTCAGACTTATGATACAAATGGTAGTGGGAAACAGGTGGCTGAATAGAAACTCTAATTGTCTCTCCTCAAAAACATCACAGTTAACAATTATCTTTCAATTATCATGTAATGAAGCATCTTCAGAAGAACCAAAAGTCACGTGAGTTATCACAGTACTCCCTGATGGTAAAATTATGTCAAGGAAAGAGATAGTAAAGATGGTAGAAAAGATGGTCTTGTTTGCCTCTCTCTCATCCTTCTCTTTCATCTCCAGCACTATTGTGCCAGTGTGCCAACTAGAGAGAGCATCTGTGTTCCCAGAGGAGGAAGAGTGAAATAATTGTGGGACTTGGCATTGGAACTCAGGGCTGCCATTTCACACAGGGCAGAATTCTGCTTACACACACAGAAGGAGCATTTACACCAGCCTGACTGTAGGGAAATTCTCTCCCCCTGGCCAGTAATAGAAACTTGAGTTCCAGTAAGTGCTGACCCCAGCTAGCAAAAGATTACTTGGGTGTTGGAATAAATTTTGAAGGCAGCCTGGCCAAAAAGACAGCAGACCTTGGCTAATTTATACAATTGTGCTGTCTTAGAGCTAATGGACTTGGACTATATGTGACCCAGTGAGATACTAGCAGTGGTCGAAAAGCCAGTGCCTGTGCCACCTCTCCCCCAACATTAGTCGGTGTATCTTGGGGATAGCCTTCTTCTACTTGGGAAAAGGAAAGAGAAGAGCACAGTGGACATGGTTTTCTAACTTGGGTGCCAGCTTAGCCATAGGAAAATAAAGTACCAAGAAGACGCCTGAAGCCCTAATGGCAGGCCTTCATTCCTGGATAGCATTTCTAGATTTTCCCTGAACCAGAAAGAAACAGGATTCCCTAAAAGTGAGGACCAGTTCTGACAAGATTCACCAACCTGCTGACTAAAGAGCCCCTGGGTTTTGAATAAACACCAGAGGTAGCCAGTCACCCAGTTACCATCTGTGACACTGGGCTAGCATCTGTGTCATGTGGTGCAGTCACAGCTGAGGTGGCCATAAGGGAGTACCCACATTTGCCACCCTCCTCCCAGCTTCAGCAGCCTAGCACAGACAGTGAGAAAAAAGAGAAAAAACCCAAGAAATTCTTCCGTATCTCTCACTCAAGCCCGCCAAGGTGGCACCATCAGGAGTCTGCAAGAATCAGAACATTACTAGGCTTAAAGTACCCACAGTGAATTATGGCTGCAAGTTTCCAAAGACATAGATCATAATACTTGATTCACTTTAAATCTCTAGAAAGTATTCTCAAGAAGGACAGGTTCAAACAAGTTCAGACTATGAAGATTAAAATAAATACCTAACTCTTTAATGTCAAGACATTGATGAACATCCACAAGTATCAAGAACACTCAGGGGGATGTGACCTGACTAAATGAACTAAATAATACACCAATGACCAATCCTCGAGTGATGAAGATACAAACATTCAAAGTAGCTGTTCTGAAGAAGTTCAATACAAAAATATAAAAGCATATTTGCTCATGATTATGTAAAGGAGATATAACATATCATGGAAAAGTTTGTAGATTTAATGCTATAAATAAAGCTGCTAAAGGTTTTTCTTATGACTAATTATTTATATTCTTTTCTGAAACTAGTTTTTGCCAGGTAATTAGCTAACATTATAGAGAACAGAAGACATATGTCTTCCTTAATAATCTATAAGTGTGAAGATTTTTAAAGTCATGGTTCACCATGAAAAGATGTGATCATAAATAGCCTTAAAACTTACATGCCCTCATGATTCCCATATTAGGAAAGAGGGAGGGATAGTAAAAGAATCTAAGAATCCTGGTTAAAGAAAAAAATTATGTGTAACAGTTTTAAAATATTTATAAAATGACTTAATCACCCAAAGTTCCAAACTGAAGTGGTATAGGTGATGTTAATATTGTTAGCCATTAATTTGTTTAAACACTCAGTAAATTAGCTTGTACAGTTCTATACATTTTAATTAATATTATTATATAACAGTTCTTTGATGGGATCAGAAAATGACCTTGTGAGAATAATGCCAGAAAGTAGGGTCTTATTATTTAAAGAACATTTTAACATATAATGAAGTTAATGATTAAGTCTTTTTTTATTATTATTGTTTCAGGTTCATTGAGGATACAAAGAATTAGGTTATACTGTTTGAATTTGTTAGGTAAAGTTTCTCTTATAACTTATCATGCCCCCAAAACGTGTGCCATAGACCTAACCCTCCAGACCCCTTTCTACTCACATGTCCCCGCTCCTTCATTCCCATGTTCCTCCCCATGAATTGATTTGTGTTTTTCTCTTTCGTGGGTATGCATTAGATCATCTACTGGCTTCATATTTGAATTAAGTATGTTGGATTCTTGCTTCTCCATTCTTATGATTCTTGATTAAGAACAATGTGTTACACCTCCTCCAGGTTAATATAAAAGATGTAAAGTCTCAATCTTTTTTAAATGGCTGGATAGTATTCATGGTATACATATACCACAGTTTGTTAATCCATTCCTGGGTTGGTGGACATTTAGATTGTTTCTACATTTTGGTGATTGTAATAGAGCTGCAATTAACAGATCAAGCACAAAAGTCCTTATGATAAAAGGATTTATTTTTCTTCTAGGTAGATGCCTAGTAATGGGTTTGCAGGATCAAATGGGAGGTCTCATTTGAGTTCTTTGAGGATTCTCCATACTTTCTTCCAAAAAAGTTATATTAGTTTGCAGTCCCACCAGCAGGGTAAAAGTGTTCACTTCTCTCCATACCCACTTCAGCATCTGCAGCTTTCAGACTTTGTGATGTGGGCTATTCTCACTGGGGTTAGGTGATATCTCAGGGTGGTTTTGATTTGCATTTCTCTGACAATCAGGGATGATGAGAATTTTTTCAAATGTTTTTTGGCCACTTTTCTGTCTTCATCAGAGAAGGTTCTGTTCATATTTTTTGCCAAGTGTTAGATGGGATTGTTTGCTTTTTTTTTTTTTTTTTTGTCGTTGTTGATTAGTTTGAGCTCTCTGTAGATTCTAGTTATCAACCTTTTGTCAGATTCAAAGCCTTTTCTCATTCTGAAAGTTATCTTTTTGCTTTGCTTGTTGTGTTCTTGGCTGTGCAAAAGCTTTTCAGCTTATTAAGTCCCATTAGTTAATTTTTGTTGTTGTGATGGTCACTGGAGTCTGTTGTAAAACCTTTCCTGGTCCAACATCATCAAGAGTTTTCCTCACACATTCTTTTAAGACTTTTATCATTTTGTGTCTTAGATTTAAATTTTTATACATCTTGAATCAATTTCTGTAAGTGGTGAAAGTTGTGGGTCAAGATTCAGTCTTTTACATGTGGTTATCCAGTTCTTTCAGCACCATTTGTTGAATAGGAATTCTTTTCTCCACTGTATATTTTTGTTTGGTTTAACAAAGATCAGATGGCAACTAGAGACTGGTTTCATCTCTTGGTTTTCTATTCTGGTCCATATGTCTGCCTATTGTCTCTTTTTTTGGCAATACCATGCTGTTTTGATTACTGTAGATTTGTAATACAGTGTGAAGTCTTGTAGGTTGATGCCTCAAACTTTGTCTTTTTTACTAAGAATAGCCTTGGTTATATGGTTCCATACAAAATGAAGTACTGTTATTTCCAGTTCTTCAAAATATGATGTTGGTAATATAATGGGGATCGAATTGAATCTATAACTTGCTTTCGGTAGAAAATAACATTTTGAAGTTGTTGATTCTTTCCAGCCAAGACTATGGTATGTTCTTCCATTTCTTTTTTTTTTTTTTCTATGCTTATTTTTTTTTTTTGCCTTTTATTTAGTTTTTTTTTATTAAATCATAATTGTATACATTGATATGATCATGGGGCATCATACACTCGCTTCATAAACCATTTGACACATTTTTATCACAGTGGTTAACATAGCCTTTCTGGCGTTATCTCAGTTACTGTGCCAAAACATTTACATTCTACATTTACCAAGTTTCGCAAATACCCCTGTAAGATGCACCACAGGTGTGATCCCACCGATCCCCCTCCCTCTACCCACCCCCCCTTCCCACTTCCCCCTATTGTTAAGTTCTAGCTGGGTTATAGCTTTCATGTGAGAGTCCCAAATTAGTTTCATAGTAGGGCTGTGTACATTGGGTACTTTTTCTTCCATTCTTGGGATACTTTACTAAGAAGAATATGTTTCAGCTCCATCCATGTAAACATGAAAGAGGTAAAGTCTCCATCTTTCTTTAAGGCTGCATAGTATTCCATGGTGTACATATACCACAATTTATTAATCCATTCGTGGATCGATGGGCACTTGGGCTTTTTCCATGACTTAGCTATTATGAATTGGGCTGCAATAAACATTCTGGTACAAATATCTTTGTTATGTTGTGATTTTTGGTCTTCTGGGTATATGCCCAGCAGAGGAATTACAGGATTGAATGGCAGATCTATTTTTAGATCTCTGAGTGTTCTCCATATATCTTTCCAAAAGGAATGTATTAATTTGCATTCCCACCAGCAGTGCAGAAGTGTTCCCTTTTCTCCGCATCCACGTCAACATCTCTGGTCTTGAGATTTTGTGATATAGGCTAGTCTCATTGGAGTTAGATGATATCTCAAAGTAGTTTTGATTTGCATTTCTCTGATGATTAAAGATGATGAGCATTTTTTCATATGTCTGAAGGCCTTGCGCCTGTCTTCTTCAGAGAAGTTTCTCTTCAAATCCCTTGCCCAGCCTGCGATGGGATCCCTTGTTTTTTTCTTGCTGATGCGTTTGAGTTCTCTGTGGATTCTGGTTATTAAACCTTTGTCAGAGATATACCCTGCAAATATCTTCTCCCATTCTGAGGGCTGTCTGCTTGCTCTGCTTACTATGTTCTTAGCTGTGCAGAAGCTTTTTAGTTTGATCAAATCCCAGTAGTGTATTTTTGAAGCTGCTTCAATCGCCCGGGGGGTTCTCCTCATGAAATACTCACCCAGACCAATTTCTTCAATGGTTTTCCCTGCATTCTCCTCTAGTATTTTTATAGTTTCATGTTTTAAGTTTAAATCTTTAATCCAATGAGAGTCTATCTTAGTTAATGGTGAAAGGTGTGGGTCCAATTTCAGTCTTCTGCAGGTTGCCAGCCAGTTCACCCAGCACCATTTGTTAAATAGGGAATCTTTTCCCCACTGAATGTTTTTAATTGGCTTCTCAAAAATCAAATAGCGGTAAGTAGCTGGATTCATCTCTTGGTTCTGTACTCTGTTCCAGATATCTACTTCTCTGTTTTTGTGCCAATACCATGCTGTTTTGATCACTATCGATTTGTAGTAAAGTCTGAGGTCTGGTAGTGTGATTCCTCCTGTTTTGTTTTTATTTCTGAGTAATGTCTTGGCTATTCGAGGTTTTTTCTGATTCCATATAAAACGAAGTAATGTTTTTTCAAGATCTTTAAAATATGACAGTGGAGCTTTAATAGGGAGCGCGTTGAAATTATATATTGCTTTGGGTAGTATGGACATTTTGATAATGTTGATTCTTCCCAGCCATGAGCATGGTATGTTTTTCCATTTGTTAACATTCTCACCTATTTCTTTTCGTAGAGTTTCATAGTTCTCTTTATAGAGATCTTTCACGTCTTTTGTTAGGTAAATTCCCAAATATTTCATCTTCTTTGGCACTACTGTGAATGGGATAGAGTCCTTAACTGCTTTTTCAATTTGACTGTTGTTGGTGTATATAAAGGCTACCGATTTATGAATGTTGATTTTGTAACCTGAGACGCTGCTGTATTCCTTGATCACTTCTAGGAGTTTTGTAGTAGAGTCCCTAGTGTTTTCCAGATACACAATCATATCATCTGCGAAGAGCGAGAGTTTGATCTCTTCTGACCCTATATGGATACCCTTGATCGCCTTTTCTTCCCTAATTGCGGTGGCTAAAACTTCCATTACAATGTTGAAAAGCAATGGAGACAATGGGCAGCCTTGTCTGGTTCCTGATCTGAGTGGAAATGATTCCAATTTAACTCCATTCAATATGATATTGGCTGTGGGTTTGCTGTAGATAGCCTCTATCAGTTTAAGAAAAGTCCCTTCTAGACCAATTTTCTTGAGTGTTCTGATCATGAAGGGATGCTGGATATTATCAAAAGCTTTTTCTGCATCAATTGAGAGAATCATATGGTCTTTGTTTTTTAATTTGTTTATGTGCTGAATTACATTTATAGATTTACGTATATTGAACCAGCCTTGAGACCCTGGGATAAAACCAACTTGGTCATGATGTATAATTTGTTTGATGTGTTGCTGGATTCTGTTTGTTAGGATCTTGTTGAATATTTTTGCATCTATATTCATTAGTGATATTGGTCTATAATTTTCTTTTCTTGTTGGGTCTTTTCCTGGTTTGGGGATCAGGGTGATATTTGCTTCATAGAACGTGTTGGGTAGTCTTCCTTCTTTCTCTACATTTTGGAACAGGTTGAGTAATATAGGTACTAATTCCTCTTTAAAGGTTTGGTAGAATTCTGACGTGAAACCATCTGGTCCCGGGCTTTTCTTTTTAGGGAGGTTTTGTATAGTTGATGCTATTTCTGAACTTGATATGGGTCTATTCAACATTTCCACTTGATTCTGGTTAAGTCTTGGAAGGTGGCGTGCTTCCAAGTATCGGTCAATTTCCTTCAGATTTTCATATTTCTGAGAATAAAGTTTCTTGTAATATTCATTAAGGATTTTTTGGATTTCTGATGAGTCTGTGGTTATTTCGTCTTTGTTGTTTCTGATTGATGATATTAGAGATTTTACTCTTTTCTTCCTGATTAGGTTGGCCAGAGGTTTATCTATTTTATTGACCTTTTCAAAAAACCAGCTTTTTGATTTATTGATCTGTTGTATTATTCTTTTCTTTTCAATTTCATTTAATTCTGCTCTAATTTTGGTTATTTCTTTTCTTCTACTGGGTTTGGGGTTGGAATGTTCTTCCTTTTCCAGTTGCGTGAGATGTCCCATTAAGTTGTTAACTTCCTCTCTTTCCGTTCCTTTGAGGAAGGCTTGCAGTGCTGTAAATTTCCCTCTTAGAACTGCCTTTGCAGTGTCCCAGAGGTTCTGATAGTTTGTGTCTTCATTGTCGTTTTGTTCCAAAAAATTGGTGATTTCTTTCTTAATCTCATCTCTGACCCAGCTATCATTCAGCATAAGGTTATTTAACTTCCATGTTTTTGTATGGGTATGCAGATTCCTGTTGTTACTCAATTCAAGTTTTATTCCATGATGGTCCGAGAAGATGCATGGAATAATTTCTATTCCTTTAAATTTACTGAGGTTAGACTTGTGACCTAAAATGTGGTCAATTTTGGAGTAAGTTCCGTGGGCTGATGAGAAGTATGTGTATTCAGTTTTGTTGGGATGAAATGTTCTGTAGATGTCTGCTAAATCTAAATATTGGATGGTTAGGTTTAAATCTAAGATTTCTTTGCTCAGCTTCTTTCTGGAGGATCGATCCAACACTGCCAAGGGAGTGTTGAAATCTCCAATGATTATGGAGCTGGAGGAAATCAAGTTTCTCATATCTGTTAGAGTTTCTCTTATAAATTGAGGTGCATTCTGGTTGGGTGCATAGATATTAATAATTGAGATCTCGTCATATTGAGTATTACCCTTAACAAATATGAAGTGACCATTCTTGTCCTTCCTTACTTTTGATGGTTTAAAACCTACTGTATCTGCAAATAAAATTGCAACACCTGCTTTTTTCTGATTACCATTTGCCTGAAATATGGATGACCATCCTTTCACCCTGAGTCTGTATTTGTCTTTTAAGTTGAGATGTGACTCTTGTATGCAACAAATATCTGGCTTGAGTTTTTGTATCCAGTCAGCTAACCTATGCCTCTTTAGAGGACAGTTTAAGCCATTCACATTGATGGAGAGTATTGATAAGTCTGGTGGAATTTTTGGTATCGAGTTTTTGAAAGGTCCAGTGGACATTTTTAATCCTTTCGCCAGTGTGGAAGTTGGAGTTTGATCCAAAGTTTCTGAGTGAGTTTACTTTTGTGGTATAGGATTGGGTTGGTCATTGTGGAGGATAGGTCTGAGAACATCCTGAAGAGCTGGTTTACTTATGGCAAATTTTTTCAACATGTGAATGTCATTGAAGTATTTAATTTCTCCATCATAGATGAAACTCAGTTTAGCTGGATACAAGATCCTGGGTTGAAAGTTTTTTTGCTTTAGGAGATTAAAAGTTGATGACCAGCCTCTTGTGGCTTGAAAAGTTTCAGCAGAGAGATCTGCAGTTATTCTAATATTCTTACCTTTGTACGTTATAGTTTTCTTTTGCCGGGCTGCTTTGAGAATCTTCTCTTTCATGTTAAGTTTAGTGAAGCTATTTATGATATGTCTGGGGGATGACTTATTGGGGTTGAATCGTGCTGGGGTTCTGAATCTGTCTGCTATCTGAATTTCAGATTCTCTAGGCATGTCTGGAAAATTTTCTTTCATAATTTCATGCAGAAGGGCCTCTGTGCCCTCGGAGGCGACTTCATCGTTCTCAGAAATTCCTATAATCCTTATGTTGCTTTTTTTCGAATTATCTGAGAGTTCTCTGAGTGAGTGATCCGTTTTTGCTCTCCATTTCTCTTCCTCTTTGAGAGATTGGGAGCGTTCGAAGACTTTATGTTCAATGTCAGAAATCCTTTCTGCTGCTTGCTCCATTCTGTTACTGAGGGATTCTACTGTATTTTTCATATCTTTGAGGGCTGTAAGTTCTTGCTTCAGTGTGTCTAAGTCTTTGGTGGTTTTGTCTTTAAATTCGTTAAATTCTTGAGACAATTTTTGAATTTCTCCTCAAATTCCTAATTCCATTTTATTAATCTTGTCTGCAATCCAAATTCTGAATTCAATTTCTGACATCTCAGCCAGTTGTTTATGAATGGGATCTTCAATCACATCTGCTGTATCTTTTCTTGGGGGGGTTGATCTATTCTGTTTATTCATGTTACCAGTGTTTTTCCGCTGATTCCACCCCATGGTTATTTTACTCCCTTTGGTTTTTCCCTTGGGGTTTTATCGAGGGCCCGTACAGTGTTGTGGCCTGAGAAACTGGGGCCCTGTCTGGTGTGGTGAAGCAAAGTGGTTCTGTCTTGCTTTCAGCTAGTTTCTGTTCTATCCTATTGCAATTTCTACTCTGGCTTGAAGTCTCAGCTGTGTGGAAAAATCAGCAATTAAGTCACCCCGCCTGCCCACCTCTGGCCCTAGTTGGAAAAGGAGAATCAAACCTTCCTACATTCGCACACCCAGGGCACTGCCTGAAAAGTCCTCAGTCTATTAGCCCAGTTCAAAGGTCCAAATCACCTGTCTCAATCGGCACTTGTCTCGCGTGGGAGAGTTCAAGAGGTCTCTGGGAACTGGATCACAGGGGCCTGGTGACTCCTCTGACATGGCTCACCCCAGTGCAGCATGGAGTCAGGAGGAGCCACCCAGCAAACAGAGCAGTCTGGGAAGGTTGACGTCTCCTTCCCCACTTTGCCCCTCCGTCGGACCCAGTCACTGGTATCTCTGCAGATGGCTAACCCAGTTGCCTGCAGTGAACAGACACTCCAGGGGTTTGCACCTGCCTGAATCACAAGGAAGTCTTCCAGGCCCCCGCAGACTGCCGCTATCTAGCAGGAGGAGATGGGGCCTGACATCTTTGAGTGTTTGATGCAGGGGATGGGAAGGAGGTGTTCACTCAGGCTTAGCCCCGTCCCTGATGGATGCTGCTAACAGAACAGAACAGAACAGAACAGACAACTTTGTGGGGTTCTGTCTCTGTTCCTGTCGATATCGCCTACAGAAGACGGGCTGTTTTGAGTTCAAATGTCTTTGCTGCTGGAGATTTGCGTCCGAACACCTCTCTGGGTCGGCCCCGCCCTGGAAGCTTCCTGGGTTTGTGAGCCGTGTCAGGAAATCCCCCGCTCACCGGTGGCCTCCTCTGGTTCCCCAGGGAGACACGGGGTGTGACCTCAGAATATCCAGAAGTGAGCGTTCTGCCGTTAAAGAAAAAACGGCTGTTGATCTACCTCCAGGGAACTGCTGCTCTGGTGTGGGCACTCAGGCGACCCTTTTCTCCTCTGTCCCACGCCCCAGAGTCAGCACTGAGCGGCCGCAGTTTGTGCTGGGTCCACACCCTCAAGAGATCCCCCAAGAATCAGAATTCTTGGGGGATGGGCCCCCAGACCCCGATTGGGAGTGGGGGGGAAGCTAGAGTTTCATTCAGTTTTACGCAACACTACGGCCCGGGGAGGGCTCCTGCACTGCACCGCAGGGAAGTGCCGCCAAGGCTTGATTTCCCCTCAGCAGAGTGCCCTCTCCTCGCTCACGTGTCCCAGAGTCGGCACTGACCTGACGCAGCTCAGGCACTGTGCACTGCCCTTGAGAAATCACCCAAGGATCCGAACTCCTGGGGGATAGGCCCTCAGACCCCGAGTGAGAGTAGGGGCTCTCAGCTCTCAGCGGGGAAGCTAGAGTCTTATTCAGTCTTGTGCCCCGTAATGTTGCCCGGGGAGGGTTGTTGCACTGCACCACAGGGAAGTGCCGCCAAGGCGTGACTCCCCTTCAGCCCGGTGCCCTCTCCTCACTCGCGCGCCTCAGAGTCAATGCTGACCAGTCGCAACTCGGGGACTGTCCACTCCCCTTGAGAAATCACCCAAGGATCTGAACTCCTGGGGGACAGGCCTCCAGACCTCAGTGGGCGGGAGGGGAGCTCCGGGGATTCAGGGTTGCCGGCAAAGTAGTCCAAAAGTTTTATTCAGTTTTATGCCCGGCAGGAGAACGCCACGGCACCCCAGTAGGGGAGGTAGGTCCAGTTTTTAGAAGGTCTCTCCCTGGAGTGTAGTGGGAGGGCCTTTAATTTCTGCCTGCTTGTTCAATTGTGGGGCTCTTGAGCCAGTCTCATGGGGGAGGGAGACTCCCGTCCGCTTGGTGGTGGATTTTGTACCTTTTGTTTGCGTCCTTGTGATCATAGCTTGCCTCAGCGGTGTTGATGCGCGTTCTTCAACCTTCTCTCTTGGTGAGGCTCAAGTCCACCAGGATACTTACTAAATTCCTGTCCCTTAACTCTCCTTCTGGATGGAAGCCTCTGTTGAAAGCTGGCTTCAGTCCTCCATCTTGTCTCCCTCCCTGTTCTTCCATTTCTTAACATCTTCTGGTATTTCTTTTCTTACAGTTTTATAATTCTCTTTGAAAAGAACTTTTACTTCTTTTGTCTTAAGTATTTCATTTTCTTTGAGGTTACTGAGAAGGAAATTATGTCCTTAATTTACTTCTCAAGTTGGCTGTTACTGGCATATACAAAGGTTACTGATTTGTGGACATTGATTTTACACCCCGAGACACTACTGTATTTCCTGATGACTTCCAAAGAATTTTGTGATTGAATCTCTAGGATTTTATGTCAGCAGCAAAAAGCAAAAGTTTGGCCTCCAGCGCCCCCATTTGGATGCCACTTATATCTTCTTTCGCTGATTGCATTGGCTACAACTTCCAGCACAATGTTGAATAATAGTGGTGATAGTGGACAACCTTGTCTGGTTACAGTTCTAAGTGGAAAAGCTTTCTTGTCTAAGTGGAAAAGCTTCTTTCAATATGTTTCACTTGCATAATGCAAATAATAGGTGACAGGAAAAAAATAACAGTCATATGGAAAAATAAATTAGCTTTGAACGTCTATTTTTATATTCTAGATGACCTGGCATTAAATAAATTATCTAGCAATAGCCAGCCGTATGATAGTTCAAATATTCCCAGATATTCTACTAATATAGTAAATGTACTTATTTTACATCACCATATTTTCATATGCCACATTGTTATTATTACAAAGAAGAAACAGAATTTTGTTTAAAAATCACATTTGTTAATCATTTGACTTGTATCATTTTCATAGCATTATTGAAAAGCATTATAACTATTAATTATATTTTACATAATGTCTTAGTCTGTTTTGTGCTAGTACAACAAAAATATCTTAGACCACATAGTTTGCAAAGAACAGAAATTTATTTTTCATTATCTGGAATCTGGGAAGTCCTAGATCAAAGCATTTGCTTTTGGTGGCTGGTAAGAGTCTTCTTACTCTGTCTCAGGTGGCAGAGTCAGGAGGGCAAGCTAGCCAAACATCACATGAAGCTTCTCTTACAAACAGGTCTCAATCCCAGTCAGGTTGAAAAAAATCCTTCATGGACTAATTATATTTTATTAGCTCCAATTTCTAATACTATCATACTGGCAACACCAGAATTTTAGAGAAGACATGTTCAAACCATAATCCTTGAGTGGTAGTCAATAATTTTAACTGTTTTTCTGGTCTTGAAATCATGATAAGTAAATTAAAAATACTGTATTAGACATTTCTTAATGTACATTTTCTTAACCTATTTGTAAATATAATTGATCTTCATGATTCATGCATTATTCATTTGTGAATTTCCATCATCATTAAAATGTATTTTCATCCTACAAATAAAAAAATTGAGTCCCTGTATATGTATGTTTCCAGATGGGATAGAATGAAATCATGCTTTGCCTTCCTATTTCAGCTCTTATACTGTAGAAACCAATGTTCTTTTAGTCTCTTGTGTAGGGGCATGCTTTTCACATTGTACTTTCTGTTGGTAATTCTGTCTTTGAAGTGGACCCACTCTAGTACTGAGGTGCTATCTAGGGTTCCTAAGCATTAGAATACTGTGATGTGTCTTAACACAAAAAATATGTGTGTTAGATGAGCTTAATTTAGGAATGAACCATAGTGTTATTGGCCATGAGTTCAATATTAATGTATCTACAAGATGTCTGTTAAATTAAATTTCATTAAAGAGAAATATTCATCAAACAATGTATTGATTAGCACCCCAAAATGTGACTAAAAGTTCATGGCAACCTGATCTTGTATTTCCCACAGGAACAATGGTTCAGTATTCGTTATTTTAAGATTTGTAGTGATTTTATAGAACATACCTGCTGCTAATAATGTGAATCAACTGTATATATTTTAATAATTTAACAAGAACATGTGTGAATGTGATTCTTTGTGTAATTTTTCCTAGAATCAGATATAATAGATATATTATTTGGTGTTTCCCTTCTTTTGTTTTCACTTTGTTTCTCTTAGCCATGGGATGTTGACAATTTGTTTTTACTTTTTATGTCTATATCTCTCTTGCTAAATTCTATATGCAACATATTCATGCACACCTTACTTTGAAATCACGCTCTTTTACGGATTAGAAACTTCAGTTTTCTTATAGAAGCAATCTGTTCTTATTTCACATTTTTTCAGCTTTATTTTAATTGATATGACATAAAAGAAAAATTGATTTTTTAATCCCTTCATTCACTCACTCAGTATTTACAGACTATTTTTGAACTGAAGTGATTGTTCTTATCTACTTGCCATTTTTAATCGGGTGCTGCTCTTGCCTATTATTTATTTGTAAGAATTATTTTTATATAAACTATGATATTAGTTTATATATTAGCATTATATATTATTTTTATATAATCTAATTTCATAGTTTGTATAGCTATTTTTATTTCTATAGTGTAGAGTAAATAAATTAAACTAATACCTTTCTTTTATCAGACCTATATTCCTCTATCATCTTCTCCTAGTCTGTGAATTATCTTTGTTTTCATAGTGTCTTTTGAAGAAACAAAGTTTTTTTATTACTAACCAAAGTTTTAATTTTCATTAAGTCTAACATAAATTTTTAAAAAATCATTTGCATTTCTCTAAGACTTATTTGCCTAGCTAAAGGTCACAATGATGTTTTCTATGTTTTCTTCTAGGAATTTTATACATTTGTTTTTCTTATAAATCTGCAAATTATTTGAATTAATTTGTAATATGTTGTGAGAAATGTATACTGTTTTTATTTTTCTTGTGAAAGTCCAATTGTTCCAGCACCATTTGTTAAAACACCCATCTTTCTTTAAAGTATTATGTTGGATATGGCCTTGTTTTTATGAATCTGTTTCTAAAGTTCACTGATCCAGGTGTCTTTCCTTTTGTATATACAATACTGTTGAATTATGAGTATGGAAAGTTTTGAATCAGGTCCTGTTATTGTGAGAATGTTGTTTTTAATATTGGCTATCCTATCAACTTGTCAAATAATTTCACTTTAATATGCTTTTGTTGTATCATAAATCTTTATTTCTCTGCCAGGCCTAACTAAGTTAGCATTTGTGTAGCTTTCTCACATTGTGAAATAGTCTCAATATCATTGATCATGAAAATAGTATTTTCAAAATTAGTTTTAATTTCAAATAAAGATAAAAATTATGATGTGCCTACATTTATTTCATGGTGGAAGCATCTACACACACAAGTATTAATATATGTTTGTGTGCATTATATGTTTTTCAAATTTACCCAGGTAAAGGTAATAGTATAAAGACAATAATGAGATATATTTCCTTTAAAGTTTCTCAATCTAATGATTTTTAAAATGTGGCTGTTTGTTCTTTTGAATTATATTTATTTATATTGTTTTACTAAAAACTGTATAACAAATGCTCTAGAACACATAGTGCATTATTTATAAGGCTGTGAATAAATACTTCTGTTTAAACAATTATATTACCTTCATCATCATCTTTTTTTCCTAAATTATCATGTCTGATCAAAAAGGTCAGTTTGACTTATAATCCATACATTTATTGCAGGTTGAACATCTCCATCTGAAAAATCTGAGCTTCTCTTAAATCTGAAACTTTTGGAGCATCTACATGACACCATAAATAGAAGATTCCCTATCTGACCTTATGTGAAGAATGACAGGCAAATGTAGATAAAATTTTGTTCTCTTCATAAAATTATTAAAATATTGCATATAATCATGTTCAGGATATATCTATGAGGGGTATATAAAACCTAAATTTTGGGTTTTGATATAGGTCCTATGCTCCAAAAAATTTCATTATATAAATGTGAAAATACTGAAATCCAAAACACTTCTGGTCTCAAACATTTTAGATAAGGAATATCCAACCTGTATATGTATTGATATATGTATATCTAGATATCTATGTTCATATGGCGTAAAATAATAGCCTCAATTTTAGTACCATGAATATCTATTGCCTGTAGTATTCCTCACCCTTAGAACACATAATGAAGAAATATAATTATCTGCAAAATATCATACTGCTGTAGCTTCAATGGGGACTAAAGATATGAAATAAAAATTAGTTTTAAGATTTGGAGAAATGAAAATTGATAGCTTTCTTACTAGTGTCATTATTTAGTTTCTTATTAGTGTCATTATTTGAAACAGTTGTTAAGTGTTTTTCAAACTATTTTTCAGTTGATTAAAGTTTTATGTTAGCAAAACAGAACATCAGGCATAAAGTTGACTTGAAGTTAGTTGTTTGAAGTTGACTCCAAAGCAAATATAGACTTAAGAACAAAACCTTACATTTGGCAAGATGGTTCTGTGGTAAGAATTATGCTTTCCACTTTAGAAAATATTTTTTTATATTAAAGAAGAATTATACCAGTTTTCCCAAGTTTTCCTTTAATGAGAAAAGAAGGCAAAGAAAGAAAATTCATAAAGAAAGGATGAGTAGAGTAGTTGACATGAAATCACATTGCTGTAACCTGTGATTCATGAGTGCTATTTTACATAATTTGTAACACTTGTAAATTTGTCCTTTCACTAAAGAAAACTTTGATTTTCATGCAATTTCTCTTCAAAATTATATTACCACAATCATCAGCTTTAAACATGACAGGCTATTGTTCATGTTGCCAAAGAAAATGCATACGATAGTAATTATTTTCTACATTTATGTTTTATATTTTTTGCGGTCCTAACTTATTCTTAAGACTCTATGATTCAAGTGGTTGATTATTGTTATTACTACTTCCTATCTTAATCAAATGTGCCCATTCATTTGCCTGGACTTCTCATGTCTCACCAGTGTTAAATACAGCAAGGAGAAAGCCTCAGCTTAAATGCCACATCTTATGTATGGCAAGCTAGAAGATGGATAGGACCAGATGATGAGGTTAATATTTATCATGATTATTCATGATTATAAATATGTTTTTTATTTTTCTTTTTCTGTTTCAGACATTACACAAGTTTCTTATCTGTTAGAAGGATGTAAGGTTGAGAATAAAATCTAGAATCTAGTCCCATAGAGGCCACATCTTCTTTGCTATATATTTACTAAGTTTTCATTTGTTCAGAATTGGGTAAAAATCCAATAGACTCATATTTCCTCGATGGCTTACACACTGAAACATTATTCACTTACATTTACCATTTGATTTTTAATGATATTTTAAAAAGTAAAAATGTCATTATGTTCATTTTGCTTTTTAAAAAATAGCCCACATCACAAAGTCTCAAAGTTGCAGATGCTAGCATGAATGTGGAGATAAGGGAACACTTCTACACAGCTGTGGGACTGCAAACTAATACAAACTTTTTGGAAGGAAGTATGGAGAATCTTCAAAGAACTCAAATTTGACCTCTCATTTGATCCTGCAATCACATTACTGATCATAAACCCAGAAGAAAAAAATTCTTTTATCAAAAAGAATAGACTGTTATTGCAACTCAATTACAATCACCAAAATATGGAAACAGTCTAGATGCCCACCAACCCAGAAATGGATTAACAAGCTGTGGTATATGTATACCATGGAAGACTATTCAGCCATTAAAAAAAGATGGAGATGCCACACCTTTTGTATTAACCTGGAGGAGGTGGAGCACATTGTTCTTAGTCACAATCACAAGAATGGAGAAGCAAAGAACTCAATATACTTAATTCTAATATAACAACAGTAAATGATCTAATAAAAGGGGTGGAGTAGGGGAATGAGGGAGCAGAGAGAGGGGAGAAGGGTGGGTTAGGGGGTCACGGTATATGGCGCACCTCTTGGAGGTAGGACACAATTACGAAAGGGACTTTACCTAATAACTACAATCAGTGTAAGCTAATTCTTTGTACCTCAATGATTCCCAAGCAATATAAAAAAAAAAATACATATAAGGGTTCATGCTTTAAGTTAGATATACAGGTAGATAATTACTAAGGCTTTGTCATGGTTTCTTCTTTTTATTTCTTAGAAATTTTCTATTGTCTAAGCCATTTTTGAAGACATATGTGTATGTATGTGTTTGTGCTTATATATGTGTGTGTGTGTGTATGTATATAGTGAATTTGTATTTAGTAGTCACTCTTCCCAATTGGATATAATAGAGATTAAGGCATCTTATGAATGATGGGTAAATGGCCTATTATGTGAAATTATTTCAAACTTAGAAATCTCCACCTGGCATAACACTATTTGTTCAAACACAAACCAACTACTTCCTTTATTTCATTTCATATATCCTGGTCAACCATGAACCATTAATAACTACTTTTGAGTACCACACTCTGACAACCTTTACATCAAGCCAACAATAGCATGATCTACACCATATTTTCCTGGCTTGTTGATGAGTATGCCATGTGGGACAGAGTTAAGAGACTTCCTAAGGTCAAGCTCCATTACACTTCCTGTAGATTGAAGGAATCAAGGCCATTATTCTGTCATAGTACAAAATACATTTGGTTTGACAATGATTTGTACTCAAGCCATGCTATTTATAACTGAGCACTTTGTGATCCTCAAAGGGTTTGCAAATTGGTCTTTGAATGATAACCTGTGGTACCTTTCTCCATTTTAGTTAAAGTAGTTAGTCTATGGTATGCATCACTATTTTTCTTCTTTGAAAGGTACTTTCTTGTTGTTAAAGCTTGTAAAAATAGTATCAAAATGTGAATTGACATGGGACAACTAACTGTACAAGTATGATGATTTTTATAATAAAATGTTTTGGTACCAATATATATGGATCAGTTTCTAACAGAAAGATAAATAATTCAATTCAACTGTTCATGGGATATAATTTGCCAGCTTTTGCGATAATTCAACTAAGTGTTAAATCAGATATATCTGTAAACACTCAGCTGATCATTTTATAATAGCTAGCAGAACACAAGATCCTAATTTTCAAATCTGTCCTTGCCAGTTTGAAGGTTACTTGCCATCTTGATTAGAACTGTCAGGCCTCATGACATTTATTACATAGTGTTCTTGTTAGGGTTGCTTATTGAAACTATTAGCCTTTTCTTTTGACATTTGCTGTTCTGCATGAATGAGTGTGCTTAGGATCCTGTAAACTTGTATCACTTTGAAGGTAGTCTAAGTATAATTCAGATTAAATGAGTTGCAAAAATGTCATCTTAACTGAATTATTTTTGTTTAAAATTATAATCTAATGTTTTACTTAATGATTTTGCTTTCTTCCTTTTTTTCTTTTGTCAATCTACAGTATCTAATGAAGGCATTTGAAAATTTATCTTTAGAATTACAATAATAATAGTTAGTTCAAAAGTGCTAAGTGGCCAATAATAGGACATGAATACAGTGAATACATTTTAAAATGTATTTCAAAATAACAAGTTTTACTTCTCAGAAGGCTAACTTGAAAAACCAAAACAATCACTTTTAAACTACATGTAATAAGCCATAATTTGTGCCCCACATAAGAATTGATCTCTTTTTCTTCCATTCTCCAATTACAATATGTACTTACAGAGCACATTACCAAATGGTTGCCATATAGATAAGTAGGTACATATTTGTTTCATTATTTTGAGTGAATATAAAGGTAGGATAGGAGTTACATTTTTACTTTCTCAGTTCCCAACACAGTGTTTTTAATGATATTAGCTCTTCAATTTTAACTCAAGTGAATGAAAAATAAAATCCTTTTTTTTTCTTTTTTAAGAAATTGTTCGGGGGTATGGTGGCTCGCACTTTTAATTCCAACATTTTGGGAAGCTGAGATAGAAGGATTATCTAAGGCCAGGAGTTTAGATCAGTTTGGACAATATAGCTAAGACCTCCCTCTCTACAAAAAATTAAAAAGAAATAGCATGTTGTGATGCTGCACATCTATGGTCCCAGCTACTTGGCAGGTTGAGGCATGAAATTGCAGTGAGCTGTGATTGCAGCACTACACTCCAGCCTGGGCAACAGTGCCTGGCTCTGTCATAATAAATAAGTAAAATTGTTTGTAAAATTATGAAATAATTTATGAGTATTTTCCTTTGAGGCACTTTAAAATACAGTTTAGCTCATTACTAGCTATACTTTAAAAGTTTAGTAGTTTATAAACTTAAGATATATATTTATACTTCCATAGGTATAAAATCTGATTTCAAGAATTAAAGAAATGTGTTTGAGGCTAAGATTTAGTTCAGCAAATATTTTATACAAGTTGTCCCTCAGAATATGCAGGAGATTGGCTGTGGGATGTCTGTACCCCAATACATGCATACTCATGTTCCCCACATAAGTGGACCTGCGCAGTTCAAACTCATGTCAAGGGTCAATGGCAGTAAAAGAAGATTGCCTAATTTCATTTAGAAGCAATTTTAAAATTAGTGGAATATTTCCATGTAAATATAGACTGGTTTTCTTTAACTTGTTTTACTTCTCTCTGAATGCTCAAAAACAACAGATTTTGAAAAATAAAAACAGGTCATCGATTTGCAAAGTTGTCAGAATAAACATATAAATGGAAAGCAGTGAAAGGGAGGGGACCACCTCATGTGGTACAATTATCAATTTAAAGTATGTATATTTACATACACCACACTTTAATCTTTGTTCCAGTCCCCCTGGGCATGAAAAGCCTTTGCTGTTTGTTTTCTCTGCTTGCTACTATTGAGATGAACATTATATTGAGGTAGAAACAAAACAACTTTAATAATAATTTTCAGATGAAGGAATTAAGTCTCACAATGGGCCATTGGCTTTCTCTCAATCATATAATGCCAATATATATATTTTTCTTTTATAAGAAAGTGTCCACCAGAATTCCTAATTTTGTCACGTATTTTTCTAAAGACAACTGACATATCCCTGGTTTTTTTTTTTTTTGCTGTTGTTGTTTGTTTGTTTTTGTAGTAATATAGCAATATTGGGTATTACCCATTGGGCATTACCCATTCTTTGTAAGGACAAAGATATAATATGTACTACTTATTTGACAAATTTTTGCTCAGCCTCTATTAGCAAAGATATTCAGTCAAAAGTGCCACTCAAATACAAGATTCTGTCTACTGTACTGTAGAGATTTTAACAATATTTATTGGCACCATAGTTTAATAACATTTTGTGGTAAACATTGAAGATACAGATATATAAAGTTAGAAGGATGACAGAAAAGTGTGAATTAAAATACAACAGAGCTACAAAATCTATTGTAGGAGCAGAGAATATAGTCAAGACCTCTGGGATTGGCACTAGCTCAGCCTGGAGGGAAGACAGCTTCTCCCAGAGCCACTTTCTCTGTGTGGTAAACCTGTATAATCTGAACAATAGCCAACATAGGGTTGGTGAGAAAGGCATATTTCATTCAATAATTAGGCCAATAGATGAGATCAAACCAATGATAATGGAAAAAAATATTTAGAGCAAGTTGAAACCAGAAACAAACAAACAAAAAATACCTTGGAATCTGAGCTCAAAGTAATATTTTGTGTTTGTGGTCAGTCTACTTTGTGTTTCAATCCTTGGAGTACACTAACGGTTTTAGCCACAGAACAACTAAAATAGATTCTTCTCCTTCCATGTTGAAAAGGTAAATAGACAATATTAGAGTTCACCTAAATTTAAGATAACAATATTATAGAATGATAAATTAAAAATCTCAGGGAAAAATAAGTGTAGAAAAATCTGCTCCAGGAAAAACAGTCACCCTATAGTGTCATTGACTCTTTATTTCAACTCCTTTGCAATTTTTCATGTTGAAAAAAAATATATATTTCCTTTTTAAATATTCTAATCTATTGGCCAAGTCTGTTCTTTTCTAGGACTCACTGAAACAACTCTCTTACCCTCTACTCTGTACTTTTGCAGACTGACAGAGTGAGTGAATAGGTGTACAATTAAGAATTCAGGTGGGGGTGGTGCCTGTGGCTCAAAGGAGTAGGGAGCCAGCCCCATATGCTGGAGGTAGTGGGTTCAAACCCAGCCCGGGCCAAAAAAAAAAAAAAAAAAAGATTTCAGGTAGTTCAGGTCAAGGTGGGTGGTCCTAGTGATTTGGGCATAATCTTGCCCTAGTTGCTTCATATTGACGTCATGTATTCCTTTTGAAAATAATGATGTAAGTTTTCTTTATTGTTGAGTAAAACTACCATGAAATAGATTGATATAAGGAACAAAGCATTTCTTATTCAAGTCTTTGTATTGGTACATATTCGTGCCATCCATAAGCAGAAGTTGATTACTTGCCATTTAAATTCCTGTGCTATGTTATGTAAGTATTTAGGGGAGAAGAGATTATTGCCTACCTTGCCCAAAGCTCATTAGCTACATGATGTTTAGAGTATACAAGTCTCAAAGGGGAGATGAGCAAATCTCAAAACCTAAAATAATTTTAGCATGAAAGATTCTTCAGGTTAAATGTGCTTCTTTTTAGCTAAAAAAAAAAAAAAAAGCTGAAGATGTGAGTGCCACATTTTGTTTTATAGCTTCACATTACTTCACATTCATGTACTTATTACCTGTTGAAACCCGAACAATTAACTTGTAAATCCAGTGATGTCAACTTGTAAAAGCCAGCTGACCATGTACTAGAAATTCTGTTCAACTTGGCATTACCTAGGTTATCTATTACATATTTTGTTCTCAGGCTTTTAAGTCCTAAAATCTATGTATATCTTCATTTCTAAGTTGATTAAACTTGGATTGGTTATCTTGTCATATTTTTTTCCATTGAAGCTATCATTAAATAATATCCAAATATCTAAAGACTCAAACAAAGATGATTTATTGATATACTTGAATACTGAGACACTTATATGACGCTAAGATATTAATTGATACCAAAATACGAATTTATTTTATGAACTAGATTTCTAAAGGGAAGTCGTACTAATTTCCTAGGGTATTCTGCTTTCAAATTTTGTTTTTTATTAGAAGTGTATTGGTTGAAGCTTGACTTAGAAGCTTGAATTGTTAAGAAGTTTGGTTTCAGTTTGATCCTTACTTTGTCCACATGCTAGTGATGTGACTTTGAAAAAGTCGCTGAATGTTTCCATATTCCAATTTTGTTGTCCATAAAATGGGGTCAGGTTTGCCCATCGTCAGCATGATGATTGTTATAAAAGTAAAAGTCAGCCTCATTAACTCACATTTGAGTATTGAATACGTTGCCGGTATACTACTATAATCTGGGTGAATAGTGGTGAATCAAATAGGCCCAATGACTCTTGCTCTGGAGCAAACAGAATGATGAGGAAACAAACAAAGGACTAATAACTATGTAAATAAATATATACAGTGGCCTTCTGCATCTGTGAGTTACATATCTGTGGATTCAGCCAACTGTAGATTAAAAATAATTTAAAATATTGCATCTGTCCTACACATGTACAGACTTTTTTTCTTGTTATTGTCCCATAAACATGGCAATATAGCAACTATTTACATAGCATTTACATTGTATTAAGTGTTATATGTAATCAAGAGTTGATTTAAAGTCTACAGGAGGACGTTCATAGGTTATGTGCAAATATTGTGCCATATTGTATCAGGGACTTGAGCATGTGTGGAGTTTGGTTTCTGCAGAGGTTCCTAGAACCCATCCCCACTGATACCAAGGGATGACTATAACTATAAATGATAAATTCTATAACGAACTGAATGGGACCCAATGAGTGTCAGGAGTACAGACAATCTGCCTTGGACCAATGTGGTTAATTCGTATTTCTAAAAAGCAGTGATATTTCAGCTGAGGCTGAAGGTACAGGGTAGAACCAGCTTCTCAGTAGTGGTAAGAAGAGTGGGATGATCAGAAAATTCAGTACGAATTAAGGAACAGAAGTAGTCAGGTTGTTAGAGATTTTGTAGACCTGAAAAAAAAAAAAAGGTCAATCTTTCTAGACTGAGTTGAAGGAGGACAGAGAGAAAACAGAGAGAGGAGAAAGTGAATTTTAATCAAGAATGAGTCTTGATATAAAAATATGACTCTGGCTCCCATACAGAAAAACGATAAGGGGAAGGCAAGACTGGGAGTGACACTGATGAAGCTACATGCAAAGGGCATATGTAAAACCTCCCCCATAGTTATCAATAAATTATAATGGTTATCTTTGCTTAGAAGTATTTCATGTATAATTAGAAATTCAGCATCATCATAAAGTAGCTAATAGGTTTATAGGTCTTTGAACTGAAGGTCAAATTATCGATAGTCTTTTCACTTGCTGCTACAATCTTGAGTACTTACTAGCATATTTTATAAAACCCTGGTATTGATAGTATCAAAATTTACTTTAACCTGCACTCTGCTTTTCTTCAATTGTCTTTTACAATTCACTTATTCATGCCTAGGAGGTTCATTATCACATTATTCATAACTAGTTCTCTACAATTAGGTCTAATGAATCTTTCTACAATGTATACATACGTATCCATCAAAACATCATTTTGTACCCCATAAATATACATAATTATTATTTGTTAAAATAAAACAATAAAAATAAATAAATATAATAGTACTATGTTTTAAAATAAATTTCTCTTCTCTTATTTCTCGGAGAAATTATTTTCCTATTTCATCCTAAGGAAGCAATCTATTATTTTTTTCTGGGAACTAGCATCTCCCCTTATGCTATTCTCCTAGGACAAGAAGAATTAAACATTAATAGTATATGTGACAACGTAGTATCTGTAAACATAATCTTTTTAAACTTTATATTTTTAGAGTTGCTTTATGTTTATTTTTAAAAGATTTTTTTAGCATTAATTGTAGTCTTTTTTCTCCCTTTCTCCCTTGCTCCTCTCTTTTTAAGTACTTTTAATTCAAAGGGAATGGTCTTCCTACACCAAGTAATCTTTCCATACTAAAATAAGACAACATGTTATTCTTGGTGTATTATTGTGCTAAAAATAATGTGTTGTTTTTTTTTTTGTTGTTTTTGTTTTTACATTTTCTGTCTTTTTGCTACTGGATTTCTAGAAAATAGAGCCTATATTATGCCTCTGATTTTTTCATTTCTTGCAAAGTAATTTTTCTTCACTATTTTGCTCTCATGAAGGTCATTACCTCATAAAGGTCATTCAATAGAGAAGTAATAGGCTATACTGCAAAATATAAATGTGTGTAATTAGTTCTACATTTTAAAAATAACATTATATTTATCATGAGATATTTTCTATTTTAGGGGACTAGGGGAGAATGGTCTCAAAAACAAATTATGTGGGTTCTAATTTTGGCTTCACTAATTACTTGTTTTTGTTATCACAGGTTATTACAAGTAAATAGATTGCAAGTTATTTAAGTTTTCATATCCTCATATGTAAACTTGGGATAATAACAGCACGCCACTTACTGAGTTGTGAAGATTCAATTATTTAATAAATTTAAATATCCCAGAACAGTGTTTGGTCCATTGTAATTCCTCTGTAAGTGTCAAGTACTGTCATTATTAATGACATTACTTATTTTTCCTTTTATGGTAGTAATTCCTAACAGATCTCCTTCCTTTCAGAGTGGAAAATCTTCATGGGTACTGTAGTATTTTGGCCATCTGCAAGTGCTGGTTTGGAAAAAATTCTTTCAAGTTTTTCAAGCATAACAAAGTTTTTTCAAAGTAGCAGCTTAATTTGTACATGTTCACTCCTGTGTCTCATATTATGCCTGGCAAATTGTAAGTGGTGAGTGAATATTATTAGATGCATGTATGAATGAATACCACTTAAAGTGTTTAGTCCAAAAAACTCTGGTACAATCTCAAATAAAATCTTAGAAACACTTCAAAAGGACTAAATGGTCACTTATTTATATGCTATTTGTTAGTTTTTTTTTTTTTAAATAAATGGAAGGACTTTATTCACCAGCTTACGGCATACAAGAATTCCAAATGGTGGCGGGACCCCCTGACTGGCTTGGTCTTTCCCTTTCTATTGACAGTCAAAAAGTTCCACTCTATAGGTACCCTTCTCATTGGCCAGTTTGAATCAAGTAGGAGATGCTATTCCAGCCCCTACAGAACTACAGGATTTCACAGAACTTGGAAATTTCCAAGTTCCAGGAAATTAAGTTTACAAATTTTCAAGAGCTCAGACACCATGGAGAGGACCCTGCAGGTGTATCCTTGTGGTCTCCTCGAGAAGACCTGTTCTTCTAGATCTCAACCTTTTCAGGTACCCTCTCTCATTTCCCCCTTTTGAGACTCCAATATATTTTAATTTGGGGTCTCAAAATCAGCTTGTTTCTGTAGGTGCCGATATTAATTACTTTTTAGTACTGAGGTCTTAGGGACTGTAATTCTTCTTGGGTTCTCTACACAGGCTTTAATAGTACTGAGGTGGTGGACTAATATACATTTGAGTTTTTACTTTTCCCTGAATCAAAGATAGTAAGAATTGTTTAACTATGTTCTTTCCTTCCCAGATCATGGAAGCTCCCATATCCAAAGTGTAAACAGCCAAGTAGTAGTTTTTATTTTCTCTTATTTTATTATTTTCTAATATCTGTTGGCACAAACGCTATTTTAAAATACTTTTCAGTTAACATTGCACTTAAGACATGCTAACTTTTATGATACTCAGGAGTTCACAACGTGTAAACACAGATTCCTATTTTCAGAATATCCTAATTTTCACAACTTATTATGGAAGATGCATCTGTCAAATTAAAATTATTATGGTAAAAAATAGCAATCAAACAAAATATTGTATTAGCACTTACTTCTAAATATGTATCAGGAGAGGTGACAACTAATGTCACTTTATTCATAGACTCACTTTCTCCCCCAGTGGATTTTTGAATCATGGTGATGAACGAAGTGAAGACATGGAAAAGTGATTAAGTCAAAACTGATTTTTCAGAGGGCGGCACCTGTGGCTCAGCGGGTAGGGCACCGGCCCCACATGCAAAGGGTGGTGGGTTCAAACCCGGCCCCGGCCAAACTGCAACAATAAAATAGCCGGGTGTTGTGGCGGGCGCCTGTAGTCCCAGCTACTTGGGAGGCTGAGGCAAGAGAATCGCCTAAGCCCAGGAGCTGGAGGTTGCTGTGAGCTGTGTGACACCATGGCACTCTACCAAGGGCGATGAAGTGAGACTCTGTCTCTACAAAAAAAAAAAACAAACAAACAAAAAAACCCTGATTTTTCAGAACAAAGCTCAGGAAATTTGTGAGAAAAACATTACAGAAGATCCTTTATCTTGGAATGTGCACACTAGTATGAATAGAAAGGTAGCTAGTTGTAGCAGAAAATGAAAAATTGTACTGTGGATTTTGAAGAGTTTGAGAGAGATTTGAAAAGGACAACAAAGAGATTTAAGGCAGTCTTTAGAGTCTGTAAGTCTGAGATGCACGAATAAAGGAGGGATGGCAGGAGAACAGAGATAATGACGACATTATTTTATTTTAAGTATTTTATATTTTAAAATATTTTCCTCATGGTATAAAATGCAATCTTCCTTTTGCATTTCCGAGGGTCTTTGCTAAATTAAATGATTTTATCATTACTTTACATTATTGAACTGCAATGCTTTTAAATATAATTCTATGCCAAGCCCAGCTTCAAAGCAAGAGTGAGGTAAACTTGCCTTATGCATTTTATATCCTACTTATGGAAATAATTGTTTAAGAAAATATTACCTAGCTCAAGAGTTAAAATATCTGGAGTAGAACATATGTAGACAGATTTGACAAGGCAGCTATAACAATAAGAAAGGAAAGTAGTTGGTAATGTAGTTAATTTCCCCCAGGTAAAGGTAGATTGTATTTGTTTTCTCACATATGAATGATGTGAAATGTATCCAAGTTAAGTGGCTACCTTAGTGATATTCTGTGGAAGTACAAGGTAAAGGATTTGAAAGTTAAGAAAATTTCAAAAATAAATAAGAGTAAGCAAATGTAAATTATTATTAGTTTTTTGTTTCCATGGGAGTTTAAATTTAAGCAAATAATTTTTAAATTAAGTTACTTTGGGATTATTCTAATTTTTTTAAATGACAGACTAAGTTTGAATTTAGAAAAGAATGGTAATTTTTTTAAATATTACTATTATCCATTGTCTGCATTAGAGTGATACCATCTTCCAAATATATCAGAATAACTTTAGTTATCAAGAACATGATACGTATTTTTCTCTTAGATAATTTTTCCTAGTCCCTGAGACCATTAATTTCCATTTCAGAATGGTTAATTAGATGATGATTTTCTCTCCCTTTTGATGATTTGATATCACGCACTGTCATCCTCCTCATTATGAAACTACCATGACTGTCTTGAATTTTCCACTAATAATTACAAGTACCTAGATAGGTTATCACCTTAAGTTTGCATGGAAACCATCCTTCTCAAGGCTTATCACAAAGTGACTATAAATTCAGTACTCCTGGATTGACAGTGGGTCTTGGGTTTTTCATGGTTTTAGTACAAGAGGAAGCAGGAGTGGGAATAAAAAAGATCATTAAGAGGGGTTCACAGGCATTCTCTGAACTTGGTAGTGAACAAGAAGCCAGAGCTTAACTTATGGGACATATTTTTTTTTTAATGGTCCCCTAATGTCACTGGAAATATCAGCAAAGCAGCAGAGTGGGAGAAAATGTGCCTTCAGAACACAGGTAGTCTGATTTGGCCAGGGTAACTTTTTAAAAATATCATTTAGTTATATGTGGCACTTTACAATTATTTTTCTTTTTTCTTTTTCTTTTTTCTTTTTTACTTGTATAAATTGTTAGTATGTGTGAGTAGATAAGAAAATATGAACTCAACAAAGTACTGAAATTTTCACTGAAAGTCAACAATTAAGTCATAGTTTAACATAACATTGTCACACTGTCATTCTTCTTTGCTGAAAGTTTTCTAAGCTGAAGCAAAACTGGACTAAGTTGACCTTACTTATGTATTCTGTGTGACTTTACCCACCTACCTTCTACCTTCTTAGTGCCTGTCTTGAATTAAAACTCTTGCTGTTAGAAAGCCCAATTCAATTCTATCACCCTTTTCACAAAGATTTTTCTCCACTGTGAGAAAATCCATCAACTTTACAATTTGCAAACTATGATTAAATTGTTCCCTAAGGAAAAAAATATATAAAAGAATAACATAAAATATGACACATATTTTATGCTCAGAAATTCTTTTTGTGTATTAAATAATATGATATTAATGGAGAGTTTCTGTGTCATTAAGTAAAACAGATTTTATTTTAAAAATTAAAATATTTAAGCTGGGCGTTGTGGTGGGCCCCTGTAGTCCCAGCTATTTGGGAGGCTGAGGCAAGAGAATCACTAAGCTCAAGAGCTGGCGGTTGCTGTGAGCTGTGATGCCATAGTACTCTACTGGGGCTGACATAGTGAGACTTTGTCTCAAAAAAAAAAAAAAGAAAAGAAAGGAAAATTAAAGTTTTTAATATGAGTGCCAGATATTTTGAAAAGTAGGGTCCATCATACTTTCAAAAAGGAAAAATTAGATCCCTTTCAAAGTCATTTAGTAGACCTAACAAAGTGTTAGATTTTCTCATCATCTTTATTTTTTCTCCTAATTTACACACTGAAATCAACCAATATGTGTTTATTAATTGTCCCCTCTTTGTCACAGACAGGGGTGGAAAATAAGATAGAAGAGAGAGATTGAAGAATACATCCCCAAATCAATTACATCATGGATGTTAAAAACCATGAAGGGTCTGAGATTTTACCTTAGTTTCAAACTAATAAATTACCTACCCATCGTTTCCTGTATCCTGACTGAAGATGTGAGACTTCTGGGTCAGAAAAACACTACTATTATTCATAGTACAATAGGGAGCATGAACATTCTAAGCATGGCAGTTCTCCCAACCTACCCGCACCAAAGTCTCCCATGGTTCTTAGGCTCAGTTAGATGCTACACATGCAATGGGCTTGCAGTAGAGCAGAAAACCTGCGATTATGAATCTCAGATAGTTTTATTTCTGTATCTTTATTCAGGTCATAAACACATTAAAAACTGACATATAATTCATTTTCTAAAAAAGCATCTATTTAAAGTGAGCAGTTAGTTTTTTGAATATTCAATTTATGCAATCATCACCAAGATCTATTTTAGAACATTTTTCATCACTTTCCAAATAAATCTTATATTTATCATGGTCATTTCCATTACCCAACTCTCTTCCAACAACCTCAGGCCACCACTATTCTACTTTTTTGTCTCTATAGATCTTCTTAACTCTGACTTTTATATAAGTAAAATCATAGACTATGTGGCCTTTTTTGATGGACTCCATTCTTTTAAGATGTTTTCAAAGTTTATCAATGCTGAGGAAACTCCAGTCTTATATTAGGGGAACTAGAAACCTGCTCTACCTTAGCCAAGAAAGATATCCTATGTTAATTATATTGGTAAAGAAACCTATCTGCTCTCTTTATAGTGGAGAACCTATCCATCTTCCAAGAATGTTTTCTGTGCACACATCCTTGAAAAGAAAGTTCAGGACAAATTTAATATTAGATATAGAGAAATCACATGCAGAATTGCTCACCAACAATTGCAACTGCACAAAATGCTAAGAGAAGGACAAGGTTTTATGGGAATACATACGAAGGTAATCAAACCCTGATAGGGTCTCCGGGGACTTCTATTTAAATTAGGACTTGAGAAAAAGATGACTGTGTTAGGAAGTGAAGGAACAAGAGAAAAATAATACTAGGCAGAAGCTCCATACATGTTCATTTATTTATCCTTGTCCAGATCATAAAATATCTTTTTAAAACAACAACTTTATTTATTTAAACACTGTGTAGAATAGTGAAAAGGAGGAAGGTAGAGACCATATGTCAGATATGGCTGGAAAATAAACCAAGATTGGAAGAATGTCATGAGATGAGACCACTATGGTGGGAAGATGACAGCATGCAGAACCTTCTAGGTAATGATAAGGACTTCCAAAATCATTTCAAAATAGTGAAATACAGTCGAAGCAATTTAAGCAAGTGAGTAAAATGATCAGATGTGTTCCTTCCATAAACAACTTCTCTGACTGTGATGAGGAGTCTGGTTTGGTAGTGTGAATATGAATTCAGGTAATCAGTTAACAATTGTCTGCAATAAATCAGATGATAGATAAAAGTAGTGTAACATGGAGAAGATGAGTGGGATATTTAGACAAAGTTTGGTAGATATCCAAAAAGGGGATGTTGAGGAAGGGGTTATGAATAACTGGATGAATCATGACACTGTTTACTGATCTCCAAATATAAGCAAATCTGGGGAAAAGATAATCAGTTCATCTTCAGATATATTAAATTTGAGTTACTTGTAGCTGTATTAGTCAGAGTCCTCCAGAAAAACATTATATATATATAATTATATATAAAATTTATATATATGAAATTATATATAAATTATATATAAATATGTATAAAACAATTATATATATTATTGGATTATACACACACGTCTGCACAATTATATGCATGTGCATGTGTGTGTGTGTGTATGTATGAAGATTTATTATGAGAAATCGTCTCCCACAATTATGGAGACTGACAAGTGCCCACTCCTATAATCAGTAAGCTAGAGATCAAGGATTGCTGATAGAGTAATTTTTTCAGACCCAAGGGTGGAAAGCTTGAGACTAAGAAAAAAACCTGTTTTTCAGTTGGAGATCAAAGGCAAGAAAAACCCAATGTCCCAGTTCAAAGGCAGTCACACTGGAGGCATTTTCTCTAATTAAAGGGAAGGTAAGTCTTCCACGCAGTCCTAGAACTGATGGAATGTCTATTCACAGTAGGATAGTGATTTACTCTAAGGAATCCATCAATTTAAATGTTAAATACCTTCTAGATACACCCTCACAGAAAGATCTGGACACCCAATAAGGAAATTTGTGTGAAGTTGACACATAAAATTAACCACCACACCAGCCAGATAGATAATGTAGCGGGATACCCAGCTCTAACAGATAAATGAGAAGAGAATTGCGGTACAATTTTGACATGTCTTTAGTTTGTCTGTTTATTTGTTCAGTCTTGTGCTTCCCTGTAGACTACACTGGTTTGCATCTTTACCACTGCAATGTCTTCCCCATCCTTACATTTCCAGGTGTAACCTGCTTTGCCAACCAGATATGTATTCTGTTGGGATGGATTATGTAAGAAAAGAAAGAAGAGAATATATCTAGAAAGTTGTGAGGAGTATAGTATGGGTAGAATTACTGAAAGATGTGCATAGTAGAATGTACAATCTACAAGAAAGTGGTACCAATAAAAAGAGATACGTTTTATAAGATTTTGAGGGGAAAAATGGTAGATAGAGCTGAGGTATATAAAAACTTTGAATGAAAAAAAAGTTCACATTCATATAAAAAGGAAAAGTAATTCAGTTTGATTTGCAATTATACTAAACTGCTTGGATCGTCTTATTTTGAAGATGACATATTGAGAGAGGATAGCTGAGAAGGGTGAGGTCCAGAAGAACAGGTCTTCTCAAGGAGACCACAAGGATACACATGCAGGGTCCTCTCCACAGTGACTCAGCTCTTGGGAATTTTTTTTTTTTTTTTTGTACACAAAACATTTTTTTTTCTATACAATACTACAGCGTTTACACTGGGAAGTGAGTCTCTTCACATTATGTTAGTTCCCGTCAGGCCCAGGCGCCAGCGTGAGTCAGATCAGCCGGCCCTGAGCTCCAGCTTCTCAGTGCAGGCTTTAGTCCAACACCATGGCAGAGAGCACATTCAGATCTTTCATGTACGGATAGGCCACCAGAATCTGATCAATTTTCAACCTCTGCTCTGAGTCGGGGAAGATCTTCAGGAGGGCTTCCCTCAGCTCGTTGGTCTCTGCAGAAGACCTCTGTGCTGGCATGGACAGATTCTGCTGGATGCTGGGAAGGTTCGGCAAAAGTGGGAAGTGGGGCTGCTGAGGAAGCCAGTGGCTTGGAGGGGCACCCTGGATCCAAGTGGGAGGCTGATGGTTGGAGCTGGTTGCCTGGGTAACAGGGACTCTGAAGCTGGGGTCAAACACACCCACATTTGGCAGGGCATTGAGTAGGGGCTGCATGCCTCTGAGAATGACTTCCTTCCGAAGAAATTCTTCTAATTGAGGTCCACTTCTTCCTAGAGGATCATCAGGAACCATAAATATGTCCCCCCACAAATGTGTACTGAAACAGTCTTTTTGTAATAATTTCTCTCCAAGAAATGGATTCAGTCACAAATTCTCTGAAGTTATCATTTGTTACAATTATGCCACCAGTTTTGTCTGCTAAGTGGAGTAGAAACCTGTCATCATGAGAGGCGATTCTTTCTCCAAACACCATCTGGGCAGGAGTTAAAGATAATATTCCGAGCTCCTGGAGCTGGGTTAAGAAGTGTTGTTCTGTGACATTAGGATCACGTCTTGTTCTCCACTGAGGGACAAATACAGTGATGTTTCTGTTGCCAAGCTTCCAAAAATATTCAACTGCAATTGCAAATCCACGACAAGAAAAGAACTTTTTCAGACCATGGGTAATTGCAACATTGCTCCCATCTATAACAATGTGCTTCAAATCCGTTCTTCCTGTTCATTTTTTAATTCCAGTTTGTATGGTACTTTTAGAGTATCTCAAAACCTCTGAACCCCTGTAACTGAGGAATCAATATAATCAGAAGGTCCTGCCAACTTTGTGTCCATAACTGAAGGTGATTGCTGGGGCAGCGGCATTGGTGGAATAAGGGGTGGACAATTTGGCTTAGCCTGAGGAGAGCTACAACATCCTGAATGTTTTTCACAGGGAGATTTCATAGTATTTGGAAGCAGGGGTTCTGCCTGATGCTGCAAACCATTTTCAGGAAAAGGTGGACTTCTGGGCTGGTGATTTGAAGCTCCCCTTGAAACAAAATTGACTTATTTGGGTCTTGATGGGGCAACAGAAGGTGAAAGGCCATCAGTTTCAAGGTCTACGTTACAAACATAGTTCCGGTTTGAAGCCCAGATTTCACATTTCTGTTCTATTGGCACTGTTCTAACAGTATTAATTTTGCAATTTGAGGTACATGGTTTAGCTTCTACTTTGAATGGCAACTGAGAACATTTTTCTCCTTTATTTTGCTGTGTGAGAGTCTGTGTCTTCTTTGGAGTTGAATCTGTTGTAATCTCATTTACATTGCTACAAAAACCTTTATTTTTGGTTTTGCTGGTCTCTGAATACACAGTATCAGGTGAAAATTCTCTGTCTTCTTGGAACCTTTTATTTTCTTTTTCAATTTCTTCTAAGAGCAATAATGGTTCGGTAGATGGCCCATATTCTCTAATAACCTTTTCAACATTTTCTTGGGAATAGCCCATGGTTTTAAAAAAGTTTACGAGGATGTTGTATTCCATTTCCTCAGAAGTGTCTTTTACATCTAGACTTAAATTTTCAGAAATGGTAGAAGTGAAACTTAATTTTCACTCAGATAGGCCAGTGATTACATTTCCAGCTGATGTCTTACCCTCAGGTAAAAGCTCCCCCTCTGCAATATTTTCCAGAGAAAACTGCTTCTTGGTACGTCTTTCTTCAGAATCAGAAAATCTCCTTTTGTGACAAACTCTGTCCTTGGAAAGCACTTCTTCATCTGGGGTGAGGCCATTTACCGGAACACAAAGCACATCTTGTGTACTAGAAAAGACTATGTCCATTTGTTTTGTAAGCTCAGACACAGGAGTCCCAGCTTTATTTCTTGTATCTTCCTGTAAAATAATTTCATCTCTGGAAACATTCAGCCCTGTGGCAGCATTCTGTGTAACCTCTGCTTGTTGAGAATCTCTAATTTCAATGACATTATCATCTCCTGTTTCAAAGAGACTCTCCTCACCTTGGGTGAGTGTCAAAAGTTCTTTTTTCAAGGAAGTGGGCAAAATCAACAAATCCATTGTATAATTGTCTGCACAGGCTTCAACAAATTGTCTGAATTCCCTTTTCACCTCTGATTCTTTCTGACTGCTGGGTAAGTTCTCATTATTCTCAAAGAGCTTTACAAACTGTTGAATGTGACTTCTAGCCATGACCACAGCCTCAGCACTGCCTCTGATGCCAAGCAGGCCAATGTCCAGAATGCAGAGGTCAGCACATGTACCCTGAATCAAGCTCTTCAGAAACAGGCTCTCTGCTCCAACAAAAATGCAGTGCATGGCCTGGGGTAACATTCTCTTTCTTCTAGTTCAGGTTCACAGATTCCTTTAATGTATTCCTGTGGCTCAAGGAGTAGGGCACTGGCCCCATATACTGGAAGTGGCGGGTTCAAACCTGGCCCTGGCCAAAAACCTTGGCGCTGTGCACCACCTCCTGTGCCCACGGAGCTGCAGCCAGATGCATGTGGGCAGCGGCTCTCCCCAGCTCCCCGAGCACGGCCAGGCTCACGCCGAACAGGCTCCATGTGGCCACGGCTCCGTTCCAGCAGCGCCGCTTTCTGGGCGGGCGCCCTGAACTCGTCCAGCACCTCCTGTGCCAACATGGCGGGCGCTGCCTCCTATGGCAGCAACGCCCCCTCAGCGTGCTGGCGGGGCACCAGAGCCCATCTGGCCTCGCCCCCACCCACCGCAGGCCACACTAGTCCATACCTCCTCCGCCTCCGCAATTTAGCAACTCAGCTCTTGGGAATTTATAAACTCAACTTCCTGAAACTTGGAAATTTCCAAGTTCTGTGAAATCCTGTAGTTCTGTAGGGATGGGAATAGCATCTCCGGCTTGATTCAAACTGGCCAATGAGAAGGGCACCTGTGGGGTGGAACTTTTGACTGTCAATAAAAAGGGAAAGACCAAGGCAGTTGGGGAGCACCGCCGTTTGGAATTCTTCTATGCCATAAGCTCCCAGCTGGTGAAAAAGCCCTTCCTCTTATAAACATGGTGTTTGGGTGCTCTTTCTCTCTGTTGGGCCTTGTCTTCCTGCAACAATATGGTCCTAGAGTCAAGATTTTGATCACAGTTTTTTAAATATGTTATCTTCGTATCAAAATATAATTATAGAAAAAGATTATATTGTTAGAAATGTAGGTTCAGCTGCTGGCAGCCTGAGGAGATGGTAGACTATGCTCTTGAAGACCATCTCATCTTTCTCTGTTTGTCCATTTGGTACCAAATTGGCCTGGGGATGTGACTTTACTGGCCTGTGGGCTGCATTTACAATATCACATAGGGAAAGAAAAGCATGAAAACAGAAGGAAGTCTAGGATTAACCCCAGAGAAATAAAAGAAGTAAATGAATATTTGGCATACAAAAAAATAACAGTCTTAGAAAGGGTAGTGAGAGGAAAACAAGAGAACCAGTGGACTGTATTATAATAGAAGGAAATTCAAGGAAAGATTTTAATGTTCCTTCCTTAAGCGTTAGCCAACGATCTAAACATTTTTTCCTTTTTTTTAAAAAAACTCTCTTCTTATCCTTTTATCTACTGAATATTTTCTTAAGCCATGAAAAATTAACTTTACTCTTATTTTTTAAACATAAATAACATTCAAAAGTCTTTGCTACTTTTTCTTTCTAATGTCATGTTTTAATAGTCACTTTCTACTTAGGCTTAATTTTATTTTATTTATTTTTTTTCAATTCTCAAAATTTATTAGACTGTAAGTATAATACATTAGGACACCTAGAAATGGACAGAAAGATTACGTATGAATTTAGATAATTATTTTAATTATAAATTTAATACCACCAAATAAATATTAGAAAATGGTAAAGTTTTGTTTGTTTGTTTTTTGAGACTGAGCCTCAAGCTGTCGCCCTGGGTAGAGTGCCATGGCATCACAGCTCACAGGAATCTCCAACTTCTGGGCTCGAACAACTCTCCTGCCTTCACCTCCCAAGTAGCTGGGACCTGCCACAATGCCCGGCCACTTTTTGGCTGCAGCCGTCATTGTTGTTTTGGCAGGCTGGGCTGGATTCGAACCCACCAGCTCAGGTGTATGTGACTGGTGCCCCAGCTGCTTGAGCCACAGGTGCCGAGCCAGAAAATTGTAAATATTTTAATCACTTACATTCCCTTTACCCTAACATAATCACTAATTATTTTGTTGTATCTTCCTCCAATCTTTCTTCAAACATTTTTTTTTTTTTTCCTCTTGGGCTCAAGTGATCCTCTTCCCTCAGGCTCTACAGAAGCCGCCACAATGCCTGCTATTTTTAGAGGGGGAGGTGTCATTCTAGCTCAGGGTAGTCTCAAACTCCTGACCTCAAGCAATCCACACACGTTGGCTACCCAGAGTGCTAGGATTACAGGCGTGAGCCACCGTGCCTGGCCTAAACGTATCCTTTTATATGTAGTATTTAATAATGGCCAGTCAGCAAATATTTACTAAATAAATACTATGTCCCAGATTCTGTGTCAGGTGCCTTTTGTACATTCACAGGGAAGAAAGTATCTCATTCTTAAGAAAAGAAGAAACTGAAGCTCAGAGAGATTAAGCAACTTGCCCAAGATCACAAAGTATTAATGGCAGAGATGGGTTGAACCCAGATTTTCTCACTTGAACAATCCTGCTCATTGCTCCTTACCCCAACCCACCTGTTAGCACTCATAGTATAAAAACTTAAACTCCTTTATAACTGCATGCAAATTTTATGTTTTTCTTTGGTACTATTATTAAAAATGAAAGGTTGTGTAGATTATGTAGCAACCTACTTAGGCTTAATTTTAAAGATGAATTTTTTTTAAAAGTACGACTGTGTTGCTTGCTGTCTGCCTAACAGTCTAAAAGACAATAACATCCTGGAGGACCTACAGGACTAAGAGTCAGAAGGATAAGTCACTAAATTTTAACTCTGTAATTTAACCTACCATATGGCCTCAGACATCACCTATGTGCCTTGATACTTTCTAATGAATTATAGGATAATTAGACTTTCTACCTAGATTGTGGTAAATCTCAGAGAAGGAACTCTTTAGCAGGCAATGACACATATCTGAGAAGAGAAAATCGGGAGCAGAATTTGGCATTTATTGAATGTCTTTTAAATGCCAGGCAAGTTGGAAAATATAGAAAATTGATTTAGAGTCTGAATCAGGTTACTTAGAGTCCTTTGTATGATTTTTCCTTATACATTTGTGGCTTTTATTACCATTTTAAAATGACATAACAATTGTAGATATTTGGGGGTTCAGTGTAATATTTGAATACGTGTATATGATGTATAAGGATTTAATCAAAGTACTTACCGTGTTCCTCATCTCATAGTTCTTAATGATTGAAACATTCAAAATCTTTTTATTTAAAAATATGTAATAAACTTTAAATTATAGTTACTCTACAGTGCTTTAAAATACTAGAACTTAGCTCAGTGCCTATTGCTCAGTGGTTAGGGTGCTGGCCACATACACCAGGGCTGGCAGGTTCAAACCCAGCCGGGCCTGCTAAACAACAGTGACAATTACAACAACAATAAAAATAGCTGCCTATAATCCCAGCTACTTGGGAGGCTGAGGCAAGAGAATCACTTAAGCCCAAGAATTTGAGATTGCTGTGAGCTGTGTTGCCACAGCATTCTAATGAGGGTGACATAGTGAGACTCTGTCTCAAAAAAAAAAATACTAGAACATATTCCCCTCATCAAGCTGTAACACTGATACATTTTTAATCCACAGTTTTATATGCTAACATATGTTTAATGCATACATGTACAATTTAAATACATCTATATTTTATCTATATCAATATTTTATGGATATATGTAATACAAATATATATATATATTGTATATATAAATAGAAAAAGCATGTCTACATCTATCCAGGTCAATATTATAAGGATATGCAATGCAGATATATATTGTATATGAAATAGATGAAGTATAGATAGATAGCAACTATACATTATATGGATGTCGTAGATGACTCTGTAAACAAATATACTAATAGTACTTTTAGGTATGTTGAATGAAAGCTACCGAGTATTGATATTTCTGCTATAGTTCATTGAAAACTATTGCAGACAAGATAAAGGGAGAAGAGAAACAGACGTACATAGTACTCTTTTCAAATTTTCAGAATAAAAAATAGCCCCAGCTTCCTTTGCAGGTTGTAATTATAACCGGAAAGACCATAATGGTTTATTTTTGTCCATAAAAGCCTTCAAGTTGAGTAGTACTAGTATTTTTGCATCAATTTGCCCCATTCCATTAGAGAACAGAAACACCAAAACATGAAATAAACTAAGAGAACAGAACAAATATATCCCAAATTAGATAGTGGCTAAGTGCTTTCTTCTGTGTAAAAGAAATAACAGTGAAAACCACAACAAAAACATGTCTATTCAGAACCATTTTCTTTGCCAACTACTAATAGACTTTTGCAAACTTTCTCAAGGGGAAAATAATTTACTCAATTTGATTTGCTAAATCTTCTTTAGTGCTCACAATAGCCAGGCTATGTTTGAATTTGTTTGGTTCCTTTCCACCCACATCCAGTCCAGAAAGTAATGTAACCATTTGTTTCAATATGTCAGCAGTTACCAACCAGAGAATGTCTGTAATGAGACTATTAGTAACAAAAAAGGCCGTGCTTGTTTTCTCTTCCTCTTCTTCTTCTAATGCAAGAGAACATTTTAAATACCATGTCCAAGAACAGTTTGAAGCCAACAAAAATTCAAAGATGTGCAGCAGGTGGGAGTACCACCTGTTTTTGTCTTATTCCAGAAAAAAACAATCACCTCTGCAGAGTTCACAGCTGTGGGTGAATTCCCAGGTCTGAATACAAACAAATATAAAGAAAAGCTGTCTTTGAAAGACTAAGTCTAATAGGAAAAGTGATCATTCATGTAAGATAGGCAAAATGAAGAGTTAAAAAAACTCAACTCAGAGCAGTAGGCAAAGGCTAAAGCCATCACCGCAGGTGTGAATCTTAATGGTTGTTAATTAGGTAGAGGATCAACAGAAAAAGAAATCATAGCAGGTGTGATGTGTGGGTTTTTGCTGATGAAGGAGCAGTGTAAATATTCAACTCTGTTACTGAAAAGACAAGTTCATTTTTATTTTCTCAGTAGTGTAGACTTTGTTTCAATTAGTGCCAGATGATTGCTCCCTTTTTGATTCAACAAAGATACAAAATTCTCCCTCATCTAAGTATTACCAACTAGGAAATACCAAGTGGCACATCTGTGTGTGCTTAATTTTGACTTACTTTGAATGGAGGGCTGATTTGCTGGGGTAGGTTAAATCAGCAGTCCCCAACCTTTTTAGCACTAGGGATCTGTTTCATGGAAGACCATTTTTCAATGGGGTGTTGAGGAGGTTGTTTTTAGGATGATTCAAGCACATTACATTTACTGTATACTTTATTTCTATTATTATTACATTGTAATATATAATGAAATAATTATACAACTCTCCATAATGCAGACTCAGTTGGAACTCTGAGCTTGTTTTCTTGCAATTAGATGGTCCCATCTGGGGGTGATGGGAGACAGTGACAGAGGAATAGATCAGGCCTGCCTGCCTCATCAGCTGCTCACCTCCTGCAGGGTGGCTGGGTTCCTAATAGGCCACTGACCAGTACCAGTCCACACCCAGAAGGTTGGGGACCACTGGGTTAAATAAAAAGGAAGGAAATTGTAACCTTGAACAATAATGACAGTATAAAATATGGTCTTATAATTTTTACTTGGGTGATAAGTTGAACTTCTACTTAATTTGAGCTAACCCTACACACAGCACACTTGGCATCTCTAACCAAGTCAAGATTGATCCAAGATACTTTTGTTTTCTACTTCTGAAAACATTCTATGACAATTCCCTTTGAATCTCCTATTTAATATATTTACACAGGCTGTTATAGTCTATTTTTATAACTTTTTTGGAGCTAAAATGAAAGGTCTTTTTCATATGGAAGAAACATATCAAGTACTATCTGTTTATAATCATGGATTCTATGCTACTGTATTTTGATATTTATATGTCATAATGAAAACATTGAACCGATAACAAGTTATCTTTTTTAAATTAACAAACTTCTAAAGTTCAGATTTTGCGATCTTGGAAGTGTTATTAACCTTTTAGAATTCTGGGCTTATTGTGTATGCCAGCTCTAATGTAATATTGGAGAATCCAATAGTCATGTTCCATAGTCATGTTCATCTCACTGACTTTACCACTGGCCTATAAATTAATAGATGAAAAATAAAATCTTATGGTGAAATAACATGAACATAATTAAACCACATAACCTTTTCTATTTTGGGAATGACATTTTGATAAATTGAAACTGTAATTACTTTAACTTTTAGCAGGAAATGATATTGGATGGAAACCTTTATTCCTTGGTCATGGAAAGAATACATCTAAACTTTATTTAACTTAAAAAAAGATTTTGGGCAGTGGATTTGTTCATTTAGGTAGGACTCCCTAAATTTAACAGGAAAAGCTATAGTATATTTGTGATAGATGTGTGTTACTTAGTTCAATGTAAGCATTTCACATTGTATAACAAAGCAGTACTCTGAACCCCATAAATGCATCAATGAGCAAAGTTATGATTTAATAAAAATAATTTTAAAACAATGCTATCAGTTGAAATTTAGCCACTTGACCCATGAAGAAAACAGGAGAAATGAATTATAATACCAGTAAGCATGTCTATATCATTGCAGACATTACTTTTCAAATCTGTTAAAAATTTTTTTATTAATATTAAATAATAGCTGTGTACATTAATGCAATCATGGGGCACCATACACTGGTTTTATAAACAGTTTGACACATTTTTGTCACACTGGTTAACATAGCCTTCCTGGCATTTTCTTATTTATTGTGTTAAGACAATTATATTCTACATTTACTATTTTTCACATGTACCCTTGTAAGATGCACTGCAGGTGTAATCCCACCAATAACCATCCCTCTGCCCATCCTCCCCCTTCCCTCCCCTCCTTCTCCCCCTTCCCCGTATTGTTAGGTTATAACTGGGTTATAGCTTTCATATGAAAGCTAATTTATGAAAGCCATAAATTAGTTTCATAGTAGGGCTGAGTACATTGGATACTTTTTCTTCCATTCTTGAGATACTTTACTAAGAAGAATATGTTCCAGCTCCATCCATGTAAACATGAAAGAGGTAAAGTCTCCATCTTTCTTTAAGACTGCATAATATCCCATGGTGTACATATACCACAATTTATTAATCCATTCATGGATCGATGGGCACTTGGGCTTTTTCCATGACTTAGCAATTGTGAACTGGGCTGCAATAAACATTCTGGTACAAATATCTTTGTTATAATGTGGTTTTTGGTCTTCTGGGTATATACCTAGTAGAGGAGTTATAGGATTGAATGGCAGATCTATTTTTAGATCTCTGAGTGATCTCCAAACATCTTTCCAAAAGGAATGTATTAATTTGCATTCCCACCAGCAGTGTGGAAGTGTTCCCTTTTCTCCACATCCACACCAACATCTCTGGTCTTGGAATTTGTGATATGGGCTAATCTTACTGGAGTTAGAGATACCTCAAGGCATTTTTGATTTGCATTTCTCTGATGATTAAAGATGATGAGCATTTTTTCATATGTCTGTAGGCTGTGTGCCTGTCTTCTTCAGAGAAGTTTCTCTTCAAGTCCCTTGCCCAGCCTGCTATGGGATCACTTGTTCTTTTCTTGCTTATATGTTTGAGTTCTCTGTGGATTCTTGTTATTAAACCTTTGTCAGAGACATAACCTGCAAATATCTTCTCCCATTCTGAGGGCTGTCTGCTTGCTGTACTTACTGTGTTCTTGGCTGTGCAGAAGCTTTTTAGTTTGATCAGGTCCCAGTAGTGTATTTTTGAAGCTGCTTCAATTGCCCAGGGGGTCCTCCTCATAAAATAATCACCCAGACTGATTTCTTCAAGGGTTTTCCCTGCACTCTCTTCTAGTATTTTTATAAAACTAAAGAATTATACAACAAATCAATAAATCAAAAAGTTGGTTTTTTGAAAAGGTCAACAAAATAGATAAACCTTTGGCTAACCTTACCAGGAAAAAAAAAAAAAGCATAAAATCTCTAATTTCATCAATCAGAAACGACAAAGATGAAATAACAACAGACTCCTCAGAAATTAAAAAAATCCTTAATGAATATTACAAGAAACTTTATTCTCAGAAATATGAAAATCTGAAGGAAATTGACCAATAGTTGGAAGCATGTCAGCCAGAATCAAGTGGAAATGTTGAACAGGCCAATATCAAGTTCTGAAAATGCATCAACCATACAAAATCTCCCTAAAAAGAAAAGCCTGGACCAGATGGCTTCACATCAGAATTCTACGAAACCTTTAAAGAGGAACTAGTGCCTATATTACTCAACCTGTTCCAAAATGTAGAAAAAGAAGGAAGACTACCCAACACGTTCTATGAAGAAAACATCATCCTGATCCCCAAACCAGGAAAAGACCCAACAAGAAAAGAAAATTATAGACCGATATCACTAATGAATATAGATGCAAAAATATTCAACAAGATGCTAACAAACAGAATCCAGCAACACATCAAACAAATCATACATCATCATCAAGTTGGTTTTATCTCAGGGTCTCAAGGCTGGTTTAATATACGTAAATCTATAAGTATAATTCAGCACATAAACAAATTAAAAAACGAAGACCATATGATTCTTTCAATTTATGCAGAAAAGCTTTGCACAATATCCAGCATCCCTTCATACTCAGAACACTTAAGAAAATTGGAATAGAAGGGACATTTCTTAAACTGATAGAGGCCATCACAGCAAACCCACAGCCAGTGTCATATTGAATGGAGTGAAATTGAAATCATTTCCACTCAGATCAGGAACCAGACAAGGCTGCCCATTGTCTCCACTGCTCTTTAACATTGTAATGGAAGTTCTAGCCACCACAATTAGGGAAGAAAAGGCGATCAAGGGTATCCATGTAGAGTCAGAAGAGATCAAACTTTTGCTCTTCACAGATGATATGATTGTATATCTGGAAAACACTAAGGACTCTACTACAAAACTCTTAAAAGTGATCAAGGAATACAGCAGTGTCTCAGGTTACAAAATCAACATTCATAAATCGGTAGCCTTTATATGTACCAACAATAGTCAAGTTGAAAAAACAGTTAAGGACTCTATCCCATTCACAGTAGTGCCAAAGAAGATGAAATATTTGGGAACGACGTGAAAGATCTCTATAAAGAGAACTATGAAACTCTAAGAAAAGAAATAGCTGAAAATGTTAACAAATGGAAAAATATACCATGCTCATGGCTGGGAAGAATGAGCATTGTTAAAATGCCCATACTACCCAAAGCAATATACAATTTTAATGCAATCCCTAATAAAGCTCCACTGTCATACTTTAAAGATCTTGAAAAAAACAATGCTTCATTTTATATGGAATCAGAAAAAACCTTGAATAGCCAAGACATTACTCAGAAATAAAAACAAAGTAGGAGGAATCATGTTACCAGACCTCAGAGTATACTATAAGTCGATAGTGATCAAAACAGCATGGTACTGCCACAAAAACAGAGAAGTAGATGTCTGGAACAGCATAGAGAACCAAGAGATGAATCCAGCTACTTATTGTTATTTGATCTTTGACAAGCCAATTAAAAACATTCAGTGGGGAAAAGATTCCCTATTTAACAAATGGTGCTGGGTGAACTGGCTGGCAACCTGTAGAAGACTGAAACTGGACCCACACCTTTCACTATTAACTAAGATAGAGTCTCACTGGATTAAAGATCTGTTAAAATTTTTATTATGCAACAATTTATTAGGCAGAACAGAACCAAAGAAACTATCATACTGTTTAATTACATGTTATCTTTTTATAGCTCATTTGGGTATTAGAGGAAAATGTGAATATTAAATAGTGATACTTTCTATATTTTGAACAAACAATAATTTTAACATAATTAAAATAATCTAAAACAAGTTAAAACACAAAATCTTCATTGAAAACAATGAACATATCACTGGCATAGAATATTGTTGGACGTGTAGTTGACCTGAAACCGGGACAGTGCCCAGCAAGAAAGACAGCACTGAGGAAAGCATGGAAATTATACCAAACTTGGTGCACAAATCTGGAAGACTGAAAGGACATACACTGCTCCCTGTGCCATGGAGGGCAGCAAGGAACAATGCAGCATCTGTCCTGTTTCCTGGAGTCTTTTGATTGGGTACGTAACAGAGGATATGTGCAAGGACACACATCAGTCACTAGTCAGTAGTCAAGGCTAAGAATGAGAAAGGGGAGATTATAGCCCCTAGGAAAGTTGAGTAAAGGGTAAGCAAGGAAGTAGGGTAATGAAATATTTGAAGTGGCCAGATAATAGTTCAACCAGAAGAGAAAGGGGAGAGCAAGTCTCATCTTCCTCATACAGATGTCTCAGCTTCTCTAGCCCAAGCTACTGGTTGATGGTCTTAGCTGCCTGCACTGCTGATTTCCCCAAGTAGGGATAGTCACGGAGACATTCTCCTGACCGGGCACCTTACCTTGAGTTGGAAGATCCGTGAGGAATTCACCCTGTCCACTTCCCACAGAATATAGTGAATCATTTTTACTTTTGTGAACTTGAGTCAGCCTCAGCTCTTCTTTAAAATTGTAGGGTTAGGACAAATCATTTCTAAGACATATGAAATGATGAATAATTGATATAATAATGAAGTGTTAAATAAGAAAAATGATTTCCTGATATTCATAATCTTCATAAGATCTCCAAGATTTTAATATTATTATAAACTACATTGTATATATAAATAAACTCAGATAATTTAGAATATTCTTATTTTGACCCAAGTTTTTAAATTCTAAATTCAGGGTCTTTACACTATGTGTATGTGTACACATTAATAAAATCTGAATATAAAAGAAAATCATATTTCTTTTTTTTTTTTTTTTTTTGTAGAGACAGAGTCTCATTGTACCGCCCTCGGGTAGAGTGCCGTGGCGTCACACAGCTCACAGCAACCTCTAACTCTTGGGCTTACGCGATTCTCTTGCCTCAGCCTCCCGAGCAGCTGGGACTACAGGCGCCCGCCACAACGCCCGGCTATATTTTTGTTGCAGTTTGGCCGGGGCTGGGCCTGAACCCGCCACCCTCGGCATATGGGGCCGGCACCCTACTCACTAAGCCACAGGCGCCGCCCAAGAAAGTCATATTTCTTATAATTATTGATAAATGTATCTTATAGATTCAAAATTTTATCCATGTTAGGGCAATAAATCTTTTTGATGAAATTGATTACATTTAATTTCTTTATTACATTCTTCTCTTCATTTTTAAGTATATTATCTTAAAATTATTATTCATTGTCATAAAACTGGGAGCAACCAACTTCTAATATGTAATAAATATTGAGACTAGAATGTTCTTATTAGGTCACTAATAAGACCCCAGTACGTCACTCTAGTGACCCCAGTACATGAGTTTTCATTTACATACTTTGCATCAGACATTGAAAACTAAATCAACTAATTTTTAAAATAAAGTTTTATATGGACACATCCCATCCATCATTCACATATTGTTTTTGATTGCTTTCCCACTACGAAGCAAGAAACTGTGGCAGAGATCCTATTGCATATGAAATCTAAATGTTTGCTACCTGACCTTTCACAAAAAAAGTTTATTGATCCTTATTTTACATAACTAAAATCTCTTACTCCAAGAAAGGCATTCTTAAGCTAGCTTCTATGAAAGAGGGCCATAATAAAATCCAGGGTGTCTGTGAGAAAAGGGGGGAAAGTCTGTCACTATTTACTTCTAAGTGAAGCACTATCTTCAATTACTAATAAAATTACCCCACAATAATATTAATTGTAATTTTTTACTTTAAAAATAATACAAATTACAAATATTTTGATAACATATAATAATGATTGAAGATATCTTAAAAAGTCATTAATGTTTATCACTATTTCCAAATCATGGTACTCAGACACTCAGAAGTATTTTTAATATGTTATAAACACATCTGATAAAATATCAAAAAGTTTAAAGATGTATTGGTAATTACATTTTTAAATAATTTTTTTCTTTGTAACCCTTTATATTATGTGTGTTGTATTTTAAGATATTATTTAGAGAAGGTTCTATAGACTTCACCTAAATATGAAAGGAGTCTACAGCAAAAAATAAACAAATAAATGAAATGAAATAATTACTATTACAATGTACAAACCTCTGAAATATAAAATAAAGTGAATTTCCTAAGATTTAAATGGCAGTTATCAAAAGTCATCAGTGAATGACTTTTTGTCTTGATAAAATTAGGTTTAAATTATTCTTTGCAGCATTATATTAGGCCATAGGAAAATAGGCTTAGATTATGTAGAAGTTGGTAATGTTTTGTGTGTGTTAAGTTGACACTGAATATAAATAGATGAATAGTCCATAAATAAGAAAACATCAGCCATGAATCCTTGTTTGATTATGTCTTTGTTAATACAACATTTAATGTTGGTTGCAAGTCCAAATTAAAATTCCAAATTATCAACAAAAACTGTGTGTTATTGTACTTAGCTCTTTCAACCTCGGAGCTTTCTTTTTTCTTGAAATGCATATTCAAGAGAACATTTTCTTCTTGAAAAAGATTATTTTATTAATATTGAAATGTCTTTTCTTTTATTATTATTTTGGCTCCAGCCTGGAAAAGTACTTTTTCATTCTATGGTTTGAATTCCTTCCTCACATTCATACACCATCACAGAAAACAATCTTTGAAGAAATTGTGCACACAATATGTACAGGTCTTTGTAACATAAGCCTGCTATGTTATGGAAAGACTAGAGAATTAGATGTGCACAGTTGTTTGTGCTTATATTCCTAGTTAGTTGATATTTGAATCTCCACACAGGATCTCTAACAGCTCTGAGACTCCATGATCAAAAACAATAATAGAAATACATTACACAAAGATATTCTGTCGTTAAAATGCAGACACTGTTTTGGTACTTCTTACTTGTAGCTCCTCCTTCTCTCATTAACATTCTTTGCTAAAAATCAATAAAGATCATCATCATTAATTATTTATAGTTTTCTTAATCTAATATACTCAGTATGAATAATTAGAAATAAAGGGTGGTAGAAAGATTGTATATCAACACTAAATGAATTTTTCTAATCTTTCTCAATTTATAAAGTAAAATAACAACTAGAAATTTTTGAATTTGTTAATGAGATAGGATTCAGATATCTTACAGGCACTTAGGGTAGGGGTCAGAAGAAGCAGCTCAACAGGATTAGAGAGTCACACGAATGTGAATATGCTTAGCTACGATAAATGTAACCAAGAAGACCATGTAGAATAATATTTAGAAATAAACATATCCTACATCAAGCACACATAATGAACTCAGTGTGATTATTAAATGGCTTGCTATTCTTCCAGGGGCTTAAGGGACCTGGACCCCCCTGGGACACAGGCAGAGTTAGCTTGCCTGGAGTTAAAATTCCACAAGCCAATTCTCTGAAGTCGTGCACCCCGTGAAGCATGAGGCCAAAGGGCATGCCACCCTTTCTCAGAGATACAGGCCAGAGGGTTGACATATGTTAAAAACATATTGTTGGAGGTCTATAGGTGCTCTGCCCTGAGGAAAGAGACAGTCTGTTACTTCATACGAGTAAACTGAGTGAACGCTTGAAGGTACTCTTCCATTAACTCTGTTCTCCTGTGGCATTAATGCTAAAAAAATCTTTTAAAAATAAACATAAAGAAACTCTAAAAATATAAAGTTTAAAAAGATTATGTTTACAGATACTACGTTGTCACATATAATATTAATGGTTTATCTGCCTTTTGTTTTTTTTGTTTTTTCTTTTTTCAGACAGAGTCTCACTCTGTTGCCAAGGCTAAACTGCCATGTCATTACCCAGCTTACAGTAACTTCAAACTCCTGACTTCAAACAGTCATCCTCCTACTTCAGGCTCCCAAGTAGCTGAGACTACAGGCACTTGCCATGACCCCTATATTTTTGATAGAGACTGGGTCCTGCTCTTGCTCAAAATGGTCTACCACTCCTGAGCTCAAGGGATTCTCTGCCTTGGCCTCCCAGAGTGCTGGTATTACAGGCATGAGCCACTGCACCTGGCCTGGTTTACTGTTTTAACGTCATTGTCAGTGAGAGTTTTCCTGTTATTCTATCTCCTTTCATCATTAGTTTTCTCTTTTTTTCCTCTTGTAATTTTGTAGGGTTTTTCCGTTGTTGTTGTTGTTAGTTCAGCCTCATTCCTAATTAGCTCAAAAAATGTAGTCTTTAATATATTTGTTGGTTTGAAAGATACTTTTCAAAAGGAACTGTATTAGGGTTCCCTCAGGAAGCAGTGATTGTCAATTAGTGGCTTTATGGCATTAACATACAAATAAGAAGGTACTCCAGTACAAACACAGGCATGCATCTAAAATTCTATATTCAAATTAAATCATTAAAAAAATTCATAGATATATTCAAAAACCTTCTTAAGTGTTACCTGAAAGATTTTTCACATGTTCGGTACTTTGTTGATTTACATGGTAACATGCATTTTAGCAGAATAAAGAAACAGTGCAACATACACAAAAATGTTTCTGTATTATAAAATGTAAGTATATCCTTTTAGTCATTAGTTTTCTCTAGAAATTTAGGTAATGCAATGGCTGATTTTATGCATTTTTGACACATCTAGAAGATTCCGATAGAAACACAACAAAGAAAGACTAACAGTAAATTTGTACTCTCCCTTCTGGTTTAATCTAAATTTTTTAGATTTGATAAATGCTTTTAATTTTACAAAAATATATTGGTGAGCTTTCCGTGTTTGCAAAAAACACATTTCTTTTCTGTTTGGTGATGATTAGATTGAAGTTTTGGAAAAATGGCTCTAATACAAATATGGATATTTAACTCTCATATCTAACTGATTTTCTGCTTCTACATCAAATATCAGTGGTTCTCTTTTATGGGTAACAAGACTGTTTTTTGAAGTTAATAGTATGAGACAGTGAGTAAACTAAAGTGCAAAGGCGAAAACATTTTTTTGTTATAGTATTACTTTCCACAAAATTTAATTTCATACTTGAAAATAAATGTGATGAATTGATGCTGTTGTCATCTCTTTAATGTGTTTAGAAAATAGCTTTAAAAATATTTAATTATAAATATGAATATATTCAGTTTTGCATTTCATACAGTAAAATCTAATATATCAGGCTAAGTAAATAGAACTCTTCCAACAAAAATATCTTAAATTACTGAATATTATTAGGAAAATGAAATTTATTATTCTTAAGTGTAGTATATAGTATATGTTTTAAACAGGGTAACAGGTACATGTTAATAATTAAAATTGAAATTAATTTATTAAATTTAATTATCCACTAAACAGGTATAGTATTTTAATATGTATGTTGCTTTATAGGTTTTAAATATTAAAACTGTAAAACACCTTCAGAGACTATGCAGGTAAGTGATAAATTGATAATTATAATTATTGTCTGATAAGAGAGAGTAAACTACAAGAAATGAGATGAGAAGACTAGACCCTGAAAGACCATGATGGGATTGGTTTTCCAGGCAAATAAATTAAACTCACTTCATATTATGGGATCTTTCCTAACTTTTTTTTGAGTAGGAATATGTTTATGATCAAATTTTTTACTACATAAAGTACTCTGGTAGCAATTGCAGTAATGAACTAAAGTACTAAAGACATTATAGGAAGATATTGCCACAGTCAAGCTGAGAAATGAGCCAAGAGAAAACTGATGTCATATTGGGAGGAGTGAAAAAGTAAAAAGAAGTGCCACTTCCTCTAAGAATGTCATCAATGCAAACTACTGAATTCCATCTATAAGATCAACTGAAGAGAAATTACAGAAGAGGGATAGAAACATGATGTTCTGGGACTGATGGCAACAACAATCACTAACACACACACACACACACACACAAACAACCCACAACCTACTTTTGAGAAAACAACAAGGGTGACTCAAAGTTGTCCTTAAAAATTTGCACGAGTAGGGCTGCGCCTGTAGCTCAGTGGGTAGGGCGCCAGCCCCATATACCAAGGGTAGCAGGTTCCAACCTGGACCCGGCCAAACTGCAACAAAAAAATAGCCCGACATTGTGGTGAGTGCCTATAGTCCCAGCTACTCGGGAGGCTGAGGCAAGAGAATCACTTAAGTCCAAGAGTTGGAGGTTGCTGTGAGCTGTTACGCCATGGCACTCTACTGAGGGCAATAAAGTGAGACTCTGTCTCTAAAAAAAATGAAAAAACAATTGCAGAAAAAACAATCTGTCTCTAAAAAACAAGTGTGGTGTGTGTATACCATGGAGTACTACTCAACCACTGGAAAAAAATGGTAACAACCTGAATGAATGGGAAGCCATTCTTCTGGTGAAGTATCACAAGAATGGTAACATCACAGTGTATGGCACACCTCTTGGGGGCGGGACACAATTATAAAAGGGACTTTATCTAACAAATGCATTCAGTGTAACTAGTTCTTTGTATCCTCAATAAATGCCAAACAATTTAAAAAAAAGGAATGGAAAAACAAACACCACATATATTCATTATTAAACTGCAACTAGTCAATTAACACACGAGCACATATGGATATACCACTTATCAAATTCAAATATGTGGGGTGGGGAGGGATGGATGATTTCACACCTACCAGATACAATGCACACTTAGTACTTTGAGTCAAAAAACACCAAAGAAATCTATGTAACTAAAACATTGGTACCCGCCCCCACCGCTCCACCCCTGTGTAAGGGAGGTGTGAGAGAGGCAAGGGGAATAGTTAGTGTTTGCTGACAGCAGCTCCAAGCAGCAGTGCAAAGACTGGTTAAAGAAATGGTTTTAAAATATGATCTTTCCCTGAATTTTTCTCTTTGTTGCAAGGTCTGAAAACTCTCTCTAGGCAGTAAATTACCACATGCATAGGATTTTTCTCATTTGTTTCCTATTTCTCCAGGATATTTATTCTTTCTTACCTGATGTCCAGTACCTTGAAAACTACTGTTTAGATAATTTGTAAGGATTTTTAACAGTTTCAAGATGGTGGCTATATCTGGTTTCCGTTAAGTGCGCTTTGCATGGAAGGACAGTCATATTAGAATTTTATATTTTGTTTTTAATGGCAGGTATAAGCCAAGGTTTTCTATAAAGGGCCAGATAGCAAATATTTTCATTTTATGAACTGTATAGTCTCTGTGACAACTACTCACCTCGGCTGTAGTAGTACGAAAACAATTAAAGACAGTTTGTCTTGCAAGATATGGTTTGCAGTGGTCTAGAATAACTTGCTGAACTCTGTTCTACGATAATCACTAAAAACTGGAAAAGAGTGTGTAACTTTTAACCTAACAGAAGTAAAGCAATAAAATGAGACAGGAAATTAAAAAATAAAAATTTTAAAGAACACAGATTCTTTTAAAGAAGAAAATCCAAACACAAACAGAAAAATTAGAAAACACTTCAGATTTATTTAATTCAAACACGATAGGAATTACATTTGGCACACATGAACTAAATGATCCATTCAAAAAATAAGTGCTATCATTTGGATTAAACAACACTAATTTCCGGTAAGTGGTATGTAAATGATGTAAATACACAGACATTTTAAAAGTGAAGAGAGAAAAGACACCACATAAAATGTGCCTAAATGGAAAATCTTACAAACATATGGTTGCTAGACAATGTACATTTTAAAAATAATAATATTAATAAAAATTTAAAATTTCTAGGAAGATATACATATTTTAAATCTGTAGGCATCTAGTAACATGATCTCGATCAATATTAAGCAGATTTCTACAAAACTACAAGAATAAAGGAAAAGATTTACAATTAAAGGATGAGATTTTAACACTCTCCAGCACTTCATAAAAACAGCAACCAAAAAAATCATAAATAATTATAATAATGAAAATAAACTACCAACATAAGACTTTTTAAATGAGTATAAAAAAACAAACTAAATGTGAGTGAACAAAGATAAAAAAATACCTATTGTATAATTCCATTTCTAAACATTTAAAAAATAGGCAAAATTAAATTATAAAGACAATGAAAGTAAAAATTAGGCTTAAAGTCTGGATATTTGTTACACTATCTGTCTATCTGGCTTATTGAGACTATCAGGCATTAGAATTGAGAAGAGAACACAGTGGGCTTCTGAATCTGGGCAGAAGCCTTCCTTCCACCCTGAAGCAGCATTTTATATTAACAGAGACATAAATATTCAGAGAGACCTTGGATTTTCATTTCAAGGACACAGTAGGGGAAAAAAGGTGGGGAAGCATTTGGAGCCCCAATTGTGTTAATCACAAAACAGAATATTTATGGTTGCAGGTTGCCCGGTACCAGCTCACTCTCCATTGGCAAAGGTGCCAAGTTGTTTTCCGTAAACAGTATACATATGTTTTCTTTGAGGAGGACTCCCCTGAAACATGGGATCAGGGGTCCAATATTTTTGACATGCCTTGTAAAAATATTTTACACACTTAGTATCTGTACCATTCAAACCACTTTCATGATAGAGTTTTTAATTTCTGTGTTTTGTCAGGTGGCATCATTTGCTGAGTCTTCTGGAGCATTGCTGGCACACTTTTTCAGAGAGCACTTCATCATTCTGCTCCAGACCTGCCAATAAGCCCCTAAGACAAGGAACAGTGCACCTTCACTAGTTCACAACTTCCTGCCTGACAGCCATGATGTGCTCCAATTCTTAGTTATCCTTAGAATTGATCAAGTGAACTAAGAAAAGCAGAAGTAGGAGCTAAAACAATTTCTCTTCATGTTCATCGTGGTGCTTTCCCAAATTCTCCATGCCAGATATTCTTGGAAATACCTTTGCCTCCACATGTGTATGGGAAAATAGATATTTTTGAAAATAAATTGTATGGAATAACAAAATGAAATACTATGCATCCTTTAACATTATGTAGTGAGGGTATGTAATGACTTGCAAATCTATTTAAGATATTTTATATATTATTTATACACGTATATACAAGGTTGAACAATTCACGTTGTGAACTTATCCTAGAAAAGGTGCTGAGTATCACTGTGGTAAAAATATATACTAAAATGTTATCTCTGAGATAGAATTATGAATAACTGTTTTTATTTGTTTTCCTTTACTATATTTCTATTTCTAATTTTCTACATTTTATATGAATTACTTTTACCATGTAAAAATGAAAAAGAATGTATTCATTCTGTAAAGTTTTTACTATACAATTTTTATAACTTTTGTTCAGATACAATTTCTGATAATTTTAAGTTTCTGATTAATCTTGTATTAAATATAAGACTATAATTCACTATAATCATTTAAATATGCCCTTTCTACACCAGAGATTTATTATAAATTTTCATATTCCTTTTTGTAATTTTAAAATAGTCAAATGATTAGTCATGAAAAACGGATTATCTTCTTCACTGAAAAAGTGTATAGTTAAAACCTCTCAGGAAAAATTGTGTAACACAAACCTAATTTTGTTGCAATGATTGTCCAAAAGTAGTTATACGAGGTCAATTGAGTTCAAGAACTCATCCTAGAAAAATTGCTGCAAAACCCATTTCTGAATATCACTACAGTCATCTTTGAAGGACCCTCTTGGGAAGCTATGCACCAGTACCAGCTCTTAGTCCACCCTTTGAAGCAGGTTTGGAACTCTTTCTGGAATGGCCATCAGAGCTGTCATATGAAGGCCTGACAATAAAGTTCATGAACTCAACCTAGAAAAAATGCTTTGAAGGGTGAAATAGGTCTTGGCACAAGTGCAGAGCTTTCCAAGGGGAGCACTGCAAATGTGACTGTACTGATCGTCAGCACTGAGGTATATAACACTTTTTCTAGGATGAGTTTGTGAACTTAATTGTCAGACCTCATAACAGAAATAATCTCAGGGATGTATTAACCATTGGTCTATTAATTAAGCAATTGCAGTTTGTGCTGTTAATGATCAGGAGTATTGAAAGGGTACTTCTTCCATATTAATATACACTTAGTGTATACTTAATTTGGATTATTGCAATCCTTTCCACATGTTTTTAATTATGTTTTTGTGTTAATTTGAAGAGAACTGCACAACTTACTTTCTTTTGTCTCTATTATCAACACCTTTTCCATTCTCTTATATCAACAGATCTAAATAGTCAAACCTACTTGAAATTTATTTACTCATTTCAAGCTTTCTATATTCTGAAGAAAAAATTTTCAAAAAATGTCAAATCTGATGGCAAATTATGTATAGATATTTATTTATATTAAATATCTAAAAATCTTGAAAGTGAAATGAATTTTTTTTTGAGACAGAGTCTCACTTTGTCGTCACCCTTGGTAGAGTGCTGTGGCATGAGCAACCTCAAATTCTTGGGCTTAAGAGATTCTCTTGCCTCAGCCTCCCAAGTAGCTGGGACTACAGGCACACAGCACAATGCCTGCCCATTTTTAGAGATAGGTCTCTCTCAGGGTCTGGCTCGTCTGGAACTCCTGAGCTCAAGCAATCCACCCATTTCAGCCTCCCAGAGTATTGGGATTGCAGGAGTGAGCCACTGCGCCTGGCCTGTGAAATGAATTTTTCTAAGACATTAAGAGAATATATGAATATGCCTTCTATGTATCAGATCAAAATTGAATTTTACCCAAATTAATTTATAAATTAGATGTTTCCTGTGTTTCCATCTTGGTTTTTTATATCAGGTGTCTTAACAGAAAAACCACCAGCTTTTTTAAACATTGCTTTCTAATTGTTCTTTTTAATGTGTCATACTGATAAATGGGCAATGTTTTATAAAGGATAACTTTATAAATATTATGTTATAAACACAAATAATTGTTTATTTATTATATTGAAAGAGTAGTTGATAATCATATTTTACCATGGTTGAAGAGTGGGGAAGCTACATGCATATGCATTGCCACAAATTATGTACAGAAATGTGTCTTTTTATAATTCTATTGATTCCCTAATTTGTTATCAAAGATGTCTCTGAAATGATTTTGAGCATCCCCAAACCAGTAAATGGATCTTAAAGTTTTTGGATGTCTTAAAATGCCCAATACTTTGATTCTTATAAGTGGATGGTAAGTATTTAAAATCTGAGCATTGGTGATTATTGCCACTTTTAATCCTAAAAATATAATTTTAAATGTAACTCAGTCTTATGTTTTGAGTAGGAAAAGAGGAATTCACAGTGTTACTCTACCGTTAAAAAGTTGCAATTACTGAAGTGCTGAAAGAGAAAGTACTTTCACCTGAAGATAAATGGAGTTGAGCATTAACTCTCATAATAGCAAACCAGGCAATTAGAACCAATCTGTCCACAAAGACAATGAGCAATTCTAACTGGAAGAATTTTTTATAAGTCTTAAGAGATTAGGAATGAAACAAGATGTTCACAATCAATAAAAGTATTTAGCATTGTCCTAGGGTCCTAGTCAATAGATTAAGCCAAGAAAAGGATTTGAAAAACAGAGGGAAAAACCATACTTATAAATAAATGGTAGGATGGTGCATGGGAAAGGGCAATGGAAAAAAAAAGATTAGTAAGTGTAAGATATCTGGCTATAAAATAAATATTAAAGATCATTATATTTTTATTTATATTTTCTATATAAATAAAACAAAATGAAATATATGTGTATATATACATATTATATAATGTGACAGCATATTTAATAACATATTCATCGATATTATTATACATTTAATTAAATGCACAAAACAGTACCTAAATATTCAGAACAGCATAACATGTTTATGTAAGGACACACAATGTTACAGACATCAAATGGTCATATGGCATTTATGCTTATATCTTTTAAACGGAATTTAGTTACCTCACAACAAGTAACAAGATACACTATACAGTTGTTATATTTCTGTTATGGCAACGTAAATGTGAAAAATTTTCTTACTGGGGAAAGGGAAGAGCAGATACTCAGGGAAACAAATAGTTGGTGCTTTAAATTATGTATTTTTCTGAAATTATTGTGTACCACACACACACACACATATATATATACACACATTTTTTAACTTAAAACATTGCTTTGGACTCTAAAAAAATGTAGGATTCTTGAATAGTTATTTATCTTAGATTTGTGACCTGCTCACTAATAATCTATCTCATATAGCATTTTCAATTTTGAATTTATATCTATTTAGTGAAGCTTTTTTATTCTGTGTCTGTGCTTGTTTTAAAACAACGTCATCATTTTTTTTTTGTAAATAGAAGACTATCTACTCCATATATGAGTAAGAATGTCAGATATATTATTTCTTTAATATTTTCTACCACAATATTTGATTTCTTTTTTTGTTTTTATTTTCTGAGACAGAGTCTCACTATGTTGCCCTCAGTAGATTGCTGTGGCGAGCAGTTATAGCTTACAGCAACCTCAAACTATTGGGCTAGAGCAATTCTCTTGCCTAACCTTCCCAAGTAACTGGGACTACAAGTACCTGCCACAACACCTGGCTAATAATATTTGATTTCTTAAATCGGTATAGAGTAAGCCTTCCATATCCATGAGTTCTGCATGTGTGAATTCCATCAACTATATATCAAAAATACTCAAAAACTTCCAGCACTATGTGGAATAGCAGTGGCGATCCTTGTCTGGAATAGTAGTGGACATCCTTGCCTGTTTCCAGTTCTAAGTGGGAAAGCTTTCAGTTTTACTACATTCAGTATGATATAAGCTACAAATTTGTCACAGATAGCTTCAATCGGTTTAAGGAATATGCCACCTATACCTATATATCTTAAGTAGTACAAGGGAGACTCTACCTAACAAAATCAAATATTTTGACCTTTTTTTTTGTACCTTGACATTAATACGAAATAAATTTACTTAAAAAAATACTTGAAAAAATTGTGGATGATTATGTCTGTACTGAAGATATACATGGTTTTTCCTCATCCTTATTCCCTAAACAGTGCAGTATAACAACTATTTATATATTATTTCCTTGTATTAGGTATTTTAAATATCTAGAAATAATTTAAGAATATGGGAGAATGTGCAAAGATTATATGCAAATACTATACCATTTTTTTTGAAATGAAGTCTCACTTTGTCATCCTTGGTACAGTGCCATGGCATCACAGTTCACAGCAACCTCAAACTCTTGGGCTTAAGCCATTCTGTTGCCTCAGACTCCCATATAGTTAGGACGACATGTGCCTGACACAATGTCCAGCTACTTTTTAGAGACAGGGTCTCGCTCTGGCTAAAACTCGAGAGCTCAGGCAATCCATCTGCCTCAGCCTCCCAAGTGCTGTGATTAACACTATTACATTTTATATCAAGGATCCAAACATCTATGTATTTTGGTATCCATAAGTGGTCCTGGAATAAATCTCCCAAGGATACTGAGGAATGACTGCAATCTATTGGTTAAATAAGTCCCAGGAATGAGGCATAAGATGATAGCTACCTTTACATTTTTAAAGAGATAAAATTTTCTGCACATTTAAATAGACCCTGAAAATGGGGGGTAAAAGAGGAGAAATACAGCATGACAGCCACAGTTGTAGTTTGGGCCTCTGGGCAGGTGGTATTGGATATGTAAATAGGACATAAAAGTATGGAGTCAAGTCAGAATAGAGTGAAGTGAAAGTGATGAAAAGAGATAGACAGTGGCAGAAATAGAATCAACAGTTGGGCCAAAACTCCACTAAATATACTTGAATATTCTTCTCTTGCTTAAGAGTTTCATTTTTTTTTTTTTAATTTTGCTAAATTGTCTCTATAATCTAAGGTGGGAGTTGGCGAGCTATGGCTCATGGGCTAAATTCAGATTGACATGACCTTTTTGTCAGTGAAGTTTTACTGGATTATAGGCAGACTCATTCATTTATCTCTTCTCCATCCACACTTCTGCCCTATCAGCGAAGAGTCGAGTAGTTAGGAGAGACCGTGTGGCCTGCAGAGTAAAGAATATTTACACTTTGGCCGTTTCAAAAGGATTGCCCAACTCTGGCCTAGGAAATAATTTCAACTGTGAAAAATCTGAGTTTGAGTTGGTGAAACATTCTTTGAGAGAACTTTCTAAAACAATTAGGGAATTACTATTTTCTGATAGGGTTATAATTATAATGTATATATTTTGCATATTATAATAATATAAATGAGATATGATCTAGAAATGATACCCTGGAAATTAACATTTTTAAAGATTTATCTTTTGTATAATTCTATACTGATAAATATATAACATGAATAAAGAAAAACATGTATTAAGTCAAATATCTTGCTTTTGTTATGTTATTTTTGGTCTTTAATTTTTTCCTGTCCTGTACTGATCCATATACACAAATGTTTTTAATAAGTTACTTCAGAAAATTTATAGTGTTTCTGTAATTGTATCAAGTTCTCTTTTTAAACTACAAAGTCCTTGCTAAGTTTATTTCTGTATTTCTGCCTATATTTTGTTTTCATTATATCTTAGCCAGTTTTGTATGAGTTCTGCAACTAAAAACTGTTGCTTCTTCCCCAGTTTTGTAAAATGTCTGATATACCTGTCTATTCTAAATTGCCTTCTTCGTGTCATAATAATAGGTAGGATTTTACACATCAGCAGTGGCTTTTTGTCAGCAATTGATGAACTTCTAGGCTGAAAACTACTAGAACACATAGGTATAATTGGAAATCATTACTCCCAATTCAGTGTTTAAAATTATTCCCCTTTGTTGTATTTCTCTGGAGTTTTGTTTTCTACCCCATTTATACCTTGTTAGTTTCTAGGTAGTAAAACAATATAAACGAAGCAAAATAAATACAAAAAGCAAGCAAGCAAACAAAAAATAATGGTTGTGGTACTCTTATGAGTTTATGAGGTGTGGGGATCTATTTGATTTTCATTTTCCTTTTTTTTATTAAATCATAGCTGTGTACATTAATGCAATCATGGGGTACAATGTGCTGGTTTTATATACAATTTGAAATATTTTCATCAAACTGGTTAACATAGCCTTCACAGCATTTTCTTAGTTATTGTGCTAAGACATTTATATTCTACATTAAGTAAATTTCACATGTACCATTGTAAGATGCACCGTAGGTGTAGTCTCATGGGCTACCCTACCTCCATCCATCCTCCCCCCTTCCCTCTCCCCTTTCCCCATATTTTTGGGCTATAATTGTTTTATAGCTTTCAAATGAAAGCTATAAATTGGTTTCATAGTAGGGCTGAGTACATTGGATACTTTTTCTTCCATTCTTGAGATATTTTGCTAAGAAGAATATGTTCCAGCTCCATCCATGTAAACATGAAAGAGGTAAAGTCTCCATCTTTCTTTAGGATGAAAAATATTCCATACTGTACATATACCACATTTTTTTAATCCATTCATGGATCAATGGGCACTTGGGCATCTTCCATGAGTTAGCAATTCTGAATTGGGCTGTAATAAACATTCTGGTACAAATATCTTTGTTATAATGTGATTTTTGGTCTTCTGGATATATACCTAGCAGAGGAATTGCAGGATCAAATGGCAGGTCTATTTTTAATCATCAATTTTAACATACACCAATTTTTAGCAAGTTATAAGCATCCACTAAAGAGTTACAATTTTTTTAGCCCATTTCAATTAAAACACTATTATACTATGCAAACTGTACCAATTTTTACTTAACCTCTGTAAATGTATTTTGGTAGTTGCAACATATCTATTACAACTATTAAAAGGATATATAAGAAAATTAAATTCACTTAAATCATAGAAGCATTATCATTTTTAAAAATGTTTAATAGAATATAAAGGGAGTCCTAGTAATTTGAAAATAATATTTAAAATCTATATTTGCAATACTTGGGCAATTTATAAAACTATTTGTTTATATGCTAGCAATGATCCTGACTTTATTTTGCACTGTGGACTTTATTTTCATAGCTACATCATTTGTTAATAACTTCTAAATCTACCTAAATCTACCAGAACCTTGTTTCAAAACATTTTATAAATGAGTTTTATAATAAACCCTGACATACATAAAGGTCAAAAATGAATATATTTTATTGGCCTTGATATGATTAATATCACCAGCATTATATAGCACAAGAAAATAATGAGTATCATTATATTGCTAGAGTAGGCGGTTTTGTTTCTAGTATGACCTCTTAGATTCATGAAGACAAAATTTATCTTTATACGAAGTAATTATTTCCTCTTAGAGAGGTGTACAGCATTACATTGGAAATATAATAATGTGATGACCCAAATATTAAATTATTATAGTTAATTATGAACATTGGATATATAGATAATTGGAATATTAAATGTTATATAATTTTATATGTTAAAATTGTTTTATTATAAAAAACAAAAAGCACTTTAGATATACGTTACATCCTTAGTTGTGATTTTAAACAAAGTAAAAAATAATCATCATAAAATTATATAGGATCCAGGTTAAAATTAGTACTTTTAATTTTTAGAAAGTATTAAAAAATATTATTGTTAGAAGGAAGCTTATTTCATTAAATATACCCCTATGGTGTTTTAAAATTATTCCATATATTGGGCAGCACGTGTGACTCAAAGGAGTAGGGCGCCGGCCCCATATGCCGGGGGTGGTGGGTTCAAACCCAGCCCTGGTAAACGGTCTGTAAAGCTAGTGAATGATGCCCCATGATCATATCAATGTACACAGCTATGATTTAATAAAGAAAAAAAAATTATGAAAAAAAAAAAAAACCCAGCCCTGGCCAAAAACTGCAAAAAAAAAAAAAAAAAAAATTATACGATATTTTCTTTTAAGTGATAAGTATTAGGCAGTGGAAAAAAAAAAAAAACAGACAAAAGTCCTGTTCTCGTAGAACACTACATTATAGTGTAGGAATGTGGTAAGAATATGGTAAGAAACAAAAACATGTACTGAATATTATTTGGTCATTAGGAAAAATGGGAAAAATATAGTTGAAGAGGTAGGACTGAAAGGATTTGTAAATTTTAAGGACGTGGTCAGCAAAGACCTCGCTATGAACGGAATGTTAAAATAAATATCTGTGGAAACAAGGCCCAACTAGAAAAAAAAGCCTATACAAAGTTTTTAAGGAAGGTAATTTTGAAGTCTAGTTTAGCAAAAGTGAAAGATACAAGATCATTTTTAAAAGTCAAACCAATATAGAAAAAGATCAATATACACAAAATGCATTTTTTTTTTTTTTTTGTAGAGACAGAGTCTCACTGTACCGCCCTTGGGTAGAGTGCCGTGGCATCACACGGCTCACAGCAACCTCTAACTCTTGGGCTTACCTATTCTCTTGCCTCAGCCTCCCGAGCAGCTGGGACTACAGGTGCCTGCCACAACGCCCAGCTATTTTTTGTTGCAGTTTGGCTGGGGCTGGGTTTGAACCTGCCACCCTTGGCATATGGGGCCGGCGCCCTCCTCACTGAGCCATAGGCGCCGCCCACAAAATGCATTTTTATTGAACAGTAATGAACAAATAAAATTTGTTGGAACAATAAAAGCACTGTTCCAAATACAATTTAAAAATATGAAATAATTTAACATAAATATGACAAAGATGTGCAAAATCTCTACAATGAGCTTCAAAACAGAGCTAATAGAAATTAGGAAGTCTTAAGTAAATGGAGAGATATGTCATGACATACATCATACTGTTTAATAATGTTAATATGTCAATTCTTTCAAAATTGATAGATTGAAAATAATCAAAAACTCATCAAGCTTTGTTGAATAAATTGAGAAGCTGGTTCAAAAATTAATGTCAGGATTCAAAAGACTGCATACTAAAACGAATTAGAAGACTAGTACTACCAGACTTTGACAGCTATGACAACCAAGACAATGTTATTATTGCATAAAGTTGAATAGTTTAAGTGTTTAGAAAGAGACCCCAGCATTTATTTACACCTGAATTACACAGTGGTACAAAGGCAATACTGAGCAGAAATCCTACACTTTTTAAAAATGTTGCTGAAACAGGCCAGGTACAGTAGAGTACACCTGTAATCTTAGTACTTTGAGAGGCTGGGGCAGAAGAAGTGCTTGAAGCCATGAGTTTGTGACCAGCTACATAACTTTGATGTATTCCCTTGATGTTTTTAGCCAGTAAACAAACAATTGCATTGGCACATCCTCCCTATTCACTCAATTTGGCATCCAATTTTTTTCTCTTTCTAAAGATAAAAAAATATTGAAAGGAAGACATTTTGCTGTCATTCGGGACATTAAGGGTAATATGATGACAATTCTGATGGACATTCTAGAAAGAGTTCCACCCACCTTTGAAGGGTGTACTATGCACTGGTTTTGGTTCATAACTTCCCAAGTGGAGTGCTTTAAAGGCAAACAAATTAATATTCAGCAATGAAGCATATAGCATTCTTTCTAGGGTGAGTTCTCAAACTTAATATTCAGAACTCATATAGCATGGCCAAAAAGTACATGAACAAATTTCAGCTTTGTTAAACATGAGCAAAGTGCAAACTAAACCTACAGTTAGATGTCAATAAGACTCGACTGGCTGTAAGTTTAAAAGATAAATGATTATAGTTGTTGGTGAGGATATAGATAAAATAAACTTATCATAAACCACTAATAGAAGTTTATTAATTTAAATAACTTTGAAAAATTATAAGCTTTAAAGAATTAAACATGTAACTGTTATATGATTCAGAGATCCCATTTCTTGGTATTTACACCACAGAAATGTAAGCTTCTGCCCATATAAATAATTGTACACAAATATTTATAAGAGCATAAACTCTAACAACCCAGAACTAGAGAAAGAGAAATAAGTCTATAAACATGTTAATGATAATCTTAGAAATATTTCCATATAATTAAATACTATACAACAATAAAAATGAATAAATTATTGATACACGCAATAACATGAATGAACTTCTAACTATGATGTGTAATTAGAGTATGTGTTTTACAATTATATTGGATTCAAAATCTAAAAAATACAAACTAATCCATAGTTCCAGACCACAGATCAGTTCTGAGCTGGGGACGTGGGGAGGGGGGTCTGGTGATGTGAAAAGAAAGGGATGAGAGTGAGGTATTGTGAAATGGTATAATGAAAAGAAATAATAAATACATTTAATATCTTGATTGGGGAGATGATTTTATGGATATGTACATATGACAAAGCATTAAATTATACATTTGAAATATAAGAATTTTATTGTAAATAAATTTTGCTCCACTAAATCTTATAATTTCTTTTTATACTTAGAATTCCAAATTACACTGTCCAATAGTTTGGTGTTCAAGGGAGTCGAATAGGTACGACATATGAATGTTAAAGATATAAACTATAAACCATGTTTAAAATGATAAAAAGAGATAACATATAAGAACAGAATGAAAGATAAATGACCCAAGAATCAAGTTCTGAAACCCTATAATATTTATAATTTCAAATAATAAAGAAAAGAACTAGAAAAGTGACTGAAAAGAAGTATCCAACATGGGAGAAGGAAATTCAGGATAGTGTAGTGTCCTGGAAGTTACTTGATGCAATTAATTTAATGTTAAGAGAATGGTCAACTATAACAATTACAACTGACAGAAATTCATCAAGAAAGATGAAGATATAGAAGCATTGGACATATCAGTGTGGAAATCATTGATAATGATGATCAGGATAGCAGAATGGTTAAGAAAGAAGTGTTGACTAGGCAATATAATAGTGTTATTGATGCTAATGAGGATGACATACTAGAGAAGAAAAAAGTTGATCCTGGAGACAGAACAAGAATAAGTGATGTTCCTGAGAGAAAGGATTTTATTCACAAGGAAAATGATTATGAATATAGTCCATTCATAGAGTATGGTGGAAAGGAAGAATATATCATTTGAATGTGTTCTTATATGTTATCTCTTTTTATCATTTTAAACATGGTTTATAGTTTATATCTTTAACATTCATATGTCGTTCCACTACACTTATCTACCTATGTGTAGTGGACAGGACCTTGTAGGAGTTATTTTCTGACCTATTTCCTCAGGGAAATTTACTCAAAAAGTAAAAGTGAGAGTAAAAATGAGTAGTTTTTGATTTAGTCAAAGAGAAGATAAGAACCAGTAGGTAGGAAAGATGGAAAGTTGTTAGACCATGGAAATGAAAGGAAAACAAAAGGCCCACTTGTATTTAGTAATATAGATTTAAAGTAAGATTTGTTTTAAATTGTTTTTAAATACTTTTCTATTTAAGAATATTTTTATTTAGTTTATTTTTTATATATTTTATATATTTTTAAGATATACAAAATTGTGTATATTTATTGTATACGACCTGCTGTTTTAAGGTATGACTACATTGTGCAATGTCTAAATCCAGCTAATAAAATGTGAATTATCTCACATACTTATAATTTTTTTGTGTATTGAGAACTCTTAAAATCTATTCACAATTTCAAAAATATATAGTTATGATCTATGGTCATTATGTTGTACAGCAGATCTCTTGAGTGTATTCTTCCTTTTTTTTTTTTTTCTTTTTGTTGTTTGGTATTAATTGAGGGCACAAAGAATTAGGTTATACTGATTGCATTTGTTAGGTAAAGTCCCTCTTATTAATGTGTCCTGCCTCCAAGAGGTATGCCAAACACCGTATTCTTCCTATTTAATTGAAATTTTTATACTTGGCCAACATTTCCCCAGTGTCCCATTTCTAGGCTCAGATACCCTGCCCCCACCATTCTACTCTCTACTTTCATGAGTTCAACTTTTATAGATTCCACATTTAAGTGAGATCATACATAATTTGTCTTTCTGTGCCCTGTTTCATTCATTGAACTCACTGTTCTTTAGTAGCATCCCATTGTGTGTGTGTGTGTGTGTGTGTGTATGCATATCACATTTTGTTTAACTGATCCTCTATTCATATGCTCTTAAGCTGATTGTGCATAATACTTTGGGCTATTGTGCATAATGATGCAATGAGCATGGTAATACATATATCTCTTCTATGTGCTGATTGGATTTCCTTTGAATATACTCATAGTAGGATTGCTGAAATCTATTTTCAAGAACCTCCATCTTGTTTTCCATAATGGTCGTACTAATTTATAGTCCCAATCACAGTTACAAGAGTTCTCTTTTATCTGCATTCTTACCACTGCTATAGAAAATACAGGGAGTTTCAGTCTAGTCTGCTTGCTCATTGCAAAAAGATCCAATTATTGAAACAAAGAAGATTGCCAAGGAAGAAAAGACTTTTTTAATATGACAGATGTCTTATTGAGAGAATAAGAGAAACTGCTTCAGTTTCTTCCCCTAAGGAAGATCTTGGGCTTTTCAAGGAGGGGAGTCATGTATCTTGGGGCACATTATGGGTAACTAGTAAGGAGCTGTGTATGTTGGGGGCTTATGAATCTTAGTATCAGGAAGTTTGCTTAGGGAGAGTTCAGAATCTCACCTTCTTTTTTTTTTTTTATTAAATCATAGCTGTGTACATTGATATATTCATGGGGCATCATTCACTAGCTTCACAGACGGTTTATTACCTTAGAGAAAACCGATCATTTCTAGGAAATAATTCAGAAGTTTAAGTAGTTAATTAAAGGAGTAAATTTAAAAAAAACATACAGGGTGGAGGTCATTAAAATTGGTCATTAACAGTTATATCACCACTTGTTATTTTTTGTCATTTTTGGTAATAGACATCCTAATAGGTGTGAGATGATATCTCATTGTGATTTTAAATTGCATTCCTGTGTTAATTAGTGGTGTTGAACATTTTTTCATATACCGTTCATCATTTGTACATCTTCATGTGAGAAATATCTATTCCAATCTTTTGCTTATTTTTCAAAATTAGGTTTTTTTTCCCCTTTGGATTTTTAGTTCCTTTGTGTACAGTTATGAGTTGAATAACAACATTTCAGTCCATGACAGCGTGCTTATAGATGGTAGTCTCTTAATATTCTAAAACTGGGCTCTTACTGTCCCTTCTCTATGTTTAAATATATTCAGACACACAAGCAGTTAGGGGTGGAAAGAGTCTACAGGAAGGTAGAAGAAAAATCTGACCACCTTCTGACTTTTTAGTTAAAAAGGGCTCTGCAGCAGACAATGAGTTTCAGGAACCTTGGGACGTAGTTGATCAAGTATGACTTGTTTTCCACAAAATGCACTTTCTAGATTGTCACAAAGTAGAGTAATGGTCATAAGTTAAAGAATAGTGCACACAGCAAAGGTCACAAACATCACAAGTCTACCAGTCACCACCACCCTGTACTTGGAAAGTGACAGTAGTAATTATTGTTAACAAATGTAAAGAAAAATGGGCACAGAAGATAACTAACGTAACCTGTAATCAGTAAGAAACAGACAAGATTACCTAAGGATCTCAGGGAATCAATGGGAAACTCTTAAGCATAAGGACAGGGAGAACTGGGATAGGATACTCACACTGGTGTACTATCTCTGGGTCAGTGTCTCCTCTCACTCATGAGGGGGACCTTTTCCCAATCTCTCTGGAAAAGTCCATGCTTTTCGGTATTTAAGTTTAAATAAACTATATTCTTTTTTTTTTTTCTCCCAGGTTCCAGCTGTTTCATTTTCCACTCCCCCTTTATCACTTTGACTTGGCCTGACTTGCTCTTGGAGCAAGCGTCTTGGAGACCTCTGACAACAAGTACTTAGCATTGTATTAAAATTACCTGCAGTATTCAGTACCGCCATATTTTATACATATTCATAGCCTAGAAGGAATAGCTATATAGCTGTGTGTGTAGTAGGTTATAGCAGGTATGATGCTCCACAATGGCACAATTCCCTAATGATGCATTTCTTAGAACAAGTCTTGATAAGTGATGCATACTTGTTTTGAGTATTAACCTCTTATCAGATACATGGTTTTCAAATATTTTCTCCTATTAATACATTGTCCCTTCACTCTGTTGATTGTTTTTTTGGTTGTGCAGAAGCTTTTGCATTTGATGTGATGCTATTTGTCTATTTTTGCTTTTGTTGCTTATTTTGTTGCGGTTCATATCCAACCATTATTCAGTCTAATGTAATGAAAATTTCCCCTTATATTTCTTTCTAGTGCTTTTATAGTTTTGGGTTTCATGTGTAACTCTTCAATTCATTTAAATAGATTTTTGTATTGATGGCATAATTTCATTCTTTTGGATGTGGATATCCAGTGGCCCCAACACCATTTATTGAAGAGTCCCCCCTCCCCAGAGATATTTTAATTTTTTTCTAAGTTTATGTTCTAACAAAGTTTAAATAAATAATAAAATTTTGCTTTTTATGAAACAACAAGTGCAATGATTCATTTGTCATTTACCTACATTTAATTTGATTATATGGCTAACATATTTTATTGGGATATATGCTTGTTTTGAAATACTTCAAGAATATTATTATTCTTCATACTGACAGAAAAAGCCAGATGAATGGCATGGCTGTTCTTAAGTGTTTAAATAAAGCCATCTTATAGGGCACGGTTTTTCAAACAGCTGAAAAGACTTTAGAACCTGATAATAACTAATGTATAAAGTTTAGGTTGAATTTACTTTCTTATCTCTTTATTACTGTTCGTAGAAAGAGTAGCAGTCAGTACAAATGTGAAAGCAAAAACACTGGTTCTATAATTCTCAGAACTATTTTAGTTTTCATCTATAGACATTTTAGACTGTTAATTGTGAATTATAATGAATAATATTAGGATTAATTATGTGATAATTTTTAGTAACAGAATTAATAAAATCAAATGACATAATTGATTTGTGTAGCTAATTATGTCCTGATGGTAATAATTTTGAATCTGGGTCACCAAGATTTAAATACAGTGATAAAATTTAATAAGATAGGTGTAACATGTTAAAATGGAAAGTTGAACTTATTCCTTTATATTTTATATAAGACTTCCATTTTTACTGATAAAAAAGTCATTAGAAATGTGAATCAGCTATATTTTCAATGCTCTTTTTCAAATGAAGAAAGGTCATTTAAAAAATTCAGGTGAAACTTTTTTTTAATTGTCATAGATACATAGATAATGAATACATTTATGCATATGTGGGGTAAAATGTGTTGATTTTTTAATATAATCTGACGTGCTTACACCAAACTAATCAACATAGCTTTTGCCTCATTTACTTGATTATTGTGTTAAGACATTTATGTTCTACACTTGACCGATTTGACTTGTACCCTTGCAATATGCTGCATAGGTGTGGTCACATCGTTTACCCTCCCACTATCAAACCTCCCCTCCCTTTCCACTCCATTTTTCTCCTTCATCCTGGGCTATAGTTGTGATCTATCTTTCATAAGAAAATATGGGTAAATATAAATTGGTTTCATAGAAGCACTGAGTACATTGGATACTTTTTCCTCCATTCTTGAGATACTTTACTCAGGTGAATATGTTCCAGGTCCCTCCATGTAAACATAAAAGAGGTAAAGTCTTAATATTTTTTCAAGACTGCATAGTATTTCATGATGTACATGTACCACAATCTATTAATCCATTCATGGGCTGATGGGCACTTGGGCTTCTTCCATGACTTGGCTATTACTAATTGAGCTGCAATGAATAATCTGCTGCAAATACCTTTTTTGCAAAGTGATTTTTGGTCTTTTGGATATACTCCTAGTAGAGAAATATTTATGTTATCAAGTGTGCATATAATCATGAAAAGATAACTTATACATTTCTCACTTTTTTAATATATGAAGAATATTGTATAGACAGAAGAAAATTAAAATACATACTTAATATATGAAAGGTCAAAGTGAAAGAAATGCACTAGGCCTTCCCCTTTGCAAAGGAGCATAGACAGAACTGTAAAATGTATAAATTTTCATTTCATTTTGGAAAAATAAATTTTAATAATTAGATTATGCATGGTATACATTTCTTAAAAAATATTGCCTGTATGCTGATATATACTTTCTCCTTTAACTTAAAGAAAGAAAAAAGCATTAATACATATCTATATCTATAGCTATGTCTATATTTATATATATGTATATATACATATATATATATACACACACTTGTGTGATTCATTTTAGTTTATGCTGTATGGTTCTTTTGAAATATCATTAAACATAAAAATTCTATAGATTTTTCTTGTAATTGAACTTGAGTAATTGATAGTTTTATTTTAACTACACTTAGTGCATTTGTCTGAATGAGTAATTATTGTGGAAATGGTAGCCTGTGGGACTATCTTGACACTTCCACACTATGTTTTTGATTGTCTATTCCTAACTTAGGTATTAAGCAATAATTATTTAAATAGCTATTAGGAATATAAGCAAAATAAACAACATAACCTTTTACATATCATATTCTCAGTGGGTTTATGTTGGGCTTACATTAAAAATTGATGGGTTTAAAGGATAGGTATTTCCTACGAAATCAAATTTCACAACCTTTTTATATAATCCTAGGACTTTATCTAGCTAATTTTATTTGCATACAAAGGAGATGTGAAACCTACTTGTAAAATAAATTTTCTTATAATATCAACTGTTTGTGTGATAGTCTTCATTAGAGTATACTAATGCCATCAATTGATCATTTTATGTCACTTTCCATGGAGATTCTTATTTTATTGAATCCCACATTTTATCTGGGCATTTTTGGCATTGAATTGAAAACTCAAACCAAACTAAACCAGACCAAAACAAACCAAATCAAAATTAACAAACAAAAAATGTGAAACAAAATAAAATAAAATATCACAGAAACAAAAATAAATCTATCAAAACTTATCAGAAATTCAGGTTGACTTTTTCTCCGTTTCCATTTAAAAGTTTCTTCTTTTTGCTTCATTTTCCTTAGAGACTGAAATATGGAAATCCCTCATCTGTGGAGGTAATGCACATATAAGAATTTTTTTTAATGCATAAATTAATCTTGTGTCATTCTCCCAAACTTTTGATTGCTTTGCCTAATTCCCAAATCACTCCTATTCCATCATGTTTATGTACAACGTTTAATACAATTAGTACTCCAGAAGTTAAATTCAATCTCATTATAAGCACATATAAAAACATATCCATTCTGTAAGGATCTGTTTATTTTACAACCAGCAAAGAAATCTCTATGGTCTCTGCAGTATTATTCCTTCTTGCAGTTTGGAAAGTCACTTCCCCAAAGAACCATTTTATACTAGCTGGGGAATTAAAAAAAAAAAAATTACTAGCTGAAATTAAATGCTTTTGTTGGCATGGAATTGATTTACCATCCTTTTGTCCAATGAGACAAATATAAAAGTGATAAAAATGACTGTAGTTTAACCAGCTCATTGCATATGTGAATTTCTGTTGTTGAAATCATTTTATGACTAATTTTGTTTCCTTAAAGCCATTGATACTTATTTTGAAATACTTTCCGGTTTCAAATGTGGCTCTTTGATAATAGCTAAAAACAAATCCATGAACGCAAGTATAAGATACAGAAATAAGGCTTTTGTGTCAATGAGCTAATATCATTGGAGACATGTTTAATGTGACTTGCAATAATTAATTATCTTTTGACAATTACTTGACATAGTAGAGAAAATTCTTTGTTTTCTTTTTAAAATTATTTTTCTATAAAAGACAAACTTCAAATAGAAAGAAAAACAGTAGGAAAAATAATGTAAAAACACAGTAATGGTTTTCTGCTTTAGATATTTTCCATCTAACAAACTCAGTGTCTCCAACTAGTTGCTTTGCTCTCATTTCCTTTACTTTCTTTTGATGCTGCAGTTTAATGATGAAGCTATCTGCATTTTATCTTTAAAATTTGATAAACATTTTCCCCAATTGTGTTCAAATCCTTCATCTTCCAAGAAAAGGTTGTGTTCCATCAAGTCTAACCTTGTTCTATTGCCTGTAATATTTATTTTCATGTTTCTGCACCATATTGCATAGTCTTGCCCAGTAGTATCTACCTACTGGTTAATTATTTTTCCTTAAGCAAGTTTGCAATCTTCATAGGAAAGTCATACTGCATTCAGAGAGTCTCTTATAGCTGTAGCCAAAATGATTTAAAACAAAAATAAGAATTAACTGATTAATTTTTTATTAGTGAATATAAATAATACCCATAATATTATTGAATTCTTTTGTAATATCCAAATAAATGATTCAATATCTTTTATAAAATTTAGCTGAGAATCTCATTCAGAATAGACTTCTTTGTTCTCAAAAACTAGCAACACAAAAATACATTGAGAGGCATAACATTAGATTTCTGAAGTTCTTGAATTGAGTACTTAAGTTGTGAATTCACTAAAGACTAAGATAAGTAATCACTATAATTGAGCCCTCTGCCCCCAGTGAACGAATTGTAAATCCCAGCATCCTGTATTAATCCTGTCACATTAATAAGATGTGCTGGATGCACAAACAAAGTTAATGATTGTCATATTTGAACTGCTCTGAAAAGAGAATGATGTTTGCTATTGCAGCCTCCGGAAAAAAAACCTATAGGGCACGGACGCCTGACCTGACATGTTTTGCATTCCAATGGCAGGATTGACTTGACCCTAAAATCAATATCCTGAGAACTACTTGAAAGCTTTATTCTCTAGGATTTAAGCTTTGGGATACTGCTAAAGGACTCAAGCAGGTGTTTTTCTCTTTTATAAGTCTCAAAAATCTCAATGTTTGAGGGGGCTGTATTTGCTTTTTTTTTTTTTTTTTAGAAATGTGTCATTCATAAAACCAGCAGAAGACATTTCTATAACAATATCAACCCACAATTTGATAAGTGTGGTGCTGGGGCAAAAAAGAGTCTGTCTGGCTTCTCTGCTACCAGCTGTCTGGCTTCTCTGCTACCTTACCTTAAAAAAAAAGAAAAATACTCTGGGGCGGTGCCTGTGGGTCAAAGGAGTAGGGCGCCAGCCCCACATGCTGGAGGTGGTGGGTTCAAACTTGGCCCGGCCAAAATCTTCAAAAAGATACTCTGAAAAAAATACTCTGTGCCTATTCTTTAACAGACTCTCATTTTTAAAAATGCAATCTGGGGTGGCACCTGTAGCTCCAAGGGGTAGAGCTCTGGCCGCATATGCCAGAGGTGGTGGTTCAAACCCAGCTCTGGCCAAAAACTGCAAAAAGAAAAAAAAAAAAAAAGCAATCTATACTGTACCACATTCAAAATAATTTAAAATATTTTCATTGTCTTTGCCACAACATAGTATATCAAATCATTATAATAGAACTCAAAATTTAAATATTTAACCCCCATCTGGACCTCTAAATTTTTACCCTTCCACCATTATACTGTCCATTGTTCCTTCTGCTGCTTACTTCTTTCTATTCATAATTTAGATTACATATGTATTTCAATAATTTCTTCTCCGTATTACTTCAAACTGCTGGACACTCCCTCTGACATGAATCCACCTGGATACTCCCAGAATGAACCCGTATTTCTCTGCTCTCAGTAAATATAGATACACTAAAGTTTAATCTTGCTAACTGAAACTTGATGATTCAGTTTTTTCTATTATTCTTCTGCATATTCCAGGCAAATTTGTTTTAATCTTTCCCAGATTGCCACTTCACATTCTTTTCTCTCTTTTAAACTTCCAAATCTCTCTTGGATCCCTTTCACTTCCAATAACTTGAAGAAAAATAATAACTTGCAAAAGAGTATTAACCTTCTCTTCACAACCAAATCTACCAAATATGTGTGGTTTTTTACCCATATTCTGCCTTTCCTCCAGTTACAGTGAAGGAACTGCTACTGTTTTACAGGTCATAGCAATTACTTTTACACTGGATCCCATTCCTCTTTCCTATTTAAAGTTTTTACTTGCATAGTTACCTCCCTTTTTTCCTGCCTCATCATCCTCTTCCTTCTATACTGGAGCATAATTCCTGTCAGTACATAAAAACGTATATTTTACATGTCAAAAGTAACACTCTCTGACATGATTGCAAGAGGGACTTTACCTAACAATTGCAATCAGTGTAACCTGGCTTATTGTACCCTCAATGAATCCCCAACAATAAAAAAAAAAAAAATGTAAATAAAAAAAACAAAAAACACGAAAACCAAAAAAAAAAAAAAAAAAAAAAGTAACACTCTCTTGGGCCCGTTATCTCCTCCCTCAACTGATATATTTCTTTCTGGCAGTTAACAACAAAAACCTGTGTTTGAAGTGTCTGTACTTACTGACTTCTCCTCCCTTACCGCTATTCTCCCATAAATCTTTAAGAACTATAGTAGGCTTCTACCGTACAGCCTCCTTTAAAACTTCTCTTTTGGAAAAGTCCGTAAACTTTCAATTTATCACATTCAATAGCAAAATCTCATTTGTCACTTTATTTCCCTTCTCAATATTACTTGAATTACTCAATTTCCCTTATTCTTGGAAGATTTTCTTGTCCTGACTTCACTCCTACCTCACAGTTTCTTTTTAGACTTCTTTTCTGGCTCAGTCTCCTGTTTCTGAAATAAAATCTGTTTCTCCCTATTTACTCTCATAATAATAGCTCCAATATTGGCTTTATACCTCCAGGTTTTAACTCTCATTTAGATTGATGCTATTACAGACTTATTTCCTTTACTGTTCTGACATCACACATCAACATAATTGACATAAACACTATGTTGAAAACAAAACTTTCGGCTGGGCATAGTGGCTCACGCCTGTAATCCCAGCACTTTGGGAGGCTGAGGCGGGTGGATTGCCTGAGCTCACAGGTTTAAGACCAGCCTGAACTCAAGTGAGACATTGTCTCTAAAAACAGCCAGGCATTGTGATAGGCATCTGTAGTCCCAGCTCCTTGGTAGGCAGAGGCAAGAGAATAGCTTGAGCCCAGGAGTTTGAGGTTGCTGTGAGCTATGACACAATAGCACTCTACAAAGATGACAAAATGGGACTCTGTCTCAAAAAAAAAAAAAAAAAAAACCCAAAACAAAAAACACTTTGATTTCCCTATCCCAACTTTTCTATGATTTTTCAATGGTCCTAATACAGAATATCTTCATATGATAACAGCTCAGGCAAAATGTTTAGTAGTGACCTTAGGCTTTTGCTTGTGTTTTTCCCCCTCTCACTGTACAACTGATAGATCAGTATTAATGGGTCAATGGAAAATTTAAATTACATCCTGCATTAAGCCTTATGTACTATTTCCATTACTACTGTTTTAGGCAAAGTCAATAATATTTTCATTTGGTTAACTGGAATAGCTGTCTAACTTGGTTGAATTAATTCACCCTTCCTCCTGAGAATTTATTCTCTATATGGTAATCAAAATAGTATAATGAAATCCTCATGTTCAAAAAATAACCAAATACTTGCTCTCTTATAATAGAATTCCAAACTTTTCTTGGACACTAAAGTTATATTTGGTCTGGTTCTGCTTACTTCTCAAATTCATATTTTTGCCCTCCTAACTCATTAAATTAGCCAATTTTTAATTTTTTTCTTAAAATTGTTAAAACACAAGTTTAGAGTCTTTGTCACCTCAGACTGCCATAAAAAATTACAATAAAACAGGTGTCAGAAAAACAGATATTTATTCTCACAATTCTAGCGGCTGGGAAGTCCAACATTGAGGTATTGGATGGTTAGATTTTGATAAGAGCTTTTTTCCAGGCTTTCAGACAGCTGCCTTCTTGCTGCATCCTCATACAGCAAAGAGAAAGAGAGAGCAAGCTGTCTGGTATTTTCTTTTAAGAGTACTAATCCCAGGTAAGGACTCCACCTTCCTGACCGCATCTAAGCCTAATTATTTCCCAAAGGAGCTATAGTAGAGTCTCCATGGTTGACCTCCCTCCATTTACCACCTCCTTAAGTTGACCTAACTTTCATAGACTGGAAATGCACTACATATATGTACCAGTACAATAGACTTAGTTCCTTATGTTGACCAGTTTGTTATAGTCCCTTGGGTGGTCAACTCAACGAAGGCGTTCTTCATCTCCATGGATAATCACATTGGTGGCTCCAACACATGAATTTGCAGAAGACTCAAACATTCAGTATGTAATAGGGCAGGTCATCATACCAGAATATTATTAAAATGGATATTGATGTGTTCTTGCTTTAGTCAATTATGCCTTATTCAAATATACTCTTCTTGGGGAAATCATTATTGTGTACCTTAATTAAATATGCCCTACCAACCCACTATTTTCTGCCCTTCTTTATCCTCTTGTCTTTTGCATTGTGAATGTAATTCTAGCTGCTCTGATACACAACCTCCTCACCTGTGTCAGAAGCTAATAAAATAGCAATTTATTTCTCAGTTATATAAAATGCAATCAACCAAATGCAAAGAGGCAAAGAAGCAAGATGGTCTTTTCCTCAGAAAGTATTTCTTGGGCTTAGCTTTCTTCAACACATAGCTACCCAGCTTCTAAGGCATAGGCACAGACATTTTGCCATCACTGTGGAGGGTGAAGTGTGGAGGACTATGTGGAAGTTGTTCAACCTAAAGGTGGCATCTGCACTTGGGTGTTCATTCACTACTTTAACTCAGTTATGTCTTCACCTACATGCAAGTGAATGAGTAAGAATAAGCAACATAGATTCTCTCCAGGCAGGTGTTCTGTGCATTTTTAATGACTCTAAATTATGGAAAAAGAGCCTAAATCTTTGTAGTACTAGGAAGCACCAAAGATGTTTTTATTACACCTATCTCTACCTATGAGGGTAGTACTTTATAAATATTTATTTCCTATTTCCCTATTAAAATATAAAGTTCATGTTGGCAGAGAATATTGGCCGTCTTATCTATTATGTACAAATATTGAGATTATTCTCTCTTAGGAATAAATTTGGGGTTGAATGACTAACTGAATAGATGTTGTATTATCCTAAATCACATTGGAATTAACAGTGCTTTAATGATTGTTTTGAAAACAATTGAGTCTGACTGAATAATTTATTATAATTAAAAAATCATTTTGTTTAAACTTCTAATCTCTCCAGGGGTTGACCTTAACAAAATATATATTCCTAGAAATTTTTCCAGTCCTTTTGACTTTAAAATTCATTTGTAAATAGTGGTAGAAAACACTTCGATAATTGTGGTGATGATGCAGTATGCCAGCAGGAAATCTGTTCAGGAATCAAGTACTTGTTCTTCCACATATCAGAAATAGTAATGCAATGAGATACAACTGATTCCCTCACCAGTATTTTTCCTCTGTAGAAGGAAGATTCAAATCCAAATTGACTCCTTTGTGGTAACAGTCTACAAATGAATTAGTCAAAATGAATGTACAGAAACGTTGCCCTCGTTTCTCACTCTGAAAGAGTATCAAAGCTTTCAATTTCACTGAAGTTTCCCTGAAGCCTCTATTGTACATCACTGCAGTTCAACTTCCATATCTGTACTCACTTTATTTTTCTTAGGCATTGTTCTTGAGATTACTCACTGATATACATATATAAACTGCACTGAAATCTAAAGTCTCATAGGCTATTTCCTAGACAAACCAAACTGCAACAATTTTTAGTAGAAGTTGCTTCACAAAGCAGACTGTACAATGGAATTTTGAGTAGGATTGCTCACCAACCAACTGGCAGCGAAAACCTCACCATGGTAGTAAAGGCAACATTGATTGATCCTGGCATAAGACTGCAAAGCAATTGATATATATTTCATGGTGATAATGTAGGAAGAGAATCACAGTAAAGAGGAATGCCTGGCCATTATTACAATAGTAGGCCTTTGGATAACTACATTAATTATAAGGATCAGATGTCTGTTGCTGGACTCAATGCACCAGGGAAAGACAATGAAAGGCTGCACACTTTCCTCAACAACCTAAGGCAAAATGTGAAAGCCGGAGAGTCTTCCTGCTGGTATGTAAAGTAACAGATATTTCCTGCAACCAGAGGGCAGGGAAGCTAAGGACCAGGCCCAGAACTTAATTATAAGAGTAATAAATGTTTGGGGTGACCTCACCATGATGTACCATGATGCAATGGTACATTTCACAACTATTAAGAAAAAAGTATAATTGTGATGGATGTGTTAATCAGTGCAACGTAAGAATTTTACATTGTATATCAAATCAGTACACTGAACCCCATAAATGCATCAATGTACACAGTTATGATTTAATAAAAACAAAAAATAAAAAAATTAAATAAGAAAACAAAAAAATCAAAACAAAACCAACAGCAACAAAAAAAATATTTTTTATCAAGAGAAAAAAAAGAGTAATGGATATCAATGAAAGGTTGAATTCTTAATCCTAAGAGAGTTGGCTTTCTGTAGCACAGTTAGGTCTTACTTAAAAAGAAGTAAGATCCTAAGAATCCTAAGACATAGGATAAAAATAATACAAGTTGATGTTCTTGAAATTTTGAATTTTTAGTTTTCTCTTAACTCTCTGGGCCAATAGGAGTATCCTAAAATAAATAAAGAGTGTAATCTCTCTCTTTTCACTCAGCGATGACTCAAAATGTCCATAGTGCAGAAAAAAGCTGTGATCCACTCAAGATCTATCCTCACTTCCCCTCCTGTTCACTGCAGAATATCCAGGCAAAGATGCAACATAATATAGCTAGTTAATTGCTAGTCATTAAAAAGGAAGAGAGAAACAGTGCATTTAAGATGTAATTGCAAAAAAAAAAGAGAGAAGCTTTGTCACAGAGGTAGATTCAAGTGAAACAGAATTCAAAGTTGAACGATTGATTAAGGGACATGTTGCTGAGTTAAAGAACTTAAGTTTCTATAAGAAAACCTTAACAAAGTGGTAGGTCGGCTCTGGGAACCTTGGGAAAGTGATTTCTATTTTAAATAGAAAGGTCTTATCTTTCATCACAAAAGGTAAAGAAAAGGATAGTAATAAGAGATTGACTCGTAAGAGTCCTACTTAAGTTGCATTCTATTAAGGGGCCTGCTTTACAGAAAAGGAGGTATGGTAACGAGTATGCGTTGTGAAATGTGCAGATCCCTTCACCCCATGCATTACTTAACCAATGGCCAGATAGTGCGATGAAACCATTGTGGGACGACACCGCTGTGTCACCTGCCCTGTGATGATACTGTATATCCATTTAAATCTAATAATGAAAAGATTTGTTTGGTTCTTATTCAATTATATTATGAAATATTTTCATATGTAATACATATGTATAATATATTTCACATATAGTATATATCCATGTGGACTGTTTTATTCATATTATATTTTCTGGAATGATTTTAGGCAGTTTCTTTGTTTACAGTGGCTAACACTTAAAACAGATGGTATTTTTTAGATTCTCTAGGATACACAAATCATAATTAACTTGTATTCTTTTCCTCCCCTCTCTTTCACCTTTAATTTTACTCAATTGAATTGCTTATATTAATATTTAATTGTTAAATATGTTCATACAGATTTTCAGTGATTGGTTCTTTGACATGTAATCATTGAACATAAAATAAAGGTGATCCTATCTCCTTTTAATCTTCTCTTCTTATCACCCTTCATTTCTATCAGATGAACTGTGTTGTGCAGTGCCATTAACCAGCTTTGAATTAAGCAATTCATACAGCTTCTTCACTGCTTAGTGAGCTGCATCCATACTTTCTCTAAGGTTTGAATCTCAGTTTGTAGAGGGGTGGAAGTGGGACTCATTCCTTGGGAAATCTTCCTGAACCTTGAGATATTTTTAGAGTTTTTTTGTTTGTTTGTTTTTTTACTTTTAAAGTTATATCCCTGATATGGCTAATTAGTTTCTATATGAAACTTCTTATGTTGAAATTATTGTGTCTCCTTAAAGAATATTGATTGATTTTGGTGTATCAAATATTGTTTTGACTTAGATAGCCGAACATAAACTATATGTTGAATCTCCTCCCGTCCATTCTGGAGAAATGTGCTTGATTTAAATTTTTGACAGTTTCTGTCCAGCTACATGGCATTTATTCTCTCCCCACTCTAATTGGCTTCACCTTTATTAATCCCTATGAATCTTTTAATTTTTTTTTTTCCGATATTTCCAGCAGCACTTAAACAAATTGTGCTTATAGATTTTGGCTATCTCCTCATTTCCTTTATTTTCTCTGTTGCTCTGCAGGGGCTAGACTCAAGAGGAAGATATGTATTGCCATGTTCCTATTGGAAGACTCACTCAATAAAGTTCTTTATTTGGTTAGAGACATATCTCTACCACTAAAATTCACTTGGTTAGTTTGGACTGTCTTGGGAAAAAGTGAGAAGTTAAGGTTTATTATAGATTTTGGCTGAACTGCTAATAACAATAGAAAAAGAGTAAAAATGCTTACTTTGTTATACAAATTTGGATTGAACAATTTGATTCTACAATAAGAACCAATTAATAAATATAAAATTCAAACTGATTCCTGAACAGCTTAGCTTCAGGGAAAGCTTTGAAGCAGAGCCAAGCAATGAAGGCAGCAGAAAGTTTTCATTTGAAATGAGGTTCTCTGGAAACCTAAAGTATAGAAGCCCTAAGTAATTCATTTACTTATTAATGAACATGAAAGCACTAATTTAGGGAGTGTTTATGTAAAAACCTCCCAATGAAGAGAATTTCTTAAATTCTTTATAAACATACTCTTCTGAATGGCTTTTTCTCTATTTGTTGTAAAACTATTACTAATAAAACCAACAAAAACACAAAATTTGTGTACTTAGGATTTATATAAACTGCTACTACATAGATTTTACTTTCTTTTTTGATATTGGCCCAAATCTTTCATTTAATTATAAAGATTTATTCTGAAATTTAGTTTTCTAATCTCCTCAAAAGTAAGTCTCCGAATCTTTTAAATACGTATTTTATTTTATTTTTTTTGTTGTTGGGGGTTCATTGACGGTACACAGAACCAGGTTACATTGATTGCTTTTGTTAGATAAGGACCCTCTTATAATTGTGTCCCACCCTTGTCCCCTCATGCCTCCCTGCTTCCCTTTCTCAGCTTTTTCCATCCTTCAACCCCATATATTTTATTTCTTTAAGTAGATGTTTTGTGTTTAGAATTTAACTATCAAAATTGTGTGCCTTCTATGCAAGTACAAAACATATGGGTAGTGAAATTGGAAGACATTTAAGCTCTACAAAGTTGAAATTGTACAAAAGACAGGTAACTATGTTTTTATCACTATGGCAATGAATACTCTATGAATTGAAAATATGAATAGTGAAAAATATTATACTGGTATTGGCAGTTTTTAGTTTACTTAGTAAATTACTCTGTAGCTATGATGAATCATGATTATAAAATATATTAGATTTTGGTCTAAACAATAGATAGTTAATAATTATAGAAAATGAATTGCAATGGAAAACATTGTGACTATTAAGGGAATTAAATTTTTGATGAGAAATTGTACATTTATGCCTTCCTCAAAGGAAAACAAAAACATCCAAAGGTTTGGAAAGAGAAGGATTGAGTTGTGAGACTAGTTCACTATTCAGATATTTGAATTTCATCCACATAATAATATTCCTTTGTAGTCTATTTAGAATTTGTAGCTAAAGAAAGATATCCCTACATGAGGTAAAACCCATAGCAGATGGAAAGAGCATTGTTGGAGTAACCTACTTAATATAAAGAAAATCCCAAGGGTAAAACAGAGATCAGGGCAGGCATTGCAATTAACAAATGAAGAAATTAAAAATAAATAACAGAACTAAGCTAGAAAGATAACCACTTTGATAGAAATAAAAAATCATAGCAACTTCTGCCCGGTTAAGAATAAGTACCCAATACTGTGCATGGAGATGCTTCCATTTTTCACACCATCAAGTACATTGGTAGGACTAGATAACACACAGTAGCCAGATTGTTGAAGCATAAAATAACAGATAGAATGCAGCAGAATTAGCAGAACTGTGACATACACTGTGACACAAGGAAAAAACAAAATGTTTGAGGGAGTTTTAGGATTTGGAATACCAGCCCAACATCACCAAAAAGCTTTCAGACTACTTTGTCCTTATTTGCACAACTATAAAATGATTGAGTTGAGCTGTTGAGCTAGATCTCTTACAAACACTTCATCTTTTGATTCTATCTCAAAAAAATAATAATTTGCTTCATAAAATTTTATATTCAAAGGCACTTATAAAAGTGACTTTATAAGAATATTGGGGATCTTTTGTCAGTGTACTTGCCTACACACATCCATAAATTTTAGTTTTAAGAAGTCACTGTTTGGAGGACATTTATTGCTTTATTTTTTCATATAAACAATAAGGCCTTGAGAGAAAAACAAGAAAACAAATATTGCCACAAACCTGATTTCATTCAATAAACATTTAAGACATTGCACTAATCTCAAGACTACAAATATGAACAATATATGTTTGGTATCTAACGTGATTTATAATCTAACATTAGAAAAATATTTCTAGTAGTTAAAAAAAATGTGCTCAATTATATCAGGCATAAGTTAAGCAAGGCTTACTGAAAATAGACTTATACTTTAAAAAATGTACAAGACATCAAGAAAATTCAAGATGAGATGATACAAACTCAAAAAGCCAGAGATGTAGAATAAATAGTTAAATAAAAATTACCTGAAGAAAATAAAAATTGAATAACACTAATAGAAAATTTGGGGAATAGAACAAAATGTAAAATGTGAGATGAAATGAAAGAGACAGATTTCTGTTTAATGCATAGATGAGTGGATGAGAAATTAAAGGAATTTCCCAAAGGCTGAGACTTTTAAGCAATGTGCAAATCTAGAAGAATTTGAAAACCATAAAACCAGAGTGCCGTCTGAGAATACCTGTCACTCACTAAGAGTTTAGAATCTGAACTTTAATGTACACAGCACAGGAGACAACAGAAAAATATTGCTAACATCAGAGTCTCCAGATTTATGTCCAGATCCATGAAGAGGATCTGAAAAGGTCACTGTGACTACTTGAACAGTTATAATTTCTGGTTCCATAGAGACAGTCAGGCTTTAGCTTTTGATGATCTTCTCCTGAGGATTTTTAAATAAAACTGCATACTCCTGTAGGTGAGTTGAAAGGAAGAGTACATTCTCAAATCCCAGCACTACAAATCAGTTAAAAGAGGGCTCAGGTTGGAGTACTGTTGGACAAAAGTACATCAAAACAATTTGAAATAATGCATTTTACAATGACTCTGAAAAGAATCCCAATAAAATAGGTTTCAGGAATATTTATGCTGCTCAAAGAACAAGTGTATTAGTTGACTTGATAAAATTATAATGCTGAAAATTTATGGGTCTAGAAGTTTCTGAAGAAATACAATCATTTTAAGATGTTATTCTAAGCACATAGAAATAGTGCTATAGATCGAATTGTGTCCCTCTGAAGTCTACCTTGATCTGACAGACTGGTGCGCTTATAGAAAGAGGAAGGGTCACCAGGGTCACTTACCTACCATGTGAGAACACGGAGAAAGGGCAGAATCCACGAGACAGTGTGTCTTGATGGAAACCTCCCACACTAATGCACTGATCGTAGTCTTCCAGCCTCCACAGCTATGAGAAGTTAAATCTCTTTTTGTTGAATCACCCAGTTTATGATCCCCCAATGATTAAAACAGACCACATATCAGTTTGAGCGTAATCAAGAGAAAGAAATTACACACTAATTTGAAAAAGTGCAATTTAGTGTAAAAAAATTACTAACTATAATGGGACATTGCATTAATGAGTGATTAGAAAATAAGAAAAAGAACTCTAAAGAACATAGACTCGAAGCTATAAGGGATAGCCTTTGCAGTAAGACTGAGATACTGCATGGGTGCAAGAGCCCCCTGAAAACCAGGACTGGGATCCAGGCACGGTTGAAGAGGGCCTCGGCATAGCTTACTAAATGACAGAGAAGTAAGTCACTGAGGTGCTGCGCTAACGAAATTTGCTGAAAATCCCCTCTACAGAGTACCAGGCAAAGACCAGAAGGACTCCGCTATAGAACATCTTCCACAGATGCTAGGAGAAGACACTGGTCACTCAGTACTGCCAACCACCATGCAGCTGGAGACCAGAGAAGCCATGTGCACAACAGGGGCCATGGGCTGGCCAGAAATCCATGCACGCTGTAGGAGCCTGACAACACAGCAAACCCTTTCTTCCTACAATGTCTTTCAAAGACCCTCTACCTGCCAAGCTTAAGCTAGTCCCAAGAGGCAAAGAGAAAAAAATATACTGAAGGGATGCATATTCATTCTGAGAAAGCAGTCCACAAAGATGAATTTGGAGCAGAGAGGCAAAGCATCCATAACTGAATACCTGGTGTAAAGGAATATTAAGATCCAAAATGTGTTTGATACTAAAACTTTTATGAGGGGTAAACAGATAATAATGCATAGTGATAGAAATTTCAGTTCATTAGAATAGTGCTAATTATAAGAAAATTAGCTTTGAATGTATCAAATAAATTAGCTTGAAAATATTTGAAGAAAAACTGATATAACTCCAAAGAGAAATTAATAGTTCTATAATCATTGTACAATATTTCTGACATTTTTCTCTTTTATAAAAAGTAAAGAGATAATAGTAGTTTGACAATAAAGGATTTGAACAATGTGATTAAAAAAACCACTGTCTAAGAGATATACACAGAACACTGCATTCCAGGCTTATAAAATAAAATTTCTATCATTCACAATTAGTACATATGGAAAATAACTGCACACATAGCAGGCTATAGCACAGGTCACAAAATTTTAAAATGTTGTATTTCACAGGCTTCATCTCACCAGAAGAAAGTCATCTTAAAAAGCAGTACCAAATCAATAACAAAGCTAGTTACAGACATTCTATCTGTTTCAAAACTAAACCATATACTACTAAAGAATTTCAAAGAAGAAATGGTAATAAAATTTAGAATATGCTTAGAATTGAATAATAATTGACACAGTACATATCAAATTGTGTATGGTACTATTCAAGTAGTATTATTGAGGGAAAATGTCAGGCATCCACGTTTCCAGATACCTTGGAATCGGAAAAAGGGCGGGTGAACTTTTCTCTCCACCATCCTGACATGGAGAAAATTAATATTGAAAGGTAGGACACTTGCAGAATCATCCCAAATATGCATGAAAACAGCTGCATCATGACATCCAGTTTCCGTGTTTGGCAGGTGCATTGATTCTGTGACAGTGTGAGGGTCCAATGTCACTATTGATTCCATAGCAGCTGTCACTCAGGAACAGCAGAAAGTCATCCTCTCTGAAACACTCATACCACCTCATTAGTGGCTTAGATCTGACTATGAAGTCTAAGAGAGATTTTGTAACCATAAGAATATCTTTTCCACAATGTATATCTGTGTTCTAACAATTCAGAGTCAGCTTTTGTTACCCGAAACATTGAATCCTGACAATTAACAGGTCCTTTGGTTCTTTTATTTGGTTTTCCAATGACCCTCATATAAATCAGATCTCCTGAAAGTCTTATTTTTAGGAATAGTCAATAGATTTGATATTTATTAGCACTTACATGCTTACTTTTTTTTTTGTAGAGACAGAGTCTCACTTTATGGCCCTCAGTAGAGTGCCGTGGCCTCACACAGCTCACAGCAACCTCCAACTCCTGAGCTTAAGTGATTCTCTTGCCTCAGCCTCCCGAGTAGCTGGGACAACAGGCGCCTGCCACAACGCCCAGCTATTTTTTGGTTGCAGTTTGGCCGGGGCCGGGTGTGAACCCATCACCCTTGGTATATGGGGCCAGCGCCCCACGGACTGAGCCACAGGCGCTGCCCAATGCTTCCTTTTTTTAAACAGGATTTTCCTGTGATGTATGAAGAGAAATGACCCTCCTTCCCTTTCACTTTCAAATAACCAGTGACTGGAATTTATTTAGTTAATAAATTTATTGTTTGAATAAAAGAGTTAGTTACTGGGGCAGAGACAAGATGGCTGACTGAAGCCAGCTTTCCACAGAGGCTCCTGTCCAGAAGGAGAGTTAAAGGACAGAAATTAAGCAAGTAACCTGGTGGATTAGAGCTGCACCAAGAGAGAAGGTTGAAGAATGCACATCAACACCACTGAGGCAAGCTGCAATCCCAAGAATACAAACAAAAGGTACAAAATCCATAACCAAGCAGATGGGAGTCCCCTCCCCCATGAGAACAGCTCAGAGTGCCCCACAAACAAACAAGCAGAATTCAAAGGTCCTCCCACTACACTCCATGGGAGAGACCCTCTAAAAACTGGACCCACCTCCCCTACTAGGGTACCACGGCATTCTCTTGTCAGGCATAAAACTGTACAAAACTGTATATATTCTCTACCTGCAACTGTGAGCTCCCAGCTCTCCCCTTCACTCTCACTCTGAGGTCTGCAGGCCTGTCCCCCAGGAGTCCAGATTTTTGGGTGATTTCTCAAGGAGTGTGGACAGGGCCTAAACTGAAGCTGATCAGTGCTGACTCTGGGGAACGGGAGTGAGGAGAGGACAGTTGGCTGAGAGGGAACCACACCGGAGTGGAGTGGCGGTGCTCCGAGGTGCAGAGCAGCAGCCATCTTTTAGAAACAATGGGGCTCACTCCCGGATATTATGAAGCCACACCCCCTGTCTCCCTGGGCAACCAGAGGTGGGCATCTCCTCAGGTGGCAACCACCACGAAACAGATCTGGGATGGAACACAGGCCCCATGAGTAAAGGATTTGCCTGAGGTGGTACCAGCCTGGGTGGAGCGCAGGGACGAGAAATGCGCAGAGCCAGGAAGTTCCCAGGGTGGAGCTGACCAAGAGGACCACTTTACTAAGCCTAAGACACTCCCGGCCCTCAGGGAATTGTCAGCCTATAGACAAAGGAAGACAGCAGGCTAGAACTGACAGGAAAACGAATACAAACTAGTAGGAGCAAAGACAGGGCCTGAGGCTCAGGCTCGGGGACTCAAAACAGCTTCTCTTCTGCACGGGAATTCAAAGAAGGCTAATAGCCACCTCATTGGAATCCCTAAAAGTGATGAAGTGGCCTTGCAAGGCACAGAGGCCCTTCTCCATGAAATTGTGACAGAGAATTTTCCAGACATGCCAAGAGATTCTGAAATTCAGAAAGCAGACAGTCTCAGAACCCCAGCACAACTCAATCCCAATAAGACATCCCCCAGGCATATCATAATTAACTTCACTAAAGTTAATATGAAGGAGAAAATTCGGAAAGCAGCCAGATGTAAGAAATCCATTAATTACAAAGGGAAGAATGTTAGAATGACTGCAGATCTCTCTGCTGAAACTTTTCAAGCCAGAAGAGGGTGGTCATCGACTTTTAATCTCCTAAAGCAAAATAACTTTCAACCCCGCATCCTGCATCCAGCTAAACTGAGTTTCATTTATAATGGAGAAATTAAATACTTAATTACATTCATATGTTGAAGAAATTTGCCATAACCAAAGTAGCTCTTCAGGTTTTCTCAGACCTATCCTCCATAATGAACAGCCCAATCCTCTACCACAAAAGTAAACTCACTCAGAAACTTTTGATCAAACTCCAACTTCCACACTGGTGAAAGGATTAAAAATGTCCACTGGACTTTCGAAAAACTCTATACCCAAAATTTTACCAGATTTATCAGTATTCTACATTAATGTGAATGGCTCAAACTGTCCTCCAGGGAGGCATAGGTTAGCTGACTGGATACAAAAACTCCAGATATTTGCTGCATACAAGTGTCACATCCTACCTTAAAAGATAAATATAGACTCAGGGTGAAAGGATGGTCGTCCATATTTCAGGCAAATGGTAATCAGAAAACAGCAGCTGTTGCATTCTATTTGCAGACACAATAGTCTTTAAACCAACAAAAGTGAGGAAGGATAAGAATGCTCACTTCATATTTGTTAAGAGTAATACTCAATATGATGAGATTTCACTTATATTTATGCACCCAACCAGAATGCACCTCAATTTATAAGAGAAACTCTAACAGACATGAGCAACTTGATCTCCTCCAGCTCCATAACAGTTGGAGAGTTCAACACTCCTTTGGCAGTGTTGGATCGATCCTCCAATAAGAAACTGAGCAAAGAAATTTTAGATTTAAATCTAACCATCCAACATTTAGATTTAGCAGACATCTACAGAACATTTCATCCCAACGAAACTGAATACACATACTTCTCATCAGCCCATAGAACATACTCCAAAATTGATCACATTTTATGGCACAAGTCTAACCTCAGTAAATTTAAAGGAATAGAAATTATTCCATACATCTTCTCGGACCACCATGGAATTAAAGTTGAACTCAGTAACAACAGGAATCTATATACTCATACAAAAACATGGAAGTTAAATAACCTTATGCTGAATGATAGCTGGGTCAGAGATGAGATTCAGAAGGAAATTGCCAAAATATGGAACAATATGACAATGAAGACACAAATTATCAGAACCTCTGGGATACCACAAGAGGGAAATTTATAGCACTGCAAGCCTTCCGCAAGAGAACGGAAAGAGAGGAAGTTAACAACTTAATGGGACATCTCAAGCAACTGGAAAAGGAAGAACATTCCAACCCCAAACCCAGTAGAAGAAAGGAAATAACCAAAATTAGAGCAGAATTAAATGAAATTAAAACAAAAGAAGTATATAACAGATCAATAAATCAAAACATTGGTTTTTTGAAAAGGTCAGTAAAATAGATAAACCTTTGGCTAACCTAACCAGGAAAAAAAAAAGTAAAATCTCTAATCTCATCAATCAGAAATGACAAAGATGAAATAACAACAGACTCCTCAGAAATTCAAAAAATCCTAAATGAATATTACAAGATACTTTATTCTCAGAAATATGAAAATCTCAAGGAAATTGACCAGTACTTGGAAGCATTTCACCTTCCAAGACTTAGCCAGAATCAAGTGGAAATTTTGAACAGACCCATATCAAGTTCTGAAATAGCATTAACCATACAAAACCTCCCTAAAAAGAAAAGCCTGGACCAGATGGCTTCACATCAGAATTCTACGAAACCTTTAAAGCGGAATTAGTACCTATATTACTCAACCTGTTCCAAAATGTAGAAAAAGAAGGAAGACTACCCAACACGTTCTATGAAGCAAATATCACCCTGATCCCCAAACCAGGAAAAGACTGACCAAGAAAAGAAAATTATAGACCAATATCACTAATGAATATAGATGCAAAAATATTCAACAAGATGCTAACAAACAGAATCCAGCAACACATCAAACAAATTATACATCATGACCAAGTCGGTTTTATCCCAGGGTCTCAAGGGTGGTTCAATATACATAAATCTATAAGTATAATTCAGCACATAAACAAATTAAAAAACAAAGACCATATGATTCTCTCAATTGATGCAGAAAAAGCTTTTGATAATATCCAGCATCCATTCATGATCAGAACACTTAAGAAAATTGGTATAGAAGGGACATTTCTTAAACTGATAGAGGCCATCTATAGCAGACCTACAGCCAATATCGTCTTGAATGGAGTGAAGTTGAAATCGTTTCCACTCAGATCAGGAACCAGACAAAGCTGTCCATTGTCTCCACTGCTCTTTAACATTGTAATGGAAGTTTTAGCCATCACAATTAGGGAAGAAAAGTTGATCAAGGGTATCCATATAGGGTCAGAAGAGATCAAACTTTCGCTCTTTGCAGATGATATGATTGTATATCTGGAAAACACCAGGGATTCTACTACAAAACTCTTAAAAGGGATCAAGGAATACAGCAGTGACTCAGGTTACAAAATCAACATTCATAAATTGGTAGCCTTTATATATACCAACAATAGTCAAGTTTTATAATACTTCGTTTTATATGGAATCAGAAAAAAACCTCGAAAAGCCAAGACATTACTCAGAAATAAAAACAAAGCAGGAGGAATCATGCTGCAGGACTTCAGACTATACTGTAAATTGATAATGATCAAAACAGCATGGTACTGGCACAAAAACAGAGAAGTAGATGTCTGGAACAGAATAGAGAACCAAGAGATGAATCCAGCTACTTACCGTTATTTGATCTTTGACAAGCCAATTAAAAACATTTTTGGGGAAAAGACTCCCTATTTAACAAATGGTGCTGGGTGAACTGGCTGGCAACCTGTAGAAGATTGAAACTGGACCCACACCTTTCACCATTAACTAAGATAGACTCTCACTGGATTACACATTTAAACTTAAGTCATGAAACTATAAAAATACTAGAAGAGAGTGCAGAGAAAAATCTTGAATAAATCGGTCTGGGCGAGTATTTTATGAGGAGGACCCCCTGGCAATTGAAGCAGCTTCAAAAATACACTACTGGGACCTGATCAAACTAAAAATCTTCTGTACAACCAAGAACACAGTAAGTAAAGCAAGCAAACAGCCATCAGAATGGGAGAAGATATTTGCAGGTTATGTCTCTGAGAAAGGTTTAATAACCAGAATTAACAGAGAACTAAAACATATAAGCAAGAAAAGAACAAGTGATCCCATAGCAGGCTGGGCAAGGGACTTGAAGAGAAACTTCTCTGAAGAAGACAGGTGCACGGTCTACAGACTTATGAAATAATGCTCATCATCTTTAATCATCAGAGAAATGCAAATCAAAACTACTTAGAGAATCCATCTAACTCCAGTAAGATTAGCCCATATCACAAAATCCCAAGACAAGAGATGTTGGTGTGGATGTGGAGAAAACAGAACACTTCTACACTGCTGGTCGGAATGCAAATTAATACATTCCTTTTGGAAAGATGTTTGGAGAACACTTAGAGATCTAAAAATAGATCTGCCATTCAATCCTATAATTCCTCTACTGGGCATATACCCAGAAGACCAAAAATCACATCATAACAAAGATATTTGTAGCAGAATGTTTATTGCAGCCCAATTCATAATTGCTAAGTCATGGAAAAAGCCCCAGTGCCCATCGATCCACGAATGGATTAATAAATTGTGGTATATGTACACCATGGAATATTATGCAGCATTAAAGAAAGATGGAGACTTTACTTCTTTCTTGTTTACATGGATGGAGCTGGAACATATTCTTCTTAGTAAAGTATCTCAAGAATGGAAGAAAAAGTATCCAATGTACTCAGCCCTACTATGAAACTAATTTATGGCTTTCACATGAAAGCTATAACCCAGTTATTACCCAAGAATAGGGGGAAGGGGAAAAGGGAGGAGAGGGAGTGGGGATGTGGGTGGTGGGAGGGTAAATGGTGAGATTACCCCTGAGGTGCATCTTACAAGGGTATATGTGAAATTTAGTAAATGTAGAATGTAAATGTCTTAACACAATAACTAAGAAAATGCCAGGAAGTCTATGTTAACCAGTGTGATGAAGATGTGCAAATGGTCTATAAAACCAGTGTATGGTTCCCCATGATCACATTAATATACACAGCTATTATTTAATAAAAAAAACAAAAAAGAGTTAGTTACTGTTATAATTCTGAAACTTCATTTTTATTGTAATTCAATTTACAAACTATTGTTTATTGGAAGGAAAATGAGAGCTGAATTCAGTCATAGGCTTGAATGTAAATCCTGCTATTTAACGAATGACAGATATTTAAAAATTCAGTCCTTTCATATTTTTAAAAAAAATTTTTGCATTTAATATACTTATTAATCCTGTAAGGTTTTTTTATTTATTGTTGGGGATTCATTGAGGGTACAAAGAATTAGTTTACACCGATTGTATCTGTTAGTTAAAATCTCTCTTATAATTGTGTCCTGCCCCATGTGGTGTGCCATATATGGTGACCCATCCATTCTCCTCCCATTTCCCCCTTTCCTGCTCTCTCATTCCCTACCTCCCACCTTGTGTTAGCTCATCTACTGCCTTCATATTATAATTGAGTACACTGGATTCTCCCTTTACATTCTTGTGATGCTTGACTAAGATGAATGCCTTCCACCCCGTTCCAGGTTAACACAAAAGATGTAAAGTCTCCATATCTTTTAATGGCTGAATAGTATTCCATGGTAGACATATACCACAGCTTGTTAATCCATTTCTGGGGTGGTGGGCTTTTAGATTGTTTCCACATTTTGGCAATTATAAATTGAGCTGTGATAAACAGTCTAGTGTAAATGTCTTTATGATAAAATATTTTTTTTCTTCCTGGTAGATGAGTATTAATGGGATTGCAGAATCAAATGGGTGGTATAATTAGCGTTCTTTGAAGATTCTCCATACTTCCTTCCAACAAGGTTGTATTAGTTTGCAGTCCTACCAGCAGTTAGGAAAAAATAATTCTTCGTTTTTGTATGGAACCAGAAAAAAACCCATATAGTCAATGCAATTCTTAGTAATAAAAACAAAGCCAGTGCCATCACCCTATCAGACTTTAGGCTATACTATAAGGCCATAGTGATCAAAACAGCATTGTAGAGACATTGACATTTGGAACCAAATTGAAAAACATGAGATGAAACAAACATGTTACAGCCACCTGATCTTTGATAGACCAAACAAGCACATACACATGGGGGAAAAGAATTCCTATTCAATAAACGGTGCTGGGAGAACTCGATACCCACATGTAAAAGACTGAAATTGGACTCACACATTTCACTACTTATAAAAATTGATTAGAGATGGATAAAAGATTTAAATCTAAGGCATGATTAACAATAAAAATCCTTGAAGAAAGTTTGGGAAAACATTTGAAGATATTGGCCTGGGGAAAGATTTTATGAAGAAGACTTCCATGGAAATTGCAACAATAAAAATAAACAAATGGGACTTAATCAAACTGAAAAGCTTCTGTGCAGCTAAGGAGACAACAACCAAAGCAAATAGCCAACCTTCAGAATGGGAAAAGGTATTTGCATATTTTGAATTGGGCAAAAGGTTGATAACTAGGATCTATAGAGAACTCAAATTAATCAACAAAAAAAGGGCCAACAATCCCATGAATCACTGGGCAAAAGACATGAATAGAATCTTCTCTAAAGAAGACAGATGAATGGCTAACAAACATAGAAAAAATCCTCATTATCCTTAATCCTCAAAGAAATACAAAAAAAACCACCCTGAGATGTTACATAACCCCAGTGAGAATGGCCCACATGACATAGTCTCAAAGCTGCAGATCCTGGTGTGGATGTGGGAGAAAAAAAATTTTTTTTTTTGTTTGTTTTTTTCTTTGACACAGAGTCTCACTCTGTTTCCCCAGGCTAGAGTGTCATGGTGGCATAGTTCACACAACCTAAAACTCCTGAGCTCAAGCAACCCTCTTGCCTCAGCCCCCCAAGTAGCTGGGACTACAGGCACCCACAACACCAGCTGTTTTTTAGACAGGGTCTTGCTCTTGCTTAGGCTGGCATGGAACTCCTGAGCTCAACCAATCCACCAGCCTGGGCCTTCCAGAGTGATGAGATTACAGGAGTGAGCCACTGTGCCCAGCCCTAGATATTTTATTTTTTAATCTGTTTTTTTGTTAGAAAATGAGGGCAATTCCCTTTCAAGAGTTTCCTCACACAATTCTCTGTCTGCTGTATAATTAGTAAGCGCAGTTGTTTTATTCCCTCATCGATCATCTCAACAAACTTCAGTATATTAACCATGTGTGAGTCCAATTCTGTTTCTTGCTAACATAATTTTTTTTTCTTTTTATGTGATTTAACAGTATAGATTATATCGACCATGTAACTTTTAAGGAGAGATCAAAGGTCTCTTTCTGAATCAACTAAATGATCTCTTGAGAAATGGGGTCTGTATTTACAATCTGAAGTAAACTAACATGGCGAGTATTTTTAATGTTAATCAGAAATCCTTCTGCTGGTCTTTAATTAGAAATTCTACTTGTCTTTAAACTTGTTCAAATAACTAATTTCATTTGCTTCTTGTAATTAAAGTATGTTTTATTAGACGTGATCTAATATATTTTGTCTGTTAATAACAAAATAATTTAAATATGATTTTTAATTTATGAAATATCCTATTCCTTAGATGATTTTTGTTCTTTGCTTAGAAATAATTAAAAGCACTTATTATTGCATAAGTTTAAATTATTTCTATTAGTTTTCAAGACTTAAGAACAAATAGAACGACACTAATGGTAGAAAACATGTTACTGGGACATTTCTCCAATTGTATAAGTTAAGAGTTAAAATTCTGTGGCAACATTATTTTAATAAAATAATGTTATTTATACTAACAACAAAATAATAAAATGTTAGAATAAAATCAAAAGATGTTCAATTAAAAATGGGTAAAATATTTGTGTATGCATTTCTGCGCAAATCATAATGATCATGTATGAAAAAGAAATAGGCACATGAAATAATGTTCAGTATCATTAATAATTACTGAAAACAAGTTTAAAATATCAGTGAGATATTATCTACCCACAGGACTGGTTATCATGAAAGGATAGTCTCTATAAAATTTTGCAAAAGATATGGAAAAATTTGTCCAGTCATTCAGTGCTGACAACAATGTAATATATTAAACTTATCCTAGAAAACAGTTTGGCAGTTTCTTAAATAGGCAAACATAAACTTAACCACATGATCACCAATTCTTTTCTAAAGACTATACCCTCTCCCTGAAATGAAAACACATCCATACAAAGAAATGTGTATCATTTTTTAATAGTAACACTTTTCATAATGTTAAAAACCAGAAATAACTTAAATGTCAATTAACTGATGATTGAATGTAAAAGTGGTGTATACATACAATGGGAGATTATTGCTCAGTAAAAGGAAACAAACTTCTGATGCACACAACAGCATAGATGAACCTTAAAAAATATGCTAAGTGAAAGAAGTGGCATGGAAAAGGCCATCTATTTCCTCATTCCATTTTTTATGAAATGTCCAGAAAAGGCACATTTATAGAGGCAAGAAGAAGAGCAGTAATTTGGGGGGTTCTGAGTACAAGTGGGATTAACAGCAAAAGGTCACAAAATAATATATTGTGTGATGGAAATATGAAGATAGATTGTTTTGGTGGTTGTACAACTCGATAAATTTACTTAAAATCATCCTATTTTACACTTACAATGAGGGCATGTTAAGTTATAAAGATATACCTCAAGAATACTACTTAAATATACAAGTATACAAAATACAGGGGTATTTATGCTCCTATGTCTCAGGGAAACTGACACAAAAATTTGTTTACAGTCTCCATCTCCATAAAAGTTTCAGATAGGAAGTGAGAAAGGGAGAATATTTGGCAAAATGAGGAAGCAATCCCAAACCCTACCACTCTGTACATTTCATACTCCCCAGAATTCTGTGCAGAAGCCCTCCTGAAAATCAACATTTGGAGATTATCAAATACTTGTGGGTAACAAGTTATGATATCTGTGGGGGAGGCTGAATGAGCAGAGGCACAGTTGAAACAAGATTGATGATGAGTTGATAATTGATTTGTTGAAGCTGGGAGACAGTTTCTTGGAGTTTCATCATACAATTGTTTTTGCTTTTGTATACATTTGAAATTATTCATAACATAATATTTAAATATACAGTGAAAGAAAATGATGTAAAAATTTATGTAGCATACACTCTCAGACATGACTGCAATGCCCTGTAGGCTCAAGTTAAGACCTCTCCTATATTCTTGTACTGATTCAAAATAACCTTTTATTTAAAAATTATTTCTATCACAAGAGTTATGAATTTTATTTTTTAAATATTCTGTAATTCTACATAATATATGGCAAAATGCTCTTTGCTAACATTACAGATAATAAGGAAGAACAAAAGAAATATCCCTTTATTGACTTCTGAAAGTAATTGATGCCAAGATTCAAAAAATTAGTTGGAAGGACACATTCTTTCACCATATAATGACTCTCAGAGTATTTGTGTTATTATGTTAAACATGAAATGTTTACCGTGTTGGACTCTTCTGAATGCTCCAGGAACATACCAGAGAGGTAGCTGCTTTGCTGTTGTTACCGCTTACCCTATTCTATCACATTCTATATTTTATTCAATAACATCACAGCATTTCTGGAAACAAAAATTGCTTAGTGATTTCTGAATATTTCCTCTCTGAGTATCATAGGGTGGGTCAATAGGAAATACCTGAGAATTCTATTTCCTTTCCTGGAATAAAGAAGTAAAAGAAAAGGAACAAAAGCCTCTTTGGAGAAAAGGAGCAATGTTTTGGGGTACATAAAGTGATAGATGACTCCTTGTTATTCCTAAGAGGCTGTATGTTTGAACTGAATAAGTCCTGACAAGAATTTATGCTTCCAACCCAAGCCTAGAGATCAATACCATCTGAGCCAACAAGATGCTGAGGGATTTTGCAGAAATAGTTCTGCTTCAGCATTTGCATATCCACCAGAACATCAGGCATAGATTTTTACTATATTCTCAAGGACAGCTTATTCATTTAGAGAAAGCCGATTTTCCAATAGCCTACTGTAAATATAGGCTCCTACCTTCCTGAATATCATATATCTTGCAAGTGTCATTATAATGCAAAGAATTACAGATTTGGGCTGGGCACCTGTAGCTCAGTGGCTAGGGTGCCAGCCACATACAACAGAGCTGGCGGGTTCGAATCCAGCCCTGGCCTGGCAAACAACAATGACAACTGCAACCAAAAAATAGCCGAGAGTTATGGCGGGCACCTGTAGTCCCAGCTACTTGGGAGACTGAGGCAAGAGGACCGCTTATGCCCAAGAGTTTGAGGTTGCTGTGAGCAGTGATAACATGGCTGTCTACCCTGGGCCACATAATGAGACTCTGTCTCAAAAAAAAAAAAAAAAAAAAAAGAATTACAGATTTGTCAGTTCTCAAATGTATATCACATTATGTGTGTGCGATGACAGAAAATTGAAAGAGTTCTAAATTAAAAAGTCCTGATGTTTACCCACTCAGTGTGACCTTGAATAAAAGGCAGATTACTTCAGTTATTCCATTCATAAGCTCATCAAGAGCTACTCTTCCCATTAGCCAGCACATAGTTAATATGTTTAGATAGGGTGATCCTACATTTTATTTCCTCTCCATTCATGGCCACAGCAAAGATTTCTTAGAACAGTGGATTCCTATAACGGGGTGGAACTGAAAATCTTGAAGCAGAAGTAGACTGGGATTTTAATATGTTACTCCCAGCAGCTTTAAAGCTAGAGTATTTGAGCTCATGACATTAATTATGCCCTACATGTGATTGACAGACTCTCTGTTACAAATACAAAATTATGCTTTATTTCTAAAAAAGAGAAAAATTGGTCTGGATTGTCAATATATTTTAAGAATCAGTGGAAACCATTATGATTATACATGATTTATAGTCTATTAAAAATGTTTTAAATATACAAAATGATTTATTTGACTTGAGTTAGCTTCTTATGTTCTTCATTATGAAGTCTGCAACTCAGAAAAAAATGTCCTCTCAGTTATTTGATAATTTCTTTTATCTACACCTAGCCAAGGTTTCTTTAGGATCTAATCTTTCTTCTACTCTGTAAATATATATATTTCTTGCTTTGTAATACATGTAGCATTGCATTTAAATGAACTGGTAGTATTTCAATTTATTCCATAAGATGATACATTTTAGACATAATAGCTGATAATTATTTGCTAAATTGGCTTTTATTTCCACCTGAATAATCATAAATAACTAGGATTAACCAAATTCTACCTGTGGCCCATGTCTGCAGGTGGAATGATATTTTCTTTTCATTAACCTTCCTGAAATAATTTATTTTTTCTTAATTCTGAAATATTCTTAGTGGACTTTAAATTTTGTTCAGTTTTCTTTACCTTAGAATTAGAAAACCTACTTTTAATATACTCATGATGGGTCTCTAAGATTCAAATGGCTTTTAGCAAAAGCAAATTTCAAGTTGCTTATGTTTGTAAGTCTTTTGGTCTTGAACACCTTTCTTTTATCATTGTGGCCTTTATACACATGTAACACTGTATATAAACAGCAGAACTTTATTAGATATTGACTTATTTAAGCATCTCTAAAATATTATGATGAGGAGATGAGGAAATAAACCTAGGTAATGTCTTACTAAATTTGACATAATAAGTAATCCCAGATTCAAACCTTAGTCTTTTGTTTCTAAACCATTTTGACTTGAAGAATACATTTCTTCCCTCTAATCCAAAACTGCTTTAAGAAATAAATCTTTGAATGCGTTTAGTAACAGGGTTTAATAGCCTCTTAAAATGAGCTTCAGAGTGCTTCCTCCTCTGACTTCTGAAAGAATTGGATAAGGTTGTATATTTTTACTGAATGTCTTCCATAACATGCCTTCACTCTCTACACTGATTGTTTCTTTGAGGATAGAATTGCAACTACTAAGTCCATTTATCTACTGATTGTAGGTTTATTCGGTATTTCTCTTCTTCTTGAGTCAATTGTGCCAATTTGGAATTTTTACACCATTGTTCTTTACCTTACTTTGTAAATGTATTGGCATTCTTTCATAATATTTTCTTTTCTAATATTTGTTGGATCATTTATGTCTCCTTTTAGTACAATGGTCCACCTTCATAATTGCCTCATCTTTCAACTTTCTAAATACCTGATCATTAAAAATAAATATTTACTTATAGTACCAAAAAGGTGATTTTTAGTATACATTTTACCCAGAACATTAAGCATACTAAGAAAATTTATGTAAACATCTGCTACATGATTTTTCTATAAATTAACATATATTATTTCTCTTGCAACATGAAGTGCTTCTAGGCATCCTTTAATTCATAGCTTATTGCATTAAATGCATCCAATTTTTGATCGTCAGCTGCTTACCTGATATCTCTAATTAAGCTTAAATATCTTTAAGGCCTTGTAGCAGTCAACTGGGTTTTCTTTAATAGAAAAATGATCATTTGCATAAGAAGTTATGGCTTTACTTGAAAGTTAAAAATTATCCAGGGTGATTTTCCCATAAAAACTTGCCACAGGAGAAATAGAGCCTCAAAATTAAATGCAGAATCTTTACAAATCATTTAAACATGTTCTTTCATAAAACCAAGTGTCAAAATTACTTTCATGGCAGTCTCGGTGAGCTGAAAAAATTACTTTTACTTCTTGTAATTTTCAAAGTTGGTAGCCTTTTGAGAAAACTGGTTCACAGCACACTCTTCATCAAAAAACCTAAAACACTGAAGCAACCTTCCTTCAATTTGAAGAGGATATTTCAAATGGCCAGGACCATACATTGAAATGAAGTAGGCCTAGTTTGTGCTTTGGACTTGTATCCCATTGATTGGGATGAGTGGATCTTAGCAGGGCTCTTACTTTTTCTCGTATTATTTTTTGCATCTGTTAAAAGGAAGCATATGATAGCCCTCAGGGAAAAATCAGTATCTGCAGAATGAGATTTTTATGTTAACAGTGTAATCAAGATAGCCCTTAGGTAAAATGAAAAAAGTGGAATGCTGTTTTTACTATGTAAAAGTAAAATGTTAGTATTAGATCAACTTTACTCAAATTGAAGAAGTATTATTTTGGCACTTCAAGAGCTACATTATGGTTTCTATGTGTATTTTCTCCATGAAAGAAATAAAAATATCTGCTAAGTAAGTGATTTTGCTTTCAGAGAGGCAGGAAATCATCTAAGAGAATGTGATGTTCTGAAAACTGATTGAAACGGAATTTTCAAAGGGGATGGAAATGTCAATTTTAGGAAATGCTATGGGCAGGTCAAGTAATAGAAGATTGACAAGTGATTGTTGAGTTTAGAAATATTGTAATCATTAGTAACCTATATTAAAAACAGTTTGAAGTACTGTTTGGGTCTAACTAAGTGGAGTAAGAAAATACATTGAATAAATACATTGAATACAATACATGACAATTTAATTTTTAAAAGAGTTTTGCTATAAGCAAAAGGAAAGAAATAATGTGGAGATGATAAGGGTAGCAGGGTGGAGTTATTAATTTTAATACACACATATATATGCTGAATGCATAAACTCAATGTTGCAGGAAATTTGGTAATGCAGGAGAGAATGAGGTTTTGTGTAGTCTTTGCATTAACAAAAGGAAAACAGATTTAGTACTGAGAAGAAAGGTAGTTGTTTGATAGGAAAATTTATGATAATATAGAGAAAACAAAATGAGAGAACAGATTAAATTAGTAAATATATTGAAATTCTCTATTGATTATTTAAATTTTTTTTCTATAACAATGAAGTATGAACATCAGGTAAAATGCTTATCTGCTACAGAAGGAGTTTGGATCCAAGGATCTGAAAACTTTATTGATAGAGACTTAAAAAAGTAGTGGCTTATAAACTGAAGTCATGATGTTATCTACTGGTGGTGTTGAAGAGTCACTTGAATATATCAGAGAATGTTTATAATTTTTTTTAGCTTTTGCTTCATGGTGCTTTTAATAAGCCTAAGTCCCAGATGTCATAACCACATTCACTCAATAAAGAAAGATGTTGCGGGTGAGGAGTTTCTATGTGTAGGAAAATATTTTTTCAAGGAAACTTTAGTAAAATTCTACATGTATTTGATTGCATAGCATACTCTTGCATGCCTACTCTTGGTTGTAAGGAGATCAGTAAAGAGAATATTAGTCCAAAAAAGTTGAGTTTGGTAACATGAGATTAAAGAAATAAAAGAAAATGGTTATTAGATGAGAAACAAAATAAATGAGTATTAGGAAGATTGTGATCAGTCCATAAATAACAAGAATCCTATCCTGCTTCAAACTTCATTGACTATTCAAACAATAATACTATGTCTAGGTAACCGTGAGTCACAGGGAGGCACAGACAAGTTAGAAATTTCAACACAGATCCATAGCTCCTTTTTCCTGTCATTAGTATGTGCCTTGGTTTAGGTAAATATATGAGGACACTAAATAATACACATAACAGGTCACTTATATAAAAAAGATAGTTTGGTCACAAAATAGCTCTGTACTATATTTTACTCTGATAATTATTTAACTGATCTGTGTTCCATAACCCATGTATTACGAGTGCATACATATACAAACATACTATATCTATACACACATATATGAATATATAGGCACATACCATCAAAAGTTTGATGAGCATTTTTGTAAGTTTACATCAGATACTTTTCTTTTCTTCTTTGGGTTTTTAATTTTCTCTCTTTCTTGACATCATCAAGTTAGGAAGGATCAATTTCATGCTACACCCTCATGTTTTGCTAATAAAATATATGAAATATTGCTAAAAGAGAGTATAAAAAATCCACTTCCCTGACTTTCTCAGAAAATGCCTACAATTGTGTTATTTAGTGGTTTAAAAAAGGAAGAGTCTGATTACAAATAAACATTTTTTTATTAAAGACTGCTGGAAGATGGTTTTGGATGGACTGCTCCACAAATATGCAGACAGAAATAATAAATGCCAGCCATTTTCTGTCAACCATATGTTGCTTTTATTTTATAAAAATATTTTCATAAATATAGATAGAGATAATTGTGAAGAACAGTGAAGCTCTGCGTCTGCACTGTTCTAAGCTAAGGAGTTATCCTGCCTCTTTTACCCAATGCTGGCAGAAGACATGAGATTTCTAAGGCAAAGACAAAGAATAGCTTCTCACAGCAGTAACAATGGCCAGAATTTCAGGAATCCCGGTTTTAGGAAAACCTAATATTTTATTGTGGAGAGTATAAACATACTTGCCCTTTATTCAGGAAGGAAACAGATTCCTTTTTCAGGATAATAGCTGGGTGTTGTGGTGGGTGCCTGTAGTCCCAGCTACTCAGGAGGCTGAGGCAAGAGAATTGCCCAAGCCCAAGAGCTGGAAGTTGCTGTGAGCTGTGATGTCACTGCACTCTACTGAGGGCAACAAAATGAGACGCTGTCTTAAAAAAAAAAAAAGATAAAGATAGTCCAAAACAAACACCTGGCCTGTGCCTCTGCTTGTGAGACAAACTGAATAGTGAGAAACCCATTGGTTAATCATCTTCCGAGAGTATTATGGTATTCTTGTAAATTCATTCTTGTACATTCATATATATAGTTGTTACATGAATCAAAGTGCGATACTATATATGAATCATGTGTCTATATATATATATGAATCATATATGAATCAAAGTGCAATACTATAAGCAAGTTTCAAAGAAGTGGATTTGCCTAAATGCCATTATAAACATGTTATGCAGTTTAAGTTCTTATCTGTGCTGGCATGAATTTAAGTAAGTTATTTTATTGTCTCATTATAGTATATTTTTCCTGCTATAAAAAACTTGGTCGAATGCATTTTATTCAATTTTGATACAACTTTTTTCTTCTTATAAATACATTAGGAAGAAATGGTTGCTAATATAGACTAAAGTTACAGTTATGTTAGCGTAATAATTTATCAAAATTTTGCTAAAAAAGGCCTGTAGATGTTGGCTGGGAAAGATTTGTTTTGGAAAAATATCTTGTTCTTTAAAAACAAATTTTAATGTTTTCCTATGATAAGAAGTCAATATAAGCATGAAAACAAGGTGCTTGATCCCAAGACTGTGCCGGCAAAACCAGATTTAAACATTTTCCTGAGATGTTATATAAATAAGAAAGGTTTTTCGTGTTTTGAAAAGCTCCAAATATGTAAAATCTGAAGGAACTAGAATCTTCTCCAAGTTAGCATAACATCTCAAGGTTTTTTGTAGCTGAGAGAAAATTAGCTTAATTCCAGGATTCTAGCTGCTTATAGGCAAAGGTGTTAAAACACACACACACACAAAATTCACATACAAAGCTTAAAGGAGGCATATGGCAAAACCTACTAAGAATGATAACTTCTAAATATCTAGGATTGGTTAGATATTTAAAAGTTGCACACACTTTTCATATGGAAAAGTACTATCAAGTTATAATATTCCTTATATAATGGATTTATGAAAAATTCAGGACATTGTCTTTCTAGCAGTGTAAGTACCCTGGCAAAAATTATGTGTATGATCCAAGAAAAATGATATCTGTGTGTTGGACTGTGGTATATAGAGTTTAACTAAACCTTAATCAAAGCATGCAGCTAGATGAAACCAAACAACTCTCCCCTTTCACTTCTAAATTGTTAATATAATCATGCCAATGTTTTCATTATAAACAGTAATCATGCTGGAGATGCTACTCACCCAGAAAGCAATGTAATGCAAAGAAATGTGATTCAGTATATCACTTCAAATTACAGCCAACAGCGAGACAGCCACGATCTGTTTCACTTGTATAAGTTTATTTTGATGATATCCAAAGTGAATTAACTCAGTTTCCAATACAGTAACGGAATCAATAGCAGAGGAGAAGGGAAAGAATGAACAAGATGAAAAGGAGAAAAAGAAGGAGGAGGGAGAGCAGAAAAGGAGAGCGGGGAAGAATAAAGAGGAAGCTGCTAGGAGTTTTTGAGCATTTACTCCACATCAGACATAGTATAAAGCTTTACAGATGTTAAAACAACTAGATCTTAATAAAAACTACTATCTGGGATACATGCTTTCATTATTCATATTTTACAATTAAGAAAAGCTTAAGAAAATTGTTCAAAAGTGTGAAATTAATAAATAAAAGCAGGAATTCAAAAATCACAAACATTTCTATTTAGATTCATATCTATAAAGTAGTTCTAGATATTAAGTCAATGGCCATATAGTTTAGGACAATAAGAAAGAGATTATTTTTAAAAAACATTATTCTGGCTGGGTGCAGTGGCTCATGCCTATAATCCTAGCACTCTGTAATCCTACCTCTCTGGGAGGATGAGGCAGGTGGATTGCTTGAGCTCAGGAGTTTGAGAGCAGCCTGCACAAGAGTGAGACTCTATCTCTACTAAAAACAGAAAAAATAAGCAGGGCATTGTGGAGGGCACCTGTGATGCTACCTATTCGGGAGGCTGAGGCAAAAGGATCACCAGAGCCCACCGAATTTGAGGTCGTGTGAGCGATGATACCAAGGCTCTACCCAGGGCGACTAGAGTAAGACTGTCTCAACCAATAAAACAAAATGAAAAATAAAAATATTATTCTTATGGAGTCATTGCTTAGTTGAAATTTATCATTTACTTTTATTAATGGATTGAATTGCCTCTAGGTCATTTTGTCTTTTTTCAAACTATGTCTTTTTTGGCAAAAGTAGCTGCCAGCTCCCTAGTACGGTTTCCCTACCATAAGAACTCATTTTACTCATGCTTAGCAGAGGTAACTAATATTCATTTCATAAGGAAAGTCATTTTTCCCTCTTTCCAGAAGGTTAGACAGAGGTTTCCATTTTTAAAGTTTTTATTTCCCTTCCAAGCAAAATCAACAGTTACTTTGTGGATTCCAAAGTGTAAAAATTTCCTGATGGACCAAGAAATGTTTGTGCTAGAAAGAGAAAGAATAACTATTTATGTATTCTCTGGCCAGAGATAAGGAGGAAAGGCACAACTTCTCATGGGATACAGTTCCTTTTAGGAAGAATGACACTAGGAGCTAATAGTAGAATGGACTTGTCATTGTGAATAAAAACCCTGGGGCCTGAGACAAAGAGCAACCCAGGGATAAACTTACCATAGATAGAATGAATCTTCAGTTCAGAAAAGACTTGCCCCAAGAAGAGAAGAGCTGAGAAGATAATGCTTCTCAATACCATGGAACAGTACCACCTGCAGACACTTCCAGTAAAAACAAAAAAGAACCACCAATGTGGTATCTGTGGTTTAAGACAGCAGACATCATTGTGACTTGAGAAATCAATCTCAAATGGGTATCCTGTGCTCTGCAAGACTTGAGAAACTTCCATGAAATTCCGTGAATTTTCGTGGATCTGTATTTAAAACAGATTTTACACCACTTAATTTGCAATATCAGAAAGTGCCATTATTTTATTATAATAATTGCAAAGCAGTCATGGTTCTGAAATATTGAAGAGAAAACTCATATTTAAAATATTCAAATAATTTAAAATAAGTCATACAACAATTTGAATTCAGTTCTGTCTGAATCAAGCGCTTTGCTATCTCTCAGTAATACGTACCTTTATCTGGTTTCCTTTTAAACTTTTCTTTATTGAAATGTAATTGACATACATATTTTTAGAATACTTATAATAATTTAACATCGTCATATAACTTTCAAAGTTCAATTTGTAATTTATGTATCCATCATTTTATCACTTTTTTTTTTTTTACACTTTAATTCTTTCCATTATGTTTTAAAGAGTTTCTGGTATGTTTTTTACCAACATTAGTACCTTGACTCCCTTTCACCACAACACAATCAATATGCAGTCATTTAAATTAATTAGGTTCATTTTATTTAGAGATAGTCTCAGTCCTACCACTTACTGAATGCTTGATTTTGGATAGACTATCAGCTTTAATTTTTGCCAGAGAATGGAGAACAATGTAAAACTTCATGGTTTCACTTTAAAGGTGAAATCAATGGCTTTCACATATGAAGTGTAAGTTGCTGTTGCTGTTATTAGATGAACTTATATGTGGAAGAAAACATTGATGTGCTAACATGAATCTAAAGTGGCCTGAGAAGAAAAAAAAAGTGGAAGCTTGTAGCTTTATACAAGAGGAATGAGTTAAGCAATGATTTTAAACTAGCAGCTTCTCAGTTTGAATCGGCTTTAGGATGGTTTCGTTTGGCTGGCTAAAGGTTAAAAGTAAAATAACTATGTTCAATTATATTATAAAACTATAATCAAAACTAATCAAAACAGAATATCCCTGGCATAAATGCAGATGCAGTGAACAAGGAACAGAATAGAAAGCCCACAAATAAACCCACACATTTATGGTCAATTGAGTTTTGACAAAGGTGCCAGGAACAATGAGGAAAGGATGTCCTCTTCAATAAATGCTCCTGGTAAAACCAGACATCCACAGGCAGAAAAATTAAATTAATTCCTTAACTGCAAAAGATAAAAATAACAACAAAAACAAAGACAAACAAAAAAATAAATCAGGTCATTTTCTCATGCATATAAAAAAATCAAGTAAAAAGAAATTAAACACAAATATTAAGTCACTAAACTATAAAAATACCAGAAAAAAACATAGGGAAGAAGCTTCCCAACATTTTTATTGGCAATGATATAAATGCAAAAGTATAAGTAACACAAGAAAAATAGATACTTGAGATGGCATCAATTACAAAATCTAATGTACTGTGAAAAAAAAATTTAACAAAGCGAAGAGACATCCCACAGAGTGGGAGAAAAATGTTTGCAAACTACATATCTAATAAAGGGTTAATATCCAAAACATATAAGAACTCAAATAACTCCATGGCAAGAAAACAAATAACCCAATGGAAAAAAACAATGGGCACAGGACTCTAATAATTATTTCACAAAAGAAGACTTGCAAATGGCCTCCAGGTTTGTTAGGTACATAGGCAGGATTCTGACCCTCGTATTGAAAAAGGTACACCCCTATCTTAATCCTGTCTTAAGCAACTTTCCACACTGGGGAGGACAGAATACCCTAACAATCTACCAATCAAATCTTAGTGTGCCAACTACAAAAGATGCAGACTACTAGCCTAGCTAATAGACTCTAAAAGGTGACCTAGAACAACTACGGGATTATTTGTCATGTTATTAGCTTAAATCTACATTTTGGTTCACAATCCCAAATGGGCTTTCTGACAAGTATCTGGGAGGTCCACATCTGCAATAAGAGTCAATGATTTCAAGGTGACCTCTGAACCATGAGCTGGGCGCAATCCAGGAAGTATAAAACAGAACACCAGGAAATAACCACGGCCTTTTTTTGGTCTCAACAAAGGGATGTTTTGTTGTCTATAGTAAATGTATATTGCTCTGTAAATCTCTATCTTGCTCTTGCTTTTTTTTTTTTTTTTTTTGAGACAGAGTCTCACTTTATCGCCCTTGGTAGAGTGCTGTGGCGTTACAGCTCACAGCAACCTCCAACTCCTGGACTTACATGATTCTTTTGCCTCAGCCTCCCATTGCTCTTGCTTTTTAAAGCTATCTTTTTCTTCTTCAATAAACTTGGTGTCATGCTTGCCTTGCTTTGGGGGCTCTGGTCATTCTTCAGTCAAGTGAACACCAAGAACCAAGAATGCAGACAACTGCCTGAACCCCAACAGGTTTATGGAAATTATTCGGTATTGCTAATCACTAGGAAAATTCAAAGTAAACCCACAATGAGATATCACCTTACACTTGTTAGAATAACTATTATCTAAATGAGGAAAAATAAGTTTCAGCAACAATGCACAGAAAAGTGAACTGTAGTACACTGCTAGTGTGAATATATGGAATGTGGTACAACCGTTATGAAAAACAATATGACGTTTCCTCAAAAAATTAGAAATATAAGTACCAGATGGTCCACAAGTCCCACTTTTTGGGTGAATATCCAAAGTAATTAGAATCATTATGTCATGGAGGGATCTGTACTCTCAGTTGATGGCAGCATTATTGACAATAGCCAAGATAAGGAATCAACCTATTTCCTTCAATGAATGAATGGGTAAATAAAAAGTGATGTTATACACACAAGGAAAAACTATTCAGCCTTAAGAAAGAAGAAAATCCTGTCATTTGTGACAACATGGATGAACCTAGAGGATATAATGCTCTGTATATAAGGCACTCACAGAAAGACAAATTCTGCATGATCACACTCATATGTGGACTCTACAGTTAAACTCTAAGCAGCCAAGAGTAAAATGATATTAATAATTAATAGAGGTTGGGGGTGTAAGGGAGGATATTGGAAGCTGTTGGCCAGAAGGTACAACATTTCAGTTAGGAGAAATAAATTTTGGGATCTATTGTCTGGTTTGCTTACTGTGGTGAATGTGGTTCTTCTTCCTTTGTTACTGTTATCATTGACATTATCCTTGGAGAGGATTCTTTGAGACTGCTTTTAGCAAGACAAATGAATTACTCTCAATCAGACATAGAATCTCCATGCTCCTTGCTTTCATTTGGTGGGACTGGGGACAGATGAGAGGACATGGAAGGGGGAAGAAGAGGAACCTGAGGGTGGGCAGGGAAGAGGGGGAATCCTGGAAAGAGGGGTATGGAATGGTCCTAAGGGTAGAGGGATACAGAAAAGGATACTGAGAAATGGGGGGGGGCATGAAGGAATCCCTGGGGGATCGCAGGGGATGGAGGAAAACAGAGGGGAATTCTGTGGGTAGAAGGAACAGAAGGGACAGGGCAGCCTGGTAAATGAGGCAGGTGTGGCAAGATGAGCAAGGTAGTCACCGTGTTCAACACCTGTAAGACCCAGGCACACAATAGGAATAAGCTTGGGCCCAGGGTTCCCCCCAGCCATGCCCTGTCTGCAGATGACACTGCTCTAACCAGGGGCACCTTCCAGAACAGCCTCACAAAAGTCAGGAAGCTTTTAAAACTAAAATGTTCACAGAGTAAATACATTACAATAACCTGAGGTTAATTTATTACTGAAAAAATTATTTTTCAAATTTAATGTACTTAAGTGTACAGTGTTTGTACACTCACCTACTGAGTCAGCATAATTTATAGTCCTGCAAGCTTCATTCATGGTAAGTGCCATGGTATACCATTTTTTATGTGATATACCATTTTTTATATTTATACTATATTTTTACTGTACCTTTTCTATGTTTAGATATACAAGTACTTACCATTGTGTTACAGTTGCCTGAAATATTCAGTCACAGGTTTGTAGTTGGGAAAAACAGTTTTTGGCCAGGGTTGGGTTTGAACCTGCCACCTCCAGCATATGGGGCCAGCCCCAGTCCTTTGAAACACAGGCGCTGCCCTTGTAGCTGGGAAAAACAGAGACTTAGTGTGTAGTAGTAGATTATTCTATCCTGGTTTCCATAATAATACTTCATGATGTTTGCAAGAGGACAAAGTCACCTAATGAAGCATTATTCATAACATCTCCTATTAAGCAACACATGACTTGCTTCAAAAGAACTAAGAGTAAATTTCAGGCATCTCAGCACAAAAAAACAGGTGAGGTGATATATACATTAATTAGCTTCATTCAATCCTCTCATCTTGTATACATATATCAAAACAGCACATTGCATTCCACAAATATATACCATTATGATTCATCAATTAAAAATCATATTAATATTATCCATGAGTTTGTGAACCCAATTTAAAGATGGGCTCTTAAACATGTGTTTTTAATGGGTTAATGCCACTGAACATCATTAGTGCTGATCACCGCTGTTCTTCTTGGCATCCTCATTCTTTATCCCTTCTTAAATATAAAACCATCCTCACAAATTCTACATCACTTTATTTTTCTTTTTAGATTTTTATTTAGGATATGGAATCAGAATGGGTGTTTGTTCTAAATTCCATAAGCCTTTTTGGAAGTGCACTATCAGTGAGTTGTTAAACACCCTTGCTTACTTGCTCCAGTGTCAGAACTATGGTTGACTTATTGGTAAGCCTTAACAGAAACAGCCTTTAACAGTTTATATCCACTTTTAAGTTCTGGGAGGATTTAGAGTGGTTGTGTGTGATTTTCTGCACTAGAATTTAGCCAGAAAACTATTATTTTTATAGTTATATTGAGAAAAGTCTTGGGACAGCTTTATGTACTAAAATAGAGATAGGAGGTCATTTAATAGCATCTTCAGTATCCTGATTCCTACCCAAACAAAGTTGGAACTTTGGAAGGTATATATGAGTGAGCTCTCTGAATCACTGATCCCACTTGCTGCAGTAACTGATGTTTCCTTGGAGGTTTTCCATCTACTCAATTCACTCAGCCAAGTTTATGAGATGTGACAGGTTTGTAGCGCAAGGAGATGGCTGCTATTTATATAATAGAGAGTAAAATGTGACTATAAACTGAAGGAAAGTTTTGCAAAGATACTTTCTTTTTTTCTGTTTCCCTGTGGTTTATTTTATATGAAGGCACTCAACTCTACCACCCAAACATTACAATTAATTCCATTTATCTAAAAAAACATATTGGAGTACATGTGTGTTTAAAAAATAAGAAATGCCTTCTTTTCTTATGTAAATGAGATCACTTCAGTAATTTTCATAATCCAGTCCAGGAATTAAAAGATATAAGCAATGTTTATAAAATTAGATGCATCCTGGGTGGCGCCTGTGGCTCAGTGAGTAGGGCGCCGGCCCCATATACCGAGGGTAGCGGGTTCAAACCCGGCCTCGGCCAAACTGCAACCAAAAAATAGCCGGGTGTTGTGGCTGGCGCCATGGCACTCCACCAAGGGCAGTAAAGTGAGACTCTGTCTCTACAAAAAAAATTAGATGCATCCTTATAATTTTTTATATTCATTTCCCAGCATTCTAGTAATATTTATTAGAATAGTTAACTTTGGTTTTAATACAACTGTGAATTTTAAATTATCCCCTTAGAAGACAGAGTAAACTATCAAGGCATTTTAATCATAAACATCTATCTATTATTGGCTTTACCTATCTGAAAGAGTTATTATTAGCAGATTCAAGTTGAGAGAGCATGGTTTGGAGAGCTTTGATAACAATTTTGGTTTTGGTATCCATTCATATTCTATGACTTTTAGTGGAAAATATAACTACTCTCTATTTCAAAGTTTTATGTTAATACTAACAGGGTTCAAAGAAATGATACAAAAATTCCTAATTATTAACATAAAGCCCTTTGATTCCATGGTCAATCTTTCACAGTAAAACAATATTTTGTATTTGCTTTGACTCCATTTTTTTTTTTTTTTTGGTTTGTTTTTCAGGGTCACTGAACATAATCCTACTGCTGAGGGACTTCTGATATATGGAGGGCTGCAACCCTTACCATTAGAAGATAATTCCAAGCCAACTTGTTTTATCTTGTAAAAATGGCTTAAGAACAAATGATCGGTTTAAAATGATATGACAGATACACTTTAAATTTTATATGAGGCAGGGGAATATTTTATGGCATAGATATTTAAGGAATGTTTGATAGCCAAGAGAGCCAGGGATTAATACTTTAAAATACAAAATTATTCACAACCCCATCCTAGTACTTTAAATACATTACGATGTTTCTAGTTTTCATTGTTCATTATTAGAAATCACAATCATTAGAAACATCAATATCCTGTATGAAATGTAATTTTCCCTTCAGTTTTACATTACAGATATTTGACCTTCTATGTAGGTTTTTTTTTTTTTTTGTTTATTTGTTTGTTTTTTGGTATTCATCCTGTTAGGGTTCATTGAGCTGCTTAAATCTTTAAGTTTATGTCTTTCACCCAATGCGGGAAAGTTTCAGCCATTATTTCTTTCTTAACATAACTTTCTTTCTGTCACATTTTCCATCTTCCTTCTTTCTGGAATTCAACTACATGCATGTTAGAATTTAATATTGTCTTCCGTGTCCATGAAAATTCAGTCATTTTTTCCTTTGATCTTTTATTCTTTCTGCTTTTCTTCTTGTTCTCTCTTTTTTTAATATATATTTTTATTCCATATTATAATTCATTGATTTTCACTTATAGCAAATACATGTAATTCCCTTAATTATTGTTATAAGTACATTAAAATCTTCATTTACTGATTCCAAACCTGGGACAACTCAGGGTCAATATCTGCCTTGGCCTGTTTTATCTTGCTATAAATGAGTACCTAAGGATAACTTGTAAGAAAACGAACAATTTGGCACACAGTGTAGAGAGCGGAAAGTTCATGATTTGTAATCTATATCTGAGAAGGTCATGAGGCTGCTTCTCTTAGTGGCAGAAGGTGCGGGGGACCTGGAGTTAGCAGAGATTACATGATAAGAGAGGAAGAAAGAGACAGGATGGGCCAGGCTCTTTTTACAAACCAGCTCTAGTAGAAACCAAATATGAGAGAGCATTCATTCCTGAAAGAATGGATTCTATTCATGAGGGATCTACCCCCATAACCCAAATATACTCCCATAACTGGGCATTACATTTCAAATGAGATTTAATGGGAACAAACCAACAATATACCCAAACCATGCCATTATCCATTAGTTGTTTCTTCTCTTTACTATGAGTCACATTTTTCTTTCTCTTATATAGAATACTTTTAGTTTGCATTCTGGTATTAAGATACACACATTGTAAATAATGTAAGTATATTTCTCCCAGCAACAGTGTTCAACCTTTTTTTTCTTTTCTGCTGTACATGGGAAGAATCAGAGTCATACTGGGCTACCCATTAAATACAAAAACACTAATGAAAGCTGGCGAGTGAAAAAGGGTCCATCAAACTTATTTACACCAAAGATAAGCAAAACAGTCTTCTAGTAACTTGTAGTCCACAGAGCAGACCGCAGGTTGGACACTCCTGCTTAAAGAAACATGATTTTCTGTTGCTGTTTTATCAAGTAATATACTTCTCAAAACGGCAAACTCTCTCCCCTGCTATTGGAAACAACTGAATTTTCAGGTTGGTCTAAGAGATTTAGTTGAGGATGCTTGCCGTTTGTCTGAAGATTCATGTCTAAGGGATCAGCCAGAGATTTAGGAAAGACTGTGCAGAGAATTTGGAGCTTTCTCCTCTGGAAGTTTTCTTCTCAAGCTTTCCTTCTACGTTTTTAATATGTTGTAATGTTCCTGAAGTGTGTCTTCTAGTTACTTAAGTCTTTAAAATGAGATCTCTATATTAGCTTTACTAGCACTCCCTGGTATAAATTGGGCCTGTCCTCATTCCAAAAGTCATAAAAATGGGAGGAAATGCACCCACTGGCATTCTTTCCTTCTATATATTGAACCTTTTAAAAATCCATCTGCTTTTTGTCACTTTCTGGGGGTGGGTGGGTGTTTATAACTTTTTAAATTTTATAAACATTTTATACTTTTTATCTGTAGAAGAGTTAGTTTAAATAGAATTATTTAAATTACTTTAAAATATCCTATTGTCAAAAGCCTACTCTCCACCAAAGTCCTCACAAAAATGCCTTTTGACTAAGAAAATTTAAGTTCATCAGGCTTAACTTTTATTAAGTCAAAAAAGCCATACTGACAGAATCTGAGTATTAGCATGAGAAATCAGAGGCTCTTTCTGCAATGTTAAGATCCCTGCAGGATGAAACTATGAATGTGTAGAATTTTATTATGGTTGATATAGAGAATGAGCTGTGAGGTGGCAGGGCCCTACGGCTTGGGAGAACGTCCAAGGGATAACCCCCCCTCTACTGGCCCTTCTTAACACATAACAACATATTTTCTGTAAGCTTCAACTTTTAACCCAGCAGAAGAAAAACGTGTTTTCCGTAAAGCTTTAGCTTTTAACTTCACAGCTGCACTTCAAAACAGTCACGTACATTTTCCACTTAATCTTGTAGATATGTAGTATTGCACATATTTTAGAGGTCACACAGTAATAGTAGGTTACATTTACCTGGGAATTTGTACCCGTTTCTCTTCTCATAATTAAGTTGAAAATGTGTCTTCCTTGAAAAACAACTTTGTACTGCCTCCTCAAAAATGAACTGGTGATTGAGAAGAATGTCCCAGTCCTCCTGATCTCATCTTTGCCTCTTCATTCCACTTCTGTCTCTCGCATTTTTGTCTTTCATGTTTTATTTCATCATTTCCCACCGATCCCACTCTGGTTTGTTGACTTTTTGTGCTGGTTCACGAGAGGTAGATTTCAGTTTTGTGGTCAGAGTGAGGCAAGGATTTTAAAATGAGGATTCATGAATAAGGTGTTAGCTTTTGTAAGTTATTGTTTTCACTTCTTCATAGTTTTGTCTTCCAGATGCAATGACTTCCTGAAGAAGCTGCTCAGTGTTTTTGTGTGATCTCTATATTGATTAGCTCAGAAAAAGCAAAGTATATTTGTTTCTGTTCTCCAAAGTTAGTATTTGATAACATATTGAAAAGTTTAAATGGAAAATATGAGAATTTATAAAGGCATGATATATGTTTGTTGATAAATGTTTGACCATTAACATTTAAATTAAAACATATCTTTTATTCCCTTCTAAAATAAATATGATAAAATATCTGGAAATAAATGTTTTAAGCCCATGATGGAAAAGTCTGCAAAAAGAGTAATGATTAAGAAACACGACTTTATGTAAATGGAACAATGTATCTTATACCTTGAACTCAATATTTTTTAAGTCCAATTTAAAATAGAACTAGTATTTGTGTATTTTAAGGTAAAAGGAAAAATAATATTTAAATCAACATGAAAGGTAAAATATTAGTATATAAATATATGTATATATAAAATATAACACTGCAGAATGTTGAATGTAGCTTTTTGAGATCTGTACTTATCCTCAATCATTAATTGCTTGTTTCTAACATCTGACTTCCTTCACAGTTAAAAATATATGAATAGGAGTTTGTGCAACAAATAAAAATCACAAAATGAGAGGCCAGCACAACATTTTATTTTTGCTGTATTTTACTGACATTTAGTTGGAAAACTAGCATTCACAAAGAGAGTGATACAGGGCAGAGGGCACCCCAGCTCAGGCCTAGGAGGACCTGCCAGCTTTCTGTGATACAGCCTGGCGGGGCAGGTGTTGGCACCCCGGGAGACTGGGAGCCCAGCACTGGAGAACCAAGTGTAGTTGAGAGTTGCAAGCGAGGCCCAAGCCTGCAGATCCCTAGGAAGTTGGGGGAGACCACAGCACAGTCACACTACTAATGAAGACACCTTTTCTTTCCCTTTATTTCAAAGTCTAATACCACTGGTGGGAAGCTGCCACTTGGCACACACACCACTTCTGAAGCTGAGAATGACGATGATACAGGGTTCCCCCATTCAGAATTGAACAGGGACCTCCCCCCATTTCCTTAGTCTGGGCAATTTGACGTAAGTTTTCTAGGGCTGGGCAATTTTATGAAAGGAACTGCTCCTCCACCTTGCCCTGAGCCAGCTGTGGGAACTGTGTCCAGTCATTGCTGCGCTCATTCACCTTGCACCTAGTGGAGGGGACTGTGTCCATTCATTTGTTAGACTATAGATACCCTTAGATAAAGGACCCAGGTGGAGACTTCCAAGTTGGGTCTTTCCCTCTGTGAGAAGCGTCGGTGCTTTTTCTGTATTCCTTTCTATGTAATAAATCCTATCTTACCATTGATCTGTGCTCCATAGCTTCATTCTTTGAATCCCTAAGACCAAGAACCCACTAAAGAAAGAAATTCCAGTAACACGAGCATGTTAGGTGGCTGAAATTCTTTTTAGAAGAAATTGAAGACCAAAAGACAAGATTTGGGGTGGCACAATATTAATACTTTCACTAAGTTATTAGAGACTTCTTAAAGTTATTATATATGTATACTTCATATATATGTTACATATATATATATAGTGGGTTTTGGCTATGGCTGGGTTTGAACCTGCCACCTCTGACATATGGGGGGCACCATACTCCTTTAGCCACAGGTGCCACCTAAAGTTAAAATATTTTTTAATTCAAAATAAAAAAGGAAAAGTTATACAATTTATTCTTTATCAAAAATGGAGTACAAATAATATTCTGTTTTCCTCCAAAACTGTCCTGTCTTTTTTTGATAATTGTGAATTTGGTTTAAAGAATATTGAAATCCCTTATGAAAAAGGACTAAGAAAACAAAATTTCAGGTATTTTTTGTAAGCAGAATCAATATGTACTAAAACATAACATTAATTTAAGGCCGAGCACAGTGGCTCATGTTGTAATCCTAGCACTGTGAGGGGCCAAGAAGGGTTGATTGCTTGAGCTCAGGAGTTCAAGACCAGCCTGAGCAAGAGTGAGACCGGGTCTCTACCAAAAATAGAAAAGCAGCCAGGTGTGATGATGCAACAGCTGTAGTCCCAGCCATGGGAGAAGCTGAGACAAGAGGATTGCTCAAGCCCAAGAGTTTGAAGTTGCTGTAAGCTAAAACACCATGGCACTTTAACCATGGTGACAGAGTAAGAGTCTGTCTCAGAAAAAAAAAAAAGTTAATACTAATTTAAAAAAATATCATGCATCTTAGAACTAGCTTAATCTTGGGCAGAAGCAGCCATCAAAGCAAGGTAAGAGGATGCTATAATACTTTGTTATTATGATATTTCCTTTTTAAACAGGTAACTTGGAGAGTAGTACTCAGATACAATGAGCATCTTTGAAGAAATAAATAATTCGCATTTACTAAGGAAAATATGATACTGGGTTCTTGGCTTATATGGCTAAATAAATTAATAAGCAAATAAACAGCTATCATCACACAAGCAGTACAAAAACTATTGCCAACAACATAAATGTCACCTCTTGGAAACTGTGGATTGAGTTATGAGAAAATATGTAAATTGAAATTTTAAATAATTAATAGGGAACAAAATAGCAAGTTTTAATAACTCAAAATTAAGGAAACAAACCTTTTAAATTTTCTTTATCAGAATGCTATATAAAAAGACATATTAACATATATGTAATGTGTTGAGTCTACTCATCTATCCACTCTGATGCAGAAAGAACTTTATCCTTTTTATTCATCTGAACATTTTTAGTCTCTGAAAACTCTTTTACTCAGATCACCACTAGTTTCTTATCATGTTCCAAGTTTTAAATTAGAATTTCTAGTTAATCCTCATTATCCTTTCTCTGAACAAGCCAAGGTTAGTGTGATATAGTGATTTTTTGAATATTCAACAGCACTTTATATGGACATATCTTGGGAAAAGTGTAATACATTTCACAGTGCAAATGAGCCAGGTTCTCCTGATGACTTATATATAGTTTCCAAGCTAAAAATACCAAATATGTTCCTTTTTCTCGTTTTCAAAGACTGAGTAATCTGATACCTTTTTCTCCTGTTTTTATATCTTTCCTAGCCTATGTTCTCACAGTGATTATATACTATCAACTGTTTCCTCTAGCTGTTCAGAATATCTGCCAGCTTTCCAACTGGTGTGAATATTTGAAGCCCAGACTAGTAAATCCTTTAGAATTACTCAGGTCATTGCTAGGAATGACATTTTTATGACATTTGTTTTTTTAACTGAGAAATGATATTTGGTAAACATAATTTAGGGCATATGCATATTTATCTAATTGAATATTAATAACTTGTGTAGCAGCCTGTATAGTCTATGGCTAGGAGGAGTGAGAGTTATAAGAAATACCTGTATAGCTCAATAATGAAAAACCTTGGTGGAAAGGGCATGGAGAGAGATTTAGCGCTCCTAACAAGCATGAGAGCTCATGAGATGAGAGCAGTAGTGAATTGGCAGTCTCTACACCTGTGGTGTTGAGAGGCAGGAGATCAGCTTTATATTAGGCTGGAGGAGAAGGCAGTCGGGAGCATGTGCATTCTATCATGGACCCGCTTACTCTGACTCTGTCTCCTCTTCTGCCTGCAGAACGCCAGCACAGTGTCTCTCTGCTGAAGATTACCAAGCTCTGCTAAAGACTAACATCTATCTTTCTAAGAAGACTGCTTTACTCTAAGACACACTCTCTCTGTCCAGCTAAAGTAGATAGCCCTCAGGCACCTAAGAGATCTGAGCAAGGTAACTTAGTGGTTCTGTGTCCAGAACCTAGTTAAGCCAGGCCTGAAACCTGGTCAGTCCTGGGCCCTGACAAGTGGTGTCAGAAGTGAGAGGTGACAAACTTGATCTCTTTAAATATTTTGCTTTGACAAAAAAAGATATAAAGATAATCTCTTAATGAAATCTACATATTAAAAATATATTGATTCACTTTGTATATGGTAAAAGAACACAATTTACCAGTTCAGAAAAATCACTCATGAAATTTCACATACCTGTAGACTTGTTGGGTTATTTAATCATATTGACCATTTCAATCACGATTTTTTCATCCAATATTTAATTAGATGAGAAAATTTGACATATATATAACCTTTATTTGCTATTGCTCTCCCACCTTTACTCTCACTAAATGCCATCATTACTTTAAACATGAAAATAGTGTATTAGTGTTAGCATGTGTGAATCATTCTTTCTCTTCCCTACCTGTGCTTTACTATGTATCTTAGAATGGAGGTTCCAAGGCATATTTCAATTACTAGGGAAAGATTTTAGAATGAAGTATATTCCTAGCACTGTTAGATATCAGATTTCTTCACTAGTGAGATTATGCTGTTGAGAAAAACTATTATTGTTTTTACATAATTTATTATTTTTTTCTTTTCTTTTCTTTTGAGACAGTCTCACTATGTCACCCTTGGTAGAGTGCCGTAGCATCACAACTCACAGTAACCTCAAACTCTTGGGCTTAAGAGATTCTCTTGCTCCAGCCTCTCAAGTAGCTGAGACTACAGGCGCCCACCACAATGCCCGGCTATTTTTTTGTAGCAGTTGTCATTGTTGTTGGGTACGAACCCACCAGCCTGGTGTATGTGGCTGGCACCATAACCATGACAGTAATGTTTTTATCAAGACATTTGTGAATACTTGATCACTAATAGGATTTTGTAGTTTGAAATGTTATCTATCATACTGTAGCCAGAATCTCTCTCTGCTGCATCCTTGTTTTCAGAAATTTGAAGAATGAATCCACGCACAACTGCAAATAAGCAATAGGATAGATTTTATTGACAGATGAGAAGGAAGATGAGACCTCTGGCACAGCAGAGGGGGCAATCAAGTGCATAGCCCATTTGGGACTTCAGTCTAGGGATTTAAATACCATTTTTTTCATCCTACAGGCAGGGGGGTTATGGGGGAGGATGGAATGTATGTCTGGAATATGTCACGGTCATCTAGTCATTTTCTCCTGAAAATAACTTAAAAGGGGGATTTCAGCTTCTTATTTTTAATTTGTATTTGTTTATACTATTGTGTTAGTTATTTTAGTTGGGGTTCTTCAGAACCCCAGAATCATTATATATATAGTGTGTGTGACTATATATACTATATACGTGTGTATGTATATATACATACATATATAAGCATTTACGTATATATGCATAGGTATATAAAATGAGGAATTAGCTCACACAGTTAAATATGCTGAAGATCTGTAGTCAGCAAGCTGGAGACCCAGAGGAACCAATGATGTCTTCAGTCCTTATTTGAAGGCCTTAGAACCATGAAGAACTAATGGTGTAAATTTTAGGAAGAGCCTATACAGCCAATGGTAGACATTCTAATCTGCAAGGCAGTAGGCTTCAGACCTAAGCAGAGTTGATGTTTCCATGTGAGTGTAACAGCAGGAAAAGACAGATGCCCCAGCTCAAGGCAGTCAAGCAGGAGGATTTCCCTTATTAAAGAAGAGTCAATTTTGTTGTTCAATTCAGACTTTCAGCTGATTAGATTAAGGCTGCCGTCAGAGAAGGCAATCTGCTTTAATAGGTCTACCAATTCAAATGTTAATCTCATTCAAAATCAACTTCATAGACACAAGAAGAATAACGTTGACCGAATATGTGGACCAGTCAAGTTGACACATAAAATTAACTACCACAACTATCAATTTCAACACCAAATAGAGCATTCAACTTCTTTCCTATTACCTCAAAAAATGTAGTTTTTTTGCTAGTACAGCTTGTTAGATGTCCTTTGAAAATAGTGAGCAATGTTTAGAATAACCACTGTAGGGAGCACAGCACTCAGCACTAGTCATATTCTACTGATTTCCAAAATAAACTTTTCTACCCAGTAAGTGAATTAAAGTTAACTCTTCCTTTCTCCAGTGTCAAACTGTTAATTTTTAGCAGAGAAATATGACTCTACTTCTTATTTTCCTGTACAACTCAAACTGCATAATTTTGATTTAGTTTGTAATATGCTTTTACCTATATTAGTATATATCTTGCTTACCTACAATTTTAAGTTTCCTTCTGAATGACTCTAGAAATATTTCATTGGTAATACAAGAATTTTTAAAAAAAGTGAATTCCATCCTAATTTTGTTGACTTTTTCTTCTGGTTTCATCCCATGGTCTGTGTTGCAGTTAACCTTCTGTACCTTGTATTGCCCACAGAAGCTGCTCCTTTCAGTCTCTCATTTTCTTGAGCCATTACCACAAGTGGAACTGAGCTCACCTCTATAAGTTTGCTTGTAGTCTTTTTTACTCTGTCTCTACAAGTTAAATCTTAACATGATCTTCACATGGAAATGTATTTTTAATCCTATGAACATTGTAATTACTTCCGAGTACTGATCATATTTGACTTTCTCTGTTTAACTTGCATTTATATTTTCTTTCTTCAAAATATTGTACATTCATAGGTAGGAAATGCATATTCTGTTCCCTAGAGTCTCTAAAAGGTATTTTCAGATATATGTAGACTAAATAAATCAATGTATTGATAGCTACACGTAGGACACTTTAATATAAAGTTTTTTGGCTTTGTAAACACTGTATTTACAGGTATTTTTCAGAGAAAATTTACACTATGAAGAAAAATAATTATAGTCTTAGTTAAGTTCAAAAAGAATAACTTCTACTTAGGCCTTTTAAAAACTTTAGAGAAATAAAAGAGTGCAAGGTTTACTAGCTTCACTAAGATTAATAACTGAATTTTGTTAATAGCTGATGTTTACTTTCAGCAGAAACATGGCAGGTTTGTATGTGTCTGTGAGTGAGTTTGAAACAGTCTTACTCTGTCAGTCTGGGTAGAGTGCCATGGTGTCATAGATCACAGCAACTTCAAACCTTAGACCCAAGTGATCTTCTTGCCTCAGCTTCCCAAGTAGTTGGGAATACAGGTGCCCACCAAAATGCCTGGCTAGTTTTTCTATTTTTAGTGGAGATGGGGTCTTGTTCTTGCTCAGGTTGCTCTCAAACTCCTGAGTTCAGGCAATCCACCTGCTTCGGTCTGTCAGAGTGCCAGGAAACAGGCATAAGCCACCCTGCTGAGCCACATGTATTTATTTTAACATGAAGTAATCATATGAACAGGGACTGAAAAAGAATTGGTTAAAATAGAATTCTAGGTAAAATTTTACAACTATCATCATCATAATAAATAGAGCAAAAGAGCCAGTTAAGGGAGTCAGGGGCAAAGCAACTTTTAACTAACAGACTTACTTATTTAAGTAAGTCTTATTTTCCATCTGTCCATTTTTTAGCATATTTTTTTCAACGAAATCTCTGGTATCAGCATTACAGAACTTCTGTAAAAAATGTACTATCTGATTTGTACATATATACTTTTAATGTAAAAGGTATTATAGTTTGAACCTGCAGTTTTGAATGCAGTTTAACTCAAATATTACATTCTTATGGTTATTTAAAATAGATTTAAAATTCTGTAGTTAAAATATTTTACTTGTTATCAAAGAAGAATAGACAAAAGGGAAAATGATATCATAGGTCAATAGTCACTGCTTTGCCAATATAGGATTACTCCTTTATATTTTTAGATGGTTAAATTGATGGGACTTATATTTTTCTCTTGGGAAAACATTATGCAATATGATTCTCAATTTTATATTGCCAAGAATTCCTTGACTTGTTGCTTCAATTTTCTTGTTACAGCATCATAAGTCAATCATTTATTGATATATGTAATTTGTTAAAAATGTGTTTTATATTATTGGTATCTTTAATAGTATCTTTTAAAATTAATATATTATTTTGTATTTTAATATTTAGTTTATACATCAACTCTGTTTGGTCTAAATAATGGGGTAAAGACTCCAGAGTCATTGACTGAACACTCATTGTTGATCAAGCACCATCAAAGTACTTTCCAGGTATTAATTTATTACATTTCAAATCTCACGTGGTAAGTGGTACGGTGAGGCATCACTTAATGACAGACGTGACGTATCTTCTAAGAAATGGGTCTTTGGTCATTTCATCATTGTGCTAACATCATAGAGTGTATTTATACAAATATAGATGGTATAGCCTACTGCACACCTTAGCTTCATGGTATAAAGCACCTAGGCTACATATCTGTACATTACTATACTGAATATTGTAGGAAATTATAACACTGTCGTAATGATTTGTGTATCTAATCACATCGAAATGTAGAAAAGGTACAGGAAAAATTTTATTAGGATCTTATGGAACCACCACTGTATATTAAATCTGTTATTATTCAAAATGATACATCCATCAACCTAATGCATTTTCATATTTTATCAATGAGCAAGACTTCCATTAATCACAATTTGTTATGTAAAATATCATTTTGTTTAATGTTCCTCTATTAATATTAGATGGGTTATTTTGTTTTTTATATTCTATGATAGGACTTCAGGTCTTGTTCATCTTGCACATTCACCGTTATTGCTAAACTTTTACAATATCTTATCACTAGCTTTCTTTACTAACTACTAATTACTTTAGTAATTACTTAATCCTTGATTATTTCAGTTTTACTTCAAACCATGTGATATATCTCTTGGAATGTTCTCAATTATGGTGATCATGTACAACATTTTGTAGCCATTAAAACAAGTTCATTAAGTTTCGTTCTTTATTTGTCAGTCTCCCTTCTGATGATTTGACAATAGCAACATAGTGGCTAATAACTGTGAGGAATTATCCCTTCAAACTTCTTCCAGGCTTGCTGTATAACTAGGAGAAAGGTCTCTTATCAACGTTCTGCAATGTATATTTGTATGACAATTATATAGTCATAAATGTATTTGTGTGACAATTGTCCGTGGAATTATATGAGTAACTCTCAGGAAGTAGAATGATTAATACCAACTAAATAAATAGATTCCTTGAGAAAAAAATTATGCAAATATATTATAAGAACATGTTCTTTAAGTGGAATAAATGGGCATTTTAAGTATTCTTTTGAATAAATCATAACTATTCCTAACTCTTTAACTTAGTCTAAAACCCCACAAATCCAGACTTCTCAGTGAATTTCAGCTGTGACTCCACCATTCTCAACTGTCATTATAGTTTTCATGCCTAGATAAAAGAATAAAGGTAGGGCAAAACAGTATTTGTGGATAAAAGAGAAAAGAGCTGCCTTTTCAATCTACAAACACAATAAAAATTTGCTGAATGCACAATTTTTAAAATAAGTATAGAAATTATTTATTGTGGCACTTAATATTAGAATAAAATAAATCAATATCCAAATTAGTCAGTAAGAGCAATACTTCACTTGCTGTCATAAATTATTAAAACAATTTCATTAGAAAGTCTAATTTCTAAATTGCTTGATAATTTAATCTGAAAAAGCAATTTAAATTAATAGTAATGTCTTAAAATCATAAGGCTTCATTGACAATTCTCTTCCATGTTGGGAAATTTAGTGATTTCAGAGAAATAAATTTACCTCTGATCTAGCTTAGGAAACTAAATTGAAGACTGATTATGGACTCCACTTAGAATAAAACAAAAATTACAGGGAGTAGGATGTGAATTGAATATTTTTGCATTCTAACCATTATTTTCTCAAGACAGGATTATATAAGTCTTCTCAGTATTAAACTTTCAATTCCGTTGGTAAGCAGTCGCATCGTAATTAATTCAGTTCTATATCAATTAGTTTTCTGTTTACTCTTGACAACACAGAACACTGGATATATTAATTTTTCTCATTCAATTCATTTTCTTCTTAGCTATCTTTGGATTCCTTGATTTTACCCACACTTCATTAAAATGCATTTAAAAACGTACAGATTATTCGTCTAAAATTTTCTTAAATGTTCTTTATTGTCCAGTGGATACCTCCTGTTCTACAAATAGTATCAGATTGTTCACAAAGAAATAGGAGAGTGTGTGGTATATGTGATTATGAATATTCAGTTATGTTATAGAATTGAAAGTGTGCTCTCTCTGAAGGAGCCTTGCAGGGAGGATATTAGCCAGTGATGGCATAATGTTGGTCAGAAACATACAGACAGTTGATAATGGTTTAGTCATAACTGCTGTGCTAAGGAAAATAACATCAACTTAACAACTTTGGTGGACAATTATACTTGTCTAGGGTCGTGCCTGTGGCTCAGTGAATAGGGCGCTGGCCCCATATATGGAGGGTGGTGGGTTGGAACCCAGCCCTGGCCAAACTAAAACAAAAAATAGGTGAGTGTTGTGGTGGGTGCTTGTGGTCCCAGCTGCTCAGAAGGCTGAGGCAGGAGAATTGCCTAAGCCTGAGAACAGGAGGTTGCTGTGAACTGTGATGCCATAGAACTCTACTGAGGGCAATAAAGTGAGACTCTATTTCAGAAAAAAAAAAAAAAAACACCAAAAAAAAAAAAAAAAAAACCTTTCTAGTTGCATGGACCTCAGTTCCAAGTGTAAAAAACTGAGAAATTATTCACACTGTTCTTTCTTTTTGGGTATTCCACCATTTTTATATTGAGTCTACTTGAGCATACTATATGTTAAGGATTATATAGGCCATCAAGAGTTTGACTTTCCCAAGATATTCTCATAAATGATGCCATTCTTATAGCTACCAAAGAGAATAATTATAGACTATGAGCTCCAGAATCATTTCCATGTATTAAAATGGGAGAGAACATGGACCAATTATGTAAACTCTCTGTGCCTCAACACTCATATTTCTGAATGGAAATGATAATATCACATACATTGTATATTATAAGGTTGCTCTGAAGTTTAAACATAAAATTGACACAATGTACTCAAAATAGCTTGTGACAAAAATATCCTCCATATAAGGTATCCTCCAAATAAGGACCTCCTCAGGAGGTACTTAAACTTAAGACGGAAAATGTAATCAGATAGATTTTTACTAAATACAATAATAAGCTGATTTTTTAAGGTTTTCTTTTATTTTATTAGCAGTCAAATCATTCATCAACCTTATAAAATATCTGAACTTCTTCCTACAATTTTCCTTTCAAAAATATCTAAGCTTTCCCTTTTGAATTTTTGAACAGGAGTATTCAGATAAATTTTCAGGGATGTTTATGGAAGGTATTGGGAAACTGAACTCAGTAGTGATCCGCCTACTGTCCAACACGAAATTTATTAGTGAGGGTTCTTTACTTTGTTTTGTAAAGTGACAGAATTCATGAGAGAAATAAGTAAGGAAAAAGTATCATAAAACCCAAAACATAACAAAACACTCTTAGAAAGATACTTGTAATAATATTTTTTTTTTGTGAGAAGATTTTATTATAAGAATATCTCTTGTTTTTCTCATTTTATACCTTATTTATTTATTTATTTATTTATTCTTTTATTGGTGGGGATTAATTGAGGGTACAATAAGCCAGGTTACACTGATTGCAATTGTTAGGTAAAGTCCCTCTTGCAATCATGTCTAGCCCCCATAAAGTGTGACACACACCAAGGCCCCACCCCCCTCCCTCCTTCCCTATTTCTGTTCCCCCCCCATAACCATAATTGTCATTAATTGTCCTCATATCAAAATTGAGTACATAGGATTCATGCTTCTCCATTCTTGTGATGCTTTACTAAGAATAATGTCTTCCACGTCCATCCAGGTTAATACGAAGGATGTAAAGTCTCCATTTTATTTTTTAATGGCTGAATAGTATTCCATGGTATACATATAACAGAGCTTGTTAATCCATTCTTGGGTTGGTGGGCATTTAGGCGGTTTCCACATTTTGGCGATTTTAAATTGAGCTGCAATAAACAGTCTAGTACAAGTGTCCTTATGATAAAAGGATTTCTTTCCTTCTGGGTAGATGCCCAGTAATGGGATTGCCAGATCAAATGGGAGGTCTAGCTTGAGTGCTTTGAGGTTTCTCCATACTTCCTTCCAGAAAGGTTGTACTAGTTTGCAGTCCCACCAGCAGTGTAAAAGTGTTCCCTTCTCTCCACATCCACGCCAGCATCTGCAGTTTTGAGGGTTTGTGATGTGGGCCATTCTCACTGGGGTTAGATGATATCTCAGGGTTGTTTTGATGTGCATTTCTCTAATATATAGAGATGATGAACATTTTTTCATGTGTTTGTTAGCCATTCATCTGTCGTCTTTAGAGAAAGTTCTATTCATGTCTCTTGCCCATTGATATATGGGATTGTTGGCTTTTTTCATGTGTAATTTGAGTTCTCTATAGATCCTAGTTATCGAGTTTTGTCTGATTGAAAATATGCAAATATCCTTTTCCATTGTGTAGGTTGTCTCTTTGCTTTGGTTATTGTCTCCTTAGCTGTACAGAAGCTTTTCAGTTTAATGAAGTCCCATTTGTTTATTTTTGTTGTTGTTGCAATTGCCATGGCAGTCTTCTTCATGAAGTCTTCCCCCAGGCCAATATCTTCCAGTGTTTTTCCTATGCTTTCCTGGAGGATTTTTATTGTTTCATACCTTAAATTTAAGTCCTTTATCCATCTTGAATCAATTTTTGTGAGTGGGGAAAGGTGTGGGTCCAGTTTCAGTCTTTTACATGTAGACATCCAGTTCTCCCAACACCATTTATTGAATAGGGAGTCTTTCCCCCAAGGTATGTTCTTGTTTGGTTTATCAAAGATTAGGTGGTTGTAAAATGTTAGTTTCATTTCTTGGTTTTCAATTTGATTCCAAGTGTCTATGTCTCTGTTTTTGTGCCAGTACCATGCTGTCTTGAGCACTATGGCTTTGTAGTACAGACTAAAATCTGGTATGCTGATGCCCCCAGCTTTATTTTTGTTACAGAGAACTGCCTTAGCTATGCGGGGTTTTTTCTGGTTCCATACAAAATGCAGAATCATTTTTTCCAAATCTTGAAAGTACGATGTTAGTATTTTGATAGGAATGGCATTGAATAGGTAGATTGCTTTGGGAAGTATAGGCATTTTAACAATGTTGATTCTTCCCATCCATGAGCATGGTATGTTCTTCCATTTGTTAATATCCTCTGCTATTTCCTTTCTGAGGATTTCATAGTTTTCTTTATAGAGGTCCTTCACCTCCTTCGTTAGGTATATTCCTAGGTATTTCATTCTCTTTAAAACTATGGTGAAGGGAGTTGTGTCCTTAATTAGCTTCTCATCTTGACTGTTATTGGTGTACACAAAGGCTACTGACTTGTGGACATTGATTTTATATCCTGAAACATTACTGTATTTTTTGATGACTTCTAGGAGTCTTGTGGTTGAGTCTTTGGGGTTCTCTAAGTAAAAGATCATGTCGTCAGCAAAGAGGGAGAGTTTGACCTCCTCTGCTCCCATTTGGATTCCCTTTATTTCCTTGTCTTGTCTAATTGTATTGGCTAGAACTTCCAGCACTATGTTGAATAGTAAAGGTGACAGAGGACAACCATGTCTGGTTCCAGTTCTAAGAGGAAAAGCTTTCAGTTTTAATCCATTCAGTAAAATATTGCCTGTGGGTTTGTCATAGATAGCTTCAATCAGTTTTAGAAATGTGCCACCTATGCCTATACTCTTCAGTGTTCTAATTAGAAAAGGATGCTGGATTTTATCAAATGCTTTTTCTGCATCTATTGAGAGGATCATGTGATCTTTATTTTTGCCTCTGTTAATATGGTGGATAACGTTTATAGACTTGTGTATGTTAAACCAGCCTTGCTTCCCTGGGATGAAGCCTACTTGATCATGATGAATGACTTTTTTGATGATAAGCTGTAATCTATTGGCTAGGATTTTGTTGAGAATTTTTGCATCTGTATTCATGAGTGAGATTGGTCTGAAATTCTCCTTTTTGTTTGGGTCTTTTCCTGGTTTTGGTATCAGGGTGATGTTTGCTTCATAGAATGTGTTGGGGAAGATTCCTTCTTCCTCAATTTTTTGGAATAATTTCTGCAGTACAGGAATAAGCTCTTCCTTGAAGGTTTGATAGAATTCTGGAGTGAAGCCATCTGGACAAGGGCATTTTTCGGTTGGAAGATTTTTTATTTTTTCTTTGATCTCAGTGCTTGAAATTGGTCTGTTCAGGAGCTCTATTTCTTCCTGGCTGAGTCTAGGGAGAGGGTGTGATTCCAAATATTGATCCATTTCTTTCACATTGTCAAATTTCTGGGCATAGAGTTTCTGGTAGTATTCAGAGATGATCTCTTGTATCTCTGTGGGATCAGTTGTTACTTCCCCTTTGTCATTTCTGATTGAGGTTACTAGAGATTTTACTTTTCTATTCCTCGTTAGTCTGGCCAATGGTTTATCTATTTTATTTATTTTTTCAAAAAACCAACTCCTTGTTTCATTAATTTTCTGAAAGATTCTTTTGTTTTCAATTTCATTGATCTCTGATTTGATTTTGGAGATTTCTTTTCTTCTACTGAGTTTAGGCTTAGATTGTCTTCTTTTTCCAATTCCATAAGATCTCTTGTGAGATTGTTGATGTGCTCTCCTTCTGTTTTTCGAGTGTAGACATCTAAAGTGATGAATTTTCCCCTAAAAACTGCTTTTGAAGTATCCCACAGGTTTAGGTATCTTGTGTCTTCATTGTTATGTTCAAGGAAGTTAATGATTTCCTGTTTCATTTCTTCCTGCACCCATCTGTTACTCAACAGAAGATTGTTTAATTTCCATGCCTTTGCATGGGGTCGAGCGTTTTTTTTAGAGTTGAGTTCCACCTTTAGTGCCTTATGGTCTGAGAAGATACAAGGTAAAATTTCAATTCTTTTGATTCTGTTGATATTTGTTTTGTGTCCCAGGATATGATCAATTTTGGAGAATGTTCCATGGGGTGATTAGAAGAATGTATATTCTTTATCTTTGGGGTGGAGTGTTCTATATGCATCTATCAAGCACAGTTGTTCTAGGGTCTCATTTAAATCTCTCATATCCTTGTTTAATTTCTGTTTAGAGGATCTGTCCAGCTCTGTAAGAGGAGTGTTAAGATGCCCTTTTATTATCAGATATCATATTGCTCAGACTGAGTAAGGTCTGTTTCAAGAATCTGGGAGCATTTAAATTGGGTGCATAAATATTTAGAATTGAAATGTCTTCTTGTTGTATTTTTCCCTTGACCAATATAAAGTGACCATCTTTGTCTTTTTTGACTTTAGTTGCTTTAAATCTACATGTATCTGAAAATAAGATTGCAACTCCTCTTTTCTTCTGAATTCCATTTGCCTGAAAAATTGTCTTCCAACCCTTGACTCGGAGCTTTAATTTGTCTTTTGAAGCCAGGTGTGTTTCTTGCAGACAGCAAATGGATGGCTTGTGTTTTTTAATCCAGTCAACCAATCTATGTCTCTTCAGTGGGGAATTCAAGCCATTAACATTTATTGAGATAATTGGTAAGTGTGGTAGTATTCTATTCGTCTTATTTGGTGAGAGTCCATTGCTTAGTTTTATCTTTTGCATCAGTGTGGAGGTTAGGTTCTGTCCTTTAATTTCTGAGTTCTTACTTTGCTGCTGATCCATTGTGGTGGTCAGTGTGCAGAAGGTTGAAGTATTTTCTGTAGAGCTGGTCTTGTTGTGGCGAATTTCCTCAATGTTTGTATATCCGTAAATGACTTGATTTCTCCGTCAATTTTGAAGCTGAGCTTAGCAGGGTACAGAATTCTGGGCTGAAAATTGTTCTGTTTAAGTAGATTAAAGGTAGATGACCATTGTCTTCTTGCTTGGAAAGTTTCTTTAGAGAAGTCTGCTGTCACTCTGATGGATTTGCCCCTGTAGGTCAACTGGCGCTTACTCCTGGCAGCTTGCAGAATCTTTTCTTTTGTCTTGACTTTGGACAGTTTCATCACAATGTGTCTTGGAGAAGTACATTTAGAGTTGAGGCGACCTGGGGTCCGCTATCCCTCTGAAAGCAGTGTGTCAGAATCTTTGGTGATATTTGGGAAATTTTCTTTTATAATGTGCTCTAGTATGGCTTCCATTCCTCTGGGGCATTCTTCTTCCCCTTATGGAATTCCTATAACTTGTATGTTGGAATGCTTCATAAAGTCCCATAATTCTGACAGTGAACGTTCTGCTCTGTCTCTTCTTTTCTGCCTCTTTTACTATCTGAGTTATCTCAAGAACTTTGTCTTCTATCTCTGAATTTTTTTCTTCTGCATGGTCTAACCTGTTGCTGATACTTTTCATTGCATCTTTAAGTTCCCTAATTGACTGTTTCAGTTCCTTCAGGTCTGCTATATCCTTTTTATAGTCTTCAAATCGTTCATCTCTTATTTGATTCTGTTTTTGAATTTCCTTTTGGTTATTTTCCACTTTATTAGCAGTTTCCTTCATTGTTTCCATCATTTCTTTCATTGTTTTCAACATGTGTATTCTAAATTCCCTTTCTGTCATTCCTAACATTTCTTCATAGGTGAAAGCCTCTGTAGTAGCTACCTCATGGTCCCTTGGCGGAGTTGTTCTGGACTGGTTCTTCATGTTGCCTGGAGTTTTCTGCTGATTCTTCCTCGTGAGTAATTTCTTTTATCTGTTTCCTTGCCCTAATTTTCCTTTCTTTTCCTCTTGCTCTTTAAGTTCTCGTGCCTGTGGACTAAGGGTTACAGAACCAGAAGGCTGAGAAGGTTGAATAGCAAAAAAGGGATGAAAGAAAGGAGGACCGAGTGATAAGAAAAAAAAGAAAAATAGAGAAAGCGGAAGTGGTAGGTAAAAGGAATATTGACAAGAAGAAGAGAGACACAGAAAGAGGGAGACAGAACAATATAGGTGTACAGTAGGGTACTTTGATACAACCTTAAAAAAAAAAACCCACCTTCTGGGGGTGCCCAGTTGGGTGGTTCCCTTGAGGTCAGCAGCTCTTTGCTAACCTGATCAGACACAGTACTCCACCTCCACCAAGTAGAGAGGAAAGACAAAAATGCTATAAGTCAAACCAAAACAAGCAAACAGAAAACTTTATGGGATAAAATTGGGTGGAAAACTAAATAATAGTGGTAGAAACACTAACAAAAATGAAGTTCTAATTATTGAAATAGGCAGCAATGGGAAATTATAATTAAACTAGAAAAATTGAGAAAGAAAAAGGATCTGTATTTAAAAGGTTGAACTTAAAAAACAAAACAACAATCAACAACATCAAAATCAACAAAAAAAAATCCCAACCAAACCAAAAAAAAAAAAAAAAAAACCACAACCAAAAACAAAGCGTATATGTTATTGAATATTGTCTAGGCAACACGTGGTCTTCTGGGGTATGAGATGTTAATCACAGTTCTGATGCGACTGGAGGCTGCTAGTTTCTCAAACCCCAGCAGTGTATACCCTAAATCTCTCTTCAGCCCACTTAAAAGGCACTTTGAACTTGTTCACTTGCTGTGCAGAAGCTTTCCCAGGGAAGTGCTTGTCGCTGGAATCACTGCTGAAGTGGCTATCCACTTACCGTGTGTGCCAAAACTGGTCTCCCTCTGCCCCTGAGGGTTAGGGCTGCAAGGCGGCTCAGACCCCGCCCTAAGGCTACTTGGTTGCTTGGTTACCAGCTCCCACCCAATTCTAGCTCTGCGACCCTGAGGGCGGAGCTTGCCGGGGCAGATCGCTCCCAATGGCTGCCTGTGACCCAGAGCCAAACACTATTAGCTCCGTCTGGCCCAGCGGCTCAGACTGGGGCCCTAGACAAAGGCCAAAGTTCTCCGCACTCCCGCTCAGGCTCTCCCCAAGGCAGTTCAGCTGAGTGCCAAGTCCAAAGACACCAAAACAGTTCACAGGTAAGGCCTTTCTGGTTTGCAGTCTCGCTGCTCGTGAACTTACAGTTGTGGGCGGGTTTAGACGGATTGAACACATGCAACCACTTGCCGGTTTTCCACTGTTTTAGTCCTCCTCTTGGGGTCCAGAAGTCTCTCGCAGACTCACTGTATCCTCTCAGGGGTGATAAGCAGATCCCACCAGCCAGAGATGCCTGGAGTCCTATTTCCCCTGACTCACGGTGCCCAGATGCAAGGAAGCTGTTACTTGGCTGCCATCTTGCTCAGCCTCCCTGTAATAATATTTTTAAAAAAAGTGGTGAACAGCTCTGGAGAAGGAGATTAGTAGACATAGCTAAGTTTAAGGCAAAAATACAGACTCAAATACTGTCATGATTCCATCACTCATCATTGTTTCTCTGTAAATGTGAACATTGTTTCTATATAGAAATTGTTCAGGATATATCCACTAAGAATCCCCAAATTCCACATGTTGTTATAATTACAAAAAAAGAAAGGCTAATTAATATTCACCCCTTCCCCAGGTTCTACATCTGTTGTTTCCCTCACCACCTCTTTTTTTTCCTCTTCCTACTGCTTCTCAGTAACCAGTCTCTCCACTTGGAGGGAGTTTATCTTAGTAAAATCACCAGACTGCCAAATTCAATGGTCTCTAATTTGAAACAGTTTTTTTTTTAAATACTTATAACATCATTAAATACTTGTATCTTTTCTTTTTGTGTTTACTCAAAACTCTCTTTTTTTATCAACTCTGATTATTAATTTTCAGTACTTTTTTACTTTCTATTTATTAAATCATAACTGTATACATTAATGTGCTCATGGAGCACCATACACTGTTTTTATAAACAGTTTGACACATTTTCATCACACTGGTTAATATAGCCTTCCTGGCATTTTCTTAGTTATTGCATTAAGACATTTATATTCTACATTTACTAAGTTTCACATGTACCCTGGTAAGACATGACAGGTGTAATCCCACCAATTCCCCTCCCTCCACCGACCCTCCCCCCTCGCTCCCCTCCCTTTCCCCCTTCCCCCTATTCTTAGGTTATAACTGGGTTATAGCTTTCATATGAAAGCCATAAACTAGTTTCATAGTAGAGCTGAGTGCATAGGATACTTTCTCTTTCATTCTTGAGATACTTTACTAAGAAGAATATGTTCCAGCTCCATCCATGTAAACATGAAAGAGGTAAAGTCTCCATCTTTCTTTAAGGCTGCATACTATTCCATTGTGTACATATACCACAATTTATTAATCCATTTGTGGATCAATGGCACTTGGGCTTTTTCCATGACTTAGCAATTATGAATTTGGCTGCAGTAAACATTCTGATACAAATATCTTTTTTATAATGTGATTTTTGGTCTTCTGGGTATATACTTAGTAGAGGAATTATAGGATTGAATGGCAGATCTATTTTTAGATCTCTAAGTGTTCTCCAAACATCTTTCCAAAAGGAATTGTATTAATTTCCATTCCCACCAGCAGTGTTGAAGTTTTCCCTTTTCTCCACATCCATACCAATATCTCCGGTCTTGGGATTTTGTGATTTGGGCTGATCTTACTGGAATTAGATGGTATCTCAAGGTAGTTTTGATTTGCATTTCTCTGATGATTAAAATGATGAGCATTTTTTCATATGTCTGTAGGCCATGCTCCTGTCTTCTTCAGAGAAGTGTCTCTTCAAGTCCCTTGCCCAGCCTGCAATGGGATCACTTGTTGTTTTCTTGCTTATAAGTTTGAGTTCTCTGTGGATTCTGGTTAATAAACCTTTGTCAGAGACATAACCTGCAAATATCTTCTCCCATTCTGAGGGCTGTCTGCTTATTTTTCTTACTGTGTTCTTGGCTATGCAGAAGTTTTTTACTTTAATCAGGTCCCAGTAGTGTATTTTAGATGTTGCTTCAATTGCCTGGGGGGTCCTCCTCATATATTATTCTCCCAGGCTGACTACTTCAAGAGTTTTTGCTGCACTTTCCTCTAGCATTTTTATACTTTTATGTCTCAAGTTTAGATTTTTAATCCAGTGAGAGTCTATCACTTAATGGTGAAAGGTGTAGGTCCAGTTTCAGTCTCCTACAGGTCGCCAGCCAGTTCACCCAGCACCATTTGTTAAATAGGGAATCTTTTCCCCACTGAGTGTTTTTGATTGTCTTGTCAAAGATCAAATAACAGTAAATAGCTGGTTTCATCTCTTGGTTCTCTATTCTGTTCCAGATATCTACTTCTCTGTTTTTGTGCCAATACCATGCTGTTTTGATCACTATCGATTTGTAGTAAAGTCTGAGGTCTGGTAGTGTGATTCCTCCTGTTTTGTTTTTATTTCTGAGTAATGCCTTGGATATTCGAGGTTTTTTTCTGATTCCATATAAAATGAAGTATTATTTTTCAAGATCTTTAAAGTATGACAGTGGAGCTTTAATAGGGATTGCATTAAAAGTGTATATTGCTTTGGGTAGTATGGACATTTTAACAATGTTGGTTCTTTCCAGCCATGAGCATGGTATGTTTTTTCTTTTGTTAACTTCTTCAGCTATTTCTTTTCATAGAGTTTCATAGTTCTCTTTAATAAAGATCTTTCACATTCTTTGTTAGGTAAACTCCCATATATTTCATCTTCTTTGGCACTGATGTGAACAGAATAGAGTCCTTGACTGTTTTTTTCAATTTGACTATTGTTGGTATATATAAAGGCTACAGACTTATGAGTGTTGATTTTGTAACCTGAGATGCTGCTGTATTCCTTGATCACTTCTAAGAATTTTGTAGTAGAATCCCTGGTGTTTTCCAGATATACAATCATATCATCCCCAAAGAGTGTAAGTTTGATCTCTTCTAACCCTATATGGGTACCCTTGATCACCTTTTTGACCCTAATTGCAATGGCTAAAACTTCCATTACAATGTTAAAGAGCAATGGAGACAATGGGCAGCCTTGTCTGGTTCCTGATCTGAGTGGAAATGATTTCAATTTAACTCCATTCAATACAATATTGGCTGTGGGTCTGTTGTAGATGGCCTCTATCAGTTTAAGAAATGTCCCTTCTATACCAATTTTCTTAAGTGTTCTGATCATGAAGGGATGCTGGATTATCAAAAGCTTTTTCTGCATCAATTGAGAGAATCATATTTTCTTTGGTTTTTAATTTGTTTGTGTGCTGAATTATACTTATAGATTTACGGATATTGAACCAGCCTTGAGATCCTGGGATATAACCGACTTGGTCATGATTTAATTTGTTTGATGTGTTGCTGGATTCTGTTTGTTAGGATCTTGTTGAATATTTTTGCATCTATATTCATCAGTGTTATTGGTCTATAATTTTCTTTTCTTGATGGGTCTTTTCCTGGTTTAGGGATCAGGGTGATGTTTGCTTCATAGAACATGTTGGGTAGTCTTCCTTCTTTTTCTACATTTTGGAATAGGTTGAGTAATATAGGTACTAATTCCTCTTTAAAAGTTTGGTAGAATTCTGACGTGAAGCCATCTGGTCCTGGGCTTTTGTTTTTAGAGAGATTTTGTATGGTTGATGCTATTTCTGAACTTGAGATGGGCCTGTTCAACATTTCCACTTGATTCTGGCTAAGTCTTGGAAGGTGACATGCTTCCAAATATTGGTCAATTTCCTTGAGATTTTCATATTTCTGAGAATAAAGTTTCTTGTAATATTCATTAAGGATTTTTTGAATTTTGGAGAACTCTGTTATTTCCTCTTTATCGTTTCTGATTGATGAGATTAGAGATTTTACTCTTTTTTTTCCTGATTAGGTTGGCCAAAGGTTTATCTATTTTGTTGACCTTTTCAAAAAAAGAACGTTTTGATTTATTGATCTATTGTATACTTCTTTTGTTCTGCTCTAATTTTGGTTATTTCTTTTCTTCTACTGGGTTTGGGGTTGGAATGTTCTTCCATTTCCAGTTGCTTAAGATGTCCCATTAAGTTGTTAACTTCCTCTCTTTCCATTATCTTGAGGAAGGCTTGTAGTGCTATGAATTTCCCTCTTAGGACTGCCTTTGTGGTATCCCAGAGGTTCTGATAATTCATGTCTTTATTGTCGTTTTGTTCCAAAAATTTGGCAATTTCCTTTTTAATCTCATCTCTGACCCAGCTATCATTCAGTATAAGGTTGTTTAACTTTTTTTTTTTGTATGATTATGTAGATTCTTGTTGTTATTGAGTTCAACTTTTATTCCAGTGTGGTCTGAGAAGATTCAAGGAATAATTTCTATTCTTTTAAATTTACTGAGGTTAGACTTGTGACCTAAGATGTGATTGATTTTTGAGTATGCTCCATGAGCTGATGAGAAGTATGTATATTCAGTTTTGTTGGGATGAAATGTCTGCGGATGTCTGCCAAATCCAAATGTTGGATGGTTAGGTTTAAATCTAAAAATTTTTTTCTCGGCTTCTTAGTGGAGGATCTATCCAACACTGCCAAAGGAGTGTTGAAATCTCTGACTATTATGGAGCTGGATGAAATCAAGTTGTTCATGTGTTAGAGTTTCTCTTATAAATTGAGGCACATTCTGTTTTGGTACATAAATATTAATAATTGAAATCTTATCATATTGAGTATTATCTTTATGAAATATGAAGTGACCATTGTTATCCATCCTCACTTTTGTTGGTTTAAAGCCTATTGTGTCTGCAATTAGAATTGAAACATCTGCTTTTTTCTGATTACCACTTGCCTGAAATATGGATGACCATCCTTTAACCCTGAGTCTATATTTATCTTTTAAGGTAAGATGTGACTCTTGTATGCAGCAAATATCTGGCCTGAGTTTTTGTATACAGTCAGCTAACCTGTGCCTCTTTACAGGACAGTTTAAGCCGTTCACATTAATGGAGAATATTGATAAATCTGGTAAAATTTGGGGTATCGAGTTTTTTGAACATTCAGTGGACATTTTTAATCCTTTCGCCATTGTGGAAGTTGGAGTTTGATCAAAAGTTACCGAGTGAGTTTATTTTTGTGGTAGATGATTGTGCTGGTCATTATGGAGGATAGGTCTGAGACTGTCCTGTAGAGCTGCTTTGGTTATGGCAAATTTCTTCAACATATGAATGTCATAAAGTATTTTATTTCTCCATTATAAATGAAACTCAGTTTAGCTGGATGCAGGATCCACGGTTGAAAGTTATTTTGTTTTAGGAGATTAAAAGTTGATGACCACCCTCTTCTGGCTTGAAAAGTTTCAGCAGAGAGATCTGCAGTCATTCTAATATTCTTCCCTTTGTAGGTAATGGATTTCTTACCTCTGGCTGTTTTGAGAATTTTCTCCTTCATATTAACTTTAGTGAAGTTAATTATGATATACCTGGGGATGTCTTATTGAGTCATGCTGGGGTTTTCAGTCATTCTGCTATCTGAATTTCAGAATCTCTAGGCATGTCTGGAAAATTCTCTTTCATAATTTCATGGAGAAGGGCCTCAGAGCCTTGCAAAGCCACTTCATCACTTTCAGGGATTCCAATGAGGCGGATATGAGCCTTCTTCAAATTATCCCAGAGCTCTCTGAGAGAATGATTTGGTTTTGTTCTTCATTTCTCTTCCTCTTTGAGAGTTTGGGAGCATTCAAAAGCTTTGTCTTCAATGTCAGAATTTTTTTCTTTTGCTAACTCCACTCTGTTACTGAGGGATTCTACTGTATTTTTCAGATTTTTGAGGGCTGCAAATTCTTGCTTCTGTGTGTCAAAATCTTTGGTAGTTTTTTTTTTTTAATTTGTTATTTTCTTGAGACAACTTTTGAATTTCTCCTCGAATTCCTAATTCCTACTTTTGAATTGCTGCTTGAATTTCTAATTCCAAATTTTCCTCCATTCTATTAATCTTGTTTGCAATCCAGATTTTGAATTCAATTTCTGACATCTTGGCCAGCTGTTTATGAATGGGATTTCAGTTACATCTTCCATATCTTTCCTTGGGCGGAGTTTATCTATTCTGGTTATTCACATTACCAGAGTTTTTCCACTGATTCCGCCCCATTATTATTTTACACCATTTGAATTTTTTCCTGGAGCTTTGTCAAAGACCCATACATTGCTATGGCCTGAGAAACTGGGGACCTGTTTGGTGTGGTCAGGCTAAGTGGTTCTGTCTTGTTTTCAGTTGGTCTCTGTCCGACCCTAGTGAAACAGTTACTCTGGGTTGAAGTCTCAGCTGTGAAGAAATGCCAGCAATTAAATCACCCTGCCCCTGCAGGCAACAATTGGAAAATGAAAATCAAACCTTCCTACAACCATACACCCAGAGCACCTCCTGAATAGTCCTCGGGCAATTGGCTGAGTTCAAAAGGTCCAAATAAATTGTCTCAGTCAGCACCTGTCTTAGGTGGGATTGCTTAAAATGTCTCTGGCAACTTGATCACAGGGCTCTTTTGACAACTCAAGTATTTTTAACTCTGTTCGTTTGTTTGTGGGGCACTCGAGCTGTTATAATGGGGGAGGGAACTCCTGTCCACTTGGTGATGTATTTTGTACCTTTAGTTTGTATCCTTGGTGTCGCAGCTCATCTCAGAGGGGTTGATGTGCATTCTTCAACCTTCTCTCTTGGTGCAGCTCTAATCCACCAGGTTACTTGCTAAATTTCTGTCCTTTAATGCTCCTTCTGGATGGGAGCCTCTGTGGAAAGCTGGCTTCAGTCAGCCATCTTGTCTCTACCTCTGAAATAGTTTCTTTGGAGTTGAAGCTTTCCTCAGCAGGGAAAAGGAGCAATTATCTATCTCATCTCTCAGCTTGGCTCCCCTCCTGCAGCTTTGGTGGGCTCTTTCTGGTCATTATCTCTCCCTCTGGACTGGGACTTCTATTGAAAGCTGGCTCTAATCAACTAGGTAGATTTGACTATTGGATAAGCCTTTAAAATTCTTCAGTAGTTTCTAATTTCCTAACATTTTTAGCAAAGTCATTTCATGTTCTGAGCTCCATATTCTTATGTACCCTTTTCTTTTTTATCTCTTCTAATAATAATTAAGCTTTTGTATTTTCCCTTGCTGAGTCACACTAGGTGAGGCTTTCATTGTTTCCACGTATTCTACCATATAATTCCCACCAGAATATGGTAACTCATTTCTGTGATATTCAAAAGATAACTCAGTTTTGTACATTTTCTCATGAATCGTAATAGTCTTATGACTATTATTTCCTATTATATTTTCTAGAATTTTGTATAAGACTCTATTATTCACTCAGTATGTTGGTAATTCATTCAAATATATTCTTAACTAATTAATTTTCTTATATAAACTATAATGCCATTTTAATATCTATTTCATCATTTTGTTTAAATTTGCTACATGCCTAAAAGTTAGAGGCTAACATTTAGTGTAAATATACAAAGAATATTATTTATCCAGAGCTGAATTTTCATAGAATTTTTTAATTCAAATTATGTTTGAGAGATTCATTTCTGTTGAGTTACTAAATCCCATTCAAAGTCTAACACAATGAAAAATACATGCATGAGAGGCAGAACAATGCAAGCCAATTTAAAGGAAGTAATTTGTTTATATGTTAAAGTGATTTGTAGAAATGCTTTGTCCTCACTAGTTGACAAAAAGTACCCCTCCTGCCCAAGAGGTGATAGTGTCCTATATCCCTAATGAGGTGTTTAATATTTTGCAATTTCTAGCCAAATAACAAGATGATATAATTGTGTCATAGTAAAAATAATGAAGCTGGATTAAATATCTCTCCTGGTTGGATTCTTTTATTCCTTTTCATTGCTTTCAATTCCTAACAGCCAAGCTTATTTTAAGGAGTTTTGCTCTTTAATGATATCTGCTCATGAAACTTAACTGTTGGGGCTTAGACTTCCACTATAAGTTTCTGAGGTGTATTGCAGCTTAGGGAATAGTGAGATATAGAAAAGAATGAGACAAATTAATTTTCTTTTCCCAAAGGTACTATATTCCCCATAGCTATCACTGAGAGGACAACCTCTTTTCTGAAAGATTGATATAAAAATAATTTATGTCAGGCTAAGAGGCTGAGCAAATCTATCTGCCTGAAAAAGCACATAAATGCCTTTAAGAAAAGAGTAGTAGGTTGTGGAGACAGTGCTTCTTAGTAATTAGGGGTGTTTATTATCCTTGTCAGGCTTTAACAATCAATTTCAGGGTTATATAATGAGAAGGATTTCAATGTTTAAAATATAACTATACCTCCTAGGTCCCTGTGTAATCTAGCTTTATATAATTCAAGAGTGGTAGGTTTGTAAGCTAGATACCATTTTAATTCAAAATGTTACAACAATAATTAGAAAATATTGAAAATTAACATCTTACTAAGGCAAATGAAGCAATAGAATCATAGACATTGAAGAGCCTAGGGAAGATACCAATTTCATGTCCTTGCTCTAAATAAATGATGACACAAAACCAAGTCATTAAAATCATATTTTATAAATATTTTATGCAACATATTTTATATTTTTGTTGAATAATCCAAAACAAACACTTGAATAAATGCTTGATTCTAATGTAGTTTATGGTCTATGGTTTTAAAGCATTTTGCCAACAGGAATATCACAGAATGAAAATCATCAACATTGAAGAATTTGAAGTGAAGTACAGATAAATTAACAATAAGGGCTTTGTGAGGAATCTCAAATTATTATTGTTTTCAATTTGAAGTGACGTTTCAAATAAGATATTTGGTATATATAGTTGTCCATATAAAATTCATTGTACCAAGATATTTGGATTATCCTATAGCAATAAATTGTAAGAGGAAATAATATTAGGTTATCTTCACCCACTGAGCCAGAAGGGTATTTACTCATCCTACCTTACTGTATGTATTTTCTGTAAATGGCCACACTGCAGAAGTTAAAGATATCAATATCTACAGAGTAGTTCCTTACTAACTTTCTATTTAAATATTTTCTTTTTCTGTCTAATTCTGTTAAATTTATTTTTATTCTAGACACAACTGTCACAAAATACTATTGAATATTCTAATCATAATACTATAGTAAGACTGATTTCATTATTTTAGTTCATTTGAGAGATACTGTAATGATCTTGTTTCATTTGTCTAGTTCTTAAGTTATTATCAGATTAACAGCATGCTGTTAAGTAGCATAATTCAGTCATGTGTAGCAGTGAAATCTTTATCTATATCTAACTTTCCAGGTTAGAGAAAAAAAAAAAGAAAGTAAACAATCATAACAAAAACTTCATAATGATTGGAAAGGAGTTGCAACCTGGGAGTCAAGTACTGACTCTTTACTGCTGTATTCTTCCTGAATATTTGACCGTTTAATATCAATGAAATGTAATTTATTTTCTAAGATTTTAGACAATTTTTATTGAATAATCTTAAAATCCCTTCAGGTCTAAGCTCTAATAAAGTAATAACTCAAGTGAATATTTGTATGTATGTGATTAAATATTGGCTAAAATTCAACCAATGTTGCTTGTAATGGTAATTGCACATGAATTTATCTACAGCTTTTAGTTTCACACTTGCTACAAATATTATTTCTATAAGCAAAATTTTATCAATGTTCTCTATCAGTTATTTTACACAAAATGGGAAAACTAAATGTTTTTTTTAAACATTTTTTATATCCAGTAATCAGCACCTTGTTAACCTTGCATGTGCATTCTTAAGTAAAACTAAGATCACCAAAATCTAAAAATAGTAGCATTTTTCCACATGACCACATTTCTTAAAATAATATACACAGCAGAGAATAGTTGAGATCAGGATAAGCATGTGTACTGTATCAACTACTAATTGAAATCTCACATTTAAAGAAAAGTTGATCTGGAAATAATTTCCAACATTGTAACATTAATAAGGTGATTGTAGAATAAGACAAATAGTGATTATGATATGGTTCTCCTTTAAGTATTAATGAGGGATTAAATACTTAAAAGTAGATGTACTGCTTTGCAAATACATTGAAGAGATAAATACACAGACAAAATATAACAAAAGGATTTGGTAAAGTTTGAGCCAAGGTAAAAGTCAATATAGATTTGTGACCTTAAAAATAAGCACAATTTAAATATCTGTCTCCAAGAGTTTCAGTTGCATGGGCAATATATTTTCACACATAAAATAATCTAATGTGAAAACCAAGAGTTTTATCTCTAGTACTTTTTTTTATTAAACAAAATCACAGTTATTTGGAAAGTGGATAATTCCATACTAAAATGAGAAAAAAATTCAACATAGATTACAAAAATGTTTTTGCTGACAAAGAAGGATGATGATTCTAAAGGTCAGGAAGAAGGAACTACTTATAGGAAAGCCTATTAATCTAAAATGACTATTTGAGAATAATAATGGAATAATACTTCGATTTGATTGGACCAAAGTCAGTCATAAAATAAAATTAGACACTTTTAGACAAGTGTCTAAAATACTAGTTCAGGAAAAAACGTAAAAATATAAGCACAATTTATTGTCCCACAAAAATAGCTCAAAAATAAAATATATATGTAATACAGTAGTTATATAAAGATATGATTTGTTATAAATTTGGGACTCTCCATTAAAAATCTATATTTTTTACCTATATCAATATTTTTTCCCATGTATTTTCCCACATCAGAGAAAAAGGAAACGTTGATACAGGGAACTCTGCATCAGATAACCAAGAGCAGAGCCAATAATAGGAGAGACTGACTGCTTATAGTTTTGATATAAAATACCTTAAAAATAATGTCCTGTAGTGTCTATAATTGACAATGATTTAATATTTCTTGAGAGAGGACATTATTAGTGGTGAAGATGAGATAATTTTACTGTCTTGTGAAACTCTGCTATATACCTCAGAACATTTAGCATGGGATATCCTCTGCCTGTCCCCACCCCCCCAAAAAACTATGATTAAAACTAAGGTTCCACCCCACTAAGGGCGGAGCCTGTGGCTCAGTGGGTAGGGCGCTGGCCCTATATACTAAGGGTGGCTGGTTCAAACCTGGCCCCAGCCAAAAACGGCAAAAAAAAAGGAATAAAATAAATAAATAAATGAATAAATTGGGAAAATATACACGCTAAAAACAACAATATCTTATTATTCTTATTTTATTAAAGTATGTTTAAATGATGCTATGAAAAAGTATAATATTGTGCATTTGACACTTTAAGAAATAAAGTGATAATTATTCCTAAGTTTGTATTGTGGTGTTCAACAAGAGAGTGATTTCAGTAGCCTGTAGAGATAGGAGTTAATAAATTGTTACAAATAAAATACTAGTAATAATAAATAAAAACAATATGAGGGAAACATTAAGTTGGAATGCAGTTTAAATAGTAAACTAATTTAAATTGCACACAATCTTTATGTCCTCCCTGTATATTGGTAATTACTGACAGAAGTTTATCTCAGTACATTTCATAATTTCTTTTGATTTAATTAACTTCTAACAATGATCTAAAGAAGATATACTCTCTATATACTTTTAATAAAATTACATTCACTGTTTGTGCTGTCAAATTTGGAAATAGAACTCTGAGCATGCTATTCTAGTAGGCTTCCAGAATATGTTCTGTCTTCATAGTATTCTCCACCTACCTAATGAAAGCCTTAAATAAATGCAAATGAGCTTCTCAGAATATTTTTTTATTTAGAGATCTTAGCACATGTTGCTACTGCTTATTTATTCCATATAAGAATTATTTTTTAATTATGTTTCCAAAGATCTCTCATACATGATTAAATAACATAAAAATGTATTTAATTTAAATCTATACTCCTTTTCAGTAAATTGGTGGTTTGCTCCTCAGTAAAAATTGTCACTTCTCTTGGGCAAGAAAGAAGAAGACAAACTATCAAAAACTGTAAACAGAGAGCATCACTTTTCTAACATATAATTCATAACTCTGGTAAAACCACCATCACTCTCAGATATTTTAGTTCAAACTTTCATTGTTTAAAGTCTATTGGAATTTTGAAATTTGTTTTTATTTTTAATTTATTTTATTTTTTTGAGGCAGAGTTTCTCTTTGTTGCCCTTGGTAGAGTGCTGTGCCATCACAGCTCACAGTAACCTCAAACTCCTGGGCTTAAGCAATTCTCTTGCCTTAGGCTCCCATGTAGCTGGGACTACAGGCACCTGCCACAATGCCCGGCTATTTTTTTGTTGCAGTTGTCATTGTTGTTTAGCAGGCCTGGGCCAGGTTTGAACCTGCCAGCCTGGGTGTACGTAACCGGCACCCTACCCACTGAGCTACAGGCACTGCCAAGAATTTTGCAACTTATATTGCCCTTTACCATGAAAACATATTTGGAGATTGTAACTACAAATTGTTCAATTTTCCCTCATAGCTAATCATTAATTTGCTTAAATTAGAGCTCACAAACATAGAGTGGAACATTTCTGTCAATAAAGGAGAAGAATTATGTGTTTTATAGTTATATGACCAAAAGATCCTACTGCATGTAATCATTGACTATGGCAGGTGGCAATACAACTGTTGTTTTATATGGTCTAAAAAATTAATACATTAATTTTCTCAACCCATTTTTCACATCTTAAAATTATTAGCATTTAACAAGGTATCTATTTTTGCAAAGCATTTATACTTTAAAAATATTTTAAATAAAAATTTCAGAGTCAAAACATAGATATTTAATGAACACTCTAGTCATTTTATAAAAAAAGTAACAGACAAGATGTGAGAGATAGTATAAAATGTATAAAAATTTACTCTCAATAATTGCAAGTCGTTTATTTTATTGCATTGCAAAGTCAGTGTGAGAATGAGAAGTAGTCTGTGGAGAACTAAAATCTCTATGTAGACTAATATTGTAGAGAATTTGCGAGGTTTGACTTGAAAAAATGTAAAGGAAGGGGAAGATCTATGGTCTAGAAATAGCCAATGAATAAGGGATGCCTGAAGAATAAAAATAATCTTTTAAAACATAATTTAAAAAATACAATTAAATCAGGTTAAATTTTGTCATTATTGCCAGAGCTATAACTGGAGTAGGAAAACTTATATCTAAAAATGTGAATTTGAGTTCATATTTGAGCAATATGAGAAACATTATCTTGGAGAAGGAGAGGTATTTTTAAAGTGGAAGAGAAACTCTATTTTTTGTGCTAGCTATGATTTCTTCTTTCTCTCTTTCAGGTGTACTCCTGTTAATTCCTTTCCAGGCCAATTTCATGTCATACTTCCACTTAGTTTTACATTGTAGCTGAGTCTAATTATAGTTTAGTTCTTACACAAATAACATACAATTACGTTTAAATATCAAGCAGGACATTTGGATTATTGATAGAAGACCCAGCTGTAGTGGGATGGATGTTTTTGTCAGGATATGTGGTTGGTGCAGAGTGCTCATGAGAAAGTCCTTACACCATTTTCAATTACAGCTTCTCTTCTTGTCTTTTTACTATTATGTAAAGAATAGCTGTTTATTGAAAAATATAATAGAAAAGTAACAAAATTAGAATTAAATAATCAACTACTATAACAGTGTACAAATCATGGTTAAATTTTGTAAATTTATATACAGACCAAAACACTTGAACACATACGTGGAAAAAGCTTTTAAATTGACAGATTTTTTTTGGTTGTAAAATGTAAGAGGCTGAATCTCCTATCAAAAATACTATTTTTCTTCCACTTTGAAAGTGCTTCTCCCTCCCCATAATAACGTTCCTCAAATTGCTCAAATCTATCAACTAAATACATTTAATTTTGTAGTATATTTTGATATTGGGATGATGTACAGTAATTTGGATTCAGGAAACTTTACTAAATCAACAATGTTCTTGAGTGTTATTTAGTAAAAGTTTATTATAATGATAAATACCAGGATTAAGTTCTTTTACCTGAGCATTTGCGTGTATCTTTATTTTCTTCTTTATTTCTTTAAGATAAATTTCAGGAGCAAAATAGACAGAGCTTCATGCATCTGATTCATATTCTCAAATTTTCTGTTAGAAAAAAGTGAACACATTTACAATTCTACAACCAGTATTTGAGAGTAACTATCCTGTATACCTGATTGCCATCTTTGAATAAGTGCATTTGTAAATTCTTGAGTTAAAAAAGAATACATCAGAAGATGTAAATGATTGTTTAAGGTAAGTCCTGCCTCACACTTGGCTTGAATAACTGTATTAAAACTATGGCATGGTTATTTCGGTATATGGTACTGATTTACTCTAGTAGTAATTTTATTATATACACAAGGAAATTATTGTGGTATGTTGGAAAAGAATACTCAAGTTCCTCAGAGTAACAAAGAAAATTAATTCCAATTAATTCTATATTAATATTTCACAATTAATTATTTTTAATTTCTAAGGTATAATAAATTCACGATAGAATAGTTCATGTTTTGTTTACTTTGAAATATTTTTTGTATAATCATTTAATATAATTGAGCTTTTGATGACTTTTATAATTTGGATAGATGGAAAGTTCCTAAATTGCATAAATATATTTCACATAAAGGGAAGTAGATCTAGAAGAGAGATTACTTTCTTAAGATTACAAAAGAGATCATCTTTCATACACACAAAAATATAATAATGTGTGCATAATTGGGATAGTTATTTATGACAATGGTTTGGGAAATGCACAAATTAAATAGTCAATTTAAGGAGATATCACAAAATGCATGGTTAAAACCATGAAAGAGTAACCATTAATAACATAGGACATGTTGTAGCCCATTCATGCTGAGGCACACATTCACCCAACTGTGCTCTCAGTCTGTCACATAGGATTGTGATGCTCATCACGACACAGTTTTATGTGAATAGGGTATGATGGGATATGAGGAGGGTGAACTAATTACAGGTAGGGTCTGTCCTTTGAATAATAACTCTATCCCCAGTCTGCAGGCCTTCTCACTATTTGTGGCACTGCCTCTTAGTTTTGACAGTTCAAACACAACTTTTGCTCAAAAAGACCTGCACCACCTCTTATTTTTAGAATGCTGGCACTTAAAATGTATCATTTTTTGTCATCTCCAAAGTATTGGCAGGCATATTATAATCTTTTTTTAATTATTCTCTTTAATGATTTTAATAGATTTAAACAGTTAAATAAAGCATTTAAAACAAAGGGGACAAACCATATGATTACGTCCTAATTAACATTAGACTATTCCACATCTCTATTATTTTTACACATAAAACAATTTATTCAACATTTGTTCATTGCAGGGAGATACACAGGAAATAACCTGGCAGTAAAGACACCCACATTTCTTATTTATTCATCAGTTCACACTGTCACACACACCCCTCCAGAGCTCTCAATCATAACTGATCAACACTTGCCAATGTAATACTGCTTGTCATTTGAAATGAAGGCTCCTGAAATTTCCTTTTTCATTGTAACTATACTCAAATTAAAACTTTTGCTTGAGAAATAGAACTTTATTTTCTGTATTATGGTGTGTTGGAAATGTGATTCTATGGGTCATATGAAGCAGGCCTCTATAACATGAAGACAGATAAGGCTGTATTCAATCCCTCACACATTAAGTGAACAATAATGTATAGTGTCAAATTTCATCAAAAGGATACATTGTATTCTCTAAAAAAGATCTAAAAGGAATGACTAACAGGTTTAGTAAGAAATGTAAGAGGTGAATATATCTTAACCTGCATCAATTTGTTTTTTCAATGAAATAAGTGATTAAACTCTGAGCTTTCCTTTAAGACACTGCCTTTGGCCTAGCATGGTCTTTATAATAAATTGAAAACCTTGCAGTGTAAACATTCTTTTACCCCCCCCCCCACTACTCTCTCTCCCCCCGAAAAGGTTCTTCACCCTCATGAACTTTTGTGAGCCAACAACTTGGGCTGAATATGATGAAAACATTATATCATTTTTTTTTTCTTCATCAACTAGATTTGTAGTCCTAGCAGAGATAACTCTACAAACAAGTCACTAAATTTGGAGACTAAAATCATTGGGTATTAATGCTTTCTCGATTTTCTGAGAAAACAACTACAATCTAAAAATTTTAGGCTGTACTGGGACAATGAACTTTATTCTCCTAAATTCCAATCCCTACCCTTTTATATCACAGGCTTTACATTCCATGTTCTCAACACAAGGAAGGCATACTGAAATATTTTCTTAGTAGCTGATCAAAATATTTTTTACATGATAGAATTAGCTACAATTTCAATATTTTTTGTTATCTCCAATAATGTAGTAAGACTACACCCAATAAAAGGGTTAGAGAGAAAATTTAATGAATTTTATAAAATATCTCATAAAATTTTTCTTGAAAATATATCTAGGTAGCAATATTCCTGAGTGGAGAAAAGTCAGTGCTCTATGTTACTGATGTATTCACATACATGAATGGATTTGTTATCCTTTGCTCTGTGTGTTATAAATGTGTTAGTATAGTTTTGACCAATTCTAAGACTTGAAAAATGGCAGAGGATGCTGATATAATGTTGATGCAGGACAAGGCAGCACCATGACCTGCTGCCTTAGCCCTGGAGGTGTTGATGCTCCTGAGGACAGAGGAACAGGAACCAGCTTGCTGCAAGGGCCAGGACACCTGTGGGGGAGATGTTGGCACTGTGCTGTCTCCTCTAAGTGCACTTCTGAGCAGATGGTGCCTTGCTGTCTCATCCACTGGACTTCTGACTGGTCAGTTTCATGGATGGTACCTTGCTGTCTCCTCCAAGTGCACTTCTGACTGGTGGATTTCCTGTCAGTTTCCAAGGCCTGAGAGTTCGTTGACAGCTGGCTGTAACTGACAGGACTCACACACTAGCAGAACAACCCCCTGCACTATATACACCCCTGAGAAGAGACCCCAAATGCAGACCTCCAGGAAGGAGCAGGAGAGCTTGTTCCCCTCCTGGGTTCTCTCTGCCAGGAGGTTTGGTTTTTGTAGTTGTTGTAATTTTTGTTTCTGTAAATAAATCCTGACTTACCACTGATCCTGTGGTCCGTGGATTTATTCTTCAAATCACTGAGACCAAGAACCTGAAATTCCGGTATCAATGTTAGTCTTAAAATAACAAATATCACAGCTGCCTACAATACATTATTGTAAAATAATGATCAGGACTTGGAAGAGACTTACTGTCAGATAGGAATTGTTTATAAAAAAGACATTCGTAAGTCTGTAAATCTAAGGACTTATGAAAATTGAATAAGTTATGCATTAAAAATTATAGTGTGTTGTTTTGAAGGTCTTATTTTGTTCAAAGATTTTATGTAGTATTAAAGCATAAAGAAATTTGAAATTAGGATCTGAATCAATGTAATATCAGGATATCTTTTTCTGAGAAGGAGAAATAATTGAATATTTTGGTTATATTTTACAAATTGATATTAAACCTGTATTACTAAAAGAGTGCTCTTATCTCATTATCTATTATCACTTCTTCTTTTTGATTAAATTTTAGCTCTATGATATTTTCTTTATATTAACATTCTCTAGCAGTAACAAAAATGGAAAAAAGAATTACAATTTTTTAGATTTCACATAATTAAATCAGGTTTAAAATAATTGCTATATTATACTTGAAAACTAAATTCTCTGAGATAAGCTGGTTGATTATGTAATAAAGTCATTTAATACTGCCAGAAAATAGGAGTTTAGGTACATTTAATATGTGATTTTTAGTAATTCTGGAGACATATAACTTAATAAGTACATGAAAGAATAAACATCTGAGAAATTTAACAAGAAACAGAAGACAAAAGTAAACAGTAAGGTTTCTTTTTGAAATAAATATGACTAAATTCAAAATTGGGCATATGGAAAATAGCAATTTGAGTAAAATATTGAGAACAGAAATAACTAAATTGGGGCATTCATATTATAAAAATATAATCTAAATACAGATGCTCATCAACTTTTTTATGGAGCTATCTATATCTCAATCCATTGTAAACTGAAAACATCATTAGTCAGAAATGTATTTAATACACCTAATTTGCCTAACATCATAGTTTAAGCTAGCACACTTTAAACATACTCAAAAAAGATTAAAGTTGGACAAAATCATCTAACCTAAAGCCCATTTTATAATAAAATGTTGAATATCTCATGCAATTTATTACACACTGTACATTACATCAAAACTATGATGGTTTTGTACCATTGTAAGGTTGAAATATTCCTAAATTGTGTATTCCCCTTGATAAATCTTTTCTTCATTATACAACAAATATTCTAGGCTGGCTACATTTAACAGTAATCAGAAATTTTAGGAATGCAACATTAAATCATTAATTTTGATAACTAGAAATCTAACAGAAGCAATTGGAACATATATATGTTATATATATCCCAATTACATATATAATGATATATATATAATTGTATATGTGTGTTATATATATATATATATATATATATATATATATATATATATATATATCATTCCTGACCATTTCCAAATAAATTTCCATATGTGGGGTTGATAAAGTGAAATAAATCAAATATATATTGTATGTCCACATTTTAAATATTATTTAAAAGCAAAACAAAACAAAACAACCCCCCAAGTAATGCTGTTTTCAATGGAACACAGCATTACTGTTGTTCATAAATCACACAAAAAAGAAAACTTCCTGTTATAAAATAATCTTTAAAAAAGATAGCCTGATTATGAAGTAGAACTATTATTAAATGTAGATTTGGTGGCAAGTTGTCCATGAAATACTTGGACAGAGAAATAGTGGAATCGCATAAATTATATAAATATTAAGGAGATACAATTTATCTTTATGAATTAATTTTTTTATCTAATGGATTCTTTTTATCTAATGCATTGATAAATTAGCAATACATGTTAATTACAGTAATTACATTAATTTTTAGAGAGTGGTCTTTTACCTACCACCAGCTAACATTTTTGGTGAACTTTTTATCTTATTTGGTGAACTTTTTATCTTATTTGACTCATGTGTAGAATAATCCCAAGAAAGATCTTTTTATTCTGTTTGAAAGAAGACAAGATGAAAGAAAAAATAGTAACATTGACTGTCATTGTCTTTTACATTAATAGACATTTAATGAAAAATATGGAGAAATGGCAAAGAGAAGTTCTAAAGTGGAACTTAATGGTATCTCATGTCTGTTTTGGGAAAGGAATGTTAGTAAAGATAATTTTGAGAAAGAATAAAGAAGAAAGAAGAAAGTTCGAAGAGCAGGAGGGGCTTGTGAGACAGTGCAACCTTCTTCGTGAGACTTCCAGTACGCTGTCTTGAGTATCAGGCTAGTTCTGTATTTATTTCATACATCAGTATCTCTCTTTCTCTCTCGTTTTTTTTTAATTGTTGGGGATTCATTGAGGGTACAAAAAGCCAGGTTACACTGATTGCATTTGTTAAAGTCCCTCTTACAATCGTGTCTTGCCGCTAAAAGGTGTGGCACATACATCAGTATTTCATCATAAATATCAGGCAGGCAAGGCAAACAATCCCATCATGATTCTTGCTACACTTGCATTTCTTTAACTAAACTAATTCTTTAACTACATTAATTGTACGGATTTACTTGTTACTTTTGTTGTTTTAAGGTATTTATGATCTTAATACAAACAGAGTTTGGATAGTGAAACAGTTCAGGAGCAGGACGTCAGAGAAATACCCTAATTAGATAAAGCTAGCAAATCACAGAAGTGATTTTTTTTTAATACCCCAAAAGCCTTATGTCCAGACAGACAGCCTTCTCTGGATAAACCAAGGTGACAGAAGAAAAGAGGTATTTCATCTCTTCATCTGGTCTGGAGCAATTCTTGCTGTGTTCAACAAAGTTTAAACATTCTACATTTCTAACCCCTAAAATCACTGTCCCTGAGTGAGCAGGCTCATCCTGGCAGAAAACTTCTGCGTCTTGCAGTGATGGAACACTGCAGCGGGGGGGTGGGGTGGGGAGTGGGAAGTATCCAGCAAGACAGCCTTCAGAGTTTTAAAAGGAAGCAGGTCTCACAGTGCTTTGCACTGAAATTAAGGTTCTTCATGAATCACTTATGCCCTTTTTCTGTTTTCCTTTTTTCCATCCTCTGCAATCTTATTTCTCATTTAATTCTTAATCCACTTACACTAATAATTGAATATTGGTTTCAAGCTTATCAAATTGTTATTGCTAGTAACGAAAGCACATCAAGATATGACTCTTCCCTTAAGTATTCCCACATGCACCCTTTACTTGTGGGAGCAAATAAATACGTACAGTTACTCATGAGCAAAATAAATTAATTAGTAATTACATTTTCTCAGTAAAGTAGAAAAATCTCACCTGTAAAATTGGTTTACTTCAGAGAACATTTTCTTAGCATATTTTTCCTCTATAACTTGTGCATAATGATGATAGTATGCTTTTGTTTCCTAGGCTGTAAAAAGGTAGTTCTATATTTGACAAAAGAGTTGTAAATTATAACTTTTATGATAGAATAAATGGAAGGCTAATAAGGGCATTTGTTTGCAAAAAAGAATACAATAACACATGGACAAGAATATGTGACACTTTACATGAAATAGAACTTATGAATATCCACAGTGGTTAAATTAAAAATCTAACTTATGTGGTTTTCTTAGTTTGAGTTCCCAAGGAAACAGATTCTAACAGAGTAGTTTTTTCAGTCCATACAGTTTATTTTGGAGGGTTTTCTAAGACATACTAGCAGGGGAGGGGAAAAGTAAGAAAAAAAGTAAAGGGATAGAATAATAGCTGTATTATCAAAAAACTTTTTCTGCGAGGGTAGAACTTCTTCTAGAGAACTCTGTAAAAATTCATTAATCTTCCACCATAGAGTTTAGCTCTCTGGTAGGTTAAGGATCTAAGACTAATCTGTAAAAATTCCCACTTTTCTTTAGAATTAACAAAACATCCTATAGTTTTAATAGTTTATTTTAAATTAATAACTACTTATCTTCAATTACATTCAAAAACTATGTTTTTTCTTCTTCCTCTTACACTCAGTTATTTATATGAGAATATACATCTTTTTATATTGTATATCTATTAAAAAATTTCATATTTATAGCTTTTTGGTACTTTTGTCTTTTGAGTTTTATATCAGAATTAAAAATAATGTACCCAACACCATTAAATTTTTACAATATTCTATATTTGTCTATATATTTACTTTTCAAGTTTTATACTTTTATATGCTTTTTAAATTACTCTTAATTGTCTTTTGTTTCTACTTGAAGAACTCCCTTTTGTATTTCTTTTAATATACTCCTAGCAATGATGAATTCTTTCAGTGTCTATTTGACTAATCTACATTGTTGAAGGTCAGATTTTCTGCATATAGTATTCACAGTTGGTAGTTCTTTTTCTTCTTTCAACCCTTAAAATATATCATCCCATTCCCTTCTGATGTAGAAGATTTCTGTTGAGAAATCCACAGGTAGTCTTAAGGAAATTGGCAAATCTCTTCTCTTGCTGCTTTCAGAATGAATTTTTATTTTTGACGTTTGGTAATTTGTTTATAATATGTCTTTCTGTGTTTCTTTTCTTTCTTTCTTTTTTTTTTTTTTTTTTTTGCAGTTCTTGGCCAGAGCTGGGTTTGAACCTGCTACCTCTGGCATATGGGGCTGGCACCCTACTCCTTTAAGCCACAGGTGCCACCCAGCACTGTTTTTCTTTTTTTTTATATATATATATTTTTTATTATTAAATCATAGCTGTGTACATCAATATGATCATGGGGCACCATACACTTGTTCATAGAATATTTGACACATTTGCAAGTCAGCTCAGTTGGTGTCTTGGGGCTGCTGTATATCAATATCCAATCTTTTTTCATTTATTAGAGTTAGAAAGTTTTCCACCAATATTTTCCTGAATGAATAGAATTTCCTTTTCTCTTTTTTTTTTTGTTCTTTGAATGCTATAATGCAGGGGTGTCCAATCTCTCTCTCTCTCCCCCCTCTCTTTTTCTTCTCCTCTGACAAACATTGGAAGAATAAGAGTTGTCTTGAGTCACACATTAAATCTACAAACACTAAGTAAAGCTGACTTGGTAAGAAAAGGTCTGTGCATGAATAAGAAAAGAGTTTTCATAAAATCAACATCGGTTTGCAGTTTGCAGGTTGGATACTCTTGCTGTAATGCATACACTATAGCCTTTTGCCTTGTACCTTCCTCCATCATTCCTCACTCTTTTTCTACCTGTTATTTCTGCTCTTCTGACTAGATAATTTCCAATGATCTATCTGTAAGTTGACTGATCTTCCATGGGCTAGATTTAGTCTCCTGTTAAATCCTTCACTCTAAAGTGAAATTTTCCATTCAATTATTGTTTTCTTTAGCTCCAAGTTTTCTGTTTGACACTTTTTAAAATTTTCTATCTCTGCTGAAAGTTTTACTTTGTTCATGAATTGTTCTCCTGACCCTTTTTAGAATCTTTATAATAGGTTTGTAACCCTTCGACTGGTGAGTGCTCCAAAACAAAATGTGCCAATTGAGACAAAACCATTAAGATACACACTACTGGATGTTCTTTAGTTTCTTACTAATCAAAGTAACTCACCCAATTGTTTTCAGTTTCCACTCTTTGTACAAATTATTTCAGGCACAACTTTGAAAAATATTGAGAATGAAGCATATGATGCTTACAGACTCCAGTCATGTAACATAACAGTTATATATCAAATTTTTGTTTCTGGAATGAACAACACTTACAGGCATTGTTTGCACCAAATAAACATCTTTTTTGAATGTCTATAGGTGTTGCTCACAGGCAAAAGGCTAAATTTTATGTTAGGTAAGTAATATATCTCCATTTCATTGAGGTTGTTTTTGGAGATTTAATTTGTTCCTTTGGGAAATATTTGTCAATTTCTTCATTTTCCTTTACTCCTTTAATAGGTATATGTGTATTATAAACAAACAAAAAACAAAGAAAACAAACACACTCACACACATGCGCGCGCGCGCACACACACACACACACACACACAACCAGCTTCCTTTCCAAGTGTCCGTAGAAGAAAAAACCACTTGTCGAGGACAAAACCCTCACAAATAAGGTTGGCCAGGGATTCTTCCTGTGACCTCCTAAACCTTCATATTAGTTTAACTTCCTTCCTTCCTTGCTGTTGTGGAATCAGCCCCAAACTTCACAGCAGTTCTTTCCCAGTGCTTAGCGGAGACAGGTGAATGAAGAAAAATGAAAAGACAGACACAGATTTAAAGTTTTAAGAACAACATGGGCCAAAAGCCAAAAATTTATACAACATAATTCTTTCTGAGGTTGAACTCCCCAATTAAACTGTGTTTTAAGTTAGTTATGTTAATTAGACTGATTTACCTTTTATTATTATTGGTCTAATAATTGGTCTATTATTGGTCTATTTATAATCTTAACACAGAGAACATGGGATGTGGGACAAGAAGACCCCAATTAGGCCACAGAAATTACAGGAGTGGTAATTAACACCCCAGAAATTTTGTGCTCATGTGGACTGATTCTTCTGACCATACCAAGGCCACAGAAGAAAAGAGGTTATTTTTCTCCTTGTCTAGTCCAGAGCAACTCTTGCTCTTGTTAATGAGGTACAAACATTTTGTGTTCCCTAACTCCCCCAAAGCACTCACTCTCCCAGAGAGGGCAGCTCTGTCCTGGCAAGCCTTGTCTGCTGCAGGGGAGTAACACTGGTGGAGGGATGAAGTTTCAGCAAGATAGCCAAAGTCTTAAAGTGGATGGCCTTTAGCAGTGCCTTTTGCAACAGGCTTTGGGTTTCTCTTGTCCACTTCTCTCCTCTCTCTGTTCCCTTTTGCCCATCATTTGCAATCATTTTCTTGACTCAATTCCTAAGTTACTTGCAACTAATAATTGAAAATTGGTTTTAAGCTTATTAAATCATTATTACTGGCAATGCAAGCAATTCAAGTTATGACTTTTCCCTTAAGTACCCATATGTACACCTACTCCTTCCTTCCTTTTTTCCTTCTTTCCTTTTTTCTTTATTATTTCTCTTTCTTTCTTCTGTCTTTCTTTCCTCACTATTTTAGAGTGAGTCCGCTTCCACTTCTCTGAAAGAAGTGAGACTAAAGTCAGTGTCTTGTGCAGCTCCCAAAATGTTGAATTCTTAGATTCTGTGTAATACTTTCCTTTCCTGGGCAGATTTTTGGATCTTTTCTTTTCTTTTGTCATTATGTTATGAGCTAGAGAAAGAAGTTATAGAAATTCATTTCATCTAGCAGAAACTAGCATTTGTGTTCTCACAGGACTCTGGTGTCTAGAGTATTCTAAGTTTCAATAGCATTCTGAGGCAGTCAAAATAGAAGCCATTACTTTAAACGACAAGAAGATTTGTGATTGGACTATGCTATCTAAATTATTCTCTCTCCAGTGAGAAGCTAAAATGTGAGATATTTTGTCTGATTACTTTGTAAAGAGCTGAGTTAGCGGCTATGGTATCCGTCATGCATATTAATATCTTTGTGATTATTGGCCCTCAGGCAGCTAGAGTATGCAGGGTCCTGTCAGTCCTCTTAGTATTCTTGGAAAAGATGTGGCATTGGACATTTTGGTGTTCAAATTTTTTCCTTTCTGAGGAGAACCTTGGAGTTCTTGGATTTCTGTCTGATCATATAATGCTGGCTAGGAGTAAGAATTATAGTTAGGAAATACTTTATATTTCTCAATTAGATTCAATTCAGCCAGTTTTATGCTCACTCAAGATGTAGGAGCCTCCCAACAAGTTATTGGATTTCTTACAAAGAGGACTTTTCCATTCATTATTGTTGAATCAGTGTGTTCATGAGGGGAATAAGGGTCCAGGGCTTCCTACTCCACCATCCAGTTGATACCATGCCATGAACTATAATTTAAAGTGAATTAAAATCTACAGTCTCTAGACTAGATATGATGTGGAAGCTTCAAAATATCCAGCCAATTAATTTTGATCTCCTGTGAAATAAATGTTAGTATTTGAGACAACAGAAAGATAAGAAATATTTTTCCTACTACATATCCTCTTTATATATTAAAATACCAATTAAAACAGTGAAGTCACTGGTTATCAAATTAGGATAACATAAATTATTTGGTATCTGTTATAAATATAACTATAATGTAAAACATAACAAAGGCTTAAAAAGTTAATGTAACTTTTTAAAGACTCACTTCTATTTTCTCCTTTTTTTTTCCTCTTTAAATACTATTTAAATGTTATTATATGTACAATTTGAGGAACATTTTTTAACACTTGATTCAATACATAGAAGGTCAAACCAGTTGACATAGGAGAGATTTCTCCAAAGAAAATCTTTAACAGGAACCTCTGTCTGTAATCATTCCTATGTGTCAGAGACATCCTGGGAGGCTGACCAGGAAATGCAGCAGGGCTGCTGAATTAACTTTAATTCATAATTTGTCAATCAATCTATTAAATTATGTGTAAAGCAATGTCTACTATGGAATAACTCCAGAAACATTATAGAAGACTGCTGGAAGTTTCATTTTATAATTCCCTAAAAGTTTAACGTATTTTCTCCCAAACTCTCCTAAAGTATTTTTAGCTATTTCTTAAAAAAAATAATAAAAAAAATCTACATCTACCAATAAAGGGAAGTCAAGCGTAGTACCCTGAGCTGCTGAAACCATCTTAAGTGACTCAGAACTTTAGAAAGAACATTGGATTTTTCTAAGAGCACTTTAAAAAAAAAAAAAAAGAAAGAAAGAAAAAAGAAAAAGAAACAAAGAAAAGGACAGAAAAAAGGGGAAAAAAAATGTCTATTAGCCAAGCTGATTTCTTGCCCAGTGCTTTATTTAATGGCTTTGCTCTTAGTAATGGCTTTGCTCTTAGGAATCTCATGCAAAATTCATTGGATATTATGGCAGAATGGATCATGTCAGCCCACTGTGCTATGGGAGGAAGGGGAGTGAGGAAGGGGAGTGAGAAAGGAACTTTTGCTTAATGCTTATGACACATTGTGAGTTGCGCCTAGAAACAGAGAGCTGAGGGAAATTAAGTAAAATTGCTGGGCTTTGCAAATGAGCAATATTTCTAGAGATGTCACATTTCATGTATATAAGTGTTGAAGTCATTTAGTCTACTTTGTTTTGTAGGCCCAGTGCAGGGCCAACTTAGAGGAAGACTCTTAGCCTCAGAATGCTATTTCTGTAAGACAGAAATTCAGACACCTGAGAGAGAGATGAAATTACCTTTAAAGGCTTTGGGGATGCTTTCTCTTAAATGCCCCCAGATATCAAGTTAAATTTTCTTTTCTGGAGACCACCAAATATTTACTGTTTAAAGTCAAGTAAATCATAAAATGAGATCCCCATTAAAGGATAATAAAATTGTTTGTATATGCTTGGCTTATATGCAAAATCCATTTTAAATTTTTCATACAATCATCAGCATGACAAAAAATAGATTCCAGTTAAAACTATGCTAGAATATAGGAAACAGTGAAATTAAACTAACAGTAAAATAATCTTACTTTTTTGAAATTATATCTCATAAATAAATCTTCAAATAAGCTACTGAGTAGTTTTAACACAAATATATTTATTTAAAAGATTATGATAGGATTTTGGAAAATATGATTTAAAGTATACAAACAGCTAACCTAAATTTTGCTACTGAAAGAATCTCCATTTATGTAAGCAGGAACATACAAAATCTACATGCTTAAAATCACAATTGCTGGTTTAATATTCTCTGAGTACTATTATTAAAAAAAGGAATTGCATAGATGACTTATTTTTAAATTATAAATGCATCTGGAGAGAGAACTAATGCTTTATTTTTAAAAGTTGTACATTTCTATTTCTAAAATATTTTAAGGAGAGTCATTTCTCTTAGGTTAGAATTACCTCTCTATAAATTAGAATAAGCTTTTATATCATATGATCACATCATAACTTTTCTCTTCATAACATGCCTCTAGGGTATATTTATATAGGTTATATCGTAGAGGTTGAATGTATTTAAGGACACTATGAATTAGGAAATGATGGCCTTCACGAGATGTCTTGCCAACAGATTTCAGTGTCCATCCATACTAAGGAAAAAATTAGGCTTTAAGTCAGACAGATCTGGGTTCAAATCCTAGCACTCCTCTTGCTATGTTTTTATGAAACAGCTTTGACCTCTTTTAGCTTTTAATATTTCTTTTACTTTCCACTTTTTCTTTTTATTCTATAAATATAGCTAGGCAGATATAGAGTAGGTATAGGATATACATAGCTTGTATATTTTACTTTTTAGGCCATATGTTGAGATTATATTAATAAAAAGAAACAGCCATTATTAAATACATATACTCTCAACAGTTCAACTATTACCTTTGGAGAAAATTCAACTGTTCATGTAATGTAGTCCTGATATAAATATCTAGTTTCCTAATTTATAACCCATGATCTACTTATATTCCCAATAACAATTATTTAGGTAGTTATTTTAATGAAACGATTGTAATAGCCATTGACTTGCTCTCCTATAAGTCTGCAATTTTAGCTTAATTAATACTTTACATATTATTTCTCACTGTTCCCTTGTGGTATATGATCCCAAACCAATTTTTATTTTTCTTGTGCTATTTTGATATTATTATGGATTTAAATGCCAGCTACACCATTTTCAGTTTCTTTGTCATGGTTATAATTATTTTGAATTTAGTTTTCTGGCTTGTGAAACACTAGATAATATAACTACTTCAAAGAGTTGTTTGAATTAAATATGAAAGAAATAAATATATAATAAAAATATATAAATTACTAACAGAATACCTGATACTTAGTAAGAATTTATAAATTAATGTTACTTTTATTATTTTAAATATCATTGAGAATTTATATCTACTTTTACAAAATTGGTATTTTTATATTTCATTTATCATCATCGAAAGTGAAAGCTATATAACTTATTTCAGAGGAATTAAACTGAGTTATTTTATAAATGAGTGGCCACTAGTATTTTACTTAAGAATAGACATTAAAAATAACAATTTATAATAAATTATAATTTATAAATTTGTAAATCATTTGTCATAGAAAAATTCTATAAATGTACAATTTATAAATTGTACAAATGTAAATTTATTTAAAATTGTATAAATCATTTATAAATTTATAAATCATTTGTCATAGAAAAATTGGTATCTTGGTCAATGGTATGTATTAAAATTGAAACAGTGACTTAATTAAAAAATCCTGATGTTTGTTCATTGATCTACATTTTAGTACAACTTTAAGATATATACCAAGAATTCATCATTATTCTGCCATGTTTATTGCTAGATTTTTCTTTATCATTTCCCACAATCTGATGTTCCCAACACCTTCATTTACTTATTTCTCAAGATTTCAGCCATCATGTTTTGAACTCCAGGGAAGTCTTCTCATACTCTAAAATGTAAAGTATTCTTTAAATTCATCCTTCATTTCTCTCAATGACTTCCATTTTGAAATGTATATCCTTAGTCTTTTAACTTTCTTCTCTATTCATACAGTTTTTCTATTCCAAAAATATTCCTCCCAAGATTTTGTTAACTTTCACTTGCAATTCTAGATTTTTACTCTTCTGAAAACCCCAAAATTCTTGAAAGAACAACTTGCAGCCACTTTCTTCTTATATCTATATAATTGTTTTTTTCTTTTTTTTACACTTGATCTTAGCCAAAAGGCTGAGCAGCAATTTCTTTTTCATGCCATATTTGTACTGTGTACATTTTTAATTATTTCCTTTTTCTTTGAATTAAATAGCTCTTACACGCTTTATCAATGATTCTCTAATCACTGCCTTATTTTACTGTCATTACTATTGAATTTATCTAATTTTACTTTATATATTCTTTCCCAATTTAATTTTGTTTTGCTTTTAGTTTGTGTTATACTTTAATCTTTGTGGTCTCCTTTTACCTCTCTCATTACATCTTCAGTAATTCTTTTATTATATCCACGTCTATATCTCTCTATCAACTTATCTATGTCACTCTAAAAGATAGCTATTGTTGAACAAGTCTTCTCCACAAACTTCATGTATCACTTCTCTGTAGAAAATTCAAAAAAACTACTTTTCATATTTGCATTTATACTTTCCGGATAGGAAAAGCTACTAGTGGAAATAGCTACCCAGCATAACTACGGTGCATATTTTTTAAAGTATTAGCTAATATTTATTTTTACACACATATTTTTAATTTTTAGGGATTACGCATCCATTATTGAGCAGACTGAAATACAGTGAATACAATGAAGAGAGATTGTTGTGATATATCTATTTGGACAAAGGCAGAGACAGTGTAATTTGAAAGACGAAATCACATTCAAGAAACATTTATGAGAAAGTGCTCAAAACATCTAAAGAAAATTTTTTTAATTTTTCTTTCCAAAAACCCTTTGTCATTCTTATTTTTAGTGATGCTTAGATATTCCTATTCTTGAGGTTAAACCTAATCATCTTCTGTACTTTCTTTCTGATTTGCATAATTTGTTGTCAGTTTATATTGTCTCTAATACATTTCTTTCATATGCCTGCAAATTTGGACTTCATTTTTTAAATCTTAGGGTCTTGAATTTTTTTATTACTTTGCTTATCAGCTAATTAGTTAGCTTGTTACTATCACATGGCCGAAGCCAAAGATCTGAGACTCTTTATTGTATTTACATCAAATCTGCAGCTACCCCCTTTGTTGTCTAGATCTTACCAGTAAAATACAGAGGTACTTAATTGGATATCATGTCTATGGCGGGTTCCTGTCACAGCTAAGGGATACCAAAGTTGGAGAAGCCACTAAATTTATCGTAAGCAATAATAAGGTTGTTCTTTGCCCTTAATGGAAGCATTGCCTCATTTCTTCAGGTTTTTCATTGCCAACACCACCTTGGGAAGTGGCCCAAGTAAAGAGTAGTCAAGATTTTGCATTCTTGTCATACCCAAAAAATACGATGAGCTTTATTTGTATTCAACATATGCAGTAATAAAACACCTTGTCCTCTGAAGTACTCTTATATTATCTGCACTTGACTCTGTAAATTACAGATCTGACCTTGCCTGCAGTAGGTGTTGGAATGTACAGCGCCTTCCAGCAGACTGCCTTTCCCAATAGCTGCTACCCTAGAAAATGTTCTTAATTACCTCTACATTAATTATACTAGGAGCCTTTTGGTCGTTTTTCCACTTGCAAATTTGTCCTTCTGTAAAATGATGTTAAACTAACTTTAAATCAACATTCAATATTACATTTACTATAAATCTATTACCCTGGCATGTCAAATATTACCTAAGTATTACTCAATACATGTTTTCAGTTTTGCTTCTCACTGCTAAGACACAGTAAGTACACATTTCAGAAAAGCATAACTACTGTTTTCCTTGAACACATTCCCTTGCTGCATTACTTCTGCTCTTTCTAGAAGCAGACACTTGTACAGAATTAAACACACATCTGTTGTTTTGGGACTTTTTGGTAATTGCCATTCTCACTGAAGTCAGGGGCTATCTCACTGTGGTTTGATATGCATTACCCTGTTGATTAGAGATGTTAAGCATTTTTTTCATGTAGTTATTGTCCATTAGTCCATCTTCTTTTGAAAAACTTCTATTTAGGTCTTTTGGCCACTTTTGTATGGGGTTGTTTGTTTTTCTTTCTTTCTTTCTTTTTTTTTTTTTTTTTTTGCTGGTTTGTTTTGAGTTCTTTATAGATTCTGGTTATCAGAACTTTATTGAATGCATCGTGTACAATTATTTTCTCTCATTATGCAAGTTGTCTATTGAGAATTTCCTTGGCTGCATAGTAACTTTACCAAAAAGTCCCAAAACAACAGATGCCATCATGGATGTAGAGATAAAGAAGCACTTATACACTGCCAGAGGGACCTCATACACTGTTGGAGGGATTGATAACTAGCACAACCTCTATAGAAAGTATTATGGAGACACCTCAAAGATAATGACCATTTGATCTACTTGATCCAGCAATCCCACACTACTGAGAACTTACTCAACAGAAAAAAAAAAAAAGTAATTCTATCCAAAAGACACTTGCACTCAGACGTTTATTGCTACACAATTCACAATCACAAAGATGTGCAATCAACCAAGTCCCCATCAGTACACAAGTGGATAAATAAAATATGGCATTTGTTACTACTCAGCCATGAACAAACGGTGAACTAATAGCTTTCATAACAACCTGGAAGGAATTAGAGACCATTCTTCAAAGTGTAGTATCACAAGAATGTAAAATCAAACACCACATTCACCCACTATCACATTGTCTCTAATCTTTTAATACTCATGGGCACACATGTGAGTAAAATTCAATGGAAACCAAATATGTGGGAGAGGGGAGGAGGGGACGGGTAAATATACACCTAATGGCATAATGCACGGTATCTGGGTGACAGGCACACTTATAACTTTTTTAAACCTGTACTAAAGCAATTCTTGTAATCAGAACATTTGTATCTCTGTAATACTGTAAAAAAAAATATATATATATATTTATATATAAACATACATAAGATATAATGGGAAATTTCTGTTAATATAAAAGTCAGGAGAACCTGGAAGAGGTGAGCAAAGTTATACTATCATTTTGAAGATCTGAACACTTAGTCACATTTTCCATTTAAATTCCACTGCTGTTCAAACTGTATTGCTTTCCCTGGCCCTCCCTCCAAAATCAGTTGGCTATGAATTATTTCCCCCTTTAAAAAGCATGGTAACTCTCAAATTTTCTACGTGCACACACACACACAAACAAACATACTCATTACTACACACACACACACACACACATCCATATACTAGAATGTGTTAGATTAGATTTCGGGATTTAGGAAATGGATTCACTTTAATAGAATCTCAAGAGCTTTAAGGAATAGAAAAAACAGCCCCAGTGTCTGGCCTGGTGAGGATAAATTAGACCATTGAGTGATCATGATGTTTCAAAACAAAAACAAAGTCACTGTGTAATCATGTAACCTTGCTAGCCTTCTACCAACTGTGATTTTTTTTTTTTTTTTTTTGCAGTTTTTTGGCCAGGGCCAGGTTTGAACCCGCCACCTCCAGTATATGGGGCTGGCGCACCACTCCTTGAGCCACAGGCGCCATCCTGTGATTTTTTTTTTTAAATAGTAGTAGGTTATGTTAACTGTGTATTCAACTGTGTATATAGTTGAATCCAAAATTTTTATTGTCACTTTGTCTTATTAATTTGTAACTTGAGGGTGACAAAAGCATGTACCATACAGATTTCTACAATAATTACATGTGTTACCTACATATTAGCTGCTCAAAACATTGCCTGACAGATGGTAAATGCTTAATAATGGTAAACTCATGTTGTTATTGTTTTCTTACTTTTCAGACAGGTGTTTTGGTTACTGTTGTTTTGTAAAGTCTTAGAAATACTCACATTCTGTAATACACATATTAAAGCAAGTACAAGATTTTGGTTCTCACTAGAGCAGATCATATAAGGCATTCCTTATTAATGAGCATTTTTACAGTAATGATTCTCAAATGTTTCAGACCAAAACCCTTCTTTTTAACAAGAATTTTATAATGCCATTTTTACACTTGTGAAATGAATTTCAAACATAACATAGCTTACCCACTTGCATAACAAATAGTCAATGCATATTTGGAATTAAAAAGGAAAACATAATCGTATTCATTTTATTTCATTAAAATAATGATAATACAGAGAATGCCAAAAATGCATATACATTTTAAGAAAAATTACATTAAAATCGTAATACTCAATATATAGTGATAACAAAAGACGAATACAAGTCACATTGAATACCTTTTGTAATTGCAGAAGTTAAATGTGACTTAACTATTACAAATATAATACAGAATTTTTTCTTTCTTAAAATGTGTATACATTTTGGCACCCTGTATATGTAAGTTATCATAAATGTAATGTAAAATAATGCCTAAAAAGGTGTAACCTCAGAGGAAAACATACTGGATTAGCTAGGCACTTGTAGCTCTGTATAGAAGCAGCTCAACTGTAACAGCCACAGGACAGATCACTCTTTGTGTTGCATTAGGATATCAAATATCCAAAGTGTGATTCCCTTCAGTAAAATCATTTCAAAAATATTTAACAATGCTTCAAGATTTTCCTGAAAAAAATAGAGTATATTCTTCATTGGGTAAATATGGTAATGCACTTTGGGAAAATAGAGGCTATTTTAAAACTGAAAAACTTCGCTTTAATGTAAGCAGCGTTAGGTTCCGGTATCAGGTAACTATTAGTTTGTCACATCCACTAATGCATGGTGAGACATCTGGAAGTAATTTGGAATGTGTGAAAACTCTTCACTGAAGACAATCTTCCTGAGTATTGCAGGTAGTTAGTGTGTTTGGCTATACCCATTAAAAGTCATTAGCTTGTTCATCGTCATTGCCAAAGTGCACTGTCCCATGCAAATCGATTTTTAGAGATTGGAGAGGAGGAGAAAGGAGTCACATGAAAAAGAGAGACTGTGTCTACTCTGAAACTAGGATTTTGTATAAACTGAGACAAGTTTCTTAGGGAATTAAGGGATAAATTTGAGGAATAAAAATATTCTTTAATAATATCAAGAAGTTGATATTATTGATGTGAAACGGAAACTAGAAATAAACAATTTGGAAAGTGTTGTATGTAAAATGTAAGGATCAGCTGTGTTGAGCCATCATAATGCTGCCCAACTGATGCAGTAGAGGGGGGAGGGGTTCCAGAAACAGTGGAACAAAGGGCCCAAGTTATTTCAAGCAATTGACAATGTCTGCATTGCATAAATGTTCATGGTACATATTTTGTGTCTATTGTAAAGAATAGCAACTTAATAAAAACACTACCAATTTAACACTACTTTTCATAAAAAGTAAGTTTTAGTATAAGGAACAGCTTCAATTACTTAGATTTATGGTACTGTTTTATAAAAGTATTAATCTAATTTCACATAGTATACTAAGATTTTATAAGCATAAAATTGCATGGGATAATATTAATTTATATAACTATTTCTGTATATTTTCCAAAATATAATTAAAATAGAAGAGTTTATATTTGATTCTTAGAGATTTAAAATTAAGCATTAGCATTTTATTTCACTTTGAGTTGAAAATTTTAGAAATTAAAATTATAGTGCTCCCAAGACTGTTTGCAAAAGAGTTTTCAATAAAATATATTCAAATTTTAATTAAAATGTGTCACTATATTCTTTTGCTTTGTTCTGAGGAAACACAGATGACATTATTTTATTATTAATTATAGAGTCTTTTATTCAGAAATGGTTCCCTTAAATGAAAAAATTAGGTCTTATATTCCACATATGATTTTTAACCTTTATAATAAACAAAACGAAACATATTTAAACATCTTTGAAAATGAAACTGTGATGTGCTTTGTTAGAAATATTATCTAATATACATAAATTAATATTAAACTCTAACAGTAATTTAAATATATAAAATTTAGGAAGTGGTCTTACATAATCTTTTATGGTATAGTATAGTATAGTATAGTATAGGAAATTATCAAAAACCAAGTACTAAGGATAAAAGTATAAGAATTATTAATGAGTTTGTGAATTAGTTATACTAAAAATGAAATTAAATGTCATTTTTTCTTTCCTACAATAAGTTTTGATTAGCTATAGTTTCAGAAAATAAATTTTTTATTATCATTTAAGCATTAATATAACTCAAACATAGTTAGGAAGGTAACTGCATCTAAAATATTTATGTGACCAAGTCTTACTAATATACCTAAATAGAAAATTTCCCAGGGGTGATTCAGGCAGTAATAGCATCACAGATTTATATGGAATCCAAATGGGAGATGTAAAATCTAATAGAAATTTGAATTATAAAAAACTGTGCAGAGTGTGTAGTCAGTTTTATAGCACGAGGCATTATCCCTCTGGGAGAGTATATTAAGCAATATAATTTATTGATATCAATGTAATATATTTACAGATGGTTCCATGGCTATATAATGATTTATAATACCTGAAAGTGTGATTTCAATTCTTGTTACATGGATATTCATTTTCTCAAATAATGAAGAAGATACTGAGTAGCATAATGAAAAATACATTTTTCTCTTAAAGCATTATGCAATCAAATAATTGCTATTAGGTTTTTGCTGCTGTTCCTTTTGTTTTAAAATGAGGATGCTATGATACAGGAGCCTTTAGAGAATTATGTGAGACTGACAATAGGGTTCTTGGTGAAAGGTAAAACAACCAGTGACTAACCAGTTTCCTAGAAGTACTAGAAATTTAGAATAAGTAAAATACACTTGATTGGACCAGCTGTCATTTAAAAAACAATGACTTCTTTGGATTGGATCAAATATCAATCATCCACTCATTGTATATTTCCACAAGAGAAAATGAATTTTGGCAGAATCTCTGAATGATAATGTAGAAGTTTATTCATTTACTGCCTCTTTGAAGCTTAAGAACAAGACTATCTTACTCTCTAGAATGGCTGATATTGTAGAGACTTTTGGAGGGTTTGAATAAATTAAGAACATTATAAAATGCAATCCAACCTTCAAATTCCAAGAAGGAAATGGAAGAATATGGAATGTGAAAAGGTTCCTCTTTCTCTATCTTAAACTCATTTTATTAGTCCCTACATATAGGTACTATCACTAATGGAAATAGTGATAAATAAGGATCTACCTATTATTTCCTCCTCCATCTCAGGCAGACTCGATAGCCTCCCACATCCACAGCTATTTTAGATATATATATTTTTTTCTTTTGCATGAAACTCTCCTAGTATATAATGTAGAGGTTGATTAGTCTTTGTCCTTGACTCCTAAGAGGATAAACCTTAAATCTATGGAAATTCTCAAGTAATATGAATGTCTCTGTTATTGATGGTGGACCTCTCAGACCACACCTGATAGGTTATGTTAAGTAGGTGACTCATAGTGAGCCTCTAGATAGTTTATGCCAATGGGATCACTAAACACAGAGCTAACCACACCAGAAAGAAAAACCTTGTGATTGACAAATCATGGTTTTAAATCACGTGATATCAACCTGATGCCCATGGAGGGGAGGGAGAATGGAGATCAAATTGGACCACACAGACAATGTTTTAACCAATCATTCTCATGTAATGAAACTCCATCAAAAGTATTAACCGTGAAACTTGGGTGAGCTTCCCTGGGAAGCCAAGCAGGAAAGCTCATGCTTGGGTTACTCCCTGAAACTTCATCTTAGGGGTACTCCCAGAACTTGCTCTACATGTTTGTTTTTGAATGGTTCTGAGTTGTATCTCTTTTACTATAATGACACTATGGTAGTAAGTGTAAAGCTTTCCTGAGTCTTGTAAGTCATTCTAGCAAATTTTCAAACTTGAAAGGATGGTAGTAACCTCCAAATTTTAGCTTTTTAGATACTACTTATCTAGTATCAACGAGCTTTATGTCTATTGATAATTTCTAGGGATGCCTTTTTCTCCTGTCCTTAAAGCAAGGGCCTCTGAAGTAATATTCTTTATCGTGAAAGATAGCCTAAAAGATTGGTACCTGGATAATTTTTAATTTTATACATATTTCTTAGAAGAATTGTTTTGGTTTAGAAATAACACTAGTAAGCTTTTAATATCTTGATATAATTTAATAGTTAAATATGCAATCCCTAGAGAGACATAGCCGTTGAATTATAGAAAAGTATTTTCATTTTTCTTCAAGGTCAAATACCTCTGAGAAAAGAAAATTAACATAAAGATAGAGAATGTCTCCTTTTACCTTGGAAATATTTACTGTTTGCATTCAAAGGTGATAGATGATCTATAGCCATGTGTTTGCACTTGAAAAGAGATAAAACCTAGAACTAAAGGTTTACTCTCTCAAGATTTGTAAACATGTAAGGATGTTCTTTTCTCCCAAAGCTAACTTGTTTACATTAGGTACTATTTTCCCCTCTCTGAAGAGGCTATTGTGGAGCATTCCAATACATATCATAAGTTCAAAATTTATATTTTCATGGGGTTGCACATATAGAATCTATTTCTCTTTTTATCACTTAAACCATGAGACAAGATAAGTGGACATGAGAAACTTACACAGATTTTCTACCTAGTAAGAGGACTTGTGATTTCTGATACAGGAAACTTAGGTTTGATATCAAGGTAAAATGAATCATTATACATATTAAAAACTTATCAACTGCCTTGCTTAAATGTCCAGCTATGATGCTTCTTCCTCTATAGATTTATGCAAGTTTTTTACTCACTGTGTGCCTCAGTTTTTAATATAAAATAGCAAGTTTAATCATGTCTATTTAGGAAGGTTTATTGAGGTTTAAATATGCTAAGAAATCTAGAGAAATGACTGAAACATTGTAATGTTAAAATTTCACTTATTCTACATTTTCTATATGACACACAAAATTTTAAGTGCCTTAACAAATATCAAGTTCTTACGACATCCAGTTAGGTACATGATACTATTCACATTTTAACAATTGGAAAACTGAAGCATAGAGATGTTATACAACCTTCTTAATGTAGGAATTGGAATGCAGGTAGACTGTTTTCAAAGTAAAACATGAGTCTGTTAGGTATACTTTTTTTTAAAGCTAAACAAATAGTAGTTGCCATCAGTAATATTATTAGTAGTAAGATTTAAATAAGCAAAGAAAAATAAGCCTTCGAGTTTGCAAATGCCTGAAGATACGTAACAAAAGTGATCAAGGTATTTTCTACAACGTATTTAGATATCTTTGCTCATCTACTAAGTAACTCAGGCATACTTTTTCAATGAAATGACCGTAAGTCCTGATGAAGCGTGTCTGCCCTTGGATCCCAGAATCATTAAACCACTCTCTGACAGAAGTCTGAATTTTGTCCAAATTTAAGAAGCCTCTTAGATTCTGCTCTATTTCCTGCTTTATATTTTCTCTGAAAAAATGAGCGTAGACCACTGAAGATTTGAAAAAGTATAGGATGTGTGTGCAGGGGAAATGGAGAAATCTTTGATTCATAAATAATATTATCCAAACACTATCTCTTTTTATTCTTGGATGTTTTAAAAATAGGTTTGTTTTCTTTCTCTTTCATGTTTACATGGATGGAGCTGGAACATATTCTTCTTAGCAAAGTATCTCAGGAATGGAAGAAAAAGTATCCAATGTACTCAGCCCTACTATGAAGCTAATTTATAGCTTTCACATGAAGACTATAACCCAACTATAGCACAAGACTATGAGGAAAGGGCTAAGGAAGGGGAAGGAGGGGGGAGGTTATGGTGGAGGGAAGGTAAGGGTGGGAGCACGCCTATGGTGCATCTTAGAATGGACACAAGTGAAACTTACTAAATGCAGAATACAAATGCCTACATACAGTAACTAAGAAAATGCCATGAAGGCTACGTTGAACAGTTTGATGAGAATATTTCAGATTGTATATGAAACCAGCACATTGTACCCCTTGATTGCACTAATGTACACAGCTATGATTTAACAATAAAAATAAATTAATTAATAAAAAAAAGAAATATGACAGAGCAGAATTAAAAAATAGGTTTGCTTCCTATTTATTATTAATAATCAATTAACATTCAATTAATTTGGTCTTATTAAGTACAGAGTTAACTGCATATATCTGATCAGCTTGAAAAACTATGCCTATACAATTTTCCTAACTCCACCCTATTGAAAAACTTAAATATTTTGGACCTACTACTTTAATTATTTACAGAGGCCCCAATGCCTTGAAAATTATCTTTTATTCAATTTATTCATATTTCTGCCAATTTCTTATATTGGCATGATAAGGGACTGACTATCAGAGTGCATATGGAATTCTCAGCAGTGTTTTGCCTCTAGCTTTTACTGTCTCTGCAGGCTAGGTCTTGGAAACAGGAACTAGATCATTCCTTATGTACTGACTGCAGCACTAAACTTTCAGGAGAGATCAATCTACTTGCAATTTGCTGTTGTGGCTGGTACTTTATTTAATGCCTTCTGGTGACAAACAATGGATCAACGCTTGCACTAGAATGTTTTATTCCTTTGTACTGGTCCCTTATTGTTAGCAAAAGCACAGTCGTTCTTTTAATTCAGAAGGATGTTAACAAGTATATAAAATAATTAAATAATTGTAGTTATAACAATTATACATTGAAAATCATATATTCCTTAAGGTCCTCATTTATTTATAGTATTTTATAAAGAAACAATTTGGAGTTCAATTTAGTTCCTGACACCTTCATCCACGTAAATATGAGCATTGTTGTAAAAAAACTTGGAGAGATTTACTTAGATATCCTGGGACAATCCAAATAAAGAATTTGATACCTGAATCCAAGATAGATAAATGGAAAAAATACACCTTGAGTTAAGTAATAAGAAGACAGAGCATCACTAAAATAAAATTACCTACTTCTGTTACTTAAATTGTCACCCAATCATTCAGTTTAAATGATTGCTAGTCATCATGCACAGTGTCACCAACATAACAAATTCCTCAACAATGTGAACCTAGGATGTTTTACGTATATCATTTTATCTTGAAAGTATTAAAAGGAATATATTTAACTAATCAATAATTATAACAACTATAGAAAACTCTGCATAATTAATTCATCATAAGGAATCCTCAAGATAAAAATAGATAAGGAGAAAAAGTTATGATTTTATAATAATTATTTCACAAATTTATAAATGTAATTCACCAAATGAATAGAAGCAAAAACAAAGACCATATGATCCTCTCAATAGATGCAGAAAAACGATTTGACAAAATTCAGCATCCTTTCAGACAAAAACACTTAAGAAAATAGCCATAAGTGGCTAATTTTCAAACTGATAGAGGCTATCTACAATAAACCCACAGCTAATATTGTACTAAATAGAGTAAAACTTAAAGCATTTCCACTAATAAGTGGAACCAGACACTAATTAGAGAAAACCCAAAACATTGTTGTGGCCTACTAATTACAGACTTAATGGAATTTGGGTGATTAATTGGTATTTTTCTAGGGATATTTCACAATGGACCCAATGAGTTGTTATTTACGCAGTTCTACAATACATAGTTGGAATAGATGTAGCCAGCAGTAGCTAGAATCTCCACATTGCATCCTTGACTTGTGGAATGAGGTCTATTATGGTGGAAAGGCAAGTGAAATCTGTTAGAATTGTCTCTATCTAAGAAAATAGTAAACCAAAAGCAATACTGTACTCCTGGAGAAATTGCAAAGATTAATGCCACCTCAAGGACTTAAAGGATTCAGGGTGGTATTTTCCAGCACATCACCATCTAAATGACCTATTTGGACTATTTAGAACACAGTTGAATTCTGGAGAGTAGAGAAAGATGTTGATTGGGTTATCATGAACTTGATCGGGTGCTGGCTCCAAGTGCATCTGCTGTATTAGACATGGCTTTGTTGCCAAAGCAGATTGATATATTATCATATGTATAGGGATATATTAATCTGCTCATTAATCTTTGAGCAGATTAATATATCCCTTGTTAGCTGAAAGTAGCTATTAATCTAGAAAATGCCTTTCCTTCCACCCTGTTAATAAGGTTCACCAGAATCAGTTTTCTTTCAGCTGGCAAGGTCAGCAATACATCTTCACTGTCTTACCTCATGAGTATATTGACTTCTCAGCCCCACGTCATAATTTAGTTCACAAGCATCTTTTATTTCCAAAAGATATCACACTGGTCCACTATATTGCCGATAACCATGATGACCAGACCCAGTGAGCAAAAAGTAGCAACTACCCTAGACTTACTGGTAAGCCTTTTCCAGAAGTCAGAAATAAGTACTAACAAAAATTCAGGGGGCTTTTGACTCAGTGGATTTTCTAGAAATCCAGGAGTGTAGGGCTTGTGGATATATTCCTTTTAAGGTGAAAAATAAGATTTATCATTTGACCCTCTTACAACCAAGAGGATGCACAATGTAAAGTGGATTTGGATTTGGGAAGTGACCTATTCCTCATGTGAGTGTGTTACTGAAGCTTATTTACTAAGTGGCCATCAAAATATGCTAGTTTTTAGTGAGGTCCATAACAGGAGAAGACTCTGCAAAAGATCTAGGCTGTTATCCACATGACTTTACTTGGACTGCATGGTGCAAAAAATGTCAGTGGCATTTTTGAGTGTGTTGTTTGGAGACTCTAGAAGGCCTTACAAGACAGATTGCAGCACAAAAACATAAGGACTTGGAGAAATTCTGTGCCATTCTCCACACATAACAACTCCCCTTTTACGAAACAGCTTTTTGTCTGCTACTGGGTCTTAGTGGAGAGTGAAGGCTTAACTATGAATCATCAAGTTCTCAAGTAATCTGAGGTATCCACCATGAACTGGGAGTTATGAGAGTTATAAAAACAGTTGAGCTTACACAACAGTATTGTATCATCAAATGTAAGTGGTAAATAAATGACAGGTGTGATCAGGGGCTCTGCAATAATAAGTTAGTTATGTGAAGAAATGGGCCAAAAGCCCATGATCCCCATTTCTGCTATACAGTGTTCTTTGTCCTAGCTTACATTTATAAACTCATGGTGAGTTTCCTATGATCAACTGATGAAGAAAGGAGATGTGGTCCTGGTTTACAGACAGTTCTCCATGTTATACAAGCACCACCTAAAAGTGGACAGCTATAGAAGTACAATAGTTTCTGAGACAACTTTCAAGGATGGTGGCGAGGAAAAATCCTGTCAGTGGGCAAAACTTCAAGCAGTGCACTTCGGTTGGAAGGAGAACTTACCAGATCCAAACTTGTAATCTGTTTCTAATGGTTTGTCTGGATTTTCAATGATTTTAAAAGAATGCAAGAGGACAGTCTATGAGCAGACAATTTGGGAAAGGGGTATTGGAACATACTTCTTTGAATTGAAAAAAAAAATAGAATATATTTGAGTTCCATGTGGATTCTCATCAAAGGGTGATTTCAGTAGAGGTTATTTAAATAATAAAATGAATAGGTGACCTGTTGATGCCTATTGTCATCTTTCCCTAGACACACTCTCCGTCATCACCCAATGTCTTTAACACAGTAGCATGGTGGCAGGATTTAAAGTTGTGCATGGGCTTTGCAACATGGGCCTTTGACTCATAGAGGCCAACCTCGAGAAGTTTCCAATCTGCTATCAGTAGACAGACATCAACATTTATTCCTTGATGTGGCGATAGTCCCTGGGATGATTAGCCAGCTCTTTGATGGTGGACTTAATTTCATTTAAACATTTCCATATGGAAGGAGCAATGTTTGTTCTTACTGGCTAGAACTTATTCTCAGGACAGATTTGCCTTTATTGAACACTATGTCTTTTGTCAAAGCTATCATCAATGAACTTACAGAATGCCTTATTCACTGTCATGATATATCCCACACAGCTTTGCTAATGACCAAGGAACCCACTTTGTAGCCAAAAAAGAGTGACATGAAGATAACTGGTCTTAGCATTTTCTCCATGATCTTGAGGCAGCTGGTTGAATAGATTGCTGGAGTGGTGTTTTGGACTAAGCTGCAGCACAAACTAAGAGGTAGTATATTGCAGGGCTGCAACAAGGTTATTTAGAAGGTTGTATATTCTCTGAATTATCATCCAATATATGGGGCTATTTCACTCATAGCCAGAATTCATAAGTTCAGAAATCAAGGAGTGGAAACGGGAATAGTCCCATGCAATACTACCCCAAGTAACCCATTAGAAATTTTTTCTTCTTCCTATTTCCACTATCTGATACTCTACTAGGGTGAAGGTCTTAGTTTCAAAGGTAGAGATACCTCCACCAGTAATGTAGAGTAATAGATTCATTATGGAAAACAGTATTGAGATTTCTAAAGAAATTAATAATATGACTGCCATATAACACAGCAATCTCTTTGGTGTATAACCAAAGGAAACGAAATCACCACCCTTTATATAGATATCCCCATTCTAATGTCTATTGCAGTAATTAACACTACCAAACATATGGGGAGAACTTATGTCCACTGATGCACAAATAGACATACACATGCACACATATGTAATGAAATATTACCCAGTTCTCAAAAGGAACAAGATCTTACCATTTGCCACACTGTGCATGAGACTGCAGGACATTATGCTAGGTGAAATACACTAGACACAGAAATAAATCATTATATAATCTCAATTATGTGTAGAATCTAAAGGAAAGATATCAAATATACAGAGATAGGGAACAAAACAGTGGTTATCAGTGACAGCAGAGGTGATAGGAAATCTGAAGTCAGTTAGAGGATACAAAGTAGCAGATATGTAGGATGAACAAATCTAGAGATTTAATGAACAACATGAGGGCTATAGGAAATATAATTGCACTGTATTTGTTATTCATGATAAATGAATAGATTTTATCTGCTCTTGCCACAAACAAGGGAATAACTATGTGAGATAATGGATGCTTATTTGTTTTATTATATTAATATTTAAAATATCTATATGTATCCACATATATTCCATACCTGAAATATATAGAATAAATTTTATTTTTAAAAAAATTAAGTTGTAATAAATGACTGTAACTAATATTTTAGAAAAGAATTCTACCATTAAAAATATTAAAGGATGTTCTTAAGATTGAAAGAAAATGATACTAAATGGAAATTTGGATCAAGAAAAAACAATGGAGAGCATCAGAAATGGCGAATATGTAGGTAAGTATTTAAAAATGCTTTTATTTTGTTAATTTAAAATTTATATTTTAAATAAAAATTATAACAGTATATTATAGAGTTAGAAGTAAAACATATTACACCTATAGCACAAAAATCAGGAGAAGAAAACAAAATTATACTGTTGTAAGATTCTTCTTAATTTATTCATGCAAGTTTTGTGCACACACACCTTGTTTTTTGAGGCATTTCCTAATGAAACTTAGTCACTGTGTTCTAAGGAGGGTTAAACTAGCCCACGTAGAGAGTCCACATGGAAAGACAACATGTACTTGTTCTGTTTGGCAACCTGAGTACCCAGCTGATAGTCAGCATCAAAAATGATATAAATAATTAAAAATAGCTTCAGAAGATATGGCCTCTAGCCTTCTAATAACTTTCAACTTTGAGCCTTCCTCACCAGGAGTCCAGGTATTCTGGAGGAAAAGAAAGCTATCTCTGGTGTGCCCTGTCCAAATTTCTGGTCTAGCAAATTCACATACATAATTAAATGATTACTTTATGACAGAGTTTTGAGGTTATTTTTTAATGTAACAGTTATACCTGATATACCCAGATAATTTTTTTTAACAGTGATTGTGCATGGAAATGCATTGTGCCAGTGAATACCATGGAGGGCAGATAGAGAATAGAGGATCATTTATTGATAAAAAAGTGCTCTTTCATGATTCAGAGATTTCAGTCTTTCAAGGACTCATAGGGTCAGTCCAAACATGCTGGAAACATGCTTCTGCAATGACTTCTGCAAGTTTCAGCTTTGTATTGAGACACACACACACACACACACACACACACAGACACACACACAGAGTAAATGAGGCAGAGATGTTGGAATTCCTTTGATAAACTGTTGAGAAAGGGATCAAAAGAATCAGTGAGATCCATGTTACAAAGGATTTACCATGTGAACACAGAACACAGAATCTGTTTCCTGGGATGACTCAAGGAATACTCACATCCTTAAATTAATAATAAATTATTAAAAAAGGTGTTAGCACTTAAGAGAATAGTAATGGCAACAGCTTTTATGTAGGTCAGAAATGACAACTGTTGTTAAAGACTAGGCCTCTTAAAGTCAATAGATGGTTGGGATATCAGGACTTTGGAGGTTAGTTCATAGCATTTAACCATCAGAGGTTAAAATAAATATAATTACAGACATACCTTATTTTATTGTGTTTTCTTTGAAGATTTTACATTTTTTCACACTTGATCTTAGCCAAAAGGCTGAGAAGCGATTTTTACATTTTTTTTCAAATTGATGGTTTGTGATAACTGCATCTAGCAAGTCTACTGTAATATTGCAGATTTTTAAAAATTTATTTCAGATTAATATGATGGTACAAATGACAAGATTACATTGTTTGCATTTGTTAGAGAAAATTCAAGCTATAGTTGAATAACTATAGTTATTCAAAAGTGAGGTGTTTACACTTACATTGTGCCTGTTAGGTATGAACTTACCAATTCCCCTTCCTCTTTTCCTTTTCCATTTTCTCCCCTTCGCCCTTGAATTTAATTGTTGTTTTTCTGTCCTGTGGGAGTGTAATTATTTATCTATTGATTTCTTATTCATATTGAGTACATTGGATATTTGCTTTTCCATTTATTTTTTTTTTTCAAACAACATGTACTCCCTTGATGCTTCTGTGTCAGATTTGGAAATTCTCACACTATTTCTAAATATATTATTGCTATTATAATATCTATTATGGTAGTGATCTGTTTTCAATTGTTTTTGATTTTCTGATTGCAATTGTTTAGAGGTACCATGAAACATGTCCATATTATATGGTGAACTTAATCTTAAATGTTGTGTGTGCTTTGGCTACTCCATTAACTACCCATTCCCTCATCTCTATTCCTTTTTTAAAACACTTTTTTATTAAATCATTACTGTATACATTAATGCATTTGTGTGGTACAATGTGCTGATTTTCTATATAATTTGGAATGCTTACATCAAGCTGGTTAACATAGCCATCACCTCACTTACTTAGTTAATGTTATGGTGTATCTTGCAAGGGTACATGTCATCTCTCTTCCTTTCCTCAAGCCTTGCAATTACTTGAAACACAACAATGTTGAAATTAGGCCAATTAATAACCTTACACTGGAGTATAACTATTCAAGTGAAAGGAAAAGTCTCATGTCTCTCGCTTTATAGCAAAAGCTAGAAATGCTAAAGCTTAGTGGAAAAGGTATGTTGAATGCCAACATAGACCAGAAAAAGTTCATGAATGGAAATAAAAGTGGTACTCCAGTGAACACACAAACGAAAAGAAAGCAAAACATCCACATCCTTATTGCTGATATGGAGATAGTTTTAGTGATTTACATGAAAGATCAGACCAGCCACATTCTTTTAAGCCAAAGCCTAATCCAGGGCAAGGTCCTAACTCCCTTCAATTCTATGAAGTCTGAGAGACGTGAGATAGGTTTAGAGAGGCAAAAATTATTTGCAACCTATCACAGTTAATAATAATGTAGATATTTAAAATTATGTGAAGTACAAATTGGGGAGTAAATTACAATTGTAATCTGAATCAAACAGTTTTTTTTTTTAATAGTTTGTGGGGTTTTTTTTTACCATACAAATTTGCAGAGTGTATAAAGTGATACAGTGAAAACTTCTGTGGTAATGTTACTAAAAAATTATTTCTTAAGGCTAAATATTATTCCACTGCTTATACTACCACATTTTCTTTATTCACTCACTTGTTTATTCCCTGCAGTCTGCAAAGGAATTGAAAATATAGACTGAAATCTTGATTTTATTCCAGTGGAATCCCATTTTAAAATTCTGACCTCCAAACCTGTAAGGTTTTAATTTATTTTATTTTCAGCTTAAGTTGATTCTGTATTTTTTTTTTTTTTTGGCTGGGGCCGGGTTTGAACCGGCCACTTCTGGCATATGGGGCTGGCACCCTACCCCTTTGAGCCATAGGCACTGCCCTGATTCTGTATCTTGACTACTGTGAATAATGCTGCAACAAACATGGAAGTGAAGATTACTTTCACACACTGATTTCATTTCTTATGGATATATACACTGAAGAAGGATTGCTAGATCACATGGTAGTTCTTTTAATTTTTTAAGATACATTTATGCTACTTTTATTTATAATGTACTAATTTATATTTCCACCAACCGTATGTCATGGTTCCCTTTTCTCTACATCTTCACCACGCCTAATATCTTTTAATTTTGATAATAGTCATTCACATGAGTGTGAGGTGATATTTCATAGGGGTTTTAATTTGCATTTCTCTTGCTGGCCATTTGTGTGTATTCTTTTGAGGAATGTATATTCAAATCCTTTGCCCATCTTTCAAGTTGGGTTGTTTGTTTTGTTCCTATTGTTTGAAGTTCTTACAAATTTTTGATATTAACCTCTTATGAAATATGTGGTTTGTACATATTTTCTTTCATTCTATAAATTATCTCTTTACTTACAAATTGTTTTAGGTAATGTTCTATTTCCAGCTATGTTCCTTTTACACCTAATTTATCATGGCTATTAGGGTTTGGTGATTCTATATAAATCATAGGATTGTTTTCTATTTTTTATGAAAGCAGTCACTGGAATGTTGATATTCAGAAATTAAATACAGTAAAAAATGTCCTTTATATCAATAAAAATAAAATTTTGGTGCCATTAACATTAAATATATTAAATTTTTAGAAAATTATATATTCTAAAATGGTTCAGGAAAAATAGAAAACTTCAATACTTCAATAGTAATGAAAGAAATTGAGACAATAATAAAAAATTCAAATTAAGAAAAAGAAACTTCTGGGTGGTGCCTGTGGCTCAAGGAGTAGGGCACCGGTCCCATATGCTGGAGGTGGTGGGTTCAAACCCAGCCCCAGCCAAAAACCAAAAAAAAAAAAAAAAAGAAAAGAAAAAGAAACTTCTAGGGGATTGTAATGGTCAACATTAAAAAATTAAAAAAAAATAAACTAGATAATTATTGACAAAATCTTCTAATTAGCAGAATACTTTGAAAAGCTATATCTATGTTATCTTATAGGACACTGTGATACTTTAAAGGACATTATAGGAAATTTTAAACTGGGGGGGGAATGCCCCAAAATGTGAACACGTATAAAGAGATCTCATTGGAAGTAAAATCAATCATTTCCTCCAAAGTGTACAAAATGTAGGTAAAATGAATCTGCATGTCTAGGTACACTTGACCAGTAATGGTACTTTCAATTCGACTTTAAAATGTAATACAGAGATAACATCACACATACATACATATTAGGAGACTTTCTTATAATGGATATTGTGCTGTGCCACTCAGAGTTTTTGTTTGTTTGTTTGTTTTTAAGACACTTTTCTCCATTCCTCAGCTTCCAGAAGTGTTGACTGCTGATGACTCAGAGCTGATTCTTTCCCCAGCAATGCCTTGGGCAGAACAGTCGTGTCTTGCTCATTCTTTTACTGCCTTCTCAGGGTAAGATCACATCCAGTAACTGGCCAGTGTGGTGAGATATACCTGCAATAGTTCAGTCTCAGTTAAGGTCAGTTCAAAAGGTTACCCATTTTCTTGTTCTCTGTAAGATCATTTGAGAGCTTTGTTGCAACAGCAGTAATTTTTTTCCAAGATAATTTTTTAATTGATGTTTTGCTCACAAATGTCTTTCCACTAAATTAACTAGAAGAGAAATTTTGGAATGCTCCCAGCTAATGCACACAAAGGGTACATGTTTGAGGTCATAGATATCCCAAGGAGTCTGATTTGTCTATTACATATCATATCCAACTATCACGTGCACAGCTATTTTGTATGAATAAAAATAAATAAAAAGACATAAAAAAAGGAATTGTCAGAATTTTATCTGAGTAACCTGATCAAAAATTGTATGACTGATGCTACCAGGAGACATCCACCAAGACCTTGACAGTGTATTTTTGGAGCTCGATTATCTATGTCCCCACCATCCAACTCTTTGCTGTTGGCAGGTAGAATACTTATAACTCCAGGGAGGTGATGGCAACAATAATTAAAAGATTCACATTAGTGAACAGAAATGGAATACTGGTGTAAGAGAATTCACTGTGGCATGATACTGAGGCATTTTAATGATTTGGGGGAGATATCAGTTATGAGAACAATATAATCAAATGACCATTGTTGAATGTTATTACTGAATTGGTGAAAAATTGAGTTTCAGCTATTCTCTGAAGCCAGGGTTTATTGATGGAAGAAGTTATTTTAGAACTAAGATCACAAATAGCAATGGGGTTAATAGAATCTTAAAAATCCTAGAGGTTGTACGAAAGTGCTTAACTGAAAAAAGCAAGGTGAGCAAGATTATTAGACTGTGTGACAACATCCTGTAAAAACCAGGGGGTTCACAATTGCATTATACTATCATTATTATTTATAAATAATGGTGCCCTAGACATATGATACATGTGCAGTTGACAATGATATTGCTCCATCGATACAAGAAGACACATAATGTATTTTTAGGGGCAGTGCCTCAATAATACATTACAAATTCTCATCGTTTCTGTTCCGGGGCTGTGTTAAATCTCCTGTCCTTTGGCATTAGGATTTAAACTGTAAACAATGTGAAGAAGAATATTGCATTGATCTTTTTTTGATAACATTATGCAATTTGGATAAGTAGGAAGTAGGAAATAGAGGAACATCTTAGGCCTTAGCAAGATATGTGCAATCCAGTGGGTGGGAGGTTAGACTATAACATTACCGAAGGTTTTAGCCTCTAGTTATCTGGAAGATGTTAGTATATCCCTTAAAAGGATCTTAATAGCACACCAGCCACCACTAAAAAGTATGCTTGAGAGGTCTTTTGAGTTTGTGGATGCAGCATATTCCACTCTTTCGTGGACTATTACTCCAAGTCACACATCAGGGGACTTAGCTGAGAGCTTTGAATGAAGTTTATAATGTATGGGTTTGTAGCAGATTCAGGCTTAGGCATACATACCTCTGCAATTTAGAACATATAAAATGCCACGCTTTATTGTACTACATGTCTTTTTATTTGAAAATATCCAGTGAAGTTATGGTAAATTCTTATAGGAAAATAACAACACAGACACCTAAGGTTCTGGAGGAAGGCCAAGCTTCCTGAAAATGATAAATTATATGCCTGAAAAATTTCTATTGATGTGCTACCAGACCTTGGTAGAGACAGTGTATTTCATTATGTCACCTCACATGATCATGTGGCTAAAATTGCATTATTATAATCTGAGTACTGTGAGAACTATTAAACCATAAATGTGGACTTGCCAACAATAATCCATTCTCAGATGGAAACAGTACATATAGAATTGGGCACAGCATTTGTGTATGCAAGTAACCTGAGCAAATCAGTGTTCTGAGCTTCCATGTTATCCAGCCATGTGACACTGTGCCTGTGTCAGAATCCTTACATACAGTTGATTGTGGAGTATAAAGCATTAACTTCTTTTCTGGAGAGGTCAGCTCATCTTAGTGAAACCCCAAATCAGATTATTGATATATTAAACACTATGGTGGACTAGTAGTTTACTTATCCAGAAGTGACTCTGAAAGACAGCAATGAAGAGAAATCTTTCTAAAAAGAAAACCATGCCGTTGCTCATATGTTTGAGTAGAAAGGCAAATGACCCATGTAGCCTGGGAAATGGCAAATGGTCAGGATCTGAGAGGGAGAAAGACTGGGAGATCTAGTACAAGCAGACCCAGCGAAAGGGCATGTGGATAGACCTGAAGGAATCAGTATCAAGATATTTTTATTGCACGTTAACAGCTATCAGAGAGCACTATATCAGAAACCATACAGACACAATTAATTGACTAATTAGTTTCTATAATTAGCCACTCTGGAGCTGGCATAATGTGCACAAAAGAAGCAACCACAGAGATGGATATGCAAAAACTACACCTAGAAAAACAGGTGTGTCTTCTTTGAGACTGGCTTACTTACCTCTGCTAAGGTATAAGCTTTCAACAATACAGAGGTGATGGCCTTGAAAAAGCACCAGTCTTGTAATCAGTATGTGATTCATCATAAGTAGAATTAGTGAGTATGGATGAATTGATGAGTATTCTGCATGAAGGTTTTTGTTTCAGCCCTCAAAAATGGGTACAGCATAGATCTAAAATGTGTTTGTCCTATCAACCTGGGATTCTGCATAGTAGCACATTGGACCAAGGAACTCATTTTACTGGAAAAAATAAAAAAAGGAAAGAAAGAAAGAAAAAGGTATTGTGGTAACTGTATGAGATTCATTGATTCTCCACCACTCAGAACTGAATCTTTAATAGTGATTGAAAAGTCATGCACCTGAGATGCCGGATAAAGATAATGTCATGGAGAATGGTGTGTTATCCTTCCAGTTGCAGTACATGCCCTATATCAGTGACAATTTAATGGTGCTCTGTTCCAAATGGACAGAGTGTGGGTATAGAAAACAAGACATGAACTAGAGTTTTCCACTAATCATTCTCTCAGACTTATCTTTTGGGAATTTATGTTTTACATCCCACAACTCTGGGCTGTAAATTTAAAGATTCTTGTCCCCAAAGGGAAAATTCTTTCACCAACAGAAACAATGATGATCTCCCTGTTTTTATTCTACAATTGGATCCCCCCCTTTTTTTTTGGACTCTTCTTACTATACAAAACGAGCAGGCAAAAAACAAATAAACAAACAAAGAAATGAGTCTCCATCCTAACTTAGATAACTAAATTTGATCATTACATGAAATAGAAATGTTTTTACCAAACGGGGGTAGAGAAAAGTATGTTTGGCACATACACAATCTATTAGGTGGTTTTTGGCATTTGTCTAGGCATTAGAGACAAATGTAGCAACTGTAGTCCCTTAGAGCATGGTGATCAAAGACTCACAGTTCTCAGGAAGTCAGTTCCCCATTAACCCTAGTAAGCAATCGAGACAAGTAGAGATGTAGTCAATCTTCAATTGGTGTTAATATCAGAGGTGGGAGGTATTATCAATTGCAGCTAATAAAAGCATGGGACCTGTAGTTCGTCTCACTAACTTTATGCTTATAAATCTCCCCAGAATAATCATTTCAGTTAATCTGAACCTTTCCAGTGAGCTATTGTACTGAGTAGATACAAGGTATATATTCTACTTGATACCTGAGTGCATCACCTAGACCCCTTCTTCCACAGCAAGGTATTCATGCTCCTTACAGGGCTTTGAGTTGCTGACAGCTCAGAGATAGGTTTTTCTGAGGACATTTCTCTCGGGCAAGGATCTGCCTTACACAATACTGAACTTTGGCTGGTTGATGTGAAGTACAAAAACGTAAAACACATATTTCTCTATGCAACAACTCTGAATGACCTTTAGGTATCCTTATTGGAGAAAAAGAAATTCTTTTCTTTTGTAACTACACCCATCAAAATACCTCATTCCTTACAGGTATTCTTTTTTTTTTTTTTTTGGTAGAGACAGAATCTCACTTGATTGCCCTAGGTAGAGTGCTGTGGCGTCACAGCTCCCAGCAACCTCCAGCTGTTGGGCTAAGGGCTAAGGCGATTCTTTTGCCTAAGCCTCCCGAGTAGCTGGGACTGCAGGCATCCCCCACAACGCCCGGCCATTTTTTGTTGCAGTTTGGCTGGGTCCAGGGCCGGGTTTGAACCCGCCACCCTCGGTATATGGGGCTGGCACCCTACCCACTGAGCCACAGGCGCCACCCACTCACAGGTATTCTTTAAGGAGTGCATCCTAACAGATATCTCTGTACAAGTGTTTGTCTCAGAGTCTATTTCTTCTCGGATACAAAGTGTATGTTAAGTCCAACATCAAACATAACTCTTGGGGAAGAAATACTGCATGCATTTTTATTTAAAGGAAAACACACAAGAATTGTGATTATTTAAACTTCTGTTCAACTTTGGACAGAAAGTTCTACCCCGTGTTGTTTAGTCAAGAAATAAAATAAGCCATATATAGGGAAAACAAAAAGGATTATTACTCTAAGATTAAGAAGAATATGATTATTAGGCCAAATTCCCTTACTTGAAGGCTTCAAAGAAGTTAGGTAACTAAGTGTCTTATGTATTTAATAATAGTGTATAGAAAATCTTCTAGGTCTCTATTCTTTGGTTTGAAAACTCTCTATTTTTAAGATGAGCATTACTGTGTAAAACATCACTTGAGAACATTTGGGTTTTAATTTTCTTGACAACCATACATTTCCTTTCAATCATTAAAATGTATAATCGTTTCAGTTTATCTTGGATAGAAGTGTAAAATACCATCCTACTTTATTCAATATGTATAAGTTGAACTATGAAACTATTTACACCAATAGTAAAGTTCTTTCCTTCCTTCCTTTCTTCTTTCCTTCTTTTCTTTCTTTCATTTTTCTTTCTTTCTTTTTCTTTTCTTTTTTTCTTTTTTTTTTTTTTGAGACAGAGTCTCACTCTGTCATCCTGGGTAGAGTGTCATGGCATCATAGTTCACAGAAACCTCAAACACTTGGGCTCAAGCAATTGTCTTGCCTCAGCCTCCTGATTAGCTGGGACTACAGGTGCCCGCAACAATTCATGACTAACTTTTCTATTTTTTAGTGGGGATAGGGGCTTGTTCTAGCTCAGGGTGGTCTCAAATTCTTGAGTTCAAGCAATCACCTTCCTTGGCCTCTCAGAATGGTAAGATTGCAGGTATGAGTACCACATCCCTCCAAAAGTCTAATTTCTTCTAAAAATAATCATTTGTTACTAAGCAAAAGTATTAACCATACCATCTATTTGATGAAGGTTATAAAAATTAAAACAATAGAGGCTATAAAGGTGCTAACTTTATTTAAATTATTTATTTATTTGAAAAGTAATAATCTCAAGCACTTGTTCTCTTGCAGCATCCCTCAAAAGAAGAAAGTTTGATTTGATGGCTACTACTCCCACAGAATAATCCCAACTGCTAAAACTTTGATATTTGAACTTTTAATCATTTATTTTTATTATGATAACCTTTTAAAATCTTCTGTGGAAATTTTCATAAAATATGAGACTAAAGATATGTCAAATGAACTATATACAAGAATATATGTTAGTTCAAATGATGCTGGGATATTCATATTTCTCTTAATGTGAATCTAAAGCATTTTCAAAAGAAGATAATTTTATAGGAGTTTGCTTTACATACTTTGTTTTTTACTAATTAATATCTAATATCCTCCTTTCAGTTACATCAGTTACTTTTTTATTCCTTGGAAGGATTTGTCTCTTTTCCTATGAGTTGCTTGCAGTCATTCTGTCTTGCCCCAGCTAGCGTACACATTCACAACCCAGGCAAATCCCAAAGGTCTCTGCATCTTTTTCTGTGGTATGCAGTTAACAAATATAATAAAAAGTGTGAATTCCTTTCATTAGTAATGCACCTAAAATGCAATTAATTTGTGAATTCTTGAAGCAGTCTATTCCTCTTCCATGAGGTTAGTTTTTAAATAGTTCTTTATTATATAAATTTCCAATTTCCTTCTACTTAGTCCTGCCTTTTTCTTAATGCATATGCATTATTTCCTGGTGTTTGCAGTCAAAGAATCTAGGTATAATAGAGTTATAAATAAATATAGAAATAAGCTTATATGGAAAATGTTATTTTATTGATTAATGGGGAATAGAATAAAAGCAGGAATTAATTTTCTTAAGATAAAACAATACACAAAAGATCTTGAACAGTGATGTAAAGTAATCTTACCATAAAAACCAAAAGACAGTAAATCTAATCAAAACTTATTAGAACTTAGAAAGTTAGCAACTTGTGCTTTATTATCATCTAATCTTCCTAGATTCACCCCCTTTCTCCTCTGCCTTATCTTTCCAGGACATCTACTTCCAAGGTTTGATTTATCCATACTACTTGTAAGATTTAAGTGCAAAAATTAATAAAATTATAAGATATTTTTTCATAGTACGTTACTAATAACAATTCTTATCATAGGAAAGGCCACAATATTCCCCCCCCAATATGAGTGTAGCCTAAAAGCATTGCCTCCTTTTATATCAGCATTAAAAATAGAAGAGAAATCTAGTGTAAAAAATTGAATATGTAAACCAAAATGCCTATGTTGTGAATATATAAGAAAGCAGAAGTTTAATGTACATTGTTTTTAAGACAGAACAATGTTTTAAATAGCTAGAATAATAATTTTAAAACATTGTTCTGTTCTGAATACATTTTCTCTTACTATATTTATAGAGTCAATTATATAAAAATCTATTTTCTCAAATGAACTGAGAAAATGTATACTTAAAGAATGTAGATAAGAAAAGTCATAGAACCTTTCTCAATACATTGTACTTAAATATATCTAATAGATTTTATTAATATTCCTATAGTAAATTCAAGGATATGAGAAAGAAAAATACTAGTTATTCTTTGACAAAAGGTTATAACTTTGAGTTTTTCTCCTTGTCTTCTCAAAAGGGCATCTAAGCAGATTTTGTTTCTACCTAATTTTCTTAATATTTTTAAGTTATGTCTCAAAGGATTTCATGAATTGAAACTTTAGATTTTTAATTTTAGATTCCACTTGACTCAGGGAATTGGAGTCTTTAATTTTCAAGATAGTGAAGTGACTATGTAAGACAATTCCATTCTCTCCATTTAAACTGCAAATGATTTATTCATATTTAGAGAAATTATTCACAAAAAGGTAAAATCTAAAACAGTAAAATATATTTTATGGTAGATAAACCCTAATAAGTGAACAATTAAAAGAAAATAATCACAAAATGATTTTCATTGTTCTGTCATGTATAAATATAAAAAAAATCCATAACACTAAAGGAGGAAGTGCAAGAAATTTTTAACAACCCTGAGGAGTTTCATATATTGTGCAAATATGGCTGAAAATTAATATGCCTAATATTAAAAAAAAATAACAACTATCAGTACCTTAGTTTCTAAGTTCAGAAATCAAGGGTACATAACTGGGGAAAGGGCTGAGTCTGATATAAGAGTATAAGAAAACAATTCCCATAAAGAGTAAGTTAAATTACATCCTTTGTAGTGAGGAAGCTTTTTAATTTAATTAAGTCACATTTATTTATTTTTGTTGCTGCTGTAATTGCTTTGGGATCTTAGTCATAAATTCTTTGTTAGGCCAAGGTCTAAAAGAGTTTTTCCTAGATTTTCTTTGAATAGAATTTTTATGGTTTCAAGACATATATTTAGGTCATTCATTCATCTTAAACTTATTTTTGTATACAGTGAGAGATAGGGATCCTGTTTTATCATTTTGCACATAGCTGTCAAATTTTCTGAGCACCCTTTATAGAATATGGCTGCTTCTTTTCCAGTGTACATTGTTGTTTGCTTTGTTGAAGATCAGTTGCGTGTAGGTACATGGTTTTATATTTGGATTCTCTGTTCTGTTCCATTGGTCTATGTTTCTAGTTTTATGCTAGCACAATGCTATTTTGGTTACTGTAACTGTGTTGTACAATTTGAAATGTGTTAATGTGATGCTTCCAATTTTTTTTCTTTTTCTTCAAATTCGTTTAGGTATTCAGGCTACTATTGATTTCAAATGAAGGATAGAATTATTTCTTTTATAATTTCGGGAAGTATGATGTTGATATTTTGATGCAGATGTGTTGAATCTGTAAATCATGAGGGGCAATATGGATATTTCAACAATGTTGATTCTACCAGTCAGTGAGCATAAGATATTTTTCATTTCTTTGTGTTATTGGCAATTTCTTTCATCAGTGTTTCTCCTTCTAGATATTTTTTACCTAATTGATTAATTATATTCTTAAGTGTTTTATTTTATTTTTAGCTATTTGAATGATATTAAATCTTTGATTTGACTCTCAACTTGACTGTTATTGATATATAGAAATGTTACTGATTTCTATACATTGATTTTGTAATCTGACACTTTGCTGAATTTATTTATCAAATCTAAAAGTCTCTGACAGAATTTTGAGATTTTCTAGACACCATAGCATCACTGAAAAGCAATAGTTTGACCTCCTTTTTTCGGATTAGTATACAATTTTTTGGGGGGGGGATTCATTGACGGTACAAAAAGATTGCATTTGTTAGGTAAAGTCCCTCTTACAATCATGTCTTGACACCAAAAAGTGTGGCAAACACCAAGGTCCCACCATACTCCCTCCTTCCCTCTCTCTGCTCCTTCATCCCCCACCCTTCCCTCCTTCTTTCTCTCTCTGCTATCCCCTTCCACCACCCAACCATGACCTTAATGGTCATTAATTGTCCTCATATCAAAATTGAGTACATAGGATTCATACTTCTCCATTCTTGTGATGCTTTACTGAGAATAATGTCTTCCATTTCCATCCAGGTTAATACAAAGGATGTAAAGTCTCCATTTTTTTTTAATAGCTGAATAGTATTCCATGATGTATATATACACACAACAGCTGGTTAATCCATTCCTGGGTTGGTGGGCATTTAGGCTATTTCCACATTTTGGCAATTGTAAATTGAGCTCCAATAAATAGTCTAGTTCAAGTGTCCTTATGACAAAAGGATTTTTTTCCTTCTGGGTAGATGCCCAGTAATAGGATTGCTGGATCAAATGGAGGTCTAGCTTGAGTGCTTTGAGGTTTATATTTCCTTCCAGAAAGGTTGTAATAGTTTGCAGTCCCACCAGCAGTGTAAAAGTGTTCCCTTCTTTCCACATCCATGCCAGCATCTGCAGTTTTGAGATTTTGTGATGTGGGCCATTCTTGCTAGGGTTAGATGGTATCTCAGGGTGGTTTTGATTTGCATTTCTCTAATAGATAGGGATGATGAACATTTTTCATATCTTTGTTAGCCATTCGTCTGTCTTCTTTAGAGAAGGTTCTATTCATGTCTCTTGCCCATTGATATATGGGATTGTTGGCTTTTTTCATGTGGATTAATTTGAGTTCTCTATAGTTCCTAGTTATCAAGCTTTTGTCTGATTCAAAATATGCAAATATCCTTTCCCATTGTATAGGTTGTCTCTTTGCTTTGGTTGTTGTCTCCTTAGCTGTACAGAAGCTTTTCAGTTTAATGAAGTCTCATTTGTTTATTTATGTTGTTGTTGCAGATGCCATGGCAGTCTTCTTCATGAAGTCTTTCCCCAGGCCAATATCTTCCAGCGTTTTTCCTATGCTTTCTTTGAGGATTTTTATTGTTTCATGCCTTAAATTTAAGTCCTTTATCCATCTTGAATCAATTTTTGTGAGTGGTGAAAGGTGTGGGTCCAGTTTCAGTCTTTTACATGTGGATATCCAGTTCTCCCAACACCATTTATTGAATAGGGAGTCTTTCCCCCAAGGTATGTTCTTGTTTGGTTTATCAAAGATTAGGTGGTTGTAAGACGTTAGTTTCATTTCTTGGTTTTCTATTCGATTCCAAATGTCTATGTCTCCATTTTTGTGCCAGTACAAGTATATACTGGCAGTTTACAAGTATTGTGCCAGTTTACAAGTATTTTCCCTCATTCTGCAGGTTGTCTGTTTATGCTGTTGCAACAAACTGGACATAGAAGGAACATACTTTGAAATTATAAAAGTCATATGTAATAAATCTACAGCCAATATCATATTCAATGGGGAAACATTGAAAGGATTATTCATAAGAATTGGAACAAAACAAGTATGCCCACCGCCACCATTTGTATTCAACACACTCAGTCAGAGCAATTGGATAAGAGGGAAAAAAAATTGTGTCAGAGTGAGAGCAAGATAGCAGCCGAGTAACAGCTTCCCTGAAACTGGGCATGGTGAGTCTGGGGAGATAAGGCATCTCTGGCTGGTGAGATTTGCCTATAATCATCCCTTTGAGAATACAGGGAGTCAGTGAGAGACTTCTGGACCCCAAGAGGAGGACAAAAACAGTGGAAAACTGGCAAGTGTTGCGTGTGTTCCATCAGTCTAATCCCGCTGGCAGCTGTAAGTACAGCAGCAGCGAGACTATAAACCAGAATTGTTTTGGTGTTTTTGGAATTGGCACTCAGTTGAACTGCCTTGGGGAGAGCTTGAGCAGGAGTGTGGATAACTTTGGTTGTTGTCTAGGGCCCAGACTGAGCTGCTGGGCCAGAGGGAGCTAATAGTGTTTGGCTGTGGGATGCAGGGAGCCGTTGTCAGAGAACTGCCCTGGCAAGCTCCACCCTCAGGGTTGCAGAGCAAGGATCGGGCAGGAGCTAGTAACCTAATGACTGAGCAGCCTAAAAAAGGAAACGGGGGCGGCACCTGTGGCTCAGTCGGTAGGGCGCCTGCCCCATATACCGAGGGTGGCGGGTTCAAACCCGGCCCCGGCCAAACTGCAACCAAAAAATGGCCGGGCGTTGTGGCGGGCGCCTGTAGTCCCAGCTACTCGGGAGGCTGAGGCAAGAGAATAGCTTGAGCCCAGGAGTTGGAGGTTGCTGTGAGCTGTGTGAGGCCACGGCACTCTACCGAGGGCCATAAAGTGAGACTCTGTCTCTACAAAAAAATAAAAAAATAAAATAAAAAAAGGAAACGGAGCCACCTTACAGCTTTAACCCTCAGGGGCAGAGTGAGACTGGTTTTGGCACATTGGGTAAGTGGATAGCCACTTCAGCAGTGATCCCAGAGACAAGCACTTTCCTGAGAAAGCATCTACTTAGCCAAGTTTAGAACTTTAAAGTGCCTTTTAAGAGGGCTAATGAGAGATTTAGGGTCTCCATCCTATAGGGTTTGAGAAATCAGCGAAAGTCATATCAGCATTGTGATTAACATCTCATACCCCAGAAGACCACCTGTTGCCCAGACAATATTCAACAAGATATATATACTGCTTTGTATTTGGTTGTTTTTTGTTGTTGTTGGGTTTTTTTTTGTTTATTTTGTTGTTGTTGTTGTTTTTTTTTTTGTCCCTTAAGCTATCTTTGCTCTTTTTTATTCTTTTCTTTTTTTTTGATGATGAAAATTTATTTTTATTTTTTTTTTCCTTTTTCACAATAAGTATTTTTTATTATTTATTTTTTTTTTCCTATACAGCTGTAGGTTTTTTTTTTTTATTAAATAATAACTGTATACATTGATATGATCATGGGGCATCATACACTCGCTTCATAAACCATTTGACACATTTTTATCACAGTGGTTAACATAGCCTTTCTGGCGTTATCTCAGTTACTGTGCCAAAACATTTACATTCTACATTTACCAAGTTTCGCAAATACCCCTGTAAGATGCACCACAGGTGTGATCCCACCGATCCCCCTCCCTCTACCCACCCACCCCCCCTTTTCCCACTTCCCCCTATTGTTAAGATGTAGCTGGGTTATAGCTTTCATGTGAGAGTCCCAAATTAGTTTCATAGTAGGGCTGTGTACATTGGGTACTTTTTCTTCCATTCTTGGGATACTTTACTAAGAAGAATATGTTTCAGCTCCATCCATGTAAACATGAAAGAGGTAAAGTCTCCATCTTTCTTTAAGGCTGCATGGTATTCCATGGTATACATATACCACAATTTATTAATCCATTCGTGGATCGATGGGCACTTGGGCTTTTTCCATGACTTAGCTATTATGAATTGGGCTGCAATAAACATTCTGGTACAAATATCTTTGTTATGTTGTGATTTTTGGTCTTCTGGGTATATGCCCAGCAGAGGAATTACAGGATTGAATGGCAGATCTATTTTTAGATCTCTGAGTGTTCTCCATATATCTTTCCAAAAGGAATGTATTAATTTGCATTCCCACCAGCAGTGCAGAAGTGTTCCCTTTTCTCCGCATCCACGCCAACATCTCTGGTCTTGAGATTTTGTGATATAGGCTAGTCTCATTAGAGTTAGATGATATCTCAAAGTAGTTTTGATTTGCATTTCTCTGATGATTAAAGATGATGAGCATTTTTTCATATGTCTGAAGGCCTTGCGCCTGTCTTCTTCAGAGAAGTTTCTCTTCAAATCCCTTGCCCAGCCTGCGATGGGATCCCTTGTTTTTTTCTTGCTGATGCGTTTGAGTTCTCTGTGGATTCTGGTTATTAAACCTTTGTCAGAGATATACCCTGCAAATATCTTCTCCCATTCTGAGGGCTGTCTGCTTGCTCTGCTTACTATGTCCTTAGCTGTGCAGAAGCTTTTTAGTTTGATCAAGTCCCAGCAGTGTATTTTTGAAGCTGCTTCAATCGCCCGGGGGGTTCTCCTCATGAAATACTCACCCAGACCAATTTCTTCAAGGGTTTTCCCTGCATTCTCCTCTAGCATTTTTATAGTTTCATGTTTTAAGTTTAAATCTTTAATCCAATGAGAGTCTATCTTAGTTAATGGTGAAAGGTGTGGGTCCAATTTCAGTCTTCTGCAGGTTGCCAGCCAGTTCACCCAGCACCATTTGTTAAATAGGGAATCATTTCCCTACTGAATGTTTTTAATTGGCTTGTCAAAAATAAAATAGCGGTAAGTAGCTGGATTCATCTCTTGGTTCTCTATTCTGTTCCAGATATCTACTTCTCTGTTTTTGTGCCAATACCATGCTGTTTTGATCACTATCGATTTGTAGTAAAGTCTGAGGTCTGGTAGTGTGATTCCTCCTGTTTTGTTTTTATTTCTGAGTAATGTCTTGGCTATTCGAGGTTTTTTTCTGATTCCATGTAAAACGAAGTAATGTTTTTTCAAGATCTTTAAAATATGACAGTGGAGCTTTAATAGGGAGTGCTTTGAAATTATATATTGCTTTGGGTAGTATGGACATTTTGATAATGTTGATTCTTCCCAGCCATGAGCATGGTATGTTTTTCCATTTGTTAACATTTTCAGCTATTTCTTTTCATAGAGTTTCATAGTTCTCTTTATAGAGATCTTTCACGTCTTTTGTTAGGTAAATTCCCAAATATTTCATCTTCTTTGGCACTACTGTGAATGGGATAGAGTCCTTAACTGCTTTTTCAATTTGACTGTTGTTGGTGTATATAAAGGCTACCGATTTATGAATGTTGATTTTGTAACCTGAGATGCTGCTGTATTCCTTCATCACTTCTAGGAGTTTTGTAGTAGAGTCCCTAGTGTTTTCCAGATACACAATCATATCATCTGCGAAGAGCGAGAGTTTGATCTCTTCTGACCCTATATGGATACCCTTGATCGCCTTTTCTTCCCTAATTGCGGTGGCTAAAACTTCCATTACAATGTTGAAAAGCAATGGAGACAATGGGCAGCCTTGTCTGGTTCCTGATCTGAGTGGAAATGATTCCAATTTAACTCCATTCAATATGATATTGGCTGTGGGTTTGCTGTAGATAGCCTCTATCAGTTTAAGAAAAGTCCCTTCTAGACCAATTTTCTTGAGTGTTCTGATCATGAAGGGATGCTGGATATTATCAAAAGCTTTTTCTGCATCAATTGAGAGAATCATATGGTCTTTGTTTTTTAATTTGTTTATGTGCTGAATTACATTTATAGATTTACGTATATTGAACCAGCCTTGAGACCCTGGGATAAAACCAACTTGGTCATGATGTATAATTTGTTTGATGTGTTGCTGGATTCTGTTTGTTAGGATCTTGTTGAATATTTTTGCATCTATATTCATTAGTGATATCGGTCTATAATTTTCTTTTCTTGTTGGGTCTTTCCCTGGTTTGGGGATCAGGGTGATGTTTGCTTCATAGAACGTGTTGGGTAGTCTTCCTTCTTTTTCTACATTTTGGAACAGGTTGAGTAATATAGGTACTAATTCCTCTTTAAAGGTTTGGTAGAATTCTGACGTGAAACCATCTGGTCCCGGGCTTTTCTTTTTAGGGAGGTTTTGTATAGTTGATGCTATTTCTGAACTTGATATGGGTCTGTTCAATATTTCCACTTGATTCTGGTTAAGTCTTGGAAGGTGGCGTGCTTCCATGTATCGGTCTATTTCCTTCAGATTTTCATATTTCTGAGAATAAAGTTTCTTGTAATATTCATTAAGGATTTTTTGGATTTCTGATGAGTCTGTGGTTATTTCGTCTTTGTTGTTTCTGATTGATGATATTAGAGATTTTACTCTTTTTTTCCTGATTAGGTTGGCCAGAGGTTTATCTATTTTATTGACCTTTTCAAAAAACCAGCTTTTTGATTTATTGATCTGTTGTATTATTCTTTTGTTTTCAATTTCATTTAATTCTGCTCTAATTTTGGTTATTTCTTTTCTTCTACTGGGTTTGGGGTTGGAATGTTCTTCCTTTTCCAGTTGCGTGAGATGTACCATTAAGTTGTTAACTTCCTCTCTTTCCGTTCTCTTGAGGAAGTCTTGCAGTGCTATAAATTTCCCTCTTAGAACTGCCTTTGCAGTGTCCCAGAGGTTCTGATAGTTTGTGTCTTCATTGTCGTTTTGTTCCAAAAAATTGGCGATTTCTTTCTTAATCTCATCTCTGACCCAGCTATCATTCAGCATAGGGTTATTTAACTTCCATGTTTTTGTATGGGTATGCAGATTCCTGTTGTTACTCAATTCAAGTTTTATTCCATGATGGTCCGAGAAGATGCATGGAATAATTTCTATTCCTTTAAATTTACTGAGGTTACACTTGTGACCTAAAATGTGGTCAATTTTGGAGTAAGTTCCGTGGACTGATGAGAACTATGTGTATTCAGTTATGTTGGGATGAAATGTTCTGTAGATGTCTGCTAAATCTAAATATTGGATGGTTAGGTTTAAATCTAAGATTTCTTTGCTCAGCTTCTTTCTGGAGGATCGATCCAACACTGCCAAGGGAGTGTTGAAATCTCCGACGATTATGGAGCTGGAGGAAGTCAAGTTGCTCATGTCTGTTAGAGTTTCTCTTATAAATTGAGGTGCATTCTGGTTGGGTGCATAGATATTAATAATTGAGATCTCATCATATTGAGTATTACCCTTAACAAATATGAAGTGACCATTCTTGTCCTTCCTTACTTTTGATGTTTTAAAGCCTACTGTATCTGCAAATAAAATTGCAACACCTGCTTTTTTCTGATTACCATTTGCCTGAAATATGGATGACCATCCTTTCACCCTGAGTCTGTATTTGTCTTTTAAGTTGAGATGTGACTCTTGTGTGCAACAAATATCTGGCTTGAGTTTTTGTATCCAGTCAGCTAACCTATGCCTCTTTAGAGGACAGTTTAAGCCATTCACATTGATGGAGAGTAAGGATAAGTCTGGTGGAATTTTGGGTATCGAGTTTTTCAAAGGTCCAGTGGACATTTTTAATCCTTTCGCCAGTGTGGAAGTTGGAGTTTGATCCGAAGTTTCTGAGTGAGTTTACTTTTGTGGTATAGGATTGGGTTGGTCATTGTGGAGGATAGGTCTGAGAACATCCTGAAGAGCTGGTTAGTTATGGCAAATTTTTTCAACATATGAATGTCATTGAAGTATTTAATTTCTCCATCATAGATGAAACTCAGTTTAGCTGGATACAAGATCCTGGGTTGAAATTTTTTTGCTTTAGGAGATTAAAAGTTGATGACCAGCCTCTTCTTGCTTGAAAAGTTTCAGCAGAGAGATCTGCAGTTATTCTAATATTCTTACCTTTGTACGTTATAGTTTTCTTTCGCCGGGCTGCTTTGAGAATCTTCTCTTCCATGTTAACTTTAGTGAAGCTAATTATGATATGTACAGAGCCCTACTATGAGACTAATTTAGGGTTTTCACATGAAAGCTATAAACCAGTTACAACCTAAGAATAGGGGGAAGGGGGAAAGGGAGGGGAGGGTGGGGGAAGGTGGGTAAAGGGAAGTGGATTGGTGGGATACACCAGTGGTGCATCTTACAAGGGTATATGTGAAACTTGGTAAACATCTGTGAATCTAGTGAATGATGCCCCATGATCATATCAATGTACACAGCTATGATTTAATAAAAAAAAAGGAAAAATAAAAGAACACCAAACCCCGCCCCCCCCAAAAAAAGAAATAAAAAATACTCTTAATGTTTGCTACAAAAACTCTATTCCCAGAAATATGAAAACATAGAGAAATAGAGCATTATCTAGCTGGAAGTATACTACCTTCCTGAGCTCAATCAGAAATAATTATAAATTTTGAATAAACCAGTATCAAGCACTAAAATAGCCTCAGTCATACAAAATCTCCCCAAAAAGAAAAGGCCAGGACCAGATGGTTTCACACCAGAATTGTACAAACCTCCAAAGATGAATTAGTTCCTATAGTGCATAATTCATTCCAAAATATGGGGAAGGTTCTCCCCAACACATTCTATAAATCAAATGATCCCCAAACTAGAAAAGAACCCTACAGAAAAAGAAAACAATAGAACAATATTATTAATGAACATCAATGTAAAAGCATTCAATAAGATATTAGCAAGCAGAGTACAATAACATTACAAAAAGTTATACACCATGACCAAGTAAGTGGATTTCATCCCAGACATGCAAGGTTGGTTCAACATATGTAAATTTATAAACACAATTCATCACGTAAATAGAGTAAAAAACAAAGAACATATGATTGCCCAGCTGATGCAGAAAAGGCTATTGATAATATTCAGCATTCTTTCGTAATAAAAACACTCAAGAAAAGGGCTTAAATAGGACATTTCTTAAATTGATAAATGTTGTTACACCAAACTCACAGCCAATATCATATTCAATGGAGTAAAACTGAAAGCATTCCAATCCAGATCTGTAACTAGACAAGGATGTCCACTGTCTCCACTGCTGTTCAACATACTGCTGGAAGTTCTAGATATTCCAATCAGGCAAGAGAAGGAGATCAAAATTATTTAAGAGGGGATAGACAAGGTCAAACTCTCACTCTTTGCAGATGACATTTTTTCCTGGGAAAAGCCCAGGACTAAACTACAAACCTCTTAGAAGTAACCAAGAAATACAGCAGCATCTCAGGATACAAAATCAATACGCACAAATCAGTAGTGTTTGTATATGTCAATAATAGTCAATCTGAGTATAAAATCAAAGACTCTATTGCTTTACAGTAGTGCCAAAGAAGATGAAATATCTGGAAGTACATCCAACAAAGAATGTAAAAAATCTCTATGAAGAGAACTATGAAATTCTGACAAAGGGAATAGCAGAAAGATGTTAAGAAATGTTAACAAATGGATGTTAACAAATTCACACCATGCTCATGGGGAGAATAAACATTGTTAAAATGTCCATACTACCCAAAGCATTCTACAGACTTAATGCAATCCCCATCGAAGCACCAATGTCATACTTAAAGAACTTGAAAAAACAGTTCTTCACTTCCTATGGAAATAGAAAAAACCTTAAATAACAAATACAATTCTTAGGGAAAAAAAAATCTGGAGGCATTGCTTTACCAGACTTCAGATTATACTACAAATTCATAGTGGTCAAAACAGCATAATGCTGGCACAAAAATAGAGATGTACATCTATGGAATATAATTGAGAGTCTAGAGATGAGCCTAGTTTCATATCATCATTTGTTATTTAATAAGCCCTAAGAAAAGCATGCACTGGAGAAAAGAATCCTTATTTAACAAATGGTGCTGGGAGAACTTGTTAGCCACATGTAGAAGACTGAAATTGGACCCACATCTCTCACCATTGACAAAAATTGATTCTTGGTGGATAAAAGAATTAAATTTAAAATATTAAACAACTAAAATTCTAGAAGACTGTGTGGGGAAAATGCTTGAAGACATTGGCCTGGAAAAAAACTTTATGAAGATGGCTACCCTTGGAAATTGTATCAACTTCAAAAATAAATAACTGGGAATTGATGAAGCTATAAAGCTTTTGCACATTTAAGGTACCACTAACAAAACAGACAGCCTCCTGAATAAGAAATTTTTGCATGTTATGAATCTGACAAAGGCCTGATAACTAGAATCTACAGAGAATTCAATTTGAACCACAAGAAAAGACTGAAACACCCCCTATCAGTGGGCAAGTGACTTGAGCAGAAATTTCTCTGAAGATGACAGATGAATGGCTAAACACATGGAAAAATGCTCATTGTCTTTAATCATCAGAGAAATGAAAATCAAAACCACTCTAAGATATCACCAAACTCCAGTAAGATTAGCTCACATCACAAAGTCCCAAAACTGTAGATGCTGGTGTGGATATTGAGAGAAGGGAACACTTCTACACTGCTGATGGGATTGCAACTAATAAAACCTTTATGGAAAGAATTATGGAGAATTCTCAAAGAACTATAAGTTGACTTTCCATTTGATCCTGCAATTCCATTACTAGGTATCTACCCAGAAGAATAAAAATCATTTTACCATTAAGGTATTTGAACCAGAATGTTTACTGCAGCTCTATTAATTGCTAAGTTATGGAAGCAAACCAAGAGCCCTTAACCCACGAATGGATCAACAAATTGTGGTATATGTATACCAAGGAATACTATTCAGCCATAAGAAAAGATGGAGACTTTATGTTTACCTGGATGATTTGAAACTCATTCTTCTTAGCAAAGTATCACAAAAATGGAAAAATACATAACCAAAAATACATAACCATATATAAAAACAATATATAAACAATTACATACTCATATGAACAATGAAAATTGAATATAGTCTAGTCCGGGTGTAAGGGAAGGATAATTGAGAGAAGGAAGGAGGGTATTTGGTGGATCTCACCTAGGGACAATGTGTGGGTGTATACCATGGCCCCTAGGTGAGACATTCCTTTACAACTAGAACCTTACCTTGGAAGTGAGAACAATGTAATTCTAAGATTTGTACCCTCATATTAATTTGAAATAAAAAAAATGAGAAAGTATTGATGTAACAAATATATCTGTGTGTGTGTATAAAAATTAAAATAGAAAACAAAGTGTACTATCACTTTGAACTAAATATCAAAAATATTTGGTGATTTTTTTTTTTTTTTTGTACAGACAGAGTCTCACTGTACCGCCCTCGGGTAGAGTGCCATGGTATCACACGGCTCACAGCAACCTCTAACTCTTGGGCTTACGCGATTCTCTTGCCTCAGCCTCCTGAGCAGCTGGGACTACAGGTGCCCACCACAATGCCCGGCTATAATATTTGGTGATTTTTTAAAATTATAATCACAAGATAAATTAGAAATACATGAATAGGTAGTAAGAACTGAAAAAAATCTGACTCAGCTCTGTGATAAATCTATCATGATATAGTGGTGTGCACATGGATAGCAAGGCAAGTATTTTAAGGTTTAAAAATTTTTATTTTTATTTTTTCTTAAACCACCTGGCATAAATTATGAATTCAATACGTGCAAATATATATAGTCAATTACTAGATAGGATGTTCTGCTTTGAAAGTAAAACAGAGTTACTTTCAGGATGACCTGACACCATAAAAATTGTTTAAACTCCAGATGTATATTAATATTGCCATTGTTTTTCTTGAGAAAATGTTATATGTTTTGATGTCCATCACTTTGCCCTCTCCTCTTTTCACTTGTTTTCTCATAGTATGGCATAATTACATATGCATAGGACTGTCTTTTCCACTTAATAATTGCTTTATCAAAAGAAATAAGCCAAATTCTTGTATCTTTTTGTCCTCAGACTTCCCACTGTAAGGTACTCATTACAAATTTAATAAACACTTATGCATGGCTCAGTAGGCAGCATAAATTCTTCTTACTCAAAGGAAAAATTAAAAAACAAAAAGAAACTTTTAGCACCAGTTTTTTAGACTTAAAAAAAATTGATATTTTTTTAAAATCACAACCAAGGGAATGCTAAATAAAGAAAAAGATGACTTTGGGTGGCTCCTGTGGCTCAAAGGAGTAGGGCACTGGCCCTATATGCCAGAGGTGGCAGGTTCAAACGCAGCCCTGGCCAAAAACTTCAAAGAAAAAAGCAGAGATAGGCAGGATGGATTTAAAAATTGATCCAAGTATATGCTGTCTATGAGAGACCTATGTCAAATTCAAAGATACAAATAAATTTAAAAAAGAATGGATGCATAAAAGATATTCTATGAAAACATTATACAAAGTAGTGACGGAGAAAAACAAAGGAGTGATGATAAAAAGGTAGACACAGACTGTTAGCAAAACAAAACAAAACAAAACAAAACAAAACAAAACACTGCATTATATTGATGACAATGTCAATTCATCTGGAAGATATAATAATTACAAGCATATATGTACTAAACAACACAGTCTCAAAATATATGAAAGAAATAGTTACATACTGCAATGGGAAAAAAGACTGTTCTACAAAACTTAATGGAAATATTTATATCCTACATACATAATAAAGATAACATCTAGAATAAGGACAATAAAGAGAGAGGACTTGAATAATGATATAAACCATCTAGACCTATACAAAACATTCCACCCAACAAGAAAATATGCATTCCTCTCAAATGCACATGGAATATATTCTTGATGCTAGATCTTATATTAGGGAACAAAAACAAGTATCATGTCAATGCATTTTTAAAAGATTTAAATTAGACAAAGTACCTTTTCCATCCAAGGTGACATGAATCTAGAAATTAATTACAAAATAAAACCAGAAATTTTCCACGAATATAGGTAACATCTAATGCATAAACAACCAATAAGTGAAAGAAGAAATAACAAGGGATTATATAATACTTATAAATGAATAAACATAAAATCACAATATACCACAACTTGTGGAATAAAGTGATGACAGTACTCAGAGTGAAATTTATGCTACTAAAGAGCTACCTTAAAAAAGAAAACCTGAAACAAATAACCTAAACTTACATGATAAGAGATAAATAAAAGAGAGTGAACTGAGTTAAAGTTAGTAGATGTAAAGAAATAGTAACAATTGTAGTGGAGATAAACTAAATATATAATAGAAACACAATATAGAGAATTGATGAAACCAAAATTAGTTCTTTGAAAAATTCAATAAAATTGACAAACTTAACTATGCTGACAAAAAAGAAAAGAGATGCAAATACCTAAAAGCAGAACAGCCCTTAGGGAAAAGTTTAAATATAGAAGAATTGGGTTGGAGAATGAATGTGTTGGTTATAAAGAGTATGGTCATTATATACCAGGTCTACACTTTTAATAAATGAGAGTCAACAGCACAAAGCAAATGTGTGTATGGTGTGTTCATCCACTAACCTAAACACATCTGCACAGTAGTCTTTAGAAGTGACTAATGACAAGTTCTCCAAATGTTATGTTTCTGTTTTCCGTTCCTAGGTCAACATTGTCAAGTGTTTTCCTCACATTCTCATCTAGAATTTTTATTGTTTCATGTATTAAATTTAAATCCTTTATCCAGTGAGAGTCAATTTTTGTCATTGGTGAAAGGTTGTGGGTGCAGTTTCAGTTATCTACATGTAGCTAACCAGTTTTCTCAGCACCACTTATCAAATAGGGTTTCTTTCCCTAGTCCAAGTTTTTGCTTGTTTTTTCAAAGATCAAATGATGATATGTGGTTTGGTTTATTTCTAGATTCTCTGTTATGGTCCATAAATCTGTGGCTATATTTTTGTGCCAGTACCATGCTGTTTTGATCACTACAGACTTGTCATATAAACTGAAGTCTAGTAAAGTGATGCCTGAAGATTAGTTTTTATTCCAAAAAAATTGTATTGGGGCTTGGGTTTTTCTTCATGGTTCAATGTCATATGAAACATTTTCCTAAATATAACCCTGGAAAACATAAAAAATCTTTTCATTTTGCAAAGAACAGAGAAATTTAATCCATGGTGAAAAAATTTAACATTGTAGAATGTTTTTCTATGTCAAAGATATCAATTTCTTTTTTCTCTTGCTGACTGATCTAGACATTTTTTTCCAGTTTCATCAAACACTTAGTATTTCAACAAATCCATTAGTTGGTATCTCTAAGAGTTTTACTTCTTTGGAAACAAAAAATGTCTTAGAGTGCTCCCTCTTCATCCTTATTGAAACAAAAGGAGACAAAGCCTAACATTGTATTTAGCAATGAGTAAATGCTATTCATATTATCTGAAATATATTAAGAAACATACAGCCTATAGTCCCAGCTACTCAGGAGGCTGAGGCAAAGGAATCCCTAAGCCCAGGAGTTGGAGGTTGCTGTGAACTGTGCGATGCCTAGGCACTCTACCAAGGGTGATAAAGTGAAAGTCTGTCTCTACAAAAAAAAAAAAAGAAAGAAAAGAAAAGAAAGAAAGAAACATACATAAATATATATTGTATGTGTACTTTTATATATCAGCATAGTTTAGAAAATGAACATACTTTCATTGTGAATTCAAGCTCTAATTCAAAGATACATGATAACGAACAACATTCTTTTTATTATAAGCAGAACTGTTAGGAAATGAGTAGCATTTATGAATTGACCTAGATATTTATCACATTTCTCAATAGCCATTATATTATCTAATTTTTAAAAGTTTGTTGTACTTAATATCCTTACTACTAATAAAATTTGTGTGGAACACTTATTTTAATATTTCATATTTAACCATAAAATCATATCATTTTAACACTTGATTGCTGAGAAGTTATTATCTGACTTCCTTATTTTATAAAGGGGACTTCAATGATTCATCTTCTTTTCATTCTGATGGTTACATTAATAAAGTATGAAGAAGTATCATTAGAGAGACTTGGAGCAGAGAGGAATTACTGAACTATTTTTGGATCATAAAATCTGAGAACCAAGTTACTCTTCTACTCATTTAAAACTTATTTTCACATATATAGTATTAAAAATAAGGCCAAGGATTACTGAAATTATAATCTAGGACACATTCTGGTAATCATTTTCTATAAAGGGCCAGCTAGTAAATATTTTATGCTTTGCCAGTCATGTGCTCTCAAATGGAGCAGAACCACAACTCTGTTATTGTAGTACCAAAAACAGGCACAGACATACACAACAGAATAAGTGTGGCTACATTCCAATAACAGTTTATTTAATAAACAATAGATGATCTGTATTTGGCCAATTGGCCATAGTTTGCTGACTTTTAATCTAATATTTCATAGGATAATTATGATTTAAATGCCTAGAAAACTTCTTAGGCTTTCTATTCCATAGAAATAGGATACCTTATGTTGCTGATTTTATTTTAGAAAATCCACATTAAAACTTTTTTTGTACAAATTTAATAACAACTTTCAAGTATATTTTCTTAATTTAGCCCAAGACTGGGTCTATAGTCTAAAATTTTTAAGCAATTCTCATTATCCCAATTACAAATTTATTTTGCTTTGCTCTACTTTATCCTCAAGTTTCTCTTTCATGTTAATTGATTAAAACGTTTAAGTTCTAAGACAAAAATGAATCATTGGCCCATTTTTTTTGTTTGTTTGGTAACTCTGACTAACTTATCTTTGAAAACTGATGGGTGGGATTGATACCATTAATGGAAAGGCAAACTGCTCAAATCTACTACATCACTGCTCTAATCTTCTGCATCTTAGGGATCATCTGTGGATTCATAAAGCTATAAAGTCCATTTCTGTAAAATGATTGTCTTAAAATATATTTGAATGACTATTGGGTTCTAGGTGCAGAAACAAATGTTAGGATAAATGAAGTAATTTTTTTCCTCTTTTGGAGTAAAGTATTTTGTACATACTCCAGCCATTGCGGATACTTTTGTGACATTCCTATGAATGTAACAAATGATTCTAAACACATTACTGAATTTCATTCTCTATTTATATCTTAAAATTAAGCACTAGATTTTTCTTATGATCTGAAAGTTTCCCAACGTAGCTGCATGCCACTAACAATAATTTTGCCTTCTGCATTTCTCATCTTACTGGAAGAATAATATGTGTTTTCAAAGATTTGCCCTTAGCACTCAATATATTTTCTGGCAAAGTCACTTTTGATTCCTCTTCTTTCTTTCATTATTGGTCTGCTCCTCCTGCTTCTCCTGCATCTCCTTCTCTGTCTTATTCTTCTTTTTGAAAAAATATTCAGTTTATTGTAGTCTATTTTCTACTAGGGAAATCAAAAGAGAGAAAAGAGAATGAGAAGGTTAGGGAGACTATCTATACATATTCCATGAAATTAAAAATCTTTAGAAATTACTGCTTTACATATTATTTACTTTTATCTGAAAAGAATCAGCAATTTAATTTCTATGCCAATTTGAGTTTGAATAATATATTAATGTTTTCTTAAAAAGTTGGATAATCCAAGTCAACAATTAGAGATCTTCCATATTATCAATTTCAAGCTAAAATAAACCTTTATTTTTTGTTTGGAGCTAAATTTATATTAAACAAAAAAATATTATGTTTATTATCTATGACAGAATGTTTACATTTAATAGGCTTCTTGATATAAACAAGCAAAGTGAGACATCACAATTCAAATCATTTTTGCTTTTTTTTTTGGTCACACCAGGAACCAAATTGTCAGGCTCCTTGTGCTTGGACTTCTCACTCAGCCTCCAGAACTGGAAAAAATAAATATTTATTATTTAAGTCATCTAGTCTATGATATTTTGTTATAGAAGCCAGAGCAGATGAATGTAGTTGGAATAATTGCAGTTGGAATAATTGTGGAAACCATTGCATTTTATCTGAATTAATTTTTCAATAAAATTTTTTTAAAAGTTCTAAATACTTTAAATGTACTAAGCTCTATTTTGATTACTTAAATATATTAGGTAATTTAATTGTCATAACCACCATATATTTATAATGATGTTAATCATATTGGATTATGGCCAGCCCTAATGACAACACCTTAGTTGATTATATCTACAAAGATACTATTTTCAGGTAAAGTCACATTCACAGATATACCAGTTATTAAATATTTATATCTTTTTAGGGAAAGTCAATTCAGACTATGGGGAAAAAAAGTATTTTTTAATAATTTTTATTTTTCACATTTTATAAATGAGGAAATTTTGGCCTAAAATGCTAAAATAATTTATCAAGGTCACATGTCTAAGAAGTGACAAAATTTTATTTAGCTATATTGGTAAATCCCCCAAAAGTATTTATTATGTTCTCATATATTACTAACAAATTCTCATCTTTTATCATCCTTTTTCATCTAGGTAAAATGTATCTATAAATTTCAATTAAAATGAACTAGAATATTTTTTTTAAATGTAAATATGCTCACCTAAGATGGGCAAGTATATCTAAAAAAAACATACTTTCCCTCCATACTAAAAGCTATCATAACAAGTATAAAATAATTAAGTCGGAACCTAAATACAAACAAACAAACAAACAAAAAAAAAAAACAAAAAACAGAGTCTAGCGGTCTACTGGCTTTGGATGATATTGTTAGTTCTTTGCGTTTTTTTTTTTAAGCTTTGAAAAAGAGCTTATTGAACACTAGCAATAATTTATCAGGGTTTCTTACACATATTCCAGCAGTTTGCTCTTTTTATATGGTGTAGGAAAGCAAATAGCAATATTGTATGTTCTTCCCATACGATAAACTTCCAAGTGTACATTTTATTTTATTCATGATGAAGTAATTTTTTGTCAGTATTTTTTTAATAGCACAAATAACAATAAAATATTTCTTTAAAAAAGTGTACTGTATTCCAATCCAACAAATACAGATGGAACAGTAAAAAGTGGCATTTATATACAATGCACAAGATTCATGAAGGCAAGTTCATTTTGGACTATAGACAGTTATAACTCTAATATCTAGCACATTGACCAAGGGGGAAAATAACTATTACTTACATGAATGAAAAACATGGAAGACAATGCTTGTTTTCTTGAGGAGCTTGATATTTTTCTATAAGAGTAGGTAAATAAGGCAAATAGCAAATAAATATACTTCAAAATATTGTCATTAAATAAAATTCAGAAAAAGAGTAGGTCTTGTCTGTATTAAAAAAAAAAAAAAAAAGAGGGCGGAGCAAGATGGCAGCCGAGTAACAGCTTCCTTGCATCTGGGCACCGTGAGTCTGGGGAGATAGGACTCCAGGCATCTCTGGCTGGTGGGAACTGCCTATCATCACTCCTATGAGGATACAGGGAGTCAGCGAGAGACTTCTGGACCCCAAAAGGAGGAATAAAACAGTGGAAAACAAGCAAGTGGTGGCGTGTGTTCAATCCGTCTAAACCCGCCCACAACTGTAAGTTCAGTAGCAGCGAGACTGCAAACCAGAAAGGCCTTACCTGTGAACTGTTTTGATGTCCTTGGACTTGGCACTGAGTTGAACTGCCTTGGGGAAGGCCTGAGCGGGAGTGCGGAGAACTTTGGCCGTGGTCTAGGGCCCCAGTCTGAGCCGCTGAGCCAGACGGAGCTAATAGTGTTTGGCGGTGGGTCACACGGACCCATTGTCAGTGATCTGCCCCGGCAAGCTCCGCCCTCAGGGTCGCAGAGCTAGAAACGAGTGGGAGCTGGTAACCCAGCAACCAAGTAGCCTAAGGGTGGGGTCTGAGCCGCCTTGCAGCCCTAACCCTCAGGGGCAGAGTGAGACCGGTTTTGGCACACTGGGTAAGTGGATAGCCACTTCAGCAGTGATTGCAGCGAGAAAGCTGGGAAAGCTTCTGCTCAGCAAGTTTACAAGTTCAAAGTGCCTTTTAAGTGGGCTGAAGAGAGATTTAGGGTGTCTACCTGCTGGGGTTTCAGAAATCAGCAGCCTGCAGTCGTATCAGAACTGTGACTAACATCTCATACCCCAGAAGACCACGTGTTGCCCAGACAATATTCAATAACATATACAAACTGCATTGTTTTTGGTTGTGTATTTTTTTCTTTTTTTTTTTTTTGGTTGGTTGTTTTTTTTGTTTGTTTATTTTGACATTGCTGATGTTCTTTTGTTTTTTTAATTTCAATCTTTACCATACAGATCCCTTTTTCTTTCTCAATTTTCCTAGTTTAATTATAATTTCCCATTGCTGCCTTTTTTAATAACTTCAACTTCATTTTTGCTAGTGTTTCTACCGATATCATTTGGTTTTTCACCCAATTTTATCCCCGTAAAGTCTTCTGTTTGCTTGTTTTGGTTTGATTTATAGCATTTTTGTCTTTCCTCTCTACTTGGTGGAGGTGGGGTACTGTGTCTGATCAGGTTAGCAAAGAGCTGCTGACCTCAAGGGAACCACGCAACTGGGCACCCCCAGAAGGTGGGGTTTTTTAAGGTTGTGTCAAAGTACCCTACTGTACACCTATATTGCCCTGTCTCCCTCTTTCTGTGCCTCTCTTCTTTTTGTCAATATTCCTTATACCCACCCCCTCTCCTTTCTCTACCTTTCTTTTTTTCTTATCACTCGGTCCTCCTTTCTTTCATCCCCTTTTTTTGCTCTTCAACCTTCTCACCCTTCTGGTCCTATAACCCTTAGTCCACAGGCACAAGAACTTAAAGAGCAAGAGGAAGTGAAAGAAAAATTAGGGCAAGGAAACACATAAAAGAAATCACTCATGAGGAAGAATCAGCAGAAAACTCCAGGCAACATGAAGTACCAGTCTAGAACAACCCCACCAAGGGACCATGAGGTAGCTACTGCAGAGGATTCCACCAGTATAGAAATGTTAGGAATGACAGAAAGGGAATTTAGAATACACATGTTGAAAACAATGAAAGAAATGATGGAAACAATGAAGGAAATTGCTAATGAAGTGGAAAATAACCAAAAGGAAATGCAAACACAGAATCAAATAAGAGATGAACGATATGAAGAATATAAAAAGGATATAGCAGACCTGAAGGAAATGCAACAGTCAATTAGGGAACTTAAAGATGCAATGGAAAGTATCAACAACAGGTTAGACCATGCAGAAGAAAGAATTTCAGAGGTAGAAGACAAAGTTCTTGAGATAACTCAGACAGTAAAAGAGGCAGAAAAGAAGAGAGAGAAAGCAGAACGTTCACTGTCAGAATTATGGGACTTTATGAAGCGTTCCAACATACGAGTTATAGGAATTCCAGAAGGGGAAGAAGAATGCCCCAGAGGAATGGAAGCCATACTAGAGAATATTATAAAAGAAAATTTCCCAAACATCACCAAAGATTCTGACACACTGCTTTCAGAGGGATATCGGACCCCGGGTCGCCTCAACTCTAACCGAGCTTCTCCAAGACATATTGTGATGAACCTGTCCAAAGTCAAGACAAAAGAAAAGATTCTGCAAGCTGCCAGGAGTAAGCGCCAGTTGACGTACAGGGGCAAACCCATCAGAGTTACCGCAGACCTCTCTAATGAAACTTTCCAAGCAAGAAGACAATGGTCATCTACTTTTAATCTACATAAACAGAACAATTTCCAGCCCAGAATTCTGTACCCTGCTAAGCTAAGCTTCAAAATTGACGGAGAAATCAAATCATTTACGGATATACAAACATTGAGGAAATTCGCCACAACAAGACCAGCTCTACAGGAAATACTTCAACCTGTTCTGCACACTGACCACCACAATGGATCAGCAGCAAAGTAAGAACTCAGAAATCAAAGGACAGAACCTAACCTCCACACTGATGCAAAAGATAAAACTAAGCAATGGACTCTCACAAAATAAGATGAATAGAATACTACCACACTTATCAATTATCTCAATAAATGTTAATGGCTTGAATTCCCCACTGAAGAGACATAGATTGGCTGACTGGATTAAAAAACACAAGCCATCCATTTGCTCTCTGCAAGAAACACACCTGTCTTCAAAAGACAAATTAAAGCTCCGAGTCAAGGGTTGGAAGACAATTTTTCAGGCAAATGGAACTCAGAAGAAAAGAGGAGTTGCAAACTTATTTTCAGATACATGTGGATTTAAAGCAACTAAAGTCAAAAAAGACAAAGATGGTCACTTTATATTGGTCAAGGGAAAAATACAACAAGAAGACATTTCAATTCTAAATATTTATGCACCCAATATAAATGCTCCCAGATTCTTGAAGCAGACCTTATTCAGTCTGAGCAATATGATATCTGATAATACCATCATAACAGGGGACTTTAACACTCCTCTTACACAGCTGGACAGATCCTCTAAACAGAAAATAAACAAAGATGTAAGAGATTTAAATGAGACCCTAGAACAACTATGCTTAATAGATGCATATAGAATACTCCACCCCAAAGATAAAGAATATACATTCTTCTCATCACCCCATGGAACATTCTCCAAAATTGATCATATCCTGGGACACAAAACAAATATCAACAGAATCAAAAGAATTGAAATTTTACCTTGTATCTTTTCAGACCATAAGGCAATAAAGGTGGAACTCAAGTCTAACAAAAATGCTCAACCCCACCCAAAGGCATGGAAATTAAACAATCTTCTGTTGAATAACAGATGGGTGCAGGAAGAAATAAAACAGGAAATCATTAACTTCCTTGAGCATAACAACAATGAAGACACAAGCTACCAAAACCTGTGGGATACTGCAAAAGCAGTTTTGAGAGGAAAATTCATCGCTTTAGATGACTACTTTCGAAAAACAGAAAGAGAGCGCATCAACAATCTCACAAGAGATCTTATGGAATTGGAAAAAGAAGTACAATCTAAGCCTAAACTCAGTAGAAGAAAAGAAATATCCAAAACCAAATCAGAGATCAATGAAATTGAAAACAAAAGAATCATTCAGAAAATTAATGAAACAAGGAGTTGGTTTTTTGAAAAAATAAATAAAATAGATAAACCATTGGCCAGACTAAGTAGAAATAGAAAAGTAAAATCTCTAATAACCTCAATCAGAAACGATAAAGGGGAAATAACAACTGATCCCAAGAGATACAAGAGATCATCTCTGAATACTACCAGAAACTCTATGCCCAGAAATTTGACAATGTGAAGGAAATGGATCAATATTTGGAATCACACCCTCTCCCTAGACTTAGCCAGGAAGAAATAGACCTCCTGAACAGACCAATTTCAAGCACTGAGATCAAAGAAACAATAAAAAAGCTTCCAACTAAAAAATGCCCTGGTCCAGATGGCTTCACTCCAGAATTCTATCAAACCTTCAAGGAAGAGCTTATTCCTGTACTGCAGAAATTATTCCAAAAAACTGAGGAAGAAGGAATCTTCCCCAACACATTCTATGAAGCAAACATCACTGTGATACCAAAACCAGGAATAGACCCAAACAAAAAGGAGAATTTCAGACCAATCTCACTCATGAATATAGATGGAAAAATTCTCAACAAAATCCTAGCCAATGGATTACAGCTTATCATCAAAAAAATCATTCATCATGATCAAGTAGGTTTCATCCCAGGGATGCAAGGCTGGTTTAACATACGCAAGTCCATAAACGTTATCCACCATATTAACAGTGGCAAAAATAAAGATCACATGATCCTCTCAATAGATGCAGAAAAAGCATTTGATAAAATCCAGCATCCTTTTCTAATTAGAACACTGAAGAGTATAGGCACAGGTGGCACATTTCTAAAACTGATTGAAGCTATCTATGACAAACCCACAGCCAATATTTTACTGAATGCAGTAAAACTGAAAGCTTTCCCTCTTAGAACTGGAACCAGACAAGGTTGTCCTCTGTCACCTTTACTATTCAACATAGTGCTGGAAGTTCTAGTCAATACAATTAGGCAAGACAAGGAAATAAAGGGAATCCAAATGGGAGCAGAGGAGGTCAAACTCTCCCTGTTTGCTGATGACATGATCTTATACTTAGAGAACCCCAAAGACTCAACCACAAGACTCCTAGAAGTCATCAAAAAATACAGTAATGTTTCAGGATATAAAATCAATGTCCACAAGTCAGTAGCCTTTGTATACACCAATAACAGTCAAGATGAGAGGCTAATTAAGGACACAACTCCCTTCACCATAGTTTCAAAGAAAATGAAATACCTAGGAATATACCTAATGAAGGAGTTGAAGGACCTCTATAAAGAAAACTATGAACTCCTCAGAAAGGAAGTAGCAGAGGATATTAACAAATGGAAGAACATACCATGCTCATGGATGGGAAGAATCAACATTGTTAAAATGTCTATACTTCCCAAAGCAATCTACCTATTCAATGCCATTCCTATCAAAGTACCTACATCGTACTTTCAAGATTTGGAAAAAATGATTCTGCGTTTTGTATGGAACCGGAAAAAAACGCGTATAGCTAAGGCAGTTCTTAGTAACAAAAATAAAGCTGGGGGCATCAGCATACCAGATTTTAGTCTGTACTACAAAGCCATGGTGGTCAAGACAGCATGGAACTGGCACAAAAACAGAGACATAGATACTTGGAATCGAATTGAACACCAAGAAATGAAACTAACATCTTACAACCACCTAATCTTTGATAAACCAAACAAGAACTTACCCTGGGGGAAAGACTCCCTATTCAATAAATGGTGTTGGGAGAACTGGATGTCTACATGTAAAAGACTGAAACTGGACCCACACCTTTCCCCACTCACAAAAATTGATTCAAGATGGATAAAGGATTTAAATTTAAGGCATGAAACAATAAAAATCCTCAAAGAAAGCATAGGAAAAACTCTGGAAGATATTGGCCTGGGGGAAGACTTCATGAAGAAGACTGCCATTGCAATTGCAACAACAACAAAAATAAACAAATGGGACTTCATTAAACTGAAAAGCTTCTGTACAGCTAAGGACACAATAACCAAAGCAAAGAGACAACCTACACAATGGGAAAGGATATTTGCATATTTTCAATCAGACAAAAGCTTGATAACTAGGATCTATAGAGAACTCAAAGTAATCCACATGAAAAAAGCCAACAATCCCTTATATCAATGGGCAAGAGACATGAATAGAACTTTCTCTAAAGACGACAGACGAATGGCTAACAAACACATGAAAAAATGTTCATCATCTCTATACATTAGAGAAATGCAAATCAAAACAACCCTGAGATATCATCTAACCCCGGTGAGAATGGCCCACATCACAAAATCTCAAAACTGCAGATGCTGGCGTGGATGTGGAGAGAAGGGAACACTTTTACACTGCTGGTGGGACTGCAAACTAGTACAACCTTTCTGGAAGGAAGTATGGAGAAACCTCAAAGCACTGAAGCTAGACCTCCCATTCGATCCTGCAATCCCATTACTGGGCATCTACCCAGAAGGAAAAAAATCCTTTTATCATAATGACACTTGTACTAGACTGTTTATTGCAGCTCAATTTACCATTGCCAAAATGTGGAAACAGCCTAAATGCCCACCAACCCGGGAATGGATTAACAAGCTGTGGTATATGTATACCATGGAATACTATTCAGCCATTAAAAAAAATGGAGACTTTTCATCCTTCGTATTAACCTGGATGGAAGTGGAAGACATTATTCTTAGTAAAGCATCACAAAAATGGAGAAGCATGAATCCTATGTACTCAATCTTGATATGAGGACAATTAATGACAATTAAGGTTATGGGGGGGGGGAAGCAGAAAGAGGGATGGAGGGAGGAGAGTGGGGCCTTAGTGTGTGTCACACTTTATGGGGGCAAGACATGATTGCAAGAGGGACTTTACCTAACAATTGCAATCAGTGTAACTGGCTTATTGTACCCTCAATGAATCCCCAACAATAAAAAAAAAAAAAAAAGAAAGGTAAGTTTATCTAGAATTAGCAATGTTAGATAAGACAAGAGAGCAATATTTTGGTAGAGAACAAGGAATAATTATTACAATCTTTCAGGGTGAAAAAATGGTAAGGTCTTAAAATTCCCATGACCCCCACAGATATATTCTCACATTCCATCCATCAGCAAAGTCTTCTCATCTACTCTTAATATTACTCAAAATCTAACCACATTCTTCTCTTTCTCTGATACCATCTGAGTCCAAGACTAATTATCTCCCACCTACATTGTTAAATAGCTGTCTAAATGATCTCCCTATTTTTGTCCTTTCCCTGATTCATTTATTCTCAACACCATTGCCAAAAACACCCCTTTATAATTTCAGTGGTCATTTCCCTATGCAAAATGCTACAGTGTCTCTTTGTCACATTCAGATGAAAATCCAACTCTTATAATGATCTACAACACATTCTGACCTTTTCTTGTTTTTCCTTTTCTACTTCGTTTCAGCTATACTGACCTTTTTGTGATTTCTTAAAGAATATAGGAATATTCCAACTTCAAAATGTTTGCATTCTTTTCCTCTGCCCATTTTTCTTTTTTTCAAAACATGGGTTCCATTCACTCAGTCAGTTTTTCCAAGAGTCTGATCAAAATGTCCATACACTTGTACTTTTAGTGGGTACGCTGTTAGGAAAAACAACAACAACAACAACAACAACAACAACAAAAATATATATATATATATAAAACATACCCACATTTATGGTTTTATCTATATTTTTCTTCATAGACTTTATTATCAACAAATATGTTATACATTTACTTTTTTTTTTCACTTTTTATTCTGTCTTCTCCACTAGATAGTAATCTCCATGACTCCTAGGATTCTACTTCTTTTGTTTACTGCTCTACCTATATTTTCAGGGATTATTCCTGGCACAAATTATATACCCAATAATCTTTTGTTGAATGAATGAATGGTTGATACTTGATGTTTTAAACCTAAAAACTATGATAAGGAGTATGGAAGACACCATTAATTTTTTCTATTCAGTTATCGTTACTTGATTTTTTTCTTGGCGTTAGAATCCTGATTTTTAAAATGTGTTATGTAATGGTGTGCTTCATATGTTCTTTCCTTAGTAATAATGTTCATCAATAAATTACAATCTATGATTATCAGTAAGTTGAAGTCCTTTTGCCAGTAATCTGTTTAGGCAGATGAGAATCTGACTTCCATAAATAATGAGGTATAAAGGGAAATCTTATAGGCTAAATGAGAAAGCTTATTTTCCTAGTATTAAAAATAAATGTGCCTTTCTTGTTTTGGATTTTCATTTTATGTATGTATGTATTTATTTATCTTTCGCTTCATATAAAAAAAAGAATTAGAAACAGCCTACCCAGATTTATAATTTCAATATCATGGAAGATGAGTTATATTTAACATATATAGCAAGCAAAAAACTCAAAAAAACAAAAATAAAGGTAATTACTAAAGATATCCTAAGAAACGCAGTTGGATAGAGATAAGCTATTATATATTTCTGAAATCCTGAATAATCAAATCAGAAACAAACACAATAAATTATGAGAAGATCTGTTATTCATCACATCAAATATTTTTAATAGTTGTTCAGGAGAAACACAGATATTCATTGGTACTAACATGTATAGAAAACAATTTTTATTATCCCTAGTTGGCAATATCCTCAGCAATGCACCTGAACAATTAAAAAGTTCCTAATTATCACTATCTACCCCATATTACTTCTTTTGAAGCTACTATTTTATCTTGGCATAATTATTACATCAATGTTCTTCTGTTTTGCTTCCTTGAGTCTAGTTTTATACCCAATGATAACTATAATTTAAATCTTATTATAGAATGCCAAGATACTTCAGACAAAAAAAAAGTAAAAATGTAGACATTATCTTTACTCTTATGTAATTTACACTATGGATAGTAAAGATATATATAAGTAAAAAGACATGGAGATACATGTTTTTATCTTTGGAAGGGTAACTTAAGGAAGATGAACATTCCATCTCAGAACAACATCAACAAAGCCAAATTTGTTAAAGCAAAAAAGCAACAACAATAAATAAACTGAAGATCTTCCAAAGAAATCATAAGTTGAAGTTGGGATCTGAGAACAAAATTGATTATAGAATTGAACCAACAATTACGAAGACATTTTCCCCCTGAGAACATTTGCCAGTTAATGACACTGAAAAAAGGCCCAGAAACAAAAAAATTATTAAGAATAAGAGAGGACAGCAGATTTTATTTTTACAATCATACAATGCTAGAAAAAATAGTAAGGCCAAAGTGAAATGAAAGTTTGAAAAATATTGGTAGCTAAGATACCAGTGAGAAGAGAGGATCAGAAACATTAACCTTTCACTTAGTTATTTTCCCCCATGTCAAATGCAATATGAAAGGCAGTCACATCATACAGAGGAATTAAAAATTAGAGTCCATGGCACCCCAAATTGGAATGGTCCATACTTTTGTATGTGATCCTTAGAGGACTATATCTTAGAAATGTAGATAAATCTCTTGCATAAAAACCTCAGGAAACAAAACAAAATGAAACTCTTCAACATTGTAGCACAGATTTAAGCAAGTTCATGTGTTATACCTTTATTGTATCCGTCTAAAAGAGAATATGGTGAGATTTTTCTGGAAAAATAAATCATTAAGAGGCTCTTACATTTTTTATAGTTGATGCCCAATGTTAAAATACCAAGAATGAAGAAGGAAAAGGAAAATTAATGAAAACAGACCTCCATATCAGTTATTGAATTTATTGGTAATTGTCTTTAAATACAAAATGATCCATATGTCAAAAGATTTGATGTATGATAGTTATTCCATAAAACTAATTAAGAAAAAATTAAATAATAAATCCAGGATTTAATAAAACTGATATTAAAAATTCAATACATAGATTTTTCAGGAAATTGGAAAAGATAGAACAAATCACTGAACTAGAGAAAGTCAATATCAAATATTCTAATGGAAGGAAGCAAAACGGTTGGAAAAAATATAGGTGGGAGAGGAAATTTTTATAATTTATTTATTTATATCTATTTATTTTAACCATCTCATGACACACTGAAGGATAGGAAATATGACTTTAGTGTAATTGGAATTTCAGAGGCCAAGAAAAAAGAGAACAATTCAGGAGAAATGTTTAAAAAATAATGGGTATGGCACTAAATCTGGACACTTCAGTGAATACATCTATCTCCATTAATCCAGGTCCATCTACTTTTGCATCCTTTCTTCTGTGGACTAATACCCTTAGTTTCTATCCATATCTATGTTCCATTTTCTGCCAAAATATAGTAAGAAATTCTTGCAATTATTTTGATCTGTGAGTTATTTTCTCCTGGGTTATAGCGTATATCAAATCCCCAGATTATAGTAACATTTGACCAGTAGCTACAAGTCTAGGAGCAACAGGGAGTGACTGTAGTGGGTTGTAAATAAAATGAACATCAATTTCCTAGGCATCTTTCACAAATGAAGCTATCATTCTGTTTTTAAGAACAAAGAGCTTGTCTGCTCAGAAACCAGAAAGCAAACTACTTTCATTGAAAAGAATCTACCCTATTATATATTATAGTCTATATCATCATTGTTACCAAAACATTAAAGTATAACAACCACATAAGCTTCCAAAATGCATATGTCAGTTGGTGCTTCATCACAATTTTTCACAAGTAATAGCTTGGTTGAGATTCCACTGCTTATCAGAGGTCACAAGTATTCTATTTCCCATTGCCAAGTTGCTCAGCCCTGTACTCAAGCTCAAGCACAAAGTTAGCCCTCAAATCTCAGTTTTAGGATCTTGGATCACTCCTGAGCCAAATTTTATGTCAGTCTGAATCCAATGAAGAAACAAAAATCACAAGGTGATATGAACTACGAACAGGGAAATTTTAAGATAAAGTATGTTTAAAGGATGATAAAGTAGTTAGAGGCTATAAGAATTCTTTTTTTTTTTTTTTGTAGAGACAGAGTCTCACTGTACCGCCCTCGGGTAGAGTGCCGTGGCGTCACACGGCTCACAGCAACCTCTAACTCTTGGGCTTACGCGATTCTCTTGCCTCAGCCTCCCGAGCAGCTGGGACTACAGGCGCCCGCCACAACGCCCGGCTATTTTTCTGTTGCAGTTTGGCCGGGGCTGGGTCCGAACCCGCCACCTTCGGTATATGGGGCCAGCGCCCTACTCACTGAGCCACAGGCGCCACCCTATAAGAATTCTTAATATGGCATCTTAGTGCTAAGAGAGACTGCCCAAAGAGGTCCTATCTAGAAAGGCGCCCCACTCTCAGACTTGTGTGCAGATCTCCTTAGAGAAGTATAGTTGCTAACCACTTGATGAGAGAGAAGTTCACTGGCTTGACTGGCCCAGTCCTCATTCACTGTTTTGGTTCAAACAGGGACAAACATTTAGAGAACAAGAGGGACATGGGTGAGCCACAGCCACTGGCAAGGCACATGGACATGTCAGAGGGAATAAGGGCACCACTACAGGAAGAAGGCCTGGAATGTATGATGTCCGTGTTAGGAGTTCCACAGTGTCAACAAGGATGTAATATCAGGAAAGCCTTGGGAAATAAAGACCTAGGACCTTGGGACAAGTCAATAGAGAAATGTTGAGTGAGCAAAAGTAGTGTAGCATAAAGGGTTAGTGTTGAAATAAATACAGGGTGATAATCACCAGCCAGAGTATGCAACCTCTGGAAATGGAGGAGTGACCTTGGTTGAGGAAGCTAAAATTGTACTCGTAGTCGGAAAGAAACTTTTAGAGGAAATATGCCCATTAAAATAATGCATTGAAGAGTGAATTTTGAACAGAGAAGTAATACATTGATATCTGTCACAAATATTAAATAATTATAAATATATATATTATTTAATATATAGAGTTAGTACCACTTGTATCTCTTGATGTCAGTTGATTCGCTTTTATAATAGTATTTGAATCCCTGATCTTACTTACTTCCTACTTACTAAGTCAATAATCATAGGTTACTATGTGTTTCTTCATTATACTTTTATTTATATTATTTATATTCATATACATTTATATTTATATTCATACACTTCTTAAAAAAATCTAGATATTAAATAGAAATCTATATAATACAAAATGCTTACAATGAAGACACAATTTCTCATTCAAGGGCAACATGCAAAATATTAATATGTAAAAATATTTATTTTATTGGATAAATTGTGTAGTAGACACACATATCCTTCTATTTTCATTAAAAATTCTAAAAAGTTTGCAGTTCTAGACCTTTTCACAATTTGGGTTTAATTCATTTTGTACAGCTGCTCAGTCAGCATGTGTCCACTAACACATCATATGCTTTGTCACATAATATGGTGTGATTTAGTGAGAAGGAGAGATCATTCCTCTCAGGGAATGAGGTGACTCTGGACACCGGTTGTCAGTTATTAAAAGTTTTGGTTTTAAAACTTCTTTAACAAATGGATGTGTTTGATCTGCTTCACACTATAGGTTTCTTTATGGAAATGTATTGATAAATTTTTCTAAGTAGTTTTAAAAAATATATTCTAGTTAATTTTGAATGTAATACAACCTTGAAAAAGTACATGTTGCTTAATTATTGAATGTACATTATTCCTCTTAAATTGCCATGGATTACTTGATATTTCCTTTTCTTTTTCTTAGGAGGACAAAGTATTGTTATTGCTGTTTCTACAGTTCCAGCATTGAAAGAAAATCTTTAAAAATTATAACAAAACCTGTGGCTCAGTGAGTAGGGCGCCAACCCCATATACCGAGGGTGGTGGGTTCAAACCCGGCCCTGGCCAAACTGCAACAAAACTAGCCAGGCATTGTGGCAGGCACCTGTGGTCCTAGCTACTGGGGAGGCTGAGGCATGAGAATCACCTAAGCCGAGGAGCTGGAGGTTGCTGTGAGCTGTGATGGCACAGCACTCTACCAAGTGCAATAAAGTGAGACTCTGTCTCTACAAAAAAAAAAAAAAAAAATTATAACAAAACCCAAGCATTCATGTATCCATAACTTTGACATAAAATATATTGATATTTTTGCTTGCATATTTATAAGCCACATAGTTTGTGATTTATTTACTTTGATATATTGTAAATTGTGAACATTCTGAATTATATAATATTCCATGAATATTTTAATAAAAGAATTAATCTCTGTTATGACTCTCTCAGATCCCTATATTTTAAATGTAAAAGCTGGTATGTCAATAAAAATAAACATAGTATAACTAAATTATTTAAATTATTAGTTTATTCATTTCATAAAACATTTATTTAAGGATCTGATAACTCTAAAGGAAAACATATGGTCTGTCCTCAATGAAAAAGGGGGAAATTTTAATGTATATTACTTCATTGTTTCTTATTAAATGTCTAATTCCTACGTATTAAGACCTCTTTAAAATGACGGCAATAGTGAGAATTGATTAGGAAGTAAAAAGTTATTTTCCATAAATGTAAATCTGGATTATACTCCTTTGCAATTGGCCAAAAGGGGTGGTTTTACTTGTGTTTGATGTCAGCCCCATTTAAACCTGCGATCAGAATTGGGTTGATCATAATCCCAACAGCTCCTGTGAAATTCTTTTCCATTAAGTTCTCTCCTACTTTGTAGTGACAGGACAATAAGATATTTTCATGTTACAACAGATATACCTTAACCAGGTGAATATGCCTCTTTGTACACAAAGTTGAGTCTTGAGTAAAAATATACACCCTGAATGGATCCCTGAAAGAAATGGTGGTTATTTCCAGAGCAGTGACTAGAGATTTGGTCACAGAAGAGCAGAGAACCTGCACTCCTGCGTGACGTCTTCTGATTTATAATGAAGTGGAGTGATTACTCTTCCTTCCATCTTTAGTCCTCAATGTCTAGAGGAAAAAAGCATTTTCTAGTGTAAAGAGTATTCTGCAAAGATAATTTGACTGCTTGTGGTTGACTATCAAACAATGAATTTGTCCTTAAGAGATGATGTCTAACTAGGTACATACCCAGAAGACCAAAAATCACAATATAACAAAGACATCTGTACCATAATGTTTATTGCAGCCCAATTCATAATTGCTAAGTTATGGAAGAAGCCCAAGTGCCCACCAACCCATGAATGGACTAGCAAATTGTGGTACATGTATATCATGGAATATTATGCAGCCTTAAAGAAAGATGGAGACTTTACCTCTTTCATGTTTAAATGGATGGAGCTGGACCATATTCTTCTTAGCAAAGTATCTCAAGAATGGAAGAAAAAGTATCCAATGTATCAGCTGTACTATAAAGTTAATTTATAGCTTTCACATGAAGGCTATCACCCAACTATAGCATAAGAATATGGGGAAAGGGCCAAGGGACGGGAAGGGAGTGGGGAGGTCAGGGTGGAGGGAGGGTAATAGGTGGGGCCACACATAAGGTGCATCTTAGAATGGGTACAGGCGAAACCTACTAAATGCAGAATACAAATGTCTACATACAATAACTAAGAAAATGCCATGAAGGCTACGTTGAACAGTTTGATGAGAATATTTTAGATTGTATATGAAACCAGAACATTGTACCCCTTGATTGCACTAATGTACACAGCTATGATTTAACAATAAAAAAAGAATAAAGAAAAAAAAGAGAGAGATGATATCTAAAAATCAAATGCTGACATACAATTCATTCTTTCTTCTAGTAAGAACAGTTCTGTGGTACCCCAGTGTTTAATCACAATAAAGTGCCATTACAAATTTAAAGAAGGAATGTTAATTACTAGATATTTCTATCATAGGAATTCTTATTCTAACAGCAAATTCTTATATTAACACTAAGTCATTTTCTTTAAAAAAAAAAATGATCTCAGGACAGCTCTACTTGCTGGGATACAAAATTTAAAAGCACAAGGAGAAATAAAATGTAACAGGAATAAGTGGGAAAGTGCTTGTTTTGCCAATATTTTAAGTCTCCCCTTTAGACAGTAATGTACTTCATGATGCCAGGTGCTATATTGTTTTTGCTTATTTTTATATCCCCAGAACTTTTTGATTCATGCCTGAAGAATAATACAAGGTATCCCAAAAGTCACCTCTTAAGTTTCCATACATAGGGAAAACGGAAAGTTATAGCTAAATTTACCTTTATGTAAAAAATATTCATTACAAAATTTTACAAAACTTTATAAAATATTCTCTACATGTGTGCAATCTCTCTGTAAAATTTCATAATGGATATTTCATACACAAAGTTTCATTTAGCTACAATTTCACGTTTTTCTTATTTATGGCAACCTTAGGGAAGACTTTTTGGAAATTGTGTAGGGTATATCTCAACTGGCAAGAGACTTTGCTTTTCTCCTGTGGCCTTCTTCCACCATAGGCTAGGAAATTTCTATTTCAATATAGAAATCCAAAAAGATAGTAGAACTTAGCTAATTTGTTTGCCTTTTTTTCAGGGATTACTAGTCCTATACTATCCCCTCTTCAATGACTGAAAATAACGTTTTATATGTTTTGTTCAGGTTTGTAAATGTATAGTTATGATTTTCTTTTCTTTTTCTTTCTTTCTTTTTTTTTTTTGCAGTTTTTGTATAGGGATTGGTTTGAACCTGCTACCTCCAGTATATGGGGCTGATGCCCTACTCCTTTGAGCCTTATACTTACGTTTTTAATAATTGCAGAGTATACAAGGGTCCTTATCTAGCAAAAGCAATCAATATAACCTGTTTCTGTGTACCCTCAATGAATCCCCAACAATAAAAAAAAAAAAGATAGAATTAAGAATTAAGGGGAAGAGTGAGGATATATATGAGAAAGATGGATATTGTTTCCTTTCTGATGTGTTGATTTTGAGGAAATTAAAAGAGGGTCCAGTGGATATGAATTCTAGGAAGTTGAAGCTTAGAAAAGCGGTCTATGTTACAGATAGCAACAGAGAAGAAAAACTTAAATGTCGAAAATCTTATGGCTGTTACTTGTTCTGCCTTCATAATACTAGTACCTTATAATGTTAATTTAAAAATAAAGTATCACAGATCATGAGGATCATTTTTAAATTTAAGATATATGTCAACATATAATCAATTGTCACAATAAATTGATTGCCCAAGGGAGAGATCCAAGGTAGTCTTCTTTTCAGCATAAATAATATGTGATTCATTACAACAGACATAATTTCAAGAAAATGGTATGTTTTCTATTAGTTTTTTCTTATTTATTTATTTATTTTTATTGTTGGGGATTCATTGAGGTTACAATAACCCAGGTTACACTGATTGCATTTGTTAGGTAAAGTCCCTCTTGCAATCATGTCTTGTCCCCAGAAGGTGTGGCACACACCAAGGCCCTGCCCCCCTCCCTCCTTCCCTCTGTCTGCTTTTCCTCCAACCCCATAACCTTAATTGTCATTAATTGTCCTGATATCAAAATTTAGTACATAGGATTCATGCATGCAGCATTTAAAGAAAATACCCTTTGCATATACATATAATTTGTGCGCTCACTGTATTTACTGAGCTTTCATCATTTGTCACACACTGTTTCTAAAAGCCAAAGATATAATAAGAACCCAGAAAGCCAAGGAATGTATTCTCATTTTATTGGAATGTGAAGACATCAAAAAATAAAATGAGTTTTTATTTTAAAAAATAAAATTTTTTAAATTTTAAATTCACAAATGAACAAATAAGTAAAGTAAGGCAATTGAGAGTGTAGTGAAGTGGTATTTTAATACTGTAGTTAAGGAAAGCCTTAATACTTAAGTGGTGCTAAACCCAAATATAAAGAAGGAATAACCCCTGTAAAGGACAGTGAGTGCAGTACTGTCAAACCAGTAACTAGCTATTTGTGTGCAAAACATGCAAGAATGTGAGAATGACTGAAACGGAGTTAGCAAATAAATAGAATGGTGTATGAATAGTAGCTCTGCCATTGTGCAGTGTGTGTCTAGCAATTGATACCAACTTATACTATTATATACCTGTTATCTCAGGAAGAAATTGTATAATAAAAATAACAAAAGAGTATCATGTGTTAAAAGGTAATTGTGGAGAATGATCCACTTTAAAAAGAGAGATTCTAGAAGACTCTAAAATGACAATACTTGACCAGAGTTCTAAACAAAGTAAGGAAGTGAATCATGAAGAGATTTCTGGGAAAAACTCCAGGTAGTTGCTTCTGAGAAATAGCAGTAAGTTCACTTTGGCCTGAATATAACTTCTGAAGGGAAGAATTAAAGTCAGTAATTTTAGAGTAAAAGATTTGAGGCAGTTCATATAGAGCCTTTTAGACTATGATCAAGTACTTGAGATTTTTGAGGATAGATTTGAAGATTTGGGGAAAGAGAGTGGCATCCGTATCTTTCGCTGAAGGTATAACATTGTTTCACCATGATGAGTTTTACAAACAAGTAGCATATAGTTTTTAGAGAAAAAGAAAAGAAGCAATGATATCACTTCTGAAATTATCCCAGGAGTCAAGTTGAGAGAGGTTGGAGGCAGGGTGTAGGTCACAATGGTCCTGCATAGTGGGCAATTTGTAGTATATTTGAGATAGCTTCAGAGGACATAGGAAAAGATTGTATGTTGAGTATTAAAGGAATCAAGTAAACTCTTTTTAATAAGATCTCACTGTTCTCTTTCAACCTCCAATTATCAGATTTTGATCAGATTGTTATTTTGTTTCCATTTAATACTTTTACTTTTCAAATATGAGAATGAAAGGGAAAAGAACAAATAATCTCTTTCTAGTTTTTACCCTTGTTTCCCACTGTTAGTTCTTTTTACTCAGACATATATGTATACTTCTGCACATAATTACATATTTTTGTATAGAACGAATAGAACATTCAATGCCTGATGAGCATCACAATAAACTTTTCTCTTAAGTACACTTTCTTACAGTGCCAGACACAAAATGTCCAGGAGTTCTTTAGCACTTTTCTACAGACATCAATGTTTCTATTCCCTGCTCAGCAGAGTTCTGTATTCAGTGACATTACAAAGTCATTTGAAGGGAAGTTGCCTGGTGAGAAAGAAGCTGATAGTCTTCTTCATCTTTTAAGTAACTGAAAAATGTTTCAGTAGGACAAATTTCACAGTGTTCTAAATCATTTTTTTCCTTTCTAAGTGAACATGTGAAGTCTGGAAAGTTAAGAAATGTTGTGCTAATTGCTTGGTATGAAAGGACATCTTTCTACACTCTTTGAATTTCTCATTAAAGACACTGAGTACCTAAAGAGAGAATGGCTAACTCATGTAGGGTAAGATTTTTTTAATTTTGCTTTACATTTCTGTACAGTAAGCATTGCAAAAGAAAATGAGGAGCCCCCTTCTTTCTTAAAACCTATGTAAATTTCAGTTCAATCCTTTTACTCTTATGTAATGTATTTAAGATACGTTTTAAAGAATAATTAAGATCTCAAACGAAGAAAGAGACTGGGAAGACATACACAAAGAAGAATGAAAACTTGAAGGCACAGCGTAAGCACAGGCAAAGAAAATATGCACTATATAGAGTTAAACAGGCAAGCAAGACTTTATTTAAGGTTGTTATGATGGGAGTCAAAACCATTGCAATAGAGGTGGAAAATGGAATTTAGGCCAGGCACAATGGATCATGATTGTAATTCTAGCACTTTTGGAGGCCAGAGTGGTAGGATTGCTTGAGTTCAGGAGTTGTAGACCAGCCTGAGCAAGAATGGGACCCATCTGTACTAAAAATAGAAAAATTAACTATTTTTGGGCACCTGTAGTCCAAGCTATTTGGACAGCTAGGGCAGGAAGACCATTTGAACGCCGGAGTTTGAGGTTGCTCTGAGGTAGGCTGCAGCCATTGTAGTTTAGCCTGGAGCAAGATAATAAAACTCTGCCTCAAAAAAAAAAAAATGAAAAAAATTCTATGACTTTGTTTGGGCATGAAGATTTCAGTTGCTATTGACTTCAACTTTTAATCCATGAACAATACAAGGAATAATTTCTATTCTTTTAAATTTGTTGAGGTTACACTTATGTCCTAAGGTATGATCAATTATGGAAGATGATCCACAGGCTGGTGAGAAGAATGTATGTTCAGTTTTGTTAGGACGAAATGTTCTATAGATGTCTGTTAAGTCTATTTGTTCAAGGCTTATGTGTGAGTTTATTGTTTCTTTATTTAGTTTCTTCTTGAAGTCTTTATCCAGTACTGTTAAAGGGTGTTAAAATCTCTAACTATTATCATCCAAGAATATATCATTTTGCTCAGATCATTTAGTTTTTGTTTTATAAATCAAGGATATTCAATCTGGGTTCACAAATGTTAGTTATTGAAATGTCTTCATCTTCTATGCTTCCCAAGACATGTATGCAGTATCCATCCATGTCTTTTCTTCTTTTTGTTCATTTAAATCCAATTGTATCTGTAAATGAGATAGAAACCCCTGCTTTTTTCTTATTTCCATTTGGCTTGGTTATTGTTTTCCATTGCTTCACCCTGTGTCTTGTTTTATCCTTTGCAGTTTGTTGTGTTTCTTTCTTTCTTTCTTTTTTTTTTTTTTCATTTTTTGAGACAGAGTCCCAAGCTGTTGCTCTGGGTAGAGTGCCATGGCATCATTGCTCACAGCAACCTCAAACTCTTGGGCTTTAGCGATCCTCTTGCCTCAGCCTCCCAAGTAACTGGGACCACAGGTGCCCGCCACAACACCTGGCTATTATTGGTTATAGTTGTCATTGTTGTCTGGAGGCCCAGGCTGGATATGAACCCACCAGCTCTAATGTATGTGGCTGGTGCCTTAGCTGCCTGAGCTACAGGCACTGAGCCTCATTCTGTTTCTTGAATAAATATATATCTGGCCTGCACTTTTGTATCCAGTCTGAGATCCTGTGTATTCAATCCATTCACATTTATTGAGGGAATGGATAGGCATCATGGGGTTTTGGTAATCTTGTTTGTCAGAGGTTCAGAGCTTATTTTTGTCCCTTTGGCCATTGTAGAACCTAGGCTAGGCCTTGTTCTTTAATTTCTGTGTGTGTTTACTTTGGTGGTGAGCCATCCTGGTGGTCATAGTGAAGCATGAGTCTGAGTACTTCCTGTAGAGCTGGTCTAGTTATGGGAAATTTCCTCGACATTTGGATATCAGTAAAACATTTCATTTTTCCATCACAAATGAAACTGAATTCAGTAGGATACAGGATCCTGGGGCTGAAAATCCTTTCAAACAATCCTTGTTTAAGAAGCTTAAAGGTTGATGACCATTCTCTTCTGGATTGAAAACTTTCAGCTGAAAGATCTGTGGTCTTCATGATATTTTTTTTCCCAGGCCTAATGTAGCTTTATTTTTTTTCCTTTTTTTTTTTAATTAAATCATAGCTGTGTACATTAATGCAATCATGGGGTACAATGTGCTGGTTTTATACAGAATTTGAAATATTTTCATCGCACTGGTTAACATAGCCTTCACAGCATTTTCTTAGTTATTGTGTTAAGACATTTATATTCTACATTTAGTAAATTTCACATGTACTCTTGTAAGATGCACTGTAGGTGTTCTAGGTGTTCTTATGCCTGGCTGCTTGCCGGTTTTTCTCTTCATATTAACTTTGGAATAGTTAATTATAATGTGTCTAGAAGATGCTTTGTTTGGACTGAGTCATGCTGGAGTTATGAAATTATCTACTATCTGAATTTTTGTGTCTCTCCCAATGTTTGGGAAATTCTCCACCATAATGTCTTGGTAAGTCAGATGTTTGATCTTTTGAAATAATCCCATAACTCTTTCAGGGAATATTCTCATTCTGTTCTCCTTTTTTCTGCCTCTTTGAATGCTTGGGAGAGTTCAAAAGTCTTGTCTTCAATTCCTAAAATTCTTTTCTCTCCCTATTCTACCCTATTACTGAGATTCTCTACTGGGTTTTTGTTTTTTTTTTTTTTTGTGTGTGTGTGTTTGTTTATTTGAAACAGTCTTAAGCTGTCACCCTGGGTGGAGTACCGTGGCATCATAGCCCACAGCAACATCAACTCAGGCTCAAGTGATCCTCTTGCCTCAGTTTTTCTATTTTTAGTAGAGATTGGATCTTGTTTTTGCTCGGACTAGTCTTGAACTTATGAGCTCAAGAAATCCACCTGCCTCAGCTTCCCAGAGTGCTAGGATTATAGGCATGAGCTATCATGCCTGGCCACTCTTGACTCTGTTTTGAAGCTACTCAAATGCATTTTTCAATTCCTTAAGCTCTACTCTATCTTTATTCATTATGTCCATAATCTTGGTGACTTTGTGTTTTAATTCATTAATTTATTGAGATGACTTTTGGAATATTTTTTGGTCTTAAATATTTCCATCTTCTCCTCAATTCCAGTCATCTTATTTGCCAACCATGTTCTACATTATATTTCTGAAATTTCAGCAATTTCTCTATGAATGATATTTTCTGGTGCACCTCCCTGGGAAACTCTTGGGGGAGTTGATCTGCTCTTTTCATGTTGCCAGAATTCTTCAGCTAGCTGCTCCTCTTGAGTATTTTTAGCCTTTAAAAAATATATATATTAATAATACCTTTTTAGTTGAAAAGATCTATGTTCCTGAATAGTTATTGAGTTATAATCTAATTGGAGACCCCTCAGGAACACTCTACTGACTCATTTAGCAACTAAAACTGGCCAGATGAGACTGAATCAAAAAGCCACAGAAACTGGGGCTAACCACCCCCCTCCCCAGTAAGCTGAAGCTTGTGCTTATGGCCTTTTCCCTACAGTCTACCAAATTAATGCCCACAAATGGGGAGCCTCCATATATGCCAATAACAGTCAGCTTAGCATAAAACCAAAGACTCTAGGAAGATGAAAGGAAGCCCAAGGAAAATGAAATACCTAGGAATATACTTAACAAAGGAAGTGAAAGATTTCTATAAAGACCACTGTGAACTCTGAGAAAAAGAAATACCAGAAGATGTTAACCACTGGCAGAACATACCGTGTTCATGACTGGGAAGAACCAATATAGTTAAAATGTCCATGTTACCCAAGGCAATCTACAGATTTAATGCAATCCCCATCAAAGCACCAGTATCATACTTTAAAGAACTTGAAAATGTAGTACTTCATTTCATATGGAACCAGAATAAAACCCTAATTAGTCAATATAATTCTCCGAAATGAAAACAAACCTGGAGGAATTATGTTACCAGACTTCAGGTTATACTACAAATCTATAGTTATCAAAATAGCATCGTACTAGCACAAAAATAGAGATGTAGATCTATAGAATAGAATATAGAATCTAGAGATGAACCTAGACACATGTCACCAATTGATCTTTGCTAAACCTAACAAAAGCATGTACTGAGGAAAAGAATACTTATTTAATAAATAGTGCTGGGAAAACTGGTTAGCTACATGTAGAAGACTGAAACTGGACCCACATCTCTCAACAGGGACAAAAATTCTCACTGCATAAGAGATTTAAATTTAAGATACTAAACAATAAAAATTCTATAAAAGAGTGTGGGAAAACACTTGAAAATATCATCTTGGGAAAAAAATTTATGAAGACGTCTCTTGGCAATTGCAGCGACACCAAAAATAAATAAATGGGACTTGATGAAGCCAACAAACGTCTGCATAGTTAAGGCTACCACAACCAGAACAAACAGACAACCTTCGGAATGGGAGAGGATTTTTTTTATGTTACAATTCTGACAAAGGCTTGATAACTAGAATCTACAGAGAATTCAAATTAGTCAACAAGGAAGATCATATACAACTCCATTTATAAGTGGGCAAGATACGTGAACCGAAATTTTTCTGCAGGTGACAGACAAATAGCCAACAATCACATGAAAAAATGCTTATTATCTTTAATCATCAGGAAAATGCAAATAAAAACCACTCTGAGATATCATTTTAATCACAAGTCCCACATCACAACCCCCAAATCTGCAGATGGTGGCATGGAGAGGAGAGAACATTTCTACACTGCTGCTGGGATTGCAATTTAATAAAATCTTTATGGAAAGAAGTATGGAGAATTCTCAAAGAACTATAAGTTGACCTGCCATTTGATCCCACAATCCCATTACTAGGTATCTACCCAAAATAACAAAAATAATTTTAACACACAAACACTTGTATCAGAATGTTTAGTAGCTCAATTCATAATTGCCAAGTTATGGAAGCAACCCCAATGCTCTTCAACCTATGAAGGGATTAACAAACTGAGGCTATGTATATCATGTATACCGTAGAGTACTATTTGGCCATAAGAGAAGATGGAGACTACATTTTTTTACGTTTACCTGGATGGAGTTGAAACACATATTTCATAGCAAAGTATCTTAAGAATGGGGAAAAAATGTCCAATGTACTCAATTCTAATATAAAACCACTACATAAATAATTACATATCCACATAGATGATGAAACACAAATATATTATTATATTAATATAATAATATACATAATATAATTATATATAATAATATAATAATATAGCAAGGGAGAGAGGAGAGGAGGGAGGAAGGAGGTGGGAAGGGAGGCTGACTGGAGGCAGAGGGGAGGAAAATTGGCAGGATCTCACCTAATGTGCATAAAGCGAGGGTGTACAGCATGCCTCCTGGGTGAAGAGTTCAACTACAATGTGAACTTTAACTCGGACATGAGGACAATGTAACCTAAAAATGTGTACCTTCATATTAATTTGAAATAAAAAATTAAATTAAACCCCCCCCAAAGAATTTAACTTGGGGGGAGAAACAGTGTGAATAATTTTTAATAAGTTTAACATTTTCAGGGGCTGAGGTGATCGGTGGTTAAGGACCAGAGGACATCAGAAGGGAGGAAGGTCAGTCAATGGGCTTGGGCTGTCGGGGCTTCCTGATTGGTGCTGATAGAAGTTAGGCTTCTGCCTTCCCTTAGAGACTAGGAGAAGGGCGCTGTACTCTACATGATTAAATTTCATGGAGACACTTCTGGATTGTAAGGCTGGCAATAGATAGGGAGAGGATTTACTTCTCAATAAGGCAAAGGAAGAAATTACAATTTCTAGTTTTTATTTAAAAAGAAATCATCCTTTAAAAAGAGAGAGGATAGGGGTCTAGAGTTAGGAAGAAACCTGCCTAAAGTCTTGTTGAGCTGAGGAGAGTATCAAAGCCACCTGGGTGAGTGAAAAATGAGAAACTTGGCTGGAGAGGTTGACTGAACAAAATTATGAAGTCTGAAGAATTTTCTTTTGAAATGATACACTCATAGTTCTATTACTGAAATATTTTTGTAATTATGATATTAAAGGTACATGGAATAGCAGAAAGGCAGACTCAGGAAAATCATGTGGGAAGCTACTATATTTGTCCTAAGCTCAGGTTAATAAAGTCCTATTGTGGTTTCCAAGGTGTGCAATTGAAAAGATAAATGAGTACAGAATAACTGCATAAAATAAAATGTCTCTCTGTGATATCCATCCATCTGTCTACAACTATTTATCTCCCTATGCTTATTTATCATTAAAAGCAACCAAACTTTTCTTCCTTTTAAACTGAGATTTGCTTATTTTCATTCTTCAGCATCTTTTGGCATTTTAAATGGCCACACAGGGCCCAAAAACTTAACAGACAGAGTCCATCAGTTAAAATAACAGATGGGCAAAACTCTTGAGCCACAGAGTTGCTGAAAATTGTAATTGTGGTGGCATTAAGGTTCCTAGATGTCTGTATAATTCCTGTCCATTCTCTGGATGGTGACCTAATGATTTTGCTTCTGACATGAAGGATGCTAATTCTAATGTTTCTGGCAAGTTAATTCACTAGGGAAAAATGAATGACAGTGTACTGTTAGTGGTCATGACTTCCTCTTTTTCTGTTATTTAATCCATTGTTTTATGTTTTTAGCAAAAAGTAAACTTTTACTAGTTTGCGCCAACAATGTTCTCCAAGCTTAATTGTGACTGTCTCCATAACAAACAAACTACAGCCACTGTGAGTAATAGATTCTAAATGTGTCACATGACTGCTTATCTCTGGAAGATATTCTAGAAAGATCATTTAGAGATCCTAAAGGAATAACCTTGTCAATCTTTGTTTATTCTAGGAGAATTAAAATAATAGTTTTTATGATACTTAAAAAAAAAAAGAAAAGAAAAGAAAAAAAAGAGATAGCTGAAATACCTACTCTGATTTTTTTAAATGCACCCATGGATAACACCATCTTTACCTAAAATTTACTTCACTCTCTTTTTGCAGGCTATCCCTTTTATGGAAATTCTTTGTCCTTGTATTTCTTTTGAATAATCAAAGTAATTCATAACACACTAAATGTCATTTCAATGCTAACTTTAAAAAACAAATTAGATATACTGGATAACGGTCCAGTAATGAGTGGAATATATTTACATATAAGTTGGACATACTAAGAATTCAATTTATAAAACTTAGTATCAAACTTATGCCATTTCTATTTTGATATTTTCATTGAAACCAATCATCTTCATCTCAACCACCTTCTGATACACTATAATGTGGTAGTTACCTGTTGTCTCTGTGTGTATGTGTGTGTGTGTGTGTGTGTGTGTACCTGAAGGTTTATTTTGAGAAATTTTTTTCTATATCATAAGTGAGAATCATAAAATAAGACCAAAATATATTTTGGCCAAGTAAAAACAGAATAAATATGATACAGTGAGATGCACAATGCTTGAACTTTAGCTACAGTGGTCTGTTATTGATTGCTGAGCTGCTTATCAAGCGAAGACAAAGCAAGACTCAGGTGAGTCAGGATAGGTCAGACTTTGATAACAAAAAAGATGTTTTTGTTTACAGGAAATTGTTCCAAAAAGACTTTTATAGCTTCCTAAATTCTATATAAAACTATATTTACTATTTAGCAGCACAACTAAATCATGGATTTGAGATCATTTGAATCATATGTGGGTATGAAGAAATTCTTGAGAAACAAAACATTATTATACAAAATTTGTTGTTTTAGGGAATAGTAAAGGTAAAATAGATTGACTATGGAGTGGCAGATTTATACAATAGCACATGCAAAAATGTAAACTCCACAAATAATTCTCACTGTACTGCTGTTTTGGTGGTTGATAAAGGAACTTCCTAGAGAGGGAACATGCAGAGTCTATTTTGTTCTTCATGAATGATTAGAAAATATTTGGAACTATGCAAAGTACCTACTGTATGCCACCTATGAGGGGAACAGTAAAGGTTAAGGTAATTATAATCCTTGCTCTCATGTAACTGCTACTTTAGTATTATGCCTGTAGTAAAGACAGAAAAGTTCACTACCACATAATGGTAATATATGTTAGGACTATTGTTGTATGTAATAAGCACTTAATCTATTTCAGTAAATTAGAAGAACTCATTTCTTCAAGTTTTAATCCTTTGCTCACTTTCTTGACCCAGATCAAAGTAATCAAAATTATAATAGCGAAAAGGGAATAGTTATCTGTAAAAAGGGATTAAGCAAGAGTTGCCTATATTTCACGCTTGATGTGTGTTCTTTTTTCTTTCCTTTTTTTTTTTTATGGTTGGGGATTCATTGAGGGTACAATAAGCCAGGTTACACCGATTGCATTTGTTAGGAAAAGTCCCTCTTGTAATCATGTCTTGCCCCCAGAAGGTGTGGCACACACCAAGGCCCCACCCCTCTCCCTCCTTCCCTCTCTCTGCTTTTCCTCCCCCCCATGACCTTAATTGTCATTAATTGTCCTCATATCAAAATTGAGTACGTAGGATTCATGCTTCTCCATTCTTGTGATGCTTTACTAAGAATAATGTCTTCCACTTCCATCCAGGTTAATACGAAGGATGTGTGTTCTTAAGAGCAATATTTGTATTAATTGATATTAATGTGCAAGGGTTAAATGACCAGTGCATAAATATAGGGTATCTAGTTTTAAAGTAAATTTTTTTATTATAAAGTATGTTAATGTAAAAGATAATACATTATTGTATTAGGGAAGAAAAGCATCCAAGTTTAAAAAATTTGTGTGTACAATCACGTCAAATTACTGTACTAAGAAAAGAATTAAATAAGCCCATCAAGTAGGTAATCTATCTTGTGGATAGAGTCCTGAAAATACATTGTGGTTTCTTTTTGTAATCAACCAAATGTTACTGTACAAATGCATATTAATAGTACAAGAAAATTTTAACCCCTCTGGCATATATGTAAATTTGTTTCAGGATAGTAAGGTTTCATTTTTATTTTGAATGAGTCATATATTTTAATGCATTCTGATAAAGCCTTAAATTGTTATTTAACAATTTCAGAAAAACTAAAAATATGTCTAAAAAATGGTTTTCAAAGTTTTATTTGATTTCATGTTTGAGCTAAAATATGATCATTCTGACAGTTTCAAATTTGACATTTTGACATTTTGGATATTACTTTAAATTTCATTCATTTTTAATTTAAATATCAGTTTTTAAATTCAGGTACACTTTCATGATGCTAATGACTTGGCTTAGTTAGGAAGCATGTTTTTAAGTAGTACACTATCTCTTTGAACAAGAGATAATCAACATGAAAAATGATGGTGAAATAAGAAGTCTCTTCAACACATAGATCTCAAATTCTTAGTTTTTGTAACTTGGGAAGGCATGATTTTCTTTTTTGTTCTTTTATCCATTATTTAAATTTTCTACAATAATAACTAAATTATACCTGAAATAGTTCAAAAATATTTCCTTGTTCTTAATTTTCTCAAATTTATATTATCACCAAGTGTGCTATAACTATGAATACCTTCTTATTCTTACACAGGTATTTGCTGATTTAATTCCCCTTTTCCATCTGTGAGATAGTTACCATTTACCATTTTCACATTATTTTGTCATTACAAATAATAAATTGACTATAAAGATTCAAATTGTACTAGGTGATTTAACCTTCTTTTTTTTTATTAAATCATAACTGTATACATTGATATGATCATGGGGCATCATACCCTCGCTTCATAGACCATTTGACACATTTTTATCACAGTGGTTAACATAGCCTTTCTGGCGTTATCTCAGTTACTGTGCCAAAACCTTTACATTCTACATCTACCAAGTTTCGCAAATACCCCTGTAAGATGCACCACAGGTGTGATCCCACCGATCCCCCTCCCTCTACCCACTCCCCCCTTTCCCACTTGGAGAATGCAGGGAAAACCCTTGAAGAAATTGGTCTGGGTGAGTATTTCATGAGGAGAACCCCCCGGGCAATTGAAGCAGCTTCAAAAATACACTACTGGGACTTGATCAAACTAAAAGCTTCTGCACAGCTAAGAACACAGTAAGCAAAGCAAGCAGACAGCCCTCAGAATGGGAGATGATTTAACCTTCTTTACTGAATTACCATTCCTTTCTTGATAGATCTTTATAAATGAATGTACCACCTACAGATAACATCTGTTGATTAGTAGAATTTAATTGTTTCAATCTGTGCTTTAGGAAGTAAGTTGTTTGTGATAATATAATTTTCATGCTTCAGAATTTCTTATAAAATAATATTTGAATGGTTTGGAAAATCATTCAATTTTATTTTCTTTAATAGAGCATGCTTGATGTTTCTTATCTAATTTCTTTTCTAAAATATATGAAGAATATTTAACTGCATCTGTTTTTCTCTGATAGTTTAAATATATTTTGTCCTGGATATATTCAGTTATGCTTCTACCTTAATGTGGCAACAACTTGTTCCTTTCACAGAAGAAAATAGATTTTTTGCTCTGACAAAGTAGTCATATCATTGCCCACGTAGTTATTGGTTGATTTCTATAAAATCTATTTACAGATGAAATAATTCAATACCTTATTCTTCAAATTTAATCAGAAAGCCATTGCAAATAAGCAATTGCTATTTCTGCATCATGAATTTATTAAATAATATGCATTGCATAGTATTGAAATCCTAAATTTTTATACAATTTGCAATTGCAAATTGTAAAAGTTGATCCTCCATCATCTTAATATTTGCAGTATGCATGGCACTATGCTAATTAAAAAAGTCCAAGGAAGTGTAGAATTTCATCTCCCTATTTTCTAGTAGCTAAGGTGCAGACCATGGTGAAAGATCCATCTGTTAGATTTCTATTCAGTGCTTTCAGATGGAATGAATTCAGATGATGAAGAGGCAAGGATTCAAACCACAGGAGACACTCTAGACATCATACAGTGTTGTGCCGTTTGGCTGCCACCCTCACAGCAGGATGTGGCAGCAGGAGAGCACAACAGTGTATGAGGGCAGAAGTGTCTACTGTGGTGGTGATTCCTAGAGGAAGCCTAGCAGCACCCCTACGTAGACTATTCTTAAGATGTCACTTTGGGTATGGATTCTTATGCCTGGATTCACTTTCTTCCTTTTCTACAACCTGATTTACTCCTTTTACATCAATAATATGAGTTTACTGACATTCCTCCCATAAAGTCATGTTTTTCTTATTTAGTTTTGTTACTTTTAACCAAGAACCTTACAGAGGACAATTTCCTCTGTGACATCTTGTACAAACACTTGTGATATAAAATAGACTTAAAAATTTCTTATATAAACAATTATAATTCTGTAGTTATTAACTAATATGATACAGAGTCTAGAGTCCTTCCATTTGTAGATGGTGTGTAGTCAAAAAGTCAGTGATAATTTACTTTTTGACTGCTTTAAGATTTTTAACTAATTTCAGTAAACATTGGTCATAAAGTTTAAACACATTCCCTGCGATAGTGGGTGTTCTATTGTATGGAAAATATATGACTATTGACCTAATTATGTGTGGTATACAATTGTTCCTCCATATCCATGAGGACTGGTTCTAGGATCACTGAAGATACTAAAATCAACACATGCTAACATATTGTCACACACATATTCCCGTATACTTTAAATTATGTCTAATTACTTATAATGTCTAATACAATGTAAATTCTATATAAATAGCTGTTATACTATATGGTTTAGGGAATAATGTCAAGAAAATATCTGTACATGTTCATGACGGAGCCAACTATGTTTTTTTGCCCCAAATATTTTAGATGTGCAGTTGTTTGACTCCACAAATGTGCAATTCACAGAAATAAAGGGAAATTTTGTTTATAAAGTAAGCTTGACTATATGCAAGCTTGCTTTTATTTGTTTTCATCATATATGATATAGGACCAGAGCTTTGTTTAGTGCTGTGATTGGTATTATTAGTCTTACTCTCAGGAACTTTGAAGTGTAGAATGTTTAACAATATGAGTTCACTTGCTATAAGCTGAAAGACACAAAAGAATGAAACCTATATGGTACATTTTTACATGGAGTATGAAACTCTTAGGGATTAGATCATTTGTTTAGAATCTGATTATGAAAAGATATGTTTATAAGAGGTTGGAATGGTATGAAAATGTACAATATAGACTTTTCTCTATAACCTTTGAAAAATACTTTATAGAAAATTTTAGATGTTTATGAAAGGCTACCTTCTCCATTTTCCAGAAAAGTCAAATTCACTGTTACTTCATTATAAAAAGGAAAATTTATGAATAAATGAGCAAACTTTTACCTTGCTACTGTTTCAATTCTAACTAACTTTGAAGAGTAAAATGCTTGGTAAGAACTTCATCTTTTCTTTTTTTTCTAATTCTCTTTTTTATTAAAGGGAGTGAACAACCAATTCTAAGTGTGACCTTAGTTGTCTCTCCAAGTATATTAATGATAGAGTCATATAAAGTGGCTGTGCTTTTGGAAAGGATATTATGAGAACATAATATAAATACCCTATAAATAGGATACATTTGGTTTCTTTTTTCCTTTTCGTTCCTCATCTCAAATGTTTTCTACATGCAACTGAAAACGACTCAGATTTCAACTAGGGAAAGCAATATGCTTAATCATTGCTTATTTCTGAAAACTATTAGATACCTTTGAAAAATTAAAGAAATACTATTTGAATATCTTATTTCTTGCCACTCAATAATATACACATTTATTAACAACTTTTAAGGAAGAATGTTTAATTATATTATAATGTTTTATTCTTTGTATGTAATATCTATAGAAGTATTATTTAAATTTTATATTTATTTTCATTGTGGATGTAATAATAGGAAAGAGATTTAAATTTTAATGCAATGATTGTAAATAATTATTTACTAAAAATCAAATTCATTGCTCTCTGATAGTATAAAAAATAATATATAGCATCATTTTTTATTTTTATAGACAAAATTTTAATAAACCCTGTCTTTCATATTTTCTTTCTTTTATTATTTGATAATAAATATGAGGAAATCTAGAATATATTTCCATGTTCTTAACCAAATAATTGGAATTTTGGTGACTGATACTGTATATTAAATGTCAAAAGATATAGAAATGGGTAAGAGAAATGAAATAAACGTGGATAAGGTCACCTAATTTGCATGTTAGTAATTGCCAATAATCCTGGAAGCACTTGGAACATTTTTCCTAGTTTGGAAGGCAAACTTAGAATTTCTGCCCATAGTGTGATATTCTTACATAATTTGGTAAATGATTCATGTTCATAGTATAAAAAATGAATACCACTAGAAATATTTGATCTTTTTTAATGTTTGAATAACTTTTTTAAGTAGGTAACATAGATCAAAAGAATACAAACTGACAGAAGACTTTCATTTGAGCCACTTAAATTCAGGTGGGAAGTGATCATTAGCAAGCACTTGGTATAAACAGGATGATGTCCTGAAGGACTAGGAAAATCACAAAGTTATAACAACCTAAATTTGTCATAACTGATTTGTTTTAATTTGGTACATCAAATAACTAGGTAATCCATGTCTTTTAGGTAGTCCAGTATAATACTAACAATATGTTCTTGAAACCAGAAAGGGGTTTTGGCCTAGATCTAGTTATTCCTTGAACAAAGATCCAATTACTAAAATTATAAGGATTGCCAAAGAAAAAAGGAATTTTTTTCATATGAAAGATATCCTGCCATGAGAATAAGAGAAGCAGCCTTCAATCTTTCTTTCTACTTAATAACTAATGGAAATCATAGGTTTTTATAGGAGGGGCGATATACCTTAGGGTGGGTGATGGATGTAATTGATAGTGGGCTGGCCACTCGCATGGGAGGCATGTTGTGAGGGTTGGTGAAGTGCAGGGGGCTTCAGAATCTCAGCTCCCTTGCATTGCAGAAAATGCGTCATTTCTGGGAAACAATTCAAAATATCAAGCAATTAGTTAAGGAAGAGGACTGCAAAAACTATGTAAAAGCTATTGAAATTTGTGCATAGAGCCAGTTAGTTACACATGTAATTAAAAGCTGCTACAATTTTGATTGTGTTTACTTTCCACTGCTTGTACATTACAAATAATAGTTTTGATTCTGAGTTTATTAATTTGCCAGAAAATGAGGATAATGTCAAACTGCAGTCTAAAGTACCATTGTCCTAATCATGAGCAGAAATAGAGAGCTTTTAAAGGGGATTTTACAGCTTTAGACTGTTTTAAATGTAATGAGCAATCCTGATCAACCCCACCACTGAAATAAACAATATCATGATCTCTGTCTTTCTGGAAAATTCCACTGAGCCATCTCCGTGGTACAAAGAAATAAGGACACTCCCCTGCCCCTCTTAGCCACTAGCCTGAGGCAGGGACACAGGTTTTAATTCCCCAAAAGAGTAGAGAAGAATTAAAAGAGACAGGAAGCATTTTTATCCTTTTTTAGGCTGTTCCCTCTTTTGCAATTTTATATCACAAGTTTATAGTTATAGTTCAAAGAAAATTGCAGATACCTTTATTATTATTTCTTTGCTATTTTTTAAGCAAAATTGAATCATTGAAAAATATTTTAATGTAAAACTTTGAACTTACATCTTATTTCGATAGATTTACAGTTAACAGCTTATACATTTGTCTTTTGTTTTTGCATGAAAGATAGAAAACATAATTATTCAACTCTTTTTAAATAAGAAAATCTTTAGAGTAATTGTTTTACTATTCCCCAATTCTCTAAAAATTTTGTTATTTAAAATAATCAGATTGTAGGAATTTATTTTGCAGTTATTCAAAATGTTCACATGTCCTCCTAGGTTACTAATTAAAAATCAGAAATACTAATAAATAAAAATTCAAAAGGCATTAAAATATCTTTAATTAATAAAACACATGGTCCAATATAAAATTGAAAGACGGAAAACACAATTTTCAACTCTTTTTAAATAAGAAAATCTTTAGAATAAAATTAAAAGTATTGTTTTAATTAATAAATTGTTTAGTAAATAATTTTTATTCAGTAACTCTAAATACTCCAAATTATTTATAACAGGTATAATTAAACAGTAATTGATAAGTTTTAAATAATTAGATAATATCACTTAAATTTGGGGTATATACAAAAATTGAGATATACGCCATTAAAAGAGAATGAGGAAGCAAAAGAAAATGGCAAAGCAAAGGAAGGCCAAATTTGTTCTGTTTCACAAATTCACTTCATAGTATGTGTATAGATTCTTGATTTTAGTGTCACATTGAATGAAGAAAGACAGAATTTTCTTTTGTCACTATATTATTCTATAGCTATCTTCTCCCAAATGCACGCAAATTAATTTCACAAATACCCTTTCTCCAGATATACATATTAATTCCTTTATCTGTAATTTATGTCTGTATTTTATCTTCATCTGTATTTATATTTATTCATTTATCTGTAATGTATAAAGAACTATGTATTTATTAGTAATATATCAGATGTAATTTATCAAAAAAGTATTTACACCTAATATGTGTGTGTCCTTAAATCTCCATATATATCATGTATCTCTATTACACATAAAATAAATGCTTGCCAGAATATGTAACTCTAAGCTTAAACTTTTCCCCCAAATTCAGTAATGAATGCTTCATTTTCCTCTGAAGTTTTGTGTTACCAAATATTTATAAATTTGAAGAAAACATATTTTCATCTCAATTTTTGTCATTATTGACATTTAAAAATGGCAGAAATTTTCTAGATTATTTTTTTCAAGAAACAGGATCAGATTTTTAGTAACGCATATTTGATATGTTTTTCAACTCATACTTTTATAGTGATTATAGATTTTATGACTGTTTTTATGTTAAAGACTGTATTCTTCTTTGGAATCCTCTCTTCTCCTTCATACCTACTATTTAATTTCTCATTGTTTTCAGCTTGTCACCTCTCTTTGCATTTTACAAAGTTTTCATATGATTTTCTTTATAATAATTTTTTTAGAAGTGTGAATTGTGCCACTATCATACTCCAATGTATATTTTAATACTACTATTGCTTTTTAAAATTTATTTTTCTTAAATAATAGTTGTGTACATTAGTATGATCATGGGGCACCATACATTTGGTTCATAGATCTTTTGACACATTTTCATCACACTAGTTAACAGAGCTTTCGTAGCATTTTCTTAGTTATTTTGCTAAGATCTTTACATTCCACATTTACTAGGATTCACATATACCCTTGTAAGATGCACCGCAGGTGTAATCCCATTAATCCCCCTTCCTCCACCGACCTCCCCCCTTCCTCCCCTCCCTTTCCACCTTCTCCCTATTCTTAGGTTGTAACTGGGTTACAGCTTTCATGGGAGGTCCTACATTAGTTTCTTAATAAGGGTGAGTACATTGGGTACTTTTTCTTCCATTCTTGAGACACTTCACTAAGAAGAATATGTTCCAGCTCCATCCATGTAAACATGAAAGAGGTAAAGTCTCCATCTTTTTTTAAGGCTGCATAATATTCCATGGTGTACATATACCACAATTTATGAATCCATTCATGGATCGATGGGCACTTGGGCTTTTTCCATGACTTAGCAATTATGAATAGGGCTGCAATAAATATTCTGATACAAATATCTTTGTTATGGTGTGATTTTTGGTGTTCTGGGTATATGCCCAGTAGAGGAATTATAGGATTGAATGGCAGATCTATTTTTAGATCTCTAAGTGTTCTCCATATCTCTTTCCAAAAGGAATGTATTAATTTGCATTCTCACCAGCAGTGCAAAAGTGTTCCCTTTTCTCCACATCTGTGCCAACATCTCTGGTCTTGGGATTTTGTGATACAGGCTAGTCTCCCTGGAGTTAGATGATATCTCAAAGTAGTTTTGATTTGCATTTCTCTGATGATTAAAGATGATGAGAATTTTTTCATATGTCTGAAGGCCGTGCACCTGTCTTCTTCAGAGAAGTTTCTCTTCAAATCCCTTGCCCAGCCTGCGATGGGATCCCTTGTTGTTTTCTTGCTAATGCGTTTGAGTGCTCTGTGGATTCTGGTTATTAAACCTTTGTCGGAGACATAACCTGCAAATATCTTCTCCCATTCTGAGGGCTGTTTTCTTGCTTTACTTACTGTGTTCTTGGCTGTGCAGAAGATTTTTAGTTTGATCAAGTCCCAATAGTGTATTTTTGAAGCAGCTTCAATTGCCCAGGGGGTCCTTCTCATAAAAAACTCGCCCAACCCAATTTCTTCAAGGGTTTTCCATGCACTCTCTTCTAGTATTTTTATAATTTCATGTCTTATGTTTAAATCTTTAATCCAGTGAGAGTCTATCTTTGTTAATGGTGAGAGGTGTGGGTCCAGTTTCAGTCTTCTACAGGTTGCCAACCAGTTCACCCAGCACCATTTGTTAAATAGGGAATCATTTCCCCACTGAATGTTTTTAATTGGCTTGTCAAAGATTAAATAACGGTAAGTAGCTGGATTCATCTCTTGGTTCTCTATTCTGTTCCAGACATCTACTTCTCTGTTTTTGTGCCAATACCATGCTGTTTTGATCACTATTGATTTGTAGTATAGTCTGAGGTCTGGTAGCGTGATTCCTCCTGCTTTGTTTTTATTTTTGAGTAATGTCTTGGCTATTCAAGTTTTTTCTGATTCCATATAAAATGAAGTATTGTTTTTTCATGATCTTTAAAGTATGACAGTGGAGCTTTAATGGGGATTGCGTTGAAATTATCTATTGCTTTGGGTAGTATGGACATTTTAACAATGTTGATTCTTCCCAACCATGAGCATGGTATATTTTTCCATTTGTTAACATTCTCAGCTATCTCTTTTCTTAGAGTTTCATAGTTCTCTTTATATAGATCTTTCACGTCTTTTGTTAGATAAACTCCCAAATATTTCATCTTCTTTGGCACTACTGTGAATGGGATAGAGTCCTTAATTGTTTTTTCAACTTGACTATTTTTGGTATATATAAAGGCTACCGATTTATGAATGTTGATTTTGTAACCTGAGACGCTGCTGTATTCCTTAATCACTTCTAAGAGTTTTGTAGTAGAGTCCCTAGTATTTTCCAGATATACAATCATATCATCTGTGAAGAGTGAAAGTTTGATCTCTTCTGACCCTATGTGATACCCTTGATAGCCTTTTCTTCCCTAATTGCGGTGGCTAAAACTTCCATTACAATGTTAAAGAGCAATGGAGACAATGGGCAGCCTTGTCTGGTTCCTGATCTGAGTGGAAATGATTCCAATTTAACTCCATTCAATATGATATTGACTGTGGGTTTGCTGTAGATGGTCTCTATCAGTTTAAGAAATGTCCCTTGTGTACCAATTTTCTTAAGTGTTCTGGTCATGAAGGGATGGTAGATATTATCAAAAGCTTTTTCTGCATCAATTTAGAGAATCATATGGTCTTTGTTTTTTAATTTGTTTATGTGCTGAATTACATTTATAGATTTACGTATATTGAACCAGCCTTGAGACCCTGGGATAAAAAGGACTTGGTCGTGATGTATGATTTGTTTGATATGTTGCTGAATTCTGTTAGAATCTTGTTGAATATTTTTGCATCTCTATTCATTAGTGATATTGGTCTATAATTTTCTTTTCTTGTTGGGTCTTTTCCTGGTTTGGGGATCAGGGTGATGTTTGCTTTATAGAACGTGTTGGGTATTCTTCCTTCTTTTTCTACCTTTTGGAATAGGTTGAGTAATATAGGTACTAATTCCTCTTTAAAGGTTTGGTAGAATTCTGACGTAAAGCCATCTGGTTCCGGGCTTTTCTTTTTGGGGAGATTTTGTATCGTTGATGTTATTTCTGAACTTTATATGGGCCTGTTCAATATTTCCACTTGATTTTGGTTAAGTCTTGGAAGGTGACATGCTTCCAAGTAACGGTCAATTTCCTTTAGATTTTCGTATTTCTGAGAGTAAAGTTTCTTGTAATATTCATTAAGGATTTTTTGGATTTCTGAGGAGTCTGTTGTTATTTCATCTTTGTTATTTCTGATTGATGAGATTAGAGATTTTACTCTTTTTTTCCTGATTAGGTTGGCCAAAGGTTTATCTATTTTGTTGACCTTTTCAAAAAACCAGCTTTTTGATTTATTGATCTGTTGTATTATTCTTTTGTTTTCAATTTCATTTAGTTCTGCTCTGATTTTGGTTATTTCTTTTCTTCTACTGGATTTGGGGTTAGAGTGTTCTTCCATTTCCAGTCTCTTGAGATGTCCCATTAAGTTGCTTACTTCCTCTCTTTCTGTTCTCCTGAGGAAGGCTTGCAGTACTATAAATTTCCCTCTTAGAACTTCCTTTGCGGGTGGCACCTGTGGCTCAAGGAATAGGGCGCCGGTCCCATATGCCGGAGGTGGCAGGTTCAAACCTAGCCCTGGCCAAAAAATGAATAAAAAAAAAGAACTGCCTTTGCAGTATCCCAGAGGTTCTGGTAGTTTGTGTCTTCATTGTTGTTTTGTTCCAGAAATTTGGCAATTTCCTTCTTGATCTCATCTCTGACACAGCTATCATTCAACATAAGGTTATTTAACTTCCATGTTTTTGTATGTGTATGCAGATTCCTGTTGTTACTCATCTCAAGTTTTATTCCATGATGGTCAAAGAGGATGCATGGAATAATTTCTATTCCTTTAAATTTGCTGAGGTTAGACTTGTGACCTAAGATGTGATCAATTCTGGAGTAAGTTCCGTCGGCTGATGAGAAGTAGGTGTATTTAGTTTTGTTGGGATGAAATGTTCTGTAGATGTCTGCTAAATCTAAATGCTGGATGGTTAGATTTAAATCTAGAATTTCTTTACTCAGCTTTTTGTTGGAGGATCAATCCATCGCTGCCAAAGGAGTGTTAAAATCTCTGACTATTATAGAGTTGGAGGAAATCAAGTTGCTCATGTCTGTTAGAGTTCTCTTATAAATTGAGTGCATTCTGGTTCGGTGCATAGATATTAATAATTGAAATCTCATCATACTGAGTCTTACCCTTAACAAATATGAAGTGACCATTTTTGTCCTTCCTTACTTTTGTTGGTTTAAAGCCTATTGTATCCGCAAATAAAATTGCAACTCCTACTTTTTTCTGGTTACCATTTGCCTGAAATATGGATGACCATCCTTTCACTCTGAGTCTGTATTTGTCTTTTAAGTTAAGATTTGACTCTTGTATGCAACAAATGTCTGGCCTGAGTTTTTGTATCCAGTCAGCTAACCTATGTCTCTTTAGAGGGTAGTTTAAGCCATTCACATTAATGGAGAGTATTGATAAGTTTAGTGAAATTTGGGGTATTGAGTTTTTTGAAAGTCCAGTGGGCATTTTTAATCCTTTTGCCATTGTGGAAGTTGGAGTTTGATCAGAGGTTTCTGAGTGAGTTTACTTTTGTAGTAGAGGATTGGGTTGGTTATTATGGAGGATAGGTCTGAGAATATCCTGAAGAGCTGGTTTGGTTATGGCAAATTTCTTTAGTATATGTATGTCATTAAAGTATTTAATTTCTCCGTCATAAATGAAACTCAGTTTAGCTGAGTACAAGATCCGGGGTTGAAAGTTATTTGCAAGGCCGGCGGACCCCACCCTGTCCCCTCGCGGGAAATGAGGGGGCACCGGGGGCCTCCCACTTATTCTACACCTCTCATGTCTCTTCACCATGCCAGACTAGAGTCAAGCTCAACAGGGTCTTCTTTCCCCACTGATTCCGCCAAGCCTGTTCCCTTGGCTGTGGTTTCACTGGATAGTAGGTAGAGACAGTGGGAATCTTGTTCATCCATTCATGCGCGTCACTAATTAGATGATGAGGCATTTGGCTACCTTAAGAGAGTCATAGTTACTCCTACCGTTTACCCGCGCTTCATTGAATTTCTTCACTTTGACATTCAGAGCACTGGGCAGAAATCACATCACATCAACACCCGCCGCGGGCCTTCGCGATACTATTGCTTTTTATGTATATTCTGCTATTTTTCCTAATTGCATTGATCTTTTAAAAGTACTTTGTTATTTCTGTTTTTATTTGACCCATTTTTTTCTTTTCATGGCTTTCTCTAACAAATTTAAAAAGAGTATGTATTCTCTCAATATTCTAAGTATATAAACATAAACTTTTACTTTGTTCCCACTAGCAAAATATTTTCAAATATATGTTCATTCCTTCATTTAAAAAAAAAAAATGATTTCTATCTCTAGTTTTTAAAGGCACTAAAATTGTTCTGACATCATTCAAGAACTCAAACTGATAGTATAGGAGGTGCAAGCAAGAGCAGCTCATGCCCGGTGTCAATACCAGCAAATAAGCTACTGAGGCTTGTGTCCAGAAGTGGCTGGAGAACAGTTGTGTCATGTAAATTCATTGTATTTCAAGATTTTGTATCTCCAAATCTAATTATCTACCAATGATTGTTTAAATTGCATGTAATTTTATTAAAAAATACATTTTTTTGTGCTGTAATTGTTCAATTTTAGTTTTTTATTTGCATCTGAGGCTTCACTGATGTAGGAAATCAGAAATATTTGCTCATTGCCCTCTTTTATTTAGCTACACATCTATTTTGTATTTTAGTTTTTTGATTTTCATGTCCTTATAGAATTTTATGGAAGATATATTAATGTTCCCATTAAAAGGATTTGTTATAATTATAACTTTCTTAGCTCTTTTCCTATATATTTAAAGATACTGTTTTTTTTAATGCTTTCAGGGAAAACTCTAATTCTTAATGTTTATGTATAATTTCCACACATACACACACATTCTGGAGTTTATTCTAATCAAGACATAGATATCAGATACAAAACAAACAAAAAAATAAAAGCCCCAAGCATAATATACAATATGTATTACAAATTCCTTTGAGGAAAAAGAAAAAATATTTAGGACCAGGTGTTTTCTCCATGGTAACTGCCCCAAAAAGAATTTCCGTTTATAGAGATCCTATCAGTTCTAGGTAATCTACATTACTTTAGATCTGGTATAATTTCCATCAACTGCAGAGCTGACTTAACCATTTTGGGTCATCTAAACTGCCTTTGATCTTTAAGTTCTTTTTTTCTTTTTCCTTGTCAATTCATGTCTTTTTATTAGAGGTTCTAGTATATCTCCTCAAAACTTCATGTTTTACATAGTAGTTCTACTCATGACTTATTTTATTGACTGGTCTTTCTAGTTTTCTTTGCATTTCAGCCATTCTGAACATGCTCTAATAATCATTAGCATCCGACTGCTCTAAATCAGCTACCTTGCTCTCCACTTTACTCTAATAGTTATCTTCATTATTTTATTCAACACATCTATGATATATTTCCATTTTTCTAATTAAGGATGATGATTACATTTATTCAAAATTAATGCAACATTACATAGTAGGAAAACACCTCTACTATTATCAGGCAGCAAGTATATATTATAGTTTTTTTAATAGTCATGTGGGAAATTTACACTAGATTGTTGTTTATAACTATAAATAAATAAAATGATGTGAAATAACACTGGCTCTAAAGCGATGAAATTTAATCAAACTTCATTATCCTATTAGTACTGGTAATGTTTGAGAATCTCTGTGAATCTTATTGAATTCTTAAATCCTCTGTGACTCTGTAGAGTGAGATTGTGAATAAAACTGATAGAAACCATCCAATCATGTTTGTAGATTCTATTGTATTATTTAAATTTTGACCCCAAAATCCATAACCTAATGCATTTTACATTAAATAAATTGAAAGAATATATATATTATATATATTATATATATATATATATAATGAGAAGGATATATAATATAAAATAAGAAGGAATACTTATAGTGCATAATAAAAAGTAATGTATATAAAATATATAAATGCACATAATTCTATAATTATCATCTTTTTTTTGTTTTTGTTTTTGTTTTTTTGCTGTTTTTGGCCAGGGCCAGGTTTGAACCTGCCACCTCCAGTGTATGGGGCCGGCGGTGGCACCCTACTCCTTTGAGCCACAGGTGCCACCCTAATTATCATCTTTTTTAAGCAAATTGATTTCTAAATGCAAGTAGATGTCACTATTCATCTATTCAAGACTGTCTAGTGAACTTCCATCTTTCTCAGATTAGCAATCAAATTCTCAGTAAACTATGAAGTCTCACATGATCTTTTAACCACTCTCACTTTCTCTACCTCAGGTATTTTATCTTTATTAATATTCCTTTAACATGACAAAGTCCTACCACAAGGTCTTTGCTTTTGCTGTTCACTGTTTTTGAAGGATAGCTGTGTTTTCTGAAAGGTGTTCCCAGTCTCATTACTGTGATTCTTATGTTGATCTCCTTGGGTCCTTTCCAAGTTTTTGATACTTTATGGATGTCTATACTCTTGGGAAAAGACAAACTCATTGGGATTTGCTGTGGAAACAGGTAGTACTTATTCTGTTTCTTCCATGTAGTGTATCATCACACATCCTAGCCTATTCAGATTTCACTAAGAATTGGATCTTGGGTATTTAAAATGTTGAAAATATTTGAATGTATAAATGTGACTGTATACATTTATTTACTCTCAAAGTACAAGACAAAACATAGATGAACACAAATACAGTGTTAGCAAAATAAAAGAAAAGTGAGTGAACAGACAGTGGTTTGTGGAAGATAGACAAAAGCTCTCACAAAGATTGCATATAATAAGCTAGGCATGGAGACCCATGCCTGTACTCCCAGCTACTTAGAAGGCAGAAGCCAGTGGATTTGGAGCCCAGTCATCCTAGTCATTCCAGTCTAGCCAGGGCAACATGACAAGACCTCATCTCAAAAAAACAAATTAGAAAACAAAACCAAAATGTAAAATTTGCTAAGCTACCTATTGAGTAAAATGAGACAAGTTGATATAAAGTATTTTTCAGAAATATCTGAACTTCCCATGCATCTACCCCCCTAAAATTACATATGTTTTAAGGAACAATGCAGAAAGGGGCCTGCAATCATGTACTAGAGTCAAAGGCAGCTTTCAGTATAGGTGGCTCATAGCAGGGATCAGATTCTTTGAAGATCGAAGCTGGACAGTGTGTTTCAGGAAATAGGTTTCAGGGGTAAGACTTAATAAAATATTGGAGGTGTTATTTAACCACTTCTAAAAGTTGAAATTAGAAGATTAATACATAAATACTGCAAATACAAGAAAAGACTGGAAAAAAACCTATTCAAAATGCAATTAGTTAAAAAGGAGAAGAGTTAAAATGTAATTATAATACACTAGTATCACTAAAGGCATGATGAGATATAGATAATTTTAACTAATATATGGCTAGAAAAATATGGAGAAAATGCAGGAGAGGCCTGATGGTTGATGTAGGGGAAACCACATATTCATCCCTCATAACAGAAATTAAATAATAGGATCTAATGTGAACATTAAATAATATTATGCACATATTAAAAACATGGAGGTAACTACAAAAAAAATTAAAGGTGAGGACATCTGAGAAGCAACTTTGGCGGGGAGGCTGGCATTGGTAGGGCGGGGAAATATGTGAGTAATATTTTTCTTTATAATTCTATTGGTACCTCTTATTTTTATTTTGTTATGAAGTAATTTAATAATTTTTTATTTTTTGCTTCTTTTTTAAGGAAAAATTGAAAATAGATGATATGTTGAAACTTTTCGTATTTTTTACAGGCAGTAGAGGCCAGGATTTACTTACAAGATTTGTCTTCTTTCATTTAGATAATAAAATAATACCGTGAATACTACACTAAAGGGACATTTTAGTCTAGCAAAACAAAGCAATATCTCTCTCTCTCTCTCTCTCTCTCGCTCTCTCTCTCTCTCTCTATCTCCTTCCCTCCCTCTCCCTGCTCCTTTCCCTCTCCCTCTCCTTCTCTAGAGTTTTGGCTTTGAAATTCACTATACTTGTTTGATAATTTCTACTCCTACCTCCATTTGTTTATTTTTCACAGTGTTCCATTTTCATTCCTTTATCTTTTACATTTCTTGTCAGTTTCTATTTGATAAATCATTAATAAACTGCCAGATTCTATTTGTAACCATTTCAAGGTACTTCAGTGTTGTTTTCTACAAGGAAAATTTAAATCTTTTATGTTTATATCATGATGTAGATAAATAATCTATTTGTAGATAATCTATTTGCTGTTATTCATCCTATTTAGTTGAGTTTACTATTAATTATTTATTATTGTTTTCATTTCACAGTCTTTAATCATGTTTTTCTGTTGGTCATATTTCTTTTCCTTACCTTTCCTCTATTGATTTCAACTTATTAGCTGTCTGAAACCTTTTCAGGATGCCTTGACATCTTTGCTGTTTGCATGGACAAAGTTGGAACCTTGGTTCTCTAGCCAACCTTCAGAAGATCTTTGGCATCATTATAAAACACAAACACAGATTCCCTTTTGCCTTTACCTGTTCACTTAATTATTTCTGAATCAAAAACATAGGATTAGAGAGCATTACAAAACATCCATAGGATGTTTCCTTTTGGAAATTCTTTTTTGTTTGTGTGAATATGATCTGAATTTTTATGAAAGTTATTAGATTTAGGATGGAGTATGGAGTGTGTATGTAAACGTGTGTGTGTATGTTGCTATGTATATGTATTCCTTTCTAAAATTGTCTTTCTAAGGATCAGAGGATGGTGATGACAGGAAGGGCCTAGAGGAGTAACTTCCCCTGATGCTGGCACCAGCCTGTAAAAGGAAACAGATCTGAAGTTCTAGCATTCAATTTATACTGCTTGGCTGATTCCCACATATGGTATAACTGAAAACTAAATTTCTTATGCTGGTAAATATTTTCCAGTGGATTGTACAACTGGGGGATTTAAAATGGAAGAGAAGTAGGACAAGGCCAAGATCAGTGAGCAGAGATTACTTTGCTTTTTAAATTTTTCTATTAGAAGAAAATAAACAGAATGTTAACCATCCTGCCTCTCAGAGGGTGGCTATGATAATGTTAAAATCCTAGGAACTGGAGCAAAAGCACTTTTAATTGAAAACATTAGTCACCTATATGACCTAGAACAGATGATATGAACCTTCTTTGGCTCAGGTTCTGTAGAATGTGGATGATAATTTTCCTACCTCACAGAGTTATTATGTAACTTAACAAATAGTGTAACTTAACATCATGAGAACATGGCTTGGTCCCTAAATAGTGAAACTTATTCTATGGATAAACTATACTATGCTCTATATTATGATATACGAGGTGAAAATTAAGTTCACTAGCCAGCCACTGTGGGCTCATGTTGGCAGTACTCTACAAACAACAAGGCTTCAAAACCTTGGTATATCAGTGTCTTACAGGTGGGTTCCTGTCCCCATGTCTTGCTAAGTGGCATTCATTATTGTTGTTACATGTTTTCGTGTGCCATCATGAAAATGTCAGAGCTTGAATTAGTGCAATAAGCTTTTACAAATTTCTTGTTAAAGTTGGCAAGAGTGGAAATAAAATCAAGAACAAGTTAGTCCAAATTTATGGAGGTAATGCTCTGAAGAAAGTGATAATGCACAGATGGGGATAATGTAAATATTTTGCTGAGGGGAGAGAACACATCACTGATGAAGAAAGGTCATAGTGCCCAGTAACAAGCAGAACTGACTAAAATATCACAAAAATTTGTCTAATTGTGTGTCAACACCATTGGCTGACTGTAAGAAGCATGGCAGATTAAGCGAACATTGATAGAGAAACAGGAAAATCTTAACTGAAAATCTTGGCCAACAACTCATGGCTCTTGCATCATGGCAATGCTCCAGCTTACAGAGCACTGTCTGTGAGGCAGTTTTTAGTGAGTAAACCAAAAACTGTATTGGAACACTCTCTCTATACACCTGATTTGGTTCCCAGTGACTAGCGTCTTTACCCAAAGATGAAACAAATATTGAAAGGAAGACATTTTGATGACATTCAGGACATTAAAGGTAATATGATAACTGTTCTGCTAGCCATTTCAGAAAGAGTTCTAAAATTGCTTTCAGGGGTGGAGTAGGCACTGGTATTGGTGCCTTGCTTCCCAAGCAAAGTCCCTGCTGACCACAGTAATATTCAGCAATGAAGTATGTAGCATTTTTTCTAGGATGAGTTTGTGAACTTAAGTGTCTGACCTCATATGTTCTATAGAACTATTGATACATACATGCCGTATTATTTTCATTTTGTTTTGTTATTTATTTATGATTGTTGAGGATTCACTGAGGGTACAGAGAACCAGGTGACACTGTTTGCATTTGTTAAGTAAAATCCCTCTTGTGTAATCTTTTTTTTTCACCTTCATGTCATTATTTAAATGCCACCATCTCAGAGAGACCTACTTTGACCACTCTTAAAAATTGCAACCCTCTTTTCACATTCTATGTACTCCCTTCTCCTGTTTAATTTTTCTCCTTAGCATTTAACACCTTATAGTATATTTACCTTATGAAGTAATTATTTTATTTTAATACTCATCTGCTCCCACTAGAATATTGATCTGTATGTGTGGTTCATTTATGTATCTGCAATTCTCAGAATATTGATTGGTCCACAATCTGGGAAAAAAAATTGTTCAAATTTAATTGAATTGTTGTTAACCTGAAGAAAGGATATCTAAAAATCAAGAGATGAAGAAAAGGCAGTTGATTGCAGGGCAAATTCAAAATGGAGATGAAAGTTGTTGACATATTTTGAAAGGAGAGTAGACCAGAGACATAAACAAATCACACTAAGAATTGAGGGTTTGTGTTATTTGATGGAAAACTCTTGTAAGATATAGATTATGGATTCAGGAAATGATCATATTAAATATTTGTTATTTATTTTTAAATTTAAATCTAATTTATATATATTTATCTTACAATGCTTGCTACATAAAGAGTTGTTTCATATTATCTCGGGTCCTTCTCTGTGTATGCTAAAATATGCTTTTTCCTGTAGTAAATCAGTGCAGAATAAGTGCAGTTGTTGAAATGAAGCAAGACTAACAATGAAAAATGGTGAATTTCAAAAAAAATGCAGAGATTATCCTAGAACAAGATGAGATGAAGTGACAACCATGATAGGCTTTTGGAGTGTGTTAGCCTTCTTTTACTTGGTAACAGTCCTCCATCCATTGTTTGCAGCTCAAGAACCACATTTTTATTCTAGCTGAAGTGTCAACAACATCATCATATTGAAGCACTGGGATCCAGAGCCATACTTATTGCCTCTGACAGAGCGCTTCTTAAGCTCCATAACTTTTTGTGGTGAAACTACCTGGTGTCTACAGAATCCCACATGTTGTATTGTATCTGGCATTAGTCTCATCTCTTATTCTTGTGCATCTGTCTCTCTTGTATTTCTGAGGTCATTTGCTAAAGACCTGTCTCAATTACTATGTGTGGTCACTCTATTTACTATCATATATTGTTTATGAGAAGCATGATTAAAAATAGTCTGTCAGGTGCTATGCATAGAGAAAGGGTTCTAAACACTACCACTAGCTTAGTGAGAATAGGTTTTACTATCATTATGATTTACATCTCTGACTCCCATGATTCTATTTAAACTTTAATATTTTTTAAACTATAATGCATTTCCTAAGCCAGTTCAGCTTAACATAGGAATTCTTGAAATAAAAACTGGCATGTATGTGTTGGAATCAGTCTGGATCTAGAATAAGAACTATATCGGCAAAAATATTTGGTTTGAATTCTTGGCAATGTAATTGTCAAAATTAGTCACAGAACTGTACAAGTTAATCCTTAAAATGGAAGAAAGGTGTCTATTCAAATTGTAGAAAAATGAAGTAAAGTGGTAAAGAGAACAGAAAGAAAGTGAATCTTGGCCAGTCTCAGGAAAAAAGAAACATGTAAATAAAAAGAGAGTAGAATGATTTATATCATTTTTCAACTTTAAACCCTTAAGAGAAAGAGACATAACACATTTATTCATAATTTCCTATTAATAAATATTGGGATGTAACATTTTATATACTATATCTAAACTCATATACCTTTTTTGCCATTTGTCTATTTTGTTTTGAAAAGCTTCTGTTTATGTCTTTTGCTCACTTTTTAGTGGGGGTTGGTATATGAACATCCCACAGCTAACATCACATTGAATGTGGAAAAATTGCAAGCATTCCCACCAGGAACTAGAACTAGATAAGGATGTCCACTATCACCACTCCTGTCCAACATAGTACCAGAAGTACCAGCTACAACAATTACTGAAGAGAAAGAAAACAAGGGCTTCTGAAGGGAAAGAAAAGATCAAACTACTGCTCTTTGCTGATGATGTGATCTTTTACCCAGTAAACTCCAAAGATTCTATGAAGAGACAACTGCAACAAAGAAACTAAAATACTTTGGAATGTATTTCACCAATGAGATAAAAAGAACTCTACAAAGAGAATTGTGACATATTGAGGAAGGAAATCATAGGGGATATAAAGAAATGGAAAAACATATTGTGCTCATGGATTGGCAAAATCAACATAGTTAAAATGTGTATACTACCAAAATGATTTACATATTTAAATCAATCCCTATCCAAGTACCACGATTCTTTTTCAGAGATAGGAAAAATGATTCTACACTTTATATGAAACCAGAAAAAAACCTCAAGTAGACAATGCAACCTTATAAAATAAATACAAAACAGGAGGCACCACTTCAGCAGACTTCAAACTATACTACAAGGCTATAGAAACCAAAACAGCACCAGTATATCGTGCCCCATGATTGCATTAATGTACACAGCTATGATTTAATAATAAATAAAAAAAGAATAAATCAAAACAGCATGATATTGGCACAAAGCAGAGACATAAACCTATGGATCCAAACAGAGATGCAGATATGAAACCATCCTCATATTGCCACCTGATCTTTGACAAGGCAGACAAAACAATACACTGGGGAAAAGAATCCCTGTTCAATACATTGTGTTGTAAAAATAGGATGGTTACATGCAGAAGACTCAAACAAGATCCTTATCTCTCACCACTCACAAAAATTAATTCACAATGGATAACAGAATTAAAACTAAGGCATAAAAACCTGTGGAATTCTAGAATAAGAAGTAAGAAAAACTCTCATAGATAGGTAAAGAATTATGAAGAAGATACCAAAGGTAATCTTATAACAATTAAAATAAATTAATGGGATGCGTTTAAATTTAAAAACTTTGGCACACCCAGGAAAACAATTAAGAGGAGAATAGACAGCCTATAGAATGGAAGACAATATTTTAATGCTATACATCCAATAAAGGTCTAATTACTAGAATCTACAAAGGACTCAAGCAAATTTGCAAGAAAAATGAGCCATTACTTTTTGTATTTATTACTGATTATGCTTTAGAGACACACATGAACTGTAATACTTTGGAAAGAAGACAAATTCTATTTTTCATAATACCATTTTATTCCTTTGAGCTCTCAAAATAGTGATATTTTTTTCTTTCTCTCTTGCTTCATGTTAGTTTGGGGGAACATTTATTTTTCTATTTATCCACGTACAAGAAGAGTTCATTTTAAAAAAAGTCAGAGAGAGAGAGAGAGAAAGAAAAAAATTGTCCTCACACAAAGTGCTAGCTGTCATTGATCCTATATTTTTCTACTTGAATTGTTTTCAAATCTCCCTTTCCTCCTTGCCTATGGAGGATGAAAATATTATGCATACATTCTGAACCAATATTCAATATATAGCAAATCTGCTTGTAATCTGACAGTGCTAACCTAAGGTAAATATTTATCTAGCTCCCTGGCAAATAGTGACACATGTGTGCAAATAAGTTTTAGACCATATGGCCTAGCTTACTGATGGTAGAAGCCACGGGTCTCTCAGTTTCTCTCTCTGCTATCAGAAAACTGGACAATATGATCTAAAGAAAATTGTGAAGGGACATAGGCTTATTGTATCTAAGTTAACACAGTACTGGTGGGACACAGTGTTTCCCAGTCAGGCAGAAATCTGTCACAATTTATGGAAATAAGCTAATCCTCAATTCAAATCTTTGGCGTTTTGAAACTCTTTATGATACAAAAAAAATTATTTTTATGGGAAATTAGAGAAAATTTAAGAAAGTCATTTTTAAAATTACTATTGCCTTCCATTCTTTTCAAGCTGAAACAATTTATGTTAAGTAAGAGAGCTATTGCAGGTTTAGGGTTTGAAGACATTGGCTCATTGACATTTATGAGTTCTGTGACATTTGCCTCAGTTTCTGTATTTAAAAAATAAAGACAGTAAATCCTCCAGAGTCACAAGAGTTCTGAGCCTTAGAGAAAATACTGAGTATCATCTGCCGTGTAATTTTCACCTTCACTACCCAGAGCATTGTTTATAAATGTGTTCACTTTTGGAAATTTCTAACTTACATTTAATTAACTTAAAAATATTTGTAATCACAATAGAAGGTTCTTATAGAATATGTGAATTAAGCCCCCTCCAAAAGTTAGGTTAAAGTAAAATATATTAAAAACACAGATATTTTAAATTACACTATATGATAGTGACACAGTGGCATGTTGTACACAATGAATAAGATAAATTGCTATATAGTATTATCTTTGCCCAGGTACAAGATGTAAATGCAGTACTTCTTATGTTTATCATTAATTTTAGACCTAGCTAAGAAATTTTCTCTGAGAAAAATGTCAAGAAAATAATGCAAAATATTTTATTTTAAATTGTACTTAAAGTAATTCCAAAGTTCTATCATACTAAGTCTACTGTCAGTTCACAACTTTTAAATATGAGGTTTAGAACATAAAAAAATCAGAGTTTATTATAAATGTCAAAATTTTAATTATGTTGCAGGTTTATTTTAACATCAGTAGTACCTTTTGTTTTAGTGTTTATAAGACTCTTTTCTTAAGATTTTATTCTAACTTGGATGGATCTCATCAGACAATTTACCACCAGCTAATTAGATCCTCCATGAAAACTCAGAAATAAATATGGAAACTTAAGTGCAAATAGTTGATTTTGAAGATCGTATGAAGAGTAAAAACAGGTTAATGTTAAATCTGGTTGTTCCAAATAGTCAGAGACGGAATTTATGAACCCAGCAAATGCTTATCAAATCAATATTTATCAAAATTATTTTAAGTGCTAACATTTTGAATTTATGTGATTAAAGTCGAGTCATGAAAAGGATTTTTTTCAAAATTAATTTTAGGACTTTGTACACAATCATCAGCTCTAACATGAAAAGTGATAAGAGAATATGAAAATCTCATTGTTCTTAAATAGATATCCTTGCTGTTTTCTGTAATCATACTAGTTACAGAAAAGCAACAATAACAAAAGAAAAGCAAGAAAATAACACATAATTAATGACTGCATTTAATTAAAGGTGTTTGGGTTATAAATTAAAAATAGACAAACATAACTTAAAAGTATGTTTCACAGATTCCAGAGCAAGAATATAGTTAGGCTTCGAAAAATAAAGAGGCTATCAGTAATCCGTTCTTTTTTTTTTTTTTTTTCTTTTATTGTTGGGGATTCATTGAGGGTATAATAAGCCAGGTTACACTGATTGCAATTGTTAGGTAAAGTGTTGTTGTTGTTCTTGTTCTCATTTTTCTCTTTTCTTCTCTCTGTGTTCTCTCCACAGTGGGTTATTCCTGTTTCTATTTCTCCAGGGTAAAATACAGCCATTTCAGAATGCCTGAATTGTAGAAGTAAAAGAATTAGTTGTTAACCTGTGACTTTTCTATAGCCCTGTTTTGGTCAAGACCCAAAGAATAAGAACAATAGAGTGGGTTCCACTCACCTGCACATTCAAATGGTAGAAACTAGTTTTTCACAGCAAGTATTCTAAGATTACAAAATTTTTGCCGATATGAATCAACTAACTCCAGGCTATATAGAATTCATCAGGAGAAATGACTCACAGGGAAAGAGGACCTATTGTTAGGTGGAAGAGTTGGGAGAATGAGGATTTTTGAGAGTTGCCAGCCACCTGGGATAGGGGAGAGGCTCGTCAAGGTCCTTTCAAAGAGCTTAATATGTCTCTCAGGGTTCAATGGACATTCACGTATTGAATTCACTCTGAAAAGCCTAATTCATTCTTCCTATGTAACAGTAGGAAGAAAAAAAATAAAGGACTGATACCCACTAACATTTTTAGAAGGTGCTGGGACATTGGGAGCAACATGCATGTGAGTTTCTCAAGGTCCTCATGTACCCAGAAAGAAAGGAAAAAAGGGAAATAGGAATTTTATCCAAAAAACATTGCCCTGAAGAGTAAGGAAATGCTAGTAGAGCAAGTACACTTTCAAAGAACTCAGTGCATCAAAAAATTCAAGGAAACTCTCCTATGAAATATAAGCCTTCCTTAATGAAGGCTTTCTAAATAGTAAGGGTCATCCAAATACCCTGTAAAAGTGTCCCGCTAGAAGGAGAGGCAATCTGAGGTTATGAGTAATATATAACCACCTCACTATTCAGTAAGACCTTTCTGATCTTTATCTGATTCTCTCTTTTCTGAGAATACTCTGCTATTCCTGTGTGTGTGTGTGTGTGTATATATATATACATGGATATATACACATATATATAAAACACATATTGTCTATGTGTGTCTGTGTACTGATCCAAATGAAGTCTGTTAAGAAAGAAAAAATTTGATAAAGTTTATTGAAAACCAGTTGCAATTGTCTACTCAAAAAGAGACACCAATGAAGTTGAGAGAGTTCCAGAGTCTATTACAAGTTGGAAGGATTTTATAAGAAAGTTTGGGAGATGGGAAAGTGGCCTCTTCATGTTGGAATTGTCTTTTTTCCTTAAAGCGTTCAATAATGCAGACGTTACAGTCATGGGCTATGGATTTCAACATAAAGAAAATGTCTTGGTCCAAGACAATTAATAAAACTTTTCCAAAAACAAGTCATCAACTGTATGATTTAGAAACAAAACAGTATCCTTTGCAATGGCAGGAAGCCATTAATCAGTATACCAGCAATTTAGGAACTCACAGTGTGATTCTTTATTTTGGAAAAAGATGAATCCTAAGACTTCCTTCAGGCAAGTTAATTCTGAAACCTGTGAAACCCTTGGTACATCTGCTATTACCAACATAAAAATAAGATTTTGACATCATCATCACTTCCCTAAATAATTATGTCTTCATTGTTTTATTAGCTACTTATTTACCACTGCTTGAGCATATCAGATTGGTATAGCATAATTCATACTCTTGTATTTGAGCTTCCAAATGGATAGTAAGTTTTAAAATATCTTGCTCACATTACTGGGAAGATGACTGTATGACCTGCCAATACTCATGGGGTGAGGAATTCTCCAATCATAGAATGTGCATTCTAATATAGTATTTGATATTTAAAAAATCACAATGTCAACTATAGAGACCATACAGATAAATCTTTCCCCTGCCTATCTGAATTCTAAATTATTTTTTTCTTTTTTACCATATATCCTAGACTTTTTTTCACGGAATATATAAGTGGATTCACTATAAAAATACAAGTTAAAACATAAATTAAATACTTTTTATACAAATAGGTAGAATTATGTCAAGATGATTCTGAGTTGCATAAAAGGTGCTAAGTCTCCTTTATGTCATGGATAGTAATGACTTTATGGTACCTATTTATAACTTCATATTTTAAAAACATACTAAAAGCCAAAAAAGTTACTTAAGCAATGTGAAAATTTATTTTCAGGGTATATTGTTTTGTTATTGTTGTTATTATTTAAAGCATTAAATACAAAAAGCAATGTTTGTTTTGGCATAAGTAAATGTATGAAAGTTATTTACAGTTCTGTCTGAAAATGAAATGGCAAGACTGGGAGGGCATGTTGCTGTGTTATTCAGTGACTTTAGGAGAATGCTTACCGCACAAAATGGAATAGGATCAAACTAATTTTTCTCTGGCCATTGTCACTTTGAATCAATTTTTCTGTTATTTATATAGGGTTGCAGAGAGTTTTAAATTTGCCACTAGAAGATAAAATCCATATCTTTTCCCTTAACTATTAATATTATGGATCACCTTACATACCTGCTTTTAGCAGATATCTACTCTTCAAAAAGTGAGTATTTGCACATTTGAAGCAACGTGTCACATTTCCGCTCCACTAACTAGCATCACTTTAAATCTCTTGGATCCCATCATCTTGAGTTATGTCAAATCACATTGGCTTTTCTTTGCAACAAAATATACAGTGATGGAAGGTGACAGAAGAAATGTAATGCAATATGACACATCAGAAATTTAAAGGGTAAAGAGATTAGCTATTTGGTGTCAAATTAGATAGGGAAAGCCGAATCCAAAATGTATCTGGCAGTCGCTAATGGAGTGAAAGGTACAGTGTTCGCTCTATCTATGAAACAATGCAATCCGAACTCCATCAGAACATATTTAGCTAACTCAGAGATACAGTCTCAGACATCACACATGTCGTGGAAGATCATGTGCCTGAAATGTACTTCAAGGTCCTTTCATCATGACACTGTCTATGTGGATTTGACCCATTTCGTCTACCCTGAAAGTAGGCATTTTAGAGTTTCCTGATAATGTACATGTTTTTGCTATCCTTAAGAAAGTGAGACTTTTAATTATGATTTTAAAAGAGGAGTAATATGATAGAATCATGCCATCCTATGCGTGATGCTGTTGTCACACAAATGAACAAAAGCATTTTAAACTATTTGGAATAGGACAGGAAGAGTACTTAGAATCATGATAATACAAATTTCTGAAGATTTAGTTTGTACCTTTGCCTATGTAGAACAAATTATTAAAGTAGACGTGACATTGAAGGAATTTAACTCAGTCAAAAGACTGGAAAAAACTTATATTTTTTGGCCATCCAAGTAAATAATGGTAAGTGAGGATCCAACAAAGAAATCACCCATTTTCCCATCTTCTAGTTGGAAATAACTAGAGATTAAAGATTACAATATATCTGTTTTTGTTTTTTGGTGTTTTTGGCACTGGGTACGATAATTTTCCGTACCTAAGTCATTATACTTTTTAAAATATTTTATCTACTTATGTTACAATTATCATTTACAATTGCCAATTCTCATCATTATGACATTTTGGAATAAAGATTTTTAAGGAATAAAAAAAAAAAAAAAAAAAAAACTTCCCCCAGCTGCTCGGGAGGCTGAGGCAGGAGAATTGCGTAAGCCCAAGAGTTAGAGGTTGCTGTGAGCCGTGTGACGCCATGGCACTCTACCCAAGGGCGGTACAGTGAGACTCTGTCTCTACAAAAAAAAAAAAAAAAACTTCCTCCTGTACAATTGTCATTCACTTTCATGGAATAGTATTAAGAAAAAAATTCAAATATTCATTAAATTTAGGAGGAATATTCTATCTCACTAATTCATTAATTTGCCTTTCCTCTTAATCTCTTTTTTCTTCATTATCTTTATTGTTGAGCCAAAACAAAAGATCCTTAATATCGACCTTTATCTCTTTTTAAAGGATATGAAGACACTGGCGTTCTAATACCAATCTGCAGTAAACACCTATTTTAAATTTACCATCCTCCATAGATTAAAGGGTATTGAGAGAATTAAAATTTACATAGACTATTCTAATTTTCCCTGCCCTTTTCATCACAGAATAAAAATATCATAAATGTCATTCTATTATTCAAACCTTGTTCATGTCTTTTTCTACTTGTATGTTCTATAAAGCAATGTATCAAATAAAATTTACTAGAAGGAGTTTAAAAACTGTTACCTGAACTGTCAAACTTACTGTGCGGCTGCTGATGTAGGGGTTAAAATAAAATAAAATAAAATACTGCCAAACTTACATTTTCAAAAATAATATAAATACTTGTACACCAGAATTTCATTCAAGGACTACCAAATAAATATCTGCAATTGTAGGAAGGGCAATCTAAGCAACTTATTTAACAATTGGCGTTTTATAAGCATAAATAAAAAACACTAAAAATCATTCAGTGTTCTAGTATGGCTACTTATTTCCCAACCTCAAGTTACATTAAATAGAATTTTTATTCATATTTAAAGTTATACAATTTTATTTTGTACTTATATAAATTAATTTCATAATTATTCTATGATTTTGATTTATATCAATAACTTACTTTGTTAAGATGTAAATAAAAGATATATGTTCATTATTCAGAATATATTTGTGAATGTATACATACAAGTACCATAGAATAGTAACTCTCACATAATATCCTGAAACTGTTTGGTTGCTGGGCTTGTTTAATTGATATGCATCATTTGTTCAAAATGTAAGAACTTATGCAAAGTTCTAGTTAGAAGGTGCCTGTTTGCTTGTTAAATCTTATGGTTATTTCAGCCTGTAAGGACCGTCATCTACTTCTGCAAATCAGAAGAGAAAAAAGAAAGATGAAGACTAAAGACCTACCTTGTATATCTAGAAATTAAGAGTAAAAAGACAAATTGTAGAATGTAAGAAGTAGTTCTTAAACTATACTTCTGACAATGAAAAGGTACATGTTAATTCTCTTAATATCCTATTGGTAAAAATAAGTCAGAAAAATCATACCAAAATTAAAGGAAATTCAGAGATAAACACCTCGCTGGACCACCGAATCTCCACACAAGCTGTATACTGTAGACATAGAGGCATTGTTTTGTCAGAAAACATCTTTACCAGATGAAACACATCCATTAAAGAATTACTTCTAGCCTCAACAAAGTTATGTAATGAATGCAGTAGAATATATGGTGTCAATGATAATTACATTTTCTTTTTATTTTAAATTAATATGAGGTTACACATTTTTTATAGGTTACGTTATTCTCACTTGCAAGGTAAAGTTCTAGTTGTAGGGAGGGAAATTGGTGGGATCTCACCTAATGTAAACTATGTGAGGGTGATAATTATATTTTCACTGCTTAACTCTGGTCTGCTTGTCCCTATACCATTCAAAAGTTAACCATTAGCGGACCATAAATTTATAATGAAAATGATTTATGTCAAGTAATTGAGCCTGCAATATGGATTAAAATAACATATACAATCACATTTCACGCTATTTATACTGAAATACTTTTAATATATATTACATCAGACCAGCTAACAAATATGATATTTACATATGTATAATTTGCTTTTATATAAACCTTTTAAAATTGCTTTTCTTTCTTTAACCATTATAATAAAAGTTAGAATGGTAATTATTACCATAAATGTATCAAAGGAAATTTCTTCTTTATAGAAAAAGGAAACTTCAGATTAAAAATACCACATGCAGTCTCATGTTTTCAGAAACAGAATGAAAGTAAACCTTCTTCAGACAGAATCTTCTTTTTAAAGCAATTGACAACAACTCTTAGGACCTTTAAAATTTCACCATATTCCTTCCCCTTTTCTAGTGAACTAAAATTTTAAATTCACGGCAATGTTTGGAATTTAATTTTGAATAAGGCATGAAAACCTCAGCTGAATTAGTGGATCCTTCCAGGTATATCATTCCAAATTCTACACTTGTTGAGATAAACTGCTTTTCAAATGTTTTCAAAAAGCATTCTATTTCTTTGCTTAACCAGAAGATAGTACCTGATTATGTAATTGTTAAAAACACTCCTGTGGCTCAAAGGAGTAGGGCGCCAGCCCCATATGCCCAAGGTGGTGGGTTCAAACCGGCCTTGGCCAAAAACTGCAAAAAAAAAAAAAAAACACTTCAGCCAAACACATGACAAAGTATTTATAATGCTTCTTTTCTGGTGTGTTATATACTGGGCATTATTTTGTCTACTCAAGAGTTCTCAAAATTTGTTACTCATTCTGAACTATATCAATAATTTTAGAGATTCAAGGTAAATTAAAAATAAAGGAAGTCCAGTGATAACTTATATTTTATAGTATTAAAGAAATAAAAGTCACAGAATATATAGTCAACACAAATTTTTTAAAAAGAGCCAGGACCCAAAATATTCATTTCACAGTGGGAATAATTAGTGTTCCCAAACAAAAGCATGAAGATGAATTCTTTATAGGATTTTTGAAAATCAATTTTATATCTAATAATTGTTTTAAAAAATTTTATAAACCTTTATCTAAAGCTGCAAACTTTTCTTTTTATTTATTTATTTATTTATATTTGCAGTTTTTGGCCAAGGTCGGGTTTGAACCCACCACCTCCGGTATATGGGGCCGGTGCCCTACTCCTTTGAGTCACAGGCACCACCCTGCAAACTTTTATTTTCAGAAAAAGTAAATGAATTAAATTGAAAGCCAGATATACAGCTGCATGTTAGTGCACAATTTTTTTTAATTAACAAATGTATACATTGAAACATTGCATGTTTGTATATGATTATATTATAAATAGTTAAATTTAGTTTAAGGAATAATTTAAGAATATGGTCTGAAATAATTATGGCAACATTTGATATTTCTGATCCATCTGAAGCAATAATATGATTCAATTAAAAATATGTAAGCTAGTACAAATTTGGCTAAAGTCTACTTTCAAAAAAATCTGAGAATATATTTCGTGTGTATGCTAAAATTTACAAAGACAGCATATGCTATTTATTCATTATCAGACTATTTCAACTTGCTTTGAAAAGGTTCTTGAACAGCCTTTTATATCATCTGCCAGTGAGATGGGAATGTTTGTATAAAAAAATTACCATTTTATACACTCATTACAAAGTGGGTAGTATGTCACCCTTATCGCTAGCATGAGGACATAAGAGGCTGTTAAACTATAGTATGTGGCAAATATGTGTAATTTACATAATGTGATAAAGTATAATATTTAGATACACAGGGCTAAAATGGATTTTAAATCATTTTAATTTTCCATTATTTTGGCCAATGTGGTAGTCCTAAAGGGCTTGGAGCCCTTGAAATTGATTTTGATTATAATCATCATGGTTTTACAATGAAAAGTGACTCTGTATGAGAGCACACCATTCATCATAACTTTAAATGTAATTCCAATGGGTAGGACACAGCAGTACTAATTTAATCAGATAGACATTTAACAATATATTATAAGAACTGCCAACTAAATATATACTAATGGATTTTCTGTTTCCATTGCTTAAATGACATTTATAAGGCTATGGTGAAGACGTAAAAGTGATCATTTCTGAGCAGTTATTTATTTCATGAAACCAGTAAATCAATTAAGCTACCTGACACTTTATCATCTGATGAAAAATTTATAAGCTTATTTGATTGTCATAAAAATAAAAAGATATCTTTGAAGATGGGAAGGCTTTTCAACGAGCTACTATCACTGATAGTACACTGTTCTGACAGTGAAAAGGATATTTTGAAGTTCACACAAAGGGGAACCAAGGAAATTTAGTATATATCTTTTGCAGTTACTAGAAATACATGTATTTTTCCTTTTATAAAAGAAAGAAATGTAGATATAAATGCTATGACACTAAAAGAGGGAGTTATATTTTGTCATTTGCTTGAAAATTTCCATTCTCGTATTAATAGTTATAATTTAGTTGATAATATATTTAGTTAACCAAAGAGAAGGTGCATAAACATATTGTTTTTTACTGAGCCACTTTTAAAGATCTATTAGCAGAATGGCTTCTGGCAGTTTCATCTTCAGATCAGCAATTGTAAAGCCTTAGTTGTCACCAAACAGAAGCATCTGGGGAAGCTGAATAAATTAAGGAGAGAGCGATATGAGAAAATAGTTAGGGTTCAACATTGGGATTCAATTTACAAAGACCTAGAAAAACCAAGTTTTTGTTTATAATATTTGCACCAAGTTCTTCCTAGACCTAATCTCTTTGAAATAACTTTTTAAAAACTTATACTGTATCTCTACTCTCTGTTTGAATTCAGAAAGTATTGTAATTAGGTAGTTGTGCTTTTATATTCAGTGATATATTTTCATTCATTTACTTTTAGAGCACTTTCTTTGAGAAATTAAAACTTTAGAAAATAAATTTGTATATTGAGATTTATGTTCCAAAGTAAATTTAAATGTACTTTTATAGTTGACTGTATTATTTTTATAATTGTTTATCAAGCTGTTGATACTATTAATGATAATGTATTCAATAGCATAATACAGATAATTCTAGTTTTTTAAAATGTGTTTATTATTGATGTATGTGAGATGAACAAATATTGATATATTTTAGGACCTATTCCTAGAAAGATAACTTTTTAAAAATACATAATATAAATACTTTATATTTAGTTTTATAGTAAATAAATTATTTGTTCTTTAACTAGTCCTATTTACTCATCCAATACTCAGAATAACATTAGGTTTTTCTCAGAGGAGTCAGCTCACTTGGAGTTGTGCAGAATAGTAGCAACAGGCACTGCCAAAATTACCCAAATCCTCCCAGATACTGGTAATATATATATTTTACAACATCTATATATACAACTATATATATATATATGACACCTTCTCTCATATTGTGTTCTGAGTAGAAATATCCATGACATTGCATATTTTTCTGAATAGGAATACTTTTGCATATTCATGCACCATAAAGTGAAAATTTTCAAGAAGGCAAATGTACTATTACTTTCTTTATAAAAATGTTTATTCAACTTTCAGAAAAAAATACATTTCAATTTTTATATACGTGAAACTTAAAGCAGTAAACTATTGCATTTTGTGTATTCTAAATTGCCCCTGCAGGTACTTGAATTACATAGTATATTGTTTTCATAATTCATTATATTCTTTCAATTTATTTCATAGTCTATTTATTTCAGCTCAAAAAGATGTTATAGCATGAGTCCAAAAAATAGTACATATATCCATAAGGAAGCTTAGAAGCACATTTTTCAACATCAGCGACCTGAGTTGCATTTTCATAATATTGACAGTTCTTGTTGCCATTGTACTGCACCACACTGAGTGTGCCGACCCTGCTGGGAAAGACCTTCTGTTATCAAAAATTGATGCTAAATCCAAGCTGTTAGCAGCAGCTTTTTACGTAAGTGCAGTAGATTGAACAAACTGTTTCAGTGCCCTAGAGTCATGGAAAGGTCAGAAACAGGTCTGACCATTAAATGATATCTATTAATTTTGCTCTGGAGAACAAGTTCCCCAGTTAGGCAGTGATAGAGATAATTGCTTCGACTGTGAAACCATTAAGCGAGTTTTAAGGAATTTCAGCTGTGGAAAATGTGATAATGCTACTTAATGCTTTAAGGTAAACATTAGAGTGCAAATGAGTGGCTGGGGAAAAAAATACATATATATACTCACAGATACAAAATTAGGAATTTTGTAATTTTTTTTCTATGAAATAAACTCCCACGGAAAAGTAAAGTCTCTTTACAGAAAATGTTTAGATTTATTTGCATAAGAAGCTATTTTGGTTGGATTTTTAAAGTGTAAACTGATGACTTTATAACAGTGCTTCTTTATTCAAGACATGTATTTCCTAATTTGAGTAATCCTTCCATGACATAATAAAATTGCCCCAAAGTAAAGACACCTGAAATTTCTCAGGTAGAATTACTTTTAAATGTTAGAAGACACACACACACATCCAAACATATTTTCTCTCTTTCTCTGAATATGTCAGAGCTGTTCTCTTTCTCTGAATATGTCAGAGTAAAAGGGCAAACCCAGAAAATAATGAAGTTTTGTCCATAAATGAGGAGACAATACGGGGCTATATGGATGCAGGAGTTTATCATGTCTTTATGAGTGATTTAGAAGCCCATATACATTGAAATGGAGGAAATTCAAGACACCATCACCCACATTTCTAAAATGACAAAGGCTGCCAGCTGGCTTACAAATCATAGATATATGTGATGTGTGTGTGTGTGTGTGTGTGTGTGTGTGTGTGTGTGTGTGTGAACTATAACTCCTAAAACTGAAAGTCTCTGAAACTCTGAAATCAGGTCTTTAAACCCCAGTGTTTAAGATGAGCTCTCAATATATCAAATGTCGAAAAAGATATTTAAACATAAGGCAGCCACATTACATAAAATTCTCTAAAAAGATATTGTGTAACAAATTAAAAAAAAAAAACAACACAATAATAACGTAATCATGGAACAAGCTACCCATAATCTGATCTGTCACTCTTAAATGAACAAGTGTCAGTTAAGTGAAAGTAGGTGGTTATAGAGAAAAAGGGAAAATAATTCATGTATTGGAAGTTTTAAACATCCCACCCCCCTCGACAAATGACTCATCTTTCCTGTTTCTCTAATAGGTGTTGGGGAGGTGCCTGGAATAGTCACTTAATTGTCTGGAAAAGAGTAAACTGAAATGAATATATGTCTATAAATCATTCAATGGCCAATCAACAAAAGTCTATTATGCATTTGGCACAATGGAGCATTTTCTTCCTCAGGAGCTCATGGATTATGCTCACTAGAGAGGCTGTAACTAATAATGCTTACCGTAATGTAGTATTGGCCCTCAATTTTAAATGAGAAAGGTGAAACTGCGGAGAGTTAACAAATTGCCACTGTTCTTTAGTCATTAAATAGTGAGAATCAGATGCAAACAAAGCTAGCCTTGTTTTAAAGTCTATAAATTAAAACTCTATGTTATATTTAGAGTGTAGAGGTATGTCTTTTCTACCTCCATTTTCCCACCTTCTTTTGTCCATCTGTCTCTGTCTGTTGTCCTTTCCATTTAACCTATCTTTTCTCTCTTTGTTTCTACCTTTTTCTCTTACTCTCTCTTTTTTTTTTTTTTTTTACTTTTCTATCTTCCTTCCTTTTTTTTTTCTTTTTCACCTTCGTATTAAGTAATTATTATGAAATTTCTGATTTCCTTAAGTATTCAGTTTGACAGTTGATATTTCTAAACTTTCGCTTTGATACTATTTGTTTTTTGGGTTTTTTTTATACTATTTGTTTAATTTTTATCGTGAAGGTGCGTTCTCATTTTTTTCAAATGCATGTTTTGGCTTCTTATTCTCATTCAAAGCATTTTAAAGTAATTTTTGTGAAACTGTGAATAAGTCAAAAATTTGTGTTACTTTTGAATGTGAATTCTGTCACAGAATCACTGCAGATCCAAGGCAATTAGGCTGTTTCCACATTTTGGCAATTGTAAATTGAGCTGTGATAAACAGTCTAGTGCAAGTGTCCTTACGGCAAAGGGATTTTTTTGGGGGGGAGAGGACAGATACCCAGTAATGGAATTGCAGCATCAAATGGAAGGTCTACTTTGAGTTCTTTGAGGAGTCTCCATACTTCCTTCCAAAAAAGTTGTGTTAGTTTCCAGTCCCACCAGCATCTCTCCACATCCATGCCAGCATCTGTGGTTTTGAGATTTTGTGATGAGGGCCACTCTCACTGGGGTTCAATGATATCAAACTCCACAGTGGCTATACCATTTTACATTCCCACCAACAGTGTATGAAGGTTCTAATTTTTCCACATCCTGGTAACATTTGTTATTATATTTTGTTTTGTGTTGGTGGTTTCTATGATAGTCACCCTAATAAGTATGAGGTGATCTTTCACTATGGTTTTGATTTGATAGTGATGCAAATCACTATCTCTTATCATTAGTGATAATTAATCGAACATATTTTCATATATTTGTTTACCATTTACATTTATTATTCAAAGAAGTGTTTGTACAAGTTCTTTGCCTATATTTTAGTCATTTTTGTCAGCTTGGCTGTTTTGTTTTGTTTTACTATTTAATTGCAAGAGGTGCTAGTATATAGTGTTTTCCATTTATATTTATTATTTGAAGAAATGTCTATTCAGAGTCTTTGACTATTTTTTAAGCAATTTCTTATTAGCTTGGTGTTTTGTTTGTTTGTTTTACTATTGAATTATAAGAGTTCCTACTATATTGCCAATATTCACCACTTATAACATACATAATTTGTGAGTTTTTCTCCCATTCTAGAGGTTGCTTTTTCATCATTGATTTGTTTTGTACTTTTTGCTTTATTTTTCCATGTCAAATATTTTTAGTTTGATGTAAACCCACTTGTATATTCTTTTTAGTTATTTGAGCTTTTTCTGTTATATCCTATATATGTGTGTATATGTGTATACATATGTATGTATATATGATTTACCTAAGTCAATGTCACATATACATGTGTATATATGAATATATATGCATATATAATGAATGTGTATGTCTATATCTATATGTCATATATATACACATACATATGATTTATCTCAATGTCATGAATTTTTTTCTGTATTGTTTTTCTAGACATTTTTTAGTTTTAGGTCCATTTTGAAATACTTAACCCATTTGACTCGATTTCACATATGGTATAAGTTGAGAATCCAATTTCATTTTTTAATATGTAGGTATCCAGCTTCCCTCGCACCATTTATTGAAGAGACTCTTATTCACTGTGTGTCACTGGCATCACTGTCAAAAATTAGTTGTCTGTATACATGTGAGGTTATTATTAGGTTTTGTATTCTCTTCCCTAGAAAAGAAAGTGTATGTATGCCTGTGTTTATGCTGGTTTAATACTGTTTTAATAATTTTAGCTTTGTAAGGTACAGAAACAAGGTAAATATCCAAATGGATTTCACTCATCTCCGTAAGATACATGGTATACAATATTTGCTGGTATTTGTGGATGCTTTCGCTAATTGGGTTGAAGCATTCCCTTACAGGACAGAAAAGGCCCAGGAAGTTGTAAAGGCTTTAGTACATGAGATTATCCCCAGATATGGACTCCCTCGGAGTTTGCAAAGTGATAATGGGCCAGCATTCAAAGCAGCTATTACACAAGGGATATCTAAAGCCCTAGGCATAAACTATCACCTACACTGCTCTTGGAGGCCCTAGTCCTCTGGGAAGGGAGAAAAAAATGAGTGATAAAATCAAGGACAGTTCAAAAAGTAACTCAAGAGACTCAATTCCCTTGGACTAAATTACTTTCCCTTGTTCTCCTTAGAATAAGAAATTTACCTCAGAAACTTGGTGTAGCCCATTTGAATTGTTATATGGAAGGACCCTTTTTAAGTAACAATATATTACTAGTTTAGGAGACTACAGAATTAGTAAAGCATATCACTCTTTAGCTAAATTTCAACAAATCCTTAAAAACCTCCCAACTACATTTTCACATTCAATGCTAAAAGAGCTTTTCTTTCCTGGAGATTTAGTCGTGCTCAAAACTCTTCCCTCCAATTCACCTTCCCTAACCCCAACTTGGGAAGGTCCCTTTTCTGTTGTCTTGTCTTTTACAGCTGTTAAAGTTATGAGAATAGATTCTTGAGTACATCATTCATGAGTAAAATCCTGGAACGCACCACCTCCTACAGAAGCAGACCATGAATAAAGACAACCACAGTCCACCTACACTTGCGAGCCTAAAGAAAATGTAAAGTTATTGTTTAGAAGACAGCAAAAAAAGTGTTAATGTGGTTTCCTTTTAACAACACTGACTTTGCAACTCTAATCCCACACTGTAATTAACTCCCTCCTTTCACAGTTCTACCCTTGCCTTTTAATGTGCTAATCGGATTTGTATCTTCCAGAAATGTTATCCATCCACACACAGTAAGTTGGTTCCAGTCCAAGCCCTGATTCTATTGTGGACCCCTGGATCACTCTCCTTCTGGAGAAACCCTAACTGACGCCTTCTATCATCACCCTATTCAGCAGGAAGCAGTTAAATAGAGTCTTCTTCCTAAGAGCAGTTAGAATTTCTACTCAGAGAGGGAAAATTAATACAGGACAGGTGGCTTTCCAGCCAGCTCGGTGGAGCTGAGGGGCAGACCTGCTGCCTTAGCCCTGGCTATGTTGGTGCGGTGGCAGCAGGCAGAGGAACCAGAGGGCTGGAGGGTAGGCAGGGGGGACCCCATAAGAGGTTCCAGTAATTGAAGTGTCCAGACAACTGCTTGGGAGACACCAGCACCTTAGGTCTCCCTCCCCTTGCACTTCTGGCTGCACAGAGAACCTGACCTTTCCTAAGCCTGACTAATTTCTTGTTAGTTTCCCAGGCCTGGTCAATTTCATGTAAGTTTCTTAGGGCAGGGAATGAAAGGGATTGTAGGATTCATTAACTGAGTTCTGGCTAACTGTAATTACAGATGACCCTAGTCAACTATAAATACCCCTGGACAAAGAGCCCAGGGGGTGGGGGTGGGGGGAAGAGAGAGAGAGAGCGCACTTTGTTCCCCTGACTTGGGTTTTTTCTCTCTGCCAGAAGCTTGGTGTTTTTGTATTCTTTTCTGTAAATAAATCCTGTCTTACCACTGATCTGTGGTCCATGGATTTATTCTTCCAATCACCAAGACCAAGAACCTACTGAAGACAAAATTCCGATATCACTGTTTTAAAATCAGGAAGTGTGATGCCATCACCTTTGTTCTTATTTCTTAAGATAGCTCCTGCTTCTGCTTTTGCTTTTTGGGGGAGAGGGAAGTCTTTTGTAGTTCCATATGAATTTTAGGTTTTTGTTTGTTTGTTTTTTCCTTTTCTGTTAAATATGCAATTGGAATTTTGGTAGGGATTTCATAAACATGTAGATCATTTTGTGTTGTATGATGAGCTCAATACTTTTAAGTTTTCTAATCCACAAATACACATCCTTCCATTTATTTGTGTATTATTTAATTTTTCCAATCAATGTTTTGTAGTTTTTCAGCATCCAATCTTTCACCTCTATGGGAAAATTTATTATTAAATTTTTAAATTATTTTGATGCTATTATAATAGTCATTTTTCCCCTAATTTATTTTTGGATAGTTCATTGTTAATGTATAAAAACACAACTGACTTGTAGGTGTTGATTTTGTGTTGTGCCATCATAATGAATTTGTTTATTATTTCTGACAGTTTTTAATGTAATTTGTAAGATTTTCTATGTATATGATCATGTCATTTGTTAACAGAGATAATTCAGCTATTCTTTGTCAATTAGATGCTTTTGTCTTTTTTTTTTTTTTTTCTTGCTTAGATGCCCTGCCTATGACTTCCTGTAATATATTGAACAGAAGTGTTGAGACAGGACATTCTTGCTTATTCCAATTTTGGAGAAAAAGCTTCTAGTTTTTCACCATCAAATATGATGTTAGCTGTGTGATTTTTGTAATATGGACTTTATTATGTTGGAGAAAGTTCCTTTTAAATCTAGTTAATTTGGAACTTTTCATTATGAAAGGGTTTTGAATTTTGTTAATTAGTTTTCCTACATCTAAGGAGATGATAATATGATTCTACCATCCATTTTGTTAATGTGGTGTATTGTATTAATTGATTCACCTCTGTGGAAATATCATTGACTCTTTTGGATAAATCCCACTTCCTCCTGGTATATGAACATTTCACTGTACTGTTTACTTTGGTTTGCTAGTATTTTGTTCAGCATTTTTATATCTGTGTTCACCTTGGTATTGATCTATAGTTTTTTGTTGTTGGTATTATTGTAAATGTCTTTATCTGCCTTAGGTATTAGGGTTTGTGAATGTTAACTATATTTCCTCTTGACATATTCTATTATTTGTCCTCCAGGTACCTTACTAGCAGTTAATTATTATGTAAAAAGATGGAAACTTCTTATACTCTGTTGAGAAAACTATCAAATTCTAATACAGAAAAATCAGTTTTTGTTTCCCTAATTAAATTCTAGTTACTTCTCAAGGTTATAGATTGCAGTGACTCACTTTAAGCTGTGGTACAATTACCTCTATGGTGTCACACAAAATACACACAAAACAAATGAGGTTGTTAAGTTCGTTAGGAAAGAAGAAGACATAAGTCAATGCTCAAAGCAGCAGTTCAGATCCTTTCTCACTATTTCACTATTGAACTACAATAAATGAGGGTTCCCTTATATTCAGCTTCTTAGGAAAAAAATGTGAAAGGTTGAAAGAAAAATTCATTAACTCATTTTATTAAAATCTCAACATCTTCTTAGATTGCTATATATCTTTGCTTTATTTACTAGTTGAGATACAAAGAATATTTTTCTTAGCTGTAATAGCTTAAAACCTTAATTTAATGTACTCAATTTCATGGAGCTGGAGCATGATTAAATGCATTTTGTCAGTACCAAGCTACTTTCAGAAATGTGTTCAGACTTCTCACCCTGACAGCTGTTCTCTTTGCACTCTGCTTTTTAAGTAATACACTTGAGGCAGGGTGACATCAGTCAAGCCATATTTGAACAAAAGAGAGTGTCCTTGTGTTGGAATTTTCAGGATACAACATTTGACTTTAGATAATGCATAAAGCATGGTTTTAAAAGTCTTAAATTGTAAAATATGTGGAGGAGTTTCTTTATTATGTCAAAGTAATTATAGACATGTCAGGTGTAACTCAGTCTTCTAAATATTAGCTCTGATGCACAATAATTAAACAAATAGATAATGAAATATGTGAATTTGTAAATTCTCTACTCTTATCAGCTTATGATATATGGGTTATGATCTTTCTATTTATTTCTCTCTGTGCTCCTCTCCTAGGTGTGTAATGTAAGTGTTTATTTTGCTTTTTTAGCTCTTTACATCTTTCTTCTACTCTGTCTCCATTTTTTTGAAGTAAGTCAATGCCCAAGTAATGCCTATTTATCTAAGGGATAATAATATATATTTGAGGTCAGACAATTAAGTTCACAAACTCATCCTGGAAAAAGTGCTATATACCTCATTGTTTAATATCACTACAGACACCAGATAGCCAAAGGAGTATTCGAAGGTGACTGTAGTAATATTCAGCAGTGAGGTATGCAACACTTTTCCTAGGATGAGTTTGTGAACTTAATTGTCATATCTCAGATGATGACAGCTTTGATGGTCATTCCAGAAAAAAGAGTTCCAAAATTGAAGGATGGATTAGGCTCTGGCTTTGGTGCTACTCAAAGGTGAATATAGTGATATTCAGCAATAAGGTATGACACATATTTTCTTGTATGAATTTACAAACTTCAACCTCATATACATATTAAAATTATAATAGTCAAGTGGCATTTGACTTCTGCAATTAAAAGAGCTACAAAATTATAATATACAAGATAATAAACATTATTGATCTAAATTAAGTGTTACAATTTTAATACAGTTTTTCCTTTCTTAAAATGTGCATACTTTTTGGCACTCACTGTATATATAAATTACACTGCATGTGTGTGTGTATATATAATATGTTACATAGTACACAGATGCACTAAAACTTAATTTCAAAACTTATCTAGTATTTTAGAAAAGCAGTATTACATAGGAATGTGACAAATTATTAACATTTAATCATGGCTAAATTTTGTTTATTTGTTGTAAGATATTTAAATAAATAATGAACTTTCATAGTATCCTGTAATAAAATATAATGATATAAATGTGTATTGACATATAATTAAAATTTTAAAAAGATTTTAAAAATAACAAATGAAAACAAAATGGAAGTAAGCATTTAGCCTTTGGAAAGTTTATACTAAATTATTGAATACATAATCCTGTCATTGAAGAAAAAATGAGGTTCTAACAGATGTCTTTGCTGTTTTACTTTTACCTTGTTCATAATGTAAATTAGAGTATTAAAAATGTTTAAATCAGAAATTCATCTACTTGTCACTTGCAACAATGCAATGCTACAGTTACAACAGTTTAGCAAAATTGACATAGATATTCTAGGAAAAGTAATTAAATATGTGAAAATCACAAGAAATGCTTAATATGCACATTATTTGTATCAGTAAAATGTAATTTTGTACATTTATATTTCTTACACTGCATGTACCTCCTTATACAAATGAAAATTCTGAGTTCAGAAGACAAAGATCTTGTCTAAGGCACAAAGTGCTTTATTTTCCTCAATAACTACAATCGCAATCTTGCATTTTTAGTGCCTCCCATTTCTTTACATTCAACTCCTCCATCACACAACCAGATACATCCTCATTAATTTTAATAGTAATTTCCAATTTATCTTCTACCATTGTAAAAAAAATGAGTGTTATTTGAAAATGACTTTAGGGATATTCTTTTCTGTTTTTCAAGATTAAACATTATGATCATATATGAGTCTTTTCTCCAAGTGAGCCTCAGACACTGGGAGAATCCAGGGCCAGGAACTTGAAGGAGACAGAAATTTTCTAGAAAGGTCACAATTACTTGTTATAGCTACACTTCATTCTTACTTTTTTTTTCCTAGTCAATGAAACCTACTTAATTGCTTACTGAATTTTTCTATACATTTTACCATTTACTTTGTCTTTAGCATATGGTAAATAACAATTATAACAAAAACTAACTAGTTTATGGCTAATTTCCATTCTGTAAACGCATTTTATGTTCTATGCCATAGTTGACTTCAGAGTCTTTGGGCATGTTTGAGTCCAGGTTAACTCCTGTGAGCTCTGCTTTAAACTACTTATTAACATAATTTATATATTTTCAATAGTTCCTTATGGCCAGTTAATAAGTGTATCCATTTTAAATTTGGTTTTAGGGCCTTGCTAGCCCACAGTCACAGCACTGTGCACTTAATAGGAGCCACATGATGCTTTCTCACAAAAAATGGTCAATGAAACGGTTGTGTCACTTAATCTATAGAATGAAAGAGTCCAAGACCTAAAACTAAGCTTTGGGGTACTCTGAATAGTTAGTGGCCAAGCTTACAATAGATGACTAAAATTTAGCATCCAGTTGGCAGTAAATCTGGAGAGAAGCGGATCATAGAAGTCTGACAAGTGTATGTCTCAAGAAGAGAGTTGCCAACAATGCTTACTGTAATTGACCCTGGAACAACATGAATTTGAGCTGGGAGGGTCCACTTTTACTTGAATTTTTTTCAATAAATATACTGGAAATTTATATTGGACATTTGAGACAATTTGAAAAAAATTTTAGATAAGCCACATAGCCTAGAAAAATTAAAAAAAACTTAGGTATGCAATAAATACATAAAATATGTGCAGATATTAGTCTATTGTACCACTGACTACTATAAAATAAATGCCAATCTATTATAAAACATTAAAATTTGTCAAAACTTGGGTGCATGCTTACAACCTGCACATATTGCCATTTGCAGTAAGGAGAAGTATAAACAAATATAAAGATGTAGCGTGAGAACATAATCACCTTCTATTGTAATTGTAGTGAGTTCAAATGTCCCTGGTAACAGCTGAAAATGCTCCATGATGCTGCTCATCTCCATGTGAACAGTTTATCTCTACAGTAAATTGTGCAATGCAGTAAAAGTGATTTTTCACAGTGCTCACATTTTTTTTTTAAATCATGTTTAGTGCAATACTATAAACCTTAAATATCACCATAGGACCCAAATAAAGTCTCGCTGGTGATGCTGGAAGTGCTCCCAAGATGCAGAGAAAAGTAATAACATGACAGGAAAACATTGAATAGCTCGTTATGTACTATAAATTGAGTTTTTGCAGTGCAGGACCCACCATTTTCAGGTAAATAAATCCAGTGTAAAGATTATTATAAAAAAAGAAAAGAAAGAAAGAAAAGAAAGAAAAGGAAATTTGTGAAGCTATTGCTGCAGCTTTACCAGCAGGCACCAAACTCTCACATTTTTGGCAACATATCTTTTTACTTTGTATTGAAAATGTAGATTTTATGTGAGAACAAGATGGCCATTAGAAAGGCAAAGATATAGGCTCTAACATGATTTGAAAAAATGTGAAGTCATTATATGACAACCTAAAGAAAAATGAAGGTGAAGGACATAATGTCCAAGAATTTAATGCCAGAAAAGAATAGCTTGATAATTTCAGGAAGAAGTTTATCTTAAAAAATGTTAAGATAACAGGAGAAGCAGTTGCTACCAACCAAAAGACAGCAGAAGAATTTCCAGAGGCCATTAAGAGATCATTGAAGAGAAAGAATTTCTGACTGAACAGGTGTATAATGCAGATAAAAGTGCCCTATTCTAGGAAGAAATGCAACAAAGGATTTTTTTTTTTTTTTAAGTGAAGAAGAGAAACAAGTACCAGGATTGAAGGCAGGATGGGATAGGTTAACTCTGTTTTGTGCAAATGCAGTCAGGTTTATCATCAGAGCTGCCAGCTCCAAACTTTGAAGGAAAAAGTTAAGCGGCAGCTGCCAGTCTTTCAAATGTACAAGAAGGGCTGGACAATGAGAAGCCTTTTTCTGGATACTTCCATTGATGCTTTCTCCCTGAAGTTAGGAAGTACCTTGCCAGTCAGGTATTCCTGTTTAAAGTTCTTTTGACATCAGACGCTGCCCTTGGATACCCAGAAACCTGTGTGTTCAACATCAAAGGCCTCAAAGTCGTCTACTTGCCCCCAAACACAATGTCTGTAATGTAGCCTCTAGAATGTGGGTAATAAGCACCTTTAAGACCCACTACATACAGAACTCTTTAGAAAGGAGGATCAATGCTATGAAAGAGAACTCTGATAGAGAGAACAGCATTAAAGTCTGGAAGGATTACAACACTGCCTGAAATAATAAATTCCTGCTGGAAAAAAAATAAAAAAAAAACTCTGTTACGATATTGTGCATCTTAACACACAGGATTTACAATAAAGCCAATCAAGGACATCACGAAAGAAATTATGGATATGACAAAAGGTGGAGGGTGAAGAGTTTCAGGAATGGCTAACAGGCATCAGGGGAATTAATACCAGAGGAATTAACAGAAGAAGACTTGATGAAGATGAGATCTCACAAAGGAATACCAATGGATGAGAAAGACATTGAAGAAGCAGTGACAGGAAATAGACATTAGATGATTTGAAGAAGAGTTCTAACTATTCGAGACTATTTTTTGACTTACTTTACAACATGGCCACTTCTATGATATGGCAATTTAAACCAAAGCAGTGGAAGAAGGATTGGTACTGTATAAAAAAATTTTAGAGAAAATTAAAAGAGCAAAAAGTCAGATAGAATTTACGATGCACTCTGTAAAGTTATACAGAGTGTGGCTTCCTCTGCTGCTTCTTCCACCTTCTCCAACTCTTCCTCTTCTGCCACCTGTGAGACAGCAACAACCCCTTCCCTTCCTCCTTCTCAGACTACTCCATGTGCAGACAATGAGAGTGAAGACCTTTATGATGATCCACTTCCACTTAATAGATACATTTTCTTTACTTTATGATTTTCTTTTTTTCCTTTTATTAAGTCCTTATGATTTTTTTAATAACATTTTTCTCTAGCTTACTCTAAGAGTACAGCATACAATCCATATAACACAGAAAATATGTGTAAATTGTTTATGTTATTGGTAAGGATTATTATCAACAGTAGGATTTTCACAATTAAGCTATGAGAGAGTCAAAAGCTATGCACGTATTATTGATTGACTGAGGGTTGACACTTGTAACCCTCATGTTGTTAAAGGATCAACTGTGGTTCTTAGAAATCAAATAAGATAAAATATGAAAATTCTCTACTAAGAATGTCCAAAGATTCAGGTTTAACAAGGAAAATCTTATTTTAATGAATATTGCCTGGCCTGATTTTTAATCATTTCCTTTTCACTTTCAAGAGTGCCCTATTTGGGTGACACATCATAAAATCAATGTCATCATTACTGCTTCAGCGAGAGCTACTTTGTCCTTGTAATGAGATTGAAAGGTCAATTTGTCTTTACCTTCCCTCAGTTTCCTGAGGTAGGTATAAAATTAACACTAAATTAATGGTGAAGGAGAAAGAACTAATGCATTCTACTAGGGTTATAGCACCATCAATCCTTGATCACAATCGCATAAAATATATCTAGGCTTCTAGGGTTCTACCATCTTGCTATCTTTATTACCACTGCTATTTGCCTCTTTCTCTCATGATCTTCCCATTTCTCACAAATATAAATGATTTCCTTCTCTCTCATTAAGAAAGAGAAGCTGTAGTTAACCTATACCCTACCTTTGACACTTTCTGAACTGTAGATTCAGATTTTCATTTTTAATTTTGAATTGTATTTTTTATTTATTTCATATATTTTTCTGTAACTATTTAATTTAGGAAATTGAGAGTACAGGGAGAAGGCATAGAAAAAAATTATTGGAAAAATAAATTACGAGGGACAGTACCTGTGGCTCAAAGGAGTAGGGTCCTGGCCCCATATACCGGAGGTGGTGTGTTCAAACCTGGCCCCAGCCCAAAACTGCAAAAATAAATAAATAAATAATGAGCAGAAATGAAAAAATGAAGGAGAGAAGAGATATGAATTAAGCATTCAAACACTTCCATTAATATAATTATGTCCCCAAAGGGAAAAGCCCCCACACTTTGACTTGATCTTTCTTCCAAAGATAAAAGTTAGAATGAGCAAATGAGAAAGAATTAGGAAAAAATAGAAGATAAAAATTAATACAATTTTAAAGTCCTAAAACATTTATATATTTCCTTAGCTTTTAAGTTATTTGTCAGTTGTTAGACAAAAGAATGATACATTTAATCAAAATAACCTTTATAAATAACCTTTATAATTAAAGCTACTTCTTAGCTTGGATTAGGGCTCATTCATGTGCTACACACCAGGAAAGAGGAATCAGAAGGCCTCTGAGTTGTCTGCTTCAGAAAAGGCACATAAAGTCCTGGAAACACAACATGATGTTCAGAATCCCAAACCAAAATGTGGTTGCACTTGTGTCACTACCAAGTGATGCCATCATTGATGTCCAGTTGGTTAGCCACAAACTGAATGTGACTCAGTCTAAATTTAGATACGTTGGAAATGTAAAATATACACTGTACTTCAAAGACTTCCACCAGAAATGAATGTAAATTCTTATTAATAATGTTTTAGTTACATGTTAAAATGAGACTATTTTTACCACTCTACATTACTAAGATTAATTTCATTTGTTTCTTTTTATTTATTTTGATTTTTAATAACGTGATTTACTACATTAGATTTCTACTGGACAGTGCTACTAGAACACTTTCAAATTGCTTCAGTTTACTGAAAAGTAGCTGTTTCTGGAAATTGTCATGACTCTTCTAGACTCTTATAGATTTAGAAGAGTAATTTGAATGGTGTCATATTTTCATTCTAATCAAAAATAATCAAGAAAATCTGCTATACATACATAGTGCTAAATTACCCACAGAGGGTTAACATAGTGCTTTGTTAAAAATTATTTAATGTTGAATTTTCTATTTAATTAGTTTCTCTCATGTTTTCCATATTTGAAATGGAGATAAAAGTATTTAATGGAATTGGGCTTCTGGAGTTAGATTAGCATTCATTAAACAGTATAGTTCTTAGTCTTCATTCCTAGGGAGAGGACTAATGAAAAATAATGATATAATGAAATTATTATTATTTAAGGAGAGCCTACAATATGCTGGATTTTCTGTTAGGTGCTAAGCATATATTAATTTATCTTTATTAATCCAACAGGATAGATGTCATTAATAACATTAAATTGAAGGTAGCTCTGTCAGAAGGTATCTACCTCAAGACTACATGGCTAGCTCATACCAAACTAGTTTAAATTAAAGTCTATTTAACTACAAAGTCTTCCATGTCTCCACCATCCTTTGGACTTTTCTGCAGAAAATATTTTATTCAATTTTATGGAATACTGAAAAATAATGAAATAATAAATCCAGAGCTAATTAAGTATGATAAGACTGACAGGGAAAGAAATTGATATTTTACAAAGTTAGGTATTTTTCTCTGCTTTCAGGATATGGCACACTAGGCTTCAGTTTGGTAGTTTATTGGGGACCAGTCCCAAACTTCACTGTGAGTTCTTTCCCAGTGGCTGGCAGTGACAAGAGGAGGAGGGAAAAATAAAGAGTTGAAGACACAAGAATAAAGTTTTAAAAAGCTGTGCTGGGGGAGCTTTCCACCTCCAAATGTGAGGACTCTGGGCTAGCTCTGTTTTTATTACACATATCACTGCTTTAATCATTAATCTAATGGGAGAAGGCTAAATCCTTACGTCACGGTCCTTGCTGGGCTTGCATTTTCTAACCAAACTATTTCTTTAACTACCTTGATTAGACTAACTTACCTCTTACACTTCTTACTCTAAGTTATTTATGATCTTAACACAAACAGATCATGGGACAGAGAAAACAGTTTAGGAGCAGGATGTCCAAGCAGACCCCAAACAGACCACCAAGCACACAAATCTCAAGAGTAGCCCTTAAAACTTGTGCATAGATGAGCTGAATGCTGCTGCCCATACAGAGAAAACAGAAGAAATGTAAGTTAGGAGAGCCCTTGCAGAAACAGTTTGACTATTCAAACAAATTAAAATTAAAATTATAACTACCATATGATCCAACAACTCTAACTGGGCCTGTAGCCTAAGCATATAAAATCAGTATGTTGAAATCATATCTGCACTTTCATGTTGACAGTAGCATTATTCCCAATAGCCAAGATGTTAAAGCAACCTAAATGTCCATCAAGAGATGAACCAATAAAGAAAATGTGGTATATAAACAAAGGGATACAATTCAGCAGTTAAATAAGGAGATCTTGGCTTTTGAAACAATGTGGATGAAACTGGAAAGCATCATGTTAAGTAAAATAAGCCTGGCACAGAAAGAGAAATAATGTATGATTTCATATATGGGAATCTAAGACAACACCAATTCATGGAAACCCCGTGGCTCCCAGGGGTTAGGGGTGGAGGTATTGGGGAGATGTTGACCAAAGGGTACAAAATTTTAATTAGACAGGTGAGAGGTTTGGAACCAAAAATGAGAGGTTATGCCAAGATGTGAAGAAGGGCAGCACCTGTGGCTCAAGGAGTAGGGCACTGGCCCCATATGCCGTGGGTGATGGGTTCAAGCCTGTTCCCCGGCCAAAACTGCAAAAAAAAAAAAAAAAAAAGATGTGACGAAAAGGAAGCAGAATCCAGGTTCTGTGTGGGCAAAGTGGTCTGTTATTCACCCAGGTGAGAGCAGGCTGAGTTTGAAAAAGAAGTTAGCACATGGGCTAAGGTGCCCTTGGAATATAAGAGTTGGGTGGTGGGCCTGGTGCACTCATTCCTTTTTGGGTAGGACTTGTACACTCATTTCTGTGTTCCACTCTCAGCTCTATTTGGCTTTCTGGGCAGGAGGATTTGTTAATAGCCCAATTGGTTTATGCTGCCCACTGCACAGAGAAAAGCCAATACAATGAGACAGCCAGGACTCCAGTAGAGAAAGTTTAATATCACTAGTGGCAAGTGAGGAAAGGAAGAAATTTTTCAAATCCTTCTCCCTGAGAATTTGGAAGAAAGGGTGTTTAATGATAATTTTATGGCCAAAGGGCTAGACAACTGAGTCTGCTAGTCTTCTAGATTCAAGGCAGAACCAAACAGGTGTAGAAATCTTCTTCTTATACTGAGTCTGTTCCTGTGTGGGAGTTGTAGTATCAGTTGAGTCATGTTCTTGGTATGGGTCACTAGTCTGGGTGGGTCAGCCAATCCACTGGTATGCAGGGCCTGGAAGATATCTCAAAAACTTGCCTTAGGCTTCACAAGGGTGATGTTATCTAAGGAGAAAATTAAGAATCTTTATGACCATCACAAGCTATATGACTCCTTTGTAGCGCTTATCAGAAAGAAAAATAGGGGACAATGTCTGATTATTATTACTATAATTATTTTTAGCTGTGCCTGTTCCTTTGCAGAGACTGAGCTCCTACCAAAGTTCTCACCTTTTGCCCTTTATTAATTTGTAAAGGGAAGTTTCAGGATAATTGTAGAGATTTGTTGTACAACATAGTGACCTCATCATAAAAAAAATGAGTTAGGTGTTTTATCATATCCTTTTACAAGTGAAGAAACCAAGGCAAGGAGTGTTTAAGTAATGTGCTTGAGATCAGTAACTGTTATACATGGCTTTGACCATATGGATGCAGAAATCAAGTTCTCTGCTCTTACCTGCAACATTCTACTCTAAATTTATTATGAATATTTGTATTTGCATAGTTCAGTCTAAAAAAATTATAGATTATTTTAAACCTCTTTGCTACCCAATTGTGAAAGAAAACAAAACTATTGTTTTCAGGGCAATTTCTTTGCCTAAATAAATATTTTATTTCACATAGTCAACTTTATTGTTAATAATTGCATGGAAATATAACTGTTGAAAAATAAAATGCACTAGGGGTTGATTTATTTGATCTAGCTTCAGAAAACATTCTTTTACGTGTACAACACATTACCCTTTCAATAAATATATAAGATATTTGAAATAAAACTTAAAATAGTAATTAAACATACATTTTAAATTTTAAAACAAATTATATAATAAAATTTGCCTCCAGCAGAATCTTTAAAGTACTCTGTGAAACTATTGGGCTTTTAATAAAATTACAAATTCATAAGAAAATACACATATAATACATTATGAAACAATTTTACTTCCTTTCTCTGCCATACAAGTATTTTATGATACGAAGATAATAGATTCATAAAAGGACAGTACTGGCAATAAATGATCTTTTTTTCTTAAATGCACTAATGTGCCATTTAAAAGCTGCATTAACATTCTATGACTTGAGACTAAGCCAATAATTGTCTGGCAGCCAAAACAAAGGAAAAAAAGGCCAATACTGCTTTTCCTCTTTAAGTTTTGTTTTTCTTGGCTCATTGAATGCTAGAGTTGAGAAAACATACTTTTAACGAGTTGTTACCTCATTAAGCATAGACTATTCTTGTAAATCAGAGTAAGAAGCTTTTAAATAAAAAATTCTTTAATCCATAAATGTACTATGCCCTTAGGAAATTTGCTTTGCAACATGTATATTTTCTTTTTTCTTGAAAATATAAAATGCTTTTGTAAATTAAAAGCATGGCATTATTGCAAACTCAATACATTAGAAAGGTAAAAGCAAATATTTTTAAAAAGAGAAAAGGAATCCGAGTGCAGAAAGTCCCTAACTTACCAGCTAAAATTGCTGCTATCTAAAAATTTAAACCTTGGTGTCTTTCATTATGGAAATATTCATCATTCATTTCTAACACACTGGTTCTTTCCTTTCAATCATTTCTAATATTTTGTATATCTTTTGAGTATTGGTATATCTATTAATCCATTATTGAAATCTTATTAAGAATAAGTTTTCTTAGCCGGGCGTTGTGGAGGGCGCCTGTAGTCCCAGCTGCTTGGGAGGCTGAGGCAAGAGAATTGCGTAAGCCCAAGAGTTAGAGGTTGCTGTGAGCCGTATGACGCCATGGCACTCTACCCGAGGGCAGTACAGTGAGACTCTGTCTCTACAAAAAAAGAAAAAAAAAGAATAAGTTTTCTGCGTGGCGCCTGTGGCTCAAGGAGTAGGGCGCCGGTTCCATATGCTGGAGGTGGCAGGTTCAAACCCAGCCCCGGCCAAAAAAAAAAAAAGAATAAGTTTTCCACCTTTCCCCTCTGTTTATTAATATTGTCCTCATTTGTGAAGTTCACATTAAAGGGGGGAATTCTTACTTCTCTAAATTCCCTTGTCCATTCATTTGACTCCTGACTATATGCTTGGCATGTAATTTCTTTATATTTTATTTTAACAACTTAACGATGAATGTCTATACATCCACAACCCAAAGTCTAGCTTTCCATAGATCTTGTTTTATTACACATCCATCTATCTATTGCTATGTCCATCAACTAATTCACCAGAGTTCTCTGGTACATTTCCATGTAAATTTCAGCCATTATGACTACTGTGCACCCTCACTGTTTCAGTCTGTCTTTAACTAGTGTCCAATAATGGTTTGCAGGGTTTTTTCACTTTCTTTCTTTTTATGTACATCGTACAAAGAAAATAATATACCCAGTGCTCAGATACTTGGTCAAAGACTATACTGAATATTGCTAGGAAGGTATATTTTAGAAAAGACTAACATAAAAATCAGTAAACTTTAAGTAAAGCAGGTTACTCTCCAAAATCTACGTGGCTCTCATCCAGTCCATTGAGAGCCTTCAGAAAAAAGATTAAGGTCTCCTTTGTGGATCGATGGGCACTTGGGCTTTTTCCATGGCTTAGCAATTATGAATAGGGCTGCAATAAATATTCTGATACAAATATCTTTGTTATGGTGTGATTTTTGGTCTTCTGGGTATATGCCCAGTAGGGGGATTACAGGATTGAATGGCAGATCTATTTTTAGATCTCTAAGTGTTCTCCATATCTTTTTCCAAAAGGAATGTATTAATTTGCATTCCCACCAGCAGTGCAAAAGTGTTCTTAATAAATTGTGGTATATGTACACCATGGAATATTATGCAGCCTTAAAGAAAGATGGAGACTTTACCTCTTTCATGTTTACATGGATGGAGCTGGAACATATTCTTCTTAGTAAAGTGTCTCAAGAATGGAAGAAAAGTACCCAATGTACTCACCCTTATTATGAAACTAATGTAGGACCTTCACATGAAAGCTATAACCCAGTTACAACCTAAAAATAGGGAGAAAAGGGAAAGGGAGGGGAGGGAGGGGGGAGGAAGGGGGAAAGTGGGGGATTAATGGGATTACACCTGTGGTGCATCTTACAAGGGTATATGTGAAGCCTAGTAAATGTGGAATGTAAAGGTCTTAGCAAAATAACTAAGAAAATGCTACAAAAGCTATGTTAACTAATGTGATGAAAATGTGTCAAACGATCTATGAACCAAGTGTATGGTGCCCCACGATCATACTAATGTACACAACTATGGTTTAATAAAAAAAAAAAAAAAAGATTAAGGTCTCCTAAAGTGAAAAGGATTTTGCCAACTATCTTCTTTCTTCTCTAAGAGCTCTTCCCACCACCAGCCTATCTGACAATTTTTTGAATCTATTCCATAAAATCAACACACACACCCCATTGTCCCCCTTACCTCTCTACCCTCCTATCTCTCTCTGTCTTCTCCCTGATAATATTTGTGCATGTATTAGTCAAAGTTCTCTGGAGAAACAGAACCAATAGTGTGAAGAAAAATTGGTTCCGTTTCTCTGCATAAGATTTATGTATGCATAAATCTTAAGCTTAACTTCCATTGACAACCAAAGATGTTAAAGATTTTTTTTTATGCACTCATTGGCTGTTTGTGTTTCCTTGAAGTGCCTGTTCACATTTTTGAATACTTGTTTTATTTTTTCTTTACTTTTTATTGAATTGTATTAATTCTTAATATGTATGTATAGTCCTTTGTCAGGTATATATTCTGCAAATAAATTCTCTCAGTCTGAGGCTTGTCCATCTATTATTTTAATGGTGTTATGTATAACTAAATTTTTTTACATTTGAGACATTTTAACTTATCACTGTTTTCTTTTTCTATTTTTATCTTTTGCTTATTGTATTCTATAACCTAACCAGAATTCTTTCACTAGCACCAGGCTAAGAATTTATTCTTTTATTTCTCTTTCAAAAGCTTTATGGTTTTAGTTCTCATAATCAGGTTATGGATCTATCCTAATTTACACGTTGTGTATGGTCAGAAATAGGGAGCTGAAATTTATATTTTCCTCACATAGGTATCCAGTTACTTCAGAAACATTTGTTGAAAAATTTTCCTTTCCCTGATTATTTTCTTAGTGCCACTGGGGCAAAAAAAAATTGTATGTGACAATTGGAATAGAATTTCTGGATTCCTTGGGCGGCGCCTGTGGCTCAGTCGGTAAGGCGCTGGCCCCATATACCGAGGGTGGCGGGTTCAAACCCGGCCCCGGCCAAACTGCAACCAAAAAATAGCCGGGCGTTGTGGTGGACGCCTGTAGTCCCAGCTACTCGGGAGGCTGAGGCAAGAGAATCGCTTAAGCCCAGGAGTTAGAGGTTGCTGTGAGCTGTGTGAGGCCACGGCACTCTACCGAGGGCCATAAAGTGAGACTCTGTCTCTACAAAAAAAAAAAAAAAAAAAAATTAAAAAAAAAAAAAAGAATTTCTGGATTCCTTACTGTTTCATTTATATGTCTGTCATAAGCTAATTTCACATTATAGTAATTATTTTAATTTATAATTGATTTTGATGTCAGAAAGTCATCAAAATCAATAATAATACAGATTTTTTTAGTACAGATTTTCAAATTTGCAAGACATATTCTATAATGCTTTAAATTTTATAAATATCTAAGAGAATGCTTGTATCAATTCTAGTAGATTGTGTTTTACCAGAAATTTATTTATTTTGGCATAGTGTTGTTGGCATAAAGTTCATAATATTGTGGCATCTTCTTTTTAATGTCTATAGTTTATGTCTGGTAACATCTCTTTCATTCTTAATATTAATGATTTCCATTTTCTATATTGTTTTCTTGCTCTATCTACCTTTGAGGCTGTCAATTTTGTTGGTCTTTTCAAAGAACAAGGTTTTGACTTTAATTTTGTTCCATTATCTGATTTTCTATATGTAAATTTTTGATCTTATTTTAATATTTCCTTTCTTCTACATATTTTAGCTATACTTTGCTTTTTTTCTCTAGTCTTTGAAAGTGGAAGTTCATTCCATTGAATTATCAAAAAATCAAAAATATCCCTTAAAGTACTGAGGTAGCTACACATCATATACTTTAATTATTATCAGGTCTAAATTGTTTTAATTTCCCTGATATTTTCTTCTTAGATCCAGAGAAAATTTAGAAATTTGTTGCTTAATTTATCAAATATTTGGTATTCTACTATTTTCTCAGTATTGATTTATAGTTTAATTTCATTTTGGTTAGAGAAATGTGTGTTTGACTCCAAACACTATATACTTAATACATTCTAGCCCAGAATGTGGCTAATCTATGGTAAATATGCCATATATGTTTGATAATTATGTGAATTATATGGTTGGATGTAATAGTCCATAAATATTAGTCATATAATCATGGTAAGTACTATTGTTTAGACAGTTTACATATATACTGTCTTTTTACAGACATATATACATATATACTGTTTTCTTGTCTGTGTGTATGTGTATGCATGTCCACGTAGTTCATTGATTCTCAAAGTGTGGTGTAGGTAGGCCTGGTGCTACCAAGAACCCTCCAAAATCCATTCAATGTGCAAGGTAGAATAATGTATTCTAATACAGAAGTACATGAAGAGTTCATCAATATGGCTTCATTTTCATGTTAATAATAAGCTTCAATTTACTAAAATAATCCAGTTTCTATATATTGTCAAAAAGATACTGAATTTACTCAAATAGGTATTAAAATACATCTCCATTTCTAAGCATCACCTGTATGTAAAAAAAGATTTTCTCGGTACATCAGCAATAAAATGACATATTGTAGCAAACTGAATGCAGAAGATGATGAGAATCTTCATCATCATTAAATTAAATTTTTTGCCCCAGTGATGCTTCATTAAATTATATAATAAATTTAAACTTATATAAAATAATACCAATCAGCTAATTAAAAAAAAGTCTTTTATAACAATCTGGTATTTAAACAAATATTTATTTACAAATAAAATAATCAATTGATAAAAATTAATATAAAATTTTCACTCATTTCATAAAATGGTAACATTAGCAGATATAACCTAATTATGAAAAGTTTTGGAAAATGTAAATAATTTCTGAGAATAAAACACTGGACAAATCCTGCTCAAATTTTTCTTGCAATATCAGAGAAGTGTGTTAAAAGTCTCTACTATGATTGTGAAGGACACATACATATTTATCACTGTTCGCCTGAGGAATTGACACTTTTATAGTTATAAAATGGCTCTCTTTATTTTTGCCTTTGTCAGACATTGATATAACCCCTTGTCTTCTTATTGCTTTTCTCCATTCGTTTTTATATTTAATCTATACATTTCTATTTATAGAAATCCCATAAAACATACACATATAAATTTAATACATTTTTCTAAAATAGTCTATAAGTATTAATAAGGAAAAGTTATAGTTGACCATTATTTGTTTTATGCCCACGCCTCATGAATTTTTCTCCACTGCTCTCCATGCTCTATTTTTCTTTATACTATTTGAATATCATTTTGAAGTCACTATTGTCCAGTTAACTATGCGTTTCAGTATAACATTTTTAGTATTTGTTCTGGATTTTGGCTTTCCAACCTGGCAGGAACATATGACCACTGAAAAATTAAAATGTGGCTCTTCTGACTGAGGCATTGGGTGTTTAGCTTTATTTAAATTTAATTTTTAAGTATTTATATCCTTTAAACTGATATTTAAGTCTCTTTCATAATTTTTAATAATGTTTGAAACAACTTAGGAAAGTCATGCTACCTTTTCATCTGTAAATTTTTGGAATCTAAATGCAGATAGAGTACTTATAAAAAATTATCAAAATTAAAATGTAGTAGAAAGGTAAAATAAAAACTGGATTTAAAAGATTAATTACAAAATAAAGGAATACATATTTTATTCTTTTATTGATTATGTTTTAGATTATTCTATGCTATGTAAGATTAAATAAAATATGTAATTCGTTTTACCTGTTTTATATACTTTTTCAAATATGGCTACTGGATATGTTAAAATTGTATGTATGGCTCATATTGTTTTTCTGTTCAACAGTGCTACTGCTGGTATGATATTTATATTTATTCTTTATATTTCTCAGTCTGTAAGAGTGAATATTATGGCAAAGCATTAAAAGTAGAAAACTTTAAAACAAACAGGCCCATTTAACTTGTTCCCGACCATTCTGTTAGATTTAAATGCAATATATTTCACAGCTGTCTACATTATAGACTGAATTATATTCCTTTATTTTTTATTTTATTTTGTTTTCTTCTTTTTTTTTTTATTAAATCATAGCTGTGCACATTAATGTGATCATGGGGCACCATACACTGGTTTTACAGACCGTTTGACACATTTTCATCACACTAGTTAACATAACCTTACTGGCATTTTCTTAGTTATTGTGTTAAGACATTTATATTCTACATTTACAAAGTTTCACATATATGCTTGTAAGATACACTGCAGGTGTAATCCCACCAATCACCCTCCCTCCGCCCACCTCCCCCCTCCTTCCTCTCCCTTTCCCCCTTCCCCCTATTCTTAGGTTATAACTAGGTTATAGCTTTCATGTGAAAGCCATAAATTAGCTTCATAGTAGGGCTGAGTACATTGGATACTTTTTCTTGCATTCTTGAGATACTTTACTAAGAAGAATATGTTCCAGCTCCATCCATTGTAAACATGAAAGAGGTAAAGTCTCCATCTTTCTTTAAGGCTGCATAATATTCCATGGTGTACATATATCACAATTTATTAATCCAGTCATGGATCGATGGGCACTTGGGCTTTTTCCATGACTTAGCAATTATGAATTGGGCTGCAATAAACATTCTGGTACAAATATCTTTGTTATGATGTGATTTTTGGTCTTCCGGATATATACCTGGTAGAGGAATTGTAGGATTGAATGGCAGATCTATTTTTAGATCTCTAAGTGTTCTCCAAACATCTTTCCAAAAGGAATGTATTAATTTGCATTCCCACCAGCAGTGTAGAAGTGTTCTGTTTTCTCCACATCCACGCCAACATCTCTTCTCTTGGGATTTTGTGATATGGGCTAATCTTTTTTTTTTTTATTTTTTTTTGTAGAGACAGAGTCTCACTTTATGGCCCTCGGTAGAGTGCCGTGGCCTCACACAGCTCACAGCAACCTCCAACTCCTGGGCTTAAGCGATTCTCTTGCCTTAGCCTCCCAAGTAGCTGGGACTACAGGCGGCCGCCACAACGCCCGGCTATTTTTTGGTTGCAGTTTGGCCGGGGCCGGGTTTGAACCCGCCACCCTCGGTATATGGGGCCGGCGCCCTACCGACTGAGCCACAGATATGGGCTAATCTTACTGGAGTTAGATGGTATCTCAAAGTAGTTTTGATTTGCATTTCTCTGATGATTAAAGATGATGAGCATTTTTTCATATGTCTGAAGGCTGTGTGCCTGTCTTCTTCAGAGAAGTTTCTCTTCAAGTCCCTTGCCCAGTCTGCGATGGGATCCCTTGTTCTTTTCTTGCTAATGCGTTTGAGTTCTCTGTGGATTCTGTTTATTAAACCTTTCTCAGAGACATAACCTGCAAATATCTTTTCCCATTCTGAGGGCTGTTTTCTTGCTTCCATACAGCTAAGGAGACAATAACCAAAGCAAAGAGAGAACCCACACAATGGGAAAGGATATTTGCATATTTTCAATCAGACAAAAGCTTGATAACCAGGATCTATAGAGAACTCAAATTAATCCACATGAAAAAAGCCAACAATCCCTTATATCAATGGGCAAGAGACATGAATAGAACTTTCTCTAAAGACGAAAGACGAATGGCTAACAAACACATGAAAAAATGTTCATCATCTCTATATATTAGAGAAATGCAAATCAAAACATCCCTGAGATATCATCTAACCCCAGTGAGAATGGCCCACATCACAAAATCTCAAAACTGCAGATGCTGGCGTGGATGTGGAGAGAAGGGAACACTTTTACACTGCTGGTGGGACTGCAAACTAGTACAACCCTTCTGGAAGGAAGTATGGAGAAACCTCAAAGCACTCAAGCTAGACCTCCCATTCGATCCTGCAATCCCATTACTGGGCATCTACCCAGAAGGAAAGAAATCCTTTTATCCTAAGGACACTTGTACTAGACTGTTTATTGCAGCTCAATTTACAATCACCAAAATGTGGAAAGAGCCTAAATGCCCACCAACCCAGGAATGGATTAACAAGCTGTGGTATATGTATACCATGGAATACTATTCAGCCATTAAAAAAAATGGAGACTTTACATCCTTCGTATTAACCTGGATGGACGTGGAAGACATTATTCTTAGTAAAGCATCACAAGAATGGAGAAGCATGAATCCTATGTACTCAATCTTGATATGAGGACAATTAATGACAATTAAGGTTATGGGGGGGAAGCAGAAAGAGGGACGGAGGGAGGGGGGTGGGGCCTTAGTGTGTGTCACACTTTATGGGGGCAAGACATGATTGCAAGAGGGACTTTACCTAACAATTGTAATCAGTGTAACTGGCTTATTGTACCCTCAATGAATCCCCAACAATAAAAAAAAAAAAGGAAAAAAAAAAAAGAAAGAATTTTACAAAATGAATAAAAGTATATCTTTGGGAAAAACTTTTGTTAAAATTCAGAAAAAATAGGTATTATGAAAATTATGAAATATTCTTGAAAAGTTCCAAAACAAAACTTACACAAATGGAAAAGTATAGTATATACCTTATAAGATGATGGAACTTTAGAAAATATGTCAGTTCCTCTAAGCTAAACCATAACTCTAATAGTATCTAAACAGATATAGAATTATGATACTTTGAAACAAAGAGTTTACATTGAAATACTAAAAATTATAAATTATAAAATTATAAAAATTATAAAAAGGAAATTTCCAGGAAAGTATCAATTATTTCCCTACTTCACAATAAAGTATGTTAAAATATACTGTAAGGATCATGATTTAAACAGTATGTATTGATACATGACTAGAGCTAAATGTAATTAATATATAATAACTGAAAACCTAAAAGTAAACAAACATTGATATATGAAAATGTTAATATTTCAAATCTATGGAAAAAATTTTGAATTTTTAAAAAGAGATACATCTAGAAGACTAAAAACTTTCTTGTAATGCAAACAAAAATAAATTCCAAGTAAATCACATATTTAATTTTTTTAAAGTAAATCACAACTATAGTAAAAGAAAAGAGTGGGCTAATTTTTTTACAACTTCAAGATGAAAAATACCCTCCAATCAAAATACAAACCCCCTGAGCCAAGCTGAAAGGGTTTGGGTATCCGGCCTTGTCCGCCTCTACAGCGCCCAGTGGGCGGCCTGGACCCAACTCCCCTGGCCTAGCCGCGCCAAAGGAGTTGCTTCTGACTTTCCTCCGTTTTACTTTCCTTCCCTTCCTGAAGCTGGGTCCTTACGTCCACCACCGCGGAGTCTCCAGACGCCGGAGTCGAATGTCCTGGAGAGTAACCGGAAGTACTGTGCCCAGGCCTAGGGGCGGCGCCTGCGGCTGCCAGGGAGAGGGAAGAATTGAGTATTAAGAATAGTTCTGAACTAGAGACCTTGTGAAGCCAAAAGGAAGACAATCTTGAGTCTTTCTTGTTATGAATGCTATTGCCCTTGAGAAATCACATTCTAAAGACCAGGAAGTAAATGTTTTCTTCCATGTGGGTTCTAGGATTGGAAATACCAAGTAAGAAATTAGTATATATGATGCTGGAAACTCATGGAAACTTGGAAATATCAAGTAAGGAATTAGGATATATGATACTGGATGCTCGTGACTGAAAGGCCTGAAACAGATGTATCTTCCAAATTCTTATCAAGAAAATGACTGTGAAGGCAATGATGGGTCAAGAAGACCAGTGGAAAACTCCTTAGGAGAGAGCCATAGAAAATGTACACTTCAGAAGAGAAATGTAATCAGAGAACTCAAAAAAGGAAAATATATCATGTATGCCCTCGGAAGGGTAAAAAGATTTTTATTTATGTGCATGAGATTACTCAAATAGGTGATCAGATATACCAGTGCCTTGAATGCAAGCAAAACTTCTGTGAAAACTTAGCTCTTATTATGTGTGAGAGAACCTACACTGGGGAGAAACCTTATAGATGTGATATGTGTGAGAAAACCTTTGTCCAAAGCTCAGATCTTATTTCACACCAGAGGATCCACAATTATGAGAAACCTTATAAATGTAGCAAGTGTGAGAAGAGCTTTTGGCACCACTTAGCCCTTTCAGGACACCAGAGAACACATGCAGGTAAAAAATTCTATACATGTGACATTTGTGGCAAGAATTTTGGTCAGAGTTCTGATCTGCTTGTCCACCAGCGAAGCCATACAGGCGAGAAACCCTATCTATGTAGTGAGTGTGATAAATGCTTTAGTAGAAGTACAAACCTCATAAGGCACCGAAGAACTCACACAGGTGAAAAACCATTTAAGTGTCTGGAGTGTGAAAAAGCTTTTAGTGGGAAATCAGATCTTATTAGCCACCAGAGAACTCACACTGGTGAAAGGCCCTACAAATGTAATAAGTGTGAAAAAAGTTACCGACACCGTTCAGCCTTCATTGTACATAAAAGAGTTCATACTGGGGAGAAACCCTATAAGTGTGGTGCCTGTGAAAAATGCTTTGGCCAGAAATCAGACCTAATTGTGCACCAGAGAGTCCACACAGGGGAGAAGCCTTATAAATGTTTGGAATGTATGAGAAGTTTTACTCGGAGTGCCAATCTAATTAGGCACCAGGCAACTCACACTCATACTTTTAAATGCCTTGAATATGAGAAAAACTTCAACTGTAGCTCAGACCTTATAGTGCATCAAAGAATTCACATGGAAGAGAAGCCACACCAGTGGTCTGCTTGTGAGAGTGGCTTCCTCTTAGGTATGGATTTTGTTGCTCAACAGAAAATGAGAACTCAGACTGAAGAGCTACATTATAAATACAGTGTATGTGATAAGACCTTCCACCAGAGCTCAGCCCTTCTTCAACATCAGACAGTACACATTGGTGAAAAACCATATATCTGTAATATGAGTGAGAAAGATATTGAGCTCAGCCCTCCCCATGCATCAGAAGCTTCTCAGATGTCTTAACCAGACAAATTATAATACCATAAAAATGTATTTACATGTCAGAGAACTCATTAAGATGAAGACCCCTAGGGAAATCTCAGACTTATCACAGAGCTCAGAATTCAGTGGGAACCAGAAACCCTACAATTGTGGGAAATATGAGAAGTGCTTGCCCAGAGAGCTGCCCTAACAGAATACCTTATCATTTACTCTAATGACAAACTCTACAGATGCCTGGAGTTTTAGAAAAACTTCATCACACATAAGAGGAGTCAGCACAGGTGAGAAATCTTACAAATGCAGTGAGATTAGAGAGCTTGCTAGCAAAGTTCTGTCCGCCTCATTGTAAGAGAATTCACATCAGAGAACAACTTCTAAAATGCCTTCTGTGTCAACAGTGCTTCAGACAATATGCACATCTCATTGGACTTCAGAAAAGCTACCCTGGGAAGAAAGTCCACCAACTGTGAAAAAAGCTTCTAAACAGAACTCTATCTGACCCATTAGATAAGCCATACTGGTGAAAAATTGTATATTTGTCTCAAGTGTGGCAAAAGCATTAGTTGGAGAGCCTTAGTGGGATTTGCACCTCCCCCTCAAAGAAAAAGTCTGAGGAAAGACTTTTAACAAGTGTCTGAATGAAAGAAACTTGTCAGTGATCAGCTCTTGTGGTACATCAGGGAACTCACATAAGTGAAAAACCCTGTAAATACCTTGAGTCTGAAAAAAGCTTTGCTAGAAGCTCCTATCTTATTGGGCCCCAAAGAACCCTTTCTGCTAAGAAGTTTGCTCTAGTGATAGAGTCGATTCTGAGTGAGAATCTGTGTACATAAAATATGTATGAGAAGAACTGTTCTCATAGTTGACCCATATAGTAGAAATGACTTGAAATGGACTCAGTATGGTAATAGATTTTGTAGATACCCAGAAGCTTGTTCTGGGAGGAGGTAGGGCAGGTCAGAGTAGACCTGATGGGTAACTCAGGTAAAGATGCTTTTCTTTTATCTGAACCACTTAATTATTGCTTTACTTTCACTTTTTTAAATTCAAAAATCCAATAAAGGGAAGGACTGTAACCTTGAAAAAAAAAAATACAAACCCCCTGAGAGTATAAAATGAATTATTGATTAATAAATATGTATCTTAATAGTTTTCTATATAGACTATAATAGTAAAAAAAATTTTTTAAATAGTATGTGAAATTAATACCCAGAAAAAAGTGTTATTTCTTAACATTCCTACACACAATTGGGAAATAACAACAACAAAAAATAGCAAATAGAAGAATAAATATATCAATGGACAACTTCAGACTATGAAATGATACCTAAACACAAGAAATAAGAAGAGATATAAGTAAGAAATAAAAAATAAAAAGCATGTAGATTTGCAATTTTTCTTACCCTACTGGCAAAGATGTAGAAGTTGCAAGAACAGCTGAATGAGGGTAAAAGAAAGTAAAATGCTGAGTCATTTCTCCCATCTAAGTGTAAACAGGCTTGACCCTGCTTAGCTTCTGAGATCAGAAAAGATCAGACACATTTAGGATGTATGCTACAAGATATAAACAAAGCTCAGTCTTTTCTGATCTCTGTAATATCTAAGAAGGGCAATTTTGCTGTATTTTTCAAGATAAAAATATGCATTTAAAAATAATTTGTAATTTTTTACTCATCTATTCAAATAAATATGAAATGATGCAGATACAAAATTAATTACTACCATCTTACATCATTATTTCTAACTGTAAAATATTAGCAATAAAGTCAACATCCATAGTGGAAGGCTATTTAAATAATTGTGGTGCATTCACTAGTGGAATAATTTTCCTCCTTGGAAAATAATGAAGTGCATTTTTAGTTTATTGTTTAAAAATATTTTAAGAAATAAAATCACTTAGAGTGATTTAGTGCATTTGTGTAAAAATGTGGTAAAATAAAATTTAAATGTGCATTCATACATACATATTTGAAAGAATGACTAATAAGCTAGTAGGTGCATTTACTTTGGGAAAATTGAATTGTATTTAGAAAACTACTAAAATAAATAAATAAATAATAAGCTAACTGAACAAAAATTTCATGATGTAAAAGTGACCAGAAAATTATAGAATTTATTTAAGAATAAGAAAGGGAACTTCTACAAAGCAATAATGAAAGCAGAATTTGAGAATACTAAAACCTTTCCATGTTATAGACCACTGAGTTGAGGCTGATCGATAAAACTATTTTAAAGGCTTTTAAGGTGAAGAGTAGTGATCCTCACTGGGAATTGGTGTGCTCTACTTTTCTGTCACTATTGATAAATGGTGTAAGAAACTTCTGGTATCAACAGGAATGATGTAGAAAGAAAGGCTCCCTTTTTTCTGTTCTTTCTCTCCACCAAAAGGAGATGTTGGAGAAGTCTAATATTTCTAGGCAGACTCTGTAGACTTGTCAATTGCTGATCTGCCAGTAACTTATAGAGAAATTTACATTTGCATCATTTCCTTTGATCATAGTTTTTCACAAAAAAAATTGAAAAAACAATTGAGTTATTTTTGACATCTAAATCTTGATTATATATTAAATTTAGAACTCAAAATATTAGTACAATTTGGTGTATTTTAGTATTTGTCAAATCCCTATTTCATGCATTTGTTCCCCCCTTCTTCTATTCCATACAGCCTTATTCCACATGGAAGGACAAATATTCATTGATAGTTCTCACTTCTTATATGTAGTGTTTTATAAAAAGTTTAAAATCGAAAAGGATAAATATTATTTAAATTGAATACAAAGGAAGACAAAAAGGAAATTGATCAGCAATATATTTTGACATGTTAGTGTAATTGTGGTTTGTAGTAACTCAGACAAACATGGGTTAATTTTTTTGAACCTTTTCCGTTTCAGTTTATCATAGACTTATTTGAAGAAAACCTCACAACTCTATTCAAGAAGTCAATGTGAAAATCTGTTATGTCTCTGTGACAGTATCAGTTTCTGTTTAAGATTGTATCTTGCTGGTAAGATTACTGCATATATTTAAAAACAATGTATTATTACACTTTGAAATTTAATCTTTAAAAAAGCAATGCATAACTACAATTGGAAATTAAAATAATTAAAATGGTAGTGCTTAGGCAACCTGAAGGCATAACACCTTCTAAATTATATTTTTGCAACCAAAAGACATAATGCACCTTCCAAGTTATATTATTGCAATGCCCAAAGGTACAGGAGATTGTGAATATATACCAGTTCCTTATTCTAGATATTCAAATTTCTGAAATAATTCACATATATACATGCATGATACATAATACAAATATAGTTTTAAATACTTATTAATTCATAGCAATTAATAAACTAATTATATCATGTCTTTGATTTTGACTCTCTGGTACCGCATATTTATGAGAGAACTTTATTTAATTAACTAAAACTCTCTGCTTCATAATGCCACATGTTCAAGTTCCTCAGTTTGAATCTAATCATTTTCATGAACACTGAGCATAATTTATCAATATGTTTTGTTGCCTTGAGTGACACAAATTATTTTCCAGGGATCTTTGCTTGGGGATCAGATAATTTCCCAAGTTTTGTAAGTAGGGCATTTACCATCTGGCATATTTGTTTCACGTGAATGGAAAATTACTAACATATATATATGTGTTTTACTGAAACTTTTATTTTTAGCTTTTCCTCTCAATGAATATCAGTTCTCATGCAGACAACATTTCTCAGAGAAATAAAAGATTGTTTGTCATATTCTCACAATTTCTAGCTAAATTTGCAAATATGTCACCAAATGTTATCAGTGTTACTCAGACTTCTGAAAGTGGAAATGTCACCTGGGAGCTTGTACAAATGAAGATTAACAGAACAATCAAGAAATCATGGAAAGTTTCAGGATCTGCATTTTTACAAATCAGTATGGATAAAGCAAACGAAGTTTACTCATACACAATGAAGTTACTCAGAATTAAGGTCTATGTAATAATCAAAAATTCTAAATTTAAACCTTATATTAAAAGTATATAAGACAAAAACACAATATAAAGAAATTTTGGCCCAAACTTCCCTTAAAACTGATAATAGTTTGCCTAACTTTTGTAGCCATAAAGTAAATGAAGTCAAAATTTACATCACATTTGTTCTTTTTTAACTTTGAATCTTATTCTATGATATTTATTAGTATTATTATTGTTAATATTATTATTAACAATAATTATTATTGTTATTATTATTATTATTATTACTTGCCCTAATGCAAAGACCACTTTGCATTAGGGCAAGTAACTCATTTATTCTAAAATTAGAATATTTTTTTCTAGGAAGGTAAGAGACAAAATTTATATTGAATACAATATATATAGTTTAGTGACCTCTTATTACAGATAAATGGTTCCTTGAGAAAAGTTTCAAAGTTTTTCATGTCATAAAATCTTTGTATTTTATTATAAAATAACATATAAATGAACAATAGACATGCAAAATATTTATTATTACTAAATACAGAAGAAATGCCTATTAAATTATGAACTACTATAATGTTTAAACACAAAATGATTAAACATAATAATACCTAAAGTCAACTGTAATGTAGCGATAGAAGCATATTAATGTCTGATTTGAGAATTGCCACATTAAAAAATATTCATCAAGCTAGGCATGGTGGCTCACACCTGTAATCTCAGTACTTGGGAGGCTGAGGTGGGTGGAATGCCCTGAGCTCACAGGTTCCAGACCAGCCTGAGCCAGAGCAAGACCTCCCTCATCTCTAAAAATAGCCAGGCGTTGTGGCTGGCACCTGTAGTCCCGGCTATTCAGGAGGCTAAGGCAAGAAGATCACTTGAACCCAAGAGTTTGAGCTACGACTTCACAGCCCTCTACCAGGGGCAAAAAAGTAAGACTCTGTCACTGAAAAAAAAAATAATAATAATAATGGTTGAAATAAATATACATATCAAAAGCTTTGAAAAAATACATAATATTTGTCAGGAAAAACTGACATAACAATATAAATACATATTCATGAGAATTTCTTTTTCTCTAGTAATCTTATTCTTCCCCTGCTTTGCTCACTCATTCTCACAGTCATTCCCTAGATATTAGTTTTTACTGATAATTTATCATTTATAATTTATCAGGCTATCCTTTTATCTATTCTTCATTGCCAGCTTTCCTTCTAGTAATTTTATTTCAGTAATTCTTCAAACTTAGCAGACTCTGGAGTGCATTGATCTAACCATATTTTTCACTGACCGTCAATTGCTTATGTTTTTCCCTTAATAATATATTTGCACATTCAAATATTTTGCCCCCCATAACTTTTTTTGCTTATCAAGTCACCAATACTGATTAAATCCATCTCTCTTCCTGTTCTAGGCTTTATATACACACAGACACATGCACACACAAGTGTGTGTGTATGTATTTAGTAACAATAAATGTTTTGCATATCTATTATTCATTTAAATATGTTATTTGCTATTTTATAATAATATACATACTGATTTAACTTCTATTGGACGTACATTCAGCAGTGGGATTGATGGATTTTAAAATATTTCTGTTTTTAACTTTTTTCCTTGACAAGACTTAGTATTATCCAGTTTTTAATTTTTTTAATTTTTTTATTAATTCATAACTGTGTACATTGATGCATTATGGGGTTCAGTGTACTGATTTGATGTAGCCATTAAAAATTGTAGCCATTAAAAAAAGATGGTGACTTCACATATTTTATGTTTTTAATTTTTTGAGGAACCTCCATACTGTTTTCCATAATGGCTGTATTCAATTTCCACTAGCATAATGCAAGTGTTCCTTTGTTCACATCCTCTGTGACACTTATCTTCCATTTTTTTGGTGGTAGCTATTCTAACAGGTGTGAGATGGTATCTCATTGTGATCTTAATTTGAATTCATGATAGTTATTGATTTTGAGCCTTTAAAATAAATTTTTTGGCTTTTTGTAGATCTTCTTTTGAAAAATATCTATTCAAATTTTTTTCCCATTTTTTTAATTGGGTTATTTTTTTTAATTTCTTATGCATTTTGAATATTAACCCCTTGTTGGGTGTGTGATTTGCAATATCTTGTTCTATTTACTAGGTTGTTTCTTCAATCTGTTGATTATAGCCTTGGGGCTGTGCGAGCTTTTTAGTTTGATGCAATCATATTTGTCCATTTTTTGTTATTGTTGCCTGTGCATTGGGGATCATATCTAAAGTTTCACTGTCCAGACTAATGTCATGCAGCTACTTCCCTATATTTTCTTCAGTCATTTCCTAGTTTGGCGTCTTACACTTAAGTCTTTAATCTGTTTTGCCCAAGTCATGGGATTCCCCACATAAATCACCCGGAGACCAAGTCTGATGCAAAAGCAAGAGGTTGTTTATTTACGAGCTCGAGCCTGGGTTCCCTGGTCCTGGTGCAGCAGGAGAGCAGAGAAGCCTCAATCTCAAAAAGGAGGGAGGTTTTTAAGGGTACAGAAAGGAAAGAAAAGGGAGGGGGTGTGAGGTAACCCGCTGGTGCAAGCTGATAGAGGTCTAGGGGACCGAGCAGTATTTGTCCTTGGTTGTCTGGGAGAGTGTTGCTATCACTTGGAGCGGAGCAGACATTGTGCAAGGGTGCGAATCATGGGGCAAGGACATGGGGTGGGGGAGGAAGCAGGTTGCCTAACGCCTTTGGTATGCAGCTGCAAAATGAAGACTGAGGGACAAGATGAGGTTAGTTTTAACAAAATGGAGTTAACTTGGTCCTTACATTCCCCCTTTTTCTTGTGCCTAGAAGATCCAATCATGGGTCTTCAGTGCATTTTACGAGCCCTAGCTCTATGTCATTGCTGGTGTGTTCAGTGCTGAGGGGGGTATACTGTGCCCGTAAGACCATTAATTAAACAGTATTAATTCTACCTCAGATGAAAGCCAGTAATTTATTAATTATGCAAGGGCCAAAAGTTAATAGTAGTAATAGGATTACAAGTGGGCCCGCTATGGTTGAAATTAAAGTTGTGAACCAGAATGACTTGCTGAACAAAGATTCATACCAGCTCTGAGACTGTTCCCACTCGAGTTTTCTTTTACGGAGACCTTTTCTCACTAACTCCATGGACTGTTTGATTACTCCTGAGTGTTCAGTATAAAAACAGCATTATTCTCCTAGGGCTATGCATAATCCACCTTGCTGAAGGAACAGTAAATTTAGCCCCCACCTATTCTGGAGTACTAATTCAGAAAGGGAAGTTATGGACTCTTGAAGGTGGGAAATGGAGTTTTCTATTCTTTCTATGTCTAAGTTTATTGCAGCTCACAGAGCTTCATAGTTCTTGTCTTGTAGGACTAAGGAGGAGATTCCTGTACCTGTTCCTGCTATACTTAGTCCCATGAGCATGGCTAGAGTTATTGCTGTGACTGGTTCTTGTAAGTGTGCCAGCAGCTGACTCGGATGCCTGAAATAAGTCCTCCTCTGAGTGATAGATTAGCTTGGGGATGAGCTGCACTAAGACACAAAAGCCCAGGTTAAATCAAGGACTGCCCCATGTAGACAGGGGGTGATCTCTGTTGAGCAAGCCCACCAGGAATTGTTGGTGGGAATTATATATCCCATCCTATCCTAGGTGAGAGTTTGTGTTTTGTTTTGTTTTTTTTTTTGGCCAGGGCTGGGTTTGAACCCACCACCTCTGGCATATGGGACGGGCGCCCTACCCCTTTGAGCCATAGGCGCCCCCCTAGGTGAGAGTTTGATTACATAGATGTTGGTATTGGGGGGGTGTCTGACCTATACAGGTTCCTTGTCCTATAATGGACTGTAGGGTGACTTGGGGCTTAGACTGTTGCCAACGGCATTGCTAGCCTGGGAGCTGATCTTAGATTTGCTTATTAGGACAATTGCCTCATAGTATGGGGGTCTGGCTTCTACACATAACCAATAGGACTTAGTAAGGTCTGGCCTGCAAGTATTTAAGACTTGGTATGTAGCAATGAACAATTTCCAAAGTGGGTCAGGATGTGTAGTAGGCACAGGTGTGGGGTTTAGAATCAGATTTTGGGTACTGAATGCTTGGTCCAGGGAGTCAGTGGAGTAACAGAGCTTAGGGATGACTACAGGGGGAGGCTTAAGCACTATATTGGGGCCCACTGCAGCAGGCTTATTATTAATAGGGGTGTATAAGATTTTGAGTTGGAAAACATTACCTGGGTCTGCGCCGTGCACATTGTACAGTCTCACGCCCCACCATTTTCCTAGTTTCCAATCCATCATTCGCTTTCCTTTCTCTGTAAAGGTAATACTAACTGTGTCAGGTTTGGGGCCTGACAGGTATGCCCTCTCCAAACACCCTTTCTCTTTACTTGGATCAAGTCTCCTTGTCTCGGGGGATTCCACCATAATTGCCCAGTGGAAACACAGTTCCATGAGTTACAGAAATATGAACTTGCTCCTCCACACTTATTAGGAAGGTGACCAGGGCAGACATAAAATTACTTGGTTAGAGTATTTCTGGACCAATATGACTGCCACCCTGATGGGCATGGTTTAATACCTACCAGATTATATAGGTCAACTAAGAGCTCAGGAACAAAGTACCCTTAGGGTGAACTCCAGAGGTCTAGTTGAGCATTGTCCCTGTGCTAGCTTCAGTAACTAGCCATGTTATTTTAATGGGGCAATGAGGGTTAGCGGTGAGGAGTATAATCAGCAAGGCAGAATAAGTCAGTAAGTGGTACACATACGGTGGCATCAGGGATCCTGGCATTTCTGCAGTTTGAGCGTCAGTGGGTTATCACAGTCCCATGGGAGTTTTCACTGGGGGGGTGGAGTCTTCTTTGATGGCGAACTGGTCGGCTAGGCGAATGTGCATGTGATTTATCCAGGAGGTGATGCCGTCAACCTTGAGTATGGTGGGAGTAACGAGGACCAGGATGTATGGACCCTTCCACCGGGGCTCCAGCATTTCTTGTCGGTGACATTTCATGTACACCCAGTCTCCAGGCCGGAAAGCGTGTGGTTCAGGGACAGGTCCTGAGCTGTAGAGGGCTATAAGTCTCTCCCAATCAGCTTGTCGTGACTTTTGATAGAAATGTAAAGTTACTGCATAATCTTTCCAAGCTTTAAGATCTGAGCCCTTTGAAGTGAGGGCATTGTAATCCAACTTAGGGACTGTAGGGGGCTGCCTTCCAAAGAAAATTTCATAGGGTGTTTTTCCTATAAGGTAGGGTGAGTTTTGCACCCTGTACAGGGCAAAGGGGAGGAGAGACACCTAGTCACTGCCAGTCTCCATGATTAATTTAGTCAGGGTCTGTTTTAGGGTGCGGTTCATCCACTCTACCTGCCCTAAACTTTGGGTCAATAGGCACAATGCAATTTCCAATTAGTTCCCAAGGCTTCTGCTAGACTCTGCACTACCTGAGAAGTAAAGGCTGGGCCATTATCTGATCCTATCTGATTAGGAATTCCAAATATAGGCATTATATCTTATATTTTCTTTACTACTACCTGCGCAGTCTCATTTCTGGTTGGAAATGCTTCTACCCATCCTGAGAGTGTATTTATGAAAACAAGGAGATATTTGTATCCGTATTTACCTGGCTTAACTTCAGTAAAGTCCACTTCCCAGTACATACCTGGCTCTGTCCCACGCTCTCTGGACCCTGGATTGTGGGAGCTAGATACACTGTAAGTCACAATACATACTTTGCATGAAGCTATGACTTCGTCAATTTTAGTATTTTGGTTTTGTATCTTGATTTTGGCATGGCACAGCAAGTCTTTCATCTTGCGTGACCCTAGGTGGGTGGATGAATGGATCCTATGGAGGATTTCCTGTTCTAGTTTTGCTGGCACAAGCGCTTTGCCATCACAGGTGATGTATTATCTGTTGTACTTCTCGGGGGAGTGGGCTTGTGGGATCTGCTCTATCCATTTTAAGTCCTCCAGAGTATACTTCGGGGATTGTGGAAGTGTTGGGGGGTCCAGGGTCTGGCAATGTAGTAATAGAAGCTCTTGGATAGCTGAAGTGGCTATAGTCCTGGTGACCTGGTCAGCCTGCCGGTTGCCTCTGGCTATAGGGGAGTCGCCCACTAATGGCCAGGGCAGTGAATGATGGCTAGTTTCTGGGGAAGCCATAAGGCCTTTAGGAGGTTGAGTATTTCATTTTTATTTTTGATAGTCTTTTTCTCTGCCATAAGGAGTCCTCTCTCCTGGTAAATTGCCCTGTGTATGCGGGCAGTAGTGAAGGCATATTGGCTATCGGTATAGATGTTAAGTCTTAGGCCTTTCTCCAGGGTCATGGCTTGTGTTAGAGCTATGAGCTCAGCCTTTTGAGCTGACGTCCCAGCTGAGAGAGATTCTGCCCATATGGTCTCGGTCTCAGACACCACTGCCACTCCTGCATACCTGCATCCATCTTGTATGAAGCTGCTTCCATCTGTGTACCAGGTGGCCTCCACATCAGGGAGGGGCTGGTCCGTAAGGTCCTGGCATATGCTGTGAATCTGGGCTAGGATGTCAACAAAGTCATGGAAGGGGGCATCTAGGTTCAGATTCCGCAGTATGGTTGCCGGATTGAGAGAGGTCTTTGGTAGGAATTGGATTTGTGGGGGGTTCAGCAGAAGGCCTTGGTAGTGGGCGAGTTGGGCATTTCTAACCCACCAATCTGGTGGCTGTTTGAGGACTTCCTCAATGGTGTGAGGGGTCGTGATCAACAGTTCTTGCCCTAAAATTAATTTATCTGCATCTTTAACCAGCAATGCAGTAGCTGCAATGATATGTAGGCATGGGGGCCAGACTGCCACTACAGGGTCTAGTTTCTTTGACAGGTAGGTGACTGGCTGGGTCCAGGGACCAAGCGATTGAGAAAGTACTCCTTTTGCTATGCCTTTGTGCTCATCTACATACAGATGAAAGGGCTTGGTAATATCTGGTAGTCCTAGGGCTGGGGCCAAGAGCAAAGATCATTTCAGGGCCTGTAAGGCTCTTTCTTGTTCTGCACTCCATGGGAAAGGAAGGCTGTCTCAGGTGGCTTCATAGAGGGGCTTTGTTATCTCTGCAAACCCCAGAATCCACAGACAGCAGAACCCAGCTGACCCAAGGAACTCCTGCACTCCTTGCTGTGTGGTTGATGGGGGGATTTTCAGAACTGTTTCTTTTCTTGCCTGGGACAGCCACTGCTGCCCATCTTTAAGGATGTACCCCAGATAACTCACAGTTTGTTGACAAATCTGAGCCTTCTTGGCAGAGGCCCGGTATCCCAGAGCTCCTAGTGCAGTCAGCAAATCCTGGGTGCCTTGGCGGCATTCTGCTTCTGTCTCAGCAGCAATCAGAATGTCATCTACATACTGTGAAAGAGTCAGGTGAGGGTTCTGCTGCCGATACTCACTCAGGTCCTCATGTAGGGCTTCATCGAAGATGGTGGTGGAGTTCTTAAATCCTTGCGGCAGCCGGGTCCAGGTAAGTTGACCATGGATCCCCTGCTCTTCATCATTGCACTCAAAGGCAAACATTGCCTGGCTCTGGGGGGCTAGTGGGAGGCTGAAGAAGGCATCTTTTAAGTCAAGAACAGTGTACCATATTCGATCAGGGGTGAGAGCACTTAATAGTGTAAAAGGGTTTGGGACAGTGGGGTGGATGTCTAGTATCCTCTTGTTGACCTCTCTTAGGTTCTGAACCGGTCTATAGTCATTAGTCAGTGGCTTTTTTACAGGCAACAGGGGAGTGTTCCATGCAGATTGACAGGGCACTAGTATCCCACTCTTAAAAAGCCTCCGAATGTGAGGTGTGATGACCCTCTGGGCCTCTTGAGACATGGGATACTGCCGTATTCGTATGGGTTCAGCCATTGGCTTGAGCTCTACGATGATTGGTGGTCAGTGGGCAGCTAGCCCCACTCCTCCAGTCTCAGCCCAGGCAAGTGGGTAGGTTTTCAGCCATACAGTGACATCTGTCAGCTGATGGCCCTCAGGCTGCTGCTGGTGCAGTCTGTACTCATCTTCAAGTTGTAGGGTGAGTATTTGTATGGGACTCCCATAATGGTCTGTGACAAGGGGTCCTTGATTTTTGAAGATGATATGAGCCTCTACCTTAGTTAGGAGGTCTCGCCCAAGGAGAGGGTAGGGGCAGTCTGGGATAACCATGGATGCGTGGGATACCCAGCCCACGCCTAAGTCCACGGTTCTTCAGGTAGTCCATGAATATTGTTTGATGCCCATGGCCCCCTGGACTCATGATTTCCTGGCATCCATATGATCGTGGTCCTGTGTCAGGACTGAATGCTGGGCTCCGGTATCTACCAGGAAATTAATTGGGGTCCCCTTCACTCTGAGAGTTACCCAGGGCTTGGGGAGGTGTGGTGAGCCCTGACCCTCCTACCTTTTGAGCCCTCTCAGTTCCAAGACTGGCACTGGGGAGGGCATGAAGGTCTGGGAGGTGGTTTCTTGGGGCACTCCCTGGCCCAGTGTCGATGTTCCTTACAATAGATGGTTTTTCTAGAGGTAGAGCCTTTCCCTGCCTGGGGAGCCCTCCTTACCTCCTGCCGTCAGTCGGCGCAGCCGGCTGTTTCTTTCATCCGAGGTTGTGGCCGTGGAGGCCAGGAGGATCCTGGCTAATTCCTGGGTCTGTCTTTTAGCCACCTTCATTTGCTTTTCTTCAGGGGTCTCACGGTTGTTGTAGACTCTTTCAGCAACTTTTAGGAGATCCTGCAAACACTTCTCGCCCAGTCTATCTATTCTCTGCTGCTTGTGCTTAATGTCTGGAGCTAACTAATTAACAAAGAACATGACAACTGCTACTCTATTCTCCTCAGTTTCAGGGTCCAGGGGTGTGTGCATGCGGAATGCCTCCATAATTCTTTATAAGAAAGCTGCCGGAGATGAGATTGTGCCTTTTTCTGCTGTACATTACCTACCTTGGCCAAATTAGTCGGCTTTCTAGCCGCTTTATGGAGACCCCTCATTAGAGTCTGACAGTAGACTTGGAGTCTAACCTGACCTGTTCCTGTATTAAAGTCCCAATAGGAGCGAGTAAGAGGCAAAGCAGCATTGATGAGAGCCTGGTTGGTGGTGGGGCTTCTGTCTACATCCTCGACAGCCTTCCTGGCCTCAGCCAAGATGCGATTCTATTCCTCAGTGGTGAAAAGAACCTGTAACATTGGTGACAATCTTCCCAGGTAGGCTGGTGGGTAAAAAGAATTGAGACTAAGAGGTCAATCAAGGCAGTAGGTTTTTTGGAGAACTTAGGGTTCTGCATTTTCCAGTTATAGAGATCACTTGTGGAGAAGGGCCAGTAATGGTATGGCTGATTCAGGGGTTTGCTCCATCAGGGGGACCCACCACGCAGAGAGACAACACTGTGGAGTCTGCCGTCAGATGGTGCAGGGCTCTACGGTGGGTGTGAGATGGGCTCTGGTGGCTACCCTCTAGACCTGGGGCTGAAGTGGCCTTGCTGCCTGGTGGACTCTGAGGAACAAGTTCCTCCTGAGGTGAGGGTTGATAGGGAGGGGGAAAGAGCACTTCTGGATCAGTTCCTCCTTGGAGGACCGAGGGAGGGGCAGTGGGATCAGGGGACTTCTCCTTTTTCTCCTTCAAGGCTAGAAGTTTAGCTACTTCCTTGCCTGACAGAGGAAGGAGGGGTTTTAACCACGGGGGGGTTGGGGGAGGAAGCATGGTGCATTCTCCATGAGGTCCTGCCAAGCAGTTATATGTGGGATCTTGTCCGGGTGCCCAGTTCCAGATCAATAGACTATATCTTTGACCTGAAAGATAATGGGGAGATGAAAAGTGCCCTTTGGTGGCCATCCAATGTGCTATGCCTCCATTCATTCCTGCCAAAAAACACAAGTTTGCCTCTGGACACATTAAAGCCATACTCTTGGGCTTTGTGTTTGAAGTCCTGGAAATGAGTCAAAGTTAGGAAGAGGGGGGTCGTCTGCATCTGTCCCATGTCACCCTCCAAATATAATAAAACAAAGACAAAACAAATAACACCCAAGATTCCTCCAGAAGACAGAAGCCTGCCCTTGTGGGTTTTCAGGCAAAACTGAAAATGAGATGATGGTGTAACCCCATCTGGCAGTCACGACCCGCCTTGTCTCTCTACCAGAATTATTGCCTCTCTGTGGTCTTCTTGGCCAGGGACTAGGGAATCCATGTCCCAGTCCCCCATCCACAGGGCATCCGCTCTTCTACTCTGCCGGGGATTCCACATCTCAACTACAGATTCAACAAATGGAACCAACACGGAACAGGACAAGACAAATGCCGGCACACACACACTCACCTTTGGAGTAGGTACTCCATGATTTTGGGGGTGTTTCCTGGATGAGCCCCCAAATGTTGTGCCCAAGTCACAGGATCCCCCACATAAATCACCCGGAGACCAAGTCCAATGCAAAAGCAAGAAGTTGTTTATTTACAAGCTTGAGCCTGGGCTCCCTGGTCCTGGCACAGCAGGAGAGCAGAGAAGCCCTGATCTCGAAAAGGAGGGAGGTTTTTAAGGGTACAGAAAGGAAAGAAAAGGGAGGGGGTGTGAAGTGAGCTGCTGGAGCAAGCTGATAGGGGTCTAGGGGACTGAGCTGTATTCGTCCTTGGCTGTCTGGATATCACTTGGAGCGGAGCATACATTGTGCAAGGGCACAGATCATGGGGCAAGGACGGGGGTTGGGGGAGGAAGCAGGTTGCCTAATGCCTTTGGTATGCAGCTGCAAAATGAAGACTGAGGGACAAGATGAAGTTAGTTTTAACAAAATGGAGTTAATTTGGTCCTTTCAAATTCATGTTGCATTGATTTTTGTATGTGTTCTAAGAGTCCAATTATGGACTCTTCTGCATGTTTGTATATAGTTGTCCAAATACCATTTAGAGGAGAGACTTCTGCATTGTGTATTCCCAGTAATTTTTTAAAAGACCAGTCCATCCTAAGTGCATGTGTTTGTTTTTGGACTCGATTTTATTCCATTGTCTTTTTATGTCATATAATGCCACTGTTGCCATAGCTTTATGGTATATTTTGAAGTCAGGTTTTATGATGCCTTCAGTTTTTTTTTTCTTTCTTTTTCTTTTTTTTTGGCCAGGGCTGGGTTTGAACCCACCACCTCCAGCATATGGGACCGGCACCCTACTCCTTGAGCCACAGGTGCCGCCCTTCTTTTTTTGCTTAAGATTGCTTTGACTATTCAGGGATTTTCATAGTTGGACAAATATGGACATAGGATTTGTAGAACTTTTTTTCTTTTTGTTTGAGGAATGTCATTGGAATTTTAATAGAGATTTCATTAAATTCTATAGATCATTTTGGATAGAGAAACATCCTATATAAAAATGTTTTATAGTTTATAGCATGCAGACCTTTTATCTTCTTGATGAAATTTATTTCTAAGTATTTTATTTTGGGGGTAGCTATTATAAATAAAACTGCTTCCTTAACTTCTGTTTTTACACAGTTCATTCTTAGTGTAATATAAATGTTATTGATTTTTATATTGTTGATTTTATATCCTGCAAATTTGCTAGCATTTTTTAAAAGGTGATTTTAGCCATTTCTATAAAGAAGATAGTGTCATCTGCATATGGACAATTTAAATATTTCTTTTCCAATGTGAAAGATTGCATAATATGAAGTTGAAGAACTTAGGCATGACTCAGATTACACATAATTACATAAAAAAAATCTTAAACTACAGAAGACAGTAGGGCTACAAATTATATTATTATGCTTGAATAAATGCCCAAAGTAAATGTAAAACCTATATGGGCCCTAGAGATAAAGAATTTACATTATTTATCTAATGCTTCTATCAAAGAATGAAGGAATCTTGCCAGAACAACCAATTGAATGCTCTGTTGAGGCTCAAAGCTTTCTCATACTGTCAGTTTTATGATTTGCTTTGTTTATCTTTCTCATTCTTGTATCCCTTAATATAATTGTAGGTAAGGAATCAAGTGAAAATAAGTACATATAAACTAAATAATAAAACTGGACATCTATTCAGAAAAAAATCATTTTATCATAAGGACATTTGCACAAGACTGTTTATTGCAGCTCAATTTACAATTGCCAAATTGTTGAAACAACCCAAATGCCCACCAACCAAGGAATGGATTAATAAACTATGGTATATGTATAGCATAGAATACTATACAGCCACTACAAAAGATTGTGACTTTATATCTTTTATAGCCATTTGGATGGAGATGAAATACATTCTTGTTAGTAAAGCATTGCAAGAATGGAAAAGGAAGAATTCAATATACTCAATTCTGATATGAAGACAATTGATGGTAGTACATGGTGGGGAGTGAAGGATGGGGGAGCAAAGAGATGGAAGGAAGGAGGGGGATGTGGGGCCATGATGTGTGACACACCCCTTGGAGACAGGTCACTATTATTAGAGGGACTTTACCCAGCAAATACAAACAGTAAAAACTGGCTCTTTGTACTGTCAATGATTCCCCAACAATAAAAATAAATAAATAAATAATGAAATAATTATTAAAGAAACTCCTCAGTGTAGGATTAATTAACTCTTTCTCAAAAGTCATAATTTCACTTTTTGTTTATTCCAAGCTCACCAAACAATCTTTCATATGGAAATTCACAAATTTATACTAAAAGGAAGAAAATCTGTGTACCTTTGTCCTATCACTAAGATTTCTCATAGTAAATAATTACTCATTTTGGTAATAAAACTAAACATTTATAATTTGGGTTATTATGAGTGAATATTTCAAAATTTACTGACCACTAGTTGACATATTACAGAATTTAATAAATGATTTGATAAATACTTTATCACAAAAGGTATATTCACTGTTCATCAAGCATATGTTATAATACAAAGCGCATGTCCTACATGAGCCCATTTTATCTTAAAACCAAAATGAAGTTTTAAAGGCAAGACATTAGGTTGATCTGACTTTAGTTACCTTACTCCTCCTAGTAGACAATTTCACAGTGCTCCTAAGTACTAATTCTAACCCTGAATTATAATATCATAAATATCGACAGCTTCTTTTACTTTCTTTTCCTGTGATATTCTGTATATGTGTAATGAGAAATGATCTGATCAACTTATTTACAACTGTTACAAACATGTGACCAAATATAAGTATTTGACAAAGCAACAAGAGGTTAATTTGTGAAAAAATATTCTTTAATTGAATATATATTTATGGTATATTAAAGAAAAATAAAAAAAAATTGACAGGAATAGAGGAAGTTAGGCAACAAGAACTAGCTTTTTATAGTGCTTTCAAGTTTTAAAAGTGTACATACACATACGTAATTTGATCTTAACAATAACCTTATGTAGGATACAGAATATATGACATTATTCACATATACAGGTGCTGAAACTAATATTCAGATTTTTAAATGAGTACTCTGGAGAACAGCCATGCTGGGGACAAAATAGCAGATTGGAAAGGGCATGGCTTTTGAATTCAATGGCCTAAGTTCAATGGAACAGCTGATCCACCTAATTATTCAGGTGGGTTCAACAACTTATTTGTCTCCTCTGAATTCATTTTCTTTTCATTTCTGAATTGGAAGTAATAATAACGGTCCCTACATTTGTGATAAGAAGAGTACAGGCAATGTAATTATAGATTTGACATATAATGGTCATTAATAAATGCTCGTTGCCTTTATGATTAATGACACTTTGATTATTATTATTAACTCAAATCTTTCCATTTTACATAAAATGTTTCTTCATTAAAAAATAAAAGGTAAAGAGAAAATAAACTCTCATTTGCTTACTTGGAACACAACCTAAAGCAATGTACAATGTAATTTCTCTTTTCAGTATATTTTAGTGGCTTTTTATTTAGACATAATTTATATATAAAAAAATACTTGTTTAAAGTCTGCCTTTTGACACATTTTATTTTTAAAATCATCACTGTAATCAAGAAAATAAAAATTTCTTTTAAATAAATATAATAAACATTAATCTTTATATATTATGCATAGTAATAGTAACATTTCCCATAGAGGATGTAATAAAATGCAGCTCAGAATCTCACTTTTACTTGAATCATTTTAATTCTTCAAAACTGAATTAGCCTTTGTGTTTTTTCTCCTCATAGGAAGTATAACTAGAGCCATGTGTGTGTGTGTGTGTTTTAAGGTTTTAGGTACCTTAACCTTTCTCAACAAGTTTCTCTACAAACAATAGCTCAGGTAACACAGAGATTTAATTCTCAAAAATATAAAGTATTTTTATAGGTTTTTATTAAGTTGATGCATTGATTTCATCATGCCATTGTGTATCCATTCTTAGTAGTAATTTTTTTCTATTTTTAAGACTGCTGATTTATTATTACAAGTTGGCTGCTGCTACTCTGGGCAATACAAGAAATGTGATAAAGGGGCATGCACCCCTTTTTCATTAGGAAAGCAAAAGTTAACTCAAAGCCTCAACACACTTGGAATTAATTAGCTAGAACTGGGTATTAGTATACCTCAGATGGCAAAGAGTGTGAGAAATTTAATCCCCAGCAAAGAGGGAAAAGACCAGCATGGTTGGCTTGACAAATAATGATATTGTGATTGCCTAGGACCAAAGGAGAATGCCACATTTAAAAGATCTTGGATTGTTTGCATGTGTATTATCTTGCAGAAATCTTGCAGCATTCTTCAATATCTTTCCTATCATGCAGAAAGGAAAATTTGAAATCATTATTTCTGACTCTCCTTCAAAACTTGGGTCTCACATTGTTCCGTCAAATCAGAACATTTAATGGAGTTTCAGGGAAATTGTTACAGCATGAAAAACATTAATAATGATCATAGAAATGATGGTGGAAGGGAAATTTTGAGGCAGTCAGCAGGTGGAAAGGCGAGTTTCTGAATTCATCCACCTCCTCACATTAAACACCTCTTTAAGTTGACTGAATTTCCAGAGATTGGACATTCACCATATTTACATATCAATAGAATAGGCCTGGTTCCTATGTTGAACATGTCTAATTGTTCAAAGGCATCCTATTTCTAAAAGAATAATTTTAAGAGTTGTTTTTCAAAGGTCATTCTAATGTTTTTCTCTTGGCTTCCAAACTTTTCTATTAATACCTGCAATCCTTCATAAATACTTCTTTGCTTGAAATAACCATAATGTACTCTGTCATATGTTACTAATCTCCAAATAATGGACTAGTGCAGGATAACGAAAGAAAGCTGGAGAAAAAAACTGAATAGAGATATTGTATATTATAGGCTGAATTGTGTCTTAAAAAAACTTCATAGGTTGAAGTCCTAACCTTTCAGAATATGATCATATTTCCAGATAAGTTCTCCAAATAGGATTAAGGTGAACACTATTCTAATATAACTGGTGTTCTTATGAGAAAAATGAATCAAGACAAAGAATGAACAAAGGAAAGATCCTGAGAAGGAACACACAGGAAAATGATTGCCATCTACAAGCCAAGTAGAGAGGCTTCAGAAGGAATGCACCCTCCTGACTTTGCTCTCTGACTTCTAGCCTCCACAACTGAGAGAAAACACATTCCTATTATTGAAGCTATTCAGTGTAAGGCACTCTATTAGAGCAGTCTTAGCAAACCAATATACTCTCATAGTTTTCAGACATCTGTAATTGTCACTATTTGAAATCCAAGACTTTGAGACCCTACAAACTACAGAATCACCTCTATAGTTGACCACCTCCCCACATTGACCTCTTTAAGTTGACCTAATTTTCAGAGACTGGACATGCACCATATTTACATATCCATAGAATCAGCCTGGTTCCTTATGTTGAACATGTCTGTGTTGACAGTTTGTTACAGTCCCTTGGGGTGGTGAGATTACAGAGGTTCTACTATATTGAAACTAAAATATAGTTCAAAATATGTGCAGAATACTCATAGAAAACGCTTCCACATGAGTAAAAATAATAGGGAGATGAATTGGAATAAAAATTCCATTGCAAAGGATTAAAAAAAATATTATCTAGTAGAATATGTGGGAGATTTTAATGTTGAAAATATAAACACTTCATTAAAGACTTGCAAGATGACCTGTTTTATCATATGTTCATATACTTGAATATTTCTTATCATAACTATATAAAATCGAGCCTAGAAATTATATGTATTTCCAGTAAAATTTCTAAACATATTTCCTTGAGATGAGATAAGCCAGTGTTAAAGGGGAGAAAAGATACAAGACACACATATAATGAGAGGTTGAGGCAAAAGACCTGACTAGACAGCAGTTGCCTGATCATCTCAGAAAGAAGGAAAGTTTTTTTTTTTATTTTATTTATATTTTTTTAGTTCTGTTCTCATTTTTTTTTTTTTTACTGATGGGGATTTGACCCAGCCCGCGGGTCAGTCGACAAGGATACCTGGAGGAGGGGGTGAGAATGAAAAAGGGGCAAGGGGCGCGAAGAATGGAGACAAGACAGGAGTCTGATCAAGTCTCATTTATTGCAAAGTTCTTCCAGGGTATATAAGGGTAGATGAAGGAGGAGGTTTATGTCACCAGGTATCCAAGCAACCTGGCCTTGGTATAGATAAGTTCCTGGCCTTGGTGGAGATAAGTTCCAACGGCAAGCTTCAAAGTTTCGCTCATGTGATTTATGAGAAGAGGCCTGGCGTTAGCAGGGAAATAGAAACTTAGGCCTAGCATTTGCAGGGAAATATAAACTTAAGTCTCTTAGTACTGGAAATAGCACTTGGCCTACAAAATAGATGCTGTGGTGTCAGCCTTCCACAGGGATTCATTGAGGGTACAATAAGCCAGGTTACACTGGTTACACTGATTGCAATTGTTAGGTAAAGTCCCTCTTGCAATCATAACTTGCCCCCATAAAGTGTGACACACACCAAGGCCCCACCCCCCTCCCTCCGTCCCTCTTTCTGCTTCCCCCCCCATAACCTTAATTGTCATTAATTGTCCTCATATCAAGATTGAGTACATAGGATTCATGCTTCTCCATTCTTGTGATGCTTTACTAAGAATAATGTCTTCCACATCCATCCAGGTTAATACGAAGGATGTGAAGTCTCCATTTTTTTTAATGGCTGAATAGTATTCCATGGTATACATATACCACAGCTTGTTAATCCATTCCTGGGTTGGTGGGCATTTAGGCTCTTTCCACATTTTGGTGATTGTAAATTGAGCTGCAATAAACAGTCTAGTACAAGTGTCCTTAGGATAAAAGGATTTCTTTCCTTCTGGGTAGATGCCCAGTAATGGGATTGCAGGATCGAATGGGAGGTCTAGCTTGAGTGCTTTGAGGTTTCTCCATACTTCCTTCCAGAAGGGTTGTACTAGTTTGCAGTCCCACCAGCAGTGTAAAAGTGTTCCCTTCTCTCCACATCCACGCCAGCATCTGCAGTTTTGAGATTTTGTGATGTGGGCCATTCTCACTGGGGTTAGATGATATCTCAGGGATGTTTTGATTTGCATTTCTCTAATATATAGAGATGATGAACATTTTTTCATGTGTTTGTTAGCCATTCATCTGTCGTCTTTAGAGAAAGTTCTATTCATGTCTCTTGCCCATTGATATAAGGGATTGTTGGCTTTTTTCATGTGGATTAATTTGAGTTCTCTATAGATCCTGGTTATCAAGCTTTTGTCTGATTGAAAATATGAAAATATCCTTTCCCATTGTGTGGGTTGTCTCTTTGCTTTGGTTATTGTCTCCTTAGCTGTATGGAAGCTTTTCAGTTTAATGAAGTCCCATTTGTTTATTTTTGTTGTTGTTGCAATTGCCATGGCAGTCTTCTTCATGAAGTCTTTCCCCAGGCCAATATCTTCCAGTGTTTTTCCTATGCTTTCTTGGAGAATTTTTATTGTTTCATGCCTTAAATTTAAGTCCTTTATCCATCTTGAGTCAATTTTTGTGAGTGGGGAAAGGTGTGGGTCCAGTTTCAGTCTTTTACATGTAGACATCCAGTTCTCCCAACACCATTTATTGAATAGGGAGTCTTTCCCCCAAGGTATGTTCTTGTTTGGTTTATCAAAGATTAGGTGGTTGTAAGATGTTAGTTTCATTTCTTGGTTTTCAATTCGATTCCAAGTGTCTATGTCTCTGTTTTTGTGCCAGTACCATGCTGTCTTGACCACTATAGCTTTGTAGTACAGACTAAAATCTGGTATTCTGATGCCCCCAGCTTTATTTTTGTTACTAAGAACTGCCTTAGCTATACGGGTTTTTTTCCGGTTCCATACAAAACGCAGAATCATTTTTTCCAAATCTTGAAAGTACGATGTAGGTACTTTGATAGGAATGGCATTGAATAGGTAGATTGCTTTGGGAAGTATAGACATTTTAACAATGTTGATTCTTCCCATCCATGAGCATGGTATGTTCTTCCATTTGTTAATATCCTCTGCTATTTCCTTTCTGACGAGTTCATAGTTTTCTTTATAGAGGTCCTTCACCTCCTTCGTTAGGTATATTCCTAGGTATTTCATTTTCTTTGAAACTATGGTGAAGGGAGTTGTGTCCTTAATTAGCTTCTCATCTTGACTGTTAGTGGTGTACACAAAGGCTACTGACTTGTGGACATTGATTTTATATCCTGAAACATTACTGTATTTTTTGATGACTTCTAGGAGTCTTGTGGTTGAGTCTTTGGGGTTCTCTAAGTATAAGATCATGTCGTCAGCAAAGAGGGAAAGTTTGACCTCCTCTGCTCCCATTTGGATTCCCTTTATTTCCTTGTCTTGCCTAATTGTATTGGCTAGAACTTCCAGCACTACGTTGAATAGTAAAGGTGACAGAGGACAACCTTGTCTGGTTCCAGTTCTAAGAGGAAAAGCTTTCAGTTTTACAGCTTTCAGTAAAATTTTCGCTGTGGGTTTGTCATAGATAGCTTCAATCAGTTTTAGAAATGTGCCACCTATGCCTATACTCTTCAGTGTTGTAATTAGAAAAGGATGCTGGATTTTATCAAATGCTTTTTCTGCATCTATTGAGAGGATCATGTGATCTTTATTTTTGCCTCTGTTAATGTGGTGGATAACGTTTATGGATTTGCGTATGTTAAACCAGTCTTGCATCCCTGGGATGAAGCCTACTTGATCATGATGAATGACTTTTTTGATGATAAGCTGTAATCTATTGGCTAGGATTTTGTTCAGAATTTTTCCATCTATATTCATGAGTGAGATTGGTCTGAAATTCTCCTTTTTGTTTGGGTCTTTTCCTGGTTTTGGTATCAGGGTGATGTTTGCTTCATAGAATGTGTTGGGGAAGATTCCTTCTTCCTCAATTTTTTGGAATAATTTCTTCAGTACAGGAATAAGCTCTTCCTTGGAGGTTGGATAGAATTCTGGAGTGAAGCCATCTGGACCAGGGCATTTTTTAGTTGGAAGCTTTTTTATTGTTTCTTTGATCTCAGTGCTTGAAATTGGTCTGTTCAGGAGCTCTATTTCTTCCTGGCTAAGTCTAGGGAGAGGGTGTGATTCCAAATATTGATCCATTTCCTTCACGTTTTCAAATTTCTGGGCGTAGAGTTTCTGGTATTATTCAGAGATGATCTCTTGTATCTCTGTGGGATCAGTTGTTATTTCCCCTTTATCGTTTCTGATTGAGGTTACTAGAGATTTTACTTTTCTATTTGTAGTTTGTCTGGCCAATGGTTTATCTATTTTATTTATTTTTTCAAAAAACCAACTCCTTGTTTCATTCATTTTCTGAATGATTCTTCTGTTTTCAATTTCATTGATCTCTGATTTGATTTTGGATGTTTCTTTTCTTCTACTGAGTTTAGGCTTAGATTGTTCTTCTTTTTCCAATTCCATAAGATCTCTTGTGAGATTGTTGATGTGCTCTCTTTCTGTTTTTTGAATGTAGGCATCTAAAGTGATGAATTTTCCTCTCAAAACTGCTTTTGCAGTATCCCACAGGTTTTGGTAGCTTGTGTCTTCATTGTTGTTATGCTCAAGGAAGTTAATGATTTCCTGTTTTATTTCTTCCTGCACCCATCTGTTATTCAACAGAAGTTTGTTTAATTTCCATGCCTTTGGGTGTGGTCGAGCATTTTTGTTAGAGTTGAGTTCTACCTTTAGTGCCTTATGGTCTGAAAAGATACAAGGTAAAATTTCAATTCTTTTGATTCTGTTGATATTTGTTTTGTGTCCCAGGATATGATCAATTTTGGAGAATGTTCCATGGGGTGATGAGAAGAATGTATATTCTTTGTCTTTGGGGTGGAGTGTTCTATATGCGTCTTTCAAGCACAGTTGTTCCAGGGTCTCATTTAAATCTCTTATATCCTTGTTTAATTTCTGTTTAGAGGATCTGTCCAGCTCTGTAAGAGGTGTGTTAAAGTCCCCTGTTATGATGGTATTATCAGATATCATATTGCTCAGACTGAGTAAGGTCTGCTTCAAAAATCTGGGAGCATTTAAATTGGGTGCATAAATATTTAGAATTGAAATGTCTTCTTGTTGTAGTTTTCCCTTGACCAATCTAAAGTGACCATCTTTGTCTTTTTTGACTTTAGTTGCTTTCAATCCACATGTATCTGAAAATAAGATTGCAACTCCTCTTTTCTTCTGAATTCCATTTGCCTGAAAAATTGTCTTCCAACCCTTGACTCGGAGCTTTAATTTGTCTTTTGAAGCCAGGTGTGTTTCTTGCAGACAGCAAATGGATGGCTTGTGTTTTTTAATCCAGTCAACCTCTCTATGTCTCTTCAGTGGGGAATTCAAGCCATGAACATTTATTGAGATAATTGATAAGTGTGGTAGTATTCTATTCGTCTTATTTTGTGAGAGTCCATTGCTTAGTTTTATCTTTTGCATCAGTGTGGAGGTTAGGTTCTGTCCTTTGATTTCTGAGTTCTTACTTTGCTGCTGATCCATTGTGGTGGTCAGTGTGCAGAACAGGTTGAAGTATTTCCTGTAGAGCCGGTCTTGTTGTGGTGAATTTCCTCAATGTTTGTGTATCCGTAAATGATTTGATTTCTCCGTCAATTTTGAAGCTTAGCTTAGCAGGGTACAGAATTCTGGGCTGAAAATTGTTCTGTTTAAGTAGATTAAAGGTAGATGACCATTGTTTTCTTGCTTGGAAAGTTTCATTAGAGAAGTCTGCGGTAACTCTGATGGATTTGCCCCTGTAGGTCAACTGGCGCTTACTCCTGGCAGCTTGCAGAATCTTTTCTTTTGTCTTGACTTTGGACAGGTTCATCACAGTGTGTCTTGTAGAAGCTCGGTTAGAGTTGAGGCGACCTGGGGTCCGATATCCCTCTGAAAGCAGTGTGTCAGAATCTTTGGTGATGTTTGGGAAATTTTCTTTTATAATATTCTCTAGTATGGCTTCCATTCCTCTGGGGCATTCTTCTTCCCCTTCTGGTATTCCTATAACTCGTATGTTGGAACGCTTCATAAAGTCCCATAATTCTGACAGTGAATGTTCTGCTTTCTCTCTCTTCTTTTCTGCCTCTTTTACTATCTGAGTTATCTCAAGAACTTTGTCTTCTACCTCTGAAATTCTTTCTTCTGCATGGTCTAACCTGTTGCTGATACTTTCCATGGCATCTTTAAGTTCCCTGATTGACTGTTTCATTTCCTTCAGGTCTGCTATATCCGTTTTATAATCTTCATATCGTTCATCTCTGATTTGATTCTGTTTTTGGATTTCCTTTTGGTTATTTTCCACTTTATTAGCAGTTTCCTTCATTGTTTCTATCATTTCTTTCATTGTTTTCAACATGTGTATTCTAAATTCCCTTTCTGTCATTCCTAACATTTCTGTATAGGTGGAATCCTCTGCAGTAGCTATCTCATGGTCCCTTGGCGGGGTTGTTCTGGACTGGTTCTTCATGTTGCCTGGAGTTTTCTGCTGATTCTTCCTCATTAGTGATTTCTTTTATCTGTTTCCTTGCCCTAATTTTCCTTTCACTTCTTCTTGCTCTTTAAGTTCTTGTGCCTGTGGACTAAGGGTTACAGGACCAGAAGGGTGAGAAGGTTGAAGAGCAAAAAAGGGATGAAAGAAAGGATGACCGAGTGATAAGAAAAAAAGAAAGATAGAGAAAGGAGAGGGGGTGGGGATAAGCAATATTGACAGAAAGAAGAGAGGTAGAGAAAGAGGGAGACATGGCAATATAGGTGTACAGTAGGGTACTTTGACACAACCTTAAAAAACCCCACCTTCTGGGGGTGCCCAGTTGGGTGGTTCCCTTGAGGTCAGCAGCTCTTTACTAACCTGATCAGACACAGTACCCCACCTCCACCAAGTAGAGAGGAAAGACAAAAACGCTATAAATCTAACCAAAAGAAGCAAACAGAAAACTTTACGGGGATAAAATTGGGTGAAAAACCAAATTATATCGGTAGAAACACTAGCAAAAATGAAGTTGAAGTTATTAAAAAAGGCAGCAATGGGAAATTATAATTAAACTAGGAAAATTGAGAAAGAAAAAGGGATCTATGTGGAAAAGATTGAAATTAAAAAAAACAAAAGAACATCAGCAACGTCAAAATAAACAAACAAAAAAAAAACTAAACAAACAAAAAAAAGAAAAAAATACACAACCAAAAACAATGCAGTTTGTATATGTTATTGAATATTGTCTGGGCAACACGTGGTCTTCTGGGGTATGAGATGTTAGTCACAGTTCTGATACGACTGGAGGCTGCTGATTTCTCAAACCCCAGCAGGTAGACACCCTAAATCTCTCTTCAGCCCACTTAAAAGGCACTTTGAACTTGTAAACTTGCTGAGCAGAAGCTTTCCCAGCTTTCTCGCTGCAATCACTGCTGAAGTGGCTATCCACTTACCCAGTGTGCTAAAACCGGTCTCACTCTGCCCCTGAGGGTTAGGGCTGCAAGGTGGCTCAGACCCCACCCTTAGGCTACTTGGTTGCTGGGTTACAAGCTCCCACCCGTTTCTAGCTCTGCGACCCTGAGGGCGGAGCTTGCCGGGGCAGATCACTGCCAATGGTTCCGTGTGACCCACCGCCAAACACTATTAGCTCCGTCTGGCTCAGCGGCTCAGACTGGGGCCCTAGACAATGGCCAAAGTTCTTCGCACTCCCGCTCAGGGCTTCCCCAGGGCAGTTCAACTCAGTGCCAAGTCCAAGGACATCAAAACAGTTCACAGGTAAGGCCTTTCTGGTTTGCAGTCTCACTGCTACTGAACTTACAGTTGTGGGTGGGTTTAGACGGATTGAACACACACAACCACTTGCCGGTTTTCCACGTTTTAGTCCTCCTCTTGGGGTCCAGAAGTCTGTCGCTGACTCCCTGTATCCTCATAGGAGTGATGCTAGGCAGTTCCCACCAGCCAGAGATGCCTGGAGTCCTATCTCCCCAGACTCACGGTGCCCAGATGCAAGGAAGCTGTTACTTGGCTGCCATCTTGCTCCGCCCCCCCAAAATTCTTTCTTAACAGTATTTAAACATATGAATTCAAGTTCTGCATGTTACTTGAATGTCCTGACATCTTATTTAAATTCTTGCTCCTTTGATATTTTTCAGGGATTATATATAACATACATAATTGTATACTTTATCCTTTCAAAATTTGTAGTCCCTTATACATTCTTTACTGATTTCATATTTAAGTTTTCTTTCTAATCCTTGTTAACATATCTAATGTCTTCTCATTTTTCTCGTATTATTAACAAGACCTTCAGCACTGCCATGCCTTTTAGGAATCCTTGATTTTCCCCATTATCAATGAAAGAATGTTGATTATAAATTTATTTAGTATATCCCAATAAACATAAATACGGGGTGTTCATAATGTTTGTGTTCAATTTTTAATAGCTGTCTACTTGAAATAGTTGTCTATTTTAAATTACACATGAACTTTATGGAAACCCTCTATATAATTGTTGACATTGTATTTACTTCAAAATTCTATAAAACCACACACACACACAAAATATTAAGATGGTTTTAGGCCTCTGAAATTAGATTAGGTAATATAGTTTATTCTATGTATTAGTTTTGTATCATTGCAGTAACAAATTACAATACTCTTTTTTTTTTTTTTTTTTGTAATTGTTGGGAAATCATTGAGGGTACAATGAGCCAGATTATACTCCTTGCATTTGCTGGGTGAAATCCCTCTGTTAATAGCATCGCACCCCCAAGAAATGTGTCACACACCATGGCCCCACACTTCCCTCCCTCTTTTCCTCTTTTCCCTCCCCTATTCTCCTCCCTCAACCATGTACTAGCAACAATTGTCCTCATGTCAGAATTGAGCACATTGGATTCTTGTTTCTCCATTCTTGTAATGCTTTACAAAGAAGAATGTATCTCAACTCTATTCAAATTAATACGAAAGATGTAAAGTCACCATCCTTTTTAGTGGCTATATTGTATTCCATGGTATACAGCAGCTTGTTAATCCATTCCTGGATTGATGGGCATTTGGGTTGTTTCCACAATTTGGCAATTGTAAACTGAAGTGCAATAAATAGTCTAGCTCAAATTTCCTTATGATAAAATAATTCTTTTTCTTCTGAGTAGATACCCTGTAATAGGATTGCAGGATCAAATGGGAGGTCTAGTTTGAGTTCTTTGAGGATTCTCCATACTTCCTTCCAAAAGTATTGTATCAGTTTTCAGTCCCACCACCAGTGTAAAAGTGTTCCCTTCTCTCCACATCCATGCCAGCATCTGTAGCTTTGAGTCTGTGATGTGGGCCATTCTCACTGGGGGTAGGTGATATCTCAGGGAGGTTTTGATTTGCATTTCTCTTATAATTGGGACAATGAGAATTTTTTTATATGCTTGGTAGCCATTCATTGTCTTTTTTAGAAAAGATTCTATTTATCTCGCTTACCAATGATATAGGGGATTGTTGGCTTTTTGTTGTTGTTGTTGTTTTTGCTTAATTTGAGTTCTCTATAGATTCTCATTATCAAGCTTTTGTCTATTTCATAATATGCAAATATCTTTTCACATTCTGATGGTTATCTATTTGCTTTGGTGGTTGTCTCCTTAGCTGTACAGAAGTTTTTCAGTTTAATTAAGTCCTATTTGTTTATTTTTGTAGTTGTTGCAATTGCTGTGAATGTCTTCTTCATAAAATCTTTCCCCAAGCATATACCTTCAGTGTCTTAGTGTCTTCTCACACTTTCTTGGAGAATTTTTATTGATTCGTGCCTTAGATTTCAATCTTCTATTCATCTTGAATCAATTTTAGTGAGTGGAGAAAGGTGCAGTTCCTGTTTCACTCTTTTACATGTGGTTATCCAGTTCTCCCAGCACAAGTTATTGAATAGGGATTCCTTCCCCCTCCAGTGAATGTTCTTGTTTGGTTTATCAAAGATCAGGTGACTGTAAGACTTTAGTTTCATCTCCTGGTTTTCTATTAGATTCCAGATGTCTATGTCTCTGTTTTTGTGCCAATAACATGATGTTTTCTTTTTTTTTCTTTTTTTTTTTTTTTTTGCACTTTTTGGCCTGGGCTGGGTTTGAACCCACCACCTCCAGTATATGGGGCCAGTGCCCCACTTCTTTGAGCCACAGGTGCTGCCTAACATACTGTTTTTATCACCATGGCCTTGTAGTTCAGCCTAAAGTCTGGTAGGATAATGCCCTCAACCTTGTTTACTAAGAATTATAGCCTTAGCTATATGTTTTCTTTCTTTTTTTGTTGCTGTTACATAAAAAAAGAATTATTTTTTTTCCTAATCTTGAAAGCAAGATGTTGGTATTTTAATGGGGGTTGCATTGAATCTGTAGCTTGCTTTGCGAAGTATAGACATTTTAACACCATCTCCCTAGACTTAATCAAGAATAAATAGATCTCCTGAACAGACTAATTTCAAGCACTGAGATCAAAGAAGCAATAAAAAATCTCCCAACATAAAAATGCCCTGGTCCAGATAGCTTCACACCACAATCCTATCAAAGAAGAGCTTCAAAGAAGAGCTTATACCCATACTGCAGAAATTATTCCAAAAAATTGAGAGGGAAGGAATCTTCCCCAACATGTTCGATGAAATAAACATTATCCTGATAACAAAACCAGAAAAAGATCCGACAAGAAGGGAGAACTACAGACCAATTTCACTAATTAATATAGATGCAAAAATCCACAATAAAATCCTAGCCAGATTACAGCTTCGCATCAAAAAGTCATACATCATGATCAAGTAGGTTTCATTCCAGGAATACTGGTTTAACATATGCAAGTCCATAAACATAATCCAGTATATCAACAGAAGCAAAAACAAACAAAAAAAACCCCAAAAGATCCTCTCATTAGATGCAATAAAAGCATTTGATAAAATCCAGCATCCTTTTCTAATTAGAATTCTGAAGAATATAGGCATTGGCGGTGCATTTCTTTTCTTTTCTTTCTTTCTTTTTTTTTTTCTAGACAGACAGAGTCTTACTTTGTCACCCTTGATAGAGTACTGTAGAGTCACAGCTCACAGCAACCTCCAACTCCTAGGCTTAGGCAATTCTCCTGCCTTAGCCTCCCAAGTAGGTGGGACTAAGGGCACTCACCACAACCCCCATCTATTTTTTGTTGCAGTTTGATGGGGACCGGGTTCCAACACGCCACCTACTGAGCCATAGGTGCCGCCCAGTGGCGATGCATTTTTTAGACTGATAGAAGCCATCTATGACAAACCCACAGCTATTATTATTCTGGATGGAGTAAAACCAAAAGCTTTTCCACCCAGAACTGGAGCCAGACAAGATTATCTTCTATCATCACTACAATTCAACATAGTGTCGGAATTTCTAGCCAGTACAATCAGGGAAGAGAAGGCAATAAAGGGCATCCAAATGGGGGCAGAGGAAGTGAAACTCTCCCTCTTTGCTGACAATATGATATTATACTTAGAGAACCCCAAAGACTCAACCATAAGAATCCTGGAAGTGATTAAAAAAATACAATAATGTCTCAGGATATGAAATCAACATCCACAAATCAGTATCCTTTGTACATGCCAATAGCAGCCAAGTTGAGAAGCCAATCAAGGACACAATTTCTTTCCGAATACCTTCAAAGAAAATTAAATAATTAGGAATATACCTAACAAAAGAGGTGAAGGACCTCTATAAAGAAAATTATAACACTCTTAATAACCTAAAAGAACTCAAAATTGCTATCTGTAAGTTCTGCATGTCAGAAGTCCAACATGTGTCTGATTAGATTAACATTAATGTGGCAGTATGTCTGCATTCCTTCATGGGGTTTCAAGAGAAAGGTCTATTTCTTTTGCTTTTCTAACTATTTTGAAACTGTTCCTTTATCTCTGTCTCTTTCTGACTCACAATAGGTTTTCTTTTTTTCATCAATTCACAAGATTAGACTTTTAATTGAGATCAAATGGATAATTTCAGATAATATTCCCATCTGAAGTTCCATAACCTTAATTAAATCTACAAAATACATCTTTTTACAGTCAAAGTAACATAACCATAGGCAATAAAGAAGTAGATGTCTTTGCTGTATTGAAGGGACAGGGAGGTTGTAGTCATCATTCTTTCTTCCCTACGCTATTTAAAATGACACAAATATGCATACTAAAATATTTTATGAGATTTAATTATTATAAATTAATACATAATTATACAAAAAATAATAAGATTGCAATTGAATACATTATCACAAAGTGGGCTGGGTGCAGTGGCTCATGCCTGTAATCCTAACATTCTGATAGGCTGAGGCGGATGTATTTCCTCAGCTCATGGGTTCGAGACCAGCCTGAGCCAGAGTATGACCACGTCTCTAAAAATAGCCTGGTGTTGTGGCAGGTGCCTGTATTTGCAGCTACTTCAGAGGCTAAGGCAAGAAAATCATTTAAGCCCAAGAGTTTGAGGTTGCTGTAAACCTTGATGGCACGGCACTCTACCCAGGGAGAGAAAGTGAGACTCTGTCTCAAAAAAAAAAAAACAATATATATATATATATATATATATATATATATATCACAAAGTGAAAACTAGATAATCTCACACATTACCTAGATTCCATAAAATCTTTATGGTGATTTCTATCATTGTTGGTTTTAATTTTTTATTGATTGCATTTACACTATTATACATGAAACAATGTAGGTTAAATTTGTCTGTGTTTGTTATCTAGTGATCAACATTATGTTTGAAAGATTTATTCATGCTGTTGTATGTAGTGGTAATTTATCTTGTTTGCCATACATTACTTTATTGTGTAATTTTATCACAAACAATTACTGAATTATGATTTTGATGGCTATTTAGATTGTTTCCAGATTTGGGGTATTATGAAAAATACTTCTACAAATATCTGGTAAACATCTTGTGTGTATAACTGTACATTTTTTCTTGGGTGTATAGCTGGAAATAGAATTTCTACATAGATAGTTAACAGTATATTCATTTAGTACTGCTATCTGAATTTGTAATCCATGGTATTATAGAGAATTTAATGTATTAGATAAGGATAAATATGAAATAAATATGCTATTAAATAGTTGTATAAAAATAGAAACATTCTGGGTGGCTCCTGTGGCTCAAAGGGGTAGGGCGCTGGCCTCATATGCTGGAGATGGTTGGTTCGAACCCAGCCCAGGCTAAAAACTGCAAAAAATATAAAAAATAAAAATAGAAACATTCTTAAAATGCATTATTCTTCCATTTCTGAAAAACTAGAGACAGAAAATGGGGCAGAATTTTGTGTAGTGTTACCTCGATAATACATTCAAAAAGGACAGTACACATCATTAATTTTAGGAATATTTATTTACTAATTATGATGGTGAATATTTTGTAAAAAAAATTTTATCAAATGCACAATTTGACTAGTTAGATGAAATTTTGCGACTTCAAATTTTTTGTTTAATAAAGATTATTGATAAAACTGAGAATGCACCTGAGAATTATTCCTATTGTATTAAAAATTTATATTCATGGGTGCATTTTTGAAAATGAACATTTTATTTTCATAAATATGGTAATTTAGATAAGAAAACAAAACCTCTGGTTCTTTATTATATTTATTATATGATGTTTTAGGCAAATTCCCTATTTACTCTTGTCACAGCATGCACATATTCCCATTAAGACATTACCTAATTCAAGGGCAGTGCCTGTGGCGCAAGGAGTAGGGCACCGGTCCCATATGCCTGAGGTGGTGGGTTCAAACCGAGCCCTGGCCAAAAAAAAAAAAAGACATTACCTAATTCAAAGATATAGTAATGATTTGTTCCCTGGAAGATCATGACAGAAAATTTGCTGTTTTATTTTGTACAAAAATATTGAAAAACAGAGAAAAATATAAAAGTAATACCTAAAGTTTAAATTCAAATACAAATATATTTTATCATGTTAAAAAACAAATAAAAATAAAGTATTTGTTGTTATAAGATAAGCTCTACCAATGAAGGTATTGTTGGCTGAAAACATGTAGACTGTCAAAAGGAAAAAAAGTAAATTTTACTTGCATACAAAACACTAGAATTGAAAGAGAGATTGAATAATGAGCATAGCACTAATGATATTTGATGCAGATGTGTAAACAGGAAAAATCTGCCTACTATTTATTAAGTTAAAGAATATTTATAAGCCAATATCTAATATATGTTCAATATGGAGGTAAAAATTTTGGCACTAGTACCAAAGTGTTTGTAGAGATTATGGAACATGACATTGAAGTGTGCTACTAAGATGACTAAATATATGCAATTTTTTTCAAGATGGCTGACTAGGGACATCAGTCACCAGTACTTCTTAGGAAGAAGAACCAAAGATACGGGTGAAGAAGCATGGCTCAAGTGGAATATTGAGGGAAGTGTACCAGAACTTATTAAAGAACCCATAGGAAGAGGCTGGAACACAGAATAATAAAAAAAATACAGTGATCTACCCCTGAGGAGCCTAGAATCCCATGGAAGGGGTAGATGCTGGGGTTTCTTTGGCTTCCCTGATGCCTGTGGCAGATATCCGGTTGAGAACTGCATGAGAACCCCACCACCACTGCTGTGGACAGTAATTTGGGAACTTCTTAATGACACAGAACAAGGCTACCAACTCATGCAAGATCATTTCCTTTCCCCTTTGGAGGTGAGACAACAAGTGCCATCCTGTTTATACTCCTGTTGTGGGCCTCTGTCCTTCCCAAGGAGTCTCAGTCCTTCTATATCTGTATCACTGGATACCCCACAAATATTCCCCACACCTACTCAGACTGTTACAACCTGCTCTAACAGGTCATAGGGTAGCTATAGGACTTCCACAGTTCTGCCATCAGGGCAGGCTCCCCTAAGAGAAAAGATAGTGTAACTTCAAAGTGTCCTATGGGACAAAAGAACCAGAGTGTGAGCCCTCCTCCATTTGAGTAGTCCTCTGCTTGGGAGCTCAAGGTGTTTTCCCCTCCCAGAGGAGATACAGCTGTAGAGCTGGGTCGTCTAAAGAAGAAGAGTGGATCTACCCCAATAATAAGATGCCAGTGTCTGGGAGCACACATGAAGACTAGGCCTATCCCCTCCCCACCACATTCGTCCACTGCTGCAGACATAGCTTCAGCTCTTCTTGTGAGAGGCTGAGGTGGGTGCACAGAGAACAGCCACTTCAGGACATCTGAGGGCAGCTATGCCTACTAATGGCATACCCCCTGCATCCATGCTTACATGGAAGGTTGATCCCAGGCACTTCAAAGAGCTGCAGCTTCAGGTAGCAGAGCTTAGGAGGGCTACAAATCTATATATTTTGGACTGAGAGAAGAGATTGCCCCCAGATGTTATTTTTTCAGCTATTTGTGAGACAGGCATTTCCATGGCCTCCATCTACAGTGAAACCTGGAGATAAAATATGGTCTCTTCCTGCATGGAAAGTCATTAGCCTGAAGACAAGGGTCTGACTGGGAAGAGAAAACATTTCTTCCTACCTTGGTCATGGAACTGGTGAATTTCCTTTCAATCACCCCCCCACCACACAGAGCCTGTAGTGCACTCACCACAAGTTCCCACTGCTATCCCCATTCTGCTTATAATGGAGTATAGAAGGATGAGTTTGGTGATTTAGCTCCACCCGCTTTGTTCCCCATTTCTGGGGCTGAGCAGGAAATACAGGACACAGGACATTCCATGGACCAGCTCTCTGCCAGAGCCAACTAAATTATTCTCTTCACAGGCAAAGATCAAACACATATTTATCACTTCTGCTGCAGCCAGCTGTTATATGCAAGTGCCATCCACTGTTCCAGAGATTGAATACCACAATCCACTATAAAATCTGCTATTAGAAATGCACAATGTTGGAGAAAGAGATAAACTCCCTGACACCTCTATCATTCAAGTCCTGTAGAAGAAAACGAGTCTGTTTATATTCCCAGCACATTACATTGCTACTACAATTAGCATTTAAGAAAGCCACCACCAAAAGGTTATACATAATGAAGTATCATATACAGCATTTTGGCACCGTGAAAGTACCCCTGATCAAAACCAAACAACCAAACACAGCATCCATTATAGCTGAACACTAAAGGGGAATTTTGTTTAAAGCTCTATTCAAATAATAATAAATTTAAAACTAGATAGTGACTTCTTCTACAAATGATTAGGAACCAGTGTAAGAACTCTGACAGTAAAGTATTTCAGGAATACTTTTCTTCTCAGTAAAGTATCTCAGGAATCGAAAAAAAAATATTTTGAATTATTTATCTGCCATTTCAGAATTGTTCATTTGGTTGGGATTCATTGTTGTAGAGCTAATTTGATCCTTTGTGGGTGATGTAATATTCTTTTCTTTCTTTCTTTATATATATATATATATATATATATATATATATATATAAAGAAAGATGTAATATTCTTTTCTTTCTTTATATATATATATATATATAAAAAGAAAGATGTAATATTCTTTTCTTTCTTTCTTTATATATATATATATAAAGAAAGATGTAATATTCTTTTCTTTCTTTCTTTATATATATATATATATATATATATAAAGAAAGATGTAATATTCTTTTCTTTCTTGAAAGAAAGAAAAGAATATTACATCACCCACAAAGGATCAAACTAGCTCTACAACAATGAATCCCAACCAAATGAACAATTCTGAAATGGCAGATAAAGAATTCAAAATATTTTTTTTTCGATTCCTGAGATACTTTACTGAGAAGAATATTTTCCAGCTCCATCCATGTAAACATAAAAAAGGTAAATTCTCCATTTTTTTAATGCATCTATCAGGCGTGGAACACAACTGTCTTAACACTGTAATTGGGTAAATGAGGTGAACGCTATGTCGATTAGTAGGATGTAAGCACTCCAATTTGTACAAATAATCAACACATTGAATCCCATAATGGCATAAATGTATTCATGATCTATGTACAAATGATTTAATAAAAAAAAAAGAAAGAATTCAAAATATTGATTGTATGGAAGCTCAGGGAGATCTAACCTGAAAATTAACACCAGCAAAATAATTCATAATATAAATGAAAATTTTTCCAAAGCATATAGTCATCAGACTATCTACAATTGATGTGAAGAAAAAACTAAAAGCAACAAGATAAAAAGGTTTAATTGCCTTAAAGGAAATCCTATCAGAAATCTTACAAAAGTACTCAACAGAAATCTTACAAGCTGGGAAAAAATGAAGTTCTATTTTCAAAATTCTCAAAAGAAAGTATTGGTCATTAATTTTGTACTTGCTATACTAAGATTCATGAATGAAGGAAAAATAAACGATTTCCTAGAAAACCAAATGCTAATGCCAAAGAAGAAATGCTCTTAAAGAGTTCAAAACATGGGGGAAAAGTAGATGATTACAAGCATAAAAATACACGAAATCATTAAACTCACAGGTCCTATAAAAACAATTTCTTTTTTTTTTTTTTGTAGAGACAGAGTTTCACTTTATTGCCCTCTGTAGAGTGCTGTGGCATCATACAGCTCACAGCAACCTCTGATTCCTGGGCTTAGGCCATTCTCTTGCCTCAGCCTCCCGAGTAGCTGGGACTACAGGCGCCCGGCACAACACCCAGCTTTTTTTTTGTTGCAGTTTGGCCGGGTCTGGGTTTGAACCCGCCACCCTTGGTATATGGGGCCAGCACCCTGCTCACTGAGCCACAGGCGCCACCCTATAAAAACAATTTCACAATTAAGAATACAAAGAAATTAGCTAATAACATTAGGACAGGGACAAAACCCCACACTTCAATATTAACCTTGATGAAACAGACTAAATGACACACTTAAAATATATATATTGCTGGAATGAATATATAACAGAACATAATAAACTGCTGCCTACAACTCATTTATACACTCAAGGCAAAAGGGTGGGAAAAAATATTTTCCAAAAATGAAAACTAAAAGTGAGCAGGAGTAGCTGTACTTATATCAGATAAAACATAAAAAAAAAAAAGAAAAAAGACAAGGAATTTCATTATATACCAATAAAGGAGTCAATTCAACAAGAAAATATAAGAATCCTCAAGATATATGCACTCAACAATGGAGCTCTCATATTCATAAAACAAATACAACTTCACCTATGAAAGGAAATAGACAATAATAAAATAATCATAGGGAACATCATCATTCCATGACAATACTAGACAACACTAGATCATCATATCAGAAAATCAATAGCAATATACTTAAATTAAACTGGACTGTAGAAAAAAATAGACCTCACAGATAGTTATAGAACATTATATTCAAGAGCTGCAGAGTATACATTCTTCCCATCAGTGCATCGACATTTCCCAAGATAAACTATATTTTAAGCTACTAAACAAATATAAATACATTTAAAAATTTTTAGAAATGAATGAAACTAATGACACAGCATACCAAATCTCTGAGATACAGTAAGAGAAGTGTCAAGAGAAAAGTTATAGTATTAAAAACATACATTAAACAATGGGTATGGTACACCTCTTGGGGGAGGGACACCATTATAAGACAGACTCGGAATCAGTGTCACCTAATTCTTTGTACCCTCAATGAATCCCAAACAATAAAAAAAAAAAAAGGAGAGATCACAAATTAACAATGGAATACCACATTTGAAAGAACCATGAAAAAAAGAACAAACCAGGGCAGCGCTTGTGGCTCAAAGGAGTAGGGCACTGACCCCATCTGCCGGAGGTGGAGGGTTCAAACCCACCCCCGGCCAAAAACTGCAAAAGAAAAAAAAGAAAAGAACAAACCATAAGCAAAGCTAGCAGAAGAAATATAATAACAAAGATGAGAGTGGAACTACACAAAATTAAGACCAAATATGTATATATATTTATAGACCCTGTGCACATACGTACACACACAGAAGATTAACAATACCAATAGTTAGTTCTTAGAAAAGACAAACAAAATTGATAGCCTTCTTGTTAAACTAACCAAGAAAAAAAGAGCAGAAAGTCACAGAGGCTCAATGAGAAATGCAAAAGGAAGCATAGAAACGAATGGCATAGAAATGCAAAAGATGATCATAGATTGATATAAGATCATAGATTGATATAACATCTCTCTGCTTACAACCTAAAAAAATGAAAAATATAACCCAAGTTCGAATCAAGAAGAAATAGAAAGTCTGAAAAGACCAGTAAAAAGTCGTGAGATTGAATCAGTAATAAACTATTTCCAAGAAAGAATGAAAGAAAGAAAGAAAGAAAGAAAGAAAGAAAGAAAGAAAGAAAGAAAGAAAGAAAGAAAGAAAGAAAGAAAGAAAGAAAGAAAGAAAGAAAGAAAGAAAGAAAGAAAACAAAGAAAAGAAAGAAAAGAAAAAAAAAAAGGGAGAAAAGAAAGCCCAGGATGGAAGCAGACCAATTCATGGTCAAGTTCTATCACATATACAAAGAGATACTGATGCCAGTCCTACTGGAACTATGGCAAAAGATCAGGAAAAAGGGTATTATCCTTAATTTATTCCACAAAACCATTATCACCATAAAAGGATGAAAAAACAAAAAAGAAAACTACAGACAAATATTCTTTTTTTAATTTTTTATTTTTCATTTATTGTTAAATCATAGCTGTGTAGATTAGTGCAATCAAGGGGTATAATGTGCTGGTTTCATAACAATCTGAAATATTCTCATCAAACTGTTCAACATAGCCTTAATGGCATTTTCTTAGTTATTGTATTCTGCATTTAATAAGTTTCACCTGTACTTATTCTAAGATGAACCATAGGTGTGGCCCAACCCAATACCCTCCCTCCACCCTAACTTTCCCACTCCCTTCTCATCCCTTTCCCCATATTATTCTGCTATAGCTAGGTTATGTTCTTCATATGAAAGCTATAAATTAGCTTCACAGTAGGGCTGAGTACATTGGATACTTTTTCTTCCATTCTTGAGATACTTTACTAAGAAGAATATGTTCCAGCTCCATTCATGTAAACATGAAAAAGGTAGTCTCCATCTTTCTTTAAGGCTGCATAATATTCCATGATATACATGTACCACAATTTGCTAGTCCATTCATGGGTAGATGGGCACTTGGGCTTTTTCCATGACTTAGCAATTATGAATTGGGCTGCAATAAACATTTGGGTACAGATGTCTTTGTTATATTGTGATTTTTGGTCTTCTGGGTATATACCTAGTAAAGGAATTATAGGAGTGAGTAATTTCACCAGAAACAATTGTATTATTTTTTTACCTGTAATTATAGGATTGAATGGCAGGTCTATTTTTAGATCTCTAAGTATTCTTCAAACATCCCTCCAAAAGGAACGTTTTAGCATGCATTCCCCACCCACAGTGTAGAAGTGTACCCTTTTCTCCACATCTACGCCAACATCTCTGGTTTGGGGATGTTGTTATGTGGGCTACACTTACTGGGATTAGGTGATATCTCAAAGTAGTTTTGATTTGCATTTCTCTGATGATTAAAGATGATGAGATTTTTTTCATGTGTTTGTAGATCATGCATCTGTCTTCTTTAGAGAAGTTTCTCTTCAAGTCCTTTGCCCACCCTGAGATGGGATCACTTGCTCTGTTCTTCCTAATATGTTTGAGTTCTCTGTGGATTCTGGTTATTAAACCTTTATTGGAGGTATAACCTGCAAATATTTTCTCCCATTCTGAGGGCTGTCTCCCTGCTTTACTTACTATGTTCTTGGCTGTGCAGAAGCTTTTTAGTTTGATCAGGTCCCAGTAGTGTATTTTTGATACTGCTTCAATTGCCTGGGGAGTCCTCCTCATAAAATATTCACCCAGGCTGATTCCTTCAAGAGTTTTCCCTGCACTTTCTTCAAGTATTTTTATAGTTTCATGTCTTAAGTTTAAATCTTTTATCCAGTGAGAGTCTATCTTAGTTAACGGTGAAAGGTGTGGGTCCAGTTTTAGTCTTTTACAGATCACTAGCCAGTTCACCCAGCACCATTTGTTAAATAGACATCTACTTCTCTGTTTTTGTGCCAGTACCATGCTGTTTTGATCACTATCGATTTATAGTATAGTCTGAGGTCTGGTAGCATGATTCCTCCTGCTTTATTTTTATTTCTGAGTAATGTCTTGGCTATTTGAGGTTTTTTTCTGATTCCATATAAAACGAAGTATTATTTTTTCAAGATCTTTGAAATATGACAATAGAGCTTTAATAGGAATTGCATTAAAATTATTTATTGCTTTGGGTAGTATAGACATTTTAACGATGTTGATTCTTCCCAGCCATGAGCATAGTATGTTTTTCCATTTGTTAACATCTTCAGCTATTTCTTTTCTTAAAGTTTCATAGTTCTCTTTATAGAGATCTTTCATGTCCTTTGTTTGGTATACTCCAAAATATTTCGTCTTCTTTGGCACTACTGTGAAAGGAATAGAGTCCTTGACTGTTTTTTTTTTTGGCTTGGCTATTGTTGGTATATATAAAGGCTACAGATTTATGGGTGTTGATTTTGTAGCCTGAGACATTGCTGTATTCCTTGATCACTTCTAAAAGTTTTGTAGTTGAATCCGTAGTGATTCCCAGATATACGATCATATCATCTGCGAAGAGTGAAAGTTTGATCTCTTCTGAACCTATGTGGATACCCTTGATCGCCTTTTCTTCTCTAATTGCAATGGATAAAGAATCCTCTAAATAACTTCTAGATTTCATAAAGAAATTCAGTAAATCTTAGTCAAAATAAGTGTAAACAAATTGGTAGCATTTCCATACATCAATAACAACCAAGATGAGTATCACATCAGAAACTCAATCTCATTTACAATAGCTGCAAAAAACTATATAGGACGGGCAGCACCTGTGGCTCAAAGGAGTAGGGTGCCAGCCCCATATGCTGGAGGTGGTAGGTTCAAACCCAGCCCCGGCCAAAAACTGCAAAAAAAAAAAAAAAAGAAAAAGAAAACCTATATAGGACTATATTTAATCAAGAGATTAAAAAGTTATACAAGGAGAGCATAACGCTAAAATAAGAAGTCACAGATGACACAATTAAGTGGAAAAATGAAAGAACATATTATGTTAATGGATCAGAAGAATCAATGTTGTTAAAATGGCCATACTGCCAAAAGCAGGTATGATGAACTGTGGCCTAAAGCCTCCATGTGGTCATTTAGGTCCTCAAAGAGCTAGGATCTATAGGGCTGTGTGTAGCCTTAGAGTCTTAGGTTTCTTACCACTGGTCCAAGGCATTTTAGAGATTTACCGCAATTCCTATCATAATATTATGTCATTTTTCATATAATAGGAAAAAATAATTCTAATATTCATTATGGAATATAGAAAAGAGCCCAAATAGGTAAAGTAATTCTATTGAAAGAGACCAAAACTGGAGGCATCATATTACCTAACCTCAAATTGTAGTGAAAGCCTATGATAAGCAAAACAGTGTGACATTGGTATAAAAATAGACATATAGATCATTGAAACAGAAGAGAACCCAGTGATAAAGCGAAATACCTATAAGAAACTGATATTCAACAAAGTAGACAAACACATACAGGACTTAGAATCTTCGTTTGGTTAAATTTATTGGGATTGTCACAGAAAAATTATTTAGTTTGGTTATTCCAAGTCAGAAATGTCATAAATTTATTTTTTTCCTTAGAAATTTAGTGAAACTATAATTTATTTCATAAATATGTCTTATTTGTTATTCTAGGATGTTAAAAAGAAGGTCAGTTTGGTAAAGAACAGAATTTATAAAAAACTGACAACACAATTTCCACTGATATAGTTCATTATCAGGCTTTAATTTTGTAAAATTTTTATATAAAAGTTTTAAAATCAAAAGATACTTGAGCATAGTTTAGCCATTTAGATTTTACATATTAATATGTAAATTAAAATAATCTCATAAGCAGTAAGAATATCAAATCAGAAACTGATTAGAAATGTAATATTTTATCAACCATATCTTCTATCATTTCAGATTCCTTTTAAATCTGAATCCTCTGAAACTAAGATATCTTAGATCTTTTTGATGAATGATCTATCATTCTGGTAAAATTAATATAAAAGGAAAAATTATTTGCTAAAGAAAGGTCTGAAAATTTTTATAACCTATCTTAAGATGTAGGAACTTTTAGTACTTTCTTCAATTTTGATATTAAAGTCTTTCAAGTCATTTTTCAGACTATAGCAATGTGTCCTTAAATTATAACTTTCAACCCTTAAAACAGTGTTGATGATCTTTGTATTAAAATGAGTACATATTTGTTTGTTCTACTTACACAATGAGACACAATGACAACTTTCTAACACTATGTTTAGAGAGTGATTTACTAATGCAGACATGCTGAAACAAGAGCTCTCTTCAAAAGTCATGTATAGTATACCTTGGCTTGTGAGTTACCATTTGTGGCATAGCAGAAAGCTACAATAATTAGAATTGTTCTCAAGTGGTTATAGGAAACTAATATTTGTAATTATTTTATTGATGATGTACAGTATTTTCCCAAATTCATTTCTATCTTCCAACCAATCTTATAGAAATTATTGTATATATTTCTGTACAAAATTAACAGTAATACCTCAAGAATGTTTGGGAATAGTTTTTAATGGACTGGGATTTACAACTTAGTAAATGGCTTAAAATTTTTTCTACTTTTGAAATAAACTTCACCAATTTACTAACTGTCTATGGAGAACGTAACTTGCTCCGTAAGCCTATCTCTTGCTCTTGCTCTGTAAATCTATCTTTCTCTTGCTCAATAAACATTTTTTATTGTGAAACATAAAATATCACATAGAATTGATTTTCATTTTTATTTATTTGTATTTAACATCTGATTCTATAAATAATATGTACTAACAGAAGTATGATTTTAAAAAGAATATGATATTATTTCAATGTGATGCTTTTGTTTACCTAAAATGATATGTAATTCAGTTTTACCCGTAAATGAAATTGTACTGCTAAAACATTTTCTCAATTGTTATAAATTCTAGTTATTGTAATAAGGTAAGAATACCTGAAGCATTCCAAAACATATTTTAATCAACTCTTCTCTTTAAAATATGAGAAAAAGTTATGCGTATAAAAGAAAATTTTAAAAAAATAATCAATTTGTACATAATTACTCCATTAATTACTGATAAGTACTATTGTACTCTAATTGCAAGAATTTAAAATAGACTAAAGAATAATTTAATTGAAGTATTATATTATTTTAATAATAAGTAACATGATTTTTATTTAAGCTATATTATCTTATTTATATTTTATTTCCTCTCTACTCAAAAGCTTACTACATGGTATATTATTAGAAAAATCAAAACAGTCAGTGTATATTAGTACTAAGACATGTAAGCAGGATTGTGATGATTAACTTTAGGTGCCAATTTGACTGGATTAAGGATACCTAGGTAGTTGATAAAGCATTATTTCTGGGTATATCTGTAACAATGTTTTGGAAAACATTGGCATTTGAATCAATGGACTGGATAAGGAAGATTTGACCTTATGCACTGAGGCCAGTCATCATCCAGATAAAACAGAAATGTACAGGAAAGGTGAATTCTCTCTCTTCTGGGGCTGGGGCACTGTTCTTCTCTTGACCTTGGAAATCAAAACTTCAGTTTTTCTCATCTTCAGACTCCAAGACTTTCACTACTGGACCCATAGCATCTGAGGACTTTGGGTTCAGTTGGAGTTAAACTGTGGGTTTCCTTGGTTCTGGGGCCTTTGGACTTGGACTGAATCACACTATTAGAATACCTGGTTTTCCATCTTGCAGATGGCCTGTCATAGGAATCATGGGACTTGTCAGCCTTCATAATCACATGAGCCAATTTTCCTAATAAATCCCCTCACACATCTCTCTCTCAACACACACACACACACACACACACACACACACAAATCTTTTCCTACTCTTAAATAGGTTTTAGTTAAATTAGAAATGGTTATTCCATTTTATATGATAATTCAGAGCCATAATGTTTCACAGGAAAAATTTAAAAATATTTTCTCATATAAATAATTTCATATAATAAATAACTTTGCATGATTACTGTCTTAGATGCATCAATGCTAGCTGACACAATAGTGAGTTAGCCTAATCCTAGTGTTTGACTAAATGATATTGAATTTAGGTATAAATCCTCCTCCATATTTGGACCTGAGAATTTTTTTTTTCCCTTTCCTGCATTGGAAATAGTAATCAGGATCCTATGAGTGTGGGTCTCATATGATGGAATGAGGGATTGTAGAGAATGAAAGAAGTTGGTAAAGGGGGTCCTCAAGAGATTGAAAGTACCCTTAACTTAGTTTTCTCACTCCAAAATTCTCAGCTGCTAACGTAGAAGAATAATTGTCTAAGAAATTTATACCCATGTAAATTTGATGTCAGAGATAGTCAGCTAACCTTTGAAAAGAGGAAATTCTTAACTATCAATTCCTAAACCATTCCTAAAGCAGACAGTTTTTGAGATTATTGGAAACCCAACTGGCTTGGGTCATCCTTGAGAAAGGCTTGGCTGTAGATTTTTTGTTCTTGTTTTTCTGGGTTTGTGTTATCATTGTTATTTCTGGTGGAAACCTGCCACAGATGGGGTGAGTTTCATTGATGCCTATGTCATTGTGATTCAGAGTCCTTGATTGCTCTTCCATCCAAGAAGAACTTAGTTGGATGCTTGTATTGCTTCTATTTGAGCCATATTTATCAAGTAAGTGGGGAAGGAAAAGAGGAGGAAAGAGAACAAAGTAAGCACAAGTGAATAGCTTCTTTATTTCTAAAAGAAGTATTTTTAAATAATTTTTGTTATCTCAGCAAACTAAAAAGATAATTTCTGACTACTGAGAAATAATACAAAGAACTGACACCTTCTTTCATATAATAACTGTGATCAACTGCTTGTATAAACATTTTTTATTGAGATCAGAATGCCCCTCTACCACAGGTAGTGAATGTTTCCTTTATTTCATCTCAGTATTTTCTAAAGAACATTATATTTATTGCTAAATTGAAGCTATGTCTCTAATTTTAAAAATCTTCCAACATACAACTTTAAATGGATATTTAAATGACAAGGAACAAATAATATTAAAACATGCATTGGAAACAGAATGTGCTTTTATATTAGTAAATGCAATATTTGAGCTAGACACCAGACAACACCTCTGAATAAGGGAGTAGCATATGAGATGACTCTATTTTATCTTTTCCTGTATAAGCTTTTTAAACTTTAAACTAGTACCATCATCTCTTTTGCTTATATACTGACTTTGCTTGGATAAAGTTCATGGAAATATGTTAAATAACTTTGCAAGTGTTTTTATATAATATAAGTACAGTAGAACATGATAGCTTACAAACAGAAAAGATAACAATATTTAAAATGTTAGGATTTTATTTCACATTTCTATCCAAAACAATATGTATCTTGTATTTGAAAGGAAATTTTAGAACCTAAAACTTAAATTATAACATAAACAATGTAAATTTGTCATTGTAATTGAATACAACAGATTAATATTCACAATTAGAATCATTTAAATGCTAATGATTGAATTACAGAATCATTAAGGCAATAACCCACGTGATCTGTGAAAATTCATGGATTATTTTAAGTAAAGTATTTCATAAGCAATACTGCTAAATATACAATTTAAAATGGTTATTAATATCTTAGAAAGTACTTTACTATTAAAACATTAAAACGTACATATTGCTTCTCGCATATAATTAATGATCTGTATGTATATGTGTTTCACAAGTGACCAAAGAATTTGAATAACTTAGTCAATTGCTTTGTGTGTTACTGCCATACTTATTTAATTGCTTTGCCTTTATTTACCTCAATATTGTGGCAATAAATATATTTCATTACTAGCAATTATTCCTGTAGAAGCAGAATTAACTCTTTTAAGTCATTATGATACAACACGACAGACTCTGTGAGTAATTTCGCCAGAAACAATTGTATTATTTTTTTACCTATAATTTGGCTCAAGTTAATAAACAAATGTATTTTCTTATTTGCAAGAGGTGGACAGTCCGAGTTAGGTATATTATAGATAACCAAAACATTAAAAGTTTGAGAAGTGAGAGGGATATTTAAGTTTATCAAAAATGACAACATGTACTAGCTGTTAAGGTATTTTTTTTAGTTATTCATCAAAAATGTCCAAATCAGACATTTTCATTTAAACAATTGTGTAGAAGAAAATGTTACAAACATACTTATGAGGTTAAAATATTTCTATTTTGGAACATTAAATATTCACAAAATTTAGTCATAGATAATTGTGATTATTATTATTGTGATTATCTAAATTAAAGATATTGAACATTCTGCATGATTATTGAGTTAAAGAGTTATTCCTGAAGGAGATTTTTTTCAAAGAGAAACCTTGACAGAACATAAACATATGGAAGGCAATCAACACTTTGTGGAACACTCCCTGTTCACTTTATTTATTCACTATAGACAGAAAGGGCCCAAGAGAAATTTGGATATCTAGTAAAAGTTAAATAACACTTGGTTTGTGCTGATCTTAGCTAACGTTCTGAGTTGGGTAAATTATTCTTTGGATCTCTCAGATTTTGGATCCTTATTTTCTCTAAAATTATGTCTTGAAATGTCATAGAATTGGAAGGTTTAAAGCTTCTGGTGAGTGCTTGCAAAGAAAATGTGATCTACTTAATATATGTGAATGAAGCATATATTCTCATCCAGTCTTCTTCATATGTATTTAAATGAATCTTCCCTCCTTCTCCCTCTCCCATTTTCTTTCTGTCTTTTAAACAAATAGTTATTGAGATATTTGCTCTATGTATGTATATATTTAAAAAAATGTGTGTGTATATATATGTGTGTGTGTGTATATATAGAGAGACCACATATATGTATACTATAGTATCTAATCTATCTATATGTTGACATATATAGTTATTTTAGACTACACTTTGCTATTTAAGTATGCACACATCAATATCTATGTCTGTATTAATATTGATATCAACATCTATGTATCTGTATCTGTTTATGTCTCTGCCTCTCTCTGCATGTACTATATTGTGAAAGTATGACAAAACAGACTCCCTGTGGCTAATTCCAAGTGCTTAAAGTTAAAATAGAACCAGACAGTGATAGCTAGGTGAGGGAGTAATCACGTGCTCTGCTTTGTTGGACAGATGTTGTACGAGTGTTACAGGTCCTCCTTTTGTGGGACCAAACCAACCAGTTCCTGTTGTTGGTGCCAAAGCAAATCACACATAGCAATTACCCAACTGATCACCAACAGACCAACTGAGTGCAGTAAACCGAGACAGAGTTGTGATGTCATTCCACGTGGATGTGGATCTGATTCCCTTCCCATCCTTTGAATTTTGGCTTTATAATCTCCAACTTCCTGATCCCTCCTCAAAAAATACTTTTATTTTTCACTGAAGGCTACATTTATCCAAACTTCAGATTGCTTTTAGAAAATAAAATTTTCCTTTGGCCTCAGTAGATCTCATTGGTCTTTTTAAAAACTCTTTAGAAAGGCAGTGTGCGTAGCTCAAAGGAGTAGGGCCCTGGCCTTATATGCTGGAGGTGGTGGGTTCTAACCCAGCCCCTGCCAAAAACTGCAAAAAACAAACAAACAAACAAAAAAAAAACTCTCTAGAAAGAGAGAGAGAAAAAATGATGAACATTTGTTCAATAAATTATTGTTGAATGTAGGAAAATCATACATCTTTCCTCAGGCATACTTAACAAAAGTTGAAGAACTTGCTTTGTGACTAGAGCAGTGATTTTCAATCTGTTTGTGGCGGCACACTGGCAGGCTGTCAAAGGATCTTAGCTGAGTGTGCCATGGAAATTTTTAAAGATAGTTGATTGAATTATTTTCAGAAGCCGTTCAAAGCACAGTAAGTATATATATTCTTTTTTTTTAGTTTTTTTAATTTATTTATTTTTTTGGTTAAATCATAGCTGTGTACATTAGTGCAATCAAGGGGAACAATGTGCGGGATTCATATACAATCTGAAATATTCTCATCAAATTATTCAACATAGCCTTCATGGCATTTTCTTAGTTACTGTATGCAGACATTTGTATCCTGCCTTTAGTAAGTTTCACCTGTACCCATTCTAAGATGCACCATAGATGTGGCCCCACCCATTACCCTCGCTCCACCAAAACCTCCCCCCTCCCTCCCCCTTTCTTGGCCCTTTGCCCATAGTCTTGTGCTATAGTTGAGTTATAGCCTTCATGTGAAAGCTATAATTAGCTTCATAGTAGAGCTGAGTACATTGGATACTTTTTCTTCCACTCCTGAGATACTTTGCTAAGAAGAATATGTTCCAGCTCCATCCATGTAAACATGAAAGAGGTAAAGTCTCCATCTTTCTTTGAGGCTGCATAATATTCCATGGTATACATGTACCACAATTTGCTAGTCTATTCATGGGTCGATGGGCACTTGGGCTTCTTCCATGACTTACAACTATGAATTGGGCTGCAAATAAACATTTTGGTACAGATGTCTTTGTTATTGTGATTTTTGGTCTTCTGGGTATAAACCTAGTAAAGGAATTATAGGATCGAATGGCAGGTCTATTTTTAGGTCTCTAAGTATTCTCCAAACATCCTTCCAGAAGGAATGTATTAGTGTGCATTCCCACCAGCAGTGTAGAAGCGTGCCATTTTCTCCACATCCATGCCAACATCTCTGGTTTTGGGATTTTGTTATGTGGGCTACTCTTACTGGGGTTAGGTGATGTCTCAAAGTAGTTTGATTTCATTTCTCTGATGATTAAGGATGATGAGCTTTTTTTAAATGTGTTTGTAGATTGTCTTCTTAAGAGAAGTTTCTCTTCAAGTCCCTTTCCCACCCTGAGATGGGATCACGTGTTCTTTTCTTGCTAATACATTTGAGTTCTCTGTGGATTCTGGTTATTAGACCTTTATCAGAGGTATAACCTGCAAATATTTTCTCCCATTCTGAGGGCTGTCTGCTTGCTTTACTATGTTCTTGGCTGTGCAGAAACTTTTTAGTTTGATCAGGTCCCAGTAGTGTATTTTTGATACTGCTTCAATTGCCTGGGGAGACTTCCTCATAAAATATTCACCCAGACAGATTCCTTCAAGAGTTTTTCCTGCACTTTCTTCAAGTATTTTTATAGTTTCATGTCTTAAGTTTAAATCTTTTATCCAGTGAGAGTCTATCTTAGTTAATGGTGAAGGGTGTGGGTCCAGTTTCAATCTTCTACAGGTTGCCAGCCAGTTTACCCAGCACCGTTTGTTAAATAGGGAATCTTTTCCCCACTGAACATAATTTAAGTTTGCAGCTGAAGTTTAACTATGTGTGCATGTGTGCTGTGAAATATAAATGGTTGAAAAACACTGGATTAGAGAGTATTGAAGGAAAAGGCAAAATTATCTTCTGTAACAAAGTAACTGTAATGACTTGACAGGTGGCCTAAGCTCATGTACATGGGTGGAAAAGTTTGGAAAGTGAATGGTTGCCTTTCATTTTATGGTGAATACAAATATTTCTGTGGTCTTTGACTTTATCTCGGGAGAAAATTTTTCTCCAAAACACTGCTCATTTTTAGGTTTACTTTTGAACCTCCAACGTTGTTCTATTTTCGTAATAGTTGCTTATTTCCAAATAGAGCTGCACATTCTTTTTGCAAAGATGACAACTGGACTGTGCTTATGTAGAGGTATGAAAGGAGAAGATACAATATTTATGTTTGACGGGACAGTCATAGAAGTGTTTGTCTCAATAGGGTGATTAGAAACCTTTCTGCAAAAGATTGTGCTACTTAGTGCTATCCGCACCCTCTGAAGTTATACTGACTGGAGATGATTGCCTCAACTCAGTTGAGAGTAGGGGTTTTTATGAGGTAAGTACTTCCATTATTTTTATTTTCCAGATCAGAAAATTGGCTGATAAGGAATTAAGATACTTTCCAAATGCCATCCAGTCACACATAGCTGCAAGTTCTAAAATGGCTTTCACATTCTGTTCATTGCTGTTCCTCAGTGTTTGTTGACTTGGAATTTTGCAGAACTGGTATTTAAAGTCAGATTTTCTGAGTTACACTCCTTTCCCTGTGCACATTTCTGGACTTATATTCATATACCCAGGAAAAACACCGGATTAGAGAGTATTGAGGGAAAAGGCAGAATTATCTACTATAACAAATTAACTGTAATGACTTGACAGGTGGCCCTGGCTTATGTTGATCTCCTTCTAAACCATGCTTTCATTCATTCCTGAAGTTCCTTTGGAAAAGTTCTTGCTGATTTTCTGTGCTCCAAGTCCTCTTTATCCTTTGTGTGTCAGCTACTATAGTGATATTTATCTCTAATTACATAGAGCTTATCTGACTCCAAATATTTTTTTCTTCTTTTTTTCTTGTGTGTGTGTGTTTTTTTTTCTTCTTCTTCTTCTTCTTCTTTTTTTCCTTTAGGCCATAAATGAGTTCCTTGCCAATTTTTTTTTCTTGATAGTGACATTTGATCATAATAATTTCTCACAATTGTTAAGGAAAATATTTCAGAGTGCATCCTTCCACCAATTATATTATATTAATTATGATGACTGAAGAAAGATGAAGCAAATAATTTTGAATTACAGAAGATTTCCAGCATTTTCTGTTTTCAGTGTTTGTATCTTCAATTGAAAGAAGAACATAAAACTGTGAGGATTAAAAGCTAAAAGCATCTTCCTTTTTTTTTTTTATTGTTGGGGATTCATTGAGGGTACAATAAGCCAGGTTACACTGATTGCAATTGTTAGGTAAAGTCCCTCTTGCAATCATGTCTTGCCCCCATAAAGTGTGACACACACCAAGGCCCCACCCTCCTCCCTCCGTCCCTCTTTCTGCTTCCCCCCCATAGCCTTAATTGTCATTAATTGTCCTCTTATCAAAATTGAGTACATAGGATTCATGCTTCTCCATTCTTCTGATGCTTTACTAAGAATAATGGCTTCCACTTCCATCCAGGTTAATACGAAGGATGTAAAGTCTCCATTTTCTTCAATGGCTGAATACTATTCCATGGTATACATATACCACAGCTTGTTAATCCATCCCTGGGTTGGTGGGCACTTAGGCTGTTTCCACATTTTGGCGATTGTAAATTGAGCTGCAATAAACAGTCTAGTACAAGTGTCCTTATGATAAAAGGGATTTTTTCCTTTTGGGTAGATGCTCAGTAATGGGATTGCAGGATCAAATGGGAGGTCTAGCTTGAGTGCTTTGAGGTTTCTCCATACTTCCTTCCAAAAAGGTTGTACTAGTTTGCAGTCCCACCAGCAGTGTAAAAGTGTTCCCTTCTCTCCACATCCACGCTAGCATCTGCAGTTTTGAGATTTTGAGATGTGGGCCATTCTCACTGGGGTTAGATGATATCTCAGGGTTGTTTTGATTTGCATTTCTCTAATATATAGAGATGATCAACATTTTTTCATGTGTTTGTTAGCCATTTGTCTGTCGTCTTTAGAGAAAGTTCTATTCATGTCTCTTGCCCATTGATATATGGGATTGTTGGCTTTTTTCATGTGGATTAATTTGAGTTCTCTATAGATCCTAGTTATCGAGCTTTTGTCTATTGAAAATATGCAAAATACTTTCCCATTGTGTAGGTTGTCTCTTTGCTTTGGTTATTGTCTCCTTAGCTGTACAGAAGCTTTTCAGTTTAATGAAGTCCCATTTGTTTATTTTTGTTGTTGTTGCAATTGCCATGGCAGTCTTCTTCATGAAGTCTTTCCCCAGGCCAATATCTTCCAGTGTTTTTCCTATGCTTTCTTTGAGGATTTTTATCGTTTCATGCCTTAAATTTAAGTCCTTTATCCATCTTGAATCAATTTTTGTGAGTGGGGAAAGGTGTGGGTCCAGTTTCAGTCTTTTACATGTAGACATCCAGTTCTCCCAACACCATTTATTGAATAGGGAGTCTTTCCCCAAGGTATGTTCTTGTTTGGTTTATCGAAGATTAGGTGGTTGTAAGATGTTAGTTTCATTTCTTGGTTTTCAATTCGATTCCAAGTGTCTATGTCTCTGTTTTTGTGCCAGTACCATGCTGTCTTGAGCACTATGGCTTTGTTGTACAGACTAAAATCTGGTATGCTGATGCCCCAGCTTTATTTTTGTTACTAAGAACTGCCTCAGCTATACGGGGTTTTTTCCGGTTCCATACAAAACGCAGAATTATTTTTTCCAAATCTTTTTTTTTTTTTATTGTTGGGGATTCATTCAGGGTACAATAATCCAGTTACACTGATTGCAATTGTTAGGTAAAGTCCCTCTTGCAATCATGTCTTGCCCCCATAAAGTGTGACACACACTAAGGCCCCACCCCCCTCCTTCCATCCCTCTTTCTGTCCCCCCCCATAACCTTAATTGTCATTAATTGTCCTCATATCAAGATTGAGTACATAGGATTCATGCTTCTCCATTCTTGTGATGCTTTACTAAGAATAATGTCTTCCACTTCCATCCAGGTTAATACGAAGGATGTAAAGTCTCCATTTTTTTTAATGGCTGAATAGTATTCCATGGTATACATATACCACAGCTTGTTAATCCATTCCTGGGTTGGTGGGCATTTAGGCTCTTTCCACATTTTGGCGATTGTAAATTGAGCTGCAATAAACAGTCTAGTACAAGTGTCCTTACAATAAAAGGATTTTTTTCCTTCTGGGTAGATGCCCAGTAATGGGATTGCAGGATCGAATGGGAGGTCTAGCTTGAGTGCTTTGAGGTTTCTCCATACTTCCTTCCAAAAAGGTTGTACTAGTTTGCAGTCCCACCAGCAGTGTAAAAGTGTTCCCTTCTCTCCACATCCACGCCAGCATCTGCAGTTTTGAGATTTTGTGATGTGGGCCATTCTCACTGGGGTTAGATGATATCTCAGGGATGTTTTGATTTGCATTTCTCTAATATATAGAGATGATGAACATTTTTTCATGTGTTTGTTAGCCATTCGTCTGTCGTCTTTAGAGAAAGTTCTATTCATGTCTCTTGCCCATTGATATAAGGGATTGTTGGCTTTTTTCATGTGGATTAATTTGAGTTCTTTATAGATCCTGGTTATCAAGCTTTTGTCTGATTGAAAATATGCAAATATCTTTTCCCATTGTGTGGGTTGTCTCTTTGCTTTGGTTATTGTCTCCTTAGCTGTACAGAAGCTTTTCAGTTTAATGAAGTCCCATTTGTTTATTTTTGTTGTTGTTGCAATTGCCATGGCAGTCTTCTTCATGAAGTCTTTCCCCAGGCCAATATCTTCCAGTGTTTTTCCTATGCTTTCTTTGAGGATTTTTATCGTTTCATGCCTTAAATTTAAGTCCTTTATCCATCTTGAATCAATTTTTGTGAGTGGGGAAAGGTGTGGGTCCAGTTTCAGTCTTTTACATGTAGACATCCAGTTCTCCCAACACCATTTATTGAATAGGGAGTCTTTCCCCAAGGTATGTTCTTGTTTGGTTTATCGAAGATTAGGTGGTTGTAAGATGTTAGTTTCATTTCTTGGTTTTCAATTCGATTCCAAGTGTCTATGTCTCTGTTTTTGTGCCAGTACCATGCTGTCTTGAGCACTATGGCTTTGTTGTACAGACTAAAATCTGGTATGCTGATGCCCCAGCTTTATTTTTGTTACTAAGAACTGCCTCAGCTATACGGGGTTTTTTCCGGTTCCATACAAAACGCAGAATTATTTTTTCCAAATCTTTTTTTTTTTTTATTGTTGGGGATTCATTCAGGGTACAATAATCCAGTTACACTGATTGCAATTGTTAGGTAAAGTCCCTCTTGCAATCATGTCTTGCCCCCATAAAGTGTGACACACACTAAGGCCCCACCCCCCTCCTTCCATCCCTCTTTCTGTCCCCCCCCATAACCTTAATTGTCATTAATTGTCCTCATATCAAGATTGAGTACATAGGATTCATGCTTCTCCATTCTTGTGATGCTTTACTAAGAATAATGTCTTCCACTTCCATCCAGGTTAATACGAAGGATGTAAAGTCTCCATTTTTTTTAATGGCTGAATAGTATTCCATGGTATACATATACCACAGCTTGTTAATCCATTCCTGGGTTGGTGGGCATTTAGGCTCTTTCCACATTTTGGCGATTGTAAATTGAGCTGCAATAAACAGTCTAGTACAAGTGTCCTTACAATAAAAGGATTTTTTTCCTTCTGGGTAGATGCCCAGTAATGGGATTGCAGGATCGAATGGGAGGTCTAGCTTGAGTGCTTTGAGGTTTCTCCATACTTCCTTCCAAAAAGGTTGTACTAGTTTGCAGTCCCACCAGCAGTGTAAAAGTGTTCCCTTCTCTCCACATCCACGCCAGCATCTGCAGTTTTGAGATTTTGTGATGTGGGCCATTCTCACTGGGGTTAGATGATATCTCAGGGATGTTTTGATTTGCATTTCTCTAATATATAGAGATGATGAACATTTTTTCATGTGTTTGTTAGCCATTCGTCTGTCGTCTTTAGAGAAAGTTCTATTCATGTCTCTTGCCCATTGATATAAGGGATTGTTGGCTTTTTTCATGTGGATTAATTTGAGTTCTTTATAGATCCTGGTTATCAAGCTTTTGTCTGATTGAAAATATGCAAATATCTTTTCCCATTGTGTGGGTTGTCTCTTTGCTTTGGTTATTGTCTCCTTAGCTGTACAGAAGCTTTTCAGTTTAATGAAGTCCCATTTGTTTATTTTTGTTGTTGTTGCAATTGCCATGGCAGTCTTCTTCATGAAGTCTTTCCCCAGGCCAATATCTTCCAGTGTTTTTCCTATGCTTTCTTTGAGGATTTTTATCGTTTCATGCCTTAAATTTAAGTCCTTTATCCATTTTGAATCAATTTTTGTGAGTGGGGAAAGGTGTCGGTCCAGTTTCAGTCTTTTACATGTAGACATCCAATTATCCCAACACCATTTATTGAATAGGGAGTCTTTCCCCAAGGTATGTTCTTGTTTGGTTTATCGAAGATTAGGTGGTTGTAAGATGTTAGTTTCATTTCTTGATGTTCAATTCGATTCCAAGTGTCTATGTCTCTGTTTTTGTGCCAGTACCATGCTGTCTTGACCACTATGGCTTTGTAGTACAGACTAAAATCTGGTATGCTGATGCCCCCAGCTTTATTTTTGTTACTAAGAACTGCCTTAGCTATATGGGTTTTTTTCCGGTTCCATACAAAACGCAGAATCATTTTTTCCGAATCTTGAAAGTACGATGTAGGTACTTTGATAGGAATGGCATTGAATAGGTAGATTGCTTTGGGAAGTATAGACATTTTAACAATGTTGATTCTTCCCATCCATGAGCATGGTATGTTCTTCCATTTGTTAATATCCTCTGCTATTTCCTTTGTGAGGAGTTTATAGTTTTCTTTATAGAGGTCCTTCACCTCCTTCGTTATGTATATTCCTAGGTATTTCATTTTCTTTGAGACTATGGTGAAGGGAGTTGTGTCCTTAATTAGCTTCTCATCTTGACTGTTATTGGTGTATACAAAGGCTACTTGACTTGTGGACATTGATTTTATATCCTGAAACACTACTGTATTTTTTGATGACTCTAGGAGTCTTGTGGTTGAGTCTTTGGGGTTCTCTAAGTATAAGATCATGTCATCAGCAAAGAGGGAGAGTTTGAATTCCTCTGCTCCCATTTGGATTCCCTTTATTTCCTTGTCTTGCCTAATTGTATTGGCTAGAACTTCCAGCACTACGTTGAATAGTAAAGGTGACAGAGGACAACCTTGTCTGGTTCCAGTTCTAAGAGGAAAAGCTTTCAGTTTTACAGCTTTCAGTAAAATATTGGCTGTGGGTTTGTCAAAGATAGCTTCCATCAGTTTTAGAAATGTGCCACCTATGCCTATACTCTTCAGTGTTGTAATTAGAAAAGGATGCTGGATTTTATCAAATGCTTTTTCTGCATCTATTGAGAGGATCATGTGATCTTTATTTTTGCCTCTGTTCATATGGTGGATAACGTTTATGGACTTGCGTATGTTAAACCAGCCTTGCATCCCTGGGATGAAGCCTACTTGATCATGATGAATGACTTTTTTGATGATAAGCTGTAATGTATTGGCTAGGATTTTGTTGAGGATTTTTGCATCTATATTCATGAGTGAGATTGGTCTGAAATTCTCCTTTTTGTTTGGGTCTTTTCCTGGTTTTGGTATCAGGGTGATGTTTGCTTCATTAAATGTGTTGGGGAAGATTCCTTCTTCCTCAATTTTTTGGAATAATTTCTGCAGTACAGGAATTAGCTCTTCCTTGAAGGTTTGATAGAATTCTGGTGTGAAGCCATGTGGACCAGGGTTTTTTTTGGTCGGAAGCTTTTTTATTGTTTCTTTGATCTCAGTGCTTGAAATTGGTCTGTTCAGTAGGTCTATTGCTTCCTGGCTGAGTCTAGGGAGAGGGTGTGATTCCAAATATTGATCCATTTCCTTCACATTGTCAAATTTCTGGGCATAGAGTTTCTGGTAGTATTCAGAGATGATCTCTTGTATCTCTGTGGGATCAGTTGTTATTTCCCCTTTATCGTTTCTGCTTGAGGTTACTAGAGATTTTACTTTTCTATTCCTCGTTAATCTGGCTAATGGTTTATCTATTTTATTTATTTTTTCAAAAAACCAACTCTTTGTTTCATTAATTGTCTGAATGATTCTTTAGTTTTCAATTTCATTGATCTCTGATTTGATTTTGGATATTTCTTTTCTTCTACTGAGTTTAGGCTTAGATTGTTCTTCTTTTTCCAATTCCATAAGATCTCCTGTGAGATTGTTGATGTGCTCTCTTTCTGTTTTTCGAATGTAGGCATCTAAAGCGATGAATTTTCCTCTCAAAACTGCTTTTGCAGTATCCCACAGGTTTTGGGAGCTTGTGTCTTCATTGTTGTTATGCTCAAGGAAGTGAATGATTTCCTGTTTTATTTCTTCCTTCACCCATCTGTTATTCAACAGAAGATTGTTTAATTTCCATGCCTTTGGGTGGGGTTGAGCATTTTTGTTAGACTTGAGTTCCACCTTTAGTGCCTTATGGTCTGAGAAGATACAAGGTAAAATTTCAATTCTTTTGATTCTGTTGATATTTGTTTTGTGTCCCAGGATATGATAAATTTTGGAGAATGTTCCATGGGGTGTTGTGAAGAATGTATATTCTTTGTCTTTGGGATGGAGTCTTCTATGTGGGTCTATCAAGCACAGTTGTTCTAGGGTCTCATTTAAATCTCTTATAACTTTGTTTAATTTCTGTTTAGAGTATCTGTCCAGCTCTGTAAGAGGACTTTTAACGTTCCCTGTTATTATGGTATTATCAGATATCATATTGCTCAAACTGAATAAGGTCTGTTTCAGGAATCTGGGAGCATTTAAATTGGGTGCATAAATATTTAGAATTGAAATATCTTCTTGTTGTATTTTTCCCTTGACCAATATAAAGTGACCATCTTTGTCTTTTTTGACTTTAGTTGCTTTCAATCCACATGTATCTGAAAATAAGATTGCAACTCCTCTTTTCTTCTGAATTCCATTTGCCTGAAAAATTGTCTTCCAACCCTTGACTCGGAGCCTTAATTTGTCTTTTGAAGCCAGATGTGTTTCTTGCAGACAGCAAATGGATGGCTTGTGTTTTTTAGTCCAGTCAACCAATCTATGTCTCTTCAGTGGGGAATTTAAGCCATTAAAATTTATTGAGATAGTAGATATTTGTGGTAGTATTCTATTCGTCTTATTTGGTGAGAGTCCATTGCTTAGTTTTATCTTTTGCATCAGTGTGGACGTTAGGTTCTGTCCTTTATTTTTTGAGTTCTTACTTTGCTGCCGATCCATTGTTGTTGTCAGTGTGCAGAACAGGTTGACGTATTTCCTGTAGAGCTGGTCTTGTTGTGGCGAATTTCCTCAATGTTTGTTTATCCGTAAATTATTTGATTTCTCCGTCAATTTTGAGGCTTAGCTTAGCAGGGTACAGAATTCTGGGCTGGAAATTGTTCTGTTTAAGTAGATTAAAGGTAGATGACCATTGTCTTCTTGCTTGGAAAGTTTCATTAGAGAAATCTGCGGTCACTCTGATGGATTTGCCCCTATATGTCAACTGGCGTTTACTCCTGGCAGCTTGCAGAATCTTTTCTTTTGTTTTGACTTTGGACAGGTTCATCACAATGTGTCTTGGAGAAGCTCGGTTAGAGCTGAGGCGACCTGGGGTCCGCTATCCCTCTGAAAGCAGTGTGTCAGAATCTTTGGTGATATTTGGGAAATTTTCTTTTATAATATTCTCTAGTATGGCTTCCATTCCTCTGGGGCATTCTTCTTCCCCTTCTGGAATTCCTATAACTTGTATGTTGGAACGCTTCATAAAGTCCCATAATTCTGACAGTGAACGTTCTGCTTTCTCTCTCTTCTTTTCTGCCTCTTTTACTATCTGAGTTATCTCAAGAACTTTGTTTTCTACCTCTGAAATTCTTTCTTCTGCATGGTCTAACCTGTTGCTGATACTTTCCATGGCATCTTTAAGTTCCCTAATTGACTGTTTCAGTTCCTTCAGCTCTGCTATATCCTTTTTATATTCTTCATATCATTCATCTATTATTTGATTCTGTTTTTGCATATCCCTTTGGTTATTTTCCACTTTATTAGCAGTTTTCTTCATTGTTTTCATCATTTCTTTCATTATTTTCAACATGTGTGTTCTAAATTCCCTTTCTGTCATTCCTAACATTTCTTCAGAGGTGGAATCCTCTGCAGTAGCTACCTCATGGTCCCTTGGCGGGGTTGTTCTGGACTGGTTCTTCATGTTGCCTGGGGTTTTCTGCTGATTCTTCCTCATGAGTGGTTTCTTTTATCTGTTTCCTTGCCCTAATTTTCCTTTCACTTCCTCTTGCTCTTAAGTTCTCGTGCCTGTGGAAGTTCGGGCGGGTTTAGTCCGATTGAACACACGCGACCACGTGCCAGTTTTCCACTGTTTTAGTCCTCCTCTTGGGGTCCAGAAGTCTCTCGCTGACTCCCTGTGTCTGTGCAGTGGTGATGATAGGCAGATCTCACCAGCCAGAGATGCCCGGAGTTCTATCTCCCCAGACTCACGATGCCCAGATGCAAGAAAGCTGTTACTTGGCTGCCATCTTGCTCCACCTCAGGAAGCCCCTTTCATTTCACAGCTTCAGAGATGTCCCATTGTCCTCTCTACAGATCTCCCAGTACCTGCAGGTCACAAGGAAACAAAGACGGCTACTGAAACGACTAGGATCTCCAGGAGATGGAACTGCTGAAGGTGGGACAACCGCTCAGTTCCCAGGTCCTAAAAGCATCTTCAAATGCTCAATTCCAGGCTCTCAGAGAAACACTGAGGTTGTTAATTTGTAACTGGAGAGTAGAGAAACGAGTTTTATTTTTTCCTTCAGTGATAAAAATACTACTAATCAATAAAAATAAATCACAGTATTAAGAAAGCACTCTTATTAAGGGGTTTTATTTTCCTTTGTTTTTTCCCCTCTGGGCTGGACCTGAGATTTCTACCATACAGCTGAGAAAATAAGTTTAATTTCTTTTCTTTATCAAATAAGATTCTGTTAATACCTACAGCATTTTTTATTCATGGTATAAATATTAGTGGTAATAGTGTTGGGAGATAAGTTTAAATCATATTCTCCAATATAATGAAGTTTGGAGAAGAGACTAGAAGAATCAAGTTTAGTGTCTGAAAAACCAATAATCTTCCCAGTACCTAGCAAATCCAGGGAGAAAATGGTTGAAAGAATTGCAAGAAAAGTAGATTATATAAAGATCTGTCTTATTTATATTGAAATCTGATAACCTGGGAAATCTTAGAGGGTTTTTTTTGTCCATTTGAGTTGAAAAGCCAACTAACTATCTTAATTGTTGCCATATAGAACTGTGATGATTTTTATGATTAAAAAACTTATGAACCACTCTGCAAAATAAGAGTTCAGGAGTTAAAAATTCTGCTGTAGGTAATGAAACAGAAATGGAAGCATAAAGGTTAAATAGCTTTTCTAAAGATCAACAACCAGTAAGTAGCAGAGCAAAAATTGCTATGAGATCTTTAAACCTCAGGGGCTTTTAACTGTATCACTGATTTCTTTGTAATGCCTTTTGGTAAGGAAGTAACACTTTCTACCTGGAGAGATGATGCTGTACCTAAAGAAAAATTGCTACCTAAAATTAATAATTAAATTCCCTTGAACTTATTGATTTTCAAAATAGATAAATGTAATACCCAAGTTGCTCAACTGTTTTTTTATGTACTATATTGTACCTTCATTATAAAAGAATCTGTTAAAGTGTTTAAAACCTTTTAACATAATTCTATGTGAATCAGTGTTCATATAATCTTGTGAAATGAGTATATATATATCATTATATATGGGAAAGTAAGACATGAAAATAGAAAAAAAACTTCTAATGAAATTGAAAGTTTAGTTTCATACTGTTTGGAATGAAGGATACACATTTTTCAACTAAAATGCTTTGTCAGGCAACAAGTTCAAAAATTACCAGTTGCTCAGCTTGTAAGGATCTTGAGGCCAAGTACATCTGCAGTTACCAAGGATATAAAAGATGACCTTCTGATTTATGAGAAGTCTTCATTTCTTTACAGGACTTTATGAGCATTTATATAGTTTTCATACCTTAGGCAACAATGAGAGGATTGCCCTTTTGAAAAAATGAAATGTTACTTGTTTTAAAACAGAAATGAGTGCAGTCTTAGATATCCAAAATTTTAAAATTATACATGAAAATGAGTGGAGTATATTATATATGTATAAAACACAATACATTAAATGTTTATAAAATATAACACATTAAGGTAAAGGAAATATATAGAAGTTAATTCTTTATAAAATTCAATTAAGTGGTTTGGACTTAGAAACTCATGTTTTTCTGAATACAGATGATTAATTTCTAGTAAATAATGCAAGTATTATCTTCTTCAACAATATATTGTCTTAGTTTGTTTGAGCTGCTATAATAAATGCACCAGAGACTGGCTTGCTTATAAACATTGAAATTTATTTCTTACAATTCTGCATGCTGAAAGTCTGAGATCATGGTTCCAGTGCAGTCATATTCTGGTGAGGACCGAATTCCTGGTTCATGGACTATCATCTTCTCACTGTGTCTTTGAATGATGCAAACTGAGTAAAGGATCTCTGCAGAGTCTTTCTTATAAGGGCACAAATTCCACTCATGAGGTTTCCACTGTCATGACCTAATCACTTTTCAAATGTTTCACTTCCTAATATAATAACAATTAAGGTTTAGGTTTTAACATATAAATTTAGGAGGACACAACATTGAGCACATAGTGTGTGTATATATATATGCTCATGTATATGTATGGGTGCGTATGTATATGTATATGTAATATATATCTCTCAAATATGGACAAGAAGTACATACAATTTTTATTTTCCATCTTTTTGAGAAGAAATGGTGAGTCTTCAATCAAGAAATTGCTTGTTAAACTTAAAAGCCTATCAATGATACAACTCTGTATTTCAAACAATTATATGCTACACTCATGAAAGTACATTCATTTATAAAATGCTCAAGAATGTAAAGTTTTATTACCAACAATGAAAAAATATACCATTCATATGTGATATGATGTTGCTACAAAATGAAGGATTGGCTGGAATACAATATGTATGTAATATGTCTGCAATATTTTAATAAATAGATAAAAATGGGATGGATAAGGATATATACTATAACCTTGTGAGATGTTTAAGAATATTACCTAAAAAAGAACTTTAAAGAAGCATTTTTGGTTAATGGTGAGAGGTGTGGGTCCAGTTTCAGTCTTCTACAGGTTGCTAGCCAGTTCACCCAGCACCATTTGTTAAATAGGGAATCTTTTCCCCACTGAATGTTTTTAATTGGCTTGTCAAAGATTAAATAACAATAATTAGCTGGATTCATCTCTTGGTTCTCTATTCTGTTCCAGACATCTACTTCTCTGTTTTTGTGCCAGTACCATGCTGTTTTGATCACTATTGATTTGTAGTATAGTCTGAGGTCTGGTAGCATGATTCCTCCTGCTTTGTTTTTATTTTTGAGTAATGTCTTGGCTATTCGAGGTTTTTTCTGATTCCATATAAAATGAAGTATTGTTTTTTCAAGATCTTTAAAGTATGACAGTGGAGCTTTAATGGGGATTGCATTGAAATTATATATTGCTTTGGGTAGTATGGACATTTTAACAACGTTGATTCTTCCCAACCATGAGCATGGTATATTTTTCCATTTGTTAACATTCTCAGCTATTTCTTTTCTCAGAGTTTCATAGTTGACTTTATATAGATCTTTCACGTCCTTTGCTAGATAAACTTCCAAGTATTTCATCTTCTTTGGCACTACTGTGAATGGGCTAGAGTCCTTAATTGTTTTTACAACTTGGCTATTGTTGGTATATTTAAAGGCTACTGATTTATGAATGTTGATTTTGTAACCTGAGACACTGCTGTATTCCTTGATCACTTTCTAAGAGTTTTGTAGTAGAATCCCTGGTGTTTTCAAGATATACAATCATATCATCTGCGAATATCAGCAAGCATCATTCAAAATGACCTTACCAGTATGCTTCTATTTAACATATCTAAATAGTTATGCTATAGGTAACTTAATTATCAACTACATTAATATTAAGAAAAACAAAAACTAAACAGTCCCAATGGTGAGACACCATAGCATTCTGATTAAACACATGAATCCTGGTGCCTCACCCTTTAAATTTCAAACCTAGACACATTCCTTCATATGTTGTGGTATATGTACACCATCGAATATTATGCAGCCTTAAAGAAAGCTGGAGACTTTACCTCTTTCATGTTTACTTGGATGGAGCTGGAACATATTCTTCTTAGTAAAGTGTCTCAAGAATGGAAGAAAAAGTATCCAATGTACTCACCCTTATTATGAAACTAATGTAGGACCTTCACATGAAAGCTATAACCCAATTACAACCTAAGAATAGGGAGAAGGGGGAAAGGGAGGGGAGGGAGGGGGGAGGTAGTTGGAGGGAGGGGGATTAATAGGATTACACCTGCAGTGCATCTTACAAGGGTATATGTGAATCTTAGTAAATGTGGAATGTAAAGGTCTTAGCAAAATAACTAAGAAAATGCCAGGAAAGCTATGTTAACTAGTGTGATGACAATGTGTCAAACGGTCTATGAACCAAGTGTATGGTGCCCCATGATCATACTAATGTTCACAGCTATGATTTAATAAAAAAAATAAAAATAAAAATAAAATTTACCTACTGTAACATTCATAAAAAATAAAATAAAAATAAAGAAGCATTTTTGCAAATGGTGTTGCAAGAAGTTAGCCATTAATTTGTTGCATACCAAAATGTTCTGATTGGAAGGTATATAAATGATCTGTTTAAACACACACTACCAGAGCTAAAATTAAGTCTATTTACTGAAAGTAATGATGCACCTGTTTTTATCACATGAGAAGAGAGATAGCTACATGTAGTATAGAGATTATTCCACAAATACATTTTGACTTCTTATCTTTTGTATATGTTTTACAATAACTGAAAAAAAATCTTTTTTTTTTTTGTAGAGACAGATTCTCACTTTACTGCCCTCGGTAGTACTGCCCGTGGTGTCACACGGCTCACAGCAACCTCCAGCTCTTGGGCTTACGTGATTCTCTTGCTTCAGCCTCCCGAGCAGCTGGGACTACAGGGGCCCGCCACAACGCCCGGCTATTTTTTTGTTGCAGTTTGGCCGGGACTGGGTTTGAACTCGCCACCCTCGGTATGTGGGTCCGGTGCCCTACTCACTGAGCCACAGGTGCTGCCCTGAAAAAAAATTTTAATTGATTGCTGTAAATGTAATGATTGTTTATGAAAGTAAAAGTCATTCTGTTGATTAGGTGGCTCTTTATTTTGAGAAATGTGTATGTGGATAGACAGAGAGTGAAGGAGAGAGAGAGGTGTCTGTGTGTCTGTGTATGTATGTATGGTTGTGTTTATGTGTGTTTTAACATTTACAAGACATTTTTGCTTTTTTGAAAAAGCAGGAATCTTTTTTGTTTTTTATTGTTCTGGGCAATCAATTTCAAAAGCTCGTGTTTATGAAGTCAGGAGTAAGGACTGGGGCAGAGATATCATGTTCCATATAATCAAATGAAAAAATTCATTGAGATTGAGAAAAGAGATGAATCTGGGCTATGTGCATTTGGAAAATAATCAGTGAGGAGAAAGGCAGAGATGTTGAAGTGTTGCTAAAATGGAACAAACAGTAATACACGTGTCTGAGATGGTTATAAATATTGTGTCTTTTGTGGGTTTTAATGTAAAATAGAAATTTTTATAATATTAAGAATTGTGCTATTTTGTGTTCAAGTTAACGTGGAGATTAAAGAAAAACAAGACAGGCTCAGTGCCTGTAGCTCAGTGGCTAGAGCGCCATCCACATACACTGGGCCTGGCGAGTTCAAATAGGGTCATGGCCTGCCAAACAACAATGACAACTACAACAACAACAACAAAAATAGCCAGGCGTCGTGGTGGGCGCCTGTAGTTGCTGCAGCACTACACTACTTTACTGAGGGCAGTATAGTGAGACTCTGTTCCCCTCAAAAAAAAAAAAAAAAAGGCAGACAGAAAGTTAGAGTACATGAGGGTGGTGATATCTAGAATATGGTAAAATAATGTGAAAGAGACCCAATCAGTTGCTTCAAAGGACTATTAAGAAAATGATCACTATTAAATTAAGCTATTTGCAATTTTTTGTAATGGTATTTTCTAGACTACAACAACATTTCTCCTGTATTTGTAGATAGTAAAAATTTAAGCAGTACTTCAACTCAGCACTTATTTGTATCATTGACTTGGGCAGTAAACTCCTAGAACAAAATGTCCATTTTCTTCTTTTTGATTCTTTGAATATTTTTAATACTAAAGAAATTGGAATAATTTTTTAGACTTTTTGTTCTTATACAACATAAATGTCCCTAAAATTTGTAATTTAAATTAAGTTAATTTGACAAATAAACTGTATCAAACAATAAACATAGGACACAAGCAAATCTTTTAAATTGATATGTAATTGATATGGTTATATGTATTAACCACCTCGGTTCTTCAAATGTATGTTTTACCAAATCTATTTTAATTATAATTTTCATTTTCCTAACATGAATCTTTTTTTCTAACAAAAGATTTTTAATACTTTTTGTTCCTATTCACATGCATTAAACACAAATCAGGAACGTCCTTAAGAATATTTTCTATGAACAATTTAAAAATAGGAGAATGGAGATGCTTATGTTTGTCTCTGGGTAAGACAGGGAAGCAGTGCTATGCGCTGAAAATTTTCTTTATATGGGCTATTAAATGTTTCCTCTGTTCTCAACTCCAGTTTTTACTTTCTCTCTGTGCCATGTTTTTGATATTTGAGTTCAGAGTTGTTCAATGGATCCTGGGGTAAAGTATACCCATTTCTCTTTTAGTGACTTGGAAAGTTTTTCTTCATGTACCAATTTTTTTTATTTCTACTGGTATATTTTTTAATACAGTTTTGTGAATTATGTGGATGATATGATACAATGTTATCAATGATTCAGTTAGTTCCCCAGAGCACTGCCCCAATCAATAGTATTCTACCTAAGATAAACCCTCATTTTCTAACATATCATAATTGTTGCCCATTTTTATATTATAATTTATATAAATGGTATCATGTAATATGTATCTTATTCTCATTCTTTTCTTTTACTATAATTCTCAATCTGTGAGATTCATCTTCATGGTTGCAGGTAGTAATATTCCTTCATTTTCGTAGCTGTATACTTTTCCATTTAAAAAAATACTACATGCATTTTACTATTCGAATGCGTTTGAGATCGTTTCAGTTTGAAATTATTACAGTTAATACAGTTATATATTTTTGTTGTGTATCTTGTATTAGTGAATGTTCACTCCCTTTTGCTTGAATTATTCCTAAGAGTTTAAATGGTATGTGTTTATTGAGCTTCACAGATACACCAGATGATTTTACAAATTGTGTTTCAATTTATACCCACTATAATAATTTTTATATTATTGACATTATTTAGTACCTTCATCATTTTTAATCTTAGTCTTCTAATGCTAATGGTATGACCTTGAATAATTAATTTGCATTTCTCTGATCCTAATAAAATAGGAACTATCTCCTGGTTAGTAGTCACTTGGTTATCCTCTTATGAAATATCTCTTGAAGTATTTTATCATTTCATTTTCTTTTTTGGGGGGTGGTGGATTGTCAGCCTGTTACCAATTTATAGAAAACTAAGATGTGTAGCAGTAACTATAAAAACTTTTGCTCTGACCTTCTCTTCCTTTACTTTCTCCTGCTTCTTTTTCTCTCCGATGTGGGAATCTTCCTTCACCTTTCTGTCTTGGGGCTGGATTTAGGAAATTCTCTGATTAACCTTTTCTGATTGTGGATCACAGGACTCCCATTTCACATCCTGCCTTACACCCTGGAGAAAGAAATACAGCACAGAGAGGGCAAGACCACGCTGAACCTATAGGCCTTGCTTACTTGGTCATCTAACTTAGTCTATCATTATTAAGTTCTACTCTTTTTATCCAACCACATGTCCACATGATTGGTCATGCTTTGATCACGTGTATTCACTAAAGTCTTTATAAAAGGCCCAAGAAAGTAGAGCATGGAGAGCTTCTGCAATGGCTGATCATGTGGAGATTCCTGGTGGGTGGTAAATCTGGAAGGACATGGAAGCCACATGCCCCTCTCCCATGCCTTCCTCTATGTATCTCTTCATCTGTGTCCTCTATCATATTCTTTATAGTAGACCAGTAAATGTAAGTAGGTGTTTCCCTGAGTTCTGTAAGACAGTCTAGTAAATTAATTGAACCTAAAGAAGACCTAAAGGAAACATACTTATGGCTGATTAATCTGAAACAGGTAAAACAACTTGGCCCAGTAATTGACATCAAAAGTGGGGAGCAGTCCTATGGGACTGAGCCTTCAATCTATAGGATCTGATGATACCTTTAGGTGGATATTGTGGAAATTTGATTGGAGAACAACAAGGTGGTTTCCACTGCAGAATTAATTGCCTACTTGCTGGTGGAAAGAAACTCCCACACACTTGGTCACAGAAGTCTTCTGTGTTGATTGTACGCTATGAGAGTAGAGGAAAACTGTTTCAGCTTTTCTTTTTTCACATGCACACATTCAAAGCATGTGGTTTTATGCATAGACATTTTCACCATAAATACATTGCATCACAATTTGTAATAGTCAAAAATTAAAAATTCAAATGTTCTTCAAAAATTGAACTTCTAAATAAAATATGAGTCTAATAATTAACTTCACAAACTTGCCACCAACTACTTATATGGGCAGCAGTGTACAAATAACTTGGTAACATTTCAAAACCTTGGACTATCAGTGTCTCACAGTTGTGTTTGTGTCAATGTGTGGAGGTATCTTGCTGAGAGGAGGTAATTATTGTAGCTGTGTGTTTTTGTGTGCAATTGCGAGAATGTAAGAGCTTGAATTAGAGCAATGAAAAAACATTAAATCTGGCAAGAGTGGACGTAAAACCAGGGACATTAGTGTAAGTTTATGAGGCTTATACCATGTCAAAAATAGCAGGGTGCAGATGAATTAAATGTTTTTCTGAAAGGAGAGAAAGCATTAGTAATGAAGAGAGGTTAGGGTGGCCAGTAATGTGCATAACTAATGGAAACATCGCAAAAATTGATTGAATTCTGTGTAAAAATCTTCGGCTGACTATGAGAAGCACAGCAGATCAAGGAAACATTGATAGAGTAACAGGAAAATCTTAACTAAAAACTTTGGCCATCAACTCATGGCTTTTTCATCACTACCACATTCCAGCTCACACAGCACTATCTGCAAGAGAGTTTTTAGCTAGTAAACAAATAACTGTATTAGAATACCCTCTCTACCTACCTGATCTAGTTCCTAATAACTTTTTCTTTGCCTGAAGACAAAGAAAATATTGAATGGGAGACATTTTGATGACATTCAGGATATCAAAGTTAATATAATGACAGCTCTAATGGCCATTCCAGAGAAAGAGTTCCAAAATTGCTTGGAAGAGTGAACTAGGAACTGACATCAGTGCATAGCTTCCCAAGTGGAATACTTTGAAGATGACTATAGTGATATTTAGCAATGAGGTATGTGCCACTTTTTCTAGGATGAGTGCAAGTACTTAACTACAAGAACTTTGTATATCAATATAACAAAATATTGTACAACATTGAAAATGAACTATTACACTATGATGAGCCTCAGATATAATTTTGTAGGAAACAAGACATATACAAAAGAACATAGGCCACAAATTTCCATTAACATAAATCTAAAACACACGTAAGCATGTTTTTTGTGTTAGAAATTATGGAAGTGAGACCCTTGCAGTGGTTGAGATGGGCACAAGGGAGTCTCTAGTGTGTTGATAATGTCGTATGTATGGCAGTTGAACGTTTTAAGCCTAGTGCCTGAAAATCTATTGCACTTTAACACTTTCAATACTTGAAAATACCAATAAATATTCAGAGATTGAAAATCATTGGTTTACTTTGCATTTACACAGACTTATTAACTGAAAGCCATATAATTTCCAGCACTATTTTATTCTAAAAACAGTAAATTGGTAAAAATTTCTACTGAATTAAAACAATGCTGGACATAAGGATCTTGCTTAATTGAGTTATAGAAAATTTGAACAATTGCTTTGTACATGGTTTTCTGAAGGCAGGATATAAATTTTCTTGTCAGCCAAAAATAATCACAACATAAAAGCATTGAGATCCACTATACTTTTAGGTGGATAGTGTCCTATATATTTGCTAGTTAGATTTGCTCCACTACTTATTTTTCATAACAATAGAATTCTCTCTGATGCTAAAATCATTAAAGTCATTAGCTTCATTTTCCTATTTATCCTCAATTACCTTGGATATCATGGAAACATATGAGTGATTATTTGTTTTTAAGATAAAGTCTTATTCGATATGCACATGAAAACTAGAAAATATTTTTGAAGAGGTTGTGTAACTATTGAAATATTCATAAGTATTGAAATATAGATTGTTTATAAGATTTAGTTCTAGAAATGAAAAGGGAGATATTTCTCTGTAGTGTATGGCACATGCAATTTTAATAAGTAGTATTTTAGGAGAGAAATTGTGTAAAATAAAAATTTAGATTATATGCAAGAAAAATCCCACTGAGAGTAGTTAGAATAAATTTAGTGTAACATTGCACACTGCTGTTGACAAATTCCAGTATTCACTAAATAATAACACAAAACAAATACTTTATTTAGCAGAATATAAAAGAAATATCATTAAATAAGTCATTTGGTCTGACCAAAAGCATTTTAACACTATTGTGACCTAAAAAACATGTATAATTTCACATTACAGAGAAATAACAATGTTTCCAGTTCCTATAAACATGAAAAATTATTACTGACTTCTGGGTTTCTTTTTTCAAAATCGATATTGTAGAATGAATACACAATATTCAGGTGCTGCACTGAATATAAATTTCAGAAATTATCACCTATTAGCCTTAGTTAACCAGGTTGTTCAGAGTTGTTAGTTACTTTTTGTAAATAATTATAGCCATTTGGCGATATAGTTATCTCCTCCACTTTGCTAAGAGTTTCTAACAAAATCTATAGATAAAATTCTGGAATCATCACAAACATTTATGCAATAAATCATTACATATAAACAAGCACCAAAAAAAAAAGTTTACAAAATGTGTTTTATAACATTTGACTTGCAAGTAAAGTTTGCTGAGGTTTATTATCCATAGATACCAATAGTTCAGCTTGAGATCATTTAATGATTAAGCCTTAGATAACCTTGTTTAAGATATAGGTAACAGGTATTGTTCCATATGTGGTGTATAAAATATTTTAACCAATCCTCATAAATCAAATACTTTTAATTTTGCCAATGAGAACTCTTCCTATTGTTTTAATGCTAATTAATAAAGCATTAATTTCACCAATAAAAACTATGACCATTGTTAAAATAATTAGCAAGATTTCTCATCTTGATCAGAGTTTAAGTAGCTAAAATATTTGTAGGAGCCACATCTGGAATTTTGCTTTTTGATAAAATGATAATTGACTATCCATGAAGTGTGTCTCACTAAGTTACATGCCAGCTAATCTGAATTATAATTTATTTGAGAAATATACAAATATACACACATATTTGTGCACACATTGTATGATACTAGCTTGGGAAGTATTTTTAGAGTTCTTTATCAAAAATATTAACTATGAGGATGTAAAAAGCTCAGGGGGAGATAAAACAATATTGACCTGCTATGCATTTGTTGAAAGAAGGTAGGACTGGGGAGGGAGAGACAGGTTAAATAAAGCCTGATAAAGAGAGAATTCAGAAGCAGTTCTAAGAGGATTGTAGACAAAATCCCTTTAAGTTTGATAATGATGGCATACGTTTGTGTGGCTTCAATAAATAAAGGCCAACCCTTACTAAATTTTAAGCCTTTTAAATTTCGTGAAGGCAAAAAAAATGGAAACCTAATAAACATATGTGTATGTAAAAATAAATAAATAAATAAATAAATAAATATTTTATTGATAAAATCAGCAGCAACTCATTCAGAGCTACCAGCACAAGTGTCAGGTAAGTCCTGTAATTGAAGATTTGCTGGACAGAAATGTATGGGTGACTCTCTACACATCTGAACTCTAGGAGGATAATTATGAAATTCTGACCACAAGAAAATCCTGCCCAGGTTGCTTCAAGCAGAAGTCATCAAAAGAGCCTCTATGTGGACTTCTAGTTTCAGCTCCTGCATAGAAAGTGCTTAAAAGTTGCATGGCCATTATTAAAACACTAAAATGCTAAGAAAACTGAAAATAAATGACTTTACTAAGATCCACCAATGAGATAACACTATTGAACTATGGAGATGGCTGTAGTTCATATGCTCATCAGTACCAATATGCTCATCAGTTGAGAATGCAAAGCAACAGAAACTCATTCATGGTGGAGGGGAGTGATAATGGTACATTTTGTAAGACTGGTATATCATACTAACTGTAAGATGTTAATAACAGAAGAAACTGGGTGCTTAGGGGAGGAGACAAGATGGCTGACTGAAGCCAGCTTTCCACAGAGGCTCCCGTCCAGAAGGAGAGTTAAAGGACAGAAATTCAGCAAGTAACCTGGTGGATTTGAGCTGCACTAAGAGAGAAGGTTGAAGAACGCACGTCAACCCGGCTGAGGCGAGCTGTGACCACAAGGACACAAACAAAAGGTACAAAAACAAAAGGTACAGGAGTCCCCTCCCCCATGGGAATGGCTCAGAGTGCCCCACGAACAACAGGGCAGAGTTCAAAGGTCCTCCCACTACACTCCATGGGACAGACCACCTAAAAACTGGACCTATCTCGGTGCCACGGTGTCCTCCTGCCAGTCATAAAACTGTATAAACTGTATATAGTCTCTACCTGCAATTCTGAGCTCCCAGCACTCCCCTTCGCTCACACTGGGGTCTGGAGGCCAGTCCCGGTCGGTCGGCAGAGACGGGACTGCACCAGAGTTCAGTTCCCTGAGGCACAGTGCGACAGCTGTCTTTTGGTGACAATACAGCCAGGCATAAAACTGTGTAAAGCTCTGTGTGTTCTCTGCCCGCAAACCCCAGGCTCCCAGCACTCACTGCACTCCCCTCTTCTGTCGCTCCAAGGTCTGGAGGCCTGTCCCCCAGGGGTCCGGACTCTTGGGCGATTGTTCAAGGGGTGTAGACAGTGCTGGGCTGCAGCCAGTCGGTGCAGACTCTGGGGTACGGGAGCGGAGAGAGGACGGTTGGCCGGAGGGGAACTACACCGGAGCAGCCGTTGCCTGAACCATAAAGCAGCAGCCCTCTTTTGCTAGCAATACGGCTCACTACCAAATATTCTGAAGCCACACCCCCTGTCTCCGTGGGCAACCAGAGACTCTGAGTTTGCCTGAGGCAACTCCAGCTTGCAAACCAGGGAAACTCCCAGGGTGGGGCTGACCCAGAGGTCCCCTTTACCAAACCTAAGACGCACCTGGCCCTCAGGGGATTTTCAGCCTATAGACAATACAGGAGCAAAGACAAGCTGATTTGGAGCTCAATTCAGCTTCTCTTCTGCAGGAGAACTGCAGAGTTGTTCTGTTCTGTTCTGTCAGTAACATTAATCAGGGGCGAGACTAGACCTGAGTGAAAACCCCTCAACCTTCATCAAGTGCCCGAGGTTGTCAGGCCTCACCTCCTCCTGCTGGACAGAGGCAGAGCGCAGCGGCCTGGCAGAATTCTTTGTGATTCAGGCAGGTACAAACTCTTGGAGTACTGATTCACTACAGGCAAATGGGTCAGCCAACTGCAGGGCTATCACTGACTGGATGTGAAGTGGTGCAAGGTGGGGAAGGAGGCAGCAACCTGCCCAGACTGATTTATAGGCTGGGTGGCTTCTCCTGACTCCACACAGCACTGGAGCAAGCCACACCAAAGTAGTCACCAGACCCCTGTGATCCAGTTCCCAGAGACCTCTTAAACTCTCTCACCTGAGACAGGTGCAGACTGAGACAATTGATTTGGACCTTTTTGAACTGAACCAATCACCTGAGGACAAATCAGGTGGTGCCCTGGGTGCACGGTGAAGGTATGATTTTTCTTCTCCAATTGTTTGCCGGTGGGGGGCGGGGTGACTTAATTGCTGACATTTCTCCACAGCTGAGACTTCAATCCAAAGTATCTGTTTCACTAGGGTGGAACAGAAACCAGCTGAAAACAAGACAGAACCACTTAGCCCCACCACACCAGACAGGGCCCCAGTTTCTCAGGCCACAACACTGTACAGGCCCTCGACAAAGCTCCAGGAGAAAAAAAATCAGAGGGAGTAAAACAACCATGGGGCGGAATCAGCGGAAAAACTCTGGTAACATGAATAACCAGAATAGATAAACCCCCCCAAGGAAAGATATGGCACATGCAATAGAAGATCCCATTCATAAACAACTGGCTGAGATTTCAGAAATTGAATTCAGAATTTGGATTGCAGACAAGATTAACAAAGTGGAATTAGGAATTCGAGGAGAAATTCAAAAGCTGTCGCAAGAATTTAACGAATTTAAAGACAAAACCACCAAAGACTTAGACACACTGAAGCAAGAATTTGCAGCCTTCAAAGATATGAAAAATACAGTAGAATCCCTCAGCAACAGAATGGAGCAAGCAGAAGAAAGGATTTCTGACATCGAAGATAAAACCTTTGAATGCTCCCAAACTCTCAAAGAGGAAGAGAAATGGAGAGCAAAAACGGATCACTCTCTCCGAGAGCTCTGGGATAATTCGAAGAAGGCCAATATCCAAAACATAGGGGTTCCAGAAACAGATGAAGTGGCCTTGCTGGGCACAGAGGCACTTCTGCATGAAATTATGAAAGAGAATTTTCCAGACATGCCTAGAGATTCTGAAATTCAGATAGTGGACAGCTTCAGAACCCCAGCATGACTCAACCCCAATAAGACATCCCCCAGGCATATCATAATTAACTTCGCTAAAGTTAATATGAAGGAAAAAATCCTCAAAGCTGCCAGGAGAAAGAAAACCATTACCTTCAAAGGGAAGAATATTAGAATGACTGCAGATCTCTCTGCTGGCACTTTTCAAGCCGGAAGAGGGTGGTCATCAACTTTTAATCTCCTAAAGCAAAATAACTTTCAACCCCGGATCTTGTATCCAGCTAAACTGAGTTTCATTTATAATGGAGAAATTAAATACTTTAATGACATTCATATGTTGAAGAAATTTGCCATAACCAAACCAGCTCTTCAGGATATTCTCAGACCTATCCTCCGTAATGACCAATCCAATCCTATACCACAAAAGTAAACTCACTCAGAAACTTCGGATCAAACTCCAATTTCCACACTGGCAAAAGGATTAAAAATGGCCACTGGACTTTTGAAAAATTCAATACCCAAAACTTCACCACACTTATCAATATCCTCCATTAATGTGAACGGCTTAAACTGTCCTCTAAAGAGGCATAGGTTAGCTGACTGGATACAAAAACTCAGGCCAGATATTTGTTGCATAGAAGAGTCACATCATAACCTAAAAGACAAATACAGACTCAGGGTGAAAGGATGGTCGTCCATATTTCAGGCAAATGGTAATCAGAAAAAAGCAGGTGTTGCAATTTTATTTGCAGATACAATAGGCTTTAAACCAACAAAAGTAAGGAAGGACAAGAATGGTCACTTCATATTTGTTAAGGGTAATACTCACTATGATGAGATCTCAATTATTAATATCTATGCACCCAACCAGAATGCACCTCAATTTATAAGAGAAACTCTAACAGACATGAGCAACTTGATTTCCTCCAGCTCCACAATCGTCGGAGATTTCAACACTCCTCTGGCAGTGTTGGATCGGTCCTCCAACAAGAAGCTGAGCAGAGAAATCTTAGATTTAAACTTAACCATCCAACATTGGGATTTAGCAGACATCTACAGAACATTTCATCCCAATAAAACTGAATACACATACATCTCATCATCCCATGGAACTTACTCCAAAATCGATCACATCTTAGGTCACAAGTCTAAGCTCAGTAAATTTAAAGGAATAGAAATTATTCCATGCATCTTCTCGGACCACCATGGAATAAAACATGAGCTGAGTAACAACAGGAATCTGCATACTCATACAAAACCATGGAAATTAAATAACCTTATGCTGAATGATAGCTGGGTCAGACATGAGATTAAGAAAGAAATCGTCAATTTTTTGGAACAAAACAACAATGAAGACACGAACTATCAGAACCTCAGGGACACCGCAAAGGCAGTTCTAAGAGGGAAATTTATAGCACTGCAAGCTTCCTCAAGAGAACGAAAAGAGACGAAGTTAACAACTTAATGGGACATCTCAAGCAACTGAAAAAGGAAGAACATTCCAACCCCAAACCCAGTAGAAGAAAAGAAATAACCAAAATTAGAGCAGAAGTAAATGAAATTGCAAACAAAAGAATAATACAAAAGATCAATAAATCAAAAAGCTGGTTTTTCAAAAAGGTCAATAAAATAGATAAACTTTTGGCCAACCTAATCAGGAAAAAAGAGTAAAATCTCAAATCTCATCAATCAGAAACAACAAAGATGAAATAACAACAGACTCCTCAGAAATTTGAAAACCCCTTAATGAATATTACAAGAAACTTTATTCTCAGAAATATGAAAATCTCAAGGATATTGACCAATACTTGGAAGCACGTCACCTTCCAAGACTCAGCCAGAACAAGTGGAAATGTTGAACAGGCCCATATCAAGTTCAGAAATAGCATCAACCATACAAAACCTCCCTAAAAAGAAAAGCCCGGGACCAGATGGTTTCACGTCTGAATTCTACCAAACCTTTAAAGAGGAATTAGTACCTATATTACTTAACCTGTTCCAAAAGGTAGAAAAAGAAGGAAGACTACCCAACACGTTCTATGAAGCAAACATCACCCTGATCCCAAAACCAGGAAAAGACCCAACTAGAAAAGAAAATTATAGACCGATATCACTAATGAATATAGATGCAAAAATATTCAACAAGATCCTAACAAACAGAATCCAGCAACACATCAAACAAATTATACACCATGACCAAGTCAGTTTTATCCCAGGTTTATTGAACCATCTCAAGGCTGGTTCAATATATGTAAATCTATAAATGTAATCCAGCACATAAACAAATTAAAAAACAAAGACCATATGATTCTCTCAATCAATGCAGAAAAAGCTTTTGATAATATCCAGCTTCCCTTCATGATCAGAACACTCAAGAAAATCGGTATAGAAGGGACATTTCTTAAACTGATAGAGGCCATCTACAGCAAACCCACAGCCAATATCATATTGAATGGAGTTAAATTGGAATCATTTCCACTCAGATAAGAAACCAGACAAGGCTGCCCATTGTCTCCATTGCTTTTCAACATTGTAATGGAAGTTTTAGCCACCGCAATTAGGGAAGAAAAGGTGATCAAGGGTATTCATATAGGGTCAGAAGAGATCAAACTTTCGCTCTTCGCAGATGATATGATAGTATATCTGGAAAACACTAGGGACTCTACTACAAAATTTTTAGAAGTGATCAAGGAATACAGCAGCATCTCAGGTTACAAAATCAACATTCATAAATCGGTAGCCTTTATATATACCAACAACAGTCAAGTTGAAAAAACAGTTAAGGACTCTATCCCATTCACAGTAGTGCCAAAGAAGATGACATATTTGGGAATTTATCTAACAAAGAACGTGAAAGATCTTTATAAAGAGAACTATGAAACTCTAAGAAAAGAAATAGCTGAAAATATTAACAAATGGAAAAACATACCATGCTCATGGCTGGGAAGAATCTATATTGTTAAAATGTCTATACTACCCAAAGCAATATACAATTTCAATGCAATCCCTATTAAATCTCCACTGTCATACTTTAAAGATCTTGAAAAAACAATACTTCATTTTATATGGAATCAGAAAAAACCTCGAATAGCCAAGACATTACTCAGAAATAAAAACAAAGCAGGAGGAATTACGTTACCAGACCTCAGACTATACTACAAATCAATAGTGATCAAAACAGCATGGTACTGGCACAAAAACAGAGAAGTAGATGTCTGGAACAGAATAGAGAACCAAGAGATGAATCCAGCTACTTATCATTATTTAATATTTGACAAGCCAATTAAAAACATTCAGTGGGGAAAAGATTCCCTATTTAACAAATGGTGCTGGGTGAACTGGCTGGCAACCTGTAGAAGACTGAAAGTTAACTCACACCTTTCACCATTAACTAAGATAGACTCTAACTGTATCAAAGATTTGAACTTAAGACATGAAACTATAAAAATACTAGAAGAGAGTGCAGGGAAAACCCTTGAAGAAATTGGGCTGGGTGAGTATTTTATGAGGAGGACCCCCGGGCAATTTAAGCAGCTTCAAAAATACACTACTGGGACTTGATCAAACTAAAAAGCTTCTGCACAGCCAAGAATACAGTAAGTAAAGCAAGCAAACAGTCCTCAGAATGAGAGAAGGTATTTGCAGGTTATGTCTCTGACAAAGGTTTAATAACCAGAATCCACAGAGAACTCAAACGCATTAGCAAGAATAGAACAAGGGATCCCATCGCAGGCTGGGCAAGGGATTTGAAGAGAAACTTCTCTGAAGAAGACAGGCGCGTGGCCTTCAGACATATGAAAAAATGCTCATCATCTTTAATCATCAGAGAAATGCAAATCAAAACTACTTTGAGATACCATCTAACTCCAGTGAGACTAGCCTATATCACAAAATCCCAAGACCAGAGATGTTGGCGCGAATGTGGAGAAAAGGGAACACTTTTGCACTGCTGGTGGGAATGCAAATTAATACATTCCTTTTGGAAAGATATATGGAGAACACTTAGAGATCTAAAAATAGATCTGGCATTCCATCCTGTAATCCCTCTACTGGGCATATACCCAGAAGACCAAAAAGCGCATCATAACAAAGATATTTGTACCAGAATGTTTATTGCAGCTCAATTCATAATTGCTAAGTCATGGAAGAAGCCCAAGTGCCCATCGATCCATGAATGGATTAATAAATTGTGGTACATGTAAACCATGGAATGTTATGCAGCCTTAAAGAAAGATGGAGACTTTGCCTCTTTCATGTTTACATGGTTGGAGCTGGAACATATTCTTCTTAGTAAAGTATCTCAAGAATGGAAGAAAAAGTACCCAATGTACTCAGCCCTACTATGAAACTAATTTAGGGTTTTCACATGAAAGCTATAACCCAGTTACAACCTAAGAATAGGGGGAAGGGGAAAAGGGAGGGGAGGGAGGGGGGAGGTGAGTAGAGGGAAGGGGATTGGTGGGATTACACCAGTGGTGCATCTTACAAGGGTATATGTGAAGCTTAGTAAACGGTCTGTAAAGCTAGTGAATGATGCCCCTTGATCATATCAATGTACACAGCTATGATTTAATAATAATAAAAAAAAGAAACTGGGTGCTTAGTATATGGGAACTCTCAGCCCTATTTTCACAACTTTTTTTATACATCTGAAAGTAGTGTAAGATAAAAAGCTTGCTTATAGTAATGAAAATCGGTAATAAAAATAATTGTTTCTTTTATGCATGCAGACCTTGACTTTTCACTTTGCCCTAAATCTATAAACTCAACAGGAAAGTTATACTTGGCATGCAGGCATTTGGCCTCTGCCTAATTTAAGATAATAAAAATAGCAACAACTAAGATTTCTATGGTGCTTGCTGTCTATTAGTATCTTAATTTTATAAAAAAAAATTAAAATCTCTTTCTCAGAATCACACCAATAAATAGATTTCTCCTTTGGAATATTTTATGTGAAGCCAAATAGCATTTTTTTTTGTGCAAATAACTACCTCAGCATTCAAATTTCATATTTACTCAAAATGTTATTTAATTTGAGAAACTAATAACAAATAACAACAGATATAAATTATCCTGTTTTACCACATATAATCTATATTGACTATGTTTTGATGGTGATATATTAATATTTAAAGAAATAAATCAAAGAATTACTTGAAGCCTAAGAGTGTGCCACAAATTCACAAAGATTGCATGAATTTTCTAAACTATAAGAACTTCATACCAATCAATTCATTGGTTGCTGAGCAAGAACTAAGAAATAATCTTTCCTTTTATTTTTACAGAAAACTCTACAGGTATAAAATAGAAAATTCAGGGTATCAGACTTTTTTATGTCTTATTGATATTTCTCAAGCTTTTTCTGTCCTGTTTGAAGACTATATTTGTGTTAGACTTTTTTTTTCAGTAATGTTCTGCTATGTTCAAATATTTGTCCCAGACCACTTTACTTTTGCTAAAATCTTATGTGTTTAGGAAATGATGGTTCTTTCTTAAAATTTCCACCTCTGTCTTTTTTATAGTTATGTCAATTCTAAAACAGGAAAAAGAAAATGATTTGGCTCATTTTTACTGAATGGTGAAAATGGCTGAGAGAGAAGGAAAAGGTTTCATACAGCTGACACTATTGATTCTACCTGGCTTGCAGAGGTGACAAGAGGACACCTAGTCAGGGTCAGGAGAAAATTATATTCCTGCTGGAAACAGGAAAGGGTTTGCTGAAATTTTTACTTACAAGAGTAAGTCATCTGGTGTCAAAGCTTTCCGTTAACTTTTGGTGTTATTTCCACGACTGAAATCATTCAGAAATTTACTATGGAAAATTACCAATGGAAGATTTTCTGGGGACAGAGATATTTTTGATGTTTCAGGAGTCGTTAGCTGTGAACAGGAAAATAGAAGCTGCAGTAAAAGTTTCAAAAGTTCATCAACAGTTTTGGTGATATCAAGGCAAAAATGAAAGTAAGACAATGAAAGATACATGGCATCTTCCTAGATTTGAAATATAAAATGTATATTACCCCCCAATTAATTAAAATTACCAAAATTAAGACACCTTTAAAAGGTCATAAATTTTATTATCAAACATTTATAGCCATCGAGTGTTGGAAAATGTAATAATATTCTGCAAAATACACTATTAATTTAAATAATTATACTTAGAAATTAATTATTCTAGAACCTGTGTGTTTGAATCAATTTTACACAGCATGTGTTTTATAGAACATCAACTTGTTAAGAGACCATAGGCAGTGGGGAAAAAAAAAAAGTATCAGTGATTGGGTCTGGTGTGGTGACTCATGTTTCTAATCCTAGCATTTGAGGTGATCCAGACAGGAAGATTGCTTATGGCCAGAAGTTAGAGACCACTGTGAGCAAAAGAATACTCTGTCCCTACAAAAAATAGAAAAAATTAGCTGGGCGTGGTGGCATGCCTGTAGTCACAGCTCCTGGGAAGACTGAAGCAGGAAGGTCACTTGAGGCCAGGAGGTAGAGGCTGAAGTGAGCAACAATGACACCATACTCCATTCTAGCCAGGGTGATAGGGTATGACCCTGTCTCAAAACAACCAAACAAAAAAACAGGTAAGAAAATTTTAAAAGGGAAATATTTGTGATTACACAAACAAATGCTTTTCTTTCTTTCTTTGTTTTTTTTGAGACAGAGTCTCAAGGTCCCAAGCTGTCACCCTGGTAGAGTGCCATGGTGTCACAGCTCATAGCAACCTCAGACTTTTGGGCTTAAGTAAATCTCTTGCCTCAACCTCCCAAGTAGCTGGGACCACAGGTGCCTGCCACAATGCTCAGCTATTTTTTTTTGTTTGTTTGTTTTGTTGCTATTGTCATTGTTTTCGCAGGACTGGGCCGGGTTCAAACCTGCCAGCCTCGGTGTATGTGGCCAGCGCCCTACCCACTGAGCAATGGGCGCCACTCCAAACAAATGCTTTTATTTATTCCAATATTTCCTAGAGCCTTCAATAAGCCACTTAATAACTAATGATTCTGAATTATTTTTTACAAGACTGTTTGTAGTCCCTTACTATTTGTGCCTCAGTATACAGTCTGACAATTTGTTATTTTGTTCTTCATTACTTATTGCTCTGAGTAGTCATTTTATTGTATTTTAATTCAAATGAAAAGGTTTATTTTATTTTTTTATTTTTATTTTTTTGCAGATTTTTGCCAGGGCTGGGTTTGAACCCACCACCTCTGGTATATGGGGCCCACACCCTACTCCTTTGAGCCACAGGCACCTCCTGAAATGAAAAGGGTTTTTACAACAAGTAATGATCCATACCTAATTGTAACTATTTATATCATTCCCTTTCTACTACTAACTTTAGCAAATGAATGCTCTCTCAACTTGTCTCAGGAACAAATTTTTCTTCTATTCTATTTTTTCTGTGTTTTGGCTTTTTATTGATACACAATAGCTGTTCATATTTGTGGGGCACATATAATAGTTTTATTCAAGTATACATTGTTTAATGATTACATCGAGTTATTTAGGATATCTATCACCTCGAACATTTATTATTTCTTTGTGTTGGGAACATTCTGAGTCTTCCAGCTATTCGGAAATATATAATACATTATCATTAACCACAGTTTCACAACTGTGCTATCGAGCAGTAGAAAGTATTTCTTCTCTCCAACTCTATGTTTGTATCCATTAACCAACTTCTCTTTATCCATCCCTGCTCCCCTTTCTAGTCTCTGGTAATGATCGTTCTACTCTCTACATCAATGAGATTAACATTTTCAGCTACCACCTGTAAGTGAGAACATGTGATATTTGTCTGGGTTTGCTTAGCTTATTTCACTTAACGTAATGACTTCCTGTGCTATTTATATTGGTGAAAATGACAGAATTTCTTTTTTTATTTTTTTTTCAATGGCTAAATAGTATTCTGTGAGCCTTCTAGTGGAGACGATGTTATGATCATATATCTAGAAAACACAATATACTCCTGTAGAAGGCTCACAGAATTGATAAATAAATTCATTAAAGTATCTGGTTACAAAATTAATAAATACAAATGAGTAGCATTTCTGTGCAAAACTAGCTGAGAGTCAAATCAAGAGCTCAATACTTAATTGAAGATCAGAAGGCGATAAGAGGCTGGTTTCATATCTAGGTTCTCTGCTCTATTCCATAGATCTATGTCTCTATTTTTATGCCAATACCATACTATTTAGATTACTATAGACTTATATTATAATCTGAAGTCTGGTAATGTGATGTCTCCATATTTTTTCTTATGTCATGGAATTGTGTTGGCTATTTGGGTTTTTAACGGTTTCCATGGGAAACATAGAACTATTTGTTCAATGTCTTAAAGTATGACATGGATATTTTAATGGTAATTGCATCAAATATGTAGATTGATTTGGGTTGGATAGACATTTTAACAATGTTGATTCTTCCCAGCTGTGAACATTATAAGTTCTTCCAATGTGATAACATCCCCCGCTCTTTCTTTTCTCAGTGTTTCATACCTCTCTCTATAGAGACCCTTCACATCTTTTGTTAAGTATATTCCAAAGTATTTCGTTTTCATTCATCCTCCTGTGAGTAGTATTGCATCTTGGATTTGATTCTCAGCTTGTCTGTTATTGTCATATATGAAGACAAGTAATTTGTAAATATTGATTTATATATGAGACATTTCTGTATTTCTTTACCACTTCCAGGAGCTCTGTGGTGGATTCATTGGGATTGTCTACATAAATTATCATATCATCAGCAAATAGGATGATGGTTTGACCTCCTTTACCCCAAATTGATGCTTTTTTTTTTTTATTTTTTATTTTTTATTTTTAATTTTTTTATTAAATCATAAGTGTATACAATGATATGATTATGGGGCATCATACACTCACTTCATAAACCATTTGACACATTTTTATCCCAGTGGTTAACATAGCCTTTCCGGCGTTATCTCAGTTACTGTGCCAAAACATTTATATTCTACATTTACCAAGTTTCGCAAATACCCCTGTAATATGCACCACAGGTGTGATCCCACCGATTCCCCTCCCTCTACCCACCCCCCCCTTTCCCACTTCCCCCTATTGTTAAGTTGTAGCTGGGTTATAGCTTTCATGTGAGAGTCCCAAATTAGTTTCATAGTAGGGCTGTGTACATTGGATATTTTTTCTTCCATTCTTGGGATACTTTACTAAGAAGAATATGTTCCAGCTCCATCCATGTAAACATGAAAGAGGTAAAGTCTCCATCTTTCTTTAAGGCTGCATAGTATTCCATGGTATACATATACCACAATTTATTAATCCATTCGTGGATCGATGGGCACTTCGGCTTTTTCCATGACTTAGCAATTATGAATTGGGCTGCAATAAACATTCTGGTACAAATATCTTTGTTATGTTGTGATTTTTGGTCTTCTGGGTATATGCCCAGCAGAGGAATTACAGGATTGAATGGCAGATCTATTTTTAGATCTCTGAGTGTTCTCCATATATCCCTCCAAAAGGAATGTATTAATTTGCATTCCCACCAGCAGTGCAGAAGTGTTCCCTTTTCTCCGCATCCACGCCAACATCTCTGGTCTTGAGATTTTGTGATATAGGCTAGTCTCATTGGAGTTAGATGATATCTCAAAGTAGTTTTGATTTGCATTTCTCTGATGATTAAAGATGATGAGCATTTTTTCATATGTCTGAAGGCCGTGCGCCTGTCTTCTTCAGAGAAGTTTCTCTTCAAATCCCTTGCCCAGCCTGCGATGGGATCCCTTGTTTTTTTCTTGCTGATGCGTTTGAGTTCTCTGTGGATTCTGGTTATTAAACCTTTGTCAGAGTTATACCCTGCAAATATCTTCTCCCATTCTGAGGGCTGTCTGCTTGCTCTGCTTACTGTGTTCTTAGCTGTGCAGAAGCTTTTTAGTTTGATCAAGTCCCAGTAGTGTATTTTTGAAGCTGCTTCAATTGCCCGGGGGGTTCTCCTCATGAAATACTCACCCAGACCAATTTCTTCAAGGGTTTTCCCTGCATTCTCCTCTAGTATTTTTATAGTTTCATGTCTTAAGTTTAAATCTTTAATCCAATGAGAGTCTATCTTAGTTAATGGTGAAAGGTGTGGGTCTAATTTCAGTCTTCTGCAGGTTGCCAGCCAGTTCACCCAGCACCATTTGTTAAATAGGGAATCTTTTCCCCACTGAATGTTTTTAATTGGCTTGTCAAAAATCAAATAGCGGTAAGTAGCTGGATTCATCTCTTGGTTCTCTATTCTATTCCAGATATCTACTTCTCTGTTTTTGTGCCAATACCATGCTGTTTTGATCACTATCGATTTGTAGTAAAGTCTGAGGTCTGGTAGTGTGATTCCTCCTGTTTTGTTTTTATTTCTGAGTAATGTCTTGGCTATTCGAGGTTTTTTCTGATTCCATATAAAACGAAGTAATGTTTTTTCAAGATCTTTAAAATATGACAGTGGAGCTTTAATAGGGAGTGCGTTGAAAGTATATATTGCTTTGGGTAGTATGGACATTTTGATAATGTTGATTCTTCCTAGCCATGAGCATGGTATGTTTTTCCATTTGTTAACATTTTCAGCTATTTCTTTTCTTAGAGTTTCATAGTTCTCTTTATAGAGATCTTTCACGTCTTTTGTTAGGTAAATTCCCAAATATTTCATCTTCTTTGGCACTACTGTGAATGGGATAGAGTCCTTAACTGCTTTTTCAATTTGACTGTTGTTGGTGTATATAAAGGCTACCGATTTATGAATGTTGATTTTGTAACCTGAGACGCTGCTGTATTCCTTGATCACTTCTAGGAGTTTTGTAGTAGAGTCCCTAGTGTTTTCCAGATACACAATCATATCATCTGCGAAGAGCGAGAGTTTGATCTCTTCTGACCCTATATGGATACCCTTGATCGCCTTTTCTTCCCTAATTGCGGTGGCTAAAACTTCCATTACAATGTTGAAAAGCAATGGAGACAATGGGCAGCCTTGTCTGGTTCCTGATCTGAGTGGAAATGATTCCAATTTAACTCCATTCAATATGATATTGGCTGTGGGTTTGCTGTAGATAGCCTCTATCAGTTTAAGAAAAGTCCCTTCTAGACCAATTTTCTTGAGTGTTCTGATCATGAAGGGATGCTGGATATTATCAAAAGCTTTTTCTGCATCAATTGAGAGAATCATATGGTCTTTGTTTTTTAATTTGTTTATGTGCTGAATTACATTTATAGATTTACGTATATTGAACCAGCCTTGAGACCCTGGGATAAAACCAACTTGGTCATGATGTATAATTTGTTTGATGTGTTGCTGGATTCTGTTTGTTAGGATCTTGTTGAATATTTTTGCATCTATATTCATTAGTGATATTGGTCTATAATTTTCTTTTCTTGTTGGGTCTTTTCCTGGTTTGGGGATCAGGGTGATATTTGCTTCATAGAACGTGTTGGGTAGTCTTCCTTCTTTTTCTACATTTTGGAACAGGTTGAGTAATATAGGTACTAATTCCTCTTTAAAGGTTTCGTAGAATTCTGACGTGAAACCATCTGGTCCCGGGCTTTTCTTTTTAGGGAGGTTTTGTATAGTTGATGCTATTTCTGAACTTGATATGGGTCTGTTCAACATTTCCACTTGATTCTGGTTAAGTCTTGGAAGGTGGCGTGCTTCCAAGTATCGGTCTATTTCCTTCAGATTTTCATATTTCTGAGAATAAAGTTTCTTGTAATATTCATTAAGGATTTTTTGGATTTCTGATGAGTCTGTGGTTATTTTGTCTTTGTTGTTTCTGATTGATGATATTAGAGATTTTACTCTTTTTTTCCTGATTAGGTTGGCCAGAGGTTTATCTATTTTATTGACCTTTTCAAAAAACCAGCTTTTTGATTTATTGATCTGTTGTATTATTCTTTTGTTTTCAATTTCATTTAATTCTGCTCTAATTTTGGTTATTTCTTTTCTTCTACTGGGTTTGGGGTTGGAATGTTCTTCCTTTTCCAGTTGCGTGAGATGTCCCATTAAGTTGTTAACTTCCTCTCTTTCCGTTCTCTTGAGGAAGGCTTGCAGTGCTATAAATTTCCCTCTTAGAACTGCCTTTGCGGTGTCCCAGAGGTTCTGATAGCTTGTGTCTTCATTGTCATTTTGTTCCAAAAAATTGGTGATTTCTTTCTTAATCTCATCTCTGACCCAGCTATCATTCAGCATAAGGTTATTTAACTTCCATGTTTTTGTATGGGTATGCAGATTCCTGTTGTTACTCAATTCAAGTTTTATTCCATGATGGTCCGAGAAGATGCACGGAATAATTTCTATTCCTTTAAATTTACTGAGGTTAGACTTGTGACCTAAAATGTGATCAATTTTGGAGTAAGTTCCGTGGGCTGATGAGAAGTATGTGTATTCAGTTTTGTTGGGATGAAATGTTCTGTAGATGTCTGCTAAATCTAAATATTGGATGGTTAGGTTTAAATCTAAGATTTCTTTGCTCAGCTTCTTTCTGGAGGATCGATCCAACACTGCCAAGGGAGTGTTGAAATCTCCAACGATTATGGAGCTGGAGGAAATCAAGTTACTCATGTCTGTTAGAGTTTCTCTTATAAATTGAGGTGCATTCTGGTTGGGTGCATAGATATTAATAATTGAGATCTCGTCATATTGAGTATTACCCTTAACAAATATGAAGTGACCATTCTTGTCCTTCCTTACTTTTGATGGTTTAAAGCCTACTGTATCTGCAAATAAAATTGCAACACCTGCTTTTTTCTGATTACCATTTGCCTGAAATATGGATGACCATCCTTTCACCCTGAGTCTGTATTTGTCTTTTAAGTTGAGATGTGACTCTTGTATGCAACAAATATCTGGCTTAAGTTTTTGTATCCAGTCAGCTAACCTATGCCTCTTTAGAGGACAGTTTAAGCCATTCACATTGATGGAGAGTAAGGATAAGTCTGGTGGAATTTTGGGTATCGAGTTTTTCAAAGGTCCAATGGACATTTTTAATCCTTTCGCCAGTGTGGAAGTTGGAGTTTGATCCGAAGTTTCTGAGTGAGTTTACTTTTGTGGTATAGGATTGGGTTGGTCATTGTGGAGGATAGGTCTGAGAACATCCTGAAGAGCTGGTTTACTTATGGCAAATTTTTTCAACATATGAATGTCATTGAAGTATTTAATTTCTCCATCATAGATGAAACTCAGTTTAGCTGGATACAAGATCCTGGGTTGAAAGTTTTTTTGCTTTAGGAGATTAAAAGTTGATGACCAGCCTCTTCTTGCTTGAAAAGTTTCAGCAGAGAGATCTGCAGTTATTCTAATATTCTTACCTTTGTACGTTATAGTTTTCTTTCGCCGGGCTGCTTTGAGAATCTTCTCTTTCATGTTAACTTTAGTGAAGCTAATTATGATATGTCTGGGAGATGGCTTTTTGGGGTTGAATCGTGCTGGGGTTCTGAAGCTGTCTGCTATCTGAATTTCAGATTCTCTGGGCATGTCTGGAAAATTTTCTTTCATAATTTCATGTAGAAGGGCCTCTGTGCCCTTGGCTGCCACGTCATCAGCCTCCGAAATTCCTATAACCCTTATGTTATGTTTTTTCGAATTATCTGAGAGCTCTCTGAGTGAGTGATCCGTTTTTGCTCTCCATTTCTCTTCCTCTTTGAGAGATTGGGAGCGTTCGAAGACTTTATCTTCAATGTCAGAAATCCTTTCTTCTGCTTGCTCCATTCTGTTACTGAGGGATTCTACTGTATTTTTCATATCTTTGAGGGCTGTAAGTTCTTGTTTCAGTGTGTCTAAGTCTTTGGTGGTTTTGTCTTTAAATTTGTTAAATTCTTGAGACAGTTTTTGAATTTCTCCACGAATTCCTAATTCCATTTTATTAATCTTCTCTGCAAACCAAATTCTGAATTCGACTTCTGACATCTCAGCCAGTTGTTTATGAATGGGATCTTCAATCACATCTGCCGTATCTTTCTTGGGGGGGTTGATCTATTCTGGTTATTCATGTTACCAGAGTTTTTCCGCTGATTCCGCCCCATGGTTTACTCCCTTTGGTTTTTCCCCTGGGGTTTTATCGAGGGCCCGTACAGTGTTGTGCCTGAGAAACTGGGGCCCTGTCTGGTGTGGTGGAGCAAAGTGGTTCTGTCTTGTTTTCAGCTGGTTTCTGTTCTATCCTATTGCAACTTCTACTCTGGCTTGAAGTCTCAGCTGTGTGGAAAAATCAGCAATTAAGTCACCCCGCCTGCCCACCTCTGGCCCCAGTTGGAAAAGGAGAATCAAACCTTCCTACAATCGCACACCCAGGGCACCACCTGAAAAGTCCTCAGTCTATTAGCCCAGTTCAAAAGGTCCGAATCAACTGTCTCAATCGGCACTTGTCTCAGGTGGAAGGGTTCAAGAGGTCTCTGGGAACTGGATCACAGGGGCCTGGTGACTCCTCTGAGACAGCTCACCCCAGTGCAGCGTGGAGTCAGGAGGAGCCACCCCGCAAACAGAGCAGTCTGGGAAGGTTAACGTCTCCTTCCCCACTTTGCCCCTCCGTCGGACCCAGTCACTGGTATCTCTGCAGATGGCTAACCCAGTTGCCTGCAGTGAACAGACACTCCAGGGGTTTGCACCTGCCTGAATCGCGAGGAAGTCTGCCAGGCCCCCGCAGACTTCCGCTATCTAGCAGGAGGAGATGGGGCCTGACATCTTTGAGTGTTTGATGCAGGTGATGGGAAGGAGGTGTTCACTCAGGCTTAGCCCCGTCCCTGATGCATGCTGCTAACAGAACAGAACAGAACAGACAACTTTGTGAGGTTCTGTCTCTGTTCCTGTCGTCGCCTACAGGAGACGGGCTGTTTTGAGTTCAAACGTCTTTGCTGCTGGAGAATTGCGTCTGAACACCTCTCTGGGTCGGCCCCGCCCTGGAGGCTTCTGGGTTTGTGAGTCGTGACACAGGTGGCCTCCTCTGGTTGCCCAGGGAGACAGGGGGTGTGGCCTCAGAATATCCAGAAGTGAGCGTTCTGCCGTTAAAGAAAAAACGGCTGTTGATCTACCTCCAGGGAACTGCTGCTCTGGTGTGGGCACTCAGGCGACCCTTTTCTCCTCTGTCCCGCGCCCCAGAGTCAGCACTGAGTGGCCGCAGTTTGTGCTGGGTCCACACCCCTTAAGAGATCCCCCAAGAATCAGAACTCTTGGGGGATGGGCGCCCAGACCCGGATTGGGAGTGGGGCGGGGGGAAGCTAGAGTTTCATTCATTCAGTTTCACGCAATACTACGGTCCGGGGAGGGCTCCTGCACTGCACCGCAGGGAAGTGCCACCAAGGCTTGATTTCCCCTCAGCGGAGTGCCCTCTCCTCGCTCACGTATCCCAGAGTCAGCGCTGACCTGACGCAGCTCCGGCACTGTGCACTCCCCTCGAGAAATCACCCAAGGAGCCCAACTCCGGAGGGATAGGCCCTCAGACCCCGAGTGAGAGTAGGGGCTCTCAGCTCTCAGCGGGGAGGCCAGAGTCTTATTCAGTCTTGTGCCCGGGGAGGGCTCCTGCACTGCACTGCAGGGAAGTGCCGCCAAGGCTTGATTTCCCCTCAGCGGAGTGCCCTCTCCTCGCTCACGTATCCCAGAGTCAGCGCTGACCTGACGCAGCTCAGGCACTGTGCACTCCCCTCGAGAAATCACCCAAGGAGCCGAACTCCTGGGGGATAGGCCCTCAGACCCCGAGTGAGAGTAGGGGTTCTCAGCTCTCAGCGGGGAGGCCAGAGTCTGATTCAGTCTTGGGCCCCGTATGCCCGGGGAGGGTTGGTGCACTGCACCGCAGGGAAGTGCCGCGAGGCGTGACTCCCCCTCAGCCCGGTGCCCTCTCCTCACTCGGCGCGCCTCAGAGTCAATGCTGACCAGACGCAACTCGGGGACTGTCCACTCCCCTTGAGAAATCACCCAAGGATCCGAAGTCCTGGGGGACAGGCCTCCAGACCTCAGTGGGCGGGAGGGGAGCGCCGGGGATTCAGGGTTGCCGGCAAAGGATTCCCAAAGTTTTATTCAGCCCTATGTCCGGCAGGAGAACGCCACGGCACCCCAGTAGGGGAGGTAGGTCCAGTTTTTAGAAGGTCTCTCCCGTGGAGTGTAGTGGGAGGGGCTTTAATTTCTGCCCACTTGTTCAATTGTGGGGCTACAGAGCCGGTCTCATGGGGGAGGGGGACTCCCGTCCGCTTGGTGGTGGATTTTGTACCTTTTGTTTGCGTCCTTGTGATCACAACTTGCCTCAGCGGTGTTGATGTGCGTTCTTCAGCCTTCTCTCTTGGTGAGGCTCAAGTCCACCAGGATACTTACTAAATTCCTGTCCCTTAACTCTCCTTCTGGACGGGAGCCTTTGTTGAAAGCTGGCTTCAGTCCGCCATCTTGTCTCTTTACCTGCCCCAAATTGATGCTTTTGATAGCCTTCTTCTGCCTGATTGCATCATCTATGAGTTCCAGCACTATGTTGAGTAGTAGGACATCCTTGTCTGGTTCCAGGCCTAAGTGGAAATGATTTCAGTTACTTTCCATTCAATATAATATTGGCTACAAGTTTCTTGTAGATTTCTTCTATAATTTTAAGAAATGTCTCACATATCCCTATTTTCTTAAATGCTCTTATAAATAAAAGAGGATGCTGAATTTTGTCAAATGTTTTTACTGCACCTCTTGAGAGAATCAAATTATTTTTGTTTTTACTTCTGTTTATAGGAAGAATTGTATTTATGTGTTTTTGTGTGTTGAACTTTCCTTGCATGCCGGGAATGAAGCCCACCTGGTCAGGATGATTTTTTTATTTTTTTTAATGTGTAGCTGAGTTCTGTGTGCTAAGGTTTTACCGACTATTTTTGCATCAATATTCATTAATGATATTCATCTCATTTTCATTTTTTGTTGTGTTCTTTCCTAGTTTGGATACAGCGTGATATTTGCTTCATAGAAAGAATTTGAGACATTTCCTTACTTCTCATTTTGGAATTGGTTCTGCAACAGAAGTACAAGCTCTCCTTTGAAGGTTTGGTAGAATTCTGGTTTGAAACCATCTTGTGCAATACTTCTTTGTTGTTGTTGTTGTTGGAAACATTTTTATTGTTGTAACAATATTGGTGCTTGATATTGGTCTATTCAAAAGTTTATGTCTTCCTGATTGAGTCTAGGAAGGTAGTATGAATCCAGGAATGGGTCCACTTTCCCTCCACTTTTTCAAATTTCTAAGAATGAAGTATTTACAGTATGCAAGGATGATCTTTTTTATCTCTATGGCATCTGTTGTTATTCAGTTTTTTTTTGTTTGTTTGTTTCTGATTGGCTTATTGCAGATCTTGCTTTACTTAAAGTTGATCTGGCCAAGGGTTTATCAATTTTATTTACCTTTTTAAAGGACCAACTTTGCGTTTTATTAATTTTCTGAAAGATTCTGTTGTTCTCAATTTCATTTAGTTCTTATTTACTTATGGTTATTTTGGTTATTTCTTTTCATCTACTGCATTTCAATTGCTCTTCTTTTCCAGTTCCTTGAAATGATTCTTTAGATTGTTGATTTATCCTCTTTCTGATTTTTAGATCTGGGCATTTAATATAATACATTTCTTCCTTATGACTGCTTTTGTAGTATCCCACAGGTTTTGATAACTTTTGTCTTTGTTTTCATTTTGGTAAGGGAATTTAATGATTTCCATATTTATGTCCTCCTGCTCACAGCTATCTTTCAGCAAAAAGTTGTTTAGTTTCATGACTGTATGGGTATGAGTATTTCTGTAGGAATTGAGTTTTCCTTTTATTCCACTGTGTTCTGTAAAGATACAAAGTACAATTTATATTCTTTTAAATTTTTTTGAAGTTTAATTGGTGTCCTAGGTCATGATCTCATGAGCTGATGAGAAAAATGTATATTTATTAGTATTGAGTGAAACATTCTATATATGGCTGTAATGACTATTTTTTTATAGGGTTTTGTTAAGTCTATCAGTTTTGTTTTGTTTTGATTCTGGCTAAAGTGCTATGCCATCATAGTTCACAGAAATCTCAAACTCCTGGACTCAAGCAATTCTCTTGCTTCAGCCTCCTAGTACCCTATTAGCTGGGACTACAGGCACCTGCTACAACACCTGACTACATTTTTATATTTCTAGTAGAAATGTGGTCTTGCTCTTGTTCAGTCTGGTCTTGAACTCCTGAACTCAAGCAATCCACTTGGCTTGGCTTCCCAGAAGGCTAGGATTCTGGTCTATCATTTTGTTGTTAGTTTCTGCATGGAAGTTCTATCCAGTCCTGTCAATGGGGTATTTCAGTCTCCAGCTATTACAGTGCTGTATGTTATATTGTGCAGAACACGTAGTTTTGTAAATCGGGAAACATTAGCATTGGGTGTGTAAAAACTTAGAATTGAACTGTCTTCTTGTTGTATTGTTCCCTTGACTAATATACATATAGTGTCCATGTTTGTCTTTCTTTATTTTTTTTCTTTAAAGTCAATTGTTTCTACAATAAGGATTGTGACCTACTATTTTATAGTTTGAAATATTGTTTTCCAACACTTCTCTCTGAGTCTTGATTTGTACATGGGGCTTTTATGTGTTTCTTAAAGACTGAAAATGCTTGACTTGTATTTTTTTAAACAGTCAGGTAGCCAGTAGGTCTTCAGTGGGAACTCAAGCCATTCACATTTATTGTGATAATTGATAAATAGGGTGGAGTTCCAGTCATCTTGTTGCATAGAGGTCTGTTAGCTTGTGTTTTATCACTTGGGTCATTGTGGAAGCTAGGCTTTGTCCTTTAGTTTCTAGGTGGTTTTCCTTTGCTGGTGGTCCATTGTGTTGGTCTTCATATAGTACTGGTCTGAGTGCTTTCTGCAGAGCAGGTCTTATAGTCACAAATTTCCTCAATGCTTGTCAGTAAAGATATTATTTCTTCATCAAATATGAACCTTAGTTTTTCAGGATACAGAATCCTAGGCTGGCAGTTGTTTGTACAAGAAGAATTATGATGGGAGCCCACTCTCTTCTGGCTTATAAAGTTTAAGCACAAACTCTCTTTCATTTTGACTTCGGCTGGGTCACTTACAATGTGTCTAGAAGATGCTCTGTTTGAAATGGGTCCATCTGATGTTCAATATCCATCTAATAGGTTGATGTCTAAATTTTTGGCTATGTTCAGTTATAATACCATCAATTAGGGCTTCCAAGCCATTAGTACTTTCTTTTTCTCCTTCAGAGATACCTATAACTACCATGTTTATATGTTTAGTCCTTTAATTCCTAAGAGATGGCTCTGCTTTTACTCTCTTCTGTTCTCCCTAATCTTTTAATGACTGAATTAGCTTGAAAGCTTGTCTTCAAGCTCTAAGATTATTTTTCTTCTTTACTTAATATTCTACTCCATTTTGAAACTAACTGAATGACGTCTTTATTCTCTAAGCTCTGTTTTATCCTTTCTAATTTTTTTTTTTTTTTTGGATATTTGAATACGTGGCTTTAATACTTGGATACTTTTTCTTGGCTTTAATTAATTTCTTGGGTCAATTTTTGAATTTTCTTTTGCCAATTTTCCAGTTTTCCTTCCATGCCCTTCATCATTTTTGCCATCCATAGTCTGAATTCTATCATTTCCACAATTTCACTATATTTGCGGATTTCTTCTTCTTTTTTTTTTTTTTTTTTGTATCCCCTGGGGAAGTTAATCTATTCTGATTCTTCATGTTGCCAGTATTTTTTTGTTGGTTGTCCCTCATGTCTGATTTCTTCTTTATATGCTTCCTCTACTTACTTTTAGTTATTCCTCCTTCCTTTTGATTTTTTCTTCCAGACTTTGGGGTTGAAATGGCCCTCTTTTAAACTTCAAAGACTGATGAAGCACCAATCACAGTAATAATTTTATACCTGTAGGAACAGCTATGTAGTGTCCGACTATCATCATTTTTCCTCCTTTGATGGGAGAAGCCATGTCCTTAGCTCTACTCTCACTGAGCTGCCCCCAAGATATGCAGGATCCCCCACTGCCCCAAGTTCACCCCAAAGGTTTGGATGAGGTACTTGATCTCCATCACTGCCTTTCCTGAGAGTCCAGAATCTTCACTAAAATGTATTAAATAATTATGTAACTCACTATAAAATCTTTCCTTATTTTTTCAATTATAAATGCATGTAATTTTTGTTTATGTTTATTTTGCCATGTATGCAATTATATCTTAACTACAAGATTGTCTGTACTTGATTGTATACAATACAATATTTTCTATAATTATGTATACATTATTTACAATATTTTTAAGATTGTGATAAAACTCAATTATAAACTAGAATATATGGAGAGGAAAGAATTGTTTTACTCACCAAGTTTCATTTTTATGAAAAGGCTTATTGAATACTTAGTGAGGTGAAGACTAAGTTAAATGTTAAATAACTCACTGTCAAATAACAGATGTTGAAAAAGATTAGGCACAGTAGTTGAATACACATGTTCTAAAAACAAATACATAAAATTCTTAATTATTCAGTGTTTGTACTTCTTTTAGTTTATTATTCAGATACTTCTAGAAAGAACAATATTATACAAAAAGAATAAAAGGACTCATCTGAAATAATTTCAAGTCACAAGGATTATCTCATAAACATTATCTTTTTAAGTACAAAAAATATTTTTAATTTTCTATTTATTCTTATAGTATGATGGCTATAGAGTTAAATTTTTCATAATAATGAGAACATTGCCATTTCCAATTTTAACAAAGTATGGTAAATAAAGCTAGATTCCCAGTCTTGAGATACTGTTACCTTTTTAACTGGAACCAAAAATGTTATCAGTTAAAGTTTAGTGCAATTAGTATCACTCTGATTTTATCCCACTACAATGATTTAATGAATGGACATGGAGAATTACAAAAAAAACTAGCAAAATTTGAAAAGTGGGATTCAAGAGGCTGTGCCCAAGAAAACATGTAACACTGGTTCCCAGTGATCAGACCCTGAAATGCTTTCAGATACTTCAATTACATCTGGATTCTCACATATCATTTGCCTTCCACTATAAAATTGGCCAAAAGGAACAAGAAAACACAGTACTCAAATATTTCTAAGTGTATATAATTAACAACCTCATCACCATTTACAATATCATAGCCACAAATATTACATAGATTTGAAAAAATATGAAAATGTCTAGCATATTTTTAAGTACAAAATACAGTAAAATATTGTTCATGTGAATTGACCCAGCTTTAATAACAGTACCATTTTCTACTAGGCAACTTCAAAACACTGACTAAAAACACCATTCATTTATTTACTCATAATTGTGCTATTTAAACTAGATTCTGGTGGGCTGTTTTGTGAAGTCTTTCCTCCAGTGACTGATATAAACGTAATAATATGACAGTGGGACTGGAGCTGAATGGTCAAACATAGTTCCATTGTTAGCTGTAGTTCACTTGTTCATTTTTTCTGGTCTCTTTATTACCTGAAAACTATTAAATAGGTCTATAAGCATTGCATTTAGTTCCAAGACATTTGACAAAACATTTTAATTACGATAATATTTACTTTTGATTACTTCATGCTAGTGGGTATAAAATAATTTATTATTCTACTTTTAATTATGTTCTGGTGTGAGCTCCACCCATGCTATGCTAATTAGATGATAATGAGCTCTAGGTCAATTAAATTTCACTAAAAAATGTCCTTACCATATTTGTTCTTACCAGGGAATAGTTCCTAGTTACAATTTGTTTAATAGCTACAGTTTGGTTCCTGTTTACCACCTTTAGCCACTCCTCTGCCACCTGATTCCCTCTGCCAGACCTAAAGCATTGTATACAAAAAGGAAGGCTACAATGTTTCTAAAATATGTACTGGAGGTTAGCACACTGAAGAATGCATAGATATATAGATATATAATTACAAAACCAAACAACCCAGGTATTTTTTTCCACACAATGATACAATGATATTTTATTCATGAGATTAAAAAGAAAGACAATAGGCATTAGAGAAGGATTCAGCACATTTTTGCTTATAGGAGCAGAAAATAACTATTTCAGGTTTGGAAAACTCATGCTCTCTGTCACAACTACTCAATTGTGCTTCTGAAGCACACAAAACAATGATCATTAATATGTAAATGACTAATTATGCTTAAGTTCCAGTAAAACTTATTTCCTAAGCAAGATTTGGCATGTGAGTCAACGTCAGCTGTCTCATGATTTGGGGGAAAAAAAAAAAGAACAGAAAGAGAATAACAAAATGATGACTCCAGAAATTCTCTTTGCCCTGACTCTTCTTGATGAAAACAAAGACTCCCATGCCTACACATAGATGTTACAGTACGTGGGGCTTTCTATAATCCAGCAGTTGGTCTGAGCACAATCCAAACTACCCTAGGTTTTTAGGTACTAGGTAGCAAAAATTTCTAGCAATTGTACAGAGGCTACCACTAAATCTTAGACTCTCTAATTTCTAAACATTTCTTTTTGCCCCAAGACTTATAAAACTGTTTTGATATTGAGCCTATAAAAATGAGAAAAATAGATACCAGTATACTGGAGCATAGCATTCTGCATGGGAAGCTGAAAGAATGAGGTCCTGAAAGCATATAGGTTCATCATTCATAGAGTTATTTCTGGTAATAAGTACCAAAACCCACTGTCTGTCACACAATTTTGAATTGTATTCTGTCAATAATACCAGGATACTATTAGTGAAGTAATTGCCACCTCACCAGCAATTTTGGAAATTTTGCATATAATTTTCCTTATAAAATTAACTTTGGAACATTTTGTGCCATATACTGCTTGTTTAAAACCTTTAATTCTCACATAGGGTATGTCAGATGCATGCGTAGTGAAAATTAGGGTTATGTAGAAAAAAAAATAAACCTGAAGTCCATTCTCCTGCAGTCATTTAACCTTTCAAAAAGAATTGATCACATTTACATATTATACCATGTATGTCATCCAAGAGACATATATCCTTTTTCTAAATTACAGTCAGGAAACACGTAATGACATTTGTATCACAACCTAGGAAATACACAATGGTAAACCCGTAAGATTATAATGGAGCTAAAAAGACCCTACCCACTTATGAAATCATAGCTATCCTAATGTGGAAGAGAAATATATTCCTTGCGTGTTTGTGATGATGCTTGTATAAACCAATTTATTGTCCTGCCTTTTATATATTAGTATGCTAAAACTAATCTGTACACTACATAATATTAAATACATAATAATGATTATAAACAACTAGTTTGTGAATTTGCCAAACTATTTATTTTACTCATTATTTTAGACTAGACGTCTACTTATTAAAAAAAAAAATAGTTAACTGTAAAGTGTACCCTTAAAGATCTTCTAGTGCAATAAGACGTAGAGATAGAAGACAGTGATACTGATGACTGTGTGGGCCCTAGACTAATGTGTGTGATTGTGTCTCAGTTTTTGACAAAAAGTAAAGAAGTAAAAAATAAAATAATTTAAAAATAGAATAGGCTTCTAAAAGAAGGATATAAATAAAGAAATATTGACTATATTGGATACTTGCTTTTCCAATCTTGTGATAACTAAGAAGAGTGTGTTTCAACTCCATCCAGGTTAATACAAAAGATATAAGGTATCCATATTTTTAATGGCTTAATAGTATTCCATAGTGTACTTATACCACAGTACATTTATCCCTTCCTGGGTTGATGGGGATTTAGGTTGTTTCCACATCTTGATGATTATAAATTGAGCTGTGATAAACAATTGAGTGCAAATGTCCTTTTGATGAAAGGATGTTTTTTCTTCTGTATAGATGCCTAGTGATGGGATCATAGGATCAAATGGGAAGTCCATTTTCAGTTTTTTGAGGTTTCTCCATACTTCTTTCCAAGAAGGTTGTATGAGTTTGTAGTCCCACTATCTGTGTAAAAGTGTTTCCCCTTCTCCACATCCATTCCAGCATCTGCGGCTTTGGGACTTTTTGTGGACTATTTTCACTGAGTTTAGGTGATATCTCAGAGAAGTTTTGATTTGCATTTCTCTGATGATTAGGGGTGATGAGCATTTTCCATATGTTTCTTAGCCATTCATCTGTCTTCTTCAGTGGAGATTCTATTCACATCTCTTGCCCAGTGATAGATGGGATTGTTTATTCACATTTTTGTTGATTGATATGAGTTCTATGTAAATTCTAGTTATCAACCCTTTGTCAGATTTATAACATGCAAATATCTTTTCCTTTTTTGAAAGTTGTCTATTTGGTCTAATTCTTGTGATGTTAGCTCTGCAGAAGCTTTTTAGCTTAATTAAGTCACAAATTTTTGTTGCTGTTGTATTTTCTAAAGAAATATTCCTCATAAAATCTTTCCCTAAACCAACATCCATAAGAGATTTTCCCAACTTTTCTTCTAGGATTTTAATCACTTCATGCCTTAGTTTTAAATATTTTACCATCTTGAGTCCATTATTTGAAGTGGTGAAAGGTGTAAGTCCAGTTTTGATCTTTACATTGTGGTTTTCCAATTCTCTCAGCACCATTTATTGAATACGGATTCTTTCCCCCAGTGAATGCTTTTGCTTAGTTCATTGAGGATCAGATGGTGATAAAAGATTGATTTCATCTTTTAGTTTTCTGTTCTTTTCTATGTCTATGTCTCTATTTTTGTGCCAATATTATGCTGTTTTGATCACTGTGGACATTAAATATCCCCTGAAGTCTAGTAGAGTATGTGTCCAGCTTTGTTTTTTATTACTAGGAATTGCCTTGATTATGCAGTTTGTTTTCTGGTTTCCTGCAAAATGAAAAACTAATTTTTCCATTTCTTCAACAAATGCTGTTGGTACTTCAATGTGAATTGAATTCAATCTGTAGATGGCTTGCATAGTATAGACATTTTAATATTGTTGATTCTTCTCAGCCAAGAGCATTTGTTATATCTCTTCTTAGGGTTTTAAAATTCTCTTCGTAAAGATCCTTCACCTTTTTTGTTAGGTATATTACTGGGAATTTTATTTTCTTTGCAGCTTCTGTGAAGGGAATTGAGTCCTTGATTTGCTTCTTCAACTTGGCTGTTACTGGCATATGCAATGGCTACTGATTTGTGGACACTGATTTTGTACCCTGAGATGTTACTATATTTATTTATCACTTCCAGGGTACATGTAGTTGAGTCTTTGTTTTTTTTTTTTTTTAAGTATAAGATCATATTCTCAGAAAAGAGCAGGAGTTTGATCTCCTCCACCCCCATTTGGATGCCATTTATATCCTTCTCTTGCCTGATTGCATTGGTTACAACTTCCAGAATTATGTAGAATTGTAGCAGACACCCTTGTCTGGTTCCAGATCTAAAGTCAGTTTTGCTTCATTGGGAATTATATTGGTCATGGGTTTGTCAAAAATAACTTCAATCAGCTTAAGAAATGTGCCACCTATGCCTATATTCTTGAGTGTTCTTGTTAGAAAAAGAGGCAGTATGTGTCAAATGCTTTTTCTACATCTATTGAGAGGATAATATGGGTTTCGTTTTTGATTCTATTTATATGATAAATTACATTTATGGATTTGGGTATGTTAAACCACTCTTGCATTCCTTGGATAAAACCTACTTGATTGTGATGTATAATTTTTAATGTGGAGCTGTAATACATTTGCTAAGATTTTATTGAATATTTTTATATTGATATTCATTAGTGAAAATGGCCTGTAGTTCTCTTTTTCAGTTGGGCCCTTTCCTGGTTTTAGTATCAGGGCGATGTTTGCTTCATAGAAGGTGTTGTGGAAGGTTCCTTCCTTTTCATTGTTTTGAAATAGTTTCTGCAGTATAGGTACCAGCTCTTCTTTAAAGGTTTGATAGAATTTTGGTGTAAGGTTATCTTGTCCAGGGCTTTTGTTGTTGGAAGATTTTTTATTGTTTTTTCAATCTCAATGCTTGATATTAGTCTGTTCAAGAGATCTATTTCTTCCTGGTTTAGTGTCGGGAGATGAGGTGATTTCAGGTACTGATCCATTTCCTTCACATTGCCAAATTTCTGGGCATGGAGTTTTTTGTAGTAGTTGTAGGTAATCTCTTGTATCTTTGTTGGATCTGTTGTTATTTTCCATTTTTCATTTCTGATTGAGGTTATTACAGAGCTTACTTTTATGTTTCTAATTAATCTCACCAAGGTTTATTGATTTATCTTTTCAAAGAACATTTTATTTAATTATTTTTCTGAATGATTCTTTGATTTTCAATTTTATTTATTTATGATTTAATTTTTTTTATATCTTTTCTTCTGCTAGATATGGGATTGGATTTCTCTTCGTTTTCCATTTTCTTGAGATCCTTCATTAGGTTGTTGACGTCCCCTCTTTAGGATTGTTTTTGCAGTATGTCATAGGTTTTCGTACCTTGTGTCTTCATTATTGTTATGTTCAAGGAATAATTTTTCTTCTCTTAACTCCTCCTTGACCCAACTGTCATTCAGCATAAGTTTATTTAATTTCCATACTTTTGTATGGGGATGTAAATTTATGTTGGATATGAGTTCCACCTTTACTGTCTTATAGTTTGAGAAGATACACAGTATAATTTCAATGCTTTTAATTTTTTTGAGGTTTGATTTGTGGCCTATGATATGATCTATTTTGGAGTGTGATGTGTGGACTGAGAAGAAAATATATTCCTTACATTTGTGATGGCATGTTCTGTACGTGCCTATTAACTCTAATTTTTCTAGGGTCACATTTAAGTCTTTTGTATCTGTGTTTAGTTTATATTTAGAGGGTCTGTCTGGTTCTGTCAGAGGAATGTTAAAGTACCCAGCTATTATGGTGTTGTAGGATATCATATTGTTTAGACCAGTTATGGTCCATTTTGCAAATCAGGGTGCATTTAAGTTGGGTGCATATATACTTAAAATTGACATAGCCTCTTGTTTTATTGTTTCTTGACCAATATGAAGTGATCATCTTTGTCTTTCTTAATTTTTTTTTTTGTGGTTTTTTTTTTTTGGCTGGGGCTGGGTTTGAACCCACCACCTCTGGCACATGGGACCGGCGCCCTATTCCTTGAGCCATAGGCGCCGCCCTGTCTTTCTTAATTTTAACTGCTCTAAATCCATTTCTATTTGAAAATAGATTGTGATCCTTTCTGTCTTCTGTTTTCCGTTTGCCTAAACTATTCTTTTCTAACTCTTCACCCTGAGTTTTGTTTTGTCCTTCGAGGTTAGATATGTTTCCTGGAGATGTCACCTAGATGGCTTGTGCTTTTTTTTTTATCCAATCAGCCAGCCAGTTTATCTTAAGTGGAGAATTTAAGCCGTTTACATTTATTGAGAGAATTGATAAATGTGATGGAGTTCTATTCATCTTATTTTGTGAAAGATTATTGCTTAGTTTTTATCATCATTTGGGCCCTTGTGAAAGCTAGATTTTTGTCCTTTAGTTTCTGGATGTTTACTTTCCTGATAGTCCATTGTGATGGTCAGTGTGGAGAAATGGCCTGAATATATTCTGTAGAGTTCATCTTGTAGCACAGTTCTTCTCAAGTCATTAAAAACTCGATATCTGGGCAACGCCTGTGGCTCAGTCAGTGAGGCGCCGGCCCCATATGCTGAGGGTGGCAGGTTCAAACCCGGCCCCGGCCGAACTGCAACCAAAAAATGGCTGGGCATTGTGGCGGGCGCCTGTAGTCCCAGCTGCTCGGGAGGCTGAGGCAAGAGAATCGCTTGAGCCCAGGAGTTGGAGGGTGCTGTGAGCTGTGTGAGGCCACAGCACTCTACCGAGGGCCAAAGAGTGAGACTCTGTCTCTAAAAAAAAAAAAAAAACAACTCGATTTCTCCATTGAATTTGAAGCTTAACTTATTAGGGTATCGAATTATGGGGTAAAAATTGTTTCATTTAAGAGTGTTAAATTTAGATTACTATTCACTGTTGGCTTGAAAGATTTTAGCTGAAATGTCTACAGTCCCCCTGATGTATCTACCCTTGTAAGTCATTTAGTGGTTACTCTTGGCTATTGGCAGTATTTTTTCTTTTGCCTTGAGTTTGGACAGGTTCATTGGGTTGAGACTACCCAGAGTTCAATATCACTCTGAAAGGAATAGAATGGATCAGGATCTTTGTTGATGCTTGGGAAATTTTCATTTATGATATCCTTCAGTAGGGCTTCCATTCTTTTTGTACATTCTTCTGTTCTTTCAAGAATACCTACAATTTGGGCGGCACCTGTGGCTCAGTGAGTAGGGCACCGGCCCCATATGCCAAGGGTGACAGGTTCAAACCCAGCCCCGGCCAAACTGCAACAAAAAAATAGGCAGGCGTTGTGGGGGGCACCTGTAGTCCCAGCTGCTTGGGAGGCTGAGCCAAGAGAATCACATAAACTCAAGAGTTAGAGGTTGCTGTGAGCCGTGTGCCACGGCACCCTACCCAAGGCGGTACAGTGAGACTTTGTCTCTACAAAAAAAAAAAATAATAATAATACCTACAATTTGTATGTTGAGATGCTTTGTAAGTCCCATAATTCTCTGAGTGAATGCTTTACTTTTTCTCTGCTCTTTTCTGCTTTTTTTAACTGCCTATTTTAATTCAGGAGCCTTATTCTCTAGCTCTCAGATTCTTTCTTCTCCATGGTGTAATCTGTTATTGATTCTTTCTACTGCATCTTTAAGTTCCTTGAATGACTCCTTCATTTTTTTTCTTTTTTTTTTTTAAATATGGAATGCTTCACGAATTTGTGTGTCATCCTTGCGCAGGGGCCATGCTAATCTTCTCTGTATCGTTCCAATTTTAGTATATGTGCTGCCGAAGCGAGCACTCCTTCATTTTCTTATGCTCTGAGTTATCTTTTGTAATTTCTTCATGTTTTTCATTCATTATTTGTGTCAGTTTTTAAATTTCCTTTTTTGGTTATTCTCCAGTTTCACTTCAATTCCCTTCATTTTTTCCCATCCATATTTTAAATTTCCTTTTTGTCACGTCCATTATTTATTTATAGGTGGAATCCTCTGCAGTAGCTACATAATAATCACTTTGCATAAAAGTTAAGTCTAGGTTTTTAGTGTACCATTGCCAGAATAGTGTTCATTATACCTGATAGGTAAGTTTTGTCCCTCACAGTCTCTCACCCATTCACCTTTTTGGTTTCTAAAGACTTTTTTTTTTTTTAAGGTTAGCACTTAGCAGAGACTCTCTTAATTATTCCATGATTAAAAACATAAAATGTATACATATATGGAGGTTTTTGTGTGCATGTTTGTTCACATATATAAAAATATATATGCATACATGTGTATATGTATTAAAAATAGAGTAGCTGATATTATTTCAATTTTTAAGCCTTAAGTTTTAATTCAACAGTCAAGAAAAAGATCAGTACCTGATTTTTCCTTTCCGTATTTCATTTGCACAGATATTAAACTTTTGAGAGTATATTGCCTATGTTCATAAAGTATAATATTCTTTTCTCATGTAAAATGTATGATAGCTTTTGGTATTCAGGTAATATTGTCTTCAACTGTGCTACAAGATGAGTTTGGCAGAATCCTATTTTTTTATTTTCTGATACAGTTTGTCCATTATTGACTTTTTTTCTTTAAAGTGTTAGAAGTCACCAGTGAAAGCAGTAAATGGGCACTAAATATTACTTATGAGAAAATACTTGATTTATTATCTAGATATAGAAATATTCATATTTTTTCTGTTCTTATTCCTGAAATGTTATTGATTTGTGGTTTATAAGGCCATGTTCATTTCATTTAAGCTTAAAAAATGCTTAACATGATTTTGATCCCCATATTTCATATTTGTCCTATTAATGTCTGTAGAAGTTATAGATTTATGTTTTTCTTATCTAATATTGGTATTTTATGAATATATATACATGTATGTCTGTGTTTCTCTTTTATCTTGATTAGTATATACATGGTTTTAGATAAATTTTAGCTACTAAACTGTTCTAAGAACAAAACTTTGACTTTTTAAAATTCTGTTTTACTTCTGCTTATTTTGATTTTAATTAGCCTTTTTTTCTCCCCTTTTTAAAGATGACTCCCTAGGTCAAAATTTAAAATTATTCTTAATTATCAGTATAAATATTATTATAATTTTCCCGCCAATCCATTTTAACAGTACCTTGTTGGTGGTTCACCAGGGATAGGTAAGAAAATGGACATGGCAGATTCTGTGTCTTCCAATGACTGCAAGTCAAGTAGGTTTCAGATGTTGAATTCTGCCAAGATCAGTTTTTAGTAAAATGAGAGAAATACCTTGGCTGTCTCACACATTCTTTCTAACACAGCACAAATTTAAATCTGACCTTCATTCTCTCTGTCTATCCTCAATTCTGTAGCCATGACTTCCAGATAAGTTTCCTATAGTCTGACCCAACCAAAATACCCAGCAGCCCTCTACCAAGAACTCACAGGAAATAGTGTTTTTCTTGACAACCACCTACCCCACCTCCTGCATATTTTTGTCTGCCCTGGCATCTATCCCAAGATTATGGATAGGTCTCTGTCCTTAAATTTTATCTATACTTTCTTTATTCAGTAGAACATCCCTCACCCTGAACTATTTTGAAATTTAGAGCCTTTTATCAAAGGCTTGCAATTTCCCTTGTTAGTAATCTAGGATAAAAATGGAATTCATCTAATGAGTTTTCCTCTTATTAATCACAATTTTCTACTACTTGCCTCAACACTGTTATATGTTTTGCCCATCATTATGGTTGTTTACATTGGGGTACCAGTTGTTGTTTACATTGGCCCAATGCCATTTGTTCTATCACACTAGCAGAATAAAGTGAATAAAGTAGATATCCCTCCAGATTTTTAATTCTATAATAAACGAACTTTCAAAAGAAATCTAACACAATACAATTGTGACTTCTAAATACACAAGTTACCAAACATTAATGAGTAAAAAATTACTACGATTCTATTATGTTTTCTAAATTTTTACATCACTTTCCATTATGAATAAATAAAATAACATTTTAGTGGACTTTTAAATCCTCTGTTTTACTATATAATATCACTTAGAAAAAAACATTTTCAAGGGTAAAGAAAACTTTCATATATTTTAGAAATTCACTAGTATGAAATGTTACAACATAAATGAATGATGATTTAATTTATAAGTAGTCATTTGATTCACCTACAATGGCACTAAAATTTTTAATAGAACTTGCTGTGCCATTATTATTCATTATTCACAATGTGATGTAAATGGAATTAGTGTCTCAGAAAGGTTAGGATATAGATAAATCCATACCATAAAGAACTTATAATTCTAAAATCCTTTTAACAAGCTAGCCACCATTCAACCCCTAGGCACTCATTAGAATAAGATAGCTTGTGATCACTATTCTATTTGGCATTAGGAGTGTAAAGAAATGCAACTAGATAAAAGTTATAATATAATTCAAGAATATATTTGAAAAATTGAAAACAAAACTTATAATACTTTGACAGATTTGCATTGTTATTTTAAGTTTTAAATGTATGAATATTGCCAGAATGGTTTATAGTTATAGCAGAAGAGTAACATTTCATCTAAAACTTAATGTTATTTTAACTTTTTTTACATGATAACTAGAGCTGGCAATAGAGATAGAGCAATCTCTGGTACTTGAACAATTTGACTGAAGTGAATAAATTTGTGATTTTTTCCTATACTTTATAGTTTAATGAAGATTATTCTCCCTGAGTCTGGTTACCAGTTGCTTGTCTACTCAATCTTGTAGGTCCTTAGATATTTCTATTTTAAAACTTATGGTTATAATGAGAAATAAATGTGATGAATCAGAATAGTTCAAAATTGCGAGGAAATTAAAAATACATAATGAACATTGGAATCATTACAGCTGCTTCATTTAAAACATCATTCCAGGGGTGGTGCCTGTGGCTCAAAGGGGTAGGGCACCGGCCCCATATACTGGAGGTGGTGGGTTCCAACCTGGCCCCAGCCAAAAACTGCAAAAAAAAAAAATCATTCCAGGGAAGGTGGAATAAACAAACTTTTTATGTAACATAAGAATGTAGAATATCCTTTTCCCGATGTAATTCTATTGAATGGATAATCTAAGAAATTATCTTTAATACTTCATCATTTGAGAATAATACAGTTTTCTTTTTAAAAAGCTTGTGAGTGGAAAATATAGTTTTTCTTACACTGCATGAAAAAGTTAACTTTTAAGAAAATGCTAAACCATTTTTAAGAGTTACAAAGAAAGCACAGAATTATCTTCTTCTGTAGAGGCTTGAAGAGTTCTTTAGCCCACTGCCTCTGACAGTGTGAATAATATACTGTCTTATTTGCAACACAGGTTGAGTGTAGAGATATCAGGGCTCAGGAATGAATGAGTGGGTAGTAGCAGACTCATGCCTCATCAAGTTTGCAAGTAGGAGTAATATGCCCTTGTTTCTCATGGCATTCTAGGCTCTCATCCTCCTTACTCCACATCTAGGGGGCATGGTATAAGAAAAAGTACCCCAGTATCACTGAATAGAATTGGGGATGCTACTTAGATGATCAAAAAAGTTTAATGTCTCAAGTTTCTGTATTATATTCTGTACATTAGGACCACTTCAAACTACTTTTAATAAACATATGCTGTATTCATTCTACCATGACTTTATCCTTCTTTTGAAATTTCCCCTATATGAAAAGCTTGGCAAGTTGGGTTCAAAGGTTCCTTTCACTCAGGAAGGAGAATTTTGGCCATATCTGCTAGTTTTGTTGGGGAGGAGATAATAAAAGATCATTTTATCTTCCTGAGGTTCTTTTTTCCTTCCATTGTTTTTCTCATCAAGGACCAAGATTAGAATATGTTTCTAACAGACACGTGGAGTGCCAAAGTCAGATTTAGAATTAATCATACTTGGGATTTTCATTTAAGACAAAGGGGATTAAACCCTCTAATAATTAATAGTATGCTTTTTTTTGGAAGATCCCTTATACTGTTGAGTTCCTAAATCTGCAGTGAATGGAGACAAGTGGAAGCTTTTCAAAATAAAGAATCCCAATTTTGCTGAAATTCTTCATTAAAGAAGGGTGAAGAGGAATTAATGCAAGTTATTAATATTTGTGTTAAAAGCAAGTTATTTCAAATATGGGGCTTTTCCCCCTATACTCTCGCTGAGAACTATGATATTGAATTTCCAATCTGATAATAGTATAAACCCTGAAACATGGCATTTGTCAGCATTTTAAGAAAGTCCTGTAATGGAACTTTATAATGGAGAAAATATTAATGGCTCCTTCATTTATTTTAACATATTTAGGTATATTATAATAAAATATGAAAAGCTACCAGACATGACACACTATTAATAATGTACTATTAAGGGACAGTAAATTACAAAGCAATTCATGCAATGTGATTTTTTTTTAAAAGAAGATTAAATTCCAGTCTGTGTATGGTGTGTATGAATTTCAAGGTCTCAAAAGCTTTGACAATTGTGAAGTGCAAAATATTGGCTTTACCTTACTTGTAAGTTTTATTTTTGTGTATATTTTGCCATTTCCAATGTCAGAAATGTGTTTAATAATAAGGTATCATAGTTTTAACAGGTATGGTTTCAACTCAGTGGTATACTGTAATATCAATGATCTTATAGATCTCATCAAATGCCATTTTTAATGAGGATTTTCTTATTTCTACCTGATAGCAAAAAATAATCTAGTCACAGTTTCTCATTCTAGGTCAATACATTTTTTGTCAATTTCTACTTATTTTTGTCTTGGGCATTTTTCTCTATGAATCTATACCAGTGGTTCTCATACAGAAGTTATTTTTTTTTCCAAGAGTACATTTGGAAAGTAGTCTTTCGAATGTAGTGGTAGTACATTGTAGTACAAAGTACAAAGTAGTACATTGTAATACAAAGTAGTAGTCTTTCCACTGTAGTAGTCTTTTTTTCCAAGACTACTTTTGGAAAGTAGTCTTTCCAATGCCTGCAGTTATTTTTTGATTATTATACAGTTGTTTAAATTTATTCAGTCTCAAATGTCAATAGAGCCCAGGTTGAGAAATTCTGGTAGGGTAGTTCTCTGCTGTGGGGAGCAAAATTGTCCTCCCAAAATTATTCAGACTCTGTGTTAGGAGTCATTTATAAGAAGCCCAGTGTTTGGCCATTTCAGGGAAAGCACAACACAAATCTCACAACTCTTTCTACATGTGACCTAGAACATGTAAGGTACAACATGGTCTTTACTGAAATCAGTGTTTTCAACTTTGTCTCTCTCTAGAATCATATAAGAAATGGTAAAAATGCTGATGCCTCTGTTCCACCTCCAGAAACTTTGAGGCAGTTGGCCTGAGCAGTGGGATTTTTAAAAGTCTCCCAGGTGATATTCACTTCTGTAATGTCTTTCTTCTTGTGATTAGATAGAATTTTTTCCAGCAGAATTAACTTACTTTTGAGTCTAATTTAATATGACGATGATGACTTATAAGCCTACAAATTAGAAAAATGTCATTTTATTCATTAGTATTCTAAAAACTCCCCTCTCAGCTGGGTCAAGGGGCTTGCTCCTGAAATCTGAGTACTCTGGGGGGGCAAGGCGGGAGGATTGCTTGAGCTCAGCAGTTTCAAACTAGCCTGAGTGAGAGCAAGACCCTGTCTCTACTAAAAACTAAAAAATTAGCTGTGTGTTGTGGTTGGCACCTGTAGTCCCAGCTATATGGGAGGCTGGGGCAGTGGCATTACTTGAGATCAAAAGTTTGAGATTACAATGAGCTAGGCTGAAGTCATGGCACTCCAGCCTGGGCAACAAAGTGAGACTCGGCCTCAAAAAAATAATTACATAAAAATAAATAAATAAATAAATAATAAAAAACTCCTTTGTGAGGCAAAGATTGTCCTACTTTTTATAATCTGTGAGGTAATATCAGAAAAGTAAGTATTTGTGATTTGATGCTGTATGTGTGATATCCAGAAGTGACATACAATCTCTAGAGTATTAGACAAAATCTCAATGCCTAATTAATATTACTATGATTTGGGGGTAGTACAATTATTTTTCCACAGAGCATTCTTTAATGGAACCTTATAACACTTTTATGTTAATAGTACAATATATGGAGTGTGGTGTAATTGTAGAATTATTTTTTGCACTTTTATATATATATAAAGTATATGTGTGCATTTCATATTTATGATATAGAATATTTAAATTATATGATAATTTATAATAATAATACACTTTAAATAAGTATGTATGATAGAAAATTTGTTATATTTACATGACAGATTCAATTTTTATATACACTATGCTAGAGTAAATTGCAGTGTTAATAGTTTAAAGACAGAAATTTTTCAGGATAAAAATATGTGAGTTTTATTTTCCATTAAAATATTGTGGTGGAAAGTACTACTAGGTAGCTGAAAGTATATAAAGTAGTTCATAATATGGTGAAACTATTTATATAAATTTATCAATCTTCTATAGTTAGATGGTGCTAATGATTTAACAATAAGTGGTCCTTTTCTCTACCATGGCAAACATTAAAAGGGAAAGGGTAAACAATAAGAGGTGACCTTTGGAGTAATCACTAATTGCATTTATGTGGCAAAAAGTAGAAGAGGACTAATAAAAATAGAGGAACAATCAGAATTACAACTGGTTATCACCTGCTATAGAAGGCAATAGAGGAGGGCATTTAAGGTGGAGATAATGTATTAGAAAAATGTTAAAAGGAAATGTAAAATAGGGGCAAAACAGCATGAGTTATGGACTTTGGTATAAGTAAGATAATAGCTCTATAAAAGACAGAGATAAATTTCCAAAGTTCCTTTTGTTGTTCATTTCTAGTTTTATTTATAATTAACTAAGATTCATACCATGGATGCAAGAATGTTTCTGCAAATGTAAATCAATCAGTGTGATACAACATATCAACAGAAGAAAGGTCGAAAACCACATGATCATTTCAATTGATGCTGAAAAAAGCATTTGATAAAATTCAAAAACCTTTCATGATATTAAAAAATCTAAAAAATTGAGTATAGACGGAAGTTGGCTCAACAGGATAAAAAACCATATATTGTAGGCCCATAGCAAGTATCATACTGAATGTGGAAAAATTGAAAGCCTTTTATGAAACCCAGAACAATACAAGGATACCCATTCATCATTGCTATTCAACATAGTGCTAGAAGTTATAGCTAGAGCAATCAGACAAGAGAAAGAATTAGAGGTCATCCAAAGTGGAAAAGAAGAAGCCAAATTATCCTTCTTTGCTAATGATATGACCTCATATCTAGTGAAATCTAATGAATACAGAAAACTATCACATTAGAACTAATAAATTTAGTAAAGTTGCAACATACAAAATAGACATGCAAAAATCAGTAGCATTTCTATATGCCAACATTAAACATAAAAGTAATTCCATTTATAATAGCTACAAATAAAATGAAATAACCTAAAAATAAATCTGACCAAACAAATAAAAGATCTGTATGATAAAAACTACAAAACATAGAAATTGAATGGGACACAAAATAGTATAAAGATATTCCATACAATCTATGCATTCAATGCAATCCCCATGAAAATACTAATGACATTCTTCACAGAAATAGAAAATAAACCTAAAATTTGCAGGAAACCCTAAGACCTGAAATAGCCAAATTCATCCTGAGCAAAAAGAACAAAACAGGAGAAATTGTATTGCTTAACTTCTAATTATAGTACAAAGCTATATCAATCAAAACAACATGATACCAGACACAGAGTAGACAACAGAGAAATAAATCCAAACACCAGAGAATTTATCTTTGCCAAATTTTCCAAGAACATACTCTGGGAAAAGGTAGTCTCTACAATAAGTGATGTTTGGAAAACTGGATGTGCATGTATAGAATAGTGAAACTAGACCTTTATTTCTTACCTTATATAAAAATCAAACCAAAATGGGCTAAAGACTTAAGACTTAAAACTATGAAACTACTAAAAGGAAACATTGGGGAAAAGCTTCAGGACATTAATCTGGGCAACTTTTTTGTTGTTATTGTTAAGTAATACCTCTAAACACAGACAACTAAAGCAAAATTAGACATATGAGATCACACATCAGGCTAAAATTTTCTGCACAGCAAATAAAACACTGAACAAAGAGAAAAGTCCAATGGAATTGGAGAAAATATTTGCAAATTACTAATCTGCCAAGAGATTGATAGCTAGAGTATATAAGGAGTTCCAATAACTAGATAAGAAAAAAATTATGTAATCCAAATAAAAATGGGCAAAATATGCAAATAGATATTTTTATTTTTTCTTTCTTTTTTTTTTTTTTGAGACAGAGTCTCACTTTATTGCCCTCAGTAGAGTACTGTGCCATCATAGCTCACAACAACCTCCAACTCCTGGACTTAGGCGATTCTCTTGCCTCAGCCTCTCGAGTACCTGGAACTACAGGAATCTGCCACAATGTCTGGCTATTTTTTTGTTGCAGTTTGGCAGGGCCGGGTTTGAACCCGCCACCCTCAGTATATGGGGTTGGTGCCCTACTCACTGAGCCACAGGAGCTGTCTGAATAGACATTTTTCAAAAGAAGACATACCAGTTATCATCAGGTATTGAAAATAATGCTCAATATCATTAGTAATCAGAGAAATACAAATTAAAACTGTGTGAGGTATCATCTCATCACAGTTAAAATTAGTTTTATCCAAAAGACAGACAATAACTAATGCTGGTGATAATATAGAGAAAGGGGAGAAGATAAATTAATGATAGCACTATAGAAAATGTATGGCGGTTTTTCAAAAAACTGAAAAATAGAACCATCACACCATCACATGATTCAACAATCTCACTGCTAGGTATATATCCAGAATGTGAACTCATTATACCAAAAAGATATCTGCATTCCAATGTTTATTGTGGTCAAATGAAATAAGCCAAGCAAAGAATGACAAATAGCACATATTCTCACTATAAGTGGCAATTAAATATTAAAGGACTATTGTTGTCTAGAAGACAGAGAGTAGAATGATGGTTACCAAAGTCTGGAAAGAGTAGCACTGGGGTGTTTGGAGGTAGTGTGATAACAGTGGATAAAGTATGAATAGTTAGATTCAAATGTATAGCTACCTAGATTGAAAGAACAGTATTTGAAAACGCAACAAAGTAAATATAATCAACACTAAGTTAGTGCTTATTTTAAAATAACTAAAAGTGGAATTGGAATATTAATAACATAAAGAGGGGTTTTTTGCCTGATGTAACATATTCCTAAATTACCCTCATTTGGTTAATTCATATTGTATGCCTATATCAAAACTTCATATTTATCCTATAAAGATATACAACTTTTATGTACAAATAATAACTAAAAGTTTAAAAAGGAATAAAAATGAAACAACTGAAAATCAGTCAATAAGTGAAGCTCCTACATACAAAGTATGATAATATATTTTGATAACACAAAAGTAAAGGACTGTACCTTGAGAGGATAGCCATGTACAAATGCAATATATATCTACTTGCTTTAAGCTTTTGATTTCTAATTATCATATGTATATATGTATATGTATACATGTATCTATCTATATATCTGTATCTTTGTATATATGTATATGCATTCCTAGAGAAAGGAATATTACAGACTAAGCTTAATTATGAAGGAAAAGAAAGATAGGGCCTGTAAAAGCTAAATAAAAAAGAGAGAGAGAGAGAGAGAGAAATTCAACCATTAAGTGTTAAAAAAATAATTGAAATACCCTGAGAAAATAAAAGACAACTTAAGTTACTATTGCATAGTGGTTAAGAAGCATTGGTGGTCACTTAACTTTCACTAAAGTTACTTAAATGAAGAAGAAAAAGTAGTAAAGAAACATTTTATAATGTTACAGTACAGGTGATATAATTTTAGAGTGAATTCGAGGTTGACTAAGACTTGCCTTTGTGTATTCCAATATTTTCCTCATAATTACCATGTGTTATTGAATGTAAACTAAAAGTTGCAACTAGTTTGGTAAAATAAAACTAAATGTTTATCCTAAGGCATCTAAATTGGGCCTAAATTTACTTTCTCAAATTAGAAAGTACATGATAAACTTCAATTTATTTCTCTTTACACAAGCAATGAGAAATACATGTCTGGAACATGTCCTGTGTGTGAAGCAAAAGCTTTCCTCCTCTGTGAGATCATGGATGAGGTTCTCAGAAAAGCATAATTAACTCCAAATATATTAAAGAGGAATCCAAAGTAAATTATGGTGGAATTGATCATGGTATTTCCTTTTGCTTCTTCTTTTCCTATCTCAATCCTAGTTACCTTTTCCTTAGTAAACTATAGAAAGTGACATTCATATACTGATCAAGCTAGAACTAATTAAACATTCCTGTATGAAATTTCGTGTGTAAATCTTCATTGTCAAATAAAATTAGGGAAAGCAGATGATATCACAAGGAATGAAATCTCTGGTATATGCTTAATATACAAAAAATGTCTAAAGTCCTTAATTATTTATTTTCTAAATTTAATGCCTAATTGACTTGGTTTTCTATTCACTTTTGATCTTGGAACAACCACATTGTAAGATTGCACGTCTATCCATGTGGATGTAAACAGGGTAGAATATTGAAAAATAACCTTTTCATAGTTAAAAAAGGAAACACAGGAAGCTAAAAACCAGCCTCTCTTTGTGTAGATATCTACAGGTGAGAGCAATAGTACTTAGAAGTCTTTAAAGTCAGAATAATTGTAATGTGAATATTCCATATTACTTGTTGTATATGCTTGACAATTTATTTAGACATCTTGGTATTTAAGTTTCTTCGGTTAAAAAAAGAGAGAGAGAGAGATGTGATAGCAATGGATCAAACCTGTAAGGTACTAATTACTGCCTAGCCCAGGGAAACCAGGAGATTTCTGCATCAAGTTAATAAGTTGGATTAAGCTTTTGTGTATGCATCAGTGACCTATAGTTTTATAATAACATATTATGAATGCATGAAGCACTCTTTTCCAACCCAAGTAAAGATTGCCTGAAACAACAACATCAAAAAGGACGTTAACAATCATTAAAAAATTCATTGTTATTTGTGTAATGTTTGAATAAACATCAGTAAAAATATACTAATATTTTTATTAATAATTATAAATTACAGGTGACGATAATAATGTAAACAGCAACAATTAAATATAGTAAATATTTGTTTATTCTTATTATTGGAGATTGTTTTTCTTATAATATGAGGGTAAAAACAATGTAGAAAAATTTTGGTGGTATTCAGAAGTAACTGTTCATAATCTAGGTTAAGCTTTGTTTTAAAATTTGTTTTTGAACTTGTCATCCTATTTGACTTAGTTTTCCAGCTGCCTCATTGACCATTTATCCCCCTCAGTCCTCCAACAGGATCTCCTCTTGTTTCAAAACCATGAGTGGAAAGAACCAAGTGCATGTTCTCCTAGGTTAATATAATCAAGCTACACAATGGGGCTATATTACCCTGTTTCCCCGAAAATAAGACAGTGTCTTATTTTAAGGTGTGCTCCCAAAGATGCGCTAGGTCTTATTTTCAGGGGACGTCTTATGTTTCCTGTGAGTTGGTCTTATTTTTGGAGGATGTCTTATTTTCGGGGAAACAGGGTACCTCTATTTTCTGACTGATTTATGTGCAAACATCACTGAGGATAACCTGCAAACAGAGTAATGTGTTTTCAGATATAGATATTCTATGCATCTAAATCAAGCAAGTTTTAAATATAGGCAGAATAGATAATTACATAGGATTTCAATTCAAAAGGAAATTAATCATTTCTCCAAGTAATTGGTTAATGTCAGGCTGGAAAGATTTTTTTTTAATCATTTGGAAAGCAGTGGCTCATTACCAGCCAATAAATGGTGTGGTTTGTTTTCAGTATCCTGTGATTTATTTCTTAACTATATTATCTAGATAAGAATTTCTAGAGAATTGCATCTTAGTCTCCCTTCATGATGACTAGAGATATATAATAGTTTTATAATATTTTTAATAACATCTTGGACATATATAGTGATAACAAGTTAGTCCCTAAAACCCTTTTAATGAGATTTGTGATAAATCCTCAACATTCTATAATTTTTACTATATTTCAGGTAGAGTAAACTTAGTATAAATGGGTATATGTGTGTGTGTGTCTGTATTTCTCTGTGTGTATGATTATTGACGGGAAATCTCAGGTAAAAATATTAATGATAGTTATAAGAAAACCACTTTCAATATCAGCTTATTTTAATTTGTTATTTTTTTAACTATTGCATACAGTATGTAAATATTTTAATTTAGATTTCTTAAAATTTTAATTTCAATATAAAGTTCAAATTAGGTAGACAATTTAAAACAACTCATTATTATGTGTTTTATAGCATATAATATTTTATAAATCCATAGAATATTGTTTGCAGATCTGAAGTCAGAGTATAAAATAAAGATTATCATAAATTGATTTGACCCTATATTTTCTATTAAATAGAAGCAACAATGTTCTATGCCCTATGTTGTAACAAAGCATGATTACTTGTAAAGATATTTTAGAAAAGATTAATGAAAGTTTGAAAATAAAATGTTTTATGCCAAGATTGCAAGTTAAATATATGAAACCCTTGGTTGAATAAAAAAAGGTTTCTATAAATTCTGTCTAAATTCTTTATTACCATGAATCTATGTGGATAATATTGCTATGCTCAGTCTGGAAAAAAATATTTAACTCAGAGTTCGACAACTACTGCTGATTACATAAGTATCAAATTTTCCATCTAGAAGACAGAGTTGTGAACCTTGCCTTCTTCATACAGCTTTGTGCCTGTTTACACAGTTTTGTTTTCCTTTGGCCCAGTAGGTGGCACTTATATGATATTCCATTCAAACTAAAAACAGTCTCAACAGCTAGTCCCAGCTGAATCATGTCACAATCTACAGCTTTTCTTCCTTTCCCAGAACTGAACCTCAGCTATTAGAATTCAAATAACATTTACCTTTATTTTAAAATATAAATTTATAATTATATGCATATTATATAAATATAAAATTAATATTCTGTCCTGAAAGCTAAATGTGATTAAATTCCAAGAAACATAATGTAGGAGAGAGGAGCAGAGCAAGATAGCTGAATAGATAACTCCAGCAATTGTCCTTCCAAATGAACACCTAATTCAACAACAAGGTGTGCAAGCGAGCACCTTCAGAAGAACCAAAAATAGAGTGAACTATTGTACTACAAGGAAATAGGCACTGAAAAGAACAGAAAATACAGTCTTGCATTGCCTACAGCATGCTTCCCAACCTCACCAGCAGAGTTGTACCAACACAGCAAGTGGAGAAAAATCTTTGTGTCCAGGGGAGGGAAAATGAAGTGACTTGAGAAACTTTGAATTTAAACTCATAGCTTCCCTGTCACAGAAACAAAGGGCAGGCAGAATTCTTCTGGTGCCCATGGGAGCATTTTGACTAGTTCAGCCAGAGGAAAATTCTCTGCCCCCAAACCAGAGTTCCTGGTTGCCCCATCATTAGCAGACAAAGTGCAGGTAGAGGTATACACTAAATTTGTAAGGCAGTTGGGCCACAAGGGCTGCAGTCCATGGCCAGTGGAGTTGCCGTGCTTGTGACCCAGTTACACATCAACAACTGTGACCAAGCCAGTGTCTGTGTCAGCCTTCCGCAAAACCAACAGTGTGACTCAGGGAGTGGCTTCTTCCACTTATAGGAAGGGAAGAGTTCGGAGGACTTTTTGTTGCATCTTGGGTACTAGCTCAGTAATAGTAAAATAAAGTAATAATCAGACTCCTGAGTCTAGAACTTAGTTCCTGGATGCCATTTCTACATCCACCCTGGGTAAGAAGGAAACATGATACCTTAAAGGGAAGCATGCAGTCTCAGCAAGGTTTTACCACTCTCTGACTAAAGACCCCTTTAGGAGTAAGCAGGCAACAATCACCACTAGCTTTGGGCAAGACTAGGCTGTATCACGTGTAACCTGGCACTCATGGCCACAAGTACCCACATCAATACTCCCTAACTCTAGCAGTCCAGAGCAGAGAATGAAGAAGAGAGTGAGAGACTTTGCCTAGAAATCCAGGGACTTCTTACTTAAGCTTACCAAAGTGGTACCACCAGGAGTCTGCAAGAATCACAGAATCACTGGGCCTGTGGCATCCCCACTGTTAATATGGCTGCAGGTACCAAGGCTTAGATCACAAGATACAATTCCCTTTGAGTATCTTCAAAGCCTTCTTATGGGTTCAAACAAGCCCAGAGTGTGAAATTTAAAATAACTAACTCTTCAATGCTTGGACATTGATGAACATCTACAAGCATCTAGAACATCCATAAAGACATGACCTCACTGAACAAATTAAATAAGGTACCAGTGATCAATCCTGGAGTAATGGAGATAGGTGACTTTTCAGACAAAGAATTTGAAGTAGATATCCTGAAAAAGTTCAATGACTGTGGGGGAAATATAGAGAAGGAATCAGAATTCTATCAGAAAAAAAATTAACAAAGAAATTTGAAAAATAAAACCAAATCAAGCAGAAATTCTAGAGTTAAAGAATTCAGTGCATAAACTGAGAAATACACCAGAGTCTCTCAAGAGCAGAATTAATCAAGCACAAGAATTAATGAGCTTGAAGAGAGATTGTTTGGAAACACACAAAGGAGAAAAAAGAAAAAGGATAACAAATGAAGCATACTGACAAGACATAGAAAATATGTCAAAAAAAGGAAATGTAAGAGTTATTGATTTTAAAGAGGAAGTAGAGAAAGAGAGAGTAAAGTAGAAAGTTTATTCACAGAGATGATAATAGAGAAACATGTAAATATTCAGGTACAATAAAATCATAGAACATCAAGTAGATTTAACCCCCCAAAAGCGACCTCAAGGCAAGTAATGATTAGGTTCCTAATGTCACAGAAAAAGAAAAGATCTTAAGGAACTCAAGAAAAAAGAAACCAATAGCATGTAAGGGAGCTCCACTACTCCCTTAGCAGACTTCTCAATGGAAAGCTTACAGGCCAGAAGACAGTGGGAAGACATATTCCAAGTAGTGAAAGAAAAAAATGAAACAAATAAATAACGATAATGACCGGCTCTGTGCCCATAGCTCAGTGATTAGGGCGATGGCCACATACACCAAGGCAGGCAGGTTCGAACCTGGTCCGGACCTGCTAAACAACAATGACAACCACAACAACAACAACAAAAAATAGCTGGGCATGTGGTGGGCACCTGTAGTCCCAGCTACTTGGAAGGCTGAGGAAAGAGAATCGCTTAAGCTCAAGAATTTGAGGTTGCTGTGAGCTGTGATGCCACAGCACTCCACCAAGGATGACTTAGAGAGACTGTTTCCAAAATTAAAAAAAAAAAAATCTTACATCTTGCAAAAATATGCTTCAAACATGAAGTATAAGTATTTTCCCAAACAAATTAAAGTGGAGGGATTTTATTAACACCAAAACTGTCCTATAAGAAATCATAAAGGGAGTTCTCCAATATGAAAGAAAGGGAGTTGAGTGAACAATAAAAACCTTCTGAATGTATACAAATCATTGGCAACAGTATGGAGACATATACAGAATATTCTATTGCTCTAATTATAGTGTATAAACCACTTATATCTTGAGTAGAAAGGCTAAAAGACTAACCTATAGAAAACAATGATCACAACTTTTTGAGAGATAGATAGTAAAGAAATATATATGTGTATATGTATATAAATATGTATATAAACAAAAAGGTAAAAAGCAACAGAAGGTAGAATTAAAGGGTAGAATTTCTGTTAGATTTATCTTTGCTTGTTAGTTTGTAAGGAGAGTTCTCATATGTTTAATTTGGTATAAAACAATTTTTTGAAAGCCTCGTGGCAACCTCAAATCAAAAAAACCCACAACAGATACACAATAAATAAAAAGCAAGAAATTACAACACCCTACTAGAGAAAATAGTTGTTAACAAAAGAATACAGGAAGGAACTAAGAAAGAAGGAGAAAACCACAAAACAACCAGAAATTAATAACAGCATGGCAGTAGTAAGTCTTTATGTACTATTAATAACATCGGCTGTGAATGTTCTAAATTCTCCAATAAGAGCAGAGAATTCCTGGTTGGATTTTTTAAAAGCTAATTTTCCATTGTCTGCAATAGACATACTTCACCTATAAAGCTCAAGAGATTGAAAATAAAGGAATAGAAAAATATATTTCATGCAAATGGAAAAAGAGAAGCAGGAGTGATCCTTTCATCATTGGATACTTTCATTATGATATTTTTATAAACTACATTTCAAGACAAAAAAGTATAAAAAAAGAAAAAGAAAGTCATTAATAATAACAAAGGAGTCAATTTAGCAAGCAGATATAATATTTTTAATATATACACACAGAACACTGGAGTGCCCAAATATATAAAACAAATATGTACTATCAAAGCTAGATAGAGAGATAGGCCCTAACATAATAATTATTGGATCTTAACACTACCCTGTTAGCATGAGACTGATTGTCTTGACAGAAAGTGAACAATGAACATTGGACTTAACGTGCAGTATATAGCAAATGAACCTAGTAGATATTTACAGAATGTTTCATCTGACAGCTGCAGAATGCACATTCTTCTCAGCTCATGGATCATTCCCAAGGATAGATGACATGTTCCGCCACAAAACGAGTCTGAAAACATCCAAAAAATTTAAAATCACACCGACTATTTTCTCTCATAACAGTGGAATAAAACTAGAAATCAATAACAAGACCAGTGAAAAATATACAAACGCACTTTGTATATTTGGCTCTTCGGCACTTCGTGCTCTTTCCAGATCCAAATAAAGTGTAGAATTATTTATTTCTAGATCTGTGAAACATGACATTGGTATTTTAATGGGGTTTGCATCGAGTCTGTAAATCAATGTGGGTAGTATGAACATTTTCACAATGCTGATTCTACCAGTCCATGAGAATGATTTGTTTTTCCACATGTTTGTATAATCTGCAATTTCTTTCCTCAGTGTTGTGTAGTTTTCTTTGTAGAGGTCTTTCACTTCTTTAGTTAAGAATATTGCTATACAATTTATGCTTTTTGTAGACATTTGAATCTTTGATTTCAGTCTCAGCTTGATGGCTATTGATGTATAAGAATGCTACTGATTGTATGTATTTGTTACTTGATACTTTGACTACTTTATTAATTCTAGGAGTCTCTTGGTGCAATTTTTTGGTTTGTCTAGATACATAATTGTATAATAATCAAACAATGGTAAGTTCACTTTCTCTTTTCTGAATTAGATATCCTTAATTTTTTTCTCTTCCTGATTATACTAGCTCAGACATCCACCACTATCTGGAATAAAACTGGCAATGTTAGGAATCCTTATCTCTTCTACTTCTTAGAGGGAATGCTTTCAATTTTTCCCCATTCAGTATAAAATTGGCTGTAGATTTGCCATATATGGCTTTTATTATTTTGAAACATGTTCATTCTATATTCATGTCTATTTTTGTGGTTTATTATCATTAAGGGGGGCTGAAATTTGTCAAATAACTTTTCTGCAATTATTAGCATGGTCATATGATCATTGTTCTTGCTTCTGTTTTTGTGGTGAATCACATTTATTTATTTTTGCATGTTAAACCATCCTTGCATTCCCTGGGGTGAACCTACTTTGCCATGGTTGATTTTTTTTAACGTGCCTTTGAATTTAATTTCTAGAGAATTTTTGCATCTATAATCATAAGTAATGTTGGTGTGTAGTTTTCTAGTTTGTTTAGTTTTTCCTGCCTTTGGTATCAAGGCGATATTGGCTTCATAGAATGAGGTGGGGATGATTCCCTCCATCTCAATAATATGGAATAATTTCAGGAGTATGGGGACATACTCTTCATTGTAGGTTTGATAAAATTTGGCTGTGATTTCATCTAGGTCTTCCTTTTTTTGGAAAATTTTTTATTGTTTCGTCTTGCTGCTTCTTATTGGGCTGTTCATGATTTCTATTTCTTCCTTATTTAGCTATGGGATGTTGGGGCATGCTGTGTGCTTCTGGGAATTCTTCCATTTCCTTGATGTTTTTGAGTTTGTATAGATATTTTCATTATATTCACAGAAGATATTTTGTATCTGTAGTATCTGTGGTATCTTCTGATTAAGCTTACTTGACTCCTTTATCTTCCATTCCTGTATAATCTAGAAAGAGGTCTTTCAATTTTATTTATCTTTTCAGAGAACCAACTTATTGTGTCATTGATCCTTTACTGTACTTTTTTGTTTTTGTTTGTTTTCATTCCAGTTTATTTAGTTCCACTCTAACTTCAATCATTTCTTTTCTTCTGCTAGTTTGGGGTTAGGTTTGCTCTTCCTTTTCTAGTTACTTGAGAGGTGTCATTAGTTTTTTATTTTTGATCTCTCTGTCTTTTCAATATAGGCATTTGTGACTATGAATTTTCCCCTTAGGATTGCTTTTATTGAATCCCATAGATTTTGATAGTTGTGTCTCCTTTTTCATACACTTAGAGGAATCTTTTGATTTACATCTTAGTTTCATTATTGACTGAATAGTTATTCACCAACAGGTTAATTTCCATGACTTTGTGAAGAATTAAGTGTTTCTCTTGGAGTTGATTTCTAGTTTTATTCCACTGTATTCTGAGAAGATACAGAACATAATTTTTATTTTTATTTTTGTATTAGTTGAGATGTGTTTTGTCACCTAAGATGTGGTCAATCTTGGAGAATTATACACATGTTTAAAAGGAGAGTGTGTAGTCAGTAGTTTTGGTGTAAAGTGTTGTGTAAATGTTAGACCCACTTGTACAAAAGTCCTGTGTAAATACAGTGCATATATATTTTCTTCTTGAATGATTTGTCCAGTTAGGTCAGTGCGGTGTTGAAATTCCTGTTAATTATAACACTGCTGTTTATCTTTTTTCTTAGATATAGGAGGATTTACTTAATGAATCTGGGTGCTCCTGTGTTAGGTGCATAAATATTTATGATATTTCCTTTTCTTGAATTTCTTCCTTTATCATTATTTAATGACCACCATTTTCTTTACCATCCTGATTTAAAGTAAATTTTATCCAATATGAGAATGGCTACACCTGCTTTCTTTTGGTTTTCATTTGCATAGAATATTTTTGTATTCCTTCACATTGATTCCATATAAATACTTGCAGCGGGGTAGATGTCTTTCTTGGAGAAATATATGCTTGGGTTGTATTTCTTCATCCATTCAGCCAGCCTATGTCTCTTGATTTACATTGATTAATAGAATTTATACATAGAATCCTGTTTTGTTCATCCTGTTATGTAGTACCTTATTGCTTGTTTTACCTTTTGTGCTATTGTTTTATATGAGCCCTGAGCTTTAGATTTTGGATGGCTTTGGGTGTCTATTGTGCTAATCTTTGTTTAATGTGGTTTTAATTATTTTCTGCAGGGCAGGTCCAGTTTGACAAATTCCTTTAGGGTTTGCTTGTCTGGAAAAGTTTTTATTCCAGGCCTGAAGCCGTAGGACCGCAGCACTGGCGGGAGCCATGGCCGAGGGAGGTCAGAGGTTTCAGGCCTGGGCACTCCTGCAGTAGTGCCTGCATGCCTGGCTGCAAGTTCACCCCACTGATGGAGATGCTGGAGCCCAGTGGGTGGAGATTCAGAAAGGATTAGTTATCTATGTGTGCTTTTTCAAGGGTGCTGATAAAAAACTTCTTCCCCAAATGGGCTTTAACCAGACTAATTCCATGACTTGCAGAGTGGGGCAACCATACTGAATCCTTACTAATATTTGCTACAGATCACATAGTAATGGAAGGACTGTTCTTTGCAAGAAATCTTTTATATCTTTATAGAGTTAATACACTGTTAAATGTGAAATTAAGCGAGACAGAAAATGGCAAGCACGTGTCTATATTGGATCTGCCTGGTGACATCCTTATCATCCCTCGAGCCACCCTTTGGTGAAGAGTAAAAGGAAGAAACATGCAGTATCACTCTAACTCTGGAAAAGAAGAAGGATTAGAGCTTTATTCTCAATTTGTGACTCTATGTGAAAAAGAAATAGCTGCTAACATCAAGTGGGCTGAAGCTGGGATTGTAGTGGAACATGGCACTTACAGGAACAGGCAGGTGTTAAAGCTGGATACCAATGGACCATATACACACTTAATTGAGTTTTGAAAATTACAAACTAGTTTTTACAGCTGTTTCCTGATACTAAATGATCTGAACTATATTTTTTTCCTCTTCATCTTAAATACATTAATCTGCAGCGTTTGTAAATAAGAAAATCCTTGGTCCTATATGTAACTCTGTAACTTGTAATTGTTGACCTTGCCGTGGTCCGGTAACCTCTGATCTCAGTTACCTTTTGTTCTGCTTTCTCCTGCCCTTCCACTTGAAATTCTGAAAAGGGCTGTCTATTCACTTCACAATAATTAAGAAATGTTTCTTAGATATATTTTTTTAAATTAATAGACATTTAAATTCTTTGCAGTGAAGACATTTGTGCTAGCCAAGGAAAGACATTTATTCTATCAAGTTTGTGTAGTATATAATAACTATTTGTATTAAAATTAGGTAAAATCTAGAACAAACCAATTATATTTTGTTAATTTTACTGTTTTCATTTTCTATATTTTGAATGAAAGAATATGTGGTTCATCATTCCTTTTAATATACATGAACATGTAAAAAAAAAGTCTTTATTCCACCTTCATGTATGAAACCTAGTTTTGCAGCGTACAGTATTTTAGGTAAGCATTTGTTGTGTTTAAGAAGACTGAAGATAGGGCCCCAATCCCTTCCAGCTTGCGAGATCTCAGTTGAGAATTTTGCACTTAGCCTGATGGATTTTCCATTGTACATTTCTTAAGGTTTTTACTTCATGGCTTGTAGGAGTTCCTCTTTCATATTGACTTTGGTTGGTCTGATAATGACATGATTACCTTTTTGTAATGAATCTCCCAGAATTCCACTGAATTTCTTATACCTGGATATCTAGCTTTCTAGGAAGACCAGGGAAATTTATCTCAATTATTCCCTCAAATAGATTTTCTAGCCCTTGTGTGTTTTTTTCTTCACTCTCAGGTATGCCAATGATTCTTATATTTGGCAATTTACCTAATTCCATATTTCTTGTAGGCTTTGTTTAATTGTGTAATTTCACATTGACCTTTTACTCTTCTGGAGTTCTTTCATTGAGTCTGTCTCATCTGGGAAAGCTGACACTTCTTATTTTTTATTTAATTGTTTTTTCTTTTTCTTCCCCCTTTACTCATAAGGGAGGATCTGGAGCGTATTTTGGGTAAGAAACTTTGGTATTACTTGTACTTGCTTTGTTGGGGATCTGGGTTCTAGATGGATGCCTCAATATCAGATATCCTTAGTGTGGTGGTTTTCACAGTTTCTGGTTGTTTGTAGGCTATAGCAGTGGTTAATTACACATGTGGGCATATTCCCTGTCTCTCTTTGATGAGGGAAGATGGAGGCATTTGAAATCTTTTCTTTTTTCCAAGCCCTGTGGTCTTCTTAACAGTGTAAATTGTATTGGCATGCCCAGTTTAATATCTGAGACAGTTACTAGTGCTTGTGGGTAAGACTCAACCATGTCCTAGGTGATTGGGTCAGTAGAGGGCTATGGAAATTCACTTCCCTGTCAGTCAATGGCAGATTGCTGGAAGAAACAAATTCCAGTGTTGTTTTGGCAACCTATGACTGGCTCTAGCCCCTCAGGAGAATCACTCAAATGCCCCATGCTACGAATGGGACACAGAGACTTCAAAGGAGGAGTCTTTTTTCTCCACAACAGTAGAGGAGAAGTGCAGTGAAGCTAAGCTAAGCTAAGCTAGGCTGCATTAGTTGAACCTGCCCTTGAGTTCCATAAAAGCTGGTAAGGTAGCCATTTCAGTGGGAACAAAGGTCTATAGCCATATTTCTGTGGAAAGCCACCAGAGATGAGCTGAGGTGGCCCCACACAGCCAGAAAGTCTTTCTGTGGAGCCAGAGGTCATCTGTGAACCATAATCTCTTTGTTGGAAGATTTCACTTCTTTATCCCTCTTCCCTACTCTGTAGTTTCCCTCCAACATCTGCCAGTAGGCAGGAACTCAAAATGACTGAGCTACCAGCAATGTTGCTGTAGACTGAGAGTTTCCACAGTCAGGATCCCACTTAGGGCTGAGAGTGCAACTTTTCTGTTTGGGAGAGTGGTGTGCTCAACAATTGTGCTATGGCTAGAATGCACAATGCACTCTCATTTCAGTTCTGCCCACAAGGGCTCCCTGGCCTCCTGGATTAATTCACAAGTCTCCCCTTAGTGCTCTCAATCAACGCCACTGAGGGCATAGGATCTGGCCCATGGGACCTTCACTGAGAACCCATTTTAGTCCTCTGCAGGACTTTAAGAGGAAAGGTTTGAGCTTCACTTTCTGTGGAAGAACCAGCAGAAGAGAAGCAGCATCTCCTGAGAGCCCCTATTTAACAGTCTCTCTCAGCATGCATGGGCAGGGGAGGGAAGAAATTTTAGGGAGGAAATCTAGTTTTATCATCATTCTGTCCCTCTCTCCAGAGGGAAGTCCACCCAGCATTTCCACGTCTGAGGTCATGTAGATGCCCTGGGACTCAACAGCATCCTGTGGCTCCCACTAGCTCTCATCATCTGTGCCAGAGTTAGATGAGCAAGACAAAAACTGAGGGGATGAAGCCACATTAGTAGAACAAAGGCACACTTTTTATCCCTCGTCCCTACTCTGTAGATTCCCTCCAGCATCTGTCAGTATGGAGATGGAGAAGCTACATGGTGACTGTCATCTCAGCTTGGGTCTGTGGCAATGTGAAGTACCCTAAGGGTGGCTGGCAGCCTAATACTTTTTCCTCAAGAAGCTCCCAGTTCACTGCAAGTGGCAGTTCTGGGCTCATGAGGGTAGAAAGGCTCTTGAGGAGCTCAGGAGCCTGCTAACTGTTCAAGATATAAAAGAGGGAGAAACAAACTGCTTCACCTACCCTTTTACTGTACACTAAGTTTCACAGGCATTGACCTCTGCCAATATCTTGCTCCTTCTTCTGCTCTACAGCTCCTTCTCCTGGAATCTTTTTTAGTCTGGCAATTCTTCCTTGTTATTATCCCCAATTTATAATGGGTTGTTTATTTGCTTTTGATCCAAAACTTTTCCTTCTTTCTGAGACAATCTGGCAATTGGTATCTGGTCAGCCATCTTGCTCTTGTCTCTCAATATGCAACTTATATTTCATATTTTAATAATATCCTTCTAATAAAAAGTTTTATTTTTGATAAATATTTTTTCTTTAATTTCATGCATGTTCATCCATGAGGTCTTTGTTCAATCCAAACTTACAGTTTTCTTTCTATATTTTCTTCCAGAATTTCAATAGATTTTGATTTTTCATTTACCTTATGATCTACATCAGTTAATTTTTTTTTTAATTTTTCTTTTTTTCTTTCCATTTTGTTGTGGGGTTTTTTTGTTTGTTTGTTTTATTTCCTTGTCCCCCCATTTGTTGTTGTTGAGTTAAATTTTTTAGTCATGATGGTGGATGGAATATTTTTTTCCATAGAACTACAAAATTTTATATTATTTGTTGAAAATACTAGTTTTTCTATACTGAGTTGACATCTTTGTCAAAACAGTTATTGACTATATAAGTGTGAGTCTAATTCCAAACTCTAGTCTATTCTGTTGAATGATATGTCTACCTTTTTGATAATAGTACAGTTTATTTATTACTGCAGATTACTAGTACATTTCTAAATTTGTTCTTCTTTTTCCAAATGGTTAGGGTGTTCTAGTTCATTTGCTTTGCCACAGAAATTCTATAAACTTGTCAATGGTTATGAAAAATACTGCAAAGGGCCTGACTGCCAATATCGTCTTACATGTCTGCACTGCCAGCAACAGTTTCTCTATCCTCTCTCTTACTCTTAGATTGTCATTTGAGTAGCAGAAGTTCTAAGAAAAGAGAGTATGAACTTTTTTTTTTCTTTTTGGATGGAAATCTTACTGTTCCTATACATTCACACTAGCCTATACTTGATAGATAACCATTAAAATTTTAGCCTGTTTCTTATCTGCTTTTATGTGAAATACCCCTTCATCCCATGCTCTACCACAAATGAGACAATGACCACATATCATCTTCCCTTGACAGAAGACTATCTTCTTTACATTTCTGACTGTTCCAGTGTCCTACGTTCTTATCAATGTTAGGGGTTAAAGACAAATGTTTGTTTAGTAGTTCATCTGAATTTTTCTCATTATTAAGGAATTTTTTTTTTTTTTTTTTTGCTTTCTGCCTTGTAGGTAGAAACAAAATGAAACCCTTTTATTATTATTTTATTTTAAGAAATTGTATTTGTTCAATCATACTGTTTAAACTTCTTTTCCAAAACTATTTCAGAAGAGGCTTTGATCCAAAGTGGTTGGGTATCAACACAGGAAATTGTGACTTTGAGAGTAACATCATTATTGACTGAGACTAAATACTTTTATAAAAGTCAGATGCTATTGGAGTTGTTAAAGTTAATAATACAGTTAAAAACAGATTAGTTTTAAGAAGCAGCAACCAGGAGTCAACTTTAGAGAGTCAATTTTTATGGTTACATAGCTTTCCAGAAATAAGCACTTCTTCTTATCTTCTTTTCCTTTTTCGTTTTCTTCTTTGATTCCTTTTTTCTTTTTCCCTCATCTCCCTTCCTTCCTTCCTTCTTTTTCTTATTTTATTCTCGTCACAGTATCGTTTTATTTTTATGTTCTCCCTCTTACTATACTTCTCCTTAAGCCATTTCTAAAATTCAAGTAATATACTTTCTTAAATGCTAGATACACAAATATGATAATATTTTCAGTTTTGACTAACTCAAAGACTGATGAATTAAAATGTATCATAATATGATGAATGTTAGAACAGATATGAATAAAAATTTGGAAATATAATGGAGTACAAAAGTAAATATTTTTGAGCTAGGTGTGGGTTGATACAAAGATGTATTTTAAAGAAATTTCAGAGTGTGGTACATGGAGAAAATGAAGATTTATAATTTCATATGTCACCTGCAGAATCTCAATAAAAAGAATGCAACATAAATTTTATTATTACTAGTGTGGTAAAATGGGCATTCTAAGAACAAAAGTCTAAAAGGTATATGAGGCTGTGAACTCTGCAAGTTATACAAATTTTGTTTCTCTTTATGAATTATAGTCTTTTCAAAATCAGACAAAATGGTGCAGAAAGTTAACATAATTTTGATGGTGCTTTTCAATTGAGAATTAACTTTAAAAAAAAGTTTTCTTGAAGTATAGAGATGGCATTAAAAATATCCTCTTAAAAGTTATGAGACTATCCTTTTTCTTTACGTGTAATCAAAAATCATTACTTTAACTGTTCAAAGAATAAGAACAGATTTACTACTAATAAAATCAATATATTTTCTTGCTTAGAAACTGTATGTCCATTTTTTATGAATATTTACTAGTCTTGAAATGTAACTGGCATAAATCAAATATGTACTTTTCGATTGCTAAGATTTGATAGAATGAATATAGTGTTAAGAAAAGAAAAAAGCATCAATGTTAATATTTTCAATCCAATATTATTTAACAAAATTTTTATGTAGAAACTTATTTTATCAACTTTCATATCAAATACATTTCATCATAATGATGCTAATTTGATTTATGCATTATATTTTTTCAAAGAAGTGAGTGAATACATAAAATTCCTCAGCATGTTAATGATGGAGATGGCTTTAGGAGTGACATAGGGCCTGGAGATATAAAAAAAATCAGTTGCACACAAATGAGCAAAAGATAAATGAGCAAAGAAATTTTGAGACAAATGATTCTAAGATAGAGTGAATTTGAACACAAGTGAGAATCCATGCTGTTGTAGAATACTTTTTTAAAAGCAAGCTCACAGTTTGTTCTCTGAGTATTTATATGCTAGGTTAACCATGTAAGTGTATTTTTAATAAGTAAATGAACAAATTAATACAAAAATCACTTTAATTTTTATGAAGTACAAATACAAAACTTAATCTGACTATCATTATAAGCACATAACCATTGATGTTCCTTAAATATCAAATATCCTTGGTATGTAGACTCATATATGAGAAACCATGCCTCTTTGTTTATTTTATTCACAGTTCAAATTTTCAATTTCATTTTGTACATAATGAAAACAGATGGTCCCAAATTTGGTTGACTGCTTCTAAGTAATTTTTATGTGGCTATAATTTTGCTTAAGATAGCATCTCATCAGAGAAGCAAATAATTTAGAGGTGAATATTACATGTATATATGTATTTGTGTGTATATATATGTGTGTGTGTGTGTGTGTCTGTGAGGCTAACTATTTTGGCTCTATTTATCTGGATAGAAATAGTAGTAATCAGAATAATAGTAATTTAAAATCTGGTGAAGATATCCGCATTGTATTTTGTTAATCTTTAAATGTTTAATATTAATCGTTATAGATAATACTGAAAATATATTCTAAGCATTAACTTAGAGCCATAATATAAATAGAAACCAAAGAGACTTATCCACATCCTAGGAGGAAGAGGACTCCCTGGCCAGAATTTTCACATTGGAACAGGAAGAGCATCCTTTAGAACCAGTTTCAATACCTACTGTCTTTGTTATGCAGAAGTTATGCAGCCTTTCAGTATTGCAGTTGCCACCTTACATTTTTCGAAAAGTGAATTTTTATGCTAGATTGCTTTTGTAATACACTCTGTGTGTATTTAAGTGAATTCTTCTTCCTTCTAGCTCTAAACAACTTTGTATTACAAATGACTGTTTCAGGATTTGTTACATAACCTGTCTGTTTTTGCTTCAAAATATTACTTTTCAAAGTAATAATATGATTTATAAACATTAATGTATATTCTCAATTCGAATACATTAGAAAAAATTGAACAAATAAGAGATAATCTGTTTTATGTAAATACTAGATTTTCCCTGTCCTTGTACAAATGTACATCAGCATATCCATTTATATAAAATATTAAAAAATATCTATGTTTAAAAATACTTAAGAAATCATCAATGCTTTATAAGGCAGATTATACAATTGAATTTAGTCCCATAAGGATATATCTTTGAGCATAAAATATTATAATTTGATTTTTACTATGATCACATATTTACACTGAAACTACTTTTTCACTTTAGAAGGGGAACAATAGGAATGACAATACTATGAAAGCATGATTTTTGCCTCATTCATCCCTAAGGAAAAAAAAAAAGTCCATAATTGTTGTTAATGTAATGCATATATTAACATTGTATTTTTGCTATCAGTTTCTAGGCCGTAATAAAAATAAATGGGCAGCTGACACAGCTGCGAAGATACCATTCCAAATGTCTGGCTTGTAAAAAATTCATCATACTGTCTAATACTTACCAATGAAAGTAATTCAAGGACAGCATACTCCAAACCAGCAGTTCATCATTTCAAAAAGCTTACAGCCAAAGGATAGTTTTTAATTGTTTATGTGATATATGACTTGATTGTCTCCTTCATTCTGTACCTATGAAGAAGAGAGTAAATTAATAATAAGCTTAGGCAAAGGAAAGTTGCTAGGGAATTCAGATGATTTATATCATGGGTGATGATGCTGGGACAGCGGATAAATAAATAAGGAACATCAATTTTCATCTATATCTCAAGTCAGAATGTACATTTTCCAAATTTCAGTTGAAATAATCTCCGAACTATGAAGGTTAGAAAGAATACAATTGTGTTTTAAATTTCCATGCCAATTTACAACCCCCATACTGTACGAGGCAAGGTTAGTGATTGAATGACTTTCTGTACTGTGTTCCTCAGGTTTGTCACACATTTATATGGAGCAGAAGGTACTGAGTTTCTACAAGGAAGCAATAATGAAAAGTAATGCAGACAGAAATAGCTTGCCTGCAGCCAGACTAATGGCAAGGTCAGATTACATCAATTAAATCAGAAAGTCTCTGAGATAAAGTTCACTAACACACTCAGGGATTTTATTTTTCCCTAAATAAATGTCCACTTTTATAAGTAGAGAAATTTCACTGTATTTTCACACAGGTAACAAAATGAGGTGAATAACAGCAATTAAAAGTCAAAGATAGTATATACATACACACAAAGACGCACACACATACATTCATACGTAAAACACTGTAATATTTGCAGGAAGCTAATGAAGGACAGACTAAACTATAAAAAAATAAATATATCATTACATTTATTGATGTCATTATAATATTGCTAGTAATTGTTGTGCTTTATTTTTTGATTCACAAACATATTAACTTGAGCACCCTAGATCAGTCATTTAAAAAAATGTTTTTTTTAATATTATGTTAAATCACAGTAATCATTTGAGAATTACAAGACAAGGTTAAGCAATAGAGTTGACCAAGGTGGATGGGGAGCGGGGGGCATAGGAAAGCAGTAGGTCTATTTGGAAAATAAACTTAACAGCAAAAAAACTGTATTTGTGGATTATTTTTCTGCTTATTTTTTAAGCAGTTAAAAGCAGTGCATCAGTTTTTGATACAGCAAGAAACAAAGTAAGATGATATCTAATAATTAGTTTCTATTAATTAACTTCTACTAATCACCTACTGTGTCCAAAGCTTTGTGGTAATGAATACAGAAAAAATGAAGATGAACTCTACATGGGTCCATCACTTAGGTAGCTAACAAATTAGTGAACAAAATAGGAAAGCATACAAATAACTGTGCTACAAGGTAATTCAGAGGTTTAATGCTGAAAGAACTGTTAGAAGTGACAATTTTTAATGAAATCATATGTGAACAGATATATTCAATTAAGTAACAATTTCTGAGTATTTGTAGACTAAAATATGAGTCCTGTTCCATCATTTTGATACTCATGACAGATTTAAAACAGGAAATCTTCAACATATATCAGTAGAAAAATAGGTACCTAAAATTTTAAGTATAAAAATAGTTAAGTTTAAAATGAAAGTGTAAAATACCTACTTGAATGTACAAAATAAAAGTTATAAAGGTATTTAAAAATATTTTAAAAATTAGAAATCTTTTAACTATCTAATAATTTTTCAATTAATTGCTATAGGGAATGTATGTGATTGTTTTAAAATATTACAGTTTTCTACTTCTTCATGGCTTTCTGTGGATAACTACATATATTAAGTGCATAATAAGTAAATTTTGAACCTCAATATTTAATCTGAGAAACTGTAACTCTTTGGACATAGTAGCTTCAAGAACTTTTAAAATTAATGATAACTTCTGAAATAAAATTATTAAATTGGTCTTGATTTGAATCACCTGAAGTTAATTAGAAATATAATATTTTGATTGCATTTATTTTAAATATAAACAATTTATAAAGAGGCCAGTATTTTCATCAATGCTTACTTCTTTGGTAAACTTGCATTATCAATTGGTTTGTTAAGGGTTACTTAGTTTCCATTAACTAATATTTGTATATGTATACACACAAAAAATTACATATTATAATTTTTTCTAATTTCTCTTTACTCTCAATTTCCTTTTGCATCATTGTTACTGACTCACCCATTTATTTTTTCTCTACTGTAAATTTCCTTTAAATGAGTAACTTTTCTTGACATCTATACAAGTTCAAAGGTAAGTACATACAATTTGCTAGGCAATCTCCTAATTCTATTAACAATGCTCATTCCCCCGTTGAACCTGGATCTCGTGTTTTGCATTGCCTCAATGCTTTTATACCTCTTTCAGTGAATTCCACGAGTACTTTTAAGCCTGGTCCATGTCATCAGACTTTATGTTGCTCTTGTTTCAGCTTGATTATTATCTCCTCTGCAGGGTGGATCTTGAGTCCTCATCCTTTGTTAGGTGAGCTACCTACGACACATCACTCTCTAACTCCCTGTATTGGTACAACTCACCTGGACCACAAGCTAATTGATAAGCAGACACTTTGGCTTATTACAGGGTGTCCATAAAGTTTGTGTACAATTTTGATGCCATTTAAATTGCACATGAACTTTATGGCCACCCCGTATACACATTACCTTTATAGTAGGTATTAAAACATTAGGTATAAAATAACCGAATATTTCAGTACATTAATAATTATGAGTTATACTTAATATCTCTACTTTTTATACAAAATCTCTTACCAGAACTTGTTCCATAATATATTCTCATTTTCTTGCATTCAGCTGATTTCATTCTAAAATGTATTTTTATTCTCTCATGCCTATATTACTACATTTATTTTCATATTTTGTTTTCTTATTCAAGGGCTCCTCTTCCAATCTATTATGTGCACTATAATCACAATAGTTATTCTTGAAGGCTGAAAGTTTTAAGAATTATGTTCACCTAAGGATGCTTGTATCATATTAAAGATCTGACTTTATCACTCTGAAGTGGGACGCTATTGGGCTAAACAGTGATCACTCTAGTGAAAGAATTCAAATTCAAAGGTTACATATACTCTAGCTGTGAAAATGTAGGCCATAGCAGAACTCTACGGCATAAGTGAAGAGTAATTAGGATGCTAAAGGGATGTGGGGGTCACCAGATTAGTCTTGGTGCCAGGAATGAAGAGGCTTGACACAAAGGGAGGCCGAGGCCATCTGAGAGGAGCCCTACTGAGTTAACCTCAGGTTCCATATTTATTATTAAAAAGCAGGAAAAAGTAGTTAAAAGCAACTTATCAGACATCAGCACTAAAAAGGGATAGCATGGGAAGCGTCAGACAGAATGTCTCCAACTTGTTTTTGCAAAATGTCAGACCTTAAGCAAGACCTCTGCCTCCAGCGTCAAGGGACATTTGGAATGTAGAGGATCTTTCCCATAACTATTAGGCCTGGTATTGCCACACCTCACACATACATTTTCCCTTGGAGGCCAGTTTTCTGATCTGCACATACACAACTCACACGCCATTCTCATGATTCTGCAGGTCTCTCAAGCAAGATGCGAGTTTTATGCTAAAGATCAAGGCTCAGTTTCCTCTACAGGATGCTATTTTATTAATCTAGCAGGGGTCCTCAATCTATGGCCCGTGGGCCACATGTGGTGGTGTGATTGTATTTGTTCTGGTCTTGGTTTTTTACTTCAAAATAAGATATGTGCAGTGTGCATAGGAATTTGTTCATAGTTTTTTTTTTTTTCTTTATAGTCTGGCCCTCCAACGGTATGAGGGACAGTGAACTGGCCCCCTGTTTAAAAAGTTTGAGGACTCCTGAGATAAATAATCATGGTGAGCTAAACCATGGTAAGAACTGAGAATGTCTAAGAAATGGTCATATTTTTTGTATATTTTAAAAGTACATCAAACCTTAAAACTGAGAAGCCAAATACTAAAAGGATACTTACCAGTGTTTGTGACAGAAATAGCTAGTGGCCAATCCCCTTCATCTAATCTATTTTTTTTTTTAATAAATAGACAACTGATTTTTCTAGTGTTATCAATTTAAAAATTTCTCACTTATCCTTGAAGATATGTTCACTGTTTATTATATCACTACTCATGAAGGAAACTAAAATTAAAATCATTATGAGATATCACCACATATCTTTGGAATTATAATAAAATAACATAATACCTAACAATGACAAGTGCTGCTGAAGATGTAGAATAAGTTAGAACATAGTCTGATAATTTTTTTACAGTTGATCATAAAATATTACATAACCCAGTAATCCAATTTATAAGTACATCCTCCATGTGAAATAAAGGTTATAACATAAAACATGTTCACAAATTTTGTATTACTGTATTCACAATACCAGGAAATGGAAACAAACAAAATGCCAAGTTGATGCAAAATAAAAGATTTATTTTCTTATTGAAGTTATAGTTACCAATAAAGGGTAACTCTCTACCAATATAGGCATAATTAAATCTTAAACGTAATGTGCTGAGTGAAATAATTCAAATTCAAAGTTTATGTATATAATACTATGTCATTTCTATTGGAATTTACCCAAAGTAAGAGTATAGATAGTACCAGGTACCAGATCAGTGATTGCCAAGGTTAAGGGACAGAGTAATGGATTGACTGGTGAGGGGCAAAAGGAAACCATGTGCTATTATGGGAAAGCTTTATATTTTAAGGATAGCAGATGTTACATGGCTGTATGCATTTGTTAAAACTCATAGAAATATACATTATAAAGGGAAAATGTTTTAGAATGTGAAATATATCTCAATAAACATGACTTAAAAATCTGTAAACATGATTCAGGGCAAACTGATCACGCACTTCTAATATTTGAATCCACATATTAATCATCAGATATTAGTTGCACTTTTTGCTTAAAAGATCATTATTCCAGTGTATGGCAGAAGATAAATAAAAATTAATGAAAACTGTGGTGCATCATTATCAACAATGGCATATGATCAAAAAATATCTTTGTATGTGTATACAATAGTAGTGAATGTAGTCAAGCTCCATTAAGTACCTCTGAGCTTAATCTCCTAAAATTGGAGATACTTATCAAATACAAATTTCTCATTATATTATCACATCTTAAATATAAAGAAGAAATATAATGCACATTTCCAATTGCATTGCTATTATTTTAAGTTGGGCAATTACCTATTCCAGTGTACGACTGATGAAGTGCTTCTGGCCTTTGTTCATCAATTAGAGAAATCTTGGAAAAGTACTAATGTTAGGCTGAGAGTGGCGGCACTCTCATCTAGTTTAGTTCCAGTTGCTTGGGAGGCTGAGGCAGGAGCATAGCAGGGGTCTGGAAGTTTGAAGTTATAGTGACTGATGATCCAGGCACTGCGCTCAGCCTGAGCAATAGAGCAAGACTCTACCTTTAAGAAAAAAAGAAAATTACTGACATGCACAAAACATAATATATATATTTTTTACTATTGGTCTAAAATAGCTAGTTGAATATGCTATCTGAAGTCTCCTGATCCCTTTTGTTTTGTTTTTTTTTTTCATTTTTTTATTAAATCATAACTGTATACAATGATATGATTATGGGGCATCATACACTCACTTCATAAACCATTTGACACATTTTTATCACAGTGGTTAACATAGCCTTTCCGGCGTTATCTCAGTTACTGTGCCAAAACATTTACATTCTACATTTACCAAGTTTCACAAATACCCCTATAATATGCACCACAGGTGTGATCCCACCGATTCCCCTCCCTCTACCCACCCCCCCCTTTCCCACTTCCCCCTATTGTTAAGTTGTAGCTGGGTTATAGCTTTCATGTGAGAGTCCCAAATTAGTTTCATAGTAGGGCTGTGTACATTGGGTATTTTTTCTTCCATTCTTGGGATACTTTACTAAGAAGAATATGTTCCAGCTCCATCCATGTAAACATGAAAGAGGTAAAGTCTCCATCTTTCTTTAAGGCTGCATAGTATTCCATGGTATACATATACCACAATTTATTAAGCCATTCGTGGATCGATGGACACTTGGGCTTTTTCCATGACTTAGCTATTATGAATTGGGCTGCAATAAACATTCTGGTACAAATATCTTTGTTATGTTGTGATTTTTGGTCTTCTGGGTATATGCCCAGCAGAGGAATTACAGGATTGAATGGCAGATCTATTTTTAGATCTCTGAGTGTTCTCCATATATCTTTCCAAAAGGAATGTATTAATTTGCATTCCCACCAGCAGTGCAGAAGTGTTCCCTTTTCTCCGCATCCACGCCAACATCTCTGGTCTTGAGATTTTGTGATATAGGCTAGTCTCATTGGAGTTAGATGATATCTCAAAGTAGTTTTGATTTGCATTTCTCTGATGATTAAAGATGATGAGCATTTTTTCATATGTCTGAAGGCCTTGCGCCTGTCTTCTTCAGAGAAGTTTCTCTTCAAATCCCTTGCCCAGCCTGCGATGGGATCCCTTGTTTTTTTCTTGCTGATGCGTTTGAGTTCTCTGTGGATTCTGGTTATTAAACCTTTGTCAGAGTTATACCCTGCAAATATCTTCTCCCATTCTGAGGGCTGTCTGCTTGCTCTGCTTACTGTGTTCTTAGCTGTGCAGAAGCTTTTTAGTTTGATCAAGTCCCAGTAGTGTATTTTTGAAGCTGCTTCAATTGCCCGGGGGGTTCTCCTCATGAAATACTCACCCAGACCAATTTCTTCAAGGGTTTTCCCTGCATTCTCCTCTAGTATTTTTATAGTTTCATGTCTTAAGTTTAAATCTTTAATCCAATGAGAGTCTATCTTAGTTAATGGTGAAAGGTGTGGGTCCAATTTCAGTCTTCTGCAGGTTGCCAGCCACTTCACCCAGCACCATTTGTTAAATAGGGAATCTTTTCCCCACTGAATGTTTTTAATTGGCTTGTCAAAAATCAAATAGCAGTAAGTAGCTGGATTCATCTCTTGGTTTTCTATTCTGTTCCAGATATCTACTTCTCTGTTTTTGTGCCAATACCATGCTGTTTTGATCACTATCGATTTGTAGTAAAGTCTGAGGTCTGGTAGTGTGATTCCTCCTGTTTTGTTTTTATTTCTGAGTAATGTCTTGGCTATTCGAGGTTTTTTCTGATTCCATATAAAACGAAGTAATGTTTTTTCAAGATCTTTAAAATATGACAGTGGAGCTTTAATAGGGAGTGCGTTGAAATTATATATTGCTTTGGGTAGTATGGACATTTTGATAATGTTGATTCTTCCTAGCCATGAGCATGGTATGTTTTTCCATTTGTTAACATTTTCAGCTATTTCTTTTCTTAGAGTTTCATAGTTCTCTTTATAGAGATCTTTCACGTCTTTTGTTAGGTAAATTCCCAAATATTTCATCTTCTTTGGCACTACTGTGAATGGGATAGAGTCCTTAACTGCTTTTTCAATTTGACTGTTGTTGGTGTATATAAAGGCTACTGATTTATGAATGTTGATTTTGTAACCTGAGACGCTGCTGTATTCCTTGATCACTTCTAGGAGTTTTGTAGTAGAGTCCCTAGTGTTTTCCAGATACACAATCATATCATCTGCGAAGAGCGAGAGTTTGATCTCTTCTGACCCTATATGGATACCCTTGATCGCCTTTTCTTCCCTAATTGCGGTGGCTAAAATTTCCATTACAATGTTGAAAAGCAATGGAGACAATGGGCAGCCTTGTCTGGTTCCTGATCTGAGTGGAAATGATTCCAATTTAACTCCATTCAATATGATATTGGCTGTGGGTTTGCTGTAGATAGCCTCTATCAGTTTAAGAAAAGTCCCTTCTAGACCAATTTTCTTGAGTGTTCTGATCATGAAGGGATGCTGGATATTATCAAAAGCTTTTTCTGCATCTATTGAGAGAATCATATGGTCTTTGTTTTTTAATTTGTTTATGTGCTGAATTACATTTATAGATTTACGTATATTGAACCAGCCTTGAGACCCTGGGATAAAACTAACTTGGTCATGATGTATAATTTGTTTGATGTGTTGTTGGATTCTGTTTGTTAGGATCTTGTTGAATATTTTTGCATCTATATTCATTAGTGATATTGGTCTATAATTTTCTTTTCTTGTTGGGTCTTTTCCTGGTTTGGGCATCAGTATGCTGATGCTCCCAGCTTTATTTTTGTTACAGAGAACTGCCTTAGCTATACGGGTTTTTTTCCGGTTCCATACAAAACGCAGAATCATTTTTTCCAAATCTTGAAAGTACAATGTTGGTATTTTGATAGGAATGGCATTGAATAGGTAGATTGCTTTGGGAAGTATAGACATTTTAACAATGTTGATTCTTCCCATCCATGAGCATGGTATGTTCTTCCATTTGTTAATATCCTCTGCTATTTCCTTTCTGAGGAGTTCATAGTTTTCTTTATAGAGGTCCTTCACCTCCTTCGTTAGGTATATTCCTAGGTATTTCATTTTCTTTGAGACTACGCTGAAGGGAGTTGTGTCCTTAATTAGCTTCTCATCTTGACTGTTATTGGTGTACACAAAGGCTACTGACTTGTGGACATTGATTTTATATCCTGAAACATTACTGTATTTTTTGATGACTTCTAGGAGTCTTGTGGTTGAGTCTTTGGGGTTCTCTAAGTATAAGATCATGTCGTCAGCAAAGAGGGAGAGTTTGACCTCCTCTGCTCCCATTTGGAGTCCCTTTATTTCCTTGTCTTGTCTAATTGTATTGGCTAGAACTTCCAGCACTACATTGAACAGTAAAGGTGACAGAGGACAACCTTGTCTGGTTCCAGTTCTAAGAGGAAAAGCTTTCAGTTTTACCATTCAGTAAAATATTGGCTGTGGGTTTGTCATAGATAGCGTCCATAAGTTTTAGAAATGTGCCACCTATGCCTATACTCTTCAGTGTTCTAATTAGAAAAGGATGCTGGATTTTATCAAATGCTTTTTCTGCATCTATTGAGAGGATCATGTGATCTTTATTTTTGCCTCTGTTAATATGGTGGATAACGTTTATAGACTTGCGTATGTTAAACCAGCCTTGCATCCCTGGGATGAAGCCTACTTGATCATGATGAATGACTTTTTTGATGATAAGCTGTAATCTATCGGCTAGGATTTTGTTCAGAATTTTTGCATCTATATTCATGAGTGAGATTGGTCTGAAATTCTCCTTTTTGTTTGGGTCTTTTCCTGGTTTTGGTATCAGGGTGATGTTTGCTTCATAGAATGTGTTGGGGAAGATTCCTTCTTCCTCAATTTTTTGGAATAATTTCTGCAGTACAGGAACAAGCTCTTCCTTGAAGGTTGGATAGAATTCTGGAGTGAAGCCATCTGGACTAGGGCATTTTTTGGTTGGAAGATTTTTTATTGTTTCTTTGATCTCAGTGCTTGAAATTGGTCTGTTCAGGACCTCTATTTCTTCCTGGCTGAGTCTAGGGAGAGGGTGTGATTCCAAATATTGATCCATTTCCTTCACATTGTCAAATTTCTGGGCATAGAGTTTCTGGTAGTATTCAGAGATGATCTCTTGTATCTCTGTGGGATCAGTTGTTATTTCCCCTTTATCATTTCTGATTGAGGTTACCACAGATTTTACTTTTCTATTCCTTGTTAGTCTGGCCAATGGTTTATCTATTTTATTTATTTTTTAAAAAAAACAACTCCTTGTTTCATTAATTTTCTGAATGATTCTTTTGTTTTCAATTTCATTGATCTCTGATTTGATTTTGGATATTTCTTTTCTTCTACTGAGTTTAGGCTTAGATTGTTCTTCTTTTTCCAATTCCATAAGATCTCTTGTGAGATTGTTGATGTGCTTTCTTTATGTTTTTCGAATGTAGGCATCTAAAGCGATGAATTTTCCTCTCAAAACAGCTTGTGCAGTATCCCACAGGTTTTGGTAGCTTGTGTCTTCATTGTTGTTATGCTCAAGGAAGTTAATGATTTCCTGTTTTATTTCTTCCTGCACCCATTTGTTATTCAACAGAAGATTGTTTAATTTCCATGCCTTTGGGGGGGATCGAGTATTTTTGTTAGAGTTGAGTTCCACCTTTAGTGCCTTATGGTCTGTAAAGATACAAGGTAAAATTTCAATTCTTTTGATTCTGTTGATATTTGTTTTGTGTCCCAGGATATGATTAATTTTGGAGAATGTTCCATGGGGTGATGAGAAGAATGTATATTCTTTATCTTTGGGATGGAGTGTTCTATATGCGTCTATCAAGCACGGTTGTTCTAGGGTCTCATTAAATCTCTTTTATCCTTGTTTAATTTCTGTTTAAAGGATCTGTCCAGCTCTGTAAGAGGAGTGTTAAGGTCCCCTGTTATTATGGTATTATCAGATATCATATTGCTCAGACTGTGTAAGGTCTGTTTCAAGAATCTGGGAGCATTTAAATTGGGTGCATACATATTTAGAATTGAAATGTCTTCTTGTTGTAGTTTTCCCTTGACCAATATAAAGTGACCATCTTTGTCTTTTTTGACTTTAGTTGCTTGAAATCCACATGTATCTGAAAATAAGATTGCAACTCCTCTTTTCTTCTGAATTCCATTTACCTGAAAAATTGTCTTCCAACCCTTGACTCAGAGCTTTAATTTGTCTTTTGAAACCAGGTGTGTTTCTTGCAGACAGCAAATGGATGGCTTGTGTTTTTTAGTCCAGTCAACCCCTCTATGTCTCTTCGGTGGGGAATTCAAGCCATTAACATTTATTGAGATAATAGATATGTGTGGTAGTATTCTATTCGTCTTATTTTGTGAGAGTCCATTGCTTAGTTTTATCTTTTGCATCAGTGTGGAGGTTAAGTTCTGTCCTTTATTTTCTGAGTTCTTACTTTGCTGCTGATCCATTGTGGTGGTCAGTGTGCAGAACAGGTTGAAGTATTTCCTGTAGAGCTGGTCTTGTTGTGGCGAATTTCCTCAATGTTTGTATATCCGTAAATGATTTGATTTCTCCATCAATTTTGAAGCTTAGCTTAGCAGGGTACAGAATTCTGGGCTGGAAATTGTTCTGTTTAAGTAGATTAAAGGTAGATGACCATTGTCTTCTTGCTTGGAAACTTTCATTAGAGAAGTCTGCGGTCACTCTGATGGATTTGCCCCTGTAGGTCAACTGGCGCTTACTCCTGGCAGCTTGCAGAATCTTTTCTTTTGTCTTAACTTTGGACAGGTTCATCACAATGTGTCTTGGAGAAGCTCGGTTAGAGTTGAGGCGACCTGGAGTCCGCTATCCCTCTGAAAGCAGTGTGTCAGAATCTTTGGTGATATTTGGGAAATTTTCTTTTATAATATTCTCTAGTATGGCTTCCGTTCCTCTGGGGCATTCTTCTTCCCCTTCTGGAATTCCTATAACTCGTATGTTGGAACGCTTCATAAAGTCCCATAATTCTGACAGTGAATGTTCTGCTTTCTCTCTCTTCTTTTCTGCCTCTTTTACTATCTGAGTTATCTCAAGAACTTTGTCTTCTACCTCTGAAATTCTTTCTTCTGCATGGTCTAACCTGTTGCTGATACTTTCCATTGCATCTTTAAGTTCCCTAATTGACTGTTTCAGTTCCTTCAGCTCTGCTATATCCTTTTAATATTCTTCATATCGTTCATCTCTTATTTGATTCTGTTTTTGAATTTCCTTTTGGTTATTTTCCACTTTATTAGCAGTTTCCTTCAATGTTTCTATAATTTCTTTCATTGTATTCAACATGTGTATTCTAAATTCCCTTTCTGTCATTCCTAACATTTCTTTATAGGTGGAATCCTCTGCAGTAGCTATCTCATGGTCCCTTGGTGGGGTTGTTCTGGACTGGTTCTTCATGTTGCCTGGAGTTTTCTGCTGATTCTTCCTCATGTGTGATTTCTTTTATCTGTTTCCTTGCCCTAATTTTCCTTTCTTTTCCTCTTGCTCTTTAAGTTCTTGTGCCTGTGGACTGAGGGTTACAGGACCAGAAGGGTGAGAAGGTTGAAGAGCAAAAAAGGGATGAAAGAAAGGAGGACCGAGTGTTAAGAAAAAAAAAGAAAAATAGAGAAAGGAGAGGGAGCGGGTAAAAGGAATATTGACAAAAAGAAGAGAGGCACAGAAAGAGGGAGACAGAGCAATATAGGTGTACGGTTGGGTACTTTGATACAACCTTAAAAAAAAAAACACCTTCTGGGGGTGGCCTGTTAGGTGGTTCCCTTGAGTTCAGCAGCTCTTTGCTAACCTGATCAGACAAGTACCCCACATCCACCAAATAGAGAGGAAAGACAAAAATGCTATAAATCAAACCAAAACAAGCAAACAGAAAACTTTACGGTATAAAATTGGGTGGAAAACCAAATAACAGCGGTAGGAACACTAACAAAAATGAAGTTCTAATTATTGAAAAAGGCAGCAATGGGAAATTATAATTAAACTAGAAAAATTGAGAAAGAAAAAGGATCTGTATGGAAAAGGTTGAACTTAAAAAACAAAACAACATCAACAATATCAAAATAAAAAAAACAACCAAACCAAAAAAAAAAAAACACAACCAAAAACAAAGCAGTATGTATATGTTATTGAGTATTGTCTGGGCAACACGTGGTCTTCTGGGGTATGAGATGTTAATCACAGTTTTGATATGACTGCAGGCTGCTGATTTTTCAAACCCCAGCAGATAGACACCCTCAATCTCTCTTCAGCCCACTTAAAAGGCACTTTGAACTTGTTCACTGGCTGAGCAGAAGCTTTCCCAGGGAAGTGCTTGTCGCTGGAATCACTGCTGAAGTGGCTATTCACTTACCCTGTGTGCCAAAACTGGTCTTCCTCTGCCCCCGAGGGTTAGGGCTGCAAGGTGGCTCAGACCCCGCCCTTAGGCTACTTGGTCACTGGGTTACCAGCTCCCACCCAATTCTAGCTCTGCGACCCTGAGGGCAGAGCTTGCCGGGCAGATCGCTCACAATGGCTGCCTGTGACCCAGAGCCAAACACTATTAGCTCCGTCTGGCTCAGCAACTCAGACTTGTTCCCTATACAATGGCCAAAATTTTCCGCACTCCCACTCAGGCTCTCCCCAAGGCAGTTCAGCTGAGTGCCAAGTCCAAAGACACCAAAACAGTTCACAGGTAAGGCCTTTCTGGTTTGCAGTCTCGCTGCTACTGAACTTACAGTTGCGGGCAGGTTTAGATGGATTGAACACACGCGACCACTTGCCAGTTTTCCACTGTTTTAGTCCTCCTCTTGGGGTCCAGAAGTCTCTCGCTGACTCCCTGTATCCTCTCAGGGTGATGATAGGCAGATCCCACCAGCCAGAGATGCCTGGAGTCCTATTTGCCCAGACTCACGGTGCCCAGATGCAAGGAAGCTGTTACTCGGCTGCCATCTTGCTCCGCCTCCCGATTCCACATTTTTCTAATTGTGAAGTGTGCTGCAATAGATATTCGAATGCAGGTGTCTTTTTGATCAAATGACTTTATTTCCTTTCAGTATATACCCAGTAATGGGATTGCTGGGTTGAATGATAAGTCTACTTTTAGCTCTGTATAGAGGCTGTGCTATTTTGTAGTCCCACCAATAGTATATAAGTGTTCCTTTTTATTTTATTTTATTTGAGATAGAGTCTCATTCCATCACCCTCGGTAGAGTGCCGTGGCGTTACAGCTCACAGCAACCTCCAACTCTGGCTTTAGGCGTTTCTCTTGCCTCAGCCTTCTGAGTAGCTGGGACTACAGGCACCCACCACAATGCCCCGCTATTTTTTGTTGCAGTTTGGCCGGGGCCAGGTTCGAACCCACCACCCTCGGTATATAAAGCTGGTGCCCTACCCACTGAGCCACAGGCGCCGCCCTAAGTGTTCCTTTTCTTATGTATCCATGCCAACATCTGTTGTTTTGGACTTCATAATAAAAGCCATTCATTCTAACATGGGTAAGGATATATCTTATTTCAATTTTAATTTGCATTTCCTTTCTGATTAGTGATCTTGAGCATTATTTCGTATGTTTATTGGTCATTTGTCTACTATCTTTTGATAAGCTTCTTTTTTTGTCTTTTGCCCACTTTTTAATGAGTGGCTGTGCTCTTGCTGATTTGTTTGTGTTCTTTGTAGATTCTGGATATTAGCCCTTTATCAGATGTGTGTGTTGTGAATACTTCTCCCATTTTGTAGATTATCTATTTGCTCTGTTGATTATTTCCTTAGCTCTGTAGAAGTTTTCTAGTTTAATGAAATCACATTTATTTATTTTTGCTGTTGCTGTGGCTGCCTTTGGAGTCTTAGTCATAAATTCTTTCCCTATACTGATGTCTAGAAGAGTTTTTTCCTATATTCCTCTAGAATTCTTATGGTTGCATTACTTATATTAGATTTTTTAACTATTAAGACACATATATTTGTTTCTGGAGTAATTCTCGATACACTAAATTTTTTTTTTATCTTTCTATCAGTGGTCGCAAACATATTTCATTTGTATTGGACTGCAACTTTTCTTTCATTTTTTAAAATTTATTATTAAATCATAGCTGTGTATATTAATGCAATCATGGGGTACCATACACTGGTTTTATATACCATTTGACATATTTTCATCACACTGGTTAACATAGCCTTCCTGGCATTTTCTTAGTTATTGTCTTAAGACATTTATATTCTACATTTAATAAGTTTCACATGTACCCTTGTAAGATGCACCATAGGTGTAATCCCACCAATTTTCATATCAACTCACATGAAGTATGAGATATATATTAGAGCTAACATTTACTATTTTTATTTCCTTTTGCTATCACCTACATAATATATGTATAACAAGGCAATATCATTTGTCATTGACACTTTTTTGAAATTACATTGTAGGATATTTTACTTTGCAATTTTTTTGTATTAATGCATAATATGTTTGTGATATTTAGCATATTGTTTACACTTGTTATTAATTTTGATATATCCTGATTTTATACTTTTACATAAATATTATGGAAGTAACACATGTAGTTTGAACTCTAGTCTCTAAAGCACTTTCATATGCATGATTTTTAATAAATGCTGGTTAATTCTTCTAAAGTAAGTGTCACAAGAATGGACCAAAAAAATCACCACATGTACTCAGTATTAAATTGGAATTAGTTGCATAATACTTACGTGCACATACGGAAGTAAACTTAATGGAAATAAAATAGGTGGGAGTGGGGAGGAGTGGGGAATAGTCACACCTACTTTGTGCAATGAACATATTTTGGGTGGAGGGCACACTTATAACTTTGATTTAAAATGTACAATGAAAATTATGTAAGCAAAATGTATGTACTCCTGTAATAATGTGAAATTAAAAGACATACATATATACATACTGGTTAAATAAATGAATCCTTGCATCAATATACCATATTTTTTTAACAAAGATTATATTAAAATGTATTAACATTCAAAACACACACAAAAAATTTATGTAATTGGCAATAGCCCAATAATATTAGATTTTATAATATTTGTTCTAAAGCTTATGTTTTGAAATTTTACTTCCCAACAAAGATTGAATATGCTAGTCCGTGCTTTTATTTCCATAATTAAAGGTAAATGTTTCTTCTATAAGAACTCCATTGTCAAATATTCTCTGGGACATTAACAACAATGGCAACAACTGAAGTGACAATTTCTATTCTTCTTCCCTCTTGGTCCTTGTTTGTCTAAATACTAATTCAGTAGTAAAATTTACATGACTAATGAAATACAAGTTGAAATGGGCAAAAATAATTTAGTATTCACATATCATTGTTAATTGACTTAAATGATTATTGTAGCTTAGTTCTTTTTCTTTCTAAAAGGACCACATTAACAAGATGTTCTGAGCATAGAAGATATAAATCAGTGTGCCACTGTATCTTGTAAATATATCTGAAAGTGCTGCATTAAGCCATTATACAGCCAGAAATAATTCAAATATTGGGTGAATCTTAGATAATGGTAGTTTAAATGCTACATTTGAATCTACAATGGTTTACATTAGAAAGAAAGATATTACATTACATGTGAAATATTTACTGAATTTTTTTCTAGGAATGTACAGTTATATACTTCACAGAGAAAAATAAAAGAAAAGATAATGTGTTAAACACAATAGTCTCATGAAATAGGAATATTCACTTTCAAATAAATTATGTTTGCCTTATTGAGGGTTTAGTATTCAAGAAAAAATAAATAAAAAGAGATTTCAACTGCCTTTTAAAAACATAAATAACTAATCTACAGAAGTTGTCAAATTCTTTGTAGAAATTTCAGTGCAAAGAGGCCATAGCTTTATAAGCCAAGTAGTCTTATTTTTATTTTAACTAAAATGACAGCATTTTATAAATGACAAACACGAGAATGTTGTTTACTCCTTTGACATGGCAATAGTAAATAATATTAATCCATGGGAATCAAATGGATTAACTTTAAAATATTAACTACCTAAAACACTGTATATAAAATTGTCTCTTGGTTTTGCATGCATTTGTATAGCTGTAAGCTTATGGAACCTACTGAAAACTTAGAATATTTAATATTCACACAAAAACATCTAAATAACTTGTAAAATGCACGTGAAATTATTAATTATAATGTAAATGCCTTTTAAAAAATAAATCCAGCTTCTTTAAAATTATCTAGATTTGGCAAAAAATTCTTAAATATTCTTAAAATTCTTAAATTCTTAAATTCTTCTATATTTTATCTGAAGTTACTTTTGAAAAGTTTTCCTTTTACCTAGCACTATAATAAGATCGTATGGTGCTGACAGGAGCTAAAAGAAAGGAAAAACAAATACGAAATGCTTTTCTGTATAAATGACATGCTCTTGTGGCATATAATTTTGGTAAAAAAAAATCAGTTGCCATTTTACAAAAGCACTTGTACAATTCGTAAGCAGGAGGAAATTTGTTGTGTCTTATATATTTTGAACACACAGATGGGTAATGATGAATTACCCATAATAACAGGGAGAGATGATCTTATGACAATTTTCTGCCAGTCTCCTAAGTCATAATTTTTGTTTTATTATTTGTGTTGCTCAGCTTTCCGTATCACATTAAGTATATATCATTTCAGTTTAGGAAATATTAAATGGTTTCAAGTAGAATAAATTGCCAGCTTTCAATCAGGTTTCTAACGTCCTTGACCATAGCAGGTAGTCATTGATGTCACGAGGTGCAGCTGAAGACATGTGGGAATTTGAAACGAACTGAGCATTGAATCTAAATAGAAATTATAATCTCTGCTAATATATTTGCAAATATAAAGATCCCCTTGACACATCCTCAAGAGAATATTTTCAATTATCACTGAACTTGTTTCTCAATTTCTTTGAGAATAGAGTGATGCTCACACTTGCCTTTTGAAAAGAAAAGGACCTAAAGCTCTGTTCTCACTGCCTCTTTGTATAATTCATGCTTCAAGAAAACTCTTCAGTCCTTTTTAATATAATAACAGTATTGCATTTGGGTTACCAAAGTAATATATTAGGGACAGTTCAGTACATACTCTTAATCTTATACATGCATGGTGCTAGGACATTTTCCATTTATAATCTACAACAGAAATGCTTTTTAAAATACAAGTTAAAATATGTTTTTTAACATTAGATAGTTCATCTTGGAATTTAGTCAATTTTAATCGAATGTTGCTTTATTTTCAACTTCAGAATTGCAGGTTTTACTTTTTAATATGTCTTAGTCCTAAGTTTATTTGAATTCACCAAGTATTTCCATGATACTGGAATTATATGCAAGGTATGCTAGCAACTTATAACCTAAATAGGCAGGTTAAGCAGGTTAATTGGGTTTTCACTTTCCCAATTACATTCCTGCTTATTTTAATGAGTATTGTTAAAGTATATTGATATTATATTAGCATCTGCTATATAATTTTCTTCATTCCTGTGCAATTTATATTGTTTGCCCTTTACTTTGGAGAAGCCACCCTTTCAAGAAAAATTATATTTAACAACCATGGAAGCCTCTTCTACTTCTGTCTTTTTGTGTGTGTGTGTATCTCAGCTCTAATTAAGTGTCTAAGAAGGTTGACTCTTCCATTTAAATGCAATTGACTACACGGGCTTTCTCAGTGGTTTATTGGGTTTACTTCCCACAGTTTGTTTATCTATCATCTTGAGCTAAGCCTGAGGAAATTCAAAATAGAAAGAATAGGACCAACAATGGATGTCACTATTCAATGTCAGAACCTAAATAAAAAAATATTTAGTAGGTTTTTGTAAGGGTTTATTTCTTATTTTCCAAAGCAAAATGATCTCATCTATGCTACTGGGCATAGACTAGATACCTACAATTGATACCATTGTCCTTTGGTATAGGTGAACTAAATCATTAATGGGTGTACATTGGTTTATGTTTTACAAAAATACTTCATTAAAGTGCCTAAAATACATGTCTAAGCAACTTATTTTCCTTTCCTCACCTCATTTCTAGTGCACAGTTGTCATTCACTGATCATCTAAATTTTTATTTGATATTTAGCTCTTCACAATTTATGTTATTTAGGGTCTAAGAAAACGTGTCACTTTTACAGACACACTCATGAATGCCATACGTAATACAATGCTGGAGTGTAGTTTCACAGAACAAAGTGAGCCCAAAGACAATTACAGTGCAGTTTTTAAAGATACGCCCTAAATAACCGGACAGCTAGGATTCAAGTCCTGACTCTTATTTTACTAGCTGTGTGATTTTAGGCAATTTACTTAACTATCCCTGTCTTAATTTTCTCTCTTTAATGAATGTCATTCTAATACTACCTGCTCTTAGTAGTATTCTATACAGTGACTGAATGAATTGTTGTGTGTTAAATTATTAGAAGTAAGTCTGTTATTAAGTGCTAAATAAGTGTTAGCTTCTATTTGCTGTACAAAAAAATTGTTAGTGAGGGGAGATATGTTTCAGTGGTACATAATATATAAATACTTTCTTTTTGAGATGGCCATATATCCCATTTTGCTTTCAAAATTTCTATTTTAACACTGTGGTCTAATCATTCATTCACATTCTGTCCTGTGTTTTGCTCTCAGTGTATGCATTATATGGTCATCCTGTGAGAATTCTATTTCTACACAGAATGTACTGTTTTTAAGATTTGTCCTATATTCTCCAGTAAAACGTGTTCAAGAAGGTCACTTAAAAATTTCTTTATGCTAATATTATTTCTCATTTTAAAATACGTATCTTAATTCAACATTGCATGTCACATAACATTATTGACCATTTCCTCATTTCTCCCTCAGAATCAACACATTTCATTTATCTGAAGGCTCATCCTCAGTTTCTTCAGTGGGATCTTTTTACCCTACTAGCTATGCATTTTCAGAGGTTCCATTTTCTTCTCATCTTATAACTAATAGCCAGGAAAACTTAATTATTGTTTGATCAGACAAGTTATCAATATTACTCTGGTGAATTTTAAACTATCATCTCCAGCTCAGTCTCCTTCGTTAAGCTTAAATCTCCGATATTATATTGTTCATTTTCATTTACCACAGATATCACCAACATAACTAGTCCAAAGTTTAATTGGCCATTTATCTGTTGTATTCCTGTTTCTCATATGATCCCCATATTAATATTTCACATCATTGTCTACCTGATACCTTAAGCCATAACTATGGAAAACACATTTTCCTCCCGTCTTACTAAAACCAAATAAAATTAAAAGTATTCTCTTTTGTAACATTTCTATAAATAATATTTGTCTATTTTTTCTTCTTTCTTATATTAAGTTACTGTACTTTCTTGATGGAATTAATACAACAGTTATCAACTGGTATCTCAGTCTCCGATACTACCTTTACACAATACATTCTTACACAATGCCACTGGGTTTATCTCTCCAAATGTCACTCTGTTTATGTTATTCTTCGGATTAAACTATATTGATGTACTAGATTTTCACTGGCTTCAGAATCCAACTAAAATGCCCTTGCTAGTTCCAATATTTTCTCTCTTCTGTTTTAAGAAAAGTACCATCTCTATTTCAGAGGACCTGACCCTTAGGAGCTGACCCTTAGCTCTTATTTCTTTTATGAAGTAGTTAGTGTGTTGTAATTGTAAAAATAATAATAATTAGTTAATTAATTAATTTCTCTAATCTAAACCTGCAAATGAATTAAAAACAAATTAAATATATTTTTCTTTATCTACCTCAGATTTTAGTCTTCTATCAAAAGTTGATAACTTACCTTTCCCTCAAAATTATTTTATTCAGGCACTTAACACATTTTTTCATATTGGGTCACTTTGAATCTTGTTACTCTTATGAGCTTTTACCTCTTCAAGAGCAATCCAGGTGAAGAACAAAAATCTATAGGACTAAGAATAAGTTTGCCAAGATGCTTAGAAGTGCTTTTTAGTTTTTATTTTACATTGTTTAATTCATTATGGCAAGTAATCTTCGAGTATTTAACTAACATTAATCTACGGGTCTATGTAATTGTATGACATATAAATTCAGTACTTCAAAGGGATGGCACTGCAGTGCATGATGATGACAGGCTGAAATAAATGAGTAATTTCAGAGGTGGTACATTTTATAAAGATCTGAAAATGTCTCCCATATGTCAGCAACAGATGCATTTTGTTGATGTATTTCACTAAAGTCACATTTAATAAGGTAATAAGAATACCTTTGTCAAATATCAATTAATTGCAAGTCCCCAATATGAAAATCCAATTTCTTAAAAAATCTCCTGTTTATAAATTTCCCTAAGGTGTTAAGTAAACACCAAAAAATATATGCGAATGATGAACAATGCATTTTCACAACACAGCATTCAAAGAAGTTTGTTTTGGAATTATATGCTTTTTCTTTCTAAAACTAGTAAAGTCCTATCTACTTTTTTATGTTATAATAGTTTTGGTGCCTCATGGACATAGTATTGTAGATACCTGTTTCTATAATAATAATACTACAAATCAATACTACAAATCTAATTATTGAAACTCAATGGTAATAAGTGATTTTTGAATCATTTTCTTTTTTCTTTTTTCCCTTAGAGACAGAGTCTCGCTTTATTGCCCTTAGTAGAGTGCCATGCCATCACAGTTCACAGCAACCTCCAACTCCTGGGCTTAGACAATTCTCTTGCCTCAGCTTCCCGAGTAGCTGGGACTAAAGGCACCTGCCACAATGCCCAGCTATTTTTTGTTGCAGTTTGGCCAGGATGGGGTTTGAACTTTGCCACCCTTGATATATGGGGCCAGAGCCCTACCCACTGAGCCACAGATGCTGCCCAATTTTTGAATAATTTTTATTCTTCAATTGAATAGGAATTTAAGCCAATTATAGAAAACTTAAGCATCAATGGATTATTAATTAATTTATTAGAAAAAATACTATTATAGAAGTCTGCTTTATATGTCCTCAAATATATTGATATCTATATTCACGCTCTGTTTATTCTACAATGTTGTCTTTGAAGAATTACTTATTTTTTACTTCATTTGGATATGTATGCATGGACTACCCAAAGAAACAAGATTCTTACACAGTGACATGATTAAAGAAGAAAAGAGCAGGTGGGAGGGAGGGAGTAAGGAAAGGAGGAAGGAAGAAAGGAAGGACAGAAAGAGAAAGAAAGAGAGAAAGGAATAAAGAAAAGAAAAGAAACCTGGAACAGAAGAAACGTACTCTAAGAAGGGACTCTTAGATATTCATTGAAACTCAGAAAGAAGGAGGTGGAGCAAGATGGTGGCCAAGTAACAGCTTCCTTGCATCTGGGCACCGTGAGTCTGGGGAGATAGGACTCCAGACATCTCTGGCTGGTGGGATCTGCCTATCATCACCCCTGAGAGGATACAGGGAGTCAGCGAGAGACTTCTGGACCCCAAGAGGAGGACTAAAACAGTGGAAAAATGGCAAGTGGTCGCATGTGTTCAATCCGTCTAAACCCGCCCACAACTGTAAGTTCAGTAGCAGCGAGACTGCAAACCAGAAAGGCCGTACCTGTGAACTATTTTGGTGTCTTTGGACTCAGCACTCAGTTGAACTACCTTGGGGAGAGCCTGAGTGGGACTACGAGAACTTTGGCTGTTGTCTATGGCCCCAGTCTGAGCTGCTGAGCAAGACGGAGCTAATAGTGTTTGGCTGTGGGTCACGGGGAGCCATTGTGAGCGATCTGTCCCTGCAAGCTCCGCCTTCAGGGTCACAGAGCTACAATTGGGTGGGAGCTGGTAACCCAGTGATCAAGTAGCCTAAGGGCGGGGTCTGAGCCGCCTTGCAGCCCTAACTCTCAGGGGCAGAGTGAGACCAGTTTTGGCACACTGGATAAGTGGATAGCCACTTCAGCAGTGATTCCAGTGACAAGCACTTTCCTGGGAAACTTCTGCTCAGCAAGTGAACAAGTTCAAAGTGCCTTTTAAGTGGGCTGAAGAGATTTAGGGTATCTACCTGCTGGGGTTTGAGAAATCAGCAGCGTCCATTCGTATCAGAACTGTGACTAACATCTCATACCACTGAAGACCACGTATTGCCCAGACAATATTCAATAACATATACACACTGCTTTGTTTTTGTTTGTGTTTTTTGGGGGGGCGGGGGGTGTTGGTTGTTTTTTTTGTTTATTTTGATGTTGTTGATATTGTTTTGTTTTTTAAGTTCAACCTTTTCTATACAGATCTTTTTCTTTCTCAATTTTTCTAGTTTAATTATAATTTCCCATTGCTGCCTTTTTCAATAATTAGAACTTCATTTTTGCTAGTGTTTCTACTGCTATTATTTGGTTTTCCACCCAATTTTATCCCGTAAAGTTTTCTGTTTGTTTGTTTTGGTTTGATTTATAGCATTTTTGTCTTTCTTCTCTACTTGGTGGAGGTGGGGTACTGTGTCTGATCAGGTTAGCAAAGAGCTGCTGAACTCAAGGGAACCACCCAACTGGGCACCCCCAGAAGGTGGGGTTTTTTTAAGGTTGTGTCAAAGTACCCCACTGTACACCTATATTGTTCTCTCTCCCTCTTTCTGTGCCTCTGTTCTTTTTGTCAATATTCATTTTAGCCACCCCCTCTCCATTCTCTATTTTTCCTTGTTTTTCTTATCACTCAGTCCTCCTTTCTTTCATCCCTTTTTTGCTCTTCAACCTTCTCACCCTCTGGTCCTGTAACCCTTAGTCCACAGGCACGAGAAGTCAAAGAGCAAGAGGAAGTGAAAGGAAAATTAGGGCAAGGAAACAGATAAAAGAAATCACTCATGAGGAAGAATCAGCAGAAAACTCCAGGCAACATGAAGAACAGGTCCAGAACAACCCCGCCAAGGGACCATGAGGTAGCTACTGCAGAGGATCCCACCTATAAAGAAATGTTAGGAATGACAGAAAGGGAATTTAGAATACACATGTTGAAAACAATGAAAGAAATGATGGAAACAATGAAGGAAACTGCTAATAAAGTGGAAAATAACCAAAAGGAAATTCAAAAACAGAATCAAATAAGAGATGAACGATATGAAGAATATAAAAAGGATATAGCAGAGCTGAAGGAACTGAAACAGTCAATTAGGGAACTTAAAGATGCAATGGAAAGTATCAGCAACAGGTTAGACCATGCAGAAGAAAGAATTTCAGAGGTAGAAGACAAAGTTCTTGAGATAACTCAGATAGTAAAAGAGGGAGAAAAGAAGAGAGAGAAAGCAGAAAGTTCACTGTCAGAATTATGGGACTTTATGAAGCGTTCCAACATACGAGTTATAGGAATTCCAGAAGGGGAAGAAGAATGCCCCAGAGGAATGAAAGCCATACTAGAGAATATTATAAAAGAAAATTTCCCAAATATCACCAAAGATTCTGACACACTGCTTTCAGAGGGATAGCGGACCCCAGGTCGCCTCAACTCTAACCGAGCTTCTCCAAGACACATTGTGATGAACCTGTCCAAAGTCAAGACAAAAGAAAAGATTCTGCAAGCTGCCAGGAGTAAGCACCAGTTGACCTACAGGGGCAAATCCATCAGAGTAACTTCAGACTTCTCTAATGAAACTTTCCAAGCAAGAAGACAATGGTTATCTACCTTTAATCTACTTAAAGAGAACAATTTCCAGCCCAGAATTCTGTACCCTGCTAAGCTAAGCTTCAAAATTGTCGGAGAAATCAAATCATTTACGGATATACAAACATTGAGGAAATTCGCCACAACAAGACCAGCTCTACAGGAAATACTTCAACCTGTTCCGCACACTGACCACCACAATGGATCAGCAGCAAAGTAAGAACTCAGAAAATAAAGGACAGAACCTAACCTCTACACTGATGCAAACGATAAAACTAAGCAATGGACTCTCACCAAATAAGACAAATAGAATACTACCACACTTATCAATTATCTCAATAAATGTTCATGGCTTGAATTCCCCACTGAAGAGACATAGAGGGGTTGACTGGATTAAAAAACACAAGCCATCCATTTGCTGTCTGCAACAAACACACCTGCCTTCAAAAGACAAATTAAAGCTCCGAGTGAAGGGATGGAAGACAATTTTTCAGGCAAATGGAATTCAGAAGAAAAGAGGAGTTGCAATCTTATTTTCAGATACATGTGGATTGAAAGCAACTAAAGTCAAAAAAGACAAAGATGGTCACTTTATATTGGTCAAGGGAAAACTACAACAAGAAGACATTTCAAGTCTAAATATTTATGCACCCAATTTAAATGCTCCCAGATTCTTGAAACAGACCTTACTCAGTCTCAGCAATATGATATCTGATAATACCATAATAACAGGGGACTTTAAAACTCCTCTTACAGAGCTGCACAGATCCTCTAAACAGAAATTAAACAAAGTTATAAGGGATTTAAATGAGACCTTAGAACAACTGTGCTTGATAGACCCATATAGAACACTCCATCCCAAAGATAAAGAATATACCTTCTTTACAACACCCCATGGAACATTCTCCAAAATTGATCATATCCTGGGACACAAAACAAATATCAACAGAATCAAAAGAATTGAAATTTTACCTTGTATCTTCTCAGACCATAAGGCACTAAAGGTGGAACTCAACTCTAACAAAAATGCTCGATCCCCCCCAAAGGCATGGAAATTAAACAATCTTCTGTTGAATAACAGATGGGTGCAGGAAAAAATAAATCAGGAAATCATTAACTTCCTTGAGCATAACAACAATGAAGACACAAGCTCCCAAAACCTGTGGGATACGGCAAAAGCAGTTTTGAGAGGAAAATTCATCGCTTTAGATGCCTACATTCAAAAAACAGAAAGAGAGCACATCAACAATCTCACAAGAGATCTTATGGAATTGGAAAAAGAAGAACAATCTAAGCCTAAACTCAGTAGAAGAAAACAAATATCCAAAATCAAATCAGAGATCAATGAAATTGAAAACAAAAGAATCATTCAGAAAAATCAATGAAACAAGGAGTTGGTTTTTTGAAAAAATAAATAAAATAGATAAACCATTGGCCAGACTAACAAGGAATAGAAAAGTAAAATCTGTGGTAACCTCAATCAGAAATGATAAAGGGGAAATAACAACTGATCCCACAGAGATACAAGAGATCATTTCTGAATACTACCAGAAACTCTATGCACAGAAATTTCACAAAGTGAAGGAAATGGATCAATATTTGGAATCACACCCTCTCCCTAGACTCAGCCAGGAAGAAATAGAGCTCCTGAACAGACCAATTTCAAGCACTGAGATCACAGAAACAATAAAAAATCTTCCAACCAAATAATGCCCTGGTCCAGATGGCTTCACTCCAGAATTCTATCCAACCTTCAAGGAAGAGCTTGTTCCTGTACTGCAGAAATTATTCCAAAAAATTGAGGAAGAAGGAATCTTCCCCAACACATTCTATGAAGCAAACATCACCCTGATACCAAAACCAGGAAAAGACCCAAACAAAAAGGAGAATTTCAGACCAATCTCACTCATGAACATAGATGCAAAAATTCTCAACAAAATCCTGGCCAATAGATTACAGCTTATCATCAAAAAAGTCATTCATCATGATCAAGTAGGCTTCATCCCACTGATGCAAGGCTGGTTTAACATATGCAATTCCACAAACGTTATCCACCATATTAACAGAGGCAAAAATAAAGATCACATGATCCTCTCAATAGATGCAGAAAAAGCATTTGATAAAATCCAGCATCCTTTTCTAATTAGAACACTGAAGAGTATAGGCATAGGTGGCACATTTCTAAAACTTATGGACGCTATCTATGACAAACACACAGCCAATATTATACTGAATGGAGTAAAACTGAAAGCTTTTCCTCTTAGAACTGGAACCAGACAAGGTTGTCCTCTGTCACCTTTACTATTCAACATAGTGCTGGAAGTTCTAGCCAATACAATTAGGCAAGACAAGGAAATAAAGGGAATCCAAATGGGAGTAGAGGAGTTCAAACTCTCCCTGTTTGCTGATGACATAATATTATACTCAGAGAGCCCCAAAGACTCAACCACAAGACTCCTAGAAGTCATCAAAAAATACAGTAATGTTTCAGGATATAAAATCAATGTCCAGAAGTCAGTAGCCTTTGTATACGCCAATAACAGTCAAGATGAGAAGCTAATTAAGGACACATCTCCCTTCACCATAGTTCCAAAGAAAATGAAATAACTAGGAATATACCTAACGAAGGAGGTGAAGGACCTCTATAAAGAAAAGTATGAAATCATCAGAAAGGAAATAGCAGAGGATATTAATAAATGAAAGAACATACCATGCTTATGGATGGGAAGAATCAACATTGTTAAAATGTCTATACTTCTCAAAGCAATCTACCTATTCAATGCCATCCCTATCAAAATATCAACACCGTACTTTCAAGATTTGGAAAAAATGTTTCTGCGTTTTGTATGGAACCGGAAAAAACCCCGTATAGCTAAGGCAGTTCTTAGTAACAAAAATAAAGCTGGGGCATCAGCATACCAGATTTTAGTCTGTACTACAAAGCCATAGTGCTCAAGACAGCATGGTATTGGCACAAAAACAGAGACATAGACACTTGGAATCGAATTGAAAACCAAGAAATGAAACTAACATCTTACAACCACCTAATCTTCGATAAACCAAACAAGGACATACCTTGGGGGAAAGACTCCCTATTCAATAAATGGTGTTGGGAGAACTGGATTTCTACATGTAAAAGTCTGAAACTGGACCCACACCTTTCCCCACTCACAAAAATTGATTCAAGATGGATAAAGGACTTAAATTTAAGGCATGAAACAATAAAAATCCTCCAAGAAAGCATAGGAAAAACACTGGAAGATATTGGCGTGGGGAAAGACTTCATGAAGAAGACTGCCATGGCAATTGCAACAACAAAAATAAACAAATGGGACTTTATTAAACTGAAAAGCTTCTGTACAGCTAAGGAGACAATAACCAAAGCAAAGAGACAACCTACACAATGGGAAAGGATATTTGCATATTTTCAATCAAACAAAAGCTTGATAACCAGGATCTATAGAGAACTCAAATTAATCCACATGAAAAAAGCCAACAATCCCATATATCAATGGGCAAGAGACATGAATAGAACTTTCTCTAAAGATGACAGACGAATGGATAAGAAACACATTAAAAAACGTTCATCATCTCTATATATTAGAGAAATGCAAATCAAAACAACCCTGAGATATCATCTAACCCCAGTGAGAATGGCTCACATCACAAAATCTCAAAACTGCAAATGCTGGCGTGGATGTGGACAGAAGGGAACCCTTTTACACTGCTGGTGGGACTGCAAACTAGTACAACCTTTCTGGAAGGAAGTATGGAGAAACCTCAAAGCACTCAAGCTAGACCTCCCATTCGATCCTGCAATCCCATTACTGGGCATCTACCCAGAAGGAAAAAAATCCTTTTATCATAAGGACACTTGTACTAGACTGTTTATTGCAGCTCAATTTATAATCGCCAAAATGTGGAAACAGCCTAAATGCCCACCAACCCAGGAATGGATTACCAAGCTGTGGTATATGTATACCATGGAATACTATTCAGCCATTAAAAAAAATGGAGACTTTACATCCTTCGTATTAACCTGGATGGAAGTGGAAGCCATTATTCTTAGTAAAGCATCACAAGAATGGAGAAGCATGAATCCTATGTACTCAATTTTGATATGAGGACAATTAATGACAATTAACGTTATGGGGGGGAGGAAAAGCAGAAAGAGGGACGGAGGGAGGGGGTTGGGGCCTTGGTGTGTGTCACACTTTATGGGGGCAAGACATGATCGTAAGTGGGACTTTACCGAACAATTGCAATCAGTGTAACCTGGCTTATTGTACCCTCAATGAATCCCCAACAATAAAAAAATAAATAAATAAAATTGAGAATTTAAAAAAAAAAAAAAGAAAAAAGAAACTCAGAAAGTAATGCTTCTGGGTAAAAATGTAAAACAGAATTAAAATCACTTTCTTATGAAAATTTGGGTCTGTGTGCCTACATCTTTTAAAGTATAATTTAGTATTTAAGGAAAACATTAGCTAATGAAAAGATAACTTTTTATGTCAAACATAAATTTTGACAAAGGGCTTAATAAGATATGATTCTTACAGGAAGAATGCCTGGTAGTATAACCATTTTTTCTAATAATTCAATTTTTTATAACAATTTAGTATTTTTGGAAAACATTAGTTAATGTAAAAAGAACTGTTTATGTCAAAAACAAATTTTGAAAAAGGGCTTAATAACATATGATTCTTATGGGAAGAATGCCTGGTAGTATAACCATTCTTTCTATTAGAATACGTTAAGTTGTTTTGAACTGCTCACTAATTGAAATTGCAAATGAACTTTATGCACATCATGTATATGTTTTTACACATTAGTTCTGCCACTTTTTACTTCATTTGGATATGTATGCATGAACTACCTGAAGATTAGTAAGGCAATATATGTATTCTGCTTTTATTTAATCTTTAGCAAAACAATGTGTATATTTTAGATAAAAGAAAAATATTTTAATATATATAAACCGCTATAAAATATATGGAAATTTGATGAATAACCATTAGAATAAAATGAAAGGCTAAAAAATGTCAATTTTTTTTTCTAATATCAAAAGTCAGAGGTTCTTCCTCCATTCTTAGAGTATTGTATTATAGGTGCTATTTCCCTTTCTTCTTAGGTCTTTGTATTATTATGTTTTCTTTGGTCAATGTATTATAATTATAAGTAGTCCCTCTTTCATATGTGATTTTAGTTTCTGGGATTTCAGTTTCCCATAATCAATCATGGTCAAAAAATATTAAATAGAAAAGTCCACAAATAAATAATTTATAAGTTTCAAGTTTTGCTTTATTCTGAATAACACTAGCTGCCTCTTTCCCACCCAGGACATGAATTATCTCTTTGTCCAGTATATCCACATCCATTAGTCACCTAGCAACCATCTTGACTTTAAGGTTGACAGACAGATCACAAGAAGAGGAAGGGTGAGTCCAGTACATTGGGATATTTTGGGCATAGAGAGAGAAAGAATACATTCACGCAACTTCTATCACAGTTTATTTTTAATAAGTGTCCTACTTTATTATTTTTGTTAATATTTTATTGTGCCTAATTTCTGAATTAAACATGTTCATACATTTATATGCATATAAAAAACATAGAATAGATAGTTTGGTACTATCTGCAGGTTCAAGAATCTGGAAGTTTAGAAATATATACCTTTGCACATGAACAATGTATCTTGCAGCACTTGACAGTGGAATCAGGAACTGAAACCCAAAGATAAACAATGTAAGCTTCTGTTGTTTATCTTCTAAACATCATCAGTGGAGTCATCATAACATTTTTGGACACAAAAACTATTCAGAATGGCTTTGTTTATTCTGGCTCCTTTGTGGTTCCATATTAATTTGAATATTTTTTTATTTTTATGAACAATTTTATTGGTATTCTGATAGGGATGGGTTGAATCTATGGATAACTTTGAATAGGATGGTCATTTAAAAAATATTGATCCTTGCAATCAGTAGACATGAGATATTTTTCCATTTTATCTGTGTTTTCTTAGATTTCTTTCATCAATGTTTTGTACTTTTCATTGTAAAGATCTTCCATTTCTGCAGTTAAGTTTATTCATAGTTATCTTATGTTTTTTTATAGCTTCTATAAATTGGATTGGGTCTTGATTTCCTTTTTTTCCCCCAGATTGTTCGCTTTCAGCATATATAAAGATTATTAAGTTTGTATGATAATTTTGTACCCTGCAACATTACCGGATTTTTTTTATCAGTTGTAATAGTGTTTTTTTTTTTATTAAATCTTTATTTTTTTCTAAATATAAGATCACATAATTTGCAAAAAAAGGTCGATTTAATTGCTTCTTTCTAATATGGGTGTTCTCATCCCTTTCTCTTGTCTCTTTGCTCTGGCTAGAACTTCAATACTATGTTGAATAAAGTTAGTCAAACCAGCCATCCTTGTTCCAGATCTTAGAGAAAAAATTATCAGTTTTTCCCTATTCAAAATGATGATAGTTATGGGTTTGTCCTATATGGTGTTTATTATTTTGAGGTATACATCTTCTATACCCACTTTATTATGTACTTTATCATAAAGATATTTTGAATTTTATCTAATGATTTTTCAGTTTTTGTTGAAATGATTATAGGTTTTTGTCCTCAATTCTATTAATGCAAGCTATAATGTTTATTGATTTGCATAAATTGAACCACTCAGCAAAAAGAATGAAGCCAGAGTCATCAAATTAGCATACTTTAAATTATACTACTAAGCTATATTAATCAAATCAGCATAGTAATGACATAAAATCAGACACATATGCCAATGAAACAGAATGAAGAACCCCCCAAAAAACTTATGCATTTACAGGCAACCAATTCTTGTCAAGGATACCAAGAATAAACACTAAAGAAAGAGCAGTCTCTTCAATAAATGATACTTAAAAACTGGATATTCATATGAAAAAAGAATGAAACTACACCTCTACTATCCCCATATACAAATCTCAAAGTGAATTAAAAAATTTAAATATGAAATAGAAATTACTAGGAGAAAATATTGTGGAAATGCTTCAGGACATTGGTCTTGGCAAGGATTTCTCTAGTAAGCACAAGAAAACACAGAAAAAAAAAATGGCAAGTTGGGTCCAATCAAGCTGAGGAGCTTCTCCACAGCAAAGGAAATAATCAACAAAGTGAAGACACTTAAAGTATGGCAAAATAGCATTTGCAAATAGTTCAGTGGAAAGCAGATTAATAATCATAATATGTAAGGAACTCAAACAAGTCACTGGCATAAAATCCCAAATAATTTGATTTAAAAATGGTTCAAGAGACTTGAATAGACATGTCTCAAAAGACTACATACAAATAGCCATTGGGTATATTAAAAATGTTGAACAAAACTAGTCATCAGAAAATGAAAATCAAAATCATGATGAAATATCACCTTACTAAAGTTAAAATGGCTCTGAAAAATAGAAAATAAAAACATACTGACAAGAATATGGAAAAATGGGAACGCTCATGCGCTGTTGGCAGGAATGCAAATTAGTAGAGCCACTATGGAAAACAGTACAGATCTCTAAAAAACAAAAATAGAACTACCATAGGATTGATCAATCTAGTATATTGTGGAGATAGCTGTAATCTCTTGTTTATGAGAACTATTCACAATGGCCAAGATATGAAATCAACTTACATGTCCATCAATGGACCAATGGATAAAGAAAATGTCCTGTGTGGAATGATACACCACATTTTAACCAAAGAGTTAAGCAACCTCTCTTTATCACCCCCCTTCCCACTAGGCTGCCCAACACAATAGAATATTGTTTGGACCTAAAAAAGAATGAAATGCTGTTATTTGCAACTGCATGGATATAATTACAGGACATTATGCTAAATGAAGTAAGCCAGGCACAGAAAGAAAAATGTCACATGTTCTCACTCATATGCAGGAGGTAAATAAACCTGATCTCACAGAGTTAGTGAATGGGATGGTGGTTTTCAGAGTTGGGCAGCCTAATGGGAAGGGGGGATAAAGAGAGATTGCTTAACTCTTTGGTTACCAAGAAGTAAAGCATTATATGCATATACTATTTTTATTTTAGTATTAAATTTATACAGTTAAGGAACATGTTTACAGAGATTTTAGGAAAAATATTTTTGCATAGTTATTTTTGTATGTGGTTCCACATTGAAACCACAGGAAACCAGTTTTTGTGCACTTTTGATGATATTCAGCAAAATAATTCTTGTTCTGGTTCATACAGTGTCCAGTTCCTCATGTATAATACACTCATTTTGCATGGTGTGGATTTTTAGCTGTGCTGCACAGCACACACCTTCTGCATGATCCCGGAATAGGCGTATGTGCAGCTTTGTCTAATCCTTTCTCTTGAGGAACATACAGCTTGAAGTTGTTGACCTGAGTTGCTGATATTCTATTTTGGGGAGGACCTACATGTGTTTCTAGGAGTCCTGCAATTACAACTTCTCTAAAGTATTTGAGGTTCACGCCCTCATCTGGATTTAGCACCTTGAAAATAATGCTAGCATTTACCACTGTGATTTGCAGTAATCCTGAGAGAAATAAGCACCAAAAAACCTCTATCCCTAATGTTATTCCTTCAGGAATATTTGGCTCAACTCCTGAAATTTCAGAGGCAGTATTATATGCCTGATGATGTAACTCTTTTCTGCATTTCCTGGAAATTCATTATTTTCACATGTTGGCACTTGTATGTCATAGTGCACTGAGGCTCCTTCTAAATCTTCTATTTCATCAGCCAAACCTTGAGGTATATGTACTTTGGATTTTTAAATTCACCTTCCTTGTCACTTTCAAATACACATGACTGGTCATCAATTGGCACTTTATCCAACAAACTGTACACATTCTCACTGTTCACGCCAACATGCACAATTCCATTTTTAAGGATATGCAGCAGGTACAGTTGTTTACACCCAGTGTTTACAATCTGAAACAAACCCAATTTTGTGATTTTTTTCTATATTAAATTCTCCATAATTAGATTTACCATAATGCAAACATAATTTGAAATTAATATTATACATGCTTTCAAATCAAGTAAAGTATCTCATTGCATATAGTCACAAGTTAACAGAAAACTCTGCCAGTACAGCAGCACAAATCTCCACACCCCACCAAACCACGGAAAAGGCAGGAATATGTGACCTTACACTCAAGTACAATAGACCACCTTTAGAGCTCAGCGTAACTCAAGTACAATAGACCACCTTTAGAGCTCAGCATAACTCTCGGGTAGGCTGAGAAACCATTGTGGGGCTAGGAAACCAACTTCAACAGGGTGATTATTCACCAGAACCACTAGAAATAAAAGGATTGTAGGTGCAGAGAAATAGTAAGATAGAATAAATTGAATATAGTACCCAGTAGCACAACTGGTCATCTATAGTTAACAATAATTTATTGTATATTTCAAAATAACTAGAAGAGTAGACACGGAATGTTCCCACCATTATGTAATGATCAATGTCTGAGGCATTGCTATTCCAGTTACTAAAATTTGATTACTATATGTTGTATGCTCATATCTAAATAATTGCACATTTACCATAGATATGTATGACTACAATGTATCCTTAAATATAAAAAAAAATTAAAAAACCCCAAATGGATATGACAAGTTCCTTATTTTATGATGTTCACTGGTCTTTGGAAAAAGCTTAACATTTTGTTTTAATATTTCTAAATGTGTTCAAACTTTTTTTCTATAAGCTAGTTCTAATGATGCACCATCAATTTATGTATTCTTGGATTTTACATGTTGATCTTATGATTTTTAAAGAAGTTTTATTTACCTCACAAAGTAAATTTTCTCCCTGTGTCTCGCTGTTTATCTTCCCATTGTTTTATGCATCAAGTTCCAAAACCAACATCACAATAGCCAAATGTTGTTGTAAGTCTCAAAGCACTAAAGATCAATTATAATGTCTTAAGTGTCATTACAGGGCTAATTTCAACTGTCCCTGAGTACAAACAGATTAAATTTGGTTTGTAAAATGCTACATTCTTTCAACAGCTGATATTCTAGTTGAGTATCTATTACTCTACCGGAAGTACTACGTGATGTAAATATAAACATGTATTTCACATATATGCGTGTATGTACTGTGCTTCTCCCATTGCTAAGCTGTTGTAATTTTAAAACAGAATCAAAATAATCTGGTAAAAGTTAAAATAATTTAAAAAGGAACAGATGTATGTAGGCATTAGTAAATGGCATTAGTATATTCATAAAATAATTGTATTGGAAATAGTAAATTGGGAGTCATGATAAATAAGTAAATAGACATAATAGAAAGCTATACATACATACAGATAAATGTAGTGTGAGGATAAGAAAATTTTTTTATCTTAATGATATGCAAGTTGATCGATACTCCTTTATTGAACTAGTGAGATACAGCATGTATTAAAGGACAGTAAAATACAAAGGAAACTTGCAGTAGCAGAAAACTGAGAAAATATAATCTATAACTAAAGTAGGCCTGTAGGTTTTGAAAACACCAGACACAGATAAGGGACAATCTCCTGGAAAACTTGGTGACAAACTATCTATTGTAACACACAGGTGATATATTTAAAGATATATTGGATCTGTATTTAAAGGAAAGTATATTAATATTATAAATATGTTTTTCAGTGAATATTTATTAAGTGCTGACTATGGTCAACTGTAGTTCATGCACCATTTGAAGGCCTGGGGATGCAGTAGTTAGCACACCATCAAGACCTCCGCTGACAGCTAGACTACACTTCATAGTTGAGAAACACAGAATTTTCTAAAAATGCACTTAAAGTATATTTAGCTCACAAAATCTACTTTGTGTGGTAAATAGGTGCATTTTAAGTGCATTTTTAAATACAATTAAAGCATATATATTTAAGTGACACCAAGTGAAGGTGCAGGACGGGCTAATTTTAGAGGTTCATCAGGATAGGACACTAGGATAAACTGAATTAGAGGAAACATGAAAGAAGTGAGGTAGCAAGCATTCAGACACTTACTTATCAGATATATATAAGGGAAGGCTCCTGAAGAAAGAACATGGTTTTGAATTTTTAAGAACCAACATACAGGATAATTAATAGTTATCTTATGGATACTCCAAAAGGGGAAGAATGTTGAAGAGGCCGGTAGGTTTCATAGGCCAGGATGACATAGTTTCTTGAGGGCTTTTGAAGAGCTTTGGTTATTCTGAGATATAAGGATATTAGTGATTTTGATAAAGGATGGCATAATCTAAGCTATAGTTTAAAGGGAACTCTGAATGATTTATTGAGAATAGTCTTTTGAGGGAACAAAAGACTATATCACTGAAAAATTTGTTGCATTAGCCCATGTAAATGATAAGAGTGGTTTGAATTTAAGAAGAAGGACATGGTGAGATGTGGTTAGATTCTGGATATATAACCACAAGTTGCTTAACAAGGATATGCTCTGAGATACGTGTCATAGTATAACTTTGTCACTGTGTGAACATCACAGAGTATACTTACGCAAACCTGGATGGTACAGCCTACTATACACCTAGGCTATATGGTGTACCCTATTGCTCCTAAGCTGGAAACCTGTATAGCATGTTACTGACATGAATACTGTAGACAATTGTAACACAACTATAAGTATTAGTGTGTTGAACACTACCAAACATAGAAAAGATACAGTAAAAATAAGGCATTATCATCTTATGGGACCACAGACATCAGGTGATCTGTTTTTGACTGAAACAGTGGTTCTTAACCTTCCTAATGCCTCCTAATACTGTGACCCTTTAATACAGTTCCTCATGTTGTGGTGACCCCCAAACATAAAATTATTTTCATTGCTATCTCATAACTGTTGCTACTGTTATGAATTGTAATGTAAATATCTGACATGCAGAATGTATTTTCATTGTTACAAAGAGGTCGCGACCCACAGATTGAGAACCATTGGACTGAAACATCATTACACAGCACATAACCATGCTTTCAACTGAAAGTGCAGGTTTGTTAATGATGTGTGTGTTTGTGTGTATGTATGTGAATTTCAAAAAAAATGGAAGATGGAGACTATTATTTTTAAACCACTATATATACACAGTATTTGAAGCCACTAAATTTATATTTTTTTCTATAAAGTTATATACATATGTGTGTCTGTGTGTATATGTGTGTGTGTGTATGTGTGTATACATATTCCAAGATTCTATATGTCTTATCAATCTAAGGTCAGTGTAACATTATACTAACATTAAAAACAAATACATATTGTTACTTCTATAAGATACATGTGAAGAAATATTAAATTTATTTATATAGTTTATACATTATATAGTATGGTATATACAATTTTATCCCTTAGCTTTTGACATCATTACTTAAAAAATTCTAGATATTTTTATTTTACATGTGTTCACAATGGCCTGTTTTCACATTCTCTATGAGTTCTAGCATCTAATTTTATCTCCAGTGATACTAGCCACAGAGACCATATTTTGATTCTTCCTAAGGACATCATTATGTGAATGCTTGCTATTGATTTTTTCACCTACTATTAGCTAAATTATTGGCCCAACACTTCAAACTACTCAGAATCCACACTTCTCTATGGCCCATGTGACTTGCTTTGAGTAATGATGTGGAGAAAGAAGTAATAATAAATGTTCCAAGTCTATGGCTTGAGAGAATTTATATACTTCTAACTGTCAACTTGTCCTTTTCCATTTCTAGACAAATAGCATGTCTCAGAAAATTTGTCAGTCTTTCCAAGAAAGACATGTGAATTATCATATAGTCCACTCATCACAGCCTCAAGCAGATTGACCCAGACAATTGTGACAAAAAATAGACCAGTCCTTCTCAATATATTTATACAAGACTTGCTTTTTGCTCCATGCCCCTCAGATTGTATTAGGTGACATAATTTTTACTTTAAGCTAACAGACGCAGCTGACAAATAGTGAAACCACCTGTATTAACATAATGGAGGGGCATAAGGAAAGAAATGTGGTAAAAGTGTAATATCTTCACACAGATAAAATTTAACTAGCCACAGTTTCCAAGCTTGCCTTCCTGTACTGCTTACTGCTTAAGAGTCATGTATCCTGACTGCTGCAAGATTTGTGACTGCCGATTGCTTCTCTAGATAACACCTCTATGGTAAAACACAGCTCTGATCTTTGAGACAGCTTTTAGATTCTGCATGCAGTGGACTGACAGATGTCGACTAGACCAATGGTCATGTATTGTAACTGACTCTGGTCCTTTGACCCTCTACTCAATAAATTTCTCAGCCAAGAAGACTTCTCAAGTCCATTGCTTTCATCCCTAGCCAATGACCAGAATCAAGTCTTTAGAAATTTGTTCAAAGAACTTTGTTCACCAACCACCTATAAAAATCCTGTCCCCCAAATACACTGGGAGTTGGGTTTGATCAAGTCTTTCATCCTCTCACTTGGAGACTTGTAATGTTAATCTATTTCTCTGCTACAACCCTTGCTGTCTCAGTAGATTGACCTCCTCCTGGATAACGGGCAAGAAACCTAGTTGAACAATAAAAATAGCTGTTCTTTATAATTCTATATCCCTTTCTTTAAATTTAACAATCAAAAAAGAAACTATTTCCCAATTGAGGTTGAATACTTTTAAGATTTATTTTCTTTGGTGGGGAGTGCAGAGCTAGTGATGAAATATGCATACAGAAGTACATACAAACAACATAACTTTTAATTAGTTTCCTCTTAAGATTTCTTACAATTGTTTATTCTACAGAAATATATAATAACTTGACATTCTTAATCATATTATAATTGATTTTTAGACATAAAAATTTCCAAATTTCTTTTTCTTTTTTAATTTTTTTATTAAATCATAACTGTATACAATGATATGATTATGGGGCATCATACACTCACTTCATAAACCATTTGACACATTTTTATCACAGTGGTTAACATAGCCTTTCCGGCGTTATCTCAGTTACTGTGCCAAAACATTTACATTCTACATTTACCAAGTTTCGCAAATACCCCTGTATATGCACCACAGGTGTGATCCCACCGATTCCCCTCCCTCTACCCACCCCCCCCTTTCCCACTTCCCCCTATTATTAAGTTGTAGCTGGGTTATAGCTTTCATGTGAGAGTCCCAAATTAGTTTCATAGTAGGGCTGTGTACATTGGGTATTTTTTCTTCCATTCTTGGGATACTTTACTAAGAAGAATATGTTCCAGCTCCATCCATGTAAACATGAAAGAGGTAAAGTCTCCATCTTTCTTTAAGGCTGCATAGTATTCCACGGTATACATATACCACAATTTATTAATCCATTCGTGGATCGATGGGCACTTGGGCTTTTTCCATGACTTAGCTATTATGAATTGGGCTGCAATAAACATTCTGGTACAAATATCTTTGTTATGTTGTGATTTTTGGTCTTCTGGGTATATGCCCAGCAGAGGAATTACAGGATTGAATGGCAGATCTATTTTTAGATCTCTGAGTGCTCTCCATATATCTTTCCAAAAGGAATGTATTAATTTGCATTCCCACCAGCAGTGCAGAAGTGTTCCCTTTTCTCCGCATCCACGCCAACATCTCTGGTCTTGAGATTTTGTGATATAGGCTAGTCTCATTGGAGTTAGATGATATCTCAAAGTAGTTTTGATTTGCATTTCTCTGATGATTAAAGATGATGAGCATTTTTTCATATGTCTGAAGGCCGTGCACCTGTCTTCTTCAGAGAAGTTTCTCTTCAAATCCCTTGCCCAGCCTGCGATGGGATCCCTTGTTTTTTTCTTTTTTTTTTTTTTTTAATTTTTTTATTAAATCGTAACTGTATACAATGATATGATTATGGGGCATCATACACTCACTTCATAAACCATTTGACACTTTTTTATCACAGTGGTTAACATAGCCTTTCCGGCGTTATCTCAGTTACTGTGCCAAAACATTTATATTCTACATTTACCAAGTTTCGCAAATACCCCTGTAATATGCACCACAGGTGTGATCCCACCGATTCCCCTCCCTCTACCCACTCCCCCCTTTCCCACTTCCCCCTGTTGTTAAGTTGTAGCTGGGTTATAGCTTTCATGTGAGAGTCCCAAATTAGTTTCATAGTAGGGCTGTGTACATTGGGTATTTTTTCTTCCATTCTTGGGATACTTTACTAAGAAGAATATGTTCCAGCTCCATCCATGTAAACATGAAAGAGGTAAAGTCTCCATCTTTCTTTAAGGCTGCATAGTATTCCATGGTATACATATACCACAATTTATTAATCCATTCGTGGATCGATGGGCACTTCGGCTTTTTCCATGACTTAGCAATTATGAATTGGGCTGCAATAAACATTCTGGTACAAATATCTTTGTTATGTTGTGATTTTTGGTCTACTGGGTATATGCCCAGCAGAGGAATTACAGGATTGAATGGCAGATCTATTTTTAGATCTCTGAGTGTTCTCCATATATTTTTCCAAAAGGAATGTATTAATTTGCATTCCCACCAGCAGTGCAGAAGTGTTCCCTTTTCTCCGCATCCACGCCAACATCTCTGGTCTAGAGATTTTGTGATATAGGCTAGTCTCATTGGAGTTAGATGATATCTCAAAGTAGTTTTGATTTGCATTTCTCTGATGATTAAAGATGATGAGCATTTTTTCATATGTCTGAAGGCCGTGCGCCTGTCTTCTTCAGAGAAGTTTCTCTTCAAATCCCTTGCCCAGCCTGCGATGGGATCCCTTGTTTTTTTCTTGCTGATGCGTTTGAGTTCTCTGTGGATTCTGGTTATTAAACCTTTGTCAGAGTTATACCCTGCAAATATCTTCTCCCATTCTGAGGGCTGTGTGCTTGCTCTGCTTACTGTGTTCTTAACTGTGCAGAAGCTTTTTAGTTTGATCAAGTCCCAGTAGTGTATTTTTGAAGCTGCTTCAATTGCCCGGGGGGTTCTCCTCATGAAATACTCACCCAGACCAATTTCTTCAAGGGTTTTCCCTGCATTCTCCTCTAGTATTTTTATAGTTTCATGTCTTAAGTTTAAATCTTTAATCCAATGAGAGTCTATCTTAGTTAATGGTGAAAGGTGTGGGTCCAATTTCAGTCTTCTGCAGTTTGCCAGCCACTTCACCCAGCACCATTTGTTAAATAGGGAATCTTTTCCCCACTGAATGTTTTTAATTGGCTTGTCAAAAATCAAATAGCGGTAAGTAGCTGGATTCATCTCTTGGTTCTCTATTCTATTCCAGATATCTACTTCTCTGTTTTTGTGCCAATACCATGCTGTTTTGATCACTATCGATTTGTAGTAAAGTCTGAGGTCTGGTAGTGTGATTCCTCCTGTTTTGTTTTTATTTCTGAGTAATGTCTTGGCTATTCGAGGTTTTTTCTGATTCCATATAAAACGAAGTAATGTTTTTTCAAGATCTCGAAAATATGACAGTGAAGCTTTAATAGGGAGTGCGTTGAAATTATATATTGCTTTGGGTAGTATGGACATTTTGATAATGTTGATTCTTCCTAGCCATGAGCATGGTATGTTTTTCCATTTGTTAACATTTTCAGCTATTTCTTTTCTTAGAGTTTCATAGTTCTCTTTATAGAGATCTTTCACGTCTTTTGTTAGGTAAATTCCCAAATATTTCATCTTCTTTGGCACTACTGTGAATGGGATAGAGTCCTTAACTGCTTTTTCAATTTGACTGTTGTTGGTGTATATAAAGGCTACCGATTTATGAATGTTGATTTTGTAACCTGAGACGCTGCTGTATTCCTTGATCACTTCTAGGAGTTTTGTAGTAGAGTCCCTAGTGTTTTCCAGATACACAATCATATCATCTGCGAAGAGCGAGAGTTTGATCTCTTCTGACCCTATATGGATACCCTTGATCGCCTTTTCTTCCCTAATTGCGTTGGCTAAAACTTCCATTACAATGTTGAAAAGCAATGGAGACAATGGGCAGCCTTGTCTGGTTCCTGATCTGAGTGGAAATGATTCCAATTTAACTCCATTCAATATGATATTGGCTGTGGGTTTGCTGTAGATAGCCTCTATCAGTTTAAGAAAAGTCCCTTCTAGACCAATTTTCTTGAGTGTTCTGATCATGAAGGGATGCTGGATATTATCAAAAGCTTTTTCTGCATCAATCGAGAGAATCATATGGTCTTTGTTTTTAATTTGTTTATGTGCTGAATTACATTTATAGATTTACATATATTGAACCAGCCTTGAGACCCTGGGATAAAACCAACTTGGTCATGATGTATAATTTGTTTGATGTGTTGTTGGATTCTGTTTTTTAGGATCTTGTTGAATATTTTTGCATCTATATTCATTAGTGATATTGGTCTATAATTTTCTTTTCTTGTTGGGTCTTTTCCTGGTTTGGGGATCAGGGTGATATTTGCTTCATAGAACGTGTTGGGTAGTCTTCCTTCTTTTTCTACATTTTGGAACAGGTTGAGTAATATAGGTACTAATTCCTCTTTAAAGGTTTGGTAGAATTCTGACGTGAAACCATCTGGTCCCGGGCTTTTCTTTTTAGGGAGGTTTTGTATAGTTGATGCTATTTCTGAACTTGATATGGGTCTGTTCAACATTTCCACTTGATTCTGGTTAAGTCTTGGAAGGTGGCGTGCTTCCAAGTATCGGTCTATTTCCTTCAGATTTTCATATTTCTGAGAATAAAGTTTCTTGTAATATTCATTAAGGATTTTTTGGATTTCTGATGAGTCTGTGGTTATTTTGTCTTTGTTGTTTCTGATTGATGATATTAGAGATTTTACTCTTTTTTTCCTGATTAGGTTGGCCAGAGGTTTATCTATTTTATTGACCTTTTCAAAAAACCACCTTTTTGATTTATTGATCTGTTGTATTATTCTTTTGTTTTCAATTTCATTTAAATTCTGCTCTAATTTTGGTTATTTCTTTTCTTCTACTGGGTTTGGGGTTGGAATGTTCTTCCTTTTCCAGTTGCGTGAGATGTCCCATTAAGTTGTTAACTTCCTCTCTTTCCGTTCTCTTGAGGAAGGCTTGCAGTGCTATACATTTCACTCTTAGAACTGCCTTTGCAGTGTCCCAGAGGTTCTGATAGCTTGTGTCTTCATTGTCATTTTGTTCCAAAAAATTGGTGATTTCTTTCTTAATCTCATCTCTGACCCAGCTATCATTCAGCATAAGGTTATTTAATTTCCATGTTTTTGTATGGGTATGCAGATTCCTGTTGTTACTCAATTCAAGTTTTATTCCATGATGGTCCGAGAAGATGCATGGAATAATTTCTATTCCTTTAAATTTACTGAGGTTAGACTTGTGACCTAAAATGTGATCAATTTTGGAGTAAGTTCCGTGGGCTGATGAGAAGTATGTGTATTCAGTTTTGTTGGGATGAAATGTTCTGTAGATGTCTGCTAAATCTAAATATTGGATGGTTAGGTTTAAATCTAAGATTTCTTTGCTCAGCTTCTTTCTGGAGGATCGATCCAACACTGCCAAGGGAGTGTTGAAATCTCCAACGATTATGGAGCTGGAGGAAATCAAGTTACTCATGTCTGTTAGAGTTTCTCTTATAAATTGAGGTGCATTCTGGTTGGGTGCATAGATATTAATAATTGAGATCTCGTCATATTGAGTATTACCCTTAACAAATATGAAGTGACCATTCTTGTCCTTCCTTACTTTTGATGGTTTAAAGCCTACTGCATCTGCAAATAAAATTGCAACACCTGCTTTTTTCTGATTACCATTTGCCTGAAATATGGATGACCATCCTTTCACCCTGAGTCTGTATTTGTCTTTTAAGTTGAGATGTGACTCTTGTATGCAACAAATATCTGGCTTAAGTTTTTGTATCCAGTCAGCTAACCTATGCCTCTTTAGAGGACAGTTTAAGCCATTCACATTGATGGAGAGTAAGGATAAGTCTGGTGGAATTTTGGGTATCGAGCTTTTCAAAGGTCCAGTGGACATTTTTAATCCTTTCGCCAGTGTGGAAGTTGGAGTTTGATCCGAAGTTTCTGATTGAGTTCACTTTTGTGGTATAGGATTGGGTTGGTCATTGTGGAGGATAGGTCTGAGAACATCCTGAAGAGCTGGTTTACTTATGGCAAATTTTTTCAACATATGAATGTCATTGAAGTATTTAATTTCTCCATCATAGATGAAACTCAGTTTAGCTGGATACAAGATCCTGGGTTGAAAGTTTTTTTGCTTTAGGAGACTAAAAGTTGATGACCAGCCTCTTCTTGCTTGAAAAGTTTCAGCAGAGAGATCTGCAGTTATTCTAATATTCTTACCTTTGTACGTTATAGTTTTCTTTCGCCGGGCTGCTTTGAGAATCTTCTCTTTCATGTTAACTTTAGTGAAGCTAATTATGATATGTCTGGGAGATGGCTTATTGGGGTTGAATCGTGCTGGGGTTCTGAAGCTGTCTGCTATCTGAATTTCAGATTCTCTAGGCATGTCTGGAAAATTTTCTTTCATAATTTCATGTAGAAGGGCCTCTGTGCCCTTGGCTGCCACTTCATCAGTCTCCGAAATTCCTATAACCCTTATGTTATTTTTTTTCGAATTATCTGAGAGCTCTCTGAGTGAGTGATCCGTTTTAGCTCTCCATTTCTCTTCCTCTTTGAGAGATTGGGAGCGTTCAAAGACTTTATCTTCAATGTCAGAAATCCTTTCTTCTGCTTGCTCCATTCTGTTACTGAGGGATTCTACTGTATTTTTCATATCTTTGAGGGCTGTAAGTTCTTGTTTCAGTGTGTCTAAGTCTTTGGTGGTTTTGTCTTTAAATTCGTTAAATTCTTGAGACAGTTTTTGAATTTCTCCTCGAATTCCTAATTCCATTTTATTAATCTTGTCTGCAAACCAAATTCTGAATTCGACTTCTGACATCTCAGCCAGTTGTTTATGAATGGGATCTTCAATCTCATCTGCCGTATCTTTTCTTGGGGGGGTTGATCTATTCTGGTTATTCATGTTACCAGAGTTTTTCCGCTGATTCCGCCCCATGGTTTACTCCCTTTGGTTTTTCCCCTGGGGTTTTATCGAGGGCCCGTACAGTGTTGTGGCCTGAGAAACTGGGGCCCTGTCTGGTGTGGTGGAGCAAAGTGGTTCTGTCTTGTTTTCAGCTGGTTTCTGTTCGATCCTATTGCAACTTCTACTCTGGCTTGAAGTCTCAGCTGTGTGGAAAAATCAGCAATTAAGTCACCCCGCCTGCCCACCTCTGGCCCCAGTTGGAAAAGGAGAATCAAACCTTCCTACAATCGCACACCCAGGGCACTGCCTGAAAAGTCCTCAGTCTATTAGCCCAGTTCAAAAGGTCCGAATCAACTGTCTCAATCGGCACTTGTCTCGGGTGGAAGGGTTCAAGAGGTCTCTGGGAACTGGATCACAGGGGCCTGGTGACTCCTCTGAGACAGCTCACCCCAGTGCAGCGTGGAGTCAGGAGGAGCCACCCCGCAAACAGAGCAGTCTGGGAAGGTTGACGTCTCCTTCCCCACTTTGCCCCTCCATCGGACCCAGTCACTGGTATCTCTGCAGATGGCTAACCCAGTTGCCTGCAGTGAACAGACACTCCAGGGGTTTGCACCTGCCTGAATCGCGAGGAAGTCTGCCAGGCCCCCGCAGACTTCCGCTATCTAGCAGGAGGAGATGGGGCCTGACATCTTTGAGTGTTTGATGCAGGTGATGGGAAGGAGGTGTTCACTCAGGCTTAGCTCCGTCCCTGATGGATGCTGCTAAGAGAACAGAACAGAACAGACAACTTTGTGAGGTTCTGTCTCTGTTCCTGTCGTCGCCTACAGGAGACGGGCTGTTTTGAGTTCAAACGTCTTTGCTGCTGGAGAATTGCGTCTGAACACCTCTCTGGGTCGGCCCCGCCCTGGAGGCTTCTGGGTTTGTGAGCCGTGTCACCGGTGGCTTCCTCTGTTTGCCCAGGGAGACAGGGGGTGTGGCCTCAGAATATCCAGAAGTGAGCGTTCTGCCGTTAAAGAAAAAACGGCTGTTGATCTACCTCCAGGGAACTGCTGCTCTGGTGTGGGCACTCAGGCGACCCTTTTCTCCTCTGTCCCGCGCCCCAGAGTCAACATTGAGCGGCCGCAGTTTGTGCTGGGTCCACACCCCTTAAGAGATCCCCCAAGAATCAGAACTCTTGGGGGATGGGCCCCCAGACCCGGATTGGGAGTGGGGCGGGGGGAAGCTAGAGTTTCATTCAGTTTCACGCAATACTACGGTCCGGGGAGGGCTCCTGCACTGCACCGCAGGGAAGTGCCGCCAAGGCTTGATTTCCCCTCAGCAGAGTGCCCTCTCCTCGCTCACGTGTCCCAGAGTCAGCGCTGACCTGACGCAGCTCAGGCACTGTGCACTCCCCTCCAGAAATCACCCAAGGAGCCGAACTCCTGGAGGATAGGCCCTCAGACCCCGAGTGAGAGTAGGGGTTCTCAGCTCTCAGCGGGGAGGCCAGAGTCTGATTCAGTCTTGGGCCCCCTATGCCCGGGGAGGGTTGGTGCACTGCACCGCAGGGAAGTGCCGCGAGGCGTGACTCCCGCTCAGCCCGGTGCCCTCTCCTCACTCGCGCACCTCAGAGTCAATGCTGACCAGTCGCAACTCGGGGACTGTCCACTCCCCTTGAGAAATCACCCAAGGATCCGAAGTCCTGGGGGATAGTCCCTCAGACCCCGAGTGAGAGTAGGGGCTCTCAGCTCTCAGCGGGGAGGCTAGAGTCTTATTCAGTCTTGTGCCCGGGGAGGGTTGGTGCACTGCACCGCAGGGAAGTGCCAAGGCGTGACTCCCCCTCAGCCCGTTGCCCTCTCCTCACTCGCGCGCCTCAGAGTCAATGCTGACCAGTCGCAACTCGGGGACTGTCCACTCCCCTTGAGAAATCACCCAAGGATCCGAAGTCCTGGGGGACAGGCCTCCAGACCTCAGTGGGCGGGAGGGGAGCGCCGGGGATTCAGGGTTGCCGGCAAAGGATTCCCAAAGTTTTATTCAGCCCTATGTCCGGCAGGAGAATGCCACGGCACCCCAGTAGGGGAGGTAGGTCCAGTTTTTAGAAGGTCTCTCCCGTGGAGTGTAGTGGGAGGGGCTTTAATTTCTGCCCGCTTGTTCAATTGTGGGGCTCCAGAGCCGGTCTCATGGGGGAGGGGGACTCCCGTCCGCTTGGTGGTTGATTTTGTACCTTTTGTTTGCGTCCTTGTGATCACAACTTGCCTCAGCGGTGTTGATGTGCGTTCTTCAGCCTTCTCTCTTGGTGAGGCTCAAGTCCACCAGGATACTTACTAAATTCCTGTCCCTTAACTCTCCTTCTGGACGGGAGCCTTTGTTGAAAGCTGGCTTCAGTCCGCCATCTTGTCTCCCCTCCCTTGTTTTTTTCTTGCTGATGCGTTTGAGTTCTCTGTGGATTCTGGTTATTAAACCTTTGTCAGAGATATACCCTGCAAATATCTTCTCCCATTCTGAGGGCTGTCTGCTTGCTCTGCTTACTGTGTTCTTAGCTGTGCAGAAGATTTTTAGTTTGATCAAGTCCCAGTAGTGTATTTTTGAAGCTGCTTCAATTGCCCGGGGGGTTCTCCTCATGAAATACTCACCCAGACCAATTTCTTCAAGGGTTTTCCCTGCATTCTCCTCTAGTATTTTTATAGTTTCATGTCTTAAGTTTAAATCTTTAATCCAATGAGACAAATTTCAATATTATCAGAGGACAATAAAAAAGTAAGATTGATAGAATTTGCATTCTGACTCATGGAAACAGTTAATCCTATCCTATGAAAATTAAAAAATAAAATCTGTGTCAACTTGTTATGGTTCATAACCTCAGTAAGTACCATGGGTCCAATTGTCTGAAGCATGTGTACCATATCTGTAACAAAAAATAAGGTGCCGTGTCATGCACCAACTACCATAAAAACTCACTGCTTGATCAGTGTTTTGGGATTAAGAGGCAATATATATTGCATATGCTTGTGCCACTGTGGACTACTTGCCATGTAAATCTTAAACTTCCAAGAATTGAGACTGAAACGAAAAGAACGTGAGGCAAGTGTGTGTCAAGTCATGTTATTAGGGCAAAGTGATTTTTTTTTTTTTAATTGGAAAGTGTTTTGGCTTTCCACTTCAATGACACCTCCAGGGCTTATAGCAAGTCAATCCTCTAGAAAATGACAATGAGATGACTGTAGTATAGTTCTCTAATGCTTTAAAGAAAACTCATGTTAGCTTCTTCAAATAACTCTTCCCCTTTTGAGAAACAACCTCTTGCTTGCTACTGAATCCTGGGAAAAACGAATACTGAAAATAACCCGTAATTTCATAAAGAAACCTCAGGTGTGGCCAGGCACCATGGCTCATATCTGTAATCATAGCACTCTGGGGGGCCAAAGCAAGTAGATTGCTTGAGCTCAGGTGTTCCAGTCTAGCCAGAGACAGAGCAAGACCCCATCTCTACTAAAAAACAGAAAAAAAATCTGTAGTTTTGGGATTTTGTGATGTGGGATGCTCTTACTGGAGTTAGATGGTATCTCAGGGTGGTTTTGGTTTGCATTTCTCTGAAGATTAAAGATGATGAGCATTTTTTCATGTGTCTGTAGACCATGAACCTGTCTTCTTCAGAGAAGTTTCTGTTCATGTCTCTTGCCCACAATGAAATGGGATCACTTGGTTTTTTTTTTTTATTGCTAGAAATAATGATTTAATAAGCTTAAAACCAATATTATATTATTTATTATAATTAGGTTAGAAATTGAATTCAGAAAATGATTGCAGATGATGGGCAAAGGGAACAGAGACAGGAGGGAAGTGGATCAGAGAAAGGCATTGACAGACCACAAGATCCGTATGCAGAAATCCATCATCTGTTGCAAAATGCAGCATCTTGCAACCCTGGCCCTTTAAGATGAGGAGACTATCTCACCAGGGCTCCAATCTTCACCAAGGGCAACTTGGCCCCAAAGTCTCTGAGCACTGAGAGGACAGGCTCCTGCAGGTGGGACTGCTCTCTTGGAGGGAATGAGTGCAGGGGGGTGAGTAGATTCACAAGAGAAAGTGAAATTCACTCTAAACAGCACAAATGTTTTGATCTAGATAGAAAAAAAGTGTCTGGGAAGGAGAGGGGAAAGTGCCCCCCTCCCATGTCTCAGTAGGGCATGGCATCAGACTGCTCACAAGGCTTCTCAGGGACTTAATTGCTCATCTAGAGGTTTGTGTGCATGGTCTAATTGGGATGGGCCTTGATATGCTGCACTTGTACTGTTCTCCTGTTCCAGGCTTTGTGTTAGGGTCAAAAATAACTTTGAGTGAAAAAGTGAGAAGTATGTAAGTGCAAATAAGGTAGTTAATTAAAGAAATAGTTTGGGGCTGCGCCTGTGGCTCAGTGAGTAGGGCGCCGGCCCCATATGCCGAGGGTGGCGGGTTCAAACCCAGCCCCGGCCAAACTGCAACAGAAAAATAGTCGGGCGCTGTGGCGGGCGCCTGTAGTCCTAGCTGCTCGGGAGGCTAAGGCAGGAGAATCGCGTAAGCCCAAGAGTTAGAGGTTGCTGTGAGCTGTGTGATGCCACGGCACTCTACCCGAGGTCGGTACAGTGAGACTCTGTCTCTACAAAAAAAAAAAAAAAAAGAAATAGTTTGGTTAGAAAATGCAAGCCCAGCAAGAACCATAACGTAAGGGTTTAACCTCCCTCCACTTAATGTATGTAATAAAAGCAGAGCTAGCCCAGAGCTAGGGGCTTTTCCAGCGGGTCTCACGCTTGATGGTGATCAGGCACTCTGACCAGCTGAGCTAATAAACTTTATCTTTGTGTCCTGATTTTTTTTTTTTTTTTCATTCTCTCATCTCCGCCAGTTACTGGGTGAGAACTCACAGTGTAGTTTGGGGCTGGTCCCCAACAGGAATTCATAAAAGAGGAATCCTTATAAATCAGGTGTAAAAGTGACATGTTTTATGGAATGTCAGATGTCACAGTTTATTTGCAAAGGCATAGTGGACAGAACTCAGATATGCATTGTGTTTGCAGTTGGACTTTCTTTCACTAAGTCTTTATTTTTGGTTGGTACCAAGTCAGTAAATAACACTATTCTCTAGACTTATTATTTACAACCTGACACTTCATAGAAAGATTATTTTACTTACCATTCATATAAAGGATACTTGAAGATCTTCTTAGTGGAGGAATAAAGTTGTTTTTGTTGTCATAAGGATGTAAAATTATATGTAGAAGTGTGTGCACACATCCTTAATAATCACAGGGATGGACGTTGGAATTACTTTTCTATTGGCTCTCTTAATAAAAGCTTCCCTTCTAAATACTAGATTGGGTTATTAAGGCTGAGACACTACAATCCACATTTCTGCTGACACAACTGTTAACCTTTTAGAATTATGCAGTAGTAGTCATTGAGAAAAAAGGGAAGGCTGGATGATGAAGAAGGAGCTAGTCCTTCTAAGTTTTTCTTCTTCCTGTATAACCTCTTGTTTCCTGCTCCTACAAACACCATACTAACAATTCTTTCTTCTAACTGAGATATGATATATTAGAAACAAAACTTGAATCCACTTTCTAGGATTTTTTTTTTCTTTCTTTTTCTAGTCACCATCAAAACTTTCCTCAGCTGGCCAGTGTCTCCCTCAGAGATCTAGACTCTCCTATTTCTTTCTATGCTCTCAAAGGCAACAACATAAGCTCAGAAGCTTCCCATACTTGAACATGAGTGTCAGCTCTATAAGGGCTTTTGTTCTGTATGATAACTTTTGATAATTTCAAATAATTTCTCTAGTCGCAGAAAAGGTAACAACTTCTTTCATTTGATAATTCATGCTATGTTAGCGTTTTCTGTTTGCCTTTTAAATACAGTCAATGCCTATATAATAATCCTTTTTATTAAATTCTCTTTATTATTAGGTTTCTGTGCCCTGAATTAAGCCTGCTTTAGGTTGGAATTCAAATTAGAGTAATTGTCACCTTAAAATTGTTCTGAATTGTTTCTTGCAAAAATTGCTTTTTCATCCTTACTGTATGTATTGGTAAATGCTTGTCCTAAAGCCATTATATTAACCAGCAGGTGACTTTAGACATTTACGTAATAGACATTTTATTCCTAACTTGTTTTAGACTACTTTTTTAATGAAATAATTTAAATTTGGGGGGGAATTATATAAGGAAAGAATGATAAATAATTGAGTGATTCTTGAAAGCAATATGATGATTCCTTTTAGAATTGTTGAATATGTTCATAAACATGTCTCACAAATGTTATTCATCTTACTGGAAAACTTTACTCTTATAAAAGTTCTGCAGTAATGATTAAGAACGTCAGTTTTTAAAGAGAGAACATATACTAGGTGTGTGCATATATACATTTTTATTTACTCTATACCCCTCTGAATATTACATTAATTCTAGCCTAATTGGGACTAAACATTTCTTTACTTGAATAGTTTGCATAAACTACTTTGTTCATTGGAATTATTATGGAACTCTAAATCGTCTACAATTTCATATGGTTTCCACTAAATAGAAAATAGTGGGGTTTTTTTACATTTTGTTTTCAGAAATTCAATTTAAATAAAATTGGCATGGGCTTTTTCTCCCTCATCATGAAATAATTTTTTATCGCATAAACATCAATGCAAGACTGAATTTTTACAGCTGCAATAAAGTATGACATACAAAAATAACTAGATAAAAATGGTAGTAAAAGTCAAAAATTATAACGGAAACTTGGATATGACAAACCATAAGATAAATAAGTCTTCATTTCAAAGAATGCATGCAAGATACTTTCTAAAGCCATTCTTTAGGATTCTATTCTCTGTATTTTTCATGACTATCATCTCTGCTTTTCAAAACATAACAGAAAGTAAATGTTTGTTATCTGCTTAGGTTGTCTATGCATTCTTATGTCAAACCATCTTGTCAATTATTTTTATTATTTAATAAGAAGCAAATAATTATATCAGTAGCACGTACATCAATTTAGAAAATGTTCCATCCCTTATCCTTTTGACAAAAGACATTTTTCTGCAAATCAACACACATATATGTAGAAAAGTATCCTTAGACATCTTTAAATTTCTAAAGATATTTTGAATACCAATAGAATGGAATATAATTCTAAGAATGTAGTACAAAGTATTTGTATGATGGTGACCTATGTATTTGTGAATCTAAATTCAATTTTCATGAAAATGAACCTGATTTATGGTTATCTATCTTTAGTCGTTATTAACTATTGACACTTGAAAATATTTTTATACAATAAGAAATTATATCCATAGTAAAAAAAAATGCAATAGTCCACTATGTATGAAAGAAAATAAGTTGACATGAGTACTATTGAACTAATGGTATATAATAAAACATTGTATATTCATAGATGAAAGTGGAAACTGAATCCTAAATTTGAGTATAAGTGTGTACACAAATATGTGAAATTATAGCATACCTGCTAATATGTGTATTATAATCTAGTTCATCTACTTTTTCTTAGAATGGTTTTATCCATTCTTGATGTTTTATTTCAGAGAATGGTAGTTTTATTTATCAGTAACATTTTTTAAGTCTTAAATTTATGAAAATAAGAATAAAATGTGGGATAAATTAATAGTGGGTGGTGGGAGACAGATATCTCATTGTTGGAATGGAAGATTACAGGTAAATAAAGGGCAGCAGGTAGACTGATCCAATTAATAACTTCCCTATAGAAGGAACACGAGCTCCAGGGAGATGTGGCTGATTATTGTACTGGGGCAGGAAATATGCAGATGTGTCTGCAGCATCTTATAGTGCCAAAAATTAAGTGCAGCCTTTCATACAAGTAGTATGCAAAGCTATAAAAGATCCAGTTGAAAGAGTGTCCTATATCCAAGCTTGATATGATTTGAGAACAAAATAAAGTAGTATTTGATTGTAAACCAATGTGTGAAATGAGTATCAATGACTCCACAGGGGGATACATTAGAAAATAAATGCATGTAGAAAAAGGGGGGTGGGAAATCCATTGTGCAAAAGAATTCCAAATAATTTATGTAGCCACTCTGTGCTCAAGGAAGTAGAGCATAGTTCTTCATTCCTTAAGTGTGGGCTGACCATAGTGCCTCCTGGTGAGAAGTACTGTATAGAAAAATTGGAACACAAAGCAACTTTATGGATACAAACCTGACAAACATTACTTCAGCTAAGCAACTGATGTCAGCATCAGCAATAGTAACCCATGTTACCAGCATGAATACTTAACATGATGTGATGAAAGAAAATGTTGTCTTTATTCTATAAATTTGTAATTTCAGTCTAATTAAGAAAAATATAGAAAATTGCCAATGGAAAGACACTGTGATTGACTAGTATATTCTTCAAGCATGTCAAGGTCTTTTTAAAAAGGCTATGGCAAATTGTCACACACAGGCACAGCCTATGAAGAAATGCCTGTGGTCCAGGTAGGACCATGAATAAGATCCTTTAACCAGAAGGAAAATTAGGTAAAGGCAAGGAAACATAAAGAAAGCATAGACTTTTTTCATAATATACAAATGTTTGCTATGTAAATAAATGAAATATATCATACTCTTCTGAAATGTTAATAATACAGGAAAGTGGATACAAAGGTATAGAAACTTTCTGGGGTATCTTTGCTATTTTTCTGTAACTCTAAAACTATTCTTAAAGGTTATGTATATTTTTTAAAAAATAGTACGTTTCAAAGAATACTTTGGTGATATTGCCCAAATTAAGTATAAACTTTTAAAAAAATTCTATTTCTCTTTATGTTTCCCTTTATGCTACACAGATAGGCTATTTCTTGTTTTGTAGTATTCTTGATCTTTAAAAAACATCATTTAAAAAGTTATATAATGTAAAGGTATTATTTTAAAGTTGCATAAGGAATTCAATTTGTCTATTATCCAAGGAAGAACTCTATTGATTCATTATTCTCATCCAGACAAGGTACATCATCTTTATGAACATTAAATTTCTCATAGATAAAATTAAGATATTAATTGCTTTACCCTAAGGTTGTTGAAAAATGTAATGAGACAAAATATATTAAAAGACTTCTTGAAAATTACAAGGTGCTATTCTACATGTATATATAATTCCCCTTTAGATCTTAACACTGTTATGTTATACTCATGATTTACTGCTATGATGAGTATTACTAAATGTTAATTCCCTTTATAAAATACTGAAGTATTGTACTATTTGCTTAATAGAGAAATCCGAATTATAAAAATCTATAATGCATTAATAAATCAACTTTATTATAGAAACACTGGCTTCTAGGATCCTACTCTTCTGGTCCTCCCTGAATCCAAGTTTTCAGTTTTTCCCTTATCTTCTGAAAATGCTAAACAAAAGAAATCCCTGGGAATGTTTTATCCTTGGCTCTCTACTTGTTCATTTCATCCACATCCATAGATTAACAAAAACTTGTCATTGTGTAACTCCTCTGTAAACAGGTTCTGCCTATTTAATCACCATATCATCACTAATTAGATGTCTATAAGGCATCTCCACTTAACATGTTCAAAATAATCCTCCTATTCTTCTCCAAACTTCTTCCTCAATTATGCATTCGTAGCTTAATAAACAGTATGAATATTGGCCCATCAATTCCTCCCGAAATCTAGGGATTGGTCTTGATATTTCTATTTCCTTTATCACTCCTATCCCAATATCACCACGTCATGTTAACTTTCAAAAGATTGCACACTTAATGACTTTTCGCCAGCTCCTCTGCTATAGCACTCCAAACCCATCTTCAGGTATGACTGAATCTCCCCCTGCAAACTCTCTGTAGTATCCATATTCTGTCACACATGGTCAATGTAATCACACAGGAGGATTCCTTGCTCAAAACCATCAATTCTTTTTCAAAATAAAATTCAAATTCTTTCTAATACCCAACACATCCTTGCATGATTTAATCTTATTGTTCCTTTTTGTTTCTTTTTTCTTATTTAATGGAACTCTTTTTTTACACATTATTCTTAGGATACATTGATTTTTGCTGAACTAAGAATACACAAGATTCATTTTTGCCTCAGAGCCTTTGCCTTCACGTTTATTGCAGAGACTTGTGGCACTCTCTTGCCAAATAGACCAGGGTTCTTTTCCTCAGTTTAATTCTTATCATAGAGACTTCTGAGTGCATCCTATGTCACATGATGCCTTGCTCTCATAGCACCACTATCTTCTTTCATTTCCCTCCTATTATGAAAATAAAGAACACAGATATATATATTAGGTTTGAAGCTTATAAAATTTGCACACAAGAAGACAAAATAGAAAGGCACGTACATATATGGCATAAGAAAAGTGTCATATAATAATATGCTCTACCAAAATATTATTTATATGTGTAATATTATAATAGTAATTTTTGAACATATGTAAGGAATAAATATTCAAAAGTGGATTGATAATTTGAACCAATTATAAGAGTTCTCTTACTATTTATTTTAAATTTTATTTTATTTTATTGTGGCTAGAACACATGTGTTATCTACTCTCAACAAACATTTAAGTGTATACTATACTACTCTTGACCTTGTGTATAATATTGGACAGCAGATCTCTAGAACTTATTAATTTTGCATGACTAAACCTTTATGCCCTTTAATTCATAACTCCTGTTTTCCCCTTCTCTCTGGCTCCTGGTAACCCGGATTCCATTCTTTGAGTCTATAAATTTGACTATTTCAGATAGTTCATAATTGGAATTATTCTGTGTTTGCCTTTTTATGCCTGGCTTATTTCACTTTGCATAATGCCCCCAAGCTTCATTTATGTCACCATAAATATATTACAGAATTTCCTTATTTTTTTAGGACATAATAGCATTCCATTTTATGTGTGTCCTACATTGTCTTTATCCACTTGTCAATAGCTGTGTCTTGGATATTATAAATAATGCTGTAATAAATATGGAAGTGTGGATATCCTTTTCATATAGTGATTTTAACTTTTATATATATATATAAATATATATATATATACTCAGAAGGGGGATTGCTAGATCACATGATAGTTCTATTTTCTTAGTTTTGGTGAGGTATTTCTGTAATTTTTTTTCATAGTGACTACATCATTTTGAATTCCCATTAAGAGTGCACAAGGAATCTAATTTCTCCATAGTCTCACTAAGGTATATGATCTTTGTTTTTCACCAATAACCATCCTGACAAATATGAGGTGATGATATCTTCCTGCAATTTTGATTTGCATTTCCCTGATGATTAGTAACTTGAATATTTTTATATACTTCTTTTTTATTTGCATGGTTTTTCAAAGAAATTGCATTTAATGCCTGAGTTCACTATTTGTTTATTCATTTTTATTTTAACTGTTGACTTGTGGGAGTTCCTCATCCACAATGGAGATTAACCCTTATGGCTTGGATTATTTTCTTTCTTTCTATAGGTTACCTTCCCATTTATTAAATTACGGTGTAGAAGCTATAAAATTTTTTGTTATGCTTGTTATTTCTTTTAACAAAAGAAATTTTAACATATTTCTTTTGTTAAAACTTTCTGCTGTATTTCATGTTTCCCTAAATGATTCTTGCACTGTTTTCGAAGTTCTGTTATCTCTTTTATAATATGACTAACTCTTCAGTGAATTTTTTATTCATTGCTCTCATTTGTATTTTGTTTCTTTCAGATGGTTTTCTATTATTTCTTCAATTCCATTCATACTTGCCATCCATAATCTAAATTTCCTATCTGTCATTTAAACAATTTCTATTGGTTGGAGTTCATTACTGAAGAGCTATTGTGATCCTGAAGATATCGTGATACAGCCTGTTTTCTAATGTTGCTAAAGTTTTTATCCTGCTGCCTTCTCATCTGAGGCCTCAGCTCAGAACAGATAGAAGACATGGTACACCTATTTTCCTCTGCCGAGACTGCATTGAATAACGTAGATAAGGATTGATCTGTGGATGGTACACTTAGATCCTACTCCAGAAGCTTGACTGGTAGGAGGGTCTGGCTGCTTTGCTGCCTGCCCCCAACTCCACTGTGTTTATCACTGGGCTGCTGTTAGAGGGCTGGCTCCAGATGCTAGGTGGGCATAGGAGGTGGAGTTGGCAAGGAAGGTAGTGCGTGCACAGGGAATGAAGAGGGCCACTGGGTGTGGTGCACATGTGTACAGGTTTGGTGAGCCAAGGTGCCTGGGTTGGGTGAGGTCCACTGAGGGTACTGCATAGGGCATAAGTTGTGCTGGAGATGTAGTATCTCAGCAGGTCTTTAGGGAGTAGGTAGGAGTGCCTCTTAGTATATAGTGGGCCACAACTCCTGTATGGGGTGGAGCAGGACTACTGGACAGAGTAGACTCGTGAAGTGGACCCCCGAGGGTGACATAGTGAGACTGTCTCAAAAAAAACACATAATTTTACACAGTTTTAATTATGCTATCATTATAGTAAATTTAAAAATCATGTAGAATAAGTCATTTGTTAAATTAATCTCTTTTAGAATTTAAAATATTTTATCATAGTTTATTTTTATGATGGGTATAAAGTCAGGTACACAGACTTGGTTATTTTTATTATTTTAGGTATTTTTTTCTTTTTTAATATGGCAGCATTTTCACATAGTACCATTTACACAGGCTGCTGTTGTAAATGACTCTGTGCCCTTTATTGGTCTAACTTTACTAATACAGTCTTGGGTAGTTCAATGACTTGATTCTACAACATCCTTAGCTACAGTATAATAATCTCTGCAAAAATATATTTCATTTAATCTTAGGCTAATATATTTGATCACAAACATCCTTGCCTAGAATTGAGCCTGTTTTAAGGGTTATCTTGTTCTGTGAGAAATTAGTAATGTATCATCGTTATTTCATATCTCCAATGGAGTTTTATTCTTATCTGCTATTCAGTTTCATTATTAACAGCATTTTTTAAATCAGATTATAAATCATAGAAGCAAGGCTTTGGAAAATTTGAGTCCACTAGCCCAATGCAGTCCAGTGAATGTTTTAATAATGTTTAATTGCAATATAACCATGTCCATTTATTTATGAATTTTCTATAGCTGTTTTCATGCTCAATGGGAAAATTGAGTCACTGCAATAAGTATCACAGGGTATGTAAAGTCTAACATATTTACTGTCAGAATCTACATAGAAAAGAAATAATTGTCACCCATGATTAGTATCAGGAAAAAATCATTTTTGTACCCAGGAATGATAAGTTTTTTGTAGGTAAATGAATCCTCAGAAGCCAGGCAAGTCTTGTGATTGGCTATATTATTCCATTTTACAATAAAGAAACTCTATTCATCTTAGTTCATATTAACTCTTTTATCATAGTTCAGAGAAACTAAGATGTTAAAAGGTAGAATAGGCTCCAGAAAACTCTACTGTAATAGATAACTAATAGTTCTCTATTGCAAGATAGAGATGTCTGATCAAATATTCTATTTCCACTAGGGTCCTTTAAAAAGCTAATAGTTTTCCCTAAAAATTCATAAAACTATATTATTTAAAGACTGGAGAAAATTTCTGGTCCCCAAAACTGTATTAAGGGTTGTGGCATTAGGAAGGTTGAGAACCACTGCCATAAGGACTTTCATAAAATCTTTTATTTTATTTCAGATTAATGTGAGGGTAAAAACAATTACATTGCAGTATTTGCCTAACAAATACAGTTGTATAATTTTTTAAATGTGACACAAGATTTTTAAGATTATACAAGCTTTTCAAGTATTATAAAAAATTAGAATACTGTTACCAACATGTCAGAAAGGGTAGTCTGTTTGTGAATGAAAAACCTTAGGAAAGGAGTCCCTGAATGGAATTGAAGATTAAAAAAGGATAAGAATAGCAATATTTGGAAAATATCCATGATCACTTGAAAAGAATTTATTTTAATGGCCAACTAGACACATGTACTATGTGCCTTCTACATGATGCCAAAAGCTGGAAAGGACGTAACAAGAACAACAACAACAATTACAGATCGATTCTTATGATGAATCCATATGTAAAAATTCTTGGTAGAATACTAGCAAACCAAATCCTACAGCATATTAAAAAGATAATTCACCATTTTCATGAAGAGTTTGATCTCAGGGATGCAAGGATGTTTCAATATATACAAGTCAATAACTGTGATTCAGCAAACAGAATTAAAAACAAAAACCATATAATCATCTCAATAAATTGAGAAAAAGCAATTGATAAAATCCTGCATCACTTCATGATCAAAACCCTGAAAAAAAAAATTCAGCATAGAAGGAACATACCTTGAAATAATAATAACCACATATGACAGATCCAAAGACAATGAATTACTGAATGGGGGAAAAGTTGAAAGCATTCCCCCTGACAACTGAGTAAGACAAAGATTCCCACATTCCCCACTTTGATTATAAATAGTACTGGAAGTCCAAGCCAGAGCAATTAGGCAAGAGAATAAAAAAAAAAAAAAAAAGAATCAAAGACATCCAAATCAGAAAAGAGAAAATCAATCTATCCCTGCTTGTCAATGATATGATCTTATTTACAGAAAATGCTACAGACTCCTAGAGTCTTAGATTTAATAAATGAATTCAGCAAAGTCTCGGGTTACAAAAATAACCTGCAAAAATCAATGCCATATCTATTCTCAAACCAAGACCAGGCTGAGAACAAAATTAAGAATTCAATACCATTTGTACTAATTGCAAAAATATAAAATACCTAGGAATAAATAACTAAAGAGGTTAAATATCTTTATAAGGAGAAGCACAAATTATTGAAGAAATAAATCATAGATGACAGAAACAAATGCAAAAACATGTTATCCACATGGATTAGAAAAATCAATATTGTTAAAATAAACATATTGTCCCAAGCAATCCATACATTCAGTGAAATGCCGACCAAAATATCAATGTTATTTTTCACAGAATTGAAAAAAAAACCTCTTCTAAAATTCACATGGAACCAAAAACCAGCCCAAATACCTAAAGCAATTCTAAGCCAAAAGTAGACAATGGAGGCATCGCATTACCTGACTTTAAATTGTGCTATGAGTATATAGTAACCAAAACAACAAGGTACTGGCATAAAAGTTGACACATAGACTAATGGAACAGATTAGAGAACCCAGAAATAAATCCATACACATACAAACAAGTGATCTTCAACGAAGCAGACAAAAACATACACTGGGGAAAAGACGCCCTATGAAATAAATGGTGCTGGGAAAATTGGATAGCCATGCAGAAGAATGAAACTGGATCTCTCTCTCTCATCATATATACAAAATTAATGCAAGATCGATTAAAGATTTAAATGTAAAGCCTGAAACAATGGAAATCCTAGGAAAAACTCTTTTGGACATTGGGCCAGGCATAGAATTTGTGACTAAGACCCCCAAAGCAAATGCAATAAAAACAGAAATAGACAAATGGAACTTAATGAATGTAAAAAGCTCCTGCATGGCAAAAGAAATAATCAAAAGTATAAGTTAACCACCTACAGAATGGGGGGAAATATTGGCAAACTATGTGTCTAACAAAGAACTAATATTTAGAATTTATAAGGAAATGCTATGAAAGCTATGTTAACTAGTGTGATGAAAATGTGTCAAACGATCCATGAACCAAGTGTATGGTGCCCCATGATCATATTAATGTACACAGCTATGATTTAATAAAAATAAAAAAAGGAAAAAAAAAAGAATTTATAAGGAAGACAACTCAGGAAAAAAAAAATCTTATAACCTCATTAGAGTGGGCAAAATTCTGTTTTATGCCTGAAGAGGCATTTTTCCAAAGAACATATATAAATGACGAATATACGTATGAAAAAATACTCAACATCCTTAATCTTCAGGGAAATATAAATTAAAACCACAGTGAAATACTAACTTACTCTAATTAGAATGGCCATTCTAAAAAAGTAAAACAAAACAACCCCCCCATAACAACAGATGTTGGCATAGAAGCAATAAAAAGTAAACATTTATACAGTGTTGGTGCAATGTAAATGAGTACAATTTCTATGGATATCAGTATGAAGTTATATAAAAGAACTAAAAGTAGATCTACCATTTAATCCTGCAATCCCACTACTGGGTATCTATCCAGAAAAAAAAATCATTTTATCAAAAAATGACCTGCACTCATATGTTTATCACAGAACAGTGCATAATTGAAAAGATATGGAATTAAACTAAGTACCCATTAACTTATGAGTAGATTGACACACACACATACACATGCCACGGAGTACTACTGTGTGATGGAAGAATGAATTAATGGCTTTTGCAGCAACTTTGATGGAACCGTAGGCCATTATCCTCCGTGACATAACTTAGTACCAGAAAAATAAATGATACATATTCTCACTTATTCGTGGGAGCTGAACTATGGCTATAAAAGGGCACCCAGAATGATAGAATGGACACTGAATACTCACAAAGAGGAAGGCTAAGAAGAGGAGATGAAAGGGGACACATTATGGGTGATGCGTACAATGAAAGCCCAGATTCCACTACTATAAAATGCATACGCAGAAAAGTGGTCAACTTGTACCACACTTTTCTGGTAAAAGACAATAAAAATAGAAATATTCTTTTTATTAAAACTCCAGTAAGCTTTTTTTTTTTTGTGTGTGTGTGTGTGTGGTTTTTGGCAGGGGTTGGGTTTGAACTCGCCACCTCCGGCATATGGGACAGGCACCCTACTCCTTGAGCCATAGGCACCACCAAACTCCATTAAGCTTTAATGGCAAGCATAGTAGTTTATGTGTGTGTTAGTTATCAGTTAATTGCCTCACAAGTCCAAATGCACTCTTCCTTATAGTCTCTATGACAAAATAATAACATTCGGGCTTGACACCCCTAGCACAGTGGGGTGGCTACATACACCAAGGCTGGTGGGTTTGAACCCAGTCTGGGCCGCTAAGGCAACTGCAACAACAAAATGACAACTGTAACAACAACAAAATAGCTGAGTGCATTGTGCTGGGCACCTGTAGTCCCTGCTACTCTACTTGGGAGGCTGATGCAAGAGAATTGCTTAAGCACAAGAGTTTGAGGTTGCTGTGAGCTGTGATGTCAGAGCACTCTACCGAGGGCGACATAGTGAGACTCTATCTAAATAAATAAATAATACAAATAAATAAATTAAATAATATCAGGCTATTATTTCTCATTTAAAAGAGCAAATGATAAGCTTTTTTCAATAAAGGACTCTTTAGGACATTATATGAGTAAGAGGCTTTCTGCATTTCCTGGTGTGGAATAGTGGAAAATGTGGGTATGAGAATCTCCAGTGAAGCCTGGGTGTGTTAGTGGGCTCCCTCTGCCACCTTGCAGTACACACCAGCCTGGCAATTATCTTTCCTCTGCCCACTTGACCTGGAAGCCAGAAAATCAGGCTGTCAAGACTCCCTAAGCAAACCTCTTTATGAGGTGAACTTGAGAGTTGCTCACCACCTTCAGACCAGCTCTGATACAGCTAACACAAAGTTTTCCAGCATCCAGTGGCCATACTATGACTTCTCTGGTAAAGGATAAACCCCTTTCAAGTTTGTCCTTCCTTAGTGCTTTCCTTCTGTCCTAGGATAATAATGAAGTTCTCTTATGTTTTATAGTTATTTTAATCATGGTTAAATATTTATATTAAACTTCACTCTTTTACTTATTTCATGATTTATGAGTATATCTCCTGATTTGACTCAGACTATCACAGAATTTTTAAAAGGTGTTTGGTTTCAGGAGAGAAATTCAACAGAGGGGATTTAAGGATAGGTTTGGGCTTGCTCTGGGTTTATCTGAAATGCTGAGCTCCTTGCCAATTAGAAATTGGACTAGTAACCTATGGCACACAACAACATCACAATTAAGACTTTATCACCTGCTACCACAAGCCTTGGGAGCTCAAGTGGCTGACATACTTGATCATTATAGCAGTGATTATGACTATAATAGTGTAGGTTACATTACTTAAGTATGTTTGAGTGTTAAAGACTGGAAATGACAAGCCCAGGTCTTTAACCCTCACTTCAAGCCATGGTCTGAAAATCAAACTTCCATAACAGCCCTGAAAGAGCCTCTTGCTTTTTGTATCCACGGGTCTGATGTTTGTGAAAATGTAAACAATATTTTATGTGGATTACTCGCTTACAATGATAATTAAATTCACCTGAGTTTTTCATGTGAAAGTTAGGGCATTATTTGAAAAATAAAAGAATCATGAATAATGAAAAGAGTATGTCTGGCTCATGCAGTCAAAACTGATCATCTTGAACCCCCAAGTATTTCTGATTCTTCCCCATTGGTAAAGTAGCTTACCCTTCTGTATCTAAAACAACTCACCTTCCTCAGCTTGAAACCCTGTAATATTCTCCATTCATATACCATGAAAATGACTGTTCATTCTTCTCAAACTCAACACAACTATCTCCCATTGCCAGCAGCATGCTGGAAGGGTCAGATATGCAATATGAGAAAGAAATAACTTCCACACAAAATAATTTCAGAACCTCAAGGATATATATCACCAAATTACTAGTGAATATACATAGTAATACTCTGAAGTGTGACAAGAGGGATGAAAAATAATACCAGATTATGAAAATTCACTGATGTATGTACATTTCCTTGTGGTTTCTAGTTAATAGTTAAGCTTGCACAGCTGAAAGTGACTAACAGCTTACTTGTTTGGTTGATAGAAATTTGTATGCATTGGTGGCATACATTTAGTGAGGTTGGGGTGCCAGAGCTTACTTGGCATGATGTGCAGGAGGGAATTCAAAACATTAGAGAGATAGGAAAGTTGGCCAGGATATACCATATGTGAGGTGCCCACTCCCTCCCCAGCTATTTTCCATGAGAATGTCCAAATGGAATTCGTTTCACAAAGATATTGAGAAATACATAGAGAGAAACAATTCCTTTATGACCTCAATTCCATTGTAGGCTAACCTTTTCATTATTTTTTTTTAAATCAAACCATCTTAGAATGTGTCAATGCTGTTCGATTTTCTCCTTGGTTCCTTTAAACTGTAACATAACTTTCTGTATCCTGCTAATAGTTCTGTCCTTTAATCTATTTAAATAGGTAAGTATGTATTTATTTTAAATTATAGATTCAGTAATTGCTTTATGGTTCAAGTTCTATATCTGTTATTTTAATGGTTCTTATTTTGTACGTAATGCAGTGTTTCTTTTTGTATTAAAAGATTTTCGACTGTGCATTCTTTACGTTCCATAGGACTTTATAGCTCCTTGAGACCACAGATTGAAGTTACTTTTCTCCTGAGGATGTTCACTTTTGCTTCAACAATTTGCCTGAGGCACAACTAATATGAAAGTACATTAAATTGAATTAAATTCTCTGCTTGAATCTTTTTGAAACTTTGTGGACCACACAGCATGGATGTGGGCTATAAAAATATGTGATGTTGTGCTTATAGTTATGAATTCTCAGTAATAATTTTATATTCTATCTAACCAAATTAAAGTGCAGAGAAACAAGTTTCTCTGTGTCCCCTTCTGTATAATGAATTTGATTTCTAGTGTATCCTTTTATGATTCTAATATTTGTAGGATTCTCCTGCAATATTACACCACTGGGAATATCCTAAATTGTTTCCCCCCTTCCTAGCACTCTAAGAATCTTCAAGCTGAAACTCAAATTTCCATATTGAGCAGAAACTCTCAGGGGGAAAAAAAAATGTAGTTGGTTGTTTCACAGATTTTCAAGTTGTTTTTTTTTTTCATTTTGGAGCTCAGCAGATATCTTTTACTTGATCTCAGCCCATTATCACATGTAAAATGGTTTAGTTTTATACAAAGTTTTATTATTGCTTATGTAGAAGAATGGTTCAATGTTGTGTAGTGTTTAAAAGTCTTGTGTAGTGCCTAAAAGAGTAATTACTAATACAATTTACCACATTTCAAAAAATACAAGTTACTACCTAAAATATATGAAAAATTCAGCAGGTATTTGTAACAAAATCTTTAAGTAAAATACAATTTGAAGACAAAACTAAATGTTAAAAATACGTTTTACTCTATATACATATAAATGTAGCAAATATAATTTCAAATGATGAAAAATTAAAGCTATTTCTACTAAAATATGAATGTTTGCCTTACCTTTTTTATTTCACAAGTTCTTAATTCATATAAATGAATAGCAACAGATTAAAACAATCAATTATACATTTGATTTTTCTCCTTTGCTCCTATTGTGACTTGAAGTCACAAAAATTCAGAAAATAAAACAAATCATATGACATTAGGGCAAGCAATTAAATGTTAAATGTAAAATCAGTATAACTATTTTCCCTGTGATAGTAAAACCTTGTCAATGTTTTACTATGTGCAATACAAAATTGTGCAATGTTTAGGAAACTTTAAAGAAAGAATGTATAGAAGTTCTAAGGAAAAATTTTAACATCCATAAAAAGCCAATATATCAAAATCTAAAAATTAAAGTTGAGAAATACATATTCTGATTTTGGAAAATAACTAATATTGCAACAGTGTAGATTGGATTTTTAATCTCTTTCACCTTCTCTCTGTTTCCATTTCTCTATCTATATAATCTATCTATAGATTTATATTTAGAACAAGAATTATAGCCACAATTTTTTTTTTTTTTTTTTAGAGACAGAGTCTCACTTTGTAGCTCTTGATAGAGTGCTATGGTGTTCAGCTCACAGCAACCTCCAGCTTCGGGGCTTAGGTGATTCCCTTGCCTCAGCCTCCTGAGTAGCTGGAACTATACAGTCACCCGCCACAATGCCCGGCTATTTTTTTTTGCAGTGTGGTCTGGTCTGGGTTGGAACCCGCTGCCCTCAGTATATGGGGCCAGTGCCCTACCCACTGAGCCAAAATTTTTATAAACTCAGTAAAGATTACATAATATTAAAGAAAATTAATTTAAAATAATATTTTCAGCCTTTCTTGTCTAATAATAATGTAAAACAAACCTACTCAATTTAAATAGACAATAATAGAATAGACAAATAATTCAGCAAAATGAAATTCAAATAGAAATCTTGATTCAGATGGAGATTTATTTTAGACAAAGTTAGTATTTCATTTCTAACTTTGAAGGCTATAGGAAATCATGCTTTCTGAAATGATAGTCACATTAAATAAATACATTTATACAGTTCAGGTAAATATTATATATATAAGCACATTCCAGATTAATTAAAATCTGAAGAAAAAAAGCAAATGAGCAAGTGTAATTTAGAAGCTATTTTGGACAAACTAGGATTTTATATATTTTAAGTACGAGAAAAAATTAAAATTTTTAGATGAGGAATTATATTACGAAGAAAAATATAGCATAGTCAACATATTGAGGTATATTCTATTAACTGAAAGTGTTAAAATCTAATCTAAACAGGGAGATGGGAGTAACACATTTTTAAATCTGGAAAATATTTCAAGCAGTTATACATAGTAATCAATAAAATAGATAATCTGGCAGTTTAAAAACTAGCAAACTCAAATTCCCAGAGAAGCAAAAGATATGAAATTAAACAAAATATAACAATAATTATAATTTTTACTCTTATAGAATAAAAAAGTAGAATATTATATATTGTAATTTAAAGAAGAAAAGTGATTAGCACATTTATGTCTAATGAAGGTTGAAACTTATTCACCATAAAATTAAAAAAAATAGTAAAGTAATGAATTTAAATCCATTATCCTGAAAATAATCTTAAATGTAAATAACTGTCACGTCGCCATTAAGAAGGAGAAATTGTCACATAAATAAAAGGCAATGTGTAATATTATAGTATATGTGGGATTTAAAAAGATTTTTAAAATAAAGATACCAACAAGCTAAAAGTAACAGGATAAAAAATAATCACTTTGCCGATAATGATTATTATTATTATTATTTTTTTTTTGTAGAGACAGAGTCTCACTTTATGGCCCTCAGTAGAGTGCTGTGGCCTCACACAGCTCACAGCAACCTCCAACTCCTGGGCTTAAGCCAGGAGTTCTCTTGCCTCAGCCTCCTGAGTAGCTGGGACTACAGGCGCCCGCCACAACGCCCGGCTATTTTTTGGTTGCAGTTTAGCCGGGGCTGGGTTTGAAACCACCACCCTCGGTATATGGGGCCGGCGCCTTACCGACTGAGCCACAGGCACCGCCCTCCGATAATGATTATTAAGGTGGAGTGAATATATTAATATCAGACCAAACTTATTTAAAAAAAGATAGTAGCATACATAAAATATTTTTATAGTGTTAAAGGAGAGAATTTATTAAGACAACATACAAATCCTAAACATTTATATCCCATATGATAGTCTTGCCACCAGAGGATATTGAGCATTTGAAATTAGCCTATTCTAAGTTGAGATGACTTGTAAGTATAGAATATACACCAAATTTTGATGATTATGTCCAGAAACATGGTGTATGTTGCAGGTTGTCTTGACAAATTACCTCTGTGTAATTTGGGAGGAGCAAAAATGTCATGGAGGAGACAAGAATAGACTAAGATAACCAGGTAACAGGTAATCATGTATTATTTTAAGACAGGGTTACTAGCTATCACTAAAGACTCAATCTCTTGGCCTGGGTGGAATAGGGGATGTGGATACTCTGGCTCGATGTAGCCACAGTGCTGAAAATCTAACAGATGGAGACCTGAAAAAATCTCCCCTATAAAGAAAAAGGTGCTCCTTCAGAAGGCGACTCCAGTTTCCTCCTCTAGACAGTAGGAGGTCTGCTCTTCCAGGGTTTCCCTGTTGGGAGGAAAGAAAACAAAACAAAACAAACAAATAACAACCACAAAAATCTTTCACAGAAGCCTCTACACAGGCACATTTTCTTATTCTGTTGGCTACAAAGGCAATTATTTTTCCTTGAATCAGTCACTTTCAAGAACACAGAATCTCTAGATATTGGCTTAAATGACTAAAGAATAACTTCTGAACTGGAATTATGTTCACTTTACAAGTCACAGGAGGGTAATTATCATTCTTCTTTCTTACTTTCTCTTTCTCTCTTTCCCTCCCTCCCTCCCTCTCTCTCTCTTCTTTTCCCTCTCCCTCTGTCTCATCTTCACCATTCATTACCATTACAAAATTGTTCATAAGATCAAAGTCAGGAAGTAAAGCATCTATGCATGTCTAGGAAACTGGTTATGTTAATGATGAAATATCCATATTATATAACAATAATCAGAAGTTATAAAGAATAACTTATGCTTATACATGCTATTAAACATATTATATAGTTAGAATTTTTAAACGAAAACATGAGTTCTATAACATGTCATAGCAAAAATGTATTTATCATAAAAGTATTGAAATAGAGATATTGACATAAATGTGTGTATGTGTATTTATATATGTATGGATGGTGTCATTTTAAAACATAGCTATAAAGGTTCTAGAAAATACACAGGACACCATTGTGTTTTAACTATAGAATAGGAATGATATTTGGGTGAGACGGAGAACTTGTATTTTCATTTTGATTTCTCATATATAATTGGGTATTTCTATTATAATCATTGCCATAAAAAGAAAGACAGAAAATAAGGTATATAGGAAAGGTAAATAAACATGGCCATAGAGTCAAGGCCTTATAATGTGTAATTTGATTTATTTTTCTCAGCCTTTAACGTCCTTATGTTATTTTTTAAGTAAGTAAATTCATTTTCTTTCAAAATATAAATCAATATAAAATTATCTCTGTGATAGCTGACTTGATCTCCTAGGTAATGTATATGCACCTATCATTTCCTCAGATGACCAGTTTCATCTGACAGAAATATTTTGACCAAAAATTTTATCCAAATTGAGTGAGAGCTCAAATTGAATAATATTTGGGTCTGTAAACATTTTGCAACAATTTCAATTCTATGTGAGCAGCACTTTTCTGGCATTATAAATCTTTGGGTGAAATCTCTTTTTAAGTAATCAGTGATATAAAAGGAGAGTCTCTTTTCCACTGTATCCAACTTAAATATTATATTTCTATTTTTTGCTACTCATATGTCTGGAATGATATTGATCGGAATTAATTCAATTATTTTATGTTAATTTATAAATTACAAATATGTATTTTATATTATTTCTGTGATAAAATTTCACATGGTTTCAATTCAGGTATATATTCATTGTCTGATAATCACTATGCTTACTATGGAAATGGATTTATATGTTTTTTTTTTTTGGTTAATCTGTCAACTAAAACAATATCTAAACTATATTATTTTCCTTTAGCGTATATATATATATATTTTTTTTTTTTGCAATTTTTGGCCGGGGCTAGGTTTGAACCTGACACCTCTGGCATATGGGGCCAGCGCCCTACTCCTTTGAGCCACAAGCACCACCCATAGCATAGATTTTTTAATATCAAAATCAGTGCATCATTCTCTAATCAACTAGAAACAGTGTAAAGTATTTTATCTACACTCTTCACTAAGTCACCCATAATTCTTACCACAATGCCTGACACATCAATGCTTACTTTCCTGAAATTCTTCTCCTCTCCTTAAAAAAAAAAAAAAAAAGTTTTGGAGAACTTGATTAACACAAAGCTTTGCACCTATGTTGTATTTCTCAATCTTTTGCATTTTTCATGCATGAGAGCTTTTATTTTCTGAACAGCTAGATGTCTGTACTTTTTCATAGATTTTATAGTAGTGTTTGTGACTGTGGCATGTGTCAAAGAAGTGATTTTTGCTATTTTGACTTAGTATGTCTGTTTTTATCAACCTCTCACACTGGAAATGACATTAAAATTTTATCTAAAAATTAAAGTAAATGCTATTTTTTTGATGATGCACTGTGATACCTGAATAAATAGATGTTTTACAGCTTGCCTGAGCTTCAACCTAAAATTCACCACTTTATATTTAATTTTATAAGTGGCTATATGTTATTAAATGTAAATGTTTAAGAATTAGATATTAGTGAGAATTTAGTTCTCTAGGTACTCATTTTTGTACACAAAGAAAGGAATATAATTCAATTTTTTGCTTCAATTACTTATGAATAGGAGCAATTTTTTAAATTTTAATTTTAATTTTAATTTTAACATATACATGTATTAATTAGGTTTCCATTTTTTGCCTTCACAAAATTAAAGAGGCTTAAAATCTAATAACAATAACAATGTTTAAGATAAGGACTAGAAACAAAAACCTTGTAAAGAACGAATGAACATAAATACATTCAGAAAAGAAATCAGAGAATTGCTGCATCAAAATATTAACAATAGTAATAATAATAATGCAAAAAAAGTAACATTCACATTGTCAAATAAGAGTATGTCTTGTATAGAATGCTTTGACTCTGAGATTCAGTATGGACTCATCAGTTAACTTCTTATTATTTTTTTTAAGTCTCAAAAAATAGAAAACTAATATTTATAAGTAAAAGATAATTTCAAAAAACAGATCATGCCAAATCTTATAGACAATAGAAAAATAAGAAATACTTCAAAATCATTCTCCCAGATCAAGTTGAATAGGAACAATTTTAATCGTAGACATTTAAAAATTATATTTAAATGATCCCTTTATAATGCCTGGAATTAAGGCAGAAGAGAATAATTGTTGGATGTAAATGCCAAACTAAGTTTTTGCTGTTTATAAGCTTCCACTGGGAGTCTACAACAGTACTCATTAGGGTAAAGCTGCTCAGCATTACATCAGGGAAACAGCTAAAGTACCAACTAAGGAGATAATATGAAAATAACTAAAACAATTAAAGAAGCTAAATAAATAAAAAGGATATATGAGATTCTTTAATACACTAATGGTTACAAACATAAAAAACCATAATGTAAGTTTTTTCAAACAGATGTGTTATAAAACTGTGTTGTGCCCCAATAAATCAATTAAAAGTGAGAAAAGAATTTTTAAAAATTAGAAAGGGAATACTTGTTCTACCTATAAAACTTGCATATAAACTCTAAAAGAGTTCATCTTATTAAGCCAATTTCAATGTTAGAAGCTAACATTCGTATGATTGATGCCATGAAGTAGAGCTTTTGTGTATATTATCTATTTATCATGCTCATTGTAGAATAAGTTTCTTATTTAAAATATTCTCACTTGAAGTTCACCATTATATGCTAGAAAAGACCTGCTTGTAATTAACAAATCACTGATTTTAGGATGAAGGCAAATAATTCAGTGTGTGTTTATCTATTACATGCATTAACTGAAGAAATAGTTCAAATAAATATATGTTCCTTAATCAAATATCCTAGAAAGTGAGGGACATTTGTCTCTGGGAATATAGGACCTGCAAAAGTCAATATGTCTTTAAGTTAAATGTCAGATTGCAGCTCAATGCATTCCATTTGGAAAATTGGCAGGCAAGATAATTATGTCAACTGAAAATGGAGTCACAAATGCATAAAATATTATTTTCCAAGAAATCATGGAATCTGTTTTCAAATTTTTATATCAAATCAAAAGATAAGAAATGTATTTTTCACTGATTACAGGACTGTGCTTAGCCAGCATGTCAAAATGCATATAATTGTTTGCCTTAATTTGAGCTTGCCATAATTTCAGCATCATTTGGAATGCTGTTATGGTTGTTAACATTGTATTGATAGGTTGGTTACCTTGAAGAAGTATGTTTAACACATTTAAAAGAGTGGTTTAATCCACTCTTTTAGTTAGTTAGTTAGTTACAGTGCTAACTCTGTAAGTCAGTTTTCATCATCAAGTCCTGGAACAAATTCGGGTTTTGGTATCATGAAGGATTAGATAACATGTCACAAATCATAAAGTCTTTTCAACATTTGGCCTCTGCTTTGTTGCGTGACCAGAGATGCGAACGAACAGCAGCTTTGCCATAGGTGTAAACTCGCTCCTGTAATTATTAAGTCAAGAAATAGACTACACACGATGGGATAGCATGTAGCAAAGTTCTTTATTTAGGGGTTTGATTTTATACCTTTCTAGTCACGTACACACTTAATCTATTATCTGTTAGTTTCACCATTACCTCATTTTACCTATCTGAAATTAACTTGAAAGGAAATATCCTGTTACCATATCAACACAATCACTTTTGCAGTAAACATCTTCTTCTAGACACTGACTAATCTCTGGGCAGGTATCTAAAGGGAGATCATAAAGAACAAAGTAGCCACAGGGGAACAGAGTTAATGGAAGAATATCTTCAAGCATTCACTCAGTATGAAGTAACAACTGTGTCTTTTCCTCAGGGCAGAGCACCTATAGACCTCTGACAATATGTTGTTAACATATGTCAACCCTCTGGCCTGTATCTCTGAGGCAAGGCGGCATGCCCTTTGATCTCAGGCTTCATGGGGTACACAGCGAATGGGCTTGTGGAATTTTTAACTCCAGGCAAGTCAACTCTGCATGTGTCCCAGGGAGGCCCATGTCACTTAAGCCTCTGGAAAAAAAGCAAGCCATTTTAAACTCACACTGAGTTTACTTTGTGTGCTTGATGTAAGATATGTTTATTTCTAAATATTATCCTACATGCTTAGCCATCATACTTCTGAAAAGTATGATGTTGTCACCATAGTCAGTACCAATACTCTTAAGGGATCCTGGAATTGGCAATGATTTAATTCCTTGGCCTTTATGAAATTCACTGTCTTAATGATTTGCATGACATTATCCATTTTTAAAGCTTTTTAACATAAAGTTTCTTGAGGTATGATGCAATGATACTTCATCAAATGTGAGTTTTGGGTGACAATTACATCATCTTCCATTAAGTTTGAAGTTCTTCTCTTTTACCTGCAATCTCTGGGACACCATCTGTAACTATACTAGATGTGGTGACAATGGACAAGGAAAATTACTTAAACATATTTTTTACTACTTCATATAAATCTCTTGACTTAGTTGTGTCTTTTAATGGTACCAAATAAGCCATTTCTTCAGTTACATTATATTTGTCATCAGTACTTCTAATAAAAATGGCAAGTTGAGCTGTATTTGTAGCTGCAGTGCTTCATCCATCACCAAACCATAAAATTTTAAATTAGAAGCTTTAGTCTCCAAACTTCCTTTAATAGATTTTCCAGTTTCTTCAATTTTCCAGGCTATAGTCTAGTGAGACAAAATGATTTTATTTGTGCCCTTCTGTTCAGGGCCAATTATACCTGCCATGTTTTCATACCTTGCTTAATAGACTCCATCAGTAAGTGGTTTTGATTTTTTGCTATTAAATATACTATCGTATAACAAACTTTTACAATAGAATTATCTGAGTTGTAACTTCTAAAATTATTTTTTTCAGAAGACAGTTCAGTTCTACTCTTTTGTACTTAGAATATAATCCTTTCATATGCATCAAATTTGGCAGCCTGTTTTTGCATGTAACACCTTTTCAAATATTATAGTCTTTGAAAACTTGCACAAATTCCCTACAAATTAAACAGAGCGCCTCACTATTTATCTCTCCCAGGAAATAGACATCTGTCTACTTTTCACTGAGCACTCTTCCTTCATCTGTACATTTTATCTTTTGGGGGGTCTGTTTTTTTTTTAAGACTTTGTAGAAGCGTTGATGGGATTAAAAATATAATAATAGATAAGAGACTATATTTACTTTTAGTAATTGCCAGGAAAATAGAAAGCAAGATTTGGGCCCTTTAACATCTCAGTTGCTGAGATGATGCAGGTGAGATGGAGGGTTGATTGTAAAGTGTGGGGGGTGATAAGTGAGGCACTGCCAAAGTATAGAAAAGCCTTTAATAATCAAATAAAGCCAGTCATGATGCCTCAAGCCTGTAATCCTAGCACTCTGGGTAGCTCAGGAGGGTGGATCACTGGATCTCAGGAGTTGGAGAATAGCCTGAGCAAGAGTGAGACCCACTAAAAAGAGAAAAACTAGCCTGGTGTCTGACAGGTGCCTGTTGTCCCAGCTATTTGGGAGGCTGAAGCAAGAGGATAACTTGAACCCAAGAATTTTAGGTTGCTGTGAGATATGCCATGGCACTCTACCCAGGGTGACAGAGTGAGATTCTGTTTCAAACAAGGAAAAAAACCAACAAGAATGTTTACCTTACTTGTAAATAACATTAAAACCCTAACATTGTAATGGTAGGTTGAAATATTATTGAAAATCACTGCTTTGCCAAGTCACCACAAACACATGTGGTGTCTGATAGTGTCAATTCAACTGTCTGCAATGGGAAAATAACACACTGGAAGCCACACGCTTCTGTAAAACTGAAGCCATGCCTGTTTAATAATGGTGAAAGTGTATGTATGCTTATTTTATGTGACTTTGTAACAAACATTGCCATCTACAAATTTAATGCTTGAGAACAGCACAAACAAATTCCACCAAAAAAATCTCATAATGTTTTAAGTAAGTTTATGATTTTGTGTTGGGAGGCCTTAATAGCCATCCTTAGCCACATGTGGGCTGCAGGCCATGAGCTGGACACCCCTGCTTTAGAGCATCCCTTGAGAGAAGTTTTTATATCCATTTAGAGAGAAAAACCAATAGAAGTTCTTTTGGCAATCCACATCATCTAAAAAAAGAAGTACAGTAAAAACAACCTCAAATAAAATGAACATTAACCAGTTCTAACATAAAATTATATTTTATACTTCTTAATTTTCTTCTATTAAGTCATATAAATGATTACTTTATCTTTCTGTTTCTAGGATAACACACTTACCTACACCTGTGCTTTGCAACTTAGAATCTACAATTTTCTCCAGCTATTTTAAATTTTTCCTAGGAAAAGAAATTTAGGCTTTTTTTATTTAGTAAAGATTGCTGTGTGGCCATCTAACTCCTATTTCACAAACAACACTTGTGTTTTCACCTATTCTATTATTATTAAAGTAATGTGTAAAGAGTAAACTCTCTTGATCCAAAAGAGTTTATCTGAGACTTGTCATGGTGAATTTTTTTTTTTTTTTATTTCTCCCATTGATGGCTTCAGTTCCAACCATCCTAGATATGTTAAGAAATTTATCACTTTTCCATCTGATTTGCAGTTTCTCTTCTCATTGCATTTTATCTTCTATGCTTTAGTTAAAATTTGAGAGACTTTTTGTAGCTAAGTTATGGGTTTCTGGAAAGTAAAGTTAAAAACATATTTAAATGCTAATATATGTCAAGAATTCTTTAAATGACAGTGTTAGTTTACTGATGGTATTTTAAATTGTATGATATAACCAGAAAACACAAAATAATATGAACCAGTTGTTAGGACAGAGAAACCCACTATTTGTAACTCATTTCATTACCATTTACTTTATCTTTTATTACTCCTCTAAAGAGTCATGCATCTATTCCTATGAGGTCTCTACTATTGTGACATTACTCATTAAATTGTACAAGAGTTTAAAGGCAACTAAAACGTCTTGGTGCCCATAGCACAGTGGTTATGGTGCTAGCCACATGCAACAAGGGTGGCGGGTTCGAACCAGGCCAGGGGTCAGCTAAACAACTACAACAAAAAAATAGCCAGGTATTGTGACTGACACCTGTAGTCCCAGCTTCTTGGGAGGCTGAGGCAAGAGAATCACTTAAGCCCAAGAGTTTGAGGTTGCTGTGAGCTATGACACCAAAGCATTCTAGTGACGGCAACATAGTTAAGACTCTGTCTCAAAAAAAAAAAAAGACAATTGAAAAATTTTAAAAAAGTCTTGCCTAGACTTAATATTAATATTTTTAATTCCACCTTATTTAATACGCTGAAGAATTGAGGAGGTGGTGATACAATATTTTCAGATGAGAAAAGCAAACTTTATAAATAAAGGTAGGAAAAATATAATTGAATTTAGCCATAAGTAAGAAAAAGCTTTTTGTTGGAAAGTATACACACACACACACACACAAATTTGCTTTGGATATTAAGATACTGAGAGTGAGAACCCCCACATGCACACCGCCCCAAGAGATGAGATTTATTGCTTGCTTATTTGAGGTCTCCGAGAAGAGAAAGTCGAGTGTCTCATGTAAGTCCCAAATGGTTGGATAAATCAAGGAAAAGAGAATGACTTGAGGATTTAATGGTGGTGAGGGAGTGGGTTGAACTGAGGGGTGCTGCCCTGATGGCAGGAACTCATGTCACTAGCCTCCTCCTGATGCCAAAGGTAGGAGCAATCAGGCGTACATGTAGCCTCCCCAGATGTGTATCCTATAAGGGGAAGATTGAGAAGGGAGGATTAAAAGGTGTCAACACATACCAAAAAAATAGGGCCAGGCACTTTTCACTTATATATATATACACGTATAAAATATGAGTATATGTGTATATGTAACACAGCCCATTTATTATATATTAAACAATACACAAGTCTACTCCTTCCATCAAAGTGAAAGAATTAAAGTAGACAAAATTTCACCACTTAAATGAATAAAACTTGTTTTCATCTTTAGCCACATACCTCAGGAGGGTTTTTTGATGCTCTTTCCACTTCCCATTGGCAGTATTTATTACTTTCTTTGAAAGCATGAGGAAAACTATCCAACATCTCTCTAAACAACATACATGTACACATAGTAATGGGTGTGGGTAAAACTTCTTGAGATTAAAGATAGCACAGTGCTCATCCATAAATCCTCTAGAAATATGTACATCGAGTATGAGATGTGTGTAATCATAAGGTCTGGAAATCATGATCTTAGCAACATATGTATAAATGGAAGCTTCAAGTGAGAAGTTGCTTCAGCCCTAGAAAATAACATATCCACCAAAGAATATTTTTGATTAATACCATTTGTCTTACATGAGCTTGAAGTGTTCATGGCTCATAGTTTATGTTTCTATGGTAAGATTGGAATTTGGGGGGTAAGTTGATACAAGTTCCACTACTCATCAAGTCCCCATTGACTCAGTTAGTAGATATATTCTCCTTGTCTGTCTTTATTGTTCCTGTTCTTTTCTTTTTTTTTTTTTTTGCTAATATCCCAAGACATCTAAGTTTCATATAGAGCCAAATATATTATTATCTTTCATAAAACAAAAGAAAGAAAAAGAAAAGAAAAGAAAAGATTACAAAAAGGTAAATATAATTTCTGTCTTTTGGATAATACTGTATGCCTGCCTGTGTCAGATAAAAATTTTACTGGATGTAGTTAAAAAGCAAGGGAGACTTTATTCAAAATTACTACAATAGGAGAGCCAGATAAGCCCAGGTCCACTGAAACACAAGGTAAGGGTTTCTAAGCAAGGAGTTGAGTTAGTGGAGAAGTATAAGAGGACACTAGGGCGTGGGGAGAGCTTGGTCCATATGATGAAGCCCTTCCTGTTGCTAATTAGCATGTAGTGGAGTTAGGCTCCTACCATCCCAAGGAGACAGGGAGACAGGGACTTTTTATTATTATTATTAAATCATAACTGTGTACATTAATGTGATCATGGGGCACCATACACTAGTTTCATAGACCATTTGACACATTTTTATTACACTGGTTAACATAGACTTCCTGGCATTTTCTTAGTTATTGTGCTAAGACATTTACATTCCACATTTACTAAGTTTCACATATAACCTTGTAAGATGCACCGCAGGTGTAATCCCACCAATCCCCCTCCCTCTGTCCTCCCTTTCCCCCTTCCCCCTATTCTTAGGCTGTAACTGGGTTATAGCTTTCCTGTGAAAGCCATAAATTAATTTCATAGTAGGGCTGAGTACATTGGATACTTTTTCTTCCATTCTTGCAATACTTTACTAAGAAGAATATGTTCCAGCTCCATCCATGTAAACATGAAAGAGGTAAAGTCTCCATCTTTCTTTAAGGCTGCATAATAATCCATGGTGTACACATACCACAATTTATTAATCCATTCGTGGATTGATGGGCACTTGGGCTTTTTCCATGACTTAGCAATTATGAATAGGGCTGCAATAAACATTCTGGTACAAATACCTTTGTTGTGATGTGATTTTTGGTCTTCTGGGTATATGCCTAGTAGAGGAATTATAGGATTGAATGGCAGGTATATTTTCAGATCTCTAAGAGTTCTCCATACATCTTTCCACAAGGAATGTATTAATTTGCATTCCCACCAGCAGTGCAAAAGTATTCCCTTTTCTCCACATCTGTGCCAACATCTCTGGTCTTGGGATTTTGTGACATAGGCTAGTCTCACTGGAGTTAGATGGTATCTCAAAGTACTTTTGATTTGCATTTCTCTGATGATTAAAGATGCTGAGCATTTTTTCATATGTCTGAAGGCCATGAGCCTGTCTTCTTCAGAGAAGTTTCTCTTCAAATCCCTTGCCCAGCCGGCAAAGGGGTCACTTGTTCTTTTCTTGCTAATGCGTTTGAGTTCTCTGTGGATTCTGGTTATTAAACCCTTGTCAGAGACATAACCTGCAAATATCTTCTCCCATTCTGAGGGCTGTTTGCTTGCTTTACTTACTGTGTTCTTGGCTGTGCAGAAACTTTTTAGTTTGATCAAGTCCCAGTAGTGTATTTTTGAAGCTGCTTCAATTGCCCGGGGGGGTCCTCCTCATAAAATGCTTGCCCAGACAGATTTCTTCAAGGGTTTCCCTGCACTCTCTTCTAGTATTTCTATAGTTTCATGTTTTAAGTTTAAATCTTTTATCCAGTGAGAGTCTATCTTAGTTAATGGTGAAAGGTGTGGGTCCAGTTTCAGTCTTTTACAGATCACCAGCCAATTCACCCAGCACCACTTGTTAAATAGGGAATCTTTTCCCCACTGAATGTTTTTAATTGGCTTGTCAAAGATTAAATAACGATAAGTAGCTGGATTCATCTCTTGGTTCTCTATTCTGTTCCAGACATGTACTTCTCTGTTTTTGTGCCAGTACCATGCTGTTTTGATCACTATTGATTTGTAGTATAGTCTGAGGTCTGGTAGCGTGATTCCTCCTGCTTTGTTTTTATTTCTGAGTAATGTCTTGGCTATTTGAGTTTTTTTCTGATTCCATATAAAATGAAGTATTGTTTTCTCAAGATCTTTAAAGTATGACAGTGGAGCTGTAATAGGAATCTCATTAAAATTATATATTGCTTTGGGTAGTATGGACATTTTAACGATGTAGATTCTTCCCAGCCATTAGCATTGTATGTTTTACCATTTGTAGACATTTTCAGCTATTTCTTTTCTTAGAGTTTCATAGTTCTCTTTATAGAGATCTTTCACATCCTTTGTTAGATAAACTCCCAAATATTTCATCTTCTTTGGCACTACTGTGAATGGGATAGAGTCCTTAACTGTTTTTTCAACTTGACTATTGTTGGTATATAAAAAGGCTACCAATTTATTAATATTGTTTTTGTAACCTGAGACGCTGCTGTATTCCTTGATCACTTCTAAGAGTTTTGCAGTAGAATCCCTGGTGTTTTCCAGATATACCATCATGTCATCTGCGAAGAGCGAAAGTTTGATCTCTTCTGACCCTATGTGGATACACTTGATCGCCTTTTCTTCCCTAATTGCGGTGGCTAAAACTTCCATTACAATGTTAATAGCAATGGAGACAATGGGCAGCCTTGTCTGGTTCCTGATCTGAGTGGAACTCAGATCAATTTATCTCCATTCAATATGATATTGGCTGTGGGTTTGCTGTAGAAGGCCTCTATCAGTTTAAGAAATGTCTCTTCTATACCAATATTCTTAAGTGTTCTGATCATGAAGGGTGTGGGATATTATCAAAAGGTTTTTCTGCATCGATTGAGAGAATGGTATGGTCTTTGTTTTTAATTTGTTTATGTGCTGAATTATACTTATAGATTTACAGATATTGAACCAGTCTTGAGACCCTGGGATAAAACCTATTTGGTCATGATGTATAATTTGTTTGATGTGTTGCTATATTCTGTTTGTTAGGGTCTTGTTGAATATTTTTGAATCTATATTCATTATTGATATTGGTCTATAATTTTTTTTTTCTTGTTGGGTCTTTTCCTGGTTTGGGGATCAGGGTGATGTTTGCTTCATAAAACGTGTTGGATAGTCTTCCTTCTTTTCTACCTTTTGGAACAGGTTGCATAATATAGGTACTAATTCCTCTTTAAAGGTTTGGTAGAATTCTGACGTGAAACTATCTGGTCCTGGGCTTTTCTTTTTAGGCAGGTTTTGTATCGTTGATGCTGTTTCAGAACTTGATATGTGCCTGTTCAACATTTCCACTTGATTCTGGCTGAGTTTTGGAAAGTGGCGTGCTTCTAAGTATTGGTCAATTTCCTTCAGATTTTCATATTTCTGAAAATAAAGTTTCATGTAATATTCATTAAGGATTTTTTGAATTTCTGAGGAGTCTGTTGTTATTTCATCTTTGTCCTTTCTGATTGATGAGATTAGAGATTTTACTTTTTTATCCTGATTAGGTTGGCCAAAGATTTATCTTTTTTATTGACCTTTTCAAATAACCGACTTTTTGATTTATTGATCTGTTTGTATAATTCTTTTGTTTTCAATTTCATTTAAACCTCTCTAATTTTGGTTATTTCTTTTCTTCTACTGGGTTTGGGGTTAGAATGTTCTTCCATTTCCAGTTGCTTAAGATGTCCTATTAAGTTATTAACTTCCTCTCTTTCTGTTCTCATGAGGAAGGCTTGCAGTGCTATATATTTCCCTCTTAGGACTGCCTTTGCGGTATTCCACAGGTTCTGATAATTCGTGTCTTCATTGTTGTTTTGTTGTAAAAATTTGGCAATTTCCTCCTTAATCTCATCTCTGACCCAGCTGTCATTCAGCATAAGGTTATTTTACTTTCATGTTTTTGTATGAGTATGCAGATTCCTTTTGTTACAGAGCTCAACTTTTATTCCATGGTGGTCCAAGAAGATGTAAGGAATAATTTCTATTCCTTTAAATTTACTGAGGTTAGACTTGTGACGTAAGATGTGATCGATTTTGGAGTATGTTCCATGTGCTGATGAGTAGTAAGTGTATTCAGTTTTGTTGGGATGAAATGTTCTGTAGATGTCTGCTAAATCCAAATACTGGATGGTTAGGTTTAAATCTAAAATTTCTTTTCTTAGCTACTTATTGGAGGATTGATCCAACACTGCCAAAGGAGTGTTGAAATCTTTAACTTTATGGAACTGGGGGAAATCAAGTTGCTCATGTCTGTTAGAGTTTCTCTTATAAATTGAGGTGCATTCTGGTTGGGTGCATGGATATTAATAATTGAAATCTCATCATATTGGGTATTACCCTTAACAAATATGAAGTGACCATTCTTATCCTTCCCTACTTTTGTTGGTTTAAAGGCTATTGTATCTGCAAATAAAATTGCAACACCTGCTTTTTCCTGATTACCATTTGCCTGAAATATGGATGACCATCCTTTCACCCTGAGTCTATATTTGTATTTTAAGGTAAGATGTGACTCTTGTATGCAACAAATATCTGGCTTGAGCTTTTGTATCCAGTAAGCTAACCTATGCCTCTTTAGAGGACAGTTTAAGCTGTTCACATTAATGGAGAACATTGATAAGTCTGGTGAAATTTGGGGTGTCAAGTTTTTCAAAAGTCCAGTGAACATTTTTAATTATTTTGCCATTCTGGAAGTTGGTGTTTGATTACGAGTTTCTGAGTGAGTTTACATTTGTGGTAGAGGATTGGGTTGGTCATTATGGAGGATAGGTCTGAGAATATCCTGAAGGGCTGGTTTGGTTATGGCAAATTTCTTCAACATATGAATGTCATTAAAGTATTTAATTTCTCCATCATAAATGAAACTCAGTTTAGTTGAATACAGGATCTGGGGTTGAAAGTTATTTTCCTTTGGAGATTGAATGTCGATGACCACCCTCTTCTGGCTTGAAAAGTTTCAGCAGAGAGATCTGCAGTCATTCTAATATTCTTCCCTTTGTAGGTAATGCCTTTCTTACATCTGGCTGGTTTGAGAATTTTCTCCTTCATATTAACTTTAGTGAAGTTAATTATGATATGCCAGGGGGATGTCTTATTGTGGTTGAGTCGTGCTGGGGTTCTGAAGCTGTCTGCTATCTGAATTCAGAATCTCTAGGCATGTCTGGAAAATTCTCTTTCATAATTTCATGGAGAAGGGCCTCTGTGCCTAGTGAGGCCACTTCATCGGTTTCAGGGTTTCCAATGAGTTGGGTTTTAGTCTTGTTCAAATTATCCCAGAGCTCTCTGAGAGAATGATCCATTTTTGCTCTCCATTTCTCTTCCTCTTTGAGAGTTTGGGACTATTCAAAGGCTTTGTCTTCAATGTCAGAAATCCTTTGTTCTGCCAGCTCCAGTCTGTTACTGACGGATTCTACTGTATTTTTCAGATCTTTGAGGGCTGCAAATTCTTGCTTCTGTGTGCCTAAGTTTTTGGTGGTTTTGTCTTTAAATTTGTTAAATTCTTGAGACAGCTTTTGAACTTCTCCTCGAATTCCTAATTCTAACTTTTGAATTGTTGCTGAAAGTTCTAATTCCAAATTTTTCTCCACTTTATTAATGTTGTTTGCCATCCAAATTCTCAATTTGATTTCTGACATCTCAGCCAGTTGTTTATGAATGGAATCTTCAATTACATCTGCCATATCTTTCCTTAGGGGGGTTGATCTATTCTGGTTATTCATGTTACCACAGTTTTTCTGCTGATTCCGCCCCATGATTGTTTTACTCCCTTTGATTTTTCCCCTAGAGCTTTGTCAAGGACCCGTACAGTGCTGTGGCCTGAGAAACTGGGGCCCTGTTTGGTATGGTGGGGCTAAGTGGTTCTGTCTTGTTTTCAGTTGGTTTCTGTTTGACCCTATTGAAACAGTTACTCTGGGTTGAAGTCACAGGGATGGAGAAATACCAGTAATTAAGTCACCCAGCCCACCAAAGGCAACAATTGAAAAAGGAAAATCAATCTTTCCGACAACCACATACCCAGGGCACCACCTGAACAGTCTTCAGGAGATTGGCTCAGTTCAAAAGGTCCAAATCAATTGTCTCAGTCAGCACCTGTCTTGGGTGGGAGAGTTTAAGAGGTCTCTGGGAACTGGGTCACAGGGGTCTGGTGACTATTCTGATATGGCTTGCTACAGTGCTGTGTGGAGTCAGGAGGAGCCATCCAGAAAATAGATCAGTCTGGGAAGGTTGATCCCTCCTCCCCCCCCTTGCACCTCTGTCACACCCAGTCACTGATAGCCTTGCAGTTGGCTAACCCAGTTGCCTGTAGTGAACAGACACTCCAGCGGTTTGTACCTGCCTGAATCACAAGGAAATCTGCTAGACTTCTGCGCTCTGCCTCTATCTAGCAGGAGGAGGTGAGGCCTGACAGTCTCGGGTGCTTAATGAAGGTTGGGGGGTGTTCACTCAGGTCTAGCCCCGCCCCAGTTTGATGTTACTTACAGAACAGAACAGAACAACTTTGTGGGATTTTGTTTCTGTTCCTGCTAATTTTCCCTACAGAAGAGAAGCTGCTTTGAGTTCCAAAGCCCTGTCTTTGCTCCTGCAGGTTTGTATTCATTTACCTGTCAGTTCTATCCTGCTGTGTCGGGGCTGATCCGGACACGCCCCAAGGTGAGAGCCAGCATGGCGATGGGAGGAAGTCACCCTGAACCTTAAGCAGTAAACAACTTTAAGGAAGTCCTCCTGATTGGTCTGTGTAGGTGCGTGCTGTGCTCATGCTGTATACCTGATTCCGCTTTCAGCTAAAGAATATGCATGCCCTGAATGCGTGTACTTAGCTCTGATTGGGGGAGGAAAAGTATATAAGGCCGCATAAGGCTGCAGTTGGGGTTCCCGTTCCTGTTCTGTCCTTTTTTGAGCTTGCTGCATTAAAGTTACCTTTGATTCTTCGTTGGTGTCCTCGTCTCTGCTGGTCGGCGGCGCTGCAACACCGACAACTGGTGCCGAAACCCGGGAACCTCGCGCGCCTTGGCAGTACAGCAGCTCGGTAAGTCAAGTGCCTGCGACCAAAGCAGGGGGACCGCGACCAAAGCGGGGCCCGCGACAAGAGCGGGGAAAACAGCACTGGGTGACCATGATCGTCGTGGTGGGATGATACTGTCTCCTAAATTTGTATGCTTCTGTGAGTGACTTTGTGTGTTTTGTGTTTGTCCCTGTTGTCTCTGTCTGCCTTTGCTGCCCCGTTGCCACTTAGAAGATTCAGGGGGAGTGTGCACAGAGACCCTTTGGGCCTTTTAGGTGATAGTGTGGTGGCGGAAAACCATGGGTAACGAAGCTTGCTGCTTAAGGCTGCAAGCCCCTTTGCAAGCCTTATTAAAACATAATGGGACTCCACTGAAAGATAAAACAGCAAAAGTATTTGTAAAAACTGTGGGCGATGCTTCCCCCTGGTTCTTGGAGCGAGGCCAATTGACCTTGGGGGGATTGGGAACGCCTTGGTCAAGACCTTAGGCGTCAGGAAGCGTTCGAGCCCCTACCTACCGGGACCATGGCTATCTGGACCCTGGTAAGAGGGTGCCTTGCCAGTCCCCTGACCGGATGCCAGGAAGCTCTGGCCAAGGGGAAGAAAGCTTTGGAAAGTGTTCAGGAGGAACTGACGCGCTCTTCCCAGGCCCATACCCCAGACCTCCCACGCAAGACGGAGACCGAGGACAGTTCAGGGCACGAGAGAGAAAAGGATGAGGCTGTCCTACGGGTAGCTAGACCGCCAAAGCGGAGGTCTAAGAATAGAAAGGCGCCGCCAGAGAGCCTTTTGGGTTCCTCCTCTGAAGAGAGTGGCCCTGATGAGGAACTCTTTAATCAGATGCAAAGGCTAGTTATGGGGGAGGGCTGCTGCCCCACTGCCCCCCCTCCTTATAATCCCGCCTTCTTCGCCCCTTACGGGCCTTGGCCACACCCAGATACCTTCGGCCCTTGTCAAAGCCGGAGCCACCACAGACCCAGGCGGGATCACCCCCCCACGCGGCACCGCCGCTCACCCAGCTCATCCTCGCAGTCTGACTCCCCTGAAAGAGGACCCAGAAGGGAACGGAGGCGGCATTCCCGCGCCTGGTTCCCAGAGCCTCTTGCCTTCCCTGTGTTTGAGGATGCCCAGCAGCAGAGGTATCATCAATCCCTAGACTTCAAACTAGTTAAGCAATTAAAGGAGGCAGTGTCCACATATGGGGTTCAAGCTGCTTTCACTGTGGCCATAGTTGAGTCTCTCGGGCAGAACCTAACACCCCTCGACTGGACTAATGTAGCCCGGGCCTGCCTCACTGGGGGGCAGTACTTACTTTTCAAGTCAGCCTGGCAAGAATACAGCCAGGACGTAGCCCGTGCCAACCACGCTGCGGGAAACCCGTGGGGATTGGACATGCTTATGGGGCTTGGCTATTATGAGGGACAGAACAATCAAACGGGTACCCTGCCCCAGTTTACATGCAAATAGCAGCCAGCGCCATAAAGGCCGAGACCCTTCAGGGCGCAGGTGACCTGCAGGGTCAACTTACTAAGGTTATCCAAGGATTCAATGAGCCTTATGCAGACTTTGTGGCCCGTCTCATGCAGATAGCTGCCCGTGTGTTCGGCTCAGCAGATCAGGCCATGCCCCTCTTAAAACCCCTTGCATATGAACAAGCAAATAAATGGTGTAGGGAGGCAATTAGACCTTGGAAATCAAAGGGTCTTGATACATGGATAAAAGTCTGCAGAGATATAAATGAAAGCACTGTCCAGGGCCAGGTTATGGCTGCCGCCATTGTTAGCGGTATGCACCAGGCCCAGGGAAAGGCCCCGTCTTCCGGACAACAGCTGTGTTACCATTGCAATCAGGCAGGCCATTTCAAAAGAGAATGCCCCCAACGCTCAGGGCAGGCAGCTGAGAGGCCAACCCAACCTGGGGGACTTTGCCCTCCATGCCGCAAAGGCAGGCACTGGGCCTCTGAATGCAGATCCATACGAGACATAGATGGAAACCCCATTACCCCTCACCAGCCAAAAAACGGGCCGCGGGGCCCACTACCCTGGGGCCCACAAATGTACGGGGTAGTCCAACAACTCCCTCACCTCATCCCCACCACGCAGTCGGAGACACCCCCTCAGCCTCTGTCCCAGCCAGAAGGGCCACCCCCGGCTCGGCAGGACTGGACGTCTGTGCCTCCGCCAGACTCATACTAACTCCTGAAATGGGTGTTCAGCCCCTCGAGTCAGACTTCCAAGGACCCCTCCCTCTTAATACAGTGGGTTTGCTGTTGGGACGCAGCTCCACTGCCCTCTCGGGCCTTGTAGTCCACCCTGGGGTCATAGACTCAGACTACACGGGTGTTGTAAAAATCCTTGTATCTTCCCCCCGGGGAATAGTAGCTATCTCCCCTGGGGACAGAATAGCCCAAATACTTGTTCTCCCCAGCTGCCACAAGGCTTACCCCAGTGCCGGCATGGCCCGAGGACAGAAAGGATTTGGCTCCTCTGGACAGCCATTTGTAGGAGCTACCTTTGAACTTGCTGACAGGCCTCAGTGGACTTTAAAAGTAAATGGCAAGGAGTTTTTAGGCCTGTTAGACACAGGGGCTGACAAGAGTATAATAAGACAATCAGATTGGCCCCCCAAATGGCCGTTGCAGCAGAGCAGCCTTACCCTCCGAGGTTTAGGACTTGCCACGTCTCCAGACATTAGTGCGGCCTCCCTTTCCTGGACTGACTCAGAAGGCCACTCGGGACTTTTCCAGCCATATGTTCTAAATATTCCCATCAGCCTATGGGGAAGAGATATCTTACAACAGATGTCCTTCAAACTCACATCAGACACCTTCTATAGCGAGACCGCCCAAGAACTCATGACAAAGGCAGGCTATTCCGGAACGGGCGGGATAGGAAAGAACCAGGAAGGAAAGTCACAGTCCATCCATGTTGAGCATCGTCCTGAAAGGGGGATAGGAGGACCAGGACTGGGTTTTTCCTAGGGGCCACTGAGAACACTCAAAGGGGGAAGCAACTGTCCCAAAAAACCCCCCTTCAAATTACATGGAAAACAGACAAACCTGTGTGGGTAGCTCAGTGGCCCCTCTCTAAAGAAAAGCTCGCTGCCACCCACATCCTAGTGCAGGAACAAATTGCCGCTGGACATCTTAAACCATCCACCTCACCCTGGAATACCCCTATTTTTGTAATTCAAAAGAAATCAGGGAAATGGAGGTTACTCCATGACCTGCATGCTGTAAATAATCAGATGCAGCTCATGGGCCAAGTCCAGCTTGGACTCCCCATCCTTTCTGCCTTACCAAAAAACTGGCCTTCCCTAGTGATAGACATAAAGGACTGTTTCTTCTCTATCCCTTTGCACCCCCAAGATACTCGACGTTTTGCCTTTACCTTGCCTGCCATTAATCACTCCCAGCCTGACAGCAGGTTTGAGTGACAGGTACTGCCACAGGGTGTGGCAAATAGCCCCACCATGTGCCAATTATACGTAGCCCAAGCCCTGACACCTGTCCGAGCACTGTTCCCTAAAGCAGAAATCTACCATTATATGGATGATGTCTTAGTCTGTGCTCCTCAACAAGAGCAATTGATAGAGATCTTGCCTTGCCTTACCCAACATCTGGCTGCAGCCAACTTAACCATTGCCCCTGAAAAGATCCAACTCTCAAACTGCCAGGAATTCCTGGGTGTCAAACTCGACCTTACCATCATTACCCCCCTAAAATTAACCCTCCACAGAGATCACCTTTCCACCCTTAATGATTTTCAGAAACTACTAGGCGATATCAACTGGATCCACCCTTATCTAAGGCTAACCAATCAAGAACTTCAACCACTGTACCAAATACTTACTGGAGACCCGGACCTTACGTCCCCCAGAGCCCTCACTCCTGAGGCTCGACAAGCTCTCCAGTTGGTACAAGATCGAATGACCTCAGCCCAAGTCTATTGTATAAACCTTAATGCCCCATTGTACTTGTGCATATTCCCAGACTCCCGAGCACCCTCTGCAGTGTTCTGGCAGGAGGGCCCAATAATCTGGATTTACCTATCACAGTCCCCAAACAAAGTTTTACCTTGGTATCCCGAGGCTATAGCCCAAATGATCCTTAAAAGCATCAATTTAGGCCTCCAAACGTTTGCAAAACAACCTAACTATATCTGTACCCCTTACCAACCCACCCTTTTAGAGTACCTCTCTTCTACAAATGATACTTGGGCTATCGTAATCACCACTACCACAGCTCACTTCGATAATCATTACCCCCATCATCCATTAATCCGGTTCTGCCTCAACAACCCCCTTATTTTCCCCAGAATCACAAAACCCACCCCTATCCCCAAAGCCATGGTCATCTTCACAGATGGCTCCAGAACAGGCCAAGCCTCAATTATTACCCCTAAGCAGCAAATTGTACACCAGTTTCCAACCAACTCCGCCCAAGAGACAGAATTACTGGCTGTACTACAAGTTTTCCATATGTTCCCTCACACCCCCTTTAACCTCCTGTCTGACAGTGCGTACGTTGTCCAGGCAGTTCAAGTAATTGAGAATGTTGGTATCATCTCTACCCGGTCAATGGTCCAAAAGGCCTTAAGCAACCTGCAACAACTCATCTGGCAGAGACAGCAGCCATTCTTCATAGGCCACATCCGAGCCCATTCTGGTCTCCCTGGCCCGCTGGCTCAAGGCAATGCTGCCGCGGATGCCCTTACTCGTCAAGAAATAACCGCCCTTGTACTGGACCCCCTAAAACAAGCCCAACGTTTCCATAGTTTATTTCATGTCAATTCTAACACCCTTCGCCACCGATACCAAATTACCAGAGAGCAAGCCCGGGAAATTGTCAAACAGTGTTCAACCTGTATTACCCACCACCCAGCCCCATGTCTGGGAGTTAACCCCCGAGGCCTCCTCCCAAACCATATCTGGCAAATGGATGTGACCCATGTCCCCGAATTTGGAACCCCCAAATTTGTACATGTCTCCATTGACACATATTCTGGAATCATCTTCGCCTCCGCCCATACTGGCGAAAAGGCAAAAGATGTAATCAGCCATTGCCTGCAAGCCTTTGCTGCCTGGGGAACTCCTAAACAAATCAAAACAGATAATGGCCCTGCATACTGCTCTGCTCAGTTTCAACAATTTGCATCCACCTTTTCCATCTCCCTAATTCATGGAATTCCCTACAACCCTCAAGGGCAAGGCATCATAGAACGAGCCCATTTAACTCTAAAAACTCAATTAATTAAACAAAAAGGGGGAGCTGCCTCCTCGCATCGCTCCCCGAAGGACAAACTAAATACCATTCTTTTCATTTTAAATTTTTTAACTTTGGACTCCAAGGGCCAGGTGGCCGCGGACTGCCACTGCCTCGGCCGTCAGACCGGCTCCCCAGTGCAAGTTCGCTGGAAGGATGTTCTCACCGGGCAGTGGCATGGCCCAGACCCGGTTCTCATCTGGAACCGAGGTGCGGTTTGTGTTTTTCCACAGGACCAACTAACCCCGGTGTGGGTCCCGGACCGTCTCGTCCGCCCGGTGAATCCACCTCGTGAGGATGCCACACCCATGGAAAACCGTGAGCCCCCTCCTCATCCTCTCCCTGATGACTCTCCTCTGCCCCACCAGCCAGCAGCGTCTGTTATGGACACTGGTGAGGGCCTGGCCGTACCCAATGCCGCTCAGTAATACCTCCTTACTTTTTCCCCCCTTTTCTTTAGACCAACGCCACTACCGGGCTCCCCACTGTCCCTATGGACACAGCTCGTGCCGCTTTTACCTCCGGGGAGTTCCAGCTCCATGGAAGTTTATGCTTTACAACTGTTCCTAACATGACAGTCAGCAATATGTCCAACCCCTGTATCCGCTTGGCAAATCAAACTTTAGGCTTATTTCAGCAAAATGGATCTAGAGTTGTGACAGCTTTCCTGTCAACACCTTGCTTTCTACCTAAGGCAGAATGGAATTACACTGCTTCTATACCCCGTTGGCACCCCCGATGCTCCTCCGAGTTCTGCTGGTCCCTTGAGTGGACCGGGTGCCAAGGTGCGCTCACCACACGCTGGGTTTCAAACAGGTTTTGTGTTTTCACCCTCCTTTCCTTATGTATTCAAATGATACCTTCGGAGGTTATAATTATACATACCAAAACCAAAAGAGAAAATACCTTTTGCACCTACCCCTGTATGTGTCCACCCACCCTTTATGTTCATCCTGTTTAATCTATCCCATGCACAGAATGCTACCTTAAACTACGCAAAATAACACATGTGTTCTTTCCCAATGTTGGAATGCCTCACAAAGTCACACCGCCATAGTGGCCCAGGTCCCCACGTTCCTGCCTATGCCAGCGCAGGTGCCGGAGGAAGAGCTACCTGTCGTGCTGGCGTGGAGCAAACGGGACTTTGGAATCACGGCTGTGGGGTAGCCGCGGTGGCAGCATCAGCAGCAGCAGCAGCGGCCACCGCTGCAGCTTTGGCCACTTCGATCTCCACAGCCACCAAGCTGAACGAACTAGCCGAAAACACAGCCACTGCCCTCAGTACACAGGATGCCATCAATGCCCATTTGCAGGCTGGAATACTCCTTGTTAATCAACGAGTTGACTTGCTGCAAGAACAAACGGACATATTGGGGGAACTGTTGACTGTGGGGTGCCTCCAATCCTTACCAGGGCTATGTGTTACCTCTAGCGCTTACCAAAAGTTTTCTTTAGTTGCAAATTTATTTGGGGAAACTCAGCAAGAGCTTAACCGGGGTTTGGAACTACCAATATCATAATCTCACCCGTCAGTTACGTGCCCAGGTCTGCGCTGTGAACGGGACTCGGGTGAAGTTAGTCCCTATGCAGGCCTGGGTGAAGGGATTGCTACAGGTTGCTAACTTGACAAAAAACTGGGCAGGCCTAATATGCCTAGCAGTATTGCTCCTCCTAGGCTTGGGAGGACTCCTAAAGTGCTTCCTTAAGGCGCGCAAAGAGCAGCAGCACCAACTTACTGTCTTGACACAAGCCATGCTGGCTCTGGAAGCTGGTGACTCTCCCCACATTTGGCTCAACATGCTAGACCGGTAGTCAACGACGGGTAAGCATTCCTGGCTGTCGGCACCAACCTAAGACAGACCCCAGGCCATGCTGCCTAGGAGGTCAATGACGGGTAAGGACACAACAGGCCAGGAGCAACCTAAGACAGGCACGGTCTCTGGTTTTTCTGTATTTATACAGAGGGGGGAGATGTTGGGGCTGATCTGGACACGCCCCAGGGTGAGAGTCAGCATGGCAATGGGAGGAAGTCACCCTGAACCTTAAGCAGTAAACAACTTTAAGGAAGTCCTCCTGATTGGTCTGTGTAGGTGCGTGCTGTGCTCATGCTGTATGCCTGATTCCGCTTTCAGCTAAAGAATATGCATGCCCTGAACGCGTGTACTTAGCTCTGATTGGGGGAGGAAAAGTATATAAGGCCGCATAAGGCTGCATGCCACGGACCGCCCTGTCGGTGGGCTCCAGTCCGAGGGAAAGTAGGGAGAAGGAACGAGGAAGGTTGAGAGGTCGGCGCAGGAATGACAGTCTGGCACACTACGGGTGAAGTATGCAGCTGTAAATTTACTGGGTACACATGTTGGTATTTATACATTTTTATAGAGCTTACATAATGCAATCTTTTTGCTTACGTGCGCGGGTTATCTTTGTGTTTGTAAGTGTGATTTATCATGTATTGTTATGTCTTAAGGTTCCGCTTCCCGGAGGGTAGCGGTTATTAGTCAACTCTGCCCGCTTCCTCCTATCTCAGGAATGTTACCGCCTCCAACTCTTTTCTTAGTTTCTTATTATCTTTTTAGAACAGCTTGATATTTTCTTTATGTTAATGCTTGACTAATTCTACATTTACTATTTGATCTTATTGTTATTGATAATTATAATTTTGATTTAGAGTAAATTTCTTGATAAGTATTAGTTTTTTTATTGATTTTTATTATGCGTGACAGTTGGTGAAGTAAGATGTTCTGAACAGGACTTCATGGTGGGTGGATGTGTTTCAGTGACTTTGTAACTTATGTAGATAATTTGTATTTTGTGTCCTTAGGCTTATCGTCTTAGCTCACTGGTATTTATGGTGGGAAAACATCTTTATGTGCTCATTGTTGGTGCCACTGAGTCTAATAGCTCATGAGGTGGTGTTATATCTGGATCAACAGTGTATTGTGTTCATTCTTAAGAAAGTACATATTGATAGTTTATCAGAACAAACAGACTTCTGGTACAGAATGACAAACACATGAGTAGACGCCACAATCTTTAAACTTAAGCGGGTAACTGAGCATGCTAGGCAACATTTCTGATGCTGTGCATACTGGGGGCGCTGGGGGCAAAGCTCCAGGGAGCACAAACCACCTTCCCGTCGTTCTATAACGCGGACAGCACTGCCTCACTACGGCTATATGCTGTGGGCGCGGCAGCTGCAGTTGGGGTTCCCATTCCTGTTCCGTCCTTTTTTGAGCTTGCTGCATTAAAGTTACCTTTGATTCTTCGTTGGTGTCCTCGTCTCTGCTGGTCGGCAGCGCTGCGACACCGACATGCTGCCTTCCTTTTTTTATAGGCTGACAATCCCCTGAGGGCTAGGTGCATCTTAGGCTCAGTAAAGCAGTCCTCTGGGTCAGCCCCACCCTGGGAACTTCCCGGGACTGTGAGTCAGTACCACCTCAGGCAAATCCTTTACTCACAGGTGGTTGCCAGCCTCCTCTGGTTGCCCACGGAGACAGGGGTTGTGGCTTCAGAATATCCAGGAGTGAGCCGTATTGCTGCTAAAAGATGGCTGCTGCTCCAAGCCTCGGAAACTGCCGCTCTGGTGTGGTTCCCTCTCAGCCAACTGTCCTCTCCTCGCTCCTGTGCCCCAGACTCAGCACTGACCAGCTGAAGTTTAGGCACTGTCTATACCCCTCGAGAAATCACCCAAGAATCTGAGCTCCTGGGGGACAGGACTCCAGACCTCAGAGTGAGAGTGTAGGGGAATGCTGGGAGCTCAGAGTTGCAGGTAGAGAATATATACAGTTTTACATAGTTTTATGCCTGTCTGTATTGCTGCTAAAAGATGGCTTCTGCTCTGTGTCTCAGGGAACTGCTGCTCTGGTGTGGTTCCCTCTCAGCCGATCACCCTCTTCTCACTCCTTTGCCCAAGAGTCAGCACTGACCAGCTGCAGTTAAGGCACTGTCCACACCCCTCGAGAAATCACCCAAGAATCTGAACTCCTGGGTGTCAGGCCTCCAGACCTCAGAATGAGAGTGGAGGGAAGTTCTGGGAGCTCAGAGTTGCAGGTAGAGAATATATACAGTTTTATACAGTTTTATGCCTGGCAGGAGAACACCATGGCACTCTAGTAGGGGAGGTAGGTCCAGTTTTTAGAGGGTCTTTTCCAAGAGTGTAGTGGGAGGACCTTTGAACTCTGCCCGTGTGTTTGTGGGGGCACTAAAAGCTGTTCTCATGAGGGAGGGGACTCCTGTCCACTTGGTGATGGATTTTGTTCCTTTTGTTTGCATCCTTGTGGTCACAGCTCCCCTCAGTGTGGTTGATGTGCATTCTTCAACCTTCTCTCTTGGTGCAGCTCAAATCCACCAGGTTACTTGCTAAATTTTTGTCCTTTAACTCTCCTTCTGGATGGGAACCTCTGTGGAAAGCTGGCTTCAGTCAGCCATCTTGTTTGCCCTCACCTTCCAGAGACTTTATTCTCTGCTGATCCATTTCAACGGAATGACTCTCATGTCTTTGAGAAAGGCATTTTTGGATTGTAACACTGTCAAGAAGCTGAGAGAAGATTTATATCTTGAAGGGCAAGAGAAAAAAAATTCAATTTTAAGTTTCCTAAAGTAAATTTTCTATGCAAGAGGAGCTCAGAGCCGAGAGTCAAAAAGAAGCTTGCCTAAATATTAGTCAAGCTGAGGAGAACTCAAGACCCTCATGGTTATTTGACAAATATGCAGACATAAAAAAGGAAAGGTCTACTGTTTAATAAATACCTAGCTGTAGCAGTTATGGTACATATTTCTAGATAACCATTTTAGAAACCAATATCCGTTGGGGCTATAAGAAACAATCAGTGTTTTACTAGAAAAACAGAAAAATGTGATAAAGCATCATACACAGAAAACATCACAGAGCAAGATAAAGTGCTTTATTCTATCATGCAAATTGCTTCAACACAAAGAAAGATCTTCCAGAGGTTTTCTAGTGTGTCCTTAATTGAAGGCCACATTCTGATGGGTGACTGTCAACTGGGACATTTCACTGTAAGAGACCCGATGGAATGTGACAATTTGCCTAGCATATAATGACAAATGAAGTTCATTTAATTTTGGAAAATCTTATAAGAATTATGTTAAGGACCATAATTAATGATTTGAAGATTAATAATTACTATGTTTTATTTTGGACTGTCTATAAAATGAGATTTTTATAAATGTTTTAAATTACTTTATTTTAAAAGAGACATAGTTATTTGAATTTCCAGGGTATATATTTTTGCTTTAGTCTCAAATACACTTATCACATATTTTTCTATAATTATATTTATAAAAATGATTGCAAAATAACTGAGACATTAAATAATAAAATACATTCCATATGTTTAGTAAAACAAATTTAAATGTTTGGGTCTTTATTTTTGTCACCTTTAATAAAATGCTGATGTATGAATTTCCTCTCACTATACAAGTTTGAAGTAATCAGTTTGATTTTGAAAAAGAAAATAATATTCCTTTACCCTTATGTTATTTCAAGTGGTGTTAAAGACATCTACATGAAAAGAAGGGAGATATGGCACAAATGAGAGCTTTAAATTTTGTGCTAAGTTAGAAAGTCATACAAATTTTTCATTGATATATTAGAAGATAAATATTGTATTTAAGTATCTCCTGCTATTATATTTGTACTATTTATTATATAAAATATTGTTGCTTTTTAACTCTTAGGCTCTATTGGGGCATCCTGCAATATGTTTGATTGGAATTTAATATTTGTAAAAGATAGGAAAGGGATATTGCAGAATAATGTCAATATTTGCTCTTTAAATGTGATTGCATCACTTTTAGTTAAATATTATTACACCTAAACTGCTTTTATGAGTGAGGAAACTGGACTTCACATAACTCAAGTAACTTGCATTTAATAATGAGATTGGTAGTATATGAAGTATACTTGCATTTAATAATGAGACTGGTAGTATATGAAGCTGCCCTTGTCAGGGATATATTTTTATTGAACTGGGTAGAAAAAAATTTTTTTGTCTCCTAAAATATCATTGCATAGAAGAAATGTAAACGAGGATAGAAGCAATAGACAAATTAAAATCTAAGAAATCAGGAAGGAGATCCTGAGGAAATCAGATTAAATATAGTTTGAGGTTCATATAGAAACTGGATTATAGTTTTTCAGATTTTAAAGCGAGAAGTCAAGTTAGACACATGGATGAATAAGTAAACAAGCAAATAGCAGGATGGTCAAAAGTGGTAGAATGCAAGTTGTTCTGAGTGATTCTGAAGAATTTTTGCTGACATTTGTAACTTTTCGTTTATGCAGTGGATGAATAATGATTCTAGGAAAAACACTTCATGCTTACAGGGTCATGACTTCACTTTGCCAGGGCATCCGCCAGCATCAAACTACAAATTTATAACTTTACTGGCTCATGAATTATGACAGTTGGCCACAGTGCCCAAGGAAATCAAGTACTTCAGTCATCACGTACCAGGCTGCTCAATGTTGATTTTTAGGACTGTCATCCTGAGTACAAAATGAAGAGCGGGGTCTTAGTGAGTCACACACAGCAGGTAGAAGAAAAGATTTACGTGCTTGGAAGTGCCTGTTGGGGTATAAAGACAAATGGTTATGGTTTCCATGAGACTGAATGATCTACATCCTACCCTACTTACAATTTCTTATACTATAAAATTCTTGCCACAAATCTATCTGATTCATTTAAAGCATTAGCTGAAGCATTCTGTGCTATACAACAAATACTCAATTTTTTGCCAATCTGGATAGACAAAGATATAATTTTTGAAATATTATATAATCGTAAAAAATCTTTTACATCATCAACATGTGTTTTAGTATGCCTTTTCTGCTATAACAAAATATCCTAAACTCAATGGCTATAAGTAGCAAGGATTTATTTCTCACCGTTCTGGAGACTGGGAAATCACTAGCGGATTTGGTCCCTGCTAAGACCTGCTTTTTCATAGCACCTGCTGTCTGTGTTCTCACATGGTAACAAGAGTGTGCTAGTTCTTTGGGTTCTCTTGTATAAATGGCCTGACCTCACTGAATAAGAGGGATTGTTCATGACCTAATCACTTCACAAAGTACCCACTTTCTTTTTTTTGTTGCAGTTTTGGCCGGAGCCGGGTTTGAAACCACCACCCTTGGTATATGGGGCTGGCGCCCTACTCACTGAGCCACAGGTGCTGCCTCACAAAGTACCCACTTTCTAATCACCCTGGAGACTGGGTGTCAACATAAAAATTGGGGGTCGACACAAACATTCATACAATGGCATTATCTATTTTTACATATTCATTTTAGAGCTGAGAAATCAAAAGCATGGATACATAAGTGATTTTCTCAGGTTCAAACAACTAGTGAGTGAAATAATCAAGTCTGGGCCCTGGGTTTCCAGAGTAGTGTCTCTTATATCATGCTATCACCTCAAATTCTAAGATGAAGTTTGAAGCCAAAGTCTCTTCTGATACAAAATTTAAATTCAGTTAGGATATTTGTTCCAATGTATTCTTTAAAACTGTAGGCATAAACAAATTTTAATGGTACATAACATTATTTTGAAGAATGTTATCTTACAAAAAAAAAAAAAGAAAACTAGATTGAATATTTTTTAAAGTCATTTCAGTAAACCTTTAAACACACTGGATTTGCCCTGAAGCCTATTACAGTAAGAAGACATGAAAGCTAGTAAAAGTTTTAATTAAATACAGCATTATTTGATGGAAGTTTGCAGAAATCAATTATACTAAACTATCCTTGACATTTAATTTACAATTCACTTCGTGATTGACAAGTACCTTAAAAACCCTCTTGAAATTTTAGCAACCAGTTATCCAACTCAAAGTAGATATTTTGAAAAAAGCAGACAATCTATTCCTTCTACATACTGTAACCTCTCCTGGGATGAATTTCAATGGAAGAAATTGAAACAGTGTAAGGAAAAAGTCAACTTTGGAAAGAATCTAGAATTTGTATCAGTTTTATATTTTTCCTGAGAAATTTTGTTAAGGAATTTTGTAAGAAAAGAAGGTAGTATAGATTTTTATAACTAAACTCTGTGTTTTTTTTTTTTTTTTCTTTTTGTGAAGAGTTTGGACATAAGATGCCTATTGGATAGCTTTTACTCAGTTATGGGAATTAAATAGCAAATACAGTGATTGTAAAGGAGGGAAGCTGCTGGGTTCCCTAAAATGGTTAGGTAACATTTTTCAAATTACACTTTTGTTCTATTTGTATGTTTTTAATGTCAATTTATAGGAGTATAGAAGCAACCCCTGCTTCTCATTTTCTCATCCAATAGGAAATAAATCTTTCTCCATAAATGCATATATATTACAGATCTATCAACACCATTAACTTCTTATTCAATTGCTAGGCTTTTTTGGTACACTGCTGATACTATTTTTACTCTATTTTTAAGTTATTTGAAGAAATAGCCAAGTGAACAGTCACAAATGATTAGAATGGACAAAGACTATTATTTTGGTTATTAATGAGGCAAAATAGATTCTGCTTATTGAATACCTTTACATTGATGTCAGACCCTTTAAAATACATTTTTCAAATGCTAATGTGAATACCAAGTCATATTTCTAAGTTATGAGAGATCATTATATATTTTTCTTCTTTTAACTATTGATACATATGTGTCATCTGTTCAATTAAAGTATCATATTTTAGAAAATTCCTTTTCTACAAAGTGACAGTTCTGCCTTTTTCTTCAGTAAACTCCACTGGACATTTCTGAGATATGAACTAAGCATCCAGGGACATTTCTTTTTTTTTTTTTATTAAATCATAACTGTATACAATGATATGATTATGGGGCATCATACACTCACTTCATAGACCATTTGACACATTTTTATCACAGTGGTTAACATTGCCTTTCCGGCGTTATCTCAGTTACTGTGCCAAAACATTTACATTCTACATTTACCAAGTTTCGCAAATACCCCTGTAATATGCACCACAGGTGTGATCCCACCGATTCCCCTCCCTCTACCCACCACCCCCTTTCCCACTTCCCCCTATTGTTAAGTTGTAGCTGGGTTATAGCTTTCATGTGAGAGTCCCAAATTAGTTTCATAGTAGGGCTGTGTACATTGGGTATTTTTTCTTCCATTCTTGGGATACTTTACTAAGAAGAATATGTTCCAGCACCATCCATGTAAACATGAAAGAGGTAAAGTCTCCATCTTTCTTTAAGGCTGCATAGTATTCCATGGTATACATATACCACAATTTATTAATCCATTCGTGGATCGATGGGCACTTGGGCTTTTTCCATGACTTAGCTATTATGAATTGGGCTGCAATAAACATTCTGGTACAAATATCTTTGTTATGTTGTGATTTTTGGTCTTCTGGGTATATGCCCAGCACAGGAATTACAGGATTGAATGGCAGATCTATTTTTAGATCTCTGAGTGTTCCCCATATATCTTTCCAAAAGGAATGTATTAATTTGCATTCCCACCAGCAGTGCAGAAGTGTTCCCTTTTCTCCGCATCCACGCCAACATCTCTGGTCTTGAGATTTTGTGATATAGGCTAGTCTCATTGGAGTTAGATGATATCTCAAAGTAGTTTTGATTTGCATTTCTCTGATGATTAAAGATGATGAGCATTTTTTCATATGTCTGAAGGCTGTGAGCCTGTCTTCTTCAGAGAAGTTTCTCTTCAAATCCCTTGCCCAGCCTGCGATGGGATCCCTTGTTTTTTTCTTGCTGATGCGTTTGAGTTCTCTGTGGATTCTGGTTATTAAACCTTTGTCAGAGATATACCCTGCAAATATCTTCTCCCATTCTAAGGGCTGTCTGCTTCCTCTGCTTACTGTGTTCTTAGCTGTGCAGAAGATTTTTAGTTTGATCAAGTCCCAGTAGTGTATTTTTGAAGCTGCTTCGATTGCCCGGGGGGTTCTCCTCATGAAATACTCACCCAGACCAATTTCTTCAAGGGTTTTCCCTGCATTCTCCTCTAGTATTTTTATAGTTTCTTGTCTTAAGTTTAAATCTTTAATCCAATGAGAGTCTATCTTAGTTAATGGTGAAAGGTGTGGGTCCAATTTCAGTCTTCTGCAGGTTGCCAGCCAGTTCACCCAGCACCATTTGTTAAATAGGGAATCTTTTCCCCACTGAATGTTTTTAATTGGCTTGTCAAAAATCAAATAGCAGTAAGTAGCTGGATTCATCTCTTGTTCTCTATTCTGTTCCAGATATCTACTTCTCTGTTTTTGTGCCAATACCATGCTGTTTTGATCACTATCGATTTGTACTAAAGTCTGAGGTCTGGTAGTGTGATTCCTCCTGTTTTGTTTTTATTTCTGAGTAATGTCTTGGCTATTCGAGGTTTTTTCTGATTCCATATAAAACGAAGTAATGTTTTTTCAAGATCTTTAAAATATGACAGTGGAGCTTTAATAGGGAGTGCGTTGAAATTATATATTGCTTTGGGTAGTATGGACATTTTGATAATGTTGATTCTTCCCAGCCATGAGCATGGTATGTTTTTCCATTTGTTAACATTTTCAGCTATTTCTTTTCTTAGAGTTTCATAGTTCTCTTTATAGAGATCTTTCACGTCTTTTGTTAGGTAAATTCCCAAATATTTCATCTTCTTTGGCACTACTGTGAATGGGATAGAGTCCTTAACTGCTTTTTCAATTTGACTGTTGTTGGTGTATATAAAGGCTACCGATTTATGAATGTTGATTTTGTATTCCTTGATCACTTCTAGGAGTTTTGTAGTAGAGTCCCTAGTGTTTTCCAGATACACAATCATATCATCTGTGAAGAGCGAGAGTTTGATCTCTTCTGACCCTATATGGATACCCTTGATCGCCTTTTCTTCCCTAATTGCGGTGGCTAAAACTTCCATTACAATGTTGAAAAGCAATGGAGACAATGGGCAGCCTTGTCTGGTTCCTGATCTGAGTGGAAATGATTCCAATTTGAATCCATTCAATATGATATTGGCTGTGGGTTTGCTGTAGATAGCCTGTATCAGTTTAAGAAAAGTCCCTTCTAGACCAATTTTCTTGAGTGTTCTGATCATGAAGGGATGCTGGATATTATCAAAAGCTTTTTCTGCATCAATTGAGAGAATCATATGGTCTTTGTTTTTTAATTTGTTTATGTGCTGAATTACATTTATAGATTTACGTATATTGAACCAGCCTTGAGACCCTGGGATAAAACCAACTTGGTCATGATGTATAATTTGTTTGATGTGTTGCTGGATTCTGTTTGTTAGGATCTTGTTGAAAATTTTTGCATCTATATTCATTAGTGATATCGGTCTATAATTTTCTTTTCTTGTTGGGTCTTTTCCTGGTTTGGGGATCAGGGTGATGTTTGCTTCATAGAACGTGTTGGGTAGTCTTCCTTCTTTTTCTACATTTTGGAACAGGTTGAGTAATATAGGTACTAATTCCTCTTTAAAGGTTTGGTAGAATTCTGACGTGAAACCATCTGGTCCCGGGCTTTTCTTTTTAGGGAGGTTTTGTATAGTTGATGCTATTTCTGAACTTGATATGGGTCTGTTCAACATTTCCACTTGATTCTGGTTAAGTCTTGGAAGGTGACGTGCTTCCAAGTATCGGTCTATTTCCTTCAGATTTTCATATTTCTGAGAATAAAGTTTCTTGTAATATTCATTAAGGATTTTTTGGATTTCTGATGAGTCTGTGGTTATTTTGTCTTTGTTGTTTCTGATTGATGATATTAGAGATTTTACTCTTTTTTTCCTGATTAGGTTGGCCAGAGGTTTATCTATTTTATTGACCTTTTCAAAAAACCAGCTTTTTGATTTATTGATCTGTTGTATTATTCTTTTGTTTTCAATTTCATTTAATTCTGCTCTAATTTTGGTTATTTCTTTTCTTCTACTGGGTTTGGGGTTGGAATGTTCTTCCTTTTCCAGTTGCGTGAGATGTCCCATTAAGTTGTTAACTTCCTCTCTTTCCGTTCTCTTGAGGAAGGCTTGCAGTGCTATAAATTTCCCTCTTAGAACTGCCTTTGCAGTGTCCCAGAGGTTCTGATAGTTTGTGTCTTCATTGTCATTTTGTTCCAAAAAATTGGCGATTTCTTTCTTAATCTCATCTCTGACCCAGCTATCATTCAGCATAAGGTTATTTAACTTCCATGTTTTTGTATGGGTATGCAGATTCCTGTTGTTACTCAATTCAAGTTTTATTCCATGATGGTCCGAGAAGATGCATGGAATAATTTCTATTCCTTTAAATTTACTGAGGTTAGACTTGTGACCTAAAATGTGATCAATTTTGGAGTAAGTTCCGTGGGCTGATGAGAAGTATGTGTATTCAGTTTTGTTGGGATGAAACGTTCTGTAAATGTCTGCTAAATCTAAATATTGGATGGTTAGGTTTAAATCTAAGATTTCTTTGCTCAGCTTCTTTCTGGAGGATCGATCCAACACTGCCAAGGGAGTGTTGAAATCTTCAATGATTATGGAGCTGGAGGAAATCAAGTTTCTCATGTCTGTTAGAGTTTCTCTTTAAATTGAGGTGCATTCTGGTTGGGTGCATAGATATTAATAATTGAGATCTCGTCATATTGAGTGTTACCCTTAACAAATATGAAGTGACCATTCTTGTCCTTCCTTACTTTTGATGGTTTAAAGCCTATTGTATCTGCAAATAAAATTGCAACACCTGCTTTTTTCTGATTACCATTTGCCTGAAATATGGATGACCATCCTTTCACCCTGAGTCTGTATTTGTCTTTTAAGTTGAGATGTGACTCTTGTATGCAACAAATATCTGGCTTGAGTTTTTGTATCCAGTCAGCTAACCTATGCCTCTTTAGAGGACATAGCCATTCACATTGATGGAGAGTATTGATAAGTCTGGTGGAATTTTGGGTATCGAGTTTTTCAAAGGTCCAGTGGACATTTTTAATCCTTTCGCCAGTGTGGAAGTTGGAGTTTGATCTGAAGTTTCTGAGTGAGTTTACTTTTGTGGTATAGGATTGGGTTGGTCATTGTGGAGGATAGGTCTGAGAACATCCTGAAGAGCTGGTTTACTTATGGCAAATTTTTTCGACATATGAATGTCATTGAAGTATTTAATTTCTCCATCATAGATGAAACTCAGTTTAGCTGGATACAAGATCCTGGGTTGAAAGTTTTTTTGCTTTAGGAGATTAAAAGTTGATGACCAGCCTCTTCTGGCTTGAAAAGTTTCAGCAGAGAGATCTGCAGTTATTCTAATATTCTTATCATTGTACGTTATAGTTTTCTTTCGCCGGGCTGCTTTGAGAATATTCTCTTCCATGTTAACTTTAGTGAAGCTAATTATGATATGTCTGGGAGATGGCTTATTGGGGTTGAATCGTGCTGGGGTTCTGAAGCTGTCTGCTATCTGAATTTCAGATTCTCTAGGCATGTCTGGAAAATTTTCTTTCATAATTTCATGTAGAAGGGCCTCTGTGCCCTTGGCAGCCACTTCATCGTTCTCCGAAATTCCTATAACCCTTATGTTGTTTTTTTTCGAATTATCTGAGAGTTCTCTGAGTGAGTGATCCGTTTTTGCTCTCCATTTCTCTTCCTCTTTGAGAGATTGGGAGCATTTGAAGACTTTATCTTCAATGTCAGAAATCCTTTCTTCTGCTTGCTCCATTCTGTTACTGAGGGATTCTACTGTATTTTTCATATCTTTGAGGGCTGTAAGTTCTTGTTTCAGTGTGTCTAAGTCTTTGGTGGTTTTGTCTTTAAATTCGTTAAATTCTTGAGACAATTTTTGAATTTCTCCTCGAATTCCTAATTCCATTTTATTAATCTTGTCTGCAAACCAAATTCTGAATTCGACTTCTGACATCTCAGCCAGTTGTTTATGAATGGGATCTTCAATCACATCTGCCGTATCTTTTCTTGGGGGAGGTTGATCTATTCTGGTTATTCATGTTACCAGAGTTTTTCCGCTGATTCCGCCCCATGGTTTACTCCCTTTGGTTTTTCCCCTGGGGTTTTATCGAGGGCCTGTACAGTGTTGTGGCCTGAGAAACTGGGGCCCTGTCTGGTGTGGTGGAGCAAAGTGGTTCTGTCTTGTTTTCAGCTGGTTTCTGTTCGATCCTATTGCAACGTCTACTCTGGCTTGAAGTCTCAGCTGTGTGGAAAAATCAGCAATTAAGTCACCCCGCCTGCCCACCTCTGGCCCCAGTTGGAAAAGGAGAATCAAACCTTCCTACAATCGCACACCCAGGGCACTGCCTGAAAAGTCCTCAGTCTATTAGCCCAGTTCAAAAGGTCCAAATCAACTGTCTCAATCGGCACTTGTCTCGGGTGGAAGTGTTCAAGAGGTCTCTGGGAACTGGATCACAGGGGCCTGGTGACTCCTCTGACACAGCTCACCCCAGTGCAGCGTGGAGTCAGGAGGAGCCACCCAGCAAACAGAGCAGTCTGGGAAGGTTGACGTCTCCTTCCCCACTTTGCCCCTCCGTCGGACCCAGTCACTGGTATCTCTGCAGATGGCTAACCCAGTTGCCTTCAGTGAACAGACACTCCAGGGGTTTGCACCTGCCTGAATCGCAAGGAAGTCTGCCAGGCCCCCGCAGACTGCCGCTATCTAGCAGGAGGAGATGGGGCCTGACATCTTTGAGTGTTTGATGCAGTTGATGGGAAGTAGGTGTTCACTCAGGCTTAGCCCCGTCCCTGATGGATGCTGCTAACAGAACAGAACAGAACAGAACAGACAACTTTGCCGGGTTCTGTCTCTGTTCCTGTCGAAATCGCCTACAGAAGACGGGCTGTTTTGAGTTCAAACGTCTTTGCTGCTGGAGATTTGCATTCGAACACCTCTCTGGGTCGGCCCCGCCCTGGAAGCTTCCCAGGTTTGTGAGCCGTGTCAGGAAATCCCCCGCTCACCCGTGGCCTCCTCTGGTTGCCCAGGGAGACAGGGGGTGTGGCCTCAGAATATCCAGAAGTGAGTGTTCTGCCGTTAAAGAAAAAACGGCTGTTGATCTACCTCCAGGGAACTGCAGCTCTGGTGTGGGCACTCAGGCGACCCTTTTCTCCTCTGTCCCACGTCCCAGAGTCAGCACTGAGCGGCCGCAGTTTGTGCTGGGTCCACACCCCTTAAGAGATCCCCCAAGAATCAGAACTCTTGGGGGATGGGCCCCCAGACCCTGATTGGGAGTGGGGGGGGAAGCTAGAGTTTCTTTCAGTTTTACGGAATACTACGGTCCGGGGAGGGCTCCTGCACTGCACCGCAGGGAAGTGCCGCCAAGGCTTGATTTCCCCTCAGCAGAGTGCCCTCTCCTCGCTCACGTATCCCAGAGTCAGCGCTGACCTGACCCAGCTCAGGCACTGTGCACTCCCCTCGAGAAATCACCCAAGGATCCGAACTCCTGGGGGATAGGCCCTCAGACCCGGAGTGAGAGTAGGGGTTCTCAGCTCTCAGCGGGGAGGCCAGAGTCTTATTCAGTCTTGGGCCCCGTATGCCCAGGGAGGGTTGGTGCACTGCACCGCAGGGAAGTGCCGCGAGGCGTGACTCCCCCTCAGCCCGGTGCCCTCTCCTTACTCGCACGCCTCAGAGTCAATGCTGACCAGTCGCAACTTGGGGACTGTCCACTCCCCTTGAGAAATCACCCAAGGATCCGAAGTCCTGGGGGACAGGCCTCCAGACCTCAGTGGGCGGGAGGGGAGCGCCGGGGATTCAGGGTTGCCGGCAAAGGATTCCCAAAGTTTTATTCAGCCCTATGTCCGGCAGGAAAACGCCACGGCACCCCAGTAGGGGAGGTAGGTCCAGTTTTTAGAAGGTCTCTCCCTGGAGTGTAGTGGGAGGGCCTTTAATTTCTGCCCACTTGTTCAATTGTGGGGCTCTTGAGCCGGTCTCATGGGGGAGGGGGACTCCCGTCCGCTTGGTGGTGAATTTTGTACCTTTTGTTTGCATCCTTGTGATCACAACTTGCCTTAGCGGTGTTGACGTGCGTTCTTCAGCCTTCTCTCTTGGTGAGGCTCAAGTCCACCAGGATACTTACTAAATTCCTGTCCCTTAACTCTCCTTCTGGACCGTAGCCTTTGTTGAAAGCTGGCTTCAGTCCGCCATCTTGTCTCCCCTTCCCAGGGACATTTCTATAATCACCTTTTGTATTGATTTCAAGACACTCACAATTTCTAACACATTATAAATAAGGTTTGTACTACATGCAGTTACAAGTGAATCTGTGTTTTTTATTGTTATTAATTTGGTAAAGATAGGGTGATTAAGATAATATTTATTATTGTACTTCATTAAAACTCTATCAGCAAAAAGAGTTAATGATAAGATTCAACTCGAACTTGTTAACTGAATTTATGATAGCATTCCAAATGATGCCAGATGCTTCCATTTCCACAGAATGTGCTTCCTGAGCTTTACATAGGAAATTGGATGGAAAAAGCAAATCATTGTAAAATTTAATTCATTTATCTGAAACTCACTTGAAATGAAGTTGATATAGAAAGGACGTCATTTAGCTGAATGTGAAATTTTTCTTCTAGTGATGGGATTGACATATTTAGCAATCATTACTTCACTTTTCACACATGTAAAAGAAAACTTGAAAGCAAAAATAAGCTAACTGAAATTCGAGCAGTCATTTGATCTAAATGAAAAGTCAAGCTTCAAAGTCTAATATGTAAATACATCTTCTACAGCTGCTCAAGCTAGAGTGTCAATTTTCGGTCTTAAAAATCACTGCTCCTTTGAAAGTAGATGCTGACGTGATCAGTAATGTTATTTAGCTCCCACACCGACAGGCAAATGTTGATAAATACATTGTGAAAATTACACATTTAACTTTAAATTTCTTGAGAAGCTGAATTCATTAGACACGTATTTTAGTTCGATTTTGTTAAACATGATTACTGTGTAATGCAATAACAATTATACAAAGTGAAGTAAATGGTTTCAGATTTATTCTTTATAATAATTGACAAAACTATTGAATAAGGAGTGATTAAACTTCCCTCTTTGAGTTCTGTAGCAGGAACATCAATCTCTATATACTCTTACTGCAGACACATATCTTGCTTATCTTTCCTTTCCACTTCCCTCATACAAGCCCTTTAGCACTCTGGAGTCATCAGGAATCTTGGAGGCTGCAGCTCTAGAGGTATCTCAATTATCTGATATAGTAATGTTCAAACAAGGAAATGGTTATATTTCTCCACATACCACCAAACTACTATCACTAGGAAAACCAGCAGTCCTTTGTTTTTCCCATTCAAGCACATCTTTAATTATTTTTTAGCTCTTCACTGTAAGAGATATGTCTATGCATTCTCTGGAAAGGGTCAGAAAAAGACAGTGTGATTGTGAATGCTTATATTTAGATTAAATTATTTTAGTGAGAAGTTGGATGACAACATAGATACATCGTTCGTTATCAAACAAGATGTTGGAGAAACTACAAGCCAAGAAAGTTCCTTTACTAAATCCAGCCTGGTTTATTTATATGACAGATTATTATTAATCTTTGTTTTTAAAAAATCTAGGGCAGAGTACTCCCGATTAGTGTCAAAAAAAAAAAACAACAACAACAAAACAAAGCCTAAATGACAATTGAGCCTAAAAGCCAATAAGTACATGAATTGTTTGGTTTAGTATTGATGTCTCTTAAGAGAGGTCAATATGATTTTAAAAAACAATAACAAAAAACAGAAAAGCCTTTGAAAACTAAAAAAGGGGTATTTTTAAAATAATTTCATAAAAGTCTTCTGCAACTATTTTGGCATTGTTAGAAATTTAATAACGCTGGGGATTGTATAGCAATGGAAAGTTGTACGTCTGTCTGAAACACTGTAAAGGCCCTGGTATGTATAAATACCAATACTATGATGGTGTCAAGTTTGTGTACTTGTTACTGAATAAGAAAAATAATAAGAAAACTCGAACTCATTCTCTATTTGTTGGCATTTTCCACAAATTATGCCATGTTATACCCAAATAATATTTATATCTTGACTCATCAGAATGAGTAACAAGTATCAGAGGATTTTGACTCATATTTGGCCTTTAACTATTGGTTGGTGAGTGGATATTAATGCCCATAGGAGTGCATTTGTATTTTTAGCATTTTATTCTAAAATTTGAGCAGGGAGCTTTTATTTATTGTCTTCTCAAATAGAATGTGCTTTAGGAATGGAATGTCTCTGTTTTGTCATTGCTGATCTCCATCACCTAAAATTCAGGACAGACATCTTTATTGATAGAATGAAACTGGCTTTGGCATTTCTATCTCATTTGGATCTTCAAAAAGAGTATAGATTATATTACAATAAAAATAAAAAATTGAAAAGCATGCTAATATAAAAATATTCGAGCATGAATAGCTATCTCAGGAAATGTAATTGACTCATGATAAAATAAGGACAGATTATTCAGTTTGTGGAAATAAGAGGAAGAAGACTTTCTGTAGGTCAAATCATTTTTATACATTACAGCTTTCATAACCTTTCTTATTTCAAATACTTTATTTAATAGGAAATTGGTTGCACAACAAGGAAAGATCCAAATTAATCAGAAAGGCAAAAATCAATTTTATTCTATTAATGTGCTTTTTCATTTAGCTAATAGCTAAACTGTTTTGCTTTATGCAGAAACTTGGTCATACCTGATATAAATTCTGATAGCAAAATATATATTTTGATGAACCATTTATTTAAAAATATTAAAAATAAAAATGCTGATTTGGCACCTATAGCTCAGCAGCTAGGGCTCCAGTCACATACACCAGGTCTGGCAGGTTCCATCTATCCCTGGCCTTCCAAACAACAATGGCAACTACAACAAAATAATAGCCGGGCGTTGTGGTGGGCGCCTGTAGTCCCAGCTATTATTGGGAGGCTGAGGCAAGAAAATGGCTTAATAATACAAGGTCAACGCATGGAAAAAAAAAAAAAAACTTAAAAAACAAGCAGCACTGGCTCTGTGCCAGTATCTCAGTGGTTAGGGCACCAGCCATGTACACCGAGGCTGGCGGATTAGAACCTTGCTAAACAACAATGACAACTGCAAGAACAACAAAAAAATAGCTGGGTATTGTGGCAGGTGCTCGTGGTCTTAGGAACTTGGGAGGCTGAGGCAAGAGAATCGCCTAAGCCCAGGAGTTAGAGGTTGCTGTGAGCTGTGATGAAACAGCACTCTACCGAGGGTGATATAGACTCTGTCTCAAAAAAAAGTAGCACAAATAATGTCAAAATTAGCAACTATATCAATAAAATAATTCCTCAATGTAACTCTCCTTTTACATTTGTAAGTCTTTATTTACTATATAGCCTGGTGATCTAAACTCCAATTATTTAATAACTTACTCTTAAAAGATGTGAGTTAAATTTTGAGTAAATATTATCAACAAAATAAAACTATAAGGTTTCTTGAGGTTCCCTTCTTATCTATATTATTCAAATTCTACTTTAAAAATATTAGTAAAGTATGTTGTTCCAGTTATTTTTTTCTGTCATTCCAAGGACTTTGCAGAATCACGTGAAAGCATTTTCATTCATAACTGCATATATCATTAAATTTCCCCTGTAAGACAAAATCACCTGCTTTGGGAAGTACAGTACTGGTCTGTAGGTGTTAAGTAAATTTGTCTCATGGGTCTCCCTGCTTGTCTTGGAACCTAGGTTCCAAGCATTAACATTCAATTCCAAAAAAAAATAGAAAGTTTATAGAGTGGGTTTTCATTACATTATAACAATTTTTTGAAATTCTTGCTCATTGAGATAAACGGGCACTGCCATACGTGGGTTAGTCCAAAAGTATTGAGATACACAAGAAGTAAGAAATGTAAAATCGGTGCAGATACAAACACAAAGTTGAAACTTGCCTTAGTGAGTCAGAAAGGACGCTGTTGAAAGTGGTTTTGGAAGTGAAATAATGGACCTTCACACTGTCTATCTTAAAACTTTTGTAGAGATCCATGTATTATTATTTTCTATTCCTTAAGATGCTTTGCCCTTTTACAGCCTCAGGAAAAGTCTTTCTTGAACTTCCTCCACATATCTAAGTGATATTTTTGTCCTTAGAAAATATCTCTCATTCCTGACCTCAACTTGCCCCAGGCCCTAGTAACCACCATGTTACTCTCTTACTTCAAAGATACCAATTTTTTCAGAATCCACATATGAGGAAGATCATGGGGTATTTGGCATTCTATGCCTGGCTATAGCTAATGGTATTCTTGAAAAATGTTAAGGGAATGTTAAATGTTCTCAAATATGATAGCTATGTAATGTAGTTTTTAAACTAGATTTAGTCATTTCACAATGTATATATACTTCAAACTATCATGTTGTACTTGACAAATGCATATAATTTCATTCAGCAATTAAATATATTAAAAAATTGAATCTTTCTTAAAGGCCTCATATATTCTGTTTGCTGTTGTATAAAGAGCCAGGTATACAAACACAGATACAATATAATATTGGTAAAAATTTAAAAAAAAGAAAACAAAAAAACCCTATCACAGTAGAAAAGTGATAGTTTTTATTCAGTCCCTTAAACTGTTATTATTCCAATAATACATAGGCAGGGCATAGATATTCTATACACATAAATATTCTAGCAGAAATAAGTCTTCCTCAGCCAAGAAAATGTAAATCCTTTCTTTACAATGTGTAACATATCCATAGGTTTCTCTGTCTAGAGAGTCTCCGTGTGTGTCCCTGGGATCAGAAATATCAGCATCACCTGGGATAAATGGGTAAATGAGATGAAAGCTATGCTGATTAGTGTGATGTAAGCACTCTAATCTGTACAAATAATCAACACACTGAAATGGGCATAAATGTATTTATGATTTATGTACAAAATACTTAATAAAAAAATAAAATTGAAGTTCAAAAAAAAGAAATGAAAATTATAAGGCTGACTGAATCAGAAATGCTGGTGGTGGGTCAGCAATCTGTATTTAACAAGCACTCAGAGTGATACTAGTTTAGATTTGAAAACCACTGGGTTACACTAAAAAGAGCAAAATAACAACTCTTTTTTTTTTTTTAATGAAGTAATGATTAAGGACCTGTGGGCCCAGAAGAAAGTAGGGTGCGTGAATAATGCTAGTTGCCTGCTCAGTTACCAAAAGGGAAAAGAAATGAGACTCAAGTATCCTCTGATGCTGTGAAATATAACAGAAAGAGAAAAATCCCTCATACTACCCAGGATTTCAGGGGGGAAAAAGTTTATTTTTGGTTTTAGTTTACATAGTAGTTTTCATAGTACCATGAAAAATTAATAAATACTTTTGATGTGTTTTTCGGATTTCATATCCAAATATTTGTGATTTATGTTTTAAGTATTTTTTAAGTACGATACTATTATTTTTGTTGAAGCTTTTACTACTTTTAAATCATTTGCAACCACACTGCATGGAAACTATTAATTTTATTTTCATTCTTTATTTGGACACTGCAAGTATTATCCCAACACTTTTGAGTAAAAAGACATACAAGTTTTCTTTAAAACCCTTATTAATTTCCATTTTGTACCAGTACCTCAAGAAACTGTTTCTTTTCTCCTATCACTCTCTTTCCATACACCTAAAAAATATTATACTATGAGAAAACAATGAATGTGAATTATTTAAGGAACAAAAAATTACCAGTATCTCTAGAATCCCAATAGTCACACACACTCGCATTCACACTATTAGCGTAGGATTTTTTTCCAATTTTTTTTACATATATAATTGAGTTCTTTGACACACAACTAAAACTAAAAAAGCATAACAGGAAATATTGGAGTCATTTTCAGACAAGTTATTAATTTATCATCATAGACAATAATGTATAATAAATTAACACAAAAATTAGTATTTATTTGCACTGAGAGTATCACCTACTTAATGTATTTCAACTAAGACTTTGTAAAATGAAACAATTCTTTTTGTTTTGTTCAAGAATCTGCATTTTGCTTATGTTCAGGGTTTCCTTATTAATTTAAATCAATGTAATTTTAATTTTTATACTAAGTAATTTAATTATTTTACTTAATTAACAAAGCAAAATATTTGTTAGTAATAATTAAATTTTAATGTTTTTAGAAAACCATTTCAATGACTTTATCATTTCATTTATATACATTTTTATGATACTGCATGTTTGCATTTTTAATTTGCCTAAAATATGATACTACAGAAATTATTCTATTTTTTATAGAAGAGTTTTCCTTCTAGAGATCTTTCACTCTTTGAGCTGAATTAATTCTAAGTATCGTTATTTTTGTAGCTATTGTAAATGATATTGATTTTTTAAAATTTCTTTTGCAAATTAGCTCAGTGGGTAGGGCACCGGCCACATACACTGAGGCTACTGGGTTGAAACCCAGCCTGGGACAGCTAAAGCAACAATGACAACTGCTTTATTTTTACTTGGCACTGTATATTTACATCTACTTTTTGAATTTTACCTATGGTGTATAATTACATTTATCTCATCCGTGGGAAAATCATGTAAGTTTATGTTTATTTAATTCTTCCTCTTGACTGACTATAAAGTACTCATAAAAAAACTCAGTAATTTATTTTTTTTATTATTGAAAAATATTAAAATATGGAATGGTTTATAATGTAGCAATAAGATTACATAAGTTTTCTACTACTCTTGAGTCACTTGTGGTAATGTTTTAGTTTTTTAATTATATTATAACTGTACAAGTTGAAAAGCCTTGTTATCTGAATTAATATCTGCAATAAGACAGGATGTCATATTTCACCACTTTTATTCAACATAGGACTTGAAGTTTGAGCTTGAGCAATTAGTCAAGAGAAAAAAGTAAAAGACATGCAAACCGAAAAAAGGAAGATGTCAAATTACCCCAAATTATCCTTGTTTGCAGATGACTTGATGTTATGTTTGGAATAACCAAAAGACTTAACCAACTTTTAGAACTGATAAATGAATTTAATAATGATTTAGGATACAAAATAAAAATATAAAAATAAGTAACATTTTTATTTATTTATTTATTTGAGACAGAGTCTTAAGCTGTCACCCTGGGTACAGTGCTCTGGCATCACAGCTCACAGCAATCCCAAACTCCTGGGCTAAAAAGATTCTATTGCCTCAGCCTCCCAAGTAGCTGGGATGTCAGGCACCTTGCCACAACACCTGGCTATTTTTTTGTTGTTGCAGTTGTCATTGGTGTTTTAGCTGGCCCGAGCTGGTTTTGAACATCCAGCCTTGGTGTATGTGGTCAGTGCCCTACTCACTGAGCTAATTTGAAAAAGAAATTTTAAAAAATCACTTACAATAGCTACAAAAATAACATAATAGTTAGAAATAAATTTAGCTCAAAGACAGAAAGGTCTCTAGGGAAAAAATATAAAACACTAATAAAAGAAATTGAAAAGAACATAAAAATGAATGGATATACAATGCTCTAAATTGAAAGATTTAATATTGCTAAATTATCTATGCTATCCAAAGTGATCTACAGATTCAATGAAAACTCTTTAAAAAAAAACAGTGATATTATTCATAGAAATAGTTTTATATTATTTTTTCTAGATGCATCTATGATATGTATATTTTTAATTACAATTACATTAATATTTGATGACCTATCTTTGATTCTTACTTTTTTTCCAATGTTACTTTTTCCTTAAGAAAAATTTAATTTTTTAAAATTTCTTCTGTCTTAATGATCTCTGCATGAAAATTTATTTGATATATTTAATAGTGTCTGTAAGCCATCAGCTTTCTATTTTATTACTTTATTCTGTTATTATTTTATTCATTCAATTAATACATTCTTTGGTTTCTTTAAGCTGAACTTTTTTTTTATTAGTATTAAATCATAGCTGTGTACATCAATGTGATCATGGGGCACCATACACTGGTTTTAGAACAGTTCGACACATTTTCAACACATTGGTTAACATAGCCTTCCTGGCATTTTCATAGTTATTGTGTTAAGACATTAATATTCTACATTTACTAAGTTTCACATGTACCCTTGTAAGATGCACCGCAGGTGTAATCCCACCAATCACCCTCCCTCTGCTTATCCTCTCCCCTCCCTCCCTTCCCTCTCCCTATTCCTCATATTCTTAGGTTATAACTGGGTTATAGCTTTCATATGAAAGCCATAAATTAGTTTCATAGTAGGGCTGAGTACATTGGATACTTTTTCTTCCATTCTTGAGATACTTTACTAAGAAGAATATGTTCCAGCTCCATCCATGTAAACAAACATGAAAGAAGTAAAGTCTCCATCTTTCTTTAAGGTTGCATAATATTCCATGGTGTAAATATACCACAATTTATCAATCCATTCGTGGATCGATGGGCACTTGGGCTTCTTCCATGACTTAGCAATTATGAATTGGGCTGCAATAAACATTCCGGTACAAATATCTTTGTTATGATGTGATTTTTGGTCTTCTGGGTATATACCTAGTAGAGGAATTATAGGATTGAATTGCAGATATATTTTTAGATCTCTAAGTGTTCTCCATACATCTTTCCACAAGGAATGTATTAATTTGCATTCCCACCAGCAGTGTAGAAGTGTTCCCTTTTCTCCACAACCACGCCAACATCTCTGGTCTTGGGATTTTATGATATGGGCTAATCTTCCTGGAGTTAGATGGTATCTCAAAGTAGTTTTGATTTGCATTTCTCTGATGATTAAAAATGATGAGCATTTTTTCATATGTCTGTAGTCCGTGCACCTGTCTTCTTCACAGAAGTTTCTCTTCAAATCCCTTGCCCAGCCGGCAAAGGGGTCACTTGTTCTTTTCTTGCTTATACGTTTGAGTTCTCTGTGGATTCTGGTTATTAAACCTTTGTTGGAGACATAACCTGCAAATATCTTCTCCCATTCTGATGGCTGTCTGCTTGCTTTACTTACTGTGTTCTTGGCTGTGCAGAAGCTTTTTAGTTTGTTCAGGTCCCAGTAGTGTATTTTTGAAGCTGCTTCAATTGCCCGGGGAGTCCTCCTCATAAAATACTTGCACAGACAGATTTCTTCAAGTATTTTTATGCTTTCCTGTCTTAAGTTTAAATATTTAATCCAGTGAGAGTCTATCTTAGTTAATGGTGAAAGGTTTGGGTCCAGTTTCGATCTTCTACCGGTCACCAGCCAGTTCACCCAGCACCATTTGTAAAATAGGAAATCTTTTCCCCACTGAATGTTTTTAATAGGCTTGGCAAAGATGAAATAATGCTAAGTAGTTAGATTCATCTCATGGTTCTCTATTCTGTTCCAGACATTTACTTCTCTGTTTTTGTGCCAGTATCATGCTGTTTTGATCACTATCGATTTATATTATAGTCTGAGGTCTGGTAGCATGATTCCTCCTGCTTTGTTTTTATTTCTGAGTAATGTCTTGGCTATTCGAGGTTTTTTCTGATTCCATATAAAATGAAGTATTATTTTCTCAAGATCTTAAAAGTATGACAGTGGAGCTTTAATAGGGATTGCATTAAAATTGTATATTGCTTTGGGTAGTATGAACATTTTAACAATGTTGATTCTTCCCAGCCATGAGCATGGTACATTTTTCCATTTGTTAACGTTTTCAGCTATTTCTTTTCTTAGAGTTTCATAGTTCTCTTTATAGAGATCTTTCACTTCCTTTGTTAGATAAATACCCAAATATTTCATCATCTTTGGCACTACTGTGAAAGGAATAGAGTACTTGACTGTTTTTTTCTTGGCTTGGCTATTGTTGGTATATATAAAGACTACCAATATATGAATGTTGATTTTGTAACCTGAGACGCTGCTGTATTCCTTGATCACTTCTAAGAGTTTTGTAGTAGAATCCCTAGTGTTTTCCAGATATACAATCATACCATCTGCGAAGAGCGAAAGTTTGATCTCTTCTGACCCTATATGGGGATACCCTTTGATAGCCTTTCTTCCCTAATTGCAATGGCTAAAACTTCCATTACAATGTTAAGGAGCAGTGGAGACAATGGGCAGCCTTCTGGTTCCTGATCTGAGTGGAAATGATTTCAGTTTAACTCCATTCAATACGTTATTGGCTGTGGGTTTGCTGTAGGTGGCCTCTATCAGTTTAAGAAATGTCCCTTCTATACCAATTTTCTTAAGTGTTCTGATCATAAAGCGATGCTGAATATTATCAAAAGCTTTTTCTGCATCAATTGAGAGAATCATATGGTCTTTGTTTTTTAATTTGTTTATGTGCAGAATTATACTTATACATTTACATATATTAAACCAGCCTCGAGACCCTGGGATAAAACAGACTAGGTCATGATGTATGATTTGTTTGATATGTTGCTGGATTCTGTTTGTTAGGATCTTGTTGAATATTTTTGCATCTATACTCATTAGTGATATCGGTCTATAATTTTCTTTTCTTGTTGGGTCTTTTCCTGGTTTGAGGATCAGGGTGATATTTGCTTCATAGAACGTGTTGGGTAGTCTTCCTTCATTTTCTACATTTTGGAACATGTTGAGTAATATAGGTACTAGTTCCTCTTTAAAGGTTTGGTAGAATTCTGATGTGAAGCCATCTTGTCCCGGGCTTTTCTTTTTAGGAAGATTTTGTATGGTTTATGCTATATCAGAACTTGATAGTGGCCTTTTCAACATTTCCAGTTGATTCTTGCTAAGTCTTGGAAAGTGACACGCTTCCAAGTATTGGTCGATTTCTTTCAGATTTTTGTACTTCTGAGAATAATATTTCTTATAATATTTATTAAGGAGTTTTTGAATTTCTGAGGAGTCTGTTGTTATTTCGTCTTTGTCGTTTCTGATTGATGAGATTACAGATTTTACTCCTTTTTTTCCTGGTTAGTTTAGCCAAAGGTTTATCTATTTTACTGACCTTTTCAAAAAACCAACTTTTTGATTTATTATCTGTTGTATAATTCTTTTGTTTTCAATTTCATTTAATTCTGCTCTGATTTTGGTTATTTCTTTTCTTCTGTGGGGTTTGGGGTTGGAATGTTCTTCCTGTTCTCAAGTTGCTTGAGATGCCTCATAAAGTTGTTAACTTCCTCTCTTTTCCTTCTCTTGAGGAAGGCTTGCAGTGCTATAAATTTCCCTCTTAGGTCTGCCTTTGTGGTATCCCAGAGATTCTGATAATTCGTGTCTTTATTGTTGTTTTGCTCTAAAAATTTGGCAATTTCCGTCTTGATCTCATCTGACCCGGCTATCATTCAGCATAAACTTCCATGTTTTTGTGTGAGTATGCAGATTCCTGTTGTTACTGCATTCAACTTTTATTCCCTGGTGGTCCGAGAAGATACAATGAATAATTTCTATTCCTTTAAATTTACTGAGGTTAGACTTGTGATCTAAGATGTGACCTAAGATGTGATCGATTTTGCAGTATGTTCCGTGGGTTGATGAGAAGTATGTGTATTCAGTTTTGTTGGCATGAAATGTTCTGTAGATGTTTGCTAAATCCAAATGTTGGATGGTTAGATTTCAATATAAAATTTCTTTGCTCAGCTTCTTATTGGAGGATCGATCCAATACTGCCAAAGGAGTGTTGAAATCTCCAACGATTATGGAGCTGGAGGAAATCAAGTTGCTCATGTCTGTTAGAGTTTCTCTTATAAATTGAGACACATTCTGGTTGGGTGCATAAATATTCATAATTAAAATCTCACCATATTTATTACCCTTAACAAATATGAAGTGACCATTCTTATCCTTCCTTAGTTTGGTTGGTTTAAAGCCTATTCTGTCTGCAAATATAATTACAATTCCTGCTTTTTTCTGATTACCATTTGCCTGAAATATGGACGACCATCGTTTCACCCTGAGTCTACATTTATCTTTTATGGTAAGATGTGACTCTTGTATGCAGCAAATATCTGGCCTGAGTTTTTGTATCCAGTCACTAACCTATGCCTCTTTAGAAGACAGTTTAAGCCATTCACATTAATGGAGAACATTGATAAGTTTGGTAAAATTTTGGGTATAGAGTTTTTTGAAAGTCCAGTGGACATTTTTAATCCTTTTGCCACTGTGGGAGTTGGAGTTTGATCAAAAGTTTCTGAGTGAGTTTATTTTTGTGGTAGAGGATTGGGCTTGTCATTATGGAGGATAGGTCTGAGAATATCCTGAAGAGCTGATTTGGTTATGGTAAATTTCTTCAACATATGAATGTCATTAAAGTATTTAATTTCTCCATCATAAATGAAACTCAGTTTAGCTGGATCAGGATGCAGGGTTGATAGTTATTTTGCTTTAGGAGATTAAAAGTCGATGACCACCCTCTTCTGGTTTGAAAAGTTTCAGCAGAGAGATCTGCAGTCATTCTAATATTCTTCCCTTTATAGGTAATGGATTTCTTACTTGTGGCTGTTTTCAGAATTTTCTCTTTCATATTAACTTTAGTGAAATTAATTATGATATACCCAGGGGATTTCTTATTTGGATTGAGTTGTGCTGGGGTTCTACAACTGTCTGCTGTCTGAATTTCAGAATCTCTTGGCGTGTCTGGAAAATTCTCTTTCATAATTTTATGGAGAAGGGCCTCTGTGCCTTTAGAGTCCACTTCATCACTTTCAGGGATTCCAATGAGGCAGATATTACCCTTCTTTGAATTATCCCAGAGCTCTCTGAGAGAATGATCCATTTTTGCTCTCCATTTCTCTTCCTCTTTGAGAGTTTGGAAGCGTTCAAAAGCTTCTGCTGGCTCCACTGTTACTGAGGGATTCTAGTGTATTTTTCAGATCTTTGAGGGCTGCAAGTTCTTGCTTCAGTGCATCAAAATATTTGGTGTTTTTGTCTTTTAATTCATTAAATTCCTGAGGCAACTTTTGAATTTCTCCTCGAATTTCTAATTCCAAATTTTCCTCCAATCTATTAATCTTGCCCGCAATCCAAATTCTGAATTCGATTTCTGACATCTCGGCCAGCTGTTCATGAATGGGATCTTCAGTTACATCTGCTTTATCTTTCCTTGGGGGAGTTGATCTATTCTGGGTATTCATGTTACCATAGTTTTTCCACTGATTCCACCCCATGATTATTTTACACCATTTGACTTTTCCCCTGGAGCTCTGTTGAGGACCTGTACAGTGCTATGGCCTGAGAAACTGGAGACCTATTTGGTGTGGTGGGGCTAAGTTGTTCTGTCTTGCTTTCAGCTGGTCTCTGTTTGACCAAAGTGAAACAGTTACTCTGGGTTGAAGTCTCAGCTGTGGAGAAATACTAGCAATTACGTCACCACACCCTCCGCGGACAACAGTTGGAAAAGAAAAATCAAACCTTCCTACAACCACACACCCAGGGCACCATTTGAATAGTTCTCGGGCGACTGGTTCAGTTCAAAAGTCCAAATCAATTGTCTCAGTCTGCACCTGTCCCAGGTGGGAGACTTTCAACGGTCTCTGGGAACTAAAATGCAGGGGTCTGGTGACAACTGAAATATGACTTGCTCCGGTGCTCTGTGAAGTCAGGAGGACCCACCCAGGAAATAGTTTAGTCTGGGAAGGTTGATGACTCCTTCCCCACCTTGCACCTTTGTCACATCCAGTCACTGATAGTCTCGCAGGGCTGAGATGCAGTTGCCTCCAGTGAGCAGACACTCCAGGGGTTTGCACCTGCATGAATCACAAGGAAATCTGTATCTGCTCAGCCAGGCTACTGCTTTCTGCCTCTATGCAGCAGGGGGTTGTGAGACCTGACAACCTCGGGCACTTGGTGGAGGCTAAGGGGTGTTCATTCAGTTTCAGCCCCACCCCTGATTCATGTTACTTACAGAACAGAACAACTTTCTGGGAATTTGTTTCTGTCTCTTCTAAATTCCTCTGCAGAAGAGAAGCTGTTTTGAGTTTCCAGAACCTGTGCCTGTCTTTACTCCTGCAGGTTTGTATTCACAGCACAGTTAGCTGTCAGCTCTAGCCTCCTGCCTTCCTTTGCCTATAGGCTGATGATGCCCTGAGGGCCGGGTGTGTCTTTGGCTCAGTAAAGTGGTCCTCTGGGTCAGCCATGCCATGAATTTCCCAGCTGTATGTGTGCGTTTTCTGGTCCCCATACTCCACCAAGGCTGGTAACGCCACAGGCAAACCCTTTACTCGCGGAGCCTGTGTTTCAGTCCAAGATCTATTTCATGGTAGTTGCCATCTGAGAAGATGCCCGGCCTCCTCTGGTTGCCCAGGGAGACAGGGTTTGTGGCTTCAGAATATCCAGGGGTGGGCCCTGTCATTGTCAAAAATGGCTGCTGCTCTGTGCCTCAGGACACTGCCGCTCCGGCATTATTCCCTCTCAGCCAACTGTAGTCTCCTCACTCCCATGTTGCAGAATCAGCACTGACCAGCTTCAGTCCAGGGCCTGTCCATACCCCTCGAGAAATCACCTACGAATCTGGACTCCTGGGGGACCGGCCTCCAGACCTCAGAATGAGAGTGGAGGGGAGTTCTGAGAGCTCAGAATTGCAGGTCGAAACACCAAACTCATTGAGACCAAATGAGCAAATAAACAGATAGAAAGGCTACTAGACACAAGCCCATAGATGCACAAACAATCAGAAACACATAGACATACAGACAACAACAAGAACAACAACAAAAAAAAACTACAATAAAAATAATGATAGGGCAGCGCCTGTGGCTCAGTGAGTAGGGCGCCGGCCCCATATGCCGAGGGTTCAAACCCAGCCCCAGCCAAACTGCAACAAAAAATAAAATAGCCAGGCATTGTGGCGGGTGCCTGTAGTCCCAGCTGCTTGGGAGGCTGAGGCAGGAGAATCACATAAGCCCAAGAGTTAGAGGTTGCTGTGAGCCATTTGACATCATAGCACTCTACCCGAGGGTGGTACAGTGAGACTCTGTCTCTACAAAAAAAAAAAAAAAAATGATAATTGTAAAATAATTGAAAAGAAAAAAGGTAAAAAACATACAAACAAAATGAACAAACAATCAAAAAAACCTTTAAAAATCTGATGTAAGCACTCTCAGAAACCATAACAAGGGATGAAGAGGAAGGGAGAAAGTTAAGAAAAAGTGTTGTTCATGAAAAAGTTAAAAATTTGAAAGAAAAAAATTAAGAAAATAATATAAAAAAAATTTAACAAATAATAAAAAGAAAATGATGTGAAAAAAAGAGAAAAAAGGCACTACCACAAAAATATTATTCTTGTATATATGTATTAATGTACATCTATATTTATGACATTGGGATCAACTTTCGTAGGAATATATTTATAATGCAATATACTTTCTGGACACCAGGTGGCACTGTGAGTGGTTCCCAGGCTTATACCTAATTCACAGTTTATATTGTTACCATGGTAACCACGCTACCTGGCTGAATGCCATTTTGGAGTTTCCGTAAAAGTTTATTACATAATTGTTGTAACCTCAGCAACCTCAGCTGCTCTGTTTCAGACAGCACTTCTATCCCACCTCCCAGCTCAGTGCAGGAGTCTATGCTTCACTAATTTCCACTCTGTTCCCACATTCTCCTGCAAACTGTCAATTGCAATCGGCTGTGGGGGAGGGTGCTGGCTGCCACCAGGTCTTGCTGCCATAGGCTCCTGTGGCTGAGGCGCCCGGAGACCTTATACTCTGTTTTTGTGGCTTAGAGTCTCACTTTTGAATCTGAAGCTTTGAGTCCAGCTACCCACCAGTTTGCTGCACAGCCTAAACTGCCAGCCCACACCAATATCCCCCACCAGGAATGGTCCGGTCTATTTAATCATCTTGTCATTCTGGAGGAAGGTGTCTGCCATTTCAGACAATTCAAAATGTCTGTTTCCTGGGCAGTATCCCTTCCCTTCTATTATCCTTGTGGTTCTGAGTGGCTCCCTTTTTGGGTGCCAGACTCGGCTCAGGAATAAATTTTCGTCATTTGGGTTTTGCCAGGAATTGCAAGCTGCTGTCCTCCATGAGAGAGGGGCTTGCCGGCCAGCATGGCCAAACAGGGAAAATCTCTACAACAGAGTCTGTGGTTTTAAATTATACCTCATATACAGCAATCTGCCAATTCACTGCACATCTCCAGCTGTCTGTCCACACCAATAATCCACATGGGGAAAAGGTCCAGACCCCCCTTCCTCTCACCTGGTGACTTGGGAGAGGTGGGCTACACGTCCGTCCTATCCACCATCATGCTCCACCTCCCTAAGCTGCACTTTTTTTTTTTTTTTGGTGGTTTTTGGCCGGGGCCGGGTTTGAACCCGCCACCTCTGGCATATGGGACTGGCGCCCTACTCCTTGAGCCATAGGCACCACCCCCTAAGCTGCACTTTTAATGTAACTTATATTTCAGCATATCTTCTTTCCAAATGTAAACTTCAAGCAGGAGTGTGCTGGCATTTCAAAAAGAGGAAAAAGCTCTGAATTGTACCTTTTGACTATCACTGTCGTGAAATGCTCCCACCATGGTTCAATGCAATCTATTAATGTTATCAATGATATCAACAAGCTCTGAAAATTTTTTAAAAATTTAACTATGGACACACTGAAGACAAAATAAACCATTTCCAATGCAAGCCTGGATTTAGGATGTGCATTTATTGTGAAGACTGTCTTGGTTGTAACACACTATTATAAATGAAGTATTTTGTTCTCATATAATACTATCCAATATTTTTATTTTTTATTAAATCATAGCTGTGTACATTAAGGTGATCATGGGGCACCATACACTAGTTTTATAGACCGTTTGACACATTTTCATCACGCTGGTTAACATAGCCTTCCTGTCATTTTCTTAGTTATTGTGCTAAGACATTTACGTTCCACATTTACTAAGTTTCACATATACCCTTGTAAGATGCACCGCAGGTGGAATCCCACCAATCACCCTCCCTATCCAATATTTTTAATATTTTAGTATAGTTTCCTTTGTGATGCAATAGTTTTGTAGAACTTTTTTTTTTAACAAATGGATGAGGTTTTTGTAGTTGTCTGTTCTTAATTATTTCTATTAAATTGTAACTTAATCACATAGTATTATCATTATAATACCTATTTGAGAAAAATGAGACTTAGTTTATTGTGTAGCATTAGATTACATTTAAGTTTTTTAAGTGAATTTAGAAAAATGCATATTTTTTTATTTGAGAGTGCAACATTCTATGTATACTAGTAAGATCAGTTTTGATAATTGGTTACATATATTCTTTATTTTTATTTTTATTTTTTTTGTTTTTTTTTAATTTTTTTATTAAATCATAACTGTATACAATGATATGATTATGGGGCATCATACACTCACTTCATAAACCATTTGACACATTTTTATCATAGTGGTTAACATAGCCTTTCCGGCGTTATCTCAGTTACTGTGCCAAAATATTTACATTCTACATTTACCAAGTTTCGCAAATACCCCTGTAATATCCACCACAGGTGTGATCCCACCGATCCCCCTCCCTCTACCCACCCCCCCCTCTTTCCCACTTCCCCCTATTGTTAAGTTGTAACTGGGTTATAGCTTTCCTGTGAAAGCCATAAATTAGTTTCATAGTAGGGCTGAGTACATTGGATACTTTTTCTTCCATTCTTGCGATACTTTACTAAGAAGAATATGTTCCAGCTCCATCCATGTAAACATGAAAGAGGTAAAGTCTCCATCTTTCTTTAAGGCTGCATAGTATTCCATGGTATACATATACCACAATTTATTAATCCATTCGTGGATCGATGGGCACTTGGGCTTTTTCCATGACTTAGCTATTATGAATTGGGCTGCAATAAACATTCTGGTACAAATATCTTTGTTATGTTGTGATTTTTGGTCTTCTGGGTATATGCCCAGCAGAGGAATTACAGGATTGAATGGCAGATCTATTTTTAGATCTCTGAGTGTTCTCCATATATCTTTCCAAAAGGAATGTATTAATTTGCATTCCCACCAGCAGTGCAGAAGTGTTCCCTTTTCTCCGCATCCACGCCAACATCTCTGGTCTTGAGATTTTGTGATATAGGCTAGTCTCATTGGAGTTAGATGATATCTCAAAGTAGTTTTGATTTGCATTTCTCTGATGATTAAAGATGATGAGCATTTTTTCATATGTCTGAAGGCCGTGCGCCTGTCTTCTTCAGAGAAGTTTCTCTTCCAATCCCTTGCCCAGCCTGCGATGGGATCCCTTGTTTTTTTCTTGCTGATGCGTTTGAGTTCTCTGTGGATTCTGGTTATTAAACCTTTGTCAGAGTTATACCCTGCAAACATCTTCTCCCATTCTGAGGGCTGTCTGCTTGCTCTGCTTACTGTGTTCTTAGCTGTGCAGAAGCTTTTTAGTTTGATCAAGTCCCAGTAGTGTATTTTTGAAGCTGCTTCAATTGCCCGGGGGGTTCTCCTCATGAAATACTCACCCAGACCAATTTCTTCAAGGGTTTTCCCTGCATTCTCCTCTAGTATTTTTATAGTTTCATGTCTTAAGTTTAAATCTTTAATCCAATGACAGTCTATCTTAGTTAATGGTGAAAGGTGTGGGTCCAATTTCAGTCTTCTGCAGGTTGCCAGCCAGTTCACCCAGCACCATTTGTTAAATAGGGAATCTTTTCCCCACTGAATGTTTTTAATTGGCTTGTCAAAAATCAAATAGCGGTAAGTAGCTGGATTCATCTCTTGGTTCTCTATTCTATTCCAGATATCTACTTCTCTGTTTTTGTGCCAATACCATGCTGTTTTGATCACTATCGATTTGTAGTAAAGTCTGAGGTCTGGTAGTGTGATTCCTCCTGTTTTGTTCTTGTTTCTGAGTAATGTCTTGGCTATTCTAGTTTTTTTCTGATTCCATATAAAACGAAGTAATGTTTTTTCAAGATCTTTAAAATATGACAGTGGAGCTTTAATAGGGAGTGCGTTGAAATTATATATTGCTTTGGGTAGTATGGACATTTTGATAATGTTGATTCTTCCTAGCCATGAGCATGGTATGTTTTTCCATTTGTTAACATTTTCAGCTATTTCTTTTCTTAGAGTTTCATAGTTCTCTTTATAGAGATCTTTCACGTCTTTTGTTAGGTAAATTCCCAAATATTTCATCTTCTTTGGCACTACTGTGAATGGGATAGAGTCCTTAACTGCTTTTTCAATTTGACTGTTGTTGGTGTATATAAAGGCTACCGATTTATGAATGTTGATTTTGTAACCTGAGACGTTGCTGTATTCCTTGATCACTTCTAGGAGTTTTGTAGTAGAGTCCCTAGTGTTTTCCAGATACACAATCATATCATCTGCAAAGAGCGAGAGTTTGATCTCTTCTGACCCTATATGGATACCCTTGATCGCCTTTTCTTCCCTAATTGCGGTGGCTAAAACTTCCATTACAATGTTGAAAAGCAATGGAGACAATGGGCAGCCTTGTCTGGTTCCTGATCTGAGAGGAAATGATTCCAATTTAACTCCATTCAATATGATATTGGCTGTGGGTTTGCTGTAGATAGCCTCTATCAGTTTAAGAAAAGTCCCTTCTAGAACAATTTTCTTGAGTGTTCTGATCATGAAGAGATGCTGGATATTATCAAAAGCTTTTTCTGCATCAATTGAGAGAATCATATGGTCTTTGTTTTTTAATTTGTTTATGTGCTGAATTACATTTATAGATTTACGTATATTGAACCAGCCTTGAGACCCTGGGATAAAACCAACTTGGTCATGATGTATAATTTGTTTGATGTGTTGTTGGATTCTGTTTGTTAGGATCTTGTTGAATATTTTTGCATCTATATTCATTAGTGATATTGGTCTATAATTTTCTTTTCTTGTTGGGTCTTTTCCTGGTTTGGGGATCAGGGTGATATTTGCTTCATAGAACGTGTTGGGTAGTCTTCCTTCTTTTTCTACATTTTGGAACAGGTTGAGTAATATAGGTACTAATTCCTCTTTAAAGGTTTGGTAGAATTCTGACGTGAAACCATCTGATCCTGGGCTTTTCTTTTTAGGGAGGTTTCGTATAGTTGATGCTATTTCTGAACTTGATATGGGTCTGTTCAACATTTCCACTTGATTCTGGTTAAGTCTTGGAAGGTGGCGTGCTTCCAAGTATCGGCCTATTTCCTTCAGATTTTCATATTTCTGAGAATAAAGTTTCTTGTAATATTCATTAAGGATTTTTTTGATTTCTGATGAGTCTGTGGTTATTTCGTCTTTGTTGTTTCTGATTGATGATATTAGAGAGTTTACTCTTTTTTTCCTGATTAGGTTGGCCAGAGGTTTATCTATTTTATTGACCTTTTCAAAAAACCAGCTTTTTGATTTATTGATCTGTTGTATTATTCTTTTGTTTTCAATTTCATTTAATTCTGCTCTGATTTTGGTTATTTCTTTTCTTCTACTGGGTTTGGGGTTGGAATGTTCTTCCTTTTCCAGTTGCGTGAGATGTCCCATTAAGTTGTTAACTTCCTCTCTTTCCGTTCTCTTGAGGAAGGCTTGCAGTGCTATAAATTTCCCTCTTAGAACTGCCTTTGCAGTGTCCCAGAGGTTCTGATAGCTTGTGTCTTCATTGTCATTTTGTTCCAAAAAATTGGTGATTTCTTTCTTAATCTCATCTCTGACCCAGCTATCATTCAGCATAAGGTTATTTAACTTCCATGTTTTGGTATGGGTATGCAGATTCCTGTTGTTACTCATTTCAAGTTTTATTCCATGATGGTCCGAGAAGATGCATGGAATGATTTCTATTCCTTTAAATTTACTGAGGTTAGACTTGTGACCTAAAATGTGATCAATTTTGGAGTAAGTTCCGTGGGCTGATGAGAAGTATGTGTATTCAGTTTTGTTGGGATGAAATGTTCTGTAGATGTCTGCTAAATCTAAATATTGGATGGTTAGGTTTAAATCTAAGATTTCTTTGCTCAGCTTCTTTCTGGAGGATCGATCCAACACTGCCAAGGGAGTGTTGAAATCTCCAATGATTATGGAGCTGGAGGAAATCAAGTTACTCATGTCTGTTAGAGTTTCTCTTATAAATTGAGGTGCATTCTGGTTAGGTGCATAGATATTAATAATTGAGATCTCATCATATTGAGTATTACCCTTAACAAATATGAAGTGACCATTCTTGTCCTTCCTTACTTTTGATGGTTTAAAGCCTACTGTATCTGCAAATAAAATTGCAACACCTGCTTTTTTCTGATTACCATTTGCCTGAAATATGGATGACCATCCTTTCACCCTGAGTCTGTATTTGTCTTTTAAGTTGAGATGTGACTCTTGTATGCAACAAATATCTGGCTTGAATTTTTGTATCCAGTCAGCTAACCTATGCCTCTTTAGAGGACAGTTTAAGCCATTCACATTGATGGAGAGTATTGATAAGTCTGGTGGAATTTTGGGTATCGAGTTTTTCAAAGGTCCAGTGGACATTTTTAATCCTTTCGCCAGTGTGGAAGTTGGAGTTTGATCCGAAGTTTCTGAGTGAGTTTACTTTTGTGGTATAGGATTGGGTTGGTCATTGTGGAGGATAGGTCTGAGAACATCCTGAAGAGCTGGTTTACTTATGGCAAATTTTTTCAACATATGAATGTCATTGAAGTATTTAATTTCTCCATCATAGATGAAACTCAGTTTAGCTGGATACAAGATCCTGGGTTGAAAGTTTTTTGCTTTAGGAGATTAAAAGTTGATGACCAGCCTCTTCTGGCTTGAAAAGTTTCAGCAGAGAGATCTGCAGTTATTCTAATATTCTTACCTTTGTACGTTATAGTTTTCTTTCGCCGGGCTGCTTTGAGAATCTTCTCTTTCATGTTAACTTTAGTGAAGCTAATTATGATATGTCTGGGAGATGGCTTATTGGGGTTGAATCGTGCTGGGGTTCTGAAGCTGACTGCTATCTGAATTTCAGATTCTCTAGGCATGTCTGGAAAATTTTCTTTCATAATTTCATGTAGAAGGGCCTCTGTGTCCTTGGCAGCCACTTCATCATTCTCCGAAATTCCTATAACCCTTATGTTGTTTTTTTTCGAATTATCTGAGAGCTCTCTGAGTGAGTGATCCGTTTTTGCTCTCCATTTCTCTTCCTCTTTGAGAGATTGGGAGCGTTCGAAGACTTTATCTTCAATGTCAGAAATCCTTTCTTCTGCTTGCTCCATTCTGTTACTGAGGGATTCTACTGTATTTTTCATATCTTTGAGGGCTGTAAGTTCTTGTTTCAGTGTGTCTAAGTCTTTGGTGGTTTTGTCTTTAAATTCGTTAAATTCTTGAGACAATTTTTGAATTTCTCCTCGAATTCCTAATTCCATTTTATTAATCTTGTCTGCAAACCAAATTCTGAATTCGACTTCTGACATCTCAGCCAGTTGTTTATGAATGGGATCTTCAATCACATCTGCCGTATCTTTTCTTGGGGGGGTTGATCTATTCTGGTTATTCATGTTACCAGAGTTTTTCCGCTGATTCCGCCCCATGGTTTACTCCCTTTGGTTTTTCCCCTGGGGTTTTATCGAGGGCCCATACAGTGTTGTGGCCTGAGAAACTGGGGCCCTGTCTGGTGTGGTGGAGCAAAGTGGTTCTGTCTAGTTTTCAGCTGGTTTCTGTTCGATCCTATTGCAACTTCTACTCTGGCTTGAAGTCTCAGCTGTGTGGAAAAATCAGCAATTAAGTCACCCTGCCTGCCCACCTCTGGCCCCAGTTGGAAAAGGAGAATCAAACCTTCCTACAATCGCACACCCAGGGCACCACCTGAAGAGTCCTCAGTCTATTAGCCCAGTTCAAAAGGTCCGAATCAACTGTCTCAATCGGCACTTGTCTCGGGTGGAAGGGTTCAAGAGGTCTCTGGGAACTGGATCACAGGGGCCTGGTGACTCCTCTGACACAGCTCACCCCAGTGCAGCGTGGAGTCAGGAGGAGCCACCCAGCAAACAGAGCAGTCTGGGAAGGTTGACGTCTCCTTCCCCACTTTGCCCCTCCGTCGGACCCAGTCACTGGTATCTCTGCAGATGGCTAACCCAGTTGCCTGCAGTGAACAGACACTCCAGGGGTTTGCACCTGCCTGAATCGCAAGGAAGTCTGCCAGGCCCCCGCAGACTGCCACTATCTAGCAGGAGGAGATGGGGCCTGACATCTTTGAGTGTTTGATGCAGGTGATGGGAAGTAGGTGTTCACTCAGGCTTAGCCCCGTCCCTGATGCATGCTGCTAACAGAACAGAACAGAACAGACAACTTTGTGAGGTTCTGTCTCTGTTCCTGTCGTCGCCTACAGGAGACGGGCTTTTTTTAGTTCAAACATCTTTGCTGCTGGAGAATTGCGTCAGAACACCTCTCTGGGTCGGCCCCACCCTGGAGGCTTCCGGGTTTGTGAGCCGTGTCACCGGTGGCCTCCTCTGGTTGCCCAGGGAGACAGGGGGTGTGGCCTCAGAATATCCAGAAGTGAGCGTTCTGCCGTTAAAGAAAAAACAGCTGTTGATCTACCTCCAGGGAACTGCTGCTCTGGTGTGGGCACTCAGGCGACCCTTTTCTCCTCTGTCCCGCGCCCCAGAGTCAGCACTGAGCGGCCGCAGTTTGTGCTGGGTCCACACCCCTTAAGAGATCCCCCAAGAATCAGAACTCTTGGTGGATGGGCCCCCAGACCACGATTGGGAGTGGGGCGGGGGGAAGCTAGAGTTTCATTCAGTTTCACGCAATACTACGGTCCGGGGAGTGCTCCTGCACTGCACCGCAGGGAAGTGCCGCCAAGGCTTGATTTCCCCTCAGCAGAGTGCCCTCTCCTCGCTCACGTGTCCCAGAGTCAGCGCTGACCTGACACAGCTCAGGCACTGTGCACTCCCCTCGAGAAATCACCCAAGGAGCCGAACTCCTGGGGGATAGGCCCTCAGACCCCGAGTGAGAGTAGGGGTTCTCAGCTCTCAGCGGGGAGGCCAGAGTCTGATTCAGTCTTGGGCCCGTATGCCCGGGGAGGGTTGCTGCACTGCACCTCAGGGAAGTGCCGCGAGGCGTGACTCCCCCTCAGCCCGGTGCCCTCTCCTCACTCGGCGCGCCTCAGAGTCAATGCTGACCAGTCGCAACTCGGGGACTGTCCACTCCCCTTGAGAAATCACCCAAGGATCCGAAGTCCTGGGGGACAGGCCTCCAGACCTCAGTGGGCGGGAGGGGAGCGCCGGGGATTCAGTGTTGCCGGCAAAGGATTCCCAAAGTTTTATTCAGCCCTATGTCCGGCAGGAGAACGCCACGGCACCCCAGTAGGGGAGGTAGGTCCAGTTTTTAGAAGGTCTCTCCCGTGGAGTGTAGTGGGAGGGCCTTTAATTTCTGCCCGCTTGTTCAATTGTGGGGCTCTAGAGCCGGTCTCATGGGGGAGGGGGACTCCCGTCCGCTTGGTGGTGGATTTTGTACCTTTTGTTTGCGTCCTTGTGATCACAGCTTGCCTCAGCGGTGTTGACGTGCGTTCTTCAGCCTTCTCTCTTGGTGAGGCTCAAGTCCACCAGGATACTTACTAAATTCCTGTCCCTTAACTCTCCTTCTGGACGGGAGCCTTTGTTGAAAGCTGGCTTCAGTCCGCCATCTTGTCTCCCCCATCGGTTACATATATTCTAATCACAGTGTTATCTTATTTACCAGTTTACTCAAAGGATATGGTCCAAGTATCTATTTCACAATACACACACACAAATGTATAGACATATATATTTTCCATGTAACATTCTAGGAGCACAACAATTTAAAATAAAAATAGCTTTCAGGTGAATCCAACCCTAAATAATTATGCACCTGTTAGCGATAGTGATGTTTGCCCTTGAAATATATTTTTGCTGAACTATATGACAATCAAGTATTTTTATTTTGGCTTATTTGCTTCTTTATGTAATATATTCTTGGTGATATTAACAATATTTCTCTAATATTTAATTTTAAATAATACTATTATGGTTGTTCTCTGTAATTTTTCATAGTAATCTAATCAATTTCTATATTATATAATTCCATTTTTAAAAGTCCATTTTCTCAGCTCAAGTACTTTATTCATGTACTTGTTCTTTTGTATCTTTTACCAACAAATATCATCATTCAGTAAATTCTTCATAGATCCATGAATGGCTCTATGTTTTGAGATTTTTCACCCTATTCTTAAGGAAATTTCACCCTGAGTATCATTTATAACTGCAAAAATAGTAAACAGGAATTTCAGCTATTTTTTCTAAAGGCAATTCTACAGATCTTTGAAAATCCCCAAATTGACATAAAGTAGTTGATACTACTTAATACTAATAGAATTAGTATTAGAATTAGTATTTTATTCAACCTGTAGAAGTTTAATATTTTATATGTGCCACATCAGTTAGATGTTTCAATTTTGTCAGTTAAAAAATTTGTTGTTTTAATAGATGAAAATTTGGAATTGTTTAGGTATCCTTTTAACTGCCAAGGATATTTATATCATGGCTTGTCTTCTGAGCACATATGATATTCTGCAGTTCAATTTTCATTCAGCTAGTGGAAGAAAAAGAAAAAATAGTGTGCTCTGTGTGTGTGTGTATATATATATATGTATATATATAAATAATTCTGTAATGTGTTCTGCATTAGTAAAATGTTATTCACTTGTGTGTAACTTTCTTAATTATATTAATAAATGTAAGAAATGATCTATAAACAAGTCAATCATATCTGTGCAGAAGACCTGAAACATCATTTTCATATTCAGACTTGCTTTGAAAAACAGATGTTTAATTCATAGTAATTAATTTATAATAATTGCATGTCATTAATAGGAGAAGATTTGTTAACTTGAAGAAAATCATTACAATGACTTGCTATAGATTATTTAATAAATCAAGCCAGATTGTGCAGATGATCTTTAATTTTACTGCTACAAGTTTCAAAATACAAAGATTAATAACTGCACTGTATTCTCTACAATAAATATCATTTCAAAGAAAGGTTGTTTTGGCAAATTCAGAGCTTTAATTTATTCAAAATATTTCTACTTATAATATTCTAAATTTCTAAAAAAGTAGTTTAAATCAAATAAATGATTTAATTTTAATTACATCAAGCTACTAATTGAGGTCATTATTGTTGTTTATTTATTCTTTTATAAAAAAGAATATTGTTTTTAAAACCTCATAGAAATAGACCTGTTTTATAATACAATTTCCTTTAATTGCATCTTTTAATAAAATTAATAATGTTGTTTTACATATGATTAAGATGAAATATTATCATAAATTAGGAAAGACAATTTATTCCATTAATTATATGATAAACTCAATACCAGGCTCAATACATATAAGATGACGCAAGCATATGAAGAGTTCCAAATGACTTGTTTAATTACAGTTTAACATTCCACAAAAAATATTGTTCTTTCTTCTATTAATATATTTTTAACAAATAAGATAATATAAATGAATAATCACAATATTATATATACATGCATCAATAATCGGAAGTTAGAAAAGATTGAAACTATATGGAAACAAAGTTTCTACTTTTTACCAGTATTATGTTCATGTTATTGTGAAATAAATTATGATAAATTAGTTTGAATATTGTTATCCCAAAAGCAACTACTAAGAGAGTAACTTAAATATTCAAGATCAAAGACTTAAATTATATTAGAATATAATTAATTCCTACTTTAATAAAAAGAACATAAAGCATGAGAATCAAACTAAAAATTCCTGACATAGTAAATAAGAAGCAACATATTGGATATAAATGCAATCATATTAACATTACAAAGAGTGGCCAACACATACAGAATAGTTTCTAAATATCTTGTAAAATTTTGTAATGGAAATTTTATAAATGATGGTATATTCTTATCTACAATTTCCCATTTTCCCTATGTATGGTGACTTTCGAGGCCTGCTGTAGGGTAGCATTTTCCAGGTGGTACAAATAGGATTGGAGAGTGACCACAGATGAGTGAACTGGAATTTTGTGAGATGATAAAAATGCTTAAAAATGGATTATAGTGTATGACTCTTTAAATTTGCTACAAATCATTGAATTGCTCTTAAAATAATTAGATTTGATTATATATATAATATATAGCTGTTAAAACAATATAATTCACTCTGTAATAACTAAAACTAAAATATTATATAATTCTCTTAAAAATGAAGTAAAAGGATTTGCTACAATGCTCTATATTATGTACACTGATCTTGCATGTTGGAAGTGAAAGGCAATTTCTTCGCCTTTTAAAAGGAAACGTATGGCAGACCAACTCATATTTTGAAATGAAGCACTGAATATTTTCTCTTAAGACCAGGAAAGTAAGAATACTTTCTTCTCCAATTTTAATGTTGGATTGAATGCTATAGTCAATGCAATCAAATAGTTGATACCTGTCTTCTATTGTATGACTTTGCTAAATTCACTAATCAGGCCTATTGACATACCAGTCTGCTGGATTCTTTGGTATTATTAATGAAGGTAATAAGGTTGTTTGTGGATAGATATAGGTTCAATCCTCCTTTGCAATTAAGATGTCTTTTCCTTGTTTTTCTTTTCTTTTTTAAAAAATTGTATTGTATTGACTAAGGCATTCAATCCAACATTCAATCTGGTAAAAATTCTTTAGTCCACCTAATAGTAAGATTATGTACCCATGTGAGTACTAACTACCATGCCGTTTGTTTTATTTATAAGTGTAAATTATTAAAAATGTATCTATCACATAGCTATGTAATTTCCTAAATTTATTATCTAAATTTCATTTAGTTTCCTAGTAATAAAACTGTGTACATTGGAAAAAACAGATATGAGCCCTGAATTTCTATACAGCTTCAATATACAGCTTCTAACTCGGTTGCCCTGGGTAGAGTGCCATAGTGGCCTATCTCACAACCATCTCAAATGCTTGTACTCAATGGATCTTTCTACCTCAGCCTCCTGAATACCCGTGACTGCAGGTGTGTGCCACAACACCCAGCTTGTTTATTTTTAATTTATTTGTTTTGTAAGGATGGGTGTCTCTCCCTTGCTCAGGCTGGTTTAGAATTCCTAACTCAAGCAATTCACCTACCTCAGTCTCCCGGCATGCTAGGATTACAGGCATGAGCCACCAAGCCCAATCCTACAACATGGCTAACTACAGTTGCCCTGTTTGGTTACCAAACACTAGATCTTACATATTCTATCTAACTGTATTTTAGTAATTATTAACCATTCCTCTCTATTCCCCCTCCCAGCTACTCTCCCCAGCCTCTGGCAACTATCCTTCTACTCTCTCTCTCTGAGTTCTTCTTCTTTTTTTGGCTTCCACATGTTAGTAAGAATGTGTGATATTTGTCTTTCTTTGCTAGGCTCATTTTACTTAACCTAATATCCTTCAGCTCCTTCCATGTTGTGGAACCTGATGAGATTTCATTCTAGTTTATGTCTGAATAATATTCCATTGTGTATATGTATAACATTTTCCTTATTCATTCATCCTTTGCTGGATGTTGACTCTAAATCTTTGCCATTATGAATAGTGCTACAATAAACACAGAAGTGCACAATAAACACAGATATCTCTTTGACATACTGATTTTCTTTTTCTTTTTTATATATACCCAAAAGTGGGATTGCTGGATCATGTAGTAGTTCTATTTTCAATTTCTGTTTTTAGTTCTTTAAGGAAACTTCATACTATTCTTATAGTGGTTATACTAATTTATGTCACTCTATGGCTAGAATACAATATAGGAATTCAATTAAGACATGATGAACTAAAATTGAAGAAGCTAAAGACAACTAAAGAAAAATAATTGTCTATAGGAAAAGTAATAATAGGTGTCTTTATTCAAAAGGTAAAAGATGAAAAAAAAATTCTTTTTTGAGGCAGAGTCTTGTCGCCCTCTGTAGAATTCTGTGGTGTCATAGCTCACAGCAACCTCAAACTCCTAGCCTCAAGCAATTCTCTTGCCTCAGGCTCCCAAGTGGCTGGGACTTACCAGAGCCTGCCACAATGCCTGGTTATTTTTAGAGACTTGTTCTTTCTCTTGCTCAGGCTGGTCTGGAACTCCTAAACTCCAATGATCTACCCACCTCCACCTCCCAGAGTGCTAAGATTAAGGGCATGAGCCACTGCACCTGAGAAAATGAAAATTTTTTTAAAGCTAAAAGATTTTTATATTTAACATCTCAAGATCCTAGTATTAAGTATAGTAAATGGTAAGTATTCAATATATATTTTAATGAGCTTACTGAATGCTGGACTTTATCTGGAGAATGACATAATTTGAGAACTTATGAATATCAAATTCAAGAACAATGATCTCTTTCATCTTTTGTATACCATCTGAATATATATTGAATATGTATTAATTATATCTTATTACTTATAATCAATACATTAAGTTTTTAAAATATTACAGAACATATGGGTGATGTAATAGACAGTAAAGAATAATTTAAAAATCTAATTTTTTAAAGAGCTAAATCAGATAATTACAGTATAAGTTGAATTTCCAGGAATAAGGCATTATTTTAAACATTTAAATTTATATTTGATGTGTCCAGAAATTAGATGAGGAGATAATAGCAACAACACTTTACAGCACAGAAAACACAACCAATTGGGACTCTGTAGTTGACTGTAATAAGTTAAATGCTAATATGGTAGTTATAAAAACTGAGCAGCAACCTGCTTTTCCCAGTGAGATGTTTCACAGGTTCCATAATTGGCAGCATGAGGTAGGTCCAGATGAAGGCATAAAAATCAGATTGCTTGAAAGTTGGATTTCCTACTCCACAAAATCAACAAAAGGCTTTCTCTTGTCATATTAAAAAATTAGAAATTTAATCTCCCTTGAGGTTAAAAACTGAAAGTACCCAATTTTGTTATTCATGGCCATAATTTGTCCACAGTTGAGGGGAAGAATATCAGACCAAAAATAGGGGGATTAAGCAAAACCTTACTAGTTCTATTTGCCCCACTACAGGAAAAGTCAGAGAATGAATGAAATATATTCAGAAACCTCATCATTCCCCTTAAAAAGAACCTGAGGTATTCACATTATTTTTTTTCAGTGAAATTATCTAAGCAAATCACCACAAATACAGTCCACAGACAACACACATGGTATAAATCTTCAAATAGAGGAAATGCTTCATTTTTAAACATGCGTACAGGTCACAGACATAGAAGAATGTTATAATATTAAGCGGTGACAGTTTAGGGGAAAAAGTAACTTGGACAAAACAGAGACTATGAAGAGAGACAATAAAAATCAAAATAGGATCAAAACAAAACAAAAAATTCTCATGGTACAATGTGGGGAGTGGGCTGCGGCCGGCAAGGCCCGCACAGCCTGGGAAATGCTCAGGGAGCGAACAAAAATATGACCACTACTGGGAAATCTGGAAGAGCTGGGCACGGAGTGAAGGAAGAGAGACAAGGGTATATTGTCTGACAGTGTTCTTAAAGTTGGTTGCCTTTAATAGGAATATGATTGTTTTCTACCTAGACTTTGAGCTTGGAGCTAGGTATTTATTTCTTGATTAAAAAAAAAAAGTTGGTTTTTTAAAAAAATACAGGCACTTACAAGAAAAGCCCAAGTTAAGTTGTGCCTGAAAACCAAGAATGGTTAAGGTCCCTAATAAGATAGATGAATATTTATATGTTATGTATATAACAACTAACAGACTAACTAATGAGAGTTTTCTTCACTACAGAAGAAGCTCAGTGGTTTTCAGGACAGAGATGATGTTAAACAGAAAGTGAATATGAAAACTGTTATTTTATGACTTTCCTAAAGCAGAACACAGATTTATTTTCCCTGAAAGCAATGTATTTTTTTTTTGCATGTATGTGGATCCAAACAATTTATAAAAACCAATTAGTTGGAAATTTTTATATATTGTCTGATTTGAAGCCACTAACCCCTTTTAGTGTCTCAGGTTTACAATTTCAAAGTCAAGGATAAAAATAATCACACACTGAGTGATATTTAATGGGTAATAAAAGTACAATTTGAACAGAGAATTAGTAGTATAACCTTTAAGTTCAGGCTCTCCTAGGTGTAATATATAGCCTTAGGAGAAATAGCAAGTAATTAATTGTCTAATTTCAAGTTTTGTCTTTTCATCTAACTCTTTCATCTAACTCTGTTCCCTTTTCAGAGAAGTAGCTATGTAATTACAGAATTAGTGGGACAAAACTACCATCTCCAAGTAATTGTAATGAAGAAAAACTCCAGAAAACTGAGTTTATGTCATGTATTGATTTTCTATACTTTGTCTTTCTCATTCTCTAATGGAAATGAGAGAAATGTATTTACCCTTTAGAGAAGTTTATGTCATTATTCTTTTGAAATATCATGATTAGCAGGCTAAGAAGTTAATAATTAGGTTTAAATAGAGCATAAAATGGCATTATGATTTTAATGCAGTAATAGCATATTTTACAAAAATATGATTTCGAATTTTTTTCTCTTAAAAAACCTCATGAAAAAAGGAAAACTTCACATTTGTTCAGAAATTTTATCAGTAGAGGGAAAAGATTTTTATTTGGCTATAGTAGATATCTCAAATAATGCATTAATATGCTGCAGTTTTGAACACTCCTTGCTTATATGTTTAAATAATCTAAAATTTTGCATAAAAATATAAAACTGTGGATTATTATTTAAAACAAATGTAGAAAAAAAGAGCATTCTTAAAGGATAAATAACTTTGCTTTTATAAAAGTAAACAAATTTGATAAAGTTTATTGTGAGCATGTATGTCTCTGTTAGTCAATCTAATTCAAAATGAATGAATGTTTATTGCTTATAAAGTTCATGCAACATATATGGCAAGTTGTTCTGGGCATAGTTACTTGCCTATGTGACTATCAGGTATATAGTATGGATTGACAGAAGAAATGAGTTCTATTTTATTCTACACTGTTGAGTAATTGCTAACAATAGTGTATTTTTTATTACAAGATAGCTAGAAGATTTTGAATGCCACAATCACAAAGAAATGATAAATATTTAAAAACGTAGTTATGCTAATTTCCCTGATTAAATCATTGTATCATGTATACATGTGTTGAAACATCACTCTGTATCCCATAAATATGTACAATTGTGTGGTCATTATAAAGAAAATAAAACTTTTACAATAACCTCAGAATTATATCAAGATAAATAACTGAATATTATGAATAGCACAGATCGTTTAACCATTATTTCCAAGAGTGATATTTCTTCTCAATTCTATTTATATGCTGATTATTTTCCATAATTACTGGTCCATTTGCCATTGTGTTTTAATCATGTATTATAAATGTGTATTCTTGACTAATTTTCATCTGTATTATAAAAATCCTTTCCAAAAGTCAGTATCATGCAATTCAGGAAAAATACTTGTTTTAACACTAGGAACAAAAATGTAGCTGATTTTATCTTGTGAATAAGCAGTTTTGACTTTCAAGGAGCAAAATTGATAATGCCATTTATCATTAATAATAATGAAACCTGACAGACTCATATTTAACAGTTATCTGAAAATACTATGTGCTATTTCTAATGAAGCAAGTTGATCAGTTATTACAGAAATATACTTTCTATATGCTAAAAGAGAAATACAATGTTTAGAATACATTTTGGACTTTGGGATCTTAGAATTGCTCTTTGCTTCTGGTTTTGTATTTCACAGGATTTTTTTTGTGGTTTTTGGCCCGGGCTAGGTTTGAACCCACCACCTCCGGCATATGGGACTGGCGCCCTACTCCTTGAGGCACAGGCGCCGCCCTATCACAGGATTTTTTTAAAAAACTCATAGGGCCAATAGGGTAGGAAATTTTATAGCGCTCAAATATTCATGACTATCTTGTATATTTTTTTCAAATTCTTGATACTCTTAATATTCTCTTCCTCTAGTCTTACTGTCTTTCAAGCCTTTCTTTTCCCTCAAACTAAGAGGCATTTCTTATATCATCCTTTTAAAATATCTTTTAATTATATTATAATTAGTAATAAAAGATATTTTAATCATTAAAAGACCCTTTAAAAATATAATACATAAATGATAATTGAAAGATATCTTCAAAATCTTTTAGTAATTATCTTTTAATAATAATTAAATGATATATTTTAAAAGACGATATTTTAAAAAGTCTCATATATATCTCCTCTACAGAGAAAACCAAAATAGGGAGGATATAGTCACATTTTCAATAACTCATCTGAGTGAAAACAACATTGGAATTTCATAGAGGAGGTACAGAAAACACCTAAACCAAGGAGGGAGAGAGAGGAAGTCAGAGAGCCCTGAGAAGCTTCCAGAGAACGGTAAGTGGAAAACTCCCTGCTGTAACACATTCCCACTGTGAACTCCAGGAATCCTAGCCATACAGGACCTCCTGAAACTTGTCAGTCCTGTGACTAACCCACACAGTAGCATTGCTCCACAGGTCACACTCATGGAGTCCCACACATCCCCTGATTGTTAAGCAGTTACAGCAAGACCCCACTTTGACAGACACGCCTCTATCAGAGTACATCTTTCCCTGGGGCTTAACAGCCATGTCTATCTCCATTCCTACATCCCCACTGACATTCCCTGTTTGCAGCTGACAGCACTGTTGGCTTCTGCCACCAGGAATAAAGCACAAATGACTGGCATTGGCCCAGTGCTCGTGGCAGCAGAGCCACCATGCATTTTTACACTTTATGAAAATAGACTTCACTGCCCACAGCTGCCACCACTGTAGGCTATGACTGCCAGGGCGTATGTGCCTATGGTTATAGCCATTGGAGGAAACCCTAACTTTCCCAGTAGCAGGACCACAGCATAGTTATTCTCGTCCCATGCAGGCATTCCTCTAGAGACCTGGCGATCACCTTCTGCTGCCCACAACAGCAAACAGCTGCATATATCACTGGGGGTACTTGAGGACAAGTCTGCCTGGCACAGCTCCACATATCTAAAAGCCTGAGAATGCTGTCTGAGAATCTGGGGAATTGCCCAGCCTAGAGTGTCCCTTTGGCATCTGAGTATTCCCTCTAGGGGCCTGAGGATAGGCCCACTCCATCTAGTGCAACCACCATAGCTGGAATCCACTCACTAGCAAAACCTGCCAACATAGTTACTGGCCCATCCAACCCGTTACAGCTACTGCCATCAGCAGTGCAGAGTGGTTGGGAACCAGAGGTTTTTACTGTCATGGCTACTACCATTGCCCACATCACACCTGCTGGCCAGGGGCTCAAGTACCCATCCATTCACCTGGCCGCTGCTGCCACTACTAGCTCATGAGCAAGCTGCCTGTAGTGGAAATAATTCACCTTCACAGACCTGCTGACACTGGAGGCAGCATAAACTGCCTGGGGCTGAAGGACAGGCACTTTAAACTCAATGCTGGTACTATTGGGACCTGATATGTGCCTACCTGGTGTCCTAGTCCCCAGCAAAACTTTTCCACAGCCTCCAATAACAATCATACGCAAAGCAAATCACAGATACCACTGACACAGCTGATAGATAAAGAAATTATACAAAGAATACATTGTTGCATACACCCAGAATAAAAGTCAAAATTCCATTCACAACCAACACCACAGATACATCTTCAGGAAAACATCTTCTCCTCTGAAAGATAATACAAAATTTGTGTATATAGCAACATAAAGGCACAAGACAAATGAAAAGTAGGGAGCTATGACACCTATTCCCACATAAGTTCATTGGTGGGAATGTGGCCAGGGTGCTCTGAAGCAGGCTTATTCCCAGGAAGCTGGTGTGAGGGCCAGGGCCAGCCCTGCCTGCCCCCACCATGCCCCCCGCATCCCTGCCAGTAGATCCCTCTGCTTCCTGGGCTGCCTCATCTCTCATGCAGCTGGCTTCATTCTGAGGCCCCGGACAACAACTTGAGTAGGAAGTGTCCCCTGATGATACCCTAGAGAAGTTCTCTGCATTTACATTTCTGTTTAATGACTGGATTGTGACCTCCTTGAACCATCAGACCTTGGGCACTCACTAATGTCAGACTGAATGACACCAGCCTTTCCCAAACTTGCATATCCAATGAATCACCCAGGAGACTGGTTAAAATCAGACTCCTGACCTACACGCTGAATACACTGAGTCAACTCTCCAGGAGAAAGTCCTGAGTATCCATGTTGTCAAGAAGCATCTCAGACAGTTCTTCCCACTAGCAAATTAGGAAAATTAAATGAACTCAACACTGGAGGGTTGGACAAATCTTAGGCTCAAAATTATAATCTATTATGTGGTCAAGTACCCTAAAGCTTGTGTACTTTGCTGCTAGACACTCTTGTAGACAGAATCTTCATGGGAACTAAGGCCCAGATCACAATGTTGGGCTGCTGGTAGAGCTAAGTCTGCCAGACCCCAGCCCCAGGATCTTCCTCTTCATCACAGTGCCCCGGGAGCCTCAGAATGTGGCCAGCTGTGTAGGAGATGAGGCGACTGGAAAAGGCAGGGGTCTACCATCAGGAGTTTGGGGCAGGCAGGATTGGCCCTGGCCTCTCACACCAGCTTCCCAGCTTTCTCAGTTAAGTGGCTTTGGCAACAGTTCCACCAGTGAACATGGATAGAAATAGAAAATGAGAAGATGTGGGGATGAGGGCACACCAGGAAGGAACAGGTGAGGGAGGTCAGGTGCTCAGGTCATCCAGACCACTCTCACCTGCTGCCTGGGCTCACTCCTGGCCTCTCTGTAGTAGCTGGACCTGAATCCTGTGCCTTTCATAAGAGGAGGCACACCGTGTGGCCACTTCCACTTTCCTTTAGCCAAGGTCCTGATTCTAACTGTTATGTTGCTGTGGTGGCAAGTTACAATTCCAAGATAGTAGTAGTGATGATGTTCACTTCAATTGGTCAGATGGGCTGAAGGCTCCTGCAACTGTGGTGCTTGTCCAGTGACAGAATGTCTAGGGATGGGAGTAGTGTGGGGGCAGAGGGCAATTACCTTACTCTAGAGAAATATTTTGTATACAGATATCATTATTGCTTTCTAGAATTACACATTTAACACATAAACATAAATAAAAGAGATAAAACATTTATATAGGTACAGAATTACTGCTACCCATATAGCAGTAATTTTATTTTTCCCTCAAAAAATGTAAACAAAAAACTGTGCATTATACATGGCAACGTATGTTACATTGTGAAAATGACCACCTCTTCAAAAAGTGGTTCTGGGATAGTTGGATACTCTCACTGTAGACAAAACCAATTAAAAATTTAAATATGAGACCTAAAAAGTAGGAACCTATTCAAGACATTGATCTGGGCAAAGATTTAATGATTAAGACCTCAAAAGCACACTCAATAAAAACCAAAAATGAACTGTATTAAACCATACCTTCTGCACAGCATAAGAAACAATAAAAGAGTGAACACACAGCCTGTCGAATGGGAGGAAAAAATTTCAAATTATTCTTCTGACAAGAAATAATCAGTGTATAAAATGCAAACAACTAAATGATAAAATAACAATGATAATAATAATTGCATTACAAATTTGGCAAAGGGCATAAATATTTCTTGAAAGAAGACATACAAATGGCCAACACATATATGAAAAAAATGCTCAACATCACTAAACATCAGGGAAATGCAAATCAAAACTGCAGTTAAGTATCATCTTATTCCACCTAGAATGGCTATTACTAAAAAGATAAAAAATAACAAATGTTGACAATGAGATAGGGGTAAGGGACCATTTACACAGTTTTTTTCAGAATGTACCCTAGTGTAGCCTCCATGGAGGACAATCTGGAGTTTTCTCATAAAAAACAAAAATAGAACTACTATATGATTCAGCAATCCTACTACTGGATATTTATCAAAAGTGGGGGTGGGGTGGAAACTAGAATGTGAAAGTGACATATTCACTCCTATGATTATTATATTACTGTTCACGATAGAGAAGAAGGGAATCAGCTTATGTGTCCTTCAACTGATGGATAAATAAAACTTGGCATCTGTACACAATGGAATAGTATTTAGCCATAGAAAAGCAGTAAATCCTGTCATTTGCACCAACATAGATAAAATTAGAATTCCTTATGTTAAGTGACATAAGCAAGGTACAAAAAGATACCACATATTCTCATTCAGATATGGGAGTGACAAAAGTCTTTATTTGTGGTGGAAATAAATGATAAATACCAGAATCTAGAAAGTATGGATGGGTGGGTGGAGGGCATGAAGAGAAGTTATTAATGGGTAGGAACATACAGTTAGAATAAATACATTCTAATGTTTGATAGCAAACAGTTAATAAGAATGTGCTATGTATTTTATTTATTTATTTTTTATTAAATCATAGCTGTGTACATTCATGCGATCATGTGGCACCATACACTCGTTTTATATACAATTTGAAACATTTTCATCAAACTGGTTAACATAGCCTTCCTGGCATTTTCTTAGTTATTGTGTTAAGACATTTATATTCTACATTTACTAAGTTTCACATGTACCCTTGTAAGATGCACAGTAGGTGTGATCCCACCAATCACCCTCCCTCATCCTCCCCCCTCCCTTCCCCTTTCCTCATATTCTTCAGTTATAATTGAGTTATAGCTTTCATATGAAAGCTACAAATTAGTTTCATAGTAGAGCTGAGTACATTGGATACTTTTTCTTCCACTCTTGAGATACTTGGCAAAGAAGAATATGTTCTAGCTCCATCCACGTAAACATGAAAGAGGTAAAGTCTCCATCTTTCTTTAAGGCTGCATAATATTCCATGGTGTACATATACCACAATTTATTAATCCATTCATGGATCGATGGGCACTTGGGCTTTTTCCATGACTTAGCAAGTATGAATTGGCCTGCAATAAACATTCTGGTACAAATAGCTTTGTTATAATGTGATTTTTGGTCTTCTGGATATATACCTAGTAGAGGAATTGTAGGATCAAATGGCAGGTCTATTTTTAGATCTCTAAGTGTTCTCCAAACATCTTTCCAAAAAGGAACATATTACTTTGCATTCCCACCAGCAGTTTAGAAGTGTTCCCTAAAATAGCTAGAAGAGAGGCCTTAAAATGTTTCCAACACATAGGAATGATAAATGCTCGAGTTGATGAATATGTGAAATATCCTGATTGTTCATTGATTTCTATTACTGTAATAAAAGGTCACATATACATTATAACTATTTACGGAGATTATATATCAATAAAAAGATAAAAATGTGTGCCAGAACTAGTACTGAGAAGACACATGAAATGAGAATGCCAATGTTGAAGTATTAATTATACCAAGGATAAAGATACAACTCCTGTAGCCAAATTTAAACATAAATCCCAGGGCAACTGAATGTTCATTTATTTGCAAGTAAGATAAAAAACCTTAGCTAACAGAGTCAGAACTCTTCACATGAATCACAGTGTGATTATGCAAATGAAGCAAACATGTTCTTTAATCTTTAAAAATGTCACAAAAAGTCATCCAATATTGTTACTTAAAGTTGATTATGTGAGTTTTTATTTTGAATTGGAAAATGTACTTGTATTAAACTTTTACTAGATCTTAATATTTAATTGAAGTTATAATAATTTATGTACATTAATATGCTACTCAATAAGCCTTTTTGCTAAATCCAAGGTTGCTGGATTTTGTAAATCAAAATATTATAAAACAAACTGTTTCTGGACTTCTAATGCCAAGCAAAACCATATCAATCATTTTGCCTAGAGGAGACAAAATTATAACACTAAACGAAATATACAAAATAGCTGTTTTAAAAAATTCTTTAGCAGTTGGGAAACAAGCATTTTCTTTTAGAATTGCTAAACCAACGAAATCTATAGCTAAAGTTTCTGAGCTTCCTTTGGCTTTTCCAGCTCCATTTATGTTATTCCCTCTCAGAAGTACCAGAACCAGTCCTATTTTCCTTCCTTCTTGGGGAAATTTATACTACTTCACCTTTTCCCTTTAATTCCCCTGGATTTAACATAGATAGCTGTTTTCAAATATTAATACCTGTAATACCTTAACCCCAGATGTACAAGCTTCTTCCTTTAATTATTAACATTTATGCTACATGCACATTCACTTTTTCATCTTTCAGGATTTTTTTACTGAAAAATAAATACAGACAATTTATATTTTTATCACTTAGCTATTACATAGAATTAGTCTGATAGTAAGGCATGTGAATATTAATTTCTTGTTCACGTTGCTGATCTAACTGGGATGTGTACCTTCACAAGTGTTACTTCAACATCATCAGACTTCTAAAATGCTTATTATCCCTCCATCTCCTGCTGGTGTGAAAAGATGTACTTTCAGAGGATTTTTCCACTGAGCTACTCTCTTAGTGTTATGGTGCAACATGGAACAAGCTGATGTCTTCCACGGGATCTATAACACTTGATGGACCACTGTGCTGCTGAAACACTCCATGGTTTCAAACTATCTTGGAAATATTGGTGATTTCAAAGGAGCAAGACAAACTAGAATTCTAAATGAAAATTGACACAGGGATAAGGACTAAAAGCTTGACCATGCTTCAAAGTTAAAATCTAACATTCATTCCCTAACTTTCTTAATTCTTGTAAGATAGTATAATTAACAAAATACTTAACTTTTAATTCATAAAATTTTTGACAGAAACATTATTTTGAAAATTGCTAGCATCATATAATATATTGCTTTGTGTTTCAATTTCTTTGTTTTATTTGTGTTTCAAAATGTTGAGGGGGCACATAGATTTTTGGTTACATGGATTTTTTTCTTAATGTTCAAGCCACGGCTATAGATGTGCCTGTCACCCAAACACTTTTTATTGTACCTGTTAGAAATATTTTTTCCCCTCCTTGTTTCATTCAGTTGGAAAAATTACCTCATCTTGAAATTCAGGAATCAACAGGAGAAGTGTATGCGTGTGAATGATCATCACACTAGTGATGAGTATCAAATAGTGAAGTTCACCTGCCAATTTTAATCTCATCAAACTTATTGCAGTTTACCAAAAAGTATAAAACAATTGTATATACTATAACTTTATCATCCACAAAAAGACACTGCAAATAGTAGTAGCAATATCTGCCTCAGGAATCAGCTCCAATTCTGAAACAATGGTATGTTTTGTTGTGTGAAATAACTACTGGCCAAGGTTTCAACCCATAATCTGACTCCCTTTCAACCTATGATCTTTTTTAGGTAGAATAGATTATTTGGTCCCCAAATGCAAGAGGATTAATAAAATATCCTTTTAAAACATTAATCCCAGGGAAATTTGGAAAGTAATGCTCACCGCAATTTAGATTATTGTAGAATCCACAGTGCTCTCCGGTTTTAGTTCATATTTTCCGCAGCTCCTCTCAGCTAAAAAGCACCTTATTCCACCTTATTTCCTGCTGAGTGTTATGTACAAAATACAGTCATACCATCTTGTTAAAGGGAATTGAGGTTTTGGACGACAGCTAATCGCAGTACCAACATATGAAAGAATAATGAATGTCATGATGAATTATGAGTTTCCTATTGAGGCTATAAAGGCTGTTTTAGTTTGTTTATTTTTTTAAGCAAAGATGAGCAATGTTTCAAGAAATAAGTAAGAGAACTAGCCATTAAAACATGGACTTGGAGTTTCTCGTTAGAGAGAGATAATGAAACTCAAAATTATAGTCATTTTAATAGTGACCTGTGCTTAGGTCCACTTATAATCTAATCATATTTCTGTCAAATAAGCTTGCTTAATGTTTCTTACTACTTCTTCCCAAATGCATCTGTTCTACACCTAAATAGTTACACTGACTTAAATTATAAGTTACAGAAGGAGTTTATAGTCTTACTATAAAACTAGAACAATCAGCTGTGCCTCTAGGTTGCTTGAGGCAGATGTCATCTCAAATGACTTGAAAGGGATAATGACCTTCTGGGACCTTGACATTAATCATATACCCTGAATGAAATATGCCTCTTTGGAAAACTCTTTATTTGTCCAATATTGGAAAGTAACCTTCTTGTAAGAAAGTTAAATCCCAGATTCCCAAATGCCTTGGCCTTCTCACTTCATGCAAGAGTAGAGTGCAAAATGGTACAGATAAAATGCTACTTTTGCTGTTTATAAAATACTCTGAAGTTTGAAAAGCACTTCTTCCTCTGTCCCCAAGGAAGTTTAAAAATAAGAAGGGGGTTAGCTAAAAATATTCAGTAAATAGTGAAGAGAGTTCATGGAAAAAAAAATGATCAAAAGTTAGTCAGATTAGTCAACTTATAGTAAAAAGTCAAGTCTCTTTTGCAGAACTCAAATAAGAATTATTTTATGTGAAAAAGATTATTTTACCTTTATTGGAAATGTAGAATTGAACATTTCTTCCACAGTCTTCTATCAAAAATATTTTCTTTCACTCTCCTATTGAATATATGATGTTTAATTAATTATGTGATTGTGGTTTCTTAAGTATTATTAGTGAAAATAATTCCCCTAATAGTCTTTTCCTTTTGGAGGATTTCGATAGGTTAAAAAAGTTATCCTTTTTCATACAGAGTATGTCAGATTCTTTTACAGTACTTAAAAATTATTCATCTTTCTCATATTAGAAGTATGCATGTTAAATTCTCTACAAACCTCCTCTCCCGCCACTTTCACTCACAATACTCACAATATTCCTTTCACCTGGAATATTTTTTTCATTTGATTTATGTCCTTAAAAATAATTGCTGTTTTCAAATTCTGAACTTTTTCTTTGATTCATCTCACAACAAAATAATCTCTTATTTTTCTGACAGTGTGCAGTAATTCTGTACAAATTTCTAAAAGCTTAATATACATTTATTTATAGGATTTTGTCACTTACCAAAATATAAATTCTTTAAAGATAATAGCATATCCTGATTTGTGTTACCTACATGATCTAGCAGAAATATACAGAAACATGAGTAGGAAAGAACTTTCATTTTCCATTCAAATTCTTCCTCCTTACTGTGTCATTAAAATCATTTTTCTCTGAATTTTCCATTATTAGTAAATCAATGATGTTAATGCCTTTTTCAAAACTTGTCTTTAATAATTAACTATGATAGCCTGCAGACACTGAAAATTCAGTCTTTAAATATTTATTCCTTTCTCATAGAAAATATACTCCTTTTATATTATATTTATTGGATAAATGAACAATAAAATTATTATAATGTATTACTTATCTCTATTCCTGAGAGGGTACAGAATTTGCAACTGGGAAAGATGTTTGGAATTTCTAGTATTTACAAAATATTTGGAAGAGTAAGATGAATTTTACCGGACATAGGAACTTATGATTTAAGAATGTCAGTTTGTTGTTTATCTTCACTCAAAGCAAAACAAAGACAATGGATTAACTAATTTCTTCTGAGTGTGTTACTAAAAATGTAAATAAAAATAAAAATGTAAACGAAATTGAGAGATTTCAAAATGAATTATACATTAACAGCTTTTGCAATTCAGTTTTCATTTTTTATTTTTTAAATATTTAACTTTTCCATAATCAATGTAATCTGTCAATCAAAATTTCTTTCATTCTCCTATTGAATGTGTGATGTTTAATTAAAACTCATACATTAGAATTATTTCCTGAAAATCTCAGATTTAAGCAGACAGAAAAGAAATTTCTAGCTTATTCTTTCTCTTAAGTGAATCCAGAAAATGATGTGTGCACCATTGCTATAAACACTCTACTACATATCCTGAAACTCTTCCTTCCTTTAATATCTTCTTAACTTTGTGAACCACGGTATATAATTTTAACACTTTTTAACTTAATATCATTCATGTTTGTTTCTTGTGATTAAAGAACTGTAAATAAGTAACAAAATAAGAAGCTCCAGTATCAACTTTACAAAGCAATGGCCAATTCTAATCGTATTTCCATCAGTAGAGTTGATTAACAAATTGACTCAGTTCTTCCAGTATAAAAACGAGTTTCTCATAAACTGATTCACACTCTAATAATGAAATCATGGTTTTTTACTTCTGCGTTTTCTGAAAAGTATTTTTAAATGTACTGCCTTCACTGAAATACCACACATTTGTATTACAAGTAACTAGGACTTGTGAGAATTGCAAATACATCTGGCACAAAGTAGTCAGATACCAAATTATACTTCAAATGATCAATCATTATAATTATCATTAATAATTCTGCAGATATTCCTTGTTCTAAAAAGCGCATAATTATAGCACCTCCTCTTCTTTGAACTGCTATATCCCTGTTCAGAGAAAACAATCATTTTTTTTTGTTCTTTTTCTTTTTTTTTTGAAACAGTCTCACTCTGTTGCCCCAGGCTCAAGTGCTGTGGCATCAGCCTTGCTCACAGCAACCTCAAACCCTAGTGTTAAGCGATCCTCCTGCCTCACCCTCTTGAGTAGCTGGGACTAATGGTCCTTGCCACAATGGCCAGCTAATTGTTCTACTTTTCTTAGAGAGGGGTCTTGCTTTTACTCAGGCTGATCTTGAACTCCTGAGCTCAAGCGATCTTCCTACTTTGACCCGCCAGAGTGCTGGATTACAGATGTGAGCCACCATGCCTGGCCTCATGTGCTTTGGAAAGTGAGATTGAGTGAATAAGCTGCTGAAAGGTAGATGTACTTTATTTATTTGTGATTTTTTCATTAATGTCACATAATAGATATTTAATAACTATTTTTATAGTTAGTAACTATTCCAGGGTAATTAAAAAACTAACTATATTATTATTAGTATTTTATGCTATATACTCTGTAGTTCTAAATTTAATATATTTGTGATCATCCAAGATTTAAGATACAGATAAATACATAATTAGCAATAATGCAAGTACTTTTTATTTATTTTATAAGTTATTAGGCAGTCTGCTCTCTGTAATTTCTTTTCTATTCAGACAAGGGTTGTGGGTTTTGATCATGAACTCTTGTTAAGAAAATAACAACTCTGTAGAAATATGTCAGAAATGTCATGAAAATAGTTTACAAAGTTATAACACTTTAAGGGAAATGTTGTGAAGATTGAAATTCTGCATACACTTAAAATTGCCTGAGAAATATCCTTGCCTTCATGTAGTCACTGAGATGTAAGAAAAACCAACAGCAGTAGTAACCAGATGATGACAGCGTTACCTTCCCACCTCCACAGTATTTTATTTTTTTATATAAGTCAATGCAGTTAGGTAATGCTGTGTCGTAGGTCACTTACTTTTACAAAAGTTTCTTCCTTTTAACGATGTCTTTTTCACTGGCTTATTTTAAGATTTTTTTTCCCCCATTGCTTTCAGTATGTGTGCCTGTGATGTGCCTACACAGAATTTTCACTGTGTTTGGATTAGAGCTGCTTAGATCTCTAAGTCAGTATTTTCTCCCAAATGTGAAATGTTTTCTGTTAGCATATCTACAAATGTTTCATTTCTTTTTTCTCTTCCTCTTTTTGGGACTACAATTGTAAGGCACATTTGTGTATTTATGTATCTATTTATTTATTTGCTTTTTCTCTCTCTAATGAGAGAGAAAAATACATCAAATAAATTGATGTATTTTCAGAATCATTAATTTTTGCGGAGGGCAGTTGTCTTTAACCTTTCATTGAGCTCAGTTAGTAAAGCTTTATTTCTTTAATTTATTGGACATTTTAGTTCTAAAATTCCAATTTTGTCCTTTTCATTTCCTGTTGAAAATCCTCCCATGTTCATGCATTAAACCCATTTCCCTTAATCTTTAGGCATCATATCCCTCAATTCTTTGAATATAGCTTAATAGCTTCTCTGAAATTCTTTTTTGCTGAATCCCAAATTTTGTATAACTTTGAGTCCATTTTATTCAGAATTTGTTTTTCACTGAAAGGTGCCATGCATGGAACTTCTGTTGAAAACTGAAAATTATAAATAATATATTGTAGCATATGTATATTCTCAAAATTATGTTTTTTTTTTTTCTGGTAAATAGCAACTTTATCTAGACTTAAAGAAAATGCTAGCTTTATCTTTGAAGCATTATCTGCTCAGTTATTATGCTTTCCAGATGTTTTGTTCAAAGCTTGGCCTCTTCAGGAGTCTTTGTGAAACAGGTTAATTTGCACTGGTTACCAACTTGCTGTAAGAGAGAATATCCATAAATATAAATTACATAGACTATGTTTATTACCTTGCAATAAGAGAGAACACTCATGAATAAATTACATGAGTGTGTTTATTACTTGAGGTTAGATAGTAAGAACAAAACAGAAGGCTAGGATTCCTTGTAAGGCAATCACTCAAGCTTGAGAAAAGCTGCCAGGGGTATATCGAGTTTTGTGTTACATGCATCCCTTGAACTGCAGCAAATGTACCCTGCCTGACATGAGTTTATACCCATGGGTTATAACAATTGCCAGGATAAAGCCCAAGTGCCCAAATTGTGGTGTATGTATACCATGGAATATTATGCGGCCTTAAAAAAAAACTGGAGACTTTATGCTTACATGGATGGAGCTGAAACATATACTTCTTTGTAAAGTATCTCAAGAATGGAAGAAAAAGTATCCAATGTACTCAGTACTATTATAAAACCAATTTATAATCACTCACACTTTCATATGAAAGATAAAACACATATAGCCCAGAATGAAGGAGGGAAAAGGAGAGGGGAAGGAGGGGAGATGTTGGATGGAGGGAAGGTAAATGGTGGGACCACACCTGTGGTGCATATTGCAAGGGTACATGTCAAATCGGTTAAGTGTAGAGTATAAATGTCTTAATACAATACCTGAGTGAGGTGAAGACTATGTTAACCAGTTTAATGTAAGCATTCCAAATTGTATATGAAGTCAGCATATTGTACCCCATAAATGGATTAATGTATAAAAAAAGCCCTGAAGGAGGGTGGCACCTGTGGCTCAAAGGAGTAGGGCACCGGCCCCATATGCCGGAGGTGGCGGGTCAAAGGGTCAAAACCCAGCCCCAGCCAAAAACTGCAAAAAAAAAAAGGACAAGAGAAAAAAAATCCCTGAAGGAACATCCTGTCGTTCAGTTCTTCTTGAGAACTACAAGTGAGAACAGAAGAACTGGGATGGTCCAAGGCCAGCTGGAGAAACATCTGTGTCCACTGTTTTTGTTTACTTTCTCTTGAAACCTAATAGAGACAGAGGTTATGCACTCAGCTCCTAGTATCCATGGGTTCTGCATCCATGCATTCAAACAAGTGTGGGTCAAAAAATTCCCCCAGATTGTGTCTGTACTGAACATGTGCAGACTTTTTTCTTTGCATTGTTCCCTAAACAATACGGTAGAACAAGTATTTACATAGCATTTAAATTGCATTAGGTATTGTAAGTAATCCAGAGATGATTTAAAGTAAGCAGGAGGGTATGTATTTGTCCAAATACTACACCATCTTTTATTAGGGACCTGAACATCTGCAGATTTTGATATTCACAGAAGGTCCTGCCATCAATCCCCTAAAGATACAGAGGGACGACTACTCAACATTTGAAGCAAAATCATTCTGCTATTCCCTTATTTCTAGGTATTTGTACCAATTTCCAGATTCTCCACAAACTATTGGTTCCTTTCTCCTGAATCACAAATTATTAGACATCAGCTTTCACTGTCCAAGCTGTATCTGGTTGGGGAATGTTATCAATTAATAGGGGAACAAATACACAGAACTCTTCCGGCACAGTTTTATCTAACAAGGTTGGATATTCCTTGGTCTCTGTGTTCTTTCAAACTGAGATCTCTGGGGCATAGGTGTAGGTTAGTGGCCATTCAGAGATTTAAATAGTTTGTGCTGTGATGATGGATCACACCCTTTCTGTCCTCTTTTCACTTGCCAGGAGGGCCCTCTTAAATTATTTAAGCTTGACCTATTTTTCTATCATCTTGAGCTGGTAAAGCTTCAGTGTTTCAATGCAGTTTTTCTCTTTTGTAGCCAAGCTAGTTAGAGAATACATTCTGTAAAAAAGACTCTAACATGCATTCTTACTCATTCATGTTGCAGCCTTTCAAAAGTAAACTCTCTCCCAACTTCTGATTTTTTGGTATACTTTCTTCTTTAACAAGTTTTTTTAATTCATATATTCTGTATAAATGTTATAATCTTTGCTCCAAGAAGTTTTTACATGACTATTTTACATACCATTACTACCATAAATAATGAATATTTATTTATTTATGTATGTTTTCAGAGTGTATTTATTGAGCTGCCACATTATGTTCAGACTGTTTGAGAGCCTTGAGAAATGTATCTATGAATGGAATAACCAAAACTAATAATAGATCATTGAATTATATATATTTCAATGGTATATTAGATTCTGGGGGAGGATAAATAATTCAGAGTTAGAGATTTAGAATGTGGAAGTTGGAAGGGTAACAATTTCAAATATTATAGTCATGCTAGGTTTATTGACAAGATAACATTTGAACAAAGTATTGAGGAAGTCCAAGGAATTAACAATATGAATCTAGGGTATAAAGAATTTAGATAGAGGAATGAGGCAGTTCAAATATTATTAAGCAGTATCATGCCTAAAATGTTTGAGAAAAAAAAAGGCAAGAAGACAAGTGTGATTGGTAGAGAATGGTTAGTGATGATATCAGGGAGCAAATGAGTGCCAAATAAAGTAGAGCTTTGAAATTCTTTGAAAGACTCTAGCTTTATTCTCAGTGAAATAGGAATTAAAGCTTATTGCTACCAATTCATGTTCTGATAGAATTATTGTTGTGAATGTATTTTTAGGTTTATTTGTGTTAGAGAAGCTCTGACAGAGAGAAAGCAGGTAGGAGAAGGGGGAGAGAGAGAGAGGAAGGAAGGAAAAGTGCAAGAGAGACAGAGATCAACATTTTGATGTCTGTCCTGTACGAAAACTCTGTTGATATCCTTATGTGGTATCAGGAGTGTAGGTTCTTACGTAAGAGTTTATCCATCCTTATTATAGTTTCATTACAATTTATTATACTTCAGTTTTTTATTTGCCCACATTATCTAATAGGCTACAAGCACTGGTATCTTTTTGAAGGTATTGTAGACATTCAAGAATGAATTGATTAACTTATTAACTGTCTGAATTAATGAACTCATTAAATGATTCTAAAACTTAGAGTAAAAATGATCCCGTAAAACATAATATATTAAAAATTAATTTTAAAATGATAACTTAAATGGAAATCCCATTGACTATTGTACTCCCACACACAAGGGACATAATTAGCATACAACAGTGAGGCAGCGACCATGGAATTGTAGCCATTAATCAGTGGGATCAAAAGGAATTGAGCAATTGAAAATTTCTTTTTTTTTTTTTTTATTGTTGGGGATTCATTGAGAGTACAATAAGCCAGGTTACACTGATTGCAATTGTTAGGTAAACTCCCTCTTGCAATCATGTCTTGCCCCCATAAAGTGTGACACACACCAAGGCCCCACCCACCTCCGTCCTTCCCTCTTTCTGTTTCCCCCCCTATAACCATAATTGTCATTAATTGTCCTCATATCAAAATTGAGTACATAGGATTCATGCTTCTCCATTCTTGTGATGCTTTACTAAGAATAATGTCTTCCACGTCCATCCAGGTTAATATGAAGGATGTAAAGTCTCCATTTTTTTTAATGGCTGAATAGTATTCCATGGTATACATATACCACAGCTTGTTAATCCATTCCTGGGTTGGTGGGCATTTAGGCTGTTTCCACATTTTGGGATTGTAAATTGAGCTGCAGTAAACAGTCTAGTCCAAGTGTCCGTATGATAAAAGGATTTTTTTCCTTCTGGGTAGATGCCCAGTAATGGGATTGCAGGATCAAATGGGAGGTCTAGCTTGAGTGCTTTGAGGTTTCTCCATACTTCCTTCCAGAAAGGTTGTATTAGTTTGCAGTCCCACCAGCAGTGTAAAAGTGTTCCCTTCTCTCCACATCCATGCCAGCATCTGCAGTTTTGAGATTTTGTGATGTGGGCCATTCTCACTGGGGTTAGATGATATCTCAGGGTTGTTTTGATTTGCATTTCTCTAATATATAGAGATAATGAACATTTTTTCATGTATTTGTTAGCCATTCGTCTGTCATCTTTAGAGAAAGTTCTATTCATGTCTCTTGCCCATTGATATATGGGATTGTTTGCTTTATTCATGTGGATTAATTTGCGTTCTCTATAGATCCTAGTTATCAAGCTTTTGTCTGATTGAAAATATGCAAATATCCTTTCCCATTGTGTAGGTTGTCTCTTTGCTTTGGTTATTGTCTCCTTAGCTGTACAGAAGCTTTTCAGTTTAATGAAGTCCCATTTGTTTATTTTTGTTGTTGTTGCAATTGCCATGGCAGTCTTCTTCATGAAGTCTTTCCCCAGGCCAATATCTTCCAGTGTTTTTCCTATGCTTTCTTGGAGGATTTTTATTGTTTCATGCCTTAAATTTAAGTCCTTTATCCATCTTGAATCAATTTTTGTGAGTGGGGAAAGGTGTGGGTCCAGTTTCAGTCTTTTACATGTAGACATCCAGTTCTCCCAACACCATTTATTGAATAGGGAGTCTTTCCCCCAAGGTATGTTCTTGTTTGGTTTATCGAAGATTAGGTGGTTGTAAGATGTTAGTTTCATTTCTTGGTTTTCAATTCGATTCCAAGTGTCTATGTCTCTGTTTTTGTGCCAGTACCATTCTATCTTGAGCACTATGGCTTTGTAGTACAGACTAAAATCTGGTATGCTGATGCCCCCGGCTTTATTTTTGTTACAAAGTACTGCCTTAGCTATGCGGGGTTTTTTCCCGTTCCATACAAAACGCAGAATCATTTTTTCCAAATCTTGAAAGTACGATGTTGGTATTTTGATAGGAATGGCATTGAATAGGTAGATTGCTTTGGGAAGTATAGACATTTTAACAATGTTGATTCTTCCCATCCATGAGCATGGTATGTTCTTCCATTTGTTAATATCCTCTGCTATTTCCTTTCTGAGGAGTTCATAGCTTTCTTTATAGAGGTCCTTCACCTCCTTCGTTAGGTATATTCCTAGGTATTTCATTTTCTTTGAAACTATGGTGAAGGGAGTTGTGTCCTTAATTAGCTTCTCATCTTCACTGTTATTGGTGTACACAAAGGCTACTGACTTGTGGATATTGATTTTATATCCTGAAACATGACTGTATTTTTTGATGACTTCTAGGAGTCTTGTGGTTGAGTCTTTGGGGTTCTCTAAGTATAAGATCATGTCGTCAGCAAAGAGGGAGAGTTTGACCTCCTCTGCTCCCATTTGGATTCCCTTTATTTCCTTGTCTTGCCTAATTGTATTGGCTAGAACTTCCAGCACTACGTTGAATTGTAAAGGTGACAAAGGACAACCTTGTCTGGTTCTGGTTCTAAGAGGAAAAGCTTTCAGTTTTACTCCATTCAATAAAATGTTGGCTGTGGGTTTGTCATAGATAGCTTCAATCAGTTTAAGAAATGTGCCACCTATGCCTATACTCTTCAGTGTTCTAATTGGAAAAGGATGCTGGATTTTATCAAATGCTTTTTCTCCATCTATTGAGAGGATCATGTGATCTTTATTTTTGCCTCTGTTAATATGGTGGATAACGTTTATGGACTTGCGTATGTTAAACCAGCCTTGCATCAGTGGGATGAAGCCTACTTGATCATGATGAATGACTTTTTTGATGATAAACTGTAATCTATTGGCTAGGATTTTGTTGAGAATTTTTCCATCTATATTCATGAGTGAGATTGGTCTGAAATTCTCCTTTTTGTTTGGGTCTTTTCCTGGTTTTGGTATCAGGGTGATGTTTGCTTCATAGAATGTGTTGGGGAAGATTCCTTCTTCCTCAATTTTTTGGAATAATTTCTGCAGTACAGGAATAAGCTCTTCCTTGAAGGTTGGATAGAATTCTGGAGTGAAGCCATCTGGACCAGGGCATTTTTTGGTTGGAAGATTTTTTATTGTTTCTTTGATCTCGGTGCTTGAAATTGGTCTGTTAAGGAGCTCTATTTCTTCCTGGCTGAGACTAGGGAGAGGGTGTGATTCCGAATATTGATTAATTTCCTTCACATTGTCAAATTTCTGGGCATAGAGTTTCTGGTAGTATTCAGAGATGATCTCTTGTATCTCTGTGGGATCAGTTGTTATTTCCCCTTCATCATTTCTGCTTGAGCTTACTAGAGATTTTACTTTTCTATTCCTCGTTAGTCTGGGCAATGGTTTATCTATTTTATTTATTTTTTCAAAAACCCAACTCTTAGTATCATTAATTTTCTGAATGATTCTTTTGTTTTCAATTTCATTGATCTCTGATTTGATTTTGGATATTTCTTTTCTTCTACTGAGTTTAGGCTTATATTGTTCTTCTTTTTCCAATTCCATAAGATCTCTTGTAAGATTGTTGATGTGCTCTCTTTCTGTTTTTCAAATGTACGCATCTAAAGCGATGAATTTTCCTCTCAAAACTGCTTTTTCAGTATCCCACAGGTTTTGGTAGCTTGTGTCTTCATTGTTGTTATGCTCAAGGAAGTTAATGATTTCCTGTTTTATTTCTTCCTTCACCCATCTGTTATTCAACAGAAGATTGTTTAATTTCCATGCCTTTGGGTGGAGTTGAGCATTTTTGTTAGAGTTGAGTTCCACCTTTAGTGCCTTATGGTCTGAGAAGATCCAAGGTAAAATTTCAATTCTTTTAATTCTGTTGATATTTGTTTTGTGTCCCAGGATATGATCAATTTTGGAGAATGTTCCATGGGGTGATGAGAAGAATGTATATTCTTTATCTTTGGGGTGGAGTGTTCTATATGCGTCTATGAAGCACAGTTGTTCTAGGGTCTCATTTGAATGTCTTATATCTTTGTTTAATTTCTGTTTAGAGGATCTTTCCAGCTCTGTAAGAGGAGTGTTAAAATCCCCTGTTATTATGGTATTATCAGATATCATATTGCTCAGACTGAGTAAGGTCTGTTTCAAGAATCTGGGAGCATTTAAATTGGGTGCATAAATATTTAGAATTGAAATGCCTTCTTGTTGTATTTTTCCCTTGACCAATATAAAGTGACCATCTTTGTCTTTTTTGACTTTAGTTGCTTGAAATCCACATGTACCTGAAAATAAGATTGCAACTCCTCTTTTCTTCTGAATTCCATTTACCTGAAAAATTGTCTTCCAACCCTTGACTCAGAGCTTTAATTTGTCTTTTGAAACCAGGTGTGTTTCTTGCAGACAGCAAATGGATGGCTTGTGTTTTTTAATCCAGTCAACCAATCTATGTCTCTTCAGTGGGGAATTCAAGCCATTAACATTTATGGAGATAATTGATAAGTGTGGTAGTATTCTATTTGTCTTATTTGGTGAGAGTCCATTGCTTAGTTTTATCTTTTGCATCAGTGTGGAGGTTAGGTTCTGTCCTTTAATTTCTGAGTTCTTACTGTGCTGCTGATCCATTGTGGTGGTCAGTGTGCAGAACAGGTTGAAGTATTTCCTGTAGAGCTGGTCTTGTGGTGGCAAATTTCCTCAATGTTTGTATATCTGTAAATGATTTGATTTCTCCTTCAATTTTGAAGCTTAGCTTAGCAGGGTAAGCTGGAATTCTGGGCTGGAAGTTGTTCTGTTTAAGTAGATTTAAGGTAGATGACCATTGTCTTCTTGCTTGGAAAGTTTCATTAGAGAAGTGTGCAGTCACTCTGATGGATTTGCCCCTGTAGGTCAACTGGCGCTTACTCCTGGCAGCTTGCAGAATCTTTTCTTTTGTCTTGACTTTGGACAGGTTCATCACAATGTGTCTTGGAGAAGCTCGGTTAAAGTTGAGGCGACCTGGGGTCCGATAGCCCTCTGAAAGCAGTGTGTCAGAATCTTTGGTGATATTTGGGAAATTTTCTTTTATACTATTCTCTAGTATGTCTTCCATTCCTCTGATACATTCTTCTTCCCCTTCTGGAATTCCTATAACTCGTATTTTGGAATGCTTCATAAAGTCCCATAATTCTGACAGTGAATGTTCTGCCTCTTTTACTGTCTGAGTTATCTCAAGAACTTTGTCTTCTACCTCTGAAATTCTTTCTTCTGCATGGTCTAACCTGTTGCTGATACTTTCCATTGCATCTTTAAGTTTCCTAATTGACTGTTTCAGTTCCTTCAGCTGTGCTATATCCTTTTTATATTCTTCATATAATTCATCTCTGATTTGATTCTGTTTTTGGATTTCCTTTTGGTTATTTTCCACTTTATTAGCAGTTTCCTTCATTGTTTCCATCATTTCTTTCTTTGTTTTCAACATGTGTATTCTAAATTCCCTTTCTGTCATTCCTAACATTTCTGCATAGGTGGAATCCTCTGCAGTAGCTACCTCATGGTCCCTTGGCGGGGTTGTTCTGGACTGGTTCTTCATGTTGCCTGGAGTTTTCTGCTGATTCTTCCTCATGTGTGATTTCTTTTATCTGTTTCCTTGCCCTAATTTTCCTTTCACTTCCTCTTGCTCTTTAACTTCTCGTGCCTGTGGACTAAGGTTACAGGACCAGAAGGGTAGAAGGTTGAAGAGCAAAAAAGGGATGAAAGAAAGGAGGACCGAGTGATAAGAAAAACAAAGAAAAATAGAGAAAGTAGAGGGGCCAGGTAAAAGGAATATTGACAAAAAAGAAGAGAGGCACAGAAAGAGGGAGACAGAGCAATATAGGTGTATAGTAGGGTACTTTGACACAACCTTAAAAAAACCCCACCTTCTGGGGGTGCCCAGTTGGGTGGTTCCCTTGAGGTCAGCAGCTCTTTGCTAACCTGATCAGACACAGTACCCCACCTCCACCAAGTAGAGAAGAAAGACAAAAATACTATAAATCAAACCAAAAGAAGAGAACAGAAAACTTTACGGGATAAAATTGGGTGGAAAACCAATAATAGCAGTAGAAACACTAGCAAAAATGAAGTTCTAATTATTGAAAAAGGCAGCAATGGGAAATCATAATTAAACTAGAAAAATTGAGAAAGAAAAAGGATCTGTATGGAAAAGGTTGAACTTAAAAAACAAAACAACATCAACAACGTCAAAATAAACAAAAAAAACAACCAAACTCCCCCCTCCAAAAAAAAAAAAAACACAACCAAAAACAAAGCAGTATGTATATGTTATTGAATATTGTCTGGGCAACACGTGGTCTTCTGGGGTATGAGATGTTAATCACAGTTCTGATACGACTGGAGGCTGCTGATTTCTCAAACCCCAGCAGGTAGACACCCTAAATCTCTCTTCAGCCCACTTAAAAGGCACTTTGAACTTGTTCACTTGCTGAGCAGAAGCTTTCCCAGGAAATTGCTTGTCGCTGGAATCACTGCTGAAGTGGCTATCCACTTACCCAGTGTGCCAAAACTGGTCTCACTCTGCCCCTGAGAGTTAGGGCTGCAAGGCGGCTCAGACCTTGCCCTTAGTCTACTCGATTGCTGGGTTACCAGCTCCCACCCAATTCTAACTCTGCGACCCTGAGGGCGGAGCTTGCTGGGGCAGATAGCTCACAATGGCTGCCTGTGACCCACAGCCAAACACTATTAGCTCCGTCTGGCTCAGCAGCTCAGATGGGGCCCTAGACAATGGCCAAAGTTCCCTGCACTCCCACTCAGGCTCTCCCGAAGGCAGTTCAACTGAGTGCCAAGTCCAAAGACACCAAAACAGTTCACAGATAAGGCCTTTCTGGTTTGCAGTCTCGCTGCTACTGAACTTACAGTTGCGGGCGGGTTTAGATGGATTGAACACACGTGACCACTTGCCGGTTTTCCACTGTTTTAGTCCTCCTCTTGGGGTCCAGAAGTCTCTCGCTGACTCCCTGTATCCTCGCAAGGGTGATGATAGGCAGATCCCACCAGCCAGATGCCTGGAGTCCTATCTCCCCAGACTCACGGTGCCCAGATGCAAGGAAGCTGTTACTCGGCTGCCATCTTGCTCTGCCTCTTGCAATTGAAAATTTCTTTTTTTTTTTTTTGTTGAGACAGGGTCCCACCCTATGCCCCTGAGCAGAGTGCAGTGGGCGTGGTTGCTCACCACAACCTCAGACTCGGGCTGCGGGCACCCCGCTGCCTCAGCTTCCGGAAGCCGCTGGGATTACAGGCGCTCGCCGCGGCGCCCGGCTGGGTTTTTCCATTTTTTTCACGAGTCGGGGTCTCACTGTCGCTCAGGCGAGTCTCGAACTCCTGAGCTCAAGCTATTCTCCCTCCTCAGCCTCCCACAGTGCTGGGATTACAGGCGTGAGCCACCGCACCCGGCAAAATTGAAAATTTCTTAACCAAAATAGTTGCAAATAATGCAAATATAATTTTAAAGAAAAACCATTCGTGATTTCATGTTACCTAAGATTCGTGAGAGTTTAGTAAAACAGGATTAAAAAGAAAACATACTACACACATTGTAGTTAGGGTGCATATCTAGCTAGGTTCAATTCCCAGCTGTGCTATTTACTAGCAGTGCTATTATAGACAATTTAAATTTGTTATGTACCGATATTTTAGACTTAAAATGGGGATGATGGTAGTCTACAAATTATAGATTAATTTTTAAAATTAAATGAATTATGGTGGTGGTCCATTGTGATGGTCAGTGTGGAGAATAGATCTAAGTATTTCCTGTGGAGGTGGCTTGTTGTGGCAAACTTCCTTAATGTTTGCATATCAATAAATTGTTTGATTTCTAACAAATGCAGTAAGTGTAACCTAAGTCTTTGTTCACTCAATGAATCCCAAACAATAGAAAATAAATTAGTTAATTGAAAAAAATAAATTAATTAAACATTTAGGAAATATGTGCCAAATGTTGAACCCTGAACCCTATGTTCATACATGTAGGTGTGTTTATGTGTCTCACTACATTGACTCAAAATCACTGTTAAGGCACAGGAGCTTAAAGAATATTTATTGCTATATATATTTTTTTCTTTCTACAAACTGACTTGATTTATAACAAGTAGATTTTCCTTGAGTTAATCTGTATTTTTACTACTTATAAGTACAATGTGACTCAAAATATTAAAAAATAAATTGATATTTTGCAAAACATGTAAGGAAGTTGGTGGGCCAGAGATATAGAATAGTCTTTTCAAATTTTTTTTTCAGACAAGAAGACAAATATGTGGTCATACTTCATGACAGGTGGTGAGCTGCTGTATGGCCAGTTTGGGTTATAATTCTGAGCTGTGTTTAAATTACTACGGAAGAGTAAGGTTTTTGAACTATTTGGGCTGAGATTGTTTTAAACATATTATATCACCTTGTGCTCTTAAACTTTTCACACCAAATTTCTGCTTTGTTGAAGCTTCAGAGCTGTATTTTGACATTTAAAAGGCAGAAGTACTCCAGAGGGATTCACTGGTAAAATCCATTAGTGAATTTGCTGATATAAAACTTGCATGATATTATAAATCTTTCATAGAGTGCTTTTGGAAAATGTGTGTTTCTGTCTTTGTGTGTGTGCATGCACTGGTGTGTGTGTGTGTGAGAGAGAGAGACAGAGAGAGAGAGAGAGAGAGAGATTAGATGAGGAGGGCAAATTGTATTACAAGAGTCTTCAGCATGAAGCTACAACATTACACTTTTTGACATTTAATAAAATAAGATCACAAAAAGCTGTATCCTCCGAGGCTTTGTTATTCCATCATATGGATAAATATCCACATGATAGATTTTGAGAAGCCATTTACAATTCCATTTTACTATATTTTATTTATTTATATGAATAAAATTTCACATAAATGTAAAAAGAATTTAGTAAAATTAATTTTACTTTCCTTTTCTGGAAACACTAATGCTACATATTGACTCTATCAACTGCAGATAACACCACCACTTCAAATCATTTCAGAGCATGGGTGCAGAAAATGAAGGTAAAGCTATATCTATTTGTATATTTTTATTTTATTTTCATCATCTCTATGTTCAGAAATAAAGCAGAGAGAAAAAATACAGTTTTTAATACAATTGGTTCCAACTTCTGTAATTAAATTTACAGTCTATGTGAGGATAATTTTGCAATTTTAAAAATTCAAAATTAAACCTCTAGCTTTGGAGGAAGTTGATGAGGGCTTCTTTTTTTCTGTTTGAAATAAACATGGTCATGAAATAAATGGTCATGAAATAAATTAAATCTGTAAAGACAAAGAAGATTAAAAAGAAATATGTGATCCAAATTGTTTGAATGCAGAATTTGCAGAATGTTTAAAGAAGAATTAACACCAGCTATTTACAATATCTTTAAGACAATAATGATACAAGATAAAGGAATCCTTCCCAACTCATTTCATGAGGTCAACATTGTACCAACACTATATCCAGCAAAATAAAATATAATAAAAGAAAAGAACAGAATATTGGCTTATTGTACCAATATTTCTTATGAGTTAAGTCTTTGGGAATAAAATTATCAAATAAAATTTAGTAATAATATGAATAAATAATGCCCCAATCATGTATGCATGGCTAGTTCAACATTCAAAAATCAACAAATATTATCTATATATTCATCAGCCTAATGACTAAAAAGCACATGACCATGACAATATCCATTAATGATAGATATTCTCAGCAAAAAAGGAATAACTCCCTCAATCTCTTAGAAAACACCTATGAAAAATCATAAGACTAACATGAAAATTAATGATGAGTATTTAATGCTTTCTTTCTGAGATCAAAAACAAACTAGGAATATCTATTCACATTCTTTCTTTTTTTTATTAAATCATAACTGTGTGCAATTATGGGGAAAATGTGCTGGTTTGATATACAATTTAGAATGTGCAGAATGCTTACATCAGAGTGATTAACATAACCATCATGTAATTTATTCATTATGGTAAGACATTTATACTATACTCTTAGTTTTGAAATGTACTTTTGCATTATGTATAATAGGTGAGGTCCCACCAAAATCCTTCATTCTCTCACCCTTCTCCCTCGCCTCCCCTCTGCTTCTTCTCCTCCCCTTGTTTTATCATTTATATGGAAGTGTAGGTGATAATATATTGGTTTCATAATAGTATTGAGTACATTGGATACTTTTTCCCCCATTCTTGAGATAATTTATTAAAAATAATGTGTTTTAGTTCCATTCATGTAAAAATAAAAGCTGTGAAGTCTCCATCCATTTTTATGGCTGAATAGTTCAGTGATATATATATATATATATATATATATCACAATTTGTTAATCTATTCATGGTTTGATAGGCATTTGAGTCTTCCATGACTTGGCAATTATGAAGTGGGCTGCAGTAAACATTATGGTGCAAATGTCTTTGTTGTAAAATAATTTTTGATAATCAGGGTAGATACCTAGTATAGTAATTGCAGGATCAAATGGTATGTCAATTTTTATTTACTTAAGAATTTTCCAGATTGCAAGAGGGACTTTACCTAACAATTGCAATCAGAGTAACCTGGCTTATTGTATCCTCAATGAATCCCCAACAATAAAAAAAAAAAAAGAAAAGAATTTTCCAAATTTCTTTCCAAAAAGGCCATATTAATTTGCAATCCCACCAGCAGTGTAGAAGCGTTCCCTTCTCTCCACATCCATGCCAACATCTGTAGTTTGGGGATTTTGTGATGGGAGCTAATCTTACTGGAGTTAGGTGATATCTCAAAGTGGTTTTGATTTGCATTTCTCTGATGATTAAAGATATTGAGCATTTTTTCATGTGTTTGTTGGCCATTTGCCTGTCTTCTTCAGAGAAGTTTCTGTTTAAAGCTCTTGCCCACAAGAAAATGGGCGTGTTTGTTATTTTTTTATTGATTGATTTGAGTTCTCTGTGAATTCTAGTTATCAGACCTTTGTCAGAAACATGAAGGTTGTCTGTCTGCTTTACTTACTGTGCTCTTGGCTGTGCAAAAGCTTTTTAGTTTGATCAGATCCCACTAATGTATTTTTGGTGCTGCTTCAGTTTCCCAGGGGGGTCCTCTTCGTAAAATATTCTCCCAGGCCGATTTCTTCAAGTGTTTTTCTTGCACTCTTTTCTAGTATTTTTATAGTTTCACATCTTAAGTTTAAATCTTTTATCCAGGGAGAATCAATTTTTGTTAGTTGTGGAAGCTGGGGTTCCAGTTTCAGTCTTCTACAGGTCGCCAGCCAGTTCACCCAGCACCATTTGTTAAATAGGAAGTCTTTCCCCCATTGAATGTTTTTGATAGGCAACAGTAAATGGCGGGATGCATCTCTTAGTTCTCTAGTATATTCCAAATATCTGCCTTTCTATTTTTGTGCCAGTACCATGCTGTTTTGATCACTATAGATTTATAGCATAGCCTGAAGTCTGGTAACATGATGCCTCCTGATTTGTTTTTATTTCTAAGTAATGTATTCACTATTCGGGGTTTTTCCTGACTCCATATAAAACAAAGTACTATTTATTCAAGATCTTTAATGTATGATATTGTTGTTTTAATAAGGATTCCATTAAATCTATTGATTGCTTTGGATAGTATGGACATTTTAGTAATGTTGATTCTTCCCAACCATGAGTATGGTATGTTTTTCCATTTGTTAACATCTTCAGCAATGTTTTCTCTATGAGTTTCATACTTCTCCTTATAGAGGTCTTTCACATCCTTTGTCGGGTAATTTCCCAGATATTTCATCTTCTTTGTCACTACTATAAAGGAATAGAGTCCGTAACTAGTTTTTGAGCTTGACTATTATTGGTATACATAAAAGCTACTGATTTTAAGTATTGATTTTGTATCCTGAGAAGCTGCTGTATTCCTTGATCACTTCTATGAGTTTTATAGTTGAATCTATAGGGATTTCCTGATATAAGTTCATGCTATCTATGAAGAGTGAGAGTTTGATTTCCTCTGACTCCATTTGGATATCCTTGATAGCCTTCTCTTGCCTGATCATTATGACTAAGACTTCCATTACTATGTTGAATAGCAGTGTTATTCAACACAGTACTGGAAGTTTTAGCTAGCACAATAATCCATGGAAGAAGTTGCACAGAGACATACAGAATAGAAAATCAGGAACTAAAACTGTGGTTTTACACGATATGTTTTTTCTAAGGAATAGATAGAAAAATACTTATAAGTAGTTGAATCATCAATGGTTTAATATATAGAATTGACACACAGAGTCACATTTTATGTGCTTATTATGAATAATTGGTTGAAAAATTAGTTAATTTTTAAAAATTTATTACTATTCACAATTGCTTCAAAGAAAAATACATATTTAGAGACAAATGTAATAAAACACATTTAGGATCTATTTGCTGAAAATTACAAAATGCAGAGAAATGGAGACCTAAATAATTGGAGAGAGTACCATGTTCATGGATTAAAAACTGAACCAAATATAGATGTTAATTATCCTGAAAATGAACAATAGCTTTAATGCAATTACTATTAAAATCCTTCTAATACATGTTAAACATACACCAGCTATTCTAAAATACATTTAGGAAATATAATAAAAAACCATCTTAAGAAAATAAATTATGAAAAATCACTCTTTCCAATGATTAAACTTACTTTGTATAACTAAAGTAATCAAACAGTGTGGTATCAGTGGGCCAATGAAATGGAACAGACGACTGAAAAAAAGACTGACAAATATACATGGACAATTTATCATTGACAAATGTACAAGATGAATTCAATGAAGGAGAATGATATTTTTAATAAGTGATCCTAGAGCAGACAAACTGTGAATAAGAAACTCAACCTAACCCTTACACCGTTTACAAAAATTAAGTCAACATGTATGTAGACTCAAATGTAACATGTAAAACTATTAACATTTTAGAGAGAAATGAGAAATTCTTTAAAATCTAGGGCTACATTAATTTTCATTCTCTTTTCTTAATTTGGCGATTCTATCGTGACTGTAGTAATTACAATGGTTAACTTTCTGAAATAATTGATTATAATTCAGTTTATTTTTTGTGATTTTTGTTTATTTTGTTTGTTTATTATTTGTTACTATACAAGCATTAAAATATCATTTTAAAATATTCTATAATAACTAACAATATAGTAACTGGAAAACTAAACAATACATCAATAGTATGTAAAATCTAAAAACTAATAAAAATTTTATGAGGAATAATAAACTTTTTAAACAAATTTTTTTATTAAATCACAACTGTATACATTGATGCATTTATGGGATTCTGTGTACTGATTTGATATACAATGTGAACTAATGAGCGATGTGAATTGAACTGATTAACACATCCATCACAATTATATTCTTTTCTTAATAATTTTGAAATGTACCATTTCATCATGCACATTAAGTAAGGTCCTCCCAAATACCCTCCCTCCTCCTGACTCCCCCTTTTTCTCCCCTCTCTCTTCCCTTCTACTTTCTGGACTATAGTTATGTTTTACCATTTGTATGAATGTGTAGGTGCTTATATATTGATTTCATAGTAGTATTGAGTACATTGGATACTTTCTTTATCCATTCTTGAGATACTTTACTAAGAAGAATCTATTCCACCTCCATCCAGGTAAACATAAGAGATGTGAAGTCACCATCTTTTATGGCTGCTAAGTATTCCATGGTGTACATATACCAGAATTTGTTAATCCATTCATGGTATGTGGCTCATCATCTTTAATCACCAGAGAAATGCAAATAAAAACCACTTTGAGATATCATCTAACTCCAATAAGATCAATCCACATAACAAAATCCTAAAACTAAAGATGTTGGAGTGGATGCAGAGAGAAGGGAACACTACCTCTACTAGGTATATACCCAGATGATCAAAAATCATTTTACAACAAAGTAATTTACACCAGAATGTTTATTGCAACCCAACTCATAATTGCGAGAGCGTGGAAACAGCCCAAAAGCCCACTGATCCATAAAAAAAATTGTTTTAATATTTACTATCTCATGTATTTTTTTCTCTATGGTCCAAATTATTTTTTTTATATTGAATTATATCTATGTGCTATCTTCAATTTTTATGCCCTGACTTTACTATATAAATTTATATGTAAATACACATACATATTTATATATATATATATATAAGAATGGGTACAATGAAATATATATACCTTACAAAGAAATTTTTGCATTTATGAGAGTATTTCCCTGTAAATTGGCCATCCTACATTATCCACACTTATATCTAAGATAAATTATTATGTTATATAAATGGGTGATTCAATCCTAAATTCTGCTTATTCTAAAGGTCATCAAGGGAATTAAAAATTGCATTTTAATTTTAGAATTTTTGCTATTTCAATTTTATATATTGATAATATGTGCACATATGACCAAAAAGCTATTATCCACAATGGGCAAACTGAATAGAAATCATATAAACAGTCAAATAACCTAAAAGAAGGGGGGATAGAAACGGGACATATACTTTGAATACGAGGATTATAAATGACCAATCTGTATATCAATAATGTTTTCAGCATCATTACTCACCAGGGAAATGAAAATTAAAACCAATAAGTAATACCATTGAAAACCCTCTAGAAAGTGTACTAAGAAATACGTTGAGGGTAGCCAATCTGGCACGTGTGTGTTACCCTTGGAACTCTTGCGTGTTTCTTGTGGAAGAGGAAATTTCCATTCAAAAAAACTTTATGACATTGCTAACCAGAAAAACTTTATGACACTGCAATCAAGGGTAGGTATACCATATGGGACAATATTTCCATTAATATTCATATACCCTTGATAAGTGGTATCCATGTTCCTGAAAGAAACACACATAAAAAGAAATAAACACAAATACAAAAATGTTCTTATCAGCTTTACTTATAATAGCCATAAATTTTAATAACCAAAATATTAATCAAATCTTAGAATGAATTTATAAATTGCCGTGAACTCCTGATACACATGGTAAATCCTACAAACATAACGACTGTCAAAAACGGTTACACCCAAGATAATAATATACTATCTAATTCTATTTATATGACATTCTAGAATTGGTAAAACTATGCATGTGATAGATCGTGAATAATAATTACCTCTGGGAGAGATATTAACTTAGAAGGAATATAAGAAATCTTCTCAGGCTGTTGGCAGTGTTCAATACATTGAGCCAAGAATGGTTACACTATGTTCATATGTGTTAAGATTAATTAAACTGTATAGTTATGTTTTCACTTTTTTATATGTAAATTATACATCAAGATTTAAAAATATCCTTTCTATTAAAAATGTAAATTGGGAATATGCAGGATGATTACATTAGATATGGGTGACTGTGAATAGCTCTTTAGTTAATAACTTACATATTTTCTATTTTCAGTCGGTTTACATAGTTGTAAATTGAGTTTCCTTAACATTCTTTAGCATACCAAATATATTATTAAATCATTGAAAATTTTAAAGTTGATATAATCTGCAACTATGTATTACACATGTTGTTATTCTATAATTTCACATAATTATAGAGATAGGATTTTTGAAAGTGGAGTTTAAGTAATGGGTAATTTCAGAGACTTGTGCGTAAATAAATATTTACCAAGTCGGTATTCTCACTGCTCACAATCTTATAAATTGATTTTTTTAAAACCCAGCAATATCTGTGCTGTCATTTCACCATTATCACCATAAACTTCTTCTCTATTTATTCACTTCCATTTTCTAAATGCTTTTTGACTCACAAAACCATCGATTATTAATATTCAAACCAAACTATAATTATTATATAAGGATATATTTCCAGGATTTTGTCTTAAAGCACCCATTTTTTAAACAAGTGCTTGCCATTTAAAGACTTGGTTTGATCTTTGAAAAAAATACCAATTTAATGAAATTTAAAAATAAAATAGCACATGTCATCCTGGTCAAAAAATAGATGTTATTTATAAAAAATTCTCAAATGTTCTTCCTAGACATAGAAATATTTATAGTTACTTCAAAATCATTCTGCTTCATTTGCCAAGTGAAAACTTAGTTGCCTAGTTTATGCTTTCTAATTTTTTTACTATTATTCATGCATCCCTAATGACAGACCTTTATATCATACAGAAACCACAAAGAATTTTGTCTAGACTGAAAGTGTTTATTTACTTCAGTTAAAGAGAGGCATAGCATTGCCAATAGTCAGAACTGAAATAACATATACTGGCCAGATGTGGTGGCTGACTCCTAAAATCCTAGCATTCCAGGAGCTCAGAAGTTCAAGACCAGCCTGAGCAAGAGCAAGACCCTACCTCTAAAAATAGCCAGGCCTTGTTGGCAGCACCTGTGGTCCCAGCTACTTGGGAGGCTGAGACAAGAGAATTGCTTGAGCCAAACAGTTTGTGTTACTGTGAACTATGATGCCACAGGACTCTACCAAGGATGACAAAGTGAGACTCTGTCTTCTCTAAAAATAAAAAAACTAAACCAGCTGGGAGTTGTGGTGGGTGCCTGTAGTCCCAGCTACCAGGGAGGCTGAGGCAGAATGATCAATTGAGTCCAGGAGTTTGAGGTTGCTGTGAGCTATGATGCTAGAACACTAGCCCGGGGCAACAAATCAGACTCTGTTGAAAAAAAAAAAGAAAACGAAAGAAAGAAAAGGAAAGGAGGGAGGTAGGGAGGGAAGGAAGGAAGGAAGGAAGAAAAAGAGTTAGAATAGAAAGATAAATCTATATACCTGTATTCTCTTTATATATCTATACCTATTTATTCTATTTTCATATATGTTAGTTAATTCTATTAATTAATAAAATACACATACATACAATGTATATAATATTACAGGCACATCAATATACATACAAATATAAACAGGTGGTGCTAAGGTAAGTAGGTTAATTTTTTTATAATTCTTTTGAACAGTAGAAAATCAGGTCAATTCTTTTGAAGGATGAAATATAATGTTCTGAGTGAGGAAAGGAATTCAAATCAGTTGATTCTATCAAGTTAAAATTGAAAAATTGATTGAATGCCTGCATTAAAATGACCTATGCTTGATTTAGGTCTCTTGGAGATTAGCACCTTTGACAAATTAAATAGTTTGAGACATCAATAGTGTTGAGAAGAAGGGCAGAGGATTCCGGGAATGTTCAAACAGTACAGATTGAGTTATGTCAGCAGGTGTTTTTTGGTCAGACAGCTCTTAGTTTCAGCAGAAGATGAAGTCATTTACCAAGCTGCACACATTCAGATCACATTGAGTGATTGCAATGTCACCAAGAGAAAACAAGCAGAGGCACTGCGATCATACCATGCAGCTGGAAATCCCACATGTCTTTTTGGACAATGTGGAATTTTGGAATTTTCTAAAATCAGTTGGAATTTTCTAAAAATCCCTAAGCAGGAAGAAAAATCCAATTTTTCCTGAGTTAAATTGGGAATTGCAGCCAATTCTCAGTCCTATGAGAGTGTCAGTCATCCTATTAGAACATATTCTTTTTTTTTTCTCTCTCTCAGAAAATTGAACCCAGACAACTTGCATGAGAATAACTTGGGTGCTCATTTAAAATGCATACCAATGGACCTCACAAAGAAAGTCACTGTATCCAAGTCTCTCCAGAGACCTGATTATCTGAGTGTAAATAAGTATTGAAGGTACTTATTGAGTGCACAATGTATTCAAGGATCACTAAATTGAATTAGGAACGTTTTTGAGAACAGTTAATGAGAATATTTCCTTGTTTCTTTGTCTGCTCCATAACTAGTTCATGACAAATAATTCATGACAAACAAAGCAAACATATTTTTTGAGGAAATTACATATTTCATTCTTTACTATGAACTTTTGGCTTTTATGAACAATGTTCTTCAAAAATAAAGATGAAAATGAGTAGGATTCAGTCCTTAAAAGTTAGCCATGTTGGAGGAATTATTTTTTTTCTTATGATCTTCCATGAAGGCAGATTCTGGTTTGGGCTAATTTCAGTGATGTGAAAGCAACTGGAAATTGAAGGTAACAAAATCGAATGATCTGAAAGTCTATGTATAAGTTGTGTTCAAATCTTAGCTTTTGCTGGAAAGATACATTTAAATAGTACTAAACTGTGCTATCTTTTAGGCCAAGAATTCAAGATACATTGTGGAAAGCACTGCTTGAAGATTGAAAGAGATGAACAAAGATTGAGGTTAGTTAAACACCTGTGGCTTTGCATTTAAACCCTGTATATTGTAGGCCCATGATGAGGAATCATGTTAGGACTTAAAGAAAAACCACAATAATCACTAACTAATGAAGGCTAAAGGCAAGGCTCCACATGACTAAGGTATTCAACCATAATTTAAATGTTGCTGAAGAAATGTCCAATCATTTTTACATGATACAAAAATTCATAAACATAAAATCCAGAACATAAAATCACAAGGTCAAGTGTACAGTAAAAGTTAATAAACATTGAAGAAGCAGACATGTGACCCACAATCAAGAAAAATAGTAGTGAGTAGAAATAAAGTTTAAGATAACTGTTTTTGAAATTGGCAAAGACAAGGGCTTTGGAATAACTTACAATTATTTTAAAGTATATGCAGATAAACAAAGAGATGGTGAATATAGAGATGTGTATATTCAGAATCGCAATGAAAATTTCATTAAAGAAACAAGTAAAACTCTTAAACCTGTAAAATTCAGGATCTGAGATTAATAACTCATCAGATGATGCTAGCACTTGATTGGATAATACAAAGCAATGTATTAGTGAATCCAAATCCTAGTCACCATAAATGATATAAACTGAAAATGTTTATTAAACAATAAGAAGATCCTCTGTGCATTGTGGGACTGTATCAAGCTATCTAGTACACATGGAACTGAAATAACAGGAGAGAAGAAAGGGAGAATGAGGGAACAAATTGGTTTGAAGAAATTTGGTTGTGCCCTTTACTAACTTCATTAAAAAATGTGATTTACTGTTGTTTACCTGGACATCAACTTTGTCAGAATCAATTAATAGCCATTCTATAGCACTTTGAGCCAAAATTGACACAAGTGAACTTTTTGTACCCCCAACTTTTGTCTAGATTGGTGTCCTTAGCTGAATGACTAAACATATACATGGCTAAGTTTATATTGTGCAAGAGTCTCTGAATGGAGGACATGTTTATATTTGATTATTAAGTGTGACATTTTTGTGGTTATAAAAAAAGAGAAGCATTTCACTTAAAAAAAGCTTCAATAATAGTTTGGAGTATTCATGGTTGGTTACAAATTTACAAAAGGTAAATAGCTTCATTTATCCCACTATTCAATCAGCAACAAAAGCAGTGTGGTGACTTTTTTTTCATTTTTCTTTTAATTGAGGAATAATAATAATGCAAAAAAAGTAACACACATTGTAATCACATTGTCAGATAAGAGTATGTCTATCATAGAATGCTTTGACTCTGAGCTTCAGTATGGAGTCATCAGTTAAGTTCTTCTTTTTATTTTCCAAAGTCTCAAAAAAAATAGACAACTAATATTTATAAATAAAAATAGAAGATAATTTCAAAAAACAGATCATGCCAAATCTTATAGACAATAGAAAAAGAAGAAATACTTCAAAATCATTCTACTTCATCTGGATATACCTGATATTAAAATTGGAAAAAAATATTATTATGAAGGGAAATTACAAACATATTTCACTTACAAATGAGGATGCAATATCCTAAACAACATATTAACAACTTGAATTAAAAATTAATTTTTAAGTAATGTACTTTGGTCAAAATTAAATCCAATGTTTCTGAGAATAGGTCACTATTTTCTTTTTTTTTTCTTTCCCTCATCCCCTTCCTCCTTCTCTCTTTCTCTCTTCTCTCCCCTTCCCCAATGCCCCACTGTGTCATTAATTGTCATTAATTGTCCTCATATCAAAGTTGAATACATAGGATTCATGCTTCTCCATTACTGTGATGCTTCACTAAGAATAACGTGTTCCACCTCCATCCAGGTTAATACAAATGCTGCAAAATCTTCATTTTTTTAATGGCTGAGTAGTATTCCATGGTAAACATATACCACAGCTTGCCAATTCATTCCTGGGTTGAGGGGCATTTAGGCTGTTTCTACATTTTAGCGATTATAAATTGAGTTGCAATAAACAGTCATATGTTTATAATAAAAGGGCTTTTTTCCTTCTGGATAGATGCTCAGTCACGGGATTGCAGGATCAAATGGGAGGTCTAGGTTGAGTTCTTTGAGGTTTCTCCAGACTTCCTTCCAAAAAAGTTGTATTAGTTTGCAGTCCCACCAGCAGTGTAAAAGGGTTCCTTTCTCTCCACATCCGTGCCAGCATCTGTAGTTTTGAAATTTTGTGATATAGGCCATTCTTGCTGGGGTTAGATGATATCTCAGGGTAGTTTTAATTTGCATTTCTCTAACAATTAGGGATAATGAACATTTTTTCATATGTTTGCTAGCCATTCATCTGTCGTCTTTAGAGGAGGTTCTGTTCATCTCTCTTCCCCATTGATGTATGGGATCGTTGGGGGGTTTTGTGGATTAATTTAAGTTCTGTGTAGATTCTAGTTATTAAGCTTCTGTCTGATTCAAAATATGCAAATATCCTTTCCCATTGGGTAGGTTGTCTATTTTCTTTGGTTATTGTCTCCTTAGTGTACAGAAGCTTTTCAGTTTAATTAAATCCCATTTGTTTATTGTTGCTGTTGTTGCTATTGCCATGGCAGTCTTCCTTCTAAAGTCTTTCCCCAGGCCGATATCTTCCAGGGTTTTTCCTATTCTTTCTTTGAGGATTTTTATCGTCTCATGCCTTAAAGTCCTTTATCCATCTTGAATCAATTTTTGTGAGTGGAGAAAGGTGTGGGTCCAGCTTCAGTCTTTTGCATGTGGATATTCAGTTCTCCCAGCACCATTTATTGAATAGGGAGTCTTTCCCCCAGTGGACGTTCTTGTTTGGTTTATCAAAGATAGGTGGTTGTACGCTGTTGGTTTCATTTCCTGGTTTTCTATCCAAGTCCATATGTCTATGTCTTCTCTTTTTGTGCCACTACCATTCTATTTTGATCACTACGGCCTGTAGTAGAGCTTAAAATCTGGTATGGTGATACCCCCAGATTTGTTTTTATTACTAAGAACTGCCTTAGCTATACGGTTTTTTTTCTGGTTCCATACAAAACGCAGAATCATTTTTTCCATTTGAAAATAGGATGTTGGTTTTTAATAGTTATGGCATTGAATTGGTAGATTGCTCTTAGAAATATAGACATTTTAACAGTGTTGATTCTTCCCAACCATGAGCATGGTATGTTCTTCCATTTGTTAAAGTCGTCTGCTATTTCCTTTCTTAGAGTTTCATAATTTTCTTTATAGAGGTCCTTCACCTCTTTTCTTAGGTATATTCTGAAGTATTTCATTTTCTTTGGGGCTATGGTGAAGGGACTTGTGTCCTTAATTAGCCTCTCATCTTGACTGTTATTGGTGTACACAAAGGCCAATGACTTGTGGACATTGATTTTATATCCTGAGACATTACTGTATTTTTTGATGACTTCCAGGAGTCTTGAGGTTGAGTCTTTGGGGTTCTCTAAGTGTAACATCATATCATCAGCAAAGAGGGAGAGTTTGACTGAATTTTTATTTTCATTCCTTTTTTTTTAAAATAGTATTAGTCCTACTAGATAGGACTAGCATATTTCCATATTTAGTATGCGTTGAACTTTGGAAGAATGTCTATTCAAAGGAAGAAAATCATGTTTTTGGATTATGAATATCTAGCAAATGTTAAATTAACCTTAATATTAAAGATATTGAGCTTATTTTTATGCCACCCTCATGATTTATTATATCTTGGTTAATTTTGATTCAAACCTCATCAAACACAAATGGCATATTTCACAAATCTAGAAAAAAAGTTTAAAAATATGATGTGATTCAGTAATAATACCTTTGGGAGTATATCTAAAACAGTAGAAAGCAGAATTGAAAAGGTACCATACTTACATCCTCATATTGAGAGTAACATTGTTAACAGTAGCCAAGAATGGGCGGTGCCAATGGGTCAGTGGGTAGGACACCAGCCCCATATACCGAGGGTGGTGGGTTCTATTCCCGGCCTCTGCCAAACTGCAACAAAAAAAAATAGCTGAGCACTGTGGCAGGTGCCTGCAGTCCCAGCTACTTGGGAGACTGAGGCAAGAGAATCACCGAAATCCAGAAGTTGGAGGTTGCTGTGAGCTGTGATGCTACAGCACTCTACTGAGGGCAATAAAGTGAGACTCTGTCTCTAAAAAAAAAGGAGAGAGAAAATAGTAGCCAAGAAGTGACAAGAACTTAAATGGCTACCAAGCATTGAATGAATACAGAAAATGTGGTATATACAAAAAGAAAACATTTTGAACTATTCACAAACTAATTTTATGAAATTTCAATAGCATAAAAATAGGTAATATGTCATATACTTGAAATGTTAGAATTTAAGAAGTCAGAGAATGCATTTGGAAAACATGGAATAACATTAAGAACCTCCAAATACACTTGGTGGATGTAAAATAATAAGTGTAACACTTTATGCAGAGAAATTGATAATATCTAATAAATGGAAACCCACAATCCCATTTCAAAGTTGATATATAAGAAACTAATGCAAAGGTCTGAGACATTTTGAATAGTATTCTTTATAACTTTGTTTCTTATAGTGCAGAATGACTGACAACAATCTAAATACACAGTAATACGAGACAGAATATTTTATTTTTGATTTATTCTAGCCATGAAAGAGTTTGAGACTATTGTGAACACGTCTCACAAATATAAAGAAAAATATCTGTATAAAGAGTGATGAGAATCATGTCATAAATTCTGAAAAAATAAACTTCTACTATACAAAATAGCAATGTAATTAATAATGTTCATTATATATAAAATTACAAGATAATGATAAAAATCAACTCTGCCTTCAAAATATAAAAATAAAAGTACAAAAAATTCCCTTGGATCTATAATGTTCATTTAAAGTAAAGGATCTAAAGCAAATACAATTACATGTTAACAATTACTTAATGTAGATGTTGGTTAATGCATGGCTCATTATACTTCACAGTTGTTTTTTGAATGCTTGACATCCTTATAAAATAGATTATTATATCAATTAAAACCCATAATTTTCATCAAAATTAACAACCTTTCTTTTTCAATTAAGATATTATGACTTAATTTATATTGTCTATTTGCACGTAGCTTTATTTTTAAATTTTCTGATTCATTATCTTTAAATTAATAAATAACAGGGCATCTATGCAGAAGGAAAAAAAAAACTTTTCTTACAAAGACACTTGTAGTAGGCTGTTTATCACAGCCTAATTTACAATTGCCAAAATGTGAAAACAACCTAAATGTCATTCAACCCAGGAATGGATTGGTAAGCTGTGGTATATGTATAACATGGAATATTATTTAGCCATTAAAAAATGGAGATTTTGCAGCATTTGTACTAACCTGGATGGAGGTGGAACACATTTTTCTTAGTGAAGCATCACAGAAATGGAGAAGTATGAATCCTATGTATTCAATTTTGATATGAAGACAATTAATGACATGGTGGGGCATGGGGGAAGGGGATACTAGACAGATGAGGGAAGGGGCGAGGGAAAGGACAAGAAGAAAACAAAAAAGAAAAGAAAAGACAATAGTAACTAATTCTCACATAAATTGGATTTAATTTTGACCAAAGTATATTACTTAAACATTAATTTTTAATTCAACTTGTTAACATGTTATTTAGGATATTGCATCCTCATTTATAAGTGAAATATATATGTAATCTCCCCTTTATAATAATGTATTTTCTCCCATTTTAACATCAAGTGTACCCAGATCAAGTAGAATAATTTTGAAGTATTTCTTCTTTTTCTATTGTCTATAAGATTTGGCATGATCTGTTTTTGAAATTATCTTTTACTTATATTAATAAATATTAGTCGTCTATTTTTTGAGACTTAAAAAAAATAATAAGAAGTTAACTGAGGACTCCGTACTGAATCTCAGAGTCAAAGCATTCTATAATAGACATACTTTTATTTGACAATGTGGATGTTTCTTTCTTCATATTATTATTATTATTGCTTAATATTTCCATGTAGTAATTGTATGATTCCTTTTCTGAATGTCTTTATGTTCCTTCATCCTTTACGAGGTTTGTGTTTTTAGTCCTTATTTTAAACATTGTTATTTTTATTAAAATTTAAGTCTTTTTAATTTTGTGAAGGCAAAAAAATGGAAACCTAATAAACACATGTATATGAAAAAAATAATTAATTAATAAATAACATGAGACATTGTAAAATTATGATTTTGTAGTCTTTTAATAGGAGAGTTTAAACATTTTTAGTCATATAAGATATCTATTTTTTACTTCCACCACATAATTTCATTTTTAGACTTTTCCGAAGTCTTCTTCAATGTTCTTGTCACTCTTGACACTGAAATGGAAGATACTTCAGGAGTAATATATATTTCCAACATAATCCTCCCTGCCTGCATAGTTGACTGTGAGTGCTAGCTCCCAAAGAATGTCAAGCTTGACTCCACCTATTGCTACAGTAACTCTTTGTTTCCCTTCTGTTACAATTGAGTTGGCAGTGATTGTTTCACTACTTTCTGCTCCCTTTTGGAAGTAACTACTCTCCAAGGGATTGGGCTTTCAAAATCACTAAAGTCCAAAATCGTGGAAGTATAAATTCTATAAGTGCAAAACAGCTGAGAAAAGCCATTTCTACTTCTGTCCACCCCTTGCTTTTCAGGTCATGTAATTTAGCCCTGTGGGACATGACATCATGTAGTGGCTACTGATTCAGGGCAGAATGCTGCCTCTATGCTGATGCTTCAGCTGAGCAATCTAAGGTCATATTAGTTTTCAAGCAGAACAGCTCCTCCAGAGTCAGAGCATTTAATACTCCAAGTAATTCTTCACTCACCACTGCACCTAATTTTCTGCAAGAAGACAATTTATTATGAAGCCGTACATGCAGGGTTCTGTATTAAAGATTAGTCGTTTGGTTATTTTCATGTTAGACAAGAGTAAAACTCTCAGATAGCAATACAGGCAAGGAAAATGTTAGGTAAACAAACTCATATCCAGTGTAAGCATCACTTCTGACAAGAATAAATGTGTCATCTCCAGTGGAAGTAGTTGAATGAATTTCAGCTGTCCAAAAGGCTCAGAATTGGTGTCTGCTCCTGACAGGTTGGTGAGAGGCACAAGCACTATGTGGTCTCTAACAAACATCCCTTGACATTAACATTCCTGCACTCTTCCTGAGGCCAGGAAACAATCCTGTGTGTCTGAGTGTACAGACCAGATGACATCCACTGGATATGTTGAGTGCAAATGCTGCACGTGCTTTCTGTGGCCCACTAATATGAGACACAAAGTTTCACATACTTCATCCCCATTTCAACATGTCCATCCATACAGTCTTATCCCCCAGAATTGAATATATCTGCTTTTCTAATCTTGATCTGATTTATTTATTTTTTTTTATTATTAAATCATAACTGTATACATTGATATGATAATGGGGCATCAGACATTCGCTTCATAGACCATTTGACACATTTTCATCACAATGGTTAACATAGCCTTCCTGGCATTATCTCAGTTACGGTGCCAAAACATTTACATTCTACATTTACCAAGTTTCGCAAATAGCCCTGTAAGATGCACCACAGGTATGATCCCACCGATCCCTCTCCCTCTACCCACCACCCCCCTCCCTCCCCTCCCTTTCTCACTTCCCTCTATTGTTAGGTTGTAACTGGGTTATAGCTTTCATGTGAGAGCCCCAAATTAGTTTCATAGTAGGGCTGAGTACATTGGGTACTTTTTCTTCCATTCTTGAGATACTTTACTAAGAAGAATATGTTCCAGCTCCATCCATGTAAACATGAAAGAGGTAAAGTCTCCATCTTTCTTTAACGCTGCATAATATTCCATGGTGTACATATACCACAATTTATTAATCCATTTGTGGATTGATGGGCACTTGGGCTTTTTCCATGACTTAGCTATTATGAATTGGGCTGCAATAAACATTCTGGTACAAATATCTTTGTTATGTTGTGATTTTTGGTCTTCTGGGTATATGCCCAGCAGAAGGATTACAGGATTGAATGGCAGATCTATTTTTAGATCTCTGAGTGTTCTCCATATATCTTTCCAAAAGGAATATATTAATTTGCATTCCCACCAGCAGTGCAGAAGTGTTCCCTTTTCTCCACATCCATGCCAACATCTCTGGTCTTGAGATTTTGTGATATAGGCTAGTCTCATTGGAGTTAGATGATATCTCAAAGTAGTTTTGATTTGCATTCCTTTGATGATTAAAGATGATGAGCATTTTTTCATATGTCTGAAGGCCGTGCACTTGTCTTCTTCAGTGAAGTTTCTCTTCAAATCCCTTGCCCAGCCTGCGATGGGATCCCTTGTTTTTTTCTTGCTGATGCGTTTGAGTTCTCTGTGGATTCTGGTTATTAAACCTTTGTCAGAGATATAACCTGCAAATATCTTCTCCCATTCTGAGGGCTGTTTGTTTGCTTTACTTACTGTGTTCTTGGCTGTGCAGAAGCTTTTTAGTTTGATCAAGTCCCAGTAGTGTATTTTTGAAGCTGCTTCAATTGCCCGGGGGGTTCTCCTCATAAAATACTCACCCAGACCAATTTCTTCAAGCGTTTTCCCTGCCCGCTCCTCTAGTATTTTTATAGTTTCATGTCTTAAGTTTAAATCTTTAATCCAATGAGAGTCTATCTTAGTTAATGGTGAAAGGTGTGGGTCCAATTTCAGTCTTCTGCAGGTTGCCAGCCAGTTCACCCAGCACCATTTGTTAAATAGGGAATCTTTTCCCCACTGAATGTTTTTAATTGGCTTGTCAAAGATCAAATAGCGGTAAGTAGCTGGATTCATCTCTTGGTTCTCTATTCTGTTCCAGATATCTACTTCTCTGTTTTTGTGCCAGTACCATGCTGTTTTGATCACTATCGATTTGTAGTAAAGTCTGAGGTCTGGTAGTGTGATTCCTCCTATTTTGTTGTTATTTTTGAGTAATGTCTTGGCTATTCGAGGTTTTTTCTGATTCCATATAAAACGAAGTATTGTTTTTTCAAGATCTTTAAAATATGACAGTGGAGCTTTAATAGGGAGTGCGTTGAAATTATATATTGCTTTGGGTAGTATGGACATTTTGATAATGTTGATTCTTCCCAGCCATGAGCATGGTATGTTTTTCCATTTGTTAACATTTTCAGCTATTTCTTTTCTTAGAGTTTCATAGTTCTCTTTATAGAGATCTTTCACGTCTTTTGTTAGGTAAATTCCCAAATATTTCATCTTCTTTGGCACTACTGTGAATGGGATAGAGTCCTTAACTGCTTTTTCAACTTGACTGTTGTTGGTGTATATAAAGGCTACCAATTTATGGATGTTGATTTTGTAACCTGAGACGCTGCTGTATTCCTTGATCACTTCTAGGAGTTTTGTAGTAGAGTCCCTAGTGTTTTCTAGATACACAATTATATCATCTGCGAAGAGCGAGAGTTTGATCTCTTCTGACCCTATATGGATACCCTTGATCGCCTTTTCTTCCCTAATTGCAGTGGCTAAAACTTCCATTACAATTTTGAAAAGCAATGGAGACAATGGACAGCCTTGTCTGGTTCCTGATCTGAGTGGAAATGATTCCAATTTAACTCCATTCAATATGATATTGGCTGTGGGTTTGCTGTAGATGGCCTCTATCAGTTTAAGAAAAGTCCCTTCTAGAACAATTTTCTTGAGTGTTCTGATCATGAAGGGATGCTGGATATTACCAAAAGCGTTTTCTGCATCAATTGAGAGAATCATATGGTCTTTGTTTTTTAATTTGTTTATGTGCTGAATTACATTTATAGATTTACGTATATTGAACCAGCCTTGAGACCCTGGGATAAAACCAACTTGGTCATGATGTATAATTTGTTTGATGTGTTGCCGGATTCTGTTTGTTGGGATCTTGTTGAATATTTTTGCATTTATATTCATTAGTGATATCGGTCTATAATTTTCTTTTCTTGTTGGGTCTTTTCCTGGTTTGGGGATCAGGGTGATGTTTGCTTCATAGAACGTGTTGGGTAGTCTTCCGTCTTTTTCTACCTTTTGGAACAGGATGAGTAATATAGGTACTAATTCCTCTTTAAAGGTTTGGTAGAATTCTGACGTGAAACCATCTGGTCCTGGGCTTTTCTTTTTAGGGAGGTTTTGTATAGTTGATGCTATTTCTGAACTTGATATGGGTCTATTCAACATTTCCACTTGATTCTGGCTAAGTCTTGGAAGGTGGCGTGCTTCCAAGTATTGGTCAATTTCCTTCAGATTTTCATATTTCTGGGAATAAAGTTTCTTGTAATATTCATTAAGGATTTTTTGGATTTCTGACGAGTCTGTTGTTATTTCATCTTTGTTGTTTCTGATTGATGAGATTAGAGATTTTACTCTTTTTTTTTCTGATTAGGTTGGCCAGAGGTTTATCTATTTTGTTGACCTTTTCAAAAAACCAGCTTTTTGATTTATTGATCTGTTGTATTATTCGTTTTCAATTTCATTTAATTCTGCTCTAATTTTGGTTATTTCTTTTCTTCTACTGGGTTTGGGGTTGGAATGTTCTTCCTTTTCCAGTTGCTTGAGATGTCCCATTAAGTTGTTAACTTCCTCTCTTTCCGTTCTCTTGAGGAAGGCTTGCAGTGCTATAAATTTCCCTCTTAGAACTGCCTTTGTGGTGCCCTAGAGGTTCTGATAGTTTGTGTCTTCATTGTCGTTTTGTTCCAAAAAATTGGCGATTTCTTTCTTAATCTCGTCTCTGACCCAGCTATCATTCAGCATAAGGTTATTTAACTTCCATGTTTTTGTATGAGTATGCAGATTCCTGTTGTTACTCAATTCAAGTTTTGTTCCATGATGGTCCGAGAAGATGCAAGCAATAATTTCTATTCCTTTAAATTTACTGAGGTTAGACTTGTGACCTAAAATGTGGTCAATTTTGGAGTAAGTTCCATGGGCTGATGAGAAGTATGTGTATTCAGTTTTGTTGGGATGAAATGTTCTGTAGATGTCTGCTAAATCTAAATATTGGATGGTTAGGTTTAAATCTAAGAATTCTTTGCTCAGCTTCTTGCTGGAGGATCGATCCAATACTGCCAAAGGAGTGTTGAAATCTCCAACGATTATGGAGCTGGAGGAAATCAAGTTACTCATGTCTGTTAGAGTTTCTCTTATAAATTGAAGTGCATTCTGGTTGGGTGCAGAGATATTAATAATTGAGATCTCATCATATTGAGTATTACCCTTAACAAATATGAAGTGACCATTCTTGTCCTTCCTTACTTATGATGGTTTAAAGCCTACTGTATCTGCAAATAAAATTGCAACACCTGCTTTTTTCTGATTACCATTTGCCTGAAATATGGATGACCATCCTTTCACCCTGAGTCTGTATTTGTCTTTTAAGTTAAGATGTGACTCTTGTATGCAACAAATGTCTGGCTTGAGTTTTTGTATCCAGTCAGCTAACCTATGCCTCTTTAGAGGACAGTTTAAGCCATTCACATTAATGGAGAGTATTGATAAGTCTGGTGGAATTTTGGGTATCAAGTTTTTCAAAGGTCCAGTGGACATTTTTAATCCTTTTGCCAGTGTGGAAGTTGGAGTTTGATCCGAAGTTTCTGAGTGAGTTTACTTTTGTGGTATAGGATTGGGTTGGTCATTGTGGAGGATAGGTCTGAGAATATCCTGAAGAGCTGGTTTACTTATGGCAGTTTTTTTCAACATATGAATGTCATTGAAGTATTTAATTTCTCCATCATAGATGAAACTCAGTTTAGCTGGATACAAGATCCTGGGTTGAAAGTTCTTTTGCTTTAGGAGATTAAAAGTTGATGACCACCCTCTTCTGGCTTAAAAAGTTTCAGCAGAGAGATCTGCAGTTATTCTAATATTCTTTCCTTTGTACGTAATAGTTTTCTTTTGCCAGGCTGCTTTGAGAAGCTTCTCTTTCATGTTAACTTCAGTGAAACTAATTATGATATGCCTGGGGGATGACTTATTGGGGTTGAATTGTGCTGGGGTTCTGAAGCTGTCTGCTATCTGAATTTTAGATTCTCTAGGCATGTCTGGAAAATTTTCTTTCATAATTTCTTTCATAATTTCAATTTCAGGCTACTTCTTCATTCTCAGAAATCCCAATTATTCGTATATTGCTTTTCTTCGAAATATCTGAGAGTTCTCTGAGTGAGTGGTCCGTTTTTGCTCTCCATTTCTCTTCCTCTTTGAGAGATTGGGAGCATTCGAAGACTTTATCTTCAATGTCAGAAATCCTTTCTTCTGCTTGCTCCATTTTGTTACTGATGGATTCTACTGTATTTTTCATATTTTTGAGGGCTATAAATTCTTGCTTCAGTGTGTCTAAGTCTTTGGTGGTTTTGTCTTTAAATTTGTTAAATTCTTGAGACAACTTTTGAATTTCTCCTCGAATTCCTAATTCCATTTTATTAATCTTGTCTGCAATCCAAATTCTGAATTCGATTTCTGACATCTCAGCCAGTTGTTTATGAATGGGATCTTCACTCACATCTGCCGTATCTTTTCTTGGGGGGGGGGGTTGATCTATTCTGGTTATTCATGTTACCAGAGTTTTTCTACTGATTCCTCCCTATGGTTATTTTACTCCCTTTGATTTTTCCCCTGGGGCTTTATTGAGGGCCGTACAGTGTTGTGGCCTGAGAAACTGGGGCCCTGTCTTGTGTGGTGGGGCTAAGTGGTTCTGTCTTGTTTTCAGCTGGTTTCTGTTCGATCCTATTGTAACGTTTACTCTGGCTTGAAGTCTCAGCTATTTGGAAACACCAGCAATTAAGTCACCCCCCCCTTCCCACCTCTGGCACCAGTTGGAAAAGGAAAACCAAACTTTCCTACAACTGCATACCCAGGGCACCACCTGAAAAGTCCTCAGTCTATTAGTTCAGTTCAAAAGGTCCAAATCGATTTTCAATCAGCACCTGTCTCGGGTGGGAGAGTTCAAGAGGTCTCTGGGAACTGGACCACAGGGGTCTGGTGACTCCTCTGATATGGCTTACTCCAGTGCTGCGTGGAGTCAGGAGGAGCCACCTAGCAAATAGATCAGTCTGGGAAGGTTGATGTCTCCTTCCCCACTTTGCCCCTCCATCGGAACCAGTCACTGGTATCTCTGCAGATGGCTAACCCAGTTGCCTGTAGTGAACAGATACTCCAGGGGTTTGCACCTGCCTGAATCGCAAGGAAGTCTGCCAGGTCCCTGCAGTCTGCTGCTATCTAGCAGGAGGAGATGGGGCCTGACATCTTTGAGTGCTTGATGCAGGTGGTGGTAGGGAGGTGCTCATTCAGGTTTAGTCCCCTCCCTGATTGATGTTGCTAACAGAACAGAACAGAGCAGACAACTTTGTGGGGTTCTGTCTCTGTTTCTGCTAAAATCGCCTACAGAAGACGGGCTGTTTTGAGTTCAAATGTCTTTGCTGCTGGAGGTTTGTGTCCGATTACCTCTCTGTGTCGGCCCTGCCCTGGAAGCTTCCTGGGTGTGTGAGCAGCGTCAGGCAAATCCTTTGCTCACTGGTGGCCTCCTCTGGTTGCCCAGGGAGACAGGCGGTGTGGCTTCAGAATATCCAGAAGTGAGCCGTTTTGCTTTTGTTTGCGTCCTTGTGATCACAGCTTGCCTCAACGGTGTTGATGTGGGTGTGGCTCAAATCCACCAGGATACTTACTAAATTCCTGTCCCTTAACTCTCCTTCTGGACGGGAGCCTCTGTTGAAAGCTGGCTTCAGTCCGCCATCTTGTGTGTCCCCCCGCTAATCTTGATCTTTTTAAAGCTCTAATCAATAAGCCAAGCCATTTGGTACTGAATACTTGGATCACTATTCTTGGGTTCCTATGAAGAGGAGTAAATCTCCCCATAATACCTACTGAAGCCATGTCCTCCATTAGGGCCTTTCAGAACCAGTCACTACTGCATTGCTACTGTAGTCTATTTTCAAATGGTTTCATATGTAAACCAAGAGCAATATCTTTCCTCTTTAATCAGGCGATTGTAAGGAGCCTTCTCCACACCCACAAAGGTATAAAGGTGAGCTGAAGGAAATGGTCAGTGTAAAAATCGACATATATTTCTAAGCCATTAGTTCATGACGGTTAATAGTGAGCAATAGTAGATCGTATTTGACTCTGATACCAAATTGCCACTTCACTTATCTGATTGATTTCTACTGCACCTGATCAGTAGATTTGACAATGGTAAAGGGTAGTTGCAGCTATGTCATTCCTTAATATCTATAATCAGGTACTCAATCACTACTTAGATCATTTAGTAGAGAGACATCTAATATAGCCACCAAAACTCCTGTCTCCAACCCTATGTGAATTCTGTTTAATCTTCTCTTCTTGATTACAGGGATTAGTGGTGAAAATGATAAAATTTCATTCTCATAATTAGGCTACATTATATAAAAAAGTTAAGGAATTTTGGATATATAATTAAAGTTCCAAATGAGTTCATTTTGAGATAAATGGAGAGGGAGATTATCCTGGGCGGGCCCAGAATCAATTTGATGAAAGCTCTTATAAGAGGATCTGAGATTATTACTGATGTGGGAATGATTCTCCTGCTGGCTTTGAAGAAGTTAATTTTCTACATTGTGAAAAGGCTACCTAAAAAGAACTTGAGAGTAGCCTCTAGGTGCTATGAACAACCTCTGTCAACAATCAGCAAGAAAATGGGGGTTTCAGTTATATACTCACAAAGAACTAAATTATAACAACAACATAAGCTTAGGAGAGAACTATGTACTCCAAATGAAAACACAGCTTGGCTAACGCCTTGATTTCAACCTTGTGACACCCTGAGCAGAGAATGTAATTACATTGTGTCTGAACTTATGACTACAGAAATTGATATAATGAAAAGGTATTGTTTTAACATGAAAATCTGGAGATAATCTATTATACAGCATACAAAACTAATTTAAATCATTAGCACATAAAGCTTCCTTTCAAATATCTAAAACTCCTTTCCCTATTGAAGAAGACATTGCCCAGGGTACAAAATTTTTATTTTAAAAACTTTTATTATGTCTTTGGAGATTATTTTGCACAATTCTCTATTATTTTCTTTTGACAATGATGTATATATATATATATACACACACACAATGATATATATTATATATACATATATACAGATATATACACACACGCATATACATACATACATATATATTATACTTTGTTGTATATTTAATTTTCCCTTGTTTGAAATTAACATATCAACTTATCTCTCAGGTCACTATTTGTATTTTTTCCTACTTCATATATTTGAAGGTACTCACCAGATGCCAAAGATTACGCTAGCAGGAGACTTTTGTTTTACATGAATGATGTACAGCAACAGGAGAAACAGAAGGCAGGTAAGCCTCAGATATCCAACAGGTACGAACAGCATCAGCCCCTGCTTCAGCCCAATTTTATGAATTGCACTGTATTGAGACTAGTTTAAATCATCAAGATTTCTGGAAAGAATCTTGACTTTGAGAGAACACATTTGAAAAACTCTCTTGCTTATTCAGTGGTCAAACAGTCTTGCCAAACTGATTATGGTTGTTGTAAATCATCAGCAAGAAACTAACATGAGGCATTACAAGAAAAATTTCAGACATTGAAAAAAATGTACATCATAAATTCCACCTCCTTTGTCTTACTCAAGAATATAAGCAACAAATCATCACCAGCAATGACAATAAAAGCAGACAACCAAGAATTCTGTGAGAATGACAGAAAGCTTTTACTATTCAGATATAAATCAGTCTTATTTATGTGTTAATCCTCCCAAGTCACAGATTACTGTGTTCAGTCTTCCATTAAACCTGTGGATAATAACTGATATTTTACACTTAATGATTGATTTTTTTAGGGATTCCAAAGTGTTTTTGAAACTCTCCAGATTTTCCTCTTTTTAGACTATCTTCTCTATTATCTTCATAATAGTAATTTACACTCCATATCAGTCCTCAACAGCCCAATCCCCTACAGATGTACTTTAGTTAACTACTGTTTCTCTTCAATTCTTGGATCTATGATATACTTTTTAGAATGTGTCATTATTTTTATTAGTGAAAATGAAAAATTGCATAGAATTTTGGAGGTGATATTTACGATAACACTTTTTTTTAACAATAAATGCTAGTATATCCTCCCAGTCCTATTCTGGGTTGGCATTTCAGTTTACAAGTAAGGTTTGTCCCTATTTAATTTTCATTATTTTTCTTTTTGCTCTGTTATTTTCTTTATATTCTTAGCTGTAGTTATTTCAAAGTCTTAATCAACAAACTGTCCTAGATCTATTTTTTCTCTTCTTTTTGATGCCTTTGTCATTTTAATATAAATGTTAGGCATTGGGTATGGAAATGAAGAGGAAATATGAGATGTTGAATAAAATTACCTCCAACATAATAATTTTTGCTTTGAGCAAATTGTTGTTGAAAGATGTTATACCTGAATAGAAGTGGTGATTGAGCTTATTACGATGGTGACTGATATGCTTCAAGTATACCTTTTACAAAATTTACTCCTGAAAAAGAACCAAATTGAAATCTGAAATGATGGTTAGGTTTCTTCTTTCTCAGTGAAGAATGAAGTCCAATGTCTTCCATCTCTGCCAGCCTCATAAGAATACTAACAGCTAGCTATGCTCTCTATCTCAGCAATTCTCATGCTGTTTCTTTCATATTGTCATATGTCCAAATGGGGGAAGAGACAACAAAAATTCCTTTGTTTTTTCTTTGATTTTATCTTCAAAACACCTTACTACTTCCTTAATTAACCTAGGCATTTATACACATTTAAAAATAATCAATATAGAGTGCTCTTTTTAGTTGTCATTTGAAATTTTATTTTTTTTAGTTTCTATTTTTTAATTTCAGAATATCTTAGAGGTACAATAATTGGTTGCCTAATTGGTTTTTGTACAAACTGAATAAAAGTTCTAAGTTTTCCCTTCACCTACATACCATATGTACCTATTAATTGTGAATTTACCAATTCCCTTTCCCCCCTTTCATATCTGCTTGATATTTTATTGAGTTTTACTTCTGTATGTGCATGTAAGTGTTGAGGGATTAATTCCAATTTAGTGTTGAATACATTTGGTATTTGTTTTTCCATTCTTCTGATATGTCACTTAGAAGAATCCTCTCTAGTTTCATCCAGGTTGTTAGACAAGATACTAGATTATCATAAATTTTATGGCTGAGTAGTAGTACTCCATTGTGTATATATACCACATTTTATTTATCCATTAATGTATTAGTGAACACATAGGTTGTTTCCACATCTTTGCAGTTGTGAATTGTGTTGCTATAAACATTTAAGAGAAATGTCTTTTTAAAAAATATCACCAGGTAAATAGCTAATAGAGGGATTGCTGGATCAAATGGTAGGTCTACTTCTAGTTCTTTGAGATAAATCCATACTACTTTGCATAGATTGTCCCAATTTTCAGTTCTACCAACAATGTATAAGAGTTCTTTTTTTTTTTTTTGCATCTCACCAACATCTGTTTGGGGACTTTTTGATGATAGCCATTCTCACTGGAGTTAGGTGTATCTCATTGTGGTTTGGATTTACATTTCTCTGATGATTAGAGACATTGAGGACTTTTTAAATCTGTTTCTTGGACTTTAGAATATCTTCATTTGAAAAGGTTTCTGTTCATGTCTTTTACCCATTTCTTAATAAGATTGTTTAAGTTTTTTTCCCCTTGCTAATGAATTTGAGTTCTTTGTAGATTCAGGTTATCAGCCCTTTGTCAAATAATTGATCCTTGGTGGATGTGTGTTTCCAAGAATTTGTCCATTTCCTCTGTGTTTTCAAGTTTGTAAGCATAGAGATTTTTGATTAGGGAATGATATTTCTATTTCCCTTATACCAGTTGTGATTTCTCCTTTTTCATTTCTGATTGAGATTATTAGAGTCTCCATTCTTTTCTGTTTTTGGTTAATCTAGCAAGAGGTCTGTCAATTTTGTTTACCTTTTGAAAGAACTAACTTTTTGTTTTATTAATCTTCTGTAGAATTCATTTGTTACTGGTACTATTTTGTCCTTCTCTGATTTTTGGTTATATCTTTTTCCCTGCTGGATTTGAGATTGGTTTGTTCTTCCTTTTTCAGTTCTTTGAGCTGATTCCATTAGATCATTGAATTTTTTATCTTTCTGTTTTTTTGGGTGTAAGCATTTAATGTTATGAGTTTTCCTTTCAGGGGTGATTTTGATATACCTCAAGATTTTGATAACTTACATCCCCATTATCATTTAGTTTGAAGAATCTTTGATTTCCACCTTTATCTCTTCCATGTCCCAATTATCATTATTTTGTTTCATGACTTGATGTAGAGTAAAGTATTTCTGTTGGAATTGATTTCTAGTTTATCCTCCTGTGGTCTGATGATATAATTTATATGTTTTTTTTTTAGTTTGTTGAAACCTGTTTTTCACCTACAGTATGATCAGTCTTAGAGAATGTTGCATAAGCTGATGAGAAGAACATAAAATTAAGTAGTTTTTGAATGAACCGTTCTGTAAATGTCTATTAGATTCTAGAGTTCTCTGTTAGTGTATTGTTTTTTGCTTATTTTCTGTTTGGGGGATGTGTCCAGTTCTGCCAGTGGAGTTTGAAGTATCTTATGAAGAAAAAGTCTTTGACGGCTATTATAGTGCTACTTTTGAGTGTTTTGTTTAAATCAAGTAGGATTTGCTTTATGAATCTGGGTGCACCTGTGATATGTGCATAAATACAGAGGAACCTCCATAACTGACTACCACACTACACTGACCACATCCCTGAGTTAACCTAATTTTCATAGGTCAGACATCCACCACACGTAGGTACAGTAGGCTTAGTTCCTTATGTTGAATGTCTCTCTATGTTTGTTACAGTCCCTTGTTCAGTCAACTTAGAGGTCCTTCTGTATTTAGGATTGTTAAATATTCTTGTTGAATTATTCCCTTCACCATGATATAATGGCCATCTTTGTCTTTCTTTAGTTTTATTGAATTAAATTGTATGATTTCTGATATGCAAATGGCTACACCAGCATTCTTTTGGTTTCCATTTGTGTAGAATATTGTTTTCCATCCTTTACCTTGAGTCTAAATGAGTCATTCTGGGTTAGCGCTGTTCCCTGGAAACAACAGATACTTGCTTGTGATATCTTTATCTATTCAACCAAAGCATATATTGTACATATGAAAGCTGAAGTGATTATATTTATTCAAACAACATAGAAGTCAAAAAATGAGTATTACCAAAAATAATGAAAGTATTTTGCAGTGATGGTAGTCCAATTACTAAGAAGGACATAATGTCAAAATGTATGTGCATCTAGATGTAGAGCTTCAAAATACATAAAATGTACTAAAAGTACTATTAAAAGGAAAAGACAAACTCATAGTTATATACAGATAAGTTAAAACCTGTCTTTCAGAAACTAATATTAAGATAACAGCACAATCATTAAAACATATATTATCTGGAAGATCTTAAAATAGTTATCTAATATTTTAAACATTAAAAAATATAGAATGTACTTATTTTTAAGGCTGTATAGTGTGCTCATTAAGTTAGACCACATACTGTATCACAAAATAAGTCACATTTCTCAAAAGACTAAAATCATTCAAAATATGTTCTTTATTCATAATAGGATTAAATTTCACATAGATATCATAATAATAAGGAGACATTTAAGAAGTTCTCACTTGATTTTAAATTAAATAACACTTGTAAATACTAAGTGTCAAGGAAAAACTCAAAAGGGAGAGTCAAAAATATGCTAATGATGATAAAATCACAGCATAAAAATATTGTAGTAAGCTGCAACATGGCGCTTAGAAAGAAATTTAAATATAAATATTTGTAGTCATTGGATTAACTCAATTCTCTTATTATATGTCTTTAAAATTACATTTCATAATTCTTCATTAGAACACTTTATGTTAAAGTTCTTACAACATAATGCAATTTTGAATGCCTGATTTTTTTTGTAAATTACAATATATGCCTTTTCAGTATTAAACTTGTTTCTAATAAATTTATTCAGTTTATAACTTATATTGGTGCTGTGTAGAAGAGATAAGGAAAACTCTCTGCAGAAAACACAGGATAAAAAAAACCAATGCTTCTCTTGCCTTTGCTGACCATTGGCTCCTCTGCTGCCTTAACATCATACACTTTAGATGGCAGATTCTAAGACAGGAAATTTGTTCAGCACAATTACTTCTAGTAGATAGTGCTACTTAATTTTACTGAGTTGTAGTTTGCAATAAATAATAAATAATAGACCAAACCTCAATATAGCTGAACAGCTGTCACCAAGCTAACACTGGAGCCAATCATGAGGTCAGACAAGAAATGTAACTGGGGAGCACACACAGACCCAGCTGTCAGGGCTAAGAGAACACATATCTTAACATCTGGAAGGCTGTAGCTGCCAAATCTTTTCCATAAGCAGCTTTGTGTATTGACTTCAGTGCTGATAGAAAGGTGGAGAAATAAAATTTGCCCACTTAACACTGCAGAAATAGAATAATATGTCAAGGTAATGTTGAAATTTTTAATGCATGGATAATACCTTTATTTTTGTTAAATAAATACCCTTTTAAATCCTTAGTTCTTTTAGTCAAGGACTATGTCTAATATTTTTATAATTTTAATTGGTATTATAACAATTTCATTTCATTTGCAAAAGTCTCATTTTGTTTGATTGTTTAATTCTATTTTCAATTATAATCCAAACTATTTTATTAATATACACATATTTCTAAACATTATTTACCTAATTGATACTCTTAAATATGCTTTATCAAATCTATGGTCTAAGGAATACAAATTTTTATATCATTTGGCTTTGCTGCCTTAATGCTTACATTATATATTGGTGAGTAAAGTGATACATTTTCATAATTGGCGCAAGTATAAATTTGTTTCATAGAAAAAACACATTTCTAGGTGAAAGCTAAATTTCTTAGATATGTTTTATGTTCATAGTGTGCAGTTATAGTGGCATAACTTTTTCTAGGATATTCTATGAACTTCATATCTCTAGGAGATCAAACAGATGCAAAAGAGATGCTATGGTCATAGCTGTCACCGACCAGCCTTGACACGCAGTGGGTTTACTTCCTAGTGGCCTGGTGGTGCCAGGAAACCAGAAAATTATTAGTAGGAGTTAAAGAATATTGATATAATCAACAATCACAGACAAAGAGATAGTTTTAAGAGCAGCAGGGCTCGGGAGGAGGCACATACTTCCTCATGAGGCTTCCAGTATGCCACCCTGAGTATCAGGCTAGCTCTGTATTTATTTCATACATCAGGGTTACAATCATAAATCTCATGAAGGCAAGTCAAACAATCCCATCAAGGTTCTTGCTGCCCTTGCATTCCTACTAACTAGACTAACTCTACAGCTGATTACGTTCATTGCATGTATTTACTTGTTGCTTTTTACTGCTTCAACGTATAATGTTCTTAATGTAAACAAAGTCTTGATAAGGGAGCCAATTAGAGGCCAACTCAAGGATCAAATCCTAGCTGACCCACAGTCACACACCACAGATGTGATGTTTTAATACTCTGACAGCCTTGTGTCCAACAGATTCCTCTGGCCCAGTCAAGGTGACAAAGGAAAAGAGATCCTTCTTCTCTTTATCTGGTCTGGAGAAAGTCTTCCTGAGTTGGACAAAGTTTAAAGAATTCACATTTTTAACTCCCCAAAACCACTCCCTTAGAGTACACAGCCTTGCCCTGGCTGACAACAGCTTCAAAGCCTCCAGCCAGCTGCCATGGGCAGCTGCAAAGAGAGGATGGGTATACAACATTGCAGGCTGCAGAAATATTAAAGTGATAGGATCTCGTACTTTGTGCTCAGACCCCAGAAAATCAGCCCAAATCGAAACCCTCATAACTGTCTCCCTTTGTCTAGACTTTGTTCCCTATTCCTAATATTTCTAATCTACTAAAAATTAATAATTGAGTATTAGTTTCAAATGTATAAAATCATTATTACTAGCAATGAAGCACATCAAGATATCACTCCTCCCTTAAGTCTTCCCACATGCACTCTTCAGTAGTGATGATCCAGAGAAATAATTCAAAGAGCTTCTAACAGGCCAGTTTAGGTAACTTAAGTAAGGTCTTGACCACACATGGCAATTTTGGATATTGGCTAATTCTCACCCCTCTACCCATGCAGGTAGAGTAATTGGGGAACAAATGTGAATTTATGGGTGTCTGCTGAGAGTCAGCATATTGAAAATAAAATGGCCAGGCCTCCACAGGACTGAGATCTTGTTCTGCAGTCTTCTTTCATGCACTTAGTTTTGTTGATTCATACTGTTAATACAAATGTAAATTTTGAAAATCCTCTAGAATCAAAAGGTACTTCAGGGTGCTATGAAGTACTGAGAAAGTCATTCCAATTATGGAGATAAGTATGTATTTTCAATAACAAAATGAATCACACAAATTTTCCTTATTCTTGTGCTCTGATCAGTTAATCTTGGTTTATGATATGGATGTGCCCATATATTGTCATAGAGAAAGAATGTGCTTGTCTCACCTGGTCTTATCGCTCCTGTGACAATTTTTAAATGCAAATCAATACATTAGCATTATGTTTATTTATTTATTTTATTTCATTTTGTTTTGTGAGACAGAGTCTCACCTTGGTAGAGTGCAGTAGCGTCATAGCTCACAGCAACCTCAAACTCTTGGGCTTAAGAGATTCTCTTGCCTCAGCCTCCCAAGTAGCTGGGACTACAGATGCCAGCCACAATGCCTGGCTATTCTTTGGTTGTAGTTGTCATTGTTGTTTGGCAGGCCCGGGCTGGATTTGAACCCACAAGCTCCAGTGTATGCAACTGGTGCCCTAGCTGCTGAACTACAGGGGCTGAACCAGCATTATGTTTAATACATTTATTTTCTGTGAATTGTTTACAAACTGTTATTTTCCTTGGGTCCTCTAAATTCAGTCACTTAAAACCCTGGATGTATTAATATGTATGTTTAAATATCAGGTATAATAAAAGTAAAACTGAGTGGTCTTTTTCTTTCATCCATCTTGTTCCCAACTACCAATTCCCTCATGTTTCTGGATAATCATTTCAATGTGTCAAACTTAATTTTAGTGGATTGCTATAGCTAAGTAGATTGACAACTGATTAAATGATAGAGTATATTAATGTTCTGAAAAATATATCAACTAGAAAAGAGTACTTACTGAGTGCTTACTGGAAGTATACTTAAAGAGCGTGGTAACTATATCTAAATATTAGAAAGAGAAGTTTATTAAAGAAGTATTAGCACCTAATTTTTAAACATTATGCTGAAACTGATGCAATCCTTTACTTACATACAGTTACACTGTTGAGAAGTTCAAAGATCTTTGCTTATATTAATTTTAGCAACTCTGGTGTCACCCTATTATTTGCTATGTTGTTTCATCTTTGAGAAAATGCTCTTTATAAAATCCTTGATGAATCGCTTTATGATTTTTCTACTGTAATATAGTTTTTGGTTTTTCTAGAAAGAATCTCACCCTCAGAAGAGTGCCATGGCATCATAACTCTCAGTAATCTCAAACTCTTTGTCTCAAGTGATTCTCTTGTCTCAGCCTCGCAAGTATCTGAGAGTACAGGTACCCTCCACCACCCAGCTATTTCTAGAGACAGGGTCTTACTCTGTCTCAGGCTGGTCTTAAACTCCTGAGCTCAACCAGTCCACCTTTCTTGGCCTCCAGAGTGTTAGGATTACGGGTATGACCCACTGCACCCAGTGAGTTATTCCCTTTTCTATTCCTATGTCTCCCTTTTGGAATGAGAATGCCTATCTTATGCTGATCCCACCATTCTATTTGGAATGTAGATTACTTGTTTGGTCTCACAAGCTCACAGCTTCAGGATGAATTATGTCTTGAGTCTCACCCATATGGTGTGAAATGAGATTTTAGACTTTTGAATAATTGATGCTGGGTCAAGTAAGACTTTGTGGCTATTGGGATGGAATAAATATATTTTGCAGTGTGAAAAAGACGTGAATTTTGAAAGCCAGGGGTGGAATTCTATGGTTTGAATGTGGTTCCCAAAAAGCATGTGTTGGGAATTTAGTTCCAAATATAATAGTGTTATTAGATGGACCCTAGTGAGAGGAGTTTAGTTCATAATGACTCCACCCACATGAATGGATTAATGACAATTCTAAAAGGGCTTGAAGCTACAAGTTCAATCTCCTCCTCTCCCAGCCCTCTCTTGCCCTTCTGCCTTTTGCCTTGGGATAATATAGCAAGAAGACCCTTGTAGTTTGCCAACCCTTTGATCTTGGTCTTCCCAGACTCTAAAACCAGGAGTCAATAAATTTCTATTCATTATAAATTATCCAGTCTCAGGTATTTTATTATAGTAAAATAAAAGGAACTAGACAACATGAAAATCCCAGTGAAATAGTATTAATAAGCATAGCTTTAAGAGGTAATTAGCTCATAAGGATGGAGTCCTTATAAATGAGCTTAGTACCTTCACAAAAGAGGAGCAGAGTAACTCATTTCCTCCTTGTGCTACATGTTAGCAACTTAAACTTGAGTCAGTTCCTCCAGCAATCAAAAAAAGCCAAACACTGATACCAGGCTTTGCAGCAGAGAATGTGAGGTGTTTATTAGGTGCCAAGCAAGAGTAGTCAACTAATGTTTAATACCCAAGTTCCTTGATGGTCTATATATAAGAATTTATATAGGCAGGGAAGGTAGACATTATAGGTAAAGTCATAAATCAATATGTGAAAGTTACACGTTGTTTTGGTCCCCAAAAGTGAGAATTTGAAGTGGGAATTTATAGGTATAGATTGATTCTGATATTCTTAAATTTGGTTAAGAGACCTGGGCTTTGTATAAAATAATTGGGATCAGCAGGAAAAAAAAAATTAAGTTTAATTTTAACAAATGTTTGTTAAGAAAGGAAGTCTGTTATGCATCAAGTGATGCTATGTCAGAGTTCAGTGATGAGAACAAGACATATTATGCATGGTCAGAGTGACCAATCTAGCAAGATTGATGATTTACAAGTAACTCTTTCCAGAACCCCTCAGGAATGAATTTGAAACAAAAGACTGTGATCAGAATTTAATCATAATTTTCTCTTTGTCTGTATTCTACATCATAAAGGGCAACTTTTTTTTTTTTTTTTTTTTTTTTTGCAGTTTTTGGCTGGGGCTTGGTTTGAACCTACCACACTTGGCATATGGGACCAGCACCCTTTGAGTCACAGGCACCACCCAAGATTGACATTTTTCATCTGGTGAGGATCCTGGTTTCTGAAAAACAACTAAAGAACATGATCAAGATGTTCATTTTTATAGAGAAGCTAGCATCTTGTGACACTTTCTTGGATTATTACTGTCTAAGTTATCATCTTCTTGCTTAGCAAGTTACTCATTTATTTCTCTAATTGCTGTGACAGGGCCAGCTAAGTGGCCAGAATTTCTCTTGAAGGTACTCAAATTTTTCTTTATTTCCATACTGGAGAGGGAAACCCAGAAGGCCACTAAGAAGAGATTCAGGTCTATTTCACATGTGATGCTATAGCACAAAATTGTCATCTATGAAGAACTAGGCCCTCAACAGACATGATCAAATCTTCCTATGTCTTGATCTTGGACTTCCCAGCTTGTGGAATAGTGAGAAATAAATCTTTATTCTTTGTAATGTATCAGGTCGTTTGTATTTTTGTAACAATAGCCGGCACAGATTAAGTTACAAGGTAAATTATTTCACCAAATATTTAGCTGGGGTCCTAAGTAGAATGGTGAGTAGAAATAGCCAAAACTTTCCTGAACTAAGGAAATAATATTTACATTTTAAAAGTTTTAGCCACTTAGAGAACAAATCAAGTTTTCTTATTGCTATATATATGGAAAAATATACCCCATAACAATAAACATTTATTCAGTTTATAATTCTGTTCTTTAACAATCTGGCTGGGGACAAGAAGAGTGGTTTTGAACTGGGACCATTCATATATGTGGGATCACTTGGCATTTGTTCAGACAGCTCTGCGTCTGGACAGTGGCTAGCATCGGCTGACATGATGGTGATGCGTCAGTTTACTAAAAAATAATTTTAAACATATTCACATCAAACATCAAGGTCCTAAAAGATAAACACTAATGTTGATAGCATTTAATAGAAAAATAGGGTGGCGCCTGTGGCTCAAGGAGTAGGGCGCCGGTCCCATATGCCAGAGGTGACGGGTTCAAACGCAGCCCTGGCCAAAAACCAAAAAAAAGAAAAGAAAAACAGACAGCCGTACAGTCATATTTTTGGTTACTTCACTACCCTACCTTCAATAATAGAAGATCTAGACAAAAGATTGATAAGCAAATGGAGAACTTGAACACTTTAAACCAGCTAGAGAAAATACATATACATAAAATAATAGGAGGAACAACACCATACACCCTCTAGAGTATAGACAAACTGTTCTCTACGGTACACAAAAAAGGAAGTCTTAAATGAAAAAGATAGAAATTATACATAGTATTTTTCTGACCACTATGGAATAAAGATAAAAATGAATAATAGAAGGAAAACTAGAAAACATGTAAATATGTGAAGTTAAACAGCACGATCTTAAGTAATCAATGTGTTAAAAAGTAAATCACGAGGGAAATTATAAAGTACTTAGAGAAGGAGAAAAACAAAAATACAACACAGCAAAATTTAGAAAATGCCACAAAAATAGTGCTCAAAAGATTATTTACTCATATGCCATATAGCTATAAATGCCTATGTTAAAAAAAGAGGAAAAATCAGCTCAGCACCCGTAGCACAGTGGTTACAGCATCAGTCATATACAACAAGTTTGGCGGGTTTGAACCCAGCCCGGGCCAGCTAAACAACAATAACAACTGCAACAAAAACACAGCTGGGCATTGTGGTGGGCGCCTGTAGTCCCAGCTACTTGGGAGGCTAAGGCAAGAGAATCACCTAAGCCCAAGAGTTTGAGGTTGCTGTGAGCTGTGATGCCACAGCTGTGATGCCACTGTTCTACCAAGGGTAACACAGTGAAACTCTGTCTCAAGAAAAATAAAAGGAAAAATCTCAAATACCCTAACTAAGTACATACAAATAACTGAAAAAACAGAAAACTAAACTGAAATTTAGCCGAATAAAGGAAATAAAAAGGATTATAATAGAAATAAAATAGCATAGAAAATAGAAAAGCATTAGAAAGAATGAACAGAAAGTTGGTACTTTGAAAAAATAAAATTGACAATCCTTTAGCTGAATTAAAAAAAAGAAAAAAACTTAGAAATAAAAGTAAGGATGTGACCACTTTATTTTGCAATAAATAATACAAAGATGTTTCCTAAACCTAACAGAAAGATATAGGGCCTGGACACAACAAAAAATCTTCATGTGGACTGATAAAAAAAGAAGAAGAAAAAGAAAAGAAATCCTAATATATATCACTTTTTTACCCATTATTTTAAATACTCCTTGGAGGCCAGGCACAGTGGCTGATAACAGAAATGGTAGCACTCTAGGAGGCTGTGGCAGGTGGATTGCTTGAGCTCAGGAGTTCCAGACCTGCATGAACAAGAATGAGACCTTGTTTCTAGTAAAAATAGAAAAATTAGCTGGGGGTTGCGGTGGCTGCCTATAGTCCCAGCTACTTGGGAGGCTGAGACAAGAGGATTGTTGAGCCCAGGAGTTTGATGCTGCTGTGAGCTATGATAATGCCATGGCACTCTACCCAGGGTAACAGAGTAAGACTGTCTTCAAAAAAAAAAAAAAAAATACAACTCAAGTTGGACCACCCATTTTATCCTACAATCACATTACTAGTCATTTACTCAGAAGAAAAAAAATAAAATCCTTTTTTCATAAGGACATTTCTACTAGGCTATTTATTGCAACTCTATTTACAATCACCAAAATGTGGAAACAACCTAAATGCCCACCAACCCAGGAATGGATTAACAAGCTGTGATATATGTATATCATGGAATACTATTCAACCATTAAAAAGATGAAGACTTTACATCTTTCGTATTAACCTGGATGGAGTTGGAACACATTCTTCTTAGTAAAGCATCACAAGAATGGAAAAGCAAGAATCCAATGCACGCGATTCTAGTAAGAAGCCTGTAGATGATCTAATACATGCCCACATAAGAGAAAAACTCAAATCAATTCAAGGTGGGGGCCAGGGGAACAAAGGAGCTGCAAGAGGGGAGGATTGAAGGGGATGGGAATATATGGCATGCCTCATGGAGATGGGACACGATTATAAGAGGGACTTTACCTAACAAATGCAAGCAGTGTAACCTAATTCTTTGTACCCTCAATGAACTCCAAACAATTAAAAAAAAATACTTATTGGAAAATTATCACATTTGCATGAGATCACAGATTTTTAAATATAGTTTAATCATACTTTTTATATATACATGTCCTGAAAAAGTCCAAACAGAAAAACAAACTCTAAAATGAAAACACTTGCTTGAGGTCCAGGAAAACCTATGGATAGCCCTAAAAATAATTCTATATCAGGGCTCTGGACTTTGAGTTCAGCATCATTGTCACTATTTGTCTACCTTAAAAAACAAACAAACAAAAAAAAAAAAACAGTGTATATTATCAGCAGCTTAGCAATTTTCTATCTATTCTTATCGTTAAGTCATTTTACCATGAGTTTTTTCCCTAGCTGAAGATTTATCTAAATAGCTTAGCCAGCCAATATGAGAAATAGTATAATCTTCATTACAAATTTTATCATTAAACATTACCCTGCTGTGGGTAGATTTTGTGAATGTCTCCAGTGAACATACATAAAAATTTCTCTTGTGTATATACTTATAAGGTAGATTTGACAAGTCACAACATATTCATATTCTCTACTTGGGTATATTTTGTCAAGTATTTTCAAAAAGATTGAAAAGTTCTAAACTATCTTTAGAACTTTTCTATAGTCCCATATAAAAAATTTGATGTTGTCAAATTTAAAAATAAAAGTCAGTTTGATTGGTAAGATGGTATTATAATTTTTCCTTTAAAATCATACCAAATTTTTGGTGAGAGTGAATCACTTGTTAATCATTTGAGCTCTTCTGTTTGTCTCCTTTTGTAACACATTTGCACATTTCATTAGTCTACTTAACAATGAAGTTTTTTTTCCCCTTTCTTTTGTTGATTTGTATACTAATATTTTAGAGGTGCTATCGATATCATCTCTGGTCTAAAACTTATATGACCTTTTTATGGTATTTTGAGGAAATAAAACTATTATAATTGAATTTGAAATCATTCTCTTTTCTTATTTGTTCCTTTTATGTTCTTCCTATAAAAGGTCGTAAGTATGATTTATGATTATTTTTGAAAGGAGAAAGGAAATATATGAGAGAGTAGATAAAGAATTAATTTGAACAAAGGAAATTGTATAATTAAGAGAAAGAAAAATGTAGAGTTGTTAATTATCCTTATAAAAAAGAAAGTTAAAAGAAAACTTAATGTTTTCTTTCAATTTAGGAATAATTTACCAAACATTTCAGACCGTTATACTTAATATTTCTTTTTTTTTTTGGCTGGGGCTGGGTTGAACCCGCCACCTCCAGCATATGAGACCAGCGCCCTACTCCTTGAGCCACAGGCACCGCCCTATACTTAATATTTCAATGTCCATTTGATTATGGAATGTTTTAGCTGATGATTTGTAATATATAAAATATGTATTTCATTTTCATTTTAGACAGCCAAAATGCATGGCTGAATTATTACAGAAAAATGGAAGTGTACCTGGTGATTCAAGTTCAAATGACGACATTTACTTTGATATAACAACTATAAGTTCTAAGTAATCGATGATTATTATTTGAACCATATGAATTTTTCTTCAATTAATTTTTTCAAGGAATTCCATTAATATAATCATGAATGAGATCTTCCTTTTTGTGTTGTCTTGGATCAACTTTCTTTGGCTTTTAAATAAATATTTATTTTATTTTGTCCTTTACTACTATACCAATATCAAATTCACATAGAGAAAAGTTTTTTTTTTTTTAATTATTGACTAGTGTATTGAAAGTGAAAAACAGAATCATTTTGTGGGTATTAAAAGTACAGACTACTGAATGCTTATTATTTTTACACTATCATAAAGTTAAAAATTGTAAGTCAATCCATTGTAAGTTGGGGACTGTCTGTATATCATAATTTGTTAATCCTTTCACCTGTTTTCTTTTTTTTTTGTACACACTAAAAATTTTTATTTCAAAATATTAATTAAGTAGGTACAAATGGTTTTATTACATGGATACTTGTATGATATTTAAATCAAGGCTTTTGATATGCCCTTCATCGGAAGAATGGAAAAAAAGCTACAGTGTACTCAATACTAATACAGAACTAGACGATGAACAGCTACATGCCCACATGAGAGAAAAATACCTTCAAATTCATGAAGGGAGATGAGAAGAGAGGAGGGGGTGTGTGGTAAGCTCTCATGTATTGGACAGAAGGTAGGAATTTATGATACACCTCTTGGGTGAAGGGCTCAACTGCAACTTAGACTTTACCCAACAAATGCAAACAATAAAACCTAATTGTGTATGCCCTTATATTGTGTATAATTGTGTATGCCCTAGGAGAGAGAGAGAGATTGAGAAAGTATCCAGGCATTTTGGCAGGTGCCTGTAGTCCCAGCTCCATGGGAGGCTGAGGCAGAAGGATCACTGAACCCAGGAGTTTGACATTTCTGTCAGCTAGACTGACACCAGGGCACTCTAGCCTGGCAACAGAGTGAGATTCTGTCCCCACCAGAAAAAAAAAAAAAAATCAGTAGCATTTTAACAGAGTAATAACAATCAGTACACCACAAAAATCAAGAAGACAATTCCACTCTCAACAGCCACAAATCAAATGAAATTCCTAGGAATACATTTAACAAAGAAGATGAAAAGATCTCTATAAGAAAAACTATAAAACATTTATGAAAGAAATAATAGATAACAGAAACAAGTGGGAAAATATCTCACGCCCATTGATTTGACAAAATCAGTATCATAAAGATGACAACATTGGAAAACAATCTTATAGATTCCTTGTATTTTCTACCCAAATACTAACATCATTTTCCACAGAATCAAAAATAGTTCTAAATGTATATGGGATGAAAAACAAACCCAAATAACCAAAGTAATTCTAAGCTAACAAACAAATAAACAAACAGACAACTGGTTTCACATTAACTGATTTCAAACTACACCATAAGCCTATATTTATCAAAACAGCATAGTACTGTTATAAAAATAGATGCCAAGATCTATGTAATAAAGCAGAGAACCCCCAAATAAAGGGACATATCAACAGCCAACAGATCTTCAAGAAAATCAAAACATATACTGAGGAAAGGGCACCCTTTCAATATGATGCTGAGAATATTGGATAGTCATATGGAGAGGTAAAAAGCTTATCTCTCTCTCTCCACATCCAACAAATAACTCAAAACTGATGAGAAAATTAATTCTAATACTTGAAACCTTTAAATTATAAAAGAAAATCTGGGAAAAATTCTTCTGAACGTTGACCCGGGCAAAGAATTCACAATTAAGAGTTCAAAAGCAAACACAACAAAACCAAAAATAAACAAATGCAACTGCACTATAAAGTTCCTGTACAGAAACAGAAATAATCAACAGACTGAACAACATGAAGAATGGTAAGAAAATTGCATATTACACATCCAGCAAAGGACTAGCATACAGAATCTATAAGAAATACAAAGAACTCAACAAATAACCCCCTAAAAACTGGGTAAAGAAAATGCAGACACATTTTTTTCAAAAGAAGAGACATACAAATGATCCAGGATAATCTACTCAAATCATTAATCATCAGAGAAATTCAAATAAAACCACAATGAGGTATCATTTTACACCAGTTAGAATGGTTAGTAATCAAAAAGGATGTGGGGAAAATGGACTGCTTACACATTATTAATGGAAATATCAGTTAGCACACCCCCTATGGAAAATAGTATGTATATCTCCCAGAGAATTACATTCTACCCTGATAGAATGTAATTCTCTGGGAGATATACATACTATTAATGGTATTACCCCATACCATTAATTGGTATCTACTGAATGGAAAAGAGATCATTATATCAAAAAGATACCAGCACTCATATGTTTACTATAGCACTATGTACAATAGCAAAGACTTGGAATCAACTTTAGTGTCCACACACAGATTATTGGATAATTCAATACCCATACACACCAAAATCATGTTTTCTGCAGCAACATGGATGGAACTGGAGGCCAATATCTTAAGTGAAATAGCCCAGAAACAGAAAGTCAAATGCCACATGTTCTTATTTATAAGTGACTGCTAAGTATTGTGCAGACATAGTATAGGAAGTGGAGACACTGGAGACTCAGAATGGTGAGAGGGTGAAGGGTGGGAGGGACAAGAGAATGAAAAATTGTTCATGTGGGGCGGCGCCTGTGGCTCAACGGGTAGGGCGCCGGTCCCATATGCCGGAGGTGGCGGGTTCAAGCCCAGCCCCGGCCAAAAATAAAAAAAAAAAAGAAAAATTGTTCATGTGTAGAGTATACAGTATTTAGATGACTGTTATGCTAAAACCCAGACTTCATTACTAGGCACCAGATCTACTTAACAAAACTGTACTCCTATTCCCTAGATTTATAAAAATAAAAAGGGAACAATTTCCGTTAAATAAATTGTTACTCATGAGCATAATACGCAAACTATCGTTCAAAACTCAAGACTATATCTAAACAATATGAATAACATATGAAATTAGGTTCAAGATACTTGGAAAGAGAGAGACTCGAAATTGAAAGAGAGAGAGGAGGTGAGGAACAATAAAATAAATATCCATGAACAGGAAAAATAAGAAGGCATGAAAAAAATAGGGAAAGGAAAAAAAAAAAGAAAAATTTAAAGTTAAAAATATCAGAGCCAAAATTTTAGGCTAGCAGTTTCATTTTAGAGTGTGAGCAATAGCTGCCAAGTGCATCAGTTACATAGGTTAGTATTTGACAAATCTACTTAATGACTTTAACTGTGACAAAGTAGGATTAAAGAAAATTGTAGCTTGAATGAACCCTATCCCTCTAATAATATACAAAAGCAGAAAATTCTTTAAAAATTTTGACATTTTTTAACAAAAATAATATTAATTAAGGTTATTGTAAACAAAACCAAAACAGATTTTATTTTTTATTTTTTTTCTTCTTTTTTTATTTTTATTAAATCATAGCTGTGTACATTAATGTGATCACGGGGCACCATACACTTGGTTCATAGATCGTTTGACACATTTTCATCACACTAGTTAGCATAGCTTTCATAGCATTTTCTTAGTTATTTAGCTAAGACCTTTACATTCCACATTTACTAGGATTCACCTATACCCTTGTAAGATGCACCGCAGGTGTAATCCCATTAATCCTCCTCCCTCCACCTACCTCCCCCCTCCCTCCCCTCCCTTTCTCCCTTCTCCCTATTCTTAGGTTGTAACTGGGTTATAGCTTTCATGTGAAGGTCCTACATTAGTTTCATAATAAGGGTGAGTACATTGGGTACTTTTTCTTCCATTCTTGATAACCACAATTTATTAATCCATTGATCCACGAATGGATTAATAAATTGTGGTATATGTACACCATGGAATATTATGCAGCCAAAACAGATTTTAGATCATCAGACCTCTTACGTTGAAAACAGAAACAATGGTTTTGATATTGTTTTAACAAATTCATTATATAGAAAAGAAAATCTCTAAATATCTGGATGCTCTCACTGATCTCCATCTTAAGTTCTGCAGATAAAGTTAGGCTGTTAAAAATCCCTTATCTTTATTTCTTAAAAAATGAGCAATATTATTTTAGATAACAAACTTATACATTCTTTGGTGGTAATGATTAGATTAGGAATGCTCGAAAAAAGTATATTAGAAAGTAAAGTAAGATTTTTTTTTCTATGTAATGCCTATTGCTTCATCAAATTTTTGTTGTAGCTACTGTTTAACAATAGGGATCACATATAAATATAGACTTGCATTATTTTTCTGATTCATAATAATGTGATAATATAAATAATGCTTACTGGCATAGGCCTACTTGTAAAATGAAATTTTTTAAGTATTATTTTCAATTTCAAACTATGTGGTGCTTGTAAAGTATAATAGTTTACAAAAGGGAAGCAACATTTCAGTGTTTGCATGGAATACTTTTACAAGGATTTAAATTTGATTTCAAATATTTCACACCCCCTTAGCTCTTTGTATATAGCGCCTCTTCTCATCAGGCATGACAGAATACCAATTCTGTGTGTCTGATAGCACCAAATCTCACCAAGGTTCTCAGGCAAGCAAGATTCAAAGGTCTAGTTTACAGTTTCAGAGTAGCAAGTATTATATCTTTTCTGGTGTTATTTTCCAGTAGAAGGCTACCAAAGGGTGTTGTGTGTATTCCCAATGTTTTACATTCCTTTGGTGAAACATCCCTCACGATGTTGGTATATTATCTCTTCAATGTTCTCAGACATTTTTCTAACAATCACCAAACCATGAATTTTCTTTCCTCCCAGGATACTGGTTTGTAATTACTCAGATGAAGAAAATTCATCACAAAGATTTACAATAGTGGTAGTTAATACCACCCAAAAGGAACAATAAGAGGAAAGCAGGAACAAAATATTCCAGTCTTCCTTTTACTCTTATTCCTGTTTAATTCCTTTTCCTGCCTCCCTTCTGTAAAACTTAACTTGAAGTCAGCTGGAAACTAAGACTGATAGATGCAATCTGCAAAGATTAACATCTGGACAGAAGGATGAAGCATGCAAATGAGAAATAAAGAAACAGATGGAGAAAATTACTATTCTTTTCCAATAACAAATAATGTTTGCTTTATTTCATCTCATTACCCAAGAAAGAATTCTTTTCTAGGAAGCTATCTAATTACATATATCAGTAGGTCTTGTTTGGCATACACAATCCAAAATGTGCAAATCAAAGTTGAGGTAGGAGGTGCGAGGCAAGTATGTAACCCAGCAATGATAACACCAACCGAAAAGCATGATGGAGTCGCCGGCACCTGTGGCTCAAAGGAGTATGGTGCTGGCTTCATATACCAGAGGTGATGGGTTCAAACCTGGCCCCAGCCAAAAACTGCAAAAAAAAAAGCATGACGGAATCAAGGATGTATAGAGAAAAGGATAGTGTTTACACTGTAGGCGTCGAGGAAGTTCATACTGCATGGGAGTCTTGAAGAATTACTGGAAGCTAAATAAAGTGTCACAAAAATGAGAGATTTAGACAGAGGAGAATAATCAAAAAAATATGGAAGGGTTTTAATACTACTTAAATGTTGGTTACATGGAACAACTAAGAAAATGGGCACACATTGAAGTAAAAGAAAAGTCATGGAGAGCCATTTACTCTGAGATAAGAAATATTAATTTTACTTTATAGGCATTGAATTTGATCAGGCACGTGACATGGTTAGCTTTCTATAACTGAAAAAATTGCTCTGTCAGGAGTACAGAATGTTGTTCTGATAAAGAAAAACTGAAGCCTGAAAGAAACCTGAAAGTTACCACAGTATCTGGGTAAGCAATTCATGTTTAAATCAGGGGTGTGAAAATGAGCATTGAAAAAAGGGCATATTTCATATGGCACAGACTCCATCTGTAGTATCATTTCTCAGGATGACTAGCTTTACTTTTGTTCACTAAAATCTACAAAGCTTTGTTTTCAAAAAAGTTGGTGGGTCTCTATGGACATTTAGAAAAATGTTTGTGTGGTTGTCTATGGACATTTAGAAAAATGTTTGAGTGGTTGTGTAAGTTTAGGGTGGTTATTTGTTTTCAAGACTATATTTGTGAGGGTGTGTTTACAATGATGATTTCTATGAGTTGGATACTAGGGACAAAAGTATCAAACTGTAAAAAAATTTGGAGATTGTGGCTAACACCCATCAGTGATGTTACTAAGCATATGCAAACTATAGAAGCCATCATTCCCTTGCCTAGCTTAACATAGGCCCTTGATAAAAGAGACCTTCCATCCCACTTCCTTTCCCTCTGTTACTCAGACTGGAAACTGCAAATGCCTAAGTTTACTGAATTGTATATAAAAAAAAAAAAAATGCATGACAAAGACTCATTCTGTGTGAGTTAGGAAGCTACTGTGTTTACTTTTATGTACATACAGACTTACATAAACCTCATCGGCTTTCATCATAACTTGTAAGAGTGGGTATTAGGTAGATAGACACACGTTGAGTGAGCAGTGATACTTTTACCCACTGATGTAAAGATCACATTACAAAGATAGTGTTATTTCAGTTGAATAAACTGAAGCACTTGTCTCCTCTTGTCCATTAAAACAATATTCCCTTGTCATGTTTGCCTCTTATAAGACATAAAAACCTAAGATGTTAGTTGCCAGCCTGTTTCACAGAAGCTCATTTATTCATCTATTCACTCACAGAAGTATTGAGACACTTTATTCAAAACCTCTAAAGAAGTTTCTCTTAGATCAATTTATTCGAGTAATTGCTTAGTAAAGCAGATTAAGCTGTAAACATAACGTGCTCACTGGAAATGAGCTCACTTCTTATTTAAGAAGAAAATAAATATTGAATACTTTTTCAGGGTGTTCGTTCAAAACCCAAAGTAGTGTTTGTTTAGGAAGAGGTAAGTGGATTTTCTATTGGAGACATTTTTCAACATAAAAGAGAGGAGACCTCCAACTGAAAACAGTCTGTATAACAAACAACAGTTCGCTCTCTTATTAAGAAAGACTGTTTTCTTCTTAGGAACCAATACCTACCAAACAAGGACAGAAAATAAAGATATATTGTTCAGACCAATTGTACCAAAAGGAAACATAAATAAAGGCTATGGCTTTGTGTCAGTTTCAAACACATCTCTTTGGCAGGAAATGTGAAGTACTATATGCAGGAAGCCTCAACACAGTAAAGTGGGACATTTAAAAGTAGTATGCACATCTATTTTTCTTTTCCATTTTTACCTTGAACTAAAGGATTAAGATTATATAAGTTGACAATTTGATAAACTTAAAATCAAGATGTTCATTGACTGAAAAGGTCAAAAAACACATAAGTAAAATAGTCACATAATAGGAATTGGAACTTTTATGGTATGTATATTTTTCCAAGTATGTAAATGTATTTGACTATTTCATTTCATTTCAAAATTTATGTAACATTTGTTTAATTCTAGATTAGTACATAGATACTTGTTTCCTAAATCTTTTCTGTCTTCGTATCTCTGTATTTCTGTCATCATATCTCTGTCTTTCTATCTAATCTTAGTACTTTGTCCTTTTATTTATAATGTTAGATTATCTATTCATAGAACTTAGTGGATAATTCTCTGTTAGACACATGGAAATTGGAAGAAGTCAATGGTGACATTTCTGCTCCTGGTGGCATGTGCTGTCATTTAGTGTGATGTAGAATTCCAAAGAAGAAGGGAGAACTAGTTTTCTTGGTAAAAGAATAACTTGAGCTGTATTTTATTTATTTATTTTTTAATTAATAATTATTATTATTTTTAGGCAGAGTCTCATTCTGTCACCCTGGTTAGAGTGCAATTGTACCATAGTTCACAGCAACCTCAAACTCTTGAGTTCAAGCAATCCTCTTGCCTCAGCTTCCTTAGTAGCTGAGACTACAGGCTCCTGTCACAATGCCCAGGTAGTTTTTCTATTTTTGGTAAAGACAGGGTTTCATTCTTGCTCAGACTGGTCTTGAATTCCTGAGCTCAGATGATCCACTCACCTCAGCCTCTCAGTGTTAGGATTACAGGCGTGAGCCACTGTGCCTGGTCTATGACTTGAATTCTAGAAATTTATATCTGATTGTACTTTGTTTACAATAGGTTCTCTAACCTTTCATATAGTAGAAAAATGATAAATGAATACTGAATGAATGAGGGAATTAGGAACTGAGTATCAATACTAAGGAATGATTTTGCTATGACTCATCATTAAATGTGTTACATTTTTCTGTATAGAAGATATAGGTCTAACTTAGTATCAGCACATTCTCACGTTAATGTATTGGAAATTTTTATATTACAATGACCTTTATAGACTCTGACAATTCAGAGTAACTTCGTGTGGCTACCAAATGCCAGGATTCTCCTGGTAATGTGACTCCCATCTGTTGAAACTAGAGAAAATGCTCTTTTTTTTGAAGGTACTACAAAAAGAAATTTAGATGCATTGTCACATGTTTGAGGCTTTTCATCAGGTCTATAACTGAAAAAGGAGGGAGGGAAAGCATGAACAAAATGATAAATATAGAGATTAGGGAGGAGGTATTTATCTATTTTTGTTATTAAATCCTTCTGGAGATCTCAAATTAAAATAAAATTTCAGTATTCCATGATATACGTATAACATAGTTTGTTAATCCATTCCTGGGTTGATGGGTATTTAGGTTGTTGCCACATCTTGGCAATTATAAAACGAGCTATAATAAACAATCTAGTGCTAATGTCTTTCTGATAAAATGATGCTTTTCCTTCTGGGTAGATGCCTAGTAATGGGATTGCAGGATCAAAGGGGAGTTCTAATCTGAGTTCTTTGAGGAGTCTCCATACTTCTTCCCACAGAGGCTGTATTAGTTTGCAGTCCCACAAGCAGTGTAAAAGTGTTCCCCTTTCTCCACATCCATGCCAGCATTTGCACCTTTGGGACTTTGCGATGTGGGATATTCTCACTGGAGTTAGGTGATATCTCAGAGTAATTTTGATTTGCATTTTTCGAATGACTAAAGATGATGAACACTTTTTCAAATGTTTGTTAGCCATTCATCTATCTTCCTTGGAGAAGGTTCTGTTCATGTCTCTTGCCCAGCAATACATGGAATTGTTTGCCCTTTTTTCATTGATTTATTTGAGTTCTCTATAGATTCTACTTAACAAGCCTTTGTCAGATTCGTAACATGCAAATATATTTCTCCCATTCTGAAAGTAGTCTGTTTATTTTAGTTGTGTCCTTAGCTGTACAGAAAAATGTGATGACTTTACATCTTTTGTATTAACCTGTATGGAGTTGAAACACGTTCTTCTTAGTAAAGTATCATAAAAATGGAAAAGCACATATTCAATGTACTCAACACTAATATGAAGCCAGCAGACAATCTAATACACACCCACATAAGAGAAAAACTTGGTTCAATTCAAGTTGGTGGGAGGAGGAATGAGGGATGGGAGAGAGATGCAGAGGAAATGGGATTAATGTGCTCCTACTTAATGGGCACGACGTAAAGGTATATGGCACAACTCTTGGGTACAGGACACAACTACAAGAGGGATTCTACTTAACACATGCAAATATTGTAACCTAGTTGTTTGTACCCTCTCATTAACCTGAAACAAAACAAAACAGAAAAAAGTTCAAAAATATTTTAGGTAAAACATTTATTATCAAATTAAGTTTCCCAGTCATGGAAATATTAATGTACATACAAGTCATTAACTAGTTCAAAAGACTTACTTATCACTTCTTGTTTATATTCTAAAGTGATAACTCATAGTAATAAATGCATAGTTAATTTTATATATATAATCGCAAAGATGCTAGGAAGACAGTCATACCAGTTGTGGAAATCTGTTGTATGATATGACGATTTCCACCTTAGTAATTGGACTTTAACAAGCAATTCCTCTAACAGTGGCCATTAAACATTTATGTTATAAAGACAGAATATTGCTGATACTAATTAGCATTTTCAAAGATTTCCTAAAGAAATTGTCTTGAACCTAGATAAAGAGAACAACAGTTTCCTTGGATGCAATTATTACCTGATATTATTTGTAGTGCTTTTCAGAATTGTTATCAATCTCTTCCTGATGGGAAAGGTGCATTTATTTATGAGGTATCACTAAGTAAAAGAGTACATAGGACCACTGTCAGAGAATTCAAATAATTTCTCAAATTCTTTAAAAGCAGACAACATTAACTTCAATCAGGATAAGGGCACTTGAATAAGTAAAAGACAATGTGTAAACGAAACTTCTAGAAATAGTATCAGGACCCAAGATGAAATTATGAAATCATGAGTTGATAGCTCAGTGCCATGCTTAATAAACTTCAAGCAATTTTGGAACTCTTCTTCTAGAATGGTCACTAGAGCTGTAGTCGAAAAGAGGCCTGACAATTAAGTTCATAAACTCATCCTCAAAAATGTTTTTCAAAGAGTGGACTAGACACTGTCATCAGTACATGGTGGATCCATTCTGTCATATGGATCACACAAGTCTTTATCAGTTCCTTTTAGTAAGAGATACCAGCAAAGGTACTGTTTATCTGGACATGCTTATGGAATTTTTTTTTTTTCCGACAGCTATGGAAAGTATCCAGCAACTCCATTTTCTATCACAATGAGGCTCGTCCTTGCTTCCTTTATGCAGGCCAGAGGCTCCAATGAATGCATTTTCTGATATGAATTGGACAGTGTTCAAAACATTGACCTGCCTCCCGAATATTGGCCTCCAGATCTCCCTCTTACTCTGGCATGTGACTTTTTTGTGAGAGTGTATTAAGAACATCTGTGTTTGTTCCGCTTCTTCCTCGCAACTCAGTGATTTACTTTCTTTCTCTACTCATACTAGATTAATCACATGTATCTTAATTAATTTGTGGGGTTTTCATGAAATGAATAAAATTATTTTTTATTTTTTCCTACAGCAAAAGTGAGATGAAATATTTTGTGTTTAAATCAAGATGTTTTATGCAGTTACTAAGCATTACACCCTGAAGGGCATGGGTTAAAAGTATTGTTTTCTGATCTTAAAGAGATCTTGTATGTAGGAGTCGGGGAATGGTCAAAAGAATAAAAGAAATCCTGAAAAACTGAGTAATGAAGTACATACACCAAGAATTTAAAAACAAAGAATAGTTTAATCTGCTTGGTAGGACTGAGTAAGTTCTCATGTGTAAGGTAGAGTTTGCACTTGACTTTGGACTTGTCAAATTTTATTAACAAAAGAAGAAAAGGGTTGTAATTTAATGAAACATGATGAATCAAATATGTTTGTGGTTTTGGTACACAACAGATAATAATGAAAGATAACATGAAAGCCATGCTGGCATGAGGAAAGGTTTTCTGGAGGCAGGATGAGATTCTGTAGGGACAGTTTGATTGTTTTTGCACACAACACTTAGAGACCAGAATTGACAGAGTAAAAAGCAAACAAATTTAGCAAGAGGGAACATCATTTTTGTTATAAACTTCTCATTATAATTGTGAATTTGGGGCTTCCTGAAATATGTTTATGCCCTCTAAATTAAGAAACCTAATGTGTACAGCTACTACAAATTGTATTCATTAGTGAAACTCATAATTAATTGAAGCTTAAACCGCTACATTTTATAATTTTGCTTAAGGAAATATAAATGAAAATAACTTTTTAAATTAAAAAATGTCTGGCATATTAGGAAGAATAACAAAACAAAGAAGAATATGTATACATAGGTATTTGTATTTCAGGAAAACGTTGCAGACCTAGGGTTCAATCCCAATTTTAACTTCTACTTGCCATGTGATCTTGTTCAAATCGCTAAAGTGTTTTAAATATTCCTTTTCTCAAATTTAAAATTGTTTTTGAAAAATATTACAAGGCCAGTGTGGTGGCTCATGGCTATAATACTAACACCCTGGGAGGCTAAGGAGGGTAGATTGCTTAAACTCAGGAGATCAAGACCAGCCTGACAAACCCATGTCTACTAAAAGTAGAAAAAACTATCCTTGTGTTGTGGCTCATGCCTATAGTTCCAGCTACTTAGGAGGCTAAAGCAATATAGTCACTTGAGCCCAAGACTTTGGGGTTGCTATTGGCGCCAAGGCACTCTACCCAGGGCACAGAGTTAAGACTCTGTTTCAAAAATATATATATGTATATATGTGTGTAAATAAATATATATTCATATATATATATATATAAAAGAGGTATTGGAAACTGTGATATGTTATGTATCGTGTTTCAAGCAAAATACCATTTATTAATTTTTTTTGATTCACAAGCCCATGAAAATATTTTTAATATGGAAGAAGACTATTACATTATTCATACTGGATGAATGATAGGACAAAAAAGGCTGTAAAAAACTAGAAATAAGATTTACAGAATACTTTAAAACTAAATTGATGTATTTCTTCATATTTTCACTATGAATTTTGATTGATATCTGAGATTTGATAAATGGATAAGTCATTAACAAAATATCATAGAAAATACCACTAAAGTTTTGTAACTGAAGGGAAAATAACAAAAGTAATGCCCATTAATGCAATTAATAATGTCTACTCAATTAGAAAAATTTGAAATATGCAGAAAACATTTTTATTTTTTGAACATATATTTATGTTTATTAAACATATAAGATAAATTCTGGTAGATACTGAGGTTTTTTTTTCCAACTTTCCCTTATCCTTACAAAAATTTATCTATTTCAAAATTTTTATTGATCTCCAAGAACAACTGGCAGGTTGAGATCTTTTATCACCTAATCATATTTAAACAATGTTAGAATATCAAACTATTTTTAAATATTATTTAGCTGAAAAAAATAGAAATTATAATATAAAAGAAAAGATTCTCTGCTAGTGATTTTAAATAAAATCCCTACCTCAAATATTTATGCAACAGAAATGTATTTCAATACAAAATTTAAAATATGTCTTGAGATAATTAATATTAAAAAGTATACATTTTCAAAAATGAGATTTCAAAGTATTTAGGATTCTAATTTTTTTTTTTTTTGAGACAGAGTCTCAAGCTGTCACCCAGAGTAGAGTACCATGGCGTCATAGCTCACAGCAACCTCAAACTCTTGGGCTTAAGTGATTCTCTTGCCTCAGCTTCTCAAGTAGCTGGGACTACAGGCACCTGTCACAACGCCTGGCTATTTTTTTGTTGCAGTTGTCATTGTTTTTTATCTGGCCTGGGCCAGGTTTGAACCGCCAGCTGGCATCAGAACCACTGAGCTATGGGTGCTGCCAAGGATCTTGAATTTTTATTTTTATTTTTATTCTTTAAGAATATGCATTTTACACACACACACACACGCATAGAGAGAGAGAGAGAGACAGTAAATATATATGTATAAAATGCATATTCTTATATATATATTCTCATATATGTAGAGAAAATATATATGTATAAAATGCATATAATTAAAGAATAAAATTATATATATAATTAAATATATATATTATATATATAATCTCTTTATCTCTCTCTATATATATATATATAGAGAGAGAGAAGTCTATGGTTTGGATTCTTTTATAAATGTTATAGTGGTTTTTTTTTGGTTGTTGTTCTGGCTGGGGCTGGGTTTGAACCACGCCACCTCCAGCATATGGGGCCGGCACCCTACTCCGTTGAGCCACAGGCACCACCTATAAATGTTATAGTGAACAAAAGATTTAAGCAATTGCACATTACCCTTCTGTTTCCTTTCCTTTCTCTCACAAGAAAAAATAGGTATATAAATTGTACACACATTAATATCAATGGTTTAATTTTATCATCTGTTTTTCTTTTAGTGATGTTATTGTCTTTGAAACTCGCAATGAGTGACCCTCAAACACTTAGACTTTTAGTGACAGGCCCACAGACCTCCTCTCTTCCTTACTTCTGTCATAATCCTTGCTGAAGGATTATGGGGAATGATATATTCAACATCACATCTCAGTTCTTGTACTACTTTTTTCTAATGACTATTCCACCACAACACTTCAGGCCAGCATTCCTTGAGCATATCTTTTTATATCTACATCAGTTTTATCTATAGAAGCAATCTCGTATAAATTCTGTTTCATAACTCCCGCATTTCCCCATTTGCAGCTTATTTGTTCAACCACTTGTGTTTTGATTTTATCAGAAGACTTAATTCACCAAGCCTTATATTATTTCCAATTGCAAAAATCTTTTTTCTTAGTGTGCTGCTTTCTCCAGCTTATATCCCCATGGCTCACTGTTCAATGAGATTATTTCTTATCATTATCCTACAGGTCCAGTTTTCTCTCTTTCCATTACACTAATTTAAAAAATAAAGCTATCTGATTTCTACATGAAATAACAGGGCACATTATGCCTTATATAAAGCAATCATTATAAAATTGAAATAATCCCTCATCACTTCAATTCTAGGCAAAATATCTGCTCAACTTGTCTTCAAACTATTTCAACTCTTTACAGACTGATTACGTACTTCAAAATCTATTTCCTTTTTTTATTTCTTGGTTTTTTTTTTGCACTTTTGGCCGGGACCAGACTTGAACTCGCCACCCCCAGTATGTTAGGCTGTCACCCCACTCCTTGAGCCACAGGTGCCACCCCAAAATCTATTTCTATCTTTTCTATTAGACATGTATTCTAATAGAATTAGAGTCAAATAAATGTTTCTGAGAGTCAAATAAATGCACATAGTTTTACCTTTGGTTGCAATCTATCCTATTATAACAAATTGGAGTTTGTTATAGCAAGACACACAGAATAGAATTTTCAAAGGTGGGAGCACAGGGGACCACTGCCCATTTATGGGGTTCTGACAAGTGACCCTGAGTGTTTGTCCCACTCAGCTTTTTTTTTTTTTTTTTTTTTTGTAGAGACAGGGTCTCACACAGCTGGCGTCACACAGCTCACAGCAACCTCCATCTCCTGGTCTTAGGTGATCTCTTGCCTCAGCCTCCCGAGTAGCTAGGACTACAGGCACCCACCACAATGCCCGGCTATCCACTTGGCTTTTATTGAAGGCTATTTGCTTATTAGCCCAAAGGGTAAGTGGAGGAAGGGAAGAAATACATCCCTAGTTTCTCTGAGCAAGCATATCAGTTCTACTCTTTCTATAATCATTCACTATAAGGGTCTGAGCAGCCTTGAGAAATCTGGAACCTGAGCCTTGTGTGGGGGTAGACTCCTGTCTGTGGTCACACACACACAGATTCCTACAGGGGTGTTAATCCCCTCTAGTTCACTGTGGAATAAAACTCCACTGGTGTCAATCTCCTTTGAAGAATTGATGGGAGAGACAAATGTTCCTCTCATCTTCACCACAGAGGGACTTCCTGTGTGACAAGGGATATGAGCTCTTATACTCCTATTTCAGGGCTCGAGCTGTTCCCTTGATCTCTGCCCCAGCAAAACACAAATCTCCACAACCGATATTTGCTTTGGCTGTTGAATGGGCAGGGGACAGCCTAGTTAACGTTTCTTGCCAGGCCTTGTACACAGGATCCTCTGTGGCCATTATTTCTTCAGAGTGTTTGCATGTATCCAGGAGTAGAATTATTTGGTTCATGTGGTAATTTTATGATTTGAATTTTGAGAAACCATCAAACTGTTTTCACAGTGGCTACATTGCTTGAAATTTCCAGCAGCGACACAGTTTGTCCAATTACTCCACATTTTTTTCCAACACTTTTTTTTTTCATTTTCTTTCTATCATAGCTAGCTGTATCTCCTATAGGCCAGGTGTCCAGGAAATGCAGGAAATTTGAACAGATAAAAAATATAGCAGTGGCTCATTTAAAGGTAAACTAGCTGACTTTTCTTTGTTCTGCCTTGCTCAGCTTATTTATTTATTTTTCCTTTTTTTTATGGGGGTGTTTTCCCTTGCCAAACATGGTGGTCTTAGGTCCCTATTTTCCTTTCAGTTCAACAAATTAGAATTACATTCAATTTTATGGATGAATGTTATTCCGCCATATGTTCATATAACTTTTTTTCCATCCACTCCCTCATCTACTGGTGGATGTTTGGGTTGTTTCCACTTTTAGCTCTGTGAATAATAGGACAGTGAATGGTGATAGAGAAGTATCTGTTTGAATCAGATACTTGAAAACAGATAAGTATCGGTTTTCAAATATGTATCTGATAGTTGAAATCAGAATTTGAAAACAGATAAGAATCGTTTTCAAATCTTCAAGGCATGTATCCAGGAGTAGAATTATTTGGTTCATGTGGTAATCTTATGATTTGAATTTTAAGAAATCATCAAACTGTTTTCCACAGTGACTACATTGCTTTAAATTCTCAGGAGCAATACACAATTCTTCCAATTACTCCACATCTTTGCCAACACTTGTTTTTTGTTTGTTGGTTGGTTGTTTTTATTTTCCCTTTTCTTTCTTTTTTCTTTTCTTTTTTTTTTTTTTTATTGTAGAGACAGAGTCTCACTGTACCGCCCTCAGTAGAGTGCCATGATGTCACAGGACTCACAGCAACCTCCAACTCTTGGGCTTACGCAATTCTCTTGCCTCAGCCTCCCGAGTAGCTGGGACTACAGGCGCCCGCCACAACGCCCGGCTATTTTTTGGTTGCAGTTTGGCTGGGGCTGGGTTTGAACCCACCACCCTTGGTATATGGGGCCGGCATCCTGCTCACTGAGCCACAGGTGCCGCCTCCTCCCTTTTCTTTCTATCATAGCCATCCTTGAAGGCATGAAGTGGTATCTCATGGTTTTGATTATTTTCTCCTAATAACTAATGATGTTGAGCATGATTTCAAGTGCTACTTTGTACTTCTTTTTGTATAAAGTATATTCAATCCCTTGAACATTTTTAATTGGGTTATATATTATTTTGTTGTTGAGTTTTAGGAGATAATTATATATTCTGAATATTAAGTTCTCATAATGTATGTGATTTAGAGGTATTTTATCCCATTCTGAGGGTTGTCTTTTGATATTTTGTTCTACAAAAGATTTTACTATTGGAGAAATCTAATTTATTTTTTTTTCTTTGGCTCATGTTTTTGTTGTAATAACTAAGATTTCATTGTCAAATCTAGGGTCAAGAAAAAAATGAATTTCTGTTATATGAAGTAACATGAATGGAATTGGAGGTCAGTACATAGTGACATAATTCAGGTGCAGAAAACAAATTACCACATGTTCTCACACGTGGAAGCTAATAATGTTGGTCACATTGTGGGAGGCAGTAGAATGATAGTTACCAGAGGCTGAAAGGTTGTGTGCATGTCAGGGTAGGAGGGGGGAAGAAGATAAATTTATTAATGAATATAAATCTGCAATTAAATTGAAGAAATAAATTCTAATGTTTGACAAGAGAGTGGGATGAATACAATTAGCAACAGTGTATTTCTTGTGTGTATGTTCATAGTCATAACTGCATATTTGTTATAACCATAGTAGCAACAATGTATACTTTTTTATTGTTGGGGATTCATTGAAAGTACAAAGAACCAAGTAACAATGTATATATTTTAACAATATTAATTGTTTCGATCCATAACTAATCAATTGTTACATGGTTTTCTTTGCACATATCTTTTGCTTCTTTAGTTAAATTTATTCCTAGGTATTTTATTTTATTGTAGCTATCATAAATGAGACTATCTTCTAGGTTTCTTTTTTAGCTAGTTCATTATCTGTTTCCAGAAATGCTACTGATTTTTTGTATGTTTTTTTATTATCCTGAAACTTTACTGAATTTGATCTCAAGATCTAATAGCTTTTTGGTGGAGTCCAGGTGCAACTTTACTAGACACTTCATTAAATATCTGAATTTCACAGAGAAGAGCTGCATTGAGAACAACATATTGATACATTTGATCGACAATAATAGATAGATGTAATGTAATAAAAATAATCACAGGGAAATAATTTAATATACCTCATAGTAATACGTGGCAAAGAAATCCTATAATAGTGTTTAAAAAATGTAAAAGAGGCTTGGTGCCTGTAGCACAGTGATTACGGCACCAGCCCACATACACCCAGGCTGGCAGGCTCGAACCTGGCTTGGGCCAGCTGAAACAACAATGACAACTGCAAGAAAAATAGCCGAGTGTTGTGGTGGGCAGCTGTAGTCCCAGCTACTTGGGAGGCTGAGGCAAGAGAATCACTTAAGCCCAAGAGTTTGAGGTTGCTGTGAGCTGTGATATCAGAGCACTCTACCGAGGGTGACATAGTGAGACTCTGTCTCAAAATAAACAAATATATAAAATGTAAAAATAATGTAAAATAAAGTAGGATTTTTTCAATTACATTTTGTTGTTTACTAATTCTACCATATAAGAGAACATTGCATAGTCCCAAAGGAACAATAAGATGTTTGACTATATGAGGGCTGTCTGGAAAGTATCCAGCCACCGTACTAAGACAAATAGTATGAACTATGGCTCTATGTTTGCTAGACAGCCATGTATAATCATTTAAATCTTCTAGATTCAAGTAAACTTCTTAAATTAAAAAAAAATTACCACTAAATTCTTAATCTATTACATAACTTGCTTAAATTTTTTAAAGAAATATTTATTTTATATATGAGTGTGAATTCATCTAGAAGAAACTTTTTTAAAAAGTTATATTGTATAGGCAGCGCCTGTGGCTTAGTGAGTAGGGCGTCGGCCCCACATGCGGAGGGTGGCGGGTTCAAACCCAGCCCCTGCCAAACTGCAACAACAACAAAAAAATATCCGGGGGTTGTGGCAGGAAGGTTGTGCTAATTAAGCATTAAAAATTAGTATCCTGGAAAGGATAGAATAAGTCCTTTGATCTGTATATAGTTAGATAAAATGTATTCATTCCATTGTTCATTGATCAGGAAAAGGTCTTCATGTTATAATCTCAAGGTTGTTCAATAGTCAACTTTTACAAGCTTCAGCTAATTAATTACAGTGGTGATAAAATATAATATTCAGTTTTGATGCTTCATAGGTGAGTGTAGCTATAGGTTGTTTATTCAAAGTAAGTAAAATTTTTCTTACACTCCTTTCCTTAATATCTTTTGTCCTGAGACAATAGAATGAGAACACAAAGAATGATATATAACTAGATTTTTTAGGTAAACCCTTCTATCTTATTTTTATATTTTTAATGTGTGACGTATTTATCCACATTACTCCAATCTCCTTTTAATACACAATCTATAAGATAATGACTGTATTACAAGACGAAAGACACTGTAACCACAGTGGTAATTACTAATGTTCTTTCATTTGCATATGCCTGAGTCATACAAAAAGCTCCTGTGAGCCGTTCTGACATACTTTGGACAAGCAGTTAGCTTTCTTGTTAATTTCACATAGATCTTGTTGATTTACCATTAAGGACTGCAAAGGGTTTATGGTTTTAATTTACGTGCGAGTAAGCATATTAATTTATCACAGTTTCATGGATAATGGAGAAGATAATATTTATAGGTGAAAGACAAAAAATACTTTATTACAAACAATGCTATAGTCAGTAAAGGCATATTTCTGTCAGGTTCCTTTGCCCCCCAACAGGAGTAAATACACATGACCTAAGATGTAAACAAAGACACACAGTGGGTTTTGTTACAGGAGAGAATTCAAGCTTAGGGAACCTGAGCCTTCTATAATTGTTAGTAAGTGTAACTGCTCTTGGCTCATGAGGGAGACGCTCTGTTTTCTAATCATTGACATTGTTCATGACACAGGCAATAACATGAAACACGCATGAACATTGTCTTTCAACAATTACCTTGTCATTAATTACAAATATTAATTCAAAAATAACAAAAAGTTTTAGGAAGCATGGAAGTGACTTTTAATATCATCAGGAAATATTTTAATGAGTAATTCTGTTTGGGAATTGTGAATAAAGTAATTCTGTTGTCCAGCACTGTAGTTAGAAACAAGTTCAAGCCATTTTGTTGGGTCTGGATAGCAAGCACAGCACACTATTTCCTTTGCCATGAGTGCTTATGTGACTGTATTACAGCTACGTAATACAGCGCAAAGCTGTGTTCCAATTTAGGGGACCCCAAGACAGTAGAGAAAACTTTGTAGGAATCCGTGGAAGTAAATATTTCTGACAACACACCCTGACAATTTTATGCCTCAATAAGCAAGTGAGAAAGTATTAGATTATGTGAAATACTATAATTGTAGATGTATTAAAATTCCAATAAATTATATACACTCTCTTAAGATAGTAGATTTCTCTACACAAACCAATATTGTGATCATGTAAAAAAGTAATCTGGTATATGAAAAATCATAAGGAGTGTAACCTATATTTTTTCTGGTTGTCTGAGACATATAAGAATTCTTTAAACCAAATATGTCTAAATTTACAAAAAAGCATAAAAAATCTAATCAGTCCAATGACATTTTTCTTGATAAATTAGTTTAATGCAAAAGTGTTTGTAGTGATTTCCCATAATATATTACCATTGTCAATATTTTAAAGTATTTGGCTTTATAGAAATAATATTATCTTTTATAACTGAGATAGGTCATATAAGGAGTAAGGTAAATACCACTCATATGTTTTTAAAATGTTCATTTCAATTACAGTATTTGTAGCTAAAAAATTGCTTGCTGAAATGTTGTTGCCTAGATGAAATAATATTACTAAATACCAATCAAAAATATGAATTCAACTTCCATACATGAACCTTATGAAAAATGTGGGTGTAATATTTTTGCAGATTATAATTTTAGAAAATAGTTTAATTTCCTACAGCAAGTATGCCTCATTTAATCAAACGAATGTTTTGTTTTTTTAAAATGCCTTAAATTAATACACAAAATCCATCATATATTCAATGTACACAATTGAATAAAGTTGGAAACAATGCATATATCTTATATCTGTAATAAATAGATATACTATATGGTACCAAATATTATATGGTACACTTAAAAATTTGTTGAGCATAGGGTTTATGTTAAATGTTCTTTACCACATATACAAAATTTGCTCTTCTGAAAAGGCTGTATTAAAATTAAAATATTCAAAAACATCCAGAAAGTCTTTTTAATAAAATTAGGTACTACTTTAAATGTAATCCAATGTTTCTAATTATTTCTTCAATAAATAAATTGGCTTATGAACTAATACAATTATGGGAAGGTTACACTCATACTTTTATTACGTAATTGTCAACTATCAAGGGTGTCTAGTATAGTCTGTAAAGCTTACTCTTGTTTCTCCCCAAAACCATAGTTTGTAGCTTGTAGCAATAGCCATTAGCTAAATGTAAGGGAAAATAGACAAAAAATTGAAAACAAAGCATTTATAACAGAAACTACCTATAAACAAAAGGGTTCAGTCAATTTGTTATAGTTGTAAATAATGACAGAATGCAGGAAAGAAAATTATCATTATAATACAGATCAATTTATAAGGATTTGATCAATAATCATCTTAGAGTAAAAACGGAATAATGGAAGCCTAGACAAATATTTCAACTTATTCTGTAAGTTATTGTGTATTTACATCAACCAGTATATTTTAACTTACAAAACAAATATGTTCTTAAAATAACCAATTGAAATTATTTATCGCATCACCATTTTTATATGACTAGATGCATACTTCTTTCAACATAAAAAGAATACATGTACTAAAACAGTTATATGACTAATAAATATCCTGTTTAATTAAGCTGAAAATATAAATTCATCTTTTAATTTTTCAGGCTTATTACTATCCTTGTTTTAACCAAAAATGGTAAAACTAAGAATCATCTTACAATAGTTTTAATTTAAATTAAAATTAGAAGTATAGAGAATAATAAAACAAAACTTAGGAGTTTTGTATTTCTTCATCATTAAGGTAAAAGTGAAAATTTTCAGGTTTATTGGGTAGCAGTTCAGAAAATATGAAAGATAATATAGCCAGAATCTTTCCCTGTGCTGAGTCTTTGGTCTCAGAGATTTGAAGAATGAATCTACAGACCGTGCAAGCAGGCAAAAAGACAGATTTTTATAGATAGGAAAAGGGGTCCTTCAGCACACCAAAAGGGGATCCTGAGTGGGTAGCCCATCTGGGCCTTCTGTGTAGTGACTTTCATATACTTTTTCTACCCTGTGGCAAGGAGGGTTTGGGGAGATGACATGTCACCAGGTGCTTCAGAGCAGAAGTTAATTTTAAAACTCCCCTTCTGTAGGAATGTAAGCTTGTTTTATTTAGGGTGTGTTCTCTGCTCTGGCCTTAGCAGCTTAGGTGGTCAGACTGGTTTTTTTGTTCAGGGCCTTTTATCAAGTTGATTTTTGAGCTTGCTTAGTCCCAGAAAATGGGGTTCAGGTCTAGACCTGAGCAAGGGTAATCCTGTATCTATAGTATAAGGTAAAATATTCTAAAATGTAGGACAAATGTCCAAAGAGATTACTTCAGATTGGTCAAATAACAAGGAATACTTGATGCATTGCTGACTCATTGATCAAAGTTAAAATACAACAATTATAAGCAGCATAGAAATAATACTACCAATCATTAAGACTATTAAAACATCCTTCAGTAAAGGAATCTTTCAGTTTTATTTAAAGGTTCAAGGAGTACAGGGAGTTTGTAGGAAAAACATACTGTCAAACCCAGGTTTATAAGTCGTTTGCTTTTTTTTTTTTAGCCACAAGAACTCAACTTGTCTGTCATAATATTGCATGTAAATACTTAAACATATATATATATAACACATGTTGGACAATTTTAAAATATAACATTATGCAAACCTTTATATTTTAATCTTAAATAGAATTAGCCTCTTAGAAATAATATACAAAAATTACAGGACTCATACAATTTGGTTTAAATGTTACATATCTCAACTGTGTCCACATAATATGTAAAAAATTAGAGTATAGATAAAAATATAAAGACAATATTAATCCAGAGGCCAAGATGGGAGGATTGCTTGACATAGAAGCTTGACCATCCTGAGCAAGAGCAAGACACCATTTCTACAAAAAATACTAAAATTATCCAGGCATAATGATATGCACCTGTATTTCCAGCTACCTGGGAGGCTGAATATATAATATATGTAATATTAATAGATTCTATGTTATGTAAAATGATATATATATATATATCATTTACATATATATAAATAAGTAAAATAATTGGAATATATGTGTTCTCATTCTTTTAGGAATTCGGATGACCATAGATATTTTCTTTAGTAATGAAAAACTTGAAAAAGCACTCCTACGGTTTCAAAGCAAATTGGAGATTTTGGAATTTGAAGTTAACCTTAAAACTGTATAGCAGCATGCCAAGGAACAAAAACTAGATTCCCTATTTTTCACAGCACACTAAAATCAACTGAAAAGGATTAAATCCTTAAAGTTAAAAAATTGTGGAAAAGATTTTTGACATTGGTGTGGAAATGATTTTTATAATTGACATCAAAAACATTGGAAACAAAAGCAAAAAGAGACCAACAAAAGACTACATCAAACTAAAAAACTTCTACACAGCAAAGAAAACAATAAACAGAGTGAAAATGCAACTTAAGGAATTTGAGAAAAGATTTACAAAACATAATGCTGGTAAGAAGTAAATACACAAATTAAGAATCTCCTACACTTCAACAGCAAAAAAACAAACAAAAAAACCCACTAAATTCAAAAATCATGACGTAAGCAACAAGGAAAAAGAAAACACTGACCACAGAAGCAACCAATCAACAAAAAAGCAAGTAGACTAAAATATAGACCAAAAACAAATAAATAAAATATAGACAAAATACTTAAACATTTCTCCCAAAAGACATACAAAAAACCACCAAATATATTTAAAAAGTGCTTAATATCACTAATAATGAAGAAAATACACAATGAGATATGACTTCACACCTATTTGGAGGGCTATTAATATGTAAATGTTGGCTAAATTACGTAGAAAATGTGTGCTATTGATAGGAATGTAAAAGGATACACTCACCATGAAGAAAAGTTTGGAAGTTCCTCAAAAACTTACAAGAAAACTGTGGTGTTATACAATCCAAGAAGCCCACTTCTGGGTATTTATCCCAAAGAATTTAAATTAGAATCTGTGAGGGATATGGTTACACTCTCATGTTTGTTGCAGCATTATTTATAATAGTCAACGTACAGAATCAACCCTAATGTCTATTGACAGATGAATGAATAAAGAAAATATGGTTTATATGTAAAAAAAAATAGTATCCAGTCTTAATAGAGAAGAAATCAGATCATTTGCAAAAAACATAAATGAAATTATGGTACACTATAGTAAGTGAATTAGCCAGTCAGAGTAGAACAAATACTACACAATTCTATGTATGTGGGTGATTGAAAATAGACTCACAACGCAGAGAGTAGAATGGTAGTTGCAAAGGGCTAGTGGGAAGGGGGAAATGAAGAATTGTTACTCAATGGGTATAACTTTTCAGTTATGCAAGAAGAAAAGGTTCTAGAGATCTGCTGTAAAATATTGTATCTAGAGTTACCAATATGGCATTTAGTAATCGAAAATATGTTAAGGGGAAAAGTTCAGAAGTGTTTTACCAGGTGTGCACTGCCACATACATTAACACAAAAGACATTTTTTAGAGGTGATGGATGCAAACTGAGATGCAAATGTCAGGGACATATGACTTATGTTAAAAATCAGAAAATAATTCATAAGCTATAGTAACTCAGAGTTAGAATACTTCAGACAATCTTGGTAAAGGCAATAAATTTAAGAAGGACTCAAGAAGGTGTCACATTTCAGTCAACGCTACAATCCTACCCACAGTGTATGTTCCCTGAAAACCAAAACTGAGCATCACAAGTACAGATAAGCACCTTGTTCCTGGTCAAAAGTCTGGCAATAACAATTACAAAGCCGTCTATCAATTTCCCAGGTACAGGCACATACAACATTTAAGAAAATCACTAAGCAGCAGTGATGTATAATCAGGATTTTTTTAGTATTAAGAAGATGGTCATGCTAATTAAGAGATGACAGTGGCACACTAAATTAAATAAATGAGTTTATATGTCTGTATTGTTCATTAATCAGGAAATCTTAGTTTGGCCTAAAATCCATTCAGGTTATTCAAATCCATAGCATTTTATCAGTTTAAGCTGGTTATAACTAGTTTTAATAAAGCACAACAATGAGTTTTGTAATATACTAAGAGAGTGCTGTTTTTTATATATTTAGGTGTGAACTAGATTTTCATGCAAACTCCATCTCCTAGAATGACTCTCTGCCAAAAATGTTTGAATACAACTAGTTTAGATTTGGGGCAAAATTAATTATTTGCCATGTATATGTTGTCTCTTCTCTAGACCCTCAATGCCCAGAAAGCTAATTAAAAGAAGATGTACTGCCAGGAGTTTTGGCGAGAAGTTACTGTCTAAAATTAGGGCAGAATAAAGGCTATGTTCCTTTTCCTCTGCTTATCTGTTTGTAGAAAAGAGATATAAGAAAATGAGCTTCTCATAATTTTTTTTTTTTTATGAACCAAATGAAGGAGAATGGACAGATAACAGCTATCACTGTTGCACATTGTTAAAGGAAGCTTTACTAATCATGGGATTAAAAAAGATACCTAAGGTGCTTATCAGCAAATTCAATTACAAATGCAAAGCCAAGGATTTATAAAATTTATAACTACAAAGCTAAAATCAGGTTTAGATCATTCTGAAGTATCCGAGTTGCTTTTTTATGGATCTGTACCTAAGCTTGATGATACAGGAGTAAAATGGAAATCATATATTCATAGGCAAAGGTACATAACGTTTAAAGTAATGAAAATGGTCTGCGTAGAGTAGCTTAGCTGGCAGATTGTCACAGCATGATCCTTCATTAGGATATTTCCTTGAAGGTTAAGATTGTTAGCATCAACAGGGAAGAAACATCCTGGTGATAGTGGCTAGACACAGATATTCATCTTCAGACTAAACCGTTCTTTGAAGAATGATGTGTTCCATAGAAATTCTGACACTTCGATGTACTTTAAATATCATTCACAATAAATATTACCACAAACTTTAAATGAGCACAGTTTGCTTCAGCTTGCTTATTCTGAGATTTTAAGAGACAAGTTGTTTTCCCTTGTGAACAAATATTTGAATAAGCAATGTTCAAAGTAGATTTTTTTTCCTTCTGAAAATCATTTTCCTCCAATATGAGCTAAACTGGCTTTGCAGTTAAAAGTTATTCATATAAATACCTAATGTCATGTTTAACCACAGATTTCAAAATTTCTTCTGGTTTTGAATATTTTAGCTTCTTCATATGTTTTGGAAAAACAATAGAATTCATAATTTCACTTCAAAAAATTTGATTGCATTTAGATAAAACTTATTCAGCTGGCATTGATTTTTGGAAAATTTGATGTTAATTGTCTTATGCGTTAATTAATTTGGAAATGTGCCCATTTTAATCAACTGAGATCTCATAAAATAGTTTACCTCTATTGATGTAAATTGATTTTTCTTTAGAAAAATATTAGAGTTTGCATGCTCTCAAAGTTACGTTACTATGCTAGCAACCAAACCCCAACTGCATTGTTCACTGTTCAAAGTATTTCAAAATTTCCATTCATAAAAGATTGATTTTGAATTTTCTTAAAGGGAGTACTGTAGTAAACCAACATTTATGACTTGCAACAATGCACTTGTACCAATTTATGATAATGGAAGAGCTATTTTTCCTTTTTGATTAAGGATAGAAAGGGGCTATAGGAAACTAGGACAAAGAAGTCTGGTCTCCTGATAACAAAGTTTTAAAAGGTCCTAAAGCAAACAGTGATTGTCGGGAATCTTGTGACTCACTTGATCAACTATATCCTGTTCTCCATAAAATGCAGTTTCTAGCTTAAGATACAAAGTAGAGTAATAGTGACAGGTAAGAAAAGAGGTAGTTAGTTAAGAATGGGGCTTTCCTGGGGTGAAGGACCAGGCAGGGTCTCCCCGCCTATATCTTGGTACCTCCCACCTTATTTTTGTCTCAAGTGATTGCTCACACCTGGGGGCAGGGGATGATATACCAATCAACCAATCAGAACTCTGGATACCAACTACAAAAGGATATGAACCACTCTCTAGCCTACCAGCAATAGGTGCCGTAGAGTTTACAGGCGACCTAAAACAGGCTTAAGACTAATTATCATGTACCCAGCCCGCAATGAATTCTCAGAGAGTCTCATGGCAGATGAGTCTGGTTCCAGAGTGGCCCCTGAACTGTGAGGCAGGCCCGACCCAGGTATGTGACAGAGAACCACCAGCCATAACCGTTGTCTATCTGCCTTTTCTTTGTTGCAACAATGGCTTCCGGTTTGCTGTCTGTTGCAAATGTACCACCTTGTCCTCTTACTCTGTAATCCTTTCTCTTTCTCAATAAAACCTCCTTTTCTCGCTAAAACTTTATTCGATCTTTTCAATTATTTCAGCGACTATGTTGAGCCACCGCTGTGCGCTGTCACGAGTGCACACAACAAAAGTCACGAACTTCACAGGACACTAGTCACCACCACACAATGACTGGAAAATGGCAGGTAGCAATTAGTGTTAACTTAAAAGAAAAGGGGCACATGTGGTAACTACGGTAACCTGTAACCAATCAGAAATAGATAAGAGTACCTGGAGACTCCGGGGAACCAATAAAAAAACCCTTGTAGATATTTATTGTGAGAGCCAGGATGAAACATTTACTTGTGTATTTCTTTAGTGCTGTCTCCTCTCACTTAGAAGGGGGGCTGTTTTCCAATCTCTCTGGAAGAGTCTATGCTTATCTGTCTTTTACTTTAAATAAACTCGGCTGGTTTTTTCCTGCATTGGAGTTCTGGCTGCTTTATTCCCGCTTCTCCCAGACTTTGCCTTCACTTTGACTTGCGGGAGTGACTGGACCTGGTCTACTGAACAGCTTGAGAGTCTTAGAGACCCCTGATACATTTTTTAGATTTCAATAAAAGATTATGACACAAGATGAAACGTAAAGTGGTAGTGAGCAAGAGAATTAGCTATGAGATAAAAACCGAGGCCGTGTACTATTCAAACAAATGTGGCTGCCTTTCCTACAAATTTCTTATCCTTCCATTTATTTTTAAAAATATTCTTCCACTTCTTACGTTTAAAATATTTGACAAATATGAATAGCAACTACAACATATATGCAAACAGTAACATTTGGTAAAATGAACTGTATCAATTAACACCAATTCAATGAATACAATATTACTGATACCATGCTCATCACAGATGCAATGCCCCAACTCCTTTCTAGACATAATGACTTAGATGATTTGTGTGTTTCCTTTGCTTTTCTCTATAATTTAAACACACACACACACACACACACACACTCACACACACACACACACACACACACACATACAGCAGAGAATGGACTGAAAAAGAGTAAAAGTATTTTCTGTCTTTTTAAAACCACCCCTACACTTTTGGGTAATTAAAACCTACATTTCTGCTTTTTGGCCAGCAGTCAAGAGAGGTAGAGGAGCGTTCTTTCTTATTTGTATCACAGGCGAAGGCTCAATGGGGCTGTGCGGATGGAGGTCTGGGGCAAAGGTCACAAGGTTTTCTTTGCTGAAGATTGAATCCATCAGAACCACCAACTGCAGTTAAACAAAAATAACCAGAAGTTGAAAATTGTCCCTTCAAAAGTTCTACATGTCTGCTTATGATTAGGATGATGATGGCATCTTAAAATGGGAGTATCCATCCTCTTTGTTTGCCAGCAAATTAACAAGGTCTTCTTTCCTCTTCCTTGACCACTTGTCCTTGTTCTTCTGAAGCAGCCTCCTCAGGGACAAGTGGCAAACATTCAGGAACATGCCCTTATTTCATCAATTTGTATTACTCTGTCATCTCTAATTATTCTTGAAAATGTTTTCTATTTGTACTAGTAAAAGGAGCAAAACTGTTCATGACAATTTTGCTTACTGGGTTTGTTTGAACCAAATTAATTATTTTTTCCTATGTCTCATTTATTATTGATTATTTGTTTATTGTGTGTCCTACAATGTAAACTCCAGCACTGACTTATATAATTGCTAAAGAAGCAAGAGCTCACCAAGTCACCAATTACTTCCATGTTTGTACCTTTAAGGAAAATGAAAATCTCAGGACCACTCTCCAACTCTGTAGGCAATAGGGTAGGTCAAGCGTGGAGGCTGAGCCTTTGAACAGCCCCTTCCAAAAAAATAGCTGGTATTAACTTTATATTAAGGTTTTAGCCATATTCCCACAAAAAGATAAAAGACTGCCAGCAACTGAAATAATTGCCCCCACATATCATTCTGAAGGAAATTCCTTGTTGTCCTCCCATAAACAAGGACATGTAAATTACAACTTTACATTTACCAGGTAAGTCTAATTCCTAAAACTAAAGTCTATTAGATTGAACACTAAAAATGTTGATTAGAAGTTTATCTCACCGGGTGCAGAACAGAGAAAAGACGTTATCAAACATTCTTTCACCTACCCAGGGACATCTATATAATTGATTTTTCCACCACTTCTCTTTTATTCTTAAACATTCACCTTATCTTATTTAAAATGTAGATTCCCTAAGCCTCACGAGGACTATAACTTTTGTCCACTTCCCTCTTCCTTTTCTTTCTGTATGCCCTCTTACCTTAAATACTAAAGTACCAAATCATGCTTGGGGAAAAACAAAAATCACAGCGAGCCTATGGCTTGTGTTTTTGCCAGGTATGTCCATCTTCCAGTGTTAGCTTAACAATCTCCCATTGATTGAAATCTTTGTCCCATTCGTTTATTTTGGTTTATCACTACCTTTAGATTTTCCTTCTACTTCACTTCTGATTTTTCTTCATAACTTCTACATGTGAAAATTGTCCCAAGTCTCAGGCTATTTTCTTTATAAACTCACTTGGTCATGTTATACCATTTTTTTGTTTTGTAACTTTTTTTTTTTTTTTTGTAGAGACAGAGTCTCACCGTACTGCCCTCGGGTAAAGTGCCGTGGTGTCACATGGCTCACAGCAACCTCTAACTCTTGGGCTTACGCGATTCTCTTGCCTCAGCCTCCCAAGCAGCTGGGACTACAGGTGCCCGCCACAACGCCTGGCTATTTTTTGGTTGCAGTTCGGCCGGGGCTGGGTTTGAACCCGCCACGCTCGGCATATGGGACCGGCGCCCTACTCACTGAGCCACAGGCGTAACTTTTAAATATCATCTATACATTTAGAAATCCCAAATTGTTATCGTCAGTTTTGATAACTGCTTTGAATTTCAGACTCCCAGGGACTGCCCATTCAACATCCATTCTTAGATACCTAGCAGGCATCCAAAATGCCATTTGATTTCCTGTTTACTCCTGAAATGTGTGCTTCACAATGTGCACCTCTTACATTCTTTCCCACTTCAGTTCATGATAAATCCATCAGGCCAAAATGTTAGAGTCATTTATAATGTTTAAACTTGTCTCACATTATACTCCAATTCATAAAAAGGCTACTGCTTTTCTCTTTACAATTATCCAGAATCTTACCACTTCTCTCTATTTCTATCTTTCACCATGATTAACACAGTATTATGTTTTTCCTGGATTATTGTGTTATTCTCCAAATTAATTTCCTTTTCATCACATTTGACTCCCAGAATCTACTCTCAATTCAGAGAATAAAATGTCTTTCCAATTATGTCAGATAATGTTACTACTCTGTAAATTCTCAACTCATTCAAAGTGAAATTCAAAATCAGCACAATGGCTTTCCATGCCTATGGGATCCACCCTGATCTCATCCCCATTATTTATCTAACCTTATCTCCTATCACTCACTTACTCACAGATCTTCCTCATCTTTGAAACCACTAGTCTCCTTGAAACCACTAGTCTACTTGTCCCTTAAGACCTTTCTACTTACTGTGTTATCAAATTAAAATGTTCTTACCTATAATATGAAAATGCCTCATTTCCCCAACACATTCAGTTTTGAGTTTATGCTATTTTTTCACAAAGTTCATGTTCTACTATCCTATTTAAAATTATAGCTCTTAACATTTCTAATTTTCTTTTCTTGTTTTTTTCTTCATTACACATACTTTTATTATTTGATTGTCTCTCATCAGAATAGAATATATTCACCATTAGTATTCGGGGAAATATTTGTTTACAATGTCATCCCCAACAAGACACGATGTTCTATTAACTTATTGAAGAGATAAACAACTATTTGTTGAATAAATACATGACTGAACGATTTGATGGTTCATGAACACTAAAAATCATCTGTATCAAGGTGGAAAAATAAATAGTATAAGAAATAGAAAAAGGTCATCCCTTGTTGCCAAAACACCACACAAGCCAAATACCTTACTACATTCTTCCCCCAGGTAGAATCAGCACAAAATAAAAAGAAATAGTAAGAAACCTCAACTGACAGAAAAGAAATTTAAAATTGCTGAGAATTCTGATGTGAAAAAGAAAAATTATTATTGACTAGATTAAATTTGTGTCACATATATATGTTATATATATACGCATTTGGTATACATATTTAATATATATATTTATATTTGGTGTGTGTGTATACATTGGTGCCAAAAAATGTATACACATATTAAGAAAGGGGAAAAAACTGTATTAAATTTGTAATACTCAAATCTTGTTTGACTTCTGCTATTATAGGTGCTAAAAGTGACTTATGTTTATCTTTTGATATCAGTAGATACTGAATGTTACAATTTTAATATAGTTTTCTCCTATCTTAAATGTGTATACATTTTTAGGCACCCTCTATATGCATATACACACAGACATACACACATATATGTGATCTAGAGACAAAACCAAGATTTACATGGAGAATAAGAAAAGTGGAAGGATTGAGTTTTGTGATTTTAATCTACCATTTTTTTGTATCTGGGGCTCATTTCTGATTTTAAAATACTTTATACAATTTCATAATTATATCATGGACAGATTTGACAACCCATGGCTAAAATTAAAGAGTATCATCTTAAGAGTGTGGACATAAAATTGGTAAGAATTGTGACTCCTTGAGATATTAGTGGGCAGAGAAATATCCTATTTTCAGAATTTACGCCTTCTTTTTTCAGAAGAACAGTCTTGTAACACTGACTCTGAATGCCTATTTACTTTAGGGCACTTTAAATTTTCTGTCAAGACAGATTTCAAAGAGAAAGAAAGAAAAAAAAGAAAGAAACATATGCAATGTTTATAATCTATTAATAGACCTAAATTTAAGTCTCAATAGAGCATCGATAAAAAGTGATACACTTCTAATTATTAAAAGGTTAAATTTTGATCTTCAATTTTTATACCAAATGAACAAATATTTGAGTATTCAAATTTCAGCCAATATTGCACTGGACAAAGTTAAACAGCAGGGAATACCTTATCCAAGGATATTGCAATAGAAGAGAGAGCCCAGAATTCAATTGAGCTCAACACTATTGAAAGAAATGGCTGAAGCATTTTTAAAAGATGAGTTGGAAGCATCATAGGCCATCCGTGTATGCTAATTCCCTTTACTCAAGGGAAAAGTAGACTCTTATATTTATCTGAGAGGAAGTAGTTTTACAACTTACCTTAAGGCATCACTATTAATATCATTTTCCTACCATCATACAAACACTGAGAATATGGACACTAACTAACTTGATGATTATATTTCGAAGGCCAGTACACTGGGAGGCTAAGGTGAGTAGATTGTCTGAGCTCACAGGTTCAAGGTCAGCCTGAGCAAGAGCAAGACCTCATCTCTAAAAATAGCTGGGCACTGGGGCAGGTGTCTGTAGTCATAGCTACTTGTGAGGCTGAGGCAAGAGAATCACTTGAAACCAAGAGTTTGAGGTTACTGTGAGCTGTGACAGGGTGCTCTACCGAGGGCCACAAAGTGAGACTTTGTCTCATAAATATATATATATATATATTTTTAATGAAACAAATATCATATGACAAATATATATATATTTATGAGACAATATCATATGACAAATATATATATATATGGGGATATATGAATATATATGGGGATATATATATCTCAAAGGGAAGCCTCTCAGGTCCTTGAGAATATGTTCCTGGATTGTTAAAGTGCTACAAGGCAGGGATTGTTAAAGTGCTACAAGGCAGGGATACACTTCATTTACACACACAAAAAAAAAACAGAGGAAGAATTTATAATTTTATATTTTCTAATTGAATACTCTAAGAAAAGTGAGGTCAGTGGCCTAGAGTCAGGTAAAAGCCTGTCTAAAGTTCTGTCAAACTGAGAACAATGACTCCCAAAGCCCTCTGGGTCAAACCTACAATGGAGAGGTTGCATCAGATCATCTCTAGAGGCAGATCAATTGTGCCAATCTAACAAACTGACATGTCTTTACTATCTGTGGTCTGTAATTGGTTGAATACCATATGCCATAAATATTTTATTTTATTTTTTTTAATAAGAGTGACATCTCAAGATGGCAACTTTTAGATTTTGAATACTTATAGATTTTGTTGTTGTTGATTTTTCCCTTATGACATACTTTTTATTAAATCGTTAAGTCTATGGCATAAAACTCTACTAAATGGATTGTAATAATGATAGCCCTGAATTGTTAACTCCAGCCATCACTAATGGGGGAATATACATGCAAGGGTATATTTGACTTCAGTATTTTTGCTTCTTACTAGCATAGTCCTTGTTCGAGAGGTCGTAATCAAAAGAATCTTTATAATTTAATAAATTGTGGTACTTCTACATTTTATTAGCTTGAACCTGTCTTTATTGCTTTTTTAATTTTTAAGAAATTCTGAGTTTATACATCTATTAAACATATAAAACATGATCTTTTAATATACATATATCTAGTGAAAAGATTATCATAGGCAGGCAAATCAACATATCTATCTTGTCACAGTTACCCAATTTTTTGGAGATCTAAAAATGTACCTTTTCCCCCAAACTCCTTAGTGTAGCACAACATTATTCAATATTGTAATGTAGTGCTTTGTATTTTTATTTTAGTTTTAGTTGCATGAAACAATTGTACATATTTGTGGGGTACAAAGTGACATTTCAACATATGTTACAAAGACCTCATTATTTTCCCTTATCAATAATTATGGCCCTTGATGCAGGGGATATAATCATGGAAATCTTAATAATTCATTTAAGGAAATTATCTGTGATGGTTTTACATTTTCTTTATTATTATTTTTTTTTTTTGTAGAGACAGGGTCTCACTTTATGGCCCACTGTATAGTGCCGTGGCCTCACACAGCTCACAGCAACCTCCAACTCCTGGGCTTAAGCGATTCTCTTGCCTCAGCCTCCCGAGTAGCTGGGACTACAGGCGCCCACCACAACGCCCAGCCAGGTTTTACATTTTCTTCGCTTAAACCCATAATATATCTAGCCAACTCAGTACATGGCCCCTAATTCCACAAGGTGGCTCTGTGTCTCACTGCTGGAGCTGGTAGCAATTTCAATCCCCATGTAATTTTGTCATTTGTTTACACCATTTATTTCTCACAGGAGAATAAAGCCAAATTTTTCTAATCAAGTTAGAAGACATCATTTTGATTACATTGCTTTTTAATGTTTCTGAATCTTAGCACCTTGAATTAGAAAAGATTGGCAATTACTGAATTAAACTGATAACACCTAAAAATTATAACTAACAATTTCATAGTGCTTATTATGTATCAGGCATTCATTGACTCATTTGTTCTTCACAATAACACAAAAAGTAATGTAAATGTTATTGTTTCTTTTAAAATAAGGAAACTGAGCCACAACATGTTAAGAAATTTTCCTAAAATCAATGAGTTTTGGTACAAAGCTCCCTGCATGAGATTTTATAATAAAAAGTTTGTAACCTATTCTTCATCTCCTAAAATACTAATTCTAAGTAAATTATACATTAAATTTCATTTTAGATATGACTTGGGATATGTATCTTCCTAAGCGCCTAAGTCCTATCTAATACTTAATATCAATTCAGCAGAATTGAATAGGTTTGATACCACTCAGTAACTTGATTTTCTTTTATACTTGTAATTATGAAAGTTTTGAGGTATGCAAACATTAAGAAATCCACAGGGACACAAACAAATGAAGCCCTCCCAGCAACACCAATAAGCCAAGCAAGTTGAAACTTACACAGGTTAATCAGAAAGCATGCTGTCTACTGAGTATTTTGAAAGTGAAATAATAGGTCACAAAACAGGAGGTGGTATCAAAAGTTTCATAGGGATCTATGTATCACAAATAGTGAAAAAAAGACAACACATATGTACATTTAATCATTATCCCCAATTTTTTCTTTTCTTTGTTTTGCAGTTTTTGGCCGTGGCTGGGTTTGAAACCACCACCTCTGGCATATGGGGCTAGTGCCCCAGGCCTTTGAGCCACAGGCGCCACCCTATCCCCAATATTTTACCATTAACATATTAATTACATGTATCAAGGAATCAGACATAGTGTAAGTATTGTGTCAAATGTAATTATGCAAAATTCTATGAAACATATTCATTTCAATTTTATATTTTCTTTAGTTGATTAAATTTTGGGGAGGACAGTAATATTTTACAAACAATAAAATGGAAATTTCTATCACCAGTGGACACTCTAAATCCATACTCGAAATGAGAGAACTTACATTTATTTTAAAAATATATTGAGATGTATATGCTAATTAGCTTGTTGTGATAATGATTTCACTATGTATGTACATATTTAAACATCACCCGGAAAACCTTAAATATGTACAATTTTTATTAATATTACCTCAATAAAGCTGGAAACAAACATATATATATATATTTTTTACTGAACCAAAAAGAAAAGGCATGCTAGAACAATAATACAGCAATAATATTGTACAAATATGTATTCATTTAGAAATCAATGGGGAAGCTCTGATTTCAAACGTATATCATTTGTGAAAATGATTCTTATAACTTTACTTTTATTATATTGAAATGTCTTAGATTAAAAAATAATTGTATATATCATAAAACATTTACTTACTTTAAAATCAGTACCTGATTCGTAGTTTCTTCCCTAGTTATTTTTCATCTGATACACGATACTAGCTGCTCTGTTTATTTGGCATATCCTACATATGCATCTGCCTGTATAAAGGTGACACATTGCTTCTTTACTTTTAGGCCTTCCAGATAAATGGAAAAACCAGCTAGACTTGAATTTAAGGGTCAGAGTCTTCTGGTCTCTCTCTTAACATTGCCTAAGGGATTTTTTTCACTGCTGAAATTTCACATTCAATCACCGTGTACACTGGGGGCATTTGTCATGGTCTTGACAAGTTAAATAAATGGTTAGTTAAAACTAGGAGCAAAGGTCAAGGAGGACAAGTCTAAGTTAGCTAAATTAAAAGCAAAATAGCATTTTTAATGCTTCTTGTTATGGAAAGGCTAGCTATGTTGAAGTAGAACAGACTCACGTCTGCTGGGTTACAAATTTACAAAAGTGGATTTTGACTTTACAGTAAGAGGCAATTAAAATCAAAAATCTATTTCTTGTACAAGGTTTTCTCAGGACCTGTAGAAACTGCTGTCAAATTCCCATGATATTTAGGGTTTAATGAATAGAATGGATAAGAAAAATGAATTAAATAGGAAAAAAACTAAAATGCTAAAGAAAATTGCAAGAGAGCACAATAAACCAAAATTATAAGTAAATTCAAGGTTGATTTGTATTTATTTTGAATACAGAAGTAGTAATTTCTTTCTTTCTGACTAGTAATATTTATAGCAACAAGTAAAATCCAATTATTCATTCATTTTACATTATTAAATATGTATTAATCACTGTGCTAATAGTAATAAACCCTAAATTCAGAAAGTATTTTTTTCGTTACCCATAAATTAATAAAAATTCACTGTTTCCTTAAAAACACTTTCATAGGGAAAACTGGGAGCCTAGTATTTAACAAATATGCAAATAAATACATACACTTCTTTAATGTAGTTATAAGCATTTTGAAGTATGTTAGGGTCTGGTGGGATGGGAAACATTGAATATAATGCTTAGCGAAGGTCTTTCTGAAGAGCTAACATTGCGTCTTAGATCTAATCGGTGAAAAAAAGCCGCAGATTGTAAGATGAGAGATTCAGACAGAAAGATTATGTATGGCAAAGGTGCTAAAGCAAGGTGAAATAGTGTCGCAGGAAAGACGAGCTTTGTGGAGTGATAGTATGTAATAAGTTGGTGGCAAAGGTTTTAAGGGCTCTAAAGAGTTTCCGTGGCTTGTGCTTGAGCAGAAGATTGATAAAAGCTTTCTAATAAAGAATACTTAAGTTGATAATTTATGGTAAACAGACTGTTTTTATGGTAAAAAAAAAAAAAAAGCAATGTGTAAACTTTTTCTGGTAAAAGATCAGATAGTAGAAGTTGTAGGCTTTGTGGACCAAGAGGCAAAATTGAGGTTATCATATAGTTTTATATAACAAACAGTAAGAAACCCCAAATATAACAATTTTTATTAAAAAACCCCAAATATAACAATAATTGAATAGATATCTTTTGTAATATAGGTCCATTAATGAGAATAATAAAATTCTTTACTGGGAAATAACAATTTGCTTAATTGGGAATCAAAGTTTATTTCGCTTATCATCAAAATTGATTGCAAATTCTCAACTATTAATATTCATCTGTAATGAAATTTTACATATTTCAATTTTGAAATTATTTTTAATACAGGGATATACTACCAAACATTGATATCAATCCACAAGCAGATTATTTTAATTGAGCTTATGCAAGATTTTGAAGCATTCTATTAGTTTCTTCTTTTAATTAATGCTTTCAGCATATCATGATAGTATAATATTGCATATTGATCATTGCCAATTAAATATTAATTGGAAGTTCATTGATTGCCCATTAAAGTACATTTTAAAATCTAGAAATTGACATAAAACTTCAAGAAACAATTGAGAAATTATAATGTGAGCTCAAGGAAAATATATCTGTTGCATATTTGCATAGGAATGAAGAAAACCCTTTTTAGTTTAACTTATGTAAGCACAAAAAGTATATACAGCAGATTAGAATTTTTTAAATAATTCAAAATATTCTTGTTGAAATAAAATTAAAGCAGTATAAGTTTTTTATATAAACACTGTTTTCATTTGTAATTTTCATATTTATTCATTAAGAAACATTACCCATGAAAGTTTATAATAAAGACAATTTAAAAACTTTAAATATAGTGATTAGGGTGATTCTTATTCAGAATAATTTCAATCTTGGCTATGAGTTCAAATAATTGCTATAAAATGGTACCATTGCTAAATAATCTAACCATTATATAAGAGGCCATAATTTTTTTTTTAAGGTTTTATTTATTTTATTTTATTTTATTTTTTTGAGCCTGAGCCTCAAGCTGTTGCCCTGGGTAGAATGCCGTGGCAACACATCTCACAGCAACCTCCAACTCCTGGGCTTAAGAAATTCACTTGCCTCAGCCTCCCAAGTAGCTGGGACTACAGGCACCCGCGACAACACCTGTTTATTTTTTGGTTGTAGTTGTCATTGTTCTTTGATGGGCCCAGGCTGGATTCAAACCTGCCAGCTCTGGTGTATGTGGCTGGTGCCTTAGCCACTTGAGCTACAGGCACTGAGTCAAGAGGCCATAATTCTATTTTCAACAAAAGTTTATGGAATTGCCAATGATTGTATTATAAGAGTAGATAAATCATTTATGCTACTCATTCAATAACACAGAACAGATTTAAATATTTTCCCCAACTGTATGCTGAAACATTTGAATGAATAACAAGAGACTTTAAATACTTTAGATTTTCACATGATATAAATTTTTCCAACTAAGTCTTTTTTGAGTATACATATATTTTTACCACCATTATTTGTATTTGTAACTCATCTTCTTAAAATCCTTTTGCATATGTACTTAATAAGTTTTTTCTTAACTTCTGAGACAATATTTTCACCTCCTTTTTACCTAGCAGACGAGGCAGAGAGCCTAATTTTTCAAATTAGTTATTGATCTATATTCATTGACATCTGAGTGTTAATGACATCTCTCAATTCACCAAGTGTCAAAGGACAGTGCTCTAATTCATATGTTTTACATTTATTTAAATAATTCTAAGATAGGGCGGCGCCTGTGGCTCAGTGAGTAGGGCGCCGGCCCTATATGCTGAGGGTGGTGGGTTCAAACCCAGCCCCAGCCAAACTGCAACAAAAAAAATAGCCGGGCATTGTGGCAGGTGCCTGTAGTCCCAGCTGCTTGGGAGGCTGAGGCAAGAGGTTGCGTAAGCCCAAGAGTTAGAGGTTGCTGTGAGCCGTGTGATGCCACGGCACTCTACCCGAGGGTGGTACAGTGAGACTCTGTCTCTACAAAAAAAATAAATAAATAAAATAAATAATTCTATGATAATGTGCTCCAAATTTTACATTAAATGAATTTGATAGCTACTCTTTTATACATGGTGTTTGTAGTACTCCTTTGTTTTTTAGCATTTAAATTCCATTTATATGTAGAAAATAAGCTATTGAAAAAGTCTTTAATGGGGGGGCAGAGACAAGATGGCTGACTGAAGCCAGCTTTCCATAGAGGCTCCCGTCCAGAAGGAGAGTTAAAGGACAGAAATTTAGCAATTAACCTGGTGAATTAGAGCTACACCAAGAGAGAAGCTTGAAGAACCCACATCAACCCTGCTGAGGCAAGCTGCGACCACAAGGATACAAACAAAAGGTACAAAATCCATCATCAAGTGGACGAGAGTCCCCTCCCTGATGAGAACAGCTCAGAGTAAAAAACAAGCAGAATTCAAAGGTCCTCCCACTACACTCCATGGGAGAGACCCTCTAAAAACTGGACCTACCTCCCTACTAGGGTGCCATGGCGTTCTCCTGCCAGGCATAAACCTGTATAAAACTGTATATATTCTCTACCTGCAACTCTGAGCTCCCAGCAACTCCTCCACTCTCACTCTGAGGTCTGAGGCCTGTGCCCTAGGAGTCCAGATTCTTGGGTGATTTTTTGAGGGGTGTGCACAGGGCCTAAACTGCAGCTGGTCAGTGCTGAATCTGGGGCATGGGAGTGAGGAGAGGACGGTCAGCTGAGAGGGAACCACAACAGAGCGGCAGTGCCCCGAGGCGCAGAGCAGCAGCTGTCTTTTAGCAACAGGGCTCACTCCCGAATATTCTGAAGAAACACCCCCTATCTCCCTGGGCTACCAGAGGAAGCCAGGCATCTACTCAGGTGGCAACCACCATGGAACAGATCTGGGACAGAAATGCAGGCCCCATGAGTAAAGGGTTTGCCTGAGGTGGTAACCGCCCTGGGTGGAGCGCAGGGACTAGAAATGCACACACAGAGCCAGGAAGTTCCCAGGGCAAGGCTGAACCAGAAGACTGCTTTACTGAGCCTAAGATGCACCTGGCCCTCAGGGGATGGTCAGCCTATAGACAAAGGAAGACAGGAGGGTAGAACTGACAGGAAACTGACAACAAACCTACAGGAGCAAAGACAGGGCCTGAGGCTCAGGCTCTGGGAACTCAAAACAGCTTCTCTTCTATAAGAGAATTTAGCATGGACAGAAACAAATTCCCGCAAAGTTGTTCTGTTCTGTTCTGTCAGTAACAGCAATCAGGGGCGGGGCTGGAACTGAGTGAACACCCCCCAACCTCCATCAAGCACCCGAGGTTGTCAGGCCTCACCTCCCCCTGCAAGATAGAGGCAGAAAACAGCAGCCTGGCTGAGCGGAAATAGATTTCCTTGTGATTCAGGCAGGTGCAAACCCCTGGAGTATCTATTTACTACAGGCAACGGGTTCACAGCCCTGTGGGGCTCTCAGTGACTGGGTGTGACAGAGGTACAAGGTGGGGAAGGAGGCATCAACCTTCCCAGACTGATCTATTTGCTTGGTGGGTCTTCCTGACTCCATGGAGCACTGGAGCAAGCCATATCAGAGTATCACCCGACCCCTGTGATCCAGTTGCCAGAGAGCTTTGAAACTCTCCCACCTGAGATAGGTGCTGTCTGAAACAATTGACTTGGACCTTTTGAATAGAGCCAATCGCCCAAGGACTATTCAGGTGGTGCCCTGGGTGTGTGGTTGTAGGAAGGTTTGATTTTTCTTTTCCAATTGTTGCCTGTGGGGGGCGGGATGACTTAATTGCTGGTATTTCTCCACAGCTGAGACTTCAACCAAGAGTAACTATTTCACTAGGGTCAAACAGATACCAGCTGAAAACAAGACAGAACCACTTAGCCCCACCACACCAAACAGGTCCCCAGTTTCTCAGACCATAGCACTGTACAGGTCCTCGACAAAGCTCCAGGGGAAAAATCAAATGATGTAAAACAATCATGGAGTGGAATCAGTGGAAAAACTCTGGTAACATGAATAACCAGAATAGATCAAACCCCTCCCCAAGGAAAGATATGGCAGATGTAACTGAAGATCCCATTCATAAACAGCTGGCTGAGATGTCAGAAATCAAATTCAGAATTTGGATTGCAAACAAAATTAATAAAATGGAGGAAAATTTGGAATTAGAAATTCGAGCAGCAATTCAAAAGTCGGAATTAGAAATTCGAAGAGAAATTCAAAAGTTGTCTCAAGAATTTAACGAAATTAAAGACAAAACCACCAAAGATTTTGATGCACTGAAGCAAGAATTTGCAGCCCTCAAAGATCTGAAAAATACAGTAGAATCCCTCAGCAACAGAAAGGAGCAAGCAGAAGAAAGGATTTTTTTTTTTTTTTTTTTGTAGAGACAGAGTCTCACTTTATGGCCCTCGGTAGTGTGCTGGGGCCTCACACAGCTCACAGCAACCTCCAACTCCTGGGCCTAAGCGATTCTCTTGCCTCAGCCTCCTGAGTAGCTGGGACTACAGGCGCCCGCCACAACTCCCAGCTATTTTTTGGTTGCAGTTTGGCCAGGGCCAGGATTGAACCCACCACCCTCGGTATATGGGGCCAGAGCCTTACCTACTGAGCCACAGGCGCCGCCCAGAAGAAAGGATTTTTGACACTGAAGACAAAGCTTTTGAATGCTCCCAAACTCTCAAAGAGGGAGAGAAATGGAGAGCAAAAACAGATCATTCTCTCAGAGAGCTCTGGTATAATTCAAATAAGGCTAATATCTGCCTCATTGGAATCCCTGAAAGTGATGAAGTGGCCTCACAAGGCACAGAGGCCCTTCTCCATGAAATTATGAAAGAGAATTTTCCAGACATGCCAAGAGATTCTGAAATTCAGATAGCAGACAGTTTCGGAACCCCAGCATGACTCAATCCGAATAAGATATCCCCCAGGCATATCATAATTAACTACACTAAACTTAATATGAAGGAGAAAATTCTGAAAGCAGCCAGATATAAGAAATCCATTACCTACAAATGGAAGAATATTAGAATGATTGCAGATCTCTCTGCTGAAACTTTTCAAGCCAGAATAAGGTGGTCATTGACTTTTAATCTCCTAAAGCAAAATAATTTTCAACCTCAGATTCTGTATCCAGCTAAACTGAGTTTCATTTATGATGGAGAAATTAAATACTTTAATGACATTCATATGTTGAAGAAATTTGCCATAACCAAACCAGCTCTTCAGGATATTCTCAGACCTATACTCCATAATGACCAGCCCAATCCTCTACCACAAAAGTCAACTCATTCAGAATCTTTTGATCAAACTCCAACTTCCACAGTGGTGAAAGGATTAAAAATGTCCACTGGACTTTTGAAAAACTTGATAGCCAAAAATTTAACAGACTTATCAATATTCTCCATTAATGTGAACTGCTTAAACTATCCTCTACAGTGGCACATGTTAGGTGACTGGATGCAAAAACTCAGGCCAGATATTTGCTGCATACAAGAGTCACATCTTACCATAAAAGATAAATATAGACTCAGGGTGAAATGATGGTCATCCATATTTCAGGCAAATGGTAATCAGATAAAAGCAGCTGTTGCAATTTTATTTGCAGATACAATAGGTTTTAAACCAACAAAAATAAGGAAGGATAAGAATGGTCACTTCATTTCGTTAAGGGTAATACTCAATATGATGAGATTTCAATTATTAATATCTATGCACCCAACCAGAATGCACCTCAATTTATAAGAGAAACTTTAACAGACATGAGCAACTTGAGTTCCTCCATCTCCATAATAGTTGTAAATCTCCGAAAAGACTCACCTGCTACTATGAATTACTTGTATTGACCTAATTCCATTTCTAAGCTCTATTGTTCTATGGAATTCTCATTTATAATTTTTGTTACTATCAATAGTCATTTGTAAGACAGCATTTAAACATATTTAATTGAACGAATAACTGTCCTGAAAACTAAGGTAATTGCATATCAATGAATACCTAAATTTAAAGCAATGTTAAATATCACACATTTAATGTTGGTGAACTATATTGTATCATTTATTTATTTTGCTTTTATTTTTAAAAGTCACAATTTTATTATTTAGTCAAAATAATTTTAAAGGTAGTTATTCAACTATTCAACTACAGTGGGTATACTTGAATTATTCTATTCCTCTTGATAACATGAAGAAACAGGTGGTTTGTATCCCAAATGTGCAGACACCATTAGACATAGTCTCTTATTTCTGCACATTGTACCCTATACATTCATTAATGTGTACATGATGTAAATCTTTATGATTTAATTAAAAAAAAAAAATCTCCTGGTTACCAGAGGCTCAATAGGTGGGAAGGGAATGAAAGGGGATGATTAGGAGACAAAAGTACACATAGAAGGGATAAGTTATAGTGTTCAATAGCAGGGTAACTGTAGCTAACAAGAATATCTTGTATATTTCAAAATAGCTAGAAAAGAAGATTTGGAATGTTCTCAACACTAAGAGAAAAATAATAAATATTTAAGGTGATGGACATCCTAGTTACCAATATCTGATCATTACACATTGCATGCTTGTATCAAAATATCACATGTACTGCACAGTATGTGTAACTATTTCATATTGATAACATTTAAAAATAAAAAAGAAATCAATTCAGAAAAAAATAAAGTTCTAAAAAAATCAGTTAATGAAGTTTTATCTGTAATAACTTGATCTAACTATTAATTTTATTTATACATCTAAAACATCTGGAAATTTTAATACCACACTACTTCTTACAGGTGAATTTGTTCAATAATTCATATCAAACTCATAAATTATAATTTGTTTTAATAAAAACCCAATATTTTTGCCAAATCACAATATGTATTATCCATAAATTGTTCATATAAAATTATTTTTCCATTTTTCTCATTTGAAAACTATAGAGTCTATTATTTCTACACATTTTGGTAATTTTGCAACACAGAGAGCAGTCTGATTCCATTCTGTAACTACCAATTCAAAGAAGACATGGCCAAAGAACAAAAATATAGTTAAAAAGTTAAAATAAGGAGGGAGACAAGATGGCGGACTGAAGCAGGCTTTCAACAGAGGCTCCCGTCCAGAAGGAGAGTTAAGGGACAGGAATTTAGTAGGTGTCCTGGTGGACTTGAGCCTCACCAAGAGAGAAGGTTGAAGAACGTACATCAACACCACTGAGGCAAGCTGTGATCACAAGGACGCAAACAAAAGGTACAAAATCCAACACCAGGCGGACGGGAGTCCCCCTCCCCCATGAGACCGGCTCAAGAGCCCCACAGTTGAACAAGCGGGCAGAAATTAAAGGCCCTCCCACTACACTCCAGGGAGAGACCTTCTAAAAACTGGACCTACCTCCCCTACTGGGGTGCCGTGGCGTTCTCCTGCCGGACATAGGGCTGAATAAAACTTTGGGAATCCTTTGCCGGCAACCCTGAATCCCCGGCGCTCACCTCCCGCCCACTGAGGTCTGGAGGCCTGTCCCCCAGGACTTCGGATCCTTGGGTGATTTCTCAAGGGGAGTGGACAGTCCCCGAGTTGCGACTGGTCAGCATTGACTCTGAGGCGCGCGAGTGAGGAGAGGGCACCGGGCTGAAGGGGAGTCACGCCTTGGCGGCACTTCCCTGCGGTGCAGTGCACCAACCATCCCCGGGCAACATTACGGGGTACAAGACTGAATAAGACTCTAGCTTCCCCGCTGAGAGCTGAGAGCCCCTACTCTCACTCGGGGTCTGAGGGCCTATACCCCCGAAGTTGGGATCCTTGGGTGATTTCTCAAGGGGAGTGCACAGTGCCTGAGCTGCGTCAGGTCAGCGCTGACTCTGGGACACGTGAGCGAGGAGAGGGCACTCTGCTGAGGGGAAATCAAGCCGCCTTGGCGGCACTTCCCTGCGGTGCAGTGCAGGAGCCCTCCCTAGGCCGTAGTGTTGCGTAAAACTGAATGAAACTCTAGCTTCCCCAATCCCCAATCGTGGTCTGGGGGCGCATCCCCCAACAGTTCTGATTCTTGGGGGATCTCTTGAGGGGTGTGGAAAAGGCATAAACTGCGGCCGCTCAGTGCTGACTCTGGGGCGCGGGACAGAGGAGAAAAGGGTCGCCTGAGTGCCCACACCAGAGCAGCAGTTCCCTGGAGGTAGATCAACAGCCGTTTTTTCTTTAACGGCAGAACGCTCACTTCTGGATATTCTGAGGCCACACCCCTGGGCAACCAGAGGAGGCCACGGGTGAGCGGGGGATTTCCTGACACGGCTCACAAACCTGGGAAGCTTCCAGGGCGGGGCCGACCCAGAGAGGTGTTCGAATGCAAATCTCCAGCAGCAAAGACGTTTGAACTCAAAACAGCCCGTCTTCTGTAGGCGATTTTGACAGGAACAGAGACAGAACCCGGCAAAGTTGTCTGTTCTGTTCTGTTCTGTTCTGTTAGCAGCATCCATCAGGGACGGGGCTAAGCCTGAGTGAACACCTCCTTCCCATCACCTGCATCAAACACTCAAAGATGTCAGGCCCCATCTCCTCCTGCTAGATAGCGGCAGTCTGCGGGGGCCTGGCAGACTTCCTTGTGATTCAGGCAGGTGCAAACCCCTGGAGTGTCTGTTCACTGCAGGCAACTGGGTTAGCTATCTGCAGAGATACCAGTGACTGGGTCCGATGGAGGGGCAAAGAGGGGAAGGAGACGTCAACCTTCCCAGACTGCTCTGTTTGCTGGGTGGCTCCTCCTGACTCCATGCTGCACTGGGGTGAGCCGTGTCAGAGGAGTCACCAGGACCCTGTGATCCAGTTCCCAGAGACCTCTTGAACTCTGCCACCCGAGACAAGTGCCGATTGAGACAGTGGATTTGGACCTTTTGAACTGGGCTAATAGACTGAGGACTTTTCAGGCGGTGCCCTGGGTGTGCGATTGTAGGAAGGTTTGATTCTCCTTTTTCAACTGGGGCCAGAGGTGGGCAGGCGGGGTGACTTAATTGCTGATTTTTCCACACAGCTGAGACTTCAAGCCAGAGTAGAAGTTGCAATAGGATCGAACAGAAACCAGCTGAAAGCAAGACAGAACCACTTTGCTCCACCACACCAGACAGGGCCCCAGTTTCTCAGGCCACAACACTGTACGGGCCCTCGATAAAACCCCAGGGGAAAAACCAAAGGGAGTAAAATAACCATGGGGCGGAATCAGCGGAAAAACTCTGGTAACATGAATAACCAGAATAGATCAACCCCCCCAAGAAAAGATACGGCAGATGTGAGTGAAGATCCCATTCATAAACAACTGGCTGAGATGTCAGAGATCGAATTCAGAATTTGGATTGCAGACAAGATTAATAAAATGGAATTAGGAATTCGAGGAGAAATTCAAAAATTGTCTCAAGAATTTAACGAATTTAAAGACAAAACCACCAGAGACTTAGACACACTGAAGCAAGAACTTACAGCCCTCAAAGATATGAAAAATACAGTAGAATCCCTCAGTAACAGAATGGAGCAAGCAGAAGAAAGGATTTCTGACATTGAACATAAAGTCTTCGAACGCTCCCAATCTCTCAAAGAGGAAGAGAAATGGAGAGCAAAAGCGGATCACTCACTCAGAGAACTCTCAGATAATTCGAAAAAAAGCAACATAAGGATTATAGGAATTTCTGAGAATGCTGAAGTCGCCTCCAAGGGCACAGAGGCCCTTCTACATGAAATTATGAAAGAAAATTTTCCAGACATGCCTAGAGAATCTGAAATTCAGATAGTAGACAGCTTCAGAACCCCAGCACGATTCAACCCCAATAAGTCATCCCCCAGACATATCATAATTAGCTTCACTAAAGTTAACATGAAAGAGAAGATTCTCAAAGCAGCCCGGCGAAAGAAAACTATAACGTACAAAGGTAAGAATATTAGAATAACTGCAGATCTCTCTGCTGAAACTTTTCAAGCCAGAAGAGGCTGGTCATCAACTTTTAATCTCCTAAAGCAAAAAAACTTTCAACCCAGGATCTTGTATCCAGCTAAACTGAGTTTCATCTATGATGGAGAAATTAAATACTTCAATGACATTCATATGTTGAAAAAATTTGCCATAAGTAAACCAGCTCTTCAAGATGTTCCCAGACCTATCCTCCACAATGACCAACCCAATCCTATACCACAAAAGTAAACTCACTCAGAAACTTCGGATCAAACTCCAACTTCCACACTGGCGAAAGGATTAAAAATGTCCACTGGACCTTTGAAAAACTCGATACCCAAAATTCCACCAGACTTATCAATACTCTCAATGTGAATGGCTTAAACTGTCCTCTAAAGAGACATAGGTTAGCTGACTGGATACAAAAACTCAAGCCAGATATTTGTTGCATACAAGAGTCACATCTCAACTTAAAAGACAAATACAGACTCAGGGTGAAAGGATGGTCATCCATATTTCAGGCAAATGGTAATCAGAAAAAAGCAGGTGTTGCAATTTTATTTGCAGATATAGTAGGCTTTAAACCATCAAAAGTAAGGAAGGACAAGAATGGTCAATTCATATTTGTTAAGGGTAATACTCAATATGATGAGATCTCAATTATTAATATCTATGCACCCAACCAGAATGCACCACAATTTATAAAAGAAACTCTAACAGACATGAGCAACTTGATTTCCTCCAGCTCCATAATCGTCGGAGATTTCAACACTCCCGTGGCAGTGTTGGATCGATCCTCCAGAAAGAAGCTGAGCAAAGAAATCTTAGATTTAAAACTAACCATCTAATATTTAGATTTAGCAGACATCTACAGAACATTTCATCCCAACAAAACTGAATACACATACTTCTCATCAGCCCACGGAACTTACTCCAAAATTGACCACATTTTAGGTCACAAGTCTAACCTCAGTAAATTTAAAGGAATAAAAATTATTCCATGCATCTTCTCGGACCATCATGGAATAAAACTTGAATTGAGTAACAACAGGAATCTGCATACCCATACAAAAACATGGAAGTTAAATAACCTTATGCTGAATGATAGCTGGGTCAGAGATGAGATTAAGAAAGGAATCGCCAATTTTTTGGAACAAAACGACAATGAAGACACAAACTATCAGAACCTCTGGGACACTGCAAAGGCAGTTCTAAGAGGGAAATTTATAGCACTGCAAGCCTTCCTCAACAGAACGGAAAGAGAGGAAGTTAACAACTTAATGGGACATCTCACGCAACTGGAAAAGGAAGAACATTCCAACCCCAAACCCAGTAGAAGAAAAGAAATAACCAAAATTACAGCAGAATTAAATGAAATTGAAAACAAAAGAATAATACAACAGATCAATAAATCAAAAAGCTGGTTTTTTGAAAAGGTCAATAAAATAGATAAACCTCTGACCAACCTAATCAGGAAAAAAAGAGTAAACTCTCTAATATCATCAATCAGAAACAACAAAGACGAAATAACCACAGACTCATCAGAAATCAAAAAAATCCTTAATGAATATTACAAGAAACTTTATTCTCAGAAATATGAAAATCTGAAGGAAATAGACCGATACTTGGAAGCGCGCCACCTTCCAAGACTTAACCAGAATCAAGTGGAAATGTTGAATAGACCCATATCAAGTTCAGAAATAGCATCAACTATGCAAAACCTCCCTAAAAAGAAAAGCTCGGGACCAGATGGTTTCACGTCAGAATTCTACCAAACCTTTAAAGAGGAATTAGTACCTATATTCCTCAACCTGTTCCAAAATGTAGAAAAAGAAGGAAGACTACCCAACACGTTCTATGAAGCAAACATCACCCTGATCCCAAACCAGGAAAAGACCCAACAAGAAAAGAAAATTATAGACCGATATCACTAATGAATATAGATGCAAAAATATTCAACAAGATCCTAACAAACAGAATCCAGCAACACATCAAACAAATTATACATCATGACCAAGTTGGTTTTATCCCAGGGTCTCAAGGCTGGTTCAATATACGTAAATCTATAAATGTAATTGAGCACATAAACAAATTAAAAAACAAAGACCATATGATTCTCTCAATTGATGCAGAAAAAGCTTTTGGTAATATCCAGCATCCCTTCATGATCAGAACACTCAAGAAAATTGGTCTAGAAGGGACTTTTCTTAAACTGATAGAGGCTATCTACAGCAAACCCACAGCCAATATCATATTGAATGGAGTTAAATTGGAATCATTTCCACTCAGATCAGGAACCAGACAAGGCTGCCCATTGTCTCCATTGCTTTTCAACATTGTAATGGAAGTTTTAGCCACTGCAATTAGGGAAGAAAAGGCGATCAAGGGTATCCATATAGGGTCAGAAGAGATCAAACTCTCGCTCTTCGCAGATGATAAGATTGTGTATCTGGAAAACACTAGGGACTCTACTACAAAACTCCTAGAAGTGATCAAGGAATACAGCAGCGTCTCAGGTTACAAAATCAACATTCATAAATCGGTAGCCTTTATATACACCAACAACAGTCAAATTGAAAAAGCAGTTAAGGACTCTATCCCATTCACAGTAGTGCCAAAGAAGGTGAAATATTTGGGAATTTACCTAACAAAAGACGTGAAAGATCTCTATAAAGAGAACTATGAAACTCTAAGAAAAGAAATAGCTGAAAATGTTAACAAATGGAAAAACATACCATGCTCATGGCTGGGAAGAATCAACATTATCAAAATGTCCATACTACCCAAAGCAATATATAATTTCAACGCACTCCCTATTAAAGCTCCACTGTCATATGTTAAAGATCTTGAAAAAACATTACTTCGTTTTATATGGAATCAGAAAAAACCTCAAATAGCCAAGACATTACTCAGAAATAAAAACAAAACAGGAGGAATCACACTACCAGACCTCAGACTTTACTATAAATCGATAGTGATCAAAACAGCATGGTATTGGCACAAAAACAGAGAAGTAGATATCTGGAACAGAATAGAGAACCAAGAGATGAATCCAGCTACTTACCGCTATTTGATTTTTCACAAGCCAATTAAAAACATTCAGTGGGGAAAAGATTCCCTATTTAACAAATGGTGCTGGGTGAACTGGCTGGCAACCTGCAGAAGACTGAAATTGGACCCACACCTTTCACCATTACCTAAGATAGACTCTCATTGGATTAAAGATTTAAACTTAAAACATGAAACTATAAAAATACTAGAGGAGAATGCAGGGAAAATCCTTGAAGAAATTGGTCTGGGTGAGTATTTCATGAGGAGAACCCCTCGGGCAATTGAAGCAGCTTCAAAAATACACTACTGGGACTTGATCAAACTAAAAACTTCTGCACAGCTAAGAACACAGTAAGCAGAGCAAGCAGACAGCCCTCAGAATGGGAGAAGATATTTGCAGGGTATATCTCTGACAAAGGTTTAATCACCAGAATCCACAGAGAACTCAAACGCATCAGCAAGAAAAAAACAAGGGATCCCATCGCAGGCTGGGCAAGGGATTTGAAGAGAAACTTCTCTGAAGAAGACAGGCGCAAGGCCTTCAGACATATGAAAAAATGCTCATCATCTTTAATCATCAGAGAAATGCAAATCAAAACTACTTTGAGATATCATCTAACTCCAATGAGACTAGCCTATATCACAAAATCTCAAGACCAGAGATGTTGGCGTGGATGCGGAGAAAAGGGAACACTTCTGCACTGCTGGTGGGAATGCAAATTAATACATTCCTTTTGGAAAGATATATGGAGAACACTCAGAGATCTAAAAATAGATCTGCTATTCAATCCTGTAATTCCTCTGCTGGGCATATACCCAGAAGACCAAAAATCACAACATAACAAAGATATTTGTACCAGAATGTTTATTGCAGCCCAATTCATAATAGCTAAGTCATGGAAAAAGCCCCAGTGCCCATCGATCCACGAATGGATTAATAAATTGTGGTATATGTATACCATGCAATACTATGCAGCCTTAAAGAAAGATGGAGACTTTACCTCTTTCATGTTTACATGGATGGAGGTGGAACATATTCTTCTTAGTAAAGTATCCCAAAAATGGAAGAAAAAGTACCCAATGTACACAGCCCTACTAGGAAAGTAATTTGGGACTCTCAAATGAAAGCTATAACCCAGCTACAACTTAACAATAGAGGGAAGTGGGAAGGGGGGGTGGGTAGAGGGAGGGGGATCGGTGGGATCACACCTGTGGTGCATCTTACAGGGGTATTTGCGAAACTTGGTAAATGTAGAATGTAAATGTTTTGGCACAGTAACTGAGATAACGCCAGAAAGGCTATGTTAACCACTGTGATAAAAATGTGTCAAATGGTTTATGAAGCGAGTGTATGATGCCCCATGATCATATCAATGTATACAGTTATGATTTAATAAAAAAAAAAGTTAAAATAAAATGAACATTCAATAACTTACAGAAGATAATAGCAAAAAGATTCAGTGGACATGAGAAAATACATATATACATATATATATGTTAGGAAAGAAATTAAACCTTTTTATGAAAATATAATAGTTATACATAATTATAAGGTATTTGATATTTCAATATTTTTATACAAAGCATAATATCAAAAATGGGTAACAGGGGTATTCCATCACTTCAAATATCTGTAATTACTTTGCATTGGTACCACTGAATGGATAAAGAAAGAGTGGTATATGCACACAATAAAATATTATTTTCCTATAGAAATGTATGAAATCTTGTCAATTAGAAAAGCATGGATGGAATTATAGAGCATTGTGTTAATTGACATAAGCCAAATACTTACCAATTGAGCCAGGAGTATAGCAGGTTTTTGGTGTTGTGTGAGAAATTAAAAACTGTTAGCTCCATTATACTTATATCTCCTAGAGGTAGCAAACAGAAATGTAGTTACCAGAGTCTGGTAGGAATGAATGTTTTGAAAATAAATTTTCTATTTTCAGCTTTTTCAAAGATCATGTTCTCTGGACATAGATGGTTTTATATATACACTGGAGAGAAAAAGCCCTATTCAAAAATTGTTGGTGCAGAGAATATTGGGTAGCCACATGCAGAAGAATGAAACAGGACCCATATCTCTCACCACTCATAAAAATTAATTCATGAATAAAATAATTAAATGTAAGACATTAAACCATTAAAATTCTTTAAGAAAATGTATGAAAAATTCTCCTAGATACAGGCCTAGCCCAAGAATTTATGACTAAGATCCCTGTGTCAATTACAGCAACAGCATAGCTAAACAAAAGAAACTTGACTAAATCATAAAACTCTGCACAGCTAAGATAATAATCAACAGAGCAAATACACAACCTAGAGATTGGGAGAAAATATTAACAAGCTATACATTTAATATAGAGCTAATAGCTTGTATCTGCGATGAACTTAAGCAAATCTGCCCAAAAAAAACCACCCCATGAAAATATGGGCAAAAGACATGAAAAGAACCTTTTCAGAAGAAAATAGACAAATGGCCAATAAACATATTTTAAAATGTCAATGCTAATAATTAGGGAAATGCAGATTAAAACTGCAATTAGATACTACCCTACCCCATTTAGAAAGTCTTCTATTAAAAAGTACAAAGCAATAATGTTGGCATGGACACAGAGAGAAAGGAGTATCTACACACTGTTGGTGTGACCGCAAATTAGTATAACCACTATAAAAAATTGTATGGAATGACCTCAAAGAACTAAAAGTTGACCAGCCATCCCAATGTGGGGTATTTACCCAAAGGAAAATAACCAGTTTTATTAAAAAACAAACAAAGAAGGAAAAACCCCTGCACTCAAATGTTTTTTGCAGCACAATTTTCCATTGCAAAGATGTAGAATCAACCCAAATGCCTATTAATTCATGAGTGGATCATGTAATACTACTCAGGCATAAAGAAGGATGAATTAATGCCTTTTGCAACAATTTGGACCGAACTGGAAACCTTTATCCTAAGCAAAGTGTCTAAAAGTAGAAAAATAAACACCACACGTACTTGCTATGAAACTGGAACAGATGAGCACACATTTGTACTAAAGGAAGTAAAAATCAGTGGAAATCAAGTAGTTGGGGGGAGGACGTAATAGATGAGAACCTAACTAACAGGAACAATGAACACTATTTGGGTAATGGATACAGTTATGGTAGCCCTGACTTAAGCATTACAAAAGCAAGTGGTGTAACCCCAAACATTTGTACACCTGTATTTTGAAATAAAAAAATAAGCTTTGCTATTTTCGATGTGCTAAACAATTTTAGAAATACCTTTTATATATTACTCAGAACATGGAAATATATAACTTCTAAGAAATTTAATAACTTTTAAGTTAATAAAGGTGTTAAAAATGTATTCACTTAACATGTGTTTTGTCTTTTTATGTAGAGAATAAGCCTTAATGACACTCTTAGAATAAGGGGTTCGGGATACTTTTACCTCCTACTTTTTTAATGAATATCTGATTTATTATTTGGCCCAATCAAAACAATTATCAGGTGTATCATAAATTCAGTTTTTTGCACACAAGGACATGAAACTGGAACACTGAGCCAGAGGATAACAAAGTGCCATAGCCTCAGATTGTCGCTAAGGCATAGTAACAGAGGACTATGGATGTGCCTTTTCTGCTATAGTTAAGCAGAAAAACCATTATCCAGATAAAGAGTATGTACTGGCACACAGAAATAGACTAGATAAAAAAGAGAGAAGGAGAGATGGTGAGAAAGAGAAAAGCTTCCTGGTGACTTTCCACCTCAGAATATACTCTAATTTATTATGTTTTATAGATATTCCAAGATATTCCAAGGAATATCCAAGATATTCCTTTTATATTCTTATTTATTTTATTCCAGCTTCAGTAATGATATTTCTGTGTCTTGGGAAGAAATGGTTCCTTTTAAATAGATTATTTTCCAATGGGTATTTGTACAATATTGAATTTCTCTGTCTCTTTGTTCTCTCAGCGTCACTTTATCTTTCTCTAAGTCTTAACTCTTCTCCTTTTTTTTTCTTCCCTCACCATTCTCTCTTCTCCCTCAAATTAGCAAATACCATTTAGATTGATTGAGTCATACCAAAGCTTCATGCTGACATACAACTTAGTTCATACTTTGATATTCTTCCCTGTATCATGCAATAAGTAGTAGGTATGAATTGTAGCATTTCCTATTTCTTTGACTTGTGGTTTATTTATGGTTTACAATTTTGATATGTGCAATGTTTAGCCTTGGAAATAGTCAAGAATGATTGCCTGAAAATGAACTTATATTTATCATTAGTTGTTGTGATTTGAATAAATTAATACAAAAGTATAACATATTTAGACAAATTTTAAATGAATAAGTTAAAGAATGAATCTAATTTTACAATTTATAATCTGTTTGAAATGTTGCAACATCTACCATTTGTATATATCACATACACATATGCAAAATTATGTGTGTATGATGTATGTGCCAATGTAATAGATTGATCTTTTAATGCCAGTTTCCCTAAACTAATATTATTGGCAAACAAAAATTTAAAAGTCTTACAGTTTCTACTGAGACTTGTCTTTACAAGAGGGAATGTATCTGGAAAAAATCTCTGGAGACCAAATATAATTATTTTATTTATAATTCTTGGCTGCTGGAAATGAAAAGCATTAACCACAGTCTCCAGTGCACTATATAATTCTTATGAGAACATTACAAAAAAGAAATCTTTTCTTTGCTATTTTTCTTTTTTCACATCATAAGTTGTATGGTATGCAGAAATCATTCAAAAGGAGGTAGTCACAGGCTCCACTCAGGTCCAAAACCCAGTAAGACCAGCAAGGATAAAACTGCTTCAAACAGTGTCTGTAATCAATTCTGATAGTGTTTCTACAAACCTTGATTTTGAATAATTTGAATGTAGAATAATACATTACTTACTTTATCTTTCTTTCCATAAAGATTGTTTTCTTTTTGATCTTATAGTTTTTATTAAAGTAATAATTTTTGTTGTTTTTTCCACTTTTCCTGAAATGGAGACTTCAATCTTTTTTTTTTTGTAATTGATGAAAATGTAATATTTGATGTTAAAACATAACCTTAATGCCATTATGATTAACAATGCCTTCTGTTTCATTAGAGCTGTTTTTATTGTTGTTGCTCCATCTATTTAGACACAAAGAATATTAATAGTTCAAACATCCCAGAACAATAAATGTAAGAATATATGTGTTTTAGCCCATTATTGTTGCTATGAAGGAATACCTAAGGCTGGGTGATTTATTTTAAAAAAATAAGATTTATTTGTCCTGATTTTGATGTATGGAAAAGTTCAAGATTGGGCATCCTCATCTGGCAAGGAACACAGGCTACTTTCACTCAAGTTGGAAAGGGAAGAGAGATGTGTACAGGTCACATGACAACAGTGGAAGTAGAGTGGGAGGGAGGAGCCAGGCTCTTTTTAACAATCAGCTCTTGCAAAAACTAAAGAAGCCATTCCTTACAGCAAGGATGGTACAAAGCCAGCCAAAGATTCACAGGGATCTGTCCCCAGTAACCAAATACCTCCTATTGAGCCCCATCTCCAATATTGGGGATCAAATTTCAACATTAGTTAGTCAGTACAAAGACCTAAACTATAGCATTCTGCCACCATTCCCCCACGTCGCATGGCCTTTCACATTGCACCATATAATCATCTCATTCATATCCAAAGTCTGAACTTCACCCCAGCAGAAACTCAGAAGTCCAAAAAGTCTCATCTAAGACTGAAGACAAATTCCATCCAGCTATGAGCTTGCAAAATTGAAAGCAACTTATTTACTTCCAAGTTACATAGACATTGGGTAAATATTCCCATTCCAAAAGGCAGAAATCAGCCTAAGGAAAGAGGTAACAGGTCTCACTCAAGACCAAGATCTAGCAGGTCAGACATTAAACACTAAAGCTCTAAAATAATCCTCCGTTACTCCATGTGTCACTCTGGTTATGGTAGTTGTGAAGTATATGCTCCCAAGGCCTCAGGTACCCTGTCACCCTGACTTTGTTGGGATTAGCCCACATGGCTATTTTTATGGCTGAAGTTCAGTGCCTGTAGCTTTTCTCTGCAGAAGGCAAATGGGCTCAGCAAATATATTTATCTGGGTCTAGAGGACAGCAGACCTGCTCCCCTAGCTCCACTAGGTGGTTACTCTTCCCTTAGGGCAGTTTTCTGTATGGGTATATAGGTTTTCTGATAAATCCTCTGAAATTCAGGTGGAAGCTGCCAAGCCTCAAGCACTCTTGCTTTGTAGGTGCTTATAGATTTAACACCCCTGCACATTTTTATGTATTGCCTCTGCTGCATCTTAGAGTTTCAGGAGATAATATTTATTATTGAAGTCTAAGGAATTTAATGTGTGTTATTGCTTCTTTTGTGAACTCATTACATTTTTATGTACATAGAGTTTGTTATATTGTTTTATTGTTGTTACTGATGTCTATAATGATTACAATGTGGTTATGCAATGTGGTTAGAAGATAAGGCCTATGAAAATAACTTTTTTAGAAGATGTGATCTAGCACATGGTTAATTATCACAAATAATGAGTTTTTGAAGAGAATGTACATCTCTAGTTTGGGGATTCTGAATTCTATGTATTTTATCCAGTTCAAACTTATTTATTTTATTGTTCAATTTTTTACACACATTCTCAATGGTACATGTATTTGTATTTGATCTATATTAACTAAACAATTTGTTATTGTTGCTGCTGTTTTTGTTTTGTCTTAAAGTTTCATGGTAATAGCATAATTAGACTAGGATTCTCATGATTAGTCTTTGCCTGGTATATTTTTATCAATTATTTTTCTCTAATTTTAATTTTTAAAATTAGAAAGTTTTTTTCCCCTAAATAGTGTACATTTTGATTTTATTTTTTATCTGGTCTGAATATTTTTTATTTCTTAAGGTAAATTTTAGAGCATTTCTGCCACTAATGTTTTTGAAACATCTTTTTTATCTATTTTTTCTGTGCCCTGAATTTAAATTCATTTTTTTCACTTTTCATTTATTCCAAAATAATAGGTAAAGCTTTGTTTATAATTTTTTAACAGAATTTACTAACTCTTGCCCCAAAGCAGCAGATTGCTGTTTTCTAAAACTTCTATGAGTTTTATTCCTTAAAACATTTTTACTGTACATTTTATATTATAGAATTTTATTGAAACCACTCAGATATGCTTGTATGTAAAAACTATTAGTTTATCCTATTTTGCTTATTTGCTTGTTTTATGTTTAAGTGCTTCGTTAGGAATAATTCTTCTAAATTTGTCCTCCAGCAAGCAAACTCTGTTCACCCATTTCTGCTAGTTTACTGCAATATCAATCTTAAAGTTCATAAATTTCATGTTTAAAAGTCTTGTTATTTCCTTTTTTCTAACTTTTCTGTTTTCTTTTTTTTTCAATTTTTTATTTGTAAAAATCGGCATTATACTGTACATTGCTTTGTTACCTGCCTTATAATGTAACAATATATCCCAAACATTTCCTTAGGTCTTTCACTTTATTCAGTATGCCCATAATTTATTTATCTCCTCTTGTCGGATGTGTAGGTTTTTTCCAAATTTTTCCTGTTATGAACATAACGAATTCTTCTGGGCAAACCTTTTTTTTTTTTTTGTAGAGACAGAGTCTCACTATACCGCCCTCGGGTAGAGTGCCGTGAGGTCACACCGCTCACAGCAACCTCTAACTCTTGGGCTTACACGATTCTCTTGCCTCAGCCTCCCGAGCACCTGGGACTACAGGCGCCCGCCACAACACCCGGCTATTTTTTTGTTGCAGTTTGGCTGGGGCTGGGTTTGAACCCGCCACCCTCGGCATATGGGGCCAGGGCCCTACTCATTGAGCCACAGGCGCCACCCATGGGCAAACCTTTGCTCCTATTTTCATTTACCTAGAGTGGCAGGTTTCTTTTCTTTTTGATTTTTCATGTTTTAATTATGAAAATAATATCCAATTGCAGTAAGAATTCAAACAGTAGGAAGACTTTTTTTTTAAAGCCTATTTTATTTTATTTTTTAATTATCATTATTGTTTTTTGAGACAGAGTCTCACCATGTTGCCCTGGGTAGAGTGCCGCTGTGTCACAGCTCACAGCAACCTAAACTCTTGGGCTTAAGCGATTCTCTTGCCTCAGCCTCCCAAGTAGCTGGGACTACGGGTGCCTGCCACAATGCCCAGTTTGTTTTTGGTTGTAGTTGCCATTGTTGTTTGGCAGGCTAGGGCTGGATTTGAACCTGTGAGCTCCGGTGTATGTGGTTGGTGCCCTAGCTGCTGAGCTACAGGTGCTGAGCTGACAGTACAAAATCTTCTGAAGTAAAAAGTGAAAGCGTCCATCCTTCATGCCCACCAAGCCTTCTCAGCTGCACGTGGGATTTCCGGGGGGTGCCTGGCAATTGCCGATCCCCCGCCCCCATCCCAATAGCAGCCCCCCATAAATTCTGGTGGGGACTTAAAAGCTCCCTTTTTACAGTGTGAAACCATTGCCTTAATGCCTAGGAATGGAAATAGTGGCCAAGAGCAGGCACATTTCCTCCAACTATTACACTATAGAATACCTGCACCCCACAGATTGTCACACACTCAACACACTGGTGTAAACTGCTCTTGGAGCAAAAAATCTGCCATCAGCAGTCTAGCAGGGCCCTCACACCCCCTTGCCACCTGTCCCCAAGACATACAACACCCTGTACTAATTGGGCTTCAACGTTTAAAAAGCGTTTTTATATTATCCAAAAGAGGTAGAAACCATCCTGCCAGGCCAGCACAACTCCCCAGCGAGAAACTGAGGCAGGCGACTGCGACTCGCTCCACCGGGCGAGCCCCGTTAGCTCAAGGGTCGACCCAGTGGGAAAACTCGCCCGTCTGCGACCCCGGGGCACCCGGACCCTGGCCACCCCTCAGAGCCACCTCCCGCTGCAGCTTAGGCCTGGAGCACGACGGCGCGCCCGGCAGCGACTGCGGCCCCGGCGGCCACGTAATGGCGTCCGGTGGCTCCGCGCGCGCCCACGGGGGCCTGGCCTGGTCCGCCTGCAGCCGCCGGCAGCTGCAGCACCTGCTCAGGTAGGGGCCCCCGCGGCCCCGCGCCCCTCTCCACTCCGCGCGCCCCATTGCTGTCCTTCACCCCACCCCTGCGCCCGTCTCCATCTTCCCACCCCGCGTCCACCCTTCCTTGCGCCCATCGCCACATGCTCGCCCACCCTTCCCTTGGTCCCTTCGCCTACTCGGTCCACCCCCTTAATTATCTCCTTCCCTGCACGGGATTCCCCCTGTCCCACTCCGTTCCTGTGCCCACCCCTTAATTCGTCCTTACCCGGTGCCCTGCATCCACTCCCTCTCTCCCCGCAGACCTATCCCTCCAGCCCTCTCGCTCCTTACATCCACTACCCCATTCCCTTCTCTGCCCTCTGAGTCCCCCCTCTCTGTTTTCTTTTTTAATTTTTTGTCTCTAGGACATTCTAAAACTCTTTATTTTCTAAAAATTATTAAATACAACCCTGTATGCTTACTTTATATTCCATAAGTAATAATTTAGCTCTTTTTTTTTTGTAGAGACAGAGTCTCACTTTATGGCCCTCGGTAGAGTGCTGTGGCCTCACACAGCTCACAGCAACCTCCAGCTCCTGGGCGTAAGCGATTCTCTTGCCTCAGCCTCCCGAGTAGCTGGGACTACAGGCGCCTGCCACAACACCCAGCTATTTTTTTGTTTCAGTTCGGCCGGGCCGGGTTTGAACCTGCTACCCTCGGTATATGGGGCCGGCGCCCTACCGACTGAGCCACAGGTGCCTCCCCATAAGTAATAATTTAAATATGTCCAAACAGGGTAGATATTAAGTTTGTAAGTTAAACTAATCCTAGATAAAGTGCTACATATCTCCTTGCCAATATCAGTACAGTTACCTTCAAAGTACTCACCTTGGGGAGCTATACACTGACACCAATGCCTAGTTCACCTTTCAAAGCAGTTTTGGAATTCTTTCTGAACAGCCGTCAAAGCTGTCATTGTTTTACCCTTAATGTTCTGAATGTCATCTAAATGTCTTCTTTTTAAAATGTCTTTTATCTTTGGATAAAGAAAAAAGTCATTGGGGGATAGATCAGGTAAGTAGGGAGGGTTTTCTTATACATTTATTTGTTCACTGACTAAATACTCCCTCCAGATAGTGCTCTGTAAGGCTAATGCATTGTCGTGATTTTTAGTTTAAATTTTCGTGTTTCCCTATCAATGTTCTCTTGATCTGCTGTGCTTCTCACAGTAAGTGGAAAATTTTCACACACAATTTGACAACTTTTTGCAATGTTTTCATAAGTTCTGCTCCTTATTTCTGCCCCAATTTCTCTTCATAAGTGATGCTTTTTCTCCCCTCACCAAAATGTTTAATCCCTTTGTACACTGGTATTTTCTTCACGGTATTATCCCCATAAACTTGTATTAACATTTCCGTAATTTCACTTTGACTTTGCCAGGTTTAACAAGAAATTTAGGGATGTTTCATCATTATTCTAATTCATGCTCTGACATTCTTTTGACAACATACAAAATCATGCAACAACAATAATGAACCACTAGCAAGACACCACATGTGATGTCTGAGGACCACAACTGAGAGATACTGACATGCCAGGTATTGAAATCTTACTAGTTGTTTGTTTGTGTATAGTGCCGCCAATGTAAGCTCATGGTAGCAAGTTGGAGAACATAATTGTCAATGCAATTTAACATAAATGTTTGAGGTTTGATTTATAATTTTAAGCAATTTTCTATTCTTATATTTCATCCATTTTCATGAAGTTAAAATAATGTTTTGATTTGAAATTATGGTATTCCTTTAATTGTTTTTATATGATCTATAATGTAATTAAACCATTCTAGAATAAGTGGAAATAATATGGAAAATAAAATATGTCCTGCCTATAGATTTTACTGCAATAAAATTTCTATTACATAAGAAATAGCTTGAAGGAACTAAAACTCAGAGGTAGTTTATTATTTTTTATTTTTATTGATAATAATATACTTTTACATCCAATTTACAAGCTTTCATAGAGCTTTGGAATATTTTAAATTATGTAATCATACATTTGTGATTATGTGGCACAAAAAATGAATTGCTAATGAATGCATAAATCATTTTAATTATGATTATAAAAATTTTTCATCTTGATGTAATCTTTTTATTTAATTTCTTAAGTAAAGAAATTAATATAAAACAAGAACATTCTGAACTTACTATTCAAAATTTGCAATATCTTGTCAGAGCCACTGAAAAAGAATACTTGCTCTATTACTAAATAGAAAATTTATTAATTCTTTACAGTATCAATAATACTTATTTTTCTTTCTATATTTTTTATTCTTGATTTAAAATTGAAAAAAATTAAAATCATATTTAATTTGTGGGTCATGTACTAAGACAAGATATGTAATCTTTATATATCTAATAGATACATATTAGATATTTATATATATTATATATAATATAAATATTATAAAATATACATTTATATATTACATATATTTTTATAATATATTTTTATATTATAAATATATAATATATTATATGTAATATGTAATTTATATATAATATATTTAATATAATTTATATATAATATATAATATAATCTTTTATTATATTATCAAACTAACTTGAAATAAAATACATATTGTCTTGGTTTAAGATTATTCACATTGTACGTGATCTTAGGTTTCATTTTTATAAAACAGTGGTGTTCAATTAAAATTTACAAGTGCCTTATTAATTCTGATTAATTAATGATTATGTTTGTTTTATAAATGATTATGCCATTTTAAAAGACATTGCTTCTGCTTCTAAATAAAGTATTGCAAATATATAGTGAAATCTACATTGACATTTGTGTTATGTATCTTTGGGAAGGGAAAAATGATTTAAATGCAAATCATTAAATATGAGATGGAGTTCTGATGCTCATTCATGATCAGAAAAGCATATTAAAATATTCCCTTAGCAAAAACAGATTAACTATTTTGGAGCAAATTATTTACAGTAACTCTTTGGATGTAAATGTAAGTTTTTCACCTAAGGATTCTTACTCATACCTCTTTATAGTAAATGATTACTAGAGCTGCCTATGTTCTGTATAAGTAAGCATTTTCACACATCGTCAACCTTACATATGCTTATATAAAATATTTTTATTATATACTTATTTCAAAAAGTTATTTTCTATATATTTTGAGATTCTGTTACAGAAGTTTAAAATGCTTTATCATTTGAGGCTTTACACAAATATCAGTTACCATTCCTCTTCATCCATAACTTATAATTCATCTGTAATTAAAATTCTCAACCCTCTTTGTTCATTTAAATATTATTAATCTATGAAAGAACCTTTTTCTGTATCCTTTTAGACATAATCTTGGAAAACATGACAAAATTATTCACTACAAAATAATATTCTTTGGATTATCATATATCACTTCACATTAGGTCAGAACTGGTGTCTGAATTTTTCTTTTAATTATTTGACAACAAACATGATTGTTGACACATAAAAATATTTATCCCAAGTCTCATATTTCAAACTGGCCATCTTAAATGTGACAATTAATATAAATATTTGAGTGTATATTTGGTTTGTAGAAAATGGATAAACTATGTAAAAACAACACTTTCAGATAGGACAAAATATTCTTAACTACTTTGTCAGAATTGAGACCTGATTCATGTGTAAGGCCACGAATTATTTTACTTTATATTTATTTTATTTTTTGAAAATAAGCTGCATTACCTTAAGTCGAATATCTAACTCAGTTAGACTCAAGTCTCTTTAGTCGAGATAATAGATAAGTTATTCATTGTCTCAAATTTTTTCATGTGAGAGTAATTCTATTATTTGAGCCAAGTTTACTTTACATTAAATGCAGGGACTATTTCCTCAGATGAAAACTCTCATATCTGGGATTTGTCAATGTAAATTAAAACTAGACAATGAAGTAATTTTACCATTAAATTAGAAAGTGCATTTGCTTAGGAGAATGTGTCTTACTCTTCCCAGGAAGTTTTTTCTGACTTCCTTCTACACTTCACTCATTTCTCTTTTCAAAAGACCTCAACAAGTTCTTTTATAATAATTTCATCTAAAATATCTCTTTCCTATCAATCTACTTCATTAACACATCTTATCTGTGATTCCGTGAGAGTTTTTCTCTATTATTTGCTTCTAGGCACTTGTTTTTCTGCTAATGAATGTAAAATCCATGATATAAGGACTCTGTGTCATTTCTACAACTTATATCCCTACTCAGATATTTGCCTGGCACATAGACAATCAATTAGCATGTATGAATACATGTGTAGTTTAAATGAATTTAGAAAGTATAACGCTTCCCTCCCCATTACATTCTCCTGATCCAATGTCAGTAGTTTCAATATCCCATAGAATGTTTATCATAACTTACCTGGGAGAAATTGATAAGCTTAATGTTAGCGGTATTAAATATCAGCTTCCTGAGTAACATCTGCTGAACAATATCTGTTTTCATTTGGATGCACTAGTAGGAGTAAAAGAATACCATCCTAGCTAGGGAGAAAGATTGAAGAGTTACTATTATAGAGAGTTTAATTAAAATTAAAGGGATTGATAGGATTGCCCAGTAAGAGTGTGCAAAATAGGAGAAAAATACATAGTCAAACATTGAAGAAAACAAATGTGTCTGGTGTAGACAGAGGAAAGGAAAATAAGAGGAAGCTTGTCAGAACTGGTGTCCATCCTGTCACCAGTTTGTCCATCCTGTCAAGTGGATTTTCTGTAAGGTGGGAGCTTGTCACTCTTTTTGCTATCAGGGACCCAAAAATCCAAGACATTCAGCTGTCTTGACTTTTTTGTATCGTGTATTGTGAAATCCAGAGTCCTACAGCCTCCTTCTACCAATGAAAAGAGAGAGAAATGAATGGAGATTAGTATCATGGAAATAATTTAGAAAGCTTTTTTCAAGAAGAAGTAAGCAAATATGGAGGAGAAATGAAGAAAGTAAAAAATAATTTCCAGTGATGTGACAACTATTAATTTTTTTTAATTGGATTAAGGCAGAAAGCAATTCCCATTTACTTCAATTTTTCCATTGAAGTGAATTCATCTGTTATGAATTTTAAGCTTTGTCCTGTTTGAATCCTACTCCTTAGCAAAGTGCTCTGGTACTTGTTCTCATGCAGCTCACATTTAAACATCATGATTTTCTTATGTTCTACCTTTTATAAAATTTGGAGGGGGTTAGACATTCTACAAAAGTTCTGAAGGATACTGGGAGGTGTTACTTCAAGAACGAGGCAGAATATCCCCAGTTTTCTAGTTCTTTTACTGGAAAATATTATTTCTACCCTTCTTATATACTCTGAAGGTTACAAAACCTGCCAGCCCTGCATTATATGACTTTTTACCTTTGCAGATATGAAGCTAAACTTTCCTTCTGCTTTGAGAATATTATCATGTTCCTAAATTACAACTGCTTCACTCTTGTATACAGTGAACCTATCAGCCTTTCCGCCCCATGATCCTTCACTCAATTCTGTTGAATAAAAAGAATGTATTTCCCTTTTTTGGTATTGTCTAATGTTTTTTTGAGTGTTCAACTTTGTCAAATTCTTGAAAGACACAGTTTAGTTCCAACAGAGAAGACTAAATCTATACCATACCACCTGGAGGGCAGTGGCATTTAATAAAAGTTTTTTAAGTTCTTAAAAAAAATACTATTTCCATTAACAGTATTGACACAATTTCTGTGCTTAAAAAGTGCTTTTGTATTTTACAGCAGACTTTTCTCTTTTCATTCTCTAAATAAAAAATATGATGTCATTTGCTTCAGCATTGCCCCACTTCCTTTTCTCTCTACCCACTCACTACCCAAAATGCCTCTGCGTATTTTACTCACCTAAGCTTAGTAGGCAAGGAGGTTTTCGGAAATAGCAAATAAAATAAAAATATCTTATGTGGTAGACTACTGTGATAAGATAAGTCAATAATATAATTAACTGACTATTGCAATACTGGTGGAATTTATAGACATAACAGATATCTGTATTCTTTCTTACTTCGGCATCAATTTCAGAGTATCCTTGAGAAAAACAGGTGATGTTAAATACTGCTTTGGATGTCAGTTAGAATAAGGAAGCTAATATTTATTTGTTTTAGTAGAAGCAGCAAGGGATTGGTGAACACAGAATACCCAGATATCATTCCTGGAATGTTCCTTAGGGACTATTGCTGTTATGTGTAAATTTAGGTGAGGATGAATCATTACAGAAATAGATGAAAAAGTCTATAAAACACTTATTTTCAATAATTATTCTTATTGACATATTTTTGCTCCAAAAATGGCATTTGCTCAGAAAAATTGTACATTTATGTAAACTAGAGTGCTAAGACATGTTGGGATAGGACTCAATTTAACTCAGACTCAAATACAGTCATTTATATGAATTGCTTACTCATACACACACGTACAAACACAAGAAGAATTTTTTTCATATCTTTCCCTTCTTTTAAGTTATTTACTTTTACAATATTATGATTTGCTAAACTTTTATTTTTAAAAAACACCCTTTAGATCAGTAAGCCCCTTTTTTCTCTATTTTCTGTTGCCAAAATACTACAAAATTATATGTAAATAAAATCTTTAGAGCATAAAAAGACATAATAACACGTGTACAAATGAAAGGTATCACTCTGAGGCATAGTGATATTATGAGGCTTTAAGAATGCATTTGAACATGTCGTGCGCCTTGAGATAAGTAAGGGGTACACTGTTTATTATACTTTCCAGTTCCTAAGCCAACTACTTTGTCCACAATAGTTACAATTGTTAAGTCCAAATGTGGAACCAAACTAACATATATTTCATTTATAAATTTTGCACTTATATATGCATATTTTAGTTGATATTTTTGGCCAACCAAATATTTGCATGATTTCATATATATTGATATGCTCTATGAAAAGAAACCTGCCTAAATTTAGTCCAAAAATATTTAATATTAGAGATATTAAAACATTACAGAAAGTGAAAAATTGATAGACTTTATTTGTTCAGATATTGTGAAACCAATTTATAATCACCCACACTTTCATATGAAAGATAAAACACAACCATAGTCCAGGATGAAGGAGGGAAGCGGAGGGGGAGGAGAGGGCAGAGGGTGGCTGGAGGGAGGGTAATTGGTGGGACCTCCCCTATGGAGTAGATTGCAAGGGTACATGTCAAATCTATTAAGATTAGAGTATAAATGTCTTAACACAATAATTAAATGAGGTGAAGGCTATGTTAACCAGTTTGATGAAAGCATTTCAAATTGTATATAAAATCAGCACATTGTACCACATAAATGCATTAATGTATGCAGTTATGAATTAATAAAAAATTAAAACTATTTTTCATATATGAAAACAGCATAGAACTGTGTTTAGAATCATGGAAGTAGTGAAATAATTGTCCGTGATTAACAAACTTCCAAAAATATTCTTATAAATTAATTTATTCTTTGTATGTTTTATTTATTTTATTGCACAATTACCTCCTAAAATTTATCCTTCTAAGAATAGACACTATATTGGTAAACAAGGATTTTTATATTCCATTGCCAGAGACACATATTTAGCAAGATATTTGTCAGCTGTGAATATGTATTTATTGGAAAAATTTATTAGAAAATGCTATTAAAATGTACAGAAGGGGCATATAACATAATTTTGGGGACAAAATAATGTATTCTCAATGTAGTTAATGTATACTTTTGTTATGAATTATGCATCATTATTTACCAGATGTGATAACATGAAATTGGGAAGGACTCAACTTCATATCAAAAGTAGAAAACAGCACAGTTAGTGGTTGGTAGGTGACACCAATAAAACAGTCTTAATTTGGTGTATTTTCATAGTGGCATGGTAGTAATAATAAAATCAAGTCTCTTTTTAGACATAACTCCTAAAATATTTATAGTATTATAGTATTGCATTCATTTCATTTATGTGACAAAGAACACACACAAATGTATGGTGTCATGTGAGACAATATTGCCAAAATGTTCAAAACATTGCAGGTAAGGCAGTGGTGCATGTATTTTTAGTAACCTTCTCTCTAATTTGGTGTGTCCATAAAACATCTTCCTAATAAAGTTTTAAAAGTAAGAGAAAAAATACAAGAGAATTTTCAATTTGAGAAAGTTATTTGAATCCTAAAAATAAAAATTAATGATTAACAGATAGATAAGTGTTAATGAGTCCTAAGAAAACTACCAATAACTGTGATTTTTAGGCACAAGTATTTCCTAGAATAGTAATTAGTAATGGCTTACGTAATACAAGAGTTTATATAAATTTAAGGTAGCGTGTTGCATCTCATTAGTAATCATAAAAATGCAAATGCAGAAAATGATGATGTTATATCAAGGTGACAAAAAATAAGAAGCTTATTAATAAATATCAACTGTTAGTAAGAATTTAGACTAGCAGAGAATTTTATTACTCTTAGTGGTTTTCAAGTCAATATAAATACATCAATAAACAACATGACACTGACACGTAAGTTCAACATTCACTTACACCAAACACCAGTCATTTCCCTATTAGAGTCATGTATTTATAGAAACTCTTGGGCTTCACCATCAGTGTTTTTCATAAGAATGCTAAACTTTTCAGGAAAAAACTATCAATCAACACCTATCTTATATGAATAACTCAGAGGACTTGAAGTATTCATATTCATATTGGATCTGTGTTCAGGTATACACTTTAAAATAATCCAGTATTAAAGTGTTAAGAAGTAACACATAAGATGAAGAAATCCATTTTTTATAGAAATTTCTCAAAACTAGAAAATATTTTAAGAATCACTCAGAATCAAAAAACTATAAGTATATTTATTTAAAAATATTTTAAACATAAAACAGCATTAGTAAACCTAAATTTAGGAATGGTAAATAACTTTCTAACTTTATAGAAATAAATAACTTTATAACTTCCTTTTAAATAAATTACCATGAAAGAAATATAGCTTTTTCACACCAAATAACAAATCTTTTTATGATAAAAAAAAGGTGCTAGTAATCTCAAATACATACTGCAAAATAATGGCGTATAGTCATAATCTGTGTTCTTAGGTCATTATCTAGGGATTCTTTTAATAGTGCAACATTTTCACAAATCATAATACAAAATTCTAAAAATGTTATCTCTTTGTTAATCTTTTAACATAAGCTCTTGAATACAAAACAATAAATAACTGAATTGATGATGTTAACTTTACACTCACATCTGAGAATTGTTTATTTTGATGTAGTTTTTTGATATAGTTTGGTCTTTTTCTCAGCATGATGACATCAGTAAAGATGAATTTGGTACTTGGTGGTTGGCTTCTGTCACAGTCAGTGTTCCATGAAAGGTAGGAAGTGGAAACTGCTAGTGTAAGGCCAAAGACCTGACTTCGGCAAAATGTCACTTTCTCTGTATTAGATTTTTTAAAATGGTACAGAACTTACCCAAATTCAAGGAGAAGTAACATAGGCCAAACCTATTCACTGGAAAAATTTTAGAGAAGATTGATCACCTTTAATTTTAAGTGTACCAAGGAAACGAAATGAACCACAGAGACAACCTCCTATTACTTAAGTATAATTTAACCAATTATACACATACAGAATTTTCTCACAGCATTTGATTGTACTATTTGAAGATGATCAGACAGCAAGTAAAATAAAATAAAATGAAACAAAACATGTATTTGGGGAAAAAAGTCTGTAAGGTGAAAACCAGAGACTAAAATAAAAAAAATAAATAACAAAAAGAAAGGATTTTGAATAATGTGGCAATGCAGGTGAAATATAATTCAAAAATTCTATCACCAGTATTCTTAGAGAAGAGAGTGTATTCATGAAAAGAAACTATATACTACATATATTAATAATCAGAACATAAAAAAAGTTGTAAAATTTTTACTGATGCCATAATTTACAAAATAATAAAAGCTGAGTTACTTGAGACACAAAATATATTTGGGAAAATCTCCCAAAATTAGAATTCAATATAACAAAACTTAAAATATAGGAGAAAAGATAAGGTATTATTAAATAGGAATTTAATCAATATATGAAAAATAAGAGTACTAAAATAAGAGATTAGTGAAAATAGAGTTAGACATTATTGACATTGTTTTTTTTAAGTACTTTATAGTTGCCAGACAGATGAGGACAGTAGTGCACTATTCTAATACAGAGGGCACCAAAAGATGTATACACATTTTAAAATAGGAAAAAACTGTATTCCACTTATAACACTCAAGTCATGTTTGACTTCTGCAATTACAAGAGATACATGATACAATATATCAGATAATAAATGTTATCAATATATTGAGTATTACAATTTTAGTACAGTTGATTCCTCTGTTAAAATGTATATACATTTTTGTGACCCTCTGTATATGGAGGGGAAAGTAAAATTCACAAAAAGTCTCATCAGCATGAAAATTCAGAGCATTGAGGAAGAGAAAATAGTAAAACTTTCAGAGGGAAAAAGATCTAAAGTCAAAATTTTCCACAGAATTTTCTATCATCAAATAGATTATAGAAAGAAATATTTAACATCATCATATATAAATGAGAGAAGGTAAAGAAACATATAAAAAGGTAACTTTTCTGCATTTCACTTGAACCAGTAAAATACCAACAGATTGTAATAGGTTTACATAATATGTTTGCATAATATAATACCCAGAACTATAATGAAAAAGCTATATAAATGAATATATACAATCATAAACACTATAAATAAGTCAAAATCAATTTTTTACAACTGTTCAGGTAATCCACAAGAAGGTAGGTAAAAGATAGATGAGGAACCAAAAATAGAGCAAAACACAAAGACAAAAGTTAAGCCCTGGAGTAGTAATAATTACACTGAATCAAAATTTTCTAAATACAAAAATTAAAAGAGATTGACAAAGTTAATTTAAACACATAACCCAACTCTCTGTCCCTCCAAAGAAATATTTCAAATATAATGCTATATGCAGGTTGAAAGTAAAATGATGAAAAAAGGGTATCATGCAAATATTAATTTTAAAATAAATGGCAGGCTATATTAATATCAGATAAAGCAAATAGAATTGCCGGAGAGACTCAGAGATATTATATTAAGATGAATGTGACAGTCCTTCAAAAGAACATAGCATCCTAAATGTTTATGCACCAGATAATAGGAATGAAGAACACAAAACAAGAGAGGGACAGAGAGAGAGATATTAGATAGGTGGTAGAGACTAATTGCTGAATGTATATATATATACATACAATTATAGATTTAAGATATAATTATTGATTGTATAATGGATATGTAAATATTTATGTGATTTTTCTCTGGTGCTTCACTATGTGATAGTATTCTTATTTTATTCAGAGTGCTCAATTTTTTGAGGGGGGCTTGGGTAGGTAGTTTACTTCTTTCATATTTTTTTAAGAAAAATAAAATCAAAGCAACATTTTCCATGTTCTTCACTGTTAAGCTGTCACTTAACGTACAGTAGTTGCAAAATTCACAGACAGAAAGCTTTAGTTAGAAAGTCGGTAAAGGTACCAACTTCAAAAAATGATGTGAAAGAAACCCTTTTAAGAGCTGAAAGCTGTAACCACATGGAACAAAAGAATGAATGGCGAGAGTTCTGTATGATGTTCATATTGAAGTTCCATTCTTTTATACTCCACAGATCAAATGTGATAAGCCACTTGTTATCAAAAAAAAAAAAAGAAAGAAAGAAAAAGAAAAGGTTATGTGGCTTTCCCTTTAACAAAGCAAACAAATCAAATTGCTCTTATTTTAGAAGTACCACAAAGGAGTAAAGATTTAGATTTATTAAAAAAAAAAAAAGCAGCATCCTAACTTTCAGTATTGTATTCTGTACTGTCTAACGCCTACAACACGTTGCCTCACATATTTTGCTCAGTTTCACAGTTGTTTACAAGGGAGGTGTTACTTGAGTACCAATTATTCCATCATGGCCAGAAGTAGAAATTGAAGTCTGTATTTTTTTTTAATATTATGAAGTTTTATAGAATGTTATCTTATTAGAATAAAAATGTTTACTATTTAAAAAAATTAAAGACACATAAAATAAATTTTGTATCATAAGAAGGTCATCTTGCAAAGGACAGATTCCTACTAATAGAGACCATTTGAGAAACTGGATGTTGTACAGACAAGAAATGATGAGGACATAAAATAAAATAGAAGTTGTTGGAATAGAAGTAATAGAATGTTTAATGTTGTAGTATGAAAATGTAATACAATTTGTCATTTCCAATATATTTCAGCATTTCAAACGCCTAGAGCAGTGACTGTGTTGTAATAAGACTATCTATTTTAATATAGACCATAGAATTTTAAATCCCACTCTTCATAGTGACAGTTCTAAAATCCCACTGGGTTCCAAATTGTTAAAAATGTTTCTGTTGTCCTGATGCTATTTCATGTCTGCATATTGCAATTTCTTTTCACAGCCTAATTAGAGAAGTAAGATTTACAAAGACCCAGAAGTCAAATCAATTCAAAAAGAACAATGTAATTTGTTTCAATGGGTCATATGGGTGAGTTGTGATCAAGAGTGAGAAAGTTATGACTGAAACTGTTTCTAGGGACAGACTAACACCCAGAGGATTGGAAATTTATGTAAGACACTATACCAAAGTAAGCGAGTAAGCAGATCACTGGACAATACATAATTAAGGTTGAGGACTATAGATACTGATAGATAGAGACGTGAGTCAAGTAGTTTCTGAGAAATTACAGATCAGAGTTCACTATTTTTATTTTTTGCTGCAGGTAATATCACAATGCCTAATTTATAGGAAGCACATAATATTTTTTTTATGAAATTAGTACCCTTCTATTTTCTTCTCTTTTTTTTTTAGAGACTATAATTGAGTCTTTTCCCTTTTTTATATTCTAGCTAGAAATTTGTTTCTTTTATACTTTCTAAAATTCAGCTATTACTTTAAAAAAATTTTCTATTCTCTAATCTTTATGAAAGAAAAGGTATAATCTTTATTCCTTTTTTCTGCTCACTGGTGGCTTAGTTTATTATTCTTTTTTTTTTTTTTGTAGAGACAGAGTTTTACTTTATTGCCCTCGCTAGAGTGCCCTGGCATCACAGCTCACAGCAACCTCCAGCTCTTGGGCTTAGGCAATTCTCTTGCCTCAGCCTCCCAAGTAGCTGGGACTATAGATGCCTGCAACACAACCTGGCTATTTTTTTGTTGCAGTTTGGCCAGGGCCAGGTTTGAACTCACCACCCTCAGTATATGGGGCTGGCATCCTACCCACTGAGCCACAGGTGCCACCCTTAGTTTATTATTCTTTTTCTAGTTCCCTGATGGTCAAAATTAGGCTGTTTGAGATCTTTCTCTCTTTTTTAATGAAAAAAATTTATCATTAAAACTGTCCCTTTTCATATTGATTTTCCTGTATCTTATAAGTTTTAGAATCTAGTGTTTTCATTTTTTTTTATTTTTCTCAAGATATTTTCTATCAATAATTACTTTTGTGATTTCTTCTTTGCACATTGGATATTCAAGAGTGTGCTTTTTAATATTTAGTTTTCCTTTTGTTATTGATATCTTATTTCATGGTGTTTTGAAAAGCTACTTTGTATGATTTAAATTGTCCTAAATTCATTAAAACTTAATTTATGGGGCGGCGCCTGTGGCTCAGTGAGTAGGGCGCCGGCCCCATATGCCGAGGGTGGTGGGTTCAAAACTAGCCCCGGCCAAATTGCAACAAAAAAATAGCCGGGCGTTGTGGCAGGCGCCTGTAGTCCCAGCTGCTCGGGAGGCTGAGGCAAGAGAATCACGTAAGCTCAAGAGTTAGAGGTTGCTGTGAGCTGTGTGATGCCACGGCACTCTACCTGAGGGCGGTATGGGAGACTCTGTCTCTACAAAAAAAAAAAAAACTTAATTTATGACCTAACATGTGACTTGTCCTGGAAAGTCAGTCTTCAGTGTGTGCTTGAATAGAATATATCTTCTGCTGCTGATGGGTAGAATGCTTTTACTATGTCTGTTTAGTCCATCTGGTTGATTGTGTTATTCAAATGCACAGTTTCCTCATTGATTTTCTGTGTGCATGTTATGTCCATTATTGAAAATGGTATATTGAAGCCTCCTATTATTATTTATTGCTGTCTATTTCTTCCTTTATTTTGTTACTACTTGCTCTGTATATTTAGGTGGACTAATGTTGTTTGCATACATATTTATAATTTTCATATCTTAAAGGTAACTTGAAAACTTTATCATTGTATAATGTCCTTCTTTGTCTCTTATGATAGTTTTTTACTTATAGTCTACTTTATCTCATGTAAATATACCCACTCTTCCATTCTTTTAATTATTGTTTTGGTTGAATTAATTTTGTGCTGAATTTAACAACTCTGTATGTGTGCTTTGTAAAACGTCTAGCTAAGAAAGAAAACCATCCCACATATAAAGAAAGATTGTAAGTAGATTGAGAAGATGTTGTCTATTAAGTGTTAGAGAACAATCAAGGTAAGTGAGGGATTGGCAAAATAATCATGTTGGAAGAGATCAAAAGGAGCATGAAAGAAAGAAAATTCTAACTACTTATAAAAGAAATGATAAAACAGAGAAGGGAGGAAGCACATGCCAATTCTGTTAATATATTCATTAGGAACATATAGATATATATTTAATATTTATTGGAACATTTATTCTAACATTTAATCTATCAATAATTATTAAAAATAATATCTATGTACAAAATGACATATCCTTTGTTGTCCATGTTGTCAGAATATAAAAAACCTCATCTTTATAATATTATCTAATACCCTTAAATAATTTTATCCTTGGGCAACTCCTATGGCTCAAAGGAGTAGGGCTCTGGCCCCATATGCTGGAGGTAACAGGTTCAAACCCAACCCCAGCCAAAAAAAAAAAAGAAAAAGAATTTTATGCTCTAATAATTTACATGGCTTAATTATGTCTGTGTGTCTTGAGTTACAAATACTCTAAACCAAACATGAATAAATGTATTATTATAGAAAAGCAAAACTATTCTTACTCATGGGTGGATTTGATTACTTGCTCTTATTGGATTCAACCAGATATAACACAGACTTTGATAATAGTCCCTATAAAAATTTAATACGTTAAATTCCTATGCCTCACTACTCTATCAACAATATATTATATCTTACTGGAAAGGAAGATGTAAGATTAAGCACCGTTGCTGAGATTATTAAATAAATGATTAAAAAGAGAATGAATGAAATTTTGGCTGTTAAAAAAACCTTTGCATTTCATCTTTTTTTCCCAAATTTTCTAATAATAAATGATTATTTTAAATTTCATACTGGAGTACAAATTGTTTCATATGAGTTAAGAAAGCAGGAAACAAAAGTCCAAAATAGGAGGACACCAAAAATTTATTTTATAGCTATATCAACAATCCATTATCAGATTTCACTGAACTGTTGAAGTGGACAAAATATTTTTCCTCAAATATCATCATATATATATTTATATATATACACACACGGTATTATATATTATCTTATATATATTATATACCTTTCTAATTTGATATTCTATTATTTCTTTTTTATCTCTTATTATTTTAAATTAATATGAGGGTACAAATTTGGAGGTTATATTGTTCTCTCTTCCAAGGAAAGTTTGAATTGTAGTTGAGCCCTTCACCCAGGGAGCATCCTGAACAACCTCACATTACGTCCATTAGCTGACATCTGCCAGTTGCCCACCCTCCTCCCTCCAATTGCTCTCTCCCTCCCCACACCTCTCTATCTTCTCCCCCACCACTAGACTATAGTTGTGTTTTATTGTTCGTGTGGATGTGCAATTGTATATATATTGGATTAATATTAGTATTGAGTACATTGGATTTTTTTTCCATTCCTGAGATACTTTACTAAGAAGAATGTGTTTCAACTCCATCCAAGTAAACATAAAAGATATAAGTCTTCAAATTTTCTTAAGGCTGTGTAGTATTCCATGATAATACATATGCCATAGTTTGTTGATCCATTCAAGGTATGATGGGAATTTAGATTGCTTTCATGACTTGGCAATTATGAATTGAGCTGAAACATTCTGGTGCAAATGTCTTTATGGTAAAATGATTTTTTTCTTCTGGGTAGATGGCATCTAAAGATGGAATTGCAGGATCAAATGGAACATTCACTTTTAGTTCTTTAAGAATTCTCCATATTTCTTTCCAAAAAGGTTGTATTACTTTTCAATCCCACCAACAGTGCAAATGTGTTTGTTTCTCTTCACAGCCATGCCAGCTTCTGCAGTTCGGGAACTCTGTGGTGTGGGCTAATCTTACTGGAATCATGTGATATTCCAGAGTGGTTTTTATTTGCATTCATCTGATTCTGGTGCAAATGTCTTTGTAGTAAGATGATTTTTTTTTTTTTTTGGAAAAAAAATAAGAAGTTAACTGATGACTCCATACTGAACCTCAGAGTCAAAGCATTCTATGATAGACATACTTTACCTGACAATGTGAATATTACTTTTTTTGCATTATTATTATTGTTCAATATTTCATTGCAACAATCATCTGATTTTTCTGAATCTATTTATCTTCATTCGTTTTTAACAAGGTTTTTATTTCTAGTCCTTACCTTAAACATTGTTATTGTTATTAAATTTTAAGCCTTTTTAATTTTGTGAAGGCAAAAAGTGGAAATGAAATAAACACATGTATATTAATAGAGAAAAAATAAATAAATAAAAGTGTAAAATATGATGGACATTGACCCTGTTGGAAGTTGACATCAGCAAGAGAACTAACTCTACCTGGAGAATACTGGTTCACGGTGTGTCTTCCTTTTAATAAAGGGGACAATTCTTGGTGGATCAATAGTTACTGAGTCATTTAGAATCCAAAACCTTTAAAAAAAGCTTAAAAAAAAGATTTTTTTCATGTATTTGTTGGTTATTCATCTGTCATCTTCAGAGAAGTTTCTGTTCCAGTCTCTTGCCAACTTGCAATGGGATTCTTTGCTCTTTTCTTGTTGATTGAGTTTTCTGTAGATTCTAGTAATCAGACCTTTGTCAGATCTGCTCCCATTCTGAAGGCTGTCTGTTTGCTTTGGTTGTGGTACCCTTATGTATACCACATTGATGAAGCTGTACCACATTGATGAAGCTAAAAAGCTGTGTAAAAGAAAGAAAATTCTAACTACTTATAAAAGAAATGATAAAACAGAGAAGGGAGGAAGCACATGTCAATTCTGTTAATATATTCATTAGGAACATATAGGTATATATTTAATATTTATTGGAACATTTATTCTAACATTTAATCTATCAATAATTATTAAAAATAATATCTATGTACAAAATGACATATCCTTTGTTGTCCATGTTGTCAGAATATAAAAAACCTCATCTTTATAATATTATCTAATACCCTTAAATAATTTTATCCTTGGGCAACTCCTATGGCTCAAAGGAGTAGGGCTCTGGCCCCATATGCTGGAGGTAGCAGGTTCAAACCCAGCCCCAGCCAAAAAAAAAAGCCAGAAGCCAACCACCAAGAAGCCAACCACCAAGTACCAAATTCATCTTTACTGATGTCATCATGCTGAGAAAAAGACCAAACTATATCATCAATCCCATTTGTTCATTTTTAGTGTTGCTGCAAGTGCCACGAGGATCTTCCTCACAAAGTCTTTTCCAAGGCCAATATCTTCAGGTATTTTCTCTACACTCTTTTCTAGTGTTTTTATTGTTTTGTGTCTTGAATTTCAATCTTTTATCCAATGAGAGTGAGTTTTTGCCAGTGATGCAAAGTACGGGTCCAGTTTCAGTCTTCTACACATGACTAAACAGTTCTTCCTGCACCATTTATTAAATCAGTATTGTGTGTTTTTATTTGGTTTATCAAAGAGCAAATTGTAATATGTGGCTGGGTTCATCTCTAGATTCTCTCTTCTATTCCATAGGTCTATACCTCTATTTTTGTGCAAGTACCATGTTGTTTTGATCCCTATAGACTTGTGGTATAGTATGAAGTTTGGAAATATCATGCTTCCAGATTTGTTTTTATTTCTAAGGATTGTATTTGTTATTAAATATTTTTTCTGGTTCCACATGAAGTATTTTTCAAGTTCTTTAAAGCGTGACATTGGAGGTTTGATGGGGATTGCATTAAATCTGTATTGCTTTGGGGGTATAGATATTTTTAAAATGTTGGTTCTTCCCAGTCATGAGCATAGTATGTTCTTCCATTTGTTAATGTCTTCTGCTATTTCTTTTTTGCAGAATTTCATAGTTTTCTGTATAGAGATCTTTCATGTCCTTTGTTAGATGAACTCCCAGGTATTTCATCTTTTTTGGAGCTGCTATAAAAAGTACTCATTTACTAACCTACAGCAACTCTTTATTTTCTGCATGTATATTTATTTACTTGAATAATTTAGGAGAGAAGACACGACTACGTCTAACGTTAAGAGCCTTTATTAACACATTTTTAAGAATAAAGGAGAATTATACTTTGTGAGAATGACAAAGAGAATCTAAAATATTTATTTTTCATATAACCTTATATTTTTAGGAAAGAGAAGTAAATTTTTATGCTAAATTTTTTTTTTTTTTTTTTTGTGGTTTTTGGCCGGGGCTGGGTTTGAACCCGCCACCTCCGGCATATGGGACTGGCGCCCTATTCCTTGAGCCACAAGCGCCGCCCTTTATGCTAAAATTTTAAGAGTTGAAATAAAACAGCAATACCATCGTAATTTCATTTAAATACTCCAGATGCTTATTTTGTTAATTTTATTTAAATGTGATTATTCTTGGATATTATCGCTGCTAATTTGGTGTTTTCTTTTACAATTTTTTACAAAATGATCTGTGAAGTTTCCATAGAGATTTTGCAAATTGCCAAAAGTCAACATCTCTCTAGAGAGTTTGCCTTATCTCAGTGTATCAACTAAAAGCACAAATGTTCTAATGCACAAATCCTTCCACAACTACACAGAATGGTTCATGCTTGCTACAAATTGTAAGCAAAAAGAAGAAAGAAATTAGAATACTAGCAGCAAATATATTGTAGCCTAAGATGTCATTCAATTTATTGTAATATTTTAAAAATGCAATCAATAATAAAAGTAATAAAAGATAGATATTCCTATAATTACAAATGACTATTTAAAATGTCTCCAGTAAGTAATATGTTTTATTGAGGGTATTATCTTTAAAATAATTTAAAGATTTATATTTGAACAATTGCTTTTTTGATTACTTTCATGGTTTTCTTTTTCTTTTTAATGCACACATATTTTGTATTTTATATACACCTGCTAGCCTTTTGAAAGAGGTCAGTATAGATTACAATATTAGAAACACAAAAAATTCATATTGATTTATATGCTTTTAACTTTATCAACCTACTGGTAGAGATTTTTTCTGATTTATAAATATGTTTACTTTTTAATACATGCTAGGATTATAAAACAATGTGTATATAATGAAATATTTTTCAATAGTAGAAAGAACCAGAAATCTGACTCTCCATAGAGGGAAACCTATACTGACAAAAATCTGCCTGATATAAATATTTTGGAACTCTGGAGTCAAGGGAAAACTAGAACAGAGAGTTTCAGTTAATTTTAGCCATTTTTTTTCTTTCTTTCATTTAGGGTTTAGTTATAAAGGGCTACCCAGCTCTTATTTCCATAACAGGAATCCGTGCACATATTCTTGGACCAGTTTGCAAGCACTTTGTGGGAACAAGGGTTGGCATTAAGGACCTTGTTCTTGAATAATTGTGCATTTATGTTATAATCACTGATTGTGGTTTCTGATTAGAGAGGTACAAGAGAAATTTCTGTGGAACTAAAAGGACCATCAATTTTCTCCCCTCTTCTTTTTTTCTTTAAACTCTTGTGAAAGTCAAACACTAAAGTAAAAGATATTCAAAATCAACTGCATGTATGAGATAAATTAGAAAATTATTGGGCTTTCCCAGTGAAAGGTGCACCCCCAATATAGACTTCAAATGTTTCCATCTCAGATTGATCCTTAGCACAAAGTTAATCAATAGCAATTAAAGAGAAACAAAAACATAAAACCATCAAAACCTGGGAAAAGAAAAAATATCTGATTTCCAGAATTGCAACATTTTTATACACAAATGTCCAGGGGCCACAGCAGTTAACAAAAAATTACAAGGTATATAAAAATGTAGGAAATTATGTCCCATCCATAGAAAAATTGCAAATATATATGAAAAAGACGTAATGACAGAGGTATCAGGCAAAGACTATAATACAATTATCCTAAAAATACTCATTATGCTAAAGGACTAAGTGAAGAAAATTATACAAACTATATATGAACAATATAGAAATATCAGTAAAGAGGTATGCAACTTAAAATGAACCCAATGAGAAATTCTGGCACTGAACAGTATAACTAAAATAAAAAATATCACTAGAGGGATTCAAAGGCAGTTTTGAACAGCTGGAAGAAAGAATCATTTTACTTGAAGACAGAACAATTGAAATTATTGTGTCTGAGAAACAGAATAAAAATCAGTGAAGAAATATGAGCATAGCATAAAACACCTGTGGAACCATCAATCAGATAAACAAAATTAAAAGTGCCCTAAATGAAGAAAAGAAAAAGAGACAGGGATATAGATAAAAGAAATAATGATAATGGACAGAATGTCCAAATTTAATGAACAGTATGAATATCCAAGAAGCTTTAAAAATTCCAAGTATGATGAACTCCACTAAGATACATTATAATGAAAAGGTGAACAGACAAAGAGAATTTTAGGAAAGCAAGAGATAAGTGGCACACAACATACATTGGTTTCTCCATAAGATCATCAGTATATTTCTTATCAGAACCTTTGAAGATTTGATAAATGGCATCGTCTGTTTAAAGTTTAAAAAGAGAAAACCTATCAGATAAGAATCCTATAAATATCAAATGGTCCTTCAAAAGTGATGAAGCAATGAAGATAATTCTAGATAAAAGTTGAAAAAGGTCATTTTCACTAATCTGCCTTTCAAGAAATGCTGCATGGATTTTTTGCAGGTTGAAATAAAATGACACTGGACAGTATTTCAATATTTATGAAAAAATAAATGTAAACACATGACCAGTTATAAAAGCTAGTATTATTTTAACTTAAATTTATAACCCCATATTTCATTTTATACATAATTTGAAAGACTAATGCTTTTCAGAAAAAGCAATTGTCAGGTACGTTATATGATATGTTCACAGATGTAATTTTGTGATATCAACAGCTAAAATGAGCCCAGTGGTATAAAGGAACATAGACTTTTTTATGTTATTAAAGTTATAATGTTATATTTTTATATTAGAGTATTCTAAGTATAGGATGTTGATTGTAATTATCAGGGTCATAACAAAAAGGCACATAATAGTTTTTCAAAGAAATGTAAGAGGTTAAAGTAAAACATTTCTGTACAAAAAAGCAACTAAACACAACAGACGACAATAATAAAAGGAATGAGGGACACAAAAACTTTTCTATTCATGGCAAATAGAAGAGAAATAGCAAATATGAGTAATTATGTTCATCTTTATCAGTAATTACTTTATATATAAATGATTTAACAGAATGGGTAAAATAAAATTATTTATTAGTATACACACTTTAGATCCAAGGACAAAACAGGTTAAAAGTTACAGAATGGACATGATAAACCATGCAAATAGTAACCAAAAGAGATCAAGGTTGGCTATACCAGTATAAGATAAAACAGACCTCAAGAAAAAAATTATAAAAGACAGAGAAAATTATATACTTATAAAGGATGAAATGCAGCAGTGAAATATAATAATAAATATTTGTGGACCAAGTATTAGATTGTCAAAATATATGAGCAAAATTCACGTAATTAATACAGTAAATAGGGCCTTTTATAATACTTTAACTTGTCAGTACCCCACTATCAATAATGAATTGAAAAGCCATATTAAAGATATATAAAGAAATTGGGTGGCGCCTGTGGCTCAAGGAGTAGGGCGCTGGTCCCATATGCTGGAGGTGGCGGGTTCAAACCCAGCCCTGGCCAAAAACCAAAAAAAAAAAAAAAAGAAAGAAATAGAGGACTTGAACAATTTAATAAACCATCTAGTTCTAAAAGACACCCACAAATACATAATAATAACAGAATACACACACTTCTCAAGAGGACATAAACAACCTTATGTTAAGTCACAGATTAAGTGTTAATATATTTTAAATGTCAGGTATTATATAAACTAACCACAGGGGGATACAGTTAGAAGTCAATAACAAAATGAAAACTGGAAAATTCACAATTTTTTGGAAATTAAGCACTCAACCAATAGATTTAAGAAAAAATCACAAAGAAAATTAGAAAATATTCAGAGATAAATGATAATGAAAACATAACAATCAAAACTCATGGAACAGGCAGAGGCAAGATGGCCCACTGGAGCCAGCTTTCCACAGAAGCTCCTATCCAGAAGGAGAGTTAAAGGGTAAAAGTTTAGCAAGTAAGCCAATGGTTCGGAGCTGAGCCAAGAGAGAAGGTTGAAGAACACACATCAACCCTCCTGAGCAAGGAAACAAACAATAGGTACAAAATCCATCACCAAGCGGACGGGAGCCCCCCCCCCACCATGAGAATGGCTCGCAGTATTCTCTATAAAAACAGGGAGCAGAGTTCAGATCCCCTCCTATTTTATCCCACAGGAGAGATCCTCTAAAAACCAGAAGTTCTTTCCTAGAGAGGACTTATAAATGTGCCATGGCACTCTTTTGCCAGGCATAAAACTGTATAAAACTGTATATATTCTCTACCTGCAATTCTGAACTCCCAGCACTCCACTCCTGTCTCATCCCAAGGTCTGGAGGCCTGTCCCCCATGGAGTCCAGATTCTTGGGCATTTTCTCAAGAGGTTTGGACAGGGTGTGGGCTGTGGCTGATCTGTGCTGATTCTGTGTCATGGGAGTAAAGAGAAAATGGTGAACTGAGGGAACCATATGGGAGGGAGAGAGGCAGTGACCCATGGCACAGAGCAGCAGCAGCAGGAACAATAGGGCTCACACCCCTGGGGATATTTTGGAGAGACATTCCCACCCTCTCTGGGCAATGAGAAGAAGCCAGGCATCATCTCTGGTGGCAGCCACTGGTGGAACAGATCTGTGATGGAAACCCAGGCCCCGTGAGTAAATGGTATGCCTGAGGTGGTACCTGCCTGGATGGGGTGTGGCAGGGATGCCCACAGAGACAGCATACTCCCAGGGAAGACCTGAGCAAGAAGGACTGCTTTAGTGAGCCTAAGAAACACCTGGCCCTCAGGAGAACATAGCTGAGGAAAGGGCAGGCAGGCAGAGGATGGAACTGAAAGCTTAGTGTGAGCTCTAACCATGCCTGCCCCAGCACAGACTGCAGCCAAGATAGACATGCCAGCTCCAGGCAGCAGCAAAGATCAGGGTCGCAGTTTCTGTGAACACAATCAGCTTCTGATTCACAGGGGAGTATAGCCACGACAGAAACAAATTCTGTGAAATTGTTCTGTTCTGTCAGCAACATGAATCAAGGGTGGGGTTGAAAATGAGTAAACTGCCCCAGCCTCCTTTAAGCACCTGAGGTTGTCAGGCCTCAGCTCCCTCTGCCAGATAGTTGCAGAGAGCAGCGGACTGGTTGGGGACTAGATCTCCCTGTGACTCAGGCAGGCACAACCCCCTGGAGAATCTGCTCCTTGGAGGGAACTGGGTCATTGTCCTGCAGGGTTACCAGTGACTGAGTGTGATAGAGGTGCAAGGTGGGGAAGGAGGCATCAACCTTCCCAGAGTAATTCATTTGCTGAGTGGGTCCTTCTGAGCTCACAGAGCACCAGAGTGAGTCATACTTGAGCTGCCAGCAGACCCCTGCTATCTAGTTGCCAGAGACATTTTGGACTATCCCACCTGTGGAGACTGGTGCTGACTGGGACAATTGATTTGGACCTCTTGAACTGGGCCAATTACCTGAGGACTATCTAAAGTGGTACCCTGGGTGTGTGGTTGTGGGAAGGTTTGGCTTTCCTTTTTTAATTGTTGCCTGTTGGGGGGTGGGGTGACATAACTGCTGGTATTTCTCCACAGCTAAGACTTCAATACAGAGTAACTGATTCACTAGGGTAGGACAGAGACCAGATGAAAACAAGACAAGAGGCACTTAGCCCCAGCACACCAAGCAGGATTCCAGTTTCTCAGGCTGTAGCACTGTATGAGTCCTTTGCAAAGCTCAAGGAAAAAAGGTATAGACACCAGTCCCAGCTCTTGGGCAAAGGGCTGGTTAATCACTACTCCAGGAACCCTCAACCCCACTTCACCTTATCTGTTCATCTAGCCAAATGGTGTAAAATAATCATGGGGAAGAATCAGTGGAAAAACTCTGGTAACATGAATAATCAGAGTAGATCAACTCCCCCATGGAACTATATGGTGGACACAACTGAAGATCCCATTCATAAACAGAAGGCTGAGATGTCAGAAATCAAATTCAGAATTTGAATTGCAAATAAAATTAATAAAATGGAGGTAAAGTTGGGATTAGAAATTCAAGGAGCATTTCAAAAGTTGTCTCATGTGTTCAAAGAATTCAAAGACAAAATCACCAAAGATTTTGACACAATGAGACAATAATTTGCAGCCATCAAAGATCTGGGAAATACAGTAGAATCCCTCAGTAATAGAATGGAGCAGGCAGAAGAAAAGTATTCAGACATTGAAGACAAAGCTTTTGAACGCTACCAACCACTCAAAAAGGAAGAGAAGTGGAGAGTAAAATAGGTCATTCTCTCAGAGAGCTCTTAGATAATTTGAAGAAAACTAATATTCACTTTATAGGAATTCCTGAAGGCAATGAGGTGGCTTCAAAAGGCCCAGAAGTTCTACTGCATGAAATACACAAAGAGAACTTCCCAGACATAGCAAGAGATCCTAAAATTCAGACAGTAGTTTCAGAACTCCAGCAAGACTCAACCCAAATAAGACATCTCCTAGGCACATTATAATTAATTTTGCCAAAGTAACAATGAAGGAGAAAGTTCTGCAAGCAGCCAGACAGAAGAAAACCATAATCTACAAGGGGAAGAATATTAGAATGACTGCAGTTCTCTCTGCTGATACCTTTCAAGCTAGAAGAGGGTAGTCATCGAGTTTTAATCTCCTAAAAGTTGAAATCTCCTAAAAGTTGAAAATAACTTTCAACTCAGGATCCTGTATCCAGCTAAACTGAGTTTCATTTATATGAAGAAATTAAATATGTTAATGACACTCATATGTTGAAGAAATTTGCTGTAACTAAAACAGCTCTCCAGGATATTCTTAGACCTATTCTCCATAATGAGCAGCAAAATCCTCCACAACAAAAGTAAACTTACTCAGACACATTTGATCTAATTCCAACTTCCACAGTGGTGAAAGGGTTAAAAACGTCCACTGGGCCTTTGAAAAACTTGATACCCAAAATTCTACCAGGCTTATCAATATTCTCAATTAATGTGAATGGCTTAAATTGCTCTTTAAAGAGGCACAAGTTGGCTTACTGGGTACAAATGCTCAGGCCAGATATCTGCTGCATTCAAGAATCTCATCTTACCTTAAAAGATAAATATAGACTCAGGGTGAAAGAATGGTCATGTATATTTCACACAAATGGAAATCAGAGAAGAATAGGTGTTGCAATTTTATTCACAGATACAATAGGCTTTACACCAACAAAGTAAGGAAAGATAAGGATGGTCACTACATATTTGTTAAGGGTAACACTCAACATGATGAGATTTCAATTATTAACATTTATGCACCAAAGAAGAATTCGCCTCAATTTGAAAGAGAGACTCTCACAAACATGAGCAACTTGAATTCCTCTAGCACCATGATAGTTGGATATCATAACACTCCTTTGGCAGTGTTGGATAGATTCTCCAAAAAGAAGCTAAATTAAGAAATTTTAGACTTAAACTTAAACATTCAACAATTGTATTTAACAGACATCTACAGAACATTTCATCCTAACAAAACTGAATACACATTCTTCTCATCAGTCCATGGAACATACTCCATAATTGATCACATGTTAGGTCACAAGTTTAACCTCAGCAAATTTAAAAGAATAGAAATTATGCCTTGCATCTTCTTGGACAATCATGGAATAAAAGTTTAACTTCTTGGACCATCATGGAATAAAAGTTTAAAAACAGAAAGCTGCATTCTCATACAAAAACATGGAAACTAAATAACCTTATGCTGAATAATAGCTAGGACATAGACGAGACTAAGAAGGAAATTACCAAATTTTTAGAACAATATGACAATGAAGACATGAATTATCATTACCTCTGGGATACTGCAAAGGCAGTCCTACGAGGGAAATTTATAGCACACTGCAAGCCTTCCTCAAGAGAACAGAAAGAAAGTTAACAACTTAATGGGACATCTCAAGCAACTTAAAAAGAAGAACATTCTAATCCAAAACCCAGTAGAGGAAAGAAATAACAAAAACTAGAGCAGAACTAAATGAAATTGAAAACAAAAGGATTATACAACAGATCAATAAATAAAAAAGTTGGTTTTTTAAAAATGTCAAAAAATACATAAACCTTTGGCTAACCAAACCAGGAAAAAAAAGTAAAATCTCTAATTTCATCAATCAGAAATGACAAAGATGAAATAACAATAGACTCCTAAGAAATTCAAAACATCCTTAATGAATATTACAAGAAACTCTATTCTCAGAAATACAAAAATCTGAAGGAGATAGACCAATCTTGAAAGCATACCACCTTCCTAGACTTAGCCAGAATGAAGTGGAAATTTTGAACAGGCCTGTATCAAGTTCTGAAATAGGATCAACTTTACTAAATCTCCCTAAAAAGAAAAGCCCAGGACCAGATGGCTTCACATCAGACTTCTACCAAACTTTTAAAGAGGAACTAGTACCTATATTACTTGACTTTTTTTAAAATATAGAAAAAAGAGGAATACTATCAAACACATTCTATGAAGCAAACATCACCTTGATTCCCAAACCAGGAAAATACCCAACAAGAAAAGAAAATTATGGGTCAATATTACTAATGACTGTTGATGCAAAAATATTCAACAAGATCCTAGCAAACAGAATCCAGCAACACATCAAAAAAATTATACACCATGTCTGAGTGAGTTTTATCTAAGGGTCTCAAGGCTGTTTAAATGTACCCAAATCTATAAATATATTTCATCAGATAAACAAATTAAAAAACAAATAGCATATGATTCTCTCAATTGATGCAGAAAAAGCTTTTGATAATGTCCAGCATCCCTTCATGATCAGAACACTTAAGAAAATTGGTATAGAAAGGACATTTCTTAAACTGATAGAGGCCATTTATAGCAAACCCACAGCCAATATCGTATTGAATGGAGTTAAACTGAAATCGTTTCCACTCAGATCAGGAACCAGACAAGGTTGCTTATTGTCTCCACTGCTTTTTAACATTGTAATGGAAGTCTTAGCCATCACAATTAGGCAAGAAATGGTGATCAAGGGTATCCACATAGGGTCATAAGAGATGAATCTTCCACTCTTTGCAGATGATAAGATTGTATATCAAAAAAACATCAGGGATTATACCACAAAACTCTTAGAAGTGATCAAGGAATATATCAGTGTCTCAGGTTACAAAATCAACACTCATAAATTGGTAGCCTTTATATATACCAAAAATAGTCATGCTGATAAAACAGTCAAGGACTCTATTCCATTCACAGTAGTGTCAAAGAAGATGAAATATTTGGGAGTTTACCTAACAAAGGATTTGAATGATCTATATAAAGAGTACTATGAAACTCTAAGAAAAGAAATAGCTGAAGATGTTAACAAATGGAAAAACATACCATGCTCATGGATGGGAAGAAACAACATCGTTAAAATGTCCATACTACCCAAAGCAATATACAATTTTAATGCAATCCCTATTAAAGCTCCACTGTCATACTTTAAGGGTCTTGAAAAAATAATACTTCATTTTATATGCAATAGGGAAAAACCTTGATTAATCAAGACATTACTCAGAAATAAAAGCAAAGCAGGAGGAATCAAGCTACCAGACCTCAGACTATGCTATAAATCGATAGTGATCAAAACAGCATGGTTCTGGCACAAAAACAGAGAGGTAGACGTATGGAACACAATAGAGAACCAAGAGATGAATCTAGCTACTTACCATTATTTGATTTTTGACAAGCTAATTAAAAACATTCAATGGGGAAAAGATTCCCTATTTAACAAATGGTGCTGATGAACTGGTTAGCAATCTGTAGAAGACTACTAGACCCACACCTTTCACCTTTCACCACTAACTAAGATAGACTCTCACTGGACTAAATATTTAAACTTAGGACATGAAACTGTAAAAATACTAGAAGAAAGTTGAAGGAAAACACTTGAAGAAATTGGCAGGGGCAAATATTTATGAGGAGGAGCCCCCAGGCAATTGAAGCAACACCAAAAATACATTGCTGGGACCTGATCAAACTAAAAAGGTTCTACACAGCCAAGAACACAGTAAGTAAAGCAAGCAGACAGCCCTCAGAATGGGAGAGGACATTTGCAGGTTATGTCTCTGAAAAACATTTAATAACCAGAATCCACAGAGAACTCAAACATATTAGCAAGAAAAGAACAAGTGATTCCATCTCAGGTTGGACAAGGGACTTGCAGAGAAACTTCTCTGAAGAAGATGGCACATGGCCTACAGACATATGAAAAAATGCTCATCATCCTTAATTATCAGAGAAATGCAAATCAAAACTACTTTGAGATATCATGTAACTCCAGTAAGTTTAGCCCACATCACAAAATCCCACAACCAGAGATGTTAGCCTGGATGTGGAGAAAAGAGAATACTTCTACACTGCTGGTAGGAATGCAAATTTATACATTCCTTTTGGAAAGATGGTTGGAGAACACTTAAGGGTCTAAAAATAGACCTTCCACTCAAACCTACAATTCCTCTACTAGGTATATATCCAGAAGACCAAAAATCACATTATAACAAAGGTATTTGTACCAGAATGTTTATTGTAGTCCAATTCATAATTGGTAAGTCATGGAAGAAGCCCAAGTGCCCATCAACCTATGAATGGATTAACAAATTGTGGTATATGTACACCATGAAATATTATGCAGCCTTAAAGAAAGATGGAGACTTTACCTCTTTCATGTTTACATGGATGGAGCTAGAACATATTCTTCTTAGCAAAGTATCTCAAGAATGGAAGAAAAAGTATCCAATGTACTCAGCCCTACTATGAAACCAATCTATAGCTTTCATATGAAAGCTATAACCCAATTATAGCCCAAGAATATGGGGAAAGGGAAGAGGGAGGGAACGGGAGGGGGGAGGATGGGTAGAGGGAGGGTAATTGGTAGGACCATGCCCATGGTGCATCTTACAAGCAAGATGTGAAATTTACTAAATGTAGAATATAAATGTCTTAACACAATAACTAAGAAAATGCCATGAAGGCTATGTTAACTAGTTTGATGAAAATATTTCAAATCGTATATAAAACAAGTACATTGTACCTCATAATTGCATTAATGTACACAGATATGATTTAAAAAAATAAAAAGAAAAAACTCATGGAACAAAGCAAATTAGTGTCAGTAGTGAAATTTTTAATTATGAATGCTTACAATAAAGAATAAGAAATATTCCAAATTAATAACTTATCTTTGCAATGTAAATAACTATTAAAGAACAAATTTATCCCAAACCTTACAGGAGGAAGAAATTTATAAAAATTAAAGCAGAGCTAAAAAAAAACAGAGAATAGAAAACTAATAGAAAAAAGTTAATAAAACCAAAGATAAAAAAAAATTCACAACTTTAGCCAGTTTGAAGAAAACTGACAGAGAAGATTCAAATTACTATAATCAGAAGGAACATGTAGATATTACTGCAGGTTCTTCAGAAATACAAATTATTATGAGAAATTGCTATGAACAGTACCATGCCAATGAATTTTATGACCTTGATGGAATGGACAAACACCTATAAATACCAAAAGTAACTAACCCCTCCTCCCCTTGCAAAAGACACTGGAGGACATAATTTCTTATTTTCAATACTCAATAGAAAAAGACATTAATAAAAATGCTGTGTTACTGGCATAAAGACATGCATATAGACCAGTGGACTAGAACATAAAGCTCCCAAAAAAGCGTATATATAATTAAGTGATTTTCAACAGAGTGTCAAGGCCATTCAATGGGGTAAAGAATGTCTTTCAAACAAGTGGTACTAGAGAAAACTGGATATCCGTAGGAAAAAGGATGAACCTATATGCATAACACCGTATAGAAAATTAACTCAAAATAGATCTAATATCTAATTAATCACAAGCTCTAAAAACATAATGCTTTTAAAAATAGCATAGAGTGGGGCGTCGCCTGTGGCTCAGTGAGCAGGGCGCCAGCCCCATATACCAAGGGTGGCGGGTTCAAACCCGGCCCCGGCCAAATTGCAACAAAAAAAATAGCTGGGCGTTGTGGCAGGTGCCTGTAATCCCAGCTACTTGGGAGGCTGAGGCAGGAGAATCGCCTAAGCCCTGGAGTTGGAGGTTGCTGTGAGCTGTGTGATGCCGCAGCACTCTACCGAGGGCAATAAAGTGAAACTCTGTCTCTACAAAAAAAAATAAATAAATAAAATAACATAGAGTGAAAGTTTCACATTTCATTTGGCAATGATTTTCATACATGACACAAATGGTACACGCAACAAAAGGGAAAAATTGGACTTGACAAAATTCATAGATCAAAAGGTAATACCCACTAAGTGAAACAACAACCCACAGAATGAGATAAAATATTTACAAATCATTTCTTTCTGATAAATATTAATATCGCTAATATATAGAATACATCTAAAACTCAACAATAACAACAAAGCAACCCAATTCAAAAATGGGCAGAAGTTTTGAGTAGATATTTTTCTAAAAAAAAAAAAAATATATATATATATATATATCAATGGCCAATAAGCACATGTAAAAGTGTTCAGCATCACTAATCATTAGCTAAATGCAAAGCAAAACACAATGTGATGCTACCAGACCCAATAGAATCCATATTTTCAAATAAGTGGAAAATAACATGTGTAGGTGGAGGACATGGAGACAGCAGAACTGTTATGTATTGTAAAAGCGGCTACAGAAAACAATATGGTGATTTCTCAAAAATTTAAGAAGACCAAGACGTGGGGCTAGTTGTATATTTATCTCATATGTCTAGTAGGGGAAGGGCAAAATATTTATGACATAATTCTTTCTGAGCTTACTTTCCCCTATTAAACTAGCTACTTTAATCAAATAGATTCACTTCTTATTTGACTTATTCTAAGTTATATATGATTCGAACACAAACAGAATGTGGGTCAGGGAACACAATCCTGAAGCAGGATGTCAGAGAAGACCCTAATTAGGCCCTGGACACAAATCACAGGAGTAGTAATTAATATTCAAGAAGACTTGTGCTCAGACAGACTGACGCTTTGGCGATATTTTTCTCCTTATCCAATCTGGAGCAACTCTTGTTCTCTTTAACAAGGTTCAAACATTCTGAGTTCTCTAACTCCTCAAAATCATTCACTCCCCCTGAGAGTGCAGCCCCACCTGGCCAAGTGAGCCTTGTCTGCTCAGTGGTCTTCGATAAAGCCTCACAATAAGGAGCAAAGATCCCTCAGCCCATGCTGTTCTTAAAACTTTAAATCTGTGTCTATCTTTTCATTTTCCTTCATTCTCTTGTCTCCACCAAGCACTGGGAAAGAACCATTGTGAAATTTGAGGCTGGTTCCCCAAGAAAAAAGAAATCCATGTGTAATCGGACCCACACAGTTCAAATCTCTGTTGCTTAAGAGTCAAATGAATATAGATTTGCCCTACTACTATGAGAACAAGGACACAAAATAATTGCATCATCCCATAAAACTTCCAGGCTCTCTCCTTTGAATTCATGATCTCTTTCCATCCCTAGGTGATTGCAATCATTATTCTGCTCACTGTCATCACAGTTTAGCCTTTTTAGGTCATTGGGATCCAAGTACAGAATATATAACTTTATAGATAATCTACTTTCATTCACTATAATGCCTTTAAGATATACCAGAATGTTTTATATATCAAGAGTTTGTTCCATTTATTTCTCACTAGTATTCCATTTTATGCAACATAGTTTGTTTATTGATAATCCTACTGAGAGACATTTGATTTTTTGTAATTTTGAATAATATGCTATCAACATCGATATATAGTTGATCTTTGAACAACACATAATTGTACTCCTAGTGTCTATTTATACTCAGATTTTAATACAATTAACCCTTCATATTTATTATGGGTTCTTCACAGTTACAGGATACAAAGTCCATGGAAATGAAAAGCAAACATTAGGCATCTATGAGTTCAGTAGGGCCCACTTGGGAACTTGAGCATATGTGGATTTTGGTATTTTCTGGGGTCCTGGCAAGGGATAATTGTACAGGTTTTGTGTCAAGATGAATTTTTATTTCTCTGGGTTAAACACTGAGTATAGAGATTAGTGAATCACTGAGTATAGAGATAAGTGATTCACATTAGTGAATCACATGCAATAATTACATGTTTGATTTTATTAAAAACTGGTACAATGTTTAAAGGAGTGGTTGTAAATCACTTTTTACCAATAGTAAAATATGACATCTCCACTTGGTTTGCAACCTTACTATGTGATATTGTCCATATTTTAACAATTATGTTAGCTATTGTAAGTACATGTGATGTGCAAATTACTGCATTTGCCTAAGAGAAATGAGGACCATTTATTTAGGTATTTGTTTGCCTCAAGTTTAACCACTTGGATGAGTCTTTGTCAAGCTCTTGTCAATTTTTTTCTTTATTTACTTTTTAATTTTTGTATCTATGTATATATTTATTTTCATTATTTTTAATTCAAAAAAATTTAGGTGGTACAGGTGTTTTGTGTTGCATAGATGGATTGTGTCTTGCTGAAGTCAGAGCTTTCAGTGAACAAGTCACAAGAGTAATGCAAATTGTACCCAGTAAGTAAATTTTTAGTTTTCATTGTCCATTACATCACTTTATCACCGTATGAGTTCCCACTTAAAGTGAGAACATATCATACTTGTTTTCCCATTCCTGAGATACTTTATTTAGGAAAATGGTTCCAGTTCCATCAAAGTTGCCTCAAAAGACTTTATCATTCCTTTTATTTTGTGGCTGAGTAGTACTTCATTGTGTGTGTGTGTGTGTGTGTGTGTGTGTGTGTGTTGTCTAGAACATATCCAGCCATGTCATATGGAATATAGAGACACCCATGGGTTGGGTCATTGTAAACTGACTTCATACAGACCACCTTTTCTTTACCTACTCATCAAGCATTAGGAACTGAAGTTGATTCCATATCTTTGCAATAGTGAGTTATGACTTGAAAAACATTTGGGTGTAGGTGATTTTTTGATATCATAATTTTTTTTCCTCTGGGTAGATACGTAGTAGTGGGACTGCTGGATCAAATGGTAGGTCCACTTTCAATTTTTTAAGGAATCTTCATGCCATTTTACATAGAGGTTGTACTACCTTATATCCCCATCAACGGTGAGTAAGCAATCCCTTGTCAGTGTATCACACCAACATCTATTGTTTTTTGACTTTTTACCAAAGGCATTCTGATAGGGATGAGGTGGTATTTCATTGTGCTATTAATTTGCATGTTCATGCTAATTTATTGAACTTTTTTCATATGCTTATTGACCATTCGTCTATCTTCTTTTGAAAAGATGCTGTGCATTTCTTTTTCATAATGGGGTTGTTATTCTGTTGCTGATTTGTTTGACATCATGTTAGATTTTTAAATATTAGTTCTTTATCAGAATTATAGTTTGCAAATACTTTCTCCCATTATGTAGATTGTGTAGCTGTTTTGTTGATTATCCTCCGATATGCAAAAACTAATGCATTTAATTCCAGTTATTTATTTTTGTTATTGCTGTATTTGCTTTTGGGGTCTTAGTTGTAGATCTTTGTCTTGGCCAATGTCTAAAAGATTTTTTTCTATGTACTCTTCTAGGATTTGTATGGCTTCCAGGTTTACATTTAAGACCATCTATCTTGAGGTAATTTTTCTATATGGTGAAATACAGAGATTTAATTCTTCTGTATGTGACTATCCAGTTTTCTAAATACCATTTGTTAAATAGGGTGTCTTTTCCCAAGTGCATTTTCTTTTTCTGCTTTGCTGAAAATCAGTTGATCATACCCGTAAGATTTTATATTTGGGTTTTCCAGTGTATTCCATTAGTTTATGTTTCTATATTTCTACCAGCATCATGTTTTGTTTGTTTTACTGTACCCTTGCTTACCTAATTTGAAGTCAGGTAATGAGTAATGTCAGCCTACAGTTATCCCTTTTTCTTAAAATTTCTTTGGGTATTCAGGATCTTTTTTGGTGCTATATGAAGTTTAAGAATATCATTTCCAGACATGTGAAAAATGACATTGATATTTTAATTGGAATTTTGTTTAATCTGTATTACACTTTGGGTAATATGAACATTTTAACAATGTTGATCATTCTAGTGCATAAGTGAGGGATGCTTTTCCACTTATTTATGTCATCTATGATTTCTTTCATCATTTTTTATAGTTCTCTTTATAGAGATATTTCACTCCCTAGATTAAGTATATTCCCAGGAATTTTATATTTTTTGAAACTATTGTAAATAATATGGAGTTCTTAATTTGATTCTCAGCCTGATTGTCTTTGTATATAGAAATACTATTGATTTGTGCACATTAATTTTGCAAACTAAGACTTGAATGAGTATCAATTTCAGGAGTCTTGGGGTGAAGTCTTTAGGCTTTTTATGTAAGATCAGATTATCAACAAACAAAGATAGTTGGACTTCATCTTTCTGAATTGGATGCCCATTATTAGTTTGTTTTGCCTCCTTGCCTGGGCTAGAGTTTCCAGTACTGTGTGGAATAAAGGTAGAGATTCTGGACTTTGTTATTTTGTTCTGGTTCTCTGGGAGAAGGTTTTCAACCTTTGCCCATTCAGTATGATGTTGGCACTGGGATTGTCATATGAATTTTACAGTTTTGAAATATGTTCCTTCTATGCTAAATTTGCTGAGGGTTTTTATTTTTTGAAGGGGTGCTGAATATTATAGAATGATTTTTATGCATCTTGAGATGATCATAGTTTTTAAAATTCTTTTTATGTGATGAGTCACACTTTTTGTTTTACATACATTGAACCAACCTTGCATACATTGAAGTAAACTTACTTGATCATGGTGAATTATCTTTCTGATACACTGGTCAGTTTACAAGTAATTGGTTTAAGATTTTGCATTTATATTCACTGAGGGATATGGTGTGTAGTTTTCTTTTTTTGTTGTGTCCTCTATGGGCTTTGGTATCAGTGGAATACTGGCTTAATAGAATGAATTAGAAAGATGGAGGTATTTAAAAAGTCTTTTTTTTTTCATATTGTATAGAACAAGTCTCCATTTTCCAAGAGTTTTTATCCTAAAAAGAAAATATCTTCCAGATTTATTCTATAGAATTATTTTTTGAACTTATACAATTTTGTCATTTGATGTTACAATATTTCAAAAGATATACAGGCTAATAAGATGAGTTCATGAGTTCACACTAAAATGCCTCTTTCTTTTTAAAAATAGAAGTTTAACATGTTTTTTTTTTAAATAATAAATTGAATAAAGGGAAATGAGAAAAAGGAGAGAAGGATTTTACAGTGAGTAAGTTACGCATCCAGAGACTTAATTATATCTCCCATCTCCCTTCCACATAGATTTTATATAAATAGTTAATTATACACCTAAAATTTTCATAAATACTCTACCTAATATGAATTCTGTTAGGATAATAGATTTTGATGTCATTTTATTTCTACATTGACAGTATATTGAACTGCTAAATACAGAGTTAAAGAGATTTACGAAACTCTTCCAATTTAAACATTAATGAAAATAAAGGAATAAAGCATTAACTCTAATTCCTTAGTCCAATCCTATGTAAGTCATGAATAAATAATGTTAGATGATGGATTTTAGAGGTAGACACTCATTTGTTAAAATATTCTTTTATAAAATTATATCTGTGCCAAATCACATATCTGGGATTAGTCTCAGTTAAAGAACTTTTCTTCTCAAAATTTTTTTTTCTTTTCAAACAGAGGCATTAATAGCCACATTTTAGCTTAGAGTTCAGCTGAGCCAGAACTTTTGGTTATATTAAACTAAAAGTTATAATAAACTAAACTCTATCTATAATATAGTATATATTATAGATCTGTATAGTTTATATTATAGGTAGAGTTCGTATTAAAATTGACGCATAATTCATTCTTTCTTTTTGAATTTTGTACTCGAATCTTCTATTTTTATCACTGTATTAAATATTAGATGTTTAAGTTTGCTTTTAATTTAAAAGTAAAATTGCCAAATAGTGTTTCTTGTTTTGTTTTTCAATCACCATTTTCCTTTTAACATCTGCTCAATTTCTCCAAAGAGTTCTTGGAGTTTTAAAATAGTGATTCCAGAAATGTGCTCCTTCAACCAGCATTCTCAGCACCAATACTGAACCTGTTAGTAATGTGGATTCACAGACTACACCTTGAAATATGGAGCTTGAATATATAAAGTGAGGTCACGAAACTCTCTTAACATTTCCTTCATGTGATTATTATACATAGTAGAGACTGAGAATCACCATTTCAGACTGTAATTTATAAATAAAATTCATGCTGAAATGCTCTTTTTAGAAACAAATTTCAATTTTGCATTTATAGTGAAGTTTATAAACATTAGCTTGAATTTTATGCTCAGTATAACTTTAATGTAGGATAAAATCTATTCTCTACTGTGAAAAATTAAGCATTGTTTATTATTTCTACTGTAATTTAGCAGTTGAAATAAAAGATCCAAGAACATCAAGAAATTCATTTAATTTGAAAACTACTGCTGGAGTTTGGCTATATCTTTAAAAATGTGCAAAAAGTTACCATTTATATAATAGTTACATAGGCATATGTGTGTGCATATGTAATATATATTATATATGTCTATGCATATGTTACATTAGTATATATGCATACTATTTTTATATATAAAATCTCTATATATAAAAGAATAATGATTACTTGACTTATGTTGAGTTCTATTTTTTGCAAGTGATTATGCATAAACTATGATATATTTAGCAGTACCATTTTATTCTTCACAGTCTTTATGGTCTGTTTAGCTAAATTGTGATATTTTGTACATAGTAAGATTATTATAAGGTAGTTAAAATTAATATTCTGTTATTAATTTTCAATGACATTATTTCTATGTGTTTTAACAAATACTAAAGCATAGTTAAACAAAAAAATCTACTTTATTTTCATAATTTACATATTAGGTAAAAAACTTCAGTGAATTTGAGTCATTTTCCTAGATGTCTTGAAGAGTTTTATCCCAATTAATGCACCTTGAATTCTCTTAAAATGAATGCTATTCAACCCTTAGCTTCACTGGGGGCATGGGTCTCAATGAAAGGAAATGAAGGTAGGTGGTATATTGTCTATACCCAGGCCACAGCTGATAGGACTATGTTTGGTTATTTAAGTATTAATACTTCTATTGTTGGAATGATACCAAAAAATTTTCAAGGTGGCTAGTCTGGACTAATCTTTGATCTGTGAATTGATTAAACACAGCATAATGCTGTGTTTAAATGAGGAGGGCTCATTCGTTTTCTTTTTTCAAGAACATGTGTTATGAAACATAAAAAGAGCCTGATTGAGGAGAGAGAGGTAGGGAATTTGGGAGATGGAAAGAGTGAAAGAGAACACACACAAAAGGCAGAGTAGTTTACAGGCATTAGTAGAAAAACTAGAGATGGGATTCAACTATTTCATTGTGGGTCCTTGAGCATGTAATGGGTCTAGAATCAGGGGTCCTAAAACTTTTTAAACAGGGGTCCAGTTCACTGTCCCTCAGACTGTTGGAGGGCTGGACTATAGTTTAAAAAAAAAGCAAAACTATGACCAAATTCCTATGCACACTGCATAAATCTTATTTTGAAGAAAAAAAACAAAACAGGAACAAACACAATCACACTGCTTCATGTGGCCTGCGGGCCGTAGTTTGAGAACCCCTGGATCATGAATGACCCTTCAAATTTAATGTTACTAAGAATTGACTGTAGGAAAATCTTTACAGTTCAAATTAAGTTTTCCCCCTATTTGCTATAAGCACACTCATACTATACTATACTTACTTTATCAAGATTCAGTAATTCCATGTTTTTTAATGAAAGTATTCTAAAATACAGATAATATAGGCTATGGCAGAAATGGGGGGTGCTTTCACTGAATGTGAACATTGTAGGGGTGTCTGTAATACCTTTAGAGTGTGGGACAAAAATCAAATATTTAGACTTGGTTTTTGTGCTCTCACACTAACCTGAAATAAATTTACTTAAATAAAAAAAAAAAAAGTAAAAAGAAACAAGTCACAAATCTTCCACTATTATAGCATGAGTTATTCTAAACACCAATTTTCTTAATTTGATATCCATCGCATGTCTTCAAAGAGTCCAGCAGCAGGCAAAATTTGTATATTCAGATGACCACTGTTCTCATCTATTTTACTATTATGGAAGATTAATTAAAAACTAATACAAAACCATGTATTGGAAAGCTATTTATCCAATTTCTTAATACTATGTCTCAATTTTTTTTTTTTTTTTTTTACATAAGTGCCCTACCTCAGAATCCCCTGGACTACTTGCTTACAATATAGATCATGGCCTAATGTCCCACTTAAGGAGTCTTAAACTTGACATGTGTGATTACAATCATATCTTAATAAATTATTCATATATTTTTATGCATAAAATATTTTAATATTACACTAAAAGATTTTCTATGAAAACAATATTTTACAATTAGTCTAGGTTCTATTCAACATGAGTTTGTACTAATTATGATAGTCATTCAGCACTAAGCTGCTTTTGTGAAGTAAGCTGAGCTAGCCAAAAGTCACTAACAGATTTCTTGTATATTTGACAGTGTGGAAACACAGTCCCACCTATGTAATGATCCATAAACTTGTTATTGATTGATCCCTACTGTGGAAATAAATTATCTTTTAAAAGCCACAATCATTTAAGAGACAGAACTCCACAATGTTTATCCGTCTTTAATTCACAATATTCATAAAGCTTCTAGAGACATAAGATGACATACTGTGCTTACTTACATGAAAAAACAAATTTCCTTAAAAACTCAAAGTGGTTAGAAATGTGGCTGGCACAATACCTGCTACAATATAGATGTGGACAAAAATTCCTATAATATTTATTGACATCGGTCAGACTAGTACTAAGGGAATCAGCCAGCGACAAAAATATAATAGTCTGTAAACCAGAGTACTGTGTAGAAATGTATTGGGACTATTTTATGTTCTTGTGGGGGAAAATGGTTTCATTCGAGATTGTTTACTTTGTGTTGCACCTGTTATTATTGCTGTGTGTGTGAACTATTCTAGAAATACGTGTCAGCAGATTATTTTGGAATGAATGCTCTTTTTTGTTTCAGTATGCTTGTGTTTCTTGGAAAAGGGGATTATCACTCTGTAATGATTGCTAAATATTTATGAAAATTAAGCAGAAAAAATAATATTTTTATTTGTAATACTTGGTGCTATCTTTTGTTCTTGGACTTATTTCACATTAAATTCATCCACATTAAATACTTTATATATAGGTTTAAACAGAGTAATTTATGTTTGAAAACTTTATCCCGTATCATTATAAACACATGTATAATTTACTCAGAAGAGGCACTATAAATCCAGTTCTGATATGCGAAATGGTGGACTCTTTTACTATATGACTTTTTATGAAACAGTTATTTCCCTCCATTACTTAAAATTCTCCTTACTACACTAAATACCTCAAGTTTACAATTATGTGTCTTCTATTTTTTTGCAGTTTTTTGGCCGGGGCTGGGTTTGAACCCGCCACCTCTGGCATATGGGGCTAGCACCCTACTCCTTTGAGCCACAGGCACGGAGCCAATTTATGTGTCTTCTTTAACAAAAAGTTTGCTAACCACGAAAGGGAATATGTAACTTAAAAAGTAAACATTAAGTTAAAATGTTGAAGGATTTTAGGAGACCATTTCCTGAGATTGTATAGTATTAACAGAAAGAAAAATATCAATATTCTGGGAAATGAAATAGAGGTAAGTCTCTGAAATAAAACGATGATTTTTGCTTCAAATAGTTAAAACTTGGCAGTTTATTCAAACTCTCAACACCAATTTTTCTATATATTAAAAGTGGGCAAGAATAAAACTTCTTGAAATTATTGCATTTATAAGATCCAATAAGTTTTTGTTTCTTAATAGCTCTTTAAATTTACAGATTTTACCAGCATTATCTAGATCAGGGTTTGACAGCCTGTTCTCAAATGAAATAGGTAATATTTTAGTTTTCATGGGACATACATTTTCTCCCACAACTACTGAACACAGACACTGTAATGGGAAATAAATCATAGACAATATGTAATTGAATAAATATGGCTGTGTTCCAATAAAATTTTATTTACAAAGAGGTGGTGGGCCAGATTTCATCTCTTGTGTATAGTTTTCTGATCTCTGGATGAGTTAATCTGTGGAAAACTTATATTAATAATAAAAGGAGCTGTTAATTACATTGAAAGAGATCTCCGGTAGCTCCTGTATGCCTCTGTCCTTGGATCTATCTCACGCAATCATTTCTCTCATAAATTCCGTTTTCTTCACTGTTAGCATAAGTATTAGAACTCCTGAAACTGCAATGAGCAATAAATAGTCAAGCAAAAGTGTTATACAGAAATTGTTGAATGTAATAATGGGAAAAATATTAAGCTCAATAAGCTGCAAGGATAGAACATGATTATTGTGGCTAAACAGTACCGTGATAATTGAAAGTCTTAATAAGTGGCTAATATACCACTGAGCTTTAAGTAGACTATTAAAATACCACATGATATTTTCAAATGAGAAATGCAAACTATAATATGCTGCATTTGCATAACAATAAAAATGCCACCCACAATACCAGATTCGCATATGAAACATAAAACACATACATTTGTATATTTTATATGTACTTGCTTTTTGCTATATATTATCAATTTGTAATTATAAATTTATGAATGGAAGGGTGCTCATCCATTTGTTGCTTTTGTCTGTGGCAGTGGGGAAATATTGTGTGTAAGTGATGTAGATATGGATGAGTAGAAGAGAATAGGAAATATGATGAGATTTTTTAAAAGATACAAAATTACAGCAAGATAGGAAGCATAAGTTCTTGTGTCACGTACCATGGTAAGATGATGTGATAGTTAACATTAATATAGTTCAGATATCAAGATGGAGGGTATTGAACATTCTTAATATAAAAAAGCTAAACGTTTGAGGTGATGAATATGCTAATTATCCTGATCTGATCACTGTACCTATGTACTGGAACTTCACTATGTACCTCATGTATGTGTACAATTATTATGTCAATTAAAAAAATAAAATAAAAATATACAGAGTAAACTTTGATCCAGCACATAATTAAACAAACAAAAGCAATATAAAAAGAAGTCCCAAAATCTTAGATGTAATGGGCACAAACAAGGAAACATCCTAGAACAAATTGAACAACTTTCCCATAACTTTTTCATGTAAAGTAGCCATGAAAATATAGCCAATATATTCATGAAATATAGCCAATCCCAAAGTAAAGAAGAGTCAGATTCTGATCTACAAAAGGAATTTATATAAAAACTCCTTTTGCAGTATCTGGAGTAAATTCCCATAATTTTTATTCACAGTAAATATCTGATTTTCTCTAATGCTATTTCAGGGTGCACATGTACATTATTGTGATACACATATTTCCAAGGTGCATTGCTATATGATGGTTTGTGTAAAAATACATAAAATTTTAAAAGGCAACTAATTTGCAAATGCTTTAAAGAATAGTTTGATTTATTCTTTTTTGGGGGTTTTCACATGAAAGCTATAACCCAGTTACAACCTAAGAATAGGGGGAAGGGGGAAAGGGAGGGGAGGGAGGGGAGAGATGGGTACAGGGAAGGGGATTGGTGGGATTACATCAGCGGTGCATCTTACAAGGGTATATCTGAAACTTGGTAAATGTGGAATGTAAGTGTTTTGGCACAGTAACTGAGAGAATGCCAGGAAGGCTATGTTAACCAGTGTGTCAAACGGTCTGTGAAGCTAGTGAATGATGCCCCATGCCTCATATCAATGTACACAGCTATGATTTAATTAAAAAAAAAGAAAAAAAATAGTTTGATTTAATATAGAGTTTACTTATTTTAAAATTAATAACAAATATTGAAAGCAGTATAATTGTTGTTTCCAACACAATTGAATAAGCTTCTGCAGCTTTGCCGTGCAAGAAAATGCAAAGATCAGCAATTAGTGTGTAAGGCAATTAAATTCTAAGGCTCTAAGTATACTATTATCTGAAAGTTCCACTTGAGTTAATTAATAAAAAGTCCAAAACCATGCCATCATAAGCTCAAAAAATAAATAAAATATTAGTTTACATTGAACAATAATAGAAAAAAAGTTACAAAGCTACCTTCTAATCCCACTAACATATTTTAAAACTATAAGGAAATTTTCAAATTCTACTTAAAAGCTACTCAATTTTACTGTTACTGATGTATTATTTTTATTTTTTCATATTGTTAATTTTGCTTTTGAAAATGTAAACCATGTTTTTGACATAGACAATTGACTTAAGCTCCAGACCTATAGACTTGAAGCTGTATTATAAGGAATAACCAGATACATTTCCTAATTCAAAAACCTATAACATTCAGAATAATGATTGGCATTCCACTTTGCTGATTCATTTACTGCACTACTGCATGTTGGGTAGTTACTCTGAAGTTTTTGCCAATTCACTTGTGACTTATCTCAGTAATAAGTTCTGCTAAAATCACACCCTCTTTGAAAGCAAATTGTCCTATTCAGGAAAACTGTCAGTTATGAATATAAAATGTAAAATACATTTTAAAGGAAGTAATGAATGATGTAAGCATATAACAAGAAATTGACTTTGTGAAACTTGAAATTCTTTGCAAAACATGCATGATAAATAAGGATGATGAAAGATACAAATAAATAAACAATTGCTATGTTTAATTTCTAGGATCTGGAGTAATTGGATTGCCTATACTCTGTTAGTGAAGAATGCAAAATAGTGACGGCTGCTATAGAGAACAGCATGGAGATTTCTCCAGCAATTAACAGTAGAATTACCATATGATCCAGTAATCCTACTTCTGAATATTTGTCCAAAAGCATCGAAATCACAATCATGAAGAAATGTTAGCACTCTTACATTCAACGCAGCAGGATGTGCAATACCTGAAATGTGGAAACCAACTAAAGGGCCATCAACTGATGAATAAATAAAGTGTTATTTTGAGAACAATAGAAATCAGCACATATTCTTTCATATTTTTATTTCCTAAGGTAATACTTCACTGGTGTAGAGTCCACTAATTGTGATGCTGTGGTGGTATATGTAACAGGGCACATACACAAGACTGAATTCTAGCAAGAGGTAAAGATGGATGGAAAAAGTTATTCCTCCTTTATTCTCATGTTAGAGAATTGTAACTGGAAATATGCAATGAAGCTATATTTCCTAATCTGTTTGCTGAAAAATTTGGGTATATTACTAATTTCTAAACAATAAAAATGAGCAACATTATATTTGGGGTCTGGTCCTAAAAACATGAATTATCACTTTCATGTGTTGTTTAATTTTTCACATCCTTGTATGCAGACAATGGGAATTCCAGCTTTGACACAGCAAACAAGGCTACTTCTCACTAAATTAACTAGAACTTTTGTCACTTGTCAATTGACAATATATGGATAGGACTATTCCTAGCCTGTATTTTGTTTTGTTAATCTCTATGTTTATCCTTATGCTAATTTCATACTCTCTTTATCAGAGTAGCTATATATAATAGAGTGTATCAGTATCAGTTATATGAGGTCTGACCATTACGTTCATGAACTTGCCACCATGCCCTTATGTTGGCAGCACTGTACAAGCAATTCAGTAAGGTTTCATACCCTTGGTATATCAGGGTCTCACAGTTGTGCTTGTGTGGACATGTGGCAGCATCGTGATGGGCCGCATTCATTACTATTGTTGCATGTTTTTGTGTGCTATCATGAGAATATTGAGGCTTGAATTAGAGCAATGAACAAACATTAAATTCTTCATTAAACTTGGCAAGAGTGGAAGTGAAATCAAGGACATGTTAGTCCAAGTTTACGGGGACAATGCCATGAAGAAAATGGCAGTGTACAAATGGATTGAACGTTTTTTTTTTCTGAGGGGAGAGAAAGCGTCACTGATGAAGAGAAGCCAAGGCTATCAGTAACAAGCAGAATGACACAAACATGCAAAAATTTCTCAAATTGTGCATGGGCTGACTGTGAGAAGCATAGCTGATAAAGAGTTCCAAAATTGCTTTGAGAGGTGGACTAGGTGCTGGCATCAGTGCCTAGCTTCCCAAGGGCGGTACTTCTATGGTGACTGTAGTGATATTCCACAATGAGGTACATAGCACTTATTCTAAGATGAGTTCATGAACTTAATTGTCTGATCCCTTTAGGTTCTTCAAATTTGCTATTTTTTACAATTGTTTTGGACTTTTAGGTCCTTTAATTTTTCCATTAAATATTTAAGATCAATTTATTATAATGGTCAATTTATTATAAAAATATCTACTGAGAATTTGGTTTGAAATGTGCAAAGTCTTACATAAATCAACATAGGAACAAATTTTTCAGTCAAAGACATATCTCTCCAAATTTTAGGATGTTTTTCATTTTTGGCATCCTATTTTATAGATATCAGCATACATGTTGTGTATATATTCTGTTAGCTTTATGCCTATATTATTCTATTGTAAGTAATATTATTTTTAAATTTTTACTTTATATTGCTTCTTGTTTTCTCCCTATATGATTTATTTTTGAATATTGGCACCTAAACTAATATTACTAAACTCACTTGTAATTGTTAATAACCCTGTGGTATTATTGTCTTTGAGATTTTTTACAGTCATCATGATTAAGAATATCATAGCAACACTAGGGCATTCAATTGAAAAAGGAAAGGTAAATAATTGGAAATAAATTAGTTTATTCAATATTGAGTATTTGATACGTGTCAGGATCTTTTTTTTGCATTATAAATAGTTCATGACACTGGGACACTGGCAAATTAAAATTCAAGATGGCATATAGCAGAGCTGAATGTAGAGCAACAGCAGTAAAGCTGGAATGTAAAATCATCAATTTTGTATTTTTCTAAGAGAGCTGCACAGGCAGCTTATATGATGAATATAATGAAGGAGAGAGTGTCTTGGAAAATCGGTTAGCAAAATATATGACAGTGAAATCACATTCCTCTCTAACAAGGGGACAAATCATTGGCTATCACAAATCTGAGAGCCAACATCTGAAAGAAAGCGTCAGAAAAAATTTAATCAAAGCAAAAGTGTTATACATTTTTAAAGTACAGTTCTTCCTTTAGAATTATTAAGCTGTTCTTTTGCCTTGAGAATTCCACACAAAATGGATTTGTAAGAAGAGTAAGACATCATTCTTAGTTTCTTTTGTGAACTGTATTGATAGGGAGGATACATTTAAACTGCCAATACAGTATTTTACAAATCGCTCATTTGAACATTTCCAACAGAATGGAAAGTTTAAATTAAATATATTGTTACGTGAAAATGAGTTTGATTAATATTTGCTATCTGTAGAGTTTTAAATGGTTGTCAAGATCTGTATGGTTTTAGACAAGGAAGACTGTCCTTGAGAAAATAGAAAAAAATTAAACGGTAACCAAGTAAGAGAGGGAAGCTCTTTCTCCCTTACTCTTCACTTGGCTTCTTCATTTTTTGTGCAAAGACTGGCTCACACACATATATGAGACACAAGATTTATAAAAAAAAGTACACACTGTAAATAACTGCATGCTTTTTATGTTTGTATGTCGTTGTCTATCAGAAGTTATGATGCCATTGAGAAACCGATGGTACAGCACAAATTACTATTGTGCAGTGTGGAAGAGTAAAAAAAAAAAGAAGAAGAAGAACTAGCTTGGATATGACAAAGGCTTTAGCCTATTTTGGAGGTTCAAGGATTTATCCTAGTGATTTAGTTATGAGAATCCTAAAGCTGGACTTTGGAGTTTTAATCATGGCTTCATAATATGCAACCCATACATGACCGATTCGAACAAGTTACTTAAACTGGCTTGATATACAATTTTTTCAATGACTAAATCGAAGCCATGGTGAAGATCTAATATAAAAGAGTGTTTTAAAATATTTAATAAGGCCTGTCATAGCTGCTCTTGTTATAATTATTAATATAAATTTTTTATAATCCTACTTAGAAATCAGACTTATGAAGTCCTCCTCCCCTTTCCAGGCAATCTTTGCCTTCATCATTGGCTTTGTTTTCTGAGACAAGTCACATAACCCTTAAAGAATGTGTCTTCATCCATGAAGTAAGTACAAAGGGATTCATAATATTTAGTGTCTTTCAAACTGTCAAGTTCTCTAATGAATAAAAAAGAATATAAAACAGAAAATCTTTACTCTTGGTATTGTTGATGTTTTGAGAGGAACTTGTGAAGAAGCAGTGTGCTCGCTGAAGTTGTCAAATCTGCTGGGACTCAAGTTTCTGCTCAAAGTAAATTCTGATTTTCTGGTTATTTGTGACATGTTATTCATCTACTGATGAATGACCCAACGCCATTGCAACAATACACACACGCATACATGCACAACACACTATAGAGTCACAATTATTTGTTTTCCTGAGTTGGGGAATTTTTTAGATTTTTTTGTAATAAAGCTGTGGTATTAAAACTGAAAAGTTAAAGGTAAAATGTAACAGTTTGTCACAATTATGTTTCATATTGGCAGGTGTTCTGAACTTTCTGTTTGATAACTAGACATATAAATTTCAGTTCTTAAAGCTTTGCAGCCAATTTAAGGGCTCATTTATTTCACTGACAGCAAGATGTATGTGTAGCCTCACATACTGGATGTCTGGGGCCAAAATCGGCACTTTGTTGCTTGCTTGTCTCACGGGGAGTAAATAGTAGCAATTTTTCAGCATAGGCATTCTAGCACAAGGTGTTTAGCAAATAAATGAGCGTAAGATGACCTGTGGTGTCCTGAAATTACTAAAATTCATGAATAATAAAATGATCTATAGATTGTTAGCAGAGGGCTACAGCACAGGCTAATTTGCAGCCAGTGAAGCTTTACAGGATAATTTATAACTTTTGAAAATTTAATGACTTCATCAATTTTTACCTATTTTTTACCAATATAATCTCCTGAATACCACTTTCAGCTGTGATTTCCTCATAAAGAAAAAAATCTAAGTCACTTACATGTTTAGGTTATTAAAATGAAAGTTGCCTTATTTAGATTACTTGATCGTTTCATATAACCTAGAAAATAATAAAGGAGAAAAATTTAGTGGTTGAATGTGTTTTGTTTGAATAAGACAATTTACACAGGAAAATATATAATTACCCCATGAAAAGAACTTTGGTTTTATAGTACACAATTAGTTATGTAGTTGGTTGTTATTATTTGAGGGGCATGCATTCACTTTAGACAATGAAACTATTCACTATTTAAAGTGTTCTTTCAAAACAATTAAACGACACTTTTTGTTCTCTCACTAAAGACATAATTGCTTTAAAATTCCAGAATATGCCTGGATGCATGCTTTTTTCTTTCATAAAATATTTATTATTTATAGCTAGATTGATTAGACCAATTATTAGACTGCATTTAGACCTTGGCTTTATGATTCTATTTTTTTTCTGAATATTCTTGTGGCTAAATAGATTTATATCATTGGCTTGTATATAAGAATATATATAGAGAACATATATATTTATAAGAACATATATAAATAGATTTATATCATTGTCTTATATATAAGAATATATGTATATAAGAATATACATATGAATAATGACGCTTTTTAATCAGAACCACATTCTTTAGATTTTTTCTCAATAATATAGAATTTACTTTTTGATTATAAATATGGTTATTGAGAGGAATCAGAAGTATTTCCCTATGCTATCTAAACAAGTTAGTCAACAAGTTAAATGATATAGATAATATCAGAATCAAATGTTTTTATGCACCGATAAAGTAACAAGAACCTTTGGAGTTGACCATCTCCCTACATTAACCACTTCCTTAAGTTGACCTAATTTTCATAGACCGGACATGCACCACATGTATGGATCAGCCAGGACAGTAGGCTTAGTTCCTTATGTTGACCACTTCTGTTATTTTGACTAGTTTATTATAGGCCTTTGGATGGTCAGTTTACAGAGCTTCTATTGCATTTTCATTTGTGATTCCTGAAAACTAACATACTGATCAAAATAAAGTTTTGTAGCTGTGCTTAGAATAGTGCGATTACCTAAATGTGGAGTATTGGTATTTGGATGTACTTATACTGAACTTATTGTTAATGATACACTTATTTTCTGAATTGCTGCTACCTCCTATAGCAGCATCTGATAAAATGGGATGATGATAAGTAATAAGTAGTCTGAAAATCTTATCTATGTTACTGCTATTTCATTCTCTGGTGCTCAGTTTTTTCAACTGTAAACATAGCATCCTAATAAAATCCATCATTGTCTTTTTTCTGTTTGTGAATAAATACAATGTATATAGTGGTCCTAACATTCTCTAATTATATTTTTCATGAAACAAAGAGAGTACTGGCTAATAAGTGAAGTTCCCCAAAGTAAGTATTCTTCAAAGAATGTTAATACGTTTTTAAAACAGAGGGAGAGAGATAGATTTTGATGGAGAGAGTAAGAGATGTTTAGCGAGAGAATAATTTATTTTAAAGTTAGTTATCCTAGAATAAATTTAATAACATTTTTCAGTTGCCAAACATTATTAACTGTAAATGTGAGAAAGGGATTTAGGAACCAAGAGAATCAGATTGAATCATTAATAGTCAATAACTTAATTCAGATATTTACTTTCTCTGAGCTCATTTTTGCATGAGCAAGCTGAGCTATTTTAAGGTTCTGGGATGGGATGGATGAATTAATTAGGGATATAATTGAACAAGTAATACATATTAAGAAATGCATTCTCCAGGATGAATGGATGTGCCAATATAATAAAGTGATTTTTTTTTTTTTTTTTTTTTTAGTAAAAAAGAAATACTGTCACAATTTACTATATGGGAACCCTTACTTGAATCCTCACCTGTTCTTCCTGAAATTTTTTGTTTTCCTCTTCTTTATTGGTTCATTGGTAAAATATCTTTCAGATATTTTTCATTATTATATAAAACACTTTTGTGCATAGTAAAAAAATAGATATTAATATTTTCTAAAATTGAGAGTCAGAAAGGGAAAACTTGTAATTTTTGTTTCTGAAACTTGTTTCAGAAGAAAAAACAGCAACAGATAATTGTGACATATGAGAGAGTTCTCATTCTGTTTCTTGCCTCTAAGTTTTTCTCTTATCTTATTAATATTTCTCCTATGGCATCACTACAAAAAGAAGTGGACTTTATGTCTTTGATTTAATATCTATAATTATAGGTAAAAACTTGATGTATTTTGCTGGGATATATTTCCCCTGTGGCTAGCAGGCAAATTAGTGCAGTTAGCAGTCCTCAACTAACATCAAGGAATAGAGGGAGGAAAGGCAGATTTCCAAGTGTTGGCATTTCATTGTCACTCAGTCTGCCTGATTCATCGTCTTTCTGCTAAAGTTAATCATTATCTATGATCTCTCCGGTCTTACCCTGGAATATACAGTGCTTTTACGTATCTTAGAAATGATCACGCATCTTATAGTCTAAATATCCTTGAAGTAGGAAATTTCTATAATGTTGAAAATTAGACATCGTCTTGGCATATTCAGGATTTTACTGTAATCATACTACAATAGATTTGGCTAATTGGAATCTCTTGGTTGGAGGGCTATGCCAGATGTCCTCCCTAGTTATTTTCTACAAAATTAAATCTCTGCATGGAAAGCCTTCATGTCTGAATTTACTGAAGCGGATGGATCTATTCAGCTATCCAAGGCATGGGCTAATCCTTGTGGAAGACGTTAAATATTCTGTTCTTCCTGTCAGAAATTCTTCATTTTCCACCTCTATATTGGTTCATTGGTGAAATATCTTACATTTGGGCAATGACTTCCAAGAAGGAATGGAATAAAACCCAGAGTGCTGGTGTGGCTCACCTGCCTGATAGACAACAGTTTCTTCTATGCTATGTCTCAATACCCAACAAACTTTTATCAGGCAATCATGTCAAATAACTGGATCTGGGAAAAGCCCGTCTACTGTAAAATGTTATAATACTTCCACTCTGATTCCTATAATACACTGAATTTTGAAGATACACCGAAAATATCAATCAAAGGTAATTTATCAAGTAAAAAGAATATGCATATGATCATTATAAATCTAAAATAGGTGATTATAGATACACTTATGAAACCACATGTCTTTGCTGGTTTTGTTTCCCTCTATTATTTTCTTATAGCATCTTTAAAAAGGTAAAAAAAGAATTTGATGTTCTCATATTTTGAGTCCCCTACATATTTGACATTGATGGGTATAAATTCAATATCACAAAGGCCAAAAACATGGTCAAAGTCCAAAAAGACAATATGAATATTGCAATTTTTTAAATTTGGAGTTAAATGATTCTTATAGTCCTTATCTTATGTTGACTCAAAGTTACACATTTTAGATTTAATAGTTGTCACTGAGACATTATTGTTATTAATTCCTGTTTTAATTATGATTATTTTGCCTTAAAAAGTAGAAACCATAATAGAAAATCTATGGGCACATCCAAAGGAAAAGGAACAAGTTGCAGTCAGGCCTTGATGAAAGAAAACAGGAATCAAGGATGTAAATGTCTCTAGGACTCAGTGTCTCTGCTTTGTCAAAGATTTAAGACTCACCTTCATCTTTGGCACTAGGGAGAAGTGTGCCATTATTTTCTTGGTTCCAATCTGAAGACTATTTAAGATAGAACCCTGTGTGAATGGCCATTTAACTTCTCATGTAATCGTGTCTTTGTAGACTCTTTGTGTTGTTATATTTCTTTTTACACAAAACTTCCTTTTGCAGCCTGTAAACATCATGCCTCAGAATTAACACATTTATTAATTGCTAGATATTAATTCTAGTATCTGATTCACACTAACTTACCATTGTGAATGAAAATTGAGGATGCAATATATTATTGTGGAGATCACAAAATTTACTACTGAAAACATAGCACAACAACAATAAGAAAACCTATCATATGTTCATGCTCTTATACATTGTTTTTTAAGTTAGGGTACATGTATTTCTCCCCATGTTCTCTGAGCTTCCGCTGTCTTAGTCTCTTATTAACAAGAGTACTTTCATTATAGTTGATAAAGACAAATTTTTAAAGGAGTTCACATCCAAATTTTATGAATATGAAAGTATGTTCTGTTTCCAAATGCTACTAATAGTTCTAGCAAATTTCTTTAAGTTTATTTATACAGTTTAGATAGAGAACAATTTTATAAGCTAATATTTACATAAATGTAAGTTTATGGTGCATATACAAAAATATGAAAGTTGCAACATAGAACTGATTGCTATTTTGAGGGAAATGATTATTAGTACATGTAACAACAAAAGTGTTTTTGTCTCCTGGTAAAGATTTATGTCAATCACAAAAAAATCAGTAGTAAAATTAGGACAATTTTAGGGTTCCATTTTGAGCTATTCAAGTTAAATCTCTTTGGAAAGCATCAAGTATAAATTTTGTAAAGATAGTCATGATTTACCTTTATTATTTTTATCTGCAAGATCAGCTATTTTTTGGCCTTCCCTCAAAATAATTAGTTAATTTAAAACTCTTAGTTGAGAAATTGTCAACAGGTGTTATTCCTTAAATAGGTTACTTATGTGCCAAGATACTAATCTCCTCAGCTTTCCCAACTTCTCTGGAGGCCCTAGTTTGATTCCTTGGTGTGTGTGAGCAATCATTTTAGTTTCTCACACCCTGGTATATACGTGAAATTATTACTTTCTAGGCATAAGTTGCTTCTTACTTTTCTCCTTGCTTGAAAAAGATGTTCTGGAATATTTTCTCAAGATCTTAAGATCTATCTAAAATGAGTGTCACTGAAGAACAATTTTGCTAAGCTGAAGCAAACAGTGTCACAGGATTGACTAGGAGGGAAAGGAACTCATTTATTTCTCCGAAGATTACAGTACCTTTTATGTATGTATGTATGTATGTTTGTATGTATGTATATATGTATGTATTTGTGAGAAAAGACATTCTGGACCAATGGCAGAGTCAAAGTAGGTCAAATTGAATGCCCTTTCCAGTTTGACTGACACATTTTGTACTCAACAAATATTCTTATCTTTACCCCACCATTTGAAATAAAATACCATTATTTGATTTGGAAGATTTGGCAAGTGTCTTGAGGTGAACATGATTTGGGTGCAGCACAAGAGAGGCCAGTAGAATTTACATATTAAAATTCCATTTACAACTTGAGAAGAGACAATAAATAAGTTACTCCCTCCCTCCTAAGTTACCCAACAAGTTCAAACTAACAGTTGCAGCATGATACTTTCCCTCTGGATCCTGCTGCTCTTTGCCCTCCCCCTTTTTAAATATTTTTTAAACTTTATTTTAGTATATTGTGGAGGTGCATACATTTTCAGTATATAGTTTGATTTTGTAAATTTTAAGTCAAAGTTGTAGGTATGTCCTCACTCAGAGAGTGTGTAATGAACCCATTACTTTTAAAAAATGATTCCAGATCTCCAAGGACACATGGGACATATATAATCACACCTTTCATTAAGATTTGCAGACATTTTCGTTTATCCATTATTTACTATAATTGTGTTGTTTTCACTCCTGCTCAATTGATTTAATTTAGTATAATTTAAATTCATTTGTATGATTCCTCTAGGAGATCCTTTATTTAATTTCAAAATAATATGAGGGTACAAATTTTCATATTACATTGTTCTCACTTCCAAGGTAAAGTTTCAACTGTAAAAGAACCCTCACCCATTGTGCCCATTAGATGAGATCTCACCAAATGCCCCCCTCCTTCTGCCAATCGTCCTTATCCTCCCTCTCCCCTCTATCTCCTCCGCTGCCCCAATACTAGACTATATTTGTGTTTTATTAATCATTTGAGCATGTAATTTTTCATATATTGGTTTCAGATTAGTATTGAAGACATTGGATATTTATTTTTCCATTTTTGAGAAACTTTTCTAAGAAGAATGTGTTTCAAGTCCATCCAGGTAAACATAAAAGATATAAAATCTTCATCTTTTATGGCTGAATAGTATTCTATGGTATATGCTGATAGATATGATCAGAAACATAGATATAAAATCTCTAATAACTTCAATCAGAAATGATAAAAGGGAAATAACAACAAATACCACAGAAATACAAAAGATTCTCAATGATTACTACAAAAAACCCTCTATTTCCAGAAATATGAAAATGAGGAGGAAGTGGACCAATACCTGCAAGCATGCTACCTTCAAAAACTCAACTAGAAAGAATTAGAAATTTTGAATGGACCAGTATCAAGCAGTGAAATAGCATCAATTATACCAAATCTCCCAAAAAGAAAAGCCCTGGACCAGATGGTTTCACACCAGAATTCTACAAAACCTTCAAAGAGGAACTAGTTCCTATATTGCATAATCTACTCCAAAATATAGAGAAGGAAGGAATCCTTGGTAGCTCTTTTTTTTGTTTTGTTTTTGTTTTTGGCCCGGGCTAGGTTTGAACCCGCCACCTCCAGCATATGGGGCCAGCACCCTATTCCTTGAGCCACAGGCGCCTCCCGGAATCCTTGGTAGCTCTTTGAAAAATATCTTACATTTTTTTCCTCTTAGAAAAATACAATAATTTGAAATATAAAACTTTCACCAGATTTCTGATTGATTGTTTGATAAATATTTTGGTTAGTTAGTTCCCTTGATAACTTAGGTACTGATTAACTTTAGTTGTGATAAGAATACTCATAAAAATGAAATATCCACAAGAATTAAAAATAATTGATTGCACTCAAAATTTAGGAATGTTCTTAAGAATAATATTATTCTTAATTATTTTCATATTGGTTAACCACATTAATACATACAGGAGCAAAAAGATATTTTTAAAGTTTTCATATTATTTGAAAGTAAGAAAATTACTTTTGGAAATTCAAAATGAGAACACATGATTGACTCTCTCCTTTACTATGAGATCCAGTGGTCTATCCCATACAAAATAGCACTGGATACCCTTGTCCCCAAGGCGATCCACTTGAAAGAAATCTATTTATACATCTCTCTACACTGACACCTTACCATAGAATTCATACCTTGTATCTAGGAAAAATGAAAATTTGTCTTACCTGTGATGAGGTATAATTTACTATCTATGCAATTATTTCCCTTTGCTCTGGCTCAGAGACAAAAGCTTCCACTATAAATTTTACACTTTAGTTATATTAACACAGGGGTTAACTTATATTTATAAATTCTTAAATTCATATATAAGGTCACTTTATTCAAATCTTTAAACACCATCCTTCTAAAGGCAATAGAAAGATGATAATGTAAGTGAAAATATATTTCAGTCTCTTACTATACCCTGAATGTTACAGCACCTTCCTTTAGAATGAGGTAATGCTCAATACCTATTCATTTCCCCCCAATACTTTGGCCTTGGTAAGTGAAACTGAAATTGTTACACATGGAAAGTGATAAATTACGCTGCATGCTATTACTATCTCAAGGTCATTCTAATGAATTGCATGTAGTTTTAGAAAAACCCTGACAATATTTCTTCCTTTCTCAAATTTGTCATTTCTCAAGTACCTAGGAAAATATCTTTTTTAAGGCAGATAAGTGTTATTTATTTAATTTATTTTTCTATATGTTTCGGGAAGAAGTTAATGAAAAAGTGGTTACAACACGTTAAAGTACAGAAGGTACTAATTAATCTTCACTTGTCATATATTTGCTGTTTGGAAGATGAAGAATTATGATTATAATTGAAATATGGTAGGCCAAATCCTATTAGTGCTCAAATAATCCCATAACCCACAGTACAGCTCAAGGAAAAGGTCTTGACCTTGAGTTCATTCCACTATATGTTACAGAAATGAAAGGAATTTTAACATTGTAGCTGAACCCAGCAACTTTTTGATATAGGAGTTTGAAAGTCTAGCTCCTTTGCCTCAACCAGAGAGTTATAAAAGGTCATCTGAACTTCAGTATGTAGAGGCAGTTGGGAGCCTTTCTGAGCCACTTTTGCAGTCCATTTGGCCCAATTCTTACTTTTTAACAGACTGTCTTTTGAGATTCTGTTTCCAGTCCCTGATAAACTTCTTGCATGTCAACCTCCATCTCAGAGTCTGCTTTCTAGGGAACCCAAACAGTGGCATACAGGAAATGCTCACAAAAATACAAACCTTACAATACTTGTAGGAGAGACCAAAAATTCCTTAAATATTTGTATATATATATATATATATATTTGAAACTATTGATTGGAATGGGTAGCACTACAAAGAAAATCACTGTATTCACATATGTTAAAAGTTTAAAATGTATATTTTTCCTTAAATAAGACACTGAAGGGAAGCATGTCAACAAATAATACATGAAAAGCTGTGGGAGATGATGTGGTCCTAAATTCCACCTGTCATTTATATACAAAATATATTAAATAAATTCTCTGTCATGAAGATATTTAAAGTAGCACCATTTACCCTTTTAGAAGTCAACATTAATTATATTTGCATTTTAAAAATTCAAAAATTTAGCATGTAACGTGATAGGTTTAATGAATAAAAATGCAAAAGTGACTTCCATATCTTCAAAATATCTTTCAAAGTAAAGGTTTCAGAAAATAAATCAATTACTGCTTCCTATTGGATTTTTCTTGCTTCATGAATGTTCTCTTTTCTTGGAATTTGTTTCTGGTTCTAGGTTTAGTATCACAAAAAATTAGATCAATAAATGGTATAGTCTTTGGGAAAAAAGTGTCTCCTACTTTTGCTCATTTATGTTAGGAATCCAAATAAATAAAAAGAGTTAAATATATAAATTTCAAAATGAATGTAACAAATTTAAACTAAACATGCATATCAGACTTACATTGTCTGTGGTGCCCTTTTTAGAACTAATAAAATGGGCTGAGAATAAAGGAGCCAAATTACAGCCTGTCTTACTCCCTGTCTCTAGTTAGTTTCTCATCATTCCTTCAGTAAAGCAACGTTGATGACAGCCAATTTACTGAGAAAGTTTGCAAAACCATGTGAAAAAGCAGATTGTACATATATATATATATATAAATTTAAATAGAACTAATTTATAAAATGGAATGCCAATTTTACCTAATGGGAATTTGTCAGGATAAATAAAGTAACATGTAAACAGTATACCATGTAGCAAATACTTAAAAGAGGTGTCTTCTATTACTATATTACTGCACAGTAGTAATAACACTGTACTCTTTCAGGAGGGCAGTACAACCACTGCCGGCATGGGATTAAATTTAACAGTGATTGACACTAACAAATGCTTTGCATACACATTGTTTTTGCTGTGATCTTTACATTAATTTCAGAGAGATACAACCTTTGTTATCTCAGAAAAATTAACAATTCTTTCAGCGGACTTTGAATAGTCCAGTGTCTACATTTAAAGCCCTTGTCTGATCCAAAGTGTAAGGCTACACTTTGTTTAATTGAATTTTCCACCCTATGGACCTAAATGAAATGAATGTTCAGGTGTTAGAAATACAAACCAATCTGATGTGAATATTATAGATGACTTTAGGCACCAAGCAATGGAAAGGGCATCTAATGTAGAGGTTTCTAGTTCTGGACAGCCACTCATTTTGAAAGTAATTTTATAATTTCTTTTTCAGCTTTTTAAGTGAAAAATTACTGTTACATGAGACAATACACATATATCTGCTTTATATGAATATTGTAACAATCATATTAAATATTTGGAGGGTATTTAGTCAAGGTTCTGCAGAGAAACCAAAACAATACCAAAGGGAGAGATAAATAGCGAGATATATTAAAAGAAAGATAAATAGAGAGATAAAGAAAGACAGACAGTTGATAAACATAGATATATGAGAGAAAATTGATTAGGAGGGTTGGCTTGTGCAATATGGATGCTGAGAGGTCCTACCACGTGCAGTCAGCAAACTGGAGATCCAGAGGTACTCGTAATGATGATACCAGAATTTCAGGTTCTGGGTCTCAGAGATTTGAAGAATAAATCAAAGGACCACAGGATTAGTGGTAAGTCAGGATTTATTTACAGAAACAAAAGTTACAACAAGTACAAAAACCAAACCTCCTGGCAGAGAGAACCCAGGAGGGGAACAAGTTCTCCTGCTCCCTCTTCTAGGTGTCTCTTGGGCTCTCTGATCAGGGGTTTATATAGTGGAAGGGGGGTTGTTCTGCTAGGGCATGAGTCTGGTCAGTTACTCCAGCAGTCCATTGAACTCTCAGGCCTTGGAAACTGACATTAAATCCACCAGTCAGAAGTGCACATGGAGGAGACAGCAAGGCGCCATCCATGAAACTGACCAGCCAGAAGTGCAGGTGGAGGAGACAGCAAGGCTCCAGCATCTCCCTCACAGGTGTCCAGCCCTTCCAGCAAGCTGGTTCCTCCATCCACAGGAGCATCAACACCTCCAGGGCTAAGGTGGTAGGTCATGGAGCTGCCTTCTCCCACATCAGTCCTTCCTTTCTGAAGGAAACTCTAACTGCTGTTAGGGAAAAGGACGAAGACGTGATCTAACTGCTTCCTGGTGATGTGGGTGATGATAGAAGGGGCAGTTAGGGTTTTTCCAGAGAGATAGTGAAACAGGGATCTAGGTCTTAGATTGGAACCATCTTTACTGTGGCTGGATGAGAAGTCTGGAAAATATGAATTTGATTAGTATATTAAAAGGCAAAAGTAGGACAGTGTCTGGTTAGAGGCACTAATTCAATGATGCTAAAAGAAAACTATTCTAAATAATAACTTCAAACTTTCCTTTGGCTCACAAGTGTAGGTGGACTGTGGCTGGTAGAAGGTGGAGGGTTCCAGGATTTTACTTGTGAATGATGTATCCAGGAATCCACTCTCATAACTTTAATACCGTAGTAGAAGATAAGATAACAGAAAAAGGACCTTCCCAAGTTGGGGTTAGGGAAGGTGAATTAGAGGGAAGAGTTTTGATCATAACTAGATCCTCAGGAGACAAAAGCTTCTTCAGTGTTGAATGTGAAAATGTAGTTGGGTACTAATGGATGCAAATGGTTGTTCCTGTTTTAGTTAGTATGTTCCTCCCCAAAAGGTGAGTAGGACTTGGAGACATGATTAGGAAGGTATGAGGAAACAGTCAGTTATCCCAATTGCATCTTAAAGACTGAGTGAAAATGTTGGTAACTGGACAGATTTAGGGGATAAAAGATCAAGGTTAGAGAGAAGTACAGAAAAGATTGCTCTAGTGTCCAGAAGATATTTTGTTACCTGGTCTTTCACCATGAGGCAAACTCAGGGCTCTTGAGGGTGATGACACAAGCTAGAGCCATGAGAATTTGCCCCAGGCACTCTTAGTCCAGTTCGGGTGCTGATGGGATAACTGTTCCCAGGCAGTTCTTCCTAAAGAGGCCAGTCAGACCACATTGGAAGCACGTGTTCTTAGCTTCTCTGACTTCCCTCTGCCCTTGAAAGGTGCTCGTTTGTCAGAGCGCCATTACTAGAGCTGTCATTCTTTTTGATCCCTTCTCTCTTTTTCTTCCTCTTTCTCCTGATCTCAGTTATAAAAGACCATAGTGGCTGTTTTAAGAAGATTCTCTAGGTTATGATCTGGGCCTAGAGCCAATTTCCGGAGTTTTCTTTGGATATCTGGAGCCACTTGAGTGATAAATTTGTCTTTCAAAATAATTTGACCCTCTAGGGAGTTAGGTTTCAATTGGGTGTGTTTCCACATTGCCTCCCTAAGCCTCTCAAGAAAGGCTTCAGGACTCTCATTTTGCTCCTGGCAAATAGTAGACAATTTGGAATAATTCACAGGCTTTTTCTTGGACAGACATAAACCTTCTAGGATACATGTCAGAAAATGTTTACGCCACCAGTCACCTTCTTTCCCAGGGTCCCATTTGGGATCCTGAAGGGGAACTGCATGTCTTCCCATGGGGTATCCATCCCTGTCTTCAGGAGACATACTGCCATCAGTATTGGACATGAACCACAAACCACCCCACTTCCTCGCTTCATCCAGGACTTCATTTCTTTGTTAAATGTTAAAGTTTTATCTAATAGTAATATTATATCTCTCCAAGAGAGGTAAAAGCTTTGTCCTAACCCTTGGAGAACATCTATGTACTTATCGGGGTCATCAGAAAATTTTCCTGAATCAACTTTAATTTGCTTTAAATCTGCCAGAGAAAATGGAGTGTATACTCACACACGTCCCCTTTCACCACTCGCAGTTTCAACCAACGGACACAAAGAAGGATACGGTTGCCTTATGGGGGTCCCAGTAAGACCAGTAAAAACTCTTGGGACAGCGTCCCTCCTGGGGTTTTCTGAACACATGGAGGAAGGTGTGGGAGAATTAGATGGAGAGTTTGAACTAGGTGGTGATGGTGTCTTCCTTGAGAATCCCTGACCATTTGAAGAAGTTACTACAGCTAAGAGAGCAGAATCTGACAGGTCTTACACAGCTGGGGGTTGTCCCTGAGGGAAAAAAACACTTGCTCATAGGGTACCTCAGACCACTTTTATTCCTGTTTGCAAAAAAGCATCTAGCTGAAAAATGGTGTCATAATTAAGAGTATCCTCTGGGGGCCATTATTCACCAGTGGAGAGTTGATACTGAGGCCAGGACTGGGTGCAGAAGAAAACCATACATTTTTGTTTCAGCATCTTGGAATCAAACATGTCCTAGTGCTCCAGAATATAGCCCAGTGGGGTGTTCTCTTGACAAGAGGATAAATTACCCATCTGTGAAAAAAAACAAATGTCTAGCGTCTTAATCAATCCCATCCCGTATTCCTGAGTCATCAGAGCATCCTCTGACCAACCCAAGAAGCCTTCTGACCAAACAAGAGAAAGCATCCTTCCAATGCTTGGGGAAGATCCCTGAGGAGCGTGGCCTCCTTTACCACTGGAATTAGCCACTCTTACCAGTGTAGCACTTAGTGCCCACTGGTTATCCTGTGCTCATAACATGCCGGTAGCACAGCTCCGAGAAATCAGTTATCAGGGAGCCTGGTCCCACCCGAGGCATATATTCTGCCCCTTTCTGCCCCTTCCCCCCACTAGCCTCAGAGTATCAATCAAGGTGGGGACGAGCCACATCCTGGAGAAAATGGCTGTGTGATGTTTGCACATTTAACTCTATAGAATCTGTACAAGCTTTTTCTAAATTCCTGGTAACAACAAAGGAAAGTAGGCTTTCCAGCATGAGCAGGTCTTGGTGTTAAACGCTATGCTTTTCTAACTTCCCTTTCTTTCTCAAAGGTTAGCAAGGCAACAATAAATTAGGGTTGAGTTGAGAGACCCTTTGAAACTTTTTGTATTACAATTAGTTACACTTAGCTGAGGTCCTAGACAAACCCAGAATTATCTTTAACTTCCCCACACCAGAAGAAATCAAATACCTAGGGTCATCTTCATTTCTCTGCTTTATTTTCAAGTAAACCAAGGGTCAGGACCATTCCTGGGAGTTATCCCAGACTTCCCTTCACAGGCCTCTGGTTGTCCAGACCAACTGTGGAGGGGAGTCATTTCACCCCTCATTCGGAGCTGACTTCTCTTTAAGAAGGTCAGCCCTTGTGTTTTTAGGTATATAAAAACACCAGTGAAAAGTTTTAACTCTCAACCCACCTACAACATTTGAAACCCCCTTAAAACATCTAATACACACTTCTAAAAAAAAACAGAACACCCTTACAAAATTAAATATATAAACAATTCTTACCTACATTCAAACAAAGCATATATACTATCAAGGAGAGGAAGAGATCTAGAAGAGGTCTACAGAGATAAACAGAAAAAAAACTGGGATCATGGGAGAGAAAAGAAGATAGTAAAAGCTGGGAAAGCACAAGTTTTTGAAGGCCCTCCCAAGTCCTGGGGTCCTAACCATTGCTGGGGACCCCAGGGTCTATGAGTGTTACTTTCTTACTTGGGTCTCAACCAGGGAAAAGGAATAAACAGAGAATAGGTTCAACATTCTTCCAACAGTCTCTTTGCCTCCTTTCTGAAGCCAAGGGAAATGAGAAAGTTTGCTCCTCAACAGCCTCTTGCCTGTGACCTGGAGGTCAGCATCTACACTATGCACATTTACAGGCTTGGGGGCATTGAATTTATTAATCTCCAGTAGGATAGCTATAGATAATAACAGGATAGAGGTTAGCGGTCCCATATGGGCCACCAAATATGTTACCAGAATTTCAGGTTCTTGGTCTCGGAGATTTGAAGAATGAATCCACAGACCACAGGATCAGTGGTAAGTTGGGTTTATTTACAGAAACAAAAATCACAACAACTACCAAAACGAAACCTCCTGGCAGAGAGAACCCGGGAGGGGAACAAGTTCTCCTGCTCCCTCTTGGAGGTCTCTCTCCAGGCTCTCTGCTCAGAGGTTTATATAGAGGCAGAGGGGTTGTTCTACTAGGGCATGGGTCTTGTCAATTACAGCCAGCTGTCCAGTGAACTCTCAGGCTTTGGAAAGTGACATGAAATCCACCAGCCAGAAGTGCAGGTGGAGGAGACAGCAAGGTGCCAGTGTCTTCCCCATAGGTGTCTGGCCCTTCCAGCAAGCTGGTTCCTCCATCCACAGGAGCATCAACACCTCCAGGGCTAAGGCCGCAGGTCATGGTGCCACCTTGTCCTGCATCAATGATACTGGACAGGTGGTGCAGTGGTACCCTAGCTAGCTCAGCTGAGCTGAGCTGGAGGACCTGCCACCTCTGCCTTAGCCATCTTGGTCCAGTGGCAGCTGGCAGAGGAACCAGCAGACCGGAGGGTAGGGGGAAAGCGGGCGGGCTCCCCCCCACCAGAGGCTCCAATAGCCAAAGGAGCAGAACAACTGGTGGGGAGACACGGGCGCCTTGGTGTCTCCTTCTCTTTACACTTATGACTGAATAGGAAGCCCCATTTCCTATGCCTAGGTCAATTTCATGTAAGTTTCCTAGGCCTCAATTCCGTGGATGGACTGTGTGCATTCACTAATATATTCATTCACCTCACCCCAGCAGAAGAGACTGTCTCCATTCATTTCCTGGCCTCATCCATGCACCTATATATATCCAAGAGGGAGAGAGACAGGAAAGAGAGACAGAGAGAGCTTTTCTCTCTGACTTGTGTTTTTTCTCCTGGAGCTTTAGTGTTTTTGTATTCTTTTCTGTAAATAAATTCTGTCTTACCACTAATCTGTGGTCCGTGGATTTATTCTTCAAATCACTGAGAACAAGAATCTGAAACTCCCGTGTCAGATTTGGTGAGCCAGCCAGGAGATAAGATGAAATTCCGGTAACATATCTGCTGGCCCTTACGGGGACAGCAGAGGAAAGAAGACATCTGTGGTAAGTAATGGGACCTCTTACCTCTATCCTGTTTTTCTCTGCAGCTATCCTACTGGAGATCAATAAATTCAATGTTCTCCAGCCCGTAAATGTGCATAGTGTAGATACTGACCTCCAGGTCATAGGCAAGAGGCTGTTGGGAGCAAACTTTCTAATTCCCCTTGGCTTCAGAAAGGAGGCAAATGGACTATTGGAAAAATATTAAACCCATTCTCTGTTTATTCCTTTTCCCTGGTCGAGAACCAAGCAAGGAGGTAGCATCCAGCACCCTGGGGTCCTCAGCAATGGTTCTGACCCCAGGACTTGCAAGGGCCTTCAAAAACTCGTGCTTTCCCAGCTTTTACTATCTTCTCTTCTCTTCCATGGTCCCAAACATTTCCTATTTATCTCTATAGACCTCTGCTGCTTCTCCCTCTCTCTCCTTGTAGTTTACAAACTTTGTTTGAATGTTGGTAAAGGATTGCTGTATTTAGTTGGGTTTGTTACTGGTTAATTCTGGTGTTTTTCAGACGTTTTAAGTGTGCTTCAAGTGTTGTAGGTGTGTTGTAAGGTCCTTTTTTTTTTTTTTTAAATACAGACAGAGTCTCACTTTATGGCCCTCAGTAGAGTGCCCTGGCATCACACAGCTCACAGCAACCCAACTCCTCAAATGGGACCCTGGGAAAGAAGGTGACTGGTGGTGTAAACATTTTCTAACGCGTATCCTGGAACATTTACGTTGGTCCAAGAAAAAGCCTGTGAATTATGCCAAGTTGTCTACTATTTGCCAGAAGCAAAACGAGACTTCTTCAGCCTTTCTTGAGAGGCTTAGGGAGGCAATGAGGAAACACACCCAATTGACACCTAACTCCATAGAGGGTCAAATTATTTTAAAAAACAAATTTATCACTCAAGCGGCTCCAGATATCCAAAGAAAACTCCAGAAATTAGCTCTAGGCCCAGATCCTAACCTAGAGAATCTTCTTAAAACAGCCACTATGGTCTTTTATAACCGAGATCAGGAGAAAGAGGAGGATAAAGAGAGAAGGGATCAAAAAAGAATGACAGCTCTAGTAATGGCACTCCGAGAAACGAGCACCTTTCAGGTGCTGAGGGAAGCCAGAGGAGCTAAGAACGAGTGCTTCCAATGTGGTCAGACTGGCCACTTCAGAAAGGACTGCCCCCCAGCAGCACCGCTGGTTGGGCAAGCCACCTGCCCCTGTCCAGAATGTAGGGGTGACCACTGGAGGGTGGCCTGTCCCCAGAGGCAAAAGCCTCTTGGGACAGTGATCCCATCAACACCTAAACTGGACTGAGGGTGTGTCCAGCTTTAGTCATCACCCCTCAAGAGCCCCAGGTTTACCTTATAGTGGAGGGCTAGGAGACAACATTTCTTCTGGACACTAGAGCAACCTTTTCTGTGCTCCTTTCTAACCCTGATCTTTTATCCGCCCAAATCTGTTAACTATGCAGGGAGTGTCTGGAAAGCCAATTACCAAATTTTTCTCTTCAACATTTAAGCTGCAATTGGGATGACTGACTGTTCCCTCATGACTTCCTAATCATGCCTGAAAGTCCTGCTCCCTTTTGGGGGAGGGACATACTAACTAAAGCAGGAACAACCAATTGTATAAATATGAGACAAGAACCTATTCTATCAGTAGATCAAGAAACTACAGAGTTAGTAAAACATATCACTTCTTTAGCTAAATTTCAACAAACCCTTAAAAACGTCCCCACTACATTTTCACATTCAACACTAGAACAGCTTTTTTCTCCTAGGGATCTAGTCATGATCAAAACTCTTCCCTCTAATTCACCTTCCCTAACCCCAAATTGGGAAGGTCCCTTTTCTGTTAATCTTGTCTTCTTCTACAGCTGTTAAAGTTATGGGAATGGATTCCTGGATACATTATTCATGAGTAAAATCCTAGAAAGCCTCCACCATCTACAGAAGCAGACAATGAAGAGAACCAACCAGTTTACCTATACTTGTGAGTCAAAGGAAAGTTTGAAGTTATTATTTAGAAAACAGCAAGAAAAAAGTTAATATAAGTTTCTTTCGGCGTCACTGAATTAATGCTTCTAACCTGACACTGTCCTACCTTTGCCTTTTACTGATCATACTAATCAGATTTATATTTTTCAGAAAGCTCATCAAGCCACAGTAAAGATGGTTCCTGTCCAAGACCTGATTCTATCCTGGACCCCTGAATCACTCTCCCTCCAGAGAAACCCTAACTGGCCCTGCTATCATTGCCCGATTCAGCAGGAAGCAGTTAGATCGAGTCTTCGCACTTTTTCCCTAACAGCAGTTAGAGTTTCTACTCAGAGAGGGAGAATTGATACAGGACAGGTGGCGCGGTGGTGCCCCAGCCAGCTCAGCCTAGCTGAGCTGGAGGACCTGCCGCCTCCACCTTGGCCATCTTGGTACGGTGGCAGCCGGCAGAGGAACCAGCAGGTGGGAGGGTAGGCAAGTGGGGAGGCCTCCCAGCAAGGGGGGGCCTCCCACCTCTACTGAGGCTCCAATAACCAAAGGGGCCGAACAACTGTTGGGGAGACACTGGGGCCTTGGTGTCTCCTTCCCTTTGCACTTATGAATGAATACAGAACCCCATTTCCTATGCCTGGGTCAATTTCATGTAAGTTTCCTAGGCCTCAATTCCATGAATGGACTGTGTCCATTCATTAATACATTCATTCACCTCATCCCAGCAGAAGGGACTGTGTCCATTTATTAATACATTCATTCACATTGCTCCAGCGGAAGGGACTGTCTCCATTCATTTCCTGGCCTCATCCATGCACCTATATATAACCGAGAGGGAGAGAGATGGGGAAAGAGACAGAGAAAGTTTTTCTCCCCGACTTGGGTTTTCTCTCCGGGAGCTTTAGTGTTTTCATATTCTTTTCTGTAAATAAATTCTGTCTTACCACTGATCTGTGGTCTGCAGATTTATTCTTCAAATCACCGAGACCAAGAATCTGAAATTCCAGTATGAGTAACATGATTCAATGATTCCAGAAACCTTAGACCAAGGAAGCCGAGATGGTGTAACATTCAGTATGATTTCCAAGGTCTAAGAACCTATGGGGTTAAAGGGAGGCTGTTGTAAATCCTGGAGGACAAAGGTTAGGTCTGATGAAAGTCTTATGAATTAGGCAGTGATGATAGATGCACAACATGTGAATATACTAAAAGTTCTAAAAATACTAAACCCAACTGAACTTTACACTTCAAAAGCGTAAATTTTTATGGTAGGTGAATTATATCTCAATTAAAAATGTGGAAACAGACATCACAGTATCTTGTATCTGTGCATGTCTGTATGTGTATTTGTATGTAGGTCTATTACAGAGATCTGAAATCTGGGACTCTGATAATTAACATTTGGAATCACCTTACCTGTAGGTGCTTGTGGAAGTTGTAGCAGCTAAAAACATTTCAAAATGATGTATAAAGAAAAAGTTTGAAATTTTAAGGTCTGAGCTTTAAGGATTATCCATAATTAATAGGAAAAAAAAAGAAAAAGAAGCAAGGAAACTTTCTACAAGAAATCTTACAGGAAATTTCACTATAGTCCCCTCCAAGTGTGATCCTTCATGAGAAATAATCAATATAGGACATGTCCTTGTGTATAATTCAATGAGCATATCTTTTCCACTTCTAAGTGTAACCTTGTTAACAGTATATTTAGATGAATTATTCATTCATCTGATGATTAAATTCCTAACAAACATCTACAGTGCATCTTCTTTGATCTACACAGTTTTCTATACACTCAAATTTAGGCTTAAAAAAATCACTGCCATTCATGGAGTTTACATTTTGGTGAGGGTGAACAAGCTATATGTCAATTGTCTATATTAAAAATCTACAGTGTTGGCTCAGGGCTTGTAGTTCAGGGGGTAGGGCGCAAGCTACATGTGTGCAAGAGAATTGCTTAAGCACAAAAGTTTGAGGTTTCTGTGAGCTGTAATGCCATGGCACTCTCCCCAGGGTGACAGCTTGAGACTCTGTCTCAAAAAAAAAAAAAAAAAAACAAAAAAAACTACTGTGTTTCAAGCGGTAATTAATGTTATGAAAAAATATAAAGACGAGAAATGGGTAAAGATACTGAGGCCATGATGGGAGAGGCTGGGGATTTACTTTCAAATGTACTTAAAAAAAGAGTATAATTTCAAATACAAGTGTCTAAGGAGGTCTAAATGGAAAGAAACATTTGATTAAAGACTCAGGGGTCATGATGGAGCAAGGAAAATGAGTGTTTGGGGAAAAAATTATGTCAGGCATAGGGAAAAAGGTATTAACTCCTTGTGGAAGGAATATGCATCTAATAAACTATAACTTGGAATAGAAACAGATTCTGTTTTTTATGAACTACTGTCTATAAAATTAATTAATCATTATTCAAAGTATTATCTTGTCATACTTTATTTGTATTTAGGTGAATCTGTTATTTGGGGTTCATAGATCATCAAATATAGGTTTTATAGTGGCCATTTTCTGAAGACTAGCATGTAAAATTTTACTTGGATCACCTGCTGCTTCAAGGTCACAGTTGGCCCTCCAGATCCCCAAGCATGACCGCTAAGCTGAATGTAAACTTCATAGAACCAATCCTAAGAGATCTGGATTCAGTCAAGGGGCTGCACTCAGAGATTCAGAAGGCCACTTATGGCCCCAAAGCCATAGTTTCCTGTCCACTTGTCTCACAATTCTCTCTCTGTCTCTCTCTTTCTAGGGGAGTGAGGAGTTTAAGGTATTAATTCTGCTGCATATTCCTAATTTACATTAGTGGCATTAAGATTTGTAATTTTCTACATCATCAAATAATAGGATTATACAATTCAATTTAAAAAAGAACATCACCTATACATGTAGAATAAACTTTCAACAATCCATAATGTATGAATTAAGAGCATTGGGCTAGTATTTTTATTAGTCTAAACAATACATTACTTGTCTTTGCTTGCATTCTTCATGAATCAATGTAATTTAATATAAAATTATAAAATATAAGGCTAATGCTGTTTTCACCAATTATTTTTCCTTTGGTGTTGAATAACAGAAACACTAACTTCTCATGTTTTAGGCAGCTATAAAAGAATGCAGGTAACTTATCTACAGCAAGTTTCTAAGGTAAAAATGATAAAGTAATTTGCTCCTGCAGATAGTTTTTAAGACACTTGTTTTTATATGTAAAATTAATTAAACAAGCAAGATCAAAAGTTGACACACAGACAATTTTATTTCTTTTGCCCAATGTAGCATATTATTTCTCTTTAAAAACAAGAATACTTGGGTGGCGCCTGTGGCTCAAGGAGTAGGGCGCCGGTCCCATATGCTGGAGGTGGCAGGTTCAAACCTAGCCCTGGCCAAAAACCACAAAAAAAAAAAAAAAGAATACTTCATTGTAATTTTCCCTTAATTTTCTCCTCTTAAAATATTTTAAAAGATCAGTTAAACATATCTAGCATTATGTGAAAATATTTTTTTCCTCCAGCAGTGATTTGTGTATAGGTCATATATTTTTGCATATCATATAAAACTCATTCTGTCTTAACCAGAAAGATTTTTCTATGATAAAACATGCTATAAGGAGTTTGAATTTTGCAAACACTAAAAAGACAATAACAATGACACTAAGTTGTAAAGCATAAGTATTTTCCATAATAATCTTGAAGATACTCCTGATGCAGAGGAAAAAATATAACTTCCATGACAAGTGTTTTTCTGATATTTGCACTGGAGAAACATAGCTTACTCAGACATCATTCTTCCATCATGCTTCATGATGATAACCACAATTAAGGTGGAATTCCATAACTAATTATGCATTTTAAAGGAAATTGAGTTTAGTTACTTAAAATGTTAAGGTGAAAGAAAAGGAAACCTAACTCCATTTGATGTAATTCTTTTTCCTGAGAATCAGTGGGAAGGCAAAGCAGGCTTAATTCCATTTTTTTTTGCTACATTTTATTGCAATAAAAAAAAAATACCTGTTCCAGTTGCCTCCCATTGCATGGTATTTTAAGTGTACCTGGTTAGAACTGTTAGAATTATTACTATTGTGTAGAAAGTCACTAAATACCCTTGTGACAACAACCCTCGTGATTTCACTTAACTGTTGTTTTCCTTTCTGTGATTATGTTTACTTCGCCCCTGGAAAATTTTTGCCTTATAAAAGTCAGAGCCTCAGACAACTTGGAGCTGCTCTCAGAAACCCCATGTTGGGACACTGAGGCAGTCCCCGGCTGGCTCTTCAATAAAAGGTCTCTTCTTTGATTCAACTTCTCTGGTGATGCGGTCTTTACGAGACTCTTGGGCATAACAAAAGAATATTATAACAACATTTTATCTACTTAAATATTCTTTTGTAAAAATTACCAGGTTCTTGCTAGCCAAATTCCTACTGACTAGCTGTTGGAAGACCTTAGGACTGAAGAGGTCATGATAGATATCCTTAAAATATTTTATTAGCTCATGTGAAAGACATAATATATAAGCACTACCACATTATCTTCTAGATTTATGGGTTTCGACCCTTTATAAACATCCTTATGACTATTTATTCAGGGCCCAAAAGCTCAATGAATGGCTTTTAATGGCTGTGTTGAGGGAAACATGTGCTTAATTAACATAAAATAAACAAAAAAAGTTTACTATGATCAGAAGATATTATTTCAGTTAGTTTTATGTTGCTTGAACAGCTCTCCTGTTCAAAATAAGAAAATAACTTATTTCATAAAAAAAAGTTATAAAAAGTCCATTTATATGACTTTGACACAGTAGGTAATATTTTCAGCATTGTATATCCATCATTATGTAAAGGTAATATAAGTAAATTTTTAAAAGCCTTTGCGTTATATAAATCATTTTAATATGATTTAAATTATAATTTCATTTTTAAACTTGCTTTATATTGCCACTAGATGGAGCCAGTAAACTTTACAATTTCTCTTAATACATTTTTGTCCTATATGTATATATTGATAAATTTTTAAACTAAAAATCCTGAAAATATTTCAACACCCAAAATTCTTAACTGTGTGCTGGGCATAAAAAATTAATTACCAATCTAACTAGTGGCAAGATATTAGTGCAAAAACAAAAAATTGTTACAACAGAAAACCTAAGTAATTTAAATGTATCAGGACAAAATATACAATTTATGAACAATCAGGAAAAAAGATAAACGATAATTAGCAATTATACCAATGTGTCAATGAATACTGAATTGTCTTGATAGAAATATATTAAATGTACCTACATATACCCCCATATATGTACTAAATTTTTAGCTACTGATATCAATTGCAAACTGGTAAAGTATAAATGAAACCTATTTTAAATGTTTCCATTTAAAAAATATTTCTAGTGACCAGCAATAATCAGTTAATTTGAAATTTGTGTTGGCATTTTATTTCTTATAATAGGCTTTATCTGGACCTTTATCAAGGACAAAATGAGGAAGCAATTAAGAAATAGAAAATGCATAGTGGTGCTCATAACAAACTTTTCTGATTTCATTTAGATTTAATTTTGTTCAATACATCTAATTCTCAGAATTAGAAACCCTGGTTGATAATATGCTCTATAAAAGAAAGAGCAAGTAGGAACAGTGTCAGGACAAAGTATAACATTCTTGAATATTTTTATAACTTCAATTTATAGGCTTGAAAACTGAGAGTTAAAAAATTCAATAGCTTTCTCCTAAACAAATAGCCTATAGAGCTCATTTCTGATCTGAAATACTGTGCTCTTAGTCCTTATTCAAATAAATAGCATGACTAAAATGTGGTGAGTAAGTGACAGTGTGAAAAACAATGAACCATAAAAAAACAAGTCTAGACCATTAATGGCCTTGAATAACATGGTAAAAAATTTTCCAGTGTTGATGATAATTGTAGCCACTATAATTAAACAAGGGGACACATGGAGAATATGAAGATTCAGAATTTAAAACAAATAAAGAAAAAGACAGATGGCAAAGAAGCACCATCTGTATTACTTTCCTAGGGCTGCCTTAACAGGGACCACACACTGGAGTCCTTAAAACAATAGAAAGTTATGTCTCACACTTATGAAAACTGGAAGTCCAAAATTACTTGGCACAGTAATTAGCACAACTGAGACTTTGAATCGAATCCCTTCTTATCTCTTCCTACCTTCTGAGGGTGGCCAGCAATCCCTGGCATTCCTTTGCTTGCAGATACATTGGTTCAGTCTCAACCTCCATAGGCACAAAGCCTTCTTTCTTCACATCATCTTACCTCTGTCCTGGTCTGTGTGTGTATCCGAATCACCCCCTTTTACTAGGACACCAGTCATGTTTGACTAGGATGCACACTAATAAGCTTACGGTGATTAACTGAAAAGATCTTACTTTCAAATAAAACCATGTTCAAAGTTAGTAGGTGTTAGGATTTCAACATATTGTAAGAAAAATGCAATTTGAATCACAAAACCATTGTCTTAGTCCATTTGTGCTGCCATAACAAAATACTCTGGATGGAATAATTTATAGGGAAAGCAATTGAGGTTGGAAAGTTCCAAATCAAGACACTGACCATTTTGGCATCTGGTAAAGTCCCATTTCTTATAGATGGCCATGTCTACGTGTCCTCACATATTGGAAGAGTGAGTAAAGGTGGAATGAAGAGCAAAGCATCTATCATCTCTTTTAGAAGGACATTAATCACACTCCTGAGGGCTCTGCACTAGTGACTTGATCATCCTCTAAAGGTCTCATTTGTTAATACTGTCATATTGTTGATTCAGTTTCAACATTCATACCATAAAACAACCTTTAAATAAAGAAACATTATTGTGTGATGCGTAGTGGAAAAAATCTACTCAAAGATGCAGATTTGATAAAGTTGATCAATGCTACAGATTTTTATTTTATTTTTTTTATGAAAAATTTGTCTCTTTAACTTTGTATAATACAAATAAACAAAAATATAAAGTTTTATTTCTCAAATACTATGGTTACTGTTTTATTAGTTTGTCACACTGTGAAGTGATAAAATTATGATTCTAGAATTTTATCAAAGGAAAACGATCGCCGATACGCAAACAATTAGTCAATACACATATGTGTATATAAATTAACAAGTATGCATTTGGAAAACAACTACTAATTTTTATAAATTAAGTACTGCTTGAGCTATAAAAATATTAGCATGTTCTGAAATTGAACTTTCAGTTTAATGGATAGTATGATAATTTATTTTATTTTTTTTTTTTATTAAATCATAACTGTATACAATGATATGATTATGGGGCATCATACACTCACTTCATAAACCATTTGACACATTTTTATCACAGTGGTTAACATGGCCTTTCCGGCGTTATCTCAGTTACTGTGCCAAAACATTTACATTCTACATTTACCAAGTAAATGCTACAGATTTTTAAATAAACAGTACGATTTTGAAGTCTTACTACTGACTTTAGCAGCAACGAGGCTGGCGATCCAGGCAAGAATTGTTTAAAGGAAAAGAGTAGTTCTAGTAGAACAAATTTTTATGAACTGATTATAAAAAGGTTTATTTTCTAAGGAATCTTTTTTTTAAATGGAAAACAATATTGTTGTTGCTTAATATGAGATAGATATATGCAATTTTAAATTGTTATATGAAAAAAGAGTAGAGAGAGCTTGTATTTATATGTTAAATATAAAAAATAAAATTCATTGACTGAGCATGCTGAGATGGTATTAGAGAATTTAAGTGAAAATGATTTTCTTTGATCAAGTCTTCACAGAACATTAGAAGAATTTTTGGCCCATTCCAATGCTGCATTTCAGTACAATAAGTATGATTATTTTTTGGAAATGAATGGTAAAATCAAACTTTAAATGGAAGTGAATCTTGGTAAGTACATGACTGAGAAAAGTGTTGAAGGTTTGAATTATAACTGTGCAGAAAGAATGAAATAGCTGAGGAAATAGAATATGATGCTTTAAGTGTCCAGCAGTAAGTGGCCATTTATTTATCAAGACCATAGTTGCACACAGTAACACAAGTATAGATTGGAAACGTCCCAAAATTAGAATAATGGCCATTTGGGCTCATTTGTAGTTATGTAACTGGTAAAATTATTGTGGAGACAAAGGTAAATAATAATGGATTATACACAATGACTGGTATAAATAAGAAGGAAAATATAAAAGTAAAAATACACAGACTCTGTAATTCTATAAAATCAGTCCATGTTACTCTCTGAATGATTAAAAAACTACTTAGAGACATGTATTACAATTTAAATATTTTAAATATAAAAATAAGTAGATGTATCAAAGTGAAATTTTGATTTTATCTTAAAATGCCTACGTAATTAACTTGATCCTTGACTTACAGATTTAGTTCCATAAAATTATAAATGAAAATAAATAAAGGTTTAGCACTTGTAACTCTATGATATGGATAACTATGGAATATTTGATTTTTTTTTGAAAATGATATATCAGGACAATACTCAGAGACAATATTGAATAATGTCATTTTAAATCAGTATTTACAGTTGTATGGTGACATATGTAAAGATATGTAACATTTTCGTAGGCCTCTCAGAGTATGTAAAAATAACCTACATCAATCATAGTCATAATAGTGAGAGGATCTCACAGGCTAAAGCTGAACAAGTTAATGGGCTCTTGTTAATGGGCTCTTTGCATCCTCCTTTGAGAGTTGTTTTTTTTTTTTTTTCTTTTTGATGTAAATGTCAGCAACCTAGAAATTGACCTCAGCACACAAAAGCTTAGCACTGGAGGTGAAACTTCATTTTTTTTAGTTAAATTTGTAATTATGTCTAAGCATCCAGAGATAAGAACACGAGTAGAGTAAGGGGCAAACTCATCATTATCGCTTGTGACCTACCCTGTCACTTAGGAACTATAGAATTAATTATGAAATCAGGATATGCTTGTCAAGATGGATTGTTCACAGGTCAAAGAAAAGAAAAATACAGAGAAGTTTGCTATAAATGATAAGGAATAAAAATGAAAACATGAAAAATAAACAAAGAGATAGCTAAATAAACTCCATTTAGTTTGATGGTAATAGAAAGCAGGGGAGCAAGGGCTATTCATTTTTGGTTAGGTATTTTTCAAACCCAAACAAAAAATTTAAAACGCAGGGCCTTTAAATAAAATATTGTTTCAGTAACTGTGCAGAGCTCAAATGAAAATAAAACCCATTCTTTATTTTTTTAAATTCTCAATTCATGAAATATAAATCCTTCTATATTTAATTCATTCATTTAACAGAGCACTCTAAAAAAAATGTTGGAAGTTTAGTGTTAAAAGAATAAAGAATTATTCCTTTTTTTTTTTTTTTTTTTAGCACTTATGACTCCTACTGTAACAAATGCTATATTGTAAAATGTGCTCTTGTATTTAAAGAATTCATGTTTTTGGTCCAAACTTTCAGAAAAACGCCCAAGGAGAAGCTGGCTGTCAGCCAGGAAAGACCACATGTGGGGTAGGCTGACTCCCCCACTCAGCGGCAGCCCACCTTGCCAGCGCCCACCACCATCCCCTCCCCTGATTGCAGCCCATGGCAGAGGCTGTTTTAGCCCACTCCCACTGGATTCTGTATTCTCCCAGACTGGAGCCCCATTGATCTAGTGGGCTAGGTGGGACGCCTGCTGGGCTCCCCTGCTCTGGAGCCATACCTACCCATGTATACTTCATATCCTTATTTTTCTCTCAAAAATTTTTGGGAAAAAGTACACATTATATACAGCAAAACACGTAATACAAAACATAATGCACTAGCTCAAATAAAAAACAAATGGTTATGACCTATACTGAAAATCCACAGGTGCAGTTGAGTTATTTACAAATGGATTAGAGTGTAAGTCCATTTTTCTATGGTTCTGATGGATGCCAAAGATGTGGTTGTGGCAGCTCTAGGTCTCACATCTGCATACTCTACTATCATAAGTACGTGAAGGCTGTTCTTTCCAATACCAATCCTGTTCTCCATTCTGATTGTTTCAACCTGAGCCAGTGATTATAGGCCCTTGATTCACTTCAATTTTTCTTTTCTTTTTTTTTTTTTTTTTTGCAGTTTTTGGCCAGGGCTGGGTTTGAACCCACCACCTCTGGCATATGGGGCCAGTGCCCTACTCCTTTGAGCCATATTCTAAACCCAAATATCTCTCCTCCTAGAGGGAGGGGTAAATTTAGTACTACTGTTAGGGGAATTTCTTCTTCAGTAGGTCCCACAGATCAGTGGTAAAACATAATTTATTTTACAGAAGAGAATACAGTGAGAGCACTAGAGCTTTCTGACAGAGGGAAAAATCCAGGTTGGAAAAAATCTCCCTGAGTCCTTTGTCTGGGAGATATATATATAGCCCAGCATATAAATGGATATAGTACCTTACATACCCAAGCCTAGGAAACTCACATGTAATTGACCAGGCCTGGGAAATGGGAGGATTCCCTGTTAGATCATAAGTGCAAAGGGGAGGGAGACAGAGACTGAAGGGACATCATGGTGCTCCCTGAGCTGGCAACCTGGAGGTGTCCCCCAGCAGTTGTCCAGCCTGTCTGGCCACTGGAAACTCCAGCGGCCCACCTTGCCTGTCCTCACTGGTTCCTCTGCCCTGCCACACACTAACACCACCTGCCCTGTATCACTACTTGGATTGTATTCTCCACAACTGTAATGAGTCAAATGGTTGTGGGGTTATGAAGCCAGAAATGAAAATTTTGCAATTTTTTTTTTTTATTTTATTGATGATTCAGAACAGAAGAGAGTTAGCAGTGATTTACCCAGGGCCTTGGAGGGTGCAATTTCTGCCTCAGTGATACAGGACAGGTGGCGCCATAGCTCTGGGTGTTCGTGTGGGGGCAGCCAGCAGAGGAACCAGCAGAGTGAAGAATAGGCTGAGGGGCTCCAATAACCGAGGGCCCTTCAGGGAAGACACCAGAGCCTTGTTGTCTCCTTCCTGGTGCATGTCTGGCTAAGGGGGAAACCCCATATTTTCTAGGGCTGGTCAATTTCATGGTCTGGTCAATTTCATGTAAGTTTCCAAGGCCTGAGAGTTCCAGCCCCTGCTGCTAAATGGAAGGCTGAATGTCACTTTAGAGGACCCACAAATGTAACAATTGAGTTCCAGCCCCCTGCTACTAAATGTAAGGCTAACTGTAACTTTAGAGGACCCACACCCTAAATGTAACCATTGAGTTCCTGCAAAATAACTCCCTGTGACTGTATATATCCCTGAGCAGAGAGCCCTGGGACAGACAGGGATCAAGAGAGCTTGTTCCTGGACCTGGGTCCTCTCTGCCAGGAGCTTTGGTATTTTTCGTATTTTTTGTCTCTGTAATAAATCCTGTTTTACCACTGTAGAGGATGCCAAGAGCCAGACAACCTCTGAGCAAGATAATTTGATTCATCTGCAGGTGCTCCTTACAGAGAAAGAGCCTGAGCCCATGGCATCCTTAGGCACATAGTCATTGTCTAATACTCCCCTCACCTGTCTTGTAATGTCTTAATAAAAGGCTACTATGGAGGTTGCTCGGGGCTACCCTGCAATCAAAGTTAGCCCACCTCCTGCAAGCTTGTACTTCTAATACACATCACGCCTGGTTCCTTCCTGTGGTGATCGAGACTAGGGCCATAGGGACCACCTAGGGGCTGCGACATCTGGAGTATCCAGTAGGATCCAGAAGGACAAAACAGGACACCAAGGATGTGGACCAAAGGGTAAAGTGACACTCGGAAGTAAGTGAGGCCTTTGGTAGAAAGTCGAAGTATGTCCAAAGGGAAACTCTGCTCAGGGCAAGTGGGACCTTTGGCCAATCTAGAATCTAGGGAACCTCTTTCGGAATAAGTGAGGTCTTTCATAAATAAGCAAAGACATTTAGAGAAAACAATGGGTAACTTCCTGTTTGGGGAGTCAGAAGAATTAGAAACTGAGGAAGAAGGTGATGTTCAAACAGAATTTGAAAGTGAGGGGAATAGTGAGGTTCAGAGAAAAGCTGGACCTAAGGAGAACTGGGAATGAAGAGCATATGATACAGACACAAATAAGCAAGGAATTATCTCTGTGGCCATTATGGTTGCTCAGATCAGACAATTGCATGACCAGGTAAATAGTCTCACAGTCAGAAATGCCAATTTTGAGCACCCAATATTGCCCTCAGCACCTCCCTATGTAGATGAACCACCTGTGACTTCTATTATGAAGGTTGTGTTAGAAGGACATAAAACTGGTGATTTTAAGTAAGAAGACACTTTGGGGCTTTTTCTGGTTACGGTCACTGATATTCCTCCTGATCCGCAACATCCTTAAGGGGGCCAACATTTTGATCACCATATGATCACCTTTGTGGTTATGGAAGATTTTAAACAGGCCATAGCACAGTATGGTATGCAATCCCCATTTTCTAGAGGTCTGTTACAGGGGCTTGCACAAGAGCAGCGGTTCATTCCTTATGACTGGGACATGATAACCAGAACTGTTCTTGAGTCTGGACAGTATTTACAGTTAAAAACCTGGTGGAAGGAGGAGGCTGACCTGACGAGTCGCCAAAACCAGCAGAGAGGAGTCCCTGTAACATCAGAACAGCTCACTGGTTCTGGCCAGTGGCTGGGGATTTCCAATCAACTTCAGTATGATGACATAGCCATTGTCCAGACAAGGCTGTGTTCTCTTAGGACCTGGGAAAAGGTTCAAACTCCTGGAGATATCTCTAAATCTTTTATTAGGATAATGAGACTTTCTAGCCCGACTAAAAACTGCAGTCCATAAGGCCGTTGCCCAGCTGGAGCTCAGAGACATGCTATTTCAAACTTTAGCTTTTGAGAATGCTAACTCTGAGTGTCAAAAGGCCTTGTGACATTTGAGAGTACAAAATGCTTCCTCAGAGGAATATATACAGGCGTGTGCTGAACAGAATTCCACAAGGGTAATTTACTTGCTGCCACTTTAAAAGAAGGGGTCAGTCCATACTATCCTAAGTGTCATAACTGCGTAAAATTGGGACATAGAAGAAAAGCTCAATTTTCTGAATCTCAGCAACAACAGAAAGACAGCTGCAGAACGCCATTGAACATCTTTCATTCATCTACCATCTTCTCCAATACAACAATGTATTTTTTATAGAAAACCTGGAGGGGAGACAAGATGGCGGACTGAAGCCAGCTTTCAACAAAGGCTCCCGTCCAGAAGGAGAGTTAAGGGACAGGAATTTAGTAAGTATCCTGGTGGACTTGAGCCTCACCAAGAGAGAAGGTTGAAGAACGCACATCAACACCGCTGAGGCAAGTTGTGATCACAAGGACGCAAACAAAAGGTACAAAATCCACCACCAAGCGGACGGGAGTCCCCCTCCCCCATGAGACCGGCTCTGGAGCCCCACAATTGAACAAGCGGGCAGAAATTAAAGCCCCTCCCACTACACTCCACGGGAGAGACCTTCTAAAAACTGGACCTACCTCCCCTACTGGGGTGCCGTGGTGTTCTCCTGCCGGACATAGGGCTGAATAAAACTTTGGGAATCCTTTGCCGGCAACCCTGAATCCCCGGCGCTCCCCTCCCGCCCACTGAGGTCTGGAGGCCTGTCCCCCAGGACTTCGGATCCTTGGGTGATTTCTCAAGGGGAGTGGACAGTCCCCGAGTTGCGACTAGTCAGCATTGACTCTGAGGCGCGCTGAGTGAGGAGAGGGCACCGGGCTGAGGGGGAGTCACGCCTCGCGGCACTTCCCTGAGGTGCAGTGCACCAACCCTCCCCGGGCATAGGGAGCCCAAGACTGAATCAGACTCTGGCCTCCCCGCTGAGAGCTGAGAGCCCCGACTCTCACTCGGGGTCTGAGGGCCTATCCCCCAGGAGTTCGGCTCCTTGGGTGATTTCTCGAGGGGAGTGCACAGTGCCTGAGCTGCGTCAGGTCAGCGCTGACTCTGGGATACGTGAGCGAGGAGAGGGCACTCTGCTGAGGGGAAATCAAGCCTTGGCGGCACTTCCCTGCGGTGCAGTGCAGGAGCCCTCCCCGGACCGTAGTATTGCGTGAAACTGAATGAAACTCTAGCTTCCCCCCGCCCCACTCCCAATCCGGGTCTGGGGGCCCATCCCCCAACTGTTCTGATTCTTGGGGGATCTCTTAAGGGGTGTGGACACAGCACAAACTGTGGCCGCTCAGTGCTGACTCTGGGGCGCGGGACAGAGGAGAAAAGGGTCGCCTGAGTGCCCACACCAGAGCAGCAGTTCCCTGGAGGTAGATCAACAGCCGTTTTTTCTTTAACGGCAGAACGCTCACTTCTGGATATTCTGAGGCCACACCCCCTGTCTCCCTGGGCAACCAGAGGAGGCCACCGGTGACACGGCTCACAAACCCGGAAGCCTCCAGGGCGGGGCCGACCCAGAGAGGTGTTCAGACGCAATTCTCCAGCAGCAAGGACTTTTGAACTCAAAACAGCCCGTCTCCTGTAGGCGACGACAGGAACAGAGACAGAACCTCACAAAGTTGTCTGTTCTGTTCTGTTCTGTTAGCAGCATGCATCAGGGACGGGGCTAAGCCTGAGTGAACACCTCCTTCCCATCACCTGCATCAAACACCCAAAGAGGTCAGGCCCCATCTTCTCCTGCTAGATAGTGGCAGTCTGCGGAGGCCTGGCAGACTTCCTCGCGATTCAGGCAGGTGCAAACCCCTGGAGTGTCTGTTCACTGCAGGCAACTGGGTTAGCCATCTGCAGAGATACCAGTGACTGGGTCCGACGGAGGGGCAAAGTGGGGAAGGAGACGTCAACCTTCCCAGACTGCTCTGTTTGCAGGGTGGCTCCTTCTGACTCCACGCTGCACTGGGGTGAGCTGTCTCAGAGGAGTCACCAGGCCCCTGTGATCCAGTTCCCAGAGACCTCTTGAACCCTTCAACCCGAGACAAGTGCCGATTGAGACAGTTGATTCGGACCTTTTGAACTGGGCTAATAGACTGAGGACTTTTCAGGTGGTGCCCTGGGTGTGCGATTGTAGGAAGGTTTGATTCTCCTTTTCCAACTGGGGCCAGAGGTGGGCAGGCGGGGTGACTTAATTGCTGATTTTTCCACACAGCTGAGACTTCAAGCCAGAGTAGAAGTTGCAATAGGATCGAACAGAAACCAGCTGAAAACAAGACAGAACCACTTTGCTCCACCACACCAGACAGGGCCCCAGTTTCTCAGGCCACAACACTGTACGGGCCCTCGATAAAACCCCAGGGGAAAAACCAAAGGGAGTAAACCATGGGGCGGAATCAGCGGAAAAACTCTGGTAACATGAATAACCAGAATAGATCAACCCCCCCAAGAAAAGATACGGCAGATGTGATTGAAGATCCCATTCATAAACAACGGGCTGAGATGTCAGAAGTCGAATTCAGAATTTGGTTTGCAGACAAGATTAATAAAATGGAATTAGGAATTCGAGGAGAAATTCAAAAACTGTCTCAAGAATTTAACGAATTTAAAGACAAAACCACCAAAGACTTAGACACACTGAAACAAGAACTTACAGCCCTCAAAGATATGAAAAATACAGTAGAATCCCTCAGTAACAGAATGGAGCAAGCAGAAGAAAGGATTTCTGACATTGAACATAAAGTCTTCGAACGCTCCCAATCTCTCAAAGAGGAAGAGAAATGGAGAGCAAAAACGGATCACTCACTCAGAGAGCTCTCAGATAATTCGAAAAAAAATAACATAAGAGTTATAGGAATTTCGGAGACTGATGAAGTGGTAGCCAAGGGCACAGAGGCCCTTCTACATGAAATTATGAAAGAAAATTTTCCAGACATGCCCAGAGAATCTGAAATTCAGATAGCAGACAGCTTCAGAACCCCAGCACGATTCAACCCCAATAAGCCATCTCCCAGACATATCATAATTAGCTTCACTAAAGTTAACATGAAAGAGAAGATTCTCAAAGCAGCCCGGCGAAAGAAAACTATAACGTACAAAGGTAAGAATATTAGAATAACTGCAGATCTCTCTGCTGAAACTTTTCAAGCAAGAAGAGGCTGGTCATCAACTTTTAATCTCCTAAAGCAAAAAAACTTTCAACCCAGGATCTTGTATCCAGCTAAACTGAGTTTCATCTATGATGGAGAAATTAAATACTTCAATGACATTCATATGTTGAAAAAATTTGCCATAAGTAAACCAGCTCTTCAGGATGTTCTCAGACCTATCCTCCACAATGACCAACCCAATCCTATACCACAAAAGTAAACTCAATCAGAAACTTTGGATCAAACTCCAACTTCCACACTGGCGAAAGGATTAAAAATGTCCACTGGACCTTTGAAAAACTCGATACCCAAAATTCCACCAGACTTATCCTTACTCTCCATCAATGTGAATGGCTTAAACTGTCCTCTAAAGAGGCATAGGTTAGCTGACTGGATACAAAAACTCAAGCCAGATATTTGTTGCATACAAGAGTCACATCTCAACTTAAAAGACAAATACAGACTCAGGGTGAAAGGATGGTCATCCATATTTCAGGCAAATGGTAATCAGAAAAAAGCAGGTGTTGCAATTTTATTTGCAGATACAGTAGACTTTAAACCATCAAAAGTAAGGAAGGACAAGAATGGTCACTTCATATTTGTTAAGGGTAATACTCAATATGACGAGATCTCAATTATTAATATCTATGCACCCAACCAGAATGCACCTCAATTTATAAGAGAAACTCTAACAGACATGAGTAACTTGATTTCCTCCAGCTCCATAATCGTTGGAGATTTCAACACTCCCTTGGCAGTGTTGGATCGATCCTCCAGAAAGAAGCTGAGCAAAGAAATCTTAGATTTAAACCTAACCATCCAATATTTAGATTTAGCAGACATCTACAGAACATTTCATCCCAACAAAACTGAATGCACATACTTCTCATCAGCCCACGGAACTTACTCCAAAATTGATCACATTTTAGGTCACAAGTCTAACCTCAGTAAATTTAAAGGAATAGAAATTATTCCATGCATCTTCTCGGACCATCATGGAATAAAACTTGAATTGAGTAACAACAGGAATCTGCATACCCATACAAAAACATGGAAGTTAAATAACCTTACGCTGAATGATAGCTGGGTCAGAGATGAGATTAAGAAAGAAATCACCAATTTTTTGGAACAAAATGACAATGAAGACACAAGCTATCAGAACCTCTGGGACACCGCAAAGGCAGTTCTAAGAGGGAAATTTATAGCACTGCAAGCCTTCCTCAAGAGAACGGAAAGAGAGGAAGTTAACAACTTAATGGGACATCTCACGCAATTGGAAAAGGAAGAACATTCCAACCCCAAACCCAGTAGAAGAAAAGAAATAACCAAAATTAGAGCAGAATTAAATGAAATTGAAAACAAAAGAATAATACAACAGATCAATAAATCAAAAAGCTGGTTTTTTGAAAAGGTCAATAAAATAGATAAACCTCTGGCCAACCTAATCAGGAAAAAAAGAGTAAAATCTCTAATATCATCAATCAGAAACAACAAAGACAAAATAACCACAGACTCATCAGAAATCCAAAAAATCCTTAATGAATATTACAAGAAACTTTATTCTCAGAAATATGAAAATCTGAAGGAAATAGACCGATACTTGGAAGCACGCCACCTTCCAAGACTTAACCAGAATCAAGTGGAAATGTTGAACAGACCCATATCAAGTTCAGAAATAGCATCAACTATACAAAACCTCCCTAAAAAGAAAAGCCCGGGACCAGATGGTTTCACGTCAGAATTCTACCAAACCTTTAAAGAGGAATTAGTACCTATATTACTCAACCTGTTCCAAAATGTAGAAAAAGAAGGAAGACTACCCAACACGTTCTATGAAGCAAATATCACCCTGATCCCCAAACCAGGAAAAGACCCAACAAGAAAAGAAAATTATAGACCAATATCACTAATGAATATAGATGCAAAAATATTCAACAAGATCCTAACAAACAGAATCCAGCAACACATCAAACAAATTATACATCATGACCAAGTTGGTTTTATCCCAGGGTCTCAAGGCTGGTTCAATATACGTAAATCTATAAATGTAATTCAGCACATAAACAAATTAAAAAACAAAGACCATATGATTCTCTCAATTGATGCAGAAAAAGCTTTTGATAATATCCAGCATCCCTTCATGATCAGAACACTCAAGAAAATTGGTCTAGAAGGGACTTTTCTTAAACTGATAGAGGCTATCTACAGCAAACCCACAGCCAATATCATATTGAATGGAGTTAAATTGGAATCATTTCCACTCAGATCAGGAACCAGACAAGGCTGCCCATTGTCTCCATTGCTTTTCAACATTGTAATGGAAGTTTTAGCCACCGCAATTAGGGAAGAAAAGGCGATCAAGGGTATCCATATAGGGTCAGAAGAGATCAAACTCTCGCTCTTCGCAGATGATAAGATTGTGTATCTGGAAAACACTAGGGACTCTACTACAAAACTCCTAGAAGTGATCAAGGAATACAGCAGCATCTCAGGTTACAAAATCAACATTCATAAATCGGTAGCCTTTATATACACCAACAACAGTCAAATTGAAAAAGCAGTTAAGGACTCTATCCCATTCACAGTAGTGCCAAAGAAGATGAAATATTTGGGAATTTACCTAACAAAAGACGTGAAAGATCTCTATAAAGAGAACTATGAAACTCTAAGAAAAGAAATAGCTGAAAATGTTAACAAATTGAAAAACATACCATGCTCATGGCTAGGAAGAATCAACATTATAAAAATGTCCATACTACCCAAAGCAATATATAATTTCAACGCACTCCCTATTAAAGCTCCACTGTCATATTTTAAAGATCTTGAAAAAACATTACTTCGTTTTATATGGAATCAGAAAAAACCTCGAATAGCCAAGACATTACTCAGAAATAAAAACAAAACAGGAGGAATCACACTACCAGACCTCAGACTTTACTACAAATCGATAGTGATCAAAACAGCATGGTATTGGCACAAAAACAGAGAAGTAGATATCTGGAATAGAATAGAGAACCAAGAGATGAATCCAGCTACTTACCGCTATTTGATTTTTGACAAGCCAATTAAAAACATTCAGTGGGGAAAAGATTCCCTATTTAACAAATGGTGCTGGGTGAACTGGCTGGCAACCTGCAGAAGACTGAAATTGGACCCACACCTTTCACCATTAACTAAGATAGACTCTCATTGGATTAAAGATTTAAACTTAAGACATGAAACTATAAAAATACTAGAGGAGAATGCAGGGAAAACCCTTGAAGAAATTGGTCTGGGTGAGTATTTCATGAGGAGAACCCCCCGGGCAAATGAAGCAGCTTCAAAAATACACTACTGGGACTTGATCAAACTAAAAAGCTTCTGCACAGCTAAGAACACAGTAAGCAGAGCAAGTAGACAGCCCTCAGAATGGGAGAAGATATTTGCAGGGTATAACTCTGACAAAGGTTTAATAACCAGAATCCACAGAGAACTCAAACGCATCAGCAAGAAAAAAACAAGGGATCCCATCGCAGGCTGGGCAAGGGATTTGAAGAGAAACTTCTCTGAAGAAGACAGGCGCACGGCCTTCAGACATATGAAAAAATGCTCATCATCTTTAATCATCAGAGAAATGCAAATCAAAACTACTTTGAGATATCATCTAACTCCAATGAGACTAGCCTATATCACAAAATCTCAAGACCAGAGATGTTGGCGTGGATGCGGAGAAAAGGGAACACTTCTGCACTGCTGGTGGGAATGCAAATTAATACATTCCTTTTGGAAAGATATATGGAGAACACTCAGAGATCTAAAAATAGATCTGCCATTCAATCCTGTAATTCCTCTGCTGGGCATATACCCAGAAGACCAAAAATCACAACATAACAAAGATATTTGTACCAGAATGTTTATTGCAGCCCAATTCATAATTGCTAAGTCATGGAAAAAGCCGAAGTGCCCATCGATCCACGAATGGATTAATAAATTGTGGTATATGTATACCATGGAATACTATGCAGCCTTAAAGAAAGATGGAGACTTTACCTCTTTCATGTTTACATGGATGGAGCTGGAACATATTCTTCTTAGTAAAGTATCCCAAGAATGGAAGAAAAAATACCCAATGTACACAGCCCTACTATGAAACTAATTTGGGACTCTCACATGAAAGCTATAACCCAGCTACAACTTAACAACAGGGGGAAGTGGGAAAGGGGGGGGTGGGTAGAGGGAGGGGAATCGGTGGGATCACACCTGTGGTGCATATTACAGGGGTATTTGCGAAACTTGGTAAATGTAGAATATAAATGTTTTGGCACAGTAACTGAGATAACGCCGGAAAGGCTATGTTAACCACTGTGATAAAAATGTGTCAAATGGTTTATGAAGTGAGTGTATGATGCCCCATAATCATATCATTGTATACAGTTATGATTTAATAAAAAAAAAAAAAAAAAAGAAAACCTGACATGTCAGAGTGGAAGCCTGGTTATGTACTGCATTGGAGTTGAGGTTTTGCCCATATTATTACAGAACATCAAGAGAAGCAATACTTAGCAGCCTGCTGGATTAAGCCTTGACACGAGCAGGACACCTTGCCAACACCTTAACAAATTTATTTTCACTAACTTTTCTTTTATTCACAGGATTTTTGAATAGGTAATTTCATAATAGAGAAACCCTGGATCAATCTCCTCTGTGGGAACTCTAGCTGCCTCTCCCATATCATATCCATCTTCAGCGGGAAGCAGTTAAGAATGGTCAGTGTCCTATTTCCCTAAGAGGCAGTTAGAATTTCTATGCAGAGTGGGAAGATTGATACAGGATTTCATTATTTTGGACTGAATAACAAGCCCCAGTTAAGCTTAGTATACATCTTCTAAACCTTTGAAGGGTAAGACAACAAAGACCTCGAACAGCAGGCTTGGAGGTGATGCTAAATACTGGTATCGGCCAAGGTAAGAGAATTTCACTTGTTGGATTTATATCTGTTTCAGTTGGGCACCTGGTCTTAAAGTTATACTGCTCTCTGGAAAGGGTCTGAGGTCAGTAAAACCCTTTCCCCACCTAACATAACTTCAGTGGTAGTTAATACTTCCCATGGAAGCGTCATAGGCCCTATGGGTCATCCTGTAGCACGTAGTTGGGTGGGATATGTTTTCCCCTATGCCTAGTTTGGCTAAAATAGTTTCCCTTATACCGGGATTAGTCCTGTTGGTATAATTCTGTGTTATGCTTATATGCCCTTTTGTTTCTTTTACTTAGTGGGAAGGAAAGCTCCTTGGTGAGGAGAATGGCTAAAATAACCAACAACAGATTTTCTCCCTTGCCTATCCAGAAATGTCTTTAATACACTAGAGGGGGGAAATGTAGAGGACACCAAGAGCCAACCTCTGAGCAAGATCATTTGTAGCTGGGGGGCAGACCCTCGGGCGATTCATCCACAGGTGCTCCTACAGAGAAAGAACCTGAACCCATGGCGATCCTTAAGCATGTAGTTATTGTCTAATATTCCCCTCAGCTGTCTTGTACTGTCTCAATAAAAGGCTGCTATGGAGGTTGCTCAAGGCTACCCTGCAATCAAAGTTAGCCTGCCTCCTGCAAGCTTGTACTTCTAATCAATTTCACGCCTGGTTCCTTCCTGTGGCAATTGAAACCAGGGCCATAGGAACCACTAGGGGCTGCGACATCCCAATAATATGTGGTCCATGGATTCATTCTTCAAAGGTGAGATCAAGAACCCTGAACTCCAGAATCACATTTGGCCACCACGAAGGGACTGAAGAAAAAATTCCGGTATCATCAGGAGTAAGTAAAAGGAAGTACATTGCCCCTAAATAATTTAAAAACAGTAATGAAGCCAACTTAAAATAGTTTTATCTTTTATTATACCTGTGCTCTGGTAATTCTAAACAATGCCACTGATAAAGTATCATTTATAAAGAATAAGTTTTGGTCTACCTAAATTTTATTTTAACACATGCACATCTGTATACACAGAGAGTGTTGAATAATACATACACATTTTAAGAAAGGGAAAAATATTGTATTAAAATTATAGTATTCAACATATACCCATAACAAAAGATGAATACAAAAGTTATGTGTGACTTCCAAAATTACATAAAGTGCTCCAAGTGGTTACCATCAGTGTCCAAACACTTGTGATTATGCTTAACTACTGTCTGAGCAATGTTGACCAAAGTGTCCACTTGTATTGTTGCACATGCTGGTGATGCTAGCATTCACTTGAGTAATGATGTTACAGGATCAGTGAATTGACACCAATAGATTCTCACCAAAGATTACAGGGAAAGGAATTTTATTTTAGCTGGTAGAAGGATGGCAGATTAGAATCCAAAAGGGCCAAGCTCCCTCATCAGCTCTATTCGAAGGAATTCCCATATTATTTCTCACTGGAGGTGTCAAATCATATGCAGGATTTACAGAAGTGGAAGCAAGCAGCAAGTGTTAATTCCAAGGAAGCTAAGTTTTATAAATTCTTAAGGGGTGGCTTTCCATGAGGAGGACCTTGCAAGTGTGTCCTTGGGTTTCTCTGAGAAACCTTTGTTTTTTTTTTAGAGTTTACTTTTCCAGGGTATCCTCCCTCAATGCCATCTTTTGAAGGAATGTCATAGCACACATGTCTACCATTATTCAACTGAATATCTAAAAATAATACATAGATAACATCTCTTAGAATGTGTATACATGTATTGGTACCTCCAGTATATACAATACACACACACACACACACACACACAACCACAAACTTCCGTGTGAACATATGGACCATTTCCATTAACTCTGAAAGTTTTCTTATATTCTAGTCATTTCCTTTTGAACCACAGAGGCAAACACTGCCATAAGTTCTGTTAACATAGAATAGTGTTGCTTGTTATTTAAATTCATGTTAGTGTAATCATACAGTGTGTACTCTTTCATGTCTGGTTTCTTGTGCTGAATATAATATTGTTCAATATCAACATTTGTTTCATTGAGTGCTGAGTAATATCCCATTGCATGAATATGGCATAATGTGTTCTTTCATCTTTTCTTTATGGATAATTTGTTTTCCCCTAGTTTTTGTCTATTATGAATAAACTGCTATAAGCATTCGTTTATGATCATTTTTGTGGACATACTTTCATTTCCTTTGAGCAAGCAAAACTAAATTGTGAAACTGCTTGGCCATTAAAAGAGGTTTATTTTCAATTTATAAAAAAAAAAAAAAAAAAAAAAAACTACCAAGAGTTTTTCAAAGTAATTTCATAATCAACACCCTTAAATATTATGTGAGAGTTCCAGTTGATCCACATCTTTGTTGGCTCTTGTTATTGGCAATCTGTTCATATTGAGCCATCCTTCTGGTTTGTATGGCTACTTTATTGCTGTTTAAGTATGTATTTTTCTAATCATTAATGAAAAATTTAGTTCAGACATTTTCATATCTGCATTCTGTAGAGTCATTTCTCATGTAAAATAAAAATTTATCATATTTTGTAACTAAGATTTATCATATTTAAAATAAGAATGAAAAAATAAAAAATAAAATGAATCTCCCCTCCCCTCCCAAGGGATATTCCTTATCAGGATGTTCACTTCTTTATTCCTCGTTGCTTGAACAACATTCTGAGGCTTTAATCAAATATCTTTGATATTATAATTCGTTTGTTTACTCATGAGTTTTAGATTGTCAGGGGTAAAAATGGGACCTGTGAGCATTTTCCTGCTATCTTCATTCTTTTGACATTTCTTCCTTTCATTTACTAATTATTATATGTTAAAAAGTTTTAACTCCAGGTTCTTTTTAATTGCTATTTGGATCTCCTTTATTTTAATCATTTGGATATTTATATGTTCCTTCCACCTGTTCCATTTTACTACATATGTTAATTCTCTTTAAATTTTTGCTTCTTAACTATTCTGTTAAAAACAGCAAGTTTTAGGATATTGAGGGTGGAGGATGGCTTGAAACCATAGTTTGACACTAGTCTACGTAACATAGTGGGACACCATGTCTACAAAAAATAAAAGTAGCAAAATGGAATAATTGTAGACCCCTTATACATTTGTATTTTGTAAAAATACAGACACTTATTGCCTGCAGATACAGTGTATATTTTTTTTCTTTCTTTCTTTCTTTTTTTTTTTGAGACAGAGCCTCAAGTTGTCACCCTGGATAGAGTGTCGTGGCATTACAGTTCACAGCAACCTCCAACTCCTGGGCTTAAGTGATTCTCTTGCCTCAGCCTCCCAAGTAGCTTGGACTACAGGTACCCACCACAACACCCTGCTACTTTTTGGTGTAGTTATCATTGTTGTTTGGCAGGTCCACACTGGTTTTGAACCTGCCAGGTCTGGTGTATGTGGCTGGCACCCTAGCCACTTGAGCTACAGCACTGAGCCTTTTTTATTTCTTGTTACTCTCCCTGTCACTAAATTGGCATTCCAGTTTAGATTCCATCCTATTTTTTCTATGCTGTGTCCCAATCCATCGTGCAGAAGCTCAATATATATTTATGGAATGGAACAAATGCATTTGTAATTGAATACATGCTTGTTCAGTTACATTTATTCTCAAAATGACAGTGGCCTTTTGACTTGATGGCACTATGCTGCAGCACTCTAGATACCCTCAGTCCCACATGCTTCTACCCTGAGATCTTCTCAGAGGCACAAAGATTCATACATTCCATTCAACTTTATCTAGTATATGGAATTAGAAGTGGTGATAAAGTGTAGATAGGGCCTACATTTATATTTGAGCCAATAAAAATATTCTAATGAGAAAAATCTTTCCAGGTTGTATGGCTTTCTAGGTGTTAAAAAATAAATTGTGCCCCCCACAAAGGTAATATGTTGAAGCATTACATCCTCCACATGATTGTATGTAGATAGGAGCTTACAGAGGAAATTAAAAGTGAATGATGTCATAAGAGCAGGGCCCTAATCTGATAGGACTGGTGTGGCTTGTTAGAGGAGAGAACCTGAGTTCATTGGGAACAAAACAAGGTAGCATTGTCTACAAGCCTGAAAGAGAAGCCTTATCAGAAACTCACCATGAAGGCACTTTAATCTTGGACTTCCAGCCTCTAAAAGTATAAGAAAATAAATCTCTGTTGTCTAAAGCTGGGGTGTTGTATAGTTATGCCTAGATCACGAAGTTTCCAAAGACCACCAAGGAGCAGATTCCAATGCAAAAGCAAAAGAGGCTTTATTGTCACAAGCTCCAGCCTGGGCTCTTGGGGGCTCCACTGCAACGATCCGAGCCAAGAGCCCCAAGCCCTGGGGCATAGGGTTTTTATAATATGGGGTAGTGGGAGGGGTGTGCTAGGCTTCAGGACAGGGGGCATCTCGGGATTGGCTACCAAGTGGTCAGAGGCAGAGGGTGGTTTCTGATTGGGAGGTTGCACTTGCATGATTTCAGGGAATTGTCTGCTCTTACAGGAAAGTGAAACTTATACAACAAAATGGCGGTGAAAGTGAAACTTAACTTCTAAGATGGCCGTGGTCTGGTTCTCTCAGTATTATGTTCTGGCAGCCCTGGCAGATAAATACAACCTTTTGGCTGTCTCTCAAGCAGTTTGCTACTGACTTGTCCATTCAAGTCATAGATCTCACTGTTCTCTTGTTCATTGAACAAATCACTCACTTAGCCCTAGGACTTAAATACACCCAGGTATGAAAAGTCCTTTTTTATTATTTCAAGTTCATATGAAGCTACAATTTTTAGGTTACATTGCTCTCACTTCCAAGATAAAGTTCAAATTGTAGAAAAGCCAGGGGTCATGCTGAACACCACGAGGTGTACACATTAGATAAGATCCCACCAATTGTCCTCCCTCCTTCCCCTCCCCTACTTCTCCTCATCCTTCCCCCTTCTAGACTATATTTGCATTTTACCCTTTGCATGGGTGTGTAATTGTTGGTTTCATATCAGTATTGAGTACATTGGACACTTTTTTTTTTCTGCAATGACTTTATTTTAGGGGCTTTCCAAGCCTCCCAAAGGGTCTCCATAGCCAGGGCTAGCACCCAGTCAACCATCTTCACAGTGGAGTCCTAATTACTTAATTCTGTTTTGTAGATCACAGAGATTCCTTCCAATGATCTCTTCTTTCATTTCCTCAAATCAGCTTACACATTCTAAAAGTATATCCATCACTCTCTAATACTTTGAGGTGGCACATTCTGGTCTCCTACTTTGTGTTCGAAGTTGATCGCTTCTTCCTCTTTGTTATCATTAATCTTTTCATTATATTCTTATTTCTCTTAGCACATTCAGGGCATAATAAATTATCTTCTAGGCCTGGAGATGGGAAAATGCCGGCTGGTAACAGGAAGAGGGAAATCATCCTCCGGGGAGTGGCAGGCACTCAGGCCTGACCTGCATGAAACTGTAGGCATACCCAACCCTCTGTGTCTGCAGGGAGAAGCTCGCCATGGATCACACACCACCTAAGGCCAGAAGCTGTTGTCAAAAAGGCCTCAGCAGAAGCAGGAATGGAGCGTGAATTCGGAGTCTTAGGCTGACCAGCTTTTGCAGCAATCCTTCCCCAGGATGCCACTGCAGATTCCTGAGCTGATGTTATCACTTTTACTCTATTGAGCTCTTCTGTTTTCACACTCATCTTCGACCTTTTCTGAGGTCTTGCTCTTGTGGTCTCTGCCTTGAGTTTCCTTGAACATGAATGTAAATATAGTCTGGCCTCCTTTGGTATTTCAGGAATTTCCTTGCCATCAATACTCAACTTGAGTTGCTGGCACCAGTTCTCAAAATGTCTCGACACACATCATTAATGGGAGGCAAAACGGTTGGCAAGGGAAGATCAGGTTTTTTACATCTAGCTTTTTTGATGACTTTTGATTGTTTATTTGTTGGAGGTAGATGAATTTTCCTGAACTTCTCAGAGTTGTAGCACTGGCTAACTGAGGCAGTCCCTGTTCTCATATCTTCATTGTGTTTCTGGGGACATCAGAAGTTTGACATCAGAAGTTGAAGAAACAGTTGGTTCCATTTGTTCATTATCTGAATCGTCTTTAACTGGAACCAATGTCAAAATCACACTTTCTTCATCATCTGTTTCCTCCTCTGAGAAATTCTTCTGGCTGCTACCATGATTTGAGTCTGACATTTTTTCAGCAGGACCTAGGGGAGGTAAAGCCAGCAATAGTAAGGATAGGTGCAGTTTACTTCTTTTAATCTGACATTGGACACTTTTAAGTCTTAGTGTCCCATCAGCTCAAGAGAGGCAAAATTTAAATAAAGGAATTTTACCGTAATTTACTGGATTTAAGTAAAGAAGTGAATCAAATTCATTTGCCTTATTTCTAGCACCTACTGCTTGTTTTTAGTCTTCTAATAAAATCCCCATGCTTACCTTAAATAGTATCTCTGGTCTAAATCCTGATGCTCTACTGTGGAACTATTATATAGATTGAACAATTCTATGGAATGATAATTTATGATACTTTAATCAGAACATTTCTAACAGTATGTAAATCTTAACAAAGATAATTCCATACAGAGAGAAAAATTTGATGTTGGAATGATATAGGGTTTCCCCCATTCAGTACTGGACAAAGACCCCCATTTTCAAGCCAAAGGAGAAAGACTGCACTCTGTGAATATAAGCAAGACAGGAAAAAAAAAAAAAGACAGTTTTTCTACTATTTCATGTAAGTTGAGCTTCTTCTGGAGTAGAATTCCTGCCATTTTGCCCTGAGCTGTAAAGGACTGCATCTATTTGTTAATTTACTCTTTCATTAGTTAATCAACATTGGAGTCTGCCAAGTCCCAACCATAATAATTCTCAAGATCTCCCTATTTATACAATAATATAAAGACCATACATAATTCTCAAGATCTCCCTATTTATACAATAATATAACAACCCTAGAAAAAAAGATGTGCATGGGGATTTCCCAATTGGGTTTCCTTGACCTGTCAGAGGCTCTAGTGCTGTTACATCCTTCTATTCCTATCTAATAAATCCTATCTTATCACTGTTTTCTGTGGTGCCTGTGCTCATTCTTCAAATCTCTGAGACCAAGGAACTCCTGCAGAAAGAAATTCCTTAAACAGGAAGATTAACCCTCACATCTACTACCATTATATTCCTACATCAATAACAAAAATTATAATTTTATATCATTTATGCTTATCATTCATTTAGGTGATATTCTTCTCTGCCAATAGAATATTTATTGCTTTTGTATACAGTGACTATATATGATTCATTTTTCAATTTTGTAGCTAATGTTTATTAAATTGGCATCCAATAAATCAACTAAATTAGATGCAACATGAAAGAAGTGATTCAGTTTGAAGTGTTCTTGATTATTGAATTATCAAGTGTTCTTAATTTCAAAGCTGTGGTTGGCAAAAGAAGAACTAAAGTCTAGCTTCTTCTATATAATTCCACAAATTTAATTTGCAAATCTATAATTTTTTTCCCATTTTGATATCCAATATTAAACACAATGCCTAATAGAATATTATTTTGAGGAAAAAATGAATTAACGTAAGAGTAAAACTTTGAGACTGTGAAGGACTCACATCCTCGATGACTAATGCCTTTAATACCCTATTTGGGACTTCAAAATTAATAAATTTCAGTCTCTTCTCCTATTTCTTCACCAAGGTATCACTGTGAAGGATCCCAAATATACATAGTAAGTGTACATTTTTGATTGATATTATAACAAACTTTCAAATTGTCATTGTGTGGATGACATAAATTTTAAAAAGCAAATGAAAAATAAATTTCTGGAAAGGCACAAATATAAAAGCAATCTAGTTCTGATGTTGTTAGAAATTCTTTCTTCTAGTTGCAGTTTGCTATGAAGGAACTTGAACAGTTTTATAAAAACATAATAATATAAACATTTACAACAAGAAAGGACATAAAATATTTTCTTTAGCAAAGTTAAAGTAATTTACAGTGTGTTATATAACTTTAAACTGTTATATTTTTATTGTTCCACTTCAACTGTTCTACTTTCAAAGTAAAATAAGAAAAGTTGAAAAGAATAATTTTGATTTTAATAGAGTTATTTCAATTAGTTCAGCAGTCATTTTCATTATTTTGTAATTTATGTTTTTATAGTTCATTTGTTTGATATCACAGTGCTACATATATCAGTTTATTTATTTGAGGTCTTTAACTTAGGGATTAATTTTAAAGTTATATTGCCCAAACAAGGTAATAACAATATTGATATCAGCTAATTATCATCAGTAACTGATGAATTCATTTAATATCACTTGTAATTCTTAGGTGTCCATAAAACTCAAATTTTTACTAATAAAGCAAAAAGTTCTTCTGAAGTTTTGATGATTTGGAAAGCAATATATGAATAATTATATAAAGGCTAAAACAACATTTATAAAGAGTTTATGATAATGAACTATAAAAATATATTTCCCAAATGAAATCATTTCAAATTGAACCATATTACAGATTATTATTTTCAATATGAATGAATCCATAATCCATCATTTTATATAATATAGAAATATATAAGCAGAAATAATCTCAAGATATATTTTATTATTATTCCCTTCTGATACCCTTACATGATATCAATTCTGAGAACTTACAATAATGGCAATTTTTATTTTGATGCTGTATTCTATCATTTTGTGTTAGAATGTACATTGCTGATCTCATCAAAATTTAGAAATGTTTCCTTAAAAAGCATATTCACTGCTACATGGCTTTATTTAAAATATAATTTTATAAAATATCATAAATAGTAGATTTGAAGAAATATCATGATTTTATTATAATTATGGATCTACCACATTGGAAATATTTTGGTCATTGTTCTTGAACTTATACTCAAACAAGGATATATCTTTAAAAATTATAATTTCACTCTAAATGCAAGAAAACACAATTATAGATCTATAAGTAACAATAATTACAGTATGATAAGTGGCTATACTCTGAGTTACCACAAACATACCTCCAGTAGAAAGACAATACTAGAACATGTTAAGATAAAATCTAAAGCAAAATATCAAGGAATAGCAGAGGTCTCACTTTAACTTCACGCTTTTGTTTATCTAAATGTGTGTTTGGCATTCTAAAATTAATGACATTCATGTATCTGAATAAGCCAGTGCATATTTTAAACCCAATATTTGTGTACTAATGACTAAAGACTTTAATAAATAAAACATCTCACTATATTCCTGGGAAGGTTTATTACTCTAAATCCAAATTATATATTAAAAAAAAAAATTATCACTTGGCAGCGCCTGTAGCTCAGTGGGTAGGGCGCTGGCCACATGCACTAAGGATGGCGGGTTCGAGCCTATCCCAGCCCTGGCCAGCTAAAACAACAATGACAACTGCAACAAAAATAAAAATACCCGAGCATTGTGGTGGGAGCCTGTAGTACCAGCTGCTTGAGAGGCTGAGGCAAGAGAATCACTTGGGCCCAAAAGTTAGAGGCTGCTGTGAGCTATGATGCTACAGCACTCTAACCAGGATGACAAAGTGAGACTCTGTCTCAAAAAAAAAAAAAAAAAATCACTGAAGTGAACTAGGTTATTTAACCCTTTTAAACCTGATTGGTATAACTATTTATTTTATTTATTTATTTATTTATTTATTTTTGAGACAGAGTCTCACTATATCACCCTCAGTAGAGTACAGTGGTGTCACAGCTCACAGCAACCTCAAACTCTTGGGCTTAAGTGATTCTTTTGCCTCAGCCTTCCAAGTAGCTGGGACTACAGATGACCCCCACAACACCTGGCTAGTTTCTTGTTGCAGTTGTGGTTGTTTAGCTGGCCCTGGCCAGGCTCAAACCTGCCAGTCTCGGTGCATGTGGCTGGTGCCATAATGTGGCACAAGCACCAAACCTCCTATAATTATTTATTAGTAAAAATTCAGTAGGGTTAAAATTAATTTATGAAAAACATGGCATTTTCAAAATCTAAATTTCATGGTTAATTTTTCGTATCAAGCATACACAAACAATTTAAGAAAACATGAAATAAAATTTGTAAATTTATTTCTCATGAAACATTTGATACTGTATCATATACATAAAGCCTCACATATGCTATAAATTAAAAAATATTTAGATAAAAATATTTTATTTTATAATAAATATTATTTTAAATGCAATTTATGATACATTTCAAATATAAGTTTTATTCATTCATATTGTTTATTCAGAATTTGCATTATTTTCTTTTATTATCCATTTAAAAATATATGATAGGGAATATGCTTTGTGCTAATAATCCTAAAATATAGGAACAAAAGAAATACAAGTGAGCGTGTCACAATTTTATTATAAAATAACTTCTATCAAAATTTCAGCACTTTCAATTATACATGTCTATCTTTATAAATAATTTTGGATCACTATTTGCTGCCATTTATACAATTGACCATGAATAACAGTTTGGTGATATTTATGAGGCAACTTCCATATACATATGAATTAACTACAAAAGTAAAACTATTTAAATTATTTTAGAATTGAATTGTAATTAAAATACTTTATTTCTTTTTTTCAATTTTTATTTTCTTTCATCATAACTGTTTTGGGAGATAAGTATTGCTAGTCTACTTTTAAAAATAAGCTTTAGCATTTATAAAAAATATGCCCTTCGTGGTACAATAAGAGCTAGGATTTAAATCCAAGGCTTTAAATAATAAAATGTATGCCCCTTCTAATGGATGTGTTATGTTGGTTTTCACTTAAATTATTCTCAAAGAAGTATTCTTTTGGAGCAAAACATAAAATGAACCAAACAGGCACACACAAAACTTTTCAAAATATAGTAATCCAGAATATATTAGAAATACCTGTAAATCAATATTACTAAAAAAAGAAAGAAACAAACAAACAATGTGAAACCCAATTTGAACATCAGTAAATGACTTGAACAACCACTTTGTTGGGAGAAAATCTTGCATGGCAGAAATAGGTATCTTGTATCAGTTTTTGTTAAAGCATGTCATTTTGAGTATATTGGATTATTAATATGTACTTCAGTAGACAGACAAAATGTACTTCTTTGGTTAAAATGAAACATAACCCTCCAAACCAGAATCCCATGGCTAATAGGATGAGAGATTAGTTACTTATTCCAGTATTATTAGACATCATAAGGATTCTTATGGTAATTAAGCACAAACCAGCTCCTATAAAACATTGTGGAAACAACTACAGCTGGAAAATTTCCCAACTGACCTTGATAGACTGCCTGATAGCAGCTGATAATTCCCTGCCCTGGATTTTGGTCCTGCCACAACTTTGGACAGACAGTCTTATAAGCATTCTTCATTAATAAATAACTGCAGACCTGAAGCCAAATTCCACCTTATTCTAATGCTAAAACCCCATCCCAAATTAAATACGTGAGATTACACCTGCGGTGCATCTTACAAGGGTACATGTGAAACTTAGTAAATGTAGAATATAACTGTCTTAACACAATAACTAAGAAAATGCCAGGAAGGCTATGTTAACCAGTGTGATGAAAATGTGTCAAACTGTTTATAAAACCAATGTATGGTGCCCCATGATCGCATTAATGTACACAGCTATGATTTAATATTAATTTAAAACATTTTAAAAAAAGAAATATATGTATGCTACATATATGTTTGCTCACTACATGAGTTTGACTTTCCACATAAACATTCATAGATTTTCCCCAACCCTACTCAATATATATATACAGTTGACTCTCTAAATAGGAGTGTCCAACGTATAGACTGTAGGCCACATGCTGATTTTATGATAACTTGTTTTGCTTATCTATGGTGTCAAATATCATGAAAAGTATGCACAGACCTTTTTTGTTTGTTTGTTTATTTGGCTATCAGGTTTTTTTTTAATTACTATTCATGTATTTAATGTGTGGCCCAAGACAGCTCTTATCCCTCTAATGTGCAGCAGATTTAAAAAAGTTGGACACGACTACAACTCTAAGACATATACACCAGCTCCCTCCTCCCTTGTGGAGCATGTACTTTGATTTTGCTCAGAAACTCCTTCCCCAGGCTGCAGATTATTTCTCCCTCTAAAAATGTCTTCTCCTTCCCAGTAGATATGATGTTCTTTTGTTAACAATTCTGGCGATGAGGATGGATTCAAAGAGACTCTGGATTTCTCTCCTTGCACTGTCTCAACCAATGCCCAAGCAATCACAATAATGCTTTGAAGTTTGGTCAAGCTGGAAAAGAATTGGATAAGTTTACTGAATATAAGATTTCCAGCTCTTAGTTTAAGATCTAGGAGACTTTATATTCTTTTTTTTCTTTTTTTCTTTTTTATTAAATCATAGCTGTGTACATCAATATGATCATGGGGCACCATACACTTGGTTCATAGACCATTTGACACATTTTCATCACATTAGTTGACATAGCCCTCCTGGCATTTTCTTAGTTACTTTGCTAAGACATTTACATTCCACATTTACCAAGCCTCACATATACCCTTGTAAGATGTACCACAGGTGTGATCCTTTCAATGCCCCTCCCTCTCCCCACTCCCCCCTCCCTCCCCACTCTTTCCCCCTTCCCCCTATTCTTGGGTTGTAACTGGGTTATAGCTTTTATGTGAAGGTCCTAAATTAGTTTCATAGTAGGGGTGAGTACATTGGCTGGAACATATTCTTCTCAGTAAAGTATCTCGAGAATGGAAGAAAAAGTATCCAGTGTACTCACCCCTACTATGAGACTTTATATTCGTTACAGGAGGTCTGTCTATCTGACTTTGAGATAGAGCTATCTATTTTAGAGAACTGGAGAACTCTAAATGCCCACGCGAGATGCCTATACTATGGTGGCATTCTAAAGTCTGCCTTCTTTAGGTGAATGCTACGGGTAATTTACCCACCAAGGGAGAGGTTTTTTGACCAACCAATGTCAAAAACTTTAGAGTCTTTCTATTTAAAAGCTATGAGAAAAATTCTTGTACATATTTGAGATCTTGGATAAATATGACATGAGATGAGTTATAGCATTTTTTAGCCATAGTGGGAAACTTTTGATATGCCTAAATTAGTTTATATATGTGCACAATTAAAACAGAAAAGATTCTAGACCTCTCAAAAAACAGTGGAAGGTTTTACTCAATTGGTATTATAAAGGTCTAAGCAAAATCAAGAATCCCTTGCTGCCTCCTCAAAGCAGACTAATTCAAAACCTAATCAGTGTTAACTTAAAAATCTTGCTGAATCAAATCCTAAATTTAAAACTGACAAGGAGGGCAGTGCCTGTGGCTCAGTGAGTAGGGCACTAGCCCCATATACCGAGGCTGGAGGGTTTGAACCCAGCCCCAGCCAAACTGCAACAAAAAAATAGTCGGGCATTGTGGGCACCTGTAGTCCCAGCTACTCAGAGGCTGAGGCAAGAGAATCGCTTAAACCCAAGAGTTGGAGGTTGCTGTGAGCTGTGATGCCATAGCACCCTACAGAGGGTGACAAAGTGAGACTCTGTCTCTGAAAAAAAAAAATAAATAAAACTGACAAGAATACAGTTACTTTTGCCCTCCTCCTTGATTTCTGCCAACTCCACCACTGCTTTATGCTCCACCCCTTGTAGCCACTGTTTTCTCTCTGAAATGCCAGTCTTTCCTCTACTTTCTTCTTGTGAACCTCCCTCTTGACTTGCTTACAAATTCTCTAACTCCTCTGTGCCTTTAAAAGTGACCAATAGTTCTGCAGGCATCCAGACCTCCTGTTACTGTTCTTGGACAAAGTCTGAGCTTTAATCGTTAATTAAAAAGTTTCTTAATCTCAGACTCTCTTGAATCTAAACAACATTTTAATTTGATTGTGAATGTATACCAGCCAGGACTTTCTGATGTCTTAGCCCAAGAATAGATGTATTTACCTGACTAGGTTATTACCCAAGAAGACATTCAGCATACTGGGGAAATAATTTTTAAGGTGGCAAGAAAAATAATCTTTGAATTGATTAAAGCCATTCCAGTGCGCTTTCCTTGACAAGCTAATTGGCAACCTGTCAAGGATATACTCAGTAAAGAAACAAATCTAACATTGGTACTTAGGTAGTTAGTGAGGGACCTCTGGCTCTCCTGCTGATGGGAGTTTTGAATAACCACCACAGCAAGGGGTAGGAGGAGTGCACTGCCAGCCAGGCTCAGCTTGCTGGTGATTTCCCAGCCAGAAAGCCAAGGAGTGCAGGCAAAATAGGATATGGAAGATGACCAAAAGTAACCCCGGGCCAATTATCATGTCATTAGCATAAATCTGCATTGCATGTGCCTCTCCATGGGCTTTCAGAGAGACTCTTGCTAGTTAAATCCACATGTGCAGCAAGACTTAAGTTATAAAACTGACAGCTGCCCGTCAAGGTGATGCATGAGCCATGCCTACCAAGGAGGGCAAAGCTGAGACAATATAAAACGAAACTTTAGTTAACAGTCAAGGCCTCCTGTAATAAAAAGTGGCCTACCTTCTTTTTGTGGCAAGCATATCTTGCTTTTGCTCAATCAACTTTGCCTCTTGCTTTCTTTGCTATCCATGTCTTGTCATTCTTCAGCAAAAGCACACCAAGAACTGAGAGCAGACCATTAACTGGACATGTGGACCTACTTAAAAGGCTTTACAGCAAAATATTGGTATCAAAGTCCAAAGTGATATTACTAAGTTGTTTTAACTCATTTTTCTCCTCCTGTATCAATAAAGCCCTCAGTGCACTGGTTAGGAATATGAGCCAAATTGGGTTTGTAATAGATCCCATAAAATATCTTCTCTGGCTGATTTCCTCTCTAAATCCCTAAAACGGTATAAAGGGTCTAATGGAGCCAGGAAACTAGAATCCCAAGAGAATAGCCTTTCTCTATTATAATATATAGTAGAACCTTTGTTGATCATCCAAGGTGCTGTAACAAACTAGTAAACAACCAGAGGTGGTCAACGTAAGGAACTAGACTAACTCAACTGATACGTATCTGAGGTACATGTGTGGTCTATGAATTTAGGTCAATTTAAGGAGGTGGTCTATGTAGGGAGGTGGTCAACCATGGAGGTTGTATGGTCCTTGATACCCACAAGAATGCTTAGGGTCTTCTATGCAGGAGAAATTAACAAGAAGACAAACAGGATTATAAGAAAGACATTGTCAGGACTTACGTCCGCACTAGGGAGACAACACAAAGGGAAAAGTCCTTAGGCTCAGTTTCAGTGAATTGTAAAAGGGCTAAGAAAGAAAAGGGTGACACATAAGCATGTAAAGGTGGAGATTTCTTTTTTTTTCTGCACAGTTCTATTACATTTTCATGAGTTGCACTTCTCATTAGCATGATAAATTTCCATCTTGGGCATAATTTTTTAGCATTAAAATAGAATTACAAAAAGGAAACAGTCACAGTAATTTCAGTATAGGGGTGTACTCTAGCTTGAAGTGGTTAGTCTTGATAGGTCTGATCTCATTAGCTTGCAGTGTCATGCTTAGTGGTTTTGGAAAGCATTACTCACAGAACAGATAGCTTGGCCCTTTCCTTATGTGGGTACGGGCTGAATTTTGGCAGTTAGGAAATCGTTTGTTTTAGCCCTCTGCAACTAATTAAGTCAGGCTATGTTGACTTCCTTGGCCAGGGGCTAAAGGCTCAAGTCCAGACCTCATTCTGTCTCATATTGATGAATTACCTTTATTCTCTCCCTCACAAAATGACTGTCTCACTGACATTCTCCACTTATTTCACTAGCTAGCCCTTAAGGGCCATAAAGTTTCTAAAGATAAGGTATAATTTTGTCAAGACTTCCTTAAGTTTCTGGTTTTAACTCAACTGTATGGGGATAATAATCCACCAACTGGTTAGAATGGTTAACATCTAGGTTTTGTGACTTAAGGGTTATCACCCTGTTTAAGGGCAGTTGCTGCCAACTCTACCCTACTCATAAAAACCACTGAGAAAAAGTAAGGATAGATCTACTCTTACTGTTTATGATGCTCACTCATTAAAGTCCTCCTTACTTCTCCTCACACTCAACACCTCTCACCAGTCAGTTGCCTTACTATAAGATACATTCATTTCTCTTCTTCCCCTAACCTACCTACTGTTATGATCACGTTAACCCTGCCACTCTTTTCCCGTCACCAAAAAGAAGACAGGCCCTTGACTATGTTGCCTTAATAAACACTCTTCTTTCACCCAGTAGAGATTTAAGGAAAACCCTCTTGCCCAATTTCAATTCTTTCCAGTATACTGATGGGTATTTTCATAAAGGTTCTGGTGGTTCCTGTAAGTCCAGGCATACAATTGTTTTCCTGAAAAAAACACACATCACATAAATAAATGTATTAATAAACACACCCTTGAGGATATGACATATTCAGCCCCTAGACTATATGTTTATATATAACACAGGTTCTGAGCCGCCAACCCAAAGTCATGCCATTGCCTTGATGGCTGACATATAAAAGAGTCCTGCTGGGCGGCACCTGTGGCTCAAAGGAGTAGGGTGCCGGCCCCATATGCTGGAGGTGATGGGTTCAAACCCAGCCCCAGCCAAAAACCGCAAAAAAAAAAAAAAAAAAAAGATTCCTGTTTAGTAAGACATTTTAAGGATCCCCTTACCCTTACACAATCATGCAGAAGGACTCTTTATCTTTTTTTATCATAAACATAAAAGGTCTATACTAACAGAATATGAAGATAATATAGGTCAAAACATCCTAGAAATATTACTTCCAACTGCCGGGATTTATGTCAAGAGAAATATGATTCAAAATCTATCCTCCACTGTTAATAAAATAGCTGAAAATGCTAAAGAAAGCCTCACCACCTAGCAACAAAATCTCTAAACTCCTGGAATTAAGTGGTAATAGATAATTAAATTGCCTTAGCTTTTCTTCTAGCCAAAGACAAAAAAGTCTACTCAGTGGCCTGCACCACCTGCTATACTTACATCAACAAAGCATAGTAAAAATTCATATTAAAAATGTCCAAATAAGCTAAATGTTAACAAAAAGCATAAACTGCCAATCCCTTCAATGATTGAATTAGTTTGCTTCCTAATGGACTGGAGAATTCTTTTTGAAATTTCCTTCTATCACGTGTTATAACCGTGATCTGCATTATACTTTTTTCTTTAACATTTAAATTACTTATGATACATATATATATACTTATATATATAACCAACTACTCTAAGTCTGCTATTAAAATCAAAATCAAAAATTTAATAAAACAGTGTATAAAACTAATAAATAAAATAAACCCTTAAATCTAGGTATAATCTCACTACGCACCTGTAGAATGCTGTTCTAAACCAAAATTATATTATGTACAAGATAGCTAAAAATAACAGTTGCAATCTTTTATAAACAAAGACATTTTAACTATAACTAAGGCCTATCATTTATCTGTACAATTAGAGCCTGTTAAATTTTGCTGATGAGTTTTGGTCACAAGCTTATTTAGTATAAGCTTGGAATTCTTTAGTATAAGCTTGGAAATGTTTAAGTGTAAGTCTCTGTAAAACATTTTAATAACCCTCCCATCAGACTATGGTTTTCTACCACCTCCAAAAAATTGTTTTAATGGATGCCTGTTTGCCTTTTCCCTCTACCTGGCCTAAATTGTTCAATCAGCTAAAAGTTTGACCACTGCATGAATCCCACTGAGGAAACCAAGACAGATAGCCATATCACCCAATATTCCCAATATGTAATATGACTTAAATTAGCCATCAACACTGGCTACAATGAATTTCCATTCACTGCGAGATTTTTTAAACTACACACCAATACCAGATGAAATGGACTCTCTTTGGTTAAAATGAAACTCACTAACAATAAAACAAACAAACAAATACCAGATTCTTAAGGCTATCAGGATGAGGGATTAGTGGCATATCCTGGTGTTATTAATTCCTACACGGTTTATTTCTTAATTAAGCAGAAACCAGCTCTTGAAAAACATTGCTGAGACAACTACAGCTAGAAAATGTTTCATTGACACTGATAGTCCTCCTTAACCAGCTCAGAACCCTCTGCTTCCACCTTGTGGTCCTGCAACAACTCCCAGGACAGTCTTATAAGCATTCTATATTGGTAAATAGCTACAGACCCCAAGTCAGTTTCAGCCAGTTTATAGAGACTGAACACGGATTGTCTTTGGGCTCTCCTATTCACCTATTGACATAAAAAGGCAAATTCCACCTCATTTTAATGCTAGCATTCCATACCAAAGTAAATATGAAAAATGTCACATATATGTTTACCCACTACTCACATGTCTGACTCTCCACAAAAATACAGATTTTCCCCAGTTCTACTCAATATACAGTATGTTAAAGTTTGACTCCTTAAAATATTACTCTAAACTGTCCCCTCCCTTCTGTAGTGTGTGCACTTTCAATTTTTCGCCCACAGCCCTCAATCCCTGGATTATTTCTCCCTCTAAAATAAATTCTTCTCCTTTCCTTTCTCTACAGAGCTAAGGATCATTTGTTAATATTATGTAAACTGTTTGGAGTTTTGCCAATTTTACCTTAAAATTACTAGAATCAGTAATAAATTAAGTTTTTATGTGATTGCTCCTTTAATTAACTTGTGTGTGAATCATTCTGTTTTGTTTATAGGTATAGTTCATTTGTTTGCAAACTTGTAAAATATCCTATTGTATAATCATGTCATACTTCATTACTTCATGCATTTTTTTTTTTTAAGAGACAGAGTTTCACTTTGTCACCCTTGATAGAGTGCTGTGACATCACAGCTCACAGCAACCTCCAGCTCTTGGGCTTAGGTGATTCTCTTGCCTCGGTCTCCCAAGTAGGTGGGACTACAGGCGCCCACCACAACACCAGCCTATTTTTTGTTGTTTTTGTTGTTGTTGTTGCAGTTTGTCTGGGGCCGGGTTTGAAGCCCCCACCCTCTGTATCTGGAACCGGTGCTCTACTCACTGAGCCACAGGTGCAGCCCATACGTCATGCATTTTACTTTTCTTTCTTTTTTTTTTTTTTTTTTTGAGACAGAGTCTCACTCTATCACCCTCAGTAGAGTGCTGTGATGTCACAGCTCACAGCAAACTCAAACTCTTGCGCTTAAGCAATTCTCTTTTCTCAGCCTCCCAAGTTGCTGGGATTACAGGTGGCTGCCACCATGCCCAGCTATTTTGTCCTTGTTAATGTTGTTGTTGTCATTGTTGTTTGTCAGGCCTGGCCTGGGTTCGAACCTGCCAGCCCTGGTGTATGTGGCTGGTACCCTAGCCACTGAGCTACAGGTGCCGAGCTGATACATTATACTTTTGAAAGACAATTGAAACAATTACTCTCTCTGGGTGCAGAAAGCAGATTTGCTTTGTGGACAGTATAATAAAGATAAAGATATATTTTTGCATGAAGGCATGGCAGCTAGTTAGCAGCATCCCCAAATGTTTGAGGTTCCTTGCCCATGTGTGCTGGCAATCCATCTAAGCCTGCCTCTGCATTGCCTGGATGGGATTGAGGAATGTAAGTGACCGAAGCAAACATGAAGCTCATGCTGTCTAATATACTATGAATAATAAAGTCTTTTTAACCTTAGGAGTGCTGTGTCTTCTCTCAGCATCTTTGGTACCGTGTCAGGCTAACCTGTTAACTTCTAAGCAGAGTAAAATCTCAAATGCTTCACATGTCTAGACACACTTCACTGGAAAATAAAATTAAAATAGCTAACATAAGTGTGGAATGATGAAGAAATTACTATTCAGTACAATTTATGTTAAAACCATAATAATATCCTATAATCACATTCATATTAGCAAAAATATTTTTTAAAGTTTTAGTATACCAATTTTGCTAGTTTGTAGAATAGAAATTTAATACATAAATAACCTGTAGTACAAACTAGTACAGTAATTTTGAGAAACAGTGTGCTATTATCTAGACAAGTTGGAGATACAAAAAAAACAATTCTACACTTGGGTATGTAACCTAGAGAACTACTACACAGGTACTTTAGGAAAAATTCCCTATGTTCTATACTTTTCATAAGAACACTTTCTGGATTAAAGAAAACCTGAAAACGAACATTTTTCAAAAGTAAAAGATAAAGGATGGCACAATAGAATATTGCAATAGAATATTATCATGTATGCAAATTAATATGCTGCAGCTATAAATACGATGCAATAAATCACAAACTTTGTATTGTGAATTGAAGCACACGAAGGCTACTTTATTAATTATGCTACTGAATATAGGTTAAAAAGGAAAAGCTAAACTAAAGCATTCCATGATAAATGTATAAGTACTAACCTAATAAGAAAAGATCTTAGTCATCGGTGGATACCAACAGTTGGTTTCATAATATTAAGTTGTGCATGTCTTACATATCTAAGTGAAGATGTATATTAAATATGTAAGTATCCTTTTGTCATTAATGTGAACCAAAAATTAGCACTGGGTATGTAATTTTGAGGTTTTCAGTATACATGTGGCATTTAAAGCCGTGAGTCAGAATGCTATCACAAAGAAAATATACACAGTGATGACCAAAGACACAGGTTTTTAAATAATAATCATCAGAGCAAACAAGAAAAATTATCAGATAATACTCAGGAGGAGTAACCAGTGGGTTGCAATGAAAATCAGCAGAATACAGTGTCCCAGAAACTGAGTAAACACATTTATCCCGAATAAGAGCATGCTTTTCTTAATCGAATATTGTTGAGTAGTCATATAAGGTGAGAACTAGGTATATAATATGCTAATTTATTCAAAGTGTGATAAACTATACACATTTTATACAGTAACACAGAGTTCAAGGTCCATTTTGGTGGTGTACTGAGAATGAATGTTTGATTTAGGAAAAGTTAGAAAACAGTTGACAAGAGCAGGAAAAGAAGACATTTTGGAGAGGCAATAACAAGGAGTTTGCAGACTGTCAGGATAATGAGTTCTAGATAATTTATCTCATTGGATGGAGAAACATAAGAATTTATTTACATTACATAAAGTTCAGCAGTAGAGAGACCAAAAAAGCCAAAACCTCACGATGAGAGTAAAATTATAAAATTATTTGGAATAAGAACCTTCACAAACTTTTCCTATAAAAGAAACATATAAAAATCATCAGAACCAAAATTACAGAACACTGGAAATTGACCCCAGATGCATAACAATACAGGAATCATTTGCTCGAGAAAAATGGATGAATTTTAGTGAGAATAGTTTGTTTCATTGCCTTTAAGCATAACTTAGTGCCATTTACCCTCTCTGAGATAGCCTTGGAAAAAACAGCATTTACTGTGACAACTAGAAATTTGGCAGCCACTGGAAGTTAAAGAATGAGGCTGGAAGGCCTTCAAAATTATGAATTGTCATTAATTTTACCTGTTTGATTATTCCTTGATTGCAAGGCTGTCTATATTTGATATGACTTCAGGCTTCCTTATTCCAAAAAGCTTATGCTAAAGGAAATTTATCCAAAATAATTATGGGTGATTATACAACCTTACAGCTGCCTCGGTTATAAATAACAGTTGGAGAAAACAATAGATGAAACAAAAGAAGAATGACAGGGAAATAATGAAAATGATGGATCTGTTAGGAACTTGAAAGCTACAACATAGAAAGTCATATCCAGTAGAGGGGCATATGCTTATGATGAAGGAAAGCCTAAGAACGGCCTGCACGCCCACTACTGGCTGACCTTGAGGCTCTCAGCAAGTGAGCAGGGAAGACTAAGGCAGAAGCCTCAAGTGTGTGGCCAAGTGTAGAAAGTGTATTCCAAATGCATAGAGATCATTTTGGCAAAAAGTGAGAAATTATTATTATTATTTTTTTTTTTTTTTTGCTCTAAGCAGTTAAAGATTCTCCTTACTGTATTGGCTGAACATTATGTTAATTGAAAAGAGCAGAGACTTCAGTGGGCACATAAGACAAAAAAAAAAATAAAAGCAAAATATACTTTACTAAATAATAGCAAAAACAAATAAAACAAACTGCAACAAAAATACCACGGGTGGAAAACATAATTTCCAATGTTACTGTATAATATTTTAAATTTTTAGTTTTCTACCAAAGGAAAAAAAATGAGGCATGCAAAGAAACAATAAGGCATTATTTATATATAGGAAACAAGGCAATTGATAAAACTGTCCTCAAGAAATCCCAATTTTGGGATTACTAGACTAAAACTTTTAAGTCAGCTGCTTAAAATATTTTCAAACAGAATAAAACAGAACATATCTAAAAGGATAAGTATGAAAATGATGCTCACAGTATAGAGAACATCGAAGAAGACACAGGGAAAAAAAACACAAAATCCTCCCTAAGAATGAAAATTTCGATGTGAGAATTATCTTCTTTATATCTCCATCCTTCTTTTATTATATGTTTTACCACTGTTTAAAAAATGAATAATATTAGATCATCATGATTCCCTAAAACATTCTCGAGTTACCTTCTCACTAACAATACTTACTCTCATAATTTCAGGTTCTAATCAGGGGTTTGTACTTAATTATAGATATAGATTGATTATTGATAATGAGATGATAAGGTAAACGTTTAATCATCCAAGTCAAGTAATATTGACTTAGATGATTTTCTCTTATCTCAATTGAGTTTCCCCTGCTTAGAATTGTGCTCTATGCATACTACATATTTGATGTATTCTATTTCTAATATAATATAATAGTAAGTCTTCAATATAGCTAAATGCATAATGATAGATTTTGAAATGGTCCACATTCTTTTTCTGGCATTTGTAACATAACTTCACAGCATATTTTTCATCTAGTTCTGATTTACCCATGTCCCTTTTTGTAGCTATTTGCATATTAGAGAGTGTACATAAATAGAAGACTCATAGGCATAAACCTAATTATCCTTGCTTTACTGTTCCTTATCTGGTATTTTATGGGAATATCACTGGGCTAGCCTGATGTAGTGTCCCAGCGAAAGTTACCTTAGATTAGACCACAAATAATTCACTCATATCATGTGAGAGAGCTTACCCAAGATGATGAGCTTAACCAGCAGAGATGTTTAGACAACCATTCTAACTATGAGAGGAATAATGTTAATTAAAGCTGCATTAGTATGGTAAAAGAGAGAAATAATACACACACGTGATGTGTGTGTGTGTATTACTTCTGTAAAGTCATAGACAAACCAAATTAATAGTTGATAAGATTCACAATGTTCAAAATAGAAAAAGAAAACATGACGATATAATGATCCTAAAGAAAAATACTTATATGTATGTAGTAAGCAGGGTAATGCTCACTACCCCACCTCAAAGATATTTATGTTCTAGGTCTTAGGACTTGTGAATCTGTTATGCTACATAGAAAAGGGAAAGTAAGTTTACAGATAGAATCGAGGTTGTTAATCAGATGATCTTAAGATAGGAAAATTAATCTGGATTACCTAGGAAGGTCCAATTAATCACAAAAGTCCTTACAAATGAGAGGAAATCAAGAAAAGTCATGTCAGTGTCACAGAGTGATGTTGCATGAGAAAGCCTCAACTTACCATTGCTGACTTGGAAGATGACAGTGGGGCTACAAGCCAAGGAAAGCAAGTGGCATCTAGACTCTGGAAAGGCAAGAAAGTGGATTCTTTGCTAATGCTTCCAGAAAGAATGCAGATCTGCTAACACTGTGATGGTAGCTCACTGGGACCAAATTTGAACTTCTAAACACCAGAATTGTGAAATAATAAATTTTGACATTACATGGGAGAAAAAAAAATTGTGTTGTTTTAAAACACTAAAGTTGTGGTAAATTGTATAGCAACAGTAGGGAATAAATATATATATGGATATTGTGCATAATAAATGTATGTATGATTTAATAGTGTGGATGTAAGTATTATAATAATTCATGTTGTGGGATAGTTATTCCCACATAATTCATGAAGAAATTTAGGTATTGACATTAAAAGTGGTAGAGCCACACATGAAACCAAGATTTTTTTAATTTAATTCCAGAATTTCAAACAATATGTTAAACTGTTCATATTATATTATTTACCTAAATCTTGGCCATTTCCTCTAAGGTAATACTAATTTATTTAAAGTTTTTTATTTCTAAATGTTACCTTCATTTGTATCAAAATCACAATGTACATTGAAGGAAATAACTTAATTATAAAGATATATATTTCAAACAATATTCACATGAAATTATATTAATTCACCATGATTTATGCAGGAAGTAATGTTATAGTTTTAGGTGTATAACATAGCATGGTTGTCATAGATTTCAAACAATATTCACGTGAAATTACATTAATTTACCATGATTTATGCAGAAAGTAATGTTATACTTATATGTGTAAAACATAGCATGGTTGTCACAAAAAATTATTTAATTTTAGTCAATGAAATGTAATTAATCTATGCTAAACCAACATTGTCTTCCTGATATCATAGTGAAAAAATTGCAAATAATATTTCAAAATTATAAGAAAATGTTTAAAAGATACTGAGTAATTGTCCATATAATTTTGTATTTGAAAGGCAAGGAATGAAACATAAAACAAAAATTTACAAAATAATTTTTATGTGGATTATTTAAACTAAAAATTGTGTTAAATAAAATTGTGTTAAATCTAAAGTATGTTACAGTTGAGAACTAAAAATCTTTATTTTGTGCTATCGTCAGTTTACCAACATATGAATGATGTCATTTCAGGCATCATTGTAAAACCAAATACCATGTTCTTCAGATTAAACTCCTCAAATATATAACTTCAGATGTACAAAGCAGTTGAATACATTCTAGGTAATTAATAAGCTATAATTTCGAATTTTGAATATTATTTCAAAACATGCCACTATTAACACATCTGCAAAATATTCTTCTGGATATTGCATTTGTTTATATTGTCAGAATTTAGTTCACAATGAAAACTTAATGAATAAAATTATTTTGGGGAGAAATTTATCTTTGGATCCTAAGTTGAAAAACAACTGATTGCCGGAACTGGTCCTTTCAAATATGGTTGTTCTTTGATGATGGATCTATCTCAATTACTTGATAATACCTATCAGTTAAATGATGCTTTCATTATGTGACTGATTCATTTTTATCACCATTCTCACCATATGCCAGATTACATTCAAAATTTATTTTTTTTTCCTTCAAGAAATATGAGTAAAAGCAAGAGATTGGAGGGTAATTATTTTGGGTCAAATCAGTACTTTGAAGAAAATTAAGAAATAATAATAATTTTAAGATTTAATTTATAAACTACTCAATTAAAACATTTTCTTGTTAATCAAATATTATTGAACCCCTTTCAAAGATAATTAGGAATGTTTTGTAGGCCTTATCTATCTTTTCCCACTTAATAAGGAACTCTATAATAGGCATAATGAAAAATTGATTAATATATAGCAAATAATGCATTCTCAATATGAGCAACTGTCTTTGCTAAAATTGTTTCTATTGTTATTATTTATACATGAAAGGAAAATAGGAAACTTGTTCAGATTTGCATTCTTGAATTGTCTTTCATAGCATTGTACAATATTAATTTCTTTTTACAGAACTATCTTTCATTCTTCACATTTTTTTCCATTCTAGTATGGGAAAAAAGCTGGTCAAATTCAAAATAAGTTTGATATCATCTGTACTGAAGAAATTGTCATTCACGCAAAAGAAATGACTAATCATATGGACCAGCGTAGTAGATAAAATTAGGTGAGTAGCTAAAAACATGACCTCTACATTGAGATAACTAGTCTCCCAACATGGTACTGCAAGTTATAACAATATTACTTGTGCCCATTTATATTTCATGATCCTAATTATCCTATTCTGTAACATAAAGATAATAAGAAAACCCACTCCACAGAATTATTATAAGAATTTAATGAGAAAATAAATGTGAAGTGCATATTACAAAGTTCATAACTTAATTAAGGACAAATACATATTGGCCGTAATAAGTATTATAATTATTACTATTTTTTTCCATAGCCACTACTTTAAAAGCTCACCTATTATATTCTAGATATATGGTAATCGTTTAATTTTTTCTCCTAAATACAAAAGGTTTACATTCTTATTGAATTTTAAATCTGGCCATATTACCAAGTTGACACAACTGACAAAGATCAGAGGGAGGATATTTCAGACTAAGGATGTGTCTCAGATAAATAAAAAGTCCTTTTCTAGATTTTTTTTTACATGAGTTAATTTTTATGTCCAAGCACAAAAATAATAAAATATATATTCTACGCAAAATATTGAAATATTATATATGTTAAATAACATGCAGTGGTAATAATATAGTGTAAGTTTCCTGGGAAGGAGACTCTGTGATAGAAATATACAAGCAGGAAGTGTATTTATAGGGCAGTGCTGTCTAGATGAGGACCAGTGAGAGTGAAAGAATGAAGCAGGATAGACAGAGCAAGAAGCTGAACTATATTGAAGTCCCGACAAATATCTCAGTTGATCCCTTGAGAAACCTCTGAAGTTGGGAAAGCCCCTCAAAGACGTCTGAATTGAGGCAATGGCCATTCTTTGGATGTCTGCCGCCCCACAGACATGAATCTTGAATGAAATGACTTTCTTTAGCCAGGGGCAATTTCCAGAGAGGAACTCAGCAGAGAGCAGCCAACTACCAATAGTTGCAGTAGCTGAGGGAAGGAGTGCTTCAGTCTCAAAAGGGTTGGGGGATTTGTGAGAATGTGGGAAGCACATCATAGCATTGACTACAGATGATCAAAAATAACAATATGTAATTCATAATTTAAAGCAAAGTTCTGCCTCAATCCAATATATAATTGAATTTAAAATTATGAAATGGTAAAATTCTAGCAAGAAAACAAAGAAAACACCTGAAATACCAGCTACTGGAATTATGGAAACTTTGATAGTTAGAGAGAAGAAATAAAACTCCCCAAAAGGCCTCTAAATGGTGGAGTTAAATATTTCTGGGAATACTCATTTTTTCCCCCGAAGTCTCAAAAAATAGGCAACTGATATTTATAAATAAAAATAGAAGATAATTTCAAAAAACAGATCATGCCAAATCTTATAAATGATAGAATAAGAAGAAAGACTTCAAATTCATTCTACTTCATCTGCATATACCTGATACTAAAATTGGAAAAATATATTATTATAAAGGGAAATTACAAACATATTTCACTTATAAATGAGGATGCAATATCCTAAACAACATATTAACAAGTTGAATTAAAAATTATTGTTCAAATAATGTACTTTGGTCAAAATTAAATCAGAACAGAGGGAGAACATTTCAGACTAATGATGTGTCTCAGATAAATTAAAAGTCCTTTTCTAGATCTTTTATAGAATCTCACCAAATTACTAAATTAAAGACTTCACAATCATAAGTCTAGTGTATACTGTGGGAGATATCTTAAGAGTCAAATTAAGGATTCATCAACATTTTCTAAATGTGTTTCTGGTGTTGGAGTTTATGGAAGTTGGAAACTTCATTGTGTTCTCTGTAACTTTTGCAAATGGCATTGATAATATACTAAAATATGGGAAATCCTAACAAAAATATTCTTGTGAGGGATGGGGAACAAGATGGTGTAATAGAAACAGCCTATATATGCCACCGTCTGGGAGAACATTGAAAAATCACAAGTAAAGGTACACCTACAGATGGGCCTTCTTAGAGAAAACATTGTAGATCATTAGAGAACAGAGGGGAGACACTCAGATTGAAGTAGAAAGGGATGGAGATGGGGAGTTGCACGGTTCCTGGGAGAGACCCCTACATGTGTGGAAGTGATAAAGGAGAGAGCCCCAGTCCTAGGCTTCCCATGTAGATACTGTGACACAAGCTGTGGGGTATCTCCACCACCATCACAGGCTTCCATGCTGAGGGGAATGCCTGGAAACTGTATAGTGAAGTTGCATAGTAAAGACAACTCAGCAAGATCCTCTGTTGTCAGTTCCCTGGTTGCCATAGCTGCCACCACTCTTAGGTCTCAGGTGTGGCTCTCCTAGTCTTCACAGGGATTGGCTTCACTGCAGCTGCCCCAACATTGCACCAACACTGGGATGATTCATAGCAAATACACATAGGACATCCCCAAGACACACAGTCATCAAAAATCTTACAAGGCTGGAGGGATTATAGCCCCATCTTTAATCTTCTTAAACAAAAGAATAGCCAACCTAGAATGTTTTATCCTGCAAAACAAAGTTTCACATCATGGAGAAATAAAGACTTTTCCAGAAAACAAAGACTAAGGGAATTTGTCACCACTAGACCTGTCTTGCAGAAAATGCTCAAAAATGTGTCATGAATGCAACAGCAAGATAGATATCCACCAGTGTAAAAACATCCATAAGTTATTAGTCTACTTTTATAGAACAGTACCACAGGAGAGAAAACAAAACAGTAAAGTATCATTCTACGTGATGGACAAAACAGTATCCCCTATATCAATATTAACTCTGAAAGTGAATTGTCTTAATGTTCCACTTAGAAAACACAGACTTGCTGAATATGGGGTTTGGGGACAACTCAATTATATGCTCACTCACAAAACTCTCACAGACTCAAGATAAAGAAGTGGAAAAAAACTATTCCACACAAATGGAAACCAATAAATAAAATAACTTTACATCAACAATTGTAAAAAATAAAAAAATTAAAAAAATAAAAATGGTTATTTTATAATGGTAAAGGAAACAATTCAAGAAAAATACATTACAATCCTGAATATATATGCACCTAACACAGGAGGTCCCAGTTTCATAAAGCAAATTCTTCTAGGTCTAAGCAAATAAATTAACAGTAATATCATAATTGCCACTTACTTCAATAGTCCACTGACATAACAAGACATATAACTGAAGCATAAAGTGTATAAACAAACACTGGACTTACATAGGATTCTAGAACAAACAGCCCTAACAGATATTTATAGAACATTCTATAGAAAAACTACTAATATACATTCTATCATCAACACATGGGACATTTTCCAAGATTGATCATACCTTAGGCCACAAAATAAGTCTCTGCAAATTAAAAAAAGGTCAAAATCATAGCATGTATCTTCTCAGACCATGGTGGACTAGAGCTAGAAATCAACTCTAACAGAAACATTCAAAACTACACAAAGTCATGTTAATTAAACAACCTGTTGCCAAATAATCTTTGGGTTAACAATAAAATTAACATGGAAATCATTTCTATGTTGATTAGAGATGATGAGCGTTTTTCATGTGTTTGTTATCACCTAACCCCGGTGATAATAGTCCACATCACAAAGTCCCAAAGCTGCAGATGCTGGTGAAGGTGTGAGAGAAGGGAACCCTTTTCCATGACTAGTGGAATTACAAACATTTACAGCTGTTCTGGAAAGAACTATGGAGAATCTTCAAAGAGCTAAAAGTAGACCTTCCATTTGATCCCACAATACTATTCTTAGGCATCTCCCCACAAGAAAAACATAATTTTATTCTAAGGACATTTGCACTAGAGTGTTTATCACAGCTTCTATCCCCAAGATGTGGAAACATCCCAAGTGTCCATCAATCACAAATGGATGAATAAACTATGGAATATGTGTACCATGGAATACTATTTAGCCAGAAAACAATGGATAGTTTACATTTTTGGATTTATCTAGATGGATTTGGAGCACACACTTGTAAGTAAAGTATCACAAGAATGGAGCAACAAACATCCAGTGTGCTTAATCTGTGTGGAGGGACCTGAAAGATGACGATGGCCCTACATGGCGGAGGAATGTAGAAACCTAACCTGTTGAGAGCTATGCTTCCCAGAGACAGGTGACGCGGTAGCTACCATGTGCCTTGTAGAGTAACCTGATCTTAAGTCCTTTCCCTAGCAACTGCTGATCTTTTGGCCCCTAAAACGCCCATAGGTGGAATGCCTGGAAAGTCCCGGGGTGTATACACCGGATGCGTGGGTGGAGGATGTGGGAAGGATATATAATCAGAGAGCTTGCTGTGCAAAAACGGTTGCTGTGCCGGAAAAGAAAGAGAGCTGTAACACCCCAACAATAAAGCAGCTGCAACTTCTCCGTTGGTGTCCTCGTCTCTGCTGGTCAGCGGCCCTGCGACACCGACAATATGAATATAAAACTAATAGATAAACTACTACATACTCACACAAGAAAAAGAAAACACAGTTTAATTCAAGAATATGGAGAAGATAGAAGGGAGGGCTATGAAAAGGTGAAAATAGTTGGGTGAGCTCTCATCTGATGGGTACAAAGTAGGGGCATATGGCTCACCTCCTGGGTAAAGGGCTTAACTTGGACTTTACCTAACAAATGGGAACAATGTAACCTAATCACTTGTACCTTTATATTAATCTGGAATTAGAAAAAATCTGGAAATCAAAAGATTCCTCAAACTAAATGATAAAGAGGACCTCAGTATTCAAAATCTATGGGATACAGAAAAAGCAATATCAAGGGAAAAATTTATAGTCTTAAATTCCTACATCAATTATACAGGAAGATCACAAATTAATAACCCAATGTCACATCTCAAGGAACTAGCAAAAGAAGAACAAACTAAACCCAAAGTCAAAAGAAGACAAGAAATGACATAGCTCACAGCAGAACTAAACAAAATGGAAAAAATAAAATAAAAGGCATATAAAAAAAAAGTTAGCTCTCTGAAAATATAAACAAAATCAGTAGAATACTAGCTAGATAACTAGAAATAGAAGAGAAAGAGCTCAAAAACCCTCAATCATAAATAAAAAGGGAGATAAGACATTACAAGTGATACTGCAAAAAAACAAAATATCACTTCTGAATACTACATAAACCTCTCCACAAACAAACTAGAGAACTTAAAGGAAATGGACACATTTCTAAAAACATTCTCTTAAACATGAATCAGGAAGAAATAAAATTCTGAACAGACTAATAATGAGTATCAAGATAGAAATAGTATTAAAAAAATCTCCTAATAATAAAAAGTCCTGGACTACACAGATTTGCAGCCAAATTCTAGCAAACCTAAAAAGAAAAAAACTAGTACGTACCCTATAGAAACTGCTCCATAACTTTGAGAAGGAGGGAATTCTCCCTAACTCATTTATGTAGCCTGTATCAAACTGATACAAAAGCCAGGAAAGGACAAGAAAATAAAACAACAGGTCAATAGCCCTTAGGAACACAGATGCAAAAATCCTAAACAAAATACCAGCAAACCAAATTCCATAGTACATAATAAAGATAATTCAATATGATCAAGAAGGTTTCATCACAGGGATGTAAGAATGGCTTAATATATACAAATCAATAAATGTGATTTGATTTACACATATAAATCATAAACAGACAAAAAGCAAAGACCACATGATCATCTCAATAGATGAAGAGAAAGCATTTGATAAAATGCAGCACTTTTTCATGATAAAAACCCTCAACTCACTTAAAAGAAACATACTTAAAAATTATAAAATATATTATAAACCCACGGCCAACATCATACTGTATGGGTAATAGTTGAAAGTATTCTTTCTAAGAACTGGAATAAGACAAAGGTGACCTCGTCACTATTTCCATTAAATACAGTATTGAAAGTTCTAGCCATACCAATCTAGCAAAGGAAAGAAACAACAGGCATCCAAACTGGAGAAAAGGAGGCAAACTATCCCTGTTTTTGAATAATATGATCTTATGTGTGGAAAACCCTAAAGACTCCATCAAAAGACTCCTGGAGTTCATTAGTTTAGCAAAGTCTCACAAATGCTGCACAAATAAGTAGCATTTCTATATAGTAATAACAGTCAAGAAACTATTTTTCTACAGTCAATAAATATATCAATAGTCAAGCTCACACAAATAAAGGAATCACTGTCAGTAACAATGGCAACAAAGGAAAGAAAATACCTAGCAATATGCTTGAGCAAGGAGGTGAAAGATCTTTACAGGAAGAACTACAAAACACTGGTGAAAGAAATTGCTGATGACGCACACGAATGGAAAAGTATCCCTTGCTCGTAGATTAGTAAAATCAACAGTGTTTAAATGTCCATATTTCCCAAAGTGATTTATAGATTTAATGGAATCTCCACCAAAGTACCAATGTCATATTTCCCATATCTAATAAAAATAATCCTAAACTTCATTTAGAACTAAGAAAGAGCCTGAATAGCCAAAGCAATCCTACACAAAAAGAACAAATCTGGAGGCATCACATTACTATACCACATAGGATAGTAATCCAAGTAGCATAGTACTGGTATAAAAGTAGACACATAAACCAATGGAACAGTGTAAAGAACCTAGAAAGAAAACCATCTATCTGGCCTGGCACCTGTGGCTCAAGTCGCTAAGGCGCCAGCCACATACAACAGAGCTGGCAGGTTCAAATCTAGCCTGGTCCTGGCAAACAACAATGACAACTGCAACCAAAAAGTAGCAGGGTGTTGTGGCCAGTGCCTGTAGTTTCAGCTACTTGGGAGGCGGAGGCAGGAGAATCGCTTGATCCCAGAAATTGGAGTTTGCTGTGACTTGTGATGCCACAACACTCTACCCAGGGTGATAACTTGAGGCTCTGTCTCAAAACAAAAACAAAAACTATCTATAACCAACCAATCTTTGATAAGGCAGACAACAAGATACACTGGAGAAAGGAAGCTGTATTCAATAAATGGTGCTGGGAAAAGTGTATAACCAAATGCACAAGCATGAAACAAGAATCGCCTCTCTTGCCATATACAAAGAATTATTTCAAGATGCATAAAAGACTAACCAGAAGAAATGAAACTACAATTAATGACACGGTGGGGAGGCGGGGAGGGGAGAGCGGACAGAGAGTGAAAGAGTGAGGGGGTGAGGGAAAGGAAAAAAAGGAAAAGAAATGAAAATAGTGACTAATTCTCACATAAATTGGATTTAATTTTGCCAAAGTATATTACTTGAACATTAATTTTTAATTCAACTTGTTTATGTTGTTTAGGATATTGCATCCTTATTTATAAGTGAAATATGTTTGTAATTTCCCTTTATAATAATATATTTTTCCAATTTTAATATCAGGTGTATCCAGATAAAGTAGAATGATTTTGAAGTACTTCTTTTTCTATTGTCTACAAAATTTGGCATGATCTTTTTTTTGAAATTATCTTTTACTTTTAGTTATAAATATTAGTTGTCTATTTTTTGTTACTTTGGAAAAAAAATAATAAGAAGTTAACTGATGACTCCATACTGAAGCTCAGAGTCAAAGCATTCTATGATAGGCATACTCTTATCTGACAATGTGAATGTTACTTTTTTGCATTATTATTGCTCAGTATTTCAATGTAGCAATCGTCTGATTTCTTTTCTGAATGTATTTATTTTCGTTCGTTCTTTATGAGGTTTTGTTTCTAGTCCTTATCTTAAACAATGTTACTGTTATTAAATTTTAAGCCTTTTTAATTTTTTGAAGGCAAAAAGTAGAAACCAAATAAATACATGTATATGTATAGAGAAAATTAAAAAAAATTAGCAACATAATCAGAATGTGAAGTGAAAATAAAAGGAAATGAAACTACAAAAATTCTAGAAAATAACATAGGAACAACTCTTCTATATATTGGACTAGGAAGAAATTTATGACTAAGATCCTAAAGAAAAATATATCAACAACAATAATAAATAAATGAGATTAATTATATTAAGAAGCTTCTGGAAACAGTAAAGGAAATATCAACAGAATAAATGGACAATCTACAGAATGGGAAAAAATATTTGCAAGCTATACATTCAACAAAGATCCAATATAAAAATCTGCGGAGACTCAAATTCTGGGAAAAGAAAAAAAAATCAAAAAATGTGCAAAAGACATAAAGACATAAATAGAAGTTTTTCAAAATAAGATGGAAAAATAGCCAGAAAACATATGGAAAATGTTCAGTATTACTATACATCAGAGAGACACAAATTAAAACTACTGTGAAATATCATCTTACCCTTATAGAAATGGTCATTGCTAAAAAGTCAACAAAATATCCTGGCTTAGTTGCAGAGACAAAAGAATGCCAATACACTAATGGTGAGAGTGAAAATTCATTCAACCTATATAGAAAACAGCATGGAGTATCCTTGAAGAAATAATTTTAGACCTACCATTAGATTCAGTAATACCACTGCTGGGTATTTACTCAAAGGAAATGAAGGTGTTTTATCCAAAAGATGCCTACACACAGTAACACAATTTACAGTTGCAAACATGTGAAAATCAACCCAAATTGCCCTTCCATTTCCGAGTGGATAAAGAAAACATGCGATATATATATATATATATATATATATATATACACCATAAGATACATCTCAACCATAAAACAGAGTGAAATAATGTCATTTGCAGCAAGTTCCTTGGAACTGGAGATCATTTTCCTAGTGAAGTATTTCAGTAATGTAAAACCAACCACCATATGTTCTTCCTAATAACTGGTAGCTAAACAATGGGTACACAAGGATTACAAAGTGATATAACAGACAAGAGAAATTAAGAACAGGGGAGAGTGGGACGGGAGTGTTGAACAAAACTTACCTGTGGGGTATAATGATCAGTATTCTGGTGACAGGCACACCAAAATCTCTGACTAAAGCATTATTCAAGGTGTTCATGTAACAAAAACACTTGTACCCCATTAATTAATATTTTGAAATAAAAATAAAATATTCTTGTAAGATATAAAAGGGTTATTGAATCAATTAACTGTGATTGTTCCTAAAACCCAGAACATAAACACAAAAGCTTAAGTAATAGCAGTGCCTGACTTATTTTTTGTTTAATTCTCATTTTACCACTTAAATTCACTTTGAATTATACTTTATTTGTATCTTTATTTTTATTCAAGGAGACATTTTAATAATAATGTAAGAAGAAAAGATTATACAAACCAATAACGAGATTTAGAAAGCATGTCTGTAGTCAAAGGAACAAATATGACATTACATTAGAGTCAATGAGAAATTGGAGAATATAAAATTAATAAGAAAGACCAGGTGAAACCATTCTTTTAACACCCCAAAAGAAAATATATTTTTGAAAAACAGAAAAGTTAACAAACAGGAAGAAACAGGAGATCCTAAGATTTTATAACAATAATTCCATTATGTAAAAATAGAGAAAGTAATTCATTTATCCATAATGTATTCATGCATACCCCAATTTACTTATCATTTATAATCCAACAGTATTTCTATAACTCTAGAGACTTTACTCATATTTCAAAATTGAGTGTTAAGTTTTATAAAAATGAAGAAAAATGAATAAATCTACTCTTAAAGAGCTCTTAATAATGAAAATGAATACATAATAAATAATGAATAATAAATAATGAAAAATGAATAAATCTACTCTTAAAGTTTTACAAAAATGAAGAAGAATGAATAAATCTACTCTTAAAGAGCTCATACTGAGTCTTTAATTTGGGGAATGCTCTGAAAGTCAATATACAAATAATAAAATAAAATATATGACATAATAGGCTGGAGTAAGTAAGTAAGCATGCACATGTAAATATCCAATTGAAAGTAAATGTAAAAACCCTAAGACACGGTGTGTTCAAAGTATCCATGGAATAAGTCAAAGGGCTGAAAGAGTTACAGAGAGAGGGTGTTAGGAGAGGTAACCAAGCAATACTCAGCAGGAAACAAAGGAAGATGGAGAAATATATATACACATGCACACGCATATACACACATACATATACAGGACCGTATATATCTAATGAAATATTTTAATGCAAAAATCAAATAAATTAACAACAAAAGGTAACACTGATGAAACTAAATTTATAAGCATATATGTTGGTGCTTTAAAATAAGAAAAAAAGAAGAAACTCTACCATCATGTATACAGAAATAGAGAAATAATGAGGTTCACATTAGGCTATTCTGTAACACTAAAATGTCACAAGACAAGGGCTCATTATCTGCATTATGTGAGAAAAAGGTTGTGCCTTCTGTGACAATATCTGTCAAACTGTCTTTCAAGTGGGAAGACAAGAGAAGGGCATTCGTTGACAAGCAAGGAGTCAGAATGTATGCAATTTCCACAATCTCCTTAGGAAAAAAATAATGGAGAACACAAAACATTAATTAACAGAAATAAGAAAAATACTTTTAAGATAAACATTACTATAGTCACAAGTAATCTCTAAATTAAGAATGCTAACATGATTATGAAACAAAAGGATGTTGAAAAGTGTTAAAATATAAACTATTATAAAATTTCAGTAAAATCTGAGAAAAAATACAATTTCATTTATTCAAAATTTTATAAATGATGAAGGGTTGGATGAGAGTAAATGTATATGAGATACTGAGGGAAGTGATATTTGCTCATAATAACAATTATAACTTTTATAAATTGAGCAATTTTATGACAAGGTCTGCTTTATGAACATATTATTTAGTAACAAATTTAATTCTTTCAACCCTGTAACACATGTTCTAGTATTACCTCCAATATAAATTACATTTTTAACCAAATCTGATTTCAAAGAAAGGCAAATGATTTTTTAAGAAAAATGAAATTAACTTCAATGTCAGAACAATACATTCTTTCACCAGAATAGCAATACTTTTGCATATACAAAAACAGTACTATGCATAATTGGAGAGAAAAAAATGAAGAAAGATGAGGGAGAAATGGAGATCTTAGAAGGAATTGGACTAGAAATTTTAGCATTCAAGAGAATAGGTGAGTCTCTGGAGGTAGCAAGGTGATCAGAGCATAGTTAATAATCAACATCTGAGAGCCAAAAGAGACTTCCAGTGCTAGGGGTGACAAATACATAATTACAACTTTGATCCTGAAATGTAGTGGAATGCAACTTTTCATGTCAGAAAAATGAAGCTTGAAAGTTTTTTTTTTTTTTTGACTCTATAAAGGGCTTCAATTTCTCATGTCTTTGGGATAACTGTATAAATATGATAGAAGAATAGCTGAAAAGAGTACTGCAATGATTACAGAGGAAACCTCTGTATCTATATGATTTGTGTGTTTTAGGAATTCTGTTATTTCCAAAGGGTTCTCTTTCCTTTGTATGTACAATAAGAAACTATATCTCTTGGTAGCATCACAATTAGGTGAGAGCATAATCTTAGCTATCCAGAGTAATATGAGTGTACAGTGATGACCTTCAATCTACTGCATGTCCTTTTAAAAAGTTCACACATTGTAGAAATGATCCTTATTTTCTTTCTTTCTTTTGTTCTTTTGTTTGTTTTGTTTTGAGAAGAGTCTCTCTCTGTTGTCCTGGGTAGAGTGCCATGGAGTCATAGCTCACTCCCAGAAACCTCAAAATCTTGTGCTCAAGTGATTCTCTTGCCTCAGCTTCCCAAGTAGCTGGGACTAAATGCACCTGTCACAATGCCTGACTAGATTTTCTATTTTTAGTAGAAACGATCTTGCTGTTGCTCAGGCTAACTCCCCAGCTCAAGTGATTCACCTACATTGGCCTCCCAGCCTCATAGAGTGCTAGGATTACAAGTGTCAGCCACCCCACCCGGCCTTAGAAATTATTCTTAAAATAATGGGCCAATGATGAGCCTGGTACAGTGGTGGCACGTGCCTGTAATCCTAGCACTCTATTGTGTTGAGTTATCTTCTCGTGAGATAGCTGATCAAATCCTTTGTCCATTTTGCTATTGCAAATTTGTATTTTTCTAATTGAGGAAGTTCTTCATATTATTGAAATTAATATTTGTCGAATTTCTATATTGAAAATGTCTTCTCCTGGGCGGCACCTGTGGCTCAGTGAGTAGGGTGCGGCCCCATCTACAAGGGTGTCGCTTTCAAACAGGACCCCCCCAAACTGCAGCAACAACAACAAAATAGCCGGGCGTTGTGACGGGTGCCTGTAGGGAGGCTGAGGCAAGAGAATCACCTAAGCCCAAGAGCTGGAAGTTGCTGTGAGCTGTGACACCACAGCCTCTACGGAGGGCGACAAAATGACACTGTGTCTAAAAAAAAAAAAAAAGAAAAGAAAAGAAAATGTGTTCTTCTCTTAGTAAAGCATCACAAAAATGGAGAAGCATGAATCCTATGTACTCAATCTTGATATGAGGACAATTAATGACAATTAAGGTTATGGGGAGGGGAAGCAGAAAGAGGGATGGAGGGAGGAGGGTGGGGCCTTAGTGTGTGTCACACTTTATGGGGGCAAGACATGATTGCAAGAGGGACTTTACCTAACAATTGCAATCAGTGTAACTGGCTTATTGTACCCTCAATGAATCCCCAACAATAAAAAAAAAAAAAAAAAGAAAACGTCTTCTTCTATAAGTACTCTTTCACTTGCTTTTTATGTGTCTTTTTTTTTTTTTTTTTTTTGTAGAGACAGAGTCTCACTGTACCGACCTCGGGTAGAGTGCCGTGGCGTCACACAGCTCACAGCAACCTCTAACTCTTGCGCTTACGCTATTCTCTTGCCTCAGCCTCCCGAGCAGCTGGGACTATAGGCGCCCGCCACAAAGCCCGGCTATATTTTTGTTGAAATTTGGCCGGGGCTGGGTTTGAACCCGCCACCCTCGGCATATGGGGCCGGCACCCTACTCACTGAGCCACAGGCGCCGCCTGCTTTTTATGTCTTTTAATAGTAAGCTCTTAATCTTAAGATACTCACATTTACCAGCACACTCTGTAGTGCCTTTTAAATATGTGATGATAGAATCTAATTTTCTAAAAGACATATACTTTTGCTTTCAACATTTGAGCATTTAATCTGTAATTTAGGTAAGCCTTAGACAGAATGCTAATGCTTCTCCCTAACTCATGAGTTAGGGAGCCAAAATCACCCTTTTAATTTTGGAAAATAATAAATTAGTGTATCTCACATCGTCATTAGGTTAAGAAGTCAGCTCTGTGAAGTATAAATGATCCATAAGAACATGGTTATTTGGGAGCTGGGCTGGTGTCTCAAGTGGGTAGACTGCTTGAGCTCAGCAGTTTGAGACCAGTCTGAGCAAGAATGAGACCTTGTTTCTACCAAAATAGAATAACTAGCTGGGCATTGTGGTTGGTGCCTGTAGTCCAAGCAACTTAGGCTCATCCAAAAGAATTATTTGATCCCAGGAATTTTAGGGTGCTAGGAGCTATTATTGCATGGCACTCTACCCAGAGCAACAGAGTGAGACTCTGTCTCAAAAAAAAAAAGGGGGGTAATTTTTGTACTCTCAATTCTGTTCTATTATTCATTTTTCTAACCCTGTTGCAATATCACATTATCCAATTTCTTGTAGTTTTATATCGTCACATTTGGTAAAGTAAATTTTCATTCTTAATTAGTATAATAATGAATGTTCTTCAAATAAACACAATTTAAAAAAATCCTGTGAGTATTTCACTGAAGTTGCATTTAATTAAAAAATCATTTTCCAAGGAACGTCATCTTTCCTTAGGCCTGTAGTGCTGCTACACTGAGTTTTATAATTTCCTATGCAAAAGTATGGCACGATTTTTTTTATTTTAAGTATTTAAGTATTTTATAATACTTTCTCTATGGTAACCTTCCTTTTACACTTGCAATTGATTTCTGCTTGCCTAGAATAAGAATTTGCCCAGAATTTTTTGCAATAACCCATTTCCAGCTACTGCTCAACTTTTTATCTTTTATAATAATTTGTTCATTGAGACCATCAGATTTTCTCTGTAGTCAATTATATTCTCCAAATAATGACAGTTTTAGTACCTCCTTAAATATCTTTCTTTTTTTATTATTATAAAAAATAATAATATTGAGGGTATGAGGAACTAGGTTACACTGATTGCATTTGTTAGGTAAAATCTCTCTAGTACTTGTGTCCCTTCTCCAAGAGGTATGCCATACAATATGACCCCATTAAATCCCCTATCTCCTCCCCTCTCTCCAATCTCTCATTCCCCTACCCCCTACTTTGTATTAAATCATCTCCTACCTTCGTATTAGAATTGAGTACATTGGATTCTTGCTTGTCCATTGTTGTCATTCTTTACTGAGAAGAATGTGTGCCATCTCCATCCAGGTTAACACGAAAGATGTAAAGTCTTCATCTTTTTCAATGGCTGAATAGTATTCCATAGTATACATATACCAAAGCTTATGAATCCATTCCTAGGCTAGTGGGCATTTAGGTTGTTTCCACATTTTGGCAATTATAAATTGAGCTGCAATAAACAGGCTAGTGCAAGTGTCCTTATGATAAAAGAATTTTTTTTTTTCTTCTGGGTAGTTGCCAGTATTGGGATTGCAGCATCAAATGGAAGGTCTGATTTGAGTTATTTGAAGATTCTCCATACTTCCTTCCAAAAAGGCTGTGTTAGTTTTCAGTCCCACCAGCAATATAAACATATTCCCTTCTCACATCCATGCCAACATCTGCTGTTTTGAGACTTTGTGATGCGGGGTTAGGTATATCTCAAGGTGGTTTTTATTTGCATTTCTCTGATGATTAGGATAATTAGGATTTTTTCAAGTGTTTGTTAGCCATTCATCTGACTTCTTTAGAGAAGGTTCTGTTCATGTCTCTGGTCTGGTGATATATGGGATTGTTGGCTCTTTTTTGTTGATTGATTTGAGTTCTCTATAAATCCTAGTTATTAAGCTTTTGTCTGATTCATAATATATAAACATCTTTTCCCATTCTGTAGGTTGTCTATTTGCTTTGGTTGTTGCTTCCTCAGCTGTACAGAAGCTTTTCAGTTTAATTAAGTCCTATTTTTAAATTTTTGTTGTTGTTGCAATTGTTAGTGAAATCTTCTTCATAAAATCTTTCCTCAGGCTGATATCTTCAAATGTTTTCTCCACACTCTTTCTTCAAGGCTTTTCATTGTTTGATGCTTTAGATTTAAGTTGTTATCCATCTTGAATCACTTTATGTTAGTGGTAAAAGGTACAGGTCCAGTTTTAGTCTTTTATATGTGGTCTTCCAGTTCTCCTAGCATCATTTATTGGATAGAGATCCTTTTCCCTAATGTAAGTTCTTATTTGGTTTATCAAACATCAGTTAGCTGTAAGATGTTAGTTTTATCTCATGGTTTTCTATTTGGTTCCAAATGTCTATGTCTCTATTTTTCTTGCTAATACCATGCTCTTTTGATCACTATGGCTTTGTAGTATAGCCTAAAGTCTGGCAGGGTGATGCCTTCAACTTTGTTTTTATTACTAAGAATTGCCATGACTATACAGGGTTTTTTATAGTTCCACAGAAAATGAAGAATTATTTTTCCAAATCTTGAAAGTATGATGTTGGTATTTTAATGGGAAATATAGACATTAACAAAACAAAAAGTTGTTTTTTCAAAAAAATAAAATTGATAAACCTTTGTCAGATTAAATAGAAACAGAAAAGTAAAATCTCTAATAACCTCAATCAGAAACAATAAAGGGGAAATAACAACAGATGCCACAGAGTATAATCTCTGAGTACTACAAGAAACTTTATGCCCCAAAATTTGACAATGAGGAGGAAATGGATCAATTCCTGGAATCACACCCTCCCCCTAGACTTTTCCAAGAAGAAATAGATCTCTCAAACAGACCAATTTCAAACACTGGGATCGTAGAGGCAATAAAAAATCTTCCAATAACAAAACGCCCTGGTCTGGATGGCTTCATACCAAGATTCTATCAACTCTTCAAAGAAGAACTTATACCCATATAGAAGAAATTATTCCAAATGATTGAGAAGGAAGAAATCTTCTTTAACACGTTCTATGAAGCAAACATTATCTTAAGACCAAGGAAAGACCCAACTAAAAAGGAGAAATTCAGACCAATTCACTAATGAATATAGATGCGAAAATTTTCAATAAAGTCTCAGCCAATAGATTAAATTAAAAAAAGAATCATACATCACAATCAAGTAGATTTCATCCCAGGAATGCAAAGCTGGTTTAACATATGCAAGTGCATAAACATTATTCACCACATCAACAGAAGCAAAAACAAAGACCATACAATCCTCTCAATAGATGCAGAAAAAGCATTAGATAAAATTCAGCACCCTTTCCTAATCAGAACACTTAAGAATATAAGCATAGGGTGCATATTTCTTAAACTGATCAAAGCCATTTATGACAAACCCACACCCAATATTATATTGAATAGAGTAAAACTGAGAGCTTTTCTACATAGAACTGGAACCAAACAAGTTTGTCCTCTATCACCACTACTATTCAACACAGTGCTGGAAGTTCTAACCAATATAAACAGGCAAGAGAAGGAAATAAAGTGCATCCAAATGGAGCAGAGGAGGTCAAACTCTCCCTCTTTGCTGATGATATGATCTTATACTTAGAGAACACCAAAGACTCAACCACAGGATTTCTGGAAGTGATCAAAAAATACAGTAATATCTCAGGATATAAGATCAATGTCCACAAATCCGTAGCCTTTGTATATGCCAATAACAGCCAAGATGAGAAGCTAATTTTGGACGCAATCCCTTTCACAGTACCTTCAAAGAAAGTGAAATACTTGAGGATATACCTAACAAAAGATGTGAAGTACTTCTATAAAGAAAATTATGAAACCCTACGAAAGGAAATAGAAGTATTAACAAATGAAAGAACATACCATGCTCATGGCTAGGAAGAATCAACATTGTTGATAATCTTTTAAAATGGGATTAGGGCCAGGCACTGTGTCTCATGCCTCGTACTCTAGGAGGAGGCCAAGATGGGTGACTTTCTTGAGTGCAGGAGTTCAAGACCAGCATGAACAAGAGAAAGAACCTGTCTCCAAAAAATTGCAGGGCTTCGTGGTGGGCACCTGTAGTCCCAGCTATTCTAGAAGCTGAGACAAGAAGATCATTTAAGCCCAAGAGTTTGAAGTTGCTGTGAGCCATGATGCCATAGCCCTCCACTGAGGATAAAAAAGGAGACTCTGTCTCAAAAATAAATAAATAAATAATGTAATTAGGTATTTGAAAATATCATGTATAATTACCACGTTCTGTTCCTTCTTTTTATCCTTTCTCAGGTGGCAAATATGTCCTTGACACAGTGATGCTGGCTTGTTTTAAATATTGCTGGTATAATTTCACAAATTCATCAAAAATCATCATTTAGTAAAGATGAAACAAACAAAAAAGCAAAAAAGTTCACAAAACCCTTACTGGATTGCCAAACAATATTATATGATTTTAGCATCAGCCAAAAAAATTAGACTGGATCCAAGTTGCAAGATTTATAGTAATCAGTAGTTGAATTTAAAAAATAAGAATGTATAGATGAGTTTAAGATGTGTCTATTCTTGTAGTTTTGACAAAGTGAGGCCGTTTTCAAGTGCACATCACTCATAGTCACCAAAGAAGAACTATCTACTGTATGTAAATAATTAGTTACACTATCTAACTAGCAGATGGCAGACACCTGTCTACAGGAAATGCTACAATGAGGTAAGAGCTTCCCTTCTTAGGAGTGGTATGATAGGAAATCATTGATTTTTGGCTGTCTGGCCTGTTTTAGTATTGATTTTCAAAAAAGCTGTTTGTTGATTGAGTCCAATTAGTCCTGAAATTTGTTGATTTGTTACATATAGTATTGATGGGGAAGAAAGATGGGTGCCACCCCCAAAATAGTGTGTGAAACTTCAGGAGTTGTGTTGGTTATATATTTTAGTCAAATCACAAGCAAGAATTAAGATTATACATTAGACTAACGCAAAGAAGTAACCAGAGACTCAAAGAAGAGTATCATTAGAGACCTTACCAAAGTAAAGAGTGATAAGTAACTATTAGCAATTCAGACATTGAAATAGTAGAACAAATTTAAAAATTCTTAATGGGGGAAAATCTAAAATAACTGATACAAATCAAAGCATGGATATCTGTGATATCGGTTATATATCTCTTGTTCCGGAGGCCTCTGATGAAAACTATCTACTGATGCAGCGATTCAGTGAAATGTAAAATGCCAAGAACACTTGCATTCTTTTTTATTGTTGACATCATAACAAAGTGATAAACACAAAGAATTATATGTCTGCTGTGGATATCATGTGTCACTTATTAATAAATTTGACCAGTGTGATTACATACGTATAGTAGATTAATATTTTATGCTATTGTAGTCTGAACATTACATGAATATATAAAAACATCTCCCTATACTAAGACTTGTTTTCTGAGTCCAAAAATCTTAAGAGGAAAATTAATTCAAAGTTCTCTATCTTTAGTTAAATATCCTTAATATTTTAAGTAACTTGATTAAAAAAATAAAAGCTGACTAGGAGAAAATCAGTTATCACTCTTTTTGAAAGTAGGAAAAAATAATCTTTATTTTTAAATTTGAAAATACTAGCTCAGTATAAAAGAATAATTTAATAATAAATTTAATTGCCATTGCTTGCTCTCATGTATGTAGCTAACAAAATACTTATAAATAGTCTGTAGTATACTAATTGCTATTTATTGAGGGTTAATAAGCTGGGATGATAGTAAAATAGGCTTGTAGTGGTATTTTTTATTTTTTGCAAGAATGAGTGAATATGTACATTCTTTTGTCTACTAGATATGCTCCTGAAATTTTAAAAAGAGATATACACAGAAAAGAATGTAAATGCAATTACTGTATTGATACAAGCTGGAATTTTTGCCAGAAAAATCCAGTGCAGAATTTGAATGAGGTGTAGAGAATTCTGGAGAAATCATTGCCAAGAAAATTTTGAGAAAAAAGTAAAAAATGCTTTAAAATATATATATTACAATTTCCATTTGACAAAAAGATACAAAACAAATGGCCATTAGAAAAAGTAAGAGTGGGGTGAATGGAGAAGGAATAGTGTCAAGAGATAATTTCTACAAAACTGCAGGGAAGGAAAAAATTCTCAAGAGGAAGCAGGGCAATTGACTGAGCTAAAATTACACCTGAATAAGCAATGATGTATAATAGGGCAATTTTGTCAATCTGGACACATTGAAAATAGTGAAAGCATAACAGAAAAGTTGTACATGCAAATACTTCAAACTTTGGAAAGGTCTGCGTTCATTTTGTTGTTGTTTTCTCCTTTGGCTATATAACCTGTCCTTGAAAAATTTAGCTATACTATGTAGGAAGAAAATCCAAAAAATCTGTGTCACTGACATTTACCCATGTTAGAGCTTCTATACTGCATTTTAACTGCTGATCAAAAGTCATATGTTTAATATTCAATAAGCATCAGAAATTAAATACATCCAGAATAGAGGTTTTTCCGATTTTTAGTCTTTCTCTAATATTATAGAATTTGATTAATGACACTACCAGCAGCCCATGAATTTCTTTTATAAATAAGTATAATGTATATTAAGGACAGAGAAGGAGAGAGAAGGAAGAATAAAATAGAAATTTAAATAGAAGCAAGAATTATAAAAAGAGAGTATAAATAAGCAGTTCTTCATGGAAAGGAAATCCTCTAACCCAAGGTGTTTCCTTACAGCTAAAAGAGCTCTGATTAGACAACAGAACCCCCAAGATAGGCTCATTGGTGGTAAAAGCTAGGTGTCAAAACCCAAGAGCAGCGGTGGTTAATGACAACAACAAGCATGCGCAGCCTCAAATAGGGCGTCCCAAAGTTGACCTTTTGATGTAAAGTCCTTGATTGTAATATCATTTACATTTGCCACCACTCCTACACATAATTAAAACTGGAATTGTGAGAATTATTATGGGGTAGAAGTAACATAGCTAATGGACAATCATAGTTAAGATATATATAACCATTAGAAATAGGAAGAGCAATGGGGAGGCGCCTGTGGCTCAAAAGAGTAGGGCGCCAGCCCCATATGCCCTAGGTGGCGGGTTCAAACCCAGCCCCCGCGAAAAACTGCAAAAAATAAAGAAAAAGAAATAGGAGGAGCAAAGCTAGGAAGTAAGGTATAGATACAAGGAAAGAAGTTTATAAAAGGGGTCCTCTTTTCATTCTGAGGGAGACCCCCATTCCTCTCTTTGGAATGAATGTACTATCTGCTTAAAAAGAAATAAAAACTGCGAGGCTCGGCGCCCATAGCTCAGCAAGTAGGGCACGGCCACATACACCAAAGCTGGTGGGTTTGAGCCTGGTCCGGGCCTGCTAAACAACAATGACAACAACAATAAAAAAATATACCCAGGCGTTGTGACGGGCGCTTGTAGTCCCAGCTTGCTCAGGAGTCTGAGGCAAGAGAATCGCTTAAGCCCAAGAGTTTGAGGTTGCTGTGAGCTGCGATGGGACAGCACTCTACCATGTCTCAGAAAGGAAAGGAAGGAAGGGAGGGAGGAAAGGAAGTAGGGAGGAAGAAAGGGAAAGAAAGAAAGAGAGGTTTTGCACCGGTTGTCAAAACGCTTTCAGTTTCTGGGTACCACTTGCTGGTGGTGCTCAGAGAAAGCCCTAATCAGGGCTGGGGTCTTTATAGTCTCCTGACAATATACCATATCCAGACAAAATTTCTTCTGGTGATCGGCATTCTACCATATCTCTCTATATGCAATTATTCAGAATTACTCCCGTTCTTTTTTTTTTTTTTTTTTGTAGAGACAGAGTTTCATTTTATTGCCCTCGGTAGAGTGCCGTGGCCTCACACAGCTCACAGCAACCTCCAACTCCTGGGCTTAAGCGATTCTCCTGCCTCAGCCTCCCGAGTAGCTGGGACTACAGGCGCCCGCCACAACGCCCGGCTATTTTTTGATTGCAGTTTAGCCGGGGCCGGGTTTGAACCCGCCACCCTCAGTATATGGGGCCGGCGCCCTACTCACTGAGCCACAGGCGCCGCCCTACTCCCATTCTTGTTGGTATAGTTCTTTTTATATTTTTATTTCAAATAATATAATAAATAAAACAAAATATAAAAAAAAAATTTACCGAAGTTTAAACCAATACTAACATTTTACATTATGTATTTCAGATTTTTAATGAGGGTTACATGTTTTCATTATCTAACAATAAAAGCAGTATGGATTGCTGACTGTCTTCCCTGACCCACAAACTGGAGATGCCCCAAAGTAAAGGACTACAGAAGAATCTGAGAAACTAATGCCCATCTTTGAGGGATTTTTGAAAAAATAAAACAATCGTGCTCGTTTTCTCGAGCTAGAAAATGGTAAGTTAGATTGTGAGAATAAGAATAGCATTTGAATTAGATTATTTGCTCTTTTATTACCCAAACTGAATACAAAAACTATATTGTAAAAGATTTGAAGGTAAATAATTTAAAATTGATAATTTTATTTCTAGCAAAAAAATAAATAAAAATGTCAAGGAAAAAATAAGTATGTATTCGGAATACACATCCTCAGACAGTTAAAATACAGTAACCTTGTTTGTAAAGAACACTTTTGGATCTTGAAGACAAAGATGGGTGGAAGGAGAATGGAAGAATGATAGATATAGAGATGTTGCTGTTAACTCTCTTTGGCTCAGTAAATTCTTTAAGTTTATGAAAAGCTTCACTTTGAAAAATCCTCCTACTACTTGTTTTTCTGTTTCTGTCTCCGTGCTTTCTCTCCTTCTCTCTCACCCCCACCCCCCCACACACACACACACTGGCATCTTAACTGGACTGTGTATTTATGCTTCTTTGTATGGATGTTCATATCTACCTAGCCTATATGTTTAAATTTTATTGAGGTATCAAGCACAGAACACATATTATAAAAGGCCCTAATTGAAAGTATATGAAATGATGAACTTTTACTTATGTGTATAGTTTTGTGAACCTTACCCAGATCAAGATATAGAACATTACTTCTACAACCATTCCCAAAGTCTTCTTCCTGCCTTCCTTCCTTCAAGCTGTCACCTACAAGTAAACACTATTCTAAATTCTAATTCCTATTGCACAAAGTTACTTGTTCCTCAGTCATGGAATCTTAAATACTGTTCTCTTTAATATTGGGCCTCTTTTTCTGAATACAATGTGTAATTTATTCATATTGTAGTGTGTAACGGTAGATAGCTCCTTTTTACTCCTATGAGGTATTCTCTTGTACAAATTATACCACAATTTACCCACTTCAAAATTCAGTGCCTAGTTAAGATTTCTGCAAATTTTTAAAACAGGTTACATTCATTTATTTTGCATATTTTAATAAGGTACTCCATATATTTTGAATCTGAAGTTTGGATTTAATACATGTATTGTGAACCTATTCTCCAGGTTTTTGGCATGTTATTTCCCTTTTCTACTGGTTTCTTTGGATTAGCAAAAGTTCTAACTTACAATTAAGTTAAATTTGCCAATCAGGTTAATACACTTAGAAAAATTGTGCATTATATAAAATTAAACTCCAATTTTATTTTTTGAAGCTTTATTTATCTACTTATTTTTTCCTTTTCACAATTCGATGTATAGTTAATCTCAGATTGATTTTTGCATATGGCATTACATGGGAGTCAGTGACTACTCTTTCATATAGATATACAAATATACCAGCACTATTTATTGACGAGATTATCCTTTTCCCATTGATTGCACTGGCATCTTTTTCTTAAATCCAGTGACAAATCAATTCATGTCTGTCTACCTCCAGAGTATTTGTTGTGTTTTTCTTTAAACCATTTGTCTATATTGCATGAATACACACCATCTTAATGTAACTTTTTATTCATTCTTTATATTCAATAGTGTAACTATTTCTTTTCAAGTTTGTTTTTGGTTTCATTTCAGATAGCTAAGGCAGTGTTGACCCTATTTGCAAAGATTTACTACCAGGAATGTTTGGAAAATTTGCTATGTACTTAATATTAAATTAAGAACCATTTTTAACATTTTAACAGGATATATCTCATCTTTGTACATTATTTATTGTAAGAAAATTACAATTTGTGTAGTATAATGAATCTATGTCATAATAGTTTAATGTAAAACCAAGACATTTCAAAATTCTTTGTTAACTCGTTTTATACCCAATTAATACAGTATAACTACACTAGTTGGCCACCTTCCTACATTGACCACCTCCTTAAGTTGACTTAGTTTTTATTGATCAGACATGTGTACTCAGTGGAAGACTGACTTCTCTATATTGAGGTGTACCATATTTACTCAGTGAAAGACTGATCTCTCTCTATATTATAACTTCAGTAAAATGTAGATTGACCACTTAGACTGTGACACACAGTATGAATTTATTTTCTGTAACTTGACTAGTTGAGTCTACTCTATAGCAGGGGTAGAAAGTGTGGGATTTACCTCTTAGTTGTATTATTTTTCTTTGCCATAATTTCTTTACATGTTTTATTATTACCAAGTATTGGATTAGGCCTAATGTACTACTGTTTACTACGTGTCATGGAAAATTTTGTCAATGTGAAGGTTTGAATTATAGGCATATCCTCTAATTATTAATATATTTTATAGTTAATTATATACATGATGACCCAATGAAAAAACTAAAAGTGATGACATTCAATGATAAGGTTGATTTTCTACATTTTCTGGAAATCAGCAGCCAAATAGAGATGGTGGAACATTCTGGTTGTTAAAAACAACCAAAAACATCAACATGAGTACTGGAAAGAGATGGTTACATTAATTGTCATTAATTGTCCTCATGTCAAAGTTGAAAATATAGGAGTCATGCTTCTCCATTACTCTAATGCTTCACGAAGAATAATGTGTTCCACCTCTATCCAGGTTACTATAAATGCTATAAAATCTCCATTTTCTTAATAGCTGAATAGTATTCCATGGTATACATATACCACAGCTTGCCAATCCATTCCTGGGTTGAGGGGCATGTAGGCTGTTTCCACATTTTAGTAATTGTAAATTGAGCTGCAATAAACAATCTAGTACAAGTGTCTTTATAATAAAGGTTTTATTTTTTTCCTTCTGGATAGAGGCTCAGTAATGGGATTGCAGGATCAAATGAGAGGTCTAGGTTGAGTACTTTGAGGTTTCTCCATACTTACTTCCAAAAAGTTTGTATTACTTTGCAGTCCCACCAGCAGTGTAAAAGTGTTCCCTTCTCTCCACATCCATGCCAGCATCTGCAGTTTTGAGATTTTGTGATGTGGGCTATTCTTTCTGGGTTAGATAATATCTCAGGGTTGTTTTAACTTGCATTTTTCTAATAATTAGGGATGATGGGTATTTTCTTATATATTTGCTATCCATTCATCTATCTTCTTTAGAGAAGGTTCTGTTCATCTCTGTTCCCCATTGATGTATGGGATTGTTGGCTTTTTTCATATGCATTAAGTTCTGTATAGATCCTAGGTATTAAGCTTTCTTCTGATTCAAAATATACAAATATACTTTCCCATTGGGTAGAGTGTATTTTTGCTTTGGTGGTTGTCTCCTTAGCTGTATAGAAGATTTTCAGTTTAATTAAATCCCATTTGTTTATTTTTTTTGTTGTTGCGATTGCCATAGAAGTCTTCTTCATAAAGTCTTTCCCCGGGCCAATATCTTCCAGTGTTTTTTCCTATTCTTTCTTTGAGGATTTTTATCATTTCATGCCTTAAATTTAAGTCCTTTATCTATCTTGAATCAATTTTTGTGAGTGGAGAGGGTGGGAGAAGGGGAGAGCAGACCGAGAGAGAAGGAAGGAGGGGCAAGGGAAAGGAAAAAAAAAAAGAAAGAAAAGCAAATAGTGACTAATTCTCACATAAATTTGATTTAATTTTGACCAAAGTACATTATTTGAACAATAATTTTTAATTCAATTGTTAATATGTTGTTTAGGATATTGCATCCTCATTTATAAGTGAAGTATGTTTGTAAGTTCCCTTTATAATAATGTATTTTTTCCAATTTTAATATCAGGTATATCCAGATGAAGTAGAATGATTTTGAAGTATTTCTTCTTTTTCTATTGTCTATAATACTTGGCATGATCTGCTTTTTGAAATTATCTTCTATTTTTATTTATAAAAATAAATATTCTCTATTCTTTGAGACTTTGTGAAAAAAATGTTAACTGATGACTCCATACTGAACCTCAGAGTCAAAGCATTCTATAATAGATATACTTTTATCTGACAATGTGAATGTTACTTTTTTCATTATTATTATTATTGCTCAATATTTCATTGCAACAATCATCTGATTTCTTTTCCAATTGTATTTATCTTTGTTCATTCTTTACGTGGTTTTTGTTTCTAGTCCTTATCATAAACATTGTTATTGTTATTAAATTTTAAGCTTCTTTAATTTTGTGAAGGCAAAAAGTGGAAACCAAATAAACACATGTACATGTATAGAGAAAAAAAAAAGCAAGAAAGAAAAGGATGATGTAATAATGTAAATAAAAAATACTCCTTTACAAAAAAAAAAAAAAAAGAGAGAGAGAGAGAGGTGGTTACAAAAGTTGACACCTACAATAAAAAAAGAGCAAAACTTTCCTCAATGAATTCAATGAAGCCACATTAAGTTAGTTCAAAGGACAGTTAACGTCCAAATCTCTGGGCTGATAACCCAAGAAGTTGCAGAAAAACAAACAAACAAACAAAAAAAACCCCAGATATTCAGATATTCAAAGTGGCAGATTTCCAAGCATCAAGTGGTTGGCTTTAGAAATTTAAACTGTAACACAAGATGTTCCAGAAAGTCTTGTGTGGTGAATCCAATGACATTTCAATAGAAGTTGTTGAAGAGTTCATCAAAACGTTCCTAGACTGTGCTAGAGGCTCCAGAGATGATGACCTGTTTAACGCTGATGCATACAGACTCTTTTAAGGTAATGCTTGACAGGAGCCTTACCATAAATTGTGAGAAATATAAGAGCAGAAAATTTTCCAAAGAATGTTTCATAGTTTTGTTTTGCACTACCTCAACCAGAGAGAAACTAAAGCCCTTAGTCACTGGCAAGTGCACAAAGCCAAGCACATACCAGAAACCAGAAGACCTCCTCATCACTTAGAGATCAAACAAATGTGCATAGATGCCTGATGCTCTATTGACCAAGAAATAAGAAGAAACGGTCTATTCTACTAACAGTAGACAACTGTTCTGTCCATCCACAAGTGAAGAAGCTCATAAATGGAAAGCTGAAATTTCAGCCTCCAAACATAACCTCTTGACCAAGGCATCATCAAAACATTTAAAATGCACTATCAAGTCCACCCTCTTAGTGGGTCATTACTAAAGCACAAATATGTGGCCTGCTTGTGGAAGCAACTTAATCTGCTACATCATTAATGCTCTGGATGCTGCCTTCTTGATCAGTTGTGCTTGGAATGAAGTTCAGCCAGAAGGGATACAAAAGTGTTTCAAGAAAGCCGGCTTTATCACAACCCAAGAGCATGATGTTTTGGCCCCATCAGACAGTCCATCTCCCATGGCAGAATTCAAAGGCATGGATTTTGAACGTTTTGTTGCAATGGATTATGAGGTAGCAACCTGTAGTGAACTTAACCCAGAAGCAATTTTCTAAGCGATATTGTCAGAAGCGCAGACCAGCATAGCAGTGTATGAAGCATCTGACCAAGAAGAGGAAGCGAGGATGACAAGAAAGAAATCACAGAGACTTCAAAAGAAGAGGCTGTCAGGCATCTAATAATGCAGTTAAAGGTACTTGCTGTGGAAAAACGCCCAGGTATGCTGAGTGGGATAGCCAGTGTTGAGAGTGCTTCCTAGACTTATGTCTGAAATAAGAGTAAGAAACAGGGCGGCGCCTGTCGCTCAGTGAGCAGAGCGCCGGCCCCATATACCGAGGGTGGCGGGTTCAAACCCAGCCCCGGCCAAACTGCAACAAAAAAATAGCTGGGCGTTGTGGTGGGCGCCTGTAGTCCCAGCTGCTCGGGAGGCTGAGGCAGGAGAATCGCGTAAGCCCAAAAGCTTGGAGGTTGCTGTGAGCTGTGTGATAGATACCAAGGCACTCTACTGAGGGCAATAAAGTGAAACTCTGTCTCTACGAAAAAAAAAAAAAAAAGAGTAAGAAACAGACCAAGTCTGACTCTCTTTTTTCAGAAAGAATGATTAAATCATGAGAAAACAGTAAATGTATTGATTTTGTATGATGCCTTTATGTTTGATCTTACTGTGTTTTGATTATATATGACATTCTCTAATAAAAGATGGTTAAGAAATTAAAGTACACATACACATCAGTGCAGTAGGCCTAACTCTTTATGTTGATCGCCTATGCATACTGAACAGTTTGTTACAGTCCCTTGAGTGGTCAACTTACAGAGGTTTTACTGCGTTTGTCTCTCTCTGCCAAGTATACATACAATTACGGAAATAGAGATTGCTAACTTCTTTTAGCCTCACATTGTAGAAAGATGGTGAGAAAGCTCGTTGCGTTCCCTTTTATAAGGATACTAATCTTTTTGATACGGATTTCACTCTCATGGCCTAATGACTTCCCAAAGCCCCACCGGGTAATACCATCACAGTGGAGTTTAGGATTTCAACATACAAATTTTAGAAATAAGACATTCACATTCAATCTTTCCACACGCCCAACATTCTCATCCCACATTGCATATGATATAATAGGCTTTCAACAAATATTTCTTGATTTTAGTAGTCCCAAGGAGGAATATATAGAATAATCAGAAATTTCTTAACACTATTTGAGTCCTTTTTTGGTACTTTTGACACTTTTTATAACAAATGTCATCAACATATTATCTTGTTTTCATCCCTCTAATAAAAGATATGAGATGATAAAAGACACAACAGATGGGAATTCAAGTTTTCACATGAAAAACTAAGGAACTGTGTAAAATTTGCATGGCATTAGTTTTTCTTTCATGTTTTCATACAGTAAAGAGAACTAGTTGGAGTAGCAACACATTTATTTAATCTCCAGAAGAAACAAATTTCATTCAAAGAGATGTAGCAAAATAATTATAATGAATAACAATGACCAAGTAGTCAAAACCTGCTCTCCCATGTCAGTCATGGGGACATTGACATAAAAAGGAGCAATTTCCTTGGGCTGCAAAAATATATTGCAAAAACTTGGAGAGAGCTCTCATATATTTTTGGTGCACATTAAATGAAAAATAACATTGTTTTTCATGAGGTTTGGCTCAATAAATGTCTCATATTTTATTACTTGTACTATCATATAGAATTTGCCAGTGATCTTCTATAAATGGTGTCCCACATACTTTTGTGTTTTTGATGATCTATATGAACGCTGCTTTAATAAGGAATGTGCTCCTGCTTCATACAGCCCTGTCAATATGCCTAAGTAGATGGCAATAGGTATCAAACTGAGGACCATCATTACTTGGAAGAACAGGAAGAGAAAGTGTCCAGTTATTAAAGATGAGAGATGAAGAATGGTTGGGGATCAAAGAGAAGCTTTACCCCACTTGCCATCTTTGCTTTATAAGTCATTAAACTAATATCCTTGCATAGCAATGAAATCAACTTTGTTTCTCTATCTTCCATACATGTGACATATGTTTCTGATGTCTAAAATGAGATGTAAATTATAAATAAAATTGTTTGGGCATAATTAACTGCCATTTTGAGTACATTCAAAATCATAACTCCTAAGTTCTTTATATATATTATTTTTATTTCTAAAAATGATCATGTAAAGTAAGGATATTACGGGAAGATAAAATGAAATAATTTTATAGCAAATATAAAAGTTTGTACTAAAGTTCATGCTACTTCAGTTACATAACATATATTTCCAAACAGCTTACATATATTTTATCCAAAACACGTAACTTAGTATACATATTATAGATTATACTTCCCTTTTATTATATTACTGTGGCATAAGAAATCTATCGTCAATTTTTTCCCAATATTTCCAAGCATGTACCTTAAATTAATAGTAATACTGCCACATGAACCATCCAACAACAACATCTTAGGCATTCCTAGTTATTTTCCTTTCTTGCACTTGTGTTGACCTATCAAACATTAGTCTCTCTTCCTTCATTGATATGGGGTTATCACTTTTCAGCCCAGCATTTCTCAGTATTTCATTCAAAATCCTGCATTAAACCAGTTGTGGAAAAAGAAAAACTTTATTATCAAATAGAAACTTACCTTGTTATTTCATTATTTTTCCATCCTTCGTACTTCTTGTCTATATTCACAAAGACAGATTCTAGGCTGTAGAATTTAGCAAGTTGATAAATTCATGGAAACACCATGTCTCAGACCTGCTCTAAACATTGGCTGGGGCAATAAAAATTAAGAAAACAGAAACAAAATATACCTCCATGAAGCATCCATTCTTGTGGAAGAAAAATAGATAACAAATAAAGAATATACGTCAGAGTGATGAATTTTATGTGAAAAATATTCAAAAGTAAGAAATGGAAAAAGATACAAATCATATCACTTAATACAATCAATACACTATGTTAAGATTTTAACTCAATTATAGTTTAGTTTATGAACTGAAAACTTAATAAAAAGCAGCTACTTTGTCTTATTCCCCTTTGATTATCTGTCATTGTACTAGCTCCTTATTGCTGTGGTAACAAATTACCACAAATCTAATGACTTAGACACTGTGTTTATTATAGTATATTTCTGAAGGCCAAAGTCCCAAATTGTTTGGCAGGGCTCTATTTCTTCTGGAAGATCTAGGGTAAAATCTGTTTCCTTGAATTTCCATCTTCTAGATCAGGAATACCCAAGCCACAGCCCAGAGGCCGCATATGGCCCCGGATGGCTATGCATGAAGCTCAAAAAAAAATATCATGAATTTGCTTAAAATGTTATGAGAATATTTTGTAATTTTTATGGCAATATTAGGGGTTTAATTTAATTTAGAAGTCAGGCAAGTATTCTTATTTGATTATTAAGGGTATTTCCACATCTTGGCCGTACCTCACATAATCTGTCCTCTGCCTCACCCTGCATCAGCAGCTGAGGGAAGAAAGGGCCCAAATCTTGCTTTCTATTTTTCTGTCAATTGATTTTCATAATGGAAGCAAATATAATCCCTTTTCTATTGTTTTTTCTTGAATCCTCGCATGGGTTCTACAACATCTCGAACACAAAACCAAAAAAATAAAAAAATCTACAAATGAAGAAAATTGTCAATGAAAAGGGGACAAAGGCTACTTACTTGTCAAGGCAAATTGTAAGGCAATTGCTTACCTTTAGGGAATGTGTGCTAATTTTCAAAGACTATAATAAAAACATACTAATTATGTCAAACAGATTAATAATATATTAAATTTAATTTAAAAATCCTTTACAGCCATAAGCACATTTAAGTAAATACTTGAGCAAAATATTCTATTTAAACTCCAATTACAAAATAGCAGTTACTTAAAATAAAATGATGTTGAGTTCTCATTTAATATCAACAAATTCTGCGATACGTAATTTGGAAAACATTTTGTTTTCTTACATTACTCAGTATTTTTCAAATAGATGTTAATTACACTGTTATGTTAAAATGCTTAACACATTATGCTGCCAAGGCATTGGGAAAAAAATCCAATAAACTCACTTCAGTCTAAATCACCATCAAGGGAACAGAAACAAGTGTGTGTCAGTATGTTCAGTACTGTAGCCCAGGGGGACGTAACACTTGGTATGTGTGGGGGAAAAACAGCAGGACTTTTCAGCAAAAAGGAGACAGAGGGAAAACTTGTGATCACAAAACAGAAAAGCATATTGCTGATAAGACATAAGTGTTAGAGGTTTTCTACAACCTCAAGCTGTGCTTCTCCCAACAAAAATCTCATGCTAATTTACACAAGGCAATTTTAGCTGCACAGCTAGAAAGAACTGTGAAAAATGAAATTAGTTGTTCTTTTACTAGAGACAATTCATTGCAAACTTCCAACATGCTTTTCTTTTTTGAACTCAGTTGAAACAGTTGATTCTAGAATTACGTTATGAAATTATGTATTAGAAAACCAAAACAGTACTTTTTAAATATATTTGGACATGTGTTTTAACTCTTTAACATAGTAAATTATTTCCATAAAATTCATATACCTGTGAAAAAGGAAGATTAAACCAGACTTTCAACTGTTGCTTAGAGCCTATAGCTTCGATCTAATTAAAGATGCACCATCAAGCATAGAAAGATCATTGTCCAGTTTTCATTCTGGAAATGAAGTGTAAACAGGAGCAAATATATCCCTTTCAAATTATCTTGAAGCTTGACCTCTGTTTCTCTTGTACTACTTCTTGGCCCAGAATATGTAGAATTTTCACATTAAGCTCTAAATAGAAGGTGTGGCTCTCCTTAAAGGTTATAAAGATTAAAATTCATGAATTTAAATTAAAAAGAAACAATAATTCAATTAATCCAGTTGAGGTAAAATAAATGCTGTCAACTATAAAATGTAATGTTCTGTACATTCATTATTTTTCAGAAATGACTCATGGTTGGTCATGGTGGCCTGATGTGGCATTCCTTGTAAGGTCTGAATAATTCCAGTTAGGCTTTTTTTCAGAAATGGAAAAACCTGACAGAACTTAAGTTTCAGGTGGAAATAATAAAAATGGGTTTTCCAAGGGAGAGGTCACAAAAGAAATTGAGGAGATTCTCACTTTTATTTACTTAGCAATTTTACCCAGGCAAAGTTGGATAGATTATATTTTTGTCTTTATGGGAGTAAAATAACACAAGATTTCACAAATGAAGTTATTTGTTTTATTAAATCATAACTGTGTACATTAATGCATTTATGGGGTGCAATCTGCTGATTTGCTATAAAATGTGGAAAGCTTATACCAAACTTGTTAAAATAACCATCACCTCACTTATTTGTTGTAGTAAGACATTTATACTCTACTCTTAATAGTTTTAAAATGTACCATTGCATTATGCACGTTAGATGGGGTCCCACCAAATACTCTCCCTCCTTCCGGCCTCCTCCGTCCCGCTCCTCTCTCTCCTTGTCTAACTTTAAAACTAGTGTACTCTCTCTTTCTGTAAACCAATCAATCATTACCCACAATAAAAATACTCTGAATGGGGTTCCTACAACTAATAATATAGCTAATGTTCATTTACACTGTGTGCCAGGCACTATGCTCTGCCCTCTATGTTATATTATATCCACTTAATTATTTAAAACTTCTATATGTTTGCTTCAGTTGTGAACCCTTAACAGATGAAGATATCAGGGTTCATACATGTATTCAAACATATCAGAGATAATTAGCAGTTTATTCCAGGATTCCAGGATTCAAACTATTCCTATTGCATTTTAAATCCATTTCTTTTTCTTTCTTTTTTTTTTTTTATTGTTGGGGATTCATTGAGGGTACAATAAGCGAGGTTACACTGATTGCAATTGTTAGGTAAAGTCCCTCTTGAAATCATGTCTTGCCCCCATAAAGTGTGACAAACTGAATCTGCACAGACACCGTGGCTTGCCTCATAGCCACTAACTGATTTTGCTTTCTTTTATTTATTCCTATTTAAAATATTACCATACACTTTCATTAAATTTTGCTCAACAGGTTATGGGTACTGTCCAAAAATGTTGCCTTCATCTACAAAAAAAATAATAATTAAAAAAAAAAAACACTTAATGCTCAAACTTGCAGACATTTTAAATCCTCAGTTTTCTCCTTATTTTTTCTTTTGTATCTGACTTTAACATCCATAAAGTGACTCCAGTGAACCTAAAATATTTGCTAATCTCTCAGAAACTATGCAAAATTTATGGTCATTTAAATAGCACTCAAATGAGATAGTCAATATGTTGCTTTATTTCTTTGAATATTCACTAATAATGCAATAATAATTTAGATTGTCTTCAATATTTATTTTAGTATCTTCTGTTTATGTTGCTAGGAGTGCTTTCAACAATATGTAATATTTTGATGGGATGAGAAAAAGATGAGAAGGACAGAAGGAAGGCATAAAGGAAAAAAGGGTGGGGGGAAGAAGGGAAAGAAGGAAGAGAAAGAAGGAAGGAAAGGTGTTGAGATCCTAAAAATTAACAAATGATTTGAACATTCTTAGAGAAATATGATACTTATATTTCTCACTGAGCAATGTAGTGAGATATTATGCATAGCTACATATGTATACCTTAGTTTCTTAGAGAACAAATTATTTATTTTTAATTTCATAAAGTAGATAATATTAAAATTTATTTTAAAAATTTTCTGTGGTTTTCTGTAAGCTCCCTGAATACCTCCAAAGCTTTCTTATGAACTCTTCTATCTCTGCTAATTTTTGGATTAATTTTTCTTTCTCTGTATCATGTTTTTTTTAGGACCCCTTTGCTATCACATGGTACTTTCCATGTGTTAACTCTATACAATCTCTGCCTGACAGATATACTTACATACATGTCTGAAAGGCACCTCCTAGTCAACAGTCCAAATGGTGAAAAAAGTTTGTCTAAAATTTTTTCTTACTTATAACTTTAATTTTTTAAAAAAATGTTAATACATTTAGGGGAGAGCATGTTTTTTGTTACTTAGGTTAACTTTAGAATGGTAAAGTCAGTACTTTTAGCATACCCATCACCAAAATATGTACGTTACACCCAATATGTAGATTTTTCTCTCTAACCTCCTTCCCTGTCTTAGTTTTTAATATCTATTACATTACTTTGTGACCATATATATATATCTCATGTTTAGCCTCAATATCACAAGTGAGAACATGTGATATTTGTTTTTTCATTCCTAAGAAACTTCAATTATGTTAATGGTACCCAGATCCCTCTGAGTTGCTACAAAAGACAAAATTTTATTCCTTTGTATGGCTGAGTAGTACTCTTTGGTGAATAAATGTATATCACATTTTCTTTATTCATTCATCAGTTGATGGGCACTTAGGTTGATAACATATCTTTTCAATTATGAATTGGGCTGTGAGAAGAATTTGGATGCAGGTGTCTGTTTTATAAAGTTACTTCTTTTCATTTGGACAAATACTTAACAATGAGATAGCTGGATTCAATCGTGAGTATTCTTTGAGCTCTTGAGGAATATCCATATTATTTTTTATGTTCAATGGGCAAATATCCATTGTATACCATAACAATTAAAGAATTGAAGTTAACGTGACAGCACAAAATATGAAGTACATAGAAATAATTCTTAAGAAATATATAGTATTTCTACATGGAAAACTTCTAATTATTATTAAAAATATAAAAAGACACTTGTCTATATATTGCAAAATTGTTATTAATGAATTTTTGTTTTGTTTTGTTTTTTTACTTGTTTAGGTATTCCTTCTATTATAACTCGGGTTATTGTCTTTCTAGGGATAGTAGTATAATATCCATATTATTTTTATAAGGTTGAACTAAGTTACGTTCCCACCAGCCATATGTAACCATTTCTTTTTCACTGCATCTGTATCTATTTTTGTTGACTTTTTAATAATGGCTATTCTAAACAGGGGCAATCTGGTATCTCAATGTAGTTTTAATTTGCATTTCCCTGATGATTAGTCATTGTGAGCATATTTTCATATGTCAAAAGTGGTGCTATTTGTACATCTTCGTTTAACAAAATCTGTTCACATCTTCAGTCCATTTTTGAATATTTTTTTCTTGATGATTTGTTTGAGTTCTTTGTAAAGTCTGCATATTACTTCTTTGTAGGATGCATACATAGTTTGCAAATACTTTCTCCCATTGGTAGGTTGTCTATTTACTCTAATATTTTTTATTCCCTTTTATTTATTATTGTTGTTGCTATATTTGCTTTTGGGGTCTTAATCAGATGTTCTTTGCCTTGGACACTGTCCAGAAGAGTTGTTGCTGAGTTTCTTCCAGAATTTTATTGTTTCAGATCTTACTTTTAAATCTTTAATCCATCTAGAGGTTTTTATTTCTTTATTTATTTAATGACAGAAGAGGAGCTAGTTTTCTTTCTTCCGTATGTGGCTCTCTGATTTTCTTTCTTTTTTTGCAGTTTTTGGCCAGGGCCGGGTTTGAACTGGCCACCTCCGGTATGTGGGGCCGGCGCCCTACTCCTTTGAGCCAAAGGCGCCGCCCATGCTCTCTGATTTTCCGAACACTCTTTATCGAACAGAGTGTCCTTTCCCCAATGTGTGTTTTTGTCTACTTTGTTGAAAATTAGTTGGTTGAAACCATAGGTTTTATTTCTGTATTCTTATTACATTCCATTGCACTATGTGTTTTTCTATACACCAGTACCATGCTGTATTGGTTATTATAACCTTGTAGTGTAATTTGAAGTCTGATGATGTGATGCCTCCAGATTTTCTTTTCTTAATATTATTTTGTATGTATATTTGGGTTCTCTTTCAATTTCGTATGAAATTTAGTATTGTTTTCTTTAGTTCTGTGAAAAATAACACTGGACTTTTGTGAGAATTCCATTGAATCTGAAAATCACTTAGGGTAGTATGGACATTTTAATAACATTCATGAGCATGGGTTTTTCCATTGTGCCATGTATGATTTCTTTCATGAGTATTTTATAGTTGTCCTTGATTAAGTATATTTCTAAGCATTTTATTTTATTTGAAGCTCTTGTAAATAGTATTGAGTTTTTGATTTCATTCTCAGGTTGACTGCTATTACTGTATAGAAAAGCAATTGACTTATGTATATTAACTTCATAATTGGATGTTTTATTTCTAAGAATCTTGAGAAAAGCCTTAATGACTTTCTAAAGATAAGATTAATCATCAGCAAACATACATAGTTTGACCTCCTCTTTATTAATTTGGATGCCCTTTATTTACTTCTCTTGCCTGATTATTCTGCATAGGAAAACATGTGTTTGCTTAATTAATACTGATAAAATTATTTATAAGCTATTATATACTTCTCTGTATATGAAATATATTACATTGTATGGTTTTATTATACAATATAAATAAATGAATTACATTTACTATATTATAAAGTTTTAATAATCTACTTTTGCAGTATAATTACATTTTTAAATATATAAATATATATGAAGGTCTTATAATTACATTTAAATTATTTTTAATCATATTTATTTTTCTTTATCTTATCATATGTGTAATTTTGTAGATCTCTTTCAGATATTTGAACATTCTTCTCACAAGATAGCATAGCAAATTGTAAACATTTTAGGTTTGACTTAATATTTGATAAACATATTTTATAAAATCAACTTCCTGTTAGTTCTTTTATATGTAAAAAAAGCAATAATTAAATAGCCTTAGTTCAAAGCAAATTCTCAACAGTCACTTCGTTCTTAATCTAGAATGTGATTTATTTTCTGAGTATCTATGTTTTAATGTGATTGTAGATTACCATTAAAACTGGAAGAATACAGATTTCATAATAGTGTAGAAACAAAAGAAATATTAAGGTACATAGTAATTTTAGTATCCCATCCAAAATAAATAATTGATGGAATAAGAATTTATTTCACTTGTGAAAAATGTTACTCATCGTAATTTCTGGAGTATGCTACACGTGGCTCTCTGGAAGCATGTGTCTAAGGGCAAGAGAAGGAGATATACTTGTTTTCCTGCCAATGCCAGTAAGTTATGTCTTTTGAGTTCCATGTGTTTTATTTCTGCCTTTGTTTTTCTCCTCTAAAATTGTTTAGAAAAGATTGTAGCAGTTCCAAAAATGGTTCCTTTTAAAATTCCACAAAGAAAAGCAATCACTCATGTACTCTGAGGGCCACGCAATCCTATTGCCAAATTGTGTTGTGAAAACAAGTATGAGCACAGAAAATCTAAGTTATGAAGATATATTTCCTCCAAACTGCATGGAATATCTTAACATGAGGACTTTGGGGGAATATAAGTGGGCAAGTGGGATAAAAGTGACTTGCTTTTTATAACAGTGGTACTTCAATGGTAAAAGATCTGTCTGGGAATGAATTCTAAAACACTTTCCACCCTTAGCAATAAAAACTTAAAAGACACTTAAGATTCTGAACAACTTTAGACCTAAATGAAAGTCAGGTAACTCAGGATAATGGAACTTGCAACAGTAAATCTGAAAGGTTTTGATTACAATAAACCCTCCTGAAGAAAACATGTTCTTTCCTGAATGACATATAAAAAGAGAGGAATTCACACAATTGTGTGTTAAAAAAGAAAAAAAGTAAACTCCTTTAGACGAGGAGAATAAAAAGGAATAGTGGCATTTTAGTACTGCCATTGAAAATTGCTGGCTGAAATAGACTTTGTACATTGACTCTGTCAGTATACATTGCAATTTCACCAGGTGTTGGATGATATGACTAAGCCTCACTCACAGTCACTCACAGTTGGGTTGAGGAAGAAGTATTTGGAATATTCCCAAGTGCTTATTTCTTATCTCATATTGTTGATTGTTTCATGGTATAGTCAACACAGTAAAACAATGGACTGTAAGTTTCTCCAAACTTCATTCTAACTGGCAGTTTTTATAACGCAGCACTGCAGGATTCACCATTTCCTCCTCTTTTCACAGGCCCATATCACAGGAAGATGCCATCCAAAATCATAATGAGGCACTAGAGCAGGTGGCTCCATGCCATCTCAGCAGAAGGGCTGTTGGAGCCTCGCTAATAATGTGTTCTAATCGGGTGGATTATTTGTTCTGCATATTTGGTTTCCCTGAGACCATGAAGGGAGAATTGTTGAGCTATTTTAAAAAGTGGAATTGGCTACTGCTGCTACAGAGCCTTTGCTGCGTTTCTGATCCAGTCTTATATGGCAGTGAAGTCAGTATTCACAAAAAGCATTTATGCTTAATAGAGTCAGCTGAAAGTCTTAAATTCAGAGTAAAAATCCATGTTTTCTATTAGATAAGCCATTATAACTACACACAGGGGACAATCACAATCAGCAATAATTTTAATCCCCCAAAATACTTAATGCTTCTCTCAGTGTCAGGAATAAAATTATTTTCTCATAAGCTATGAAATTTCAATAGCATTTCCTGTTATTTTGGAATGCACATAGCCCTAAGATAGTTTTAAGATTAGGAATCTTGCTTTCTAGTAAAGATGTTTTTAAATTGTTTAATCTCAAAACTAAATGTATTATGAAAATCTCCTGGTAGAAATTATAGTGTGTGTGACTTACAGGGTTATTCTTAATCAACAGATAATAGTACTTCATATATCACTTAAGATTTCAATATTAAACCATGTTGCCTCTATGCTAAACTTCTTTAATATTATTGCTTAATTATATATTACATATGGAAAAACTGTGGTGCAGATACTTTATGGAATATTTTCTTTCTTTCTTTTTTTTTTTTTAATAAATCACAGCTGTGTACATTGATATGATCATGGGGCATCATTAACTGGCTTCACAGACCATTTGACACACTTTCATCACACTGGTTAACATAGCCTTCCTGGCATTCTCTCAGTTACTGCGCCAAGACACTTACATTCCACATTTACCAAGTTTCACATATACCCTTGTAAGATGCACTGCAGGTGTAATCCCACCAATCCCCTTCCCTCTACCCACCTCCCCCCCCTCTCCCCTCCCTTTCCCCCTTCCCTCTATTCTTAGGTTGTAACTGGGTTATAGCTTTCATGTGAAAACCCTAAATTAGTTTCATAGTAGGGCTGAGTACATTGGGTACTTTTTCTTCCATTCTTGAGATACTTTACTAAGAAGAATATGTTCATGCTCCATCCATGTAAACATGAATGAGGTAAAGTCTCCATCTTTCTTTAAGGCTGCATAATATTCCATGGTGTACATATACCACAACATATGAAGGAATGTGTCTAGGTTTGAAATTTAAAGGGTGAGGCACCAGGATTCATGTGTTTAATGAGAATGCTATGGTGTCTCACCATTGGGACTGTTTAGTTTTTGTTTTTCTTAATATTAATGTAGTTGATAATTAAGTTACCTATAGCATAACTATTTAGATATGTTAAATAGAAGCATACTGGTAAGGTCATTTTGAATGATGCTTGCTGATAAAATAAAATATAGTATCAAATGGAATGGAAAAGATCACCCACTAAAACAATGTTTATCAAGGATATTCCTATTTGAGTAGATCTCTTAACTTGAACATACTGAAATAAAATGATAGATTTTGTAATTAATATAATTTGAGCCCACAGTATATTATAATGCGTTAATTTTCAAATAAATCAAAAAAATTGAAGAAATTGCTAAACAAAGGGAAAATTGTAAACATAATAATTTCATTAAAAATAAAGATTAAGGGCGGCACCTGTGGCTCAGTCGGTAAGGCGCTAGCCCCATATACCGAGGGTGGCGGGTTCAAACCCGGCCCCGGCCAAACTGCAACCAAAAAATAGCCGGGCGTTGTGGCGGGCGCCTGTAGTCTCAGCTACTTGGGAGGCTGAGGCAAGAGAATCGCTTAAGCCCAGGAGTTGGAGGTTGCTGTGAGCTGTGTGATGCCATGGCACTCTACGGAGGGCCGTAAAGTGAGACTCTGTCTCTACAAAAAAAAAAAAAAAAAAAAAAAAAAAAAAAATAAAGATTAAAACTGTGATGCAAAATAAAATTATTTCACATCTTTTTCTTTTCGGCTCATAGTGTCACAATTAAATGTAATTGTTTCAGTAACTTTTGTATACGAAATACTATTTTTCCCAACATTTGAATGTTAAAGACATTAATTAGGTAAGGAGTGAAAAAATATGCAAAAGAGTTTGACACCTCATCAAAGATGATGTATGAGTGGGAAAAAAGCATATGAAAAGATACTCTGCTTAGTATCATATATAATTAGGAAATTGCACATTAAAAAAAAACAAAAGACACCACTTCAAACCTAATTCAAAATAATGATAATCCCAAATGCCGGCAAAGAAGTGGAGCTACAGAAATCTTATTCATTGCTAGTAAGAATGCCAAAAGTTACAGCTGTTTTTCAAAATAATTTGGCAGTTTCTTACAACATTAAGCATCTTTTTTCCCTCTCACCATATTATTCAGTAGTAATGCTCCTCTACATTTGGCCAAATACATTAGAAACATATCACACAGAAACTTTCATAAAATTTTATACAGGAGATTTATTTATAACTGCTCAAACATGAAATACACCAAGATATCGTTCAATAGATAAATAGATAAATCTACTCTGAACCGTGGTACATCTATGAAACTAAATATTATTCAGTGTCTTGCCCTAAAAGCTATTCATCAGTGAATAGTTTCTGATGGTCCAGTGGAGAGCCCTCCACTGAAAAACTATTCATCAGTGAAAAAGTATGAAGGAAACTTAAATGCATGTTGGTCAGTACAATAACTTAATGTCAAAAAAGTACAAGCTATGTGATTCTATGATCTTGTGATTTATAATAAGAAATATATATGTATATAACAAGATGTGTGTGTGTATGTATATATATTTATCTTGCAGCTTTGCCTCCAGTTACACATACTGTAAGATAAATAAAAGGGATGCAAGGAGAATCTTTTGTACTAATCTTTGGTCTTTTTGCCCCTGGCTCCTGTCACAGAGCCTCTAATCCATTGACATTTCCTGAGTATGTGGAGTGTATTTTGCTCTAATGAGATGACCCTTGGAGGGCTCCTAGATGGGGACTGCTAACAAGAAAGATCATGTTATACTCAGAAGCTTATAATTTTTAGCCTTGCTCATCCACCACCAAGTAAAGAACGGCTGAAGATTCAATTAATGATCAACCAATATATGAGCTACAGGGTTGTGAGAGCTTCAGGGGTGCTGAGCACATGGAGGCTGGCCTGCCACAAGAGAGCATGGAAGCTTCACACCCTTTCTCCCATACCTTTCCCTACAGATTTCTCTGGCTCTTCCTGAGTTGCATTATTTTATAATAAATGGGTAAATGATAAGTGTGACAACCTACATAGCTGAATTCTGTGATCCATTCTAGCAAATGATTAAAAGGAAGGGTAGGGTCATGTGAATCTATTATTTATAGCTAGTTAGTCAAAAATTTGAGTGACCTTGCCTTGCAATTGGCGTGCTCCTATGAAGTGGCTGTTGGGCAGTCAGTCTCATAGGACTGAGCCCTTACCCTGTGAGATCTTATACTAACTCAAGGTAGATAGGGGTAGTAGTAATTTAAATTGCATGCAGCATCTAGGAGTGTTGGAGAAAATTTATTGATTACTTTTTATATACACAAAAGGCAAGATCATTGAAATCCAAGGCAAGATCCATGGGGGGGGTATTGGGGGGGAGGTCGGAGGGGGGAACCACAGGAAAAATGCTGAAAGTCAAAACAAGGAATAAAATCTTTTTTTTTTTTTTAATTTGGATTTTTTTTTTTTTTTTATTGTTGGGGATTCATTGAGGGTACAATAAGCCAGGTTACACTGATTGCAATTGTTAGGTAAAGTCCCTCTTGCAATCATGTCTTGCCCCCATAAAGTGTGACACACACCAAGGCCCCACCCCCCTCCCTCCGTCCCTCTTTCTGCTTCCCCCCCATAACCTTAATTGTCATTAATTGTCCTCATATCAAAATTGAGTACATAGGATTCATACTTCTCCATTCTTGTGATGCTTTACTAAGAATAATGTCTTCCACTTCCATCCAGGTTAATACGAAGGATGTAATCTTAAAAACAGAAAAAAAAGTAACTCATCATTCATAAGAGAATCACATATGATAAAAAGCTAACTTCTCAGCAGAAACACTGGAGGGTATAAAGCAGTGGAATTCAACTAATGTAAGTCTGAAGTTGATCTTGATAAGATAAAATGTATATGTATGGTGAATCTTAGAGAGGCTATACCAAAAAAAAGAAAGAAATTGTAGTTCAAAATATTAAAGTGATTGCAATACTACTTTGAAAATAGATAACAAAAAAGGAAAGCAATCCTAAAATGTAATAAAAGGAAAAAAGAGAGAAAAAGACACCAGCATACAAAACTAAAATAATAGGAATACACCAAATTACATCAATAATAACATTAACATGAATGGATTAAATAATCCTATGTAGTACAGAAAGTTTCAAATAAGAATGAACCAAAACAAATAACATAATTGAATGACATTTTTCAATGGGAGGCAAAGATTAGATTCCAGAAACAGATAGATTGAATGTAAATAAAGGAGGCGAATATATATTATGAAAACAACATTCCCAAGAGAGATGGAGTGGATACACCGATATCTAAATATATTAAAAATTTAAGGAAAATGAGAAATAAAGAACAAAATTCATAATGACCAAATGATCAATCCACGAAGAAGATAATATCAATTACAGACACGCGTGCACCTAAAAGAGGAGTAAAATGCACATCAACCACTGACAGAAATGAAGCAAGAAATAGACAACACCAGAACAGTAGTTGGTGACGTCAATAACTCTTTGTCAATAGAGGATAGAACAAACAGATCACAGGGAAATAGGAGAGCTGAACAAGATAGACCAAAGGGACATGTGCTAGATGCTCAGGCTAACAGTAACAGAATATACAGTCTTCTCAAGTGTACATAGAACATTATGTAGGCCATAAAGCTATACCATAACACAAATTTCAGGAAGAAAAAAATTTTTTTTAAAGAATAGTACTCTGACCATAGTGATTCTTTGATAGCCTTGGCTGACCCAAGACTGTCTTCTTGCTTGTTCTCAGGATGATTACAGTATTTAGAGTATAAATACATAGTGAGATGGATAGAAACTGCCCCAAATTGCTTTCACTTTCTTCCTAGGAATGCATGCTGAGCTAAGGAAGAAATGCTTGGGACAGCACTTGCTTGCGTTTGTTCCTGTCCACCTGTAAAAGATATTCTTTAAAGCTTTAAAATGTGTCTTGGGTAAGGCCTGTGGCTCAGAGGAGTAGGGCTCCGGCCCCATATGCCAGAGATGGCAGGTTCAAACCCAGCCCTGGCTAAAAACTGCAAAAAGAAAAAAAAAAGTGTCTCATCTTCTCCAGGATCTAAAACTTAGGCACCTTACTTTTCAAGGTCCCTCAGCTGAAATCCAAATGGGCCATACACAGACAAGACTTCATCTACCCTGGGTAGCTTTATTTAGCCATGAAGGACTACTTCATCATAAATTCAAGGTTTCTGTTGTCCTTTGCTATCTATCTATAAATAATAATACTACTTCACATAACATATTTTTCCATATATAATGCATAATTTTTTGCTCAAATTTTTGAGGGGAAAATAAAAATGCACATTATACGTGGGTAGTACAGCTCAGGAGTAGGAGAGCCAAGTGGGCCTCCCAGGTCTTCTGTGCCCTCCTGCCTGGGCCTCAGTGGGCTCCAGTCTGGGGGGATCCAGGATCCATGGAGAACACTCAAGAGGCCTAATTATTAAATCTATAAAAGTCCATATTAGAGGAGAAGTGACAATGAAGAGAAGTAAAGGAGAAATAATGCTATCTTCATTGCATGAGAACCTTACTGTCTTATGCAGGGTTCTTCATAGAAACAGAACCAGTAGGAAATTAATTATAATAGAATATGTTAGGCTGTGTCTTGGGTTGATTAACCCAGAAAATACATAGACTATGGATAAGAGCTTAGCTAAATAAACTGAATGTCTGGAAAGAAATATAGATTGCCTAATTTCATAAATGGTCTCATCATTTGGATTAAAGTAATTAGTCATTGCATAGGATGTCAACATAATCAAATGTGAAATTTACTTTGAAATATATTGTTATATAAAATATAATGCTATGTGAAGATACATGATTAAAAAACTGGAAAGGTTTTAATAATGTCATCAGGCATGATTATTTTCGGTAGTTATTAATTTTAAAACTGTCTGGAACATTGTGTTAAGGATACAGTAACAGATGGGGATTTCCCTACAGAGGAATTTTAGCTTCCCTCTGCAACAAGATTTATTTGCCTCATCAAGAAAATATATGGTAGGTCAGAAAATACAATCCTTTGGGGCTTCTTAGACGTTGAAAAAACAGATGAAGTTTTCTGCTGGTAAGAATTCCAAATAATTGTTCTTCCCTAAATTTTTTAAGGAAGACTTTAGTGCAAGGTTTCAAGGGTAGAAAACAAGAAAATGCCATAGAACACTGAAGAAGTTTCTATTGTATTTCCTTGGTGAAAAAAATAAGAAATAGAACCAAGTATCACTGGAAGTAGAGCCTATTTATTTTATTTTTTCTTAAAAAAAAAAATCCTACTACTTAAGTCTCTAAATTTAAGCTATTACTCTTAACAGGCTTGACTTCTAAGAGTGAACTTATAAGAAATCATATCATATGTGCTCTAGAATATGAATTTGGTGTGTATTCCAGATTCATTTATTATAAAGAAATGACTTGGAAATCAAAACTGCCCATCTCAATTAAGATCTTACTTTTAAAATAGCACGAGGAATACAATTTTAATTTTTTTATTTTAAAATTTACATACAGGAAATGCCAAATATGCATAATAAGTTAGTTTGATACTAAAGGTCAAATTTACAATTCATATTGTGACAGAGTGAGCTTAATTAAAATATCATAAAAAAATCTCATTTATTGATGATTTTAGTTCACATTCATGGCTTTGACCTTAGGCTAGCCTGAGGCATCTTTCAAGCTGCTTGCATTAACAAACCATGCATACCCAAATCAGTTCAGCATTGCATATGATTAATTTCAGAAATGCTATTCTCTATGGCATTGAAAGACATAAGTGACCAAACTGCCTAAATGTTGATTAAGTTTACCTTCTATCTCATCATGTACTGATCACAAAATTGATGTTTCATTTTAAAGTTCATAGAATTTGAGTATCTGAAAACAGATGTGTTCATGACTTAGTTTAAAATATAAGGCTGTTATTTTATCACCAGGTTTTAGCGCTTAAAAAGTGATTTAAAGATCTACAAATATATATGTACTTGTTTTGTAAATCTTTCTCCATTATATATGAGTAAATGTATATTAGAGTTCAGCAATTTTATGTAAAAGAACAAATACTATACAGCTTAAATATATAGGTTATACATTTTTGTTGCAACTGTACAACTCTTTCCTTGCAAAAACATAAAACAAAACAAAAAGCAGCATAGACAATATATATGTGAATAGGCCTGACTGTACTCCATTAAAACTGTATTTACAGGCTGCGCCTGTGGCTCAGTCGATAAGGTGCCGGCCCCATATACCGAGGGTGACAGGTTCAAACCTGGCCCCAGCCAAACTGCAACCAAAAAATAGCTGGGCGTTGTGGCAGGCGCCTGTAGTCCCAGCTACTCGGGAGGCTGAGGCAAGAGAATCGCTTAAGCCCAGAAGTTGGAGGTTCTGTGAGCTGTGTGATGCCATGGCACTCTACCAAGGGCCATAAAGTGAGACTCTGTCTCTACAAAAAAAAAAAAAAAACACACAAAAAAAACTGTATTTACAAAAATTGGCCTCTGGGGTCATGGTTGGCTGACCTCTTAGTCATTTTTACCATTCCTATGCCTCTGGACTTCATAGCTCTTTGTTAAATCCAAACATAAATGTTGTGTTCTTAGATATTAAACTAAGGACTCCAGACTTCTACTTGAGTTACATGTATTTATCATTATTTTTCTTTTCCTAGATGTAATTGCCAACACTGACCAAATATTATAGATTCTTTTTATCATCAAGTTGTAACTTTCTTTAGTCCATTTCTTTGTAAGGAGAGGAAAACTGTGAATATGCCCTTGTGTACTCTTGCTGAGATAGCAAGACAAGCAAAGTCCTGGCCACACTTTATTAAGGCCATTCTGTGTTAACAGCTGATAATTTGGGGGATGAGGTCATGTCTATCTTCAGAGGAAGACCAGCCTTACTTCATCCTTCCATAAAAGTGATGATTTCAGAAGCTCAGCTTTTAATTGTGAAACCCACATGTTCATCTGGTAAGCTCTAATGTGCCGCCACTTGAACCTGAAAGTCAATCAAAAGTTTTGTTTAGTAAAAGTGAGTCTCTCTTTCCCTCTAAGCCTCCTAATGCTGCCTTTCTTCTCTGACTTCAATACTTTAATGAAAATCTGTGAATACTGGAAAAATTAGAGGAATGGGATGCAAACTTTTATAGTTCTGTTGGATATAGGCACCCACATCACCAGCATACTCCCTCCCATGTGGGAAAGGGTGCTAGACTCTTGGAGCTGAAAGTGCTAAGGACTATTGAGAAGAGCTTTGGTATATGAGAGAGAGAAAGAAAAGAGTCTCTGGACTCAGAGGTCTCTGAGTCTGTGAGGTACAAAGGGGAGGAAGAGACATTGTCCACAAGGTGAAGAGACAAAATTAAAAAAAAAAAAAAAAAATATATATATATATATATATAAAAGTCAGCCACTCCCAGCAAGCTAGCTTTCTATGGCATTATATACACCATAAGCCCCAGCCAGGAGATAAATTATTACCTGACAACTATTATAGTTCCTATTCATCAGAAATTTTAGCTCCAAGATCTATCGGTGTTATCATGGGGAATAATATACACATTAATTCAACTGGTAGAGTTTGATCAAAACTTCCAGTGTAAGAAAAGATAGCTACCATGTAGATGAAGCCTCTTGCCAATTCAATGTACTGTTGTTCAAAATGTATAGTAAAAGGTTATGTATGTGTTTGTCCTATAAATGCTTATAAAGTGAAAGGTAAATCTCCAATTCAAAGAACAGCTATATGTAGAACAGTGGGGAAAAATTCCTCTACCATTTTCTCCAAAGAGTGGATCAGGGTTTAGCAAAAGTCCCTTTTCTTCGGATACATAAAAATTTAGGGCAGGCACAGCATTTGGGGAAGCCAAGGCAAGAGGATTGTTTGAGGCCAGGAGTTTAAGACCAGCCTGAGCAAAAGTGAGACATTGTACCTACAAAACCAAAATAATTATCCAGGTGTGGTGGGACATGCCTACAGTCCCTGCTACTCTAGAGGCTGAGGCAGGAAGATTGCTTGAATCCAGCCATTCAAAGCTGCAGTGAGCTAGGATGAAGCCACTGCACTCCAACCAGGACAATAGAATGAGACCCTGCCTCCAAAAAAAAAAAAGAAGAAGAAGAAGATTAGCTATATCATAGTTTGAATTAGATGGATGGATGGATAGATAGAAAGATAGATGCAGACAGACAGATAGATAGATAGATAGATAGATAGATAGATAGATAGATAGATAGATAGATAGATAGATAGATAGATGATTGATAGATAGATAGATAGATAGATAGATAGATAGATAGATAGATAGATAGATAGATAGATAGAGGTTAGAATGACACTTAACGTGGTGTCATATCTAATACCATAGACCAGATGAGCTGAGAGACTGTAGCATTATAACACTAAGAAAACTAAGGCATCAGTTCCCTTAGTGTTCTAATGTTATAAGAAAACTCACAATATGGACCTCTGGAAGTCAAAGAGTAGCTATTATCCTTTCAGGCCCCCACTGTCTCATTGTGCTTTTGAGTATGGGACACAATACATATGACTGATGATTTCATCTACTAGAGCCTCTGGAAAGGAAATGGACCTCCACAAAGAAGCTCCTTTTAGGGTTTTAGATTGTTTCCTCCCCAACATGTCAAGTACAATCCCTTTTAAAATGTCTCCTAGATTGCTAAATCACTCTTATTGAAACTGAATACCTGAAGCATGGAGAGTGATTCTCTGGCTTGATGTTCTCCTTTTAGAGTTGGTCAAATTCAATTTGATGGCTTATAAATAATGGACCAAGGTAAAAGCTTTACTGCTATAACTTTGAAAAGACAATAATGTATTCAAGGATACAGCACATCTGGGTCCTGCGTTATCTCAGTTTTGCATGAAGGTGTCAAGAAAGACATCTTTTTTGGGAAACCTTGTATCCCACTGCACCACCTGAAGCAATGACCTTAGCTAAATGAGGTCCTCCACTCGTGGTGTGCCTGTGCCAGGTTCTGTGGTGGTTTGGGGGCTTGGGTGGAAGTAGATACTGTCTACATTGCTGCTACTGTTGTTGATTCTCAGTAACAACGTCACAAAACCCAAAGCGGGCATGACAGCTACAGTCAGTGAGAATAACTAAAGGCCATTTTCCTGGGAGTGACCCATGCGTCTCTTGATGAAACTTACTATATTTTTATTAACTCTGAGACTGTTTCCAATGACTTGACTTCTGGCATTCCACTTGAAAAACAACAGAATGGCTGATTAGAGACATCTCCCTTTCAGGACACAAAATAAATTGCTGGGGCTGAAGGGGCCATCTGAGTCAAAGATAATAGATTAAAGGTCCAAACTTTAGTGAGATTGATTGGAATCCAATTTCTGTTGTAGCCTGCACTGCTCAGAATGACACCTAATACGGTGGCATATCTAATACCATAGACCAGATCAAAAGAAAGGGCTCTATGCTTCTGATGTACAGGCATCAGAATTCTGTATATTAGATTAATGACTCCTTTCAAAGTTATCCCATCTGTCTTGTGATCCAGGAGACCACTCTCAGAGAAGGTATGTGTTCAAACTGCTCCAGATACATCAAGGAGACTGTATCATTGATTCTCTCTTGAGTCAATCAGTGGTGTCTCATCGCTTTTACTTTTTCATTTAAGACATTATTTCCATTCTGGTCAGATCAGTTGTTTCCACCCATGCAATTTTGCCTTTTAAGATTAATCTTACCATGTTTAGATTTTCCAGGTTTTCTACATTCAGTGATATCCCTTTTATAATGAAGACCACCCAACAATGGACTGATAGTCAAAGCATTTTATGAAAAATGCTATACTCCCTAACAACTACATGTGGTATTATAAACATCCCCCAAAAATGTTTGACTATCAGGCTCACCCAGTCCTTGCTGACACATATTATCAATAGCATGGCAGGTTGGACCCTTAATGTAGGGGGCCTTTAAAGGATTAATCTCTTAGCCACTTCCTGCATAACTATCGCTACTAAATCAGTAGATACAAGTAGTGGAAGATTAGAAAAAAACAAACTTTTATCTACTAGAAGCAGATGCATCAATTTTGTGACAATGTAGGGCACCTGAGGAAGAAATACCTTTGACCCTGGATGGTGCAGTGAGGGGCACCTAAAGCTATTTTGTCCTGTTACATTCAGCACATTGTCCAAGTCAAGAAGAAGATTTTGCAGACAATGTGATCTGCTTCTGGGTTTGTCATCTTCATCCATGTTACATAGAAACAAAAAATGAGCTCCCACCGAACATGGCAGCTCCCAAATTAGTTTCCATCCCTGGACACATCAGGAGCAGCTCCAGAATGTGTAGGTCCACAGATAGAGGGTTTGGCACAATCCTGGTTCAGTCTGACAGACACAGATAGAGCCAACCTCTGCCAATGTTTACTAGATTCCATCTCCTCTGGCTTGCTGTCCTGAAATCATCCCATTTCCCTCTTACATATTTTTATCTAGACTGAATTATTTCTAGTAATGCATAAAGATAAAAACCTTTCACATATTGCCTCCTCTTGCAACCACCCTCATTTCTGTCAGTTTTACTTGAAAGGATTGTTTAAACTTGTCCTCAATTCATTAAAATTATATTTCATTCTGAACATTCTCCCCAAACTGCTCTGATTAAGGTCACCAATTACCTCCACTTTACTAAATGTAATTGAAATTGCTCCCTTGTTATCCTTTTTGAACTATCTGCAAGCACTTAGCATAGCTAATTGTGTTTCATTGTGAATAATGTATTTCTTTGACTTCCTGGACACCTTCTACCTTTATTTATGACTGCCTTTTATAATATAAAAGTTTTTTTTTTATTGTTGGAGATTGCATTTGTTAGGTAAAGTCCATGTTATAATTGTGTCCCACCCCCAAAAGGTGTGTCACACACCCTGACTCCCCACCCCCTTCCCTCCTTCACTCTCCTTGTTCTCTCTTTTCCCCACCCCACACTGTGCACTAGGTCATTAATTGTCCTCATATCAGAATTGAGTGTATGAGATTCTTGCTTCTCCATTCTTGTGATCCTTTACTGAGAATAATGTGTTCCACTTACATCGAGGTTAATACAAAAGATGTAAAGTCTCCATCTTTTTTAATGGCTGAATTGTATTCCATGGTATACATATACCACAGCTTGTTAATCCATTCCTGGGTTGGTGGGCATTTAGACTGTTTCCACATTTTGGTGACTGTAAATTGAGCTGCAATAAACAGTCTAGTGCAAGTATTTGTATGGTAAAATGATTTTTTTCTTCTGGGTAGATGCCCAGTAATGGGATTGGAGGTTCAAATGGGAGGTCTAATTTGAATTCTTTGAAGTTTCTCCTTACTTCCTTCCAAAAAGGTTGTGCTAGTTTGCAATCCCACAGGCACTGTAAAAGTGTCCCCTTCTCTCCACCTCCACACCAACATTTACGGTTTTGAGATTTTGTTATGTGGACCATTCTTGCTGGAGTTAGATGATATCTCAGGGTGGTTTTGATTTTCATTTCTCTAACAATTAGGAACAAGGAGCATTTTTTCACGTTTGTTAGCCATTTGTTCTGTCTTCTTTATAGAAGGTTCTATTCATCTCTCTTGCCCATTGATATATGAGATTGTTGGCTTTTTTCATGTGTATTAAGAGTTCGAGTTCTCTGTGGATCCTAGTTATCAAGCTTTTGTCTGATTCAAAATATGCAAGTATCTTTTCCCATTGTTTAGGTTGTCTATTTGCTTTGGTTATTGTCTCCTTAGCTGTACAGAACATTTCCAGTTTAATTAAGTCCCGTTTGTTTATTTTTGTTGTTGCAATTGCCAGCGAAGTCTTGTTCATAAAGTCTTTCCCCAGGCTGATATCGTCCAGTGTTTTTCCTATGCTTTCTTTGAGGATTTTTATCATTTCCTGCCTTAAATTTAGGTCTTTTATCCATCTCGAATCAATTTTTGTGAGTGGAGAAAGGTGTAGGCCCAGTTTCAGTATTTTACATGTGGATATCCAGTTCTCCCAGCACCACTTATTGAATCGAATTCTTTCCCCCAGTGATGTTCTTGTTTGATTTATTGAAGATTAGGTGGCTATAAGAAGTTAGTTTCATCTCATGATTTTTTATTCAATTCCAAATGTCTATGTCATTATTTTTGTGCCAATACCATGCTGTTTTGACCACTGTGGACTTGAAGTACAGCCTAAAGTCTGGTATGCTAATATCTCCAACTTTGTTTTTATTACTAAGAACTGCCTTAACTATACTTAGTTTTCTCTGGCTCCATTCTGGCTACAAAACGAAAAATTATTTTTCCTAAGTCTTGCAAGTATGAGGGATGGCATTGAATAGGTAGATTGCTTTGAGAAGTATAGACATTTTAACAACATTGATTCTTCCTAGCCATGAGCATGGTATATTCTTCCATTTATTAATATCTTCTGCTATTTTTTTCTTAGGGTTTCATAATTTTCTTTATAGAGTTCCTTCATCTCTTTTGTTAGGTATATTCCTATGTATTTCATTTTCTTTGAAGCTATGGTGAAGGGGATTGTGTCCTTAATTAGCTTCTCATCTTGGCTGTTATTGGCGTGTAAGAAAGGCTACTGACTCTAAGACATTGATTTCATACCCTGAGACGTTACTGTATTTTTTGATCACTTCCAGGAGTCTTGTGGTTGAGGGTTTGGGGTTCTCTAAGTATAAGATCATATCATCAGTTTGACTTCCTCTGTTCCCATTTGGATGCCCTTTCTGACTTTCTATTTTACTGATGTTGCTGTTTCCTCCTCCTTTCTCCCAGCTGGAAATGTTTGTATTGCTGTAGGGATCAATCTTTTGATTATTTTCCTATCTACACTCCCATTTTAGTTTATCTTGTAGAATGTCTTGGTTTTACACACCATCCATGTGGTGATGATTCCAACACAGTGGTCTCTGAATTTCTGATCAGACTGTCCAACTGCCTTTCCATCATTTCCTTTGGATGACCCATGGGCATCTAAAACATAGCATACTCAAATCTGAGATTCCCTTATTTTATTTCTCTCTAACTTTGCTCCTTTGCAGCCTCTTTGTGATAGCTACTGCTAACATCATTCTCCTAGCACACTTATACCATCTTGATTCCATCTTGCTTTCCTTCACTTTGTGAGTTTTTCCTCCATACAGATGGTTTACTAGGAAATCTCACAATCTTCACTTTAAAAATACATTCGGTATTAGACCACTTCTCACCAAATCCACCCGTAGTATCCTGTCTTAAACCACTGTATTTTCCTATAAAGACTTTGCAAATGACATAGTAACTGTTCTTATTTCTATCACTTGCTACTTTAAATTTATTTTCAATGTAACACCAAGATATTCTCAAAAGACACATTCTGCTCAAAGCATTCACAACTTCTCAGGCCACTCAAAATTGGAATTGGTACATAATCCTTATCCCATTGTTTATTAGAACACAATGGTATACTGGAATTCATCCTATTTTAGACATGTGAGTTTTCTTAATGTTCCTCAAACCTTCCAGTGACATTGCAGCCTCATATTTGCTATTTATTGTGCTTAGAATAATCTTCCTTTGATTTCTGGATTGCTTCCTCTTGCATTTAGTTACTAATCTAGCCAAACACAACTTCTCAGTTAAGCATTTACCAGCTACCCTGTATGAAACTGCAGCCCTCCAAAATGTCCATGGGCCAAATATAGCCCTAGTGAAGATATCTATGTATAATATAAATGGAAATAAATATAACTATAAGTATGATCTTTTGTTCTCTGGCTTATCCCAGCACCTAGAATGGGGCCAGAAGCATAAGTTCCCAGTAAATATTTGTTGAATAATGAAGGAATTGGCTAATATACAACATGTAAGAAAATATATACTGAATTATACTATTTTAATACAAATAATATGATTAAGTGCTTCCAAATTATATTTTTATATCTGAAAGATCTCTATAAAAAAGAAAGATCTCTAATATATCCTTATTATCATAAAATATAACTTTAATTTAAAAATACTCTGTTCTAAAATTTTGATCTCAAAAACATCAATTTTTGCTAAGATAATGTAAAAAGTTTCATATGAGCCAAATAAACTATGAGGTGGTTTTATATTTATAACTACAGAAACTCATTGTAATATTAAATAAGAAAAATATAAATGTACAAAAATAAGCAGAGAATTTGAAAATGTTCTGTGGTAATAGAACATAATAAAGAAGAAAAGACAAATCAATTGAACAAGATAAAGTTTGAAATAGAATCAAATATTTAATTATGTATAAACATATACACACATTCTGATAAATTTTAGTGTATAATAAACATGACATCTTAATTCATTGGAAAATTTATTTAAACATTTCCCAAATGCTGTTAAAAGTGTGATTTTTAGATACAACAGGTCTCTGAAAAGTTTGCTGTTGTCTGCAACAAGGTAAGTAGCATGTGACTAAGCTGACTCTTCAGCTCCGTTAATATATTTCTTTAATAGGAAGACTTTCTCAGTGACAGGCATTGCACTACATAATGGTTCAAACTCCTTAACTTTTTGCAGACCTATAGGAAAGAGTGCATGGATTGGTTACATTGATAACAGGACGCTGGAGAACATACTGAATTCTGCATTAGAATATATTTTTACATATTTTCAACAGCTTTATTAAGGCATAATTTACGTAGAAAAACACTGCATGCATTTGAAACATATACTGTGATGAAATCTGACGTATGTTCATATTTGTGAAACCATCATCCAACCAAGGGTATAAGTATGTCCATGACCCCAGGATTTTTCCTAAGGCTCTTTTGTTATATCCTCTTTCCATCCTTGCATTCCCAGCCAACCATTAATCTGTTTTCTGATTTTTTTTTTTCATTTTTTTTTTTAACAGAGTCTCATTATGTTGCCCTTGATAGAGTGCTCTGGTGTCACAGCTCGCAGCAACCTCAAACTCTTGAGCTCAAGGGATTCTCTTGCCTCAGCCTTCCAAATAGCTGGGACTACAGGCGCCCACCACAATGCCCGGCTATTTTTGGTTGCAGTTGTCATTGTTGTTTAGCAGGCCTGGACTGAGTTCAACCCTGCCAGCCTCAGTGTATGTAGCTGGTGCCCTACTCACTGAGCTACAGGCACTGAGCCAATCTGTTTTCTGATTAATTTGCATTTCTGAGAAATGTATATTATAGAATTATCCAGTATGTGTACCTTTTTCCCTTTTTTTTTTGGTATGGTTTCTTTCAGTCAGCATATTTACTTTCAGATGTATCTGTGCTGTTAGGGAATATTTAACACTTTGTTCTTTTTTATTGCTGAATAGCATCTCCTTTTATGGATACATTAGAGTTTCTTTATTCATTTATCTGTTGGAAACATCTGAATGGTTTTTGGATTTTGGTTATTACAGATAATGCTGCTATAGATGTTCATGTATAAATCTTTCTGTGCAAATCTAGTGTAAATATAACATGAAAGCACATTTTGTAATAGATCTGTCCATTTCCTTTAATGGCAAAATGCATGCCTATATATGAACAACTATCACTATTAGGTATTTAAATCTATGAAAAATAGAAACATATATCTGTTCATATCACAATTGATCCAACAAGATTAATTCCAGATACTTTATCCCTATAAATTTCTCACAAATTTGAAAAATGAAGTATGTATAAGCTTATATATTATAGGACTATACTTGACAGCTGAACGTTAGAAACTACCTGTGTTTCTATTGGTAGGGAATAAACTAATTTGGGATACAATCATATAAGGAAACATCATGCATCTAAATTGATAATTTAGAAATATTTTTATGGTCTGATATTAGGGAGATCTCCAAAATATGTCAAAAATTCAGTACCATGTGTTAAAAGGTTTTTCTTTTAATGGTAAATATTTTTTATTACTTTGATAAACTATATTTACTTAGAGTGCTCTGTATTATGAGTTTACTGCATGAATTCTTAATGCATAAGTTTCATTATAAAGGGATCATTCTGGCACATCAACAGCAAAATTGTAAGAAAGGAGACAATAAATTTTATAAATATACATTTATATGATGTGATATTGATTAATATTGAAGTTTTTTTCATTTTTTTCATTATTATGACACTAAAATACAGTACCTTTCCAGTAGAAAATCAGTGATGTATGTTAATAAGCATTTCTATTTGTTTCATAGTTAAGAAGAGCATTAACCAAGAGTTATCAGACCTTAATAACTTTAGAAAGAATCTGAAGAAAAATGCTTATCACTTTAATAATTTCAAGGAGGAAAGTGTTTTTGTTATATAGACTTTTAAAAATTCAAGTAAAATGCCTGTGGCTCAAGGAGTAGGGTGCTGGTCCCAGATGCTGGAGGTGGAGGGTTCAAACCCAGCCCCAGCCAAAAAAAAAAAAAAAAAAAAAATTCAAGTAAAACTACTCATGGTATTTTTTGAGATTTAATGCATTTTTATTTCAAAATACTGTAATACACAACTGACACATTTTCTAAATGGTTTGCATTTTAAGGCAATTTTAGAAAAAACTCAATATGCAATATACTAACAGCTGCATTAGACATAATAACAGGGAAATTTTTCTAATTTTTGCTAACTCTAAGAAACAATATTTTGAATGTCATTGTTCAATTAAAATTAAAAGCAGTGTGCTTTATTATTTGCTTAAAAGATTAAAAAGAGCATTTCTCCAATTTAGGGGAGAGATATGATAGTCGATATTCCAAGACTTAGTGAGAAATCAGGACTTCATGAGGAACTCTAAAAAGCAACAATTCAGTGTTATGCTGATACACTGTGATGGAACTAACAAGAACTGCTAAATTACAGCACCATTCACCATAGCACCCACTTTACTTTCTGCAGGGTTCCTTATTAATAATTGACCCCCAACATTTTTTCTAACATTTAGAATGATAAATAACTGGCTGATTGAATTTAAAACTCTGAATGGAGACTTTTAGTGTTAATGTTTAGCATTTTATAATATCAAAAAACACCAATTGATCAGCCATTTCATGCAAGGCCATTACGTGGCAGGTCAGTATCATTAGTTCCAATTTACTAATAATGTACTCTGAGTCTAAAATGGTAAAATATGTTGGTGAAATGTATCAGGGAATTAGCCTGATAATAAGGTTTAGCCTGATAAGGTTTAAGACTCAGATAACCAGTTCACAGCCTTAGCTTGAATAAGTCCATTTAACATTCACACTTGCTACGTCAAGCAAATAATACTTTCACATCAGCAGAAATTAGTTCTAATAGTAGGAAAAATAATCGCTGAAAATAGATTTGCTGTACTCATCCATTTTTACACATTATAGACTTGCCAACTTCGACAAAACATAACATTTGAAAATGCATGTACATGGGAACATCAACCCCCATCCATCCCTAATATTTATTAGATCCTTATATTGACTATGGTTTGCTAACATTTTAATATGCCAAATGTGAATTTTTAAATTATATTAAACTATATTTAACATCAAATGTAATCTACCTTTACATAACAATACATATTTTTAAAAATGAACATGCTGAAATAGCATTTGGCTGATCCCTTATACTTTTTGGAAAAAAAAAAAGACTGTTTATAGGTTGGGGGAATAGACTAAGCTGAAGAAAAAAGAATTAGTGCATAAAGAGGGAAATCATATTTCACAAAGGTCTCGTATTTTCAGGAGCACACAATCTGCGAAACCTTCCCTTTAAATCTACTGGACACACTTATGAGTGTCAATAAACAATCTTTAACTTGAAAGGTAAGAAAACACAGAATTCGGCCTAGCAAGGTAGTTATGAGAGTAAAACATCCGGCAGAATAGAATGTAAATAATGCAAGGTGTGGAAAATGAACTGTGCTCAAAAGTGTAAAGAAGAGATAATATTAAAGAAATTATGTGCGGGGGGAAGAATACATGAGAAAGACACAGAAAACAGAAGAAACGTGGTCCAAAAATATTGCAGAAAGTGTGACACAAGTCTGGAGATGCTAATTACTTAAAGCAGAACAGCTTTCCAACATATTTGCAATATTCATAAATTTACAAGAAGATAACAAAGATAATGGAACTTAGATGTATTTCTTATAGCCACTACAAACTCTTCACATAATAATGGAAAGGGCTTAGTATTTAAAAGTAATAACTTCTTAAAAATTGTGTTTTAATTAATATGCAATAATTATACTTATTTTTGTATAATATTTTTGTGTGATGTTCTGATATATGTATATGTTTTATAATAATCAAATTAGAATATTTATCACATCCATTACTTCAGCATTTATTATTTCTTTGCGGTAAGAACATTCAAAATTCTTTCTTCATGGTGCATGAAAAAGAACAAAAGCCTGTCATTAGAGGCAACATAGATGAACCTGGACATTAAGTTAAAAAATCCAGACAAACAAAGACAAACATTGCACGATCCCACTCATATGTGGAATCTTAAGAAATTGGTTTCACGGAAGTAGAGGCAGAACAATGGTTTCCAGAAATTGGGGAAGGTAGCAGGGAGAGAGGAACAGGGAGAGATTTGTCTGCAGGTATAAAGTCACAGTTAAATATCAGGAAAAGGTTCTGGTATGTTATTGCATAATAGGATGACTATAGTTAATAATATTTTATTATATATTTAAAATTAAATACCTGTATCATACTACCATACCAAATAATATCTACTTTAAGTGTTTTTAAAATCTAGTTATAATTTTATATGTATGTTTATGTTAGTTTATTACAAAGGAACAACCAATTCTGGAAACACAAAAAGGCACTGATTGTTTCAGAAGTACCTGAAATTTAGTGAACTAATATCTTCTTGGTTATGACATTTAGGTTTAGATAAAATAGCTTGATATATACTTTCTGAGTGGATAAGGAGTACTTTTTTTTAAATTGAATTAGTATCTGAATGTCAATATACATAATAGCACCCTTTGGCATGTAAATACATGACAAATGTCAGATAATCCTAAAGGTCAAACATCTATGAATTTTGTTGTATGACTATTCCAAAAGTCAACAAACATTCTGAGATGATGACTTCAACGACTTCCACATTATATTTTTGTATTAATAGGACATCCAGATGAAAAAATTTGTATTGAATCAAGTCAAATTAAAAATGAATCTTCCATTTGAAAAAATAGTATTCGAACATTCTATATTCACCCATATAAATGATTTATCAGTGCTTACATCTGATTACATTCATTAATTCTGAGACAAAAGTTTCTCCACTTTTAAATGGCTGAAATATATTCAGCTGGTGGTATTTTAGCATTACCACCATACATAGCCTACTTTTTAGTTTGAAGTAAAAAATCTGTGATATATAAAATAAAGGTGAGTGTTAAAAAGAAGGACTTGTAATTAAAGTATTATTTCAGAAGGATTTGAAGAATCAATTTCCAGTAAAATGAAAGATTAATTTAATTTAATTTAATTTGTTTTGAGACAGTCTCAATTTGTTGCCCTTGATAGAGTGCCCTGGTGCCATACCTCACAGCAACCCAAACTCTTGGGCTCAAGCAATTCTCTTGCCTCAGCCTCCAAGGTGGCTGGAACTACAGGCACCCACCACAATGCCTGGCTATTTTTTTGAAACAGGGGTCTCGTTCTTGCTCAGGCTGGTCTCAAAGTCATGAGTTCAGTCAATCCACCTGCCTCAGCCTCACAAGTGCTAGGATTACAAACATGAGCCAACATGTCTGGCCTAATTTTAAATTTAGATAAAAATTATATAAAAGAAAATATAGATGGACTTAAATTTAATTTAGTGTAAATGTAAACTTAAATCAAATATATATAAGTTAATTTACACATATATCACATATAATAGAGCAAATCATAAAACATAAATAGAACTTTGCTTCTGTTCTTGTTCATTATTAAGTCTGAGATTTCATGTTTTTTTTTTTTTTTCAAGCACATTTTCTCCCACCTTGGCCTTCAGTGTCATGTTGATGATTGCTTGAAATCAGACACAGTGAGAGTATTTACACCAAGGAAATTGGCAAAGGCTGCAAATCAGGACTTTTTCCCTTGGAGATCCAGTTGTCAAACATTTATCAGTACGCCGCTGGTCTCAATCAATTTAGTTTTTTTTTTTTTTTATTAAATCATAACTGTATACAATGATATGATTATGGGGCATCATACACTCACTTCACAAACCATTTGACACATTTTTATCACAGTGGTTAACATAGCCTTTCCGGCGTTATCTCAGTTACTGTGCCAAAACATTTACATTCTACATTTACCAAGTTTCGCAAATACCCCTGTAATATGCACCACAGGTGTGATCCCACTGATTCCCCTCCCTCTACCCCCCCTTTTCCACTTCCCCCTATTGTTAAGTTGTAGCTGGGTTATAGCTTTCATGTGAGAGTCCCAAATTAGTTTCATAGTAGGGCTGTGTACATTGGGTATTTTTTCTTCCATTCTTGGGATACTTTACTAAAAGGGAACACTTCTGCACTGCTGGTGGGAATGCAAATTAATACATTCCTTTTGGAAAGATATATGGAGAACACTCAGAGATCTAAAAATAGATCTGCCATTCAATCCTGTAATTCCTCTGCTGGACATATACCCAGAAGACCAAAAATCACAACATAACAAAGATATTTGTACCAGAATGTTTATTGCAGCCCAATTCATAATAGCTAAGTCATGGAAAAAGCCCAAGTGCCCATCGATCCACGAATGGATTAATAAATTGTGGTATATGTATACCATGGAATACTATGCAGCCTTAAAGAAAGATGGAGACTTTACCTGTTTCATGTTTACATGGATGGAGCTGGAACATATTCTTCTTAGTAAAGGTTTCATGTTTTTTTAAAATTCAACTGAAACAAATCTATTCAAGTTGTCAAAATGCACTGGAATAATATGATGAAAAGACAGATGGAATTGGGTATGAAAAGTAACTTAATATTCCAAAGCATCAGATTTCTGAGGGAAAAAAAGTCTACCTTCTCTAATAAAAATATGATTCTTTAGACATTAATTTTATTTATTTAATATTTTATTGTTTGGGATTCTTTGAGGGTACAAAGAATTAGGTTACACTCATGGCCTTTGTTAGGTACATTTTCTCTTATAATTATGTCCCACTCCCAAGAGGTGTGCCATACACTGTGACCCCCCAACCACCTCTTTCCTCCTCTCTTCCCACTCCCTCATTCCGCTACACCCACCTTGTATTAGGTTATCTATTGTCTTTGTATTAGAATTTAGTACATTGGATTCTTGCTTCTCCATTCTTGTAATGCTTTACTAAGAAGAACGTATTCGATCTCCATCCAGATTAAAATAAAAGATGTAAATCTCCATCTTTTTAATGGCTGAATAGTATTCCATGGTATACATATACAACAGCTTGTTAAAACATTCCTGGGTTGGTGGGCATTTAGGTTGTTTCCACATTTTGGTGATTGCAAATTGAGCTGTAGTAAACAGCCTAGTGCAGATGTCCTTATGATAAAAGTATTTTGCTTTTTCTTCTGGGTAGATGCCCAGTAATGGGATTGCAGGATCAAATGAGAGGTCTAATTTGAGTTCTTTAAGGATTCTCCATTCTTCTCTCCAAAAAGGTTGTATTAGTTTGCAGTCCCACCAACAGTTTAAATGTGTTCCCTTCTCACCACATCCATGCCAGCATCTGCAGCTTTGAGATTTTGTGATGTGCCCCAATCTCACTGGGATTAGGTGATATCTCAGGGTGTTCTTGATTTGCATTTCTCTGATGATTAGGGACTATGAGCATTTTTTATATGTCTATTAGCCATTTTCTGTCTTCTTTAGAGAATGCTCTATTCATCTCTCTTGCCCACTGATATAAAGGAGTGTTGACTCTTTTTGTTGTTGTTGTTGATTAGTTTGAGTTCTCTGTACAACCTAGTTATTAAGCTTATGTCTGATTTATAATATGGGAATATCTTTTCCCATTCTGAAAGTTGTCTATTTGCTTTGGTTGTCTCTGTAGCTGCACAGAAGCTATTCAGTATAATTAAGTTCCATTTGTTTATTTTTATTATTGTTTCAATTGCCATGGAAGTCTTCTTCCATAAAATCTTTACCCATGCTGATATCTTCAAGGGTTTTCCCCATACTTTCTTCAAGGATTTTTATTGTTTCATGCTTTAGATTTAAACCTTTTATCCATCTTGAATCATTTTTTGTGAGTGGAGAAAGATGTGGGTCCAGTTTCTGTCTTTTACATGTGGTTATCAAGTTCTCCCAGCACCATGTATTGAATAGGGATTCTTTTCTTCATCATAGGTTGTTTGGTTTATCAAAGAGCAGGTGGATGTAAGAGCTTAGTTTCATCTCATGGTTAGTTATTTGGTTCCAAAAGTCAAATTTCAGTGGTTCCTCCCTGTGTGTGCTTTCTGCTTGTTTACCTCCTTGTGCTCCTTTTTCCTTTTCATTTCTTCTTTGCTTCAAATTATCTTATTTCATAATTTAGGTGAAGAGGCCTGTTGGTATAAGGCCAAAAGGAGGAAAAGGGTAAAGAGGGAACAGGGAGAAACAAGAGGAAAAGAAGCAAAGAAGAAAAAAGAGGGAAGAGTAAAAGAAAATGAATAGAAAAAGAAGGGAAGGAGGAATAACAGAAAAAAAAAAAACTTGAAGAATGGGAGATAGGAAGAGAGGATGAGAGTGATGGAAGAAATGGGATTGATCATCCCAGTGCTAAGGCCACACCTGTTACTCAAGGATTTTGAGGGGCTGGGCTGGGAGGGTTCCTCGAAATCATAAGCTCCTTACCACCCTGAGCAGAGCCAGACTCTTCCTCTACCAAAAATAGGAAGAGAAGAAAAAGAACAAAAACCAAAAATATGAAGGAAAAATTAAGTAAGAATGAAAAAGAAATAGAAAAATTCTGCAGTGTGGTCTTGCCAATAATTTCTTTCCAGGGACAAAGGTAGTTCTCTTGGACTCCTTGAGCCAGACCAAGGAGTGACCTACATGCCAGACCACATCTATGCCACCCCAGATCTCAGAGAAAAAGAATTTAAAAGAACAAAAAAATCATAACAAAATAAGAATAGATAAAGAAAATTAAAAATACTGTGAATCAAATAAAGGAGGAGGAGGGAAAAGAAAGAAAGGCCAAAGGAGGGAGAAAAAGTGGTTATCTCAGCTGTTGCACAAGCAATTTATGTGGGAGAGATGAGAGAAGTAGAAGAGTCTACCCAAAGAGAAAATGTAAAGGAGTGAAACGGAGAGAGAATAAATGAGGTTAAAATACTGTAAACAAAAAATACAGAAGCCCTTGTTCTTGATGAAAGTAAAAGTGGAAGTTAAGGATAAAACCAACTAAACACATTAGAAAAAACAAAACACAGCAAAACAAAACAAACAAACAAAAAAAAACTCTAACAGCCAAACATAAACAACCTCAATGACAAAGAGAAGAAAAAATACTAACAAAAATTTGTATTTATATATATATTGAAGAGATCAACTTTAATAAGAATATATATATGCAATATACTGCAGGGACACCAGGCGGCCCTGTTTTGTTTTTGTTTTTATGTTTTTTTGTTTGTTGTTTTTAGAGGACAGAGAATGAAGCCAATAACCTTTCTCTGATTCCCAGGCATAGTCCTCAAACTCCTGGACTTGAGCAATCCTCTTGCCTCAGCCTGGGAAGTAGCTGGGACTACAGGCAGCTGCCACAATGCCTGGCTGGTTTTTCTATTTTTAGTAGACACCGGTTTCACTCTTGCTCAGGCTGTTCTTCAACTCCTCAGCTCAAGAGATCCACCCACCTCAGCCTCCCAGAATACTAGGCCTCCAGGCGTGAGTCACTGCACCGGGCTATTTAAAAAATCATTATCAAGTGTGGCTTATTTAAGCAAAACACAAGTTACCTGTTATTAGGAAATACACTAGCATAATTCATTACTACTATTCAATGTTTTATTGGTAGTATTAGTTTAGCACTTTTGGTGAAGAAGAAAAAAGTAAGACTGTTACAGAATAAACAAAACTTAGATAAATGATATAATATACAGGCAGAGAGCATGGCCCTAATTAAAACAAACCAACTGTAAAAAGTCATATTAGAGAAAATGTGTATGTGAACTGGGGTATTATTTGAATTTAAAGAATAATATTAATAATATCAATCAGGGATGATAATGGCTTTGAGCTTGCAGGAAGAAGATACTATCGTTGAAGTATTTGTGACTGAATGACAAAAGTTTTCAGATTTGTTGTAATACCTTGAACAATAGAAACACGGGTGTGAGGATCGAATATAGAAATGTTATTTGATAATTATATAATAAAACATTCCTTAAATTTGCTATTTGATTTTCGCCATCTTTATATCATGATAGTTGTGTTATATGTATTAGGATTCTTAGTTTACAGCTAAATTAGAACATATATCAATTCACTTTCCTAAATAATGGTGCTATTTCTAAACTCAGTTGGGAAAAGTTTACGTAAAGTTAAAAAGCATGTCAAGCAGTGTATTTGAGAATTACCCAGACATTTCTTAGTAAGTCTTCTTCAGTGATTCCTTGGGAGAATTGATCTCTTCTCTACATAGTAAAATTAATAGAATAAATAATTTTTTATAAAAATTTATTTATTTAATTAAATTCATAAATTTATTTATATAAATTAAAATTTATTTTAATTTAATGATAAATTATAATTTATTTATTACAATTTATCATTTATAAATTAATATAGATATGTAACCATCAACTTTTCTTAACCATGTGAAGTTGAGAAGATTTATCTTGTACTATGAAGTTTAAAAGGTATAATGTTCTCTTTTTTTCCCTCTGAAATACTTCTTAATCTACCACCTTAGAATACTAACTTTAAACATTAGAAGATGGTAAAGAATTGTGGTGCTCATAATAAAAATAGCTGCAATAAAAAACATATTTGGGATCATTCATAACACTAAAACATACTATATTAAAATATGTATGGATGTAAGTATGTAAATTATTATCAATATATAGTCCTGCAATACAAATTAAAAATTATCATCAAATAAAATAATATGCTCATAATATTGTTTTACTTAATATAATAGACACTAGGATCAACTATCTATCTAAAATTTCTCCCTTTCCTGTCTTGCTGGTAGAATTTTGCTTGCTTTCAGGTCTCTTGACCTCCTCATTGTGATGCAGAGGTAGGTCACTCCATCTTCAGCTCCAGGATTAAATCTATTGAGAAGTCTTATCTTTCCATCTCCATGAAGCCTGCTCTGTTCCTTGAGAGAATTTCCTTATCTAAAGTCTCCCATGGCTAGACATGTCTGCCCACTGGGCAGTGTCGTTTAAGGGACTGTAGTTCCTTAATATCCCACTTTCTCTTTGTAGAACTTTAGTGTCAAAACATGACCTTGGAATTGTAAAGTATAGTCTATTATAAAGTCAAAGTCTAGATGTGGCATTTTCTTTCTTTCTTTCTTTCTTTCTTTTTTTTCTTGGAAACATAGCAGTAGCAGTCTTAAAGACTTGTTAGAATTATAGTAGACCTATCAGATTAAGTAATAATTTTATTGTTATAAAAACATCATGGAATTATAAATATCTGTAACAATATGTACACATACATATATGGCTTCACAGAATTTATTAAGCAGCTCATTTATATCAATTGACATAATGTTCAAAATAACTGTATAATGGGCGGCGCCTGTGGCTCAAGGAGTAGGGCGCCGGTCCCATATGCCGGAGGTGGCGGGTTCAAACGCAGCCCCGGCCAAAAAAACCACACACACACAAAAAATAAATAAAATAACTGTATAATGAACCATACAATAGTCACATTTTCCAGATTAGCAAATTGAAACTTGCAAAGATTTAGCAGATAACAATTGTCAAACGGAATGATGACATAAGAAGTGTTAATTTCAAATTTATGACTTTTACTACCTAAATAAAAATATGTAAATCCTCTTTTAATTCCACATATAAAAAGAGCATTTTCTACATTTTTTGAATCTCATAAAAGTATAATTGTCAAAGAATATAAGAAATATATATTGACTTAACATCTTGAATAAATTAAAAACTACAGTTTTTTGTTTACTATCAAAGAATTATATATTAGTAACCATTTCTAGCCGTGCTACCTTTAATACATTAATAAAAACAAAATGTGTCGCAAATATTGCCATTTTTTACTTGTCTTTATTAAATGTTTGGCCAGTGAGTCTAAATATCAACATTTTAAGAAATAATGCATTATTCATCTTACTAAACCACTGAATGATATTCTGAAATATCTTTATAATAAGAATGCTTCTTGCTTAAAACTGAAATATGCCACAGACAGCTTTATGATATGTGACAGTCACTCAACGTCAGTAATATAACAGTAATAGCACCAGATAAACCAGGGAACCATGAGGATATTATTTATTTAGCACATCTACAGATTTCAGTAAGTTAGTTCTCCTAAAGAAAAAAAAAATCCTATTTGAAATAGACATCAAAATTTTATCATTCCTTTAAATTTTAGGTATCTGCCTTTATTCTAAATTCCAAACATGCCTATATTTTAGAAATATACTTTATTTGGGTTGACATATGTCTACAATTAAGAAGTACATATAATTAGCCTTTGAAAAGGGAATGTCTTTAGACATTTTTGATTGATTTATACCATATAAGGAGTGTAAAACTGGGATTTTGGAATTATAATACATCTGGACCAAATTGCATGATATAAAATAAATGCAGTCAGACAGAAGCAGTGGACAGAATTCAACTTGAAACAGTAAAATAAAGCAATATATAAAACAGTTATGGAAATAGGCCAAAAGTCAATAGGATGAAAACAACAGGGAAATAATAGTCTAAGGTGATCAAGGAAACAAGAAGTCAGAATCAGGATTTCAGCTATGGTAATAAAGTTATGGAAGTATAACTTCTTTTCCAGGAAGAAAGAATGTCTGTAAGTGTAATAACAAATTACATGAGTTAGGAATATTGGACATTATATTAAGAAAAAAGAAAAAATCTGAAATGTCAGAGAATTTCAGAAGCAAAGTAAGTTTTCTTTAATAAATAATATAAAAACCTTCTCAACACCAGTGAGTCATTAGTTCACAGCAGTGTCAAAATGAAGACTATTAATTTGTAGCTTAATCACTTTAGTAAGCATAGATCTAAAGAAGTCTGAAGAAAATCAATTTTTTTTCCTCAGAGACAATGGGAATAAGACTATCTGTTTGATAGTCAGAATTTCCTAACATTTATAAAAATATTAATTTTGCATTAGATTTTTATATAGAAGTCCCTTTCGTAGTACAGGGTCCTACTCCGTTGCACTGCATAGATTAAGCTTCAGAGAGAAAAAAATATATTTCCTAGTGATGAAAAGAAATTAACTTTGGTAACATGGAATGGACTTAATGACTCTTAGACATTCTCATTACTTAAGTATTTTTGTATTCCAAGCTAAGTGATTTTTCATCAAGCAATGGTGACATGTACAGAGGTTTGACAGTTAAGTTTGCTAACTCATCCTAGAAAAAGTGCCACATACCTCATTGCTAAATATCACTACAGTCACGGTCCAAGTATTTCCTTGAGAAGCTGAGTACTGATACCAGTGCCTAGTCCACTCTTCAAAGCAATTTTGAAACTCTTTCTGAAATGGTCATCAGTGCTATTGTTATATCACCCTCGATGTCTTAAATGTCATCAAAATGTCATCCTATAAACATTTTCTTTATCTTTGGGTAAAGAAAAAGTTATTAGGGGCAGTGCCTGTGGCTCAATGAGTAGGGTGCCGGCCCCATATACTGGGGGTGGCGGGTTCAAGCCCAGCCCCGACCAAAAACTGGAAAAAAAAAAAAAAAGAAAAAAGGTAGAAAAAAGTAAAGAAAAAGCAATTGGGAGCCAGATTAGGTGAGTAGGAGGACAAGGTTACGGTATCCTTATTTGTTTATTGGCTAAAAGCTCCCTCACAGACAGTGCCCAGCGAGCTCTTGGCTTTTGTTCATCTTTTCTTAAATTCCCTGTTTTCAAGACACCATGCCTATTCCCTCACATATTTCCACTTAACTGGGTACTTCTTTTCAGACTACTCAGGTGAATGTTTAAGATCTTACTGAAGTTTCTTTAAAGTTTCCTCACGTCGTTTCTTATATTAAATCTTCTCTGTTGACCTTCTTTCCCAGAGCGATCCCACTTAAATCTCATGGCTATAGTTATGTTGATGCTCCAAATTAATTCTTCAGCCCTGATTAATTCCTTATAATCCATATTTTTACATCAAATTGATCATAAGAAATCTCCTCATAGATAGGTCTGAGTTAATTCAGCTGTAACATATTTAAAAGAACTCTATTTTTCACTTCAATTACTGTTTCCCAAATTCTACTATTGCCCTACACCAAGTCTCTCAGATATCTCAAAAGGGCAATTGTGATGCCTCATGACAACCAAGCAATGTAAAAATAAATCACCTAATGTAAAATGGGTCAAAGACCTGAATAAACACCTTTCCCAAGAAGATGTAAATGGCAATGAACATTAAAAAGATGATTATCGTCATATATCAGCAAAGAAATACAAATTGAAGCAATAATAAAATATCACTACACCCATATTACAATGGCTGAAATTCAGAACACTGACAACCGCCAGATTTTGGATAGGATGTGGAGCAACATCCTATCCTTTTTTTTTTCAGTTTTTCGCTGGGGTTGAGTTTGAACCTGCCACCTCCGGTATGTGGGACGGGCGCCCTATTCCTTAAGCAACAGGTGCCACCCTGGAGCAACATCTTACATCATTCAATGCTTGTGGACATGCAGAATGGTAAAGCCACTTAGGAAGACAGTTTGTCAGTTTCTTACAAAATTATGCATTCTTCCACCATATAGTCTAACAACTACCATCCTTCACACATATCATACAATTAGATGAAAAATAACATCCACACAAAAACCTGCGCATGGTTGTTTATCGCAGTTTTAATCAGAATTGCCAAAACTTGGAAGGGGCAAACCCATCAATACCTTAGAGGCGATATGCCATTTAACTACAGATGTAAAGAGATAGTTTTAGAAGATTATATTTCAGGTTACTAAATTTACACCTTGCTCTTTTAGTAATGAATAAAAGGATATGGTTTTATGAGTGTGGTAGGCAAAATTAAGACAGAAATCATAGAATAGTTTATTCCTAGTTCTGTTATCTTATCTCCATAAATATTCTATTATACCTTGCTGTTAAAACACTTTTGTAATGATCTTAATACATGTTGAAAATAATATAGTAGGTTATTTAATTTGGTATATTAATGTGATTAAATTGACTCTCTGGTGAACTGATAACTATCACATAATTCAGTTGAAAGCAATATCCTCTAATTATGTGTTTAATGGAAGACATTACATTTGAAAAAAATAGAGACTTACTTAGATTTTGTTTTTAACAAATATATGGAATGAATTCGGAACTTCAGTACTTGCAAACAAATTTATACTTACAGTAAAGGGAATGTATACTTCTGAAAATATATTATTAAATTTGTCTAGAGCAATTTTTTTCATAATTAATGTTCATCAAATGAAATATAACATGTAATGTGAGCTCATGAGTATTATTCGAAACAATATTGTAGATAATATAGCCATCTATGTAGTAAGAGCGTCTGTGCATTCCACAAACTCAGGAGAAAACATCGTCCGGGCTACTATGCAGATGAAATTCCCTGCATTGTACAAAGTGTGTCTTTTTTTCATAATTCTAGAATGACTTCATTTAAAATTTCTATAGTTTGTTATCATGCGGTTGTCGTACCAATTTTTGTAATAGAACTAGTTTTTCAAATTCTAGTTTTATTTAAAAAATATTGACATCGAAAAATTAAATTTTATTTTATGTCAAGGATAATTCCGATACAATTATTGAATTATTCAATGTCATAAGTATACTAATACACCAATGTTTGTTAATATGCTTAGATAATTCCTCAAATGGATAGAGTGTGGTGGGGGAAAAAATTTCTATCTTTTTTCAAGGTAAACAAATTATACAAAAGATGAAAATAAGAGAAAAATGGTAAAATATACAATTATTCTACACCTACAAACTGAAAAACATATAGCTAATAAACTTTACTATGATGTTTTATGAAACCACTAATAAAAAAATTTATAAAGGTACTTTTTTCTAGGCAAAAGTGTGGCAACATTTTTTAAAAAATTGAAAATATTATTCATTAGTAAGGCTGAATACACTTGTGATTTTTATTCTGCTTTTATTTCAATGATATTTTGATTATTACATTCATAATTGTTTATTATTACACTGAAAATACTTTGACTTTTTATGCTGATCTTTTTAAAAGCTCATTGATTGATTTACTATCGTTCTCTAGCAGTGTAGTAATTAATTATTTTGATTTTCCTAAATAATTTCTGTAACTGGAGTCTCTTTTCCACAGCACTTATAGTCTTTAATGTTATTTAAGGGGGTTAATTTTAATAAAAATGCCCAGGTATTTCACTAATAATTTTGGTGGTTCTTGATTTCCTGATAAAAGCAATTTGCTTTTTTATTTCTATATTCCTTAGATATTCTTTTGTTTTCTTTTTAAAATTATCAATAACATCTACATTTTGGATTTAATCCATCATAACACTTTTTTTAAGAGCTTGTTTTGTATTACTTCACCGTGGATATGGAAATACTGAGAGAGGAAGAGATCTTCTCTATTCAAGCTGTATGCTTGTTGTTATTTTTTTGTCTTAGGCTTTGCTCTCTTCCGTTTCATCGCCCATTTTCGCCCATATTCTCTGTATTGTTTGGATTTTCTTTCCACTTACATGTTCAACCTAATCTCACTGTGTTACCTTCCGCATCCTGCATTGTGACTTGTTACAATAGGAAGACTTTTAGTTGTTCTGTTTCAAATCATTCTTCTTAGCATTACAAAAAATTGTGACTTGTTACAATAGGAAGACTTTTAGTTGTTCTGTTTCAAATCATTCTTTTTTTTTTTTTTTTTTTTTGTGGTTTTTGGCCGGGGCTGGGTTTGAACCCTCCACCTCCGGCATATGGGACCGGCGCCCTACTCCTTGAGCCACAGGCACCGCCCTGTTTCGAATCATTCTTCTTAGCATTACAAAAAAAAAAAAATTGTTATATGCCATAAATAGTTGCAGATTCTCTGAATTTAGGATTTATTAATCAGATAAAAAAAGTCTCTTAGCCAAAAGCCATCATGTGTGTCTTCGATATACCACCTTTATTTTAATAGTCACTTATACCTCATTACCTATGTTCTAAGATATTATTTTATTGATTAGACAATGAATTAATGCTAAGGGCAAAGCCAGATTTCAGACCTATATTTAACTGGCTTTACTGATTTTGCCACATATAACACAAAATTTTATTGAAGAAAAATCTCTCTCTGTCTCCCCACCCTTCTCTCCCTTCATTTGCATATTCTTGCACCCTTGAGTGTGTCAGCAAAAACATTCATAAGAAAAAATGTTGAATGGAGAGTTGGGAATAATTTCCATTTTAGCAAAAAAAAGTTAAAATTGTACTACTTATAATATCTGCATATCAGCAAAGACCATTTTAGCACAATGTTATTAAGACAAACACATGGATGGGGCAATAGTAGCAATTATAACTACTAAAAGCTAATGCAAAGAGGAGACTATTGTACTGTTAAAATGTAGGACAGAGTGAAACAAACAGATCAACTTTTTGATAAATCATGACGTTTCATACAGTATTATTTTATTGTTTTAATTTAAATAATGTAACTTTTTGTAGAGAGTTAAAGAATTTGCAATTGAAAGAGAATTAGAGCAGCTATATTAAAAAGAAATACAAAATTCGGTGGGGCACAGTGATTTATGCCTGTAATCCTAACCAAGGTGAGAACGTTTGAATTTAGGAATTTGAAACCAGCTTGAGCAAGAGCAAGACCCTGTCTCTAATAAAAATAGAAAAATTAGCCAGGCAAGGTGGTACGTACCTGGAATCCCAGTTATTTTGGAGCTGAGACAGGAGGATCACTTGAACCCAGGAGTTTGAGGTGACTATGAGCTAGGCTGATGCCTCAGCGCTCTAGCCTGGGTGGACAGAGTGAAACTCTGTCTCAAAAAAAGAAAAAATAAAATATTTATATTGTGAGGACTGTTTATTTACATATTTTTCTCTTCTAGAATTTGAGGCACTTACAGTGCCAGAAGTTTATCTGGTTTGTTTTTATCCATTGTACATGGCATGATGTCTGGCTACTTAAATATTTAATAAAATTGAACACAAATTAAATAGAAAGAAAAGGCACATAAAAATTTAGCTTAATTCAATTATTATTCAATATGTGTTAAAATTGCACTTTTAACAGACTTTATATCTCCTCTCCACCTCAGGTCTCAAAAATAAACATAAAATAGCGATGTAAGCCAAAAGCAGTGATGTGCTTCTAACTCATGTATAGGACGTTTTTTTTAAAGCAAAGTTTTGTGTTATGGCAATGTTGTCTTTTCTTTCGAACCTTTAACATCATACTAATAAAAAGACTGGAATAGTATTGAGCATGAACCTCATGAAGCGATAACATCTATCCACTCAATGTGCTGCACTGTTGTAATTGAAAACAATATTCAGCAATACCATTAAGGTAATTAGATGCTCCATTGTAAATTAACAACTTTAAGAAAACTAATTTTCCAGATAGAATTGTGTAGATAATGGAGGCAAATATGTAGCTAATAATTGTAATTTTAGAAGTATGCTTACTTGCTAAAGGAATGTTTTAAGACTTAATATTTTCTAATTGCTACTTTCATTTAACTTTTCAATAGTCGAAGTTTTTTCCCCCCCTTTTAAAATCACATTATTTTAGATCACCTCGTTTATAGTCAGTCACTTTTTCCTTGATTAAAATAGCATGGTAGTTCTTTTCAGTTGTTTATACTTATATGTATATTGCTCTGCTCTAGAAATACGTTTAAAACAGGAAAGAAAAGAAAAGATATCCCTAAAGGTAAAAAAGCATAGAAACAGAATTTTCTTACATCATCAGACATAAGTAAGAAAAAAACTTCAAAAATATAGACAAAGTGACAATGCTTTATTCATAAGTATGTCCAAAGGTTTTTGGTAAATTGGCTTAATCATCAAGAATAATTCTTTTCAACTACTTATTATTTATTTGGAATATCCCATTATAAAATTCAGAGATAGCAATGGTACCACCATGGGGAAGCCCAGTGACATTCACCAGTCATTCCATCATACATAGAGTCACACATAGAATTAATGCTGCATTGCTGTTTTCTTCAAGAATTAAAATTTTCAGCACACATCTGTTGAAGTGTAAATCGCACTGAAGTGATTAATATAGCAGGAGCTATAGGAAAAACACTTGAAGTTGTTCTAGTCCTTCATTTGGAAGATCCTTTGTGAGTTTCCATATTAAACAAGGCCAGTATTTCCTTCATTGTGCCAAGTAATCCCCAACTCTCAGGAGAAGGTTATAATTAACTTATAAATTTCTGCCTGGTTTGTATGTTCTCTTATTTACACAGATAATTTCTGCCTTATTGACCACCATATCTATGTGAGCAGCTAACACAGTGCATGACACAAAGATAAACTAAATACTAGATAAATACACAAGTAAATACATGGGTCATTATGAAAGTTTTGAGATACACAAAAATCAAGAAACATAAACCTCTCCCCATGTTCCCTTCTTTCACTCCCTGCTTTCCTCCCTCTCTTTCTCATACTCCCCAGTCTCTTTCCTCTCTGTAATATAAAATAAATTTACACTTTTTTTTTTTTTTTTTGCAGTTTTTGGCCAGGGCTGGGCCGGAACCCCCTACCTCCAGCATATGGGGCTGGTGCCCTACTCCTTTGAGCCACAGGTGCTGCCCTACACTTTTAAATTATTAAAAAAAAAATGAAACATAAAATCAGCATGAATGGAAACAAAGGAAGCTCTCCTAGCAACACCAGTAAGCCAAGTGAGTTAGAACTTGGCACAGGTGAATCAGAAAGGATCTGTTGCTTAGAAGTGAAATAATGGTCCATAACATAGTCTGTCTCAAAACTCTCATAGTGACCCATGTAAATAGAAATAGCCAATTATTTTTTCAGAAAGTTATCACATTTCTTTAAGCCTCAAAAACATTCAAAACATTATACAAAGTTCTTATACTGTAGTGTAGGTATTTGCTTATATTTTAATTCTTACAGACCATGAACTCCTCCAGGAAAGGGAAATCTTAACTACTTTATAACTTTAAAGCATGCTTCAGTATACATCTGATAGCAAGACTAGATGAACTTTTAATGAACTGTGTATGAACAAAAGCACAAAAAAAGTCAAGAAGAATTGGTAAGAACATCTTTCAAGTCATCTTATTTAAATATGAACTTATAATTCCCCAAAAAGCTGAAAAGCTTAAGTCCATTTTCTTTTTCTTTCTTTTCTTTCTTCTCTCTCTCTTTTTTTCTTTCTTTCTTTCCTCCTTTCTTCCCTCCTTTCCTTCCTTCCTTATTTTCTCTCTCTCTCTTTCTTTCTTATCCATAATATAAATATATTTAGAATATTTAAGTTAGGCTAAATCCTGAGTAGTGTGAAACTGGAGGCTGTTTTTCTATTTATGATAGATTATGCATTGTATAAACCAAAGTTACAGAACATAACCTATTTTAACTTGAAAATTGATTGCTGGCATAGTAATGCATGTTTGTGAACTACTGAGAACTAATGAGAATTATTTTATTATGCTACAACTGAGAGGATGTCTTGATTTAGATTGTGAGCCAACATAAGTAGCTACTTTTGGCAGATAATAACAGAATTGATATGCTATCATGACACCAAGCAACTTTTCAAAAAAATTTATGTGGCAAAAGAAAGACCCAATGTTGTTATCAGGCAAAAATGAGGGAGCTATTTAACAGCAAAATACATTTTAGTGGTCATTAAAAACTCAGTTGTATTTTGTATTTGCAGAGGAAAGGCTTTCAATTGTGTTTCTGCACGAATGTACGAAAAGAACACATAAAAATAATAGTATGATGTGAACCATGGGTAATGTTAATATATACAGTTTTTTACAAAGGTTCCTAAGCTCAGGTCATCCTAATAATTACAAAAAATAATTGTTGGTTTTTAAAAAATAAAGTAGATTTGAATAACTGAAATAATCAATACCTATAGCTTCATTTCTTGGTGTCCTACTGATTAAAATAGACTTAACCACAGTGGGGCCTTCAGTGATCAAACCCTTTTTATCAGTGGTTTATCTGCATCCATTAGTGTCAAGAAAACAGCTATGGCATCTGTTGGTCTACTAATATTTTGACATCTTTTCATCACTCATTCTGAATTATTTGGTACAAGGAACCAAGTTAACAACACACAAGATTAGAAACAAACAAAAGAGAGAGAAAGATACAGAGACTGAGAGTTATTCACCCCCAAAAGAAATTAATTTGGAAAGAAAAAAACATTTTCATACCAACTAGAATTCAGAATCCATACATACAACTCTAACCTAGTCTTTTTTAGTTTTAGGACTCAAATATCTGCATTTTTTGTTTTATTCTTTATTTTTATTTTAATTGTTATGATACATAATAGTTGTGTATCTTCATAAGGTACATGTGATATTTTGATATGGGTGTACAATATGCACTAAAAATAGATAGATTAAATGAACTATATTTGATAGCCTAACCTAGTCCTAAAGGCAAAAAAAAAAAACAACATACGCAGACATCCTGACCCTAGAGCACTTTATTAACCGGGCTAAAGCCATGCATTTCTATAACATAAAAAAATCTCAAAGCGTTGCTCAACACTTTTTAGCCCATGTTCTCTGAGAGGGAGTTGCCAAGAAGTGAGCGATTAGATTTAGAAGACATTTATTACTGAGACTACCTGTGAGAGAAAGTGGAGAGGAAGCCAGGAGTATCTGGAAGAATGAGCCACGATTATTTGCCCTTGAGTGGAGGGGAGAGGGTTGGAAGCAGGGTTGGGTGTAAACGTGGCATAATGTGGCATTTGTGAGGAAAATTCTAGCAAAGTCATTAAGAAGTTTTTGGGTCAATGTCCTCTTAGAATAGTCTGGCATCTTCCAGGAAAGGGACTGCTTACTTGCCCTCCCATGCTCAGTCAGGGCTCTGTGAAACCTGTAGGAAAGGGGCCTTGAGCAGGAATGCAGTAGTAGAGCCGAGGCACAGATGACAGTCAATTTCACTCTCTATGTTCAGAGATATAAGAGGCTCCTTCTCATGGTGGACACCCTCACCCTCTGCCAAAATTTGCTGTAGACTAACTAATTCCAGGACTCAGACATTTATCTTTGTCTTTTCTGAAACAGGGTTCCTAAAGATCTACCTCAGCTACCCTGTTTCCCCCAAAATAAGACAGTGTCTTATTTTAAGGTGTGCTCCCAAAGATGAGCTAGGTCTTATTTTCAGGGGACGTCTTATCTTTCCTGTAAGTAGGTCTTATTTTCGGACAATGTCTTATTTTCGGGGAAACGGGGTAGTATATCATAGCAAGATAGGAAAGCAGTTGTCTTGAACATAAACGCACAAGTAAATGTGAAACTTATTAAATTAAGCCTTTGGGTCATATGTCAGGATGTTTTCAAATACATGATTATTAATACCCAAGAGTATGTTCACTTTCTGCAACAGATTAAAAATCCATCGTCTATCACAGACTTATAAAATTCCATGTCCTCAGTTCTCAAATTATCAATGACTGTGAATTTTTTCAGAAGGACTCACAAGCCATTATTAAATGTTACAAACCTCACAAACCAGATTTTAATTAAAAACTTAAAATTGTTTTCTCAGGAGCAAAGAACACACAGAAATATGCTGATGGATAGATAAACTAGTCCATGGGAAGTAGGAGAATTTCTGGAAATAGACAAAGATAAATGGGTAGATAGATTCTTTATATTCTATTCCTTATCTATTAAATAGTTAGAAAGAAAGCAAATAGAAAAAATGGGCCATTGAAAGTCTGTAAACACAATTTTTTTGCTCCAGAAAGCTTTTCTTTTCTTTTTTTTTTTTTTATATTTCTTACTGTTCCACAGTCATTTGTTTAAATTTCAAGAGCAATTAAAGATCATTGCAACAGTCTGCAAAGCTGACCATTATCGCGCATGGACAAATTGGAAAAATTAGCAAGTTATTGTGAAGGATGTGATTGAATTGGAAGAGACACAGGCACTAAGTTAATGGCATGTGAAATTTCACATTTCAATTTAAATAATTGAGGAAGATGATGTAGGACATTCAAGAACAGGGAAGTTTGATGAAGAGAGAGGAAAATAAAAGAATTACTAGACTTTCAGTTTCTCCTGGGACATGTCATTCCGCTAGGCAGGAAAGACAACAAAGTCAATTATGCCAATAATCATATTAAAGAACTTTTTCCAAAATAAGCTAAAGCAGAAGTAGCAATCACCCTCTTACCATTAGATATAGGCAAGGATGGCATAAAGTTATGAGATTTCAATTTAAAGACTAGTGTATTTCTAGAGCAGGAAGGCCCTTTTTCCTCTATGGAATTACAGCTCATCAAATCTATTTTCTTAAAGACAATAAAGCTAGCAATATTATATCATATAAAAATGCTTTAATTTCCTTCCCTTCTAAGTTGTCCATGCTCATAAGTTTTCTAATCATATAGTTTATTTTTCCATGAAAACTTCTCTATGCCTTTCAACTTAATTTATCATGAGTTTTTCTTAGTCACAGTTTAGTCACACTAGTGTGATCACTTAAGCCATTTGCAGTATATATTTAGATTTTCAGATATCAGTCCAAATATCTTCCTTTCCTTTGAAGAAATAGCTCAGGTTCTATTCACTTTCTCATCAGAACTCCAGATATTTTATCTTACAGAAGTTAAAAAAAATCAACCTTACTTCTTATAAATTTTATGTAATTATTCTAATTTATGTGATATAAGTATTATTCATGGAATAAATTGAACAACAACCTTCTACTTGTCATCTCTAATATCTAATTTGAGGAAATACCAGTGATTTTCCTCTGTAGAATGATAACATATTCTTTGAACCAATCCTTACAAAATCAATTTACCTGATTAAGAAAAGTAGGAGACAGGTACACTGATCTTTCTAGGATCTCTTCAGTAAAATGAGATTAAGCATAGTCTCTCAGTATTTGATTCTTTCCTAAAGTCGCTTACTGAGGCTCTATCCATACTGATATTTTATATGTATATAATTTTTTTAATGTGTATGCATGTGTGCATGACTATTCACTTACTACATTAGGGACTTTAGTGAATTCCTATCCTCCCCCCCACACCCAGCTGTAAAATAAGTTCAACTTGGTGTTTATATTCCTGAATTTATGCTGGGTTTTGTATATTAATAATATTATATTTTGTTATATTTCTCTTGAATATTCCAGGGATAATCTTCTATTTATGACTACTTTAAGAAGCAAGTTTGTAAACCAACAAGATAGATTCTACTATTCCCAGCCTTGGCACAGTGTCTAGGACTATGGTCTCTTTTTTATTACCTTATATGTGGCTGATTTTAGCAAGTCTCGACCCCAGACTTGCCAACACATCATACTGGATCCCTTAGGTATATCTTGTCTATGCCTTACTTGTTAAGCCCTTACAAAGCTTCTCTTGAATCTTTCTCCTGAGGATGGGAAGACTATAGAGATCTTAAAAGCCTTCCATATTGAATATGATATTACTGCCATTGTAATTCTCAGAATACAATTGCAATAGAAAAGGAAGTAGAATTCTGAGAAAAATAAAAAGTACCCTTGTAAATTGCACCGCAGGTGTAATCCCATCTATAATCCTCCCTCTGCCCATCCTCTCCCCTCTCTCCTCTCCCTCTCCCTATTCCCCATATTCTTAAGGTTATACCTGGGTTATAGCTTTCACATGAAATCCAAAAATTAGTTTCATCGTAGGGCTGAGTATATTGGATACTTTTTCTTCCATTCTTGAGATACTTTACTAAGCTGAATATGTTCCAGCTCCATCCATGTAAACATGAAAGAGGTAAAGTCTCCATCTTTCTTTAAGGCTGCATAATATTCAATGTATGGTGCCCCATGATTGCATTAATGTACACAGCTATGATTTAATATTAATAAAAAAAATAATAAAATAAAAGAAAAAAGAAAAAGAAAAGTAAGCGAAAATATTTGGGGCTATGTGAAATCTTAACAGACATAAAAACAAAAACATCTACTTTTATACCCCAGGGAAATATTCAAGGAGAAACCTACGTATTATCCCAAAAGCATCAGTAAAAATTACAGCAAAGCACAAATTAATTCAGAGGGATGCTAACTTTTGTTTATCTGCAAAGTATTCCACGCCTCCTCTAAAAACTCTGACATCAGTTACTTTTTGATGACTCAATCCACATTAAAAAATGTCCAAAAGACAATTCTGGATTCAGATTGTAAATAACCTTACCAGGTTTCCCAGTAACTCCTTCCATTATAAGAAGCTTGGATTTAAGGTGTAGGATGTGCATCTCACTGCAAGACAGTATATTTAACAGTCATTTACGGTACAGACCAATGTTTTCTCTACATACTGGAGCCTGCAAGTTTACTCTGTTATTATGAATACATGTTCTATGATAATTTCTGATTACAGTAGAACCTCTGTAGTTGACCATCTCCTTACATTGACCACCTCCTTCAGTTGATATAATATTCATAGACCAGACATACACCACATGTGCTTACAGTAGGCCTAGTTCCTTATGTTAACCACCTCCATATATTATTGACCACTTTGTTATAGTCCCTTGGGTGGTCAACTTACAGAGTTTCTACTGTATATGAAAAAGCCACTGATTGGCTCAGATTTGCTTTACATACATCCTGTGCTACCTTCATTGCAAGTTCAGAGCTGATTACTACTCAGAATGTTGATCTGTTTATTTTGTCATTAGTCCTTATATTCTGTGTAAAAGAAACTGACTAGGCATCTTAAAACCAAAATAAGGTTTTTTGGTTTTTTTTTTTTTAGAAAATCAAGCTATCTAATATTTTTAGTCATTTTCCTTGCAAATAGAACTAATTTAAGTAATTTAAGTTTAATGCCAGACCACAAATAATTAAATTCAGTAAAACAAATAATTCATCCAGGATTTTTCTCACATTAAAATCATATTCATTACTGAGTCTATTTAGAAGATAACAATTGACACTGTAGCAAATTGATTTAGGTGCTAAATATGTCTACATGGAGGAATCAGTATGGATCAATGCATAGTTTTCATCAATATTCCCACCAAAAAGACAATCATACACTAGACATAAGACTTACAGCAAAACTAAAATATATTATCTAGGGATAAAATTTTTCTAGCAAACAGTAAAATGTAACCATTGACAAGTGAAAAATTAGTTCTACAGTTGTGGAAACTACTGTGTATGTACAATAATTACACCCATAAGGCAGTTTCTGGGAAGGCAATCCTCCTAACATAACTACTCTTAGATTGCTACTGTAACAATTGCTGAGACATTTTTCCCTGGGTATTATTTTTAATTTAAACTCTTAAAATTTGAAATATGAGAATGGACTTTTATCTTATCTAAAAATGGCTTTATACCACATAGCCTGTATACAGCTAATATTGTAACGAACATCTGTTTAGTCTCAGTAAGATTTCAATCAAGAAAATTTTCCCTTTAATATTGTGAAAATACTGTGACCCCTGCTCTTACTTTTTTAGCCCCATATAATCAGGCATTGTCATTTCTTCATAACCAGGCTCATAACATCCTACCTTTTAATTTAAAATTAAACTGTAATGAGATTTTGTAATATATGAGAAGTCATTGACAATAATCACATATAAATTCCCGACAAAGATCCGGAAGAAATAACCAAAACTCAATGTTTATAATTAGAGATAAACAAATTGGAAAAAATAATTCTCCCTAATGATTTTTGAACACTTAACAATTTTGCCCAGAGATCATATTAGGACATTTTCAAATAGAAGTTTGGCAGATTGGCATAACTACATAAAGCTGAACAACCATTACTCTGTACTGAAACCAATTTAAAATATTGCAGTTATCCAACCAATATTTGGACATTACTCTAGTCCATTCCACACTTATAATTCAGAAGATGCACTATGAAGAGATATCCTATAAGAGTTACAGCAGTTATCCTGCTGATTATCAGTTCCTCTTTTTTGTTAATAAATGTTATCTATCTTAAAGCTCCTATAGAAAAAAATTTGAGATCTTCAAATACATTCACAAATAAAGGGAAATAAATAGGATCAATATTTTCATCCAAATCTGGCTATCAGTATGGAAATCAAGTTGAGATGTAAAATCCCTTTTTAGCAGAAAAATCACAATTTTTAATAAAATTCAATAAAATTTCATTCTACTTTAAAAAAACTTGTTAATCAGCTTGATCTGCTATAAGAAATTACCACAGGCTGGTGGCTGATACCACAGAAATTTATTTCTCACAGTTCTGAAGGCTGAGAAATCTCAGACCAATGTGCCAGGAAATGCGGTTCCCAGTGAAGCCCTCTTTTCTTGGCTGGCAAATGGAATTCTTTCAACTATGGAAGAAAGAGAGCTCTGATTGATTCCTCCTCTTAAAAGGACACTTATTCCATCACGGGGGCCTCACTGATTCATACATGAAGGTTTTACTATATTAACTGTGCAAGGACTCATTCGGTCCATGATAATAATACATATCACAAATATGCTAACTGAGTTAATAATAAAAGCTAAATCTCTTGTGACTTTTTTTTTAACACAGCTAGAAAATGCAACAAGTTTTCTAATATTGGCAATATCATTCGAATTCATTTGATAACTGATATTTTGAAATCTGAAAGTCGTTTCATTTCTCCTGATGGGGGAGGAATATACAATATATATACCCAAGGCAGAGCCTGAACTCAGCTTTCACTTGATAATTTAGGTTGCTGCCACATGGCTGCAATAAAAGCCATGCTTTCCTACTGCTTCACTGACTAGGATAATTATTTATTTTATTTATACACCAGCTCATGCTGTGAAATACTCCTGGTTGGGAGCATTTGGTTGGGACTGCTGGGTTGGGACTGCTGACTTTGTAAGTTTATTTCCTTCTGTAGTCTTTATTTATTACAGTAAATGCATCTTCAGGAGAAGTATTTTGTGAGACTAACACATACCTGATTGGTAGAAGTGTCCCTTTGGGCAAGCATATATATATTTTTTGTTTACTTCTGCCAGTTATACACATATACCATCAGTTCAAGACCACATTTCACATTAGCATCTCAGTTAGGGAGCTCAGCCTGCTTCAGTGGAGGTGGTAGAATTTCAACTGTATTCTGCAGTGTACGTTATTCAGATTTAATTTTCATTTAATTCTAGTTTATTCACTCATAAATCAGGGTAGGTGACTGAGTCTTATGCTGAGCCTCTATGCAGTTGTACAAGATTTGCTTAACCCTAAATTGACATATAACACAGGGACTCTTCTTTGTCTTACATAAAAAGGTAATTTTTAGGCACCCTGATGATCTAGGGGTTTATAGTCATGAGAAAATTAATTTCTGAGGATAGATAACAGCTCCTAACCTCCATGAGCCAAATTTGGCCTCAACTCCTGATTACTGTTCAGTTTCTGAGATTCTCCATGTATTGTATGCTTTATCTGAAACTACATTTGCTATAAATTTCTATTATGTGCAACCCCAAATAATTATAAGAAATACGGCTACACTGACCAATATTGATCATTTTCAAACAACATGTGATTCCATCTGGAAAAGGAGTTTGTTTTAGTTTCCTGGATTTTATTTATTTTTCATAGTGATGTGAGTGTACCAGGATGACACTACTTTTTGTTTTTTGTAGAATTGAGCAAATGAGGAAATACACATATTGATGACTGGAGCCATAGTTCCTAATGCAGGGAAACTGAGAGATACCACTGCAAGGATTTGTATAATATTGGAATTTAATTTTAATCATGCAATCACTATTACACAGTCAATAATAGTCAAACTGAAATTGTGTGCTGCCTCTTGATGTGAAGACACAATGTCATACAGTATTTATATCTGTCAAGATATAAATTAAATCTGAATATAAACATATGTCTAAGAAGATATTGAGCAAATATAAACTAACAACTTATGAAATAGGTACCTGTACTCCTCCGAAATTTAAATTTTAAAATGAATTTCATGGAGGATAAAGAAAAACCACAGAACAATTATAATTATAGAAAAATTAAAAGTAGGGTGGTGCCTGTGGCTCAGTGAGTAGGGCGCCAGCCCCATATGCCAAGGGTGGCGGGTTCAAACCCAGCCCCGGCCACACTGCAACAAAAAAATAGCCGGGCATTGTGGTGGGCGCCTGTAGTCCCAGCTGCTCGGGAGGCTGAGGCAAGAGAATCGGGTAAGCCCAAAAGTTAGAGGTTGCTGTGAGCCATGTGACGCCACGGCACTCTACCCGAGGGCGGTACAGTGAGACTCTGTTTCTACAAAAAAAAAAAAAAGAAAAGAGAAAAATTAAAAGTAAAAAGGAAATGCAAATGTAATGGGTGAACCTGGATTAAATCTTCCTCAGAGAAACTAAACATATTCTTAACTAATTACATTACCCTGATACTATCTATGAACTTCATAGATAAATGGGAGCAAATAAAGTAAGCAAAAAGGAGTGACTAATTTTCAAAACTTTCATTAGAAAAAACAAAGCAAAAAATTTTTAGATGAAAGTGGCCTTGTAAAAATCATTACATCACACCATAATGTGAATTCTCTAGCCAGACACTCTACCATTTCATTATGTAGGTGAATTTTCACACATTAAATGCCAGGTAAGTTATCCATCAATGCTTTCTAAAAGAACATAGAAAGTCTGTAGTTTTAGAATAAAAAGCAATTCATTTAAATTAAAAGGGAAGTAAAATAAGAGTGAAAAATATTACATTTACTCTATTAGAATTAGTATTGCTCATTAAACAAATGACTAATGAGGGGAATCAAAAATAAGTTGGAAACAAAATGCAATTCAACAATGAGGAAGTAAATAATATGACATTAGAAAATTTGAAATGAATGTTATAAAATAAGCTTCATATTAATTAGCAAAGTCATTAAAATGAGAACAAAATAACTTTTAAAATAAAGATGACCAAACTTTAAAAATTGATTTTGAAAAGCTGTTTAGGTCTTGTTCATGCAACAAAACACTTGTACTCCCATAAAATTCTGACAAGAAAAAAAAACAAAAAGAAAAAAAAAAGAAAGAAAGAAAGATACAAACATTTGCCTCCAAAACTGGGTGAATTTTTAAAATCAAAAAGTTAGTGAATTAAAATAGTAATTTTTAAAATAATCTATTTTATTTTTGAATAGTATGACTCAGCTGGAATCTTAGAGCTGAAGGTTTTTGACACAGTTGCAGCATATGGCATATAAGATGTGTTTATGGCTTCTGTGCTACTATGTGTCTCTCAACCCGGCCTTGTAGTGGCTTGGATTCCCTCATACTTTGATATACACAGAGTAAATATATTTTTTCTGTTTTTCAAGGGAAAGCGATGTTAAGAGATAGGAACTGGAAGCTTCCAGGTCCAGATCCTGGCACAGTGTTTCTTCTGCTCTGTCAGTGTGCTCGTGGAGCACATTCAGATTAAGGGAATGGGACACTGCCCTCCTTCATAACGGAACAAGGGTCTAAGAATTTATAGCCATTGTTAACCTAGCAAAGCCACTTTTCATTATTATATTCTTATTTATTTTTATTTATTTTTTTCTATAATTTCTAAACATTTTTGACAGTTTCTTTTTATAGATTTTTTTATACTATTTATTTTACTTTACCTCATATTCCAATATTTGAGGCTGCTGCTTTTGAATTTCCACTGTTGACTACTCTGCTTTACCAAACAGCCACATTTTAAAGTCATTTTAAAGTATACCAAAGATTATTCCTAATCATCTTTAAGTTCTTTCTACACACTGTAAGTTGATGATATACAGGTCTGTATTTTAATATACATATGTAAATAAATATATTTATGTCTCTCAAATAACTGTACTCAATCTGAATGTCTCCAATTACCTTGAGCCTCAATATAGTCTATTACATTCTCCTATTTTCATCTGTATCCCCCTTAGTATCTCCTATTCAGCACTTCCAAAATGATCCTGCTGAAATGTTCTTCCTCTCTTCCTCACCCTGCTTCTCATTTATTCCCCCAGGGGACTAAATAAATGGAAAACAAACAAAACAAGAATGTTCAATTGATTTTAGACAAATACGCCAAAACAATTCACAGGGAAATATTTTTCAAGCAAATTACACTAAAACAACTGGCTATTCATATGGAAAATAATGAACCTCAAACCTTTTCTCAAAAATACCATCAAAATAATATCTAAATGAACTGTAGAACTTACTGTAAAAGCTAAGTCTAAGATATTTTAACTATAAAATACAGAAGATTGTTGTGACTTCAGGAAAATATGAATTGGCAAAAAGTATAATAATAAAAAATAAAGTAAATTACTTTTTATCAGAATTAAAAACTTCAACTTGCAAAGACATCATTACTTAAAGACACAATCATGGTACAGAATAAAATCAAACAACTTTATATTAAGAATATTTAGAGAACTTTCACTTTATAAGACAAACAACATGACTCTATAATTGAGTTATCAGTAAAGTTAGTCTCAGAAAATTCAATATTTTAACCATTATTTTAAAGACCTTATTATTAGCTGTCACTTAAACTATTATTACTATAATATTTGCTAGCTCATAAAAATAAAACATTTCAAAGTAACTCATTTCTTTAATTTAGTATGACAATTACTCTTTTTGAGAATTGATTAATTCAGATTACTTTTTCTCCATTACCTTTTATACCTTCTGAAAAAAGGTATTTTTAATAAGTACAAATGGAATTGGGTCTGCATCTTCTAGGATACTCAAATTTCACACAATTTCATAAATGCCCTTTTTTATGATAAATTATTGAATCGAATAATAAAATGAAAGTGAACTGTTATTACTTGAAAGGGAAATATATGAGCATTATAAGCAACATATTTTCCAGCCCATGTTCAATTCAATGGACTAAGTAAAGTTTCAGAATATTAATTTTTTTAATATTTCAGAAATTTATTTAAAGCATAAACTTTAGTAATATATTAACTGTATATACCTCTAGATCTTTCATATTTTGGCTCTTACTTGGAATTCCCAAATCGTGACGAAATCCAGCTTGGTGATTTAGCCCTGCATTGTTTCCATTAACAGTAGTTCCATTAGAATGTAACTCAATAGATGGGGCTTCCAAACTTTGCTAAACTTTCAATGGTTTGCAGAATATCTATAGTTGTACTAAGATTCATATCTTCCACAATACCTTCCAAAATTAAATTTTAAGGAACTTAAATTGATCCAGGTATTTTATTGGTTCTCAGATGTCTTTCCTGGTCGTCTTTTCTCCTATGGCCCCTTGTCATTATTGGTATCAAAACAATCTTGCAGATACCTTCCATTATCAGAATAAAAAAAAAAAAAAAAAAAGCATACAAGTCCAAAACTTGTCTGTCACCTGGCAGGCTCATATTCCAAGGGAATTTTTTTTTCTGGCATATATTTAATTAAATAAAAGTCATACTGTTCATCAATTGCCATTTTGACATATTCTATTAAAAGATTGATTACATTTTCGAATACTTGTGAGTAACATTAATATTCAAAAAAGAATCAAAAGGGACCATCTTGGAAAAAATGGATTAATTTATTTTATCATATAAATGTTATAAAATGATTAATAAGCTTTTAGGATGCCTGACCACAGAATTGGGTCTTAACCTGAAGCAATAGTTAAAACAGTACTATGAATATGTGTGAAGTAATCATGTATTAAGATAGGTCAAGTGTTATTAGAGTTCAATAATGTTCTGGATCAGAATGGCTTAATATTTGGAAAGCTGAATTTAGATGGGCTATGGTTAAGAACTATAATCTCATTTGGGCCATGGTTAAGAACTACAATCCCATTATATACAATTTTGTGGCTACTCGATCACAGAAAGCTTTAAAAATAAGTTATCAGAATGGTTTCATGGAGTATCAAAACAATGAAAGCACAATGAAAGCATCATTTTTAGTGATCTTCTTCTCCCATATAACAAGCCATTAAGATAGATGCCTTAGAGCTAAAAGAGTTAATTATACATGTTAATGTGGGGAGCGGGCTGTGGGTGGCAAGGCCCCGGCAGCCTGCAGTGGTGTTCAGGGAAAGACCCTCAGCTGTTTCTCCTCCTTTAACATTCTTTCTACCTATCAGGGGTCACGTAGCTCATGCATATTTTCTTTATTATCAGCAATCATGCAATTTTTAAGTTAATCTTTACCCCAGGTGTTAAGATTTATGCAACCTTATTATATATAAAGCTGTTTCCACTGTTCAGGTGCTGGCTGCAGCCATCAGCTGTGTCAGTCCTCCCGAGTCATCCTATCTCTCATCTCCTGTCTTTCTTTGCCTCTCTCCTTCTTGGCTTTATTTCTCCATTTCCCACCATTTCCACTCAGGCCAACTCTCCTTCCTTGCACCACAAGATGTTAGGTTGAATGGAAGTGGAGAAGTAGTAAACACATCACCTGGCTTAATATAGATTTCAATGGGGATATTCAGATCCCTATATAGTATGCCATATTGCCAATGCGAACATAATTGTACTCTTCATTTTGTGTTTCCACTATTTTTATACAAATTAGCCCAAGAAGGATGTAAAGTATCACTCAGAGCCACATTTCTACCATCATCTTCAACTCAGAGCCTGCTGCACTGGGCATAAAGAAAATCAGTCTTCCGCAATATTTATGTTAAAATTCCTGGAGATATTGGGGACAAATATTGGGCAATCACCTAGGAATTCTCATTGTAGTTTCATAATAGGTAATGTCAGGCACCAGTCCCAATAATGCTATGGGTTCCTTCCCAGTGGCTTGGTTGAAATAAGAGGATGAAGAAAAATGAAAAAACGATAGACAAAGAGAAAGTTTAAGCATTAGCTGGGCCATGAGGCTGCATGCTCTTCTTCATGAGGATTCATGACACATGCAGCATCTTGCTCCAGGCTAGCTCCTTTATTATTTCATTAACCACTGTTTTAATCATAAATCTCATGAGGGAAAGGCAAACAATTCTGATATGGTCCTTGCTGTGCTTGCGTTTTTCTAACTAAACTATTTCTTTAACTACATTACTGGGATGGATTTACTTTTTACTTTGATTGCTCTAAGGTATTTGTGATCTTTACAAAAACAGAACGTGGAAGCATGAAAACTGTCCAAGAATAGGACATCAGAGAAGACCCTAATTAGGCCAGCACACAAATCACACGAGTGACAATGAATACTCAAGAAGCTTTCTGCTCAGACACTTCTGGTCACACCAAGAAGACAGAAGAAAACGGGTATTTTATTGCCTCACCTGATCCAGAGCAAATCTTGCCATCTTTAACATAGTTTAAACATTCTTTATACTCTAATCTTACAAAAATACTCCCTCTCTCAGAGCAAGTAGCCCCACTCATCTGGTGAGCCTGGCCTGCTCAGAGACCACTGCAGCTGTGACATCACGCCAGGAAAGGGACGAAATTTCAGCAAGATGTTTCTTCAGTTTTAAAGAAATGTACACAGCTATAATTTAATAAAAAAAAAATAAATAAATAAATAAAGAGGCTAGGCCTCTGACAGGGGGTGTCGCACTGGGTTCAGGATTTCTCACATCCACTTCTCTCCAGTTTCTGTTTTCCTTTGCCCGTTCTCTGCAATCATTTTCTTAATTCAATTCCTAACCTACCTATAACTAATACCTGAATATTGGTTTTAAACGTATTAACATGCCAGCAATGCAAGCCCATCAAGATATGACTCTTCCTGTAAGTACTCCCACATGCACCTACAAGTAGAAACATACACAATTATGTGTCATTAATGACATAGATACATTCTGAGAAATACATCCTTAGGCTATTTTATTGTTGTACAGATGTCACAGGCTGTAAGGAACAGCTTATTCTATGCTACAAACCCATACAGCATGTTATTATACTGAATACTGTAGGCAACTGTTATGTAATGGTAAGTAATGGTTTACCTAAACATAGAAAAGCTACAGTAAAAATAAGGTATAGAAATAAAAAAAAAGATGCATCATAGAGGAGACTTACCAAGAATACAACTTGCAAAACTAGAAGTTGCTCTGTGTGAGTGACTGAGTGAGTGGCGAGTGAATGTGAAGGTGTAGAATATTATTGTAGATTTGATAATCACTGAAAACTTAGGCTACTTACATTTATTTTAAAAATATAATGTGCTTGCTTCGGTAGCACATATACTAAAATTAGCCCCTACACAAGAATGACATGAAAATTCATGAAGCATTTCATATTTTACAAAATATGTAAATATAACTGTGCTATGATGTAATGATAGCTACAATGTCACTAGGCAACAGGAGACTTTCAACACCATGGTAATCTTATGTGACCACATATAAGTTTGTGGTCCACTGTTGACCAACTGCCATGCACCACTTGACTGCATTTCAAACTTCTACTATGCACATGTACACATTCATTCTCTCAGCACATAAGCAGACAAACCCGTATGCACTTGCACTAATAAGTGGTATTTTTAATAAGGAATATAATCCTGGGTATTAAGTCCAGGGTAATGAAGAAGTGGAGAATGAACTGGTTTCGTAACCTAGTATTATACACATGTATATCAACTTCCTGGCATATGTTTATGGGTGTGCATGTGTGTGCGTGTAAAATCCAAACAAGGAATCAAGTATATATATTTGTACATGCACACAAATGTGTATTTTTTGTTAATAACTCTAATCTCTATAAATAAAAGCCAGTAAAGTTGGAATGACTGTACCTACCAGTGAAAATTATTTTTTGTAGCAATCCAGCCAGTAATTGTTTCCAGTATCTGTTTATCTTATTAGCAATGGGAAAAGTTATGTTTTCATATGCTTGGGTAACTAAGTGAATAATTGGGTAGAAGTTATATTAATGTGTTGCACTCTAGTCATGCAAAATATATGTAATTACAGAAAATGACCATTCTTTAGGAACCAAATCTAATTGAGATATATGCCATCCTATGCTCAGACCACCATCATTGTAGTTTTTTTCTTGTTATCCTCTGAAGTGTGTTACTTTATCAACAAGAATTATGCCCTGGAAGAAAGGATTGTCAGGGAGGCGTCAATATTTACATCACAGCTCATATTAACATGCATTATTAATGCTCTCATTAGTGACAACTTGCTCTTAACATACACTTCTCTTACAATATGACTTACATGACCAGATTATGTATACTGTTGAATTTATTTATTTATTTATTTATTTTAATCAATTAATTTATTTATTTTGAGACAGAGTCTCAAGCTGTCACCCTGGGTAGAGTGCCTGTGGCATTGTAGCTCACAGCAACCTCAATCTTTGGGGCTCAAGTTATTCTCCTGCTTCAGTCACCCAAGTAGCTGGGACTACAGGCACCTGTCACAATGCCTGGCTATTTTTTTGTTGTTGTTGCCATTGTTGTTTTAGCTGGCCCAGGCCAGGTTCAAACCCACCAGCCTCAGTGTTTCTGGTGACCTACCCACTGAGCTATGGGAACCACCCTATACTGTTGTATCTACACTGGTAAAGTATATCGCATTGATTAGAAGGAAGAAAATAATGTCAAATGCTAAGATGGGGCTTTCCTCTCCTAGCAATTAGAAAGTAAGATGATAATTCTTATTTATGATTAGGGTCCACAATAAGCACCTGAGATGCTCACAGATTCAGAAGACTTCCAGCTTCTCTACATCAGTAGCCACTTTCTTTTTCTTTTCTTTTTTTTTTTTTTTTTTTTTGTGTGTGTGTGGTTTTTTTGGATGGGGCTGGGTTTGAACCCGCCACCTCCGGCATATGGGACTGGTGCCCTACTCCTTGAACCACAGGCGCTGTCCTTCATCAGCCACTTTCTAATAATTTAACATGTCCTGAATCTGTTTGTCAATAGTGAATGGAGATGACAATTCTGTTGGTAAGAGTATGTTTTAGACAAACAGTAGCAAGTCAGGGCAAGAGAATATTATTTTGTAAGTGCATTTATTTTTATAGAGAACATGAGAGTTAGTGGACTTATACTGATGAAAGAAAGGGATGATTGAAGTTTAAACACCAACTATCCACATTTGAATTGTTCATCATGTTTAAATTCTTAAATATTATTAATTATTAATCATTTATCACATAAATCTTATACAAACCTTCAGACAATGTGTGCGTTTCTCAATCTTTGGGAAACTTCTGCACATGTATGAACATAAGTGAATTTACTAGGCCAGGTCTCCCTCAGGTCTCTTACTCTTTCAAGAGTGAATCTATTCAGTTCTAAAATGCGCTATATTGAATAAACATGCAGTAGGTGAACCAGATAGATTTTTCTCTCAGTATAAAATAAATTCACCATTAGCATTCAACTACATTTTCTTTTTTAGAATTTTTTTTCTTTTTTTTTTTATTGTTGGGGATTCATTGAGGGTACAATCAACTACATTTTCATACAAAGATAAGAAAATATTATCTTCTAACATTTTAAAAGATATATGCACTTCACAACCATGATGATCTAGAAGCTTTCAAAAATACAACAAAAATAACTTCTTTTATACTGCATATACCTATATAGTATGTGTGTGGACTGTAGTCCCCACCTTATCTTCAGTTGCAGTTTCTATGGTTTCAGTTACCTGCAATCAACCATAGTCCAAAAATATTAAATTAAAAAATTCCAGAAATAAACAATTCGTAAGTTTTAAATTACACTCCATTCTGAGAATCTTGATGAAATCTCACAGTGTCTGCTCTGTCCTGCCTGGGATGTAAATACCTTTGTCCAGGGTATTCATGCTATACATAATTTTCAATCAAAAAACATATCCTACAAAAGGTTAAGTGCTATCCAAGATTTGAGGCATCCACCGGGGCCCTTGGAATGTAACCCTTGAAGATAAGGTAGGACTATAATAGTAGCAGTAACTGAGTTGAAAAAGAGTAATTAGAATAACTTCAATTTTTTTTTTTCGAATTTACAGTTTCTCTCAATAGGAAAAAAAAAAAGATTCATGCCAGAATCAGAGCAATAACAACATTAGACCTTCTTTGAATACTCTTTCTTCCTATGTCTACATGTGATTTAAATATAGATCAATAGAGACTAATACTTAGAAATTTAAATATACTGAAAGGATTCAAATGTGAATCCTTACACACAGACTTCTATTGGACATTTAGTCTTAACACGACAGAATTTAGCTTCACAAATATTTGGATAACATGACAGAATCAGTTCCTTAAACAAGTTTTATAATATGTGCTTGAGTCCTTAGGCAATTTAATCTTTTATAGCACGATGGTAACTGCATTTAGAAAATCTTGAATGTAGCATGTTTATAATTATTTATATATTAATAACCCTGAACCACTATATGTTTATATTTTCAAGGCATAATTATATCTATTTTATTTATTGAGCATGTTAATGAAATAAATAATACTGAATAACCCTAGGAGGTCTGATTCAGATAGTCAGAGTTTTTTTGTTTGTTTGTTTGTTGTTGTTGTAGTTGTTGAGACCGAGTGAGACTCTGTCATCCTGGTTAGAGTGCGCTGGCCTCATAGCTCAAGCAACCCCAAATTCCTGGGCTCAAGCAATCGTCTTGCCTCAGCCTTCCTAGTAGCCGGAACTCTAGGCACCTACTCCAACGCTCAGCTAGTGTTTCTACATTTTAGTAGAGACAGGGTCTTGCTCTTGCTCAGGCTGGTCTCAAACTCCTGAGCTCAAACAATCCACCTATCTCCACCTCCCAGAATGCTACGATTACAGGCATGAGCAGTGCACATGGTCAAGTCAGAGTTTCTTTCTTTTCTTTTTTTTTTTTTTTTGTAGAGACAGAGTCTCACTTTACTGCCTTCAGTACAGTGCCATGATGTCACACGGCTCACAGCAACCTCTAGCTCTTGGGCGTCAGCGATTCTCCTGCCTCAGCCTCCCGAGCAGCTGGGGCTACAGGCGCCCGCCACAATGCCCCGCTATTTTTTGGTTGCAGTTCAGCCGGGGCTGGGTTTGAACCTGCCACCCTCGGTATATGGGACCGGCGCCCTACTCACTGAGCCACAGGCGCCACCCAGGGTTTCTTAAATAATATGATTGAAGCCTAAGGTTGCAATAGAATCTTAAAGACATCAAGGAAAATTTAAGTTAATAAAAAACAAAACGAAAAGAAGGGGAAGATAAGGAAATCAAAACTTACATGCATGCTAGATGTCATTAATTTTTAGGTATTGTCTTACATAACCTTCATAATCTAAAAGTTTAATGTTTTATAAAAGAGAAGACTGACTTTTTAAGAGCCATGTATGTTCAGAAAATAATGCAGCTAGTGAATACCAAAGGAGGAATTTGAATTCAGATCTACTTGATTCTTATACACTTGTCCTCTGCTCTAAATTACATTATACAGCAGTTAGATATTCTAACTAACGTATTTTTGTGTTTCAAAAATTCCACCATGAATTAGAAATAGTAGCAATAATTTAACCAAAAAATATTACTATCCTTTCAGCTTATTCCATTCTTATGCTTAGATTTTGGACAAAACCTTTAAAAAACAAATTATGATGCTAATCCTATTGCTTAATTTAAATAGAATATTCTCAAGTAGGTTAACTTTATATTCATACATGGAAATATACCAAACTTCTCTCAAGGCCTTTTCTGATTTATTACAGAGAGCAACAGGGTGAGATAACATATATAAAATTGTACCATATGAAATTATTGTCCTTACAGGTCAAACAATGATCAAACATAGACAATTTGAGATAGTTCACACTAATATTATCCTAATTTTATATGAAAAGCAAAGAAGATTTGTAAATCATCATTGAATTGATTAAGTTCACACGGATAGGAGCAGTACATCTATAACACAGTCTTTGAATGTCAAGTTGAATGCAATTTTTAATGCATTATGGCTGTCTTTAGTGACGGTAGATCCTTCTGAAGATGAAACAAAAAAGGCAACCAAACAACATTTTCAGCGCACTCCATGCCTAGTGTTTCACCTTTGATCTACTGTAAAATTGTTCTTCTCACTAATTTACTATACACTTGCTTTGATTTGTTAGAAACAGGTGAGAATATGGAAATAGTTTCCTTCGGCAGCTGAAGCAGGGAAAATTGAAGCAGACAGGTTAGTGGCAAAAACAGAACCTGTGGTAGTAGCTCAGAATTTTTTTAAAGGAAATAATTTGCAATATCCATATAATAGTTATATTTAATAACAAAATTTTGATACACAAAATCCATGCCTAAAAATAGGTTTTTTTTTTTTTTTTTTTTTTACTAGACCCAGTCGTGCTTAGGTCTAGTATTAGAAGCCATTCAATGTTGTATTTGAATTCTCTCATGAACTACAACTAAAATAGTTTCTGACAAGTTACAACTTCTATAGACGGACAGCTCCATGTATTTCCTTGAAATGAATGGTTAGTGACAATTAAGAAGGGAAGAAAATAAAAATTTGTCCATAGTATGTTATTGTATGCTCTATATTATAAAAAGAATTATTGGCCCTTACATAGATTCTGTACATATATTCTTATAATAATGGACTAGAATGATTAAATTAGAACATTGTTTCTCTCTATACATGTTCAAATAAAACAAGCCCAAAATGAATATTAAATAAAATAGGAATAGAAAAATTTAATAAAATTCAAGCATATTTTTTACAAAAGATAAATGTTTTAAAAAAACTTTTTATGGTGTACAGTGTGATATCCACTGCCTACTGCATAAATAATGTCATATTGTCTATCTTTTGAAACAAAGTTTCACTATTTTGCCCTGGGTAGAATACTGTGGCATCACAGCTCACAGCAACCTCAAACTCTTGGGCTTAAGCAATTCTCTTGCCTCAGACTCCCAAGTAACTGGGACAACAGGCACCTGCCACAGTGCCCCGCTATTTTTTGGTTGCTGTGGTCATTTAGCAGGCCCAGGCCAGGCTGGAACCCGCCAGCTGTGGTGTATGTGGCCGGTGCCCTACCCACGGAGCTGTGGGTGATGCCTTTCTGTTATGTTTTTTATAAATGCAAAAACAGCTCTGTGTCTCTCCCTTCTTTCTACAAAGAAAATAACAACAAAAAAACAGAACATGCAAATGTACACACAGGACATAGCAATTTCTCTATGAGCTCAGAAGACCCTATTGTGATTCATCCATTTTTAAATAGTTTTACAAACAAAAGTCTCAGCTTTACTATTTATATCCATTAGTATTGTTTAGAATTTTAAAGGCCTTTCCTTTTTTTTCTTCTATTTTTTTATTTTTTGCATTTTCCTTATTCTGTAATTGGGCTTACATCATTCCTTGCCAATGCTTTTGTACAAAATCTCTAATCACCATCCCTTTTCATTGTCATTTTCTCTCTTTTTAAGATGGTTTTCTTATTTCTTCGTCTCTAAAACTCTTAATGTGTATTTTGTCATATTCATTGGTCTGGGCACTCAGAGGACATTTATTTGTAGGTTCACATCCATCAATAACCATAATTTTTGTGTACTTTGTTTTTAGTCAAATATTACTCATTTTTCTTCTGTTCTCTCACTTTGGGAAAATACTAGGCAAATGCAGAACCTATGAACAAATGTATTTTTCAAGTAACTGCTTTTTCGTTTCTTTATATTTTTCTTCAATTGCATGAAAAGTTTTCTTTACTTTGTCTACTTTCATTGATTTCCACTGGTATAATCACATGCTTAGTATTTACTAGATTTTTATTTTGTTCTCTTTTTAACTATCAATTTTTTTGTTGTAACATTCTATTTTTTTATTATTATTAAATCATAGCTGTGTACATTAATGTGATCATGGGGCACCATACACTAGTTTCATAGACGGTTTGATATATTTTCATCACACTGCTTAACATAGCCTTCCTGGCATTTTCTTAGTTATTGTGCTAAGACATTTACATTCCACATTTACTAAGTTTCACATATACCCTTGTAAGATGCACCACAGGTGTAATCCCACCAATCCCCCTCCCTCTGCCCACCTCCCCCACATTCTATTTTTTTAATCATAGATTCAGTGTCTTTTGTTATGAACCTGATGATAATCCCTATTTTATGAAGACAGTAAACTATTTTCTGAAGTAATTTTTATTTCTTGGATTTTCTTTGCATGCTCTCAGTTTTTTTTTTTGATTCATATTTTTTCTCCTAATGTAATAATTTTGCTTTCTCACATGATGAAAACTCTTAAAATTGTCTTTTAATTGGCATGACTGTGTGCATTGGCAGAGAATATCTAGCAAGAGTTCTTTATAGGAAACTGGATGGTCAGCCATCTTTTAAAAACTAGACCACCAGATGCTATTGTCAGTAATTTGTCTTTCTGTATTGTGTTCCTTTCTAAAGAGAAATTCCTTGCATTCTCTTAACATGGTATTTTAGGCAATTACTTGCATTGTGAGCTGGTAGAAGAAAGGGACTTAAATACCACTTGCCATTAACCTATAGTGACAGAAATCAGAGTGGCTAGCTATTCATGTCAGATGAGGATTCAATGGATATATTTTTTGGTTAAGAGAATGTGGAAAGTATCTGAGGTTATGTAAGTTTTTGTATCTCAATTTAATTGGAGGTTTTTGGTCTGGAGACATTTGTAAAAAACAAATAAACAAGCAGTATATTTAAAGTTTGTGCATATTACTGTAAATAAATTAAACCTATGTATTAGTAAAATAAATAATACTAAAGCTGTTAATATTTATTTTATTAAGAATATTCAAAGCAATTTAGGTAATATAATTTTTATCCTCAATGTGAAAACTCATTACAGTAGAATAGCCAACAGAGTGTAGGAGCCAGACACTTAGCGATACATACAGAATTTCAATGCATGGTCCCCTGCTTTCAAATTCACAGGCAGATGACAATAGATAGTGGCATTTAAGGGAGATGGAGGGGACAAGAGAAACTGCAAAGAAAAGCAGGAAAGTCAGGACTTTAAAGTGTTCTGATAGAATTTCACATTTCACTTCCCCCACTACTTCTTCCAATTCCATGGACCTAATCACCTCATGAGTACAATGAATGCTATGAGCCAAGGTCTTACTGGCGGAAGAGGAAACTCTACTCAAGCTACACTTTTTACACTTAATTGGTGCACATATGCAAAGAATACTTCTCAAACATTCCTAATGATGTAAGTGAGAAAAATTTAGTGAGGACAGTGTTTGATAGAGCATGCCTTATCTCTCTTATAAGAAAATGAAAATAAAACCCCATAGAATCATACTACATATAGCACACAAAAAGAAAAAGAAAGAAAAAAAAAGATTCACACCATAAAAACTAATTTAGCTACAATTTAAAATAATATAGCTTACACTTAAAGAATTCCAAAGCAGGAGTTGATCTGTGCTATTTCAGTCAAAGCTTTATGCATTTTTAAATAAAATAAATAAGCATATTACAAAATAATATTTATTAAGGTATTAATTTCAAGTTATTTAAGTACATCTATATAGACTAGATGTACAGCTTGATGAATACTGTCTATGTTATTTATTATTATATTTAGGTTCTAAATCAGTAATATTTTCTATGTCTTTATAAGCTTTATTCTGGCTCCCTTTGGGCTATGTAAAGTTAAGAATAAAAGTAAAAATAAATTAAAATATACTAAAACTTATTACCAGTTAAATGTTTTCTATAAAGTTTAAAATGCTTTGATATTAAATTTTGCTCATTGCTATTTAAAAAAACCCAACTTACTGGCAGGCATGGTCACACAAGCCTGTAATCCCAGCACTCTGGGAGGCAAGGTGAGCAGATGGCCTGAGCTCATGAGTTTGAGACCAGCTGGAGTAGAGTGAGACCTTGTCTCTAAAAATAGTCAGGTATGTGGTGAGCACCTATAGTCCCAACTACCCAGGAGGTTGAGGCAAGAGAATACCTTGAGCCTAAGAGTTTGAGGTTGCCTTGAGCTATGATCCCAGGGCACTCTAAGGCACTCTACCAGAGGTAACAAAGTGAGACTCTGTCTCAAAACAAGAACTTACACAAATGCACTGGGAAAAATGTTATCGTAATTTTGTATTTGCTTCAATAAAAATCATTATCCATGTCTTTTACATCATTGCTAAAAAATTTCTGTAGACTTAGTCAAATAAAAAAACCTAAAATCATACTTAGAAATTAATTCATAGAACAAGAATATATTATATTTATATATATATATAATTGTTGTTGTTGTTGTTGTTGTTGTTTTGCAGTTTTTGGCTGGGGCTGGGTTTGAACCCACCACCTCTGGCATATGGGGCCGGCGCCCTACTCCTTTGAGCCACAGGCACCACCTATATTCATGAAATTTTAAGTTTTTAATATGTATATTAATTTTATCCTGCATACACTTCCTATTTCTGAAGCAATGTAGATCGTTGGTATTTACTTAGAGCAAATGAAATCTGCAGGGTTCCCTTGGATCTCAAGTCCTGTGATACAATAAAATTCAGATATTACCCTACATATTTAAGTTATCATAGTCATAAGACATCCTTAATTTTTCCCCCTCTATGCATAGTAGAAAGAGACAGCTGTCCCTCCATGCCATCTGAGAAAATTTTCTCTGAAACAAAATGCAAAGGATCCTTGTTTCTTTCTCTAACTCTTTGGAATATAGATAAATTCCCCCATGGGAAAGATATGACCAATTTCCAGCTTTGCAAACCAAGAATGTAACCACAGGATCTCATCAATCTTAGGAATATAAATGTGTATCTCAGGAGAGATGAATATCTCTGGAGTTCTATCCTTATATAGTCAATCTTAAATTACTTCTCAGCTTTGTTTTAGGATAGGTCTCAAGTTTCAGGAAGAATTATATAGAAGACTCTGAGTACAGAAGTATAAAGATATGTTTCCATAGTTCCACATTTCTATAAAGGTAAGGCTTCTCTAAGACTGAAAGTAATCTCGCTGTTTTATATAGTCAAGCAAATTATGATTCATTACATGTGTAGTCTCAAGAAAAGCAAAACTAACTCTCAAGTAACCGGACTGGACAGCACCATTTTTTACACACACTTTATCCTACCTATTCCTGCTAATTGAGGTGACCCACTGTGTTAGCAAATTGGTTACAAAATTTTCATAATTTATGATAAGAAGTAGTTTTGTAAGTTGGAGAAAAATGCCCACAAAAGCTAAATGTCTACGCTACCATGGAAAATGAGGGGTTAGGGAGCTATCATTCTTGATTACATTCCAAAGAGAAGGCTCATAGGTCCTTGAGACAGACACTCCTGTGTTATAAAATTGGTAAAAATTCTAATCTAGTTTTCAGGAATACTTACACATATTTCAAATAGAGGATGAAACACAACTGTAAGTTTTCTAAAGTAAATGCTCTAAGGAAAAGGAGGTGGAAGGGTATTTTATTTATAACAGGAACAATAAAGCCTCATTCTTACTTTTTATCTACATAATAAATGCTAGAGCTTTATATTTAAATCAACTGCAACAACAAAATTTTCTGTACTTTTGTTATAATAACTTTAAACTGTCATTGTTGCATTAGCAGATATGGTGAGGTGCTATGTGACTTGTATATATATTCCAAATTTACAAAATTTTATATTGTTTCAAATTTCCTAATCATCTGCTGATTTATTTATATTTATATTTATTTATTTATTTATTTATTTTAAGACAGAGTCTCACTCTGTTGCCCTGGGTAGAGCGCCTGGTGTCATCATAGCTCAAACTGCTGGGCTCAAGCAATCCTCTGCCTCAGCCTCCCAAGTAGCTGGGACACCACCATACCTGGCTAGTTTTCTATTTTTTTTTATTACAGACAGGGTCTCACTCTTGCTCAGGCTGCTCTCAAACTCTTGAGCTCAAACAATACACCCAAGTTGGCCTCTCAGAGTGCTACGATTACAGGTGTGCCCCACCATGCCCAACCCTAGCTCTGCCAATCAAAAAAAGATAGAGCTGATGAATTTTAAGAAGTATTTTTTTTCAGTATTTTTTATAATGAATATTTTACAATTATCTCTGAAAATTATATGGATTGCTTTTTTTTATTAAGTCATTTGTACATAGATCTTGAATACATTTATGCCATTATGGGATTCGATGTGTTGATTATTTGTACAAATTGGAGTGCTTACATCCTACTAATCAACATAGCCTTCACCTCATTTACCTAATTACAGCATTAAGACATTTGTGTTCTACACCTGATAGATCCAATTTGTACTTGGAATATGCTCCTTAAGTGTGGTACCCCTACTAACCCTCCCTCTGTCGACCCACACCTTCTTCCTTCCCTTCTCTCTCCCCTTCCCTCCATCATCCTAGGCTATAGTCCTGTTTCATTTTTCATATGCAAGTATGAGTGATTATAAATTGATTTCACAGTAGTACTGAGTACATTGGATATATTTTTTTCTATTCCTGAGACACTTTACTAAAAAGAATATTTTCCAGCTCCATCCATGTAAACATAAAAGAGGTAAAGTCTCCATATTTTTTAATGCTGCATAGTATTCTATAGTATATATATACCACAATTTATTAATCCATTCATGGGTCAATGGGTACTTGGGCTTCACCATGACTTGGCAATTATGAATTGAGATGCATTGAACAATCTGGTGCAAATATCTTTATTGCCAAATGATTTTTGGTCCTTTGGATATATACCTAGAAGAGGAATTGCAGGATCAAATGGCAGGTCTATATTTAGATCCCTGGGTATTCTCAAAACTTCCTTCCAAAAGGAACATGCTAGCTTGCATTCCCACCAGCAGTGTAGAAATGTTCCCTTTTATCCACATCCACACCAACAGTTTTGGGATTTTATGATGTGGGCTACTCTTACTAAAGTTAGATGGTATCTCAGAGTGGTTTTGGTTTGCATTTCTCTGATGATTAAAAATGGTGAGCATTTTTTCATGTGTCTGTAGACCATGTGCCTGTCTTCTTCAAAGAAGCTTCTGTTCATTTCTCTTGCCCACAATGATATGGGATCACTTGCTTTTTACTTAGTAGTAAGTATGAGTTCTCTGTGGATTCTGGTTCTTAGACCTTTGTCAGAAATATAACTTGCAAAAATCCTCTCCCATTCTGAGGGCTGTGTATTTGCTTTACTTAGTGTGTTCTTGGCAGTGCAGAAGCTTTTTAATTTGATCAGATCCCAGTAATGTATTTTTGATGTTGCTTCAAGTGCCTGGGGTGTCTTCCTCATGAAGTATTCTCCCAGGCCAATTTTTTCAAGTGTTTCCACTGTACTCTCTCTAAGAATTTTTATAGTTTCATGTCTTAAGTTGAAGTCCTTTAACCAGCGAGAGTCAATTTTCGTTAGATGAGAAAGGTGTGGGTCCAACCTCAGTCTTCTACAGATCGCCAGCCAATTCACCCAGCACCATTTGTTGAATAGGGAATATTTCCCCCAATTTATATTTTTGATAGGCTTATCAAAGAAAAAATGATGATAAATGTCTGGGTTCACCTCTTTGCCTTCAATTCTGTTCCATATATCTACCTCTCTATTTTTGTGCCAGTACCATGCTGTTTTGATCACTATCAATTTATAGAATAGTCTGAAGTCTGGAAGTGAGATTCCCCCCAATTTATTTTTGTTTCTGAGTAATGTCTTGGCTATCGAGATTTTTTCTGTTATCATAAAAAATGAAGTACTAATTTTTCCAGGTCTTTAAAATATGACAGAAGTGCTTTAATGGGGATTGCATTAAATCTGTAGATTGATTTAGGTAGTAAATTTTAATGATGTTGATTCTTCCCAGCTATAAGCATGGTATATTTTTCCATTTGTTAACATCTTCAGCTATTTCTTTTCTCAGTTTCATAGTTCTCTTTATAGAGATCTTTCATGTCCTTAGTTAGATACACTCCCAGATGTTTCATCTTCTTTGGCACTATTGTAAAGGGAATAGAGTCCTTGATTGTTTTTTCCCTGACTACTGTTGGTGTATATAAAGGCTACAGATTTATGAGTGTTAATTTTGTATCCTGAGATGTTGCCATATTCCTCGATCACTTCTAGGAGTTTTGTAGTTGATTCCTTAGGGTTTTCCAGATATAAAATCATATCATCTGTGAAGAGTGATAGTTTGATCTCCTCTGGTCCTATTTGGATCTCCTTGATTGCCTTCTCTTGCCTGATTGCAGTGGCTAAGACTTCCATTACAATGTTAAAAAGCAGAGACAGTGGGTATAATTGCCTGGTTCCTGATCTTAGTGGAAATCATTTCAATTTTACTCCATTCGATACAATATTGGCTGAGAGTTTGCTGTAGATGGCCTCTATCAGTTTAAGAAATGTTCCTTCTATACCTATTTTCTTAAGTGTTCTGATCACAAAAGGATGCTGGAAATTATCAAAAGCTTTTTCTGTATAAATTGAGAGAATCATATGGTCTTTGTTTTTTAATTTGTTTATGTGATGCATTATATGTATGGATTTACATGTATTGAATCATCCTTGAGACCCTGGGATGAAACCCACCTGGTTGTGATGTATAATTTGTTTACGCATTGTTGGATTCTGTTTGCTAGAATCTTATTGAATAGTTTCGCATCAATATTCATTAGACATATTGGTCTATAATTTTCTTTTCTTATTGGGTCTTTTCCTGGTTTGGGTATCAGGGTGATATTTGCTTCATAGAATGTGTTGGGAAGTATTCCTTCTTTTTCTGTGTTTTGGAAAAGGTTAAGTAATATAAGTACTAGTTCCTCTTTAAAGGCTTGGTAGAATTCTGATGTGAAGCCATCTGGTCCTGGACCTTTCTTTTGGGGGCGATTTCTTATAGTTGATGCTATTTTAGAACTTGTTATAGGCTTGTTCAACATCTCCACTTCTTTGTGGCTAAGTCTAGGAGGGTGGCATGTTTCCAAGTATTGATCTATTTCCTTCAGATTTTCATACTTCTGAGAATAGTTTTATGTAATATTCACTAAGGATTTGTTGAATTTCTGAGGAGTCTGTTGTTATTTGGCCTTTATCATTTCTGATTGATGAAATTAGAGATTTTATTCTTCTACTTCTGATTAGGTTAGCCAAAGGTTTATCTATTTTATTGACCTTTTCAAAAAACCAACTCTTTGATTGGTTAATCTGTTGTATGATTCTTTTGTTTTCAATTTCATTTAGTTCTGCTCTAATTTTAGCTATTTCTTTTCTTCTCCTGGGTTTAGAGTTGGAATGTTCTTCCTTTTCCAGTTGCTTGAGATGTCCCATTAAGTTATTGACTTCCTCTCTTTCCATTCTTTTGAGGAAGGCTTGAATGCTACAAATTTCCCTGTTAGGACTGCCTTTGTGGTATCCCAGAGGTTCTGATAGTTCATGTCTTCATTATCGTTTTGTTCCAAAAATGTGGTAATTTCCTTCTTAATCTCATCTATGATCCAACTATCATTCAGCATGTGGTTATTTAGATACCATATTTTTGTATGTGTATGCAGAGTCCTATTTTTACTGAGTTCAACTCCAAGAAAATACAAAGAATGATTTCTATTATTTTTAATTTGCTGAGGTTAGACTTGTGACCTAAGAGGTGGTCAATTTTGGAGGATGGGCCATGGGCTGTGTATTCATTTTTGTTAGGATGAAATGTTCTGTAGATGTCTATAGATGCAAATGTTAAGTCTAAAATTTATTTGATTAGTTTATTTTGGGAGGCTCTATCCAACAATGCCAAAGGAGTGTTAAAATCTCCAACAATTATGATGCTAGAGGAAATCAAGTTTCTCATGTATGTTAGAGGCTCTCTTATAAATTGAGGTGCATGCTGGTTGGGTACATAAATGTTGATAATTGAAATCTCATCATGTTGAATGGTAACCCTTGACAAATACAAAGTGACCATCCTTGTCTTTCCTTACTTTTTTTGGTTTAAAGTCTATTGTATCTGCGAATAAAATTGCAACATCTGCTTTTTTCTGATTTCCATTTGCCTGAATTGTAGATAACCATCTCTTCACCCTGAGTCTATCTTTATCTTTTAAGATAAGGTGAGATTCTTAAATTCAGCAGATATCTGGCCTGTGTTTTTGTATCCAGTCAGCCAACCTGTGCCTCTTTAAGAGCAATTTAAGCCATTCACATTAATTGAGAGTATTGATAAGCCAGATAGTATTTTGGGTACCAAGTTTTTCGAAAGTCCAGTGGACATTTTTAATCCTTTCACCACTGTGGAAGTTGGAATTTGATCAAAAGTTTCTGAGTTAGTTTACTTTTGTGGTGGAGGATTGTGCTGTTCATTATGGAGCATAGGTATAGATCCTGGAGAGCTGGTTTAGTTATGGCAAATTTCTTGAATATGTGCATGTTATTGAAGTATTTAATTTCTCCCTCATGGATGAAATTCAGTTTAGCCAGATACAGGATCCTGGGTTGAAAGTTATTTTGTTGAAGGAGATTAAAGGTCAATGACCACCCTCTTCTAGCATGATAGGTTTCAGCAGAGATCTACAGTCATTCTAATGTTCTTCCCATTGTAGTTTATGGGTTTTTTTTTATGTCTGGCTGCTTTCAGAATCTTCTCCTTCATATTAACTTTGGAGAAGCTAATTATAATTTGTCTGTGAGAAATTTTATTTGGGGTGAGTTGTGCCAGTGTTCTGAAACTGTCTGCTATCTGAATTTCAGAATCTCTTGGCATGTCTGGAAAATTCTCTTTGATTATTTCATGAAATAAAGCGTCTGCATCCTTTGCAGCAACCTCATCACCTTCAGGAATTCTTATAAGGTGAATATTAGATGTCTTTGAATTATCCTAGAGCTCTCTGAGAGAATGATCCATTTTTGTTCTCCACTTTTTTTCCTCTTGGAGCATTTGCAAGCATTCAAAAGCTTTGTCTTCAATGTAAGAGATCCTTTCTTCTGCCTGTTCCATTCTGTTACTGAGGGATTCTACAATATTTCTCAGATCTTTGAGGGCTGCAAGTTCACTGCCTCAATGTGTGAAGAAGCAGGGAGGTCCTGCTCCCTCCAATAAGCAGATGTGCCAGGGCTTTGTGCCTGTCAGAGTCAAAGGCAATGTGTCAAAATTTTTGGTGATTTTGTCTTTAAATTTGTTGAATTATTGAGACATCTTTTGAATTACTCCTTAAAATTCTAATTCCATCTTTACCTCCATTCTATTGATCTTATTTGCTATCCAAATTCTGAACTCAATTTCTGTCATCTCAGTCATTTGTTTGTGCTACATCTGCCATATTGTTCTTTAAGGGAGTTGATATACTCTGATTATTCATGTTGCCAGAGTTTTTCCACTGATTCTGCCTCATGATTGTTTTTCACCATTGGCTAGATGGGCAGGTAAGGTGATATTGGAATGGGAGGTCCTGGAGTAGTGGTTAACCAGCCCTTTGTCAAGGATCTGGGACTGATGGCTGCAGCTTTTTCCCCTATAGCTTTGCAAAGGACCTGTACAGTATTACAGTCTGAGGCTGAGGAAACCTGCTTGGTGTGGTGGGGTTAGGTGGCTCTGTTTTGTATTCAGCTGGTTTTTGTCCGATCCTAGTGGATCAGTGACTCTGGTGAAGTCTTCACTGTGGAGAAATACAAGCAACTAAGACAACTCCACTCCCCATAGACAACAACTGGAAGAGGAAATTCAACCCCTCCCATTACCACTCAACCAGGGTACCACCCAAGAGGGTACTTGGGTGATTGGCCCAGTTTAGGAGTTTGAAACCAATTGACCCAGTCAGTATGAACTCTCAAGTGGGAGAGTTTGAATGGTCTCCAGTAACTAGATGGAGGAGGTCTACTGGCTGCTCAAATTTGGCTTGCTCCAGTGCTCTGTGGAGTCAGAAAGGCCTGGATGGTAGCAGAGTTGGATCAGGGGGCTGTGTCTCTTTCTCAACTTGGTTCCTCTTTCACACTCAGTCACAGGTAACTCCACAGAGCTGAGGTCCTACTTCCTCCAATAAGCAGATGTGCCAGGGTTTTGTGCCTGTTAGAGTCAAAGAAAGATCAATGCCCCCACAGCCTGGCCACTACCATCTGCCACCAGCTGGCTGGGGGAGCTGAGGTCTTTCTGCCTTGGGTACTCAATAGCCAATGGCGAGTGTTCCACTTGAACTCAGACCAGTCCAGAGGGTAACAAGTCAGCAAATGCTTTTCTCCCTCAGCCACAGTGCCTTTGCCCCAGCCACTCTGCATCACCGTCCTTATAGAGCAAATTCTGGTTTCCTCTGACAGTGCTTAGAGTTGGGGAAGTGTCTCTCCAAGGTTAGGCTCTGGCAAGATCACTCTATTGTTGCTGAATTTTTGTGGGAAGTGACCCTGTGCAGCTCCCTGGTGACTGCCACAGTCAGGGAGTTCTGGCTATAGGAGCAGCTCTGGGATCATGGGGCACACAGATCCAGCAGCAGGGCAGGGGACACTGCACACAGTTCTGGCAGTACCTGGTGCCCAATGACTTTGGCAAGGAGAGCACTCGGTTCATGACTGTGGTCATGTGGAGCATGGTGCGGAGGCTCCTGCAGGGTGTGTGGTGGGTGGGGCATGGGATTCGTGGGTCATGAGCCTCCTCCCACAGTCTCTGCGGTGGTTAGGCTTCTGGTTTGTCAGGCAGTGGGGGAAGGGTGAACTGAAAGTTCACAATGGGAAAAAAGACGTTAGTTCAATTTTTCAGCCTAGCAAGAGAGTGCTCAGAGTCACAACAGGGTCCCTCTGGGGAAGTAGACCCCACTTCCTACAGCTCTCATCCATTGGGTGAGACAAGAGGTCCTCAGTTCTCTGCTGGTCTGTAGAAAACCTGAAGTTTGCTTTCTTGGAATTGCAGCTTGCCTCAGCAGAGGTGACCTGCGGTTATCACTCTTCTCTCTCAGCTTGGCTCCCAGTCTTCAGCTTAATTGGGTACTTTCTGGACATTATCCTTCCCTCTGGATGGGAGCTTCTGTTGGAGGCTGGCTCCAGTCAGCCATATTGCCCTTCTTTCCCATATGGATTGCTTTTATACTGCTTGAGACAAACATGTAAGTGTGCCTATCAACCAGATAGTGTACATTGTACCTGTTAGGTAGAGTTCACCTAACCCTCTCCCACCTGCTTGCTATCCATTGAATTTTACTTCCATTTGTGCACATCAGTGCTGCTTGGTTAGTTACAACTTAATAGCAAATACATGTGGTGTTTTTTTTTCTTCCATTCTTGCAATACTTCGCTAAGAAGAATGGTCTTCAATTCCATCCAGATTGTCACAAAAATAATTAATTCATTTTGTTTTTAATAGCTGAGTAGAACTCCATGGCATTCATATATCAGATTTTATTAATCTATTTATGAATTGATGAGCACTTGGGTTTGTTCCACATCTTTGAGATTGTTAATTATGCTGACATAAACATTTATGTGCAAGAATCTTTCTGATAAAATGAATTTTATTCCTTTGGCTAAATACTCAATAGTGGGATTGCTTGATTAAAAAGTAGGTCTATTATTGTACCCTCAATGAATCCCCAACAATAAAAAAAAAAGTAGGTCTAGTTTTAATTCTTTAAATAATACCCATACAATTTTCCATAGAGGCTGTACTAGTTTGTATGAAATTAAATTATATTATCACTTCTATTCATGCATGTCTTCACTGCCTCTATGAGATTTCTAGAAATAATTACCTATAATATTTGATTTATTTGCAAAATAAATTTGTAAATTTATTTATGTGTTCCTTTCTCACCACATCCACACCTGCACATATTGTTCTAAGACTTTTAGTTAAAAGCCAGAACATTTTTTCATATGTTTATTGGCCATTAGTCTTATCTTCTTTCGATGACTTCTGTTCATTACTTTTCCCCACTATGCATGGGGTTATCTTTTCTTGCTGATATGCTTGCATTCTTTGTAGATTCTAGTTGTCAGCCCTATTAGGGCTGCCTAATTAGGCTGCCTATTTTTATCTGTTGACTGTTTCCTTGGCAGTGCAGAATCTAACATAGACCAATGGAAAAGAACAGAGAACTCAGATATGAAAGCATCCACATATTTTCTTGATCTTTGAGAAACAATATACACTAGAAAAGAAAATATTCAATATTCAATTAATGGTCCTGGGAAAATTGGATAGCCACATGTAGAACATTGAAAAAACATCCACACTCCCACCACTCACTATAATCAATTCAAGATGGATAACAGACTTAAACCTAAGGCATGAAGACAGTAGAATTCTATATGAAATGAAAATGTTGGAAAAAACTCTTTAAGATGTCAGCATAGGCAAAGAATTTGTGAAGAAGATCCCACGGGCATCACCGCCATTAAATAAATGGGACTTAGTGAAATTAATAGGAAAAATTTTAAATATTACTTATTAAATTGGCTTTAAAAATCAAACACAAGTAAAGAGTGTTAATTCATTTTTATTTTCTCATATTATTAAAGAAAATATAAATGCATATTTGCTCAGCCAATTTGAACAGTTTTTTTCTTTGCCATCTCCTCTTCTCTGTCCTCATTATCTTTTCATACAAAAGGCAAATGCAAAAATACAGTAAAGGCATATAGTTCAGTAAGGTAAACAGTGTGTTCATTAATATAATTGGGTTGCATAAAATATATCAAAGACTTTAAAGAGGAAACAGAAGCCCCCCAAAATAATTCTTGAAATTAAATTAAATTAGATGTTTTATCAACAAATGTAGTCAATTTTTGTTTGTTGAAGATTTTTTTTTTGTTTGTTGAAGATTTTAAAGAAAAAAAATCAAGACACTAATTTTGTATAGTTAATTGGGGAAGGTATATAGAACAACCTTACATTTTTATATCTCCATGAAGCATAGTGATAAATTGAGAATTACCTATAAAAATGAGTTAAAACTTTGGATCAATTTCAGGAATTCTGATTGGAACTATTACTTTGAAGGCTATGTATTATTTTATTATTTTTGCAATCTATTCTTGTAAATTGACAAGATTTTCAGTGATATAATGGCTCCTATTTTATAAATATTTTGTGTGTAGCTTGAAGGTAGAATTCAAAATAATGTTCTATAAGCTTCCTGAAAGCATATATTTGTACAAAATTGAACAAGATTGTTTCTTTGCCTGGTCTGTCTTCATACCAGGAGAAGTAACCTATTGTTGAATAACATAGCACAAGTTTTTCAAGATGTGGTCATTTTTTGTAAATAAATTTGGTATTATGGGTGATACTTTCTAAAAATCTCATAGAGGCAGTAAAGACATGCATGAACAGAAGCAATAATATCATCTCATTTTATGTTTTCCTGGGTTTTATTAATGACAGACCTTGAGTCCCAAAGAGAATGAAAGAATAAGACATCAGATTAAGAAGAATTTGGAAGGAGAAGAGAGAAGGAATGGACTTCCAAAAACCCAATTAACATTGACACAAAATGGCCCAAAAGAAGTAAGAACATGTATGGTTATTTAAAAACAAGATTTTGATTTTGAAAAATTTAGATATTGCTACAGATAGTGGAGAATTTACACTCTGGAGCTTTCCCTTCTAGGAATTTTCAAATCTGTTCTTATGGCACCGAAGTAAAAGCATATTCTATAAGTAAGAAATGGTTGCATATTAAAGATACCTAAAGTTAGGCAGTGAAATTGGAATAGGCCTAGCTTCACATGTAAACACATGTATGGAATTAGATTCTAAGGCATAGTTAAGAAAGCTGAAAGGTAACTAAATGAAATCTCTTGAGCTTTTCTTTAGGTAACTAAATGAAATCTCTTGGGCTCTTCTTTACAGCATTAAGAAAAGCAAACAAACAGAAAATCTCATAGGAAATTAGGAAAACCTCACAGGAAATTTTTTATAGAAAACGATTCTATAAGAAATTGATCTACATGGATAGCCTTTTCTCCTTTTTCACTTTAAAATAAATGTTTTATCCAAACAATATTTATTAAAAACTCAGAGGTAAAAAAAATAAATAAATAAACTCAGAGGTCCTAACTGAGAGCTATAATATCATCTATTATATTTTAAATTTTTACTGACAAATAATTCTACATATTTTTGGAGTACAACTTACGTTAAGACACATGTCTAATTACTATATCCATCACCTAATTATAAGTTCTTTGTGATAAGACCATTTAAAATCTAATCTTTTACTATTTTTGAAAAATCAGGAAAGTTTGGTTCATGAGTCTTAGAGAAGCCAAGGAAGGAATAATCCAAGGAATTATTTGATAAAATGATAACTATGCTAGACCTAGAACAAGGACTAAAAGCCTTTGAAAAATAAAATAGTAATAGACTCAGCCCAATATTGAAGCCAAGAGGTACCCAAAACTGAGTATTTGAAAGGCTATAGAGGGATTTTATTTTAACTATACATTTAATTTACTGGAGAAATGTTCTATGAATATAATATAACTGAGACAAATTTCACATATATTTTATAAAGTTTAAAGGATATGCTTCTCAAGGTAGTGAGAAAGTTAGAAACTATTTATTTTCATAGTCTGTACCAACAGGGGAAACTGCCTTGGAATCATAAACTACATTTTTTACGATCCCAAAGAGAATGGAAAGGATAAATGTTTCCTCTGCAATGAAAAATTTCAAGTGAATCTTCTCATAGAGGATAAGAAAATGAATGATTAGAATACTGCGATGTTAGGATCAAAGATATTTACAGGAGGAATGTGTGGGGCACCAAAAAAACATAAACTCATTTCCGTACCTCAGAGAAAGACAGAAAAGGAACAGGGTGTGTTCTGTGCTGAGAGTGTGTGTTTCACTAAAATTCATATATTGAAGCTTAAATTGACCATGTGCTAGTTTTTAACAATTGGACCTTTGAGAAGAAATTAGGTCATGGAGGTGTGGTCCTAATGAATGTAATTCTGTCCTTAAGAGAGAGGTGAAAGATACCATGCCCCTCCTTTCTCTCTCTTCTCTGCATCATGTGAGAATACAAAAGAAGAAAGTCACCTATAAACCAGGAACAGAGACTTCACCAACAACTTAACCAAACTGACATCCTCATCTTGGATGTCTAAGCCTCCAGAACCATGAGAAATAAATGTTTGTTGTTTAAGCCACTCGGTCTATAGTAATTCTTTGTAGTAACTCAAGCAGACTAAGATAGGATTTAAAGATTTTTCTATAGTGTTGGAAACTGGAAAATTGCCCAATATAGTCAATAAAAGGCTTTCAGCACCTGTCCATAGTGGTATTAAGAAATTTGAGAAAAGTGGTCAGCCTGTGGAGCAATTCACTGAAACTAATTAGTGCACCCCTCATTGACTTGGAATGTCTTCACCTCAATTGCAGAGAACAGGTGTTGCTTACTGGAACCTCAGAATCATGTACTGATTGTTTAATGGAAAACATAAGGGAAACACACCTATAGTTGTTTTAGAATTATAGTTAAAAGATTGCCTCACAGCCTCTCTGAAACCTTAAGAGTAGCTCTCAGACAATCTTTTAACTTAGCCAAAAAGAACTATTTGATGTATTTCCTTCTACATGCAGTACCATACAACTGTCTTTGAGGACTTTGAACCAAAATAAAAAATTACTAAAGAAAATGCTCAAGCACATTCAGGTACATGGCTAAAATCAGCACATAAGGGTCAAATCTGCTGTAAATTATTAAGTATCAGAAACATTCTTGTTTTCAAAAATATATATTATTTATATTCACATATATAAATCCACAGTTTATAATTATAAAAGAAATAGAAATTATAATATTAATTATATTCATATATATACATCCACAAATTATTTTTGCCCCATTAAACTGACCCCATCATTTAAAATTAGAAATCTTTTAATGCCCACATTGACTAAACCTTTACCCAGTTTGGCTAGAGATGCTCTGGAGGCCCCAGCACACCCTTAGAACAGTGAAGGAGAAATATCATCCGATGGGAGAAAAGCAACTTGTGCCCTCTTGAACTGAGCCATATGGGTAGAGATAAGTGGAAGCATATTAACAGGCTTTCAAACTTACTGGTCCTGTCTACTTTGGAAACCTATAGAAAGAGGCAGACGTGAAAGCTATTATATACAATGCCTCACTTAGATGTAACTAACCTGATGATTAATCTCCAAGCTTCCATCTACTGCTAAGTATAATAGCAGATGACCACAAAGACGTTGTGACCTCCAGATAAGGTAACAGAAATGAAATTTGTACAGAGTTTTACTCTCACATTTGTGATATCAAAATGAGTATTCATAGTGGACTAAAAAGCGTAGACTATCACTTGATGTAAACTGATGAGGATCCATGTATTCTTACTAAGGTTAATGACTGGAATCCCAGTCTGAATTTTTAAGATAACATAGGACAACAAGGCATTACCCTTTGGAGATCAGTGGTAAACAGAGGCACCTTCCATACAAGGCAATACTGTAAAAATATTTGTCATAAAGGCTCCAAATCTTTCAAGCTGGTTAAGAAAGAAACATCAAGTTATCCATCTGTGATGGCACGTCATGCAACCAAGGAGAGTAGAGGACCCAGAACTTGTCAAAGGAAGCAAAAGCAGACTATCCATGGAGCAACAGAGATGAACTCTCAAACCCTCCAGGGGAGTATGCAATGATTCTCGTGAGCCCATATGACATAGGGAACATACATTCTTTGTTTAGAAACTGGAGAGGTCTAAAAATAGAAGAGACTTTAAAAGCCAAAATGGATTTTCATTAGTTAACCAATTCCATATTGTCTGTTAGAACTGAATGGAATTTGGTAGTAACAAATGATATTGCATGTCTTTATAGTAATCTATTACTAATACTGTACACTCATTAGTAATAGATTGCACTGTAAGCTCTGCCACACATTGGAAAACATAGCAAAGGCTTTGGGTATAATAAAAATTTAGTTATCATATGCCAGTCATGCTTCTAATTGTTGATATATACTCATTAAATCCTCATAAATCTTATGAGGTTAATATTGTCTTCAATCTGCCTTTTTACAAGTGAGGCGCATGTTTTTAAAATGCCTTCCCCAAAATTCCACAGCTCCTATATGGCAGAGCCAGGCTTAAAACTCAGGCTGTGCACTAAAATTAACATGCAATGAACTCCTGGGCTTTTCATGTTAACAACCTCAACCTCACTGCTTTCAATTAAAATCAACATACAGAGTTAAAGTCTTCTCCACATTCTATTATAAGGGGAACAGGAGGTAGCCTTACTGGGTGTGTACAAGCCCTATGAGTATTTAGAAATCACAATTATATAGGGCAATATCATGAGCCAAACATGGAGGTGCAGATAAAAATATTTTTCAAGATACAATTTTATTGTTTCTCTAAATTAGAAATAAAATATCTTAAATAGAATCAGGCTACCTTTGAGGTGTTCACTAGTGATTTTCAGAATTCACTCATGGGAAATGTCCTTTCCCTTAGTGTTCTATTTCAATCTTGATGAATTTAACATTTAGTTGTTCTTTTTTATTTGTACAGAACTGGGTTAGTATTAAAAGTGCTGAATTAATTTCATATTCATTTATCCTCATGTATTTTATCACAACTGAACAATGAATGGCAAACAAACACAAGAAAAAATAATCATCATCCCTAATCATCAGAGAAGTGCAAATTAAAACCACTTTGAGATATCACCTTACCCGAGTTAGAATAGAGCATATCACAAAATTCCAAAGCTGCAGATGCTGGCATGGATGTGGAGAGAAGGGAACACTTTTACACTGTTAGTGGTATTACAAATTAATACAGCACTTTTGGAAATAAATATGGAGAATAGACTTATTTTTAGCTCTTTGAGGATTCTCCATATTTGATCTTCTATTTGATGTTGCAATGTTATGACTAGGTATGAACCCAGAAGAAAATATATATATATCATTTTACCATAAAGACGTTTGGACTAGAATGTTTATTACAGCTCAATTCACAGTCGCTAAGATGTGGAAACAACCCAAGTGTCTATCAACCCAGTAATGGATAAATAAAGTATGGTATATGTATACCATAGAATACTATTCAGACAAAAGGAAAGATGAAGACTTTACATCTTTTGTATTTACCTGGATAGATTTGGATAACATCCTCCTAAGTAAAATATCACAAGAATTGAACAACAAACATCCAAGGCACTCAGTACTAATATGAAACTAGCAGATTAATGACTTACATGGCCACACAAGAAAAGAAAACAGCAACAACAAAAAACCCCTCCACAATTTAATTCAAGTGGGAAGGGAGGGGAGAACAGGGGGTTTGGTAAGCTCTCACCTAACGGGTACAATGTAGGGGTATATGGCACACCTTTTGGGTGAAGAGCTCAACTACAACCTGGACCTTCATCTAAAAATTTAAATAATGTAACCTAATCATTTGTACCACATATTAATCTGAAATAAGAAAATAAATAAATAAACTTTAAAATTGCTTCAGAATGTACACACAAGAATACCTCAAATGGATTCAGCAACTTAAATTTAAAAGACAAATAGAGCTGTTAGAATAAAACATATAAGAAAATCTTGGTGGCACCTGTAGCTCAGTGGGTAGGGCATCAGCCACATTACACCCAGAATGGTGGGTTCGAACCTGGCCCGGGCCAGCTAAATAACAATGACAACTGCAACAACAACAACAACAACAAATAGCTGGGCATTGTGGCAGGTGCCTGTAGTCCCACCTACTTGGGAGACTAAGGCAAAAGAATCACTGAAGCCCAGGAGTTTGAGGTTGCTGTGAGCTGTGATGCCACAGCACCCTACTGAGGTGACCTAGTGAGACCCTGTCTCAAAAAAAAAAAAAAAAAGAAAATCTATAAGACCTTCGTGTGGGCAAAGACTTTTATATGCAGAGATGCTTCATATCATTTATCACGAAGAAATTGCATATGAAAATCACAATTTTACATAGCATTTTACGTACCATTTAGATACTGTTTTATACATATATGAATGATAGCTGATAGTAGCAAATGGTGTTGGTGTGAATGCCAGTGCTGCAGAAAGCCAGCCTTGCAGCCTTCAGGGATAAGCTCACTCCTGCAATGTTAAGAAATGAGGGCAAGAAACAGACTACACAGCATGGGATGGCGTGTAGCAAAGTTCTTTATTCGGGGGTCTGATTTTATACACTTCTAGTCACGTACACACTTAATCTATCATCTGTTAGTTTCACCATTACCTTATTTTACCTATCTCAAATTAACTTATAAGGAAATATCCTGTTACCACATCAACACAATCACTTCTGCAGTAAACATTCTTTTCTAGACACTGACTAATCTCTTGGGCAGGTATCTAAATAAAGATCACAAAGAAGAAAGCAGCCACAGGGGAACAGAATTAGTGGAAGAGTACCTTCAAGTGATCACTCAGTTTACTCAGCATGAAGTAATGACTGTGTTTCTCCTCAGGGCAGAGCACCTATAGACCTCTGACAATATGTTTTTAACATACATCAACCCTCTGGCCCATATCTCTGAGGAAAGGTGGCATGCCCTTTGGCTTTATGCTTAACGGGGTGCACAACTTCGGAGAATTGACTTGTGGAATTTTAGCTCCAGGCAAGTTAACTCTGTGTGTGCCTCAGGGGGCCTAGGTCCCATAAGCCCTCTGTAAGAATAGCAAGCCATTTTAAACTCACACTGAGTTCACTTTGTGTGCTTGATGTAGGATATGTTTATTTCTAAATATTGTCCTACAAACAGTTCCAAAGAGTGTATAATGGTATAGGCACTTTCAAAAACAGTTGGCAATTTCCGAACATGTTAAACATAAATTTACCAGAGTATCTAGCACTTTCATTGATTTGTCATAATGAGCTGATAAACATGTTCTAACTTGGATTTATGGTAACAGTTACACTACTTGGTTCATTTACTAAAAAAAGTTATTGAATTATACACTTGAAAATGTGAATTATATGATGCACAAAATACCTCAAGAAAACTACTTTAAATGAAATTATTCTATAAAAAAGTTGCATAGGCAAAATCTCATAGAGTAGGAGGTTTAGTTGTGATAGGCACATTGTTCAATTAAGCTTCTTCAAAAAGACTGCTAAATCAATTTGAATAGGTAAAGCCCTTGTTAGAAATTAAGCCACATATCTTCCATTCAAGGAGAATTTTTATGCCTCAGCCTTTTCTAAGACTGATTTTTGCCAAAACATTTAGCTTCTTTATCCGTATTTCATTCAGAATAATATTTAATTATGAAATATTTTGTTTGCTGCTTTACATGTGTTCCCTCAGAACGTGTTTCTATCTTTAAAAACATACACTCATTCTAAAATATTTTAGGCAGGTTCTCTCATATTTTCTAGAATTAATCACGCAAACCCTCTGTTCCTCTATTCTACTTAGGAATTAAGGCACAGTGAAAATATCATGTTCTTTTAATAAAATTGTATTGTTTTCCTTGAACCTAGAATAGAATGTACCTCTCATCTTTGTTTGAAAGTATAAATACTATATGTGGTAAAGATAATATCATAACTATATTTTTATGATTGACTTTCTCCTTGTTTCTGTCTCCTTCTGTGAACCTCCAGACTGTTTTGATTAATGCTCCCACCCACTGTTTATCCAGACTCTGGCCTGCAGTAAAAATTTCATAGATACATACTGAATTTATTTATAACTTAATAATGTTAATTATTTAAAAATGAAATATTTAATGTTTAAGAGACACAGCAAACTTATAGTTTTTTCTTTTTCTTTTTTTCCTGGAATATATATACCTAAGAAAATTTCATCAAAATTTTTAGTAGGTATTGAATTTTAGCATATTAAAATAGACCATATTCAATTTTAATATTTACAGGCAAAAATAGTGTCCACCAGAGGATTTATTTTTTAAAAGCCCCCAATGTACCAGATACAAGAGCTATAAAGTTTAAATTAAGTAGTCTTGTCAAGTGTCAGAAAAAAAAAACTTATACCAGTTTAAATTATCTTCAAAGTTGGATATTCTCTATAAACTAGAAAGTTTTAAGAAGCAAGAAGTACAAACTGTAAGTCAGAACTATTTAACTATCCTTTTTTTTTTTTTTTAAGAAATGATGACCATGACCTTCTGTTAGAACTTTTTTATACCTCTCGTGATTTCAACATGATGTTAGAAAATGTTAAATGGTGACAAAATTTATTGTTACTATATTCAAGTCACTTCTAGGAAACTTTGTAAACTCATAAATAATATGATGTAACTGCTCATGGATACAAAGTACAGTATATTTTCTGATGAATTCCTTATGGAAAAATATAGAACACTATAAATAGCACTTGGACTTTTATTAGTTTCAATTTAAAAAATTTATTTTCTAATATTTAAATAAATATTTTCAACCAAAAGTATAATTTTCTTAGTAAAGATAATGAAATGTACAACTTAGAAATATTTTTAAAAAGATTATGGAAATGAAATTTAAGATCAATAAAAATTATTGACTTTAACTTTAAAAATGGACAATGAAAGAACTGTCATTTGAGATAGAAAACAAATCATACAGATCCTTTTCTCATTCAAAACCTTTATTTTAAAACAATAGGAACATTTATGTCAAGTTGTGTGATTAAATTATATTTTTACTAATGATAACATTGAAGCATGTTTTTATCTGAATACTTTCTACTTCTCAATGTGTTTTTTCAGTTTTAGTTATTATACGAAAGGAAGAGGCAACTTTAAAAGCCATAATATAGAAATAAGAAAATACTAATGTCTTGCTAGCATTCATATTTTCTTCTATTGTATGTGTCCTTTTTATTAATAAGGAGTACATATGAATGGGGACTTTTGTTTTCTCTAAAGGAAAATTTTTCTGTTCTCTCCTGCTTATAGATTATTTAGTTTTTCATTATTTTTTTTAGTATTCATACAAAAGCTAATTGAACCAAACATAATAGGATATATCTTGGATTAAAATAGACCTTAAAGTAAGTATAATGATCTTATTCAAAAAATAAGATTTTATCACTCAAATAAGATAATTCTTTTTCTATTTTGGAGAGACTGAATAACATTCCCTTTAGTCACAGACTATACTTATTCTTGTTGAAATACACATAACTCATTAAAAGGGGAAGTTATGAAAACAATAGTGCCCATTTGTTTGTGCAATTGAATCTTCAAATGTATAATGAATATAGTAATAAGACACAAGATAGCAACTATTTCAGAACATTTGTTCTTGAGAGAGAGAAAGAGAGCATTAGGAAGAAAGAGTATAAAATTATCTTAGACATTTTATAAACAATCTCATATTACTTATTCTTTATTTTAATGTTCATGAAAACATCACTTACTGAATCTAATTTATTTCTGTTTTATAATTTTGCTAATTAAGGTCTTATCATTAGAGAAAATATGAGTACAAATTTAGTGGTGCCTCTTGAAACATTAACATTTTATGTTAACGGCATGTAAAATAATATAGAATTTCAGAGACTTATGTGTTCTGAATCCATTATTTTGTATGAAATGTTAATACTGTAAAAACTTTAAAATTGAAAAAATCACATTTATTCGGGTAAAAATATAAAAAAGAGAATTTAACACATTATATATTTTACAATTTTTAACTTATTGAGGATATAAACTAGTTTTATTTATTTATAGGCTACATGTGATGGTTTGATACAGGTATAGAAGGTATAATCAAATCAGGGTAATGGGTATCCTTTCCCTCAGGTATTTATTATGAATTTGTGTTGGGAACACTTCTATTTCACTCTTTTAATTATTTTGAAATGCACAATAAATTAAGCCTATTGACTGTAGTCTTATTAGATCTTATTCATTTTATCTAACTACATTTTTGTACCTTTAAACCATCCATACATTATCCCTCCTCCCGCCTATCCTTTCCAACCTCTGGTAACCATCCTATTACACTATCTTCATGAGATCAATTGTTTTAATTTTTAGCCCCCACATATGAGTGAGAACATAAGACATTTGTTTTTCTATGCTTGGCTTCTTTCACTTAACATGGTATTTTCCAGTTCCATTCATGGTATTGGAAATGACAAGATTTCATTATTTTTCATGATTGAATAATATTCTATTATATATATGTACCACATTTATCTTTATCCATTCATTAATTAATGGACACTTAGGTTGATTCCTAATCTTGGCTGTTGTTGTAGGATAATATTTAGAAATAAACATATCCTACATCAAGCACACAAAGTGAATTCAGTGTGAGTTTAAAATGATTTGCTTTTCTTCCAGAGGCTTAAGGGACCTGGACCCCCCTGGGATACACGCAGAGTTGGCTTCCCTGGAGACATTGCTGCAATAAACATAGGAGTGCAGAAATCTTTTTGATGTACTGATTTCCTTTAGTATAGAACATCACTATTATATGATTTAGTTTATGTAAAACATAAATATTTGAATATAGGGCAGTGCCTGTGGCTCAGCGGGTAGGGCGCCGGCCCCATATGCTGAGGGTGGTGGATTCAAACCCAGCCCTGGCCAAACTGCAACAACAAAAAAAAATAGCCGGGCGTTGTGGCTGGCCCCTGTAGTCCCAGCTACTTGGGAGGCTGAGTCAAGAGAATCGCCTAAGCCCAAGGATTTGGAGGTTGCTGTGAGCTGTGTGATGCCACGGCACTCTACCGAGAGCAATCAGGTGAGACTCTGTCTCTACAAAAAATATATATATATATTTGAATATATATATATAATTATTCACAATAGCAAAGATATTTAAATAACTTAAATATTCATCACAGAAAATGATTAAAGAAAATATGCCATAGATAATGAAATACTATTAAGCCTTAAAAAAGAAAAAAATCCTGCCTTTGCAACTACACTTAGAGACTAGAGAACATTATACTATGTGAAATGTCAGACACAGAAAGACAAATGCTAAGTGTCAAAGGGAATCTAAAATGGCCAAATCTATAAAAATGAAAAATAGAATGGTAGCTACCAGGGTTTGAATAGAGGGGCTAAAGGAGAGGTTTTTATGAAAGAGTACAAACTTTCAGACATGCAAGATAAATAAGTTTACATTATCTACCTACAGCATGGGGCTTATGATTAGCAACAAAGGTTGTATACTTAAAAATTGTCTAAGGGCACAGGTCTTATGTCAAGAGCATTTACATGAAAGGAAAGAAACAAAAACAACATAAAAACAAAGGGGATAACAGGAAACTCTTCACAGGTTGATGACATTAGTTATTATGAGGGTTTCACACATACATACTTACATCCAGACTCATCAAGATCATCCATATTTACAGGTTTTTTAGTATCTCAATAAAGTGGTTAAAATACAGGCTGAAAGTACCTCTGCCCAGTAGCATTTTAGGATTTCAGTTGTGCTTCCTTTCTCTGAACAATAGCATGAAGATTTTCTACTCTTTAAGAGTTCATATAATGCATAAAATAGATTTGGAGCCAGAAGAACAGAGTTCAAACTTCTACTTAGTAGGTAAATGGTTTAAACTCAATCCTGTTCAAATCATTTCTCTTCATCCTTATTTTCTTCTGTTTTTCCAAATACACTAAATTATTTAAAGATATTTTCTCCACAAGAGAAAAATAAATAATAATGTAAAACTTAGCCAAAATTGATTGTAGATGATATTATGGACTACCTTAAAGGTAGATATTAAAATTATAACAAAGCTTTTCCCAAATTTAAGGTGTTTACCAATAGATTTTCATGTTGAAATCCCATCCTCATTAAGCATTCTTGTTGCAATTCCCAAATTTGTCAAATACCATTTTTACTTAATGATTTATGTTACTGAGAGATTAAAGATATACCTAAACAGAAAAGCACAGAAATGAGGCTAAGTAATATACATTTTTTTAAAGGTATCTAAAATTGAGACAGTCTGTGAACATACACTATTTGTTCTATAGTCATGTTCAATGCTCTATTTTTGTGAAAGTCGGGAAACAAAGAAAACTTATAAAAGGTCCCTGACTTTTGTTTCTGTGGAGACAGAAAACTCTTGACATGACAATTAGGGGTTATAGAGGTTCGGTTGTCAGGCCCATTACTTTGTTTATTTCTACAAACAAAAAGTTAGAAATTAATACCAATTATCCATAGCATCAAGTGATTTTCCATAAAAAAATAGGTTTCATAGGAATCTAAGTAGTAAGCAGGACTAGAATTTATACTTATTAGATGAGACTCTGTACTTATGCACTTCTTCACCAAATATATTCTCTAATTCAAAATGGAAATATATAGGCTCAGCGCCCATAGTACAATGGTTATGGTACCAGCCACATACACTGAGGGTGGCGGGTTCAAACCCAGTCTGGGCCAGCTAAACAACAATGACAACTTCAACAATAAATAGCCAAAAATTGTGGCTGGAGCCTAGCAAGAGAATCACTTAAGCCCAAGAGTTTGAGGTTGCTGTGAGCTGTAACACCACAGCACTCTACTGAGGGCAAGATACTGAGACTCTGTCTCAAAAAGAAAAGGACAAAAAAAAAGAGGGAGAGAGAGCCAGAAAGAGAAAACGAATTCACAGCATGTGAGTGATATTGTTATATTGTTCTTTAATATTATTAGTTATTACATTAATTTATAACTTTATCTTAATATTTACCATTATTAACTTTATCATAGGTATATTTAAATATAGAAACATATACACATATACATATACACACACACAGAGTGTGCCAAAAGACCATATACTCATTTTAAGAAAGGAAAAACTGTATTAAAACTGCAATACTCAATATTGTATATTGATAACAAAAGATGAATACAAGCCTCATTGAGCACTTCTTGTAATTGCAAAAGTCAAACATGACTTGAGTATTCCAAATTTAATATGGCATTTTCCTTTCTTAAAATGTGTATTCATTTTAGTGACACCCTCTGGTATGTATAGAGAGTTCAGTACTACCTGCAGTTTCAGACAGACTTATATTCCCCTGGAAATTAGAAACTATTCCCTGCAATTGGTACTCACTTTTTTGAAAGGAAATTTCTCAGTACCTAAAATCCATATGGTCAAATAAAACTTGGTTCAGCCACTTTCTTTGAAATCACAACATGTGTCTATAAAGATATCTCCTTTATATTTTGACTTTATATTTACAGTAGCTCAGCATTAGAATTGAATTAAATGTCTATGTAAAATTGTATAGAAACAACAAAAATGATGAACAAATGTGTTAAATCTAACATATCTCTAATTTATTTTGAAATACTTCCTGAAGGGGAAATAGTGGATAGGAGAGGAAAAAGATTTGTCACCTTGCTGTTTTCAGACTGAATTCCTTACCTTGCATCCGCTAACTCCTCTTAAAGGTCAAAATGAATCCTTACGCAGCTGTCCAACTACAAGCCCCCTAAGTCACATCCAAACCAAACAAATTTACAGCCACTTGGAAGTACTATTCTTCTATAAAGACCCCCCTCCAAATTCTTAATTTCTCTTTCAGAATGTATTTGTGTTTTCAGCGTATATGCACAGCTAACATGCTGGGCACCTTACATTACATTTTAATTGTTGACTAAATTTACTTGCAATTAAGCAGTATATGTGTTTTGATTTCTTCGAGTTCTTAAAATAATTATACTTCTGTGTAATAAAGCAGGAGTGGGTTAATTGAAGTCATTGTTAATTGCCTTAAAAAAAGGTCTGTCCACATAGTTAATCAGAACTTTAAACTCATTTCCGATGGGACTGCATTCCCTGTATAATCACACCCTCCAAAAGGTTATATAGTGTGAAACACTAGAAAAATGTGGAAAACTAGTGCAGATTTTCACACTTTAAAACAGCCAATTCCACAATATTTTCAGTCAGATGGTTATGAAGTTTTGGTAAAATTAAACATAAGATCACACATCTCATACTTTTACAATCGATATGAAAATAAGTGAAACGAAGTGCTAAGAAGACAGATTTAGATACAATCCTCTCTTTAGGGAGGTATCACTAACAGCTCATGTCTTTTGGTGTCTCTCAGTTCCTTGACTTCTTCCTCTCAATTACAACTTCTTCACCTACTCCCAGAATAATGATGCTGCCTAGAAAATCCATTCCATCAGAATACATCCATGGCATCCCCTCCTCTCATCAGTTCCTTCCATACAATCTTTATATATGCCATCCTCATCTACTATCTTATTCCAGTTTTCTCTTAACTGGTCACGCTGGTCCCTTCTTGTCCTCTTTTGATTATCAACAACAGCTATATTCCAATTTAAGGCAAGTTAGAGCATAAGAGTCTTCTGTTCAACATACAGTTAATGGAAACAACAAACAAAAAACAGCTCTAAGCTCATTTGATATTTAATGTACTCTGATGAACAGACCACCAGTTAAACTCTGGCTTCATTGTGTTCTTTTCTTCTTCAGCATACATTGATTTCAGGACACTCATTTGTGGCTGATTAGTGGTGAACTCATATGACTAACATTGAAAATAATAAATATGACTTTGATTTACCACCTGGCTACAAAGTGTCTAGGCAAAATTGGTTAGCACTTGGTAAAATGCTAAGCAATACTTTGTTACAGTGTTGTCACTACTATTTCAAAATTTCATTGAGATCTACTCTGATTCTTCTACGTAAAATTACAAACTCTGAGGTTTTTTTCTTTGTGAACTAAAATAAAATCGTAAGGCTGTGCCTTCAGTGTCTGACCAACTGGATCTCCTTGTGGCCAAGATGATCCCTCAAACTGAGTTGCTAGCCATGAGAGAGATTGGAAAAGCCTCATCTTAGAGATGTTCTTTGTAATTCACTACCAGGCCTGAGGCTATGTAAGACCTATCTGTAGGTCCTCAATATGCACAACAAACCACTCTTTATTAATTTTTAGACAAAGCCTAACCTTCAGCCAACTGTCAGCTAAAGAATCTTCAAACCCACATATAACATGTAAGCTCCCCACTTAGAGATGCCCCACCCTTTGGCCAAAACAATGTGTTTTCCACATATTGATGTATGTGTGACTTCACTTGTAATCCCTCTCTCCCCATAATGTATAAAACAAGACAGTAATCCCACCACCTCAAGTCCACTTGCTAAAGGCTTCTTGGGTGTAGCTCTGGGTCTTTGTCTCCAATTTGAGTCACAATAAAACTCCTTAAATTATTTTACTGAGTATGGCTTCCTTTTTGTTGACACTTTTTATTATCCCTGATTTATCCCCCACTTAAGCTTGTTAATTTCCAATATACAATCTGCGGCTAACTATATTTCTCTAAGGTGACACCATCTCCCATACTCTTCTGTACTCTGATATTAGTGGAGTCTAATTGCTGTCCTCATGAGTCTGAACTAGCAGGTAAGTGATTTCTTGAACTAGGGAATGCAAGTGAAGACTGCTTTTGAAATGCAAGCACTGTGCTGTGTGGTGTGGCTCAAGCCACATGGAATTGTTACTGGTATGAAGAGAGTCCTGTTACTGTCAGCCAGTAGGCAGGGATGGGGATAGGCCAACCAAATTTTATTTGTCAGAGGCCATATTAAGTTGGGTACCAAAAACATTTGATTTTAAATTTTGGTTTTCTCACTTATTAGGACTCTAGGCTCAAATATGTATCTTGGCCTAAAATTGAAATTACTCATCTGTAATCTATTAATTATAGTATATACAGCACAGTTTTCTCATGCTACAACTTAGCTAAAGCTTGCAAAATACTTTGTGATCAAGAGTATTTTAAGAACATGGGCTATAAATACAATCATTATAATAGCACAAATAATGTCATGTGATGAAATGGATCTGAGATTAAGGAAGAGAAGGGAGTCATCTAGGACCCCCAACTTTCAAGACTGAGAAACTAAGGGAACAATGGAACCATTTTTAAGAAGATCAGAAACTAGAGAAGAAAAACTTATTCTAGAGTATTGAGGAGGAGGATTTTCACCTTAGGTAATAATATCAATTTTCTAGTCATTCTGTTATGATTAAGAAAAACAAAATGATACATATATTTCAGAGATTGCAAAGCATTAAATAATGTCTGCATGTTTGTTTTCTCTTCTGTATTTCTCCTTTCCCAGACATTTTCTTTTCCATCTCTCAGGTTGCCATCCTAGTGATTTTGCCTTTTTCATACAATTTTAGCCTTTTCTCCACATACTCTTTCATTTCTGGCCACAAGCTTAAAAAAAAGTTTCTATAAAAATCAAATCATGAACCTTTGTCCCTTAATTATGCTTTTCATAGTGCTTAAATCTCTGTTAATACACATTGGTTTAAATTCCTCACATATAAACACGTTCCATAACATTATTTATTGCAATGTTCTCTTTTCTCATTCATCCTAACAATTTGTTAATTAATATATTTATTATACTTAATATTTACAATTTCAACTAGTATTTCATATTTATCTCGTATAATGCTTTTAAAATTCAATTAAATGCTATTTTCATTTCAATTAATACTAATTAGTATATGCCACTATAAAATTTTTCAATATTCCAAGTCACCTCTCATTATATTAATGTGTCATTCATTTGTGAATTTATATACACATGCATTTATGTCCTCTTATTAACTGAATATCTGTTTGATATTATTGTTTTTGTTAGGTTTTTAAAATACAAGATTAAGGCTCGGTGCCCATAGTACAGTGGTTATGGCACCAGTCATATACACCAAGCCTGGTGGGTTTGAACCCAGCCTGGGCCAGCTGAACAACAATGACAACTGCAACAACAACAACAAAAAGCTAGGCATTGTTGCAGGCACCTGTAGTCCCAGCTACTGGGGAGGCTGAGGCAAAAGAATTGCTTAAGCCCACAAGTTTGAGGTTGCTGTGAACTGTAACGCCACAGCACTCTACTGAGGGCGACAAAGTGAGACTCTGTCTCAGAAAAATAAATAAATAAATAAAAGTAAAAGACAAGCTTAATAAGCTCATTACATAAATATGTGTTGAGCATCTCTTTTGGGCTAGATACCCTTTTGGTCTTAGGAATGATTTTCAGCAGACCCCAACTTTGTTATAAATGATATTGCATTTTATTGTAGGGAGGCTGAGCCAAGCTACACAACCGAGATTTCATAATCTTCAGTTAGTTTGTTTTCTTAAACCACAGAAACAAGTGTGATCACCTAGATAATAAACATAGATGGAGAAACAAAAATTGAGCAAAGAGTAAAGTTTGTGGCATTTTAAAGGAAAGAGAAAGGGAAAAGATGAGAAATAACAGAATACATAGAAGAAGAAGCTTGTCATATACAATAATCAAGAGGATGGGGTTTCAAAAATGTCAGGTGAAGAAAATGATGAAATCATTCAAGTGCTGATGGTATGTCAAATAAAGTAAAAACTCACATTTCACTACTAAACTGAAAAGTGGGAGATCATCGGCAATCTTAACAAAAATAATTCTTTAAAATTATGGCTGTAAATTTCTCTGTGAGGTGGATTTTAAAAAGAAAGGAATGACTGAAATAGGGAAAAGAATACAGAAAATTTTTCTAGAATTTTTATGACAAAGGAGAGATAAAATTCAGGCTAAAACCATTGTTACTGTTACTTAAATGGCAGTAATAAAAGTATAATTTCATATTAATGAAAACAATGAAGTAAAGAGAGAAGATGTTTTGAAAGAAAAGAAAAATTCCTGGAACAATGTCTTTCAGAATATTTAAGAGAAGATAAAGATGCAGTGTACAAGTGGAAGGATTAACTTCAGGTAAGAACAAGAAGTGGCCATTTATAGAAACAAGCAGGGAGGAAGAATAAATACGAGAAATAGAAGGTAAAGTTACATAAAAAATGAGACTTGACATGGGAAGAACAAGTTAAGTTTTTCACAACTTAGTGTTTCTGAAAAGCATAAGGCATTCAAGTTGATACTTTTCTATTTCCACCCTGAACAAAACAATGTGTCACAAATGGATTTAGAAGGAGTATAGAACAGATGTCAAGAAGCCTTTTATCATACAGAGACCCATAAACATATGTGAAGACCTACCAAGCAAACTGTGGATTTGGAATCACTTGAACCCTCTAGGAAGTAATTAAAACACATATTTAGCGATCAAAAGTTTTATGAAGATAGGAGTTTGATGAATTGTCTGATATTTGTTTTTTTTTTTAACCAACATTTTCTCTCCTTTATGATATTTTCCCCTATGGTTTTGTAGAAAGATGCATTTCGTCCATCTGTTATTTACCATTTTGAATACTGTATAGTAAACTGAAGAATTCAACCAGAAAATTCAAAGGACATCTTTACTGATGAGCACTGGAGGAAATTAAAATATAATTACATAGAAACATGCAAATATATAATCTACAAATATATAACTTAAAAATATTAAATTAAATAAGGCATAATGATTTTTTTCTTAGTTTAACTAAAAAAATTGCTTGTATACTCCAAACAACCTTTGACAGTTTCAGTAAATATACACGAAAACATTTTTAATTAGATCTGCTTCAGAAACCCTGTGAATATCAACATCTCAAGTTTTTGTTTATCTGTCTATGTGTAATCATGGTTATAAATAAAAACATAATAAGGCAAATAATGAGACTAAAAAATTATCATTAATGGCAATTAACTTTTTGGTAGGTATTACTTTGTCATTTATTTCACAGATGCTATTTTTGTGTTAAACACTATTTTCCCAGGTCTGAAAGTTATCAGGTGATTAAAGTTATATCAAACATAAGAATAGTCCAACAATATCACTGCCTGGTATCTACCCATAAAAAAATAAGTCATTTTATCAAAAACACACCTGTGCTCTAATGTTTATTACAATGTAATTCACAGTTACAAAGATGTAAAAGTTACCTAAGTACCTATCAATTTACCACTGGATGAAGAAAATGTGGTATACATACATATACCATACTGTACTCCTTACCTATAAAGAGGAATGAAATAATTGTCATTTGTAGCAAGTTGAATGGAAATGGAGGGCATTATCCTAAGTGAAGTCTCAATGAAAATTCAAACACTTTTATGCCTCTGTAACATCTAATAACTGGGAGTTATACAATAGGTACACACAAGCCCAAAGAGATATAAAGAACAATGGAAATCAGCTAGGGAAGAGTGGGAGGGAGAAGAGAGAGATAAACTTGCTTACCTCTTGTGTATAATGAACACTATTCTAGTGATGGGCAGACCAAAAGCTCTGATTTTAGCATTATACAGGGTATTTATGTAAAGAAACATTTGTACCCTCTTAATATTTAGAAATTAAAAAAAATCTCCCTATTGAAAGCTATTGAAAGACTAAAAATGATTTTTAGCAATAAGTGTAATAAGCAATAAGTGATTTTTAGCAATAAGGGTAAATGAGCATCCAATCATGGATTGACTTGGATTAGATTTTGAACATGGCACAGTGCTAATGGGTGATAAACTACAGAGTATATGATAGCTAAACATTTTATTTACAACTAGCATGTTTCATATTTATAATTAAGATGATTTCCTCAATTTATTCCAAAGGATGCATGATAAGCAATAGCTTGAACAATAAATAGCCCATACTCAAATACTTTTGCAAAATTCTAGGTTAAAAATAATAAAGTTTCTCTTTATTAGGTGTTCTCAGCATCCTAATTTTAATAAAAATTTATATTTTGTTGCTTTTGTCTTAATTTTTGACAAGGAATTGTTTTCTCTGAACATTTATTAATATGTAAACAGTAGGAACATACCCTGTTTCCCCGAAAATAAGACAGTGTCTTATTTAAAGTGTGCTCCCAAAGATGCACTAGGTCTTATTTTCAGGGGATGTCTTATCTTTCCTGTAAGTAGGTCTTATTTTCAGAGGATGTCTTATTTTCGGGGAAACGAGGTAGTTGATAAATGTGAAAATGATAAAATGCTTCAAAAGGAAACACTAACTTCATATGTAAATTAATATAAAAAAGTAACAAAAGAATGTAAATAGTATTCTTGTAGTATACAATTATATTTCATAGCGAAATCACCTGATAAAACCTTTCAGCTACTTGAAAAAGAAGCAAAGCAATCAAGGTTTGCTCATGAAGCATGAACTTAATCTACTTGTAATGAAATTACAATATCTGTGTTCTCAGAGATTATATGATAGCATATTATATAATACACTAAATTTTGTAATTCTCTATATATAATAACATTTTTATGTACAAATCATAAATACAAAGCATAGAAAGTCGTATTGTTTAAAAAGATATGTTACTGCGATGTTTTGTCTATGAGGTACTATGCTCAGATACTTGCACACTCTCTGAAAACTGCCTTTGTAAAGCAGCATTAGAAAGTTAGTAAATAAGAGTCTGTTACATTATTTTTTTTTTTTTTAGTTTTGCAATGAAGGTTTAAGTATCTTGTTAGATAGGCAACACACGGTGAACTATCATAAATGGTAAAATGCAATACTATTTTTCAACTATCAAATTAGGAAAGATTTCAAATGATAATAAAGAAGGAAAAAGAGTAAAATGAAACCACTAATCATATGTGGTTATTGAACAATTGAAATATGTCTACAATGTGAGATGTGCTGTGAAGATAAAATATGTACTGGTTTCTGAAGACATGAAAAAATGTAAAAATATCTCGATAGTTATTGTACTCATTATATTTGCAATATATTTTAGATATATTAACATGTGTAATTAAAATTAATTATTTTTGTATTGTTTAGAAGATACTTTAATGCTTATATATATACATATGTACTGTATATATTTAAATATGAACTTGGTATGTCGTATGACATTGTGGAAAAATATTTTTATATTTCTAAATATACATGTTTTGTCTTTTAATATTTTAAGAGTTATAATTTTTTATCATAGTTGTTAGGTGAATGAATTGTATAGTAGCTAAGTCAAGGCGGTGATGTACCCTTCACCTTAATAGCGTACATTTAACCCTATAAATAGCTTCTCATCCCTGTACGCCTCCTACTCTTCTCCCTTCCTCATCTCCAATTTTCTAATGACCATACATAGCCATTGCTTAGCTCCCACTTATAAGAGAATACTGCATTTATATGAGAATACTGCATTTGTTTTTCCACTTCTGAGATACATAGAATAATGACCTCCAGTTCCATCCAAGTGGCCCCAAAAGACATTCTTTCATTTTTCCCTAGAAATTGCAGGGATTTACATTTCTAACAAATTTTCTAAACATTTCCTTTTCAGCAAATCAGTACCAACCTCTAATGTCTTTGGATTTTTAAATAATGTTCATTTTGACAGAGATAAGGTGGTATCTCATTATGATTTTGAATTGAATTTATCTAATGATTCATGATATTCAACATTTTGTCATATATTGGTTGGCCATTTATTTCTTTTGTTTGTGTCTTCAATTTTTTTTATAGGTTTGTTTCTTTCTCTTTTTTCTTGCAGATTTGCTTAAGCTTTTTGTAGATTCTGGACATTAGTCCTCTGTCAGATATGTAGTGCACAAATATTTTCTCACACTCTATAAGTTTTATATTTACTCTGTTGATTATTTCTTTTGCTATGAAGAAAAGTTTTAGTTTAATTAAGTCAGACTCAATTATTTTTATCTTTGTTGTATCTACTTTTGGGATCTTAGTCATAAAGTTGTTGCCTAGGTCAATTTCCAGAAGAGTTTTTTCTGTTTTTTCTTTTTAATAGAATTTTGTGGTGTCTGGCCTTACATTTAAGTCTTTCATCCTCCTTGAGTTAATTTATATGTACATGTGAGATAGGAACCTAATTTCATTCTTGTGAACATTGAATTTTCCCAGCACCAGTTATCAATTAGGAAACACTTTCCCCACAGTATGTTTTTGTTTGCTTAGATGACAGGTAGGAATATGGTTTTATTCGGGGGTTCTGCAAATATAATTTGAAGTTAAGTAATACGATGCCCCCAGATTTGTTATTTTTGCTTAGAATTCATTTGGCTAGCTATTGAGACTCTTTTGATTTCATATTAAACTTAAGACAGTTTTTAGTAGTCTCTAAAAATGGAATCAGTAAAATAGCATTACATTTTTAAATCACTTTGAGCATTATGGCATCTTAGTAATAATGATTCTTCCAGTCCATGGGCATGAATTTTTTTTTTTTATTTGTGTCACTTATGACTTCTTTCATCAGTGTTCTGTAGTTCTCCTTATAGAGATTTTTCATTTCTTTGGTTAAATGTACTCCTGGGGTTTTAACTTTTTGGAGCTATTTTAAATGGTATTAGGATTTTTTCTATTATTATCAGCTTGACTGTTTTTAGGGTATAGAAATGCTACTGATTGTTGTACATTAATTTGGTAACCTAAGATTTAAACTCAATGCCTTCATCATTTCCAGAATTCTTTTGGAAGTCTTTAGTGTTTTCTATACATGACATAAAATCATCATCAAACAGTGGAAGTTTGTCCTTCTCTTTTCTGCCTTGGCCCTTTATTTCTTTCTCTCGCCTGATTTTTGTAAGTAGGCTTTCTGGTACTATTTAAATACAAGTGGTGAATGTAAATCCTTGTCTCATTTCATCCAATTCCTACAGTAGATACTTTCCTACTTCTGGATGTTGGCTGTGTATTTTTCACATATGCCTTTTATTATCTTGAAGCGTGTTCCTTCTATGCCTCATTTGGAATAATTTTTCTATTTCTGTAAAAAATATCATTGGGATTTTAATAGAGCTTTCATTGAATATATAGATTATAAGTTTTCAATGTCTTTCCATGATCCCATTATCTATTGTGGTGCAGTGGTAGGCCAAAAGAGTGACAGCCATGATGTTTTATTGAGAACTATCTCCAACTTTGAATAATATGGCACAGCTCAGGTTGGAATGAGTGCTTGTGCCTCTGTTCTCAGAGTATGTTCATCCACTGAAGGCTCTTTGTTTAGTCAGCCATTGAAAATGGCAGTGAGGAGGCGGAGCATGATGGCGGACAGGACGGACGTGTAGTCCACCTCTCCCAAGCCATCAGGTGAGAGGAAAGGTGGTCTGGACCTTCCCTGTGTGTGGATTATTGGTGTGGACAGATAGCTTGAGACACTCAGTGAACTGGAGGATTGCTATATATGACGGGTAATTTAAAATCACAGACTCTGTTGTAGAGATTTTTCCCTGGTTGGCTGTGCTGACCAGCAGGCCCCTCTAAAAATGGAATCAGTAAAATAGCATTACTTAGATATGGAGGACAGCAGCTTGCAAATGCTGACAAAACCCAATTGACCAATATTTATTCCTGAACTGAGGGAGGCATCTGAAAGGAGAGCCACTCAAAACCACGGGAAGCTGGGCAACCTGTTGGAAAATTGAAGGGAAGGGATTCCGCCCGGGAAACAGACATTTTGAATTACCCGACAGGGCGGCCCCTTCCCCCAGACCAGGAGCTGGAGCATTCCTGGGGGAGAATGTTGGAGGGGGTTGGTGGGTCAGGCTGCACGGCGAGCAGGCTGGTCCCCATCCAAAAGGGAAACTCTGAACCATAAAACTCAGAATAAGGTCCCTGAGTGCTCCAGCTGCGGGAACGGCTACAGCCGCTTGAGCTGTGGACCCGCCAGCAACAGCGGGAACCCAGCAGCACCCTCCCCCACAGCCGAATGCAGTCACCAGTTCGCAGGAGAACCTGGGAGCAGAGTGGAAAGATTTAAGAAGCATGGATTCCTGCACTGAGTGGGAAGGTCGGTTGCGAGTGCTGTCTGGAGTAGAACAGCCAAGGTTACAAAATACTTAGATGACAAACTTTTACAGAAACTCCAAAATGGTGATCGGCCATGGAAGGTGGTTACCATGGTAACAGTATAAACTGTGAATCAGGTATGAGCCTGGGAACCACTCACAGTGCCACCCGGTGTCCAGAAAGTATATTGCAGTATGAATATATTCCTACGAAAGTTGATCCCTACATCATACACATAGTTGTATATATGTATATTTCTACATACAAGAATAATATTTTTGTAGTTGGTGCCTTTTTTTTCTTTTATTTTATTTGTTTTGTTCTGTTTTTTCCTCACCATTTTCTTGGAGGAGCTTTTGTTAATTTTTTATTATTACTTTTTATATAGATACATTTTTAGTTCTATTTTTTTCTAATTTTAATTTCTCCTTTCTTCTCTTTTAACTTTTCTATGAACACCACTTTTTTCTGTTTTTTTTTTTAATTTTTATCAATTATTTTACGATTATCACTATTTTTATTGCAGTTGTTTTTATGTTGCTGTTGTCATGGGTGTTGTCTGTATGTCTATGTGTCTCCGTCTGTTTCTGTATCCATAGGCTTGTGTGTCTGGTAGACTTTGTATATGTCTATTTGCTCATTTGCTCTCAATGAGCTTGGTGTTACAACCTGCAACTCTGAGTTCCCAGCACTCCTCTCCACTCTCACTCTGAGGAATGCAGGCCTGCCCTCCAGGAGTCCAGATTCTTGGGTGATTTCTCGAGAGGTGCAGACAGGACCTGAACTGCAGCTGGACAGTGCTAATTCTGCAGCAAAGGAGTGAGGAGATGACAGTCGGCTAAGAGGGAATCACGCCGGAATGGCAGTGCCCCAGGTGCAGAGCAGCAGCCATCTTTAACAATAACAAGGCCAACCCCCGGATATACAGTAGCCACTCCTCCTGTCTCCCTGGGCAACCTGATGAGGCCAGGCATCTTCTCAGACAGCAACCACCACAGAACAGACCTGGGACTGAAACACAAACCCTATGAGTAAAGGGTTTGCCTGAGGTGGTACTGGCCTGGGTGGAATGTGGGGACTTAAAAACGCACCCACAGAGCCATGAAACTCCCAGGGTGGGCCTGATCCACAGGACCACTTTACTGAGCCTAAGACGCACCTGGCCCTCAGGGGATCATCAGCCAATAGACAAAGGAGGCCAAGAGGCTACCCCTGACAACTAATCATGCTGCGAATACAAACCTGCAGGAGTAAAGACAGGGCCTGAGGCACAGGTTCTGGGAATTCAAATCAGCCTCTCCTCTGCAGAGGAATTTAGCAGGGTCAGAAACAAACTCCCACAGGGTTGTTCCGTTCAGCCAGTAACATAAACTAAGGGTGGGGCTAGAACTGAATGAACACCCCCAGCCTCCATCAAGTGCCCAAGGTTGACAGGCCTCAGCACCCCCTGCTGTTAGAGGCAGAGAGCAGTGGCCCGGATGAGCAGATACAGACTTCCCTGTGATTTAAGCAGGTGCAAACCTCTGGAGTATCTGCTCACTACAGACAACTGACTGGGTCACAGCCCAGCGGGGCTAGCAGCAACTAGGTGTGACTGAGCTGCAAGGTGGGGAAGGAGGCATCAACCTTCCCAGACTGATCTATTTCCTGGGTGGCTCCTCCTGACTCCGCGCAGCACCACATTAGAGTAGTCACCATACCCCTGTGATCCAGTTCCCAGAGACCTCTTAAACTCTCCCACCCGAGACAGGTGCTGACTGACACAATTGATTTAGACCTTTTGAACTGAGCCAATAGCCTGAGGACTATTCAGGTGGTGCCCTGGGTGTGTGGTTGTAGGAAGGTTTGATTTTCCTTTTCCAATTGTTGCCTGGTGGGTGGGGTGACTTAATTGATGGTATTTCTCCTAGACTTCAAACCAGAGTAACTGTTTCACTAGGGCTGAACAGAAACCAGCTAAAAACAGGACAGAATCACTTAGCCCCACCACACCAGACAGGGCCCCAGTTTCTCAGGCCACAGCACTGTACGGGTCCTCGACAAAGCTCCAGGGGAAAAATAAAAGAGAGTAAAACAATCATGGGGTGGAATCAGTGGAATAACTCTGGTAACATGAATAACCAGAAAGATCAACCCCCCCAAGGAAAGATATGGTAGATGTAATTGAAGATCCCATTCACAAACAACTGGCTGAGATGTCAGAAATCGAATTCATAATTTGGGCAGCAAACAAGATTAACAAAATGGAATTAGGAATTCAAGGAGAAATTCAAAAGTTGTCTCAAGAATTTAACGACTTTAAAGACAAAACCACCAAGGACTTAGACACACTAAAGCAAGAATTTGCAGCCCTCAAAGATCAGAAAAATACTGTAGAATCCCTCAGTAAGAGTGAAGCAAGCAGAAGAAAGGATCTCTGACACAGAAGACAAAGCATTTGAACACTCCCAAACTCTCAAAGAGGAAGAGAAATGGAGAGCAAAAATGAATCATTCTCTCAGAGAGCTCTGGGATAATTCAAAGTAGGCTAATATCCGAATAATTGGAATTCCTAAAGATGATGAGGTTGCCTCACTGGACACAGAGGCCCTTCTGCATGAAATTATGAAAGAGAATTTTCTGTACATGCCTAGAGATTCTGAAATTCAGATAGCAGACAGCTTCAGAACCCCAGCTCGACTCAACCCCAATAAGACATCCCCCAGGCATATCATAATTAACTTCACTAAAATTAATATGAAGAAGATTCTCAAAGCTGCCAGGTGAAAGAAAGCCATTACATACAAAGGGAAGAATATTAGAATGACTGCAGATCTCTCTGCTGAAACTTTTCAAGCCAAAAGAGGGTGGTCATCGACTTTTAACCTCCTAAAGCAAAATAACTTTCAACCCCGGATCTTGTATACAGCTAAACTGAGTTTCATTTATGATGGAGAAATTAAATACTTTAATGACATTCATATGTTGAAGAAATTTGACACAAGTAAACCAGCTCTTCAGGATATTCTCAGACCTATCCTCCATAACGCCCAACCCAATCCTATACCACAAAAGTAAACTCACTCAGAAACTTCAGATCAAACTCCAACTTCCACACTGACGAAAGGATTAAAAATGTCCACTGGACTTTTGAAAAACTTGACACCCAAAATTTCACCAGACTTATCAATATTCTCCATTAATGTGAATGGCTTAAACTGTCCTCTAAAGAGGCATAGGTTAGCTGACTGGATACAAAAACTCAGGGCAGATATTGGTTGCATACAAGAGTCACATCTTAACTTAAAAGACAAATACAGACTCAGGGTGAAAGGATGGTCATCCATATTTCAGGCAAATAGTAATCAGAAAAAAGCAGGTGTCGCAATTTTATTTGTAGATACAATAGGCTTTAAACCAACAAAAGTAAGGAAGGACAAGAATGGTCACTTCATATTTGTTAAAGGTAATACTCAATATGATAAGATTTCAATTATTAATATCATTGCACCCAACCAGAATGCACCTCAATTTATAAGAGAAACTCTAACTGACATGAGCAACTTGATTTCCCCCAGCTCCATAATAGTCAAAGATTTCAACACTCCTTTTGCAGGGTTGGATCGATCCTCCAACAAGAAGCTGAGAAAAGAAATTTTAGATTTAAACCTAACCATCCAGCATTTGGATTTAGCAGACATCTACAGAACAATTCATCCCAACAAAACTGAAAACACATACTTTTCATCAGCCCACGGAACTTACTTCAAAATCGGTCACATCTTAGGACACAAATCTAACCTCAGTAAATTTAAATGAATAGAAATTATTCCATGCATCTTCTCAGACCACCATGGAATAAAACTTGAGCTGAGTAACAACAGGAATCTGCATACTCATACAAAAACATGGAAGTTAAATAACCTTATGCTGAATGATAACTGGGTCAGAGATGAGATTAAGAAAGAAATCGCCAATTTTCTGGAACAAAACAACGATGAAGACATGAACTATCAGAACCTCTGGGATACCGCAGAGGAAGTTCTAAGAGGAAAATTTATAGCACTGCAAGCCTTCCTCAAGAGAACGGAAAGAGAGGAAGTTAACAACTTAATGGGACATCTCAAGCAACTGGAAAAGGAAGAATATTCCAAACCTAAACCCAGTAGAAGAAAAGAAATAACCAAAATTAGAGCAGAATTAAATTAAATTGAAAACAAAAGAATAATACAACAGATCAATAAATCAAAAAGCTGGTTTTTCGAAAAGGTCAATAAAATAGATAAACCTTTGGCCAACCTAATCAGGAAAAAAAGAGTAAAATCTCTAATCTCATCAATCAGAAATGACAAAGACGAAATAACAACAGACTCCTCAGAAATCCAAAAATTCCCTAATGAATATTATAAGAAACTTTATTCTCAGAAATATAAAAATCTGAAAGAAATTGACTGATACTTGGAAGCACATCACCTTCCAAGACTTAGCCAGAATCAAGTGGAAATGTTGAACAGGCCCCTATCCAGTTCGGAAATAGTATCAACCATACAAAACCTCCCTAAAAAGAAAAGCCTGGGACCAGATGGTTTCACGTCAGAATTCTACCAAATCTTTAAAGAGGAATTAGTACCTATATTACTCAACCTGTTCCAAAATGTAGAAAAAGAAGGAAGACTACCCAACACGTTCTATGAAGCAAACGTCACCGTGATCCCCAAACCAGGAAAAGACCCAACAAGAAAAGAAAATTATAGACCAATATAACTAATGAATATAGATGCAAAAATATTCAACATGATCCTAATAAACAGAATCCAGCAACACATCAAACAAATTATACATAATGACCAAGTCAGTTTTATCCCACGGTCTCAAGGCTGGTTCAATATACGTAAATCTATAAATGTAATCCAGCACATAAACAAATTAAAAAACAAAGACCATATGATTCTCTCAATCAACACAGAAAAAGCTTTTGATAATATCCAGCATCTGTTCATGATCAGAATACTTAAGAAAACTGGTATAGAAGGGACATTTCTTAAACTAATAGAGGCCATCTGCAGCAAACGCACAGCCAATATCATATTGAATGGAGTTAAATTGGAATCATTTCCACTCAGATCAGGAACTAGACAAGGCTGCCCATTGTCTCCATTGCTTTTTAACGTTGTAATGGAAGTTTTAGCCACTGTAATTAGGGAAGAAAAGGCAATCAAGGGTATCCATATAGGGTCAGAAGAGATCAAACTTTCACTCTTCGCAGATGATATGATTGTATATCTGGAAAACACTAGGGACTCTACCACAAAACTCTTAGAAGTGATCAAGGAATACAGCAGCGTCTCAGGTTACAAAATCAACATTCATAAATCAGTAGCCTTTATATATACCAACAATAGTCAAATTGAAAAAACAGTTAAGGACTTCATCCCATTCACAGTAGCACCAAAGAAGATGAAATATTTGGGAATTTATCTAACAAAGGATGTGAAAGATCTCTATAAAGAGAACTATGAAACTCTAAGAAAAGATTTAGCTGAAAATGTTAACAAATGGAAAAACATACCATGCTCATGGCTGGGAAGAATCAACATCGTTAAAATGTCCATACTACCCAAAGCAATATATAATTTCAATGCAATCCCTATTAAAGCTCCACTGTCATACTTTAAAGATCTTGAAAAAACAATACTTCATTTTATATGGAATCAGAAAAAAACCTCAAATAGCCAAGACAATACTCAGAAACAAAAACAAAGCAGGAGGAATCACGCTACCAGACCTCAGACTATACAAATCGATAGTGATCAAAACAGCATGGTATTGGCACAAAAACAGAGAAGTAGATGTCTGGAACAGAATAGAGAACCAAGAGATGAATCCAGCTACTTACCATTATTTAATCTTCAACAAGCCAATTAAAAAACATTCAGTGGGGAAAAGATTCCCTATTTAACAAATGGTGCTAGGTGAACTGGCTGGCAACCTGTAGAAGACTGAAAGTGGACCCACACCTTTCACCATTAACTAAGATAGACTCTCACTGGATCAAAGATTTAAACTTAAGACATGAAACTATAAAAGTACTAGAGGAGAGTGCAGGGAAAACCCTTGAAGAAATTGGGATGAGCGAGTATTTTATGAGGAGCACCCCCTGGGCAATTGAAGCAGCTTCAAAAATACACTACTGGGACTTGATCAAACTAAAAAGCTTCTGCACAGCCAAGAACACAGTAAATAAAGCAAGCAAACAACCCTCAGAATGGGAGAAGATATTTGCAGGTTATGTCTCCAACAAGGGTTTAATAACAGAATCCACGGAGAACTCAAACACATTAGCAAGAAAAGAACAAGGGATCCCCTCACAGGCTGGGGAAGGGATTTGAAGAGAAACTTCTCTGTAGAAGACAGGCGCATGGCTTTCAGACATATGAAAAAATGCTCATCATCTTTAATCATCAGAGAAATGCAAATCAAAACTACTTTGAGATATAATCTAACTCTGGTGAGACTGACCTATATCACAAAATCCCAAGACCAGAGACGTTGGTGAGGATGTGGAGAAAAGGGAACACTTTTGCACTGCTGGTGAGAATGCAAATTAATACATTCCTTTTGGAGAGATATATGGAGAACACTTAGAGATCTAAAAATAGATCTGCCATTCAATCCTGTAACCCCTCTACTGGGCATATACCCAGAAGACCAAAAATCACATCATAACAAAGATATTTGTACCAGAATGTTTATTCCAGCCCAATTCATAATTGCTATGTCATGGAAAAAGCCCAAGTGCCCATCGATCCACGAATGGATTAATAAATTGTGGTATATGTACACCATGGAATATTATGCAGCCTTAAAGAAAGGAGACTTTACCTCTTTCATGTCTACATGGATTGAGGTGGAACATATTCTTCTTATTAAAATATCTCAAGAATGGAAGAAAAAGTACCCAATGTACTCAGCCCTACTATGAAACTAATTTAGGGCTTTCACATGAAAGCTATGACCCAGTTACAACCTAAGAATAGGGGGAAGGGGAAAGGGAGGGGAGGGAGGGGGAAGATGGCTGGAGGGAGGGGGATTGGTGGGAATACACCCGCGGTGCATCTTACAAGGGTATATGTGAAACTTAGTAGATGTGGAATGTAGATTTCTTGGCACAATAACTGGGAGAATGCCAGGAAGGCTGTGTTGACCAGAGTGATGAAAATGTGTCAAACGGTATATGAAGCTAGTGTATGATGCCCCATGATCATATCAATGTACACAGCTATGATTTAATAAAAAAAAAATTAAAGAAAATGGTAGTGAATACCACTACATCACGTTCCATTTTAGTTAAAAATAGAAGGTTTTTCCTTGCTTTTCTGGATTTTTCATCTTTCCACATGAATTTACACATATTAGGAATCATAATTAAAACATAAATTTTAATTTAAAAATAATTCATAGTAAAAGATCATACTAATCCTTTGAGTTTCTATGTATATTTAAACACATTCTTAAAATCTTGCATAAGATACAGGGCATATTAATGAAGTATGTTATATGTGTAATAGGATAACAATATTAAAATATTTTATAAGTTTTTAATTTTTTTCCTTTGTCTAAGAATGTCTTTATTTCCCCATGAACCTTACTTTTTAAATTTTGGAATATTATGGGGGTACAAATGTTTTGGTTGTATCAATTGCGTGTGTACAGTTTGAGTCAAAGTTATCAGCGTGTTCATCACTCAGATAATGTGATTTTTACTTATTAAATGTGAATTTACTTCTCCTCTTCATGCTTTTCATTGAATTTTACTACAAAATATGCACATGGGTAGTGATCATAGCTCCAGTTTAAGAGTAAATACATGTGCTATTTGTTTTGTCATTCTTGTGAAACTTCTCACAGAAGAATGATCTCTAGTTCCATCCAGATTGTTACAAAAGGAATTAATTCACTATTATTAATGGGTGAGCACTTGGGTTGGCTCCATATATTTGCAATAATGAATTGGGCTTCAATAAACACTTGTGGGCACATGTCAATAAAAATGACATTTATTACTTTGGGTAATACCTAATAGTGGGATTGCAAGATCAAATACGTCTACTTTTGTTTCTTTTAGGTATTTCCGTCCAACTTTCCACGGAGATTATACTAGTTTGTAGTAGCACCCGCAGTGTATAAGAAACATAGACTTTAGGAGCCTCTTTTTCAGTCTACAAATGAATTGGAGGGAACCTTGTAACAGATACATCTGTCACCATACTTCCGGTGAGGTCATGGGAGTTTGCATATGTTCAAATTCATCAGTTGAATATATTAAATATGTACATTTTGTATAGCAATTATACCTCAGTAAAACTTTGGTGACCCCTAAAAGTAAAACATTATTGAAATTTTTACTTACTGGCATTACTTAAAATTAGTTGAATACTAAAAGCTTTATTTGGGGATTTTACCACGATAAGTCAATAAGGATGTTATAGTGTTAAGTATTGAATTAAGTGAATTAACTTCACATAAGTGTCCTATATAGTAAAACTGCTCTAATTTGCACCCTGGCTTTTTCCTTCACATGGATGTTTACCTTTCATTTTTTGGCCTCTTACATCAGTTCTGGGTAATACATATATAAATATATTTTTTTCTTCATTTTCCATTTCATTTTCAGAACTTGGGCATTCACTTTTTCTTACTTTGTTGCCAACCATAAATGAATATGCTTCATTTTAGTATCAAATATATTCCGAAACACATTCTATTATATGATATAGTTTTGCACTGAATAAGGTTATTCCAGAGATCAATGTATAATCTTAACTTCTATCTTTATTTCTCTGGAAGTTAAAATTCCAATGGAAGATTCTGTCTTATTATGCAAAAAGACACATGAATTTCTTGTCACTAAGGACTGTCATCAAGGCATTTTAAAAGGGGCCTTTTTATTGAATGTGCGGTGTCAATTAGCTTTCCCATCAGTTCTGAAGCTTTTTGTAGTCAAAAGTAATGAGTGTCTCAGCTACTATTTCTTAGGGGTCAAAGCAATATATTAGAAAATCAAAGTAAAACTATGATGAGTAAAAACTTCACTAAACTTCAGATAGCAACATTGCCAAGGCAATTATATCAAATAACAATTAGCTTTTAATGTTATTAGCAATTGTCAATTAAATTGTGTTAAAGATTGCCCAATGTTGCTCAATAATAAATATTAATATATAGGTCAAAGATAAAAAATTATCATAAAATTCTGACTTAGTTATTGAAAGATGTGAAACTGAAAAGATTTTAAAACTTACTCTTTATAGAAGAATTCAATATTCATGCCACGTGTCTGTTAAAAGAAGTGGGGCATAATTTATTTTGCTCATTTATTTCATGATCATATGGAAATAAAGAGAATGTTCCTAAATTATAATGACACTGTTTGTCAATCTTCAATATGAGTAACATTTTCGCAATTAAAGGTATGCTTTCTACTAAAGGGACAAAGATTTATTATATATGTAAGAGTCTCACAGAGATGGAAAAGCTATCTCTATTAAGAATGATATCCATGAAAAAAGAGGGGAGAGTCAAATAAAACAACCAGAAATGAAAAAGAAACATTACAAGGAATTCAAATACAAAAAAATATCATCGGAGACTACTATCTGTATGACCAAAACCAGAAAAGTTAGAGCAAATAGGTAAATTCTTGGAAATATGATTCTCCCAAGATTGACTCAGAAACAAATGGATAATCTGAACAGCTCAATAATGAGCAGTGAAATTAAATAAGTAATGGGGAAAACTCCCAACAAAATTAAAGCCTAGGACCAGGTGGATTCACATCTGAATTCTCCAAATATCTTACTGAAACTATGCCGAAAGATAAATATGGGAATCCCCCCGAACTCATTCTATGCAGCCAGTATCACCGTCATACCAAATGCATACAAAGAATCAGCAAATAAATATTATATAGACCAATATCCTCAATGAACACAGATGCAAAAAACCTCATAAAAATACTAGCAATCTAAATCCAAAAGCACACCAAAAAAGGTTCCATGCAATAATCAAGTGGGTTTTATTTGAGGGATCTCAGTATGATTCAACAGACACAAGTCAACATATGTGATTCACCACATAAACAGAATAAAAAACAAAAATTATATAATCATCTCATTAGATGCAGAGAAAACATTTGTTAAAAGCTAACAACCTTGGGCAGTGTCTGTGTCTCAAACGAATAAGGTGCCGGCCTCATATGCCTGAGGTGGAGGGTTCAAACCCAGCCCCAGCCAAAAACTGCAAAAACAAACAAACAAACAAAAAAAAAAACTAACAACCTTTCATGATAAAAACCCTCAACAAACTAGGCATAGAAGGAACATACCTCAAAATAATAAAAGCCATATATCAACAGTCAGCATCATATTAAATGGGGTAAAATTGAAAACATTCTCCCTAAAAATTGGTATAAAACAAAGATATCTGGTTGGACTACTTCTGTTCAACACAGTAGTGCAAGTTCTAAAAATAGTGCTAGAGAGAGAAAAAAAAGGCATCCATTCTGGAAAAGAGAAAGTCAAATTATCTCTGTTTGCTAATAAATATGATTTTATACCTAGCAAACCCTAAAGACTCCTCCAAAAGACCCTTAGATTTGATAAATAAATTTTAAAATATTTCAGTAATAGACAACCTACAGAATAAAAGTAAATATTTGCAAACATGCATCTGACAAGGGGTTAATATCCATTACTTATGAAGATCTCAAACAACTAAACAACAACCGCAAAATCCAAATAACCCCACTTTAAAAAGCGAGCAAAAGTTGTGAACATTTTCCGAAAGGAGAAATACAAATGCCCAGCAAGTATACGAAAAATTGTTCATCATCACTAATTATTAGGAAAACTAAAATAAATGTAAATATCTGACAGAAATCAGAATATTTGGTAATAAATGTCAAAGTACACCATGCTGGCAAATGCAGAGAAAGGGAACTCTTATTCACTGTTTGTGGGGATATACCTTAGTATACTCACTATGGAAAAGAGTAAGGAAACTTCTTAAAGAACTAGAAATCAAACTATCAGAAATCCCACTTAGTGTATATACTCACAGGAAAATAAGTCATGTTATTGAAAGGAAACCAAAAGCCTAACATTTTTTTGAGAGCAATTCACAATTGCAAATATACAGAAACACCTTAATGGATTATTGGGTAAAGAAAATATGGTGTATACATACAATGGTAATAATATTCAACCATTAATAAGCATAAAATAATATTATTTTTTAGAACATGAATGAAATTTGTGGTCATTATCTTAAGTGAACCAATTCAGAAGCAAAATCAAAAACCATACTTTCTTACTTATAAGTAATAGCTAAATAATGTGTACAGATGGATGTACAGTCTGGAATATTAGTCACTGGAGACCTGTAAATGAGGTAGGATGGGAGAAGGACAGAGATGATAAATTATTTAACAGATATAATGTAAATTATTTTAGTGATGCTTATGCTGAAAGCCCAGAATTCACCACTTTGCAATATATGTAACAAAAGAGTACTTGTATCTTTTAAATTTATAAAATTTCAGTAAGAGAAAATAATAGCTTAAGAATGAAGAGAATTCTAATACCTCTACACAAGGATAAATCTTGAGGACATTAAACTAAGTGAAATATCAGCTACAAAATGTTAAATACTATATGATTCCACCTAAAGTACCTAGATTAGTCAAATTCATCAAGACAGAAAATAGAAGTTACTAGGAGATGAGGGTAGAGGTGTGGTTAAATAGCATAGAGTTTATATTTGAAATAATTCAGAAAGTCTTGAGAAATACAGTGGTAAAGTATGGTTATACCACATTGTGAACATATTTAATATTACTGAATGGTGCATATATAAGTGGTTTAGATGTTGAATTTTATGTTAGGTATATTTGACTACTATTAAAATATGAAAACAAATGAATAAGAATTTATGAAAGTAAATATTTATAACCAGGGGAATGAAAGAAGACACGTATACTTTGGACATTGATAAAAGCATACTCTAGAAAAGAGTAGAAATAAATAAACAGAAAAACTGATAAAAGAAGGCAAAGTAACAAGACGGTGGTAATTGTGATTTAAAATGTAAGGAAGGTCACACTGTAGTCAATTAGAAGAAACTGAGACATGGGACTACTATTGTTACAAAGTGTGTTTGATACTGGCTTTTTAGATAAAGTATGCCTGCCAAACTACACGTTTTTAACTTACTTAATAGTGATATCTACCTTCATTCAGTAATTGGCAACATTGTTTTGAGCTTTTACATTCCTAGAATGTGATTGTAAGATCATAGCACCAGTGCAAAAGATGGTTGCTCACCACTTTGTTGTGGCAGTAGAACATTTGTCGAAGTTTGCCAGATTGTTTGAGTTTAACCCTGGTTTGTAATATTTATGGTTTTAATTAATTTTCAAGAACTTCTTCCTAATAACACCAATTCTAAGGGCTTAGGATCTGTTAATAGATTATATCAAGTACAAAATAGTTCTCTACAATTATTAGATATCCTCCACAAAATCAATATAATATTTCATTTGTTTCATCTAAAATGTGGAATAGTTTAGTGGGTTAATAATAATTTTAAAGTAGATCTGATAGAAATTTCACTTACTTCTTACACAAAATATTTGATTTAAAAATTCAGTTTTCAAATTTATGAAAAGAATACTGATTTTATACTTTGAAAGCAAACCTGGAAAGTAAATAATTAATTTTTTAAAATTGTAAGTGTCCTTCTATAGCTTCTAATTTAGTACTCTAAAGAATAGCACTTATAGGTTTGAATGTATAGCATATTAATGAGTTTCTGAAGACACCATCATAGTTTACAAAACTTGGTGGTATATTTAATACACTTTTCTGTGTTAATGTGTAAGATTTAATACACTTTTCTGTGTTAATGTGTAAGATTATTGTTTCAACCAAATTATGATATAATTTTAAAATGCAAATAAATTCACATAATCACTTTGTTGATAACACGTACATTTAAACAGCTAAAGATAGTTTATCCTGCCATTTGGGACAATGTGAGGGACAATGTGAATCTACCTGGAACATCTGTTAAGTGAAATAAGCCAGGCACATAAAGACAAATACTGCTTGATCTCATTCAAATGTGGAATCTAACCAAATGATCTCATAGAAGAGAGTAGGTGGTTATCAAAGGTACCAAAGATTAGGGAAAGATAGCCAGAGGTTAATTAATGAAAACAAAATCACAGCTGGACAGAAGTAATAAATTCTAGTGTGATAACACTGTAGGGTGACTATAATTAATATAAATGTGTTGCATATTTTTAATGCCCAGAAAAGTGGATTTTGAATGTTCCTAACAGAAAAGAATAATGAATATCAAAGGTGGATATGCTAATTACCCTGGTTTGGTCATTAAACATGAAATACACACTGAATCCCATAAATAGGTATTATAATTATGAGTCAATCAAAAATGATAAAAAAAAAACCCATCAAGTATAGAATCATTAGAGGGGATGATTTTGGGAAGCTGTTGGTCAAAGATGCAAAATTTCCATTAGATAGAAAATAAATTCAAGAGATCTGTTATAATACAGCCTCATAATTATAGTACATAACATACATGATGTGATTTATGCATATGTTCATTAGTTATATTTAGTTACTTCACATTTATATATTTCAAAATATTATGTTAGATATAGTAAATACATACAATTTTACTTGCCAGTTTAATAAAAGGTAGTTTATATTGTGAAGGAAAATTTCAAGGAATATAATATATAATGTTCCTAAAAATTCTTAAAATATAAGGTAATTACAAAATACACATTAGACAGCTAACCTAAAAATTCTTAAAATATAAGTTAATTACAAAATACACATTAGACAGCTAACTATAGTCACAACAAAGTGACTACAGTTTAAAATAACTTATTGTATACTTTAAAATAACTAAAAGAGTAGAATTATAATGTTCCACTTAAAATATCATATGTACTCTATAAATATGTATTGCTATTATGTACCCATAATAAACAAAAATAAATAAAAATAAAAAAGAAGTTACATTCTATACGGATGATTGTGGAGATGTTTGTCAAAGGCAATAAATCTTCTTTTAAGTTCAAGAGATCTACTGTAAAGCAAGGTGATTAATACCATATTGTCTACTTGAGATTTTGAGATTAGAGAGGATAGATTTTAAGTGTTCCCACCAAAAGTAAATTATAACTATGTGAGGTAATTCATTTGTTAATTAGCTTGTTTTAGCCATTCACAAAGTATATACATTTCAAAACTTTATAGTGTATACCATAAATGTATATAACTTATATATGTGAATTAAAAAATAATAATAAAAGAACTATATTCCATACATGGGTGCATATTTTCTAAAATGGCAGAAAATAATGAAAGAATGTGGTAGTGTCTTGATGAATTTACATAAAAATATTGAAATTTATTATTTATTCAACATTACAATGTGTGTCTAGAAGTTTATTTGAGCTCTATCCATTGTCATAATCAAACTGATCAAAGAAGAGGCAACTGACCCCAAGTTAATATAATGCATACATGATGCATTTTTAATTTTATTATTTTAGTTCTTAGAGAAGGTGAACTATGATAACATTCTACACATTGAATGCATGAGTTGTTTTAGTTTAGTTATGGTCTTAAACTTAGAAAGGTCATCAGAATTCTTTTTTGATTTTGAACAAATGAATGGTAATAGGTATTGTGAACCAAACTTGTTTAAAAAACTCACAATGTTGGGCAACATTATATCTTGGTCATTGAAAGAGATGTTAACACAAAGGAACTCATTTTGCTTCCAACAAATCAAAAAATTAAAAACATAATTTAAAAAATACTTTAAACTAAACTTATATTTATATATATACACCAACTATATATATATACATGTATATATATACATGTATATATATAAGTGTTATACATATACATGTATATATATATAATTTTATTTCTATTAGATTATCTGATGATGTATATCTCAAATTGTTGACTTTACTATAACATTTTAAAAAGGATTAAGCTAATATTTATGCTTATTTTTTAACATCTTTATGAAATACAAATTTTTAATTTAGAGGAAAAATGTACAATTTATATACTTAAAATAACTTGGCCAAAATCAAATACCTAATAAATTGTTGAGTCAAGATTTTAAGCAAGAGTTTAAAGCCAAGCTTCAGTGCGAGAACACTTCACACCACTGCCCAGCATTAGATCTCTAAGAGCACAATGTGGGGGCAGGTTTAAGAAGGCAATGGTTAGTTCTGTCTTGACATGAAAGAATTTGCAAAAATAATATCAAAGATTAAAATGACATTTCTAAGCTGAGATAGGGAGATAACAACAGAGACTTTTACAGCAAGAGCAATTTTCATGAACAAATATATGTATTTCACAGTCTTTTTCTATTGCGAGACATGTTTGAAAGGTAGTCAGAATTCGACTGTTAAGTACTTTCAGTGATTTCATGGGATAAAACTGAAACATAAACATTCTAAGTTAAATGTAGTAAATCAAGGTACAAAATAAATGAAATAAGCTAAAGTTATTTGCTTTTAATTATCAGCTACTTATAAAAATTATTAGTTGTTTTCAAATATTTGCCATTGAGGTTATTATCTATTTGTCATTAATGTGCACAGTGACCCGATACAGCTTACAATATTGCGTTTCCATAATGCCAAATGGGAACCAATAGCTTTCAATGCTTGGATGTAAATGGAACAAAGGTGTTTGTGACAGAAGATGTAAAATATGGGCAAGCTGTCTAAAAGCAAGTATCTTAGGAATAAGATGATTTACTCATTGAAAATGCAAATGTTTCAAACTATTATTTTTCTCCCACAAATCCAATAGAAGGCATGATGATATAGAAGCATCATCTTTCAACTTCACAGTTTTGAAGTAATAAATGCCTGTTTCAAGTAGATACTACCAGAATCTGTTATCATTAAGTTGTATTCTTCTGTGAATCTTCAAGTGTACCTCATTTTATGATACTTGATTCCACTTCATTTTATTTTAGAGATTATTTTATTCTCTAGAAACCATGCTTCTCTAGAACTACAATTTTTTCAACTATCACAGTTTCATTCACTAACTACACTCCTACAATTTGTCATTGTTTAGGCAAAATTACTACTGCTGAAAATTGTAGGTTTTACTCTTATTGCTAAGTTTGATAAATATACTGTATATAGAAGGCTCTACTTGTATGTCACATAGTTTTTCTTCACTCAGTGGACTGTTGGTGGGATGTGGACTTTGTGTCATGAAATAATACAATCACCAACTTAATAGTAAACAAAGAGAAAAGAGTGAAAGCATAAGTACTCACGTCTAATCATGATCATTATGTAGGATTTGTTCTACAGGAATGCCAGGTGAGTTTTTTTCTTATTCTTTTCCTTTTTACAGTATGAGGTTGGTATATATTTTCATGTTAGAGAGACAAGAAATTACCATATATATTACCCTAGCAATATGTTATTAATTATTTCTAATAAAGGCCAAAATCATAGTATACTTGTATCACGATCTGAAGATATTTTGTACTGTATTTTAAATAACCTGTCCTATAAAAGAATCTAAAGCCAATCTAATTGTAGCCATCAAGATGTATGAGCAAAATGTAAGCAGCAGAATGTTTCTGGGCTAAATAAAATTTACTATCAGGTTAATTTCAAAATGCACTTACCCAGTCAGATCATACTGGTTTTATGAACTGTTTATGCAGCAGTGGGGGAACATTAGGAAATCTATGTGCATTCTGAATGAAAAGCATTAATATTCATGAGATTATTGTGCAGTGTTGCTAGCAATACAGTGTGCATACATTTTTGTGAATATATAGATTGGATTCAGTGTTTGAAATATAAAATAAATATAGCTTACTGTGTACAAAACATAATTGATGGCTAGATTTATTTTGCATATATTAGAAAATTTAAATTTCCTAAAGTAACCAGATCTAGCAAAAAGTAATAATATATGCTATATAATAATTTTTTTTAATTTAAAGACTCCCCCAAACTTTTGCCAGTTATATTTAACTTAATTTGTTCATGTTGTTTTTGTGCTCAGCGTAGCCTAGGAACTGTCTGAATCATATATATGCATATATTGCTTAACTTACTGTTGAGCATAGCCAAAATGTATATTCACTTGAAACAGATTCTTGCATTTTAAAATTATGTCCAAGACATTATCAATAAAACCAAACTCTGAGAAAATTCAGACATTATCTTTTCTATGCAAAGTTACTGCAAACCATATTCTATAATTTTAGACTTAATTTATCTTATATTTATTTTCTCTACAGCAGAACTGAATTTTTGATGATTCTCCAAATATTTGCTCTTCCTTAGATACCTCTCTCTAACTGAAGTACTAGTCTCAGAAATTCACATATGATTTTTTTTTTTTTTTTTTTGTAGAGACAGAGTCTCACTTTATGGCCCTCAGTAGAGTGCCGTGGCCTCACACAGCTCACAGCAACCTCCAACTCCTGGGCTTAAGCGATTCTCTTGCCTCAGCCTCCCGAGTAGCTGGGACTACAGGCGCCTGCCACAACGCCCGGCTATTTTTTGGTTGCAGTTTGGCCAGGGCCGGGTTTGAACCCGCCACCTTCGGTATATGGGGCCAGCACCCCATCGACTGAGCCACAGGCGCCGCCCTCACATATGATGTTTTAATCTTCTCTGTAACCCCCCGCCCATTATTTCTCACTTTGAATAGTGCTTGACAGGATGTAATGTGTATATTTTATCGTTTTCCAAACTAAAACCCATCCAGTTGCATCAATATATAGCAATTTCATTCACTGTCTGTATTCCTACAATTTGTCAAATGTAGGAATGAATTTTGTTATGAATTTTAACCTTAAGTTAATACCATTATCCCTGCCATTGAGAACGCTAGTCTTAGGTTATTATTTGTTTTAATGCATACAGTTATAATAATTTTATGCCGATATTTATTTCTTTATGTGTGCTCCAATATCCCATGAGTCTTCTAGTATTATCACTCTGAATAGATAAGTGATTTATATAGTATATGTATAAAAATTGAGTCTATCATTTCTATTTCCTTAATGTGAATTACAGTTAACTCAGATAATGAGGAAAAAATAACAAAGTGCATTGCAGAGAATATATATCAATGATAAGTAGAGGCCACTTGTTAGTAGTTTGTTTCCAAGCACCATTCAAAATATTTATTTTAATTTCTAATTTTCTACATCATTGGGACAATTAACTCTGTGTAAATGGCATTGTTTATCCTTATGCTACTAAAGATCAAGTGATTCATTTCTGCAAAACAACAGCTAGATTAAGCAACAGGGAAGATGGCCATAAACTCATTGATATTTAAGTGAATGGTCTTCTATTTTTGGCTTAACTACAATTTTTTGAAGAAGAAAAGAGTAATAGTAGTATTTATTGAAAGGTTACATTTTTTCAGTATGTTTTTGGTTAAAAAATAATATAAAAATGATTTAGATAAGAAAATAAAACACTCATTTACTATAAAACCTTTTATTCAGTTAAATTTCTTGATGTATTGAAACCCTTCTCTAAAATGTATAATTAAAGACTAGCATTCAAATTTCCTTACAGTTAGATAAAACTGCTCTAATTGAGAATAATTGGTAGACTTTTCAAAAATTCAAAAACAATACTAATGTAATGAAATTCAGTATGATGGTAACAAGTTATCCTCATCTCTACTTTCTCATATAGAAAAGGTTAAATAGTGTTATAATTTACATCAAAACCCCATTATCAGTTTATATTTTCTTTTTTTTCTGCTTTTGTTTTATACATGTAATTTTATAAAAAGTACTGTATTCTAATTGTCATGTTACCTTATGAATGTATCTATTTTTTTAATGTACCAATTTTGTTCTTAAACTAAAGCAGCCTACAGAAGTGTCAGACTGTAAATGAAGATAAACATCTAGTTTTTATACTCTGAGGTGCTCACTTGTAGAGTGAATATCTTCACATACCACATACCACTGAGGGTGAAGTCTTGTATCATCAGTCTGTATTCATAAAACCGTGATAGGCTAACTTGTTAGCTTGAAAGTATGATAATCTATTAGACCATTCCCAAATGCCTGGAAATTACTTGGTGATGTAATAATTACTTGACAACATAAACGATGATATGATATGATGAACTAAGTAATGATAAACTTGATGATATGTTAAAACAATTGACATGAAAGAGTATGATCTAATTGTGTTTTTTAAAGCACATCATATAAAAAATTACTCCAAATTATTAATAGAATTAAATTTGGAAAAAATTAAAAGCCTCAAAAATCAATATACATATACAAGATAAAGCTCCAAGTAATGAGTTAATATCACGGAAAAATAATCTCCATTTATAATACCAGCTAACATTACAAAAGTCATGACATTGAAAAGAGTTCTAATATTGTGTAAAGTATCCACAGAATATGCACAAAAAAGAAATAGAAAAGAAATCAAAATGTGTCATTACAAAAAGTCAAATAAATACAAAGAAAGGCAGTAATGGGAATACTGAGGGAAAAAAAGCCATGACATAGAAACACGGCATAGAAAAGAAATGCAAAATGGCAAGAGTAAGTGCATGCTTACAGGCAAGTACTTTAAACTGATCAACCAAAAGACATAAATTGGCATAACAGATAAAAAACATTGCTGTAACTATTTACTACCTACAAGATATGCCCTTTAGATATGAAGGCATAGATCATTTGAAATAGAAAGGACAGAAATAAAATATTTAATGGATTAGCACTGAAAGAGAACAGAAATGGCTCTACTAATATGACAGAAAATAGATTTTTAACTCAGAAAAGTTTACAAGGCAAAAGTAAAGGCATTATATGATGATAAAATAGGCAATTGAATAAGATATGAAAATTATTAATATACAAGTATGCAACAAAATTAGAACTCCAAAATGAATAAAACAAACAAAACCCCCAAACAGAATTAATAAAACAAATACAGACATAATGGAAGGTAAAAATAGGCAAATCAACAGTAATAATATGAGACTCCAATCCTTACCTTCAATAGTAGATGGAACAATTAGAAGATAATTAAGTCTTGATTAAAATATAGTACTTCTTTAAATAACACTATAGACCAATTGGATCTAATAGATATGCACAGATCACTCCACCAACATCAGCAGAATACACATTTATTTCTTAAATGCCCATTGTACATTGTTTCCTTATATAACAGATATGCTGGAGATATATTTCTAATATAACAAATTACGTGTTAGACCAAAATAAAGTTTATTAAATTTAATAAACTGAAATATTATAATATATCTTTTTCTTTCACCAAAAAAGCTTGAAATGAGCAGTAACAAAAATAAGAAAATTCAGGGCAATGCCTGTGGCTCAAGGAGTGGGGTGCCAGCCCCATATACCAGGGATGGTGGGTTCAAACCCGGCTCTGGCCAAAAACTGCAAAAAAAGGAAAAAAAAAAAAAAGAAAAAAAGAGAAAATTCACAAATATGTGATATCTAACAACACACTCAAATTACCAACCTGCAGATCAAAGAAGAAATCACAGGAAAAATTAGAAAATATCATTTGATATATATATAATTGATACTTTGTAGAAGCATGAATGAAACTTAGGGACATTGTGCTAAGTGAAAAAAGACAGTCACACTAGGACAAGTAAGGTATGATTCTACTGTTATGAGTTTACCAACAGTCAATTTTATAGATATATAAAATAGAATGATGATTGCCAGGAATTGGTGTGTGGAGGGAATAGGGAGTTAGACTTACTGGGTACAAATTTTAAGTTGGATAAGATGAAAAAAAAAAGTTCTGGAGATAATCATGATGATTTCAGAATATGGTGAATGTACTTATTGATACAGTAGCATATACTAAAATGATTAAAAGTGTACATTTTGTTATGTATATTTTACCTCAATTTTAAAAAAAGCAAAAATCCAGCAAATCAACTGAGATAAGAAATAAGTCTATCTCAAAACTATAGTACACGTTCCTGGCCAAGAGTTTTCTGTAGGACTGCCCTACATATTATGAAATTCCTAGTTCTTAAGTCATGTTTTTTTTAATGAAGCAATTATTCCATTAAAAATGAGTGGCATAAACCTATTTCAAAAAGTACATATCATGGAAATAATGTTTATAGGAGAGGCAATAAAAGAACCACATCAAGAAAACTTCCAGTGCTGTTGAAAGACATCAAAAAAAAGACATGAATAAAATTAAAGTCATTTCTGCTCTAAAATGAAAAAAAAGTATCAAATCCTCAAAGTTATTGTCATAATTTTAATGAAGTCCAGAAATATAATTTCAAGATGGCTTCTTTAATATACCATGCCATTAAAACCACACAAATTGATTCTAAAGTTTATTTATAAAACTAATCAAGAAGAATATACAGGAAATATTTGAAAAAAAGTAGCAATGTAAGGACATATGGTCTAATATATCTTTTTTTTTTTTTTTTTTTTTGTAGAGACAGAGTCTCACTGTACCGCCCTCAGTAGAGTGCCGTGGCGTCACATGGCTCACAGCAACTTCTTAACTCTTGGGCTTACGCGATTCTCTTGCCTCAGCCTCCCGAGCAGCTGGGACTACAGGCGCCCGCCACAACGCCCGGCTATTTTTTGGTTGCAGTTTGGCCGGGGCTGGGTTTGAACCCGCCACCCTCGGCATATGGGGCTGGCGCCCTACTCACTGAGCCACAGGCACCACCCTGGTCTAATATATCTTATTATAAAACAAGAAGGATTAACATAATCCAGTACTGAATCAATAATGATAAATATTACATGGACTAGAAAAATGTGGATATAGACCCAAAGATACATAAGGATATTTTATGTTATCAATGTAATAACATACAAGGTAGAAAAATATGAAGTGTAGGATGGTTTTATAAAGAAAGAACAAAAAATTGAATACATATTTCACATTTTATATTCACCATGAATAATTATGAAGCATCAAGGAATTAACCATATAAAAGAGAAATTAGAAATTATTAGGAATAAATACTTTACAATATTAATGAGAAAGGGTTCTATGAATAACATAAAGCTCAGCAGCCATAAAAATTACACTGAAATATGATAATACTTATGCATCAGCAGTTTCAGCATGAAAATTTATCCATAAGCAGTCAAAAGAAAACACTGAATGTAAAATATTTTTTCTAAACAATATCACAAGGAATGTATTTCTATAATTTTAAAAATAATTACCAATTAGAAATAATATTTCATTTTTTTACATCAAAATATTAAAAAAAAATAATAATAATAATGCAAAGAAAGTAACATTCCCAGTGTCAAATAAGAGTATCTCTATTATAGAATGCTTTGACTCTGAGATTCGGTAAGGAGTCATCAGTTAAATTCTTATTTTTTTTTTAAGTATCATATCAAAAAATAGGCAACTAATATTTATAAATAAAAGTAAAAGATAGTTTCAAAAAACAGATCATGCTAAATCTTAAAGACAATAGAAAAAGAAGAAATACATCAAAATCATTCTATTTGATCTGGGTATACCTGATATTTCAGGTATGATTAGTCTAGTGGGCCTAATGTAATCACAGTTTCTGATAAGAGAGAGAAAGGAGGGTCACGAAAAGAGTAGTAGGCAAAGAATGGAAGCAGAAGTGAGAGTGATTTGAAGATACTATACTTGAAACATGAAAGAAGGGAACCACTAGCCAAGGAATTCAGGTGGTCCCTAAAAGCTTGAGAGGGCAAGGACATAGATTTTTCCCTAGAACCTTTAGAAAGAACACAGCCAACAACTTTATTTTAGGTCTTCTGACATTCTTAGCTGAAAGATGATAAATTTGTTTTGTTTCAAGTCATTAACTTTATGGCAATTCGTTATAGCAATGATCAGAAGTTAATACCATGAAAAATCAAACTTTGCCATACTTATAGAAGTGAGAAATAAATTAGTTAAAACACTTTATTACAATTCTAGTTCTCATTTACTGAGCACTTGCTGTGAGCCATGCCCATGGTAATAACTTATCACTTTTCCATTTACGAAAATTGATGTACATTTTGGTTGCTACCACATCTTGGTTACAGTGAATAGTAAACATAGGAGTGTATATCTCTCTTCAAAAATCCAGATTGTATTTTCTCAGGTGAATATCCAGAAGTGATGAATTATATGGTTATTCTATTTTTAATTTTTCAGGAATCTTAATACTGTTTTCCATCTGGCTGTACCATTTTGTATTGTCACCAACAGCGTACAATGGTTATAATTTCTCTACATCCTCAACATTTATTACCTTTTTATGAATAGTGGCCATCCTAATGTATCAGATGACATGTCATTGTGGTTTTCATTTGCATTTCACTGATGATTAGTGATCCTGATAATCTTTCCATTTATCTCTTGATCATATGTATATATTATTTAGAGAAATACATGTATCTTTTATAATCATTTGTTTATTTTTAATCCAGTTATTTATTCTGTTGTTATTATTTGACATTGAGTTGTATAAGTAAGTACATTAAACATTTTGGATATTAATCCCTTATCAGGTTTAGTTTGCAATATTTTCTCCAACTCTATATACCTTCTTGTTTGATGGATTATTCTTCTGTACTGAAGATGGTTAGTTTCATGTGTTCTATTTTGCTTTTGTTGTCTGTGCTTTAAGTATCATATTCAAGAAATTGTCAAGATCAATGTCAAAAGCTTTTCTCTTTATTTTCTTCTATGGTTTCACAGTTTTAGGACTAATGTTTAAATCTTAAAGCCTTTCTGAGTTGATTTTTTTCTCATGACATATGAGTTCTATTTCATTCTTTTGCATATGGTTACCCAATTTTGCCTACACCATTTGTGAAAATATTATTGTTTCCTCATGTGTATTATTGTGCACAAACAATCTCTTGGTTGTGTATGTGTGGATTTATTTCTTAGTTCTTTATTCTGTTCCATTGGTCTATTTGTCATTATTATGGCAGTATCATACTATTTTAAGTAAAGTAATTTTATAATGTATGTTGAAATCAGGAAGCATGATGTCTCCAATTTTGTTCTTTCTCACATTACTTTGACTGTTTTGGGTCTTTCAAACGGTGCCATAGAATTTTAATACTGACTTTTTTTTCCATTTCCACATAAAATGCTTTAGAATTTTGATGGGGATAGCATTGAATCCATAGATCACTTTGGATTGTATGGACATTTTAACAATAGTAAGTCTTTTGATTCTTGAATATGTGATATCTTTTCATATTTTTGAGCCTTTTTTATTTCTTTCATCAATGTTCTGTAATACTTAGTGTGCAGGTCTTATATTTCCTTGGTTAGGTTTTTTGGTAAGCATTTTATTCTTTTTGATGCTAAATGATATTGCTTTCCTAATTTAGTGTATAGAAATGTGACAAATGTGTGTATGCTGAGATTTTCTTTTGTTTTGTTGAGACAGAATCTCACTCTGTTGCCCTGGGTGGAGTACTGTGGTGCCACTTCTCACAGCAACCTTAAACTATTGGGCTCTTGTGATCCTCTTGCCTCAGCCTCTCAAGTAGTTGGGACTACAGGTACCTCCCACAACACCCAGCTATTTTTTCTGTTTTTCAATTTTTAGTAGAGATGATAAATTAGAATCTATCATCTGGTCAGGCTGGTCTGGAACTCCTGAGCTGAGGCAAGCCACAAACCTCAGCCTCCCAGAGTGCTAGGATTATGGAAGTGAGCCACCATACCTAGCCTGAATGCTGATGTTATACATTGCAACTTTACTGAACTCATTTATTAGTGATTATAGTTATTTTTTGTGAAAATTTTTCCAAAGAAAAATCTAAAGATTTTCCACATATGAATTATGTCATTTGCAAATACATATAATTTTACTTTTTTCTAATTTGGATGACTTTTAATTATTTTTCTTGCCTAGTTTCTCTGGCTAGTACTATCACCACTATGTTGAATAGGTATGGTAAGAGTAGACACCCTCACCTTTTCATGTTCCTCCAATACAGACCGGCGGAGGCAGCCATACTCTGGCTTGGCGTTCATGGAGCCTTTCTGCTGTTCTCCTGATCAGGATATCCCATCCTCATAGCCAATATGTTGCATGATCTCTCTCATGAGAGTCAGCAGCCTTGCCGTGGGTGCAAACTCACTCCTGCATGTTAAAGGGCCCAGAAAAATGACTACACACACAAGATACGTGTAGCAAAGAAACTTTATTTTGTGCCACTTTATATAAATTGGTAGTCACGTAAGCACTTAATCTATAAGCTTTACCATTACCTAAATCTTACATAACTTACTCTATCTAAAATTAACTTGTGGGTAGACATCAAGTCTCCACATCAAAACAATTTCTTCTGCTTTTTACATTCCTCTTAGACATCAACTCTAACTTCATTTCTAATTTAAAGTAACAAAGAACTGCAAAGGAACTGAGGAAGTGAAACCCCTCATGCACACATTCAATTTACCCAGAATCAATTTATGGCTTTGTTTTTTCACAGCACAGAGATCTTTAGGCTCTTTGCGACATTATGTTTTCACATATGTCAACCTCTGGTCCGTGTCCCTAGGGGTGAGGCAGTAACACCTCTGACCTCCCAAGCTTAACGGAATGCATGACTTCAGAGTCACTGTTCCTGGACTTTTACCTCCAAGAAACCAGCCCTTGTATATGCCTCAGGGGAGCCCAGTTATCTTTTCAGCTATTTTGCTGTCTGCAAAAACTACTTCTGTGTTAGCAAAAGCCAATTAACCCTTACCAGGCCTATTTCATGTGTTTCATGTGGGGAGCTCTGTTACCCCACATGTTCTCTCAAATTCCTTTTTTATAAGAGATATGAACAAAAAATGTATCTTGAGCCTTGATTTATCATATGAAGATTTTCTCTCAGAACCAGTCAAGGATATTCATTAGTGATCTTCATATTATTTTCCCTACCTTCTTTCTCCAGGGCATACAATATAATTTTACTTTGCAATACTCTTCAAAGTAAAATTGCCTATGTGACTTCCACCAGAAACTCAGTATCATGTTGGAACTTTGGTGCCAAACCACATTTCCTTGTCTGGATTATACAGATTATTGGTTTGCTACAGATCCCCCATGAACTTTCATCCTTTTGTAACTTACCTATCCCTTTGTAGTCATCTGATACAAACAGGAAATAAGATTTCTTATCTTTTAGCCAATTAGATGTGGGGTTAAATTTTCTTGGTTACCACATAACTAGGTTATAATGCATTATGCTAATGTATTACCACATAACTAATAAATTAGCATTCACAAATAAATCCATTTCACTGAAAAATATTTACAGCATATTTTATTCAAGGACCCATTTATTTTATTTTTTTTATTAAATCATAACTGTATACATTGATATGATCATGGGGCATCATACACTCGCTTCATAGACCATTTGACACATTTTCATCACAATGGTTAACATAGCCTTCCTGGGATTATCTCAGTTACTGTGCCAAAACATTTACATTTACATTTACCAAGTTTCGCAAATACCCCTGTAAGATGCACCACGGAGGGGAGGGAGGGTGGTGGGTAGAGGGAGGGGGATTGGTGGGATACCCAGTTTGTTTTTTAACTCTACTTATTTTCAATCACTCTCATTATGAGATCTATCTTTAATTTGGGGGTGTTGAGTGATATCTGTATTCCATTTTCTATAAAAACTGATTCTCTAAAAAAACATATTTTAATTAATTGATAAAATAAAATGAATTTCTCTTCATAAATTGAATTTTGTACCTAAAAATTATATCCCTAAGGCAAAACAACTTAATAATAAATTTGTATCGTCCACTGTTCCTGACAGGTTTGCTCTCAGATTTAATATAAGAAGCTTGCAGCATAGGAGATCTTCCTAAAATTAAAATGTAGGGAAAAAAGTAGATTGAAAAAGTTATTTGAAAAGAGTTAAATAGTTAAATTTGAATCAATTTTTTTTTTTCAAAGAGACAGAGTTTCACTTAATTGCCCTCGGTAGAGTGCTGTGGCGTCACACAGCTCACAACAACCTCCAACTCCTGGGCTTAGGCGATTCTCTTGCCTCAGCCTCCCAAGTAGTACAGGTGCCTGCCACAACACCTGACTATTGAATCAAAAATTTTATTTGATTATGACCTAAGCTTTCTCCTTATTTATAACCTTACTATTTCTTAAATTTCTAACAAGCCATAGAGCTTCCATAGTACTAAGGTAATCTAATATTTTACTCTGAAAATTTCATTTCTATAGCAAATGAGTACTGTGTAAGCCCAAAGCAAAGAAATCTACAGCTTTCTTCTTTCTACTCTATCATGCAATTTCTCACTCTCCAAAATACACTAAAACACATACACTTTCTTTGTCTAGCATACTCACAGATACGCACACAAACACTCTAGAAAACTTGGGACTACCTCTGTCATTGAAAATAAATCTGAAGTTGAATACCATATAGACAATAATTCTCAATTAAACTAATTTTATTGAACTACATTCTTTTATATTTTAACCTACATAAAATTTACAGTATTGTACAATATGACATGAGACACCAAAATGCAATTTTTACTGTTCTTTGGGCTTTGTATTCCATCATATATACTCATCCACAGAAAAAGAACTTACGGGTTTGAGATTACAACATAACTTTTTGTTTTATCCTTAATAACTTGCATAGTTTTAAATTTTAACTTCCTCACACTACACATTTCTTGCCATATTTATGTAATATTTTTCATTTTGCACCAGCCCATTTCCATTTGTCACCGAATCTCCCTCACTTCTGCGTTCTCATAATAGAAAATGTTCTAATGCCTAGTTATTTTATAATAGGTTAATATGACAGAATTACATGCCACAACATACACTATTTTCTAAAGCATTAATTTTGATGATTTTAGTATACAGACAGAATTGCATGATCACTATTACTATCTAACTTAAGAACATTTCATCACTTCCCCTCAATAAATCCAAGTATATCAGTATTCACTTTCCACTCTTCCAAATCAATCCTTGACAATCATTAATCTACCTTTGTGCCCAGGGTTCTGTCTATTCTGGATATTTTACATAAATGAAATCATAGGAACTGTGTAATAAAAAATAAAACTAAGTAATACAAACAATATTTTGTAAAAACTATGTACCACACTAATAAAAAATACTATTTTCAATGGTCCTGTACCAATGACCGAGTTTATTTCATTTGTATTATCTATTACACAATCTGTAGTCTACAAGTAATGAACAGTTTAGGAATAAGAATTACTAATAAAAATAAAGAAATAAATAAATGGTGTAACACAAGAGCAGAACACAGAGTTTACCAAACTTTAATTCTATCATAGGAATTAACTTATCATTCATTGTCATAAGACTCAATGGAATAATTTTAGAGCAAAATGTTTTCATGAGACAGTTAATGGGAGATATTTCTTTTGGTATTTCTTATAATAGCCTGTACTATAACCAAGTGTTATCATGTGATTGATCTTATGCTTTAAATATTGCTAATCTTAACAAAATCTCATTTTGTTTGTGCTAATTCATTCATAGATAATAAATAGTAGATAACTTTCTACAAATGTTTAAAAGAACAGATGCTCACATTTAATCTAAGCATCAATTTGTATTTAAAAAATGATTAGAATTAGTGTTTTGGAAATGTAGCCAGATAATATGATTTTCCATATTGTTTATATAATAATAAAATACACATGAAAAATCACATATTAAATAAAATATTAGATTTTTGGTTTACTATTTTAAGATATCCATCATTAAATTTAAATATTTTATAAGAAAACTTTCATAGAAATTTTTAGGCTCACAAAAAAGTTAAAAGAGAAATATATGGCTTTCTACCTGATATAAATAAATGTTAATAAGCTATTTGCCCTTAAAGTAGCAGAAAAATTATTTTGATTGATGAAATTAAACAGTTTTAGCTCGCCTGAACTGAGCAAAGACAAATTTTTAATACAGTGAATTAATTAGGCATGTAATGAGAAATAGAATATATAATATTTCTAATTCAGATAAATAGCAAAATAGCTCATATTCTAAAAGGTAGAATATCATCCAGCATAGACACACTTTAAATCATGTTTACTGTAACCTATTAATGGCAACAGATCTAACGGGAGCAATGTTAGAAAAATTCTTTTGCTGGTTTTGTTTCACAAAATTATATTTCATTTTACCTCTCATCTGTAACTTTCTGTGGAGTTAATCATAGGTCATTACTCATTTTCGAAGGTGTTAATGTACCATAAAGGATTTGTATTATCGCTATGCATACTATCTATGCCAGGTGTTGCATGTTCTCTGCATCTGCCCTGAAGTTCATTTAACAGCTTATAAATCTTTATGACCATATGATGTGCTGCTATGATCTGTGGCCTCCTTAAAAAGCTTCTAAAACATGAATTATAAAATTAAAGGTTTTTTCATTTATTATTTTATATAGCAAAATATATATGGATTAATTTTAAATCTTTTACTTTCCCTAATAATTGATTTCATAATAAAGCAATTTCTGGTACATTCAACATACATATATGGAGACTATGATAGTTCAACATGAAATAGTAGACAGTGACTTGTGATCTGATCTTTAAAAGACAAATCACTTTATATTTCCTTGGCCCACTTTCATAATCTTCAACTATTATGTTTGAACTGAATGATTTGTAAGTGGTAGCATTTTTTTGGTTTTATAATCCTTAATAAATTGTAAACTATTATAAAGCATAAAGTGATGAACAAAATAATAATTGATATATTAAATAGATGCCTTGGGTTAGACAATTGGAGGTACACTACACAAAAATATATTTATTTTACTTTTTATTTTAACAAATATTCACATCTTTATGCATCAATCTATTAATAAATAGATTGAAAATAAATTTACACAATTTGATAACTTAATCAGCAAAATGTTTTATTAAAATATTTTCTTTCTAGAAAAATTATTTTAAAGATATGCTAAAATCTATACCCATAAATTTGCATTTTGACAAATTCTATTTTTAAATGAAAAGCAAGTCCTGAATTTTAGTTCTTATAATTTATTAATTTGTTAATTAATTTATATTCTGTTTTATAAACAATTATGAGAGTTGAAATAGTTTGGGAAGATGAACACCAAGATCTGTGGTATCAATGAAACTTCGGGATTCAACGGTGATTTTATTATTTTTATTTTGTTTTAATTATTTTTTATTAAATCATAACTGTGTACATTGATGCATTTATAGGGTTCAGGGTACTGCTTCGATATACAGTGTGAAATGTTTACATTGAACTAGGTAACACATCCATCACAATTATACTCATTTCTTAATAGCTTTGAAATGTACCATTGCATCATGCACATTAGGTGAGGTCCCCCCAAATACCCTCTCTCCTCCCATATTCCCCCTCCCCTCTCCTCTCTGTCCTCTTCCCTTCTACTTTGTGGACTATAGTTATGTTTTGCCATTCATCTGAGTATGTAGGTGGTTATATATTGATTTCAAAGTATTATTGAGTACATGGATACTTTTTTTCCATTCTTGAGGTACTGTACTAAGAAGAATATGTTCCAACTCCATCCAGGTAAACATAAAAGATGTGTAGTCTCCTGACATTAAATTTTAAGTATTTACAATTTCAGCTCTCCCAGGAAAAAAAAAAGACAAAATGGATGATCTGCCTTAGGGCTTCCTGGAACAATTTTCCAACCTGGGAAGAAGGGCAAAAGTGGATCCCTGCCCTAGTACTGCCCCACCTTAAGCTTTTCCCAAGGAACTAACTGCCACACCTGCGAAAAGAGGAATGCTCTGGGACCAGGAACCCCCAATACAATGGATTTGGAAAGTGACTCAGAGCTAATATTTTCCATTCAGGATAATATAGGCTATGGGTTTGTTCTGGATGGCTTCTATTAGCTTAAGAAATGTACCATCTATGCCTTTTTTCTTAATGTTCTTATTGCACAACAATGCTGTATCTTGTCAAATGCTTTTTCTGTGTCAATTGAAAGGTTTATATGGTCTTTGTTTTGGCTTCTGTTTATGTGGTGAATAAAATTCATGAATTTGTGTATGTTGAACCAGTCTTGCATACCTGGAATGAAGCCCACCTGTTTGTGATGTATTATTTTTTTGATGTGTAGCTGAATTCTGTTGGTAAGATTTTAGTGAGTACATTATAGCAATATTCTTTAATGATTGGTGCCAACTTCAGAAATGGGGATACTTGCGTCCTTTGTCTTAGGAGGAGGGGAGGAGGAAGGGGAAAAAGAAGAGGGGGAAGAAGACAAGGGAGAGAAGGCTTCCTGTGTGGCTGCATTAGGTCCCTTAACAGGTACAAGCTCTTCTTTGTAAAGTTGGTAGACTTCTTATGTTAAATGCTCTAATTCTGGACTTTTTTGGTTGGAAGGTGTTCTATTGCAATTTCAGTGTTTTATAACATCCATTTAGAACTGAATCAGAGGAGCATGCCCACTATTGCCACTACTATTTAACATAGAGCTGGAAGTACTAGCTAATTCAATCACAGAAGAGAAAGCTATCAAGGATATCCAAATGGAAAGACTTTGCTAAACGACACGATTTTATACTTTGAAAATCCCAAGGACTCATCCATGAGACTCCTGATCAAGAAATACAGTGATCAAGAAATACAGTAACATCTCAGAAGGTAAAATAAATGTCCTCTAATCAGTTGCCTTCATATATGTCAACAACAGTCAAGCTGAGAATCAAATCAAAGATCAATACCCTTCACAGTATAATCAAAGAAAATGAAATATATTCATGAAAGGGTGTGAAAGAACTCTATAGAGAGAACTTTAAAACACTGAGTAAAGAAATTGAAGAGGATGTTAACATATGGAAGAATATACTATGCTCATTGCTCAGAAGAATCAATGAGTTTGTACTATTAAAAATGATCTACAGATTCGGTGCAATGCCCATTAGAATATCTACGTCATACTTCACAGATCTTGAAAAAATAGTTCTTCATTTCATATGAAACCAGAAAATACCCTGAATAACTAATGCAATTCTATGAAATTAAAGCAAATCTAAGGGTATCACTTTATCAGACCTCAGATTCCACCACAAGTCTACAGTGATTAAAAGAGTGTGATACTAGCTAACGATAGAGACATAGATCTAATACAGCCCTTTTCTTTTTTTTTTTAATCATAACTGTGTATATTAATACAATAATGGGGTAACATACACTGTTTTTATATGCCATCTGAATTATTTTCATCATGCTGGTTAACATAGCCTTCCTGGCATTTTCTTAGTTATTGTGTTAAGATATTTATATTCTACATTTACTAAATTTCACATGTACCCTTGTAAGATGCACCACAGGTGTAATCCCACCAATCACTATCCCTCTGCCCATTCTCCCCCGTCCCTCCCCTTCTTCTCCCCCTTCCCCATACTCTTAGGTTATAACTGGGTTATAGCTTTCATGTGAAAGCCATAAATTAGTTTTATAATAGGGCTGAGTACATTGGATACTTTTTCTTCCATTCTTGAGATACTTTACTAAGAAGAAATGTTCCAGCTCCATCCATGTAAACATGAAAGAGGTAAAGTCTCCATCTTTCCTTAAGGCTGCATAATATTCCATGATGTACATATACCACAATTTATCAATCCATTTATGGATTGATGGGCACTTAGGCTTTTTCCATGACTTAGCAATTATGAATTGGGCTGCAATAAATATTCTGGTACAAATATCTTTGTTGTAATGTGATTTTTGGTCTTCTGGGTATATACCTAGTAGAGGAATTATAGGATTGAATGGCAGGTCTATTTTTAGATGTCTAAGTGTTCTCCAAACATCTTTTCAAAAGGAATGTATTAATTTTTCCCACCAGAAGTGTAGAAGTGTTCCCTTTTCTCCACATCCATGCCAACATCTCTGGTCTTGGGATTTTGTGATATGGGCTAATCTGACTGAAGTTAGATGATATCTCAAAGTAATTTTGATTTGCATTTCTCTGATGATTAAAGATCATGAGCATTTTTTCATGTCTGTAGGCCGTGTGCCTGTCTTCTTCAGAGAAGTTTCTCTTCAAGTCCCTTGCCCAGCCTGAGATGGGATCACTTGTTCTTTTCCTGCTTATATGTTTGAGTTCTCTGTGGATTCTGGTTATTAAACCTTTGTCGAAGACATAACCTGCAAATATATTCTCCCATTCTTAAGGCTATTTGCTTGCTTTACTTACTGAGTTCTTGGCTGTGCAGAAGCTTTTTAGTTTGATCAGGTCCCAATAGTGTATTTTTGAAGCTACTTCAATTGCCCGGGGGGGTCCTCCTCATAAATATTCGCCCAGACAGATTTCTTCAAGAGTTTTCCCTGCACTTTCTTCTAGTATTTTTATAGTTTTCTGTCTTAAGTTTAAGTCTTTAATCCAGTGAGAGTCTATCTTCGTTACTGGTGAAAGGTGTGGGTCCGGTTTCAGTCTTCTACAGCTTGCAAGTCCGTTCACCTAGCATCATTTGTTAAATAGGGAATCTTTTCCCCACTGAATGTTTTTAATTGGCTTGTCAAAGATCAACTAATGGTAAGTAGCTGGGTTCATCTCTTGGTTCTCTGTTCTGTTCCATACATCTACCTCTCTGTTTTTGTGCCAGTACCATGCTGTTTTGATCACTATTGATTTATAGTATAGTCTGAGGTCTGGTACCATGATTCCTCCTGCTTTGTTTTTATTTCTGAGTAATGTCTTTTCTATTTGAGGTTTTTATAGACCAATATCACTAATGAATATAGACGTAAAATATTCAACAAGATCCTAACAAACAGAATCCAGCAACACATCAAACATATTATACATCATGACCAAGTTGGTTTTATCCCAGGGTCTCAAGGCTGGTTCAATATATGTAAATCTATAAATATAATTCAGCACATAAACAAATTAAAAAACAAAGACCATGTGATTCACTCAATTGATGCAGAAAAAGCTTTTGATAATATCCAGCATCCCTTCATGATCACAACACTTAAGAAAATTGGTATAGATGGGACATTTCTTAAACTGATAGAGGCCATCTATAGCAAACCCACAGCCAATATTGTATTGAATGGAGTTAAATTGAAATCATTTCTACTCAGATCAGGAACCAGACAAGGTTGTCCACTGTCTCCACTGCTCTTTAACATTGTAGTGGAAGTTTTAGCCGTCACAATTTGGGAAGAAAAAGCTATCAAGGGTATCCATATAGGGTCAGAAGAGATCAAACTTTCACTCTTCACAGATGATATGATTGTATATCTTGAAAACACCAGGGATTCTACTACAAAACTCTTAGAAAGTGATCAAGGAATACAGCAGTGTCTCAGGTTATAAAATCAACATTCATAAATCGGTAGCCTTTATATATACCAACAACAGTCAAGCTGAAAAAGTAGTTAAGGACTCTATTCCATTCACAGTAGTGCCAAAGAAGATGAAATATTTAGGAGTTTATCTAACAAAGGACGTGAAAGATCTCTATAAAGAGAGATCTTATATGAAACTCTAAGAAAAGAAATAGCTGAAAATGTTAACAAATGGAAAAACATACCATGCTCATGGTTGGGAAGAATCAACATTGTTAAAATTTCCATACTACCCAAAGCAATATACAATTTTAATGCAATCCCTATTAAAGCTCCACTGTCATACTTTAAAGATCTTGAAAAAATAATACTTCGTTTTATATGGAATCAGAATACAGCCCTTTTGAAGGGAAGAAGTAGGAGAATCCTCCAAACCCTAAAAGTAGACCTTCCGTTTAACCCCACAAACCCATTACTAGGTATCTATCCAGAAAAGAAAATCATTTTACCATAAGGACTTTAACACTCAAATGTTTGCAACAGTCCAATTCACAATCACAAAGGTGTAGAAACAACCCAAGTGCCCATTAAATCATGCCTGGTTCAATAAACTGTGGTTTATATATATCATGGAATACTCTTTAGTCATAAACAAGATGGAAAATTTTCATCTTTTGTATTTACTTGGATGGATTTGGAAAACATTCTCCTAGCAAAGTATCACAACAATGGAAAAGGAAGCATCTTATGTACTCAATACTATGCTGAAACTAGTAGATCAAATACTACAGGCCCAAATATGAGAAAAACACAATGAAATTTAGAAGAGGTGAGGGTGAAAGGAGGAGTGGAGGACAGAGTGCTCAGTAAGGTCCCACATAATGGTATACTGTCGGGGTATATGGTGTACTTCCTGGCTAAAGGATTCATTGCAATTAGGACTTTACCTTACAAACACAAACATTGTAACCTAATCATATGTACCCTCATGTTACTCTGATATAAAAAAGAGCTAAATTTCATGTCATTAACTATGTATCAGAGTAGTTCCCTGGTAACAGCTGAACCACAAGGAGCTCCCCACATAGAAATATAAAACAGAACTCCAGACCATTTCCAGAAACTTTTCCCACAGCAAGGGGGCCTGATGGTGTCTATGACAAATTTATCTTGTTCTGTAAACCAGTATCTTGCTCTTGCTCAGTAAACCTATCTTTCTTTTTCTCAATGTATCTTGTTTCATGCTTGTCTATCTTCGGTGCATCTGGTCAATTCTTCAGCCCTGCACACAGCAAGATTCCCAAGAATGAAAAGAGACAACTGCCTGAATCCCAACAGAAAGACTTATATTCCCTAAATTTATAGTGTATCTTGAGATACAGTACATAATTGTAAAATTATTTTAGGGATGTAGTTATAAAATCTGATTTATTTCTCAATTTTATACCCCACCTCTCTTTTAAATCAATGGTGTCAACATCTTAGATATCAGAAAAAAGTTATATAAATTATTTATTTTTAGCCTATTTTATCCCAGAGTCATTGTTATCATTTTCTTCAAAGATTTGTTAATCCCATTTCTATCTTTCTTGGAGTGAAGAGCAGTGATTTTGTGTAACCCTACATGGTCATTCTTTTCATTTCTATCTACTGGTTGCTTCATAACCAGATTTTTCCTTACAGTATCTTACTCAGGACAGACAATAGCAACTAATCCATATTTTTAACTCTGTTTTCTAACTTTTTTGTTTCTGTTGCAACTCCTATCTGAGTGAGTAACAGTCTTATCTCCTACTTAGGATAAATTACAGTATTACTAGATATTTTTTCCATTGACTGGCCAGATAATCATCACTCTATCCTTCAAAAATAATTTCATCAAATGTCTCTCAAATAATAACCCACATGTTATTGTTTTTGAGAGTGGTGGCACCTTTTGGTATAAATTTCTATATCACTTGTACTCATATTTTCTATGACAGAACCTAATTTCATTAGATTCTTGGGAATTTGGATGGAGTTTTCTGTATTCTGTATTATAATGATCTCTTTTGACGTCTTTCTTCCTACCCCATATTCAGTAGAGGACAGAAAATACCAAGGCAGAAGAAGGAATTAGTTATGCCCACAAATAAAAGACTATATTCCCCAAGTAAATGTCTTTTGGTTGAGGCTCTTATAGAAAGTTAAGCTGAAATGAAAGAATGCAAACTCAGAGGTTAAAAAAATGAACATTTTTTTTATAATAAAAATACCAAATATAGTACTGATTTCACAAAATGACTCATCAACATCTTGAGGTTTTTTTTTACAAGTATAAACACCAGATTTCATCCTAGATCAAATAAATTACACTTGTCGAATGCAGTACCCTGGAATTTGCATCCTATCCAACTCTTTATTTTACGAAAAGGATGTTCCATTGACTATGGTTCTTTATATTATCACTTGTAACATAAACTGGTAATATTGACTATGGTTCTTTACATTACCACTTGTTTGGTAATATAAAGACCCACATAAAATGCATGCTCAAATATTCTTAATTTAAAAATCATCAATTAATCATTACAATAGAATTCTAAATTTCACAAGTATAAATCATGAACTTCAATTGCTTTGTCAAATATTGTTACTTATTAAAATTCGGAACAAAATTTCAAGTTTCATTACAGACATCTGCCTCATACTTCATGATTACCGAGATTAGTTATTTTACAGCAACACATACATAATTTGTAGAAAACTAGTTTAAATAAATGTTTTCATTAGGCATTAATTTGACTGCACTGGTATCACTTTATTCATGTAACGTAAGTTCCTTGAAATCTAAAGTATTTGTGTTTAAAGTTAGATCTCTGCTCAGATGGGGTATCAGCATGAAACAGATGTCACAGTCAAATTAGAATAATTTAGGAAGAATTTAATAAAGATAATATTTATATAAATATGAACAGAGATAAGCAAATCTGAAAGAGGATACACTTCTACAGAGCATATAGCATAGAAGCTATTACCACTTCTAGGACTAAGGGAAAGAAGGGAAGAAGCAATTATCAAGATGATGAAGAAAAAGACACAGAAATGGCTACCTTATGAAGAGAAGTGGCCTTTCAATTATGGAATTCCATTAAACTAAGATAACACTGAATGAAGACCCAGAGGAATAAATTCCCTTCCTTCACTCTCCAACTTTTGCATGGTCTTTTGCTAGGGATCTCATAAATTATTAGCCAGAAAACAAGAAACTCATTGATGGAATATGTATAGACCCCCTCTTATAGGGCAGAAATGAATGGAGAAGAATAAGGAATAAATCTGAATGAGCAAATAGAACATATCCAGCAGAGTTTGAAAATAGATGAAATGAAAAATTAAAATTGGCTGGAAAGAAAATAAAGAATAGCTAAATATGTCAACTATTTAGTTTATATTTTGGTGACACCATTTGGCGACCATTGTTGATTACAACTATGGCAGAGCTGTCTTCAAAATTAACAAAAACTATAGTGTAATTGGTTTTTAATGCTGGAATCACATTCGCATTGAAATATCAATTACTTATGAAGTCTACTTGAAATATAGCTCTAGTAAAACAAAATTTCTTATTTGACAAAAATTTAAAAACACTATTTGGAGGAAAAGATTAATAGTAAAATTGTTAAATTTGCTGAAATCAACCAGTGTCTTATGTCCAGCATTAAAACAAAAAAATCTATCGTAGCATTCTTAAAAAATACATCAATTAAATGACTTAAAAATATCAAGTCAACTGCATGTATAAACAAACATGTTATTGTTCTAAAATTTTCTTTCTCAGAATTTTATACGAAATAAAATCTGATTTGTTTTTATGTCTATGAATGAGACTTAAATGGTATATTAGTCAGCTTAGAATTCCACACACACACACACACACACACAAAATACCACAGAGTAGATGGGTTCCTATAGTTCTCAAATCCAAGATCTAAAACCAGATGGAAAATTAGAAGTCCAAGATCAAGGTGCCAAGAGCATTGGTTTCTAGCAAGGGTGCCCTTCCTTGTTTGCAGATGACCTCCTTCTCACTGTATTGTTACATGGTTTCTTCCAAGCACGCAGGAAAGAAAATACTCTGGTGTCTCTTCCTCTTCTACCAAGACACTAATTCTATTGATAAAGGGCCCCACCCTAATAATTTCATTTATGCTTAATTACATCTGTAAAGCCTCTGTTTTATAGGATTAAATGTCTACATCAAGAAAATAGAAAGTTTAAAAATTAATATTCCAACAACCTACCCCAAGGAACTAGAAAAGCAAGAAGAAACTCTGAATTATCATAAGAAATGAAAAAATAAAAAATCCACAAAGTGTCAAAAGAAAGGTTTATTCAGAAAGATAAATAAAATTAATAAATGGCTAACTAGACTAAGCAAAAAATGAACAGGACAAATTGAACAAAATATAAAATAAAAAGGCACAGCCCAGGACCACAGACAAAATCTAACAAATGTAAAAGTAACTAATACCAACTCTTCTGAAACTGTCCCAAAACTCAAGGAGGAGAAATTCTGCCAACTCATCTTAAGAAGCTAGTATCATCCTAATATCAAAACCAGATAAGAAAACAGCAACAAGAAAGTAAACTGTGGACTAATATCCCTGATGAACATAAACACAGAAATTCTTAACAAAACGCTAGCACGCAAATCCAATAACATGAAAAATATAATACACCTTGATCAAGTAAGTTTTATATCAAGCATGCAAGTATGATCCACCATAAGCAAATCAAGAAATCTGATGTAACACATAAACAGAATTAAAAAAAAATCAGATAATCATTTCCATAAAGATATAAAAAGTATTTGATAAAATTCATTACACCTTCATCTAAGAACCATCAATATACTACACTTGGAAAAATGCATTAAAGTAAAAGAGCTGTATGTGACAAACTCACATCTAACATCATACGAAAAGAAAAGTTGAAAACATTTCTACTAAGAATTGGAGCAAGATAAAGATGCCCACATTTGCCATTCCTATTAATATAGTACTGGAAGTCCTAGGCAGAGCTATCTAGCAAATGAGGGAAATAAAGGGCATCCAAATTGGAAAAGAGGGAGTAAAATTATCCCTCTTTGTTGATTATGTGAATTTATATCTAGAAAACTCTAAAGAGTTCACCCAAAACAATTTATTTGATAAAGGAACTCAATGAAGTTGCAGAATACAAAATCACCTACAAAAATGAAAAGGGTTGCTATACACCAATAACAACCTAGTTGAGAAAGAAATCAAGAATTCTATCTAATTTACAATAGCCAGAAAAAAATTTCCTAAGGATAAATTTAACTAAAGAAATAAAAGATCTTTAAAAATAAAACTACAAGTGCTGATGCAATTATATATGATACACAAATGAAAAAAAAAATAAAACACCTCACGCTCAGGGAATAGATGACTTATATAAATAAAATGACCATATTGCCCAAGCAATGTATAGATTCAATGAAAAGTCTATTAAAACACTAGTGCCATTTTTCAAGGAATTAGAAAAAATTCTAATAGAACAAGAGAGAGCCCAAATAGCCAAATAAATTCTAAGCCAATAGAACAAGGATAGAAACATCACAATACCTATCATCAAATTTTAAGAATATAGTAATCAAAATTGTATGTCTTAGTATTGATGTGATGTAGAAATAGGCATAAAAATCAGTAGAACAGAAGGGAGAACCTGGAAATAAAACCTGCATCTACAGCAACTGATATGTAACAGAATTGACAAGAACACACACTGAGGGATGGGCACCTTTTCTATAAATGGTGCAGAGGAATCATATGTAGAAGATTAAAAATGAACCCTTATCTCTTACTATATACAAATATCAACTTAAAATGTCTTAAAAACATAAATGTAGGACTTACTGTTATAAAAATACTAGAAAACACTTTAGAGAAAATTGTGCTAGTCACCGAATTCATGATTAAGATGTCAAAAATACAGCCAACAAAAACAAGATTATACAAATAGGACTAAGTTAAACTAAAAAACTACACTTCAAAAAAGTTAACATAGTAATATGACAACCTACTAAATCAGAGAAAATATTTGCATACTACTCATCTTTTAGGTGTCTAATACCAGAATATGAGTAACTCATACAACTAAATAAAAAAAAGAAAATCAAATAACTCCATTAAAAATTAGGTAAATGTCTTAACACAATAACAAAGAAAATGCCATGAAGGCTATGTTAACCAGTTTGATAAAAATATTTCAAATTGGGCGGTGTCTATGGCTCAAAGGGGTAGGGCACTGGCCCCATATGCTGGAGGTGGCAGGTTCAAACCCAGCCCCGGCCAAAAACTGTAAAAAAAAAAAAAAAATATTTCAAATTGTATATAAAACCAGCACATTGTACCCCATGGTTGCATTAATATACACATCTATGATTTAATAAAAAAAAATTTATCCTGCCTGTCCCCTCCTCAAAAAATAGCAAAAATATGAATAGACATTTTTCAAAAAAAAAATATACACTTGGTCATCTGTTTTATGAAAAAATTACTCAATATGACAAATTATCAGAGAAATGAAACTCAAACCACAATGAGATATTATATTACCCCCATCATAATGGCCTTTATTATTAGTAAAAAAGCAAAAACGAAAAACAAATCACAGATGTTGATAAGGATGCAGAAAAAGGGGAACTTTTCCTTAGTTTGAGTGGGAATATAAATTAGTACAACCCCTGTAGAAAACAATTGGAGATTTCTCAAAGAACTCAGAATAGGGCTACCATTGACCCAGCAATCTCACTACTGAGTGCCTACCCAAAGGATAAGAAATCAATATATCAAAAATATCTATATTCATAGGTTTATCACAGCATATTCACAAAAACGAAGATGTTGAATCAACCTAAGTGTCCATCCATGTATGAATGGATGGGGAAAAAATGACACATATACAGAATGTGATATTATTTAACCCTAACAAAGAATAAAATAAGGTCTTTGCAGAAATAAGGATGGGACTCGAAGTGATTATTTTAAGTGAAACGAATCAAGCACAGAAAGACAAAATTGCATTTTTTTTACTAATAGGAAGGAGCTAAAATATTTATGCATGAATGTAGAGAATGAAATGATAGTGAAGATTTGGAGGGTATAGGGTAAGGGAAGAGAGATGATGAGAAATTGGATATGGTTTACATTATTCAGATGTTGTATGCCCTATAAGCCCTGCCTAGATTACTACATAATCTATACATAAAAAAATTACATACGTGCCCCATAGATTTGTACAAGTAAGAATAAATAAAGTTGTTCACAATAATGTGTATATTTAAAAGTATAAAAATTAGATATATCTGACACATCCTTGTGAATATTGCATATTTAAAGAGGTTTCTGTTTTAGACATCTACCCAATTGAGAAATTGGCTTTATTTCTCAATTTGAATACCATTATACAAGTATATCTTTTTTTCCTATAACTACTTAATTTAGTTTCAAGTCTGGCTATGAGAAATATAATGCTTGGGTGTACTTCTCTGGACACTTTACTAGTGTATGTAAACAAGAATTTCAGATATGTGCGAAAGTGAATATATAAATATTATTAATGCATATGCATTGATTTAGAGGTTAGAAATTCAAATTTACAAGACACAATCGTATCAGTTGAATCTTCTAAATGATTATACAAAGTTTTATCTTCAAATCAGATTATAAAAGTTTTGTTGTATTCCTCTGTCTCCAACACTGGACATTATTATTCTTCATCTTTCATTTCAATCTTATTCCTGTGACATGATTTAATTTTGATATTTCAGATGAGGGGGCTATCATTTTAATATGATAATGATAAAAAAGATAATGATAAAAAAGACCAGAGTTAATCATACTAAAATGCAGTCGATTGATTTTTATGAATGATTGAACACTAGTTATAATTTAGACACTGTGGTAATTAGTATGTTTCATTATTTGTTTAGACACCACTCCTATGTCTCCATCTCTAAGCCAGAACTCGTAAGATATATACTAGTACATTGAAATAATACAGAATGAATGAAATATCTAACAATACAAAAATGGTTCACTTTGTGCATATTCTAATACAACAAAAAAATTAGTTGGTTTTTGAGAAATAGAAAACAATTTAAAAATAAAAGTAAAGTACAATATCAGTATTGTAAAATGTGCACAAAAGCATGAGAAAATACCTTGTACAATGCACAAAAAGATGAATAAAATGGTTAGGAGTCGGGGGAAGTGAGCAGGAATGTTTCACTCTCTTACCCTCTAAATTTAAGCATTGCTTGATTTAGAGCAGTACTTAAGGAAACAGATGCTAGCGACAGACTAGTTGAGTTCAAATAATTATTCTGACATTTACTCAGTAAAGCTGGAAAGTTACTTAAATTAATTATGCCACATTGTCCTTATTTTTTAATTGATTGTTATGTGAGTATCTGATACTTTGTGAGAATAATATAAGTGTATAAACATCTTAAATTAATTAAAGTAAATGAATTATGTATGTGAATATGCATGTACAAATGTATGTACATGCATTTATGTGAAAATTTTCTATAAGGAAAACATCTTAATGAGTAATATACAATTCTAACTTTGTAGATTGTCAGACTTAATTATAAAGCAAAGTCCAACTTTTGATTGGCAAAAAGAAAAAAGAAACTGCACTGAAACTGAGAACTTTTAGTAGTTAGTCAACCGAAGCTGACCAAAAGCAAATCATCTGACAATACTGTGAGTAATCACTGAGAATATATAGGTAAGACACTTGATCCACTTTATTCACTTGATTTTTTATTACCTTATAAAACAAGATCTATATTGTCTATTTCAAAATGCATTTATTAAAAATCATAATAATATAATAATATACAGCTTTGTTGTAGATTAAAATTACTCACTTTTTTCCAAAGGTGCTTGAATATTTTTCAAAAACAATAAAGAATATTGATTTCTAACTAAAATATAATCATTGGTGCTACCTGTAGAAAAGTATAACTCTTACATTTTTCTTTAAAGGTGAACTACTATTTAATTAGCAATGCATTCTTAGATCCCAAACTGTGGGAATAGATATCTACAAAGTCTCTGTGTAATAGCTCTGACAACTATTCTTATCTTCAGCTACATCAGATCCCTGCCTTTACTCTAATATACATAATTGTACCCTTGCCAGCCTTAAATAACCTAGAATAGAAATATATTTTGCTTGGGTATTAATCATTTTATCTTCAAGGCTTTAGATAATTCTCCTAGATAAATAAATAAAATTAAGTAGGAATTTTTGACTTCTCTTAGCAGAAAAGTCAGTGCTTAGAGTATGGAAAAAAACTTGCATAGGTCTTATTGGTATCTTTAGAAGGAAAAAAATATAAAGTTTATTTTCAGCTCTTTCTCGCTCTGTCTTTTCCTCTCTCTCTTTCTCTTAATCATTTAGCTCATTTTTTGAATGAGGTATTCAAATAGATACATTTAAAATTATTTAAAAATTATATTATAAAAAATTTTAAAAAATTATATTATAATTTTCTCTTTTCTTATATAATGCAAAGTTACACATTATAGGTAAATCAAGACTTATTTATTTTTGTACCAGGAATGGCATTTTGTTGTTAATAGTATACTAATTCTTAATAATGAATTTGATTTCCCCAAATTGATGAGGAAATTGCTGATTATATGAGGTTTCCATATTTAGTAAAATGAATATTAATACTGTAAAATGATGAATTGCTAATATGGGACATTGAGCTTGCAATCAACTATAAAATATACCTCTTATAAAAGACAAGAATTTATAGTGATAATTTTAGAGCTCAATTCCAATTATAATGTCGTGTATAACAAAGGGATGGGAAATTCAACAGACCTTCAGAATAAGAAATAATGATTTTTCTTTAAAAATGCTTATCATTATTTTGGAGAAATAATTAAACTGTGTGATCATTATCAACATTTTATTTTAATTTGTATTTCAGAAAGAGAGGAAAATAAATATATATCTGCTTGTTGGTGCAAGAAAAACATATTGAAAAGTGTTATTGTGATATTAAATTTATAGAAGTTAATATATATGTGTGTTGGTACAAGAAAAACATATTGAGAAATATTATTGAAATACTAAATTTATAGAAGTTATTTTTGTTCATAATACTAAACAGCTAAGAAATATGTTAAATTTAGCTCCATTTCTGTGAAGATGTATTGAGGGTTTTTTATTGTTTTTCTGTAACAGTAACCAAGTATCAATCCTTAGATTTAATTCTGTTTACATATATTAGAAACACAATTATAATAGCCAGAGGGAATCATCTCTTTTAACTGACATTATGGAAACATTCAAAATAATGCTATCTACCCAACATATGATATATACAACTAGATATTAAATAAATTCAATATAATAAAAAAATCTTTCTATCAGACAATGTAGACTTAAATATTTTATATATCAAATGTTTAAAATAGAGACAAAGTATTTATGACAAAGGTTTAATATTTCTGATATTTATATGAAGTAGAGTTCTATAAACTTTTGTTCCTACCCTGTGTCTGATCTTTAGCCATGTGTCCCAGCCCAATTATTGTTGTAGCAACCGAGACTTTGTTGTCTGCCATGGTTTTATTGGATAGTACTCCACCAAAAACTAACCCAGATATTTTGTTGCCTCCCAAACCAAAGCTTCTTGTTGATCTGGAGGCATGAAATACCTCAACTCATATTCTTTTTTTTTTTTTTTTGGCCGGGGCTGGGTTTGAACCCGCCACCTCCGGCATATGGGACCGGCGCCCTACCCGCTGAGCCACAGGAGCCGCCCTCAACTCATATTCTTAAGTAACTTAAATTTCCGTTCAGTTAAAACCAAAGCATGCCAATCTTTGACCAATGGGATTCAGGAGCCAGCACATAGAGAGATATTTCATCTCATTTAGATCTTTGTTGGGATGTACCCATTTACCATTTCTCAGAAAGTTTCATGAAATGAAGTAGTCAGTATATTTGGGGGGTGTTTTGTTTCTTTTTATTTCAAAATATTTAGGGAACACATGTTTTTGGTTACACGGATCACTTTTGTAAAGCTTGAGTCATGGTTATAGGTGTGCCTATCAGCCAAATATTGTTCATTTTACCCATTAGATAGTATAGCATCCCTCCCTTTCTCTCCCTCCTCCCCTGCTTGATTTCCACTGGGATTTGCTTCCTTCTGTGCACATGTGTGTTTATCAATTCATTCTAATTGAATAATGAGGACATAATTGTATTTGTGTTTTCATTCTTGAGGTACTTGACTTAGGAGAATGGTCTCCAGCCCCATTCAAATTGTCGCAAAAGGCTTTAACTCATCCTTTTATGGCTGAGTGATACTTCGTGGTATACATATAACTTATTTTATTAATGCACTCATGAGTTGATGGACACAAGGATTGATTTCACTTCTTTGCAATGGTGGATTTTGCTACAATAAACATTCAAGTGCCAGTGCCTTTTGGATGAAAATACTTCTTCTATGTAGATACCCAGTAGTGGAGCTCCTGGATAAAATGGTCGGTCTACTTTTAGTTTTTTTAGGACTCTCCATCCTGTTTTCCATAGAGGTTGCACTAATTTGCAGTTCTACCGAAACTGTATTATCATTCCTGTCTCTCTGCTTCTTGCCGGAATCTGTTGTTTTTGTAATTTTTAATAAAAGTCAGTCTAACAGAGGTAATATGTTATATCATTGTGGTTTTAATTTTTTTTATTTCAAATTAATATATGGATACACGCAATTAGGTTATATTGTTTGCTGATGTTAGGTATGTCCAAGTTGTAGTTGATCCCTTCCCTCCAGAGGTGTGCTATCGGAAAACTGATAAACCAAAATCATGCACTGGAAAAAATAATCTCTATTTAATAAATGATGTGGGAGAGCTGGTTAGCTATATGTAAAAGACTGAAACTGGACCTGCACCTTTCATCGCTTACAAACATTAACTCATACTGGAGAAAATATTTAAATCTAAAACACAAAAAGATAAAAACTTTAGGGAAAAAGTGTGGGAAAAACTTTTGACAATAGCAGCCTCGAAAAGTATTTTCTGAAAAAAGAATCCCTTGGCACTAAAAATAAATAAATGGGACATGATCAAGCTAAAAAGCTTCTGCACAGCTAAGGGCACCACAACTAAAGCAAATAGACAACCTTCAGAATTAGCAGAAGATATTGGCATGTTACAAATCTGATAAAGAGCTAATGACCAGAATCTACAGGTAACTAAAACTAACCAATAGCAAACAACTCCACTTATCAATGGACAAGAAACATGAACAGAACTTTCTCCCAATACATGAAAAAATCCTTACTGTCCCTAATTATCAGAGAAATGCAAATCAAACCACTTTGAGATATTGCCTAACCCTAGTAGGAATAGTCCAAATTACAAAGTCTCTAAGCTGCAAATGCTAGTGTGGGTATAAAGAGATGGGAACACTTATGCATTCTTGGTGAGTCTGCAAACTAATACCTTTTTGGAAAGAAGTATGGAGAATCCTCAAAGAGCTGAAAGTAGATCTTCCATTTGATCCATCAATCCCATCCAGAAGAAAAAAAAATCATTTTACCATGAGGATATTTACTTTACTGCAGCTCAGTTCACAGTGGCCAACATGTGGAAACAGCCCAAGTGCTCATCAATTCATGAATGGATACATAAACTACCGTATATTTATACCATACAATACTTTTCAGCCATAAAGAAAGATGGAGACTTTGCATCATTTGTATTTGCCTGGATGAATTTGGAAAACAAAGTATCACAAGAGTGGAAAAACAGCATCTAATATACTCATATATATATATATAAAACTAGCAGATAAACAATTACATACCCACACAAGAACAACAACAACAACAACAAAAATGCAATTAAAGTAGAGGGAAGGGGGATGAAGGAGGTGGGAGTGGGGAGAAGGAATGCAGGAGGGGGTTTGGTAAGTTCTCACCTAATGGGCACAATATAGGTATATGGCATTGTGATTTTAATTTGAATTTCCTTGATGATTTGTGACATTAAGCATGTTTTCATATGTTTATTAGCCAATTGTCAATCTTCTTTTGAAAACTTTCTGTTCATGTCTTTTGCCAACTTTTTAATGGGGTTGTTCATTTTGTACTTGCTGGTTTGCTTTAGTTTTTCATAGGTTTCAGTTATTAGCCTTTTATCATATGTGTAGCTTGTGAGTATTTTCTCCTATTCGGTAGGTAATCTATTTGCTCTGTTGGTAATTTCCTTACTGTGCAGAAAGAAGCTTTTTGGTTTAAGAAAATCCCACTTATTTATTTGTATTGTTGCTGTGATTGGGATTTTTTTCATAAATTTTTTTACCTAGACATACCATCATACTAGAAAACCCCAAAGACCCCACCCAAAGACTCTTGGAATTGATAAATAAATTCAGCAAAGTCTCGTATACAAAATCATTATACACAAATTGGTAGCATTTATATACCAATAACAGTCAAGATGGGTGTGAAATCAAAGACTCAGTATCATTCACAATAAAGTACCCAGAAATATACTTTGCCAGGGGAGGTGAAAATCTCTACAAAAAGAGCTATAAAACACTGAGAACAGAAGTCAAAGAGAACATAAACAAATGAGAGCCTTACCTTGCCCACAGATTGACATAATCAACATTCTTAAAACGTCCATACTACTCAAAGTGATTAGTGTTACTTTGCCTGTGTGCATTATTATATATACTGTATATTTATGTACTTCCAACTTAAGGAAATTATTCCTAGACAGACCTCAGGGCTTAGCCTTCAGAACCTTAAGGAAACAATCCCAAACTCAAAATGCTGCTTACAAACAGGGGTGATTAATCATTTTTGTGTGTGCATCATGGGATCCTTTGACAGCCTGGTGAAACTTATTGACCCCTTCTGGGAATAAGTAGTGAAAGGTTAATAAAGTAAAGACATGTAAGATTATTTAAGAAAATCATTTTTATTTAAATGTACTTCACAAAGTGTTAAAAAAAAAAAGTGAATTAAGGGGGTGGAAATGTATATGTTTAATAAGATCTGTGGTTATTCTTTTTTTTTTTTTATTTTACTTCTCATTTATTGCTTAGTACAATTTCTTTTTTTTTTCTTTTTTTTTTATTAAATCATAGTTGTGTACATTGATATGATCATGGGGCATCATTCACTAACTTCACAGACCGTTTACCAAGTTTCACATATACCCTTGTAAGATGCACCGCTGGTGTAATCCCACCAATTCCCTTCCCTCTACACACCTCCCCCCTCCCTCCCCTCCCTTTCCTCCTTCCCCCTATTCTTAGGTTGTAACTGGGTTATAGCTTTCATGTGCAAACCCTAAATTAGTTTCATAGTAGGGCTGAGTACATTGGGTACTTTTTCTTCCATTCTTGAGATACTTTACTAAGAAGAATATTCTAAGGACTATTTTTATTTCGAAGTAAAGATGACTCATCATGACTCTAAATGATATTTCAACTTATTAGTACAAGAATTCATAATATCTGAATTATAGGCCCTGACAAAAGTTTCATAAAACACAGTTTTTAGGATATTGGTTGAGATTATTTTCCTGTGTTCTCATCACAATGGTAGCTTCAACTACTTTGTAGTTAACTGAAAACACCACAGATTACTTCTTATTAAATCTCAATTATTACCAAAGATGGAAGCAGCACCACTAAGCTATGCTTTCCCATTTTCTCATTCTTATGTCTTCTCTTTGAACCTTCTATTTGCAACCAAGATTTCTTTTATTCTTCTCACTTGGACTCCTATGTCTCACTTTCTGAAATATTCAGACCTGCATCTCTTCATTAAATGCTGTATATGTTTCTATAGCTTTGCTGAAAACTGATATCTTGGAAGAAGTGAGTGGTAATTAGACACCTTGTGTTTCCTATGCATTGCTTGGTTCCTTAGGGCCTATGTCACTGAGCTCTATCAACCTTAACTTTTTTACTAATGTGATATCAACACTATTTCACTAGTGAAAGGATATTTCAAAGCAGTAAACTGAATATGTAGACTCTCTTGTTAATATCTTTATCTCTTAAGGACACTCAATATCTAATAAAATTAACTTGATTTCTCCTCGAATGTTGCATAGTAATGCAAAGAAAGTAACATTCACATTGTCAAATAAGAGTTGTCTATTATAGAATTCTTTGACTCTGAGGTTCAGTATGGAGTCATCAATTAACTACTTCTTATTATTTTTTCCCATTTTTTACCTTATCAAAGAATAGACAACTAATATTTATAAATAAAGATAAAAGATAATTTCAAAAAGTAGATCATGCCAAATATTATAGACAATAGAAAAAGAAGAAATACTTCAAAATCATTCTACTTAATCTGGATACACCTGATATTAAAATTAGAAAAAATATATTATTATAAAGGGGAAATTATAAACATAATTCACTTATAAATGAAGATGCAGTATCCTATATCCTAACAACATATTAACAAGTTGAAGTAAAAATTAATGTTTAAGTAATGTACTTTTAGTCAAAATCGAATCCAATTTATGTGAGAATTAGTCACTTGGTCCATTTTTTATTCCAACACTATTTCTCTTTATTCCTGATCTCGAGGAATGGAGCCCTTATCTAACAGATAACTCAGTCATAGTCTGACTTAGTCTTTTTGTCCCATTATAATAAAATACTTGAGATTGGCTAATTTGTAAAAAACAGAAATCTATTTTTTGCTGATCTAGAGGCTTGTAGTGTTCTCTCATGGTAGAAGGTGGCAGAACAAAAGAGACAAAACCTGCATGAAGCCTCTTTTTTAAGGACCTTAATCCAATTCATGAAGGAGATACTCTTAGGTCATAATCATTGTTTTAAATTCCTCCCTTTACTTAATACTACCGCACTGGCAATACTTGAATTTTGGAGGGGGAATGCATTCGGACCATAGCAGTCCTTATGTTTAAGACATATGTACAATCAAGTTCTGTTAATTTTATGTATGAATATCTCTTTATTTTTAGTTTGTTGGAAATAAAAAGTTTTTAATGTACACCTGTTAAAAATGCACAAGATACTTTGATGTTAAGATGCAAAATCATATCCTTTGATAAAACTTTTAACACAGTATTTATTCTCTATTATGTTCTCTGTCTCATATTTCATTGAAAGTGGTTAATTTCTAAATATATTGTCATACATTTTTCTTCATGTTGTACAAGTACTTCTATCTATACGATATAAATTTATAACACTTTCATATTACCATTATTTCAATTTCAATCATATCAATATTATTTTCCCTTCAATCCATAATTAGCAATGAAGGAATGGTCCTCTTTTTTCCTCACTAAATATGGCTTTCCTGAACCATGGCCATTACTCTTGACCAGGAGTGCTGCCGAGCGCTTTGAAGTTGATTCAGATCTGCCACTGAAGAGGCTGCTTTCTGAACATTTTTCCCTTAGGTAGAGTTTAGCTGACTGGGTCAAGGAGACCTTACTGAGCTCTGTGAGAAAGGTCCAAACAAACAGACAAACAAAAAATTCAAGCAGCAGGCAACAAGATAAAGTTCTGTTGCTTAGCTGTTATCTTCAAACAGAACCAGCAAAGCAGTTAGAAAAACATCCCAGTAAACACAAACCACAGACACTCAGAAACATGTCTGGTTATGAAGGTCAGGGACACACACAGATAATACGATGCAGATGTTTAAAAAAATCAAATTTGTTTTATAACAATTAAAACACAATTTAATTATGGGGAAAATTTGGAAGAAATTCAGGAATTGTGCTTTTTAACCAAGGCAGATACTTGGAAACAGGTAATAACATACCAACGTAGATAAGGGAAATGAGAGAGGGGCAAAAACCCAATCTCAGGTAATTAGAAGTAGTTCCTGGTACTGTGGTACGAGGTCAGAGTGAAAGCAACTGAAAACAGATTTAATGAAAAACTAACCAGCTGTATCTCTGTGTGTTAATTCTTCTTTTGGAAGATTAATCACTGAATCTGGAGAAATATGAAAATATAGGTGACAATAAGTGCTCCAAAATTAAAAATTAGTATGACACAGAGTCAGGTAACCAAAAAACACATTGAAAATAATGATTTATTCTCCTTTCCAAAAGTTTATTTAAGCACTCTCTGATTATGGGCCAAGAAACACACACAAAATGTTCTTTATTTTTATGCAGCATATTCAATGCTGATCAATTTCTCTTCCAATTACATTCTAATAATTGTTTTCCTTTTTATCTCTAGAATCAAGGAGGGGCTTTATTTCCTTCTGGGCTTTGGTTTTTCATTCTGCCCAATATTTACATTTATAGGATAAATGTAGCATAATTCCATGAATTTACCAGAAAATAAACTTAGAACTATGTCAGCCAAAATTAATGAAGCAAAAATACTTTGATTAGTAAAAGAGAATTTAGATGCAGAAGATTGCTGGAATAAAACTGTGTTGTTGATATTCATTTTATCACTCTAATCTGTAGTCACTCAGTGAAACAAATGCTAAAATAGGTACTAATCAGGCTTCTAAGAAAAATATAAAAATATTGATTTTGCCAAGGATGAAATGTTATCCATCATAATATTATTACTCAGGAGAGTTACTTGACAACTTTAATGTGGTATTCATATTTTAGATGGTCATATGAGAAGGCCCAAAGGGGAATGGAATCTGAACATTGAAAGCTTGAATCTAGACTGTCAGGAACCAGCCCCAACTGTGCCATGGGTTCCCTCTCAGTGGCTTGGCAGAAATGAGAGGATGAAGGAAAAATGAAGACAAAAGAAAGTTTGAGAAGTAGCTGAGCCAGGAGATTACAGGCCCTTCTTCATGAGGCTTCTGTACATAGCAGTTTGTCCCAAGCTAGTTCTGTTTTTATTTCATGCACCATTGTTTTAATCATAAATCTTATGAGGGAAAGGCAAACAACCTGATATGGGTCTTGCTGTGCTTGCATTTTTCTAACTAAACTATCTCTTTAACTAACTACATTACTTAGATAAATTTACTTTTTACTTTTATTGCTCTAAGATATTTATGCTCTTTACACAAACAGAACACAGAACTATGAAAACAGTCCGAAAGCAGGACGTGAAAGAAGACCCCAATTAGGCCAACACACAAATCACAGGAGTGACAATTAAACCTCATGAAACTTGTTGCCCAGACAGACACTTCTGGTCATACTAAGGTGAAGAAGAAAAGAGATATTTTCTCTTCTTATCTGGTCCAGAGCTAATCTTGCCTTCTTTAACAAAGTTTAAATATTCTGTATCCCCTAACTCCACAAAAGTATTCCCTCTCCCAGCGTGAGTAGCACTGTCCACCCCAATGAGCCTCCCCTACTTAGTGACCTCCAAGGCCAAGGCTGTGGTAGAGTAGCACTGGGGAAGGGGTGAAATTTCAGTAAGACTCTCATTGGGTTTTAAAGGCACCAGACATCCCACAGCTCATTTCACACTGGGTTTAGGATTCTTCAAACTCACTTCTCTTCTGTTTCTGTTTTCCTTTGCCCATCCTCTGCAAACATTTTCTTTTTTTTTTTTTATTGTTGGGGATTAATTGAGGGTACAAGAAACCAGGTTACACCGATGGCAGTAGTTAGGCAAAGTCCCTCTTGCAATCGTGTCTTGCCCCAAAAAGGTCTGGCAGACACCAAGGCTACAATCATTTTCTTAATTTAATTCCTAGCCTGCTTGTAACTAATGCTTGAATATTGGTTTTAAGCTTATTAACCATTATTACTAGCAATGCAAACACATCAAAATATGACTCTTCTCTTAAGTACTCCCACATACCCCCACACTAGTCCTGGCGGGTAATAGACTTGTTTGTTTTTTTGTTGTTTGTTTGCTTTTGGAGTCATCTCATTCAAAAAGCAGGGTGAGAAAAAATCACCTCCTCAGTAAGGTGTTTAAACATGTTTTAAACAGATTAATTTAAGCAGTGTTTACACCTATGCCTGCAATGAAGTTTGTGCTCAAATAAACATTAGCTATCATCGTTTAACATGATATCATTCATAATATCTGAATGAATTTTGATAAAAAAGCTGTATTGGGAGATTATTAGTCTATATACACTGGGAACTGAGTTGCTAGCTTAAATCTGAAATGTTAGTCTTTACATTTTGACAGCCATGGTCATAAAATTAAAATGCTGTTGGCTACAAGTAACAGAAAGCCTAAAACAAATTTAACGAGGGTAAACAATAAAATAAGGTATCATTCTACATAGCTGTGGACAGGAGAGCAACCCAATTTTCTCTTCTCTTTCTCTCTCTGGTCTTTTCATTACTACAGAATTTTCTCCTAAGGTGATTCCCATCATTGACCTAACATGTCAGGCAGAGAAACTGGATCCTGAATCCTAGCTTACATTCAAAGGGGAATAGTGAAACCAGTTTCTTCTCAAACATGGATTTGGAGTCCTTGTCTTCAATCTGGTTTATTCCTATTCACTATTTTCATGTGCAAATTGGCTTCATCATCTGCATTAATCCCAGGAAGTGAGGATCGAAGGACTGCAGAAGATTCATTAGATTTAGGCCGTTGTGTAGCTGAGGAAAAAAATGCAAAATCCCCCATCACACAAAAAGCAATATTGTCCTAGTTGAAGTGCTCAAACTTTTTTTTTGTAAAAGAGATTAAACAAATCCCAACAGGTAACTACAAGGTATAAGAGATGTGCCTCGGTATTTTCTTGAGGCAACTGGATTAAACCAGCCCTGACTGCTTTAGAAATGCTTTCACTGTCCTATAATACCCTTTACTAATTGCAATGCTAAAATCCTGTCTTGGGAAAAATTGTGTCATTAACATAACATGAGTTATATAAAGGCACATTATAATTGTACTGTGTATGCTTAGTTTGTTTCAATATAATATGTGATAACCCAATAACAGGCTCTGTGTCATCACTCACTGGGAAGGCATTTAAAGCACCACCACAGATAGCAGCACTGATCTTACCCTCCAGGGGACTCATGTCCCTCTCAGAAATGAGTTTGTTGTGTACAGAACCTTTTATAAGCTCATCTAACTTGTCAAGCAGCCTTTCCTATGTCATTCTTTGGTCTCTTGCCTCTATCTCAGTTTGGAGGAAAGTGTTTCTATATTGTCCCAGGATTTTCTCAGAACAGTGGCAGTCTGCCAGAGATCACAATAGAATCAGCATTCATCAGAACCAAAGTAGGGAAGAGCAAACGCTAATCAAACAAAACATTGTCCACTGCTGTAACAGACTCTTTAAGTGCATCTTACTGATTTTATTCTGCATAGAATATAGCATTAGCCAGGAAATATGCAACAACAGAGTAAAGTGTTGCTAATATAAAGAAACTTCTATCCAGAAATATCTCTCCCTCACCCTACTACTGCATAGTTGTTTTGTTTTGTTTTTTAACTAAGTGACAGGCTGTTATATGTAACCATGACAAATGTGTATTTATGCATAAAGGATTGATAAAAATAAAATTTCCCCTAAATATATTTTCATTAGAAGAACATGCACAAAGGAAGAGACTGTGAAGTTTCAGTTATATCTAAAGGTTGGTGTGTTTAAAAAGAGAGAGAGAGAGAGAAGGATGAAGGTCTAGAATAGAAATTTCTCTTGTTTGCTAATTTTTGCCAGTACTGGCATTTGTAGAACCTATACTTATTTTAGAGTGAAATAGTTTTTACTTAACATTCCTTCCTGATTTCTTTCTAAGGAATAAATTCGTGAGAAAAGAACAAGGAAGGGAAAATAAAGTGGGCCAAATATAGAACTGCACATAGAGCAGTGCTATTTAGATACCATCAGTGTTTGACTTTCTTATAATTATTTTACCTATCTTTTCTTTCATTGTGTAGGTATGTGATCACAGCTCAAATATATTTTACAGGACAATATGATATTTCCTTGTATGTTGCTGGTCAGCTTGAGGATAGATGTAATATATATTTAGGATTTCTTTAGAACATATTTAACAGAAGTTTTTATTTCATTTGTTTGTCTTTTTGCTCAAATAATTCTTGTTCTCTGTTAAATTGAAACATCTACAACCATAAAGGTGAAGAGGGGGAAAATTCCAGTGGCAGTATATACAATGGATGCTTAATAGTAATTCTTTATTTTAATGCTTAAATGTGCACAAAGAGCAGACATTTTAAAATGCTGAATTATTTGAAGTATTTAGTTATAGAATATTTCATATTTCTTAAATAAAAAGATAACAATGAAGAATTCAAAAAGCACCTCCCAACTGCACTTGTTTTTTTTTTGCATATGATTATGCATTTAGTTCCATTTGCAATAATGTATCTACTAGGTTGAGTCTGAATTAGTTGAGGTCAGGATTTGTCCCTTTTTTAAATATTGGAGAAACAAATTATATTTTCTGTAGGAATGCTGCTATGAATTTGTTGTCTGCTTACTAATCATGGGACTTACGTATCCTCTACTTCATCCTTCCTCGAGTTTATTGATTACTCTATTGACTTTTCTATTTTCAGCCTGTCTGTTCTTTCAGACTACTTTGCACCATTAACAGAATACACCATTTATTTTTTATTCCTCTGCTCAATATCCACTTTTGAATTAGGCTTTGAAATACAGCAAATGCTTATCATTAAAATAAATATTTTAAACTTTGCAATGGAATTAATTCCCACTTGCTTTTCTAAATTGAACAAAATGTGATCTGTTTCAAAGTAAATAATAATACCCAAAGTAGCAAATAGCTCCTTCATTAAAGCAGATGAAAATATAATATGTAGATAAAATCATCTTTTTATTTGATTTATATTTAAAATTTGAAAATAAGACCTTAAGTTCCATAAAAATATTTTTAATGGTAGGATTTAATTTTTATGATATAACATGTGACCAAGAAATTTTAAAAAAAATATGACATATTTCATAATTTATCATTTGTAGCTTTGTACAGTATAAGGGTAAAAATGAAAATTTTCTCCTAAATAGTTTCTAGGTATTACAATTGTACAGAAATAAAGATGACACAGTTTAATGACTCTGTTTTTTTTAAGATGATATTTTATGTATGATTAAAAACATGAAAGTTGGTTCTACGTGCAGATTATCAGACTGTCTTTCATAAAATCTAAAATCTTAACATAGCTATGGATAGTCCCAATTATAAATCAAAATATATGTGTAAATTGCATACATGGATCATATCATGGCATAATTGTATACTCTCCTTAAAGAACTAACCAAAGCCCATTTTGTAAATTGGAGATACAGATTTCTAAACAGAGCAAATCTCTAAAGCAATGACTTTGAAAGAGATCTGCCTTCCCTCAGTACACTCAGCCATAAGTTTCAAAGTGGCAAGCAGACCTACAGAAGTTAATAGTAACAACAGCCTAATTCCGTAAAGGAACAATATTTCTTAACTCAGGTTTTGTTAAATAATAAACTACATATGGGCAAAGATTTTTTATTTTTGCTTTGCTTTTTTTTTTTATTTTTTTGCTCTGTGTTTAATTTACACCTTTTAAAACCAGTACTTGAATGTGGTCTGTTCAACTCAATACTTGTTGCACTAAAGAAACAAATATGTAAATTTAGTGGAGATAATTCTTTGCTCTTCAGCTCAGGCTTTCTTCTGCTTTATGCAGTGAAGAAAATTTAGAGATTTTGAAGAGTTTTTAGGCATTTTCCTCCCAATGGTCTGTGATATTGTAAAGCCAGTGACATACTTTGTCTTAAGGATTGGATACGTACACTTAGAATAAAAAACTAATGGTCTCTCCTTATAGACAATTTTTGAAACCTACTGTGGATGTAATAGTTTTGAAGGCAAAGTTTAACTCTGCAAAATCCCAAAGTTTAATGCACATACATATTTTAAAAAGTAAATTCCGTATCAAAAATACTTAGATAGATAAGAGCAAAAACTTGAAAGTTGGGGTTAAAATATACTGAAGATCCAAAACCTTAAAGTAAACCTACTAAATATCAAAACCTGAAAAAAAGGAGCTAAGAGATCATGTTATAGACTAAAAATAGGGATATTATTAAAAGTTATTTTAGAGTTAATCCCCTTCCAAATTTCTAAGAACTGGCAGGGAAATGATCTGAAGAGTCTGTACCAACTGGACTCTTGAGAAAGGGTCCAATTCCCTAACCTCTGAGCCAAATCCACAAGTTACTGGTGAATGAGAAGTAAGTAGTAGTTAGGAATTAGAGCTCAGAGTGCCCAAAGAAGTCCTACATTCAACATATTGACAGACAGGAAGGGTAAAAATGTGGATGGTATTGCACAAGGAGATCTTATCCCTCCAGGGCAGCCTTTGGCGTCCAAAACAATTTATTGAACTAGAGGAGGTTTCTCAAAATCTTCTGATGTCCTCTAGAGAAATAGAGATTAGATCAAACAGAGCTCCCCAAATATTCTGTCATAAAGATAAGTCCATGGTAGGGTAAGTGGAGCTGGCTTCCTGAGGACACAGTAGGTCTACAGTTTTAGTAATCAATGCAGTGCATAGACTTGAAGACTAACATGTAAGTCATCCCACTCGGGGGTCAGTAGAGATAGAGAATAATTATGAGACTGCTCACTCATTTCCATCTTGAAATAAGGAATATATATAAATCCACAAAGCCCAGGGAGAAACATAAGACAAGGTGAAGGTAGAGAAAACTAAGAACAACTTGGTATTAAACAAGTGGTTATGATGAAAGGAACTCAGTTCCAAATGACGTAACATCATTTTCTTTTAATGGAGAATACTAACTGTCTTTCAATTAATAAAATATGAATCAAAAATTTATACTTAGTTACAGAGGTATAAATATACCCCAAATTTTACACTCATTAAATTTATATGCCAGGTGCGGTGGCTAATACCTGTAATCCCAACTCTTAGGAAGCCGAGGAGTGTGGATTTCCTGAGCTCACAGGTTCAAGATCAACCTGAGCCAGAACAAGACTCCATCTCTAAAAATGGCTGGGCATGTGGCAAGTACCCGTACTTCAGTTACTTGGGAGACTGAAGCAAGAGAATCGTTTAAGCCCAGGAGTTTAAAGTTGCTGTGAGTTAAGATGCCTACGGCACTCTACCAAGGATGACAAAGTGAGACTTTGTCTAAAAAAAAAAAAACAAAAAAAACCTTATAATATGTTGTTAAAAACTCTGTAAGTATTGGGTGAGAAACCTACAACCCCCTGTTTTTAAGAGAGGGTATCACATGAATACAGCATAATTTACTCTGATGTTAGGTAAGTAGGTGTAATTTATGCTCATAAAAGCAAGTGTATAAAAACTGATAGGTATAGGGAGATGGCATGCTATTTAAACATTGAATGAGTACGTATGAAATGTCTTCATTTCAGCCCTTTCCTTTAATATTATAGGAAAGATAATCATATTTCCAATTGTCTGTTATAGATCCACAGTGATATTCTCTTGATTTGGTTCGAGAGGTCAGGACTAAAGATACCTTGGTATACACATAATATTAATGAGGTAAGAGCATGCAGAATACTTCTTGGCATCCTGAGAATCAATGATCTTGTGCTATGAACACCAACCTATTCTAATAGTGTTCACCCAAAAGTGAATCTAACTGATAAACTAAATTTTTTAAAATACATTAATTTAACAAAAAAGTATGCACACATACATTCACACACACAAATATTCTATTTGTGTGGATATGTAAAATATATACATAAAAAAATATTTTTCTAGGCTTTTTTTCTAAGTCTATATGAACTATTTTAATCCTCATAACAAGCCAAGATGAGAACATAATGCATAGACGCTTAAGTGGTTAGCCTAAGTTTACAGAGCTCGTAAATAGAGTATCTGGGACTAGAATCTGACATTTGGGATGGGATTTTTTTATGCTGCCAATAAAATTAAGAACATCCCTTCCTCTTTAAGACTATAACTGGAGTTACCACGAGGCTACCACCAGCCTCCTATTAGACTGGCCCTCCCAAACAGCAAAACAATTAGGTTATCATGTCTTTTTCTAGTATGTTTTAATGTGTCTTGTGAAATCCATGTAACCTAATTTTCTCCAAGATTGCTTTGAATGCATTATGCATTTGTAATGTCTTTGTTCTATCTGATATATGTTCCTGAAAAAGATTGTCAAGATACCTTTCCCGAAAAAAATTGTCGAAATTTTCACTAACCTGATTTCTTCAGCTAAATGCACACGTTAATAAATCAGTAGCACGTGTCACCGTACATGATGTTTTGGATTGCAAATCTAAACACATCTCAGAACTGCAGTTTTAAATGACCTAAGCTATAATTGTGCTCGTCTTCAGTCACATTTTTGATAAAGATAACTATTTTTCATTAATATTTAATCAAAATAAAAGATCATTCAATACATGCACTCTCTGTTGTAATGGATTTGGGAATAGTTTTGAAATTCACATTCTTTATTCTTTTAGTTTTGTTTGAAAAAAATTACTGCTTGCCTTCTCTAGTAAGAGTATTTTGCTCTTGCACCAATTAATTCATTCTATTTTGCTTATTTCACTTTTCTACGTATTTCACTTTTCTATCACCTTTAGTGGTAATAGTAATACTATGGTTAATACAGTTTAAAATTTCGGAAACCATATTCTCTAATTCTGCACTGATATATTTCTATCTTATAGTAATATAATTAATTGTGCAATTAATATATGAATAAATAAATGAGAATATAAATAATGCATTTTATAAAAATGTTACTTTATCCATTTTTATATATTTGTAAAATTAAATGTGAGGTTCTACTAATTAAATAGTTACAATATTTTTTCCTTCTAAATGCCCCTATAGAATTGTTTACTTTTATTGGCTTTCTCGTTTTTCCTTGCATTGGATGTTTTAATTTCATTTTTAACGTACTCGCTGTTCCTGTGTCTGACTCATGGGCTGGTCTTTTCTTGAAATCTGACAGGTGAGTCCATACTCAACATTCAGACATCAGCCTTCTACTTTTCCTTGTTTGCTTTGGCAATATAACCTAATTCCACTGTAGCAGGTTATATTTTCTAAAGATATCAACAATAACTTCCATTGCAATGTGAAATTTTCTTTTTCTCATCATGAAGTAGAATCTAATTTTGTCCTTTAGTCTTGTCAAGTTCATGCCTGCTTGGACTCATACAATAGTGCAGAAGAAACCGGTGCATATTCTAAAGCTAAGTCAGAAAGGCTATTAGCTTCCACTTTGTTCCTTTGGACATTCATTCTGAGGAAAGCTAGCTGTCATGTAAGAAGTCCAACTCCCCTGAGAGTACTATGCTGAAGAGGACTTGGGAGTTTAACATTATCAGCTATATCCAGCCTTCCAGTCTTCTTTGCCCATACATAAAAAATGTGGAAGAATCAAGGAATCCCCAATAATAAAAAAAAAAAGTGGAAGAAATTACACTGTACCATTCAGACTACCCAACTACCCTGTTTCCCCGAAAATAAGACAGTGTCTTATTTTAAGGTGTGCTCTCAAAGATGCGCTAGGTCTTATTTTCAGGGGACGTCTTATCTTTCCAGTAAGTAGGTCTTATTTTCGGAGGATGTCTTATTTTGGGGAAAACAGGGTAGTAGTGGAGTACCACTGAGAAACTGCAGCTATGTTGACGAGGGGAAAAATCTTGGGCTTCCATTTTATCTTAAATAAATTTCTTTCTTCTCAAACCCTGGTCAGATTTTTGGCCCACAGAATCTTTGAAAAGAATTAAGTTGTTTTTGCTGAATCCATTCAGTTTGAAGCTGTTCTTACTACCCAAGAATATTAACTTAAAATCTGCATGTTCTCTAATTTCATTTTTACAGACAAACTTTTAATAATTTACTATTCCCATCTCGTTTTTTAAAAAGTTTTTCTGACTTTCAAACTCTGTATTCTAAACACTAATTAGGGACTCCACACATTAACAAAATAATTGGTAGTCTCTCCTTATATTGTGCTTGAAAAATAGTTAACAAAACAAACATTGCAATATATTTATTTGGTTTTAGAAATAAAGATATTTGGGAGAAAACAAGAATCAGAATGAATACTTACTCAGTAGCATCACAGTTGCATGGAAAAAAAAAAGCAGTGCTGCCTAAATATTCAATTGAAAAAATAAACCGACTATATTAATGTGAGTCTAGACATAATGGAGGAAGGGTATTTGAATTACAGAGAATTACACAGATGTATATGTAGGATATCAGGAGCAGATTTATGTCAGAGTTATGAGTTATAACATTAATTCATAAAGAGTGGTACAATAGGAATAGGAGTCAGGAATAGGAACAGAGAAAGAGAGAGAGAAAGTGAGAGAGAAACACTTGATCATGGATATCATGGAATATTACACTGTTTTTGTAAATATCCGAGAGTCCTACATGATTACAGTAATAGATCAATGCTTCTGAAATGATTGGTAATTAAGAATCATTGTCTATCCCCTCAAATTAGAGGACTAATGTTTGTATAAAATAAAAGTATAATTACTAACCACATAAGAGTATATTGATATGTGAAATACAAACCCCTAATTTTTATTAGTCCATAAACTATTCTATCAAATTGATATAAAATTTCAAAATTCATATTTTATCGATATATAATAAGTATGCCTTCATATTTCCAATCTAAATATTTATGTAAACCTATAACTTTTGGACTAGAATTAGTCCTTGAACTGCACTTTGATTAGCACTAAAAGAAGGGTTCAAAGTGCAGCCTGGTGAATTACTAAGATGCCATTTCAATTTTTCAGTTGAAAAACACAGACATATTAATCTAGTTTATAATAACTAGAAATGAAGAGGGGAAGGATGATACAAGAATTTTTAAAGAGCTAATATGCTCATGTTTTGGGTACTCTCAAGCTAAATCAAGAACAATCCTGAACTTCAAGTCTTACAGGACTGAACCAAAGTTATCTCTGTTGCTGATGTTTACTGGGAATATTCAAAGACATCAGGGCATAAATTTACGTTTTAAAGTCAGAATACATTAGGGGGATAAGTAGAAGCTCTGAAACTATTGCTGGTTTCATCTATTACTCATGGGTCATGCGACCTCATGCAAATAACATAACATTTCCATTTTCATTTTTTTATTCGATAAAATAATAGCAATCAGAAATGCTTAATTTACCAACAGCCTCTTAATAGCCTCAACTAAGTATTCTCAGATCAAACTCAAAGTAACGTTAATGAATACCATTACACATATACATCAGAATTAAAGTCTACCGTTTAACAACAATTTCTGTTAATGATGCTACAATATCTATAAAAATAAGCTCCAAGGTTAGTTTATTTTTATAATATACATTTAATAATTAACTCTAAATTTTGCTGCTAAAATTAGCTTTTCTACATTTTATTTATTTCCTACTTTTATTTCTAAAGTCATTGTTCTAATTCAGGCACTCTCATCAAACATAATGGTTTCCTAACATACAGGCAAATATATTCTGTTTCAGTGTATAAAAAAATTAAGAAATTAATTATTTAATATAGTTAAAATAAGACTTTATTAGGATTTATAAAGAAAAACAATAAAGAATTGTTCTTTGAGGAAATCAAATACTTAATAGTAGCACAAAACAGACAAGAAAAATAAGTGGATAAATTGCTTTTCAAAGGTCAACTAAACTGACCTGTGTCTAGAGCTCTAGAATCCAGAAATGTATTATTCTAAAATAAAATTTGCATGCATTTTGCTATTGGTTCTCGTGCCACATACTCTCACGTGATAATGTATTGAGGGCCAGGTGTCTACCAGGACAGACAGCAGATTTTGCATCATAGAAAAGAAAGCTCAAAATTGTGAGACTCCGAGCTCAAGTATGGTGGCAGGTACATCTGCTCCTTATCCCCTCTTGAGCATATCCTCTCTCAGGAGGGGAAGAAAAGTTCTCTAAGTTATTAAAACCCTCAAATATAAATAAATGCTTCTTGGCTAGAGGGTAGAGTATTTCTAGTTTTATTGCCCTTACAATTTAAGCAAATGGCTCCAGGATAAATATGTTTTTAAATATCTCCAAATCAGTTATCTTTTAACTTCTGGGAGATATTTGTCATTTAATAATACATCCTGATCCACTAGGAAATCACCAAAAATATGGAGCATTTTCTCTTAATAGGGAGAATAACAATATTATAATAACATATTGCACATTACTGAGTCCTTCTAATGTAATCTACATTCTATTTCTAATATATACTTCATTTATTTTCACAACAGGCTTATAAATAATTATTGTTTTCTTTTTACCCAGAATTAAACTGCAAGTAGCAGAGATTCAATAGTTCTTGCAACTCATAAATTAATAAATCATTATGTTAAAATTCAATCTCAGTTTTACTGATATCAAAACCTGTGATGTTCAAAATAACAATATATATCGTATTAACTTTGAAGTCTAAGACCATTTACATTGCCTTTTTGGAAATTACGAAAATGGGACTATTAGGAAAAATAAGATAACATTCAGACGGTCTAAGGAAACAATTCCTTAATCAAGATAACATAGTTTCATTATAAAAGTTATTTAAATGATCTGATATTATTTCCTGATTAGCAATTATTAATTTTTACCATTTATATGACACATTATTTACATTTAAACCACTCCTCGTAACTTGAAAAATAATATGCTTAGCTCAATGTTTTGTTTTCAACAATTTTTATTTCAAAGAAGACCCCTAATAAGAGGCACTATCTGAAGAGCACAAGGTAAGCTGCTATATTATTTTCCAAATGTCAGCTGTGTTGTGTTTGAGAAATCACCTGCTCCTGTGGAATTTCTTTTTAAACATATCTCCCTCCCCTTTATTATACTTCTAATACACTTATAGCATTAAGGTAACTGTTGAGTAATAATCATTCAAATTGCATTTCATTATTATGGATATCAAGCAAGAGTTATCATCAAAGGCTTGAAAAACCATTTTCCTAAAATGATGCCAATCTTTGTCAGAAAAGATTACATTGAAATAACAAGTAAAGTTTGCTATAAGTGTATACAAAAAGTAAATTTCAGTAGCTTTTTTCTTTGGTTTTTCAAATATTCTATTTCATAGGTTGCATTAATTTATTAGACAATATATTTTATTTTCAAACAAATAGAAATTGTCTACCTTGTACATATAACATTAAAGTAGGAGAAGATCAAAACAATTTTTTAATGTATTTACCAAACCCACTATTTCACTATCAAACTCAGATGCTCCAGAACATGAATTGCAGATCATTAATTCACATTTAGGTGCACCGATGGCTCAGAGCCTTCAGCCTCATGCTTAGCAACACACTAGGTGTGAAATATTACAACACAATTCACAACTTGTCATGTCTTATTGCTTAATTAGGGATGTTTATGATCTTGTTATTCATAGTCAGTCAGTAACAGATGACTTAAAAAAGAGACAAGGGACCATTATGTACAGAATAGCGTCATCATCATCACATAAACCTTCAGCTCAAAGTGTGGCTTAATTCAGTCTGGAAGGTAACTGAAGAAATAATGAGAATAAGTATCAAAAGAAAGTAGCACAGCACAAATGCTGTGTCTAGGAACAGAGCTGTGCGGCAATGCATATATATATTCTTGGATCCTATTATTGGACAAAAGATGATTTGGGGTTATTTACTAAGATTAGCGAAAACTTGGGTAGAATCCTGCAAAAAATCTACACATATTGGATAGGAAGAAATTAAATTAACTTAGCAACACAACATAATAAAGGATTTTGGACTCAATACATATATTTACACATTATTTTATTTTCTGTAGATAAGGCTAGTTTAACAATACTATACATGATATCATATAGGTAAGCTTATCTATAGTTTAATCAATTCTAATAGTTTGTGATCGTTTATTGAGGTCATAACTTTAATATGGTATTAATACTTATGTTATTTGACAATAATAACAATTCATTTTAGCACAAACACATATCATACAGGTATTATATAATCATCACAAATTTAGTGGCTTAAAACAACACATTTTCTTATCTCACAGTTTCCATAGAAAGAAACACAGGCACAGCTTAGCAAGGTCTTCTGCTCAAAGTCTCATGAGGCTATAGTCAAGATCTTTTTCAATTTGTTTTTAACGAATGTATCACCTGGAAAAGAAACCATGTCCACGTTCACTTAAGTTGTAGAAAAAAGTAATTTCTTTGAGGTTATATTACTGAAGTTTCCAGATTTTTAATGGAGTTTGGCTTGTGCTTATGCTCCGAAAGACCTTCCCGATGAATCTCTCCAGGTAGCTTACAATAAGGCTGTTCCCTTCCTCAAGGCTAGCAGGAGAATTTCTCAGATCTCTTAATGGTTCAAAGGAGTAGGGCACTGGCTCCATATGCCGGAGGTGGCGGGTTCAAACCCAGCCCTGGCCAAAAAAAAAAAAAGAAACTGCAAAAAAAAAAAATGAATGAGCTCTTATAACCTAGTTAAGGGAGTAACTTCTATCTCATTTGCCTTATCCTATTGGTTAGAAACTTGTCTTGGGTTCTGCCAGCACTCAAGGGAAGACAATTATAAAAAAGTGCAAAACAAAGGAATTGGTGGGGACACCCAGTCTCTTTTATTCACATTGCCTCATTATAATTTCCTAAGCCTTATAAAATAATAGCATCTCACTTTTACAGATAACAAAAATCAAAGTTCAAAGAGATTTAATTACTTTATCGTATTCACATAATTTGTATGCTGAATTACTGATATTGATATCCAAGAGCATTTACTTCAAAAGTCAATGTTCATTTGACCATACAGCTGATTTGCCACAAGGCTGGAGGGAGGACAGCTTCCAGGTCAGATGTATAATGCTGGGACTGTCAGAGTCCAAATGCAAAGAGATTCACCAAAGACTTCTACCTCTTCTCATCAGCCTCAGGATATATTTTCAGTTGTGGAACATAATCTAGGATGAAAACGAAATGCAAAAATCATAACCACAATTAATTTCCTGACTGAACAGTACAAACTACCACCCTGGATACACAGCTGAAGCATAGAAGCTGAACATTATAGAGAAACTATTAGTCAAAACATCCCTACCACTATGAATACTTCCACATGCTTAGAGACATGGATTAACAGGTACACGGACACGCTGACTTCCCTGAACAAATTGACATGTGAACTAATAGCTAAACATAAATCACTTCAGACCCTTCCACAACACCATAGGAACTTCTGACTACCCTGTCTCGGCATTTACCATGGGGAGCCAGCTAGGTAGTACTTATGTAAAACCTTCAGCTGGCCATTGTTTTAAGGGAAGATAATAGGTACCATAGCCCAATCAAGCAAATTGAAATGTGGTTATCAGGGATGCTTGATTTAAATCTTGATTTCAGGCAGGAGCAACAGGGCAACGTTTTGTAGTCAATGGATGAACTTAACTCTGTGTCATAAGTACACTCCTTTCATTTTACAGCTCTTTTGAGTGGAGTTTGGCCTGCCACTTACATGCTGGGAAAAGCATTATATCCTCATTTCTTTTTTCTTTTTCTTTTTTTTTTTTTTTTTATTGTTGGGGATTCATTGAGGGTACAATAAGCCAGGTTACACTGATTGCAATTGTTAGGTAAAGTCCCTCTTGCAATCATGTCTTTCCCCCATAAAGTGTGACACACACTAAGGCCCCACCCCTCTCCCTCCATCCCTCTTTCTGCTTTCCCCCCCATAACCTTAATTGTCATTAATTGTCCTCATATCAAAATTGAGTACATAGGATTCATGCTTCTCCATTCTTGTGATGCTTTACTAAGAATAATGTCTTCCACTTCCATCCAGGTTAATACAAAGGATGTAAAGTCTCCATTTTTTTTTAATGGCTGAATAGTATTCCATGGTATACATATACCACAGTTAATCCATTTCTGGGTTGGTGGGCATTTAGGCTGTTTCCACATTTTGGCGATTGTAAATTGAGCTGCAATAAACAGTCTAGTACAAGTGTCCTTATGATAAAAGGATTTTTTTCCTTCTGGGTAGATGCCCAGTAATGGGATTGCAGGATCAAATGGGAGGTCTAGCTTGAGTGCTTTGAGGTTTCTCCAAACCTCCTTCCAGAAAGGTTGTACTAGTTTGCAGTCCCACCAGCAGTGCAAAAGTGTTCCCTTCTCTCCACATCCACGCCAGCATATGCAGTTTTGAGATTTTGTGATGTGGGCCATTCTCACTGGGGTTAGATGATATCTCAGGGTTGTTTTGATTTGCATTTCTCTAATATATAGAGATGATGAACATTTTTTCATGTGTTTGTTAGCCATTCGTCTGTCATCTTTAGAGAAAGTTCTATTCATGTCTCTTGCCCATTGATATATGGGATTGTTGGCTTTTTTCATGTGGCTTAATTTGAGTTCTCTATAGATCCTAGTTATCAAGCTTTTGTCTGATTGAAAATATGCAAATATCCTTTCCCATTGTGTAGGTTGTCTCTTTGCTTTGGTTATTGTCTCCTTAGCTGTACAGAAGCTTTTCAGTTTAATGAAGTCCCATTTGTTTATTTTTGTTGTTGTTGCAATTGCCATGGCTGTCTTCTTCATGAAGTCTTTCCCCAGGCCAATATCTTCCAGTGTTTTTCCTATGCTTTCTTGGAGGATTTTTATTGTTTCATGCCTTAAATTTAAGTCCTTTATCCATCTTGAATCAATTTTTGTGAGTGGGGAAAGGTGTGGGTCCAGTTTCAGTCTTTTACATGTAGACATCCAGTTCTCCCAACACCATTTATTGAATAGGGAGTCTTTCCCCCAAGGTATGTTCTTGTTTGGTTTATCGAAGATTAGGTGGTTGTAAGATGTTAGTTTCATTTCTTGGTTTTCAATTCGATTCCAAGTGTCCATGTCTCTGTTTTTGTGCCAGTACCATGCTGTCTTGAGCACTATTCTAACCAAAAGCTGAGAGGAACAAGTAGACTGTCTGGGTTAAAGACCAGATAAGATCATTTTCCCCAGTCCTAAATAGGGAAATTCACAGGCTCCAGTCGGAATTATTCCCTAACATATGAGAGATCTAATCCTAAAATTAATATCCATTGATAAAAAATTAATTGACTAAGGTTGAATTTATTGCAAAGAAATGTTAAATTCTTAAAATGTCACAAGTGCTGAAAAAAGATGAGTCCATATGTTATATATCATACCAAGGTTAATTACGTTTAAGTATAATTAGATCTAAATTAGTTCCCATGATAAATACAGGTGCATATATTTGTTAAAATATAGTACTTAATATACTTGAAATTTAAAATAATTCAATTATATCAAAACAATTGAATTATATGGTAAAGAATATTATTTAAACTGGAGATATTGTTTTTTTCTACATTAGTATGGTTTTGAGATATAAAATACATATAACTGAAACACATAATAATGATTTAGTTTCTGAAAAGCTGAGATATTTGACTCTAGAATAGCGGTTCTCAACCTATGGGTTGTGACCCAGAGGAACTGTATTAAAGGGTCGCGACATTAGGAAGGTTGAGAACCACTGCTTTAGAATTTTACTGTGGACATACTACATTTCATACAAAAAATAAAGGAAATCAATATTTTCAATATTTCTTATATCTATGTGACTTCAGACTGATTTCATATCTGTTGGATACATTTTCATTTTTACATCTATACAGTAGTAGGTGAATATGTAATGATTCACCTTAGTTAAAAATTATTGGAGAAAAGTTCATTTTGAGACTTATATTCACAAGAGCACCTACAGAAAAATCTGTGAATTATAATAGAACAAAAAAGATCTTAAGCATGAGTTTTAGTAAAGTAGGTTTTGAAGATATGTATATATAAACAACTCATAGGGAGGCTGAGGTGGGAAGATCCCTTGAACCCAAGATTCAAGTATAGAACATAGTGAAATCCCCATCTCCAAATAATAATAATCATATTAAAATACATATTAAAGGAATCAGACCAAATCACACATAAATGTTCTATTTTAATCTAAATATCTACTGCAAATTTAGCTATTTTTGTATATATTTATGTATTGTGTACAACATTTTGATATATGGATAAATTGTTAAGCAAATAAGATAATTAATATACACATTACTTCACATACTCATTTTTTGTGTTGAAAACCACTTAAAATCCACTCGCTTAACAATTTTCAAATATACACTATATTAACTTAGTCATTATAATGCACAACAGAACTTGTGAACTTCTACCTCTTGCTTAACTGAAATTTTGTGTCTTAGAACCAACTTCCCCCCAATTTTCCTGTTCCCTCCCTCTGGTAAACACCGTTTTACTCTCTGTTTCTATGAATTTAACTATTTGAATAAAATAGATTTAGGTAGTTTTTATTATGTTGAGGAAAAGAGATCTTCATATTTATATGTTTATACTGGTGAAAATGTTATCTATTAGAACCCTCAAGTAGATAGTAGTTAAAATCACTACAAGTAAAGGTCTTTTTTCATTCATTAGCTGAGGAGCATAATTAACTGTTTCTGGACCACAAGGTCAAATATTATGTGTCAAGGTAGGGAGATATGGTTGAAAACCAAATTGCTCTGAAGTTTCCCCCCCCCCCCAAGACAGTCTTACTCTGTTGCCCTGGTTAGAATGCCATAACAGCATAGCTCACAGTAACCTCTAACTCCTGGCCTCAAGAAATCCTCTTGCCTTAGCCTCCTTGGTGGCTGGGACTACAGGTGCCCACCAATACTGGAAGCACAAGTGACCACCACAATGCTCTGCTAGGTTTGTTGGGCTTTGTTTTCTTTTTTTCTTTTTGCAGTTTTTGTCTGAGGCTGGGTTTGAAGCCTCCACCTTTGGCATATGGTGCCTGGTGCTGGCGCCCTGCCCCTTTGAGCCACAGGCACTGCCCAGTTTTTTTAAATTTTTAATATAGCTCAAGCTATCCACCTACTTTGGTCTCCCAGAATGCAGAGATTACATGCCTAGCCTGTTCTGAAGTTTTTGTAAAAGTAAGGAAAGCATTATTCTCTTGGCATTTTCTACTGAGTCTGCATTTGATTTCCTTAAGGTGTTTGAAATACAACTAGACACATTTACATAAAAATAAAGAGTCAGTGAGACACTAATTGTTCCTCTAAAATATTGAAGTAAATTGGCATTCTTTTTTAAAAATACCAGTTGTAAGAGGAAATGATTAGATGTAGTTACTTAGCTATTATTCATCCACTTATTCAATAAAGCTTTATTAATTGCCTTATAAGGGCTGGGGCTGTTGTATAATGTATATATAGTGGTGAATAAATCTCATATTTTCCCTTATGTTGAGCTAATTCTCCCACTTTTCTTAATTCCATTATTTTCTCTCTTATAAACGTTTTTTTGTGTATTTTATTTTTTGATTTAATATTTGTGCCATATTTACAAAGTTTTTTTGCCAATTTTTTGGTCTTATTCTCCTTTTTCTTTATTTCAAAATATTACTCATTTGGTTACATCATTTCTTTTGTATGTTTTAAGACAAAATTATAACTGTGCTTTTCACCCAGAAAGTGTGTGATATATGTGTTATATGAGAATTTACCCATTTCCTCCTTATCACTTCCCATCTACTTGAATTCCATTAAATTTTTCTTCCATATGTATACATTGAATGTTGGCCAACTAGTTCCAATACAGTATTGAGTATATTTTAATGTTTGTTTTTCCTTTCTTATAATACATCACTTAGAAAATGGTCTCAATTCCATCCAGGTTGTTACAAAAGATACTAGGTCATCATTTTTTGTATGCCTGAATAGTGTTCTATGGTATGTATACCACAGTTTATTAATCCATCCATATATTGATGAGCACTTGGGTTGTTTCCATGTCTTTGCAACTGTGAATTGCATTGATAGAAATATTTGAGTGAAATTGTCTCTATGATAAAATGACATTTTTGGGGGGTGGGGGGGTAAATACACAGTAGTGAGATTGAGATTTGTAGATCAAATGGTAGATACACTTTTAGTTCTTTGAGGTATATCCATACTACTTTCCCTAGTGGTTGTATTAGTTTCCAGTCTCACCAACAGTACCTAAGTGTTCCTTTCTCTCATTATTCATGCCAGCATATGTTGCTTTGGGACTTTTTGACATGCTCCATTCTCATACCCCAAAGCAATCACAGCAACAACAAAAGTAAACAAATAGGACCTAATCAAAGTAAAAATTTTCTTCACAGCCATGAACACAATCCATAGAGCAAATGACAACCTACAGAATAAGAGAAAATATTTGCATGCTATGCATCTTATAAAGGGCTTGATAACCAGAGTTTACAAAGAACTCAAGCAAATAACCAGAAGATTAAACAATCCCACTAAAAAGTGGGCAAAAGGCAGAACAAACTTTTTTAAAGTGAAGATAGACTAAGGGCCCACAAGCACATGACAAAGTGCCCAATGTCTTAGTTATCAGGGAAATGCAAATTAAAACCCCATTGAGATATAATTTTTATTCCCATTTAATATATCAGAAATACTAATTGAAGATTACCATTCATTTCTTAGCAATGCAACTATTGCATGTCAGCTGTGGGGGTCATATAAGTATATTTTATATCTCAGTGAATTTAATCTCTAATAATGTTTCACCTCAAGCCATATAGGTGAATAATTTTCTTTTTTTGCAGTTTTTTTTTTTTTCTTTTGGCCGGGGCTAGGTTTGAACCTGCCACCTCTGGCATATGGGGCCAGGGCCCTACTCCTTTGAGCTACAGGCACCACCGAGTGAATAATTTTCAAGTAGAAAAATTAGAATCATGAAAATGTTTTCTCTAAACTTTATAATTACTAACAGTTTCTCTTGTTGGGTTAAGCATTAAGTTAAAGCAATTACTTGGGAAGTTCAGATGAAAAATAACTATTCTTCCATATGTGGGAAAATAAGGATAGTAAAAAATTAAAACATCAGCTTTCAATGAACTAATCATAATATTTCTCTGCATTGATTAAACATACTTGGTAGTTTTTCAATATTTTAAATTACTATAATAGTAAATTTCATTATATATTAAGTTAGAAAACTCAGGACATACTCACAAGCACAATAACATACCATGTAAGAACAAACTACATTATTTTCCTTCAGTAATTTAATTATTTTTAAACTCAATGGAGATCTAATGTCAAAGTAGAGATGATTTATGTTATGTAAAAGATAAATACTGTTTTAAGATAAAAATTTTAATTATAACTAATTTTAAGGGAAAAAAGATCAATATCCCAATTTTTTATTGTACAATCACCTTAACTGTAAACATCAACAAGATCATTAAAAAATTCATCTCCAAAATTAATAATATACATGATATGCCCTTAACAACATCTTGTCACATTAGACTCAATGACTGAATTACAGCATCAGTTCCCTTATTGATTGAAAATGTCTTTAAATAAAAATTAATTTATTAAATTTTATTAATCTAATTAAAATAATTTTATTTTGCCATATTTTTCTCTTTTTTATTTCCATAATCATAACTTCTTTTTCTACATTTATAAATTATGTCACATGATTGTGACAGTAATATAAAATTTATGTTTTAGTCTGTTGAAGGAACTAAAAAATAGAGAATTCGAATTACTATCCTATGATCTTTTAGAGTTGTCAAACACATGACTTATATTACTTCAACTTTTTTTTGTTAAAAACAGGATCTCATTGCTTTGTCCAGGTTGGTCTTAACTTCTGGATTCTAGAAATCCTCAGACTTCAAGCAGTCCTCCTGACTCAGCTTCCCAGAGTGTTCCAACTACAGGCATGAGCCACTGCACTTGGCAAAACTCTTCTTATAATATAGCTTTATTTTTATACTTTTTGAAAAGCTAAGTTCTATTTATAATTTTAGTTTACCTATTGACAAGTTGTATTATATCATGCCCTTATAATAAGTGACTTTTAAATTTACACATTTATGTCAGAAGAGTTCTTGTAATCACCCTCCCAATACAACTTAATTATGGTCTTATATGAAAGAAAAAGGATGTCACTTATAAATATAAAATTAACTAAGATTGTTGTTGCAATTGCCATGGCAGTCTTCTTCATGAAATCTTTCCCCAGGCCAATATCTTCCAGTGTTTTTTCCTATGCTTTCTTTGAGGATTTTTATTGTTTCATGCCTTAAATGTAAGTCCTTTATCCATCTTGAATCAATTTTTGTGAGTGTGGAAAGGTGGGGGTCCAGTTTCAGTCTTTTACATGTGGATATCCAGTTCTCCCAACACCATTTATTGAATAGGGAGTCTTTCCCCCAAGGTATGTTCTTGTTTGGTTTATCGAAGATTAGGTGGTTGTAAAGATGTTAGTTTCATTTCTTGGTTTTCAATTCAATTCCAAGTGTCTATGTCTCTATTTTTGTGCCAGTACCATGCTGTCTTGACCACTATGGCTTTGTAGTACAGACTAAAATCTGGTATGCTAACCAATGGGACTTCATTAAACTGAAAAGCTTCTGTACAGCCAAGGAGACAACAACCAAAGCAAAGAGACAACCTACACAATGGTGTTGGTGTCGCTTGGCCGCCGACCAGCAGGGACGAACACACCAACACAGACAGCTTTCAGCAGGTTTATTATCGGGGGCAAGCAGCTTGTCTTGTCCGGGGAGAGCAGGATGGAAAAGCCCTAACCTTGTCCGGGGAGAGCAGGATGGAAAAGCTCTCTAACCTTGTCCGGGGAGAGCAGGATGGAAAAGCTCTCTCTAACCTTGTCCGGGGAGAGCAGGATGGAAAAGCCCTCTCTAACCTTGTTTACAGCACTCTGTATATATACTCTAGGACACTTCCTGTTGTCAGTTTCTTGACTTAGATATCTCTCCAATGAGCGCAAAGGGCACGGGGCGGCAAGGTTGTTGCCAGGGCGCAGCCTGCAAGCAGGTTTCCTAAAGTATGCCTCCGCCATCCTGTTTTTGTGCCTGATCGATACATTGTATAAGGGCCCTCCACAAATGGGAAAGGATATTTGCATATTTTCAATCAGACAAAAGCTTGATAACTAGGATCTATATAGAACTTAAATTAATCCATGTGAAAAAAGCCAACAATCCCATATATCAACGGGCAAGAGACATGAATAGAGCCTTCTCTAAAGAGACAGATGAATGGCTAACAAACATATGAAAAAAGGCTCATCATCCCTAACTATTAGAGAAATGTAAATCAAAACAACCCTGAGATACCATCTAACCCCAGAGAGAGTGGCCCACATTACAAAATCTCAAAACTGCAGACACTGGCATGGATGTGGAGAGAAGGGAACACTTTTACACTGCTGGTGGGACTGCAAACTAGTACAACCTTTCTGGAAGGAAGTATGGAGAAACCTCACAGCACTCAAGCTAGACCTCCCATTCGATCCTGCAATCCCATTACTGGGCATCTACCCAGAAGGAAAAAAATCCTTTTATCATAAGGACACTTGTACTAGACTGTTTATTGCAGCTCAATTTACAATTGCCAAAATGTGGAAACAGCCTAAATGCCCACCAACCCAGGAATGGATTAACAAGCTGTGGTATATGTACACCATGGAACACTATTCAGCTATTTTAAAAAAATGGAGACTTTATATCCTTTGTATTAAACTGGATGGAATTGGAAGACATTATTCTTAGTAAAGCATCACAAGAATGGAGAAGCATGAATCCTGTGTACTCAATTTTGATATGAGGCCAATTAATGACAATTAAGGTCATGGGGCAGGAAAAGCAGAGAGGGATGGAGGGAGGGGGTGGGGCCTTGGTGTGTGCCACACCTTCTGGGGGCAAGACATGATGCAAGAGGGACTTTATCTAACAAATGCAATCAGTGTAACCTGGCTTATTGTACCCTCAATGAATCCCCAACAATAAAAAAATAATAATAACTAAGATTTTTTCAATAAAAATTATTTTACAACTCAAAGTTTAATTTAATAGACATTTCTACAACACATTTTTTATTTTCATATTTAGAGGCGAATTAAAATAACAGACACTGGGATTTTTAACACAGTATAAAGAAAATTAATTATGTATCTCCAATTAAAAGCAACTAGAGTTCTACTTCCATTTACTTGCACGCCATGCAGAAACTCTACCCAATGTGTCCAATAAGCATAGAAAATTCATTAATGTTAAGGTTGGTCACCATCTCTGTTATCTTCTCCTATTGTGTTCTGTGGATTACTAAAAACTGCTGGAAATTATCTATTACAGACGTCTAACATCTAATACCATCATTTATAGAAAGTTAAATATTAAACAATATGTTAACAGATTAACCTAGAATTCTGTAAAACATTTCAGAAAATATTGAATTTAATGACTTTATGAACGATAATTTAATAAATCGTTTACCCTACATATTTTATTCTGAAAATAATTATTATGCCACACTAAAATGAGTCTTAAAAGCTCCCTGTTGTTCTAAGAAATATTAAAGTTTGCATATCTATGGGCAATTATTACATTTGCTCTACATACACAGAGATGGAAAAAATATTATTAATTCATATTTTCACTGTTCTTTACCCTGACATCTATGTGAAAATAGTATATTTTGTATTGAGAAGCACTTTGGACCTAGGAAAAGTTTATCTAAAATAAGAGATACAAGAATTACTGAGCCAATAAATGTGAGCTTTAAGGTCAATTTCTTATATAGAAATGCGTTATGTTTCATAAATTGTGCATAAACAGCTGTTTAAAGCTGTCTAAATACTGCTTTTGTAAAATACTTTTTATATTTTGAGGCAATCAGAACATAATATTTTAGACAAAAGCAACATTTTTATTTGAACAACTCACTTCCTGAAGAAATGGATTTAGGACTGTTATATAACTCCTATATTCAAGTGCAGGATTACTAAAATCCAACCAAAATTACAAATATCAAATATATATGAACAGGCCAAGAAAATCACTAGTGATTTCAAACTTTGGGATAGTGCAGGTCTATAAATATTTATAGCCAACTATTTTAAATTGCACACAAACTTTATGGACACCCTGTATAGTAAGGTACACATATATATGGTCAGTTAAATTGTACCAATCTAAATCAACAGAAAATGACAAGTATTCAAGAAAAGGTATCAGAACAACGTGCTATTTGTTAAAAAAAAACAGTGTATGTAAAGAAAAATGGTGTACCTTTGACAATACCTCACATTATAAAAGTATACAAATAGGTTCAGAAAATATTAAACGCTCATTCATAAAACAAATACCAAAAAAAATTGATAAATAGGACTTCATCCAAACTAGAGCCCACTTAATAGAAACCACTATTAAGAACTTGAAAGCTTCGATTAAGAGAAAATATTTAATATATATCTACATAAACATACATGGTGTGAGAGGACATATTAATATTTCTACAAATTAATGATGTGATAAATAGCACAGTTTTTAATAGGCAAAATACGGCAGACACTTTGCAAAAGACTATGTATTGAAATCCAATAAATACTTTAAAAGGTGCTCAATATTGTTGCTCAACAAAGAAATACAAATTAGAACTACAATGAGATAGCACTTCATAGCCACTGGGAAGTTTATAATTAAAATGCCAAAATATTGGAGAGGATGAAGATAACTGGAACTCTCACATTTTGTGGGTAGGGAACAAAGTGGTAGAGCCATTTTGGAAATTTCTTAACAGTTTCTTGAAAATGATAGATAAGCACATATTTTATACTACTCTGTGCAAGCCAGTAATTGCCCCATGTATTTGCCTAAGAGACATGAAAGCATGTCCACTATGAGACTTATACAAATATTACTGAGGCAGTTTTATTCATGAGAACAAAAAACTAGAAACAATGCAACTGTCTATCAACAGAAGAATGGGTAACAAATTATTGCATATCAATTCAATGAAATCATACACAACAAAAAACTAACGTAATATAATTAAATGATATCAATGACTATCAGGAATATTATTTTAAGCAAAAGAAACAGATATAAAAGAACACATACCAAGTAATTTAATTCAAATGAACTCTAAGGACAGGCAAGATTAATTTATGTAGATAGAAATAAGAACACTCATTAAATCAGAAGCCTCACAAAATGGCATACTAAAAGGAATACATAAATTTCTAAAGTGATGGACTTGTCTATGTCTTTACTGGGGTGTTGATAAGTGTATATTTGTCAAAACTCATCAAATCGTACATTTACAAACTGTGTAAAGTATGGTGGCAGATAAAGTGAGATCGCTGTTTTCTAGTCAAATATCCATGTCAGTTATGCTACAACTGGAGACAGAGTTGTATGTTTGCATCAGCTCCCTGGACCCTCATGTTGCATAGAAACACTATGGAGTGGCAGAAATGGACAAGCACACAATATGGTTTTGTTATAGCTGAGGAATCTGAGCTTAGGAAACCCTTAATTTTATAGGGCTTATAATTTTATAGTTGCTAGTAAGCCTTCTCAAACATTACTCCACAAAGAGATAGTATTTTTATTATTCTGTTCAGGAAACAAGCCTACCATCTACCATGAAGAAAAATACTAGATCTGCCATCTATGACTATCCTCTACACAAACATTCTGGAAAAGATATCTGAAAAAAAGCTGTTATAAACACATGCATAAAGGCCATGGAAACACATGGAGGAAGCCTTTATGTGACACTCTGAAAAAGCCAAACCTCTGAATGCAGCATATGTGGGTTAGGAACTGGGGGAGATCTATAGAGCACAGAGGATGTTTAGGGCACTATAACTATTCTATTGTCAACACTACAAGGGAGTAGTATAAACAATAGAATTGAATGGAGTAAATGTCTCATTTTACATTTGTCCAAACCCCTGGAATGTACAACATCCAAAATTAATTCTACTGCAAACTGGGGTTATGGGTGAAAATGATGCATAAGTGTTGGTTCCTTAGTTTTCTCAAATGTTCTGCTTTGGAATAGGATGTCGATAATGAGGTGAGCTATACATGTGTGAGGACAGTAACTATTTGGAGAAACCCTGTAAGCTTCTATCAATTTTGCTGTGACCCTAAACTACTCTAAAAAATAAAACTCATTTTTAAAATCTAAGAAATAGCTCAGAGTGAGGGGGCAGGGGGATTGAGCTCTTAGTCAAAAGGTTCAAAATTTCACTCTGGATGAATACTTTAAGACATCTATGGCACAACACGGTGACTACAGTTAAGAACAACATAGTGTATGCTTGAAAATTACCGAAACTAGATTTTAAGTGTTCTTGCTGTAAAAAGAAAGATAAACATGTAAGGTTCAGGACTTTAATTTAGTCATATATGTAATATATGACATATTACATATAATAAAACATGTGTATCATAAATATGTATATATAATTCTCTTAATTAAAAATAAATGAATAACTTATAAAAGAAAAAAGAAACAGACATTGCTGTTTAATAGCCTATTTTTAACAGGGTAGACCACCCTGCTAATCCATTGAGAAAATTTTCAGAGAGAGAGAGAGCAAAAAGCACATTATTGTGGTAATTAAGAAAGAGAAGTTAATTATAAAATAGGACCCCCTTATCGCTAAATGAAATGACTTTTCATCAACTCATTACCAACAAAATGAAAATTGAAGTAACTATTTATCTACATAGAAGAAAAAACAGACAATAAAAAATAATAATTCTGTGGTCCACACATGAATGACATGAAAGATCTCATGTCTGAGGTAAATGAATATGAAAAGAAATATTATCTTCAGGTAAAATAGTCATATATATAAGATTTTGTCAAAACTTTTTAGAATTATTAGGGATCAAAAATAGCATATTCTAATTAAGAGTAATTTTCTTTGTCCAAAATGAAAGAAAAAACATTTAGTGTATAGATGATGAAATATCTAAACATTATTTCCAATTCTCTATTATGATTCTATGCTAGGTCAGCTTTTCACCTCAAACATAGTTGTGCATCTAGGTTTTATTTAAATATTTATTGCATATATGTTCTGTTGATTTCTGGCATCTGGGCCCTGCATCATGAAACCTACTTAGGTTGGGATGTCATTATCATCTTGGGATCGCCATCTCCACCAACATATTAAGTTTCTTACTTCAGAAAATCTGAAGTGGAAAATTAGAATGGGAGATTTCCTTGTATCTTCTATTGCCCCAGGAGTCTCAGAAGGTATTAAGGCGCATTCCACTGAAAAAGGGTATTTGAATCATGACAAAGAAAAAGATAAGGAATGGATAGAAAAACTATCTACTTAGAGGTTCTAGGAAGGATATCTGGTCATGAATGACTTTTCAGTAGCATCTCTGAGAATAAAGGCAGTGAGTGCTTCTAGCAATCCTGAAACTGAGAGGATGTAGTTCTCCAGGGTGACAGTGACAATGACTTCTGTAAAGGACACCACAGTCTCACTCTGGAATATGCTTCAGGCATTCACTGTCTACTGAGCTGTGAAAAGGAGCTGTTGGGCAGGAGGGCTCCATGGAGATAATGCCACTTCACATTTAAACACCTTTCAATTTTATGTCATTGCCCTGAGGAAAAACACAAACTAAGGCTGACCTCTAGGTAAAACCCACACTTACCTCCTGTTCTTTTTTCTTCCTGCTTATGCTCCAGATGTAGCAAATACCTTATAATTCTTTAAGGAATGTATTTTCTAAACCTCATGGTCTTCAATCTATATATTCATATCATGATAATTTGTATAATAATTCCTTGTCTCTTTCCACAGTTTGGCTTGCAAGCTCTTTCAGAAAAGGAACTGATTTTTGTTGTTGTTGTTATTTGTTTGTTTGTTTTTGCTTTTATAGTGTCAGTCCTTGGCACGTAGCAGCAGCAAACGGTAGTAGTGGGTTTAATGAATTAATTTCCAAATGAATAAAAATAAAGATTTTAAATTAGGATCCTGTTGCTAGACTCATATGCTTCACTGAAGCAATTGCACTAACCGTCCACGTAAGAAGAAGAATGCTGAGCCCCTCTCTGGAAACAAACCGTGTGTCCATTACAGCAGGGTTCTCCTTACTGGTGGGTGTAATTAAAGGACTAGTGCATGTGCTTGGCTTTGAGTTATCATCGAGGACTAATTTTCTTTTCAATTAATAGAAAGCAAAAGCAAATATCACACTTACAAACTGATCAAATCTGAATGATAAAATTTTTAATTATTTGATTATAAAAAGCAATTATTGTTTAAAGGAATATTGATGCTTTCTTGATCTGCCAATACCATTGGAGGAGGGGGCATGTTGCAAAGGCTTGCCTTGCATTAAATTCTGCTACATATACAAGTATTTAATATCAAGAATGCAAAAGAAAACCATACTTTGTTTTTCTATGTAAGCCATCAGATGTCTCCCTCCACCATCTCCACCACCACCTCTATTGTTGGACACTTAGAGAAGCACATAGAACCAAGTGTTTTCTCCTATATTCTAAGAGGATCAGATGACAAAATTGTTCATTAAGTGCCTGATCACTGGATCCGTCACGTTTTTACATACTGTCTATACAAGCGTGATAATGCCCATAGGATCTTTCTTATCAAACACATTTTTAATATTCCACTTCACCAGTGAAAAATTATTTCTAGTGTCCCTAACATTAAATTAAAAATCTTCTGATATTTGTTTAGGTAATGACGGTTGGAGAGTTTGCCATAGGCATTTATGTAGGGTACATTTATGCTAATTACTGTCTCCAAGGTAGTAGACAACTAGGTTTCCACATACATATGCAGGTACTATAAAATAAATAACAATAACTTTCAGATTTATGTATATTTGATCAAGATTTAGAGGCAAAAACTCAATACCGAAGACCACCTAGAATCACCAGAAAGGACATTCCTTTCCATTCTCCTTTGCTTGAAAAACCTCTGGAATGGTCTTTGTACTGTGGGCTTTTGCTTGCCTTATCTCCTCTATCATGGCATTCTTTCCTTTTTTTTTTTTTAATCTGTATTTATTTATTTATTTATTTATTGAGACAGAGTCTCAGTCTTTGTTGCCCTTGGTGGGTAGAGTGCTGTGGCATCATGGCTCACAGCAACCTCAAACTCTCAGGCTTAAATGTTGCTGTTGTCTCAGCCTCCCCAGTAGCGGAGATTATAAGCGCCCTCCATAAGGCCTGGCTATTTTTAGAGACCAGGTCTCACTCTTACTGGGCTGGTCTCCAACCCATAAACTCCAGCAATCTACCTGCCTTGGTCTCGCAGAGGGCTGGGATGACAGGCGTGAGACACCACACCAGGCCTATGACATTCTTTTCTGCATCATTTTGTCATCACAATTTTTGCATCCAGCCAATGTTCTTTCTTAGTAATTCAAGCATACATACCCTCCTCTTAAAAAAGCAAATGGATTTTAAAAACTACATAAATTGAGAAAATATCTCTCTTTTTTTTTTTTTTTACATTTATTGGTTCTGCGTTATTCAATAGTTGAGTTCCTGAGGTTACTGTTTACTGCAGTGTTTTCTTCTTTTTTTACTTAGGTCTTTCTTGCAAAATCATACCAATAAGAACAAATACCATACTTCATTTGAGGGACATATATCCCAAATCAAGGCCCATTGTTAAGTGAAAGAGAAAAGCATAAGACAAAACAAAACCTGTATGTACCACTGCTTATACAGGCATGCCACAGAGATATTGCCAGTTCAGTTTCAGACAATTGCAACAAAGCAAATATCTCAATAAAATGAGTCATGTTATTTTTTGGGGTTTCCATTACATATAAAAAGTTATGTTTAAATTATACTGTAGTTATTAAGTGTGCAAGAGTATGTCTAAATAAACAAGGTACCTACCTTAGAGAAAAAGTATTATATTGGGAAAAAATAATAGTGATCACCTGAGACTTCAGTAAGTTGTAGTCATCATTTTGCTTGTGAAGGGTCTTACCTTGATGTTGATAGCTATTGATTCATTAAGGTCGTGGTTGCTGAATGTTTGAGTGGCTGTGGCAATGTTTAAATATAAGACAATAATGAAATTTTCTCTCTCGATTCCTTTCCTCAGCTCCTTTCAAGAATGACTTCTCTGTAATATATAACACTGTTTAATGGCCACACTCAGTTTTTTTCAAAATTGGAAGCAACTCTCTTGAAACCTTTTGGTGCTTTATCAATTAAGTTTATGTCATATTTAAAATCCTTTGTTGTCATTTCAACAATGTTTAGACCATCTTCACCATTTCAAACAATCATTCTTTACTTATTCATAGGAGCAACACCCCATTCATTCAAGTTTGATCATGAACTGGCAGCAATTCAGTCACATGTTCAGGCTCCACTTCTAATTCTATTTCTCTTGGTATTTCCACCATATCTATAGTTTCTTCCTCCACTAAAGTCTTTCTTGAAATATTTCATCCATGAAGATTAACATTGACACTTCTTTCAAATTCCTGTTACTTTTGATATTTTGACCATAAATCACAAATTTTCTTAATGGCATTTCAAATTCTTTGTCCAGATACATTAGAGGAATCACGGTGTATGGGAGGAATAAGTATTTGATTTTTTGAATAAAAATATATAAAAGTTCAGATTGCTCCTTGATCCATGACTTCATTCCAGATGTTGTGGGAGCAGTCATAACAAAACTAATCTCCTTGGATATGTACATCAGAACTCCTGGGTGACCATGTGCATTGTCATGACATGGTGACAATAAATGGTGACATTTTGAAAAGACTATTTCTTTTCTGAGCAGACGATCTCCATAGTGAACTTAAAATTCAATAAAACACACTGCAATGTGCTGTCACTCATGCTTTATTGTTCCAATGATAGAGCATAAGTAGAGTAGATGTAGCATAATTCTTAAGGACCCTGTGATTTATGTATTATAAATGATCATTGGCTTCCACTTAAAATTATCAGCTGCTTTAACCGCTAATAATAGACTTAGCCTGTCTTTTTACGTTTTTTTTTTTTTTTTAGAGAGTCTCAAGCTGTTGCCCTGGGTAGAGTGCTGTGACATCATAGCTCATGGAAATCTCCAACTAGGCTGAAGCAATCCTCTTGCCTCAGTTTTTCTATTTTGTAGTAGAGATGGGGTCTCACTTTTGCTAAGGCTGGTCTCAAAATCGTGAGCTGAAGCTATCCACCGGCCTCAGCCTCCAAGAGTGCTAGGATTACAAGCGTGAGCCACCACACCTGGCCACTTTCAAGCTTTAATCTAGGCATTCACCTTTCCTCTGCAGCTATGAAAGTCCAGTATGACATCCACTAGTAGGGTTCTTCATCTACATTGAAAAATCTGTTGTTTAGTGTAGCCACCTTTCTGAATTATATTAGCTACAATGTCTAGCCAATTTGCTGTCACTTCTATGTTAGCATTTGCTGCTTCTCCTTGAATTTTTGTTATAGAGATGGCTTCTTTCTGGAACCTCCTGAAGAAATCTCTGCTACCTGTGAACTCTTCTTGTGTTTCCTCACCTCTCTCAGCCTTCATAGGATTGTAGAAAGAAAGAGGGCTTAATATAGGGCTGTGCTCTGGATTTGGCTTTGGCTTAAGGAAATGTTATGGCTGATTTGATTTTTTTTTATCCATATACTAAAATTTTTTCCAGATTAGCAATAAATCTGTTTTGCTTTTTTATTTGTTTTCAGTAGAGTATCACTGTTAATTTCTTTTTTAAATTGTTTCCTTTGTATTCACAATTTAGCTGAAGAGTCCTAGCTTTTGGCTCATTAAGAGTATCACAGTTTTTGACATGATTCTTTCACTAAGCATAACCATTTCTAGCTTTTTATTTTACATGAGAGACTTAAAACTTCTTCTTTTACTTAAACACTTAGAGGACATTGTAGGATTATTAATAACCTATTTTAGGATTTTTATGTCTCAGGGAACAAGGAGGATGGGAGGCAGAGAAAGAAACAGAGAGAGAGAGAGAATGCATGCATGAGAAACTGAGGAAAATTGCCTGTAGGTAGAACCATCCGAACACATGCCTCATTTATCAATGAAGTTTGCAGTCTCATATCGGCCTAGTTTGGGATGCCCCAAAGCACAATAAAATAGAATATCACTATTTCCAGATCACTGTAACAGATATGATAATGGAAAAAAACCTGAAATACTGTGAGAATTACCAAGTGTGGCTCAGAGACATGGAGTGAACACATGCTGTTGGAGAAATCGCACTTACAGACTTGCTTGATGGGAGGTGTCCACAAACCTTCAATTTGTACAAGACAGAGTACCTGTAAGGCATAGGAAAGCAAAGTGCACAAAAATAAGATGTGCCTGTATTTGAAAGAGCTATGATTGAATTAACTTGCTAGGAGACAAAGTCCAATATATCAATTATTCCATAAAATGGGAGAATAAATGATTATAAACACAACGCAATCATGGCAACAAGCAAAAGATTTTGTAAGAAGGGCATAAATGCGCAGAAGTGCTGATATTCAGTTCAAATCAGAAAAGGAGGTCATATTGCTCACTTCCCAGAATTGACAGTGACTAAATTTGCACTTCAGTCTTTGTCTTAGTCAATGTGGACTGGCTGCTGTAACAAAATACCATTAACTAGGTGGCTTGTAGAAAACCAATTTATTTATTTCTCACAGTTTTAGATTCTAGATGTCTAAGATCAGGATGCTAGGATGTTAGGTTATGATGATGGTCCTGCTCTAGGTTGCAGACTACTGACTTCTTACATCTCCTAATGACAGAAATAGTAACAGAGTTCTTTCATGTCTCTTTCAATAGGGCACTAACACCATTAGTGAGGGTTCCATTCTTATCACTTACTGAGCTCCCAAATACCCCACCTCTGAATATTGTCCCCCAGGGGAAACACTAATATTGCATCATAGCAGTGCCTCATAGAAGAACAGTGATGATAGTGGACTTCTAGGGAGAAATGATCAATTAATAAAGAAATGAGATGGGAAATAAGTTATCTTTGAAATACTTTTTTTTCTTTTTTCAGTGTCTGGAACAATAGAAGATATTCGTATACCACACAAGGTAAAATGAGGGATACATATATATATATATATATATATAGGCCTTGGTGGATAAATAATTTATATTTATTATATTATATACTATATTTCCTTACAACATGTAAGGAAAGGTAGCAAATATTACATTAAAATAAAAATTCAAATAGTAAATATGTAATTTTGAAATACATATAAATGTTAATAAATGAGGTTATTATATGAGATCATAAACCATACTTAGCCAAGTATACTAGTCTGAGGTATTATACTTGGAATTTTTAGATAAAATTCTATATCAACACTAAAGATGAACATAGTAATTGACAGGAAATGTTCACATGAGTAGCTGCTAAAAAATTACAGCATTTTTTTACAACCATTCAATACTTAACAATGGTCGAAGTTATTATTAAAACTATCTGTCTTCATCTTATTTTATTAACACTGTTAATGTTTAAAATGCAAATGTAATATGATTTTAGCCACATTTTTAAATGAAATATTTCAAAATAATTGAGATGTTCTAATTTGCAAAATGATAGAGTAAACCTCCTGTCACCAGCTTGGGTACTACTGAATGGGTATATCAATGATAAAGAAAGAAAAGTCGACCATAAATGAAAAAATAGAGATTCAAGAGATTATGAATTTGAGCTATGCCCCAAGCACTCACATCTTCCATCTCCTCTCATCCTTCACCACCTTTGCTACCATACTTCTGTCCTGGGTGCCTTGATTCTAAGGCACTGGGACATTAAACCCAAGGAACTTTAAAGGCTTTTTATCTACCACATGTTATGATGTTATTTGCTGATGGCTATTGAATTCAAAATCTGAGGAGATAGCTGACCCTTGGCATGCTCAGCTCACTTTAGCAGAAGATTGTATGCTGACTATCATTCTTGCTTTGCACCCGCAATGATCACAAAATATGCTACTTGACCTTGCTTCAGTGGTGACATATTGTAAGAATGATCAGATGGGACAGCTCATGGCCACAGGTGACAGAGCTAAGAACTCCAGCCACTCCAAAAACTGCTCCTTAACTTCAAGGATGTATATTAATTTCTTGGTGTACCTGGGAAATACACATATTGGGAAGTATGTGGAGTAGTGCGTACAGAAACTAGAAATTTCTGATTCGTGAGAGACTATGCTAAACTGGAAAAAAAAAACCCTGATAAACTGTAAAATAACCCTTTACAACTTGTAGAAACTTAAATATCAATCATATGTTGAATCAATGTTAAGTAAAATTCAAAGAATGGAAAATTAGAGCAATTTGGATTTAAATTATAGATCTACATGGTTTTTAACATGAAATGTGATGACTTAAAGTCTAATCCTCATACTTCTCATTCTCTAAAAAGTAAAATAAAAATTTCCTCAGAGTATAGCAGAAAACTGAATATAAGTCAACAAGAATAATTACGTGAATTTATTGAAAACATGTATTACAACATACTATATAGTGCAACTATTGAAACATTACATTTCATAAGAATATGGTGATGAAATAACTCTCAAAGTATGTTCCCATATTAGCAGCATCAAATCACCTGGTAAATGGAAATTTTAAGGATTAACACTTATTGAACAGAAACTCTGAAAGAAGGGCCCAAGAATCTGGTTTAGCATGTACTTCAATTGATTCTATTGCACATGACGGTTTGTGAACCATTGATTTAAGTCTAAAATTAGAATACATTTTTGTTCTATTAAGATTAATGGTTAAATACTCACAGACCTACAAAATACAACTACAAATAAGCCATTTAATAAAATTACATAAAGTTGTATGTATATGAGCCAAGACATTGTTATATAATTTTGAAAATATACAAGGCCTTAATATTGGAGGTCTAGTGAAAGAGTTACTTCTCATATAGTGATTGAAATAGGATTTTAGATTTCAATTTTTGTTCCGTATTTTTAGAAGATACAGAATAAAAATTCTTAAGTAAAAAAGAGAAATTAATTGAACACATATTAAGTACAATAAAAGAAGACAATTTTTCAAAAAAGGAAACACCTTTTTTTTCTTTCTTAAATGAATGTAGTTCTCTATAATAGAAATTTTATGGTTAGATGGTTGACACTTTATACTTAAATACATGCCAGTCAAACATACCTCAGAAAAGATTTCATTTATTTTATTCGCTATCAAAAATATATAGAAAGATTCTATAACCAAGGAAGGGATAATGTGGGTTATAGATATGGGAGAAAGATTAGGGACAAAATATAGCTGAGACTAACATTCTGGTGGGTAAGAGATCCACCCTCAACCCTCTATATGCTGCACACAGAGCAGGGTTGGGAACAACTTGGGGGTTTAAGTAGAATGTTTAGCAATTATAAATTAAGATCTGCTGGGCATGTTAAACTATAGAATGGGACCAAGGGAAAGTTAAGGAAGTCAAAGTCTAACTCTCAAGCATTGTATCCATTTATTTTTCAACTGTCTGACCTTATGATTATATGACATTGTTCTTAAGATATTCTCTTTTACTTTTTCCTATTACTTCCTTGTTCTTTATTGTCATGATAAAAAATGATTCTTCTCATTGTGTTGAGTAATAAGGTTAGCGTTTCTTTTCATTCATGATTAACTCTTGGTTCGGTACTATGTTACACATATACACTTTTATGCTCAATAAGAGACACCCAGGTCTTTGTTGGACACAACATTTCCTTGACAATTTCTAAGTGAGTGAATTGTTTGTCTTTCTAAGCCTTATTGGTTATTGCACTGAAAATAACTTAGGGTTAGAGTTTTCTTTCCATGGTGCCCCCTTGCCAGCCCCTCCACGGGTAGTGGACCACTGCAGGATAAGGTAGATTTTATTTTTAGAAAGACCTTTATTTCATTTGGTCTGCACACATGCTTTTTTACAATAGTATTTTAGTCACTGAAATTAAAAATTTCTTCAATCCTCTCTTTTGTATTTAAAATAATTTTAATAAGTGATTTAATTTCTGAAATGCAGTATAATTTCAATATACATATCTGTAACTCAAGTAAATGGGAAAAGACTAAAAATAATAATCTTTTATATATACCCTTATTTTATTTTTATCTGTTCATAAATTACATTCTATAATAATTTAAATTATTTAAAAAGAAATAATTTAAAAAGGAAACCAGAGGATATAACATTTGCGAAAATCTCATTATTTCAACCCAATGAATATTGCAATTGGCATCTCTATATCAACCTCTAACAAAGTCTTAAGTAGGTTATAAACAATACAAATAATAATGAGGCATAACTCTTATCCCTAGCTAGCTTTTTTATAATTTAGTAGGGAGTATAATAAATGTACACATAAAGTGTGTGTGTCTGTGTGTGTGCATATATATAGATATATAAGTATACATACATATATATATAAAGTATACATATACATACAGATATATACTTTCCACTGCTTTCTATAAAGAAGATATAAATACAGTGCTAGAGGGGATAGAGTCAACAGAGATTCTACCAGTTTATTCAGAAAATTCTTGAAGTCTTGATCTTTAAGACTATAAAGTAATTATATCACTGCAAAAATGTAATACAATTCTGCCTCTTATTTTTGATTGAGTCAAGTGATGAATATGTTTTAAAAATGAAAGAAATTTTATCAGATGAAGTCAAATAAAAGAGAAATTGAATCATTAGTGGGCTTAAAATTTAGGCATTGTTCTTTTGCCAACACTAATCTCATGACTATCTTTCAATGACTAAAAAAGTGTACTTAAAATTAAAAAAGATGAATTCCTGTACAATAGGCTGATTTCCACTCTGAATTGAAAACTTGGATAATTACCTTAAGATTATAGTTTGTGCCTAGTATAAATAGAATGCGATGGGCCTCTGCTAATCCTTTGGATTCAGGAGAAACATTGCATATTGATAACTGTGAAAAGTGGAACAGAGACTTTCTATTATAGTAGTTGAGGTATACAAAGAACTTTTTAAAAATCACTAGCAGATAAAGCTATTCATTTGTGAATAGGACATTATCATCTGCTCAATAACTGAATTTAAGATCATTTATCACTGTCAGACTCTGAAATCTTTTGCACAATGAGAAAGATATGTGATTACTGAATAATTTGAAATAATTTAAAATGCAACATTGCAAACTGCTTAAGAAAGCCATTACATTTCTTTAATACTACAATGCATTATTTGTGTATGTAAATGCCTTTTGACAAGTTTTATGGTATTTTCCCCTTTTTTAACTAGGTGAAAACACTGCACAATTTTAACCGTAAGAAAACTTTGGTTTCTTATAGAAATTTAGCTTACGTCTGTGTAATAATGTAATATTCAAAGAAGTTTTTTTAAATTCTGCAGTAGCAATTATTCTTATACCAAAATCCTAGTCACCATATCACAATAGAAAACAGTTCTGATCTTTGGAATTAGGTAAGATCATCCCTCATAATGACAGATACATACCCTTTGAGCTATTTTTTAAGCATTCTACTGAATTCTAACCTCTAGTCCTCCAATGTATATTATACTATATGAGCTTACACTGGTTTACTGTGTAACTGATCAAGACAACCCTAAGATTCTAGTTAGTATGAATAAAAGTTTAGTCCTTGCTGTAGGCTCAAGACTTCTCTTTTCTTAGAGCGTTTTCTTTAGAAACTTGTGATTATAAATTCTTTTTCAGCCCCTAGAAGATTAACTCTTCCCCCAGTCTCCTGCCAGTTTTACAACTCATGATTCTTTTGTAAAGGACATGGTGGTTATCCCTTTGAAATGGAATCAGGAAGAAATAGAGTGGCCCCTCCGTCCCAGCCTCTGTGGGGGAGTAGGGGTCCAATTGTGATAATTACCACTCAGCAAACTCAGATGAGCTTGTCATATTGACCATATCCCCTCCATCCTAATATCCTCTAGTCACATTTACTAGCTTATCCCAGGGCTTAAAATTTCTCCCACTTTTTGCTCCAACAGACTTGATATTAATCTCTCTTCTATATTCCTACAGTTTTAAATTCTTTCCTTATGGATTTGACCTCTTCAGTATATTTTTTTACATAAGCTATCAACACATTAGTAATCATAGAAGTTATATTATTTCTATAGATACCTATCACTTTTGTGCCACCTTCTTTAGCATTTTAAGAAATATCTTTCAAGATTATGAATTTCAGGTGGCGCCTGTGGCTCAGTGAGTAGGGCGCCGGCCCCATATACCGAGGGTGGTGGGTTCAAACGCAGCCCGGGACAAACTGCAACAAAAAAATAGCTGGGCGTTGTGGCGGGCGCCTGTAGTCCCAGCTGCTAGGGAGAATGGCAGAAGCCCAAGAGCTAGAGGTTGCTATGAGTCCTGTGACATCATGGCACTCTACCGAGGGCAGTAAAGTGAGACTCTGTCTCTACAAAAAAAAAAAAAAAGAAAGATTATGAATTTCAAACTAAATGATTATTACTGAAAAAGAAGAAATTATTAGACGTGAACAAGCATTGACTTTTGAATTTTTTTAATGTTGTCGTAAATCTACTCTTCCTCCATACAGAAATATTATTTAATCAATGACCCCACAGTCTTCTTGCTATCCAGGATTAAAACATGAACTTCATTATTTTCAAAATTTATTGCACTATAAACAGACAAGTCATATGATGTTTTATGTCATTCTTCTTTAAACATAAATGTGTGAAAAATATCATTCATTAGCTATAAAAAGAATACATCTAAATAATTTCTAAAGAGGAACTATTATAATAACTTGGGTAAGTAAGCATTTAATAATTTTAGATTTACTCATATAGTTAATTTTATTTACTTTGGTGGTAAGGCCAATTTCTCTTAGAAATAAAATACTTAAATGGGCTTGGTACCTGTATTTCAGTGGTTAGGGCACGGGCCCCATACACCGAGGCTTGTGGGCTCGCACCCGGCCCGGGCTTGCTAAACAACAATGACATATGCAATAAAAATATCTATCAGTCAATGAAGAAACAAAGAAGGAAATTTAAAAGTTATTTTGAAACAAATAAAAATGGAAATACAATATACCAAAAGCTATGGGATACAGAAAAACAGTTATAAGAAGTTAGTTTATGTCATACATGTCCCTATCAGTGTATAAAACCATTTCAACAACCTTGCACCTCAAGGAACTATAAAAGTCAGAACACCCAAGCCCAAATTTAGTAGAAAACAAGAAACAAAAAGCTAAGAGGAGAAATAAATAAAAGACTAAAAAATATAACACACACACACACAATTTTAAGATAACTAAAATGGACAAATCTTTTAGATAGACCCAAAAGCTATGAAACTAACCAAATAAAAATCATTATGAGATATTATCTAACTCCAAAGAGAATGACTCATATCAAATAATCCCAAAGCTATAGATGCTGAATATGGAGAGAAAGGAACATCCATTCACGGTTTGTGGTACTGCAAACTAGTACACCCTCAATGGAAGTAGCATGGAGGTATTTCCAAGAACTAAAAGCAGACCTATCTTTCAATCTTGACATCCTACTACTAGGCATTTACTGAAAGGGAAGAAAAACATGCCATCAAAATGACACTTGCACTCAAATGTTGATGGCAGCACAATTCAGAATTGCAAAGATAAGGAAAAAAATCAAGAGCCCATCAATACACAAGTGGATCAATAAATTGTGGTGTACACATACCTTGGAGTACTACTTAGCCATAAAAAATGGTGGTCTAGTATCTTTTCTAACAACATGGATGGAGCTGGAGACCATTCTTCTAAGTGCAATATCATAAGAATGGAAAAAATCAATACCATGTGTACTCAGTACTAAATTGGAACTAGTTATTAGCACTTGTATGTACCTATGGAAGTTAAACACAATAGAAATCAAATGAAGGGGATGGGAGATAAGGTAAAAATACAACTAATGGGTGAAATTCTCATATTCTGGGTAAAAAGCACGCTTAACAACAACTTTAAAAGGTACAAATGCAAATTATGTAACCAAAATGTGTGTACTCTTATAACCCTCTGAAATTCAAAAAAAAAAAAAAAATTAAAGAAACAAATAAGATTCAAGCAAATAAACTCAGAAATGAGAAAAAGAGACATAACAACTGATATCCCAGAAATACAAATTCTCATTAGCGACTATTAAACAACTACACACCAAAAAATTGGAAAACCTTGAAGAAATAAATTCCTAAATACATACAAATTAGTAAAATAGAATCAGGAAGAAATAGATAACCTGAACAAAGCAATAAATACTAACAAGATTAAAACTATAATAAAAAATCTTCCCTCAAAAGAAAAACCTAGGGCTTGATGGCTTCACTGCTGAATTCTACCAGACATTTATATACTAATTTTACTCAAACACTCTAAAAAAAGATTAAAGAGGAAAGGATACTTCCAAACTCATTCTACAAGGCTAGCATTATCCAGATATCAAAACCAGACACAGATATACACACCTTCTCTCTTCATTTTTAAACTTCCAGAAAGATTTTTTTTCTCATAAAAAAGTGAGACTTGTTTCTGTGTGTCTCAGCTTGGGTTACGTTGGCTAATTTAAATCATGGGAAACATAAGCTCAAGCTCTCTATAGAATAAGCACGCCCAGAACATATGCCCTGTGTTCTACCTCTTCTGCCCTGATTATGAATATAAATAAGTATGGCTTGCTTTCAAATGGGTTTTCACCCTATTATAAATATCACACACATTTTAAATATAGTATTCATCGACTATTTGATCATCAAATACTCTGGGTCCCAGTTCATTTATAAAGTTACACCCATTATTCTGTACATGCCATTAGCAAAGCATATTACATCCTATCTTAGAAAATGCATTCTTTAGTATTCTTTAATATTGCATGCCCCTTCCACTCTTGCCACGGTGATTGTCTCCTTTTACATAATTATTTTCTTTAAGAGATGTTACTGTCACAAATATACACATATAAATAATGATGAAACATTAATGTTTTAGAATCTTAGACTAACAGCTTTGACTTTATAAACAATCTTGACTTATAATAAATTTCTTCATGGGTCTAACACCACCACAGATTTCTGCCCCTGCATCTCTCTCTCCATTTCCTGGTGCCATCTTTAGCTTAATTCTCTCCTACTATTATATCAGCATCTAAGGACATTTTACCAAACTTCAAGAGTCTCATAACAACTTATCCTTTTCTTCACATTACTGATCTTATTTAGTGTTTTCATTCGTTTATTTGTGTCTTTCCAAATTAATTTTTTAAAAATCTAAAAGATATGAAACTAGTAGATGATGTAAAGCATACCCACATAAGAGAAAAACTCATATCAATTCAAAGGGAATGAGGGAGCAGGGAGAGGGGAGGTAGCAGAGGGATAGGGGTGTTACAGTGTATGGCACACCTCTTGGGGTTGGACACAATTATAAGAAGTCCTTTACCTAACAAATGTAACCTAATTCTTTGTACTCTCAATGAACATCCTCCCCAAAAAAAAATCTAAAGGAACTCAAGCAAATGTCTGTTTCGAGTCCCTTGTAGACCTCAGTGTCTTTCTGGGAGCCCAACATATTAATACATTTTATCTAATTTGGAGACATTATATTATCCTTGATTACATTCAAAGGTAAATTTAGATTGAAACAGAACAAAAGGAACTGCAGCTAAAGAATTCAAGATTTAATGCACCTCTGAGGGGAAACAGAAAACATGACACTTGTGCTTTTCACCAGAATGTTTTTCAGTTGACCTATTTCTGTGAAATTACACTATTACACTAATTGTTTGTTTGTTTCTTTATTTGTACTTTTTTGGACATCCCTGAAGTGAAAATTTCAAATTCAGAAGAACCAATTTGGAGCTTGTAAAAAGTGGAGCAAGTAGACATTGCTACTAATTTACCTTTGGTGATGGTCTGAAATGAGCTTGGGAGATGGTAGCATAAGCTGATTCTCTAGAGAAAGCCTTTTTCTGCAACTATCTCATCTTAGATACTCTACTATAGTAGTAACCCTGATTTTCCTCTAACAAATATAGGGCCCAAGAGAAATCACCCCAGATCAATATGCTCCAGTATAAGATATGCTGTTTTATAAAGTATTTCAGGATGTTGCTCTTGGGTTATTTTTGCTACCAATAAAAGACTTTGTTCATTCACCCCAGAGTGTACAGAAGGGAAACACTTTAATAAATATTAAGTTACCATGGCTGTTCAGGTTCAATGTTGTGTCTTTAAACTCTAGTGCCTTAACTAAGTTTTACCTGAGAATAATGGCCTGAGTAAATCATTTTCAACAAATAACATACAAGATAAATTAAACATATCACTATAAAGTAATAACTGTGCCATTTAAAACTATACGAATTACTTATTTTGGCTGAAGGCTACACACATAAAATATGTGCCAAAATGTTTTATTATACTTCCAATTAGTAAGTGATTGGCAGACTTTATATCTTATCATCTACTTACTTCTAATAACAGTGCACATAACTGATCAGCCATTACAGGCTCAATTACTTTTCAGATAGCTATGTATGTGATAAACACAAGTTTATATGATTTTGCTTCAGAGGGAATTGGCATTTTGAAAATCATATCTTTTCATATAATGTAATTTCAGACAACAGAAAAATGACTTGCCCAGTATTATTATTTGGAAATAAAACATTTTATTTTATAAAATATCTCTTTCTTTTTTTATCACAGTCTCAAAATGATTCTCATCAAACCCTAATTGACACAGAAGGACATCTTCCAATTAATGCACATAGTAAAAAACAATCTGAATTGGGATAAATGAAAGTCTTAAAAATTTATGAAATTAGTTCTGAGTGAATGTACTATAAATCTGTCAAGATTTTACAGAATAAGCATCCTATTATCGTCTACTGAGACTGAAACTAGACATCAAGAAAGAAACTCTTCATATAGGTAAGGGATTCTGAGGTTTAAACACCTTTTGTGATTTATATCTCTTGACTCCTCATAAATAGAACTTCACCTGTCTACCCTGGCAAGGTATGTCTTATTTAAACATAAACTTGAGCTTAACTTTTTTTGTTATTATGATGCAAGCTCTTTAACATCAATGTTGATGGAGAGCTTAGACAGACAAAGGAAGTATAGTTCATTCAAATTGCAAATTGAATTTTCTTGTAATCAGAGTGCCAAAAAATTATTTACCACTTTAGGACAAATATTTTAGTGCAGTCTATTTATATCTTGCACCATGGAATGAATTTTATAGTCATCTTCATTTGGCTATAAAGAGAAGATATTGACCAAACACTTAAAAAGTTCAAAAATATTTTTCACAAACAGTACATACACATGATTGATTTTATTTCTTATTCCAAGAAATAATTATAAAATAATTCCCTAATTGTGATTCTATCCATTTGACAATATAATAAAACCATTCAATCAGTAATAAATGTATAATTCAATACTGTTCTATAGGGTCAAATGCTTAAGTATTTAATTTAATCTATAAACAATGTGACCAAATGGGTTACAATGCTTATATTATTAATGTTTTATATGTATCATATAATACTCGATCAGATATGTAGTAAAAACATTACATGGGCAGGTGGATGAATAGATAAGGCATATAAAGGAATTTTTGTTTGCAATAAATTAAAATAGTAATAGGCATGGCAATGTATACTGACACACCCTGGCTTGAAAGTCTTTAGACATTAAGAATCCATAAAATGTCAGTTTAGACCTGAAGAACCCATAATATGCCATTTTTATAGAGGAAGGAGCCTGCAAGGAAGACATCAGTAAACACACAGCTGGAGTCAAAATGAGTCAACACAGCAGCTCTTTCATATAGAACAGTTCCAAGTCCCAGTGAGAGAAGAGTTATAGGAACAAAAGTCAGGCAACATAATATAATGTGAGGGCCTACACTCATATTCTCTTCTCTCACAATAACACTATTTTGGCAGCCATCCTTCAACAAAAATGGAATCCTGGAAGCTTTGGGATCTGGGTGGAATGCAGTAATGGTGGTACACAGATCACTTTTAGTTCTAATATAAATGTTAAAGGAAAAAGGTATTAAAATTATGATAGCTATAATAATGAGTATACAATATAAATTTTTTTATAAAATTATAATGTAAGTATAATATAAAAGTGTGTGTTAAATGTTTTATTAATGTCATAAAATCTGGGAAGATGAAATACAATTATATGGTATGTGAATGAAGATGTTATTAGTTTAAAATAGGCTGATGTAATTATAAGATATTTTATAGAAGCTCTATGATATCTATTAAGAAACAGAAAACCTCTAGGAGATACACAAATATAAAGAGGAAGAAAAGAATCAAAGCAAATTACTACAAAAAGCAACAATTACAAAGGAAGATCACAAGAGAGTAAGTAAAATAAACTACAAAACAGAAACAAATTGACGAAATGACGATATTAAGTTCTTACCTATCGATAATAACTCTAAATGTAATAGATTAAATTCTTCAATCGAAGTGCACAGAGTGTCTGTATAGAATGCATATAAAGTCTTGGGCGGCGCCTGTGGCTCAGTGAGTAGGGCGCCGGCCCCATATACCGAGGGTGGCGGGTTCCAACCCGGCCCTGGCCAAACTGCAACCAAAAAATAGCCGGGTGTTGTAGCGGGTGCCTGTAGTCCCAGCTACTCGGGAGGCTGAGGCAGGAGAATCGCTTAAGCCCAGAAGTTGGAGGTTGCTCTGAGCTGTGAGGCCACAGCACTCTACCGAGGGCCATAAAGTGACACTCTGTCTCTACAAAAAAAAAAAAAATAAACAAAGAATGCATAAAAAGTCTGTATCTCTCTATATATATTTGTGTGTGTGTATGTACCCAACAATATACTGCATATTAAAAGCTAACTGAAGTTTCGAGAACACACATAACATGAAAATGAAAAAATGGAAAAAGATATTTTTAAGCAAAAGAGAGAAAATGTGGATGTCCTTAGACAAAAGAGAATGTCTTAGAACATCTGTGATGCTACAACAAAAGGTAATTAACTGGGGCAGCGCCTGTGGCTCAGTGAGTAGGGCGCCGGCCCCATATGCCGAGGGTGGCAGGTTCAAACCCAGCCCCCGCCAAACTGCAACAAAAAAATAGCCGGGCATTGTGGCAGGCGCCTGTAATCCCAGCTGCTCGGGAGGCTGAGGCAAGAGAATCGTGTAAGCCCAAGAGTTAGAGGTTGCTGTGAGCCATGTGACGCCACAGCACTCTACCCGAGGGCGGTACAGTGAGACTCTATGTCTGTACAAAAAAAAAAAAAGATAATTAACTGGTTATATGATAAACAACAGAAATGCATTTCTCACAGTTCTAGAGACCAGGGATTTCAAGATAAAAGTGCAAGCATACTCAGAGTTTGGTACAGTCCCACATCCTTGCTTGTAAGTGGTACCTTCTAGCTGTGTTCTCATATCGGTGGAAAAATCAATAACAAAAGAACAATACAGAAGATTAGTGAAGCAAAAACTTGTCCCTTTGAAAACATAAATGAAATGCAAAAGTTTGGTCAGATTAACCAGACACAAAAAGGTAATGACTCTAATAAGATCAATCAAAAATGAAAAAAGAGAAATCACGACTCATATTACAATAACTACAAATATCATCACTGAATGTTATGAAAATCTCTATGCTCATAAACTTGAAAATGTGCAGTAAAAGAAGAAATTCCTGGAGTTATACTGCCTCCTTAAACTCAATCAAGAAGAATTAGAACTCTTGAATAGACCAATATCAAGACTGAAACTGAAGCAACAATAAAAATCTGCCAACAAAAACAAACAAAAAAAAACCCTGGATCATATGTTTTAAACCAATTTTACCAAACTTACAAAGAAGAACTTGTACCAATATTACAAAAATTATTCAATAACATTGAGAAGGAACTCAATATTATGTAATAATTCTCTCTCTATGAGCAAATATTACCTTGATACCAAAGCCAGGAAAGGATAAAACAGCAACAAAAAAGAAAATGACAGAACAATATCTCTTATGAATATAGATGCAAAAATTCTCAATAAACTCTAAGCAAACCAAATTTAGCTGCACATCCAAAAGAATAATTCATCACAACCAGGTGGGCTCCACCCGAGATGCAAGGTTGGTTCAGCATCCACAAATCCATAAAAATGGATTTCACTGCATAAATAGAAGCAAAAACAATGTCCATGTGATCTTCTCAATAGATGCAGAAAAAAGCATCTGGTGAAATATTCCATGCCATTTTTTGAAAAGAACACCTATGAAACTAGGCAGGGATGGACTATGTCTCAAAATGATAAAAGCCATTGAGTCAACGCCCACAGCCAACACCATATTGAATGGGGAAATGTTAAAAGCATTCCCAGTTAGAACTAAAACCAGACAAGATCGCCCACTGGTGCCACTTCCACTCCAGAGTGCTGGAAATCCTAGCCAGAGCACTTAGACGAGAGAAGGAAATCAAGCAATGATTAAACTCACACTCTTTGCCAATGATATAACTGCTGTGAGAGCTGATCTTAAGTATTCTCAATACTAAAAAGTAATAAATGGTATTATGTGTGGTGATGGCGGTGCTAATTAACTTGATTATGGTAATCATTTCACATGTATATGTTTATCAAACCATCACGGGATACACCTTAAATAGATACTTGTCAGTTGTACCTCAGTAAAGTTGAAAGAATTATAAAACAAGAACAAAACCTAAAGGGATGTTTAACCAGGGGATAAATCTATCTATCTATCTATCTTTACCTGCCTACATATATATCTATGCCATGAGAATTATTCATAGGAAAACTGGTAAACATGAGGCAGAGAGCTATTTCCAAATATTTTGCATAAAATGTAAGAGAGAAGCTGTGGTATTTGAGCTCCTCCAGCCTCTAAAACTCTTTCAAAGATACAGGCAGCAGTGAAAGGGGTTAAACTAGTTTCCAAATGTCCTTGTCAGCAGTTGATATCACAAAGAAGATTAAAATGAAGAGAGAAAATGAAAATACTACATATGATTATTCATGATAGTCCTAGTTTAGTTCCTATGTTATGTTGCTATAAGAAAAGAGGCAATTGAATTGGAGATATTGCTATTTTTTACATGTAAACATTGCATTATTGGCCTACACACACACACACACACACAAACATATACAAATACTGCCACATTCTGAGGTGATGAGGGTTAGGACTTTAACACATGAATTTTGAGATGACACAATTTGTCCTGTTATAGTGAATTATTATTTTTATCTTCTAAATGAGAATGTTGGTTTCATTTTATTAAAAGAGTTCTGATATTTTTGCCTAATGATATTCTACTTAGGAACATGTTGGCTTTATTTGGTTAGTAGGTTTGACATAGAATAAAGCTGAGGAAAATCACTTTTCAGAATGCTCCTTATAGCACTTGCTTTTAATAAAGCGTCTATTTTTTTTTTCTTGCTTGCTGCTTCTAAATCCATACCTTGATTCGGTCTTTTATAATATGCTGAACAATGTGACCTGTGAAAGTGCTCTTAACACTCATATTTTTACTTAACATGTTTTTGTTTATATTTGGAGAAGAATCACCTTCCACACAAAGAAGCTCAGAAAAATGCCTTTCAAAACAGTTAGCAGACTGATTGCTTTTGCTTGACTTGCTTAGAGTTCAATGCCGTTCACAATAATAACTCTTGCTTTTGATAAGCAGTTTAAACATGAATCAAGGAGGCTGTCAATGGCTCAAAGAGCATCAGGACTATTTTTAACTACAAATGAGATGTCTAGAAAATGCTTGTCAATGCACTCAGGCTGCCAAGCGTGGTTCCTGGTTCATGACATCACTGCCAGAGCTGTGCAGCTGGGAAATCTGGCTTCCAAGAATACAGATTAGAAGAGTTTTGAGGAAAGTTTGAGGACAGTTTTCACAGCATGGAAAAGAAATTTGTTTGGCTATTTTAAGGATTAAAACTTTGAAAAGATAATAGGTGTAGAAAATTATATTTTCTATAAACTTCCATTATTTTCAAACTTACTTTCTTACTGATGCCAATTCAACATGAGTTAAAACTTTAAAAGCCTTACATAGGCTTAGATCATATTTTATGATAGCCTATTTTGAGGTTAAGTAAAATTCTGAATATCTTACATGAATTAAAGCATTTATTATTTTATAAGCTTAGTGGATATCTTTTTCTTTGTATCTGAGTTTATTTTTCTCAAAAAAATTAAGACAGGAAAATCTGAATTTCTCTTAGAGTTTAATATATTATTCATGTTCAATATTTCTAATGTGTAATGATAGGAATGACACCTTAGATATAACTGAAGAAGATACAGATAAACTGAATAGGCCTTACAAAGTACTCTGTTGATTTAATGCCCCAAAGAATTATCTTTTTCTGTACTTTGTATGTATAGAAACCCACCAACACTAACAATTTACATGAAAATTTTTAGTTATCAACATTTTTCAAAGTTAAACTTAGCTGAGCATCAATATTTAAAAGGCTTCAGGAAAAAAAAATATTACTATTTTTACTTTGTAGAAAAGCAAACGATTGTCATGTTTTCCTAAAATGGCTTAGCAAGAATACATTGCTCCGTTTTACTTAATTGTAGGCTGTAGACATTTTAAGCCTTTTTTTTCCTATTGAAATGATAAAAAGTGAATATTACAGGTCTATCTATGGATACAAAGAAATAATACAATTATGATTTGTTTGATTAAGAATTTGAGTTCTGAGAAATCCTCTTTCAAAAATATATTGTATTACCTTTTTAGGCAGAATATTTAGTAGTTGAGAATAGATTCTCCTTACTAACCATGTAACACTGACAAGTTTTATAATTTTAAACCAGATAAACTGATAAAGCCCTCTAATAATATGGTTGTGGTAACCAAAAAATATGTGTAAAGTATTTACAGAGATCCTAGAGCTATTTTTATGTTCAGTGACTGTTGATTATGAAAAAAGTGATGATTATGATGATGATTCCTGTTCTACTTTTGTAAATAAACACACTGCCTTGTATTTACATAACATTTTTTAACATTAAGCTTTTGTTATAATTTTTTGATGACAGTGTTGCCAGTAAAAAAAAGAGTAAGTCCTTACATAAGTCAGAAATATAACAGTGATCACTAACACATTGCTTTTTCTTTCACACTAAACAGTTGGTGGAAAGGTAAATAGTAATATAAACTGATGTACTTGAATTTATTTATCTGGCGTTTGAAATTGTTAAAAGAAAATTTAACAAGGAAATTTTGTGGACTTGAATATAAATAGAAATAGGCTTCATCTTATGAGGACTCATTTGACATAAACATATTGCTTCAGAATTCAACTCTGTTGTTTCTCTTTGCCAAACTGTTCACTCCAGAAGTGACAAGCATACTAGGGTGGAAATGTGTCTAAAGGAGTAGTTGTATAAGAAGTAGCCAACTATTTATATTTCAAAATCTTTTAGCATATTTTGTGAAGCTAAAGCTTCTGAAACATAAGTTAATGTCATAAATTAATATTTTTTAGTGACAGATGATACTCATCCTGTGATATTTCTCTATTTTTTTCTGTATGTATATGAATAGAAGACACTACTCAAATGCTAAAGATAATTAATACTTACAGGGACTTATAAAACTTAAATGTATTAATTATAAAGTGTGGCTTAAAAGTATTCAGTGAATAGTAGGAACTAGGCAAATAGTAAGGACTCAAAGTAAGTTGTGAAATAATTATTATTATATCAGACTCATGAAAATTTTTATCTATATTGTAGTTGAGTTATGAAAATTTACATTTTTATTTACATATTATACTACTGTTTTTCCTTTGTGTATCAGCTAATTAAGCTTATCAGTTGAAGCTTCAGCAGAAAATCCAAGACAACATTTTGCTTACAGGGAATTTTACTATTTTATCTGGCTTTCTGTAGGATCTCTCAGAAATAAAAAGTGTAGGAAGTAATGCTATTTGAGTATTCTAATAGAAGTGGACCCACTGGATATTTCTATTTTAATTTAACAGAGATATGACTCCATATCAAAAAATTTTATTTTTTCCTATCTAGAATTATCTTATTTATAGATTCATTTGATAACTGGTTTGCCTATATGTAATCACCTTTTCTTTCTTTCTTTTTTTTTTTTTTTTTTTTTTTTGGTAGAGACAGAGTCTTACTTTATGGCCCTCGGTAGAGTGCCATGGCATCACACAGCTCACAGCAACCTCCAACTCCTGGGCTTAAGCGATTGTCTTGCCTCAGCCTCCAGAGTAGCTGGGACTACAGGCACCTGCCACAACGCCCGGCTATTTTTTGGTTACAGTTCAGCCGGGGGTGGGTTTGAACCCGCCACCCTTGGTATATGGGGCCGGCGCCTTACCGAGTGAGCCACAGGCGCCACCCTCACCTTTTCTTTCTATGTAAGGATAAGGTCGATGAGAGTACACACGTATTTGTCTTATTTTTTTTTTTAATCACTAGCACATATAGAAACGTTTCTATTATTTTTTAAGTGAATTTACCATATTAACTATTACAATTCATGATTAAATTTTTGTTTGTTTTAAACTATACTGTTTTTTGATTTTTATCAAACTGCATGAAAACACAAATAATAAATTGTTTACTTTGCTAACTTTGACATACGTCACAGCCCCTATGGCCCCTATGGCCCTGGTCTGGATCCTTGCAGGAAGGAACCAGGCATGATGCAAATTAGAAGTGCAAGCTTGCAGGAGGTGGGCTAACCTTGCTAGGTGGGCTAACCTATCCTGCAAGCAAGGTTAGCCCCGAGCAACCTCCGCAGTAACTTTTTTTTTTTTTTTTTTGTAGAGACAGAGTCTCACTTTATTGCCCTCAGTAGAGTGCCGTGGTGTCACACGGCTCACAGCAACCTCCAGCTCTTGGGCTTACATGATTCTCTTGCCTCAGCCTCCCGACTAGCTGGGACTACAGGCGCCGGCCACAACACCCAGCTATTTTTTTGTTGCAGTTTGGCCGGGGCTGGGTTTGAACCTGCCACCCTCGGCATATGGGGCCGGGGCCCTACTCACTGAGCCACAGGCGCCGCCCCCTCCGCAGTAACTTTTTATTGAGACAGTACACGACAGGTGAGGGGAGTGTTAGACAATGAATGCACCTGCCTAAGGATCACCATGGGCTCAGGCTCTTTCTCTGCAAGGAGCACCTGCAGACGAATCACCGGAGGGTCCGTTCCCCAACTGCAAATCATCTTGCTCAGAGGTTGTCTGGCTCTTAGCATCCTTCACAGACATATGTAAATATTATGGCAAATAAAATAGTTAAAAATGGACTAACATATAAATTCATATCTTTTTGATAATTTATTCTTTCTGGAAAAATAGAAATTGATAAGAAAAAGCAAGAGTTCATGTTTAATTTTTACCAAAGAGGAATATGTCAAATACATGAGAATTTTCACAAAAAATGTCTCGTATCATTTTGATATTTAATAAAGTGAATAGAAAAGTTTTATGTTAATAGACATTTATCTTATACATTTGAAATGGATATCAAATATATAGACAAGCAAAATCAATAGTATTTTACAAAGTACACACAAGTATCCATAGAAAATAAACTAAGAAAATAATTTGCACTGTATTTTCACTAGTCAATTCAGTTGGGAAAACTGAAGACAACTAAACAATTTCACTATCTTTGTTTTAACACTTTATGGGGGAAAGACATGATTGCAAGAGGGACTTTGCCTAACAATTGCAATCAGTGTAACCTGGCTTATTGTACCCTCAATGAATCCCCAACAACAACAAAAAAGAATTCACACATAACGTATGTGACTATCAGAGTGGACTAGACTTATAGATCACTTCCAAAATATGCAACAGAATGCAAAAATACATATTTCTAGGTAACACATTCAAATGTAATTTGAGCAGCAAAAGGAATAACTTGCTGGTTAGGAAAAACAGTATTACAATATGAAAACAAAATGTAAATTTACAAAAAACTCATGTATTTCTTCTTCTTTAACAACAATATTGAAGGGCAATATTTAACAAAATATGTGAAATATACAGTAAATTGGAATAAATTATTTCATAATTTGTGTCCCAATGAATGAATTTAATTTAGAAGCATAATCTAGTGACTTTTGATGTCACTGAAAAAGCATGGTAAATGAAATATACCAGAAGATGAGAGAAAGATAGTGGGATTATCTGATTTTCTAAAATTTTCTAAAATTTTGTAAAGCTCTTTAAAAATGTACAAACATAAAAATATATAGATTACATAAATTTATGTAGATATCATATTAGTCCATTTGGAATGCTTTAACAACATACCATAAATGGGGGAGCTCATGAACAATAGAAGTTCATTTTTCACAGTTTTGATGGCTCTGAATTTCAAGATCATGACTCTGGAAGATTCAGTTTCTGGTGAGGGCCCAATTTTTAGTTCATGGATGTTGCCTTGTAGCTGGGTCATCATATAGTGGAAAATACAAATGAGCTCTGTTAGGTCTATTTGTAAGAGCACCAATTTCATTCATAAGGTCTCTTTCCCCGTGTCCTAATCACCTTGCAAAAGGCTCTACCTCATAGTACTATCACCTTGGGAATTAGGATTTTTAATGGGTGAATTTAAGGGGGGACACAGACTTTCAGACCATAGCCAATGTTTATACAACAATGTAGACATATACTTATAAAAATTATATAAATATTTTATATTCCCAGCAAAATTGTAAATGACTTTAAAAAAAAATGTGATTTGTAAAACTCTTTATTTCTATCTCCAAGAGATTTGTTGTAGACAATGTTTTCCTAACTATGTAAGCGATGTTTATCTTCCAGGTGACCTTGATGGTCCACACCATCACAATACTATTCTCAGCAACCCACTCTAAAGGGAAAACACTCACTTGGAAATTTCAAGCTGAGCAACTGATAATGCAAATGTTGGAAATCATTAAATAATACTTACTAAGGGTAAATTGCAGAGAAATTTTAATAGAAAGTTGAAGAATACTTTTGAAAGAAATGAACAATAATACTATCCAGAAATCTATTAAATAAAGCAGCCAATTCCTGCATATCTAATTGCATTATCTGTAAGATTGGGTTCTCTAGGAATATACTAAGATAAAAATTGGGTGAAAGTGAATTATTAAATGATAAACTATTAGTAAATTAGCAAAGCCAAGAAGATAAATGTCTAGCACATGCAGTATCAAGCACAGATTCATGGATAGTTCAACCACATGGAAAAATTTAAAGACAGTGTAGGTGACATATCTAAGTTGTCCTGTTAAACTACTAGCATTGGAGTATGGAGAGGGGAGGAGGAAGGGGGATCCGGGTCACAGTGTAAGGCACATCTCTTGGGGGTGGGACACAATTATAAGGGAGACTTTACCTAATAAATGCAATCAGTGTAGCCTAATTCTTTGTACCCTCAATGAATCCCAAACAATAATAAAAAAAAATTACTAGCATATAATCTCATACACATAAGTAACAATTTGAAATCAGTATATGGAGGAAAATAAATTATCAAGTTTTTCTGCACAAGAAAGAGGTTTGTGGCAACTTTAAACAAGCTTCCATACAGACAGAGATACTGCTGTTGAGTTGAAAATCACAAGAACAGTCAGCATGTAAAAAAATAGTAAAGGTATCCTAGGAGAAAGAGAAGAGGCATTGTCTTACTACATTTTCTGTTCAGGTAACAGAATGCAACAGACTGGGTTGTCTACAAAGAACAGAAGTTTATTTAACTCCTGGTTCTGGTGCTGGGAAATGCGCAATCATGACTTCAGCACTCCCTGAGGGTCATCCTATGGTACAAGGTAAAAGCAAGTAAACAAAACAGAGGGCGAAGGAAGTCAAATTTATCCTTTAATCAAGAGCCCAATTCAGCAAAACTGTTACTTCATAGTCACAGCATTGATCTTTTTCTGAGGGAGCACTGGTGACCTAATCACCTTTAAAGATTCCATCTTAAATTTCAACATAAGCTTCAGTGGGAACATTCAAACCATAGCAAGCATTGAAAGCATCTTCCACTCTATGTCACGTAGAAAAAGACAAAATTCATGACCCCAAGTTGTTCTTAAGATAGTAACTACATTAATAGTAAGTGTTAAAAATTTATTCCATTTATTGATACTCTAATAATCAGGATGTAGAACTATTGAAAATATATATTTGAGCACAATCACTTCTACTATGGTTGTGATTTTGTATATTTTAGTATAAACACAAAATTTTTATACTATGTTATAAGTAATTATATTTGAATGTGTTTCAGTTTACAGGTATATGCAGAAACTATTTAAATATGTATATTTAAATAATTATGCAAATGTTTAAATAATCATGCCCCATCAATCTTCTTCAAAGATAATTTAAAATTTTTCTGACAAAGGTTTCAGACAGGTGGGAGACTACATAAAGAGTTAAATAATTTGAAGTTGGATTTTTTCCTAGGTTCCAAAGATAACTAAAGTGTTTTTCCCTGACCAGCACACAAAATAGAATTTAAATGCAGAGTGTCATGTTGACAGCATAACTATCTAATTCAATGTGACATTGATGAAAGTAAGAAGAAATGAGCCAAAATGACATATAAGATGTTTTAAAATATCTCTTTTATCTCTTTATAGCTCAATTTTATTTTACACATTATTCCTGCACATTGTACAATTATGGGTCATCTTGATTCACACAAGTTTGATCTTGCTTTGTTTTAACAAAATTACTTTTATTTTTCTATGATTCTCAAAATATACCATTGAGATGAAATAAATCTTTTTACCACCATTTGCAATATTAGCTTTAAATACAGCACTAATCCTTTTAATTATATTATGCTTTCTCAAAAGGAATACTACAACCATCAAAACTTTCAACATTTGCTGTCTTAAAAAAATTTTCTATGTCAGGTATTTTAAGAGAAATAACTTTTACTGAACAAACTCTAAATTATCAATTAACAATTATAAATATTACTTAAGGAAAATATAATTGTCCTGTAAGTAGATGGTTATGAGTTACACATTTATTATTACAACAGATAATTTGTGCATATGTGTGTGCATATATGTATATTTGTCTTTAACACACATAAAAAAATTATGGACTTTTGAGGAAGAGTATTAAATTCAATACTATATATAAATTAAATGCTTACATAATAATGTACCTCGATGAATGAAATTAGAGAAGACTTTAGAAAGTACTTATTTTATAGGTATCTCTGTATGAATATCTTATTTGATTGACGAATTTTTGCCTAGTCTTGCACAATTAGCCTAGTCCTGTGTATGCTGGAATTGTCATAGAAATAAGAGAGAAGGACAAGGGTTATAAACGTGGGCCACTATGCAATACCTGTATTTGTGAACACAAGCAGAAAGCATGAAAGCATTTCTCACTACCCTTTCTAGAAGAATGTATGTAGGCCACCTGTTACATGCTTTCATAGCTCTTTCTTCTCCTTATTCATAGAACCTACCCATATTTTGCATTGTATATTTCTAATGGTTTAATTAATGCCAATGCGCTTCTCTGAAGTAAACTCACCAGTGTAGAGGACATGGCTATTCACTTACAATTTAAAAATCCAAACATTTTTGTATTTTATGAATGGATTTTACATATTTCTTTTGTTTTCATGATAAACATCAGTGCCATTTTTGACAATAATAATTTGAAAAATGCTATAATTCTTATTAATTTTATAATCTGACATATTTTGAAGTGAAATAAATATGTGCACACATTTGGTTTTCATTGAGATTTCTGAAATCAAATTCAGAAAATTTTAATTAAATATACATATTTAATTAAATATGTAATAATTTGCATATTTATAAACTGCAAATTTTAATTAAATATACATATATAAATAAAAAATTTATAGGATTAACAAACTTGCAAACTTAATGCAATAAATATGATTATGTTGGTTTCTGTGAACATTAGATGATTTAATACATATAAAGGGTTGAGAACATCATTATAATCATAACATTTTCCTATAAAAACATGGCATTCCATGATAATTAAAGTTTTACAAAGTAAACTCAATCTTTTCCATTCCTTTGGGCCTCACAGAAATATAACTTTAACTAATGTGATAAAATAGCTGTGTGGCTTTGGGTAGCTTGACCACCTGGAGAGGAGAATATTGATTCTATAATTAACTGTGACCTGGAAAGTGCAGCCACCAAAATTGCTTTTTTAAAAATAATTTCTCCTTCTAAGAGTTTAAATGGAAAACAAGCTGGAAAATAAGATGAAATTTAAAGGCTAATAATCACTAAGTTTAAATGATCGTAATGATTGTGTCTTTCTAGAACTCATGTTAATTGCTAATATATTCGTATAGGAAAACAGACTGGTATAAAATACATTGAACCAAGGAATCCTGGTAAAATATTTGTGATCTGAGATTCCATTAACTATAAAAATTCTAGCTTGCATATTTTGTGATTTTTATGAGACACTAATCTATTTTAAAAGCCCCATAGTCCTAAATGAAAAATTAAAAAAAAGAACACAAGTAACACTCTTCAAAATATATACAATAATATTATAAATTAGAAGATTGCAAGTAAGAAAATGAAATAATTTAATAAAATAACTGTTGTTTATTTTAGATAGTCAAGCTTCTCCTTGCATTTTATATTTGTTAGTAATAAGTGCACCTCTAATTTTTAAGAGGTAGATGTTCACCTTTTATACAAATGAGCTATATATATGTACTTATATTAGCAAATGTATTTAGATAGCACTGCCTTTAAAAATATATATTTTAAAAGTCATATTGATTTATACAAATAGTGTATGTGCCATTTAAATGACTTTATGTCATTTACATCATAATTCTGTTTACATTATAAAATTTCTCCACTGTAAAAAATGACTTTATACATGTATATTTACATATTATACCCACTATAAAAAGAAGTTTTCAATTTCTACCATCACTATGTGATAAGTAACCATTATAAATAGTTTCTTAGATATCCACATACAAATAATATTAATATTTGTACATTTATGTCATTTCTTTTGTTTTTTTAATTTTTTAATTAAATCATAAACACATAGATCAAGTATACATTAATGCATTTATGGGGTACAATGTGCTGATTTCATATAGAATTGGGAATGCTTACATCACACTGGTTAATAGATACCTCATCTCATTTACTTAATTATTGCTTTTGTAATCATGGAAATTCATATAGAGTTCTCAATTTCACTTAGTATTTTTAGTGGTTGTTCAATAATAATATAGCAACTCCTCCTCCTTTTTCAGTGGTCTTAGGTCAATTTCCCCAGAAATAAGAACCCAAATTGAAGATTTTTGTGTAAGCTATTAGGTGGGGGAGTGGTCACAGGAGAAGTCTGTGAGAATGTAATGGAACCAGAATAAGGTCTAAGAAGAAGCGAAACCTGATACAGTTTTAGCTAAAGCCTATCCTCAGACAGATCCTTGGGGAGTTCACGAGTATGAGTGGCACCGCAGAGTTGCCTCATCTTGAAGCAATGGGCCCTCCCAGTTTGTGCTGCAGTATCAATCAGTAATTGCCAACAAGTGTCTTTGTAACTCTCAGAAGGAAACATAATCTCCCAAGTGAGATGATTACAGTTACTGAAGCCAATTTCCTAGAAACCTTGTAAGCTTTTGTAAACTGTAAGTGGTTAGCAGCCCACACTCAAGGAACCTGGGGGATGAGTTCATCAGGTTGTCAAAAGGAATCTGGGCGGAGTGCCAAAAATCTGCTACTTGGTAGCTTTAAATCACACTTTTGGGATACAGAATTAGGCTGTAATTACTTTTCTTTGAGGCATATTTTATCGTTTACCTCTTTAGCAAGTACAATGATGCTGATTATTTTTGCAGCAGTGATTTTCTGTAGATTATCTTTAATAGAAATTCCTGGAAGTTAAAGTGCTGGGGCAAAGGTTATCCTCATTATAGAGCTTGACAAATAGTGGCAAATTATCTTTCAAAGAGGTTCACATTCTTCATATCACCACTAAAACTGTTAATTAAACTTTGAATTTTTTATTATTTTGATGTGAAAATGATATCCCAGTTTTTATTTTGCAATTTTTAATTATAGAGTGTGTTTAATATGTTTTATGGATAAAAGTAATCTGTATTTTGTTTTCTGAATAAATTGTCCCTTTTTTCTATACCTTATTAGGTATCTAATATTTATCTTTATTAGATTTTAAGCACTACAGGTATATGATAAGAAAATTAATTAATTTAAAGGCATTAACTCACATGACATTCCAAATTTTTCCTTTGGATTTTGTTTTTATATATATTTTGAAAAAAATGTATTGTATGCAGGTAAATGTATTCATCTTTCATACTGAGAGATTGCTGAGTTTTTTGTCTTGTTTAGAATAGTCTTCTATTTCATAAAAATGTGTTTTAAAATTCCACTTGTTTTCTTCCAAATACTTTAAAACTCTCTTTTGTTGAAGGAAATATTTAATTTTTTGAAGCAAAATTAAATCTAGCATATTTAAGAATCCAATTTCAAACTATTAGCATTAAGTAAAGTTTATAGTGTTTAATAGTTCCTGTGTGACTATGGGATTTGCAAAACATAAATGACATTAACTGCTCAAATCCATGGAATTTTTCTGTGTTTAAAGATGTACATATAAATGTATATTTTAACAAGTTGATAAATGTATTTCTGTTGATTGACTATGAATGGACCTTAGCATTACTAATAAAAGTATTAAAAATAAAATACTTGGGAAAATAATCATTTTATTTGCAATATCAAAATAGTTTTACAATCACAAACAGATGTTTCTTTTGGGGCTTAAAAGGCTGAAATGCTTCTAATGGTAGAATTCTTTCTTATAAGAGTTGATTTGAAAATGAGACATCTTCAGTTTTTTTTAATTTTATAATACCCAATAAAGAATTTACGTCATGACAAAACTGTTTTAAAGTCTTCAATTTGCTTCACTATTTTTGGATATATCTTGGGCCTTTTTAAAAAATTTCAGCTTAATATGAAAATTCCAACTAATAGGTTACAGTGTTTGTGTTTGTTAGATAAGGTCCCTGCTGTAGTTGTGCCCCTCGCTCAGTAGGTGTGACGTATACCCATACATTGTTCCCATGAGGACTTCTATGTTTTTAATTTATTTGATTTAGCCCGAAAAGTAGTTTACAAATTCTTTTAAAAGGTCACACTGAAATTGTAGGATAATTCATCTACCTTCAGGGATGTCAACTGAACCAATTCTAGTAATATTTCTTTTATTGTTTATATATGTAGCAATTAGATTCAACAACTATTTAGACTTTGCAAAATTTGTTATATATCAGAAAATGAAGCCATGTGGTAGTATTTTTTAAATAAATTTCAGACTTTTTTGAATCAATTTAAAGTCTCATATTGGCTAATAACTATATACTTAAAGATTTAGAAATGATCATCCTCATAATATAGTGCCAGGTTTTGAAATTAAAAAGAATAATTCTTATAATGGATATCTTCTTAGTATAACTTATTTCTTAAACAATTAAACCCAATTTACAAATAATTATAAAACATAAATATCAGAATAATTTTTAACCATCTCTATATAATACTGTATTATGGTTGGCATTTCCTTATTCCATACAGCCAAATTCCTCCTCTTGGTCTATCTGGAAGGCTTTAAATTTAAAAAAAAAAAAAAATCCAAAAAGAATTTTAATAGTTTAGAATCTTGAAGAACATTATGCTCTGCTCCCTTTTGTAATATAAGAGAGTCCTAGGTTATGTTAGGAAATAAATCATTTGTTTTGGAAATAAATCATTCAGTTTCAGGATTTGGTTATACACATAATATCTTCCTTGGCGAAGGTAAGCATCTCTGCTTATAAGTTGTTTTTTTAGGCAAGAATTTTTAGAGAATATGGCTCTAAAGAGAGTTCTTGGTTAGAACTGGACAAAGATACCATTCTCTGTCACCAGAGCCACAGACATTACAGTCATATTCGCAAGAGCAGATAGTTATTCAATCAGGTTAGTAAAAAAGTCGCTCAAAGAATGGGCACAGCGAGGTCAGAAGCCAATTAATAGGCTAAGTATTTACAGCAATATTTGTGTTAAGGAATCAGACAGATGATAGAATTTAAAATGATTTAGAGAAGCTTTAATAACCAATGCCTTTGGTAGTGAATATGGCATCAGACAGAGAGATTTAAAAATATGTATATATATACCAGATGCTGTGGGGACTCTGTCAACAGCATTTCTGTGATATACCTGAAAATACAGCATCTAGATGGGAGAATAAAATGAATCCAGATATTTTGAATATTTCATCATGTAAGGAATTTGGACAGCTGGTATTTAGAACAAATAAGGAAATATCAGAAATAGAATTAAGCTTTTAATCTATTCTACATATTTTCATAACTCTTACAAAGAGAATTGTCATTATCACACTTGGCTTGTCCAAATATTGCTGGTAGGAATAGGGGAAACAGCTGGATAGAGGGGGGGGTTACCAACTTTATAAACATTTTCTCTGCAGGAATAGAATTTAACCATATTTTCTGAATTGAGCTAACAATACATGTGTAAAGACTACCACTATTATAAAATATGAAATATATTATCATACTTTCAGTTTTGAACACTACACCAAAGTTAAATAAGTGTGACTTATTCTGATAAATAAAAATGGGACTCTATTTTAAATTATTAATCTTTTATAGCATTTTCTGAGATAAAAGTTATGGTTATTCCTTAGCAAAAATGGCCATTAAAATCCTTTTTCCATGTATTTTCTCATTAGCTAAATAAAAAAAGAAATAATGGTTCTCTCTCCATTTCTCTTTATACAGTTTGGTGCTACATAGTGAAAAAATTTAATAGCAATTTTACTTATGCCTTCATTATTGGTACGCTTGTAGTCATTTTCTACTTTTCAATGACTTTGAAAATGATCTTGTATAGTAGTGCCTTCTTATTATCCAGAAAGGTACTAGGAATAGGTTTAATCTCATTATACCCACAACCACTCAGTAGAAAAAATATGTAATATTCATGTGAATATCTGTGAGATGGTAGAGTATATTTGAATAGCTTCATTTTCTCTGCTGTACAATGGTACAATTACATTTATTTTTTAAAATGACAAACTCATAAAATTATACAGTGACAATCAGCGCAAATGCAAATTTGCCATTTGCTTAGGAGAAATGGGTTATAGGATAAACCTCTAATTTAGCTAATGGAATTTTGAAATAGAGCTTATAACCAAAGTTAAATTAAACACAATGGTCTTAGTTGAGTCTACTTTATAATCACTTACATTTTTATTGCTAATTCACCTAATTGAAGTAAGGAGTAAATAACCATTAGCTCCTGATAACTTAGGTTCCGGTGAATTTCAGTATTACAAAGGATATGTAAATGTCCAGAAGAAAAATGTACAAGTATGTTGAATATTGTTAGTAATACAAGAAAACAAAGGATTTAAATTGAATGTTCCGACTTGCGGGTATAACTATAATGCATTTGGAGATTAATTGTGACATTATTAAATCTATGTTTTAAAACATCTATTTTCTATTAGAGTAATTAATTTGTTGACTTATAAAAAAGGAAAATAGCAATAAATAATACATTTTCTAAAGCATTCTTAAACCAAGAAAATGCACGGATATTGCTGCATCAACATAAGCAATATTACTTAAAATATGAAAATAAATATGTTAGTATAAAAAATGCGAAATAATTTGGGATAATACTAACACTTTAAAACATTCATTAAAATAATCCAACCTAATTATATTAGACACTAATAAAAATATTGAAATTTGCCCATTATTACCAACTCTTACAACCTATCTCTCTCATGTTTGTAAAATATAAAAGATATTGACAACAACATGCTGAGAACCTATGCATACATTTTTTTAATCTAAGTAGAGTAATATTTTAATTGAACTGTCAAAAATTTGAATATGTTTATCTATTAAAAATAGCTAACATTTGCTGTAATTATTGGTCTAGGAAATATGTGGAGCACATTTTATAAATTTTTCATTTCTTCCAATTCTTATGACAGAGAAACTATTACCTCATATTACAGATGAGAAACTGATGCCTACAAAGTTTCAATAGCTTGACAACATTGGAGATGTTCAATAGGTGAAAGTGGCATTAAAACCTACACTGTGACTCTGGAGTCCTCCTTTTTAACTGCTTTCTCCCATAAATAATAACCTAGGTGAGTTTGGATTTGGGGTTTTCAATTTAATTTTATGCAGGAAATAAATATATTAAGATTAGCACAGTGGTTACAGTGTGGGCCACATACTCCTAGAATGGTGGGTTCAAACCTGACCTGGGCCAGCTAAACAACAATGACAACTACAACACCACCACCAAAAATAAATAAATAAATAAATAAAAATAAAAATAAATAGCCAGTTGTTGTGGCGGGGAGCCTGTAGTCCCAGCTACTTGGGAGACTGAAGCAAAAGAATGGCTTAAGCCCAAGAGTTTGAGGTTTCTGTGAGCTGTGACACAACGGCACTCTACCAAGGGCAACAAAGTGAGACCCTGTCTCAAAATAAAAAAAAAAAAAAAATGAAAGAAAGAAAAAATTAGACCTAAAGAATTTAATTCCTTGTTATTATGCCATTTTTTTTTTTTTGATGGGCATGAGCACAATGTAAACAAATATGTTTCAAGTAGACTTTGAAATGAGAAGTGAAATAGTTGGGCTGTAAACTGAAAATCAATGATGGCCTCAGTTATTTACCGGATGTCAGGTTCAGCCATGAATTACTTAAAACTATATTTCCTTTATTTATTAATAGACTGATTTTGTTATTTAATATACAGAATTTCTGCTAAAACATAACTCGTTCTAGTAAAGTGTTTCCTTAAAAACAAGCCAATTTGTTTTCATCAGCATTTTTAGACTCATATTTTTTATAGGCCAACCTTCCATTGTTTAAAGTTAATATCTAATAATAAAATATACACAATACATTACATTTATTAATAATTATTTCATATATATTTATCCATGAATATTATTACATCCCTGAAAATGTATATAATGCACAACTTTATCTCAAGTTCAAATATTTAGCTATAGTCTGTGAAGGGAAATTCAAATATCTATGTTAACAAAAGGCAAACAGGCATTGTTGGCATTGTCTTTGATAAAAGAGAACAGACATTAATTTTAGAGCTAAATGTTATGTAATAGATAATATTATTTATTCACTTGAACATTATAATCCAATTTGCATGACCAATAGCAACTGGAACATAATATGATGATTTTTCTATCATGAAAATGAATCAAAGCTCCCATTCTATTACACTAAAAACAATCACAGAGGTAGCTAAAATTATTACATCCAATCTGCTCCCATGAAGGCATGAGCCTCACAAATATCAGAAAAATGACCTTATAAGGATAATAATAAAATACTTGCATACCAAGGACCCACCACATCATTTGTGTAGCAAACTACCTAAGGTTGGCTATTACCTTGTCTTCTTGTCAGTAACAATGAAAACCTGAAGATAATGGAATAATGTTTTCCATGTACTTGGAAATAATCACCCAACTATACATTCTAATTATGGCACAAAAGTATTAAATATAAAATAAAGATATTTTCAAAAAAACAAAAAATGTTCAGAAAATTTTAAAACTAGCCCACTGGAGGATGAAAAATAGGTTTCTTGAGACAATATAAATACGATCCAAAATGGGAGGTTAGAGTGGCAGTGAGACATGAACAATTACCAAAAACATGTGGTTAAGTCCATACATCAGATCCAGATAAAAGGAAGTGTTCAACATTACTTAACATTTAAGTAATGCGCTAAAATAGTTAAGGCAAAAAGAGAAGCAGACTTGGCTGTCATGAAAATCTAGACAAGGTTTAGTTTTAGCAGAAACAAAGGTTTGATGGGGAGCTGATCAACAAGTGCTCTTGTGGACTGGCAAAATTCTATTTCTAGACCTGGATGGTTTTTTGCATATGCTTAATTCATTATTAATTAATTGGTATGCCTATCTTTTGTGCATTATTTTAAATAAGCTACATTTCTCTATTATAAAAAAAGATTTTGAGAAAATACCCTTACACTTCATCATGGCAGTATTTCTAAAAATTGCATTTTTGTATTTCTCCTATAAATGATTCCTCTATTTGTTATTTACTTGAGCATGGTAAGAAAATACTGTAAGACACATCATAGCTTTCTTGTACTTAGGGACAGAATTTCAATACTATATTTAGGGGTCAATTTATACAGGAAGATCACTAACAAAAACCACAAAAATGCCCCCCCAAAGTCATATTATGTAGACCACACACAAAAAAGATATATTTACAGAAAAAGTGTTGAAAAAAGAAGACAGAAATCAAGTTGTTCAACCTCACATGGAAATCTGTCCATTGGGTGTCTTAAATTTTCTGCAACTCTCAGGTGGCGCCTGTGGCTCAAGGAGTAGGGTGCCTGTCTCATATGCCGGAGGAGGTGGTGGGTTCAAACCCAGCCCCGGCCAAAAAAAAAAAAAGAAAAAATTTTCTGCAACTCTGCCTAATCATGGAAGTAATTGCGGAAGTAACATAGAGTATTGTTTTGGGGGCTGCAGGGAAGGTTTGCTTGTAGGTGAATTGACAAATGTGGAATCTTCAAATAATGATAGTCAACTGCATTTTTTCATTTAATCCATACTGACATTTCAGTTATATAAATGAAAGTAGTTTTTCTAAAGTTTTAATCTTCCTTTATATTTACATAAAATAATATGTTCTTAAATTTTCGGACTCTTTCCCTTCTATATGAATAATTAGAATTGCCTTTTTTCTTATGTTATCACATGCGTCTATCAGTGTAATATTGCAAAATTAGTGTTATAATCAGTGCATTTTAATACTGTCAAAACAAAAATTTATGGCACTAAACATTTTTCCATTGGGTTAAGTGGAATAGCTAGATAATTGGGAAAACATTTTGTGACTTCTGACATTATATGATAACAGTAACAGATTGCTAAAGGTTAAAGGAACACATTTTGAAAATGAATAGGCCAATAAGAAAGCCTTAAATTTTAGTTTTTCTGCAATATAGAATTGATATTGTTCATTCACTCTTCCTACTTTCTAATACAACGTGATTCATTTTTCCACATAAAGTATGACAAACTGGAAATGTAACATTAATCTACAAGTTAGGGAGTAATATTATATAACCTTATTCTGTGTGGCTTTATTTAAAATAACTGACTCAGGTTTTAGGATGATTAGATAGGTACAGAGTTGTATAATCAGGTATGGTTTATGCATAAGTGGAATGTTCACTTAAGACATGTATTCTAAGGAGTAATACCTTTTGAAAAAGTCTTCCCATATGACTTTGATTTATTACATAGCAATCGAAGAAAGGTACTCTAATAAAATGACTATCTAAGGAGTTTGACAGCCCAGCTTTCATTACCAACCATCAAAACTTTTTTTAAAATATTAGTTTATTGTGTCAATTACTAGGATCCTGCCAACGCTCTTGAAAAGTGTGATAGGAAAAAAACTTGCAGAAAGCACTTAATGTGTATGTAAAAAAGCAAAGATTTTGAACCCACACAGTGGGAGGACAAACTGTTTGCCACACATATTTGACAGAGTTAAGACAGAATAAATAAGAATTATTACATAAAAAGGGCATGTGAAGCAAAAAGAAAAAGACAAAATCCTCAAAAGTTATTCACAAAGGAGAATAATCAAATGACAAATAAAAAAGTGATCAACATCACTTATCATCAGAGTAATGAAATTAAAACTACAATGAAATAAATTTACACATTCACCAGAGGTGACACATTTTTTAATTTTCATAGAGCCAACAGTTGGCCAGAATGTGGCAGAACTGAAAATTCTATATGCTTCTGGTATAAATAAACAAATTGCCCCAACTTGATGAATAAATGCATCAAGAAACACCAAGAGAACATTTATAGCTACATTTTGATAATAGCCAAAAAATTAAAACTCTATATATGTCAATTAGGAGTAGAATGGATTATTTATTATGACAAATTTAAATGATGTCATGCTACTCTGCAAGGAAAAATAACTATTGTTATCTACTGTAACATAGATGAGTATTATAAACACAAAAATATTAATCAAAAGAAGTTACATACAAAATAGCATAAACTATGTATTTTAATTTATAACAAGTTTAAAAATAGATGTAAACCATGCATGATAGGAAACAGATTAGTAACCTTCAGAGAAGATAGTGTCTGTGGACAGAGACAGCCTATTCAGGTAATTGCTTATTTTATATTTTTCTTTAGGTGATAGTTACATGGATGTGTTCTCTTTAAAATATCATCAAAATATACATGCCATTTATCACTCTCTAGTGTGTTTTTTTCTACATCTACTTAAAATAAACTACTAATTTTTATTTCACTAGGTTTAGTTAATGTTCTGAGATAGTTCATCAATAGCATCATTATCTAAAGTTTAGAAACTTTAAAGAGAAATGACTTAGCTCTTGATATTCACCTAAAATTCCAAATTATATTGACAGTGTCAGAGTTTTCTGGATGCCTGTTAAATATTATAACTTTTCAAATAAAAGTTGACACCAGCATCATCTATCAGATTATTCCCTTCAAGCTAGTATCCTATATTGCAGCATTCTTTCTTTTTCATAATGTCTGTTTGTTTCAGAAAATTTACTGGCTATTTGATATGCTATGTAACTTGAATTATACTGGTTATAGATGACCACATGGCCAATAGTCTGAATAGGACTCAGTCATTCTTGACTCTGATGAATGTTTTCAGGAAGCAGAATTATTCAAGCTACAGCACTTTTTAGCTAACAACTTGCTTCTGATTCAGACTTAGACTCTTGTTCGGTGCTTTAGCCTGGGGTTGTTTTAAAATTGTTATTCTTCCCTACTCTAGATAGTAAATGTAATTCTAACTTAAAAAATATTCTTAGGGATGCTCACTAGGAAAAACAAAGCAAAACAGTTATTAATCCTGACTAAAGCAGATTATCTTCTTAACTGATTTTGTATGTGTGTGGGGGGGGTGGGGGGTGGATAGGTGTGTGTGTTAGAATCATACTGACTCCAGGTTCTAAGCAGATGATTGCTTGGCATACTACTTTTAATCTCACATAAGAAGCGTGATTTGGGCTCAGCTATGTAGAATATGGAATATAAATTCTCTCTTTTTTTTTTAATTTAAAAAAACATACTATATATGACTGGCCACATAGTGTCTATATTTTACAATATATCATTTTTGGACATTTATCTGTTTTAGAAAATGAGAAACAAAAACAAAAGTAAGAGAGGGGAAATGTTTCTGAAACACTGATTTTGATAGCTTTATTTCCCAATGCCATCTTCAAGTATCACAGCACATTTTACAAGCAGTCACATATCACAGAATTTAACAACCTATGTAAACAGGAAAAAAAAAAAAAGCCTGTCTTGAATATGGTTGACAGTGTGTCTCAACTTAACATTTTAATGGAATAACATGACACGTGGTGTCAGATTTTAGCGCTATAGGAGAATCTCTTACTTTATGTTAAATCATGACTGCGATGCTTATTTTTTTAAACTATATATTTTATTTAAAACTGTGTTGTATTAAACTATATTTTATTGCTTTGAATTATAGGATAACAAGAATCAATAAACACATCCCTTCTTTTTAGTTCTGTTAGACTCTTACTCTGTTGCAAACATTCCTAAATTTCCTTCTGTTGTATTGTAAGTTCTGCATCCTGTGCTACATCTGTAGGCAGGCTGACTCACCCATATTCTTTTTCACTCCTTCCCGTGCTCCTTCCTCACAAAGTAGAAAAGTTATACGTGCCTCTAGAATACATGACATCTGTCTAATGGAAAAAAATTAAAATGAATCATAAACCATAAGATTTGGGTAAAAATTATAAAGATGGTGTAAGTTTTTAACAGTTCTTATGTCTAGATAACAAATTGAAACAATTTTTGTCATAGTCATAAAATTCATCACTAGTAAATATGAAGGCATAAACATAGAAAAGGATGAAAATACTTATCATCCTTTTTTAAAGTAATTTTTTAATCTACATAGGGAAATTTCTTTTTCAAGGACAGGAAGGAGGTATTCTTGTATGAAAGGATGGTTAAGTACTGTTTCAGGAAATTGGAAAACTCGTGTAAAAAAAAAATGCAACTGGACAGTGTCTGTGGCTCAACAGAGTAGGGTGCCGGCCCCATATACTGGAGGTGGTGGGTTCAAACCCAGCCCCGGCCAAAAACTGCAAAAAAAAAAAAAGCAACTGAGGGTTTAGAAGAAAAAAAAAAAAAAACTAGTGAAACTACCTGAATTTCTTTAGGTGATATGACAGATGATTTACAACACAATATCACTAAAAGAGATCTAAGATAAAGATCTTTTAGTAATGATTCAAGAGAGACTGAGAGATGGCAAGTTCTGCACAGCCATTCAAGTATCAAAATTGGAAAAAAAAAAAAAAAAAAACAATAAAAACACAGACCTGTCTAACCTCCAATCCCTAGTTCTTAACTAAACTGCTTCCCACAGGATATAGACCCCAGTGTAATGCTTGAATACTTTTGTATCTACAGCAAGTGTTCTATTTTTAATTGAAGTGTAATTTGCATACAATAAATGTACAAAGATTAAGTTTGTTATTTTGATGATTTCTTTTTTTTTTTTTTTTTGAGACAGTCTTTTTGTCACCTTCGGTTAAGTGCTATGGCATCATTGCTCACAACAACCTCAAACCCCTGGGCTCAAGTTGATCCTCTTACCTCAGCTGGGACTTAGGCACCCCCAACAATGCCCAGCTAATTTTTAGAGACAAGGTCTTGCTCTTGCTCAGGCTGATCTCAAACTTCTGAGTTCAAGCAGTCCATTCACCTCGGCCTCCCAGAGTGCTGGGATTACAGGGGTGAGCCGCTGAGCTCAGCTTGATTTTGATGAATTTTGACGATGGCACACCTCCATGTAACAGCTATCCAAACGAAACCTAGAAGGTTTCATCATCTCCATCATTTTCTTCATGCTCTTTTTGGACATAACTTCCTCCACTCTTGGAAACAACCATTTTCTATTCCCACAGAATTATTTTTGCTTCTTTTGGGTGTTAAATAAATAGAATTATACAGTATGTATTTCTTTATCTGGCACCTTGCACTCAGCATAATGTCTTTTGGAGTTTAGCCAAGTTGTTATATGTCTCATTAGTCTGAACCTTTACTCACAAAGTAGTATTATTGTAGAGCAACGGGATCTAAATGACTCTACTACTTACTTATGATCATTTGTTTATTCTATTTCCTTACTAATCTATATTTGTAATGTTTCCAATTTCTCTCTCTTAGGAATAAGACTTTGAGGATTTTCAAAAATATTTTCTAGACAAACTTTTTAACTGGCTTGATTAAATATTGAGAACTGGAATTACTTTTTAATAAAGAAGCTATATATTGGTTTGAACCCACCACCTCTGGCATATGGGACCGGCGCCCTACTCCTTGAGCCACAGGTAGTGTGCCATATTTTACTCCCAGCAGAAAAAAAGTATATAAAATATAGGGAGTATATATTAATATTTTTCTCTTACGAGCCTTTTTATCTCCACTAGTTTTGTAACAATAAAAAACAATCCTGTTTCAAATGTGGCTAAAAATGTTACCCAACCCAGACAACACTTAAATAGAATAATATGATACATATGTTCTTTAGTCATTATGAAATCATGAGTCCCTCACATTCATGAGTTAAAATTATTAATACATACAATTTTTTAAATATAATAATGCTATATTCTCGTTATTATTTATTATTATTATTATTTTGTAGTCATATATTAGAATATGGATACCCTCCCAAAATGAAGTTATTGTAGGTTTAAACATATATCTATGAATAAAGTTTATAAATTGGCTCATCTTATCAGCTCCAAAACCTATTTAGCCTGAGGGGAGAAGCAGGCTATTAAACAGATAGCTCTTAATCTCTTACCCAAAAAAATGATTCTGTTTGCAACAGAGTGTGCAAAAATTCAAACCTAAGGGAGTTCTCACAGCAGTACTGCATTCAATAAACTGAAGTTGGATGAAGATTGGTAGATTCACTGATGATAGTGCATAAACTATAGTTACTTTGCTGGAGCAAGCTGCGAAAAGTGACAGCTGTCTGAGGTCAGAACTTACATCAAATCCTAACCTTAGAAACTATTGCTACAAAGGAACTCCTTTTTATTGTATTAGGCTACAGAGGAATTTATATCTTAAGGGTTTTGTTGTGAACAGTAGAAAAATGAGCCAGCAATTAGTAGAAATTTTGTGCGTGGTCAGGAAAAGAACGTAAGAGAGCCCCAGCCAAACCACTGTTTTCTTTGGGTAGCTGTAGACATAATCCAAAGTCACACCTCTTTGATCAACAACAGATGCTTAACACTGTCAGACTGGGAATAGACTTCACTAAAATAATCCTGTTGGTATTTGAAAAGTAAATCAAATAAAAATGATAAATAATAAAGCTGTAAAGTTAGGTGACAAGTAGGGTCCTCCAATATATTATTTCTTTTCAATTGTTACTTTCCAACAACAAAAACATTGCAAGGTGGGCAATAGACAGAAATATGTGACTAATAACACATTGGGGAAAAAAAAAGACAAAATGACTGACTGTAGGAGCTAACAGATGTCAGATTTGGTAGAAAAATACTTCAAAGTAGTCATTATAATTACGTTCAGAGAACTAAGGTAAGTCAGGATTAAATAATTAAAAGAAAATACGAGAATAATTTTGTATCCTGTAAAGAGAATAGGAACTTAAATGCAGGGACATGATTTTATCTATTGGACACTGCAAAATGGCTCCCATTGAAAAGCCAATTAGAACTATAAGAAGAAATATGTGGAGAAAAGGGTTTTTCTTTCCATACAAGAAAAAAAAAGGAAAACATGGAATAGGTTGGCAAACACCACCACCACAATATGTAAGATCCAGGCTAAAAAACATTAGAAACAAACAAACAAACAAAAATACCTCCTCAGTTGGAAAATTGATAGGACTTTATTGACCTTAACAGACATAACCGAGGGATGAAGGATCATAAAAGCAGAGAGGATGTTTAATTTTACTGAGTAGGTAGAGATTTAGAAACATCAAGTGTAGGCTCCATCGTTTAAAACATTGACAATGAATTAAGAAAACTGTTGGTAGAGAGAAGCTTAAATTTGAGAAACGGTGTGAATGTTTACATTTGTAAGATTAGAAGACTTAAGGCTAAGAATACATAAAAAAAAAGATGGAAATAATCTTAATAATGTACCAACATGCTTCAGAAATCTGATAGAAATAAATACACAATGCAAGGTGTACATTATGGCACTTACTACACTTACTTTAACCTATGAGATAAATATTATGATGATGATTTTATTTCCAATGTGGGAATATTAATTTATTTACGTAAGTAAATCTTCAGCTAAGTAATTTAGAAATCTAGAATTGAAAGCCAAGGTGTTCTGATTCTAGAAAATTCATTCTTACATATTATGATTACAATATTCACATTCCAAATGCATTAAATTGATTAGGACAGGAGATGGTTATGTTAATCAGTTAGATGGAAGCATTCCACATTGCATATCAAATCAGCAGATTGTACCTCATAAATGCATTAACGTACACAGTTATGATTTAATAAAGGAAAAAAAGAAAAGAAGTAAAGGACATGTTCAAGGATAACTGAGATACAAACAGCATTAACATGATAAATGAAACTAGAGGATTCTTGCACAGTGGTATAAATTTTATCCATTCTATGGAAACTGAAATCATATTATTTGATCAGATAGATGCTACCACTGGTTACTTTGGTAATGTACTTAGAAATTGGAATAGTTACTTACAGTAAGAATAATAATGTGAAGCAGGTTCATTGGTGAGCAACTTGTTTAACAAGTTCCATGATGTGAAGTTATTACTTGCAGATAAACAGCAAGGAACAACAAAAGTATAAAATTCATTGCAAGCTGGTTCTACAAAGCTGAGGAAGCTGCCCCAGGGTGGCTGAAGTGTCAGCCAGGCTTGTCCCCTCAGCTGAGGGCCCTGGGAAGCAGCCTGTCCTCCCCTACCCCAAACTCCTGGGTTTTAAATACTGAAGCTATAAAGAAAGTCTGGCCTGGTCTAAAGCACTGAAGCATATGTGGGGGAGGTAGAGCCCACAGTTTTCCAGCCAGTTCCTCTCTGTCTCAGATGCTGCGTTTCCTGCACATTCTATAGTGATTCTTGAGAACTATAAGCAAGGAAAAGGGGGCAACTGGGCTAGTCCAAATTTTAAAATTATAAGCCAGGGTTGAAAACACAGGTGAATTAAAAAACCATTCATTAAACTCCATATACACTCAAGTTTATAAGAATTACTTAAAATATGTTAAACATAGTATTTTAATGAGATTTAAAAAGTGGTTCTCTTTACATAAGCCATTAGGAGAATTTCTCTTAGAGAAGCTTGAAGTAAAAGTTGAAATATAATTTCAGCTTTGAATTTTTCAAGAAGCAAGCAGACCACTTAGATGCTAGGAGTGTTGGTTTTGAGGTTTATTAACTTGTGAGCAATGTTCCTATTTTACATTGCTTTTAAAGATTCTTTCAAACATTTAATATTCTGAGTTTATTTATGTCTACGTGTGAATGTGAATTAAGTTTTAAAATCTTCAGATAAGAAATTATTTCTTGCCATTTCATACACTGGCTATATAATTCTGTTATATTTGCTATTGATTTAATATACATCTATCCAATAGAACAATATTTAAATGAATGAATAAGTGTCCGGGGTTAAAAGACTTGCAACGGTTTTTGTGTGTGTTAATTAGATAAATACCCTTGATCTCTGCACATAAGCATTTTCCTGTAAAGATGATTGTTAGATATTTTGCAGTTCTTTAGTTTATAGTAGAGATATTAATAGATTAAATTAGGTAACCTATAGATCCACCAGATAATTACACTTTGGAGAATAAACTATACCATGAGCAATTAGAAAATGGTATTCTAACTACATGGTATTCATAACCACATGTTAGTGAAGTGAATTTTTACCCCCCAAATTGAAGAGTTTTTGTGATGAGATTGTGTATATACAGGAGAAATGACATGTATTCCTTTCTACAAGATTAAAAATGGTATATGCATAGCTACTGTGTATGAATAGAGTATCTTCACTCAACAGCAGGGTCCCCATCTTCAGAGACATAAGATAATCTCCAAATTAGCTGATAAGATCACAGGAATTTATAGTCATAAACAAGAAATGACAACTTAACAGAGCCTCCAGTTTCAGTGTGTGTACCCTGGAGCACTTCAGCAAACTCACAGGGGCACAGTGTAATATTTAAATGTTCCTGGGGAATATGAAAATGTTCAACATCTTTAGGAAAACACACAAAATATTTGTTTAAGGTAGTTCACTTTCCATGTCAGTGCTATGTTTTTTTCCCCCAGTAGCAACATATCTTTATGAAACTGGGTTTTCAAAAATTGTGACAAAAAGCCAGGATTATATGAAGGCGTATGTAGAATGAGAGAAGAGGGTTTAGTGTCCAGTCTGATTCCTAACAGTGCCCATCCCCACCAACATATGAAATTAGCTATTTAATAATATTTCTCTTTAAATTTATGCATATTACTTTTTTTCAAACAACTATGAAGTTGCTAAAGTACAAGTATACAATGAGTAGTCTGGACCTAACTCCTCAATAAACAGGACTCAGAGATGTTTCTTTTGGCCTGGGGACATGGTGCAAAAATTACTGAAATACTAAGAATGCTGTAAACTGAGAAAGTTTGAGAACTTCTGCAATAAAATGTCCAGAAAATTAATGGATGACCTGCTGTCTGTGATTGTCCTTATCCTAGAATATAAAAACTAAACCAGTAGCTTTAGGCATCAGCATGAGATTGTAGATATTGGTAGAATATTTTTTATGCTAGAACTGCTCTGTGACATAATTCTTGCTATGTTATCAAGTAATAGGACAAATATAGATCAGCATATTTCACTTATTATGCAAGAAAGTAATAGCATATCACATTATTTACAGTTCATAATAGGAAAAAATGAGATGACCGGTTAATACTGGCCAGCTGAAAGAAAAAGAAAACAAACAAAGACAAAAGAATTCTGAGATAATTGGTGGAGAACAAGATGAACCAGCAGTTAGAGCAAGAAAGATGATCAGTACTTGACCACTGTGATCAGAGATTATAGTTGAACCAGATACCTCCCATTTGGTTGTTAGGATGTAATAAATGTCCAAGATGAGTTAAAAGGAGCTATATAAGGTCAGTATGTGTTATCTAAATTCTAGGATACAAAATACTTTCTTTTTTCTCCCTTCATCCACAGAGATAAAGGAGAAGGGAGCGAAAGGGGAAAAATAATTTGAACTTACTAAACTGAAAGCCTAAATAGACTAAAAGTGACAGGTTGAAATGATTAATTGTAAAACACACAAAAAAATCACTTAAAATGCAAAGAAATAGATATTCTATGACTTAGGAAAAGTGGGAACTTGTGGCCTAAGTAAAAAATGTTACATACAAATAAATTTGCATATTTACATATCTATTTAATGATTTGAATTTTCAACCAGCTCTAGAGATGTGTTTTTTATTTTAAAAAAGATATGAAAAAATGATGAGCTGCAGCCTAGCCAGTTATATCAAGTAAGTTTTAGGGTCACTTTGAAGATGTGGTGGGAGTGTGAGGTTGGAATAGATTGAGCTGTGAGTAGAAGAAAAGAAAACCAAGGTAGTAGATTAAGACCACATTTGCATGAAATTGAGTGTCAAGGGGAGCAAAATATTCTTAGTAGTTAAAAAGAAATGTGAGACTGGTAAAAGTTGGGTGTAGACACAGGAAAATAAATTTCTGGGTTCATGCAGGGATGGGTTTACACCAGACTGGCGTAAGGAAACGGTAGAGAAGCAAAAGGAATCTAGGTGTCACTGAAAGTACTGACTGTGAAAACCCATTTGTATAAGAGCTTAAAGAGAAAGCTCACTGAAATTAAAAAAAAGTAGTACTAGTTAGTGATATCAATGATCACGTGTCGAATGAGATTTAGTTGTGGACATAAAGGGAATAATTAAACAAAAAACCTGAAAGGACAAACAATAACAAAAAGTAAAATACTTGGTTTATTAGATTTGCAGTAGAGAAATTATGTCTTCTCCAAGAAGAAGAATGGGAGACTTGCAACAAAATGGAAGATCATCAGAAATCAGCTTGGCCAGCAACTGAGCATCTTAGATCCAGGATGCTGAAATCACTTTGACAATGCCAAGGTCTGGTAAAACAGAAAACTAAATCAGGTTTTAATTTTTTATGTAATCTTTGAGAGGTCATCAGGTAAACATTACAGAGAGGTAAAAAAAATAGTATATATGAATGGTGTGAATCTCAAAGAAAGAGCTGTCAGTTTCCTTGCTGAAAATTTGTACAGGAAGGTAAAGGGGTAATTTTGCAAGAGAGATAGTGGACGATAAGGAGATAAGGACAATGACCCAGTCTCTCTCCACACTAAGTTGTGAGAAAAGAATCAAAACTCTCTTCTCAGAGCAAAAAAAAGTGCCATAAGTAGGACCAGATTTTCAATTCAGTAAGTAGAGGTATGTGGAAATGTTGAGATTATAATGAGTTTGCTAAATTTGAAGTAACAGTTCAGAAAGCACACCAGGAGGGTTTGAGAGGCAGAAAATTTTAATATTGTTATATATTGATACCTTATTAAGTCCCTATTACCCAATCCCCTTAGGGAATTATAGGGAATTACACTGGCGTTCAATTTGGGGTCTGATTTACTCGTGAATGTAAAAAAAAAAAAAAAATGTCATTTGGAATATTATGTGTTCTATACCAGGAAGCCAGAGAACAATTTTTTTTTCTTTTAAAATACTCTTTTCTACTTCAACTCGTTGAATTACACATTTTGTTATTTATTGTGGATTAATAATGAGGAATTTTAATTATGTATTCTGATTCTCAAAGGAATATAAGTCCAGAAATACATGAACTGCAAATTTTCAAGGAATTCGAGCAGGGGGTTAGTGCACTACATGAAAATCAAATTGGACACAATTTCATCTCTATTGATTCCAAAAGGATTGTGGAATCTCTAAGGGTCAAAATCTTTACCATAGCTCATCAATGAAGTGATGAAGCATATAAGTACCATCTGTTAGCATTTGTCATCAATATTTTGTTGAGTTTTAGTATACTAAGAAAATGCAAACTGATTCCACTACTCTGAGCAATGAAACATTCTTTTATTCAATATAGATAGTTGGAAATTCTGCCTGGAGAAAATAATTTGCATTACATTTCCAAAATAATTTATGAAAATATAACAAGGTAATCATCCTAATACGGATTCATATTCTCAGAGATGATTATCTGGATCTATTTTAAATAAAAAGTAAGAAACATGACTGAATATTTGATTTAGTAAAATGTAGTCATAATGCTTTGTTAGAAATTATCTTCTAATTTTATTTAAATTTTCTGGATATGGAAACACTGATGGTTCTTTGGTTGATGAGGCCTTATTTGTTTAGAAATGAGCAATGGCACCCCCACAGGGTCACAGAGAAGCTTTTATCAGTAACAGCCTTTAGGCCACAGTTTGCAATCAGTGAATATTTATATTAGTAGCAATTGCACCAGACAGTAATTGTCTTATCACAGAGGAAAAGGTTAAAAAGAAGCTTCTCCATTGGACACACGCTGTGTGGATAATTAAGTATCTCCATGGCTTCTTTCATTACTGCTTTCAATAATAGTTAAATACTAGGGAATCCAGCTATATTCAGGCATGATTTGATGAGACTGAGAGAAAGACAGAAGCAAACAATATTTGTCTCCAGTTTTACTTGCTAAATTCCTTAAATTGATAGACAATGGCAAACATTTTTTATAATATATTCAGGTTACCCACTGATGTCCAATGAACAAAGTTATTAAGTAGAAGCAATTAATTGCATCTTATGACCTTCTAGAAATACATTAGGATACAGAAAACAATTTTTTTAAGTTGTTGAAAGTTATTTGGGAGTATAAATTTTAAAGGCAATTTATTTCTGACACATATAGGTGATATTTAGAATATCATTTTGTTAGATTGAGGTAATAGACTCCTCCATACTAATCTATCCCTTGAAGCCAATGACGGTCTTTCAAATAAAGTTACACATGTTCTTTTCTCCAAGTTACTAAAAAATTGTTTAACAAAATATTAATAAAGGTTATTAAATGTCACCTGAGAAACACTTAATGCATTAAATTGAACTAAAATTAACTTTGTAAAATTTTTTAAAATACCAATAGCTGGATGGCTAAATTTCATACAAAAAATATTGCCTTATAACATATACCATAACCCTCCTTTCTCTTTACCTTAAACTATATTTCAGATGTTTCTATAATCTGAGAACATCAAGTAGGCAGAGATAGTGTTTGCTTATGCATTTATTTATAAATTGAACAAACATTGAGAAGCCACTATACCCCCAGCACTCTTGTAGGTGTAAAGCATGCTAGAATTTTTTTAAAAGATATAATTGTTTTACCAGATGAGATGAGAACACCATATCACTGATTGAAAAATCACATTTTAAATCACACTTTGTCATTTCAGCACATTCAATACTAGTAGTCTACAGTACATGATTTCTCAACCTACAGCAGCGCATCTTATAAAGCATAGTTTCACTTATTTTTTTTTTTTTTTGTAGAGACAGAGTCTCACTTTATGGCCCTCAGTAGAGTGCCGTGGCCTCACACAGCTCACAGCAACCTCCAACTCCTGGGCTTAAGCGATTCTCTTGCCTCAGCCTCCCGAGTAGCTGGGACTACAGGCGCCCACCACAACGCCCGGCTATTTTTTGCATAGTTTCACTTATTAACAGATTAAGCTTCCATCTATATTCATAAAACAACATTGTATGTAGTAAATATTTATTGACATCCAGAATTTTACCACTCATGTTGCAGTAAACAATAGAGAAACAAATTTCTGCTTACATGAGACTGGTTTCTGGTATTGTCAGGTGTGAGGACCAGATGTCAGGTCTGTTTTTGCTGATTTTTGGTTCCCAGCACCAAAGAATGGTTCTGGTACTGAGTTGACAGAAAAACTGATCAAGCCAACAGATATAAGCAAGCAGGATAGCAAGATTTATTGCATCACAGAATATAGATAGGATAGTACACTCCCAAAGGTGATGAGGAGCTGACTGGTTCAACAAGGAGCAGCAGCCTCCAAGGTCAGGGTCTGTTCTTTTATGTTAATTTTTAATACTATGTCAAAATGGAGGTGGAATATTCTTGATTTTTCTTGGAAAGGGATGGAGAATTTCCAGAATGGCAAGTCCTCCATTTTCCTATCTTTTAAAGGCAATTTCCAGGGTTTGCCATGATATTTGTGAACTGTGATGATACTGGTGGTTGTGATTTTTACTATGTTAAGGAGGGTAGGTCACTTAGGGACACTGTCACCTTCTTTGTGGCCTTGGCCATATCTCCACTTTGTGGTTTCTCTACTTATTTCTGGTTGGTCAGTCTTTGGGGACCCCCCGTATGGTAAACTAATCATCTTTTCAATCCTTGGAAGCCCCCTGACCTCTCATCTGTTCCTTCTTAGAACAGCCCCCTTCCAACCTGGTCAATTTGTTCATTCTTCTTATCGTAGCCAAGGCATCTTCTAGGGCCCCGATTCCCCTCCCTCCTTATCCCTACCTAACAATAATGTTTGATAGGAGGCCAGAAAGCAAAAAATACCAACAAGGAGGAAGATATTAGGTTATTAAAAAGATACTATAAAATTATAAAAATTAGAAATTATAAAAAGAAATTATAAAGAAGTTATAAGAAATTAAGAAAAAAGAAATTATAAAAAAGATTTTTTTTTTGTTGTTATTCATGTTATTTTGAATACGAATTCCACTGTGGAACCAATGAAGCACAGACAGCTCACAATATCAACAAAGGGTTTGGGCACGATGTGGCTAATGAGCACACAGCCTTTCAATGGACTGAGAACTTCTTGTGTAGTGATTTTAATATTGAAAATGAGGGCCACACGGTGAGCTGAGACCAAGGTGGATAAGGATGAGCTGAAAGCTACAGTGGAAGCAAATCCATCTCAATATACATGTGAATTAGCAGCAAAGTATGACACTCCTATTCTAACAATATTGGACCATTTGAAACAAATCAGCAAGGTAAAGAAACTGGATAGATGGGTGCCACATGAGTTAAATGAGTTTCACAAGGAAAATCAATCAGTTAGTAGCTTGCCTTTCTTTGCTATCAAATTATTTTTATTTATTTATTTATTTTTTTTTTTTTTTTTCAGTTTTTGGCCGGGGCCGGGTTTGAACCCACCACCTCCGGTATATGGAGCTGGCGCCCTACTCCTTGAGCTATAGGCCCTGCCTGCTATCAGCTTATTTTTACAATTTATGGTTATGTGTGATGAAAAATTGATGCTTTTTGACAATCACAGGAACAATGGCTAGATAAAGATGAAGTGCCGAAAGACAGTCCACAACTGAATATTCTTTAAAATAAAACAAAAGTTGTCTTTTTTGTGTTCCAGTGCTGATACTGTCCACTACAATGTCATGAAAACTGGTCCATCGATTACATGGGATGTCCACTGCAATCAATTGGATAAAATAATGAGGATGCTTGTGCTTACGCAGCCAAGACTGGTCAATAGAGACAGGTCAATCTTATTGTAAGACATTGTTCAACCACATGTCAGATAAATAATGCAGCTCAAACGACATGAACTTTCCAGTCTTCTTTGCTCTGGCATAAACAAGCTATCAAGATCGCAAAACTGCATCTATAGGCTGGGTGCATACTTTGGTTAATTGTATTGCTTCTTATTTGAGATATAATACACTAAACTTTCGATTTAAGTTCAGAACTAATAATTTGAAAATGATCCGTCTGTGTGTGCACTGAAAGGAAATCTAAAAAATGAGATACGTATCAGAAAAGAGGTTTTTTGTTTGTTTTTGTTTTTTTGAGACAGAGTCTCACTATGTCACCCTCAGGAGAGTGCGATGGCATCATAGCTCACAGCAACCCAAAACTCTTGGGCTTAGGGAATTCTCTTGCCTCAGCCCTCCAAGCAGATGGGACTACAGGCACCCGCCACAACACCCAGCGATTTTATTTTATTTTTTGTTATAGTTGTCATTATTGTTTGGCAGGCCTGGGCTGTGTTTGAACCCGCCAGCTCCAGTGTATGTGGCTGGCGCCCTAGCCGCAGAGCTACAGGCACTGAGCCTGTATCAGAGAACTTTTAACAGGAAACTACCTCCCTCAAGAGCACAATGGTGAATTAGGTATAAAATGATGATAATTTGAATTAGATGAGGACAGAGAAATGACAAGTAAGTTTGGCATATGAAGAGTGCTGCTAACCTTAATAAGAACAATTTCAAGAATAGTCAGAATTTGAATTTCCAATCGTAGTTGAGATGTAGACCCAGAATAAATATTTCTTTTTTGAAGTTTTGATAAAATAAGAAAGTGAGAAATAAAGTATAACTGGAAATAGAGATAGTGCTTTATTTTTAAGGTCAGAAAATATTTATGTGGAATTGTTAACATAAGGTCCATGAATGCAATTCACAAGGTTTATGTAATTGAATAAAGAAAAATGTGTGTGCTTATTTTCACTAACTTTGAATTAACATCTTGTCAATTACCATATTTTGCCTGGTAAAAATGTGCTCCTGCGTATAATGCACACTCACATTTTTAGACAAAATTTTCAGAAAATGCCTCTTGAGGAAGTGGCTGGCTCTGTGAAGGCTGCCCAGGAGCCCTTCCTTCCCTGCCATATTGGGAGCCAAACGCTTGGCTGGTGGGGTGGGAACTTCTGAAGCTGCTTAACCTGCAGGTGCTAAGTGGGTCCCTGGGGCCTGCTCAGGGGTCCTGTCGCCTCTGTGCAGCAAGGCCTTGGCCCTCAGCCCTTGCCCCACGTGGACACGGCCTGCCCTGCCAGGGCCACCACAACTCCCTCTCTTGATCACTATGCTTGGCAGAGGGAGCTCTGACCCCCTCCCACTACATCCAAATCCTCCCAGCCTATGACTCCATGTTCCCAGTGCACCCAAGCAGGAGGGTGTAGTGATCCCATGAGGATGTAAAATGTACATCCATATTTTTGCCTCAACAATTTGGGCAAAAGTTATGCATTATACATGACAAAATATAGTATTAATGTAGAGAAAAAAATCAATTAAGACATAATCTATTATTTCACCAGCTACAAAAATCACATTTTCAAATGTCATAGTCATTGTAGATATTATTGGATATTTTTACTCATCACAAATCATTGTGATTCATGCTGCTAATTTTTTTTGTTTAATAGAGATGTGAATATATACTTTATCAAAACTTTGTTGCTTTTAAAAACAATTTTTAACAATATTTTTGTTTTGAATGCACTTAACCCTTTAACAATGCAGGGGGTTAGAAGTAACTTCTCATATGGTTAAAAACCCACTTACAATTTTTGACTCCCCTCAAACTTAACTTATAATATCCTGTTGGCTACTGGCCAAAAATAGCCAAATTTTGGCCAAAAACTTTACAGATAACAAAAAACAGTTAATTAACAAGTACTTTGTATTTATGTGTATTTCATGCTGTATTCTTACAACAAAGTAAGCTAGGGAAAAGAAAATGTTATTAAGAGAGTCATAAGGAAGAGAAAATATGTTTATGGAACTGTATTATATAGATCAATACTGTAACTTTGCCTCATGTGTTTACAAGATGAATTGTGTGTCTGAAACAGTGGGCAACAGCAGCTGCAGACCTCAATCTATAGCCCACATTGAGCACTTCAACATTTTTCTTCTGGTTCTTGGGAACAGCATGTTCAGTATCACTAGAGGCACTTAGTATGGGCCTCATGGTTTTACTGCCCTAAACCTAATGAAAAATACACAAGACTCAGGAGAGATCACTTTTTACTGTGATATCCAGTTTACTGGAGAGACAAACTGCTCACAGGGAGAAGATTTGCATCACACAGAATTGTAAGTGGATACTGCCAATACTTGAGCTCACTGCAGTAGCAAAAGGGGTTAGCTGATACTACTGTACCACTATATTATTACTGTAGTACTTAAGTTCCACAGTTAATTTTATGCATTAACAACTTCATACTGCATCTTTGTATTTCCCTCACCTACAGCAGCACCACATGGCATGTAAGTGTTCATGTTTGTAAGTTTTGATAAATTTTAACTTCTAATGATAGATTTTGTATGTTAATGGTAGTGAATGATAAAATGGACTAGAAGCTACATCTATTGTATTCATTTCTGACATCCCTAATTTTTTCTTTATTTTTTTCTTAATTAATGTTTCTAGGCTATGCAGTTCATCTGCAATTTTTTCAAATAGTTGCAAACTGCCATAAGATTTTCCATATGTTTATTGAAAAAAAATTGTGTATAATGGGACCTACAAAGTTCAAACCTGTATTGTTCAGGCTCAACTGTAATTTTCTATTTATAGAAATTTGTGAAAATTATTCTCTCAACCAGTTCCCCTTAATGCAAACATTTTATATTGCCACTATATATTTTTTTCAAAACCAAACCAAACCACAAAAACAATGAGAAAATGTTAGTACATTACTATTGATTAAAGTCTTAACATGAATACTGGTTTCAAGTTTTTACAGTGATGTTCTTTTTCCGTTCTATGATCCAAGTAGAGGCCACATCAGTTATCGTATTTTCCTAGCATCCTGTGTGCTGTAACAGTTTTTCAGTCTTTCAGAGATTTTTATTATTGATGTTTAGTGTCATACTGATGATCAGATACTTTGCATATTGTTTCTCAATTGTTTTGTCAAATGTTTTTCTGGCATTACACTATGCTTCACACTCGTATTTTTCTGCTGCAGCCTAAAATGAACTATTTCCTTAAGAAGCCCTGATTCCTTTTATTGGTGGATTTTGTTTAGAAACAAAAATATGGGTTTGGGCTGTGTTAATTGGTATTAAGAAATCACTGTTTCCAGGTTGTCTCAGTGGACAGGAGATAGGGAATACATTATTTCTGCATGTTTCCATCTGTAAATGTATGGTAGTTAAGCATGTTTCATCTTTGCTTTCTCCATTTGCTTATTCAGTACTTTTATTGCTGTATGATTGGTTCCCTGTAACCCCATCTTTTCATTTAATGCAATATTTTTTTTCCAGAAGAGACTCATGGGCAATTGTAGACTATCAAAAACACCATCGTTCAAAAGGTTAATTACTACAGGCATTAGAATACGCTTTTATGCTGATGAGAACAATTTAATAAGAAAGGGAAAATGATTTTTAATATGATAAGAAGCTATATGCAAAGGCAAATAGTTGGGGATAATAATAGAGAGTGTGATCAAGAGCATTAAGTGGAGGAGTTAGAACGAGGTCTTTTTTATATTGCAGCAAAGATAAAGACAGAGGAATTGGAAAGAGTTGTATACATTTTTATGCAAGAAAATACAAAGTGAAGCTAAACATAAGGAGTAGAATTGGGTAGCTACATTAGAAACTTGATAAGAGAATAGATAATTTTAAATCACTTTCTTGAGAAAGAAATACTAAAATGAAAGAACATTAGGATTGAGATGTTGAGAGCCCATTCCTTTAAAGTGAAATGAGTCATTACTCATGAGACTATAAACACATTCCCATGAAAAGGTGCACATTAAGGAAGGAAGTGAGGTCATTAGTGTGTCGGCAAACAATGAAGAATTGATGAAGATACTGGATTTTGGAATTTCAATGAAGATAAAAACCACTGATTCTTTTGAAGTACTTCCATCCATATATATTTCCATCAATATATATGATGGAAATCAGAGACTGGGAAGTGTTGAAACTGAGCATCAGGTTGTTGAGCAGTTTCTGATGAAATGTGAGGAATTATCAAAACTGAGATGATAAAGCCTTGACTACTTTTGAATGATTTTATTTCCCAAAAATGGTAAGTAGTGTCTGGATAGAGTTGTGATATACCATTATTACAAGTGACTAGGATGCTGGCAAAAGGCAAGAAGTAACTTTAAGTATGTAAAATTTAATACCATTGGTTCATTAGTATGGGTTTGACGATGAAGATATAAAATTGTTTTCCAAGTAGTCATAGAAAAATCTGAGAATAGATTCCTCTTTTGAAAACATAGTAAACACATATAAAGAGTAAACAATACTTTGGAAGAATAGCTATTATTAAATTTGCCATACTTACCAAGGTAACCTACAGATTCAATGCAACCCTTCTCAAAATGTCAATGATATTTTCACAGAAATAGATGAAATAATCCTAAAATTTGTATGGAACAACAAAATAGACTCAAACTGAAGCTATGTTGAGCAAAGAGAAAAAAGCTGGAGACATCACACTACTTGATTTTAAAGCCAACTATAACACTATAAAACAAAAACAGCTTGTTACTGACATAAAGATAGACAAATAGATCAAGGAAAGAGAATAGAGAGTCCATAAACAAATTACATATTTAAGATCGATTGATTTTTGACAGATCCCAAGAACAGACAATAGTTAAATGACAGTATGTATTTTCAACAAATCGTGGTGGGAGAGTGAGATTTTTTTTTTTTCTGTATCAATACCCAGAAAAGTTAAATGAGACCCTGATGGCATATAACACACAAAACTCAACTCGAAAAGGATTAAAGATACGACTTGCAACTATAAAACTATTAGAAGAAAGTATAAATCAAACACTCTTATTTTAACCCAAATGGAAGACAACAAAAGCAGAAATAGACAAGTAGGATTATATCCTTGGCAAATGGCAATAAATTTATAAGTATCATTGATTACAAATGTGAATCACATTCACATATTTTCTTTACATCAACATACAGAATAGCGTTTGACAAACAACTGCACATGACAGCTTAGCCAGTTGACATGAAAAATGTAAGCATCACAAATGGGGTCAATAAATTTATTTAAAATTAAAAATTAGGCCTGAACGTTTTAAGTTTTTTACAAAACCCTTATTTTTATACCACTTGCAGAATACTTTGAAGTACTGTAACTCTTGTCTCTCATTGTATCTGGCTATTATATCATCTGTGCTGGTTAAAATCATTCATGTAATGCTGGCTTCGGCAGCAGATGTACTAAAATTGGAATGATACAGAGAACAGTAACACGGGCCCTGCACAAAGATGACATGCAATTTCATGAAAGATTCTATATTTAAAAAATAATCATTCATGTATTGAAAAGCTAACTCATATTTCTGGGCAGGGGATTTACCTGATGGCATAGTTCACAAGTCATAATGAAAGTTTGAAATATCCTCATTAGCAAGATAAGTAGATCTCATATTTGCTTATTCTTTGCAGAGGGCATAACTACACAGAGGAAGCTGATAGACTATTTTTTGTGACTGAAAACCAGTGACATAAGGCATTCCTCAAAATGACCAAGTATATTTTTTAAAAGGCATTTTTTATGCTTTTTATTACTTTAACTCAATAAGGTGAACATTTAAATAACTGATCACAGAATGAAATTCAAACTGTCTGACGTTTAACACGTATTACACCATTTTTTGCATTACAGATTAAACATCATTACTCTTCATTTCACGATATAACTTTCTACTATAATTATATATATAGCATGTCACTAATAGGACATTTTGAATTTCAAATCCAAGTATTTTCCCATTTTCTATTCACTTCTAGAATATAATGCTTTACTTTGAATATTCTTGTTCTATTCATGCTTAAACATAGTTCAAAATGCTCACAGCTTAAAAGTCTCCACACTGTTTGTGGTGTTAGTGTAGGCACATTTAATCGTGTTTTGCAACTTGTCATTACTGGTATGACAAGTTGTATTTTCAGCACAATACTGATTTTTAAATGCAAGTGAATTGGTCATCAGAATAGATGCATGATTTCTTGCTTCCGTATCTTTGCCTTTACTCTTCTCCCTGACCAGAAGACTCTTTCTTATTTCTCCTATTTCTTGCCCCCTGCACTAACATGGTCCTGGAAATGCTTTAAGACAAACTTTCATCAGTCCCCATCCCCATCCGACAGGCTTGGTCATGTGGCCAAAGGTCTGCTTTACACATTCTGAGATGGAGAACTGTGCTCAGGGAGTTTCCTGAGAAATGCCCTTGGAACAAACCCTGAAAGAGACAGAGGAAAGTGGGAGTGGGCTGAGGGATGGTGAACTGTGTTCAGTTCAGCCTCAGCAAAGGCCTCTGTTGATTGCATAGGGAGCTCTGAGTTGTTCCAAACTGGGGGAAGAGCATGAGACCTGTACCCTCACTCTACCTGCTGGGCCTTCAAAGAAAGGGTGTGACCTTCATTGAGGCATCTCCCTTCACTGTAAGCGTACAGCCAGTAAGGCTCCAGCAGCAGGAAAGTAGGTAGGTGACCTGGGCTGTGCACTACAGCTTCCGCTGTGAGACCCTTCTCTGCTCCAGTGTGTTTATCTCTCTGTACTTACCAAGATGTGTTAAAATGTAGCAGTCTTCCCTCTAGACCATGCTTTAGCAAATTGCAGCCTGCATGCCAAACCTAGCCCACTGCCTGTTTTTGTAAATAATGTTTCCTTGGAACACAGACATGCTCATTCATTTACATAGAGTCTATGGCTATTTTCATAATATAATGCAGAGTGAAGTAGTTTTACAGAGAATATATAGCCCTCAAACCCCATTATCTGGCTCTTCACAGAAAAAGCATGCCAATTCCTACTCTACTCTTTTATATAACACTCCACAATTGGTGCCTGGAAATTGACTTTTGGAGGAAAGACCAACAAATTCACGTGTGGATGAGAGAATTACACAGACCTGGGTTTGATTCTTCACTCTGCCACTCAAAAGCTTTGCTCTTAAGCAGCTGTGTGACCTCTCTAAGCTCCTCAATAAAATGAGATTTATTACTTCCTCATCAGAGTTGTAGTAAACATTAAATGAGAAAGCATGTGTGGATTACTGGCACAGTACCCGGCACATACTATATGTTCACCTAAATGTGAGCCACTGGGTCTATTCAAAAAGTTACATGACATTTTAAGGCTCAAAAAGGCTGAATTATGTCCTACTTCCATATCTGAGCAAACTAAACGTGCTAATTCTATAAAAACAAAACAACAAAAAGAATAGATGCATGAAAATCTATGATAAATAGTAGTGTTTGTTTCTTTGTTTGTTTTCTGAGACAGAATCTCATTGTGTTGCCCTGGGTAGAGTGCCGTGGCATCAGGGCTCACAGCAACCTCCAACTCCTGGGCTTAAGCTATTCTCTTGCCTCAGCCTCCCAAGTAGCTGGGACTACAGGTGCCTGCCACAACACCCAGCTATTTTTTGTTGTTGCAGTTGTCATTGTTTTAGCTGGCCTGGGCTGGGTTCAAACCCACCAGCCAGCTCAGCTACAGGCACTGAGCCAATGATAAATAGTTTTTAAAAGACAAATAATGCTCTTCATCTGACCAGTAGGGCTTTTGGGGGGACAACAGGAAGCAAAAATAGATAGCTAGATAGAAAGATAGATGAATTAATTAGTTAGTTAATAGAACTAAGTGGTTCAAAGGTGGAGAGGAATAAGAAAAAATATCACAAAGAACATTTTTTTTGCTATTTTTTAAAAATAATATATCTTGTGGTATCTTTCAGTGTTAAATATTGTTTAGATCTCATACATAACTTTTTAATTACACATAGATTGTATTATATTGCCTTATATTTGAGAAAACTATTTTGAGTAACACTCAAATAAATAGAAGTAGTTAACATTAAAAGGTAATATGGCAAACAAGTTTCATTTATTTGCCTGACCACATAAAATCCAAACTTACCTGCTAACAGCGTTAATGAGAGTTTTCACTATTTATAAGCTCCAGCCATTCAATGGTAATTAGCATGGAGGTGTTATTCACTCTTGTCCTAATACAGGTTTCCTTTTAACCTTTCTAAGAGCTCTTGCTATTTTTTGCTTCATTGCTTTGCTTTATTGAACATTATAAGACATGGCAAGCAATTAAGTATGATTGTGTAGGAAATTAAATCAGCAAAAGTGCATTAATGGTCAAGTTTAAATACATAAGGGCAACAAAATGAAGTAAAGGTTGCCATTCTATATTTAGCATATCTTATTTTCTCCAGGTATTGTAACATGTAAAATGTGTTAAATCATTCATGCTTTGAAGAGCATAAAAATACTTCACAGGGAATTTAATTGATGACAGGATTTACAGTCCTGTTGTGAAAAGCTCATAATTGTCCTTACTTAATAATATATATAACTAGGGTTAGTTTTTGTTTGTTGGCTTATTTTTGGATGAAGGAGGATAAATTTTAAATGGACAAAGTATCTGAATATATATGCAGTATTTATTGATTTATTTTAACATGTAAAATTAGTGTATTTGAATAGTATGTCATTGTTCAATATGTTTTATTTTTTGGATTTATTTAACATAAAGTTTGGCTCAGCAAAAATAAGTTGGGGAATGATTCAGGACTAAAGGTAAAATAGTTTGTATTGCATATGTTTAATTAAAAGATAAATAATGTCTATGAAAATACCTACACGTTTTCAATTTTAAGCCATATTGATGAGTATTGATTTATAGTTTTTGTTAACAAAAATACGGGGAATGATGATAGCTGAGATACCATTTTGTTGTTGCCTAGATCTAGTTGACCTGCACAGTGGTACATAATGCCATAAATGTTTATTTATAAATATCAGTATAAGATTTCTTAAAGCTATTTGTTCATAAGACGTTCCTTAAACAAAAATCCTTTCTGTGGCATCATTTGCAGATATTGCCATTACTTACTTCAAGATACGATGTAGTAAAAAGAACTGAAAATTGAAGAAACAAACATTCACTTATCACCTACTATGCTGCAAACACTATGCTAAACAAAAGGCCCTAACTTTAAGGACTACAAATTTTAGACAAGGGTTTGAAAATTAAGAACAATCACACAATCTTTGAAAAATTTTAACAAATGACAAAACTTAAGAATTATTAGAAGCAGTTTAACTCTGATTGCTCTCAGTAGTGAGGAAGTACCACTAACCCTTTGGGGCCTGAATAGGACAAAACGGCAGGAAAGGATGAATTTTGAGCTGAGCCTGAATCTGCAGCTGGGATATCTGGCCTGTCTCTACCTCTACTCACAACCTCACTGGACTCAGGCCTTCGGCATCAGACTGACGATCACACCAGCGTATGCTGTGTTTTGGTTTTTAGATATCAGTATTTAAGAAAGACTGAAAGTGACACATGTGAACACACCTGCATCTCATGGCATACACCATTTGTTCTTCTCTAACCTGTCATGGATATTAGTTTAAATAAATTTCATATGAATGACAATGTAGAAAAAATTAAAGGGAAGAACTATGTGATTATTTTAAGTATTTAACTACTGTGAAATAGAAAATGGGAAAACCAATATTTAAAGAAGGTATGATGTGCTGGGAAGGGTTCAGTGATTTATTCTTGTAATCCTAGAGCTTTGGAAAGCCTGGGACTGGAGTGGGGGAGTTGGAGAATTGCTTGATCTCAGGTGTTGAAGACCAGCCTGATCAAGAACAAGATGCCATCTCTACTAAAAAATAGAAAAACTAGCTGGATGTGGTGGCACATGCCTATACTCCCAGCTATTCCAGGAGGCTGAAGTAAGAGGATTTCTTGAGCCCAGGAGTTTGACAGCCAAGGCACTTTAACCAGGGGCAACAGAGTGAGACTCTGTCTCAAAAAAAAAAAAGAAAGAAAGAAAGAAGAAAAAAATGGATTTTGTAAATTGTTGTAGTTTAAGTCATTATTATGTTCTCTGTTCTCTTTGTGTTATTCAGAAATTCAAGACATTTCAGGAAGATCTAGATCTATATCACTCTTTAGTCAATTATATGACTCTTTTCAAATCTCTTTTCTTATTAAGTGCTCTTCCTTTGGGACTAAAGTGGATATGGAAGTGAGGAGGGAAGAACCTCTTGTAGCACATATTGTATGGGGAGGACAAGTTCATGACAGATAGTTCATGCTCCCTTGGCTTCTGCTTCTCTAAATGTCCTTCAGGTATTAAAAACCCCACAGAAACAGCCACCATAGGTTTTCCCATAGGCTTTCCTCCCCTTGTATGCCCCTCACCCAGAATACTGCCCCACATATTCTCCTCTTCTGTTACATATGAAAAATAATAGATGTACACGCCCATTTTGAAATGTTCTGGAGTGCTTTCCCCTGGTAAATGCAGTAATTTCCATCAGGAGATACATAGCAAATGATACACAACAATATAAGAAATTACAAATTTTAATCATCTCAAACATGTTATTGGAAAATAATTGGGGCATATGTCAAATGAATTCAGTGCTATTTCTATCCTCTCTCAGGATCCACCAATTTTGCCAGATATACATGCTTATTGTAAACAAATCTCACACACCCTTATTATTCCTAGAGAGAATTCCAGAGAAAGTAAAATTAATTCGTATATGTATAAATATTCTAGGCTGTTGTTAGTTCAAATATCTTTTTTTCCCCTACACCTAAGAAAGCCAAAAGATTGTGTATCTTAACAGTGGAAACAAAAATAAAATTGCTATAAATGAAATGGGTTGTTTTGCTTAGATGAATAATTATTGATTCCAATGTTTCTTCATTCTCTAGCCCTTTAAGTTTTTATTCACAAGAATATCTCTTAACCTTTGTATCCTTACCTGTTTCTTTAACAATACATTGCCAACTGAATATGAATTAAAAATTATAATTTTGCTTTATAAAATAAGAGATTATTAACCTATATAAAGCTCTTAAAGTATAATGAGGAAATATGAGATTTATGCCAGAATTTTGTTATAAATCAAAAGCTCTGTGCATGTTTTTTGTTCAATAGAACGTGAGTACCTAAGGGATAAGAACCAGACTCCATTGTCCTACTTTTTTTTTTTTTTTTTTTTTTTTTTTTTTTGTGGTTTTCGGCCGGGGCTGAGTTTGAACCCACCACCTCCAGCATATGGGACTGGCGCCTTACTCCTTGAGCCACAGGCACCACCCCATTGTCCTACTTTTTATGTATATAAATAATAAATCACGCTAACAGACATCTCATGGGGAATTCTGTCTGCAGCAATCACTAATCATCTTTATACAAAACTTTGGCTGCTTAATTTATTCAATTTAATTTCAAGAGAGATGGACCAAAAGGGTTTTAAAGTATTCCTAATTCTCCTGTCACACCTTATATATCTTGTATATTATTCATTTAATAAGAATCTGATAAAATACCTACTATATAATATTCTTTAACTTCAAATCTTCTCCAGTTAAACACACACACACACACACACACACACACACACACACCAGTAAGTAGGAACTACTCTGCTTTCTGAAATTATATTTACCAAATATGCCAATGGTTGGCTTCAGAATGTAAAGATTCTGAATAGAATCAGTAAGACACAGATTCCAAACTCAAGCATATCTTATTACATTTGAAAATAAAACTATGTCATTTTTGAATGATATAATATAATTTAATTTCTTTTTTTTTTTTTTTTAGTTTTTGGCTGGGGCTGGGGCTGGGTTTGAACCCCCTACCTCCGGCATATGGGGCCAGTGCCCTACTCCTTTGAGCCACAGGCACTGCCCAATACAATATAATTTCTATTCCTGCTGAAACAGGCCAACCAAGTTGCTAAGGTATTTTAGCAACTTTCAGTCTGTCAGAAATATACCATTTCTTCCATAAAAGTTTGTATTTATATGTCTGAATTAGTCAAAGATTTTAGGGAGTTCACCAAATAACATGGTAGCTATTATGAATATTTTAAATACTGTGCACTTTGGAGGGATGTGACCCACCTTAAAATACTATTTCATCACATAATAGTGATGTGATCTAGCGAGCATTTCTTATTCCAAACCTAACTTAGATATTGTACCTAAAATAAATTTACAAAAAGGGCTGTTTTCAGTACATTATAAATAACATAGAGGAGTTAGCTTTTATTCAAGAATCACACATCTACACCATTATTCAGAAAGTACCAGAATTTAGAATTTTTAATTACTTGGATAGTTACATTTTAAAATTAATTTGATATATAGTAATCATTGTACAACTATTATGAAAATTTCCTTGCTGAAATATAATTCTGTTTTTCACAAAATTTCTCCCCTTCTTTCTGATTTTTACCATTATAACTTTCAAAGGTGACGTACACTGATGCTTTCAGCTTAAATTTACATTTCAATACAATATTTTTGAATATAATGTACATTTATTATTTTATACACATTTTCTATGTTAGTTTTATGAATAGAGTCTGAGCAAATAGTGAGAATAAAGTAGATGATATATGTGTTTCACAATAACACTGTCCATATTGAATAAAAGCTTTGTATTGTCCAATACTGCATCATAAAATAGCAGTCACATATGGAAAACAATTTACTATTAATTCTGAACAGACTTAATAAAATGACACCAATAGCACAAAAGTTTAATTCTTATGAATTAATTGTAATTATTTTATTTATTTTTATCACTTTACCGACGCTCTAAATAAGAAAGCATAAACACGGAGGAAATATTTTTGTCTTTTGTTTCCAGGGTAAACATGATAATTAATGCTGCTTAATAATTTTCCAAGGGGTAGAGCATTTTTGATTGATTTCATTCAACTCATGGTTAAAAGCATATTTTAAGAGTTACAAATCAGTGGGTTAACCAAGTGCACCTAAAGTTTATTTATACAATTTGCAATTTCAAAAACAAAATGTTGCTGCAATTATTATTCTTTCTTTATTTTTTATTGCAGTTTTTGGCTGGGGTCAGGTCTGAACCTACCACCTCCAGTATATGGGGCCAACATCCTACTTCTTAACCCACAGGCACCATCCTCCAATTATTATTCTTTAGCCTTAAGGATTAACATGGGTCAACTTGAATTTTCTACTTTCATTATTTTCTATTTCTGTACTGAAAAAAAAGTTAAAATAGATATAATAATATATACTTAATATTTTGCTCTCATAAATAAAAATTAGTTATTTTAAACAGTTTTGTCTCATTTAACTTGATTTTATGTGATTTATGATGATAATTAACAACTTAAATATATATATATTCACATTTATATTCATATATCAAGAATTATTTGATTATTGTTTTTTTTAATTTAGAAATCATCCTATAAAATTTTCAGGAAACACAGCATAGAATTTTTTAGTGATTTAAAAGACAAAATAGGCAGTAGGTAGGGGGGTTATTTTTTTATTCAGAATGCCACTTATGATTCATGTGATCCTACTCGAATCCTTAATTTTCTATATTGGAAATGGATCATAAATAACACCTAATTGGAGAGGACAAGGATATAGTAGTTTACTTGAATGTTGTAAAAAATAAAAATAAGAAATGTGAGTGAAAGTTTACATAGTGTCTGACACATATTAAGCCCTCAATGAATAAGAATTAATACCAAATCATAAGATAATTGTATTAAATAATAATAAATATGTTTTTGTAATGCTGCCTACTCAAAATAATTAAAATTAATTTGAATACAGTTGAAAAGTTACTATCTTGAAAAACAGATGCCAATTATTCAAGAACTTTGATTTGCATACTCTTGTCATAATGTCTAGAACAGGGGTCCTCAAACTATGGCCCATGGGCCACATGCGGCCCGCCGAGGACATTTATCCGGCTGTCGGGTGTTTTTGCCACCCTGCCTGTCCTGCTTAGCAGCCAACTCATCCCAGGCCACAGGGCGCATGTGTGGAATGTGCGCCAACTCTCTGACTCTGCTCCTTCTCTCTGTCTCTCTCAGCTGGGTGTTTTTGCCATCCTGCTTACCAGCCCACTCGTCCTGGCCCGCAGTGCGCAAGTGTGGAATGTGCCCCACACTCCCTGACTCCCCTCCTACTCTCTGACTCTGCTCCTTCTCTCTGTCTCTTGACTCCTCCTCTCAGTCTCTGCTGTAATTGGAGTCGTCACCAGGTTGCCTGTGCAGAGCCTGCTGCTGCCTAAGGACCGAGGTAAGAACAGGTTAGGATTTTTTTTTTTTTTTGAAGTTAGGATGTCTATTTTTTTTATTTTTTTTTATTTTGCAGTTAGTAGGGCCTCATTTTTTGTGGTTAAGGGAGGCCTTTTTTCTGAAGTTAGGAGGTCTTTTTTTTGCAGATGGGGGCGCCTTTTTTGAAGTTAGAAGAGCCTTTTTTTGAAGTTAGGAGAGCCTTTTTTTTTAAGTTGGTTAGTTGGTTGGGGGTGGTTTCTAGGGGGGTTGCACCACAGTGATAATGCAAATAGTCAGCGCTCAGTGCTAATGCAAATTGTCAGTGCTCAGACGTAATGCAAATGGTCAGAGCTCAGAGGTAATGCAAATAGTCAGTGCTCAGTGGTAATAATAATCGTAAGTACTCAGTGTTAATGCAAATTGTTAGTGCTCAGTATTAATGCAAATATCTGCAGTCAATGTTATCGCAAATGGTCAGCGGTCAGTGTTAATGCAAATGGTCAGGGCTCAGTGTTATCACATGGGGTCCCCAAACTGGTAATCTGCCTAGGGCCCCATGGGAACTTCATCCAGCTCTGCTGACAGCTGAGGAGTAGGAAACCCAATTTAATTGACAGTCAGTGCATTTATATTCTGATTGCTATTCAGTTGTGTATGATTTTGTATGTTGTGTGCTGTGTAAGCCCTGGTTCACACTGTTGCGATCTCTGAGCAGTGCGAGTTTAGCCATATGCTTGTATAGCCATACACTGCTTCATCCACCAACAAGCACTGTGTAGTAAATCACTGAAGTGGGACTCTGTTATGAAAATTGTGCTATCTTCATTAGAGGTAATGCACTAAACCACAGACAATTTCAGGAATTTCTGTCTGAGCTAAATGTTGACTGTGAAGATGTTCCGTACCACATAGAAGTCCGTTGGCTGAGTCGAGGGAGAGTTTTGAAACATTTTTATGACTTACTTCCACACATAACAGCTTTTCTGCTTTCAAAAAACAAAGAAGTACGAGAGCTCAATGATGCAGAATGGAAATGGCACCTTGCCTTTCTGACAGATTTAACAGAACTACTCAACAGTTTCAATGTGCAACTTCAAAGCAAGGGTAAGCTCATCTGTGATATGCAATCAAATGTGAAAGCATTTGAAGTAAAATTAGGCCTCCTCATCAAACAAGTGAAGGAGAAAAATTTCTGCCATCTCCCCACAACTCAAAATCTGTTAGTGGAAAATCCATTGGTTGCATTCCCAAATAAAAAGTGTGGATTCACGAAAAGTTGCAAAAGGAATTCCAATTTAGATTTAAAGAGCTTCATCTCCATGAACAGGACATACAGCTTTTCCGTAACCCATTTTCTATTGACATTGAAAATGTGGATACGATTTACCAAATGGAACTGGCTGAACTGCAGAATTGTGACTCTCTGAAAGACACATTCGAGTCAAGCAGCCTTCCTAATTTCTTTTTTTTTTTTTTTTTTTTTTTTGTGGTTTTTTGGCCGGGGCTGGGTATGAACCCGCCACCTCCGGCATATGGGACCGGCGCCCTATTCCTTGAGCCACAGGCGCATCTCTCCCCTCTGAGATATATCCTAATCTCAGGAACCATGCACTCAAAATGGCAACCATCTTTGACAGCACTTACGTCTGTGAACAGACTTTTTCCAGAATGAAACATCTGAAACCTCCAACCAGATCTAGACTAACTGATGCACACTTGCATCACTTGTTACGACTAGCAGTGACAAATATGGAACCGGACATTGACCATCTCATTAGCCAAAAGCAGGCCCATAGTTCCCATTGAAATACTGGTAAGTTTGTTGATTTAACTTTACTTGTTCTTCATTTTAAACATTGTATTTTTTCCTGCTTTTTTTTTTTTTTTCTTTCACTTCAAAATAAGATATGTGCAGTGTGCATAGGAATTTGTTCATAGTTTTTTTTTTTTTTTTTTAAACTATAGTTCGGCCCTCCAGCAGTCTGAGGGACAGTGAACTGGCCCCCTGTTTAAAAAGTTTGAGGACCCCTGGTCTAGAATATCACATATTTACTCAAAATCTATCACAAGGCCTGCCAATTAAGTTCATAAACTTGCCACTGTGCAGCCACGGTGGTAGAACGGTACAAATAACTCAGTAAGTTTTCTGACCTTGGTATATCAGCATCGCACACCTGTGTTCATGTTAATGTGTGGTGGTGTCTTAGTGAGTGCTGTTCATTATTGTTGCTGTGTGTTTTTATGTGCCATTGCAAGAATGTCAGAGCTTAAATTAGAGCAATGAACAAATATTAATTTCTTGCTAAAATTACCAAGAATGGAAGTGAAATCAAGGACATGTTAGTCCAAATTTATGGGCATAATGTGATGAAGAAAATAGCAGTGTACAAATAACATTTTTTCTGAGGGGAGAGAAGGTGTCACTGATGAAGAGAGGTGAGGACAGCCAGTAACAAGCAGGAATGATGAAAATGTTGCAAAAATCCATCAAATTGTGCATCAAAATCATTGGCTAGCTGTGAGAAGCATAGCAGATGAAGTAATATTGATAGAGAAAAGATCAGGAAAATCTTAACTGAAAATCATGGGCAACAACTCAGTGTTTTTGCATCACAACAATGCACCAGCTCACATGGTACTGACTGTAAGGGAATCCATAGTAAACAAATGACTGTATTGAAATACTCTTCACCCTCACCTGTTCTGCTCCCCCAAAGACTTTTTTCTTTAACCAAAGAAAAAGAATATGTTGAAAGGATGACATTCTGGTGACATTCAGGACAACAAGGATAATACAATGTTATAGCCTATCTGTTATAGCCTATCCAGATAAAGAGTTCCAAAGTTTCTTTAAAGAGTGGCCTATACACCGGCTTTGGTGCACAGCTTCCCAAGGGAAGTACTTTGAAGGTGACCATAGAGATATACAGCAAAAAGGTATGTAACATTTTTTCTAGGATGCTTTCACAAACTTAATGTTAGACCTTATATTTTTTAGAGTAAATACATATCCATCTCATGATAAATTTGAGTTAGTATTATTTCACTTTTAATGTAATAAATTGATTACAGCTATAATTAAAATGTAATGAGAAGTTTTAAATGTTGAAAACAGAATATGTATTGGAAATCAGAATATCACACACTATGCTTTTTTTTTTTCAAAGTTTTCTCCTTGATTTTCTTCACTTCACATAGATATATTTAAATTTTGGCATATCATTGGATATATAATTCAGCTATGTTTTCTCTGTATTGATATCAGCATCAGTTTCTATCATGGTATATCAGGTCTAGATAATAAGCTACTTTGCTTAATCATACAAATAAAGAAAAAAAAGCAAACACTATATTCCAAACTAGGCTTCATAATTTATTTATTTATTTAATTGCTTTGGTATGCTTCTTTTATGAGAAATATATGTTAATGATAATTGAAATCTATAAATAAATAATGGAATAGCTATAACATATATTCAGTCAATTAGAAACCAAGCCAAAATGAACAACAAAAAATCAGGAAAGGAGGCTGGAGAAGTATTCTAAGAATAAAAGTTGAGGGTGGGGCCTGTGGCTCAGTGAGTAGGGCGCCAGCCCCATATACCGAGGGTAGCAGGTTCAAACCCAGCCCCAGACAAACTGCAACAAAAAATAGCCAGGTGTTGTGGTGGGCCCCTGTAGACCCAGCTACTCAGGAGGCTGAGGCAAGAGAATCGCCTAAGACCAGGAGTTGGAGGTTGCTGTGAACTGTGATGTCACAGCACTGTGATAAAATGTGACTCTTTCTATACCCCCCTCCCCCCAAAAGAATAGAAGTTGCAAACTGTGTTCTTCATTTTTATAAAGGGCCTAAAAATATCCTTTATCAAATTAGAAACTAATGAGACAAAGGAATGGTTTTTCATCAAGTTGTAAACTAATGAGATGAAGACAGAGGGCGCAAACACTAGAGAGATGAGAAATAGCAGGCAGAAATGGCAAATAGTCAAAAGGAAAAAAAATTCCTCTCTGTCAAACTGAAGTAAGAACCCCAATTTAAAACATGTAAATAAATCTAATTTTAAACGCATAATACAGACACATGCATGTACACAATAATATATATAAATTAAGTCCTAGTGAAATTAATTTTATCAAAATGTCTGACAAAGACTTTCCAACTGCATATTTAGGAGGATAAATATTATTGGGAATGACAAGTTACTTTCCATTTTCCCTCCTCTAAGTTTTCCTACAGAAAGGAAAAACAAGAAATAAATTATCTCATCAAATCTCATTAATAATAAAGAATGAGTTTCTGCTAAACATTTTTGGCAAAATACACCAGTTCTCTTTAGGTTGTTTATAGTCTACACACACAGAATTTATGACTCTATGGGCCAAACTAAAACATAAGTAGCAACTATGTAATTATCAGAATATAAATTGGCAACAGCTATTTCCCAAATGAAATATCTTCCTCTGTGTAAAGGATGAACCACCTGCATCATTTAGAACTTCATATATTAACTCCAAACCAGATGCATTTTGACACAGCACAAATGTCTTGGGGAGTTGTCTCATAATTACTTGCATCTCTTATATCATTAATGAAGTTGAATACTACTGCCCATTTCTGATTCTTGTGAATAAAATTTATAATCAGACCCATCTCCATAACTAATAATAAGATCTTCCTTTTAATTACCAAGATGTTTAAAAGAAAGGTGAATAAACATAGAAAAGGAAGAGGTAGATTTTACAAATAAAAAATTTCTGGCCTGGTTAAAGCATATATTCCTAGAAATGAATGTATGAGGTAAAGTATTCTTTAACTACAGTTGAAAAGAGAAAGTCAAAGTTAGAATATTACACCATAGACTATATAACAAAGAGAACAAAATTTGTAATAAATAAATTTGTCTAAAATATGTAGGATAAATTCTGATGCGGTAGCATATATCTAACAGAAATTGGGGAAGAAAGCCATCAAAAATTGGACTAGATTCAATTTACAAGTTACAGAATTGAATCAAGAGAAAGCATACTAAGTGTCAAGCATCCTCTAGAATACCTACAGAAGACAAAAATTTAAAAATATCACAATGCTAAAGAAAAGGATGTGTCTGCTTAGAATTTTATTTCAAGCTGATTAACATATTTTAATGAGACAGATAGAGAAAAACATAGTCTTCACATCCTATTGAAAATAGTAACATTTTTTTCCCAAAAGTTTTTAAAAAGATATCTGTAGGAAAATGAATACCCTTTAGGGCTCATAATTATTCTCAAAAAAAAAATTAGTTATCTTTCATTTCATCCAAGGTAATTAACTTGATTGAAATTATAATGATGATGATTCTAATAATAAGTTGTAATTTCTTCTCTATAGTCATATACTTGAATATATAAAAATTGCTTAATTTGAATTACATCAATTCCCACACTCATAAAAATAAACACAATGTAGAAAAAATATTTTTATCTATTTCACATTTATTATATGTAAAATATGTCTTAACATGAGATGTATTTGCAGAAAATATCATTTACTTTTAAGCAAACTAAAATTAGTTGGCATATCTCCCATCTAGGTCTGTTTCGTGTGCTATACTAAAATACCCGAGATTGAGTAATTTACAAAGAACAAATTTCTTTCTCACTGTCCTGAAGGATGGGAAATAAGATCGTGATCCTGCATCTGGTGAGGGCTTTCTTACTGCATCCTCACATAGTGGAAGATGGAAGGGTCAGTGGAGGATAAATGTTTTCTCCTTACAAGACAGAGGAGCAGAAGAGAGTGATGCCACTCCCAGAAGCTTTTATTTATAATGGCACTAATTCATTCATGAGAGTAGAGCCCTCACAACCTACACATCTCCCAACACTGTTGCACGGGGGATTAAGTTTCCAACACAAATATTTAGGAGAGTGTATTCAGACCATAGGATGCCCTAAGTACTGAGTTTTTTGTCAGCGCATCTTCAAATGAAAATTCTAATGGAAAAATGAATACATCAATGAAAAATTACCACAGCACCCAACAAATTAAAAATGTGATCACGTAAGAATTCTATTATATCTATATCACAGAAGAAACTCAGAGATTAAGGAGGGTTTTGCAGAAGATTATCTTTTCTATTGGATCAGAAAATTGGGTTTGGAATTTGTAAAGATGACAAAATGGATCAAGGCATTCTAAGTCAACACTTTATGTCCACAGTAATCTACATGCAAAAAGAATGGATCAGCTTGAAAGGGTAGGGCTCATTTTATGAATGTTCAGGTTAATGTAACTTAATCTTAGACTAAAGCTTATACTAAAATTACTGGATCTAAAACTTTGGAGACATTTTAGCTCTTAAACTAAGTGATTAAATGAAATGAAATAGAAAAGACAAGGTAATGATTTTATAGATTTTGCAACAGATAACCTGCAAATCATCTGTAGTCATTTATTTCTGCAAATTCTGCAATGATTATGTAATAGTTTATACCTATAGCAGTAAATGTAGCATGTAATTAATTAAATATTAACAATAAATGCATGCATGCATAAATGCATAATGCATGTACAAATTGTTTGCCAATTTTGCAAAGATATTTAAATTTTAGGAAAAACGTAATAGGGGTTCTTTATCCAAAATGAAGTACATTATTTAAAAATTTGTAAAGCTGTCATATTTTGGAAATATTGAATAATTTTTTAAATTTTTCTCACAGATGGAAAGCATTTATAAGGTTCATAATTGTGTAGAAAAATAAATATTTAAGCCATTTGTATACTAAAATTAATTTATATCACGCCATAAACGGCTTTTTGGAAGACAAGTTTTCAGAGTGTTCTTCACGCAGTTAATATCAAGAAGATAGATTACATGTCATTTACTTACATCTAAGTCAATGGCAGAGATATCAATAATAATTCTAAGTTTGAATTGTGGGCTGAGTCAATTCACATTTAAGTGTATTCTCCATGATAAATAGTAAATGCCAACATAACACACAAATGAACAGGGAACTTAAGTCAAAATCATACTCAATTTTTAGCAAATAGAGACAATCCTGTATATAAACATTGGAGTAGATGATGGGGATATCAATGATCCATTACAGGTTGGATGTTCATTTTACGATGAAAATGTTTAGGATTTTATGTTTTATAAAATCTGTTGACAGTACAGGAATTTATTCTGCAAAAGGCTCAGTGAAAAGAAAATTATTTCAAATTCCACATACAAATGGCAGACTAACTTACTGCCTCATCAAAATAAATCTATGCAGTCTTACACAGCATAATGTTTTGGTCAATGGCAGACTGCATATAGAATGGTAGTCTCAAAATATTATAATATCATATAGTATCTTTATTGTACCTTTTGTATGTTTCGCTATAAATTCAGTACATTAACATGCTGTGTATGTTTACAGCCTAGGAGCAATAGGCATAGGCCATACCATCTGGCCTAGATGTGCAACATGCTATACCATCAAGGCTTGTGTAAGTATATTTCATGAGGTCACACAATAATAAAATTACCCAACAAAAAAACTTCTCAAAATGCATCGCTGTTGACAAATAGCGCATAACTGTACATAAATTGGGAACTTCTGGATATAGCTTAAGAACCTCCATCCAGTTGCTCAATGAGACCAGGGAACAAAAAGGAAATCTTTGAGATTAAACAAAGTAAATTAAAAAGTGACACAGAAATTATTCACCAAATAATAATTCCTGAGTATAAATTAATGTTGATATTTCAAATGAACAAATGACCAATTAAAATGACCTTGGCTTTCAAAAATACTGAGTTTGCTCTGTTTTCTAAGGGCAGATTTTTATTAAACTCACACTATCCTCTCATACATTAATTCTCCACAAATTTTATTTTAGTTCCAAGACCAGAAGGAGTCACTTTTCTTGATTATTGCTTGATTATTAATGCTTCAAATAGGTACTCCCCAAAATTAAATATTTTGAAGTATAAAATCTGTGACATTCATATTATAATTTCAGTTGCAAATGTTGTTCATGTAGTATTTTTTTCTTTTCACTAAAAATTAGAATACTCAAAATTCTCTCTGTTATATGGTAGAAAGGTAAGATGAAAGAAACAAATCAAAATCTTAGTTTCTGGTAGATTTTGTATTTAAAATTTTCTCCTAGAGTTCCAAGTATCGCTAGATACATAAATAGAAACATATAATACTTCATAAATTAAGTCTCATATAACATGTAGTTCATTCTTTGACACGTTTATATCATAATTACACATATATAAGTATAAAATGTGAATTTTCAGTTTTGTTGAAGAGTCTCAAAGTAAAAATTAAAAATAGAAGGTGAGAGAAGATTAAGATTTTATTAAGCTTAATAAAAAATCATCATAAGTGCTCTAGAGGAAACTAACAATTCAGCCATGGAGAACAAGGACAAGATTTCTTGTTAGGTATCATGGCTAGAAAAAATTCAATTGAATTGGGAATTCAATACAAACTGAGCTCTAAAAAATGAGAGGCAGTCATGTAGTGACACCAAATTGAGAAAGAGGTTTCTGGAAATAAAGAAAAAAACATGCAATAACCTCAGAGTTAAAGTTACTTAGAGAATGTGAGCTACTAGTAGATGGTAAATGACAAAGGGCGGAAAGAGAAGAGGTTAGAAAATCAACTTAAAGATGAACTTGTTTGATGTGCTCACTCTTTCCCGTACTTTTTTCTAATGAATGATGTGAAAACATTGAAAGTGCTTAATTTATTTAGATGAATGACAAGATAAAAATATATGTTAAACATATTACTGTGCCTCCACTGGGAGAAAAGACTTGAGAAGCACAAATGTCGAAGCAGACATGGATTATGATGGACACTTCTGGAATTCATGAAAGTTATTTGTTTTTTCTCTCTTTTCTTGAATGTATTTTTTTACAACTCAAGGCAGAAAATAAGTTACAAATAAGATAACAATACTCAGGTAGCTCTCCTCCTCCCAAGAGCAAAACTTGATTGTTTGAATGAACTTTTCTCATGACCCAAGCAACATGAGCAGTGTCTATTCAAGAGGGATTTAGTTCCCCAACATTTAATGCCATTATTCTTTCCTTATTTTATTATTATATAGATAAAATTTATATTTGGGTGAAGAACATAATGTCTTTTCATTTTATAGGTCATTGGACCACAAAGAACACCAAGAACTAAGGGGCCCACAATCAATGCTGAAGGAGCTCAAAGAATTTAAACCCAAAATATGGCTCCCTGATATAATGAATGTTTTCAATTAAAAACACTTAGAGCTGAACAGACATTGGGAAGGACTTTTCCCCTAATTATATACAAAGAGGACAGAGTCACCAAGAACAATCATTCTGTACCCCTACCGGTTATCTCATCATCCAGTAAAGGAGAAAAGACCAAAACAAAGAATACAACCCCACCTAAGCAGACCCATTTACAAGATAATGGGATCATTTAACTTCCAAGAAAACTATATTCAAACTAACTTCTGCTCCCCATTAATCATTCTCCCTGGTAATCATATATTGCCATTCAGTAGAATTCTTCCTCCTCTCCCCCTTTTCATAACCTATTTTGCCAAGATCCAAGCCCCTGTTCTTTTTGTAATCCAAAAGAGCATATCAATTTCTAGACCCAACTAGGATATTGGACAATCACTCTGTGGTTCTTCCTGTGTGTGAGTCTTCTTGTGCACAGGGTGAATAAATCTGTAATCCCTTTTTCCCACGAATCTGTTTTATTGTGTGTCAATTTTTCAGTGAACCTTCAGGAAACTGATGGTCTTGGTCCCTATAAAACCTAATGAAGAGAGACCACTATGTTTTAGCACCTACCAGACTAGAGTGGCCATCAGGAGTCAAGTGACAGCACAGGAAGGCAGTGTCCTATAGGTGAACATGAGTCTATGAAATGTGGGATGCAGAAAGAAGCCAACGCGCAAATTGATTGGCCTCCACCCTTTTATCCTTCCAAAATGGACAGTCTGAGGCTCAGGGATTTCAACCGTCTCTGGTGACAGTTTGCATGAGAGGAGCAATCTCTATGTAACATATTGCTGTGGCCTCTGTGCTTACCTTGCTTTCCTTTCCCTCTAATTTCTGCTTACCTGAGATGCCATCCTCACCACCAGGCCCCCAACCCCAGCACCACAAATACACACTGAGTGTTACCAGGTAAGCTGTTGTTCAGCCTATTTTTTGTAGATTAAACAAAATGTTGACTAAGGCAATCCTGAATAATGAAGGATTTGATCTAAAACATTTCTATCAAAAAAATTAACTATGATTTTGAGTACTTAACATTTGAGTCCCCTAAACTTTTTTTTTTTTCTTTTTTTTTTTTGTAGAGACAGAGTCTCACTGTACCACCCTCGGTAGAGTGCTGTGGCGTCACACGGCTCACAGCAACCTCTAACTCTTGGGCTTACGCGATTCTCCTGCCTCAGCCTCCCCAGCAGCTGGGACTACAGGCGCCCGCCACAACGCCCGGCTATTTTTTGTTGCAGTTTGGCCGGGTCTGGGTTTGAACCCACCACCCTCGGCATATGGGGCCGGCGCCCTACTCACTGAGCCACAGGCGCCCCCCCCCCAAACTTTTAAAGTTTTATTATTTACATTGTAGAAACACAGTATTTAATCATGCCATTTTATTTCAATTTTACAGATAGAGGTAGGGGAAAGGGTTTGTTTTTTTTTTGTTTTGTTTTGTTTTTAACCATGTGCTGGTTTTATATACAATCTGAAATATTTTCATCAAACTGGTTAACATAGCCTTCACAGCACCCTCTTAGTTATTGTGTTAAGACATTTATATTCTACATTTAGTAAATTTCACATGTGTTCTTAAAGACACATTTGCTTCTATAAATTACAATCTCTTGTGTATAAGTCAACTTTATTCACATTTGTCTATGATTTGTGAAAATCAATGATACAATAATAAAAAGACCTTGAGAAGGGGCAGCCTACCACATTTTAGTTATAATTTACAATTCAGTTAAAGCAGTGAAACTTTAAATTGCCCTTTGAGTACTGCGAAATTGCCTAATATAACTTGGCAGCCCTGTTAGTTCATCGCTCAGTTAACTGGGTAATGCATTTTGTGCCCAGAAATTCCCAGTCAAAATTTAATGTTACATGTCATTTGGTGTTTCATGATTGTGTACTTAAAAATATGTGACTAAATCCCAATTACTATGTTAGAATTTATATGTTTATACTATTAGTTGACCACAGTGTACCAATTTTCCTCCTCCTTTTTCTATTTCAGTACAGAGCTAAGCATTCAGCTTTTGAATATGAGATAATTTTCAGGGTATTAATTACTTCCCCATTGTTAAGTATTAAATGTGGAAAGACAAAGCCTGCTTCTAAGACTGTATTTTTTGTATATATGTATTTTATCTATTGTATTCAAAGCCTTTAAATAAGCTTGTCCTATCAATATTTGTAAGCTCTTTGATTACAAATCAAAGATTTGTACACCTGAAATTGTGATTTTTGAAATGCATTCAAGCAATCTTCTATTGCCTATTCTGTTTCCCTGTTCTAGTCCTTTGTACACTAATATATTTGTGATCTTTTTTTCCCTCTCTCTCTTTTTTGAGACAGAGTTTTATTGTCTCCCTGGGTAGAGTGCCTGTGGAGTCACAGCCCACTAAAACCTCAAAATCTTGGGCTCAAGCAATACTCTTGCCTCAGCCTCCCAAGTAGCTGGGATTACAGATGCCCAGCATAATACCCAGGTAGCTTTTCCTGTTTTTAGTAAAGACAGGGTCTCTCTCTTGCCCAGGCTGATCTGGAACTCTTGAGCTCAAGGGATCCACCCACCTCAGCCTCCCAGAATGCCAGGATTACAGGTGTGAGCCACTTGGAATTCTTTAATTTATACTTGATTATTAATTTAGTATTTCAGCTTAATTTTATACTTTTAGTGCATAGAAGGCCTCCTAAATATTCCCCTCAGCTTAATTAAACTTGAGGCAGTCTTCTTCCTCGTTCCAGCCCCAGATCTCCCTTTTCTTAGAGAATTTACATTTAAAAACATATAATTACACATTCTTTCTTTGCTCCTTTTATATGTAAATTTTTCCAGCCCCTTGTCAGATTATAACCCAAGGATGTCTTTATCAAAGACCTGGAAGCCATTCTTTTGAAATGTAATCTCTCAAGTAGGTTGAGCCCCTAAGGAAGGGTAGTATCCTAACATGAATAAGTGAAAGTTTGCAGCGAACAGAAATCACCTAATTACATTTGTTGACCTGTCCCTTAGTGTCCTGTGCTCCTGTACTTTTCCATTAGCTCCTTCCAGAGTTTAAACATATTTTAAAACCAAACTACCTATTGTTTCAGTGGAATCGAGTTCAATTTCTGTCCCCTTTTGCCATAGTCTTGATCCTTATTGTGATAATTTTGAATAAAGCTTTTTTTGCCTAGTTATATTGGTGCAATTTTTCCTTGTCAATACTTTCATTTGATTCATTTTAGATATCAATTATTGACAGGTGTTTACTGTCACAGCAGGAGCTCTTACTTCAGCATCATGCTGTGGGACCAGGGGAATTTATGGCCCGCCATTAGTAAAAAAGACTTAGACAAGTATGTTTTTCAGGTTCCAGACTAATTACATAGCTTGCAGAAAATAAATTTATATGTTATTAATAAAAGAGAACCTATAAAAACAACTTTTGAAACACACACAGAGAGCTCAAAAAATAAATCCTAGCTTATAATTAATAATTGATAGAATATTCTAAAATTTCTATTATGATTTTATTTTATGAATTCCCAAACCTTGATAATGTTGAATTTTTTCATCCCAGATTCTGACAGATTTTAGTAAATTAAAAAAATAATCCCAAATGCTTAAAATGCTAATATTTTTAATAATAGTAAGCCATCATCAGCATAGATAAAATATTTCAAAGTTCATTACATATTTTTTTGTGTGGTTTTTGGGAATTAAATTTGAAATACATATAAATAATATAAATGTTCTCTACAAAGGTCTAAAGTCTAATTCTATCTTGGTCACTTAAGTCGCTGTGTTTCTTATTATTCTGATAGCTGAGCAAACATTTTATTCATTTTTGATATAGAGTAAATTTTAATATGGTAAAAGAGACACATAACTACAGATACAAACATGACCTATGCTCCCAATATTTGCCTTTTCAATCTGCTAGCCCACCAAAAGTTGGTGTCATTCTTTCCCTAAACCTATTCAATTATTTCACACCAAATACCCAAAAGAATGGATACAAAATTACTATGAAACATATGGTGTTGGAGATCATAGTGTTAATGGGTTTGGGAATTATTTTCTCCTTGTCACTTACTCTGGACACAGAGAAAAATCAAGCACATGAACAAAAAGTAATACGCTTTCCCAAAATAGCAAAAATCAAACAAAACTTCTTCCATCTCTATGATACATTTTAAACTTAATATGTAATGAAGTTAAGAAAAATGTTCTAATATTACTAAAAGGAGTTTATTTTCTATTTGGACTTAAGGAAAGAAATTTAAAGGCTTTCTTTCTTATTTACCTTCTAGTGTAAAGAAGACATTGAGATTAAATCATTTGTTAGATACAAATACTAAAACTCACTTTCAACACTATTCAGAAATTACATTGTGATAGCGGAAAACAAAACTGAGATAAAAAGAAGACAATAACCGTAGTCATCTTTATACAAAAAGGTCCATTTGTGCATAGAAATAAAATAAAATAAATAAATAAAGTGAAAATGGTTCTTTTAATTGCTTAAAAGACTTTCCTGAATAGTCGATCCCAGTCCCCCCATGGTGCCTCCACTAAGAGCGATTCTTGAATTTTTGAGAGAATGCAGATTAGATTAAAAAGTTTATGAGTTCAGATAACTTTTAAGCATAATTTTTAGTCTAGTTGTTTCTTTTTGTATAAATAAATACTTATTTACATAGATTATTATTCTGAAATTATGAAAGCTGATAAATAATTTTTTTCATGTTTATGCAACAAAGGATATTGAGGAGAATTATACATTTACAACAACTAGGTTTTTCCTCTTGTCTGTGCAGACTTGGAAGACATAAAAATTACACGAAACAATTCAATATTTTTAATTATAATGACTAATTTCAACACACACTGAAATTATTTATTTGAAACAATATAGATTTGCTGTTTTACATGTAAATGTAAAAGCTGTTTGGAGAATGAATGACAAAACTAATCTGCTACAATGGAACCTGCCCTCAGCTCTGTTTCAAGCTGTTGTGTATTTGCCCTCCACTGTACTATTCTGCTTATTTTGTATTTGACAAAATTGTCTACAAAATTATCTGCATCTTGTTTAGTGCTACATACCAAATATTCTATGTATGTAGAATTACTTCAGCTGCCTGATGGATCTAACACTGTCAGGTTATTTTCTCTTAATTTGTACTTATAATTCTCATGTTTTTTATTTCAGATTAATATGAAGGTACAAATGATTAGGTTATGTTCAATGGATTTGTTAGGTGAAGTTCTATTTGTGGTTGTGCTATATAGCCTTATATTGTGCCCACTAGGTGAGAGTTACCTATACCCTTCCCTTCTCCCTTCTCTCTTTTTCCTTCTCCTTCTCCCCCCACTTTCAATTTAATTTTGTTTTTCTGTCATGTGGGAGCATAGTTATTTTCTATTGGTTTCATATTAGTATGCATACATTGGATACTTGCTTTTCCATTCATGTGATACTGTACTAAGAAGAATGTGCTTCAACTCCATTCAGATAATACAAAATATGTAAAGTCTCTCTTACTTTTATAGCTGAATAATATCCTATGGTATACATATACCACAGTTTATTAATTCATTCATGAGTGGATGAGCATTTGAGTTGATTCCACATCTTGGCGACAAGAAAAAAAAAAAATACCTGAATAGCCAAGGAATTCTAAGGAATACAAACAAATCTGGAGGTATCATGTTACCAGACTTCAAGTTATACTGCAAGTCTTCTGTGATCAAAACAGTATAGTACTGACACAAAAATAGAAATATCGATCTATGGAATAGAATAGGAGAACCTAGAGATGTACCCAGACACATATTGCCATGTGATCATCAATAAACCAAATAACAGAATATACTGGCAAAAAGGATCCCTATTTAATAAATGGTGCTAAGGAGCTATTAGCCACAAGTAGAAGACTAAAACTGGATCTGCACCTCTCACCACTTATAAAAATAGACTCTCGCTGGATAAAAGACTTAAAGACAAAAAACAAAAAAATTCTAGAAGAAAGGTGGGGAAAACTCTTAACAACATTGACTGGGGAAAAGAATTTCTGAAGAAGATCCCTTTGGCACTGTAGCAACACCAGAAATAAATAAATAGGACATGATAAGAAGACTAAAAACCTTGCACCACAGAGAATACAACTTAAAGACACAGAAAAACTTTAAAAGATTTTTGCATGCTACAAATCTAACATTGGTTGAAAACTAGAATCTACAGAGAACTGAAATTAATAAACAAGTAAATAGCAAATAATCTCATTTATAAATGGGCAGGAGACATGAACACTAAAAAAGACAGACAAATGGTTAACAAACACATGAAAAACTGCTATCATCCCTAATCATCAGAGAAATGCAAATCAAATCCACCCTGAGATATCAGCTAACCCTACTGAGAATGGCCCACATCACAGAGTCTCAAAGCTGCAGATGCTGGCATGGATGTGCTGAGAAGGGAACACCTTTAAACTGTTGGTGGGACTGCAAACTAATACAACGTTTTTGGAAAGAAGAATGGAGAATCCTTAAAGAACTCAAGCCGGCCCCGGCCAAACTGCAACCAAAAAATAGCTGGGTGTTGTGGCAGGCGCCTGTAGTCCCAGCTACTGGGGAGGCTGAGGCAAGAGAATCGCTTAAGCCCAGGAGTTGAAGGTTGCTGTGAACTGTGTGAGGCCACGGCACTCTACCGAGGGCCATAAAGTGAGACTCTGTCTCTACAAAAATAAAAAATAAAAAAAAAAAAAGAACTCAAGCTAGACCTCCCATTTGATCCTGCCACCCTTTTATTAGGTATCTACCCAGAAGAAAAAAACCATTCCACCATAAAAAAGTAAAGTCTCTATCTTTCATTAAGGCTGCATAACATTTCATGGTGTACATATACCACAATTTTTTAATCCATTCGTGGGTTGGTGGGCACTTGGGCTTCTTCCATGACTTAGCAATATGAATTGGGCTACAATAAACATTCTGGTACAAATATCTTTGTTATAATGTGATTTTTGGCCTTCTGGGTATATACCTAATAGAGGAATTATAGGATTGAATGGCAGGTCTATTTTTAGATCTCTAAGTGTTCTCCAAACATCTTTCCAAAAGGAATGTATTAATTTGCATTCCCACCAGCAGTGCAAAAGTGTTCCCTTTTCTCCACATCCATGCCAACATCTCTGATCTTGGGATTTGTGATACGGGCTAATCTAACTAGAGTTAGATGATATCTCAAAACAGTTTTGATTTGCATTTCTCTGATGATTAAGGATGATGAGCATTTTTTCATATGTCCGAAGGCCATGTGCCTGTCTTCTTCAGAGAAGTTTCTCTTCAAGTCCCTTGCCCAGCCTACGATAGGATCACTTGTTCTTTTCTTGCTTATATGTTTGAGTTCTCTGTGGATTCTGGTTATTAAATCTTTGTTGAAAACATAACCTGCGAATATCTTCTCCAATTCTGAAGGCTATCTGCTTTCTTTACTTACTGTGTTCTTGGCTGTGCAGAAGTTTTTAGTTTGAGCAGGTCCCAGTAGTGTATTTTTGAAGCTGCTTCAATTGCCCGGGAGGTCCTCCTCATAAAATATTCACCCACAACGATTTCCTCAAGAGTTTTCCCTGCACTTTCTTCAAGTATTTTTATAGATTCATGTCTTAAGTTTAAATCTTTAATCTAGTGAGAGTTTATCTTAGTTAATGGTGAAAGGTGTGGGTCCAGTTTCAGTCTTCTACAGGTTGCCAGCCAGCTCACCCAGCATCATTTGTTAAATAGGGAATCTTTTCCCCACTGAGTGTTTTAATTGGCTTTTTAAATATCAAATAATGGTAAGTGGCTGGTTCATCACTTGGTTCTCTGTTCTTTTCCATACATCTACCTCTCTGTTTTTGTGCCAGTACCATGCTGTTTTGATCACTATTGATTTATAGTATAGTCTGAGGTCTGATAGCGGGATTCCTCCTGTTTTGTTTTTATTTCTGAGTAATGTCTTGGCTATTTGAGGTTTTTTCTGATTCCATATAAAATGAAGTATTATTTTTTTCAAGATCTTTAAAGTATGACAGTGGAGCTTTAATAGGGATTGCATTAAAATTGTATATCGCTTTGGGTAGTATGGACATTTTAACAATGTTGATTCTTCCCAGCCATGAGCATGGTATGCTTTTCCTCTTGTTAACATCTTCAGCTATTTCTTTTCTTAGAGTTTCATAGTTCTCTTTAATAAAGATCTTTCACATCCTTTGTTAGAAAAACTCCCAAATATTTCATCTTCTTTGGCACAACTGTGAATGGAATAGAGTCCTTAACTGTTTTTTTCCAGCTTGAATGTTGTTGGTATATATAAAGGCTACCGATTTATGGATGTTGATTTGTAACCTGAGATGCTGCTGTATTCCTTGATCACTTCTAAGAGTTTTATAGTAGAATCCCTGGTGTTTTCCAGATATAAAATCATATCATGTGCAAAGAGCAAAAGTTTGAGCTCTTCTGACCCTATACCCTTAATCACCTTTTTCTCCCTAATTGCAATGGCTAAATCTTCCATTACAATGTTAAAGAGCAGTGGAGAAATGGGCAACCTTGTCAGGTTCCTGATCTGAGTGGAAATGATTTCAACTTAACTCCATTCAATACGATATTTGCTGTGAATTTGCTGTAGATGGCCTCTATCAGTTTAAGAAATGTCCCTTCTATGCCAATTTTCTTAAGTGTTCTGATCATGAAGCGATGTTAGATATTGTCAAAAGCTTTTTCTGCATCAATTGAGAGAATCATATGGTCTTTGTTTTTTAATTTGTTTATGTGCTGAATTATATTTATAGATTTATGTATATTGAACCAGCCTTGAGACCCTGTGATAAAACCAACTTGGTCATGATGTATTTGTTTGATGTGTTGCTGGATTCTGTTTGTTAGGATCTTGTTGAGTATTTTTCCATCTATATTTATTAGTGACATTGGTCTATAATTTTCTTTTCTTTTTGGGTCTTTTCCTTTTGGGTTTGGGGATCAGGGTGATGTTTGCTTCATAGAATATGTTGGGAAGTATTCCTTCTTTTTCTATATTTTGGAACAGGTTGAGGAATATAGGTACTAGTTCCACTTTAATGGTTTGGTAGAATTCTGATGTGAAGCCATCTGGTCTCGGCTTTTCTTTTTAGGGAGATTTGTATGGTTGATGCTATTTCAGAACTTGATACTGGTCTGTTCAACATTTCCGCTTGATTCTGGCTGAGTCTTGGAAGGTGACTTGCTTTCAAGTATTGGTCAATTTCCTTCAGATTTTCTTATTTCTGAGAATAAAGTTTCTTATAGTATTCATGAAGGATTTTTTTAATTTCTGAGGAGTCTGTTGTTATTTCATCATTGTCATTTCTTACTGATGAAATTAGAGCTTTTAGTCTTTTTTTCCTAGTTAGGTTAGCCAAAGATTTATCTATTTTATTGACCTTGTAAAAAAACAATTTTTTGATTTATTTATCTGTTGTATAATTCTTTTGTTTTCAATTTTCATTTAATTATGCTCTAATTTTGGTTATTTCTTTTCTTCTACTGGGTTCAGGGTTGGAATTTTCTTCCTTTTCCAATTGTATGAGATGTCCTATTAAGTTGTTAACTTCCTCTCTTTCTGTTTGCTTGAGGAAGGCTTGCAGTGTTTATAAAGTTCCCTCTTAGGACTGCCTTTGAGGTAACCTAAAGGTTCTGAGAATTCATGTCTTCATTCTTGTTTTGTTCCAAAATATTGGCAATTGCCTCCTTAATCTCATCTATGACCCAGCTATCATTCAGCATAAGGTTATTTACCTTTCATGTTTTTGTATGAGTATGCAGATTCCTGTTGTTACTGAGTTCAACTTTTATTCCATGGTGTCTGAGAAGATGCTAGGAATAATTTCTATTCCTTTAAATTTACCGAGGTTAGACTTGTGACCTAAGAGGTAATCGATTTTGGAATATGTTTCATAGGCTGCTGAGAAGCATGTGTATTCAGTTTTGTTGGGATGAAATGTTCTGTTTTGTGGGATGGTTAGGTTTAAATCTAAAATTTCTTTGGTCAGCTTCTTATTGGAGGATCTATCCAACACTGCCAAAGAAGTGTTGAAATCTCCAATATTATAAAGCTGAAGGAAATAAAGTTCTTCATGTTTGTTAGAGTTTTTCTTATAAATTGAGGTGCATTTTAGTTGTGTGCATAAATATTAATAATTGAAATCCCATCATATTGAGTATTACCCTTAAGAAATATGAAGTGACCATTCTTATCCTTTCTTACTTTTGTTGATTTAAATCTTATTGTATCTGGAAATAATATTGTAGCACCTGTTTTTTTCTGATTTTCATTTGCCTAAAATATGGATGACCATCCTTTCACCCTGAGTCTATATTTATCTTTTAAGGTGAGATGAGATTCTTGTATGCAGCAAATATCTGGCCTGAGTTTTTGATCCATTCAGCCAACCTGTGCCTCTTAAGAGGACAGTTTAAGCCATTCACATTAATGGAGAATATTGAAAAGCCTGGTAAATTTGGGGGTATCAAGTTTTTGGAAGTCCAGTGGACATTTTTAAACCTTCCTGTGGAAGTTGGAGTTTTGTGGTAGAGGATTAGGCTGGTCATTATGGAGGATAGGTCTGAGAATATCCTGAAGAGCTGGTTTGGTTATGGCAAATTTCTTCAATATATGAATGTCATTAAAGTATTTAATTTCTCCATCATAAATGAAACTCAGTTTAGCTGGATACAGGATCTGGGTTGAAAGTTATTTTGTTTTAGGGGATTAAAAGTCGATGACCACCCTCTTCTGTTCAGCAGAGAGATTTGCAGTCATTCTAATATGCTTTTCTTTGTAGGTTAGGATTTTCTTACGCCTGGCTGCTTTCAGAATTTTCTCCTTCATATTAACTTTGTGAAGTTAATTATGATGTGCGGGAGATGTCTTATTCAGGTTGAGTCATGTTGGCATTCTGAAACTGTCTGCTATCTGAATTTCAGAATCTCTTGGCATGTCTGGAAAATTCTCTTTCATAATTTCATGGAGAAGAGCCTCTGTGCCTTATGAAGCCATTTCATCACTTTCAAGGATTCCAATGAGGTGGATATTAGCCTTCTTCAAATTATCCCAGAGCTTTCTGAGAAAATGATTCATTTTGCTCTCCATTTCACTTCCTCTTTGAGAGTTTGGGAGTGTTCAAAAGCTTTGTCTTCATTGTCAGAAATCCTTTTTTCTGCTTGTTCCACTCTGTTACTGAGGAATTCTTCTATATTTTTTCATATCTTTGAGGGCTGCAAACTCTTGCTTCAATGTGTCAAAATATGTGGTGGTTTTGTCTTTAAGTTTGTTGAATTCTGAAGACAACTTTTGAATTGCTCCTCGAATTTCTAATTCTAAATTTTCCTCCATTCTATTAATCTTGTTTGCAATCCAAATTCTGGATTCAATTTTTGACATCTTGGCCATCTGTTTATGTATGGGATCTTCAGTTACATCTGCAATACTTTCTTTGGGGGGGATGGATCTACTCTGGTTATTCATGTTACCAGAGTTTTTCCGCTGATTCCACCCATGATTATTTTACACTATTTGACTTGATGAGTGGAAAAAGAAGTTTGGGGCTCCAGGAGTAGTGATTAACCAGTCCTTTGCCCAAAAGATGGGACTAGTGTCTGTACATTTTCCCCTGAAGCTTTGCCCAGGACCTATACACTGCTACAGCCTGAGAAACTGGGGAAACTGGGAACCTGCTTGGTGTGGTGGACCTAAGCAGCTCTGTCTTGTTTTCAGCTGGTCTCAGTCTGACCTTAGTGAAACAGTTACTCCTGGTTGAAGTCTCAGCTGTGGAGAAATACCAGCAATTAAGTCACCCCGCCCCCCACAGTCAACAATTGGAAAAGGAAAATCAAACCTTCCTACAACCACACACCCAGGACACCACTTGGATCGTCCTTGGGCGATGGACTCAGTTTAAAAGGTCCAAATCAATTGTCTCAGTCAGCACCTGTCTCAGGTGGGAGAGTTTAAAAGGTCTCTGGCATCTAGATCGCAGGAGTCTGCTGACAAATCAAATATGACTTGCTCCAGTGCTCCATGAGTTCAGAAGGACCCACCCAACAAATAGATTAGTCTGGAAGGTTGATGACACCTTCTCCACCTTGCACCTCTGTCACACCCAGTCACTGGTAACCCCATAGGGTTATGACCCAGTTGCCTCCAATGAGCAGATACTACAGGGGTCTGCACCTGCCTGAATCACAAGGAGGTATATGTCTCCTCAGCCAGGCTGCTGCTCTCTGCCACTATCCAGCAGAGGGAGGTGAGGCCTGACAACCTTGGGTGCTTGATGAAGGCTGAGGCTGTTCACTCAGTTCCAACCCCACCCCAATTGATGTTATTGACAGAACAGAACAACTTTGGGGAATTTTTTTCTGTCCCAGCTAAGTTCCCCTGCAGAAGAGAAGTTGTTTTGAGTTCACAGAACCTGCACTTGAGGCCCTGTCTTTGCTGCTGCCTGGTAGTTTGTATTCGCAGCATGGTTAGCTGTCAGTTCTAGCCTCCTGCCCTCCTTTGTCTAGGCTGATGATCCCCTGAGGGCCGGGTGTGTCTTAGGCTCAGTAAAGCAGTCCTCTGGGTCAGCCCTGCCCTGGGAGTCTGCTGGCATTGTGCGTGCGTTTTCTAGTCCTCGTGCTCCATCCAGGCCAGTACCACCTCAGCAAACCCTTTATTCATGGGGCCTGCATTTCTGTCCCAGATCTGTTCCACCAGTGGTTGCCACCTGAGAAGATGCCTGGCCTCCTCTGGTTGCCCAGTGTGACAGGGGGTGTGACTCCGGAATATCCAGGTGTGAGCCCAGTTGTTGCCAAAAACAGCTGTTGCTCTGCAACTTGGGGCACCACCACTCCTTGTGTGGTTCCCTCTCAGCCAACCGTCCTCTCCTCACTCCCATGCTGCAGAATCAGCACTGACCAGCAGCAGTCCAGGCCCTGTGCACACCTCTTGAGAAAACACCCAAAAATCTGGACTCCTGGAGGACAGGCTTCCAGACCTCAGAGTGAGAGTTTAGGGGAGAGTTGGGAGCTCAGAATTGCAGGTCATGAATATATACAGTTTTATACAGTTTTATGCCTGGCAGGAGACTGCCATGGCACCCTAGTAGGGGAAATAGGTCCAGGTTTTAGAGGGTCTCTCTCATGGAGTATAATGGGAGGACTTTTGAACTCTTCTAGTTTGTTTATGGGGTACTCCGAACTGTTCTCATGGGGTAGGGGACTCCCATCCACTTGGTGATGAATTTTGTACCTTTTGTTTGTATCCTTGGGGTTGTAGCTCGCCACAGCAGGGTTGATATGCATTCTTCAACATTCTCTCTTGGCACGTCTCTAATCTGCCAGGTTACTTGCTAAATTTCTGTACTTTAACTCTTCTTCTGGACAGAAGCCTCTGTGGAAAGCTGGCTTCAGTCAGCCATCTTGTCTCCACCCCCCAAAAAAATTATTTAAAGTTGTTTACGTTTATCACTGTAAATGACTGTAGATGATTTAATAAGATATTCATTATAGAAAAATATTGAAAAACAAAGTTAGGAAATTTTAATAATCAATAAACACCAATAATGTACCTAAATCTACTATAAGTAGGAACGAGTAGACAAAATTAGGAACACTCTTTAAAGCACAGGAAATATGATGAGAAATGATCAGGGTAAAAAATACCCATATCTTATAGGACTGAAGGAAACAGAAGTGGAGGAAGAAAGGTGGAACTTCAGTTACTAAAGGAATTAAATAAAAAGGAACAGTAAATATTTTAATTAAATAAAAAATAAACAATAAAAATTTAAATTTTACAAAATGGTTTATAACTTCAATTTTTCAGACATTTTTCCTTTTACTTGAAAAGAAAATAAGAGACTTAAATCACCTATGTTTGTCATTTTAAACAGTAGTTCAAAGCATTGAGTATAGCACTCTGTGGTTCATAGGTGTCTTACACTCCCCTCTACATCAAACCATCCAGCTCTCATAGGCACTTACACAGACTCTCATTTTTCTCCTGTTTGTCTCTATTTTGAAATAATATTTCTATTTAAAGAAGAAAATCAAGAAGTAGTGGTTAGAAAATATTAATTTAAATTAGTAATCCTAATTCAGACATGACCTTATTAACTATTAACCATCTTTTCTCTCTCTCCTTGAATTAGCAATATCCTTCAATACTTAGTAGTTTTTCACTATGGAAAAGGCTGTGACCTGGGTATAAAGGTTATTCTCAGGTAACAGCTGTTCTTCTCAGAAAGTCCTATTACCCGATGCAGTGCTGCTTTTTCTTGAAGGAAGAGGTTCCATTTTACCTGATTTGCTCAGATACATGCTGGCAGCAGTCTTGTTTGCTAGCAAATAATTTTATTATAAAATGTATTTAATCTATGGAAAAAACATCAATATAAGTTTATAGTTCTGTTTTAGGCTCCTCATGTATCTCTATGATTTACTGGCTAATTTTATGTGTGACATTTAAATGCTATCTGAATACTACTGGGAACCAGATCTTGGTGTAGTCAAGGCACCATTGGATCCAGTAATAAGTAAAAAGATTAAAAATCCCAGCCTTTCTGGACCTTACATTCTCTCTTAGAGAAAAGGTAAAATATATTTTTTATTTTTTTGGTGCTTATCATGTGCCAAACTCTCTTTTAAGTTTTCACATACATTAAATAATTTAACCTCTTTGCATCCTATGTTTCAACCACCATTCTTATTATCCTTATTTATCAAACACAAAGGTGAAGCTCAGAGAGATCAAGAACCTTGTACCACAAAATATTATGTTCCAACATTAGGATTGAATCCAGAATTCTGTCTAAATATCTTGTATTAATATTTTTTTTTTTTTTGAGACAGAGTCTAACTCTATCACCCCAGCTGAAGTCCAATGGCATCATGGTAACAACCCCAAGCTCCTAGGCTCATATGATACTTCTGCTTCAGTCTCTGGAGTAGCTGGGACTACAAGCATGCAGTACCATGCTGGGCTGATTTTTCGATTCTCGTGAAGATGGGGTCTCACTCTTACTCAGACTGATCTCAAACTCCTGACCTGAAGTGATTCCCCGACTTTGGCCTTCCAGACCATTAGAATTACAGGAATGAGCCACTGCATTCAGTCTTAATGTCTACCTTCTAAACCTATTCTCTCTGCTGGCTCTAAGACTATTACGTTATCTCTGAGATGGTAATTATTTTTAAATATCCTGGACCTGAAAATAATTCATTTTTATTTATTGCATCATGAAGAAAAAATGGAAACATTATTGTTTATTGTTGTTTCTGTTGCAGGTGTTTTTATTATACAAATTCACATTTCAATACAGGGGAAAAAATGGAAATAGGTTTCTTATTGAAAAGCCATGTTACAAATTTTAAAATGTTAATGACATGAGAAACTTTGTATTTCTAAGAATTTGGAATAAAATGATTAGGAGAGACTGCCAACAATTATTCAAGATAATAACGGCAAAAATGCAATCAGAGGAAAATAACTTCATTTTTTATTCAGAATGCTAGTTTATTCTGAACATATAAAAGTTCTGTCAACCTTGTTTTGAAAGGCTTAATTTTATGAGACTATTTAATGCCAACTTATAAAGGGTATTTTATAGATCAATCCAGTCTTATAAAAACCGAAAACGAAAACAAGCAACACAAACACTGCATTACTTAATTTTCATGATGAATTACGTTACTCAATTTCAACATACAAAAATAAATTTTAACTCATTTTTTTATTTGTTTATGTTCATTGCTGTACACTATCAACTTCAAAAATTACTTCAGGGCTTGGCACCTGTAGCACAGCGCCGGCCACATACACCCAGGCTGGTGGGTTCAAACCTGGCCCAGGCCCACTATATAACAATATGACAACTGCAATAAAAAAAAATAGTTTGGCTTTGTGGCAGGCACCTGTAGTCCCAGCTACTTGGGAGGTTGACATTGGAGCTTTGCTTAATCCCTAGAGTTTGAGGTTGCTGTGAGCTGCCAGGTCTACTGAGGGTGACACAGTGAGCCTCTATCTCAATAAATAAATAAATAATAACTTCAGAAAACATTATTGAGCACCTACTGTGGTTATGTTATTGTGTTTTACCAATGGTACAACAATGGATTCTACTTCAGAATCATTGTGTCTAAATGAATTGTGTGCATAAGAATCACTTCAGTCTCAACTGATAGTAGAGCGCTCAAACTCTCAAACTCAGGTGGCTTGCATCCAACACTTGTATTTTTTCTCTGTACATTTAAAAGTTTACACATGCTCAGAGAAATGAGAGAGACAGAAATAGTTTCAAGAAGAAGTGACACAATTATCAAATTGTCATGTTAACTATGCATAGTTAGTAAATGTGGTAAGTAACACTAATTTGCTCTGGAAGTCCCTGGAGAGAGGCAAAAAATCTCAGTCTGTGAAGGAATTGGTTGCCTCTTGGGCATCACCTCACATCCTCTCGGCCTCACCTCCTACTTTGCCACGGAACCCAAAGAGGAGTTCAGAAAGGTATTGACCATTTTAACGCAGAAGGAATCTGAGAATTTAGAATTATGTGGATTCCTGTCCAGAATTCTGAAGTTGGGGTGTGAAGAACCAGAGACCTCAGTACCACCAGGGGCAAAGAAGAGTTGCGGAGAAATTCATGCCATTAGAGCACATGAGGACAGGTGCATAAACATGTTACTTTTCTTTTCTCAGACACATTTCATAGGAATTTTAAGAAGGGCGCAAAGATTTGAGGACATGGTAACCCCAAAAGACAGCCATCACCATAATATACCTGATCCGTAGCCCCAATTTCTGAAATTGTAATCCCCAACAAATGACTCAGGCTTAAGATTTTTCCTCTGGCTTTCAAGAATGGAATAAAAGTTAGTCCATCTCCTAGACAGCTGTTCCAGCCAACAAATGGTACCTATATCACATCTATAGAATAGTCTCTGTGGCTGTCTGTAGAATTATAAATATCCACATAAAAGAATTATTATCTCCATGCAATGTACCTTATTTTACCATCAATGTATGGAATTGAAATCCATCACACTTTAGACTCATTTAACTAGTTTCACATGATTTTTTATGTATATGCAGCATAATTCTAATATTTCTGTTAAATTATAAAGCCATCTTCAAATTCTTGTTCTCTTATATTTAATCATCTATAATTTAAATAAAAATTACATATGTTCTATATGGTAAATAAACTATAAAGGTTTCAATGTTCCTGTATGACTAGGGAAATGTACAATCTCTCCTTAGAGAAATAATATTACAGGAGTGAGCAATATGAACCCAATGAGAGATAATATCAAAGACTGTATTGTGATAGGTTATGATGGATGTGTTATGAGAATATTCTGGTAGATATAAACTTCATGAAGTGATGGAAGGACAAGAAAAAAATACAGACATGGAAAAAAAAGAAGGAGAAATAAAATCGACAGTATAAAATAAAGTACTAGGGAAAAAGTTTAAGAGCATAAGCAAGAAAAATAAGATGAAAATAAGGATGAAAAGGAGGAAGATAATGAGTAATGAAAAAATGTATAAGACATATGCTTTTGTGGGATATCATTTGTAAATATTTCACATGCTATTTAAATCATAGGAATGCTAACCCCACCTGTGAGGACTGCTCTTAAAACATTGTTGGTTGGGGGAGGGGGAGGAGTTTTATAATGCAAATCTTTAAGGCCAGAATCAACCTAAATTTTCCACTTTCAGAAACATTTGAAGTAAGATCCTTGACATACATACAGTGGAAATGAGAACTCATTTTGGTTATTTATAGTGATTTTTGATATAGAAATTTTCTTTTAGTATTGTTACTTTTTAATGTTATATATGTACCTTTGCTCTTAAAAGATACACAGGAAAAAGAGTATGTGAAAAAATAACTTGCCTATGGGAGGGCAAATGAGAGATGAAGGAACAATAATGGAAATAAAAGTAACTTTTTGTAATATAATATATAAAATATCTTTGAATATAATTTAAGAGTTATAAAGAGGCAAATTTTGGACAGTGTTCATTTTTTATTATTTTATATGGATATAGATAATAGCTGTCTTTTTTAGTAGGCACTTATTCTTTGAAGGAACTTGTTTACTTTCTTAGCTGCTGGGTCTTTGAACCCATATTCTTGTTGCTCTGTTCAAGTCACTTGATAGTCCGTGAAACAAACAACTTGATCTACTCTCCACAACAGCAAGGAACATTTTACAATTCAAGGTTAAACTAAAGCAGAATGTGTGTTTGAGTGTCATTGTTATCTTCCTCTTGCCCTTTCTGCAAACACTTATTTAGATCATTAAATATAACACAACATTTTATGAATAACTTTAAGGAGTGATTTCAAAGCCATCTGGATTTCACACACTTGTCTCAAATTGCTCCTAATTATTGCAAATGTATATCAATAAATCCTGAAACTCTTGGATCCTATTTTGCTTCTTCTTCATAGGTTTATTACAATTAAGCTCTACAAAAGTGATTAATCCACTTGTGACATTATTTCTTTTTTAAAATATTTCTTTGGTTTTGTCAAGAACCCTGAAAAATTACCCATAGCCAATCATTTTCTACTCACTTAACTATAATGTTTCTTAGGCTGGCTGGCTGCCTGCAGGCCACAGACTCCATCTCCTGTGAAACCTTCTGACATGCCGTAAAGCAGAAAACAGAGCTCTGCTTAAGTCTCAGTCTAAAAAGGGAACTGGACAGATGCTTTCCAGAGCTGTTTCCAATCAGACTAAATAAGTGTTTTAGATTCAGAATGACACATCGATGATTCTCAGTACTTTTAATAAATGAAATAAAGAGAGCATATCATGCAACATAGGCATCTACAAACTGGCTGCTTAAGTAATAATTCTTAAAATAGATTTAAATGAAAACCTATATTTGGTGGCTTTAAAACAGTACAAGATATAAAATTTAAACTTGTCATCCTTTTATAAATTTGTTGTCATTATTTTGAAGTTACATATTTTGAAAACAGAGTTCACATTTCCTTATTTTATCACTTTCTTAAAACTTCATATAAAAACTAAACTCTCTTGAGATGAGCTAAATATTCCAACATCTGTCTATGATCCTTAGATGTGTTAAGGTGTCTTAAACCTTGTCAGTAAGACTTCGGGTCAGGCTTGTTCATTGACAGAATGTATGTTCTTTCAATCAAACAATTTAAGTTTTGTCAGTGATCTTTGATTGAAATACAGCCTAAAGACACTCTCATAGAATTACACTCTGAGAAAAAGCAAATTAAGAAGTAAAATATTTTAATTGGTTATAGAAGAAAATACTTTATCGGTTTAATATTCTTCCAATTCTTCTCCTCTTACTTTGAGAAAAATTATTATTGAAATGTGAAATATGAACACATTCAACATGAGGCCTTTATGTGGTGGATAGATCATATTATGTAACATAAGTTAAAGTCTTTCTCAAAACATTTACTAGTGAAATACTTTCTGAAATACGTTAACAGATTTTTTTTGAGGCTTCAGTACTTTTGTGTATTTGATGTTTGGACATTAATTTGAAACAATAGATCACATTAAAAAACAAAGCCTCAAGATTTTTAAACTAATACTAAGGACAAGAAATAATCCTGACCATTTTCCTTAGTTCTACAGGTTATTTTCCATAATAAAAGAAGGCAGGCATTTACTCAGCCAAATAGCACCTTAATTAGTGTTTGTCAGGTAAATTTTATTTTATTTTATTTTATTTTTTATTTTTGAGGCAGGGTCTCTCTATGTCACCCAGGGTAGAGTGCTATGGCATCCCAGCTCACAGCAACCTCAAACTCTTGGGCTTACTTAAGCAATTCTCTTGCCTTAGCCTCCCAAGAGGCTGGGCCTACAGGCGCCGGCCACAATGCCTGGCTACTTTTTGTTGCAGTTGTCATTGTTGTTTAGCTGGCCCAGGCTGGGTTCAAACCCACCAGCCTTGATGTGTGTGGCTGGTGCCGTAACCACTGTGCTATGGGTGCTGAGCCATGAACTGACTTTTAAAATATAACTTAAAAATGAAAGAAATAGCATTCAAGTGTGATAGATGTACATGACTACTTACAGTCTGGCATATTATGCATATATTAGAAAATGAGGTATATGTTCCAGTCCTCTGGCTTAAATGCACTGAATAGTTCATATTCTTGTTTCCTTGTTTTTCATGTGACATAATAGTTAATAAAATTTTATTAGTAAAAACTATTACTTTTGTGTTTGTGAGTACACATACACACACACATTTCTTTGAATCCCTTTAGTTAAGTAATACAAAAAAATGTCAAAAAAAATTCTTAACTACTTTGCATTACTTATCTTTTTTTCAAGTTACAGGGAGTGCTTGGATTTATAAATTTCTCCCTTGGATTTATAAATTTCTACATAGTAAAAATAGTAGAACATAAAATAAGTTGTTGGGCTATTCCCAGGGTAAGAACTTATTTATTAATTAGGTAATTTCTAACAGATAGTATGTAATTTTTCAAGTACATTTAACATCTAAAGTAAATCAATAAAGATCTAGAAAAAAACATTTTATACTTTCCTATGTAAAACTTGATGTTTGATGTTTTGTGAAAATATGCAAATATTTGAACTATGAATATTAATACTTTACATTACATTCAAAAAGGAAACAAATAAGGAAGCACATATATCCCTGAATGATTTTAACATTTGCTTATCTATATAAGCAGTAATAAATATATAAAAATTAGAATTTGAGAGTACTGGTGTGTTGAAATAGTAGAAGAGCTTATTGGAAGGTTATTAAATTATAATATATCACTTATATTTTATATTTTTCAAGACATTCATTCATTAGGTATACTACTTTTATTTGTCAAAGTTAAAATAATAGAATTTTATAGTCTAAAGTATAAGCTGCTTTCGGGTATTACAGAAATTTAATTATTATAATTTTTTAGGAGCTAACTATATCTCTGATAGGAATTGCTTCTGTATCACGAGACTGGCTCAATCTGAAGTTCTCTTCTCTGTACAGCCTGTAACAGATTGGCATAATCAATGTAGTAAGCAATAGAGCATCCCAATGAGCAGAGTCTTATCAGAATGACTCTACTTATTTGTAATTACTAGAACTAGCAGCTATTCTATAGAGGAAATTAATAGAAACCACAGAAAATGCAACAATCTGCTGTTGTTTGTATATACTAGAACCAAATAAATAGGTAATATAATCACTTATTTTATGTACCTATGGGGGCTTGATCATATGTTATAATGTTTGAAAGATTCTGGTTTATTACAAATAAATAACACCTCTCTATGTTTCTGCCAAAAATTATGGCTTAGCATCTGCCACAGTAATTTCCAAATTTGGAACAAGTTGCATAACCTTGAATTATTGGAATCATTTTACTTTTAGTCATTTTAGTAGAGAATGTGAGAGGGAAACAAAATATGCCACTTCCACTATTATTTAATCAACTTTGTATATTTTGATGTCTCTTCTACTGTAAATGATATAAATTGTTATTTATGTTTTATCGTGTGTACAATGCATAAAGCTTCATCTTAACCCAACCACATTTAAGTTATTAAGATGTGGCTACTTAATAGATAGCCTCCTTAGTAGCAGATAAATGATTTGGTGATATGTAGATTAAAGTAAGGTGGACAAAAATATCTTACTTTTTATTCTGTTATTTTTGTATATGTGATGATAATTTTATTCTTAAATAACTGATTCTGTCTCTTATTCATTATAGATAGATAGGCATTAGTTATTTTTTATGACGTTTTATTATGAAAATACATATCATACTATTTGCCATCTTAACTGTTTTTTAGTGTACACTCAGTTTATTACATACATTCCTGTTGTGCAGACATAACCACCAAATATCTCTGTAACGCTTTTCAACTTGTAAAACTGAAACTCCATACCCAATTAAACAATAACTCCCCATTCTGCCTTTCAAACCGCTGGCAACTCCCCTTTTCTATTTTCTTGACAATTCTACAAAGCTCAGATAAGTAGAATTTATATATTATTAGCCTTTTTGCAACTGGCAGCTTATTTTACTTAGCGTAATGTATTCATCAAGGTTTATGTGTAATTCAGACAAGGTTGTAGTGTAATTCAGAATTTTTTTCTTTTCTTTGGAGAGGTGTCTCTCTCTGGGCTAGAGTGCAGTGGAATCATCATATCTCGCTGCAACCTCAAACTCCTAGGCTCAAGCAATCTTCCTGCCTCAGCGTCTCCAGCTGCTGAGTCTACGGGTTTGCACCACCACTTCAGGCTCATTTTTCTTTCTTTTTTCTTTTTTGTAGAGATGGCATCACACTCTTCCTTAGGCTGGTCTCAAACACCTGGTTTCAAACAATCCTCTCGGTTCAGCCTTCCAAAGTGCTAGGATCCCAGGAATTTCTTTTATAAAGCAGAGTAATATTTCATTGCACCACATTTGGTTTATCCATTCAGCTATCAATGGTAATCCAGTTGCTTTCACATTTTAGCTCTGCTGAATTATGCTGCTATAAACATAAGTGTGCAAGTATCTTTTTGACATGCTGCTTCCTTTTTTTTTTTAGAATAAATCTAAGACTAGAATTGCTGTATCATATGAAAATTCTATTTTTATTTTTTTTTGAGGAACCACCATACTATTTTCCACAATGGCTGTAACATTTTATATTCCCCACCTAATGATTTGTCAATTTTGTTGATTTGTTCATCTTTTCAAAGAACCAACTTTTGGTTTCTTTTCTTTTTCCAACTTCTTAGGCTAGAAGTTAGGTTAGTGATTTGAGATCTTCCTTGTTTCTTTGTTTTCTTGTTTTTTTTTTTTTTAATGTAAGCACTTGTAAATTTTCCACGTAGAGCTACTTTTGCTGCATTTAATATATTTGGATATGTTGGTGTTTTTATTTTCATTCACTGGTTAAGTATTTTCTAATTTCACTTTTGGTTTGCTATTTGATCCACTGCTTATTCATGTGTATACAAATATTTGTATACAAATATACAAAGAACAGCATTTAGCAGTGGCAATGATCTCAGTCTGACTTTGTCATATATGTCATACATAAATATCTATTTATTTAATAGGTAGCAATATTTACCTAAAAATAGGTAGTGATATTTAAAACGATCAGTGAAAAATGCAATTTACATGATATTTGAAAATATCAAAACATTTTGCCATGAAGAAATCTTTATCATTGTTTAATGAAATATCCAAAGTGCTGTGGAGATTAAGCAAGTTAATTAGAATCATAGGGAGAAAATTTGTCCATGAAGACTCAGTCTTCAAAGAAACAATGTGGAAGATATTATCAAAACAAAAAGAAGTGAATCAGGGTAGGCTAAAATAACCAGAAAGAGAAAATCCCAATGGTGTCATTCCTCCTCTGCTTTAGGAAAAGAGGAAAAACCTCATTGTTGTCTGTTGTGGAAATCAATTAAATATAAATCATAGAAAGACATAAATTATTCTTCATTCATTGTGCCAATCTGTGGAAACATTGTAAAATCTAAATATCTGTTTTGTATTTATTTATTTATTTTTATTTATTTTTTTTTTGTAGAGACAGAGTCTCACTTTATGGCCCTCGGTAGAGTGCCATGGCATCACACAGCTCACAGCAACCTCCAATTCCTGGGCTTAAGCGATTCTCTTGCCTCAGCCTCCCGAGTAGCTGGGACTACAGGCACCCGCCACAACGCCCAGCTATTTTATGTTGCAGTTTGGCCAGGGCTGGGTTTGAACCCACCACCCTCAGTGTATGGGGCCGGTGCCCTACTCACTGAGCCACAGGCACCGCCCCAAAGTATAAAGGTTTTAATTAAGGTTTACTAAGTGTGTGAATGAATGTTTCCTCAAGGTGAGAGGATTTTAGATGGGAAGAAATAAATAATTGTATTTTTCTTTAAAATGATACATTTGTATTTTACCAAGATAATTATGTAGCTCAAGGAAATTTTTTATAAAACAGACATGTGTAGCTATCTTGTGTAAAATGTTTTCCACATTTGTTGGCATTTGGATTTGAATATTGATTATAATAGTTGCATTCCTAAAATATTCAGATTGATAGCATATAATTATGATCATAAATCTGCATAAAGCATGACATTTTTATAGGTAAGGATTTCCTAGAAGATAGCATGTCAGGTAAAGATTTCCTAATTTGTATAAATATTTTAGCTGACTAAATCCCCCAAATAAGGATTTGACCTTTAAGGAAAACCCTTAATGAATATACAAATGTAGATATTTAAGATAATCTAACATGGATTTAGATATCTATTTTAAATACAAAACAGAGGGCGGTGCCTGTGGCTCAGTGAGTAGGGCGCCGGCCCCATACACTGAGGGTGGTGGGTTCAAACCCAGCCCTGGCCAAACTGCAACATAAAATAGCTGGGCATTGTGGCGGGCGCCTGTAGTCCCAGATACTTGGGAGGGTGAGGCAAGAGAATCGCCTAAGCCCAGAAGCTGGAGGTTGCTGTGAGCTGTGATGCCATAACACTCTACTGAGGGCAATAAAGTGAGACTCTGTCTCTAAAAAAAAAAAAAAAAAAAACCTTTATACTTTGATGCCCAAATTGTGTTCCAGTTTTAAGAAAGTTTTCTGGTTTTGTTCATTTCTAGTTTTTGAACAAGCTTCACCTGATGCTTTCCCTTGTGTTATTTCTTTGAATAAGTTCTATTTATTGTTTAGGTCATAGATTATCTTCCATATCATTCTTAAAACTTTTTTTTACCCTTTTTATTAGGGTGAAGTCCCACTACAAATTGTTCCCATGACAACCTGTACAAGTGTCCATGGTAACACCATGTTTTTCAAAACCATACTAGCTCTGCTAAACTAGGGGAACTTCAAATAAATATCAGAGCCTTACTATACAATGCACTTAGTCATTTTCAATTATTTATCTATCATTTAATATTTTCATAAGGTCAAACATTGTAATAGCTCTTCTGGTAATATCACGGTCAATATTCTAATTCCTAGATTGTGCTCAGCCAGGTAACTAACATAATTATGAAATCTTTCACTTTGTATTTATACATATCTTGTATTCATAATTTAACATTTCCTAAATCATTTGCCTCCTCTGCAACCTACATCACTCTTCATATTGCTATACACATAAATGTGAGCATGTCAGTCATCTCCTCTACTGGAGGAAGTGACATCGCCTTATTTATCATTATACATCTTATTTATCAGAGTGCTTTTCAAAATGACTGGTCCAATGCTTTGCACTTCATACTCAATGAATATTTGTTGAACTGAATCAAATTGAATTGAATATGGGTCAGTCATTAGGTTTCATACCATCATTCTTCCTTCCAGGGAAAGTTCAGTTATAGAGTCATAGATTCTTTATGCTTGTCCTCAAAATGGAATGATGACAGGGAAGATGATATGTTCCTCATGATAATGATATTTTTATGGAAATGCAGATTTTTTATCTTAGTCTAGTTGTTTTATTATACAGCAGTCTCTACCCAGAGAATGTATAGAGCTTTTAATCTCAGCCTATTTTTTGTCTCTACCTTTAGCTGACTGACAACTTTTACACAAAAAATGTAAATCTCCCGTTACTGTTACAGTTATCACACAGCTCAGAGCAGCACACTGATAGACCTACAAAGGGTCGACTACATGGCAACACGTTTAACAAGAAGCTCTGATACAATGTTCTCTGGAAAAATGTACTTCCAAGAAAGGCCATAGTGTAGGGTAACTTGTAAACATTTTACTATATATAGTGTTTACATTTTAGGATATAAATATTACTTAAAGTGGAAATATTTATTGTGATTTCAAATTCTGCAATTAAAAATATCAATGCTATAACAATTTAATATTCTTCACTTATGTTTTGAACTAAAAAATAGTGTTTGTTTCCATTTCAATTTCAGTAAATGTACAGGAGAGCATAAAAACAATATTAATTTCTTTTTTATTATTAAATCATAGCTGTGTACATTAATGCGATCATGGGGCACCATACACTGGTTTTATAAACAGTTTGACACATTTTCATCACACTGGTTAACATAGCCTTCCTGGCTTTTTCTTAGTTATTGCGTTAAGACATTTATATTCTACATTTACTAAGTTTCACATGTACCCTTGTAAGATGCACCACAGGTGTAATCCCACCGATCACCCTCCCTCTGCCCATCCTCCCCCCTCCCTCCCCTCCTTCTCCCCCTTCTCATATTCTTAGGTTATAACTGGGTTATAGCTTTCATATGAAAGCCATAAATTAGTTTTATAGTAGGGCTGAATACATTGGACACTTTTTCTTCCATTCTGGAGACACTTTACTAAGAAGAATATGTTCCAGCTCCATCCATGTAAACATGAAAGAGGCAAAGTCTCCATCTTTCTTTAAGGCTGCATAATATTCCATGGTGTACATATACCACAATTTATTAATCCATTCGTGGATTGATGGCCACTTGGGCTTTTTCCATGACTTAGAAATTATGAATTGGGCTGCACTAAACATTCTGGTACAAATATCTTTGTTATAATGTAATTTTTGGTCTTCTGGGTATATACCTAGTAGAGGAATTATAGGATTGAATGGCAGGTCTATTTTTAGATCTCTAAGTGTTCTCTAAACATCTTTCCAAAAGGAATGTATTAACTTGCAATTGGACCAGCAGTGTAGAAGTGATCCCTTTTCTCCACATCCACGCCAACATCTCTGGTCTTGGGACTTTGTGATATGGGCTAATCTTACTGGAGTTAGATGGTATCTCAAGGTAGTTTTGATTTGCATTTCTCTGATGATTAAAGATGTTGATTAATTTCTTAACAAAACTGCTTATGACCCATCCAATGATAAATTCAATATTGTTGGGACTTTTCTTCACTATTTGTTGATTAATTAATTTTATTGTTCATTTTACTCATCCTGTATCTGTAGGCAAAAACTAAAAAACAATATAGATCAAATTAGACATGGCTCTCCTTTTGCAAACAGAAGTGTTCTTATTGAGTTCTAATTTGGCAGTTTAAAACTGTATCTTTTATCTTTGCAATGTCATTGAATTATAATAGTCCTATTTATATGTTATTACCTTCAGTATCAAATACACAAATTGCCATTCTATATGCGTATAGTTCACTAGAAGAACTCCCTTCATTTAAAAAGTAACTTAATTTTGACATTGATTTTTAAAACTTTTTTAGTTGCTTACTATAATGCATTTTAAATTTACTTTTGAGGTTCTTTTTTTATTATGGTTCCTGGTCTTTAATGGGTTGCACATAGTTGAGCATGTCACTTAGCGACTTTTGGTGATCATTGATTAGGCAAAATATATAAATTTAGTACATGTTAAGAGATATTAAACATTGTTGTTTCTGCAAATTCATTTTAAAACTAATTAATAATATAAAAAATACAAATTAAGTGGAAAGTGAGGCCTGAACTAGAAAACTATGGAATTATATAGAAAGAAATGACTACTGAATTGAATTAGGTTCAAAATGTGTCTCCTTATAAGAACCCAAAAATTCATAATATATGGAAATTGAAGAAGACAGTACTGACATGGCAAATGGAATGGGAAATCCAATCCCCTTCTTGAATGACTTTTTCTCCAAAGATATTTGCTTGTGGAACTTTATAGAAATAATTGGCCAAACAGAACAAATACAGATCCACTTGAGTGAGCTGTGTCGATTCTTTTACCAATTGCCAATAGTAATACAGTGTCTTAAATTATAGATATTTAATTAAGGGGAAGAATATGCCATAAAAGTTTGCAAAATGGACTTCTGGGAGTTAAATAATCCATCATAATATTTGTCATAGATATTATGCAGGCATTTATCTTCAGAGACTGATTCCTTCTTTTAATGATAGTCTGAGAGTTATGAGATTAAAAATGACTTATTTAAAAAGTGATATTGACCTTCAAAAAATGGATTATGGCCTATATGATGTGGCTTTACATCATTTTATAGAAATGTGTTGAACAGAAATGCTCCTTAGAGTACTGAATAGTAGTAATTAAATTTACCTTAACCAGGGGAGGGAATAAAGGAGCACATATTAATATGGAAAGGAAAAGAATAATTATTTCTTGGATTAAATATGTAATATCTGCTTAAGCAAATGCTTTGTTGAATAGAGAAAAATCTATTAATTCCATAGTTGTTGTTACTTAAAGTCATATTCTGTAGCGAGTAGTCTCTTAGTTCTTCCTGGCTTTGGCATGTGTCCAGATGCAAAGGTTGAAAAAAAAATGACTTCTAATTATGCCTAAATACAACTTCTAATTAATGATTGCAATTTTGCCATACATATTTTTTAATGTTTTCTTTTTTACTTCAGAATATTAAGGGGATACAAATGTTTTTGTTGCATGAATTTCTTGAGTTGCTGCTACAAGTGTGTCCATCACTCAGATAGCGTTCATTGTAACTATTAGGTAGATTTTTGCTCCCAGACTCTCCTCTCCCTGCTATTTAATTTCTATTGAGTTTTACTTCCCTCTGTGCATATGTGTACCCAATGGTTAGTTCCAATTTATTAGAAAGTACATATGGTATTTGTTTTTCTGTTCTTGAGATACTTAGAATAATGGTCTTTTCCCTTTTGAAATTTCACTAACGTGAAAATAAAGTCAAAGACTTTAGTATGTAAGGAAAAGTAGGAATATAAAACAGAGTAAATAAAGGCAATAAATTTTGGATGATAGAAGATAGATGTAAGACTGCAGATGACTTATTATAGGCAGATATCCAAGTGATTGGAGTAAACTAAGAATTGAATGTTAAAGTCTTACTGATGGCTAAGGAAAGTTTCTGATGAACAGTAAAATTCTACACAATGATCAGAAAAATTAATCACTTACTATTCTTTTTTTTATGCTATGGATGACACTAACCAAAAGATTGGCCTCCAAACAGACAGCTGGAATCAAAGAGGAAAAAAATCCATGAAGTATACTTTGTGGTCACTTGACAAAGAATTATATCACTCTCATCACCGTGCAAGGAAAGCACATGTATCTTTTCCTCTGAAAGCAAACTTTCAGTCAGAGATGTTATTTCTTACTTTCGAATGTGAAGTGAATTAAATGTGATATATTATCACTAATATTTTAGGAAGTTAATAAGAAAGAATTAAAAAAAAAAAACACTCTTACAATGAGAAAAATTTGGAGGAAGCAAAGACACTGGTGGGTGAAGCAGTTCACTAAAAACTGAGCAAGACATTTATGTCCTAAGAAATAAAAGAGAACAACAACAACAAAAAGATTAAAAAATAGTAGTTAGAGGGTGATGCCCATGGCTCAAAGGAGTAGGGCGCTGGCCCCTTATGCTGGAGATGGCGGGTTCAAACCCAGCCCTGGCCAAAAAAAAAAAAAATAATAATTGCCAAAAAAAAAGTAGTTAGAGAATAAAAAAACTCTAAGTACTTATAATTGTCAAATCAAGTGATACAAATATTAATATTAAAGGATGCTCTCAAGAAATTGGCCCTGAATTGGTGATAAGTCTATGCACTCTGGTAAAAGAAAATGATCAAACTTCTTTGAGGGGACAGTGTCATATACAATTGCAATGGGTGTACAGAAAACACGCTATTAGCATTCACAAAAAAAAGTAGATTGATACTATAAAATCCTTAAAAAATATGAATGGACTGTGCAGATTTATAAGATTCTGTGATTTATGTAAATGAGACATGATATGACAGTAAAGTAATAAAAAGTTATGAGAAGGCAGTCAAAATTAACTTTTAGAAATGAGAATATTTTTATCAAAAATAAAAACTTAATGAAAGATGAAACAACACGTTCTATGTAGAAGAGAAAATTAGTGAAACTAAAATATAAAACAGAGGAAATTGTTTGCTTCCTATATTAGAGTGGTAACAAGATTTTACACACAATTATAAACACACATTTGAATCTTGTGAAGAAATTAATAAGATAGAATTAAGAAGTTAAGAAATACTCTATGTGTACTTTTCAAAGAAGTAGAGATATGGGGCAATACAAAAGAAATAATGGATGAAAATAATCTGGCATTCCATGAAGAGAGAGAATAAGTGACAATTTGATAGTCCATGAGATCCAATATCAGCCTCATGGGAGATTCAGAAAGAGACACAGCTAATCTAGAAGGAAGTAAAGAGCAATGAAGTAATTCAAGAGAATTTGTTGGGCTCAATGTAATTATAATTCAAGAAAATTTGCTAGGATCAATGTAATTACAAAGAGTTTAAAGCTGGTTGCATTATAATAAAGGAAATAGAACCACACAAAAGTATTTTTTCAACATTTTAAAATACTAAAACCTTTCAAGGAGAGTGAATAAAAGGTACATAGATTAAAACGAGCAATGAACTAATATCTGCATTATAAAAAGCAGCATTGATGGAGGGAGGGTGTTTGGTGGGATCATACCTATGGTGCATCTTACAAGGGTACGTGTCAAACTTAAGCAATGTAGAATATAAATGTCTTAACACAATAACTAAGAAAATGACAGGAAGGATATGTTAACCAGTGTGATGAAAATATGTCAAATGGTATAAAAACCAGTGTACTGGTGCTCCATGATTGAATTTCATTAATGTACACAGCTATGATTTAATAATAATAAAAACTAGTAAGGCCCCCCAAAAAAGCAGCACTGAAAAAAATGTTTAACATAGGAGAATTGCCTTCAAAATTCTGAGTGATGATTTGATTTTTGACCAACTCATTTTATCAACTAAATAAATTTATTGATAAAATTTTTAAATTGTACTTTCCCTCTCTTAAAAAGAAATGAAAATTATTCCTCAGCAAATAAAAGTTAAGCATAAACAAATTAAGACACAGGATTCAGGAAATGAGACAAGGGCGCAGTAAAAAGCTAGAGTACTGGATATGGAAGGATTTGATCAAAACCAGTAAACATTAAAGGAGGACAATAAAGAATAATTAAGAATTTTACAAAGAAATACTAAAAACAATGGAGGAATTATTAATCTCATGATAAAAAATATGTCCACTTAGCTTATGACTTTATAGTATTTATATTGTCATAACATAAACTTATACTAATTATTTAACTAAATCAGAAAGTAATTACCCAAGGAACTGAAGGAGAAGTAAATGGGAAATGAAAACAGAGATAATCCTTATTTCTCATAACATGACACCAATAAATAAGATCTAAAATCTAAAATACAAAAAAAGTATATTATTTAAGAATGTGGAGGAAAAGTCTACAAAAAAGCACTAAAATCAGTAAGGTTTTGTTGTGGAAGCAAACTAGGGTTGAGGATTGTTAGAACTGTAATCTTCATTACAAAATTTTTAGTTACATTCTATTTATTAAACTATGTTTATTTATACATATGATGAGATTGTAGATTTTTTCTAATACAAAATTCAGTAAATTTAGTTACCTAAATTATGAATTGCATTATAGTCTGGAAAATATAAAAGACAAATTTCATTGCATGGTTCCCTATAACCACGACATTACCAAAATCACAAAGGCAGTAACTGCTATCTATTTTGTAATTCTTGCAATGAACTGTTCACCTCCGGACTTTTTCTTTTGATGGTGTATGGAGTAGGGAGAAGGGAGAGTAATTTAATAGATATGTACCCTTTGTCAAAATGTAATAGCTCATCTTTTTGTGGAAAGAATTATTAATACTATCATTTGAATAGTTTTAAGGACATTTCCAAAAGTATTTCTTATAATTGATGAGCTGTCATGAGTAGTATAATAAAGAATAAAAAGTCACAAACTGAACCTTTTTCTGCTTGAAGAAAGTGTCAAAGAGCAGAGAGGCTTTTAACCTCCTCATGTGTTCCTGGAACAGTTTAGTTTTATCTTTAATCATTTTCTTGGTTATCTCTATCTTAGTATGTGTTGGGATAGAAAAATAAGAGAGAATAAAATTTTTAAAAATAATTGTGTTTATATACTTAAAGTAAAAGAAGTAGGCAGGCATATAGGGAATACTAGTGAATCTGTTGAGTAAAAATACAGCTCATAAATTCATTCAATTGCCTGATATTCATCTTATTCTGTCCCTCACTTGTCAATGCTGATATAGCATTGTAGAACATTTAGTGAAAACAATATTTATGTATAGTAAATACCAAAAGTATGAAATAATATCATTTTAGGAATAAAGAGAATCTCAGTTTTTTTCTAGCTCAATTTAAAAGCACATTGCAATTTTCTTGTTTAATGCCTTTGCACTGAAAATACATTCAGGCCATGTGTGGACCCTCCCAGGACGGAGCCGACTATTTTCTGTAGCCTTCCATTCATTTGTAAGGTAACTTGAAAAGTTAGAAGTTCTTTTTTACTTTCTTTTAAGAAGAAGATGACTCTCCTTATAGATTATGCCTTCTCTTCTTACTTTTGTCTCTGATGAAATATAGATTTGGTGAATTCCATCATTCAAATGGCACTTTCTCAAAAATTTGAGGAATGCTATTTGGCTCCTCTTAAATATCAGTGTTCTTCCTGGATCTTTTAAACTACCTAGCACTGAGAAATAATTTTTAAGTCACTAAATATACTAACTGCATTCCACACAAAAATCCTTGCTGTCAATATTCACTTCTAAAGTGGTTTCCAATACTGAAAAATTCTATTCAACTATCTTTGGAACTACCATAGAGTAATGAGACTATATCATTTATGCTTTAGTGATACACCGATATGTTAACTATTTTTTTAGAGGCTGTGATTGTGCTGTCTATACAGCAAAATTACTCTTCAGAATATTGTTAAAGAGCTTAAATTCAATTTAACATTTTAATTTTTCATTTCCACATCCAAATGTTGTATTAGATTATTTCAGCGTCTGTTTTACATTATTTCACTTGAAGGCTCTTAAAACTTTTTTAAAAATATTGGCCATTTATCTCCACTAAGTATTTTCAGTTCCCGCCCCTGAATTCTTATGAGAAGATGAACACTGGTATAATAGTGAGAGGGATGATGCATTGGTGCTTTTTTTTGTTGTGGTGGTGATGATGGTTGTGTTTTATGTTGTTTGTGTTATACTAGATTTGACTTCCCAGTTAATGATGTCATGTTCCCGCACATATTACCATATATTTAACTTTCAATAAAATAAATAATTGTTTGTCAAATAAATGAAGGGATAAATATGTTAATATATTTACATAGAAAAATATGCACTGAGCCATTGATCATTTACCAGTAAGCTTTTATGTAGTTCATTTTCTATTTGAATTAATACTTTTCTTATTGGGCGGCTCCTGTGTGTCAGTGAGTAGGGTGCCAGTCCCATATACTGAGCGTGGTGGGTTCAAACCCGACCCCAGCCAAAATGCAACAAAAAAACCTAAACAAACAAATTTTTTTTTCTTATTGTACATGTGATTTGAATACAGTGTTTATCAAATAACATGGCTAAGACTAGATGTCCAAAGCAAAATCACTTAGGCACACACAAATCCTTAATAATCTTGACTCAAAATATGTTAAAATTGATATTTTACTTAGGATTATCAGTAAATGCAATGGTGAGAAAATGGAGAAGACAAAGACTTGGAAATAGAAACACATTTAATGGCATCACACACATTACCCTTTATATTTTAGCTTTAATTATCATTGGCAAAAATTAATACTGAAAAGTTTAACATTCAGAATCACTTGTCCCTCAGAATAGTGAAGGCAATATTTTTCATATAACTTTCTTGATTTACCTTTTTTCTTTTTTACTGAATCATTGTAATTAAAAAATGGGTAGGGCCACATCTATGGTGCATCTTAGAATGGGTACAGGTGATTGCACTAATGTACACAGCTATGATTTAACAATAAAATAAAAAATATATATATTACCAGAAGAAAAAAAAATTATTTAGGGTTTATAATTTGATGTTTCAATAATGTATATGCTGTATAATGATCACATTAGGGTAGTGTATCCCATTATGCATTTATCATTTCTTTATGATAATAACATGTAAAAGTCTCTCTTTTAGCTATTTTGTATTGTACAATACCTTGGTATTAACCATCACCACTCTACTGCACAATAAAACACCAGAACTTATATCTCTATCTAATTGTCACTTTGTAGACATTAACAAACCTCTGTCCCTCCCACCCCCGGTAGCCACTATTGTAGTTTTTCCTTCTAGGATATCAACTCTTTTTCGTTACTTTTGTAATGAAAACTTTTGTTTACTTTTGTTTTGTTTGTTCAACATATGAGATCATGAGGCATTTGTCTTTATGTGGGCGGCTTACGTCACTTCACATGATTCCCCGTGTGCCCATCCAAATTTTCACATCTGGCAACTTCATTCCTTTCTATGGCTGAAAATATTCCATTGGTATATATGCCATATTTTTATCCATTTATTCAAAATTGAACACTTGGACATATAGTTTAATTTTATATCTTGTTTATTGAAATAGTCCTGCTATAAAAAATAAGACTGTAGATACATTTTCAACAAACCAATTCCATTTCTTTTGATTAGGTATTGAATAATGAAATTTCTGAATCATGTAATTACCATTTTTATTTTTTCAAGGAATGTTAATAATGCTTTTCATAGGGGCTGCTCTAATTTACATCACTAGCAGTTTGTTTTCCTATTCTTCACAATTTGCTAACGTTTGTGTCTTTTTGATAATAGCCATCCTATCTGGAGTGAAGTGCTATCCCATTATGGTAGTGTTTTGCATTTTTCTGATGATTAGTGATGTTGAACTTGTTTTTTAAGTGTAATGTTGTTTATTTATTTTTATTATTTTTTAAATTATTTGCGATTCATTGAGGATGCAAAGAATTATGTTATACTGATTGCAGTTGTTAGGTAAAGTCCCTCTAATTGTGTCCCAGCCCCAAGACCTGTGTCATATACCATGACCTCCCATCCTCCTCCCTTCTCTCCTCTTCCTGATCCCCCATTCTGCTATCCCACCCCTTGTATTAGATCATCTACTGCTTTCATATTAGAATTGAATACATTGGATTCTTGCATCTCTCCTCTTGTGATGCTTTACTAAAAGGAATGTGTCCCATCTCCATCCAGGTTAATATAAAAGATGTAAAGTTTCCATCTTTTTAATGGTTGAATAGTATTCCATGTTATACATATACCACAGCTTGTTAATCCATTCCTAAGTTGGTGGGCATTTGGGTTACATTTTGGCAATTGTAAATTGAGCTGCCGGGAATAGTCTAGTGCAAATGTCCTTATGATAAAAGTATTTTTTTTTTCTTCTGGGTAGATGCATAGTATTGGGATTGAGGGATCAAATGGGAGGTCTATTTTGAGTTCTTTAAGGATTCTCCATACTTCCTTCCAAAAAGGTTGTATTAGTTTGAAGTCTCACCAGCAGTGTTTAAAGTGTTCCCTTTTCTCCACATCCACGCCAGCATCTGCAGCTTTGAGACTTTGTGATGTGGGCCATTCTCACTGAGATGAGACTCTCGAGGTGGTTTTGATTTGCATTTCTATGTTGATCAGGGATGATGAGCATTTTTTCAAATGTTTGTTAGCCATTCGCCTATCTTCATCAGAGAATTTTCTGTTCATATCTCTTGCCCAGAAGTAGATGGGATTATTCACTCTTTTTCTGTTGATTAATTTGAGTTTTTTATTGATTCTAGCTATCAACTGTTTGTCAGATTGATCCCCTGCAATTATATTTTCCCCATTCAAAGGTTGTCTTTTTGCTTCTCTTGTTGTGTCTTTATCTGTGCAGAAGCTTTTCAGCTTAATTAAGTTCTATTTGTTAATTTTTGTTGTTGTGATGGCCACTGAAGTTTTTGTCATAAAATCTTTCCCAGTCCAACATCATCACAAATTTTCCCCACACTTCCCTCTAAGATTTTTATTTCTTTGTGTCTTACATGTAAGTCTCTTATGCATCTTGAGTCAATTTTTGTAAATGGTGAAAGATGGGGGTTGAGTTTCAGTCTCTTCCATGTGGTTATCCAGTTCTCCTAGCACTACTTGTTAAATAGGGATTCTTTTCCTGACTGTATGCTTTTGTTTGGTTTATCAAAGATCAGATCGCAAGTAGGATATTCAACATTTTTTCATATACCTGTTGGTCAGATGTATGTCTTCTTTTGACAAATATTTATTAAGGTCTTTTTTGCCTTTTTTCTTTTTCTTTTCTTTTTTTTTTTTTTTTTTTTTTTTGAGACAATGTCTCACTCTGTTGCTCAGGCTAGAGTGCTGAGCTCACAGCAACCTCAGAATCCTAGGCTCAAGCAATCCTTCCTCAACTTCTCAAGTAACTGGGACTACAGGTGTCTGCTGCCCCAATGCCAGGAACATCTTTCTATTTTTAGCATAACCAAGCCTCACGCTTGCTCAGGCTGGTCTCGAACTACTAAGTTCAAGCCATCCTCCCACCTGGACCTGCCAACGTGCCACAGGTAGGAGTCACCAAACCAGGCCATTATTTTAATTGAGTCATTTGGTTTTGTTTTAGTTGTTGTTTAAAATTTTAATACATTCTGGATATTAACCCCTTGTCAATGTGTAGTTGCAAATATTTTCTCTTGTTCTATGGGTTTTTTCTTCACTTTGTTCTTTCCTTTGCTCTATAAGTTTTAAATTTGATGTAATTTTGTCTATTTTTTATTTTGTTCTGTGTTTTTGAGATCTTATTTAAAAATTACTTGCTTAGGCCTGGGTGCAGTGGCTCAGACTATAATCCTAGTACTCTGGGAGGCCAAGGTGGGAGGGTCACTTGAGCTCGAGAGTTCAAGACTAGCTTGAGCTAATGAGAGACCCCAGATTCTGAAACTAGCCAGGTGTTGTGGCGGGCTCTAGTGGTGACAGCTACTTGGTAGGCTGAGGCAAGAGGATTGCTTGGGCCCAAGAGTTTGGGCCCAGGCTGCTGTTAGGTATGATCCCATGGCACACTACCGAGGGTGACAAAGTAAAACTCAGTCTCAAAAATCAATCAATCGATAAATAAATAAAAACAAAAATTACTTGCCCACCTGCAAAGTGTTTCTCTATGATTTCTTCCAATAATTTTATAGTTTTAGATTTTATATTAAGTATTTTTTCCATCTAAGTTTTGAATATATGTAGGATTCTCATTCTTCTTCATGTGGCTGTCCAATCTTCCCACTACTATTTATTGACGAGACTATATTTTCAAAAAGTGTGTTCTTAGTACCTTTTCAAAAAGCAGTTAGCTATAGGTATGTGGATTTATTTCTGGGCTGTCTATATTTTTTTGCATTGGTTTATGTTTCTGTGTTTGTGCTAATATCATGCTGTTTTATTTTTATTTTATTTTTATGTTTGAATATTATTTATTTATGTATTTATTTATTTATGACAGAGTTTCTAATGTTGCCCCAGGTACAGTGCCGTGGCGTCGTAGCTCACAGCAACCTCAAATTCTTGGGCTCAAGTCATCCTTTTTCTTCAACCTCCTGAATAGCTGGGACTACAGGTACCCAGTACAATGCCCTGCCATTTCTAGAGACAGGGTTTCTCTCTTGCTCAGCTTGGTCTTGAACCCATAAGCTCAAGCAATCCACCTGCCTTAGCCTCCTAAGGTGCTAGCTAAGATTACAGGCATGGACCACTGCGCCTGGCTTATGCTGTTTTACTTACTATAATTTTAAGGTATATTTTGAAATTAGAGAGTGTGATATCACAAGGTTCATCCATTTTGCTTATGATTGCTTTGGATTTGGGGACTATTTTGGGGGCCCATATTAAATTTTTTTCCATTTATGTGAAAAATGTCATCACTATGTTGATAGGGATTACATGGATAGTATAGCCATTGCAACAATATTAATTCTTCTAATCCATATTAGAATAATTTTTTTATTTTTTAATCTTCTTTAATTTATTTTATTAATGTTTATTTAATTTTATTGTACAGATGTTTCACTTCCTTGGTTAGGTTTATTCTTAGGTATCTTTGATGGTTTACATTTATGAATTACAGATGTTGCATCATCCTTTTGACCCTGAGAAGAATCCCACTTGATCATTGTGAATGATGCTTTTAAGGTGCTATTCAATTTGGTTTACTGGTATCTTGTTGAGAATTTTCGTGCCTATATTCATTAGGAACATTGGCCTATAGTGTTTTGTTTCTATCGTGTCATTGTTTGGTGTTGATATCAAGATAATTCTGGGCTCATAAAATGAATTTAGAAGTATTCCCTCTTCTTCAGTTTTCTGTAATGGTTTGACAAGAATTGATACACATGTTACTTGTTATTTAATGTTTGGTAGAATTTAGCAAAATTTTCTAAAATTAGTTTAATATCACTACATTTAATGTATACAAAGATTGATCCATTTTGAAGTCAAAAATTTTAATTTGCCAAGAGACATCTAATATTCTTGTGTTAATTTTTTTAGTATAAATGAGGCTTATGACAATGTAGATGTTACCTTACAAGAATGTTTTTAAAGATAATGAATTTTAATTTTTTTATGTTTTATAACATTAAGCTATATTTAGCATAAATGCAAATACAAATAAATTAGAGATTGTCTAAACTGAAAATTCATTTTAACATAAAATTATATACAGAAAATGTTTCAATATAATATAGTTATATTTTAACAGTTTAAATTACTTTTAGTACTGTGATTTTTAATCAGATTAATAATTTATAGCCCCATTGAACAAAATATTTAGCATAGTTCTGTTAAAAGTGTCATTACCAGAAAGGAAGCATGGAATAAACAGATGGAATCTACCTATGTATTTATTCAAAGATTTATTTAAAATGTTTCAATAATTTACATATAGTATATCAATGGTATTTATAGATTTAGTATTAAAAGAATATTCACTAATATATAACCCTACAATTATACTTTACATTACATTTGTAATTTTAAAAATGTCCAAATTTCATTTTCACAATTTTGAAAAATCATCTAATTTTCTTACTTTTCTATTAGTGCTGTAATAAATTGCTAGAATAGAAACTGAGTGGTTTAAAACAGGAAAAAAATTACCATATAAAACTTACATAAGTCTTTCTGGGCTAAACTCAAGGTATTGGCAGAGCTGTGTGCTTTTCAAGAAGCTCTATAGGGAATCCAATTCTCTGTCTTTCCAACTTCCAAGGATTTCCACCATTATTTCTATCATAACTATTTTTTCTCCAGCAAGGTAATGTCACTATGGCTTTGCTTTGGTCTTCACATCTTTTTCTGACCATAACTATAAAAGTTCATTAGTTCATTCACGCTGCTATGATAAAATATCTTAGAATGACTAACTTATGAATACTGAGAATTTGTTTCTCATAGTTCCGGAGGCTGTGGAAATCCAAGATCAAGGTCTTGGCAATTATGGTGTCTGTTAAGGGCTTACTGGGCTTCAGAAATGATGCCTGCTTCCTGTATCCTTGAGGGAAAGAGCATAGAGGAGCACTTGTGGAGCCTGGAGCTCTTAGGCTCAAGTGATTCTCCCAGTCCAGCCTCCCAAGAGCTGAGACTATAGGTGAGGGATACCATGCTCTCTAATTTATTTATTTTTTTCTGGGGATTTAGTCTCTCTGTTGCCCAGGCTGGTCTAAACTCTTGGGCTCAATTATAGGGGTGAATCATGACACCCAGCCAAGAGAAACATTTTAATTTTTCACATTCACAAATTTTTAATGACTTCAGGTTAAATCTCCTCAGACTATAAAAGAGTAATATTATAAAGAAGCAAGCAATAAAAGAAATAAAAGTTAATGTTTCAGAGAATGTGCTATAAAATAGACATTGCATTGGAAACTGTATAATTCAGAGGACATAAATATTGATTTAGTCTTTTATATAAGAAACATTTTTCTTTGATTCTTTGACACTTGTGCAATTGTCTAGGAATGCACATACAATAAGTCAAGCCTACTTTTTGAACATTCGCAATAATAGGAAGCACAAAAAAGCTTGTACATACTCAACTAATGAGTCAAATGCTATAATCTAAATAAGAAGAGTTTTCTATCTAAAAACTGAGCACAGGTGGTCATTATCCTTAGATAACAGTTAGGATAGAATTTATAAATAGTTTTCAAAGGCTTATGCTCTGATCATAGGATTTTGAGCTTCCTACAGGAAATGATCAAGTCTTAAGATTTATGTTTCTAAGGCCCACGACAGTGCTGAACATATAGTAAGTGTTCAATATATACTTGTTGTTAAAGAAGATGATGGTTCAGGAAATAGAGAAAGAAGCAATATTGACTTTTTTCCAAGTGCTAAACATATCTCATACATTACCGAGCACGATGACCACACATAGAAAAGAAGATAGCTATTATTTTAATGAAGACTTGGAAGCTCAGAAATTAAATGAATTTCCCAAACCCAAAAGGCACATAGAAATAAAATGGCAGATTCGGGATTTTTATAATTGTGTGACAAATCAACATTTCTCTAATACCACAAATTATGTTCTTTCCTTTATATAATAGCGTCATAATTTAAAAAACAAAACTAATATCCCTTTATGATAACCTAAAATGTTGAATTACCACAATATGTCTCTGAAATTAATTCTTTGGCATTTAGCCACAGAATAAATTAAGAGGAACATTCTACAATAAAGAATTTAAAAAAATGAAAAGGGGGGCGGCACCTGTGGCTCATTCGGTAAGGCGCCGGCCCCATATACCAAGGGTGGCGGGTTCAAACCCAGCCCCGGCTGAACTGCAACCAAAAAATAGCTGGGCATTGTGGTGGGCGCCTGAAAATTACAACAACTACAAAAACCAAACCTCCTGGCAGAGAGAACCCAGGAGGGGAACAAGCTCGCCTGCTCCTTCCTGGAAGTCTGTCCTTGGGTTCTCTGCTCAGGGGTTTATATAGTGCAGGGGGTTGTTCTGCTAGGGTGTGAGTCCTGTCAGTTACAGCCAGCTGTCCAATAAACTCTCAGGCCTTGGAAACTGACAGGAAATCCACCAGTCAGAAGTGCAGGTGGAGGAGACAGCACGTGCCAGCGTCTTTCCCACAGGTGTCCGGCCCTTGCAGCAAGCTGGTTCCTCTATCTGCAGGAGCATCAACACCTCCAGGGCTAAGGCAGCAGGTCATGGTGCTGCCTTGTCCTGCATCAATATGACACTTGAGCAAACTAAAATATATTTTGTAATAATTTAGAAACTAGTATGAAAGAATTTCCTTAGAACAAGCATGAAGGAATTGATTAAAATAAATGAGATTACTCAGAGAACACTCCATGAAACATTTAAGTATGTGGCATGACTTCATTGCTATCGTGAAAAACTGGAAAAAGAATTGAGAGATTATTCCAACCAAGAATGATGGCATAAGGTGCAAAAGTAAAATTAAAATCATATAATGGGAACAATGAAAAAACTGGCCTACCTAATCATATTGTGAAATGCGACATGAATTTGGAAACATATGTATATAAAGCAAAGATATTCTCTTCTCTTCACATACTTTCTTTGTTAAAGAAAAAAATTTAGTATTTTTAGTAAAACCAACTGAATAATTCTGAAGATGAATTATTGTCATGGTAAACGTTAGACAATAAGCAGTAATTGCGTCTATATTCACAAAGATTGTTATGTTACACAATATTAACCTTCATGTCAGGGCTTACAAAGCCAGAGTAACAACTTAGTGATATAAATGTTTTAAAATATAAATTTACAGAATATTCAATACATGTATATGTGCTTGTATTACTGTATATTTAAACAAAGAGTTTTTAAAAAGATGATCATTACATATTAAAAAGTACAAAAAAACTGTGATATTATAAATAAAAATATTATAGTTTCTCTTTTTATGATGTCTGCTTCTCTATTCCAATTATCATTCTGATCTTAACACACACGATTAACACCTTAGGTAATTTTTGCTTTAATTTTTATTACTTTAGTCATTTTTCAACCAGTTTGGTGTTATAAAAATTATCATTCAGAAGTGCTTAATTTTCTAAAAAACATACGCTATAATTTCTGTTTTTGTGATTCAAATTTATTGTCCTTTTTATAAAAGTTCATAATCTAATTTTCTTTTGCAGTTTTTGGCCGAAGCTGGGTTAGAACCCATCACCTCTAGCATATTGGGCCAGCACCCTACCTCTTTGAGCACAGGCACCACCCCTCATAATCTAATTTTCTATAATTGTGTGATTAATGTTCTCTTTTGGAGGAAAATCATTGATGAGTATATAAAAATTCTATTTTAACAACTAGGCATATTTTATTCTGCAGCATTATATTAATAATGACTTTTGGCCCATAACATGAAAAACAATATAATGCTTTTCTACTTTTGACTTCAAATAGTTAAAAATATGTTTAGAGGGTGGTGCCTGTGGCTCATTCGGTAAGGCGCCGGCCCCATATACCGAGAGTGGTGGGTTCAAACCCGGCCCCGGCTGAACTGCAACCAAAAAATAGCTGGGCATTGTGGCGGGCGCCTGTAGTCCCAGCTGCTCGGGAGGCTGAGGCAAGAGAATCGCTTAAGCCCAGGAGTTGGAGGTTGCTGTGAGCTGTGTGATGCCACGGCACTCTACCGAGGGCCATAAAGTGAGGCTCTGTCCCTACAAAAAAAAAATATATATATATATATATATCTTTAGAATTTTTAGAGAAATAGAATGTTCACAGTTTTTAAGCAGATACATCATGCCCTGGTTACTAATTCCTATGAGTCTGGTAAGACAGAACACACTCATGCACCAGTCATAGGAAGTGGAACCATAACTTACAAATCGGCAGCAAGAGACAGAAGAAGCCTAAGATCCATTGTGAGCTTGTCGTTCCTAAGGGCTCAAGAAATCTTCTCAGGGTGAATGAAGTTTTCATGTACATATCTCACGTTCACTGCAGCTGAAAGAGCAGCCCACCTTGTGGTATAAATGTCAGAAACTCCACTACTCACTGCACAAAGATGTGAGGAACCCCTGCTTGCAGGTGTCAGAGGAACAATGCCCAAGCTATACTGGAAAATTCCTTCTTAAACCAAGATATTAAGCTCTCTAAGAATTCTAGAAGAAAGTATAGAAAATATTCTTCTAGATATTGGATGAAGCAAAACAATTATGACTAAGACCCACATGAAAATCGTAACAACAAAAATTAATGACTGGGACTTGATTAAATTTAAAAGCTTCTGCACCGCTACGCTAAAAAAAGAGCAATTAGACAACCTACAGAATGGGAGAAGATATTTGCAAGCTACATTTGATAAAGGACTACTACCTATAATTTACAGGGTACTCAAGGAAATCAGCAAAACAACTAGGATTAGGGAGGGATGCACACTTACTTTGTTCTATGTGTTATAATCTATCAACAAGACTGTAGCACTATCTCTTTTATTGCTCAAAATAGTTTTGATTTGGCCATTGACACTCCCTCACGATGACTCCTTGATGCATTCCTATCTTTTTTCTCTTTAATAATTTCTAACCTTCTGGCACCAGAAGATATTCCAGTCAAATGTACTTTCCTGGCCACACCCCTAGAGTCAAGAATCTGTCCAAGGGGCTTGTTTTGCTTTATTGGGGAATGGTACTTAGAAACCAATATCTAGGTTCTAGGTATTATTATTACTGCCAGGATATCATTTTTGAGATCTCTCATAGTTACAAAGTACAAACCTAAGCATACACACACACACACACACACACGAACATATACATACAAATATGTTTTGATTTCTGTGTCTATTCAAAGAAAGAAAGACGAGTGTAGTTGATGCTGTCTGTGGAAGGAAGAGTGAAATGAAATGAGGTGAAATGTTTCCAGGACCAAGGGAATTTATAGTCTTATACACCATGACAAATGTGGGTTTTATTGTAAGAGCGTGGAGAAGCCACTGAGGGAGGTTAAGCAAGAACAGCATATGATGTGATTCATGTCAACAAAAGATGATTCTAGCTGTGAAAAGGGACTTAGGATCTGCCGAGATGTGAGATTTAAAATATACAAAGGGCAGAAAGAAAATGAGGAATGAAAGGGCTGAGGCACCCAGTTACCTCTTGTTCTAATATTTTACATTAATATTGTGGTCAAAATTCATTAGCTTGTCTTCCCATGGCAAGGAAGAAAATAGAATAAAATTTAAGGTAGAGATGAACAAGCCTCCAAAAATAAATGTCCTGCACCATTTTTTTCATTTTAAGTAAAACCTGAACTTGTACTGGGAAAACAGTTCAAATATCTGATCTTGAGTAAATTAGAAATGACTGTGTAGTGTAAAGTCTAGCTCAGGAATGATAGAAAGATTTTAATCAAATTATATATTTAAAAAGTTGGGAAAAATAGTATGAATTATGACTGCGCACTCTCTCTACTAGAACTTTAGGGGTGAAAAAGATCGAACACGAGGCAATAATACACAGACCTCCTAATATGACTTGGGACCTGGAAAATATTTCTGATAAATAGACCTGAACAAATAAAATATATCCATATCATACTAGGGTTAAATGGCATAAGTTTACTAAATGTATATGACATAAGCAATCCATATAATTATTTTGTGATAGATAAAAAAGACAGCATTTTTTTAGTAAAAGAAAAATAATTCTTTTGGGGGTAAATCATCCAATGGAATCTAATTTTTCACAACAAGTGAATAATTTTCTAAATGTAGAAGAAAAAATAAAGGACATTATTAAAGGAAAAAATCAGATACACAATTTTAAATGTCATAATGAGGTACAGCGTGATATTGCTAAGGTTGGTAGATACAAATAAAAATATTTTAAAGAAATACTATACCAAAGACGAAAATATGTACATTTTGTATCTAATTATGTCTTTTATTTTGTATTTTTAAGTAATAATTTAGGAAAAAAAGATTATGTAGATTATAGATAGGGTTTTAGATTCAGTGAACTATTTATGTACTGTTCTTCCCGAAAAACATTCAAAAGAAATTCTTATACAGTCCATATCCTTACAAAGATAGGTATGCCTATCTTTGCACTGATTATTGTAGGAGGAATTTGGAGCAGGTTTAGTCTGTCAGCAAAGGATGGGGTGAGTATAATGTGGTAACATGGGAAATTGTGGAATACTATCCCACAATAAAACAATGAAATTTGTGTAAATATTAAGATTTTAAAAATTATCTGAATAAAGTTTAAAAATTCATACAGTAGAAAAACAAAGAATTACAAACATATGGAAGGCGGCTTCTGTGGCTCAAAGGAGTAGGGAGCAGGCCCCATATACTGGAGATGGCGAGTTCAAACCAGGCCCCAGCCAAAAACTGCAACAAACAAACAAACAAACAAAAAAAAAAACATAAGGAATAGGAATTGTTTATATTTATGTTTTATGGAATATATACTGATCTATTGTCATGTTTTAAACATTTCAAGGTGAAGGAGCAGAGAATGGAAAGCAGGCATGAAAGCTAATGATAAACCAGAATTGAAATAATTGTTATGCTTTCAATGGATGGAAGAGGCTCCAGTCCTTTGACCTGATGAAATGAGTAACATAATGACATGCAAAAGGAAGAAAAGGAAGGGCGGCGCCTGTGGCTCAGTGAGTAGGGCGCCGGCCCCCAACCCCGACCAAACTACAACAAAAAAATAGCTGGGTGCTTTGGCGGGCACCTGTAGTCCCAGCTACTCGGGAGGCTGAGGCAAGAGAATCACTTAAGCCCAGGAGCTGGAGGTTGCTGTGAACTGTGTGATGCCACCGCACTCTACCAAGGGCCATAAAGTGAGACTCTGTCTCTACAAAAAAAAAAGAAAAAAAGAAAGAAAGAAAAGGAAAAGAAGTATGTATTTATAAGATGGACATAATTCTTTCCTATTTGGTGAAATAAATGCTCTGAGTTTATTGCTATCTAAGGGCCTATTTACTCTTTGGACTTTTAAGAAGCACTGAAGACTCCACAAACCTAGTCCCTGGCACCCCATCTCTCCCTCCCTGTCTCTCTCTCTCTCTCTCTCTCTCTCTCTCTCTCTCACACACACACACACACACACACACACACACACACACACACAGTGACTTTGGAATTATTTTCTGATCAGTATTATAATAACTGGAACACTGTGTGAACAGTGTGAACAGTGATGCAACGTAAACTTTACATCTTAATATGATTTTGCTTTTGCAGCTGCTATATTACTTGTGAGACAGATGGAATGAAATGGAGTCATAGAATATTTTTTAAATATATGTACAATTAATTTTGTGAATTACAGCAGATTATTTTAAGATGAAGCAATATTAAATCTTGTATTTCTGGGCTATTTTAATTTAATTATTCCCTAGGTTTTCTTTTTCTTCTTTTTTTTTTGGTAAATGTTTGATTATATAATTGGATTTATGTTTGATCATAAGGAAAAACTACAATAAACAGAATCCAAGCACATTTGCATCTCAGGGCTTTGTATTAAACTTGTTCTGTCTGCTTAGCACTGTTCTCTCAGTGCTTTTTTAAATGGGTGTTCTCAGCAAGGCCTTCCCTCATCGTCTCATTTAAAATAACCTACTTCAGAACTCTCTCCTCCTTATCCATATTTGGCTCTTTTGATTTCTTTATTTATGTATATTTTTGCCATTTTGCACTACCAGCAAGGTCTGTGAAGGCGAAAATTTTTAAGAGATTTTTTTTCCACCTCAATCTCCAAATCCTAAAAGAATACATGAAATACGTGAGGTGCATATAAATGGCTTACTAAATGAATGAATAAAAGGGCTATTTGATAAAGAAAAATCATAATAATGATAATAATAACAAACGTTTGGTTTAGAAATGCATACATATGTGCTGGAAGTTTTTGCCTTAGTCCATTGCAAGGATTTGCTCATTTATATTTATGCCCTTTGAGAATCATCTTAGTGTTTAGAATATAAGGCAGTAGGCATGTAATTTTACAACCACTTTTGCTGGAATGTATCGGTAACAGTTGACATAACCGTACTCTGCTGAATTCTCTTCTGAAAGAAATATTTTTCTTGAGCTATTTGACAGCATTGACCTTTGACAATCAGCGGCATACTGCTTCAAATAAATGATGATTGCATTTGACTTATTAAAATGTTTTAGACACTCTTTCACCACAAATTTTCTACATCTTAGGGAAAACAAAGAGGTTTAAGCTTCGAAATTATGATTAGCATAATACCCTTCAAATCCTGGGTCACTGTGCAGGCTTCCCTAAAGTTTAGCTCCACTAATTAACTCCAACTTATTTTACATACCAATCCACAACGCTTTCACATAGAAAAAATGAAAAGAATGAATCTGTTAAAGGCCAGGAAATGACATTATAGAAGTGCTTTGGGAGTAATAAAAATAACTTGCAACATAATTCTGAGAAACTTACAGCCTCTGAAAGTGTGTCATACAAAGGCCTGATTCACCCATGCTCTGATAAGCCTAGAAAATAAGAGATTTATTTGCAACTTATCATCCTTAATGTACCCATGCATTCTCTCCATTATAAAGTAAATGTGAGCTTTAAGTTATCTGAATGCCTGTTTCAAATATTTATTACTCACTCTGAATTCCTACAGTCTAAAATACAGGGTATTTTTTACAATAATTACACAAACTTACAAAATATATGTCACCCGGATTTTGAAAATGAATCTACTTGATGAAATAGTCTATTATAATTGTGAAGGCATCAGCTATAAAGAAAATAATGCTAATTTACGTTTATCAGAAACTCATAGGATTTTATAATTGGCATTTTAAATGGAAATGGTGACACTCTTACAGGTAGCAATATAACTAATATGATAAAAAAGGGGAAGAAGTAGAGGATGTTATTTTGTAATTTTTATTGGAGAAAGAGTAATCGGATGCTTTTAAATAAAAAAAATAAGCTGGTATACGTGATATAACATAAAAGATTTTTAATAATTTTTATGATACATTAATTTGATTAAAGAAATTATAAGGATTGAGTTTTCATAATTGCACGGTAGTTATATTGCATCTGTCTCATTTATATGCCTGTTTCCTCAATTCCTCAATTTATTTATAATATAGTAATCTGAAGCATAGTTTAAAAAATAATCACAGAGTTCTTGATAACTGTCTTTATTTTTCATTTTTATTTTTTTTATTGTTGGGGATTCATTGAGGGTACAATAAACCAGGTTACACTGATTGCAATTGTTAGGTAAAGTCCCTCTTTATTTTTAAATAAACATTAAGGTAGTGTTTTAGTTTTATATCTCCTAGTAAAGGATGAACATAGAGTTTCAAAGTGCTTATTTCTTTCTCATGATTACGCAGTTTCTATTTTAAAATGTTTTTGATTTCCGAACTATCTCACTAAATTTGATTTAATTATGGTATGTTTAAAATATAATTATGTGTAATAGGACTCATATAATATCCATATTCAGATTAACACATAAAAATAACAACAAGCAAGGTTGTCCGAGGTCATTCTTCTCATCTTTCCTTCTTCTTAGTAACCACATTCCAACCTCTTCAGCCCAAGGGAGAGGTTTTGAGCACGATGCAATTCAAATTTGTACTTATGAATTTAAAATGACTATTTAGTCTGGTGGTAGCTATTAATCACAGACAGGATTTTTATATGCCAGTGATGTCAAAGCAGACTCCCTAATATTACAGAAGCCATGTTCAAGCAGCAGCTGGAAGACAAGCAGCAATTGAACATATTTAAAAATCCACCCCATGCACTGAACAGATTTCAGTGTCTGCTGTGTTTAAGGTCCACTGAGTTGTGAAATGGCTGCTTCATTCACACAGATGTTAATATCTCTAGGCTCTTCTCTAGCTTTGTAGCTTCTCATTTACATATCTGCAGTAAGTTTGGTGTTAATAAAGCGAAATACAACTAGTTGTCACTACTCTTTGTTATCATAAAGCATGTTCAAGACAAAATGTAAGTAACTGTAATTACAGCTTGTTAAGACTTAAGGAGAAAAATAATAAAGAACATAGCAATAGGTGTTCAGTCACGGGGGCTTCATTAGTCCCTTTACTGTTTAAATACCTAAAGTTGATGAGTATAAATTATTCATGAAAATGCAGCCTAAAAAGTTTTCTACTCTTTTTATTCCTCTGTGTAAATAGTATCAAGTGTTGAAATCAATCATTTGATACTGTGAGAATAAAATTTTCATCTAGAGAGTGAAATTTTTTATTTTACATGCTTAGTGTCTTTTTCACACAGATATGTGTGCTGGGAAATTCCCAAACTGTTTAAAAATTGTTTGATTAAAGAAAATGGAAAATACATGAATTCTAGATCAGAGGTTAAAGAGACGTAGCATAGCTAATTATGTTTCACATTTGGGGATAATGTTGCCTGTTCTGATAAAGTTGAACATGCTAATGCTTGAACTATTATATTTTCCACCCAGCTGCTATTCTTCAATTAAGTCTAATGTCTTTATGTTACAATGCCTCTACTTTAGGAAATTCAATAGGTCTTGACAAGGAGCTGCTCAATCCTGGCATTCATCAAGATATAATTAATTATTTTATCTTCAAAGATACAAATTGTGCTACTTTTGATTTTAGCTTTGCGGGAACCCTCAATTTAAGCATATGCCATAGCCTCCCCGGTACTTCAGTTGGTCTATCAGCTTCTTTGAGGGCTTTTTGCCAACATGTTTTCATATACCTATGAAAAGAATAATCCTTATAAAAGTGACTTAGAAGTCCTTGAGTTTGATATTAATTTAAAGATCATGTAACTTATCCTTTCAGGTTTATAAGTAGTGGTCAATGGGAATGATCCTTTATTACGATTTGAAGAGAACATAGAGATACTTACTTCTACACTGAGAAGTTATAAAAATAGAAAATGATAGTATTTTATATAACATACCCAATTTCAATTGGTCATCTTTGACTCTGATTCTATGTATATGTTTATATTTGATATTATATTTGAAGATAGAACAATAACATTTTTCTCTCTTCATGGGATGTATTTCTATCATATTTACAGTTATTATAAAACAGGCTTATGTGAAGTATAGCATAAATATAAAATATGCTTTTCAGAATTCTCAGTTAAATGTTCTACAAACTGACAATAGCTTTCAAGAAAAGTTATACAATTTTTTTGTTATTGAATAATAAGTCTAAATATCATACCATGATCCCCTCTGTTGATAGTATACTTCATTGTATTATATAGAAAAGAAACTAAATCTGAAATAGCTTAGGTTAAAAAAAATAAAATAAAATAAAAAAGGAACAAAAGATTCTAAGGGTATAGTTGACGAGGTATGTCAGGGTATAAAATACTGGCAAATTCTAACTATATGGCCTATTTCTAATTATGAGATTTGGATATTGTGACTAAGCCTTTCCTTGTAATACAATTTTTGTAAATAAACTTCTAATTTCACATATTTTTCTTATGGGAATTAAAGTGTTTTGGACCCTCTGAAGGGCTTTAATATTCAGGATAATACCAAGATATATTCTTAGGATCATGTTATTTAAGTTATAGTTTCCAGAAAGCAGAATAATAGATTTTTTGAGTAGTAGATACTAACTTTTATATATTTCTTGCTTAATTTTTGATAGATTATTATAATCATGCCATTTAAGGTCTAATTTCCAGAAAGCAGAATAATAGATTTGTTGAGTAGTAGATACTAACTTTTATATATTTCTAAGTTAGCTTTTGATGCTTTATAGGTCTGTACTGCCTTTGAATATATTTCTTGGAGGCTGTTCAGTGGTTCCCTGTGGACTGCATGGTAAATACCTTGTGTGGCAGAATGTATCACTCTTGGTATGTTACTGATACAGTTTGCTTTTCTGCAGAGCCTCTCCCCTACACTTCTTCCCTATCCTATTTATGTCAGAATTGACTCTGTGACCTGCACAATAAAATGTTACAGGAAATGACATGTGACACTTTGGGACAAAAGTGTTAAAAGCCAGCATGCCCGTTAATTTCTTTCTTTCAGAACTACCACCCGTGTTTCACATAAAGGATGGTCACTTAACGGGGAACTGAAATTAAGGTAACAAGGGACAGAGCTGAAGCTGATCTGCTAGAGATATGTAACATGAATGAAACCTTAACTATTATTTTTGTAAGCTACAAAAATTTTAGTATTGTTTGTTTCTGCAGCATGTCCTTAGTGATCCAGAGAGATCTGATTTTCATCATGATCTGTTCCTTAACTACCTGTCCCACCACTTCAATATTATCATCACTGATTATCTCCACATTGTCAGTGAATACAATATAACTAAAACCATTCCAAATTATACTATCAGTGAAATCATCTTTTTCTTTTCTTTTCTTTTCTTTTTTTTTGAGACAGAGTCTCAAGCTGTCATCCTGGGTAGAATGCTGCAGCGTCACAGCTCATAGCAACCACAAACTCTTGGACTTAAGCGATTTTCTTGCCTCAGCCTCCCAAGTAGCTGGGACTACAGGCGCCCGCCACACGCCTGGCTATTTTTGTTGCTGTTGTTCCAGTTGTCATTGTTGTTTCAGCTGGCCTGGGCCAGGTTGGAACTGCCAGCCTCAGTGTTTGTGGCTGGCGCCCTACTCACTGAGCTATGAGTGCCGCCCAGTGAAACCATCTTGAAAGAAAAGTTTGGTCATTTAGAAACTTTAATAAAATAAGTCAAAAGCTTCCCTTTGGTCTTATATTAGAGTGTTTTTCTTGGTCTATCCCTCACAGATTACCTTGTTCTAAGAACAATGCCACTTTTCCTTACTTGGCGAATCATAATATGCTATTTTCTGCTACAGGAACATCGCCTGCTAAGAATTTTCCATTTCTACTTGACATACTTCTCCACTGAACCATCACTTCTCAAGGAAGCTCTCAAACTTCCTGAACAGAGCAAGAAATCTTAATGTCTGCCGAAGTCATAAAACTGGATAATAGGATTAACGAAACGTGTAGCTAGGTACTCAAATTGAAAATAATTATCGTCATATTTGTTTATCAGATCAGTGAAATTAGTTTTTTAGGTGGATCTCATACAAATATTGCATTATAACTGTATATCACGTAATAAACAGAATTGTGCATACACTGACTCTAAGCCTTAAATCAAAGTTGTATGAAGACAATGGTTTTCAGGAATGTCTGTTGAATATCACTTATATTCAGAGCTAGAATTCAGATTTCTCTGCATCAAAATTCTCTTTCTAGTATAACATGTGTTTGAAGAAACTAAACAACTCATTTTATGCAGAAGATTATTGTTTTTATTCTCACAATAAAAGCCAGAGGAAAATAGTGAAATTTATAATAGTTCTGATATCTTTTTCCATCATTAGCAGAAGTACTTAGTTACTAAAATTGAATACCATTCTCTGTCTGTTTATTCCTTTCTTTTTTTTTTTTTTGAGGGTGTGTGTGTGTTTTGTTTTGAATCTTTAATTTCTACTTTGAATTGATATTTTATGCTAATCCTAAAAGAAATTCAAATGTGATGCATGCCTTGATTTAGAAACAAATCGTTAGACTGGATGACTCCAGTGTTTCTAAGTTTGCTGGTGTTTGGCTTGATCCAATACTCTGCCCTGCCTTGTGTTCTAGTAGAGATTTCTCCCAATCCCAAACTTTGAACAATCTGTAGATGTATCATAATGTTTCAAATTGCATATTTAGTGGAATCAAAATGAACTAGAAGCCTAAAAGAGATGTCCCATGTCATCTTTGCTTAGAGTTTAGTCTTGATATTTTAATGATTACTTTACATATTTTAAAACAAAAATAAGTCACTTATTTAAACAATTCAGTTAAAAATTTAGTTATCTTTTAATTGCTAGATCAATTAATATACATCAGTCTTCCAACCAATCTAATTTTTCAAATAATTAAAATGATTACTTTTTTATTACTAAATTCCTTTTTTATTATTAAATTATAATTTAATAATTAAAATTATTACTTTTTTATGATTACTAATTTTTTCTAATAATAAAAATGATTACTTTTCCACTATAGTACTGAGAATGAACTATTCCTTCAGTAGTCAAAAATGAGCTTATGATTCTGTAGAAATATGTGAAACACAAATTGGCCCAAAGATTTAAATTAATGGACATGAAAGAAAAACAGATGCAGGAAATATTCATTTTCTTTTACTCATGGGTATAACCTCCATGAAAGTAGAGATATTTGCCTGTTTTTTTAATTTAGTTTTTAATTTTCAATTTTTAACAAAATTTAATTGCAAATTGACAAATTATTGTATATAAGATACAAAGTGATGTTATGATTTATGAATTTAATGTGGAATAATTAAAACACGCTAAATATCATACCTATTACCTCAACTACTTTATATTCTTGTGGTGAGAATATTTGAAATTTTCCCTCAGCTATTTTGAAATGTACAAAACATTATTTTTTTACTCACCACATTGTGCAATATATATATTCCTCCTATCTAACTGAGGCATAGCCTCTGGTATTAACCATCCTGCTCTGTGATTCTCTGAGTTTGACTGTTTTGGATTTTACATGTAAGTAGTAACATACAGTATTTGCCTGTTACTATTTCTCCTAAAACCTCAGTCTTCTTTTCAGTGTCAGAAACATTGGCATGATAAAGTATGTATCAAAATGAAGGCAAAAATATTAGTGAAATATATTTATTTCTACATGTATCATTATTTTTAAGGTATAAGATATTTTAATACCTTTTAAAATTTTTCTACCTCCAATATGTGGGGTCATTTCTAGGTATGATTCTTCCTATCAGAAATACCAGGAGCAATATAATCATGCATATTACTCAGTTGTTGTAGACAGTTTACTTATTTCTATTTTAAACTATTTTATTCTGTATTTCCATATATATTTGGGGCTAGGGGCAGACTGGGTTAAATGTATATCTACAGTGAAAGCCATATGTGATTGTCATACTTCCTTTTTCTTCTTTCTTTATCTCCTAACACGTTCCCAATTAAAATATGAAGCAATTATCAAATACAGATTTAAAATGATGGAAAGCATGCTAAATCATTTCAATTTAGATAATAAAGGCAAATATTAGCTTTGAATTACTTATAGAGAGGAAATGATTATTTTGCCTTAATAGAGTTTCAGAGCAAAATGAGAAGTTTGATTGCTGCCTTTAGTAGTAATACATATGTGGACACATGCACACACATACACACATACATACACACACACACACACACACTCTTTCTTTCAGTAAGATTCACTCCACTTTCACCTGAAATCTTTATTGCTTCAAGTTATTTTAAAATATTTCTCTTTCAAGAGTTCTGAGTAGAGCTATTATATACAAATAGCCTGGATTCAATTGCACGGGTAAAGAAGGAATTCAAATATATCTAAGGTATGGCTGTACAGAATTTATTAAGTAGTAATAATACAAAAATGTGAATGTGTATAATAGTGTAGACTGTTGAACACAGTACAGATGTATTATTTTGATTTCTTACATTTATTTTCTAAGCAAACATTTTCTGTATTTCTATAATATGACTATGAAGTAGGCGATTTGTCTTCTAAAGTGTGACACAAATATCTAATCACATATTGAAGTGGTTGCCTAAAACTTGTGAAATCATTCAATGTGGAAAAAATTTAACTTATGCTAATATTTAAGTAATCCACCTACCTCTTTCTGTGCATGAGAAAGCTAAATTTTTGTTTTAAACTTCTTTATTCATTATAAGGACCTTGCTTTCTGTTTGTAAATAAATAAGACATTTCATATTATTACAGTGATAGCAATATAGTAAACATCTATGTCAAGCTTAATTTGTCTGTCATCCTGTCGTGTCCAATGCATGACCTCCCTGTAATCACTACATATACCAGTGCCTGCTCCTCCATCACTGAGTGTAAACAGATGGAAAGCACCATGGGAAATGTGCCCTCAATTTTCAATAAAGCAGTTTACTTATATTATATTAAAGAATTGCAATATATTCTGCTTGCAGTTGGATGCCCATAGTATTATAGAAATATTTTGATAAAAGAAAAAATGTCTCATAATAATTTCTCTTTCAATGATGTAGCAAAGACAAAATCATCAAATGACCAAAAGTCCCACTGCACTATTTTCACTTCCCTTTGGTTTGATATTTAATCACGTAAAAGTATGGCAATTCTTCTTGAAGGAAATGCCATCCCAATTCTACATATTATCCTTTGCAATTCATCTATCCTTCCAAAAGCATTGATTGGGCCATGCTATGTTTTGCTCTGTACTACATTCAGGTTCATGAAAAACAAATTTAATACAATAGCCATAAAGCAGTGTGATTGAATTTCCCCAAAAGCAGAGTCAGTGATGAGAATGTAAGGTCATGTAGGATATTTTCGACTTACATAAAACATAGAGAGGTGGGAAAGTGAGAAATGGGATTGGCCAAAGAATGAAGTCAAAATAATATGTTATTAGGCCAGTTCCTATTGTGGAAACGTAGAGCTTAATCCCCTCTGGGAATTCTGAGAAATGCTCTAAGACACTTTGGAGATGTTACAAACCAAAAGTATTTAGGTTGAAGTTACTTGGGTGGGTTGGATAGTGAGAAACTGTGTTGGATGGGGAGGTATAATTTACAGGCACCCTTTACCTTTCTGGCCTCTGGACAAAGTAGCTATCTATCATTGTAGAAAAAACATAGAAGCAGAAACTGGCTATTTGAAGTGTGCTGGGGAAATATTGGCGGAGTGTAAACCATCACCTACGACAGATCAAACGATGTCTTTAACACGTGCATTTATATGGGAAGTGCTTATACAGATGATGAGGAAGAACCTAATGAATGGAGAACACTAATCTGAGAGTTAAGACATCCAATCTCTGGTTCTATGTCGACGATTATTATACCTGGCTTTGATCTTTTTCTTTGTATGTAATCCCTGTTTCTGAGATAGTATAAATCTTGATCCAGAGATCCCATTTCACTAGGATGATGTTTTATAATCCAAACTAAAATCAGCATATATAGCCCCAATAACCAATGAAAAAATGATGATGGTGTTAACACCTTCCCTAAGGCCTCAGAATTACCTTTGTAAAGTGATTAAAGGCCTACATTAAAAACACCACCATATACATAGAGATTCCTTCTCTAATTGCTATTTTGCTGTTGGCTTACATAGCAAGAATCAGAGATTACTTCCAACATTTTTTTTTTTTTAATTCTATCCAGTGTAATTCTTCCTGTAAGCCTCTTGCCTCACTATGAGTTCATGGGAGCCAGATCTGAAGACCCAACTATGTGAGGCAAAGTGTTATATTTGTTCTTTTTCTTGAAAGATTTGTGTGGATCTCTGTTATATTTGTTCTTTTTCTTGAAAGATTTGTGTGGATCTCCTGGAGAATAAAGTCTGACTTACTTCAAAGACTCTTTCTCAGGTTTCTTGATCTGCCCAAACAGTTATTCAGTAACACGCAGACATTCTTCAATCAAATTCAATAAGCTTGCACTGATTTTGCTGTGACACTGAAATTTTGTAAGTCTCTAGATGTTTCTATTCCTGTTGTCCTCTGTTATGAAGTGTGTACTGGCATGTACGCTCTTCCTGTGAGTTAGCTAGAAAGAATGCATTCAGGATATTGAACGAGTTGTTACTTCCAGGCTAAAGATATCACACATCTTCCTCATATGTTACAGAATCTGTCTATAGATAGATTCTGTATATATAGAATGAAGATACCTACATATCAATATGATAAACTAAATTTCATTAGGCTCTGGTATAAAGGTATTATACCAAACAAAAACAAAACAATGTGTTGTCAGTTTAATAACTGTTCAGAAAGAAAAAAAATCTTAAAAGTATGCTTTCTCCTAGTTTCCTGGTGACAGTTCATCATTATTGAAACAGAATGTCTTCTGTTCATGAATTCTGAATGTGGATAAATAGTGCGTCCTTAGGTTCTCCTTCAACTAAGAGGATGTTGCTGACCTCCCACATTTCATATCCATCATAAGATGAAAGCCCATTAGCGGAGTTCACATCAGAATTTGTCCTCACCATTACAAGTTTGTCACAAATGTGTCCCCATTCTTCCTTGGAAGATCGTGAAGGAGTCATTAGGTAAAAATCTGTTGGATGTACTGAAAGCTATATCACATCACCGTGATAAAAATCTTTAGCATTGCCATTACCTTAGGGATTTTTTTTTTTTTTTTTGCAGTTTTTGGCCAGGGCCAAGTTTGAACCCGCCACCTCCAGTATATGTGCCGGTGACCTACTGCTTTGAGCTACAGGCACCACCCTTCAGGGAAGATTTTTTTATCATCTGTGACATAGGTCATGCTGATGCAAAATCTCATTAAAATCTCCATGATTATCTCATACTCAGAAATGTGTTCCCCTTTGTACATAGGAGGGCATTATATATGCATTTTTGTTTCTAACTAACTAGATTAATTATTCTGCATGTTTTCCTCATATTTTCTATTATTTCTTAGACCATATTTACCTGAAAGGGGGATCACAAATTCAGTTGTACTGAGCCATCAGGAGTTGCTTCCAAAAGAAAAGCCACTCTCTTGTTGAGTATTGAAATTTTTTCTGATAATATCAGAAAAACAAGCTAAAGAATATAGACAAGTGGAGCAGAGAGGTTTATGCAGGTAAGGTCCCAGTTTCACTGAATTTGATCCTTTGCAGAACCAAGCACAATGCCAAGTGCGATGCTTCCTGATAGATTTTGATGAGCTGTGCTTGGCTGGCTTCTCTTTACATTACTTCAGTTCACACTCATTTTAAAGACTAGATGGAATTTCTCCAGAGCTGTAGCATGTCTATTTGGGGTAGGAAATAATCAGACTCAGCTACGCTTTTCTGTATTTACTCACATATCCAATAACCCTGCTGCTTCACCAGAACCATTGAAACATTTTCTCCCTGTTACCAGCTGGATCAGTTTCTGTGAGTGCCTTCTATTTTGATCCTAAATATTATTTCAAAAAATAAATGCATTATCCCTCAGCATACAAAAACAGGACTGGAAGTCATCTCGGATTTCACATAGTGTTTCTGTTCAGTGTAAAATGTATCCAAACGAATCCTCCTTAGGAATGAGAATATTCCTAACAAACTCAAGGAAAGAAGATCCCATCACCTTTTAAAATCCTCTCCTCTATTCATCAAGGTGAAACATTGACATATTTAACCTTTTCTGGAGGTAAGGCTGGTCTCATTCTCTTTGCTTCCCCACTCCACGAAGATTGCAGAATAGGTCTGTGGCTTTTTCTATTGAGCTGGTGTGTTTTATTAATGTTCATATCATTCTTAAATGGATGCTATTTAGCTTACTTATTATTCTCTTCTTTTTTCATTCAATTATTGTTCTACCTCTTATCAAGCAATTAAAGAGTCACTTTCGAGTAGCAAGAGAACAGAACATTATATTTAACTTAATAAAGCTAAGTAAAAATTGTGTTTTTGAGGTTAAGATCACAACAAAATTTAAATAATATTAACAGTTCAAAGATTGATAAACATGTCAATATTTAAAATACATCTTTTCTCATGACAAAAGACATGGGGAGAAATCATTTACCTCTAAAAAGTGATCCATCTTTCTCTTAATGAAAAATAAATTTCTGTTGCAATGTCTAGTACACATCTAACAGGTAAAAGTCTTCACTGAGAACTGGTATTGCTAAAGTGCCTCCTCAGCTTTCCCTATTTTGTGCGTTTTTTCCTCCTCAGTTCTCAGTCCTGTGTGTGCTCACGTGGTCGTGTTCCCCAGTGTTGTCTTAGGTATTTGTTCTCAAATCAACCTGTTATCCCCTCTTGCCCTCTGCAATTCATTTGCACTTTTATTTGGTTTGCTCTCCACTCCATGGTGTGTCATTTTTTAATGTGGCCATGATATAATTTGTTACATAGTAAGCAGTTTGAAACATGAAGAAAAAAAGAAAGATGTATTAGCTAAAATGATAAAAAAGGTCAAGGTAAACTAAGAACAAGATCCTGTCTTACTGTCAGGTGGCAAAAGAAAACAGTTCCTCAAAGGAATCGTACATGTTGGGAACGCTCTGTGTCTGTAGGACTTGAAGGGATTTGTTGCATTTAGCATTGATATAAGGTAATAGCTCTGTGGACATGGATAAGATTGGGATTTGAATATCCGAATTTTGAGATGTGTTCTGCAAACATGGAAATAATGTAGTGCTTGGTAAATTGGAGGAAAACAATTATACTTGTTTTATATGTAATTTGGGAGTGAATACAGTGTAAACTTATAACATATGAAGTAGCAGTTGCTGCTATTGTTTCTGTACTATTGATTTTTTTTTTTTATCCTAAATTGTCATGATTTCACCTCAGAGGCAAAATTGAGAATGTAGTGGTCATTCAGAGTTACAGGTTAAAGTTGAACAAGCAGAATCCAAGGAAGTTATTATACTTCAACCACTGAATCCCCACATCCATCTCTTTTAATAAATTGGTTTCTATGGGAGGTTTAGTTTGAAAACCAGAGCTTTGTTACTGAACAAAGGAAGGAAAGAAAAAATAATCATTGGTGATTCTTTCAATGGAATAAACTTAATTATGTATTTTAGAAAGTTTTTAACAAAATATTCTAAACAAATCAGGGAGGTGTGCCAGTGAAATTAAAGTTCCCATAAACGAGGTCTAGGTAAAAAGATAATATGAGGTTTAGTATGGGCAGTAGAAATATAGAAAATGATGGAAATTAAAGTGATGCATAGGAGGAAGAGTTGATAACACTCTACCACTGATTTTTTCTTTCATACTTCTCCATTCTTGTGATGCTTTGCTAAGAATAACGTGTTCCACTTCCATCCAGGTTAATACGAAGGATGTAAAGTCTGCATTTTCTTTTAATGTCTGAATAGTATTCCACGGTGTCCATATACCACAGCTTGTTAATCCATTCCTGGGTTGGTGGGCATTTAGGCTGTTTCCACATTTTGGCAATTATAAATTGAGCTGCAATAAACAATCCAGTGCAAGTGTCCTTATGATACATTTTTTTCCTTCTGGGTAGATGCCCAGTAATGGGATTGCAGGATCAAATGGGAGGTCTTGAGGGTTCTCCATACTTCCTTCCAAAAAGGTTGTATTAGTTTGCAGTCCCACCAGCAGTGTAAAAGTGTTCCCTTCTCTCCACATCCACACCAGCATCTGCAGTTTTGAGATTTTGTAATGTGGGCCATTCTTGCTGGTGTTAGATGGTATCTCAGGGTGGTTTTGATTTGCATTTCTCTAATAATTCTTAATCATGGAAGCAGACTCATTTTAAGAAGACTCATTTTAAGCGAAGGAAGTTGAGTGTGTAATGGTCCTATTGTGATACTGTAGTCAGAAGAGACATAGGTTTCTCCAGAGGGGTTGGGGAGAATGCCATGATAGTCATTTTTGAGATATTTTGTGTTTATTCTGCTCATAGATAAAGAAGCTTGGTAAGATTTTCAAAACGTCAGTTTGAGGCTAAAGAGAAAGGTCTGATCTAGAAAGGCAGATTTGGTTCCCTTGAGTAGATGGAAATAGTAGCTCTGTGGACGTGGATAAGACTGAGGCGTCTCAAGGAAGGTCTATGTCTAATAATATATTGACAGAGGCTTATGATGACACATTCAAAGCCTTCCTTTAACTAATCTACATTTCATTACATCTCCACATCCTGCAGACATCCAGGTAAACATTAAGATTTTCAAGGACTTTTAAACTCCTTAGGTCAGAAGGCTCAATTATTCTTCCTTGTTAGTCTGCATGCAGCAAACAATTCTTATTTTTTATAGATAAGATGAACCATTGTTCTCTACATGTACTTCATCAAGATAAGAAATGTATGATTTTACAGTTTGCTTCAGTATCTATTTATGAAGACTAAATCCTCTGAATTATATTATTATGAATTATGAATAACATCTTTGTTATTTACTCACTTACACTCTGATTTAATGTTCTGCTTTTTAAGTTGTTTTTGCCTATATAGCTGAGGTTGGTTAGGCTTTGATTGAACCTCCATGAGAGCCAACACAGACTTGAACATACATATTTTCTCCAAATGGAAACTGAGTATAAAACCTCTTACATTCTAAAATTTTTGAGGTTAAAAAAGTAATAATAATTTGATTGGGGTCATTGTGGAAGAGTCAACAAGGGGAACTTAAAGGCTATATAATGTAATAGTCATTACACAAGTTTAGGGGTTGTAATAGTCAGAGTTAAAATACACTGATTTAATGCCATTCTGACTTCAGATTCATCTCCTAACCTCCAAACTTCATTTTACTCATATATTTAATGCCTCATTGATTAGCTGGTATATTTAAAAAAATATATATAATCCCTGATATATTCTGGCTATTTGATAAATGGGCTTAACTTTTAGTCCATATTGCTGTTTCCACATTCAGAAGCTAGATTATCTTCCCTTATCTTATTTTTCCTAAATACAAGAATTCTCATCAAAGATTAAACTAGGATATAATTTTCTCCCATACATATTTATATTTATAAGAGTGTGTATGCATTTTTTTGGGGGAAATTCTAAAATTATACTGTATATTATTGGTAGATATGTTATATTATTGGTAGATAAAAGATGTTAAATGAGATGAAAATGTGAAAGATAATTTGTAAAGATGATGTATAAAGATAATCTTAAACAACCTCTTCTATGACCTACTCAAAATTGTTTTCTTTGTGAATTGAATATATTGTATTGTGCTATTCAGAAGTCAGTAGTGATAACTAATTATATCCCATCCTTATAAATATCTCTCAGCTACTAAATCAAATCTATAAAAATATTTCCATTTATTTATTTATTTATTTTTTATTGTTGGGGGTTCATTGAGGGTACAATAAGCCAGGTTACACTGATTGCAATTGTTTTTATAAATGATGTTAAATGGCTAAATCTAACTATAATTAAAATCATATGAGTAAATAAACTTTATGACAGTTTTACAAAAATCTCCACTCAAAAGACAGAATGAAATAACACAATTCTGCTATATTAATTTAGTAAGAAAGCTATGAAATTAATCAATCTGCTCAATAAATGCCATTTCATTTTTTTTGCATCAGAAGTGATCTGATTATAATGTCTCTTGTGTTAAATTATTTTTCCAGAGTCAGAGATGATATATTATAAAACCATAATGCTGAGCTTTCTCTTTGTTTACTCTGACATTAACTTATATATGTTGGTCTCTAATTGCACTCTATGAGTGATAATTAAAATAAGAATTTTTTTTAACTATGACCTTACAGAACAATGCAACACACACACACACTGTATATTACATATTCTTTATCCACTTATCAGTTGCTAGATACTTAGGCTGATTCCACATGTTCGTAATCATGAAAAGAGTAAAAAAAAAAAATCAAGTCAGATAAAACAAAAATAACCTCATTAAAATATAGGCAAAAGGCATGAACAGACATTCCCCCCCCCAAAAAAAGAGATACAAATGGTCAAAAACATATGAAAAATTGCTCAACGTCACTGATCACAGGGGAAACGTAATTAGTTTAATCACCATATGGTGTTTCTTATTGTGTACTTCTTTTGGGGGGAGCTTAACCAACAGAAATTTATTTCTCACAGTTAGAATTGGAAGTCTGAGATCAGGGTGCCAGCATGGTCAGGTTCTGCTACTGACTCTCTTTGTTAAGAGAGTCTGGTCAGCAGACAGCCATCTTCTGTCTGTACCCTTATACAAGACAGAGTTGAGAGGTTATTGTGTTTTCTAAAAGTCTCAGATTCTGTTGGGAGGCTGAGGCAAGAGAATCGCTTAAGCCAAAGAGTTTGAGGTTGCTGTGAGCTGTGATGTCACAGCACTCTACTCAGGGGGACAGCTTGAGACTCTGTCTCAAAATAAATAAATAAATAAATAAAAAGGCTCATATCCTGTTTTAATTTTCACAAGTTCCTTACATAATACGTATGTTGTTCTTCCAATTTTACAGATAATAAGATACAATAAAAGCTTCAGAAAGATAAAAATAATATGCCAATGTATATAAGTACTACTTTTAGCCATATGAAAAGCCCTGGGAGGTATCAAAATCAGGGAATGGTATGATCTGATTTGTTTTATGTCACAGTCATCTGGCTCCCAGTTTAAGAAAAAAGAGTTAAAAGTAAGGACTGAATCTGGGAATCCTTAGGGATTCCTGGAGGCTTTTGTAATGATGTAGGCAAGTGAAGTAGCTGGCTAGAATTATGGTAGGTGTGGTGGTGAAAAGTGCTCAGATTCTGATATACTTTGAAGATTAAGCCTCCAGACATGATGGTAGAATGAATGAAAGCTCTGTGAGAAAGTCAGATGTCCGCCATATCACTGAGGTTCTATTCAAAATAAACAACTGGAAGTTGGCCTTGACAATAACTATGAAAAGATTGCAGAAAGAACAGTTTTGCTAGAGAGGGTGGCATATAAGCTGGATTTTGGACATGTTACCTTTGATCTATTTATTAGACAATGAACTGGGTATTTTAAATAGACAATTATATACATAATACTAAGTGGATCAGGAAAGAATTTATCAGTGTCCTCGAATTGTTTTAAGAATATAGATGTCATAGAAAGCTGAAGGAATGGAAGAAATAAAAAATGATGTATTTGTATTCAAAGATTGAAGGTAATCCATATTGATAACAAAGAAGATTATTTGTCAAGAAAAAAGGAATACAAGTAAGGTTTGTATTCCCAAAACTATGTGGAGCCCTAATTTCACCAAGAAGGAGTGATCAAATATTTCTGATAAGTAAGTAAGGTAGAGATTTCAAACTACAAAGGTCATTGGAAACTCTGAGAAAGAGCAGATTTGGTGAAATGATGGTCTTAGGAGCTTGATTTAACTGAATTAAAAAGATAATGGAAGAGGCCAGGGGTGATAGCTCACAGCTGCTTGTAACTTAGGATGCTAAGGTGGGAGGATTGCTTGTGCTCAGAAATTAGAGACCAGCCTGAGGAAGAAGGAGACCCCATCTTTTTTTTTTTTTTTTTTAATTAAATCATAGCTGTGTACATTAATGCAATCATGGGGCACCATGCACTGGGTTTTATATACAATTTGAAGTATTTTCATCAAACCGGTTAACATAGCCTTCCTGGCATTTTCTTAGTTATTGTGTTAAGACATTTATATTCTACATTTAGTAAGTTTCACATGTACCCTTGTAAGATGCACCATAGGTGTGGTTCCACCAATTACCTTCCCTCCACCCATCCTCCTCCCCTCCCCTCCCTTTCCCCTTTCCCCATATTCTTAGGTTATAATTGGGTTATAGCTTTCATATTAATGCTATAAATTAGTTTCATAGTAGGGCTGAGTACATTGGATACTTTTTCTTCCATTCTTGAGATACTTTGCTAAGAAGAATATGTTCCAGCTCCATCCGTGTAAACATGAAAGAGGTAAAGTCTCCCTCTTTCTTTAAGGCTGCATAATATTCCATGGTGTACATATACCACAATTTATTATTCCTTTCGTGGGTTGATGGGCACTTGGGCTTCTTTCATGACTTAGCAATTATGAATTGGGCTGCAACAAACATTCTGGAGCCCCCATCTTTACTCAAACAGAAAAATGAGCTGGGTGTTGTGGAGCTACCTATAGTCCCAGATACCTAGGAGGCTGAGGGAAGAGAATTTACCAGTGTTCTTAAAAAATAGAAAAAAAAAATAGAAAAATGAGCTGGGTGTTGTGGTGGTTGAACCCAGGAGTTTGATGTTGTTGTGAGTTAGGCTGATGCCAAGTCACTCTAGCTTGGGCAAGAGAGTGACACTCTGTAACAATAACAATAGCAACAACAACAAAATTAAAAAGAAAAAGAAAGAAAGAAAAAGAGAGAGGGAGGAAAGGAGAGAGAATAGAGGAAAAGAAATTGGCCAGATAAGTATACAAAGAAAAGCTCTGCATAAAACTTGTAAAAACTAAAAAATTTGTAAAAAACTAAATGGTCTAGTTAGTAGCCAAATAGGGAAACAAATGCAAAGAAACTTTTTATAAAATAGAAGAGAAATAATATATATTTCCCAAATATTGTTTGGAAATGTATAGAAGGTATTGTAAATTCCTTGAGCAATGTATTGAATTGGCAAGAGCGAATTGCTCCCCTCCTTCACGGTTAAGAGAATTGTCTTTTGCTAAGTACATGAATGTTGTGCCTCAGAAAAGACAGAGATGAAGTGGTGATGAAAATAAGTTGTCAAAGTTCTGTTCCAATTGTTTTGATTTATTCAGTAAAATTGGAACAAAGGTCATCATCTAAAAAGAAAAATAGGCCTGTAGTTTGGGAAGTTTGAAAATTGAGGAGAATTTTAATTAGGGTTTCCTAAATGTTAGGGACCATAAACTTAAAGTGAAACAAGTCACCATGATTATAGGTGTTTTTCTACAGCTATATTCAGCCATGAAATTTTACAAATGAAAAAGGCAGGTATTTGTGCCTGTATCACTGTTGGTGTCTTGTCTGGAAAATTTTTAAAAGTGAGAAGAGGGTGAATAGTTTCAGTATTTTATGGAAATAAGAATTTAATCAATTTACAGAAGGAACAAAAGGCTTGGTACAGCCTAAATGGAACATTAGTTGAGTCTATAGATGATGACTTCTGGTCTGGTGAAAATAACACTGCAATTATACATGTCTTTCTATCACAAAGGTTTTGCAAACAAAGATTTGTGAAAAACATACATAAATGGATAAGTCATTTATATAACTGAATAAAAAGTTATTTTTACATTATTTTCTTCAATTTAGAAAATCTCTACCTATTATTTATAGAAAAGAAAAATTGTTAATTTAATACGACTTTAATTGATTAGGTAAACTGCAATTACATAAATAAAGAGTAAATAAATAAATAATACTCTCAGACATATAGGTAAAGATGTGAGAGAATTTCTTGTACATAGGAGAAATATCGTTCCTCATTGTAAGTTTTGTAGGCTTTACATATGAAAAATGAGATGGGTGGTGCCTGTACCTCAAGGAGTAGAGAGATTAAATTGCTGCCCAAGATCACACAGGTAAAATTAAAGAAAATTTAATAATTGATCACAGTCACTGTAACATATAGAATAAAATAAACTGTTTGAAATATTGTGAGAATGACCAGAATGTAACACAAAGAGAGATACAAAGTGAAAAGATGCTACTGGAAAAATGGTACTGATAGACTTCTTTTATCCAGTGTTGCCACAGACATTAAATTTATTAAAAGGCAATATTTTCAAAGTTCAGTAAAGAAAAATGCAATAGAAAAAAAGAAAATTTAAATATAGTGTTCTGAATTCTAGTTTGTTGTAAGGATAATGCGTCTTTGGCAATATTTGTGAGTAGATCACTTAAAACAAGGCCTTCTCAATACCTGAAAAATCTAAATTTTACATTATTTTTCAATATGCAGACACACATTCCCACAACACCTTGGATGAATACTTTTTAGAATAAATCATAGAGTTTGAAATTCTTTTGAGAACTAAATTAGTACACTGTCAATACACTATTTCCAAAGCTAGGACAGTGTTTTTGAATTTGTATACTCTTCTTAAAGACTCATCATCTTTACTCATCATAAAGACATAAATCACGATGATACAGGACAGGTGGTGCCCCAGCCAGCTCAGCCGGTGGCAGCCAGCAGAGGAACCGGGGCTGGAGGGTAGGCAGCGGGGGCTGTAGAAGGCTCCAGTAGCTGGAGAAACCAGACAACTGCTGGGGAGACACCAGCACCTTAGGTCTCCCTCCCTTGCACTTCCACCATCACCGGAACCCCACCTTTCCTAGACCTGGTCAATTTCATGTAAGTTTCCTAAGCCTGGGAAAGTTTCCTGATCTTGGGCAGCAATTTAATTTCTCCGAATGTGAGATGACTGATTTGAAAAATGGGACAGTATGGCCGTACTGCTTAATGTATAGGATTCTTACGAAAAGCAAAAGGAGCACTTTGTAAGTTTTAAAATATAGCACAAATATAAGGCATTGGCACTGATTTCACTCTATAAATGAGAAGGAATCTCTCTCTCTCTTTTTTTTTCCTTTTGTTGTTGCAGTTTTTTGGAGCCGGGGCTGGGTTTGAACCCACCACCTCCAGTATATGGGGCCAGTGCTCCACTCCTTGAAAGAGATTGTAGCCATTCATTAACTGAATTCCAGCTAAATGTAACTTTAGAGGACCCATGAGCGCTAAATGTAACAACTAAATTTGGGCTAAACTATCCCATGCTACTATATATACCCCTGGACAAAGAGCCTGGAGAGAGACAGAGAGGGAGTGAGAGAGCTTGTTCCCCCACCTGGGTTCTGCCAGGAGCTTTGGTGTTTTTGTATTCTTTTCTGTAAATAAATCCTGTCTTACCACTGACCTGTGGTCCTTGGATTCATTCTTTGAATCACCAAGACAAAGAACCCTTGAAGATGAAAGTCCACTGTCAATGACATGGATTAATAACTGTGGTGGAAAAAAAGTGAACTGTTTGGTACACACATAAACACATAAAAATCTCACTTCTTTGTGAACTGTTACGAGAAAACTCTTCAGACAAATTATATATAATTTTATTTTCTTGAGTGAGGAATAACTCTTGAATTGGGGGAATCTTACATGATACCGCTACACCAGCAGCGCTGTCATAATTCTTGAATTGGGCAACATTCAGAACTTTAAGAGGTTCAGGGAACTCTGCCTAGCAATACAAGCAGTGAACTTTTACAGACCAGGCCAAACATTGGCTACACCTAGACAACCACCTTATTTGGATGTTAAGTGGACATAGTGTGATGAGGTATTTACCTCTGTTAGCCACAGTGTAATTGATTGGCTGCCTGTGACTGGCTGAAACTAGGTTCTTTGTTACACTCATAAGTTAGGTTTCTGTTTGTTTAAGTATTAAGTTACGTTGCAGTTCATTATGCAAGAACTCTAAATATAGATATGGCCTCATTCTAATGGCCTCCTGCTTATAAAACAGAATATACAGGAAGAATGTAAATGTCCAAACTCTGTAAGTATCATTCTGTTAGTTAGGTCTTTATGGTTGCTAGTAAAAGAGATGCATTCATTCTAACTGAAGTAGTATTGACATATTTTTAAAATATGTGTGGACATAATTGAAATAACCTCTCATGCAATATATAGCAATAGCACAAAGTGAGGTCTGGATAGACAGTGATGTACCTTTTCAGCTAGAAGTGTTTAATGTTTACATTTAACATTATATTGATACAGGACAGATGGCACGGTTGTGCCCCAGCCAGCTGAGCTGGAGGACCTGCCACCTCCGCCTTAGTCGTCTTGGTGCGGTGGCAGCCGGCAGAGGAACCAGCGGACTGGAGGGTAGGCAGGGGGGCGGCGGGGGGGTGCCCCACCCCTACCCCCACCGTAGGCTCCAATAGCCAAAGGAGAGGAACAACTGGTGGGGACGCACGGGCACCTTGTTGTCTCCTTCCTTTTACACTTATGACTGAATACGGAAGCCCCATTTCCTATGCCTGCGTCAATTTCATGTAAGTTTCCTAGGCCCTAATTCCCTGAATGGACTCTGTCCATTCATTAATAAGTTCATTCACCTCGCCCCAGAGGAAGGGACTGTGTCCATTCATTTCCTGGCCAAGGAATCCTTGTGCCTATATATATCGCTAGAGACAGAAAGACAAAGAGAGAGGTTTTCTCCCCGCCTAGGGTTTTCTCTCGGGGAGCTTTATTGTTTCCTATTCTTTTCTGCAAATGAATTCTGTCTTACCACAGATCTGTGGTCCGCGGGTTTGTTCTTCAAATCACCCCAAGATCCTGAAACTCCGGTATCAATATCATTTTGTTGTCCTTAGAAATTTACAAATATCTGTTAAGTTGCCATTTCTCTGTTCCTTATTTTTCTTTTATTGCACCTTCCAGTGGTATTCTGTATTGATCTTGACTTGTGGCTTTTGCTTCTTTATAATTTCTGTTTACTCATGATGCAGGCCCATGTACTGAACAGTATTGTCTTTTCTGCTTCATGCCTTACATCTATCCACAGTTTTACTGTCTTTTTTAACTAGCATTTGCTTGATGTTTTCATATTTTCTGGTTGTAATTGCTAAAGGAAATCTTCTTAACTCTAATAGTACCTAACTTTGAGCAATATTTATTTTCATGACAGATCCCTTTATAAATTGATGGCCATGTTATTGATTATGATCCTGGGTCATCTTATCTTCCCTGATCTATTCATGTGTGGCAACAAAAGGAGCGCTAAACTTGTGGCCCCTTACTGTTTCTTTAAATTATGAATCTTGGTAAGGGGAAAATCTTTACTAAGAATATATGAATATAGCTTCTATGATTCCATGACCTATATGTAATATTCAAGGTGTAAAGTAGATTTATAAATAATGAAGTCATATATCACAATTCATTTTTTCTGCTCACATCTTTTTTTTTTTTTTTTTTTTTTGTGATTTTTGGCCGGGGCTGGGTTTGAACCCGCCACCTCCTGCATATGGGACCGGCGCCCTACTCCTTGAGCCACAGGCGCCGCCCTTCTGCTCACATCTTAATACTTATAGACAGCAGATAAATTTCCAATCTTATCTGTTTATCACTTACTTTTGCTGACACATACAAAAAAGTCTTTTCTGAATCTCTTTAAAGAACTCAGATAATACTATAAAGCTTAGATTCTAGTCCCTGGATAGCAGGATAACTTGATTAAATGAGTTTTAAATTCCATTAGGCTATATTAACTTAAAGGAATAATCAATCCTTTTCTTATAGTCTATGTGCTTTGTCTTTATAGACTATTTGTGTTGATGAAAGTAGAGTTTTGTGTAAAGCAGTTAATAACTACAAATCATAGTTCAGGAAGCAAAGTGAATAACTTAAGAAGGATGAAACATTATAAATTCTAAGGCCTTTTTGAACCAGTAGATCTTTAAATCATTCTTTGTTTGTTATTTATGTATAATAAATGGGAAGTCACAAGTAATCTGGTATACAAATTTAGATCAATCAACCTTATATTTTATATTTCATGTGAACATGAGAAAGAATCTTATGATATATCATTCATAATGATTTGACCCTATTTTATTTTACTTTACTTTATTTTATTTTAATTTTTTGACAGAGTCTTACTCACTTGGCCCAAAGTGCCATGGCATCATCCTGTCTCATAGCAACGTCGAATTCCTGGGTTCAAGTAATCCTTCTGCCTCAGCCTTTCAAGTAGCTGGGACTACAGGTGCCCATCACAATGCCTGGCTCATTTTTCTTTTTAGTAATGAAAGAGTCTCACTTAGTTCAGAGTTTCTCCAACTCCAGAGCTAAAGTATTCCTCCTGTCTTGTCCTCCAGGAATGCTAGGATTGCAGGCATGAGCCACTGCACCCATCCAGACCCCATTTTATTTTAAATGAACTATAAAATTGAAAAATAGGACATTATGACTAGACGGGATGGATTATTAAGAGTTATCACTTGCAGCCCAAACATACAAAGTCTGACAATTGAGTTCACAAATGCATCCTAATAAAAGTGCTGCACACCTCATTGCTGAATATCACTACAGCCCCCATCAAAGTGCTCCCCTTGGGAAACTAGACACACACGCCAGCGCCTACTTCACCCTTCAAAGCAATTTTGGAACTCTTTTCCTAGAATGGCTATCAGAGCTGTCATCACCTGGCACGTACAAAAAGGCAACAGTAATAATGAACGCCACTCAGCAAGACACCTGCCACATGTCAACAAGATTACAGCTGTGAGACACAGATACATCAAGATTATGAAACCTTACTGAGTTGTTTTTACAGTGCTGCCAAAGTAAGTGCAAGGCGGCAAGTTCACAAACGTAATTGTCAGATATCGTATGACTGTTTTACAGAGAGGTGGCTAACACATAGAGAATATTTATAAACTTCTATAATGAATATTTTGTAAATAAAAGTACATTTAGCTGTAATTTCCCATTTTCTGTGCATGGTGACTTATGGGCAACTTTTGGGACACCTTGTAGATTGGCTGTAGATTCCTTAGAGGTAAGTCATCAATTCCAGGTCATACTTAAGGGAGGGAGAATAAGGTTCCTCCTTTTGAAGGTAGCTTCAAAAAAATCGTGGACAAACTTCAAACTAGTATAAGGAATAAAAATAAATTTACTGAACAATTATCTGCTGAGTGCAAAGTGAAATACTCAGTGATTGTTAAGGTAATGATCTTTTTATGATCCATATGGCTTAGGCTGGCTTTCATGCATCTCCCTTTGGTGTATGACTTTCCTTCTAAGGCTACAACTTAGTGGAGCAGGATTAGTGCCTGTTTACCAGAAGCTTGCATTGGGCCAGAGAAGGACTGCCAGTTGGCGTATACACAACCAAACAAATTCCTTCCTCTCCTTTGTGGAGTATGATTATGAGAATATGTTAGTTTTCTGTTGCTGTTATAAAATACCACTTCAAATTTAGTAGCTTACAACAACCCAAATTTATCTCAGTTTAGGTGTGTTGTTCAGAAGTCTGAATAAATTTGACTGATTATTTTGCTTACAGTCTGCAAAATAAATTTGACTGATTATTTTGCTTACAGTCTGCAAAATAAATTTGACTGATTATTTTGCTTACAGTCTACAGGTTGTAATCTAACTTACTCATCTGATTAAATGAGTCCGACTGGATAATTCCATGTAATTTCCCTATTTTAAGATGAGATAAACCTAATTACAAACATAAAGTCTCTTTTGAGATGTCATATAACATATTCAAAAGTATCAAATATTAGGGTGTGAACATTTTTTGAAATAACATTCTGCTTTATGTTCAAAGAAGTATTGTAACAGACAAGTTAAATAGGAAGAGAGACTATTTACAACTATTGCATTAGAATCAATGGCAATAGGGAGAGGGGATATTGAATTGAACTCTTCTGAAACAAGATTAAGAGGAATTTTTAATGCTGCACTAGTAGAAAAGTACTGGAGAATATCAGTGAGGAGTTTGATCAATGTAATTAGGACATCTGTGTTTGCTAATTGGTTCTTAGTGAAGTTAGGCTTCTTGTCTTCCCCCAGAGACCAGGAAAGAGTGGGTAGGGAGGAACTCCTTAATGATTCCATTTCAAAGGGATGGTTCCTAGGTCCTTGAGAAAGACACTCCTAGATTGTAAAACTGGATAGACTAGGAGAAGATTTACATCACAAAGGAATTGAGAAAGAATTTAAGGTTACATTTTTAAAGTGAATGCTCTAAGACACTCAAGGTTAGGAACCTGGAATTAGGAAGGAGCCTGTCTAAATGGAGTGAAGGGGAGGAGAATAAAAAAGCACTCTTGGTTCCTAACACAGAGACACAGAAAGGAATCACAGCAGTGGACACATAAAGTCAGATAAAATACGAAAAGTAGGTGCTGTGAGTCAGGAAACTTTATATATACGAATATAAGAAATGTCAAGGAAGAGAGAGCAAAGGGAGGAATGGAAAGATGATAGAACCAGGCATGGTAGCTGAGCCCTTGACCTAGTAAACTGTAATTACTTTTGTATTTTGCAAAACTTTAAATTTACCAAGAGGACTATTTATCTTTGAACCTGGGGAAAATCTGAAAGTATTTCTGATCCCACCTTCCAAAATGTGTTTCACAAAAACTTCACAAAATAAATGCATGTGTGTGATATGCGCGCGCGTGTGTGTATGTGTTTGTGTACATGTGTGAGAGATGTAAATGTTTTGTGCTGAGCACATTTCTGTTATGGACTTACAAATATGTGGTGAAGAAAGAAAAAGTGGCATTTGATCCCTTTAAATCTTTTCCTTTGAATTTCCCCCTTCCTTCCTCTTTATGTAAAAGGTACAATTTACAAGTTATTTTTTCCAAATTACTCATCTGAAAACCATGAAAATATAATAAAAATAGAAAGGAGCAAAGAAACACTAATTTGTAAAGGCTGGTTAATAAGCGTCCCTTAGATCTCCATTGACATGTACATAGAATTAGCTTTGCCCTTTGTAGTTGCCCTCTTAGTCCTGCCCTGATTCACCTCCTGTTCTTTCATGCTGTCTGCCCAAACCGTTCCTCTCTGCATTGTACCTTGTGCTTGTGACAATGAGAACATTTATCATTCCCTCTAATGATCCAACTCCTTATATCTTTCCCTCACTACTGTTTTAAATGAACAGTTAGGACAAGAGCTACCCTTAACTTATTTCTAGATTTCCAGACCTTAATATAGCAATAAACTAGAATAAACTAGAATGTTTATATGTATATATATATATAATACATGCAGTAATGCATTTTCAGCAAAAAAAAATTCAGACAGGGTATGAAGAAGTGCATAAGATAATTTTGCTGTACTACATAGCACAGCTTCGAGATAATAGGAAGTTTGTCATCAGATGTAAATGTCTTTTCCTTGATCTCTCTGGGTCTATTAGGTGAACATCTGACACCCTAACTACTAAACTATTAGTACATCCTAACTACTAATAGTCCTAACTACTAATAGTACATCCTAACTACTAAGGATATTGTAGTATATTAGGACGTACTTACCAAAGGGAAAGGAGAGCATCCAAAGTACATTTATTAATTAAATAATTCATTCACTCATATATATAGACATACAAACATATATACATATGTACATACGCATATACACACATACATATACATATGTGTGTATAAATGTACTTACCAAAAGGAAAAGAGGACATCCAAAGTACATTTATTAATTAAATAATTCATTCACTCATATATATAGACATACAAACATATATACATATGTACATACGCATATACGCACATACATATACATATGTGTGTATAAATGTACTTACCAAAAGGAAAAGAGAACATCCAAAGTACATTTATTAATTTAATAATTCATTCACTCTTATATATATGAGCATATATATATATGAGTGTATGTATATGACTAAGAGGGCAACTACATATATGTATGTATATTTGAGTATATATATATATATAAACATACTTACCAAGGCAAAGGAGAACATCCAAAGTACATTTATTAACATAATAATTGATTCACTCATATATATGTATGTACATATATCATATATATACATTCTTTACATGTACATGTACATATATATATGAGTGAATGAATTGTTAAATTATATATATGTACAAGTGAATTATACATATGAGTGAATGAATTATCACATTAATAAATGTACTTTGGATGCTCTCCTTTCCCTTTGGTAAGTACATCCCAATATACTACAATATCCTTAGTACTTAGGGTGTGTCAGATGTTTACCTAATAGACACAGAGAGATGAAGGAAAAGTCATTTACATCTGACAACAAACTTCCTATCATCTCAAAGCTGTGCTATGTAGTACAGCAAAATTATCTTATGCATTTCTTCATATGCTGTCTGAAATTTTATTTTTAATACATTGATAATTTTTTTGCTGAAAATGCATTACTTAGTAAAAGCACTAAAATGACCCTTGGCTTAAGCATAAATCAAAATTTTAATTCATTTTCCTTTTTATTATCAAAATGGTTACTTTTTTCATTTAAACTCCCAGTCAGGTCATTCAGCTTTGACCTATCAAGCTTTCATTTCCTGCTGTCTGAAATGAAACATCTCTCCCTCCTATAAGTGACAAGAGCCACATTTCTTGTGGGATTGATTTCTTTCATCTTGTTCTTTCTGGAGGCCTTATCTTTCTTTTACTTTCTTCCTATCCCTCTGGTGATAAGGTCTCTATATTTTCTTCTTGTGTTCATCTTCTGTGTTGTGTTCTTCCTTTATCAGTTTCCAGCTCCTTAATTTGCACATTCTGCCCTTATTTTCTCTCCATTGATTTGTAATCTTATCTTATTTATTTCTTTTAACATTCTAGATTTTCATCCAGTTAGCATACTGGCTTCTCCCCTTTCATATTACTGTTATTGTAGAATCTTAGTTTACTGTTTCAATTTTTATCTTGTAAATTTTCCTCTCTTTTTGGTGATTTTAATCTTTTTCCACTCTCCACCTTATTATTTTCCCTCACTAATTCAACCTTATCCTGAATTTTATCATATTCCTTATATCTAGAATACAGTTTTTCTCTCCTTAGTATGCTAACAGCACATATTCATAGCCTGCATCATCACCATGAACATTTTCCCCCTGCTTCATGGCAGATTTTAGGATATCTTTCAATCTGAGTCTGATATTAGCCTAAAAGGAGAAAATTATTTGATTTCTAGGAAAACTTCTGAAATTCCTAAAATATTCTCATAATAAATAGAAAGTATATAAATCTAATAATAAAATTATCAAACACATAAACATGTATCTGTCTATGGCCAAATATGGCTGAATTGACTAATGAGAGGTATAAGTTGCACCTATTTTTTCTATATAAACTCTTCCAATAATTATGTTAAAATCCTTAATACTTTAAAGAATGATATGACATAATTAAAAAAAATGTTTTAAATAGGCAATGAAATCAAGTGACAAGTGATTTCAAATAATACAAGGATATTGAATACTGCTTTGACACTGCTTTCTTCAAAGCAAAGTATCTGTATATACAGCATCATTCCACAAGGTCTTCTTGCTTACTGCTCACGTCCACTTTACCAGGGTAAAGCCTGAGAGTAACTCCTCCTTTCCTGTGACTGATTGCCTGAGCATTACTCACTAGGCAGTTGATTTAGCATATTCCTCTGACTCTGAAAATCCATGAAGTCCTTTCTGTGGAAAAAGGTAATTTTGACTCGTGGTAATTCATGTAATGTGGCTGGCAAAGATCCGGGGTACACTCACGTATCTAGTGTACACACTGATGTGTCCTAGACTCATTATTTAGATATAGTGGGCTGTTTCATGTAATATATTTCAATGACTAAAGCAAATTTGACTATAACACATTGGAAAGACCTTATAATCTCTCAGGGCTAAATATTTTGTCTTATATAAAAAGCATATTAATTAAAAGATGAACTAATAATTTATGTATCTCTTAAAGAAAAAAAACTGCTGCCAGTAAAGTATGGCAAGCTACCAGTTGTTAGATATATTACAATGTTACAAATGTTTAAAAATGAAAAATATATACCTTAGCTTTGATAAAATCCAATATAAATCTAGAAGATGTGTAGACTTTTAGGAAATACAGTTTTACGTTTAAATATTTTAAGCAATTATTTTTGTTTTATTATGTTCTCAGATAGAATAGAAGATATTTTGCTCTGATGATCCTACATTGACTATGATTCAGAATCACGTCTGCATCAGTAAATGCATCAGTTAACAATGACCTTGTGAGTCTATTTAAAATATAAGTGAATTAATCATAACTAAGAGTTAAGCACAATGAATCCCAATTCATAAACTCAGATATAATTTAAATTAACATAGTCCTGATTAAGAGCACCCATACATAATATGAAAAAAATCATAAATTAGTTATTAAAGTCACCCCACCTTTCATTCTAGAATATGGGATAGTTACGTGAGGCGTAATTGGTTCAAACAGTTTTAACATATCAGTTTGATCACTTCTAAAATTCCATGTATTTAAATTTCCAGTGTTCTTTTGATGTCAAGCTTATCTGTGGACATTGAAAAGCTTTGCTGATTGGGAACATTTTTGCCTAATCACGCCAACCAGACAGCTTCTCTGAGGTTAGAGCAAACCCTCGTGCAGGGGGTTGGAGACATTCTGTTTCTTCCTTCACAAGGTCTATGAGGTGTATTAATCAGGATTCTCTACAGAGACGGAACTTATAAGAGATAATAGAGATAGAGACCGAGATAAGTATGGTGATGGGCAGAGATTTTTTAGAGGAATTCATGTGCGTAATTATGGAAGCTGACAAGTGACACGACATGCTGTCTGCAAGTTCCTGGATGTAGGTATATAGCTCATTTCAACTACAAAAACCACCGAACCAGAAAAGCTGCTGGTATAATTCTCAGCCTCAAAGCTGGAAAGCCTGGGTGTTGGTGTTCAATAACACCAGGAGAAGGAGAGTGTCCCAGCTCTGGAATAGGGAGAGGGAGAAAGGAGGAAGAAGGGAGGAATGCGGGAAGAGGATGGGGGAGGAGAGGGACCGCTCACATTGAAGGTGCATCTTCCCCACTCAGTCCACTAACTTACACATCAGTCTTCTCTGGAAACCTTCACAGACACAGACACACAGGAATGCTTTACCAGTAGGCTAGGCATTCCTTAGGCAAACAAGTTGAACCTGAGATTAACCATCTCATCAGGATTCTCAGCCTCTATTCCTATTAGTTTCACAAAGGTATTTTTGCTTTCCCTATCTTCTCCAAATCATCAGGCACAATTTTTTCAGTGTGTTTAGACTGTTATAAAATACAAAAGGTAAATAGATTAAAATATCTGGCAGTTATTTCCTACTGCCCTTTCAGAGTCCTCCAAAAAAGAATAAGCACTGCCTAAAATGAACAATTGGGGGATAATATGTGGTGTTATTATAACTATTACTCTTTGGGTTATCCCCCAGACTTAGCTTGAAACAAGGTTTTAGTTGCCTGAATTTTCTTTGTAAAGTAAAACACAATGGAGACATATGGAAATGGAACATGTGGAGTAAGAAATAGTGGGGAAAATCCTAATAAATGGTATGAAGGTCATTGTCATCAGACCTTTGAGGTATGATATGTGAATGGTGAAAAAAAGAATGAGCACTGCCTAAAATGAACAATTGGGGGATAATACGGAGTATCATTATAACTATTACTCTTTGGGTTATAGCTTGAGACAAGGTTTTAGTAGCCTGAATTTTCTTTGTAAAGTAAAACACAATGGAGATGTATGGAAATGGAACATGTGGGGTAAGAGATAGTGGGGAAAATCCTAATAAATGGTATGAAGGTCATTGTCATCAGATCTTTGAGATACATGCATGGTGCCTCCCTAAACTTTTCTTCTGAAGGAATAAAGAGTAGAATATTTGTTTTACTTGCCTCCCCTTTAACCTGAAAGTCTCCCTTGAAATTAACATTCTCAAATTTCAAACTTGGGCCTGCTCAAACTAAACATCATGTGGGTTTCAAAGAAGATTCCTGTCGCAGACAGTCTGAGATCCCGCTGAACAGGTCACTGCCAGCGTCCCTGAACTGATACCGCACGAGTGTGTTGGAGTCAGAAGTGGTCCAGGAAGATGTGAAGGGTGGATCAAAGTACCTGCTAAAATTTTCTCCTTGCATAGTTCAGATGTCTCATGATTCATATCCAATCCACTCTGCAACTAACTTTTTCAGTTTGGGGCTAGGTATAATTTATTAAAACAAAAAAGACAAAACCATAAAATTCATGGAATAAATCAGTCATTCTGCAACTGCTTCTGAAACTCTATCTGGTATTAATCATGTTTCTCTTCACTCATTCATTCTAGATTTCCCTTATGTCAGCCATCTAAATCTAAAATAGGTGATACAAAGAAAAGGTAATTATTAATGCCTAAAAATCAGCTGCAGAAATTTGTAGCTTATTCCACCCTTGGCTAGATTACTGCAGTCCCAAATCCACAGGAATGAGCTGATGGATAGATGTAAATGTAACAATTGTATGCTACATAAGTATATGGACTAGTATTCAGGCAACATACTTGATTTGTTCTTCAGCTCTAATCCCAAATGCATCTTTCCATAGTACAATGAAGCACTACACTGCAATAGCTCATTTTTGGCAGCTCCATCCCTATGAGCACCTGATGTCTCGTGGGAAGATATTCAGTCTCTACTAAGGATTCAGGAGATCTTTTATAAGTATTAAGTTATTTTTTTCTGTAATGGCACAAATTTGTTCCAGATTCTAGGGGGTTGGTGTGCAGCACTTCGATTGTGCTTAGGTACACAAAGCAGAAGTATAAATCTGACCTCTCTCATTCTTCAGCTAACTATTCTCCCATAACAGGGTTGCAGTTATGCATACTGAACAGGTTCCTGTACAACTTTGGAAAAAAACCTTGAGGCAGAAAAATAAATTCACTTTGCTATATAAGTCTGAAGTTTGTCAGAATGCACTGAGTGATCAACGATGGCTGTGCAGAGAAAATCAGAAGGAAGTTAAAGGACCAGAGTGTTTAAAACTTAGAATAGCACATAAATATTTTTCTCCTGTTCAGTTTTCAATGATTTGGGCAGGAATTCTTCTCAACATTTCACAATGTTTAACTGCTCACAAATGAAAATGACTTATTGGGTATTTTGAACATATTTTGTTCATCCTTTATCATTTTCCTTAAAATACATGGCAGATACACTTTATATCTTGATACCATAATACTGAGATTGAAGAATTACCATACGCCACTGAAAAGGGAGTCACTTTTTTTTTTCTTCATTTTGGAGGGATATTCTGTATTAATAGTGTGTCAGTGGGATAAAAATTTTCTTGCCAAATGATTTATTTGCAGATTCTCGTAAGGGTGAAGACTAAGAGGGGCAGCACAGTTCTTCCTTTCTCAACCTTTAGGCTATTATTATTTTAATTAACCCATAACCCTTAACTCCTTCATTTAGCTGGCTTAGAAATCTAAACTAAGTAAAGACTTATTTCTCCCTTTATTTAAACTGAATGTAAAATGCTTTTTTTTACTCAAAAATATTCATGTTACAGCATTTGACACTAGTCTTTCAAATATTCAGAAGGAAACAAAAAATTTAAAGAACAAATCTGGCACTCATCAAATTAAAGTTAGTCTATGCGGACAACCAATTTTATAAAGAACAGTCAAAACTGGATTTTGTGCAATATAACACTGGCAATTTCTTTTTTCTTATTTATATATGGCTGGCATTAGAACATTAATAATATGTGGGACTCTGAGGTAGACTTCTGATTTTTTGCACCTTGTACCTGTGTTTTAGTTGACCTCTCTTGACTTATTGGACTTGACCTCTGTTGACTTTCAGTTTCTGTAGTTTTGTTGAGGTTAAACACACTCATTCCAGGGAATGAGGTTTGGCTGGAGACTGATCAATGAATCAATGTGCTCATTGTAATGACAGGTTCTGGAAAATAAGAAGATACCTTTGCTGATGCTATTAGGGAAAACATGGTATCTTTCATTTGCTTTGAAGAATAGGTGGGTGTATAATAAAAGACTGTACTCATGTTTGCCGTTAGGTATAGATATCAAGCAAGAAGAACCTGCTGGAGATTGAAGAGTTTACAGTTTAAAGGAAACAATTTTTAAAACTTGGGGTAGGAAGAACAACATACTTGCAGTCCTGGATTCATTCCTGCCCACTTAATTTATGTCTAATGAAACATCACGACACACTGTTTCACTCTAAAAACTTTAATTTCACCCAACAAAACACTTTTGCTAATAATAATTGAACATCAAAGAAGATTTAGGAAAACGGAGTTTTCTACATAGTATTTTCTCAGGTGGGTCAACAATTCCTCTGCCATATCATTCTTTGCCTTAAGCCAATTTGAGGTGCACTTCTCTTTTTTCACCTGATAAATCCATTCTGCCCCCTATTACAAGATAAAGCTTTTTAAAAGGGGTTTTGTCTCTCTGCTTCCAGGACGTAGATCTAGTCCTGTTTATGGAAAGCCAAATAATGTGAGAAGCACGTGTCTGTTTTCAAAAAGAAAGTCATATGCTAGTAGTACAAGAATCAGGCAAGAACATGAGAGATAAGAGTAGCAAGCAAATGGATGTTTATGTCATCAACCTCGCTTTGATGGAAGTATATTACATTCCGTACACTTAAGTATTATCAATAATTTACTAAATGGTACCTGAGTCACCTGAATTAATGAACGATGAAAATGTACATTACTTACTCTGTCTTGTAAAGTGAACAGAATCTGGATCATTAAGTGCCTAAGCATTCATGATAGGGTGATATCTATCATATGTGTGTACACAATTTTTTTTTTCAGTATCAGTTGTTCAAATATCCATCTTTACAGCAATTAAATTGTGTACAAATATTTTTCTTTTTGTATCATCTTAATGTTCTTCTAGGCAAAGGCAAGGGATGGTAATAGCATATTAATGTCCTTTTCCTAAAAGCTCTTGAAAATCTAGTAAAAGTGGAGAATTGTGTTTGTTCTTTTGTGAAGAGCTCTGTTAATATTTCAAAATAGAACATCAAACCTCTTATATGGTAGCACAAGAGTTGTCTATGTTCAAAAAGGGGATTCACAGAGCTATTGACTCAGATAATGATGTCAAGGCAAGAAGCCAAATTGACAAATGTTTTATGAGTGTGTGCCATATGGAAATCTGGGTCCCCATTAAGCTTTTTGTAGCTGCTATCCACGGATATTTTTCTGAAAGAACCCCACATCACAGAATTTCACTCTAAAGTTCCATTTCATCCAACAAGGTTCATCTATTTATAAAAATTAAACATCAAAGAAGATTCAGAAAATAGAATTTTCAAAATCAAAACAGACTTTATCATTTGAAATCTTTTGTTACCTCAGTCTATAAGCATAATGACAAAAGTAATGCATCTAAATGCGATCGTCCTTAAAATGGAAAACAATTGCAAAGCTTATGTATTCATATCAGCAGACAAAATGTGATCCTGAGAATTCTAAAACATTTCATTTTCTCCAACAAAGAGAATCTTGTAATTGCAACCACTGTTCATGCCACCTGTCTCAGTAGAAGGAACTTTATCCAGAGTTGAGTGGGGAATTTCTAAACTAAGTAAGACGTATGGAATATTACCTATCCTGCAAAGGTAAAATTTCCACAAAATTTTGAAGAATATGCTTGTGAATAGAAAGACTTTCTGAGAGCGGTTGGCAAATGAGAGGCTCTTTATGGTATGATTTATGAGAAAATAAGGGAAAAAAGAAGTGCAGCTACTCAGAAGTGTTGCTGTGATTATGAATTAGATGTTTTTAATGTTCTTTGACAGATGTGAGTAAATAATGGAATTTCCTTTTAATCATCTTTGCATGGTGAATTCTGTGCAATATTCAGAGTCTGAGCTTTGATGTTTGTCAATGTATTTTCTTTAAACAGTTAGGTATCTAGCAGATTACTGGGATGAAGAATCAATATTAATATCTTGTATTTCATATATCTCTAACATTTCAAGCATTATCTCATAAGTTCACTAACTCTGGATTCAGCTTTTAAATTTGCCTGGAAAAAGACGGGAAGTTCATTTCAACAGCATTAAAATTCAGCCCTACTAACTTTTCACCAAGTTTTTGTGGAGAATTAATCAACTGCAGTCACTCCTGAATAAAATGCTCACAATATAATATTTTAAGCCACAGCTCGCCATTAACACTCTGAGAGATGAACTGCACACATGTTTCATGAAGATTTATATGAAGGACTGATCTGAAATATAAGAAACGCTGATAGAGAATTCACCTCGCTTCTAAATGAGGCAATACTCGTCCTGAATTTATTTATTACCAATGAATTTCAATTGTGAGATATGGTATAGGAACATGGAACCCACAGCATCTGGATAGAACTATGGAGATGGCTTGACCTTGGAGATGAGTTATTTGCCGCTGCTTTGGAGTGTTATTGCATCTGCTGTGGGTAAACAGCATGATTTGCCAACAGGGGGAGCTACAGACAGAAGACAAATGAAGCTGATTTTGTTTAGGAGTGTAATTTAGCAGAACCAACAATATATTATACCTTAATAGCCCCTCAGAGTGAATTTAATTGATGACCCAACTTAGATATTCTCTCAGAGTATCTTTCTACTGCACTGGATGCCAGCTGGGTGCTTAAGCTTGCTTTCCTGCTGTTAATAGACTGACTGCCATCTGGAGAAGATATCTGCTAATAATGTCACTGGAATTTTTTCCATTGTTGTTGCTTCTGTGAAAAACTTAGAAGGCTTCTAACAAGACAAGAGAAAAGACAAAACGAATACTTTCCCATAGATAAAGTCAATCACTAACACTTTAAATATGTTTTTACTTCCATTTCAGTCAGGTGAAGTTTATAAGGTATAGCAAAACTGACATTTCAGTGCTTGGACATTTTCTTATACACTTACACATAATAACATCAAATAATAATTTAGGAAAGAAAATATTTTATAAGAATGAACTGAAAACTGAGTAATCTTGCTGAATAATATAGGTTGAAAAGCCACAGCAGATAAAAAAGAATTAGATTCTTACCATTAAGAATAGCCATAAAAAAAAAATTGTATCTGACTCATCAGAGAGTGGGAACAAGATTAGGACTTATCGGTTTTTATCCACCTATGAATATACCAGTATTCATTTAATATTATGGGAATTTACAACAGCACTCATTAAAATGTGGTGTAGTCCCCAGATCAAGTTTACTATAGACATTAGAGTTTTATAGATTTTTGGATGTGACATTCATTCATGAATTCATTTACTCACAACTGGTTATTTATTAAGCATATTCCATATGTCAAACATAAATTTAGGTTCAAGGGAATAATGACTCAGAAATGTCATCTGTCTTTAAAGGTACAGAGTAAATAAAGACTCAGAAATGTGAACTGTCTTCAAATGTATATAGTTTAGTGGGAAGAGACAGTTATTTTAAATACGTAAGTATAGTAAAATTGTAGATGCAGAGTTAGAAATGTGCTTACTGGAGACAGGACCAAAGGAAGTGGCTGTGCTTATTTTGCAGTGGAGAGTCTGTTGTAGCACATTAATCTTTGTTGCCTAGAAAGGGTCAGCCTTGATCAGTCTAGAATCTATTCAATAAAAGGAATATTAGGCAAATATCGCTTTGAGGCTCTGTGATTATTACTTAGAATGCAAGAAAGATGTCATGCCTTTAAGGAGTTAACCAAGTTTAAAGGAGTTGAAAAATACCATAACACAAACCCCTATTGATCTTCTTTTGTCTGGATAATCCGCTAACATGTCACAGTCAATGCGTGCCATATTACATTTGTATTTCTTTTAAAATCTATTCCTACAATTATGTCTCCGTCATTTTTCTAGTCTCCAAACTTGAAGCCTCAGATTCGTTGTCTTCATCCTTCTGTTTACTCCCAGGCACCACTCCATGCTCTTCTATTTCTGCTTCCACACAGTTCAGGTACTTTTGTAAGACCAATGAAACTAAGCAGTATCTCTGGTGTTTTTGCCTAGTCTAATTTATATTAAAACTACTTCCTAGTAACTTATAAGGCACACTAATCTGAACTTTCTATACCTTTCTACTCAAATTGATATTAATGATTCCTTCATACATTTAGAAAAACAAAAACAAGAGTGGCGCCTGTGGCTCAGTGAGCAGGGCACCGGGTCTATATACCGAGAGTGCCGGGTTCAAACCCGGCCCCAGCCAAACTGCAGCAAAAAATAGCCAGGCCTTGTGGTGGGCACCTGTAGTCCCAGCTTCTCGGAAAGCTGAGGAAAGAGAATCGCCTAAGCCCAAGAGCTGGAGGTTGCTGTGAGCTGTGTGATCCCACAGCACTCTACCGAGGGTGGCAAAGTGAAACTCTGTCTCTAAAAAAAAAAAAAAAAGAAAAAGAAAAAGAAAAACAACTTTAACCTATTATCTATGATACTCTACATTTAGGACCTGGACCAGTTTTTCCAATTTGTGTTTCATTATTTCCTATTATTATTCGATATTCCATTTAAAGGGAATTATGTAGCATTTCCCATATTTATTTTGCAGTTTCCTAATTCCCTGATTTAGTTTTTCTCATCATTCAATCTGGAATGCATTTTTCCATGGCAGAATTTTTATTTCTCCTTCTTAGCCTGTGGCTCAGTGAGTAGGGCGCCGGCCCCATATGCCGAGGGTGGTGGGTTCAAGCCCAGCCCCGGCCAAACTGCAACAACAACAACAAAAATAGCCGGGTGTTGTGGCGGGCCCCTGTAGTCCCAGCTGCTCGGGAGGCTGAGGCAAGAGAATCGCGTAAGCCCAAGAGTTAGAGGTTGCTGTGAGCCGTGTGACGCCACAGCACTCTACCTGAGGGCAGTACAGTGAGACTCTGTCCCTACACACACACACAAAAAAGAAATGCTATTTATTGCACATATGACATTTTCTGCCACGTAGTCCCATGACAACTTCTGTGCAATTTCCCAAGATTTTATATGTGCCTGAAACAGAAGTGATCATTTGGGGCTTCTTATGATATAGTACAGAAAGCATTATATTTAGAGCTAGACTTGTGAATTTCAATTATCACTGTCACTTTTACTTCTGAGACTTACATTGTTTTTGTCACCTTCAAGGTAATCATAGCTTCAATAATATCATTACAAATCAAAAATTCAATCAGAACACATTTTGTAAACTGTTAGATAAAAATGAGAGAAAGATTTAATTTGCAACCTTTGGTTCTCATTCTTCCTGAAAGCAAGGTTCTTTGGGGTTAATTTTCTATTACCATTGAACCTACATAATAGTCACTTAAGATTTAAAGCAAGCATAAAGGTAAATATGAAAAACTGGACATATTTAGTTAGCACTTGAGAAATATTTGTTTATTGAGTAAGTAAATGACTGAATGAATAAATAAACTTCAGTAAGAGATATTACAGTAAGATATTACATTCTTCCTAAGTAATATTAGGTTGTACATAAAAATCACTATCTACATGCATTCTAGACTGTCTTGAAAAGAACACGTGATTCAGGAGTTAGCTGCATGTCCTTGATTTTAAAATTAGCATTCTGGAGAGTTATTTTAAACCGAACAGTCAGAAATGGTGGCTTTGGGAGAGAGAAGGCAGGAATATGGCTTGAGGGCAGGACTTCAGACCAGATTGGGTATCACCATGAGAGACCAACTCTTAAAAAAATATCCAGGCATGCTGGTGTGCACTTACACTCTCAAGCTACTTCGAGTCTAAGGTGTGAGGATTGGTTGAGGCCAGAAAGTTGAGGTTACAGTGAGCCATAATGATGCCCCCTCATTCCATGTGAGTGAATGAACAAATTTGAGCCTCTTACACAAACACAACCTCAGCTAGGTTAATAAAAGCATACAGTGTTATGATCTTTTCTTTTCATTTTTTTTTTTTTTTTGAAACAGGGTCTCACTATGTCGCCCTTGGTAGAGTGTTGTGGCATCACAGATAACAACCTCAAACTCTTGGGCTTAAGCGATGTTCTTTTCTCAGCCTCCCAAGTAACTGGGACTACATGCACCTGGCCACAATGCCTGGCTATTTTTTTTTGTTGCAGTTGTTTAGCTGGACCAGGCCAGGTTCAAACTCACCACCCTTGGTGTATGTGGCTGGCACCTTAACCACTGTGCTGTAGGTACCAATTTGATCTTACTTTTCATAATGAAGATAAAACATGCTAAGACAGAAAAACATGCTTTAAAAAAGGAACAAAAACAAAATTACAATGAGGTCATTTTAAAAACGCCACAGAGAATTGCTTCAAAAAAGAGTTTTTGAGCTCCTATTATAACCTAGACAATATGGAAGAAGTGAGCCTTATAACTGTTTCTTCTTTTTAGCTGACAAGGGCTTAATTATTTTTCTTCTCTGTTGATCCATGAACGCAGAGCTATATGTCAAAACCAAAACAAAACTCACAAAAACCCAGAGCCCTAAATCCTAACTCATATAGCTCTTACATCCTCACTATAGTTCGTCAACCATCTCACATGGCAGAAAAGATTGTAAGAAATTTAAAATATCTAGACATGCCTGTTAGGCAGACAGGGTCTCTGGCTTCTTTAGGAACCAGGGTACCTGGTTTGGTGCTGTCTCTCGTGCAATTTCTACTCCCAGGAGGAAGGACAGGAACAGGCACTTTGTTTTGTTTTTGGCCCACCCTTTGTCCTATCCAGAGCCTGCTATGCTGGAGAAAGGAAGGAATGGCTTTATCAGGCTGGGAATTCCCTTACTCCTCCCAAGTGGGTTTTGCGCTGCAGCTCTTACATGCAGATGAAGTTGAGGATCTACTGGTCATTTTGTAACATCCTACACCTCCTGAGATTCCTCCCCAAGACGGGGCTCATAGTGGGGAGGATGGGATGAGGGACGGTACAGGTGGGACCACACCTATGGTGCATCTTACAAGGATACATGTGAAACTTAGTAAATGTAGAATGTAAACGTCTTAACACAATAACTAAGAAAATGCCAGGAAGGATATGTTAACCGGTGTGATGAAAATATGTCAAATGGTCTATAAAACCAGTGTATGGTGCCCCATGATCGCATTAATGTACACAGCTATGATTTAATAATAATAATAATAATAAATCTGACAGAAAAAAAATAGCAAACAACCTGAGTCAGAGAGTAAGTGAGTGAGTCTGTCTCTCCTGCTTCCAGGGACAGCCTTGTAGCCTTGTTCCATTTTATAATAAAGACTTGTTTATGTAAGAATGTTCCTGTGGACTCTCCATCATGCTGGGCCTGCTGTTGATCTTTTCCTCCTAAGGAACCAGAGTACCAGGATAATAGAACCAAGAAACTGGACTTGACACTCCAGTGTGTCTGGTCAGTCTTTGGTGTCAAGGATCAAGGTCATAGTGCCACCCTGACATGCCAGAATATAATAGCAAATTAGATGGGAACCAGAAGAATACATCTTTACAGGAAGACGATTATTACCGCGATGGAAATAGGAGACACAGTTCCTCTCTCTAAAAGTAAAATAATAATCTAACACTGAACACTATCTATTTCAATTTCTCAAATAATTGGCAGATGTATCAGGTAAAGTCACTTTCTTCAGAAAGTTATTCACAGCTAAAACAGAAGAAATTTTAGTTGAATTTTTACCTCAGACTTGTTGACTATGAGAATGGCTGAGAGCTAAAGTGTCCTCTACTTGAAGGCCAAAATGTGCTTTGATTGACTGTATTTTCTGGCACCATGTAAGAGATACACTCTCTGGACTAACTTCAGAGAAGTGGTGATTTCATTGGGTTCATTCTCACTCTATTAATCTTCAATACCTGTTTCATAGGATTATAGAATTTAAAGCCCAAAGGGAACTATCTCTAGCTCAACCCTGTCGATTTACAGATATGTAAACCGAGGTCCACACAGGTTGAAGGACTTGCCCAAGGTTAAACCGTTTCCTATTAAAAGCAGAGTGAAAAATAGAATGATCTATCTCTGTTTCTCGGTTTCTCTCTGTCTTTCACTCAAAGTTAGAATAAATATATGATCATTCTCTAGTTTTTCCTGCTAGAACTATGTAATTGATCTTCCCAGACTTTTGTACATAAAACTCATAAGATATAAAGTGTCCTCCATAAAACTATGTAATAATTCCATAACTCTAAAGATACCCAAGAATCTTAAGAGTTTAATCATATGCCATAGAAATGAACATAGAGATTGATTTTCCTACACTATGCTATATTACTATAAAAAAGAATAGCGGCCATGGAAATAACCCAAATTTTAATTTAGATAAGTGATAGTTCTCTGTATTTCTTGGTTTTTTTCAGTACTTTAAAGCTGCAACACTTGAGAAATATTAGAACCATTTGACAGTAATTGGTAAGATATGCATATAACACACATTTCAATTTTTCTTTGTTTTGGCAAAGTGGTGCATCAGATGAAATGTATTTGGGGCAGAAAAACAGAATTATGCACAGAAGAAAAATGTAAAACCAGCTCTGGCCATATAAGCAAGGTTTTAGTTAAAATGACTTTTGCTTGGTATTAAACCGTTTTCAGTTACTCGCTATCTATAAGATATGATTTTTGGGACAGTTTATTATTTTTTTACTGTTGTGAATGTAAATACCATTTATGAAATTATGAAATCAGATGTCTTTAGGAAGATGGGAGACTTAAAGAAGTCAGTACTTATTAGTACTGACTAATAAGCTGGGCAATGGTAAACTTGAACTTCGTATTTGAATGGTTTATTTTTCTTCTGATAATCAAAACACAATTTTAAAATAATTTGAGAAAACACAAAGAAATAAAAAAAAGATTCCTTATATTTTAGTATGGTCAATTAAATATTGATAATAATTAAGAATAATAATTCCTTCCTAGGAAAATAAGCATAAATAATTTTGTTAGCAAACAAATACATTGAAAATATTTACAATGCCAGTTTGCTAGATTTCAAAGAAGTATATTTATAAAATGCAGCGATTCATTATATATCTGTGTACCTTTAGTTTAGTGAATATATTTTGGTGTTTTTCACATTTGATACCTATGAAAATAAAAAATATATAGGAAAAATATAAAAAAAATAGGAACACTATCAAGCAGTATTATCACCTCAAATATATAGAAAAAAATTAAGGGTAATGAGTCCTCTTGTTTGGTCATGTGCTTTAACCGTCCCTCCCCTGGGCATACCCTGCTGTCCATGTGGGCTGCATACACGTCATGTAGCCTCTTGTTCTTTAGCTAATTGAAGTATTCTTGGCCTTGCGATCTCTACTTCTGTGTAGGTTGTTCCTAGTGTTTAAGAGCATGTTAATTTTGCATTTTTAATTCCTTTCTGTAATTTGTTCTATTTTTAATCAGGAATTTAAGCTCTGGACGAATCTTAAAATCCCACAGAAAATAGCTCCCATGAAAGAAGCCTTCTTGTTAAGCTGCTAGCTAGATCAAATGGTGAAAGAGAATCACTTTCTGGGGATTTGCGAATTGTATTTTGCAGTTCTTGGACCCCTTCCATTCAATGTATAAAACTAATAAAAATCTTTTTTTTTTTTTTTAGGTAAGTGGGAACTTGCCAATATATTGTTGGGAAATTATTGATTTAATTTAATTTTGTGTAATAATTATTCTTAAACTATCTGTGGAAAAGGACTAAGTTTTTCTTTCTTTTCTTTCTTTTTTTTTTTTTTGTAGAGACAGAGTCTCACTGTACCGCCCTCGGGTAGAGTGCCGTGGCGTCACACGGCTCACAGCAACCTCTAACTCTTGGGCTTACGCGATTCTCTTGCCTCAGCCTCCTGAGCAGCTGGGACTACAGGCGCCCGCCACAACGCCCGGCTATTTTTTTGTTGCAGTTTGGCCAGGGTTGGGTTTGAACCCGCCACCCTTGGCATATGGGGCCGGCGCCCTACTCACTGAGCCACAGGCGCCACCCCAGGACTAAGTTTTTCTTACAGCTTTATTTTGTTTGTGTGTCCACTCTAATATTTTGGTTAAAAAATACAAAAGTGTTGAATATAAAATTAAATAAGAAGGTCATTCATTTTTAGAAGTTGCCTTTTTTTTTTAATTTACAAGTAAAAAAACATATATTTATGGTGTACAACATCCTGTTTTGTAGATGTATAATGGGGGAATGGCTAACTCAAGCTATTTAACATATGCATTATCTTACCTGAGCGTCACTTTTTTGTGGTGAGATACTTCAAATCCATTGTCTTAGAAATTTTCAAGAATATGACATATTGTTAATAACTATCATCACTATAATGTAAACTAAATCCCTTGAAATTATTCCTCCTATCTAAATTTTTTATCCTTTACCAACATCTGCCATATTCCCCCACAACTCAGTAGGTGTTAATCAGCATTTCACTCTCTCGTCATGAGTTGACTTGTTCAGATTCCACTTATGAGTGAGATTTTGCAGGATTTGTTTTTTGTGCCTGGTTTATTTCACTTAACATAATGTTGTCCAGGTTTACCTGTATTATCCCAAATGACAAAATATCATTCCTTCTAAGGCTGAGTAGTATTCCATTGTGTATATACACTACATTTTCTTTATCCATTCATCCATTGATGAAGTCATTCAATCAATTTCAGTTGATTCTATGTCTTAGTTGTGAATAATACTGCAAAGAACATGCGTGTGCAAATATGACTTTGGAATATGGATTCCACTTACTTTGGATATATAATTAGTAGTGGGATTGTTATATCATATAGTAGTTTTATTTTTAACTTCTTTTTAGGAAACTTTATGCTGTTTTCCATAAGGGTTTTACTAATTTACATTCCCATTACCACCAAAAGTGTGCAGGGATTCCCTTTTCTTCACATCCTCAACAACATTGTTTTCTTTTGTCTTTTGACAACAGCCATCCTGAAATACAAAAGGTGATATCTCCTTATGGCTTTAATTTACATTTCTCTGCTGATTAGGTCTGTCAACATTTTAAAAAATATACTTGTTATCCATAGTCTTCTTTTAGAAACTTGTGTGTTAAATACTCATGTCTTTTGTCCATTTTTAATTGACTTATTTATTTTCTTACTATTAAGTTTTTATATATTTTGGTCACTGACCCTTTATCAGATGTATGTTTTGCAAATGCATTGTTTCTTTTAGTAGGCTATCTCTACACTTAGTTGATTGTTTTCTGTGCATAAGCTTATTATTTTGATATAATTATATTTGTTATTTCTGCCTTTGGTGACTATGCTCATGGAGTCATATCCAAAAAATTTGTTGCCAAGGACAATGTCATGGAGCTTTTCCCTCATGTTTTATTTTAATAATTTCATGGTTTCAGTTTTACATTTAAATAATCTCTTCAGAGCTGAATTTTGGTTATGATGTGAGATATCAGTCTAATTTCATTCATCTGCATGTGGATATCTAGTTTTCTAAGTACTATTTGTTGAAGAGACTGTCCTCTCCCCATTGTGTGCTCTTGACACCTTTGTCAAAAATCAATTGGCCATAAATGTCTGAATTTATTTCTGGGATGTCTATTATGTTCCATTGATTTACATGTCTGTTTTTATGCCAGTATCATCCTTTTTAATCATTATAATTCTGTAGTAGATTTTGATCCCAGGTATTGTAATGTCTCTGGGTTGTTCCTTTTGTTCAAAATTGCTTTGGCCATTTATTTGTGGTTATATTAATACAAAGAATATTCTTATTTAAAATTTAAAAAAAACCTCTGAGTTGCATTTTGATTGTACCAGCTTGCATCTTTCCAAAATATATAAAATTTAAGGCTTTATTGTACTAAGTATTTTACTTAATAAACATTAAATAACATTTAAATCAACAAATCTAAAAATAAAATAGCAGGATTCAAAAAGGGTTTAAATTGTCTGCATAGTTTATTAAAAATATTCAATAAATGACTTAGAAAATTGTTATCACATATGGACTATTTTGTTGGGATAAAGAAAGATTCTACAAGATTCTATTTTAGGCCCATAGACTCAGATTGATCAAATGCTATGGATATTGATATTAAAATTTTGATATAAAAATAACTTTGTTTTTACTAAATTTTAATTAATATTTATATCTTTTAATATATGATTTATCTTTTTAGGGTGTATTATAACAATGACATTCACAAGGGATAATGTATATGAAGCTGTTGCTGTGTTTTGTTCCTATAATTTTTATATTAATACTAGACAAACCCATCTCACTAAGTTACCCAGTTGATAATGGAAGAAGACATTTTAAATAAATTCAAGAAGAGTAAAGATAAACAAATTTTATTGCATCAAGATGAAATAAGAGATATTATAATGTTAGACATTCAAAAGTTTTTCATCAGTAGTCAGTGTTATCAATTCATTCTGCTGCCGTCGTTAAATTTAAATTATTCTTCAGTAAAATAAAGGATCATAGTTTATAAACTAACCCTTAATATTATATTTAAGATGGTTATATTATACATTGATAGTAAGCAGTTGTCACCACCAGTAACACATCAGACATAAAAAAACACCTGTGCTCATCTGTATTTTGTCTGCAAATGGCATAATCCAGCAATATCAAGTTGTTCCAAAGTGTAAAAATGTTTACTCTCAATTTCTTTATGTATCTCATCTTTAGTTAAATATGTTTTTTATATAAACAATAGACTACTATATACTTCGAGTAGCACCAATTGAAAAAAAAACAACAACAGAGATTTATTTGTCAGTATCCATGATCCATTCTTCCCTTTTCCAATTTTTAGCCATTCAAACTTTTTTGGAGAACAATCATTTCTCCCAATTTGATAAAATCAACTCACTTTCAAAGCCTATTTGACATATGTTAATCAGTATGATTCCATCCTGTATACTGCAATGTTGATTTAAATGTAAATGCTTCAGGCTTGGAGCCTGTAGCTCAAGCAGCTAAGGAGCCAGCCACATACACCAGAGTTGGTGGGTTCAAATCCCAGTCTGGGCCTGCCAAACAACAATGACAACTATAATCAAAAAATAGCTGGTGCCTGTACTCCCAGCTACTTGGGAGGCTGAGGCAAGAATGGCTTAAGTTCAGGAGTTGGAGGTTGCTGTGAGCTGTGATGCTATGGCACTCTACCCAGGGTGACAGCTTGAGGCTATGTGTCAATAATAATAATAATAATAATATTAATAATAAATAAATGTAGATGCTTCACTTAAGTCAGCTATAAAGCATGTTAAAATATAATGGTCAAAGGAAAATACTATATTAGCCTTGGCAGAAGATATATCCCTACACATTATATAATCAGGAAAAAAGATGGCCACAAAACAAAGCTATTGCAATGGGAAGGCAGATCAGAGGAACAGAAAAGCATATACCAATCTTGATCAAACTATTTTAAAAAATTGAGGAGGAGAAAATACTTGTTATGGACCAACATACCCTGAAACCAAAACCAGAAACACACACATGCACACACACATACACACCACTGGCTAATATCTCTGATGAACATACATACAAAAATTCTCAACAAAATACTAAAAAAAATCCAAAACAAACAAAAATCAACAAATCCAACAGCATACTAAAAGGATCATTTATCATGAGCAAGTGAGATTTATCCAAGGGTTGCAAGGATGATTCAATATATGCAAATAAATAAATGTGATACATCATATCAACACAATAAAAGATAAAGATCATATGATCATTTCAAATATTACAAAAAAGCACCTGATAAAATTCAACATTCCTTCATGGTAAAAAAAAAAAAAAATCCTCAAAAACTGGGCATAGAAGGAACATATCTCAAAATACTATTTGGAAGAAGATAATAATGTCCACGTTCACCACTGTTACTTTCCATAGCACTGGAAGCCCTATGTGCAGCTATCTGAGAAAATAAATAAATAAACAGTATCCAAATTGGAAAGGAGGAAGTCCATTTATTCTTGATGCATAGCATATGATCTTACATTTAGAAAACCTAAAGACACCACCAAAAACAAACAAACAAAAAAACTATTAGAACTGATAAACAAATTCAATAAAGTTGCAGGATACAAAAACAACATACACAAATCAATTGCATTTCTACCTGCCAATGGCAATTTTCAGAAAAGAAAAAAAAGAAGTTATAGGAATTACAATCGTTATATATAACGTAAAACATCTAAGAATAAACTTAACCAAAAAGTAAAAATTCTTAACAATGAAAATTATAAAACATTGGTAAAAAAACTGAAGAAGACACAAAATTTGAAAGGTATTCCAAGCTTATGAATTGGAAGAATCACTCTTGTTAAAATGTCCACACTACCCAAACCAATCTAGAGATTTAATGCAGAACCCATCAAAATACCAATAACATTCTTCACAGCAACAAAAAAAGAATCCTAAAATTTAGCATAGTCAAAGCCATCTGGGCAAAAATGGAGGAATCACATTACTTGACTTCAAATTATACTACATAACTGCAGTAACTAAAACAGTGTGATACTAGATAAAACAAACAGAGACCAAGGGAACAGAAGAGAGAACCAAGAAACAAATCCACATATCTACATAGTGAACTCATTTTTGAAAAAATTGTCAAAGAACATACAGTGTGGAAAAGACAGTTTCTTCAATAAATAGTTCTGGAAAACTGGGAATCTAGGCACGGCGCCTGTGGCTCAAGTGCCTAAGGTACCAGCCACATACACCTGAGCTGGCAGGTTCAAATCCAGCCCCGACCCACCAAACAACAATGACAGTTGCAACCTAAAAATAGCTGGGTGTTGTGGTGGGCACCTGTAGTCCCAGCTACTTGGGAGGGGAAGGAAGGAGAATCGCTTGAGCACAAGAGTTTGAGTTTGCTGTGAGCTGTGACATCACGCACTCTACCCAGGGTGAAAGCTTGAGGTTCTGTCTCCAAAAAAAAAAAAAATTTGATATCTATGTTCAGAAGAATAAAAGTAGCCTCCTATCTGAGCATATATAAAAATTAAATCAGGATGGCGCCTATGGCTCAATGGAGTAAGACACTGCCCCCATATGCTGGAGGTGGTGGGTTCAAACCCAGCCCAAGCCAGAAACTGCAAAAAATAAATAAATAAATAAATAAAAATGGACTAAAGACTTAAATTTAACAACTCTAAGAAACTACTAAAAGAAAATTTTGAGGAAAAAATCAAAAACATTGGTCTTGGCAAAGAATAAAGGATAAAAACCAAAACAAAAATGAACAAATGTGATCACATCAAGCAAAAAGCCTATGAACAAAAAGGAAAGAATTTTAAAAGTGTGAATAAGAAAACCCAAAGAATGGGAAAAAATATTTGCCAACTACTTTTCTGACAAGGAATTAATAACCAGAATATTTGAAGAATTCGTACAAGTCAGTAAGGAAAAATCAAATCACACAATCTAATTTCAAAAACTAGACATTTCTGAAATAGTCATTTCAGAGTAGACATTTCTGAATAGAAATTTCTGAAAAGATGAGATATAAATGATCATTGAGTATGTGATAAAATTTCAATATAATTACTGATCAGAGAAGTACAATTTTTAATGTGATATCATGTCACCCCAATTGAAATGGGTCTACAATTATGCTTTAGTGGTATAGGTGTGGATCCATTCTTTTTTAGTCCTTCATGGGTATTACTAGGATTTTAGCATTTCTTCTGATTTATCTCTAATTTCTTTTTTTTTTTAATTGTTAAATCATAGCTGTGTACATTAGTGTGATCAAGGGGTACAATGTGCTGGTTTCATATACAATCTGAAATATTCTCTTCAAACTATTCAATGTAGCCTTCATGGCATTTTCTTAGTTACTGTATGAAGACATTTGTATTCTGCCTTTAGTAAGTTTCCCCTGTACCCATTCTAAGATGCACCCCAGGTGTGGCCTCACCCATTATCCTCCCTCCACCCTAACCTCCCCACTCCCTTCCCCTTCTGTGGCCCTTTCCTCATAGTCTTGTACTATAGTTGGGTTATAGCCTTCAGATGATAGCTATAATTTAGCTTCATAGTAGGGCTGAGTACATTGGATACTTTTTCTTCCATGCCTGAGATACTTTGCTAAGAAGAATATGTTCCAGCTCCATCCATATAAACATTAAAGAAGTAAAGTCTCTATCTTTCTTTAAGGCTGCATAATATTCCATGGTATACATGTACCACAATTTGCTCGTCCATTAATGGATCTATGGGCACTTGGGCTTCTTCCATGATTTAGCAATTATGAATTGGGCTGGGATAAACATTCTGGTACAGATGTCTTTGTTATATTGTGATTTTTGGTCTTCTGGGTATAAACCTAGTAAAGGAATTATAGGGTCGAATGGCAGGTCTATTTTTAGGTCTCTAAGTATTCTCCAAACACCCTTCCAGAAGGAATGTATTAGTGTGCATTCCCACCAGCAGTGTAGAAGTGTGCCCTTTTCTCCACATCCACGCCAACATCTCTGGTTTTGGGATTTTGTTATGTGGGCTACTCTTACTGGGGTTAGGTGATATCTCAAAGTATTTTTGATTTCATTTCTCTGATGATTAAGGATGATGAGTTTTTTTCATGTGTTTGTAGATCATGCGTCTGTCTTCTTTAGAGAAGATTCTCATCAAGTCCCTTGCCCACCCTGAGATGGGATCACATGTTCTTTTCTTGCTAATACGTTTGAGTTCTCTGTGGATTCTGGTTACTAGACCTTTATTGGGGGTATAACCTGCAAATATTTTCTCCCATTCTGAGTGCTGCCTGCTTACTTTACTTACTATGTTCTTGGCTGTGCAGAAGCTTTTAGTTTGATCAGGTCCCAGTAATGTATTTTTGATACTGCTTCAATTGCCTGGGGAGTCCTCCTCATAAAATATTCATCCAGGCCTATTCTTTCAAGAGTTTTCCCTGCACTTTCTTCAAGTATTTTTATAGTTTCATGTCTTAAGTTTAAATCTTTTATCCAGGAAGAATCTATCTTAGTTAATGGTGAAAGGTGTGGGTCCAGTTTCAGTCTTCTACAGGTTGCCAGCCAGTTTACCCAGCACCATTTGTTAAATAGGAAATCTTTTCCCCACTGAATGTTTTTAATTGGCTTGTCAAAGATTAAATAACGCTAAGTAGCTGGATTCATCTCTTGGTTCTCTATTTTGTTCCAGACATCTACTTCTCTGCTTTTGTACCAATATCAGGCTGTTTTGATCACTATGGATTTATAGTACAGTCTCAGGTCTGGTAGCATAATTCCTCCTGCTGTGTTTTTATTGCTGAGTAATGTTTTGGCTATTAGAGGTTTTTTCTGATTCCACATAAAAAGGATTATTTATTTTTTGAGGTCTTTAAAATATGACAATGGAGAGGAGGTGAAGCGAGATGGCAGCCGAGTAACAGCTTCCTTGCATCTGGGCACCGTGAGTCTGGGGATATAGGACTCCAGGCATCTCTGGCTGGTGGGATCTGCCTACCATCACCCCTGAGAGGATACAGGGAGTCAGCGAGAGACTTCTGGACCCCAAGAGGAGGACTAAAACAGTGGAAAACCGGCAAGTGGTTATGTGTGTTAAATCTGTCTAAACCTGCCTGCAACTGTAAGTTCAGTAGCAACGAGACTGCAAACCAGAAAGGCCTTACCTGTGAACTGTTTTTGTGTCTTTGGACTTGGCACTCAGCTGAACTGCCTTGGGGAGAGCCTGAGCGGGAGTGCGGAGAACTTTGGCCTTTGTCTAGGGCCCCAGTCTGAGCCGCTGAGCCAGACGGAGCTAATAGTGTTTGGCTCTGGGTCACAGGCAGACATTGTGAGCGATCTGCCCCGGCAAGCTCCGCCCTCAGGGTCACAGAGCTGGAATTGGGTGGGAGGTGGTAACCCAGCGACCAAGTAGCCTAAGGGCGGGTCCCAGGCGCCTTGCAGCCCTAACCCTCGGGGGCAGAGGGAGACCAGTTTTGACACACAGGGTAAGTGGATAGCCACTTCAGCAGTGATTCCAGCGACAAGCATTTCCCTGAGAAAGTTTATGCTCAGTAAGTGAACAAGTTCAAAGTGCCTTTCAAGTGGGCTGAAGAGAGATTTAGGGTGTCTACCTGCTGGGGTTTGAGAAACTAGCAGCCTCCAGTCGTATCAGAACTGTGATTAACATCTCATACACCAGAAGACCACGTGTTGCCCAGACAATATTCAATAACATATACATACTGCTTTGTTTTTGGTTGTGTTTTTTTTTTTTTTTTGGTTTGGTTGTTTTTTTTTTGTTTATTTTGATGTTGTGGATTGTTGTTTTGTTTTTTAAGTTCAACCTTTTCCATACAGATCCTTTTTCTTTCTCAATTTTTCTGGTTTAATTATAATTTCCCATTGCTGCCTATTTCAGTAATTAGAACTTCATTTTTGTTAATGTTTCTACTGCTATTATTTGGTTTTTCCAGCCAATTTTATCCCTTAAAGTTTTCTGTTTGCTTGTTTTGGTTTGATTTATAGCATTTTTTGTCTTTCCTCTCTACATGGTGCAGGTGGGGTACTGAGTCTAATCAGGTTAGCAAAGAGCTGCTGACCTCAAGGGAACCACCCAACTGGGCACCCCCAGAAGGTGTTTTTTTTTTTAAGGTTGTATCAAAGTACCCTACTGTACACCTATATTGCTCTGTCTCCCTCTTTCTGTGCCTCTCTTCCTTTTGTCAATATTCCCTTTACCCACCCCCTCTCCTTTCTCTATTTTTCTTTTTTTTTTCTTATCACTCGGTCCTCCTTTCTTTCATCCCTTTTTTGCTCTTAAACCTTCTCACCCTTCTGGTACTGTAACCCTTAGTCCACAGGCACGAGAAATTAAAGAGCAAGAGGAAGTGAAAGGAAAATTAGGGCAAGGAAACAGATAAAAGAAATCACCCATGAGGAAGAATCAGCAGAAAACTCCAGGCAACATGAAGAACCAGTCCAGAGCAACCCCGCCAAGGGACCATGAGGTAGCTACTGCAGAGGATTCCACCTATACAGAAATGTTAGGAATGACAGAAAGGGAATTTAGAATACACATGTTGAAAATAATGAAAGAAATGACGGAAACAATGAAGGAAACTGCTAATAAAGTGGAAAATAACAAAAAGGAAATCCAAAAACAGAATCAAATCAGAGATGAACGATATGAAGAATATAAAAAGTATATAGCAGAGCTGAAGGAAATGAAACAGTCAATCAGGGAACTTAAAGATGCAATGGAAAGTATCAGCAACAGGTTAGACCATGCAGAAGAAAGAATTTCAGAGGTAGAAGACAAAGTTTTTGAGATAACTCAGATAGTAAAAGAGGCAGAAAAGAAGAGAGAGAAAGCAGAACGTTCACTGTCAGAATTATGGGACTTTATGAAGCATTCCAACATACGAGTTATAGGAATCCCAGAAGGGGAAGAAGAATGCCCCAGAGGAATGGAAGCCATACTGGAGAATATTATAAAAGAAAATTTCCCAAATATCACCAAAGATTCTGACACACTGCTTTCAGAGGGCAATCGGACCCCAGGTCGCCTCAACTCTAACCGAGCTTCTCCAAGACACATTGTGATGAACCTGTCCAAAGTCAAGACAAAAGAAAAGATTCTGCAAGCTGCCAGGAGTAAGCGCCAGTTGACCTACAGGGGCAAATCCATCAGAGTGACCGCAGATTTCTCTAATGAAACTTTCCAAGCAAGAAGACAATGGTCATCTACCTTTAATCTACTTAAACAGAACAATTTCCAGCCCAGAATTCTGTACCCTGCTAAGAATTTAAAATTGACGGAGAAATCAAATCATTTATGGATATACAAACATTGAAGAAATTCGCCACAACAAGACCAGCTCTACAGGAAATATTTCAACCTATTCTGCACACTGACCACCACAATGGATCAGCAGCAAAGTAAGAACTCAGAAATTAAAGGACAGAACCTAACTTCCACACTGATGCAAAAGATAAAACTAAGCAATGGACTCTCACAAAATAAGACGAATAGAATACTACCACACTTATCAATTATCTCAATAAATGTTAATGGCTTGAATTCCCCACTGAAGAGACATAGATTGGTTGACTGGATTAAACAACACAAGCCATCCATTTGCTGTCTGCAAGAAACACACCTGGCTTCAAAAGACAAATTAAAGCTCTGAGTTAAGGGTTGGAAGACAATTTTTCAGGCAAATGGAATTCAGAAGAAAAGAGGAGTTGCGATCTTATTTTCAGATACATGTGGATTTAAAGCAACTAAAGTCAAAAAAGACAAAGATGGTCACTTTATATTGGTCAAGGGAAAAATACAACAAGAAGACATTTCAATTCTAAATATCTATGCACCCAATTTAAATGCTCCCAGATTCTTGAAACAGACCTTACTCAGTCTGAGCAATATGATATCTGATAAAACCATAATAACAGGGGACTTTAACACTCCTCTTACAGAGCTGGACAGATCCTCTAAACAGAAATTAAACAAGGATATAAGAGACTTAAATGAGACCCTAGAACAACTGTGCTTGATAGACGCATATAGAACACTCCATCCCAAAGATAAAGAATATACATTCTTCTCATCTCCCCATGGAACATTCTCCAAAATTGATCATATCCTGGGACACAAAACAATTATCAACAGAATCAAAAGAATTGAAATTTTACATTGTATCTTCTCAGACCATAAGGCACTAAAGGTGGAACTCAACTCTAACAAAAATGCTCGACTCCACCCAAAGGCATAGAAACTAAACAATCTTCTGTTGAATAACAGATGGGTGAAGGAAGAAATAAAACAGGAAATCATTAACTTCCTTGAGCATAACAACAATGAAGACACAAGCTACCAAAACCTGTGGGATACTGCAAAAGCAGTTTTGAGAGGAAAATTCATCGCTTTAGATGCCTACATTTGAAAAACAGAAAGAGAGCGCATCAACAATCTCACAAGAGATCTTATGGAATTGGAAAAAGAAGAACAATCTGAGCCTAAACTCAGTAGAAGAAAAGAAAAATCCAAAATCAAATCAGAGATCAATGAAATTGAAAACAAAAGAATCATTCAGAAAATTAATGAAACAAGGAGTTGTTTTTTTGAAAAAATAAATAAAATAGATAAACCATTGGCCAGACATACGAGGAATAGAAAAGTAAAATCTCTAGTAACCTCAATCAGAAATGATAAAGGGGAAATAACAACTGATCCCACAGAGATACAAGAGATCATCTCTGAATACTACCAGAAACTCTATGCCCAGAAATTTGACAATGTGAAAGAAATGGATCAATATTTGGAATCACACCCTCTCCCTAGACTCAGCCAGGAAGAAATAGAGCTCCTGAACAGACCAATTTCAAGCACTGAGATCAAAGAAACAATAAAAAATCTTCCAACCAAAAAATGCCCTGGTCCAGATGGCTTCACTCCAGAATTCTATCAAACCTTCAAGGAAGAGCTTATTCCTGTACTGCAGAAATTATTCCAAAAAACTGAGGAAGAAGGAATCTTCCCCAACACATTCTATGAAGCAAACATCACCCTGATACCAAAACCAGGAAAAGACACAAACAAAAAGGAGAATTTCAGACAAATCTCACTCATGAACATAGACGCAAAAATCCTAAACAAAATCCTAGCCAATAGATTACAGCTTATCATCAAAAAAGTCATTCATCATGATCAAGTAGGCTTCATCCCAGTGATGCAAGGCTGGTTTAACATACGCAAGTCCATAAACGTTATCCACCATATTAACAGAGAAAAAAATAAAGATCACATGATCCTCTCAATAGATGCAGAAAAAGCATTTGATAAAATCCAGCATCCTTTTCTAATTAGAACACTGAAGAGTAGAGGCATAGGTGGCACATTTCTAAAACTGATTGAAGCTATCTATGACAAACCCACAGCCAATATTTTACTGAATGGAATAAAACTGAAAGCTTTTCCTCTTAGAACCGGAACCAGACAAGGTTGTCCTCTGTCACCTTTACTATTCAACGTAGTGCTGGAAGTTCTAGCCAATACAATTAGGCAAGACAAGGAAATAAAGGGAATCCAAATGGGAGCAGAGGAGGTCAAACTCTCCCTCTTTGCTGACGACATGATCTTATACTTAGAGACCCCAAAGACTCAACCACAAGACTCCTAGAAGTCATCAAAGAATACAGTAAGGTTTCAGGATATAAAATCAATGTCCACAAGTCAGTAGCCTTTGTGTACACCAATAACAGTCAAGATGAGAAGCTAATTAAGGACAGAACTCCCTTCACCATAGTCTCAAAGAAAATGAAATACCTAGGAATATACCTAACGAAGGAGGTGAAGGACCTCTATAAAGAAAACTATGAAGGGCGGCGCCTGTGGCTCAGTGAGTAGGGCGCCGGCCCCATATGCCGAGGGTGGCGGGTTCAAACCCAGCCCCGGCCAAATTGCAACAAAAAAATAGCCGGGCGTTGTGGCGGGCGCCTGTAGTCCCAGCTGCTCGGGAGGCTGAGGCAAGAGAATCGCTTAAGCCCAAGAGTTAGAGGTTGCTGTGAGCTGTGTGATGCCACGGCACTCTACCTGAGGGTGGTATGTGAGACTCTGTCTCTACAAAAAAAAAAAAAAAAGAAAACTATGAAATCCTCAGAAAGGAAATAGCAGAGCATATTAACAAATGGAAGAACATACCATGCTCATGGATGGGAAGAATCAACATTGTTAAAATGTCTATACTTCCCAAAGCAATCTACCTATTCAATGCCATTCCTATCAAAATACCAACATCGTACTTTCAAGATTTGGAAAAAATGATTCTGCGTTTTGTATGGAACCGGAAAAAACCCCGTATAGCTAAGGCAGTTCTCTGTAACAAAAATAAAGCTGGGGGCATCAGCATACCAGATTTTAGTCTGTACTACAAAGCCATAGTGGTGAAGACAGCATGGTACTGGCACAAAAACAGAGACATAGACACTTGGAATCGAATTGAAAACCAAGAAATGAAACTAACATTTTACAACCACCTAATCTTTGATAAACCAAACAAGAACATACCTTGGGGGAAAGACTCCCTATTCAATAGATGGTGTTGGGAGAACTGGATGTCTACATGTAAAAGACTGAAACTGGACCCACACCTTTCCCCACTCACAAAAATTGATTCAAGATGGATAAAGGACTGAAACTTAAGGCATGGAACAATAAAAACCCTCAAAGAAAGCACAGGAAAAACACTGGAAGATATTGGCCTGGGGAAAGACTTCATGAAGAAGACTGCCATGGCAATTGCAACAACAACAAAAATAAACAAATGGGACTTCATTAAACTGAAAAGCTTCTGTACAGCTAAGGAGACAATAACCAAAGCAAAGAGACAACCTACACAATGGGAAAGGATATTTGCATATTTTCAATCAGACAAAAGCTTGATAACTAGGATATATAGAGAACTGAAATTAATCCACATGAAAAAAGCCAACAATCCCTTATATCACTGGGCAAGAGACATGAATAGAACTTTCTCTAAAGACAACAGACGAATGGCTAACAAACACATGAAAAAATGTTCATCATCTCTATATATTAGAGAAATGCAAATCAAAACAACCCTGAAATATCATCAACCCCAGTGAGAATGGCCCACATCACAAAATCTCAAAACTGCAGATGCTGGCATGGATTTGGAGAGAAGGGAACACTTTTACACTGCTGGTGGGACTGCAAACTAGTACAACCTTTCTGGAAGGAAGTATGGAGAAACCTCAAAGCACTCAAGCTAGACCTCCCATTTGATCCGGCAATCCCATTACTGGGCATCTACCCAGAAGGAAAGAAATCCTTTTATCATAAGGACACTTGTACTAGACTGTTTATTGCAGTTCAATTTACAATCGCCAAAATGTGGAAACAGCCTAAATGCCCACCAACCCAGGAATGGATTAACAAGCTGTGGTATATGTATACCATGGAATACTATTCAGCCATTAAAAAAAATGGAGACTTTACATCCTTCGTATTAACCTGGATGGAAGTGGAAGACATTATTCTTAGTAAAGCATCACAAAAATGGAGAAGCATGAATCCTATGTACTCAATTTTGATATGAGGACAATTAATGACAGTTATGGTTATGGGGTGGGAAACAGAAAGAGGGAAGGAGGGAGGTGGGTGGAGCCTTGGTGTGTGTCACACTTTATGGGGGTAAGACATGATTGCAAGAGGGACTTTACCTAACAATTGCAATCAGTGTAACCTGGCTTATTGTACCCTCAATGAATCCCTAACAATAAAAAAAAAAAGGAAAAGAAAAAAAAATATGACAATGGAGCTTTAATAGGAATTGCATTAAAATTATATATTGCTTTGGGTAGTATAGACATTTTAATAATGTTGATTCTTCCCAGCCAAAAGCATGGTATGTTTTTCCATTTGTTAACATCTTCAGCTATTTCTTTTCTTAAAGTTTCATAGTTCTCTTTATAGAGAGCTTTCATGTCCTTTGTTAGGTATACTCCCAAATATTTCATCTTCTTTGGCACTGCTATGAAAGGAATAGAGTCCTTGACTGTTTTTTTTGGCTTGGTTATTGATGGTATATACAAAGGCTACTGATTTGTGGGTGTTGATTTTGTAGACTGAGACATTGCTGTATTCCTTGATCACTTCTAAAAGTTTTGTAGTAGAATCCTAGTGTTTTCCAGATATAGGATCATATCATCTGCAAAGAGTGAAAGTTTGATCTCTTCTGACCCTATGTGAATACTCTTGATCACCTTTTCTTCCCTAATTGCAGTGGATAAAACTTCCATTACAATGTTAAAGAGCAATGGAAACAATAGGCAGCCTTGCCTGGTTCCTCATCTAAGTGGAAATGATTTCAATTTAACTCCATTCAATATGATATTGGCTGTCGGTTTGCTGTAGATGGCCTCTATTAGTTTAAGAAATGTCCCTTCTATACCAATTTTCTTAAGTGTTCTGATCATGAAGGGATGCTGTATATTATCAAAAGCTTTTTCTGCAGGAATTAAAAGAATCATATGGTCCTTATTTTTTAGTTTGTTTATTTGCTGCATTACATTTATAGATTTACATATATTGAACCATCCTTGAGACCCTGGGATAAATCCCACTTGGTCATGATGTGTAATTTTTTTGATGTGTTGTTGGATTCTGTTTGTTAGGATCTTATTGAGTATTTTTGCATCAATATTCATTAGTGATATTGGTCTATAATTTTCTTTTCTTGTTGGGTCTTTTCCTGGCTTGGGGATAAAGATGATGTTTGCTTCGTAGAATGTGTTTGGTAATATTCCTTCTTTTTCTATACTTTGGAAGAGGTTTAGTAATATAGGTACTAGTTCTTTAAAGGTTTGGTAGAATTCTGACGTAAAGCCATCTATTCCTGGGCTTTTCTTTGTAGGGAGATTTTATTGTAGTTGATGCTATTTCAGAACTTAATATAGGCCTGTTCAACATTTTCACTTCATTCTGGCTAAGTCTTGGTAGGTGGCATACTTCCAGGTATTGGTCAATTTCTTTCAGATTTTCATATTTCTGAGAGTAAAGTATCTTGTAGTATTCATTAAGGATTTTTTGAATCTTTGAGGGGTCTGTTGTTATTTCATCATTACCATTTCTGATTGATGAAATTAGAGATTTTACTCTCTTTTTCCTGGTTAGTTGGACAAAGGTTTGTCTATTTTATTGATCTTTTTAAAAAAACAACTTTTGGATTTATTGATCTGTTGTATAATTCTTTTGTTTTAAATTTCATTTAATTATGCTCTGATTTTGGTTATTTCTTTTGTTCTGCTGGGTTTGGGGTTGGAGTGTTCTTCCTTCTCCAGTTGCTTGAGATGTCCCATTAAGTTATTAACTTACTCTCTTTCTGTTTTCTTGAGGAGGGCTTGTAGTGCTATAAATTTCTCTCTTAAGACTGCCTTTCCAGTATCCCAGAGGTTCTGGTAATTCGTGTCTTCGTTGTTGTTTTTTTCCAAAATTTAGTGATATCCTTCTTAATCTCATCTATAACCCATCTATCCTTCAGCATAAGGTTGTTTAAATTCCATGTTTTTGTATGGGTATGCAAGTTCCTGTTGTTATTGAGTTCAACTTTTATTCCATGATGGTTTGAGAAGATGCAAGGAATAATTTCTATTTTGTTAAATTTGCTGAGGTTAGATTTGTGGACCAGGATGTGGTCCATTTCAGAGTATGTTCCATAGGCTGATGAGAAGAATGTGTATTCTGTTTTGTTGGGATGAAATGTTCTGTAGATGTCTGTTACGTCCAGATGTTGAATGGTTAAGTTTAAATCTAAGATTTCTTTGCTTAGCTTCTTTTTGGAGGATCTATCCAGCACTGCTAAAGGGGTGTTAAAATCTCCAATTACTATGGACTTGAAGGAAATCAAGTTGCTCACGTCTGTTAGAGTTTCTCTTATAAATTGAGGTGCGTTCTGGTTGGGTGCATGAATATTAATAATTGAAATCTCATAATATTGAGTATTACCTTTAACAATTACGAAGTATCCATCCTTATCCTTCCTTATTTTGGTTGGTTTATAGCCTATTGCATCTGCGAATGGTATTACAACACATGCTTTCTTCTGCTTTCCATTGCCTGGAGTATAGATGAACATCCCTTCGCCTTGAGTCTATATTTGTCTTTTAATGTAAGATGTGATTCTTGTATGCAGCAGATATCTGGATTGAGTTTTTGTATCCAGTCAGCCAACGTGTGCCTCTTTAGAGGACAATTTAAACCATTCACATTAATTGAGAATATTGATAAGCCTTTCGAGAGTCCAGTGGACATTTTTAATACCTTTGCAACTGTGGAAGTTGGAATTTGATTAAAATTTTCTGCGTGGGTTTAATTTTGTGGTGGAGGATTACACTGGTCTTTATGGAGGATAGGTCTAAGAATATCCTGGAGAGCTGGTTTAATTATAGCAAAATTCTTCAACATGTGAATGTCATTGAAGTATTTAATTTCTCCATCATAAATGAAACTCAGTTTAGCTGGGTATAGGATCCTGGGTTAAAAGTTATTTTGTTTTAGGATATTAAAAGTCGATGACCATCCTCTTCTAGCTCAAAAGGTTTCAGCAGAGAGATCTGCAGTTATTCTAATATTCTTACCCTTGTAGGTGATGGTTTTCTTTCATCTGGCTGCCTTCAGAATTTTCTCCTTCATATTAACTTTAGTGAAATTGTTATCATGTGTCTGGGGGATGTCTTATTTGGGTTGAGTCATGTTGGAGTTCTGAAACTGTCTGCTATCTGAATTTCAGGATCTCTTGGATGTCTAGAAAGTTATCCTTCATAATCTCATAGAGAAGAGACTCTGTGCCTTGTGAAGCCACTTTGTCCCTTTTGAGTATCCCTATAAGACGAATATTGATTTTCTTCAAATTATCCCAGAGCTCTCTGAGAGAGTGATCTGTTTTTGCTGTCCATTTCTCTTCCTCTTTGAGAGTTTGGGAGCATTCCAAAGCTTTGTCTTCAATGTCAGCAATCCTTTCTTCTGCTTGCTCCATTTGTTACTGAGGGATTCTACTCTGTTTCTCAGATCTTTGAGGGCTTCTTGTCTCAATGTGTCAAAATCTTTGGTCATTTGGTCTTTCAATTCCTTGAATTCTTGAGATAGCTTTTGGGTTACTGCTTGGAATTCTAATTCAATCTTATTTGCTATCCAGATTCTGAATTTGATTTCTGACATCTCAGCTATTTGTTTGTGCATGGGATCTTGTGCTGTGTCTGCCCCATTGATCCTTGGGGGAGTTGATCTACTCTGATTATTCATATTGCCAGAGTTTTTCTGTTGATTTTGCCTCATGATTGTTTTTCACCATTGCCTCTGGCCATCCTCAGAGTTGGGGAGGTGTCTCTCCAAGATTAGACCGCAGCAGGATCACTCTATTGTTGCTGGATCTTTGTAGGGAGTGACCCTGTGTTGTTCCTCTGGGGCTGCTCCAGCCAGAGAGTTCTGGTTGTGGAAGAAGCTCTGAAGTGTGACACACCTGGATCCAGCAACAGGGTGGGAGGTGGTGCACACGGTTCTGGGAGTGCCTGGCACCCAGTGACTTTGGCACAGAGAGCCCAAGGCTCCAGCAGTCTCTGGCCAGGAGCAGGTCTCTGCGCAGAGGCAGGGAGGGCTATGGAGGGCACACAGCTACCAGAATCCCTGGCAAGATAAGTGAGCCTGTGTGGAGGCAGGGAGGGTACAAGAGGGAGGATGAAGGTTTGCGCGGCTCCCGCATTCCTGTTCAGGGCATGCAGAGGCCCGGTGGGCAAGGTTTGCGGGTTGGGGTCGCGGTGCAGTTTTTATGGAGGTCCAGGTGGCACCAAGCCCAGGAGTTTGAGGTTGCTATAAGCTGTGAAACCGTGGCACTCTACCCAGGGCAACAGCATGAGGCTCCAGTGTGCAAAAACTGGTTTCACTCTGCCCCTGAGGGTTAAGGCTGTAAGGCAGCTCAGTTTCCGCCTTTAGGCTTCTCAGTCACTAGGTTACTAGCTCCCACCCAATCTTTGCTCTGTGACCCTGAGGGCGGAGCTTGCAGGGGCAGTTCTCTCATAATGGCTCCCTGCGGCCCAAAGCCGAACATTATTAGCTCCGTCCGGCTCAGTGGCTCAGTCTGGGGCCCTAGACAATACCCAAAGTTCTCTGCACTCCTGCTCAAGCTCTCCCCAGGGAAGTTCAACTGAGTACCAAGTCCAAAAACACCAAAACAGTTCACAGATAAGGCCTTTCTGGTTTGCAGTCTCACTGCTGCTTGTACTTATGCCTGCTGGCGGGATTAGGTCAATCGAACACATGCAACCACTTGCCAGTTTTCCACTGTTTTTGTCCTCCTCTTGGGGTCCAGAAGTCCCTTGCTGACTTCTTGTATCCTCAAAGGGATGATTATAGGCAGATCCCACCAGCCAGAGATGCCTGGAGTCTTATCTCCCCAAACTCACCGTGCCCTGTTGCAGGGAAGCTGTTACTCGGCCACCATCTTGGATTGTCTCCAATTTATCTCTAATTTCACAAATACTCTTATTTCCAGCTAATTCAACATAAGAAATTTTTATTTCAAAAGTTCATGCGCGAACACCTTATTTTATTAATTTAAAACTTGTATATATGGATATTTTAAATATTTCTATCTTTTTTCTTTCAAAACATTATGAACTTACTTAATATATTTAATATTCTATGATGATAATTATAGAATTTCTAGTCTTTGAGAGCCTGATTGTGCTGTATGATTTTTCTGCTTTTGCTCACTCATAGTGCTTTGTCTTCATGTATAGTTTATCATTTTTCTCTTACTTCATATATCTAGAAAGTTGATTTGTCAGAAGATGAATTTCTCTAGAGAAAATTTGCCTTTGTTATTGCTAGATTTTAGAGGAAGCAATACATTAAAAATACATAGTGCAAATCCATATATATTAAGATTGGTCTTGTCATGATTTTGAAAATCTCTACTTAACACCAAGTTATCAGTCAAACAATTTTATTTGATGCCTTCTAGGGTTAGTTCTTATGCTTTCTTATTTTTTACATACTTATACTAAATATATAGCCCTTACTTTAACAGCTTTGTAAATGGGCCAGGGAGAGCTGTTCTTTCCTATTATATTTCCTATTTTGGGAAGCCCTGGTCCCAGTCCTTTATGTTTCAAAAACTTAGAGTCTATGAAAACTGAAATTTTATTTTATACAGTGTGAAAAATTATCTCTGTGTTCAAAATTTTCTGTTGTTTTGGTTTCTGCATAGTATATATTTCTGTGGTATTCAACTATCATCTACATTGTTTGGGAGATTTGTCTAGGGAACCATGTAACTCTACTGGAAATCAAAATCTTCCTTTTGTTCATCTTTAAACTAGATTAGCTTATATTTGACTGTTAAGAGTCACAAATATTTTTGCAAGAAATAATATTATTTGTACTGTTCAAAGTAAATTGAGTTCATGTAAAATCTCTCATCAGTATGAGTGAATCTTGATACTTCCACTTGACTGCTTAGCACTTTCATTTGAATCTGGCTTTATATTATTTCCCATTAGATGGGCATACATATACAGACACACTCTACACACACTCACACACACTACACACATACCCTCAAATTCCTCCTTAAAGAGGTTTAAAATTTAATTTTTGTATAGTTTTTAATGCTGCGAAGAATGAACATTCAATGAAAGTATCATTTTATTAGCATAAAATGACATTGGGGATAATTAAAATATTACAGGATTAAATAAAGTATGGTTACATAGATATAATTAAAATGTTTTCAAGGTAATAGAATAAGAACAAAATTCTAGTGGAAAATAAGGAAGTGTTAAGTGAAATGAGTGTTGTAAAGAAGTCTATAGTTGGAAACATCTTAGGAGGTTAATCCATAACACATATGCATGCTTACTATTATTTTTAGATTCTATGATAATCTTGGTAAAGTAAAAAGAAAGTGGAAATATCAGAGACTAATTAATTAAAAATGTATTTAGGTCATTTTTCTATCATGTAGAAATTGAAAATAATTAAGATATTTGTTTTATTTTAAAATATAGAATAAATTTATGTCACCTAACACATTTAGCTATATTCCACAACTAAGATTTACCTCTGTGAATATTTATCATTATGATTTCTCTCTAAATACAGTTAATACTCCATTATTTAATATATATATGTGTGTACATGGTTGTTTTGCTTATTTATTTACTTGTTTATTTTTCTAGGATAAAGCAAATACAAGTATACATGGTCTTTATAGACTTTAGATAACTGCCCGTCCCAATTTGAGAATTGACATTATCTTTTGATGAGTCTTTTTTTGTCAACTATATGACTTGAGTAAATTAAATCCATCAACCCATGCTATCAATTTAAGAGAGCTGACATTGTCTCACAATGTGAAATTTGCTTATCCAAAGTAGAATGTGATGTAAGAAATGATGAGTTTTTAGGTTATTTGTTGACAGAAATGGGACATGGTGGAAATGAATCCAATGCATTCATCTAATAGTGTTCAACTGATGTTTAATCAAATTTGGGTCATCAAAAAATGATACTGAAGTCATTATTAAATGAATTAAATTGACATTTATATGTATACACTGCCCTAAATGTATCTGAAGGGAGACATCATTGGAATACAGAAGTTATTCTTTTAAAACTTCACTATACCCTACTTTCTCACATATGAAAAGCCAAAGTATCAATTGCTTTGCTATAGGATGTGTTCAAAATATAAAAGGAATGCAATAGATACACACAACATTAGGATCGAATTGTTCTCAAATATTTTTTGTGAACCTGATTGACAGTTAAACTAAGCCCTTAGTCATTCCAAACAGAGTCTAATATATATTCTTCTATGTACATTAGAGATGAAAGTCGAGGTAAAAATTAGAATTGCACCATGCTCAAAATCTTTCCCTTGATTTTTAAAGTATTATGTATAAAGTCAAATGTATTATTAACCTTCTTCATTTCTTCACCATTGATTTGAAAAATACAGTAAGTTACTACTGTATGGAGATAATAAGTCTAATTTCATTGTGTATGTGTTATAGTTGCTATCCATTACTAAAGAGCTGTCATTCCTTCTTGGTTGTGTCCTCATGCTCTGATTGTTCATACTTTTGCATTTCTTTTGCTCATTCCTAATCATGTGGAGCAGCTGTCACTCTTATTTTTGCATTTTCTTTTGTTCTGTTGGAACATTTTTTATTCTCCCTTCACTTGTAAGGGAGTGTTGTATCATATATTGGGTGAGTACCTTATGCTTGGCTTGTGGGTGGTCCAGGGTATGGATGGATCCCTTGATTATGGATATCCTTAGTACGGTGGTTTTCTCTGTTGTTAGTTATTTTTAGGATGTAGCAGTGGTGAGCCGTGTGTGCAGGCAGATTCCCTGTCTCTCTTTGATGAGACAGTTTCTTTTTATTTTATTAAATCATAACTGTACATTACTGAATTTATGGGATACAATGTGCTGATTTTAGATACAACTTGGACTGCTTACATCAAACTGGTTAACATAGCCTGCACCTCACTTACTTAATTGCTGTGTAAAGACATTTATACTCTACTCTTCATAAATTTGACATGAATCCTGTCAATATGCACAATAGGTGAGGTCCCACCTATTACCCTCCCTCCACCTGGCCTCCCCCACTTCCCTCCTCTCACCCTCCTCTTCCCTCATTCATTCTAGGCTATGGTTGTGTTTTATCATTCATATGAAAGTGTGAGTGATTACATATCCATTTCATAATAGTACTGAATACATTGGGTACTTTTTCTTCCATTGTCGAGATACTTTACTAAGAAGAATATGTTCCAGCTCCATCTATGTAAACATAAAAGAGGTAAAGTGGGCAGCACCTGTAGCTCAAAGGAGTAGGGCGCTGGTCCCATTTACCAGAGGTGGCAGGTTCAAACCCTGCCCTGGCCAAAAACTGCAAAAAAAAAAAAAAAGGAGGTAAATTGTCCATTTTTTAATGGCTGCATAATATTCCATGGTGTAAACATACCACATTTTCTTTATCCATTCATGCTTTGATTTTTCATATTTCTGCAGTTGTTTTGCTCATTCCTAATCATGTGGGGCAGCAGCTATCATTCTTTATCAGTCATTGAACACTTGGGCGGCTTCCATGACTTGGCAATTATGAATTGGACTGCAATAAACCTTCTGGTGCAGATATCTTTCTTGTAAAATGATTTTTGGTCATCCGGATATATATATCTAGTACAGAAATTGTAGGAACAGCAGGTCTATTTTAATTCCCTAAGCTTTCTCCAAACTTCTTTCCAAAAGGAAGGTATTAGCTTGCATTCCCACCAGCAGTGCAGAAATGTTCCCTTCTCACCACATCCACACCAACATCTATCGTTTTGGGATTTTGTTATGTGGGCTACTCTTGCTGGTATTAGATGATATCTCAGAGTGGTTTTGATTTGCATTCCTCTCATGATTAAAGATGATGAGCATTTTTTCATGTGTCTGTAGGCCATGCGCCTATCTTCTTCAGAGAAACTTCTGTTCAAGTCCCTTGCCCACAATAAAATGGGATGACTTGTTATTTTCTTGCTAATTACTTTTAGCTCTCTGTGGATTCAAGTCATCAAACCTTTGTCAGAAACATAACCTGCAAATATCTTCTCCCATTCTGAGGGCTGTCTGCTTGTTTTACTTACTGTGTTCTTGGCTGTGCAGAAGCTTTTTATTTTTATCAGATCCTAATAAAATATTTTTGGTGTTTCTTCAATTGCCTGGGGGGTCCTCCTCATAAAATATTCTCCCAGGCCAATTTCTTAGAGGGTTTTCCCTGCACTCTCTGCATGTATCTTTATAATTTCATGTCTTAAGTTTAAATCTTTTATCAGTGAGAATAAATTTTTGTTAATGGTGAAATGTGAGGGTCCAGTTTCAGTCTTCTACAAGTCATCCACCAATTCACCCAGCATCATTGGTTAAATAGGACTATCTTTGAAATCCTTTCTTTTTCTCCAGCTCTTTGGTCTTTCTAGCAGTGTGAATTAGATTGGCTTGCCCAGTTTTGGTTGAACACTTTCTATTCAAAAATGTTTTTGATTCCCCCAGCATCTGACTAAAATTGACTTAATTATTTTATATTAAATTTATTTAAATATAATCAAACTTGTATAAAATCTACATTCAGATAAACACATACAAATAGGAACAAGCCTGTTTGTCAGAGGTCATTCTTGCCATCCTTCTCTTTTTCTTAGTTAATATATTTCAAACTCTTCACCCCAAGGAAAAGGTATTGAGCATGGTTCAATTCTATCTTGTACTTAAGAATTTATTTATTTATTTAGACAGAGTCTTTACTTTGTTGCCCTCGGTAGAGTGCCATGGCATCATACCTCATATATGGAACCTCAAACTCAGGCTCAAGCGATACTCTTGCATCAGCCTCTCCAGTAGCTGGGACTACAGGTGTCCAACACAAAGCCCGGCTATTTTTAGAGATGGAGTCTGGCTCTTGTTCAGGCTGGTTTTCAACCTAAGAGCGCAGGCAATCCAACCACTGAGGTTTCCCAGAATGCTAGGAATATGGGTGTGAGCCACATCGCCCAGCTGTACTTAAGAATTTAAAAAAGCTATTTAACTGGTAGTAACTATTAGTTGAGGACACAATTTTCATATGCCAGTAACATCAAAGCAGACTTCCTAATATTACAGAAGCCTTCTGAGGACCCCAGAGGAGGAGCTGAGGTAGCCCCACCCAGGCAGAAAATATGCGTATGGAAGTGATGGCCATCTGAGATCCACAATCTTACCCTTGGAAGTGGCTTTTTCTCTTCTTCCCACTCTCTTTCTCTACAGTCTCCCTTTGGCATCTGCTGGCAGGCAGAGGATCTAACTCCCTGAGCTCCCCCAGGGTTATGCTTGGAGGTGGGCGCTTCCCTGCTCTGGCTTTCCTGCGGGAGGAATGGCTGGCCCATGAATGTGCGGTGGCTGGGACCCATACTACATTCTTTTTTCAGTTCTGCACATAAGGGCTCCCCCATCTCCTAAGATTAGTTAACAAATCTCCCCTCTGTCCCCCCAAGTGACATTATCGAGTCCCAAGGTGCACAGGTACTGTCCTGCAGACCCAACCTTGGCCCTCTGAAGATCATCCCTAACCATGCCAGGGAGAAGCTTGTTGGTCTTGAGTTGACTTCTGGTGCTCCAGCAAGTTTGATGTTCCTCTTCTTTGGGGTGTGCCCTATTCTTATAGAGCAGCCAACCTAGCAGCACCAAGAAGGCCAAATGGTAGGGATCTACAATTGAGCACCTCTTAGTCCTCTGTAGGTCTTTAAGAGGAAAGGGTTGAGTTCCACACTCTTTGGAAGCTCCAACAGAGTGGAAGCAGCAGCTTCTGATAGCACTCAACTGCCTCTCTCATCAGCCATGGGTGGTGGAGGTGAAGAGAGAAAGAGAGTCTAAATGGAGGAAGGCTAACACTCTGTTCATCTCTGTCCCTCTCTCTGGAAGGCAGCCCATCCAGAAAGTCTAGAATCTGGGGTCATGTAGATCCCCTGGAACTCACTGGTCCACTGTGGCTCCTGCAGTCTGGACTAGAGTTGTGTAATGTTTGTCTCATAAGGATAGACAGGCTCTCTAAGAGCTCAGCAGCTTGCTGTCTGTCAGAGATGGGAGGGCGGGCAAATAAACCTCTCCACCTCCCTTTTTTACTGGGTTCCAGACCTCTCTGGGATTGACCTCTGTCAATGTCTTTCTCTTTCTTGTTCTGCTCTGCAGTTTTCCTGTGGAGTATGTTGTAGGTTCTTTCTCTTTGCCCTTGGAGTTACACTTGATCTATGACTTTGTTTTCTTTTTCATCTAAAACTTTTCCTTCTTTCTGAGATGATCTGGCAGTTGGTATTTCTAGTCACCATCTTGCTATGGGAAATTTCTGTGTTATTGTTTTCACTTTTTCATTTCTGAAACTTTGCAAGATATCAGCATCAGTTAAATACGCACATACACATATATACATTGTCCTACTTAATTAAAATTTAATATTAAATTTAAATTGTAATAGGGCTTACAATTATAAAAGATACCGGCTAGGACTGATCACATGTCCTCTTCTCCTTGGAAAAGGTGAAATGCAGCAAAAGGCAAGTTTATTTCAGTAAGTCTTCTTAGTGATTTTTCTTCTTGTTCTCCAGAATCCTTTTTTTTTTTCTTTTTTATCACTATCATTAGCATGTGGCCCCCATGAAGAAGTATCTTGTATTTCTAAATTTTCAGACATTGGCATAATTTTGATTAATGAGTTGATTGTTATTCAATTTCTTCAGGCCTTCCTGAACAAAAGCTTCTGTTCCTTAAATATGGCTCCTTGCTCTTAAGGTTACTATAGAGGCACTTAAATATGACTTTGTACTTGTTCTCAGGTACCTGTACAAATGAGCTTCATAACTGGACATACTGGGCTTCTAATCAGCAATACTTTTTGTTAGATAAGAACATTAGCTATGTGGCTAACATTTATGAAGAATTTTACCATTTTAATCAAATAAATCTACATAATAAAGTTTGTCTTTAGATGTAGCACTATGATCTTTGTTATCATGGAAATAATTTGACTGCATAGTATTCCTAGCTCACATGTCTGACTTCTATTTGTTTGCTCACTCTTATTCTAACACTTTTCATCTTTAATCACTGTATTTAAGAAGGTGAATTCAATGTAATTCTTTATTGCGCTACATACTGTTTCCAGTTTATTTACTATTTTATATGAGTTATAAGCTAGACATTGGTTTATATTTCTTTCTGGTGAAACTAAGATAAATTTAGAGGAAGTTAGTTTAAACTCTTCATGACTGGAATTTGCTCTTCATGACTGGAATTTATTCAAAAAGAAGAGAGAACAAAATTTATTTCTATTCAGATATGCATATGTATTTTCCTGTAAATTCTTGAAAACATTGACTTGAATTTCATTTGGTTTGTAGGTCAAACAAAGGTGCTTTTGGTATTACTTATTTTTCTTGTCCTGCGTGTGCTCACATAATTACTATTTACCAATGAAATGGAATTCAGTAATTGTCACGAATTTTTTCCAAAGTTACACTGGACAGAGACAATATCAATTCATTTATTTTTTCTATCTAAATATTCTTTCTCTCTCTCTCTACACACACACGCACATATTGCTGCAGTGATATTGATCAAGAAACCATGGCATCAACGGCCAAGGTGACCAAACAAACCAGTATTTTCATATAAGTATAGCCAATGAATTTCTCATGGAAATATGACAAGGTGACTTGTTTTAAAAGCAAATTAAATCTAAACAAAGTCTTTCATATTAATTTAGTTATAATCTATCAATTTTCTTTATATTGTCTAATATAATACAGCTTCTATGAAACTATGCTATTGTTTCACACTTCAATTCAAATGTAAAATATTAACTTTCTTGTAAGCAATCACTGATATGGAGAGAACATTGGGGAACATATTGGAAATTAACATAATTATATCAATAGTTCCCTAGTGGTCAAGAGCATTAGTATCAAATTGCATTATGAATATGCAAATCCAGTATTCTTGATTTAGGTCATTTGTCACTGGTATCAGAAGTTGCAAGTCACTTCTGCAGTCTAAAATTTTTAAAGAGCTTCAGATGACTGGTGACTAAATTCTAAAGAACCTTCTGGTTCATTAGCAGCCTATCCAAACTGTGTAAGATCCACTGATAGGCACATTTCTCTTATGTTCCAATTATTTTAAATACCAACTTATTTAAGTACTAACACATTTTCCTTTTCTATTCACGTTATATTTTGGAGTAACAGAAATGTGTTGAATGAAGAATGGTTATGAAATTGATAGCATCAAAAGCAATGATATTTGGATATAATATGAATTCAAAATCAAACTGATATTCTGTTTGCTCACCTAATTCGTGCTTATAGCTGTATATTGGCAGGATCATTGCTTTTTAAAAGTGAGTTCAGGTAATTATTAACTTTCTACTGGGAGTTTAGATATTCAACTTCAGCTGGGTTTATATAGCATGTAAATGCTTGTACAGGCCATAAAATGTAGATAGGTCATAAGTGCACAAATGCTGTTAGTAGATACTATTCCAGGCCATGACAAATAGGTGTGGTTCAATGAGTTGGATATTAGAATGTTACATTGCAGTGTCATTTACCTACTCCAGTAAAGACAAGGGCCACTGTTAACTACATACTAAATATTGTCCTGAATTAGTTCACACCATCTGATTATAAATATGTAAAAGAAATACAATTAAATAAATAAATAAATAAATAAAGCACTTATCTTTTATAAAAGGAAAAAAAAAACAGTGTTGGGCACAAAATAGTTCCAATCAGTAACTTTCCTATTCCATAACTTTGCCACATTACATGACTTCTCCAAGGTTCACTTATAGACTGGTTAGGATAATTAATGGTAATATTTTTGTGAAGCACTGAGCATCAGAATTGGTATATGAAAGAAACCACAAACAAGTGTATTCATTACTGTAAGATTTTATGCCATTTGGAACAAGAAGTATGATTTAGTGCTTTGAAATTACCCCTCTGACTGTATTTTCTATCAATGTTTTTCTCATTCACTTCACTGTAGGGGTACTGGTATCCCCACGTATTGGACATGTCAAGCATGAACTTCCCAAGGGACCTTTTCACTTCTTGCTCTTTCTTGTTTCCCTGTAGTCAGTGGCCCACTTCCTCACTCCTTTCAGACTTTTGTACAAATCAAACTCTAGCAATGAATTCTTTCTGACCACCCCTTATACCTCAGTTAAAATACTTATTAGCCCTGTATAGAATAACTACATTCCCACATCTGGCATTTATAGTCCTCCTATGCTGCTTACATTTTCTTTTCAGTAATTTTCACCATTTATCCTACAATAACTTATTCATTTGTCTATTATCCTTTTTTTCCCACTGCCCCTTTCAACTAAAAGGTAAATACTATGAGAAAAGACAATGATTTTTTTCATTCAATGCCCTGTTCAAAGTACTCACAAAAGTACATGCCAAAAGCAATATATTATTTTTAAAAGAATGATTAATAAATGTGTTTCCAATTTTTAAATGTTAAATATAGTAAAATGTGTTATTTAAAATATGATCTATTTTTTAATCAAAACAATGTGAATATAGATTATTTTGGCTCCAAAGCAGATTTTCATGTTTACATCAATTAACTAAGTTGGATCTGGCCTTAATTTACTATTCTCTTTTTATTACATGGATACAAAATAATCTGTGGGGACTATCCTGTCAATAAACAGCTATCATCTTGTCCCACTTCTGTATAACAATAGCTATTTATCTCTGGTCTTCCACTTGAATCAAAAACAATCTAGATGTTCAGAAAAAAAAATATTTAAATTATCACAACCACAATTCTCACAGTATTTATCAATTACCTACCATGTGTGATGTAGTTCTATTAAGATCTAAAGAGAAAATAAAATTAAAAAACAAATGCACAGTGGCAACTGTGGCTCAAAGGAGTAAGGTGCTGGCCCCATATGCCGGAGGTGGCAGGTTCAAACCCAGCCCCGGCCAAAAACTGCAAAAAAAAAAAAAAAAAGCCATTTCCATGAAGATATTTAATACTTTGATATAAAATGTGCCTAATAACTAAATAAAGAATAGAATGTAATGAGTAAAATAAAAGGAGGTAAAAACACAAACCTGGAGGAGTTAGATCTTACATCTTAGAAAATCTTTTAACTAAGAGCCAAAAATAGTCCTCTGGCCTCAGTAAAATAATACTTCTCTATATAATTAATTATAAAGAAATTCCTACTCACCTTAAGAACGGAAATGTGACCTATATGAATCATAAACGTCCCAATAAAGTCAAGTTTTAAATTTAAAATCGAGCCAAAGCTAGACCTATGGTTTTTTTAAAAACTGTTTACATGAAATATAAATCAAATTATTCACCTTGAGTTTCACAAGCTATGGGAGGATTTTATTGCCAGAGATTGTTTTTGGAACATATGTATTATAGAGCATATTATTAACAAGTTCACTATCTCTCCTCTCTTTTCTTATATTGCCTGTTTCTACTAACTGTATTTATAGGATAAACATATTAGGATTCTCAGTAAGTTAAAGGTAAATGTCAGCTATTCACCAGAGTCATTTCTCTGTTACTGTTGTTAGTTGCATTGTAAAGAAGTCAGTCGCTATATTAAAAGTAGATGCTGGAAGGTCTGCATCACTGAAAATAGCTAGTATACAAGAACAGATTTATCCATTAGGTGACCAATTCACACAGAAACATATAGTTTAAAAATAAATTTAAGAACCTTTAAAATCATTTTCTTTTCTTTTTTCTTTTTATTGTTAGGGATTCATTGAGGGTACAAAAAATTAGGTTACACTGATTGCATTTTTTAGATAAAGTCTCTCATAATTTCAATAGTTAAAACATCAAACGCATATTGAATCATTGTGGTCTTAGTAAATATGACTGATATAAGAAAGTCTTTGAGTTATTTTAATTAGTAATTCCAATCAGATGTTTTCTTCAAACAGCAAAGGATGTCATGTTGCTTTAACTGAAAATGTCAAATGATTTCCAAAATTATTAGTCGTCCTTAAAATAACTTAGATTTGTTTGTTTATTCTTCAAAGTGAAAGTGTCATCTAAATTAATATTCATAAATATATAATTAAGGATATTTGTTATAAATAAAGATATTCTTAAAGAGATATGTGTAAAATCAATCTTGATAATAAGACATTTCCAACCATTTACATTTTTACTTGCTTTTTAAACTCTGTCATCATATATTCCCCTCTTTAGATCAACTGCATCAGTTATTAACTGATAATAGCCTTTTGTTCTCCCAGTATAAGGCTAACATATACTTATCCCCAACCACCATTTTTTAAAGCATAATATTACCTAGAATTTATTAATGAAAGTTTATATTGAAGATTTTTGTTCAAAATAAAAGATTGATGCGTTATGAGAAGCTCTTGCCTAATTCCGTATTCAAAAATAAGGACTTCTCACCTAACTAGTAGGAAACAATTCCTATGTCATGCAATTACTTCAATTGCCTCTAACACATGCTTTAGCAACATCATACACCACACGTGTTGCTATTAATTATTTTATTGTATTAATGTGATTTCACAATATAAATTCTTGGCAATCTTGTCTTTGCTTCAATTGCTTTGACATTTATTTATCTAGGACTTTGTAGATTTTCTTTGAAGGTTTTTGCTAGAGGATAAAAATCAGGTAATATATAAGATGCCGTCCCCTCTCTCAGTGATCCTCAAGATCAACACACAGATATCCTCTCTGTTCCCTAAAGAGCCAGTGTCTTACACAACTCACTTCCAAGAATGTCCTTTGATTGAATCCTATTACTTTTTTCCACATTTCTATCCTTTGATACTAGGACATATCTTCACTTGGGTCTTTTTTGATCATTTTGTTGAAATGAACTCAATCTTCCACACCTGATCACATTTTTTTTTTTTTATTATTGTTAAATCATAGCTGTGTACATAAGTGCAATCAAGGGGTACAATGTGCTGGTTTCATATACAATCTGAAATATTCTCATCAAACTGTTCAATGTAGCCTTCATGGCATTTTCTTAGAAAAGTATCTCAGGAATGGAAGAAAAAGTATCCAATGTACTCAAATGTACTCAGCCCTACTATGAAGCTAAATTATAGCTTTCACCTGAAGGCTATAACCCAACTGTAGCACAAGACTATGAGGAAAGGGCCAAGGAAGGGGACGGGAGGGGGGAGGTTATGGTGGAAGGAGGGTAATGGGTGGGGCCACACCTACGGTGCATCTTAGAATGGGTATAGGCGAAACTTAACTAATCACATATTTTATCATATACTACCTTATTTACTTTTTTCAAGGTGCTTCTCACAATCTGCGATAATCTTTATTCACTTAACCTTTACTTCTCTAAAAGAGTTTATTTGCAGAAAGAGATGGAGAACTCTTCCTCTTGAAAGTGAACCTCATTAGAGATCATTCACTTCTTGTCATTGTGCTTTCTTCCTTAAAACCAGTATCTGCACTTAATGCATATTTTTAAATAAATACATGCACACGATAATTAGTATGAAGAAAAACAAACTCAAGTTATTCTGAAGAGGAAAGCTTTCTAGATTTGATAATATCTAAGAGCTTGTTCTAGACAGAGCAGTGGTTCTCAACCTTCCTGATGCTGTGGCCCTTTAATACAGTTCCTGTGGGTCGCAACCCACAGGTTGAGAACTGCTGTTCTAGACAGAAATCAAACATTTCCAGGTGAATGAAAATCATTTGTCTCTTTACATAAGTAAGGAAGAGCCCCTATCAGTTAGTGGCAGTTCATTTGTTTTCTATCATTAATACATGAGGCTTTTAAGGATTTATCTACACAGTCCAAATAAATTATTTGGACCAGAAGACTCAATTCTTTGTAGTTGTTGGGGAAAAAACAAAACAAAACAAAACAAACAAAAAAACACTCAACTGCAAATTTAAAAGTTTGTCATTTCTTACTTAAACTATTTAAAAATTTTTGTTGTGCTACACCATTAACTATCAGTCATGAAATTATTATTATTATTTTTAAAGTGACATAAGTCTAGCGTAAGTAACTTGCTGCATATTTCTGTTGTGACATTACTCTTTATGGGGAAGAAAAATCTCCTTAAGTAACATTGTCTTCTCTGCTTCCATCTGATATATTGAGTGGGAAATGTCATTGGGTTTTCCTGCCAAATCTAACTCCTGGCAAGTGATATATGTCAGGTTGAATAGAAAACATACCAGTTACCAGTACAGTCTAATATTAACCCAAGGTTCAGGAAAGCAGCTTAGAATAGCAGTGATAGGCAACAGAGTTTCCCTGGTGAAATCTGTATCTTATTCTATCTCACTATCATTGCTACTAAACCTGCTGGTGAAAACAACAGCAGAATCTGTAATCTACTGCCACATTCTGCCAGTAATAAGATGGTTATACAACCTGCAGTTTTCTCATCTTAAAAAGTACAACAGAAGAAAAATGCTACATCTTTTAGACTTCTCACTGAAGATTATATCTCTATGTTTATGTTAATCTCTGTTTACTAAGCTATCCCAATATAACAGCAATATCAACTTTTATTGTGACTGCAAGGCAACATTTGGTATCATAACATACACCATTCATGGTTAGGTATTTTATACCTTAAAAATATTTCTTTCGTGAACATGTTTTCATTGAGAGCTAAGTTTAACTGAGATTATTATAACGTGTCAGGAAATGTTACTGTGTGTCCACATTCTGAGGATGCACATGAAGTGAAAGCACAACAAGAATCTTCTACTGGAGAGAAAATTCCTCCATTCCCATAAAATCCAGCCAGTGTTCCCATGGATTGCGTATTTCCATTGAACCGTGAAGCTATCATGGTAGGGATGCACCTTTGGCTTCCAAAGATGAAGATGTACCTCCCAGCTTGGCACACAGACCTACAAATTCAGGAGCCACATTTACTGTAAACAGTCAGACCTCTGTGACTAGTGATTGAATTTTCCCCAGCACCCACTTCTTTGAAAAAGGAAAGAATTAGAAAGTCCATGAAATTGGGCACTTTTTCCAGGAAAAAAATATGTGTTTTCACTTGACAAGATTTTCATTCATGTTTGATTATCAGAGGTAATCTAATAATGAAAATTGTTAACTAGGAATAGAATCAGACAACATTTAAAGCCTGTGAAGACAGATTTTTTTCAGTGCCATTGCAATCAGAGAAAGAGATTTAACTATAGAACTGGATTCAATTCTGACTATAACAAGTGAACATATGTAGCCAAAGAGCAGGGTCAGCAGCAGAATATTACTAAGAGGAGGTATCATGGGTATGAAGATTCTTGCTAAACTGATTTAACTGGTTTCTTGCAAAAAGAAAGCCAAAGTGAGTCAGATATCAAGGGCAGAGGATGAAGAACTTGAACAGATTTCCAAGAAGATCAAATATCAAGGGTATCACGGTGGGTGTCTTAATATACTCACATAGCAGGATTCTTTCTAAAGCTGGGCTAGGCAAGCCAAGGCCATGGCCCACAGATGAGTGCCAGTAGGAAAAAGAGTCCACCCAAATACACTCATCTCTCAAAGTTAACATGACTGAACTGGAACAGCTTTTTCTCTCCCGAATATGATTTTTTTCCCCAGCATTTCATCTTATTAAAGGACATGGCTGTCCATATACAAATCTCTGAAGTCTGACCCAAGAAGGAATCCTGTTAGTTCTACTCCACATATCTGTATTTTCACCCTGCTCTCTTTAATGAAATAGTACATCTGACATGATCTTATGCAATTTCATTCCAGCCTGCCCTCCAACATCTATTCCTATCACTCTCTTCCTCACATTCTCTGAACATGCAACCTCCTTAACATATTTACGAAAATCCCCACCTGAAACCATGGATTTGGATTTGTTCATTTCTTTTATCAACTCTATTGGGTTTTGCTTCATACATTTTGCAGATTTATTTTTTGATGTGTACACTTTTATGTCTTCCTGCTGGATTGAATTTTTATCATTCTGTATTGTCCCTTTTTGTCTCTAGTGATTTTTACTGATCTAAAGTCTAATGCACCAGATATTAAATCTAACTAATTTTGTATTTTTAATTATAATTTAGTGGGCGGTGCCTGTGGCTCAGTGAGCAGGGCGCCGGCCCCATATACCGAGGGTGGTGGGTTCAAACCCGGCCCTGGCCAAACTGCAACCAAAAAATAGCCGGGCGTTGTGGCGGGCGCCTGTGATCCCAGCTACTCAGGAGGCTGAGGCAAGAGAATTGCTTAAGCCCAGGAGTTGGAGGTTGCTGTGAGCTGTGTCAGGCCACGGCACTCTACTGAGGGCCATAAAGTGAGACTCTGTCTCTCCAAAAAAAAAAAAAAAAAAAAAAAAAAAATATATATATATATATATATAATTTAGTTGTGAATCTTTATTTCATTCTTTCACTTTCAATCTACTACTGTCAATTAAATTGAAGTGAGAGTAATCTAAACTGTACGTAGATTCATTTTTAAATCCAATATCTGAATTTTGATTGGAATATTGGGATAATTTACACTTAAAGTAATTGTTGACATTCTAGAGCTTATTTTTCATTTTCTATACAGTTCTCTCTTCTTCTTTTCTGGCCTTCCTGTTATTTTACTTGAAATTTTTTTTAAGATTTTGATACTTGAATTTCGTCTTCAGTAGGTCCTAGGTCTCAGTGATTAGAAGAATGAATCCACGGACCATAGATCAGTAGTAAGACAGGATTTATTTATAGAAAAGAATACAGAAACACCAGAGCTCCCAGCAGAGAGAAACCAAGTCAGAAAAAAAGCACTCTCTCTGCCTCTCTCTCTCTGTCTCTTTCTGTGCTCATTTTTTGGGGGTATGTATAGTCACATAGGGTCCTCTCTAGTTACATATATTGGGACTGGGTAGCAAATGAATGACTATTATCCCTTTCATTCCCAGGCCTAGGAAACTTACATGAAATTGACCAGGCCTAGGAAATGGGGGGGTTCCCTGTTCAGCTACAAGTGAAAGGGAAGGGAAAACCTAAGGTGCTGGTGTCTCCCCAGCAGTTGTCTGGCCCCTCTGGATACTGGAGCCTCCCACGGGGGGTCCTCCCTGCCTACCCTCCAGCCCACTGGTTCCTCTGCCGGCTGCCATCACACCAACATCACCAAGGCAAAGGCAGCAGGTCCGCCCCTCAGCTCCCCTAAGTTGGCTGGGGTTCCACCTGTCCTGTGTCAATTTCATCTGAGTTATTTATTATATTTTTGAGTGTTCTATTTGTATTGTTTTGTTGTAGTAAAAGGTATGACCATAGCTTATGTAACGTTGCGGGCTACGGGTATCTATATTTTACCATTTCAGGTGAAATTTGGGAACTTCATTTCCATTTCTGTCTCTTTTACCTTCCTCAATATGATATTATTAACTTGAGAATTAGTGTTATAATTTTTTTTTCAATCATCAAATTTGATATATAAAAGTCTTGAGAGAAAGGATAGGCTCTTGTATGTACCAGCTTTGCTGCTTTTCTCGTTGTTCTTCCGTCCTGGTATTCCAAGATTCTTTCTTTTGTCATATCCTTTCTCTTTGGCCAGTCTTGAGTACAGACCTTCTATCATTAAATTATATTAGCTTCCCTACAGCTGAGAATGCTGTTTTGTCACCTTTACTGCTAAGTAGGATGCAGTGGTTCACACCTGCAATCTCCACATTTGGAGGTGGGAAACTTGAGACCAAGAGTTCAGGACCAGCCGGGGTAACATACTGAGACCCTATCTGTACAAAATGGGTTTTTTTAAAACTTACCTGACCATGATGTTACATATCTTAAATCTTAGCTACTTTAAGGCTGAGGCAGGAAGATTCCTTAAGCCCAGCAGTTTGAGGCTACAATAAGCTGTGATTATGCCATTGCACACCAGCCTGGACAACACAGCAAAAATCTATGTCTCGAAAAACCCCTAAAATTTAAAGTATACATGACTTTGTGACTTTCAGTATATTCAAACAAGTGTGTATTCATTATATTAAGCAATAAAGTATTTTTTTAATACTCAAAGCAGCCTTGCACCGGTCAATAATCACCCCCTAAATTCCTGCCCCCCACAACACTGGGCAACTACTTACCTGCTTTTGGCTTATATAGATTCACACATTCTGACCATTTTATATAAGTGAGATCCTATAAAAGGTGATTCCTTTCTTTTTTCAATTAGATTAATTAAAATTCAGAGATTTTTAAGACTTCATGATGGAGCATGTATTGGTGCTTCATTTTTGGTGCAGAAATTAAAAATGAAAATATTTTTATAATATTCTTACTGTATGGATATTTATTTCTATTTATACTTTTATTTCTAGGTAGAGATTTTCAGTTTTTGTTTTAGAGAATTTTTAATTAATCTTTGAAAATTTTTTATTGTTGGGGATTCATTGAGGGTACACAGAACCAAGTTACATTGATTGCCTTTGTTAGATAAGGACCCTCTTATAATTGCATCCAGTGAGGAAGACTTCTGTCGCAATCGCAACAAACAACAAAATAAACAAATGGGACTTAATGAAACTGAAAAGTTTCTGTACAGCTAAAGCAACAACAACTAAAGCAAACAGACAACCTACACATTGGGAAAGGATACTTGCATATTTTGATTTAGACAAAAGCTTAATAATAGAATCCACAGAGAATTCAAATTAATAAACATAAAAAGAGCCAAGAATCCCTTAGATCACTGGGCAAGAGAGATGAATAGAACCTTCTCTAAAGAAGACAGACGAATGGCTAACAAACGTATGAAAAAAATGCTTATGTCCCTAACCATTAAATAAATCAAAGCACCCGTAAGTAAATGGATGCAAATCAAAATCATCCTGAGATATCATCTAACCCCAGTGAGAATGGCCTTCATCACAAACTCTGAAATGTCTTAATGATGGACATAGCATTCTTGTCAGATATTTCTAACATCTGATCCATGTGAACATTAGGGTCAGGCTTTTCTCATTCAAGTTGTAATGTCTTTGGATCTTTTTATGATTGTGACTGTAATTGTATCCTGGCCATTTTGTCTGTTAGGTTAGGACACTTTGTGTCCTACTTAAATCTTTTATTTTAATAGGTATTCACCCTGTTTAAATTTAGCGCAAGATCTTGCCCTTACTCTGCTAAGTGTGATTCCAAGGACAGCTAAAATTATAGATGCTGTTCTTGGGCTTATTTGATGGCATAGGGTTTCCACTGGTCCCTGCTGGTGATGTTTGGCTTTGGGAACAGGCCACTGGGTGTCTCCTGGGGATAGAGAGGAGCTCCATTCTGTAGAGTTGTCTTGTGCCCAGATGCCTCTTTCCAGTTGTGCTTATCTGGATCGGTGTCTTCTGGTGTGAGTAATCTCAGGTCAACCAAGAGGAAAAGTGTTCTTAGAATGAGACCCCTTGCTATGATGTGATCCTCTCTGTGTCCCTTGCCTCCCCTTTGCTAGGGTCTCTGGACAGCAAAGGGTAATCTCAAGCAGATCTTTGTGAAAGTCTTTGTCCTGCGGAAAAAGAAAATGCTTCCCTTGGAGTATACTGTTTTGGGAGCTCTGATCAATCCCTTTGGCTAGTCCATGAGGTTTGGAACTGTGTCAGAGGTCTCCTTTGTTTGCCTCTTGCATTATTTCCAGGGTCTATAGTTATACCCAGAAGGCAGTAGCAGGGAGTCTAGACTGGAAGTTCCCTTAAGTGTGCTTTTATTTATTTTATCGTCTTACTTCCACACACATACAGCAAGATGAAAGACATACAAATACAGCAAAGAGAATAATTTTCAATTTCTTTGCTTACTTGGTCTCTCAGGTCGGTCTTATGAAAGCAGCAAATATTTTTTTCATAATAAGTTAATTGGATAAATTAATTTACAAATAAATTAACAAGTGACTTCTCTCCGTATTTGGCTCATGGACTTGCATTCATACAATTTCGACATCCCAGAGTAAAAAGCACAAAATAGCGTATATAGTGTTAGAGATTTCAGCCCGCAGTGCTCCCCAACCTTTTTGGCATCAGAGGCTACTTTCATGGAATATAATTTTTCCACAGACAAGGTAGGGGATTAGTGGGTGGTGGGCAGAGCACAAGCAGTAAATGAGAAGTGGGCAGTGGGGCTGGGGCCTGTAAATAGAGATGGAGCCGCTTTGCTCCATCACCTGTGTAGCCTGGTTCCTAAGTTTTGTGGAAGACAATTTTCCATGGAAGAAAATTTTCCTCTGAGGTCAGGCTTCCAACAGGCAATGTGCTGGTATCTGTCCATGGTGGAGGGGAAGAGTGATGAGAAGCACAGATTTAAGGAACAAGGATTTCTATCAGTAATACTATCTCTTTTGACACACCACTTTTTGAATACATAGAGTACTATTTATGGTTTTTGTAGGTGTGCCTTAGTACGAGGATCTTTGTTTAAAAAGTACAGACGTGAACTCATTTTAGCTCACTCTAAAATTTTAAATCTTAACTCACTGGCAGTTCAGGTAAAACAAGCACATAGGTAACATGGCCCTATTGACAAATCTGTTCTACTTATGTATGTTATCCTAAGATATCTAGCGTGGTGTTGAGGTCAGTCCTTCTTTATATCCCTGCCTCTGAAAATAAGGACTTTCATGTCCTCACCTTTTCTTTTTGATCAATATTAAAATGTTTTCTTGTATAAATGTCACTTTATTTAGGCTCTGATAAACAAGTTAGGTCACTTTAAAGTAGATAATGTTGAAAAAAAAATAAAGGCATCTTTCTTTCTGTTCAAATGAAATAAGTCTCAGCCTGATTAAGCACTAAAGAAGAAATACGGTTTGAATTTGAATTGACATCTTTTTAAAGAGTTCACCATCTCAGTTCATTGACCACCAGGAGAAGAAATAAATGTGGAAACAGATTATTAAAATATTTTATAAACATTTTGAAATATTGTAATGAATATTTTGTAAATAAAGGTACATTTAGCTATAATTTTCCATTTTCCTCAGGTATGGATGGATGACCTTCAGTACACCTGGTATAATAAATATGAAATGGTGATGAACACGTTAATTGGCAGTGATGATTTATAATGCATACATATAATATATCAAAATTTAAAGCTGTACACCTTAAATATGTATATGTATATATAATTTTTCCCACATCAATGATATCTCAATAACTGTTGTGGAAAATACTAAAGTCATGTAATTGGTGTCCAAAAACATATATGTGCATCTTTCATCTTAAGAAGTCTATGAAGCATATTGATATTTTCAGCAAAAAAACAGGGAAAATTAAAAAAAACAAAACCACTTTGGAGGGCAGACATTGCAATTACAAGGTAGAAATGATGTCTTAAAGTGTTTATTTCTAGCACTAGCACTGTAATTTATTAATGGTACAAGAAGTACAAAAATGATATAATTTTCCTTTTTGTCAAGAAACGTGCCTGCATCTTGTAGCAAGGGTCCTGGAGTGCAGCATAAGACACAGCCTCCCTGCCTCAATTCTTACTCTCTGCCGGTGTTCAATGGCTGACCGTTAACTAATATATGTTTTGAATTTAGAAAGCTTAACTTGAGAGATTTTAGATGACCACAGATTGTCCAACTGTATCTGTCCAACTGTCCCACGTTGAGAACTCTCCTTAATCCCCCTCTTATCTAACTATGTTGCATGTACTAAAACCAGATTGTATCTGTTAGATTATCATACTATAGACCAATGTCATGATATCATACTATAAGACCAATGTCATGAAACCGTAAGTGTAAAAGCCAAGTAATGTGTTATGTTAGATAAAGCCAGAGTTGAGGCTCAGGTTCTTTTTTTATTTGTAACCATGCTACCAGTGAAATATACAATGTGAAAGTGATTCAAGGCAATTGGATGAAACTTGAAAGACCTAATTTGCAAGTAAACATTTAAAAAAAATACATAATTTCTGGGGAAAGATCTTTAACTACATAAAATATGAGTATTTTGAGATATCCAAAATCACTAGATTCATATTCTCTATACTAATTGATTTTGTCTAGTGCCACATAATAAACATGTGGTACTTCGAAGGCTGCAGGTTAGGGTACATTTTTAATTCTCTAACAGGCCTACTAAAATGTGAACAGATGGTAAACACAAATCTTGAAAAATGGCATTATGAGAAATAAATAAGTAGAAAAATATTTGTGTTAAACATGGTTAGAAATTGAATCCATTATGCCACTTTTCTAAATAGTTCATGAGGACATTTACAGTTTAAAAATTTGTTCTGATTTTATACAAACACTTTTTAAAAAATGAACATGTATTTATAGGGAGATATTGGTAACTGGTAGATGGAATAGGCACAATAATACTAAAAATGACCATTTAACAAAAATAATCCCCACTAATTGTATCTGTCACTCTCTCTATTTTTTTTTTTTTTTTTTTTTGTAGATACAGAGTCTCACTTTACCGCCCCCAGTAGAGTGCCATGATGTTACAGGACTCACAGCAACCTCCAGCTCTTGGGCTTCTGCGATTCTCCTGCCTCAACCTCAGGAGTAGCTGGGACTACAGGCGCCCGCCACAATGCCTGGCTATTTTTTTTGTTGCAGTTCGGCCAGGGCTGGGTTTGAACCCGCCACCCTCGGTATATGGGGCCGGTGCCCTACTCACTGAGCCACAGGTGCCACCATCTATTTTTTTTTTTTAAGCTGTCTGTTGCCTAAAAGTAACAACAAAAGTATTTCTTCTCAATATCATTTGTGGAGCCAAAGATGACCAATTTTTATGAATACGCATTCTATTGGTCCATTTGTGTTAACTCTGTCATTGTTTTGCTAATAAGAACTAATAGAATGGACATAGGAGTGCAACTGATCAGCCTCTTCCAAATCTTCATGACTTCTGTAAACAGCAGTAGATTACTCTTGCTTTAGATGGCAGGTCTCCCACTATGCACCTACTGCAGCCAGGACAAAATAGCTATAAAGGTGTTGTTTTAAATAGAAAGAAAGCAGTCATTTTGCAAGCAATGTCTTCCCTCCAAAGTGTTTTTTTTTTTTTCTTTAATGAAACAAGGGTAAATTAAAACAAGAGTAATAGAATGAAAGAAGGGTGAATATTGTACTATTTAGATCTTTAATAGTGAAAGATGATAGTATATAAAGCCTCTACTGGGAATGCAACTTGCATTTTTATAAATATCAATTTCTGACTCTGATCTTGCAGTAACTAGTAAATGGACCCAGTTAAATAAACTGGGTATGGATTATTTCATAATCCCCCTCTTTATAATTTCACTTTAATAAGATATTGCAGGTAGAATGGAAGAGAAATAGAGAATGGTTATATGAAAAAGATGCTTTTAAAATGATTTAGGCATTGGTTTCTTTGTGGGGGTTCAACTGTCAGTTATTATAATACCTTGTTTTGTTTTGGAAAGTTCATGTTTTCAAAAGTTTTCTAGAGTAGTTGTCTACAGATCTTGTGTAAAAGTAACAGCAAGACCTAATCATATGGAACATTTATCAGTTCATTGTGCATAACATGTTGAGCGATGGCCAGGCGCAGTGGCTCACACCTGTAATCCTGGAGCTCTGGGAGGCTGAGACAAGTCAATTGCCTGAGGTCAGGAGTTTTAGACCAGCCTGAGCAAGAATGAGACCCACCTCTACTAAAAGTAGAAAAAAATAGCCAGGCATTGCAGTAGGTGCCTGTAGTCCCGGCCACTTGGAAGGCTGAGGCAAAAGGATTTCTTGATCCTAAGAGTTTGAGGTTGCTCTGAACTATGACACCATGGCATCCTACCCAGGGTATCAGAGTATTTAAAAAAAAATGTAAGTGCTAACTACTAAGCTTCTGAAATGTATTTTAAATTTTGTGTCAAAAATCAAGATGGGGTCATAATTCTTTGAAAGTTCACTTAGCATTACCAGGCAAAGACTGGAAGTGCTGTATGTGATTAAGATGAGTACTGCTGCCCACCTTTGGCCATTCAGGTTACTTTCTGAGGCTTATAACACAGTCAAAATTCATCACTTAAGGATACCATCCCTCCACGATGGGCAATACCCAACTTCATTTTAAATATTCTCAAGAATCTCAGGATCCTTGAAGATTGTTGGAGATTTAATTTATGGTAAGAAAACTGAAGACCACAAAATTGGAAAAAAATAATGTATCTTCCCATTAGCTGATTGTAGAACTTAAAAGGAGATCACATACTCAGCCAACTTCTATCTTAAAATTCTTTATGTGATTGAAAGTCAAGACTTGTAAAAATGTAGACTTCCACCGGAAAGCAAATCGTGTATGTTTTTGGGAATGGGTAGTGGATCCTGTGCTATACTCCAAATTCTGGGAGAGTGCCTGAAATAGAGATACTTAATAAATATTGATTCAGTGACTATACAGAGTTTGATATTATAGGTAAGAATTTGTGTGTGCGTGTGGGGGGTGTGTGTGTGAAAATTGAAGTTTGTGTATTTAAAGATCAGTGAGTTTAATTTTGTGTTTTTCTTTTTATATAGTGGCAATTCCTACATAGCTGTTCTGAAAGAGCCTTAAACATGTAAGTATCAATGAATGAAATTATAGCCTTGCAGATATCCATAAGAACAACAAAATAGCTAAATATTGAAATATCTGGTAAAATGTTATTTATTGCTAAAAGAGAAAATTCTTGGAAAACAAATTTGAGCAAGAATACAGGAACTAGAAGGGTTCTCAACAGGAGCAGGGTGGCATTGCTATCTAAAATAAACTAAATGTTGCAATTACAGTCTCTCAGCATGCATTTATATGTATAAGATGAACATTTATCATTAACATTATCAGCAGGTCTTTTTCTTAAACTATTTAATTAGTAACACTGTGAAGCAAATTCATCTATTTTACTTCATAGAATGTGTAAATTAGCAATTATAAAGCAGTCATGGAAATGAAGTATTGTGTTTCATCAAACCAATTAAGTCCAATCTTAAGGTTTTTGGCTAATTTGCTTAACTGCCTTACAATCATTTATTCTCTCCCTTGTATACAACACCCAAACCATTTATTTCTCATATATATATGTGTGTGTGTGTGTGTGTATATATATATATATATATATATATATATATATATATATATATATATATATAATGAAAAAACTTAACTACTGGTCTTGGAAAGACAGAGATTAAATAATCAATTAAATAATAGGTATATAAATGTTTTAATATTGGTAGTTAGTTAAACAGGTTATTTGTAGTAAATTCTAACATTACTTACTTGGTTATTTAGACAATAATAATGGGAAGCTTTTTCACATCTAATTTTGGAACTCCAAATAATAGAAATTTAGTGACAATCATCTAAGCTTGGAGATTTCCAAAATTTAATTAAGATTTAAAATAAACTTTATAAAGCAAATGTAGGAATATTAAGAATATTTTGCTAAATATATAAAATCAAAACATAACACATTACAAAATATTCTGGTAAATTTATTTTAAAATTCTTAAAAATGTTTTAAATTATGTAATTCATTTCTTCTAACAATAGAATGTATGCAATATATGCAAGTCCATATATTTTCCTTAGATAAAAATATTAAAGAATTTAAAGAATAAGCCTGTTTTACATATTTTTCTGTGGCTTACAAGGAAATTTAACAATCGATTCAGTTTTCTTCCAGCTGTAAAACAGAAAATGTGTATCTGGGGTACATAAATCTCCTGTATTTTTTCCATTCAATTTCTGTTGTTCTACTGTTATTGATTCCAATGTGTCAAGCTGTGTCAAGACAATGGAAATAAACACTATGCTGGGACTGCCAAATTCATTTCACACAACAGTAATCACCATAATCAAAACAATATACAATTATCCATGAGAATAAGGACAATTTCATGAATCAGAGTCCCAAAGAAATCAGTTTCAGTCTATCAAAAATGAGAACGAATGTTTTCAAAGATGTAATTATTAATTTTGATTTTGATTTTGTTCCCATGAGCATCTGTTATGTGAGAATACATATTCTTTTACAATTTTGGCTTTTTAAAAAAACTAGCATATAGTTATATCTTTTCAGTCTAGAAATTGGGGAGAATTAACTACAATAAGTATAACAAGGAAAAAGTTTGTCAAAGTCTCTGGATTAAACTGAATTTTCAAGAAACCACCTGTGAAGCAGATTCTACTCTATCCAGTAGAAGAATTAAGAACTTCTCATTTTCAGTATCTTCCATATAATACTCTGCTAGCAAATTAGGTCAATGGTGTTTTCAATTTTTGAAAAATTTGAAGAGTTGAAACTCAGGTAAATCTAATTTACATCCAGCATATACATTTCTCTTCAGAGTTTCTCCCTTGCATTTCCATTTTCTCCTCCTTCATTTACATTCATCATAAATTCTCTTTCCTTTTCATTCTTCATGAGCCTCAGAGTCATTGTGTAATACTACACCCTATTGTAGCTCACATCAGGCTTTCTAATGTCACAGAATCTTCCCATTACTCTTCCATTCATTTGAAAATGTACATTTCAGAGGTCCTGTATTTACAACAAGCTATGGAATCCTGATGTATTAAATCTAAGACAATTTAACATAACACAGTGGGCAAATTAAAAAACAATGTTAAAATATAGACTAAATAGACTACAGGGACCAGTTGACAAATGTATGAGAGAAATAAATATAAACCACTTGATTATGTTAATAATACACATTCTGTTTGTGGAACATTCTCTTTAACAATATTAAAAAAACCAAATGTACTTAAAAAGAGATTAACATAATTAATTACTTTAAAATAAAACCTCTTTTCTGGTATATCATGTAATATATAAAGTTCAAAGTTTAGTGGTGGACTGAGAAGATAAATTAGCAAAGTTTGCAATACAGAAAATAAATAAAATTATTCATGTATCAATGTTGTCCATAAAGTTTGTGTGCAATTTATTATGTTAAACTGTCTTAAGTTGCACACAAGCTTTATGGACACCCTTTATAATCAATACAAATGTTAGTAAATTGAAATCTAGATATGTAAGCTACCACAAATTTAAAAGTCTAATACATAGAACAGAGGGAAAAGGTAGATAATAGTGAGAAAAGGACCTTCATAGAAAAAGCAAGGGAATAGTGAATTAATATCAAAAGGCATTAGCCTGACTATTAATCAGAGAAAAGTATAATAAATTACTTAATTTTAATGGAATAAACTTGATAACAAAGAAAAGTTGAACAAAAAGCTAAAGCCAGTAGGTTTGTGAAGAAAAACTCATACACTGTGGGTGAGAATGTAAATAATTCAATGTTTGTATGACATTTTTATGTATACTGTGTATAGACTTTTAAGTGCACAGTAGCATGACGTCTAAAAAATGTACCTACCTTAGTTAAAAAATGCTGCTCAAAATGCTAATGACCCAAGTAGGTGCTATTCAACCTTTTTCCTCTCTGCTGCACTTTGGAAGAAGAGTTGTCTGGCCACACATTAAATACACAAATACTCACAAAAGCTAATGATGAATAAAAAAAAGATCTGTTCATAATTTTTGTGATATTCAACACCACAAATAAGCAAAACAATCCTCACACAATCTACATGTGGTCCATGAGTCACAGGGTGGACACCCAAGAGTCACGAATTTTTTTTCTGGACAAATGTCTTCCATCAACATTGATGGGTGCTGGGTGCTGTGAGTGGTGATTGCTGAAGGTTGGGAGGGCTACAGAAATTTCTTAAAACAACAATGAAGTTTGCCACATTGCTTAACTGACCCTTCCTTTCACATAAGAGTTCTCTGTAGCATTCAATGCTTTTTGACAGCGTTTTACCCACAGAAGAATTTCTTTCCAAATGGGAGCCAATACTCTCAAACTCTGCCAGTTTTTATTTAATCAATTAAAGTCACATACGCATATTAACAGTATTTTAAACCCTTTGTTGTCATTTCAACAGTCTTCAGAGAATATTAACTAGCACTAGATTACGTATCAAGAAATCACATTTTTTTGGCTCATCCATAATAAATAACTCCTCATCAGTCCTAGTTTTCCCTGATTGTAAAAATCCAATGACATCTTCAGGTTCCATTTCTAATAAGCTCATTATTTCCACCTGATCTGCAATTATTTCCCCCTTGAAGTTTTGAACCATTTAGTGTCATTCATGATGTTTGGAATAAACTTCTTCCATACTGCCGTTAATTTTGATACTTTGATGTCCTCCCATAAATTACTAGTATTCTTAATGACAACTAGAATGGTGAAGCATTTCTGGAAGATTTTCAACTTACTTTGTCTAGTTAAATCACAGCAATCACTATTTATGGCAACTATAGCTTTATGAAATCTATTCCTTAAATAAGTTAGAATTACTCTTTGATACATGGGTTATAAAGTGAAATTGTATTAGCAAGGATGAAAATGTTAATTGCCTTATACAATGTCCTCAGAGATCTTACTTTGTTAATGAGCAGTAATAGTTTGAAAAGAATCTTTTCCTTTGAGCAGTAAATCTCAAATTTGGACTTAAAAAATTCAGTAAACCATGCTGTAAACAGATTTGCTGCCATTCAGGCTTTGCTGTTCAATTTATGGAACACAGGCAGAGTAGATGTGTCACCATTATTAAGGGCCCTACAATTTTCAGAATAGTAAATAAATATTGGCTTCTACTTAATGTCACTGGCTTCATTTGCCCCTACCGAGAGAATCAGCTCACCCTTTGAAGCTTTGAAACCAGGCAACAAAAGTCTTAGATGGTATCTTCTACTGATAGAATGCTGCTTTGTCTACATTGGATTTTTTTTTCTTTTCTTTTCTTTTTTTTTTTTTCAGTATGGCCACCTCCTTTAATTAGCTTAGCTAGATCTAGATAACTTGCTACAGTTTCACCACTAGTACTTGTCTCTCCTTATAATTTTCTGGTGTGGAGATGGCTTTACCTAAGCTCACAAACCAACCTCAGCTGACTGCAAACTTTTCTTTTGCAGCTTCCTCATTTCTCTCAGCCTTAATGGAATTGAAAAGAGCTAATGCTTTCTAATGGATTAGACTTTGGTTTAGGAGTGTTATGATAGGTTTGATGTAGAGCACAATAATTTCTCCATATCAGCAATAATACTACTCAACTTTCTTAGAATTTGTATATTTACTATAGTAGCACTTACTGGTTTCTTCTAGAACTTTTTTTGCATTCACAACTTGGGTAAATGTCTGACGTAAGAGGCTTTGCTTTTGACCTATCTTGGCTTTAAATATGTCTTCCTTACGAAACTTAACCATTTCAAGCTTTTGATTAACATGAGATACTTATGATATTTCTATTTACATGAATACTGAGAGGGAACTGTAGGGTTATTAATTGCCTTAATTTTAGTATTGGTGTATCTCAGGGAATAGGGATGTCCAAGGAGACAGACAGAGATAGGGTAAAGTTTGGCCTGTTAAGCTCACTGTATGTATAGAGTGTGGTTCATGATCCCCCAAACAATTTTAGAGCAGAGACATCTAAATTACTGATCACAGATCATCAGGACAGATGTAATAATAATGAAAAATTCTGAAATATTTCAAGGTTACTAAAGTATGACACAAAGACATGAATTACACCCATGCTTTTGGAAAAATGGTGCTGATAGACTTGCTCAAGGCAGGATTTCTCAAGCTTTTAATTTCTAAAAAACAGTGTCTGAAAATGCAATGAAATGAAATACAATAAAACACTTTTTTTGTTTATCCCTCAAAAAGTGTATGAGCAGTTTGCCATTGATTGTAGCATTAAAATATACAAACAATAAAAAATTGTGTCTAGATAGATAAAACGTGGTATATGAATATGCACTATATGAGAGTTAAAAGAAAGTACTTCTCTAATTAAGCATATTGATGTCTTTCAAAATGTTTAAGAAAACAAGTTATGAAGCAAGCCAAAATTTTGATAACATTTAAATAATTTTAGCAAAGAACTTGAAATATAACATTGTATTTATGTGAATGTGTCAGTGTGGGTCTGTGTTTGTGTATGTCTTTGTTTTCTGTAAACAGAAGGTAAGTACACTATAAATATTTAATAGAGGGCCCAAAGTGCTTTGGTAGTGAAGCTGGAATTAAGAGACAAAAAGGAGATTGATGAAAATAGTTATAATGTGCCACTAAATTAGGTGTTTTAATAATCAAATCAGAGTAAAAATATAATTGTGCCCTTTGTATACTGTTAATACTAGTGTTAGCTGTGAAAATGCTGCCTTTGTGTAATAAGTGGGCCTTCAGATTAACATTGAGGACTCTGCAGAAAGAATAATTGGAGAGCCATCCTTGAAGGACACCGAGATGAATTGATACATAACCTAGAAAAGCTGCTATGTTTTTTGGAGGATAAGAAAAGTACAGGAATGCAGTAGGATGTGGGGAAAGGGGAACCTTTCTACACTATTGGTCAGAATGTAAATAAGTGCAGGAGAATAATGTGGGGGTGCCTCAAAAATCTAAAGATAGAACCACCACATGATCCAGCAAGCCCACTGATAGATATATATCGAAAAGATGGGAGTTCAATATATTTTTTAACAATCTGCACTCTTGTGTTCACTGTAGCACTATTCACAGTAGCCAAAATTTAGAATCAACCTAAGTGTCCATGATGAATAAACACATTGTAGTACACATACACAATGGAATATTATTCAACCACAAAAAAGAATGAAATCCTGCCATTTGTGACAACAAAGATGGAACTGAGACCCATGATGTTAAGTGAAAAAGTCAAACACAGAAAGACAAGTTTCACATGTTCTTAATCATACATGGAAGCTACATATTAAAAACAATTGATCTTGTGGAGACTGAAAATAGAATGAGGATTACCAGAGACTGGACAGGGCAGTGGGGAAGAGGAATGAAGTGGGAATGGTTAATGGGTGCAACATTATAGTTAGTCAGACAGAATCAACAATATTTGATAGAACAACAAACTGGATATAATCAACAATAGGTTAGGATATATATCAAAATAACTAAAAAAAAAAGTGGAATTGGAATGTTCCTAACATAAATAATAAATCCTTGAGGTAATGAATATCTCAATTATACTGATTTGACTAATTCACATTATAGGCCTGTATACACATCACACGTGCCCTGTATGTACATCTAATTATTATATACCCTTAATAACAAAAAATAAAAAGGAAAAGTACACATTAGGAAGCTTGTAGTATGTAGTAAATGAGGGAAAAAGTGAAGCTTTATCGTTCAAAGGAGGTAACCATCACGATTACTTGGAAAAAAGTCTCATAAGAATTTCACATGAAAATCAATACTCATGATGAAGGTGATAGGCTAGATAAAATTTTAGAAGAAGTCAATGCATCCCACATTAAGAGTAAGTAAATTTAAATGTAAAAGAGGTGTATAGCCTTAAAATACAGAAAAGATTTCATATAAATTAACTTCAAAAAGTTATTAGCCATTACACGGGAAACATAACAGAATTTAGTGTGCTTGTCAATCTTGTGAAATATTTTAGTTTTCATCTACTAATTGATTTGCTTTGTAGTGTGGCTGATAGTAGGGAAGCATTACAGGTAAGGCTTTGAAAATATTTTTCCTTTTTCAAATTTTCTCATGCAAGAAATAAACCAAAAGAGAAACATAAATGTAATCTCTTTATTAGCTTTTCCATATTCCAAATTCCAGTATTTTTGTAAAAAACACATAATAAGAGAAGGATGTGTAATGAGACTTTCAAATTCAGTTTTTCTCAATAAATTCATTAAAATTTATAGTATTTTTTAAAAATAATATCTTTTTTATAGTTTATGGAGTATATGAAATATCATATTCAGGAAGAATTAACAGAATGTATTTGACAAAATCTGAGTTTATAAATTTATATTAGCTATATATATAGGCAGAAAACTACTTTGGAAAATGTTACAGGTATCTTTTAATGTCAAACATATTCCCTCAGTTGTTAATTTCTCCTCTGCTTATTATCCTTCCTCATTACTCTCTACTCACCTACCTTGCCTCAGTTTTCTTTTCCAATCATTGGCAATTGGCATAGTTGATGTGTGTGTTTCCAACCCATGATTGGAAAACAATTATTATTCTGACATGTAGTATTTCTCACCATACCAGCCTGAATAAACAAATTAAATAGAAAGTCTGGATGGGAACATCAGAGTGAGAGAAAAAGGAGATGAAAAACTCAAAATGAAGACTTCTAAGTGTATTTTCCATCAGTATACTTCTATTTGTCACTTTTGAGTGATATTTTATCAATGCTAAAACATCGTTTCAGGAAAAGTGAAATGTTCTTTTCCTAATTTTTAAAGTGTTCTATTTCTAAATAGATAAAGCATCTTCTAAGTGGAAGGACATTTTAACCAGAGGATTGGAGTCCTGTGTCCTGAGTTCAGATAGTTTGTCATTGTACAAAACAATCCTAGATAACAGTGTCTGTCTGCTAATTAGAACAATGTTTATGAAATCACAGCGTCCTCCAAACTAGTTTTGTTTAAAATTAATGGCAAAATTCATTTTTATTTTCAACATTTTTTTTTTACCAATTATGTGGTTTATATTTATCTTACAAGTTTCATTAAATGCAAATGAGGCATTTCGGTTGACTTCCATAATGCCACAAATGTTTAAAGTAACTAAAACCTGTGGGCAATTTACCCATATCTGTAGAGAGAGAAGTGGGAGCAGGTGAAAACTCTCTATAGGACTTAATTCCCAGATATTATATACTATTTTTGTAATAAATACAAAAATCAGAGGAATTACAAATTTCACTGAAAGCCCGTCTTTGATTCAGAATGATGTATACATTAAGTTTTGCTAACAGTGTTGCATCTGAAGTTGAATTTTCCCAATTTCTCAGAAGTGACAGTTAAGTTATAATCTCAGCATGTTCAGCATGCTTAATGAACTCCTTGGGGAGACCAGAATTTCTGTAACACAATTAACTTCCCATTCTTATGTAAATGAGGAGTTTCAGAGTCCCTGATGGAAGTCTGCTTTTTGGCTACAGTTAGCAAATGTATGCTATTAGATGACACAGGGAGCCTGAAGCTGAAATTTAGACTTCACTAATTTGTGCTGTGACATGTGCAAAGTGCTTCGGAGGAAATGTGAAACCCAGTTGTTTAAATGTAGTTCATGAAATAGGAATTATCACCCTTGGCTAAACTGTCATCAGCAGCCTGATTCTATTCACTGTTTTCTGCTCTTACAGAAGAAGTATTTGATGTGTTTTTTTACTAATGATATTTGCTTTAATATTATCATTTTCATATTACATAATAGAAGTTTTCATCTCAGATAAAACAAATGTAATACATAAAATAATTTTTTTCTCTATTTTTCTCAAACGTGAATATCTATTCAGGTAATATTTGGTGTCTAAAATATTTCACTTTCTATAAAAGTTTTCAAATTATACTTCAAAACTAAAAGGTAAATGATTTAACATAAAGAATGTCAATTAGACAAATGTAATACATAAAATTAAAAATATTTTATTTGTATAATTTAATATATGTAGTATCAGGACAATTTTTATGAAATTGAATTATTAAAAAAAACCCTGAGATTTAAAGTTTATTTCTTTTATAGACTATGTAGGAAAATGTTTAAATAAAGTCATCTAGCACAGAGACTAAATGAAAATATAAACAAACATACTCCCCTCCAAAATACCAATAATAATCTTTAGATGACAAGAAATAGATTAGCTGCTTAATAGATGAGAGATTTTCTTTTGAAGAATGAAAATGTTTTGGAACTAGATGGAGGTGGTGGCTGTATAGCACTGTGAAGCACTAGGCACCATAGAATTGTTCACTTGAAAATGGTTCATTTATGTGAATTTTACTCCAGAAAAAGTAAATGAATCCCAAATATATTGTATGCATATTAAAATAAATATTGAATATAAACCTAGGGTAAAATGTGATTATTTGGGTTCTTGAAACTTACATGATTCATAGAAATAAATTCCTCATAATTGAAAACACTGCTTGACTCTGTTAACTAAAATTCACAAGTACGTTTAAGGATAAAATTTGCTTTTCACGTTGGTTGAGACTGAGCATTCCAAACCCTATGTTCAGCACTTAGTACTGAGGCTTGAGGAGCTAAGCTGAAGCCAAAAATTTCTCCTTTCCATGAAGATGACTGGCTGAGTATATATATATTATCAGTATATAAATATGTATCATATTTACATATATATACACACATACATATTTACATACACATATTTACATACACATATATATATTTTTAACATGCAAGCATAGTAAATCTGGTGTTCAAATAATTCTTAAATTTTGTAAAATATTTGTCATTGGCACTAGGTGCCAATGTGTGTGTAAAATCTTAGCAGTGTGTTATCCGGAAATTGTGGCGGGTGCCTGTAGTCCCAGCTATTCGGGAGGCTCTTGCCCTAAGCTCAAGAACTGGAGATTGCTGTGAGGGCAACAAAGTGCAACAAAGGGCAACAAAGTGAGACTCTGTCACACACACACAAAAAAATAAAATAAAAAATAAAACCCAAAACAAAATCCTAGGAATGTGGAAATAAAATCCTGAGTGTGTGTTAAAATATAATTCTACCCCTACTAAATCCGATCTTGGTCAGAACTTAACAGAACATTATTTTAAAAAGGAATGATTGCATTAATGTACACAGCTATGATTTAATAATTAAAAAAAATGGAGGATTGTTCCCAGATTCCTAACAACTTCCAAAGCTAATGAATAAACTGAACATCTTACATAATCAGAATTGGTTAGCCATAGAAGCACATACACACAAAGGCAGAAGTGTTAAAGAGGTGAGTGTTAACACTGTCCATCTTTGCCATTTCGTGGTTGAAGAACCCTTATCCTCAGGGATGTACATGAACAGTCCAGACAGTAGTATGGATGAAGGGGGTGAGTAACTTCATCTTTCCTCCATATGTTTCTATACCTGCAACCAAATAGACTCTCTACTTTAACTGGCTTCTCGTTCATATATTTCATGAGTTTTGGTATTGTGACCCTATCTAGTAAAAGACATTCTTTTTGTCCTGCTTATTTAGGTTTCTAAAATTCTAAAGGCTTTGACCCTGGTGAGTGACAAATCATCAGATAAGTCAACTTTGAGTGATGACAAATCACTCACCAAGATCATGCCAGCTGTAGGCATCTATTAATAAGGCCGGTTGATGTAACCAGTCACAGCTCTCTTTTGCTTATTGCTATTTTATAATTTCTATTTAGAATTATAATGTCTAAAAGAGTATCCCTCCCAAGGCACTTTTCATTTTAATATGGGAAGATTGAATATAGAATTAAAAGAAATCATATTAGTAGAGTCTATGCAAGGAAAAAATGAACAATTATTAAATTGTTCTCAAAAATGACTTCATTGACTAGAAGGCTCAGGGAAGTTTTTAATTGTGTGTCTTTGAGATTTCCTTTATTTTCACACATTTGAATATTTATTCCACCTTTCCTGTAGAATGTCTTTCACCTGGTGTTTAAATAATTGGTGTAAAGAAATTTCACCACTTAAACTTGTTCTATTTGACATAAGGAGAAGAAATAATAGAATTTTAAAATTCAAACTTTAAATATCTAAAATAAAATAATACGATAAAAATAATAGATCCAGGCAATGATTATCAGATTAGCAATAATTGCTAACATAACACACACAAGAAAACTGGATATTATGTATCTACTTATGGAAATCCATAATATCCCTTCTGAAGTATTTATATCTAAAAAGGTATCTGCATTGATAACGGACCTAGATGCAACTATAAATTTAAAGAAAAAAAGAACACAGAGAAACATAACAGCATATCAAATAAAATATAAGAATTCACCAGCAAAACTCAAGACTCTTGCTGGTGATACTGGAGATTGAAACTATTTATAGAATGATGTTTGGAAATTGTTATCCTTTTTTGCTCTCTTGACATTTGCATTGATATTGACAAACAATGGTTTTTATCACAAATTGAAGAAGTGTCTTCAAGATGTACTAGTGTGATTGTATCTTTATTGTCACATACTCTAGTTAAAATAAAAGCTAGTTCCACTTGTGAAAGTCTTCACTGAAGTAGTAATAATTGTTAATTTATTGGCACCGATCCTTGAGTGTCCAAAATATGTGTAACAAAATTGGAAGTAAACATACATAAAGCACTTCTTTTGTATACTGAATTATGATATCTAAGACAAAGCACAGGTAGATTTATATGAGTTGTGAGCTAAAATTGCTGCTTTTCAGCAAATACATTTTATCCTTGAAAGAACAACTGTAAATAAAACTCGGGTTTTCAGATTTTGGCATTTTATAGAGATTTCTCAAAAATGAGTGAAACAACTCTAGGACTTCGTGGAAAACAACTCACAGTATTTGTTATTGACCACAGAATAGAGCTGATAAGCAAATATCACTGATGATGATGACAAAATAATGTCAGGAAGTTCTTTGGAAAATCCACCTGGACAGCTTAATAATCTATAAAGAATTTTTTTTTTGAGAGATTTACAGTTTTATTATGAATGTAAATTTTTAATATTAGGTAAACATAGAAGATTAATACAACTCAGTGAAACCATAGTTTCTAAGTTGCAGTGCGTGATGTTTTAAAAGCCATTCAAGATGCAAGATGATGGATTTGCATGTACCTCACTGCACAAAGTTAACTAAATAGTTGAAAATGTGAATAGTAACTGAACTTTAGGAAAGTATCACCTGTTGAATTTTGTGTAGTGTTGAAGAAGAATATCTCCAGTTATCTGAAAAAAATACATAAAATACATAGTTCCCAAATACATATTCATATTATTATGATTTTTTATATATTTTAACACAAAATATGTAGGAACAAATATTATGCAAAAACAGATATAAGAAACCAAACATCTTCTATTAAGTCAGATAGAAAGAGGTGTGCAAAATTTTGGAAAAAATGTTATTCTTTTCACTATTTTCATCATTCTGGTATAGTTATTTATATTATAATTTAAAATTTATAAAATCAAAAAAATTATAAATATTTTCCATTTTTATATGCTATATGCTGATAGACATAAGGCACCTAAACACAAGGCATTTGTGGGTTCCAATTCTTCTAAGGATGTTCCTAAGATTAAAATGTATGAAAACCACTTCTGTGGACTGAAGAGATGTGACAGGCAGCAACGTGGAAGACGGCACAGACGGCCCTATTTCCTCACTCCTCCAGCTTGCCATTTGTCATTTAACCTTGAAGTATGCTCTTCACTGTGAGCAGAGGGGAATTCTCTTCTCTTTGTTTCAATGTTTGACTCAAATGTCTTTATTTGGAGAATGAACAGCTAGTACATCTGATTAAATCAGAAAGCACTGGTGCAATTGAACCTACCGTGTTTGTGTCTATTAGTGTGAGTCTAAGCTACAGGTTACTGGAGGAAAGTGAGATACTCATGGACAAGAAGAGAGCCAAACAAACTGAGCCCAGCCTTGATGAGCTAATCTCCAGTGAAATTTAAGAACGAGCAAGGATTGCTGAAATCATTCAAAAACACACTCACTGAGTTTTGCCATGAAGTGTCATGCAGCAACAATAACTCATAAGAAATATATACAAAACAAAAACACCAGACACTGTTTAGATACTGAGTTAGAAGGAGAGTGAGTAGTAATGGGGAGAAAAAGAAAAAGGATTAGAAGAAGAAGGAAGGGAAAGAGAGGACAAAATCATCTGAATATTTTAAGGCAAATGAGGAAATTTGAGCACTACCTTTTTTTAATAAAGGTAATAATCATTATTACTGGCTTGGTGCCCATAGCACAGTAGTTATGGCGCCAGCCACATACACTGAGGGTGGTGGGTTGGAACCCGGCCCCGGGCCAGCTAAAAAACAATGACAACTGCAACAACAATAACAACAAAACCATTATTACTTTCTGATGTGGTAAAATATGTGTGATATGTTTATTAAAGATGTCTTTTACATAAGTGGTTTTTTAAAATTATGAATAAAATGATAGAGGAGGGAAGAAACAGGTGATATTATAGTTGTACCAAGTATTCTTGAGTTGGTGAATTTTGAAGTAGATGATGAGTAAATGGGTATTCATTATATTATTTTTTCTCCTTTGACGATCCTTGAAAATATTTCTAATAAACATGTGAAATAAATTTCATGTGGATGGACATCACTCCACATAGACAGATTGGATGTAGAAATAGTGACATAAATGGTACACAACGATAGAAGAACGGAAACTATCATTGCAGGCATTCTGAGGAAGGGAGCATGAATATGTGGAAACACACAGACATTGCAATGAGGAAGCCATGCATTTCTTGTCTAGGTTAGTGATTTACTGCCTTTGTGATCAAATATTTAAGTGCCTGAGTCACAGTAAAATGGGGATAATGGAGATAGTAAGGTGTGCTTAGCAAAACAAATGTGTGGATTAAATAAAATCACACACCCATGAGTACTTATTTAAAAGTTAAAGCTGTTACTACTATGTTTGGGTCTGCTGCAATGTTTATGATACAGGGAAATTCAGCTTCCCATAATAAATTCACTAAAAAGAAACCATTATACATTACATCCCTAATATTGTCTATCGCATCTGATATAAAAACTCACCAAGATTAAAATTTAATTTGACATAAAAGATCCAAAACACATCTCTGCATAGTTTAGGTTATACTGATAGCTAAAATCCTTGTTTAACTGTTGTATTCCACTATGCTGGTGAACAATTTTGAGGAGTGACATATTTACATATTTACATATTTGAGGAGTGATATATTTACTTTAAAATGCCTTCACAACTCTACACCTCTTACTTGTGAACATTTGGCATCATGAATTTTTTTCATTAAAGAACAAAAATTCAGTATTTTTCCCAACTTTTGAAAGTCAGAGAACTAAATATCTACAAATAGCTATTGATAAAAAATCCATCCAAAATTTTTGTTTTGTGTCACTGAAGTATTCTGAAAATCACTTTAAAATTCTTTATAGGCTTTCTCAATCTATGAGCGTTTACTGTAGACTAAACTAGAGAAATTGAAATAACAAACACTTAACTTAAAATATTTTATACTTTTGAAAGATAAGTCAGCCTCAAGTGGACATTCTCTAAGTGTATAGCAAAGCAGTTTTTGCCAACTTTCATGATTAAAGCAGAGATTTGAGGATCTCAGAAAAAAATAATATATTGGAGTTGACATTCTATATTATCCTGCCAGTTGCTACATAATACTGTCATGTATGTTTGTTAAAATATTTAAAAATATTCTATTCTGCTACAGAGATTAAGAAAAATAGACAAGTGCATAAATAAAGAGAAAAAATGGACCTAAGTATAGATAGCAAATAAGGGGATAGCTTCTGAAATGCAGGTGAATCTTAAAAGGTATGTTCATATGTACAGATACAGAAAGTAGTCTACAAGTTAAACTAGACAGAGAATAAATAGAACATTTGTGAGTTGAATCAAGACACAAGTCATTAATTAATATTATAATTATATGTAGGAAAGGCCATCAGTACCAAATAAATCTTAAATATTCATAAGGGACAGTTCATGTCACTTCCATGTTGACAGCTATGACATCTCTAAATTAACCACCCACTGGTGACACACACTCTGGCCTCATGTGTGTAGCAGTAAAACCAAAGCCGCTCATCAGGCTATCTGCAAATTAGAGCAGTAGCCAGATGTACTTGCATCTGCATCCCTTCTGTTGAATGAGGGTGATTTGGCTTCTGACAACTTCAGACTCTAAGCCCTCTCACATGCTGTCAACTTGGGTCCTCAAAAGTCCTATCATTCGTGGGGAAGGCTGAGGCAGCAGAGAGAGCAGCAGAACATATGAACACTATATGGTACAGAATTCAGGAAGTGTGGCTTTCCATCCTTCTTACTCCTTAGACATTTCAACCTACTCCATCCATTTTTTGTTGCTTTCTTCTTGCTCTTCTTTAAATGGATATATGAAACCATGCACTTCAAGTTCACATTAGCACATCCATGATCCTTTCTGTCCATGACCTCTAAAATAGCCTACCCACTTGTAGCACAATCGCCACGAAAATATTTTTTGGGCAGCGCCTGTGGCTCAGTCCATAGGGCGCCGGCCCCATATGCCGAGGGTGGCGGGTTCAAACCCAGCCCGGCCAAATTGCAACCAAAAAATAGCCGGGCGTTGTGGCGGGCGCCTGTTAGTCCCAGCTACTCGGGAGGCTGAGGCAAAAGAATTGCTTAAGCCCAGGAGTTGGAGGTTGCTGTGAGCTGTGTGATGCCATGGCACTCTACCAGGGGCCATAAAGTGAGACTCTGTCTCTACAGAAAAAAAAAAAAAAAAGAAAAGAAAATATTTTTCCAGACTAGGATCTATAGAGAACTCAAATTAATCCACATGAAAAAAGCCAACAATCCCATATATCAATGGGCAAGAGACATGAATAGAACTTTCTCTAAAGATGACAGATGAATGGCTAACAAACACATGAAAAAATGTTCATCATCTCTATATATTAGAGAAATGCAAATCAAAACAACCCTGAGATATCATCTAACCCCAGTGAGAATGGCCCATATCACAAAATCTCAAAACTGCAGATGCTGGCGTGGATGTGGAGAGAAGGGAACACTTTTACACTGCTGGTGGGACTGCAAACTAGTACAACCTTTCTGGAAGGAAGTATGGAGAAACCTCAAAGCACTCAAGCTAGACCTCCCATTTGATCCTGCAATCTCATTACTGGGCATCTACCCAGAAGGAAAGAAATCCTTTTATCATAAGGACACTTGTACTAGACTGTTTATTGCAGCTCAATTTACAATCGCCAAAATGTGGAAACAGCCTAAATGCCCACCAACCCAGGAATGGATTAACAAGCTGTGGTATATGTATACTATGGAATACTATTCAGCCATTAAAAAAAATGGAGACTTTACATCCTTCGTATTAACCTGGATGGACGTGGAAGACATTATTCTTAGTAAAGCATCACAAGAATGGAGAAGCATGAATCCTATGTACTCAATTTTGATCTGAGGACAATTAATGACAATTAAGGTTATGGGGGAGGGAAGCAGAAAGAGGGACGAAGGGAGGGGGGTGGGGCCTTGGTGTGTGTCACACTTTATGGGGGCAAGACATGATTGCAAGAGGGACTTTACCTAACAATTGCAATCAGTGTAACCTGGTTTATTGTACCCTCAATGAATCCCCAACAATAAAAAAAAATAATAATAAAATAAAATAAAAATAAAGAAAATATTTTTTCCTTGAATTCACAGATCATATATATATATATGTTTACATATTTACTTATACATATACATAGACCTTCAAAAATATACTTCACTATGTATCTATTTTATAAATATTCATAGATATAAACAAGAATGTGTGTTAGTGTGTGCATATACATACACATTGGATATGGTATTTTTAAGAAAAGCATATTTTATGATTGAATCAGAAATATACTATTTTTATCCTGATAAAATCACAGATATACTATTTTTATATTAGAAATTAAAGTGGAATTTTTGGATTTCAAAGCAATAAAGTTTGAAGCACACTCTATTTTATTTCTGTACATTTTTAAAAACCTAGTTATGGGCGGCGCCTGTGGCTCAGTCAGTAAGGCGCCGGCCCCATATTCCAAGGGTAGCGGGTTCAAACCCGGCCCTGGCTGAACTGCAACCAAAAAATAGCTGGGCGTTGTGGCAGGCGCCTGTAGTCCCAGCTACTTGGGAGGCTGAGGCAAGAGAATCACTTGAGCCCAGGAGTTGGAGGTTGCTGTGAGCTGTGTGATGCCATGGCACTCTACCAAGGGCCATAAAGTGAAACTCTGTCTCTACAAAATAAAATAAAATAAAATAAAATAAAAACCTAGTTATTTGTAAGTAACCTATGAGAGTTTTTATTATCATATTTATAAGTAATATATTGTTATAATGCCTTATATATGATATTATCATTAATCTGACCTCTTCACTTTATTCAGAAATCTGGATAAACATGGTTACAGAGGCAATGATTTCTTTGGAAATGTTTACTTTTTACTACTTTTGCCTGCTGCAATGTGTTTGAAGCAATTGTATAATGCATTACATTGAATTACTCTTAGGTTATCTGGGAATGCTATCTATAGCCACGGACAAATTTTTATTACCTTTTGTGTTTTGTGGATACACAATTTTCACTTTAACAAGTGTAAATCTTCTCTGTCTTGTTAAAAAAACAGGGAGGGGGACAGTATTAAAATGATGCAAATAACAATGTATAGAGCTCTTTCAAGGAATGAATTTGATCAGTAAACACTGAAAAACTGGTATAATAAAACAATTTTAACAAATACATTTTAAAAATACAATAATTATAATAAAACATATTATAATATTAGAGGATCCAGTCTCAAAACTATATAAGATGAAAATCACATCGTGATCACTATGGAATTTATCAGATACTTTGATAAATCTATGTTATACAATGGTTTCCTTTATTTCAAAGCACTTACAAGCTTTTTTGCAAAATATACTATTCTTTTCTTCCATACTTTGCATTAAGCCCAATAGATTTATAAAATGTCTTTATCCGGTGGTGATGAGGACCATAAAACCAGCTTTATAATCGAACATTTCATTTTAATTCAGCACGAACTAGTCTTATAAAGATCACATAGGGAATGGCATTTTCATGTTTTTCCCCAATACCAATTTTCTTTTCTGAAATTTTAAAGCCTCTTTTGTGAAAGATTATTTTAAAGCCTATTTAAAGTTATTATACTTCTCTGAGGAATATTTTAGACATGTATCCCATGGCACTCTTAAAATTAAAAATAATAATAATAGGGAAAAACATCTCTTTCCTGCTAAGAGACTGAAGTTTGTATTTCATCCACTCAAAATCATTTAGTCAAGGTTATTTCACATACAATTTTAGATATAAATCTACCAAAATACACATAAACATGTTTTTTGAGACAACATCTCACTCTATTAGCTCACAGCAGCCTCAAATTCATGAGTTGAGGCAATCCTCCTGCCTCAACCTCTTGTATCGTTGGGACTACAGGCACATACCACCATATCCAGCTCATGTTTCTGTTTTTATTAGAGATGAGGTGAGGTCTTTCTCTTTCTCAGGCTCGTCTAGAACTCCTGACCTCAAGCGATCTTCCCACCTCTGCCTCCCAAGATGTTAGTATTACTGGCATGAGCCACCACATCCAGTCCATAAACATTTTTTCATTCCAATAGTAACATGTGAAAGTGGAATATACATTGTAAATAATTTAAAAGTTATACAAAAAATTATTTTATATAAAGAATAAAACCAGGCTCGGCACCTATAGCACAGTACTTATGGCACCAGCCACATATACCCAGGCTGGTGGGTTCGAACATGGCCAGGACCTGCTAAACAAGAACAACAACAAAAAAATAGTGAGGCATTGTGTCCTAGCTACATGGGGGGGGGGGTGGCTGAAGCAAGAGAATCGCTTAAGTTTAGGAGTTGGAGGTTGCTGTGAGCTGTGATAGCACAGCACTCTACCATGGGTGATGTAGTGAGACTTTGTCTCAAAAAAAAAAAAAAAAGAATAAAACCATTATTGAATATTTGTTATCTTCCCTTTATTGAAAATATTTTAATTAATTTGGCAAAGATAAGCATGAAACCTTGACCCGGCCCACGGGTCAGTTGACAGGGATACCTGGAGGAGGGGGTGAGAATGGGAAGGGGCAAGGGGCACGAAGAATGGAGACAAGACAGGAGTCTGATCAAGTCTCATTTATTGCAAAGTTCTTCCAGGGTATATAAGGGTAGGTGAAGGAGGAGGTTTATGTCACCAGGTATCGAAGCAACCTGGCCTTGGTGGAGATAAGTTCCAAACGGCAAGCTTCCAAGTTTCACTCACGTGATTTACGAGAAGAGGCCTGGTGTTTACAGGGAAATAGAAACTTAGGCCTAGCATTTGCAGGGAAATAGAAACTTAAGTCTGTTAGTACCGGAAATAGCACTTGGCCTACAAAATAGATGCTGTGGTGTCAGCCTTCCACAAAACCTATAGTATGAAGGACAAGTATAAGAGTTAAAACAGTCTATGTATATGAAAGCCAAACTTTCATCTGATTTGTTGAATTATCCTCTACCCATGCTTGTGCTACTGTAGCAAAGGACCACAGATCACTTGGCTTAAATAACAGAAATCTATTTTCCCCAAATTCTAAAGGATAAAAATCCAGGATAACAGCCTAGCAGGTTTTTTTGTTTGTTTGTTTATCTGTTTATTTTCTGAGCCTCTTCCCTTGGCTTGTAAATGCCATCTTCTTTTCCATGTGTCTTCACGTAAATTTTCCTCTATCACAGTTTATCTTTCTACAAATTTCCTTTATCATTTTAAGGACACCAGTCATATTGGTTTAGGGATACTTAACCTCATTTTCAACTAATTACCTTTTTAGAGGTTCTATCTCCAAATATAGTCACATTCTAGGATACTAGGTATTAATTCTTCAGAGTATAAATTTGAGTGGACAAAATTCATCCCATAACAGTTTTTCATAAAGAACACAAATTTTAATCAGAAAATATAAATTATTACTGAAAATTCAGTCTTTGAACTAAAGAAACATACATCTCTAAGTATCTGCTGGGTATGTATATTCTTTATCAACAAAATGGCCCAGGTCGTCTTTTATTCTAATCATCAAGAAACATTGGCCTATATACTTCCATATCGGTTTCTGGGGTGTTCAACTTTTTTAAAATATGCTATACATTGGAAGAATAAGAGTTGTTTTGGCCACACGTTTAATGTGCAAAAGCTAATGAAAATTGATTAACAAAACAAACAAATAAAAAGTCCCTGCATACTTTTTGTGTTGTCCAACACTACAGATAAGCAAAAAAGTCTTCAAAAGTCAACATATCACCCATGGACATCCCTGTGGTTTTCTAAGGAAACAACCAATGGGATAGATGATTGATAGATTAGATAGATAGATAGAAAGAAAGATATAGAAAATAGAAGTATCATATATATCTTTCATATATGTGTGTACGTATAAATGAAACTGGAAAACTGGCTGAAGGAAAAATGAAGACAGATATCCCAAGAACTGCAGTTAGCAAGCTAGAGACCCAGAGGAGCTAAGGGTACACGTCCAGTCTTAGGCTCTGAGAAGCAGGAGAGCTGACGCTGTACGTTCCAGACTAAATCTGAGTCCAAAGATAGATGACCGGTGACCCCTTCAAAAAGAGTCAGGCCAAGTGAATTCTCCCTTGTGTTCTATTAAGCCCTTCATAGATTGGATAAGCACCCCCCACCCCAACACTAGGGAGGGAGGTCAATGTACTTTAACCAACGCAGATGTTAATCTTACGGATTTATTCAGAATGATGTTTTATGTCAGTCAATTTGACATAAAATTAACCATCATACCCTTTATCTACTATACTATTGCCTAAAGAAATTAAAGATACATTTTGTGATTTCTGAAGGTTTTACAATGTTAAGCATTGATTTTTAGAAAAATTAAAAAGTAGAATTAAAATCAAAATTAAGTACCAAATTTAATAGTAATTTAGAATGAAAAAAATTATTTCAAATAAAATCTCTAAAAATGGCAAATAATAGTGAGCACCAGGAAGGCATAAATTCCACTGCTTCCTAGCCAGCACCTTCAGGAAAGAGCAAACAGCATCACTCCAACCTAGAAAGTATTACAGACATAAATATGATACAAAGACATAAGAAGATATAAATACATTAATTATATTTTCTATCAGCAGCAGAGATAGTCCATGTGATATATATTTTTTAAATAAAGTCTTGCCAGGAAGATCTTATCAGTCCTATTTCTGATTTTAATTGGAATCTAGACATGCTTCATAATTTTAAAATACATAACGTATGGAACAGGCGTTATTGGAGAAGTAGAACATTCACAAGGCTTTTCATCAGGAAAAGAAGTCGATGAATGGATGTGCCCGGACAGAAGGTCTGTAATACTTACTTGATATGGATTTCATTTCAGTTCAGCGACCACTTCCCAATGTGGAACTCCCATAAGAGATGTGTATTTTTCATTTAGAGTCCTAAGGAAGTCTTCTAGGTTCCCACATGGCCATAGTAGCAACTGACTGTGCAGGAGGTATTTCTGTGTTAACCACTTCCTATAGGCAGAGGTAGTGCTATTCCAGGGTTATTTTGCTTTTAGTTTACTGATGGCCCATAATCACTTACCTTCTTCATTTACTCAAATGGTTTCCAATCATAACAAACCTGGGAATCTTTGGTAAGCTTTTGATCTTAAATAGACTCTAGCTTCTAAAGAGACGATGAAATCGACTAATCAGAGCTCCTTTTTAAATATGTCCCTATGTGGGTTATGATGACCATTGGGTACAACAGCTATTCCTTCATTACTGTTTCCAGTATCTTGTCCTCAATCCCAAGAGACTAACTCTGATACCCAGGATGATAAGTTGATTCTGATGTTAGGCATCTGTTAATTGTCACTCCCAGAAGGTTGTCCCAACTGTAAGACTAGCCCTTTTTCCTTCCTTCCTTCCTTTCTCCCTCCCTCCTTTCCTTTCTTCCTCCTTCTTTCTCTCTTTCTTTCTTACCCTCCCTCTTTCACTTCCTTCCTCCCTTCCTTCCTCTCTTCATCACTTTCTTTCTTCTTGCTTTCCCTAGGTAAGACGGCAGTGGAATATTTATAGCTCACTGCAACCTCCCAACTCCCAGGCTTAAATATCCTCCTGTTTCAGCCTCCTAAGTAGCTGGGACTACACACACCACCACAGTTGGCTAATTTTTCTATTTTCAGCAGATAACCAGTCTTGCCATGTTGGTCAATCTGTTCTTGAAATCCTGCCCTCAAGCAATCCTCTCACATCAGCCTGCCGAAGTGCTAGGATTGTAGGCATGAGCTACCATGCCCAGCCCTCCTTTTTCTTTTTCCAAAATGCTCTAATCCAGAGAGAGTAGAATTATTTTTTTCCTGAGTATCTGTTAAAAGTTATCATCACTAAGATCATCTTTTAAAGGTTACCATCAATAATATAAGAAATCAGGATGAATTCCTTAATGTATGAAAAGCAAATTAGTTGAAATATTAAACAAAATAGAGTAAAATGGAATTAATTCAGTTAATAAAACCAAACAAAATAGACAACATGCCTTTATGAAGTATATTATAATAATTTAACAGATTTGTATCATTACTTTATAGTCTGAGCTTTATTCTCTATAGCATTTCGTATGGTTTGCATTTAATGTTAAATTCAGTACTTTTTAAAATATCTTATAATTCTATAGAATATCATTAACATGGCAACAATGTTCATGGCATATAGAGCTTCCCAAAAGTCTATAGATAATTTACTGCTAAATGTAATTTCCAGATACAGATTAGAAAGAAAATTTATCTTCACTACTATAGGTGACTCATGAATATTTAGAATACTTGCTAGCTAGTATTGACAATACTAGCACTAACACGAATTATTAAAAAGTATAAACAAAAATAATTTTAGCCAAAAGCTCATTCTTATTTCTGCACAGGAATAGCCATAATTTGTTTTGACTGCTTTCCATACAGTGGAAAGCTTGTTAATAAGCACTTCAAATGGTCCAATATTAAAACAAAAATAACTAGATGCAGAACAAAAAGAATTAAATTACATATGCCTGAAATTGAGTGAACAATCTTTCAAAAAGTAATAGTTAACTGCTTTAAAACAGCAAAGCAATTTTATAGAGAAAATCATATGTTTGCAAATCAAAATATTATTTTTGTGGAAAAATGAAAGTTGATCTATTATTTTTATTATTTATTAATTATCTGAGATGGAGGTAGAAAATAGAACCATTGTCATTTCTTACCATCTGAAGTTTCTTTTTTTTTAATGCTTTTAAATTGCCAAATAAGAATTACTTTGGGGAAAAATTACTTAACATATATTTTTATAATTTTTGATAGAATGCTCCATGTTTAATTTTTGTGCAGATGTGCAAGATAAAAAAAAATTATAAAGTCAACTTTAATTGTAGATATTTGGTCCAGTTCATTTCTAAATTATCTCATGGTAGAATTCACTTATTTTTTTTTTAAACATTCAAGTGTCTCATATGTTAATTGAAATCTATTTCTCCATGTCCTTTTTACTCTGACCCCTGGGCTAAAATGCCTTAAGCAGTGGTTCTCAACCTTCCGAATGCCACGGACCTTTAATACAGTTCCTGTGGGTTGTGACCACAGGTTGAGAACTGCTGCCTTAGGGTGTTCATAGTTCATTACAGCCTCAGACTCTGGGGCTCAAGTGATCCTCCTGCCTCAGCCTCCAAAGCAGTTGGCATTACAGGTGTGCATCATCATGCATGATTAATTTTTCTTTTTCTTTTTTCTTTCCTTCCTTCCTTCCTTCCTTCCTTCCTTCCTTCCTTTCTTTCTTTCTTTCTTTCTTTCTTTCTTTCTTTCTTTCTTTCTTTCTTTCTTTCTTTCTTTCTTCTCTCTCTCTCTCTCTCTCTCTCTCTCTCTCTCTCTCTCTCTCTCTCTCTCTCTCTCTCTCTCTCTCTCCCTCCCTCTCTCTCTCTCTTTCTTTTTGTAGATAAGGGTCAAACCATATCACTGAGCCTAGCTTTAAACTCTTGGCCTTAAGTGATCCTCCTGCTTCTACTTCCCAAAATTCTGGGATTATAGACAGTACAGGAGCTCTCACACTTGACCTGGACTCTATGTCATTTTTATGGAAAAATCTCCAGCTCTGAGGGGTTGTAACTTATTATATACAGAACAAGGGGGAAATAATTGTAGATAAATTTAAAATATAGTTCAGAATGTTTGGTATCTGGAATGGATCATATGTCAAATACATAGAAACATACTTTTTCTAGAAAGATTTAATACTGTATGTGAAATTACATAAATTTTGATGAGATTATATAATTTTCAGATAGAAAAATTCTGTACTATGGAATAAGTTTTAATTAATAGATATAAAACTATACTTATTGAAAACCAGCTCCATTTCATACATTCTGTCAATTTACTTTTCATTGCTGAACCAATTTAATGTTCCCAATAGCAATATAAACATATTTTTATCACATTGAGTGAATTACTGGTATAAATTTGGTTTAATTTTGAGAGAAGTGAGGATCAATGGCTGCCCTTTATTTCTATTTTAGTGTATTTGTGTCATTTTCTTCTCTGTGATTCTATATACATATTACCCATTTTCATTTCAATAATTGCATCTTTGCTAAAAACTCAAAGTATGAATCCTCAGATTTTCTTATGAGATCCTCAGATTTTCTCTGAGTGGTATGATGTCATGTGGTTATCAGCTGAATCTCATCATGTGCACAGGGCCATCTTATGCCACACAAGGTGTTAATGTTGGACTGTTTACATTAATTTAAACTTATATAAAATATGAGAAAATGTAAGCAATTTTTGTAACTTTAATTTTTCGACTTATCTTACTTTTATCAAGCTATTTTTTCTAAATCTATACTTTAACACTATTAGTTAAATTAGAAAACAAACTTGTATTTTTTTTTTTTTACCAATTTACTGATGGTGAAAAAGCTGTTTTTATTTGGGTCACTTAATAATGGGAGTGATTTCAAGGAAAGAAGGATTAAATGATTCATACTATTTTTAATTAGAAGCAGTATTCCTCACATATATGAGTTTTGTTTTTGTAGCCATGGTTAATAGTGAAATACTATAACTACTATATATTGTTAGAAAGATGATGCATGATGGCTAATTGTGCAAAGGTAATCATAAAGTCTGAAGGAGGGTTTATATGTAAAGTATATAAATAGAGTTAAAGCCAAAGCAATTATTTGAAAAAAAGCAATGCTTATGAAAAACATATCTTCAGTAATTAACATGTAAATATTAGTGCTTTTCAATTTTCTTATAAAGCAATCCTTTGGTTTGCTAAGACTGAGAAAGTATACGTACACATTCACAATAGCTGAAATACTAGTAAAATACTGTATTAAATAAGTATTCTGAAAAAGGTAGGTGATGGCTCTGAGGGGAAGAGGCTCAAGTCTTACTGCCCAATGACAGAAAAGTGCAATCTAGTCAGCAACTTTCTAATAAGAAGGATCAACACACAGGACAAATAAAAGTAACAAAGTATTCTTAATTTGCTATTTAATAATGGCATAGCTATTGCTGGTTGAGTAGGTATAGAATTGAAGCATGATAGTGCTTATGCAAAAAAATGATTTCTGTCAAATTTAATGCCAGTGAACACGACTCTGAGTTATATAATGAAAGCTTACATTATCAACAAATTTTGCATTTTAAATTTTGTGTAAAAATATTTTCAAAAATGCAACCATATTAATATGAAAATACTTAGGGTAGTTATCAGTTTAAAAATTTGCAGAAAATGTAAACTAATATGTTTCCTCTTTCAACAAGAAAGTCAAGATAAAAATAAAACAAAACATACTATTAACTGAATTTAACAGGATAGTTCATGCACTAAAAAAAATATATATTAATTTAAATTTGAGATTACTGTTCTTATGACATGATTACATCGTATGTGACTATTAATAACTATTATTATGTGCTTACAGAAATGGCTATCAAGGTGGAAATTCCTGCAATCAACTTTTTGCATAATGAGAAACAAATTTGGTATCAACTTTATAGAGCTATGAATTAGACTAGCAGACTTTTTTATTCATCTGATATATTCAGTAATGCTAATGTATTTATAAACTCCATTTATTTCTAACAGCAGATAAGATCAAAAGGCAAAATTAGACATTTGCAAGAATAAGGTTTTTCATATTTCTGTAACATTAGTAAAAGATGATATATAATTGATCATAATTAAAGACATAAATTATGATTCCTGAATACTTTCAATTTCAAACAGTATTTTAAATTTATTTTCTGTATTTTCTAACATCACCACATATTGAAAATTTAGGTCCTGGGATCAATTTATGTCACTGAAGGATTTAAATGTATTTGCTAGATACAATGTAGAAGTAACTATTAAAAAATATTGAAGGAACATTTTGAAACACATTATGTATTTTTTTAAATATCTTGCATCCCTATTGACATATTATTGTTAGATTGGTTTCCATGTGACAATTGTGATTAAAACAAAACATCCAATCAGTTCAGAGATACATATAGGTTCAGTTTGGTTTCCTTTGTTATATGTTGGTTGTTCTAATTGTATTTACTGAAATATAACTTTATATTTGTTGCATCCAATAATAAAAAGAATACTGCTTTTATTTTGTGTGTATAAAGCCTTATCTTGTTTTATTTTTCTCACAATTTATTTTTATTTTCATAAATGTGTCATTATGCAAAAGATGGGAGTAAAATGATTTTTCAGGGTGGTTATCAGTTTAAAAATAGTTGGAGGAGCAATGCTGTTAGTCTTTTTGTGATGTGATGTTATGTGTATTGTCTTTCTGCTGTCGTTGTTGTTGCTGTATCACAGTCATTTTCATATGCTTTGAACTTGTAGCATTGCATTCTGCATCTTTCCTGTGTTTGGGAAAACAATAAATAAGCAGCTACAGCCAGTTTCTTGCATTGTAGCTTTGTATTTCCAATTCCCTGTAACACTCTATGCAGTCAATATTATTTTTCTTACTTTTTCACAAGTCAGTTCTTGAATATGAATTTTGAATTTTTATTAGTGCTGTAATCTCTTACTTATTCATATCTCTAAACCTGTAGTCATTTCTGACTTGTATCACTATCATTTCATAAACTATATTGGCAATACCATAACATATCCAGGAGGGTTTTTTTTTTAAATTTTTCTGATCTGCTTGTGTAATTTCTGACTTTAATTTCCTTCAACTGAATTCATGGGACCAAATCATAACCAAATTTTAAAGTCCAGCTAAAATATCATAACTTGCTTGGTCTCTCTTGATTCTCTCAGTATAAAGTAGTTCCTTTCTCAACTTTACTATTTTAAGATTACATTCTAAACATCTTTTGGTCTGAGAACAACTTTACTATAATGTCATTTTCATTCTGGAGCCACATGATGGCATTTATGTATTTCCGTATAAATCATGTGTTTATGAGACAATGCTCACTGATATATAGTAAAATTAATGTTTGCTGAGTGATGTTTTAGCAAAGATTTCTCAAATTATGTTTTTTAATAATTTTAATGTTATGAAAAAATAAATATGCTGACAGTAAGCAAATATAAAAAATCACATTGTTATTAGCAATGCTGAGAATTACATTCAGTACAATAAATATTTTTATTTGGTGCAAAAGAAAATAAAATTTTCTCAAATTTTAGGAGCGGTTATTCAGGTCGGAAGTGTGATGAAAAAGAATGAACTACCAGAAACCAATAATTAAACAGAATGAAGAACTTACTGGCAATAGCTTGAATGTACATAATCTTGAAGGGAGATGTCAACTCTATCTCATGTTAAACATATGTTATTAGGATTTCCAGGTGCATGAGAAACAGAGTCCACCTGTAAATAGAAATTTTATTTATTTAATTTTAAACAAAGTAACTAGATAAGAAGAAAGCAAAAATAATAATGATATTATGAATTTCATTAGAAGTGTCATTTAGAAATAGTTTCAGTTCTCTGAAAAAGAATTTTCAACTTCCATATAAGTGTCTAAGCATAAATGGTAAATGTGCCCTATATTTACAAAAATTAACAGACTCACAGTAATGGAAAGAAAGATTGGATTCATATTACCATGCTATACATGAGGAAATGTATAATCTAAAGAAGTAGAGTCCAGATATTTATATTAATTCTGGCTTAATGTGGATTGATTGATCAACTGGTCGATTAATTGAGTCAAGCAACATTTACGTGAGAACTATTATACACACTACACTCTCCACGGTAAAAAAAAAAAAAAAAAGAATTTCACATAACATAACTATCTCAAGAATAACAGTCTGATAGAGGAGAAATATGAACAATATAAACTATATGAACAATAGTTTTAATGTAAGATTAGATTTTTTAATATTTCTTTAGAAACTTTAGGAGCATTAAAGAAACAAACGACTAAGAATGAAAGAACAATAATATAAATTAGTAGCTTTTCAAAGATGAAGTGCTGAACTAGCTCTTACAAGTTATGTTAGTATTTTGTATTCTTTTATAATATTTACAATGAATATCCTAAATTTTAGTGCATTAAAATAATAACTTTTTTGTTATCTTCTATAGTTAGCCAGTTTTCTTTAGTTGTTGCTCAAGTGTTCATATCCAGATAGAGGCTGGGGCTAGTGTCACATTGAATTCTTCCTTACTCACATGACTGTTGGTTGGTCTCGTAGATTAGTTGAGGCCAGACATGGGGATTTTCATCAAAAAGGAAAAAAGGGGGGAAGGAATGAAGGAAGGAAGGGAAGGAAGGACAATACAAGGTCATTGCATGTTGTTTGCCTTTCTTGTTGATGTGGTGGTTTGGTTTCAAGAGTCAACATTCTCAGAAGATAAAAGAAGATACATAAAACATGTTTTAATATTTATAACATAGCTTACATGCCACTTACCCTCACTTCAGTCAGTCAATCATAAAGGACTGACATGTTTTAAGAAGAGAATTTTGTGATAACATATGAGAGGAGACGCACGGTGTCAGTCAAGTCTGGAAAATACAGTCTGCCATAGCACATTGCACTGACTGTGTGAATGAGCAAAACAAAGAGAGGAAAGACATTTCCCCCAAGTTAATAGCATGTGGAGATGCTGTAGTTCTTTCCCCGCTATTCATTACATCTATCTCTATTAGTTAGCTGTCATTCTGATTCCAGACCCTTAGCCAATCAACAAATTGCATTTCTCTGGCCAGAGCCACTACTCGAGGGATGGACACATGCTCCAATTTGCCAAATCGGAGAGAATCTCAGTACATATTTCAAAATTGAAAAACTGTTCCTTTTTTTCCTCAAATATGGATGAAGGCTTGTGCAACCAGATAGCTGTTTAAAGCCATCTTAAGTTCATGAATAAAACATGTATTGAACTTAATTCGAAACTATGATAGACTGATAGAAAAGATGATAACAATTGTGAATTTGCAATGCTATTGATTCCCTGGAATGAGCATTCCCTAGGTCCACTCTGCCTTTCAAGTGTATGAGTTAATAATTCCATATTATCTAACCTAGTATGGAGTTTGTTAGAAAAATCTAAACGTACCATCGTAAATGATTTAGCGTTTGTACTATGGGAAAATGAGATAATTTTGTAATGAGAGAATGGAATTGATGTGACATTTGCTTTAGGAAGACCAGATTAGAAGGAATAGGGAACATGTGTTACAAGTGATAACACCCACAGACCACATATGAGATGGCAGCTGTGATTCAAGCACGTGATGATGGCGTTTTCTTCAGGGGGCACAGGGTAGAGAAGACATACGGAACAGAAGAGCCATTAGGTATAAGGATGTTAAAGTTCACATGATTCTATTCAAAATGTTATAATTCAAAATAAGAAAAGTAGATATGGGGAAAATGTATCTATTCCACTATGTATATGCAAAAAAAGTTTTACCCTCGGTTCTCTTATGTTTATTTAAAAATATTTTCTTATGTTTATTTAATTTTCTCATGTTTATTTAAAAATATTTCTTTTGCTGTTTTATGATGGCCTTTCTGAAAATAGAGACTCTGTTTTGTTCAGAGGAGAACGGAATTGTAGGTGAGAATACAGACCTTGTCTTTGAATTGCATTTAGAAAGTTTTATTTAAAAAATTATATTAACATATAATATAGATTTTCTTTGTGTTTAAACATGTTTTGTTAAAACTATAGTGGAATATAAGATAGTTTGGTTTCTGGTATTGCTTCTCATGCTTTTATCTTTATCACAGTACTTCACCCCCACTCAACAATGATTTTTTTTATGTGTTAGAGGAGAATTAAAATGGAAAAAGTATTACAAGATCTTCCCTTCTCTCTCATAGAAATGTGTACTCCCTAACTTTGTGCTCCCTAACTAAAAATATTTATAACTACAAATGGATTTTCCAAAAGGCCTCCCACTATTGGGGAGAGGGCAGAGGTCTGAGTCAATTTCTTCCAGTGGCATACACTGGGAAGATTATATTGCCCTCCTAGGTATTTAAACAATTTCCTAACTGGTAAACTATAATCCCAGATAAAGTGTGCCTAGAGATTAGCAGCTTGTCTTTTTTGTTATTGCTGTTGCTATTTTCCCTGCTGGGTAGAAACTAAAAATCATCTTCCCAGGTGACAAATACATTTGAACCAGGCAATGCACACTAAGTCTCTTAGATGTAGCTTCCAAAGTTTATGGACATATTTAGAATATGTAAAATTTACTGTAAAATTGAATAACCTTATCTACCTCCATAAAATAGTTTGAGAAACTGATGTGATACTATTGTGGCCGTATCTCTTCTGACTCAGGCAAATTCTAAAAAGAAAAAAAAAAAAATTCTGGCTAGTGCTGGAATACAGACAGTATAATCTGTACTCCCAAGTAATACAGGGGCCCTAAAGCCAAAAGCTGTACACCAGCAGAATTGAGATATGGCTCCTTTTCAGACTGATGCAAAATTACAACATGATAAAATAATTTAGATCCACGGTGGTAAGTCTGGAAAGAAATAACTTTAAATTTACTTTGTTTTCTCCTTAAAACATTAAGAGGAAAGTGCTACTAAGAATTATGACAGTGATATCTTATTCCTAAACATCTATAGAACTTATTGTTTGAATTAACTTTATATGTATGTATTAGGTATCCCCAAAATTAATACTGCACTATTTTTTCATAGGTATATTTGAACAAACTACAACTCTTGTATATTCAATCTCTTTGTGTTCACCTTTCTCTTCTCCAACTATGGCAAATCTATAAAACCAATTGTCTTCTATTTCTTTATTTTATTAAGGAGTTATTTCTTTCCCAGTAGATAGAATGCATTGGCTGACTTTATAGCTGGGTGTGTATGAACATGATTTCTTCCCTGCGTAACTTTTAGAAAGCAAGTCCTAATTTCTGCTATTGTTATTAAGCCTGCTTACAGTACGCCAAAGGGTTTAACTCCCCAGAGACGTATTTAAGAAAATATTCCCTGTGGTATCTTTTCATAACCTTGAAAGAAAACTGTACATGCAATTTTGCATCCTAGTTTCCCTCCTATGGCTACAGGAAACACTATTAAATTGGTTGGTTAAACTACTATAAATAGTGACAAAGGACAAGGAACCAACCAAAAGGGTACCCTAGTGCTAGATGCCAGGTTTCACCCAGAGAGAAATTCCACCCAAGTCTGGGAGATTCAACTAAAAGGCCCTCTTATTTAATCTCAGTCAAAACATGCTTGGATGTTTTTTATTTTAGAAATCTGGCATTAAATAAGTGTAAGTCTACACATATAAGGAATGATTCAAAAGTACTTAAAAATTTGAGTGAAGACATTATAACACAGTGCCATAGCTTCTCTTTATTGAATCTCTTGGAATTAATTAATTAATTAAGGACTCCATCATGGCCTTTGATAAAGAAGAGTTTAGTTAACTATTCAGTTTAATTGAAATAGGCGATTCTTGCTCTAGCTTATTAATTAAATATATAGAGAGATAAGTAATTCAATGTTAGCTTTTTTCTTTTTTATACCACACTGTGCTTTTTAAACTTATATTCACAGTGTTCAGTGTGCATTAAGTTTTATTGATTCAAACAACTGTAAGTTAGAAAATGGTAACAATCTAGTTTACCGTATACTCTCCACCACCATAAACAACTTCTACAAACATCTTTGTATATATACACTTTATGAAGCCACATGGAATTTTCTCTGTGATAATTATGGAGAGTTGAGATACAGAAAGATGTTTTCAAATTGCTCTCCTCAATGACTGTACCATCTTATATCCATTCTGTTAAATGTGTGTAAGTCAAATGAAGCTTAATAATGTTTAATAATCTTAGAATTGATAAATAAGAATTTAAATAAAAGATATAGTTACATATTATATTGAGTATCTTAATTTTTAAACTACTTTCTATCTTAAAGACATGATCACATGGCAGTATAATAATCTTCAGACTCAACTGACACATTTTTACATTCGATATGAAGATTTCATCAAACATACACATATATTCATAAAAAATTCATCACATAATCACTTAGATGAAATTTGGGAGGAAAAAATACCTGAAAATATGTACATTCTCCACCACATTTTTAGTGTGTATGTATCGGTTTTGTTTTGAATTGATAGGTGAATATAAATTATATTTTTATAAGGTGGCTGCTTCCATAGCATTTCAGGTATCAAATACAATTTATATTATTTTTTGACTCAGCATTCATTTGAATTAAGCAGATTTTTATGCTACACATAAAATTGAGGTAAAATAAATATGTACGTGAATAAGTTGGAACATTATTAACAGGATTAGCAGATTAGTAAGGTGTGTGTAGCTATCTTTTAGAAATACCTAAATATAGAAAAAAACAAATAGAAATGTTACAGGTATCTTTTATTAGGAATTTTAAGTATGTACTATATCCATGGGAAACTGGAAGAAATATATGATTTTAGAAAAAAACTTTATAAATGAGAATATCTAACAAAAATTATCTCCTTTCTGCCAATCTTGTTCTGAAATAGGTCAAATTTACTTATGTCACAATTCCAAACTGGCAAGGATAATATGAAAAACAGAAAATAATTTAACTCCACTATTTATTAATTTTTATTTGGTAGTTTAACTTGCTAGGTTTGCAAATTGTTCAAGCTGATTGCCATAAATTTACTCACGACACGAATTTACTCTCTGGGTTCCTTTCGAATACATTTATACTGCCAAGGATAGATTGTGGTGCCCAAACCAATAAAGTTATCTTAAGAGAAAATCATTAATCCAGAGTCCTGACATGATAAAGTGCTAGACAAAAAGGTAAAGAATTGTTGTATTATAGGTTTGTAAAACATGATTTATGTAATAAGTCAAATAATAGAAAACTAGAAATACATATTAAAAGCAAAGTAGAAAAGCTTTCTAACTTTAATTTTAATGGATTTTTAAATGCCTAGAAACAGTTACTGTTTTAGTAAAAATATATGACATAAAATATAGAACCAAACAAAAGGTACTCATAAAACTGCTACCCTATAGAATTACTAAAGCAGATTGAATAATTATTCCACTGTTTTCCCATCTCACAGAGGTATATTTATAGAATATAAAAGTTTGTACACTTTTCTGTGTGTTTGTACTTTTGTGTTTTTTCCATGTTCCCACATTGCCTTTATAACTTTAATTTTAATGGATACAAGTATGAGGGATCTTCAAAAAGTTCATGGAAAAATGGAATTAAAAGATAAAAACATAAATGTTATTTTTAAGAGAAGCTCCATCAAGTTCAAGACACTTTTGAAAATAATAGTAACAACTATTTAGGCTATCCCTTAAGAACTGACATTTTTAGGAATTTATCCCCATCAATGCAGTCATTTTGCATTAAAGAAAAATGGGTGTCCTTTAAAGACGTTTTTAAGATCAAGAAACAAAAATTAATCAGGGGGAGGCAAATTAGGACTATAAGGTTCATGCCTAATGATTTCTCATTTAAATTCTTGCAAATGGCTCTTGTTTAATGAGAGGTGTGAACAGGAGTATTCTTACAGTGAAGGACTCACTAGTGAAACTTTCCAAGGATTTTTGCTGCTAAAGCTTTGGGTTACTTTTGCAAAATACTGTCGTAATAAGCACATGTTATGGTTCCTTAGCCCTCCAAAAATTAATAATCCAATGTCTTGAATGTACCAAAAATCTGTTGCTATGACTTTTGCTCTTGACCCCTTTTCCTTTGATCAGAACACTTCTGCCGGTTAGAGGCCGTAGCTGTGGGTTGTGCTTTGTCTTCAGGATCATATGGGTAAAGCAATGTTTCATCTCCTGATCCAGGTCTTCAAGGAAATGCTTCACAATCTCGATCACATTTGTTTTGTTTAAAACAGCCATTGAAATTTCTGTTGCTTTCTGTTGCTTATCTGGGGGCAAGAGATTTGGCACCAATGGAGTGGAAAGTTTGCTTTATTTTTAAGATGAAGCAATTGAGATACAGTGTTGGCTCTTGTTTCTGCTGTTAATCATAAGTTTTCTTCAATCAGGACATGAAAAAGATGAACATTTTCCTCAAAATTGATGTGGATGGTCTGTTTCTACTGAAGGCTTCACCCTAACATCATGTCATTCCTTGTTAAAGAAGTTTCTCTTTTGTAAAATGCATATTTATTGGGGGCATTGTTCCCATAAATTTTCATAAAGTATAAATGCTTTAGCAATTCTTTCACTCAAGTTTTACCATAACTTTGTTCTTGCTTTAATTAATCAGAATTCATGTTGCTCTTTTAGGGACACTTTTCAAACTGCTGTTTTTGTTTTTTTTTTTTTGAGACAGAGTCTTACTATGTCGTCCTCAGTAGAGTGCTGTGGTGTCCGTCACAGCTCACAGCAACCTCAAACTCTTGGGCTGAAACAATTCTCTTGCACCAGCCTCCCAAGTAGCTGGGACTACAGGCGCCTGCCACAACACCCGGCAATTTTTGTTGGTGGTGCAGTTGTCGTTGTTTAGCTGGCTTGGGCAGGGTTCGAAACCACCACTGGTGCTATGGGCTCTGAGCCTCAGACTGCTGTCTTATTCTTCTTAGTGCTTCAAACTAGATCCTATTCAGATATGTTTAAAAAAGTTATTAGGAGATTTTTTGTGTGTGTGCAAAAAAGTTTTTAAATCCTACCATTTTATTTATTTTATGGTTAACGTAAGGGTACAAACAACCAGATCAAATTTTTGCATTTGATAGGTATGGTCCCTCTTCTAGTTATATCTCTCTCAAAAGGTGTGTCAAACACCTCCACATCATGAACATTCAGAGGGAGTACCCACCCCTATTTCTACCCTTCCCTTGGTCTCCCTCCTCAACTTGTAATTATTTTTTCTCCTTTGTGGGCACGCGTTAGTTCATCTACTGGCTTCATATTAGTACTGAGTACATCGGATACTTGCTTTTCCATTCTTGTGATACTTTATTAAGAAGAATGTGTTTCAGCCCCATCCAGGTTAATACAAAAGATGTGAAATGACCATCTTTTTTGTGGCTGAATAGCATTTCATAGTATACATATACCACAATTTGTTAATCTAGTCCTGAGTTGATGAGCATTTAGGTTGTTTCCACATCCTGGCGGTTTACAATCTATTGAAAATTTCCTTATGAATATTTTTTTTTCTTCTGGATAGATACCTAGTAAGTGGGATTGTGGGGTCAAATGGGAGGTCTAATTTGAGTTTGCTGAATTCTAATTTGACTTCTTTCCAAAGAAGCTATATTGGCTTGCAGTCCTACCAACAGTGTGAAAGTGTCCCTTCTGTCCATATCTGCACCAGCATCTGCAAGTCTGGGACTTGGTGATGTGGGCTATTCTCACTGCCAGTAAGTGATATCTCAGGGTGGTTTTGATTTGCACTTCTCTGATGATTAGAGATACTGAGCATTTTTTCATATGAAGCCATTCCTCTGGTTTCCTCAGAGAAGGTGTGTAACAACCCTTTGTCAGATTCATACTCTGCAAATATCTTTTCCCATTCTGAAAGTTGTTTATTTGCTTCGGTTATTGTATCCTGAGCTGTGTAGTTTAAGCTTTTTGGTTTAATTAAATCCCATTTGTTTATTTTGTTGTTGTTGCAATCATCACAGAAGTCTTCTTCATAAAATCTTTCCCTAGGCTTCCCCTTCTTCAAAAGTTTTTTCTGTACTTTCTTCTAAGATTTTTGTCATTTCATACCTTAGATATAAATACTTTACCCATCCTGATTCAATTGTTTATGTGGTGAAAGTGTGGGTCCAGTTTTTTTACATGTGGTTACCCAGTTCTTCCAGCAACATTTATTGAATAGGGAATCTTTTCCATAATGTATGCTCTTGCTTGATTTATCAAAGATCAAGTGGCTATAAGATGTTAGTTTGATCTCATGGCTTTCTATTTGGTTCCAAATATCTATGTCTCTATTTCTGTGCCAATACCATGGCTGTTTTGATCACTATGGATTTCTAATATAGCATAATGTCTGATAAGATGATGCCCCTGGCTTTGTTTTTATTACTAAGAATTGCCTTGACTATGCAGGATTTTTTCCAGTTCCGTACAAAACAAAATTTGTTTTCCAAATCTTCAAAGTATAATGTTAGCAATTTAATGGGAATTGCATTGGATCTGTAGATTGCTTTGGAAAATATAACATTTTAACATCTTCCCAGCCATGAGCATGGTATGCTCTTCCATTTGTTTTTTTCTTTTCCTTTTTTTTTTTTGTCTCCTTATGTTGCCTCAGTAGAGTGCTGTGGTGTGACAGCTCACAGTAGCCTCAAACTCTTAGGCTTAGGCTTAAGTGGTTCTCTTGCCTCAGCCTCCCAAGTACCTGGGACCACAGGTGCCCACCACAATGCTCAGCTATTTTTTCTTTTGCAATTGTCATTGTTATTTAGCAGGCCCGGGATGGGTTTGAACCCTTGGTGCCTGTGCCCGGTGCTGTAATCACTGTGCTATGGGTGCCAAGCTTGCTCTTTCATTTGTTAACTTTCTTCTGCTATTTCTTTTCTTAGGGTTTCAAAATTCTCTTTGTAGAGGTTCTTCACCTCTTTTGTTAGGTATATGCCTAGGTATTTTGTTTTCTTTGAGGCTACTGTAAAACGTTAAAGACTGTTGTGTCTTTGATTAGTTTTTCAACTTGCCTGTTTTTGGAGCACACAAAGGCTGCTGATTTGTGGACATTGATTTTATATTCTAAGTTGTTACTGCATTTCTTGATCACTTCTAGGAGTCTTGTGGTTGAGTCTTTGGGTTCTGTAATTATAAGATCAAATCATTGGCAAAGAGTGTTTGATCTCCTCTGCCACCATTTGGATGCCCTTTAAATCATTTTCTTGTCTGATTGCATTGGCAAAAACTTCCTGCACTGTGTTGAATAGTATTGGAGATAGAGGCATCGTTGTCTGGTTCCAGTTCTATGTGGAATATTAGATTTACTCCATTCAGTATGGTATTAGCTGTGGATTTGTCATAGATGACTTCAATCAGTCTCAGAAATGTGCAATTTATACCTATATTCTTAAGTGTTCTTGTCGGAAAAGGACGCTGAATTTTATCAAATACTTTTTTCTGCATCTATTGAAAGGATCATATGATCTATTTTTTTCCCTTCTATTGACATGGTGAATTACCTTTATGGATTTATGTATGTTAAACCAGCATTGCATGCCTAGATAAAGCCTACTTGATTGTGATGTCCACATTTTTTAATGTATAGCTATAATCTACTGGTTAAGATTTTATTGAGTATGTTTGCATCCATATTCATTAGTGAAATTGGTCTGTATTTCTCCTATTTAGTTAGGTCCTTTCCTTGTTTTGGTATCAAGGTGATGTTTACTTCATAGAATGAGTTGGAAAAATTTCTTCCTTCTCAATTTTTTGGAATAATTTCTTCAGTATTGGTATAAACTCTTCTTTGAAGTTTTGATAGAATTCAGGTGTGAAACCATCTGGTCCATGACATACTTTTGTGGGAAGTTTTTTTATTTTTTCTTTAATCTAATGCTTGATATTGGTCTATTCAACAGCTCTATTTCTTCTTGCTTAAGTCTAGGGAAAGGGTGTGATTCCAGGTATTTATCAATTTAGTCCACATTGTCAAATTTCTGGCCATAGGTTTTTTTTTATAGTATTTAGAGATAATCCCTTGTATGTCTGTGGCATCTGTTGTTATTTCCCCTTTATCATTTTGGGTTGAGGTTACTAGAGATTTTACCTTTTTGTGACTAATTAGTCTGGCCAAATGTTTATCAATTTTATTTATTTATTTGAAGAACCAATTTTTGTGTCATTAACTTTCTGGATGATTGTTTTCTTTTCAATTTTCTTAATCTCTGATTTAATTTTAGTTATTTCTTTTCTTCTGCTACTTTAAGGATTATATTGTTCTGCTTATAGCATTTCCTTAAGATGGTTTGTTAGTTTGTTGATGTGCTCTCTCTTTGTTTTTTGGAGGTAGACATCTAATGTAGTAAATTTCCCTGTTTAGTCTGTTTTTGCATTTTACTACCGTTTTGGTAACTCGTACCTTCATTTTTGTTGTTTGAGGAATTTAACAATTTCCTCCTTTATGTCTTCCTTAACTCAACTGCCATTCAGCATGAGGTTGTTTAATTTCCATGACTTTATGTCAATGAATATTTTTGTGAGAGTTGAGTTCTACCTTTCTTGCTTTGTGGACTGAGAAGATACAACGTATAATTTTAATTCTTTTAATTTTGTTGATGTTTGATTTCTTTAATCTATTTTGGAGAATGTTCCATGGACCAATGGGGGAAGAATGTGTATTTGTTAGCTTTAGAATGAAGTGTTCTATATATGTCTATTAAGCACAGTTGTTCTATGGTCATGTTTAAGTTCCTTGTATCTTTGTTTAGTTTTTGTTTAGGGGATCTGCCCAGCTCTGTGAAAGGAGTGTTAAAATCCCCTGCTATTATGGTGTTATAGGACATCATATTATTCTGAGCCATCAAGATCTGCTTCATAAATCTGGGAGCATTTAAGTTGGGTGCCTATTTAAAATTTAAATTGAAAAGTCCTCTTCTTGTTTTGAAAAGTATTTAAAATTGAAAAGTCCTCTTCTTGTTTTGTGCCCTGACTAGTATGATGTAGCCATCTTTGCTTCTCTTAACTTTAGATACTTTAAATACATTTTAAGTAAAATAAATAAGATTGCAACCCCTTCTTTCTTCTGATTTCCATTTGCTTGAATTCTGTTTTCATCCCTTAACCCTGACTCTTGAATTGTTCTTCAAGACTAGTGCATTTTCTAGAGTTCATATATGGCTGGCTTATGCTTTTTAAATCCAATTTGCCAGCCTGTGCCTCTTCAAAGGGGAATTCAAGCCATTGACACTTATTGAAAGAATTGATTAGTGTGGGTTGCATAGTATTATCCTTTGCACCTATGTGGAAGGTAAGCTTTGACTTTTAGTTTCTGGGTGTTTACTTCACTGGTTGCTCATTGTGATGGTCAATGTTGAGAATATATCTAGGTATTTCTTGTAGAGGCAGTCTTGTGACAAATTTCCTCAATGTTTGTATATTAATAATATTTTTCTCCATCAATTTTGAAAGTTGGTTTATAAGGATACTGAATTCTAGACTAAAAATCATTTTATTTAAGAAGGTTAAAGGTAGAAGACCATTCTTTTCTGGCTTGGAAAGTTTTAGCTGAAAATTCTGTCACCCTAATAGATCTGCCCCTGTAAATTAAATTAGCACTTGATCATGGTTGCTTGTATAATTTTCTCTTTTGTCTCAACTTTTGACAGTCTCATTACAATGTGTCTTGTAGAAGCTCTGTTTGAGTTGAGTTAACCCAGGGTTCAATATCCCTCTAAAAGGATTGTGTCAGAATCTTTAGTGAAACTCGGGAAATTTTCATTTATGTTATCCTCCAGTAGGGCTTCCATTCCTTTGGGAAGATCTTCCCCTTCAGGGATCCCTATAATTCATATATTTGAATGCCTTGTTAAATCCCACAATTCTTTGAGTTATTATTCTGATTTCTCTGTCTCCCTTTCTGCCTCTTTACCTACCTGGGTTAGCTCAAGACCTTTATCCTCTAGCTTTTAAATTTTTTTCTTCTCCATGGTCTAATCTGTTATTCAAACTTTCTATTACATATTTATATTCCTTGATTTGCTCCTTTATTTCCTTAAGCTCTGCCATATCCTTTATATATTCTTCATATCTTTCATCCATATTTGTTTCTGTTTTGCCACTTTCTTATCAATTTTCTTTGTTGCTTTTATCATACATATTTTAAATTCCCTTTCTGTCAATTCATTCATTCTTCATAGGTGGAGTTCTCTGTAGTAGCTACATCATGCTTCTTTTGAGGAGTGTTCTGCTTTTCTCCTGTTACCACAGTTTCTCTGTTGGTTCTTCCTTGTGTATGTTTTCTTCTTGTTCGCCTCCTTTCCCTTCCTTCTTACTGTCTCCTATGCTTTAAATTGGCTTATCTCAGATTTTAGGTTTTTAAGTAGCCTCTTGTCATAAGGCCAAAAGCAAGAGAAGGATAAAGAGTGAGCCAGGAAAAAAAAAAGAGGAAAGGAAAGGAATAAGATAAGAAAAGGAGAAAAAATAAGTGAATGAAAGAAAATTGAAGAGTAGGAGAGAAGGAGTACAGAAAGTGAGAAAAAGAGCAACAGAAAAAAATGATATTATTCTGCAAGGTGTTATATCCACTCCTGCAACTCAAGGAATTTTGTGGGTTGGGCTGGGTGGTTCTCTTAAATACAGGAGCTTTTTGCCAGCCTGAACAAAACAAGACCCTAACTCTGCCAAATATAGGCATAGAAAGAAAAAGAAAAAGAAATAAATAAAAATCCAGCCATGTGTACTTGCCAATACTGTTTACCAAAGGCCAAAGCTAGAAGGACTCCCTCAATCATAATTTTGCAATTTCCTTTAGCCAGAACACTGTCATGACCCTGCAACACTCAGAGAAAAGAGAAAAAAATAAGAATAGACAAGGAAAAGTGAAAATACAATTCTACCAGTTAAAAAAAAAAAAAAGAAGAAGAAGAAAGAGAAAATATAAGGAAAGAAAAACAAGGAAATATTTCAGGTGTTGTATGGAAATTTATGTAGGAAAGATGAGAAAAGTACAAAAATCTACTGAAAGAGAGAAAAAAATTAGTGACATAATAGCAGAAAAAGGGGGTAAATGGAGAGAGAGAGAATAAATGGGGCTGAAATACCATAACAAAAATGCATGAACCTTGCTCTTGAAGAAAGAAAAACTGGAAATTAAGAATAGAACCAATCAAACTAGCAAAAAAAAAAAAAAAAAAAAAGAAAAAGAAAGAAAGAAAAAAGAAAAGAAAAACACATTTTTTAAATAGCCAAAAGCAACCACCTAAACAAGAAAATATTACCAACAGAGTAAAAAAAGGAAAGAAAAGAAAAATGTTACATATGTTTATAATACATATATATGTATATCAATATATTGCTAGGAGTCCAGGTGGTGCTGTTTTTTTTTTTTTTTTGTTAAATCATAGCTGTGTACATTAGTGCAATCAAGGGGTACAATGTGTTGGTTTCATATACAATCTGAAATATTCTCATCAAACTGTTCAACGTAGCCTTCATGGCATTTTGTTAGTTATTGTATGTAGAACATACAGTATAAACCACTTTCTAATTTCCGAGGAGAATGGGTCTTGTCATCCTGACTTAGTTGAATTGGTGATGTTCAGTTCTTTCCTCAGCATTCAGTACCAGCTGAGTTGGGATCTTAAAGTGCTCCAGAATCCTTAGAAAGGAAGTTTCAAGGAGTCCCCTGACAATAATTCCTGGGGCTGCAGGAGCCACTTAGTTTACTCCAATGTGGAAGCACAAGCTCAGCAGGCACATCAGAGCCAGCTATGTTCTAGGCACCTGCAGACAGTTTTTCCCACATGACCTTCCCACAACAGTAGTCCGGCTTGCAGCCATGACCTTCCCACAATGGTGGCCCTAATAGCAGCAAGCTGATAGGAAATCTACTCCGCCCACTATTCAAACCCAGCTTTTGTACACCATTCAAGTCTGCCGCTAGTCCAAGCTTTCCATGACAGTTCCAATTAATAGCTTTCCCCCAAATTTTCAAATGGCTCTCTCTCTTCTGCAGACCTCTGTCAGGGGTTGTGTGCAGTCCCCCACTCCCACGCACTCACTTTCTGTGTCAGTCTTCCACAGCTCCAGATCTTCTGCCATCTCCTGCAGTCCACCACCTCTTCACTGTGCCCCCAGGGATGGTCCCCTGGGGGGCAGAGAGGCTCCATTTTTTTTTTCATATTGCCAGGATTATTCTGCTGTTTCTTCATCATGAGTATCTTCTTTTTGCCTGTTTCTTTGCCCTACTTTTTCCTTTCACTTCATCTTGCTCTTTAAGTTACTGTGCCTCTGACCTAAGGTGTTGGTATGTCCTTTTGGTACAGGACTAAAAGGATGAGAAGATTGAAGGGATAAAAATAAAAAGAGAGAGAGAAAAGAGAAAGGAAAGGGGGTGAGTAAAAGAGAAGATTGACAAAAAGAAGAGAGTCACAGAAAAAGAGAGACAGGAGTAATAGAGGTGTACACAGCAGGGTACTTTGATCCACAACTAAAGAACACCAACATCTATGGGTGCTGAATTGGGTGGTTCCCTTGACATCTGCAGCTCTTTGCTAGCCTGAACAGACATAGTACCCCACCACCACCACCAAATAGAGAAGAAAGAAATTATTATAAATCAAACCAAAACAAACAAAAGCCTTACAGGGTAAAATTGAAGGAAAACAAATAACAAGGGCAGAAAAACTGGAAAAACGATGTTCTCATTATTACAGGAAATGAAAATTGTATTTACACTAGAAAAATCAAGAAAAAAGAAAAAGAAAAATCTAAGGCAAAAAACCTTGAAGAAAAAAAAGAAGGTAAAAGAGAAACAAAAACAAAGAAATATATACGTGTATATATATTATATGATATGATATAATATTCTATATATATACCATGGAATATACACATATATATTTCTTTGTCTTTGTTTCTCATTTTTTCTTTTTTTATATTCATGTTATATAATATACATATACAGGAAATGACAAATTGTATTTACACAAGAAAAATCAAGGAAAAAGAAAAATCTAAGGCAAAAAAGTTGAAAGAAAAAAGAAAGAAAAAGAGAAACAAAAACAAAGAAATATATGTATATATTATGTAATATGGTATGTATATAGAATATTATTTCATATTATATAATATATATTAAATATATATTTATATATTATAGTATTATATATGACATTATATATATTAAATATATATGTATATATTATATATAGAGAATATTATATCGTATTATATAATATATATATTTCTTTGTTTTTGTTTCTCTTTTTCTTTCAATATTTTTCAAAAACAAAGAAATATATATGCATATATTATATAACATGGTATATATATAGAATATTATATCATATATATTTATATACATGTATATTTCTTTGCTTTTGTTTCTCTTTTTCTCTCATATCATTTCAATATATATTATACATATTATTATATATTATATATATATATACACACACATAAAAGATTCAGCAAGATATATATTGCTGAATATTGCCTGGGCAACAGTGTGATCTTCTTCTGAGGTATGAGACCCTAATCACAATGCTGATACAGCTGTATAAGATGGACACTGGAGGCCTTTGCCCTCAAACTCTGCGGGGTTGAAAGACTGAATCTCTCCTTAGACTACTTAATAGACAAACCTCGACCTTTCCAAATTGTGACCCTTGGCTAAGTAGAGGCTTTTCCAGGAAAGCAGTTGTTGCTGGGATCTCTCCTGAAGTGGCTGCCCACTTATCAGGAGCACTAAAACCTGCCTCACTCCATGCCCCTGAGGGTGTGGCCCAAGGCTACTCTATGCTGAACACTGAAAGCCCCACTCTTCCCTGGAGTCTCACTCCTGCCTTCTTGGTGCTGTTCAAAGTCACTTTTTCACTCACCAAAGGTCTCCCAACGTAACTCAACTGAGTGCCCAACTCCAAAAAAACAGAATAACCCACAGGGAAGGCCTTACCAGTCTGCAGACTTGCTGCTGCTGTAGCTGCAGCCACCACAATTGCCATGGCCTCAGACCAAACACAACCACTTGCCATTTCTCCACTGCTTTCATCCTCCGCCTAGGGTCCAGAAGTCTCCTGTTGCCTCCCTACATCCCCAAAGGGATATTTCTGGGCAGAGTCCAGAAGTCAGAGGTGCCTGGAGTCTTCTCTCCCCAGTCTCAAGTTCCCAGTTGCAAAGAAGTTGTTTCTTGGTTGCCATCTTGCCACATCCCTCCCATGCATTCATTCTGAACTAAGTCTCAGTCTAGTTGTTTCAGTATTACAGAATGAATGTTTCTTCATGATGTATAAAATAGCACATTCTATGTTCCTTTCCAGATTGTTTTGCTGCAGATTATCTCTTGTTCCTGTGTTTTAAGTCTCTCTCCTACTATCATATATTGCTTAAAAAAGTAAAATAGGCTGTCATAATTCTGCCTTAAAGGACCACTTAGTTGTTACCCTATATATTTTTTTGTTTGTTTATTTGGATTGCACGTTTTCCTGAAAAGCATACCATAAACTTCCATTTTCAGCTTTTTTACCTGCTAATATTCCTACAATGCCTTTTTTTAAAAACTTAGATTGGTATCCATAAGAAAAATAACATTTTTTAGAATGAGGTTCATCATCATATTGTGTTAAAAACCTTTTCTTCTCTCAATATTAAATTTTAATGACACCATGTTAGATGTCTCTTTCCTTGTACTGTTGGACTTAAGTTAATTGACGAATATGCTTTATTCTATTAACTGTTACCACTATTAATCCTAGAGTATCATGTAATGGAATTTCCATAAATATTTGTTAGATTATATACTGCTTGAATGAATGAATGAACACATAAATGCTAACTGGCTAGGTGTTAGCTGTACAACTTAACCACTATTTAATTCAACTAAACAATTTAAAGCCTACCATCTGTGAGATGCTCTGATATGACCTGCTCGTGTAAAGGTGAACAAATTTAAAGTCTTGTGATGCTTTTTGTCATTAAGTTCACAATAGAACTCAAAATGGCAATAACAAATCACAAATGCAATGTAAGTTGCTGTAAAGACATATGCAAAAAATTACTTGGCACTTTAGAGGAAAGAATAATATACTTAACAGAAATGGTCAAATAAGGCCATACAGCATAAGCAATGTTTGAAAAAGATGTTGTAAAAGTACATGTTCTCCTGGTAGATTAAGATAAAAGTCATTCAGGCAGAGAGAAGGGCATGAAAAAGAATGGTGAATAAAATAACATTAAATAATGAATAATGTGGCAAGTTAAATTTGGTAGTACTAGCAAAAGTGAGAGGGCATTAGAGTGGGATGATTCCAGAAATAAATTCTCGATGTAAGTTATTGATGTTACCTTGGAGATAATGGAGCTTTATTGAAAAGTGACTTGGTCACACCTGAATATTTTTTTAAAAAGGATTACTCTGTTAGCAAAGGGTGGAAAGAATTAAAAGCAGAGACATTAAAAGATTATAAAGAATTTATTATTATATTTTTCAAGCATTATACAAATTCTCAATTTACAATTTAAATTTAACATTACCAGTTTATAAATATAATTAACTCCATCTTACAGATAAATATTCTGGAAGATAAAGAAAATAAATACTGAAAAAACATAGACATTTTTGGAGCTTAGTTTTGAACTTTGTTGTTGTTGAAACTAAGCTATATATAAGCATTCCACTATACTATTTCTAACAAAAGTAATCACAGAAATTTAGGTAATGTCTTACATAAATTTGATACTATTCTATGGTTTTAGTATATACTCTAGTTTAGTCTTTACAACATGCAAAAACCAAAGGTATTATTATTTACCTTATTTGGTATGAGCAAACTGAAAATTGGAGAGTTGGATAACATACTCAGATTTATACAAAACGTTATATATAGGAACAAATGTTGTCTGACTCCAAATTCCAATGCTTATTTTACTCTAAAATATTATAGTAACTTATAAGAATTTCCAGAATAAAAATAAGCAACTGCTTTGCTATTTAGGTGAATATTAGGAAAAAAGTAGGACATAAGAGCAACAATGGAGACAATGATCTATCAGAGATGTCTGTGAAAAACTTAGTCAAAATCAAAATAAATAAATTTCATCATATTTCATTTATGTTGTTAAAATTACTAACTTAAACTACGCAAATGCCTATTAGTGGTATTGTTAGATCAAAAGGTAGTCTATTTTTAATTTTTTCAGATACCTTCATACTACTTTCTGTACAGGTTATGTTTTGAGTCTCACAGTGAATGAGAGTGTTTTTTCTCTCACCATCTAGATCAGCATCGGTTGCTTTGGGACTTTTTGATATTAGACCATCTTATTGGAGTTAAGTGATACCTCATTGTGGTTTTTATTTGCATTTTCCTGATGATTACAGATATTGAACATATTTTCATGTGTTTGCTTGCCGTTAGATTATTTTCATTTGGAAATATGTTTGTCTATGGCCATACCACCCTGAATGCACCCGATCTCATCTGAAAAGTTTTGTTCATGTCTTTTGCTCAGTTTTAGGGGGGTTTTTTGACTTTTTTTCTTGCTGATCTGCTAGAGTTCTTTATAGATTCTAGTATCAGCCCTTTATGAGATGGATACTATGCAAACTTTTTTTCCCATTCTACAAGTTAGTATTTACTCTATCGATTGTGTCCCTGGCAGTACAGAAACTTTAATTTGATCAGTTTCAACTCATTTATTTTTGTTATTCCTGTGACTGCTTTTGGGGTCTTTTTAATAAATTCCTTCCTAGGTTAATATCTATAATAGTTTTTTCAATGCTATCTTCTATAATTCTTGTAATTTCATGACTTAAGTTTACATCTTTGTCCATCATGAATTAATTCTTATGAATGGTGAAAGGTGTAGATCCTGGTTCAGTGTTTTACATGGGGCTATCCAGTTTTCCCAGCACCATTTACTAAATAATTTACTAATTATTATTACTAAATAATAATTCTTTTCCTCATTGTGTGTTTTTGTCTGCTTCATCAAATATCAGATGGGAATATGAGAATGGTTTCATATCTGGATTTTCAATTCTGATCCATAGGTTTATATCTTTTGTTTCTGACACTTGCATTCAAATGTTTGTAGCAGCACAATTCACAACTGCAAAGATGTGGAAACAACCCAAGCACTTATCAATACATGACCATTGATGGATTAAATGGATTTATTAATAAATTAAAGGATTAATAAAATATGGTATATATGTACCATGAAGTACTAATCAGTCATAAAAAATGGCAGTCGAGTATTTTTTTTTTTTATAACAACATGAATAGAACTGGAGTCCATTCTTCAAAGTCAAGCATTGCAAGAATGAAAAAATAACCACCACACATACTTAATTCTAATTGGGAACTAGTTGACCAACATTTACCTGAATAAATGGAAGTAAAATTCAGAGGAGCAAGGGACGAGAGCGGGTAGGGTAACTCACACCTAACAGGTACAAAGCACATATTCTGTATGAAGAGCACACTCTTAATTATGGACCAAAAAGATAACAAATGCAAAGTATGTAGCCAAAATGTGCGCACTTCTGTAATCTCTGAAATGAAAAATACAACTTTATTTTCAAAGAAAAAGTAAACCTAGTAGTTGTAGAACATTTTTCAGTGATTTATTATTTTGCAGAAAGATAAATACGTGTATACTTTTGATCAACTTATATGGTTTTTAAACATAATCATCGTGCCCAAATGATTTTATAAAAATAAAAGACATGTAGAATTAATTAAACAGACAAATTTCAACTTCTAGGTTCATGCCATTTACCAAAAGATCAGTCAAAATTTAAATTTTTATCCACCTGTTAACAAAAATAAGAGCTCAACAAATTATCAATGCAATTGCTATCTATAGTATTATATGATTGAAAATTAAAATTATTCTATCCGGATTATATCCAATACAGCTATGTTGATTAATTTTATTATGTGTACTTTTCATATATATATATGAAATCTTGAATAATATCACTGGTAGTCCATTTAATAACTATAATTTCTTGTTTTTCAATAGCAAGTCCCAAATATAAATAGGAATAAATTATAACTGTGAAAGAAAGTTAAATTATTCTTTAATTTTGACACAAGAAATCAATATTTGTAAGCTTTTAAATAAAATTGCCAGAATATTTACAAGTATTGTTTATAGTGCCTCAGGAAGAAAGTAATTCCAATTTCAATAGGAGGACCTGGGAAGACAAGAGTGGTATATTCTGAATTGAATTGAATGTCAGAGGCTACTGCATGTTTCACTGTGTATACTCATATGAATGCAGACACAGAATTCCTTAACGAAGCTCTAACAAACAGAATTCAGTAACATAAAAATAATTATACAACATGAACAATTGGATCTCATCCCAGGAATACAAAGTTGGATTATGGTCTGAAAATAGCAGAATGTAACACACTACAAAATATTCAGTCGACTAAATCCAACCCATCTTTCATGCTAAATGCCACTCAACACACTAGGAGTAGAAAGAAACTCCTGTGATATTATAAAGAGACTCCACAAAAATCCACAGGCGGCATAACACTTATATGGTGAAAAGATGGAAGCTTTCTCTCTAAAATCAGTGCCAAAACGAGGATGTTCAATTGCGTAATCTCTGTTTAACACTGAAATGGAAGTTTTCCCTGAAAAATCAGGTAAGAAATGTTAAAAAAGCACTTTCAAGGTGTATTGAATTGTAATCATATATCTAATTACCTCGACATTTCATATTTCCACACTGGTCCTATGTTACTATTTGTTTTTACTGTCTCTTATTCACTCATAAAAAATACATCTCAGTAGTAAAGAACTATTTTTACAGAAACCCCATACCCTTTTCAAAATTTTTCCATGATCTTTCCTTTGACTCTATAATTTTCAAAAGTATACTTCCAAGCTGAAATCATGTGTCCATTGTGATACGCTATTACTCTATATTCCTTCCCTCATCAAGATTATTCAATTATAGCTTCTTTGACTCATAATTATTGCATTTGATTTTTTGTATTATATATAAAAAAAGTTGTAACAATTTAGGTTTTCTCTCACAAGATGTTGCAAGATCTATGGTAGAAGGGACTGTAAATTGGTCACATTTGTATTCTTGGTAAATAGCTTAGTGCCTGATTGAAAAGGGAAGTCAGTGGGGGAACACAGTGATGACATACCTATCAACAGGAATATTCAACCATTAGGAATGATGGAAAAGTAAAGTAATGAGAGATTAAATATCTTCACAGGAGCTTTCTAAATCTAGGAAATAATGTGTATGCAGAATTATTTGCTGAGTAATTATTGTTTTAAATTATATTCATGTGCCCTGTAGCCATAATGAATATTAGAAACATAAAAAGTGTCATGAGCATATGGTTCTATAGTTAAACATACCTGAAATTTACCTTAATGCACTTTTATATGAAAGAATAAAATACATACAGAAAAATGCATAATATGTATATATTGTTAATTATAAAAGTAACCCCTATCCAGGCAACGGGGGAGAACATTGATAAACCCTCAGGTGCTTTTCCTCTGGCTTCTTTCCAGATACTTTCTTGCCTTTGACTTTCTGCAGTTTGAATATGCCATGTCTGTGTTTATATTTATTTTATAATTATATCTTCCTTGGTATTTTATGATTTTTGTGGATTTATGGTTTTGTATTAATTTGGGGAAATTCTCAGCCATTGCTACTTTAAATATTCCTTCTGTTTCTCTCACTCTTCTCCAACTAATATTCTCATGTTGCATAGGTTATACCTTTTGTAATTGGCCATCATTCTTGCATATTTTATTCTCTTTTTTCATTCTTTTTTGTTTCTTTTTAAGTCTGGAAAATTTCAAATGACACATCTTCAAGCTGCCTCCTTTGTTCCTTGGCCATGTCCAGTCGGTTGATAAACTTGTGAAAGATCTTCCTTGACAATGCAGTGTTTTGGATTTATACTATCTCCTTTTTATCTCTTAGAATTTTCATGTCTCTTATTCTTTTTTCATTTTATTACCCATCTAGTCTTGCATATTGTTCTATTTTTCCATTAGGGCCTTTGGCACATTAATCAGCTGTTTTAAATTACCTGTTTGATAATTCCAAAATCTCTTGACATATCTAAATCTGTTCTGATGCTTGCTTTGTCTCTTTATTCTGTCTCTTTTGCCTCAAAATATGCTTGTAATTCTTTTGTCAGAAGCTAACGATTTGGTAAAAGAAACTTAAGTAAATAGGCATTTAGGGTGAGGCCATGTTTATCTGGCTAGGAGTTACTGTTTGCTGTTGATGTATGTGTTAGATGCTAAAATTCTCCCTAGGGTCTTTGTGTTTCCATGTTGAAGTTTCCACAGAGACTAAAAAACTAAGTTTGAGCCTTTCATTTATTTTAACTCTAACTCTAATTATTAAGCAGAAGCCTGATTAATGTAGTGGTTAAGATGTGAGGTTTCTCTATTAGAGTATAGAAGATCATTTGATAAATTGTCACTGCTACATATTAGGGGATGTCTTGACATTTTTTAGTAAAGGAGCTTTATCTGGAGCATTAGTTGCTATTGTACTTAATTGTTATTAACTTTACTATAAACTGTTATTGTTTAAGAACTATTTCTCTTATGTAGACACAAAGCTGTGAGAGCTCACAGGGGCAAAGGTTGGAGCACACCACCCCTCACCACGTGACTAGAGGCAGGGCACCTAGTTATAGATACGTCTTCCCTTAATTTTCTCTCGACAATATGCCAAAAATTAGTGTATCTTCCTCCAGGTAACTATATGTGATTATCAAGAAATTGCTCATCCTACATCCTATTATATGTTTTGTTTTTTTCTTATTTTTAGATCTAATTGATGTTTGATACACTTGCTGTTTATCCAACTCTACTAGATTGTTAATTTCCCTTAAAATCAAATTCAGGGTTTGAGATATTGAGGCATGATATTCTCTGTGACACTTGAAATCAGTGAAAGATTTAGAGGTCAGTCTTTACGTGCAGTAGAAATGAGTATTTATTGTACTGAGGTACAATAATTTGGGGATAAATTTGTTAGGTCTTACAAATGGTACCCATATTTACTTCTTTACTCCCATATTTTTACCTAAAATTAACAAGCTATTGGTTTAAATATAAGCACTTTAGAAAATCTTCACCTTATTTTCTGTCCCATTGATGTATTTATCTTGTTCGGCTTTCTTCTTACTAACTGGTTGCCTCCAACCTTAATTTCTTAAGCTACCAACTCTTTATGGATTTATTTGCTCATTAATAAAGTTAATCTCCTGCTATGTTTTAATATTGTCCATCATTAGACTTTTTGTTCCATATCCGAGCTTCTCAACCTCAAGTTCATGTTCCTTGGTCCGCTTATTGTTCTTGTAGATCATTCGCATCTTTTTGATATTGTTCACTGCAATATCACAAAAATGTGTTTTTCTATTGAAGATTTAAAATTTTTATCACATGTGTAATAGCTTTTGACTCCTATTGCATTATCTCATAGCAGTTACAATCAGTTCATAGTTTTTTGAAGCTTTTCTTTTCCTTTTTCTTCCCATACTCAGTATTTTGCTGAGAAATCTCCCATCTAAATGTAACTGCCACGTAACTTCCCAATCCCATGTAAAAACATCCATGTCTATGTATATTATCTCCTCCATCCCTTTTGATTTCATGAAATCATTTTTAGGTGCATGTTTAAAGGAAATAAAGACAAACTGTTCAAATCTGAAATGCAATTAAAACAATATCTTTTAAACTTTTGTTCAATTTCACTGTTGATAATAATAGATCCATACCAATTTTAAAATTCAAGTTACAGTGTTCGCGTCTTTCACTGCATAATTATTCCCCTACTTAATCTACATGTCTACTCTAAGCATTATTTCCCTTCATAAGTTTGGTATCCAATATGCACCATGGGGCTTCCGGTTGTGAGTACAGCAGCCATGCATTTTATTAGCTGAAGTCCATGCTAGATCAAATGGTATAGAAATTCATTCTCATCCTTGATCCTGTGTTTGAAAGACACCTATATATATAATGTGGCAATATTGTTTCTTAGATTATGTTGCTCTGTTGTTTTTATTTCAGTAAACAATTTATTGACATATTTATGTTTTTACATTGTATCTTGTGTTCATAAACAAAATCATCTACCCTTTCCCTTATTTGGCTAAGTCTTAGCCAGCTGGACTTAAAAACAAATATTAGCCTGAAAACTCTAACAAGTGTGTCAACTATAAATGTAGTGTCCATTTAGAAAAACCTCAAGGCTATTTTTTAACTCAGCACCTTAAACTTCACTTGAGCAATTTTCCTTAGTTCCATAAAATGAAAAACCGAACTATCCAAGATTTTGTCCATAGTATAAAATCCTTGAGTTGCAAGCAATTTCCGTACAGCTGCAGAAATTTAATGACACTTTGAATCAATAAAGATACATGAGAGGGGAACTTCTAAAAATAGCTATCTAATAACTCTAAACCAAGATTCTTAAATCACTCCTCAAGGATAGGATTGCTTCAAAACTTGGTACCTTTTGTCAAAGGCTTTTTAATAAGAGCGCAAGAGATTGAATCAACTTTAGAGGTTCATCATCCTGTTGGAAATAGGAAGATCATAAGTTCCACTGTCAAACCTTTCCTCAGAACTGAAATAATGATTTTTTAAAAATTAAAAGATTGGAACACTACTCATGGAAACAGGCTTTGTCATGCATAGGAGCAAAACCTAGGTAGGATGATTCATTTAAACTGGTTACTTTCAGCATCTACACATGTGTACATGGAGGTCTAATTCTTACTGATTAATTTTTCCCGAAGGGCTATGTTTCCTATTTTCTCTGCCCTAATATTTAAGTGTTTGATTTTAAACAACAAAACAGCACTCTGTGTGTTCCTTCTTTCTTTGCTTCTATGTTACAGTTTTAACAGCAGAATAAGACTAGCTACAGAATTCCATTGAGTTCAAACAAAAGGAAAAAACCTATAGCAATGTTCTCCTAATTAAGGCAAGGCATAGTATTTACAGTCGTCAAACTCAATTTCATTGTATTTGCCATATTTTGCATACTGAATTGTTTAGACCTTTAGAACAGAAGCCCATTAATTTTCCCCTGAATAATTGCTGAGCCAGTACATGGGTTTGAGTAACACCCCCCATCCTCAAGTAGAATAGGAAATGAGTACAATATTTGGCCTCATTCTAATCATGGCCTCAGCATTACCAAGCTATGTGGTTTGTGATATGCCCCTAAAATTCTCTATGGTTCCAGCTACTAATGTGTAAAATAAAGATAATAATGCTAACCTCACTTTTTTCCCATGAAAGAACTAAATAAAATTACATGTGTTAAGCTCTGCTACAGAAGCTGGTGATCATAAAGGATTAACCTTCTTTGTCAAACTCGGGAAGAAATAGTCTCTGTCTCTCTGTCTCTGTCTTGCTCTCTCATTCTTTCTCACACACACACACACATACACATGAACAGAAAAATAATCACAGAACAAATGAAGTCAGCACCTCTTCCTATATATTTTTTTAATTTGGGGTTAATATGAGGATGCACATGATTAGGTTACATGATTTATATTTGTAAGGTAAACTCCAAAATCTGAGTGTGTGCTGTATAAGGTACCTGCACCTGTACCATACGGCACCCACAGTCAAAAGCATAGCATACACCTCCCCACTCCCTTCTTGCATTTAATTGTGTTTTTCTCTCATGCAACCCTGCAGTTGTTAACCTACTGTTTTCAGATAAGTACTGAGTACATGAGATGCTTGCTTTCCCTTCTTAAGCTTTCTTTTTCAAGTCATAGTAGCATGTTTAAGACACATAAGGATGTCTTCACCATAAGAATAGAAATAATTCTTCATTAAAATGCTTAGTGTCAAGGGCAAGGATATTGAGACACCATGAGACCACCTCGTAAGTCACTAAATCATTATTTCTTATGGAAACATGATATTTAAGCAGATAATTCTTAAGTGCAAGAATTTATGGCTTTATGGCTTTATTTGCTCATTATTAAAGTGAGGTGGTATCAGGCTTTATATATTTTCTCTTTCTCTGTATTGGCCAAATTAGCAAAATGTGTGTGAAACAGTCTTGTTGTGCAATGTTTACCAGCTTGTCTCAGGCTGGTGAGACAGAACATCTTTGTATTCCAGTTATATCAGGTGGGTTTATTACTTACAGAGAAGCAGCAAAGGACAACAGGAGTCTGGGATTCATTCAAACCAATCTCCCAAACCTCAAAACCCTGCCTGTGATAGGTGGAGTCTAGTTTTATACTCTGAGACAATGGATCCACTTTATGTTTTAGACTCTAAGACAATGGATCCGCAAGATAAAGGACATCTTGGAGGAACTAGAACAGAGCCTGGGCTATTTTGGTCGGCTACCCCTAATCTGAGAAGTTGCATTCCCACAGAATTCTACGGTTATTATTGAGTAATTGCAAGCAAGAAATGTGGGGATGGGGGAGAACTGAGTCAGTCCAAGACCACTAAGAGAACTATCCTACAAGACGGGGTTCCAAAATCATAGCCATAATATCTGTCTAAGGAGTAATTACCTTATCTCTCAATGAAATTAAACTTTGAAATTATGTAAAAATGGGAAGTCCATGGTATTGAAGCATATCAATACTCTAGATTTTTTTCAAACTATAGGTGAAGATATAGTAGTATTTTATTAATGCAACTTATTAGGTTATATATTAGAATTATAGATGAAGGACATAGGATAGGAAATACAGATTATATATGTAAATAAAGACATTGTTATGAGTATTTTATTTAAGTTATAGATAGATACGGATGTTCTGGGCTACAATATAAAATATATACCTTACTCTGGCTCAGTCAGAACATTTTATAAATACTCTTTTTGTAAAGAAAAGTCAAACAAAACAACTATTGAGAGCACTGCACTTATACCCACTTGAAGGATTAGTTCTTTTGGGTAAGTGGAAATCTATAATTATAATTTGGTCTACAAATCTCATTTTATGCAACCCGTGTGTTTTGAAAGAAGCTAATGGGAACCTATGCAATCTCTCAGTTACTGTTTTAGGGCTAAGTATGTATCTCAATTCAAGGAAATTTGGAAGCTTAGAGATCCCTCTATAAGAAAGTGTTGGCTTTTCTAGGAGAGCCTCCACACATGACTATTTCTCTTTCCCTCGGAGATAGACAAGAAAATACATAGCTCCTAAATTTTGTTCCTTGTCTCCTGAAAAGAAGCCAGCCTTAAGTTGATCTTAATACAGAAGACAATGGTCTCAACATGTGTCAAGTGATCCTTTTTTACCTATAGAGTGGTGTACAGTTCAATCCTTCTTGTCACTTCTCCAGTAAAATTTAATAAATTCTATTAGCTTGAATTGCCTAGATTATGTGATCCTTTGTGATTGCAAGAAATATTAGCTTTGTCTACTCTTCTAACCTGGACTCAATTTTATGTCTGGCACTTAGATTTAAGCAGTTCTGATTTTTGCATTAATTATGTGTTAACTACTCTGAGGTGAATTGCTGAGCCCAAAAGTTTCATACTCATGGAATAGCTATATGATACAGGCAAAGGATTCATCAAAGTAGTAGCAGAAAAAAATATGCACTAAACAGTGTCCTGACCTCTCAGACAGAAACTTAATTCATCCTCATAAGGCTGTGTTGCACAGACTTTTAGGTCTGAAGCCTGTAACAGAATGCATGCAAAACATTTTGCACCAGGAAGTCCAAAGTCTGCACGCTGGGGTGGGAGATGGTCTCTTACATGAGCTGGCTATGTAAGCATATTCTGGCTATGTGACCAGTTGGATCTGTGAAAACTCCTCATACTTCAATGAAATCAAGATCAAATCATAAATCAAATTATTATTACTGAATAATGCTAATAGGGCCATATGACTTGCTTTCCACAACTCACAGATCCTTATTTATAGAACATTATTTAATATCATTTAATATCTTCCATAACCTTGGCCCAAAGGACTTCTGTTTCCAGGAACCTTGGGGATAGGTATGTGATCAAACCAGGACAGCTCTTTAGACCATGCTAGATAGTCTCATTCAGGTGTGAATATGTGTCTAAAATTTATTATACTTCACTATTTTTTCCTAGGATTTTAATCTGAAATTAGGGCAATGGGGAATGGGGTTGAAAACAGCCCTTTAATACCAATCACCTCAGTCTGTCCCATTGATTTTATGTTCGTTAGTTTCTTTTCTTTATATATGAAGAAATAAAACTGAGAGGAGATTAATTTATTATTCCAGATCTTAAGTATTATAATAATGAGAGCTGAATTTTAAATTGTTTAAAATTGTCATTGAACACTACTGTGTAAGCGAACACAGTTGAATCTGTATATATTAAGATGAAGTCTTCTCACATCAGTGAGTTTGTAATGTGGATAATTTGAACCAGGATAATGTGAGTTTTATTTCTTCTATTTCTTGGATCCAAGAGAAATGTCATAATCATCTAACACAGGCTATTATTCCCATGTACACTTTTATTAAATGGTACCCTTAACAAATACATAGTACTTAAAATCGTGTTTTGTATATATTACCAATTCAAAAATATGTATTAAACTCATAATTTTTTATTGGATAAAATAAATAATCTGCAATGAAAAGGTTCATTTTAAGCATAAAGTTTCCGTGAAAAAATTCTTTAGAAAAATCTGAAAACAATAGCCTATATAATTTATATTTTACGGTTTTTCAAGATAGGTAATATTTTTTATTAGAAAAAAATTATATCCTTGTCTTAAGTTACTACTTACACAGGATGAAAAGTGGTTATTACTAAATGGTGAAACTCATCTAAGAGGAATACTTTTCTCAATGCTAACAGAGAGACATATACACATATATAGGGAAATCAATGGTAGTTCAAGAGAAAAAGACTATAAATATAACAAATAAAATTTAAAATACAGAATCCAGTAGTAACACAAGTATTTCTTCAGAAACTTGCCCTGTAAAAATATCAAAAACTTGGAGAGAACCATGGATGCAAATGTGATGGTCATTTTTTTTTTTTTTTGAAGAATTTTAGAAGATTTTGAAAGGAGAAATGTATAGTAAAAATAAATACATAGACATTGCTGTGTGATTGACTTGACCACTAACCAGTATTAAAATACTCTACTACATAGGCTTTAATTTATCATACAAAAGTGTTGAACTAACCTGTCTTTTGTTTTCAGTATTTTTGCAGTAAAACAAGGCAAGCCTTTAAATGTAGGTGTCTATCTGTAAAACAACCTTTTACACTGTTATATACTATTTGAAATATTTAACAATGTCCTATAAAAGTTATAATGGAAGGTATCCACTTTGGGAGTGACATAATAAAAATCTCAGTTTTATGGTTTAATTTACTTTTTATCTTTAATTAGTAAAGATTTGATATCATGTTATTCAAAGGCAAATTATTGCAGTAGGAAAAAATGTATGTTATACAGTTCGTCCACCATTCTGATTTCCTCCAACATGCTCATTCTAGCCTCTGTGTTCACTATGGGGACAGGTTTTAAGAAATACATTCCTTAGGGAATTTTGTCATTGTATGACAACTAGTACCTAGGTGGTATAAGGTACTACATACCTTAAATATATAGTATATTCGGGCGGTGCCTGTGGCTCAAAGGGGTAGGGCGCCGGCCCCATATGCCAGCTGGCGGATTCAAACGCAGCCCTGGCCAAAAACTGCAAAAAAAAAAAATATATATATATATATATTGCCGCACCCTCGGCACCAAGCCGCAGCGAGGTGGCGCTGTCCGCGTTGTAAAACGACGGAAAGGAGGTCTGTGCTCCCCGGAGCGAAGCCCCCAGCACCCCCAGTGTGCGCAGCGACAGAGATGTTGCCCAGCATGCTGTTTTTTGTCGCATTAACCTAAGGGTATGGCTTTCTGTTACAGTGTACGTGTATGTTAAGCTGAATGTCTGTTTGTCCTGATAAGTAAGCAATAAGGTTTTAAAGAATGAACACAATGATAGTTGATCCAGAAACAGCACTAGAAGTATGACTGTGCCAGACTCAGTGGCTCCAAGTAAGCCTGCACAAAAGCAAGTCCCCACCATAAACGCCAGTGGGCTAAGACAATGCAGGCACAGCAAACAAGATGTTCCAACACGACATGCACCATCACCACCCACAGTAAAACTTTCCTTAAAAAACATCTTACTTCACTACATTTCTAATCAATCAAATCACAATAGAATAAGCACATATGATTAATAATAAGCACATAATAAAAGTATATATAACCAACATTAACTTAAAATTTATATATCTAATAAGAGGCTTAAAACAAATTATGCCTTTACTATTACTTAAACACAAATGTAAAGAATTACACTATACTAACATTCCTCAGATAAGAGGAAGCAAGAGGAAGCAAGAGGAAGCAAATAGTTTTCGCTGATAACCACTAACCTTTGTTCTCCTTAAGGGCAGGATATTGAAAAATAGTAATGGATAACTACCCACGTTTGCAAACTTAAAATATAACTTGTAAAGGTCAGCAAGTTGTAAAAATACTTTGTGTAACCTGTAATGCTTTGTGTAAATTGTATAAAAACCGTACTTAAAACTCAGTAAAGTACAGCTGCATACTTCACCAAGTGCTGTGTGGCAGACTGTCATTCCTGCGTCGACCTTTCAACCAACCTGACTCCGTTTCCCTGCTTTCCCTCGGACTGAAGCCCACCGACAGGGTGGTCCGCGGCAATATATGTATAGTATATTCACTCTACATGATGTAGCATGGGACCAATAAGCTGTATTATATACCTAGGTAGGCAATTAATATACAATGGTAAGTATTTGTGTATCTAAACATGTAAAGATACAGTAAAAATATGATATTATAATGTTAAGGGAATACCATCAAATATGTGGCCCATCGTTAACTAAAACATCATTGCATGGCTTTTGACTAGAGTTTGAGTCCTCAAGCTCTGAATGGGGTAAGAGCTCACTATGCTGACAAATTATTCCCTTGTAATTTGTTTAATGGATGCATCTCTTCTCTTATTCAATCAATCCTTTTCACACACACAAAAAAGTTATGTTTTAAGAAAAGATTTTTGGAGAAAAATTTCTCAATGCCAAAATATTTTTAAAATTTCAGAGATCATTGCAAGCTTGTAAAAGGAAAAAGATGTTTTTTTTTTTTTTTTGGCAGGGGTCGGGTTTGAACCTGCCATCTCTATTTATGGGGCCAGCGCCCTACTCTTTTGAGCCACAGGCACTGCCCAGAAAATAGTTCTAATCACTCATTTTTTGGTGTCATTTTAGTCATAACACAGATAAGGTATTTTAAGGACAAATCAATAACATTTTTCCATAAATAGAAACTTTATTATTCCAGATTTTCAGGCCCCAAACCTTGGAATCATCCTAATACTTTGTCTCCACTTTTCACTGGTCATCGAATCTAGTCACAGATAATTACAAATTTTATCAACAATTTATCCACATCTCAGTACATGAGTGCCTACTCGTTTAGCCCAAGTCTGTAGTATCTCTTGCCTGGATTGCTGTGATTCCCTCCTCACTTTTCTCTCTGATTTGTGCCGTTGCTTCCTTCAGTCTGCTTTCAGTACAATGGTCAGAATGATTGTATTTCGAAATGGGTGAGATCAAGTCTTCTTTTGCTTAACATCTTCTCATAAAAACCAGAAAAAAAAAATTCTTACAGGATCCTGGAACACACACCACTTTTATTTTCTTTTCCGAACCTGTCTCTCATTCCGCTCAGTAACACTACAGCTCACTCTGCTCAGTTACACTACAGACAGTGTTTTTCAAAAAATTCAGGCACACTCCTACCTCTCCTGCCTTGGGTCCTTTGAATTTGCTCCTCCCTTTCATGTCAAAAGTTCCTCTTCCAGTCATGAGCCTGACAAGTTCACCTCTTTTAGCTCTTTGTTCAAATGCCCCTTCCTCAGTAAAGCTGCCCTAGGGCACTCTGCTCCTGTGCACTTCCCATCATCTTTCTCTTTTATTTCTGTCCTTGGTACCTATGACTGAAAATATGCCACAGATTTAAGGGAACTGTGCCACTGATTTTAAAATAAAAATAATGTGGAAATTGAAAAAAAAAATTAAAAAAAAGGCCAGCCTCCTGGCTTGATGAAGTTACTAATTATTTCAATGGCGTATGTTAGTTAAGTATGTGTTTTTCATATTGCAGGTGTTAAATTTTTTTTAAATACATCAGAGAAAGATTATACGAGAAGTGCTTAACAGGAATCGAGTCACTCTGACAAAAAATGAATAAAAGTATTTAAGCTGGGGGCAGCATTTCTTTTATTGTATTGAAACAAGGAAAAGTAAAGTCTCCATTTCAATGTTTTTTGTTTCTCCCTTCAGTCCCCCTGCCTGTGATTATATCACCTTGACTGTAACTATTATTCAATAGAGAAGTCCTTCAAATGTAATTGCAAAGTCAGGGACCTACAGGGAAATGGGGATCAAAAGCTCTCATCACTCCAGATGCTACAAAGCCTTCTCTTCCAGATGCTACCGATTTTACTCCCCAGGTATTTTTAAATTAGGAATCTGTCTTAGCTAGTACAGGCAGACAAGGGGTCAAGCTAAATCAGATGTTTCACCTAAACCTATTCAAAAAAGAAAATGTCCTAGGAGTCTTGCTGCTATTGTAAAGGATTACTTAGGGAACCCGATTGCTGAGTTTCTAAATATCTCAGCAGTTTGACAAAACTTGATATATTGACTTGATCAGGCCAGAGTCTGAAAATAGTGAAACCTTTATCAGAGCATCTGAAATCACACTGGCTGCTCTGAAATACTGACTACTCCTTACTGGGGAAAAAGCAAAAAGTATTGCTGCCCTGGTTAGAATGCCACCATTACCTTTTTTTAAGACTGACTTCTCAGCAGAAAATAAGGCAACAGACTAAGGTTCTTGTTTCCAATTATGTGAATAATTATTTGTGAAGATAACTTTAAAAGATGGATGTATTTCTGGGAGAGTAGCCTAAAAGGAGAGGAAAGGATATTTAAGAATAGTCAAGGTACAGATATTTTATTTGTTTGTTCTTGGTATTGAATTTATAAAATTAATACATATGAAAAATACATTAGATTATATTATTTTTCCTAACTCAGAAAGGCATAATTATTGATAAGCATCAGAGGTTTTTCTTACACAACTGCATCTAAATGATGTGAGCAGAACTCGGAAGGATGTTGACCCTTTATTCTAAACGTTCCCATGTATTTCATGTCATTAGGAAAACATTGTAGTGCTAAACTCAAACCCAGATTTACCTATATGATAATAAAGTATTGCAGAAAGAAAGGAAAAGAGGGAAGGTAAGAGCAATACGGAGAGAAAAGAAAATAGGGCAAATTCTTTTGAAAATTGTGATGGTTATTTAACAGTCCAAATAAAGACTATTAGTCAGAAATGAATGATATCATTCCTAACAGAACTTAAAGCCTAGATGTCCAAAAAGTAGCTATATGACAAAGGCAATTTTATAAACTTTGTTCCTCAGTATTCTCACTTATGAAATGATCAGAACTGATTATCAGTCAATCAAATAATGAGGAAACAATACTCTGCCTGACAGGTGGTCAGGATTAAAGACGATAACAGTAAAGACTGTACTTTCAGGGATTATTTCTATAGTTTGTTACTAGAGAATTGTCTCTGAGCAAGTAAACCATGAAAAGAATGAAATAAATAAAGAAGGTAACATTAACTATGTCTTAAATAACTTTACTATTTGGGCTAAGCTTACTGGACAGTAAGTTTTACAAATTGACTCATGGAAAGGTCTAAATAAGATATTTAAGATATTAAAAAAGCTGGGCGGCGCCTGTGGCTCAACGGGTAGGGCGCCGGTCCCATATGCCGGAGGTGGCAGGTTCAAGCCCAGCCCCGGCCAAAAAAAAAAAAAAAAAAAGATATTAAAAAAGCTTAAGGAAGTGAAATTATTTCTTAAATTCTTTAAATATAATTTTTTAGTGCTTTGCAATTGAGAGTTTTGGATTTGTGTGTGTGTAAATTAGGAAAAATTTCAAATTTTACTGATACATCAACCATACTGAGAAGTTGAGAGTAGCATTATGGTTGTGAAACAAGGGATATCACCATATTTCTAATGTTCTTCATAATTTGGGATTTTTTTTTACAAATATCTCAAGCACATGAGATTATTTAAATGAAGAAAGCCCTTCTAGGCTGGTGAAAGTGCAGATTCGGGAATCCTGGAACAATATAGACTTTCTGTCATTCTTTAAACCTAAAGAGATAAAGATGATTTGAAATAGGACAAAAAGCTTTATATATGATTTTTCTAAGATTTATTATTTCATTTTCTATCATCAACTATAATTTTTAATTTATTTGCATTGTATTCTTGGGTATCTTCAAATGGAGAAAATATATAATAGAAATAGAAACATTTAAAATATAAAATAGAAACCATGACACTATACGCCTGTGTGAAAATATAGATTATATTACCTATATATTAGTCTTTGAAATAAGAGCTATATTCTTAAAAAGTTTTTGCAGAAAAAGTACGTTTTTCTTCCTTCATATGCATTTCCTTGAGCATTTTTATGTTTCTAGTATGAACGAGATTTTGACATCTGAAGGATGTCTGTACATTGATCTTTATAACCCTGGGGCTTTTACCACCTGTCAGAAAATTTCATTACATTAATAATTCATTACTTTAGGTATTTCTCCATTTACTCCAACATCTACAAACTTTACTAAATTTAACACAGCAGTTGATGAGGTGATCCTCTGATTGAAAGATCCCGAAGTGGCCAGATTGGTAGGGTATTCATATAGAGAGTGGGCTATGTCATTTAAGAAAAGATTTCATTTCTTTCCTATGAAGAAAATATGAGCAAAGTTTTTAGTTTGGATGAATGTTTTTGAAATGCGTGAGTGATAGTAAGGAATGTATTAACACTTAAATTTCAATAAATGTAAATATTTATACAGTGAACAAAATAATTTCTAAGGTCTAACTAAAATTTCTATACATATTTTCTTAACCTATAAAACGAGCAAAAAAATTCATGTCATTGCTGACTGGTGATTTCTATTTTATTAATAATTCATTTTTTCTTCATCTTACTCACCATATTTTCTTCATTTTATGCATCTCCTTTGATTGCTACAATCTTTTCTTATTGTTGTTAATTTTACCATTCTGTATAAGCAATAAAAATCATGTAGAATATAATTTGGGTGACTAGTCTTTAAAAATTTAATTAAACTAGAGTTTCTAAGATTTTGATTCATATTTATAAGAAGACAACTTTAAAACACCAAATTTACCAATGTAGTCCTTAAGTAGTCTTCATGAAGTCCATAGTAAACTAGAAAATATTTTATGAAGTTTCTAAAATGTAACAGAAAAGGAAGATAATTGCCAGTGTTAATAACATAGTGTTTGAGGAACTTAAAACAACTTACAGGCAGGTTTCCTTCTCTCCCCAAATAGTTGATGTTTCGCAATAATACAAAAATAAGGTTAATTTTACAACCATCTTTAATACATTATTCATTCACATCAGTGGGCTGTGATACTACATATAGTTTCCTAGATATGAATATGAAGCCATCAGAACTCACATTACAAATTAATAAAGGTTCAGCTAAGATTATACATCCAAAAATGTAACTCAAGTGCATAATTATATAATATCACAAATAAACATGATTTTTATTAATATGTAGTAATAATATATTATTTATTTTCTAAATTATAGATTATTCAGAAGCAATTTTAAGTGATCCTCTTATCATTTAATTAAATCAGTACATTTGGCAATTTGTTGGTGATTGTAATAACATTGTCATTTGCATTAAGCTTTTGATTGACTATTTTTGAAAAGAAAATATTTTTAAAGAGCTGTCCTGACTTTATTGCAACCATACTTTCTTGAGAGAATTTTTCAAAATGCTTTCTGTCATAACTACAACTTTTAAATGTGATTTTTAAAAATGCCCTAGTTTTAATTTTAATTGTGAGAAAGGACATTTATCTTTTGAGTGTCAAGGATTATTAATAGTCAATTTTAAGAGCTAAATGGCAAATTAATGCCTCCATAAATCAATATGGAATCTGCTGAAAAAAACAATTTTCTTAGAAATTTTTCTTACTCAGCTTTAGGTTTCTACTTGGAAGTCATGGAGATTTCAAAAGATGTTCGCTTTGAATAAATCGTACACTATTGTGCATGATTTCATTTATAATTGAGGCCAACATTCAACATAAAAATTGTATTTTGCAGTTAAGTACGCTATTCCCAACAAACTAAGTACAGTTGAAAAATTCCTATAACATGCTATGTTAAATGTTACTGCAGCTAATTATGTATCAGGTTCTTTTCCCTTTCCAGGTAAGTGGAATAACTGAGCTTTCCTGGTCTCTTTACATTAGACCATTGCAAAATGACTAGTTTATGACAACCAATATGAGCATAAGTAATAGCTCCTACATTTTAATTCTCTATATCCAACCCAGGTAAATACAAGCTTATGAATAGATGGCCCAGAGACCAAAGGAGCATAGGATAGAAGCATAGGATAACCTTGGAAAAATTGAGAATCCTTGGAACTAAGAAATATATTTCAATCATTTGATGTTTTTATTATAACAATATAGCCAGCCTATCCTGACAGCCATATATCACATTGAAATAATTTCATGATTGATACATAGCTACTCTGTTGTAAATAAGTCAATAGTCATAGCCAAATTTCCATTTAATAATTTATCATAGCATTTGCACATTTCCTTGTCTTCCATTTGGCTTTCAGTGTTTTCTTTTCCTGACTAATATTCTTCAGATGTGCACAATATTATTATTAGAGAAGTAAGTAAAATAATGTCTATTATTTTTATATTCTCTTCCTTTTGTAGGAAAATAATATCAGCACTTATTATAGTTTTTAACTTTTTCATATTTTATAATCTAAGTTTGAATATAAATAATGTGAATTTTTTTGTCCTGAAACCATCAGAGAAAATAATTGCTGTCTGTTTTATTAGACAACTAGGCTGTAATAATTTTGAAATCTATGTGGATACTGTTTACTAGCAGCTATAATTATACCTCACACGTATATTTATAATACATATAATTCTGGCATGATTTTGTTAAAATGGTGCTCTGTTATGTAATTAATTTGTCATTTTTATATTTTTACTTAACATTTTTGTATAACATTTTGTATATAGTTCGGCAAAATATGTTCAAAATAAGTCAATGTAGTTTTATTTTTCATAGGCTTATTTCCTATTATTTAAATAAATGGAAATATCATACAGAAATAAAAAAATTCCTTTGAAAAAGATAGCTTGTTTTCTTTATGATATCAAGCTTTCTTACAGGTTGCAAAGTTATACAGTTATGACAATAGATAAGAAAAATTTTATTTGAAGGTCAGTATTTTTAAACAAAATGATATTGTATCTTCCTTGAAAAGTTTTCTTTGTTCAAAGTTTTTAAAAAAATTAAATATAAGAACCAAATTAAATAATAACCCTATAAAATGTTTACCTAATTTCTGAATAACTAGCTATTTATTTCTCCTTCAATTAGATTTCAAATGACCATGTTAATATTTATGAAAAAATAGTCAGAAGTACATTTATATTTATTTCACTGAGTTTAAATTACAATACTGATTTAAAATAACAGTTTCCACATAATAATTTGTGATACATGGAACACATTTTTTTCTCCTCTCTCTCACGTACTCACATGTGTAAACAGACATACAGAGATTGGATGAATTTATCTCAGTCATTGAATATTTTGATCAGTGCAAAATTACCATTTATACCCTCTGGTCATCCCTCAGTATCCAAGGCTGTTTGGTTCCAGATACCCGAAGGATAATAAAGAGGTAATCAAGTTCTTTATATAAAATGATATAATACTTGCATATAATGAATGCACACCCTCTCATATACTTGAAATTATATCTAAATTACTTCCTAAAATGCCTAATACAATGTAAATTCTATGTAAATATGGCTGACTGTATTGTGATTAAACTCAAATGATAAATACACAAGCAATGCCAATTTTAAAATGATAGCATTTCTCATGTGTCAGAAATCTATGATTTTCCTGTCTCCAGCTCCCTAAATGGATGAAAAAAAATGCTACATGTTAAAAATTCAAGAAATACCTGAAACTATTCTGTCAATTTCTGAGTAGTAAGTTATTTGAATGGTTCTGTAGAATAGGAAGAGACTTAGTAATGATGTTTGCCAAATCTGAGCTTGATTAATTGCCTGAAATTTGACCAAGTCGTCTCGTCTTTGTCATCTATATAAATCAAAAAACCAAATTTAATAAAATAAATTAAATAAGAGAAATTTAACTGCTAAATTATAATGGCAATATTTAAAAAAGAAAATAGACTAACAATAAAATTAATACTTTTTATTAATAACTAGAATTAATAATGAAGATCACCTCTTTGTTTAATTTATATTTTTAAGCAATTTAATTCCTATTTATGTTTTTAGGTACCTTGTAATTATTCATTTATTTAGAAATACTTTTGTGCATATACATATTCCAATAACTGTCTTAGGCAATAGGAACACTGGTGTGTAAGCCATAAAAGTGAATAACAGTGTTATTTTGAATAATAGCATTTACTGTCTATTTGGCAATAAAATAATCATCGCTCTGTAATATGCTATTCAAGACACATTGTGGCTTAAAATAGCTGCCTTTGTTCAGTTCACAAGTTTGTAGGAGCCGAGCGATGGCTAGTCTAAAAGAATTTTGTTAAATTTTTAGAGGTCAGCAAGAGGATCAGCTGCAGATTGGCTTTGCTAATCACAGTTAGGCTTTATTTTGTATATCTGCAGACTTGATAGGAACGAAACACTGTTGACTCAGCTCTACTCCAAATATTCTCTTATGCTCTAGCATGCTCCTATGTGTTTGTTCATATGACTATCTTCAGGAATAAGAAAAAGAAAAAGAGCAGAAATTCACAGAGTACTTAAAAGATAGGCTCAAACGGACACACACACCATCACTTCTGCCACACTGCTAAACAGAGCATATTGCCAGGCCAGCCCTCATGGAAGGGCAGAAAAATAGACTCCATTTTAGGGGGGTTCTGCAAAGTCACACAAAAAGAGGCTTAGATATAGGGAGGTTAATAATTGCAGCCATTTTTTTTTTCAAAATGCTAAGAATAAGAAAAAATTCACACTAAGTAATCATGAACAATGGGCATTGTGAATAAATAAAATGATGGTTTTTCAGCTTAATCATTTGAGGGCTGTATCATGAGCATGGAAATTAAATGAGTTGAAATTAACAGATGTTATGCATTTTGTTTAATTTATTTCTCAATAAGGTAAATATGTATATAGTAAATACATGAGAGGGATATAAAAATTGTAAGCGTATTTCCAAACTTGTTTTCCATTCTCACAACTTTATAAATCACACTCGAATGCCCCTACCTCCTTGGGTGGGCTTCATGATTTCTCTCGTTTATTACTTAACGTATTATTTTCTACTCTGATCTCAGATGGGTGTCACCTAATCATCACCATCCATCACATTTTGTTTCAAATTCTGTTTTTTTCCATGACAAAATCACATGTCAATTATCTCAACCTCACTTCTTCGTATCATGTTAGGTAATGCATATGACACATGGTATAAAATCACTTCAATGTCAAATATAACATTTTTACAATTGTACTTTCACTTTGCTATTAATATTGAAGACTTTACTAGAAAAAAGTATATTCACCAACTTTTATTGGTAAAACCTCAGAATTTTTAAATGAATACATTAAAAGCCTGCAAAGATAAAAATATTAGTAAAGGAGATATTAGTAGAATATTTTAATATAACTTTTTTTGTTTTTGAGACAGAGTTTCACTTTGTCACCCTCAGTAGAGGGCCATGGCATCATAGCTCACAGCAACCTCAAACTCTTGGGCTCAAGCGATTTTTCTTGCCTCAGCCTCCTGGGTAGCTGGGATTACAGCCACCTGCCACAATGCCTGGCTATTTTTAGAGATGGGGTCTTACTCTTACTCGGGCTGGTCTGGAACCTGTGAGCTCAGGACAATCCACCTGCTGCAGCCTCCCAGAGTGCTAGGATTACAGGCATGAGTCACTGAGCCTGGCCCTTTAATATAATTTTTGAAGCTAAAAAGTAGATGCAGCAAATAAATGATTTAGAAGAATGGGATAAGCAGAAAAGGAAATGACTTCGGAGCTGCAGAGGGGATTTCAACATAAATAAACCAGAAGTCTACACTCTTCACTAAACACACATGGAACTCCAGAACAATTAGAAAGTAACTGGGACTTCAAAGATGATGAAAGTCTCATTATTGTCTCAATTTAGCAGGTGATGAGAATGACAGAGAGAGGTTAAGTAACTGCCTTAGATTTCATATAACTGCTAATTTGTAAGACTTTCATTAGATTTCCAAACTCAACATCTGAAATTAAACTTTAGAAAAGCTTCCTTTTGCTTTGAAACTCACATTCCACCAATAGCCAATTCTATTAATTTTACTTAAACAGTGTCTTTACATTCCAGTCTCTATTGTTCTTCATTTCTACTTTTAACTTTTTTAATATGTTTAATTATAATATACTTATTAAAAGTGTAATGGCATAACAGGAAGATGTGAAGGATTTAGAAAGAAGTATCGCCTGTATAGCACTAAATAAGTTAATTAACAAGTTTGTTAATCAGCTTATTCATCTGTAGAATGAGAAAAATGAAACTATGGACTAACTTTATGTAACCCCCTCAAATTCATAGGTTGAAGCTTTAACCTTCAGTTTAATATATGATGTCTTTGAGAGGTAATTAAGATTAGATGAGGTTGTGAGAATGGGTGTTTTTAATGAGGATTAGTGACCTTGAAGCAAAAGTCATTGGAAATCAAGCCGGGAGGAGGGGGGAAGAGGAGAGGGACAAAAACAATCTTCTAATGGGAATAATGAACGCTGTTCGGTTTATGGGCACATCTATAGCCCTGACTCAAGCCATGTAACAAAAACATTTGCATCCCACTTAATATTTTTAAAGTAAAAACAATAAAAAGGAAGACACCAGTGAGATTGCCTTCTCTCTCTTCCTTTGCATACACAACAGGGGGTCATGGGAGCACACAGTAAGGAGGTGGTTGTCTACAAGTCAGAAACCCTGTTTTCTGATTGCAGAATTTCAGATCCCCAAACTGAGAAAAACAATACCTATTATTTAAGCCACCCAGAGTATAATATTTTGTTCTGGCTACCTGAGCTGACAAGTAGAAAACACTAATTCATAAATTAGTTGCAAAGATTAAGTGAGACGTAATTCCATGAACCAAGTGTATGGTGCCCCATGATCATACTAATGTACACAGCTATGATTTAATAAAAAAATAAATAAATAAATAAATAAAAAGATTAAGTGAGACGATAAAATTAAAGGTCCATTAAAAAAAAAAAGTTCTTCTTGATCGAAATCTACAGGGAAGTGGTTTACACTAATAATAAAAACAAATCATTTCCAAAAATAAGAAAACATAGCATCTGATAAATAGCCCTGCCACATGACACGTTTATATATATAATTCATATAATTCCTAATAATTCATATAATTCGTTATATATAATTCATAATACACTGTAGTCTAACATGAACGTTTATTCCAATTTTTCAAATGGAGATTGGACAAAAAAAGAGTTAACATAGCAGATCTGAGACGGATACGTTCCAAAGACGGCTTGTATGGTTGTCTGTTCGCTGCAATCTGAAAACTTGCCTTTCAGGAGTCATCCTACCATTCACAAAAAGTGTAAGAGAGGTTCATTATACCTATTCTTTTTGTAAAAAGCAATATGGTTTTTGCTGAATATTTATCCTCTGTGAGTTGGAAGTCTTGGAATATACAAAGCTGAGAGTGCCTACGTAACCAGCCTCAGTAAAAACTCTGAGCACTCAGTCTCTAATGAGCTAATTAGAACACACAAGTGAAAAGAGCTCATGAAATTCTGATAGACAATATTTCCTATGTACTGTCTCCATTCATTGTTGGAGAAAACAAGGGTGTGTGACCCCACCAGTTGAGGACTTTTGGAGGCTGATGCCTAGTTTCTTTGGGAGTTTGTCCCATACAACTTTTCCTTTTGCTAATTTTTCGCTATAATCTTTTGCTGCATTTAATCACTGCTGTGAGAATGACTACATGCTGAGTTCATTGAGTCTAATTAGCAAATTGCCAAACCTGTAATAACTCATGGGGGTATTCTGACACTGACTTCGAGAGCTTAATTCATGTGCCCTCCCAATTTTATCTGATTCCAAACTTCTCAGTGATAGGAAAATTCACACCCAAATAAGAGAACAGAAGAAAGTATTGAAAACACTACTAAGAAGGAAAAAAGTATTCTTACCTCAATCAAGATCATGCTTGGCATATATCTCAGTTAATTTCTAGCAGCCTTTTATTTAAAAGTTTGCATCCACAAAATGAAAAACCAAGTCAATCATTATTTAAAAAATCATAAAGCACAATTCATATTTCTTTGCTTACTCTGTGAGAGGGGTGCCCAATCTTTTGTTTCCTCTGCTATACAGTGGAAGAAAAGTTGTCTTGGGCCACGCAAGAAATACACAAACACTAATACCACTGATTAGCAAAAAATAAATCAAACATTTGTAGATAATTTTTCTGATATCAGACAGCATAGTACAGCAAAAAATTTCTCACAAAATCAGCATGAGGCCCATGAACCAAAAGTTGGACACTTATACCTGGACGTTAGCAGATCCAATTATTTGTTAATAATAGTTTTTACTTCTGACAAAGCAAGACTTTTCTTTACTTGGTCTTCTTTTCCTCATTTGCTAAAGGAATTCTCTAAACAGCAATACTGAGAGAAGCACATAGGTATTTGAGGTGTCACATTTATGAAGTAAGTCGTCAAGTTCTGTTTTCTGTTATTCTGCCTTTTTCTTTTATCTCCAAAGTTATCTAACTCTCCAGGTATTTAAGCTTAGGTAACAACACTTCTGTAACCTATAAACTAGTTTCTATAGATTTGGAAATCAGAGCAATGGAATTTGTATCTCTAAGACCTAGTGCCACCAGACAACGAGGACACCTATTTGAGAATATCTGATCTCAAGAAATGCACTGATTAGACTATTGTGCACGTGTACTCTGGATACCTGTGTATTGAGAAAGGGAAGTATGAATGAAGGCAAAGGAGAAAATAATCTGCAAGAAAAGAGAAAGATTAGTAAGAATGTGGGAAAACTGAATCCAAAAGGAGAAAAAGAAATTTCTACTATAAAATTTTCCCTCAACTGATTCTCTCCCTTTTGTGCTCTTCTCTATGAAAGATTTTAAAAGGTCTATTAAGAGTACAGATGTACTTACCACAATAAATAAGGAAGTGAGGTGATGGTTATGGTAATCAGTTAGATGTAATCATTCCACATTGTATATCATCAAATCAGCACACTGTACCCCATAAATGTACACAGTTGTGATTTAATAAAAATAAATAAAAAATAAATAAAAAGGTCCTTGTCAATGAAATACCAATTCATCGATACATTAAATTTGCTGATGGTTTAATATTTACTTCTAATTAAGATTTACATAATTCTTTATTAAACAAATATTTTTGAGTCACTACATTTTGGTGGGACATAAGAATACATTAATAAGCAAAATTTAATTCTTTTAACTTCAAGGAATTAAAACATATCATTTTAGCATAAATGATTTAAATATTACTAAAGCTGCCATATTAAGGTGCTTTTATAATAAGTGTTGGTGGAGAAAGGAATGATTTTTTTTTCTCATGAGAAAATTAGGAATATATTTTTAGTTTGTTTTAATATACTGAAAGAAATATTTTTAAGAAGAACAGCGATTTGCTTCATGAAGAAATAAGAAAAATGATAGGGAACTTTGTAATTAAGATTACTTTGGTGCTGAAGTTATTAACTAAATATTGGATTTGTTCAGAAATAAAGACATAATATCAGGTCCTTGGATTAGGAGTGTTTGCCATCATTCGTTGCTCCATAATTGAGGTCATTGGTCTTGTAAAATGAACTATGTCAAATTAATTCACCAACGCAGTATCCTTTAATTACGTACTAGGGAGTTTGAAAATATACATTCCCATATCTTGAAGATATTTGATTACCATCTGTGTATGCACAAATGCAAAAAGTATACCAATCAAAAGTTGAATATTAACATTTGTGAAAATTTAAAGGAAAATGACATGTTAATTCTCTAGTAATTATGATGATGTTTACATTTTAGTGCAGTTATAGAGATTGTTTAGTTTCCTATAATGTCATCATCTAATTTGGATAAGCTTTTTATTTACAGAAATTATGAGGATTTTTATGCATCTTTTACTTTGGTCTTAATTATATTAAGCATTATGGTTTTTAAAACCTGTGAACTGGGGTTAACTTAATGTGCTAATAGGCTAGTTGAAAAAACCTTTATTAAGATTATAGTTTTAGATATTATTAAACTATTCTTGCTCAGTCTCCTTCAATTAATACTTTCTTTCAGACATGGTTATGTATTTTCAGATCACTGTGCCATTTAAAATTTATTCAGAAATTTCATCTACAAACTAATATATTGTGTTGACTGGGAAAAAGATTACAATTCTCTTATTTTCTCTGTTCTGTCATTTGCAATATGACTTAAAATCCTCTTCTTAGGAGTTGAAATATTTCTTCAATCTTAGATCCTAGGGTAGCTTTTGGCTTATCTGTCTCTAACAAACTTCTGAGAAATTACAGAATTTTAGTTCCAAGCATAGCCCTCAAGAGTTTTCATACATTCTAATCTCAGTTGAAACAGCCATGACAAGAAGCCTGGGCTAGCCTGTTAAAGGTTGAAAGCCCAAATGGGTCAGAGATGAATTGTCCAACTGAGGCCGTCCTTAGAGCACTCAGCCCACAACCAAAACATTATCTCCTAGCAGCCATAATATTGAGGCTAACAGACATAAACTGAGTTTGCTCTAGGAATCTGACAAACCTACCATATTAATTGGAAATAATAATTGCTCTTGTTTTAAGTCACGAAATTTGTGGTAGTTTATTATTGAGTAGTATTTAATTAGTATAGCTATGAAACCTATTTTTTTAAAAATCATTGCATTGAGAATAAAAATTGGAAATAGATGTAAGTGCTACTGTGAGAGTCTGCTGATATATTGTTTTGTATGAAGAAAGTGAAGTCCTAATTTCATTAGATTTTGCAGTTGGAATATTTTAGAGAAGGTAAATTTTGGTAGAAAAGTAAATTAAAAAAATGATTGTGTAAAGAATTGAAAAACTCAATAAATAAGATTAAGACTTAATAGAAAGTTTAAAAGCACATATACAGGTAGAAAAAATGTGTGGTTAATATATTGAAAAATATAAAGAAAGGAATGTCCACAATCGATAGACTATTGAGTCATAAAAGGTAGAATCAAAATGTCAAACACACTGCTAACTGGAGCACCAGCAAAAAAGGAGAGAAGAAATAAATTAGCATCAATATTTGAAGACTTATTGCATGAAAGTTTTATGAAGTTGTTGATGTAAGACATCAAGCTACAAATATAAAAATCATTATAAATTCTAAGCAGGATAAATAGCCAAGAGAAAGTTACTTTGAAACACGCCACTATAAAAACATTTAAAAAATTAAAAATGAAAATCAAATTTTGTATAAAAGAAGTCTAATTTTTTCAGTGAAAAGTTATAAATGAAGCAGCTGACATTTAATTTACTAAAGAAAATATTAGAACTATGGTAACATAGATTAAATCACACTGGTACTTGACACTAAAGTTCATGTGTTTTCCACTACAATTCTTTACCCTGTTTCTTGCTGTATATAAACCTAATTACCACAGATCAATTTAATTGGTTTATTTAATTTCACTTAGGTGGAATAAATAGTATGATTACGTTTGTATCTTTGTAATTTGCTTCTTGTTGTCTATCTTTAAAAAAATCTTCATATATATATATACTCACACACACACGCATATATATACATATCTTCTAATTGTATTGTTTATCTGAATTCAAAATTGGATGTAGGAGGAGGAAAGACTAAGATGGAGGACTAGAAACACCCTGCAAAACATCAGCCTCCCAGAGAGGATTGAAAGTGATGAATATATGTTTTTCTTTTCACAGACCTAGTAGAATCCACTGTTATTGTTTGTTTGTTTGCTTGCTTGCTTTCTTAGGAAAAGTCCCTCTTATAATTGTGTCCCACACCCAAGGGGTGTGTCCCACACCATGACCCCTCACCCCACTCTCTCCCTTTATCTCTCTGTTCCCCATCCCCCCACTCCCCACCATGTACTAGTATCAATTGTCTTTATATCAGAATTGAGTATATTGCATTCTTGCGTCTCCAATCTTGTGATGCTTTACTGGGAACAATGTGTTTCACCTCTATCTAGCTTAATACAAAAGATGTAAAGTCACCATCTTTTTTAGTGGCCGAATAGTATTCCTTGGTATACATATACCACAGCTTGGTAATCCATTCCTGGATTGGTGGGCATTTAGGTTGTTTCCACAATTTCTCAATTGTAAATTGAGCTGCAATAAACAGTGTAGTGCAAATGTCCTTATGGATGCCAACTGCCACCACTTCTATTCAGCACAGGACTGGAAGACAGAGCTAGACAGAGCAATCAGACAAAAGGAAGAAATAAAGGGCAACCAAATCAGGAAAGAGGAGGTCAAAATTAGCTCCGTAAGCTGACTGATTTTATATGTAGAAAACACTAAAGACTTCACCAAAAGACTCCTGGACATATAAATTTATTCTTTAAAGTCTCTAGTTACAAAATTAATGTAAACAAATTAGTAACATTTTTTGTATACTATAAATGGTTAAAGGAATCAAAGAACTCAATAACATTTACAATATATGTAAAGAAAATAAAATACCTAGGAGTATAATTTACCAAGAAGATGAAGGATCTCTATAAGAAAAGTTGTAGTCCACTGATGAAAAGAAGATCCTAGATAACACAAACATAGAGAAACATTCCATGCTCATTAAGAATCAGCATTGTTAACATGACAATATTGCCAAAAGTGATTTACAGATTCAATACAATGCCCATCAAAATACCAACATCATTTTTCAAGGAATTAGACAAAACAATGCTTAAATTCTTATAAATTCAAAAAAGGGCTGAAATGGACAAAGCAACCTTATGCAAAAAGAACAAATCTGGAAGAATCACAGTACCTGACTGCAAATTATACTACCAGGCTCTAGTAACCAAAGTGCTTGGTATTGGATGAAAGTAGACACAAAGAACAATGGAACAACAGAGAGAATCTAAAATAAAGCCACACAGCCAGCAATTAACTGATATTCAGCAAAATAGACCACACCTTCACTGGGAAAGGACTTCCCTATTTAATAAATGGTGCCAGGAAAACTAGATAGCCACATGCTAAAGAATGAAGTGGTTCCTTATTTCTTGTCATATACAAAAATGTACTCAAGATGGACTAAGACTTAAAGGTAAGACTTGAAACCCTAAAAGAAAGAAGAAAGTAAAACCATTCTGCATGTTGGCTTAGGCAAAGAATTTATGATTAAAACTCAACAACAAGTAAAATATGGCAACAACAATAATAAATAAATAAATGTAATTAAATGAAAAAATTTCTGGACATCCAAGGAAACAATAAACAGAAAACTTACATCATGTAAGAAAATATTTGTGAACTATACATAAGATATCTGGCAAAGGACTAACATCCAAAAATAATTCAAACAAATCACAGTTAAAAAAAGAAATAACCCTATAAAATGGGAAAAAAGAGATATACAGATTTTTTCTGAAGAAGACCTACAAATGGCCAATAAATAAATGAAAAAAAATCTCCACATTCATAGTCTTCAGGAAATGTAAATAATATCACAATGAGATACTTCATTACTCATGTCACAGTGTCATTTACACAACAATAATAAATAAATAAATGTAATTAAATGAAAAAATTTCTGGACATCCAAGGAAACAATAAACAGAAAACTTACATCATGTAAGAAAATATTTGTGAACTATACATAAGATATCTGGCAAAGGACTAACATCCAAAAATAATTCAAACAAATCACAGTTAAAAAAGAAATAACCCTATAAAATGGGAAAAAAGAGATATACAGATTTTTTCTGAAGAAGACCTACAAATGGCCAATAAATAAATGAAAAAAAATCTCCACATTCATAGTCTTCAGGAAATGTAAATAATATCACAATGAGATACTTCATTACTCATGTCACAGTGTCATTTACTATAAAGCTAAAAAGCCAGTAGATGTTGTATGGTTGCATTGAAAATGAAACATTTATATACTTTTGGTGGGAATGTAAATTAGTATAACCTCTATGGAAAACAGTACAAAGTTTCCTTCAAAAATGAAAAGTGGACCTACCATTTAATCCATAAATCCAACTACAAAATATGTACCTAGGGGAAATGAAGTAATCTTATAAAAAAAAAATGCACCCAAATGTTTATCACTGCATAATTCACAATTGTAAAGACATGAAATCAACATAAATGCCCATTAACTGGTACGTGAACAAACAAAATGCGATATATAGCATGGAGTTATGTGCTCAGGAAGAAAAGGGAATGAAATAATGTCGCCTGCAGCAACTTGGATGGAACTGGAGACTATTATTATAAGTATCTCAGGAATAGAAAAACAAAATCCACATGTCCTCATTTATAAGTGGGAATTAAATGAAGGATGTATAAGGTCATAAGGCTGTGTAATGGGTGTCGAGTATTGGAATCTAACTACTGGGTACCATATACGCTATTCTGGTGCTGGGCACTTTTGAAAGACCTGACTTCAGAATTGTTTAATTGATCCATGTAACAAAAAACACTTGTACGTCCCAAATCTACTGAAATAAAAAATAAATCCAAAACAAACAAACAAAAAAAACCCCATAAACTTGGTCTAAGAGACAGCTAGTAAGTGCTGTGGATAATTAAATATAAAATGGTTTAATAATATATTGCATGATTATATATGATCATGATTTTAGTCATCAAAAAATAGACATATAATGCCTATATGGGCATGATTCACATTGGTAAGATTATGATAGGCAGCATTAGACTGGCCTGATTTAGATTCCAGCTTCTCTTTGAAATGGCATCAGACTTTGGACAAGTCACATAACCCTTCTAAATTTCCTCCTTCATTAAACAGTAATAGTAAAAAGGAATTATCCCTTGTGTCATTTTTTTTTTAATGAACAAGGATTCCATATAATCCAATCATTGCAGTGGCTAGCACTGTGAAACCACAAAAACTGTGAATAAAAATAATGAATACTATTTAAACCTAAAAGTATACCCTTAAGAGTTTGTAAATTAATACCAAAAATTGTAGTAGCACATAAATAGAAATTCAGTTTTCAAAAAGTGAAAAAAATCAACAAAATGTAAAAATTAATGAAAATTGCATTTGTTCAGCCACTACATTTTTAAGAATGAATCCATACTTTGAAAGATAGTTTGCAGGAGATCTTTAATGGCATTTTTACTTAGGAATGGCTTTAGCAATTCCTTTCCAAATGTGGTTCATAAATTTTTTATTCCATTCATATAATTTTCATCACAAAAATATTTGTGATAAACTTAGGATAGATTATATTAATTCACTGATTTTTACACAATAACCATATATATCAAATGTTTTTAATATTTTAGAATGTTTGTGTATGAATCTTTCAGCATAATATGCATGTCAATATGAAGTCTATTCCACTTCTATTTAATGAATAATTAGAAGCTATTAACCTTTTCGGAAATATTAAAGATATTTAATATTTAAATATCTTTAATATCTTAAATATTAAAGATAAACTTAAATAAATTAGGTAAACTCAAAGCAAACAAACATTTTATGTCTCTTGTAAAATCCACCGTAAGTAAAATTATGTTGAATTGACCATTTTAATATTAATATACAAAAAACACAACTGCAACATATGAAGGACAAGCTTTATCTACTTTTATTTGGTGTTTCTTTACTATGACAGTAACCTTAACATTTATGGAAAACTATGGTGATTTCTCTGGCAAGGCACCATCTGTCCAAAATTTTATTACTTTATTATAGGAATGATTTTGTTTCATCAGATTTTGTCCCTGTGACATAGTTACTCTACATATCCTTAGTTTAGCAGTCATTATTATCATCTCAGGGAAATTATATCAGCTTTTACGCATCTTTCTTGACAATGATTTTTAGTAAGACAAGTTAGTAAAGACTGTATTATAAAAACCAGACATCTAAAAAAATCCTCAGACAAATTTTTCCTAGCGTAATTTGTTAGCACTCATTACAAATAAAACACAACTTTTAGGCAGAAGCTGGTCTTTTAATTGCCCCAGGGAAAGGATAAGCCACACGCAAAAGGAAATGTTTCTGTGGGACTGCATCAAAGAGTGACAGACAAATCTTTTACATCAGGCTAAAAAAATCAGAGAACTCTTGCTTACGCATTCACACTTAATAAATTAAATTTTATTCATGTCCCTATTACAGTAAGAGCAAATCCCTTGCTTTCACTGTTCAATGTCTTTCTTTTAGACTTAAATTTAGATTTTTGAATAAAGCTCAGCTTCAGCTAATTTGGTGTACAGTACTTACAAAACAATTGCTTCAAGTACATAAACACGTAAAAGTATATTTGTAACATTCAACACATCCCACTTATTCTTTAGCCCCAGGGGACTGATACTATCCAGAATATTCTTTTCCCTAAGAGATATCACAGGATAAATTTTCTTATCATCACAATGGATACTTGTTTTCTTCCCCTAACTTATGATCAACAGCTGTCATTTACTTTAAATAAAACTTTTGTATAGCAGCCTATAAAAGCAAGGGTGCATGAATACAATTACATTGAGGAAAGAAAATGGCAAACTGTTCGATTACTTCACTAGACAAATATATATTGAGCATTTACTTTCTTCCAGAATGTTTTAGATTTCTTGGGGATACATCAAAACATAAAACTTGCTCACCTTAAGCCATATAGGACATGGGCAGGATAAATAAATTGCTCAACGAGGACACATCGAATCCTGTCAGAGTTTGTCATTCTTTATTAAATTGTAGTGGATAGCTCCTGGAGTGTTTTAAGGAAAGAGGAACATGAGATGATTTATATTGTTAGAGAATCTTTCCAGCTACTCTGTGGTAGGAATGAAAATGAAGAGAGCAGCAAAGAGACACTTAGGAAGGTCCAGCTGGCAGGTAATAGTGATCATTAGGACAGTAGACTGCAAGGTTGGTGGGGCGATCATGTGACGTGGCCAGACTCAGTATGTCAGTGTAGAGAGTAACCTTAACCTCTTAAATTAATGTATTTTAAATAATTTTATCTGTGTTTAAATGTGTGAAAATTAAAATAGTACCCAAATTACCAAATTAAGGAATATGTTAAGCTACATAGAGAGTGACAATACATTGGTTAATTTGAATAATAAAAATAACTTATGAATTCAAGTTACATTAAATGTGTGGTTATAGTGTTTAATGGAAAATAAGTCATTAATTTTCCATTATGACCATGGCTTATAAGTGGAAAACAAAGATAACTGATAATCTACTATTTTTGAAAATAAGTATTAGATTTGAAGTTTAATGGAGTTATTAAAAATAGCCAAAATATAAATTAATACTTAGATGGTTTTGTGCTTATAAAATAGATATGTGTAGCATGGTTAAACAGTATTCAAATATGAAACTTATTAAAAATCTACAAATTCTCTCAAAATGATATAGTTTTACCCTATTAAAAAAATTTTTGTAATATGTGCCAATAACAAAGACACAGTTGTAAATAAATGTGTTCAACCACATCAGTACAAGAATTCCAACTGTGTTTTATCTTATTATTTGAGAGACTTAACCCCAATGACACAATAAAGATTGAGGCACAAATGAGTATATTAATTTACTCCTCTATTATTAAAAAGGCTATTGTGAGATTGTGAGCAATTACTTAGCTTATTCTACATATTTGTAAGTTGGAACGTATCTCCATTGCTCCAAAATGACACTGTCTAAAAATTTCAATAAATTTGGCTTTCTACTTTCTGTATTTTTCTTAATTCTACCTACAATAAATCTCTGTCAGTTTCAGATATTTCACTTATAGGTATTTATATAGTTACATTACCTTATTGCTACCTTATCCTTATTATTACCAAAATATTTTATGAAAAATATATAAAAATACAATTTTTTAAATTATTTTTTTAATGGCTGACATTAAAAAAAAATAAAATGGAGACTTTACATCCTTCGTATTAACCTGGATGGAAGTGGAACACATTATTCTTAGTAAAGCATCACAAGAATGGAGAAGCATGAATCCTATGTATTCAATTTTGATATGAGGACAATTAATGACAATGAAGGTTATGGGGGGGAAGCAGAAAGAGGGACAGAGGGAGGGGGGTGGGGCCTTGGTGTGTGTCACACTTTATGGGTGCAAGACATGATTGCAAGAGGGACTTTACCTAACAATTGTAATCAGTGTAACCTGGCTTATTGTACCCTCAATGAATCCCCAACAATAAAAAAAAATAAATAAAAAATAAAAATACAAATTTTAGTTCACTCTTTATTCCACCAGGAAACATACATTTCATATAATATTAGCCACAACTTATCTGAGAAAAAAAAAAGAGTGAAAATCCCTGAAAAACATATATTAAGTGAAAAAACTAGTTCGAGGTACATGGAAGAATTCTCTTATTCTGAGTGGGAGAAATAATAGAATATTTGGGCTTTCTTATTTTCATGAAAGAATGCTCAATTAATTGAGATGAGAGTGTTTTTTCCTATCTCCATCTTAGATGTTGTATAATTTTTTAATTTTTTCATGCCTGAGTTTGTTAATTAAGCATTCTATTATAGCCAGCAACCATTTTGTCAAAGGCTATTTTTTTTTTTTCAGTAGCCATTATGTTTGTTTAACACACATGCATCCTTCTTCTTTAACTTATATGTTGTATTTCTGGATTAATTGTTATGGCACTATGTGGACAATTAGGAACAAGGGACTTGTTTTAGGGCAATGTTTTTTTTATGAATTATTGATAGAAAATATTTTCCTGAAACAAACACATGCATTTATAGATGGTTTTCACTCTTTCCAGTTTTTTATCTTTATATTTTAAAATAGTTTACAGAAGATTTTATCTACAATACATTGTTATTTTTTACTTGTGACATGAACTTTGTTGAAATTATGAATTATTATGATTCAATGATGATGAACTTTGCATTAAAACATTTCCCATATGTACTTAATACTATAACAGCACAGTCAACTGTCCAAAAATTGGGTAAATAATAAAGCAGACATTACTATATTTCCAAACAAAAACATACATTACAGGGAGAAATGTTATATGTAAAGTTGCTTACATATAGAAATAACCCTATGAGCCATTTGGAAATTTGCACAAGCACTTAAATGTGTGGATTACATTCACATAGGAAAAATAATATATAACTTTTTACATCTATTCTTTGGGTATTTAAAAAAAATGAAGTGCACAAATCTATATTGGCTTTGATGGTGGACAAAGTCCCATTATCCAAGTAATCAACTTTTCATGCCTTTTTTATACATATAGCTGTGTTACTATCAGTCTCCACATTCAAGTCCATTTTTGTGGGGGTTGACCACAAAGCACTTTTTCTGTAGGCATTATAGCTTAGGTAATGATCACCACCACCTGTGGGTCATTATATCTTTGTGATTGAAGGCTCTGTTCTCTGTTGGCCAAAACCAGACTTGAGCTATTGCCAGCTGAATTTCCAATGCTTTGAGCTGTGCTACTTTGTGATACACATGGTAGTCCTACCAGGGTTCTGTTGTAATTATGAATGTTATCTTTGAAAATTTTAGTACTTGGCCTTTAAAAGCACCAGTATGAAATCAGGGTACTTAAAGTGGCCCAGCTTCATGTCTCATCCCAGGCTTATGTGTATGACAAATTAAATCATGTGGTTTAATCTAACAATAAGCGTTGATTGAACTTGTACATTAATCAGTCATCAACTCACAGTCTATAGAATGCTAGTCTATGTAGAAAGACCTACATCTGCGTAACGTATGGTCCTAGAGGGCTGTTAATAAATGAGAAACAGTAGTCACCATGTTGAAAGTTAAGCTTCACACTGAAAATCAATTGGTTTGCCAGGATTTTAAATGCTGCTGCTGCTGCTGCCTATGTATCTGTTACAACAGCGATCCTGATCCTGTTTTCCCTCTTATGGGGAAAACATCAGAGACTCCTTCTGCCATAGATCTTATACAAAATTGTCCTGAATCCTCTATAACCACTTATCTTCCACCTAATCTCACCCTCTTAAAAGGCCAGAGAAAACCATCACCCTATTGAACAAGTGTAAAGAATAGGAAAGTGCCTGGGATTGATGAACTCCGTGACTTTGTAACATACCAAAGAGTTCATTTAGACCTCAGTTTGCCCAGGATCTCTAAAACAAAAGTGCCATGGGAAGTTTCCAGACCCTGAATACACTGATTTGAGAATTTCCAGAGAAGAAACTTAGAAACATTTAGGGGTAGAGGGAGAAGATGAATCCTAAAAATGTGAGGGAAAAAATAAAGGACAGAATAAAAAAAGAACTACAACTACCCCCCAAATGAAAGCAAACACTTTGATACGTGATGACAAAACATAAGCTGAAAGCTCAGCACCTGTGGCTCAAGTGGCTAAGGTGCCAGCCACATACACCTGAGCTGGCAGGTTCAAATCCAGCCCAAGCCCGCCAAACAATAATGATGGCTGCAACCAAAAAAATAGCTGAGTGTTGTGGCGGACACCTGTAGTCCCAGCTACTTAGGAGGTGGAGGCAGGAGAATCGCTTGAGCCCAGGAGTTGGAAGTTGCTGTGAGCTGTGAAGCCACAGCACTCTACCCAGGACAACAACTTAAGGCTCTGTATCAAAAAACAACAACAACAACAACAACAACAAAACAAAAAATAAGCTGAAGCAGAGGCCCAAAATTTTACTGGAATGGACATACATAATTTACCAAATTAATTTATTTAATAAAAATATATAAAATGTGCTTATTGGCTCTTACACCTCTGTATGAGAAGAAAGTTCTAAATTAAGTTTAAAATCTGCTGAAATGCACTTATTGACAACTATGCATAGACTAAACTGACACTAGTGATCAAATTGCTATTATGCATGTAAATCCCATTAAAATAAGGTACTTATTATTTTCTTCAGTCACAAAATAGGGAATAGGAATGCTTCACCTTAACAATACGAACTGTCATTTTGCCAGAATTTCACAAGGTCATAGCATTCATTGCTCTAAAAAGGTCCTAAAGTAGACCTTGATACAAAAAGTTACAATTTGAAATAAAATTATAATTTTGGCACTTAAAATTAACTTGAACAATAGCAACCCAGGAACCTTCTAACCTTTTAATTAAAAGAATTAATACAGCCTAATATAAACTAAAATGTGGGTTTCAATATTTGATATCTACTTCATAGAGCTACTCAGAGAAGGATGATTACCTCTATTGCTTCTCTGTTTACTAGCCCACATTGACTGGTTCATAAAACTGAAAAGAAAATGGACATTTTGCAGTGTGTCTCCACCCACTAAGGTCTACCCAGATAATATTATTGAAATTACTAATTCTATAGAATCAGCAACTGATAAATACTTTGCCATCATAAACTGTGTTAATATTCTCTGTTCAGTGACTATTTTATATAATATGTTTTATTTGTTGCCTACTTCATCTGAAGTGTCCTCACCTTTGAAGGGATAGGCATTTACTTGGCTATGCATGGAGTCAATAGCCATCATTATAACCTTTGTAGGAAAGATCTTAATTGTGTCCAGCTTTCTCCCAAAGCACAGGTCTGACACTACGCTGCTAGTATCTCCTCCAAGGAGATTCATTTTGACACACTCATTAAATTCAGGACATATAAAGCTCATGAAGAAGTTTACACACACACACACACACACACACACACACACACAGAAAAAGGGTAAGAAACAGCCTTGTTATAGAACAAGTCACCAATTCAGTTAAATTTCTAAAAATTATTTGGTTTGTTAAAATCTGTTCCATCTCTGACACAGTCAAAATCAATAAACAACTATAGAATGTTAAGAATAAATGAATTTATTTTAATTCTTCAAAGGCTCATATTCTTATTTATGAATTGTATCTCAGCTTATTATTGCTGTTACTCACAAATCAGACCACTTTGAATGAGATTTTCTGCAACAAGAGGCTCTAACTTATCCAACTGGAAACAAGCACTCCCATTAATGCCCTAAGATATTCCTATAAAAGAGAATTTTTCTGTTCATGGCCTTATAGGAAGTCATGCTCTCACAGAACGGGTGACCAGCTGTGGAGCCACTTGAATCCTGTTGATGATGAAAGCTGGAATTCACATTCTTTTCTGATGGTAGAGTCTTCATTTTTTTTTTTTTCTTCTTTTTTTTTTTTTTGTAGAGACAGAGTCTCACTGTACTGCCCTCGGGTAGAGTGCCGTGGCGTCACACGGCTCACAGCAACCTCTAACTCTTGGGCTTACGCGATTCTCTTGCCTCAGCCTCCCGAGCAGCTGGGACTACAGGTGCCCGCCACAACGCCCGGCTATTTTTTTGTTGCAGTTTGGCCGGGGCTGGGTTTGAACCCACCACCCTCGGCATATGGGGCCGGCGCCCTACTCACTGAGCCACAGGCGCCGCCCGGTAGAGTCATCATTACACATAAAGAATAAAGCTAAATTTCTGTTATTCATTCCCTAACCAGGACATTAATTTTTAACTTAGGTATTTTGAGGTTATGTAATTAAAAATATTCAAATTTTATAAATTTTCAGTATATATAATAAGTGACTAATTTAAATTCCCAATTTTTAGTAGTAATTTAAGTCTATATTGTCAGATATACATGTTGTCATCTCAGCTATTTTAGTTACTATATGTTTGATTAGATTAGCTTTTGCCACTCTTTTGCTCTGAAAAAGTGTCCTTCAATTTTAGGTGTGTTTATTTAAAAGACATAAAGTTAAATTTTGTAGTTTAATGTGATGTTATAATCTACATCTTTTTCTAGAGTTTTTTATAACTTATAAGTGTTATACTTACTAAATTGTTTTCATTTATGGGAAACATCAAATATATGTCCTTTTTACCTCAATCTTTTTTTTTTTAATTAAATCATGGCTGTGTACTTTAATGCAATTAGGGGGTACAATGTGATGGTTTTATATACAATTTGAAATACTTTCATCAAACTGGTTAACATAGCTTTCAGCACATTTTATTATGTTATTGTGTTTTATTAGTTATTGTGTTAAGATCTTTACATTCTATACTTAGTAGATTTAACATGTACCCTTGTAAAATGCACCATAGGTGTGGTCCCACCAATTACCCTCCTTCCACCCATCCTTCCTCTCTTCTCCCCTTCTCCTCCACTTTACCCTTCATGTTGGGCTGAGTTGGGTTGTAGCTTTCCTATGGAAGTGTGGGTACTTATAAATTGGTTTCATAGCAGGGCTGAGTACACTGTATGCTTTTTCTTCCATTCTTGAGACACTTTGCTAAGAAGAATATGTTCCAGCTCCATCCATGTAAACATAAAAGAGGTAAAGTCTCCATCTTTTTTAAGGCCGCATAATATTCCATGGTATACATATACCACAATTTATTAACACATTCATGGGTTGATGGGCATTTGGGCTACTTCCATGAATTAGCAATTATGAATTGGGCTGCAATAAACATTCTGGTGCAAATAATCTTTGTTATAATGTGATTTTTGGTCCTCTGGATATATACCTAGTAGAGGAATTGTAGGATCGAATGGCAGGTCTATTTTTAGATCCCTAAGGGATCTCCAAAGATCTTTCCAAAAAGAATGTATTCATTTGCATTCCCACAAGCAGTGCAGAAGTAGTCCTTTTTCTCCACATCCATGCCAACATCTCTGGTTTGGGGATTTTGTGATGTGGGGTAATCTTACTGGAGTTAGGTGATATCTCAAAGTGGTTTTGATTTGCATTTCTCTGATGATTAAGGATGATGAGCATTTTTTCATGTGTCTGTAGGCCATGCACCTGTCTTTTTCAGAGAAGTTTCTCTTCAAGTCCCTTGCCCACACTGAGATAATCTGGAACAGCCAAGACATTACTCAGAAATAAAAACAAATCAGGAGGAATCAGGCTACCAGACCTCAGACTATACTATAAAACAATAATGATCAAAACAGCATGGTACTGGCACAAAAACAGATAGGTAGAGGTATGGAAAAGAATAGAGAACCAAGAGAGGAACCCAGTTACTTACCATCATTTGATCTTTGATAAGCCAGTGAAAAACGTTCAATGGGGAAAAGACTCCCTATTTAACAAATGGTGCTGGGTGAACTGGCTGGCGACCTGTAGAAGACTGAAATTGGACCCACATCTTTCACCATTAACAAAGATAGACTCTCACTGGATAAAAGATTTAAACTTAAGACATGAAACTATAAAAATACTAGAAGAAAGTGCAGGGAAAACTCTTGAAGAAATCAGTCTGGGCGAATATTTTATAAGGAGTACCCCCGCAGGCAGTTGAAGCAACATCAAAAATACATTATTGGAATCTGATCAAACTAAAAAGCTTCTGCACAGCCAAGAACACGGTAAATAAAGAAAGCAGACAGCTTTCAGAATGGGAGAAGATATTTGCAGGTCATGTCTTTTTACCTCAATCTTACTATATTTTTTCTTCTTTCTTGCTTTTAAATTGGTTTTTTAAAATTATTTTTCTCATCCTGTCTTGTGGTTTGTAAATTTTATATCCTATTCTGTTTTTCCCAATATAATCTGACAGATTATGCTACGAAACTAACCTATCAATGTTCAGGCTATGTAGATGACAAATTAACATGTAATTTAATTTGGGACTCCGTTGAAAATAAAACTGAATTATATTTTTATTTATAGATAGATATGGAGTGTTAGTAAATAGTCCTAAATTAAAAATATCTCAGAAAACAGAATGTTTGCCAACCTAGTAATTATTATTTTGCATGTGAATGTTCAGATGTTCTAGTACTATATGATGAAAGTACGATCTCTATTGTATTACCTTTGATACTTTGTTTATAATCAATTGATTTAGGTTAAGCTATACCAAGTCTGACAATTAACGTTCACAAACTCAGCCTAGAAAAAGTGCTATGTGCTTCATTGCTGAATTACTCCCCTTGGGAAGCTACTCAGTGATGTCATGCCTAGTCCATTCTTCAAAGCAATTTTAGAACTCTTTTTTTAGAATGGGCTTCAAAGCTGTCATTGTATAACTACCCTTGATGTCCTGCATGTCATCAAAATATCTTCCTTTTGATATTTCCTTTGTCTTTGGGTAAAGAAAAAAATCATTTTGGGGGCAGATCAACAGTGAGAAGGGTAGAAGTTCCAATACAGGTATTTGTTAACTGGCTAAAAACTCCCTCATAGACAGTGCCATGTGAGTTGATGCATTGTCAGGAAGCAAGAGCCCATTTTTGCACACACCTTTCTCATGCCAAGACCTTCAGTTAAGATTTTCCTCTTTCTCTATAAATGTTTACTTGATCTGCTATTCACAGCCAGCCAATGTTTTTGACACAATTTGACACATTTTTGCAATATTCTTGCAATATGCTCTGCCTGAAATTGACTGTCCCGACTTCTCTTCATTAGTGATACCCTCTCCTCAGAAAAACATTTAATCCATTTGTGCATTGCTATATTCTTCCTGGCATTATCCCTATAAAGGTGGAATAACATGTGCTTTATTTCAGTGCTACTCTTGCTAAGTTTAACAAGAAACTTGATGTTTGTTCATTGCTCCAATTCAAGCCTCAACATTCTCACCATGGCACACAAAAACACACAACAACAATAATGGATGCCACTCTGCAAGACACCAACACACGTCAATACAAACACAGCTCTGAAACGCTGGTAGACTAAGGTTATGAAATCATACTCAGTTTTTTGTACAGTACTGCTAACATAAGCACACAGTGGCAAGTTTGTGAATTTAATTGGCAGACCCATTTAAATCTTTTTCTGGGCTTTTGAGTCAATTTTATTAATATTTGTTTCTTCTTTCATCAGAATTTATTTCAACTTCTACCAAATTTTCTATTTGATCACAATGTATTTGGTTCTTTTTGGTCTCTCTTATCCAGAATATAAAAATATTCTATTTTTCATCTTTGTTTTTCTGTTTCTTCTGATGATTCCAAAGGGTGACTTCTGTTCCTGTGTATAATAGTTCTTTAGTAAATATTTACATAGTTAATCAAATAATGGGGCCTGATTAAAATGCTCAATATTATGCAGTAATTTTATTTTCTTTTTTATAAGCTATGTTTTCTGATAATTCTGTCTGCATAACATGTTTAACTGAGCTCCTATATAGATTTTCCTAGTGTATGCCCCTTTTGGACAAACTGTTGTTTAAAAGCTTGTATCAAAATATTTGAAACAGTATGTCTGATTTTTATCTTTTTCAAATACAGCACAGCTTTGAATTTGTCCATAATGTGAGGAGATGCCCTTAATTGCCTAACATCACCCAGCAACTCCCTGAAGCAGTTAGGCCTTAACGCCCTCAGTTTCATGTGCTATTATAGAAAACCAATAAACACTAGTCTTGTTCATTCCAAGAAAGCATGGCAAAATACTTTCTAGAAACCTTTGTGTTTCACTGTTCACCAGGTGTTCAGGCTGTGTGCAGGACAGAATGCATATATAAAACATGAATGGGTCAAAATTAACAAGCAGATAACTGTTCCCCAAGAAAGAAATCAGTGATGATTTGGGGTTGCTAAGAACAGGCAACATATACCCTAAGTTCAAGTGGCAGACGTTTGCTTCCAGCAAACAATGAGAAAAAGTGCAAAGACTCGCCAGCCTTTGTTCTCCATGGCCAAATCATGAACTCTGCGGCCAGTGCAGGCAACGTGCAGGCACCTCACACTGTGTTGCTCTGAAAGGATACAGACTCCTTCCTTATAGGGTCTGAAATATAGAAAGCTGTGGGCTTGACTAAAGGCCCTTGATGCCCACAGTAAGCACAATTCTTAAAAGGAAATACTTTTCCTGAAACAGGAAAAGATGTTTCCTCACTATGAGATGAGCCCAGCACAGCCTGCAAGGGCTCTTTATCTCCTGAAAAGGCCCAATATGTGGTCGTGCTGGGAGCAAGAGATCACTCACGTTGCCTTTCCAAATAGCTTGTTTGACCCAAACCTCCTAACCTTTAAGCCATCATTTAATTTTGTACCTACCACATCTTTATTTGTGGCAAACTCTCCATGCAGCATATTAGATTCCGTTTCAGGAGAATCACAGCTGTGATTTATCTCTTGAGGCAGCAGCTAGCAAACACTATCCTCAGAAAACAGGTTGTGAGAAAGCATGATTTTTTTTTTATATATTCAATTATATCTAAAGTGTCCTGAGGAGCTCCTAATAGTATGTTTGAGATAAAACTTATTATAGTACCATTGATCATACAATCATATTCCAGATAAAATGTATATATCTAAGTATTTAAATAGGTTTCATGTGTTCAAGTAGGCTAATAAAAATAACAATTAGCAAAGAGATAACTAAATATTGAAAGAACTTAGTTATTTTTTTAGAAAACATGATTCAGTTTTGGCATATTGTAGTTATTATAGCCTCAATAATCATTTATGTTCAATTCATAACTATAACTATTACAGAATGCTTATTTAGAATTACATACATTTTACTGTTGATAAAACTAACAGGCTTCTGCTATAATCAATAGATGAGACATATAACTATTTAATTATATATTTATCATTTTATTTAATCCTATAACTCTAAAACATGATTTGATTAGAAAGCTGCAAAGACATACAGCACACAGAGGTTAATTATATTTATTTATGTCAATATGTGCGGCATATTATCTAATTTGGTAGGCAAATTGATGTATAATAACATAAATTACATGTTAGATGTAAGATGTAGAACCCTAATGAAATTTTGCCACAATGCAATTTATAAATTATCATTATAATAATATTGGTTTCATCGATTTGTTGAATAAACAAAATGTATAGGGGTAATTCTCTAGGTCAGGAGAATGCTTTGTTTATAAAAAAAAAAAAAAATCACAGGAAAAATTAGCATGAGGCCACTTCTTAAAATGGTCACAGACACTGGTATTCTCTATCATTTGCATAAAACATGTGCAAAACATTTAGTGTACAAGGGAGGTTAAGAAATTTTAACAAAAAGCAGCATAACTGCCAAGTACAGACAAGTGCTGATACATTTTAAAAGCTTAAATGCAATGGAGAGCCTTTCATTGTAATTTCTGTAAGGTTTATATTATGGTGGGGGTATACTTAAATGGACTTACTTTTTTTCTTAAATCCTATACTTTCAAATAATTTTTGAAGACAAAAGAATACTAGCGAATAATTAGACTCTCTGAAAGTATTTCAATCAGCATAATCTAGCAAAGAAATAAGCCCAGGTTTTGAAGTTAGCAAAATCTTAGCTCAAATATTGACTCAGACTTCGAAGAAATGTGAAATATTGGACAAAATAATGAATGTTTAGTCTAACTTTGTATGAAAATATTAATAATAATATTTCTCTGAAAGTGACACAAATAAAAATGATATATTGGCAATGTCATAATTTTTCTCAATACATATTTATATTTCCACAAAAAAATGTATACCACTACAGTTATATGGGCAAACCTATAAAATGGTAATTTAAAATAAAATAAAACTGTAGTTTATTTCTTAATTTAAATAAATAGTGGCAGATATTTGGAGATTATATATGTTTATGTGTGTGTATATATATATACACATACTACACACACATATATATTATGTGCTTATGTGTCTCACATATTAGGAAAAATAAAGCAAATACATGTCTAATGTCCTTCTAATAACCTGATTTATTATCTGATTTAAGAAATAAATAACCTTCCATGGTACTAAGCTTTTCCTATGGAAAAAGCACACAGAAAACTAGCTGATTGGGATGATAACTCAAGTTATAGCACATTTCTTAAGTAAAACATTTTTATTTGTTTCAATAATAAAATTCATGTTTTGATTTCAATAAAGTCTTCATCTTTATTTTATTTATTTATTTTTTTGCAGTTTCTGGCTGGGGCTGGGTTTGAACCCACCACCTCCGGGATATGGGCCTGTTGCCCTACTCCACTGAGCCACAGGTCCACCCAAGTCTTCATCTTTTTGCTCAGGAAATTTCCTGGTTAGACTGAAGCATAGTTATTGATTGACATTATTCTTAGTGGTTCTCATCCTTGTCTATGTAGCATCTGGGAGGTTTTACACAATATAGGTCTTTGGGTCTTCTAGAGATACAAATTTAATTGGACTGCATCCACGGCAACAGAGTTTTTAAGAGCCTCTGGGTGGTACTAAAGTTTACCCTACGGAGAGAACCACTGATCTAAAGAATTAATTTTTATAAATACTAAACATATTGAAATATGTTTTATATTTAAACATATTGAAATATGTTTTAATAAATACTAAACTTATTTAATTCTTATAAATTTACTAGATATTTATCCACGTTGTTCACACACAGCACCATTATTTTTTAAAAGAAATAAACCAATGATGTTTAAGTTTACCTGGTTACATAGATATATTTAATATACTTGCTCTCTGATCACAGATTATAGCTATAATTTAAAACCAAATAGTTGATGATCATGTCCCTTTCTCCAAATTCAAACATAATTATTATGTATTTGTTCATGCTTTGTAAAAGCACGAGTAATTAAACAAGTTGGAATTGCTATTGAGTGTACTCATATCTTTATGGAATTCTGTGGTATTCGGTGAAACAATCCCCAGTAGGAGGAATTTTTTGTTCTTCATTATTATTAGGAGCTTCTGTAAAAGTAAGTGTAACATCCACCCATTACATAAAGCTTCCTGTGAAAGAACTGCAATATCCCCCAAATTAGAGTTCTATTAGGGTATTATTTTAATGATAGTAAAACATGTGTTTAAAGACGGTAATATGACAGCTTTCTAGGAGCTGAAGTAAATAGTCTTACTTTGAAGAATGTAAAACAGAGTATAAAGATTAATATTAATGAAATAGCCTTATAATCTTGTCAGATGAACTGTAACCTTATGGAACTATTGGAAACAGTGTTAACTTGAATCTTGTTCTATTTACTTAATGAGTTTTAATTTACATCATGTAAATTCCCTACTCTGAGTTAGACTAAGGTCAGCTCCTGACACTTTTACTATTCCAACAGATGCCTCATGAGATCTAGAGCTCTAAGTTTGTCTACAGAATGCTCTGTCAACACACACACACACACACACACACACACACACACACACAACCCAGTAAGAAACAGAAGCAATTGTAGCAAAAGACCAAATCCAAACAAATAAGAACCACAAAACAACAAAAACAAAAGGCAGCTTCATTATAAATAATAAAATCAGTTGCAAACAGAACAATCAAGAACAACAACAACAACAACAAAAAAAGGTTTAACAAACAATATTGTGCAGTCGAGATGGCTAAAAAATAGGTTCAGCACTCATGAAGATGCTTAGTTAGCATATTGTTCATCCCCCTGAGTTCCTCAGCCACAGTAACAGGACACAGGAATGAGATAAATGGCAATTTATTTCCCTTACATTCAAACCTTGTAATAGGCTTTTCATTGAAGTGTGGACAACAAGGATGTGTTCTGTGCAAGATTTCTAGGATCGATTATTATCTTTTGGGACTGGTCTGTTGTAACATTGCATTGTGCAGAAGAGTTTATGATTCTATGATCAGATTTCTACAGTTTAAAACAAGTAGAGTCCTTTTACCAATTGATATTTTCTAGTGAAAATTCTATAGAATAATGCATTTGCATCCTTAAATAGTGGGTTTTGATTTACTATTTGAAGCACATCTGTTTTTCCAGGGTGAACTATAACTCTTATTTTTCTGGAAATGAGGAAAAGCAAGTTAACACTACTTTAAAAGTGTTCACTCAATGAAATTAATTTCCATATTAAAGTAAGTTACTTTTTATGTTATTTTAATATTCTCCTTTATTCATCCACACATGAACTATTTAGTTCATCTAACAAGGTAATATTAGGTAGCGTTAATTGAAAGCTTTTTTGTGTGTGTGCAAATTTTTATTTCACAAGTATAAGAGATATATTTATTAATTCATCCCATAACATTGATTAAATAGCTGCTAAGATCCAGACATGCTTTTATGTTCTAAGAATACAACAGTGAACAGTGTAAACACATTCCTGATCTCATGAATCTTGTGATCATCTGATCTCTCAGTGGATTTATTTTTTATAATATCTCGGGATAGGATTTTTCTTAGAGGTATCATCACAATTGTATCCCTAAACTTCCAAAATAAATCCTCACATCACTACTATAACTGACAGCTTGTTACTGAACTTTACAAATAAAATACTAAGTTATTTAACAAACTTATTTTAAATTTACTAAAGGATCCATAACAAGGTTACAATTATGTGTTACAATTAGATTCATAACAGAGTTGATTTTAAAATAATATTTATATGGCTCTCTACTTATGATAAATTTAATAAGTTTAGTGTCAATTTCTGACATGCCATGTTGCACATCACATCCTCCAAAAAATAAAGATCCTAACAACGCCATTTTAAAGTTATGAAAAAAATTCTGTGAGTTCTGTGGTGTCAAAATTGAATTGAAATAGAAAAAAATGGTCATTGCATTGTAATATGGATTTTTGCACATTGCACTACTTTCATTTTCTTAGTTTAAAATATAGTTGCTAGGGCTATACATGGTGGCTTACTTCAGTAATCTCAGCACTTTAGAGGGAGGCCTACATGGAGGATCACTTGAATCCAGCAGTTCAAGACTAACCTGGGTAACCTGGCACGACCTTGTCTCCATTAAAAAAAAAAAAAAGTAAATAAATAAAATAATAATAGTGATTAATAAATAATAAAAAATTAAAAATTAACCAGGTATGATGGTGCATATCTATAGTCCTACCTACTTGGAGGGCAGAGGTAGGAGGATCACTTGAGCACAGGAGTTGAAGGTTACAACGAGCAATGAACACACCACTGCACTCACTCCTATTTAAGCAATAAAGTAAGACCTTTATCTCATAAAAAAAAAAAATGTGTGTGTGTGTGTGTGAAGTTGTTAGGACTAATCCTGCTTGCATTATTTTTGCATTATCACATAGTTCTATAAAAATCAATAGTGTTTCATTTTATGTACAATAGATGATTTTCTTTACCTCTAACTACATTAAGTTTTCTGTACATATTTGAGTTTATACCTCCTGTTTTATAACATCAAAATGTGCTACTCTTTTGAGAACATGAGACAAGGTACTTATTTCCCATTGAAATAGAATAATGATTTCTTAATAATGTCTTTAATACTCAAGTGTTGCTGACTAGGAAGGGAGCAATGTGGTTCTACAAACAGATAAATCAGAGGTATTTACAACCATGTTGTGATGATCAAAAAGCCTGATCCTGAGGTATGACAAACCAAGTGCAGGTAGAGACTCTTGGGAAACATCAAAAACAACCATTTGGCTGGTTCACCAAACCCATTGGCTTTGGGTTCAATAAATGTATTTTGTGCCCTTGTGATTTTTTTTTACCTAATTCTTCACATCCATCTAAAAGGTTAAAACAGACTATTGCAGTCTGTGGTGGTGTTCACAACAAACAGCCCACTACTCCCTCTCCTTTCTCCTAACCCTCAGCTATTCTGAGGCTCATAACAACAGTATATGATGCACATTGACCCTTTCTACCACTGTTATTTACATATCCCCATTTTAACTCTTTCATTCTCTAAAGACTTCTTTATCTAGTTTATGGTCTTTCTCTTACAAACTATCACTGCCAAATGTTCAGTAAATCTCACATCCACATACACTATGCTTTCAGTACCCGTAAGGACACACAGTCCTTCAGCAACCCCCAGCTCACCTTGGTTTCGCCATCTAAATAATGAAAATTGCCTTTAACAAATTATCCCTCTTCCTCACTGATTACAAGTTTCATCTTATCTTTCTTTTTTTTTTTTTTTTTGTAGAGACAGAGTCTCACTGTACCGCCCTCGGGTAGAGTGCCGTGGCGTCACACGGCTCACAGCAACCTCTAACTCTTGGGCTTAAGCGATTCTCTTGCCTCAGCCTCCCGAGCAGCTGGGACTACAGGCGCCCGCCACAACGCCTGGCTATTTTCTTTGTTGCAGTTTGGCCGGGGCTGGGTTTGAACCCGCCACCCTCGGCATATGGGGCCGGCACCCTACTCACTGAGCCACAGGCGCCGCCCAAGTTTATCCTATCTTTCAATCAGCCCATTGCTATTACTATATTTTCAGTCATCAACATTTTCAGTCCATCTGTATTCTCTAGATATTGGACTTAAATTTTGTAACTGCCAAGTATAATCCCTCTGCTTTATGCATAAATCCTCAAAACAATTACCAACTCCCTTTTCTATTTAATTTTCTGAAGAAAAGTCTACCGTTCTTACTGGTCATCTGCTCTAACTCATTATCAAGTAACTGAACTAGAAGGAGAGAAGCATAAAACCATGTGGAGTGATCTAATTTTAATTTCTTGGCTACTGAACTCAAGGGAGCCCTTAGATTGTTTGGCAATACCACCTCATCTACCTTCTCCATTTATTCCTCATGACTATTCAATTTTCTCTGCTCTATGGAACAATAGCATCTTCTTCCAGGTGCATATTTATGGCTATTTCATATTTCACTGATGACACTGAAGTATAGGAAGCTACTTCATGACCCATCATCAAATCTATCGACCTTCCTCAGCTCTGCACTTGGGCATTGGGTCCCATTCCCTCTTGTTTACAAAATAAATCCCTCCAACAACTTCCTTACCTTCTTCCTTGCATGATCAATATTTTCATTTTGCTTCTTGTTTGTTTTCATTTGCATAGAAACAGTTGTAGTTTCTCCTAGCTTAGAAACAAAGAAAACAACAAAATAAAACTACTTTCACCATTATTCTCCCTTCTATTGCCTCATTTGACTGTTCTGCTTTACAACAAAACTCACTGAAAATGTAACTGTGCTTGTTGTCTGATCTTCTCTTCCCATTCTCTCTCCAGCCAACTCCAATCTGACATCGCTTCTTCCGTTCTAAAGAAATATCGCAGTGTTGTCATCTCCACTCGCCCAAATCCAGTGGTCAATTATCAGTTCATATTTAAATGACTTAACAGAATCACTTCACTGCTGCTATCTCTCTGCATTGGCTAGAACATTGATTTCCTCAGGCCACACACTATATTCTATGTTTGCTTAACTTCTATCAGTAGCAGCTATTTCTAACTCCCGTTTGCTTATTCTACCGCATTTTATGGACATCAAATCTCTTTAACGTCTGAGACAGACTTTCTACCTTTCCTCTCTTATTTCTGCTCTAACGTCCTAAGTTATCGTATTCAGCTCAATGACTGTAAACATCATCTATATGTTTAAAGGCTCTGTTATGTTACTTTATTCCCTGTTCTTGGTGCATTGTAAGTCCTCATTATAGAATTTTTTACTGATTATAGAGATGGATGAGAACTAGACTATCAGATACTTTTATAAAAGGAGCTCTTGAGACTGTTACTGGCAGAGCTAGAGCCAGTCTCTGAATGTCTGTTGCATTGAGTCCACATTAGAAGCCCTGCTTTTTTCTTAACTTACATTTAAAATGTATTCTATTTCTCTTAAAACTGTCATCTGTCAGCTTATTGATGCCCTTACACTTAAGAATCAGTAATTAAATATATTCCATTCAGTCAATAGACACTCAGAAATATTAAATCTCTTTTTAATTTTCAGAATGGATTCAATAACTTGCAGTGCCAAGATATTTGGTAATTTTTATTTTGTAAAAGAAAAGCTGATAGAGACACAACAAATGACAAATAATATGATATTTCTTATAAATATTTTAAAATTATAATTATAGTGGAGCTTTAATTTTTATTTGGGGCTAAGACATAGCTAGTACCAAGTTAGCAATTTTGTGATCTTGGGAAATGTATTTAAATCTTTCTAAGTCTTACATTCTTTATTTTTTAAATGGAAAATAAAATAATAACTTTCTCAATGAATTGTGAGGAGGAAACATACTAACACGGGAAAATCCTTTAGAATGATGTTTGATATGTAAGAAATTCTTAAAAATTAGTTATTATCATGATTTTTATCATTTAACCAGTCAATTCAAATTGACATCAAGTTAGAATTACATAATATTTATTATGTGTATTTATGACATTGAGATACATTAGTGTTAGAGTGTATCTAGGAGATTTAAAAATGAATTATAGGGAGTAGTTGAACCAATTCTACAATATGGGTTTTCTGACTCCTTTTCAGTGTTTATTCCTCTACTAACAAATGTGTAGTGCTTACCCATTCTACTTGCTTATTTTTTTATTTTATTTAAATTATAACATCTCCATTTGACTCAAAATACAGTATTCCTGATTTAATTCTTGATATATGAATATGTGAGGGAGAATAATCATATAAATAAGCATAATTATTTCATATTCTTCCCAAATCAATCAGTTTCCAGAATGCTTCCCTTAGTTCATTACTATAACATGTTTGTGCAAATATCAGGACATACCTACAGTTTCTTCAAGGATAAAAACCCATTTTCAGTTTTGAGTCTAAAAGAAATTTTTTCAAGTTTTCCTGATTTTCCTAATTAATTATCTGTAAAATGTATTTTTTTTCCATGCCTGCATTTGTGTGTGTGTGTGTGTGTTTGTCACAACTGGTTAATTTATTTAGAATTTAGGTTAAGTACATCAAAAGCTAATAATTCTAGTCCAATATCTGACCTTTAGAGAATTACTTATTTAAGAAAATATGTGCCTCTTGTTAATGCATATTTTCTTAGGAAAGCTTTGTGTCATGCTCAAGTGTTGCTAAAATAGAATTTATACATGAATGAGTCACCTTGAAAAAGATGCCAGATGGTAAAAGAACTGAGAGATAGGAACACCATTGGATTAATGAAAAATACATTGATGGTGCTGGGACATTTATCTGAATTCACAGAGCAGATTTGGGGAGCACAAGTAAAAAAAAAAGAAAAAGCTTAACATTAAAAAATTTTTTTTCATTAGTGTTAGCTGTATTCTCCCAATGTCTTCAACTATGAATGTAAACAAATGTCTATCCGTATTGTGATTTCATAAATGCAACCTCTTAGAATATAAACAATTAGTGTTGGCTTTGAATTGTAATTCTGTATTAGAAGGCAAAATATTTTAAAAGACAGAAATAGTGACTATAGCTATAAAATAATGAGTTAACTATTATTAATAATTAACTATTTACTTTAGATAATAGAGTTTCTATTTTGTTGCTAGAAATTTTACTTTCTCTTTACTGTAGAAACTTGGAAAGAAGGCTGTTTAGTTAGAAGGTGTTTGCATCAACTTAATTCAGTTTTTATATGTCTCCCCATGCAAGCAGCCAGAGGTTGGTAGAGAGTTTAATTCAAATGAGAGTTCATAAATTAGAAACTTGGCAAAATTGCCAAATAGCTTGCATCAGGCACTCTTGTAAAGTAAGCATTGAGAAATATCAACTCATCAAGCTGCGTCAACACTTTTATTCTCCTCATTTATTCCACAAGGCAATCGTAAATCCATGAGATGTATAAGGTATTGACCATAATGTTTGCATCTCCTATATTTTAATGATATCTTTTTCCTTGTGACATGAGTATTCCCCCAACAAACTTATCATATTCTAGGTCAAAAATACCTTATTTTAATTATTGAAACATATGTAAAGTTTCTCTCTTAATATTCTTAAAATATTCAATAACTCTAGACACAGTGAGACATTCGAAAAATATACTTAAAACTCTCACTCATTTCCTCAACTTATGTTCTGGGAAAATGAACTAGTTCAAAACTTACCTTGAAATCTTCATTAAAAGTAAAAGTTAGGAAGTTATGCAGTGAAATTACTTTTAATGTCACCTATATATAACTAGAATTAAATAACAAGGCAATATTTCCTATAATGTCAACATTTATCTTTCTCTTTCCCTTCTATTGCTATAGTCACTGAGCAAAAGTGTTCACTACCTTCCCACATAGGAGTGATGATCTCACCTTTTAGAAACTCTGGTCTTCTGGAAAATAGAATCATACCTATATGCAAAAATTAAAAAAATATATATATGCATGTATTTATTATTCCACAGACATAAACAGAAAAAAAAAATCATGTTTCCCTAATTCCATTTTTTTTATTAAATAAAAATGTGTGGAATTACAAAAGCATAAGAAAGGGGACACAAGAGGATTAGAAAGTTATAGGGAAACCTTGAAGCATTGACAAGCAGGACATGGACAGGCCAACGTAGGTTGATTTTTATATCAGTATTCATTTATAAGTAGTGACAATTCTCTGAGCAGATGTGTTGAATACATCTCTGCTTTTCTTAGAAAGTCATGAAGCATGATTTTATTTGACAATAATTAGTGTGGAGAAAAAATGATTTGAGAAATGGTCTCTTTTACATATAATGATATATAGATAATTAATGTTCATATTATTCGATTTTTAAGTAACCAAATAAAACAATGCTAAGAGCTCTTCTCAGCCACAGTTCTTAATGTAATGGTGTTTTCATGGGTAAAATTTGTGATTTTACTCTGAGAATATACAAGGAAAGGTGTGTGTGTTTATATGGCAAATAACATAAAATTACTTTAAGATTTTGGTGAATATGATAAATGAAGAATTAAAGAATATCATTTTCGGGGTCCTAATGTTCCTTTGAAGAGGATGCCTGGCATAAAAGTGAGGTTAGTTTTTTACCTCTCATATACCTGACACAGTGGTAATTCACAGAAGTGCTCTATGAGTTAAGAAAGTATAAAGTATATCCAGGTGTATGAATTGGAAGGCATTTGAGCATTCAGTTTTTGCCTCAAGCTGCATTTTTTTTTCTTTATATCTGAAAACCTCTGAGACTCAAGTAGTTAAATGAAGAATAATTAGAAGCATGGTGAGATTGAATAAGCGTAATCTAAGTACAGAAGGATGCCTCAACACTTTCTGTTAATGAATATTTATGTCCTTTTACAGTGCTTATACAAACACGTATTTCTGTGCATATTCAGTTTGATTTAATACTTTAAATAAATTTTAAGAAGCTTTAATTTTAATTCCTAGCTTCCACTTAAAATATCTTTATTCAAATTATTCATTCCACGCTACACGTTATAAATTTTTATTTTAAATCTCCATGGTTCTATAGTGTTTGGTTAATTTTTTTGTTGTTGTTTTTCTAGAGTAAATAGTTCATTAATTTAATTAAAATAATATCTAATCTCTTGTTTGACTACACTTGAAAATTCATTATACTTGAAATAGAAATGCACCATCAATTTACCTACTTCTAAAAGAGTGAAAAAATTATTTATAGCATTATCTGAATTCCATTTGTATAAAGTAATGATTCTTATATCTTTGTAATATGTATTAGAAACTTCATGTTTTTTAAAGAATAGGATAACTTTTTTCATATTTCTTTTTTGCTTCTTTATTCTATTATTACTCTTGTTTTTATTTTTATATCATTTATTCCTGCAACTTTAATCACAAATTTAAAATATTATTTTTGAACATCTGTAGTATTAATATTCTTTGACATCTATTATACATTGTGAGTAGCGTCTATACATATTCAGGCTTTCATCTTATTTGAAACTTATTTTTACTTGTAATTATATTTTCTAGTTATTTCCCTGCCTCCTTTTTTTCTTAAAGGTCTTGCATTAATATCTGTGGTTTATTGTTCTTTTTTCTAATTTATCTTTTTGTGTTCCTTGGTCTCTAACCCTCTCAGTCTCCCTTTCCTTAAGTCAATTTGAAAAGTTAATTATTGTCTTTCTAAATGAAACTGTTACCAGAATTTCTTCTTCAGTAAGTCTTTGGACTCAGGGATTCAAAGAATAAATCCATGGACCACAGATTAGAGCTTGTGAGACATGATTTATTTTAGAGAAAAGAATACAGAGAAAGCACCAAAGCTCCTGGCAGATGGAAAGACTTAAGTCAGAAAATCTCTCTGCTTGGGTTCTTTGCCTAGGGGTGTAATAATCGCATGAGTCCTTTGCTGTCGCATTTGACCAGGACTCCGTAACAAATGAATGGATACAGTCCCTTCTGCTGGGGTAAGATTAATACGTTTATCAACAAATGGAAATGGTCCCTTCTTTTAGGGGCAAGGTGAATGAACTATTAATGAATGGATACAGTCCATTCATGAAATTGTTCAGGCCTAGGAATGAGGAGTCCCTGTTCATCCCAGAATGGGAGAACCCTGCATCATCCTTGGGACAGTGAAATGCTCACAGGGGAGTAGTGCAGCCGGAGAAGGGCTCTCTGGTTCCAAGGGTGGTTCTGGATTTGGCACAGCAGTAGGGCGGGCTGTGCCCTTGTCTCCTTCAACTAACTGGGGATAGTCCTCCAGCAGTTGATCCTTCCCCTCTGAGGCTGCACCAACACCCCAAGGCGGAGATGCAGAAGGGACAGCAGATCCTCCCTGTGGCAGGCGCTGACCAAGCTGGGGTGCACTCCGCCTGTATCAAAAGTATTTAATTACTAACTTTATAAGTGAGCAGTTTTGTCTGCTATGGTGATATTTTATGTTGTTGAAACTTTTCGTTTTTAATAGTCGGTTTAAATTTTTGTTGTTTGTGTTGTTTGTTGTTTTGTTTTTAAAAGTCTGATTGAATTTTTATTGTTTGTGAAAATTTCATTTTTGAAAGTCTGGTTGAGTTTTTATTGTTTGTGAAAATTTCAAGCAGATCCTAAGGGACTAAAAGAGCAAAATCAGTCTTGAAAAAGACCAAAATTGGAGAACACGCATTACTGTACTTAAAGACTATAAAACTGGAATATTGCAGACAGAGTAGTATTAGGCAAAATTTGAATAAACACTACTGGAATAAAATAGAGCCTAGTAATAGACTCACTTCTATATATCACATCAAATGACAGCTTATTTGTAAAAGTTATGTGAGAGAAAATTGATATTCATATTAGACAAAAACTTGAATTTTAACATCATACCCTAAATAATAATTTAGGAAAATTCATAAAATTAAATATAGAAGCAAACTTACAAAGCTTCTCAATGAAAATTAACAAGGAAATCTTCGCTTTGGGGAGACAGGCAAAGAATTCTTAACCAGAACATAAGGATTAAACTGCAAAGAAAATATTGAAATATTTGGATCTAATGAAATTTAAAAATTTCTGGTCATGAAAAAAAAAATTAAGAAAATTAAAAAGACAAGCCAGGACTGAGAGAAGATATTTACAGTGGCAAAATATAAGTAATTACAGTTTAAAGTAAGATAAATACATGCAAAACTCTCTGTGTTTTGTGTGTGTCTCTGTGTGTACGTCTGTGTGTCTGTGTGTGTGCGCACACATGTAGGTACATGATATATGACTTGAACAATTACTTCACACAGGAATATAGGCCTAATAGCTAAACATGTAAGTTTCTCCTTATTCTTTAGATTCCTTCAAATTACAAAGCAATGCGATAGCACCCCTTATCTATCAAAATGTATATTGTGGTGTGTAAACTTTATTTGATTACTTAGAATCTCAAGGTAGAAGTGCTAAGTGTTCATCTTTCCTCTCTCCAAGGACATACATATGCCATTGTTTTGGATTATATAATTAAGCAGCATTCAAAGTCCTTAGTGGCCCAGTTCAGGATTGCCAACTTGCTTTCTAATGTCATACTACACCTTTGACATCAGATCACTATTGATCCAATTGGCTCAGCACTTGTGATAACCCACTTTAATCCACCCCATTCCCTGTTGCTCCCACAAACCATACAACATAAAATTTAACACTACATTCTGGGACAAAGACAGTATAAAATCAAACGCGACTGCCTAAACACAGTGTCTGTAAAAGAGAAAAGAAAAATTACTTTCTTTTTTTGCTAATGGATTCACTGATGAAGAGAAATCTATTTACCAAAGAGAAGGAATCCCTGAAGTTCTAATAATTTTAATAAGCGCCAGCCACATACATCCAGGCCAGCAGGTTCGAATCCCACCCGGGCCTGCTAAACAATAATTACAACTGCAACAAAAAAATAGTCAGGCATTGTTGTGGATGCCTGTAGTTCCAGCGAGGTGGGAGGCTTAGGCAAGAGAATCGCTTGAGCCCAAAAGTTTGAGGTTGCTGTGAGCTGTGACACCACGGCAATCTATTGAGGGTGACAGCTTGAGACTCTATCTCTAAATAAATAAATAAATAAATAAATAGATAAATAAAATAAACTGCACTGAAGTAAATTCTAACAAAACAATTTACTAATTCTTTCTAACAAAATATTTTATTCACCCGAAAATACCTTTGTATGTATTTATTAATTAATTTATTTTAATTTATGAGAAAAGGAATTTAATTTGTATAGTTATGAAGGTTCAGTCCTAGGTCAACAGCAACAAGTAGTGAGATCCTTCTTGCAGGTGGGAACTCAGACAAAAGACCTGAGGCAGTGCATGGTAACACATGATGAGAAGGCTGATGGTGTTCACATGGTAGCTCAGATCTCTCTTATTCATCTTATAAAGCCACCAGTTTTTCCCCCAAGATAATTTGTTAATCAATCAATCTGTTCATAAGGGCATTTATTTTTATATATATCTTCCACAACCAAATTATTTTAGCACTAAAATCTTAAAATTGAGAGTGATTAGGAAAAAGAAAGGAGTTGATAGTAAAGTGCAAAGTAAAGGAAAAAGTAAATATGCAGATTTTTGCAATAATTTGGGCAATAGATCAACAAAGCAAATAAATAATAGTCAGAAATTCAGAGTAATGTCTGAGAAAAGAAGACAGAAATAAATAAATGAAGGAGGTTATGTTATCTTTTTTTGCTGTGAAGCTATCAAAAGTCGAGCTAAATACACATTTAGGAGGGAGAGAGTGTGTCTACTCAGCCACGAAAAAGCTATCTTGATGACAATCATGTATAGAGAATATCAGGCAGATTTTCTTCACAAATTGAAATTACAGATAAAAATCAGACAACTCTAGGAACTAGCATCTTTCATGTATATTTTCTGAAAATAGACAAATTAGGGGAGCTAACTTTCTAAAAAGTTATCTGAAACTCTAAAGAGTAAATCCTGACAAAGTTTTTAATGAGTAATAAATGGTATTGAAAATTAGTTGTCTAGGAGCTTATAGAAATAATTTAAATGTGCACATTTCAATGATTAGGAATCAAAGATTATTCTAAGATACAGAGCTGTAAAAACTGGGAAAGAGATTGTCCTGGAGCTCAGAGAGGTGCACGTAAATAGGTGATTAATAAATGCATCCATTGAATAAATGAAAGATATTAAATATGAAAAGAGTGGGGATATTAAAGGAAGGTGAAATTCATAGATATAAGAGATGATAATTACAATACTAGATTGACTAGCACTTCTTGAGAAATAACTAAATTAAAACTGACGGTATGCAAAGACATTCGTTGAGAATATTAAACAGAAAGAGTTCAGCTGAATAATTTTGCTCATTCAATTGCTGTGGTATAATAAATAGCACTAAATTGAAGTTGCCTTCAGGAGAGGAAGTACAGCTTAGATTTTCTCTCCACTACAGCAGCATACAGCGTAATAAGCAAATGATAATAGCTATAAATGCTTATTGATTGATTACTGAGAGCTCATAAGCTTTTTTTTTCTCCTAATAATATTTCGCTCATACCAGGTTGTGTCAGTGGTGAAATGTAGAAGGCCTGAAATTTCCACTGTGAGTGTCACTGATCATGCCAAAAAGAAAATTCGTTTCCTAAGAAAGACAGAGTATCAGCCTGTTAAGATACTTCATGGATGAGAATGACCCCTCTTCCTACTTTGATGTCATGGATATTTCAATTACATTTGCATTGCTAAATTTATATTTGCAATAAGCTTCTGATAAACACCTGAAGACACAGTGATGATGATACTGAAAAAGATTTATACCTTCAAGGGGGTTGAAGGAGTTTTAGGAGCACATCTTGATTTTAAATCTGGGAATACAATGAACCACAGGCGATAGATACTGCTCTTTAAATTGTATTTCCAAGGGGGGAAGAAAGTTTGCTTCATTAACATATATCTTTGACTTGGTAGAAAATTAAACTTAGATCTTGATGAAATTAAAAAGCATGCGCTCTTCTGATTTCTTAAAACTAATTTAATTAAAACAATTTATCATGCATCCCACAATTTAGCAAACAATATTTACTTTTAAAAATTAGAACAATGTTAGCAGGAAGTTGTTCAGTAGTGATGAACCCCTGAAACACTGTCTTGCTTTGGGTTACTTAGATAGACAATAAATTTCACCACTTCTGAAACACTGTGATAATACACATGATTTAGTTATCATTTTAAAATGCATTCTTTAATTGTGGGATTATTGAAAAATTTTTATGTTTGTTTCCTCTTAAACATTAATCACTCTTTATTTTTAAAAAATCATTGAAATATCTTATTATTACTGTTCCAATAAATTCTTACCTTTTTCATGTAAAAGGAATGACATTTCCCCCATTTGTCTGCTGTGTTAATTGGACAATAATTTGTTAGTCCTAAACTATCCTGCATATTAAATACGTTGTATGATATATATGAACACACACACATATAATGAAGTAAGAAATATGTAGATAGAAGTGAAAATCGTTGTTCAATAGCTAATTTTTTTTTTTTTTAAGACAGAGTCTCTCACTATGTTGCCCTCGGTAGAGTGCCATGGCATCACAGCTCTCAGCAAACTCCAACTCTTGGGCTTAAGCCATTCTCTTGCCTCAGCCTCTGGAGTAACTGGGACTTTAGGTGCCTGCTGCAATGCTCAGCTATTTTTCGTTGCAGTTGCCACTGTTGTTTTAGCTGGCTGGGGTCAGGTTCCAACCTACCACCCTCGGTATATGTGGCCAGCACCCTACCCACTGAACCATAGGCGCTGCCCCTCAATAGCTAAATTTTGATATGTGTAGGCTGCTATTTTGTTTTCCTAGTGTCTCAAAACTTAGGCGATAAATTCTTTTTTTCAGCTATGCTGATTTACTTTTACTTGAATCCTAAACTCCCAACTAATCTTCCATATATTTGATATCTTTTCATATCAGTGAATATTTACTCTAACATAAAGCTGTAATTTCATTTTTTTCCTAGAAACCTAGTGTACACTGTCTATAGTAGCTCTTGCCTGCGATGATGAGACTGAAGTTTAAGATCTCTCTCTTTCTCTTCTCTCAGAGCGCGCTCTCTCTCTTTCTCTCATATTCATTTATATGGTTAAGATTTACTGAATACTCCTTCAGTTCCAGGCATTTTCTCAACCATCAGTGACACAGCAGCACATAAGACGAAGTATTTAACCTTTAGGTATTATCTGCATGCAGCAGATATAAACAAAAAAATAATAATTTGACAAATAAATAACTGTGCTAGTAGAACAATTTCAGGTCTTTAAAAAGAGTTATAATTTTCAAAAACAAGACTTTATACAAAGGTTCATAGAAAAGAAAAAAAAGTTCCATTATTAAGATTGATGAGACACACACAGCTTGCAGAGGAGTGTTTATAGCAGTTCCTTCAGTGATAGACGATGTTGAAAGCATCCAAACATCCTTCAGTGGAGAAATGAGTAAAAATGTGGATATCCGTGCAATGAACTACAACCCATCAATAATAAAGACCTATTGTTGATACATTATGCTGAGTAAAAGAAGCAAAGCTGAAAACATTATAGAATATTTTATTTCATTTGCATAAAATTTTAGACAGCAAACCAAATTAGAGTAATGGAGAATGAATTAGTGACTGCCAGGGAATAAATGTGGGAGGAGGATATGATCACAGAGTGATCAGGAGGGAGTTTTGGAGTTTTCAACTATTCTGCATCTAATTTTTTGTTTGTTTTTTGTAGAGACAGAGTCTCACTTTATGGCCCTCGGTAGAGTGCCGTGGCCTCACACAGCTCACAGCAACCTCCAACTCCTGGGCTTAACGATTCTCTTGCCTCAGCCTCCCAGGCGCCCGCCACAACACCAGGCTATTTTTTTTTTTTTTTGGTTGCAGTTTGGCCGGGGGCTGGGTTTGAACCCGCCACCCTCGGTATATGGGGCCGGCGCCCTACTCACTGAGCCACAGGCACCGCCCTGCATCTAATTTTTTTTTTATTTTTGGTTGCTACATGACTCTATATATGTGTTAAAATTAATAGTAATTTTGACCAAAAAATCAAAATTTACCAATGATAATGTAAAAAGAATAATATTTTTAATCACAAAAAGTTAAAGAATTAAAAAGTTAAGATACCTTTATTGCTCAATCATGGTGGATTTTCCTTACAACTTCCTTGTGAAATATAACCAGTTGAACATGTGTGGTAATAACTTTGACAGCACAAACTAAAATTCACTAAAGTAAAAGCATTTTACTTATTAATTTAATCATGTATTAAAACAAACATTTCAAATAATAATTTTTACATATGGGACACCATAAACATTTTTTTACCCACAAATGGATAAAATGTATATTGATCCTTCCCAAGTGAGGACTATCAGACTAGGAATAAATGTAAATTCAGCAACAAGTAGTTCAAAAATGTGTTATATCAGCAAAAAGGGGGGCAACGAATCCAACTGAGGAACACATCATGCAAGATACGTGATATCTGTGTTGGATGGTGTGGAAAAATGGGGGGTGAGAAATGAAAAGACTGAGGCAATATGGTATAAAAAAACTATTAATTCATGAGAATGAATGAAGTACGAGATTTAATAATCATCTATTGTGTTTCTTTGGGTTAACATCTCCTGTAATGAATCTTACAAATCTCTAAACCATGCCCAATTCTATGATCTACCACAATCAAGCCCTCTTCTGAGGTTATTTACCAAATCCTGTTGAATCTACAACATATTTTCCTGAAATATATCCCTAATTTCTATCATAGCTAGGATATGCTCCATAAATCTTTAATATCTTTCCTATTCTATGACTTTTCTTGCTTGTTCCCTTTGATCTTACCATACTATCTTTCCTTTCTTTCTTTTTTTTTTTTTTTTTTTTGTAGAGACAGAGTCTCACTTTACTGCCCTCCCTCGGTAGAGTGCCATGACATCACAAGACTCACAGCAACCTCCAACTCTTGGGCTTCTGCCATTCTCCTGCCTCAGCCTCCAGAGCAGCTGGGACTACAGGCGCCCACCACAACGCCTGGCTATTTTTTTGTTGCAGTTCAGCCGGGGCTGGGTTTGAACCAGCCACCCTTGGTATATGGGGGGCCAGCGCCCTACTCACTGAGCCACAGGTGCCACCCAATCTTTCCTTTCTAATCCAAGTCTTTAATCTACCCCAATCTGTCTAAATAGTAATGAATTTATAGAAGTATTTTGTTATTCTTTTATAGAAAAACGAAAGCATCTTGTTTTCTCTGTAAACATCATGGCCTAATTAAATTATGTGGGTTTCTAAAAGTCTTTTTAGAAATTGAACCTAACAATTTTCCTTTTTCTTTGAATTTGGAAACTTAATTAAAGCTGTGCTTTTTATAACTCTGTCTATGGTAATTTAGTCAAATTGACTTTTACCTCAAATTGAAGTGACGTAATCAAAGGCACTGAATAACAGTGAATTATATTGGTAGCAAGACAGTAGGAATTTTGTTTCTTCTTTACTCACATTTCTTTAATACAGACAGGGTACACCTGGGTTTTGCCTACCATAGCTCTCATAAGCATATACAAACCAATGAAAGTTATAAAAAAAGAGATCCCATTTTGCCTTATTTTTAATATGCTGTCAAGCATAGGACACATTTACCTTGATCAAATAAAGGCTTTCACAGAAAACCTTTGCCATTCAGTTTGGTAATCCCTTTAATGCAAAGTGTATTTGTTACCCTGGGTAAGCTTTTGTCCAGTTAAGCTGTCATCTGTGTCTACCAGGAAAGACTTGGATTTTTTTTTTGACCATAATGCTCATTCATGGCTTGTGGGAGTATTAAAAATTTACCACTTTTACATTACATTGAATATAATATTTAGTTGAAATTTAATAAAAATAGAAAGGGTATTTATGTAGTTGAGTCAAACCTATTAGATTTCTAGCAGTACCAATAAAAAAACAAAAACAATAGTAATTTGAACTGTATTTAAGCCATAAAAACCTATTTTAATTCTATATTTACTTTTTTTGTATTATTTATGTTTGTTGGGGTCCTGCCCTGAGAACAGTGTCTGCTAAGACCTGTGGAAACTGTCAGGGATCAATTGAAGAAATACAGAGTTAGAAGTGATGGTAAAGACATAGAGTTGAATTAAAAGCGGGAGCAATTATTATTATTATTAACCTTAAAGGTGGCCTTCAGTAATCTGAAATCTGAGCCTTGGATTGAGAGAGACTTCTGCTTGAGGTCACACACACAGATTTCTAGGGAGGTTAGTTCTCAGCTAGTTCTCTGTGGAGTAAAACACCATGACTTAATCTCCTCTAAAGAATCTGTGGGAGGGAAGCATGTTCCTCCCATCCCCACCACAGAGGGTTGTCCTCTGGTACAAGGGATATAAACTCTTCTGCCTAATCTCAGAGCTCCAGCTATTCCCTTGGTCTCTGCCCCAGGCAAATGCAAATCTCCACAGTTGGTATCTGCTTTGCCTGTTTAATGGGCAGGAAACACCCTAGAATATGCTTCTTTTACTAGGATTTGTCATAGCCTTTTCTATGACCATTATTCTTCTCAGAGTGCTCACAGACCCAGCAGGATGTTTGTAAGCTGTATCCCCAACAGGCTAGAATTTCAGAAAAGTCTCAAAGCTTTCTAGCAATGGCTAGCTTAACAGTAAACTAGCTGACTTTTCTTTGTTCTGACTCACTCACCTTACTTTTTTAGTTTTACTCTTTTCCTGGGGGTGCTTTCCTTTGCCAAGAATGGAGTGTTCAGTCCCCATTCTCCCAGCAATGTTATCAAAAAGGCAAGTATCAATATACATGCATGATTATAACTAATTCTTATAAAATGTAGAATAAAATAGCTACATGTTTATAAAAGTTAAAAATAACTGTATAGGACGTTAATTAAGGACGTTAACCAAAAATTTTTTTATTAAAACTTGCATTTTTTTTTCCTGTGGAAAAAACCTAACTGTAAATAAGAGGTGTACATAAATAATATAAAATAATTAAATAATATAAAATAATTAAACAATGGCTATCATTTCATTTTTAATCTGCTACATGAAGCTATTGTATTTTTTGTTAACTTTGAGTGGAACATAGAATCACTTTTACAAAACTAGTATTAACATATCTCTTTTTTCAGATAAGGAAATAGGTTCCGAAAACATAGGCAAATGTGGGAAAACAAATTAATAAGTTATGGGATTTGGTTTCAGCACAGGACTTTTATCACCTCCTAACAGTTTTTTATTTTCCCCACTTAATACATTATAATGTGTTAGAAGAATTATAGCCTCTAGAGAAAATACCAATTTTACTGTAAATAAAACTTAACCACTTCCTGGCAATTTTTTCTTGCTTTTAATAAAACTGAATCAGGTTTTGTCTCAAAATAGGAATAATAATAATACCGTAGAGCATAAGTAATATGGAAATTATTTTTTAAAGTATTTAATCTCTACTGTGTCAACTGGCATTGATCACAGACCCAATAAATCTTAATCTTACTTTCCTTTCAAATCTTACATTTCTAGGATCAAGTCATCTATCTATCTATCTTCAACATGTTCAGTGTGTGTACGCAGATTCCTATATTCATACATACATTAAGTTAGGACAAAAACTGGCATGTGAGATAAATATAAATACATAGTAAATACACATAATGTAGTAAGATGTTTTCCCTCTTGATGGAATTAGCAATAACCAACCCCCTTTCACCTTTTGACAATGCATTAAGCCCAAAAGATGTCTTCATGTGCACTTTTTCCATTTTTCTGCTTTTGTAAAATTAAATATCATAGAACCAAACAATACATAACACTTACATTTTTCTAATGTTTTACATGTCTCCTATGTTAGCTCCATCATACCTAAACTGAAGGTATCTCAGTAGCCTTTTACAAGTATTACAGAAGAAATTCCTTGGAGATATTGTCAAACACTCCTGAGAGTCCAATAATGGCACAATTTGGTGCCCCTTAAATAATACTGTATTTTACTCAGACTTTCAATCTTTTAATTACCTATTTTATTGTTTTAAGCAATTACTAATCAAGCAGTAATTTACCCTTTCTGTGTTTGTTGTTTCTAGGGTCTAATACTAATACATGTTAGGTAAGCATAGCTAGAAAGTCATGTATTTTATTTGTTCAGAAATTAAGGACTTGGTTTTCACCTTCAGTCTTGTCTTTGGCTGTCAGATCTCCATGATCAAGTTAAGTAATGTTTTTCCTTACCCAAGCACATAAGAAAAAGGAACAAAGGAATAGACCATAGAAATCTCTAATGTGAAGAAATACTTAAATTACATAAAATTATATCAAGGCTACTCTAAAACAAAGCAAGCAAACAACAACAACAGCAAAATAACCTGTGTTCAAAATGTCCTCATAAATGTAGTGTAGAACAATGGTTTGCAGATGACTTGTGGGCAAATGGAACTTGCACTTTTTTTTTTTTTAACAAACCGTGAGTTAAGAATATTTTTTAAATGTTAAAAATATTAAAACTTTCATGACCCATAAAAGTTACATGAAATTCAAATTACAGCATCTACAAATAAAAATAAAATTTGTTAGAATACTAAAAAATTAAAAAAAAATCTCTGAAAATTTCTGAAAGTTGTACTTTGCACCTCTTAACGAATTGGCATTCACTGTTAGACGGTGCCTGACCTGGTCAGACTTTTAAGGCCTCCGAATAGATGTAAATAAATTAATTACCAGATTCGATCTGATCTCACACCTAGTTTAGTTTTCTGTTGCAATTTCTGAACCAATTTAGGATCAAAATTTCCCCAAACTTAAAGGGCTCAGAACAAAAACCTGAGGCATGTTGAAATCTGACAGAGAACTTACCCACAAGCCTCAGGTGCACCAGTTGGATTGACTGGAGCTTCACATTTGTTTCAGCAGTCCCACAACTCTATGATTAGCAAAGAGGAAGGAGTAGAAAGGAGTAAAGATGGTTGGAGCAAACTTTAGCTGGGACAAACCTCTGATTTAGTGTTGTTGTTTTTTTTTTTCCGTTCGTTTGTTTTTTGTTTTTTGGTTTTTTTACGGGTTTAAGTGAAACCAGTAAGACTTAACCAAAGTTATAACTTAATCAATGAAGTAAGATGTGTTACCGTCCTGGAAATGGAGAAGTATTTATAAGGTCTAGAAAAGCTTCCTGAAAACAATTCAAAGAAAAGAAAAGCCTCAATAGCCAGAAATAAGGTGTTGTGAGAGAACATAATTCCAGTTATTCTTCATAAAATAACATTTACTGTTTCCTATTGTGTTAATCACTGATTGTAAAGGAATATGAAATCACTGCAATTCTCATTACACTTAACATTGTAATTATTTGCTTGCAATTGGCTGTGATAAAGAAAAACATCATGAATCATAAATTATAGGTGTGGGAAACACGTAACAAAGACAAATCAAGATATGCAAAAGGAGGCTCAGCTCCAGTAGCTCAGTGGTTCAGGAGCCAGCCACATACACCTGAGCTGGATTTGAACCTGGCCTGGGTCTGCTAAACAACAATGACAACTATACCAAAAAAATTGCCGGGGTTGTGATGGGCACCTGTAGTCCAAGCTACTTGGGAAGCTGACGCAAGAGAATCACTTAAGCTGAGGTTGCTGTGAGCTGTGATGCCACGGAATTCTACCAAGGGCAACCTAGTGAGACTGTCTCAAAAAAAAAAAAAAAATGCAAAGGGACCAGGATGCCCAGGGAAGGAACAAAATGTGCTGACCTATGACATTAGCTAGGCATGTAAACTGCAAGGAAGTTGTAGTCACCTGCACAGTAAGACAGAGGACATGTGTCAGCAGCAACAGTTGCAATCATATGTGCAACAAATTACTCAGCTAAGTGGAAAGAGCTAAGGCAGATAGGCGTCAAACCACTAAATAAATAGCAGGTGTCAAAGCACATGTTTCCCATATTAGATATATCAGTACAGAAAACCAGTCACATCAGCACTTTCTGCATATTCTGCTATACATTGTAACATGTTTTGTAACTTTTTCCTTGGAACCTTTTTTTCCGTATACTTCTTTGTTCTGACTTTCAAAAACCCGGAGTCTCCGATGCACTCCTGTGGTGTTTGGACCTCCAGGACCCCTCCCTTTTACTACTTCTGAGGAGTCACATCACTCTGGGTGGTTCCCAAGAACCAGGAGGCTCCACCTTGCTTAAGGTGTAACCAACAATTATGTCCAGTCATATTTCCTGGCGCCCGCTGCTTTCCAGATGACCATTCATACATAAGTACCTAAAAGCCTTATATGTCTCACAGAATACTCGAAACCAAAGCTGTGCACAGAAGGGAAGAGAAAGAATGAATGGCAAATTTACAAGTATCAAACTATAACAGGCTCAGCCCCTTTTAAGGAATCAAAACTAGGTTTCTGAAGTGAAAGCACAGAACTTTAACCCTTAGGCTATAAGGTAAATTGACCCGTGTCATTATTCCCACAGGAGCAGTGTTTAAATGATTTTTATCTTTGTTTTAGGTCTGATAGTCATTTTTCGATTTTATGAAGAGAATTTTTAAGGCCAGCCACAATATATGTGTTCTTTTTTAAAAAATCTCATTTTCTATTAATACAAATAAGGTAATTGTTTTGAATAAGAAATCTCTAAAAAATTATTTTAAAAAAACTTAGAAGTCTTTTAATTTAAAGGATCTATCTCCTGGCCATAAATCTTAATGGCATTATTATTCCCAAAGAGATTCAATCCAATGCCACTTCATAGAAAACCCAGGTGGTAATTTTCCAGGTTTGGCCAGGAGTAGGCACAGAGAAAGCAGTTTCTAAGATTCTCCAAAGTTCACTCTCAGAAATAGATAAGATAAGAGGGTAGGGCATTTTAAGACATAGACTTTCCCTCAGAGTCTCTGGTATATGTGTGGTACAAAGAGTGAGTTTCTTATACTGACAGGAAATCCACCAGTCAGAAGTGCAGGTGGAGGAGACAGCAAGGGGCCAGCATCTCAGAAGTCCACATGGAGGAGACAGCATGGCGCCAGCATCTCCCCTGCAGGTGTCCGGTTCTTGCAGCAAGCTGGTTCCTCCATCTGCAGGAGCATCAACACCTCCAGGGCTAAGGCAGCAGGTCATGGTGTTGTCTTGTCCTGCATCAACAGTACCAAAAATTATCCCAATACCAGGAGTCACTCACAACGTTTCTGTCATTAGTCTTAAATTCTGAAAGAACGGTGAACTTTAAACACCTGGTCCACTGGAGACACAGAGAGAGGAAAACTGGTAAGTAGGGTTATCTTACTGTGGGAGTCATATTTTGAGGTGAGATATCCTGATATGCTTCAGTATTTTTTAAACATTTTTTTTTTTTTTTTTTGGCTGGGGCTGGGTTTGAACCCGCCACCTCCGGCATATGGGACCCGCGCCCTACTCCTTGAGCCACAGGCGCCGCCTGCTTCAGTATTTTTATTTTTGGTTATCTTTTACATTTGAACTACAACAAATATTTAAGAAAGGCTAATTTCTTTAGGAGAAAAGTGTGAATACAGATAAAGGGTAATTTTATTTCTTATTAAGTGTATTCTATGTAAGAAATAACATGTAAATGCCACTGCCAACCAAGTAATGTAATGCCCATTTATCCCTATTTTATAAATAAGAAACTGAGACTAAAAAGTTTAGGTCACTAGTCCTAAAATCCTACTCCTAGTTGAAAGCTCAGCGAGGATGAGACTGTTTTATTTATTTATTTATTTTCTCTGAAGGCTGGACCATTCCCATTAATCAAGGTTCTCTCTTAAAATATACAATCACCTAGAATTAATTATTGATGCATATTTCATCAATTCTAAATATTTTGAAAGTCGTTTTCAATGACCTTGTCATGATATTATGTGAAATTGATTAAAATATAGTTGGCATTTAAAATTCTAGAAAGATTCCCTTTTGCTTTTTTTTTTTTTTTTTGAGACAGAGTTTCATTTTGTTGCCCTCAGTAGAGTACCCTGGCTTCCTAGCTCACAGTAACCTCAAACTCTTGGGCTTAAGCTATTCTCTTGCCTCAGCCTCCCAAATAGCTGGGACTACAGGTGCCCTCCACAATGCGTGGCTATTTTTAGAGTTGAGGTCTCCCTTGGGCTCAATGGTCTCTCACTGGTGAGCTCAGGCAATCCACTCGCCTGGGAACTCCCAAGCGCTGGAATTATAGGCGTGAGCCACTGTGCCCTTTCTAAACACTATGTTTTTCAGTAAAATTTTATATTATCTCTAAAGCAAAAGAAAAGACTATAAACAGTTTGGGGAAAGTTAATCTAGATATCAATCCATTCATATGAACAAGGTTCTGAATTTACTTTAATGTACATTTCAGCCCATCCTTGGAAAATAACTGCTAACTTTTTAAAGCCACATGCAAATCTGTTTGTATAACACTTTCAAACAGTTGAATTTTAAACAAGTATATTTACATTTCAACACAGTAGGATAGTGTAAACTCTATAAAATGTCATATTTTTAAGATGATATTCCCCGCTACATGTTGCTTATCAATGCATGTGAAACTTAACATATTAATTTGTACTATACTGGTGCATAATTTTTAACAATTAAGAATAATGGGGCGGCGCCTGTGGCTCAGTTGGTAGGGCGCCGGCCCCATATACCGAGGGTGGTGGGTTCAGGCCCGGCCCCGGCTGAACTGCAACCAAAAAATAGCTGGGCGTTGTGGCGGGCGCCTGTAGTCCCAGCTACTTGGGAGGCTGAGGCAAGAGAATCGCTTAAGCCTAGGAGTTGGAGGTTGCTGTGAGCTGTGTGATGCCATGGCACTCTACTGAGGGCCATAAAGTGAGACTCTGTCTCTACAAAAAAAAAAAAAAAAGAATAACGAATGGCTATTATTAAAACAAATACTAATACTTTTTGACTTTGAAAACTTCAAAGTTTAGAATATCTTCATTTACTCAAATATATGTACATTGAAATAATATTTAGTTACTTTAGAATATTTCTGCATGAGAAAAGGCTGTGAGTAAGCGTATGGATAAATATGAAATGCATGCTTACTTATTTGCTTATGTGCAGGAGTCCATTAAATAAAATATAATGTATTCTAAGTTCTTTGAAACTGTTTTCTTCAGTTGAAAATAGATATGCTGTCTGATCTTATTTCCTATTAATATATACCAAGTCTGACATTACCTCTGCCAAAATAATGACAAATTCTGTCGGGTACCTAAAGGTTTCTGAGTAAACTCATGTTTTAAATGATATAATTACTGAATCAGGTAAATCAAATAATTCTCTTGAAGGTGTTTTCATAGCCCAGTCTGAGCTCTTCCTTATTCAGTTCATTTTTAATTACCTTGATCTTTATTAGAATGAAATATTTTCTCTTTTTTAAATTTGCTTAATATGGAATATGGTTTCACATTATCATAACCTGTGAGTAAATAAAAAGAGAAAAAGAAAAATGTAAAAAGCTACCTAATCGTGATGCCCCAATATTGCACTTGAAATATTTTTTTTGTTTGTTTAGAAGAGGTTTAAGTTGTTCATCTTCATGTTTTATGACTTCATTAGGAAAGGGAAGCTGTATTATCCAAGTTCAAGACTAACATCCAACAGGAGCCATACACTCTGATCTTGCTAGGTTGAGCACTGACCTTTATCTTCCTTGTCATAAATATACAGATAAAATGGAGACTCAGCTGGATGCATCCTTTAGCAATTATTTCCACTATGATCTTCACAGTGGGATAACAGGCCACAGGTGAAAAGACATATGCACTCTGAGAAAGATTCTCAGTGTGAGTCTGGTTTTATTCTATTTCATTCTGACATTTCTTACACAGACTTTCTTGGGTATCTTGCTAATTTACAAGGTGTCACTTTTTGTAAATGGTTAAAAATTAAACTTTCTCAAGTTTTGGCTCTATTCTGCTTTTGCTATTGACACAATCCAAGGAATATAAAAGTATCTTTCTGAGGTGATAATTGCACATTTACATGCCATGAAAATTCAGGAAAGAAAAGAGTCAATTCTATTGTCAAAATAAAGTGTAAAACTCTGAAAAGATTAGGCAGGAGAATAGTATTTATTAAGATATTAAAAACAAATGTTTTCATATTATATCTCATGGCATTCCAATATTCATTATAGAATTTGATTGCATTAATATTTACTCCTTAGTTAATATGAAGAAAATACACTTTAAGAATAAGAAAGCACTCTATAATTTTGTTCTGTTTCACAGGCAGATCTTAATGTAGCTTTAAAACCCAAACTTAACTTAATATTTTATATTTCTCTTTCTACTCTTACTATTTTATATCTAAATAATCATTTTACCTTTATATTGTCTAAGATGTCATATCTATATATAGTTTCAAAATTTTGCCAGTGAGAAAACTTAAACTGAAAGAAGTTTTACATTTACATTAATTGCCTGAACTTAACCTGCTAAGTATTATGAAAGTATTTATTCCCATTCATGACACTTTGTCATATTCACTGATAATGATTATTTTTAGTGTTCTATAACTAATATGGGATATGTAAAAAGGTCATCACTTCTTGTATGGAATGCACAAAGATTCAGCCAAAGGAGACATCTCAAAATACAATTCTGAAAAGAAAATATTAATAAATGATTATAAAACTGACACTAGTTTTTAGACTCCTGGAAGTTCAAAACTAAACTTTTTCCTTGATTATGAACAATTGAAGAAGTCACTTCATGTGAGCTCATGATTTACATCATCCATATTAGTTCCATAGGAAGTAAACTGTTTTGATAACCTTCTGCAATGATGCATACCAGTGAGCTATAGAAGCTTTTAGAGTTTTCTTTTGAGCATAGCCAGAGAGATCATCTTGATTATTACTATAATATAATGATATCTGTTGCCAAAAAGCCTCTACTGAATTCAAGCTGTTGTAGTTTTATTCTTAGAAGTATAGTTCTATGAGTATAAAATATTCCATTATGGAATATATACTTGACTTTATAGTCAATTAAACAAAAATACCATAAAGAAAAAAATATATATAGAAGTGGGAGATGAATGCTTCTCCCCAAAATATTCTTATGCTTTTCACCAAAATATTCTTATGGTTAACATAGATCTCCTTAAATTGCTACAACCAGCAATACAATGAGTCAGAGATTGTGTTACTTTCTTGCCCCTCTCGTTTGCAGTTTTTGGAATGTGCAAAGAATGCAACATCCTGAGGTAAGGAGTAAATGTCTGAAATAACCTAGACTATGCCCTCATTACTCCCAGAATAGGATATTCTGCAATACTTGAACTCATGTGTCAAATTATGCCTAGGGTATACAACACACGGAGGGGTGCTTTGGGGGTCCCTCACCTGTGGTGTTTTAAGGGGTGGGCAAAGACTCCATCCAATCCAGGCAGCTTTCCAGAGCTTCACTTTAAATGAGATCACACAATGTTTCTTTCTATGATTGGATTATTCAATTAGCATAATGTCTTCTATGTTCACCCAAGTTGCAACAGATATTTGAGATACTTAGATATTAGGGAAAATTAAATCATCATTTAAAATCTCTGATCTTCCTAGAGGTAATATTTTTGGAAGTCAATTCCAGGGAAGTTTGTAGAGGATGGAATTTTTTTGAGTTGTTATCCATATTGAAATATTTTTACACAATTATTTTAGAGATATTTATTTTTAATAAAACCATAAAGAAAGATAGGGATGTGCAGCCTCAAATTTCAAACTGTGTTTTCAATCTATCAAAATGTTTTCATGACTACTGTTTTTGCTCTTTCTGTAGTTTAGGATTGTTGATTATTTCATGCTGTTAAGAATATTTCATACAGTTCCATGATCAGGAAGACCCTAGGAGAAAATGAAAAGGGCTGTATCAATGTAGAGACTGGAGGTCTCCCACTGAATTTTGCTGTTTATATGTTGGATTTCTTGGGTTTCAAAATAAAAGACGTTATCCATAGTGATTCTCATTTTTATAGATCATAATAGTAAAAATGCAGAGGTTATGTACATATGTATGACTAGTTTGATAACACTAATATAGAGCCTGTAATGAATTCCAAATAGTCTTTCTAAAATATTGAATAAAAAGTATCAATACATTTTCATTTACTTTTAAAGATTCATGTTTGTTATTCTTTTCAACTGAGTAAAACTCTAGTACATGACTTATGTCTAGTCAGCAGATGTGATATAGCACACTGAAAAACTTAAACACCTTTCCCTATAATACTATCAATATTTATTAATATGTGAGATACATATCATATGTTACATAACACCTTTAAAAATAGTTCCTCACAAAAGCAAATTAAAATATATATTATTATAAATCAGTAAATGATATTGAAATTTAAAATTATAAATACAGTAAAAATTGAATGATTGCTTAAATTATAATAAATGTGATGTCATAAGCCCACTTATAATTCCTCTATGGACCATAAAATTTCTCTAGGATTCTGTTTGCATTAGGGATTTAGAAATCTTTCAACAACAACAAAAAAATACTGACAAAGTAGAAGAGATGGTAAGCATTTTTTTCTATGAACAGTGCCTTAAACTTGAGAGAAAATAAAATAGATATTTAATAGACCATAGTGCATATCATAGAATAAGTGTTCCTGCCCATTTCTCACCCAAACATACACATTCTTCTCCTTTAACTCCCTAGGGAATGGTTGGAGTGAACTGTTAAAAGTAACAGTCAGAGGTGGGAGACAAGATGGCGGACTGAAGCCAGCTTTCAACAAAGGCTCCCGTCCAGAAGGAGAGTTAAGGGACAGGAATTTAGTAAGTATCCTGGTGGACTTGAACCTCACCAAGAGAGAAGGCTGAAGAACGCACATCAACACCGCTGAGGCAAGTTGTGATCACAAGGACGCAAACAAAAGGTACAAAATCCACCACCAAGCGGACGGGAATCCCCCTCCCCCATAAGACCGGCTCAAGAGCCCCACAATTGAACAAGCGGGCAGAAATTAAAGGCCCTCCCACTACACTCCAGGGAGAGACCTTCTAAAAACTGGACCTACCTCCCCTACTGGGGTGCTGTGGAGTTCTCCTGCCGGGCATAAAACTGAATAAAACTTTGGGAATCCTTTGCCGGCAACCCTGAAACCCCGGCGCTCCCCTCCCGCCCACTGAGGTCTGGAGGCCTGTCCCCCAGGACTTCGGATCCTTGGGTGATTTCTCAAGGGGAGTGGATAGTCCCCGAGTTGCGACTGGTCAGCATTGACTCTGAGGCGCGCAAGTGAGGAGAGGGCACCGGGCTGAGGGGGAGTCACGCCTCACACTTCCCTGCGGTGCAGTGCAGCAACCCTCCCCGGGCACAAGACTGAATAAGACTCTAGCTTCCCCGCTGAGAGCTGAGAGCCCCTACTCTCACTCGGGTCTGAGGGCCTATCCCCCAGGAGTTCGGCTCCTTGGGTGATTTCTCGAGGGGAGTGCACAGTGCCTGAGCTGCGTCAGGTCAGCGTTGACTCTGGGATACGTGAGCGAGGAGAGGGCACTCTGCTGAGGGGAAATCAAGCCTTGGCGGCACTTCCCTGCAGTGCAGTGCAGGAGCCCTCCCCAGACCGTAGTATTGCGTAAAACTGAATGAAACTCTAGCTTCCCACCCCCACTCCCAATCTGGGTCTGGGGGCCCATCCCCCAAGAGTTCTGATTCTTGGGGGATCTCTTGAGGGGTGTGGACCCAGCACAAACTGCAGCCGCTCAGTGCTGACTCTGGGGCGCGGGACAGAGGAGAAAAGGGTCGCCTGAGTGCCCACACCAGAGCAGCAGTTCCCTGGAGGTAGATCAACAGCTGTTTTTTCTTTAACGGCAGAACGCTCACTTCTGGATATTCTGAGGCCACACCCCCTGTCTCCCTGGGCAACCAGAGGAGGAAACCAGGTGACGCGGCTCACAAACCCGGGAAGCTTCCAGGGCGGGGCCGACCCAGAGAGGTGTTCAGACGCAATTCTCCAGCAGCAAAGACGTTTGAACTCAAAACAGCCCATCTTCTGTAGGCGACGACAGGAACAGAGACAGAACCTCACAAAGTTGTCTGTTCTGTTCTGTTCTGTTAGCAGCATCCATCAGGGATGGGGCTAAGCCTGAGCGAACACCTCCTTCCCATCACCTGCATCAAACACTCAAAGATGTCAGGCCCCATCTCCTCCTGCTAGATAGCGGCAGTCTGCGGGGGCCTGGCAGACTTCCTTGTGATTCAGGCAGGTACAAACCCCTGGAGTGTCTGTTCACTGCAGGCAACTGGGTTAGCCATCTGCAGAGATACCAGTGACTGGGTTCGACGGAGGGGCAAAGTGGGGAAGGAGACGTCAACCTTCCCAGACTGCTCTGTTTGCTGGGTGGCTCCTCCTGACTCCACGCTGCACTGGGGTAAGCTGTGTCAGAGGAGTCACCAAGCCCCTGTGATCCAGTTCCCAGAGACCTCTTGAACCCTTCCACCCGAGACAAGTGCCGATTGAGACAGTTGATTTGGACCTTTTGAACTGGGCTAATAGACTGAGGACTTTTCAGGCGGTGCCCTGGGTGTACGATTGTAGGAAGGTTTGATTCTCCTTTTCCAACTGGGGCCAGAAGTGGGCAGGCGGGGTGACTTAATTGCTGATTTTTCCACACAGCTGAGACTTCAAGCCAGAGTAGAAGTTGCAATAGGATCGAACAGAAACCAGCTGAAAACAAGACAGAACCACTTTGCTCCACCACACCAGACAGGGCCCCAGTTTCTCAGGCCACAACACTGTACGGGCCCTCGATAAAACCCCAGGGGAAAAACCAAAGGGAGTAAACAATGGGGCGGAATCAGCGGAAAAACTCTGGTAACATGAATAACCAGAATAGATCAACCCCCCCAAGAAAAGATACGGCAGATGTGATTGAAGATCCCATTCATAAACAACTGGCTGAGATGTCAGAAGTCGAATTCAGAATTTGGTTTGCAGACAAGATTAATAAAATGGAATTAGGAACTCGAGGAGAAATTCAAAAATTGTCTCAAGAATTTAACGAATTTAAAGACAAAACCACCAAAGACTTAGACACACTGAAACAAGAACTTACAGCCCTCAAAGATATGAAAAATACAGTAGAATCCCTCAGTAACAGAATGGAGCAAGCAGAAGAAAGGATTTCTGACATTGAACATAAAGTCTTCGAACGCTCCCAATCTCTCAAAGAGGAAGAGAAATGGAGAGCAAAAACGGATCACTCACTCAGAGAACTCTCAGATAATTCGAAAAAAAACAACATAAGGGTTATAGGAATTTCGGAGAACGATGAAGTGGCTGCCAAGGGCACAGAGGCCCTTCTACATGAAATTATGAAAGAAAATTTTCCAGACATGCCTAGAGAATCTGAAATTCAGATAGCAGACAGCTTCAGAACCCCAGCACGATTCAACCCCAATAAGCCATCTCCCAGACATATCATAATTAGCTTCACTAAAGTTAACATGAAAGAGAAGATTCTCAAAGCAGCCCGGCGAAAGAAAACTATAACGTACAAAGGTAAGAATATTAGAATAACTGCAGATCTCTCTGCTGAAACTTTTCAAGCAAGGAGAGGCTGGTCATCAACTTTTAATCTCCTAAAGCAAAAAAACTTTCAACCCAGGATCTTATATCCAGCTAAACTGAGTTTCATCTATGATGGAGAAATTAAATACTTCAATGACATTCATATGTTGAAAAAATTTGCCATAAGTAAACCAGCTCTTCAGGATGTTCTCAGACCTATCCTCCACAATGACCAACCCAATCCTATACCACAAAAGTAAACTCACTCAGAAACTTCGGATCAAACTCCAACTTCCACACTGGCGAAAGGATTAAAAATGTCCACTCAACCTTTGAAAAACTCGATACCCAAAATTCCACCAGACTTATCAATACTCTCCATCAATGTGAATGGCTTAAACTGTCCTCTAAAGAGACATAGGTTAGCTGACTGGATACAAAAACTCAAGCCAGATATTTGTTGCATACAAGAGTCACATCTCAACTTAAAAGACAAATACAGACTCAGGGTGAAAGGATGATCATCCATATTTCAGGCAAATGGTAATCAGAAAAAAGCAGGTGTTGCAATTTTATTTGCAGATACAGTAGGCTTTAAACCATCAAAAGTAAGGAAGGACAAGAATGGTCACTTCATATTTGTTAAGGGTAATACTCAATATGACGAGATCTCAATTATTAATATCTATGCACCCAACCAGAATGCACCTCAATTTATAAGAGAAACTCTAACAGACATGAGTAACTTGATTTCCTCCAGCTCCATAATCGTTGGAGATTTCAACACTCCCTTGGCAGTGTTGGATCGATCCTCCAGAAAGAAGCTGAGCAAAGAAATCTTAGATTTAAACCTAACCATCCAATATTTAGATTTAGCAGACATCTACAGAACATTTCATCCCAACAAAACTGAATACACATACTTCTCATCAGCCCACGGAACTTACTCCAAAATTGATCACATTTTGGGTCACAAGTCTAACCTCAGTAAATTTAAAGGAAAAGAAATTATTCCATGCATCTTCTCAGACCATCATGGAATAAAACTTGAATTGAGTAACAACAGGAATCTGCATACCCATACAAAAACATGGAAGTTAAATAACCTTATGCTGAATGATAGCTGGGTCAGAGATGAGATTAAGAAAGAAATCACCAATTTTTTGAAACAAAATGACAATGAAGACCCAAACTATCAGAACCTCTGGGACACTGCAAAGGCAGTTCTAAGAGGGAAATTTATAGCACTGCAAGCCTTCCTCAAGAGAACGGAAAGAGAGGAAGTTAACAACTTAATGGGACATCTCACGCAACTGGAAAAGGAAGAACATTCCAACCCCAAACCCAGTAGAAGAAAAGAAATAACCAAAATTAGAGCAGAATTAAATGAAATTGAAAACAAAAGAATAATACAACAGATCAATAAATCAAAAAGCTGGTTTTTTGAAAAGGTCAATAAAATAGATAAACCTCTGGCCAACCTAATCAGGAAAAAAAGAGTAAACTCTCTAATATCATCAATCAGAAACAACAAAGACGAAATAACCACAGACTCATCAGAAATCCAAAAAATCCTTAATGAATATTACAAGAAACTTTATTGTCAGAAATATGAAAATCTGAAGGAAATAGACCGATACTTGGAAGCACGCCACCTTCCAAGACTTAACCAGAATCAAGTGGAAATGTTGAACAGACCCATATCAAGTTCAGAAATAGCATCAACTATACAAAACCTCCCTAAAAAGAAAAGCCTGGGACCAGATGGTTTCACGTCAGAATTCTACCAAACCTTTAAAGAGGAATTAGTACCTATATTACTCAACCTGTTCCAAAATGTAGAAAAAGAAGGAAGACTACCCAACACGTTCTATGAAGCAAACATCACCCTGATCCCCAAACCAGGAAAAGACCCAACAAGAAAAGAAAATTATAGACCAATATCACTAATGAATATAGATGCAAAAATATTCAACAAGATCCTAACAAACAGAATCCAGCAACACATCAAACAAATTATACATCATGACCAAGTTGGTTTTATCCCAGGGTCTCAAGGCTGGTTCAATATACGTAAATCTATAAATGTAATTCAGCACATAAACAAATTAAAAAACAAAGACCATATGATTCTCTCAATTGATGCAGAAAAAGCTTTTGATAATATCCAGCATCCCTTCATGATCAGAACACTCAAGAAAATTGGTCTAGAAGGGACTTTTCTTAAACTGATAGAGGCTATCTACAGGAAACCCACAGCCAATATCATATTGAATGGAGTTAAATTGGAATCATTTCCACTCAGATCAGGAACCAAACAAGGCTGCCCATTGTCTCCATTGCTTTTCAACATTGTAATGGAAGTTTTAGCCACCGCAATTAGGGAAGAAAAGGCGATCAAGGGTATCCATATAGGGTCAGAAGAGATCAAACTCTCGCTCTTCGCAGATGATATGATTGTGTATCTGGAAAACACTAGGGACTCTACTACAAAACTCCTAGAAGTGATCAAGGAATACAGCAGCGTCTCAGGTTACAAAATCAACATTCATAAATCGGTAGCCTTTATATACACCAACAACAGTCAAATTGAAAAAGCAGTTAAGGACTCTATCCCATTCACAGTAGTGCCAAAGAAGATGAAATATTTGGGAATTTACCTAACAAAAGACGTGAAAGATCTCTATAAAGAGAACTATGAAACTCTAAGAAAAGAAATAGCTGAAAATGTTAACAAATGGAAAAACATACCATGCTCATGGCTAGGAAGAATCAACATTATCAAAATGTTCATACTACCCAAAGCAATATATAATTTCAACGCACTCCCTATTAAAGCTCCACTGTCATATTTTAAAGATCTTGAAAAAACATTACTTCGTTTTATATGGAATCAGAAAAAACCTCGAATAGCCAAGACATTACTCAGAAATAAAAACAAAACAGGAGGAATCACACTACCAGACCTCAGACTTTACTACAAATCGATAGTGATCAAAACAGCATGGTATTGGCACAAAAACAGAGAAGTAGATATCTGGAACAGAATAGAGAACCAAGAGATGAATCCAGCTACTTACCGCTATTTGATTTTTGACAAGCCAATTAAAAACATTCAGTGGGGAAAAGATTCCCTATTTAACAAATGGTGCTGGGTGAACTGGCTGGCAACCTGCAGAAGACTGAAATTGGACCCACACCTTTCACCATTAACTAAGATAGACTGTCATTGGATTAAAGATTTAAACTTAAGACATGAAACTATAAAAATACTAGAGGAGAATGCAGGGAAAACCCTTGAAGAAATTGGTCTGGGTGAGTATTTCATGAGGAGAACCCCCCGGGCAATTGAAGCAGCTTCAAAAATACACTACTGGGACTTGATCAAACTAAAAAGCTTCTGCACAGCTAAGAACACAGTAAGCAGAGCAAGCAGACAGCCCTCAGAATGGGAGAAGATATTTGCAGGGTATATCTCTGACAAAGGTTTAATAACCAGAATCCACAGAGAACTCAAACGCATCAGCAAGAAAAAAACAAGGGATCCCATCGCAGGCTGGGCAAGGGATTTGAAGAGAAACTTCTCTGAAGAAGACAGGCGCACGGCCTTCAGACATATGAAAAAATGCTCATCATCTTTAATCATCAGAGAAATGCAAATCAAAACTACTTTGAGATATCATCTAACTCCAATGAGACTAGCCTATATCACAAAATCTCAAGACCAGAGATGTTGGCGTGGATGCGGAGAAAAGGGAACACTTCTGCACTGCTGGTGGGAATGCAAATTAATACATTCCTTTTGGAAAGATATATGGAGAACACTCAGAGATCTAAAAATAGATCTGCCATTCAATCCTGTAATTCCTCTGCTGTGCATATACCCAGAAGACCAAAAATCACAACATAACAAAGATATTTGTACCAGAATGTTTATTGCAGCCCAATTCATAATAGCTAAGTCATGGAAAAAGCCCAAGTGCCCATCGATCCACGAATGGATTAATAAATTGTGGTATATGTATACCATGGAATACTATGCAGCCTTAAAGAAAGATGGAGACTTCACCTCTTTCATGTTTACATGGATGGAGCTGGAACATATCCTTCTTAGTAAAGTATCCAAAGAATGGAAGAAAAAATACCCAATGTACACAGCCCTACTATGAAACTAATTTGGGACTCTCACATGAAAGCTATAACCCAGCTACAACTTAACAATAGGGGGAAGTGGGAAAGGGGGGGGTAGAGGGAGGGGAATCGGTGGGATGACACCTGTGGTGCATATTACAGGGGTATTTGCGAAACTTGGTAAATGTAGAATGTAAATGTTTTGGCACAGTAACTGAGATAACGCCGGAAAGGCTATGTTAACCACTGTGATAAAAATGTGTCAAATGGTTTATGAAGTGAGTGTATGATGCCCCATAATCATATCATTGTATACAGTTACGATTTAATTAAAAAAAAAAAAAGGCAGGGCCTTGGGGCGAGGAGTGGAATCTCAACATTCCCGTGACTCTCTCACCTCTGCCTGCACATTGGAACCATTCTACCTGGTACAATTGGACGTCCACTGTCCAGGGAAGATGGCCACCCGCAAGGCTAGACAGTCACTCCAGGTAAACAATTGCAGCAGAGAAGAGTCTTTTCCTTCAGCCTCCTTATGGCAATCTTAAGGAAGAATTTTAATTGGCCCTATTTAGGTCATGCACTCAATCTTTTGGTCCAATCAGTTTCCAGGATATAGAGCTCTATGATTGGCTAAGCCTGGATCACATACATTGCTAGCATTGAAATGCACCACTCTGTGGTTAGCTGATAGGTTTTGTGCGATGACATTCTGGTGGCTCCCCTGCCCAATCCTTCTTCCTTTTTTCTTTTCACAGATGTTACCCTTTAATAAAGTTTCAAAAGCTTAAAAAAAAAAAAAAACAGTAACAGTCAAAAAACTATTTTCAAACCAAATAGCTGTGAGTAGAGTCCAATAACAAGCCAATGATGCTTTTGTACCAAAATAAAATGTGTCACAAAAGTGGAAATAAGAATTGTCTCTCCTTGGTGGGATCAATTCAGGTCAGAGCAGCGAGTTATCATGTTATTTCTGTGGATTTCAACAAAAGCAGATACTTTACTACAAGTATTGCCAACTCTAGAAAGAGAGTTACTGGTCAGCAGAGAACCTGATATCTCTTAGTGTTGAATTAAAGATTTATGTGATGAATCAACCCAGTTGCATGGCAAAAATTAAGAAAAAGTTAGTGATTTATTTAATTGCTCTAATTATGCTTTCCAATGCTGGTGGCAACTTAGGTGGTGGGGATAGTATCATTAGTGTTGATTAGTGATAATGGAGAACTTCAGTGGCTCCAGAAGATAATTCTGGCAACTAACTACACAAGTGACATGACTCAAAAGCATTATAACAATTTTTAGTTTCTTGGTGGTCATCTTTTTCAGGCATCAAGAATGATGCTTCATCAACAATCCAGACCTTGACAACAGATATAACTGACAGAAGAGGGAATTGTTAAATTTACAGTGAGTATGAGAAAACCTTTTCTTGAACACACAATAATGCATTATTGGGGCTCAAATACTTAAAGGAGGATAATGGCAACAGACTGATTGGAATTCAAATAACCTATGCTGTTAGAGAGTGAGAGCAGCATTATAGTGTTTGTGAAGTGACATATTAAACCAAGAATTTAGGGTATAGACAATAAACGATTACCTCTCCTGTGCTGTCTATGGACAATAAATTCTGTGGCTTGGACCTCCATGGAGATTTAAACTATAAATTTAACCCAATTACCTGTAAAGAAAGTTGTTAAAGCAAGCAGCATTTAAAGAGATTTCTTGTGAAGCTTTACAGATATGTTGATGATGGACCAGGCATGATGGCTCACTTCTGTAATCCTAGCACTTGGGAGGCCAAGACAGGAATATCACCTGAGCTCACAGGTTTGAGACCAGAATGAGCCAGAGTGAAATAATCCCCATCTCTAAAAATAGCCAGGCATTGTGGCAGTGCTTATAGTCCCAGGTACCTGGGAGGCTGAGGCAAGACAATCTCTTGAGACCAAGAGTTTGCACTATGACACCACAGCACTCTACTGAGGGTGAAAAAGTGAGACATTGTCTAAAAAAAAAAAAAAAACAAGATATACTGATGCCTGGACACTGTCCTCCATGATTTTGAGGTGGGGCCAAAGCATGCATTTTTAAAATGCTATCCAAATATTTAAAATATGCAGCAAAGTTTGAGAACAAATTATCTGGAAAGTTTATATGCTGGAGTGACAAAAGTAACACATCCCAATCTTCTGAAATTAACCAAATTGTTAGACAGTGATAAGTTATACACAATAAAACTTTTATAACAGAAATATGTATTTGGGATCAATTAATCAAGTAAGGTTATAGAGTGTATCTTTCTGTCCCCTCTTCTACTTTAGTTCATAGATAGAATACTTCTTATAGGGAAATGATATGGGTTCATAAGTGTACTTTTTTTTCAGGTAACTGAAGTTTTTTAAAATATATAAAAATTAGCTAATGTGGCAAGGACTTCAAGATAACTGACTAGAAGCATCTGATACTGGCTTCCTCAGTAAAAAATAACCAAAACAGCTTATAGGTAATCACACTTGGAATATGTCGTCTGAGAAAGGACACTACAATTCAACAGGGAGATGACAGGAAATACCTAAAGCAAGGCAGGAGAAGCAATGAGGAAGCCTGCTTGGGTGGGGTTGTCTGGAAACCTGCATAGGCTCTCCAAATGCAAGGAAAGGCAAATAAAAGACATTCATTGGACTGCATTTTCACCACAGACTCCTACAATTCTAGTCCCTTAACCCTCACAGGCCATGATACTTATATAGGAAGCTGTCCAGGACAGCACAACAGCATTGATCCACAGAAGGAAGTCACACTGGGTCCTACACAATTCCCTTATTCTTAAGCAGCTACAGAGAGGGCTTCTGAAGGCTCAGCACCTAACACACTATATCCTTTCCTGTGCTCCAATAACCCCTGCATTTGCATCTACACATACCTGGAGCCTCATTGACAGCCCTGGCCCACAGCCACTACTGTGGCTGGCTGCTTCTTCCAGGGCTGAAGTGTGAGCCATTGCCAGTAAATCCTTCAGCTTTCAGCAATAAAGTTGCTAAGCATTCAAAAGGGACTTGAGTACAGGCTACTTTGCCCATAGACACAACCAGGCAAAAGAGCACACACCTCAGCTGTCTGGCTGTGGCTGCTGCCAAAGAAAGAAATCCTAACCTCCCAAGTAGCAGGGCCACAGTGCAGTCAACACTGCCCCTACTCGAGAATTCTTCCAGGACTCTTAGAATAATCATGTCTTTGTCCACCAGAGGCAGCTCCTGCTCTTACCACTAGAATGCCTAATAATTTTTCCCAGGTGTTTGAGGTCAGGCCCACTAATCTGCCATTTCACATTGCCTAGAACCCACCTGCACACACCACCTGCAGGTCTGGGGACTGCTCCAACCAGCCTATCACAACTGTTTCCAACATCCAGTGTGGATGACTTAAGAACCAGAGTGTTTCCCTGCCACTGCTGCTCCCATCATAGTATGCCATGTCCTCTGTCCATGGGCCCATGATCCCACACACTTCCTCAGTCCACTATTGCTGCACTGGCACCTAAGCAAGGTTCTTGGAGATCTAAAAATTGGCTCACATGGATCTACTAACCTGATAGAGTGTACACCATTCTGAGGCCCAAGATTATCCAAAAAGATAATCTATACAAACATACTTAGCCTGGGGTTGCCACCATTGTGGCCTAAAGACTGACACACTTCACATCCCAGTCTTGAGAAAAACTTCACCAGAGCTTTGATTAAAAACTGCATTCTAAGACACTGAGGAAATCACAGCACCACTAATATTGTGGACAGCCTAAGAAATCATTCACAGACTACACTACTTCATGCATACATATTCAAAGTCAAAATACCCTACCCCATTAACACCATACACACATCTTTAGGAAAATGTCCTATAGTATGAAAGCAAATTCAAAAAATTGGAAGATGTCACAGTAACACCATATGCTTAGATGTCAAGTAAGGACACAATTAAATTATGAAAAAACATGAAACTTCCAAAGACATTAATTCTCTAGCAATAGATATCAATGGAAAAAATTATAAAATCATAGGAAAATAATGCAAAATGATGATATTAAAAAGTTTAATAAGATATAAGAGAACACAGAAAAATAATGCAAAAAGTAAAAGAAAATAATTCAGGATATGCATGAAAAATTTATCAGAGAGATAGATATTATTAAAAACAACCAAACAGAAATTCTGGAAAGAAAAGTTCATTTAATGAAATACAATATGCATTTGAAAGCTTGAACAATAAACTAGACCATGCAGACAAAAAGAATTTCAGAATTTGAAGACAAGTCTTTTGAAATAACTCATTCAGAAAAAATGAAAAAAATGAAAGATTAAAAAAGTATGACAAAAGCCTATATGAAATATGGGACAATATTAAGTGATAAAAAATTCAAATTTTGGTGTACCAGAAGGCAAAGAGAAAAATAAAATAAAATAAAATTGATTTATGGAAATAATAGCTGAAAACTTCCCAAGCCTAGCAAAAGATTTAGACATCCAGATATAAAAAGCTCAGCCATACCAAACAGACAATTCAAAAAAGGTCTTCTCCATGGCACGTTATAACCAAAATGTCAAAAGTCAAAGACAAAGAATTTCACACATAGCCAGAGAAAAGCTTTTAGTCATTTACAGAGGAAGCCTCCTCAGACTAATAGCAGAGCTCTTAGAAGAAACTTTACAGGTCAGGAGAGAGTGGGTTGATGTATTTAAAGTGCTGAAAAAACAGTCATCCAGGGTTACTATTCAAAGTCCTTTATAAATGAAGTTTCCTAGACAAGTAAAAGCTGAGGGAATTTGTCACCACTGGCCTTGTCCTACAAACAATTCCTAAAAGAATTCTATATCTGAAAGTGAAAGAACAATATTTATCATCATGATGGCACACAAAAATGTTTAAACTCACTCACTGGAAAAGCAAATACATAATAAGGAATGGCAAGGATTCAAGTGTTAACAACACAATTAAACACCATACAACAATGATTTAAAGCAATAAAAGAGAAAGAGAAGACCAAAGGATATATAAACCAATCGTACATCAATTACAAAATGACATAAATAAGCCCTCACATGTCAACAGTAATTTTGAATGCAAATGTATTGAACTGTCCATTTGTAAGACACAGACTGAATGGATTAAAAAAAAAATTACCTACTCATATGTTATGTGCAAGAAACTCATCTGATCTTTAAAGACATATTGACTGAAAGTAAAATGATCCAAAAAGATAATCTGTACAAACAGAAACAAAGAGCTAGCTTAAGTAGGTATACTTATAACATATAAAACATACTGAAATACAAAAACAGCAAAAATAAGCAAACTAAGGTCATTAATAAGGGCCAATTCAGCAAAAGGACCTAATTCTAAATACATATGCACCCACCACCAATGCACTTAAATATATAAAGCCAAGTTACTAGGTCCAAAGGGAGAGATTAATGATCATACAATAATAGTTGGGGATTTCAATATTCCTATTCTCAGAATTAGACTATCTAGAAACATAACTGAGAAAGAAACATTGCATTTAAACAGCACATTAGAACAAACTTAGGCATTTACAGAACTTTTTACCTCAAATAATACAATAATACATTTTCTTTCTCATCAGAAAATATTCAATACATAGAATATTTTCTAGGATAGGACATAAATCAGGCTACAGAAGAAGTCTCAACACATTTTTAAAAATCAAAATTATATTAAGTATCTTCTCACAACAAAATGACATAAAATTAGAAACCAATACCAAGAGGAACTCTGGAAATAGAACAAGTGCATGAAAATTAAACATACTCCTGAATGACCATTTTTGTCAATGAAAACATTAAGTTGGAAATCAAAATACTACTTGAAAAAATGAAAATGAAAACACAAAATCCCTTAAATCTATGAGACACAGCAAAAACAGTGCTAAGAATGTTTATAGTAATAAATACCTATACACAGAGAAAAAGATTTCAAATAAACAATCTAATGATCCATTTAAAAAAGCTAGAAAAGCAAAATCAAGCCAAACCCAAATCGGCAGGAGAAAAGAAACAACAAAGATCAGAATAGAATTAAAAAAAACAGACATATACACACATAAAAGAAAAGATGGGAGGAAATATTTGCATTCTATACAACTGATAAAGGGTTGATGACAAGAAGAAAATCAAACAACCCAATTAAGAAGTAGGCAAAAGACATGAACAGAAACCTTTCAAATGAAAATAGTCTGATGACAAAGAAACACAGAAAAAATGTTCATCTCTAATCATCAGGGAAATGTGAATCAATACTCAAAGAGCTAAAAGTAAACCTTCCATATGATCCCATAATCCCATTACTAGGTATCTACCCAGAAGAAAAAATAAAATCATTTTTTCATAAGGACATTTTCACTAGCATGTTTATTGCAGTTCATTTTACAATTGCCAAGATGTGGAAACAACCCAAGTGCCTATCAACTTGCAAATGTATAAACTATGGCATATGTACACCACAGAATACTATTCAGCTGTACAGAAAGATGGATACTTTACATCTTTTAAATTTAGCTGGAAGGACTTGAAGAACACCCTCCTAAGTAAAGTATTACAAGAATAGAAAAGCAAGCATCCAATGTACTCAATACTTACATCAAACCAGTAGATGAACAGCTACATGTCTACTTGAGAGAAAAAGACAATAAATTCGAGTAACGGGGGAGAGGGAACAATAGAGGGTGGAGAGAGGAAGTGGGAGGAGGTTTGGTAAGCTGCTGTCTAATGAGCATAATGTAACGGTATATGGCACACCTCCTGGGAGAAGGGCTCAACTAAAGCCTGGGCTTTGACAAACTAAAAAATGTAACCTAATAGTTGTACCCTTATATTAATCTGAAATTAAGAGGAAAAAATACACCATGAGATATCACCTAACTCCAGAATACCTTTTTATCAAAAAATTCTAAGACAATAGCTACTGGCATGAATATGGAGAGAAAGAAACACTTGTACACTGTTGGTGGGACTGAAACTAGTACAATCTCTCTGAAAAGACTGGAGGAGTCTGAAAGAATTTAAAGTAGACTTGTCATTTGATCCAGCAATCCTACTGCTGGGTATTTACCCCTGGGAGAGGAGGCATTTTATAAAAAAGACGCTTGAATTTGAATGTTTATAGCATCACAATTCACAGCTGCAAAGATATGGAAACAAGCCCAATGACCATCAATATATGAATACATTAATATATATATATACACACACATACACACTATGGAGTACTACTCAGCCTTAAAAAATGGTGATCTAGTATCTTTTGGAGACCCTTATTTTAAATGAAGTTACACAAAAGGGAAAAACAAACATCATGTGATAGCAATACTAATTTGCAATTAGTTGTTTAAGTTTTATGTGTACATATGGAAATAAGATTCAATGGAAATCAAGTAAGTGGGAGGGGGGTATAAATTCACACATACCTGATACAAGGCACACATTCTAGATGAAGGGCATATTTATAGCTTTGACTTAAAATGTACAAAAGGAAATTAAGTAACCAAAATGTGTTCTGAAATTTAAAACAGAATAAAAAGAAGAAAACCTAAATAATTAGCAATAAAATTGTTAGTAAAAAAAATTCCAACAAAAAAAAAAGTTCCAGACCAGATGGCTTCATTGTGTACGTCTACCAAAGTTTCAGACAAAATTTTGCACCAATTCTCACAAACTCCTTAGAAAACTTGTAGTGGGGAGAATTCTCCCTAACTCAATCTATGAAGTCAGAATTGCCCTAAAAGGGTGTTTGAATGTGTGTGTGTGTGTGTGTGTGTGTGTAGGAGGGGGAAATAAAGAAAGGTTGATTAATAGGGAAAAACATATATTTAATAGTAGACTGTGTGGACTACACTTAATAACATTGTATTGTATATTTCAATACAGCCAGAAAAGATGACTTGAAACATTTACAACACATAAAAATGAAAAATATTTGAGGTGATAGATATCTCAAATATCCTGACTTATTACATATTCTATATATGAAACAAAATATCCCACGATAACCATAAATGTTACCTATTTATGTCAAATATTATATATCAATACAAAGGAGCTATAAATATATAAAATCTTATTATATAGAGATAAATACAATCAATACATGTTTATATATATTTATTAATAAATGTTAATAGACTAGTAGAAGAATATAGTGTTTTAAAGCCTGAACCCAAAAACTGTTATATTTTTACTATAAATTATAGATTAATATAGAAAAACTCACAGTTACTATTTGCCCTCAGCTATGTTTGAATTCATGCCTTTTAAACAACATCATGATTTTTTCCATGTTTTTAATGATTAATTATTCATAATCCTGTTGTTTCTTTGTCCAGTGAGTATTTCACCATAACCTTTGAAAATGGTACAAGATGATGATGAGGAAAAACACACTTTTGCATTCTCATTTTTTTCTTCAATATGTGTAATTTTAGCTCTGTTTTACTGTGGTGATAATATGGGAAAAAAGGAGAACCACTATCATGAGAAAGAAAAGGAAGTTTTGGGTGAGTTTAGGGAAGTTTAGGATGACTCAAGTGTAAAGTAGGAGGTAGGAGTATAGATAAGCAGATCAGAGAAAGGAGGAAATGAAGATGGAAGAGCTAGGTAGGGGTAAGGAAGTCGGGGAGGAGAGGCTTTGTACAGGGTATCTAGTGAGAGGCAGATGACACTAGAAGGTGCTTTGTCTACTAGGAGTAACAAATAGACCAGAGGGGACTTCCACGGAAAAATAGAAAATGTGTCAAATGGGTCCCCATGGACTGGCCAGATGTTTGGTTTACAATAAAGTGTCTCCAATGACTGACCAAAGAAGAAGAGACAGAGAAACCACACAGTGGAAATAATCATCAAGGCCTTGAAATAGGTCTTTGGAACACGCACACAGTTGAGGTGACAGTGTCCCTAAATTACCTACACTCATTAACATAGTAAAAATCACAACTTACTAGCAGCACAGCAGTTTAAAAATGCCACGGCAATCCCTGGAATGGCCTTACAAGGGTAGAAAAGGGGAAGGTTCTTAATTCCAGAAATTTTCCAACCCTTTCCAAGAAAAATTATAAATATTCACCCCTTTCCACATGCACAACATAAAATTAGTTAGTCATCATAAAAGGAGAAATCTTGTTAAACTCAGACTCTCCTCCATTCAGGGGGGCCAACCCATTCCTTTTCTGGAAGGTGCTATACTTCAATAAATTTTGGCACTTTGCCTGTTTGCGTCAGCGTGCTGTGCTCATTTTACTCCATCTACTCATTATCAGTAACCATTATTTCAGTACTGACAACCAAGAACAAGGGAACACAGGGACCTGCCATCTGGTCCCAACACCTAACAAGATGAAGAGGCAATGTAAGAGTCTAAGAGTCAGCTCTCTTCCTTCTTTCCTCCTATTCAAGTTAGATTTTTGTCTCCAAATCCCAGTTTTGGTCAATTCACTTTGTTTGGAGTGTTGTCTTACTCATCAAGAGAAAACTGGCAGGACCTACCCATCATAAATGCGAATAATTTATTGTTTGTATATCACTTTAGTCATATCAAACATTTAAAATAGATACTTTCCTTAGGTATTGTTAAAGAATTATCACTGTGAGTATTTCATGTCATTTCAAAATCATCTTCTTCAAATTCAATGATTATTCAACATGCTTATATTCATCTCAAATGTAATTACATTAAGTTTATTTCATAGTTTGTTAGAGCCATAATAACCTTTCTTCCCTAGATTAATTTCTTTTGCAGACAGCAACAAACCTGCTCAAAGCAGCACAGCTTTTGGAAGTGTTATTATGCATGCCCAGGTGTGTCCGGCCTTAGCTGGATCTGTGATTATTCACTGAAGAATTTTGCATATACTCATTATCCACATGAGCATCTTCCTCTTCTTTATTTGTTCACAGCTCAGGAGTGAGACCTCCTGCAAGTCGCAATTTAGATGTAAAAGGAGTTTATTTTAGGAATATTCATCTTTCAGCACTAAGGGACACTTATCCTTGGTAAGGTGCCTACGTAACTTCCACAGTGTTAATGAGCATTCTATGTGTTCATCAATAGGAAATGGAAAAATCTTTGGTCACAGACAACGTCTCCAGCAGGGAGAAAGGCATACACTTTCTGGTCTAGTAGTTATCAAAATCAGCATGTGTTCTCCTTTCTTAGATAAGAACTACTGGATTGGGAAGCTGATTCTGGTCCCTTGGGGAATGTAATATGGAAAAGAGTTATTAAAAAGATATCATAAAATATTTATGAAGAAAAGACATCTATATTATGCTTTACTACTGCCTGTAATAGAGATAGGGTAGAGAACATAGTTTCTCCATTTTACATGGATCTATAATTAAAGTTAGGAATTAAAAAGGAAAACACTAGAGCAGCATTCATTCAATGTTATTTAGATACAGACTGACACACAGAGTAGGAAAGACACTGTTAGTGCACATGTCACTGAATTTGCCAACATTATATCTGTACATTTAATTTTTACTGAAAGTTATTCATAGAACATTTTACACATATTTATTTTTCTGGAACAATTGTTAAATGGAAAAAAAAAAGCAAATATGTAATTTATTTCTAGAAACCATTTGGGAAACAAATATAGAAAACATCAAAAAGATAGATACTAATTCAAAGAGAATATTCCAGCCTAGTAGTTTTAGGGTCAGAGAGGAAAGCAATTTAGATGATCTTATTTGGACAAGGAGTTTTTCAGTTATGAGATGGATAGGTATTAAGATTAAAAGAAAATGAAACATTAAAAATATTCCAGCTGGGGGAAAAGTTTGATTGAAGCTTTAAAATGAGAAATAAAAATGGGTTATTAATATTTCTCTGATGGTGGCACCTGTGGCTCAGTGAATAAGGTGCTGGCCCCATATACCGAGGGTGGCAGGTTGGAACCCAGCCCCAGCCAAACTGAAACAAAAAAATAGCTGGGCGTTGTGGCAGGCACCTGTAGTCTCAGCTACTTGGGAGGCTGAGGCAAGAGAATCACCTAAGCCCAAGAGCTGGAGGTTGCTGTGATCTGTGATGCCATGGCACTCTATCGAGGGTGACAAAGTGAGACTCTGTCTCTAAAAAAAAAATAAATAAATAAACATATAATGATAATAATAATATTTCCTTGAATGAACATTTATGCTAAAGATTTGGAGAGATAAAATTGGTTGATACAACAGCTGGGATTTATCATGCATAGGCAAAAATATCAAGCTGAGAATTATCAAGATTTTGGATTCTGTGCACAAAAGCCAAATTAATGGCATTTTAAATATTCTGATTTTTCTAGATCATTTTCTGTGAAAAATTGAATGCAATATACATGACAACAAAATGCAAAGAGAAATTCAATATTGTGATGATTGTCACAATAGCAAACATTGAGGAAACTACTAGTGGGGTAATATTTAGAAGGACATTATCTAAAATCGCTTCAATTTGGAAAACACTTGACTAAGTTATTAGTCATTATAGAAGTATCATCAAAATAGAGAGACATTATAAAGGCAAAAAGTAATCATTGACTACGTCGTAGTGATAGTTATTGTGTGTGTGTGTGTGTGTGTGTGATAGCTCATGCAAGCCACCAAGGGAAAACAAAAGAGAAGTCAAGTTCATTACAAATTACATTTACTATAACGAGCATCATAATAGTATTTGAAGTGGACATTGCTGATTTGACCAATAAGATTTTTTAAATGCTAATACTGCAAAAGTCAACTCTTTATCTATCAGAAAGCAGCTGGGCCAACCTTAAATAGACCTATGTAAGTAGACATTAAATTACCTAATATACATCACATATTCAGTATCAAACACTTGATTCTGAGAGAAATGAGCAATCAATATCACTAAGTGCATTTTAATTCCTTAAATGGCACTTCTGTTCTTTGAAGAATCTGGTATTTATTTAGAATATTAATTAAATGGTTTTAAGTAGCTAAGTAATAGAGCAACAGTATAATTTATTGTACAAACCAAGACTGTTGGAAAATGATGCTGTGAGTAATTACATCAGCGCACAGGATGTAAACTAAACATCTCAGATAAATCAGGATGTATTGTCACCCTGGTAATAAAAGATTGAATTTTTTTTTCCTTTTCACATATGTTTGCTATGCATAATTCAAAATTTCATCTAAATGAGTGAATCAGATTACAATTTTTTGGAAGCGTTAATAATGTAATTATAACAAATAAAAGAATTTGGAAGCTAAAAGTATAACAAGATGAAGGACAATGTGTAAAATATCAAAGAAAACTGAATCACCTAGAGTGCCCTAATCTACTAGAAGTGACTTAAACAGATTTGGGATTGTTTTTCTCATAAATGGTGGTAGCTGGGTGCTAGCATTAGTTTAGACATTAAAAGCTCCAATATTAAATCTGAGATTCTTAAAATATTCTTATCACTTATGTTCATGGTCACTGAATAGTTTTTATCCTCCAGTTATCTCATCTATTTTACAGAAAAAAAAAACCCAAATATTTTCTAAAATTCTCACTACGTGTCATATGCTTCAACAGATTATATCTTTGTTACACAGCTGCAGTTGATCGAAAAATGCTTAGGAAGGAAGATATTGGGAAATAGGATTATGTTACTCACCCAAAGTTGTATACACCATGATGTTAAGATTTCAAACTAATACGATTTCAAGAGTGGTAATGTCAGTAATAGGAAAAGAAATTAGTCTTATTTTGCTTAAAAAATGACAAGTTTTGTTTCGGAGTTTTAAATTTTTATTTAATTAATTTGAAATAAAGGAAATAGGGAGAGGCGGAGCAAGATGGTGGCTGAGTAACAGATTCCTTGCATCCGGGGACTGTGAGTCTGGGGAGATAGGACTCCAGGCATCTCTGGCTAGTGGGCTCTGCCTATCATCACCCCTGTGAGGATACAGGGAGTCAGTGAGAGACTTCTGGACCCCAAGAGGAGGACTAAAACAGTGGAAAAACGGCAAGTGGTCACGGGTGTTCAATCCATCTAAACCCGCCCGCAACTGTAAGTTCAGTAGCAACAAGACTGCAAACCAGAAAGGCCTTACCTGTGAATTGTTTTGGTGTCTTTGTACTTGGCACTCAGTTGAACTGCCTTAGGGAGAGCCTGAGCGGGAGTGCGGAGAAATTTGGCCATTGTCTAGGGCCCCAGTCTGAGCCGCTGAGCCAGACAGAGATAATAGTGTTTGGCTGTGGGTTACAGGGAGCCATTGTGAATGATCTGCCCCAGCAAGCTCCGCCCTCAGGGTCGCAGAGCTAGAATTGGGTGGGAGTTGGTAACCCAGGGACCAAGTAGCCTAAGGGTGGGGTCTGAGCCGCCTTGCAGCCCTAACCCTCGGGGGCAGAGTGAGACTGCTTTTGGCACACTGGGTAAGTGGATAGCCACTTCAGCAGTGATTCCAGCGACAAGCACTTTCCTGGGAAAGCTTCTGCTCAGCAAGTTTACAAGTTCAAAGAGCCTTTTAAGTGGGCTGAAGAGAGATTTAAGTATCTACCTGCTGGGGTTTGAGAAATCAGCAGCCTCCAGTCGTATCAGAACTGTGATTAACATCTCATACCCCAGAAGACCACATGTTGCCCAGACAATATTCAATAAAATATACATACTGCTTTGTTTTTAGTTGTGTTTTTTTTTTTTTTTTCAGTTTGGTTGTTTTTTTTGTTGTTGTTTATTTTGATGTTGTTGGTGTTGTTTTGTTTTTTTAATTTCAACCTTTTCCATACAGATCCTTTTTTTCTCAATTTTTCTAGTTTAATTATAATTTACCATTGCTGCCTTTTTCAATAACTAGAACTTCATTTTTGCTAGTGTTTCTACCGCTATTATTTGGTTTTTCACCCAATTTTATCCCACAAAGTTTTCTGTTTCCTTGTTTTGGTTTGATTTATAGCATTTTTGTCTTTCCTCTCTACTTGGTGGAGGTGGGGTACTGTGTCTGATCAGGTTAGGAAAGAGCTGCTGACCTTAAGGGAATCACCCAACTGGGCACCCCCAGAAGGTGGGGCTTTTTTAAGGTTGTGTCAAAGTACCCTACTGTACACCTATATAGCTCTGTCTCCCTCTTTCTGTGCCTCTCTTCTTTTTGTCAATATTCCCTTTACCCACCACCTCGCCTTTCTCTATTTTTCTTTTTTTTTTCTTATCACTCGGTCCTCCTTTCTTTCATCCCTTTTTTGGGCTTCAACCTTCTCACCCTTCTGGTCCCGTAACCCTTAGTCCACAGGCATGAGAATTTAGAGCAAGAGGAAGTGAAAGGAAAATTAGGGCAAGGAAACAGATAAAAGAAATCACTCATGAGGAAGAATCAGCAGAAAACTCCAGGCAACATGAAGAACCAGTCCAGAACAACCCCGCCAAGGGACCATGAGGTAGCTACTGCAGATGATTCCACCTATAAAGAAATGTTAGAAATGACAGAAAGGGAATTTAGAATACAGATGTTGAAAACAATGAAGGAAATGATGAAAACAATGAAGGAAACTGCTAATAAAGTGGAAAATAACCAAAAGGAAATCCATAAACAGAATCAAATAAGAGATGAATGATATGAAGAATGTAAAAAGGATATAGCAGGGCTGAAGGACATGAAACAGTCAATTAGGGAACTTAAAGATGCAATGGAAAGTATCAGCAGCAGAAGAAAGACCATGCAGAAGAAAGAATTTCAGAGGTAGAAAACAAAGTTCTAGAGAAAACTCGGAGAGTAAAAGAGGCAGAAAAGAAGAGAGAGAAAGCAGAACGTTCACTGTCAGAATTATGGGACTTTATGAAGTGTTCCAACATAGGAGTTATAGGAATTCCAGAAGGGGAAGAAGAATGCCCCAGAGGAATGGAAGCCATACTAGAGAATATTATAAAAGAAAATTTCCCAAATATCACCAAAGATTCTGACACACTGCTTTCAGAGGGATATCAGAACCCAGGTGGCCTCCACTCTAACCGAGCTTCTCCAAGACACATTGTGATGAACCTGTCCAAAGTCAAGACAAAAGAAAAGATTCTGCAAGCTGCCAAGAGTAAGCGCCAGTTGACCTACAGGGGCAAATCCATCAGAGTGACCGCAGACTTCTCTAATGAAACTTTCCAAGCAAGAAGACAATGGTCATCTACCTTTAATCTACTTAAACAGAACAATTTCCAGCCCAGAATTCTGTACCCTGCTAAGCTAACCTTCAAAATTGACGGAGAAATCAAATCACTTACAGATATACAAACATTGAAGAAATTCGCCACAACAAGTCCAGCTCCACAGAAAATACTTCAACCTGTTCTGCACACTGATCACCACACTGACCACCACTGACCAGCAGCAAAGTAAGAACTCAGAAGTTAAAGGACAGAACCTAACCTCCACACTGATGCAAAACATAAAACTAAGCAATGGACTCTCACAAAATAAGACAAATAGAATACTACCACACTTATCAATTATCTCAATAAATGTTAATGGCTTGAATTCCCCACTGAAGAGACATAGATTGGCTGACTGGATTAAAAAACACAAGCCATCCATTTGCTGTCAGCAAGAAACACACCTGGCTTCAAAAGACAAATTAAAACTCCGAGTCAAGGGTTGGAAGACAATTTTTCAGACAACTGGAATTCAGAAGAAAAGAGGAGTTGCAATCTTATTTTCAGATACATGTGGATTTAAAGCAACTAAAGTCAAAAAAGACAAAGATGGTCACTTTATATTGGTCAAGGGAAAAATACAACAAGAAGACATTTCAATTCTAAATATTTATGCACCCAATTTAAATGCTCCCAGATTCTTGAAACAGACCTTACTCAGTATGAGCAATATGATATCCGATAATACCATAATAACAGGGGACTTTAACACTCCTCTTACAGAGCTGGACAGATCCTCTAAACAGAAATTAAACAAAGATATAACAGATTTAAATGAGACCCTAGAACAACTGTGCTTGATAGACGCATATAGAACACTCCACCCCAAAGATAAAGAATATACATTCTTCTCATCATCCCATGGAGCATTCTCCAAAATTGATCATATCCTGGGACACAAAACAAATATCAACAGAATCAAAAGAATTGAAATTTTACCTTGTATCTTCTCAGACCAGAAGGCACTAAAGGTGGAACTCAACTCTAACAAAAATGCTCGACCCCACCCAAAGGCATGGAAATTAAACAATCTTCTGTTGAATAACAGATGGGTGCAGGAAGAAATAAAACAGGAAATCATTAACTTCCTTGAGCATAACAATAATGAAGACACAAGCTACCAAAACCTGTGGGATACTGAAAAAGCAGTTTTGAGAGGAAAATTCATCACTTTAGATGCCTACATTCGAAAAACAGAAAGAGAGCTCATCAACAATCTCACAAGAGATCTTACGGAATTGGAAAAAGAAGAACAATCTAAGCCTAAACTCAGTAGAAGAAAAGAAATATCCAAAATCAAATCAGAGATCAATGAAATTGAAAACAAAAGAATCATTCAGAAAATTAATGAAACAAGGAGTTGGTTTTTTGAAAAAATAAATAAAATAGATAAACCATTCGCCAGACAAATGAGGAATAGAAAAGTAAAATCTCTAGTAACCTCAATCAGAAATGATAAAGGGGAAATAACAACTGATCCCACAGAGATACAAGAGATCATCTCTGAATACTACCAGAAACTCTATGCCCAGAAAATTGACAATGTGAAGGTAATGGATAAATATTTGGAATCACACCCGCTCCCTAGACTCAGCCAGGAAGAAATAGAGCTCCTGAACAGACCAATTTCAAGCACTGATATCAAAGAAACAATAAAAAATCTTCCAACCAAAAAATGCCCTGCTCCAGATGGCTTCACTCCAGAATTCTATCAAACCTTCAAGGAAGAGCTTATTCCTGTACTGCAGAAATTATTCCAAAAAATTGAGGAAGAAGGAATCTTCCCCAACACATTCTATGAAGCAAACATCAACCTGATACCAAAACCAGGAAAAGACCCAAACAAAAAGGAGAATTTCAGACCCATCTCACTCATGAATATAGATGCAAAAATTCTCAACAAAATCCTAGCCAATAGATTACAGCTTATCATCAAAAATGTCATTCATCATGATCAAGTAGGCTTCATCCCAGGGATGCAAGGCTGGTTTAACATACGCAAGTACATAAAAGTTATCCACCATATTAACAGAGGCAAAAATAAAGATCACATGATCCTCTCAATAGATGCAGAAAAAGCATTTGATAAAATCCAGCATCCTTTTCTAATTAGAACACTGAAGTGTATAGGCATAGGTAGCACATTTCTAAAACTGATTGAAGCTATCTATGACAAACCCACAGCCAATATTTTACTGAATGGAGTAAAACTGAAAGCTTTTCCTCTTAGAACTGGAACCAGACAAGGTTGTCCTCTGTCACCTTTACTATTCAACATAGTGCTGGAAGTTCTAGCCAATACAATTAGGCAAGACAAGGAAATAAAGGGAATCCAAATGGGAGCAGAGGATGTCAAAGTCTCCCTCTTTGCTGACGACAAGATCTTATACTTAGAGAACCCCAAAGACTCAACCACAAGACTCCTAGAAGTCATCAAAAAATACAGTAATGTTTCAGGATATAAAATCAATGTCCACAAGTCAGTAGCCTTTGTGTACACCAATAACAGTCAAGATGAGAAGCTAATTAAGGACACAACTCCCTTCACCATAGTTTCAAAGAAAATGAAATACCTAGGAATATACCTAACGAAGGAGGTGAAGGACCTCTATAAAGAAAACTATGAAATCCTCAGAAAGGAAATAGCAGAGGATATTAACAAATGGAAGAACATACCATGCTCATGGATGGGAAGAATCAACATTGTTAAAATGTCTATACTTCCCAAAGCAATCTACCTATTCAATGCCATTCCTATCAAAATACCAACATCGTACTTTCAAGATTTGGAAAAAATTATTCTGCGTTTTGCATGGAACCGGAAAAAAATCCGTATACCTAAGGCAGTTCTTAGTAATAAAAATAAAGCTGGGGGCATCAGGATACCTGATTTTAGTCTGTACTACAAAGCCATAGTGGTCAAGACAACATGGTACTGGCACAAAAACAGAGACACAGACTCTTGGAATCAAATTGAAAACCAAGAAATGAAACTAACGTCTTACAACCACCTAATCTTCAATAAACCAAACAAGAACATACCTTGGGGGAAAGACTCCCTATTCAATAAATCGTGTTGGGAGAACTGGATGTCTACATGTAAAAGACTGAAACTGGACCCACACCTTTCCCCACTCACAAAAATTGATTCAAGATGGATAAAGGACTTAAACTTAAGGCATGAAACAATAAAAACCCTCAAAGAAAGCATAGGAAAAACACTGGAAGATATTGGACTGGGGAAAGACTTCATGTAGAAGACTGCCATGGCAATTGCAACAACAACAAAAATAAACAAATGGGATTCATTAAACTGAAAAGCTTCTGTACAGCTAAGGAGACAACAACAAAAGCAAAGAGACAACCTACACAATGGGAAAGAATATTTGCATATTTTGAATCAGACAAAAGCTTGATAACTAGGATCTAAGGAGAACTCGAATTAATCCACATGAAAAAAGCCAACAATCCCATATATCAATGGGCAAGAGACATGAATAGAACTTTCTCTAAAGATGACAGATGAATGGCTAACAAACACATGAAAAAATGTTCATCATCTCTATATATTAGAGAAATGCAAATCCAAACAACCCTGAGATATCATCTAACCCCAGTGAGAATGGCCCATATCACAAAATCTCAAAACTGCAGATGCTGGCGTGGATGTGGAGAGAAGGGAACACTTTTACACTGCTGGTGGGACTGCAAACTAGTACAACCTTTCTAGAAGGAAGTATGGAGAAACCTCAAAGCACTCAAGCTAGACCTCCCATTTGATCCTGCAATCCCATTACTGGGCATCTACCCAGAAGGAAAAAAATCCTTTTATCATAAGGACACTTGTACTAGACTGTTTATTGCAGCTCAATTTACAATCACCAAAATGTGGAAACAGCCTAAATGCCCACCAACCCAGGAATGGATTAACAAGCTGTGGTATATGTACACCATGGAATACTATTCAGCCATTAAAAAAAATGGAGACTTTACATCCTTCGTATTAACCTGGGTGGATGTGGAAGACATTATTCTTAGTAAAGCATCACAAGAATGGAGAAACATAAATCCTATGTACTCAATTTTGATATGAGGACAATTAATGACAATTAAGGTTATGGGGGAAAGCAGAAAGAGGGATTGAGGGGGGGGTGGGGCCTTGGTGTGTGTCACACTTTATGGGGGCAAGACATGATTGCAAGAGGGACTTTACCTAACAATTGCAATCAGTGTAACCTGGCTCATTGTACCCTCAATGAATCCCCAATAATAAAAAAATAATAATAATAATTAAAAAAAAGAAAAAAGGAAATACCTCTAAAACAAGATTTCCCATGGAAAGCTAAGTATATGAAACTGGAGAGCTTAGGGAGGACAAAAAGCTAAAATATCAATAGTGAGACTCCTAAGTATTAATCTATTATACAATAATATCACAGGATAAAAATAGAGAGTAATAATGGGAAAGGAAAATTTTCAGCACTTAGGGAATGTTTTTTTTTTTCAGTTTTTGGCCAGGGCTGGATTCAAACCTGCCACTTCTGGCATATGGGGCCAGTGCCCAACTCCTTTGAGCCACAGGCACTGCTCAGTACTTAGAGAATATTTATATTAGGAGTTTACACAAACAAGGAATGCTCACTCAAGAAAGAGTTTTGTTCGTTTTTTAGTTTACTATTGTAGAAGTATCTACTATGAAATTTAGTTTAACTTATGTGGAGTGTTGGGTCTGACAATTAAATCCATGAATTGCCAGTATGCACTTGCATTGGCAAGACTGTAAAACAACTAAGTTATCATAACCTTGGCATATCAGTATCTCACAGCTGTGTTCATTTTGATACGTGACAGTGCACTGCTGAATGGCATGCACTAGTTTTTCACGTTTTTGTGTGTCTTTGCAAGAATATCAGAGCTTGCTTAGTGCAATGAACAAACATTAACTTTCTTTTTAAACTTGGCAAGAATAGAAGTGAAATCAGGAACATGTTGGTCCAAGTTTATGGGGATAATGCCACAAAGAAAAGCAGCGTACAAATAAATTAAACAATTTTTGGAAGGGAGAGAAAACATCCCTGATGAATAGAGGTCAGGGCAGCCAGTAATGAGAAGAACTGACAAAAACACTGCAAAAATTCATTGAATTGTGTGTCAAAATCATTTTCTGTCTGCAAGAAGCATAGCAGACCAAGTAAAGATCAATAGAGAAGCAGTTAAGGAAATCTTTACTGAAATCTTGGCATCAGAAAGGTGTGTACAAAAATGGTCCCAAAAGAGTTCAACAATGAACATTGACAGAGAGAGTTTTTAGCCAGTAAATAAGTAACTTTATTAGAACAACCTCTCAACTCACCTGATCTGGCCCCCAATGACTTTTTTCTTTACCCAAAGATAAAAGAAATATTGAAAGGAAGTCACTTTAATGTCATTTAAGACATCAAGGGAAATATGATGACAGCTCGATGGCCATTTCAGAAAACAGAGTTCCAAAATTGCTTTGAAGAGTGGACTAGGCACTGACATTAATGCATTACTTGCCAAGGGGAGTATTTGGAAGATTATCATAGTGATATGCAGCAATGAGGCTTTGTAGCACATTTCCTAGTATGAGTTGATGAACTTAAGTTTTAGAATTTACAATATCTAGCATATTGTACTACTCTTAAAATATTTTTATTAATGTCAGTACAGGTACAGATTGTAAGTAAAAACTTCAAGAGAAAAGAGAGTGGAAAAAAATTATCACAATAATTAGTGGATAGTTAGCTAGATTTGAGCTGAGTAGATGACATAGTTGGTTAGGCTATTTTGGATTGGTGTGGGTCAGGCTGACCTGGGCTCTTCTGTGGCTTACAAGTGGGTGATTTTCAAGATCTTGTAGGTGGTTGTTTGAGAACAGAGTTAATGGAGACTCTTGGAGACTTTTAAGAAGCAACTAATGCTCTTCAAACTGTACTTTCCACAGAGCCTACACCCACTAGGACAGAGAACTATTTGCTGTGCAAGTCATTAATAAACTTTCTTTTTCTTGCTAAAATTTTATCAGCTCTCTTTACTGACTACCTCTACCCACCACTTATTTGAGAGCTTGTTATCCTTATCTTAAAGTCAATTATTAATAATTTGTTGACTTTACCTTTTTTATTATGTACAAAAATAAAATTTGAATAGCTACACCAATGTAACCTATTAGAAGATCAAGAATTGTGTTTTGCTTATATAGTTTGGTATCTATTTCTTTTAAATCTTTTTTTATGTTAACTTATTTTTATGCTGACAGTGTGATTTAATTTTTTAATTTTTTATTAAATAATAACTGTGTAAATTGATGCATTTATGTAATCCAGTGTACTGATTTGATATAAAATGTGAAATGCTTACATTTAACTGATTAACACATCTATCACCTCGATTACTTATTTGTTGTGGTAAGATAATTATACTCTTTTCTTAATGGTTTTGAAATGTACCTTTGCATCATGCACATTAGGTGAGGTCCCCCCCCAATACCTCCCTTCTCTTTCTTCTCACTCCCCCCTTCCCCTTCCCTCTCTCCCCTTCTACTTTCTGGACTATAGATATGTTTTACCATTCGTATGCATGTGTAGGTGATTACATATTGAGTTTATAGTGGTATTGAGTACTTTGGATACTTTTTTCCCTGTTCTTGATATACTTTATTAAGAAGAATATGTCCCAGCTCCATCTAGGTAAACATAAAAGATGTGAAGTCTGTTCCCTTCTACTTTCTGGACTATAGTTATGTTTTATTATTCATATGAATGTGCAAGTGATTATATATTGATTTCACAGTAGTATTGAGTATTTTAGATACTTTTTCTTCCATTCTTGAGATACTTTACTAAGAGGAATATGTTCCAGCTCCATCCAGGTAAACATAAAAGTTGTGAAGTCCCCATCTTTTTTATGGCTGCATAGTATTTCGTGGTGTACATATACCACAATTTGTTAATCCATTCATAGGTCGAGAGGGACTTGGGCGGTTTCAATGTCTTGGCCATTATAAATTTGGCTGCAATAAACATTCTGGTGCAAATATCTTCGTTGTAAAATGATTTTTGATCATCTGGGTAGATACCTAGTAGAGAAATCACAGGATCGAATGGTAGGTCTACTTTTAGTTCCTTGAGTATTCTCCAAACTTCTTTCCCAAAAGGTCATATTAGCTTGCATTCCCACCAGCAGTGTAGAAATGTTCCCTTCTCTCCACATCCACGCCAGTATCTGTAGTTTGGGGATTTTGTGATGTGGGCTTATCTTACTGAAGTTAGATGATATCTCAGAGTGGTTTTAATTTACATTTCTCTGATGATTAAAAATGAGCATTTTCCATGTGTTTGTAGGGCATGCGCCTGTCTTCTTCAGAGATGTTTCTATTCAAGTCTCTTGCCCACAAAGAAATGGGGTTATTTGTTCTTGTCATATTGATTAGTTTGAGTTCTGTGTGGATTCTAGTTATCAGACCTTTGTTGGAAGCATAATCTGCAAAAATCTCCTTCCCTTCAGATTGTCTGAAGGTTGAGAAGATCAAGATTGTCTGCTTGCTTTACTTACTGTGCTCTTGGCTGTGCAGAATATTTTTAGTTTGATGAGATCCCAATAATGTATTTTGGGTGTTGCTTCAATTGCCTGGGTGGGGGGGTTCTTCATCATAAAATATTCCTCCTAGCCGATTTATTTCCCTTCACTCTCTTCTAATATTTTTATAGTTTCATGTCTTAAGTTTAAATCTTTTATCCAGAGAGACTCATTTTTGTTAATTGTAAAAAGTGGGGCACAAAAACAGAGAGGTAGATTTATGGAACAGAATAGAGAACCAAGAGATGAACCTAGCTACTTATTGTCATTTGATCTTTGATAAGCCTATCAAAAACATTCAGTGGGGGAAAGATTCCCTATTTAACAAATGGTGCTGGGTGAACTGGACGATGACCTGCTTTTTTTCCCTCACATCTTAATGCTTTCTTTTGCTTGTTTTCATAATTCCTCTTAACTTGGGGCAAGTTTCCCTTGTTCTTTTACTCAATTGAAAATTTCCTGTCTTTTTATTTCTTATTAATCTCACACGAAATATTTACAGAACTATTTTCTCATGTTTTTCTTCTTTTGCTTGCTATCAATTCCAATTATACACTTTGAATTATTTTGTATTTTCTCTCATACTCTACCCTTACCTCACTAGTTCCCTTTCAAATCTAGGGTAATTAGAACACATCTCAATTTATCTACAACCAAGAAGATTCCCCAGGGTGCAGAAATTCTGATGCTAACCCAGGAAAATCCCAGGGATGTCAGAATGTGAAAGTCACTTGAGTTCTGCTAGAGCAGTTTCAAAACTGACTTATTTCAGGATATCTAAAAAATGATTCTATATTCCTTTAAATTTCTATATAATTAAACAAATAATTCATTTTATTGTATGACTACTGATTTTTCATATTCATATTCTCTATCCTTGAAACGTTGTTACCCATTATATACCAAATAAAATACATTGAATAATTTTCTGGACTATGACTTGTGTATACAAGATTCCTGTCACTAGGTTATTCTTCACCTGTATGAAGGAACTTTTTTTACAAATGTAAGATGAGGTTGACAGTTTCTACATAACTTGCACTATTGGGTTTTTAACAGTGTCAAATATTAAAAATACATAAAAGGAATTTTGTAAAAATGCAAAATATTTAACAAAATCAGTTTTGCAAATTTATTTGGAACTTGATCTTTATTTCCTATTATTATCTCTAGTACCAACTATAGGTAGACTATCTTGCCAATTATAAATCTTTCTAAGAACAAGACAGTGTTTTTTTGTATTAATGTTTCAACATAGTACTAAACATACCAACAGTATCTCATTTAATGTAAAATAGTAGTAAAATAACCTAGTATAAGTATGTTCAAGCTTCACTGGGCATCAATTATAAGACTGCCCAATGTATATGTGTGATCATATTTTTGAATCCCAAGGAAAGGAATAAATCCTATAGAAATCTTATGCTAGCCTCAAGTTGTTAATTTTATTTAAATTTTACCTTATCTTTGTCAATATAAGATGCAAATTTATGAAATTGCTTTTCAGATAATTAAACTTATCTTTATATTATAAAATTATACATTAACTAATACATAAAAAATGCAACATATTTATTGTCCTAAATGTGCTGAAATATATGGCTATAAAATTGAGTGAATATTTCTATCATCTTCACGTCTTTGTTTTCATTAACTTACACAGTATGTTTCACTGTAAATGTCATCCACCATAAATTTATTATAGGGTTAACTAAAATATAATTACTATGTGAATCATTAGCTTTTTTTGAGTCCATTTTCAATACAAGTGACATTTTAAATTGGATTATAATTAATCATTTTTCTCTTTCATTCTTAATTATTCTTAAACATTTTTAAACATTCTTAATCATCCTTAGACATTCTTAGTTAGACTCTGTTTTTAAAGGATCATAGTGATGAAGATAAACCTAGAATCTATGCCTCATCTTCCTGTTTTAAGATCAAATACTTCTATACCTATAGTTACTCTATTTTCTATTACCCTTTAGAATAAGAACTAATGATTATGAATAAGACACCAAGCACTGTGTGTGTGCTAGCAAGAAGAAGCTAGTGATATCTCTTTCCTCTTTTTACACTGAGTGTAATGTGTGCTTTTATGAGATGAGTTTTTGCAGATCAGAAGTTGAGATTGTCGTTAACTAATTAAGTTAGGTATTAAGAGTAATGATTGTATGATTGTTTCTTAACTATTCTTTTAGATCCTTTTTTATTTCATAATCGTATATTGTAAAATCTTAAAATTCATTGTATAATTTTGTTTAATTTAATTAATTTATTTATTTACTTATTTATTTTTTTAGACAGCGTCTCACTCTGTCACCATGGGTGGAGTGCCATGGATTCATCATAGCTCACAGCACCCCCAAACCCTTAGGCTTGAGCAATCCTCTTGATTTATCTTCCTAAGTAGCTGGGACTACATACATGTACCATTACACCCCATGGTAGTTGTTTAATTTTGAAAAAAACAGTAATTACTGAAATTAAATTTAGAACATTGAAAAAAAGTAGACATACTTTTATACACTGTTCCTTCGTAAAAGTTAACTGTGAGAAGGAAATTGCTTATCCATTCTACTATAAATAATGATTGATTCATTGAATTATTATTGACACAGAGTTCATTTGCATTTTCCTTTTTCCATATGCAGAAAATATTTTTCAAAGTCTATAGTTTTATTTCAATATAAGAAACTCAAAAATACAGTCAATGAGGAAACTATCACTAAATTAGTCTGACTTATTCCTATAGTGGTAAAGTTGTTATAATCTAATTTTTAATGTTCTGAGAACCATTTATGTGGTTAAGTGAAATTTAGCAATACTTTAAGAATAATTTCCATGTTATTTAATGTTACTATAAGCATATGAAGGCAAAATACCAGTTATTATAATACTTAAATATTATTCTACTACTGAGAAATGTATTTTATCTACTTTTAAAAGTTTAAAATTTAGATTAAAATTGTCATACACATAACTATAAAGTACTTTTAAAGTATTTCTAAATAGTAATTAATTGATTTGGGCATTGATAATAATGTGTTATTCTATGGCCTGAATATCCGGGTCCTCCTAAAATTAGTATGTTGAAATCCTAAACTCTAAGTTGATTGGGCCTTTGGGTAATCAGGTGGAACCTTATAATTGGAATTAATGCTTTTAGAATAGAGACTTTCTGAAGCTAGAATGCCCATTTTACTGTGTGAAGACACAGGAAGAATGTATTTTTTATAAACAAGAAAAGAGACCCTTTCTCACCAGACACTGAATCTGCTGCTGCCTTGATATTAGACTTCTTAGTCTGTAGAAATTGGAATGGTAAAATTCTTTTGTTTTAATCCCCTAATTTATTGTATTTGGTTATAGGAACCTGAGTGGACTAAAAGATAGTATGAGATTTACTTTTATAGAAGTGCATGACCAAAGTAGCACAAAACCTAGGAGAAGGGAAAAAGAAGCACTCTATTGTAGAGTTCTTAGGTGTAAAAGTATGTATTATTTGAAGGTATTCTGTGGTAAATTGAAGTTGTTGGACTAAAATGCACATGTTCCCCCATTATTCATACACTGTAACTGTAATCCCAATGTGATGATATATGGAAGTGGGGCCCCTGGGAGGAAATTAGGTGATGAGAGTGGAGCCTTAATGAACCTATTTGGGCCTTTAAAAGAGGAGGCCTGAGAGCAAGCTAGATGCATTCCCTCCATGTGAGGATGCAAGGAGAGATTGGCAGTTTGAAATTCAGAGAGAGACCTTCACTAGAACTTGACCATGCTTGTATCCTTATCTCTAAACTGTAAGAAATAAATTTCTGTTGCTCATAATGCACTTGATGTATAGCAGCCCAAACTAATTAAGGCAGTTTAAGATACATACTCCAAATCTTACACCTGTAAATTCACATAGTGTAGCTAATAAGCCAATACTCAGATGAAATGAGATCTTTATAAAGAGAAATTAAACAAAGCAAGAACAATAAAAATATACTTGATGAGAAAGAAGACTTAAAAAGGAAATTAGGGCAAAAATTCTGTTGGGATAAATAAGAACAAAGTGATAAAATAGTAGTTTTAACCCAATCATATCATGATAAAACAAAATGATAATTTCATATGTGCAAAAGCAAAAAAAAAAAAAAAAATAGTGAATAGGTTTAAAAGCAAAGATTGCCGAAGAGAGCATTAGTGAATGGGAAGGTCCTCAAACTTATGTATAGAGATAATGGTGCCTGAGCTATGAAAAGATGAAAAGTAAAAAGAAGATAAAAAATAACAAAGGATATAAGGTGAAGTATGATACATTGAATGTAAATATTAGATTAAAAAAAAAACAGAAACAGAACATATAATATATTTGAACAGACATGCCTTTGAATCCTACCAAATTGATAAATGGGCATTAAACTCATATTCAAGAAATGTAAGAACTCCATCTAAGATAAATTAATGGAAAATTACATACCGCCAAATAATAACAAAATGATTAAATATCAAATACAATGGACAAGAAGATGATTATGACATTGTCAACAGGCACAATCTCGAAGTGAGCAATACTGAACTGCCAACTTCTCAAAAGAAAAATAAAAACACAGCAAACAAAAACGACAACAGAAAATTGTGCTAGTATGCTGTCAAAGAGCAGGATGAAAAGCATAGCAATCTAGAATTCCTAATAATAAAGCTGAAATAAAGATATTTTCCAGCAAATAAAAATTGATATAAATTGTTATTAAGTGTTAAGAATGGAATTGAATCTCCCCCAGATTCATATGTTGGAGTCGTAACCACTAGTACCTTAGAACATGACTGTATTTGGAGATTGGGCCATTAAAAGGTAATTAATGATAAATGGGGTCATAAGGGTAAGTCCCTAAACCAAAATAACTGGTGTCTTTATAAGATGAGGAAGAGACATCAGGGATCTGCATACACAGAGAAAACATCCTGTGAAGAAGTAATGAGATGGCATCCAGAGGAAAGATAAGGAAACAGGTCTCAGGAAAACCAACACCTTGATTTTCAATGGCAAGACTCCAGAACTGAGAGAAATAAATTTCTTTAATTTAAAAAGGCCTGAGATATTTTGTTATGATAGCCTTAATTGACTAAGAGACTAACAAACACATGCCATTTTTCAGATACACTATAAAGTTAAGCTTTATGAAATAATAATACAAAAGAATAATGTAAATATGAATGCACATATAAATTGAAATGGCTACTAAGTGAATTAAACAATTATGATAATTTATTGTCTGTCTAAATAATGTGTAATATTAAAGCACATAATAACAATCATATATCTATCAGGAAGAAATAAATGAAGTTTCTTTGTTCAAAGGACCCGTTTTGTTTATGAAAGGAGGGAGATACTATATAGCATCAAGGACAAAAAGCATCTTATATTATATGCTCCAAGGTGGTCAACTTATACAAAACATGAATACCTATTCTTATACAATATGGAAAGGAATAATTGTGATAATTGTGTGTGTGTGTGTGTGTGTTTTCAAATCCTAAACCAATTCAAAGGAGAACAAGAGAATAGTAAGATTAGACAAATAGAATGAATAGAAAGTGTGAGACAAACATACATCAGAAATTCTATTAATATAAATAAGCTAATACAGGAAAAATAATCCCAAGTAAAATAACAAATACACACTCTTTGCAAGTTAAACATCTCAACTATAAAGGTACAATAATATAATAAAACAATGAATGAAAAAAGAATGTATATGCACTAACTGAGAAAACTAGCATTGCTATGTGAATATGAGACATTTCAGACTTCAGTGTAAATGTATCATAAAACATAAAGACCATCACTTAAAAATAATAAAATTTAAGTCATGAGGAAGATATAATATTTCAAACTAGATGCACCCAAGAATATAGTATTATGTAAATTAAGAAACATTAGTAAAATTCACAAAATTTGTGATTTAATTGCTAAAATATAGAAAAAAACAATAAGAATCAAACATACAGTGTAATGAACACACTTGATCAAATGAAATGTTAACTTGAATATTAAGAAATATTTGTCTAAGAATACATGTATCTAGATAAAATTACAATATATTTATAAAAAATTAATTATAATAAAATGTTACATAAATTAACTTATGAGATATGACCAGAAGGAAATATACTAAAGATCAAATTTCAATGATCTTAACATTCATTTAAAAATTTAGATAAAAAATGAGAAAAATTTGAATAAATTTAAAAAAGAGTAGAGGAAAGGGAAAAATATAGATAAAAAACGAGAATGAAGGTTGTAGAAAACAAAATACAGAGTTTCAAAAAATTTCCTTCAAAGTAGTAACATCTATAAGCTGTCATTATAATATTGATGAATAAAGAGGCATATAAAAAAAATGAGTGAAAGGTATAAGTAGTGGAGCCCAGAGACAAGGCTGCAGAGAAGTTTAGGCAAGGTTTTTTGGAAGGGGAGGGTGACCTGCCTGGGCAGTGGAAAGATGGTGTATGTGCCAGGGACCAGCAGGGGGTAAGGGGACCCAGTTAGAGAACACATTTATATGGGGCTGTGGGGGATGGACACATTTCACAGGGTGCTTATCAGATTCCAGTCTTTCCCCCTTGAACTTCTGGGGGATGGGGCTATAAACATCTTTTGTGTCTTTTTTTTTTTTTTAGGAGGGGAGGAAGAGAAGGGGAAAGAGTTTGTCAGGGCTGCATTAGGCACCCTGAACAATGAGCATCTACACTCCTAATGTGAATTTAGTAAGTACCAAGAGGACAACTTGCATAATTTTATGCTAATCAATTTTAATGCAAATGAGATATAAAAATACTAGAATTATATTACTTATGAAAATAGCAAGACACTAAAAACCCAAATCGTCCTATATTGAATCTGTAGCTTAAACCCTTCTGTCTCCATCTCTCTTTCCATCTGTATCTCCAGATCTATGTAAGTTCAGTAGCAAATTCCACACAATAAACAAAGTTATCAACAATCTTCAGAAAACTCAGAGGAATGCTTTAGAACTCATTTATGAGATCAGCATTAGAGAAAAGAGGATTAAAGCAAATATTATTCATGACTTCAAAAAAAAATCAGCAATGAAAAACCAACAATAAAAACAAAGCATAGTTTATCACGATTATTTTAGAAGTGCAAAATTTGTTTAACTAAGAATGCAATAAAGACATTAAAGGTGCCATTGTTTATTTATGCTATCTTTCTCTGTTTAATACTCTTATCTCTTTGTAATTCCAAAGTATCTATAGAGAATCATTAGAATTAATACATAAGATTAGTAAAGTGTATGTGTGTGTGTTTTATTTCTTAAAGCAAAAGCAAGTTTATAGGGAGTTGCCTATCTCTTAGAGCAACACAGAATAGCGCCTGGTGAGTTTCTGGGGCCTTATTTTATATCTTTGGTTTAATTTTGTTTGTTTGTTCATTTTTATTGTTTGGGATTCATTGATGGTACAATGAATTAGGTTACACTGATTGCATTTGTTAGATAAACTCCTTTTTATAATTGTAACCCACCCCCAAGAGGTGTGCCATACACAGTGACTCCATCCCCTTTCTTCTTCCCTTCTCCCTACTTGCTCATTTCCCTCCCTTCCCTTGTATTAGCTCATCTTCTGCCTTCATATTAGAATTGAGTGAATTAGCCATTCATCTGTCTTCTTTAGAAAAGTTTCGATTCATCTCTTTTGCCCAGTGATATATAGGATTGTTGGGTATTTTTTGTTGATTAATTTCTGTATAGATCCTAGTTATCAAGCTTGTATCCCATAAATAATATGCAAATATCTTTTTCTCTTCTGAAAGTTAGACAACTTTGATTGTTGTTTCCTTGGTTGTACAAAAGCTTTTCAGTTTGATTAAGTAACACTTGTTTATCCGATATGGTTAAGTATTTTCCCCACACTTTCTTCGAAGATTTTTTATTGTTTCATGCCTTATATGTAAATCTTTTTTTTTTTTTTTTTTTGTAGAGACAGATTCTCACTTTATGGCCCTCGGTAGAGTGCCGTGGCCTCACACAGCTCACAGCAACCTCCAACTCCTGGGCTTAAGGGATTCTCCTGCCTCGACCTCCCGAGCAGCTGGGACCACAGGCGCCTACCACAACGCCCGGCTATTTTTTGGTTGCAGTTTGGCCGGGGCCGGGTTTGAACCCGCCACCCTCGGCATATGGGGCCGGCGCCCTACCGACTGAGCCACAGGATAAATCTTTTATCCATCTTGAATCAACTTTTGTAAGTGTGAGAGGTGTGGGTCCAGTTTTAGTTTTTGACATGTGGTTATTCAGTTCTCCCAAAACAATTTATTAAATAGGGATTTATGGATAGTGATTCTTTTCCCCAGTATATGTTCTTTTTTGGTTTATCAAAAATCTGATGACTGTAAGATATTAGTTTCATCTAAAGGTTTTCTATTCAGTTCCAAATGTCAATGTCTCTATTTTTGTGCCAATACCATGCTGTTTTGATCACTATGGCCTTGTAGTATAGCTAAAATTCTGGTAGGGTGATAACCCGGCTTTGTTTTTATTGCTAGGAATTACTTTGATTTTATGGGGTTTATTCTGATTTCATACAAAACAAAGAATTACTTTTTCCAAATCTTGAAATTATGATGATGGTATTTTAATGGGGATTGTGTTGAATCTGTAGATAGCTTTGTGCAGCATACACGTTCTAACAATGTTGATTCTTCCCAGCCATGATCATGGTATGCTCTTCCATTTGTTAATATCTTCTGCTATTTCTTTTCTCAGGGTTTCTTAATTTTCTTTATAGAAGTCCTTCACCTCCTTTGTCAGGCATATTCCTAGCTATTTCATTTTTTTTTTTAAGCTATGTGAAGGGCATTTTGTTCTTGATTAGCTTCTTGGCTGCTATTGGCATGTGCAAAGGCCACTGATTTGTGGACATTGATTTTATATTTTGAGACATTAATGTATTTTTTGATCCCTTCCAGTAGTTGAGTCTTGTGGTTGAGCCTTTGAGTTCTCTAACTATAAAGAGAGAACTTTGCTATCATATGATCAGCAAAGAGGGAGAGTTTAACTTCCTCTGCTTTCATTTGGATGCACTTTATTTCCTTCTCTTGCCTGATTGTATTGGCTAGAACTTCTGCCACTATGTTGAATAGTAGTGGCAATAGAGGACAACCTTGTCCGGTCCAGTTCACCTTCACTATAATATTAACCACAGATTTGTTGTAGTTGGCTTTGATCAGATTCAGAAATGTGCCACCTATCGCTGTGTTCTTAAGTGTTCTAATTAGGAAAGGATACTGAATTTTATTGACTACTTTTTCTGCATATTGAGAGGATCATATGGTCTTTGTTTTTGTTCTGTTGATGTGGTGAATTATGTTTATGGACTTGTGTATACTAAATCAGCCATGCATTCCTGGGATGAAAGCTATGTGATCATAATGCATGATTTTTTTAATGTATAGTTGTAATCTATTGACTAGGATTTTATTGACAATTTTTGTATCTATATTGCTTAGTGAAATTGTTGTGAAATTCTCCTTTTTAGTTGTATCTTTTCCTGGTTTTGGTAGCAGGGTGATGTTTACTTCATAGAATGTGTTGGGAAGATTCCTTCCTTCTCAATTTTTTGGAATAATTTCCACAGCATGTGTATAAGCTCTTCTTTGAAGTTTTAATATAATTCTGGTGTGAAGCCATCTGTACTGGGACATTTTTTATTGGGATTTTTTTTTTTTTTAATGTAGAGACAGAGTCTCACTGTACCGCCCTCTGGTGGAGTGCTGTGGCATCACACGGCTCACAGCAACCTCTTAACTCTTGGGCTTACCCGATTCTCCTGCCTCAGCCTCCCAAGCAGCTGGGACCACAGGCACCCGCCACAATGCCCGGCTATTTTTTTGTTGCAGTTTGGCCAGGGCTGAGTTTGAACCCGCCACCCTCGGCATATGGGGCCGGCGCCCTATTCACTGAGCCACAGGCGCCGCCCCAGGGGATTTTTTTTTTTTTTAATTGTTTCTTTGATCTTAGTTCTTGAAATCAGTTTGTTCACAAGATCTATTTCTTCTGGATTAAGCCTAGGGAGAGGGTGTAGTTCCAGGTATTGATCCATTTTCTCCACATTGTCAAATTTCTTGGCATAGACTTTCTTGTGGTGCTCAGAGATAATCTCTTATATATCTGTAGCATTTGTTCTTATTTCCCCTTTATCATTTCTGACTGAAGTTATTAGAGATTTTACTTTTCTATTTCTAGTTATCTGGCCAAAGGTTTACCAATTTTATTTATTTTTCAAAAAAAACAACTTTTTGTTTCATTAATTTTCTAAATGATTTTTTTGTTTGTTTGTTTTCAATGTCTTTAATCTCTGATTTAATTTTTGTTACTTCTTTTCATCTGCTGGGTTTGGGATTAGATTGTTCTTCCTTTTACAATTCCATAAGATGTTTCATGGGTTTGTTTATGTACTCTCTTTCTGTTTTTCAAATGTAGACATCTAATGTGATGAATTTACCTCTTAAGACAGCATTTGCTCTATCCCACAGGTTTTGTTAACTTCTGTCTTCATTGTTTCTATATTTAACAATTTAATCATTTCTTCTTTTATCTCTTCCTGAACCTTATTATCATTCAGCATAAGGTTGTTTAATTTCCAAGTCTTTGTATGGGGATGAACATTTTTGTTGGAGTTGAGTTCCACTTTTATTGCTCTGTGGTCTGAGTAGATACAAAGTATAATTTCTATTCTTTTAATTTTATTGAGGTTTGACTTATATCCTAGAATGTGGGCTATTTTGGAGTACATACCATGGGCTGAGGAGAAAAATACATATTCCTTAGCTTTGTGTTGGTGTGTTCTGTAAATGTCTATTAATCCCATTTGTTCTAGGGTCATATTTAAGCACCTTGTACCTTTGTTTAGTTTCTGTTTAGAAAATCTGTCCAGTTCTGTCAGAGGATGTTAAAATCCCCAACTATTATGGTTTTATGGGATATCATATTGCTCAGACCAATCAAGATCTGTCTCATAAATCTGGAAACATTTAAGGTAGGTGCATAAATATTTAAAATCGAAATGTATTCTTTTTTTTTTTTGTATTTCAAAATATTTTTATTGCAGGGAATATATTAAGAAGAATTTTCACAATGGAAATTTAAATATTTCCATACATATAATATATTACACTGAATAAAAGTGAATATTAATTTATCAATTAGACTGCAAACTAAAAAACCAGCTGAGAAACAATATTATGCTCCTAGGAGAAAGGCCAAAAGGTATTTAAATTTACCAGAGGGAACCACTCTTAGATTGATGATTGATTCTTACTGCGGGGAAATAGAAGATTGAAATAAAAATTTGGCTATCTCAGATTTTGAAAATAAAAGTCTAAAATACCTAATCCATTAAAAAAAGATAAATTTCACAATGAATAAAATTCCTCTTTTTTAAAAAATGCTAAAGGAGCTATGATATCACAAATACTGGAAATTATTTTGTCAATAAAATTGGAGAGCTAGGAGAGGTGGCTGATGCCTGTAATCCCAGCTACTGAGAAGTCTGAAGAAGCTGAGGAGGGATGGCTGCTGTGGCCAGGAGTTCGAGACTGGGCAACATAGCAAGTCCCTGTCTCTAAAAATATGGGGGAAAAATTATCTGGATTTGGTGGCATGTGCCTATAGTCTGAGCTACTTGGGAGGCTGAGGTAGGAGGATTGTTTGAGCCCGGGAGTTTAAGGCTGCAGTGAGCTCTGATCACACCACTGCACTTCAGCCTGCATTACAGAGCCAGACCCTGTGTTTCTGTATTTTTTCTAAAAAAAATTGGAGTGCTGTATAAATTATTAATGCAAATATGTTTATTAAACTAATTTTTATGAAAGGCATCTGAAAAAGAAAATTAAACCCAAATGTAAGGTTATTATAGATTACTTAAGGCTAGCTAAAGCTTCTCAATGTTCCCAGAAATAAGTAAAATAGAATTTACCTATTTTCCTTTGTCCTTTCAATCTATTCTATAAGGAGAGTTAGGTAAAATTAATGATTGCCTGTTACAATAGTTAAGCTAAATATCAAATGAAATGCACTGAAAAGCTAAAGCTAACAGAAAATTTTTCTAATATTCTAAATGCCGTGAAGGCTATGTTAACCAGTGTGATGAAAATATTTCAAATTGTATATAAAACCAGCACATTGTACCCCATGATTGCATTAATGTACACAGCTATGATTTCATTTTAAAATAAAGAAGAAGAAGAATGCTCATGCTTTTGTCCCTTATGTGTCCTGTAAGGTGGGAATATTTCTTCTGCACAAAAATCATCTTTTCTATGGTTTGAGACATTCTTATAAAGCCTTCACTGTGGATAGCTCCAAAACTGTCAACATGCAGTGTGTACAGAAACAACAGACATTCAGAATATGAAATGTCTTCTTATTGTATTGTTCCTTTGACCAATATAAAGTGTCCATCTTTGTCTTTCTTACATTTAGTTGCTTTAAATCTGCTTGAATCTGATAATAAGATTGAAACCTCGCCTTTCTTCTGATTTTCATTTGCTTAAAATACTGTTTTCCATCTCTTCACCCTGAGTCTTGATCTGTCCCTCAAGGCTAGGTGTGTTTCCAGGAATCAGCCAATGGATGGATTGTGCATTTTTATCCAATCAGCTATCCTGTCCCTTGTCCATGGAGAATTCAGTCCATTGACATTTATTGAGATAATTGATAAGTATGGTGGAGTTCTATTCATTTCATTTTGTGAAAGTCCATTATGTAGTTTTATCCTTTGTGCAGTTGTGGAAGCTACGTTTTTAACTTTAGCTTGGTGTTTACTTTGCTGGTGGTCCATTGTGAAGGGCAATGTTGAGAATAGTATTTCCTGTAGAGCTGGTCTTGTTGTGGCAAATTTCCTCAGTGCTTGTATAGCTACAAAAGATTTGATTTCTCTGTCAATTTTGAAGCTTGGTTTAGCAGTATACAGAATGCTGGGCTGAAAAGTATTTTGTTTAAGAATGTTGAAGGTGAGGCTGCCCCTGTGTCTCAAGGAGTAAGGTGCAAGCTCCATATACCAGAGGTGGTGCATTCAAGCCTGGCCCTGGCCAAAACTGCAAAAGAAAAAAAAAAAAAAAGAATGTTAAAGGTGGATGATCATGCTCTTTTGGCTTGGATGGTTTCAGTTGAAAAGTCTACTGTCATCCTAATGGCTCTGCCTCTTTAGATCAGTTGGCACTTACTCTTCCTCTTGGCTGCTTGCAGATTTTTTTCTTTCATCTTGACTTTGGACAGGTCCGTTACAATGTGTCATGGGGAGGCTCTGTTTGAGTTGAGATAACATGGGGTTCAATATCCATCTGAAAGGAGTGTGTTGAAGTTTTTAGTAAAACTTGGGAAGTTTTCATTTATGATAATCTTTGGTAGGGTTTCTATTTCTTTGTGACAAACTTCTTTCCCTTCAAGAATCCCTATTATTTGTATGGTTAAATTCTTCATGGAGTCATGTAGTTCTCTAAGCACCTGTTCCGTTTTCTCTCTCTTCTTTTCTGCCTCATTAACTACCTAATTTGAATAAACTTTATTCTCCAGCTCTGAGTTTCTTTCTTCTCCATGTTCTAACTGATTTTTGATCCTTTCTACTATATCTTTACATTCACTGATTGTCTCCTCCTTTACTTAAGCTCTGCCATATCCTTTCTATATTTTACATATCTCTTGTCCGACTTTTGGTTCTGTCTTTCCATTTTCTCATTCATTTCTTTTACTGTCTTTATCATCCATATTTTAAATTACCTTTATTTCATATCCATTCATTCTCCAGTGGTGGAGTATATTGTAAAAGCTGCCTCATGGTCCCTTGGTGGAGTTCCTCTGTTTTGGTTCTTCGTGTTGCCTGAATTTTTTTGTTGGTTCTTCCTCATGTGTTCTTTCTTCTCATTCCCCTCCTTTTTCTCCTTTCTCCTTTTCACTGCCTCCTTTGCTTCAAATTACTTTGTCTCAGAGCTTAGGTCTTGAAGTGACCTCAGCCTGAGCAAAGCCATAGTCTTCTCCCTGGCCAAATAGAAGTCCTTGCTCTTGATGACAATATGTTGCAATATGTTCCTGGGACACAAGGTGGCAATGTGGGGTTTTTTTAGGAAACAGAGAGCATAGCCAGCAACCTCTATGGTCCTCTTTGGTAATTGCCTGATTGTTTCCTCAGCATTCAGACCCTACCAGGCTGGGATCTTAAAGCTCATAAGAAGAAATATGGAATGTTTCAAGAATTTTCATGTCATCCTTGTGCAGGGACCGTGGTATTCTTCTCTTTATCATTACAATTTTAGTATATGTGCTGCTGAAGTGAGCACAGTAAGGTTTTTTTTGTTTTGTTTTGTTTTTAACAAGGTCAATATGCAGAGATTAATTTTATTTTTATACAGTGACAATATATATTTAAAGAGAACAGTGAAAATATAATATTTAAAATACCACCTAAAAACATCATAAACCTAGGACTAAATTTTAAATATGATGTGCAAGAATTCCTCTTACACACACACAAAAAATAATAAAATTTGGGAAAAAATTAAACATGACTAAATAATATAAAAGGTTTTAATTATCTTCCATTGTAAAATATAGTGCCATAAAAAGTCAATCTCTATAAATTAATGCATATGTTCCAATAATATCTTTATCCAAATTAAAACATGTAGAACTGAAATGTTAACTTAATATCTTTGTGGAAACATAAAAGTCCAAGCATAGGCAAGAAAATATTATTTAATTGTAATAAAGTGCAGGAATAACATGTCATATTGCTCCAAAACTAGTAAGCAGAACAATAAACATTATAGACATACTATAAATAGATGCCTGTATAGAACAATGATTAAAGGAAAGATAGGAACTATAAAAAAATGGGAAAAATAAAGCTTTTCAATAAATGTTGCTGGTTCAAGTGAATGTTCAATGGCTACCACATGCCAATATTACATTTCTTTTCAGCTATAAAGTGTATCTAAATAGGAAAGGTAAAATTATAAAAATTTCAGAAAGTAATAGAAGTGGTACCTATTACATTGAATAGGAAAAGCCTCTCAAACAAGACAGTCAAAAAATTAAAGTTACAAATTAGATAACATTAATATGAAAAGCAGTAGATACAACCACTCAAAACATAGGACAAATGAGAATGTACCCTTACTAAAGAAGCCTAACTTTCATTACCATGTTTCAATAGTTCCGTTGTTCTATAACTGTGGTTATTATCTCCAGGTTTCAACACACTTGCTGTGAGAAAAATTGACTTTAATTGACAGGAAATATATTGACAAAATATGTTAAACCACAATGTTATATACAACATCATCACTCATTTTTAAAAGCCTCCTGGTGTTTTGAACTCACCTAAGGTGTTCTTTACAGTGAGTTCCTTAATTTTGCTGGTAGGTTTTCAGAAGTTTAAGGGGGAAGTCTTTGTCTTACACACATTCATTGAAATATACATAAAGTGCAGAAATCAAAAGTGTTCTTAATAAGTGATCATTGAAAAGTGACATAGAATTAAGCTACTCGTGTCTAGTGTTCTTCTTTGTGGTGTAGTCTCTGTGCAAAGCAGGAGTCTCATAAAATTTAGGTTATACAGGAGCGAGATGCAAGGAGGTAAGACATTGGTTGACTTCTAGAAGGCAGTATTGGGTGATGTTAACTGTGGAAGTGCTGGCTATTAAGGTAAGAATGTTGATTTGTTGCCAGTGTATTTACAATAAGGAGACTTTCGCTGAAAAAAGATGGAGACTTTACATCTTTTATGTTTACCTGGATGAAGATGAAACACCTTTTTCTTTTTCTTTCTTTTTTTTTTTTTTTTTTGTAGAGACAGAGTCTCACTGTACCACCCTCGGGTAGAGTGCTGTGGCGTCACACGGCTCACAGCAACCTCTAACTCTTGGGCTTACACGATTCTCTTGCCTCAGCCTCCCGAGCAGCTGGGACTACAGGCGCCCGCCACAACGCCCAGCTATTTTTTTGTTGCAGTTTGGCAGGGGCTGGGTTTGAACCCGCCACCCTCGGCACATGGGGCCGGCGCCCTACTCACTGAGCCACAGGCGCCACCCGAAACACCTTTTTCTTAATAAAGTATCTCAAGAATGGAAAAAAATACATCATACTAATTCCTAATATGAAATGGATGTATAAACAATTATATGCCCATATGAACGATAAAACACAAATATAGTCTAGCAAGGGGAGGAGAGAGGAAGGAAAGGAAGGGGTGTGGGGGGAGGACCATTGGAGGGAGGAGAAAGGGCTATTGGCACACATCTCACCTAAGTGTACAAAGTGAGGGTGAACAGCACCCTCCCCCCATGAAGAGGTCTACTACAACTTGAACTTTACCTTGAAAGTGAGAAAGAAGTTACCTAAAAATTTGTAACCTCATATTAATTTGAAAATTTTATGGGATTATTACTCAGAGGTTTTCTTTTAAAACATGTTATTGGAAATCTGTTATTAATTAAACTGAGTCAAGTTGTCAACAATCAGTTAAGCAAGATTAAGACAAGATTAAGAGAGAACCTTGTGGTTATTATGCCCATAAAGAGACCACATTGAAAAATAATAGAACACTATTGGTAACTGAGAGACCTTTGTGATCACTGAAAATCACTCTTTCTTATTCCTCTTCACACTATCATGACTTTCCACTTTAGCTAAATTATAGTAATGTCAGGATTTAAACTTTATATAGGTTCGAAGCCTATTTATGTCAGAATAGGCTTTGAACCTATATAAAGTTTAACAATAAATAAAAAAAATTTATCTTTTAACAATGTGAGGATAATTCATAATGATGTTTCATATATGAAGGTGGAAGTGGTTCAGGCCAGAGTCGCAAAGATAAGACCAGTAGTCAGAATGTACAGAGAAGCGGAGGACTGCAGCTCCCTCAGGCATGCAGCCCTTAACTTTATTTCTTGAAAGCTTGTATACTTTTAACAACACTAAGTTCTGAACGTACACTTGATAATAATAAGTCAGTTGGCAGCAAATGGTCTATACAATAAGAGTACAAAGAAACCATACAAAGCCACCACAAAAACTTATTCAGCCGTTTGTCTGTAAAAAACGGGTGCAGCCTTTAACTGAGATACACATTAACTTATCTTGTTTTCCACTCCCAAGGTCCCTTCCAGGACATTCCAGAGACAGCCAGACTCTGCCTTTAGGGTCTACCTCCTGCATGATTAGCTTTCTAATCAGTTTGGAGGATCTTTTTTTTTTTTTTTATTAAACCAAGGCTGTGTACATTAGTATGATCGTGGGGCACCATACACTTGGTTCATATATCGTTTGACACATTTTCATCACATTAGTTAACATAGCTTTTGTAGCATTTTCTTAGTTATTTTGCTAAGACCTTTACATTCCACATTTACTAGGATTCACATATACCCTTGTAAGAGGATTCACATATACCCTTGTAAGATGCACCGCAGGTGTATGGAGGATCTTAAAGGAACATCCCTTCATGTGGAATTTGAGAAAGCTTCTTCAAATATAAGTCAATGGCACTTGAAGTCACATTGAGGTTACAATATACCAATAGCCCATTAATTTTTATTGTTGTAGAGCATTCTGTTTAATGAATATATACAATTATATTTACATATTCCCTTTATATTTTGAGTCATTGAAAATAATAATACTCTTAACATTATTGTTCATGTTTTTTAGTACCAAGCTTATGTCTAAGTTGTTGATACTAAGTGACATTACAAAAGAAGTTTATGAGAGTTCCCATTACTCTACATCCTAGCCATTACTTGCTGTTTTAGTGGGAACTCGATGTTTTAATTTGCATTTACTTGACGTCTAATAACGTGTCTAATAAAATGTTGATTATTTGCACATTTTCCATGCAAAACTGAATTTACGTACATTTTTCTATTAAATTTACTTCTATTTTTTACATTTAGGATTTATTTTAGATTACGGATATGAGCACTTTTCACAGGCAAATTATATGGCTTGCCTTTCACTCATATAATTAGATCTTTTGATTAATAGAGACCCTTAAGTTTAGTATAGTCCTTAATCCAATTTTTAGGGGGTTTTTTTTGGTTCTGTTTAAAGTATCTTTTGCAACCCTAATACTTAGAAGGTAACTTTCTCCTATCTTCTCAAAGCTCTGCTATTTTTCTGTTTATATTTTACCCACCGTCCACTTGATACGTATTTATTTATTTATTTGGAGAAAGAGTTTTTCCCTGTTGCCCTGGGTAGTGTGTAGTGGCATCAGTGTTGCTCACTGCATCCTCTAACTCCTGGGCTGAAGAGATCCTCCTGACCCCTCATACGGAATAGCTGGCACGAGGGGCACATGCCATCATGCCCCACTGATTTTTCTATTTGTAGTAGAGATGGAGCTCTCGCTCAGGCTTGTCTCTAACTTCCTGAGCTCAAGAAATCCTTCTGCCTCAGCCTCCCAGAGTGCAAGGAATATAGGATACGAATCAACTGCCCTGCCTGACATTTATTTATTTATTTTTATTTTATTTTCATCTTCGTTTTAGTATGGTGTCAGATAGACTCAAGTCTATTTCTTATTTCTTTTTTTTAATTCATTCATTTTTAGTGTATACACAGTACCTTATATTAGAACAGCTCTCCATTCCTACCAATCTTTAGTGTCTTTTCTCAAAATCAAGTGTCTATGAAGGCATAAATAGTTTACCTTCCTTGGCCTATTTGTCTATCCTTTGTGTATATCACAGTACCTCAATTACTGTGCTTTTATAACGCTGGATGGCTGATAGCGTACGTGACTTGTTCTTCAAAATTGTATTGATTATTCTTGCTTCTTTAATTTTTCACATCCTATTTTAAATTACATATTCAATTTTCATCAAAAAATCACTCTTGTGATTTGCATAAATGATAAAGATTGACAAGACAGAAATTAAAAAAAAGTTTTCCAATCAAAGTGTATAGTAAGTATTTTAATTTAAATAAATTTTCTTAATTTCTGTTCAATAATTATTTGTGTAATGTTGCCTATCTTTTTTATACCTTAGCATTTTATTTTTATCTTATGTCCATTTTATTTAAGTTTATTTTTGCCTTTTTATGAATTGCTATGCATATTTATACACATATCAAATTACATTGTTAGTTTTACTTATTATTTTTTGGCTTCTTTGGTGCCTAATTATGTTTATGGCAATTAATAATTTTTTTCTACCTATACAAATGAGAGAGAGAGGTAAAGATAGAAGTAAATTTGTTTTACTTATTTTATTGTATAGCACAGCATCTTCACAATAGTATTTAAAGGAAATGTTGATTACTAACTTCTCCCCAATACTGGAGAATTTTAAAAATATCTCCATTGTGTGTGCTATACCTTAATGTGCTATGTGTTTTATTTTTGGTTACCTCAAGCATCATTCCATGATTTTTGTGCTATTTTCTTATTATGAATATATACTGAATTATACACTTTTATCTGCATCAATGGAAAAGATTATTTGTTTTCCTATTTCATTTATTGACATCAGATGGATGTATTTATGAACACTAAATCAATATTTCTTCCTGGAAGAAGCAATAATTTATTGTAATATATTATTTTCTTTGTTAAATTAGTTCTGGATTAAATTTTCACACATATGAAAATTATAATTTTGAGATTTGATGTATTTTAATAAGTTTAGAATATTATTAGCCATAGTTCTACATATTAATGCTACTTCTTCCTTTTCTCTCACCTTACATTTTGGGTCAAAGTCATGTTATTTTTTAATATACTCCCCAAAACTTATATATGTTTTTTTCTTCCTTTCTTGTATCTTTTTCAGAGATTTGCAAGTTCAGTTTTAGATCATTGAATACAATGAATATTCTAATAAGACAAGTCACACAAATTTTGTGGCTTTCCAGAGCATATAAAAGTTATGTTTGTACCATACTGTAGTCTATTAAGTGTGCAATAGAATTTTTTTCTAAAAAATTATATTTAAAGCCTTCCTGAAAGGATTCACCATCTCAATGCTGTTAAGAACATTTGTAATTCATGGGAGGAGGTTAAAACAAGTTTAAAATAAAACCTCATGCATCTTAGAATGGGTACAGGCGATTGCACTAATGTTCACAGCTATGATTTAACAATAAAAAAAGAAAAAAATGCAAAAAAAGAAAATGATAACAACATCTGAGCTTTAAATGAGTCATAATCCTTTGCTGGCGGAGGGTCTTGACTTAGTGCTAATGGTAGCTGACTGATCAGGGTGATGTTTGTTGAAGCTGAATTGTCTGGAGTAGTTAAAAAAAAAAAAGACAATAGGGTTTGCCACATGGATTGACTTCTCATTTCATTAGATTTCTGTGTAGCATGTGATACTGTTTGATACTGTTTTACTCACAGAAGTTCTTCCAAATTAGAGTCAACCCTCACAAACTTTGATGCTGCTTTATCAACTAAGTGTATGCAATATTCTAAGTTCTTTGTTGTCATTTCAACAATATACAGCGTCTCGTATGGAGTAGATTTCATCTCCATAAATCACTTACTTGGTTCATTTATAAGAAAGAACTCTTCATCTGTTTAAATATTATCATGAGAATACAGCAATTCACATATCTTTGGACTCCATTTATATTTCTAGTTTTCTTCCAGTTTCTACCACATCTGTAATGACTTCCTGCACCGAAGTATTGAACTACTCACACTCATCCATGAGAGTGGGAATAAACTTTAAACTTCTGTTAATGGTTGTATTTTGATCTTCTTCCATGAATCGCAAGTGTTCTTAATAAACTCAAGGATGATGAATTCCTTCTAGGAGGTTTTTAACTTACATTGCCTAGATCCATAAGAGGAATCACTATCTATAGCAGCTATATCCTTATAAAATATATTTCTTAAATAAATACAGAAATAAGACCTGCAATTCAAAATGACTCCCTGATCCATGGGCTGTAGAATGGATATGTTAGCAGACATGAAAACAACACTAGTCTCCTTATAACTTGTCCATCAGAGCTATTGGATGACCAGGTGCATTGTCAATGAATAGTAACACTTTGAAAGGAATCTTTTCTCTTTTTTCTTTTCCTGAGCAGAAGTTCTCAACAGTGGGCTTAAAATATTCAGCTTAAACTATCCTATAAACAAATGTGCTGTCATCCAGCATTGTTGTTCCATTATAGATCACAGGCAGAGTAGAGTTAGTACAATTCTTAGGGGTATTAGAATTTTTGAAATGTTTAATGAGCATTGTCTTCAATTTAAGGTCACCAGCTACAGTGGGCCCTAACAAGAGAGTGAGCCTGTCCATTGAAACTTTAAAGCCAGGAGTTGACTTTCTTCTGAAGCTATGAAAATCCTAGATGTCGTCTTCTTCCAACATAAGGCTCTTTCATTGACACTGAAAATCTATTGTTTAGTGTAGTCACTTTCATCAATTATTTTAACTAAATACCCTGAATACTGCATTGCTTCTTCTACAAGCACTAGCTGTTTAACCTTGTGCTTTTATGTTACAGATACTACAGCTTCTTTTCTTGAATATCCTGAATCAGTGTTTGCTAGCTTCAGCTTTTCTTCTGAAGTTTTCTTGCCTCTCTCAGCCTTCAATAGAATTAGGGTCTTGCTCTGGACGAGGAATTCGTTTAGGGGAATGTTGTGACTAATTTGTTCTTCTATCCAGACAATTGGAACTTTCTCCATATCAGCAATAAGCCTACTTATTTTCTTACCATTTGTGCGCTCACTGAAGTAGCACTTTTAATTTCCTTCAACTACTTTTCCTTTGCATTCACAACTTGACTAACTGCTTGACACAAGAGGCCTAGCTTCTGGCCTATGCTGGCTTTTAACATCCTTTTCTCATGAAGCTTAATCATTTCTAACCTTTCATTCATAATGAGAGATGTACAACTCATTTTTTTTTTTTCACTTGTACTCTTAAAGAGCATTGTAGTGCTGTTAATTGGCCTACTTCTAATCTTGTTGTGTCTCAGGAACTAAACAGGCCTAATGAGAGGGAGAGATACAGGCAACAGTGTGTTGATGGAGCAATCAGAACAACAGTTATTAATGCAGTTCACTGTCTTAGATGGGCATGGTTCGTGGTGACCTGCATAATTACATTAGTAACGTTAAAGATTACTGATCACAGACCACCACAACAGATACAATAATAATGAAAGCATCTAACTTATTGTGAGAATTACCAAAATGCGACACAGAGACACAAAATGAGCACAATGTTGAGAGAACAATGCTGACAGACTTGCTTGACACAGTGTTGCCCCAAACCTAAAATTTGTAAAAATGAACTATCTGTGAAATACAACAACAAAAAAACATAATAAAATCAAGTATTTCTGTAGTTCTACTTGGTAAATATTTTCTTCTGACCCACCATATTAATTTTCATTTTAGCTGTATCTCCTTTTCAGTTAAACCCATACGTCAATTTTAGAATTTTGCTAGTTTATTGTTTATTTCTAGAATGATAATTGTTTATTTACCTTTATTTCATTTACTATGTATTTTCATTGTTTTGATTATCATATATTATATATTTGGAGTTTGCCTAATTATATCTGTTTTAATCTTTTAAAACACAAATAATCTATATGCTCTATATGACTATTAGAATTTGTGTGTGTGCATATGTGTGTGTGTGTGCCTATTACTGGAGACTTTTATCTATATAAAGAACCCAATTATAAAGGGACAAAGGATCTGAAAGGACATAACTCCAAAGAAAGTAAGTATGTGGATAATAAGTACATGGAAAGGTGACCAATATTATTAATTATCAAATATCACCTCACAAACACTAAGATGGCTACAATCTAATAACATCTAGTGTTGTTGAGAATATGGAGAAGTCCTAACACTCATTCATGCTGTTGTGAATGTAAAAGGTTACAGCTATTTTGGAGGCAGATGGAAACAGTTTCCAAGTTCTTCAAATAACTTACCATAAATAGATTTATTATAAATATATTTAGCATATAAACCAGTAATTCCACTCCTAAGAGAAAACACAAAAACTCCACTCCTAACAGAAAACACAAAAACTCATAGATGAATGTTTCTAGGAATATTGTTCATAAGGGTTAAAATGTGAAAACACTTTGAATGCCCACCAGTGGATGAATAAGCATTCCAAATGTGATATATCCACAAATATAATATTTATTCAGCCATAAAATGAATAAAATATTGATAAATGCTGCAACAGGAATGAAACTCACAAGTGATTTTCTAAGTGAAAGAAGCCAATAACAAAACCTGGCCTACTATATTATTTTATTCATAATGAAAGTCCCCAAGGGCAATTTATTGAGATAGAAATTAAATTACAGGCTGCTTAAGACTAGAGGTGGGAATAACACAGTAATAGCTAAGGGGTACAGAATTTCTTTGCGGGACAAAAATATTCCATAATTGACTGAAGTTATGGCTGGTTATACATGTTGTGAATAAAAATCGAGATTTCTGGGACTATGTCAGATGGGACGAAGTGAGAATATCTAGGGTATTATCAGAAAAATATTTGTACTTGTATTGGTATTCTTGTGTGATCTTCATTCCATGGTCTGCCACTCAATAATCCGCTGCTGAAAATTTGGGAACCACTGAGCTAAATACTTACCATGACTCTCATCGGGGGACCTGTTCAATTTTTAGGCAACGTGCTTGAAAGGGAAAACAATTCTAAGTCATGTTTTATAGAAAGTGTTGTAGCTTATAACAAGCATGTCTTTGGAAGTGTGGAGCAAACTCAAAAGATGACATAGATTATACTAGATTTTTTTTCCTTGGCATAGAAACAAATGGTAGATGCACTAAATAAATATAGATACATAGAAATAATCTGTAGATAAATAATCAGTAAATAAAAATACATTTCTTTTGGACTTTTGGTAATCTTTTTGGGTACCTGAGAGACAAATACATTTCTTCTGGACTTCTTGGTAATCTTTTGTGTAGAAAATTGGTCAAAGGTCAAAGTAATTTTGATTGGGAATTTCCCTGGGGTCTTCATAAAACTATTTGCCAAAAAAAAAGAAAACAAAAACAAAAAAAAACTGTTTGCCAATTTTTAGAAACCACATTAGCTACTGAGTTAAACAATTTCCTACAGTGAATACAACTTCGTCTGTATCAGTTATTTCTTTCCTGTACACTAATTTTTCTGTGTTCAACAGAAAAGAATAATTTTAAAATTTTCAGCAGCATCCAAAAAGAGAAAGCTATGTATTTCGTTTTATTTACCATAGTGGATATTCAAATTCAATGTTTTAAAAACTGAAGGAAGTAACAAGTCATTATTGTGATGAGCAAAGGCAATGACTTCCAGAATACCTGAGGTATTGCCGCACCCTCGGCATCAAGCCGCAGCGAGGTGGCGCTGTCCGCGTTGTAAAACGCATGGGTAGGTGGTCTGTGCTCCCCGGAGCGAAGCCCCCAGCACCCCTGGTATGCGACAGCAGCGCAGAAGTTGCCTAGCATACTTTTTGTTGAACGTAATGACTCACGAGGTGCGGCATAAAAGCCTAAGAAACCTTTGCTCTGAAACCTGTTTGTTGAGTTGAATGCCTGCTTGTCTTGAGAAACTAAGAATAAACATAATGACTTACTGATCCATAATTAAACAGAGAAAGAATGCCTGAAGAGACGCAATGTCTCCAGGGGAACGGTGCAATAGCACGTTCCTATCATCAAATGTCAGTGAATTGAGACAGTGCATTGAGACAATGCAGGCACAGCAAACAAGATGTTCCAACATGACATACACTATCACCACCTGCAGTAAAACTTTACTTAGAAAAACATCTTGCTTCACTAATTTTCATATGTAATACAAATCAATAGAGTAGTTTAATATTTAACAAACAATTAATTATGAATCAAAGTATAGTTACTGATAAGAGTAAAAATATATAGAAAATATGTATAGAAGTAGTCAAGCATTATACGTAAAAGAATATGTTCAGCTATTTTTAAAAAAGATTATAAGAAACTGAGAACAATTACAGAGCTAAGAGAAGTCACAAGCCTTGACATTCCTAGATAAGAGAAAGTAAGCAGGTGTTACTGATAAATCACCTCCCTCCGGAGAGCAAAAACCTTGAGAACATGTAATGCATGATAAACCACATATGCAGACACAAAGATAATTTACAAGCATAAGCAAAATAACGATTGCATTGTTTGAACCTTGGGAAGAAAATGTATAAATACCAACTTCTGAACTCAATAAAATTTACAGCTGCATGCTTCACCAAGTGCTGTGTGCAGTCTGTCATTTTTTCCTGCGTCGACCTCTCAACCAACCTGTACCGTTCACCCTGAGCACCCTCGGACTGAGGCCCATCGACCGGCGGTCCGCGGCAAGGTATGTTTGCATGTGCATGTGTGTGCATGCACATGCCCACAGCTATCATCTGCTCAAAATAAATTTAATAGATTTAGCTTTGCTTTTGCCAATGTAGGGAAGTATCATGGATATATATCTTGAAGATATTAATCATTTATGCTACCAAACACGTGTATACTGACTTATGACATAAAGATTCACTCTGGCTTGCATGCCTTTCCATACTGTTAAAAAACCTTGTGGAGCTGAATGTTCACAGAGCTGTGATAAATCATTTGGCTACATTGCTAAGAGGAACAGACAGTGATATAAATATCCTTTACACATACAGCACAACCTCAGGGTTTTTTCTCCCAATAAATAAGATTTAAACAGATATTTTTACAACATAAAATTTTGATTTTTCACTCAAAATCATATTTTCAGGTTTTCTCTATTAAGAAGACTGTGCAAGTAGAGGAAATTAGTCACTCACATTACTTGGAACATTTTGCCTAAGATGGTGCTTCAAGCTAATATCTAGTTATGGGAGCAGCCTCCTGTCAATGCTGTAATGATTTACAATGAGGGAGAAAGTTTTCCAGGCACTATAGAGTTTATTAATAACTTCTAAAGCCTAAAATTGAGAACTCAATCCAATTATTGTAATACAGAGTGAAAGTAAAATATACCTAGTGCAGAGCCATTCATGATGTTTTATTTATATCCTTGTGTTACATATCATAGCTCTTTGTGATAAATAATTACACTGTACCAGGAGCAATGCATACAAGATTCAATTAGTACTGGGACAAAGAAAAGGGTCTGCAAGTAGAACAAAATGAAAGGCAGTGTTCTTTGTATAAATATGTAACTAATATTTGCAATGCTTCCCTTGGAACACTGAAAATTGTTACATTTTGAAAATTAAACCTGAAGCTACACCTGAAATATACTAGACTCTTGCTGGTGAAACGTGTGTTCCAGATAACTACATTCCCACCTGAGAGTTAGAAAATACGGTTTTTATAGTGCTCAAAAGGTATAAAAGTGTTAACATGACTAATATATGAATAATTGATATACTGTCCAAGATGGAATATTAAAATTAAGTTGAAAATTCTTTTTTGTATTGCAAGCCATTGAAAAGATAATGTATTCATAAATGCCCACATAAAAGAACCTGAGAGCTAGTTAGAAATGAAGAAAATAAAAATAGAAATATTTCTAAAAAATACTAGACAATATTAAAAGTAAAGGACAGCACCATGCACAATGCTCCCCTTGGGCTGAAGTTAATCCATACATAGGAAAATCGAGGCACTGATCTGAGATATATGGCCCAGGTTCCAAGACTCATATCTCACTGCCTGACTTTGTTCATAGCTAAAAAGGCTATATTTGCAATGTAGTTACTTAGAATAGCTATTCTCTCCTGTTGGGACCACAGCCTGGGTAGAAGAGCTGCTTGTTCATAATTTTAAAGAGGGGGGGTCAATATCATGTCACTTACACATAATAGGGATCTTATCCCTTAAAACAATGAACAGTGAACTTAGGAAGCTCAAGTCAAACTGAGGCAGGTGAAGTTTGCAAGATCAAGCAAAAGACATCTTTTGTATAAGATGGCATTAAAATCAAGTATTACAAAACACTTGAAGAAAGTCAACATAACTAGAGAGAGATAAAACATTCAATAAACCCTGAAACATAGAGTGAATAGAGATAATAAAACACTATGAAAAGATTATAACATAATTTTATTATTATCAAATAAGATTGTTGGTTATAACTGCTATGGTTTCAATGTTTATATTCAATACATTTATATTGAAATGTAATTCCCAATGCAATAGCATTAAGAAGTGGGAACTTAAAACAAGTGATTAGGCTGAGAGGATTAGTGTTTTATAAATGGGCTGAGCAAGTGAGTTTGTCTCTTCCAACTTTCCTACCATGAGAGGACACAGAATTCATTCCCATAGGGTAATACAGAAAAAAATTGCTACCTTCAAAGCAGAGAGCAGTCCTCACATGACAACACATCTGCCAGTGTCTTGATCTTGTATTTTTCATCTTCCAGAATGGCAAGAAAGAAATTTCCATTATTTATAAATTACCTAGTGAGTGGTGCTGAGTTATACCAGAATGAAAGGACGAAAACAACAAACATTAAACAAATATTTGAAAAGACCAAAAGTTTCTGTTAATCATGAGTTTGAAAATTGAAGATAAAATTACACTTATTGATAAATTTACATATAATGAACTGTAAAAATTTTAATTTTCCATAGAAACCAAACTAATATATAAAGGAAAGTGTGGGAATTTAGGAGAACTTAAGCTTAAATATATAAATTTAGCACATTCTAAGAGTATACCAAAAGGAGAGAGTGTAGGAAGTACTTAGAAGAATATATGTGAAAAAATTATTGAGTTATGTAATTGAAATTAAAAATATTCAATTGAATAATGTAATTAAAATAAAAAATTGAAAAAAAAATGAGTTATGTAATTGAAAATTGTAAGACAATAGAAAGAACTTGGAAATGACATTGTAAATCTTCTTAATGCCACAAACAGATTTACAAATCAAAGAAAAAGAAATCAAACTTTATAGAGGAAAATCCTTGTAATTTCTGGAAATAAAATTCCACCTTTATATATTTATGAGTGTACACATAGTCTGTTAAGTATCTAGTTGGATGAACGACAAAAGGTAAAATAAATGGATGGATTAATAGAAAGATACATCCACACAGAGAGAAAAATGGATACATACATTTCTATATCACCTTTGTTGTACAAAGGAAAGGAGGAGCAAAAACAAACATTCTAAAACAGAAAATATCATATTAGATCATTATATAATTTTTACTTTTAGAGGAATATATTTGTCTAAATTGAGTCATAGAGTCAAAGTCTTTTATCTTATTTATCAGTAACTCTGGATGAGTTAAGCATGAACAATCCACCCCCAAAAAAGCTATCTCTGTTGAAATATTTCTAGTTTCTTCTCTTTTCATTTTCTATCATCTGTTTTGTCATTATTTTATATTGTCAGTTACTTATTAATCATTTCATGACTCTAAATTAAGACAGAGACTCTGGAACACACTAGTATATTGTTATTTCTTTTTGTTGTTGCTATTATTGCTATATATATATATATATATTTGTTGTTGTTGTTGTTGTTGTTGTTGAGACAGAATGTCACCTGGTCACCCTCGGTAGATTGCCATGGTGTCATAGCCCACAGCAACCTCAGACTTGTGGGCTCAAGTGATCCTCTTGTGTCAACCTCCCAAGTAGCTGGGACTCCAGGTGCCCACCACAGCATCCAGATATTTTTTTTAGAGATGGGATATGCTCTGGTTCAGGTTGGTCTCAAACTCCTGAGCTCAAGCAATCCACACCTTGGCCTCTCAGAGTGCTAGGATTACATGCATGAGCCACTGCACCTGGATTATTGCCTTAAATCTAATTTATATTAATTTTTGACAGTGATATTAAAGGAGATAGACCTGTCCAACCTTAAAACATTTTAAAAAGTAATAGACTCCAATTTATTTCATCCTTTTATCCCTATGTGCCTTTCTCTTTTATTTATATTTGTTTTAATTTTTTATTTCAGAAAGTGACAGGGGTACGAATGTTTTGGATACTTGCTTTATGTTTGTACAGTTTGAGTCAATGTTATAATTCTGTCCCCTAGATAGTGTGCATCATGTCTGTTAGGTGTGACTTTACCTCCTCCTTCCTACTCTTCTTTCCCCTACTTGATTTCCATTGAATTGTCCTGCTTATGTTTGCATGTGTGTTGATTATTTAGTTCCATTTTAAAAGTGAGCACGTGTGGTATTTGTTTTTCCATTCTTGTGATACTTCGCTTAGGAGGATGCTGTCTAAAACCATCCTTATATTTCCATTTGATCTTTGATAAAGCAGGCAATTATATACAATAGGGAAAAGAATCCTTATTCAAAAAATGGTGTGGGAAAAATAGATGGCCACATGTGGAAGATTGAAACAGGTTTCACACCTGTCATCAGTCACAAAATAATTCAAGATGGATGACAGATTTAAACCCAAGTCACAAAATTATAAGAATTCTAGAAGAGACTGGAAAAACTCTTATAGGTATCATTATAGGCAAAAAAATAATGAAAAAGAGCCAAAAGACAATCATAGGAACAACAAAAATAAATAAATGGGCCCTAACTAAGGTAAAAACCTTCTGCACAGCCAAAGAATCAATGGAGTGAATAGACAACCTACACAGGGGCAGAAAATAATTGCAAATTTTCTGTCTGGTAAAGGACTTTGTGCCTTTCAAAGTTTCAACAATTCCATGTTGTTTTTGTCCAGAGGCAATAGTTGTCTTAAATTTATGTTTCTGAAATGAGATTGAGGTTTTCAATATTCAGTATCTCAAAATTGTGGTAGAATTTCGTTTTGGTTATAGCAAGTCTAAACACACAGTCAAACTTGTCCTCCTAGTTTAGGAAAATGGGGGACAAAAAGACAAGTACTTCTCTGTCAGTTAAAAGTTTCGCTTGTCTGGTGCAGAAGTCTGGTGCAAACTGTACTACTTGAGGGTCCTATTGTCTTTCTTCTTATTGCTCGGTCTACCTTATGGCATTAATCTTATCTGAATAGTTAAAAAACAAAACCAAACAAATACAAATCAGTAACAAACAAGTAAGATTTCTGTGAAATCAGTACTCTAGCTAACACAAAAGTGGAAAAAAGAAGGACAAAAAGGGTAATTAACTTACCTTTAGGCAAGTCAGGTAGTTATTGAAGCCAGTACTTCTGCTTACATAGCAAATTTAGACCTATGCAATTAGTAAGTACAAGGGAAGATGAAATATTTATCACCTAGCCTAGTGGTCCATGAGACTATGAACCTGGGAAGAAAGCAGTTTTTAATAGGACAATTATTACTATTGCCACAGTTATCTGTTCTTAGTTTTTTAATATACTCTTGGCTGGAAAGTGACCAGACACTAAAAGCAAGGTAAACACAAAATGAGGTTTATTGAGGTAGAGAAAAATGAGTTTATAGAGCAAGAGCAAGATATCTTTGCCACAGATAATGAATGGGCCCCCTGCCCTAACAAGAGGCTGTGGGTGTGGTCCGGGGTCTTGTTTTATAGTGTCTGGATTGGGCCCTCTTTGTGTTTCATATGTCACTATAGAATCACTTCAATGGACAGGTAATGACATGATAATTTGCCTCTGGTTACCCTTGGTCACATTCCAAATCCTACTGTGCCTGAGCTGCCTGACCCGCAAGGCATTCTTCCTTCCCAGGTATGGCAGATGCTCAGAATAAGATCTAGAGTGCGGCAGCACCAAGATGGAGTGCCTACCCTCATCTCCCTCCCAGGTGGGCTTGAGGCGGCTTGAGGCTGCACCAACACAGAACACCTACCTTTGTCCTTTGTCCCTAGGAGAGATAGAATGTCTTACTATCTACCTAATATTGTCCTGTTCTTTATTCTAGAGGCCCAAATTGTTGGGTGGGGACATTTACTAATCTGGCTGCTTTCTGTTGAGTGGAGGTGATGATTCCTATCAGGGTAGACTCTTTCAGGTTATCTGGGGGTCTTTCCAGGGGATTTCAGTATATGACCTTGGTAGATCGTTATACTTGCCAGTGTAAGGAGGTAGGCACTGGAATTGGCATAGAAGGATTTGTAGATCAATAAGCTCTAGACAGGATAAAATAAATTTATATGAAAATACATGAGGATGAGTCCCACTATTTGAATTCCCATGATGCAGAGTAACAGGGTTACTAAAGGAATTAGCAAGGACATTCATGAGGGCCTAGAGGTTCACCTTGTACCTGGAGATTGAAAGCAGACTCTAAGATGTCATTAATGTTGCCTTGAACCTGTCCAGACTTGTTAACAAAAAAAGAGAAACTGTTCTTTTAAGAACAAGCTGGTTTCCCCTTCTGCAGCCTATTTTGCAAGGTGATCCATGCCAGCAAATCCAGCTGGTCCTGTAGGAAGACAAGTGTATGTGTGGTTTAAAAGTGTTTAAAGTATTTATCTGAAGGGTCCAAGGCAGTAGAAGGCCACTTGAATAGGTACCAAAGATCCTCCAAGGGTATTATGTGAGTATTTGCCACTGATGGTGGAGTCTTTGGGGCTGGGCTGGATGATTTTTATTTTGGTCCTTCCCTGTTTCACCTGAGACTGATGGATCCAAGCAGGTATCCTTGTGATATTAACAGTTGTTGAGGTAAAAAATAAGACTGGATAAGGAACTTTCCACACTGGGGTTAACTACTACAAGAGGGACACATTCCTTCAATATTTAATGAATACTAAGTTAACCAAATAAAAGAGAGAATTGAGGGAAGAATGATCTCTAGGCAACAGATTGAGTTCTTGTAATGTTTGCAAGAACTGACCTCCTTGAAGGGTGTGTTGGTGGTCAGTCATTTCCTGAAAATCAAAATTCAAAGTGATCAGAGAAAAAGTTTAGCTTATTCAAAAGCATTTCAAAAGCACTCAAAGGAAAGGAGTTTTTAGCTACAATGTGTAAACATAAAAGAGTGATTGGAAGAAGTTGCAACCAAATGAGTCTAGTCCTTTGTGGAGGGTGAGCTTGGGGTTTTGTTAACTCTCTCCACCTGGCCTAATGACTGAAGCTTCTAGGTACAATGTAGGTAGTAAGATATTTGCAGGGCACTGGAGAGTCCTTATACCATCTGAAGAAAAGGTAGGACCATTGTCACTCTGTAAGGACCAAGGACGGCCAAAATGAGGTATGATATTCTCTGTCTTTGGAAAACTTCAGTGGCCTTTTCTGTCTTGCAAGGGAAAACTTCAATCCAACAAGTAAAAGTGTTAATAAATACTAATAAGTACTTGAAGCCTGGGGTATTGATCAATCTCTTTCCAAGAATAGCCCCACTTGAGGGTTTGAATCAGCCCCATCCCCTAGTAGCCTGGGTCAGCCTGACAGGCTACGCCTTGCTCATATCTAGCTAATTGCCTAACACAGGGGTTAGTCCCCCTTTTTTCATGCTGGAGAGGCAAGTTTAGCCATCAGAGTTCTTTGAGGATTATTGGTTTGGCAGAGAGTACAAAATAAGCAGACCTATTTAATAGTGGAGATCTGTAAAAGTTGGGTTGGTAGGGAAGAAAAGTTTCTCCCAGGACATGGTTATGCGTCTTTGAGCCCATGTGGGTAGCATTATGGGTGACTTCTACCAAGGTTTTCCCTCTTTAGCCAGTAATAGAGAGATTTCCTTTAACTAAAAATCCAGAGGGACTCAAACAGTATCACTGAGTCAACCTGTTGGATATTTCTGAGGTAAAATAGGCTGGAATAGTGAGTGTGGGACTGGGGCTCCAACCAGGCTAGGAGATACTTTACCCAGTTTGGCAGCCTTATCTGCAGGCCTGATTTCACTGAGCTATTAGATCATCTCTCTTTTGACATCCCTTACAATGGATGATGGCCACCTCAGCTGGTTCCAGAATGGCTTCTAAAACCAAATAAAGCTGTTGTCCACACTTAGTTGGCATTTCTTGAGTGGCAAGGAATTCTCACTCTCTTCAAATAGATGCATGGGCATATAACACCAGGTGACCATATTTAGAATATGTATAGGTGGTCACTCTTGTCTTTTTTTTTGGCCCCAGAGCCAATGCACCAAGACTATGAAGTTTTGGCTGGGCCCCTGGGTTATGATGGAGACCTCAGAATAGTTGACTGCTTTTTGTCTGGCAGCTTTGAGGTGAACACACACTAGAAAATATTCTCCCTCCCACTTTTCTTTTAAGGAATTATCTCACCGTGGGTCAGTCCCAGGCACTGCTGTTTCATCCACTGGATATCTAGGATTTGAAAAGTGTAATCCAGTGGCAAATTTTTGAGCCTTGGGTACCACTACATTTCTCAAAATATTTACAGTCTGTCTTGGAATAACTTGTACATCTCTCTAAGTCAAGTCATAATGATAGACATAAATGATGGAATGTGTCTCCATACTTATCAAGATGATTTGTATAGCACCCCAGATCCTGTTTTATTTTATTTAACTCTACTAAATTAAAGGACTTAAGGACCACGGTTGATCTGAACTCTCCTGCTGCTTCCACCAAGGTTGGGAGATGAGCTGACTTTGCCCCTATGGAGTAGAGACGTCTCCACATTCTTTTTTTTTTTTTTCAGGGCAGCACAGAAGCAATGGGAACCTGAAGAGGGTCTCTTAACACCACAGTCTTACATGGCTTGAACACCCCTTATGCCACTAAGTATTTTCCCATAAAAAAGAAAAAGACTGTATGTATGGTATTTTGGCCCATCTTCCTTCCCTTTTGCAAAAGGGTCCATTTGAAAGGTAGCAGAGTGCTTTAGAGTCCCATGTGGCAACTATGATTTTCCACTTGTAGTTTGGCCAGGAGGCTGTGCAGAAGAGGCTTCCACATTTTTTCTTCATACTGTCTGTATCAAACTTGTCTCCATTTGAGAGAATGCACTCCAAAGGGGTGTTAGGAGGGATTTGTGATCCCTATGCACCTATCTAGAAAACAATGAGTGGGTGGGGAAGAGGTAAAAAGGAAACACTTCGCTGGCTTGAGTCTGTTAGAGTTGGGTGTCCCCAAATAATGACTCAGGCCATCTGGCTGGTGAATAAACAAAAAAGGGAAAGGGGAGAGGCTATACCCACTGAGCTCTGTTAAATCTGGTCTTTTTAGTTAATGATCAGGGCCATTCTGTGGAAGTACCAGTCCAGACATCTGCTTTCCAATGCACTGGAAAAGTGCACAAACCCTCAAAACTAAAAGCCTCTGTTTTTTTAAGTACCAGGACAATGTTATCTGTTGGTAAAACAGACTGCTCCTTTATAAAATACTAGAGACAACGAATGGGTGGCCAGGCACTAGAAGAAAGGTGCTTCTTAAGACTGAGCAAAAGAAGCAGCTTGAAGGCAAAAAAGAAGTGTCCCATAAAATCAGAAGGTTGTGGTTCGTAGTTCCTGGTTCCTTGAATCCAGCTGACCTTGTTTGACTACTCCTAGCTAGAAAGTTCAACAGAGAGACGATGGTAATCAAGAGCAAAAGTGAGTGGAAACTGAAAACTGGAGTCACACAGGCAGTGTGGATAGAAAGCAAAAGTAACCTAGTTGACTTGAAGGGTAAGAGAGATTTTATTTAGAAAGAACAAAAAGAAAGTTTAGAGCACTTCCCAAGAGAGTTGGAAGTGCTTTCTCACAAAGGAGAGAAGGCGAGAGACAGAAACACGTAAGTCTGCTGCAGTGTAAATACTCTGGGTTTGAAGTTGGTTGCAAGGCTTTCCTTGGCTTCTCTACCCTCCAGGCAGTATTGCTCTTTCCTATTGGTCATTGATTGCCTCTTTCTATTGGTCACTGGTTACTTAGATTACATCATAACCACAGTCTTAAGGGCCCGGACTTCGTGGTTTAGCAGGCCTTGTTTTTCTCCCATGCCCCCTTAAAGTCCCCTTCTTAGAGTCCCTTCTCAGTAGGATGCATTGTTTCACCTTAGCATAGGAAGAGGCCAGAAGCACACCATCAGATTGTAAAGAAAAGTGCATTGTCAAAACCAACACGAAGCCCAGAAACACAGAGTCACATTGCAGAGCCTCTTTGCTAAAGTGAAACAAAATGAAAGACTGTGAGACCCCAAACTCCTTATCATACACCGGGAACTCAACTGAGAAATGGCGAGAGTGAAAAAAGTGAAAGCGAGCACTAGCCGCCCTCAAACACTGGCTGCAAGGCAGGAAGGTCCCTAACAAGAGTGTTTTGGTGGGGAAAAGGCAAGCTGGCTTACCTAGACAGAATGATGTGAGTCCCAGAAACGAGATGTTGGGTGGCAGTTGTATGTTCTCCCTTCTTGGTGTGCTCTTTTGTTTTTTTTTGTTTTTTTTGTTGGTTCTTTTTTTTTTTTTCTTTTTTTTTTTTTTTTATTGTTGGGGATTCATTGAGGGTACAATAAGCCAGTTACACTGATTGCAATTGTTAGGTAAAGTCCCTCTTGCAATCATGTCTTGCCCCCATAAAGTGTGACACTTGGTGTGCTCTTGAGTTGAAGAATAACCAGATACGCTGAAAGTAAGGTAAACATGAAACAAGGTGTTTTTTTTTTTGTTTGTTTGTTTGTTTTGAGACAGTCTTACTATGTCACCCTCAGTAGAGTACAGTGGCGTCACAGTTCATAGCAACCTCAAACTCTTGGGCTTAAACGATTCTCTTGCCTTAGCCTCCCAAGTATCTGGGACTACAGGCGCCCACCACAGCATCCAGCTATTTTTTGGTGCAGTTGTCATTGTTGTTTAGCAGGCTCAGACTGGGTTTGAACTCGCCAGTCGGGGTGTATGTGGTTGGCACCCTAAGCACTGTGCTACAGGTGCCAAGCCCGGAAACAAGATTTATTAAGAGCAAGACAGGATTATAGAGCATGGCAAAAGATCAAAATACATTTGCCACAGATGACGAACGGGATCCCTGTTGTAAAAAAACAGCATTGATAATGGTCTGGGCCCTATTTCATTCTGTCTAAATTGGGCCCTCCATCCTGTCTAATTGGGTTCAGACGTCACAATGGAGCCATTTTGATGGACACTTAATGACATGATAAGAGCCTTAGGCTGTTGTATGTGGTAGGATCAAAACAGACAAAACAGAGTGCCTGCCCTTGTCCTTCCCAGGTGGAACAGTTGCTTGACAGTTGAGGCAGGGATATCGGAATTTCAGGTTCTTGGTCTTGGTGATTTGAAGAATAAATCCACGGACCACAGAATTTATTTGCAGAAAAGAATACGAAAACACTAAAGCTGCCGGAGAGAAAACCCAAGTCCGAGAGAAAAGCTTTCTTTGTCTCTCTCCATCTAGAGCGGTATATATAGGTTCACGGGTTCCTTGGCCAGGAAATGAATGGACACAGTCTTCTGCTGGGGCATCGCGAAGGAATGTATCAATGAATGGACACATTCCATTCACTGAATTGAGGCCTAGGAAACTTACATGAAATTGACCTAGGCATAGGAAATGCGGGTTCCGTTTTAAGTCTCAAGAGTAAAGGGAAGGAGACGCCCAGGCGCCGGTGTCTCCCCAACAGTTGTTCCGCTCCTTTGACTATTGGAGCCTCTGGTGGGGGTGGGAGTGAGAGCCCCCCCTTGCCCACCCTCCAGCTCGCTAGTTCCTCTGCGGCTGCCGCTGCACCAAAACTGCCAAGGCGGAGGCGGCAGGTCCTCTAGCTCAGCTCTGCTGAGCTGGCTGGAGAGCCACCCCGCCACCTGTCCTGTATCAGCAGCACCAAGGCAGAGTTGCCCACATTTGTCCTTTGTCCCTAGGAAAGCCGGAAACTCTCACTATCTATATAATTACACAGAATCTCTGATTCTATTTTGGGTTTGGGGGTGCGGGGGTGTTGCAGGATTTTATTTTTGTTTAATATGAATGTAAATTTAACAAGACATATGTGGTTGATAAATCTAAAAAGTCTAAAACTGACACTCCCCATCAAAAACAAACGACCAAAAAAAGAACATACAAAAAACAAACAAATTAAAAAAAAAAGACAGTTTCTTATTCTTTTTACTTGGCTTTGAACAATATAATGATGTTCTGAGATTTCTAAGTTTAGAAGAAATGACCATTTCCACATTCTAAGTTAAGAACTCCAAACTTCTTACTAGAAAGAATGCACAATGAAGAATAGTAAGGCTCCTGATGTGCGAGTGGAAAAGTTTTGGGATGTTTTAGCCCCAGCCATCACGTGAGTGGAATTGCTTGAGAGACATCAAATGAACCAAACACACTAACTCTATAGGTGTCGCTCACTCAACCGAGATAATCCAGAAAAATAACGTATGTGCAATTGTTGTTTTGAACAGTAAGTTTTCAGGAGATGTTTTGTGCAACAATATGCACCAATAGATAAATAAAACAATACATGGTTATATATATGCATAAAGAAAAAATAAGAAATATATAGAGAATGTTTAAATTCGGCTTATGCTTTAATGATAATAGAGTCCTGAAATCGTGTGATAGCACATTAATATACTTTGTAGACTATTCTCTCAGCAAATAAAACAAATGACTGTGATTTGTCATTTCATTGACACAGGTGTCTCATCCCAGAAAAGAGAAAATAGTCTCTTTACATTTCTACAGAGATAATTGGTGTAGCCTTGTCAGTTAAGGTCAACTCATTATTGTAAAAATAAAGATTAAATGGAATAATTTAGAACAGCAACTTAAAGATGAGAATCACCGGTTTATAAAGACAAACTTAAAGGGCAAATTTTTTAAGTTTTCTTACAAAACTCTAAGTAGCTGAAGTGTAGGTTATTAATAGGATAGATTTAGAAGAAGATACTGGCCTTAAAAGCAACTTAGATATTTTTCCATGGCCCAGAAAAGAATAAAAATTATAGTCATTCTAATTGTAATTGCAGAAGGAGAGTAAACTGGAAAATAAATCCATATTTAAAATGAGTGACTATTCTAATGATGACAAGTTATTGTCCATCTATGCAGGGAGGTATTCAATATAATCAACTATTGACCAGGTAGCCAGTTGCCTCCCCTTAGGAAAGGTTATATCAGAAATTCATCATTAGATTTTTTTAGTACAGATAATGTGGGAATTCATAACTTTTCATTTTTAAATCCAGACCATTAATTTATTTCTACTTTAAAGATGATTACCAAATTCAGCTGCATACATATATAGTGCTATGCTCAATTACTAAACCAGATTAAGGAATTTCTGCTTGTGAGCACTCTCATCCATACAGAAGCTTCAGTGCTTTCTTTAGTGTTTAAATCACTTTTGTCTGATATATTTTTGAAAGGATTGTTTGGTAAGGAATAAGGAGTAGCAAAGGCCTTTATATAAAGATTTATGCGTATAATCATTTGTGAGTGTATTAATAAATTGGTTTTGTTTGAGTTTTGACACAGAATATTATTTAAGAGATGTATTTACACTAAACTTTAAGCTAAAACAAAACACTTTTATGTGTATATGATAGATCCCTCTTTTTTGTCCAGGAGCAATTTATTTATTTATTTATTTTACTGTCTTTACAAAACTTTTATTTATTTATTTTTATTAAATAACTGTGTACATTGATGCAATTATGGGGTTCAATGTACTCATTTGATATACAATGTGAAATGCTTACATCAAACCGATTAACTCATCCTTCACCTCACTTACTTATTTGTTGTGGTAAGACAACAAATACTCTTGTATACTCTTTTCTTAATAGTTTGAAATGTACCCTTGCATTAGGCACATTAGGTGAGGTTCCTCAAAATGCCCTCCCTCTTCCTAGCTCCCCCCTCCCCTTCCCCTTCCTCTCCCTTCTTTCTCGTCTTGCCTCCTATTTCCTGGACTATAGTTATGTTTTATCATTTGTATGAATGTGTAGGTGATTATATATTGATTTCATAGTGGTATTGAGTACTTTTAATACTTTTTTTACCCACTTTTGAGATACTTTACTAAGAAGAATATGTTCCTGCTCCATCCAGGTAAACATAAAAGATGTGAAGTCTACACTTTTTATAGCTGCATAGTATTCCATGATGTACATACACCACTTGGGCTGTTTCCATGCCTTGGCAATTATGAATTGGGTTGCAATAAACATTTTGGTGCAAATGTCTTTGTTGTAAAATGATTTTTCATTATCTGCGTAGATACCTAGTAGAGGAATTGCAAGATCGAACAGTAGATCTATTTTTAGTTCCTTGACTATGTTTATATTGGTAGTGATCTTGCTTTAAAATAGAAATACCCCACTTTTTTTTAAGACTCTCAAGAATAGGCTGAGATTTTAAGTCAGAACTAAACTATTGTTGTTGCCATTTAGCTCAATTTTGTCTTGAACATTAATCACAATAAACTGTGAAAATAAATTTGAAACTAAGGTTAGCTGAAGATGGTAAGTTTCATCTCTGATTTACAATTCCATGCTTATCAAATATGTCTATTGTTTTAAAACAAAACAAATATTATAATTCTGAATTTGTACACTAGATATATAAAATAGAATACCTGTTGGGAGATAATTCACTATGAATATCTCACATGTTGTGTCTGTCTACGTCCACTGAGCAAAGGCATTTGTAGCAAAAAAATAGGACGTTTTATGAAGAGACATTTTAGGATAGTGAAGTATAGAACATTGCCCTCATTAAAGATGTTTCAGGTTAATAGGTATAAAGGATAAAGGCCTATTCTTTCCTTTCAGGTAGATTTATTTACATTCTGTAGTAAAGAGAAAGCATCTCTCTCTTTCGAAAATGGAGGATGACCAGCAGTCCTATATAAGGTCAGAGGTCAGAGTTTCATATTTGAGTGGTTCCTCTCCTATTAGGTTGCTATTACATGCACTGGTGACATCTAGCCCTCATGATTATGTCCTGTAGGTGTTGAGTACAAGGAATGACACAAGATTCACAGTCTCTGATACAGAAATAATTCTTTCATATAGATTATAAGTAAGAGGTTCATATTAAGTGCTATTAAACACATACAGAGTATCCATAAAGTTCATGCACAATTTAAAATAGGCAAGTTTTTATATTTTTATATATGTATATATGTATATACACACACAAATATATGTATGTATATATATATTTATATATTCCATTAGGGGTGAAAAATGATAGCATTTCATCACATAAAACGTTCCAGTATAATTCAAGTAAACAAATAGAGGTAAATGATAAAAATCTTCACACACCTCTGCTGAAACAAATGCTTAAACTTTTGCTTGTTGATTGTTTTCTTACATATTGCTAAGTATTGTTTCCTTCGTGACAAGTAAAACATTTCTTTCCTGAATGAAAGAACATTTCTTGTAATTTTTTGAAATGTATAATGTTAAAATTTTTCATATTCTACAGTCATCTCTTACTTAACCTCTTTGTTTAGTCAAACTTCCTGTTTCTACCCATGTTTTCTCTTGAAAGTTGTCTAATTATTTAATTTTCCTAGATTCATTTAAATGTATTTAGCAAAAAATAAAATTTGTCCTTTTAAATTTTCTTTTTTTGGAAATTTTATATATTGTTTTTATTTCAAAATATTAAAGGTATACACATATTTTTATTACATGGATACATTGTATAATGCTTAAGTCAAGGCTTTTAGTGTGGCTGTCACCACAATTGTATTCATTGTACCCAATAGGTAAGTTTATATCCCTCTCCCTCTTCCCACTTTCCCCCTTTCTCAGTTTCCAATGTCCTTTATATCTCTTTGTGCCATTGTAGTCCCACTGTTTAGTTCTCAATTATTAATGAAAACATGAGGTATTTGTTTTTCTATTCCTGAGATATTTCTCTGAGGATAATGGTCTTCAGTTCCATTCAAGTTGCTGAAAAATACATTATTTTGTTCTCCTTTGTGGCTGAGTAATATTCCATGGTAATTATATACCAGATTTTTCTTTATTCACTCATCAGTTAATTTTGTATCTCTGCAATTGTGAATTGTATTGCAAAGGTCTTTTTGATAAAATGACATCTTTTCCTTTGGGTAAACACCTAGTACTGGAATTGCTGGATCAAATGGTAGGTCTACTTTTAGTTTTTGAGGAATTTCCATATTGTTTTGTATAGAGGTTGTAATAATTTGTAATCACATTAACAGTGTATAATAATTCCTTTCTCTTTGCATTCAGGCCAGCATCTAGTCTTTTTGTGACTTTTTGACAGGGATAAAGTGATGGTTCATGGTGATTTTAACTTGCATTTCCTCAATAATCAGTGACATTGAACACTTTTTTTTAATGTTTTTTACCCATTTGTCTATATTCTTGAAAAAAAATTTCTATTTGTGCTTTTGGCTCACTTTCTGATCATATAGTTCATGTCTTTCTTACTGATTTGTTCGAGTCTTTGTAGATTCTGGATATTAGCTCTTTGTCAGCTGTATTCTTTGCAAATATTTTCTGTAGGTTGTCTATTACCTGACTTCAAGTTATACTACAAGTCAACAGTACCAAAATAACATGGTATTCATATAAATGGAGAGACAGACTATAGAGCCCAGAAATAAAATCATATAACTATGAGCACCTGAGCTTCATTAAAGCAAACAACAACATGAGGCTAGGGAAAGGAAGACCTATTTAATAAATGAGGCTGGGAGAATTGGATAGTCACATGTAGAAGCATGAAATAGGACCCCCGTCTCTCAACATACACAAAGATTAATTTGAGATAGGTAAAAGACTTATGTGCAAGTTATGAAGTCATAAAAATTCTAGGAGAAAACGTAAGAAAAACTTGTAGAAATCTACCCAGGCAAAGAATTTGTGCTAAGGCCATGAAAGCAAATAAAGCGACAACAAAAATAAATGAACGGACCTTACTTAATTTGAAAAGCTTCTATACAGCAAAGGAAATCATGAATAGAGTAAATCCACCCATTACAGGGGTATAGTTTGATAATTCTTGGTAAGTGCATACATTTGTGTTGCCACCACCAAAATCAAGGTATGAAACATTTTCAGTACATCTCTGGCTAGTGAATCAGTTTATTCCACTGCCCCGTAGCACACAAAAATCCCTTATCTACTCTTTCATTATGGGTTTATCTTTCTGGATTTCATCAACATTCAATTTTTCTTTTTTTCAAATCTCTAGATATAAAATATTATTTCTCTTTTTATCAATTTGAGGATAATATGAGTATCTTTCCTGGCATCAATGTCTTGGATCTCCTGGCTAGAAAGCCCTTGTGTTTATACTTAGGTGCTCCGTTATTTAATATTTGATCAGCTGCTCTTGGTCCATTCTCAAAGTCATAATAATAGAAAAAGTATTCTGCAATTTAACTTTTCTAAGTTTTCAGTCTCCTTGGCAGTCTGCTTTATTCACAGAAGTGTTTTTCCAGGAGGTTCTTTTTGTTATATATCTATGTCTTAATGTTGCTTTTTTACAAGAGAAATGACCAGATAAGAATTGATTTAATTATATTAAAAATCATAAGTTTCTATTTTTTTATCATTTTTGAATTCTCACTAGTTTACTCAAATCACAGCTTTTGATGGATCTAATTACTTGCAAAATAGAACAAACTGATTTATGTTATCATTGATATATTATCTTTCTCATGTGATTGAGTGGATCCCATAGGTTGTCTATAAAACTAATACAGTGACTGGTAGGTATTGATCATCCAAAGCACAGGAGTTTTCCTCCTTGTATTTTACTCTGGGGTTATAGTAAGAATTGAGTTTATTAAGTTTATATTCTCTTAATGTACATTTTGCTGAATTTTTTGCTTCATTTTTGAGATGACATCTTCTTAAAGCTTATTTTCCAAAGTAGTGCAAATGAAGAAAATTGTTGAAAATTATATATGTTTTATAATAGTTTGGATAAGAGCAAAGAATATGAATACATTTTTACAAGAAATTGCTTTAATATATGTCACTACATCCAAGAAATGCCCAATATTTAGGGCTGGTGTGTATTGGTTTATTTTCTAAATTATATGTCACTCAAGTTAATTCTAATGAAGTTATTGAATGTATTTAATCATTTTCATAACTGGTTGATTTTATACTGACAGGAATTACAAACTGTGATAATCCAAACTATAATAAATATAAATTAAACATCAGCTGAAGCATCAATAATAATAAGGTATGTAATTCTCAAGCACACCAATGTCTAATTGTTTCTATAGTAATTATAACAGTGATCATGAAAATAGGGAAAGTATATGTGATGATTTTAGAATTAACCATGTGATTCAACATAGTTCTATTATTTATTTTTAGTATTTATCTTAAAGGTATTGTTGACTTATTCAAACTAGCAAAGTCATAATTAAAAGTCATAACTTTTTAATATTTTCTAATGATATTTATTCAATATTCTTAAAGACAAACCATAAATCAGTAGTTTTTGATTTAATTGTACTTTAGTATTGTCCTCTATTATTTTCTAGGTATAAACGGTTTTAGGGTAAATCTAGGCAAAAAGGAAGAATACACAAACAGAGCCTACGTCACTGCCGTATCAGAGTATTTTTGGTGTCAATAGAATTGTAAAATAGATATTTTCTAAGCAGAGGAAAGATCATTTTAGGATTTCTTTTTAATAAACTTATGCTTAAAGAGACTTCGTATATTAATCATAATTGGAACAATTAGAAAGCATGCTTTGATTTTCCGTGACCTTGCCTGTGACAATGTCCTGCCAAACACCATCAAGTCTCCTTTCTGAGCAAAAGTTGTACAGTAATGTCTCCTGTGGCCATGATGATAAATCTACAAGAGCAGCCTCATCTATTTCTGGGGCAGGAATTAACAGATGCATAAGCCAAATAGATTATCTTTCAAGTTTAAAGGCAAATAATGATATAATTATCAGTTCACTGGAGAAAAAAGTAAAATTTGACTTTGATAAAGAGACATTATCTCCATTAGGCAAACAGGTTGATCTTTATTTGCCTTCTTATTAATCAGTATTATCTGGAGATATATATATATATATATATATATATACACACACACACACATATGCACACATGTATGGGTGTGTGTGTATATGTATATATATATATATATATATATATCAACAATATTAAATATGACCAGATAGCAAGATTTATAAAATGAAGAATATCATCAAGACTAATCTTTTTTTTTTTTTTAGAGACAGACTCTCACTTTATCACCCTCAGTAGAGTGCTGTGGTGTCTCGGCTGACAGCAACCTCCAACTCCTGGGCTTAGGCGACACTTTTGCCTCAGCCTCCCAAGTAGCTGGGACCACAGGCGCCCACCACAACACCCGGCTATTTTTTGTTGCAGTTTGGCCGGGCCAGCTTTGAACCTGCCACCCTTGGTATATGGGGCTGGCGCCCTACTCACTGAGCCACAGGTGCCATCCCAAAACTAATCTTTTAATAAATCAGTTTACTAACTTAGTTGTGCAAAAACCATCTCCAATTCAGTTTCTGTTCATAGCTAGTTTACTAAAATTTGTTTTTGTAAAATAATATTTTTTACAATTAAAGTGTGTTCAATATTGATGTTATTTATAAGAATGAACACTATAAATAGAAATAGAAATGTATTCAGAAAAGTTGTCACTGCGTGCTGAATCAAATTTTTGTCCTTTTGAAATATACTTCTGAAATATCCATGGTGTCGAACTGGGGAATAGGAGGCTTTCTGACCTTCTTGAAGCCTTGTACATAGAATAACATTTTGAAAAATTGTAAGCTTTTAAAAAAAGGGTTGTACATGTATAATATAAGCCAAATTCTCTTATTTTAATCTCAGTACAATTCTGTGAGATATATATTATCATGTGTATGTTTACATAATATAAGAGAGCACAGCAAAAATAAGAAATAGTTTGTAAGATTACTAATAATTAGTAGTATTTAAAAGTGGAATTAGGTCTATCTAATTGCAAAACCCGAGCTCTACACCTGAAAATAGTAGTAAAATTTGATCTTTTTAAAGAAAAATACACTGGGATGCAAGACATTTTAAGAGATTCTCAATTTTTTATTCCTTTAAGTAGTAGAGTATCTGTCAAAAATGAAAATTTTCTCATTCTGTCTATTCTAGCCTCGTTTTTATGATCTCACTTAGCATTTTCTTAAAGAATTTCTAAAGGGAGAGAGAGTACAACCAAAAGCCTGGATTCACAGTAGTATTCACATTTTCATCCATTACTAAACTAAGTAATTTTAGTAATGTATTATATAAGATGGTGACAAGATCAACATTAAAAGCAAAATGTTAGTCACATCTTATTGAGTATTGTATAATTGCAGGTAGCTAAATATTCTAATTTAAGTCTGTTATTTTTATTTTTGCCATTCCTAATGTTTTTCCCTTTTGTTTTCATGATGTTTTTTAAAAGTGGTAGTAACTCCATTTATTTTCATAATGGCAAATTCCATTGTAGAAATTCATCTTCTTAGATATTCAGCAGTGTTTTTCTTTCTTTCTTTTTTATTTTTTTGCCAGGGCCGGGTTTGAACCCGCCACCTCCTGCATATGGGGCTGGCACCCTACTCCTTGAGCCACAGGCACCACCCAGCAGTATTTTTCTTTAAGTTAAAGAAATAATGACTGTGGTGACAGGCAGATTTTACATGTTGTCTCTTGATTCATCTTCTTCCTCTACACAATTTTGTTGACTTTTTCTGTTTTGAAAATACTATGCATGCTTTCCTTTGGCACACATTTATTACCATGACATTGTTATTTCTCTTTTATATAGCTAGAATTAACATCTTTATTGAAGAACAATGGGCAATTTGTCATAGTATTTTTCATTACTTAGGAATATCTTTAATGGATCATACTTACAGATTCCCATCTGACAAGTTGTTTCCTGACCCCAGGTCTCAAGGATATTCACCTTTGTTTACTTTTAGAAATTTCACTGAGTTTTACATTTTGTTTATTATCCTTTATGTATTTTATTTTTATGAAACTTTATAGATGCAAAGCTATTCAATTAGGCTTTATTAACAACTTTTACATGTATGATTAAATAATTTTCTTTACTCAAGGTTCTTATAATAAGTGCAATGGCAATGAGACATACATAAATGCTGCCCTAAATACTTAGGTTCAGCAGAGAACTTTAATTACACTTATTTTACTTCAACCCAACTGAATGTTCCATTGATCAACACCTGATTATTCAGCTTGAAATCCCTCCTTTTGTATATATTTTCGGTGAAATTTTGCTTTAGACAATGAAAATTTGACCTTCTTTTGTGCATAATTACAAGTTAACACTGCCACATTACTTTTTTTCATTATAGTGTTATTTGTGATATAGTGATGTTTACCAAATTACATTTAGCAGAATTTAATTAAGCAAAGATTTATGAATCAGGCAACAACATGAACTGGTAAAGGTTTAGAAAGATTCACCAACCAGGTGTGTTGGCAGCACTGATTGATGGAAAAAAGTGACATACACAAACAGCTTGACGGGTTACAGATCAACATTTGTCTGTCTGGACAGGGCTGAGCACTTTGCAGTCTGTAATAGTCTGAAAGCTCAGCTGCTGTGATTGGGTGATACTCCGTCACTAGATGCAAGAATATACCCTCAGTTTAGTTCAGTTTATTTACATATTAAGTTAGGTTACAGTTCAGTGTGTGCAGAGGCTGCTTCAGGACAAATGTGATTTTTGTTAACAGTTGATATAATTTTGAAAATATGTTGTGACAAGTAACAGTAAATTACAATAAATAAGTAATGTAACCTGTAATCTTTTGTCTGCTGCATTATTCAACATTGGACAAATTATTCATCTTTATTGTTCATAAGATAAATAATAAATCATCATAGGACATTTATTTTTTAAAAGCATTATGAAGGATAAGAATGCATGGAGCTGGCCACTAGATTATTTATATTGCAGAGTCTGTTCATTATGTTTGCTTAACGTAAAACATGTTTGAATGTGTTGAGTAAATAAGCAATTTCTTTGAATTTAAGCCTGTAAGAAATCAAAACCAATTCTTGAATTATTCGTAGTAATCTTCCCAAATTTTCTCTCTCTCTGTTTACTTGTCATTTGAGTTTGAGCTTTAAAGAGAAAAAAATGACAGGAAAATGTACAGTCCTTTCATTTATCTTACCTGTAATATATTACTTTTGGCATAATAATATCTTTGATAACATATAATTATTAAAATATGAGTGTTGAATTTTTTCTCTTTGAATTTTATTTCTTTCTCTAGAATGAACATACATAAATGACTATATAATCATTATTACCATAATTTTATTATTATTATATTTCTTTATTCTAAGCAAAACACACAAGAATCATGATTTCTCTTGGTACCATAGAGTCAGAGAGTGATTTGAAAACAAGATAAAATCTACCATCCTCTTTTAATCCCTTTCTGAGTATTCCCTCATAGTTTTAACATCGGAAAAAGTTATTTACTTTCATTCAGAGACACTAATTTCTCAATTTTAAAAATATGTAATTAAAAGCAAATTTATATATTCAAAATGTTCAGTATGATATTTTGATACACATATGCATTATGTAATGGTTACCACATTCAAATGAACACACCTGTCACCACTCATAATTACCATTTGTGTGTACATGTATGTATGTGTTGATGGTACCTGAAACTAAATTGCTCTCTTATCAAATGTTGAGTAAACAATGGAGTACTATTAAGTCACCTTACTATATATTAAATTCCTAGAACATATTCATCTTGTACCTATTGTCTTACAGTGGACCTAATCAACCCAAGTTCATTGAATGGATTAGTTTTCTGATTATGTATACAAATCTTGTTGATAAAAATGATCAAAAATATTTAAGGAGACTTGACAAGGACATAGAATTTTGAACGGAAGGTGATTTTGTTGTTGTTACTGTTCCTTACTATTGCCAATTATTTTTGGTGCTCAAGTAGATGGTCTTTCTTTTCCTCATTTCTAGAACTTAGTAAATATTTCATATTGCACAGAATTTTTCTCCTAAATATCTAATAATTTTTTTTTTCTTGGAGACAGAGTCTCAAGCTGTCGCCCTGAGTAGAGTGCTGTGGCGTCACAGCTCACAGCAACCTCAAACTCTTGGGCCTAAGCAATTCTCTTGCCTCAGTCTCCCAAGTAGCTAGGACTACAGGAGCCTGCCACAACGCCCAGCTATTTTTTTTTGTTATAGTTGTCATTGTTTCATTATTATTATTATTATTAAATCATAGCTATGTACATTAATGCAATCATGGGGTACAATGTGCTGGTTTTATATACAATTTGAAATATTTTCATTTAACTGGTTAACATAGCCTTCAAGGTATTTTCTTAGTTATTGTGTTAAGACATTTATATTCTACATTTAGTAAATTTCACATGTACCCTTGTAAAATGCACCGTGGTGGGAATACACCTACGATGTAGTGTCATTGTTGTTGTAGTGGGCCCAGGCTGGATTCGAACCTGCCAGCTCCAGTGTTATGTGGCTGGTGCCCTAGCCGCTTGAGCTACAGGTTCTGAGCCTAATAAAATAATTTTGTAATAAAAAAGTTTGTGTTTGTAGAAGGCTATTCTTAATAAAATTATTTTTAGTGTTTGATAATAAAACATGTATGTTTTCTTAGACAAAAAGGATTTTGGAAAACTAACATGGCTATTTTAACTTTCTTTGTTAAAATAAACGTGTTCTGATTCTTAAGTATACTTTCTTATAACCCATTTAATTATTTAGTTCTGTTTTCCATTAAATTGAGGCAGAAAATAATTATGCCCACACATACATTTTTTTAAATTTTAGAAAAATAATAATTAAGTTATTTCCATGTTCATCATTCACAATTTCATCACTTTTAAAAGTAGGAAGTATGTATTTATTTCAAGCTAGTCTATTTAATGAAATGAACCTCTTGGGGGTGAAACCAGATTTGAACTCACAATTTTTTGTATCTCTTTCCTCCTGAAAGATCAAAATAAAATGTAGAGATAAGTCTCTACATTTAACATTTTATTTGGCAAGAATTGCAATTCAATATATGCATGAGGATCAGATGGCCTTCTTTGTAGCTAAGGGGCAAGAGAAGTTGGAGCTCTTATTTAAAAAAAATAAATGTATGTATTGCTCCTTAAGAAAGTTTATTAGCCTTAGTAAGTTTTTCTGGATGGGTGAGGGTGGTAAGCAGAATTAAAATTAGTCCTAGAGGTACAATTATCTCAGCAGCTGTAGATAAAAGTAGTCTCAGGTTTCCTCATTCAGATTTGCAGAGAATTACATTATGTATCCCTTTTAACCCTGTTTTATTTGGGTATGCTTAAGAAAGCTCCAATTTCTATGATCAAAGGTTGCACTACCAATGGTTATTATCACAAGCAAATTCCCTAGCATTTCCTTCATTTTTAAGTACTAGCCATGTCTCAGTTTTACTTACTAAAGTGGCCCACTTAATCTAAATTAAAAAACCTATTATCACATACTTAGTTTATACCATTTCCCCTTGGGTTGGTTGATGCTGGAACCACACCAGGAAACCTTCAGTGAGGAGAGAACAATGGACGCCCAGTGTCCTTGTGCTTCCCACCCCAGCTCTTCCTCTTCCTCCTTTTTTCCTACAGTCTGACATCTACAGGGAGAAGTGAGAAAAAAAAATTAGTTCATGATGGACTAATGTTGGTGACTCCTTGTTTTGAAGGATTGCCCCTGAAGCTGTGAAACTGTATTTCCCTGGAATAGGTTTTGTGGTCTTTGGTAATATATTCACTTGTTCTTTGGTTTATGCTTGTGGTGAACCCTGGATAGTCTTTTCCTGGAGGAAAAACTCCACTGTGTCAGGTAGCCCTTTTGTAAACTTTTAATTCCTCTCTATTAAACTTAGTGTCTTCAATGTCCACTTAGTATATGGGAAATTTCATCACCTTTGCTATACCGGATTATAGAAATTTGATTTGCTTTTATTGTATCTTTTCCCTTGACTTAGAAATTACAGTTAGTTCCAGCCATTCTCTTAACTGGCTTATAAAATGCCAGAGTATACTGGTTAAGTTTTCATGAGTAATCGTCTCATATTACTGTGCCTTGGTGACACTGGTAAGCTCTCCTTACTGCTATTATCGAAATAGCTAGGCTGGAAATGGGCAACATCAGTGCACCATCTAAGAAGCTGACAATGCCAAAGTATTTTATTTTATAATTTTGTGATCCCCTGGTACATAGAAGTTAGGGGACTAACCTTGAATCACAGAAATGATATTTTCGATGTCTTAGGTAGCAAAATTAAGAACATTACTAGCTTTATTTAACATCATGTGGACATAAATCATAATGTTGCAATGATTTGAAAGTAGGCAACTGAGCCAACTCTTTTCATAAAAGTCAAAGATGCATGAAATTAGTACTTTGGTAGATCAATAGCAGAAAATACAAGTTATTACAATCAAATTACATGTTGAACTAGGGACCTAATTAATATTACAAAAAGTTACTTGCATGTGGGTGGTTATTATAGCATTATAAATGTTTTCATTTGCATCAATAAATATACAGAGAAAAATAATTTTTTAAACATTTCAGAGTTCTAGATATTCGAGTCAGACTGCATATGCCACAGCAATACTGACTAATTATTAGACTATTTTGATTGCTTGTTCATTATAAAAAACTCAAATATTTTGGCATGGCACAGATACACTCAAACTTATTTGATATCAAGTGTCAAATGATTAAAAATAGAGGTGAAATATATTTAAAACAACACAAGAACACTGTTTTGATGACATTGTCAAAAATTTTCATTTTATGCACTTTATATAATACACGCTGAAAATAAATGTTCATTATTGAGTCACAATACAGAAATAGTAAAAATTTCTATTAGGTATAATTTTCCTGGAGTCTACTTTACAGAAAAAAAATATTTTTATTTTTTATCTTGATTCTCTTGTATATTGTTCCGAAATGTACCTAGGTAAAAATTCATTGATTTGATCTACTATGGTTTATGAAGTGTACTATTTTAGTATCACAGTAGAAGATGTTTGAAAGAATATAAATGAAAGACCTATGTTTTTTGATATTTTTTAGGGGGAGACAGGGTCTCTGTCGCCTCAGCTAGAGTGCAGTGGCAGCATCATAGCTTGCTGGAACCGCATTATCCTGGACTCAAAGGATCCTTTTGCCTCAATCTTCCGAGTAGCTGGGGCTCCAAAATGTACATTTGATCTCACGGGGTTAATTCTTCTATTTTTTGTAGAGGTAGCATCTTGCTGTGTTGCCCAAGCTGATCTTAAACTCATGGTCTCAAGTGATCCTCCTACCCTAGCCTCCCAAAGTGTTAAGATTATAGGAATAACCACCACACCCAGGTTCTGTATTATGAAGGCCTTATTTATCATGCAACGAATAGATGAGGACAATGTACCACATTCTTCCTCAATTCTTTCTTCTTCAACCTGACTTTGAATTTATAGAGTCCACAGCCTCAAATCCACTATCCATGATTCATTTGGAAAAAATATGTTTCTTATGTAATAAAGCCATTTCACAATTCCCTGTATGACAGTCATTAAATATATTATTTTTGTATAAATTTCAACTTAGGTTTATAACATTTTAGTTACAATTGCAATTATAGAATGTAGTACTTATTTGAGGGTTTTAGGGCAAGGTTACAATTTCTCAGGCATGATTTCTCTTCTTTCAGCATTCTTCTTCTTCCCTTTTAGCGTCATAGTGGTCTTATAATGCTTTCCAGGTTAAAATTTTAAACTCTCACCTAGTGAACATTTCCAGAGATATACCTAGCCTTCAGGAGATTGTATTCCATACTTTCACTTTGCTACTGTTGTTCCTATTTGGTGTCTTCACAATATGCTTTAGGCAACATGCCAAAAATTACACATTATTTAATATTTGAGTATGTGTATGTAAGGGCAAGTGTGTATACATATCTTCACTATATGTTTGTATGTGTATTTACTTATTTATTTATTTTTTTTTTGTAGAGACAAGAGTCTCACTGTACCGCCCTAGGGTAGAGTGCCGTGGCGTCACAGGGCTCACAGCAACCTCTAACTCTTGGGCTTCCGCGATTCTCCTGCCTCAGCCTCCCGAGCAGCTGGGACTACAGGCGCCCGCCACAATGCCCGGCTATTTTTTTTGTTGTTGTTGCAGTTTGGCCGGGGCTGGGTTTGAACCTGCCACCCTCGGCATATGGGGCCAGCGCCCTACTCACTGAGCCACAGGCGCCGCCCATTTTTAAGAAGCCATCCCACATTTGGCTATATAAGAATTCCACAGCTGGGCACAGTGGCTCACACCTGTAATCCTAGCACTCCAGGAAGGCGAGCTGGGTGGATTCCTTGGGCTTCAGGAGCTCAAGACCCGCCTGAGCAAGAGTGAGACCCTGTCTTTACTAAAAATAGAAAAACTAAGAAAAGACGATCACTTAAGCCCAAGAACATGAGGTTGCTGTGAGCTCTAATGCCACAACACTCTGATCAGGGTGCCAGAATGAGACTCTGTCTTAAAAAAAATTTTTTTTTTTTTCCCACAAATTAGGGGGAGAAGCCAAGGAGGAGCATAAGACAAAATTAACTTTTTCAGGATTTCCCATAGAGTTTGAGAGGAGTTCTTTCATTTTTCTATTCTTTTCTTTTCAATTTTGATAGAGTAATGTGGTCTGGAAATACTGTCTTTCTTTTAATCTCAGCCTGGAGTAAGAAAACTACTGACTGGTTCCTGGCCTGTACGTTAAAATAAATTTTACATTTTAGTTTTTAAAAAAGGAGGAGAAGAAAGAGAGAAGAAGAATGCAAAGAAGATGAAAACTGGTATTTAGCCTTCAAAGTTTAAAATATTTATTATCTGCATTTCTCATCTGTACATTTTCAGAAAAAGTTTGCTGCCCACACAAGTCCAAAGATATAAAATAGCCAGCGGCTCTCAGATGATTCTAGGGAAGCTGTGAAAGTTTATATATATAGTATAAAATAAGAAAACATTGGTTTAAAGTTTTTTCTGAAAACAAAATAGTTAAAAATACCATCCCATTGTCTTCTGCCCCACTTTCTTTACTCTCAATGCCAGAACCCAGGTGGGTGTCTGACAACCCTTCTTCTGTCCTGAATAAGAAGTTTAATCTGATTCACCCTAAGCTACATAGTTTATCAGTTTGCTGCTTATTTTTTCTCCCTTCCCTCCTATGGGCTCTACTTGCTACAATGAATGTGAGATGGTGTCTTGTTTAGTTCAAATCTTCCATGAAGCAAACACCATCATAAGATTAGGCAGGTTTACAATAAACTTGTTAGAAGAAATACCTGAAAGGGGAATTTAGGAAACTTTTAAAGGGTACCAGGAGAGCCACCAGACTATGATACACATCTTACTTCATACTATTGGAGGAGAAAAGATGTGCATTAAAGAATAAAGAAGGAAATTTTGAGGGAAATTTGTCAGATTCCAGTGTAATGCTAAGCTTTCTGGCAAGGTCAATAGGCAGTCTGGTCAAAGAAGCCCATCAGAGGAATATTGTGTCCTCCAGGAACAGGCCTGTTTTAGTATTCCTGCAACACTCAGCCTGTGGCTGGGAACAGCCTGTTGGAAGCTGATCCTTGAAGTGAATGTGAAGATAGATTTCAAAGTTTAGGAGCAGAGGCCATTGATCAACTATAACACCCTAGATTAAGGGATGCATTTTTCTAGCTGCCATGTGTTTCTATCAAGCTTTTTCAATTTATGTTCAATAATGCTTCTTTACTTTGTTCTGCCTTCATTTCTTGGCCTTATTTTTCCCCCAGGAAGTCAAGGTTTTATTCTCAGAATCATAAGTCACAACAAAGCCTAGGCTCTATTTTTGACAAAGAAATATGTTCTAAATCAGATTTTTGAAAACCAAGTTCACCATGTGAGGGATTTGCCTCATACTGCTAAATTGACTAATTTTAACCTTAACGTTTTAAAGACATTGTAAATCCCAATTTGTGAGTACATTCTGCTTCTACATAACCATTTTTTAGTATATAGGAATAGATAACTAGAATAACTATTGTGTACATCTGTTTTAATGTTGTACTGTTTCAAAGTATTGAGAAAAAGCCTGAGACGTGACAAAAGAAAAAGGTGGTGGGAGAAAAAGTCACTGCTGAAGGGCTTTATTTTTTGAAAACTAGAAAATATTAGGGCTTAGTAATATGAGTTGAGTATTTTGATATGTCAACTCTGTTCTATTCCTAAGAAAGTTTTCCACAACACAAACATCAATGGGTTAAGTGGCCAACTATATTTCTCTTTCTTTGGCTTTGTTTACCACATTTCCCCCATATGTTCTTTTCTAAGGAATCAAAATACACTTGTATATTTTACATTTTTCAATCAAAAGTTAGGTCTCAATTTTCACTAGTCATTGAAGTTTTTTTCTTTTCTCTTTTATCTCTTTCTTTCTCTTTTCTTCCTTTCCTTCCTTCCTTCCTTTCTCTTTTTTATTTTTCTTTTTATTCTGGTCTTAATTACAGAATGAATACCAATTTGAATTCAAATGGATTAGTAAAGTTTGAAATCTTCATTATAGGTTTATTAAATTATTTTCATTAGCACTTGAACTAACAAACTTCAATTTTTTTCAAATAGTTTTTTATGATATTTTTCTCATAGTTTTAAAATCTTTCTAACTTAAAAATTATATAAGAAAATTTCTCCTACACTTAGAGGATAATAAGAAACTCAAGGTAGACATTCAGTTTTTCAAAGTGTCCAGTAACTATTTGAATAAAGTAAGGTTTTCTAATTCAAAAACAACCAATAATTAAGTACAATAGCATGTATAATTCTTACTTTGCATTTCTGCAAAATTGATGTAATATTCATAGATTCCTTGCATTTAAGGGATCAGTTTTTTAATATGTCACAGTGATTCTCTCAACACAATTCAACACGTCTCTTTATTTCTTGGAAATTTACATTCTGTAAGTGCCTGTAGCATCTGAGAGCATTTTCAAATTTCAGTCTTCACTTTTTACTTCACTTTCAGTCACACAGTGCCTGCTAGAACAGACATTCTGAATAATGAAATAGAGCCAGGTTAAACTTGACCTCAATTTATTTACTTATTTATGTTATCCTTACATTTTCTTCATAAATTCTCATAATGCAATATGTCTTGGCTATCAGTAGAATATTCTTCATTATTAAGTTTCATAAAGCAAACCTCGGTGTTCCCCCCTGAGCCTGAAGTAACATACACAGTGTTCACGTTGATTTCATGTAGCTGCACTGCATAGATCCACCAGATATGTGTGATAGCTTGGCTGGAGTTGTCTCTCCGATGAATTTAGCCTGTCGTGATATTCACATACAGTATGCAGCTGAGTACTATAACTTATTTTATAATTCAAGACAAGACATAAGAAGATGTAACTCGAGGATCTATTGAGCCTCTTCTTTTCTCTTAGGAGTGCAACATGTATCTTGGAGTGCACTGTGTCTTTTGGACTATATATATTTTTGCTTCCCTGGCAATATTTTGCATCCTTGATATGATGCATAAATATATATTAGAATAAAGTTCCACATCTGAAATTTTATTCTTTCACAATTTTCCACAAGAAATACAAGTGCACATATATTGCACAAGATGGTAATCTTTAGATCATTTATACAAAAAATAGAATCGTATACATATTTTACAAATTTGAAAACTATGTAGGAAATGTGAATGAGTATGGACAGCGTACAGAAAATGTTCACATAGGAGATCTGAGACAACTACGTTTCAAAAAGCCTGCTTGCAAGTTTGTGTTAGCTGATATCCTGGAATCCGGCTCCTAAAGTATTCACAACCAAAAGTTGACAGATAAAGAAGATTGATTGTCTTTAGATTATGCAAACAGTAGGGTTTAGGCTGTGTGACTTCTCTCCATCAGTCTACTTCTAGGACGCTGAAGTTTTTGTTTGGTGCCAAGTAGAGGGTGCCTGTGTGATCAGTTCCAATGAAAACCTTGGTCACTGAATCTCTAATGAACTTACAGAAGATACATAGAATCTCTAATGAACTTACAGAAGATACATAGAATCACATGCAAACTTATTGCTGCATGTTTCTTATTGGAGTAAAGACGGTGTCTTCTCGTGGGAGGGAGAAAGCATGGAAAGCCTGCGTATGAATTCCGTATTTCTCCTTATGATATAGCTAAGTATTCTCATAAGCTTACTATAATAAATTTTATCCCTAGGGATAATTTTATGCTGAGGCTAGTGAGTTGTGAGTTCTTCCAGCAATTTCTCCAATATAGGGGTGGGATGGTCTTATATACCCCTGACAGAATGTTCTTAGAAAACAACAAAAATGGCTGGGTGTGGTGGCTCATGCCTGTAATCCTAGCTCTCTGGGAGGCCAAGGAAGGCAGATTGCTTGAGCTCAGGATTTCACCAGCATCAGCAAGAGTGGGACTCCACCTCTACTAAAAAATAGGAAAACTGGAGAAAGAGGATTGCTTGTGTCCAAGAGTTTGAGATTGCTGTGAGCCAGTATGACAACCACGACACTCTCCCCAGGGTGAAAGAGTGAGACTGTGTCTCCAAAGGAAAACAAAGAAAACACACACACACACACACACACACACACACACTAAAAAAAGCCACAAAATTTTTATCTTAACCTTCCTTTCCACAGGTCCTCTCTCCCATGATCAGCTGTTTCATCTTCAATGCCAGGCTCATCACATTGTTTCTTCTGAAGCTTACATTCACATCGTGATGATGTGGGCAAACGTGTTGCCTGATTGTTTAGGGAGTGTCATATAGGACTTTCCCACACCTCCATTTTTCCTTTTTTTTTTGTGGTTTTTGGCAGGGGCTGGGTTTGAACCCGCCATCTCCGGCATATGGGGCCAGTGCCCTATCCCTTTGAGACACAGACACCGCCCACCTCCATTTTTCTTAAGAGTATTTCTGCTACTTTGTTTTGCCTTCCTTACCACCTTAATTTCTGCATTAATTGTCTCTCCACATCATTGCCTCTAAATGTAGAGTTGTATAAACTAACATAAACCTTTTGGAAATTGACCACATGAAAATAAGATAATGGTAGACATGTTATAACACATCTTTTTCCAAATAAGGATATTTTGAAAGGTTAAGAATTTGTTAATAGGTATAAACCTACTTATTTATTTATATTAAACATCCACATTAAATATATATGGGTTGATAAAATTGCTATAGATATCCACTAATGGTAAGAAAATATTTGTCTATAATTTACATTGAGAATATTTATGTAATCATTGAAAAACGGAAAATAAATTTTAAACATAATTTTTCTTGCCTTCAAATTAGTATGCATAAATAAGCTGATTAGGGTTTATTATCATAGTGAACAAGTGAAAAAAATACTCATTTGAAGTAAACATAGATTTTAAAATATATTTTATTCAAGTAAACTAAAATGGAAATATGAGAAAAAATTATTGTGCCACCTTTCCACAATTAAAAACCTAGTAATTTTATAGTCAACAAGTAAACACTATTACTGCATGCTATGGAATCTGTTTTTATGAGTAACTGCCCCTATGTCTCCAGAAGAGGTAATTATTTTTATTTTATTTTATTTATTTTATTTTTATTTTTTTTGTGGGGACAGGTCTCACTGTACCGCCCTCGGGTAAAGTGTCGTGGCATCACATGGCTCACAGCAACCTCTAACTCTTGGGCTTACGCGACTCTCTTGCCTCAGCCTCCCGAGCAGCTGGGACTACAGGCGCCCGCCACAACGCCCGGCTATTTTCTTTGTTGCAGTTTGGCCGGGGCTGGGTTTGGACCCGCCACCCTCGGCATATGGGGCCGGCACCCTACTCACTGAGCCACAGGCGACGCCCCAGAAGAGGTAATTATTGAACCAATGCATGAAGACAGTGAGATCTGAGACCAAGACAATATCAGGAAAAATTCTCCAATGCCCACTAAGTCAGTCTGTATTACCATACGTACACATCGCTTATCTCTCACTCATAAGAAAGCATGCAGCAGGCGGCACCTGTGGCTCAGTCGGTAAGGCGCCGGCCCCATATACCGAGGGTGGCAGGTTCAGACCCAGCCTCAGCCAAACTGCAACCAAAAAATAGCCGGGCGTTGTGGCGGGCGCCTGTAGTCCCAGCTACTCGGGAGGCTGAGGCAGGAGAATCGCTTAAGCCCAGGAGTTGGAGGTTGCTGTGAGCTGTGTGAGGCCACGGCACTCTACTGAGGGCCATAAAGTGAGACTCTGTCTCTACAAAAAAAAGAAAGAAAAAGAAAGCATGCAGCATTTGTTTTTTTGTTCTTGGGTTACTTCACTTAGAATAATGGCCTTAAAATACATCCAAGTTGCTGCAAATGGCATAATTTCATTCTTTTTATGGCTGGGTAGTGTTCTATAGTGTGTGTTTGTGTACATATATATGTATGTATGTATAAATATATGTTTATATATATATATCACATTTTCTTTATCCATTCCACTGTTGGTAGGTTCTTATGTTAGTTATGTATCTTTGCAATTGTGAATTGTGTTCGATAAACCTACGAGTGCACGCACCTTTAATAAAGTGACTACTTTTCCTTTGAGTGGATATGCAGTGGGGGGATTGAATAATAAGTCTAGAATTAGTTCTTTGAGAAATCTATATACCATTGGTCATAGAGGTTGTGGTAATTTACATTCCCACCAACAGTGTATAAGAGTTCCATTTTTATCACTTGCACAGCAGCATTTTTTTTTTATTTTGATAACAGACATTCTGAAAGGATAAGGTGGTATTTCAGTGTAGCTTCAATTTGTATTTCCCTAAGGATTATTGATATTGAGCATTTTTCATAATTTTGTTTGCTGTTCTTCTTTTCAAAAATATCTGCTAATGTATTTTTCCCACTTATAAACAGGTTTATTTTTTTTCTTGCTGATTTGAGTTCTCATAGAGTTTAGCAATAAGTTCTTTAAAGAGATAAGTTTGAGAACATTTTCCCTCATTCCATAGGTTATCTATTTATTCTGTTGATTATATTTTTTGATGTACAGAAGATTTTTAAGTTTAAGTACCGTTCATTCATTTTTATTTTTGTTGTATTTAATATTTGCTTTGGGAAACTTACTCATAAAATATTTATGGGGGCCAGGGTCAAGGATTGTTTTTGCTAGGTTTTCTTCTAATATTTACATGGCTACATTTAAGTCTTTACTCCAACTTGTTATTTTTTGTATGTAACAGGAGATGGGGATAATCTATTTTCATTCTCCTGCATGTGATTATACAGTTTTCTCAGCACCACTGATTGAATAGGACATACTTTTCCCAGTGTATGTTTTGTCAAAGTCAGTTGGTTGTAGGTATTTGTCTTTTTTTCTTTGTTTTCTATTCTGTTCCTTTGTTCTGTATGTCCTCTATTTTATACAAATACCATGCTATTATAGCCTTGTAGTATAATTTAAAGTAGGTAGTATAATGCCTCCAGGTTTGTTCTTTTCTCTTAGTATTACTTTGAAAATTGATGCTCTTTTTGGTTCCATGTGAAATTTAGTGTTCTTTTCCTAATTCTGCAGAAAATGACATTGGTATCTTGATAGGAATCGCATTGACTCAGCAGATGATTTTGAGTAGTATGGACAAAGGAATTCTTAAATCCATGATTCTTATAATCCATGAGTATGGAATGCTCTTTTCATCTGTAATTTCCTTCAAAGTGTTTTAGTAATTCTCCTAATAGAGTTCTTTTATCTCCTTGGTTAAGTAAATACCAAAATATTTTATTTCTTTGCAGCTCTTTAGAATGGTATTTAGTTTTTTATTTTTCAGCTTATTATTAGTGTATAGAGATGCTAGTGATTTGTGTATATTGATACTGTAACTTGAGAATTATAGGAGTCTTTTCGAGGAACTTTTAGAGGAGTTCCTAGGTGTAAGATCATATCATCAGTAAATGAGGATATTTTGACTTCTTTTTTTCTAAACTGGATCTTTTTTCTTTCTTTGTCTTTTTGATTGCTGTAGGCTAGGACTTCTAGTACTAGGGTGAAAAGAAGTGGTGAAAGTGGGTATTTTTGCTTTCTTCCAGTTCTTAGGAAGAATGCTTTCAATTTTTCCCCATTCAAACTGTTGGTTTATCTTCTATGGCTTTCACTATTTTGAGGTATGTTCCTTCTATGCCTTCTTTATTTCTGTCAAGAAGGGTGCTGGATTTTATTAAATGCCTTTCTGCATCTATTGAAATGATCATGCTTTGTTTTCAATTCTGATTATGTGATTCTGACTCACATTTATTGTCTTGAACCATCCTTGTATCCTAGAATGAAAATGATTTGATCATCATGATTTTGTGTGCATGCGTGTGTACTGTTGGATTTGGACTGCTAGTATTTTGTTGAACATTTTGGTTATTTGACAGAATAACCTTTCAAAATTTAGCAGTCTTTATCATGAATTTCACTCATCATCACATACTAGCATCACCATTTTCTTTTTTTAGGAATACGTCTGAGACTGCATATTTATTGATTTTTCTGCCCCACTGCTCTCTGGCTCTCTCTTTTGTTTCACTTTATTTTTGTTTAGGAGGATTTGGGGCACCTTTATTCACAGCAGATATTTTTGGCATGCCTTTGAAACCTATTACATTCGGACGCCAGTTCCTGCCCCAAGTCCTGACTCTCCTACAACAGCCATCAACCGTATCATTTCCATTTGCCATTTACGAAGTGGCCCCACATACATCCTGCTCTTGAATTTCACATGCAGCTTGAGCGGGGCATTCAGGGGCTAAACCTGCTGGCACAACTGACTGGAATAGACAAAGGAGGTTCTCTAGCCACTTAGTAGTGGTAAATAGTGGTGAATTCATTTTAATGTAGAGGAACTTTACTGTTTTTTGTTCCTTATATAATTTATAAATAGGACAAACTGTTTCTTAGTATTATTATATATTTGGAATACAAACATCAGGGTGGGTTGTATGAGAAATTAAAATAAAAATTACAGTGTTTTAAGAGTTTCCCTCTATGAAGGACCATACCATTCCTCAACCCCAACAGCTATCCCTTTATTTTGTCAATGATGGGCCTCATGTCTTATGAATTTTTGTTGGAGAACTACGTTATAGCATATTTTCTCTCAGTCATTTTATAAAATTTTAAGGATAACTAGGATGTAAAAATTGTAGGGCAAACTTTTTCTGAATCCCTTAAATTATTGAGATGTTTTAGTAATAATTGTAGAGGCCATAATATTAAATTTTATTAGCAATAAACCTGTTTTAATAAGCATTTATGCTTTTAATTTTTTATGTAAAAATTAAATAATTTTTATTTATTTATTTAACAAGCATTAACAGATCAGTAGTAGCCAACTAAATCCCATAAAAGAGAAAACTAGTAGTAAGCTTAACAAATAAGTGATACACACCATTTTTAAAACAGAACTTGCAAAATCTAAGCAAAAGACTTAAAATAGTAAAAAATAAAAGAAAATAAATATTACATTTTTACATGTGAGTATTTAGGATAAAAATCATTTCACAACTATAATTTAAATTTAGTGTAAATCTAATGATATTTTTAATTTTCTTTGAAGATGATGTGGGTGATCCATTAAATATATATTATGACACTTAGAATAATGAATGCACATTAATTACCAATACTAGGAACAAATTGAAATTAATTTGGTGAGGGAGGCTTTCCCTCATGTATGAAAACTTAAAAGAAATGTTTAGCTCTTTTAAACAATATAGTATGATGATATTAATATTGGAACACAGGAAAAAATAACTTGTAAGAAATAAAATTTCTTCTATAGTATTTAATTTTATTGTATAATTGAAAGTGTAATTAATAAATAATGCTGGCATAACTGGTCATTTATGTAAAAGAAAGCAAATATGAACTATAGCAATAAATTACAAATACAAAGTTGAGGTGAAATAAATGTTACAATATTTATTAAAATAGTAATAGTATCAAAATTAATCAAGGAAATATTATTTAACACTTTCTTAGTATAACAACATGTTAGCAAAGGTAGAAAAGGACTAACTTACAGAGGAATGATAGTGTTTGACAGTGACAAAAAATGAAGACATTATGGGGAAATACCCTGGAAAAAAGATAAAAATAACATAATAGATAACATGCACGAATCAAATTACACTGTAATGGTTAGTTTCTAAAATATACACAAATGCACGATTGATTACAAAATGATAACCTGATGAAAAATGTCATGTGCATTGTTGTTGAAACGTAACAAACAGAAGTAGAAATTAAATGTCCAGAATACATAAAAATTCACTCAATTTTGTTAGTACTCAGGCAAAGGCAAATCAAAGCAACTGAGATATTATAACTACTTATCTTTCAAATTAGTATAAGTCAACGGGTAATTTTCTAAGTGCTAGTTTAAATGCATTCAAAAATCCACTCTCATTTACTACCCAAAATAAGAAAGCCAACAAATATGTTGGAATGCATGTCTTAATATTTGTAAAAGCAATAAATAATGCATCTACTTTTCTCTACCTTTCCTGTCTTTAAGAATTAAAAACACCCACCCCCACATGTATTCCATGAACATAGTCATATGTGTATGTCCAGAGTGCACTCAAAGAAAATCTATTAAAAAATTGAGGCATAGGGGCAGCGCCTGTGGCTCAAGGAGTAGGGCGCCGGTCCCATATGCCGGAGGTGGCGGGTTCAAACCCAGCCCCGGCCAAAAAAAAAAAAAAAATTGAGGCATAAGAAAAATTAATCTTAAATTTATATAAATGTCAGTTGATAGCAGACAGGCTGAAATAATGACAATAGATAATACATCCCTATCATGAAATACTAAGTTACTGTGCAAAAGACTCAATTATTTATTTTTTACTTCACATGATTAGAATTCTACCATATATTTCATAAGTGAAAAATAAAGGTATAAGGAAATATGTATTTTGAAATACAATAAATAAATACAATAATCATTGAAATATATTACTATATTTTACTGATTATTTTTATAGCACTCACAAATGATAGCATGAGCAAGGAAAATATTGTCATGAAAAAGAAAGAAAACAAGTATTGTTGAAGTTTAAAAAAATCATAGCAAAGTAGAAAAATATACTTGACATGATATTAATTAAAAAATAGAATATAAAATGTCTCTGATATTAATACAAAATTAAATAAAAATATAAAGATTACATAGAATTTCATTGTGTTAATGCCATTAATTTAGAGTGAAATTAAAAGTTTTAAAAAATACTATTTCTAATAAAAAATGATAAAATACCAGAAGAGCTGCCCCACCACCCGCAACCGGCACCCTCCCGGATCTCCAGAAGAGCTGCCCTGGGACCTGCGATTGGCAGCCTCCCAGACCTCCGTAACAGCTGTGCCCACCCAGACCCCAGTAAGAGCTGCACTGGGACCACAACCCCACATGCCGGGCCTCCCTATGACCTGATCATGAACTCCAGGAGCCATGCAACCCCACGTCCTCCCTCCTGTACCCTGCCTGCCTCCACACCGCCCACTTGTCTGGCCAGGGACTCGCGTATTCAGTGCCCTCTGGAGCCCTCCCTGCCTATACATGGAGCCCATCTCCTGGCCAGAGACTACTGGAGCCTTGGGCCCTCTGTGCCAAAGTCACTGGGCACCCAGCACTCCCAGAAATTTGTGCATCACCCCCTGCCCTGTTGCTGGATCCGAGGGAGTCACACTCTGGAGCTGCTCCAACAACCAGAACTCCCTGGCTGGAGCAGCCCAAGAAGAGCTACATGGGTTCACTCTCCACAAAGATCCAGCAACAATAGGGTAATTCCCCCAGGGTCTAATCTTGGAGAGACACCACCCCAACTCTGAGGACGGCCAGAGGCAATGGTGAAAAATAATCATGAGACAAAAATCAAAGGAAAAAGTCTGGCAATATGAATAATCAGAGTAGATTAACTCACCCAAGGAACAATGGGGCAGATACAGCACAAGATCTCATGCACAAACAGCTGAGATGTCAGAAATCAAATGCAGAATCTGGATAGCTAGTAAGATCTAATTAGAATTCCAAGCAGTAACCCAAAAGATGTCTCAAGAATTCAACGAATTCAAAGACCAAATGACCAAAGATTTTGACACATTGAGACAAGAAGTTGCAGCCCTCAAAGATCTGAGAAACACAGTAGAATCCCTCAGTAACAGAATGGAGCAAGCAGAAGAAAGAATTTCTGACATTGAAATGCTCTTGAACGCTTCCAAACTCCCAGAGAGGAAGAGAAATGAAGGGCAAAAACAGATCACTCTCTCAGAGAGCTCTGGGACAATTCAAAGAAAACTAATATTCGTCTTATAGGGATCCCTGAAAGTGATGAAATGGCTTCACAAGGCACAAGTCTCTTCTCCATGAGATTATGAAGGAGAACTTTTCAGACATGCAAAGAGATTCTAAATTTCAGATAGCTGACAGTTTCAGAACTTCAGCACGACTCAATTGGAATAAGACATCCCCCAGACACATCATAATGAATTTCACTGAAGTTAATATGAAGGAGAAAATTCTGAAAGCAGCCAGATGAAAGAAAACCTTTACCTACAAAGGGAAGAATATTAGAATAACTGCAGATCTCTCTGCTGAAACCTTTCAAGCTAGAAAAGGATGGTCATTGACTTTTAATCTCCTAAAACAAATTAACTTTCAACCCAGAATCCTGTACACAGCTAAACTGAGTTTCATTTATGATGGAGAAATTAAATATTTTAATGACATTCATATGTTGAAGAAATTTGCCACAAGTAAACCAGCTCTCCAGGATATTCTCAGACCTATCCTCCATAAAGACCAGCATAATCCTCCACCACAAAAGTAAACCCACACAGAAAATTTTGATCAAATTCCAACTTCCACAGTCACAAAAGAATTAAAAATGTCCACCGGTCTCTCAAAAGGCTTATCAATATTCTCAATTAATGTGAATGGTTTAAATTGTCCTCTAAAGAGGCACAGGTTGGCTGACTGGATACAAAAACTCAAGCCAGATATCTGCTGCATACAAGAACCTCATTTTACATTAAAAGACAAATATAGACTCAAGATGAAGGGATGGTCATCTATACTCCAGGCAAATGGAAAGCAGAAAAAAGCAGGAGTTGCAATCCTATTCTCAGATGCAATAGGCTTTAAAGAAACAAAAATAAGGAAGGATAAGGAATGACACTTCACATTTGTTAAAGGTAATACTCAATATGATGAGATTTCAATTATTAATATTTATGCGCCCTACCAGAACACACCTCGATTTATAAGAGAAACTCTAACAGACATGAGAAACTTGATTTCCTCCAGTTTCATAGTAGTTGGAGATTTTAACACCGCTTTGGCAGTGCTGGATAGATCCTCCAAAAAGAAGCTAAGCAAAATCTTAGTTTTAAACGTAACCATTCAACATCTGGACTTAACAGGCATCTACAGAACATTTTATCCCAACGAAACTGAACACACATTCTTCTCATCAGTCCACAGAACATACTCCAAAATCGACCACATCCTGGGCCACAAGTCTAACCTCAGCAAATTTAAAAATATAGAAATTATACCTGGCATCTTTTCAGTCCATCATGGAATAAAAGTTGAACTCAATAACAACAGGAATCTGCTTACCCATACAAGAACATGGAAGCTAAATAACCTTATGCTGAAGGATAGATGGGTTATAGACAAGATTAAGAAGGAAATCACCAAATTTTTGGAACAAAACAGCAATGAAGACACAAATATCTGAACCTCTGGGATACTTTAAAGGAAGTCCTAAGAGGGAAATTTATAGCACTGCAAGCCTTCCTCAAGAAAACAGAAAGACAGCAAGTTAAGAAATTAATGGGATATCTTAAACAACTGGAGAAGAAAGAATATTCCAACCCCAAACCCAGTAGAATCAAAGAAATAACCAAAATCAGAGCAGAATTAAATTAAATTGAAAACAAAAGAACTATATAACAGATCAATAAATCCAAAAGTCGGTTTTTGGAAAAGGTCAATAAAATAGATAAACCTTTGGCCAACCTAACCAGGAAAAAAAGAGTAAAATCTCTAATTTCATTAATCAGAAAAGGTGGTGATGAAATAACAACAGACCCCTCAGAAATTCAAAAAAACCTTAACGAATATTACAAGAAACTTTACTTTCAGAAATATGAAAATCTGAAAGAAATCGACCAATACCTGGAAGTACGCCACCTACCAAGACTTAGCCAGAACGAAGTGGAAATGTTGAACAGGCCTATATCAAGTTCTGAAATAGCATCAACTATATAAAATCTCCCTAAAAAGAAAAGCCCAGGACCAGATGGCTTTACATCAGAATTCTACCAAACCTTTATAGAAGAACTAGTACCTATATTACTAAACCTCTTCCAAAATATAGAAAAAGAAAGAATACTAATCAACACATTCTCTGAAGCAAACATCATCTTGATCCCTAAACCAGGGAAAGACCCAACAAGAAAAGAAAATTATAGACCAATATCACTAATGCATGTTGATGCAAAAATACTCAATAAGATCCTAACAAACAGAATCCAACAACACATCAAAAAAATTATACACCATGACCAAGTGGGGTTTATCCCAGGCTCTCAAGGCTGGTTCAATATATGTAAATCTATAAAGGTAATTCAGCACATAAGCAAACTAAAAAATAAACACCATATGATTCTCTCAATTGATGCAGAAAAAGCTTTTGATAATATCCAGTATCCCTTCATGATCAGAACACTTAAGAAAATTGGTATAGAAGGGACATTTCTTAAACTAATAGAGGCCATCTACAGCAAACCCACAGCCAATATCATATTGAATGGAGTTAAATTGAAATTATTTCCACTTAGATCAGGAACCAGGCAAGGTTGCCCATTGTCTCCACTGCTTTTTAACATTGTAATGGAAGTTTTAGCCATTACAACTTGAAAGAAAAGGTGATCAAGGGTATCCACATAGGGTCAGAAGAGATCAAACTTTCACTCTTCACAGATGATATGATCGTATATCTGGAAAACACTAGGGATTCTACTACAAACTTTTAGAAGTAATCAAAGAATACAGTAATGTCTCAGGCTACAAAATCAACACCCATAAGTCTGTAGCCTTTATGTGTACCAATAATAGCCAAGCTGAAAAAAGAGTCAAGGACTCTATTCCTTTCACAGTAGTGCCAAAGAAGATGAAATATTTGGGAGTTTATCTAACAAAGGATGTGAAATATTTCTATAAAGAAAACTATGAAACTAAGAAAAAAAATAGCCGAAGATGTTAACAGATGGAAAAACATACCATGCACATGGGTGGGAAGAATCAACATCGTTAAAATGTCTATACTACCCAAAGCAATATATAATTTTAATGCAATTCCTATAAAAGCTCAATTGTCATATTCTAAAGATTTTGAAAAAATAATACTTTGTTTTATATGGAATCAGAAAAAACTTTGAATAGCCAAAACATTACTCAGAAATAAAAACAAAGCAGGAGGAATCACACTACCAGACCTGAGACTGTACTATAAATCGATAGTGATCAAAACAGCATGGTACTGGCACAAAAATAGAGAAGCAGATGTCTGGAACAGAACATAGAACCAAGAGATGAATCCAGCTACTTACCATTATTTGACCTTTGACAAGCCAATTAAAAACATTCAGTGGGGAAAAGATTTCCTATTTAACAAATGGTGCTGGGTAAACCGGCTGGCGATCTGTAAAAGACTGAAACTGGACCCACACCTTTCACCATTAGCTAATATAAACTCTCACTGAATAAAAGATTTAAACTTAAGGCATGAAACTAGAAAGTGCAGGAAAAACTCTTGAAGGAATTGGCCTTGGTGAATATTTTATGAGGAAGACACCCTAGGTAATTGAAGCAGTATCAAAAATATGTTACTGGGACCTGATCAAACTAAAAAGCTTCTGCACAGCCAAGAACACCGTAAGTAAAGCAAGCAGACAGCCCTCAGAATGTGAGAAAATATTTGCAGGTTATACCTCTGCAAGGTTTAATAACCAGAATCTACAGAGAATTCAAACGTATTAGCAAGAAAAGAACAAGTGATCCCATCTCAGGGTGGGCAAAGGACTGGAAGAGAAACTTCTCTACAGCAGACAGATGCATGATCTACCGACACATGAAAAAAAGCTCATCATTCTTAATCATCAGAGAAATGCAAATTAAAACTACTTTGAGATATCACCTAACCCCAGTAAGAGTAGCCCACATAACAAAATCCCAAAACCAGAGATGTTGGCGTGGATGCGGAGAGAAGGGTACACTTCTACACTGCTGGTGGGAATGCACACTAATAGGTTCCTTTTGGAAGGATGTTTAGAGAATACTTAGAGATCTAATAATAGACCTGCCATTCGAATCTATAATTCCTTTACTAGGTATATACTCAGAAGACCAAATATCACAATATAACAAAGACATCTGTACCAGAATGTTTATTGCAGCCCAAGTCATAATTGCTAAGTCATGGAAGAAGCCCAAGTGCCCATCGACCCACAAATGGACTAGCAAATTGTGGTACTTGTATACCATGGAATATTATGCAGCCTTAAAGGAAGATGGAGACTTTACCTCTTTCATGCTTACATGGATAGAGCTGGAACATATTCTTCTTAGCAAAGTATCTCAAGAAAGGAAGAAAAAGTATCCAATGTACTCAGCCCTACTCTGAAGCTAATTTATAGCTTTCATACGAAGGCTATAACCCAACTATAGCACAAGACTAGGGGGAAAGGGCAAAGGGAGGGGGAGAGAGGGGAAGGGAGAGGAGAAGTCAGGGTGGAGGGAAGGTAATGGGTGGGGCTACCTATGGTGCATCTTAGAATGGGTACAGGCAAAACCTATTAAATGCATAATACAAATGTATACATACAATAACTAAGAAAATGCCATGAAGGCTACGTTGGACAGTTTGATGAGAATATTTCAGATTGTTTATGAAACCAGCACATTGTACCCCTTGATTGCACTAATGTACACAGCTATGATTTAACAAAATAATTAATTAATTAATTTAGAAAAAGATAAAAATAATAAAATAATACATAATTCCCAGAGCCTATTTTGAATATATTTACTATGCATTACTCTAGAATAAATATACTTTCTTTTTATTGTTGGGGATTCATTGAGTGTACAAAGAACCAGGTTACATTGATTGTGTTTGTTAGGTAAAATCCCTCTCATAAGTGTGTCCCTCTCCCCAAAATTGTGTCACACTCCCACACAGTGGTCCCTCCAACCCCTCCCTCCTTCTCTCTTTCTGCTCTCCCCTTCCCAACCCCTCACTGTGTACTAGGTCATTAATTGTCCTCATATCAGAATTGAGTACATAGGATTCTTGCTTCTCCATTCTTGTGATGCTTTACTAAGTAAGAATAATGTGTTCCACTTCCACCCAGAATAATATAAAAGATGTAGCGTCTCCTAGCCAGTACAATCAGGCAAGTGAAGGAAATAAAGGACATCCATATGGGACCAGAGGAAGTCAAACTCTCTTTGTGGAAGATATGATCTTATACTTAGAGAATCCCAAAGACTCAACCACAGGACTCCTGGAAGTGGTCAAAAAATACAGTAATGTCTCAGGATATAAAATCAATGTCCACAAATCAGTAGCCTTTGTATACGCCAATAACAGCCAAGATGAGAAGCCAATTAAGGACACACAGTAATTCTTTCACAGTAGTGTCAAGGAAAATGAAATACCTAGGAATATACTTCACACCAGAGATGAAGGACCTCTACAAAGAAAATTATGAAGCTGTAAGAAAAGAAAAAAACAGAAGATATTAAAAAATGGAATAACTTACCACATGCCATGCTCATAGCTGTGGAGAAGCAGCATTGTTAAAATGTCTATACCACCCAAAGCAATCTACAGATTCAATGCCATCCCATTAAAATACCAACATCATACTTTCAAGCCTTAGAAAATATAATTCTTCATTTTGTATGGAACCAGAAAAAAACCTGTATAGCTAAGGTAGTTCTTAATAATAAAATGAACAAAGCCGGAGGCATCAGCCTACCAGACTGTAGGCTGTACTACATGGTCATAGTGATCAAAACAGCATGGTATTGACACAAATATAGAGACATAAACATCTGGAACTGAATAGAAAATCAGGAGATGAAACTAACATCTTACAGCCACCTAATCTTTGATAAACCAAACAAAAACATACACCAGGGGAAAGAATCCCTACTCTATAAATCTACGTTTCTACTTACACGTCTTCAAAAACCTTAACACATGCACACACACTCACAGACATTTGTGCACTGAGCCAGCATCTTACATCCTCTTGCTGTATGGTAATCAGTACTGGACAAGTATCTCTGTTCAGGAGCACTATGTATGATTTCCCAGAATTCTCACCACCTAATTACTTTTGACAAATTGAAATACGTGAGCCACTCTCATCTTCTCCATGTAGCATGTCATTAGTTTCATTTTGTTTCTTTTATTTGATAAATTTAATACTTTCAAATGCATAAAATACTTTGCAATTGGAGTTTTCTATTGTAATTTTAATATGTGTTGAATTTATGAATGTGTTCCATCCTTCAAGGGTTATCTCTGAGGGTATTAAATATATTCCTGTTGTTATTTTGTTCTTATTTGTGTTTACAGTTTCTTCTAAGATGAAACTACTAGACCACAGAAAGATACCTGAACAAACAAGATATATATGACATTTCCTCTGCCAGTAGCTTTAATATATTTTATCTCCTTATATCTTTAGATTTATTTAATCTAGAGACATTGTAAGAGCAAATACAAAAATATTTGATGTATTATTTAGGACATTAATGTCCAAATTCTGTGGATTGTAACAGCAAGTTTCCCTTTCTATTATTACTAATGTATCACTCTTTTTTCTGTCTTTTTCTTATAACAGGAAATATATTTCTAGTCAAAAAATAAGGTCATTTCTTTTTGAAGAATCCTTCCTTGTGAGAATTGGCTTCCCATTTCAACTTATCTTTCTTTCTGTAGAAATATATTTTTAGCATAAGAGAATATATTTTCAACAAGTGAAGAACTTAAAAGGTAAATGTTACTCTGCTTGTGAATTTTGTCTATGTACTTCGATTGGATAAAAGAATGAGTGATAAAACTGTAGGCGTTACAGAAGTTGATATAACTGTCATAAAGCAGAAGGACATGATGAAAGATCTGCCTATTCTTAGCAAAAAGGAGAGAAAGGAGGGGAGGAAGGGAGGAGGAGAGAGAGAGAGAGAGAGTGCTACTTTTCAATAAAAGACCAAGAACCAAAGATTAATGGGGATAGTAGAATGTGCAAATCTTTAGATATAGATAGCTTTTTATTAAAAATAAAAAATTTATTAATTAGCAACTATTAGGCAGTGGAAAAATTGTCTGCACATGCATGGAGTTCTAATTTTGATTTTTGTTAAACTTATTAAACTGTATGAATTTCATAGAGTAAATTTTCAAAATCATATTTTGTTACTATTCATCATAGCACATGGGTTTTTGTTTTTCCAGACATACATAGCTGGTAATATTTCAGTGAAAATTGAAACACATTTTATTTTGACATTTTATGATAATTGTAAAGAACATTTTTGATGGAAATATACTTTTTTCTTTTAAATGATTAGTTTTATAATTTTTTTAAAAAAACTTTGGTGTGTCTTACATGTCTTCAGGTCATAAAAAGATTTTTGTAGTTTGTGATTTTATGTTACCTATATTATACAATGAGGTCACAATTATTTTCCTGATAACTGATGCCAGAATTTCCCTTACAGAGTTATGTATCTTTCTTTGAAAAGGTAAAAGTGCCTGAGAGATATTTTTAAAATAGTTGAGAACCTCACAGGATAATGGTGGCTAGTGCCAAACTATAAGTTTAGGAGAGAAAAGAAGACAGGTAATTAGAACCAACTAAATGAAAAAAGGCTAGCATTATGTGGGCTTGAAGCCAATGAATCTAGTGATTAGTGTGATAAACAAAGAATTCTTTAAGAACGATGAGCTCTACTATTTCATTTGAAACAATTGATAGTATTTTAATTTAAAACACTTCTCAATTTTCCCTAAGAAGCTTGACCAGTACAATACATTCATATGTTGTGTGCAGACCGTGTATGGGCATATTTGATTGTGGAAATAAATGATGGCTTTGAATTTGATATATGGGTTGTTTCATTCCTCAACAATATTGATATTGAAAATGCAGCCAAAAGACTAGCAAGTAGCATCATAGAAGTTTATTAGAAATGCATTTTTTTAAGTGCCTTTTAAATTTGTCTTTTACTAAGTCATTTTCTTAAGTGCCTTAAATTTGTCTTTTACTAAGATTCCCAAGTGACTTGTATGCATGTTTAACTTTGACAAGCCCTAAACAGAACCTCAGAACTTCCCACATGTAAGCAGAAGTTCAGAAATTTTTGTGGACATCAAGTGGTAATGTCTTCCTTGGCATTTAGACATATCATGTAAAGGTCTTTGGAATTTTATGCCTCATAGACATTTGTTGCAGATAGTTTGTTGCAAACTATCCGATTTCATTGGCAGCCCAAAGGATTATCCCAATGTTATCAGTAACAAAAAATTTAACGTAATTAATTTCTGAAAACTGAAGAATCACTAAAGAAAACTTTATTTTTCAATGTTATCTATGCACTTGTGATTTTTTTAGGGTATTAGATAGGAAGGATACAGAGAAAAATGAATTCCAAAGTATAAAACATCATGAAAATATGCACATTCTGGGTTGCTTATCGAGGTATTTCCAACATTGTTTTGTAAAATTTATTTTCACATTGACAGAGTTTATTGCACTAAGTTCTTCATTACTTAGAAATTATTGATTAAATCAATTAAAATTGAGAATGCAGTAATGGAAATTAAGATGAAAATTCTCAAATATATTCCTAATATTGTTTCAGAATATTAAATATAAAAGGAAAGCTCTTGTTTGTCCTGTTTTATAATTATTTATAATTTTATAAATATTTATAATTGTTTTATAATTAGTGTCATCTTTAAGAGCTTCAAAAATAGAATCTGAGCTAAGATAATGAAGATCTTTGTCCTCTCTTCTCTGGCCTTAAGTTTATTGAATTAATTTTTCAGATGAAGTATTAACTATATCATAAGAAAATTGAGGAGAGTTTTCATTTTAACCATTTTACAAAATCCTTTTCATATTTATTCGTAAACAATTATACATGTACTATCCATTCAAATATTATTTAGATATAATTCATATTTGTAAGCTTGATATATTTCATGGTATAAAGCTTTGATCTTGCCTTTTAATATTTTTCTTACAATGAAAGTTGCTAGAGTAAAGGCAAAATGCATAGTAACGTAGAATACTTTTAACATCAATATTCCCCCATTCTTATTTCTCTCAGATAAAATGCTATACTACTTTAAGTAGAATCAGCTGGAATGACACAGGCTGTCCAAATTTCTTTTCTGACTTGGAATCACACCATGACCATTTGCAAGCTATTTACTCTGTGCCATAGATTTTTGTTCTAAAAGAGGGTAATACTTACAAATATTTAATCTAAACATCTGAAATAAGACATGTGCTGCAGAGCCTGGAAAACCTAACATATAGAGTACTTGTTAGCTTTTCTATTAAATATATGCATATTACATACACACAACACATAGTTGAAAAGAGAGTGTTACACTTATTCCACATTAGCTTATCCCTGTTTTTGTTGCTGCCATTGTTGTTCATAAATTCATGAGTGAACTGCAGTTTCTACAGTATCCTCAGACAAAAATCCTGGTAAAATTGTATTTTTCTCACTAAATAGTACTTGCACCTCCCTCTAATATGTTTTGTTAATTGTCATGAGTAATGTACCCATGTTAGTTTCCAGTTTCTGAAAAGCAGGTGCCAAGAGAAGACTAGATGTATGAGAGGTATGAGAGGGAATGCCTAGTAATATTAAAGAGAAAGAAAAGAAATGGAGGGGGTTGAGCTTCAGATTATGGTGCAAGTTTGAAATCTATAAAAAGAGAGGGAGAAAAAAGGGAGTTTGGATAAAAAGTGTCTCAGATGGCAGAACAGCTCTAAGAAAGCTTCATCAAAGCTGAAGAGGCCAAAGCCACCTGTAATTGAGCAGTTTGAGATTGAGCAGAAATGGACTTTGACATGCATTCCTGCTGTGCCAGTTTTTGACTAGTAGCTTCTCAGGTAATCTTTGTGTGTATATAGTAAAAGATTAAGAGGGATGGTAACTAGTATCATCAGGCAGTTTTTCTCCTGCCTCATGAAGATAAGAGGGATGTGTATACATGGCTATCATACCAACATTCCTTATTTCATTTCAAATAAAACCAAATGGGTATAGTATTAATAAAAGTAAGAAATATTGGCACACCCTCTTCATACAAAGAAAATCATAGATGGAACCAAGTAAGGCATAAAATATAACATTTTTTTAAATATTAGTAAACCAAGTAATATTAACTCACTATATTAAGAATTAAAAATAAAAATAAATGTTTAGTGTTACATCAATGGATAAAAAAATATTCTGTAATATTCACTGTTCAATTCATGATAAAACCTTTCAATAAAGTAAAAGTTGGAGCAAATTTCCTTAACATGTATCTAACATCAAGAATACTGGGAAATATTCATTTCAAGATCAAGAACAAGAAAATAATGCTTTTTATGATAATTTCTTGATACACTGTGGAAGTTAAAAAATAGTAATGCTTTTTTTTTTGAAAATATGAGAGAAGGAAGAAGAACAAACCATTAACATTTAAGTATTACATGATTTTCTACTGGAAAACTGGGGAAAATATACAGATAAGTTCTTGGAATTCAAAAAATAGATTAGCAATTTTATTTTCTTCAATATAAAAGACAATTACATTTCGATTTTAAAAATCTTAAGTAATATAACAGATATAGATATTACTTAATCTATAAGTAATATAACAAAATATGTGTAAGACTTTTCCTGAGAACAAATAATATAACAGGAGGACACAATATAACTAACATACTCATTTTTCCGTATAACTTTATAGATGTAATTCATTCAAAATCCAAATCAATGTGTGTGTGTTTAGAAATTGACAAACTGACTCTAATAAAACATAATCTGACGTATAAAACTTGATAAATAACAGCAATGTCATCACATATCAATGCAGAAAGGCAGAAGCTTTACTAGTGATGATGGTAAATTGATTATTTTTATAACAGAAAAAACCACTGCATCTCACACCATCACAATTTAACTAGATTCAGAGAAAATAAAATCTTAATGACAGTGAGAAAAAAGTTAAAACTTTCAGTGTTTCAGGATGTTGTCCAAGATCACAGAGAACAATGATGTGTTTAGTACTGGAAAGTGAACCTAAAAAACATTAGCAAAAAAAAAAAAGCACAGTGCTAAAACATATGTATAATGTATATCATGGTTAATTTGTGTACGTATCTCATGGGACACAATATTGTACACATGTTCTTCCCTCATTCATTTCAAAAATGGCACTTTAGTTCACATTCCAGCATGTTTTAAATGCTAGAGAAAGACAAAAACAGCAAAATGGCCTTTGCAAATACAAATATTTATGTAGAATACAAAAAAAAACTCTTAGAAACAAATAATATATATATATATGTTTATTTTATATATAAATAATCAATTTATATAAATTGGGTTATTTATGGGTAGAGTGCCATGATGACATAGCTCACAGCAACCTCAAACTCTTGGGCTCAAGTGATCCTCTCACCTCAGCCTCCTGAATTCCTGGGATTATAGGTGTTTGCTGCAATGCTGGACTAGTTTTTCTGTTTTTAGAAGAGATGGGTCTTGCTCTTGCTTAGGCTGATCTGGAACTCCTGAGCTCAGGTGAACCACCCACCTAGACCTCCCAGAGTGTTAGGATCACAGGCGTGAACTATTGCTCCTGGCTGGATAGTTTTAAAATCATAATTTTGATGATTTTATAGGTATTTTCCTTTTGTAAAAAATCATTAATCTGTAGACTTATGATTTGGTATACTTCAACAGATATTTTTTTCTTGCAACATTTGAGAGAATGAGATGTTAAGAAGTGGTAGGAATAGGAATAGAAACAGGCAAGGGTGTAGCTTTAATGTCTGAAGTGTTTGTGTAAGGGATGAGGGTCACTATAAAATATTTTTAGGTTTGTGATAGCATATTAGTGCTTTATGGGAATGTTCTAGCATAGAGGAGAAAATTAATGATGCAAGAGATAGAGTGGCCAAGTGATAGATCAGTGCCTTCACAGCTATGTTCTTGTCTATCAATCTTTCTAATAGACTCCTGAACAATATAGAATGCAAATTTGATCATGCTATTTCCCCCGATAAAGCTCTTTTAATGTCTCCCCACTAATTTCAGTGTGCCACTTAGACTTTTGGCATTGATCTATGTCTTAGATTTACAAGGTTTAACAAATAGTGCTAGTCCTTATCCTAATGGAATTTGCAATCCAGTTGGAAAGAGAGGCAGAAATCAACTACACAAATAAGATGAAGGACTGCTATAAAACAGGGAATATAAAGCAATATTTGTATGCAATTGGTAACAATTCAGAAGAAAGGTGGAAATCATAGGAAAATCGATATAGGACTGAAGCACTTGACATGGTAGCAGGAGATATGATCCAGAACACATGCTGAATTATTATTTTTTTGAGACAAAATTCTGTTGTACAGGAGAGAGGAAGAAGAAATTCGTTTGGTAGAGCTAGAACTAAAGCCAACTTTCATGATATGCATGAAATGAGCCTTCACTTTCTTCCTCTCTCCCTCCCTCCTTCCTTCCTTCTTCTTTCCATGTGGGACTCTAACATCTTCAGGTATCAAAGCCTCCTCCCAAGGACTTGTAGTTTGAAGTCTCAACGCTTAGTCTTCTGTGATCCATGAGTCTCTTCCCAGTTGATACCAATTAAAGACTCAAACCAATAACAACACCAATCATATTAACCTATAACACCTATTGCAACAAATGTGACCACCAATATCCAAGATTCAAAAGAGAGTTGTGATTTCCCTATAAGCTGTGTTTATTTTATTTAGTTGTTTCTTCTCATATTAGTTGCTAACTTAATCCATTTAGGCTATGCATTCGTTTCAATTCGTTGTGTAAGACAGCCAACAAAACGAGAATTGGATTGAGACAATTAGATTATTATATTATCTTCCTTTTAGAGCACAGGTGGGTGGAAAATTCAATGAGGCAAAAGTGCCAACAGCAAAAATTAAAACATAAAAAACAGTTAAAACATAAAAAAACCCAAATTACAGAAATGTGTGCCACTGCAAAAATAATTTTTATCAACATGATGAATTATTTATACAACTGAGAGAAAAATTCCTAAGAGACAAACTATGCCAGTCTCTTTGTTAAAGATAAGGAAGTGAATTTACTCTCTCTCATATATAGATACATATATAGAAAGGGTGCTAAAAATGTATACGTATTTTAAGGAAGGAAAAAAAAAAAAAGAACTGATAGCCAAAGGTGAAGACAAGTCATGTTGAGCACCACTTATAATTGCTGAAGTCAAACATGCCTTGAGTATTACATATTTAATACAGGTTTTTTTTTTCTTAAAATGTGTACACACTTTTTGGTACCTTATGTGTAATAAACCAAAGTTTATATTACTTTAATAATATGTAGTAATAATGCACAAACTGCTTTAAGATCTGCCGAAGAGTACATAGTTCCTCTAACCCATCCATGTTCATAGAATTATTTTATCTATTTCACCCCTTTCCTCTGCTTGGGATAACCTTGGTTGTTTTGTTGTATATCTTCTCTAACCCATCAACTTTCAATAACAGGCAATGATATTAGTTCATCTGTGAGGTCTTACATGATGTGATCACTCCTTGGTCCTCACCCATTTTATCATGGTATCTTTTTGCATTGTTTTATAACTTTACTTGTCTTCCAAATGTCTGAACTCTGTCAGAACAGAGACTATCCTTTTTATTTCTATATTTCCTATTCAACAGAAAGTCCTTACTAGAAAGTGCTCAATAAATTTTGTTTGAATCAGTAACAAGAAGGTGAATGAAGGATTTAAAAATTTCTGGTTGGCCAAGTAGATGAATGATGTACCGATACAGAGCACATGAGAGGAACTTCTGCCCCTTCTGCCTTGCTGGGGGGTGTTGCTGCAGTGGGATAGGGGAGCATGAGGGCTGGAGAACCAAGTAGAGTGCACAGGGGCAAGAACAAAGCCCAGGAGTCCCCAGGAAGTCGCGGGAGACCACAGCACAGCCCAGGCTGCTGATGGAGCCACCTCTTATTTCTCTTTATTTCAAAGTACAGTACTGACTGCTGCTTCTCAGCACACATACAACTTCTGAAGCTGAGAACGACCTACCATGATACAGGGTTCCCTCATTCGGGATTGAACAGGGACCCTGCCCCCCATTTCCGAGGCCTGGACAATTTCATGAAGGGACTATGTCTATTCATGTAACATGCTCGTTCACTTTGAAAAAAAGTGTTTTTCCATCTACCATGTCTTGGCCAAATATAACTCTGGAAGGTATGTATACATATCCCTAGACAAAGAACCCAGGCCAAGATTTTCTGACTTGGGTCTTTCCCTTTGCCAGAAGTTCTGGTGCTTTTTACTCCTTCTATATTCCTTTCTGGCTAAAAAATCCCATCTTACTACTGATCTGTGGTTCAGTGGGTTCACCCAGAACCTACTGAAGAAGGAAATTCTGGCAACAGAACCATGAAACAATATAATGAATGTAGTGGAAGTGCATACTTTTGGATTGAGGATTATGTGTTAATTTTAGCTTTTATGAGGTTGAGACTCAGTGGTGATGAATAAAGTCTGGCAATTGAACATATGGGTCTATTAGTTAGTACAGATGTCCAAATACCAGGTAGATAATTGGAAGGAATCAATATGTTGTGATTAACAAACACTACATGAGTAAATGATTTAAGTAATATTAATAGAAAAATTCCTGCATAAATAATGATGATCCAGTGAAAAAACCATTCAATACCATTTTTATGGGATTTTCAGGGAGAGATCAGGCAGAGAAACTGAAATATACAAGAAGAAGAATACCAGGAGTCTGAGTCATGAAGTTTTCACAGTATGAGTTTAATAAAGAAAGAATTAGTTGTAAATATCATCAAATATAGCAGCAATAGCAAGTAAATAAGCCATAGTAATGTGTTTGGAATTAGGTATTAGGAAGTGTCACCAGAAGAATGTAGATGTAAAGACAGAAGCCACATTGCTACCCACTGAAAAGTGAATAGAAGATGAGCAAATGGAGGTAATGACCAGTGTTTGACACTTTTGAGCATTTGGATAGCCCATATAGTTCTCATTTGGGGCTCTCTTGATTCTTTTTTTTGTTAAACAAGTTTCTTCTAATACCTAATACCTAGTCTAGTGCCAAATACCATTCTCCTTTGCCTGAAGAAGTTGTCAGAGGTTGCTTTTTCCTGAGCTCATGGATTTTTATGCTACAAATGTGTAGTTTGGTGCCTACTTAAAGACTCAAGGGCCCTTACTGTGGTTTCCTGGTCTCTCTCTACATGTAAATTCCTTCTCTCATATGACCTACCCTGAAATTTTCTGGCCACTTCCATGTCTCACACTTCAACATCTGTCTCTCCAACTACCCAGATTTCTGGGCTCCATTTGGGGACCCATCCCTGAATCGCAGACTTGGAACTAGATCTATGCCAAAGCCCTAAGAAATAATACTTCACATCTCATTTCCCTTTCCTCAGGAACCACAATATTTTTTTTTACTTTGTCTTTTGTTTATTATGTCATGACAGTAACTATAGCCAGCTATAATACTCACTTTTAGCCAAAAGTAGAAGTACTTTCAAAAATCTGATTGTGAAATGAGTGAGAAATACACAGCAAAAATTTTTAAGGCATGTAGTTTTTGGAGAGAAATAGAAAGGTATCAGCCTCCTCAAAGGGAAGGGCTCACTTTCCAGAGAACTGGGAGAAAGAGCTGTGGTCTGGAGAAACATGCCAGGATGCAGACAGCAAAACAATCATGCTAAAACACATTCATTCCTCCTGAAGTAATAGTGGAAGCCCTAGAGCTCTGGGTCTGCCTTACTACTGCAAGTGTCCGTATCATTCAGAACAGAAAGGGCCCTATGGGCCACACCAATGGCTTTATTGACCTCGACACCCATATGGAAGCTCTTCCCATTGTGAAGATCTTACAGAACCTTGATCCACCATTTAGCATTGAAGGAAAGATGGTAGCTGCAACCTGGCCACTGGAAAATGAAGAAATATGTCTTCACATTTCTGGATCCTTCTGACCACATGCATTCTATCAGGGTGATAAAGATGTCCGAGATAGGAGGGGAGGTGGCAGAAATTCAGACTGGTGGTCAGATACAAATAAACAAGGACAACAGTCCTCGACCAACTGCTGCATATATGATTCTGCTGCTGGCTACCATTGTGACCCCTTGGCAGCAAATTATTATGACTCCAATACACAGCAAGATGTCTGTGTGTCCCAGGACCCTGGGTCACTTGAGGAAGAAGAGTCAAGGAAAAGAAACCCACCAGTCAAGGAAAGTCAAGTTGCAAGCAGGATACCCCTAAAAGAAACCGCAAGGAGAAAAAAGACAGAGCTGAGTGACAAGGTTTTAGGAAAATACCAATGAAGGGAAAGACTCCCACAGGACTTCTTGAAGAAGCCCCTGCCTCCCTCTGTGAAGAAGGAAGAGAGTACCCCTCCACTTGAGGTGGTAAACCCATTAGTTGGCCTCTTGGCTGATCATGGAGGACACAGTGACTATAAGAGGAAGAAGAGGAGGAGCAGGCCCCACCCCACAGCCGCACAGTGCAGCCGGGGCAGCGGGAAGAGCTGACGAGAAGGAGAATGAAGAAGGCAGGCTCACCACTGGAATAAACTGGCTTGTCTGCTCTGTAGGAGGCAGTTTCCCCGTCAAAAATCTCTGATCAAACAGCAGCAGCCGTCAGACCTGCACAGGCAAAACCTGGAAATCCACCAGAAGATAAAACAGTCGGAACAGGAGCTAGACTGTCTGGAGAGGAGAGAACGAGAGGGAAGAGTTAAAGAAAGAGGAAATGATCGCAAGGAAAACTCCAAACTTTCGACTCTCCAGAAAGGAAACAGATTAAATACTCCAAGTAAACTGACAGTGATTGTAAACCTGTTGATAAAGAAAAGATTGACACTGGCAGCAAACATGGCTGTATCCAACAGGCCCCTGACTGGAGGAAAGGGACAGGCCTGGCATGTGGCCATCCTGGATTGGCTTCTCTAGAGGAGACTGCAGGCTGGATGAGAGGCTATGGAGGATTAAACATCATACGCGAACAAGGGGCTCCAGCTCTGGGGCTCCACGAAGAACCGGCAAGAGACAGTCCAGTGAGACATTCCCAGATGCCGTCGGAAGAGTCATGTTTGCTCAGTGTAAAGAACCAGATTAAGAATGGAGACAGCTCCCTAGGGCACAACCCCTTCTTTTTTTTTTTCTTTTGCAGTTTTTGCCGGGGCTGGGTTTGAACCCTCCACTTCCAGCATATGGGGCCGGTGCCCTACTCCTTTGAGCCACCTTTTGTTTTGTTGCTGTTCTGGCTACTAGAACTTTTTTGAATAAACTGTTGTTCAATGTGAAAAAAATGACACTAAAAGATAAACATAATTTATCCTGTAGGTAGTACCATTCACAAATTTAGCTTTGTTATTTGAGCCTTACTCATGAACCTTTTCAAAAGCTATGTATAAAAACAATAGTTACAAAGAAATCTAAATATAATTTGAACTCCAGACAGCTAAAAGAATAATTAAATTTGAACTTCAAAAAAAAAAATGTTAAGGAATCTGATGAATTAAATATTTTTTTAGTCCTATAACTTTCCAAATCCAAAAGAAAAAATAGACTAAACATTCTTAGTTTAAAAAATGTAAAAATATAGATTCACCTAAATAATGAATAGGTAAACCAATCTAACTTTTTATTATTTATTATTGAAAACCTGTTGACTTTCTCTGACAGAGAAGTAATATCTTAACGCTTAGTATAACCATGCTCTCTGTGTGATTCCAAATCTGTTGTGAAAGGATAATAATATAGGTGTGAGGATTAAGGCCATATTCCAGTCTAAATTGTCACCAAGAAATGAAACCATTGATAATTCCAATTTGGAAAATATAAAAATTCAATCAGAAAAAGTTAATTGCTACAATACAATGAGAATGTTTAAGTTGTATTAAATATTCACACATTTAAGAGAAAGAAAACAATGTAAATGTCAAAGCATAGATTTAAATTGTGTGAAAGCACAATGCTAACCTTTTCCACAAATGACAAAAGCATCTGTGAATTTCCCTATTATACGTTCTTAGCATTTAAAAATGGTCTGCATGTATTCATTAGTAACTAAAAGAAAATTTCAAACGTTCTCTATAATTACAGAAATTGTGATCTTGAAAAATAGAAAATATGAAAGAAGGAACTTTGAAAATAATCAGAATCTGGAGGAAAATATCCATTTTTAAAATGTAAGGGAGAATAATTCACATTTAATACTTTACTTTAAAAATATCAATTTGGAGGGCAGCACCAGTGGGTAGGGCACCGGCCCCATATACCGAGGGTGGCGGGTTCAAACCCGGCCCTGGCCAAAGGGCAACACAAAATAGCCGGGATTTGTGGTGGGTGACTGTAGTCCCAGCTACTTGGGAGGCTGAGGCAACAGAATCACCTAAGTCCAGGAGTTGGAAGTTGCTGTAAGCTGTGATGCCACGGCACTCTACCGAGGGTGTTAAGGTGAGACTCTGTCTAAAAAAAAAAAAAATCAATTGGGTCTTTACCACATATTGAAGATGATAATAAATAAAAAGGTAAACAAAAGTGAACCTGCCTTAGAAGCTCCCAATCCAGAGAAGAAGTCAGGCACCAGGAAGTTACTACATGAATAAACTTGTACATATTCTTAAATTCTGTGAAATTCACTATCTCCATCTATAAGATAGTGACAACATTTCTAATGATATTATTTTGAGTCTTGAGTCTAGTTTATTTGAAGCATCTTGTACATTTGCCATATTAATCCAACAAGGTTTTATCCCATAGTACCTTGTATGTAAACATCTTTCTTTCTTTCTTACCTTAAAACTTCTTACGTTTGCGCACTATGAACACCTGGTTAATTCAACCTGTTCTTTGCTCAGTAATGCTTGCATCACAATGCTGGATTGTGTTTAGTCAAGGGAAAAGACTCACTTTTCTTTGTCCAAAAGCCTTATCGGGTCACCAAGTGAAGCATGTGCCGGTCCGAAGGGAGTAGGGGATCTCGGGGCACTTATGGGCTGGTAGCACAGCCTCTGTCACTAGAGCATAAGTGTTGGTTTGAGGCCGCCATACGCTAAGAAAGATCTAGATACATGATTGTTAAATGTATCAATTTTTTTTTTTCTGTAACTCTTCCAAAGACTAAGTAAGATTGATAGTAATGGTTCAGGAAGAAAGAGGCAAAGGGGAAATTTTGGCTGGAGTAAAAGGAATGGAGGTGCTGGGACCTTGAAGAATGAAATGAAAAATAAAATCTTCATTCTAGGAGGATGAGAGATGCCTGAAAACCATGACCAAATTTCTGAGGGGTGTAAAAAGTGTTCCCCAAATATGGCAATTTAGAAATTGAGAAAACAGTGTCAAGGAGCTTATTCTCACCTTCCTATCACCCTTCCTTCCTGAAAAAGTCCATAAAGCCTTGGAAAGTCACTCTCTGACCTCCTGCCTCCCTTCTTTTCTGAAGACGTTCATGTGACAGGTGTCTGTCCATTCTGTACATGGGAGAAAGAATTCAGACAGAGACACAAAAAGAAGAATCTGAACAAACAGGCTTTGCTACGTTCCTCTAGTTTATTACAATTAGTTTGTACCCACTCTGTCCAATCCTGCTCCATACAACTGTCTACTATTCATCAAAATGTGCGCATAAAAAAAACCAGTTTTCCCTTATAGAGGATTAAACATCATACTTACTACAACAGCCACCAATATCATAACTCATCTGAGGAATTACTGAGAACAAGACATTCTCCTGGCAAGCCTGGAAATCTCTTGTGACTTGGAAGGCAAGTGTCTCGTGTGACCGTTTATGCGGTTTCTGTGGGTCTTCATTCCTGTTCTCTTGTTCATCTGTCCTTGTTATAGGCATCTCCATTAGGAAACTTGCCATGCCTTGAATAAGAATCTTACTTTTCACAAAAATCTTGAGATCCTTGTCTATACTTCCTAAGAAGTAAGTAAACATGCAATAAAGGAAAATCATGCCTCTTGAGCAAGGAAAGACTGAATAACATGATTGGGGAATGTCCTCTGAAACAGAGTAATGGCAAACTCAACATTGTTTCATTAACATGGCAAAACAGTTTCTCTAAATTTTCCTTTAAGAAATAAAATAGTGCCTCAATTCTTCCAATTCCTAATTAACTGTAACTCAGTTTAGCTGCGGTCATTATGTTTTGAGTATTTTAAAATCTTCCTCTTTCCTTAGCATTCATGACACAAAAGTAATGAAGTTCAATGAAAGTAGTTTTGATTCAAGGCATTTTGCTTTATGTTAGTTAATAAGTTGAATGGATAGCTGTGACCTTTAAATTATAAAACACATTCATGAATCAGCTAAATAATAGGTCAACTGGCAAGCATAAGTTCTACTCCAGTTTATAAAGCAGAAACGGCCAATGAACATACTTTTGATGGCCAGTAAAATAGTTCGCAGTATAGAAACAAAATATTTTCTTATTCTATAAAATGTCAGACTTTATGTACTTGATGAGGTCACAAGAACAAGGTTCTTGTGCACACCAATTTTACAGTATAAACATAGATTTAAAAATTTTTCCCAGCAGTTTACTGTAAATTATTTCTATATTTAATGTGTTTGTATTTTAAGGGATGGTTGAAAATAATACCACTTTTATTAAAATTAAGTGTTCATATCTCTGTCAGATATTCCAACTGGTTAAAAAGCTTTAATGAATAAGCTGTAGTGTGGCCTTTCTGTGGAGAATATATAGACGGTATATATCATTTTTCAGATTCACTAAGCAAATGCACCTTTTATATAAAATCTAGTTTTTAATATTCTAAAACTGCTTATACAAATTGACTAAATGCAAATGAACACATCATGCTGATGGCTTCTCTTTTATAATTTTGTGTACTGATTTCCCAAATAAAGAATTTCAATAAAAAGACCTTCCTGAATGTACACCAGTGACTTCTTTTTCCGAGAAGTATGTAATTACTGTGTGCCGCAATTTTCTGTCCATGCTATTAATCATATATTTTTCAAAAATACACAAAGATGATTCAGTATTTGGTGATTCATAACAAATTAGAACTAATTAATTTATCTGAGTTTTTGTGATGGATATTCCTCAATATTTATTTGCTTATTATCTGTAGATTTTCTACAAATTGTGAATATAACAGTATTTTAATATTTATAAAATCAATTTGGTAACTAGCACTCAAAAAGGAAACAATAATTATTTTGAAAATATAAGTAGAGTGAAATAAATATAAAATTGCTAAAAATAATTATTACAGGAATAACTTGATGATTATTGTTAAAAATGTAGATCTGAATTAATAATGTGAAGAACAGATAATAATCCTCTGTGTCTAGTTTTATACTCTTCTTCAAAGCCAGAATTGGTTATTAGCACCACCTGTCCTGCAAGGTCGCTGTTAAGTTTTGCTGTGAAACCAAATGGATAAAAATCTAACCTGAGTCTAATCCATTATCTCTATCATTATTGCCAGGTTCCATTTGAAGAAAAGCACCCTCCCTGGGCATCAGCCAGGAGTTCACTGGAGTATTAATGAGGCTGACAGGAAGCAGACAGTTATTTCTCCAGAGGGTGAAGTGTTACAAACTAGTGACCATGAAGATGTTAAAGAAAAAGACAAATGGTACCGTTCTTATTCTGGCTGAGAGCATATCTTTCTGAACAATTCTTTAGGAGAAGTCAGAGTTCTGCTATGATAAATACTGTCTAGGAAGGACTCTCTTTGATCTCTGCCTTTTTTCAAGGGTAGACATGAAAACACACTTAATGAGCTTTAGCTTCCCCCTCAAGAGAAGAGGAGAACAGGGTATTAAGAATTTTGAAGCCATATATTTTGATGTCATTTATTTTGAAGTCATATATTTTGATATCATTTTTGTAACTTTCATTTCTACCTCATAGTTCACAGATGAAGATCTTGAGGCAGAATTCACTTAACTTACCCAAATAGCAACTAAATTTAAGACCAGAGACAGGTCTGGGATTTATTCCATCTAAGTTCAAATCCAAAGTGCTCTCTCTTCTACTTTCTTTCCACAGAGTTCCTATATCATCTGTATCAAGTATCTTGTCATACACCAGAGACATAGAGTTGTACAAGCCTGATTAAATGTGAAAGGTTTCAGAATTTAGGTACATTCATTATATTGAGGATGCTTTTAATAGCTAAATTTTATTAAATTCATGATGGAAATACTGCATACTTTCATTAAATTCATTGTCATGTTTCCCTTTTAGAGTTAAGTAAATTGGTAGGTAGATATTCTTCCTTTATCTTTGATCCAGAGGCCATAATATTTAATCATGCGTTCAATGTATAATAAATAAAGATAAATACAAAATTTTCATTAATTTGTACTTTTTTATACAGTATCAACTCAACTTTAATTATCCGCTTATTAAAACCATTTGTCCTCTTTGTAAGTACATTGATGTTGAAAAATAATACATTTTTTGGGGGGGGTAGGGCAGAGTCTCATTCTGTTGCCCAGGCTGGAGTGCCCTGCCCATAGCTCACAGCAACCTCAAATTCTTGGGCTCAAGCAATCCTCTTGCCTCAGCCTCCCCAGTAGCTAGGACTACACCTCCCCACCTGATGTCCCTATTCCTGGCCAGCAGCTCAGCTTTATGGGTTTTCTTGGGTTCCATTGGTCAAGAAGGTGTTCAGTAATCTGGACAGTGTAAGATTTTATTTTAGTTCCTAGCTCACAGTTCTGCAGAATATATAAGAATCAGTGCAACCATGTCCATCTGGCAGGGTTCAAGGAGCTTCCAATCAAGGCAGATAGGGAAAAGGGGGTGTGCGTGTCAAGTGGCAGAGAAGCAGCAGGCAGAGGTCAGGCCAGGCTCCTTTAAATAATCAGCTCTCACAGAACCCACTTATTAATGTGGGGACAGCAACAAGCCATTTAGGAGAGACTTGCTCTCATGACCCAAACACCTCCCTCTCAGCCCCACCTCAGGACACTGCAGATCAAAATTCAGCATGAAATTGGGAGAGGTCAAATAGCCCAAACCATATCAGGAGAGAAAAGAAAAACTCAAATAATCCAAACAAAATGTTTATTTATAATAGTGATGATTAATAGTACTAAAAGAACAGGAGACTTTAAGACTTCGTGAATGAGTAGTTTTATTTAGATTTAATGAGTGTGGGGTCAGAAAAGCTTACCTGACAAAGAGTCTTTTGGCCTGGTATCTGAAGAATGAATGAGAATTTACTGTTATTTTTTGAGCAACAAAAGTAACACAGATATCATTACTTCTTTTGATCTGGGCAACTTTCTTTACTACATGTATCCTGGATTGGCAAACATTTGGAGGGAAAGATGGACACAGCTAAGTATTTTTAGCTGTGTGAACTACAAGGGCTCTGTTCTTATTACATAACTCTGCCATTGTAGCATGAAAGCAGTTCTTGCTCACATGTAAATAAATGGATGTGGCATGTTCTCAAAACATAATTTGCAAATAAGGAATGGTGGGCTGTATCCTGGTTGAGCCTGATAATATACTACATTATTATTTTGTGCTTTATTTTTACAGAAAACATCTTTCAATGAAATTCTTTTAAATCAGGACATAGTTTAAACGATTTTCCGTTTGTTTTTAGCTATGTGAAGGACTACACATTTGCAACTTTAGAATTGTACTTATTTATTTTCATCTACCTTACCATGTTAAAAAATTACTTTATGTTGTGTGTCTTTTTAAATTCCAGATGTATTATTTTCAAGAGAAATACAGTAGGACCTCTATATCTGACCACCTCCTTACATCGACTACCTCCCTAGGTTGAACTAATTTTCACAGAATGGATATGTGGTCCTTGTACTCAATAGAAGTTCCTATGTTGACCACCTCCCTATGTTGAACAGATTTTTACAGTCCGTTGTGTGATCAACTTACAGAGGTTCTACTGTATTTTGCTTTAAATATCTTTGTAATGGTAATTGGTCATCTATTTTAATGAGATATTATCAAGAGATGTATTTTCCAAAACCATTTCTCATGAAATAAGATCCCCTAACATACTACACAAAGCAGCATCTCAAATAAGTTTAGAAATAAATGTTTGCCACTGGTTCCCATCTGCCAAACAGTAACATTTTCTTAATGTGCAGAGAAATATGAAAGATGTGGGACTATCTGGTTAAATTTCCATAAATATAAATGCATTTGTTGATAGACTCCTTTTTAAGTTGTAGTTTTCATTTGTTTCAGAAACAAAATGTACTTCCTTTAAGAAAAAGATGGTAATTGTATGTTACTAAATTATTCTAGCAAATAAGTGTTTCATAACTCACAAGTAAACTTTAATTTCTGTTTATAGCAACATCTCTTATATGCTATAACCAATTAAAACATATAAGATAGAAACTTGAGGATTACAATTGCACTCACCAATCTTTTAAATACATTGACATTTAACAAATGAAAGCCTAATATTTGAAATATCTAGGCTCAGGTAGGTGTTCTTTTAGTAATTACTGTCTAGTTTTTAACTGGTTCATTTTTTTTTCTTTAACCTTATTTACTTACTCCCCCATTTTGAAGTTAATTATCCTTATTGTACCACTAGTTATAGCTTTTCCTCAAAACTGATCTTGGAATTAGAAATGTGCCTTGTAATTTCTTACTCATCTATGCCTACCCTAAATAAACACATATTGCATGGTAAGCAAAAATAGACATCTATCTTCTGTTACAGAGCTTCTGACGTATGGGGGATGTGTTGTTCTGTTTTGCATTGCTGTAAAGGAAATACTTGATGCTGGGTAATAAAGACTTTAATAATGGAAAATAAAGGGGTTCTATAAGTATAAGATCATATCATCAGAAAAGAGGGAGAGTTTGACCTCCTCTGCTCCCATTTGGATTCCCTTTATTTCCTTGTCTTGCCTAATTGTATTGGCTAGAACTTCCAGCACTATGTTGAATAGTAATGGTGACAGAGGACAACCTTGTCTGGTTCCAGTCCTAAATGGAAAAGCTTTCAGTTTAACTCAATTCAGTAAAATTTTAGCTGTGGGTTTGTCATATATAGCTTCAATCAGTTTAAGAAATGTACCACCTATGCCTAAAGTCTTCAGTGTTCTAATTAGAAAAGGATGCTGGATTTTATAAAATGCTTTTTCTGCATCTATTGAGAGGAACTTCTGGGCTTTGTTTTTGCTTCTGTTGATATGGTGAATAACATTTATGGATTTGCGTATATTAAACCAGCCTTGCATCCCTGGGATGAAACCTACTTGATCATGATATATGACGTTTTTGATGATAAGCTGTAATGTATTGGCTAGGATTTTGTTGAGAATTTTTGCATCTATATTCTCTCCTGAGATCTAGTTATGATCAAAACTCTTCCCTCCAGTTCACCTTCCCTGACCCCAAGTTGGGTAGGTCCCTTTCCTATTATCTTGTCTTCTTCTGCTGCTGTTAAAGTTATGGGAATAGATTCCTGGATACGTCATTCACCAGTAAAATCCTGGAACCCACCACATCCTACAGAAGCAGACCATGAAGAGAATCAACCACTGTCCACCTACGCTTGTGAGCTTAAAGAAAATTTAAAGTTATTATTCAGAAGATGGTAAAGAAAGTGTTAATATAGTTTTCTTTTGACATCACTGACTTGTTGTTTCCAATCTGACACCACCAGTAGCACTGTAATTAACCCCCTCTTCTTCATCTTCTACCCTTGCCTTTTTTTTTTTTTTTTTTGCAGTTTTTGGCCGGGGCTAGGTTTGAACCCCACCTCTGGCACATGGGGCCGGCGTCCTACTCCTTTGAGCAACAGGCACCACCCTACTCTTGCCTTTTAATATAACCAGAGTTGTGTATTCCAGAGATGATGTCATCAGGCCACAAATAGTAAAGATTGTTCCAGTCCAAGGCCCAATTCTTTTATGGACCCCTGGATCACTCTCCTGCTGTAGAAACCCCAACTGCTGGCTTCTGTCACTGCCAGATTCAGAAGGAAGCAGCTATATTGAGTCTTCATCCCTTTTTCCTGATAGCAGTTAGAGTTTCCTTGGAGAGGAGAAATGATACACAGTTTACCCATTCAAGGATGGACAGGGGACCCCAATTTTCCTAGGCCTGGGCAATTTCATGAAAGGAACACCCTAACCTTTTGCCCCTAGCTAGAAGGGCCACATTCATTTATTTGTAAATAACACTCATTAACATTGAAAATATGTCCATCTGCCAAGTCTGGGCCAAGTTTAATTCTCAAGATCTAATACCCATAGGCAAAGAGACCATGTAGAGACTTTCCACTTGGGTCTTCCTGTCTACCAGAAGCTCTGGTACTTTTTACTACTTCTGTATTCCTTTCTGTTTAATAAAGTCCTATCTTACTATAAAAAAAGGAAAATAAATAATATATATTTCATGTGTGTCTGATTAGAAGAAAAACTAATAATCAGCAAATATATATATATATATATTTTGTCATGTACAAAAGGAAAAATTATGCTAAAGTATTTTCTTTGAGCATTTGCTGATATGATGTTGAAGAAGCTAGGGAAATTTTACTCCAAAATATTTTGAATTAAAAGCCCTTAGAGTCCAACAGTTGTTGGAAGGGGCTTTTCATCTTTCTTCATAAAAAATCTAGATCCATCAAGAAGAACTACTGACTTCCCTTCCTCTCCTTGGTATCTCAATAATTGTGGGACAAAGATCAAGAATATAACAAAGGTAAAGGTCTAAAAAAGGGCAATGAAATGTTTTATGAGTTGTCTCTTTGAAACCCCAGACCATTTTTGGGGAATTCAAACCTATATTCTTTCCCCAAGGCCAGTAATCAAAGGGGCACAAAACAAACAAACAAAATGAGTATTTTTGCTGTTTGTTTTCTAGTATCTTAATTCACAGAAGCTGGCTCATCAGACTCGTCTAGACAAGGGTCATGAGATCACCATCACTGCAGATAAAGTTGACCAAAACTACAAAAGCCCAAAGTCACAACATGTGACACTTTTCATGTAGACCCAAGCACAACTAGTGAATATTTCCCTTTTAAAAGAGCCCTGCATTTCTTTTTAAAGACAGGATGGTGGTCTTTGAAATGCCAGTCCACCGTCTTCCTCATTTACTGGCAAATTCATAAACTTCCCTTTTCTCTTCCCCAAACCATATGTTCTTTGTTCTCACTGTTTCAGCCTCAGGGACAATTATTGAACTTTTGGTAAAAACTATGCAACCAGACCAGGCCCAAATTATGTTAAATATAAAACCCCTCTCTCAAGTTAATTTTCAAAGAGAATTATTTACAAATCAATCTGTTTTCCCCATTTATTCATACTCCCAAGAATCCATTCATCCCCTATGGTAACAACTTATTGCCACTTAACAGAATTCTACCTATATTCCTCATCTGTTTCTCTCAGAAGTAGGGTATGTAAATTTCCAAACCCCACTGGGATGTTAGGTAATCACTCTGTGATTTTTCCCTGTGCGTACGGTAAATAAATCTCTTTCCTTATTAAGCTGCCTTATTATGAGTTGATCTTTAAGAGAACATCGGAAGGAAAGAAGTTTTCCCTCACTCCCACCCTGCTCTGTCATGCAAATGTGTTTGTTCTAAGACTCTCTTATACTTTATTACTTAGCTGATTATTAGATTGTTCTTTGTGACATATTGAGCAAACTGATTTTTTAAAAAAGGCATGCTGATTCCAAAGCATAGCATTATTGTCCTTAACGAGTTTGGTACACTAGAGTATTGGAATCACACAATAGATAGAATAATAAATAACAATCTAAATGTTGTCTAAGGAGCCATGCTATCTACTTATATTATCTGGTCACCTATCCTTCCTTTCTCCTTTGCTATTATTGAAGAAGATTGGATTTCAATATAGCTTCCTCAATTCCACCAACATGGGAGTTTAGCCATTTTCATCCAGAAAGTGGGAGGCAGAATGAGTTCAGGCACATTTTAGCTGCGAGCATTTTTCTCATGTTGAATCAATTGTTCTGACTCTCACAGTGATGAAGTGTGAGGAATGAATACATTGATTACTTAATGGGCTCTCAAATTTTAAATATTTTATTCATTCAAGCAGTTTCAAGTTTTTATTTTCTTATGTAGGTCAATCTCTTAATATTGAAATTCATTTATGTATGTGTATAAATGGATGGTATTATTTTCACAGAGTATACATATTGGGGCCCTAGTAACAAATGCATCCTTGTAAGTTTTGGTTAGCAAAATTAAGCCAAGCTGAGTCATGGATAATATAAATGAATATTAGATCAGCAATGGCAGAAGCAATCTTCTTAATGGGCCAGAAGTTATAGCCCAAGGGAGATGAGATGGTCAGAGAACAAACTCAAGTTAGAGCTAATACAGAGTAACCAGTGAGAACCTACAGGGTTCAGTGAATAATGTGCTCAGTAAATGACTGTTTCTAACTTTCTGGTTGACAGTGTACAAAGGAACATAAAAGCATATGCACTTCAACATTTAATAAATTGTTTAATGAGAAATTTTCAGTTGATAAGTAACTTCAAATTTAGTGTATATAATAGAAGAATGTTTGAATATATTATATCTAGATAAGTTGATAGCTCGATTCATACTGATTGTCATCCACAGTTCCTGTGTCATAACTCCCACAGCCTTTGTTATAAGGTTAGAGCACTATAAGCCTCAGAAGCAGGCCTTGGAAAATACAATCTGTCTCTGAACTCCTGACCTCCTCTTACCTGCTTCTTTTTCTCTCCAAGGCAGACCTCATAAACTAAAAACATACTCTAATCTTCCCCCACCTCTAGCCATAAAGAAATTTTCCAACACACTTTGTCTGATTGGAGGTCCTGAGATCTTATTTCAGGAGTCCTGCCCCAGACCCTGGTGGAAAGAACGCTGCACAAGTGGCCAGAAAGAACATGAATGCAAGGCATTGCTGAATCCCCCCCTCAAACTATTAAGTATTAGATCATACCTTTTTTATCTAACTCCTTTTTATTTCTATTCCATTGCCATTCATGCAATGGACTGAAGTCTCCATGAAAAGCCCAAGAGAACACTATTCAGAGACTCCAGACAGCAGAACAGGTGGAGGTTCTTGGAGCGTGGCACACCTGAGGAGGGCACAGGAGATCTGCACCCATTCTTCCGTGTTTTGTCCTATGCATGTCTCCATTTGGATATTTTAAAATAGCTTTTGTAATAAATCAGTAAATGTATTTCCCTGAGTTCTGTGAGCCACTCTAACAAAACCAAGAATGGAGTTGTGGAAATCTCGATTTATAACTTGTTGGCACAGGCAAAATAAACTGCTGCTTATAATTGGCATTGGAAGTAGAGGTGGGGAGCCTTGGGGATTGAGCCTTCAACTTGTAGGATCTGACACTATCTCCAGATAGATAATATCAGAATGAATTAGAGGACATACAGCTCGTGTCCACTGCAGGACTGCTGGGTTGTCTAGTGTGGAGTAGAACCACTGTATTTGGTCACAGAAGTTTTATGTGTTAATTATTTTTGCTGAGTTAGAGTATATGACAAATTGAGTTTTGTTTTTACTATATTCTGAAAATGAGAGAAACCTTTTTATTTCTATTAAGTACTAAGCATGGATTAGAAAAATTTGATTTTTGAAAATATTTTCTGGGAAAATATATTTGAAATGGATTTTGTATTATTTAACATGACTATTATTTCATTCTTCATTTAAGTAGTAATGATTTAATCAACTTATTTATAACTCCTGTGGTTTGGGTAGTGAACTTATTATTTTATAAATAATGCTTTTTATAAATATGTTCAAATATTCAGAAATACAGAGTCACTACTAGTTTATTTTAATAATTACAACCTATTTTTGAACTTACTATTTTATGAATGATGCTTTTTATAAATATGTTAAAAGTTCAGAAATACAGAGTCCCTACTACGTTTATTTTAATAATTACAACCTATGTTTTAAATAATAGAAGTAATTTTGGGAATAATTTCAAACTTTTATATACCTTTACTTCAAGCAAGTTACCTATAACGTCATTTCTGAAAGAATTCCACACAAGGAATAGACTCAGTTAATTCTCTTAAATCCAAAAATTTCTATGTTAATGAGAAACAAATTTGAAGGTTGTTCACCCACTTATATTTTGGTATTGCTTTTACTGAAGCTTACATTAACTTTATCTAAATTTACAGTGCCATATTATATCAGGCCTCATCCATTGAAGATGTTAAAGTTAATATACCCCTTTATCTCCAGTTAAATTTATTAAATTAAATGATTAACCACACAAGGAAGTGAAAAACTTCCACTCCCCTTTTATCTTCTTGGGACACAGGAAATGATTAATGGAGAAATTATAAGGCTGTTTTTCCTTTTACAATAGGTCTACTTTGTAGATATTTGTGAACATGTCTTATTCATCACCTGCATTGAAAAACCTGTAGAGGGGAGAGGAAACATGGTAATATTAATATTCTTATGATTATTAAATAGTACCTGATAAAAATTTCAAACAGAATTAAAAATTTCTTCTTTATATGATATAGTTTCAGAATTTCTTACTATTATGTTGGTTCTGCTTTGGAAAAACTAAAGTTTATAAAGGTTCTTTTCGAAATGTACCTTAAAATATGATTCTAAGAACTGCATATACTATTTTTAACATAATGTGATCATTGTAATATCCATGTTATTGAGTTCTTTGACTTGTTTACTTTATGTAATTTTAAACTACATTACATATAATAATGGTCTTGAATATTAAAGTGTTTTATCAAGTTTTTAGTCATCTAGGGTCTAATTCTTATGGGGAAATAACTCTGTTACTTGGAAGTAGTTAGGAAATCACCTTGCATAGATTATTTGTATGGTATGTAAGGTACCTGAACATTATCATGCATTGCAGACTTTGCTAGAAATTATTTCCTGAGTTTCAAAGCTGATGAACTAGACAATAATACTACTGAAAACAACTTGTCAACTAGGCAAAATATCCCTGGCATGTTATAAAGGTAACTTGTACAGGAGTTTCCCTTGATTCCAGTATGTTTTTCCTTGGGGTGGGGGGAGTCTTTTTCTTTTTTTTTTTTTTAAAGAAAGACTGAAGATGATGCAGGTCAAATTCAAAACTCTATTACAGTGTTTCCAGCAAAGGCATTTCTGATACCACATATGTAACTGTGCTTGTGGTTCTATTCCTGTAAAGGTTAAAAAAAATTATAGTTAAGATATTTATCCATAGTGACAAATATCTTCTTACCTTCTTATCCTTCTTATCTCCTGTTCCTCAATCAAATTATGGGGAAGAAAAATAAAGATATTAAGAATGACCTGTATTAAGAAAATTAAAAACAATCAACCAAAAAAAATTTTCCAAAAAGGTAACAGAGAAATAAAATAGTTTTATGACTGAATAGATATTAAACCAAGTGTGTGCATTAAAGGCAATCCCCCAAGAGATTGCAAAGACAGAAAAAGTATATATCTCTTTTTTCCATATCTAAGCAAAGTAACTCTTTACACACATGCTTGGAAGATAAAAAGTAGTTCTCAAGTAAGAAGGATTGACAACACCATTTATCACAAGTAGTTCATCCTAGATTCACCTGGTAATTGGGGTGATCTGTTTTATTGACTTTGTCCAGAGGAAAATCAAACATTTTCTATCATTATGGCAGGTGGCTGGTAATTAGCTTTGCAACTTAGACCAAAGTTTCCCCTGAAATTAGGCTTCCATCATCTCACAGAAACTGAGAGATATGACTGCTAACCCCTGATGATTACAAATCTTTGAGAAAAACATTACTAGGCCTTAAAACTGAAAAAAGGCATATCCAGTTTGCCAAAGAGCTATCCACTTTTGAGAAAACTTATACTCCATATATATTCCAAAAAGAGGAGAAAATATTTGCAATTACAAGTTATATTAAGAAAGGATGGGGGAAATACCTCTTTCCTTATTTTCAACTGGGAGGAGTAGCTTGTTATTTATAATTTGTGTATGTCCCCCACCTGAAATGTAATATTGGACTCACAATTCAGACACATGAATAAGAGAAAGGTTTAGTTACCAATGTAAATGATTATTTTATTGAAATTTAAGTTTTTATACCAAAAGTTATAAGATATGATTCTTAGACTTTTAATAGTTCTGAGCCATTCTTATCAAATATCCTTGTGTTTGCTGAAATGTTTTGCTCTGTCAAACAAACTATAATCCCCAGTCAGAGATTTTCATCAGGGTCAAAATCTTTTATTTTCATACTTTAAGTGTGTTCAAAGTGAGAACTATCTAACAAGTCCCTTTCTTTCTCTTTGTAAAAAAGCAGCTCCCAGAACTATTCATTATTTGTATTTGTAATTTGTTATTCATCAAACGAAATATCATATAATAGAATAAATTCTAATATTTATGACCCATCAGGGTAATACAATTTTTATAGTCTGATAGATTTAGAGCACATGCAGTTCTCTTTCTATTAAATTTAAAACTTAGTGCTGTAGGAGGCATAGTTAATTTGAAGAAGTACTGAATGTTTACTTCATCCAAAGCAATAAAAGAAAGCCCAGGAAAAGATTATCAAAGTCTATGTACTAGTTTTATAGTATAACACACACTATAGTTGTGGGGTGATTCTGTCTGACAAAAGGGATTCACAGAGATGAATGGTTTGTGTAAATGAACTCAAAACCATCTTTTAGCCTTTCTGTGGCTACCCTAAGAGGAAAGTCAGGATGAAATGAGCCCTTCAAGGTAGCTGAATAGTTTCAAGTATTCCATCAAGCAAGGAAGAAAGGTGGTCTTTGAAAGAACAATTCCAACAAAGTTCTTGAACTTTTAAAAATATTATGAATAAATTAATAAATAAATTTATTAAACTATTATATGGAAAATCAACTTTAAAGTTCTATAATGAAAGTTACGTACTTTTGAATTAAATTAATTGTCACAGATTTGTTGAGATTTTACCTACCTTCCTTTAATCTTTCTAGAGCCTGACTCATTTTCCCATAGCACAATTTCCTTTAAGGTGTATTGGAGGGATGCAAGTGGACATTTCTGTACTTTACATCCAGACTCATAATTTCATTGTCTGTGATTTGGTTTGTAGAGTTTTTTTTTACATGACTAATGGTTATTATGGTGCTGGAATCTAAGTTAAAGATTTTTCACACATGTCAAGCCCATAGAGTTTATCTCCAATCATACTCCAGACATACATGCTTATGTTTTTTTGGGGGGGAAGATAAGGGCTCGTAATCTTATTTCCTTTTCTCTATTTTTTTTCCCCCCTGGGGAAAGATAAGGGTCTTAATTTTATTTCATTTTTCTCTGTTACAGGGTGGTTTTACTGTCAATGATCTGCCACCTTTTTTATCAATACTCATTTGAATGATAATAATATCTACTGGCCATTTATATGTCATGTTAGTAGACACGAAGATTGGCAAAACATAATAGAGCTAATGAATGTAACACATACACATACATCAATACTAATAAAATTCTGTTGGATAAATATAGAAAGAGAAAAATGAGAGAAATAAGATAGAGGAGAGAAAATGAGAGAAAGGGGAAAAATTTTAGTTTCAACATAACCATTATATAAATTATTTAAAGGAGGTATTATTTTCTCATGAAGTAATTTTTAATTTTCCCAGCTTATAATAGATCACCTCAAATCTTGTATATATTTTCAATAATAATTATGTCAACTGTGTTGCACTGATCTATCCTTGACTGTATAAATTGTAATCACTTTTTTATCCCTCAAATTCCTTCAACTAAGGTATATGGAGGGGTGAAGGGAAACTTGCCCTTCCCTTTGAAAGTATGATGTAAGATCAACTCACTATTAAAGCAGATGAATAAGAGAAAGGTTTATTTACCAATACCATATGCATGGGGAGAATCACATAGTGATTACCTAATATCCCAGTGAAGCTTAGATACTTTTTGCACTACATTTTAGAGGGGAGGAGGGTAAATGAGGAGTATACGTAATTCAGTTTAGGGCTAGATGTTTGCTAGAGAGGATAAACAGATGTAGGAAGCAGATTGACTTTTAAAGTGTCCTAAAAGAAAGGCATTGTTTTAAATAATTTGGGTTTAGGGCTGCATGCGGAAGGCAATTGCCCCCCTTTGATCTTTGCACGTGCAGATTGGGAGTATGGCTTGTATATAAGTATTATTCCTTATAATGTGTAGCTATATATTTTCTTTCTTTGTACATTTATGTGAATTAGGCAGTTCGGGAACCAAACACAGGTACAAGCATATATATTCCAGGCAAGACAGTCCATTTCTTCTGCCATGTTCATTCATTCAGGGATTACTTCTGACTCAAGCCTGTTTAAGGAGAATCAAACTGAGGACTTTTACTAGAATAACAAATTATTTAATCAATATTCTATTTTAGGACACAGAAATAGAGGGACCATTGCTTATTAAGGGGATATAAGCTTTAAAATACATTTTGCCAATGAGAAAACAAGACTGCCTAAAGCTGAAGCCAGCATGGGGAGGCAAAACCACGAGAGAGGGCAACTCTGTCCTGATATATCATTTCAGCTAGGCTCAAGCCAGAGCTATTCTCGGATATACAGGTACGGTTATATTATAGGTACCAGTTTGAGATGCATGTTGGTTATTTGCAATTGTAAGGGTAAATATCTAATATAAGCCCCTTGATGCCAAAATTTTCCAAATCCTTGGTATAGATGAACTGAGTGATGACTCTGGGATTAAATGCTTTAAAGTCTATTTCTATGATTTTTTTCTGCTTTTTATTTAAAAAAAGCACTCACAACAATTTTAAGTATTGCTTTTACCACTTCTTTTTATAATTAGAGGAAGGGGGAGCATGATTTTAAATTGTGTTGTGTAATCTTATATATAGTTTCATGCAGTTATCAGCTTTTAAAAATTGTAGGGATACTGAAAATTTTCCATAATAGTAAACAGAGAAATTTTATTTAAGAACAAAAGGAAAGAGCACTTCCCGAGGGAGGTTGGAAGTGGGTCCCTATCATGAAGAGATGAGAGGGATGAGACACAAAGGCAAGTGCAGAGGTGTAAACTCCTCTTTTCCTCTGTTTGAAATTGGTTGCCACTCTTTCACTGGCCTCTTTGTGCCTCCAGGCATTAATTCCTTTTTCCACTGGTCATTGATTGTTGTCTTTTTCACTTGGCTATTGGTTACCTAGGTTACCTCATACATTCGGTGAGAACTGCTGCATGGTCAGTGCTCCTATGGGTCTTCCAGACTTCCTCATGAACAGGCCAGGCTTTCCTACCATTCCCCCTGAAGTCCCTTTCTTTGCATTCCTTCTCAAAATGAATGTTAAACTAGATTCTATATTCAAGAAGAGACATTCAAATGATTATATAGAATCTCAAAACAAAAATGAAACATGAAAATATATAAATAATTTATAGTAGAAAAACAAAAACTTGGCCGGGGCCATGCCTGTAGCTCAAGGAGTAGGGCGCTGGCCACGTATACCCAGGGTGGAGGGTTCAAGTCCAACCCCGGCCAAAAATGCAAAAATAAATAAATAAATAAATAATAAAATAAATAAATAAATATATATGTGTATATATTTATTTTATTATTTATTATTATATATATGTATGTATATATATATCACTGGACAAAATTGGCCGGGGCAACATTTGAACCCAAACCCTGGGGCCGGCGCCCTTCTCCTTAAGCCACACGTGCTGACCTCTAAGGAGGACTTTATCTAAGGCTATTGAAATAGGAGACAGACACCAGAAATCATGAACTCCATTCGACTGAAACAAAATTGGAAGGATTATTAAAAATGAGGAGAAAGGACAGGTGAATATCTGGCCATCTATATTTGCCAATTGGCATTACCCAAAGAAAAAGAAAAGTCAACCTTCTACATTTGTGATGAGATAGTTTCACAACTTGGGGGAAGGTGTCTATTAAAATTAAGCTCTTGCTCTTCCACAGAATTAGGGGTGTGGGGTGCAGTCTTGTCTTCAAGACTGCATTCCAAAGGGATGAGTCCAGGTCCTTGATGGAGACATTTCTGTATCATAAAATAAGCTAGAGATATTTAAAAAGATTTACATATCAAGGTTTTAAAGAAAAAATTTATAAGTGTTTTTTAGTGTAAATGTTGTAAGAATAGGGAGTTAAGGAGCCTAGAGTCAGAACTAAATGTGTCTAAAGTTTATTCAAGCCAAGGGAAGCATTAAGGTCAACTTGATTATAGACATGATCCATTTATGACAACCCAACTAGAGGCATGAAATTCATGTGAGTAAATACAAGTGCAGAAACAAAATTCAAATTGTACCACACATTACTTCTACTACCTAGTTCATATCAATTATATCTTGAATTTTTTTATACTTAGAAAATTCAAAATGATGCCTTTCAATAGAATATATCTTAGAATTGGCTTGCATTTTATGTTGTGAACAACTTAAACCTAAAAAGACACAATTTAAAAAAATAAGTAAAAAGACAAAGTATGATGCTTAATGTTGAGCCTTTATTCTATGGTTATTAAATATAATAAAAAAATCTAACTTAAGTCTAATGAACTATGAATAATGAAGTTTTATTAAAATGCCTAATTTGTTTGGGTACTTGCATTGCCTAGTTATCCAATTATTCTGGCAAAATTACAAATGAAAAAAGTTGAATCTGTTCAATTAAGAAGGTCATTGGAGTGATTAAGATTGCTGAAGCATGTTATTAATACTTTCTGGGGGAGGTTAGTAGTGCAGACTTGTCCCCCTACGTTAAGGCTTATGCTTCCATTGTCATTTAATTGTCCAAGACCGTGGAAAACAGTGGGAACACACAAACGCACGTGCACATGTATACATACACTGACTTTTGAAAAACACAGGTTTCAACTGTGCAGGTTCACATATATGTGGATTTTTCTCTAATTCTGCCACCCCTAAGACAGCACGACCAACCCCTCCTCTTCATCCATTTGTAGCCTGCTGAATGTGAGGACAGAGCAAATGAAGAACTTAATGAGGATCCACTTCCACTTAGTGAGTTGTAAATACGTTTCAGCTTTCCTAGATTTTCTTAATACTTTATTTTCTCTAGTTTGTTTGTGTTATTGTAAGAATATGGTATATAACATATACAATATATAAAATATATGTTAATCCACAGTTTAGGTTATCAGCAAAGCTTCCAGCCAGCAGTAGACTATTAATAGTTATGTTTTTGGAGAGTCGAAAGTTACACATGGATTTTTAGTTGCTGTGGGGATTCAGCACTCCTAATCTCCACATTGTTCAAGTGTCAAATACATGTGTGTGCATATATATGTATATATAAAAATATCATTATTAAGAAAACTCCTAAGACTTATTTTAGTAAATAATAGAGTAATATGAGACAAGTATAGGTGAAAAGTTGAAACTAAGGCCAAGTTTATAACTTTGATGCTCAAGAAAGATTATAAATATCAATCGAATATTGGTAAAGTGACAGAAATCACTTGTCCTGGCTTCACCAGGGTATACTTTCTAAAGGCCAATGTTCTAGAGAAAGCTTTACCATACTCTGAAAGTACATGAAAATTTTTTAAATTTTTTCTTTTTTTCTGTTAAATATAACCATGCAACTGAAATAATAAAACTACTAACACAATGTACTTGTTATTTCAATATTTAAATTGAACTTTTAGTGTACATAAGCTTATTGGTCAAATTGGCCATTGATCTATACAGGCTAACATGAGCACTTTCTGATTCTATCTTCTAGGTGTTGCATCTTAGTGTGTTTATTAACTTTTGCTTTTTTTCTAAAAAAGCAAACAACAGCAAAAACAAAAACCAGTTTCTCTCTCTTCTTTTGATTACAGTTTTTATACCCAATTTCATCATGAGGTCAATACTATGACTTGTCCAATAGACCCTTATCAACTCTCTGCTATGTGTAAGAGAGTGATTATCACTAAAGAAATAAACATACCAGAAACCTTGAAAATCTTTCAGACTAGAATGGCGTGTAACTTTGAAGCAATGTGAGGAATTAAGTATGTATCCGGGTTTGAAGTTTATACAATTTGGGAGGTGCTTTTTAAGAAAAATGTTACAGAGTACAAATTAAAAAACGTGGATAGGCCTTTCAATGGGGCTTATAAAACGAAGAAGTTCTGAGTCTTAAACTATATTCACGTTATGGTAAATTAGCTGCTGATAATGAGCATTATAATGGTGATATATACAAAATGCTATGGGAACACTATTGGTCAGAATACTTGCTCATATACAGTTACCAACTCATTAAATGTTATAGGAAGGAGCCTATTATTTCTTCCACCTGTGAGACTCAACAGAGACTTCATTAAAGTAAAATACGAGCTAAGGTTGGCAAATGGGAGGCAGTTCACCTCCCATTTGAGAATAAAATTTTTTCAAGCAGAAGTAGAAACACAAACAAATGCAAAAAGAAATGGTAATGTGTGGCCTTTTCAAGAAATTGCAATTATATACAGCATGGCTGAACCAAGAAAAAATAAGGAAAATAGAAAAGAAATGTTTGCAATGGACATTAGACTGTTATCAATTAGAAAATGTCTTTGTCCTTATGTGCCCTGATAAGTATTGTTGCCACATATTTTATGCAGTTAAATATTAAGCAGGAAATTACAGTTGCAGCTCTAATTTTTTAACATTTGTAATTAAAATTATGTGTCATTTACTATAGGTTTTGAGTAAAAAATTGTGTTTCATGCTAGAGTGCTACTCAAATCATTTTTAATACTTTATGATTGAACATACAGAAAATTAAAACTACCAGTTAACAGTCATATTAATTTATATGTTAAATATAGAGCATGTAGAGTACATTATTTAAGGGACTAGATATCATTAAATCACTATGAAAATATTTATATTACCATCCAATTTTTCCCTGTTTATATAAGTATTTTCGTTTCCTCTGGAGAAAACTGCCAGGCTAATGACATTTAGAGTGATGACAGAATCATCTGTCAGCCTTCTCTGTAATTCTCTCCAGGCTCTGGCAGACAAATACGTTTTCAAATGCTATAAAAAATTAAGTACCAAAACAATATAAAAATAACTTTAAGGGTCTGATAAAAGAGGTTAAAGCAAGGACATTGAAAGTGAATGCTATCCTTTCTTCCTAAACTTGCCTTATTCAATTTCACAGATTTATAAAATGTAATAATTCTTCAAAACTTACAGAGGACAAAGAGAGACAAGATCTTTTAAAAGAAGACATCAAGTATTGTCTTAGAGTGATTATGAATCAGTCATACCTGGGGCCCCCAATTCCCAGGCTGAGGACTGGCACATGTCGGTGGCCTATTAGGAAACATGCACATAGTAATAGTGAGCTGTGGGCACGTGAGTGAAGCTTTATCTGTCACTGTCTCCCATTACTCCAGATGAGACTGTCTAGTTACAGAAAAACAAGCTCACGTCTCCCACTGATTCTGTATTATGGTGAATTGTAAAATTAGTTCACTATATGTTACAATGTAATAATAATATAACCTGCACAATAAATGTAATCTCCATGAACAATCCTGAAACCATATGGCCTTCCCCCAACCACCCCTGCCCCTAGTCCTTGGAAATATTGTCTTCTATGAAACTGGTCCCTGGTGCCAAAAAGGTTGAGGACCATTGAGTTAGATGACTTCAAATATATTTGGATTATCATTTAGTATGGATTCTGCTGAAAGTAGCCAACACTCAGTGCAAAATGGCTAAAATTGTAAGTAGAATTGTGACAGAGCATGGCTAAATGATAGCTTTTGTTATTTTTGTCTATGACTCTCTAAATGAGCATGATTATTTTTAGGTATGTTAATATAATTGTTGCTTCAGGTTCTAAGTCTCACACACGCCAGGAGACAGAATCCATTAGTTCCAGCATTCCCAGTAAGAATGCAAAATAATTTTTTGTATGTCCAGTATTTAATCAATGTCTGCTCAGTGGGATACAAACTACTGATTAATATAAATCAACCCTGCCCTCACTTCCTAGAAGTGGGTGTGGTCTAAATGCATTTTCAAATTACAATATTTTCAATTTATGATGGGTTTATCGGTATGTGACATCATGGTAAGTAGAGGTGCATCTGTATATGTATTCACTGACTTTAACAAGAATAAAGATCTTAATGACCTTTAAGAGTATATATTCCACCATGTGTCCATGTGTATTTTTCCACATATGGGAAACACATTCTACCAGAAAGAGAAATTTACATTGCAAATACCTCACTTTCTCTCTACTTCTCTTTTGTGGTCTTCCCCATTGGAAATGAAGTTATTTACTGTATTTATAAGATTTATGAGACCTTTGGATTTATTCAGTTATATACAACATTTTCAACATTTACAAAATAGGCCTTAAGTGTGAAAAATAGACCCCATATTTTCTTCTTTTTTTTTTTTAATCTATGAGCTCACAGATGAGGCAACAAGAGTTGCATGTAGTAGTCGTATCGTTTTTTTTATTTTATATTGTTTGAGTTTTGCCAGTGTCTATAATGTTATTTTAATACAGGATTAAAAACTCATCCTTTCTGAAAATAGCCATGTAAGGGCTTAGGGTAAATATATTTATAAACATTTTTATATCCTTACCTTCCTGCACTGGCAGATCATAACAAATAGGGAAAAGCAAGCAACAGGATGGTATTTTTTTCATAAGTCAATCAGAAAAGACCTTTTGATACAGTGGAACTTGAGAAGAAAAGAGAATGAAGTTTGCTGGTCCTGATGTTCTAGGCATTGCAAATGTCCAGGGATAGAGTGGTTTTGATGCATTCCATATTCATGGGTTAATGAGGATAGACATAACAACAGGATGGCTTGAATATTGGGGAGAAAATTAGATAAAAAGCAAGAATTTCTAGTGAAATCAGAGAACATAGATAGTAAGAGAAGATAAAGTATGGGCTCAGAATTTGTAGTATTAAAAGTTATGATTTCAGAGATACAAATATACTATAAGCTCAGTAGACATGACATTGTGAGTATACATTATTCATATAGAGAAAACACTTGTAGTATATAGAAGCCTGATCAAATATCACTTTAAATTATTTTTATCAAAGCATTCCAATCAATAAAATGTCATTTATTTCATGTGTATGTGGCCTATTTAGCATCATATAGATGCATGTTTTCTTCCATAAGAAAGAAATAAATATTAAATTGATATATCCCAAAGTACATTTCACAGAAAAGTTGTTTTCATGAGATTCTTGATATGAATAAATTGATTTTATGGTCAAATAATTTTGACAAATGCTGCAGTCTACCTCTGTCTTTAAGATTCACAAAGCTTAAGCATAGTAGAAGATCTGATATGTCCGGTAGTATAGAAAGTTGCTTGAGTTGCAACATATTTATCAAAATTACTGACCACAGGACTCCCTCTTTGCTATAAGTTAACAACCCTTTCTATGTAATATACTCTGAACTGAAGTTTTTCTTAAAGAATTCTTTGAAAATCATTATGTTAAGGTAAATCATATATGTATAATACCTCAGATAGTTTATTGCTTCCAGGTTATGACGTGGAACTTCCTTGACTAGAAGTCATCTCTAAATATTAAATACCCATCCAGTTAGGCAAACTCAGCTACATAACAAAAAAATAGCCAATTCCTGTTAGAAGGAGCTGGCCATAGCTTCTCTGATTCCAGTCTTGGTTGAAACGATTGCTCTCCTCTGCTAAGACGGATGGTTGTCTTCACCAGTCAACACAAGTGATTTTGTGGTACTGCTGGGCTGGCATGAATTTTTCAATTTTCATTCTAATCTAAAAAATTTCTATGTTGTCCCCAGTGAAAAAGGCCTGGAACTGAAAAAAATAAAAAAAGAGTTTACAATTTATTAAATATTCCTGCAACTGAAATACTAAGCATCTAATCAAAACTAAGTGGTTGTTGTTTTGCTGAAAAACTCAGAAGGTGACTGCATGTGTCCCTGTAAAAGAGATGATCATTTTCCTAGAACAGTAGAAAACATTGAGAAGAAATAGAACCTGATTTGTCCCTATCACATGGGCTGGTTTGAGAACATGTGGACTCTGTGTAGCATTGCTGCTTTTCTTACTTGGTTCAGAAACTGAATATGGGGACTATCCTTTTTCTTTTCAGCAAAAATATTATCCACCTCCTCGATACTTTTGTGGCACAGCATAAATTACACAGATATTTTCTTCTTTCTTTAGGAATGTCTCTTATGCTTCTAGTTCAGTCCAAGTTTTCCTCGTCCTACAAAGGAAATGTCAGTAGACAACATTCCCATTCATGCTGAGAAGCTCTCCATCAAACCCCTCTGTGTTGAGTGAGGGAGTCTTCCAGGGCAGTTACAGAGCCAGTCCAGGAACCATCATAACCATCCTTCCTGAAATTGAGCAGATAGAAGGCCAGTGGGAGTATTACAATGACTGCTTGTCTACTGCTGGTTGTTTGGTGTTGGCTCCTGAATAAAGGCTGTACCATTATTGAACTGGCTGCTGACATGATAATCACACCTTGCTAGATATTGTCATCTTCATTACCTGGCTGATATAAAGGCTTTTCCTACTAACTTCCCTTGGATGGCAATCTGCTCCTGTGCCTGAGTCTGGCTGGAGGTGTCTGCAGTTGCTGAATGATGATCTGATGACTCTGGTCTTGTTGGCCCTGAACCTGTAAAATCTCTTTCTCTGCCCTCACCATTCTCTATTTTTCCATAGACCTTGATCTGTTTTCATGGAACCAACTATATCTGCTAAAAATGCTGTGTCCCAGATATAGGTACTTGCATGATGGTTTGGCATTATCCACCAGGGACAGCTTAAACAGCGATAGGCTGGCAGTTGCTTTCAACTGCCAGCCTATCACTGTTTAAGGTCTTCCCTTACTTGAACCACTAAGACATATCCGTATCACTGCTGCAAAATCTGTTCAGCCTCTGCGATAATCTTCTATGTTGAACTACTGTTGTTTGCTGCATACTGTTCCATGGCCCAACTAAGTTTGAAGACTATTCCCAGTAAGCCTTGATTTAAAGATCTTGGAAGACTATATAGAACCCCACATAATGTAGGAGGAGTTTCTTGGCAGGCAAGGCCACTCTGGGCCTCAGGCCTGAAAATCTGGATCTAAGGGTAAGGGAGAAGAGGATGCATGTCTGTCTTGCATTGACATGCTAAAAGGGTCAAGTCTCCCAAGGTACCTGCTCCAATGGTGCCGTTCCTTCATGGGATCAGACTGAAAAGCCAGGAGACACTCACAGGCTCTTGCTAGGACCACCAGCTTTTCCATTCAGCCAGCTGAGCTTGATTCTCACCATTCACTTGAATTCAACATATATTCATGGGCATATCCATATGCACACTTATCTACATTAATTTCTGAAGAAGATAGAGAGATGTTTGCACAAGTATTGAGTACGCAGTAAAAAAGATAAGAAAAGCATGTAACTCCTCTGACATGTCAAAAGTATATTAACATTGTAACAACTCTGAAAAATCAGGAAATATAGCAAAGAAAGAATAATATCTGAGCATAATCTTTGACATGAACAAGATTTTGACAAGAAAAGTGGTAAATTTAGCATGTCTTTCAAAAAGGAGAGAACAGCCCACTTTGACAATAGCATAAGCCATACAAGGCTATGGCAATAAAAGACTTGAGAAAACAATTAGGAAGAATCCCTAGGCAATAATAATGTTTGTATAATGCCACATCTCCAGAAAATTTAGAGTATACCTCGAAATTTTCCACATAGAGGAGATGAGAAGAAAAGTAATAGTGATTCATCCTAAAGATAGTTTTACTGGCAATGGAATTTTCCTTAGATGTACCTCTTCAGAGAAGTGGAAAAAGACATCAAATTAGATTTTTAGCTTTAAAATAAGGCATGTAGGACTAGCTATATAATTTGCAAAATGAAAATGTGGGATCCCTTGTTCAAAACTTAGGAAATATTGGTTAATTCAAGTTTAGGGACCTTCCCAGTCCAAGTCCTAGGGGATGCCAAAGCCCCCAAACTCATGAAGCTATCCATAGGTACAAGTCCCCATAGCATTGTAGAGTTAAAAATATTTGAGTTCACGTTCATGGATCACAAAGTTATATTTAAAACAGGAAAGTAGTCATAGGGAAATGTTTTCAAATTTTTAAAAAAGTAAGCTCTAAATAAAGAAAAATGTCTCTGACATTTTTGCTATCCTTTATATCCTCTGTTCACCTTTAAATGTAATTACTTTGGGGATGATATGAAATAACTTTCTAAATATTCACATCAATTAAGAACTTGTGCTTTAACTTTATTAACTCCCAGTCATCTGCACTCATAAATTTTCTTACAGCTATGCATGACTTTTATTTTCCTGTATTTTATGATCAAGGAGCCCTTACTCTGTCCATCAGTATTTGCCTGAAACGGCATTTGTTTATTTTAAAGATAATATTCATGCAGCATCTTTGAAGCCTTGCTTTCAACTCAGATATTTGGTCTATGATTTTATTCATGATAATGTCAAGGAAAAAAACTTATTATTTTTATTCATATTCTATTCTGTTATTATTTAATTCTTCCTATTATTCCATAGTGGCCAAAAGCATTCTATTATTGATCATGCTATCTTTCAAGAAATAACTGAAAGGATCTTCTGTTGTTTTATTCACTTTCAGGGCAGCACATCTTCTATCATCAATTGGGCTTTTTCTAGTCAATGCATTTTACCCTTTCAGTTTTACTGCATTATTTACTCTTCTCGGTGCATGAATATTTTTCAAGATTTCAGTAAATTAGGCACTGATGCAAACTATATGCATAAGAAAACATATACAAAGGAATTCTGTGAGTATTTGGGATACATTTGTGCATCATTTGTTAACATGTACGTCCCCTGCTGGTCCAGTTTTGATCCCTCCTCATTGGAGCCTGTCAATCATTCTAAATTGTATGTGGATTTTATAATGTGAGGATATTTCCCAGAGGCTAAAACAACTGAAAGCCTTGGGCAAATTGAAAAACAAACTAATAAATAAATAAGGAAATTCAGAAAAAGGCATAATAAAATGTGCCATTCTGTATATTCTTGCTATTTGGAATCTCAATGCTCTGCTATATAGAAAAGATGAAAAATTTCTCTTACTAAAATCCCACAGTGAAATATTTTTTAAGTTTATCCTGCTTTTAGAAAATGAAGAAGATAAATACTAGAATAGTATCAGGGAGCGAAAGTCATCTGATAACTATGTATTTTGTGTAGCTCAGAGACTTTTATGTTTTTAAAAAATGATGCATATAAATATTTTGAAATGTAATTTTAATAGTATCTGTATCAGATGAGTGTTTATAGTTTTAACCTATTTTTCATTGTCTTCTATTCTGGTCATGTGTCACTTTCTTCCCAATGTTGCCATAACTGGTGTTTCTTTTTGTGCCATTTCATAATTATGAAAGAATAAAGTCTTTGAGAATATGTTTTTAAAATAGTTATAAAAGGAGAAAAATATCAGAGGACATGTTTTAAAAATTCTAATAAGACAAATTAGAAAATATTCACTTATAATTTTCTTCTTCTTAGTTGCCTCAATCTATTATTGTATTATAAATTTCATGATTAGGTTTGAGTATTCAGTTTTAAATCAAGTGCAGTGTTTGTGTACAGTTTATACATAGTTTCTATTTTTTTTTTTCAATTAAAACCATGAATTCCAAACTCATATTTTGGGGAATCTAAGAAATAAAACTGTAATTTTTATAGTTAACAGTGGATTTTATATTAATGACACAACACAATCCCGCTTATAAAATATGGAAGTGTTTGCATGAGTTTATTATTGTGGTGGTGTTGTTTTAACTTGCTTTTACTTTTTGAGCGTGAAATAACTTTTGCAGTCTTATTTACCTTATATTCTATGAGCCACAACTCACTAAAAGGTGATCAAGGTCAGGAATGTGACCTGCCAATCACATTTGCTGCTCAAAATAATTTTTACCATAAGGGTTTGTCTCCTAAGTGCTAGTTTCTTCTCCTCCCATACATTTAAGAATACGTGTTCATCCTGCTGTTTGGGAGAATTATAGTTAGGCTCGGCATAGACATCTCAGGGAAGAACATTCTTAACTTACAATTATCTTTAGAATATAATCTCAGGAGATAATTCATTAAAAAGTGGGGAGATCACATTTCTGTTACTTCGACTTTGAACTTTGACATGAGTATCACATCCTAGTTTCCAAAATATGAACAAAAGGAACATATGAAGAAATTCAAGAACAGGAGCCTGATTGTACCTAGAGATGAAGATGCAGGGAAAGATAAAGAGTAAGAAAAAGTCCAAACTGCATGATATACAATGCAATTTTAATCAATTGACAAGGAGCAACATCATTAAATAAATTTAGTTAGCCAGTAGGGTATTATGACTTGAAGGAATGCATCTTACAGATTTGATATTAAGTTATATTACTTGGGGGAAACATTAATTAAAACCAATGGCAAGGAGCTTGTGGAGAATCTCTCAACCTAAAGTAGGGTATGCTACAAATAAATTCTCCATTTGCTTATATCTTGGGATCTAATTTACTGGATACTTATGGAGATGACTATTAAACTCAAGAGAATAAGGCTATATGGATATGCATCAAATGGAACTAGATTGTAGGTCATGGCTATTAAATCAAAGATTTTCTATACTGGAATGCACATTAATAGCAAATGCAATGCTTCCTATAAGTTTCAGGAAAAATAAAATGAAATTTTTTGTCTGTAATATTCTTTTCACTGCTAATGTCCACTAACTCTGTGATGTGTAACCTCTGATAAATGGTATTCTTTGCTGTGAATTAATTAGCAAAACAAGGGGCGTTGTCCAGGCTTACATGGTTAATTTAAAAAAATAAGTGCATTTATGGAATTTTATGTATTTAAATAGAAAATATACTTGCTGTATTAAAAATGGGCCATAGAATAAAGGAAAAATAGAAATAAATGACAAGATGTCCTAAAATTGTAAGATTTAGGGTGGTGCTTGTAGCTCAATTGGTGGAGTGCCAGCCACATACATCGAGACCGGCAGGTTCAAACCCAGGCCAGGCCAGCTAAAATCACAATGACAACAACAACAACAACAACAACAATAAAGATAGCTGGGCATCATGGCGGACCACCTGAAGTCCCAGCTACTTGGGAGGCTGAGGCAAGAGAATTGCTTAAGCCCTATAGTTTGAGGTTGCTGTAAGCTGTGATGTCACGGCACTCTACCCAGGGTGACAGCTTGGGACTCTGTCTCAAAAAAGAAAAAACAAACAAACAAACAAAAAAAAATAAGATTTATACTAGAATGTTCATTACAGCACTACTTTAATTGATCCAAAGCTTGATACTATCCAGGTGTCCAAAATATTAGAATGGAAAATAAATTACAGTATACACGTATTTTGTAATACTCTTCAACAATAACAATGAATAATTTGGACCACATGCAATATGAACAGATCTCATAAATATTATATCAAGTGAAAGAAGCAAAACATAAAAGAAGGTAGTTGCAGTGTTCCATACAGAATGATAGTTTGGAATAGAGTAGAAACTGAAAGGAACCATTAAAAGTATCCTGAGATACTATAATTTTTGATCTAGGATGCTGATTACACAATGTAGTCAGTATGTTAAATTACTTGAGCTTCATTCTTCTAGTATTTATATATCCTGACCATGGATTGGCAGAACCAACACTGTTATTATGTCTATACTACCCAAAGTGATTTACATACTAAATTAATTTCCCATTAAAATTTTAATGTCATTTTCACATACCTTGAAAAATAGCTCTATGCTTCATATGGAATTAGAAAAGGCTTCAAGTAGCCAATGAAATCTAACATAATAAGAACAAATCTGCAGGCATTATATTACCAGACATTAGGCTATACTAAAATGCTACAGTAGTCAAAACAACATGGTATTGGCATAAATATAGATACATGGATCTAGGGATCAGAACAAAGAACCGGGATGTAAAACCATCCTCATATTCCCATCTGATCTCCGACAAAGCAATCAAAGCATACATTGGGGAAAAGAATCCATATTCAATAGTGCTGAGAAAATTGGATAGCTTCATGTAAAAGACAGAAACAGGACCCATGCCTCTCATCACTTGGAAAAATTAATTCACAATGAATAACAAGATTTAAACCTAAAACATGAAACTATAAAAATTATAGAAGAAAGTGTTAGAAAAACTCATGGAGATAAGCCTCGGCAGGGAATTTATGAAGAAAAGCCAAAAGCAATCATAGCAATAATAAAAAATAATAAATGCCGTTTGATCAAGTTAAAAATAAACAAGGGCACAATCAATAAAATAGACAGCCTACACAATAGGAGAAAATATGTGCATGCCACACATCTGATGAAGGACTGATAACCAGAATCTATAAAAAATTCAACTAAATCAAGAAGATCAAATGATCCCATTGTTTGAAAGTGAGCAAAAGACATGAACAGAAACTCTTCTAAGGAAGACAGACTAATGGTCAAACAACTCATAAAAAAAGCTTAATGTCATCAGGGAAATGCAAATCAAAACTATATTAAGATAACAGTTAACCCCTGTGAGAATGGCTCACATCATAAAGTCTCAAAGCAACAGATGCTGGCATGGATGCAGAGAGAAAGAAATCTCATACACTGTTGCAGGCACTGCAAACTAGTTCAACCTCTTTGGAAAGTAGTGATTCTTCAAGAACTTTAAGTAGACTTACTATTTGATCCTGCAACCTCACTACTAAGTGCTTACACAAAGAGGGGGAAATAAAGAAATTTTATGAAAAGATACTTGAACTTGAATGTTTATAGCAGCACAATTTACAATTGCAAAGATATGGAAGCAACCCAAGTTTCCAATTCATGAAAAGATCAATAAAATTCTGTGTATTTGTATACCATGGAATACTATTTGGCTATAAAAAATGACAATCTAGTATCTTTTGTAACAACCTAGATGGAGCTGGAGACTATTCTACTAAGTGAAATATCTTAAGAATGGAAAAAGAGGGCTGTGCCTGTGGCTCATGAGTAGGGCGCCAGCCCCATATACCAAGGGTGGCGGGTTCAAACCTGGCTCCAGCCAAATTGCAACAAAAAAATAGCTGGGCATGTGGTGGGCGCCTGAAGTCCCAGCTACTCGGGAGGCTGAGGCAAGAGAATTGCCTAAGCCCAGGAGTTGGAGGTTGCTGTGACGCCATGGCATTCTACCAAGGGTGATAAAGTGAGACTCAGTCTCTAAATAATAATAATAATAATAATAATAATAAAATAAAAAAAGAATAGAAAAAGAAATACTACATGAATACTTCAAAGACAAATTAATAAATATTGAAAATAAAATAATTTAAACATTTAATTTAAAAATTTTGAAAATAATAAGGAAACATATAACACATAAGGAATGAATGAAGTTTGTTTTGAAAAAGGAAAGCCAAGAGGAATGTGAGAACAAATTATGAAGTGTGGCTCAGGCTTGAAAACAGGTAGAAACAACAATTTGGATTAATTAATGTTATTACGCCTTTAATTTCTTACCACATCATCGACAATTAATTCAGAATTAAATAATATTTTTAGTCACAAGTATGTGTGAGCATATTTTTCTCTCTTCAAACAAAACAACAGAGAGAACTCTCAGAGAAAGTGTTGTGATTCTCCTATTTTAAACAGTAGTAGGGATAAGGTTGGAAGGTAATGTAAGTGGAAAAGTCATAGTATTATCTTTCCACATTTTGTTTCTTGTTTAATTGGGACCACTTTTTATCTTTCCACATTTTGTTTCTTGTTTAATTGGGACCACTTTTGGCGCCATCATGGTCAGTATGCCCTTGTTCTATCATCACATTTTATCATCAGAAAATGTCATCACCATCCTCTAATTTTGCTATTATCCTTTATAATTCTCCAGGTCAAGAAGCCTTAGCCCCACTCCACAGACTTGTATATTCTATAGAACGTAGAATTGCTTAATAAGTGGGGTGGCCGTTGTGTTCGGCTATTGCCAGCCAAGTAAGCTGTGGTATAGGGCTTGCTACACTATCTTGAGTCCTACAGATAGAATTAGCTTGCTGTCCTGAGATTTGACCTATATACCCCACCTTTTGTATTTTCTGCAACTACCATTTGGTCTTATTATATTTGAACAGGTTGAAAACTCCCTCCCAAAGCCAATGCCGTGGTTGTGACTAATTAAGGAGGTAATGGGATTATAAATCACATGACCAGTGGCAGGCACAAAAGCTCATATATTCTCAGGGCTCTTGTTCACCTATCCCAAATCATAGTACAAATGAAGAGTCATAGTCTCCTAAATCTTCTCCTGCTGTAAGCCATCTGTTAGACAGCTGAGACAAAGTGTCCCAGGGTGCCTTGATTAAAGAGGGTTCAAGAGCAAGGTGTGATCTCAACTTGGGGAAAACTACCACTACGTAGCACCATCCCACCTCCAAAATCCTAATGCTTAGACTCTCAAGATTATGAGTCCTCAAACCCTACCTTAGGTTTAAAATTAGAAATTTCCATCCTAAATCTTTTTTAAATTGCAAATTGTTCCCAAGGAAAGATTCTAGAGTCCTGCCAGGTTTTCTGCCAGAAGCTTTCTGTTAGAGGCTTATTTGAATGTTCTTCCCCTCCCATCCCTTAGAATAAGAGGAGGTTGTGTCTTATACAAAGTTGAACAGTGAAGTTTGTGAACTCATGCTAGAAAAAGTGCTTTGAAGGGTGAACTAGGCACTGACTCTGTTGAGTGGCTTATCAAGGGGAGTAGTTGGAAGGTGACCATAGTGATATTCAACAATGACGTTATGTAGCACTTTTTCTAGGATGAGTTCACGGACTTAATTGACCTTGGACTCGCATTGGCATTTCCCTTTCTCACTGAAACCATTAAGCTATTTTTATAATTCTGCGACAGTTCATCCGAAGTATGTAGAGTACATTTAGAAAAATATCTGTCAAACAAAAGTATCTTTATGTTTTTGTGTATGTGTATATACATGCACTTAGGTAAGCAGGGACATAGGAAAGCAAGTAAGTTGACTTTTACTAGAAAAATAGATCAATAAAATGTGGAAGAATCAGACTGTATAATAATACATGATATTTAGAGCAGTCATCATTAGCAGATTATCAGGTTATTAACACTCTTCACTCTGATGACTTCACCTTTCCTCCAGGAGGATGACAAAGGGCACGCCTCAATTTTATCAGGCAGAATTAAAATAGAAAAGTGACTTTTTTGAACTTGAATAACTTCTTTGACAAGGAGAGCTGTCCTTTCTCCTGCCCTATGCAAACACTTGTTTACGTAGATACAAAACATGCAATAAATTGTTCTGATTACCTTAAAATAACTTGTAGTACTAGATTATATCACCAGGTCTGGCTGTTCAACATACTTTATCACCTTACAAGGGCTAAAATCATCTCTATTTTGTCATCTATCTTATGTAAAGGCAGTATGGTTTACTAATAAAAAAACCTTTGAAAAAAAAATCTCTAACCTTCTTAGTCTGGCATGTGACATATATGACATATATACGAAGTCTGACAGTTAAGTTCTCCTACTCATCCTAGAAAAATTCATACATACCTCAAGGCTGAAGATCACCATGATCACCTTCAAAGCACTCCCCTTGGGAAGCTGTGTACCTATGCCAGTGCCTGGTTCACCCTTCAAAGCACTTTTTCTAGGATGAATTTGCAAACTTAATTCTCAGGTTTATTACTCACTGGGCATGAGCTCTATAAGCACAGTGACTTCCTGGGTCACATTTACCAACTTACCCTGGAATATAGTGCATTACTGGTATGTGATACACACACACACACACACACACACACACACAGGGTGCCAAGAAACACATATACATCATAAAAAAGGAAACAACAGTATTAAAATTGCAATACTCGATACATAATATCAACAATAGATAAATACAAGTCACGTTTGACTTCTGCAATTACAAGATGTGCTCAAAGTGGTTACTATCAGCGTCCAGACACTTCTGATCATGATCAAAGTTGCTCACGCCATTTGCATCCATTGGTATCACCACGCGTGCCATTTCAATTTCTTCCCTTTCATTTCAAACTTACCAAGAAAGCATGCAATGGTTTGGCATGCTGGAGTTTCTGTTGCCTACTCAGGCCTCTGTCATTGTTGTATTTCCGCAATTTCTAGGATTTCAAACACCACTTAAAATGGTATCATGCTCCTTCAACTACAATTGTGCTTGCGCCATTTTCTTTGATGTGTTGCTTGTTGCATGGTGACCGTAGCATTCATTTGATTAATGTCATCTTTTGCAAAAACGTCATACTATAGTTTGATATCCTAGCAAATGACTGTCAAAGTAGCAATGATAGTCACTGCTACTACAGTTCAATTCAACTTCTAAAAGTAATAAATAGAAAACATTTTTTAAAATGGGTGTCCATGTTTTGTGCACCTTCTGTGTATGTGTGTGTGTTATATGTATACACATCCACACACCTTGGCCATATCGCAGGTGCAGTTTCAGACTACTGCAAAAATCACAGTAAAGGGAATCACCCAATTTTTTCACCATGTGTGAAAAAATTATGTTTATACTATTCTGTAGTCTGTTAAGTATGCAATAGCATTATGTCTAAAAATCTCATTTACCTACATTCATTAATAACATTTTACTAGTAAAAATGCTAATGGTCCTCTGAGCTTTTAGAGAGTGTGTTTGCTGGGTTTGCTGGTAGGGAGGATCTTGCCTCCATACGGCCGGTGACCCACTGATCCGGGTAGTGGTTGCTAAAAGTTGTGGAGGTTGCGGCAATTTCTTAAAATAAAACAACAGTGAAGTGTAACAAATTAATGGACTCTTCCTTTCACTGGAAATTTCTCTGTAGCTTGTGATGCCATTTGATAGCATCTCACCCTCTCTAACTCTGCCACTGCTTTATTGACTAACTTTATGTAATACACATGTAATGTAAATCTTTTATTGGCATTTGAACAATGTTCACATCTTCATTAAAAGCAGAGTCTGTCCCATTTCTTGGCAAACCTAAAAGAAGTAACTCCCTATTGATTCAAGTTTTATCATGATATTATAGCAATTCAAATATCTTTGGACTTCGTACTCTGGCTCTGTTGCTATTTCCACCACATCTGCAGTTATTTCCTCCACTGAAGTCGTGAATCCTCTAAAGTAATTCAGGAAGGTTATATTCGACTTCTTACAAACTCCTGTTAATGTTGCTAGTCTGGCCTCCTCCTATGAATCGTGAATGCCTCTAGTGAATTCTTCCCAGAAGGTTTTCACATTACTCTGTTCAGATCCATCAGAGGAATCACTATCAACGGCAGCCACAGCCTCATGAAAGGTATTATATTTCTTAAACACTAAGACATTATAGTCATAATTACTCTGTGAACCAAAAGCTGGAGCATGAATGTTGTTTTAGCAGGCATAAAAACAATTTCTCACATCTTTGTTGGAGTGCTTACATGATGAGGCACATTGTCAATGAACAGTAACATTGATATTTTAATAGGAATATTTTATTTTGAGCAGTAGGTTTTAACCGCGCTCTTAAAATTTTTAGTAAACCATGCTGAAAACAGCCTATTGTCTAGGCTTTGTTTTCCATTTACAGAGCAGAGATAGAGTAAGTTCAGTATAATTCTTAGGGGTTCTAGAGGTTGACTCTTTTGCTAGGGACTGAATGTAGCTGATGACTTTAGCTAAAATGCTCATACACCATTCTAATTTACCTTAAAGCCGTCAGCTGCATTAATCCCAGCAAGAGCCAATCTTTCCTTTGAAACTTGAAAGTGGAGCATTTAGTTCTTCTCTCTAGTGATGAAAGTCCTAGATCATATCTTCTCCTTGTATAAAGTTTTTTCATCTACATGGAAAAGCTCTTGCTTAGGGTAGCCCCCTTCATCAGTGATCTCAGCTAGATGATCTGTATAAGTTGCTGCAGCTTCTACATCAGCACTTGCACTTTTATGTACAGAAAATATATTTTTTCAATCTCCTACACAAATTTTTGCTAATTTTGAACTTTTTTCCTGCATTTTCTAACCTTTCTCATTTTCATAGAATTAAAGAAAGTTAAGAATTTGCTCTGAATTAGGCTTTGGCTCTGTGGCTGGTACAGAGCACTCAATGTTTCTACATAGCAGAAATAAGGATATTTTGCTTTCTTATCATTTGAGTGTTCACTGGAGTAGCACTTTACATTTCCTTCAAGTATTTTTTCCTTTGCATTCACAACTTGACCAACAGTTTTGTACAGTAGCCTAGCTTTCAGTCTATCTCAGCTGTCAACATGCCTTCTTCACTAAGCTTAATCATTTCTAGCTTTTGGTTTAAAGTGCAAGTTTGCAACTCTTCCTTTCACTTGGACATTTAGAGACCTTATGTGGTTCCCAATTGCCTAATTTCAACAGTGTTTTGTCTCGGGAAACAGGAAGGGCTGAGAAAGGGGGAGTGGCTAGTGAGCGGAGCAATCAGAACACACACATTTATTGATTACATTCATCATCTTATATGAGCATGGTTGATAGCACCTCAAAATAATTATAATAGTAATTTCAAAGATCACTGATCACAGATTTCCATAACAGATATAAATAATAATGAAAAGTGTGTAGGAATTACCAAACTGTGACACAAAAACATGAAGTGAGCACATGCTATTAAGGAAAAAGTTGCAAATAAACTTGCTTTACACAGGCTTGCCACATTCCTTCAATTTGTAAAGAAAAAATATAATATCTGCAAAACAAACTAAAGTATAATAAATGAGGTATGCCTGAATATATATCTGCATATCTATATTTAATCTCTCTCTCTGCATATTTATATGTGCATGAGTGTACATACCGTCATGCGTCACTTAGCATGTGACACATCTGAAACATGCATGGCTAAGCATTCTGCTGTTGTATGTACATCATAGAAAGTGTTACACAAACCTTGATGGAATAGCCCACTCCAAGTCTAGGCTGTAGGGTGTGAGCCATTGCTCCTGGCAGTCCTTATTGGTTTGCAACTAATAGGCTACAGCCTACTGAAACAATGAATAACATAGACCGTTGTAACACAATGTCTATAGTGTTTGTATATGCAAACAGCTAAACAAACATTAGGTACCAAAGAAGTACAGTACCTTAATCTTATGAGATTGCTATTGTATTTGTGGTCCATCACTGATGAAAACATTACGTGGCAGATGACTGCATTTTACACACACACACACACACACACATGCACACACACACAAGACTTTTCTATTCTAGCTGTACTCAAGCATTCTAGCCATACCTGTTCTTCCTCATTCATATGATTTGATAATAACATGTGAAACGTCATAATTGTAACTTCCTTTTATTATGTTGTGATATATTCAGACACTGCAGATTAAGGAGATTTTAAACTAGAATTACAGCAGAAATTATTTCTGGTTCCTTTCTATACTGGATGTAAAGTAATATCTTACTGACCTTCTGCCTGGGGTCAGTATTCTTATATGATCCTTGACAAGAAAGTGTTAGTAGACATTTTCTTCCAGACAGGAATAATTAATTGCTAGATGTTTTGAATCTTTCATTCACTCTTTCAGTCTGGCTCATAAAAGATGGTTTCTCTGATGACCACATAAATTTGCAAGGAGATTTACCTAGGTATTAACTCACTGAGATCAGAAGGCTGTTGTTGTGGCATAACATATCATGACATGACTGACACAGAAACTTCCTCACTTCATTATGTTTTATTATCATTTCTTTCTTACACTGTAGTGGTAAGTATCTTTTTTAAAACTAAAAAGACCTGTATATTCATTTGCAGAGATCATGAAACAGAGCTAGCTAGTGCGATTGACCATTACTGCAAAAGACCCAAAAGTGAAAAAGTGGAAAGAGAAAGCAGGCAAAATTTATTGGATTAGTGACTAGGGTTTCAACTGTCTATTTCATTCCTTTTTCCATGGCCTCTTCAATTTCCAGATTGCAAGAAGGGTCATAGATTATAATACATGAAGTATTCTTCCTCAGTTGCTACTGGCCTATTCTCACTCAGGAAAGTCATAACGAGTAAGTTCTATTTTCCTTAGAAAAAGAATTGTACTACCTGGTGATAGATAAACATTGTTGTGAGCCAAATTATATTAATAGAATGTGGTTCAATGAGGCCAATGTGAAATCTGTGACTATCCTTGTGCAAGTACATGTAGGCAATGATCTAGACCAATGATCTAGACTCAACATAAGGAACTAGGACTGCTTTATTGATAGATACCCATGGTTCATGTCCAGTCTATGAAAATTAGGTAAACTTAAAGAGGTGGTCAATGTAGGGAGGCGGTTAACCATGGTTCTACAATATTAATGGTGACCAGAATGATGTTTTGATATATGTATACACTGTGGAATGGCTAAATCAAGTTATTAAACAAATGTACTAACACATCATATTTTGTGGTAAGATCACTTGAAATCTACATTGGTAGTAGTTTTCAGGTACACAATGTATATTAACTGTAGTCAACACAATGTACCAAAGATATATTCTATATTATTCTTGAGTTTTCATATTTTGTGGAATAAGTTCTGTATGTGGAAGGAGATGTGACAAGTTTCTGCAAATACACATAAGCCTATGTAGTTAGAAATGAACATTATATATCTACATATGTAGTAAAATATTAAGGTACTAATGAATAAGTATAATCCATGATATATTGGTGAGACAGCATAATAGATTCAGTTTGCTATTGATTATTGTTCATATTGACCATTTAGTACTCCTGAACTAGTGACCTCCTCTCTGCATTGGTAAGTGATACACTTTAAGAGCAAGAAGTACAAAAAGAAGTTGGATTTATCTGAAATTTTATGGTATTTTAGCTCATGTTTCACTCATTAACATTTATTCTGAGTATTTGGAACTTGATATTTTTCATATCATTTCAATTCATCACTTTATTCTTAACATTCCATTTATAGGGTGTTCTCTCTTATATCCATTTTTGACACTGGGAATGGAAAGGTTGCAAATAACATAGCTGAACAGAATAAGTGAGAATAGGGTAGGTCAGGCTCACTCTGGCAAGAAATTGGATGTTACAATGGATCCAAATTTATTCTGGGAATTTGTTATAAACCACTAGATGAAAAACACCATGAAGTTGAGGAAATGGTCTGTGAAATAAAAAGAGCCTGTGATAAAGGGGAAAGAAACTGATGAAGAATTTTAATTATCTAGTAAAAAGCCAAGGAAATAAAAAGCACTTGATTCAGAAGTACCTGATATTGCTTTATAGTCAATCGTATTACCCCCATTACCTATTTGTACTCAAATTAAGACAGAACTTCTGTATAACTTCAGAGTATACATTATTTTTAAATATTTTTGTTTTGTTTTGCATTTATAAAAGTTTCCTTAATTTAACATAGATACTCAAAATTGGTTATTAATCTGATTGCTTACAAATTCAAACAATACAAAGATGATTAATAATGACTATACATCCAGATAATCGATTTGCTACATGTTTTTCACTACATATAATTTTTCACTACATATAATACAAATTGAAATCAATTTTGAAGCTTTTCTTAGTTCAAAATAACATTTTTATTGTAATTAAAAAGCAAATAAAAACAGACAAGAAATATGCAATAGGCTGTGCATATGGAAAATAAAGTTGAATATGTATTAACATGTGCATTTCAAAAAAAAGAACTACAGTGGTTCAATATGTTCAGAGTACAAAAAGAACTGGAAATATATCTAGACACATTTTGGAATGCCTATATAGTTAAGCACTGCAAAGGGGAATTAAATTAACAAAATGTTCAAAGCCCAATGTTAACCTTAAATAAAAGCACTTCACCTAAATTGACCAAATAAACTTGAACTGAATATACAATTATCACGAATATGCTTTACTCAAACTTATTGCTGGAAAGCTTTATTTTAAAAGAGAAAAAACAATGAAAAAGAAGTATCAAAAAAGTGCTTATAACCAGCTATATTTCCATTATTCTGGATACTATCTGTTAATTGGTTTAACTCCCGGGGTAGGCACTTATTATCATTATATGTTGAAATCTCTTATTATGTAGGTAGATTTTGCTCAGGTCAAAATCTGGTTGACTGTTGACTTTCTATAAGAAAAAGTACTAATCAGCATGGTAAGAGATATTATTTTTACTAATTACTTGCTTTAAAATAGTAGCTTTATATATAGCATTTGAATACATATATCAAATAATAAAGGCATCATACTGTGTTAGGTTACACAAGTGGTTTATAAGGTGAATCCAAGAATAATTATCTTTCATCTTCTATAAGTGTGACAACCCAGGCTATAGAACATAGCTATTTTACTTTAGCATAAAATATAGCAAAAGAGTTACCTTAAAAAAAAAAAATCAATGGGTACCTGAACTACAGTGTTGCAATGAGACAGAACATCATTCTTGAAAATTTGCTGAAAAAACATCATTTCTTCTGATAAAATTTAGCACAATACATTGGCTAAACCCCAACCTTCTGATAGCTGAGTGGTGGGTTCATTGCCCAACTTTGGCGCTTGTTAAACTAATGCCTTGGTCAGGTTTCTTACCCTCTTGGTATCTCAGCCCCCTAATCTGAAATATGAGGAAAATAATGATATCTACATACCTTAGAGGTTTATTGATTGAGTTAAATTAGAGAATAATATAAAATGCTTAGGACAATGCCTAGTATGTACTGATGTGACCATTGTTGTGTGAACATGAGATTTTCTACCTTTATGCTACTGTTTTACTTTGAAAATCAAAGGAAATGGCTCATTAAAGATTGCACATTGTTTCACTAATAAAATGAGAGATGAGTCTAGAAAAAAAATAATATAATTGGTTTCCTATAGCAGGGGTCCTCAAACTTTTTAAACAGAAGGCCTGTTCACTGTACCTCAGATCATTGGAGGGCTGGACTATAGTTAAAAAAAAAAAAAGCGATCAACAAATTCCTATGCACACTGCATATCTTATTTTGAAGTGAAAAAAGAAAACGGGAACAAATACAATCACACAACTGCATGGGGTGCGCGGGCTGTAGCTTGAGGACCCCTGCTAGGGTTACTGTCCATATAAAGAAGTCTTGGTGTTTCTAAGTGTACAAATTTATATTCAAGAACTTAGTAGGAAATATGTATAGTGCATTTTTTTTTAGCATTTTACAATGATTCCAACCATTGTTTCTTCATTCTCACTGATAGGTTTAGGAATGTTTTCTCCTTGATACAAAATTCAAGTAAAATTTTAAAACATAGAACTACTATGATAGATTATTAGTGATAAAACTTCCCTTTGTGTTTATTATGAAGACATTTTTTCTGGAAAATTTACCTACTCAAAAACAACAGTAATATTTACATCACTCTAGTAAACAACATAAAAATGTAGTTGATTATTTCTAGCAGTTTTCATCCATCACAAGTTAGGTAAGCATGTTATAGCTAAACTTATTTTAGATAACTTTAATGATTAAAGAGTAATATATGGACAATGGACATCGGATATGACAATGTTATATTTGTGAGCTTATTTTTAAGGAAAATATGGTCTCCCCCATGAACAGGAGGGTACTATCCTTCTACCTGGTTGTTTCATAATATTATGTTTTACAAGAGATAAAAAAAGAAAAAATATGTTAGATCAGGAGAAACACTGGGATAGCAAAGCCTATAGAGCCCCAAAGTACCTAAAACAACTTTTTGCATAATTTTCATAAACTTAAAATGCAATTTCTATTAATATGTTCATATTTCCCTTAGGAATTATTTTACATTAATAGCTATTTCATGCCTAAAATTATCTTTTTTAATTTGAACAAAATTTGATCCTCATCAAATATCTCATGACTATACAGCCTAAAATATCTCAGTTAAATGTGATATTTAAATGTAATGCATTATAATAACATACAAATGTTAAAAATCAGAAAATAATTTTAATAATAATGAAGTTTTATTATCATTATCCTCATTGCTTGCCAAAGTAGAATTTAATTCTTAATAAAATATCTATAAATAGTACATTATTAAAACTTATTAAGGAATTAGAGAGACCTCAGCTATTCTTTTAGGATAAAATCACTTTTCTCAGTAAATCTTGGAAAACCATGTGGTTTAACATTTATTATTTTACTGAAAAAATATTTTGCTTACTGAAGTCAGCTAAATATTTTGTTAAAGATCACAAAGAGTAAACGAAAATGTCTAATTCTGAATGTAGATTTTCCTAATTGATTCCAGTCTATTTTTTTAAGATTTAAATGAGATAATATATTTAAAGCAACTAATTTAATGTTCTTAATAATGATTTATTATTTTATTTTAAACTTTTTATAAATTATATATTTCAGGTAAAGAAGACAAGTAGCACACATATTGTTAATTGAAAAAAGTAACACAAATATTTATTAGTCAAATTAAAAATAAATGTATGCATTCTAACACTCTGTGACCACAGAGAAGAAACCAGTATCCTGGCTATTATACAGACTATTTCCTTACTTTATGCACATAACTCACACAAACACATCCACACCCACACAGGAGTAACAACTACAGAAATTCTTAAAAAATAATGCCACATACTTTTACTTAACTTTACAAATAGGCTATGAAGTTGTGCACATTTGGGGGAATTTATTTTCTTACCAGAATTACTCCACTTCTTTTGAATTTTGCATAATCTTTGATTATACATCAACCATGAAAGAAAGAAATATTCTCATGAGACTTTGTTTTTTTCTTAAATATTTGACTGTGTATCATTGTTATTAGGTTCACTAGGCTTAGCATATTGTTCTGCAAGTTTTGAAAAACATTCAGATATGAGAAAAACACCACAAGTGTTCAATCAGTCCAACACTTCCCCATGTCAATTTCATGTCATGTTGTGGCCAACTTCTTTTTACCAGTCTTTGGCAACACTGATCGTTCCTGTCCTGAATATTAATAGTTTTTCATTTTCCACAAAGTCATATTAATGTAATCAGATTTACATTAGACATTGGGTATTTTCACATAGTATTGATACATTTGAAATTTATCCAGATTTTTCTCTTCAATGTCTATTTTATAATGTGTTTATTCACTCACCAGTAGATGGCATTTGGATTTTTCCCAGTTTCAGGTGATTATAAATCAAACCACTAAGAATGTTCATGTGCTGAATTTTTGCTCAACATAAATTTGTGTTTTACTTAGTAAATACCTAAAAGGAAGATTTCTGGAACTTAATGTCAGCATATGTTTGAGTCTGTAAGATTGCAAAACTGACTTCTGAAATGACTGTACCATTTTGTATAGACAAAATATATAATAATTTTAGTTGTTCTATATCCTAGTCACACCTGGTATTATGAGTGTTGTTTCTGTGTTCTTGTTGCTTTGTTTTTCATATTTTCAAAATTATGGCTTTAAATTTGCATTTATGTTTTGACTAATAAAATTGAGACTCTTTTAAGTGCTTTTCTAGTTTCTAATTTATAACTGTTGTAGGCCCTTAGAAAACACTTTGAATGAAAACATTTTGAAAAATACTCCTTCATGTATTGTAATCTCATTATATCCTATAAATTGAACTAATCATTATTTCAATTAAAAATAACATTAAACTGAAAAAAAGGGTAGAAAATTATTAGATCTTTTATCCCAACTTTTTCTATAATAAAAAAGTACTTTCCTTCTCATTACTCTACAGTGGATCAACTTTCTTAGTTTTTTACTAAATGAATACCAAAAAAGGCCAATATTCAACTATCATGAGTGAGGTGATAGTATATCGTAACCTAAAAATTATTCTAATGATAATCTACTAAACGTATTATTATATAATTTTCACTGCAAAAACTGCTATTTATGAAAGAAATGCATCATTCAGATATTAGAGAAAAATGCTTCAAATAATCAGGAAATGGAAAATCTCTAAAGATAAACCTGAAATTTTAGTATACTTACCCAAAAGTCACAAAGTATGCTTGTTGAGCTATTCTGACATCAAGAACATCTGTAAATATGAAATGTTTACTTGAAGTATGTTTCTACAGAAATTAACTATATGGTGTTAATCGCCAGTTTGTAACCATAGCTACTTCTGATAATTTGAAGTTATTCACACTTTTGAACATAAAATAACGCCCTATACATTAATTTCATTGGGATAATATTTTAAATCAGACAAGTTCTGCTGGTTCAAGTTTGACCTGAATTTAGCCCAACAAAGCTAATCACTCAGAGAAAACTAATCAGTGAATCTTAATCAGCAAAGAACTAGACTATGCTTCTAGGCACTAGACTCTTTTCACAGAAATAAAGTAGAATATTTTAAGTGAGTTTTGATTAAAAACTCATTTCTACCAGATTTTGAGCCAGCATCAACCCCATCCTAGAGAGGTCACCATTCACCAGATAAGATTCAGCCATATACATTCATATTTCAAAAGCCATTATAGAGGTGCTTTGTCTTTGTATTAAACATTCCATGCATATACTATCAATCCAAGACGTTTTGGGAAAGAAGTATGATTGTAGAAATAAAATAGTATTTGATTGTTGTTTTTTCTTAAAACATACCTTTTCAGCCACATGCATTGTATAAATCAATTGAAGTCATTGAATTACAAAAGCATATTTTTGCTTCATTTCCCCTCCATTTAATTCTGCTCAAGTCAAAAAGCTCTCTTGATAATAAATGATGAATTCTTTGAGAGTGTATATAGATAGATGAGTATTTAACAATTTACAAAGGTGATGGTTTTCAAATAAAATAACACCAGAGTTTTATACTCTATGTCGGTAGCATAATCACATATACACATCATACTTACATTCAAAGATAGGCCACACCATAATAAATACAGATAAAAATAGTTTATAAATTTTAAAATTTAAATGCAGCTATAGCACTGGTTAATTTATAAGCTAGTGAAGCCTTGGGTAGTGATTGAGTCCAGTCTAGAAAACAAAAATAGAAAGTACAGTGTTATATGTTTCAATTTCACAAACAGAACACCTTTTTGTTGTGTACTATTCAGTTTATTTTTCCTCTTCATTTTCAAAGGGTAGATTGTACATTACAAAATTTTTCATTTAAAAGTAAATATGGTACTATTATTGACCACACATTTTGAAACGTGGCTGGCATAATCACCTGTGGGATATTTGTTGACATAAGTGGTTACACCTATTGGAACAGAGAATATATAAATAGAAGAAAGTTTTTAAAAGTCTTTAAGTGGCCCAGTTAAATTATATGCATAATTTACTTAGATTCTGTAAAATTGACAATGCATAAAATCAACTTGTGTGTATTAATATAAGCCAAAATTCTTCCAGCAAATACCACATCTTCCAATTATAAATCTTCTGACATATCTTACTATAAGTGTCTATTCAGTTTGGAGCTACTCCGGAAAACACTACATCTCTAGAACCATATTACCAGATTACATGCGATGTGTAAATTCAGGTATCAATAGAATTGTATTAGAGAAGATTTTTTTCTAATTTTGCAAATATACAAGTTGTAGATATACATCTGCCTACATCTAATCCCGAGTGACAAATCTAGCAGTTCATTAAAGGTAAATATGATTTTAATGAACTGTGCTGTATTATCTTACTTTAATCTACTATCTTCAAATATAATGATGGAAGAGGGAAGGATTTTTGCAACTTGAAAAGAATAAAGTTGCATAGTATGGAATAAATTTTGAGCCACAGTGCCTGGGTATATTTGTCAGAGTTTTCCAGAGACAGTGAACCAATTGTGTGCATAATGTATGTATATATACATACACATATATAATGCCACCACACATACACACACACATACATATTCAAGTTTATCATATGGAATTGGTTCATTGGCTATGAAATATGAGATATCTAACAACCTGTTTGTGAGCTGGAGACTCAGGAAAGTCAATGGTTCCAGTGTGTGTCTGAGGCCTGAATATCAGGACAATAGTTGGTCTGTGTTCTACTTCAAGTCTAAAGGTCTGAGAGTCAGGAACACTTGTGATGTAAGTCTGAGGTGAGGGAAGGATAATATTGATATCCCAGCTGAGTCAGTCAGGCAGAGAAAGAAAGTTCTTTCCTTGACCTTTTTGGTTTTATTCAGGCCCTCAGTGGATGGGATGGTGCTCACCTATATTGGGTAGGGCAATCTGCTTTGCCAGTTTACCAATTCCAATGCTAATCTCTTCCAGAAATATTCGCATGGACATATGCAGAAATAATATATAACTAAATATCTAGGCACCTTATAATCCAGTAACATTAAAACAAAATTAATCATTTCACTAGGTTAAAATCATGTCTCTGTTGCATTTTACTTGTGCAAATTATGAAAATTAACATAGTAAAATAAGAAGAGGTTTATTAACTTCTTTGAAACTTATATTCTTCATATGTAAAATGTGTAGAATAGTAAACCTAGTGTTGTTGTGCAGGTGAGTTAACACTTAAATGCTTAAAATTGATTCATGAAGAAAGGATTTCCAGTATGACAGTGTGAGGAGCTCTGTGGACATATTCCCTATTAAACTGATAAAAGTTTTACATTTAAAAATTAAAGTTTCTGTAAGTGGTCATAAGTACATATAACAAATGAAGAAACATCTATTCAAGACAATTTACTACAATTCGATAAGGAAGAAAGAGTCTGTGCTATGTGAACTGATACCTCCCCACTGTCTCCACCTCAGCAAGATAGAAACTTCTTTCCATGCTGGTGCATTCCAGAACACAGAGATACTTCTCCCTAAGTACCAGTCAAAGCACTATCTTCCAAGGGAAGGAAAGTGTCATCAATTCTCATCCTGGCCACACCTACCTGTTGCTGACGTATATATACAAATAATAAGTATTATAAAAATGAACAATAGAAAGGTACTAAAATTTCAAAAAAAATACAAAATTGACAAACCTTTAACTACCTTAACCAAGGAAAAAGAGAAAACATGCAAATATACTGGAAAGAGAAATAAAAGGGAACCTTATTACTGACCTTAGAGAAATGAAATAAAAAATACTATAAAGCAATAAGGCAAGTAATTATGTCATCCAAACTAGGTAACCTAGATAAAATGGGCAAATGGCTAAAAATATATAAACTATAAAAGTTGACGCCAGAAGAAACAGATAACCTGAATGGACCCATAATAAGAGATGGAATTGGTAAACAAAAATAACACAAAAAGAAAAGTTCAGGCCCAGATGTCTTTACTGCTGAATTCTACCAAATATTTAAAGAAGAAATAATACCCAATTCTTCCTACACTCATTCACAAAATAGAAAATGGAATATTTTCCAATTCGTTGTATGAGGCTAGTATCACACTGATGGACAAAGACATCATAAGAAACCTATAGACCAATATCGCTTATCAATATGAATGCAAAATACTCAGCTGAACAGCAGAAGATGGAACCCAGGAAAAGAATTATATAGCATGATGAAGTAGGATATTTTTTCTAGGAATGCAAGAGTGGGCCAACATACAAGAATGAATTAATTTAATATACCATTTCAATTAAACAAAAAGAAAAATCACTTTGTAATCTCAAAAAATGTAGAAAAACATTTGACAAAACCCAAAGAACTTTCAAATAAAAAAAAAATACTTAATAAACTGGGAATAGAAGACAATTTCCTGAAATGGATAAAGGGCTCTAATAAGTATCCATAAATATCATCATAATTAGTGGTGAAAAACTAGATGCTTTCCCCTTAATATCATGAAGAAGAAAAGAACGCCTTCTCAGAAACTTATACTAAACATTTCACTGGATGGTTGAGCTGGAAGAATAGGTCAAAAAAAAAGACTTGCAGATTGGAAAGAGAGAAATGAACTTTATTTGTGAAAGAAGTGACCCTGCATGTAGAAATTCCCAAGGAATTCACTACAAAGCTATCAGAACTAATAAGCGAGCTTTCCAGGGCAATAGAACACAAGTCAAATCAGAAAAATTAATTGTATTTCTAATATACTTCCAATGAAAACTGGCAAATAAAATTAAGTGAATGTTTGCTTTTAAAGTAGCATCAAAAATATTAAGACGTTTAGGCATAAATTTAATAAAATTGTGCAAAACATAAAATCTGAACACTATAAAACATTGTTAAAAAATTAAAGGTCTAAATTAATAGAGAACATCTATGATCATCTTTCAAAAGACCTAATATTATAGAAAAATCAATATTGCACAAATTGATCCACAAATTCAACACAATTGCTATCAGAATACTAGTTGACATTTTTGTAGAAATTGACAAGTCAAATATAAATTTATATTGAATTTTAAGTTATCTAGAATAACCAAAACAATCACAAAAGGGAAAACAGAATTAGGAGAATACATTTCCTGATTTTAAAACTTACTACAAAGCAGTCATAGTCAATATAGTTTGGTAATGATGTAACACTAGATGTTTAGCTCAATGTAATAGAATTAAGAGTCCAGAAGTACATTGATGTATCTATGTTCAAATGATTGTTTTACAAGGGTTCCAAGGGCATTCACTAGGAGAAAAATAGACTTTTCAATAAATGGTACTGGAATAAATAAATATCTCCTAATATTAAAGAAATATAAAGTTGAACTCTTCCCTCCACCTTATGTGAAAAATGACTCAAAGGAATCAACTGTTTTAATGTGAAAATGAAAATTATAAAGATAAGTAGTAAATATAAGGATAAATATACATGACTTCACATTTTCCCAATGGATGCCTAAATATGACACTGAAAGTATAGAGATATACACTTTGAACTTCATACATATATACATATTGTTTTTAATCTACATTATTAAGTAAAATAACAACACAAAAAGGGAGCAAAATATTTTCAAATCATATAGTTTATAAAAGACTTGCATTTTTGATAAATGATGAACTCTTACAACTTAATAATAAAATAACCCAATTACAAAAGGGTAATGGATCTGAATAGGCGTTTCTCCTAAGACAATAAGCAAATGGCCTTTAAGGTCAAGAAAATTCTCACCTTCTTCAATTACCAACAAAATCAAAATCAAAACCATAATGAGTTACTATTTCACAACCACTTAAATGGGTATATTCAAAATGTAAGATGAAAAGAAGTGCTTGTGAAATGGTGGAGAAATCAAAATCCTAATATACTGTTGGTGGCATTGTAAAAGGCTGCAGTCACTGTGGTAAACAGTCTAATAGGTTCTGAAACATTTATACATTTGCTATCATGTCACTCAGCAATTCCAGTCCTACGTATGTACCCAAGAGAAATGAAAATATATTTACACATAATAAGTTGTACCTGAATTTTATATCAGTATTAATTCATAAAAGCTAAAAGGTGGAAATAACTCCAATGTTCTCCTTGGGATATTGCTAGTTTGGTAGAATCTATCAGAAATAAAACTTATTCAATATAGCATACAACAAAAAAAGCAAAATATAGCTCTTGCATGCCACATAGAAAAGGTATTCAACATATCTAGGTAACAGTTGTTGAATAAAAGAATATGATATATATCGATCTGGTTTTTGAATTATGTAATAGGTATGCTACATATTGCAATCTTGTCAGCTGAAAAATAATTTCCAAAAAATATGATCATAAATCATTAGAGGTTTTATATTTGAAAAGGCAAATTTCCTTTGGGAAATGAAGTGCAAAGGTACATATTGAAAGTTAACCCTGTATAATCGAGCAGCAACTTACTTATCTCTACCAGCTCTTCCACTTATAGACTATAACTCCTACAGAATAAGTTGTCCTAAATCAATGTTCAATAGTTATTTATATTTATTCATAATCTAAAAACTGCATGGGCAAGTTGACAATTGATTCGATCACATACAGACTGAAATAACTTTTTTCTCCCTTGGAAGAGCGGTTCTTAAACCTACAAAAAGATTTTTCAAGCCATTTGTTGAATTACAAATAACAAATCACAGTCATTTCAGTATTTTCACAGAAATTGCTGGGTCATTGCATATGAGAATTTTTACCATGATTGTATTTATGTATCGGTACAAGAAAAGGGAATAAAAAGGAGAGGAATAGACAGCAAAGTGGTTATTACAGCACCCTGCTGTCCAACAATCACTATTCCAATATTTGGTAGAATGTCTGTGATGGGTTTGACTACAAATTTATTGCCATTTTTTCTTGTCTTCCTTTCCTATTACTCTTTTATTTTTGAGAGTATATACTCAAAATGTAGTTTTTTAAAAAAGATACTGGTTCATTTTCTTGCATATATTTTTGTTATGTTCATTTACATTTTGGACAGTTTGTTCTGAATAAACGTCTGCTTACTACTATTTCTGCGTCTAGATTTGTTTTCTATTTCCATTGCTTTTCCTTTTCATGCTTATGTTGTCAAAAGCCAGACAATAATTTTACAGTCATTACAAACTACTACTGAAATTCTCATAACTCACATCTCTGCCTCTGATTACCTACTCTCCTCAAAATTACACACATTTTATCACATACTCAAGATTATACTCTCTTACTTGTTATTGTGTCTCTGCACAATTTCATTTTTGTTTTCTATAAATTTTTTGTGTCTATTTTTTTCACCATATGTAGCCTGTTAATTTTCATTGGCTGTCAATATGGGCAGAGCAGTATTCTAGAACATTTGCCTGACCAGCCTCAAATTGCTCTTCTTTAATACAGGTGCTTTGGAATTTTAATGAAAGAAGTCATAAAATTGAACTGATTGAAAAGTAAATTTGATATAGTTGTTTTATTGTCAATCAGAATCCTAGTAAAATTTTAAAAACAAACATTTTCTTGGCAAGATTACGTGTACATCATCACATGAAGGCTTTTACTCGCTGCCTAAGATTCTCTTTGTCTTGTATCCTTGTTTCCCTAAGATTTAGAAATTACATGGAGGCTACTGACTTCAAACAACCCCAATTAGAACCAGGGTAAGGCTATAGTAGGTAGCATGTTTGGGTGGTGATAAGGGTGAGGACATTAGCACAATTACTTTTTGAGGAGAATATCCTAATGTGTAATATTACCTTTAACAATACAAGGATAAGAATTAAAAAATTAAAGTCCTAAAATATATTTTATACATGCACACAAAATGCTCCATAATATAAGGCAACAGAGAAGTATTCAAGCAAGTTAGAAGGTGTTTGAATAGGGTCATTTTCTGCAGTTTATAGCCCATTTTATCTGGCACTAGAGCTCTGAGTAGGAATTTAACTCTATGTATGAAGCTTAAAGGACAGGAAAATTCAGGGTATGAGGAGTAGGGAGAGAGGATATATCTTACTCTGCCATATATGTTGTTTATTAAAGCACTAGTCTTGGGAAACAGTAAGTCAAGAAAAGTTCAACATTTCTGGAGACCAAGACTCATTGTAAACATTTTACCTAGATTTTGTTGTATTTCTATGGGCCTATCTGAATTTCTTTTTTTTTTTTTTTTAAGAAAATGAGAAAAAGTCATGCAATTAGAACTCCTCTGATATAGAAAACAGGCAATGAGCACTTCTCAAGCCAGACGTGCTTCTCATTTTATGTGTATTTGATTCTGACACTCATTCAAATTCATTCATACCATTTTCATCTAAGTTAAGAAGCTGTTTGTTAGGGCTCTCTACTGTCTCCTCTATGTAAAAACAGTTTCAATCTTTAAAACTATACATACAGTCTGTCTTCCGTATGTTATATCTGTTTCATTTAGATTACTGTACAATGCACATAAAGGAAAGATTTATGTGATCAGTTAATCTCTCAAAGTTTTAGAAAGGAGCCATCCATAGACTTAAAAGGTCTACAATTAAAAGTGAACTGTTATAGGGCGGTGCCTATGGCTCAAAGGGTAGGGTGCCGGCCCCATATGCCAGAGGTGGCAGGTTCAAACCCAGCCCTGGCTATAAAATAGTAATTATTTTCCTTTTTGAGGAAGAGGAAAACTTCAAAGATTAGTCACACTGCACTCATGCTACACACATACACCCTCCCAAAAAAGTCATAAAGAATCAACAGCTTACTCTGCCATACGTGGTTTTAGGTATTTATACAACATTAGGTATTTGGTCAATTGTACATAAAAGTGTAATTATCTTAATTATTTGTTTAACAAAAATATTCACCAGTCAGTTAGGTTCAGATAAGGATGGTTCGGTAGATGTAAAACATGTCCTTGAGATGTTTCCGAAACCAAGAACCAGTTTTTATTCCAGAAGTATTTTTTTTAAGTTAGCCTTTTTATACTGATTTGAGTTTGCAGAGGAGTTTAAATAATGCAAACGTTAAGAATTTTAGATAGTAATCAGATTGTACATAATCAATATTTTAAGATATGTGTACTCTTTCATCCTTGCATTGGATGGAGATTAGCCAATTGATTCATGTCCTTATAATTTAGTATCACAGAGAAGGGTTTCAAAAATATCAGAAGATGTCAGAATCTTCAAGACAAACACAAAAAAATGAGCAGAAAGATGGAAGTGTTGTCTGTCACTTTAGAAAAGACTATGTATGTTGTCTGGTAAAAACGTAATAAAAAAACAGCTCCCCAATGTCAGTGCTAAAGAGAGAACAGAATGACGCTAATTTACAAAATGAAAATAGATTTATCTGGGGAAACTAAAAAGAGTCAGAAACAGTCAACAAGAATAAATGATCTTCATTGCCTGGCTAGATTTACTGCAGGAACCAAGAAAAGTGGGTCTTAGTACAAGATAAAAAAAAAAAATAATGTTTCAGAAACAACAAAATTTGTTTTCTTAAAGTGGGTGAATATCAATATATATCTATCAATGAAAGAAAAATTTGGAGGGAAAAATACATTTTTATTTACAGAGTTTGCAGAAATGTTAATAATTCTGTGGAAAAACCAAAAATCCAGCTTGATTAAAGAAATGAACACAGGATTGAATAAACATGTGAATATTATTTCAATGTTTAAAATTATTTAAAGGATAGTTGATTGATAGCACAAAGATAGTAACTGTGATATGGGAGTGACAAATGGTAGCTGGAGAACATGTGGTAGCTATCATGTAAAGACGAAGTTAATTAAACTGTAGTAAGCTTCTTATATAGTATGCAAGGTGGTATACTATTTAGTGTAAAACAACTGTGAGAAGTTAAGAATAGATATTATAACATCTGGATCTACCACTACTCTGGCTTAAAAAACTCATGAGAAGAAATAGAAAATTCCAAGAATATTCAATTAATCCCCAAGAAAATAGAAAAAGAGGAACAATGAAACAAGGACCATAACAGGAAAATAGGAAACAAATGCAACATGGTAGATAATTCTTTTTAAGATTATCTGGTATTAGCAAACCATTTTTTTTTTCCTCTCTCTGACTGAGGTATGTGATGCATTTAGCCAGGGTGATTGCAGAAAAGTTCCTGTTTTGTTTTATCATTAGGAAGAATCACCAAGTCTCTGAAAAAAATTCTTTATCTCTCTCTTACACACAAGATCTTATCTCTCACACCTTACGTATTTTAGGTAAGTATAAAATTTGAGATGCAAAGGATTTTCTGGAGAAGTTAAAAGAGAATGCTGAATTATTTTTTATTTTACAGTTGTGCCAGTGTAACAGCCATCTGGTACTTGTTCTTCTGGAAAAAGGGTTCAAAGAAGACTGATCAGGTTACGAATATTCTATCATTTTTGGCAATTCATTTCCTTATCTTTTTTTTTTAGATTATATAGCACTAGACATTTTATAATAAATTTGTAGTGATGGCTCTCTTGTCTTATATTATCTTTTTCTGTGCATTGTGCTTTACATTCCGAGCTCCTCAAACTCATATGCTAAACCAACACGTAACGGAAGTCTTTAGCTGAGAGAATGATTATGATTAGAAAAGCCAAATATAAATTTTTTGAAGTCTACTTCACTATCAAAAAAGTAAGTCAAATGCTTGCAGAAACAATAATATTTGTTACCAACCACCTAACACATTTGAAAGAAATGATTTAATTGTCTTTTGGATTTTGCCGAAGACAAACATGTCTTGAAGAATTACAAAAGATTATTATAAACTAAAGGAGGTAGTGGCTTCAGTTTTAACTGATGTTTTAGATACAGACTATGATGAAACAAAGCAATGCAACCCTAGAGTCAGGTAAGTGATTTTATACATGATTTATCTCTGTGATGCAACCCTAGTGTCAGGTAATGATTTTGTAAATGATTTTGTAAATGATTTATCTCTGTGAAAATAAAAACAGAAACAGAAGTGGCCTGAAATCCTATCACAAAAACAGCAGAATGCAATGCCTTCATTCACAGCTATCATGATTTTACTCTGGTCTACCTCAATTCTCCTGCTCTGCTTCATAATTAATATGTTAGGGTCTCTATCACACTAAGTCCTATCACTGATGACCTAAACATGATAGCGTGATACATGAGAAACCTATGAAAATGTGAAGGTCCTTCCTCACATTGACACGTCTGAGTTGTAGGTTTCCATGTCAGTGTAGCCCCTTCAAAGTGAATAACAAATTGATTTCTTCTGATCCTGAATAAATAAGAAGGTGGTCCAGACAAGCAGTCTAATTGGATAATATTTTCCTAAAAGCATAAATTCATTAATGTTAAGATATGACACCTAAACATAGAATGTATATTGAAAAACTAATATGCTGAGATAAACATAAAATGCTTTATAATAATCTCTATGATAAGATATTTTTGCTATTGAACCAGGTGTGGTGGATCAAATCTGTAATCCTAGCACTTTGGGAGGCTGAGGCGGGTGAATTGCTCGAGTTCAGGAGTTCAAGACCAGCCTGAGCAAGAGGGAAACCCATCTCTACTAAAAATAGAAAAATTAGCGAGGTGTTGTGGCGGGCACCTGTAGTCAATAAAAATATATGTAGAACAAGAATAGTCAGATATTTTATAGACTTCTCACTATTTGAGAATCCTTTAATATTTTTCTTAAAGTTGATTTTGCGCTACAGATTTTTTTGAGGAATATTGCTAATAATCCAATGGAATAGGAATACCACTGAAGTAAAGTGCTGCTCTCATCAGCATTATATCAAAGGTGCATCCTATTAATACAACTTTTCACAGTTAACAGTAATCTTGATTTCCTAGCTCCTTGAAGATAGAATACCCTCATATATTATTTGTAATTTGCCTGATTTGTACTTTCTGCATTTCTTTATTTTTATTCTATCAGATATTTATGTCAGTATGGAATCATGGATTTTGTTAATGCTTTTAGTATAATCTAATATTTCTGTATTTCATTCCTCAAATTTTTCCAGATGTGGTCATTGTTTTTTTTATTTACTTATTTATTTTTGAGACAATCTCACTCTGTTGCCTGAGCTAGAATGCAATGGCAACATCAAACTCACAGCAACCTCAAACTCCTGGGTTAAAGCAATCTTACTGCTTCAACTTCCTGGGTAGCTGGGACCTGAGGCATAAGCCACCATGCTTGGCTTTTTTTTTTTTTTTTTTTTAATATTTTTAGTAGAGATAGGGTCTCACTCTTTTTGTTTTTTGTTTTTTGGGGGGTTTTTTTGAGATAGAGTCTCCAGCTTTTGCCCTAGGTAGCGTGCCATGGCATCACAGCTCACAGCATCCTCCAACTCCTGGGCTTAAGTGATTCTCTTACCTCAGCCTCCCAAGTAGATGGGACTACAGGCGCCTGCCACAAGGCCCAGCTATTTTTTGGTTGTAGTTGTCATTGTTGTTTGGGAGGCCTAGGCTGGATTTGAACCCGCCAGCTCTGGTGTATGTAGCTGTCACCTTAGCTGCTTGAGCTACAGGCGCTGAGTGCAGGGTCTCACTCATGCTCAGGCTGGTCTTAAACTTCTGGCATCAAGCAATCCTTCCACCTCAGTCTACCAGAATGCTAGGATTACAGGTGTGAGCCACCACACCTGGCTGAGTAGTTATTTTAGTTAGTACTTACATCCCTTTGACATACCCTCATCATTGGGTTTTCTACTTATTGCTGCTGTCAATTTTTGAGCAATTTTTAAATTTTTTTCCCACAAGACTTCTAGGTTTATCTTGTATATTTCCTTCCCTTGTCCTATAATCAACCATAGCTTCAAGGAAATAGGGTTTGCCTTATTAAAGAATGGTCTTAGAAACCAAGACTAAGTGTGCTCATTGTTGTTTAGGTGTCTTTGTTTCCAGGCCCCTCACAGCTGACATTGCAGAGTACTAATAAATCAACAAATATTTATATATGTAACCATCTGCATCTGTATTGAGATACATGGATGTTCATACTTATGTGTCTTGCTGCAATTTATGACAACATGGGTTATCATAGACTTCTCCCCTTGCTTATGTACTAAATCCAACTCACTAGTGAGAGAGCCAGCTCCATTTGCCATTTATTTAAGTGTGGGATTCCAGCATGCCCATACAGCAGTTTCATAGTTTGTAACTGTATTCCCAAGGGAAAAACGTTATCAATTAGTGCAGAGTGCTTACGGATAGTTCCATACGCATTTAGTCTTCCAGATTCCATTTGTGTCCAAGGTTACTTAGTTCAGCATATTATCTACGTATCCCATTTAGTGAGATTGTTTCATTTATTTTTAATATGCTTAGATTGTTTGTTATATTCTACGTTCAATTCTGCAATCCATTCCACTATTCTAAATTATTTTATCTTAATCACATGCAAAAATATTCACTCCATGCGCAGTACATTCTGTGAGTTTTGGTACATGCATAATGTCGTGTATTCATAATTACTATAGCATACAGAATAGTTTTACAACCCTGAATAATCTTCTGTGCTTCACCTCTTTTCCCTCCCATACCTCAAACAGCTTCTAACTTCTGATGTTTCTTGCCTCTATAGTCCCTACCTTTTTTATAAAATAATAATTCTATATGATTTTTTATTTATCCTTTAATTATACAAATAAATTCCTCAAATTATATTTCTAGTAACCGAAATACAATTTCTTTTTCTTCTTTTTTTTTTTTTTTGTAGAAACAGAGTCTCACTTTATCACCCTTGGTAGAGTGCTGGCCATGGCATCACACAACTCACAGCAACCTCCAACTCCTGGGCTTAGGCGATTCTCTTGCCTCAGCCTTCTGAGCAGCTGGGACTACAGGTGCCTGTCACAATACCCGGCTATTTTTTTTGTTGCAGTTTGGCCAGGGCCGGGTTTGAACCCACCACTCTCAGCATATGAGGCTGGCACCCTACTCGCTGAGCCACAGGCGCCACCCCCAAAATACAATTTCTAAAATATATTTTGCAAAATATCACTCAAGGATATGTAATGTTTTCTATGAATGTAACACAAGTTTAATATAAATTGAGGTTTTTGCCAATGAATAGTAGCCTAGTTACTAAATTCCATGTCTTTTACAACCTCTGGACTTTAAATCACAAGTCAGGAAAACAAATTAATATGTTGAGATATCTAAGTGTAACATATGTCTAGATTGAGTATGTAAAAGGTGGCAGAAAGACACTAAAGCTGGAGTTTGATATTCTAAACCAGGAAGGATAAATTAATGAGTTATAGGATTTGATCCAAATGCAAAGTATCAAATATTCAGAGTTAGTATAAATATAATATTAGTAAGCATATAGAAAAGAATAAATACTAGAGAATTTTGTAAGAACTGATATGTGAGAAATGGAGGAAAATTTCAGAGCATTATGTGAAACACTCCGGGCTTGCGAATGCATAGTCTCCATCTGAAGACATCATTCTTGAAACAGGGCATTTGAGGCATTGTAAGTAGAGAAAGGATAAAATAATTAACAGAACTTTTCAAGTATTTCCTATGTAGTATATGATGCTCATGTATTTTATCTTTTCTTCTTCTAAGTTTTTGATTACCTTTGGGAGGAATTCTCGATATTCTTGAGTCAATTGGCATTCTCAGGAAGATTTTCCAGATGACTTAAAAACCCCTGATAAACATGAAGTGAAGAGAGAAAAGTACCATTTGTGCATATGGAAAACTTCATTACCATAAAGGTACCACAAATTTTGCTAGCATAATACAGATTTAAAATTCACATTTTTGCCTTTACAAAATCACAATTGTTATGGCAGAAAAGTAAATAATCAGTTTCAAAATGAACTAATAAAGGCTGTAAAAAAAGTACCATGAAATAATTTAGCTCAGCTGGACTCTGTTCTGAAAAGGGCGATGCATTTATCTGAATTTGATATTTTTCATACAGGAGGCTATCTATCCATGTCTCAAATGTCCACATCCATGATACATTGGATTCCCTAGGAAGCAAAAGAGTTACTTTAACCATAATTCATGTTTCCATATTTAACTGAAAGTATTGGGATATTTTCTCAGGGAAAGTAAGATCACTCTGTCTTTTTTGCATCAGGTAGTAAGAACTGGTGATTAACTATATGGATTATAAGTGCAAAATTAAAGAGAGAATAGAGGTATGTGCATATTAGCTCACAATTATTCAAAGAATAAAATGAGACAATTTGTCTGAAAACAATTTGAAATGAAACAAATAAAATGTACTATTTTTACAAAGTTTACACTAAATATCCTGCAAAATTTTTGTTATTTGATGCGTTAGGGGAGTGAAGATGAGTAGTAGCAAATGTGTCTCAGGTGCTTTGCCTAATATTTTTCCCTAGTTCCCCTTCTTACGACTTACAGATAAAGTAAAGCCTAATAAATTGTTCGTGGATTCTCCCAGTACCTGCAAAAATTCTGGCCAAAAAGAAAATTTGTAATGACATTTTAAAAAAGAAAAAAATCTTATGATCCACATAACCTTGATTATCTCTACTTCGAAATTTTAAATTCAGCGTTTTAACAATATTGGACCCCAGAACTCTACGGCTGATAGATGTCAAGACTGAACCTATTTTACCAAATATATTAAATAATGGTTCGTGTCATATTCTGTTTTTACCACATATCTACAAGTGGTTCTATTGTTGCCTGTTATTTTTAATTTAATTTTTAATTAAAGTCATAACTGCATACATTTATGGGGTGTAATGTGATAATGTGATATCCAAAGTGGAAGGCTCAAATCAAACTGATTAACATAACTTAAGTAGAACAAAAAACAATATGATAACCCTGACCATAAAAGTGTTAGTAACCTTGACAGTTCTAAAATATCTCTGTGCCCTTTTGTCAAGTAAAAGTCCAAGTTTTTTTCCAATTTTGTACATTTCAACAAGAAATAGTGCTAGAGCAAAATTGCAGAGAAAAGGTGTAATTTATTATACTCCTGCTGGACGTTAATGATGTGCTAGCAAGTAATAGCACTTTTACTCATGGCAGATGAAGATACCACTGTAAGATTACCAGTGAGAAGAAAACATGATAAAAAGCCTATTTCAAAATAACTACCCAAATAAGAAACCCTTTCAATGATATATAAGGCTGGTAGCATAATGGTAGAATCTTTGACATTTTTTTCTTGGTAGTTATGAGATTCAGTTACTGAAAGAGCCTTGATAAGATTTGGAAATTTTAAAGTTGTTGACTTATCAGAGAACCACAGCTTATCATGTAAATGTAATGCATGCAAATTTATAAAGATAAGAGACAAGCACTTTTATAATCTTACTGAAAGAGATACTTGCTAGGTGAAATGAGAGCAACCTGAAACTTTGATTCTATTTATTGACTCACAGTGAATAGAACGAATACAAATAAACTCTACTTGGAAATGAAACAAATAAATAGACACTGAAGATTTTTCAGTCTTACAGGAAGAAAAATTCTCCTCAGATATAAGGGGTGGTAAAAGTAAAAAAAGAATAAAAAAATAGATGTCATATAATTTTAGGCCCTTTTCTGTTAGTGGAAAGTTTTATATGAATTAGACACAAGAATTGAAACTATGCTACTAGCACATTGAATATGCCTCTGCCAGGTATTCCTTTATCCATTTCTCAAATTAGGCATCCTCCATTTCAGCAAATTTCATTCTCATTTCAATAACTGAGTCCCCATTTTAGACACTGTTCTCAATTTGAACTGTTCCATTTTTGAAATATAGAACTCTATACTTCTCTGAACATGTTCCCTGGATAGCTCTACATATCTCCCGGTTTCACTATTTTAATTCTCATATATTATTATGCCTTTCCAGTTTCTTAGCTTCATTTTTTCTTGCTCTCATTTTACTATTTTCCTCTACCCTTTTCTTTCTTTCCCCCAATGTATACACTTTGTGGCTTTGATTTAACCAAAGTTCTCGGTTCTGACTGTCCACTCCGATCTCCTCTCTCTTCTGACAAAGCTTGAGCGTTGTTCACATTTGTGATTATTTCCCTGTTCTTTTATAAATTAATCCAAGTGGTTATCATTCTTTAACTCCTAAAACTGCCTCTAAGAATTTATTCTCAGTGATTATGTCATTGTTAAAACAATAATCACTTCTTGTGACACTTACACCATTGTTCGCCAATCTCTAACTTTTTTCTTTAGAAAGAAGGGGTATCCTGTACCTTTCCAAGGACATCTTTCCAGACATTTCTCCAGAACTTCAGGCTTATTTATTTACCTGCCTTCTTGACATCTTCACTTGGATGTCAGAGCCTTTTTAGCCTTACCTTGTTTAACACTCAAAACCTGCTCCACTCCCAGTAACCTCATTCTCATTAGTGCCATGCTACCTTTTCATCTGATTGGACCAAAAATGTTAGTGTCATCTTTGACTCCTCTTTTTTACTCATAGACAGTATTCATTTGGCAAGAAATGTTCTTGGCTCCACCTACAAAAGTATTCAAAGATGAAAGTAGTAATCAAAGCTAATTTTATGACTTTGATTATCAAACACTGCTATTTAAGAAAATGACAGTCTTGGAAAAATACTTGAAAATATTTAAGGCACAATACTATTTTGTCTACAACTTATTTCCAAGTCATCCTGAAAAAAAAATAATGCTACCATAAACATATAGATCGATATGAATATATAACAATCTGGCAATTAAATTTGTGAGCTTGCCATCATGTATTTACGTTGGCAGCACTGTACAAACAACTCTTTAAGGTTGCATAACCTTTGTATATCAGTGTCTCACATCTGTTCAAGTCAGCATGTGGTGGTGCCTTGCGGAGTGGTGTTTGTTATTGTTGTGCATGTTTTAGTGTGCTGCCGAGAGAATGTCAGAGCTTGAATCAGAGCAATGAACAAATACTAAATTTATTATTAAACTAGGCAAGAGTGGAAGTGAAATCAGAGACATGTTAGTTCAAGTTTATGAGGATAATGCCATGAAGAAAATGTTGCTTTACAAATGGATTAAATGTTTTTCTGATAGGAGGGAGGTCAGGGAGGCCAGTAACAAGCATAACTGATGAAAACATTGCAAACATTCCTCAAATTTTGTGGCAACATCATCATCTGACTCTGTGAGTAGTATAAGTGCTGGGATCCTGCCCCAGAGGCAGGGTACTTTAAGACCTGGGGAACTGGCAGCAGTTGACTGAAGAAAAATAAATTTAAAAGCACTGAGAGATAAAGAGACAGGACACATAGAATAGAGTTTTAAAGGTGGGAACACAAGGACCACTGCTAGCTTGTGGGGTTCCAGTAAGTGGCCCTAGGTGTTTGTTCCACCCTGCTTTTACTGAAGGCTATTTTCTCATTTAGCCCAGAGGGTAAGCTGAGGAAGAGAACAAAAACAAAAGCAGTTTCTCTGAGTAAGCATGTTAGTTCTTATTCTGCCTATAATCTTTAACTCTAAAGGTCTGAGCAGCCTTGAGAAATCTGAAACCTGAGCCTTATGTGGGGGCAGCCTCCTGTCTGCGATCACACACACAGATTCCTTCATGAAGATTAACCCCTCTAGTTCTCTGTGAGGCAGACACGATGGCATCAGGTTCTTCTGAAGAATCAGTGGAAGAGAAAAATTTTCATCTGATCTCCACCGGATGGTGTTTACTTCCATGATTAGGATACCAGCCCTCCGGCCCATACTTCAGGGATGAGCTGTTCTGTTGATCTCTGCCTTGGCCATATTTGCTTTGCCTGTTGACTGGACAAGGGACAGGCTGCTTAATGTTTCTTCCCAGGCCTTGCATGTAGCTTTGTAGCTTGGTCTATGGCCATTATTCTTCAGAGTGTTTACAGACCCAAAAGGGTGTTTGCAAGCAGTAGCTCTTACATCCCAGGCTTCTAGTAAAAGCAGGAACCCCTCAGCCAAGTAATTTAGCTGCTAGTTTAAAATTAAGATAGCTGAACTGTTTTTATTCCTCCTTGTTCAGCTTATTTCTTCATTTTCCCCCTTTTCTGAAGGTGTTTTCCCTTACTACGTATGTGATCTTCAGTCCCCATTCTCCCCACATATAGCAGACCAAGTAAACATCGATAGAGAAATAGTCAGGAAAATCATAACTGAAAATCTTGATGTGAGAAAGGGCTTTGCAAAAATGATCCCAAAAGATTTCACTGATGAACAAAAGCAAAGGCAGAGTTGAAGTTTGCCAAGACCTTGTGGCGAGGCATGTTGATGTTGTGGGCCATGTTGTCACTGGTGATAAAATGTGATGCAGGGTTCTTCCATTCAAGGCTGTACAAGGGACCTCAGTTTCCTAGGTCTGGGCAATTTTATGAAGGAAACACCCTGACATTTTGCCCCAGACAGAAGGGACTATATCCATTCATTTGTTAAAAGGGTTTTCCACCTATCATGTCCTGACCAAATGTAATGCTCAAGACTATATATACCCCTAGACAGAAGATCCATATGGAGATTTCCAACTTGGGTCTTTCCCTTTGCTAGAAGCCCTTGTGCTTTTTACTCCTTCTGTGTTCCTTTCTGGCTAATAAATCCTAAATTACCACTCATCTGTAGTCTGTGGGTTCATTCTTCGAATCCAAGGACCTGCTAAAGAAAGAAATTTTGGTAACATAAGGATGTACCACTATGACACTAAAACAAAGCATCAAAGTGCACAATGGGAGTCAGACAACTCTCCATGATCTAAAAAGTTGTCCGTTCAAATCAAGAGTCAAAACAATGTTGCTAACTGTTTTTAATAGCAGAGATTGTTCATTATGAATAACTGGACAGTTAACCAAGTTTACCATTTGGAATTGCTGAAAAGGCTGTGTGAAAAAGTTAAACAAAAATAACCTGAACTTTTTACCAACAGCTCATGGCTCTTGCATCACAACCATGTACAAGCTTACACAGTACTGTCTGTGAGGGAGTTTTGCCCCCTCCGTACTCAACTTCTCTGGCCCCCAATGGTTTTTTTCTTAACCAAAAATAAAGAAAACATTGAAATTAAGACATTTTGATAACATTAGGACATCCAGGGTAATATGATAACAGTTCTAAGGGCCATTCCAGAAAAAAGACTTCCAAAATTGTTTTGAAAAAGGGACTAAATGCTGGCATCACTGCATAGCTTCCCAAGGAGAGTACTTCAATGGTGATTGTAGTGATATTCAGCAGTGAGATATGAAGCTCTTTTTCTAGGATGGAGAGAGAGACAGAGGAAAGTAGTGAAAGAAACAGGAAGCCCATTAATAAAATGTTTACATTTGGAAATTTTGGTTAAGTGCCTGGGAAAATTTGAAAAGAACATCTCTGAAAGTCTAAAATTATTTTAAAATAAAAAATTGAAATATAAAATGTATTATTCTAAAGGATATGTGTACTTGTGTGTATATATATGTATATACATACATATATGCCCACATGTATACAGCATATGTGTGTGTCCAGAATTCACATTTTTCACATTCCATTCACTGCTACTCCCCTCGTCTGAGTAACCACTACTCTTAATTATCCTAATAGTTAGTACTCCAGTGTTTTACATAATATTATTTCTTAAATTAGTGAATACTTTGGAGGTTTTCCTTGGAATTTTATTTTTCAGCTATCTAAGCCTATACTCTTAAGCTTTTATTTACTCTATTTTAGGAGCAAATACTAACTTCCTCTTCTTTATCTGAATGAAACCATCCAATGGATGCCACAGCCAATCTAGGTTTGACTTCTTCTGTCCTAAATGATTTAGAAACAAGATTACATCCATTTTATTTTTATTTTTTGGAATATATAAACAAATATTCAAATGTTTTATACATTTAATGGAAATTCAAAAAAATGAACATTATGAGATGAGGCTGATGAGATAAAGATCTTTGGGTATTATTAAGAATTATAAATATTATAAGAAAAAGGAGAAATTATTTAATATTTTTTCTTATTTGTTTGGTTGTCCCTATTTTTGAAAAGTTTTCTAAAGGCAATGTGCAAAACATGTTTTAAACCACATTTTGAGGAAAATACACCATATGGGAAGTAGAAATAATTCACACCAGAAATTATTACGTCCTGAACCGGGCTGATGAGATAAGGTAGGAGAAAAAACAAATGTGAGAGATAGTTAATATATAGTATTAAGAGACTGTCATGATTAGTTGAGTTAATATATAGTATTAAGAGACTATCATGATTAGTTGGTCATGGGGATGAAAGAGAAGTGAATGAGGCATTCCAGGTTTTTAACACAGTATATGCTTATATTGACTAAGTGGTGACAAAAAAAAAAAAAAAAAGCAAGGTTTATGTAGTGAGTGATGATCTCTGGTTTTATTACTTTTTAATATTAGCCACTTAAAGGGATTTCTCAAGAAAATTGTAAAAATAAAGTTGCATCTCAAATATATGATCTGTGATTAATAAATTATATTATAAAGTTCTAACACATACATGGCAAGTGAAACATGACAGTGAATCAGATGTCATGGGAAGAAGTGTTAATTAGAGTTCACAAAGGCAAATGCCTTCCCTGGCTGTTCATATAACAAAAACAAGTAAAGCTTCCAAGATGTAAAAGTAATAAGAATGGTTTTAAAGTGAAGACCACATGCCCCATGCAATAATGCTAGTTGGAATCCAACTAAGGAATTACCAGATCTTCCAATTTCAAAGGGAAGCCAAAAGTCCATACTTTTACCTGAACTGTCAGAGAGAAGTGAGTTCTGAATGTTTTAAGGGAAAATAAAATTTTTTGTAGTAATATTTATTCTTACAGAACTAAGGAGGGAACGGAAAGGGTTTTAAATTAGAAAGTGTACAGAAATCAAGGCATTTAATGAGAAATGGCTTTATAAATGATTTGTCCATAACATCCCCAACATACCAGTTGATATCAGCTTAGATCCATTTTTACCCTTACCTCTATATTCAATGGTGCAAAAGGAATGGTCTGATTGGGTAAACCAGAGCAAATATCATGCCTCAAATGTTACTGAGTAGGAACAAAGTAGATTTACCCACTTCTGATTTTTCCCATTCCTCTACTGCAGTTTGAGTATTTCCTTTCCAGAAAGAACTTTTTTTCTGTAATGGCCGCCAGAGCTGTTTTCGTGTGAGATATGATTATGATTTTTCATCACTGTAGTCTTACATACTCTTGGTTTCTAATTTTTTTCAATACCCTCAATAAAATACCTCTCAAATCCATCACCTTTTCCATTTTATATACCATAAAGTCATTTCACAGCAATTTCTTATCTGGGATCTTACAATATTTTTCTAACTGGAGCCATTGATCATTCCTTCCTAATTCAAAGGGAAGCCAAAAGTTTATACTTTTACCTGAAGAGTATAATGATAGGTAAAATACTATCACTAACAATGATAGCCCTGTACTATCATTGTTTCATAATGTTTTTAGTTATCTGTTTTAAAAAATGAGCTGATTGTCCTGTATAATAAAGTAAAAAAGTGTTGTGTGGACAAAGCCTATGGCAGTCTGGTCTCATACCAGATTCATATTCTTATCTTCATCACACTGAAATATTATGCACAAATTGATGTCCTCAAAATTTTCTCAAGTGAAATCAAGATGCCCACTTAATTGCTGATTCATTTGTTTAATTATATTTTACAATGTACTTCTCTTTTATGTTTATTTATGAGTCTCTCTTCTTTAAGGTCTTGATAAAATGCCTTCTCTTCTTTTAAACATACACCTTTATTCCTTACATTCCCAAAAGTTTTTCCTTACTTATCAAAAAGAATTTGTGCTTGTCTTTTATGTGATACTTACCCATCTAAATGTTCCACAAAATTTTATGGGTTTATCCCTTCCACTCCAATGTCTGCTATTTGAACATGTGGTCAGTACCTGCTGAATGAGTATTTTATTGTTCAATAAATATTCTGTTTTGTAATATATTATGAATTATAAAATTCCATCATTCTTATTTCTCTATATATATTTTTTTACTACTTTCTTAAGTGACATAAGCTTAGCCTTATCCTATCCATAGCCTGTAGAGCAGACAAAGATTCTTTCAAATTGGTGTTGGTTTTCTTTTCTGGAAATTTGATGCCAGGGTAGAATAATATCCATATCCATTGCAGATTAGCCTACATATTGTGAAATATATAGTTTTTCTGCAAATGTTTCACCCAAAATTTTTAGATATTTGAGCAGCCCTGGGGAATATTTATTCCAGTGGAACAATTATTTCCAAAATCTTATTCAGAGATGTATTTAAAGACTCTAAAAACCATGTAGAAATGTGTCAGTGTCAACAGAGAGATTAGCTGCCAGGTACAGTTTGGAAATTCTTTAAATGTGGCTAAAGTCCTAGAGTAGATTAAAAAAAAAATGTTTTCCCTTTAGCATCTCCTTAGATTTAGTTTTCTTGGGGGAAAAATGTTAGTTGAGACCTGATAAGTTAATTTAAAAAACTACTCTGGATACACTATAAATTGACTATATTGTGTAGATAAATAAAAGTAAAAAAAAAATCACAGAGTAATATTTTGTGTTACCAATTATTTTATTACATAGTTTTAAAACTGGCAATTCATAGTTTAGCATTTATTGTAATAAGTTATAGAAATTATGTTTATTTGATGAATTCAGAGACCATCACTTTATATCTGTTATTTAAGCTCAATTTATAATCTTACTGATACCAGAAATAAGTAAGTAGTAGAAATTATTTTAATATCCAATGCAGAATTTATGAACTTACATTGTTTCAATAAAGCATTTGATTTGACATGTAGTAACTAATTATTAATTCCATAGAAGTGTATAATAATGAGTTCAACAAAGTCATGGTCTACAATTTCGTCTTTATTGTGATTGCATTTATGGACCTGTTTTTTGACACCTGCTCCTGTGATATCCAGTGTAGTCCAAATTTGACAACTCCTCCAATTCCTTTCAAGTAATAAGAAATCCTCTGGTCATATTTGGTTATAAGAGTATTTGCCATCTAATTAGTATGTGTAATCCAATATAAAAAGTAAACTTCAAGATTCATGCCAAATGAAATCTTCTTGTTGAGTCCAGCTGCAGCCTAGTGGTAGCTAAGCCTGAAGGAAGGAAAGGGAGCTTGGGTATTGTCTTCTCTGTCTATCTGTCCAGTCCTCCTAGTCCCGCTTCTTCGTTAATGTGGCTAATTCTTGTGAACCCAGAGGTAGAAGGAAAGAGAACAAAGAGGCAGAAGGGGCTAGGTGCAAATGGGCTCTCCACCATGGAATCATGCCAATCACGCTTCATGCCAAGATCTCATAGGATGTATCCACCAATCCACCATTACCCATTAGACTTTGTTATATCTGGTCTTGGCAGTTGCCAGGCTAACGCATCCTTGCCTTGTTAGACATCAAAAGCTAACTCCTTTCCTTGAGCTTAATTGTGAGGTCTTCAGAGGCATACTGGGGACATTTGACTAAACTTGTTTTGACATGTGCAATGCATTTTCTTCCTGGTGATTACTTATAAATTTTCTTTCAGCCTTGAGAAATTTGACATTCTGGCCACCTTATTATTTATTTGGTTAAGGGTTGATGAACATCCCTTCTCTAAGCAACATCATGAGAGTGATTTAGGAGGCCTGTAGCATCTTGTTTTCTTATATATGATATGTATTTGTCGAACAAACAACTGAGCAAGAATAGGGCAAGGAAAAGGGAGACTACATATGCATTCTTTTCTTTGTAGTTGGTAAAGTTTTAAACCAGTAAGGGTGACTAAAATGCACAATTGAAATATGGGTACCCTTGCTACCAAAGAAAAACAAAAGGTGGTATTAAGGTACTAAATTAAGAACAAAAAGTCCTTTGTCCACAGTCTCTATAACCTCTTGTCTTTTTTTACTTGCTATTTAATATCAAGATCTCTCAGGCCTGAGAATATGAGAGGCTACAATAGATCCTTATGTGTACTTGGGGGCCTGTCACACAACTCAAACAGAAGCCCACTGGCTACTGGGTTTCCTACTGTTAGACAAATGCACAGTGGTCTGGCTGGGTGCAGACTAACCATACCTACCCCTGGCAGACAAGGGGTCACTGAAGAATTACAATCTTCATTTCAAACTACTGTAGGTCTTTGGATCGGGGGTGAATGAGAACTTATCCTTCCATCACCTTTTGAATATGCTTTTTGTGATAGTCCAGAGCAAGGATACCTATGGCATGCCTCATGCCAAGAAGTCACAGGATGTATCCACCAAACCCTGCCAATTTCTATGAGTGTGTCCAGGTCTCTGTATAGGGTAACCAACAGTTACAGACCACAGTAGTATGACCCACTGTAGTATGACCTGAAGACTTCTCCAAGCACAGGGTGACAGTGGGAAGTCTCTCTTGTGCTCTCTCTTACTTATTTTGCTTCAACTTCTTGCAACAGCTCAGTGTAAGTCTCTTGTCTTTAGATTCCCCAAGCAGGTGTAAGTTCATAATCCAGTACACCTCACCACTACTACAGGGCTTAAAAATTTACCAGAAGGAGGGGCTTGCTCAAGTTTCTCTTGATAAACTTGACGGCACAAAGGAAGCAGGAGAAGTATTCATCTTTCTTCCTTCATGAGAAGACATAGAGATTGTCCTCACGACTTGTGGGAGAAAAGGGAACACTTCTACACTGCTGGTGGGAATGCAAATTAATACACTCCTTTTGGAAAGATGGTTGGAGAACACTTAGAGATCTAAAAATAGATCTGCCATTCAATCCTATAATTCCTCTAATAGGCATATACCCAGAAGACCAAAAATCATATCATAACAAAGATATTTGTACCAGAATGTTTATTGCAGCCCAATTCATAATTGCTAAGTCATGGAAAAAGCCCAAGTGCCCATCGATCCACGAATGGATTAATAAATTGTGGTATATGTACACCATGGAATATTATGCAGCCTTAAAGAAAGATGGAGACTTTACCTCTTTCATGTTTACAGGGATAGAGCTGGAACATATTCTTCTTAGTAAAGTATCTCAAGAATGGAAGAAAAAGCACCCAATGTACTCAGCCCTACTATGAAACTAATTTACGGCTTTCACATGAAAGCTATAACCCAGTTACAACCTAAGAATAGGGGGAATGGAGAAAGGGAGAGGAGAGAAGGGGGAGGTGGGCAGAGGGAGGGGGATTGGTGGGATTACACCTGCAGTGCATCTTACAAAGGTATATGTGAAACTTAGTAAATGTAGAATATAAATGTCTTAACACAATAACTATGAAAATGCCAAGAAGGCTATGTTAACCAGTGTGATGAAAATGTGTCAGACAGTCTATGAAACCAGGGTATGGTGCCCCATAATCACATTAATGTACACAGCTATGATTTAATAAATAAAATAAATAAATAAATAAATTTCTCCATTTAATTTTCACATTGTTCTCCAGTTTTAGATCATGTGTCTGTAGCCTAATGAGTGACCAGAGCTATTAAAACATACCTCCTTTGTTAGTACCTGATGTTGCAATGAGTAAGAATTTTAGCATCTATTCCTCTGGAGTTGCTTTGTTCCAAATTGATACCCTGTTAAATGCGGACATATATGTAAAACAAGCATAAAAATAAATACAGATGCATGTACACAACATAGGTAAAATTGTGCATTTAAAATAATAATTTCACTTAAGTTTGAAGACACATTCTTGAAAATTCAAATAGTTATTGTGATAGTAAACTTAGGCATACACATTTGCCCAGTTAATCTCAAAATTTTCAAATCAAAGATCAGTGAGTGAATAAACAGGAGAAACACATTAGTGTCTATATTTTATTCCATCTTTTTAATAATGTTAGAAATTATTAGTGTTTTTAGGTTTTTTACAAATGAGTTATTATTATTATTTATTTTTATTTTTATTTTTTTGCAGTTTTTGGCTGGGGCTGGGTTTGAACCTGCCACCTCTGCATATCGTGCCGGTGCCCTACTCCATTGAGCCACAGGCAACACCACCAAATGAGTTATTATTTTAATTTATCTTGCTCAGACAGGTCCTACATTTAGGTACCTTTCTATATCTTGTGCATCTATTTTTCTGCCTTACATTTTCTTGGCCTACCTCCCTATTTCTAACTCCTTGATTTTTTTTTCCACTGAGATTTATCTATTTTCAAGAATTCAGTTTAAATCTCTTGATTTTTCCCTAAAATCTCTCTTTTCCTGTCATTATGTCATTCCATCATATTTCCTTTCAAAAGAACTCCTCAAATCCCCAAATCCAAAACATCATTTTACTAATTATTCAATAAGTATGTTATGACCAACTTAAATCACCACATTAATTTAATTTAATGTTTTAAATATTTGCTGCTAAAATATTTTTCTTATTGAATACCACAATCTGATGATAGGTGTTATAAATAAGTACTTATTCTGTGGAAGTAGAAACAGAATGGAATTAAGTAATGTAAATAAGAGAAAATATATTAACAAATGTTTTAATAAATGATTAAATGAATAAGTAAGTTGAGGAGATTTACAAATGGCATGCTGGTAACATGGCATAAACTGCGGGAAAAAAGTTATGCTACTTCCCAGGTCTTAGTCTCAAAAACGAAAAATGAATTATATAAAGAAATTTAAAAAATATTCTTTGGAAAAACAGGAGGAATACTAAAAGTATTCCCATATTTTTTCTCTTATTCATAGGGTTCTTCAAAGCCTAAAAATTCAAGCAATTATTTGTCTCTTTTCTATATGTTAGTTTGAGATATATATATATTTAAATATTACCCTTTCTTGCTAGAGGACTACTTGAACATTCCTTAACGTGGCACAGATTAGAACTGCTAGGGCATTAAGAAAGAAGTGAGTACATATGGGGCAGAAACTATGAGGAGGGTCTCTTTTTAAAAAAAAATAAGGAATACTTTGACCAAAAATGATGTATTAAGGGGGCTTGGAATAAAATAAATAAAATGGATTAATGAAAAATACTCTAAACAGAAATTATAAAACATAGGGCAGTTGCGAAGAATTGAGGGTTTTTTTTGTTTTTTCTAGTGTTTGTACAAAATACACATTTGAAAATTAAATGAATAAATTTAAAAGTTTGCAAAACTCCCTCTAAACTTCCAAAACTACTCTCTCTTGCTATTTTAAATCTAGTGCTTAACATGTACATGTGTTAGGTGTTCAGCAAATATATTCTAAATAGCTAGGTCAATAGTTTCCCAGATAATAAAATGTTAAATAAGGTAGCTAATTAAGCAATATTTGTCAGTTTTTAATTAGATATGAATTAACAAAATATGTAAGTATATTATACATACTATAATGCTAAAATAAAAAATAAAGATCTAAACTGTCTGTGTGGTTACCTTAACAGATCCTGCAGACCAACATATGTGAACTTTTAAACCTCACACAAGGAAGGCTTGAACTGTTTAAGTGATTATTTCTGGCTACTTCTGATTTCAGAGTTCTTTTCCCTATAGGGAGGTTTTTAAAGATTTCATACAATTTGGAAAATGTTTCTTCTTTATTTCATAAGACCAAACTGTAAAAATACAGAGACTAGAGAGTATTCCAAATAGTGAGATATGGAATTCATATAGTCCTAGAGATGCAATGTAGATAGGAGTAATTTCCAGAAAAACCGGCAACCATAGCAACTATAGAGAATATACTTAGAAGGAATACAAATCCTTGAAGATCAATGGTGCTTAAATTAAGTGGGATCTAGAACGAGTAGTGCTAGAGTAACAGACACACAATTTAGAAATCTTTGCCCTTAATGTGTGAATTTAAAAAGTTTAAAGTTTAAAAAACTTACATGGTAATGATTAGATTAGAACGTCTTGAGACAAATACAATTATACTGATACATACTGTTTAAACTTGTAGAAGATTGTTTAAATTTATTTGAAATTGTATTTAAAAAGCATAAAACACACACATACAGAAATAATTAAAAGTGATAAAGGAAGACATGTTTAAATAATAATTGTTTGTTTTATAAAACAAGTAATAAAAAGTAATTCAAAATGGCAAATGTCTAAAAATTTTGCTTTTCTGTGGCATATTGGAAGGATAAGAGTTGTCTTGGGCCACACATTAAATATAATATAAAAACACTAACAACAGCTGATGAGCATTAAAAAAAAAAGTGTGCATACTTCTCATTATCTTTTCATTATCACACCAGAGATAAACAAAATAGTTCTCAAACTATCTGTGAGTGATCCAGGCCCAGGCTAGCGCTGGACACCCTAAACTATTATGAACTTTTTGATGCACACTTCTGTCAAGATGCTAAGGGGAAATGGATGGTATGGTTAAAATAGTCTATTATGAGGATTTAATTACACAGTTAATGTTTACAAATGTGTAGTTTTAGGAGGACCACAGAGAGACTGCAACAGCTCAGGGCTAATAATAACTAGCTATTACTGTGCCCATGTCCAAAGGAGAAGAAGAAAGAACAAGTCATCTCAGAAGTCAGATATTTTAGCACATCAGAAACATACTGACAACAGAAGCACAGAACCTCAAAAAGGGTCAGCAGTCTTGAGATCAGTGTGATTTTCATTAAGCTTTGAAGTCAGAAGCTCTTCATTATATGAATCCAACTTGAACCCATAGTGACAGAGCACTATAGATGGAATATTAATAATACTATTAAATTTAATGGCCCAGAGACAAGGCAGAGGCAGATGATGAGGGAAAACTGAGGGGCATAGAAAGGATAGAACAAGCAGCCATTCCTAAGTTAATCATGTAATCGTCACCCTAGTTTATTTCATAAGTACTAAGTTATTTCTAATTATTTCTCTTATTTCTGTCATTTTTGTTTGTTTTCTTGAGAAATTCCAATGTTAAAACATTACCCCAGGTACAAACGACAATTGCGTTAAAGATTCTGGTCCTCCTATTTAAGTAGACCAGTAGGGCCAACCTCACTAAAAAGTGCTATCCTATATTCTGCTCTGGGAGTGCCTTCTGTTGGGTTCCCTAGATAGAGGCTCTGAGATTGGGGTTTATGAACATGTGGTTTATAAAGCAATGTGCCCCCAAAAGAAACATAGAAGATGAGAGATGCAGGGCATAAAAGGGAAATCTCTTCTTGACAAAAATATTTTTTTTAAATCATTAATGCAGTTTCCAAATTGAATAAACAATGTGTAGGGGGGAAATTTTGAACTTTTTTTGTAATATAATTACACCACAAAAGGCTTTCTTCCCCCCCTCCTTTTTTTATTAAGTCATATACACATAGATCATGAATACATTTATGCATATGTGGGGTACAGTGTGTTGAATTTTTTATACAATCTGACGTGCTTTCATGGAACCAATCAACATAGCTTTTGCCTCATTTACTTGATTACTGTGTTAAGACATTTATGTTCTACACTTGACAGATTTGACTTGTACCCTTGCAATATGCTCCATAGGTGTGGTCCCATTGTTTACCCTCCCTCTATCAAATCTCCCCCCCTCCTCCCTTCCCACTCCATTTCTCTCCTTCATCCTGGGCTATAGCTGTGTTCTATCTTTCATAAGAAAGTGTGAGTGAATATAAGTTGGTTTCATAGAAGTGCTGAGTACATTGGATACTTTTTCCTCCATTCTTGAGGTACTTTACTCAGGAGTATATGTTCTAGGTCCCTCCATGTAAACATAAAAGAAGTAAAGTCTCCATCTTTTTTAAGATTGCACAATATTCCATGGTGTACATATACCATAATTTATTAATTCACTCATGGGTTGATGGGCACTTGGGCTTCTTCCATGACTTGACTATTATGAATTGAGCTGCAATGAATAATCTGGTGCAAATATCTTTTTTGCAAAGTGATTTTTGGTTTTTTGGATATACTCCTAGTAGAGGAATTGTAGGATCCAAAGCCAGGTCAATTTTTAGATCCCTGAGTGTTCTCCAAACTTCTTTCCAAAAGGAACGTATTCGTTTGCATTCCCACCACCAGTGCGGAAGTGTTCCCTTTTTTCCACATCCATGCCAACATCTGTAGTTTTGGATTTTGTCATGTGGGCTACTCTCACTGGAATTAGATGGTATCTCAAAGTGGTTTTGATTTGCATTTCTCTGGTGCTTAAAGATGATGAACATTTTTTCATGTGTCTGTAGACCATGCACCTGTCTTCTTCAGAGAAGCTTCTGTTCAGGTCTCTTGCCCATAGTGAAATGGGATCTCTTGCTCTTTTCTTATTAATAAGTTTGAGTTCTCTGTAAATTCTGGTTATCAGACCTTTGTTGGAAACGTAACCTGCAAATATCCGCTCCCATTCTGAGGGCAGTCTCACTTTGCCGCCATCAGTAGAGTGCCGTGGTGTGGTAGCTCATAGCAACCTCAAACTCTTGGACTCAAGCGATTATCTTGCCTTCGCTTCCCAAGTAGCTGGGAGTACAGGTCTCCACCACAAGGCCCAGCTATTTTCAGAGATAAAGCCTTGCTCTGGCTCAGGCTAGTCTCAAACCTGTGAGCTCAGGCAATCTACCCACCTAGGCCTCCCAGAGTGTTAGGATACAAAAAACTTTTTTATTGCAATGGGTTACAGGTCTGTCGTGTAATTACCTGTACAGAAAGAGTTGCAGTGTTTCAATTTTTGAAATAAAAAGGAGAAAAAAAAAGAGGGGGAACTTTTTAGGTCATCTTTCATTAAAAAACATTCACTGTCATTTCTTTAACTCTCTTCAGGGTACAGACACCTGTTATTTAGTACTATCTCCATAAACACATCCCTCTCCCAAAAATAGTTACACTGCTTGAATTTTTGAAATACAAGAAAAAAGGGGGAAGACTTTTAGGTCATCTTGCATTAAAAAACTGTCCTTTTTTTTTTAACTCCTTTTTTAAATGTGTAGACATTTTTGTTACTTAGTACTCTCTCCACAAACATGTCCCTTCCCCAACACTCCCCAAATTTCCAATTTATTCTGCTGCAGTATACTGGGTAATCAGATAACAAATTGCATTTTAGTTCAATTTTAACTGAAAATGGCAGAATTTTTATTAGGAAGTTTGGGAGTGGGAGGATTGTTATGTTTGATTTTATGGGTTAAGAAGTGAGAAAAACTTAAAAATATACTGCTTATATCCACAAGTTCTTTTGTTCCACTTGAGGGATAAATGTTCTTAAAAAAGTGTCTCTCAACTTTCATGTGAAATAGTCAAATTCAAAACAACCCAGAATAAGTACTTTGTGCTTATCAGTTTGGGAAGTTTGACAATTATTTTCTCCTTTACTTCTGTTCTTTCAAAGATATTTGAATTGAAGTTCTCATTTACAGGTGTATTAAGAATACTTTACATTGTATTTTGTAAAGCAAGAAAATAAAGAAAATATGCAAATTAGCTGAAATTTTCTCTTTGATAGACCTACTGCAAGGACTCCCTTGACTTTTTTTTAAGGTTCAGTTATAAAGGTATCTCTGACACACACATAATGTATAAACATACTTGCATACCTATACCCCACACATATAGATAGGCATGTCTATATTTTGACCATGCTATGTACAAAGACTTGTACAGTTTACCTTATTCATCCGAAACCAAATTACAATTGTTTTCTGTATAACTCTAATTATTCTTTGTTTTAAAAAACAAGTAGGAGTCCAACATGGGACTGAAACTTTTATTATATATTTAGGACACATTCCTGAAGTAGAATCACTTAGTCAAATGGAATATGACTTTAAGAGCTCCTGGGTCTGGCTGTCCAGAAATTTTTATATGATAGCTGCAAGTGTATGAGACTATTCCGTAGTAATTTTCCAGCAGTTAATATCATCATGTTTGTTTATTTCCTAGTGCTAGTCCATTTTACAACAATTTTACAGAGAAAATCGGTATGTCATTATTTAAATGTGCAAGTCTATTGTTTCTTAATGTTTGAATTTTTTATAAATATTTGTATTTCTTTCCTGTTTTTTGCAGGTTTTTTTTTTTTTGTTGGCTGGGGCTGGGTTTGAACCCACCACCTCTGGCATATGGGGCCGGCACTCTACTCCTTTGAGCCACAGGCACCACCCTAAATATTTGTATTTCTTTATTTAGGTCCTTTTGCTACTTTTTCATTGGCACATTTGTGTTTTTCCTTTTGTTTAGTCATTAACTTTAATACAACAATGGCAGCAATATATTAAGCCTATGTCTGTAATATTTACTTACATGTACATTTTTATAAGTATTGTATAGTGTGAAATTTTATAAATATTGTTAATAATATAAAATGTTTTGGTATTAGTAAAAATTTTTATAAATATTAACAATATCTACAACTGCTGAATTTTGCACTGACCTCTAGCAGTTTAGCCGTCACATATATCTGACATTCATCTGAACTTTGTATATATGTTGTGAATAGACTTTGTATATATTGAATTTACAGTTACCAGTGCCACTTCAGGAGCTCGTACACAGGCGCACTTAATTTCATTCTACATGTATCTTCCTACTTTCTTCCTTGAACAGCCCTGGAGTATAGTCAAGGTCAGACCAATTAAACTAAGTGTTATGGTGGAGCTAGTAAGAGGTTAGAAAGTTTGTTTGGTTTGTTGACGACAAAATAGATCGTTTCTTTTTAATGAATACAAGTAATAGCAACTAGTTTAATGAGTCTATATTCTACACAGGAAAACCTAGAAAGTTGCCTTAGGAAGGTCAATTATTTTTTATGCCTTTTTACTTTTTTTTTTTTTCTGTTTTTATGGGTTTGTATGGCCAAATTAATTAGCACCAAGACTATGTAAGAAAGCAGCATGAATACAGGCTATTTTAGCTAATGTGAATAAGCATGGCATAAAGTAATTAAAATGTAGTGGTTTATTGAATGTTTTTAAATGTTATTTTATCTTTTTTCAGAGAAACAATAGATGCAAAGTACAAGTTTATCAACATTAGTGATCCTTTTGTTGTTTGTCAAATTTTTTGTCAAAAATAAGATGTACATTGTCTTTTGCCCTGTGTTTCTTTCCTTGTTATCATTGTACAGGGATACTTTATTCACTTTCTTTATCATTCAGATAGAATAGAAAAATAAATCTGCCACTTCTTAGTATACTGAGGACTTAAAAATAACATAGTTATATATGATTTTGTATGATGGTACCAATATTTAAAATCATCAGCTATGCAATATACAATTGTCCCTTAGTATCCAAGTGTCCTTTTCTGGGACTTAACATGAATACCAAAATCTGTAGATGATCATGTCCTTGACATGAAATGGCATAGCGTTTGTGTTTGACATATGCATGTTGTCCCTTATGCGTTAATCATCTCTAGATTTCTTACATTATCTAATACAGTTTAAATCGTATGTAAATATTTGTTACTGTATTGTTTAGGGAAAATGGCAAGAACAAAAGCCTGTACGTGTTCAGTATAGGTGCTTTTGTTTTTCAGATATTTTGTATCTGTGATGGTTTGAATCCACATGTGAAACCCAGGGATACTGTACAGCCCAGAATCACAGGAATTCCATTAGATGTACCGTTTACATTAGTAAGTGTAGCCTATCCTTTAAAAATTTTGTATGTCTATAGAAAAATTCCTACAAACGATTTGCTCAATTTTAAAAGAAAATAATTATTAATATTCAGCAACCACATTCTGTGGGGAGGCTGTTCTTATTTGTAAGCATTTCAAGCAATTTTTGTTGGGTTAAACAGAATGGGACTTTATTAAGAGGATATAGAGTAGCCTATGCTGAGCAGTGGGAAAAGTGCCCCCAAACTTCTTTTTATGACCAATACAAATACACTGTTACATATTGACAATTACCAACATTTCCCATAATAGTATCCTTTATTATTTTTCTCTTCATATGGGATGGATCTGCTCCATTTTCCTGCTTTTCTTACTAATTTTTGAGAAAAAATGCTGCTTATTTTTGACTTTTTCCTGCCAGCAGCCCCTGAGCCCATATTATCATGATTCATCTATCTGATTGTCAGAGCTTGGGTCATATGCTTGTGTCCTGTTAGAATTAGAGGCTGGAAAAGCAAGCACTGACTTTGCTAACCCCCTGGTGGGAGGCAGCATTTGCTGCCCCTTAACAGTCATAATGTAAAGAGTGCTAAACACAGCAAAGGAGCTCTGGGTAGTTGAAAGTCAAGAAGTTAAACATCTGTTAAAATGTCCATATGTCAGGCCCTGTACTCAGAGCTTGCAGCATAGATCTAATTTTCTGTTCTGTATGTGAGAAAATGGAGAAAGAAAACAGAAGTTAAATAACTTACCCAATATCACAAAGCTATTGATTGACACTGTTAATATTTAAACCAAGTTGTCTTAAAGCCTTAAGATAAAACCTTAAAGGTTCTAAAGTCTCTCTTTAGCTATGTCCTTTAAAAACAAAAACATAGATTAACTGGCATGTAATTTTCTTGATAACAATATTTATTGTGTGGAAAATTATTCAGATTCTTATTGAATTTCAAATCATTTCCACATAAAAAACATTGTAATATATGTACAGAGGTTTCAAGATTACTGTTACCATTCAAATAACTGAAAGTGATTAATTATGTGAAGAGAGAATTTTTGTTTCTTTCCTAATTAGACTCATTAACAATCTTAAGATTTTTAAAGAAGTCAAATATGTATTTTATGACAAATAAGAAAAACGCATATTTGTATAACCATATTCTTATATAACACATGCCTCAAGTTAAATATAATTAAATAATTCCTTGACTAAGTTACTGTTCACCTCTTAAAGGTAGGTCATCAAGTACCCATAGACATTTGTTCTTCTTAAATTATGATAAAATCATGAAATACATCAGAAACTATCAGAACAGTATAATTAAGATTCTATTCGTATTTTATTGATACATATTAGATCTGCAATTATAGAATTAAGATTAAACACAATGCAACGTTGACCTTTAATAAAATGCAGTGATTCTAAAGGTGTACAAGTCATTGTTCTATGTTTCATGAAAACCATTCTCCGTAACTACATAATCTCCCCTCCCATTATTATAATAAGGAGCAGTGTAGGAGAGTATGCAGAAGATGAAAAGTGAACTTCCATGGTAATGGTAATGATCTTTGAAAATTTTCTCTAATGGGTAATTTGTGGCTCAGTAGATTTCAAGAGATTATTGGTTTTGGAAATGGATTCTATCAACTAAGGAGATAATGAAAATCATTAGGGCTGAATAAAATAAAACAGCAAATTTCTAATAAGCACAAGTAGTCTGGAAGTTTCTAGTTTCCACACAAGTTGAAAGCCTTGTTTAAAAACACAATTATGAAAAAATTCCACTTAGGCCAATATATATCTGTGTAGTATAGTTTATTTACATTTACAGCAAAGGATAATATCACTATGAATACAATTTTTAACTAAAAAGTTCAAAAGCCTGAAATTTAGGATATTGTTATATAATGCAAAAAAAAAAAAGCAAATTTCCATGTACGTGCTACGAAGAAATCAAGTAATTCACATATAGATTGTATTAGAATAGCTCGACCTAAGGGATTTTTGTATCATAGGCTCAGCATAAAAATAGTCCCCAGCATCATTTCTTGACAATTTGCCTGAAATTCTAAACTAACTATTTCTTGATCATTTCTTGTTTGTGTCGGTTCCTCTGGTATCCTCAGAGTTTAGGTCAGTGCCTCTTACTCAGGAGTAACTCAATCAAAATTTATTGAATAACTGTTTAAATTAATATCACGTATTTGTGGCTAAAGATACATTACAAAAGTTTGAATAGTATTAAGTTTAGCTGTGTAGCAGCACAAATTCCTTGAATCAGATTAGAGGTATTTATAATAAATCATGAGATAATGAAAGGATTATATGTATACTAATAAAAGTGACATTTTTAAAAGTTTAGTTGGATTATTTATAATAATCAGGTGAAAATCAATTATATATGGACCACTGAGAAAAATTTACAGGCTTTTTAAAAATGTGAAATATATAAAAACAAATTTAGTTATTATTTATTTTGTAAAAAGAATTAAGGAAGTGTTTATTTCATGCAGTTCTTCTGTTCTCAATCATTTCCTTCCATTGCGTTTTTCTCCTTTATGAACACTATCTTTAAAATCAATTAAAAGAGTTTCTTCTTACATCACAATGCTAAGTTTTCATTGTAATTCTAACAGTGTGTGGCATTAATGAAATATAGGCAAACCATGCATTCAGAATGATGCATTCCTAGAGTTTTAATTATTTTAATATTGAAATTGACTTACTAAAACATAAAAAAATACTAAAAACTTACTAAAAGTAAATATGGCACTACCTAACATAATACCTTATTCATCTGAAAGGACATTTAAATAGGCAAAGAAATAGTCATATTCTTCTATTATGTAGAAAAAAGAATGCAAAATAACGTCAAACAGTAAATTATTTTGAATGCTTTTATGCAGTGGATTTGTAAAAAACAAATATTAGGATCAAATAAATGCCCCATATCTCATTCACATGGACCAAGTCATACTGTCATTTGTAAGAACATTCTTCAGCAAAAAGGTAGCTAATTGTACAAGTATGCTTTTATTATGAGTTGAAATAGCAAATGCTCATTCTTTAAAAGGCAAGAAGGGAATGAAAACATATGCCTTTCTTACACCATAGAGCAACAGAAAACAAAGGATAATATCTCATTCTGGAGAAGACAGGTTCAACAGCTTTGCTGCCATCCAATTTATAGTAGCATTTTGGCATTTGATTAAAAGGTCATGTTGTGGTATCTCACAAATATATTGATCTTTATGTAAAATCACTCCCATGTTCCACCATAACCATTACAAAATTTATACCAGCAACTTTCTTGGTCAGCTAGTGTCATAGAAACAAACAAAATGAATTATGAAATAAGTGAAATACCCAGAAAAAAATTAAATATCTTATGTGCAACTGGGAAGAGAAAATTTGAGTCTTTTTTTTTAAATACATAACAAATCAGCTTTATGAAATAGCATCTTGAGGAAAGTAAAACCAGGACAGCCATACCTCTAAAATCTATAGCACTTTTCCTCAAAGCTACTAGTACATTCCACATCCCTCTTAATTTACACTATTTTCTGTAGGTAAATTAGTCACTGTTGTAAAAGCTTTAATCATACTTTTATCCATTTTCCTGAAGATCAAATGAGGTCATATGTGAGACTATTGTCAAATACAGATATGCTTGATGTGCAAATAACTACAAAAAAAAAATCAGATACTATCTAAATTGTAATTTAGACCACAACAACACATCAATCATAAAGTTGTATCAGACATATGATTTTTGAGAAGTAGAAAGTCAAATGCCAAGCCTTGAACATGACCCTTCCCTTGCTTTCTTTCTTTCTTTTTTTTTTTCTCTCTCTCTCTTTCTTTCTTTCTCTTTCCTTCCTTCCGTCCTTCCTTTTTTTTGAGACAGAGTCTCACTTTGTTGCCCCCAGGAGAGTGCTGAGCTACCTATCTCAAACTCTTGGGCTTAAGCAATTCTTGTGCCTCAGCCTCCCAAGTGGCTGAGACTATAGGTGCCCAACACAGTGCCCAGCTAATTTTAGAGACAATGTCTGTCTCTGGCTCAGGCTGGTCTCACACCTGTGAGCTCAGGCAGTCCACTTGCCTTGGCCTCCCAGAATGCTAGGATTACAGGTGTGAGCCACCATGCCCGTCCTCCCTCCAATTCTTACATAGGATACTTCATGGAAGCAGAATAGGCAATCAAAACAGATTTTGCCTTATGTTCAAAAACTAAAATAAATTATAGAGTATTGGTAAATGACTACTACCCCAATATTTTATAGAATGAATGCAACTTTGTTAATCTTTATTGCTTTATGTGTCAACCTAAATGAAGAAACTGAGGCAAAGTTAATGTAGAGATTTTATTTGGACTAAAATTATTGATCACTGCAGCTCACATACACTTCCAAGTTGCTCTATAGAGTGCTTTACAGAATAAAGTTGAGAGACTCAGTTTTTTTTTTTTTTTTAAAGGACAGATCAGAAGGGGACAATTACAAAAGTCAATTGTAAGCAATTCTCATTGATTTGAAGAAATACATCCGTAAGGGTTTGTACATTGTTGAACTCTAAGGTGTATGGCATTTTATGGTAACTTGGTATCAGTTAGTCTAGGTCTCACATAACAAGCAGCTTCAAGAGCTAATTAGTGGTCAGGGTGATGGCTCACTTGTAATTCCAGTGCTTTGAGAGGTTTACTTGAAGCCAGGAGTTCAAGACCAGACTGGACAGCATAATGAGATACCATCCCTACAAAAAATATATAAAGGTGTTAGCCAGGCACAGAGGTAGCTACTCAGGATGCTGAGGCATAAGGATTCCCTGAGCCCAGAAGTTTGAGGCTACAATAAACTATGATCAAGTCACTAAACTCTTGTCTCGCTGATGGAGTGAGATCCTGTCTTTAGGAAAAAAGAAATAATTATTTATCTCAGAGTGTGACATGAGTGCTATTACAATAGAAATGCCTCTCTGGACATGATAGTTTAGAGGGGCTTGTGTTCCTCAGGAATAAAAGGATTTATTTTTCTCCTTTAAAAAATGTGTTACTTCAAACCATGAAATATTTCCAATAATATATCTTAAATATAAAAAGCCAATTTTGTATAGCAGTTACTCTGTATTGATCATGTTGAGCTAATTAACTTATAAAAGCAGACATAAGAGTTATAACTTCTAGATACATGTATTCAATCATTTAATTTGTTGGAAAAAAAATACTGGAAGAGGCCTTAAAATTGCTATAGGTGATAAGTGTTGATATAAAAAGATGAAATATTACATTGTAGTTATGGCATTTATTAAAAATGAAAAGTTTAATGAGAGTTTTATTCCCCATATTCTTCTCTTACTTGGAATAATTTTTGTCAGTGAAGTGTAACAGTGACAACTTTATGAAGACACTCAGAAGACCAAAATAGTAAGACTGACATATTCATCAAAATTTTACATTTACAGATATGTCTTCATTAACTCTCATTATTGTTAACCAAATTTATACATGAAAATTTCTGTGAACCACCTTATAATTGTTAAAGCCTTATAAAGTTTGCTTGTCAAGTCTGAAAGTTAATGTGTACAAAAGTAAGTGGGGGGAGTAAAATAAAAACACAATAGTAAAGTCATAATTCAGATTGTTCTGCTTAAATGTAAAGCTAATAATCATTTAAAGACTAAAAAGCTATTCTTTGTTTACTGAATGTCACTTGGTTAATAGCTTACTTAATAAAAACACTTCCATCCTTCATCCTGGGCCATAGTTGTGATCTATTCTTCATATGAAAGTGTGAGTGATTGTAAATTGGTTTCATAATAGTACTGAGTACATTGGATACTTTTCCCTCTATTCTTGAGATACTTTATAAGTAGGATATGGAGGGATGGGAGGGGAGAGAGGAGGTCAGATGGAGGAAGGGTGAATGGTGGGATCACACCTATGGTGCCTTTTGCAAGGGTTCATGTTGGATCTATTAAGTATAGAGTATAAATGTCTTAACATAGTAATTAAGTAAAAAAGGTGAGGGATATATTAACCAGTACAATATAAGAATTACAAATTGTATATGAAATCAGCACATTGTACCCCATAAATGCATTAATGTATACATGATCTACCTCTTTATGATTTAATTAAAAAAAACTCTTCCATCAATATAAAATTGTAGAAAAAATATCTCAGTGTAATAAAAGGCATTATTGAAGAACCTATAGCTGAAATTATATGTAATCGTAAAATACTGACTATTTATCCCTAAGATCTAGAACAGGGATGTCAGCCCATCTCTCTTGTCTACATTTTGCTGAAAGTCTTAGATTACAATAAAACAAGGTAAATAAAAAGAATTCATATTATAAATTAAAATAACATTCAAAAATAGTCAAATATTTCAAAGTGAGACAAGCAGCAATGAACAGATTAACAAATACCAGATTATTCGAACAAAAGTAAATATTGATTTAATACACCAAAATTCAAACATAATAAATGTTACCATTTTAGATGAATTATGGCACATCCATGTAGTTGTATAGACTTATATAGTTGACCCTTAAACAACTTGGAGGTCAGTGGCATTGTCCCCTGTGTAGTCAAATAGCAAATGCAACTTTTGACTATTCCCAAATTTACAGAAAATAGAAACAAGACAAATTTTGTATGTCATATGTAATACATACTGTATTCGTAAAATGAAGTAAGATTGAAAGAAAATGCTCTTAAGAAAATCATAAAGAAGAGAAAATATAATTACTATTCACAAGCAAAAGTAGATGATCATGAAGGCCTTCATCCTTACGGAGGATAGAAGAAGTTAGTCTTGCTACCTCAGAGATGGCAGAGGCAGACAAAATAATTCTCATATTAGTGGACCCCCACAGTTCAAACTCATGTTGTCCAAAAGTCAACTATAGTATTATACTGTCAATTAATACTTTCACTGAGTATAAATATTTTGGAAAAGGCCAAATTAAAAAAAAAAATCTTTAGGTGAGTCATTAATGTTAATACAGAAAATCTTAAATAAATTTAAGTGATTAATACCAGGATAAATTACCATTTACAATTTTATTAAAAAATTTTATTACAGAAATTTCACAACATTTAAAAGAATTTTAGTCAAATGTGCTTGCATCTGACAAAAGTCATTACTTCTGGAGAACTGAATTCTAATTCAAAATGTAATAAGATTTTGCCTCCTAGGTATTTGTGACTTAAAAAGAGAAAAAGTATCCTACTTTTGTTTCTTTTTAAGAGAAAATATGTTTCATTTCTTTGTTTTTTCCTATTATACATGTCTTCATTTTTAATTTCTTTTTATTATATATATATGATGTATAACATGACGTTTTAATATACATATAGATAGTGAAAAGATTACAGTAGCTCAGCAGATTAACACATTCATGACTTTCCACAGTTACCTCTTCAGCGTGTATATGTGCGTGGTAAAAGCACGAAAAACCTCCAAATTTTTGGAGGGAGATAGGGAGAGTGAAAAGATAGTGCAGAAAGGGCAGAGCAAGATGGTGGACTAGAGACATCTTGCTGGCTACTAGTGGTGTGACGGGTAGAGTGGTTTTCAGGCATCCCTGGCTAGGGGAATCAGTATTGAAACATCAATCAGGGCCATGATGAAGCAGCAGACACTTTGGGAAATAGATAAATGAAGAGATCTGGAGTTGAGGAAAACTGCGTGCTTGGTACAGGCAGAGATGGTTGGCTAGCTCTCGCACGGAGGTCTGGGGATTAGAAAGGGTTGTGACGCAGTATTTTGATTTTTGACTGGGATGCTCAAGCAAGCAGCAAGTAGACTTGAACAGCCTTTGACAGTGAGGGTTGAAGGCCGTGTGGGTTGGTTCTCTTATAAGCTTAGCTGCAGGTGGGGCACCACCATTGTGGGAAGCCTGCTTGCACAAGAGTATCAGTCTGCAGTCCTAGTGCACAGAAGGCCCAGCACCTGCTGAGTTCAACCATGTATCTTTGGGTGAGCTGAGCGGCCCCACATCTCCCAGGAAGGCCCCACATCTCCTAGGAGGGCCACTTTGTTGCCAGATAACACTGTCTGATGCCCTCCTGAGAAGTCTGGTGAGAGCTTTGGGACTTCAGACCCCAGGAACTGGATGCTGACAAAGTGAACAGGCCTGGACTGAGGACAAAAACATCAGGAAGACAAGATCTAATCTCCTTTGCAACCAGAGAGTGGCTTTGACCCTGATCATGTAAAATAAATCCAGTGTGTGTTCTTCATCTCCTAACACCAACATCGCCACCTGGTGTCCATGTAAATATTGCCATATACACACACATACAGTATATTGATTTACATTTTTTTGTTTCTTTTTTCAATTTTTTCCTAAGTTCTTTGATTTTCTTGTTTTTGTTTCTTTTTTTTCCATTTGGTTGTATTTTCATTTTTTCCTTTTTGAAATATCAAGGGCTCCTCCATTTTTGTTAGGATTTTTAAGTTCTTTTTAGCTTTTCTTTACTTTTTTATTTTTCCCCTTTTTTTCTCTTTTTAGAGACTATTCTACTTTTCTCATCTGTACCTGATAAATTTCCTACACAATATTTAAGATATTACTTTTTATTTCTCTTTGTTATCTTATACAATTATATTTTTGATTTTCTTCATCTATTTTCATTATTTTCTCTACTCTATGAGGGCATATGAGTCAGAGCATTGGTCTGGCTGGGGGTCGTGGTATTGGTGTGACTCAAGGAGGCCACAAGCTTACAGTCATGGTTGTCTTTCCACCTTTGGCCCCAGACTTAGAGCAACTAAAGAAAGACAAAGATGGTCATTTCATATTGGTCAAGGGAGCAATAAATCAAGAGAACATTTCAATTCCAAATATTTATGCACCCAACTTAAATGCTCCACAATTCATGAAACAGAAATTGATTGGTCTGAGCAAGAATGATATCCCATAACACCATAATACCTACGGACTTTAACACCCTGGCAGAAATAGGTAAATCACCTAAACAGTAATCAAACAAAGATACAAGAGCCTTAAATGCAACCTTAAAACAACTGTACTTAATAGACATATACAGAATATACTGACCATCCGAGGCTAAGGAATATATGTTTTTCTCATTAGCCCATGGAGCATACTCCAAAATAGATCATATCCTATGACACAATCAAATCTCAACAAAATCTATTGATGTGATAAATTACATTTACAGATCTGGTTGTGTTAAACCAGCCTTGCATCCCTTGGATGAAACTTACTTGTTCAAGATGAATACTTTTTTAAATGTGTAGCTATAATCTATTGGCTAAGATTTTATTGAGTATTTTTGAATCTATATTCATTAGTGAAAGTGATCTGTATTTCTCCTTTTTAGTTAGGCCCTTTCCTCGTTTGGGTAACAGGGAGATGTTCACTTCATAGAATCTGTTTGGGAAGGTTCTTTCCTTTTCAGTGTCTTGTAATAGGTTCTCCAGCATGGGTGCAAGCTCACTGAAGCTTTGATAGAGTGCAAGTGTGAAGCCATCTGGTCTAGGGCTTTTTGTGTGAGTGTTGGAAGTTTTTATTTTTATTTTTTATTGTTTCTTCAATCTCAGTGCTTGATATTAGTCTGTTAAGAGATCTATTTCTTCTTTGTTAAGTCTAGAAACAGTATGATTCCAGGTATTGGTTCATTTCCTCCATGTTGTCAGATTTCTGGCTGTAGAATTTTTTGTAGTACTCAGAGATAATCTCTTATATGTGTGTTGTATTAGTTGTTATTTGCCCCTTTTTGTTTCTGACTGAGGGTATCAGAGATTTTACTTTTCTGTTTCCATTTAATCTCACGAAAAGTTTGTCAATTTTATTTATCTTTTCAAGGAACAAACTTTTGTTTTATTGATTTTCTGAATGATTTTCTCTTCAATTTTATTTATTTATGATTTAATTTTGGTTGTTTCTTTTCTTCTGGATTTAAAATTGGATTGGACATCCTTTTCAATTTTATTAAGATTATTCATTATTCTTAGTGTGTTCTCTTTCTGCTTTTCATATATAGGCATCTAAAATGATAAACTTCCCATTTAGGACTACTTTTGTGGAATACTACAGCTTTTGCTAACTTGTGGCTTCATTGTTGCCATGTTTGAGGAATTTAACAATTTCCTTCTGTGCCTCTTTCTTAAACCAGCTGTTCTTCACCATAGGTTGTTTAATTTCCATGCCTTTGTTTGGGGATAAAACATTTGTTGGAGTTGAGTTCCACCTTTATTGCCTTGTGGTCTGAAAGATAAAAGTTATAATTTCAATTCTTTTGCTTTTATACATGCCCACATAGGAGAAAAACTTAATTCTATTCAAGTTGGGGGGAAGGGTGATAAAGGATGGGGAGGGGATGGGGAGTGATTGGTGTGCTCCCACTTAAAAGGCACAGGTAGCAGTATATGGCACATCTTTTGGGTGTGGGACACAAATACAAAGACTTTAAGTAAAAAATTGTGGCAATTTTGTACCCTTTGAAATATATCTCCTCATTTTCTCTTCCTCCCTTCTCTGGTGATCACCATCCTCCTTTTTATTATTTTTTTGACTTTATATGTAATTGAGATCATGCCATATTTTTGTTTTTATACCATTTTTTTATACACAGACCTCTTCTAGTTCACAATTTTAACCACTTTGCTTATAAAATGGAATACACTTTATGATTCTTTCCACTCTGAGAAACTCCATGTCTGCTAATATTAGCAATGCAGACATGTAGTATACATTTTTAATGACCATAATATCTTGAATATTTCAGCCAGAAAAATAATGTAATACATCTCCATCATATAACTATATAAATTCCAGGGTTGCTATAAGTTATTCACATGTTACATTTTGTTAAAATGATTTCATTTGTGGACACTTTCATGGCAGTATTATTATCTGGAAAGCATAAAAGTAAGGATAAAGATTTGAGCTTATTTATATTTGCAACAATTTAGAATTATTTTTTGTGTAAGTATAATCTCAAATATTGGTAATTTATGTTATAGAATTTTATAACACATATAAACTTTTTGCTTTTTTAATATAATATCTACCTTTTTGTAATCTTTACCTTTGGAGTGTGGAATTATGTTAATGAATTCTTATTCTAAGCCTTCCACCAAATGTAGAAATTTCCATATAATGATATAAAGTATTTATTTAATGAAAGTAAAAATTGTGTATACTTATTCTTATTTAGAGAGATTAAGCTTAAGCCTCAGTTTTGTTCATTCAGTAGATCAACATGGCATAAGCTGGGTATTTTTGTAACTTATATTAGTTCAAATAAATATTGTATTTATGCATAAGCATTAAAATTTTAGAATGATAAAGGTGCCTATCTATTCTTACCCTTTCCCCTTTGTGATCACAGCACTTTAACTGCCACCAAATATTCAAAGGGCTTCTGTATGTGGACAAACATTGACAGCTCTGTAATGAAGATATGTTAACATTAAAATGGCAAGGCTTTTAGGGCTGTTCATACTTTGAAAAGGTTAATGAGAAGTGCTACCCACAGCGCCCTGTTTAGCTGACTTTGAAATTTTATTGATGAGAAAACTTTTGACTTTTTTCTTACTGAAGAAAATGCTAGCTAATTATTTTTATTAGCTTCACAAAAGAATGCACATATTTATGTCTTTGTTGTATTAGTCGACTCTGGTTGCCATAACAAAACACTATATACTAGGTGGCTTAAGCAATAGAAATTTATTTTCTTACATTTCTCATGGTTAGACCTTATGAAATCAGGGTGCCAGTATAAGTAGATTTTTGTGAGAGCACTCTTTCTGGCTTGAAGGCAGTCACTTTGTTGTGTTTCCTACATGACTCACATGTGAATACAAAGATTGAGTAAGATCTCTGGTGTCCCTGCTTATGAGAGCACCTATCCCATCATGGGGGCCCCATCCTCATGACCTCATCTAACCCTAATTGCTTTCTAAAAGCTCTGCCTCCCAAACTACTACATTGGGTGTTAGGGCTTCAACATATGTGGTGTAAACTTGTTAAGCATGGTGGGGGAGCAAGACTTTCAGTTCATACCACAAAAGATTTTAAAATTGAGGAAACCTATTTGTTGTTGACTAAAACACTGGGGAATAGTTTTTGTCCTTCTTGCTGTGCTAGACTATATTCCAAGCCTGCTCTTTTATGAAGACTGAAAACGAATTGTTAGTAAAAATAGTGGTAATAAAACAATAATAAAAATGACATTAAAAATGACAGAAATGACATTAATGTTCTTGGTTATAAGTAACAGAAATGGCTCTGGCTATTTTAAGCAAAAGTTTAATCTATGGTAGGTCTTTCTGGGGATCACTGTATTGGTTGTAGGCTGCAGACTCAGGCTAGAAAACTGCACAAAATATGAGAGTCTCAGAGAACTTGTCAGCAGAAAAGCCTGCCTAGAAAATTTCTAGAACCTCTGCCTCCATTGAACATTGTTGTCATTGCTCATATCAACAAATTTAAAATTTCTTTTTATCTTTGTACAAAAATGTCTAAATTTAAACCTCCAGACATGAGAATCTAATTGACTTAGCTTTGCTTTTCCAGGCTTCTTATATAGAAGCAAAGTTGTTGCCTCCCACAATGTAAGATTGGGACCTATTGAAAAAAGGAACTGTTTGATACTAAACAGCAAAATGACAAGTGGTCACTATATTTCACCACTAGATTGCTCAATAAAAAAAAAATAAACGCTCTCCTGCCCACTTCAATTTCTAAGTAAAATAATAATACACCTATTCTTAAGAAGATACTCTTTTACCTAAAGGGAGACAATTCCTAATATTATCCATAATCATCTAACTTTAAGCATAAGACATTTGTGTAGCATCCTTAAGGTTCACTTTTAAAAATTAATGACTTTTTTAGCAATATTAAGTTTACAGAATTATAAGTGGAAAATACAGAGACGTCCATTTATGCCGAGTCACCTCTACTTTCCTCCATGCCAATTCTTCTGTAAATAACATCTTGCATTAGTGTAGTACATTTGTTACAATTGGTGAGCCTATATTATTATTAATTAAAGTACATAGTAACACTAGGGTTTGCTGTTTCTGCTATTCATTACTTAGGTTTTGAAAAATTATGTCAGTACCAAAAATACCCTGTGGTGCACTTATTCATCCCTCCCACTTTACTTCTAAATCTGTTACCACTAACGATCTTTCTACTGTCCAATAGTTTTCCTTTTTCATAACATCTTATTTCATATAGTATACAACATTTTCAGATTGGCTTTGTTCACATAGCAATATACATTGCAATTTCTCCATGTCTTACCTTGTTATCATATTGTTATTATTTGCTTTTCTGAATTTTATTCTGTTGTATGACTGTACCATCATTTGTTTATCCATTCATCACCTACTGAAGGATATCTTTGTTCCTTTCATGTTTAGTGATAGACATTCGTTTGCACGTTTGTGCATGAGCATAAGTTTTCAACTCATTTGGGTAAATATCAAGGAATATGATTGTCTAGTCATATAATAAGAGTATGTTTAGTTTCATAAACTGTTTTTAAAAGTGGCTATATAATTTTGTGTTCTTTCAGCAATGAAGAAGAGTTCCTGTCAGTCCACATCCCCCTCAGCATTTGGTATTTGCCACTGTTTTGGATTTTACCTTTTCTAAAAGGTAGGTAATGGTATCCCTGGTTATTTCAATGTGCATTCCCTAACACCATGATATTTAGCCTCTCTTCATATACTTAGTTGAAGATTCAATCTTTGCACTTCTCTAATAATTAAATTGTGTTAATATACAAATTTTTGAGCTGAAGTTGCCCGTGATGAGCACACAACATAGTATATAAATAGTTACTTGAGAAAAGGGAAGAAATATTAAAAAGCTGGAAATGTAAATAACTCTTATGTTTTTCTTCTAACAGCAATTCATGTGCATATACCAAGATTTATTCCCTCCCTCCTTCACCACTCATTATGGCCTTTGAGCCCATTCTCAGATAGTTGGAATGTTTCACTTTGTGAATAATTCAAACCCTTATTTTAAAGGTTCTGTTTATGATTGTTCTTTCATAGAGGAAAACTGAAAGACTCTAATACCCACTGTAATATTTAGAACCAAAATGAAAATATGAAAAAGAAAATGAGATCAGCAGATAAGCCATAGTCCATTTAATCTCTGGTATACTAGAGCCTTGTTTCTTAATGATAACAATAAACTTTCATCCAAGCTAATACCATGAATCCATTTTTTGTTTGTTTGTTTTTTCGCCTATTTTTCCTGGGGTTCATCTGTGAGTAATACAAAATTAGATGGAGCTCTCAAAATGACTGTGTGGCAGTTTTTCTTTTTTTGAGGCAGAATCTCAAGCTGTTGCCCTAGGTAGAGTGCTGCGATGTCATAGCTAACATCAACCTCAAACTCGGGCTCAAGAGTTCCTATTGCCTCATTTTTTTTTCTATTTTTCGTAGAGATGGGGGTCTTGCTTTTTTGGTCAGGCTGGTCTGGAACCCATGAGCTCAAGCCATCCACTCACCTTGGACTCCCAGAGTGCTAGGATTACAGGCGTGAGCCATCATGCCCAGCAAACACAATGTGTGGGAGCTTTATTTTGGAAAAATTTCTCAATTTCTGATGAAGCAGTCCTTTGTGTCATAGAAGACAACTTCAGAGCACCATGTGCAGGAGACAAATTTTTTTTTACCAGATTAGTTAGTGTAACTATTACATGTCCCTTTCTCATACACATGAATGCATTTATGATTCTTTATTATACTAGAAACACATTAGGTATTGTTTTAGAACATGCATCCAATTTTCAAAACAGTGGTCCAAATGGGAATCATATAGGATGGTAATAATCAGCTTTTTTAAGTAAAGAGAGAGAGACACACACACACACGGATAGTGATAGATGGCTGGTGAGAATGATAAAAGGATATTGATATTTGCAATGTTTTCTATACACAAACAGAAGAGATGAAAGCAATATTCTGCTAAAGTTATTTATTTTCTTGATATTTTGGGATCTAATTTTTCTGAGACTTTCCATTAACTCAGGGATAGGATCATAACTCCTTAGAATGGCAAAAAAAAAAAAAAAAGAAAAGAAAAAAAAACCTCTCATGATCCAGTCCCAGTTAATATTTCAAAACCTAAATGTGTCTTAATCTTATCCTGATAGTAATATTCAATTTCTACCATTTTTATGTTGTTTAGACCTCAGGCTACTCTCAAAACCCTGGCCTCCTGTGACCCTCCAACCTTGTCAACTCTAAGTGTTAAGTTTATAGGAGTGAGCCACTGCACTAGGCCTTGAGGGTTTTTTAGTAAATAAAGAAAAATAGATTTTTATTTATAATTCTTGATAGAATTTTAAAAATGTATAATCTTAGAAAGTAACAATTTTGTTAAATTGCTCACATAAGAAATAAGGCAGAAAAATTAATAAATGAATACATATAAAATTAATGTTCAACATGTGATCACAGATATGCCTAATATTAGCCTAAACAATTCTTATCAAAGATCAGGACGTATTATGATGGTAGGATTGTTACCAGAAAAATTAACATTTCTATCTCAAAGACTCAGTTCTGAAACTAATAAAAATTTTAAATAATCATTTTTAGATTTTATAAATAGGTAGTATATGAATACACTGCATAGCTAAAATGCATCCCAAATCTAAAGTAAAGTTGCAACCAGTCTTTTGGTTTAATGATATAATTTTGAAATTATATTCTCAATTAGCCTCGGGGAAACATGTTATTCCTGTAAAATGATGATAAATGTCAAATTGTCTAATATAACAAAATCAACAAATTCTATCAGGATATATGCACATCAGGACAACAGAAAGCAAGTTTTCGTCAACACATCTTTATATATGCCTAATGTTTTCATAAAACCTGGATGAACAACTAGAAAATGGATTATCAGAACAACTTGCCAGCTAAAGAGATATTTGCCCTATGGAACTCAAAAGGCAGAGCTGAGGGTAAATTAATCTGAGGCCTTTTAGATTCACAGAAAATGGTGAACTATTATTGACAGATATGTTCGCCCTATAATAGTAACAAAATGATCACAATAACCAAAAAATGTTAAAATTACATGTTATTGAGAATTATCATGATGATAAGTAATTTAGAGAAATTGTCTTATTTTTTAGCCCATACTGGAGGGAAAAAAAAAAATAAAAAAGAGCACTGCAGTGGTTAGAGGCTAGTAGGGAACCCTAATATAATGCAGCAACTTGTATGAGGGGACAACCTCTGCCTCAGGCCCCATGTGAGCAACCACTCACTGTCTTTTACCAGTTTTGGGGAATTAATGCAGGCAGAGAAGATACAGCCTTGATGGCAACTAACCTTTACATAAACTGAAAATATTTTTCTCTGACAAGCTTCAGTTTTTCTTTACTATTGTTATAATATTTAAAAAAATGAGAAAATCAGAGTTCAGGCTAATGAGGTAATGAAAAAAATACAAGGAATTTTTATCCAGAATGGATAATATTTAAAATCCATATTCACAGCAACTGGGATGCACAGTCCAGCCAAGCTCCTTGCAGGTTGATATTCAAGACATGGTTAATGCACATAAAGTATAATCTAAAGGATAGTTATAAAGTTTAATAAGTTTTTTAAAATTCCAATGACATAGCAATCATAAAAAAAGTTTAGTTTAATACTCTTAGTTAGGTTTTATAGAAATCCATATCAAGTATTTATATTGAAATAAATTATTATTATTTTATTTTGCTGAATGATCCTCAGAATGTACTCAGAATTAGGTTAACTAGTAAGAGACTTTTAAGTATATTTTAAAACTATATTGAAAAATAATTTACACTATCATGTTATTAATGTGGAAATAAGATAATGAAACCCTCAAAAGTCACTACTTTTCTGTGATCCAAGATTATTTTTCATACTAATGCTTCAATTTGTTCAAATTATCCAGGTGAAATTAAACTAGGAAAAAATGGCTTGTGCTACCTGAATCAGTTCAATAATGATTTAGTCATAAAATTTTAGATTGATTTCCTTTTAATAGAGACAATTTCTATTTTCTTTGTCCCAGAAATGAGGCAGTGAAGGAATACTGATAGCAGGACATACCAGAAACTAAGGAGATGTGCTAAGTTCACTCTGTGTTCCAATTATGCAGCTGAGCTGTCTTCCTGGGGTGTTCCACAATACTTCCTACCTTACTTGTCCTGATACAAGCACCTCTCTGAAACATCATCTTATATAGAAATAAGGCTCCCCTCTGCTTTTCATTTATTGGCTTCAGTTCTCATATCAAGTTATGTCAAATTTCATTCTGGTCATTATAGACCCAACTATCTTGTCTTGTAGAAAGTAACAATTTTGTCAAATTGCTCACATAAGAAATAAGGCAGATAAAGGCAGATAAAGGATGATATTTAAGAAGCAAGGAAATAGGTAGATAGTTCTGCTCTAAGCACTGATGGAGTTAGTACAGCCAGACTAGTCATCCTGATACAGGAAACCATAATACTTTTTGACCTAAAGGAAGAAATGGACAAAATTAACATGAATAGGGTGTTTAGTTGAGCCTGATTTTAGAACTGCATTTCTAAAGCTATAGACTCAAGTTGTCCTAAATATATGTTCTGATTAATACCAGTTACAATTGAATTTTTTTTCAGAAAAAAAGAAGAAATACAGTAGAACCTCTGTAAGTTGACCACCCAAAGGACTATAACAAATGAGTAAACATATGGAGGTGACCAACATAAGAAACTTCCATTGAGTACATGTGGTCCATGTTCAGTCTCTGAAAAATCGATCAACTTAAGTAGATGATCCACTATTCAGGTTCTACTGTAGTTTCCAAGTTGAAAAAAAAGCTACTGATTGGCTATCTGTGGTTATTTGTTTCAAAAATTCCAAGAACCTGAAGACAATAGATGAGGGTCACATTGTTCAAATTATAATAGCATTGTGGGTAATTTTTCAGCTAGTCTGGAAACTGCAAGGAAGAAAAGAAAGAAGAAAATGGATTTAAGCAATTACTGGGCCTGGGTCAAACTGTCAGTGCTTATGACTGAAGACTAAAGATTCATTCTCATATTTCTCTGGGTCTGATAAATTTTGTATGTCTCACCTTCTTCAGATGGCTCTGAGCTACTTTTCATCCTCCTACTGTACAATAAAAAAGTAAATCAACTCTATTTTATTTTAGAATATAAAAGTATAATTTTATTTTATATTAGAGAGAGAGGAAATACTGGGAAGAAAATATTGGGAAGAGAGAGAGAAGAGAGCAGAGAGGTGAGAGAGGGGAAGATGGGAGCAGGAGGAAAGAAAGGAATGAGAGAACAGTATGATGCAGGATCCCAAAGAAAGAAAGGAAGAATGCCAGCCTCCAAATTCTTTTTAGGTATTTTATGACAGCTTTCAAAATTTAAGGTCCTTAAAGAATCAAAAAATTTTAAGTTAAGACCCAAGATCGATCGTATTAGCTCTTCCTGGAGACAACCACTTGCACACAGGGCAGCAAGCTAGAATCTAATCAAAACGTGGCAATGGCACTGTACCAAAGCAATTATTGGTGATTTGAGCACCTAAAATAACTATACTCACTAGGGCAGGTCTATGGAGAGGAATTAGCTACATGAAAGTAGGGAAAGTAATCTAGGCAGAGGTTACCCACGAGACCTTAACCAATACCTTTGTTTCTAGTATGGAGAATAAGTCAACAAAAGCCTTATTAGAGAAAGCTCTTAGAATTTTGACAACAAAGCAGAGATAACTGAGTTTAAGCAGTGCTTTGACAGATTTAAGTTCTGGGTCAATGAAGTGGTCAAGACATGTACCATCTTTATGTCCCTCCAGTACTGAAACTGAGGCACCGACTATAGTACTTCCTACTTTATACCTATCATAACAGAGTGTAGAGAAATGTTTTGAGAGAAACTGGTAAGCACACGTTTGGAAGAGGGCAGTCTCACCATGATTCAGGGGCATAGAAAACATCAAGAGCTTCAGACACATTTGCCATAGTAAGAAGAAAACAAGCCTACAGAAGTTCAAAGTGATCAAAAGTAGGTAACTATCTTTTGAGGAACATAAGAGAACAGAGTCTCTACAAGTACCTCCAACAATGTCTAGCATACAATTATCACATCATATACCTAAACAGGGAAATGTGACCCAGAGAAAAGTAATAAGTAAATGATTACATCCATCAATGGCTAATAGATGTTGCCTTTAAGAATAGGGTAATGATAACAAAGAGTCTATATGTCAGGTATTAATATTTTTTAAGTTTAAATCAAGGTATATAGCTTTAAAAAGAATGGTATGATGGGTTTTAATGTGTAATTTGTCAGGGAATGCGTTGCTGTTAGGGTCATTTCATCATGCAGTAGTGTCCGAAGTTTTGGTTTCTCTGCACCACACTGGAAAAAGAGTTGTCTTGGGCCACACATTAAATAGACCAACCACAAACACTAACAAAAGCTGATGAGTAAAAAAGCAAATATGTACAAATTTTTGTGGTAGCACCACCATAGACAAACAAAAAAGTCCTCACATAATCTGCATGGAACCCTGGGCTACAGGTTGGCCACCTGGAAAGTGAAGGAAGGAGTCACAAGGATGTCTTAGAGAGAACCCTATAGGCAAAAGCCAAGAAAAATTACCAAAGCAAAAGCATACTTGGTAAATGCAAAAATGAAGAGAGAAATTGGTGTAGCTGGCATGGCTGGAGAAAGAAGACAATAGCAAAAGATGAGAACTGTATCATGTTCTGGAAGATGGGGAGAATTTGGCTTTTATTCTACATGTGAAAAAGAGCCCCTGAAAGGTTTTGTATGGTGAAGTGACATAGTGTATGTCTTACCTTAAAAATACCATTGCCACAATGAGAATAGAACACAGAGAAATAGAGCAAGGGCATGCCAAATTTGGGGGGAATGGACACAAAATAATCTAAATTTCAGTAAATTTCGAGGAGGAACCAAGTAGAATTATAGATGGATTTGATGTAGAGAATAACAGAATGAGAGAAAACAGAGAAACCTCAAAATTTTGTCCTTAGTGATCATTAAATGCATTTGCTCCTTCCTGGGTAGTCTGTGGGATATAGGCTGTGGGTGATTTTTCAGTTAGCATTCAGAAGAACACAGATGGTATACTCAAACTGGGTAATTGGAAGGGAGTTTAATAAAGAGATGAGATTATTTACAAAGGTTGAGGAAAACCAACAGAGGTTTATACAGTACTCTGGGGGCTGATAACTGTGATGAGGGGTTGATGAGCATTACAAACCCTAAGTCTGGAGATACTTTGGGAAGGAGAAGTTACCACACACTTTAAGGAAATTTTCCATAAATAGGACTATCTGAAGAAAGCTATGTTTTTCAATAAAGTGATGCAGCCAGCACATGCTGATTAGTGGGAGGGCTCTGGGGTATACCTGGCTAAATGTCCCAATCTTAATCTTGTATTCTCTAGCTTTAATTTTGGTCCTTGTGATTATGCAAATTTAACTAGAGGTAAGAAACCAAAGAAGATTCTTGACTCAGTTAATATGGATCATACCTACTTTGTGTCAAAGAAAAATGGAAAAATTGTGAATAATATATCCAAAGGCATAAACTGAAGATATGTTAAAGACATACAACAAAGATATAATACCAAGTTTATTAGATTACTTATATATCACCCCTATTTTATATATAAATTAAATACAGTAACTATATTATATATATGAATTATACATATTAACTATATTATATATATGTGTGTGTGTGTATACACATATATATCTCATACAACTGGCTTACATGATTATAGAATCTGATAAGTACCAATATCTGTAGTTAGCAAACTGGAGTCCCACGAAAACTAATGATGCAGTCCCAGTTGAGCATGTCCTACTCCAACCAGTCAAGCCATAGAAACTTCTTACTCATCAGAGGGTCAGAATTTTTGTTCTAGTCAGAACTTCAATTGATTAGATGAGAGCAACTTAGATTAGAAAAGATATCGTTAGTGAATCTTCTGTTTACTCCTTTGGATGCATTATCCACAATTTTTCAATTTTTCTTTGTAACATAGTAGATTTAATCCCTATTAACTGAATCAAAAATCTCCTTTGGTTTCTCATTTGTAGTTAAATTTACATAACGACAGAAATGGAATCGAATGTTAATCTCACCTCAAAACACTTTCAAAAACATATCCACAGTAAAGGTTAACTAAATATCTGCAGTCTTTGGTCATGTTAAATTTATACATAAATTGGCACACCAAGAATCAATTATTAGGAAGTGAAGAATATGGGGAAAGGGAGGGGAGGGAGGGGGGAGGATGGGTGGAGGGAGGGTAATTAGTGGGATCACACCTACAGTGCATCTTAAAAGGGTACATGTGAAAGTTACTAAATGTAGAATATAAATGTCTTAACACAATAACTAACACAATGCCATGAAGGCTATTTTAAACAAATGATGAAAATATTTCAAATTGTATATAAAACCAGCACATGGTACCGCCTGATTGCATTAATGTACACAGCTATGATTTAATGGAAAAAAAAAAGTAGAAAGTGGAACAAAAGTGTCAAATACTACTTGTAGGTTTAGTAGAATGACACCTAAAAAAGACCACTGGATTTGACATTAGGGTGATGGTTTTACTGAAAAGTATCCCTCAGGCTGTGGTCTTTCAGAACACTAAAACTGGACATCCTTGTGTTTGATGTTTTTTCCATTTTGAGTGTTTCTACGGTTTATTTAACAATCATAAATTGCCTTTCAGTGAATGAGGCCTCTTAAATAAAATTTCTCAAAACTTCTTTGGTAATAACATAAATATAGAAAGTTGGTGAAATATATTGATTATATAAGGCTGAAACAATAGGTAGCACTGTAATTTGTTAGATTGGATTCATTTACATATTTATCCTATTTTTAGTAAGTGTGACCTTGTGGAAAACACAGTAGCATGTACCGTGGGAATATGACTGTATTAGTCCTCTTTCTTTCAGTGGACTGTTGCACACGGGACAGTCAAGGAAATGATGAGCCTACATATTGCCTGTGGTACTAGGAAGGTGATTGACAGAAATCTCAATACATGGACCTCCCATCCTTTTTACAACCCCACCTTCTTAACGGTCTTTGTTACCTTAGAAGTAAGAGAGTGGAATCAAAACGTATTCTCTCACAGAGCTTAACTCTAAGAAATACATATGATTGTACTTTGAATACTCAATGACATAGTCATATTAACTATTGTGGATATTATTTTGTACTTCATTGTATATAAATGTCAGTTGCCAATGTGTACATAATTTTGAGTTAATTACTTAATATCTCCCATGATTTTTTTAATTCTTTAATTAGTCTAGTTGCTTAGTTTAGTAACTACTATTAGTGATTTAGTTTACTGTCCATGATACTTTAAAAACCCTTTCAGGGTTTAGAATTGAGCAAACAATTACATTGAAAATTACTCCTCTCCTGTAGTACCCATAAAGAAATGCAAAGAGTGTTTGTCATATGTCTTTTAAATGTATGAAAAGTGCTAACGTGGGAATCAAAGTCTTCTATTCTGTTTAGTAGAAATAATTTGAAAATGTGCCCACATTTCCTATATCAATAATTATTAATACAAATTTTTAAAGAAGTTATTGCTATTTTAGAGGCTAGGACAACAATCTAAAGGCTTTCTCCAACATGAACATTGGTTAAATTCCAGAGGCTTCGCAAACCCTATCTTCTAATATTCAAGGACAATGGATAAGACTCTGGATCTATGACAATCTAAATAAAGTAATCTAGATATGATATTTCAGCCTATGCATAAGGAAACTGTGTTTCAGTGATACATCTCGAATAATTGCAAAGCATAATAATAAAAATTATGATGATGATGAAGAGCATGTATGTAGTACGGTATAAGGTAAAGTAATGAATTTAAAATGTGTTATCTTGTATTGTATATATGACACTGATAAGGATGTTGTTTTTCTTTGTTCAGATTATATTGTAGATTGCATAGACAATGACACATTGTATATATACGTATACATTATATATATGTGTATAGTTTTATATATATAAAACTATATGTGTAGACTTACTGTGTGCATTCTGCTTATTTTCTTAACTTCTCTAATCTAAATTGAGAGTCCTGAATTTAACAATTTATTCATAAATAATGTTTTCTCATAATTCAATGTGAATTTTAGCTCCATTTTAATTTTGTTTTCAACCCAATTTCAAATTGATATTTAGCTTTATACACACACAATTTGCTTAGAAAGATGAACAATTAAGGTTATTTAGAAATTAAGTGAACATACTCAGGATATAATTCTGTGTGATTTATTTTCTTTTTCTGTTTTCTACTCTTGAAGTTAACCATACAAAAATGTCACAGTAATACAATTTGAGGCACCAATTAATGTTATTATTATTCAAAATTTTTCTTTTCTAATTATAACTAATCATTTTATAATTTATAAATATAAAAATATTATCAACATTTTAAATCTTTCTTGTGTTCTTCTTTGTCTAAAATTGAAAATTAATTTTGAAAATTCAAGATATATTGACATTATAATTAATAAAATTACAAAAATGAAGATATATTTTATTTAAAATTGTACAATTCCACCAAAAGTATAAAATTATCATAAGGACATATGAAGTAGATTATTTATCACAGCTCAATTTACAATCACTAAGTTGTGGAATCAACCCAAGTGCCCATCAACACATTAATGGATTAATAAACTGTAGTATATTATACCATAGAATTCCGTTCAGCCATAAAAATGATGGAGACTTTACATCTTTTGAATTAACCTGGATAGAGTCGGAGAACATTCTCTTTAGGAAAATATAAGAAAGGAAAACCAAGTATCCAATGTATTCAATATCAATATGAAGCCAGGAGACGATCTAATACATGCCCACACAAAAGAAAAATTCAATTTAATTTAAACTGGGGAGAAAGGGATGGAGGAAAGAGGGAGAGAAGAGGAGAGAGGGAATTGGTGTGCTCTCACCTAATGGGCACAATGTAAGGGTAGATGGCACACTACCTGTGTGAGGGGCACAAATACCACAGGAATCTTTCCAAACCAATGCAAACATTATAACTTATTCATTTGTGCTCCCATTTTAATCTGAAATCTACAAAACTAAGATATAATAATGTTTGAATGGTATGCAATTTAAAACTAAAAGGCAAAATTAAATACATTATCATGTTTTCCTAATTATTCTATATGAAAAATAAAATTGTCCATGTTTATCTAAGAAGATTCTAGGCACGAGATATTGTGACAAAATAGTTGCTATACAATTTCAAAACCATATTATTTATTACAAAAAAATTGGTGAAACATTTAGTATAATCTGATTTACGGTGAATTCAAATTATTCAAAACATATGTAACATATGTAACAATGTACCATAGAGAATAATTTGAATAAATATGTAAATGTTACCAACTTTAGATTGAGTATGCAGATGTCTACCTTATGTATTATTCTTATATTCCACTTGTATATCAAGTGTACTCTTCGGTATGCATGAAACATGTCATTAAAATGGAATAAAAATTTATAAAAATTGGCCAATAAATTTTCTCTACTCAGGAAATGGACTTTTCTTAATATTATTTTCTTAGCTTAATTGTTCACATACATGTTATTAAAATTAAAACTTACTTGATAGGCTTCATTTCTTTGACACTTCCACTTTTGTGAAACATTGTGATGGAATTAAAGACAAAGGTTCATTAATTAAAAAGTGTTATACTACACAGTGAATTTTTTTGCTCATAGTAGTTTGTCCTGTGGAATTCACAGTTAATTATTATTATAGCTAAAAATATTATTTTAAAAAGTTTAAAGAACATTTAAATCTTTATTAATTTTTAATTTTCTATAATTAAAAATGATCATTTTTGTGTATGTGAACACAGATGGCAACTTATTTATTGAACACAAAAAAATTGGGAAAAATCGTGGCATATTTTTTAAGATGGTATTTTTTCCCTTTAAAATTTGTACTATACAGACATTTCATTTTTTATTTTAATGAGAAAAATTGTGAGAATTAATCATGTCACCACCAACATAGCTTTTTTAAAAAGAGAACCTAGAGCTCTGTCAATATTATATTGTCTACAACTTGAAAAAATCCCTTTTATCTATGCAAGCACACAGTTGTAAATTATAAGGTTGTGTGCAATATTTAAAATGCATTGTATTGCAAACAAAAGAAAATGTTTTTATTTATGTAATTATTAAGATCTAGTTAGAAAATTAAAAGTCACTCAGCATTTTGACAATTTTCTATTCAAGTCACTGAGGAAGATATATCAGGTTCATTAAAGGAATTAACTTCTAAGAAAGTAATATATTCAATGTAATCTTAAAGTGGCTTTAAACAGCCCACTGATATTTGCCAGTCATTTTATTTACTTTTATAGAGCCTTATTATTTCACGATAAGGTTTAATTCATACTTTTTATCAATTTTCCTAAAATTCTACTCCAAGCCTTTTAGGTTAGCAAAAGACATTAGTTCCTGGCTTACTTTTGTTTGCTCATTTCCCTTTTCTCTAGCTCATTATTTTTCTGATATCTTTCATCCACCTCATAATTTTCTAAAATATTACATCTCCTTTTCTTGTTGTCTCCTAAGCTTATCTAGACGAATCCTTTTACCACTTTTGCATCACTTTTCCTATCACCTTACTCAGGATAATTCTTTATTAAATAAATCTGTCCTCATGAATATTACTTTCTTTTTTAATATTAGCCTTTTTATTCTAGACTAAACTTAAAGCCCTCGTTTTTTTTTATTTATTTATTTTTATTAAACCATAGCTGTGTACATTAGTATGATCGTGGGGCACCATACACTTGGTTCATAGATCGTTTGACACATTTTCATCACATTAGTTAACATAGCTTTTGTAATATTTTCTTAGTTATTTTGCTAAGACCTTTACATTCCACATTTACTAGGATTCACATATACCCTTGTAAGATGCACCGCAGGTGTAATCCCATTAATCCTCCTCCTTCCCCCTCCCTCCCCCCTCCCTCCCCTCCCTTTCCCCTTTCTCCCTATTCTTAGGTTGTAACTGGGTTATAGCTTTCATGTGAAGGTCCTACATTAGTTTCATAATAAGGGTGAGTACATTGGGTACTTTTTCTTCCATTCTTGAGACACTTTACTAAGAAGAATATGTTCCAGCTCCATCCATGTAAACATGAAAGAAGTAAAGTCTGCATCTTTCTTTTTTTTTTTGGCCGGGGCTGGGTTTGAACCCGCCACCTCCGGCATATGGGACCGGCACCCTACTCCTTGAGCCACAGGCGCCGCCCAAGTCTCCATCTTTCTTTAAGGCTGCATAATATTCCATGGTGTACATATACCACAATTTATTAATCCATTCGTGGATCGATGGGCGCTTGGGCTTTTTCCATGACTTAGCAATTATGAATAGGGCTGCAATAAATATTCTGCTACAAATATCTTTGTTATGGTGTGATTTTTGGTCTTCTGGGTATATGCCCAGTAGGGGGATTACAGGATTGAATGGCAGATCTATTTTTAGATCTCTAAGTGTTCTCCAAAGCCCTCATTTCTATAGAATCCTTGTGTACAAAGTGCTTCCACAGCCACATTTCTTATCTTGTCTTTAAATACTTAGATACTATTTTTTGTTCATATCCCTTGCTAAATTTCCTATCTTCGAGCCTGAGCTTCTGCTAAGTATATGAAGTAAAGAAAAAGTGAAGGATATGTAAGCAATAAAATGGAAGATCATAGGAGAGAAAAGTATCTGAATATTTATTATGATGAACATATTAAGAAAATGTGGACTCAGAAACTAACACCTATGATTTCTTAGTTGGGCAAAATTGTGAAAATTATAAAACTAAATTAAACTATACTTTTTATTTCTAAAAGAAATAGTTAATTCTCCTGGTTAAATACATCTCTTAGTTAAATAAAACAATGTATATTAGGACCTTATCACAGTGCCAAAAAAAAAAGGCTTTATCGAATACTAGTTGGTCGTGTGTGTGGGTGGGTGTACATATATAAACATACACATCCATTTGTGTATGTAATCTTAATACTATAGGATTTAAAAACTACAATTTTTTGCCATTGCCTAAAAGAAAAGTGAATTGTTTTAAATTAAAAAGAATCTTATTCACTGTCTTTAAAATAAATAATAAAAACATGTGTATCTATTATTGCTTATATTAAACTCATATTTCTACTTAAAGAAAAAAAATTATTTCTTTTTAGCAGAAAATTATAATATTTCTTATCCATATAATAAACAAACTTAAATACTGCCATATTTTGTGATTTCCAAGAATAGTAAATGTTTAAATACATGGTAATAAAAGTTTAAACATAATTTAATAGCTTTTTCACAGTCAAATAATATTTTATTTTTTAAAAAATAATCTTGCTACTCATCTTCTACTTTCATTTTTTAAAAATGTCAGTTAATGTGAGGGTACAAACAAGCAGGTCACAATATTTGAATTTGTCAGGTAAGGTCCCTAGGATAGTTGTGTTCTGCACCCAAAATGTCTGTCATACAGCCCCACCCTATGCCCCCTACGTGGAAGGACACCAATCCTCCTTCCCTCCCTTATCCCTTCAAACTCAAATTGAATTGAGTTTTTCTCCTATGTGAATGTCAATTGGATTATTTACTGGCTTCATACTAGTATTGAATACATTGGATATTTGCTGTTCCATTCTTGTGATACTCTAATAAGAAGAATGTGTTTCAATTCCATCCAGGTTAATACAAAAGGTGTAAAGACACCACTTTTTTAACGGTTGAATGGCATTCCATTTAATCATTTTAAGAAATGTGTCATCCATAACTATATTCTTAAGTGTTCTTGTGAGAAAATGATGCTGAATTTTGTCAAATGTTTCTTCTACATCTGTTAAGAGGATCGATCTATGCTCCTTGTTTTTGCTTTTATTCATGTGGTAAGTTACGTTTATGTATGTTAAATCAGCCTTGCTTTCCTGGGATAAAGACTACTTGATCATAATATGTAATTTTTTTTTAATGTGTAGCTGTAAACTATTGGTTAAAATTTTACTGAGTATTTTTGCATCAATGTTCATTAGTGAAATTGGCCTTTAGTTCTCCTTTTTTAGTTGGGTCCTATTCAGGATGATGTTTGCTTCATAGAATGTGTTGGGGGGAGGTTCTTCTCCATACTTTGGAGTAGTTTCTGCAGTATAGGTACAAACTCATCTTTGAAGGTTTTATAGATTTCTGGTGAAAAGCCATGTGGTCCAGGGCTTTTATTTTGTGGAATTTTTTTTTTTTTGTATGTTTCTCTGTTTCTTTGATCTTAGTGCTTGATCTTAGTCTGTTCAAGAGATCTATTTCTACTTTTTTTAAGTCTAAAGAGATGTTGTGATTTTAGCTGTTGGTTCATTTTCTCTGCATTGTCAACTCTGGGGTGTGGGTGAAAGCTAGAGCAGACTTGGATTCTTCCCTGAAATCTCAAGCAGGTTATGGCCCCATGTTCCAGCTCCCCCATTGCAATGCATGCCTGTGCTGGGCATCTAATGAGATAAATTTCCCTCTTAGGAATGCAATTGCTGTATCCCACAGGTTTTGGTAACTTGTAGCTTCATTGCTGTTCCATTCAAGGAATTTAACAATGTCTTCTTTCATCTCTTCCTTGACACAGCTATTATTCACCATTAGTTTGTTTATTTTCCATGCTTTTATGTGGGGATCAACATTTTTGTTGGAGTTGGGTTTTACCTTTATTGCCTTGTGGTCTGAGAAGATACAAGGTATAATTTCAGTTTTTTTAAAATTTTTTGAGGTTTGATAGCTAACCTAGGTTATGATCTATTTTGGAGTATGTTCCATGGGCTAATGAGAAGAACATATGTTCCTTAGCTTTGGGGTAGTGTGTTCTGTATATGTCTATTAAGTCCATTTGTTCTAGGATTGCATTTAAGTCCCTCATATCTTTCTTTACTTTCTGTTTAGATGATTTGTACAGCTCAAAGAGAGGGCTATTAAAGTTCCCAGATATTATGGTGTTATAGGATATCATATCGCTTAGACCAATCCAGTATGTTTCATAAATCTGGGAGCATTTAAGTCATGTGCATAAACATTTACGATTGAAATGTTCTTTTGATGTATTATTCCCTTGACCAGTATGAAATGACCTCTTTGTCTTTCTTAACTTTAGTTTCTTTAAATCCACTTATATCTTAAAAAAAGACTGTGACCCCCCTCCTTTTTTTCTGGTTTTCATTTGCCTGAAATATTGTGTTCCAACCCTTTAGCTGAGTCTTGTTTTGTCTTTAAAGGTAAGGTGTGTTTCCTGTAAACAGTGTACAGATGGCTTTTTTATCCAACCTGCCTGCCTGCCAATTCTCTTCAGTGGAGAATTTAATTCATTAACATTTATTTAGAGAATTGATAAGTGTGTTGGAGTTCTAGTCATCTTATTTAGTGATAGTCTTTTGCTTATTTTTATCCTTTGTGCCATTGTGTGTAGAGGACGCCAAGAGCCAGACAACCTCTGAGCAAGATGATTTGCAGCTGGGGAATGGACCCTTGGGCGATTTGTCCACAGGTGCTCCTTGCAGAGAGCCCAAGCCCATGGCAATCCTTAGGCATGCATTCATTGTCTAACCCTCCCCTCACCTGTCTTGTGCTGTGTCAATAAAAGGCTACTGCGGAGGTTGCTCGGGGCTATCCTGCAAGCAAGGTTAGTCCTGTCCTGCAAGCTTGTACTTCTAATCCTCCTCATGTCTGGTTCCTTCCTGTGGTGATTGAGTGCAGGGCCGTAGGGGCCACTAGGGGCTGTGACAATTGTGGTAGCTAGATTTTGTCCTTTACTCTGTGTGGGAGTTTACATTGCAGTAGTCCATTTTGATGGTCAGTGTGGAGAATAGGTCCAAGCATTTCCTTTAGAGTTGGTCTTTTTATAGCAAATCTTCTCAATGTTTGCATATCAGTAAAATATTTGATTGTTCCATCGATTTTGAAGTTTAGTTTAGCAGGATATAGAATACTGAGCTGAAAATTGTTTGAGAAGATTAAAGGTAGATGACCATTCTCTTCTAGCTTTGAATGTTTCAGTGGAGAAGTCCACTGTCACCCTGATGGATCCTCCCCTGTAGGTCAATTGGTGCTTTCTCTTGACTGCTTGTAGAATTTTCTCTTTTGTCATGCTTTTGGACGGGTTCATTTCAATGTGTCTGAAAGATGCTCTATTTGTGTTGACATAACCTAGGATGTGACATTCCTCTAAAAGGAATGTTTTGGAATCTCTAGTGTAGGATGGCTTAAATCATTTTTTTTTTTTAATGAAACTTAGGAAATATTCATTTATGATAGCCTCCAGTACAGCTTCCATTCTTTTGGGGTGTTCCTCTTCCCATTCATGGATACCTATAATTCATGTGCTTGAATACTTCATGACATTCCATAATTCTCTGATTGAATGCTCTGTTTTCTGTCTCTTCTTTCCTGCCTCTTTAACTGCCTGGATTAGCTCAAGAGCTTTATTCTCTAGCTCTGATATTCATGATTCTCCATGGTCTAATGTGCTACGGATACTTTTTACTGCATTTAAGTTCCCTGACTAACTCCTTCAATTCCTTAAGCTCTGCCATATCCTTTCTACATTCTTCATATCTTTCATACATTTCTTGGTTCCAATTTCTTGTCACTTTCCTTTATTGCCTTTGCTATCCAAATTTTAAATTTCATTTCTGTCATTTCCATTAATTATTTAATTATTTAATTATTTCCATTAATTTTTACAGGTGAAATCCTATGTGGTAGCTGCCTCAATGCCCCTTGTGAGGGATGTTCTGTTTTGTTTTTGTGAGTGGCCAGTATTTTTCTGGCAGTTAATACTCTTGTGTGTTTTCTTCTTATTTCCTTCCAACCCTAGTTTTTTCTTCTCATTTTCTTCTCTGTTGTAAATTAAGTGTTGAAGCAATGTTTTGGTATAAGGCCAAAAGGAAGGGAAGGGTAAAGAGCCACAAGAGAGAAGGAAAAGAAAAAGTTAAAGAGAATAAAAAGAAGGAGGTAGGAAAGAAAAGAATTGAAGAGAATGAGAGAAGGACAGAAATAGAGAAAGAGATATAGGAGCAATGTTCGTGATTGGCAGGATGTTATCAACATGACTGCAAATCTAGGCCTTTGGTGGGCCACGTTGGGTGGGTCTTCCATATCTAGGAGCTCCTTAGAAGTCTAGGCAAAAGGAAGAGACCACCTCCACCAAATATAGAAAGAACAATCATCAGTATGATGCAGAGGGGACCTACCAATATTTTATTTCCAAAGGCCAAAGCTAGAAGGACACCCTACACCATAACTGCATGGCAAAACCAATGCCATGACTCCCAAGCACTCAGATAAATGAAAAACAAATAAAAATAAAAATAGAAAAAGAATATTAAAAATCCAGATATACAAGATAAAGGGAACAATATATCTTAGCTATTAGAAGTTTATGTGGGAAAGATGAGAGAAGTAGAAAAACTCTACCAAAGACACAAAAAAGGGGAGGAGTAAAAAAGAAGAAACATAAAATGTGCTGAAAGACCATAACAAAAATGGAGGAGACCTTGCTATTGATGAAAGTAAAATGAAAAAAATAAAAATACAAGCAAACAAAGAACAGAACCAAAGCAACAACCACCACACAACAAAAAAAAAGAGAAAACAAAACAACAACAACAACAAAAATATATAAGAAAAGAATTGGTAAAAGGAGCAAAAAAAAAAAAAATGAAAGAAACGTGTGCGTGTGTGTGTGTGTGTGTAGAAGTATATATATTGCCTGCACACCACCTTGTACTGTGATTTTAGGAGATGGAGAACACACTTGCAGCTTTTGCGATATAAAATGCAGGCTGCAAGCCACTATCTAGTTGTAGAGGTGATCTACTTTTATCTTCTGGAATTGTTTGCCCTCAATCAGGGCCTGGTCACTTTGTCAACATTCAGTCCCTTTGGGATTTTGGTCGTAAATCCCTCACCAGCTTCCTTAGGAAGCACATCAAGCAGTGCCTAGTGTGTAATTATGAAACCCATGTTTATCCTGAATTATTATTAGATTTTTAAAATAGATATTTTCCTACTCTATTACATGTATGGTGCATTTTAGATGCTATCCTGGCAGAAAATGAGAATCAGGCATCTGAAGATTACTACTACTTAAATGATTTTAGATCAATTGCATAACATTAATCTGAATGTTAGCTTCCTCATCTCTACCATAGGATGACAATAATTGTAACATACATGTGTGTTCATGTGGATATGTACCCTAATGTGTATGTATACAATTAGGTTACATCATTTGCATTTGTAGGTAAATTTCATGTTGCAGTTGGTGTCATGAAACAATTTCACACATTGTTTAAACATCTTGGTTTTATTGTACCCTTTCTAACTTCTTAAGTTCAGCAGAAAGTCTCCTTTCTTTTAGACACAGTATAATAGGTTTGTTACTATTGCTGTAACAAATTGCACAAATTCAGTGGCTTAGAACAACACGAATTTATTATTTTACATTTCTTAAGGTCAGAAATGCCCAATGGGTCTCACTGGAGTAAATTCTAAGTGTCTCCAAGGTTGTATTCCATTCTGGAGATTGTAGGAGTGACTTCCTTTCCTTGCCTTTTTCAATTTGTAGAAGGTGCCCATATTGTTTAGTTCATTAAATAGTTCTTCCATCTTCAAAGGCAATGATAGCAGGTCAACTTCTATTCACCTTGCATCACCCTAACTTCCTCTTTTGTTCTTTCTTCCATATTTAATGACCTTTGTGATTAAATTTAGCTCATTTGGATAATTCAGGACAATCTCCCTATTTTAAGGTTAATTGGCTAGCAACCTTAATTCTGCTACCTTAATACCCTTTTGTCATGTAATGTAATATATTCACAGGATCCAGGGATTAGAATATAGATATCTCTGGAAGACCATTATTATGCTTACTATAAAGAGCATTCCCATGAAAAGAGTTGTGTATGTATTAAAAACTATATGGACAGATTAAAACAATGAAAGATTTAAGGCAGATTACATCATAAAATATTTGTTTAATCTGTAATAAGTAATTTAACCAATTCCAAATATCTTTTCATTGAGGAAAACACTTTGAGTACATGCATTTTTGTTTTTATTTTGAAGATTTTTTTTTTTTTTTATTGTTAGGGATTCATTGAGGGTACAATAAGCCAGGTTACACTGATTGCAATGGTTAGGTAAAGTCCCTCTTGCAATCATGTCTTGCCCCCATAAAGTGTGACACACACCAAGACCCCACCCCCCTCCCTCTGTCCCTCTTTCTGCTTCCCCCCCCATAACCTTAATTGTCATTAATTAGCCTCATATCAAAATTGAGTACATAGGATTCATGCTTCTCCATTTTGTGATGCTTTATTAAGAATAATGTCTTCCACTTCCATCCAGGTTAATACGAAGGATGTAAAGTCTCCATTTTTTTTTAATGGCTGAATAGTATTCCATGGTATACATATACCACAGCTTGGTAATCCATTCCTGGGTTGGTGGGCATTTTGGCTGTTTCCACATTTTGGCGATTGTAAATTGAGCTGCAATAAACAGTCTAGTACAAGTGTCCTTATGATAAAAGGATTTTTTTCCTTCTGGGTAGATGCCCAGTAATGGGATTGCAGGATCAAATGGGAGGTCTAGCTTGAGTGCTTTGAGGTTTCTCCATACTTCCTTCCAGAAAGGTTGTACTAGTTTGCAGTCCCACCAGCAGTGTAAAAGTGTTCCCTTCTCTCCACATCCATGCCAGCATCTGCAGTTTTGAGATTTTGAGATGTAGGCCATTCTCACTGGGGTTAGATGATATCTCAGGGTTGTTTTAATTTGCATTTCTCTAATATATAGAGATGATGAACATTTTTTCATGTGTTTGTTAGCCATTCATCTGTCATCTTTAGAGAAAGTTCTATTCATGTCCTTTGCCCATTGATATATGGGATTGTTGGCTTTTTTCATGTGGATTAATTTGAGTTCTCTATAGATCCTAGTTATCAAGCTTTTGTCTGATTGAAAATATGCAAATATCCTTTCCCATTGTGTAGGTTGTCTCTTTGCTTTGGTTATTGTCTCCTTAGCTGTACAGAAGCTTTTCAGTTTAATGAAGTCCCATTTGTTTATTTTTGTTGTTGTTGCAATTGCCATGGCAGTCTTCTTCATGAAGTCTTTCCCCAGGCCAATATCTTCCAGTGTTTTTCCTATGCTTTCTTGGAGGATTTTTATTGTTTCATGCCTTAAATTTAAGTCCTTTATCCATCTTGAATCAATTTTTGTGAGTGGGGAAAGGTGTGGGTCCAGTTTCAGTCTTTTACATGTAGACATCCAGTTCTCTCAACACCATTTATTGAATAGGGAGTCTTTCCCCCAAGGTATGTTCTTGTTTGGTTTATCGAAGATTAGGTGGTTGTAAGATGTTAGTTTCATATCTTGGTTTTCAATTCAATTCCAAGTGTCTATGTCTCTGTTTTTGTGCCAGTACCATTCTGTCTTGACCACTATGGCTTTGTAGTACAGACTAAACTCTGGTATGCAGATGCCCCCAGCTTTATTTTTGTTACTAAGAACTGCCTTAGCTATACGGGGTTTTTTCCGGTTCCATACAAAACACAGAATAATTTTTTCCAAATCTTGAAAGTACGATGTTGGTATTTTGATAGGAATGGCATTGAATAGGTAGATTGCTTTGGGAAGTATAGACATTTTAACAATGTTGATTCTTCCCATCCATGAGCATGGTATGTTCTTCCATTTGTTAATATCCTCTGCTATTTCCTCTCTGAGAATTTCATAGTTTTCTTTATAGAGGTCCTTCACCTCCTTGGTTAGGTATATTCCTAGGTATTTCGTTTTCTTTGAGACTATGGTGAAGGGAGTTGTGTCCTTAATTAGCTTCTCATCTTGACTGTTATTGGTGTATACAAAGGCTACTGACTTGTGGACATTGATTTTATATCCTGAAACATTACTGTATTTTTTGATGACTTCTAGGAGTCTTGTGGTTGAGTCTTTGGGGTTCTCTAAGTATAGGATCATGTCGTCAGCAAAGAGGGAGAGTTTGACCTCTTCTGCTCCCATTTGGATTCCCTTTATTTCCTTGTCTTGCCTAATTGTATTGGCTAGAACTTCCAGCACTATGTTGAATAGTAAAGGTGACAGAGGACAACCTTGTCTGGTTCCAGTTCTAAGAGGAAAAGCTTTCAGTTTGACTCCATTCAGTAAAATATTGGCTGCGGGTTTGTCATAGATAGCTTCAATCAGTTTTAGAAATGTGCCACCTATGCCTATACTCTTCAGTGTTCTAATTAGAAAAGGATGCTGGATTTTATCAAATGCTTTTTCTGCATCTATTGAGAGGATCATGTGATCTTTATTTTTGCCTCTGTTCATATGGTGGATAACGTTTATGGACTTGCATATGTTAAACCAGCCTTGCATCCCTGGGATGAAGCCTACTTGATCATGATGAATGACTTTTTTGATGATAAGCTGTAATCTATTGGCTAGGATTTTGTTGAGGAGTTTTGCATCTATATTCATGAGTGAGATTGGTCTGAAATTCTCCTTTTTGTTTGGGTCTTTTCCTGGTTTTGGTATCAGGGTGATGTTTGCTTCATAGAATGTGTTGGGGAAGATTCCTTCTTCCTGAATTTTTTGTAATAATTTCTGCAGTACAGGAATAAGCTCTTCCTTGAAGGTTTGATAGAATTCTGGTGTGAAGCCATCTGGACCAGGGCATTTTTTGGTTGGAAGATTTTTTATTGTTTCTTTGATCTCGGTGCTTGAAATTGGTCTGTTCAGGAGCCCTATTTCTTCTTGGCTAAGTCTAGGGAGAGGGTGTGATTCCAAATATTTATCCATTTCCTTCACATTGTCAAATTTCTGGGCATAGAGTTTCTGTTAGTATTCAGAGATGATCTCTTGTATCTCTGTGAGATCAGTTATTATTTCCCCTTTATCATTTCTGATTGAGGTTACTAGAGATTTTACTTTTCTATTCCTCGTTAGTCTGGCCAATGGTTTATTTATTTTATTTATTTTTTCAAAAAACCAACTCCTTGTTTCATTAATTTTCTGAATGATTCTTTTGTTTTCAATTTCATTGATCTCTGATTTGATTTTGGAGATTTCTTTTCTTCTACTGAGTTTAGGCTTAGATTGTTCTTCTTTTTCCAATTCCATAAGATCTCTTGTGAGATTGTTGATGTGCTCTCTTTCTGTTTTTCAAATGTAGGTATCTAAAGCAATGAATCTTCCTCTCAAAACTGCTTTTGCAGTATTCCACAGGTTTTGGTAGCTTGTGTCTTCATTGTTGTTATGCTCAAGGAAGTTAATGATTTCCTGTTTCATTTCTTCCTGCACCGATCTGTTATTCAACAAAAGATTGTTTAATTTCCATGCCTTTGGGTGGGGTCGAGAATTTTTGTTAGAGTTGAGTTCCACCTTTAGTGCCTTATGGTCTGAGAAGATACAAGGTAAAATTTCAATTCTTTTGATTCTGTTGATATTTGTTTTGTGTCCCAGGATATGATCAATTTTGGAGAATGTTCCATGGGGTGATGAGAAGAATGTTTATTCTTTATCTTTGGGATGGAGTGTTCTATATGTGTCTATCAAGCACAGTTGTTCTAGGGTCTCATTTAAGTCTCTTATATCCTTGTTTAATTTCTGTTTAGAGGATCTGTCCAGCTCTGTTTGAGGAGTGTTAAGGTCCCCTGTTATGATGGTATTATCAGATATCATATTGCTCAGACTGAGTAAGGTCTGTTTCAAGAATCTGGGAGCATTTAAATTGGGTGCATAGATAATTAGAATTGAAATGTCTTCTTGTTGTATTTTTCCCTTGACCAATATAAAGTGACCATCTTTGTCTTTTTTGACTTTAGTTACTTTAAATCCACATGTATCTGAAAATAAGATTGCAACTCCTCTTTTCTTCTGAATTCCATTTGCCTGAAAAATTGTCTTCCAACCCTTGACTCGGAGTTTTAATTTGTCTTTTGAAGCCAGGTGTGTTTCTTGCAGACAGCAAATGGATGGCTTGTGTTTTTTAATCCAGTCAGCCAATCTATGTCTCTTCAGTGGGGAATTCAAGCCATTAACATTTATTGAGATAATTGATAAGTGTGGTAGTATTCTATTCGTCTTATTTGGTGAGAGTCCATTGCTTAGTTTTATCTTTTGCATCAGTGTGGAGGTTAGGTTCTGTCCTTTAATTTCTGTGTTCTTACTTTGATGCTGATCCATTGTGGTGGTCAGTGTGCAGAACAGGTTGAAGTATTTCCTGTAGAGCTGGTCTTGTTGTGGCGAATTTCCTCAATGTTTGTATATCCGTAAATGATTTGATTTCTCCGCAATTTTTAAGCTTAGCTTAGCAGGGTACAGAATTCTGGGCTGGAAATTGTTCTGTTTAAGTAGATTAAAGGTAGATGACCATTATCTTCTTGCTTGGAAAGTTTCATTAGAGAAGTCTGCGGTCACTCTGATGGATTTGCTCCTGTAGGTCAACTAGCGCTTACTCCTGGCAGCTTGCAGAATCTTTTCTTTTGTCTCGACTATGGACAGGTTCATCACAATGTGTCTTGGAGAAGCTCGGTTAGAGTTGAGGCGACCTGGGGTCCAATAGCCCTCTGAAAGCAGTGTGTCAGAATCTTTGGTGATATTTGGGAAATTTTCTTTTATAATATTCTCTAATATGGCTTCCATTCCTCTGGGGCATTCTTCTTCCCCTTCTGGGATTCCTATAACTCGTATGTTGGAATGCTTCATAAAGTACCGTAATAGTCTCTTCATAAAGTCCCGTAATAGTCTCTCTCTTCTTTTCTGCCTCTTTTACTATCTAAGTTATGTCAAAAACTTTGTCTTCTACCTCTGAAATTCTTTCTTCTGCATGGTCTAACCTGTTGCTGATACTTTCCATTGCATCTTTAAGTTCCCTAATTGACTGTTTCAGTTCCTTCAGCTCTGCTATATCCTTTTTATATTCTTCATATCGTTCATCTCTGATTTGATTCTGTTTTTGGATTTCCTTTTGGTTATTTTCCACTTTATTAGCAGTTTCCTTCATTGTTTCCATCATTTCTTTCATTGTTTTCAACATGTGTATTCTAAATTCCCTTTCTGTCATTCCTAACATTTCCTCATACGTGGAATCCTCTGCAGTAGCTACCTCATGGTCCCTTGGCGGGGTTGTTCTGGACTGGTTCTTCATGTTGCCTGGAGTTTTCTGCTGATTCTTCCTCATGAGTGATTTCTTTTATCTGTTTCCTTGCCCTAATTTTCCTTTCACTTTTCTTGCTCTTTAAGTTCTCGTGCCTGTGGACTGTAGCCCACCAAGCACTTGTGAGGAAACCAGATGAATTCTTTCTGATGTTCAAGCCTGGGCACTGGTTTGGATTTTCAGTAACTGGGGACTCCTCTGCGCTCTTCCCTTTGCTTGTCTTGTCTTGGGGAATTAGTGGCGGGCCTATTTTGAAGATTTTTAAAAAATTGTTACAAGTAATTGAAAAGGTAACTTACCACTTTGTATTGCAATCTAAGTAGGAGACACAGCATTTGTAGAAAAGTTGGGATTTCAGGAATTATGAACCTACACATAATTTATTCTTTTCTGTAATGACAATGATAGTGGACAGAGGGATCAAGAGGGATAAGGTATATTTTCTAAATGGACAAACAATGAAATGCTGTTTTAGGATTCAAAAATTTGAAATCTGTTTAAATAAACAAGATTAATTGGTGATGCCTATGGCTCAATGGAGTAGGACGCCGGTCCCATATGCTGGAAGTGGCAGATTCAAATCTAGTGGCCAAAAAAACCCTGCATATAATAATAATAATAATAATAATAATAATAATAATGAGATTAATGAAGATGTAACTAAAATTAAACCTGTTTTCTATCACATACAGGAAGCATCTTGCAAAATACAGAAGAAAACATCAAATTTAAACTATGAAGTACTTTGGGTTATTTGCAGGAAAATCTCAATATAACTATGAAATATAAAATCTACCTTATAATACAGGATCACTGAATCATGTACAATTTATTAATGTTTTAACAATCATGTTAAATATTTCAAAATCACATTTTATATTTACCTTTCTCTTTTTTAGCTCTTATCTAGGCATTGTAAGAAATACACCTTTGCTTCTTTTATTTCTATTTGTGAGTCATTTTTATAACTATTAAAAATTATACTCATTTCAAAGAGATGTAAGAAAGTGAATTTAATAAATATGATAATTGGCAGTATCACTGCCTGAAGTACTTGAGTGGATGACTAATATTCTTCACAATTACCCCCCCTCTTTTAAAAATATTTTTCATCTCTTGTGCTCATGCCTATTATCCCAGCAATTTGGGAACATGCGGTGAGAGAATCACTTCAGGCCAGGAGTTTCAGACCACCTGGGCAACATAGCGAGACCCTCCCACCCCCCAACCCAACTCTACAAAAATTAAAATAAAAATATCTGGACACAATGTCATGGGCCTATAGTCCTAGCTACTTAAGTGGAAGGATGCTTTAAACCCATGGAGTCTGAGGCTGCAGTAAGCTATGTTCCTGCCCCTATACTTCAGCCTGTATGATGGAATAAGACCTTGCTTTTAAAAAAAAAATGAATACATTCAAAAAATTATTAAAATGAAATGCTTTTATCAAGAAGTGGCAATTAATTAAAAAGAGAATATTGTAAATATTTTGTTGTTTTGTTTGACATTTCCAAAATATTATGACATTATCATTCATATATTAATGTCTTATGACTCTAGTAAGATTCAAATGTACATCTTATATACATAGCATTTGTATGTAAGCGATTGTCTTATATACATAGCATTTTTAACTTTTAGCACTCAACATTTTAAGCAAAGCTGTCTTAACACTGTTTCCTTATAATGTTCTATAGATTGAAAAGAATGACTATATTAGTAAATATTGAAAAATAACATCTTTGCTACTTGGGAACTCTTGTGGTTTTGTGTAACATTTGGGGGGCTTATTTATGTTTTAAATATCTTAATAGTTATATTTAGTACTTTTCAGATAACTATACCTAATTGCTATTTCACATTTAAAATATTTCTTTATTTTTTAAAACATATAATACAGCAGATTACATGAACAGTATTTAGAGGAAAAAATTGGAGTTCAAATGAGATGAATTGCTTAGATATTACAATGAACTGGAAGTCATGAGATGCTATTACATGAATTTCAGGTTCAGTCTTTGAGAAGGTTTTCACTAGAGGGCTTCCGCCTCTCCCGGAACTCCAGAGTCGAGATCCAGGTCAAATCAACTGACCTCCTCATCTTAGTTTCCTCTAGGCTATTTTATTTTCTGCACTGTTCTATTTAACCTCTAATGTATTTTTCAGAAACTATTTAACCTTCTTCAATAAATGCACAAGCCTTTAGGGATGTTAAGAGTTTGTTAGTATTTGTTTTTATTGATTGCAGTTTTCTTCCTAAAAACAGAAAAGAAAAAAAAATTTGTGGAAGCATTCTTTATACAGTATATTAAGTAGCCAGTAAAGGTTAATTTTTACTGTTTTCCTTACTAATCAAATCATTTTAAACTATACTGCTAATGACCATTGTTGATGAACATTGAAGCCAATTTGTCAACTATGGAGAAGAAACCAGAACTTCAGACTGGAGTAATACTGAAGAAAAAGAGTGGAGAGCATATTAGAATTTATAGAATTTATAGTCTTTAAATAGAAGAGATGGGACGAATAAGATGAAATCACAGAGTAAGTTGCTAAATTGAAGAAATAAATGAATAGCTTTTCTTTGACATACCAATTCCACAAATGCTACTATCATCAATCTATCATACTGCCAGAAGAAGAAAGTATTCTTATAATTTTCAAATTAATCTTTATAGTGTTTAATAGTCTATCTGTTTGAAGGCAGTTTAAAGAGACATAGTGCTGGGTCTAAACTATATATTCCATTTAAATTTCAGTATTCTATCAGGAAAGAAAACAAAATACCATCTTCTATTTCCTACTAAATAGTCAAATGAAGATTGGAATGCATTCTAAAAGAAAGATTTTGTGAAAGAAAACTTATATGTGTAAAGAAATTATCACACAAAAATGTAAATTTTCCCTTTGTTATACAATTCACAGAACTATTGAAATTCCTGATGAAATTTAACATTCATACTGTGATCAACTACAAGATCTTCAATGTATCATTGTTGATTAGTGTTCTGACAGATAGCAAGCTTTAAATAAACATGATCTACATAAGTTTATTTTATAAGTATTGCCACCATAGGAGCAAAAATACTGACTTAAAATAATAAAATAATTTAGTTTGGGTGGCTTTTGCTTACATTTTAGTTCTTTGAAAGAAGATAAAATAGATTTTAAAAACCAACTATATTAGAAAATTACTATTTAATATTAAAATTATTAACTATAATTAAAATTAATGTATTAGGTTATAAAAATCCTTTGATATATAGCTAATCTATCTGCAATTTATGAGATATTGATATGATTTGAAATTTAATTAATTTCATGTCATATAAATAAGTTTTTCTATTAGAATTAACGTTGGAAACCAATATAGTTTTTAAATAACATAATACATTACAAATACATGTTTTAGAAAATTGATATTTTCTAAATAGTAAGATTTTCTCATTATTAAAATTAATTTTGATGAAATAAATCTATAATTATATAAATTAGAAAATAAGCGATAAGTAGCTGGTCCTGGATCAAATAACTGAATGCATTAGAAGTCCGTTGAATTGTGCCTTCCTTACAGAAAATACACAATGACTGCCTGTTGTGTGCAACTACTTTTTTGGCTTTGTAAAGCCAGCAAATTTAAATTTTTAAGAGGAACAACTTTATTTTAAGATTTATTTTGAAAAGTAAGTAATGTGAAATTTTAAGTATTACATAAAGTTGAATGCAGTTTGAATAATATGCTATTACTGGCAGTTTAAAGTGGGCATAAACTATAGCTTTAAATGAAGAATATGCTCTGGGTCTGGAGTGGTGGCTCGTGCCTGTAATCCTAGCATGCTGGGAGGCCGAGGCAGGTGGATCGCTTGTGCTCACGAGTTCAAGACCAGTTTGAGCAAAAGTGAGACCCCATCTCTACTAAAAATAGAAAAACTGAGGCACAAGGATCGCTTGAGCCCAAGAGATGGCTGATGTGAGCTATGACACCATGGCATTCTACCCAGGGTGACAGCTTGAGACTATCTCAAAAAAAAAAAAAGAATATGCTCTGTGAAATGAGAGTATTTTCCAGAATAGTTTTAAACGATAAAGTATAGATATTTGTTGCAACTCTTATACATATGTTTCTAGGGTGAATAAATTCTGCTGTAAAACATTTGTAAAATGTAAAATAATTTTTCTTTCCTCCTCCTCCTCCTCCTCCTCCTCCTTCTTATTCTCCTTCCCCTTCTTCTCCCTCTTTTTCTGCTCAAAGTCTGTGTGAATAAAGGAGTGGTGATTAGAAAGGCACAAGGTGATGGAATGAGGTCCCTTAGATGTTGGTTACATTCTACTCGTCCTGGTGGTGGTTGCATAGTTACATGATCTTTATAAAAATTCATCAAACTGTATGTATACAAATTTTTATACTCATCTGTATATACCTTAAAAATTTGTCAAAATAATGACTGAATTCTTATAAAACATTATTTTATATTTTTCTTTCTCATAATTATTTTCTCTTAGTTTCTTAGACCTTTTATTTATTTTTTAGAACAATTTTGGGGTTGCAGAAAAATTGAGGGGAAGATACAAAGATTTCACATATACTCTCTCTCCCACACATTCATAGCCTCCCCACTATCAACATCCGCCACCAGGGTGGTACATTCATGATAATTGATGAAGCTACATGGATACATTACTATCATAGTCCACTGTTTACATGAGGGTTCACTCTTGGGGTTATACAACCTATCCTATGAGTTTGGACAAATGTGTTAATAACTCCTATGAGTTTGGACAAATGTGTAATAACACATATCCATCATTATTGTAATGGAAAGTATTTTCACACCCCCCAATTCTCTGTGCTCCACCTATTCCTCCTTCCCCTTTCTGAAGCCCACTCCCGCTGAGAAACCTTGCACTTGTTACTGTCTTCACGGCTTTGCCCTTTCAGAATGTTACACACTTGGAATCGTATAGTATGTAGTCTTATCAGATTGGCTTCTTCACTTAACAATATGCATTTAAGTTTCCCTCACGTCTTTTCATGGTTTGATAATTAATTTAATTTTAGTGCTGAATAATATTCCACTGCCTAAAGGTGTCATATCCATTCACCTACATTTTGGTTGCTTCTAAGTTTTGGCAACTATGAGTAAAGGTGCTATAAAAATGCATATGCAAGGTTTTATATTCACATAAGTTCTCAATTCTTTGAGTAAATACCAAGGGGTATGATTGTTGAATTTTGTGATAATAATAGGTTTAGATTTTGCAAGCAACCAACCACCAAATTGTCTTTCAAATTGAGTATATCATTTTTCTTTTTTTTTTTTTTTCTTTTTGGCAACAGCTTCATTAAGATGTAATTCATATGCCACACGATTCACTATTTTAAATATACAATTCAATGGTTTTCAGTTTACTCGTGGAGTTGTGCAGCCATCATCACAATTAATTTTATAACATTTCTGTCCCCCCATAAAAAGACTTGGTACCCTTAGTTGTCTCCCCAAACTTCTCCTCCCTGCCCCTAAGCAACCATTTCTCTCTGTATAAATCTGTCTATTCTGCATATTTAATATAAATAAAAAGGTAAAATATGTGGTCTCTTGGGTATGGCTCCCTTCACGTGGTATATTTTCAAGATGTATCCATGTTGCTGCAGGTATCAGTACTTTATTCCTTTTCGTTGCTGAATGATATCACATTGTGTGAATATACCACTGAAGTTGGGCCGGGTAGTGAGTATACCATTTTTAATTCCTATCAGCAAGAAAGTCCCTGTTGCTTTATGCTTTTGACAGCATTTAGCATTATTGCTGTTTGGGATTTTGGACATAGGTATATGGTGGTATTTAATTGTCTTAATTTTTCATTTTCCTGATGACATATGATGTTGGGCCTCTTTTCACATGCCTACTTGCCGTCTATACAGGGTGTTTATAATGTCCTAGTGGACACCCTGAATATCTTTTTTCCTTAAATGTCTGTTAAAGTCTCTGGCCCATTTTATACTATGTTGTTTGTTTTCTTATTGTTTAGTTCAGGTGTTCTTTGTATGTTTTGAGTTGTAGTCAATCTGTCTTTTACAAAAATGTTCTCATGGTGGGTGGCTTATTTTTCAAATCTCTTGACACCGACTTTCACAGAGGAGAACCTTTAATTTTAATAAAGCCTAGTCTGTCCATTATTTTTTCATACATCTGCCTTTGATTATGTATCTAAAAGGTCATCACCATGTCCATTATTATCTAGTTTCTCTACTATATTATCTTCTAGGAAGTTTATAGTTTTACATTAAACATTTATATCCGTGATCCATTTTGAGTGAATTTTTCTGAATGATGTAATTTCTGTGTCTTCAGTGTTCTTTTTCATTCTTTCTTTTTTTATTAACATAGCAGTGTCCAATTTTTCCAGAATTATTTGTTGAAAAAGTAATCTTTCCCCTCTTATATTGTTTGGCTCCTTTGTCAAAGTCAGTTGACTATATTATTTTGTCTATTTCAAAACTCCATTAATCTGTTTGCTTACTCTTTCTGCCCTGATTTATGTAGTTTCTTGGTAATTCTTGACACTGGGTAGTGTCAGTACAGCTTTATTCTTCCCCCTCAATAGTATGTTGATAATTCTAGTCTTTAGAATCTGTTTGTATCTGTTTAATATCTATAAAATAACTTGCTGGGATTTTGATTATGTTTTTCTTGAATGAGTAGATTAAGTGGGAAGAATTGACATTTAAAAAAGGGGCCTTCTTATCTGTGAACATAGAATAACTTTTCATATGATTATTTTGGGTTTTATTTCCTTCCTTAGAATATTGGAGTTTTTCTTCATCAGAATTTTGCAGTTTTCCTTATGTGATTGACTTTCTTGTATTAACCTGTATTATGTACAATTCCTAGAATCACTTCTTAGTTCTTGTAGGGTATTTTCTATTTTCTTGTATTTTCCATATAGATGATCACATCATCTGGTAACAAATACAGCATTATTTTTTCCTTTCTTGACCAAGTATGTCAGTTAAGAACTCTGGTATTATTTTACAAATGAGTGATGAGAGGAAATCCTTGCCTCGCTCCTGGTCTTGGTGGGAATGCTTCCAGTTTCTCACCATTAGGCATGATATTAGTTTCTGCCTTTTTGTAGATATTTCTTATCAATTTGAGGAGCTTCTCCTCTTTTCCTATTTACACTGAAAGTTTTATCATGAATTGATGCTATATTTAGTCAAATGGTTTGTCTATATTTATTGATATAATAATTTTATTTTTTGTTTTTAGTCCATTGAATCATTAACTTTTAAAAATCTGTCTTAAATTGTGAATTTCAGGACACAACGAAACATTCTTATGCTAAAATCCAGGCCTAAAATCCAATTAAAAAGTGGGTTGTATAGATGAGTTTCTATTTCTTCACAAGGGGGGTAAAAGGTAAAAAGGTGTGAATCTCTAAGAATAAGAGAAAAGAAAGAAGAGACAAAGGAGTGAAATTTTGGAACAGAGCTGCGAACAGACAGAGCCACATTAACTCAAAATATGACTCAGTAGCTCAATCAGGAGAGGCAAAATCAGTATCATCTAAAATTTGGAATAGCCCCTAAGCTTGGAAATTATGAACACCAAGAATGTTGAAATTGAAGAGAACATAATGTTAAAAAAAAAAAAAGATAATTGGCTAAAAGTCTATTTAAGAAGCAGCAGCTCATTTCACCTCTATGTCTTCCTTTTTCTGTTCATCTGCAAGGTAAAAATTTCTTCTCAGTCAGTAGAAAACTAAATTTTCTCTGTAAGGGAGGAGAAAAATACATATACACAAACTTGTACACACATGTGTATGTATATACACAAACATGAATAACTGTGTGTGTGTATGTATATGTATGTACACTCTCAGATACATGTATGCTGAAGCACTGATTGTTGGCTTTATTCAATTGTACTCTGGTTAGCTGATTCTAGGAAAGTCCCAGGTCAATGCAAATGCAGTATCCTTTTGAACTTGATAGATTCCTCTGAAAATTACCCTCGCCATTATCTTCTACTCTTCGAGCTAGGGAGTAAAACACTAACTTCCAGGTGGAAGCTTAATAAGGGAAAAACACTGCAGCTATAATAATAAACCAGGAGGTTTATTATTTAGCTATCAGTATATAAAATGTGTTATATATATGTGTGTGTGTGTGTGTGTGTGTGTATTCACAAACACAGTGCACTCATCCAATGCATATACACACATACCTATTTGGAGTGTCTGAGGATAAATTGGTGATAAATAAATAGAAAACTAAACAAATGTGACAAAATAATTTTTTTTGCCAATTTTGTAAAGAAAAGAATATTTATAAATACTACATGTCAATATATTGGGAGAGGATAAAATCCTAGATCTCATAATTTTTTCATTTTTCCATATTTTCATATTGGGAAGTCACTAGGTAATGCTCTTCCTCAAAAAGTTAAAAGAAGTGATATAATTAATGTTTAAATATATAGAGACAAATACAGGAATAACTTAATGTTAGTGGAAATTATCACTTCTAAGAGTAGGCACCAAAGGACTTCCACTTTCTAGTAGCAAAGTTTGTGGATTATTTTTACTCTTAATCTATAAATTTTAAATTTTATGAATTAGTAACTTAATATCAATTAAACAAAGTAGGAACCATGGGATTTCTCAAATCAGTTCTCATATTTATCAGAATAGGCAGATTATGTCCTAAACATTATACTTTGTCCATTTTTTTGTTAACAATGTAATGGCAAAATCAAGATAAAGTAGAAACATTTGCACTATAGAAAAAGTGCTCTTTTCTTACAGTATGTAAGGAAAACACTCAGCAATGTGCTTTCAGATCTATGTACAATTAGTGGATCTTTCCCATCATTAATATCGAATGTCAGTTATCCAATTTTCCTACATAATATAGTATAAATGTGTGAGCTTGCACCTTAAAAATAACATTCAGAAAGATAAACCTATTTAATTTAGGGAATGATACTTTATAGAATTTGTAAAATGAAAATTTATGGCTCAAGTTGGCTTCTTAATATTGATTTCCATAGACTTTATGATTTCTAGTTAATTCAGCCAAATGAATGCAAAACAACATATTGTAAATACTAAAAACAAACAAGTGTTTGTATCTCATTGCATATACTTGTATACACAGACAATGTGTATTCTACCTTTAGAGTTTTATCTTCATCTGCTGTGTGAAGCCTGGTCTTGCCAAGGTGGTAAATAGGAAAATGTAATCTCTACACTCCTGCAAAGGTAAGTCCTTCTGGGATTGCTCAATCTATTCTTGAAATATCACTTTTGTTTGGCTTTTTCAATTGAGAACTGGCAGAGCAGGTACCTGTAGACTTACCTGGATTAAGTGAAAATAAACATTGAATTAAATATCGTTTCAGTTATAGATGCTTACCTGAATATCCTACCTCCTAATACAGAGAACTCGACAAGGTCAATTATGATTTTATATCTTGATGGTACTCTTCATGGCCATTTCAAGAAAGTACAATTTTGTTTAAATTCAGCTTCTATCAGCAAAGAGAAATTTTCTGGTTAAAAGGTCGGGGGTGGGGAGAAGAAAGAAGTAAAGAAAAAAAGGTAAAAAAAAGAATGGAGGGAAGAAGAAAAGCTTCAAAACTGGAGCTTCCTGTATTTTCATCACATTTTTTGACAAAAGTCCATTTCTTTGCTTAGAATTAAACAAACAATGTATGATTTACATAGGAAAGTCTAGGGTGAGAGATGAAGGCTAAGAATAAGACTTTATTAAAAGAATCCACCATAAAGAATCTAAGCAATTATTCAAGCAATAGTTTTATTTGTATTGCTACTAAGAGCAAATTGTGTCAGTCATTAAAAAAATGTTTTTTGTTTTTTTTTTTTTGGAGACAGAATCTCACTTTGTCGCCCTCAGTAGAGTGCTGTCATATCATAGCTCACAGTGACCTCCAGCTCTAGGGTTTAGGCAATTTTTTTGCCTCAGCCTCCCGAGTAGCTGGGACTACAGGCGCCCACCACAACGCCCAGCTATTTTTTGTTGCAGCTTGGGTGGGGCCGTGTTCGAACCCACCACCCTCGGTATATGAGGCTGGCGCCCTACTCACTGAGCCAAAGGTGCTGCCCCAGTCTGTTAAAATGTTTGAATGAAATGGTTATAAGCAGCAGTATGGGTTTCTCTATGTAAAAATAAAACTGGATAGAAGAAGGACAGTTTTATTCATAATTTGGGAAAATAATTGTTTCTCTTTTTTCAGATTCTTTCATTTTTTGTTAATGTTTTGGTCTTTATAAAAAGCCAGTATAGCATTCAGAAGTGACAACAGACTTCCCTGGCTGGCATTACTAATCTCCTGAATGAAGTGTGTTTATTTTAGATCTAAGGATTAATTATTGCATTCTGTACTACTTATATAATAGAAGTCCATTTCATAGAAAATCATCTCTCTGATAAACGAATAAACAGCTGTCATTTTATCCTTGGGAAAGGTTTCTGTATATAATCCTGTTACTTTGGGGAACATTTACATTTATTGCTAAGAATAATATTCCATTTCTTTCAAACAAACCATGACACTCAAATGTCACAACCTGCCAGTGAATGAAGAGAGTGTAGCTGTTATGCGTATTTGTGAAGCTAATAAGAAGTGATAGTACCTTTTCTTGAGTTACAAATATTAATACATCCACCAATTATAGCTCATAAAGCAGAAAAAAATTATACTTCTGTACCTTGAGACCACAGTTTTTTGTTAATGCCAAGGTTCATTCAGGATTAACTAAAATATGTTTTTATCTAATAAATTCTACAGGCCAATTCTCCAACAGTGTTAAGCCTCCTTCTCATTATATATGCTCAATTCTCAGAGGCACTTACAGGAGTAAATACGTCTAAATCCTTCAGGAAATAGATTGCAATTTTTTTTAGAACAAGTCATGTTAATGTTGGTGATGTTTAAACTATCATAACTGGAAATTCAAAATATATTTTTAGAATTTAAAGGAATCAGATTATTTCTGTTTATATTTCTCTACTTATATGGTCTCAATCTCTCTTATATATTTACTGGTTTAACCAAATCTTAAAAAGTGCCTGTTACCTTGAATGAACACACTGCTAACGTACACAACTTTTCTGTATCTGACAGATGTCTAAAAGTAGAATTGTTATGGTTGAATGTCTTTTGATTTGAAGTAAGTAAACCTGCCGTACAAAATTTAAACAAAAAAATATAAGTTAATTAATCTACAAGGAAATGTTACAGCCCCCAGGGTTAGACAAGAGTGAGACTAAGTCATCAGACACAGCAATCGGGGATTTTCATGCATTTTGTGCTTCTCTCTGTAAATCAACTTCACTTTTCTTTCTTTTTGTTGTCTTATTTTCTGACTAACTTGTCTTTTGAGGCATAATATAAACTTCCCAAGTTTTCAGAGCTTGTATGTTAAAGCTCTAAGTTTCCATTCACAAAATAAAATAAAAACAAAATCATATATATTCCATGAATATCTATGTATAAATGTATACATTTATATAGACTATATATAGAGGTAATTATAGACATACATATATATTTCTCTCTCTATATATAGAGAGAGTATATAGTATATACATGTATACTATATATATATATAGTCTATGAATCTTCTCATATTTCCAGGACAAAAATTCTAATTGGCTCAAATTGGTCAGCTGTCTACTATTACCAAGTTACCTGTAATGACAAGTCAAAGACCTGCTCTCCTGGGGTAGGAGTGGGGAGAGCTAGGCAGATAGTCTAGTAGATATGTAGTATTGTTTTGTTTTCCATGGTGTTGGTATTTTACAACTGTATAATCGTAGTTTTACAATTATTTTTATAAGTGATCAATTAGTGTATCTAAATTAGGTACAAGATGTTTTGACAATGCTGGCTCCTGTTGTTAAAGTCTGCCATTTCTCAAAGGTTCATTATAACTAGAAGAATGTTTAGAGATAGGAAATAATTTCCACTTTTATTTAGGGAATTCTTCTGAAGGAAGACAGGTGATATTTAAGTTTTATGAATGTTGGAATAAACACAGGGGTTGAATATGCACTTAAGAAGGGAAGAAAGAGATACACGCTCCATCTCATCTCAAATTCTAATCATAGCCATATGTAGTAAAAGATGCAAAAGGGTCCACACTGAAGCAACATAGATATTGGGTACAGAATCTGTAGTAGAATCATTTGAGTATGTATGACTTTGTGAATTTTATGTATACATGTCTAGATAAGCTATATGTTATCGGTTTCAAAAAATTAATTTTTTCCATTTTCTCTGATTTTACTCATTTTTCTTATATTCTCTTGATTCATAAAATTCATAACCATACTTATCACAGTATTATTCTAGTTTTAGATGTAACAAAATCTAACTAGATTTGGAGTCTGTAATGCTAGAATAGTCATCAATTTCATTTCCTAGAGACACTGAGAGATTACCTTTATCTTTCTTATAACTGTATTGGAGTTATATAAATGGCTTCTGGCTAAATATAATGTAGTCAGAAATAATGTGAATTAATCCAAACCTGAACATAAAACAATTTTCAGGATCATTCATATTTGCATTTTTCACACCAACTTGATGAATGCGGAAGATCTAAAAGATAATTCTTAGGCATTCTAGGAGAGAGTGGAGCAGCGTGTAACAAGAGGATTTATCTTTAATTGCCACTGAAGAGATCTGTCCAGTGGAGTCATCCAACCATCAACTACATGCACCTTGAGGGAGACACAGTAATTTATTGCATTCTGATTCTACAATTTTAAATAGTTTACACACAAGCTAGTACTTATGGTTTTGACTCAAATTTGTATAACTGATAACCTAAGAAAGCAGCCAATGTTTTAGGAAGGTTGATGCTCACCTCTCCTTGTAATTTCAAGTTTGTTAGTGAGTCACTTCCTAAAATGAAATGTAAAATACATTATACCTTCAAATTTTAAGTCATTCTTAAATACAATTTTATATTAAAATACGTTTATCATTGTAGAATAAATACTGTGTGAAAGCAAGAAATATTTTGAAGGCAAGATGTATTTTGTCAGGGGAAGATACTTTTTAAAATATATGCTTCTATCTGTGGTCCCACCATAGACTAGCTGTTGGGCCTAAGGCAAGTAATTTTAAATATCTGGGTTTCCTCAATTTCCTTATATATGACATGAAAGAGTTAGAGTAGACCCCAAGGTCCTAGCCAATTCTAAGATTTAACTATCTAGAAATATCCAGTACTTGGACAAAATGGGAAGTTGAAGAAACAATGGAAAGAAGGATACAATGAATATGGATTAAAGAAAATAAGTGTTGAATTAGATATGTGGCACAGATTATAGACAGAGAACAAAACTGCACAATGACACCATTTAGTATAGTTGTATAAATTCTATGTACAGGAATATTCATGTACAAAGTGTTATGTTTAGGAGTTTAGGTTGTGAAATCTAAATCAAATTTATCTCAAAGGCTGGATCTGCTATGTGTACTGGATGCAGATCTTAATCTTTCTGCACTTCACTTTCCTAATCCATAAATGAAGATAAGATCAATAGCTTTTTCTTAGCTAAATTAATGTGAGGATGTGAGAATTGAATGGATAATAAAAAGCACAAGGACTAGCATGAAATGCATGAGGTAATTCCAAAGATAGAATTTATTTATGAAAGTATTTATTATTTAAATTCAAAAGTTAAATTGTTTCCATATTTCTGTTTCACTTATCAACTTCCTTTAAGCTAATGTATGAACTTGTCAAATCATTTCATGTCTCTGTGTCTCAATTTCCTAATCTAAAATAACTTGAATTATTTCCAAACACTAAAATTATGCTACGTCAATTTCCTCCGTACTGGTAAAAGCATCTAGAATTGGCAAAACATGCAAATTAGAGAAACACTCAAAAATTACTGCAATATTTTCTTTTTATTGATGTTGCAAGCACTTAAGGAAAACAGCATACACAGTAATATTAAAAATAATCAAAGTTTGTCTTAATTTTCAAAAATATTCTAAAAGATTTGAAGACTTATTCAAAGAAAGATGTAAACAGTAATTGGCTTGAATAGTAAGTACAACAAAGATATGTTGTGAGTATTAAAAATAAATTGACATTTCACAAATTTGCCAACCTTTATTTTATTAACAAAAAAGCACTGATATACAAAAAACACATTTGAATGACTTTAAATAAAGCCCATAACATTAAAATTTAATGCAATTTATGTATTAGCTACTTTGGTAGCTAATTTTATTTTCATGTACATAAAACAAAAAATGGAGTTACCTCTAAGTTATAGTTAGGATAATACAAATAATTAAAGGAAAATGATGGTTTCATATAAGTCTCCCACTCTTTAATAGCCATTTTAATTAAATCACCATTTCTTCCTTAACTTTACTGTTTGTGGGTTCATACTGTTAAAGGAGACCATGAGTAACTGCTGTATTACTTTGTTTTTAAGGAAAATAGCGAAGATCCAAAGTTTAATCTTTAAATCAATGTTCTAAAATGTGTTTCTGAGGATTACAAGAATCATATGAGTTTGATTACAGATTTCTCACATGCCATTCTCCTAAATGGCATGATACTGGAGAAAAGCATTAATGATTATATACACAATAAATATAATAAAATGCTGATAGAATTCTGGGAAGCAGCAACATATTTGGGGAAAAGGATTTGGATAATTACTGTTATGTCCTTGGGATTAATAAATACAAAACTTCATGTCAATTTATCAAAAAAGGAAAAAGAGTATAAAATTTAGTTCAAAGTGATAGTCTCAGATCTTAGGTAGGAAAATTTCCAGTTTGTTACTTATTTATAACTATAACTGAGATTTTTACATTTATGTCCTATATTTTATTTCCTAATTAGTCTTCATATATTCAAGAAGGTGTAAAACATGTAAGAATGGAGATGTCAACGTTCACACCAGTGAACCTGGATATGCTTGTACAAAACTAGTCTATATAATTTGTCTAAATCTAGTCTACATAATAACAAACTGTGAAGATTTTTATTTCCTGTAAAATGTTCAAGTATGCAATCTGATTGTTTTGTTATCAGAAATAAAGGATTATATCATTAATCAATGATCAATGATTATAGAATACAAGTTAACAAAAATAAAGTGAAATATAAGTCAAGTAGCATAAATCTTGAAATTAAAAAATAAGTTGAATCTGCTCATTTTACATAGTCTCATTACGTGTCTATAGGAGAAACAGGGTCCTGTGTATTTGATCTTCTTAGGGAAAATCTTTAGTATAGGGTTATACAAGAATATGAAGTGGCACATCAGTTTAGAAAAATGTTTCTAATGTATTCTAAATTATTTAAATAATTCAGGAAAGACGAGTGTCACCTCGGAACAACTGGAATGACAACCAATTGTTTAACACCTCTCCTTTGAACTCACTCTGAATTTTATACAGTGATTTTGTATTTTTAATAAAAAGCAAAGTGTAGGGCAGCGCCTGTGGCTCAGTGAGCAGGGCGCCGGCCCCATATACCGAGGGTGGTGGGTTCAAGCACAGCCCCAGCCAAACTGCAACAACAACAAAAATAGCCAGGCGTTGTGGCGGGTGCCTGTAGTCCCAGCTACTCGGGAGGCTGAGGCAGGAGAATCACCTAAGCCCAGGAGTTGGAGGTTGCAGTGAGCTGTGTGACGCCACAGCACTATACCCAGGGCAATAAAGTGAAACTCTGTCTCTACAAAAAAAAAAAAAAAAAAAAAGCAAAGTGTAGTTATATGCCTCCTTATAATCTCTGTAACTTACTAGTATCTTATGCTACTTTCATAATTTTGTCAGGACAAGAAGACCTAAAAAAAGTATGACATTTTAGAAATGGATACATTGTAATGCTCTCACTGATGGAATTGGGGATGTCTTCCAGTACATGCTTTCATTCAGTTATCATGTGTATGGTATGAAGTCCCATGAAGAAGTAATCTGTTTTTAATACTTGTCAGTCTTCTCTTTTCAATATTGTAATAAACCTTTAACATATGTTTAATCTGATAATATACCTTATATTATATATTTCAGGAATAAAGGGTTTGTTTTCTCCTGTGCACAAAATGATCCATCCACTCCACAATGTGTTCCTTCTTATGACTCCTAACATCATGGTAGGATACTGCTGTCTATCCTACTGTGATTTCCTCATCCTCTTGTTTGGTGGTGTGTGACTCTCTCTATCCTATTTTACAGATGCAAATATCCTTTAGGTGACTCATTATTGTACTCTGAGCTCTCTGTGTTATAAGTAGGAGACGTGAAAAGTCTTCACATGGCAGTGCCAAGAATGAAAAAAAAATTGTCCTCACTTATCTATTGTAGTTCTTTATCTATTGTTTTCCTCTGTCCTCAAAGTTGATCATTTCCTGGAGAAGATTACCTACAAAATGCCATGTTGAAACATCTGTTACCTGCCAGAGGGCAATCTCATTATTGACTCAGAGACATTGTCCTAGCTTTAGAATGTTCAGTCTTTCCTCTTCACAGGCCCTTTCACACAGGCAGGGGAACCTTGACATCTCCCACAATACATTTCTCAAACTCAGAGTCCCTCAAGCCAAAAAATCAAAGGGGAGAAAGTTGAGAAAGATGAAGTGTTTGCAGGATAACCAGGATTCGACTTTGGCTTGGGTGGTCCCAATCCAGCATGAATAGGCTTCATATGAACGTGCTAAGCTCCCTGTGAAATACTTTAGGCATGATAAAGTAGAAGAGATACGCTTTGCACTTTTTTGGATTGTTCAATAGTTGATCCTTTATTCAGAAACACAGAGATTCACTCACTGCATACATGTCTTTATAGTTTAGAGCACTGGAAATTTGGATCTAGCAATGAACAAAACTGGCATGAACTCTGCCTTATGAAATTTCCCTTTTTTTAAGGCCAGAGAAAAATAATCAAATAAAAAATGTAAGCTAATAATACTATGTATTAAGTAAAATTAAAGAAGGAAGGGGAATAGGGAATGTTGAGAGAGATGCATGTACCAATGAATATGGAACACCTCAGAGAGAATGTGATGATTGAGAACAGAGGGCAAGTATTGAGGAAGTATATGACTAAGATGTGTGGAGCCAATGAATGACTGAGGAGTATGGCCGGCAGAAGACTTTTTATCATGCTAGAGGCAAAGGAAGAAAGCCTGTCTGTCCAGATAAGAGCATGAGAATGTAATTTCAGCAGTGGAGGAATGGTATTTGACATGCTTTGGCTTTTATTGTGTGTGAAATAGAGAGCTCTGGAGGTTTTTCAGCAGAACACTAACATGATCTGATTGGAAGTTTAACAGAATCAGGCTGACCGCAGAGTTCTAAAGAAATCAAAGAGATGTAACAGTGGTAAGAAAAGAGAACAGTTAGGAACTACTCTAATAACCAAAGAATAAAGAAGCCACAACAATAATTACAGGATATCCCAACAACCAAGAGGCTACTGTGATAACCAGGGGCAACTGTGATAAGTGGGAGTCTACTGAGCTGATGAGGCTGGTGGTTAACAGTGCTTAGACAGGGTGTTACACTGAACCAGTCGAGAAATGTTCAGGTTTTGGATTTATTTTGCAAACAAGTGCCGTAGAACTTCCAGAGGGAGTCGCTGCTGAGGTGGAAAAGACTGTTGGTGAATGTTTCCTCTCACACATGAAATATGAGAGAAAAAGACAAAAGAATGACACCAGGTTTTGTTTCTTTTGCTAAAAAGTAAGAAGACCAAGTTGCGGTGGAGGTGGAGAAGACTGGGTTAAGAATGTTTAGTGAAGTTGGATCAGAATTTCACTGCAGGACCTGGAATGTGTTTAAAGAGGTATTCTCCAAAGTGTGTTACGAAGGTATTACTTCAGAAAATGTTAAATCCTTCCTTCCTTCTCTCTCTCTCTTCTCTCTCTCTCTTCCCTCTCTGTCTCTCTCTCTCCCTCTTCCTCCCTCCTTTTCTTAGGGTCTTACTGTGTGTCTCAGGCTGGAATGCAGGGGCAAAATCATAGGTAACATCAATCACTTAGGTGTGGATAATCTTCCTACCTCAGCCTCCAGAGTAGCTTGGACTACAGGCTTATGCTACCATGACTAGTTAATTTTTTTTAATACTCCATAGAGATAACAGTCTCACTATGTTGCCAGACTGGTCCTGAACACCTGGCCTCAAATAATCTTCCAGCCTTATCCTCCCACATTGCTGGGATTAAGGCATGAGCCACCATGTCTGGCCTAAATATTGATTTCTTAGAAATAGGTTTCTCTTTATCTCTTAAAAGTATATAAGGATTTTAAAGTCTTATTGCCAAAAATGATTCACCTTTACTTCAACCATTCACAAATTTATCAGAAGATATAAGTGGTTTGAATTTTTGTTGCTTTGTTTTAGCATTCATAATTACTATAAATATCTTATAGAAGTGGAATTCTGTAGGGAAAAGTTCAAAAAAATTTCACTGACCAGTTATTAAGGATTAGGAAATAAACTGGAGTTTCTTAAAAATATCTTTGCACTGTAACTAAATTTCACCAAGATTTTTTTTAGAATAATACTAAACACATTTTCAAAATATTATGAGCATTTGATAGATTATACTAAGAAACATGCATCATCTATATTTTTAAAGATTTTAATCCTTAAAAAGCATTGCAAAATAATAATCAGTATGGCAACTTTCTAATGATGATAATTTGTGTAGTTAGTAGTTAATGTTTACATCTTCCTCCACCCAGAGAAGGAAAAGATAATGCATTTTTTTTTAAGTTTATTCTCTGCAAGAATCCAAGTATCACGCATTGTGGAATTTATCCTTATGTTGAGCAAAATAGTTGGCTTTTAAAGTCCCAGTACCCTATTTCACACTGTTTAGATAATAGCAATTTTTAAATATTTAAGATGAGTACCAGTAGCAAAAACACATGTAAACATATGAATAGCAAAGTAGCTATTTCTCTAACTATGAAAATGTTCAGATGGGCATTTGATAAATACTTCATTATAACCTTTTTATTTATTTATTTTTTTATTAAATCATAGCCATGTACATTAATGCAATCATGGGGCACCATACACTGGTTTTATATGCCATTGGACATATTTTCATCACACTGGTTAACATGTACTTCCTGACATTTTCTTAGTAAAGGAAGCAATTTAAAAACTTAAAAATGAATTTTTATTAGTTTTTATAATTATCATGTAACAGTCTTTACACTATATCTAAATTATAACAAGATATTTTGAGAAAAATATCAAACACATTTTCAAAATATTATGAGCATTTGATAGATTATCCTAAGAAGCATGCATCATCTGTATTTTTAAAGGTTAATCATGGCTTTTATATGCAATGTAGATATGCTCATTAAAATAAAATATTAATATTTCATTTTTCTCAGTTAAAAAGTTATCACATAATTATTTAAATTTATGAATTTAATTTAATATATATTTCTCTATATTATTTTATTATGGAGTTGTTTTACTCCTGCAGATTTAAGATTAACAACCTATGCATTAGAGTGGGAGTTGGTTGTCTTCAAGGATTCCTATATATGGCCCATTAAATGCAGTACACAAATATTTTGCAAGCATTTTCAAATATAAAGCATCAAGTTTGAAGAAAAATGTGCTTTCAACCATTTCTATCACTTTGTTTATGATAACAACAGCTTTTGGACTAAAGCAAATTCTGTTTTACTGAATGCTACTAAAGTTTATTTTCTGAGTGTCCAACTTTCGCTGATAATAAAAACAAAATTCATTCCTAAAAAGGATATTAAAAATAAAATGAAGTTAGGATATATTTCATATCATTATTTTAAAAGACATTTATAAATTCTCAAAAGTGGTTTCAAGTAGATTTGCTTCATGTCCCCCCACCCTTGGTTTAGATGCTTCACTTTATATAGCTGTTTATGTTTTTGTTTTTCTTTTACACACTTATGTATAGTATAAACAGTAGTAGCTTATATTAAATACAAGTTTTAAGCTTTTCTTTAATGCTTTAAGGCTAAAATATGAGAATTTACTTTTCTGTTCAATATCTTAGCATTTTCAAATAGTTTCAAATTGTCCCATGTAATAAAACCATATTTTCTTAAGTGATTCAACAAGTGGATAAGTAATTGATAGGGAAGATTGTAGAAAAAATATCATAATTTTTCAGTCTCTACCAGAATAGTTCATTTAGAACATAAATGTGCCCTTCATTTTAAAAATACAACAATGACAACAATATAAAAAACTCAACCATTATTAAGTCCCAGTCCTACTTTTGATCGTGACCATTTATCTACTTCCATTAAAGGCAATAAAAGTGATATATGGAGCTTCTGTCTCACCTACAATTTATCCTCAGTCCAAATCAAAGTACATCTCTTAGAGATTATTATCCTAAGGAGTTCAGGCTGTACAGAGTGATGATAGCACCATTGCTCCCCAGCCTGGGCAAAAGAAGAATAAGACTTTTTCCCTATAAAAAGAACAACCCCCCAAAAAAAATTTCATAAAAATGAAACATACCTTGGCAACAGTAAGGCAGTCTCCAGAATTAGTTTATTTAGAATGTAAATGGAACTAACAACAAATTGGTGTAATAGGACTTTCCAGTCCTCTCTCCTCCTTGCAGAAACATCAGTTTGAACAGTTATCCATGCCTGAATCTAACTTCGTAAGAGCTAAGGAAACCAAGTGCTAGATTATAGCACCTAGGTTTAGCCTAATAGCACCTCGGTTTAGCCTAGAAGCAGAAGACACATTGAAAACCATGGAAAGGCAATTTTATATTACCTGCATTACTATTCTTCCAACCTGAGGCAGCAGCACAGACCATAGACAAATATTATCTGCATGGCAGAAAGAGAAAGAAGTCAACCCTGAAACTTGCCTCAGAACCCAACACTGGGCCTGCCCAGTAAAACCCAGCATGGGTATGTCCCCCAAACCCAGCTTCTAGGCTACTAACTGCAGATTAAGTCTCTAGGCCTGCTCCTACAAGAGGCCAGACCCCAAATTCCACCACTCCAGGCTGCCAGTTTGACCAAAGGCTTTAGAATATCCCTCATGAGTACAGGCTCCAGGTCAACTCTCATGGGTTCAGAATTAGGCCCACCTCTGTGCACTCAATAAATAAATTCATCTGTTGGAATCCAGGCTGCAGGCTCAATCCTATGGATTTAGATTCTAAGCCTACTATCTGCCTACCCAGGCACTAATCTATCTAATCTACCCAAGCACTCAGCAAGCCTGACCATGGACAATGAAAGATAGCAGCCTGCTTAGAATTTTGTGGTAAATATTAGGCAAAGTCAGACTGCAAAGATTAGAATAACTCCCTACTCCTATCAATGTTCAGACACCAATGCATGGCCACAAGGATCAAAAACAGTCAAGAAAACATGATTCCACCAAAATAATAAAATAAATCACCAGTATTTGACCTTAAGGAAAACAAGACTTATGCTACACCTGACAAAGAATTCAAATTAATAGTTTTGAGGAAGTTCAGAAAGCTTCCAGAAAATACAGAGAAAGAAGAATTGAATAAAAAAAAAAAAATCAGGAAGCAATGGACAGCCAAATGAGAAATTTAACAGAAATTGAAATAAAAAAAAAAAAAAGAAATTCTGGAGACTGAAAGTACAATGAATGTGATAAAATTCAATGGAGAATATCATAATAGCCATCTTCATCAGAAAAAAATAATCTGTGACAGGTTATTTGGAAATATATAGGCAGAGAAGAGATGGGATAAGAGAATAACAAAAAGAATAAAGAAAAGTTTTGGGATTTGTGGAATAATATCAAAAAACTAATATTTGAGTCAAAGAAGTTTGAGAAAAGGGAGATAAAGAAAAGGGTAAAAACTTATTTAAAGAATTAATAGAACACTTTACAAATATGGGGAAATATATTATCCAGGTATAAGAATGCCCAAAGGTATCCAATTAGATTGAATCCGAACAAGACCACACTAAAATGATATGATCAAATGATATTATCAAAAATAAAAGAAATGGGGATTTTGAAACCAGCAAGAGAAAAGAAGCAACTAACACACTTGCACAACAGCAAGTGTCACAAAAGCTCATAGATTTTTCAGCAGAAATTCTATAGGCAAAGAGAAAGTGGAGTGAAAAGGACATTAATTTATAACATAACATGAAACTGTATAGAAATATAAAACTTAATGGTCAAAGAACTTTAACTATACTAACTAAAGTAATAAATACTACACTGACACTGTAATAATGTAATGTAAATCATTTATATGTGTAGTATACAAGTTAACAGACAAAACTATTAATACTATAATAGTTACAACAATGTATTAATGAATGTGATGTGACAAGATCTAAATAGTGACATCAATAATAAAAAAAGTATGGGAATAGATTAAAAGTGCAAACTTTTTGGATGTGATAATTATTAAATTGGTATGTGCTTAAAATGACCTATAATAATTGTTTCATGTAAATATCATTGTAAATATAAAACAAAATATTATAGTAAATACATGAAAAATAAGAAACAAAGCATGTTAGTAAAATAAATAACTTAGAAAGGAAGGCAGTAAGAGAGAAAGGAACAAAAAACTCTCTAAAACATACAGAAAATAATTACCAAATGGCAGTAGTTGTATATATATCATTATATACCATTGATGCAAATGGATTATATCCTTCATAATAAAACAAGAGCCAGGCATGTGCTCCCCATAAGAAACTGTCTTTATCTTTAAGGACACAAATAGATTGGAAATGAAAGGATGGAAAAAAATATTCCAAGCAAGTGGAAATCAAAAGAGAGCAAGGGTAACCATATTTATATCACATAAAATAATATTTAAATCAAAAATTAAAACAAGACAAAGTACTTTATTAAATATAATAATAGACATCAATTCATCAAGAGGATATAATATAATATACACAATACGTCTATCTCTATATAGACATACACACAAAGTTGGGATACAAATATATAAAGCAAATAGTAATAGATATAAAGGGAAAAATAGACAGTAATGCATTAATTGGAGGGGACTTAAATATTCCACTTTCAACAATGGACAGGTTATCCAAAGAAAAAATTAACAAGGGAACTTTTGACTTGAGCTATATTTTAAACTAAATGGAATTGATAGACATAGAAAACATTGCATCCAATAAAAGTACAATAAACATTCTTCTCAAGCACACATGGAACAATCTCCAGGACAGATAATATGTAGGCTGCAAAACAAGTCTAAACAAATTTAACATTTAAATGATTATCAAGTACCTTTCAGAACACAGTGGTATGAAACTTGAAATCAATAACTAAAATGGATTAAAGACTTCATCATAAGACCTAAAACTGTAAAAATACTAGAAGATTTCTCCCTCAATTTTTCTTAAAAATGAAAATATCTTGGCTCGGTGCCTGTGGCTCAAGTGGCTAAGGCGCCAGCCACATACACCTGAGCTGGTGGGTTCGAATCCATCCCAGGCCCGCCAAACAACAATGACGGCTGCAACCAAAAAATAGCAGATGTTGTGGCAGGTGCCTGTAGTCCCAGCTACTTGGGAGGCGGAGGCAGAAGACTCGTTTGAGCCCAAGAGTTGGAAGTTGCTGTGAGATGTGATGCCATGTCACTCTAACCCAGGGGGACAGCTTGAGGCTCTATCTCTAAAAAAGAAAAAAAAAGAAAGAAAATATCTTAAAATGTACAATAGGAGATAATGTAGAAGAGCTACAGTGACTCAAGATGTGAATACTAAAAAAAAAAAAAGTGACTACTATTGCTTACATATTTAGCAAGATTGAATTTCCTTTGTAACTATTGTTTTCTCTGTTCTATTTTGCTACTTCATTGTATATAAAGCCAATGACAGCAAATGATTTTGTTTTATAATTGCATGATGTGTTCACTGAACACTGTTTTTAAGGCAGATACAACTATCTCTACTATGTAGAAAGATAACACTAATATTTGTGAAGTAATTGTTAGTCTTTAATATGGAGATGTATGTTATACATAGAAGGATGAATTAATAAACATTTATCAGATGAAAAGATATAAGAAAATTTTCTGCTGAATATTATTTTAAAGATGTTCCAAATAGGAACATAATTAGATTTTATATTTTTAGAAAGTGTCTACAATATTTTATTTTATTGTTCAAAATAAAAATAGAATACTTCATAATTGTATTATTATAGCATATCTGTAATAGGAGACATAAGTTGAAAACAAAAATTAAAAGTAGCCATTGTATCCTGCCTTCAGAGTTTCCTTCCATTCATTTTCTAGAATGTGAACAGAGAAAATTAGCTTGATATTTTTAAAGGATTTTCAGGTAACAGAGGGAAACCATACCAACTTATAAGAAAATACATTAAAAATAAAATTTCTTACATCTAAGCTCTCCACACATTCCACATGCAATATAGGCTTCACAATATTGGGCCTACTCTATTTGCTTCAAGTAACTATCTTTCTTCTATACTTTTTTCAATTTTTGTAATTTCAATCCCTATTTATACTCTTGAAAAATCTAATCTAAAAATCTAAGTCTTTATTTTAACTTGGCTATTGAAAATATCTTAGGTTCGGGCGGTGCCTGTGGCACAAGGAGTAGGGCGCCGGTCCCATATGCCAGAGGTGGCGGGTTCAAACCCAGCCCAGGCCAAAAAAAAAAAAAAAAACTAACAAAAAAAGAAAATATCTTAAGAAAATATCTTTTTTCTCACATTTTTCCTTATAACTAGCTCCAAAACTTCCTCTCGTCAGCAACATACGTTTTAATATTTTAAAAAATACTTTAACACTGCATAAATATTATTGAAAAAGTAGTTCCTTAAAATATCACATGCTTTTTATCCTGTATTTGGGTTAGAGCTGCGGCAGAAGTTTGGACACGTTGCGCTGGTCTCTGTTCAGGGTCTGAAAGGTTGCAGTCGCAGTGACAGCAGGCCTGGATTAGCACATGCAGGTTTGGCTGGTGAAGCATCTGCTTTCAGATTCACTCAGATCTGGGGAAAAATTCATTTTCCTGCAGCTGCAAGACTGAGATCCAAAACTTTTTGTTGTCTGTTAGCTGGAGACTGTTCTCAGCCTGTGACGCCCTCCTGTAATTCTTTGAGGCAATCCACAATACCTGGAGGGTACCTGAAGTTTTTTGCCATGGGTTTTTTTCTAACATGAGTGCTTATTTTCTCAAAAAAGCAAGGAGAGTTTCCAGAGCAAGACTGAAAACAATAGTAAATCTTATATACCATAGCATAATGAGCCTCATTCACATTTTCCATAATCTATTGGTTAAAAGTAAATGGCAGATCACACCCACACTTGAATGGGAAAGGTATTGCACAAAGTATAATATTAATATCAAAGGCAGAAAACAAGGGTTGGATGGAGTGGGGGAATCTTAGAATATGCCTGACACACTATGGTTCTAAATATGAGGAAAAACTCTTGCAATAAATTTTGCTACCCTTTCAGAAGGCATAAACATTGTTAAATAATTTTCATCGGATAAGTGTACAATTGGTTATTAATATACTTTATACGTGTAAGCATTTTCACTGAAACCCAAATGTAAATGTTCTGTTGAATTTTATTTCATTCAACTGTGTATTATGTATATATTTACACATCAAATATCGTGAAACATGTTTTCACTTTGAATGGCTAAGAGGTATCATGTTGTACAGATGGTGTATAATATATTTAAACATTTTCCTTTTGATAGAAATATGTGTTTCCCACTCTGGTTTTCTCAATCCTAACTGTATTGATGGTCAGCATTTTATATGTTTCTTTGAAAATCTGTTATTTCTTTATCTAATAGTTTGATATGAGTTTCTGAGTAAACTAAAAAATTGCACACTTAAATTTTGATACTGATCGTCTTTCAAAAATTTATACTTAACATTCTTACCAACAGAGCATGAGAGTATCCATGACCTGGATTAAAATCAAGTAAACTACAAAAATACCTAAGCCTTTCCTTTGAGAACTAAAGTGCACACACACATACACACAAAAAACCTTCTTAAAATTACTCTAATAGTATATATTCTCTCTCTCTCTTTTTTTAACATGTTACTCAAAATCAATGAAATGCAAAGTGCTTAGAGACCTTTGAGCTATTTCCAGTGTGGTTTATATTATACCCATATGAATAATACTATGTAAAACTTTTGACCATAGGTGCCTTCTGACCTTTAGCTAAATTATTCATTAATATATATGCATAATTTACACTGCTAACATTATCTCTGCCTCCCTATTTCAGGATAAAAACCTCTTCATTGGATATGATTTTCCATGAACTAACCTCTAATGGCATGTAAACAAAAATAAGTTATTAAATAAAGTATAATATTCTTTTGAAGTATAGTAGAAAACACTCAAAATGTGAAAAAGATAAAGAGAATTTTTTTTTTCCAGATCAAGCACCTGTAGCACAGTGGTTACGGGCCAGCCACGTGCATTGAGGCTGGTGGATTTGAACTTGACCTGGGCCAGCTGAACAACAATGACAACTGCAACAAAAAAAATAGGCGGGCATTGTGGCAGGTGCCAGTAGTCCTAGCTACTTGGGAGGCTGAGGCAAGAGAATCACCTAAGCCCAAGAACTGGAGGTTGCTGTGAGCTGTGACACCATGGCACTGTACTGAGGGTAATATAGTGAGACTCTGTCTCAAAAAAAAAAAAAAATAAATAAAAATAAATAAATAAATACATACATACATACATAAAAGGAAAAAAAAAGTTTACTTCTGACATGCAGAATGAGTCCCCACATAGTTTGTCTTTATACAAACTTTGTGACTTTTTCCATTTTGTTTTTTTCTTCACAGTAGCATTTCTCAGTGTGTGACACCCAGTGAGGACAGATACATCTTCTTCTCATTGCTTCTCCAAAAATATAATCAGACATCTGGGTTGACCTTAGAATAGACCTGCATGTCTGGTAGGGCTTTGCAGACCTACAGGATATCCCCTTGAAAAGGTAAAGAAAGACCACCCGTGGAATGCAGGCCCAGGGCATTCGGGGAGGCTGCTGGGCAGGAGTTCTGCCAAGCCTCTGGGACCTGCACTGTCTTCAGATGGGCCCTGCTCAGGCCTGAGATTGTCACAGAAGGACAGTAAAGTGGCTGTAAGCCCTAGGCTGGACTGCATTTTTGTTCCCTTAGGAAACATTTTTAAATGAAATAAATACAAAAAGAAGGCATCCCCTTCCCCACAGCACAATGCCCTAGATCTTAGCGGCTAGGTGGCTGAGATAGATGCAGAGCTTGGTGCTCCGGGGGAGTAAGTGCTGGTGACAAACAAGCTCTCACAAGCCACTGAGGAAGAGGCATGAGGTACCCAAGCCCTGGGTGGGTTCATGAGGCAGAGGAGCTTGGGCATCCTTCCTACTGCTGGCAAGAGGTAGCCCCATCTTCTTCAGATAGGAAAATTGAGGCACAAGGAGGTTTTAGGAACTTGTCTAAAGTTGGATTTTGGAGAGGGAGGAGGGCAGCTCATATTCAGGGAACCTGACCATCTTTTCACAAGGGAGCAAGGACAGGTGGGAAGGGTTGAAGTTCCAAGGGCTGCTTGGAGGGACACAGAGCCTCTCTGGAGGCTGCGTGTGTGTGTGTGGGGGGGAACTTAGCTTCTGGGGAAGGGTCTTTGCTTGCTTTAAGCATGGCCAAGTCCAGTGAGGGGAAGAGAAGGCCATTCTGGAAGGAACAGCCTTTCTGGCAAGGCAGAGCATCCATGAAGATAATTTTAATGTTTAACTGGGTGTTCTGTTGACGTACTAAATGTAAACTTGTGCACATTAAAGTTTCATTCCATTTTTCACATCAGCAAACTGTTTTTGAAAATTTCTCCATTTCAAAATCTCTTTGGCAATTACGGTACAAATATTTATAAAACATAACACTTAGAGAAACAAATATTAGATATAATTTTAACAGCAAAGGCTGTTAAAAAAGGAATGAAAAAGTAGAGAATGAATCCATTATCTAGGGGTGAATAATACAAATGATACTTCAGTAGGATAATTCCTGGCCAAGAACTAAAGTGTAATTTTCAGGATGAGATATAGGTAATGACAAAACTTTATCTAGCAGCCTTCACAGGGAAAAGCTGCCCTCCTCACATAGACAGGATGTCCAGACAGGGCAAACGGTGCACCACAGTGTCTGGGGAGGGGGGGGAATTTCAGCCCTACTCGGACAACAGCCGCCTTCAGTGCTCCTTCCCCAGGTGAGGGCACCATACGTGACTTTCCCTGTCTGATTTCCATCTGCTTATTCCCTCCTGGTGAACATGTCTGTGTATGTTCACCCATATATCTATCTACACTGTAGTTGTAGAATAACTTTTACTTTCTTGACCATACAGCATTTCCTATAACTATTTTTAGGCTGTATTCCTGCTTCTTGAAATGTTCTCAGTCGTCTTGTTCAATTCTTCAAGATTGATATTTTCTTTGCAATTTCTTCATAACACACTGGGCATTCTCTTTTTTTTTTTTTTGGCCAGGGCTGGGTTTGAACCCACCACCTCTGGCATATGGGACCAGAGCCCTAGCCCTTTGAGCCACAGGCGCTGCCCGGCATTCTCTCTTTTAATTTCCCTTAAGCACGTCATACATTTTGGTTCCAGAACATGTGACAATTTTCTAACAACAAAAAAATTTAAACTGGTCTCTTCTTATAAGGTTTTCTTTATAATCTGTGCTTCTTCAGATAATCTACACAATAGAGTTCTTACATGGAGTTTTTGCTTTAATATTGGTTGACTTTAAAATAATGGATTTCCAGTACTGAGTTAGACCACAAGCAGATTTCATTTATTCAGTTATAATATCTTTCTTGATATATTAATAAAGTTGTAAAGCATTCATGAGTCTTTTTCTGTGATTATTTCTTTACTCTTTGATCTACTCCTCTGATTCTCAGTAGTACCTAAAATACTTTCACATGGTTTAGCAGTTATTTATAATTTCCTATTCCACTGGCAAGTGTATCACATGAATTGGTTTCTATTTCAGCTTATATGAGTAATATCCTTTATGTATTTTTCTATATACTCCATTAAGACTAAATTACCCACTTGCCCAGATTATTAATAGCCTATAAATCCAAACTCTGTCCTTAAATAAAAAACAACAGAACACCTCAATTCACCAAATGAAACTGGTTTAACCTGTAACAAACATGGCAGGTGACAAAAATAGAACACTACTTTGGTTTTGTATCTTGATGATAATTTAGCTTTTTTATAGGAGATAACTATTTTTACCTCTAGACAAAGATAATGCCAGGCTCCATAAGTATTAACCCTACAATATTAGATTATGAATCTGTTAATTAAAAAAATACTGCTTCATTTCATTAAATGCTTTATACAAAGTGATAGTTAAAACACCAACTTTTATTTAATAATCTCTTCACCCCAGCTGGCTTCAAGATGAAAACCATGCAAAAGAAATTCTCTCTTCTCTCCCGTCCTCTCCCTATCCTGAGTTAGGTAACCAAGGCTTCAGAATGTTAAGACTGGTTCATGGAGCAAGAGGCAGTATTGACACAAACTGGCTTTTTACTTTGTTTTCCTTTCATACCATCAAGCTACTCATTTTTCTCTGGTGGGAACTTTTCATAAACTTTATGGAACATCCCTGATGACCTCCTTCCCTGTAATTCTGACCACCAAGATCACCAAATATGCATTTCCATTTCCATTTATATGGACACCTTGCAACTGCATCATCTGCCCTCATGTTCCCAAATCAAGCTTTTGTTTTTTTTTTCCTTAGATCCCCCATCTCTATTGGATAAAGCCAAAAAAAATAACAAAAAAACCCTTTTTGTAATTTTGTCTCTTTCCTTCTTCAGTCCCAACTTGAATACACACACACACACACACACACACACTCTCTCACATTCTTTGCTCAAAAAGGAACTGGGGAGCATATAGATCTGAATGCAGGAGGTCTCACTAAACATCCTACCAAATAGTTCAGCAAGCCACCCTGACTTCTCTAGGTCACTTGGATTTGAGTCAGTTTCCTGACTATGAACACTCTCTCATTAAAGGGTACTTTTAAGGCTCTCTATGTAGGTCCCCAAATTCTGCTCCCATGCTTGAGGTGATGTGGAGAGACAGAATGGGGTGTTTATAAAGAAAGACTATGCATTATTTTACCAATGTCTAGGGAGAAATTTATAAAAGTGTATTCTTGTTCCTTGGCCAAACCCTATCTGCTTTCTGGAGAAATGCTTATCCTACAAACATAATGATTCACAACGATCTTTTTCTGTGTGTGATTTTCTGAAATCTTTATGACACCTTGATATATAAATGAACAAAGTCCTAGATCTTTTTAATGTATGAACACTGCAGTATCAACCAGATCATTAGCTACTTCAGGGCAACGGGTGTGAGCTACATCTCCTTATGTACCTAATTTCCCTACAGGGTGTAGTTAAGTAATAATGATAAGGCGTTATTGAACATGGTGATAGAGGCTTAGAAATTTATATTGTTACATTTCAACAAGTAGATTGATATGCATTTATAAGCTAACAGCTAATATGTGATGTCAGTCATTTTTAGTTACCTCCTTGGCCAACATATGTGACCATTTTGCATGTTCCACAAAAAACATTTCTTGATTTCATTGCATGATCTCTGCATATTAAGTAAAACAGTTATTTAATGTTTGTGCATGTTTAGACACCTTGTTTTGGATGCTTAAAGGTGTATTACATTTATTTATCGATGCAAAAATGTTGTGCACAATACATACTTAAACATCACAGTATTGTTAGACTATTTGGTTTATGAAGATGTTTATAAGATATCCAAGTTGTGAATATATTTGCAGAAAAAATGGCAATATTGTCATCATTAAAGTTATACTTGTTTACCTTACATTCATCATCATTACTATCCAATGTAAATTTGATACTGTGTGAGAGAGGATCAGCAATATATTGTGTTGGCAACAGACACTTTTAACATGCGTTTATAACTTTTCAGCATCATTTTTCTACAATTTTGTTTAAATAAAAAGTTAGATTCAACCAAATTTCAGCACATCTGGAAAAAAATATTTTGTTACAAATTCATAAATTTTTAGTAAACATGTAACAACTTAATTTTATTTACATATTTTGATGGCAAAAAGTGGTAGTTTTGAAATAAATACTAATAGTAACATTTCGAAGGAGGACAGGAGAAATAGAAGGCATTGAAGAGGTTTTTGAGAGAGTAAAATCAATATAGGCATTTACTGAGGATGCTATTGCATGTTTCAGTAAATCCTTGTATCCTAGTTATGCATACATACATAACTTTAAACATACCCCCAAACTTTGTACTATGTTTTATCCTACAAAACTTGTTGACCTACCTATATTGCATTCAAAATGCTTTCTTTTTTAAAATATAGTAGACTTAATTCCCTTTCTCAACAAAATGTTGATTCATTCAAATAGCCTCTTAAACAGAAATAAATAGTTGATGGCTCTGAATTACCAGGGTTTTCTTGACTTACTTCTCCATAATTATAGATTAGCTTCATAAAAAATCACATGACTATTTATTTGGAATAAAATGCCTTATATAAAGAAAAGATGTTAAACTGATAAAATATCTTTTAAAGCTTGTAAATGCACTTACTGAGTAAATTTCATGAAGGCATACTGGTAAGCCATATTGCACTGTTGTCTTTGACTGTTATCTCTCAAAGACCAGCCATGTTCAAAGACCACTGGGGACTCCAATATAATCAAAGAAGATGATTTTGTTTTTTATAATCGTGTTATTTTAAATAATAACATACATTTGAAGGAACTTCTGTATGTAATGCTTTACATATGTGGGATTTGAGAAGTCTTAAATTTTTTAATATTATTGCCATATTTGGTTAATGAATTAGTGAATAGTATTTTATGTTTATTTTACAGAGAGCAATATACTAATGTTCAATCTAGAAAGGACAAATCTTTAATAAATAAGAATTAGATACTTGCTTAATGAAGCATTACCTTCAATTTGATGACTTGTGTGAAACACGTGATTATGTCCAATCTGATTCACTTAGTAGATTTACACATATACAGTTAGATCTAACTTTGGTCTTACATGAGCTGCAAGACTTTACCAGCTAGAGTGTCTGGCTTTTAAAATTATTCAGTGAGTCAATAGCACAAAACCAAATGTTCACATGTAGAAACAAATGAACCACCATAATCTTAACAAGATTATCATAATAAAGAGTCATCAGAGAAATTAAAATTATCTGCTTTAATTATGAGATTATAACCCATTAACTCCGCTGCATGAAAAGAGGGAATTAGGGAATAGAAAAAAAGAATCCATAGATGGCAATTAAAACTCCAGAGCAAATTAAAGGGAGAAAAGGGAAAAACATCCAATATGGATTCAGAAATTTCAGGTAATTTATTCAGTAGTACATATTTACTATACATTACAATTTATGAATTATAACCACTGGAAGTATACTATTTTGGTTTTGAATTTTTTTATCTGATTTTATAAACAAGCAGCTTTGAAAGCTACAAACTTAAAAGAAGACCCTTATTTAAATATGCCTAGAGCTGTGAATTAATTATGACCTAAATAAGTTATTAGAACAATATTGTCACTGATGCATTATTTATAGATAGTTGTTGAAAAGTTTGTAACAGCAAAAGTACTGAAGTGACATTTCCAAAGACATTAACATGAAAATGAGTAGAATTTGAAGAGAAAAAATTATTCAATGTGCAACCTCTTACTAAGATAGTCTTCAATAATGTATACAGCAACTACATTTTTTACTTCTAATATACACATGTAATATTCATAGGCCTGCTCTAAAGCTTTCTTCAAATTAAGTTTGCATGTATAAATGAAAAATAAACAGTGACAATAAAATTTGAATGATAACAAAATTACATCGAGGTATTGTTACCACATGCACAATAAAGACACTAGGAACAAAATACCTTTAAAATTGTCGCAGATCATGCAAGTTATAAAATAAATACTACTTTCTTACTGTGAAATTAATATTTTATATTGTAGATATGCCAATATAATTATATTAAATTTTAGGTGATTCTACCTTTTGAAGATTAAATAAAAGAGAAAACAAGTGAACACATTATATTCAATGAAGCGTGTTATTAAATTTCAATATAGTGGCAATCTCCATTGTTTATATTGAAAAGGATAACATTAGGCTATTGTGTGGAAAGATCTTACTGAAATTAGCTTCTGACAAGGGATTGTACTGAAATAATCATTGAAATAATTCAGAGAAAGTAGTAGCTTTGCTATAATCATTGAAAGATAGGGATTATAAGAAGTAAAGATGAGTTCTCAAGACATTGATTATGTATTCAATTTCAAATCTTAGGTGGTTAAGCCAAAGCTTTGGATGATCTATTATGCACACTGTGTATATTAGGAAATAAAATTCAATCTCAGTTCTGCAGGGTCATGCATACCTCAAGCAGCCACGAAGAAAATAGTGTTTGTTAATATGCATAATACACATGATAGTTTTGTTTATCTACTTCAAAATTTCACGTGCTTTTCCCTACTGTCAGGAAACAGGCATATGAAAATCAAGAAATCATCAGGGTTTTATTTCTATTTTAGACTTTTGTACTTCAGTTGATTTGTATTAACCAGAAAGGTCAAGGCATGATTTTCTTTAATTTATATGATTTCAGGTCTTTTGATTTTATTTCATTTTATTTAGCTAGTTTTTAAGACAGGATCTTGGTCTGCCACCCCGGCTGGAGTACAGTAGCATGATGATAGATCACTGCAAAGTCCTGGGCTCAAGTGATCTTCCCATTTCATCCTCCCAAAGTGCTGGGATTATAGGAATGCATCTCTGCAGCTGGTGATTTCACTGCTCTTCAATATATTCTTAAGGAATTTATTGGGAAGGTTGCTTTCTTACTGGATTTAATTTGAGGTGTATTTTTGTTCTTATAATGTGATACTGCATCATTTCTAATAACATAATAAATATCATAATGAACATTACAATTTTCCCATACAATATCCACTCTTCTCAATTCGGCTAGAAAAACTGTTTTATTCAGCCATCCTTTTATGTCTCCTCTGTTAACAACAGAGAGTCAATGACTCTATTGGCACATGAGGGCTGATTCCTAATTCATCTAAGTGGTTAGGCAGTTGCTTTCTCATGAACAATGATGGTTAGTGACAGTTTTAGCCAAATAAACATGAAGCCAGCTGTAGTGGCAGAGACCTAAGAAACATTTCTTTCCTCTGAGGAAGGTGATAGAGGTGATGATTCAGGAATATTTGATCACCTTGAAACAAAGTGAGTGTACTAAGGTACCAAAGAGAAAGGGTTGTAGGATTCTGAGTCCTTGAGGACATCATTAGACCACCATCCTCTCACTTGCAAATTCTTGTGCTATAACCTATTTATTATTTAAGAAAATTTGAATCAGAGCATTCAATAAGGGTCTATGACTGTCTGATTCTTACAAAGGTTACTAAAATTGGGCACATCAATGATGATTGACATCTATTAAAATCTAGATTATGTCTTTATACAGATTACAAAAATAATCACTTCTTAAAAGAACAAGTACCATTTACTTAAATATTTCTCACATGAAATTCTTTTACTTTCTTGTAAATAGAATTTATACAGAATTGCTTATTTTATAATATTTTAAAAGCTATTATATCATCTTGGGTTTATAATTTTTCAAGTCATTCTCTGTTCCTATTTTATTTTAGCAAGTACACTTGCAAGGGCAAAGACTCTGAAATAAGCTTCACCTCTGTGTTCACCGTAAGAGGCAATTGTGAAGAAAAGACATTTTTTTCAAGTAAAATAATTAATCCAAGTGGCAATTTTTTAAGTGATAATTTAAGAAATAGACCCATAAATCTTCGGATGTATCTAGATAAGAGAAAGCATAGCAAATGGAATTTTAATGTGCTTTATTTGAAAAGAACTGAAATAAATGAAAATTATTTCAATTCATGCAGAGATATATAGGTGCTTTGTTTGAATTTCTAATTATGTGGGAGTCTTTCTACCATAGTCGTTCTAAAAATGATTTACTATTAATCTATGTCTACATTTAAGGTAATTAAAGAAGGTGACTATCTATTCCCTTTCACTTAATTCAGGTAGTTAATCTTAGCAGCAATAGTCCTAAATAGACATATCCAATTAACTTTTTAAAAACTTTTAAAATTTCATTTTCAACTGATATATTATACATGTACATTTTTTGGTGGACAATTAATACATCACTTTAAGGAGAATATACCTTTTTTTTTTTTTTGTAGAGACAGAGTCTCACTTTATGGCCCTCGGTAGAGTGCCATGGCCTCACACAGCTCACAGCAACCTCCAACTCCTAGGCTTAAGTGATTCTCTTGCCTCAGCCTCCCGAGTAGCTGGGACGACAGGCGCCCGCCACAACGCCCGGCTATTTTTTGGTTGCAGTTCGGCCGGGGCCGGGTTTGAACCCGCCACCCTCAGTATATGGGGCCGGCGCCTTACCGACTGAGCCACAGGCGCCGCCCTAAGGAGAATATACCTATGTGTATTTATATATGCTATACTTCTGTTCTGGTCAATGTATAATTGATAATAAATTTATAGCAGTTTCCTCAATAGCCACTCAACAGGGGAGATAGATCTGTAATTGTGTTGCCTTCACTTTCTGTTACTAGTATGATGATACAAATTAATACATTTTTATTCCATAATCATATGTTGTATGTCAGTATTTCATACAATGATTAAAAAAAGATACCAGGAATGGAAAAACAACACACTTTGTCCTTTGTAAGTGCAGGACACGTGATTATTTAGTTTGCCATAACAGTAGAGTGGACAATACTGTGGGCACAATACAAAAGCAAAAGCAAGTGGCTAAGAGGAAGAATGGTTTCATGGTGTAGGAGGCATTCAAGCTAAATGTTGGCAGATAAATGAGAGGTGCTAAAAGAAGGAGCTACAATCTAATGTATATAGATGCATACATATATATTAAAGAGTATATTGAATAGTAGCTTTTAAAATCTATTTGTTGTAAGATTTGTAATTTGCCTTAAATTCATTTATGTACTACTTTCAGAACATTTTCTAAAATAGTATTATGACTAGAATGTATCTATTGCAGGAGGTTTTTTTTTTTTTTTGCTTTGTTATTTGCATTCACTAAAGTTCATGAAGTATCATTCTTTATATGTGTGACTATGCTGGTTTCTTTCCCTGGATTATTCCTTCCCTTCCTTCTCTTAACACCTCTCATTTATCTGTCAACATTTGGCTTGAATGTTACCTCAATGTGAAACCATTCTTCCTCTGAGCAGGGCCTTGCTGAGTGGTGTTCATTATCATCATCAGATGCTTCTGTGTGCTCTCCTGAGAACGTCAGAGCTTAAATTAAAGCAACAATCAGACATCTGTAAATTTCTTGTTAATGTTCATGAAGTGGACATGAAATCAAGGACTTGCTATTCCTAGTTCATGGAGATAATGCCATGAAGGAAGCGGCAGTGTACAAATGGATTAAATATTTTTGTGGAGTTTTGTTGTTGTTGTTGTTTGTTTTGATGGGACAGAAAGTATCACTGGTGGAGAGATGTCATGGTAGCCAGTAATGACCAGAATTGACAAAAACATTGCCAAAGTTCATCAAATTGTCTATTAAAATCATTGGCTGACTGTAAGAAACATAGCAGATCGACTATACATTGATAAAGAAATAGTTAGGAAAATCTTGGCCAACAACTCATGGCTCTTGTGTGACAATAATGCACATCTCACATGGCATCGTGTATGAGGGAGGAAACAAATCACTGTCTTGGAACAAACTCCCTACTTACCTTATCTGGCCCCCAATGACTTTTTCTTTAACTGAATACAGAGGAAAGAATAAAAGGAGGACATTTTGATAATGTTTAAGGCATCAAGGGTAATATGATGACAGCTTTGATGGCCATTTCAGAAAGGAATTCTGAAATTTCTTAAAAGGGTGGACTAGATGCTGGCCTTGGTGCATAGCTTTGCAAGGGAAGTACTTTGAAGGTGACTATAGTGATATTCAGCAATAAAGTATACATCACTTTTTCTACGATGAGTTCACAAACTTGTATGTCAAACCTCATAGATCTTAATGCAAATGTGTGTTTCCAAAAATGAGATGTAGCAGCCTATATAGCCTATGGCTAGGAGGAGTGAGAGTTATAAGAAATACCTGTATAGCTCAATAATGGAACACCTTGGTGAAAAGGGCATAGAGAGGGATTTAGCTCTCTTAATGTTGTGTGAACCTAGACGCGAACGAGCAGCAGCTTTGCTGTAGGTGTAAACTCGCTCCTGTAATTATTAAGTCAAGAAACAGACTATACACCGTGGGATGGCATATAGCAAAGTTCTTTATTCCACGTTTAAGTTTTATACTCTTCCAGTCCCGTACACACCTAATCCATTATCTATTAGCTGAATTTGAACTTGAAAGGAAATTTATCATATCAATGTAACCACTTGTGTAGTAAATCTCTTCCTCTAAACAGTGACTAGTTTTCCGAGCAGGGCACAAAGACAAAAACAGCTAAAGGGGAACAGAGTTAATAGAAGAATATCTTCAAGCATTCACTCAGTTTACTCAGTATGAAGTAACGACTGTGACCTTCCTTCAGGGCAGAGCACCTATAGACCTCTGACAATATGTTGTTAACATATGTCAACCCTCTGGCCCCTATCTCTGAGGAAGGGCGGCATGCCCTTGGATCTCAGGCTTCACGGGGTGTACTGCTTCAGAGAAAAGGCCTAAGGAATTTTTACAATTCCAAAAAAACCTAACTCTGTGAGTAACCCAGGGGGGTCCAAGCGTCTTAAGCCTCTGGAAGAAAAGCATGTCATTTTAAACTCACACTGAATTTACTTTGTGTGCTTGATGTAGGATAAGTTTATTTCTAAATATTATCCTACACCTAACAAGCATGAGAGCTCGCGAGATGAGAGCAGTGATAAATAGGCAGTCTCTACACCTGTGGTGTTGAGAGGCACGAGATCAGCCTTATATTAGTCTGGAGAAGGCAGTCGGGAGCATGCACATTCTATTACGGACTCGCTTACTCTGACTCTGTCTCCTCTCCTGCCTGCAGAACGCCAGCACGGCATCTCTCTGCTGAAGATTACCAAGCTCTGCTAAAGACTAAGATCTATCTATTCTAAGACTGCTTTACTCTCTCTAAGACATACTCTCTCTCCACCTAAGGTAGATAGCCCTCAGGCTTACACAGACCTGAGCAAGGTAACTTAGCAGTCCACATCCAGAACCTAGTTAAGCCGGCCCAAGACCTGGCCAGTCCTGGGTCCTGACAAGTGGTGTTAGGAGTGAGGTGTGACAACGAGAATTAGGTTAAAAAAGTGAGAAGTCCCATATGCTGAAGGTGGTGGGTTCAAACCCAGCCCCGGCCAAAATCTGCAAAAAAAAAAGTGAGAAGGAATAATTTCTTTGGGGATTCAACAAATTCAGTTTTAAGACTCTATAACATATGAAATTAGTTGGATGAATCATATCAAGTCATAGTATGCAAAGCCAACATTCCCATGTCTTGGGTTAAAAAATAAACATACAAGGTATACAGTTGGCCTTTATCTCAACATCTGGATTCAGAAATACTTCTTTCTTTAATTACAAACTATAAGTTTGTCATAACTATATTTCTGCTTTAGTAGCAGTAAGGCATCACATACATTCAAAACATTTGATTTATCGCATTTTACCCTCCTTTCTTCCTATACAAGTACTATTTTGATCAAACGGGAATCATGAGCAGGAAGAAAGCATAAACTCAGTTTCATGTTTATGAAAGCCAATTGTATGCAAAATATGAATCGTTTATTCTCCCTGTCATTTTCTTGGCTAGGATTGGAAAAATAGGATAAAAGTAAATAGTGAACTATGCGTTATACACCGATACAAAATACTAACATGGAAGTTTGTATCTTTTAAGGAAATTATTTTTGAACATAAAATAAACTTATCCTCCACTTCAGTCAGTAATTTATATAAGATTTTTTTTTAAGAGCAGGATCTGGTCTCAGATCAATAAATGAAACGTATGTCTTGTCCTCTCTTGGATACTGTTACCTGCAATGCTCATAGTCTTGCTTTATTTAGGACTTTAACATGAAAATAAAAACGTCTGTTGGATGTTATTGAAAATGTCTACATCGGCACTGGAAACTTAATTCTGTTTGAGCAAGCGCCTGCTACAAGATCCTACCGCATTGCAAGGACTGCATTTTTTTTTTTCATATCAAGAAAGAAATATAAAACATGCTGTTGCTCTCAGGTTTTGAGGTGGATGGTAAGATCAAACTTTAAAACTGACCCACATACAATATTCTGCATGAATGCTAATGTTGTTTATGACCCATTACAAAGATGTATAAAGACGTGAGTAAAATCTCATATCCCTGATCACCACCTCTAGTAGGATGCAGAAGTAAGCATCTCAGCTGACATTAGCTTTAAAAAATATCATTTCCTGAGCTGAGGGGGACTGCAGTCATGCCAATGAAACGCGTACAATTCTCACCCGGTATCATGAGGTTGCCGAATCTTCCTCTAAATCCAAGTCACCAAAGGAGAAGAAATGAGGTGAAACATCTTCAGTGTGATTGATACTAGCCCTGAAATCAATGATAATTTACTAGAATAATGGACCTAACTTGAAAAAAAAAATAGATTCTATGAAATAGAATGTATCATCAAAGTAGAGAGTAAGTTTACTGATAATTATTTCCTAAAGTTTCTGGTCTCATCTGAGTTTTTAACTACAAATTCATATCTCCTCTGTAAACGGTTTATTTATTTTTACTCTTATATATGTTTGTCTCTCTTTCACTAAATTAGGTCATAAAATCCATGGTAGAAAGAATCCTGCAGGGTCTCAGTAAGTACCTGTGGAAGGAAAAAAGGAAAGATGGAAGGAAAAGAAGAAAAGAGGGAGGAAGAAAGGAAATGACACATAATGATTAATCTTATAGAGAAAGAAAATGCATTTCTCTGATGAAGAAAGACTTAACTGTTTTAGGTGTTAGCAAAATTTACTTTTATTTCTTGTATATCAAATGTTGTGTAAACATGCAGTGGCAGTAGTTTGGAACTACAGTTAGTAAAACTCACATGTTCTTTTTTATAGAGAATAGTGACATGGAAAGCAAAATAATGGCTTTATCTTTTCAGAAATTTTAAAATCAGTATAGTGCTCTAGTGAACAAAAATATTTATTTACATTCAGGAGAAAAACTTCAATTTTACAGAACCTGTTTTTTTCCTGTGTATTTTCATTTCAAATTTTTACTGATGGAGCTTGGGATGTAATGAAATAAAAGAAAGCTACATACACGTGCATTGACATACCTCCCAGCTAAGATCAGAAATGAATTTAGAAAACATACCTGTGAGTGTGACTGAATAAGTACCTCAATATATTGTCTGCATAAGTATTAAATTTTCTGAATTGTCCCTTGTATTTAAGTTTGTGGTTCACTTGAAGTGAAAAGAGTCTTTTCTAAATGTTTATTACCTTTTCTCTGTTTTTGTTTTAAATTTATCTTTTCTATCTGTATTTACTTTCTCTTATCTCCTGAGAGGTGATCATAAAATCTACCTGCTCTCTTACATAAATTTCTACATATAATGTTTTGCATTAAATTGCTGTTTCTGTTTTTTTCCTGTTCTTACTCTCATTATTGAACTTTCTAATTCAGAATAAAAGAATTAAAATTCAGCATTGCAATAAAGCAAACTTTTGTTTGTACTTCCTAACAACAGTGGGAAGTAAATCTTTGTATTTTGAACACTCTATAGCTACTATTAAGGCAGGGGTTAAATAGTCATATGTAAAAATGCATAAGAAGATACCTCTACTCAATTGAGATTTCTGAGAGGATTTTCAAGAAATGAATAAGTGGGTTTTTTCTCTTTGAATTTTCTTGAGTCATGACTATGTGAATGAGTTGCATTGGCCGATATGCATGGTGAATGTTTACATCATTTTATTATTAGTTATTCAAGCAATTTGGGGCAGAGGTTTATGAGGATACTGTATAAATTATGCTAAAAATGGTGTTTTAAAGAGTTACAAAAAGTTTTCTATGTACTTATTTCATCAGTAGAATGATTTATGCAAATAATTCATAACCAATTGTACAAATAAATAAGAATTTCTAACATATTGCACTTAAGAGACGTAGCATGAATATGAATAGAATTTCTGCAATTTGAGAGATTCATAATAACATTTATCAGAGGCCTTTAAAAACATTTATTTGTTCAAAATTCTCTTTTTACAAATAGTTATTTATTGTACACTGCAAGTATGTCAGATCCTCTCTTTATGAATTAGATATAAAAGATGAAAATGGCAATTCTTCTTCTCAAAAAATTCCCATAGCCAGAAGTAATAGGAAAATGGAATTTCAAAGCACAAGTTTTCAAATATGTTTGAAACACATGTTATGTGTTTAGCATATTGATTATTAGATTAAATTATATCTTAAGGATGAGGATATAGGATTACAAGAATAAATAAGAACAAAATGTGTAAAAAAACTAAATGTAAAAGATTTAGAATCAGGAAGCAAGAATCATATTAAAACACAATTTCTTGCTTCTAGACTCAAATAAAATATAAAAATAAAAAAGACAATGATAAAAAATGCATTCTTTATTTTCCAACTATTAGTTTACATTATGTATAAATTATCATCATGTAATCATTGCACAAAACTAGACAGGAAATGCAATGGTTTTAGCTATATGTGATAATCGTAGTTTAAAGCAACTATTAATTAGGCCAAAAGGTAAAATCAACAGTTAATTTTTTACATATGTCAACATCAATCATTTTATAAAAAATTAATAATATTTTATCTTAATTGTATTTGGATAATATTATATTTCACTAGTTGTAATTTGAATTTTAGTATGGCAAAATTTACAGTTCATGTAACTTGCATTTCTCCCTGATTTTCATATGCAAAAATACATGGTGAACTCATGGAACCATGCTATTTCAATATTAACAGTGGCTATTTAAAAAGAAAAGTATGCAAACATTTTCTTAGTATTGTTTCCTAATTAGTGTTTGATTCCATTTTGCACAACTTTTCAAATCTGAGAAAGAATTAAAAAAACCAAACAAAACACAAGAATAATCATTTTTCTTAGTGTTCCACCAAGTGAAAATGTTGGCTTAACCATAGAAAGAGCTTGCTACTGCCAGAGTCCACAAGCTTGGATAACAGGAGACATGGAAGCATGAAGAACCTGATCACGGCTGTTATGCACTACCTCAGCCTGTCAGTGCCACAACCACTCGGAGATTAAATAGCTTTTGTGGCTACAAGGAAATGCTTCAGACACTTTGAGCACTTTCATCCTTTGCAAAAAACTCATCTTCCTATTAACAAACAGAAAGGTTCAACAATTTTCCATTTACAAATTAAATCAATAAATACCAGGGGCCTGCAATTCAGGCATGTGTGCTCTTGCTGTGAGAGGGATATTGAAGAGAAAAACATATATATTGAGAAATTCTGTATCAAAATTCATTCTAGATAATATTATTTGGCATGATCTGTCATCAGGAACATGTGAGGATGATACACAGAATGAGTTACTTCAAAATAGTAGTATAATCTGAAAATGTAAGCTGATTTCAAAAAGGCTGGGTAATTTCATAGATGATTGATGCATAACAGACTACCCCCAAAAAATAAACTAGAAATGTCTTATTTGTGTACTTGGCCTTGGAGACAGCCTTTGAGACTAAAGTTATAGAAAGTATTGGTATCAAATATAAACTCAGAGGTTACTGAAATTTGTGAAACAGTGCTGTTATCTGAAAATATTTGAAGTTAAATAAAGTCTCAAGTGTAAAATCTGTTCATATTGTCTTCATAGTACTCTGAATGCTGCTGTCTTATATTTAAAGAATACTACAGACATATAGAGTCAACAACTGTCATGCTTAAAGAAACCATATCTTCAATTACACTTAGTATTATTGATGAGCAACTGCGTAGTACAATAGAGTAAGGTATTAAAAAATTGTATGTGGTACCAACTGACTGGTTCTTCTTTACGTGGGCATCTTTTTCTCTCCCTGTTTATTCAGTTTACCATGCAGGGAAGTCAATGGGCACTGTGGAATATATCCAATACAACCCATTCCTACCTAGGTTCTTCTTCAAAGTGAACTTGTGACAATAGAAGATGTATTTTTGTTTTTAAATTTCCCATTCTTTTGAATCAGAGCTGGCTATGTCCACTTTGACAAATAGCAGTTGATGAAATATTATTGTTGCAGAACAGACATTGCTTTTACCTGATCTGATCAGCTTCCATATTTTCCTTCTAAGAACACCCAGTCTCGACATACTTCCTCTTAGCATTCACCAATTGCACTATGAGAAGCGCTGTTATGTGCAAAGGCCAAAGGTATGTGACAGCCCTAGATAAACCTCCACTTCAAAGCCAGCATCACCTGCCAACTTTGTGAATCCGTAATCTTGGCCATCCAGCAGAGCTGAGCTTGTAGATCACTGGAGCCCCAGTACATGTCTGATTGAAACTGCATGAACTATTGCAAACTGAATCCATAAAGTTGTGAGATATAATAATTTTTACTTTAATCCATCAGTTCTTGGATATGTTGCGTAACAGTAGAAAGTGGAATAGCAAGATAATAGTCACAGTACATATAACTGAAGAAAGTCTAGAGACAAAAGTGAAAATAAACTACATATGTAGAGATGCTTTGTATGTGTGTGTGTGTGTGTGTGTGTGTGTGTACAGACAAGTATGAGGTCTGACAATTAAGTTCATGGGGAACTCATCTTAGAAAAAGTGCTTTCCCAACAGCAGTGCAGAAGTTCCCAACGCCGGAAAGGCTATGTTAACCACTGTGATAAAAATGTGTCAAATGGTTTATGAAGCGAGTGTATGATGCCCCATGATCATATCAATGTATACAGTTATGATTTAATAATAATAAAAAAAGGCACATAAGAATTTGGGGTCACCAAATATTCCTTCAAAGGTTTCTTCATAAAAATTGTCATCTTCCATACAAACAAATATAACCTGAATTTTAATTTAAAAAAAAAAAAAAAGAAAAAGTGCTACGTATCTCATTGCTGAATATCACCATGTTCACCTTCAAAGTACTCCCCTTGGGAAGCTGACAGCACCTAGTCCACTCTTCAAAGCAATTTTGGAGCTCTTTATCTGGAATTACCATTAGTGCAGTCCTTATTCGGCACTAAAAAATTGGCAATGACAATAATCAACACCACTCAGCAAGACATCACCACACGTGGAAATGAACACAACTCTGAGACATTGGTAGAGCTGGGTTATGAAACCCTAGCAAGTTGTACAGTGCTGACACAAAAGCACTCGTTGGCAAGTTTGTGAACTTAATTGTCAGACCACTTAGGATGACAGATCTGATGGTCATTCAATACAAAAATGTCCAGAATTACTTTGAAGGATGGACTAGGCACTGGCATAGATTCATAGTTTCCTAAGGGAAATACTTCGAAAGTGATCACAGTGATATCCATCAATGAGGTATGTAGCACGTTTTCCAGCATGAGTTCACAAACTTATTTGTTAGATTGCATAGGTGTGTGATGTTAACAATAGAAAGTGGAAATGGAGGTAATATTTGAAAATCAGTATCAGATGGGATGACAGAATAATGTTAGAAAGAATAGAACAGACCAACTAGGGGTGGAGGTGGGGTGGAGGTATGATCACACTGAGTTAATTTGCTTGTCAGGGAAGAGAACACAAACCAGTACAATGACAGTGAACAAAATTGGTTTATTTAATTACCAGAATAAAAGAAAAACAGCAAAAACAAAGGTGATCATGAGAACTCTAGAAAGGCAGGAGGTTCGTGATAGCTTCAGTGGTTGAGAATTAAAAGCTTGCACTTGACATACAATGTGGACACAGTGAATTCATAATGACTTTTCATGGCTTGTTAAACAGGGGCCAGTATTCACTGGGCAGGAAAGAGCTTCCTAATTTGGTCCCGTAAAGGTCTGGCATACCAGGGATGCTCACGGCTCTTAGTCACTTTTCAGCTTTCACTGTGGACCGCTCAGTTAATAGTGATATTTGTTTCTCAACAGCTTTGCGATTGTCAGAAGTGAATTTGAAGAAATCCAGCGTTTAGTTGAAATATCTCCATACAAGGAGAAAATATTCCTTTGATAATAAAAAAAATCATGTTTTATAATCTTCATCTTGTACTTTTTGTATCTACACAACAAAATAAATCAAAAATGAATATGTTTTAAATGATTTCAAGGAGCATCACAACTTTTGAGATATTTTGAAATTAAATTAAATTGGTTACATTAACAAAATACATATTCTGCATATAATCCTTTTGAGATTTATAAAATCAAAGAATAAGGTACAAACTACAACAATTTAGGAAACTGCTAAAGCAAGCCTATTTCAAATGACCAAACTCCATTCATTGAGAGAAGAGTGCTGCTCAAATTAAGGCTGTTGTGAGAACACAGATGAATACAGATAAAATGGAAAACAAAAAACTAAAAAATTCCTGACTCTTTCAAGGTCCAGGTTTCCATAATACCAAAACTTAGGCATTCATTAGTATTTTCATCACTAAGACAATGTTCACACAATGTCACTCACCAAACTCAGGTTGCATTTAAAGGAAAATGTTCTTTAAAGAAAATAGCTGTATTATTCTAAAAGTAATTCATGATAATTCAAATGTTTTGAAATTATTAATAATCCATATCGTTATATATTTAAGTACAAATGGATCCCACGAATCACATTAACCTAGCCCTCTAACCATCACTTTGTCTCCTGGTTAGATACTCCATCTCCCATACGACTGACAGAGAATAACAGGTTGGTTGTCAACCACCTCAGATCCTGAGGCAATTTAAATAATTTTCTAGGTTCTAGTTCTTAAAAGTTTAAATTCATGGTTAAAACACACTAAAACTACTTTAGACAGGCATAGAAAATAATATTTTAATTTAAAAGCAAAATGTACTACTTTTTTTGAAGATGGAAATGAGTTGACAGTGCTCAGGAATAAAAGGAGGACTTTGAAAGAAGCTGTTTGGAAGTACAGAAATCGTTTTTTGAACTATTTATTAAAATGTCAGAAACTTCAGATAACTTTTTTGAACAAGAGTACTTTTTCAACAGAAAAGAAAAAAAGAGAAATCATTTCTAACCAAATTTCTAATGTTTCAAAGGTAGGTATGCAATCTCTGCTGCCATATCTTTAATATTTATTTTCAGAAAGTGATAAGCAAGGAAAGTTGAAACGAATAGACAAACGTAGACATTACAGGACGATGTACTTTTCACAATTTAAATTATTAGTGTTATTAAGAATAAAGGTAAGCTCCCAAAGAGTAATGTTGTAAAGGTGCCAGATTTTGACTTATTTACAAACTAATGCATGGTTTTATTATTTCATGGCTTATGTGTATTAGGTATATTTTGTATGTAGATCATGTGCAATAGCAGTAAAGGAAAACAACCGCAATGGGAACAAATTCTTCAATATTTACAATCAGAGCATAAGATCTTTTATTTACCTCATTTGCCTTTTCGTTCCTAATAGAGGCATGGCTTACATGCTGTTCAGATCTTAAGTGTTCTGGTTTCGTGTGTTTTGATGTATGTATATAAGTACAGACGAAACTTACTAAAGGCAGAATACAAATGTCTACTACAATAACTAAGAAAATGCCATGAAGGCTACGTTGAACAGTTTGATGAGAATATTTCAGATTGTATATGAAACCAGCACATTGTACCCCTTGATTGCACTAATGTACACAGCTATGATTTAACAATAAAAATAAATTAATAAATAAAAAATTATGTCATGAGGATATAGATAATCATAGTCAACCCAGAAAGTTATCTCATGTTCATTCCAAATCAATCCCTGATCTCCCCAGACTTTACAGTGACATCAATTAGACATTCCTGTTCCAGAATAATAAACATATGGTTTCTCTTGTATGTGGCTCCTTTCTCTCAGCAAATTTTTGAGATTTGCTCATACTTTTGGGGTATAAAAGTCTGTCCCTTTTACTGCTGAGTGATAGTCCACTATAACACATATACCACACACTGCTTATTCTTTCAAATGGTTGGTTCATATTTGATTTGTTTCTCTTATTTGAAATTGGGAATAAGACCATCAAAACCACTTGTGTGAAAGCATTTGTATAAACAGATGTTTTCATTTCTTCTGCATCAATGCCTCAGAATTAAAATGGGGGATCATATGGTAAATACATAGTATATGTACATCTTTAGAAAAGAGTATAAGGGTGTTTTACAAAGTGCTTACATCACATGCAATGAACAGCAATATTCAACACTTTGATATTTGATTGTAGGATTACAGGTGTGTCTGTGTAGAGATAACTCATTGCATTGTGGTTTTAAGTTGCATGTCACAATGATTAATTTGCTGAGCACTTTTTTTCTGGGCAGATAGGTCATTGGCATACCTTCCTTCCTAAAGTATCTCTTTCAGTCTTTTACTCATATTTCATTGGGCTATTCATCATTGTTATTGATTTTAAGAACTCTTGGTGTATTATGAATATAAATCCTTTGTCATTTATATTGTTGGGATTTTTTTCTCTTAGTCGATTGCTTGCCAGTTTATTGTCTTAGCCATACATTTTTAAGAACAGACGTTTTTAAAATCTGATGTAGTTCTTTTTTTATCATTAGTTCTTTCTGAGTGCTCTCTAAGAAATATTTTTCTACCCGTGGTGACAAAGATGTTTTCATGTATTTGAAGATTTATAGTGGCAGATATTATATATGGGTGTATTATCCATCTCTAGTTCATTTTTGTTTCTTATTTGAGGTAGAGATTGCAGTTTGTTTTTCTCCCTATATATATTCAATCCAATAATTTTAGGACCATATATTATTTCTCCCATTCAACAGCTCTTTATTATAAAAATTAAACAGATGTGAAGACATTATTTTACCATTTGTATCACAATCTGCCATTCTAAATGTATAGTGATTATCTTATCTACATCTTTTGTCACTCTACATTTTTTTCTTTTTTAGTCTTCTTTCTCTATTTAGTCTTTTTTTTTTTTAAACTTCCAAAGCAACAATCAAGGCTATAAAACTCAAACATGCTAGAAATTCCAGGCAAGTGAAAAATGAGAACAATAGTCAAAATACTTGTGAACATATGATTCTAAAAAGGCATAGCAAGCACTTTAACTCTCCATGTGATATGTAAATAATAGAATATCAATCTTTGGTGCCCTATTATGTGATATTTTGACTTACACTAGTCCAGAAATGGCTCAAAACAGCCCTGTTAGTTAGATGCCATCAATACAGAAAAGAAACTTGAAATTCAGAGGTTTTAATTTGCTGCTTCAATGTTATGAATCCTGCATAAACCAAAGAAATTAATGAAAAAAATGAGAATGAATAATGTTAAAGCAGGTAAAACATCATGTAACCTTCTGATATAGACAGAATTATATTCTTTATAGATGAGGCAACATGATTTTGGAATATTGGCGATTTCTTCTACAATAAATGGCAGAATTGTCTTTTACATAGACTATGGCTGACACAATGTATGATTTTTTCTTAATACATTATCCCATAGGTTTATCTAAAGTAAATGCTAACACATTGGAACCACGTGTTTGTTTGTTTATTTAGACTAAATGATTGACCATTTCCTGTATATATTATGAAGTATATATGAGCAATTAAAAGTAATACAAGTTTTGAAAGGGTCTATACTTGACCTGAATATGGAAAACAGAGCTTAAAAATGTAATACAAATTTAATATTAAGTTAAACTAGTGAAGTTTAGCAGTACTGGTAATTTAGGCATCAGCCATAATACTGAAAGAAAGTCCTGGGGTGATTACACTGAGTCATACTTAACCCTTCAATGAGGATCTTAATTCTTAGGGAACAGGTAATATGGAACTAAGAAATAGGGGCTACATAGCAATCAGAGTGGGATCATCTGAATATAGTGTTTAGCAACCAGTTCTAGTGCAATAGTGTATGTTTACAGAATATCCATGCTATGTTGATATGCTGTCATAGTTTATCAATTCTATGATATCTACGGCATGTGTAATTTTCCTCCTCCACATATTAGCATAGGGTTTACTGGCAAATGTGTCTGACACCAATGTTACTTAAAATTATATTTAGAAAACATGCAAGCTTGATTACAGTTATTTTTATTTCCTTCTGTACAATTGAGTTAGGGATACCCTTGGCAATGTATAGTTTAGGGGCAATTATTAATCACAATGTTATTTTTTTCTAAAAATTACAAAATAGATCAGTAATAAAACTAGATTTGCAGATAATTAAAACAGAAAAAAAGAAATAAATTTTTATCATTAGAGAATATCTGTAATTTCCTATATTCTTTTTAAATTTAGTCAATGCTATTTAATGGTAATGCTTTCAGGGATTAATTACTACAAAGCAAGGTTGCAAAAGACTGATTTTTTTATTCAAATATACTGAAGAGATACAAATGTTTTTAATAAATTAATACGCAGGATAATGGTGTCAGGGTTTTCTGTGGGCCCATCACCTAGACAGCAGTCATTGTATCCAATAGGGAAGTTATTATCCCTCACTTCACTCCCACTCTCTACCCTTTGTCCTTTACATCTCTTTGCGCCTGTGTAGACCCATTGTTTAGCTCTCACTTATTAGTGAGAACATGTGGTGTTTGTTTTTCCATTCCTGAAATATTCACTTAGGACAGTGATCTCCAGTTCTATCCAATTTGCTGGGAAAATAATTATTTAATTCATTTTTTATGGCTGTCTGTCTGTCTGTATGTGTGTGTGTGTATTCCATATACAATCATGAATTTCCTTTATCCACTCATGAATTGATACGCACTTAGATTGATTCCATATCTTTGCAATTGTGAATTGTGCTGCAATAAACGATTGAGCATGGATATCTTTTTGATAAATTATGTCTCTTTTTTTATTTTATAGTATTAGGGAATATAAATGTTTTATTTACATAATTTGTTTTTGTTTAAACTGAGTCAAAGTTATGAAAGTGTTCTTCAACTAGGTAGTGTGTACTGTACCAGATAGGTGTGAGTGGATACACAGTTGTGAGACTGTTAGATTGAATAGTATGTCTACATTAATGTCTTTGAGAAAGTTGTAGACATTTTCATAGTAGTTTTATACGTACCAGTCTGCTGTCTCACCAACAGTGTAAAAGTGCTCCTTTTTATCTGCATCTACATCAGCTTATATATATATATATATAATATATAAGCGTATATATATAAATAATATATATTATAAATATATATATTTTTACTTTTTAATAATGGTCATTCTGACAGGAGTAAGATGATGTCTCATTTTGGTATTAATTTGCATTTCCTTGATGATTATTGATGTTGAAACATTTTTTTCTCATGTTTGTTGACCATTTGTCTATCTTCTTTTGAAAAAAAAATCTACTCGTGTCTTTTGCCCACTTTTTAATGAGATTGTTTGCTTTTATCTTACAGATTAAGGCAGCATGCATAATGAGAGAAAATATTCACAAACTGTATATCTGAAAAAAGACTAATATCCAGAATCTACAAAAGCTCAGACGAATTTTGTATTTTGATTGGTGTTTTCATGGGGATTGCATTGATTCTGTAAATTATGTTGCATGGTATGGACATTTCAACAATATTGATTATTCTAATCCATGAGTATGGAAGAGATTTCCATTATTTTGTGTCCTTTTCAAATTCTTTCATCGATATTTTTAGTTTTTATTATAGAGATCTTTCGCTTCTTTGGTTAAGTTTATTTCTAGGTATTTTATTTTATATGTAGCTATTATAAATGAGGTTACATCCTTGCTTATTTTTTTCAGGTTTTTACTGTTGGTATATAAAAATGAGCTGACTTTGTATCCTCCAACTTATAGAATTTGTTCTATTATTTTTTGTGGAGTCTTTTGGTTTCTCTAGATAGAAGATAAGATTATCTGCAAACAAATATAATTTCTTTCTTTCTTTCCAATTTGGATACCTTTTATTTCTTTCTTTTATCTGGTTTTTCTCACTAGAACTTCCAGTACTACAATGAATAACAGTGGCGGAAGTGAGCACTCTAGTCTTATTTCATATATTAGAAGAAAAGCTGTCAGTTTTTCCCCATTCAGAATAATACCAACTGTGGGTCTGTTATATGTGGCTTTTATCTGCTTAAGGTTAGGTTCCTTCTACAACCAGTTGTTTAAGAGTTTTTTTTGTTTGTTTGTTTGTTTTTCAACCATTTTTTTAAAAAAAAATTATTATTAAATCATAACTGTGTACATTAATGCGATCATGGGGCACCATATACTGGTTTTATAGACCATTTGACATATTTCATCACACTGGTTAACATAGCCTTCCTGGCATTTTCTTAGTTATTGTGTTGAGACACTCACATTCTACATTACTAAGTTTCACATGTACCCTTGTAAGATGCACCGCAGGTGTAATCCCAACAATCGCCCTCCCTCTGCCCACCTCCCCACCTCCCTCCCCCTTCCCCATATTCTTAGATTATAACTGGGTTATAGCTTTCCTATCAAAGCCATAAATTAGTTTCACAGTAGGGCTGAGTACATTGGATACTTTTTCTTCCATTCTTTAGATACTTTACTAAGAAGAATATGTTCCAGCTCCATCCATGTAAAGATGAAAGAGGTCAAGTCTCCATCTTTCTTTAAGACTGCATAATATTCCATGGTGTACATATCCCACAATTTATTCATCCATTCGTGGATCAATGGGCACTTGGGCTTTTTCCATGACTTAGCAATTATGAATTGGGCTGCAATAAACATTCTGGTACAAATACCTTTGTTATAATGTTATTTTTGATCTTCTGGGTATATACCTAGTAGAGGAATTATAGGATTGAATGGCAGATCTATTTTTAGATCTCTAAGAGTTTTTATCATGATGGATTGTTGAATTCTTTTGAATACTTTTTCAGTATCAATTGAAACTATGTAACTTTTGCTCTTTGTTCTGTTGATGTCATATATGGTATTGATTGATTTGCATTTGTCAAATGATCCTTTTTTTCCAACATTACCATGATAAATATTTTCTTAATGGTTGGTTGAATTCAGCTTGCTAGTATTTTGTTGAGGAGTTTGCATCTATTTTCATCTGAGATATTGGCCTACAGTTTTCTTTTGCTATGTTTCTTTGTCTGGTTTTGGTGATAGGGTGATACAGACTTTATAGAATGTCTGTGGGAGTATCCTGTCCTTCCCAAGATTTTTTAATAATTAAATAGGAATTGTATTGCGTGTCTGAGTGCTTGGTGGAATATACAATGAAACCGTCAGGTCCTGGGCTTTTCTTTGATGAGAGACTTTTCATTATTGCTTCTGTCTCATTAGTTCTTATTGGTTTATACATGTTTTGGATTTCTTCCTGGTTTAATTTTGGTAGGTCGTATGTGTCTGGGAATTTATTAATTTCTTTAAAGTTATCCATTTTATTGGCATACAGTTACCCAAAATATTCTCCAGTGGTCATTTAGATTTGTGTTTTAATTTTCATTTGTTTCAAGAAACTTCTAAATTTCCTTCTTAATCTTTTCATGGAGCCACTGCTCACTTAGGAGCATACTATTTAATGGCCATGTGTTTGTGTTTGGACATTTTCAAATATTCTTCTTGTAATTAATGTTTAGTTTCATGCCATTGTGGTCAGAAACCACACTTGGTTTGATTTTAATTATTTTGTATTTTTAAAGATGTGTCTTAAAGCCTAACATATGATTTATCCTTAAGAATGATCTGAGGGCTGAAGACAATAGCATGCATTCTCCAGCTGTTGCATAAAACATTCTGTAAATTCGATTAAGTTCATTGATCTATAATGTAGTTTATGTCCAGTGTTTGTTTATTTTCTGTTTAGATGATCTGTCCAATAGTGAAAGTGGAGTGTTGGGATATGCAATCTTTGTTGTATCAGGGTGTGTCTCTCTCTTCAGCCTGATACCATTTCTCTTACATAACTGGGCACTCCAGTGAAAGGAGTGTGTATGTATAAAGGTATCTGTTTCTGTGTATATATATAAAGACCTTCTTCATCTCTGTTTATAGTTTTTGGCTTGAAATCTATTTTCCATGATAAAAGAATAGGTACTCTTCCTTTGCTTTGGTTTCCATTTTCATGGAATATCTTTTTTCATTGCTCTATTGTCAGTCTTTGTTTTTCTTTACAGAAAGAACGGCTTTATTACAAACAACATATATTTGCCTTTATTTTTTAATTAATTTAATTTAATTTATCCAATCATACACTCTGTGTCTTTAAATTAGTTAAGTCCATTCATATTCAATGTTATGTTAAAAGATAATGACTTACTACTGCCATGTTGTTATTTGATTTCGGGTTGTTTGGGGGACCCTCTCTTTCTTTCTACCTTCCTATCTTGCTTTATGTAAAGTAATATTCTTTGGCAGTATCTTATAATTTTTGATTTTTTAGAACTTTTTTATATTTTATTTTTGGGTATCCTTTTTAGATTCTTTTATTCAAGGCTTGCAAAAACATTTTATAATCTATAATTTTAAACATATGACAGCTCTCCTGACAAATAAAGAAACATACATACAAATACATAAGCCAGGAGAAATCTAAGAAATTCTACCCTTTAACTCCATCCTCCCATATCTTTTCATTTTTTGTTGTTTAATATCATATCTTTTTGTAGTATCTGTCAAAAGTTGTTGTAGTTATTTTTGATAAGTTTGTCCTTTAGTCTTCCTACTCACAATATGAGTGGTTTCTATACTGCATTTACATTAATGGCGTATTCTAAATTTGTGTGCTTACTGGTACCAGTGGGTTGTATCCCTTCAGATGGTTTCTTATTTTCATTAATGTCCTCTTCCATCAGATTGAAGAACTGCTTTTAGAATTTCTTGCACGGCAGGTCTGGTGTTGATGAAATCTCTCAGCTTTTGTTTGTCTGCAAAGGTATTTCTCCTGTGTGTTTCAAGAATATTTTTGCAGCATATAAGGTACTAGAGTTAAGATCCTTTTCCTCCAGGATTTTGAATGTGTCATGTCACGCTTTCCTGGTCTACAAGATTTCCACTGCGAGGTCCCCTGTCATATTGGAACTCCTTTACATCATTACATATTTTTTTCTTTTTTCTTGCATTCCTTGGTACCTTTTATTTATCAGTGACTTTTACTAAGTTGATTATTAAATGCCCTGAAGTTGTTTTGTTTGGGTTAAATCTGTTTAGTATTTATATGTTCTTCTTGTACCTGAATATTAATAGCTCTCTCTAGGTTTGGAATGTTCTGCATTATTTTTTTCAATAAAGTTTCTACCATAATATCTCACTTTACCTCCTCTTTAAGGTTAACAACTTTTAGATTTGCCCTTCTAAGGTTATTTTCTAGATCTTATAGGAATGTTTTATTCTTTTTTAACCTCTATTCATTTTTTTCTCTTCTGACTGTTCAGTTTTCAAGTAGCCCTTCTTCAAGTTTACTAATTCTATTTTCTGCTTTGTCAATTCTGCTATTGAGAGACTCTGATACATTTCTCAGATTGTCAATTGTATTCTTCTGATTGGCTCTAAATTATTTCTTTGTGTTTTCTGGAAGTTCATTGAGATTCTTCTGGACAGTTGTTTGAACACTTTGTCTAGAGAATCACCCATGTCCGTCTCTCCAGGGTTGGTCACTGGTTCCATATCTAGTTTGTTTGGTGAGATCATAACTTCCTGGATGTTCTTGATGCTTGTTGATGTTTATCTATGTATAGGCATTGAAGAGTTAGGTATTTATTTTAATATTCTCATTCTGGGCTTGCTTGAACTCATCCTTTTTGAGAAAGCTTTCCAGATATTCAAAAGGAATCATCTCAGGTTATGGTCTCCGCCTTTTGTCACTGTAAACATGTGTATCAGCCCTGGAGGTGTGGTGTCCCAAGCCCAGGATGCTGTAACTCTTGCATTGTCCTTGTTGTGCTCTCTTTGTGGTCCTGAATGGAACACAGGAGAGTTTCCTGGTTTACTAGGCAAAGTCTCTCACTCTCTTCCCTCAGTCTCTATGCTGGGCTGATGCAGTTGTTTAAGGAGTGAAGTGATACTCCCTCATGGCCACTAGGTATGTCTCATCCCAGGTCTCTGGTGACTATTGCCTGGCTACCTTTGATTTTTATCAGCATATGATGAATTCTGCCAGGACTGACTTTTTTTTTCCCCCCAGTACTGAATTTTTCCTTTCAGGATAACACATTTTCTTCTGGCCCCAGGTACATCCAGAAATGCTATCCAGGAACTAAGGCCTGAAATCTAGGATTCTGATACTCAAATTCAGGAGTCTGATTGGTACTTTATTTTACCTTGGCTGGAGTTGCAAAACAAAATCTTCGAAACCTTTCTCTTTCCTTTTCCCAAGTGGAAGAAAATTTTCCCTAAGCACGGCTTCCATCCCTGTAATTGAGGGATAGGTGATGCATTGGCTTGGACTTTGGCCTTAGTGTCACATTCACAATAAGACTAATGGGTTTGAGTCAGCACGAATGCATGAATTGTCCAATGACTCCAGCCTTTTGTGTCCAAATGCCTTATGAATTACAGCCAGGCCCAGGCTGCTTTATGTGAGATGGTGGTGAAGCTTGCTGGAAGTCAGGATTTAGGACAGAGAATTTCCCTCTCACCTGGCTGATTTAAATGCTCCCACCATTGAAACTGGCAGAATTCTCACCTGTGCTAAATTCCCCTTTGCCAAGGTATGCCCAAGTTTCCATGCTTAGTTCCACAATCACTTCACTGTCCCTCCACCCTCCACTCTCTGGCACACATATTCTCTCTTCAGTCTGAGTGTGCTGCTAGTGGTTGGGGGAGGGATGGCATAGGCAATGCAAGATTATCTTTTCTGCCCTCTTCAGTGCCTATTTCTTTGATATAATGTTAAAACTGATTTTCTTCCAAAGGTCTTTGCTTCATGGATAGCTGTTGAATTTGGTGTTCATGGCAGGTGTCATTGCTAGAGATTTCTATTTGGCCATTACTTCTGTCCTCCCAATTTGCAAATTATTTATAGGAATATCATGTGTGAAATTTCCAACACAAAACAATTGATATTTTAAAACAATTTTATGTAAATAATTCCAAACACACTAATATTAATAATTGTAACAGTAATGACAACTTTCATGCAAAGACTTCAAACCTGATGAACTTCTTCATATGACCCAATCGGTTCCTGAGAGAGGTGGCATTAGTGAGTGGTATGTAGAGACAAAATGACAGAGCCCTGGGTTTCCAAGTTCTTGGTTACAGTGCTGAGGAATGATCATTGGTACAAATAATCAACAAAATAACAAATAATCAACAAAATAAATGAACAAAATAAACGAAATGTTAGGACCATAAAGTGACTTGAAATAGTTTCCAAAATGAAGAAAAAATGAAATGTAACAAATAGAACATTTGTTGATGACTTAGGCATAAGCTGGGCCTGGTCCTAGTGACTGTAGGCTCCCCAAAAGCGCACTTTTAAATTTTTATACATGATTTTGAGGAAGTTTCCACGGTTCTTTAGAAAGTTCCCCTTACTTCTATTTCTTTTCTGATTGGTCCAGCTGGGTTCTTAATTAATTTTCTTGTGTACTATGAGTCTCAGGGGTGTTAATCAGCTACTCTCACCAAACCTAGGTTGAAAATGAACAGGTTGACCTAACTGCCTTCCTCAATTGCTTTGGAAGCTCCCTCAAGCATTGCTCATCTTCTTTCTCCTGGAATTACCCAAACACAGGGTCATCTATAGTCCTATCCTCATGAAAACCTGTAATAGCCTGATCACATCCACCTTCCTCATGCCTAACACCTGCCTGACAGTAGCAACTCAGAAGTCAAGTCACTCCCAATATTTCATTCATAGATTTGAAAACAATTTTGAGTTATTGCTATCAGCAAGTAACCAGTGATTGTTTGTTTGTCTTTAAGTTGAAGGATGCTGAACAAAGCAGACATAGTCTCTCACTTTCTGTAAAGTGTACCAAGTGAGGTAATGATAAGAAAAAATTTTTAATGGATTTCACTTTTCAAAACACTTTATAGAAAAAGGAAAAGAATGAGACATATACCATTGCAGTTCTAGAATCTTAGAAATATAAACATCTGAAAATTCAAAATCAGAATAACTAGGTTGACTGAAAAGCTTTTCTTAAGCAATTTTTAACTTATATCAGGTACAATATAAAATCATTCTTTGATTTCCATTTCTTGAAGTGTGAAAAATAATTAGCAATAAGTATTTGCAGCAGTCTTATGTCAATGAAAACATAATATATGTGAAATCATCTTGTGATCTTTAAAGACCTGTAAAAAGGAAAATTGGTGTTTCAATTTTTCCAAACAAGAACCAGAAATGTTATTCCTGCATTGCATTCTCGTGTGATGATAAATACATAGTAAATTTATGTAAGCACAAGTGCAGCACAAATTCACTAACAGATTCTGCATAAGGAGGATGGTTTCATAGACAGTTGAGACCCAGAGCCATGTTTCTGACATATAGGAAGACTTTAAAGAACAAGAAATATAAAAAAGAAAATAATAGTTCAATTTTCATAGTTTTTAAGTAATTATAATCATCAACACTAACAATGATAGATGTAAGAAGAATTTTATTTTACTTTAATGTATAAAGAAAAGAAAATTATTCTCAGGTAATAGCATTATATAATCATCCAATTAAGAAGGATCTTTAATTATGATACTGCCTGTACTTTCTGATTAAATTTAAAAACTATTAACATTAAGAAAATTAATATTTTAATTGCATTGCTCTAATTGAAGACATGTTATAAAACCAATTAGAAGAATGTTATTACAAAAACTTTTAAGTAGTATCAAATATAGTTGGTTATAGAAATGATGAGCTTAACTAGAAAAAATATTTGAAGGAAACTTTATGTTTTATGGTTAACTAGTAATATTATATAAATCAGTGAAACTAAGGTATTTTCCAGAAATTAGTACTACCTATCTGCAAATATATTAATAATGGAGACTTGAAATATAAATCAATTATTAGAGAGTCTAAGTTGTCCTTTTAAATATATTTTTACTAAAATATAAGTTGTTATGTAATTTACCAGTATTTTATTATTTTGTTTCTAAATTATGAAGAAATTTAGTTTTATTGAACTGTTATTTGAGGAGCAAGTTTTGACTAAATATCTGTTGCTATAATTACATTCTTCAAACGTTATCCTGCATTCCTTTTCAATAGCATTGTTCTTATGTTTATAAAAGATGTTGTGTTTTATAATTGCCATCTTCCAGAGGACAAATTATGGTATCAATGACTCACTTTACAGGAAGCCACTGAAACTGGCTGCTGAGTGTAGGAAACCAAATCATCCTTGGACTTAAATTGAGATTTCTTTTTTTTTTAAAATTAGAACTTGATGAAGAAATCTATTTTCGTTAGAGTCTACTTTATTAGGATGCAAGCTTATTTGGATGTTCATTCAAAGACACAATGAGAAAGAAGGTGTTACAAGCTCAGAGTAAGGCTGGGACAAAAGGTGAGCAAGAAGATATATCGACTTCTTGGCTAATGTATTGTCAAAGAAATACCCTGGATTGTTGGGTGTAAAATCCATTTTGAGAAGATGACATTGGAAAGAAATCTCAATTTTTATAATAAACATAGATCACAGTAAAACACCATTAAGGTAATGTTTCTATGAAAAGAAAGATGAGGTGTTAGAAATACAGTATTGGGGCGGCGCCTGTGGCTCAAGGAGTAGGGCGCCGGTCCCATATGCTGGAGATGGCGGGTTCAAACCCAGCCCCAGCCAAAAAAAACAAACAAAAACAACAACAAAAAGAAATACAGTATTGATATGGCTCAACAGTAGCTCAATGGACTGAGTTATTGAGAATTAATTGTGCAGCTCTATTAGCAAGGCTTGACTTGCATATATACAATTAAAGTTTACAGAGAGAGTAAATAAAAAGTAATTCATTCTGCCTAGTTCTCAGTGAGATTTACATTACAATGTAAATGTAGCCAAGGGAACATTTTTGAAACAACAGTAACATGTTTTATATAACTCTCAAAGTAAATGTGTTCTTTTTCAAGAGCTGTACAAAATAAAGACAACTTTTTCCACAGGATATTTCCTGTGAATACTTAAGTTCTGAAATCTGTAAGCTTCACCACAAAGTCAAGGAGTCACAAGTACAATTTATCAATGTGGAGAATTATTGATCAAATATCATGATTTTGTGAAGAATGCCTTTTATTAAGATATGTTTCCAGAAAGAAACTGTGTGATGTCTATTTCAAGCATTTTTTTCTAAGTAAAATATAATAAACATTATAAATATGGTAAATGCCACTGCATTTAGATTCCTGCAGAAATGCTGGGCATTACTATTATGTCACAGTTTTATTTATAATACACACTGGTCAGGAAGGTGTATCTCATATTATTTATTTTACAAAGTGTAAAATACACTTTGTAAAATACACTTTAGTGTATTTTTAAAATACACTAGAGCTAAAATACACTAAAGCTTTTAATCTACTTAGCCAGCACCCCCAACTCAGCAAAGACTTTCTCTGCACTTTAGGATGTTTACTTTTTCTTCCTGAACATGAAAAAAAGACCAGCATTCCAATAGGTCAATAATTTACTCAATTTATTTTCAATGTAATAATTAAACAATAAAACAATAAAAGTTTTCTTTCAATATACAAAGTTGTCAAATTCTCTTTGCATCCGTTTGTCAATTATTACAGTAAATAGATCAAACAATATTTTAGTTATTATGTTATTAAGGGAGATACACTAATAAAAATTATTTTGGGGATTTTGTTACCTTAATGAATCAGTGTAAGGAACTGAAGAAGTGCCCTATGAAATTGTTTCTTAATAAATTTCTAGGTCTGACTTTTTTAAGAGAGCAACTTGGTTAAATCATGATATCTCTTCTTTCTTTAATCGTGATATCTTCTTGGTAGCACGTTTGTTCATCATAATTTACAAGTGTATTTTAGATTCCTAATGCATATAATTGTGTCTGTACGTAAACTATGAAAAAGATAGAAGTTGGCCCTAATCATATAAAACAAAGAGAATGGTTTCTGCTACACAGTTAGTATTCTATAGCTTAATAAATAGTTGGTTAAAAATAAATTGATAAATAAAAAAGTCATAAAGATATTTTCAAAAGTACTATTAGTCATGATGTAAAGACAAATCACTAAATGGCCATAATTTTGAACTTAATAAAATAGGTAAGTGAAATATTTGGTGATTGCGGAGTCATGTTTTGCACCATCTATCCAGGGTAGGATCTCCAGGTTTTTAAGTTTTTTCATTAATTGTTGATTTGACATTTAGCACACATTTATTAAATTCTTATCATTATATATCTGTGAGATCCATGGGAATAAAATGGATAAAATATAAGTTTTGTTCCTGCCCTCAATGTATCTAAACATAATGGAGTACACAGAAGTATAAAAAGTAGCAATCAGAATTCGTGTAAATAATTAACAATTATTCTCAAGAGAATCCTTTATAAACCCAAATCTATTTTATGTATTTACAATTTACTGGTTGCCTGCCCAAGTCATTTTCCTCATAGTGATTAGTTCTAGTGCTGAAACTAAATTAGATGAGAAATTGCTACTCATTGAAGTTAAGCCAATGGAACTGATATTTTTAAAGGATGTTTTCATAAGGCTATGAATCTTGGAAATATTAAAAATAATTTCATTCTAATAAAACCTATAAATTAAGTAATTATTTAAAAAATACCTGCTACTTCATTGGTGTTCTCTCTCTTTTAGATCATGATTGAGAATAGTGAGTATACTCTTTATTCTTATTTTGACAAACTGATCACCTGCTATGAACCACTCTGTGAGGGGAAGAGGGACATAATGATAGAATGAAGTCCATATGACTTGGGCTTCAATATTATGACCCAATTCCAACAGGGTAATATATATTTCTGACATTGCAGTTTCCAAACATGGGAAAAACTGGTTAATTTTTTCATATTTAATCTTAACATTATTTGATCTTAACAAGAAGTGTTAGAAGAGTTTCTCCTTGGGCCAGGCGAGATGGTGCGTGCCTGTAATCCCAGCACTTTGGGACATCGAGGCAGGTGGACTGCCTGCGCTCATGGGTTTGAAACCGGCCTGAGCCAGAGTGACTACTTGTCCACCATAAGTTAGGGTATACAAGGTTGGACAATTAAGTTCAAAACCTCATCCTAGAAAAAGTGCTACATACCTCACTGCAGAATATCATTGTCATCACATTTGAAGTACTACTCCCCATGGGAAGCTATGCACTGACACCAGCACCTAGTCCATCCTTCAAAGCAATTTTTCTAGGATGAGTTTCTGAACTTAATTGTCAAACCTAGTACAATGACAGCTCTCGTGGCCATTCCAGAAAACTAGTTCTAAAATTGCTTTGAAGGGTGAACTAGGTGGTGCCTTGGTACGCAGCATCCCAAGGGGAGTACTTTGAAGGTGACTGTAGTCATATTTGGCAATGAGGTATGTAGCACCTTTTCTAAGATTTTTGTGAAGTTAAATGTCCAACCTCATACTTCGTAATAACTGATTGAGTTGAATTAGAAAGTTCCCAACACAAAGAAATGTTAAATGTCTGAGGTTGTGGATACCTCAATTACCCCTGATTTGATCAATTCACATGTACCCCATAAAGATATAAAACTTTTATGTACACATAATAATTAAAAATTTAAAAATATACACATGTTCCTGTTGAGTCTATTTATACTAAAAAATAGTTCTTGTAAGACTTCATAGTTTTTCTCTTAGATTTCATTTAATCAAACGAATAAAAAATATCTATTATTTGATTTAAACTCTTAAAAACTATGGAAATAATTGATACTGCAGAATACTAATATGTTCTATTTTATTCAGAGAATGCTTTGCTTAGATTTGTATAATATTTTATATTATTCTTATGCAATTGCTTCATAATTCTAAAACTCTTAATAAGGTACACTCATCTATGTACATAAGGCTTAAACTTTTGTTATTTCTTTTATATTTTTTTATGATTGAACCTTGAAAATGATATTACATAATTTTTAAAAATCCAGTCAGTTCTGTTTGTTGCTCAGGTTTCTCAATTAGATGCTTGGGAAAGTCTTAGGTAATTGACCACATCTACGGTGATAAAGAAAACGTTTCTGAGTTTTACACAAAGTATGATTCCAGAAATCTATAAACAGAAAATCGATGATGTTTTATCTTTCTCTCATTGCAAAGATTGACTATTATTAGACAGAGAAAACTTAAGGGATTAAAGATTCTCCTTGATAGACGCAGCTATTACATATTTACACACACATGACATTGTATAATACTAGGCAATTTATTGAACACTAACTATATTAATTTGGAGATATTATTCCTTCTCCATTACTAGTTGAATTTAGTATTTAAAACATTCAAGAAATGATCAATCAGCTTCTGTGCAACTGATGCATCAGCTTTTCAACCACTAAATAAGAAAATGTTCATTATATCATGGGAAGAAAATCAAACAGGGAAAAATTCTCTTTAAGATGTGATATGTGTAAATACAATGGACTAGCAATTTTAATCTCTTGATTTCTAGTTATATTCCTTGCATTTTATTTTAATTTATATGTTTCATAGCAATGACCCTCCTTTTCTTGCTATTTAGAAAAATATAGCAATGTATCAATTATGTAGAAAAATGTATAGTAATTATGTCAGAGATTTCCTAAATAAATCACATCCAATTGAATTGTACCCAGATTATACTTATCAATCAAAAGCATGTGAATTTATAAATCTCAGTAATATATATGGTTAGTGAGTAAATGGTTATTTGTTTTTCATATTAAACAATTGTAATTGTTTACTAATTAAACAAGTTAAATTAAAATTTATTTAAACTTGTGTAATTTTATATATAAAGATACATGCATGTACAGATATGTATATACATATGTCTCTCTCTCTATGTGTGTGTCTGTGTATATATGGTATGTATTTGAATGTATACAAATGTCCGAGTATGGATATATCATACAGAATGCATGTAGTGTAAGTTATGCATACAGTTATTTTTAAAATAAGATACAAGGACAGGTGAATCAGAAAAGAAATATTTTTTTATCTTATATTTTAACACTTTGATTTGAAGTAAATTCCAGAGAACTGGTCCTAGCTAGCTCTGATTCCTTAATCAAATTACCCAAACTATCCAAATTTATTCCTTTTCTGGAAAATGTGTATGGTAAAATCCTACTTTTTTTTAAAGCTAGCTATTGTAAGGAATAAATAAGCTCATGAATTCACAGAAGAAAATTGTGCAGTCTGTTCTCATGGGAGATACTCTATGTATTGGATACCTTTATTCTAGCCACAGTTTAATAGTATCATTTATATTGGATGATGTTATTGTGCGTTGGTTCAAGGAAAAGTTCAATTTAAAAGAAATTAGAAAAATACGTGGCTTCTCCTACTATGAAAAAATAACAAAAACATTTAGGAAAAACTTATTGCCTTGCTTTTTACCTCAATATATATGAAGGTATATGCTCTTTGAGTCCAACCTATTATTAATACCAAGAGTTGTTTTCCTTTCTCCTAGTGTTTCAAATTATCTTGAGCAATGGTTTAGGACATTTCAAATAATTTAATTCATACTCTGAGCCCATTATCCTTTCATCTCATCATACAATCATTTGTGCTCTTTGAGTTTCTAAATATGCCAACCTGGCAAAGCAAGCTGCTCATTGTCCCTGTAATACTGGAAGGACAACTGAATTCCAGAACCTCACTGTCAGAGACACTGTCTCCTGCTGCATATCATTGCGGGAAATTGCTCACAAGACACAAGAATTTGTTCAGCCACTGATTTTTATACAAAATTGAATGCTAATAGAACATTTCACGCAGCTGTTGGCCTTTTTTCTTTTCTAATTTTTGCAAACATGAGGTTGGACAGTGTGATAGAATCTCAATGTCAACAAATGTTATCTGTTTTGCTTCGTGTAGCTGATTGGGGGTTGATATTTCCTACTCCTGATTCAGATAGTGCTCCAACTTCCAGTTAATCACCTTTCATTTATTTATTAATTATCATTAATATTAAACACACATTTAATGAGGACCTACTATGCTAATATGTCCCAGTCACTTTTCTAGACATTAAGGCAACGGCTCAAATTCCTAATGAAGGAATAAATTAATGATGATGATGACAAATTCGTTCTTAAGTATCTTCGACTAGACAAGGACACCAAAAACCACCATAAAAACATTGCTCAAATACTATTTCCAGATTTACGATAATGGTGTTTTTTTCCTAAGCTGGATGATAATCTCAAATATGACTATGATTACAAATTCATTCCTAAGTATTTTTGACTAGACAGTGCCACCAAAAAGCACCATAAAAACTTTGCTCAAATAATATTTTCAGATTTACAATGATGCTGCTTTTTACTGAGCTGAATGATAATCTCAGATACAACTAGGCATAGACTAGTAATTTTTTACTTATAGGAGATTCATGTCAATTTATACTACATTTTGATATCATTTCCTTTGCCAACCTCAAAATGTTTTTGAAATTTTAGTTTTAAAATATACATGTATTAAATATCAGGAACATGTATTTAACATCGAATGGAATTGATAGTCAGTTAAATTGAACAGTATTTAAAATTCTAGCGAATGAAGTCCTCACATTTAAAAGGGTTTTTGGTGGCAAACAAATTTGGAAAGTGGTAGGTCTGTCCTGACGCCCTGAATGCAAACTTCTATTTACCACAGTTTTAATGTTTCTTATAGTAGTTATTTGGAAATGTATTTTACTACAAATATTTGGCAGTCATTGATATACTCATTTGGCACAATGGACTGATGTTACTATTATATTTTTACTATTATACCTTATTGTAAATTATAAACTAAAATACGATTGGGTTTTATATTATCATGAATTTTGTTGTTAGGAAATGAGCCAATGAATGTATTAAAAAAGCAAGATAGCATATCAAACATTGCTATAATAAGTGCAGTCGGGTGGTATGCACCATATGTAAAATTAGCAAATATTTTTCATTATTTCATATATTCATGCTTCTAAAATATTGCTAATTAAACCTTCTATATTTTCTTACACTTGTATTTCAGAGCAGTTTTAGGTTCATAGCAGAACTGAACCAAATGTGCAAAGATGCCCCATATACTCTCGGTTCCCACACATGCACAGCTTTCCCCATTATCGGCTTCCCCAACAGTGTGGCACATTTGTTGCAATTGGTGAACCTACAATGACACATGATGATCAATTAAATTCTATGTCTTACATTAGGATTTACTCTTGATGTTTTGGGAGGTTTGGAAAAATCCATAATTGTGTGTATCCACATTTATATTATCATGTGGAGTAGTTTCACTGACCTAAAAATTTTGTGATCCACTTATATATCACCCCAAAAATATACATTTCAAATACCCCTTTGATTTCTTAATTTACGAGTTTCACATAAATTGAAAGAAACGTTCAATATATCTTTTATATAGCATTGTCAGTATTTTGTTGCCTTCTTATAACATAAGCACTTAGCACTCTGTGAGTTATTACAATTCTATTACAAAGAAAGAAATTGAGTCTTTACAAGTTCACTTAACTTGCCCAACGTCACAGAACTAGAGAAATGGTTGTGGCTTCCTTTAGTAGCTCATAATATCCTCTGCAGCATTTTCTCCATGCTTAGCATGCATCATGAAAGAGATTGAAGTTAATAAATTTTCATGACTGACTAATCTCTATGTGAAGCTGACTGTAGCAACTCTAACCCAATAAGGATAGCAAATATTTCACTAATCTTATTTTTCTTTCCATTGTAAAATGGTGCAGAAATTAAATATAATGATTAAATAAATTGCACACTAATTTTATTTTAAACCTTTTATTATAAATTCACAATTTAAAATTGTATAAATTTATGGGGTGCGAAATGATGCATTCATAATTCATACATGAAATATGGAATAATTAAATCAAGGTCTTTAACATAGAAATCCCTTAAAATAATTAACGTATTTTGTGATAAGAACATATGAAATTCATTTTTGTGGTGATTTTGAAATGTGGAATACTTTTATTATTAACTATAATCATGTGGTGAAATAGACCTAAAAATAAAAATCATCCTCTCTGAGATTTTGTACACTTTGACCATTATTCTTCCCAGACTTTCCAACTCCGGGATCTGTAACCACCACTCTACTCCCTGCTTCTAAGAGTTTGATTGTTTTAGATTCCACATATGAGTGAAAATACATGATAACACCTTTCTGTGCCTAGTTTATTTCCCTTAGCATAAGCTCTTCAATTTATCCATGTTGTTGAAATGACAGAATTCTCTTCTTTTTTAAATGCTAATGTTTCATTGTATATATTTACCACATTTTCTTTATGCATTAATCTGGAGATGGACATGTAGGCTGATTCCATATCTTGGCTATGGTGAATATAGTGGTGTAATGAACTCAGGAGTACAGACATGTCTTTTACAAACTGATTTCAAATATTTTTGATAAATACCCAGAAGTGAGATTGCTGGATCAAATGGTAATTCTATTTTTAGTTTTTTGAGCAAGATGTACAACAGTTTATTATAATGACTGTATTAATTTACCTCCCACCAACAGTTCACATACTGACTAACACTGGTTAGCTTTCATCTTTTTGATAGTAGCCATTCTGAAAGATGTGAGATAATATCTCATTGTTCTTTTAATTTGAATTTTTAATGATTAGCAATGCATTTTTATATATCTGCTGCCTATTTTTATGTCTTTTTTTGAGAAATGTCTGTTCACCTGCCTTGACCATTTTTATTTGATTTCTTTATTTTCTTGTTATTTGATTGCTTGAACTTGTATATTTTTAATATAAACCCTTTATTGGATTTATGGGTTAGAAATATATGAGTAAGTTGTCTCTGCACACTGTGAATTGCTGTATTTTCTCTGGAGAAATTTTCAGTTTAATCTCACTTGTCTGTTTTTTTCTTTGTTGTCTGCAATTATAGGGTGAAAAATGAAATACTACTGCTCAGATTAATGTCATATCATAAATATGATTTATTTATAAATCATAAACACATGGGGAAAACACATCCCCTATGTTTTCTTCTAATAGTTTTATACTTTTTTGTTTTACAATTAAGTGTTTAATCCATTTTAGTTGATTCTTATATGTGATGTGAAGTAAGTGTTCACCTTCATTCTTCTGTAAGTGTACATCTAATTTTCTGAACCTCATTTTCTGAAGAGACTATCCTTTCCCCCATTGCATATTCTTGGCACCCCTGTCAAAAATCATTGATCAAAAATGTGTGGGATCACTTCTGGGATCTCTACAGTGTTCCACTGATTGATGTTTCTCTTCTGGTGTCAAGCTGCTTTAAATATCTTATTGTCTTAGGAAAACTTTTGTAATGTAATGAAGAATATTATAAAAGCCGACAAAAACTAGCAAAATAAATAAAGACTTATTGGAAACAAGTCATCATCAAAGCAACATCAAAGAGGTTGCAACGTTTAGGAAACATGGTATTAAATATCATAGGCTTTGAGATGAGAGAAGAAAAATAAATGCAGAAGGATTTAAACATAGAAAACATTTCTATTTTAAGCTGTAAACTCTATAAAGTGTGCATCATTGATTCCACAGAATGGTAGATGAGCTTTGAAGATTGGCTGATATAAGGTAAATACAAAATTATTTCATTTTTATACCAGAAACAAACAACTAGAATACAAAATTTTAAACAGTAGTCCATTTGTGCTTTTTATAGAAATGAATTATACTTTAAACAAATAACAAATAAATATGATGAAGAGTCAAACAAATAATAATGAGACAATATAATAAAATATGAATTATAGCAAAATCCAATATGTGTATCTCTGGAAGTATAATGCATTTTAAAGACTAAAATTTTTAATATTTATAAATCATAAACACAAAATAGATAATATATATAAGTAAAAATAGCAGCAATAGTAGAAGTAGTAAAAAAGAGCAAAAATTTATGAATGTAGAATTTGGTGAAAAAATGCAAACGAATTGCAGACATTATCAGTATATGATGAAATTTGGGCATTGAAATTAAAATAGCAATAAACTCTTATATTGATCCTATATGTATATATTGAGGAAACTTATCTGTAAGACAACAGGAAATTACTTTAAATGTAAAAAATTACTTATGTCTTTATTCAGAAACTCTACTTCTAAGAATTAATTTTACAGAAATATACACACATAAGAATACACGCATGGGAAAGGAATGTTACTGCAATGTTATTTGCAATAGTAATTAAATAAAATTGGCCTATTTACCAACCAACATGAAACTAAGTAATGTTACAACATATCTATAAGTCAAAATACTAACCAGTTATTAAAAGTATCCTATGTATGATATAAAAAAAAGGAGAAAAGCAAGAAAAGGACCAATGCTTCATATGATACAACTTAGGCAATACTGAACAGGTTCTTATAGCCTTAAAACTTATACTCATTTTCTGACATATTTTTCAAATGTGCTTGAAAGTATATTTATTCATCAAAATAAGCATGGCATTTTTTTTTCCAAAGGCAGTGAAGTTTTGCAACGCAAGAAGAATATTTCTTCGGTGACTATCTTTCAGAATTTGAAGTTTTAATCATTCAATTACTATGTGTAGGAGACCAAGCACCAGGCTTATAGAAGCAGCCACTGGCTCTTGAAGGAGGCACTGGGAAAAGAACAGCCTCCTAGCTGGCCAGAGACAAGCCCACAAGTAGCTGCATGCGTTAATGAGTTAAGATCGGCAGCTCGTTAGCAAGCACGCGTTATACATTGGACATTTGTGGTGCAGCAGGATGGGAGTCAAGCCTGGGGAGAAAGAGCACGTAGCGTCTGGGCCCCCACGGCAGAGGTGGCTCGAGGCTCTCCCTGGAAATTGGGAAGCTCCCCTCTTGCATTTGTACCTTCAATCCGTGTTCCTGGCTGCTTTTATTTGTGCAGTGACATGGTGCCACCGTGGGCACTGACAACTATGCATAAATATTATATAGGCACTGCATTTCTTGTTAAAATACGTCTAATCATTAATAACAATTTTGCAATATGTAGATATTGCAAAGACATATGTGTCTTTTTATATTTTCAATAACAATTAGAAATTTTCCATGTAGAAATACTATGTTTCTGAAGAATTATTTCTATGTATTTCATATTTTGTGTTGTCATGTTAACTTTAATTCTCTAATTGTTAATGGTATACAATGGATATGTGTATATTGAACTTTAAAAAATAAAATAATGGTTAACATTAAAAAAATTATAAATAAAAATACGACTAATAATAACTAGATGAATAAGCACACTAATAAGGGAAAGACCTAAAACAAGGGAAAATAAAGCAATGACTTCCTTCCACATATCTGCATCACTTCTTGGCTGTTTGTTCTAAGGAAACCATTTGGTCGTAATCTAGCCCGATAATGCTCATATAACCTAAACTGAACATGAGCAGCTCATACTGTCTTTGGTAATTTTAAAGAAATTTTTTTCTTAGTTCAATTCCAAGGTTTGATTATGTAGTGAGGAAGCAGAAAGTAGAGACTGACTAGTCTGAGAAGCCCACTTTATATATGGTCCTGTTTAACCTATGGTATCCAGGAAATTAGCAAGTTTATTAGACTAGGATTGATGCAAATTCTCCAGATTTACTTATAATTGGTGCTCTCAAAGGACCTCTGGAAATTCTAAAAAGGCAGAAGAAGGTGAATTTTGAAACATACTAATGGAATCAATAATAGAGACAAATAAGCTGTAAAATTGTATATATGATTTTAATTCTGTTTTTCTCATTATCAAAGGAATTAAAAGGATAAAGAAAATGGTAGAGGAGACTTTTATAATTTCTAGATTACAATGGTATGCTGTTCCTACTAAAGAGAGCTAATAAGTGGTATATAAACAATTATAATAAAAAATAGGTATGTCTACTCCCTCATTGCCAAGAAAGTGTTTTACTTTTAGTCATTTTCTGAAAATACATACAGGAATAAATTTTTCAGAAAGTATATCTTGATATAGAAATCTATTGCTAGAGTCAGAGGAAACATGCCCATTTAAGTATTCAAATATGCTATATATCTATTGTATATTCTAATTTAAATTTTTATTGTATCTTTAGGTGTTACACATCATCTAAGAAAAAGGCGATTCTATGCATCTAAATTGCCGTGGCATATGATGTCATGCTTTGCTTCAGAGCTATGTTTAGAAAGAAACCAGGGAAGTGATGAAAAAAGTAAAAGGATGTGGGCAAGGCAAACATAAAGACAGAAACAAAAAGCACATAATCAGTGTTCAGTTTTCACAGGTACAGAAAGCCATGAACTGAAAACAGTATTACAAATGTTTTAGCCAAAACGTGAGCATTTCAAACAACTTCAGTCTTCACTTCTTATTTTTTTTTACACCATTTATGTGTTTTATCTGTCTAGATATTGTCTGAGTTCCAGACCTCTCTAATTAAGCAAACAAAATGACTTCTGAAGGTTATTTATATGACAACAGGCAGCACAATAACTTGATTATGATAAGTGGTTCATAATTATAAATACAAATTAAATTCATAGTAGCTTATTGTCACTATCCTTGTTATTTTTTATTTATTTTTTTGAGACAGAGTCTCATTGCATAGCCCTCAGTAGAGTGTTGTGGCATCACAGCTCACAGCAACATCAAACTTTTGGGCTCAAGTGATTCTCTTGCCTCGGCCTCCCAGGACTAGGAGGCGCCTGTCAAAACTAGGACTACAGACGCCTGTCAAAACGCTGATTTATTTATTTGTAGTAGTTGTCATTGTTGTTTTAGCAGTTCTGGGCTGGGTTGGAACCTGCCACCCCTTGTGTATGCAGCCGGTTGGTAACCACTGAGCTATGTCGGCTGATCTTGTCACTATTCTTTCAATTAAGCATTTGAACAAAAGTCATATAAGAACATAAATCATATAAGCTCTTCTAAATCATTCAGTTATACCAAGTAATTTTAAGCAATATTTCTTTTTTCTTTCTTTGGAGGAAAAATGCATTTATCTTGATTCAAAAATGAAACAATAATAAAGGATAAATAGAATTCGCAAAAATTCCAAAATTGATTATTTTCTCCTAGATAATTCAGTGTGGAAATGAGTTTAGTGTGATAATATGTCTGAGAGATCTCTAAAATGATAAATTACAATTTAAATCATCTGTGGCCTACTGATTATTAATGATGAGAAAGCTATATTGCTGGTGTAGAATCTAAGAATTTGTCTGTATATGTAGCAGTACTCCCTTCTTAAGTAAAAATGGGCAGGACAATTGGTTCAGTTGTGTGCTTTTTTAAATGTATGATAAATATCACTTGATATGCTAATTCACTGGGAAAGCATCAATTAAATTCAGCCAGTTAAATGAAGTATGCTAATATGCAATGATTCTAAATCACCACAGGGTGGTAGGAGATTCACTTTCCACAACATTTATCTAATTAGCAGAACTAACTGCTTTGCTGCACTTCTACCACATTCAAATCCCTTATTAGAAGCTATATCATTGTTACTGCTCAGTAAGTGTGAATAAAATCTCAAAGGCAAAATTATACTGTAGGATATCCTATACTTAAACAAAGTCCAGTTCAACCAGGAAGAGCAAGTACTCACACATTAACTTGGCTCCTTTGTTCGTTTACATACTTCTCTTATTTTTCACAAAACACAACTTATCTTTAATGATTAATACAAGGGAAGTGCATGGGACACTTTTAACAAATTATTACATCATAAATTGTTATGCCGTCTAAATGACTATCACAACATCCACAAATATGGAAATACACAGGTACTCTAAAGTCAGAAATTCAGAGTTAGAAAGTTCTTTTTATTTTATTTTTTTTTATTTTTTGAGACAGAGTCTCAAGCTGTTGCCCTGGGTAGAGTGCAGTGGTCACTGCTCATAGCAACCTCAAACTCTTGGGCTTAAGCGATCCTCTTGCCTCAGCCTCCCAAGTAGCTGGGACTACAGGCGCCCACCACAAGGCCCAGCTATTTTTTGGTTCTAGTTATCATTGTTGTTTGTCAGGCTGGGGCTGGATTCAAACCCGCCAGCTCCAGTGTATGTGTCTGGCACCTTAGCCACTTGAGCTACAGGTGCCCGAGCCAGAAAGTTCTTAAAGATATAGGGCCCTGCTTCTTTATTATACAAATATAAAAATTAAGGCCAGATGTGTTGTAAAAATCGTACAGATAATCTGTCTAATAAAGAACTCTAGCAACTAAATCTGTTGAATACAAGTTATTTATTACATTAAAGTAATGCATACATATGTAGTCATGCAGACGTGCAAAACAATTAAGTTGATTATAAATAGGTATAGTGAGAAGTGTTTTCATCGTTATTATTTCAGGATAATATTTCAGGATGGACTGGGAAAGTCATTGATATACTTTTTTATATTGTTTAGGATTTGGAAAATACAATTTTATTGATAGTTTTTTCCTAATCAGGTTAAAAATCAACATGTATGCATTTCAAGATCTACCTATCTGCAAAATTTGAAATTGAAAAGTGTTTATTAGATTTGTTTTTTCATCGAATAACACCAATAATAAAAATTGAATATTTATTACATTTTTTAAAGTTCATATATTTATTGTATGTGCATATTTTAGAAATGTCTTAATCTCTTCATAAAATTTTCAATTTTCTTTCTTATTTTCTACAAAAGTTGTAATACAATTTATCTGTCTAAACTAGAAACATGTTTGATGAATGTAAATTTCACATTCCAAAATATTTCAATCTATTAGTGTGATAGTCAAGACATGTTTATATCCTGTTTTAGTTTGTACATATCTACACACACTCACACATATGTGTGTGTACAGATATATTTAATCTTTTTCCAAGAGTTAGGATTATCATCAGTCTATGTTATCTGGAAGGTAAGGTACACTGTTTTGGGTTTAATAAGAACCATAACCACCCAAACTTTCTCTCTGAGGGCAGTTTCAGGAATTTAGTGCAGACAAGTGCACCAAAACAAAACCAAAAGGATTTTCTTAGTTGTGGAAATAATGATTGAATTTAGATGGGCTAAGAAATCAGAAAACTCATAAGGCAGGGTACCCGAGAAGGAGATTGCTTTCAGTTTGGGTTAGAATTCCAGGCTGCTTATGCACCACCTAAAACTCTTTAAGCTTAAAAAAGAAAAATACTACAAAGACATAAATTGAACAATCTACAGTGTCGTAGCCCCTAGTGGGCCTTGTGGCCCTGGACTCCCGCAGAAAGGAACCAGGTGGGCTGCGGATTAGAAGTACAAGCTTGTAGGAGGTGGGCTAACCTTATTTGCAGGACAGCCCCAAGCAACCTCTGCTGTAGCCTTTTATTGACACAGCACAAGACAGGTGAGGCGAGTGTTAGACAATGAATACGTGCCTAAGGATCGCCATGGGCTCGGGCTCTTTCTCCCAAGGAGCACCTGCCCTGAGGTCGAATTGCCAGAGGGTCCGCCCCCCAGCTGCAAATCATCTTGCTCAGAGGTCATCTGGTTCTTGGCATCTTCTACATTGCAGAACTTACACATGCCTGAAAACTTGACATTATTAACCATGTTATTATCAAATTGGATCTAAAAATCTCTTATAACCTATGTGACCTATGTATCTTTCACATTTCCAATCAGTATGTGTAAAAATCTCATTAAGCTCAATAAGAAGACCAATAGCACAGTAAAGAATGGCAAAAAAATGAAGTAGACCTCAAAATTAAGATATGCAAATATATGTAAATATCTATCATACAATCAAATAGCACAAAATGCTCAAAACACTTCTCCTTGGTGAAATGTGGATATCATGTATTGGCAAGGATGTGAGCATTGAAATGTTCATACACTGTTGGCATTGTATGGATGTGGCTGTCTACAGCACACAAAACTAACTGTAGTGGCAGAAAGCCTGAGGTTGGATACAAATAGGGGCATTGATTACAAAAGGACATATTGAAATTTTTTGGTAGAACATAAAAACCATGTCATTTAACTGGGTTGGTGACTTACTAGACATACATACACAAAATTTGACAAAATGCATTAAATCTGTGCTTTTAATTGAGTGAATTTTAGCTGTATTTCATGAAATATATGTATTTCATGGAATATATCCAATAAAGTGGATTTATAAAGTAATAATATTTTAAATGTGTACTTACAGGATTTTGAATTTTTAGTATTTTCTTTGTTTATATTGATCTTCAAAGATAGAAGTGCATTTCTTTTCAAATGAAATGAGTATCAATTAACATAAACTACTAAGGGAGGTAATGTCTTTGCTCTTATTAAGTAGGATAAATGCCATGTCAATGAGATAAAGAGAAGGACCACAAAAACTCAATCCTGTGAAGAGATACATATGAGGGATTTCTAAAACAAGGGTGAATGCTTATGCTACATTTTATTTTATTAAAATATATACCAATAAATGTGAGAAGAAGAATGCATACTATTAATCAGGGCATGCCAGCCACCCTCTTGGGTTTTATTTTACATTTCTCAGTCCACAGGTAAAACATTAAGATCTAATCTCCCCTATGTCTGCAGGAGCATTGATCTGTAACACCAAATAAGGCAGCACAATCAAAGAAAAAACTCAGAAAGAAACCTCAGCTCCTGGCATGAGATGAAAGCTCTGCTGTTAATCATACTATTGATGGCATTACTAATGTAGTTAGCAACTAAATTTAGAAAAAGAGAAAGGATTCATTTGTCCTCGTCAAATTTGTTTTTATGCCTGTGTTCTTAGGAAAGTGGACTGCTAATTGTGTGGGATATTAGTGCATTTAAAATTTATTCCTTTCTTCCTTCCTACCTTCTTTCCAAGTCAGTGTCTTTATAAATAAATAAATACTAAAAATATATACTGAAACTAAATTTCATGATCATCTTCTATAATAATATATTCCATGTAGAATTCCATACAGAGTCTTTCTTTCTTTTCTTTTCTTTCCCTTCCCTTCTCTTCCCTTTCTCCCTTCCTTCCTTCCTTCCTTCCTTTCTTTCTTTCTTTCGCAGCTTTGGCCTGGGCTGGGCTTGAACACGTAACCCCCCACCCCCGGTATATGGGGCTGGCACCCTACTCCTTGAGCCACAGGCACCACCCAGATTTTTCTTACTTTTATATCAATTATAGATTAATTGATATATATAAATTGTTATAGAAGTAAGAAAATCTATTTAATAATGACGTACTTCATGTAGAATTTCAGACAGATTTTTTCTTACTTCTATATCAATTATATATAAAAACATGTTTAAATTAGAACAGAGACAAAACATATTAATACATTTTAGAAGCAAATTTGGACACATAACTAATTCATTTAATGCCAGATGAACACATGTACACATGTAACTTCACTGTCAAAAGATTTTGAAAATCATAAAATACTAAATTAACATAATAAATATTCAGTAGTGTTATTTATTCCCAGAAGTAGCACAAAGCCCTTGAGGTTGATGTTTTTAAATGTCTCCATTGTTCATTGTGAAATATTATGGGGATTGAGTGAAAACATCCTCTATATTAATAAAAGGAACATTATAATGTCTATTTGAAAAATCAAAATAGAGAACTTTGTGAAGACAATTTGAAATTTTTCATTCATGTTAAAATTTGACATAAATATTGAATCATAGATGAATACCCTTCTTTCAAATGATAATTTATATTTCATAGCATTTAAAAACCATTAGTAACATTAGAGTTCACATAGGATTTGAATCAGCAAACACACTGTGTCATTGTTGAACTATTCCAGTTATACACACGCACACATTTTGTTTCTTTGCTGTACCTCTGTGGAGCTACCAGTATCCCTTACTGGTACAAGTTCAGTCCTCTAAGATCAGATAACAAATGCACTCTACCTTCCAACTCTGAAGCGTAGTATAGAGACTAAAAATTTCTATCTTCTAGGATGTCTAAAGTGAGCAGTAGTATGCTGAAAGACTGCACTTCCTCTTCACAATGAATGTTAATTTTTCAAGAAATTTTCTAGCCTTTGACATCAGATTGATTCCTTGAACTTGAGCATGAAAAAATATTTACACCATGTTACAATAAATGCCACAAATTAAGGCATTGATTCCAAGCTAGTTATTAAACATTTACCAATACACTAATGTTGGTTATTATATTCCATCTTATAAGTACTATAATTTTTTTATAGTAAAGGAAAGGAAAGGAAAAAAAGAAAAGGGAAGGGAAGGAGAGGATGAAAGGTAGAATTGAAGAAAGTGGGAATGTTAGGTAAAGGGAGAGAGGGAAGTAGTAAAAAAAGGACTCACTTGAAAACAGTATCTATTGAAGTAATGAGGTCTATAATTTATTAAGTTGCTATTATACAGTAAACATTGAAATAAATATTTCACACACACAGTTTTATTTAACCACCCATCAACACTGTAAATCGGGTTCTGTTATTCACACTGTATTCAGGATTTAAAAAAAGTGAAAGCTGGAGGAAATGTACCATGTTTCTATCATGTAGCTAGAGGTAAACGGAACACAGAAGCTTTTTCATGAGTTTAAAGCTTATGAGCAAATTATTGTGGCAAATTCATTCAATCAAATTATAAGTAAATATATGTTGGCAGGAATAAGATAAATAATAGTTACATAGCAGACATGATGAGATCTGGTAATTCATGAGACCCTGATTTTCTATATCAGTCTCTATATTTCTCTACAAACTTCCCAGAAAAAGGTAGGTTTCTATTTCCTGAATACATAGTTAATGAGAAAATGTATAGCTTCTTATTTCTCTGAATCATGTGGGTTTAAAAATAATTAAAGATAATTTAAAATCTCACTACACATATATTTATCTATAATATGACTTTTTTGTTGTGTTAAATTTTTGTATGTTCATTTACCTTACTTACAAAATACAAATTAGAAACATGGTTTATTTGTAAACATTCACTTAAAATATTACTTCATATAATATTGTCTCTATATTAACTAGAAAGATTGGATAGATGTGTGATTATTTCCTTCTTCTAGTTCTTCACTTTTAATAGCCAAACACTACTTTTAAGTTGTGTAATAAATGTGGTTGATATGATCATGCATAATCCCTCACAGGGGGCGCCACTGTATTTAGCCTTTAGATTTCTCAACATATCATGCCAGGTCCTTCACCATTACCTTCAACATATCAACATGCTTTTCATCTTAGAATCTGTCATTTCCCCCACCCCCCTTTCTCTTTATACTCTGAGTCTCTGCTCTTCCCTGAATATGAGCTACTTTATTCCTCCATGCTTTGGTGTCTTCCATTCTCTCATCCTTGTGTGTACCTCACCCACATCTCTGCTAGAAGAATACATGCTTACTGCTGATGACACAAATTAAAATTGTAAAGGATATACCTTCTAGACTAGGGAAAATTAAGACTCCATCCTCTTTGAAATCATCATTTTGCAAATATGTAATGCAGCCTTTGTCACACTGCCTTATAAGTGCAACGTTAGAAATCCGTGTTTACTCATTGAGTGTTCTGAATTAAAAAGGACAGATTTTTGTTTATCCTCAGTATTTTTTTTAGCAATTAGAAATCTTTAAAAGAATATACAGCTTATCCTCATTACCATAAATTTTGTGTATCTTATCATCTTCAACATAATCTGTATACAGTGTATTACTGAATATACTGTACATTTTATGTTTCAATAAAATACCAATGAGTAGCCAAGTTAGAAATCACAATTGACTGCTTACTAATATAAATACTGAAATTTGTTAGAGCTGGGAGTTTAGGAAACCTAGCAAGTTGGATGGATTTACAGATTCCTCCAATAAATAGATCTTGATATAGTCACCTCTCAAAATACTCCAAAATCTAGGTAAATTATATTTACTTTTTATTAATAAAATGATTTTTCTAGTTACCTTTCCCTCTGATAATGAAAAACAATTCTGTGAAATGTTACATGAATCAAATTTCTGGATTCATTTTTAAACAAGAATAATGTTCCTCCAGTGATGAAATGTCAACTTCTGTATTTCATACACTGTCAGATTTTCTATATTGCTAAAGAAAAGGTCTTAATAAATACATAAACCATGTCCTAACTCTAAAATCTGAAAATTTATTAGACATCTAAAGGAGTGGGTCACTCCCTGACAATATTTTGTCTTCACTTTGAAATTCATACAATGACTCAGTCAAAGATACTTTATGTTCCAAAATTTTGACATATGAAAAGAAAGAAAAGACAGAGTTCTTGAGTGAAAGATATTATATAATTCTATGTATGAGTAAAACTACATGTGAGTTACAGTTGTGTTATGAATTCAACATGAGCTATGATTTACTTCATTTTATCATTTCATAAAGAGCTATGAGTAGATCTCAGGAAATATTGTCTAGCACTGTAATCATTAATTTATTATAGCAGTATTTATTCAGCACTTAGCTGCAGCCACTATGTTGTTCTAGCCTGTAATGCTTTCTTTTTATAATCTAACCTTAACAGTGACTTGGCTTTTATTCCTCCTTGTAATCATACTACCTAATATTGGTTCAGGGTTTTAGAGTGCTATAGGAAATCCTTCCTGAAGTCTTTACTTTCTGTTTTTCTCCCACTGTTATCCATCTGTTACATATAATCTTGCCTTTTCAAAGCACAACTCAATTCATACATTTTATTTCACTATAATTCTCTGAATTTCTCTAAGTTTATGAATTTGACTTAGAAGCAGTCATGCATTACATTTTCCCACCACAATTTTTAAAAAATATTTTGATACATTAACTTTATTTTGTCTATTTAAGCCATGTTTCTGGCAGTGGGACATTTTCTTAAGGAAAAATTGTGCATTGAGCCCCAGTAAAAACACAGAAGCTATTCTAGGTAAATAGATGAGGAGAGAATTTCTCCTCCTGGTTAAATTAAAGTAAAAGAAACAAATTGATACTTCTACCTGAAACCACTAAAACATTTGCAAAAAACTAAATGAAGTAACAGTGTTTAGACAGTGATTCCTGGGACAAAGGAAACAAATGGAACCCTGTGATGGACTGAATAATCTTTCAAAATTCATGTCAGCCTGGAATCTGTGACTATGACATTATTTGAAAAGAGGATCTTTGTAAACAACTTTAGTTCAGATTATACCGAGTTAGGGTGAGGAGTATTTTAATGAATGATGTCCTTATAAAAGATAGAAATTTGGGCACAGAGAGAAAGGGGGAAACCCCCATGTAATGAAGGACATGAGAGTAGAGTTTTGCCACCACAGGACAAGGAGTGCCAAGAATTGCCAAGAACCACCAGAATCTACAAAAAGCAAGACAACTTTCTTTCCAGAGACATCACCTTGCTACTACCTTTATTTCAGATTTCTAGCATCCAGAACTGGAAGAGAATAATAATTTTTTTGTTTTGTTTTCAACCACCCACGTCTGTGGTAACTTGTTACGGGAGCCCTGGGCACTTAACTGAGCCTCTTGATTGTCATAGTTAACCGTCTGGAGAGAAATTCCATATAGAAGCCCCGGAAGGAAGAACTCAGCTAGAAACTGGTGATTTCTGCTGCTATCTTCCACATGAAATATTCCATAAGATTCAAGGCTGCTGGAGTACTGGAAAAGAGAGCACTTCCTAAAAGGATAACTCCAACAATCCACAGAGGGTCCCTTGTCACCTGATGAAAATGCACAAAGGTGCAAATTTCCAGACCTCTTATAACATGAGAAATAGTTCAAGTTTTAACTTACCACAATAGAACATCTCATAATTCACAAAGTATCAGATAAGGAAATCATAAACTCTTCAGAAATGGAGCTAATTAGCTTTAAAGTAAGGTAAATTTTGTGTGTGCTTTTTTACCATAAAGGTCAAAAAGCACACACAGAATTATAAAAATAGGTTTTTAAAAGAGTAACTAGCCTCCTATTTTCAGCTCTGATGTGTATAAAATGTTTTAAAGCCATTATTCTGATCCTTACAAAGTAAAGACTGAACAAACAGGAAATCAAGACTTTCCTTCAACCTATCAGAGACTTAAAGTTACAGTTCCTACCTGTATGTCAAAATACATAGAAACAGAAGAACACAGAAAATCACCACTAAGATATGCTTAGGTGGAGCCGAACATGCTGGAGCCCAAAACTGATAGCAACAATGAAATGACTATTACGATAAATTATTGAAATATTCATGTAGATTAGCATGAGAATGAGAAATGCTTAGTAGAGTTGGACTTTACCGATAGAAAGAAACATGCTAAATTTTTATGACCTAGTTCTTGACTCTGGCAAGGGTAGGGAAAAAGTAATCGTTATGAAATACACTGAGACTGTTCTTTTTTGATTTGATAGTCTAGTTTGTTTTCTTTTGTTGAGAGAGAGTCTCACTTTATTGCTCTGGGTAGAGTGCTCTGACATCATAGCACAGAGCAACCTCCAATTGGGTAGCCAGGACTACAGGCGCTGGCCACAACGCCAGGCTAATTTTTCTGTTTTTAATAGAGATGGGGTCTTGCTCTTACTCAAGCTGGTCTTGAACTGATCTCAGGAAATCCACTCATCTTGGCCTCCCAGAGTTCTAGGATTACAGGAGTGAAACACCACATCTGGCCACTGAGAGAGTTCTTCATAGCAAAATCCTACTTTCTGGAAGAAGTTTCCCAGAGTTTTATCCTATATGGAGAAAGAACTCTTTTATTATTATTATTATTATTTTAATTTCCACCCTCTTGAGCCTTCCTTTCTCATCTTAGGAGGAGAAAAAATGCTGAGAAACACTTAGGATGGTCATCCTAGGTATACAGCACACTAAAAGACTAAGATTTATGTAATCACAAGATTACAGAATATACCCCCTCAAATGTACCCTTCTACCAGAAAAGCAGGGCTCTTTTCTGCATTAATAATATTGCATTACAGCTGAAAAAGCTTCAACTCTCAGAAGAGTATTTATGGAAGCCCCAAGTCAATAGGAGAGATGAAAATAAGGGCACTAGAGAAAATGGGAAGGTACTGGAACCTACAAATATGTCCAACAAAAAAATGAAAACTTTAGCCGGATTAACATAAAAGCTACCATTGAAAGTTGATTTTCTTTAGTTTCTTTCACCTAATACATCATGTTTGGCTTTCAACAAATAATTTCAAGGTATGTTGAAAGGCAAGAGCACACACACAAAAACACACACACTTAACCAAACAACAAACAACTGAACAAAATAAGGAACAGAAGCCAATTCACATATGACACAGGTGTTGCAAAATAGGGAATTGAAACTCAGTATTGAAAATAACTATGACGAATAGCATGTTAGGGGTGCTAATGGCAAAAGAAGTAGACAGTGTGCAAGAACAGATGGGCAATTTAAGCAGAGTGAAAACTCTTTAAGACAGAATCAAAATGAAATGTTAGAACTCAAAAAAACTGAAAATGAAATTAAGATGGCTTTAACGGGCTTAAAGGTAGATGGAGCTTGCCTGAACAGAATCAACAAACTTGAAGACAGGCAATAAAAATCTTCCAAACTAAAATGCAAAGGGAAAAAGAGCAAAAAAAAAAAAAAAATTAGAACAAACATTCAAGGTCTATGGGGCAATTTCAGAGCTCTTAGCAGACATATAATTGTAACACAAAAAGAAAAAGAAAGGAAGAAACAAAAGAAATATTGGAAACAATAATCACACACAACTTCCCAGAAGTAATGACACACACAAAATCATGTATCCAAGAATCTCAGAGAAGACCAACCAGGATGAATTCCCTCCCTCTCCCCCCCCAAAAAAAATCTATACTTGGGAACATAGACATGCTGCCAGAAACCAAAACAGAAAGAGAAAGCATAAAAAATAAAATAGAGATGAAAATGACATAGTAAACAAAATAGAAATCAAATGAAAACCACCACCAGACCTGAAAAGGAAGAGAGATTAGAATTCTGGCAGACTTCTCAAGGTTAGCCATTCAAAATATTACGAAGGGAAAAAGACCAGTATGAAGACCATTATATGATTATAATTTTTTAATATTTGGGAAAAGGCAAAGCTACAGCAGTAATAAGATCAGTGCTTGCCAGAATTTTGGGGTCAGAAAAGTACTGATGTGGTGAAGCACGGGGTACTTTCTGAAAAATGGAAATAAGTTAAAATCAACTTTTTGATGAATAATTGTAGTAATATCTATAAAAGACACATAGACTAAGTAAAATGTGCAATTAAATTGTGGTATAATATTCAAACTTTCTAAACAACTCTTGTATATCTTTTGACAGGCAATGCTACAATAAGACAGTCTTCTATTTTAGAATTAATCAATTATCCTCCCTCCCATAACCACACTTAGTGCTTTCATTCTCCTTTGAAATGAAAATTAAATGTTCTTGTATCAATTTTTGGTATAATTGATACACAGAATTAAAAACATTTTTATATATCTTTGAAGATTCCTTTTAAGTTAAGAATCTTTAAACACTCCATTACTAAGGAGATATTATTTTTCCCTGAACATGCTGACTAATTGCTTTACTCATCAACAAGGAATGATATCTCTGTCATTGAATATTGCAACTCTATTTTACTAAATGAGTTGTCTGTTCTTTGGAGATAGTTTCATATGTGAGAGGCCTATTTTGCTCTCTCTGATCTGAAGCAATGGGGGAAAGTTTCATCTTCTCACTTTAGATGTAATAAAAAATTAATTTAGATCTGTCTTGAAAATGATTTCTTCACTGTTTGGATAGCCCTTGGGAAAACCAGTAGCATGTATAACTCTTTGGCTTTCTAAACCCATAACTATAGTTACAACCTTAACAAAAAAATAAGTGGAAAGAATGTTAAAACATGGACTGCCTTTCAAAAACTATATATATATATAGTTTTTCAAAACTATATATATATATATATATATATATCATGTAGCTTCTACAAAGCTCATCAAGACATGAATGTTTTGTTGAGGAACAGGTAATTATTGTTTCATACTGGTTAATTTTTTAGAGGTTATAAGAGTGATTAGGGTCAAAGCAGAGATGCAAAGGGCTCTGGAACATTTTAAACAATTTTAAATACAGTGAGCAGGTAACATTAGCTTTATAAGAGCATATATATGTATTATAATTTACTTAATTTCTGTATAGTAGTACTGTATGTTTAAGTGTCTGCAATCTATATTTCTTTTTGCATTTTTTAAAAAGCAGAATCTTGCCTAAATTATAAATAATCTGGGATAATTTACCTACTAAGTTTGTAAGATCTCATTTTGAAAGTTTGGAAAATATCATTTGAGTATAACATCTGCATGCCAGTTATAATCTTACATCTGACTTCTTCCTAGACTTGGTATGATACCATGAGTTAGGTTTGAAACAAATAAACAAAAAAGTTTTCCTCAAAAGATTTTATCTCTATGAAGTATAATTATTTAATAAAACATTATATTGCATATTAGTAGTGACTCCAATGTTTATACTGTAACTTGCAGCAATGAACAGGCTGAGTATTTTAATTAAAAAGTATATAATATGGGGCAGTGCCTGTGGCTCAAAGGAGTAGGGCACTGGCCCCACATGCTGGAGGTGGCAGGTTCGAATCCAGCCCTGGCCAGAAACTGGAAAAAAAAAAAAAAAGTGTATGATATGGTTCTTTGAGACATGATTACTAGCATAAAAGATATGTTCTTGGGTGGCGCCTGTGGCTCAGTGGGTAGGGCGCCGGCCCCATATGCCGAGGGTGGCGGGTTCGGCCAGCCCCGGCCAAACTGCAACAAAAAAATAGCCGGGCGTTGTGGCGGGCGCCTGTAGTCCCAGCTGCTCGGGAGGCTGAGGCAGGAGAATCGCGTAAGCCCAAGAGTTAGAGGTTGCTGTGAGCAGTGTGACGCCACGGCACTCTACCCGAGGGCGGTACAGTGAGACTCTGTCTCTACAAAAAAAAAAAAAAAAAAAAAAAGATATGTTTTTACTTCTGTCTTCAAATTACTTTTCTGTCCAGAAGAAATGCAAAGAAATTATAAAGCTAATATAAACCTATAAAGCTATATAAATCAATATTGTGTGTTGTCTAATATTGCAGATAAATGTTTAACATACTGATACCTATGTTTCAGGTTCTTGGTGTCGAAGATGAAGAATGAATCCACAGACCACAGGATCAGTGGTAAGACGGGGTTTATTCGCAGAAATAAAACTTACAACTTACAAAAATACCAAAGCTCCTGGCAGAGAGAACGCAGGCGGGGAACAAGCTCTCCTGCTCCCTCTTTGGGGTCTGTCCTGGCTCTCTGCTCAGGGGTTTACATAGTGGCAGGGGGTTGTTCTGCGGGAACTCAGTGTTGACTTTTGGGCCCGGGTCTTTATCAGCTACAGCCAGTTGTCCAATCGGAGCAAGGTGCCGGAAATCTTAGGCCCTGGAAAATCACATTAGTATACAGCTAGGAACCAGCCATGAAATTGACCAGTCATAAGTGCATGGGGAGGAAGACAGGAAGACAGCAAGACACCAGTGTCTCCCTGCAGGTCTCCGGCCCTTCCAGCAAGCTGGTTCCACCTGCTGTCACAGCATCAACACGGCCAGGGCTAAGGTAGCAGGTCCTGGCGCTACCTGTCCTGCATCAATACAACCAGTATTTCAAATGAGCATAAGCTAATTAGAAAATTTTGTCACACTTCTTATACACAGTGAAAAAATTGTAGAGGCAAAAATATTCCCTTGTGGATTGCAAATAGTTTTTTCTGGCCTTTGATTTTTATATGACTCTTAACAGTGCCCTTGATCATTGCTTTTGTAATTTTAACTTGTGCTAAAATAAATAGCTGAGCCTTGATTATTAGGTATACCTATCTTATAACTCTTTAGTGGAGAATCCGTTTGATGAGTGAGAAACCAGGACAGATAATATTTTAAGAAGAGTTCTCAGATATTTTCTCAACAGAAAACATAACATAAAGCTTAGAGTGTTTTTCAATATCATAGACTTAGGAGGATGTAGCCCAGTGGTATTCTTTTTTAATTGTTTTCTTACACTGGTGGAACTTCTCTTGCTTAAAAATTGAGTGTTATGGGATGAAACATGTCTCCCCAAAAGATAAATGGGAGTCCTAATCATAGTATTTTGAAACGGGATCTCATTTGGAAAAGTCGTTACAAATGTATTTAGTTAAGTTACGATAAGGTCATATTCAAGTAGATGGGCCCCTACTCCAAAACGACTGGTGTCCTTATAAGGTGATGTGAAGTTAGAATGAAAGAATTTCGTGAAGTGACGGAGTCAGAGACTGGGGTTATGCAGCTGTAAGTCTAGGAATGCCAAACTTATAGCCACCCACCAGAATCTAGGGAAAGGCAAAGAAGGATTCTGCTGAGTCTCAGAGGGAGAATAGCTGGCTCTGCTGGCACTTTTATTTCAGATTTCTAATTCCATATAAAGTGAAGTATTACTTTTTTGAGATCTATAAAGTATGACGGTGGAGCTTATAGGCAAGACATTGCTCAGAAATAAAAACGAAGCAGGACGAATCACGCTACCAGTCCTCAGACTATACTATAAATCGTTAGTGATCAAAAGAGCATGGTACTGGCACAAAAACAGAGAGGTAGATGTATGGAACAGAATAGAGAACCAAGAGATGAACCCAACTACTTACCATTATTTGATCTTTAACAAGCCAATTAAAAACATTCAGTGGGGAAAAGATTCCCTATTTAAGGAATGGTGCTGGATAAACTGGCTGGTGACCTGCAGAAGACTGAAACTGGATCCACACCTTTCAGCATTAACTAAGATAGACTCTCACTGGATTAAATATTTAAACATAAGGCATGAAACTATAAAAATGCTAGAAGAAAGTGCAGGGAAAACACTTGAAGAAATCAGCCTGGGGAAATATTTTATGAGGAGGACCCACCAGGCAATTGAAGCAACACCAAAAATATATTACTGGGACCTGATCAAACTAAAAAGCTTCTGAACAGCCAAGAACACAGTAAGTAAAGCAAGCAGACAGCCCTCAGAATGGGAGAAGATATTTGCAGGTTATGTCTCCAACAAAGGTTTAATAACCAGAATCCACGGAGAACTCAAACGAACCAGTGATCCCATCTAAAGGTGGGCAAGGGATTTGAATAGAAACTTCTCTGAAGAAGACAGGCAAATGGCCTACAGACACATGAAAAAATGCTCAGCATCCTTAATCATCAGAGAAATGCAAATCAAAACTGCTTTGAGATATCATCTAATTCCAGTAAGATTAGTCCACATCACAAAGTCCGCAAACCAGAGATGTTGGTGTGGATGTGGAGAAAAGGGAACACTTCTACATTGCTGGTGGGAATGCAAACTAATATGTTCCTTTTGGAAAAGATGTTTGGAGAATACTTACGGATCTAAAAACAGACCTGCCATTCGATCCTACAATTCCTCTACTAGGTATATATCCAGAAGAATAAAAATCACTTTATAACAAAGATATTTGTTCCAGAATGTTTATTGCAGCCCAATTCATAATTGCTAAGTCATGGAAAAAGCCTAAGTGCTTTTTGACCCACAAATGGATAAATAAATTGTGTTATATGTACACCATGAAATATTATGTAGCCTTAAAGAAAGATGGCGACTTTACCTCTTTCATGTTTACATGGATGGAGCTGGAACATATTCTTCTTAGCAAAGTATCTCAGGAGTGGAAGAAAAAGTATCCAATGTTCTCACCCCTACTATGAAAAGCCCTACTTTTCATATGAAAGCTATAACCTAATTATAGCCCAAGAATATGGGGAAAAGGGAGAGGGAGAGGAGGGGAGGAGGGAGGATGGGTGGAAGGAGGGTAGTCGGTGAGACCACACCTATGGTGCATCTTACAAGGGTACATGTGAAATTTACTAAATGTAGAATATAAATGTCTTAACACAATACCTAAGAAGGTGCCATGAAGGCTATGTTAACCAGTGTGATGAAAATATTTCAGATTGCATGTAAAACCAGCACATGGTACCCCATGACTGCATTAATGTACACAGCTGTGATTTAATAAAAAAAAAATTAGAATTCTAGCCTCCAGAACTATGAAACAATAAATGTTATTTTAAGCCACTGGGTTTTTGGTACTTTGTTATTTTAGACCTAAGAAATGAATTCAGTGTTAACTGCCTCACACCCCGCAACATTTAGAAAAATATGTATAAGTAAGACACTGATAGTTTCCTAGAGAAGGGAGGAGACACAAACACATACATATACACACATGTGTATGTGCACACATATATACATACACATATGATACACTCGTGTGTATTTACATACACGCATGTCTGTGCATACATGTATACACATACACACATTATTATATTAGTGCGATTACATATATGTCTGTGTCTATGGATATGTAAGTACATATGTAAATGTGTTAACATACACCCACCACTCATAGATTCAGAATCTCTGAGGTCAAGCTCAGAAATCCATTTTTTAGCAAGTACTTGAGAAAATTCTAATACACAAATGCTTCAGAATGATTTTTCTATGTCATGCTGATCTGCAACAAGTAATACTAATGCATGTATGATTATTGTTCCCACAGAAGTATTTCCCAAGATAATGCTGTGAGTTAATTAGCTGTACTGTATTAAAGCATTCAGTGATCAAAAAATTGTAGTCAATTTTGCTTAATATGTCTCTTGTCCTTGGATGTTCATAATATATTACATATCTGCAGTAATATAGGAGGATAAAATTGTGTAGTATAGTAAAGATTTTTTCCTCTCTGTATTTTTCTTATGCCCTAGAACTTCTACCCATTAAATTAAAGGCATTATTACTACCAAAACATTTGACTTCCCTTAATAGGAGAGTGAGGAGAGTCACCAAAGACATTAATTTCTTTTTCTTAAGTAAATAGACTGGGAAGCAAAGTGTTCTTGATTTGCAAGAACTAATCTTTTTTTCTGAGCAAAAGAAAAAATATGCATATAAAGCTTAGAACGTTGTAAGGAACAGAGCAGAATGTCCCAGTAAATGAAGTTTATAGCATAAAAAAACAAAGTTGGGAGAAACATGTAACTGTACAAATACCAGTTTCCCCTCTGAAGTTGACCAGCTGGTAGATTCTAAGGGATGAGAGAAACCACTCATCCCTTAGAATGACCAAAATAAACGTACTGACAATACCACATGTCTGAGAGAATGTGAAGCAATGTATCTCTTATAGATTTGTGGTAGAAATGTAAAATTCTATAGTCCCTCTGAAGAATCATTTGGCATTTTCAAATAAAATAAAATATACACTTATCTTATGAGCAAAGGATCATACTGGCATTTATCCCAGAAAAAAAAAAAAAAAAAACCTTATGTCCCCCTTAATTTTAATAATAGTTTGATTTAGAAATCACAAAAAAAAAAAAAAAAATAGAAAAGAAAAAAGTTGTTCTTTACTAGGTGAACAGTTGAGCAAACTGTGGTATTTCCAGGCCATGGAGGGCTACTTATCAATAAACAGAAGCTAAGTATTGATACACATAGTATTTTAAGACTCTTTAGGCTGAATAAACAACTCTTAAATGGTTTTGTAGGGATAATCCCACTTATACAACATTCTTAAAATTCACAGAATTAGAATGATAAAAACAGATTAGTACTTTCTAATAGAGGGATAGGGAGAAGATTATGGATATAAACAGATAGCATGAGAGTGATTCTTTATTGTGCTGGGACAGTTCTGTATCCTGATTATTTGTAGTGGTACTTACATAAATCTACTCAGTTGATAAAATTTCACTGAACAACTCTAACAGATGTACACATACACATATATGCACAAATGAATGCATGCAAACACTGAAGAAATATGATTAAAGTATATAGTTAGTAATATTGCTTCTAATCAATGTCCTTTTGTGATCTTTTACTATAATTACATAAACTGTTACAACTGGGATAATACGCATAATAGACATATGATTTGTCTCTGAACTATCTTTGTACTTTCTAGTGAGCTCATAATCATTTGAAAATGAAAAGGTAACAAAAAATGGTAGAACAACGTGGCTTGTGAACTATAGTTTTCTCACTTCATGACCTAAGTAGTAATGTGTTCCTCAATTATAGATTATATAATTGATAAAGTAAGTAAATGCAACACATGGACTAACTTTTTAAAAGTATTGTGATAAGAGATAAGTAAAATCTAATGTCATCGTATCTTTGAAAGAGGTGCCTCACTGTACCTCACTGTTCCATATCCATGTGTGTGTGGAGGCATGATGAAAATACTAGAGCAATTTTGGGATGGTTTCAAAGTAGGGTACCAAGGTTTTGTTACCTAGAATGTGCCCCCATGTCCAAGTTGTAGAGGAGAAGTATTTGATTCAGTTGTCCCCGTGGATAGGTCTAAGAATAGTCCTTCTGGTTCCCAGACATCAGAAAATATCTTTTTTTTTTTTTTTTTCTCTAAATATGCCACCTTAGCATATTGAATTTTTTTTTTTTTTTTGCAGTTTTTGGCCGGGGCTGGGTTTGAACCCACCACCTCCAGCATATGGGGCCAGTGCCCTACTCCTTTGAGCCACAGGTGCCACCTAGAAAGTACCTTTTTTTTAAATTTATTTTTTATTTCAAATTAATATGAGGGTACAAATTTTTAGGTTACATTGTTCTCACTTCCAGGGTAAAATTCCATTTGTAATAGAACCCCTCACCTAGGGGGTATGTTATATACCCCACAATGTGCACATTACTTGAAACCCTGCCTCATGCCCTCCCTCCTTCTGCCAATCATCCTCCCTCTTCCCCCATCCCATTTCCCTCTATTCCTGAACTAAACTGTATTAGTGTTTTATTGCTCTTATGAGTATGTAATTATTTATATATTGGTTTCATATTAGTATGGAGTATGTTGTATATTTATTTTTCCATTCTTGCAATACTTTACTAAGAAAAATATATCGCAACTCCATCCAGGTAAATGTAAAGGATGTAAAGTCTCCATCTTTTTAACAGCTGGATAATATTCCATGGTATATACATAACAGAGTTTGTTGATCTATTCATGGGTTGCTGGGCACTTAGGTTGCTTCCACGACTTTGCAATTATTAATTGAGCAGCAATAAATGTTCTGGCACAAATGTCTTTGTGGTAAAATGGTTTTTATTCTTCTGGATAGATAGTAATCCCTATCTAGTAATAGGATTGTAGGATCAAATGGAAGGTTTACTTTTAGAGCTTTGAAGATTCTGCATACTTCTCTCCTAAAGAGTTTGCAATCCCACCAGCAGTGTAGAAGTGTTCCCTTCTCTCTACATCCATGCCAGAATCTGGTGTTTGACTTCATGATGTTGGCTAATCTTGCTGGGGTGAAGTGATATCTTTGAGTGGTTTTGATTTGCATTTCTCTGATGATTAAAGACTATGAGCATTTTTCATGTGTTTGGCCATTTTCTGTCATCCTCAGAGAAGTTTCTTTTCAAATCTCTTGCCCACCTATAGAGAGGATTGTTTGCACTTTACTTATTGTTTAATTTGAGTTTTCTGTAGATTCTAGATATGAGGCCTTTGTTAGATTCATAACATGCAAAAATCTTCTCCCATTCAGAAGGCCCTCTTTTGCTTTGTCTGTGGTACCCTTAGCTCTGCAAAAGCATTTTAGCCAGTAAACCTCTTTTAACTCTTGGGCAAGCATCTAAAAGGTCTTCTCTCCCAAATATATGTGTTGGACATGGACCAAACAAACTACTATCCACTACAAGACAGACGGTATTCCCTGTAGCTGATATAATATATTAGATGTATATCTGAGTTATGTAGCCTAGTTTATTAATCAACATAGATATCCTTTCATACATACACCAAAATTTAGTATTTAAACACAAAAGCAAATTTATTTTTCTTCACATTACTTTCCCTCTGTAGCTTGATGGAGGGCTTTTCTGGTTACTGCTTCTGAGTCCCAGGCTAAAACGGGCTCTATTTTAAAGCATGCATTCCACAATAGTCTTGGCAGGAAAGAGAGAATTTTTACAAGATTTTAAACAAGCAATTAAGTAGTTGTAGCACAAAGTGACATACTTTTATTCTATTTACTTTATTTACTAGGATTAGTCAAGTCCGGAAACCCTACCTTAAGTTGCCAGTCATTCCTGTGGGCCTGGGAAGAGTTGAAAGCTACATATAAGGGAGAAAACTTAATGATCATTTAAATTCATTAAGGTTTGCTTTGTCAACCATCTATCATCTTTACTTCAGTTGTATGTGTACACCTGAAGAATGCACATTCTGCAGTTTGAGGGTGTAGTGTCATATAAACATTAGTTTAGGTTATTATTTTTCCTCAAATCTTAGAAGTTATTACTGTTTTATTTTTTCAGCATATGTATTTATGTTTCCCTTTGTTTTATCAATTTTGCTTTGTATATTTTGAAGCTGTTTCATCAGGTATATTGCATTTAGTATTATTAGTCTTTTTGAAGGAAGGCTTTATCTTATCCTTAGGATATGTCCCATTTTATCCTAGGTACTACTCTTTGTCTTTAAGTGTACTGTACTTTGGTTATTATTTGGTTATTTTTTAATCTTTTTACTTTTAATCTAACTGTCCTTGTAGTTATACTGTATCTCTTGTAAATAGTGTTTAGTTGTGGTATGGTTTCTAGTATGATAATGTCTTTTCTTAATCAAATTGTTTGGTTCAATTGTATCTGATTTAAATTCTGATATTTTTTATTTTATATTTTGTTTCATTTTTCTTTGCCTATCTGTTTCCTGCCTTCTTGTGCTACTTTCTCATTTTGGAGTCTCAGGAGACTTTTTTTATTGAATTTTTATTAGATCATAACTGTATACATTTATGGGGTGCAGTATGATGATTTGATATACAATGTGAAATGCTTAGGAGACTCTGTTGATTTTGCCACCTTTGGCTGATCTGGTATGATCCTCATTTTCTTGACTCTAACCTCCTTCAGCAGGTTAGCTTAGGGTATGGAATCCAAATGAGAGCTAGCCAAAATACAAAATATGGCAAACAGATGTGCACATTCTTTCAACAGCTTGCTTCATGTCTGTTAATATCTCATGGGACAAAGAAAATAAAGGCTAAGCCCCGAGTCATTGCAAGAAGCAACTTAAACATGATCGATAGTGCATAGATAGAAAAGGGGTAATAATGGATATTATCAAGCCAATTACTCTATCATATTTATTCATTTATTCACTTGATTTCTATTTTACAAACACTTCATAACTTGTAAAAAACTAGAGGAAATTTATTTACCCATTTTGGTACTATTATTACACATTTATCAATTTAATGAGGTTTCCACAATAAATTTTAATAACAATATGAATAATATTATAATAATGTCATGAATAGTTTATATTAAACCATGTATTTATTCATATATTTATTTTCTCTGATGGTCTTATTTTTATTCTGCTCTCTAGATTTCCATCTAGAATCACTTTCCTATACTTCTTATAGTGTGTGTTACCTGATATATTTTCTCAACTTTTTCCTCAAACTATCTTTTATTTTGAATTTTTTTGAAGAGCATGTTTAGGAAGTCACGTAGGTCAGTGTAAAGACCATTGATGTCAATGCTGTCACAGCACCGATGGTGTGTATAATCATGGAAGTGATCAGAAAACTTTGAAAAAGTTTACCTTACATAATGTGAGTGAGCCTCATGCAATCAGTTGATGACCTTAAGAATAAAAATGAAAGTTCCTCAAAGAACAAGAAATTCTCACTGCTTTTAACATAGAAATTCTGACGAGTTCCTAGCCAAGAAAAGGAGCCCTGAGGAATTTACACCCAAGACAGCAACAGTAACTCATACCTTCATTTTCAACCTACTCATTTTCCCTGCCTTATAGATTTTAGACGCGCCAGCCTCCATAAACATGTGATCCACTTCCTTAAAATAAATAATATCTTTCTGTAGAAGACCAAGCACCAGGCTTATAGAAGTGGCCACCAGTTCTTGAGGAAGGCACTAGAAGCAAGACAATCTCCTAGTCGGCATGGAGATGTATTGCAGCCTGGAGACAAGCTCTCAAGCAGCTGCAGGCATTAATGAGATAAGATCAGTCTCCTGTTAGCAAGCAGGTGTGATATGTTGAACATCCCTGGTGCAGCAGGGTGGGAGTCGAGCCCATGGGGAAAGAGCATGCAGTGACCATTAAACCCGTGATCCTAGCACATGGGCTCCACGTCTGTTGTATAATGTTTGAATAAAAGGCTGTGGCAGATGGGACTCAGAGCCTCCCTGGAGATAGGGGAAGATCACCTCCTGCAGGCATGTACCTTCAATCCGGGTCGGCTATTTCTATTTACGCAATGACAGGGTGCCACAGCGGGCATCAACATCTGTCTCTTATTTTTTCTTTCTCTCTCGTCTGTATCTGCATCTCTATCTCTCTCTATCTCTATCTCTATCTCTGTCTCTGTCTCTGTCTCTACCTTTGTCTTTATCTCTATCTTTCTGTTTCTGTCTCTATCTCTATCTCTCTGTCTCTCTCTCTGTCTCTATCTCTACCTTTGTCTCTCTATCTATTTCTGTCCCTGTCTCTATCTCTATCTCTCTGTCTCTCTCTCTGTCTCTATCTCTACCTTTGTCTCTATCTCTATCTATTTCTGTCTGTCTCTATCTCTATCTATTTCTGTCTCTGTCTCTATCTCTCTCTGTCTCTCTCTCTGTCTCTGTCTCTACCTTTGTCTCTATCTCTATCTATTTCTGTCTGTCTCTATCTCTATCTCTCTGTCTCTCTCTCCGTCTCTATCTCTGTCTCTATCTCTACCTTTCTCTCTATCTCTATCTATTTCTGTCTGTCTCTATCTCTATCTCTCTGTCTCTCTCTCCGTCTCTATCTCTGTCTCTATCTCTACCTTTGTCTCTATCTCTATTTCTGTCTCTGTCTCTCTCTCTCTATCTCTCTCTCTGTATCTATCTCTATCTCTCTCTATCTCTGTCTCTATCTTTTTCTCTGTTTCTGTCTCTCTTTCTCATCTGTCTTAGTCCTTTGGCTCTATTTCTCTGAAGTATCTATTGTATCAACCAAAAAACAAATGATGAAACTAGTAAAACACCAATAGTAATACACTTTGTTCATAATACTGTGAATCATCCAACATTCAAATTAGAGAAAAAATATCCCCCTCCCAACTAAAAAGAAAAAAGAAAACATAGGTTTAAAAATAAATGAGTATTTCAGATACAGTTCCAAACAGAAGGCAATAATTATAAACACATCTGTTAATAAGTCTATAAATAAGGACTCTATATTTTGTTCCCTTTTCAAACTCTATTCATGTTTCATTCTACAGCTTTTGTTTTAATTATCTCTTATAAATTGATGATTCTCAAATATATGCTCTAAGCCTAAAACTCATATGAATGCTTTATTCTCCTTAAAAATTGCCTCCTGGATATCTCCCCTGAGATGCCTTATAGGACATTAAACAACATTTTTAAGCTAAATTCCTTATTTCCATCCCTTCCTAACATGCCCCCTTACCCTTCCCAAGAAGGGGAACATGCTTGCTAAAATCTAATCTTTCAGACCCCTATTACCCTAATTTTTATGGATAATTAATATTTTCCTTTTAGTAACACTACTTCACTCCCTCTCTAATATAACCTTTCCACTCAATTTTTCCTGACGTCACTCTTGGCCAAGCCATAAATCATTATGACTATAAAAATTGTAGGATAACTATCTCATAACCTCTAAGGTTGTATTCTGTTTCCCTTCCACATTGCTGCCTCTGCTAACATTCTAACTAACTTGTAACATCCCATCATTACACTATTTATAATACTTTTCCTATCTTCATTTTATGTTCTATAGATGTTAACTCTGACAAGTGAAACAGTGACAAGGAACGTGTAGCTGGACAGAATGTGCTTGACAGAAACATATTTTTTTGTTGTTGTTGTCTTAATGAGAATGTTGTATCCTTTGGCGTATTAACTATGCCAAGGACCAACACTCCTGTTTCTCTTATATCCCTGGCTTCCCTGTTATGCTGTTTTGTTTGATTCCTGTGAGCACTGATTTCCCACACTCTTCTGCATGTTTACAAGGCCATCCGTGCTCTGACATCTCCTTATTTTTCTAACTTAACTACACCACTCTTTTCTTTTCCAGTCACCTTGATCCTAATTCACAGGGACACTAGAGGGACTTTAATGCTCTGTAGGTGCTGTTTTGTTACATTATATGTCTTAGCACCTTCTGCCCTTTCCAACTTGAATTGTACCTTTTTCTTATAACTCATCTGCTTAGTGAAAAGCACTTCCTTGCTAAAGTATCAGTTATCAAAAACATCTATTTGGCTTAAATTCCTTCTAAAATATTCAAGGTGCAAAAATATAGAATGATTCTGCAAATACCTAATTTGTCTTGGAACCAAGGAATCTACGTGATTATAATCTAGATTTTTAAAATATTTTCTTAAGGGGTAAATAGACAAATAAACTTTTAAGAATTAAAATATTCAGCGTTCTTGGATAAATTACTTAGAATTTCATCAGTTTTCTTATCTAAAATTAACTGACAGAACATCTACTTTGAAGAACAGTTGTTAAGATTAGATACATGAAACTTTTCTAAAATAGCACTTAATAATCTTATATAATCATAAAAATGAATGTTAATAAGCAACTGAATTCACAGTCTGTATTTATTGAGTATCTCCTGTATCAAAGGTGCTGATTTAAGCACTGGAGGATTACTAAGAAAGGGTTTTGGGACTGAGACCATAGTTGAATTTATTATCAAGAAAAGAAGACAAAATTGCAAATCTAAGGGAAATAGAAATATACATGAAGTGATAAATATGTGGAATTTATAGACACTATTGACTTATTAACTTGTTAATTAAGGAATAAAAATATTAAAATTGATAATAAATTTGGAAAGTATAGTAGGAATGAAATTCATAGTATAGAATTTAAGAAAGAATAGGTAGACATATAATATTTGTGCTTATTTGTTAGTATGGGAGAAAATGGAAGGTCTGAATATGCTTACATTTTAAAAGTAAAAAGCTATTGAAAAAAGATATGCTAAAATATATAAAGTTCCTTATGTTAATTTAAAAAGCAGCGAAAATCTTTCCCTATCTTGAAAAATGTATCCCCCATTGGCCTATTATTTTGGGTGAAATTCTCTCCAAGTTTGGATATTTTGTGTCAAGCAATAGTTTCCATCGCAATTAAAATACACTCATGTGACTGATGTGGTTTGGGGAAGTCTGTAGGTTTGTACAAAGGACTTGAGGCTTTAAAATATTATCTAACTATAATTACATGGTCCTAAATGCAAAGAGGTAAAATGCGGTCTTGTTTGTTTGCTGTGCATGAGTGTGTGTGTTGTTTCCTTTATTAAAGAAGAAACACTATAAATGCCTGTGTGTGTGTATGTATTGGAATGCAATTATTAAAGACGTATGTGATTACTGATAAAACCCAAGGCACAATGAACTAAAAGCATGTAATCAGCCTAATGTAAATCTCTTCCTGAACTACAAAACTGAGATAGGATGGATATCTAATAGTTTCAGGGATAGGAATTCAGTTCACACTGACTTATAAAGAATAAAATGCTGAGCTCTAACTAGAAAGTCTTGAAGAAATGGTAAGAGAAGGAAATATTTCATATCTTGAAGCTGGCTACTTGTTATTAGACTTGCCTTCATAACAAAAAAGCTAAGCCTGCTCTTTTGAAATGAATATAGATGAGATGAAAAATGATTACTGGATCACAGAGTGTAATGTGCCAATCAATGATCCACTTTTCTTAGTAAGGTATTTCCTATATATGCTGTGCTAGCAATTACTAAATTAACCTCATAACAGGAATTTAGAAGAGCCCTTAAGTTTGTATTATATCCCAGTATGGAGGGACATTAAATTGCCAGCTGTTCACATTTAATAAAACAAGATAATGTTCATGAAGTCCAATAGAGTCTTAGAAAGCTCTGTAGCATCGTAGTTTTTCCATTTCGCCCTGTTCCCCCCTGGGTACAGAATCAACTATTCTATTATATGATGGATTTCTGTAATATCCCAAAGTGATTTTAAAAATTTCAATAGCCTTTCCCTCTGAAAAATAACACCCCTTTTATTCTCTTGCTGCATATTTGTGCTTTCCTTCACTAAGTGCACACTGAAGAGGATATTTGAGAGTTCTAATAGCTCCTGTTGTGTTCTTATAATAGTAATGTATTTAGCATCACTATAGTTAAGAACTTGTCAGCACTTATAAACTCCTACCTTTGTGAAATTTTGCTTGGCATATGAGCTTTCAGCCCAGGAGCAATTTTCATTTTAAGCTTTAAAACCATCTCTCAGGATATTTGTGATGGTGAAGTTCAAACTTAAAACAAAAGCTTACTATTCTCAGATGATTCCAAATTCCCTCCAAAATTGCTCTTTGCAGATTTCTTCCCTTCGTAAAATCAATTAGCTCATAATTGCTTAAGAGAGTGGGAAGTTTTTAACAGTTGTAACGGTGGATGTAACATAGATTTGCGCATCAAAATTCCATAATTTTAGTGTTGAAAACAAAAATGTTGATAAATAAGAATTACGTGAACTTTAATATTTATCAAATACCATTTGTAAAACCAAGTTTTAGATACTACCTGAAACACGAAGGTGAAATATTTTCAGTAGGAGTCTGAATTTTAACCTTCAATAACACATTTGATGTTCCAAATAAATGTAAAATTTAAAAGGTTTTCTTTCTTTCTTTTTTTTTTAACCTAACAACTTATTTTAAGGAATCTGATATTGGTTAAGTGCAGTGGCTCATGACTGTAATCTCAGCACTGTGTTCAATTGAGGCAAGAGGATCACTCAATCATTTGTAGAGGCCAGGAGTTTGAGGCTAGCCTGGGCATTATAGCCAGACTGCCATCACTACACACACCTATGAGTATAGTAATGAATGCCTTTAGTACCAACTACTTGGGAGGCTGAGGTGAGAGGATAGCTCTAGTCCAGGAGTTCAAGCTGCAAGCAGTGAGCTATGAATAGGCCAATGTATTCTACCTAGCCTGGGTGACAGAGCAAGACTCATCTTTAAAAAGAAAAGCAGAAATAAATGGAATATAATCAATATAATATAAGAGGCTGACATTCTGACATTTTGGGGTGTTTTTTTCTTTCTTTCTTTCTTTCTTTCTTTCTTTTTTTTTTTTTTTGTAGAGACAGAGACTCACTTTATGGCCCTCGGTAGAGTGCCGTGGCCTCACACAGCTCACAGCAACCTCCAACTCCTGGGCTTAAGCAATTCTCTTGCCTCAGCCTCCCAAGTAGCAGGGACTACAGGTGCCCGCCACAATGCCTGGCTATTTTTTGGTTGCAGTTTGGCTGGTGCCGGGTTTGAACCCGCCACCCTCGGTATATGGGGCCAGCGCCTTACAGACTGAGCCACAAGCGCTGCCCTGGGGTGTTTTTTCTTTAACTGATTTCCAGCCTTCTTTTCTACTACATTTCTAGATGACAGTGTTCCAAGGCACTTCTCTGAATCTATACTTCTCTCTAGGTGATCTCATTTAGTCGCATGTCTTTAAGTATTATAACTATTCTGATATTCTCAAATTTTATCTCTACACCAGTATTTTCATAAGTCCCACAACCGAGGAATTTTTAGTCATCAAAAATGTATAATGTGTATGTTAGAATTTGGATTCTCTTTCTCTAACCCTCCCACATCTGTGTCTCTCAATCTTAGTAAATGCCACTTCTCATGAAAAAAAAAAAAAGAAAGAAAGTAAAAAACAAAAACAAATGTCATTTCTCTGTCCTGTTCTCCTTCAGCCCTGACATCCATTTCATCAGCAAGCACTTTCAGTTCCACCTCAAAACCTCCCAAGAATTGGTTTCTCTACATTTTATTGCTGTTAGCACCTCTAGTCATTCTATCTTTAAATATACAGAAGTTGACGGGGCAATTAAAAAAGACAAATTCTATAATGATCTCACCTTCATAAAAACCTTCCTTGCACCACGAATAACATTTGAATGTGTTGCCTTAATTGACAATAATCTACATTATCTGTTTTCTCCTAAGCATCAAGTTTTACTTTGTGCCACTTTCTAGCCAAGCTCAGGATACTGTGGCAACAAGGATCTTTCATAATTTTGAAAAAATGTAAATTTAGAAATTTTGTTTATTTTGTCCAGGATTACAGCTCATGCCTGTAATCCTAGCACTCTGGGAGGCTGAGGAGGGTGTATCACTTGAGTTCAGATGTTTGAGACCAGCCTAAAAAATAGTGAGATCCTGACTCTAACCAAAGAAAAAAACTATCTGGTATAGTGATGCCAGCCTGTAGGGCCAGCTACTTGGGAGGCTGAGGCAAGAGGACCGCTGAAGCCTGAGAAGTTGAAGTTGCTGCAAGCTGTGACACTACAACACTCTACCTACCCAATGCGATATAGTAAAACTCTCTCTATAAATAAATAAATACATACATACATACATAAAAATAAAAATAACTTGGTAAAATAAACAGAAATTTTTATTTTCTCTATCCTTTGTTTGGATTCTTTCCTTGCTTTTCTTGTGAGTTAACTTTAAAGAATTTCTTAAATAAATAAAATAGAATAAAGTCTCAAAGGTAAATCAAGAAAATTTGAGCACCATGAAGTATAATGAAGTATTGAAAATAATGAATTTTAAATCATTGACTAAACTATTCTGAGTCCTTAGTAATAGCAAATATATGAGAGATAGCGAGTGAACATTCTAACAATGGGAAGTCCTTTCCTCGGAGAAATGTCAGCTACATCAGCTAACATATGTATTAGAAGTAGTAGAACACCATCATCTCATATCTCCCACACAGTAACTGGTTCAGGAACCAAATCCAAATTGATGCGAAATCCTGTAGTTGAAAACTGTAAGCTCAGGATGTTAGCAATTACCAACATGAACATTAAACATTTGCTTTACTGAAGGGAGAGCTTGCAGTCACCAACATGCACAAATGTCTACACATGATATTGGCAATAGCCATATAGAATCACTATATGTGTTTTAATGTGATTCACCCTTCCTATGTAACATTGGCCAAAACTGTTTGACATCAATTGAGTCAGGAAGTGGTCAGAAAAAAGGCTAAAAGCAGAATATACTCTAGAACAGTGAGCTAATAAATAATTTTGTAGAGAACAAGGAAAGGTGATTAGAGTATTTCAGATTGGAGAAGACAATCTTTACCAATCAAAGACATTGTATTAATACTTGGTCACTGATTCTTGGAGGAGGCACTGGGAGCGAGACAATCTCTGAGCCAGCATAGAGATGTTTGCTGCCTGGGGATAAGCCCTCAAGCAGCTGCAGGCATTCATGAGATAAGATGGGTCACTCGTTAGCAAGCAGATGTTATACTTTGAACATTCGTGGTGCAGCAGGGTGCAAGTGGAACCCGTGAGGAAAGAGCACGTAGCAATCAATAAGCATGTGATCCTAGTACTGGGCTCCCACACCTGTTATATAATTCTTCAATAAAAGGCCACAGCAGAGGTTGCTTGGGGCTCTCCCTGGAGAGATGGGAAGCTCACCTCTTGCACGTATGCACCTTCAATCTGTGTCCCGGCTGTTTTTATTCAAGTGGTGACAGGGTGCCTACAGCAGGCACCAACACTGGTGAAAATACACCTGACTATGAAGCATCAATAGCAAACATTCAAACTAGAATCTAAACAAATATAAATCTGACTACCAATATTCAGGCGAAAATAAAATACCCAAGACAGATATCTTAAGTGTGTGTAATCAGCAAACTGCAACTTTTGACCCATTTTCTCATCAAATAAATCAAGTGAAAAAAATAATGTTGGAAAAGATGTTTTTGGATTAAAAGAAATTTAGGCATATAAACTAATTTAAACCCTTGCCCTTATTTAGATATCTACGTGGCCAAATTAAACATTATAAGCATATTTGAGCAATCAGAGAAATATTAACAGACACTGAAAGGTGATGAATTTTAATCATCAAAATTAAATGTGATCTTTGTATTGTAACTATTTTTTTAAGTAAAAGGTCTTATCTTTAGCAATAAACATTAAAATATTCAAATATATAAATATATGTTTTTTATTATAAAGATTATTCAAAATTAAAGGAGCAGAAAGTAAGTGGATATATGAAAGAATAGTAGATAATTATTGAAGCTGGGCTATAGGTGTGTGGGTACATTAATTTGTTCTATTCTTCAATGTATTTATAACTTCTCATAATACATAATTTTGAATTGATAGTATTATGTAAACATTCTTTGATGTGTGATATAGAAAGTGTATAGTTTTGGTATATTTAACAAGCATTCTCAAATATTTCATTGTTAGGTTAGTTGTTTAAACAGAGTTTTCAGTAGAAGAAAATACCAAACAAGCCAATGATCTATAAAATTACTTACATGTTACCTAATTTATTTGTCTATATACCATTAAAGATTTTAAAAGTTTAAATGCCTTTTTAAATTACTTCCTCATGCACATAAAGTGATCACATCTTGATAAGTTAATAATTTAAGAAACAATGCATAATGTGGAAAATAAAGGTATAATCTTTAAATAAGCAAAACTGATTGAAGCAATCATAGTAGTAGGTTGGGGTGCTTAAGTGTATTTAAACAAATTTCCAGTTACTTAGGAACTCTTCTCAAGAGCCCGAAAACATAGTCCTCTTGTCCACGGAAGATTGAAATAGTAAAATGGAAAGATTCCAGATTGAAAATAAAAAACTCTAAGAAAGGATTCTTTCTTCAATTTTGTTCTACAAATAATCTTCCAGGTAGTGTTTGTCCTGTGAAGTTTCTACACATCCACCTTATGCCAGCCATGGGATTATGGGAACATCATAAACCATGCTTCCAGGTGTAAATAAATTGAGAACTAACAGAGCACTGCGACAGAAATACCAGCTATAAAATGAGATGGAAATGCATTCGGAACATTTGTAGAAAGCACTCATAAAGACATAATGGAAGTTTTGAAGTATTTTGGAATATGATTTTTATCCTCTATCTTTTTTATTTGAGATTAATTTGAGGGTACAAATGATTAGGTTACATTGTTTGCATTTTGATAGGTAAAGTTCAATCCATAGTTGAGCCCTTCACCCAGGGGTTGTGCTGTGTATCCTTACATTATGCCCATTCAGTGAGAGTTTACCAATCCCCCTTTCTCTCCTTTCTTTGTTTCCTTCCCCCTCCAACTTGAATTTAATTTTATTTTCCTCTCTATGGTTATGTAACTATTTTATCTACTGCTTTCATATTAGTATTGCATGTATTGGATACTTGCTTTTTCATTCTTGTGATACTTTAATAAGATGGATGCTCTTCAACTCCATCCAGATAAATATAAAAGATAAAAGTCTCCATCTTTTTTATGGCTGAATGGTATTCCATTGTATACATACACCACAGTTTACCAATCCATTCATGAGTTGATGGGAATTTTAGTTGATACCACGTATTAGTTTTGTGAATGGAAGTGCGATGAATAGTCTAGTGGAAATGTCCATGGAGTAAAATGATTTTTTTCCCTTCTAGGTAGATACCTAGTAATGAGATTATGGGATCAGATGGAAGGTTTACTTTTAGCTCTTTGAGGATTCACCACACTTCTTTCCCATTGAGGCTATATTAATTTGCAGTCCCATGAGTAGTGTAAAAGTGTTCCCTTCTCTCCACATCCATGCCAGCATCTGACTTTTTGATTTGTACCCTTCTCGCTAGGATTAGGTGATTTCTCAGCATGCTTTTGATTTGCATTTCTCTCACAATTAGGGATGACATAGCAACGCTGGTTTTAGCTTACAGAGAGACTTGGGGAAAGCTAGAACTGGCTACAAGTGTCCGGAGAGAGAATATTAGTTAGTGGTTAGGTATTGGCTGTAAAAATTAAGTGACTTCAAGTTACAGAGTGGCCATAATTGGAGTTGTAATGCCATGTAAGCCTCCATACTTCACATTTCTCATTTATAAAGTGGAGATGAAAACAGTGGTTACCTTACGTGGTTACTTTAAGAGTTAAATAAGAACATGGGAGCAAACCGATGACCTCAATTTTGCTTATAAATATTTGGTGAAACAACAATAATAACTCAGTGGTCCTATATCAAAAGTGGATCTGGGAAATGGAAGAAGTTAAATTATCAAGTGTTGTTCTTAAAAATCAAAGAACTAAATTGAAACCAGTTGATCAAAACCTATGTGGTCAAAGAGAAGCAAAACTCAACAAAATTCAAATGGGGGGAGAGGAAGAAGGGGAAGGGTAAAGTTTCACTAAGCATGTACATTGCACACTTTCTGTAAAGAGCACACTTACAACTTTGACTTAAAATTCACAAAAGCAAACTATGTAACTGAAAATTATGTACTCTTGGGCAGCGCCTGTGGCTCCTCAGTTGGTAAGGCGCCGGCCCCATATACCGAGGGTGACGGGTTCAAACCCGGCCCTGGCCAAACTGCAACCAAAAAATAGCCGGGCGTTGGTGGCGGGCACCTGTAGTCCCAGCTGCTTGGGAGGCTGAGGCAAGAGAATCGCTTAAGCCCAGGAGTTGGAGGTTGCTGTGAGCTGTGTGAGGCCACAGCACTCTACGGAGGGCCATAAAGTGAGACTCTGTCTCTACAAAAAAAAAAAAAAATTATGTACCCTTATAACATACTGGAAACACTTTCTTAAAGGAAAAAATCTGAAAACTACAGCAAAGCTACACCTAGGAAAGAGCTTCTTAAGATCAGTTGACTCTGCTAACTGCTAACTGTCATTTTTCAGAGGTTATGTGTAATGTAGCTAAGTATTACATAACACAAGTTATGTAATTAAACATACATAAATTGTTTTTATATGTTTATATCAATTTGTATCAAGAGTGCACCAAATATTTAGGTATTTCCAGCACTGATTTATAAGAGAGCTAAGAAAGAAAGAAATGTTCTATTAGACAAAATTCAATTAAAAGCATGTATTATTTGAGGACAGCCAATGTAAACTTAAACTGACGTGTCTGTTACACAATAACTCAGTTTGGTTTGATGTGTGGATGTTAAATATATAAAGCTGGTATTGAAATTCCTCGTAGGTAATGGGCACTCACCATTCAGCAATGGTTTAAAGACATAGCAAAGCTGGTCTTAGCTCACAGAGAGCCTTGGGGAAAGCTAAAGATATGGGGGCTGTATGCCATAAGCAGCAGTCCTGAGCAACAGAAGGACAGTATCAAGGTCACTGTGGGAGTACATCAATGTATCAGCATTTTGCAATGTTCTTGAAAGATGAGAGATTGAAGCAACTATTTGAATTTGCAAGTCTAATTTTGTAGGTAAGTTTTCTTATTTATTTTTTTATATTCACACATGTGAAAATGGATACTTCTGATGGGTTTTTGTTCATAATTATGAAGAAAATAATATTTTTATAGTATCTTTCATAATGTATGGTAGTTGGCGTTGAAATTATGTTTAAGTCTTTCTTAAAATTTTTGGTTATTATGGCTGAAGTGTTTTTGTATATGTAATTCATTATAGCAAAGAGCAATGAGCACAAAAGAATACATTTTCCTACATTTATTTGCATTTTTAAGTAGCATTTATTAAAATGGAGCTTTTCAAAATAAAATTTAAAGCTAAAAATTGATGTTTCATGTCATAAAATGGACTTTAGCCATTATGGCTTTATAGCAATATCTGGAATATAAAGTGCTTGTAAAAAATGGTTTTCCAATATTATACAAATTGACATATTTCCCTTCTTTAAAGCATTCTGAAATCGTTCTATCACATACTTTAAAAATCACATTTATTCTGATTATAATAAAATAACATTCAAAGTAAAGGAAATGTAGCTGTTGATGTTGTTATATGATTTTTGTGATAAGTTGATGTACAATTAAATGAACTGGTTTAATGAGTAGACTTCCCTTTCTCTTCAGCAATGCAATTATATTAATATATAATTTGCTTAATATACCTGTGGATTTTATTTTTTATTTGAGACAGAGTCTCACTATGTCACCCTCGGTAGAGTGCTGTGACGTCACAGCTCACAGCAACCTCAAACTCTTGGGCTCAAGCAATTCTCTTGCCTCAGTCTCCCAAGTAGCTGGGACTATAGGTGCCCGTCACAACACCTGGCTATTTAATTTTTTTTTGGTTGTAGTTGTCATTGTTGTTTGGCAGGCCCGGGCTGGGTTCGAACCCGCCAGTTCCAGTGTATGTCAGTGACGCCCTAGCGACTGAGCTATAGGCGCCAAGACTATACCCATGGATTTTTAAAGATAAACTTTTTATTATGTTTCTATCCAAATTCTTTGTTATATTACTGTCCCCAATTCAAAGAACTTATTTTTACGATTTGTGGAATTAACAATAAGTTCTTTCTCTCTAATAAATTTTGATACCTGATGAAAGATTGTATCACATGCTAAGGAGCATTAAGAGCATAATCCCTTTGCTGACATAATAATTAAAGTACATGGAATTTAATTTTATTTTCAATTTACTTCTCTTTTGGAAAATTGATTTTATATGTAAATGAAGAGGTAATTACACACTACCATTATAGATTAACCATTTAGTAATTCCAAAATAAAAGGCTTAAAAATATATATACAAAAGGGAGAGTGACAATGACTTTTTCAGTTGTCAGCCATAAAACAGAATGAAATCCTATCATCTATGACAATATGAATTAACCTGAAGACATAACGGTAAGTGAAATAATCCAGGAACAGAAAGAAAAACACCATATGATCTCACTCATGTGGAATCTCAAAACGTTGATTTTACCAGACACAGTGGCCTGCACCTTTAGTCCTACCTGCTTGGAAGGTTGAGGTGGGAGGACTGCTTCAGCTTAGTAGCTTGAGACCTGTTTGGGAAACACAGTGAGACCCCATATCAACTAAAAAATACATACATACACACACACACACAATTAAAAAGGTGATTTCATAGTTGAGAGTACAAACGTGGTTACCAGAGGCTGAGAGGGGAAAGGAAAGAGCAGAGCTGTAAATTGGTCAAAAGGTTAACTGGAAGATACAGCTAGTAAGTCAATTTACAAAATAGTGTATATTTCAAGGTAAGTAGTAGTGAATATTTTGAAGTTTGTCATCACAAAGAAATCATAGATTTATTTTATTTTATTTTATTTATTTATTTTTTTATTGAATCATAACTGTATACATTGATATGATCATGGGGCATCATACACTCGCTTCATAGACCATTTGACACATTTTTATCACAATGGTTAACATAGCCTTTCCGGCGTATCTCAGTTACTGTGCCAAAACATTTACATTCTACATTTACCAAGTTTCGCAAATACCCCTGTAAGATGCACCACAGGTATGATCCCACCGATCCCCCTCCCTCTACCCACCCCTCCCCTCCCTTTCCCACTTCCCCCTGTTGTTAGGTTATAACTGGTTTATAGCTTTCATGTGAGAGCCCCAAATTAGTTTCATAGTAGGGCCGAGTACATTGGGTACTTTTTCTTCCATTCTTGAGATACTTTACTAAGAAGAATATGTTCCAGCTCCATCCATGTAAACATGAAAGAGGTAAAGTCTCCATCTTTCTTTAAGGCTGCATAGTATTCCATGGTGTACATATACCACAATTTATTAATCCATTCGTGGATCGATGGGCACTTGGGCTTTTTCCATGACGTAGCAATTATGAATTGGGCTGCAATAAACATTCTGGTACAAATATCTTTGTTATGTTGTGATTTTTGTTCTTCTGGGTATATGCCCAGCAGAGGAATTACAGGATTGAATGGCAGATCTATTTTTAGATCTCTGAGTGTTCTCCATATCTCTTTCCAAAAGGAATGTATTAATTTGCATTCCCACCAGCAGTGCAGAAGTGTTCCCTTTTCTCCACATCCAGGCCAACATCTCTGGTCTTGAGATTTTGTGATATAGGCTAGTCTCACTGGAGTTAGATGATATCTCAAAGTAGTTTTGATTTGCATTTCTCTGATGCTTAAAGATGATGAGCATTTTTTCATATGTCTGAAGGCCACGCGCCTGTCTTCTTCAGAGAAGTTTCTCTTCAAATCCCTTGCCCAGCCTGCGATGGGATCCCTTGTTTTTTTCTTGCTGATGTGTTTGAGTTCTCTGTGGATTCTGGTTATTAAACCTTTGTCAGAGATATACCCTGCAAATATCTTCTCCTATTCTGAGGGCTGTTTGTTTGCTTTACTTACACTGTTCTTAGCTGTGCAGAAGCTTTTTAGTTTCATCAAGTTCCAGTAGTGTATTTTGAAGCTGCTTCAATTGCCTGGGGGGTTCTCCTCATGAAATACTCACCCAGACCAATTTCTTCAAGGGTTTTCCCTGAATTCTCCTCTAGTATTTTTATAGTTTCGTGTCTTAAGTTTAAATCTTTAATCCAATGAGAGTCTATCTTAGTTAATGGTGAAAGATGTGGGTCCAATTTCAGTCTTCTGCAGGTTGCCAGCCAGTTCACCCAGCACCATTTGTTAAATAGGGAATCTTCCCCACTGAATGTTTTTAATTGGCTTGTCAAAAATCAAATAGCGGTAAGTAGCTGGATTCATCTCTTGGTTCTCTATTCTGTTCCAGATATCTACTTCTCTGTTTTGTGCCAATACCATGCTGTTTTGATCACTATCGATTTGTAGTAAAGTCTGAGGTCTGGTAGTGTGATTCCTCCTGTTTTGTTTTTATTTCTGAGTAATGTCTTGGCTATTCGAGGTTTTTTCTGATTCCATATAAAACGAAGTATTGTTTTTTCAAGATCTTTAAAATATGACAGGGCGGCGCCTGTGGCTCAGTGAGTAGGGCGCCAGCCCCATATGCCGAGGGTGGTGGGTTCAAACCCAGCCCCGGCCAAACTGCAACAAAAAAATAGCCGGGCGCTGTGGCGGGCGCCTGTAGTCCCACCTACTCGGGAGGCTGAGGCAAGAGAATTGCATAAGCACAAGAGTTAGAGGTTGCTGTGAGCCATGTGATGCCACGGCACTCTGCCCGAGCATGGTACAGTGAGACTCTGTCTCTACAAAAAAAAAAAAAAAAAAAATACGACAGTGGAGCTTTAATAGGGAGTGCGTTGAAATTATATATTGCTTTGGGTAGTATGGACATTTTGATAATGTTGATTCTTCCCAGCCATGAGCATGGTATGTTTTTCCATTTGTTAGCATTTTCAACTATTTCTTTTTTAGAGTTTCATAGTTCTCTTTATAGAGATCTTTCACGTCTTTTGTTGGGTAAATTCCCAAATATTTCATCTTCTTTGGCACTACTGTGAATGGGATAGAGTCCTTAACTGCTTTTTCAACTTGACTGTTGTTGGTGTATATATAAAGGCTACCGATTTATGGATGTTGATTTTGTAACCTGAGATGCTGCTGTATTCCTTGATCACTTCTAGGAGTTTTGTAGTAGAGTCCCTAGTGTTTTCCGGATACACAATCATATCATCTGCAAGGAGCGAAAGTTTGATCTCTTCTGACCCTATATGGATACCCTTGATTGTCTTTTCTTCTCTAATTGCGGTGGCTAAAACTTCCATTACAATGTTGAAAAGCGATGGAGACAATGGGCAGCCTTGTCTGGTTCCTGATCTGAGTGGAAATGATTCCAATTTAACTCCATTCAATATGATGTTGGCTGTGGGTTTGCTGTAGATGGCCTCTATCAGTTTAAGAAAAGGCCCTTCTAGACCAATTTTCTTGAGTGTTCTGATCATGAAGGGGTGCTGGATATTATCAAAAGCTTTTTCTGCATCAATTGAGAGAATCATATGGTCTTTGTTTTTTAATTTGTTTATGTGCTCAATTACATATAGATTTATGTATATTGAACCAGCCTTGAGACCCTGGGATAAAACCAACTTGGTCATGATGTATAATTTGTTTGATGTGTCGCTGGATTCTGTTTGTTAGGATCTTGTTGAATATTTTTGCATCTATATTCATTAGTGATATTGGTCTATAATTTTCTTTTCTTGTTGGGTCTTTTCCTGGTTCGGGGATCAGGGTGATGTTTGCTTCATAGAACGTGTTGGGCAGTCTTCCTTCTTTTTCTACATTTTGGAACAGGTTGAGTAATATAGGTACTAATTTCTCTTTAAAGGTTTGGTAGAATTCTGACGTGAAACCATCTGGTCCGGGCTTTTCTTTTTAGGGAGGTTTTGTATAGTTGATGCTATTTCTGAACTTGATAGGGGTCTGTTCAACCTTTCCACTTGATTCTGGTTAAGTCTTGGAAGGTGGAGTGCTTCCAAGTATCAGTCAATTTCCTTCAGATTTTCATATTTCTGAGAATAAAGTTTCTTGTAATATTCATTAAGGATTTTTTTGATTTCTGATGAGTCTGTTGTTATTTCGTCTTTGTTGTTTCTGATTGATGATATTAGAGATTTTACTCTTTTTTTTCTGATTAGGTTGGCCAGAGGTTTATCTATTTTATTGACATTTTCAAAAAAACAGCTTTTTGATTTATTGATCTGTTGTATAATTCTTTTGTTTTCAATTTCATTTAATTCTGCTCTACTTTTGGTTATTTCTTTTCTTCTACTGGGTTTGGGATTGGAATGTTCTTCCTTTTCCAGTTGCTTGAGATGTCCCATTCAGTTCTTAACTTCTTCTCTTTCCGTTCTCTTGAGGAAGGCTTGCAGTGCTATAAATTTCCCTCTTAGAACTGCCTTTGCGGTGTCCCAGAGGTTCTGATAGTTTGTGTCTTCATTGTCGTTTTGTTCCAAAAAATTGGCGATTTCTTTCTTAATCTCATCTCTGACCCAGCTATCATTCAGCATAAGGTTATTTAACTTCCATGTTTTTGTATGAGTATGCAGATTCCTGTTGTTACTCAATTCAAGTTTTATTCCATGATGGTCTGAGAAGACGCATGGAATAATTTCTATTCCTTTAAATTTACGGAGGTTAGACTTGTGACCTAAAATGTGGTCAATTTTGGAGTAAGTTCCGTGGGCTGATGAGAAGTATGTTTATTCAGTTTTGTTGGGATGAAATGTTCTGTAGATGTCTGCTAAATCTAAATATTGGATGGTTAGGTTTAAATCTAAGATTTCTTTGCTCAGCTTCTTGCTGGAGGATCGATCCAACACTGCCAAAGGAGTGTTGAAATCTCCAACGGTTATGGAGCTGGAGGAAATCAAGTTACTCATGTCTGTTACAGTTTCTCTTATAAATTGAGGTGCATTCTGGTTGGGTGCATAGACATTAATAATTGAGATCTCATCATATTGCATAGATATTAATAATTGAGATCTCATCATATTGAGTATTACCCTTAACAAATATGAAGTGACCATTCTTGTCCTTCCTTACTTTTGATGGTGTAAAGCCTACTGTATCTGCAAATAAAATTGCAACACCTGCTTTTTTCTGATTACCGTTTGCCTGAAATATGGATGACCATCCTTTCACCCTGAGTCTGTATTTGTCTTTTAAGTTAAGATGTGACTCTTGTATGCAACAAATATCTGGCTTGAGTTTTTGTATCCAGTCAGCTAACCTATGCCTCTTTAGAGGACAGTTTAAGCCATTCACATTCATGGAGAGTATTGATAAGTCTGGTGGAATTTTGGGTATCAAGTTTTTCAAAGGTCCAGTGGACATTTTTAATCCTTTCGTCAGTGTGGAAGTTGGGGTTTGATCCAAAGATTCTGAGTGAGTTTACCTTTGTGGTATAGGATTGGGTTGGTCATTGTGGAGGATAGGTCTGAGAATATCCTGAAGAGCTGGTTTACTTATGGCAAATTTTTTCAACATATGAATGTCATTGAAGTATTTAATTTCTCCATCATAGATGAAACTCAGTTTAGCTGGATACAAGATCCTGGGTTGAAAGTTATTTTTCTTTAGGAGATTAAAAGTTGATGACCAGCCTCTTCTGGCTTGAAAATTTTCAGCAGAGAGATCTGCAGTTATTCTAATATTCTTTCCTTTGTACGTAATAGTTTTTTTTCGCCGGGCTGCTTTGAGAATCTTCTCTTTCATGTTAACTTTAGTGAAGCTAATTATGATATGTCTGGGAGATGACTTATTGGGGTTGAATCGTGCTGGGGTTCTGAAGCTGTCTGCTATCTGAATTTCAGATTCTCTAGGCATGTCTGGAAAATTTTCTTTCATAATTTCATGCAGAAGGGCCTCTGTGCCCTTCAAGGCCACTTCATTGTTCTCAGAAATCCCAATAATTTGTATATTGCTTTTTTTCGAATTACCTGAGAGCTCTCTGAGTGAGTGATCCATTTTTGCTCTCCATTTCTCTTCCTCTTTGAGAGATTGTGAGCGTTCGAAGACTTTATCTTCAATGTCAGAAATCCTTTCTTCTGCTTGCTCCATTCTGTTGCTGAGGGATTCTACTGTATTTTTCATATCTTTGAGGGCTGTAAATTCTTGCTTCAGTGTGTCCAAGTCTTTGGTGGTTTTGTCTTTAAATTCGTTAAATTCTTGAGACAACTTTTGAATTTCTCCTCGAATTCCTAATTCCATTTTATTAATCTTGTCTGCAATCCAAATTCTGAATTCAATTTCTGACATCTCAGCCAGTTGTTTATGAATAGGATCTTCAATCACATCTGCTGTATCTTTTCTTGTGGGGGTTGATCTATTCTGGTTATTCATGTTACCAGAGTTTTTCCACTGATTCCACCTCATGGTTATTTTACTCCCTTTGATTTTTCCCCTGGGGCTTTATCAAGGGACCGTACAGTGTTGTGGCCTGAGGAACTGGGGCCCTGTCTTGTGTGGTGGGGCTAAGTGGTTCTGTCTTGTTTTTAGCTGGTTTCTGTTCAATCCTATTTCAACGTCTACTCTGGCTTGAAGTCTCGGCTGTGTGGAAAAATCAGCAGTTTAGTCACCCCGCCCACCCACCTCTGGCACCAGTTGGAAAAGGAGAATCAAACCTTCCTACAACCGCACACCCTGGGCACCGCCTGAAAAGTCCTCAGTCAATTAGCCCAGTTCAAAAGGTCCAAATCAACTGTCTCAATTGGCACCTGTCTTGGGTGGGAGAGTTCAAGAGGTCTCTGGGAACTGGATCACAGGGGCCTGGTGACTCATCTGACACGGCTCACCCCAGTGCAGCGTGGAGTCAGGAGGAGCCACCCAGCAAACAGAGCAGTCTGGGAAGGTTGACGTCTCCTTCCCTGCTTTGCCCCTCCGTCGGACCCAGTCACTGGTATCTCTGCAGATGGCTAACCCAGTTGCCCTCAGTGAACAGACACTCCAGGGGTTTGCACCTGCCTGAATCACAAGGAAGTCTGCCAGGCCCCCGCAGTCTGCCGCTATCTAGCAGGAGGAGATGGGGCCTGACTTCTTTGAGTGCTTGATGCAGGTGATGGGAAGGAGGTATTCACTCAGGCTTAGCTCTGTCCCTGATTGATGCTGCTAACAGAACAGAACAGAACAGACAACTTTGCAGGGTTCTGTCTCTGTTCCTGCCAAAATCGCCTACAGAAGAGGGGCTGTTCTGAGTTCAAACGTCTTTGCTGGCTGGCGCCTGTGGCTCAAGGAGTAGGGCGCCGGTCCCATATGCCGGAGGTGGCGGGTTCAAACCCAGCCCCGGCCAAAAAAAAAAAACGTCTTTGCTGCTGGAGGTTTGTGTCCTCTTTGCTGCTGAAGGTTTGCGTCCGATCACCTCTCTAGGTCGGCCCCACCCTGGAAGCTTCCCGGGTTGGTGAGCAGTGTCAGGAAATCCCCTGCTCACCGGTGGCCTCCTCTGGTTGCCCAGGGAGACAGGGGGTGTGGCCTCAGAATATCCAGAAGTGAGCCATTCTCCCGTTAAAGAAAAAATGGCTGTTGATCTGCCTCCAGGGAACTGCCGCTCTGGTGTGGGCACTCAGCCGACCCTTTTCTCCTCTGTCTCGCACCCCAGAGTCAGCACTGAGTGGCCGCAGTTTATGCTGGGTCTACACCCCTCGAGAGATCCCCCAAGAATCCGAACTCTTGGCGGACAGGCCCCCAGACCCCGAGTGGGAGTGGGGGGGAAGGTAGAGTTTCATTCAGTTTTATGCCCGGCCATATTGTTGCCTGGGGAATGCTGCTGCACCGCACCACAGGGAAGTGCCGCCAAGGCTTGATGCCCCCTCAGCAGAGTGCCCTCTCCTCGCTCACATGTCTCAGAGTCAGTGCGCACCTGACGCAGCTCGGGCACTGTGCACTCCCCTTGAGAAATCACCCAAGGATCCGAACTCCTGGGGGACAGGCCTCCAGACCCCTAGTGGGAGTTGCAGGGAGTGCTGGGCACTCAGCGGGGAAGCTAAAATTTTATTCAGTTTTATGCCCGGCAGGAGAACGCCACGGCACTCCAGTAGGGGAGGTAGGTCCAGTTTTTAGAAGGTCTCTCCCGTGGAGTGTAGTGGGAGGGCCTTTAATTTCTGCCTGTTTGTTTAATTGTGGGGCTCCTGAGCATGTCTCATGGGGGAGGGGGACTCCCGTCCGCTTGGTGGTGGATTTTGTACCTTTTGTTTGCGTCCTTGTGATCACAGCTTGCCTCAGCAGTGTTGATGTGCGTCCTTCAACCTTCTCTCTTGGTGTGGCTCAAGTCCACCAGGATACTTACTAAATTCCTGTCCCTTAACTCTCCTTCTGGACGGGAGCCTCTGTTGAAAACTGGCTTCAGTCCGCCATCTTGTCTCTCCCCCCCGAATTAGAAATCATAGATTTTTAAAGAGATAGATGTTGTACATACTCAATTTGATCATTAAACTGTGTATCCATGCATTGAAACATCACATTATACCTTACAAATTTATATGATTGGTATATGCCAATTACAAATAAAGAAGTGAATTAATGTTATTTCTTTTCAAAAAGCAAAAGAATGAAGGAAAGAAATTTCCTTAAAAAGCACCAACTAGGAGTAATTACTAGTGTTATAGTAAAAATAGTAGCACTAGAGAAAGGGTCAGTGTGCACAAGTGGTACCTTAGCACTGAACACTGAGAGTATTTGAGTTCCTTATTCACACGCAACAGGCTGATAGGCACAGACAATGTTCTTCCTGCTAAGGTTATGGTAGGTAACATTCTACTACTTATGAAATAGGAAAATTCAGAATTTATAAATTATGTATGCTGAGCTTGCTTAAAGAACCTATACAAAATTTATTTTTAAACAAAAATCTTCAAAAATAATGGAGTTTGCAAGTATAGTACTAATTATACTGATTAGGAACTACTAATAATATGTTTAGAATTATTTTAAAATAGTATGTTGCATTTTATCATTTTAGGAAATATGTAATTTTTTTCCATATTACCTAAGTGTATTTTTATCATTGTCTTTTTGTTTTTCTTTTGCCTGGAAAGTCTAGGAAGGGTGAAATGCTTTGGTCAGCAAGTTGCTGTTGCAGTTGATAATTAACTTTTTTTTTAATTATTATTTTTTGATAAGTTTGTAGCATTTTTTTTGTTTGTTTTTTTTGAGATGGAGTCTCACTATGTCACCCTCACTAGAGTGCTGTGGCATCACAGCCCACGGCAACCTCAAACTCTTGGGCTCAAGCGATTCTCTTGCCTCATCTTCCCAAGGGGCTGGGAGTACAGGTGCCTGCCACAACACCCAGCTATTTTTTGTTGCAGATGTCATTATTGTTAAGCTGGTCTGGGCTGGGTTCGAATAACACCAACTATTAGATTTTGGGAACGAAATACAAGTAATGACTTATAAAAAAAAAAATCCATTTTAAAGTTTTAAACATTAAGGAGATCCACTAAATAGTTCTGTAGAAATCTTTACTAAAGTAAATGTTTAGAAGACAGTGATTTAACTGTGGATCACTTTGACTTACAAATAAGTGGAAGTCACAGGGGAAAGCATTATTTATTTTGTAATTGACCATGCAGCACAATTTTATTTTGCTTTTTTGCAGTTCATCCCTTTAACCTTTCTTTCCTCAGTAGTACTTCTACTAAAAGAATGGAATTGGGAGAGACAGGAAATAAATTCTCATAATCTATTAGGCCTCTGATCTGCAATCTTTTTGAAGACCAGGTGGAGAAATGACTAATTTTTTTTTTTTTTTTTGCTTTTACTAAATACAACCATTTAAACTTTACTTTTTGAGTATTTATGCTATTCTAATGGCAAGGTATTTGTGGACATGTGGGTACTTAAGGCAGAGTCATATCTTGATGTGCTTGCATTGCTAGAAATAAGGATTAATAAGCTTAAAACCATTTTTTTTTCTTTTGGCGATTTTTGGCGGGGGCTAGGTTTGAACCTGCCACTGGCATATGAGGCCAGTGCCCTACTCTTTGAGCCACAGGCACCTCCCTAAAACCAATTTTTAATTGTTTATTATAAGCAGGTTAGGAACGTAATTAAGAAAATGATTGTAGATGATTGGCAAAAGGGAACAGAGACAGGAGAGAAGTGGATTAGAGAAACACAAAATCTGTTGCAAAGTGACAGCCTGAAAGCTGAGCATTTTCAAGCAAACTGTCTTGTAGGAGCTTCATCCCTCCCCCAGTAGCACTCAGATCAGCAGTTACTGAGGCTGAGAGAAAGGGTCCCTGTGAGTGGGGCTGCCTTCTCACGAAGACTTAGTGCATTTTGGGAGTTGGTGAGGGAATTCACTGGAGAACAGGAGGTTCGCTGAACATCATTAACAAAGAAAAAAATTCTCTCAGGAATGATGAGAGAAATATCTCCTTTCTTCTGTCATCTCAGTACAGGCAGAAGTGACAGCTTGTCTGAGTCTAGGCTTCCTGGAGGGTAATCGCCACTGCTGAGATTTGTGTGCATGGGGGCCTGCTTTGACATCCTGATCCTGGACTGTTTTCCCTTTCCCATCTTCTATGTGTATTAAGATTGTAAATAACTTAGTGTAATAATAGTAAGAGGTAAATCAGTATAATTAATGTAGTTAAAGAAATAGTTTGGTTATAAAATGCAAACCCAGCAAGAACCATGATTAAAGGGTTTAGCCTTCCCCCATTAGATTGATGATTAAACAGTGATGTGTGTAGTAAAAATAGGGCTAGCCTGGAGCTAGGGGCTTCCACTGGTTCTCACTCTTTGTGTATCGGACTCCAAGAGCCAAGAGGACCCCTGAGCAAGATGATTTGCAGCTGGGGAACGGACCCTCCTTGATTCGTCCGCAGGTGCTCCTCGTGGAGAAAGAACCTGAGCTCATGGCGATCCTTAGGCACGTATTCATTGTCTAACACTCCCCTCACTTGTCTTGTGCTGTGTCAATAAAAGGCTACTGCATAAAAGGCTACTGCGGAGGTTGCTCGGGACTATCCTGCAAATAAGGTTAGCCCACCTCCTACAAGCTTGTACTTCCCTGCGGAGATCTAGTCCAGGACCATAGGGGCCAGTAGGGGCTGCGACAGAGGTGGACAGATCCATGGCCAGCTTTAAAAATCTTTCTTCTTGTGTCTTCAAATCTTCATTTTTTCTCTCCTCCTCTTATTTCCACCAGTCACTGGGGAAGAACTCACATGTAGTTTGGGCCTGGTACCCAACAGCAAGGCCATTTTGGACTGAGCAGTTTGTGAACTAAGTGTGTACACAGTGGTTGATGTTTGTTCTTACCTTGTGGAACAAAATCAGTTTCACGAATTTAAAAATTTTATATATTTTTTATCAATTTACCCCATAGCTATTATTTCAGTTATTTATTATCATTTCTATTAAATATGAGCTACTTACTTCACTTTACCTTTATCAACATTTTAATTCTCTATTATTATATTAATTTGTTTATTTTACTGTAAACATCTCAGATTTTCAAATTTATTAAATATAGGTATTACACTAAGTTATAATCACATGTATATAGATATACTATATAAATATACCTCCTATTCTATTCTCTTATGAAATGTAAATGTCCAACTATTACAGTTCTCAAATGGAAAGGGTTCATATAAACAATCTGACATATACATTTTGTAATAGGTATGTAAGGCTCACATGCTCTTGTCTCACAGACAGTGAATTTTTCAATGCAAATATAATTTTCAGCTGTAGGCAATGAAAATGCCCCATTTAAAGAGCTGCATTTTATCCTCAATACTGACCTCTTTCATTATGTTAATACGAAAGCCAGAGGATTTAACTAATGGTTGTTATTATAATGAAGGGTAAATAGAGTTTAAGTTTATTTTATTTTTAATGAAAAATTATTATTATTTAGAAAACTGATACTGTTTCTTATTGAATAAAACATGAAGATATTATAAATATTTGTAGATAGTTTGCATAGTACTTATTTCTATTTTGAAACAATTCCAGTTATAAATATATATGATCTAAATTTATAACAAATACTCTACAAGTTCTTTAATATCGACTAAACAATTATACATAACCCAGTTAATTCTGAAAGTGTGCATTATAGCTAAGTAAGAAGCAATATACAACAAAGTAATTAATTACTCAGATTCTGGAATGATAGATTCCTGTGTGCGAGCCCGATTCTACCTCATTATATGATCTTGGGAAAATTATTTAAGTTATTGGTACCTCAATGTTGTCTATAGTTAAATTAGGTTAATAATTCTGTCTTCTAGAGTACTGTGAGAATTACATAAATTAACATTCATTCATGGGATACTGCTTGGCTTAGTTAATAAAAAGTATGTGATTATTTGCCATTATTATCAGTATTATTGATATTATTTATAGTAGTATAATGAAGGGGCTAAGTCAAAGGTACTTGAAAGCATGTCATTATATCAATGTATTATTACCAAAGGCTTGAAGCAATAAACAAATATAATAAATATTCTTAAAAAAATACATATATAATCGTATTTATCAACAATAAATTAAGATCTAGGAAATCGACCTTATCTCCTATTCATTTGAAAGGATTAAAAATTTTAGAAGATAAGTTATGATCTTTACTGCTTCATTTATGTATTATCTATTTTTTCTCTTTTTAAAATTTTGTCAGGTAGGAAAATAGAATCTAAAATTCCCAGGCAAGTAATTTCTCTTTAGTTGAAATAATATTTAACGTCTTGAGTCTCATTCTCCCTCAGACCAAGTTACTTTTGCTTGATCAGTGAAGCTCATAAACTCAGAACACCAGGGACCCATATGCTGTTTTATTCTATTACTACTAGAGCACTAACTGCCACATTCATCATGTAACATATAGCCATGAAGACAGCATGGCTCATTAATATTTTTCACTTATTATGCAGTGACATATTCAGGTTATTATGTTTCCTACTTATAAGACCTTAGTGCTTTCTTTCATTGAAATCTAAACAAAATGTTTTTACTTCTTTAATGTGCATGGAGTATGTCTCGAGTTTCTAAAACAAAAGAGTTTTGGAGTTTATTAAATGTGCAAAGTACAATCCAATGAATCTTCTCTATTTTGGGGGAATGGGATTTCAAAGACATATTAGGATTAACTTCTTTGAGAGTGCATCTAATCAAATTACCCATATTTGAAACCATCAAAATGTTTTGGTCCATTCTCCCCTTGATCTACTTCTTTTTGACAGAGCACATTCACTTTTGATTTTATGCTCTGTCAGAGAAATTATGTATTTTAAACCAAACATTTTAGATTTAAAAATATTATGAAGGAAAAAAGTGAATGTTTTCAAAAGAAATTAGAAATATCAAGATATAGCAGTATAACAAGAATGTAATGCTCCTTTTACTAAAAAATGGAATACTCAAATAGTCCCAGAGTACTCAAAGAGTTCCAAAATAGCATTGAAAGATGGACCAGGTGCTGCCGTTAGTGCATAGCTTTCCAAGAGGAGCATCTTGAAGTTGACTATAGTGATATTCAGCAATGAGATATGTAATACTTTTTCTAGGATGAATTTATGAACTTAATAGTCCAACCTCATATTCTAGCCACAGTGCAGAAAATCTACACAACTTGATATATGTAGTATATAGTATATTTATGTATGAAATGTAGTACTAGATAAGCATTACTGGATTTCAGTTAATTGCTATGTGATTATTCTATTTTTGTTGCTCAATATTATCAAGATATAACATTGTGCATTTGATAATAAATAATTCAGAATAGTTGTAAAGTATTTCCCAAATAACTGATCTTACATAAGAAATTCTTTAAGAATACCTATTACCTTCTTACTAAGCTAGTTATTACTCTTAATGCATTGTATTATTTTTGGAAATGACTATTTTATGGTTACCATTTAGTGATGCAGGGATCAAACAACAATACTTAATTTTATATATTTTCTTATCTCAGGTTATTGTGAGGTTCACAATAATTGAATACATCAGGTAGATTCCCTCTTGTAATTGTGCACCCAAACACTGTCCCAAACACCGCTACCTTGTGCCCTTTAAATGGGAGCACACGTCAGTATTACTACATCAAGACAATGTATTAATACCACAGCTATTAATACATTGTCTTGATGGGCATTTAGGTTCTTTCCACATCTTGGTGATTGGAAATAAAGCTGAGATAAACAGTCTAGTGAAAATGTGTTTATGATGAATTTATTATATATATATTTTATTATATATATATACCACAGCTTATTAATACATTGTCTTGATAGGCATTTAGGTTCTTTCCACATCTTGGTGATTAGAAATAAAGCTGAGATAAACAGTCTAGTGAAAATGTGTTTATGATGAATTTTTTTTTTTTTTTTTTTTTTTATCTTCTGGGTGGATGCTAGAGTGTGGAATAGCAGGGTCACATGGATGGTTTAATTTGAATGCTTTGAGAATTCTCCCTACTTAATAAAGAGGCTATATTAGTTTGTAGTCCGACCAACAGTATAAAAGTATCCCTCTCTTTCCCCACCTGCACCAGCATTTACAACACTGGGACATTGTGATGTGGGCTATACTATACTCACTGGGGTTAGGTGATATCTTGGGGTGGTTTTGATTTGCATTTCTCTGATGGTTATGGATGATGAACAGTTTTTCATATATTGTTAGCCATTTGTATGTCTTCCTCAGAGAAGATTCTGTTCATGTCTGTTGCCCAGTGATAGATGGGATTGTTTGTTCTTTTTGTTGATTTTTTATGTTTTCTACAGATGTTAGTTATCATACCCTTGTCAGAATCATAACGTCCAAATATCTTTTCCCATTTGGAGGTTGTCTATTTGCTTTAATTGTTGTATTCTTAGTTGTGCAGAAGCTTTTCAGTTTATTTAATTGCCATTTGTTTATTTTTGTTGTTGCAATTGCCACTGAAGTCTTCTTCATAAAATTTTTCACTAGGCTGACTTTCTCAAGAGTTCTTCCCACACTTTCCTCAAGATTGTAATCATTTCATGCCTTAGATTTAAATCTTTTATCCACCTTGCTTTAATTTTTTTTTTTTATTGTTGGGGATTCATTGAGGGTACAATAAGCCAGGTTACACTGATTGCAATTGTTAGGTAAAGTCCCTCTTGCAATCATGTCTTGCCCCCATAAAGTGTGACACACACCAGGGCCCCACCCCCCTCCCTCTGTCCCTGTTTCTGCTTCCCCCCCATAAACTTAATTGTCATTAATTGTCCTCATATCAAAATTGAGTACATAGGATTCATGCTTCTCCATTCTTGTGATGCTTTACTAAGAATAATGTATTCCACTTCCATCTAAGTTAATGCGAAGGATGTAAAATCTCCATTTTTCTTAATAGCTGAATAATATTCCATGGTATACATATACCACAGCTTGTTAATCCATTCCTGGGTAGGTGGGCATTTAGGCTGTTTCCACATTTTGGCGATTGTAAATTGAGCTACAATAAACAGTCTAGTACAAGTGTCCTTATGATAAAAGGATTTTTTTCCTTCTGTGTAGATGCCCAGTAATGGGATTGCAGGATCAAATGGGAGGTCTAGCTTGAGTGCTTTGAGGTTTCTCCAGACTTCCTTCCAGAAAGGTTGTACTAGTTTGCAGTCCCACCAGCAGTGTAAAAGTGTTCCCTTCTCTCCAAATCCATGCCAGCATCTGCAGTTTTGAGATTTTGTGATGTGGGCCATTCTCACAGGGGTTAAATGGTATCTCAGGGTTGTTTTGATTTGCATTTCTCTAATATATAGAGATGATGAACATTTTTTCATGTGTTTGTTAGCCATTCGTCTGTCGTCTTTAGAGAAAGTTCTATTCATGTCTCTTGCCCATTGATATATGGGATTGTTGGCTTTTTTCATGTGGATTAATTTGAGTTCTCTACAGATCCTAGTTATCAAGCTTTTGTCTGATTGAAAATATGCAAATATCCTTTCCCATTGTGTAGGTTGTCTCTTTGCTTTGGTTATTGTCTCCTTAGCTGTACAGAAGCTTTTCAGTTAAATGAAGTCCCATTTGTTTATTTTTGTTGTTGCAATTGCCATGACAGTCTTCTTCATGAAGTCTTTCCCCAAGCCAATATCTTCCAGTGTTTTTCCTATGCTTTCTTGGAGGATTTTTATTGTTTCATGCCTTAAATTTAAGTCCTTTATCCATCTTGAATCAATTTTTGTGAGTGGGGAAAGGTGTGGGTCCAGTTTCAGTCTTTTACATGTAGACATCCAATTCTCTCAACACCATTTATTGAATAGGGAGTCTTTCCCCCAACGTATGTTCTTGTTTGGTTTATCAAAGATTAGGTGGTTGTAAGATGTTAATTTTATTTCTTGGTTTTCAATTCAATTCCAAGTGTCTATGTCTTTGATTTTATGCCAGTACCATGCTGTCTTGACCACTATGGCTTTGTAGTACAGACTAAAATCTGGTATGCTGATGCCCCCAGCTTTATTTTTATTACTAAGACCTGCCTTAGCTATAAGGGTTTTTTTCCGGTTCCATACAAAACGCAGAATCATTTTTTCCAAATCTTGAAAGTACGATGTTGATATTTTGATAGGAATGGCATTGAATAAAGGTAGATTGCTTTGGGAAGTATAGACATTTTAACAATGTTGATTCTTCCCATCCATGAGCATGGTATGTTCTTCCATTTGTTAATATCCTCTGCTATTTCCTTTCTGAGGATTTCATAGTTTTATTTATAGAGGTCCTTCACCTCCTTCGTTAGGTATATTCCTAGGTATTTTATTCTCTTTGAAACTATGGTGAAGGGAGTTGTGTCCTTAATTAGCTTCTCATCTTGACTGTTATTGGTGTATACAAAGGCTACTGACTTGTGGACACTGATTTTATATCCTGAAACATTACTGTATTTTTTGATGACTTCTAGGAGTCTTGTGGTTGAGTCTTTTGGGGTTCTCTAAGAATAAGATGATGTCATCAGCAAAGAGGGAGAATTTGACCTCCTCTGCTCCCATTTGGATTCCCTTTATTTCCTTGTCTTGCCTAATTGTATTGGCTAGAACTTCCAGCACTACGTTGAATAGTATAGGTGACAGAGGACAACCTTATCTGGTTCCAGTTCTAAGAGGAAAAGCTTTCAGTTTGACTCCATTCAGTAAAATATTGGCTGTGGGTTTGTCATAGATAGCTTCAATCAGTTTTAGAAATGTGCCACCTATGCCTATACTCTTCAGTGTTCTAATTAGAAAAGGATGCTGGATTTTATCAAATGCTTTTTCTGCATCTATTTAGAGGATCATGTGATCTTTATTTTTGCCTCTGTTAATATGGTGGATAACGTTTATGGACTTGAGTATGTTAAACCAGCCTTGCATCCCCTGGAATGAAGCCTACTTGATCATGATGAATGACTTTTTTGATGATAAGCTGTAATCTATTGGCTAGGATTTTGTTGAGAATTTTTGCATCTATATTCATGAGTGAGATTGGTCTGAAATTCTCCTTTTTGTTTGGGTCTTTTCCTGGTTTTGGTATCAGGTTGATGTTTGCTTCATAGAATGTGTTGGGGAAGATTCCTTCTTCCTCAATTTTTTGGAATAATTTCTGCAGTACAGGAATAAGCTCTTCCTTGAAGGTTTGATAGAATTCTGGAGTAAAGCCATCTGGACCAGGGCATTTTTTGGTTGGAAGCTTTTTTATTGTTTCTTTGATCTCAGTGCTTGAAATTGGTCTGTTCAGGAGCTCTATTTCTTCCTGGCTGAGTCTAGGGAGTGGGTGTGATTCCAAATATTGATGCATTTCCTTGACATTGTCAATTTTCTGGGCATAGAGTTTCTGGTAGTATTCAGAGATGATCTCTTGTAACTCTATGGGATCAGTTGTTATTTCCCCTTTATCATTTCTGATTGAGGTTACTAGAGATTTTACTTTTCTATTCCTGTTAGTCTGGCCAATGGTTTATCTATTTTATTTATTTTTCCAAAAAACCAACTCCTTGTTTCATTAATTTTCTGAATGATTCTTTTATTTTCAATTTCATTGATCTCTGATTTGATTTTGGATATTTCTTTTCTTCTACTGAGTTTAGGCTTAGATTGTTCTTCTTTTTCCAATTCCATAAGATCTCTTGTGAGATTGTTGATGCGCTCTCTTTCTGTTTTTTGAATGTAGGCATCTAAAGAGATGAATTTTCCTCTCAAAACTGCTTTTGCAGTATCCCACAGGTTTTGGTAGCTTGTGTCTTCATTGTTGTTATGCTCAAGGAAGTGAATGATTTCCTGTTTTATTTCTTCCTGAACCCATCTGTTATTCAACAGAGGATTGTTTAATTTCCATTCCTTTGGGTGGGGTCGAGCATTTTTGTTAGAGTTGAGTTCCACTTTTAGTGCCTTATGGTCTGCGAAGATAGAGGTAAAATTTCAATTCTTTTGATTCTGTTGATATTTGTTTTGTGTCCCAGGATATGATCAGTTTTGGAGAATGTTCCATGGGGTGATGAGAAGAATGTCTATTCTTTATCTTTGGGATGGAGTGTTCTATATGCGTGTATCAAGCACAGTTGTTCTAAGGTCTCATTTAAATCTCTTATATCTTTGTTTAATTTCTGTTTAGAGGATCTGTCCAGCTCTGTAAGAGGAGTGTTAAAGTCCCCTGTTATTATGGTATTATCAGATATCATATTGCTCAGACTGAGTAAGGTCTGTTTCAAGAATCTGGGAGCATTTAAATTGGGTGCATAAATATTTAGAATTGAAATGTCTTCTTGTTGTATTTTTCCCTTGACCAATATAAAGTGACCATCTTTGTCTTTTTTGACTTTAGTTGCTTTAAATCCACATGTATCTGAAAATAAGATTGCAACTCCTCTTTTCTTCTGAATTCCATTTGCCTGAAAATTGTCTTCCAACCCTTGACTTGGAGTTTTAATTGTCTTCTGAAGCCAGGTGTGTTTCTTGCAGACTGCAAATGGATGGCTTGTGTTTTTTTAATCCAGTAAGCCAATCTATGTCTCTTCAGTGGGGAATTCAAGCCATTAACATTTATTGAAATAATTGATAAGTGTGGTAGTATTCTATTCGTCTTATTTTGTGAGAGTCCATTGCTTAGTTTTATCTTTTGCATCAGTGTGGAGGTTAGGTTCTGTCCTTTAATTTCTGAGTTCTTACTTTGATGCTGATCCATTGTGGTGGTCAGTGTGTAGAACAGGTTGAAGTATTTCCCGTAGAGCTGGTCTTGTTATGGCGATTTTCCTCAATGTTTGTATATCCGTAAATGATTTGATTTCTCTGTCAATTTTGAAGCTTAGCTTCGCAGGGTACAGAATTCTGGGCTGGAAATTGTTCTGTTTAAGTAGATTAAAGGTAGATGACCACTGTCTTCTTGCTTGGAAAGTTTCATTAGAGAAGTCTGCGGTCACTCTGATGGATTTGCCCCTGTAGGTCAACTGGCACTTACTTCTGGCAGCTTGCAGAATCTTTTCTTTTGTCTTGACTTTGGACAGATTCATCACAATGTGTCTTGGAGAAGCTCGGTTAGAGTTGAGGCGACCTGGTGTCTGATATCCCTCTGAAAGCAGTGTGTCAGAATCTTTGGTGATATTTGGGAAATTTTCTTTTATACTATTCTCTAGTATGGCTTCCATTCCTCTGGGGCATTCTTCTTCCCCTTCTGGAATTCCTATAACTCGTATGTTGGAACACTTCATAAAGTCCCATAATTCTGACAGTGAACGTTCTGCTTTCTCTCTCTTCTTTTCTGCCTCTTTTACTATCTGCGTTATCTCAAGAACTTTGTCTTCTACCTCTGAAATTCTTTCTTCTGCATGGTCTAACCTGTTGCTGATACTTTCCATTGCATCTTTAAGTTCCCTAATTGACTGTTTCATTTCCTTTAGCTCTGCTATATCCTTTTTATATTCTTCATATCGTTCATCTCTTATTTGATTCTGTTTTTGGATTTCCTTTTTTTTATTTTCCACTTTATTAGCAGTTTCCTTCATTGTTTCCATCATTTCTTTCATTGTTTTCAACATGTGTATTCTAAATTCCCTTTCTGTCATTCCTAACATTTCTTTATAGGTGGAATCCTCTGCAGTAGCTACCTCATGGTTCCTTGGCGAAGTTGTTCTGGACTGGTTCTTCATGTTGCCTGGAGTTTTCTGCTGAATCTTCCTCATGAGTGATTTCTTTTATCTGTTTCCTTGCCCTAATTTTCCTTTCACTTCCTCTTGCTCTTTAAGTTCTCGTGCCTGTGGAAGTTGTGGGCGGGTTTAGACGGATTGAACACATGCGACCACTTGCCGTTTTTCCACTGTTTTAGTCCTCCTCTTGGGGTCCAGAAGTCTCTCGCTGACTCCCTGTATCCTCACAGGGGTGATGATAGGCAGATCCCACCAGCCAGAGATGCCTGGAATCCTATCTCCCCAGACTCACGGTGCCCAGATGCCGCCTTAATTTTTTTAAGTGGTGAAAGGTGCAGGCCCAATTTCAGTCTTTACTTGTGGCTATACAGTTTTCCATGTGCCATTAGCTGAATAAAGACATTTGTCCAGTGTATACTTTAGTTTATCAAAGATCAGACACTGGTTTCATGTCTTGATTTTCTATTCGATTCCATATGTCTAATTTTCTATTTTTGTGTCAATGCCATGATGTTTTGATCACTAAGTACTTGTAATATAACCTAAAGTTGGGTGGAGTGATGCCCCTGGCTTTGTTTTTATTACTAAAAATTATCTTGGCTAAATGGGTTGTTTTCTGGATTCACACAAAATGAAGAACTACTTTTTCCAGTTCTTCAAAGTATGATGTTGGTATTTTAATGGAGATTGCCTTGAATCTGTAGATATCTTTTGATGGTATAGACATTTTAATAATATTTATTCTTCCCCCCAGTCAAGAGCATGGTATGTTCTTCCATTTTTTAATGTCTTCTGCTATTTGTTTTCTTAGAGTTTCATAATTCTCTTTGTAAAGATCTTTCACCTCTTTTGTTAAGTATATTGCTAACTATTTTGTTTTCTTTGAAGCTACTGTGAAAGAAATTTTATCTTTGATTAGCTTCTTAACTTGGTTAATGGTGTATACAAAGGCTACTGATTTGTGGACACTGATTTTATACCCTGAGACATTACTATATTTACTGATTACTTCCAGGAGTCTGGTGGTTGAGTTTCTGGGGTTGGCTAAGTTTAAGACCATATCATGGGCAAAGTGAAAGAGCTTGAATTCTCTGCTCCCATTTCAATGCCCATTATATCTATTTCTTGCCTGATTGCACTGTCTAGAACTTTCAGCATTATGTTGAACAGTAGTAGTGATAGAAGACATGTTGTTTAGTTCCTGTTCTAAGTGGAAAATCTCAGTTTTATTCCATGTGGTATGATATTAGCTGTGGGTTTGTTGTAGATGGCTTCAATCAGTTTAAGAAATGCGCCCCTTATGCCCTATATTCTTCAGTATTCTTGTTATAAAAGGAAAGTGAATTTTGTTAAATGCTTTTCCTGCATCTATTGAGAAGATAATATGGTCTTTGTTTTGCTTCTTTTGATATGGTGGATTACATATATAGACTTTCATATTTTAAAGCCTTGCAACCCTGGGATGAGGCCTACTTGTGATGTATATGTACTTTTTAGTGTGTAGTTGTAATCTATTGGGTAAGAGACTATTGAGTATTTTTGCATCCATAGTCATTAGTGAAATTGGTCTGTAGTTCTCCTTTTTTTTTTTGTAGAGACAGAGTCTCACTTTATGGCCCTCTGTAGAGTGCTGTGGCCTCACACAGCTCACAGCAACCTCCAACTCCTGGGCTTAAGCGATTCTCCTGCCTCGGCCTCCCGAGCAGCTGGGACTACAGGTGCCCACCACAGCACCCGGCTATTTTTTTTTTGGTTGCAGTTCGGCCGGGGCTGGGTTTGAACCCGCCACCCTCAGTATATGGGGCCGGCGCCCCTCCGACTGAGCCACAGGCTCCGCCCTGTAGTTCTCCTTTTTAGTTAGGTTCTTTCATGGCTGTGTAGGAGGGTGACAATTGCTTCATAGAACATATTATGGAAGGTTTCTACGTTCGTAATGTTTTAGAATAGGTTGTACAGGATTGATACAAGGTCTTCATTAAAGGTTTGATAGAATTCTGGTGTGAAGACATCTCATCTGGAGATTTTTTTTTGTTGTTGAAAGATTTTTATTATTTCTTTAACCTCAGTTCTTAATGTTGGTACATTCAACAGATCAGTTTTTTCCTGATTAAATCTAAGAACATAGTATCATTCCAAGTATTGGTCCATTTTCTCCACACTGTCAAATATGGGCACAGAGTTTCTTATGGTAGTCAGAGATAATCTCATGTATCTCTGTAGTATGTGTTGTTATTTCTCCTTTTGTGTTTCTGATTGAAGTTATCAGATATTTTACTTTTATGTTTCTAGTTAATCTGCCAACAGGTTTATATTTAATTTTTTTGAAGAAATGACTTTTTGTTCTATTAATTTTTTGAATCATTCTTTTATTTTCCATTTCATTTTTTCTGACTTAATTATGATTCTTTTTTTTCTGATAAGTTTGTGATTGGATTGCATTTATTTTTCCATTTATTTACAATGATTCATTAGGTTGTTGATGTGCTCTCTGTTTTTCAGATGTAGACATCCAATATGATAAATTTTCTTCTTAGGACTGCTTTTGAAGTTTTTCATAGATTTTGGTAACATTTAGCTTCATTGATGCTATGTTTGAGAACTTTAATGATTTCTTTCTTTGTCTCTTTCTTAATGCAACTGTCATTCAGCGTAAGTTTGATTAGTTTCCATGTCTTTGTGTGAGGATGAAAATTCTTGTTGGAGTTGAGTTCCACCTCGTGGTCTGAGAAGATATGGGGCTATAATTTAAATATTTTTAATTCTGTTGAGGTCTGATTTATGTCCTTGGGTGTGATCTATAAGGGAATATGTTCCATGTGCTGGTGAAAAGAACATATATTCCTTAGGTCTGAGATGGTGTGTTCTTTATATGTGTATTAAGCCCATTTGTTCCAGGGTTGCATTTGATTCCCTTTTATCTTTGCTTAGTTTTTGTTTATATTATCTGTTCAGTTCTGCCACAGGGGTGTTAAAGTCTGCAGCTATTATGGTGATATAGGATATTATATTGCTCACACTAATTAAGGTCTGTTTCATAAACCTGGCATATTTAAGTTGGTTGCATAAATATTTAGAATTGAAATGTCCTCTTGTATTGTCCCCTTGATCAGTATAAAGTGTCCATCTTTGTCTTTCTTTGCTCTAGTTTTTAAAATCCTCTTGTATCGGAATATAAGATTGCAACCTCTCCTTTCCTCTGATTTCCATTTGCCTGAAATACTGTTTTCCAATCCTTTACCCTAAGTCTCCTTTGTCTTTCATGTTTAGGTGTGTTTCTTGGAGATAATGTACAGATTGTCTTTTTTAACCATTTGGCTAGTCTATGCCTCTTCAGTGGGGAATTCAATCCATTAACATTTATTGAGAGATAAACGTGGTGTTAAATGAGTTCCACTCATCTTATTGTGTGACGATTCATTGCTTAGTTTTATTCTTTGTGCTATTATGGAAGTTAAGTTTGGTCCTTTAGTTTCTGGGTGTTTACTTTGCCAGTGGTCCGTTGTTACATTAAGTGTGAGGAATAGGTCTAAGTATTTCCTGTAGAGTTGGTGTGGTTGTGGTAAATTTTCTCAATGTTAGCCTATCAGTGAAAGATTTTATTTCTTCATTGACTTTGAAGCTTAGCAGGATACAGAATTCTGGGCTGAAAACTGATTTGTTTAAGGAGGATAAAAGGAGTTGATTATTCTCCTCTGGCTTGGATAGTTTCAGCTTAGAAGTCCACTGTCACCCTGAGTGATCTTCCCCTGTATGTCAATTGGCACTTACTCCTGACTGCTTGTATAATTTATTCTTTCATCTTGAGTTTGAACAGGTTCATTATAATGTGTTTTGGAGATGCTCAATTTGTGTTGAGATAACCTGGAATTCAATATCCTTCTAAAAGGAATGTTTCTGAAACTTTAGTGATATTTGGAAAGTTTTCATTTATGATATCCTCCAGTAGGGCTTCCATTCCTTTGGTATCTGCATTCTAGGTTTTTAGGAATACCTAGAATTTGTATTTTTGAATGCTTCATGAAGTCTCATATTTTCCTAGTGAGTGCTGTGCTTTCTCTCCTCTTTTCTTCCTCTTTAACTACCTGGGTTAGCTCAAGAACTTCATATGCTAGCTCTTAGATTCTTTATTCTCCATGGTCTAATCTGTTTTTGATACTTTATACTACACTTTTAAGTTCCCTGAGTGACTTCTTTAAGTCCTTAAGTTTTCCCCTATTCTTTCTATATTCTTCATATCTTTTGTCCATTTTTATTGCTGTTTTTTCACTTTCTCATCAATTCCCTTTACTTTTATTGCCATCTATATTTTAAATTCCCTTTCTGTCACTTTTATTAATTCTTTGTAGGTGTAATCCTTTGCAGTATCTACCCCATGATCCCTTGGAGGTGGGAGGGTTCCTCTGTTCTGGTCTTTTGTGTTGCTGGAATTTTTCTGTTAGTCCTCCTCATGTGTGTTTTCTTCTTTTTCACTTTGATCCCCTACTTTTTCCTTCCTACTTTCTCCTTTGCTTTAAGTTATGTTGGCTCAGTTCTTAGGTGTTGAAGTGGTCTTTGGTATAAGGCCAAAAGGAAGACAAGAGTAAAGAGCAAAATGTGAGAAAGAAAAGAAAAATATGAAGAAGAAGGGGGGGAAAAAAGGGGGTCAGAAGGGAAGAATTAAAGAAAAGGAGCAAAAAGGAGAGTAATAGAGGAAGAGACTGACAGGAGAAATGGTGGTACTTAGCAGAATCCTTTAATTTCACCTATAGCTCTAGGACTTTGGGGATTGGGCTTATAAGGTCCTTCAATATCTGGAGCTCCTTCCCAGCCTGGGCAAAAGATAGTCCCCACCTCTGCCAAATATAGAAAGTATGTCACAATGGGGACCTACCAATACCTTCTTTCCATAGACCAAACTTAGAAGGACATATTAGACCATGATCTTTTGGCCTCTTTGTGCCAGACCAATCCTTGACCCCCAAGCCCTCAGATGTGAATAAAAATGGAAAAAAATAACAAAATAATAAAGAAAATTAAAAATACAACTATATAAGATAGAGGGGAAAAAAAGAGATGCCTTAGCTGTTGTATGAAAATTTTATGTGGGAATGATGAGAAAAGTAGAAAAATCTCTACTAAAAGACAGAAGAAGAGAGAAATTTAAAAATAAAGATTAAAAGGAATTGAAAAACCATAAGAAAAATGGAGAAGCCCTTGCTATTATAAAAAAGTAAAAATGAAAAAATAAAAATGCAAACAAACAACAACAACAACAAAAAAAAAACTAAAGAAACAACAACAGCAACCATGAAGGAGAAAAAAAGAAAGAAACTAAGGAAAATTGAGAAAAGAAGCAAAAAAAAAATAATATATGTATGTATATATGTATGTGTGTGATATATGCATATACTAAATCTTTAGTGATATTTGGAAAGTTTTAGTTTATGATATCCTCCATAGGGCTTCCATTCTTTTGGTACCTCCATTCTAGGTATTTGAGGAATACCTAGAATTTGTATGTATGCATGTGTATACACACACACACGTAGATAGATTATATATATTAGATGAGGAATACCTAGAATTTGTACGTATGCGTGTGTATACACACACACACATAGATAGATTATATTACATATATATATATTACTATGTGTCCCCTGGATACTAGGTGGCAATGTGGTGTTAGGATATGTAGAACACATGCTGAATTTACTGTATATGATGGGGGTTGGAAGCCATTCTATACTTTCAGAGGAGATTAAGTCTCATTTTCTTGACTTCTTTGGTCTCAATGTGGGCATGTTCGCTTAGTCAGCATTCAGTTTCCATAGGAGTAGGGTCCCAAAATTCTTGCCAGACTTCCCAGGATGTCTGTCAAACAATGCTCCCTGATAAAAGCAGCCCTCTGGTTTGGGGGGAGGTAGAGGGGTCCTGTAGCTCAGCCTAAGGATGGCTGCCGGAGCTCAGCAGGCACACCAAAGCCTTCCATGCACTAGGATACTGTAGACTCTTCCTCCACTGCTTGCAGCCTTTCCACAATGGTGGTGACCTGCCAGCAACCAAACTGATGGAAGAGCCACCCTACCCAGTGTTCAACCCCAGTCCCCAGATTGTGTTCTAGTTTACTCACTGCTCCAGTGAGGAGCTCAGTCCAAAATTAAAAAATTCAGGACAGACCTCCCATGCTCCAGTCTTCTGCGGGAGAGCCAGCCAACAGCTAGCCTCTGCCTGTACCAACCACATGCCTTCTGTGTGGATTTTCCTCAGCGCCAGACCTCCTCATTGTCACCTAAAGTCTCTCACTGCTTCTCTGTGCCCCTGGGGGGCTGTTTCTGGGTAGCCTTCCCCATCCAGACGTGGCTGAAGTCTACTTTCTTCTGTCTCCTGGTGGGGAGTGGGCTGTGACTGGCAAGTCTCCAAAAGCCTGGGACATGCTCAGAGAGCAACCCCCAACCACTTCTTCTCCCTTAACATTATTTTCCCCTGTCAGAAATCATGTAGTTCATGTGTACTTTGTTATTGACAAACACACAGTTTTCCTTCTTTAAGGTTGATCTCTACCCCAAGTGTTAAGATTTATGCAATCTTGTTAAGATACTATAAAAACAGAGCTGTTTCCATGGTTTAGTGGCTGGCTGCAGTCCTTAGGTGCATTAGCTCTCCAACGCCATCATATCTCCAGTCTCCTGTCTTTCTTCTCCTCTCTCCATCTTTCTGGCTTCATTTCTCAATTTCTCACCATTTCCACTCAGGTCTTGAAAGGTTCCCTTTCTAGTGCTGGTATGCGATATCTGCCCATGAGTAGGTGGTAAGGAGTTGTCTCTAGTCTGCTATCTTGCTCTGCTCCCCTATTAATTAATTTTAAAAATCAGATTTGACATGTATTCAAGATAAATGGTGCAATGGCATTAGTGTCATTATTATGAGAGGAACCAAATGTCTATAATGCTCATTTCCACTTGCAAAATTTTTAGAGATACAATAGCAACAAAAAACATATTAAATTACTAACGCTTACTAAAGCTCTGTGATAGCAGTGAATCAAAATAGAAGGCCTAGTTTAACTTCACACATTATTGATTCCTTTTATTTGTAAAAGTGAGCCCTAAGTCTACTAGAGAATGAAGAGTGAAATTGTCTTAAATAATGGAATGGTAATGTTTTTCCAAGAAAGTTGGAGAGGCCTAGGCTTGAAAACCTTTTTGAGAACATGAAAGAAAAGGGGAAAAGTTACATCTGTTTGGATTCTGCTTCTCTGACTCTAGATATAGTGATTTAAACATTAAATGCTGTACCCATAGTGGAGAAATACAGCAACAACTAAGTGAAATAGAGAAGAAAAGAAATAAACTTAACAGCACATGAGCATCAGAATTTTATAGAACATATGAGGATAAGTAAGACTCCCTATAATTATAAAAAGAGATTTGACAACTCGTAGATCTTAGAAAGAAGGGTAAAATATTTTTTGTTGTTATTCCAAAGTTCCTTTCATGAGTAATTTTACACTGAAATTAAAATTTCCTTGAATTTAGTAAAAAAAAAAAAAAAAAAACTGGCCAGTTGAATGAAGAAATTGATTATATAAAAACAGCTTTAAAATAATAATGTAACAATAGGTTATGCACATAAAAGAAAAAAGAGCAACAAGGAATTGAATTATACATTAAATTTGGTTAGGCATTTTATTAATTTCTAGCTAATAGGACTTAAAAAATTAACCTAACTTTATTTACAGTCAAAGTTCATTATTAGCTCTGTAATTAGCAGTGTTAACCAATACATAGTTAAGAAACATTTTTGTTAAGTTCATTTGTATTCTAGTTGCAATACATGAAATCCACACTACTTGATATATAGTATATATTGCATTTATATAGGAAATGTAGCACTAGTGTAGCATTACTGTTCGTCAGTTAATTACTGCATGATTATTCTATTTTTTTGTTGTTGCTCATTGTAAATTTTTTCCTGTGCTGATTCTTTCTTAAGTTGTGAATTAATAATAAATGAATAAATGAATATTTTTAGAAATGGAAGTATCACAGGCATTTCAAGTAAAATTTATGGTGAATGTATGAATAACCAATTGGATACATATGTAGAAGGTTTAAAATTATATTTGAATATCTTATGGTGCAGTCAAATGAGCATTACTTTCTTGTTACAAGGAATGTTTTGGGTGGTTGTGCTAAGGCCCATATTTTGCTTATATGGGCAGCAATTTCTACTATCCCCAGGTTTTCATTATGTTTAGGAAACATTAGTGTCAAAGCTTTACTTTTGTAAAACTGTGGAAGAAGAGAGAATTTTTCCAGTATGAAGAGTAGCTATAAAGGGAAGAAGGGGTTAACATAATGGTGTGGTTTATATCCTTTCTCCTTCCTCCCATCACTTCCATAATGAGTTTGAATCCCTCTGGTTGCAGACATGAGTGTATTAAGTTGATGCAAGGATTCCAGAAATACTTGTACTCCAACCACAAGCATGAAAAAAGTCTGACAATGTGTGACAAGCACTGGAGCAGAAGCACTCTCTCCAAGTCTTGGGGGAAGCCAAGTGCTGTGCAGATATATGTCTATTTAGCACGTTTGGGAAAGTCTGGCAGGTACTGTTCGCTTGAATATCAGCATCAGCATGATATCAAGAATGAAAAAAAAAAATTCCCAAGGCATTCTTATGTGAACAGATTAGAATGAGGAAAAAAAAAATAATTGCCTTGTGAATGCCACTGAAAAAGTTGTTCTTGAATACATGTAAAGCATTACTTTGTTGACAATAAAATAAAATAATTGAGAATTTGAAGAGTTTTTGTAGTCTTATTGTTGTAAAAATAGAAGTTCATTTAAACAGTAGATGTTTAGGTTCTTTAGGTAATATTGCTACTGTTAAAAGCAGGATATGTGTGTCAGTGGTAAAGAACCATCAGTGCCTCCTGCCTGTAATTCTAACACTCTGGGAGGCCTAGTCACACAGATCTTCTGAACAAGAGTGAGACCTCCATCTCTACTAAAAATAAAGAAAACTAGCCAGCACTTATGGCAGGCACAAGTACTCCCAGCTGAGGGAATTATGAGACGCTGAGGCAGAAGGATTGCTTGAGCCCAAGTGTTTGAGGTTTCTGTGACCTATGATGCCACTGCTCTCTACTAAGGGTGAATGAGTAAGACTCTGTCTCAAAAAAAGAAAAAAAAAGAAAGAAAGAAATGAAAAGAAGGAAGAACCAGAAGACTGAAGAAGAAAAACTATTTAGTTCAACTTTATATTTTCTCTAATATTCCAATCTTTATGTCATATATATTAATTGTACTCAAGCTTCAGAAGAATTTGTAATTCTTCAACTTATCTCTGAAAATAAACAATAAATTGAGAATGGGATAGCTTTGACACCTGTTTTATGAAGAATCTCTGCCATGTTATTCTGGTGAGCTTACAGAAGCAGATCACTCTCATGACTCTCCTCATATCTCAGGAAGCGAAGAGTTAAGCATTATACAACCGAGAAGAGAAAAAAGGACATGATTTAGGAAAACATCACATACATAAAGATCCACATAAATTCTTCATTCTTCATGAAGAAATTTTATCTACAATAAACAGTTATCTCCTAGGAATACTAATAAGTTAAAAACCTCTACATCTTTTAACTTATTATTGTCAATAAGCAGATTTTAGTAGATGAAGTATGTAACTTGGGATGCATTCAGTTTTACTCTGACTTATTTCACTAGAGGCCAGGTTTGAGTTGTTCTACTCTTAACCCTTTGGGGGATTACACATCTTCCCATTGTCCCTCTTCTTCTCATTGTCCCTTTTAAATGTGGTCCAAATGTATGTCTGTGCTTGTTACATGACCTTGCCCACTAAGCTGAGTGGTTTCAGGAGGGGCAGTTTGGTCATCTCCTACTTCTGCCTGGTATAGTATTTGTCCGGATAGAATAGGACAAGCAGAATTCTTGGAGGGATTTTAAAGTCAGGAGATGGGGAAAGAGATGAATTTCTGTAGGATGCTGAAAGTGTCAATTAACAGAAGCCATATTCTCAACAAAGCAGGGAAAGTCTGTCTCTAGGAAGAGAAGGAAACCTACGTGCAGCACAGTGAAAAGCAAAGAAACAAAACAACCTAAAGCTACCTTCCTCTGTCAGAGGCTCCCTTCTACTCTGCCTTGCTCAAAGTTGGTCACACAAAAAGGTACATTTTCTCTTTTTGCTTAGGTTAGCTCAAGTTGAATTTCTGTCATTTGTAATAGTTAGATTGCAAAGATTACAGATGAGTCAGGCTTTTTTTTAATATTGCTTAACCAATAAAAGAACAAATTACTTAGAAACAAAAATAAATACAACTTGTAATACAAACTTTGTAGCCCCCTGCAAGAAAATAAAACACGTGTGAAGATGACATGGATAAATGAAGACACATATAAATGTATAATTTGAAAAATATTTAAAGCCTTTATTTTCACTTTGCAATTTTATATCTATTTCTTTATTAAAATGTCTTCATGATTAAGATACCCTTTAATTTAAACTAAATGTATTCATCCTATACTGTATTTTCATTATTATAGCCAGTGTTTTGCCCTCTTGCTTTTGTCCAAAGAAAGAACTCATTGAACTTGTAACAAAATAACAATAATAATAATAATACTAATAATTTATATCAGATATCCACGGAAGAGTTGAAATTAAAGAATTGTGTTTTAAGATAAAGCAATCAATGTCACCATATTGATTGGGAAGTAAAATAAAAATCATAAAATGAGCAAAGCTTTTGAAAAATTAATACTATGAAACTGAAAGATCAAAACAGGGCACTATTTCACATTGATTTTTTTACTACTTGTGTTGACATTCAAAATATCACACTGGCAAGTTTTGCTGACTTTATCTAAAATCTGTCTATATTTTTTAAATTCCTATTGCAAACCTATGGTCTCCAACTAAAACACTGAGTCTTCAATAATTGATGGTAACTGCATGTTGCTCTTGTAAATGGCATATATATTAGTTATGACTGTACTCTTAGAAATATTATTTAAATTAGTAGCTTAGAAACAAAGAGAATAAGAGAAAACATGGAACCTTGTAGAACTAAAAATAAGTATATAGATTACAAGAGCTTTTTGTTTATTAAGTTGGATATAATTTGTAATCCATTCTAGATATCAAATAAAAAATTGACAGAAATTTAAATAAAAGATTCTCTAATTATGTTGTTCTCTGAAGCATTTGCAATGTTGTGTTACAGTCTACATCTTTTCAAGTTTTTCCTGTTCCTTTTTCAGGTAAATGGAGTTTTTCTTACAGTTAGTTACATTACTGGGAAGGCTTTGCCAAATGTTAGTAGAGATTTACACTTTCTTTAGTAGAAAAATACTGTTCCTGGATTCTTTTCATTTGGCCGCTTCATTTCCTGCCACCCTTTAATCATCACACATCCCTGCAAAAGCCGTTACACTGTTTATTTCCTTTTAAAGAAATTTCAACAACTCATCTAAGTGTTCAGTAGGTAGGGTTTTTTTTTTTTTTTTTTTTTTTTTTTGCAGTTTTGGCCTGGGCCAGGCTTAACCCCAACACCCCCGGTATATGGGGCCTGTGCACTACTCCTTGAGCCACAGGTGCCACCCAGTAGGTAGGCATATTATAAGCATGTTAAATCATCATAATAGATATGTTGCCATTTCCACAAACCATATTAAATAATGTGGTAAAACAAACAAGCAAACATACTGTTGTATGACTGGAGACGTGAACAAACAGCAGCTTTGCCATGGGTATAAACTCGCTCCTATAATTATTAAGTCAAGAAACAGACCACATGGGATGGGATGGAGTGTAGTGAAATTCTTTATTCAGGCTTTTGATTTTATACCTTTCTAGTCACATACACACTTAATCTATTATCTGTTAGTTTCACCATTACCTCATTTTACCTATCTGAAATTAACTTGAAAGGAAATATCCTGTTACCATATTAACATAATCACTTTTGCAGTGAACATCTTCTTCTAGACACTGACTAATCTCTGGCCAGGTATCTAAATAAATATCACAAAGAAGAAAGTAGCCACAGGGGAACAGAGTTAATGGAAGAGTATCTTCAAGCCTTCACTCAGTTTACTCAGTATGAAGTAACTAACGACTGTGTCTTTTCCTCAGGGCAAAGCACCTATAGACTTCTGACAATATGTTGTTAACATATGTCAACCCTCTGGCCCGTATCTCTGAGGAAGGGCAGCATGCCCTTTGATCTCAGGGTTCACGGGGTGCACAGCTTCAGAGAATGGGCTTGTGGAATTTTTAACTCCAGGCAAGTCAACTCTGCATGTGTCACAGGGGGGCCCAGTTTCCTTAAGCCTCTGGAAAAAAGCAAGCCATTTTAAACCCATACTGAGTTCACTTTGTGTGCTTGATGTAGGATATGTTTATTTCTAAATATTATCCTACAATTGTATATTTATGGGAAAATATTAGATCAGCCAGGATATGTGGTTTAAGCCTGTTCATCAAAATTTGCCTTAATTCCTACCCTACACCAATTGTTAGGACTGTTAAAGGAACTTTGAGTCTTACCTTGCAGGGCAAAATGTACAACTTAACAACTTAATCATCCCAAGGTTACACAGACTTCTGTCTGCCAAGAGATACTTTGAGAATTCTCTCTTCAAACCCACTTACAAAGCATCTTATAAACTCACATCAGTTTTGAGTAGGGATCAGAATAATAGAATCGTGGAATGCAAAGCCAGACCACAGTGAGAGATATTCTTCCATTTGAGATTTAAGAACCAAAAAATTCAATAATGAACCTGACAACAGGAAATCAAATAGTCATGTAAATTGAGATGTTCACCATAAATTGGCTGTTATTTTTTTCCACCAGACTATGCACATGTACTATGGAGAAGCAATCTATCATCCGGTGAAAATAATGGATAAAAGATGAGACCCAGGTGAGTTTGGAAGATGAATGTGTGTTGCAAGAGCTGGTGGCTCAGACTACACTAGTACCACCCCCTGTGACATTGCTTATCTTTTTAAATCCAGACCTGTGGTCTCATAGATACTATCCGATGGTCCATTTACTGAAGATGAAAAAGGATGTTTCTGGTTTATAAATGATCTACGTGACATACCATTTTTCCAAATGGAAAAGAATAGATATAGGGATACATGCTAATCCAGAAGTGGCTCTGAAGGACAGTGGAGGAGATCAATTTTTCCAGCAGAAATTCAAGTAGTAAATTTGGTTTTCCATTTAGTCTGGATAGATAAATTATTATAAGTAAAAATTGACAGAGATTCATGAGTAGTTGTCCACAGTCTGGTTAAATGATCAAAAGCTCAGAAAGAAAAGTGAAATTAGGAGAAGGAGTGAGGAAGAACTGTTGGGAGGGTATTCCAAAAGTGGCTAAGAATGTAAAGATACCTGTGCTCAGTTTGTATGTTCATCAAAGATCATATCCTGTGATGGGAAGGAGGTAAATAATTGGCTGGACAAGATGATGTGGACTGTTTTTGTAATTTCAGTTTCTTTCTCTCTTTTTTTTTTTTTTTCATTTTCCCTGAACTTACATAGTGAACCTATGTTAAAAAAAAAAGTATTTATGATACAGCAAAATAAAATAATAATAATAATCAATGCAATGAACACAGAACAGACAATGTGTATAGTGGAACAAATTATTTCCAAAGTATGCAACCAATAATGGACTAATTTATAGAACTTACAGGGAAATTCAAACAACTAATTAATGACAACAAAATATAAATAACCCATTAAAAAGGGAACAATGGGCGTGAATAGGTATTTTTCAAAAGAAGACATACAAATAGCCAAAAAAATATGAAAAAAGTCAATGTCACAGAAATGTCAATTAAAACCACAATGAGGTATTAATTTATATGAGTTAGAATGGCTATAATTAAAAATCAAAAAAATAACATGTTGGAGAAGATGTAGAGAAAAGAGAACAAGTATACACTATTGAAAATGTAAACTATTAAAACCTCTAAGGAAAACAATATGGAGATTTCTCAAAGATCTAAAAGTAGAGTTACCATTGGATCCATTAATCCCATTATTAGATACCTACCTAAAGGAAAAGAAATATTAATATCAAAAAAACCTGCTTTCATATGTTATATGACTACTACATGCAATAGCTAAGATCTGGAATCAATCTTCTACAGGTTTCTGCCAGTTTACCCAGCACCATTTGTTAAATAGGGGCAGTTATGTTAGTTAGATGTAAGCATTCCACATTGTATATCAAATCAGCACAATGTACCTCACGGATGCATTAATTTACACAATTATGATTTAACAAAGAATTAAATAAAAAAAGATATGGAATCAACCTAACAATTCATCAATACACATAATAGACTACTGCTCAGCCGTAAAAAAGAACAAAATAATGACTTTTTCGGGGACATAGATGAAACTGGAGGCCATTATCTTAAGTAAAGCAACCCAGAAATAGGAAGTCAGATACTGCGCATGGACATCAAGTGTGGGATAACTAAAGACCTTGGAGACTCAGAGGAGGGGAGGCAAGTGGGTGATAAGAAATTACTTAATGGGTAGAATATATATCATTCATATGAAGGACATACTAAAAGTCCAGACTTCACCACTGCAAATATATCTCTGCAACAAAATTGCGCCTGTATCTCTTACATTTTTACACATATAAACAAATATTGTTACTACAGTGATGAACAGACCTTCCCTTCTGTTGCTGTATCAACACTAAGGCAAGCCTGACTGTTACTATATCAAAAATCGAAACTGTCAGAGAAAAAACACTGTTCTCTGTGTGGAACCATACTTTGGTGGTAGGCTGATTACATTGATAATTGAAGATGATATCATTAAGGGTCTAGTTGTTTATTCTCATAGGAACAGAAATATATTGTGGATATGGACTTACCTTTCCTGTGTACCGTGCTTTTAAGCCTATCAGCTGAGAACTGATCTCATTCACTGTCAAAGTATTCTGCACAATTGTGTTTAACAACAGCATAAATAGTAAACCAAAGGGCTCTGGACCTTTGAATTTATAGGTTTTTACCACATGCCCCATTAGCCATAAAGCACCTAGCATGGTAGAATAAGAGCATACTTTCTGAGGACTCAAACTGTGTGCCAGTTATAAAACAAGATCCTGGAAACATGGGGTTCTATAATATAGAATATTGTTTACATTTGAATCAGCGACTAGTATATAGTATAGACTATTGATCTATGAATGAAGTTTATAATTTGAATCAGCAGTATATCATTTGAATCAGCAACTAGTATATAGAATAGACTATTGATCTGTGAATAAAGTAGCATGGTTTCTCTCATGATTATATCAAATGTCTCCCTCCATTTTTCTGCATGGATTCCCATTAGGCATTAAGAATGTTTCCAGAGAGGATACAATATTGTTCCATTTAATTGGAAATTGAATTTGCTACTCAGCCATTAATTGTCTTTCTTTCTTTTTCTTTCTTTTTTTTTTTTTTTAATAATATCAACCAGCAAAGAAAAGGGTTACTTGATTGGCTGTGTGATTGATTAAGATTACAAGGGAAATAGAATTGCTGTTATTCAATAGGGGGTCTAGGAGGATTATGTCTGGAATCTCTGTGGGGTGCCTCTTAGTACTTTAATGTTGAATAGTAAAAGTTAATACAAAATTATAGCAAAGGAACAAAGGAGGACTGTTAATCATTCAGACTTTTCAGGAATGGATATTTTTCTCATTCCAGCAAGTAAAGACCTAGACCTTCTGAGCCCTTATCTAAGAACAAAGGAAACAATCAATGGGCAGTGACAGATCAACTATAAATTAATACATGCGCAGAGGGGAGAGCTGTACCACAGAAGCATATTTTCCCAAGTTTGTTAAATTTGAAATTGTCTACATCTACATGTTTATATTTTTGGCTTTCCTTCTCCTTGCCTTTTTATAATTATTTTATAAAAGTGTCATTATTGGTAGTTATTTTATAACTTAATCTGTAGGTAGAAAACATTCAAATTGGACAGTAAATAAGTGGGAGTAACATAACCGAAAGGTGAATACTGTGACTGTCTCCCAGGTGATGAATTTACTGAGTGAAAGTGGAAACTTTAGTATAATTTGGGGGTGAGCACAAGAGTGATTTTGTATGTACAAAGGGAAATTGTATCTTGCTAGGAAAAATCTTTTAAGGAAAAGTTGTTTTTGTTGTTACCATATGTGGGGATGCTGTGCTAAATAATTATGCATGGCAGCATTGTTGGCAGTAGTGAATAATGAATTATGGAATCAACTATGCATTGACAGGTGGGTAAAAAAGTACACAGTGGAAAAATCATCCAGCATTTAAAAAGAAGGAAATACTACCATTCTGCACCTCCATTTGGGATAACATGGGTGAAAGTGAAGAGTGTTATGCTACATGAAATAAGACTCAAATGGAATGATGGAAGAGTTGAGAAGGAATGGATATGGAAAGTGTCTGGATGACAGGCCTTTTGTTGGTCCAGGGGTCAATAGGGGCTGGGGAATGACTTTTGTTCTTGTACCATAGGAGATAGCTCAAAGGAATCATCTGGGTGGAGATCACAAGAACATTTTAGCTGAAGATGGGATTAATCTAAACAGGCTGTGAGATTGTCTTAGCTCAAGTTGAGATTACAGGGTTGATCAGAGCATTCAAAGCTCTGTGCGTCTATTCAGAAGGGAGAATGATATTTTTGAGACAGTAGTTTGCCAGCCTCTTTATTTTCCAGAAATTTAATAAATTTTCCTTTTCTTGTCCTCAAAAAAAAAAAAAGAAAAGAAAAGAAAGAAAGAAAGAAAGAAAAGGATACGTGGATTTTCATTTAAATGTCATTTACTTTGAGATTGGGTTGTTGTGTTCTGTAGATGAGGCTAGGTTCAAGCTAAAGAGTGATAGTTAAGATGTCCTTTGACTCAGACTTCTAATTCTAGGTTTAAAAAATAGCAATAGCAATGCATTTTGTAGTACAATTATAAGGTGTGTTTTAAATATATTTCAGTGGCTATCTGAATGATGAGAAAGTGGGCAAAATTTTTATCATTCTTAATATTTCGAATTGGATTGGATATCCATATTTACCCCAAGAAAAAGGATTTATAAAAGTCTTATAGAAAGCCTATTGGAGTCTGGAGTTAGGGAAAGGATCATTTGGTCTTAGGTGATCACCTTGTTCGGAGGTGACTCTGAGCAACCCATTATCTTGTGCACCTTTAAAAACTAAAGAATGCAACCTAAGGCATCCTTATGCCATGCTGGCCCATGATCAAATAGAAAAAGGTAGTTTTGCATCTCTCATTTTTAACTAGCCATATTAGAATTATGTATACCACATCTAAACGGCAAGAATGTATCCTGAAAACAAGATTTAACTTGATTGAACTTCCAAAGAAAAGGAAGTGTAGAATGAAAAAGGAACAAGACTGGAAACTGAGAGACTGTTGAGAATGTTATTAATAACAACAACAATATTTACCTTCTTTTAGACAATTCCAGAAAATAGTTCAAATAATTGGTTGGCAGTATCATTCCTACTTTGTAGATGACCAAACAGTGACACTGAAAGCCACAGAGTCAGTATGTGGGATGGAGATGCCTGGTAAACTGGCAGACACAGCTTCTGCACATTTCTGCCTAATATTCTTGAGCATTTTCAGAGAGGATGGTAACCTAGGCTGCACTGGTAGCTGTAGGGGAGGAGAGAAGTGCAGAGAATAATATGTCTTGATGAGTGTTTCTATATCTTTTGCCTTTATTCTTTTTTAGCATTTTTCATCTTTCTCATGAAGATTTTAACTAAAGAGAAAGATTTGGTCCATCAAATGTCTGCTGAACTACTAAGCTATTAATCTATGGTAGTCATTTCCTTAAATTTGAATTTTCCATCAATCAAGACCTTCTTAATAAACTCAACAAAATTTGTAAACCAGTAGAAATATTTCTTGACATTCAAAGTATTCTCTATAATATTCCAAAGCAAGACAGCTTGCACCAGATATAAATGAGAGCAGCTTTACTATGAATTCTGTAATTAACAGTGCAGCTTTCCAAGGACAACCTCTAACTTGCTTATATTTTTATAACTCATGTGTTCAGACTGATGCATTTCATGATCTGAAGTAAAGCACCACTTCTGAACACCTAAATTCAAAATACCAAGTATTGTTAAAAATTGCTAAAACAGTTCAGAAGCATGTTTGCTAAACAGTCACCATTACTATATATATTACATGATTGTGCAGATAAAATAAGTTCTTGTAGTGGTTTCTAATTTATAATGTGTGCTATTATTAGTTGTAAGGCTGTTTTACTGTGATAATATTGAAAAGTTATCATATTAGAGCTAATTAGCTTTATTTATTTCTGAAGATCCAGGAGTGAGTTATTGACATGCAGAAATATTCAGAAGAACATGACACACAAATGGGTCATGAACAATAGAAGCAAAGACTAAAGACTGACAGAAATGCATCCCTGTCTGCCTGACAATGGAGAATAACCAGAGTACCAGCAAAACATGTTTTCAGAATGGTAACTTTTGAGGGAGTCAAATAATAAGCATTAGTTTCATGATGCAGCAATCCTTAATCTTGTTATTGTTTTTTACTGTGCTTCCATTAGTCTGGGTTGTTTATCTAATATTTCATAAAAATACGTTGAAGGAGAGGAGTAGGCACGTTTGACCTCTGAAGCATTTGAGGGGTAATTTCTTTACTAAAAAGATACGTATTTTCAATTCATGCATACCAGACACATTACTCAGAGCTGTAGACAGAAGGTAAAAGAATAGACTTGATTTATGATTCACAGAACTTATAGTCAATATGAGAAGTATGCACAGAAGTAAATAATTAAGCACAGGAATAAATATGTAAATGGACCAGATGGTATAGCACTCTAATGCTGTAAAAGGAACTGCAGATATTTGCAAATGTATGGGATAGGACATTATTTAGAGATAATGGCCAGAAAAGGCTTTCTGTGAAGAAGAAATTGAAGGTAAGTTTTAGAACACAGTAGAAACCAATTAGATATGAGTTGTGTAAAGAAAAGTATACTTCAAGAAAATAGGACAGCATGCAAAATATTAGAAGAAGTAAGGACAATTCCACACAGAAAAACTGAATGGACTTTAATGTTACCAAATTTTAGCAGGTAATGCATAACAGTTGCCAAAGAGATGAAGCAAGGAAAGGAGGCAGGCTTGCCCAAGTAGGACTTTTTGTCCATAGTAAGATAGTTGGCAATTTATTTGTTATTTATCAGAAGTTTTTGAAGAATCATATACCTGGGTACTGTATCATTTGTTTTATTTATTTTTTACAGTAATTTCTTCTACTTTGTGAAAACCAACTCAGAAAAGTTGATTTGGGAAGCTAAAAATGTGAAGTAAAGCAATAATTTAGCAATTAAAAGATAATAGACAGGGCGGCGCCTGTGGCTCAGTGAGTAGGGCACTGGTCCCATATACTGAGGGTGGCAGGTTCAAACCCGGCCCCTGGAAAACTGCAACAAAAAATAGTCGGGCATTATGGTGGGCGCCTGTGGTCCCAGCTGCTAGGGAGGCTGAGGCAAGAGAATCGCCTAAGCCCAGGAATTGGAGGCTGCTGTGAGCTGTGACACCATAGCACTCTACTGAGGGCAGCAAAGTGAAACTTTGTCTCAAATATATATATACATATATATATTTTAGACATAGGAGAAAAAAATGAAGAAATATTCATATTATTTTATGAAATACTAGATTTAGAAATAAAAGATCAGGTAGAGATTACAAGTAATAGCATGGATTATAACCTGAGAAAGTGGTAGCATTAGGAAAAACATTCAAAATAGTTAAAAATATTAAAGGCAGGACATTCCTATTGAACTATATTAGGTTTATATTGTCCCTGTTAAAGATGTCATTATGTAATTTGGTAATGAAAGGAACGGCTTGAGGGCTGTCAACATACTATGTAATTCAGAGACACTGCAGGGAATTGAAGATGAGATAACAGAGAGTGAAAACAGTGTAACAGAAGAAAGAGGACAAGAATAAATTGTAGACAGAGAAAAAGAAAGACAATGAGAAAGAGAGCTCAGAAATGTACAAGAGACTCGAAGTTTGTGTGTGATGACTCTAGTGTCAAGTGAAGAGGGCATGATTAGAAAGACAGAAGACTTCTCTGTAACAGTCACAGCAGAGGTTAAGATAAGGTAAATGCATTAAGGTTCCCCTGGACTTCACAATATGGAAGTGATCGGTGTCCACATAAATAAGAATAGTGTAGCAGTGTGGACTAGAAAGCAGACTTGAAGAATAAATGAGAAGTGAGGAGTTAGATGTGTCTGTAGACAACACTGTAAGAACTTTGTAAATATTATGAGAGAAATTAATTACTACAGAAAAGTGAGAGAGAGAGAGATCACTGGAGTAATGTTTAAGGATTAAAATATGACAGGGAGATTTCTTATAATTGATGCTATTTCAGAACTTGATATAGACTTGTTCAACTTTTCCCAATATATAATCACTCACACTTTTATATGAAAGATGAATCACAACTATAGCCCAGGCTTAAGGAGGGAAGGGGGGATGGTAAGGGAGAGGGGGTGGCTCGATAGAGGGAGGGTTAATGGTGGGACCTCACCTATGAAGCATATTGCAAGGGTACAAGTCAGATCTATCAAGTATTGAACACTAATGTCTTAACACTGTGATTAAGTAAATGAGGTGAAAGCTATATTAATTAGTAGGATGTAAACCCTCCAATTTTTACAAATAATCAACACATTGAATCCCACCAAGGCATAAATCTATTCATGATGTATGTATATGTGACTTAATAAAAAAATGGAAAAAAAAATTTAAGAATTAAAGATGTTAAATGATCAATCGATCAGTGAGGTAAGTAGAGTAAGAGAGATGATGGTGGAAGGAGTGAACTCTTTGAAAACATGACAAGAGTAGTGAATCAGGTTGAATATGAGGGGCTAGCCTTTGACAAGAGGAAAAGGCATGCACAGGTTGTTACAAGAGGTTAGAAAATAACATAATTTCGGGTAAATTTGGAGGTTTGATTGTCACAACTAAAACGAGTACCTACATGATGATTTCTATTTTTCTTAAGAACACATGTGCAAAGATTAATCTGGTGAATACTGCAAAAAAAGAATAGTAACTTTGGAAAGATAAGAAAGATTGACACATTGAAACTGTCATTTTGGAAAGTCATTCCAAAGAAGAGAAAGTATTTTAGATAATTTAGTAATGTTTGTTTAACAGTATTGAGGGGACATTTGAAGTCTACGAAAGTATAGAAAGTTAGCCCCATAGAATATTTTTCAGCAATATTAACTGTCTATATCTAAGAAATGAATGTTTTTAAGTTAAACCAGGGATGTAGTGCTGTCAGGTGAATGTGTTAGATAAAAAGAGTTACATTGTTTATATGTTTTAGTAAAGTCATTGCAATTGTAAACGATGAATAAGAGATGATTAGTTGGAAGAGCAAGACCAGTAAACATTAATAAAGAGACTAAAAGTCGTTAGAGACTGTTTTTTTTGTTTGTTTGTTTGTTTTTCAAACAGATCCCTCAACAGATGCACATGCAAAGCAGTAGTTTGTGGTAAGAAAGAAAAAATGTAGAGATTTCAGAGATGGCAAAGTTTCTATGAAGGTAAGTTTCAGCGAAAGGGTCACAGAAATAGATGGCTTTGGGGAACTGAAGGAAAAGGTTATTAGTAATGAGGCATTCTGGAAAATTACATGTCAGGGAATTTAGTTAAATCAAGAAGATAGATGCTCAAGAGAAAAGGAAAATAGTTATTGAGTTGGACTAAAATATGAATCTTCAATAAATGAAAATAATGTCCAAGAGTAGTAACCAAAAGTAGACCCAGCTTATTCATTAAGATATAGAAATATGGGTGGCCCCTATGGCTCACAGGAGTAGGGCGCTGGCCCCATATGCCAGACGTGGTGGGTTCAAACCCAGCCCCGGCCAGAAATTGAAAAAAAAAAAAAAAAGATATAGAAATATAAAATGTAACACTTCAGAACGACACTCACCCATCTCTCAGGACTGAGTGACCCATGTCGGTCCATGTTCAACTGCTGTTCACATGGAACGGTTTCAGAGGCTTGTAAGATTTCTTCATGACCATCATAACAGGCTTTGCTTTTGTCGTATTTTGTAGCTGAAAAAGCAGTCTTGCTTCTTCAGATATTGTAGTTATTTGGATGTAAAATAGTTTAGCAAGAGGTTACTTTGTAAGACATCAGATGTTCAAAAAAAGTACATTCAAATTTGTACTAAATACTGCAGTGTCCCTTTATAAAAAGTCAGACTGATAGTTGTACAGTGAAGGCTGACATTTGGATATTTTGAAGTTTTTTTTCATAAATCATAGAAATTAGTATATGGCTGTAATTTAGCTTTCTAGGTAAAAGGTACTTTTCATTAGTGCTTTTTTTAATGCTGATCACTGTACACATGTGAATCACCTTCCATTTCTTATGCAGGTCATGGTAACTTGTAGAGTACAATCATTTGTGCTATGTTTTTAATTTTCTAAAGCACCTTGATGACAGTGAATGTTCAGTGGTGAAACATCCTCTATTGGATCACCCTCAAAATGTTTTGCCAAGTCCTGAGTTGATAGCTTCAAGTCAAAGTGAAATTACAGTTTCATTGGGACTTGGTGTAAAGAAATCCCTTCTCCCATTCTCCAAAGGGATACTGCAGTTATATCACATAACTATCAATAGGTACCATGATGAAGATCAGAGCTTATACTTAATTACGGTTTTATACACACCAGTTCCCCAGTAAATGCAAATTTAACAAAAAAAAATTAGCTATGTCATATGCTCAGAATGCTCATGGCAAACAATCATTCTGCATTTCTGCAAATAAAATTGTTTTATACTGTAAAAAATGAAATATAAAATATAAAGAAAAAGTAATTTGGGGGCAAAAGGGGGGGGGAACAAGATGACTGACCAGAAACATAAGCTGCCAGATTGTCTCAGGGAGAAGGAAAACTTTTAGATGAAAAAGAAAACAAACAATCACAGATTGGATGTAATTCTGAAGAAAAAGTGCCAGAACCTAACAGCAGGGTTGCAATCTGGAAAGGAGCTGAGCAGAGCAATGTGGAAGGATAACACGCTCAGAGAAGGCTCTCAGGAGGACTGGATTCGGAAGCAGTAGGCAATGAACACCGTGCTTTCTCACCTTCCACATTATGGACATTTTGCACTGGACAATTCTTTGCTGTGGGAGACTGTCTTGTACGTTATAGGATGTTTTGCCGTATCTCTGAAATGGCTAAGGTGAGTTGGCCCCTTCCCATAAGTCCTGTTGTGACAATTACAATGGGTCTAACAGGTTGCCACGTGCCCCCGATTGGGACAAAATTCCCACCCCCAGCTGAGAATCCTTGACATACGCAAACACGGATGGAGTGTTTTGAAACACACAGATGACAGTTACAACCAGAAATATTTTGATGATATTAGAGCATAATACTGTCTACCCGTATAAGTGGAAAAACAGAATTAATAAAATTTAGATGCTTATTTTAATCATATTGTAGTGTTTGAAATAGATGATATTTGGGCTGAATGGTATATGTGGCCTGGTAATATTTAAGTTGTTGTAACTATGATAAGTAAATGATTCGATCCAAGGAAGCTATTGATATACTAGAACAAGTCACTCTAAAATGAAAGGAAGTTCCTTTCCCTATGTTCTAAGAGAAAATAACTGCACAAATTCTTCTATGACTTAGATTTAAAAATAAGATTAAAATTAGTTAAACTAAAGAGGTAAGAGAATAATTATGTAGTATTTACTATATGACAGGCATTTTTCTAAGTTTTTTTGTGTATTTTCATGCATTAAGCCTATAGCAGCCCTCTAAAGTGGTCATTACTATTATGCCACTTTTCAGATGAGGAACAATCTGAGAATAAGAAAGTCAGATTGATAGCAGTGATGAGGGGACACACTAGACAGTAAAACAAAAAAGAGATAAAGACTGAAATCAGACATTGGGATAAGATGACAAATTAACATGCATGTGATCTTTATAAGATTTGTATTCACGTGTTTCACTGAGAAAATGGTAGTTGAAATTATTTCTTTTTAAAATTTTTAAATATTATGAAATTATTTAATTCTTGCTAGCTTCTTACTTTAACTTCCTTGTCAGTTGGCCAAGATGTATGAAATAATGAATGTGATATTTTATCACAATAGCTCCTTTGGCTAGTAAGTTCAATGTTAAAAATTCCGTACAAAATATTTGAAATGAGTGAATTATTTCCCCTTAGTAACACCAGGAACAAATAAAGTGTCCCATAGGGCCAAAACAAATACATGGTAACTATGGTCGACATTATTTAAAAAATAGTCTATATTGTTCCAGTCACAGCAGGTAAGGATCTGTTTGTTTGTTTTTGTTTTTGAGACAGAGTCTCATTATGTTCCCAGTAGTATGCAGTGGCAACCTCACTGCAACCTCAAATTTCTGGGCTCAAGCTATCCTCCTGTGTCAGCCTCCTGAGTAGCTTGGACTACAGGTGCATTTCCATGACACACAGCTAATTTTTCTATTTTTAGTAGAGATGAGGTCTTGCTCTTGCTCAGGCTGGTTTGAACTCCTGAGCAATGATCCATTTTTCTCATAATGTGGGGAAGCAAATTTTACCACCTTTTATTTCAAATAGAAGCATCTGAGCTTTTGAATTAAATAAAATGAATATTAGTTTTCTAAAAAAGCTTATACATATGAATGAGAATCATTTTCATCACTTCTTGATTCCCTATTTAACCAGTACCAAAACTCATAATAAATTGTCCAAATAGAGAATTTGTTGAGCTTCTAGATTGCAAATATTTGAGGAAAAAAATGTATATCTCATTTACTCAGTGAATAGTTTATAAATTGGACATTCGTGGAGGCATAAGATCATTAACTATCCTTTCAGAAATACAATTTTATGCTTCCTAAATTAGATCTAGGCCTAAGCTATTTTGGGAAGGCAGGCTGGGAATAATTTACAGTGTTTGAGAAATCAGGTTTAGCCCATTTTTAGCAAAATCACATTCAATTCAATAACAACCACTAAAAACAAAGGAAAGTCAATAAAAATAAGTTGCAAAATACTCCTTTGTAGATTTTACTACTAATTTTTCAAAAAGTTTTATACCATGAATTACACATAATCATAATTGATCAAACTTTGTCACTAGAACTTTTCACAAAAATAAAAAAAGAGGATGAATGGAATTGTGTGCTTGTGTTCAATATAGTGCCCTCTATTTTATTTTAAGTTTATTTTTCTTCTATATTTAGTATGGTTTGCCTTGATTTTTTTCTCCTCTTGTTGTAGATGTATAAAGTTTGAAAGTACAAAGCTGTGATTAAATAAAGAGGGTATTTATTTTTTAAGATCATATTTCCTTCAACCAACGATAGGAACAGCATTATGACCATTCTAATATCCCCCTCCTCATTCTGATAAGAAAAAGGGAAAAAAATCATTTTATGATTCAGTTCATGTATGAGTTCATGCAAATTTCTATTCCTCAATCAAACTGACCACTGCTATGTATTAAAATAATACTGTTTACTGTTTTAATCCACCCTGGTAAAATTCCTTGATCCTGATGTTTATCACCTGACAAGCCAGTGGCCACTATTCTAACTATAGACATGTGTCTCCTATAAACTCAATATTACTTATACTAGAATGTTAATGTCTTATGATGAAATAAGACAAATTTTAGACAAAATGTTCATATGTACATTTTGTCTAAAATTATGATATTAAAATTCAATTATGTCTATCCTAGTTGATGAATATACATCTTGCTTTTATATTACCACTATAAAATGTTTTGCTAAATATTTTATGTTTAATTCAATCTTAAAGAAAGAAGTATATTGAGTCAAAAAACAAGAGACGAAGTGAAAACAATTGACAACCGTTATGAAGATAATCACTGGAAAAAAAAAAATGTGTGAAAGTAGAAGATACCCAAGTACCGAAAGTGGTTTAAAACTGGGGATGGAGGGGGGGAAGCCAGGAGATACGATGAGATACAGCCTCACATTTAAAATACTCCATTTAACAAGTATTTTGATGCCCATAACAATTATACCCAAGAAGTCATTCATAAAACTCTAGAAGTCCTCTTAAGCTTTATTAAAATAACTAAAATAACATTTGTTATTACTCAGGATTGAATGTGAAAAGAAATAAGATGAAAGTTATAGTTTGTATAAAAGGAATCTATTCTACACAGCTTAAAAACAACTGAGATTATTGCTTAATTGATATACTTAAGTATGCTTAATAGTTAAGCGTATATTTGAATTTACCTAAGTTATCATCTAAGAAATTAAAGAAGGGGTAAATTACATTTTGGGGGCACCAGAGGAGAGAAAGGAATTAACTATGACATGCAGAAAGCATTGGCATCTAGGAACAGTAGATATCAGGAATTTGAAATGATTGATAAGACTTTAATAACTGTGAGCAGGATTACAACACATACTAGATACCTGTCAGATGCATCAGAAGTGGGAAAGAACCAATATCATAATGGAAGCAGAGGAGCAGGGAAAGAGTCAGAAGGCAAGTTACTACTTTGTCATGAGGATTTTCAGTTACAATTGTAAAAGTAAGTAACATTCACTTCAAGATTACAAAGCACGTCTATGTATTTATTGCAACATATCTAAATCTATCATCTAGAGGCAGAGATGAGACGGGGAATAGAAACAGAGAGAAATACGTATTTCCTAAGGTGTATTAGTATCTGGGCTGCTTTTAGGGAGCCAAGGAAGAAACTTGCATTTTGACATCAAATAAACATGTACACGGATAAACACGATAAATAATTTAATCCTTCTGAGTATATCGTTCTCAACACCATAATGATGTATTAACTTCTTTTCAAATTTGTGGTGAAATGATATTAAATGTTTAAGTACTTTTTATTGTTTGGGATTATGTTTAAGTTTATTTCAGGATTTGGATTGACACTACTGGCCACTAAAAAACAATTTAGAAAGAGTTACCTCCTTTAAGTAATTATGAAAATAAGCTCTCAACTATTGATTTCACTCACATTTGTAATATCCTATAAACATTAACTAACTATATATACTTGCTAAATAAATACTGGTGATTGGGAGCTTGAGTGTAGATTTTATTTTCATTGTGTTTATTAACATTTCTTAAGCCACCTCTACTCAGGAACGCATTCAGTTGTTTTCAATACCTTTTCCTATCTATGGAAATATGCAGAACTGCTAAAATAAAATGAACACTACTTTTTATTTGTTACAGAAATAACTTTGATTAACTTATGTGGTTTAGCTTGGAAAAAATTCACACATGATACAAATCATATAATGGGTCAATGAATAAAGGAATGAGTATCTGGTATGCTTCACTTCTAAAGTAGAGAATAAAATTCACATGTTTACATCTGAATTAGATATGCTATTTCCTTATAATGAAAAAAATATGTAATCATGATTCAATCAGTGGATTCACTCCTGGAATGTGATTTTGGAGTTGTCAAATACAGTAGAAGCTCTATAACTAACAACTTCCCGGTATTGACCACATCCTTAAATTGATTTAATTTTCTTAGACTGGACATGCACCACGTATCAGTATGGTAGTCCTAGTTCCTTAAGTTGAACACCTCCCTGTGGTGACCAGTTTGTTACAGGCCCTCACATGGTCAACTTACTGAGATACTACTGTATATCATTATAATGCAATAATCCTGTATTTTAATTATGCTTCTTTTAGCTCTTGATTTAGTATCAAAAATGGGTTTACAATATTATCTACACAAGTAGCTTGTTAACATTGGTTAGATTGTTAGATTTTATTTAGTTTTAGAAGAAGACTCTATTATCCTTTAACTTGAGTAGACTAGATCTATATTATCCAGGTGACAATTTCTGTTTTATTTTCTTTCCTCTATAATCCGGAAAAGATTTTAAATAATCTAATCCAATTTTTCTTATACTTACTCACCCTTAGATTTTGAGAGCATATTCCATGGAAACAATTTATTCCTTTTCTCCCTTAAGTTTATAAAATTTACATTTTTCTAACTTTACCTTCCACCCTTCACTTGCCATTCTTCACTTGACATCATTTTGATTACATGCCATCCTTCACTTGACATCAGTTTCTTTCCTCATATCACTATTTACAACAACTTCAACTTCTTCCTACATTTCTTCCAAAGGTTTTGGCCAGGGCTTGGAATTTAGCAACTATTGTAGGATGTATTTTTATCTCTAATTGCAGGCTTGTGTTTGGAGTTTAAATAGGTGTCTTATCTTGGTTTTATAACTGAAAAATAGCTTAGTTTTTAAAGCAAACCACTGGCTATTAGAACTAATATACTCGTGGGTAATAAGGACAAGAAGATGAAAAATGACCAGAAATTACAGTGCTATGGCATCTTGTGTACCTTCTTGTAAATTAGGAATGTTCATTATAGCTTTAGGAAAAGTGCAAGTTATGTTATATACACAGCAGATTAAAAACACAGATCAAAGAAATTATTGACTTGTAACCCTCAGAGGCACTTTTATGAATGATGTTTTTCCAAAGGTAAGTAATTATAAATTATGTGTGGTATAAAGAATGGGAAATCTCTTTATTATATCATAATGATTATTTTTCTAACCTCCTAAAAACCTTAGCAACAAAACCTTCATCTTACCTGTTTTGCTAAACTACAGAAATGTGTTGGTTATCTTTTATAGATCCCTCTCTCAGCCTTTTCATCCCTTAATTTCTATCCTCTTCTGACCCTGTATATTTCTACATCTCTACAGGCCCCACTGAAATATTTGTTCATTTCAGTGCTGTAGCTGCCTAAGGCAGTAGCTGAGGATTCCAGCTGAGCTAAACAGTATATTTGTGCTTTTCTAAAACATAATGTGTTTTTGCTAGGTTTGCAGTTTTTTCCTATTATAGTACTTTTCAAGATTCTATCACCTTACAGCCTACCTATATTTTCTCCAATGCTGTTCACAGATATCTGAAAAAAAAAATGTCTACTTGGCATTCTTCTCCACATATGTTGATATGGATTCCATCTTCTGACCCAAGAGCCCTCTCCACGTAACTGTGCCCATGATGGATGGTGACCTCCTCTGATATTTACAGTACAGCTATGGGGAACATTACACGGGATCAGTGATCCGTGAAGGAAGAATGCCGGGCTTGCTGAGGCACTCTGTTTTAGAATTCAATTATGTGGTTACCAGCAAATTGTTATGTCCTAAGTTAGAAATATGTAATTAAAAGTGGTTATTTAAAATATGTGCAAATTTTACTCAAAGATTCTTTTATTAAAAATACCATGCATGCCACACTATTTAATTAATTTTTCCTAGTTTTTTTTTTTCCATTATCATATAGTGTATCAGAATGAACATAACATTGGCCAACTTATGATACAGAGTTGTTTCTTGCATCACATATAACATTAAATTGAGGTAATCCTTCATTTTAACTTCCATTCTGTATTCTTTGCTCTTTTTAAGAAATCTGCAGAGCAGGTGTAATTTCTAGTCTGCCATATACGAAGTTTAGCAGGTGTCACTCTTGTCCATACATAAGGGGGGGAAAAAACACACGGACGCACTGTGGAAATCAACCACTCTTCTTAATTCTGCCAAAGCACTGAGGTCACAGGGCACCACTACCCTCTCCTCTAAATTGAAGAGACTGCAGGGTACAAAATGAGAAACACTGTTTACCTGGGCTGAAGTTCAAGGGACAAAAAACTCCCTGGGAAACAGTAGCAGAGTAGAAAAACCTAACTGTAATTGACAAATTGCTGAAAGTTCATCATGGGCAAGTTTGAAAGTTATGACTCCAGGGGTTGGGGATCCCATTCTGAGTGGGGGTCACATATTTTTATGAGTACAAACTAAAAGATACTTAAAATATTCTCATGGCAAAGACTAAAGAAAAATTCCTCAGTGCTTCAGAAAAATAGGAAAAGTAGATATTAAGAAATACACCCAGAACAATCTGTTCTTGTTACCAAGGCCTAGAGAAACTGTATTCATGAGCCCAACTGGATGAGGTATTACCAGGAGGAAGGGAAATACCAAACTCCAGCCTACACTAACCTTCGTGCCTTACCTAAAGGGGAAACCAAGCAAAACTGTGAAGCACTTGTGAAGTCACACACAGCCTAGGCACCCCGAAAAAATGAGGCTAAACCCTAGGACTATAGACTGTTCCATGTCCAGGACATCCCCTCTTTTGTGAGACTTCTGTGTAATACAGTGAACACAACAGAAAGAACTGCACATTTCAGATATTAAAAATAAATCTCCAGAGAAACCCAAGAAAACAAAAAACAAGGGCACCTGGGGGCATTTTAGACTTGGACACTTAACATTTACAGCAAATAGTAAGCTCAGACTCTCCCCCAGCAGGCCACTTGCCACAGTCACTTTACCCAATTTACCATGTCTAGATTTCAACAAAAAAATTACAAAGCCAATCTACGGCAGAGATGTTGGATTAACTGTATTAGGTAATTGTTGTTGGATTTAAAACAGCAACAATTAATCCACTAAGGCAGTGGTTCTCAACCTTGCTAATGCCGTGACCCTTTTCATATAGTTTTTCATGTTGTGGTGACCCCCAACCATAAATTTATTTTCGTTGCTACTTCATGGCAGTTCAGTGTTTAGTTTTCTCAGGAACATCCATACTGTTTTCCATAATGCCTATCCAAACATATATTCCTACCAACAGGATATGAACAGTCCCTTTTCTCCACAAATTTGTCAGTATTTTTTTCCACTTTTTTTTATCATAGCTCCTTAATGAGGAATGAGATGCTATTTCATTGTTGTTTGACTTTTATTGATGATGTTGAGCATTTGTTAATGTACTTGTTGGTCTTTGGCATGTCTTCTTTTGAGAAATGACTCCAGATCCTTCACTAATTTTAATTAATTATTATTATTATTTTGCTGTTGAGTTATTTTAGTACATTATATATTTGAGGTATTAATCCCTTGTCGGATAGTAGTTTGCAAATATTTTCACCTATCTCATGGGCTGTCTCTTCACCCTATTAATTGTTTTCCCTACAGTGCAAAAGCTTTTTAGCTTGCTATAATCCCATTTGTTGACTTTCGCTTTATTTGTCTATGCTTTTCTGGTTTTACAAAAAAAAAAAAAAATCTTTACCCAAACCAATGTCCTGGAACATCTACTTAATATTTTATTATAGTAGATTCATAGTTTTAGGTCTCACCTTTAAGTGTTTAATTTATTTTGATTTTAATTTTATATATATGAGAAATAGGAGAGTAATTTTAATCTTTTGTATATGAAAATCCAGTTTTCCCAGTGCTATATTGCCAGGAACCCTCCCCATCACATTATGGGTCTCCTTCCTAGAGGCATGGTGGGGTGAGCAAGACCGAGGTAAAATTACAGAGGAAAGTTATAGAGGATAATAGATGAAGACAAAGATATAGTTTTAAGAGCAGCGAAGAACTGGGAGGCAACACACCCTTCTTGGCGAGGCTTCCAGTATGCCACCCCGAGTAATAAGCTAGCTCTGTATTTATTTCATTCATTAGTGTTACAATCATAAATCTCAGGAAGGCAAGGCAAACAACTCTGTCATGCTTCCTGTTGTGCTTGCATTTCTATTAACTAGACTAATTCTTTAAGTTAATTGTGTGGATTTCCTTGTTACTTTTTATTGTTTTAAGGTATTTACGATCTTAACACAGTCTTGGTAAAGTAAACAGTTAGGAGCTTGACATCAAGGAAAAAATCCTAGACCCACAGTCACACATCACAGATGTAATATTTTAATCCTCTGAAAGCCTTGTGTCCAGACAGACAGACTTCTCTGGCCAAACTAAGGTGACAGAAGAAAGGAGATATTACATCTCCTTATCTGGTCCAGAGCGATTCTTTGCTGTGTTCAACTAAGTTTGAAGGTTCCATATTCTTAACTCCCCAAAAAACACTCTCCTGGAGCACACAACCCTGCCCTGGCAGAGAATGGCCTCAAGGCCTGCAGCGGCTGCATGGCAGGTGTGGGAGGAGGGGGGGAATATTCAACAAGCCAGGCTTCAGAATATTAAAGTGACAAGGTCTCACAGCTTTGCTCTCAAAGACAGGAAATGTATTCCCAATCATTTTGTCCTATTACTGTCTTCCCTTTGTCCATTCTCTGCAATCCTATTCCTAATTTAATTTACTTACCACTAATATTTGAATATTGGTTTCAAGTTTATAAAATCATTATTACTAGTAATGCAAGCCCATCAAGATCTGATTCTTCTCGTAAATATTCCCACATGCACTCTTCACTATATGAAAAAGACTGTCTTTTTCCAAGTATATGTTTTTGGTGATTTTGTCAAAAATAAATTCATTGCAAATGTATGGATTTCTCTCTCTTTTTTTTTTTTTTGTAGAGACAGAGTTTCACTTTACTGCCCTCAGTAGAGTGCCGTGGCGTCACACGGCTCACAACAACCTCCAGCTCTTGGGCTTATATGATTCTCTTGCCTCAGCCTCCCGAGCAGCTGGGACTACAGGCGCCCGCCACAGCACCTGGCTATTTTTTTGTTGCAGTTCGGCCTGGGCTGGGTTTGAACCCACCACCCTCGGTGTATGGGGCCGGCGTCCTACTCACTGAGCCACAGGATTTCTGTCTGTGTTCTTCATTCTGTTCCATTGGCTTGTGCATATGTTTTTAATGTCAGTATCATGCTGTTTGGGGTACGATAGCTTTCTAGTGTATTTTGAACGAAGGTAGTGTGATGGCCCTAGTTTTGTTCTTTTTGCCGAAGATTTCTTTGGCTGTTCAGGGGATTTTGTGGTTTCATACAAATTTGGGGATTATTTTTGCCTATTTCTGTGTCATTGTTATGTTGTTAGGGATTGCCTTGACTACGTACATAACATTGGTCACTGTGGAAATTTTTACCAATCCATGAGCATGAAATGTCTTTCGATTTTTTTTGTATTCTCTTCATTCCTTTCATGAATGATTTGTAGTTTTTATTGTAGAGGTCTGTCTCCTCTTTGGTTAAATTTATTTCTAAAATTTATAATTCCTATTATAAATTTATAAATTGGATTCTTTCTTGATTATAAAAAATGCTTTTGATGAGCTCATCAGTAGACTAATGACAGACCAAGAATGAATCAGTGAGGCTGAAGAAATGAAAATAGATATTTCCATTATTGAAATTAAAGAGAAAAAAGAAGAAAACAGCAGAACAGAATATGCAAAGACCTCTAGGGCATTTAAAAATGGCTTTATAGAACTATACAGAATACAAATATCAGAAGGAAAACAGAGAAATGTATTGAAGAAATGTGAAGCCATAATAAGTGATGATTTTCCATAATTAATAATAAGCAGCAAAACATTGACTCAAGAAGCTCAGAGAACTGTGAGCAGAGCAAACACCAAACCATTCACATTTAGGCATATCAAACACAACCTAATGAAAGACAAAGACGGGAGGAAAGAATCTTGAAGAAAGCCAGAGGAAAAAATTCTGTAGTTCTGTTTAGGCTCTTGACATTAGTTTCTGCGTCTGTAACAATTCTTGGTAGACTTCAGGCACTGCCTTGTTTCTTGAAGCTTTAGCAAATATTTCAATTTTTCCCTCCATCATTTCTCTGGACAAAATTGTTGGGGATTTTCATATTCAATTAATTATTAATTTATTCCTTCCCTAATTTTATTATACCTTTTATCTGAGTCACAAAGTTTTAATAACACCCTATAAATTATCATTGCCAATAACTGTACTAATACCTCACAGCCCAACTTTTATTTTATTTATTCATTTTATTTTGAGGCATCACTTTGTCACCTTGGGTAGAGTGCTATGGTATCATAGCTCATAGCAACCTTGAAATTCCTGGGTTCAAGCGATCATTTTTCTCAGCCTCCCAAGTAGCTGGCTCTACAGGCTACTTAATGCTTACTTAATGGCCTGCTAATTTTTTATTTTTAGTAGAAACAGGGTTTCATTATGGCTGTAGCTGGTCTTAAACTCATGCACCCAGGTAATCCACCTGCCTCAGCCTGCCAAATGCTGGGATTATAGGCGTGAGCCACAGCATATGCAGGATAGACCTATTTTAAATAGCACATTCTCTGAACACCTGCTTATATGTTTTTGGCTAGAACCCATTAAAATCCTGATTCCAACTATTTTACCTCACCAGATATTCCAAGTCATTGGTCCTTTCTTTTTAATTTTCTGTCATTTCTGCATATGTCTTCACTTTCATCGTTTTTATAGCAATATTCCTAGAGCCATAAAAATCTCTCAGTACCAAAATCAGACTGTAATTTATAGTCAAATCGCCAACCCAGAGGTGTCGTTAATTCTCCGAGTAATTGTAATATGTGTCTCTACTTTTAACCCTCCCTTCTCTGAGTTAATTAATTACATTAGCTAATAATAATACTTTGTTTCTGGAAGCAATCAGAAGAGAAATTTTACAAGTACCCCATCATCCAAATGTCTTTTTGTTTGTATGTATATTCTATCCTATATTCATAAATTCTCTTAATTCCTGTCAATGTAGATCTGTTCAATATCTTTTACATATGCCTCAGATACCTTTCTATATAGTATAATCCAGGAATGTTTTCCAGAAATTCTCCTCTTTGTCTTCTTCATCAACAGGTATTTTTGCTCCACTCACCTTGCTCCACCTGATTGTTTGGTAAGTATACAAAAATATATTAACATGCCTACTATTAATATTATTTTGGCTGAGCAATACTCCATGCCTAATACATATATTAATTTTTTGTTGATTACAGGGACGGACAAGGCTCAAAAGATTGTTTTCTGTGTGCCTGCTTTGTCTCACTTTTTTAAAAACTAAATTATAGCTGTGTACATTAATGCAATCGTGGGGTAAAACATGCTGGTTTTATATGCAATTTGAAATATTTTCATCTAACTGGTTAACATAGCCTTCACTATATTTTATTAGTTATTGTGTTAAGACATTTATATTCTACATTTAGTAAATTTCTCACTTTTATCTTCCCAACTGTTCTAATTTTACTGCTACTTGGTCAAGGTCACTAAACCCAACTTTTCCAAAACCATTTCCTTCTTCTTGAAATAATTAATACTCTCCCAAAATCATGTTTTTCTTCCTTTTCCTCCTTCTTTACTGGTTACTTCCCTTTACTCTCCTGTTCTCAATGATTGAATTTTCCAGAAAATGTGTCAAAGAATGTTCTGGTTGATTTGTTTGATTTTTTTAATTCCTCTATTTATATCAAAATCCGTGTCATTTGGCTTTAGAGATCACCCAGTTATTAATAGCACACCTTTTCTTATCACCATCCTCTATTTATATCAAAATCCAGTCATTTGGCTTTAGAGATCACCCAGTTATTAATAGCACACCTTTTCTTGTCACCATCACAATTGCTCCCTCCTATACCAACCACCTCACCCATCTCTCGCTGGCCTTTGCAGAATTTTCCAACATGTCCTACATATAGTTGTTCACTCCATGATATCAATGATATCATTTCTTAGCAACCTTCTCTTTATCACATGTATAAAGTCACAGAAGCTATCTTTGCATTCTTAGAATTCAATAAATCAAATTATGCCTTAATACCTTTGTATGTTCTGCTGTTTCTAAATAGAAAATATTTTCCTGAAATATTTATATTGCTTGGTACCTCATTTATTCATGCTGATGCTTAAAGTTCCCTCAAAGAAAATTTCCTTTTAGAGAAATTTTCTTTATACATTTTCCTAATTCAGCATTTTAGTCCTTATTCTTTTGTCTCCTTATTCATAGCAATTATTTCCTGAAAAATATTTCTCCACTTTATTCTACTAATTTTAACTCCAACAATGTATGTTGAAAAAAACAAATAAACCATTTTTTCATTACTCAAGTACTGTAAGTATCTTTACTACTATTTTCTTCTCTGTTATTTTATAATGTCAATATCACACACCACATTTACTCTTCTTTTTAACATGGCACGAATATTTCCCTTAAAGGGTTAGTAATCATTAGAAAATTGTTGAATTCCATTAAAATATAAGCCAAAATAAATTTGCATCAGTGATGTGTATGTCTGAGAAATATTTCCTATGTTTATGAAGAAGATACTCCAAAATTCAGAGTGGGAAAATACATTGGAAGAAAGGCAATGGGGTATATTATTTAAACAATTGAAGACAAAAGAGTACATAAAATCATAGCTGCATCTGAAATAAAATGTACTGCAATGTCAAGCTTCCTCTAACTTAGGTTGGAGACTATAAATATTTGATTAATTCTAGGGTTAATGCATTTTAAAAGACCAAGAATGCAAGTGACATTTAAATTAAAATTACATGCAATAAATTCTGCACTAGTGAGAAGCTTAAAAACTGAAATGATTCTTGAGTCATGTAATAAAAACAGAAGTTTGTTCAAAAGATGACAACATTATGATCATTTTTCCTTTGCTTTTCCCTCAACAGTCTTGAGTCTTCATCAGTCCATCTTTCTTACAATCTAAAGCTTGTTTATCTTTTTAAAAATTATTATTATTTAGTTAATAGTTATATATCTCTATAGTATAAATGTGATGCATTGATACAAGCATGTGATGTAAATTAATTAGATCAGAGTAATTGGGGTATCTATCACCTCCGGCATTAAAGACTTCTTTCTGTTAGGAATATTTCCATTCCACCCTTTTACTTATTTTAAGGTATACCCTAACTTACTGTGGTAATAGCCACTTTGTTGTGCTATCAAGTATTTTTTTAATGAAAATATTCACCATAATATTTCATTAAGAACCAGGAGAATTCATAAATCATATTAATGATATTTAATGATATTTCTTGTGATCCACTTGTCTTTAATTCTACCAAAAAATGTCATTTTTAGTGATTTTGCCTGGAAATACAATTCTCCGTAGAAACAAGTAGTATTTGACATCCACCCAAACCTGCTGCCACATTTCAGATTTACTTTGTTTTTATTTCAATTATATTTACAATTTAAAGAGCTAATTGAAATCATTTTCCTAAATAGAAGTAAAGAAAATTGAATAAAAGTGAATAATTGCATAGACACTTCTATTGTCTCTATGAATAAATTATTTATACTCTACATGTCTACTAACATTTCACTAATGATAAGAAAAGTATGGTATATATTTACTTTCAAATCACTTTTAATTTAAATATTTAATGATTATGTTCTAAATTTGTTTCAATAGTAGCTTAGAGACTTCAGAAAAAAGTTATTTTAAAAGCAGAAGAAAAGAAAGTAATTACAATTTTTGTGCTATCAAAATTATATTTTATTCTATGAAACTTCAGGAAATTAAATATTTCAATGACTACAGAACATACTTTAAGTTAATTGCTGATAGAAGTTTAATTTGTAATGATTCCAGAGACCATTTCCCATCTATCTTGCAGGGAAGAATTTAGAATTATATTTTAGCATCCGAGTAGTGAGGCAATTGCTAATTTGAAACAATTCTGCCTGTTCTCAGATACCATCTCTGCCATCATAGACACATTCACGTCATATGTATCCAAATTTAAACAATTTTTATTATTTGGAGAAAAAAACTATAAAACTTAATATTTTCTTCAGTTTTCCTGACTGCATGCTAGCAGTGCGTTTGAAAAGCATTCATAACCATTTGTAACAACCCTAAGACAATCTCTTTTTAGAGACATAAATAAATTGTTAATGTTGTTTTTTAACAAGAACATACAACAAAACCAAATATCTAAATCACTTCTGTTATTAGACAGTGATTATTCAGCTAAAATTATAAATAGATGTTTTAATTTCTTAAGAATACATAGCTGAATTATATAATGGGAGAAAATTTTGCTTGGAGGTAAATATTATATAAATATGTATTTTTATTTCATTACTCATATGGTTCCACTTAATTAACTGTGTTTAAGAACTAACTGTATGAACTAAACAAATACAGAATGTTATTTATAATATTTACAGATGGTATTATTGCTGGCCATATGTGGCTTAAAAGGCTAAACAATCTCAGAAATGTCTTTGTTTAAGGTTGAATTACATTTCCCTTTCAAAAATAAACTACTATTTTTGTTAAAGTTAGACTATCCATATATGTGCACATTGGTTTGTATGCATTTATCTAAAGGATTTGATTTCATATTTTTGACTTCTTAATTTGCTTTGCTAAAAAATTAAACACAAACAAATTTGGTATCCACGACAAAGACTATTTTTTTGTTGTTGTGGTTGAGACGATCTCTATAAACCAAGAAATAAACAGCTAAGGATATTAGTATGGAAGATATGAAAAAGTTAATCTTCAGAAAAACAGAGCAATAAAAACAAGGTCTGTCCAAACTCTTCATTAATAATTGAAGCATGGGTGCTTACGTGCAATGCTTTGTAAGTAATGAGCACCAGGCATAAATATTTAAGAGTTTGCCTATGAAATGTGTCCTAAATTATGTCTAAATGTTAACAAGGATGTCTTATACTTGACAGAACAATGAAGGACATAAATATTTCAAAGCAGCAAGCATGGTAGGTGGAAACTAAAAAACACAAGGCAGCTTCCATGTTCCTCTAACTTACACTTCAACCTTCCGATATGTGCTTTTTAACTTTAATGGGAACAAAGTGTTTCCTCATCAAAGCCAGTGTTTACATCTGTTACATCAAAGCTATACTGAGATCTCTTTAAAGTACACTTACCCGACAAATAATGCATACAAAGTGATATGTCTTTGTGGTATAAAGGGAATTGACAAATAAGACAACTTAGTTGAAGTGAAATGTTCTCCTTGATGGCTAATGTACTCTGTTTTCTGACCCACACAGATGATAACAATTCTCAAGGATATTGCTGCACGTACAAGCATACACATGAACACACATGCACGCAGACATAGACGCACACATGAATACATGAATCTAGCAGAAAATGGAATGAAATTGATTGTATTTTCCATTTACCTGAAAAATGTATTTCTCCAACACTGATATAACAGCACAATATCACGTAGAATAATTTGTATATATAAGTAATCTAATATTTTATTTCTTTAATAACAGCAAAAGTTTTAACCTAGCATGGTCAAATATAAGTAAAATAGCACAGGTGTTTTTGTTCAATGAAAATACATGGAAACAAGATTAAGACAGAGCTCTGATTCCACCACAGTTCAGCCACAGATATATTGCATAGTCTTAGAAAAAAATACTCACATTCTTCTGACATAATATTGTTCTCAATAGAGTAATAAAAATAAAGGTCATCACTATATTCAATTCTAACAAAATTATGTGACAATATAAAATACAAAAATCTAGACAAGCACTGAAACTATTTGATAAAATAATATTCAAGAACTACAGTATAGAAATATCTTTATTAATATGAACAATTAGATTGCTGATTCTCAGTATGAGAGATTTTTACTAAATCATATGAATTTTTCCATACAATGGCTGTTTTTGCTTTTTGTTGTACTTTATTATACATGACAATAGTCATTTACTTTTTACTTTATTAAGCCATCTCTTGTTCCAGCAGAATATCCCTGAAATTATTCCTTTAGACATTATCAGTAACTTTATTATAGCTGTATCAATGTTTTCCCAGAAAAAATGTTTTCTCATCCTAAACCACTTGACACCCTAAAATGACACTGATCATTATTCTTTGTCTCCTCTCCTACATTCATTTATACATTTGTTTATTCATTCACACTATAAAAATACTGGTCTTTTACTGTGAGTTATGATTCTAGTCATGCCCTCTAAGCTCTTACTCAAAGCTGGGCCTTATTTATGTTTCTAGCATATATCCTCACAGTACTGTATATTCAGTTCCTCTAAGACGAAACCATAATTTCAAACTTTACAAATCAGCTCTTAATTTAAAAGTCAACATTACTGTAATAGAAAAAAAAAAACCTGGATATTCTATGAAGTTTATACCTAAATTTCATTCCATCAGTTTTGAACAGACTGTCTTTCTCTTGCAAGTTCATCCAGTTCAGATATTTCAATGTTCAATTCAATGTCTGCCATGGCTTTAGAATTTTCTGACTTCTAATGTAGATATCCACATGGTGCAAACATTACTTTTTAATTATTTTTCAATATTTTTCACTTATCTGTGTCACAATTGATACTATGTAATCTGATCTGTCAGTGGATTCTTGAAGTCACACTTGAATTATTTATTCCTTTCATAACTCCTCCTGTGTTCTCTCTATCCTTAGTACAAGAAGGTCATGATGAACTAGAAAATTGATGATTGTATTCATCATAAAAGGAAAGCCAGTATTTGAGGTATGAAGAAATCTCGAAGAACTCAAACCACACATCCCATTTGATTCTGCAATCCCATCTGGGCATCCACCCAGAAGAAAAAAATAAATGTTTTCCATAAGGACACTTGCTTTAGACTGTTTACCACAGCTCAATTTACAATTACCAAAATGTGGAAACACCCTAAATGCCCACCAACCCAGGAATGGATCAACAAGCTGTGGTATACATATATCATGGAATACTATTCAGCCATTAAAAAAAATGAAGACTTTACATCTGTTGTATTAACCTATTAACCTGGATGGAAATGGAATACATTATTCCTAGTAAAGCATCATAAGAATGGAGAAGCAAGAAACCTATGTACTCAATTCTGATATGAGGACAATTGATGGCCTAGTACATGGTGGGGGTTGGGGGAAGGGAAGTAAGGAAGGAGGTGGGAGTGTCACAGTGTGCGACACACCTTTTGGGGGTGGGACACAATTATAAGAGGGACTTTATCTAACAAACGCAATCAATGTAACCTAGTTCTTTGTACCCTCAATGAATCCCTAAAAATAAAAAAAAAAGCAAAATTTCTTAAAACACAAGTCCCTTCATAGTTAATCCTATGTGATACTTTAAGCTATCATTCGACTTCAACGTTCTGCTCCCATTGTCTCCAATATTCTCAAATTATTTCAAGTCTTTTATATACTTCATGCTCTTTCTTACTATGTGACTTTTCTGCTTGTTGTTTCCTCTTTCTTTTTATATAGATCATTTTCATTTTCTCTCTCCTTTTTACATAGATTATTTTCATAAACACAGCTCAGGAATCACTTATATAGTAACTACTTCTATGAGATACTGACTAATCATTTTTCCACTACAAGCTTTATGTTCCAATAAACCTTTCCTTCAAAACACTTTTTCACAGTCACAATTATATATGATAGTTAAATTAATATCTGTCTTTTGCAGTACACTTCAAACACATGAAGGCATAAAATATTTGTGCTCATATTCACCGTTATATTTCCAGTACATACTAGATACCAAGAACTATCTACTGAATGAATGAACTTCAATAATAACACTTCAGCTTGTTGTGAAACACTGAACCACTGATGTATGCCTGACATTCCTGCTACTTTACGTGTGTAGAAAATAAATCTTCTCTTTATTTAAAATTAACATAATGGTACAAATTTTTTTTTTTTTTTTTTTGTAGAGACAGAGTCTCACTTTATGGCCCTCGGCAGAGTGCCATGGCCTCACACAGCTCACAGCAACCTCCAACTCCTGGGCTTAAGCGATTCTCCTGCCTCAGCTTCCCGAGCAGCTGGGACCACAGGCGCCCACCACAACGCCCGGCTATTTTTTTTTTTGGTTGCAGTTTGGCCGGGGCCGTGTTTGAACCCGCCACCCTCGGCATATGGGGCTGGCGCCCTACCAACTGAGCCACAGGCGCCGCCCACAAATTTTTAAGTTACATTGTTCTCAGTCACATTGCATAATTTCTTTTTTCCTAATTAATACAGTGATTACCAATGTAACAGTATACATAAATTCTAATTGCAAATCAAGATTTATTTTCTAGTTGTTGTTTAGCCCTTCACTCAAGGTGAAAATGAATCTTGATTTATAATTAGAATGTATGTTACTTATGAGTACCACCTCCCATAATGGTGTATACATGTTAAAAACTAATCACTTAGTATTTGAGAGATACATTAAAAAATATCTTTGTTATTCTAATTTTATCCACCATTTTTATTGCTGGTGTCCAAAGTAAGCATACAGAGAAAGAAATATAGGAGAATTTTACTGAAGAAAATAATTGTTTTAGTGTTGGTATCACTGTATAAAACTAGGTAGGCAAGGAGCCATAGCACTCTCTATCTGTGTGGGTAGGTAATTGCTTTGAAAACAAAATGTGTTCTATAGTCACACAGGCAGCCAGGTGTTGTATTAAGAAATTCTTTTTGACATCATTTACTAGAAATGTTTCATGACAGACTTTGGCAAGGCAATGAAAACTTGAAATTCATATATTATTTACTTTCAGAGTATGAATTGTCAAAAATATGTGGATGTTGTATAGCTGAGTAAATTTGCAAATTATAATAGGTAAATAAAATAATATGGGTACTATGTACCTAAAATATTTGCATTCAAGTAACATTTTATTTGCACATAAAATTATAGCATCTAATGTATTGTATACTAATTTTGCTTATATTTATACATGCTAAAACTTATCTTTATTCTAGGCAAAGATTGCATATAGTGTTTATCTATCCTCAGTGCCTTACACACTACTAGGATATATGCAGTAAATACAAATATTATTGATTGAAAGCATATTTCAACCCCATGTTAGTGTTTAAAATATATTAAAACTAATTTTTTGAGACACAGTCTCACTTTGTTGCCCTTGGCAGAGTGCTGTGGCATCACAGATCAGCAATCTCAAACTCTTGGTTAAGCATTCTCTTGCCTCTGCCTCCCAAGTAGCTGGGCCCAGCGTTTGTTTTTTTTTTTTTTAAGAGATGGAGTTTCACTCCAGCTCAGGCTGGTCTTGAACCTGCGAGCTCAGGCAATCCACCCACCTTGGCCTCCCAAGTGCTGGGATTACAGACGTGAGCCACTGTACCTGGCCTAAAACTCATTTTTATAACTCTAGTGTATGGGAAGAATATCAAGGACATTTAAGGTGAACATAAGAACTTAGTGATTACTAATTAAAGTAGAAAAGAACATAAAAACAAAACAGACTAGTACAAATACGTATTATTTTCAAATGAAAATGTATTGTCAGAAACAACTTTTCAGACTGCAAATTTCTTATCAAGCTCAAAACAGTCCTCAATCCTGAAGTTCCACCTGGAAAATACCAAAATAAACTTTTCATTCATACTCAGAATTCCCTATGTGAAAATGTGATATTATTGGTATTATTTATCTTTTATTTTTTGAATAGATTGCCTTAGATACCCTTTAAATAAGAAAAAAGTATTTTTATGATGCATTATAATATAATTTAAATTATTAAAATGTTTATTGGTGTAAATTTGAAGATAATATTTTATTTAAAATATCTTACATTTGACAACTTTTTAAAATCTATTTTGTATTTTTATCAGTTTAAGACATTCACGTTATCCATGTTTTATTGGGCTGTTGCTAAAAATTCATTCTTCAACTGATTGATATCATCCCTTCAAATTCCCCTAAAATATAAATAATGGATATTTTTAATATAAGATTGGATTGTAAAACCACACTCAGATACACAGGTTATCACATGCACATGTAATCGATTTCTTCTGTTTGTGTATTCACTGAGGGTCGTACCTTTACTTGTCTCTTTCCATCTGCCAACAGTGGATTTCTTATACTTCTGCTCATTTTTCAACCTCAGTCTGGTCAACACTATTTTTGTTGGGAGATTTTGGTGAAGTATCTTAATCTATAACGAAATAGGTACAGAAATTAGAACTGATGGACTTGGAATTTCCTTTGGCTCATAGAGTTTGTACATTTCTCTATGAGCCAAAGGAAATTATTCAAATTCTCTATGAGATGGTGTTCTCAATTGGAAACTGGATCGTATTAGTGGAAGAATCATAACATCTGGTAAAGTGTAAACACCTTAGTATAAAATGTTCACAAAAGTTGGTGACCTGGTAAGTTTAAATGAAATGAAATATGAATTCTCTATTTGTTGGTAGAATTAATCACTGTAATCAATTAATAAGTAAGGTAACACACCTGTTTGTTGCATACTTAAATGCTTTCTGAGAATAGAGTGTGAATAAAACCATTATTGTACCCATTATTACAAAGCTAATAGCAACATTATTATTTTACTATGTGTTATAGAATTTACAAAACTTTACAGCTGTTTGACCACTTTTTCTTTCTACTAGAATGGAGATTTTGATTATATTAGTTTTCTATGGCTGCTATAATAAAGATCCACATTTGGGAGGCATTAAAAAATAGAAATTGTCTCAAAATTCAAGAAGCTGGCAGTCCTAATCATGGCTTCAGCTGAACCGTGCTCCCTCTGAAACCCATATGAAATTCTTTCTTGCCTCTTCCTAGCTTTTGTTGATCTGCTGAAAATCACTGATGTTCCTTGGCTTGTAAATGTGTTATTCCAAGGTGATTAGGATCACCTTACTGACCTCACCTAAACTTGTGCATATGTTGCATGGTATATTTTATTCTACATATGGGTTAGCATAACTTATATCTCTGGCAAAAATCTCCAGTAATCCTCACAGCCATAGGACGGAAAGAGTTTTCTCATGATAGCCTCTACCGCTAACTCTCTCTATTCATGTATCTGATCTTGGGTCATCACCTGTTAAGTTACCTACTGGGATGGCCCTGGAGGTTCATTTCCTTGTCCTTTCTGGTAACTTACCAGAGTGTTGGCTCAACCAAACCATGCCAGTTGGCAGAGAAATAAAACTTCACATGATCATTCTTGGTGATAAAGTTCTTCTCAGAGCTCCAGTTTGCAGACCGTGTCCCTCAGTATACACACTCCCTGTTATTTCTTGGTCCAGGAGGTCTAATTAATTTAAGAAACAAGGTTTTACTAACCCATTTTATGCTAAACTTTAATTCTGTAAATATGTACCCTAGTTTGGGTACGCTCTATGCGACATTTGGTTTTCCAGCTCTCACCTCCCCTCAGCTGCTGCACCACTATCCCCAGGGCGGAGATACAGAATGTGCTGTAGAGTTTATTCTCTCTTGGAACATTGACAATAGCCCATGTAGAACATTTGTGCCTGCCCTCTGCTGTAGAATGGTAGGAGGCAGGAAATAGTGTGGGCCTTGCAACTTTGTTACATATATTTATATATTGACCATATAAACCTCATTTGTAGCTTCCCTGTGTGATACTAGAATTGTGTGCTCATGACTCCCACACAAAGATATCCCCAGATGTGAATTCTTAACCGTTAATCTGTAAGGACTAGCTCATATATTTATGAACAACACGCAATAAACTCTAAAAATACGAACAGTTTAAAAGTTTTACTAAATACGTAAATATTTCAGACAAGAGTCATGATGAAAAATATAGGTTTTCACTATTTTGCTGGTCCTATCTTGTTAATAACCCTGCCACCTTAGTTGCTTCAACCATACTTCCAGATAGACCCATAGAATGTACACATTATTCTCCTTGTATCAAGAACACTTTTACCCTTCTTTAGAAATCTTGGTAACGTATGAATTCCAGATTCTGCAAGGCCCATGTTCTATCTTAAAACATTTATTTGAAGAACTTTTTAATAGTAGTCACCATCTCTATCTGATAAATTCTGTTGCAAAGTTAAAATAATATTTTTCCCTTTATTTATATTAATATCAATGAAATGAAACATGTAAAATGAGATGTTTCATAGAAATTACATCTATATTCCATGAAAGAGATCAGGGCATTTTAGAGACTTCAAACATTTTAGCTGTCAATGGGTGAGAGGCTACAAGAAACTTGTGAAGGATACTGATTTTAAGATGTTTAATTTCCACTAATTATGGGCTTTAAATAATCTATTTAATTACTAAAAGTAATAATTTGACCTATAAACCTATGTTAAATTATCAGTCAGCTTACTGTGAATATCAGAACCTATATGTCAGTAGCAGAAAGAATATTGACTAAAGAATTTGGAAATAAAATTGATCAAATTCATATATTCATCCTTATTTATTTTTTAAAAATCCCATGTTTATATTTTATTATAAATGAAAAGTAAATATTGAAAAAACTAGGCATAAAAAAGGTTTGAGATTATTGACTGAAAAACTCATAACGAAAAATTTTATATCTATATACATATGTTTATTAGAATATTGTACTTTACACTGATCCCAGTTCATCTCTGCTCTGAGTTCCATCATTTTTGAATATTATAAAATAAGGTAAATATAATTACAAACTTTGCCCATACAAACACATAAATATTCTGTATAAAATGATTTGTCAAGTTAATAATTAACTAATTTAATCTAATATGTTTCAGTGAATTGAGAAAAAGCCTGACTGAACTGGCAGACGAGTTGGTCATTTATGGTTGAATAATGCAAAGAAGGCTTCCACCTATAATGAATTTTATAAAGAAAATTTTCTATAAAAATAACTTGTTTAGTAACTCAGAGGCTCTAGAACAATGATATTTCAAGTTATACTTATTTTCAATGCAATTCAATTTAAGTTTGGGTACTGAATAAAGATTTTGACGTAATTATTACAGACATTGTATAACAGGAGAATATGGGACATATTGATGTTCAGTTGCTATAATCCTTTTATAAGTTGCTTTTAGAAATGTATACTATCAAAAAACTATTTTGTAATACAATCGAGCGTTCCAATGATTTTACACGTTTTATTAATTTGCTTTTACAAAATTATTTGTAATATCAAAATTAATCTTCTTGGAGTTGTATGCTTTTCTGCAAAATGAAATTCATTTTGTTTCATATTCATGATAGTTTGAGTTCTCAATTTCAAATCTCCTGATATTTTATTTAAACTGAACCTAGTCTATCTGTATACATACATTTGGGGAGCATTTAAAGGTACATAATTTACTATATGGAAATTATTCTGAACTTTATGTTTAGTATAAAGTCAACATTTTCTGCTTTATTTTTGAAAGTTATTCTAAAATGAAAAGAAATAGATAAGTTCCATTTTTAGTTAAACTGAGTGAAAGCTTGAATTTGCAAGCAACAGTAAGCTGCCTTATATCAAGTTAAAGGTCTATATGATGAAATATGCAAATGTTCTGGTTGCAAATTATGAAAAGCTGGACTCTTCCTTTCCAAAGATGGAAGTTAAATCCTCATATGTAAACCTGACAATTCCTTATTTGCTACAACAAGAGCAGGGAGCAGGTACTCCTTACAGAAGAGAATCTGAACCCAGTACAATACCAAAAAAGAGGAAACAAGAGTAGATAAGGAATCGCACAGCTAGCTATATTTGTATAAATCGTTCTATGACTGTCTCGTCTAAGAAAAAGAGACACTTAAAACTTAAGAGTCATAAGCAAAATTAAATTTATTTTGGACAATTCAGTTACAGCCAGATCAATCACATGCAAATAACGGATTCCTATTTCACTAGGCTTCAAAAATGAGTCATCAAAAAGAAAGCTGTACAAGATCTATTAAAACAAAAGGAGAAGTGACAGGTGACACACAAAAGAATGTTGCTAGGAAAAGTAATATTACAGACAGCAAAAAAAATAATGGACCAAACATTTGTTCAAGAATTTTATAAGAAACCAGGGCATAAATGCCTTTTAAAGCAAGATCATAGAAAGTTAAAATCTCCTTTGCCTAATAAAACAACAGAGATATAAATAGAATTAGTAGTACCAAAACAAACATTAATATTTTGCGGTGAAGAAGGTGAAAAGAAATTTTTTATTTTTCTCCATAGTAGGAGCTCGGGTGTTATCCAAAATAGAAAAACTTTTATTTACAGAAAATTGTAGTTAGAAAATAACCAGAATTTTCAAAGTAATTAGAAGAAAATAATACAATGCAAATTAGACCAGATAGCTAACAATTTTTAAAAGCTATAAAAATGGAATACATAGTTAACAATGATATGGAACAACCAATTCAAAGCTATTATGTTTATAAATATAAGGGATTGGATAATAAAAAGAAAGCAGTTTGAGAATGTATCCAATTACAATACATAATTTTGAAATGTAAAACTGACTCAATGTGATGTATGAATTAGAAATTAAATTGATGGGTAAACTGTGAAAAACAAAACAAAATAAAAATCAATGTCTTGAGGTCTGTATCAGACATAGTAAAATCTGGGCCAACAAAGAATTAAGGAAACAAATTGTAATGCTAAAGTGTATATGAAAATTTATAATATAATAATTATGAAATATAATTATAATAATTATATTTTAATAATATAATAATTATGAAAATTTATTAACACAGACTGTTAAAAATTTATTAACACTGACACTTAACATCACACATAAAATAATAATGGAAACACATTAGTAATAAAAAATAGATATGAATTAAGAATTCGCTTTACTGTGACCGGAATTTCTTCTTCAGGACTTTGGTCCTTGGTCTCCAGATTCAAAGAATGAACCTACCGACCACAGATCATTGGTAAGATGGGATTTATCATACAGAACAGAATACAGAAAAAGCACTAGAACTCCTGGCAGAGGGAAAGGCTCAAGTAGGAAAATCTCCTCTCTGCCTTGGTTCTTTGTCTAGGGGTTTATACAGTGCCCTGGGTCCTTTGTAGTTTTATTTGGTCAGGACTTGGTAACAAATGAAGGGATATAGCCCCTTCACCAGGGGCAAAGTAATAAGCGCATTAATGAATGGATGCAGTCCATTGTCCAGGCCTAGGAAACCTACATGACATTGCACAGACCTAGGAAATGACAGTTCCCTGTTCCGCGCTGAATGGGTAACCCTGTATTACCCTTGGGCCTGGGAAATGCTCACAGGGAGTAGTGCAGCCAGGGGAGGGCTCTCTTACAAGGATGGTTCTGAAGTTGGCACAGAGGCAGCGAGGGCTATGCTGGTCTTCCTCAATTAACTAGGGACTTGCGGGCTTCCGTCATGCTCACGCTCTATGAGACACTTGGTTCTCCAGCTCTCACCTCCCCTCAGCTGCTGCACCAACACCCCCAGGGCGGAGATACAGAATGCACTGCAGGTCCTCCGGGATGGCTAGTGCTCACCAAGCCCAGGTGCACCCCCCCACACCCCGTATCATTATGACTGACAGTTAAACAGGCAAAATAAAAGACACTGGCTCAAGAATGGAAGAAAAAGTACCCAATGTACTCACCCTTATTATGAAACTAATGTAGGACCTTCCCATGAAAGCTATAACCCAGTTACAACCTAAGAATAGGGAGAAAGGGGAAAGGGAGGGGAGGGGGGGGAGGGTGGAGGAAGGAGGGGGATTAATGGGATTACACCTGCGGTGCATCTTACAAGGGTATATGTGAATCCTAGTAAATGTGGAATGTAAAGGTCTTAGCAAAATAACTAAGAAAATGCTACAAAAGCTATGTTAACTAATGTGATGAAAATGTGTCAAATGATCTATGAACCAAGTGTATGGTGCCCCACCATCATACTAATGTACACAGCTATGGTTTAATAAAAATAAATTAAAAAAAAGACACTGGGATATAGAATGTTTTTTAAATTATGATTAATGAAAGTATAGGCCATATTCTCTTATCTTAATGGAAAAGGAACCTAGAAATGAGTGATAACCCCCAAAATAAGAAAAACAACTGGTTATACATTTATTAAATAACACAAAACAAAACATAAACTCTCTCCAGAAAATCAAGGATAAAGAGAAAATTCTATTTTTTTTCAATGCCTAGAATATACCAAAGTGAAATACTACATTTCATAAATTATGTAATATAAACAAAAGAATGGTTTATGAAAACTAAGTTTTAAGTATAGAAGACTTAAATCAGAATAATAATTCAACAGACTAAAAAATTTAGAAAAATAACTTGGCCTTGCAGAGAGCTGGTATATTTATTTATTTTAGAGACCCTGGGTAAAGTGCAATGGCATGATCATAGCTCACTGTAGTCTCAAACTCCTGGGTTTAAGTGATCCTCTTGTCTTAGCCTCACAAGGGATGGGACCACACCCAGTAAAGAGAAATCATTAATAAGATAAAGGCATAAATTATTGTCTTCAAAGCATTAAAATAAATTTAGAAATACAATAGTCCAAATCAGTTTTTTTCATAAAGTTACAACTTAGGAATTTTAGCCAACAATGAAGAATATATTTACTTACATATATTATTTAAGAAATATTACAAAGGAGTTATCAAACCTAACTAAATTTGAAATATCTTTAGAAAAATGCAATTCACATAATCTAAAATCCAAAATGATATAATATTTAAAAAATTGAAGTATACTAGTAAGTATAATAAAAAATTAGTGAGGATGGCACCTGTGGCTCAAAGGAGTAGGGTGCTGACCCAATATGCCAGAGGTGGCGGGTTCAAACCCAGCCTGGGCCAAAAACTGCAAAAAAAAAAAAAATAGTGATTTTTCTCTAAAAAATATTATATACATATGCTTTCAAAAATAACATATCTTTGAAAAGTTATCTTTGGCATTTGACGTCAAATGATTCCATAGTATGTAATTTCTTCCAGAACTTGGAATAGAGACGTACGGAGAGCTTTCAATTTCATTTTATAAAATGAATATGATATTGAAGCCAAAATTCAAGAAACTGTAAGAAAAAGACCTCAAGTCAACTAAATATTAGAAATTAGAAACGCATTAAAAATAATGCATTATTCTTTTCTTGCTAATGCGTTTGAGTTCTCTGTGGATTCTGGTTATTAAACCTTTGTCGGAGACATAACCTGCAAATATCTTCTCCCATTCTGAAGGCTGTTTGCTTGCTTTACTTACTGTGTTCTTGGCTGTGCAGAAGCTTTTTAGTTTGATCAAGTCCCAATAGTGTATTTTTGAAGCAGCTTCAATTGCCCGGGCCGTCTTTCTCATAAAAAACTCGCCCAACCCAATTTCTTCAAGGGTTTTCCCTACACTCTCTTCTAGTATTTTTATAGTTTCATGTCTTAGGTTTAAATCTTTAATCCAGTGAGAGTCTATCTTGGTTAATGGTGAGAGGTGTGGGTCCAGTTTCAGTCTTCTACAGGTTGCCAGCCAGTTCACCCAGCACCATTTGTTAAATAAGGAATCTTTTCCCCACTGAATGTTTTTAATTGGCTTATCAAAGATTAAATAACGGTAAGTAGCTGGATTCATCTCTTGGTTCTCTATTCTGTTCCAGACATCTACTTCTCTGTTTTTGTGCCAGTACCATACTGTTTTGATCACTATCGATTTGTAGTATAGTCTGAGGTCTGGTAGCGTGATTCCTCCTGCTTTGTTTTTATTTTTGAGTAATGTCTTGGCTATTCGAGGTTTTTTCTGATTCCATATAAAACAAAGAATTATTTTTTCAAGATCTTTAAAGTATGACAGTGGATCTTTAATGGGGATTGTGTTGAAATTATATATTGCTTTGGGTAGTATGGACATTTTAACAATGTTGATTCTTCCCAACCATGAGCATGGTATATTTTTCCATTTGTTAACATTCTCAGCTATCTCCTTTCTTAGAGTTTCATAGTTCTCTTTATATAGATCTTTCACGTCCTTTGTTAGATAAACTCCCAAGTATTTCATCTTCTTTGGCACCATTGCAGGCTGGGCAAGGGACTTGAAGAGAAACTTCTCTGAAGAAGACAGGCGCATGGCCTTCAGACATATGAAAAAATGCTCATCATCTTTAATCATCAGAGAAATGCAAATCAAAACTACTTTGAGATATCACCTGACTCCAGTGAGACTAGCCTATATCACAAAATCCCAAGACCAGAGATGTTGGCGCAGATGTGGAGAAAAGGGAACACTTTTGCACTGCTGGTGGGAATGCAAATTAATACATTCCTTTTGGAAAGAGATATGGAGAACACTTAAAGATCTAAAAATAGATCTGCCATTCAATCCTGTAATCCCCCTACTGGGCATATACCCAGAAGACCAAAAATCACACCATAACAAAGATATCTGCATCAGAATATTTATTGCAGCCCTATTCATAATTGCTAAGTCATGGAAAAAGCCCAAGTGCCCATCGATCCACGAATGGATCAATAAATTGTGGTATATGTACACCATGGAATATTATGCAGCCTTAAAGAAAGATGGAGACTTTACCTCTTTCATGTTTACATGGATGGAGCTGGAACACATTCTTCTTAGTAAAGTGTCTCAAGAATGGAAGAAAGAGTACCCAATGTACTCACCCTTATTATGAAACTAATGTAGGACCTTCACATGAAAGCTATATCCCAGTTATAACCTAAGAATAGGGAGAAAGGGGAAAGGGAGGGGAGGGAGGAGGAGGGAGGGGGAAGAAGGGGGATTAATGGGATTACACCTGCGGTGCATCTTACAAGGGTATATGTGAATCCTAGTAAATGTGGAATGTAAAGGTCTTAGCAAAATAACTAAGAAAATGCTACAAAAGCTATGTTAACCAATGTGATGAAAATGTGTCAAACGATATATGAACCAAGTGTATGGTGCCCCATGATCATACTAATGTACACAGCTATGGTTTAATAAAAAAATAAAAATAAATAAAAAAGAAATAAAGCAAAAAAAAAAATAAAAATAATGCATTATAACAACCGTTATTTAAGACTTTAAGTTTTCTTTAAAATTAATAAACCTATTTTAAACCACAATGTTATTGACTTAAAGAGAATAATCACATGATCTTTTTGTTAGAAACTTGATAAAATTTAATACATATCCATAATTTTAAAAAATAAATAATTTCTTACTATTATGAATTTATCTTGTCTGACACAGGACTACTGCCATGATTTGGAGAAAATATTAGAAGCCCTTGCATCAAAATGCAAACTATGTCAAAATGCTGCATACCTTTGTTAAGCATCATGTATTCTTACAACTTGTCTTCTCCCTCCCTTCCTTACTGTTCTTTTTTGCCTTCTTGGAACTTTCCTCCTTCTCTCTGTTTTCTTTCCCTCCCTTACTTTCCCCTCCCTGGGACCCTTCCCTCCTTCCTCCCTTATTTCCTTTCCTCCTGTCTTCTACTATCCTTTTACTATCTTTTATCCTTACAACCCACACCCATTCTCATTCTCACATAGACAACTATTCTAATGCGTTTAATATGTATTTTTGTTTGAACGAGTACTAACCAATGCATCTTGGCGTTTTGTATGAATGCATTTTTTAATAAACTTTACATTTTATAGCAGTTTTTGGTAAAAGGAAAATTGAGATAAAGGCACAGAGACTCCCCGTATACACCATGTCCTCACATGCATATCCTGGCTCATTAGTAGTATCACCACCAGAATGATTCATTTGTTGTATCTGATAAACGTACATTGAAACATAACTATCATTCTAAGTCCACAATTTATATTAGAGATGGCTAACAAGAGCCGGGCGCTGACAGGCACCAGCAACACCAGTGCAGTGGCGGTGGCAGTGCGACCAAGCGGGTGGTCTCGGGAAAGCAGGGAAATGTCCTCACCTTGTGGGGCACAGAGAAGACTGTGAACCTCTGTTTGATGATCCTGGCAAACATCCTGTTGTCACCTTAAGGTGCAGCTGTATGAGCTCGAAGCCCACCAGGAGGTGGTGGACAATATCTACTTTAAGGTCACATGTTGAAACATGGGAGAAAGGAAGCAAGAAAATAGCGGGCCAAACAGGGGCCGTGTGGAGAGGTTCGAGGTGCTGGAACAGGAGAAATTGTTTCTACAGCTTTTTGTCTGTTATACAAATACTCTGAAGCAGGGGTCCTCAAACTTTTTAAACAGGGGGCCAGTTCACTGTCCCTCATACCGTTGGAGGGCTGGACTATAGTTTAAAAAACAAAAACTATGAACAAATTCCTATGCACATTGCACATATCTTACTTTGAATTCAAAATAACAAAATGGGAACAAATAGGATATTTAAAATGAAGAACAACTAAAGTTAAATCAACAAACTTACCAGTATTTCAATGGGAACTATAGGCCTGCTTTTGGCTAATGAGATGGTCAATGTCTGGTTCCATATTTGTCACTGCTAGTTATAACAAGTGATACAAATGTGCATCAGTTAGTCCCCAGACTTGAGAGGAGGAGTGGAGAGACAGAGAGGAGGGGAGTGGGAGAGTGCCGCACACATTCACACTGTAGCAGGACAGCCAGCGTGGCAAAAACACCTGGAGGGCCGGATCCATGTCCTCAGAGGCTGCATGTGGCCCTCTGTCTGTAGTTTGAGGACCCCTGCTCTGAAGTGAGGGAAAGCAAGTGATGGGTCCTATAACACACACAGACTCTCCATATATTAGAGTGCCTGGATTCATGTACATAAGATACACACAGCCCCCTACAGATCTAAGGCACTGATGTGAATCCTTGATGAAGAGGCCCTGGATGTGAAGGCTGGTGGAGGCTGTGTAACCACCATTGGAAAAACGCTATGGTCTTTTCTCACAAAACTGGAGTGGTTCTCTACCTTGTTTCCAAGAATTCCCATTCCACTTCCGTTTAATCAACGGATTAAAACTTAAATGAGAAAAATCAAGAAAGATGGGAAAGGAGGTGCGGAGGAAATAGACATGTTGAACACAGATGTCCACGATCTCCAAGGAGATCACTGAGCCCTCAGAGGTCACCAGGAAGATCAGGAAGTAGACGTCATCATCCGGGGCCAGGATCTTCCTGTCTCAATGGAGAATAGAAAGAGAGAAAGAACGCCAGCGATCAGAGTGCCAAGCCACAGAAAGGGAGAAAGAAGATTCCAAAGTATTGATGGCGGGTTGGTACTCAGGCAGAGCAGAGGACTAGTAGTCGCAGTTGAAGTTGCAATGGAAAAGGGGGTAGAAGAGACAGAGACAGGGAAAGAGAAAAAGAGGCAGAAGACGAGACTGTGACTATGGTAAGGAGAGAGGTACTGACCGAGAAAAGGAGAGGGGAGGATCAAGAGAAAGATCCACGGAACAGAGAGAAAGGGGAGAGGTAGAAGAGAAGAAACATAAAGAAGACAAAGGTGATAGACGGCACAGAGAGGACAAAAATGATTCCAAGAAAGAGAAAAAAGCACGGCAGAAATAGAAGCAGAGAAAGGAAACACAGAAGCGGGAGTAGACGCAGAAATGCTGGGAAACGGTGCAGGAGCTGGAACAAAATCGAGTAAACATAAAAGGAAAGTAAAGAGCAGTCAAGTAAAGTGGAAGTGGCAGTCAAGGAAGAAGTGATAGTATTGAAAACCCCCCCCAAACCGGAAACAGCCTCAGCAAAGAAAAATCTGGGAAGCATAATGGAAGCAAAGAACATTCCCTTAAAGGAGATCAGGGTGGTATTAAAGACCAGACAAACATGATCGTGGAAGGAGCCGAAGTATAGAACCCAGAGACAAGAAAAACAGGACAAAGATGAGACTGTGCTAAAAAATTTTTGTAAATGCGTATCACATTGAATCCTATATATGTTTGATCTAATGTTTTTCCCCCCTCCAAATTCAGATTTTGTGCCATGATTATGCGCCCTTCAAGCTCCCTGTAGGCTGCATTTTCATTTGTTCTCTTGTGTAGGAAAGTGCCTTTGCTATCCCATTTATTGCACGGATGTTTGCATCCAGTTGTTGAGTTTGATACATGATGCACAGATTGTTCTTGCATTTTTATTGTTTAATTGTTTTTGAAATGTACAGTCTATGCATATGTCCTGAAATGTTTTAATTCCTTTGGCATTATTGCCACGTTGGTTAAATTAGTATAAAGTAATAAACTGCGACTAATTCTATTTTTGTTTGTAGTACAGAATTATGGCTGTGCTTTTCATAAAAGAATGTTAAAGACTTTGAAAATGGATCCTGGCTGTCTATTTTAGGAGAGTTCTGTGCTGTCAGTGTACATGAAGGCAGCAGTTGTAGGATTAACATTCTTGTCCACCGTATGTCATCTTGGAAGGCTCTTGTTAGTATGTTATACTTAATATTCTCCACAGTTAACCTTTAGAGAGAATTTATGAGAAGTTCGTTCCTGATACAGAGGTTTAAATTAGGCTGTGATTTGATCAAAAGTCCTTTAGCATTCTACCTCAAAGGGACCCTGTTAGTATGCATAAAATTTATTCACTTAGTTTTCCTTTTTTATTTGAAAAAAATGCATGATATGTAATCTTAATTTTTTGACTCCTTTCTCAAATGTTTAAGGTACTATATTAAATAAAAAATTAATGTCTACAAAGTCTAGCATTCTTGTAGAAGTCTATACTAACATGTAATTGGGAGAGGGTGGGGCCGATGAATAGAAAAACAAATTCAAGTCTCAAGCTTCCAAAACATTTTTATAAATGGAAAATACTTAAATTATGAAACATCTTGACATAGTGTCCTTTTAAAAATCCAGACTTTTTTATTGATAATGAAGATTGCTGTTTGATTTTTTAAACTTAATATGGAATGGAGTATTAATGCCATTATTAATACTGGAGTAATATAGAGAATAATGCTGCATTATTTAAGATGATTACTAAATCATTTAATATTGTTCTTATAACTTAAGTTCTGATTATGGAGAACCATCATGAGTTTGAATAAATACTGTATTAAATCCTTTATCCTGAGTGTTGGCTGTATGGCTCATTTGTTAATATTTTTAAAAGATTTATTTATTGTGGAAATTGATAAAATGTCATTTGAGTCATTTGCTTTTATAGATTTTTTTATTATGACTATATTATAAACTTTTAAAAACACTGCTAGTTGTACATGTTGAATTAGAAGAGGTTCCTCCACACACACGTTTGGAATGGAGCATGGAATAATAATTATGGAGATAAATGAAGAAAAGAAATGTATGGTAACAAATTGGTTAGATACTTTCTTCTCAGTTATCTAAATTTTTTACAAGTTTAAAAACTTAGATTCAAGGTCCATTTCTTGAAGATTGCTTGTGTCTATGTATCATCACTTTAGGCATCACCTGTTTTTGTTTTTGTTTGTTGTTGTTCGGTATTCATTCAGAGTACAAAGACTTAGATTACACTGATCCCATTTGTTAGGTAAAGTCCCTGTTGTAATTGTGTCCCACCACCAAGAGATGTGCCATAGTCTGTGCACTCCTCAACCATCTCCCGCCTCCTCTGTCCTCGCTCCCTCCTTCCCCTGCCTCCCACCTTATATTAGATCATCTACTGCCTTCATTTTAGAATTGAGTACATTGCATTTCTGCTTCTCCAGTCTTGTGATGCTTTACTAAGAACATTGTCTTCCAACTCCATCCAGGTTAATACAAAAAATGTAATGTCTCCATCTCTTTTAATAGCTAGAAGTATTCCATATATATACACACACCACAGCTTGTTGGCAATAGAGTCATTTTCCATAGAGGAATATCTTAGCACCCAGATGATGTGTAAATAATAAAGAATCCTGTAGATTGGGAAAAAAATCTATATTAGAGTTTACTTTTGGTGTGGTATATGCCATGGGCTTAGAAAATTTATAACATGTACCTATCAGTATATGAGGGATCTTCAAAAAGATCCTAGAAAGTGCATGTAATGAAAAAAGCTATTCATGGTTTTAATTTTTTCCATCAAAAGATACTAATTTGGAAAAAAATAAAAAATAAAAAAATATTAATTTGGTATAACAGTCTGAATAATATCTAGTTGGAGGCACTAAGAAGGATAAGATAGAAGTATGAAAAGACCAACTATTAGCGCAACATGAATTTGCTAAAATTAAAGCAAGAACAAAACAAGTTTATGGCAAAGTGTGAGAGGAAGAATGGTGAAAACATTGATGCATTATGAAAAGTTTTTGGGGACAATGCCCCAAAGAAATCAACAGTTTACAAGTGGATAGCTTGTTGTAAGAAGAGACAAGGCTATGTCAAAGATGAAGCAGTAGCAGACCATCCTCATTTTTGTAAGGAAAAAATGATTTTGGGTTTCATAATCTGTTATTAGCCATCAGCAAAGTAAGTAAGTGATGAGTTTACCTCATTAATAATGTATTATTAATCACATAGAATATAATGCATATAATAGTGCCTTTGGAAATGAGAATGATCAGACTTAAAAATTAGTCATTAGTTTACTTCCTTCTATGCACATTTCTGTCCACTGGTTACTTCCAATTTCATAGAAAGCACATAAGGTGTTTGTTTTTCTGTTTATCTTGAGATAACTATCTTGATATAATTCAATTATTATAATGTTCTCAAGTTCCATCCTAATTATTGCAAAAGGAATTAATTTGTCTTTTTTACAGCTGAGTAGTACTGCAGATTTTTGTTAATCCACTCATGAATGGATAGAGACTTGGGTTGATTCCACATCTTTTCAACTGGGAATTGTGCAATAAGCATTAAGTACAATAAGAGCAAGAACTTGAATGTGGCAATAAATATATTAGTGATTTAAAACATTATTAAAAAAATTAAAGTCATCAATTCTGAAATGATGACCAGTACTGAAATACTTAAATGAGAAAACGTCACATCATAAGATATCAATTAAGTTAACACATAATTTAAAATGATTCCAAGGAAACAGGAAAAATATTTTAACTAAACAAGATGATTCTAAATTTCACATAGATAAAAACAAATTTAAAAAGTCAGAAAAAATCCTAAAATAATTATTAGGGAGAGAATAAACCTACTGAATTTAAAAAATCTAATAAATCAAGAATTCTACCAATATTTTTCTGGAACATTAATAAACCAGACGATTAATAAACCTAAATAGAGAGTAGAGATGTAGACTTAATGAATACAGGAATTTAGTATATAGATTCTGTGCTATTGAACTGACTTCTTAAGGAAAATATTTTTTTTTTCTATTTCTACAAATCAATAGCAACATTTCCTAGTCACCAGGCTTTATACTATCTCTGAACATAAATAATAAATTTATTAATCAAAACATGAGTAGTCACTTAGAAATACTAATATAAAGAGATAAAATTAGAAATATTAAACATTTGTAGTTGCATATTATTAACACTAATAGTACTGTGATTGACATCATTTAACATGTGTTTGATTATTGTTTACCATATCTAAAGCTGTATAATAGAATAATGGTGGAAACTTTCTTTTCTTTTTTTTTTGGAGACAGTGTCTCACTATATTGATCTCGGTAGAGTGCAGTGGTGTCACAGCTCACAGCAACCTCCAACTCTTGGATTTTAAGCGATTCTCTTGCCTCAGCCTCCCAAGTAGCTGGGACTACAGGAGCCTGCCACAACACTGGCTATTTTTTTGTTGTTGTTTTGTTTTTGCAGTTGTTTAGCTGGTCCAGGCCGGGCTCAAACCCACCACCCTCAGTACACGTGGCTGGTGCCGTAACCACTGTGCCACGGGCACTAAGCCAATAGTGGAAATATTAAGCAAATATTTTTGCCAAGGTGTTTTTAATATTCTTTCTGTTATGATTAAATTTTAGGTTACTGTACTATATAGGCATCATATTAAATCAATTGCAAAAGGTAGATCAAATCATTAAGGATCGTAGGATAAATGTCACAATCTTTGAAAAAATTATATTCAACAAGATGAATTTGACATGCATAGTAAATGTACATATGTATGTGTGGATTTGTACATATATTTATTATCATTTTCTCTGTAGAGGATAATTAGATATTTCACAAATAGAATGGCAGAGATTGCTCACTGTTTACCCTGTGTGCTATTTAATGTCTATAACTTGTGATGTATTTATAAATTAAGACTGAATATTAAATTACATAGAGGTAACATATATGGGGAAGTAATCAAGATATTCAGAGGCATAAAACTTCTTTAATTTTTTCATATGTAAAAATGAATAATAGCTAGCTTTATTAAATTATTAAATTAGATTCTGCATATAAAATGTCTATACATACCGGAAATATAGTAAGTACAAAAATTGACAGTACTTGTTGCTAAAGCAATACCACAGAATTTTTACTATAATACAATAAATTTATTTTCTCTCTGTGAAAAGGAAGCAGAGGTTAATCTAGTTTTCCAGACTCAGTAAAATATGTAGCACATGTGGGCCTGAAAGATGCAAATTTTTTTTTTTGAAAGATGCAAATTAATCATGAGTTTGAAGAAATAAAATCCCACCATAATAGTTTCCAATGGTAGAAATGTGAATGTGATGGACAAATGAACCCTTCATATATTGATGAGAAGAATGAAGTTAAATAAAGTGAGCCTTACATATTTATTGTGTTCAGTGGGATAAAGCATAGATGGAAGATAAATAAATATTGGTTGGTGCAAAATAATTTTCTCACCAAAGATAATTACATAACACAAATGTTAAACAAGTGACAATTTGTGTGCTATTTTTATGCTCTCACAAATGATAAACTCTAATTTTTATCCTTCATTACTAAGTCTTTAAGATATTACACATCTTGAAAAATATTAGCAAAACCTCAAGCCCTTAGAGACTACTATGTAGCTAAAAGTTGTGTTTTTTTTTTCTCAATATGTCATTAAAGTGTGAAATGTAACTGTGACAATGACATTGTGGCCTTCTATATTTATCCTTTCAAAGACATGGACACCATATCAAGGTTACTCAGTTTGTAATTATTTTTATTACTTGATGCTGCAGGCATAACCTGAGAGAAAATGTAGCAGTGGATTTCTGAGTTTTATATCATTGCACATAATAGGAAGTCAGCACTTGAATTTAATTGACTAATTGACCAGTCAGGGAGATACTAAAATTGAGTAGGTTTGCAAAACCTCATTAAAGCCTTAGGCCTAAATAGAGCTTAATTTAATTAGTAATTTAGTCTAAAATCTACAATAGCAATAATGTAAAGGTAAAAAAAAAACATTTTTTCCAAATATTTCTGAAGAAATATGTTTGTATTAGAGAATTAAAAGTTTTAATAATACTTGAGGAATGATTGCTAGTTTATATAAAATTTATTAAAATATGAAAGTCATAGCTATTATATATTGCAATTGACTTTTGCAAGGTATTTTGGTATTATAATAGAGAGTAATTGAGAGGGTGAGGAAAATAAAATAATGTGAAATAAAATAGGACTTGTTAGAAGACTCATTTTCTAATTATAGTTGCAAAATTTATTATGTTAATTCACCATGCTAAGACAATGACTTCTCCTCATTAAGCCTCAGTGTCCATAATTGTGAAACCAGAAGAATAGGTAATATTTGAGTTATTTCTGAGGACCATTAATAATACTTGTCAAAGATTTTTATAAACTAAAATATATTATATAAATTCACTTAACGTACTTGTAAAGAAGGTGTAAGAGTCAAGAAAGCCTAAAATTCCCCATGTTAAACAATGGCAAAATCTCAGTGGCACTGCATATATAATTAATAGCAGTATCTTCTTCTTTGTAATATTAAAACTATTATATTTTATTTGCTTCCAGGTAAGTTCAAATAAATTTATACTGTGGATTTTTACCTTTAACCTAAGTTCTATAGTACAATAATGTATATGAATATAGTTATTTGCAAATAGAATAAGTTGCCCAAAATTTAAGTCATCCATGACTGGTGTAGATTAGACAGCATATAATGGCGTGACATATAAACTGTAAAGAGAAAAATGTAAATAATTATAAGTCTTAGGCCTATTTTCAACTTATGTATAAGAATAAACATCTTAATACGACATTCTGTTCTATAATTTTACATTGCCTCAAATTTATTTCATTTTCAAAATTGTAAATGATGTTTTATTTATAGATTCATAAAATTTCAGAGCTAGGTAAGACTATAAAAAAATTCTACTCCAATTTCCTCATTTCATAAAAAAATTTAATTTTAATTTTTTTTTAGCACAGTCACCTTTGATTAATGGAGATAAACATTGACATATGATAGTGCATCCTAAAGATAGCATCTGATCAAAAGTTATTCTGTTTTCATAGTTTGAATCATATTGAAGAAACACTTATCTTTCAATCATATACTTTTCAAAGGGTGTCTGTTGATTAAAATCACCCAGAGCCCCAAACAGGTGGAACAATCATCATATCAGATGTTTCCATTTGAATAAATGAATGAATGAATAAAAAAAGATCGAAAATGTCTTGTGTTGACGATTAAAACTTACGTATGTTCACTTCAGCTGTAAGCATTGAATAACTGGTGTTAGAAACCTAGTAACCGCAAACCAGATCTTACAGATATGCCTGGAAGGGGAAAAATGGAAAATAAAGTCAAAAAATAATGGTTATCACAGAAAATAAATAAAAATGTGGAGTAAAATGAACAATTAGAATCCATTCACATCCATGAGACCAACTCAATTTAAAAGTCTGACATTTCTAGACATTAGCAAGAACGTGGAGCAAAAAGCACTTTTTTTTGTTAGTTTGTTTGAGACAGAGTCTCAGGATGTTGCCCTTGGTAGCCTCGCTGTATGTGTCCTGTGCCCTAGCCACTGAGCTACAGGCACCAAGCCCAAAAAGCATTTTTATATATCAGTGGTGGAGTATAAATTGATGCATGCCCTGGGAAATTTTGGAAAAATCCAAGAAAGTTAAATATGTACAAACTCTACCTCATGATTATTCAATTCTGCTCCTAAGGAAAGGAAAGATGAAGATTATCCAAGAACGTAAGTAGTTATTAAAACTTGGATGTAAGAGTGGAATATTGGAAATAACCTACATGTCCACAAGTTCATTAAACAAAGAATGAATAAAAAAATTGTATTATATGTACAAATGCACATGTACATACACATAAAAATGATATAAGTAAACTAGAGACACATGCATCTACATGAATGATCCCCCAAAATTACAAACATAAATTTTAAAAAGGAAATTTCAGAATGATAATATGGTTTAAATAATAATTTTGAAAAGAAAACCATAATTATTTATAATTTATCATAAGATACCTAACATATACGTAGATACTTATTACATCACAATTATTGTTTAATTAAATGATGTTTTAAATATCATATATAATTTATTACTTTCCATTTTTGTCATTGATGGTTATTATTTATTGCATTTATTTTTAGATACCCTTAAATATTTTATGCATAGTGTTTGTTGTTTAGATGTCTTTGTGTAGAAATACATGGGAAATGAGAGATAATTCTGCAAAATATAATTAAAGTAAAATCAGAAATCATTAAATTTGTAGAAAGTACTGTCACAGTAACCTAAAAAAAAAAAAAAAAGGAATATGGTCAAAGATCAGTCTTAACTGGATGATTGTCATATTTAAGCTAATAAATTCCACGTTCTCACATGTGAAAAGTAAAAAGAAACTTTTTTAAATTCTGGAAAGTGTTGACTATTTTTCTTAAAGTTTGAATATGTGTAGGGAAAATTGTGCCCTGATGTTGAGCATAAGCTCTCTTTCTACTTGAGAGACCTGAAGAATTATAATAATGGCATGTGACTTGGGTATGTGCAGGAGGGCAGAAAACTGACCTCCAAGAGAGAACATATATATGAGAAGAGGCAATAAAGATTCTCTGGATTCCAAATGTCTCTTGACACTGGAAGCAAAGGTTGTGCTCAAAGCCTGTGGTTTTGCAAGAACATAGGTGGAGACATTTTATCTGATCTTCTACATGTCCTCTCTAATCAGTGCTAAAGTTGGGTAAGCAGCTTTGGTCTATTTCTTCCTGTTTTATGATAATAAATATGTACCCGAAGTTTGCTCAGGAGAGCTCCTCCTAGAGTTTCTCAGTCCCCCTGCACAGACTCTGTGTGAAACATCTTCATTCTTCTTGCCAAAACCCCTTCATCTAGTGACCCCAAACCCCTTTGAGTAAGTATTTTAAGCAAATGGAGAACTCTTTTATGTATTAAGAAATAATAAAATCAACTTCTCAGCCTTCCCCATTCAAAATCACAATAGTCTAAATTTTATAAAAAATATATGTATTTATAAAATCTTAGAATAAAAATTTCAGCTACTTTTTAAGACACTATCAAAGTTTACCTTACAATTTCCTGCTCAGACTTGAGTTAGTGATCACCTAACATCACTCGTTTCTGCAAGTGGATCATTAAATAATCAGAAATTTTGTGTGTTAGTAGTTAAAATAGTTTTATTTAGTCAAAATGGAGATACATACTCCACGGAAATAATACAGATCAGGCTTTCAATAAAAAATATATATAATATTTTATATATATATATAAAATTTCTGAAAGCAGAGCCAGTTTTGTTTCCCTGTGCACCACTAATATTTTTTGTATGGTTTTAAAAATCCCTATCAATAGGCTTGGCACCTGTGGCTCAAGTGGCTAAGGCACCAGCCACATACACCTGAGCTGGTGGGTTCGAATCCAGCCCGGGCCCGCCAAACAACAATGATGGCTGCAACCAAAAAATAGCCGGGCGTTGTGGCAGACACCTGTAGTCCCAGCTACTTGGGAGGTGGAGGCAGGAGAATCGCTTGAGCCCAGGAGTTGGAGGTTGCTGTGAGCTGTCATGCCACAGCACTCTACCCAATGTGACAGCTTGAGGCTCTGTCTCAAAAAAAAAAAAAAAAATCCCTATCAATAAATGGATTTCTTGTTGAACTTAAATATAATTTCTATCTCTACCAAAATTTACTTCAAATAATCTTAGATTAATAGCAATTTTGTGAAGCCTTTTTACCAGAGCATTAATATTCTAAGTTTATGGTTTAATAATGGTTTAATAACCAGCTCTACATTATGTAATACACAGGGGGTTAAATACTAAACATAATATACCTTAATTAAAATATTTTATAAGGTGCCTTGAGCTCTTTGGCAACTATCTTCTATTTTTAACATGTGTTGCTTTTGACCATTCTATATTTATATAAATTTAATACAAACATATTGTGCTCAGAAAGAGATATTTGTGAAACATTTAATTCCATACATTTTAATGACAACATAGACATCAATTGATATATAGACAGTCCCTGAGTTATAAACACCCAACTGACATAGAACTGGCTCTTAAAAACACAAGCCATTACAAATTAGAGGTAAATATACCTGTTCTAACTTACAAGCAAATTCAACTTAAGAAAAAGTCTAAAGAAACCATCTGGTTTATAATCTGAGGACTGTTTATATTCATAAGGAGAAAAGGTGAAATAACTTGTGTACAAGATGGAAGTTTTCAAACTACTCTAAGCAAATGGACTCTAAATATATATCAGAAATTGGAGAACAGATGAAAAAGTAAGACTAGACAAAAAATGGACAATGTTAAAATTATAAAAATGTAATAGGGAATTTATAAAATTTATTTTGAAAAATATATTGAAGAATTACCATGAGTCTCAGGATTTTCCATAGTTACAAAGATAATATGAAAATAAGCCAATGAATAAAAAGAAATCGGCCCAGATGAGTTTCCAAGTGGAATTTCAGTCCTCAACTCTACCCTTTTTAACTGTAGAAAATTACACATCCTATGATAAGTTTCTATAAAATAATGATTAACCTATTTACTGGATAAGAAACAAAGTGTAATATGATAAAATGTCAATGTGGGAAATCTAACTACCATACTTGAATTCCATCAGATACACATCCAAACCCTCAAAATTAACACAAACGAAATTTTAAATTTATTAAGATGTAACTTAACTCCTCAGTGAAAGATAACTTTGAAGGGATTTTGGATGGCTGTAGGTTTAAAATAAATCATACTGACTTTGATTGTCAAGAAAACTAAAAATAGAAGGTCACTTACACTATGAATATCACAAAGGTATAAATATCCAACATAGCCTCATAGATATTGCAAATCTTATCCAGCATATTAGGATAATGCTCACCAACTAATATTCACTTCCAGCAGAAAAAAAGAAATAACCAAAATCAGAGCAGAACTAAATGAAATTGATAATAAAAGAAGTGTATTGTAGAATAACAAGGCAAAAAGTTTCTTCTTTGATAAGATAAACAAAATTGACAGGCCTCTCACTAGATTAACCAGAAACAGGAAGTAAAGATTCTAATAGGCTTAATCAGAAATGATAAAGAAGAAATCATAACTGATACCACAGAAATACAAAACATTATCTCTGAATACTATAAAAACATCTATGCACATAAGCTTGAAAACATGGAGGAAATGGAAAAATTCTTGGAAACATACAACATCCTAGGAACAATCAGGAAGAAATATAACTTCTGAACAGGACGATATCAAGTAACAAAATTTAAACAGTAATAAAAACATCTCCCAACAAAAACAAACAAACAAAAAAAAAATGCAAGACCAGCTAGTTTCATAGCCAAATTTTGCCAAACCCCAAAAGAAGAATTGCTACTTATAGTGTACAAATTATTTCATAGCATAGAGAAGGGTTGTGTCCTCCCCAACTTATTCTACGAAACCAAAGCCAGGAAAGAAAACAACAAAAAAAGAAAACTATAGGGCAATATCCCTTATGAATATATATGCAAATATACTCAATAAAATCCTAGCAAATTGAACTCAGTGGCACATCAAATGATCCACCATGATCAAGAGGGCTTCACCTCAGAGATGCAAGGATGGTTCAACATACATAAATCTATAAATGTAATTCACCACATAAATAAAAGGAAAATGACCATATGATTATCTTGATAGATGCAGAAAAAGCATGACAAAATTCAGCACCCTATGATAAGAACTCTCAACAAAACAAACATGGACAGAACATACCTCAAAATAAAAACCACAGATGACAAACCCACAGCCAATATCATACTGAATGTGAAAAAATTGAAAGCATTCATTTTTAGAACTGTAATGGGACAGGATTGCTCACTGTCATCATTTTTGTTTAAGATCAGAGTTCAAAGTCCTAGCTAGAATAATCAGGCAAGTAAAGGAAATCTAGTTTATAAAAATATAGGAATGAAGTATCTAACTATGTCGCTGAAATATGAATGTACATCTAGAAAACGCCAAACATTCTGCTGAGAGACTCTTGGAATTGATAAATAGACTTAGTAAAGTCTCAGGTTACTAAATAATTGAATAAAAATCAGTTTTCATATATGCCAACAACAATCAAGCCAAGAATCAAATCAAAGACTCAATAACTTTCACAATTGCCACAAAGAAAATAAAATGCCCAGGGATATGTTTAACTGGAAATGTGAAAGACTTCTACAGAGAACTAAGAAATGGTAAAGAAGGATATGGCAGAGGATGTAAACAAATGAAAACACATAACATGCTCATAAATTGACAGAATCAACATAGTTACAATGTCTATACTTACCAAAGTGATTTGCAGCTTCTATGCAATCCTCACTAAAATAAACATGTTACCTTTTGAAGAACTAGAAAGTATAATTTTATGTTTTGTAAGGAACCAAAAAATATTCCAATAGTCAAAGTAACCTTAAGCAAAAAGAACCCCTTCAGGAGGCATTACCTTACCAAACATCAAGCTATACTGCAAGGTCATAGTCATCAAAGCAGCAGAGTATTGGTGCAAGAATAGGCACACAGACCAGTGGATCCTAACCGAAAAACCAGATTAAAATCCATCGTCACGTTGTCATCTAATCTTTGACAAAATAGATGAAAATGCACGATGGCGGAAAAATCCCTATTTAATAAATGGCGCTGACAAAAATTGGACAGCCACTTGTAGAGGACTGAAACACGTTCCATTCCACACTTCTCACCACTCATGATTATTAATTCACAATGGTAACAGACTTAAACCTATAGCAAGCAAGTATAAGAATTCTAGAAGAGGGCAGCGCCCATACTCAGTGGGTAGGGTGCTAGATACGTACACTGAGGCTGGTGGGTTCAAACCCGGCCCAGGCCAGCTAATCAAGGACAACTAGAACTAAAAAATACCCGTGTGTTGTTGCGGGTGCCAGTAGTCCCAGCTACTTGGGAGTCTGAGACAACAGACTCGCTTAAGCCCAAGAGTTTGAAGTTGCTGTGAGCTATGATGCCACAGCATTCTACCGAGGGCAACATAGTGAGACTCTGTCTCAAAAAAAAACCAAAAAAACAAACAACAACAAAAAATGAATTCTAGAAGAAGAGGCTGGAAAAACTTATTGTTATCAGCCTAGGCAAAGAATTTATGAAGAAGACCTTAAAGGCCATCACAGCAACAACAAATAATGAAGAAATAATGAAGACATGAAACAACTGATTGAATTAAAAGGCTTTTGTATAGCTAAGAAAACAGGACAATGACTAGACAATGTACCAAGGGGAGAAAATATTTGCATGCTATAAATTTGATAAACGGCTGATAACCAGAATATACAAAGAACTCATGCAAATCAGCAAGATCTCAAACAACCCCATAAAAAAAGTGAGTGGTTAGGGCGCCTGCCACATGCACCAGTGCTGGTAGGTTCTAACCCCTCCTGGGCTTGCTAAACAAACAAACAAAATAAATAAAGAAATACATACAAAGCTAGGTGTTGTGCCAGGTGCCTGTAGTCTCAGTTACTTGGGAGGCTGAGGCAAGAGAATGGCTTGAGCCCAAGTTTGAGGTTTCTGTAAGCTATGATACTACAGCACCCTACAGAGGGCAGCAAATTGTGACTCTGCCTCAATTAAAAAAAAAAGTGGGCAAAAGACATGAACAGAAGCTTTTCAAAATCAGGTAGGCTAATGGTCAATAAATATATGAAAAAGTGCTCAACATCTCTAATAGTCAAGGAACTCCAATTCAAAACCACAATGCAATATAACTTAAATCCAGAGAAAATGGCTTTTATGCAAAAGCCCCAAAACATGCTGGCATGGATGCAGGAGAAGGAACATTTACACACTGCTGTTAGCACTGCAAACCAGTACAACTTCTACCGAAAGTGGTATGGAGATATCACAAAGAACTAAAAATAGAGCTACCATTTGGCCCAGGAATCCCACACCTGGGTATTTACCAAAGGGAAAAAAAGACACTCTATATAAAATACATTTTCATCAGAATATTTATAGCAGCACAATTCACAGTCACAAAGATGTGGGAAAACTCAAGTGCCCAGCAATACATGAGTGTATTAATAAAAACTGTTATATATGTATACCATCAAATATTACTCTATCTTTAAAAAAACAGTGGACTAATATCTTTTGTAACAAGCAAGATGGAACTAGAGAGCACCCTCTTAAGTATCATAATAATGAAAAAAAAAACAAATGCCACATATGCTCACTTTTTAATTGGAACTTACATGCATGGGTACATATGGACTTAAGTTTCAACGGAAATCTAACATGTAGGTGGGGAGAAGAAGGGATGGATAAATTCATGTTTAATGGGTACAATGTACATTATCTGGGGGATGGACATAATTATCATCCTGACTTACTACATATAAGTAATGCATGTATCCAAAATGTCTGTAACTTTGTTTCACATTGTGAAATAAAATAAAATTTTTAAATAATAAAATAATTATGATTTTAGCAATCAAAAGATAAATAAATTGGGGAATCTACATAACCTACGGTAGGACTTTTGCACTAATGATGGCACTTGGGGACCAATTGTTTCAAAAGCAATTTGAAAGTCAGGCTGGGCATAGTGGCTCTAGCCTTTAATCCTAACATTCTGGGAGGCTGAGGCAGTAGGATCACTTGAACTCAGGAGTTGGAAACCAGTCTGAGCAAAGTGAGACCCCGTTTCTACTAAAAATAGAAAAATTATCTGAGTGTTGAGGCAACGTTATCTGAGTACCTGTAGTCCCAGCTACTTTAGAGGTGGAGGCAGAAGGATAACTTGTGGTTACTGTGAGCGAGGCTGAAGCCATGGCATTCCAGCCTGGGCAACAAAGTGTGACTCTTGTCTCCAAAGGAAAAATAATAAAAATCCTCAAAATGACACTGCTTACAAATTTAAAGTTGCTACTAAAAAATGATACAACATCATGATACTATGATGGTAAAAGTGTTCCTCATGAATGGTAGCTGAGATTGTTCTCTCTAGGGGTACAGAGATACGCAGGATACTCTTTCTCAGGTCAGGGCCCACCAGCACATGCACAGAACACCTCAGAACAATGATGGTATCTTGGCTTGCCCCTTTCTTAAACCTGGCAGTTCACATAGGCTTACTTTTGATCCTGACCAGGGCCAACAGCATAGCTTCTTTCCAAGCTCAGCTAATATTACTATTATCGATAGGTTGTGTTGAAATGTTAGTACAAACTGTCCAGAAACTTGCCTTGGATCCATGAATTAAAAGCAACACTGATGTATCTTTGTTACTCCAATAACATAGCTCAGAGCAATTCTAGGCGTGCTGCACTTGGTACTCACAGAATAACTCCCAACTATCACAACTGTACTGTAGAGTTCTGACAACCTGTTAATATGTCCTTGACAAGAAGTTAGGGAATCCTTTTCTGAGATGATTGAATTACCTGAATGCACTGACATTTGAATCCTCAAATGAAAAAGCTCAACAGGCACTTGATCCTAATACAGTGAAGCTCACAATGAACCCAGATGTTCCAAACAACACTGTAACAGCTCTCTTTTAAATAAGCATGTTAGCAACATAATTACAAACCACCTCAGGGTGAAAGATGAAAAGAAATTCAGAATCTTATACTCAGTGGCAGGCAAATATATTGTACCTATGATATAAAGTGATAAGAAGAAAAAATCACAGACCATTGAAAATTTGAGTTAGCAAATATTTACACATAAAATTAATAGATAGACAAAATAATGTAAAAGATGAAATCTTCCAAAAACTAAAACAAAAAGGTAAAGAACATAGGTGAAAATGATAACAAAAGAAACAATCCAGGAAATTCAATATTCCACCAAGATAAGTTCTCGTAGACGAGTGCAAGTTGTGTAGCCAAAATATTTTCAAAAAGATAAAAAAAGAAAATGTATAACTAATTTAAGTACCCAGTTGGAAATAAAACACCTGTACCCCAGTTCAATTAATTAAATCCATTTTATAAGAGTGTACAATAGTGTAAAATTTCAGAAAACTGGGGGGGAAGGAATGTAAACTTCTTATAAGAAGCAACAAACTAAAATTAGGTCACTTTGAAGCAGGACTTGAAATACAAATTGTATTAATTTTCTGAACATGAATATTGAACGCTACGATTCAATAATACAATTCCTTGATGTTACGATGTGAATCATATTTAATGTAGAATTTGATACTCAAAAAAATTGTCAAATGTTAGGGTGCCAAAAAATAAAGTTCTCAGAAGAGCAGTCTCCACAAATTGATCAGCCCTGGCTCCCTTTTCAACATATCATAAGGGAGGAAAGCAGAGTTTGAGGCAATGGACCAACACAGCAAGTATGTGTGTGTGTCACGGGACATGGAGACATAAGGATGATTCCCATAGTGACAATAAAAGGAAACCCGATGTCTATAAGGGAGTGGAAACAGCTCCAAGAAGGAGTTCTCCATGAGGAAAATGAACTACAATTGACTCTTGAACAACACAGGGGTTACCAGTGCTGACTTTCCACACAATCCAAAATCCACATATAACTTTCTCCACCAAACTTAACTACTAATAGCATACTGTAAACTAGAAGCCTCACTGATAACATAATAAATTAGCAGATATTTTGTGTTAGAGGTATCATAATACTGTATTCTTACACTAAAGTAAGCTGGTGAAAAGAAAATGTTACTTAGAAAATCATATGGAAGAAAATATATAATCGCAAAGTGGAAGTAGATCATCACAAAAGGCTCCTGCTTCGTCACCTTCATGTCAAGTAGGCTGAGGAGGATTGAGTAAGGATGGAGCATCCTGTGTCAGGTGGAACAGAAGTGGGATAGATGGAGAAGGTGAAGGATAAGCAGGAGGCAGGCAGACTCAGATTTGACCTTTATTGAAAAAAATCTGCCTGTAAGTGGACCCATACATTTCTAACCCATGCTGTTCCTTAGCCCATTGTATTTTATTATTAAATAGAATTATATTTCTATTTTCCTCATGTCCCTTAGTTAGGACTTGAATTTTATGTTCTCCATGTAGAAAACTATGTTGAGAAGTATATTAATTTTAGAATATTGGAAAGATTTTGCCATAAATTCAAAGAAAGTTATGCAAATGAAAAAATATTATGTTATTTGTGGAAAACAGAAACGCATACAACAATGAAAATGCTATTAAAGTACATTGTTTATCTCAACAGAGAACAATATTTTCATAATCAGAATAAATATTTAAACAAAAATTGTTGTATCACTATGTTAGATAAATGACAACAAGAAGAGAGGAGCTTAAGAGAATTACTGCCCTTATGTAACATAACATCCATTTAATAGTATCTATTATTCATAATTCAAAATAAAGCAGTTTATTTTTATTTATTTTACTTTTAATAAAAAAGTTTTTTCTTTATTTCTTTAGGGGGGTCATTTTTTAAAAATTGAAGTATGTTTGACTATTTAACTTATGTATACTCTAAGAGTTTTGTAGTTGAGTCCCTGGGGTTTTCCAGCTATAGAATCATATCATCTGTGAAGAGTGAAAGTTTGATCTCCTTTGATCCTACATGGATACGCTTGATCACTTTCTCTTGCCTGATTGCAATGGCTACAATGTCATTACAATGTTAAAAAGCAGTGGAGATAGTAGGAAACCTTGCCTGATCCCTGAGCATGAATCAAAAGGCTGATTTTTGAAAAGGTCAATAAAATAGATAAACCTTTGGCTAACCTAACTAGAAATAAAAAAGTAAAATCTCTAATTTCATCAATCAGAAATGACAGAGATGAGATAACCACAGACTCCTCAGAAATTAAAAAAAAATCCTTAATGAATATTATGAAAAACTCTATTCTTAGAAATATGAAAATCTGAAGGAAATTGACCAATACTTGAAAGCATGCCACCTTCCTAGACTTAGCCAGGAAGAAGTGGAAGTTTTGAATAGTCTTATAACAACTTCTGAAGTAGCATCAACTGTACAAAATCTCCTTAAAAAGAAAAGTCTGGGACAAGATGGCTTCACATCAGAATTCTACTAAACCTTTAAAGAGGAACTAGTACCTATATTACTTAACCTTTTCAAAAACATAGAAAAAGAATGAATACTTTCCAACACATTCTATGAAGCAAAAATCAACCTGATCCCCAAACCAGGAAAAGACCCAAGAAGAAAAGAAAATTATAGACCAATATCTCTAATGAATATTCATGCAAAAATATTGAATAATATCCTAGCAGACAGAATCCAGCAATATATCAAATAAATTATACACCACAACAAAGTGGGTTTTATCCCAGAGTCTCAAGGCTAGTTCAATATATGTAAATCTATAAATATAATACATCAGATAAACAAATGAAAAAACAAAGACCATATGATTCTCTCAATTGATGCATAAAAAGCTTTTGATAATATCCAGCATCATTTCATGATCAGAACACTTAAGAAAATAGGTATAGAAGGGACATTTCTTAAACTGATAGAGGCCATCAACAGCAAACCCACAGCCAATATTATACTGAATGGAGTAAAAAGGATTAATTTTATATATGTTGTTTAGGGAGATAAATTCTATGAGAAATGTATGTAATGAAAGTTATGTATTTGAAAAAAGAATTTTGAGAAAAGACCCTGTTGTTTTTGATGCACTTATAAGCCTTTTCATATTTTTATTTGAAATAATGTGCAATTTACAGCAAATAAAATTTTTTTCTCAGGAAATAATAGTGTATTTATGCATGAATTCTGTATTTGGAGTCATTTCTGCAAATACTAGGGACTCAGTTTTATGGGCTATTTCAGGAAATGACTTTTAAACCAACTTCAAATCTTGAGACTAATAAAATTATAATAGGCTCAGTGCCCTTAACTCAGTGGGAGGGTGCCTGGCACATACACGGGGCTGGTGGGTTGGAACCCAACTGGGGCCTGCCAAACAACAATGATAACTACAAAAAAAAAAAAAAAAATTAGCTGGGTGTTGTAGCAGCTACTTGGGAGGCTGAGAGGCTGAGACAAGTGAACTGCTTAAGCCCAAGAATTTGAGGTTGCAATGAGCAGTGATGCCATGGCAGTCTGCCATGGGCAACATATGAGACTCTGTCTAAAAATAAAAAAAAATAAAAATAAAAAATAAATAAATAAGTTAGAATAAATTCTCTAATTTTATTTTTCTATTAGCACTATCCCATAAACTCTGTTAAACTTTTCCTCATGTCCCTTAGTTAGGACTTGAATTTTATGTTCTCCACAAATACGTAAATGTGGCCAGGATAATTTCAGAACTTCTAAATTACATTTAAATGACAGTTAAACTTCAAATTGTGTGTATCTATCTGCATAACTTAAATGATAGAAGGCCAAGAATGAGAAAGTTTTTAAATCTGCTAAAGAAAGAAGAAAACTTGTGTAAATCACAGTTTTTATTTCAATTTGCATGTTAGAATCATCTGAAGTGCTTACCACTTTAAGGTGCATTCATATTCAAGAAGATGGCATATGTCCTATTCATTATCTTGCTTATCTTAACAAGCATTACTGATAAAAGGTATCCCCTCTTTCCTTCAGTTATTCTTTCACTGAGGTGAATCCAAACTCTAACATAGGATTCTAAATACTTTACTTTTAGCAAAATCTATCATCTTGTGATAGCTTTCATTTTTTACGATATTTGACCCTAGGCATCACTTCCTCATTCTTAAAATGTTGTAATTTGGTGACTTCTATGATGGCTTTGTAATTTTTTTCTTTGATCTTTTACATTGGTCCTTTTTATTTATTTATTATTTTTTTATTAAATCATAGCTGTGTACATTAATGCAATTATGGGGCACAATGTGCTCATTTTATAAATGCAATTTGAAATATTTTCATCAAACTGGTTAACATAGCCTTCACCACATTTTCTTAGTTATTGTGTTAAGACATTTATATTCTACACTTAGTAGGTTTAACATGTACCCTAGTAAAATGCACCATAGGTGTGGTCCCACCAATTATCTTCCCACTACCGATCCTCCCCCTTCACCCCCTCAACCTCCTCTTTCCCCTTCATCTAGGACTGTAGTTGGGTTATAGCATTCATATGTAAGTTTGGGTGCTTATGAATTTGTTTCATAGTAGGGCTGAATACATTGGATAATTTTTCTTCCATTCTTGAGATACTTTGCTAAGAAGAATATGGTCCCTTTTATTTATTTCCTTTTATTTTCAATAAATCATTTTGCCACAATTGTCTAATATTTCCTTTCAGAATATTTCTCTATGCCATCATGTTTTTTTTTGTGTGTGTGTGTATAAATTTTTGTATCCCTTTACTCCTGACTTTTCAATGTACATCACAAGTTTATAGCCTTGCTTCAAAGCATAGTCTACAGAATATCTCTGTAGAATATCTCTACAAAGATGCCATCTCAAGCTCAATTTAAAAGCACATATAGACTACAAACTGTGAAGACATTACAAGTATAAACTCATTTTATTCTCATAAAAGTCACATAAAAGAGAAAACATCCCTGTTATACACAAGATAAATTAAAGCATAGAATGATTAAATAGCTTTTCCAAAATCACAGATTTAGTAAATGGCATGGAGAAGACTTGTCTCCAGAGTACATAACCTCAACTATGATAATTAAATTTTGAACATATTTGAGCAAAGGAGATGCTTCATCTAATTGTTTTACCCATTAAAGATACAAAATGTTTTCCTTTCAGACTTGAAACTGTATAATTTGTCTGATAGTTTATATCCCTATGAACATTTAGTAACTATAGAGTCTTGATTGTCCCTAAAAAATGGTCTTCACATCTCCTGTTATTCTTAGTTCATCATCCATGTTGTTCTAAACCATCACAACTTACAAACAGATTCCTGAAAGATCTTTCTAACAGACATCACTTCATTTCCTCATTTCCTTTTCCCTTTCATCTTTTCTTTTCTTACTTCCTCCTTCCTTTCCTGCTATTTCCTTCTCGTTTGCTTACTATTGCCTATGAGATGTATTTTGATTTCCTCTTCTAAGATTCAAAATATGAAAGCTTAGCTTTAGCTTTCAGATAGCTACATTTGTTTGTGGTGTTCCTATTTATCACTAAGTCTTCGCTTTTCTTTTACCTCCTGTAGACCTGCTTGCCCCCACACTCATCCTTGATGTTGCTCACTCTGCTCTGCATCACAAAGCCTGACCCCTGTGGCATGTGTCTCCTGGGTGCAGCTGGATTCAGCCAGCAGGAGGCACTAACCAAGGAAAGCAGGGTGGCAAATTCTACTTCCCCTTTTCTCTGTCCTGGGCAGTGCTGCTGCGTTTCCTTTGTGTCCCAAGCTCCTCTCCGCAAAAGGAGGAGAGATGAATAATTTTATCATCTCATCTCTGAAGTAACTACAACTCAGATGCGGGTTTCCTTTTAGAAACTGAGGCAGATCTCTTGTTAAGTTGTGTGTATTTCTGTATGTTTTTTAAAGTATGAGAAGAGTCCAATGATTCCAGGGTCCTTCCCATTAACATGTTTGATTGCATAGGTATCCTTCACCTGTTCCCACCTCTGCTATTGGTTAGAGCCCCTGAGCTCCAATAGCACCACTAGCTCCATTTATCATTCCAGTTGAGGGTGATCAGAAGTTCATGGTATTGCTAATCTCTGAATTGTCCGATAATTTCTTGTGTGGTTTCTCATCTTTTGTCTCCTTTTTTGGTCCAATATGCTATGTTAAATATTCTCTATTTAAATACTTAAGGAAATTTTGGTTTTCTATCCTTAAAAATGAGAGTTCATAAAAACCTATCAAATATTAACCTCCTTCATTTATGTTTTTTGATCTGGTGCTCACATAAGTACTTAATTTTTCTGAAACTCCAAAAGCATTAATAATCAAATCAACTTAATTTAGTGTAACTTAGTTCTTATGACCATATCACTATAATATTACTCTGTGTTGTTGGTTATGTGTTTAAAAGCTTCCAGGAAGCTTTTAATGAAAGGCAGAAATGGATTTCCATGTTGAAAATACTACAGACAATACATTTAAATGTAGAAACTCTGATTAATAACAATTAGTTGTCATTCTTTTTTTTTTTTTTTGTAGAGACAGAGTCTCACTTTATAGCCCTGGGGTAGAGTGCTGTGGCGTCACAGGCTCACAGCAACCTCCAACTCCTGGGCTTAGGCGATTCTCTTGCCTCAGCCTCCCGAGCAGCTGGGACTATAGGCGCCCGCCACAACGCCCGGCTATTTTTTTGTTGCAGTTTGGCCGGGGCTGGGTTTGAACCCGCCACCCTCAGCACCCTGCTCACTGAGCCACAGGCGCCGCCCTAGTTGTCATTCTTTTCTGGTCTGTTGCCATGAGAACTTGCAGCAACCCTAAATGAGACTGGTCTTTATGGTCTTTACAAACAAACAAACAAAAAACCTAATGAACGGTTGCAAGCAAGAATGGAGGAACATATGAAAAATGATTAGTAACTATTGAATTCCACCGAAGAAGATTAGCTTCTATTTTTTTCTCATTCATTCCCACATTTTTATTTTTACCTCACATTGCTTATATTTTAACAAAGTAAGTAAAAATAATAAACATTAAATAAATAGTATAGAAGGAAGTAAGAAGCATTATAAAGAAAAAGAAAACCAGAAGGGCAATATGTTAAGAGATGAAAGTTATAATGGTGTGGAAAGTATGAAAGAATTCAGGCTTGGATGCATATATGTTCAAGGGTGCCTCAGGGCCACGGTGACGGTGAGGGGGGGAAAGGATATCTATGCAATCAAACATGTTAATGGGAAGGACCCTGGAATCAATTGGACTCTTCTCATACTTTTAAAAACATAGCGAAATACATGCAACTTAACAAGAGATCTGCCTCAGTTTCTAAAAGGCATCTGAGTTGTAGTTACCTCAAAGGTGAGATGATAGGATTATTTATCTGTCCAGGGTAGCAACTATAAATACGATCTATACATGGAGTGCTTACCTGGTGCCGGGCACTATTTTAACTCTACTGACTTGATAAATTAAGTGCTAACTATACTATAATTATAGGAGGTATATAAAGTTGGTACTCTTATTGCTTCTATTAGCTGAGAAAACAGTCACAGAGGGGATCAGCACTTTGATTAAATTCAAATAGCTAGGAAATAAAGTATCTGAGATTCAGACTCAGGTAACTTCACCCTAGAGCTTGCACTTGAAAGCCTCCTTCAGGATGAAATAGCTAGAAATCCCAATCCACACTTACTAACCTGGCCTCTCCATTTCAGAATCTAAAAACAACTGTAAGTCCACTAGAAGGCAAGCTGCTTAGGCAGTGTGTTCAGCTGATTCACAGTCTCTACTTAGCCCAGTGTGGTAAGCTGTCTTTCTAGGGAGGCATTCGAAAAGCATTTTATGTGTCTGGTATAGGCCAACTGGATTTAATCTTTGATTTGTCTCTTTACAGCTATGTGACCTTGGGCTACTTCATTCATGCTCTTGTCACTATTAATTAGTATATAAATTACACCAGTAGTACCTGGAAATTAAATAAAATAGCTAAGTACTATCAATAATTATCCACAAATGTTAGCTTTTATTAATAGAAATCCAAAGGATTTAGCTAACTCTCAAAATAACATAAAAATAAGAGACGGACTGGTCATTATTATGAACTGTCTGCAGAAAGTTCTGTTCTGTTAAGGTGTTTATCTTAAATAACATAACTTAGCAGAGACCAACATGCCCCTTGTATAGAGAGCTGCACTTATTTATTTCTCAGTGAGAGGCTGCCCTGGGTGTGTTATAAAGGGAGAGAGATAAACATTAATATTTACACTGCAAATTACTAGCAACCTTTGTTAATAATACTGTAACTAAGGGTGGGTGAAAGAAGTCCTACCTACATTTATCTGTCCTCATCTTTACACTAGAGGTGCATTGCAGTAAGGATCTGGGTACCCACTTGGTACTCTTATTCTAAACCCTGGGGAGATTGAAAGGTAGATCCTCTATATTTGTATATTTAATCATGGATCTTAATTAGGATTATGCAAAATAACAGATATGAAAATAAAATAAATTATGAATAACAATGCAAATGCAATATTAATGTTATTTGACTAGTAAACTAACATTGTTAATTAAATAGTTAAATATTTTGAGCAAATACTTACTTTGTAAATCCCTGATATCTTGTTCATACAGCAAAACAGTCAGTAAGAGTTTTCATTTTTGCATATTGCTTCATTCACCACCCTTTCTTTAGTTTCTGGATAAATTAAGCATCGTATGTTTATTATTAGAGGTGTTATAAATCAAACATCACATTTCAACCATGAATAATGTCCCCACTAAATATATTAAGCCATGATATTTTTCAATATCTAGCATTAGATAATAAAAACTACAACTTTGTCAAAATCAGGGCATTCTTGATTGAAATCTTCTGGGACTTCAAATGAAGATATAACTATAAGATATAGCCATCCATCAATTAAAAACATTTCTTATTATGCATCTGTTGTGATCTTTTCCATATTCTAGGCAATGGAGGCATAGCAATTTTTAAAAAAAGTTTCTTAACTATGTCTCTCTGATGATTATATTTTAATGTATGTGGGAGAGGTAGAAAGATGGTAAATATGAAACAAAAATTAGTGAGACAATTTCAGAGACTTTATAATATTATGAATGCAATCAAGGAAGTAATGTATAAAGAATGAGTTTGTAATAATATTATGAAATAAGTAGTGTATAAAGTGTGTATAAAGTATGTAATAAGTAGTGTATAAAGAATGAGTGAGGATGAGAACCGCAGATTATATTAGCTAAAGGGGATTGAAAAGACCTCTCTGAGGAGATGGTATTTGAGCTGAGATCTACTGAGGATCACAAGCCTCTTATATAAATATCTTCAGGAAAAGCACTCCAAACATAATGTACTGCAGTTCTAAAATAATAATAATAATAATAATAATAATCACATTTAAGTACTAAGGCAAATGTATCTGGAGCTTAGTAAATGAGAAAAAAGTGCAGTAGAGATGATAATAGATGGGTAGTAGGTAGTACAATACCATATAAAACTTGAAAGTCATTTTCAGACTTTTGTATTTTATTCTAATTACTATAGGGTCACCAAGAGAAACTAGACATTCGGGAAAAAGCAAAACTGAGAGGAATTGCTACTGAAATCATAAAGAGAAAAAAATAAGAAGGTTGATTTTAGAAATATTCCACTATGTACATGTGTGTCATTTTGTGTCCAAAAGATAGAGAAATTACAAAATGTAAAGAGTACATTTAATATAGAGAATTATTAACTCTAACAGGGCACGAGAATGATGAGAAATAAAAAAATAAAAATAAGTATACAGAATTATAAAAGTCAGTAAATAATATGTACATTTTATCACTACTATCCCTATGAATAAAATAGAGCACTAAGAAACAATCTCCACCCTCCACCTCCAACATTAGCTGAAGTTCAGATCTGGCTGATGAGGGTACAGGTAGGACTCACTGAATACCCAGAAATTGTTGTGTTTCTCCAAATGTAGAATTTTCTGGAGATCTGCCCTATGGAATGTTCCAGAATGTTCTCAAGGTTGTCGATGAAAATTGTTCACACAGAATTGTATCACTGTTGCCATCTCACAATGATAACACTCCAAGGTTCTGACAGCCACAAGTCCAATGTGGGGGACACCAGAAGAATCTATCGGCCACTGAATGCTGTTGCTCCCTTATACAACAAGAGCCAGAAAATGGAGAAGCCTCCTGAGCAAGCACAGGAGGGCCAGACAGCAATAGCCATTTTGCCAGATACAATTCTTTTTCAGTGCCCAGTAATGAGAAAGCTTAGCTTTATTAAAATTAGGAAATGAGGGCAGCACCTGTATCTCAGTCGGTAGGGTGCCGGCCCCATATGCCGAGGGTGGCGGGTTCAAACCCGCCCCGGCCAAACTGCAACAAAAAAATAGCCGGGCGTTGTGGCGGGCGCCTGTAGTCCCAGCTGCTCGGGAGGCTGAGACAGGAGAATGGCTTAAGCCCAGGAGTTGGAGGTTGCTGTGAGCTGTGTGATGCCACGGCACTCTACCCAGGGCCATAAAGTGAAACTCTGTCTCTACAAAAAAAAAAAAAAACACTAGAAAATGAAAACAATATTTAAAAGCCTTTTTTTTTTTTTTTTTTTTTTTCACAAACTGGGAAAAGAGTAAGTTTGGAGTAATGGAGGCTGGCAAGTCTCAAGAACTGTAAACAGTAAGCCAGAGACCCAGGAGAACTGTATAAGCTCTAGTCCATGTTTGAGTTTGGAGGCAGGTAAAGACTGATGCCAGCTCAAAGACAGTCAGACAAAGATAACAAATTCTTCCTCGATCATTCTTTTTAATCTATTCAGGCTGCAACAGATTGAGTAAGTACCACTCCTATTGAGAGAGTAATCTGATTTACTCAATCTATTGATTCAAATGTTAATCTCACAAACATCCTCAGAATAACATTTAAACAAATATCTGGGTACCCCTTGGCCCAGTAGAGTGTGAAACACAAAATTGGCTAAAAAAATTAAAATCCTATACTGTGGACTTCCACTTACACCCAAGATGGAGTAAAGGACACTCTATTCTTTCTCTTCTCTGAAACAACAACAAAACCAGGGGAAAAAAATATAAATGTATAAACAATGGATTCTAAGAGACTGGACATTGCACCTTGGAAAAAAAATAAAAACCTGAAGAAAACAAAACATGAGGTAAATTCTAATATTACTCTCTGTCCGATTACCTTCAGAGTGTGTCAAGACTTCCATAAAAAAGGAAGAAATGCAAGTTGAGCTAAGTAGGATCTCTCTGACTGGAATAAATGAATTTGAATGATTAGGGAGACCAGGTGAGTAGTGTTTAGAGTATCTTGTAAGAGAGATAGATGCACAAAAAGAAACTGCAGAAATTTGAGAAGAATCTCCTCCAGCATTTGGCAGAGTACTAATCAAAGTATGTGTGTGAGAAAATAGTTCAGAACGAAAAGTGTTTACTACCTCAAATGACTAGACGTAACAGTAGCTGATGTTCACACATAACTCAGAATAGAGGCTGTTTTGCTGAGCCAGATTGGAACTCCTCATAATTCATGGGTCATTTGGAAGCAAAATTAAGCCAGGTTCTGATTCAGTCGTGGAGGATAATTTTCCCCAAATTAAACACGGCTTTTGCTTCATATTATAATTTTTTTTCTATATATAGTCATAATAGCCTCCCAAGTAGCTGGGACTACATGCACCTGCCACAACACCAGGCTACTTTTTTAGAGACAAGGTCTCACTCTGGCTCAGGCTGGTCTCAAACCTGTGAGCTCAGGCAATCCACCTGCCTTAGCCTCCCAGAGTGCTAGAGTTACAGGCATGAGCCACCGTAATTATTATTATTGTTGTTGGGGATTCCTTGAGGATACAAAGAACCAGGTTACATTGATTGCATTTGTTAGGAAAAGTCCCTTTTGTAATTGTGTCCTGCCCCCAAAAGGTGTGGCATACACTGCGATGCCCCTACCTCCTTTCTTTCTTCCCTCCCCCCACCCCACAGCATGAGGTAGTCCATTAATTGTCCTCATATCAGAACTGAATTTATGCAAATCTTGCTTCTCCATTATTGTGATGCTTTACTAAGAATAATGTGTTCCACTTCCATCGAGGTTACTACAAAAGTTGTAAAATCTTCATCTTTTATAATGGCTGAAATCTATTCTTTTAACCTTTTGGTGCCTCTATTCCTATCAAACTTTCTTTCACATTTATGTATGTATGTATTTATTTGTTTATTTAAATTCATACATAATATTTGTATATATTCATGGAGAAGTGGTCCACTTAGTTCTTCTGCATATGGATAGTACCATTTGTTGGATAGGGTGAACAATTAATTTTTAACAAAACTGTGACAGTAACACAATAGCATCTCAATGAATATTCATATGCAAAAGGTTGAATCTTTATTCCCTGCTAAATAGACAAAAATGTCATGCAAACAAATACAAAAGAAAACATATACAAAAATATTTGTGATTTGGAAATCTAGAGAAACATTCCTTAGATACAACACCAATATAATGATGAATAAAAAACATAGTACACGTTTACTGTTGATATAGTGAAAAGAAAAAGCACAGACAAGGAGGAAATATCGGTGTATCACATATCTGATATTTCCCATGTTTATACCTACACAAGTTTCTTAATAGCAGCTCTATTTATATTCTGGGCTGGATATTTTCTTCACAGAATGCTTAGCAACACCTTTTGTTTCTATATTCTAGGTGTTAATAGTGCCATATTCAAACCCCCCACAATCATGATAATTAGGGAATTATTGCAGGTGGAAAATTAATATAGACAATGTGAAAAATTTTGAAAATAGAGTAAATAATGTGTTTCATCAAAAATGACCAAAATAATTTAAACTGAAGTTTTACCAAAAAATTGCATATTGAAAATAAACCCATAAATAAATATTCAATACAGTATCTGTTAGGGAAACGCAAATGAGGACCACAAAGACATATCACTACCACCCTGTTAGAATGACTAAAATTGGGCGGCGCCTATGGCTCAAGGAGTAGGGTGCCAGTCCCATATGCCAGAGGTGGCGGGTTCAAACCCCGCCCCAGCCAAAAAAAAAAAAAAGAATGACTAAAATTAAATAGACTATGCATTGGTGAAAATGAAGATCAAGTGAAAATTTCATACAGTGCTGGCAGGAAAGCAGAATGGCACCGTCACTTTGGAAAACAATTGTAACCCAAACGTACATCTACCATAAAATTTAGTCATTCCACTCCTCAATAATTTACCAAGAGGAATAAAAGCATATCTTGACACAAAATATCAATGTTGATAGCATCTTTATTTTTAATAGAAAATTGAAATAAAAAACAAAGAAACAAGCCTAATATTTTTCAATAGGTAGATGTATCACAGAATCACTGTACATCCATAAATAAAACACTGTTTTGTAAATAAAAAAGAATTGGTTGGGTGCGGTGGCTCATGCCAGTAATCCTAACACTCTGGCAGTCTGAGGCTGGTGGATCACTTGAGATCAGGAGTTTGTGAACAGCCTGGGCAGGAGTGGAACCCTGTCTCTACTAAAAATTGAAAAACTACCTGGATGTCATGCCAGGTGCCTGTATTCCTAGCTACTTGGGAGGCTAAGGCAAGAGGATTGCTCGAGCCCAACAGCTGAAGATTGCTGTGAGCTATGATGTCAGGGCACTCTACCCAGGGCAGTAGAGTGAGACTCTGTTTCAAAAAGGAAGGAAGGAAGGAAGGAAGGAAGGAAGGAAGGAAGGAAGGAAGGAAGGAAGGAAGGAAGGAAGGAAGGAAGGAAGGAAGGAAGGAAGGAAGGAAGGAAGGAAGGAAGGAAGGAAGGAAGGAAGGAAGGAAGGAAGGAAGGAAGGAAGGAAGGAAGGAAGGAAGGAAGGAAGGAAGGAAGGAAGGAAGGAAGGAAGGAAGGAAGGAAGGAAGGAAGGAAGGAAGGAAGGAAGGAAGGAAGGAAGGAAGGAAGGAAGGAAGGAAGGAAGAGAAATAAATTGACTTGTAACAACAGGAATTGTACTTGTAACAATCAATAGGAATCTCAAAAAAGCACACAAAATGAACAAGCCAAACAAGTAATAATAAATACTGGATGATTCTATTTATATAAAAATCTGGATAAAATAATTAAAAAAAAATCAAACAAATATGTAGCACCAGAAGATAAGTCAGTGGCTTCGCACATTGGGAGGGGATATTATGAAGAATAAAGTGTTTTTTTTTTTTTTTTTTTTTGCAGTTTTTGGCCGGGGCTGGGTTTGAACCTGCCACCTCTGGCATATGGGACTGGTGCCCTACTCCTTTGAGCCACAGGCACCACCCTGAAGAAAGAGTATTTTGAGAGATACGAGAGGCATTTTAGAAGAACACAAACTTTGGGCGCTATGAATAAAACTATTTGGATCTACTGATTATTTCATATGTATATACATATATAAAACTGTGAAGCTAGTGAATGATGCCCCATGAATATATCAATGTACACAGCTATGATTTTAAAAAAAATTATACAGTATATTGTTTGTCAGTTTTGCCTTTGTAAAACTGTTTTAAAGATCCTGGAGTATAGTAATACAAGATCAGCAATTCCACTGTAAGATGTGGCTTACAAGACCATAGACTGGTTATACAGCGAGACAGAAGAAGCTCTTGGATTAGATGTGGGGAAATAATCAAAGTGAGGTGAAAAGAAAATTTGCCTCAATTCCAACATGTTGAGAGCCAAATGGGATAATGATAATTCTCTTTTGATGGGAGCAATATTTTGGGGAAATATGAAATTAATAAATTTCGTGTTTTGTTATTCCAGCTTACCAGTATTTCTATAGCTTTCAAATAAAGAGCATGTATAAGGGAATGAATTTAGGAGGTTTTTGCAAAAGGTAACAGGAATACTTCTTTGTATATTGATAAGGATTGTGAAGCATATTGCCCTCTTGTAAAAAGAAAAGTATAAAGGAGATTTAATCACCTTATATAAGAAAAGGAATTTGGAAGTTTGCCTTGTTCTTTCCACCAAGAATTACAATAGGGATCAATAAAATGCAGATCAGTTTTCAGGGGATGGAGGAGGTCCTGTGCACTTGCCCTTATTTCGGGTCAAGTGAAAAGAACATAGCAAAAATATCAAAGTAGGAAAGTCAGAACCAAAGGATAATATTTGCTCTGATTTAACTTGGCCTTTGGCATAAATTAGAGATGTCGCAGCCCATAGAAAACTCTGACCACAAATAATGTCCACAATGGCATTGGAGTTAAAGTACTCCTTGGGTAGAAAAGAATCAGTAAAGGAATAAGCAGCAATCAGAATTTCTTGTGTAACTGTTGAGAAAAGCAGACACATTGGTAGGGCATGAAAGATCATGGTGAATGCTCCAAAAAGTCTGTGCAACAGGAAATGCAGTGACTTCACAGTAGATGTCAACACTTGTGAGCATCTTCAGATGGAAACAGTCGGCCCTCAGGAACTGATAACAGTTTCAGGCCAGATTCTTTGTAAGAATTGGAATACAGAGGTCACAATGAGGTCCTGAGTCCTCTTTCTCTCACAGAGTCATGAGTCTTTATACTTCTAGACACAGAAACTATCTTGGAGAGGATGAATGTAAAGGTGAAGAGTACCCAAATTAAACCAAATAATCATCCAAAGAGACTACCTGAAATTCAAAACATTATAATGTATGAATTGTTACATTAAAGAAAATAATAATGTTAAAATAATTAGCAAAGAGATTTTTCACAATTATTATATTACTTAAAACAAGAATAATATAAACAAGAGTAACATAAAAATAAAAAAGCAATATAAAACAAACTTACTATATTCTTTTTGTGAAAATGAGCATAGTATTTGCAAATTTTCATCCTAACACATCATTTTAATAAATAACTCGATATCAAATAATAGAATAGGAGACTTCAGCTATGATGAGTGTAGTGGTGAAGACAGAATTAAACTAAACATTCAGAGTATATGCCAGTAAATCCAGATGAAGACTAGGATTACTTAATATTAAATATCTACTGAATCTTTTTCAATGCAATAAAAATAACAAAAATTTACCAGCTAAAAAATTACATTTATTTCTTTCAAAAGGTAGTTCTCCTTAATAATATTTTTCAGACTACTCTTTAGCATGAAAATTAATACATTGTTCTTCCTCAATGGAGAAGGTTTTTCATAATATTCCCTAAACAGTCTTGGAATATTCAAGGTGATTTTCTTTAGATGGCAAATCAAATATCTGAATCCGGTTTCTTAAAATCAGCTTAGATTTCAGCAGGCTTGAGAAAAGAATAGAAGTACTTGAGTAGTTTCCAAGCACTCGGCTTAGATTTGCTTGTTCATTGATTCAATCTCATGGCAATTTCATAAACAGCTTTTATTTTAATCCACTCTGCTATTAAATTGAACTATCAGGTTTTTGAGTGTCATAGTATGAGTTTACAATAAAATTCTTTAGAGAAAATATTTTTAAAGGATCTGTAGTTTAAATAGTTTCTCAATCAATATTCAATTTCTCACTTCTGACAATATATTGACTATGGCTTGCTGTTTTTCACTGAGAGGTATTGCTATCTTTTCACATTTATAATAATCTTATTTACGCTGAGTGCATTCACTTAGCTGGATTACTATTAGAAAGGTTGGAGAGGAGCTTCTGGAACTAAAACTCAGAGCAGTTATTGCAGGTGTTCATCAAATGAGAGAAGGTAACAGAAAGCTTATCAGAAAGCTCTGTCCTGTTAGGTATTTTCAACATATTTGAAAAACATCTTTGTTTTATTTTCTCATCTTATTTCTACTCTATTCAAATATTATAAAAAAAAATAAATTTTTTACATTCCAACCCCAAACCCAGCAGAAGAAAAGAAATAACCAAAATTAGGGCTGAATTAAATGAAATTGAAAACAAAAGAATCATTTAGAAGATCAATGAAACAAAAAGTTGGTTTTTTAGAAGATTAACAAGATTGATAAACTTTGGCCAACCTAACCAGAAATAGAAAAATAAAATCTCTAATATCGTCTATCAGAAATGATAAAGGAGAAATAACAACAGACCCTTCAGAAATTCCAAAAATCCTCAGTGATTACTATAAAAATCTGTATTCCGAGAAATAAGAAAATCTGAGGGAAATGGACCAATATCTGGAAGCACACCATCTTCCTAGACTCAACCAGAAAGAATTAGAAATCTTAAATAGACCTATATCAATCACTGAAATAGCATCAACAATATGGTATCTCCCAAAAAAGAAAAGTCTGGAACCAGATGGCTTCACATCCGCATTCTATGAAACCTTTCACAAGGAACTAGTACCTATATTATACAACCTTTTCCAAAGCATAGAAAAAGAAGGAATACTTCCCAACACATTCTATGAAGCAAATATCACCTTGATCCCCAAACCAGGAAAGGATCCAACAAAGAAAGAAAATTACAAATAAATACCACTAATGAATATCGATGCAAAAGTACTCAATAAGATCTTAGCAAACAGAATTCAACAACACATCAAAAAAATTATCCACCATGATCCATATTCCACCATGATGTGGAATAAAATTGGTTTTATTCCACAAAGGTTGGTTCAACATACACAAATCTATAAATATAATACATTGCATCAATAAAATAAATAGCCATGACCATGTGATTCTCTCAATTGATGCAGAAAAAGCCTTTGATAATATCTAGCATACTTTCATGATCAGAACACTTAAGAAAATGGGCATAGAAAGGACATTTCTTAAACTGATAGAGCCATCTACAGCAAACCTACAGCCAATATCATATTGAATAGTGTAAAATTGAAAATGTTTCTACTCAAATCAGGAACCAGGCAAGAATGCCCACTGTCTCCACTGCTATTCAACATAGTAATGGGAGAAGGCAATCAAGAGTATCCAAATAGGGTCAGAGGAGATCAAACTCTCACTCTTCACTGATGATACAATCCTATACGTGGAAAATCCCAGAGACTCAACTATACAGCAGCATCTCAGGATACAAAATCAATACTTATAAGTCAGCTTTTATATATGTCAATAATAGTGAAGTTGAAAAAACAATCAAGGACTCTATTCCTTTTACAATAGTGCCAAAGAAGATTAAATATCTGGGAATTTACCTAGCAAAGGATGTGAAATATCTCTATAAAGAGAACTATGAAATTTTGAGAAAATAAATAGTTGAAGATGTTCAGAAATGGAAAAACATACCATGCTGAGGCTGAGAAGAATTAACATTGTTAAAATGTCCATAGTACCCAAAGCAATCTACAGATGTAATGCAATCCCTATTAAAGCACCATTGTGATACATTAAAGAACTTGAAAAAATAGTACTTAGTTTTATATGGAATCATAAAAACCTCAAATAGCATTACTCAGATATAAGAACAAATCCACAGGTATGTTACCAGACTTCAAGCTATGCTATAAATCTATAGTGATCAAAACAACGTGGTACTGGCACAAAACAGAAAGGTAGATTTAGGAAACAGAGAACCAAGAGATTTACCCAGCTGCTTATCATTTGATCTTCAAAGAGCCTATCAAAAATATTCAGTGGGGGAAAGACTCCCTATTTAACAAATGGTGCTGAGCGAACTGGCTGGCGACCTGAGGAAGACTGAAACTGGACCCCCATCATTCACCATTAACAAATATTGATTCTCACTGGATAAAAGAATTAAACTTAACACATGAAACTATAAAAATACTAGAAGAGAGTGTGGGGAAAACACATGAAGAAATTAGCCTGGGAGAATATTTTATGAGGAGGACTCCCCAGGCAATTGAAGCAACACCAAAAATACATTACTAGGATTTGATCAAACTAAAAAGCTTTTGCACAGCCAAGAGCACAGTAAGTAAAGCAAACGAACAACCTTCAGAATGGGAGAAGATTTTTGCAGGTTATGCTTTTGACAAAGGTCTGACATCTAGAATCTACACAGAACTCAAACTAATCAATAAGAAAAGAACAAATAACCCCATTTCTCTGTGGGCAAGAGACTTGAACAGAAACTTTTCTGATGAAGACAGATGCATGGCCTACAAACACATGAAAAAATGCTCATCGTCCTTAATCATCAGAGAAATGCAAATCAAAACCACTTTGAGATCTCATCTAACTCACATAAGATTAGCCCACATCACAGAATCCCAAAACTACAGATGCTGGCGTGGATGCGGAGAGAAGGGAACACTGCTACATTGCTGGTGGAAATGCAAGCAAACACGACCTTTTTAGAAAGAAGTCTGGAGAACACTCAAGGAACTAAAAGTAGACTTACTATTTGATCCTGCAATTCCTCTAGTAAGTATACACCCAGATGATCAAAAATTATTTTACAACAAAGATTTGCACCAGAATGTTTATTGCAGCCCAATTCATAATAGTCAATACATGGAAACATCCCAAGTGCCCATTGACCTATGAATGGATTAACAAATTTTATGTGTACACAAGGGAATACCAGGCATCCATAAAAAAGATGGAGAGTTCACATCTTTTATGTTTACCTGGATGGAGCTGGAACATATTCTTTTTAGTAAAGTATCTCAAGAATGGAAAACAAAAGTATCCAATGATACTATGAAATCAATATCTATGAAAACAAAAGTATCCAATTGATACTATGAAATCAATATCTAATCAACTACACTGTCATATGAATGGCAAAACATAACTATAGTCCAGAAAATAGAAGGGAAGAGGGGAAACAGAGGAGGGGTGGGGGATATGGGAAGAGGGAGGGTATTTGGGAGGATCTCACCTAAAGTGCATGATGCAAGGGTACATTTCAAAACTATTAAGAAATGGGTATAATTGTGATGGATGTGTTACTTAGTTCAATGTAAGCATTTCACATTGTATATCGAAGCAGTACCCTGAACCCCATAAATGCATCAATGTACAAAGTCATGATTTAATAAAAAAATAATAAAAGTGTAATAAAATCAATTTGTTTTGAAATGATTTTTTACTGTGATTTTTACTTTATTGTAAAACTGAAAATAAAATTTTCTTAAGATACTATGTACAAGCAATTGGTATTTTTTATTTTGTACAAAATACAGCATTATTAAAAAACTATGTTTAATAAAGATGAATGTTTATCAATGATCTAATTCAAAATTGAATTGAAAGCTAATGTATGGGCATTTGTTATATTAAAAATAATGTTCAAGTTTCAGTGACAATCTGCTTACCTGATTTTCCTATATACTGTTTGTCAATTAAACATAGTTTCTATTTTATTTTCCAAAAAAAAAAAAATATATACATTTTCTGGACTGATGGTATTTGGTATTGAAGTGTATAATCAGAAACTATCACATCACCAAAACCACCAACTTGAAAATACACATGACTTAGTTAAGAAAATAAAAATGTTACTAAGGTCTTAAATATACTATCTTTGACAAAATCAAATCTTTTCTTCAGTTAACATACAGTCAGTTTACAGAAGAATTAATTCATGCAAACCAGTATTCTAAGTAAGCAGATATATCTCTGAAATCCATATTTCATTAAATATATAGCCAATGTTGGAATTGTTGGATCTTATGGTTTAACTCTGCAATCAATTCCTGTTTATGCACAAGATCACTGTCCCATGGACTGATTCCAGCTAGTAACTGATCATGTCAGGGTAACTTGCACTGGCCCATTCCTGAGGAACACAAAATTTCTTTGATAGTCTGCTTTGTCTTGAAGAGTCCCATCTTAAGGAATTGTTCTAAGATGTAGCCCAACTAGAGCAAGCTAAGCTACTCCTACCTAACTGTCCTTCTTTTCTTCTCTCCTTCATTTGGGATCAGACCTGCACCGTAGTCTGACTTCTCCCCCAGCCTCTTCCAACACCCTTGTCGTTTCCCCCAGTAGGACTAATGAACTCTTGCATATTTAAATCTGTCTTGTTACTGGCTTCTCCCTCTCAGAGTATACCACCACAAGATTATTTTATTCTCTTAAAGTTTGGCCACATGTTTACATTTTCTCTTGCACTCAAATCTTTCCTCAGTCTCTGAGCTGTCATCTCATGTCATTCTTTATTTTCTGTAATACATCTTGCTATTCGTGTATGTTTGTCTGAAAATATATTTTTGTATTGCAATGTTCTTTTGGAATAGATATTACATACATTTCATGGTCATGGCTTGTCATTTAGTATCTTCTTCTTTCAAGCAGTTGTACAACTACTAGATTCTGATGTGTTGTACTGTTCTTTCTCAGATGCATGGACACAATTTAAATGACATTCTTATTTCTATCATGGCTAGACAGATCAAAACACAGGTACTTGAATTTTGTGTAAGTCCAGTGTTGTTTCATTCAAGAATTAATTCTTTCCTAACTTAAGTCATTTACATTAACAACTTCTAGCCTACTACAAAACTTCCAGGATGTTTCATGTGTACAATTTCAGATTTTTGCAAGGAAATTCTGGTCCCAAACAGCAACGTTAATGGAGAAGGCACTGGAGACATTCTATTTCTTACTGGAAACCAGGTGTCACATCTTTCCTCATGTTAGATGAACAACTAAAGATTTGGAAAATCCAGAAAAAAAATGTTCTATTTACAAAACATTGTGAACATTAAATTTTTATTTATTTTATAAAGACTTAGAGTTCAGATTTTATGTAGTAAAATTCCTCCACATATTTCCTCTAGGATTCCTAAAATAATTGCCTTTCCTTTGGAACAATCTTGACTTTTTTGGCAATATTGATAATATTGTTACAGAAAACAGTCTTCAATCTCAAAATGTATGAAGGTTTCCTTCATATTTTGAGAAAAATTTTGTGGTATAGAGAAATAAGGGTTGATTTTACTTCTTTCAGGATGAAAGTACTTACTTCTATAATTGCTATATGTTATCTATTGAGTAGTCAGCATTCATTTTTCTTGATGCGTCTTTAAAGTATATGAATCTTTTTGTTTACCATCAAAATGTTCTTGTATTGTTTATTTATTTATTTATTTATTTATTTATTTATTTAGTTAGTTAGTTAGTTTTGTATATGAGACAGAGTCTGCATTGCTCTGATTTCCAGCAGGTAGAGTACAATGGTCTCATTATAGCTCACTGCTACCTTAAACTCTCATGGTCAAGTGATCCTCTTGCATCAACTTCCTGAGAATTTTGAACTGTTGCCCAGGTAATATTTTCTATTTTTTAGGAGAGTCGAGTGCTCTCTTGTTCAGTCTGGTCTTGAATTCAAGCGTTTGGGACTCCTGCCTTGGCGTGCTGCGATAATAGGCATCAACCATCATGCTCGGCCTTCTATTTACTTTTCAATGTATACTATGATGTATCTGTTTGGTTGCATCCTCCCGAAGCATAACTTCAGAGAATGATTTTTGTACAAGTCATTTCTTGTGATAATGTTCTCAAGAGAAGGGGAGAAACTGAAGCAGGACAGGGGATTAGTCCGTAGGGAAAAGCCTGTCACTGCATTCTACCTTTTCTGGGAAGCTCTGCGGCTTGATTTGCATCATTGAATTGGATTCGCCATTGGCAAGATTTTGAAACCCAGCCATTTCTATTCCCACAGCGTAGACTAGGCAGTCGTCCCATGAGGGGACGACTGTGAAAGAGGGGGTAATCATTTGACCAAATTGGCTCCCTTCCTTCTGACAGCGATTATTTGGAGAAAGGGCAATTTTAAGCAAATGGCAAGCACGACTCGCAGTAGGGTAGGTGTCTGGTTATGAGTTTGGTAATAGGGATAAGATTAAGGTATATTTAATGACAAGTACTTTGTGCTTAATCTCTATATTCTTTGTTTTTGTCCGGATTGGAACTTGTAGTGCTTTTTGAGTGTGTGTCTTGGAGTCTATTAGGAGGTTTGAAATGTTCTTAGACATTATTATTATTTACATTTGTTTAGTTCTATTCTATATTTGTGTTCTAGTCCTAGGACCTCAGTGACTTGTTTATTAGAACTTTTCATTATTTCAAACATATCTCCTGTGTTATTTTCTCTACTTTTGACTTTTTTGCCCTCAGTAAATATTTTCTTCTCACTTCGTTTTATATTTAAAAATTATTTTTGCATGTATTGCTAATCTTCCTTTTGCCAAGAGATTTAATATTTTTTATGTTACTGTGTTTGTATGCACTCAAATTTTTTTATTCCATTTATAGGTTTCACTTTCTATTCATTTCTCTAAAAATTGTTTTTAATTCCTTGAATGTATTAATAATTCAAGGATAATTCCATTAACTGGAAGTTCAGTTTGTACATTTATAATTTTTGCTTTTTTATTTTGTTTTTCACTTAAATCGTGTTTTCTCTGCATGATTGTTTTTGAATGAATATAAGACATATATTTCAGATATAATGTCTTATATTCATTCAAAAATGAATATTATATATATGTATATAAAATTTATGGGTTAATTAGGATATCTCACTCCAGAAGAAATTTAGTATTGCTCCCAGTGATCAACCCAATGGTACTTGCAATTAGATATTGCATTTAGTCAATAGAAAAATTTTCACCATCATTCCTAGAGTGTATCATTTTCAAGTACAGAATAAAGTCTAGGAAGGTTCTAGATGCTGATTTCTGTTCTTTCTGCTCTATGAGTCTACTCAGGTACATAGCCTCTTAGATACTGCTGATAAAAACAGAAAAAAAACATCAAGAGATGCACATCACCCAATGTGGACTCACCTCTCTGAACATTTCTTCTCTACCAGATTAATGGCGAACCCCACAAATCCTCCCCACCTTAATGGTTCTCAAAGGCATTTAAAGAGATAATTTTCTTATTGTGTAAACTTTTTATGCAGGTGATAAATGGCAATTTAATTTAAAATTTTTTTCTGAAAAGCAGTACTCAGTATTATCATACTGACACAGCAAGTGCTCTGTGCCTTTGGTGGATGTGTATGGAGCATCACTGTCTTTGAGTGAGCAGGCATTCTGACACCTGGTTGGAAATTATGGATACCCACAGCTTCCACATAGTGACCTGGTGTTAATTTCCATTACCTAGTAATAGCATATGGAAAACAGTTATTGTCTTAGTCCCTTATTAACAATAAGGAAGTCAGAAGCAAAAATTTGCATTTATATATTAATATTATTTGATTTGCACATATGGCTGGCAAATGTAATGTTACTTTTATTATACAAGGAACACGTTTTACGAGGAAACAAATTGCATTTTTCAACATCATCGAAAATTACTTTTTGTTTAATTTTAAACTCTACCAAGATTTTTAAATAACATGTTAATATAAGAAGCAAAACTAATTACCATATTTCATCTATACATGGTAGTATGTTTTAGCTTCACAGCTGGTTAATTGAATCTGAGGTACACTCAATGAGGATTCTATAAGAAAGGACAGAACCAATTCTAGAGAACCCCAGAAGTTGTAAGAATGATGCAGTGAATCATTTAGAGTGCCTGTGTATGAAAAAAATGTTGTAGGCAAATAACATTACCACAGAGGGTCCTGAAATCAAAATAAAATGTCTTCCAAAAATCTTTTATTCAGTAAATTGTTTAATCAAGAGTGTTCATTAAAGGAAAGGTAGTGAAAATGGAAAAAAATTCTAGTTTTATATTTTTTTTTATAATTCTCACATATAACAAAGCCAATAGTTTCTTACTAGTACCTGTGCAGAGATGAAAAGATGCTAGGTTTAAAAATGATAAATCACACTTAAGTAAGCATACTATGTATTCTTAATAAGGTAATTTGACATTAAATCTCTTTGGATTATTCATTAGGATTGTGCTTTGATTATAGACCAATTCTGAATTGAGGCAAGTTGATTTTGAGAAATATTGATAGTCTACTGGAAAATAAAGTTTCTTATATGATATTAAAACTTATACTATTCATATATATGGTTGTGGAATATAGTTAATATAATTTAAACATATTATTATAAAAATTTAAGAGGACAATCACTTTTCACTAATTAGAGGAGAATATTGTAAGACAAATTTTTGGAAATGTGTATCATTTATATATATATCATTTATATAATAAAATCACATATAGAAGGATATATCGATTTGCTCTAGCATAGCAATTTACCTTGAACTTGGTTAATTTTTATTATTCCAATCATTTATCCATTGCTCATATAGGCTAGAATTCAATAAGATTTCTTAAATTTACCAAACATACCTATACATTAACCTATTTGTATTCAGTATTCCTTGTACTCTTACAACACTGCTTAAGTTATTATGAAAGTGAAAAGTGACAAACACAGTATTAAAAAAAATATGTGCAAATCGATGACAATGCTGTTATTATGAGTATTTGCTATCTCTCAGGAAAGACTATGATAGTTTCTATAAATGTTAAAATAAAAAAACAGAAACAAAAAAAATGGTAAGATTGCTTGGCACAACATTATGATGCGGTTGATAATATTTATTTATAAATAACTAAATGGTTAATATGATGAATAACGCATGCTATGTTACACAGACATTAATAAAGAGGAGATTAATGAAATGAAGTTCTTATTGGTTCAATTTCGAATTTACAGAGGAGGAAAATAAAAGGGAAAGAAAGGCATACATGTAAAAGGATTAAAATAATATTTTGGACATTCATTTTCATGGAAAGAAATGAATTCATACCTGTGTGTCAAAATATCAGAGAAATCAATTCCCCTAAAACAAGCTTTAATTGTAACCACAAAATGATACATATCAATTAAAAATAAACAAAGCATGCAAATGTCCTAGGCAGTATAGGAAAATACCTAGATATTCCAAAATTATCAAAACTTAATTAATATCTGTTATCATGAATAAAGTAATGAGAGTTCATATTAAATTGATTAACCTCACATTGAAGCCAATGTGCTGTTTATTAGTATTCTCCTTTATCAACAAAGACTAAGATGCTAAAACAGAGTTGACTTGTATACTCTTTGTTTTTTAAAATTCTTGTTTCACCCAAAATGTATTTACATGTATGTACACATGCACTCACTTACACACATAATCACAATATATTTTTAACCTCACATTTGAAGGTCCATAAACGCTAATTATTTTATTTACTACACAAATGGAGTTACTTAAAGTTAGAAATAATATGTTTATTGCAATAAAAATATATACACATATATGTTTATACAAATATATGCATTTATATCTGTATATATAGATATACATATAAATGATACATTATATATTTCATATTGTGCTAGAGGGATATTTTAAAAACAAATATAACTATATTAATACCTTTTGTAAACACTACAATTTTTACTTATCTAATAATAAAGTGCAAATTCTTAATGCAGTCCACAAGATTGTGAATTGTTTCCTGTGTTTCATCTTGTATCAGTGTCTACTTCACTCACTCTACAGATGTTCATTACATCCACAGGATCCTCTCTCTGTTTTGTAAATTCATGAATTCTTTTTTTATTTCCTGAACTTGAGCCTAATTTTATTCATATTAAGCAAATATTTTCTGATCAGAGTTCTCCTCATCCTAGGTCAAGTTGCTCTACAATTGCATCCTTCTACTACTCTTTCCTGCTATTATGATTGTAATAAGCAAAAATCTCCAATTATATTTTATTATGTGACTCAGACATGATAACTGAGACCATGACTGCATTGTCTGTCTCTAGACTTCCATGACCAAAAACTATGATAGGCTTATTTATACTAGTAACTCAATAAATATCTAATATATATTAATGTTTTCCTTAATATTCATTGAGCATCATAGATTTTTGAATATTTATTTGAATATTAAATAAATGAGAAATGTATAAGTAATAAGCACTCAAACTAAAAAATATGGATCAATTGCTAAAATATTATGACAACCACAAATATAGTAAAACAAAGTCTTTGAAAGCAAATGAAATTTTTATTTTTATTATCATGAAAAGGCTGAGTCATAAAATCATTATCCATGACCCAGGAAACTCATACCATTTAAGTATAGCTAAAGTAAATAATTCCTAAAAAATTCCACTTATGAAGTTAACCTAAATACAAGTTAATATTGAAAAATAAATAAGTAGAAAAAGGATAGACTAAGACTGAATTAAATCACAAGAAACAAAAAGCAGCTATATTATAGACTTGATAACTTTAGATACTGAAATTGTCAGTATCAAAAAGAAATTATATTTAATAAAATAAACAAGTATAAGAATAAATAAAAATGGAAAGGATTACAAATACAGTGAATGACCAAGTGAGGATCATAGAGGACCAGACTTGTTTTAAAAGGAAATAGAATATTCAGGAATAAAAACTGTAATCACTTAAAAAAAAAAACAAAACACTACTAGATAAATAAAATAGATGACAAAAATTAGATGATACATCTGAAGAATTTTTTTCTCAGATGTAATTTGAAAGATAATTAAAAAAAAAATTAGAGGAAGTTTAACAGACATGGAGGGAAAGAGGAGAAGACCTGATAAGTGTTATCACACCTCACTCCTGACACCACTTGTCAGGGCCCAGGACTGGCCAGGTCTCCGCCGGCTTAACTAGGTTCCGGATGCAGACCACTAAGTTACCTTGCTCAGGTCTGTTAGGTGCCTGAGGGCTATCTACTTTAGGTGGAGAGAAAGAAAGTGTGTCTTAGAGAGAGTAAAGCAGTCTTCTTAGAAAGATAGATGTTAGTCTTTAGCAGAGCTTGGTAATCTTCAGCAGAGAGACGTTGTGCTGGTGTTCTCCAGGTAGAAGAGGAGACAGAGTCAGAGTAAGTGAGTCCGTGATAGAATGCGCATGCACCCAACTGCCTTCTCCTCCAGCCTAATATAAAGCTGATCTCCTGCCTCTCAACACCACAGGTGTAGAGACTGCCAATTCACTACTGCTCTCATCTCATGAGCTCTCATGCTTGTTTGGCGAGCTAAATCCCTCTCCATGCCCTTTTCACAAAAGTGTTCCATTGAGCTATCTAGGTATTTCTTATAACTCTCACTCCTCCTAGCCATAGGCTATATGGGCTGCTACAAAGTATAATAGGAACAGAATTCCTAAGAGGAAGAAATAGAAAAAAATAGAAATAACTAAGAAAATGCTACAAAAGCTATGTTAACTCATGTGATGAAAATGTGTCAAACGATCTATGAACCAAGTGTATGGTGCCCCACAATCATACTAATGTACACAGCTATGGTTTAATAAAAATAAATTAAAAAAATAAAAATAAAATTGTTTTTAACATAAATAAAATATTGAAACTTAATAAAAAAAAAAAAGAAAATATGGTGGCTTAGTATTTCCTGGAATTATTGAAAGCCTTGAATGTGTATGTTCAAAAGCCACTGTAAATCATGAGAAAAATATATAAGAATAAATCACCTGCACATATTTTAACAAAATGGCAGAATATCAAATACACAAAAAAATCTTCTAAAAAATTAGTAGTTATATTACGAGCATAAGGTAATAATTAGACCTTACATACTTTATAATTAAAAATTGGAAGCCAATAGATAGTGGAAAATTTTGTGAGAGGAAATAATTCTCAAACCAATATTTTGTGCCCAGCTAAATTATAATTCCAAAAATTGTAAAATAAAGAAAGATAATTTCAGGCTAATCACAACAGATCTTTGGTAAAATGTATACATCCCACCCCCAAATGGAATACATATCATTTTTAGATAAATAAGGACCATGAAAAGTGACACTGGGGAACAAAAACCATCTAGACGCATTTAGCAACACAGCCACATAACACAAAATTAATAAAATTAGATCTCAATAATATAATGACAACCTTACAAATTATTCAAACTTGTAAAAAGTCACAAACACACTTTTTGTTAATACAATTTATATAGGAAAATTTAAATTTAAATTTATAGAATATTTACAGCCAAGTATCAGTCTTAGTGAGAATATAAAATTTAGTAATCAGTTACAATGAAATGTAGTAAAATATTACTTAAAATTCCACTCATAAAAAGGAAACAAAACCAGTGATTTTACAATGTCTAGTCTAACAAGCCTTCAAGAAAGTCTTAATTCTTAATTTTATACAGTATATCATGGAGACAAAAATCAGGATAGAATAATGCACTTTTTATACAATGTGTCTAGTTAAACTCAGTTATTGAAAGGAGGAGGTAAGAATAAGAGTATAACAATATTAAATATTAGCAAATCAAATACAGTAGTCTATCAAAATAAATTAGAGTGTTTTCAAGTCCCCAAATACAGCGTAACATGTTTTAAACTATCTTTATTTTTCGTATGTTATGACTTTAAAGGAGAAAATCTATATCAGATCAGTAGTCGGTAAGAAGATGTTATTATATTTTAACAGATATTTATGACTTACAATAAACAAAATGAACTATAAACAATTCCAAGCTACCTGAAACAGACAAGACATTTTTTCTTACTTGATAAAACATAATAACCATGGTGTAAGCAGTCTTTTTTAAAAATTGTAAATATCATTGAACTACATTGTACTACAGAAATTCTCACTAAGTGTTTAACAAATGAGCTTGTATGGCTGTTACCAAAACTCCAAAACACCCAAAGGATCAACAGAAAGCTAATTCTAGTAGTTACCGAACTTTAAATAAATGTAACCAGTATATTGACTTTCAGAATAATGAAAGGGTAGTGGCAGTTTTGAAACATTATATGAACAAATCAAAAATTTGTTTATGACTCCTTTTGATAAACTATATATTTGCAACAGTCATCTTTGTTGTTATGAACAATTGCATGTTACTAATTTCCATTTTTGTTTAGAATTTCATTTCATAAATATATCCCAACATCCTAGTCCAAGGTTTGGTTTTATAACTAGTTGCAATACATGAATGTATGTATTTTTAGGAATATAAGTCCTTTTTCATAGAGTATGCATATGTTCAATTTTAGTTGATATTTGGGCAAGCTATTTTCTGAAGTGGTGGTGGTACAAATGTGATAAAACTCTTAAATGGTTATCAAGTCTAGACATTTTCTCTCTTTTTCATTTAATCTTTCTTATGGCTGCATAGTATATTGCATTGTAGTTTACATTAGCTTAAACAATAATTTTCTACCATTGTGATAGTTACACTACAGATTATAACAGTTATCTTCAATTTTTAATACAATTTACTCCAAATTACTACTTTTATCACTTGTGTGATCATGATAGATTTTTTTTAAAAGCATGTTAGTTTTTTCTGTGTTGGATTATTTTTAATGCATTTTAATTTTGACTTATAGTTTTTATGTGCCACAAAATATTACTATTCCTGATCTAAGAGTCAATATTCAAACAGTGCCCATTAATTTTATGCACAGGTTTGCCTTTTCCATATTGTTTATTTCTTTCTGTAATCACTTTTCATACTGAGAATATTTCCTTTATCCTTTCCTTTAGGTATGGTTTTTGGTGACAAATTCTGTCGGTTGTATTTGGCTAAAAACTTATTTACTTCACATCATTTTGTGGGATATTTTTGCTGGGTATATAGGCTAACATGTTGAACATTAAATATCCCTTTTTTGAGAAATTGGATATTTTCTTACTATATTGTTCCTTTAAATTATTTTTTAAATTTTTGTCTACTTTTAATAGTTATATAAGATCTCCTTAAAAACACTTTTTATTTAAGTTCCATACTGTTTGCCTGTTTTTATTTTCACATGACTTTGTCCTTTTATTCCTTTTCTTTTTTATTTATTTATTTGTTGGTTCTGGTTCATTGAGGGTACTAAGAATCAGGCTACACTGTGCATTTGTTAGGTAAAAGTCCCTCTTATAATTGTGTCGTGCCCCCAGAGGCGTTTCATACACTGTAATCCCCCACCCTTTCCTCCTCCCCTCTCCCCACTCCCATATTCTCCTACCTACCCACTACCTTGTGTTAGATCATATATTGGCTTCATATTAGAATTGAGTACATTGGATTCTTGCTTCTCCATTCTTGTGATAATTTACTAAAAAGAATGTGTTACAACTTTAACCAGGTTAATACAAAAGATGTAAAGTCACCATCTTTTTTAATGGCTGAATAGTATTCTATGGTATACATACACCATAAATTGTCAATACATACCTGGCTTGTTGAGCACTTAGGTTGTTTCCACATTTTGGCAATTATAAATTGAGCTGCAATAAACAGTGTAGTACAAATGTTTTTATGATAAAATGATTTTTTTTTTTCTTCTAGGTAGATGCCTTGTAATGGGATTGCAAGATCAAATGGGAGGTTTAGCTTGAGTTCTTTGAGGATTCTCCATACTTCCTTACAAAAAGGTTGTATTAGGGAAAAGTCCCACCACAAGTCTAAAGGTGTTTCCCTTTTCTCCACCCCCACACGAGCATCTGAGACTTTGAGAAGTGGGCTATTCTCACTGGGGTTAGGTAATATCTCAGGTGGTTTGGATTTGCTTTACTCTGGCAATCAGGAGTGAAGAACATTTTTTCAAATGTGTTAGCTATTTGTCATCATCAGATTTCCTTTTTAACGCTACTTTTCAGTATTTTTGACATATTCTCTTTGAATTTTGTCAAGCTTTTTCGATCTGAGTTGCTGTATTGCATCTGTTTAGAAAATAATAATTTATTTTTTTAAGTATTGCTTTTTTTCTATTATTTCTCCCTTTCCTTGTGGAATACAATTACATAAATATTAACTTGGCCGTTATCCTGGTTCCTATGGCTCTTTTCCAAAATGTTTTGGGTATTTTTTCTCTCAGTAGCTCTCTTTGAAAATTTTCTATTGACCATTTTTCAGTCTTGCATCCCTGCCTTTGAGTGGGCCTTATCTACATTTAATTTCGGCTAATGAAACTTTGATTTTAGACGTATGTTTCATGTTCCAATATCACAATTGGATTTGAATTCTAATCCTCTAGTGAAAATTTATACCTTTTTCATTTTTCTGTCACATGTTAACCCCAGTTATTTGAAAATTCTTTTTTTTTTTTTTAATATGGAACGTTTCACGAATTTGCGTGTCATCCTTGCATAGGGGCCATGCTAATCTTCTCTGTATTGTTCCAATTTTAGTATATGTGCTGCCGAAGCGAGCACTATTTGAAAATTCTTATCAGCACAGTCTAATAGTTGGATCATTATGGATTTATGATTTTTTTTATGTTGCATATTTTTCTCCTTTTTATTTTCTAATTTGTTATCGTCTTAATTTGTATGCCTAATGTATTTTAACTGAATAACAAAATTATATATAAAAGTTATCAGGACTGCATGTAAAAATCTTGTGTGAGGTATTCAAAAGAAAACAAATATGTATTATAAATTTAAAATATTATTACAGATTTCCCGTATATTTTAAGCATGTGTGTATAAATATATAAGCATACAATACATAAGACAAAGTGGTCAAAGTTGATAACATAGAGAAAAAGCAAGCATATAAGAGTGGAGAAGTTACGAAAGAAAACTTTATCCTTTCTGAAGTAGCTCAATTTACATATATTTTTTGAGACAGAGTCTCACTCTATTGCCCCAGGCTACAGTATCTTGCCATCAGCCTAGCTTCTAGCAACCTTAAGCCTTGTTTCAAGTGATCCTCCTGCCTCTGCCTCCTAAATAACTGGAAATACTATTTTTATTGAAGACAAGACAGAGTCTTGCCCATGTTCAGGCTGGTCGTGAATGCCTGAGATCAAGCAATCCCCCCACCTTGGCCTCCAAGAGTGCTAGGATTACAGGCTGAGCCACGCAATGGACCAATATTTTTAAAGAGATTAGTTATTTATTTTACAAATACCAAATATTCTTTGTCAGCAGCAATATATATTTTTGATATTAGATACTAGAAAAGGAAACAATTTACTTATTCTGAAAATGCTAAGAGCTTAAATTCTGTTTTTCCAAAAAGATAGTAAACCAATTTTCAATGTCCATTTCTAATCCATATAGGAGTTCATAAGAACTTAAAAGAGTTTTTGAAGACATATTAATATTTAAAATTTGACACAATTTCCCATATAAATTTAAAAGTGACCATACCTTTATACTGATTGGGGATTTCTTAAATTTCACAACCCAATGTTAATGCTTCATTTATTGTTAAATAAACTGAGAATCAGAGTATTTAAGAACTTTTTTATTTTAATGACTCTCTAGTTTCTCCTTTGTTTATTCCTCTGGTATCTACTCTATTTACGAATATGCTAGAAACTCCATGAGTAAAAGGTAGCAACATTTCTTTATTACATTTTTCGTTCCTAGAAATGTGCCTAGACTTTGGGAAGTAGTTGATAGCTGTTGGTGAACAAAAACATACATGTGCGCCATTATTCTTATACTCTTCTTAACATCTCTTAAATTCTGTGGTAATGGGTTTTCAAATTTAGTGCCTTCATATATGTTGCCAATTTTGCATAAAATTATCTTACTTTTTTCTGAAAAGCTGATTGCTTTTAAACTTCAAATCTCAGCTTAAATACTATGTCACAAAAATCTGATTAATATCTTAATATAACAACACATTATATTGTTTTATTCTTTCCTTTGCAACAATTATATATGTGATATATATATATTTTTTTATATATGCACACATCACATGCTTTCTTCTTTATTGTTAGTCCCCCATATTGTACAATAAGTGACACATGAATAAAGGTGTTGACCAATTTATTTATTTCATATTCAGCACCTATATTGGAGGAGTGGTACTCTAAACCAAAGAGTTCCACCTAGGTACTCTTGTTATCATATGAATTAGCTTTTAGAAAAAACAACTTATATTTGTGTATAATAGAATACTAATCCCAAATGTTCTACTTTTCATAGATTATAACTATAATTGCCAACAAGCTCTGTTTGCACTGACGACACGTTAAAAAAGGAATACCACTTTCAGTTCTCAGCATTCCTTCCTAAGTAATTGCCAGTGCCACACAAAGGGAGTCAGGAGTTCAGGATGTAACGCTCCAATAAAACTGTATATCCCAAAGTGAGTCATTTGCAGTGATACCGCATCATTAGTAAAGTGAATCCAGATATCCTATACATTATGGTGAACAGTTTCAAATCTCTTCTCCCTACAGCACTCCCAGTGAAATGAAGCCAAGTAAAACGAATCCTGATTTTTTACATTTACTATTATTAAAGAAAAGAACAAAGTAGTGCCAAGGGGAAGGGGAGAGTAAAGCTATGTCTATTCAGTTGTGAAAAAAGTAAATTAATAAAACTAACCTCATTTCTTTTGTACATGCTTTCAGTAGCTGCCCCTAGAGAATAATTCCTTTTCTGGAATTGAACAAGGATGGGGTATAAACTATGTAGTTTGTGAAGGGGGACTTTTTAGCAATATTTGCACTTGATGTGTCACGATAAACTGATGCATTGCCCTGCTTGTCATCTGATGCTTGATTTCCTATGGGCAATTCCTTTTTTATAATGTTTACTAGAAACTTTGGTAAATATTATACTCTCTTTAAATGCACCATATAAAAATATTATCAGGGAGAAGAGTAAAAACAATCCCGTGAGTATATTCAGGACTTCTTTTAATCTTTAAAACATATATAATAGTCTTAGCTTATGTGAAATAATAAATACATCATTTGCTATTGCTGTGTAAAAATTAATACAATATGCTAGAAGCTCCTATCCACTATGACAAACATAACAACCTCTAAGCTATTCATCTGCTATGAGGAGGATTTTTCATTTCAATGGTTAGCTTAGTGATATATGTGAAGATATTTTCCAACCTGTCTAGTTTAGTGTATCTTTTCCTTAATAAATTCTATTTATGAATCAGTCCAGCATAATTTAATAGTATGCACTATAGAACATTTATTTATATGTACATGAATATAAACATATTTCAATTTTTATAAAAATAATGAAGGCATGTACCTCAGAAAATAATATATTGTTTCAAAATTCTAATCCACCGATCATTTTATTTAGATCTAGTCCCTGATGGGATTTTGTAAGTTTATTTTCAAAGGAAAGCATCTCCTTTTTATGAAAAGTTTCAAAAGAATGAAGATTAAATCTCTCTGTATCTTGTCGATTTTTTATAAAAAAAAAAAAGAAATTGTCAATTTAGTTTATGTTATACCTTTATTATTTTATTCAGTAATAAATTTGTGAATTTAGTTTATAGGTAGCTCCATAATCTACTGGCTTGACATCTATGTAATATGTTTGTCAGTATATATATATATACAGTTCATGAATTTTGTTATATATTTGCTTTTCTTAAAAACACTTTTAAATGATTTAACATAAAAATATTCTATCTAAAAAGCAAATTTAAAAGATTCCTTGAAGTCACCAGTTCAATGATGAGGAGTCTGGGTTAGTATGATAAAACAATAGAATTCAATTTTTCTAGCAGGCTTTCATGGAAAACTAAAAATTTTGAATAAATATTTCCCCTTTTTATTTTTGTTTCTTATATTAAATAACACTCTTTCCTTGATCATTTTCCAATTAACGATAACCTCTCAATTGTCAAATGTTGCATTATAATGTAATTGTTAGCAAAGTTAGCAGAAAATGTTGATTCCTGCGATTAACCCCACAACTATTGTATTCCTGATTTTAAATAGGATCCCAAGTTGATTTTCATGTCAATGAGACAGAAAAAAAATATCCAGGAATCCTTAATCTACAGCAGAGTAAAAGCAAGTAAGTTATTTGAAAAGCATAAATTTCCTTCAGATTGTCACTGAAAGGAAAGATTTGTTTTTGGAAAGTGAAAAGCATGGAAGTATTTAAGCATGAGAACAATGAGTCCTGAATGTTGTGTATTACTTAGTCTACCTAGCTGCAGCCCTCTGTAATAAATGTCTTCATGCTGCACACACACACACACATAATCCACATACATGCATATATATTTATACATGTATCTAATGTATTTATATCAGTTACAGACATTAATCTCTTTGTAGCTCATACTCTGACATATCTTTGGCCAGTTGGAATTCCAGTGTTCTTTTGTCAGAAAGCTATTAGTTATTTTTCTTTAATCTAAATATTCTCCAGGATTTTATAAAATGTATCATTTTTCACACTGTCATAATAAATGTGCTTTTGCACAATAAAACATCCCAATATGTCTTCAGATATATGTGCAATTATCCAAGAAAAATCCATATTGATTTGCCATATGAAATATATATGTTGCTACTTGTAGCACTCTCGATCTTACCCAAAAGGCTGAGAATTTCTGAATCTCAGAAATTTCAGAATCCCAAATATATTCAACATTTACTGAGCACTTATTATATACATGGCACTGTGGTAGGGAATATGGAGAAAAGATGAAAATATCTTAACTCTCTGAACACTCAGACAGGGGTCCTCAAACTGCGGCCTGTGGGCCACATGAGGTGGTGTGATTGTATTTGTTCCTGTTTTGTTTTTTTACTTCAAAATAAGATATGTGCAGTGTGCATAGGAATTTGTTCATAGTTTTGGGTTTTTTTTTTAACTATAGTCTGGTCCTCCACTGGTCTGAAGGATAGTGAATTGGCCCCCTGTTTAAAAAGTTTGAGGACACCTGAATAGAAGTTTGGAGTAGGAGTAAAGGGGGGATAAATCCCAAGAACAAGTGTAAATGAATGAAAGGAATGTTGAAAATGAACTTTGGCATAGCATATAAGGGGCAGTATCCAGAGATAAGTCTGGAAAAGTAACTTACAGGCAGGTTATGAAGTCAGGTTTGGGTGTTTAGACCTGACTCTGTATAGTGCCAGGGCACTGCTTCACCCTGATCTCTTAGGAATGCAAATTTTGGTTCTCACCTTAGACCTACTACATCGGAAATTCTGGATTGGGTCCCAACCATCTCTATTTTAAAAGCCCTTCAAGTGATTCTGATCCACACTAAATTATTAGAACTGGTGCAGGGATTGAAAAAAACCTCTGAAAGATTCTAAACAGGAAATTCCAATTACACTTGAAGTAGGAGAGATGTTGCCATAACCAATCAAGCATAACGCCTGATTTTTAAGTAGTTACAATCAAAAAAAAAAAAAAGACTGTTGAATCAATATAGCATGAAGAGATGATAAAAGTCTAGTCTGATGCCATAGGAATGGAGAGGAAACAGATTTTAGAGAAGTATTATTTTTTCGAGAGTTTAAAGTATGACAGAGAAATACAAATCAAAACTACTTTGAGATACCATCTAACTCCAGTAAGAGTAGCCCATATTACAATATCCCAAAACCAGAGAAGTTGGTATGGATGTGGAGAAAGGGAACACTTTTACACTGCTGTTGGGAATGCAAACTAACACGTTCCTTTTGGAAAGATGTTTGGAGAATACTTAAGGATCTAAAAATAGACCTGATCTTATAATTCTTCTACTAGGTATATACCCAGAAGATCAAAAATCACATTATAACAAAGATGCTTGTACCAGAATTTTTATTAAGCCCAATTCATAATTGCTAAGTCATGGAAGAAGCCCAAGTGCCCACTGGCCCACGAATGGATTAATAAATTGTGGTATATGTACACCATGGAATATTATGCAGCCTTGAAGAAAGATGAAGACTTTACCTCTTTCATGTTTACATGGATGGAGCTGGAACATATTCTTCTTAGCAGAAAATCTCAAGAATGGAAGAAAAAGTATCCAATGCACTCAGCCCTACTATGAAACTAATTTATGGCTTTTATATGAAAGCTATAACCCAATTATAGCCTAAGAATATGGGGAAAAGGGCAAGGGAGTGGAGGGGAGGGGGGAGTATTGGTGGACGGAGGGTAATTGATGGGACTAAACCTATGATGCATCTTACAAGGGTACATGTGAAACTTACTAAATGTAGAATATAAATATCTTAACATAATAACCAAGAAAATGCCATAAAAGCTATGTTAACCAGTTTGATGAAAATATTTAAATTGTATATAAAATAAGCACATTGTACCCCATGACTGCATTAATGTACACAGCTATGATTTAATAAAAAATTAAAAAATGGAAAGAAAGAAAGAAGGAGGCTGTTAGTTTTTTTCTTAATTTAATTTTTATTAAATCATAACTAGATACGTTTATGGGGTACAGTGGGATGATTTGATATACAAGGTGGAATGCTTAAATCAAGTTGATTACAATAACCATCACCTCACTTACTTAGTTTTTGTGGTAAGACATTTATAATTTCCTCCTAGTCATTCTGAAGTGTACCCTTGCATTGTGTGCCTTAGGTGAGATCCCACCAATGCCCTCCCTTTCCCACCAATCACCATCCCCCCTCCCATCAGTTGCCTCCCCCTTCCCCTCTCCTCACCCTATTCTCCCCTCCCTCCTGCTAGACTATCTTTGTGTTTTAGCATTTATATGAATGTGTGTTTATCAGTTTCATTATAGTATTGAATTCATTTGATACTTTTTTTCATTCTTGAGATATTTTACAAAGAAGGATATGTTCCAACTCCATCCATGTAAACATAAAAGATGTAAAGTCTCCATTTTTTTAAGGGCTGAATAGTATTCCATGATACACATATAACACAATTTGTAATCCATTTGTGGATTGATGGGCATTCAAACTGCTTCCATGACTTGGCAATTGTGAATGAAACCATTAGTTTTTGATAGCTCACCACATCAGTCAGGAGTTTATTTTTTTATTTACCACCCAGCCATGGAAAAACTATATTCCCAAATACCTCTGGTTCCTTTCAGTAGGAAATTCTATTTAAATAACCATGAGTTGCGTTTGCTTATAAAATATTGTTACTTTTAATCTATTTGTTTTAGATGGAATGAGCTAGGTATAATTTTTAATTTAGATAAAACTTATTTTAATATTTACTGATATTTTCAATTTAAAGTTTAAATGATAATATTTCTGCTCACTTTTCTTGTACTTTGAAATTTTGGTAGGACTAATAGCGTTAAGTTAAAATATGTGGTTTCAGTTCTAAGACTTTTATTACTTTTGAAATTTCTCACTTTGCATCAAACTGTTCCAACATGACTTTATAGTACTGTAAAATATGATAATATTGCTTATAGTATACAACTTTTTTAAGCTAGTAAGGTAACTAAAAGTTCTGCTTAATATATGTTTTATCTAAAATAAAAACTACACACAGCTCATTCAAATGTATCTTGGTCTAATTGGTACTGAACCAGTCTTTTTACTTTATTATTCCTCTCTTCGTACTTATTTATCCCAAAATCATTTTATTTTATAACTACTTTCCTTATTTACCCTGCTTTAAATACCAGGACCAATTTTTAATTTTATTCCCATCAATTTTTTCATAACATTAAGTAATAATAATAACAATGAATAAAGGTCTGTGTGAAATGCTTATGTAAAAAGTGCTTACTTATTTGTTTTTTATTTAATTTAATATTGGAAAGTGTTTGCTGAGCACTTCTTATCACCAGGCACTGATCTAACTATTATAATAATTAATTCAATTAATCTTCAAAAAAAATCCTATGAGTTAGTAATGCAATCTTCATCCATAAATTTAAACTTTTATTTTGTAGTGTATTTTTTTCTACTGGGCTTCAATTATTCTTCTGTTCTCTTACTGAATGCTTAGCTTGTTTATATCAAACCATTTTTTTTAATAGAATGTAAGCATCTCATGTTTATATCTCTAGAATTCAACCTAAAAATGGTACTATAGTTTATATTCAATATCACATATTTATAAGTGTTTTGAAATTATTATTTTGAATTGACTCATGCATCATATATGTTTATGTGAATTCCAAACATTTTTGTATCCTTTAAAAATTTATTTCTAAATTATTTGCATTTTTAACCAAAAATGATGTCTATTTTATACTATATTTTTTCCATCTTTGGATCTGCTTGCTGAGTCAGGTGCACTAAACACTGCCACACTGACGTTGCATCTATAAACCTTTCCTGATAATTATATGCATTAGCTGTTTGATACATTTAGATGCTATGTAATTAGGTATAAAAATTTTAATTATTTTATTTTGTTATCTTTAAACCCCTTTATCTATAATAATGCCTTTTTCCTTCAAGAGTAGCATCCAAGTTTTAATCTTGATATTTTCTTTATTCTGTTAGTTCAGTGGCATACTTCTTTCATACTTTCATTTTTAATGTATTTGTTTTCATATATATGTATATATATGAGTAACATGCATATGTATATATACTCACATGCATGTATATTCATATACAGCATATATATACTCGTATATAGCATATATATATAGAGAGAGAGAGTAAGCAGCATATAACTGAATTTTAATTTTGTTTGTTTCTTAATTATTTTTATATTACTGCTATATTTAGGATGTTTTCATCTTTTATTTTCTTGTATAATGCTTTGGGGTTTTAAGTTTTGCTTCCCTCCTCTTTTTTAATAAACCATTTTTAATTTCTTTTTCTTATCTGATGCCTGAATGCTGTATGTCTACTTACAAAGTAGCTTCTCCCCATATTTTAACATGGAAGTTTAAAGCCTAAGGTTAGTCAATAGCAGTAACTTCCACCCAAAATGTACAATGGTTTTAGTTATGTAATAGTAACTGTAACTAACCCTTCCAATAGTAATGATATATATTTATGGGAATATTTATTTAATATTTTCATATTCCTCTCTCAACAGAATGCAATAATTTTGAGTATAACATATTTTGGCTTTGCTAACTGTGTATCTTCTGAGCCCCCCCCTTACTGGCTGAGGCATATTTGTCTCTCAGTACGTATCTGCTAAGTGAATGACAGAATGATTTCAGTGCAGTTTTAAAAAATAAATATTTGTTTCAAAAAAAATCAAAATATTTATTAAAAAATAAATATATATTTTTTGCCTTTATTTCTTTATCTAAAAGTAGTAGTATATTCTGTATAGGTATGTTGAGAGGGAGAATTAACACAGTACATAGTACACTACATATAATAATACACAAAATAGTATGTTACCTGTAATAGTACATAGAACAGACCCTGGCACAAATAAATGCTCAATTAGTGACAGTTACTTTAAAACTTCCAAAAATATTATCTTGAAATACTGCCCAATTAATCTCCAACCAGGGATGCCCATAAGCTCTGTCTCTGAGATTTTAACATTGCCACTTCTACTATATTTTAAATTCTTTAGGCCTGAAGTACATGCTAACTATAAATAAGTTGTGTAGGTCACCAATCTGGAAATCAAATTAAATGTATTCATTTTCTTGGAGAAGGTTGGCTAATTGAGGTTAAAAAAATAGCAAAAGCATTTCTTTTCTTTTTTTTTAGAGACAGAGTCTCACTGTATCACCATCAGTAGAGTGTTGTGGCATCACAGCTCACAGCAATCTCCAACTCTGGGCTTAGGCGATTCTCTTGCCTCAGCCTCCTGAGTAGATGGGACTATAGGTGCCCGCCACAATACTCGGCTAAAAAATAAATATCTTTTAATGAGACAAGTTGAAATCAGAATAAAGAGAATAGTTGAGTACATACAGTATACAATATATAAAATCCATATAATATATGGAGTCAGTGAGATTGCAGGACACAGGCCAAATTATGTTAGCCTTGGCCTTTGTAAATTATTAAACAATTTAGGAGAAGCTATTCATTTTCTACATTGAAAGAAAGTCCTTCCCACAACTTTCTCTGTAATGCACGTACAGATGTGCTAGGTGCATTCCATTTCTCTATGGAGCTCATTCTCTCCTAGGGAAAGCGAAACTAAGACAGTACTTCTTTCCTTCCAGTTATCTCAACATAGGCACTAAAATATATGCTTCTGTTTTTGTCAACTATAGTAATTAATGCTAATCAACTCAATTTGGATTAAAGCCAGTAATTTAAAACACTACTCAGTGCTAGTCCTTATAAATATACTCTGAAGTCTTTTAGTGACAATAGAAACATAAGTGACTATTTCCTGATTTTACAGTTCCATTATTGAGTTGAAATTGTTGTAATAAAGTTCACAATCATCAGTTCAATTGTAGCAAAGCATATAAAAATTTTTAAATCACATCTTGACGATCTTTTCTTCTTCTCATAATAAACTCTTGCATATTATTTTCACATGACATCTTTGTAACCACACTTTAGTGTGAAAAGTAATTATTTGGAAATTTCTTAGCAAATGTTTATATTACACAGTTTAATAATGAGTACTAATTCATTTCATCATAAAATGTTAATTTTAACAGCCAAGTACATAGACCATAATTAGAGAACTATGATTCTAATTCCATAAATGCAATGCATATCTTGATAATTTGACATTAATACTGCAAAGACAATAACTAATAATTAACTCACATAGATTTGATGTTAATCTAAAAGCTCCAAATTTACTTTAAGTGAAAAATAAACTTTTTCAGCAAGAAATCAATATTATCTGAAGTTATGTTTGTATTAGGTTAGAGACAATTTTAAAATACCTATATTGTTTACTTTTACCTAAAATATAAGCAAGGTATCTTATAGTTATATATAATTTTGATGGGGTTTAAGCTTAAGAGTGCTTAATAAGAAAAGACTAGTTCTTGTGATAACCACGAGAAGATGGTATCAACTCACTTCCAAACAATAGGTCAGAAGTCAATATTAACAACATAGACACACACAAAGAAGGTATGAAAAATGGTATTTGTCACCCAGTGGGACTTTCTGAGAAGAGCAGGACAGGGCCTAAGGTGGTGAACATGGCTTGAATAATTTTGAAAATGAAGATCCAAGTGGCTAAGGCCTTTAATGAGGTAACGGACAGGATGAAAATTCCCGTGTAGGCAGGGGCTTCCTTGACTAGAACCTCCCACAGCATCATGGGGGTGAGAGACAGACTTTTTTACCAGCTTGCTCAGATTTCGATTAGGATGGGGAGGGGGAGAGGTATAGGTAACACTTAAAGCTTTCAACAATTAAGCATTAAAAAAAAAAAAAGCCAGATTATTACTCCAGTTTTTCTCCAATTTTTGAAAGGAAATATTTCTGTCAGAGAAATTTTGGGTAATTTTCTTTCCATCCTCTACTACCATGAACATTTTAACTCTTTTTAAATTAAGTATTTATTTTTTAACTCACTTCTGGTTTATCAGCATTCATGAAAGTTCTAAAACAAGACATACTATCTGCTTTGCAATGTTCATATGTACTAGGGTCTTGGATAATAACTTAACAAACAAATAAATAAATGGAAATTGAAATGCCTGATTACTATCCCTAATAAATAAAATTAATCAGGGATGATAGCGAGTGTTCTTGGCCTGACTTAGATTATATAGGAAATGAAGGCTTTTCAAGAGTGACTTTTTCAATAAGACCCAAATAACATGGATTATTCAATAATGCAGATGTCTTGGGTGGAGAGCATTCTGTTTAGAGGCAGAAACACGTACAATAATATTGAAGTGGAAAAGTACTGCAAAGTTAAATCATACATTTGTCCACCCATACCCAATGTCTTGTTTTGCTTTACATACCTTCAGTTACCCAGGGTCAACTATGGTCCACAATTTTTTAAAGGAAAATTCCATAAATAATTCAACAAAAAATTAATTCCATAATAAATTAATAAGCTTAAAATTGTATGCCATTCTGAGTAGCATGATGAAATGTCACCACCTGGCACATAAATCCTTCTTTTGTCCAATGCATCCATGTTGTTTATACTATTCACCCATTAGCCACTCAGTAGCCTTCTCTGCTATCATACCAACTGTTGCAGTATCATAGTGCTTCTGTTCAAGTAACCCTGACGTTACTTCATAATGGCCCCAAAGTGCAAATGTGGGGCATACTTATGCTGGCAATTCAGATATGACAAACAGAGTGATATAGTTGTTCCTTGTTAATGTTTTAATTACCTAATTTATAAATTAAACTTCATCACAGATAGGTGTGCACAGGAAAATACAGTACATTATAGGTTCGGTACTATGTATGATTTCAGGAATCCAGTGGGGGTCTTGGGAAGTATCCCCTTTAGATAAGGGGGTAAAGAAAGTTGATCTGATTAGAGGGTAGAAAGAGATGGAAGGAGAGAATTGGGCCACAAGATTGGAGAGAAAGTCAGAAGACACTGTTGTAGAATCTTATAAATGGAATCAGAAAGAATTTCATTCTAAGGCAAATGGGAAAGCATAGAGTCAATGACCTAGCTAATTTATTATTTAATCATTATTAGATCACACTGTTTACAATTTAAAGAGCACAGATAATAATATATAAGTAAAAACAAACAAGTAGAAAAGTAAGATATCAGTCTTGGAGGCTGCTAAAGTAGTTCCGGACAAAAAGTATGGTGGTTTTTCCAAGGGTAGAGGCAATGTGAAATGAGAGGCTTTATGTATATTTTTACATAAAACTGTTAGAATTGTTTGAGAAAAATAAATAAATGATGAAGAGCGACTTTGTTTTGGATGTGTTTTTGTTGTTTTGTGTTTTGGCATAGATAAGAAGATGATTGTGCAATTTCTTAACATGGGGCAAGGAGGTAAGAGTGCGACAGTCAAGTGTTATTCTTTGGGGATTTTAATTACATGATAAATGTTATATATTCAAGTGGATAAATAAATTATATGACTGTTCATAGAAATCTTAAAACCTTAACTTATTAAATAATTATTAACTTTATTATTATTGATCATCTACTATGTGGTATATACAAGTACCACATAGTGAGGTGCTTTCAGTTTACTCAGTTTGTTCCTATGACTTTTGACTTTCTTTGTGATTATTTTATGTCATTTGGATAATAAAGTCAATAATTAAAACTATATTTACCATGCTAATTGCTTTCAGATGTGCTGTATAGAATGCAAATCATAATAATAAAGAGCCTTGCTATATTAGAATTCTACTTCCAATTTATTTCAGAAAACTTTCCTTTTCCAAAGTCATTTCAAAGTATTTTTCTCTAGTCCAGTTCTATTTTGAGACATGCACTAACAATGCTATGTCGCAGTAACTGCTGTGGATCACAATGTATCTTCCAAGATTTATGTTGCACCTTTAGCTATAAAATTCCTACAACATCTATTTTTCTAGAAAGTTTTTATATTATCATTTTTAGCCTCAATCCAGAGTTATTCCCTGTAATAGGAAAAAAGTTATAAATAGGCAATTTCTACACATTCAGTTCTTATGGAGCATAGCAACATTCTATATTGCTAGAAGATGTTTTTTTTTTTTATCTTAGTTTATTCACATTTTTTTCATTTTTACTGTAAAGATCTTAAACTACTACAGTAGAATAAAAGAAAAAAAAAAACAAGGGGCAGGAATTTTGAGGAGACCTTACATAATCATTGTAATTTATTTTGCTATCAAAATTCTCTTCAGGTGAATTACATTAAAAGGTACATTCACTCCAACACATACCTGTCTCTTATTTTCTTCTTGAAACAACTCTTCCATATAGATAAATGAAAATAAAGAGGCAATTATAAAAGGTATTCTTTAGTTATTATAAAGTAAGCAATATGATATATTCAGAAAATTCACAATGACACAGAAAGATTTTGAGAAATAATGTAATATTATCATTTCACCTTGAAGACTCATTAGGTATTATTTTGAGTAATAAATAATTTTGGAACAAAATAGAATATTTTGAAATGGAATGGAATGGCTGAAATATTTTCTGCAACAACAGACTGACAAAACTCAAGTAGGAGAAATTTAGGAACATAATGTGAAATTCAATAAAACTCCAATTACTGAAGTCTTATTCTCATGAACGTAAAGAAAGAAAAAAATGATAAAAAATAAACACAATACCCAAATATAATTTTGACTATGATTCCAGGATTATACACTCTAATAAATTATTTGATTGGACCTAATAATATTAATATATTAGTAGTGATATATACATTTTCAAAGTCACTAGCAGTTATGAATGGTTATTCATAAAAGTAAATAATAAAAATTTTATTTTTTATTTTCAATGAAAAACTTTTAGATGAAGATTTTAATTTTATCAAATAGTTCATAATCATTCACCATTGCATCTTAAGTAGGATGTTTAAGCATCAATGTGGTATGCAAATGTGTTTTTGCACGTGCATGTGTACATAAATTTATATGTGGAGAATTTGCCAATCTGATGACTACGTGTATCTTGCACTCTGTGGAAATATTGAGAATATCTAATATATTAAGCAGACCAAGATCTGTAGTGAGTTGCTTATTAAATTGTGTTTAATACCAATGTGTTTAAATTGTACTTTTTTGCATTTCAGTTTTGTCTTAAAAAATTTCTATTAATGCTACTATTTGCAGTTATAATACATACAAATATAAAGTATAATATTAAGTTAATAATTCTGATACATTGAAGAATTATAATAACCAAAACTAGAGATGTATTCCCTGTACATTGTGCTGTCTTTCTGATTTGCAGAGGGAAGATTATTCATATTCCTGTTTTGTTTCTTCATATTAACAGTGACAAAATGTATATATATTATAATATTGCTATTATTTTCTTAGTGTGAAATATCTGTGTGCCTTTTATGACTGCATGAATAGATCCCATTCTCTAAGTGTCAGATCAAATTCTACCATTTAAGAAAAGCCCTCTGGTATCTCATTTTGTATTTTTATCATCCTTGAGAGTACTGTATCCTCTGACTACCAAAGTAGAAATTTGCAACAGAACGATGTATAGAATGGTTATGTGCGCCTATGGAAAAATGAAACTCAAAAAAATTTAAATGGAACATGAATAATACAATGATTACTCCTATGAAAAGTCTTGTAACACAATAAGCTGTAGTGATTAAAAAAAAACATTGCCTATAATGAGCTATATTAGAATTATTTAATGAAATACCTACTTTGAAGCATAATACATAAATATGTAAGTATATAAATATGTATATATACATATATTATGATGTCAGAAGTTCCATGGAGCACTAGTGTACCAAGGAGTACAATTTAAACAAAATTGGCATTTCTGACAATTTATATTGATAAGAGGAAAAATAATCTAGATACCAAGAGTATATTTTTTCCCATAAACTCACAGATACAGCTTACAAAATGTCTCTTACAACACCCTATCTATTCCTATGGCAATTGCACAGCTTTTACTTTAAAGGATTTTGCTTATTTTTGCTATAAGGTTATGCAACACTTTCCACATTTTCTCCACTGGCTACTTTCTTTATTTGATTTTAAACACATCCTTTGTCTGTCAGCTCAAATCTCCTTTGCCAAACACAATCTTGGGATTGCCATGATTGAGAACTCCCTTTGGTATGGAGAATAGCATCTGTAGTTCTTAGCTTGGTATTTAAAGGCCTTTCCAATCTGTATTTCTAGAGTTCTATTGCCCTTCCTCTGACCCACAATTAAGACTATCCCCTAGGCAGAGCAAATTATACACCATTTCCAAAACCCGTTCCCTTTCATTGCTGCCTTACCTTCGGCCATGCAGATTTACTGTCCTTAAAATGCCCTTCACACTTATCAATGCTTCTAGCTTTGGCTCTTGCTATTTTTCTGTCAAGACCCAAGTATTTGAAGTTATGATATCCCTTGAGACAGAATTAATTGCTATCGCCTTTTTCTACAACACTTTGTTCAGTCTTCTAACATGGGAGTTCTATACAATGGAATTAATTATACAGGTTTGTCCTTTAGAGATTGAATAGTAGATTTAAGTAATCTCCTAATATTCCAATAAATGTGTCTAGACCTAACTCATGTATACATATACATCTGACTAGTGTATGTCAGTATACAAATAAATACGTGTAGACATGTACGTGCTGTGCATCAGAGGCATTACTATGATTAAAAACACAGTGCAAATTGACTGAAAATATTAACATTGAGATGGCTTTTATGGTTGTCTTTTAAATACCAATCATTCAGTATTCAATGTCAGGTTTTTCATATTTATTAAGGGTGTTTCTAAATGCAAGAAAAGCCTTTCACTAAAAAGCTGAAATTATTGAAATACTGTAACACAGTTAATATATAAACAAATTTGGCCTATACATAACTACATGAAGTTCCATCTGTTCTATGCCAAATGTGTACATGCTTCAAAGTCATGGATGGTCGTTCAGAGCGTAAAAAATAATTAAACAATCTTTGAATATAGCACAGTTGCCTTGAATTATATTTGTTTCAATGAAATGTCAATGTCAGACTAAGAATATTCAATTGATATCTTTATTCATTTAGTAAGAGAAATAATTTAAAATATAATTTTAATGAGTAAGATTCCTATAACAGAAAAGCTTTAAAATGTCAAAAATTTAAATTAATAAAATGTAATATTGCCATGATAGATATAATATATGCTGTTATAAACATTTATTAATATAGCAGCATTAATTATAATGAAGAATATAAATAATTAAATTCATAAAATGTAACTGACAATTTAACTAGAGACCTTAAATCCATCAGGAAATAATGAAATACTTGGCAACTGAACATCAGAGAAAAGTTTAAGACTGTGTTCCAGAATGTACCTGAATAACCAAAAAATAGCAGTAAGGACTCAAATTATTTAATAGCCTGCTATGGGGACAAATGATGTAGCAAATGTTATACATATTTATGTTGTTCTATTCTCACAACATGTCCCTATCTTGATTCACCAGACTACTGACAAGTTTAATAGCTTGTTGAATATCAGAGAGAAAGTAAAGGATTGAACTGGCATTCAAACACAAAATGTCCACCCAAACTACAGACCTATCCTGTCTCTATTGTGCTACCTTTTGGATTTGCAGAGGGCAGATTATTCATATTCCTGTTTTGTTTCTTTAACCTCTGCTTCTGTAAATGCAGTAGCTCAATTTCTGTGGATTTCCTTCACTCTTCTGATGTATTGGCTCTTCTACTTGGTGCTAGAACAGACAGAAGACACATTTTAAGGTTTGGGATAGAGGACTAGTCTGATGAGTTTCTTCCATACATATTTCACAATTTTTGTGCTGACATCTAAAATTAAGATTTAGGATTTCAAGTTATTTTCCACAGAGCAGTATTCCTCAGAAACAATAGCTGCTACTATAATTTAAAAAAAAATTAAAGAAACACAAGAGCTGAATATTAAGGGCACTCGATTTTCAATTGTAGTGTCTTGGTTGCTTCCTCTGCTCATTGCTGCTTGACCTCACACGTAAGCTGAATATTCTCTGGTTTTGCTGTGTGTTTGACATGTTGTGTGTGTGTGTGTGTGTGTGCTTATCTAAAGAAAAAATTAGTGTAACTATTTTTTAAAGTTACCAAACTGGCTAAAATTTGTAGAAAAATGCTACAGAAGACAAAACCTAATAAAATAAAACTCAATAAAAAATTGATAGAATTTGTTAAGAAATTCATCACAGTACTCCAGGACAGAATGATTCATGGTAATAGTTTAAGCCAGAATTCTAATTTTTTTATACAGTCCATTATTTCAAAAGACTGCCAATAAGTGATGAACCCCAAAAGTGAACTCAAGCAATCTTGCCCTAGACATTACATCTTTTTCTAAATTACATAATGTTTCCAAAGGAATTTCAAACATCATTTAAGGATTTACTAAGGCAATTGAAAAATACAAAATCTGAATAAATTTCATTTGAGAATTAATTAAAAGAAGATGCATTTGTATATAAAAAATGAAGAACAAAAGAGGGAAAGTATTGACTTTCACAAGAAAAGTCAACAGGAGAATTATACATCACAAATAGTTTTGATATGTTGATTGACATCAATTATGCAAGAATGCACAGCTTAAATGGAATAGAAATTGAAAGGAAAATGAAGCCACATATAGAGACAAAGGGAACAAGATCAGCTGTGAACCAGATGTATAAAATATAGAACTATTAAATGAAATCTTAAAATTAATTTAAAAAACTTAATCACGATTGGATAAGATATGCTGTTGGAGAGAGTAACTGATAGCAATGTCAGCTATTAACTTGAGTAAAGCTCTTCAAATGAAGGGCAAGGAATCAAAGATGTGAAAAGGCAGAAATAATTGTAAATGTATATGGACTGATCATTTGCAACCTGTAGAATCCTAGGTTTCCTGAAAAGGAAATTGATTAGATAGAATAAAGTCACCATTTTAGAACTAAGTGAGGAAAACAATCAAATACAATGTTTGAGAACATAATCTGTGAACACCAATTCACAATATGAAACACGTATTTAATGTTTGAAAATACAAATATGCTCCAGAAAAAATAAACAATAATACATTCTAAAACATGTTTGATTTACTAGGGGAAAAAAACAAACAAAGTGAAAAACGAAAACAAAAACTAAAGGGAGGGTGTGATGGGTTAGGAGATAGTATAAAACTCCAAAATATTTCATGCCATGAATTAGTTGTTATCTTTTATTAAATAAATTAGCTAAAAAGAAAATTGTATTCTATTCTATCTACTCTATGAATCTAATTTTTAAAATATGCAGCCACCAGATAGTGGCATGAATGTGGGGAGAAGGGAACACGTTTATACTGCTGGTGGAACTGCAAATGAATGCAACCTCTTTCGAAAGAAGTATGGAGACTCCTCAAAAAACTCAAATGAGATCTCCGATTTGATCCTGCAATCCCATTACTAGGCATCTACCCAGAAGAAAAAAAAATCATTTTATCACAAGGACATTTGCACTAGATTGTTTATTGCAGCTCAGTTTACAATTGCCAAGATAAGGAAACAACCTAAATGCCCACCAACACAAGAACAGATGAACAAGCTGAGGTATATGTATACCATGGAATACTATTCAGTGATTTAAAAAGATGGAGACTTTACATCTTTTGTATTAACCTGGATGTACTCAATACTAATATGAAGCCAGTGGACAATCTAATATGCACTACATAAGAGAAAAAATCAAATCAATTGAAGTTGGGGAAAAGAGCAATGAGGGAGTGGGGAGAAGAGAGGAGGGAGGGGAATAGATCTGCCCCTACTTAATAGGCACAATGTTAGGGTGATTAGCATAATTCCTGGGGATGGCACACTATTATAAAAGGGACTCTACCTAACAAATAAAAACATTGTAACCTACTTATTTGTAACCTTAAATTAACTTGAAATTAAATAAATACATAAATAAATAAAATAGGCAGTCACTGAATAATTGGAACATGAAAATGTTTTGTGTATGATTATATTTTCTAGAATCATCTGTAAGAAAATAAAATACTATTGGGGAAATCAGTAGTTTAAACTAGCATACATTAAAATTTCTTCATGTGAAAATAGCATATTCAATGTTTAAAATTTATTTAAAATCTTATAACATTTATAATAGAAAATGATTGATACTCTCAATATCCATACAATTTTTAATGTTTTGGTTATAGGAAATTGATACACTCTACACAAAATGGCAAAGGAAAAGACTTGGCAACTAAATGATGAAATACAAATTTTTAATGAGAGTAATAAAATTATAACCACAAAAATTTCAAAACAGGAAGATGATAACAGTAAAGCAATATGATTTTCCATTTATGAAAATGATAAAAAGCAGAAATTAGTTTAGCATTAACAATAACCCAATTGAGTAGGTGGTTTTATTCAGTGTTTATGGAGTATAAATTGATTCAAAAATTCTGGAATGCAAATTGGGCAATAAATTTTTAAAAAATATTTATGAAAAAAGACTTTCTGATAGGTTAAATTCCTATATAATATTCAGAAATATTCAGTAATATGTATAATAAGTGGGTTCATTAAAATACTATTTATAATAATTGGTAATTAAAGCAATTTAAACATGCGTTAGTTAAATATTATATTGTCAAAGGCAGAAATGTTCAAGTATCAGTAATGTATGTTTCTAAAATATTTTAATGTCACTGAAGTCACAATTAACAATACAGGCAAGTAGGTATGAGTATTATTATGTATATGGGAATTATTCCAATTTTACAAATCTAAAATATATATACTTCAAACATGAGAAAGTTAATTACTCACTAAATTTCTGAATATTGGAAGTGGTAGTTATACAAGTTTTGCATATTCTGAATGGAAATATATTACTCTTATAATCAGAAGAAAACCATAAATGCCATGTGAAAAATAAAGTAAAATGAGTTGAAGTAATGTTATATAAACAAACCACTGGCATCATAAGGCATTTCCTCCTCCAGCTGCTTTTCTGGCCTGTCATCCCATTTGTAGCAGTAAGAAGCCATTACAGCAGGTGGCTGCTCATTTTATTTTGATGTGGAAGATTAACCTCAGAGCTATTTCTGCATTTACTAGGAAACAGTGAGTCATGACAATTGTAAAAACTATCTCCACCGACATGCAATCAAATTCTTTTATGCCGGGGTTTACTCTCACATGGGATGAGTGTTAGTAAAAGATGCAAATTATTTACAATATTTAAATTCCCTTTATTAAAACTATTTTTTCAGTTATCTTGTCAGCTACTTGTATATGAAAAAATGGAAAGATTATTAACATTACCACAATGTTCTTAGTATTTTTCCTAAGATATGACAGTAAAATTATAACTAGTGAATTTGGATCAAAATGAATCAAGAATTTGTAAGAAAAGGGACAGGATATTTGTTGATTATTTTTATTAAAATTGGTCTGAAATAATTCTATCCATATGTGCATGTTCCTTTTTATTTTCAGTATTGGCTTTGATATTCCCCCCTGATTCCTTTTGTTAATTAAATATCAACACATTTTAGAATGATATTAGTACTAGGTCATATATTGACCTAATATTTGAAATGCCCCTCTATTCCAGGAATGAGATATATAAGATAAATTTAGAAGAAAAAAATTAATTGGCATTTAGTGTGTGTTTTTTTGTAGATTCAAAAAATTAGCCTTGTGTATTTGGCCAGACATGAATATTATAACTCTGCAATTAGTATTTTTAGTTCAGTGAAGTATCATCTACTTCTTAGGATTATTTTTGGTGTTTTTAGTCCACAATAGGGAAAGCAAAAGACAATAATGGAAGGTAGATTGTAGTTAAAAATAGCTACACAGCATTAATAGATTTCTAACCTTCAAAATAATAGAAATGTCTGTTAAACTAACTCCAAATTTCTTATAGACAAAATACATACAAGTTTTATTCAATGTATGAAATAATAATGTAATTTAATTTTCATTAATAAGGACACTCGGGCTTATCATATATGGTATCTAGCCAAGCCATTAAAATTTCCAAATTTCAGGAAATTAATGAGTTTTTGGTGAAATACTTACCTTTAAAAAAATACGGCTGTGATAATTAATTTTTATGTGTCAACTTATCTAAGCTATGCTACCTAGTTATTTTGTCTGGTCAAACACCAATCTAAATGTTGTTGTGAAGATATTTGTAAATGTGACTAATATTTACATTCAACTTGAAGTAAAGCAGATTACCCTCCATAATGTGGGTATGCCTCATCCATTCAGTTAAAGTCATAAGAGCAAAGACTGCAAAGAGTGAGGTTTCCTGAAGAAGCAATACTGTTCAAGCATGCAACATTTTAAAAACTACCTGAGTTTCCAGTATACTGGCCTGCCCTGCAGATTTTGGAGTCAAATTCCAACGTCAGATCTTAATCTCCAGCCTGTTGGCTTACTCTCTGAATTTCTAGCTTGCCAGGCCCCACAATCGCATAACCCATAAACTAATAAACGAATTCCTTAAAATCTTTCTCTCTCTCTCTCAATCCCTCTCCCTTCCCCACCACCACCTGTTAACTATGTTTCCCTTGAAAACTCTAATTAATACCTTATATAATTGAGACCTTCTATAATTGTGAGAGTTTCTCTACAGTGGCATCACTATGCTGTAAACTTACTAGATATCATCAAATTGTTTTCCAAAACGTTTGTTGTGCATACTGTTCAGCAATTTCACCCATCCCTGCTATTGTTATGTGAAAAATATTGTCAATTTGATGAGCATGGAATTGTATTTTCAAGTGCTTTATAGTTCATGTATTTCTTGTTACCACCATATTACATAAGAAAGAATAATTACACCCCCCTTAATGGAAAGGAGATTTAAATCATCCATCTTTCTATTACTTTATTTGAGTGACCAAATATTTATTCAGCACTTAACATGTGGCATGATATCAGCCACTTAGAAATCTTATAAACTTTTGTGGCTTGCTATGACTTTCATTAATAAGAGCTAGTTCCAAATCACTTCACTCACAGAGCACTGAGCCAGTGGTTCTGGCTGTCTCTTCTAGATAGTGAAGTTTGTAAGAGAGATAAAGTTAGAAAGAAGCAGTACGTGGCAAAAGTGTTATGTCAAGAAACATGAAAGAATCAATACTTCAGACACTAAGGCTAATAAAAGTAAATTTTTTTATATAGAATGTACAAATAGAAGAGGGAAAGGTTATATTCACAGAGAAATAAATGATGCATTAATGGGTATAGTTTTATCTACGAAGCAATTGTGAATGAGAGTTTATTGCTGGAGAGAAATCAAAAATAGAGCCAAGTATCTTTCAAATATCTACCTTTTTTGTTGTCTGGGTTTGAGGTGACGGATGTGCTAGCTACCTTTATCTGGTTATTATAAAACTTGCACACATATTGAAATATCATGTTGTACCTCATAAACACGTACATTTATTATGTGTTAACTCTAAACAAAATAATAATAAAAATGTAGAGACAGAGTTTGGAAGTCTTTCTTATTGAAAGTAGTAGTTGAAGTCAGGAAATTTCCATCAAAAGGGGAGTATAGGAAAGAAAAAAAGAGATAAAAGAAAGATTAATAAAAAGGAAAAGAAAAAAGAAAAGAAAAGAAGGGGAGAAAAAAAGAAAAGAAAAGAGTGACAAAAAGAAATGAGAAGTTGCAAGAGGAGAAAGTTTCCCAGAGAAACAGTGGTCATCATTTTGTACTCTGGTATTGCCTACCCTTCTCAATGTCCACATCTGTTTTTTAAGAGTTTGTGTTTGTACCATTCTTTCAAAACTTTATTGTTGAGCAAGGATATATAATACCAATATCTATTTTTTTTTTTTTTGTCGTTTTTTGGCTGGGGCCAAGTTTGAACCCGCCACCTCCAGTACATGGGGCTGGTGCCTTTCTCCTTTGAGCCACAGGTGCCGCCCAATAGCTAATGAAAGTAGCTTAAACAAAATTTTGATCTTATACACAGGAAAATTCTGAATGCTAAATTAATATGAATTACAGAGATGAATCTCTACTTTTTAATTTTTAATTTATTCATATAAGATTACTTGGGGGAGACATTTTAAAAGTGAGCATTTTCTTCCCTCATCACTTAGGTGTTGGTTTTTGAGGAATAATTTTGCCTCTATATAATGCCATTTTCAATAACATGAGATATTAGACTACACATATTACTGATACATTTAAGACTGATATAAGAGTTTATTAGACAGCTGAGAAATCTTAGCAGGAAGGAATATTTAGGGACTAGTTCCTAAACGGCACCATCAGCTTTAAGCATTTAAGCTTTAATCACAAAGTATTTCTGGAATGAGTTATCACATAAACAAAGTATAGATATACCAAGGTTTTCTGACTAACAAAAGTTGCTTTGCCTGGCTTCCTCAGGAATATATATATAATATCTAAAGTAGAGTGACTGTCCCTCTGCTCATATATCATTGCAATTAGTTTCCCTTACATTTTTTAAAGCACTATCGCCCAATTTTGGAGTGCAATAATCTGCTGCAATCACTGCTTAAAGGAGAAATTCCAGCCTCCAGGTCGTTCATGTAGATTGTGCACTCACTGATGCCTCTGAATGTCTGGCAATTTTCCTCTGGCTTCCTGGTCAACAAAATAGGTATTTTTAATGTATCTCTTTTTAAATGTAGGTTAATTTCTCTTCAAAAGTACACGACCTCCGTGGTAGATGATTTCTAAGCCAGCAATCCTTTAATTCTTTTTTTTTTCATTGTCTTTTGCGAGTTACATGCTAAGTTTGTTTTCAATGTGAATATACCTTTGCTTTTGTCAAAAACAAAAAGTAGGCAAATATTTTTTCTAGTGAACAATCATACCTGAGTTAACATAGATAATTATCTCTACTAGCTTTCTTGTATTTCCATTTCTGATTAATATCCTTTGTCAGAGGAGTTATTTGGGAATTCTGTCTAGGAGAAACTGTGAACTGTCAATGTGTGTGAGACCCTGGAATTTCAGAGACATCATAAATCAGGCTTTTCATGGTAAGCACTACTTACATCAATAGTTGCAGATTAAAATAGCCATTTTCTAATGCTGTTTTTATGCACGTCATATTTAATAATAACAAAACATCACTTTTCCATAATAAACAACAGTATTAGTTTTTCTGTTATTTTGAGTGCCTTGGACAACTGATGAAGATTACAGGTGCTTAAAACTCAGGGCTAATCCATTCCACTGCCAGCACATAGGCACTCTCAGGAAATGATTCTTATATTTATTATAATCCTTTACTTGACATTAAAGGACTCCTAGATAAATAACTAAATCAAAAGAGAAAATGTTTCCAATCTCAGGTATCTGTGAGAACACCCATGAAGTATCTGAGCATTAGAAACAAATACCAACCACTAGACCAATATGACTGACTAGAAAACAAGAACATAGAAACTTGAATTTCCTGGTTATCTCTACATAATAAGAGAAGGGCCATTTCTTAGAAGAAAAAGACTCAGAAGAAAGGAGGTCATCATTTACAGTTCAAATAAAAGATACATTCTACACGCCCATTGCAGGATTACCATTATTTGCCTGACACACTGATCCTCAGACAACATTCTTACCAAGGGGAAAAAAAGGTTCCATGCATTCTACTCCTGACAGCAGGAGATTTGAAAATTATTTAATGATGTGCCTTCGTTTACTTAAATGGAAAAAAATAAGAAAATATTATCACTTAATAAAGATACCCAATGACATAATACAGGAAAAATAAATATATAATTGGATACAATATAATATAATGTGAGATTCAGTTACAAGTTTTTAGCTCATTTATCATGTTGTTCCTACAAATGAAATCTAAAATAAAGCTAAATTAAGAGAACAGCTTCCATATATAGATTGCTTAGATGATAACCATTGTCCTATGACTTAGAAGACATAACTCAGAGGATATTTGTTGCTAAAGTTAATTTCTCTATGCCTCAGGTTTTTCTTTTTAATAACTAAGATAAAAATGCACATTTTGGGTGGCACCTAGGGCTCAGGGAGTAGGGCACCTGTCCCATATACCGAGGATGGCAGGTTCAAACCTAGCCCTGGCCAAAACTGCAACAACAATAACAAAAATGCATACTTTCTAAGTTTCTGAGAATTGAACTAATTATTTCTTAGAACAGTGGTACATATTATAATTTCTCAGTGAAATAATGTGAGTATTCTAGTTTTTTGCTTGCATGTTTTTATAGTTGTTACATTCTTAATTTCCTGTTTGCAGGCCATTTAATTATTTCTCAAATACATTTTCTCAGAAAAGGAATAATATACAATTTACTGCTTCTAATTTGTGTCATTTTAGCATCTAAAATTCTATTACCAGAAAAAGAGTTTTAATACTTTTATATGGCATAGAGTCCCCAGAGTTCTAAACCTGAAGTATCTAGGACAGAAACACTGATGTTAATTTAAGGAGCAGAGCACAGAGTTAGTAGGGATTATTTTTGTGAGATTTTGTTTCCTATTGCCATGGACCCGTCCAATGATCATATACTATCTTTGCTCTCATTATAATTACTGTGAGTTAAGTGTATGTCAGCTAGACTATAAAAAATCAGGTATCATCAGAAATGCAGAGATAGTTTTTATATGACACAGAGTAAGTCATAAATATATAATTATGTTACTTAAGATTAATAATTATCCAAAATTACACAAAAATAATATTCATTTTCTCACCAGAAATATACCACATGATATTCATACAGTGACCAACTGAAGATTTTTCAGTATAATAATATTTAAAAGAAAAATAGAAAAAAAGATAAAAATATGTAGACCTTTTATTAAAAAATATGAGTTATTTATAACTTTTGTGTGTGTGGTTAGGAAACTATAAATTTTCACTGAGAAAACTAAACTTTTTAAAAATCCTGGTAAAATCTTAAATTTCTAATGTTCAAAAGTATGAATTTCTTTTTTTTTTATTTTTTTGAGACAAAGTCTCACTATGTCACCCTAGGCAGAGGGCCATGGAGTCACAGCTCACAGCACCCTCCAAACTCTTGGCCTCAAGCAATTCTCTTGCCTTGGCCTCCCAAGTAGCTGGGACTACAGGTGCCTGAAAGAAGGCCTGACTATTTTTTTTGTTTGTTTAGCAGGCTTGGGCTGGATTCCAACCCACCAGCCCCAGTGCATGTGGCTGGTGCCCTAACAGCTGAGCTATGGGCACCTAGCAAAAAGTATGAATTTCATCAAAACTAAATCTTTGACTATCTTATCTCATAAAAACTGATGATAAAGCATTAGAAACTTTTTTCTATTTTCCCATTTTCTATTAGAAGTATTTTACTTATCTAGACAAGGTAAAATATTTAACACAAATTAATAAAGCACCCAAATTGTTAGAATAGCAGGAAAGCTAAAAGATATAAAATTTTTATGACCTTTTAAAAAAATTATTGCTTTAGGTTAATTTGAGGGTACGAAGAATTAGGTTACAAATGTTTGCATTTGTTAAGGGAGTCCCTCTTACAATTATGCCCTTCTCCCCAAAAGTGTGCCATACACCCTAACATTGCCATATACCTTAACATTGTAAAAGATATATAATTTACAAAGAAGAGAAATGAATTCTAAGGTACAACTTTAAGAATAAGCAATGTTTAGGATGAAAATATGGAAAAATAAATCTCCCTATGTTTTCATAGATGATTTTAAATATATCAGTAAACAATCAGAGACTTACAAGTTATAACTTAAAACACTGAAGATATTTGTAGGTGCCATATTTTCTTTATTACACATTTATTTTAATAACCAATGAAATACTAGTAAAAGAAAAAAGAAAACAAAATACATAACAGTTTTTGAAAGTAAAAAAATATGTATACTATATATACTATTTAATTTTATTATTTGTAGCCATTCCAGTAGCAAGAATTTCTGTGTAATAATCGTTAGACTTTTTGCAAAAATAAATTGGCCTAAAATTTTAATTAAAGCATAAAACAGGTAGCAATCACACAAATGTATATGTACTTAAATTCTGGTTTTGAATATATCACCAGAAAATCCTCAAAAATAGTGAAAATATGAATATTAGGCAAGCCAATGTCTTTGTAATCCCCAACTGACTGGAGAATAATGTTAAAACAGATGATGATGACAAGTCTGGAATTAATTTGAGTCAGTGATATTCTCCAGAGGTCAGACTTGGTTATAGTTTTTAAAAGTATTTTTTTGATGACCTGGTTGAAGTAGTTCAGACTGTGATTTTTACATTTTTAAAAAATATTTTTCTTAATCCTGTGTGTGCAATTATTTATTAAACCAATATAGTTAAGAAACACAAACTCACATAATACAAATACTCTTCTAAACATCTTTTGAAAATTATGGTCACTTATCTAATAGATAATAATTATATATAAAAGAATAAAGCCCTTCCAATTTTTGAACAACATAGTAAATATATATATACACACACATATACGTATATATTATATACATATATGTATATTTATATATACATATATGCATATGTATAATATGTACACACACATATACTCATATATAAGTATATATATATATATATTTTACTATATTGTTCAAGCAATTGAGAGGGCTTTATTTTTTATGTACAATTATTATCTATTAGACTAATGATCATAATTTTCAAATAATGTTTATATATACATATATATGGCTATCATCTTGTATACATATATGTATATATATATACACACATATATATAGCTAATGAGAAACTTCTAAATCCATACCTTTATAATTAGGTATAAGTAAATAATTTTAGTTTGTATTAAATCATGACCTTTAATTTATTTGACCAAAAATTAGGAGAAAACTTAGGCAGTGTAGTGAATATTACTCAGTATCCTTTCTATCACTCAATATCCTGTCAACCAAAAGGTGTTCTTTCCTTAAAATTATTGTATTAAATTCAGTATTCTTTCAATATATTTTTCTGTAACTTATAATTATTTATGTACAAGTATTTTTTTTTTTTTTTTGCAGTTTTTGGCCGGGGTCAGGTTTGAACCCACCACCTTCAGTATATGGGGCTGGTGCCCTACTCCTTGAGCCACAGACACTGCCCTTCATGTACAAGTTTTGAGGATTATTTCTAGAGTATGACTTATGATTCAAAATCTTCTTTAAATGAAATGCCACAAGATATCCACAGATTTTTAAAATAACTTCTCAGTGGATATTGTCCTAAATTGAATAAAAAGTGAAAAGCCTTGTCAAAATAAAAATTTTGTGTTCTATATTTCTAATCATTGGGAAAAGCAATTTTGTATTATGTGTGAACATAATTTTTACTCTTTGTCTCTGTCTGAAATAAAGATAACAGCCTTGTTGAAAACGGTCATTCACACCTGCAATTGAAAATGTTGAAACAAATCAATAAAATTAGTATCCTGGAACAATTACAGCCTTTAAGCAAAAATGACACACAAAGTAGAAATCAGATAACAAGCTTATTCCTTTGTGGGCAGATGCAATCTAAATTTTTTGAATGAGACTAGTTTCCCAGTTGTGTGATGATGATGTATGAATAATAGGTAAGCAAGTATAGTTATCCTACCATAATCTTTTTACATGTATATGCATACAAGCCACACAACAATATTTTATTCGGTATAGTCAAAAAGCAAAATATATTCAAACCTTCAGATTATTTTTGTGCAATAATTGCCCGTGAACAGAAAAGGGAAGAAAGCCATTAAAACATTGTGGACTCTATTTTACAGTCAATAAATCTCGTAAGTTTATGCCCTTTGGTTTCAAAACACTTTATTTTACTGTAAAATGTAATAGGGATCTTGTCATCAATATATGATTTGTAATACTTTAATAAAGAGTAGGGTGTCTTATTCCCAACTTTTATAGTTAAAATCAAAAGTTTCAGGTGCACTTAATATCTCAGTACTGTGGCAAAAGATGCATATTTTAGTAAAAGAAACAATAAATATCACGTGAATAATACTTATTGTTTTCAGTACATTTAATTTTTTTCTGAAACAAGTAAATGCAGTATTGTAGCACAGATTTGAAATGTTAGTATTTCCACTATTTAGTGTATGTGTAGCACCACTTTAATGAAGCGTGAGTACAACAGAGACTTGTGCCTTTCCTTGAAGCATCGCAACCTTGTTTAATTTCTTGTGGCCAAGAAAAACACCAGTGACTTAATATGCAAAATGAAACCTGACAATTTCTCATATGCATGTTTAAATTGTTTTGTTTTTGCAAATTAATGAGGGCACTCAGGAATGTAGTCTTTAATTGCTAAATAATTGAGTTTCCTGGACAAACCCATTGGTTAATACTGATAAGCCTAATGGAAGGCACGTTTTTTAAACAATGTCCATTATTTTGAGTCTCCTTTTTTTCACGTTGGATGCTATTATGATAATCCACCATTGCTCAGATAGGAAATCTGATACATCTTTAAATGACTTAATTCAAAGCTGTAGCATATATTTATTGCTAAAGTCAGTAGCACTATATGCAAGTATATTTTTAAAATGACTAACCATACTTCTATGTGTACTTAAATACCATTAAATTCATGCTACCTCGAAGCTATAAAAGGGAATTTCTCTATCTCAAAATAGGGAAACTGATTTTTAAGATCACATAAAATCTATTTTTTCTCAGTTTAAATACAACCAAGGACATTGTATTTAAATCCTGAATGAGTCCTGTTTCATAGATATTTTTAATAAACACCTGAAATACTCATATTTATTTTTCTTCAGTGAAAATTTTTGATACCTTGGACATGTACAGATTGTAAGTAAACTTCAACATGACTGCTAATTTTCAAAACTGATCAAATTTTTCTGTATTACTTGGGTCGAATATCAATTTCATACATGAAAACAATACATCTCCATTTTCTAGAATTATTAACCGCTATTTTCCCATATGGTCATTGGAAATTTTGTGTTTATTCTATGCTGTGTATCTTATTAGTGCCTTCAATTTAAAACACAGGGATGGGGGGCAAGGGGGTCTCTGTCCACATTGGAGTTAGTGAAGCAGCCACTGGATACTGAACAACCAAAAACTCATTAGAAGGAACCAAACAAATTTAATCACATAATTAGTATATGTCCATGTCCAAGTTTTGAAAAGCTGAGGTCTCAAGATAAAAATTTTTGCACACTATTAATACCTTTTAGGAGAAAATAATATTCCTTGTCACCATCAATCAAATCAGTACAAAATACCAGGCAACCAATATACTGTCCTCTTTTCACCTTATAAGAGACTGATCTTTGCCTGATACATTTACAGTCTAATGTATATAACCAACAAAACATGTGTTGACTATTTATCTTTGAATGTTTCCATTTCTGTCCTAAATCAGAGTAAGAACAAAAGGAAATAGATAAGAAAAATAGGAAGACTTCGTATCTGATCCCAGTGAATTAAATTAATAACTGGACATGGCTCAAGGAATTACATAATGGAAATGATAGATAATAATGAGGAATAAGGAGAAGAAAGAATAAGAGGGCAGAAAATATTTTATTTGTGTTCAGATTTGAATTAATTCTTACTAATATTTAACAAAAGTCTTCTGATTGATTCTAAAGCTACAGAATGGTATACTGCCTAACGCTGAATTATTTTCTTTGCAAGTGATACCATTATTTAGAGGAGCCCAGGTACTCCTAGGTAAGGTTTGTTTTTTCACTATTGTTTATAGAAAGAAGAAACTATCAAGGTCAAGAGCTGAGGAAGACCAGCACAGGCGAACACCTGGGGATGGACAGAGGCCGGCTGGCCAGCCTCCAGTGGAGAATTAGAGACAGAAAAGGGCTCTCTGCAGATTTTAGGTCTTGGACTCAGCTGCTCGCTGGAGCTGCCTTGGAAGGGATTAAGTGAGCAAGTATATTTGAACAGCACCCAGTGGCTGAGATTGAATCACTTGCTAGGTTGGCAACTAGCAAGGTACTGTGATTGTGGAAGGCCTCCTGAAAGGAACAGTCCGCAGTGTCATACTGCAGCAGCCCGCACAGCATGCCTGCTGAGCTCAGAAAACCATAGAACAGCTCCCATTGTTTGGGGGTTAAGACATGCATCTTAAGAAATATAGTGAGAGCTTCAAGATTCCAGTTCCTTAGGAACTGATTGTTAACAAATGGCCCATCCCTGATTGAAGGCAAACAAATCAGGAAGATGGGACCAGGTCTTCTCTGAAATTAATGGCTTCCAACCCGCGTCTTATACAGCAAAACCAGCATGTGTGTTCTCCATCTCCTAGCACCACAGCGCCACCTGGTGCCCATACAGCATATTGCAATATGAGTATTTATTTATTTATTTATTTTATTTTATTTTTTTATTGTTGGGGATTCATTGAGGGTACAATAAGCCAGGTTACACTGATTGCAATTGTTAGGTAAAGTCCCTCTTGCAATCATGTCTTGCCCCCATAAAATGTGACACACCAAGGCCCCACCCCCCTCCCTCCTTCCCTCTTTCTGTTTCCCCTCCATAACCATAATTGTCATTAATTGTCCTCATATCAAAATTGAATACATAGGATTCATGCTTCTCCATTCTGATGCTTTCCTAAGAATAATGTCTTCCACGTCCATCCAGGTTAATACGAAGGATGTAAAGTCTCCATTTTTTTTAATGGCTGAATAGTATTCCATGATATACATATACCACAGCTTGTTAATCCATTCCTGGGTTGGTGGGCATTTAGACTGTTTCCACATTTTGGTGATTGTAAATTGAGCTGCAATAAACAGTCTAGTACAAGTGTCCTTATGATAAAAGGATTTTTTTCCTTCTGGGTAGATGCCTAGTAATGGGATTGCAGGATCAAATGGGAGGTCTAGCTTGAGTGCTTTGACGTTTCTCCATACTTCCTTCTAGAAAGGTTGTACTAGTTTGCAGTCCCACCAGCAGTGTAAAAGTGTTCCCTTCTCTCCACATCCACGCCAGCATCTGCAGTTTTGAGATTTTGAGATGTGGGCCATTCTCACTGGGGTTAGATGATATCTCAGGGTTGTTTTGATTTGCATTTCTCTAATATAAAGAGATGATGAACATTTTTTCATATGTTTGTTAGCCATTCGTCTGTCATCTTTAGAGAAAGTTCTATTCATGTCTCTTGCCCATTGATATATGGGATTGTTGGCTTTTTTCGTGTGGATTAATTTGAGTTCTCTATAGATCCTAGTTATCAAGCTTTTGTCTGATTGAAAGTATGCAAATATCCTTTCCCATTGTGTAGGTTGTCTCTTTGCTTTGGTTATTGTCTCCTTAGCTGTACAGAAGCTTTTCAGTTTAATGAAGTCCCATTTGTTTATTTTTGTTGTTATTGCAATTGCCATGGCAATCTTCTTCATGAAGTCTTTCCCCAGGCCAATATCTTCCACTGTTTTTCCTATGCTTTCTTGGAGGATTTTTATTGTTTCATGCCTTAAATTTAAGTCCTTTATCCATCTTGAATCAATTTTTGTGAGTGGGGAAAGGTGTGGGTCCAGTTTAAGTCTTTTACATGTAGACATCCAATTCTCCCAACACCATTTATTGAATAGGGAGTCTTTCCCCCAAGGTATGTTCTTGTTTGGTTTATCAAAGATTAGGTGGTTGTAAAATGTTAGTTTCATTTCTTGGTTTTCAATTTGATTCCAAGGGTCTATGTCTCTGTTTTTGTGCCAGTACCATGCTGTCTTGAGCACTATGGCTTTGTAGTGCAGACTAAAATCTGGTATGCTGATGCCCCCAGCTTTATTTTTGTTACAAAGAACTGCCTTAGCTATATGGGTTTTTTTCCGGTTCCATACAAAACGCAGAATCATTTTTTCCAAATCTTGAAAGTACGATGTTGGTATTTTGATAGGAATGGCATTGAATAGGTAGATTGCTTTGGGAAGTATAGACATTTTAACAATGTTGATTCTTCCAAGCCATGAGCATGGTATGTTCTTCCATTTGTTAATATCCTCTGCTATTTCCTTTCTGAGGATTTCATAGTTTTCTTTATAGAGGTCCTTCACCTCCTTCATTAGGTATATTCCTAGGTATTTCATTTTCTTTGAGACTATGGTGAAGGGAGTTGTGTCCTTAATTAGCTTCTCATCTTGACTGTTATTGGTGTATACAAAGGCTACTGAATTGTGGACATTGATTTTATATCCTGAAACATTACTGTATTTTTTGATGACTTCTAGGAGTCTTGTGGTTGAGTCTTTGGGGTTCTCTAAGTATGAGATCATGTCGTCAGCAAAGAGGGAGAGTTTGACCTCCTCTGCTCCCATTTGGATTTCCTTTATTTCCTGTCTTGCCTAATTGTATTGGCTAGAACTTCCAGCACTACGTTGAATAGTAAAGGTGACAGAGGACAGCCTTGTCTGGTTCCAGTTCTAAGAGGAAAAGCTTTCAGTTTTACTCCATTCAGTAAAATATTGGCTGTGGGTTGTCATAGATAGCTTCAATCAGTTTTAGAAATGTGCCACCTATGCCTATACTCTTCAGTGTTCTAATTAGAAAAAGATGCAGGATTTTATCAAATGCTTTTTCTGCTTCTATTGAGAGGATCGTGTGATCTTTATTTTTGCTTCTGTTAATAAGGTGGATAACGTTTATAGACTTGCATATGTTAAACCAGCCTTGCATCCCTGGGATGAAGCCTACTTGATCATGATGAATGACTTTTTTGATGATAAGCTGTAATCTATTGGCTAGGATTTTGTTGAGAATTTTTGCATCTATATTCATGAGCGAGATTGGTCTGAAATTCTCCTTTTTGTTTGGGTCTTTTCCTGGTTTTGGTATCAGGGTGATGTTTGCTTCATAGAATGTGTTGGGGAAGATTCCTTCTTCCTCAATTTTTTGGAATAATTTCTGCAGTAAAGGAATATGCTCTTCCTTGAAGGTTTGATAGAATTCTGGAGTGAAGCCATCTGGACCAGGGCATTTTTTGGTTGGAAGATTTTTTATTGTTTCTTTGATCTCAGTGCTTGAAATTGGTCTGTTCAGGAGCTCTATTTCTTCCTGGCTGAGTCTAGGGAGAGGTTGTGATTCCAAATATTGATCCATTTCTTTCACATTGTCATATTTCTGGGCATAGAGTTTCTGGTAGTATTCAGAGATGATCTCTTGTATCTCTGTGGGATCAGTTGTTATTTCCCCTTTATCATTTCTGATTGAGGTTACTAGAGATTTTACTTTTCTATTCCTTGTTAGTCTGGCCAATGGTTTATCTATTTTATTTATTTTTTCAAAAAACCAACTCCTTGTTTCATTAATTTTCTGAATGATTCTTTTGTTTTCAATTTCATTGATCTCTGATTTGATTTTGGAGATTTCTTTTCTTCTACTGAGTTTAGTCTTAGATTGTTCTTCTTTTTCCAATTCCATAAGATCTCTTGTGAGATTGTTGATGTGCTCTCTTTCTGTTTTTCGAATGTAGACATCTAAAGCGATGAATTTTCCTCTCAAAACTGCTTTTGCAGTATCCCACAGGTTTTGGTAGCTTGTGTCTTCATTGTTGTTATGCTCAAGGAAGTGAATGATTTCCTGTTTTATTTCTTCCTGCACCCATCTGTTATTCAACAGAAGATTGTTTAATTTCCATGCCTTTGGGTGGGGTCGAGCATTTTTGTTAGAGTTGAGTTCCACCTTTAGTGCCTTATGGTCTGAAAAGATACAAGGTAAAATTTCAATTCTTTTGATTCTGTTGATATTTGTTTTGTGTCCCAGGATATGATCAATTTTGGAGAATGTTCCATGGGGTGATGAGAAGAATGTATATTCTTTATCTTTGGGGTGGAGTGTTCTATATGCATCTATCAAGCACAGTTGTTCTAGGGTCTCATTTAAATCTCTTATATCCTTGTTTAATTTCTGTTTAGAGGATCTGTCCAGCTCTGTAAGAGAAGTGTTAAGGTCCCCTATTATTATGGTATTATCAGATATCATATTGCTCAGACTGAGTAAGGTCTGTTTCAAGAATCTGGGAGCATTTAAATTGGGTGCATAGATATTTAGAATTGAAATGTCTTCTTGTTGTATTTTTCCCTTGACCAATATAAAGTGACCATCTTTGTCTTTTTTGACTTTAGTTGCTTTAAATCCACATGTATCTGAAAATAAGATTGCAATTCCTCTTTTCTTCTCAATTCCATTTGCCTGAAAAATTGTCTTCCAACCCTTGACTCGGAGCCTTAATTTGTCTTTTGAAGCCAGGTGTGTTTCTTGCAGACAGCAAATGGATGGCTTGTGTTTTTTAATCCAGTCAACCAATCTATGTCTCTTCAGTGGGGAATTCAAGCCATTAACATTTATTGAGATAATTGATAAGTGTGGTAGTATTCTATTCGTCTTATTTGGTGAGAGTCCATTGCTTAGTTTTATCTTTTGCATCAGTGTGGAGGTTTGGTTCTGTCCTTTAATTTCTGAGTTCTTACTTTGCTGCTGATCCATTGTGGTGGTCAGTGTGCAGAACAGGTTGAAGTATTTCCTGTAGAGCTGGTCTTGTTGTGGCGAATTTCCTCAATGTTTGTATATCCGTAAATGATTTGATTTCTCTGTCAATTTTGAAGCTTAGCTAGGCAGGGTACAGAATTCTGGGCTGGAAATTGTTCTGTTTAAGTAGATTAAAGGTAGATGACCACTGTCTTCTTGCTTGGAAAGTTTCATTAGAGAAGTCTGCGGTCACTCTGATGGATTTGCCCCTGTAGGTCAACTGGCACTTACTCCTGGCAGCTTGCAGAATCTTTTCTTTCGTCTTGACTTTGGACAGGTTCATCACAATGTGTCTTGGAGAAGCTCGATTAGAGTTGAGGCGACCTGGGGTCCGATAGCCCTCTCAAAGCAGTGTGTCAGAATCTTTGGTGATATTTGGGAAATCTTCTTTTATAATATTTTCTAGTATGGCTTCCATTCCTCTGGGGCATTCTTCTTCCCCTTCTGGAATTCCTATAACTCGTATGTTGGAACGCTTCATAAAGTCCCATAATTCTGACAGTGAACGTTCTGCTTTCTCTCTCTTCTTTTCTGCCTCTTTTACTATCTGAATTATCTCAAAAACTTTGTCTTCTACCTTCTGAAATTCTTTCTTCTGCATGGTCTAACCTGTTGCTGATACTTTCCATTGCATCTTTAAGTTCCCTAATTGACTGTTTCACTTCCTTCAGCTCTGCTATATCCTTTTTATATTCTTCATATCATACATCTCTTATTTGATTCTGTTTTTGAATTTCCTTTTGGTTATTTTCCACTTTATTAGCAGTTTCCTTCATTGTTTCCATCATTTCTTTCATTGTTTTCAACATGTGTATTCTAAATTCCCTTTCTGTCATTCCTAACATTTCTTCATACGTGGAATCCTCTGCAGTAGCTGCCTCATGGTCCCTTGGCGGGGTTGTTCTGGACTGGTTCTTCATGTTGCTTGGAGTTTTCTGCTGATTCTTCCTCATGAGTGATTTCTTTTATCTGTTTCCTTGCCCTAATTTTCCTTTCACTTCCTCTTGCTCTTTAAGTTCTCGTGCCTGTGGAAGTTGCGGGCGGGTTTAGACGGATTGAACACACGTGACCACTTGCCGGTTTTCCACTGTTTTAGTCCTCCTCTTGGGGTCCAGAAGTCTCTCACTGACCCCCTGTATCCTCTCAGGGTGATGATAGGCAGATCCCACCAGCCAGAGATGCCTGGAGTCCTATCTCCCCAGACTCACGGTGCCCAGATGCAAGGAAGCTGTTACTCGGTGGCCATCTTGCTCCGCCTCCGCAATATGAGTATTTACTATTTTTTTAATGTTCTTTTGCCAATTTTTACCCTTTGTTTTGTTTTGTTGTTGTTGTTGTGTTTCCTTTTGTTTAGTTTAGTTGTGTTTTTATTTTTTCATTTTAACTTTCTTTAGTTGTAAGAGCTCCTCCATTTCTTCACGTTTTTAAGCCAATTTTATTCTTCCTTTTTTATTTAACTCATTTTTCTTTCTTTTGGTAGAGATTTTTCTATTTCTCTCATCTTTCCTACATATAAGAACTAAGATACACTTTTAAAAATCTTATTTAATTTCATATTTTGTTTTATTTATCTGTTTTCAAGTATTTTTTCCTTTCTCTGATCTGCTTTATTCTATTTCATTTTATAGTCTATGTATGAGACAGAGCCTAACTCAGAAGCCTGGACTGGGGTCACAGCATTGGTCTGGCTCAAGGAGTCTTGAGCTCATGGTCTTGGGCATTCCTCCAGCTTCAGCCTTTTGAAAGACAGTATTGCTAGGGTCTCACTGTGACATACTGTTGTTTTTCTTCATTATTTGACAGAAGTGTGGTTTTGCTTTTGATCCAGCTGGCAAGGAGATCCTGATTTCAAGGTACCCACCTAGCCTAGCCACTGTCTAATGTCCCATAATTTTGAGGGTGAGTCAAAGGATCCTGTTGAACACCACCATTTGTCCTGGCACTCTCATTCTCTTTCTCTTTCTCTGTCTCTCTTTTTTTTTTTTTTTTATAATTTTCATCTTTCACTGCTTTTTTCCTTTATATTTTGCTTTCATTTCTTCCTTCTCTCTCCTTTTTCTTCTTTCTGACCTTATGCCAAAAGGCCACTTCAACACCTAAGCACAGAGATTAGGTAATGTAAAACAAAGGAGGTAGCAAAAACAAAAGTAGGGGAAAGGAGTGAATAAAAAGAAAACATACATGAGGAGGAACCAACAGAAAAATTCTGGCAACATGAAGAACAGAACAGAAAAACCCCACTAAGATATCGTGAAGTAGCTACCAGGGAGGATTCCACCTATAAAGAAATAATACAAATGACAGAAAGAGAATTTAAAGTATGGATGGCAGAAATAATAAATGGAATTGATGAGAAAGTGGAAAATATTCGAAAGGAAATCCAAAACTAGAACCAAAAAATGGATGACAGATATGAAGAATATAGAAAGTAGACGGGGGGGGGGTTTTAAGGAATTGAAGGAGTCAATCAGGAAACTTAAAAATGAAGTAGAAAGTAATAACAGATTAGACCATGGAGAAGAAAGAATCTCAGGGCTACAGGATAAAGTTCTTGAGCTAACTGAGATGGTTAAAGAGGGAAAAAAGATGACAGAAAAACCAGGCCACTCACTCAGAGAATTCTGGGACCTCATGAAGCATTCAAATATGTGTGAGTTATAAGTATAACTGAAGGGAAAGAAGAATAACCCAAATGAACAGAAGCCCTATTGGAGGATATTACAAATGAAAATTTCCCTAATATAACCAAAGATTGCAACACACTCCTTTTAGAGGGATATCAAACTCCGGATTGTTTCAACACAAACAGTTCATCTCTGAGACACATTGTAATGAACCTGTCCAAAATCAAGGTGAAAGAGAAAATTCTGAAAGCAGCCAGGAATAAGTGCCAATTGACCTGCAGGGCAGATCTATCAGAGTGACAGTGAACTTCATAGATGAAACTTTGCAAGTCAGAAGAGAATGGTCAATTAGCTTTTTAATTAAAATATTTTCAGCCTAGAATTCTATATACTGCTAAACTAAGTTTCAAAATTGATGAAGAAATTAAATCTTTTACTGTTATGCAAAAATTTAGAGGCCTAGCCACAACAAGACCAACTCTACAGGAAATACTTAGACCTGTTCTCCACACTGACCATCACAATGGGCCACCAGCAAAGTAAACACCCAGAAACTAAAGGAAAAATCATAGCTTCTACAAAAGAATAAAACTAAGCAACATACTCTTACAAAATAAGATGAGTAGAACTCCATTACACCTATGAATTCTCTCAATTAATGTTAATGGCTTGTATTCCCCAATGAAATGCACAGGCTAGCTGATTGGATAAAAAAGCACAAGCCACCCATGTGTTTTCTCCAGGAAACATACCTAACCTTGAAGGAAGAAACAAGACTCAGAATAAAAGGATGGAAAACAGTGTTTCAGACAAATGGACATCAGAAGAAGGGAGGGGTTGCAATCTTATTTTCAGGTACAAGTGGATTTAAAACAACTAAAGTTAAGAAAGACAAAGATAGTCACTTCATTTTGATGAAGGAAACAATACAACAAGAGGACATTTCAATTCCAAATATTTATGCACCCAACTTAAAAATCCTCCCAGATATCTGCAACTGATCTTGATTGCTCTGAACAATATGATATCTCACAACTGAATAAAAGCTGGGGACTTTAACACCCCTCTGACAGAACTGAATATATCTTCTAAACAGAAATTAAACAAAGATACAAAGGAGTTAAATGCAACCCTGGAATAAATTGGCATAATAGACACGTAGAGAACATACCATCCCAAAGTTAAGGACTATACATTCTTTTCATCAGTCCATGGAACATACTCCAAAATAGATCATATCCAAGGATAGCTATCAAACCTCAACAAATATCAAAAGAATTTAAATTTTAACACCCCAAGGCAATAGAGGTGGAACTCAGCTCTAACAAAAATTGTCATCCTTATACAAAGACATAGACACTAAACAACCTTATGCTGAATGACAGTTGTGTCAAGGAAGAGATAAAGGAGGAAATTATTAAATTCCTCAAACATAACAACAGTGAAAGTACAAGTTACCAAAACCTTTGGATTACCATAGAAGTTGTTCTAAGAGGGGATTTTATCACTTTAGACATCTACATCCAAAAACAGAATGAGACCACATCAACAACTTAATGAATCATCTTAAAAACAGTGGAAAAGGAAGAGCTATCTAATCCCAAAGCCAGAAGAATAAAAGAACTACCCAAAATTAAATCAGAAATAAATGAAATTGAAAACAAAAGAATTATTCAGAAAATTAATAAAACAAAAAGTTGATTCTTCAAAAAGATAAATAAAATTAATAAAGTTTAGCCAGATTAACCAGAAACAGAAAAGTAAAATCCCTAATAAGCTCAGTCAGAAACACAAAGGGGGAATAATAACAGATACCACAGAGATATAAGAGATTATTTGTGACTACTACAAGAAATTCTATGCCCAGAAATTTGACAATGTGGAGGAAATGGACTAATACCTAGAATCCACTATCTCCCTATACTTAACGACAGAGAAATAAATCGCTTGTACAAATCAACATCTGACTGAAATTGAACTAACAATAAAAAATCTTCCAACAAAAACAAAAGCACAGACTATATGACTTCATAACTGAATTCTACCAAAATTTCAAAGAAGACCTTGAATCTAGGCTGCAAAACATATTTCAAAACATTGAGAAGGAACGATCCTTCCTTAATACTTTCAGTGAAGCAAAGATCACCCTGATACCAAAACCAGGAATGGACCCAAATAAAAAGATGTATAGACCAATTTCACTAATGAATATTGATGCAAAAATACTCTATAATGTCTAGGCTAAGTTCCACATTGAAAAAAAACAAAATAAACATATAAAGCTGTCTCCATCAGCATATTACTTACACTAAAAAAAAAATCACAAGGAATCTCTAACAAAACTACTAGAATGAATTATTGAATTCATAAAGGTTAGAGAACACAAGATACATGTTAAAGAAATCAATTGTTCTTTCATATGCTACTATGAATACTTAGATATTAGAATTTTTAAAACTATGCAATGTTATTTACAATGGCCATAAAATAGGACGTAGACCAGGTGTAAATCTAACAAACATATATAGAAGTTGCATGTTTAAAACTAAAAAATCCTGATCAAAAACATAATTTTAAGAAAGAGCTTTATAAATGGAAAGACATATCATTTCACTTAAATGATGAATTCCCATAGGAATGGAAAACTGAAAATATCAGTTTCACCCAAGTTCATATACAGCTTTAATGCAATTCCTATCAAAATCATGGTATTTTTTTTGTAAATATTAATGTGATCATTGTAACATTACATCAAACGGCAAGAAAACTAGAATAGGTAAAATAATTTTAAATAAGAATAAAATGGGAACTACTAATCTACTCAGATTTATTATGCAGTTATAAAAACCAAGACTACATAATAAAGCCAGAGGGATAGACACAAAGGCCATTGAAATAGAATGGAGAACCCAGAAATACACACACACACACAAATACACTCATTTGATTTTTTCTAAGCTGAATAAACAATTCAACAGAAAATGTATAGACTTTACAAAACACAGCACTGGTGATATTGGTTATCCATATGCAAAAAAATGAAACTTGACCCTAGTCTCACCTCACATAAACAAAATTTTACTAAAAGCACATAAAAATTTATTTTTTGAGGTCTGTAGCTAGATGAAGAGTTATTACACTTGACATCAAAATTGCTACACATAAAATTAAAATAAGCTCCATCAAAATTCACAAAATAAAAACTATTTGTCAAAAGTACCATGAAGAAGAGGAAAAGCCTAACTAGTAACTGGGAAAGATTTTTCAAACTATATATTTCATAAGAGATTAGAATATATAAATACTTCTCAAAACTCACTAGTAAAAAAAAAATTTGTCCACTTGAAACTAGGAAAAAAATATGAACAGATACTTCACCTAAATACATATGCAGATAGCAAATAAAAACATGTTTAACATCATTAGCCAATAGGGAATACAAATTAAATCATGTTGAGATATCACTGCACACTTATCAAAATTGCCAAATTAAATTTAATAACATATTTATTGATAGTATGAAATATAGGTAAGGATGCATAAAATCTAGCTTAGTTTTTGAATAATGGATTGGTGAGTGCCCTGAAGAAACAAAGATTTTTGTTTGTTTTATACAAAAGCAGTTACACAAATGTTTATGGTAGCTTTATTTGTTTTAGCTAACAAAGCAGATTGCTGTTGACTAATAAGCCCTTGAGTTTTGAATAAGTATCAGAGAAAGCCAGGAACAGTCACTATGGATTTGGCTCAGACTAAGCTGGCTTCAGGTATGACCTGGCATAATTCAGCTGCAGTGACCATGGAATGGTCATATCACTCCTTCTCCAACTCCAGAATGCTAGCTAGCACAGAAAGTAAAGGATGAGAGTGAAAAACTTTACCTGGTAATCCAGAGAATTCTCCCATATCTTTCCAAATCCACCAAAGGGGCAGTATCACCAGAAGTCTGCAAGAGTCACAGCAGACTTACTGGATCTGGGGTCTCTAGTACTGATATGGTGGAATGACCAAAGACTTAGCTCGCACCACTAAATTCTCTTTGAATACTTGAAAAGCATTTTCAGGAAGGACAGGTTCAAATAAGACCAGACTGCAAGGGTTAAAATAAATATCAAACTCTTCAATATCCAAACATTCACAAATGTCCACAAGCTAGTGGGATGGCAAACTAATATAGCCTTTATGGAAGGAAGTATGGTGAATCCTCAAAAGCTAAATATAGACCTTCTATTTTACCCTTAACCCCATTACCAGACATCTACCCAGAAGAAAAATATCATATTATTACAAGGACATTTGCACTAGAATATTTATTACAGCTCAATTCACAATTGCCAAGACATGGAAGCAACCCAAGTACCCATCAACACATGAATATATTAATAAATTAGGGGAGGCAGGAGAGGGATTGCTAAACTCTCACCAAACAATGTAAGGATATATACTATACCTCCTGAATGAAGGGCTTGACTACAAGTCGAACTTTACCTTACACAGCAAACAATGTAACCTAATTATTTGTGCCCTCATATTAATCTAAATTTTTAAAAAAGGTGTTTCAAAGAAAAGAAAATAAAAAGGAAATACACAGAAGAGAAAAAACAGACAAAAAAAGAACACAGCATTTCTAAGATCTGGAAAATAGCCTCAAATGGGCATATATAAGAGTAATCAGCTTTAGGGAGGAGGTGGAGACCTGGAGTGAAGTTTTTTAATGAAATAATGGCAGAAAACTTTTCAAACATACAGGAAAAAAAAAAAAAACATACAGGAAGAAATCAATGTCCCAGGTTTCTTTTTTTGAAAAAAAAAAAAAAAAAGAAAGAAAGAAAGAAAGAAAATAATTAAAGAAAAAAAAATTACCATGTAGATTTAATCCAAATAACTACCACAAGGTATTTAATAATCGAGTTATAAAAGGTCATAGATATAGAATAGCTGCTAAAGGAAGCAAGAAAAAAAGAGAAAAATAACAAAGAAGCTCCAATATGCACATCAGCAGATTTCTCAGAGAAAACCTCAGAGGCCAGGAGAGGGTGGTATGACATATTCAAAGTACTGAAGGAAGAAAACAGTCCTTGAATATTATATCCAGCAAAAATATTTTTCAAATGTGAAGGAGAAATAAGGAAATTTCTCAGACAAATAAAAGCTGAGGGACTTCATCAACACCATTCCAGTCCTACATGAAAAGCTAAAACAAATTCTTCAATCTGAAAAAACGAAAAGAAAAAAAGGATGCCAATGAACAATAAAAAATCATCTGAAGGTATACAACTCATGGATAACAGTAATTACCCAAATACAGAATACTGAATGACTATAACTATAAGTGAATAAACCACTTATTCTTGAACAGGAAGACTAAAAGACAAATCTATCAAAAATAAATTCAACAACTTTTTGAGTATAAAAAGATAGGATGTAAACAACAAAAATTTAAAAAGCAGGCATACATAGAGTGAAAGCATAGAATTTCTTTCTTTTTTTTGGGGGGGGGGGTTTTGGCCGGGGCTGGGTTTGAACCCGCCACCTCCGGCATATGGGACTGGCACTCCACCCCTTGAGCCACAGGCGCCACCCTAATGCATAGAATTTCTATTATATTTCTCTGTGCTTATTTCTTTGTAAGTGGAGTTGTCACATGTTTAAAATAATTGGTTTAAAAAATGTGTTTTAAAGCATCGTCCTAATCTCATCTCATAGGATTTCCAACAGATGCACAAAAAAATAAACCCAAGACATTAAAACACAATACCAGAGAAACTTACATTTAACAAAGGAAGATAGGAAGTAAAAAAGAAAAAGAGAACCACAAAACAACCAGAAAACAAATAACAACCTGCCAAGAATAAGTACTTACCTATCAGTAACAGCATTGGATATGAATGGATTGAGCTCTCCAGTCAAAAAGGAGCTAATTATAGGTTCTGTAAAAGAAACTCATATAACCTACACAGACACAGGTAGACTGACAATAATGGGATGGAAAAAGGTACTTAATGCAAATAATCACCAAAAAATGACCAGAAGTAGCAACACTGCTAACAGAAAAAATATTTTTCAAGACAAAAACTATAAAAAGAGACAAAGAAGATCATTACATAATGACAAAGGGGTCAATTCAACAAGTGGATAAAATAATTCTAAATGTATATGCACCCAACACTAAGGACCCAGATATATGTAAAGCAAATATTATCAGAGCTAAAGAGAGAGAGAGATGAAAATATAATATTCGTTGGAGACCTCAACATTTCACTTTGAGCATTGGACCAGTACAAATTAAAACTACAATGAGATATCATCTCACCTCAGTTAAAATAACTCTTATCAAAAAGGCATTGATAAATGCTGGCAAGGATATGGAGAAAGGGAAACCTAACGAATATGGAGAATAGTATGGAAATTCCTCAAAGTAAAAAAAAAAATAAATAAATAAAATAAGTAAAAACATGACTCAACAATCCCTCCACTAGGTATTTATCTAAACCAGGGAATTCAGGATTTTGAAAATATTTCTGTACTCCCATGTTTATTATAGCACTATTCACAATAGCCAAGATTTGGAATCAACCTAAATGTCCTTCAATGGATCACTGGATTAAAAAATTGTGGTACAGATACACAATATATTATATAGCCATAAAAAAAGAAAAAAATATTGCCATTTGAAACTACATGGACATAACTGGAGAACATTATGTGAAGTGAAATAAGCCAAACACAGAAAGGCAAATCTCCCTTGTTCTTTCTCCTATGTGGGAGCTAAATATTTTAATATACTAAAAAAAAAAAAGATTGATCTTGTGCAGACAAAGTAGAAGCACAGTTATGAGTTAGCAGAGATAGGGAAGGGTAGCGGGGAGGGAGGATAAAGAGGAGACTGTTAGTGGGAACAAAAATACAGTTAAATAATTAGAACAAACAATATTTGATAGCACAACAAAGAGACTATAATCAACAATGTTAGGACATACTTTAAAATAACAAAAAGACTGGTATTGGAATATCCCTATTATGAATAAATGGTATATTCCTGAGGTAATGTGTACTCTAATTAAACTGATTTAATTCATTCACATTGTATGCCTGTATGAAAACTTCACATGTACCTTATAAAGGTATACAACTATCATGTATCCATAATAACTGAAGATGTTTTTAAAAAAGAAAATATTCAAATCTAGAAAATGGCAAGTCCTATAAAGGTATAGATTTCTGGGCTTATTATAAAACACTATCATTAAGTAGGTATGGTGTGTGCCTGCATCTGCATGCCAATTGTCAACCCGTATAATTGTGCTGCAAATAATTGGAGGAAATTTAGGAAGGAACACTGCCCTATACCTGGGAAAGAATTAATGCTCTACGAGTGACAAAACTCTCTACCTGTGGAGAAGGTGAGGTAATGCAGAGATATATTTGGTATCATTTGCCAAAAGTACATTTGATAGCTAATTATACCCCTAACAAGAGATATATTTCTTTGAATCCCAAAGCTTCTGACCCAATACTTCACATGACTAACTTAGATTAATATAATAAATTATTCATACAGCATATCTCGGTTTGCCTTTCCTGGCCGAGTCTTTTTCTTGTTTCTCAATAAATGGTACTGGGAAGTAGGGATCAAATTATTTTGGGCAATAAGTGATTGAACTCTGAGGAGAGCCATTTTTAATAATGGGTCACCTTTCTGACCTTATAACTAGGAAAAACTAGGTTACTTCTCTAAGGTCTACTGATCATAACTCTTATAGAATGAACACCAGCTAGACTATATAAATGGAGTGCGTAAATTACACTGGTGGATAGGTTGTCAGTTTGCCTTGCTAACCTTAACTAAAGCTGGAGTCACTGCTCTCATTAATTCTTCATTTTCTCAAGTTAATTAACTTGTGTGTGGTTCAGTGTCCTCATTTTTAAAAAATGCAATAATACGTTATTAATAGAAGATGTAATGTTTGATATCTTTTTTTTAATAAAACTCCAAGATTAGTGAAAGAAATAAATGGCAAACTTAAACCATGTTGACATTTCATTTAAATATCTTAATTATGGTTGCAAAATTTACAATCCAAATATACTCAGAGCTTGGAATAAATTCCAATCTATATAATTATATTGCCCTACTACATAGACCGTCTCTATCATCTATTTTAAATGTAGCCAAATTGTTGCTCAAAGTGCTCTAAGTTTCTTTTCTGGTAATACAACATGTACCCATATTCTTTTGGTGTTACAGTACATGTATTTTGAAAGAACCCTGCATGCCTTGAAAGGATGATCAGGCCTCACAATGCTACTGTGATCATTTGCTATAAGGAAAATCTACAGAGACAGAGTGACAAGTTATCTAGATTAACACAGTAATCAGACTGATGGCTACTTTGTGTCTAGACTTGACTACTTTCTCCTCACCAGCATCAAAATAGTTGTTATAACTGAAATAAAAAAATGTGTCAAAATAATGTTTGGAGGGTGGCGTCTATGGCTCAAAGGAGTAGGGTGCCAGTCCCATATACCAGAGCTGGCAGGTTCAAACTCAGCCCTGGCCAAAAACTGCAAAAAAAAAAAAAAATAATAATAATAAAATAAATAAAAAATAAATAAATAAATAAATAAAAATAAATAATAATAATGTTTACAAAAATGTCATCATAGAATGATTTAGCTTTCTTAGTTATTTAAAAATTCCTAAGAATCACCCATAGTCATCATCTGATGTTATACATCTACGGATAAAAACTATTTGTATTTGTTGGGTCCATTTTCTATATTGGCGCTAGAAAGTCAGTATATGACACATCTGCAGATATATAAATGTGTGCATGTAATATTTATCTACAAATTTAATAATTAAAGATACATTTCCAGTTTTCCCTTTATTTATTTTCTACATATTTAGAATGTGATCTATAAATTTTATGGTTCACTTCATTATGACACATATGCAGAAATCTGGTGCTCCAGCAGATTCCTCAGAATGATTCTGTTTAAGTTTCATACACAAAAAAATATGTTTAGCATTAAAAAGGGGGAAATCTTGTCATTTTTAACAAGATGACTGGACCCAGAGGAGATTATCTACTTGAAATAAATAAGCCATAGAAAGACAAATATGACATTATCTCATGTAGATGTGGGATCTAAAGGATGAAGAAGAACTGCGGAGAGCAGAACAGTGGTTACCAGAGGCTGCGGAAAGGGGTGGATGGGAAAAAGGAGATACTGATCAAAATTTCAGTTAGACAGTAAGAATAAGATTTCTTGATCTATCACACAGGGTAGTGACTATAGTAATCAATAATGCATTATGTATTTCAAAATTATCAACAAAAAGAAGATTTTTTAAATGTTTTCACTGCAAAATATAAGTATGTGAGGTGATGGGTATGTTAATTATCTTGATTTAATCATTCTACATTATAAACACATATCACACTGTACTCCATAAAAATGTTTATTATTTGTCAATTAAAAAGAATTTTTTTAACTTGACATATAAGTCAATGAAAGAACAAACACAAATACAGTGCAAATGTCAGATTATTATAACAGTCCACAGATTTAGGAGAAAAAAATTTGAAATATGCAAATTTTAATGATATACATTGATATCTATAAAGATGGTTTGAGCAAGAGTTATTTATATTTAAATAATGTCCATTAAGGGAAAATTCTGAAATTTATTTATTAAACTTAGTAAGTAAAAACACACTAAAACCTCGTCAGTAAAACATTTGCTTTTCCTGGTCACATGAGAATAAGAATTTTTTTTTATACATAGCCTACTACAAACAATGGTATTATCCTTTCTGTTTCCATAAAATTATTGACACTAGGATAATTTCCATGCATGGCTACTTGTGTAAACTCTGAGATTTTTATATTTGCATTTAACATTCTCTTTTCTTAAAATATTGATGAAATACTCAAGATTCTCACCTAGGCTCATTTCCAATTTTGTATTCTGTTCCTGTAAATCCTTTCTACTCCTGACCAAATATTTGTTTTTCTTATAATTATTTCTCCATGTCACATCACTGTTGGGAGGTACAACCTACATACGAAATTGTCTGCTTGATAATACTACCCTGTTTCCCCGAAAATAAGACAGTGTCTTATTTTAAGATGCTTCCAAAGATGTGCTAGGTCTTATTTTCAGGGGATGTCTTATCTTTCCTGTAAGTAGGTCTTATTTTCGGAGGATGTCTTATTTTTGGGAAAACAGGGTACCTGGATACCCATAGACAAGGGAAAAGCAGAGTGTCCAAAAACAGAGGAAATTATCTTCTGTTGCTAAAGTGTTTCTTACTCAATGAATGTTATAACCAGTAGCCTAAATGATTGTGGATCTAGATATCACTTTACTCTTCTCTTCCATTCACCTACTGCAATCTACCATGTTATTTTCATTCCATTTCCTAAATCAGTCTGCTGTTCCTCCATCTCTTTTCACTTCTACTTCCACAATGCTACTTGAAGGAATTGCTTTCTCTCACCTAGATTTTTCAGAACATCTTAACAAATCTGAATTTTTTCTCTTTTGTACTTATCTAATCAATTCTCCATTTGTAAAACTCTTAAACAAAATACTGATGGTGATATCCCCCTGCTTGAAGTATGTCAATGGCTCTTCACTGATGAACTCTGTACTACTTATCATATCTAAAATCCCCTTTACCCCCTGGCCCTTGTTTAATCCTTCAATCACATCAAACTGGCACTTCTATTCTTTATTACAATTCAAAAAATAATCAGTGAGAGCTGGCTTTTTAACATGTCATATCCTTTATATTCTCAGAATGTGTTGTTTCAACCCAAAGGAATTCTCTGACTTCTACCCAATTCTTTCATTGGTTTTATGACAAAACTTACTTATTTTCTCTATTCATTTCTCACCTATTTCATATTCTTCCCAATCCATTGCAATCTCATTCCCTACTTTGACAAAACTAAAACTGTTCTAGTTAAGAACTTATGTGTCTCAAAGGCAGACAAAGCTAAAAGTCCATGTTCTTTCTTAACTTGCTTTTTAGTCATGTTCAAGAGGTATATCTGTTTTCCCTTTCATGAGGAATAACTGTGTTCTTACGTTTTGTAGCAACATTCTCTTTATTTTCTTATGATTTTTACTGGTTGATTTTCTCTAATTCTTCTTTTTAAATGTACCTCTCTTGCTTTTGCTCTGGAGCCAGAGAGTAGTTAAAAGTCATATTTTACCTCTTATATCACTATCACCAAATGATCTCATTCTGTTCCATGGCTTTAATGTCATCTTTGGGTTGATGACTCAAAAATTATGGCTCTTAATTTTCCACTGATTATCCATACTCATGTACAGAATTGCCTGCTTGAACTATCAAGATAAATGTAGATTCATCTCTTTTTATCATTTCTCCCAAGTTTTGTCCATCTTTGTAAGTGGTACCACCCCATTGGTTCCTGAAGACAAAAGCTTGGAAACAATATTTGATTCTGTTTCCTAAAGTATATTAGCAACTCCTTGAGTGCTACACTTAGGATCTTCCCTTAGAGAGTCAAGGTCTCAAGTCAGTGATATGTGTAGCAACCTTAGAGCACACTGTTCTTTTCCAATTAATGAGTAAACTCTTTAATAGCCAAGGGACTATCCATATCTAAGAATGTCACAAAAGTCATTGATCAAACATTATAAAAATACCAATAAACATAAAGATAGCTTGCATAAATTTTACACCTGCGTATCTCTTACATCCTTGATATACCTATATTTTTTCCTTTATTCTTTTACTCTACCTGCAATAGAACTTATTTAATTGTTTTTATTTCAGAATATTACAGGGGTACAAATATTTGGTTATATGAATCACTTTTTTTTTTTTTTTGAGACAGAGTCTCACTATGTTGCCCTCAGTAGAGTGCTGTAATATCACAGCTCACAGCAACCTCAAACTTTTGGGCTTAAGTGATTCTCTTACCTCAGCCTCCTGAGTAGCTGGGAATACAGGTGCTTGCCACAGTGCCCAGCTATTTTTTGGTTGCATTTGTCACTGTTGTTTAGCAGGCCCAGGCAAGGCCCAAACCCTCCAGCCTAGGTGTATGTGGCTGGCACCCTACTCACTGAGTTAAAGAGCGCTAAGCCTATGAATCACTTTTGTATAGTTTAGGCCATTCATATAGGCAAGCCTCTCACCCAGAGAGTGTACGTTGGATCTGTTAGATGTGAATTTACTCATCCCCTGCTGCATACTTCCACCTACTTGCTTTCCTTTAAGTTTTACTACCAAAGTGCACATGGGTATTGATTGATTAGTTCCAGTGTAATGATGAATGCATGCAATATTTATTTTTTTCCATTTTTATGAAACTTACTTAGAACAATGATTATTTCCACTCAGACTTTTGCAAAAGGTATTGGTTCATCATTTTTTATGGATGAGTAGTACTCCATGATATACAGATACCACATTTTATTAATCTACTCATGTATAAATGGGCACTTGGGTTGCTTCCACACATCTTTCAAATTGTGAATTGTGCTTCACTGAACATTTGGGTACAGGTGTCATTTTGATAAGATAACCATTTTTTTCCTCTTTGGGTAAATGTCCAATAGTGGGATTAATGGGTCAAATACTTTTAATTCTTTGACTATGACTTTCTGTAGAGGTAGTACTAGCATGCAGTCCCACAACAGTGTAGAAGTATTCTTTTCTTTCTGAATCCACACCACCATCTGTTGTTTCAAGACATTAATGATAAAAGTTGTTCTTCTTTGACTTAGGTAATAGATGCCTTATTGTGGTTTTGATTTGATTTTACCTGATAAGTAGAGATATTAAGCATTTTTTTCATATGTTTATTGGACATTGGTCTATCTTTTGAAAAGCTTCTGTTCGTGTCTCTTGCCCTCTTTAAATGAGGTTGTTTGATATTTTCTTGCTGATTTACATGAGTTTTTTTATAGATTTTGGTTACTACCTCTTTATCAGATTAATAGCATGCCAATATATGCTCTCATTCTGCAAGTTGTGTATTTGTTCTATTGATTGTTTCCTTAGATGTGGGAAAGCTTTTTAAATTTAATCCAGATCCAATTTTTAATTTTTGTTGTTGCAGTGATTGCCTTTTGAGGTCTTGTTCATAAATTCTTTGCCTCGGACAATGTCTACAAGAGTTTTTGCATTTTATTCTAAACTTCTTACAGTTTAATGCTTTAGTTTTAAGTCTTTTATTCATTGTTAATGAATTTTTGTGAGTGATGAGAGGTACACATCCTGTTTCCTTCCTCTATATGTGTCTATAGTGCCGTTTATTGAATAGGGATTCTTTTCCTCAGTGTATGTTATTATTTGCTTTGTCAAAGATCCAATGGAAACCTGAGGGTGGTTTTATATCTGGGTTTTCTCTTCTGATCTGTTTGTCTATGTCTCTGTTCCTGTACTAGTACCATGATGTTTTGGTTATGGTAACCTTGGAATACTGCTTCAAGTCTGGTAAAGTGACGCCTCCCAATTATTCCTTTTTGATTAAAGTTGCTTTGGCTTATTTAGTTTTATGTACACAGTTCTCAGACAATAAGGTAAGTAAAATTTTGCCAACATTCTTCATTGTGAGGCTTACAAATTTTAATGTACATATGAAAAACTGTAGATTTTGTTAAAATATATTTTTTGAGAAAAAAAAAGGTGATTTTCTGCCAAAGGAAGAAAATGGCAGACAATGGTTTCAAAATCCAAATTCTTGTTTCTGAGTAGAAAAACAGAGCTTTTAAAGTTTCCGATTTTATAATCCAATATTTTGCCAAGATAATTTCATGGCCTTTGCCAGGATTCATATCATCTTCGGATAAGCCAGTCTGATGACTTGCACCTGAATAAATCCCATCTCTGGCAAAGAGAATATTGTGAGCTCCACCCAGGTGATTCCCTTGAGCTATCTCCTATGGCACAAAGAACAAGACACTATACCCTGACCCTTCTGACCACTGGCCTCAGGCAGAGCTGCGGATTTCGTTTCCCAAAAAGTTAGAGATATAGTAAATATTTTTGCCATTTTTTTCTAGGCCCTTTTCTCTGAAACATGTTCTCCACTGTTAATTTTACCTTTCCATATCTCTGGTAGGAGAAACAATGTAGTACGTACCTCAGAATGATAGGAAGGATTTCTCATAAACGATTTCTCAACTCTGCTTCTCAGGGCTACACTTTTCCAGAGGAGGGCATCCAGTGATACCTTAATCCACTTTAAGTAGGTTCCATATAATCTTCATTTTAGATATAGGGAATTGCTTACTTGTTGAGTTACCTCTGCTATAAAGGAGCATCCATTATCCTTAAGGTACTTATTGGTACCTTTTGAGAGTTTATTTGAAGAAGCTCATGGATCACCATAGAACACTGTGTAGCTTATCCCAGAGTAGACAGCTTGAAGAAAGGTTTCCCCTGATGAACATGGACATAGAGTAACCAATTACAGTGATTCTTTGACAAGAAGCTGCTTAACTGTCTCTACAGCTGCCTGCCCACAGCATCCATTTCCAGCATGCCATTCTCCATCTGCTTGGCCTGTTTTCCTGAACTGCTGATTCACATCATCCTGTCATCCTTTAAGGTTCATTGGTGTACATGTGTAGTGACTTGGCAAAGGTCCTCTCTTGGGCCAGAAGCTCCAAATAGGAGCCCATCTTGAAACTTTAGATACTCTCTCTGTTCAGGTAGGGGAAGCCTCCACAAAACCTGAACGGATATCTACCAGCACTAAGTGGAACTGCCAGTCATCACAAGGGCTGGGCCCATGATGTTGGGGCTCCATTGCAGCAGGTTGTCTGCTCTGTTTTTAGATGTTTCAGGTGCACAGTTTCTTTTAAACAGGGTCCTCCCAAATGAGGTCTTACCAAATTCATTAAGGTAAGCACACAAACAGTCTGTTGCAAATGGGGCCCTCCCAAATGAGCATCCCCTAAACCCATTAAGGCATCATACCTCTAATATGTGCATTCATATAGGTGCCTTACAAGAGGCCAAACCAAGGAGTTGGGTAGGAAAATGAGCCCATGATAATCCTGTCTCTACTTAGCCATGACATTCCAAATATCACAGCCCCAGTCTTTAGTTTTAAAGGATATCTTGGCACTAATAGAATCTCCATGGTCAATTTTCATTTGAGTCTTTAAGGGGGAGGAATGGAACCCTGGACACTTGCCACTGGGTGCTTGCTGTCAATTTGAACCTGGGGCTTCAATGGGGATATTTGCATTGGAGCTGCTAGTGAGGCAGAGGGCCCTGGACCTCCTCCTTTGTTATCTTGAGTCTTTTCAATCATCTCAAAGGATCTTTCAGTGGGGTAGCTAGGAGAAAATGGCATAAATTTCAGTTTATTTAAAATGTCATGTTGGCCAGCTGTGAAGGATTCATGATAATTGTCTTGTCCTGGCTGTGATACCCTTTGGTCAAATTCAGCTCTCAGATGGGTAAAATGCAACATCTGAATTAGTAGTGCTGGAGTTCACATAACGTAAATAAAATTTTGTCTCTTTAAATAATTTTAATCACAATTTAATATAGTGTAAGTTCTTTTTTGCTTACCTGTATGTTGACTAATCACTCTGTATAGAGCTAAACCACATAGATCAAACACGTTGCTCTAATTAACAACAAGGTAGATAGTTGTGTAAATTGAAGATACTATCCATAACATAAAGGTTTCGCACTCACTGAAAATAAGAGATGATAGATGTCAGATGACTTCTTCATGGAAACAATCTTTTGCAGTAATGGAACGTGATATAAGTTAACCTATATTTTAACATTACTGTCTTACAGTTAGTGAGTTATTTTCTGAAGAAATATATATCTGTTTAGGACATTGTAAGAGGGGATTATTAAAACAATTTTGGAAATCCCACATTTTGCTACTTCTTTTTATTATCTGAGTATCAACTAGGAATGCTATTATTTTTAAATGCATCACTTTAATAGACTAAAAACAATGTTACAGTGAATATAATAGAAATATTAAAAGCATTTAATGACCAGTAAAAGTCATTTAAAGAGAATTTTATTTTGATAATGTAAAATTGAAATGACTTTAATTTATTTGGTGAAATGTTAAATTTGTATGAAAGACACAAATAAACATTTCAGTCGTGCAAATTTATGTGCAAATAAATTATTTATTTGGGTCTTAAATCTTTACAACAGAATTTTTGATTTAACAGTTTTATTATGAACATCTAGAATAGCATAAAACACTTTCCATATTTTTAATCCCATATTTTCAAATTTGTCAAACATGTGTGTGTCTTTGTGACTTTTATTCATGAAGTCATTGCAAAACATAAATGTAATGTAGTGTTTGAATCCATAATTAAAGCTTTTATTACTGAGATAATAATAAAAAAACTTTAGCCTCTACTCTATGTAGAGTATTTCTGAATTATTGAGTACTTAGAATAAAATTTAGGTAAACGCTTGACTTTTATAAGAATGGTATAAATTAACCTCACAATTATCATTTCAACCTATATTTGGTCTTTAAAAATAAGTCAAAAAGGCAAATGGTAGTTTTTCTCATTTTTAATGTACATTTTATCTATATGGGACATTTTAAATATCTGTGAGAGAAACAAACATTTCTACATATTCCACATTAATGCTTACACATAGATATCAGATTCATTTCAAAAAAGGTATGCAAACATAAACATTTGACATTTTCAGAGTTTAGAACAACTATTTTATAATGATATACAAGGAAAATTATCATTTAACATTTATATATATGCAAATTAAAATGTCCTGAAATATTTATGAATTTATCCAAATTATTAAGTTTAATTTATTGGGGACCAATTCTTTGGAGTGAATATTTATGGCTTCTTTGCTCATATTCCCGTGGCTGGAAGAATTATATAGGAGAAATAATTCAGATCTTTGCTTCCTCTGCATATATCACACATTTCATAGAGAAAATTATCATTTACCTGAGAGATAAAATATAGAAAAGAAAGAGTCCATTTTTTAATGGCATAACATATCATAAAGCTTGCTCTATTTTTCTCCTCAACTATGAGTGAATGCCCTATCAATATAAGAGAGTTCTATAGCTTTCCAGTTCTCCCTGTGATTAAATGAATAATTTAATTATGAGTAAAATGTAGAGTACAGGAGGGATGGGCAGTGATAAAAACATATGGAACTGCTGAGGATTTTTAAACTACAGACTATATCCTTGTTTTACAAGCAAATTTGGCAGGATTAACATTAAAAGGATTGGTAGCTTAATTAGTTAATATGTGTAAAGCAATTAGAAGAGTGCCTAGCAAAATACACATAATATTTCTTTTAGCCACTATTAATGTTATTATTTTGTCATATTGATTAATATATTTGTTCTCCACGTCTGAAATTTTTGTCACAGTTGGTTCCATTCAGGATGGTAACAGAGAAATATTGTTATTTGTCCATTCAACATAAGAAAAAAAATCAAGAAATACTTTATAGCAAAATAACCCTGTAAGGAAAGAGAAGGTAGGTAACATGACCCAGTTGGCTATACTTGGAATATACCATTTACTGCCTGATATCAAGGCTCGTATCCTTCCCCATATCTCAGTGCCTCCATGTAGTAAAATTGAAAAATAAAGCTTTGATTTGTTACCGTTTCTGTTGTTAACATAAAGAGTGATATCAACAGCAAAAAAAAATAAACAAATAAATTCCTTTTTCACTTGTAAAGGGGAAAAACTCTATCTGAAGCATCAGAAGTTGCATTTCATTTAAGAATTCAAGTTAATTGATGTGAAAATAACACTAATATACTTTTTTACAAAGTGTAAAGCAATATTTTAAAAGTGAGCATGTAACGTTTTCAATGAAAGTGTTCAGTGTTAGGACAATAGTTAAGCTTCAGATTGATGCTAATTTTTTCCTTCTTTTTTTTTTTTTTTTTTTGTAGAGACAGAGTCTCACTGTACCGTCCTCGGGTAGAGTGCCGTGGCGTCACACGGCTCACAGCAACCTCTAACTCTTGGGCTTACGCGATTCTCTTGCTTCAGCCTCCCGAGCAGCTGGGACTACAGGCACCCGCCACAATGCCCAGCTATTTTGTTGTTGTTGCAGTTTAGCCGGGGCTGGGTTTGAACTCGCCACCCTCGGCATATGGGGCCAGCGCCTTACTCACTGAGCCACAGGTGCCACCGATGCTAATTTTTTCAATGAATATTTTCTCAGATGACTGGGTATAAATTTGATAGTAGTCATTTACAATGTATTTTAGTAAGAACACACATTTAAACATAGATTATTATGTTACTTATATTTGCCCTATTTTCAGTTTTTGCTTGATGCTATTACAAAAGCTATCAAATATTCTATTCTAAGGCTAATTTTACTTCTATTTTATTTTTTTTATTTTTAAATTTCACTGTGCATATTTTTCAGCAGTTTTAATAAGTCTTAATTCCATGGCTTCTTTTTCAGTTCTGTTATAAACTATATTACTGCTTCATTTTTGGTAGATGAGAGAACAAATTTATGTTTTTGTTTTATTTTTTTTCTTCGATTAGGAAAACTTCAAGAATGACCCTTAAGGTATTGCGCATATCAAGTAATGAATTTTTATTTAACTGAATTAAATTGAAGTAGTGCATTATGGTATCAGCTCCTGTTCATTGATTTATTTATATATTTATTGAAAAGCATATTGTCCTCTGAATTGTGTGATCTATGTAAGTCCTCCAGTAAAAAGAACTAATTTATGGTTTTTTAACCTCATAGATTTCACATCACTCAGAAATCCATAGAGAGGCTTTCAATGAAACATCCACAGTCAGACTCCACGGACTGTCTGACAGTTTAAAGTAGAGAGAGATGAGGAGCTAGCATGTGTAAGGATGACCTACAAAAGACGCTAACATAAAACAGCCTTATTTTTTTTTTTATTTTTTTATTAAATCATAACTGTATAAATGATATGATTATGGGGCATCATACACTCACTTCATAAACCATTTGACACATTTTTATCACAGTGGTTAACATAGCCTTTCCGGCGTTATCTCAGTTACTGTGCCAAAACATTTACATTCTACATTTACCAAGTTTCGCGAATACCCCTGTAATATGCACCACAGGTGTGATCCCACCAATTCCCCTCCCTCTACCCACCCCCCCCTTTCCCACTTCCCCCTATTGTTAAGTTGTAGCTGGGTTATAGCTTTCATGTGAGAGTCCCAAATTAGTTTCATAGTAGGGCTGTGTACATTGGGTACTTTTTCTTCCATTCTTGGGATACTTTACTAAGAAGAATATGTTCCAGCTCCATCCATGTAAACATGAAAGAGGTAAAGTCTCCATCTTTCTTTAAGGCTGCATAGTACTCCATGGTATACATATACCACCATTTATTAATCCATTCGTGGATCGATGGGCACTTGGGCTTTTTCCATGACTTAGCTATTATGAATTGGGCTGCAATAAACATTCTGGTACAAATATCTTTGTTATGTTGTGATTTTTGTTCTTCTGGGTATATGCCCAGCAGAGGAATTACAGGATTGAATGGCAGATCTATTTTTAGATCTCTGAGTGTTCTCCATATATCTTTCCAAAAGGAATGTATTAATTTGCATTCCCACCAGCAGTGCAGAAGTGTTCCCTTTTCTCCGCATCCACGCCAACATCTCTGGTCTTGAGATTTTGTGATATAGGCTAGTCTCATTGGAGTTAGATGATATCTCAAAGTAGTTTTGATTTGCATTTCTCTGATGATTAAAGATGATGAGCATTTTTTCATATGTCTGAAGGCCGTGCGCCTGTCTTCTTCAGAGAAGTTTCTCTTCAAATCCCTTGCCCAGCCTGCGATGGGATCCCTTGTTTTTTTCTTGCTGATGCATTTGAGTTCTCTGTGGATTCTGGTTATTAAACCTTTGTCAGAGATATACCCTGCAAATATCTTCTCCCATTCTGAGGGCTGTCTGCTTGCTCTGCTTACTGTGTTCTTAGCTGTGCAGAAGCTTTTTAGTTTGATCAAGTCCCAGTAGTGTATTTTTGAAGCTGCTTCAATTGCCCGGAGGGTTCTCCTCATGAAATACTCACCCAGACCAATTTCTTCAAGGGTTTTCCCTGCATTCTCCTCTAGTATTTTTATAGTTTCATGTCTTAAGTTTAAATCTTTAATCCAATGAGAGTCTATCTTAGTTAATGGTGAAAGGTGTGGGTCCAATTTCAGTCTTCTGCAGGTTGCCAGCCAGTTCACCCAGCACCATTTGTTAAATAGGGAATCTTTTCCCCACTGAATGTTTTTAATTGGCTTGTCAAAAATCAAATAGCGGTAAGTAGCTGGATTCATCTCTTGGTTCTCTATTCTATTCCAGATATCTATTTCTCTGTTTTTGTGCCAATACCATGCTGTTTTGATCACTATCGATTTGTAGTAAAGTCTGAGGTCTGGTAGTGTGATTCCTCCTGTTTTGTTTTTATTTCTGAGTAATGTCTTGGCTATTCGAGGTTTTTTCTGATTCCATATAAAACGAAGTAATGTTTTTTCAAGATCTTTAAAATATGACAGTGAAGCTTTAATAGGGAGTGCGTTGAAATTATATATTGCTTTGGGTAGTATGGACATTTTGATAATGTTGATTCTTCCCAGCCATGAGCATGGTATGTTTTTCCATTTGTTAACATTTTCAGCTATTTCTTTTCTTAGAGTTTCATAGTTCTCTTTATAGAGATCTTTCACATCTTTTGTTAGGTAAATTCCCAAATATTTCATCTTCTTTGGCACTATTGTGAATGGGATAGAGTCCTTAACTGCTTTTTCAATTTGACTGTTGTTGGTGTATATAAAGGCTACCGATTTATGAATGTTGATTTTGTAACCTGAGACGCTGCTGTATTCCTTGATCACTTCTAGGAGTTTTGTAGTAGAGTCCCTAGTGTTTTCCAGATACACAATCATATCATCTGCGAAGAGCGAGAGTTTGATCTCTTCTGACCCTATATGGATACCCTTGATCGCCTTTTCTTCCCTAATTGCGGTGGCTAAAACTTCCCTTACAATGTTGAAAAGCAATGGAGACAATGGGCAGCCTTGTCTGGTTCCTGATCTGAGTGGAAATGATTCCAATTTAACTGCATTCAATATGATATTGGCTGTGGGTTTGCTGTAGATAGCCTCTATCAGTTTAAGAAAAGTCCCTTCTAGACCAATTTTCTTGAGTGTTCTGATCATGAAGGGATGCTGGATATTATCAAAAGCTTTTTCTGCATCAATTGAGAGAATCATATGGTCTTTGTTTTTTAATTTGTTTATGTGCTGAATTACATTTATAGATTTACGTATATTGAACCAGCCTTGAGACCCTGGGATAAAACCAACTCGGTCATGATGTATAACTTGTTTGATGTGTTGTTGGATTCTGTTTGTTAGGATCTTGTTGGATATTTTTGCATCTATATTCATTAGTGATATTGGTCTATAATTTTCTTTTCTTGTTGGGTCTTTTCCTGGTTTGGGGATCAGGGTGATATTTGCTTCATAGAACGTGTTGGGTAGTCTTCCTTCTTTTTCTACATTTTGGAACAGGTTGAGTAATATAGGTACTAATTCCTCTTTAAAGGTTTGGTAGAATTCTGACGTGAAACCATCTGGTTCCGGGCTTTTCTTTTTAGGGAGGTTTTGTATAGTTGATACTATTTCTGAACTTGATATGGGTCTGTTCAACATTTCCACTTGATTCTGGTTAAGTCTTGGAAGGTGGCGTGCTTCCAAGTATCGGTCTATTTCCTTCAGATTTTCATATTTCTGACAATAAAGTTTCTTGTAATATTCATTAAGGATTTTTTGGATTTCTGATGAGTCTGTGGTTATTTTGTCTTTGTTGTTTCTGATTGATGATATTAGAGATTTTACTCTTTTTTTCCTGATTAGGTTGGCCAGAGGTTTATCTATTTTATTGACCTTTTCAAAAAACCAGCTTTTTGATTTATTGATCTGTTGTATTATTCTTTTGTTTTCAATTTCATTTAATTCTGCTCTAATTTTGGTTATTTCTTTTCTTCTACTGGGTTTGGGGTTGGAATGTTCTTCCTTTTCCAGTTGCGTGAGATGTCCCATTAAGTTGTTAACTTCCTCTCTTTCCGTTCTCTTGAGGAAGGCTTGCAGTGCTATAAATTTCCCTCTTAGAACTGCCTTTGCAGTGTCCCAGAGGTTCTGATAGCTTGTGTCTTCATTGTCATTTTGTTCCAAAAAATTGGTGATTTCTTTCTTAATCTCATCTCTGACCCAGCTATCATTCAGAATAAGGTTATTTAACTTCCATGTTTTTGTATGGGTATGCAGATTCCTGTTGTTACTCAATTCAAGTTTTATTCCATGATGGTCCGAGAAGATGCATGGAATAATTTGTATTCCTTTAAATTTACTGAGGTTAGACTTGTGACCTAAAATGTGATCAATTTTGGAGTAAGTTCCGTGGGCTGATGAGAAGTATGTGTATTCAGTTTTGTTGGGATGAAATGTTCTGTAGATGTCTGCTAAATCTAAATATTGGATGGTTAGGTTTAAATCTAAGATTTCTTTGCTCAGCTTCTTTCTGGAGGATCGATCCAACACTGTCGAGGGAGTGTTGAAATCTCCAACGATTATGGAGCTGGAGGAAATCAAGTTACTCATGTCTGTTAGAGTTTCTCTTATAAATTGAGGTGCATTCTGGTTGGGTGCATAGATATTAATAATTGAGATCTCGTCATATTGAGTATTACCCTTAACAAATATGAAGTGACCATTCTTGTCCTTCCTTACTTTTGATGGTTTAAAGCCTACTGTATCTGCAAATAAAATTGCAACACCTGCTTTTTTCTGATTACCATTTGCCTGAAATATGGATGACCATCCTTTCACCCTGAGTCTGTATTTGTCTTTTAAGTTGAGATGTGACTCTTGTATGCAACAAATATCTGGCTTGAGTTTTTGTATCCAGTCAGCTAACCTATGCCTCTTTAGAGGACAGTTTAAGCCATTCACATTGATGGAGAGTATTGATAAGTCTGGTGGAATTTTGGGTATCGAGTTTTTCAAAGGTCCAGTGGGCATTTTTAATCCTTTCGCCAGTGTGGAAGTTGGAGTTTGATCCGAAGTTTCTGAGTGAGTTTACTTTTGTGGTATAGGATTGGGTTGGTCATTGTGGAGGATAGGTCTGAGAACATCCTGAAGAGCTGGTTTACTTATGGCAAATTTTTTCAACATATGAATGTCATTAAAGTATTTAATTTTTCCATCATAGATGAAACTCAGTTTAGCTGGATACAAGATCCTGGGTTGAAAGTTTTTTTGCTTTAGGAGATTAAAAGTTGATGACCAGCCTCTTCTTGCTTGAAAAGTTTCAGCAGAGAGATCTGCAGTTATTCTAATATTCTTACCTTTGTACATTATAGTTTTCTTTCGCCGGGCTGCTTTGAGAATCTTCTCTTTCATGTTAACTTTAGTGAAGCTAATTATGATATGTCTGGGAGATGGCTTATTGGGGTTGAATCGTGCTGGGGTTCTGAAGCTGTCTGCTATCTGAATTTCAGATTCTCTAGGCATGTCTGGAAAATTTTCTTTCATAATTTCATGTAGAAGGGCCTCTGTGTCCTTGGCAGCCACTTCATCATTCTCCGAAATTCCTATAACCCTTATGTTGTTTTTTTTCGAATTATCTGAGAGCTCTCTGAGTGAGTGATCCGTTTTTGCTCTCCATTTCTCTTTCTCTTTGAGAGATTGGGAGCGTTCGAAGACTTTATCTTCAATGTCAGAAATCCTTTCTTCTGCTTGCTCCATTCTGTTACTGAGGGATTCTACTGTATTTTTCATATCTTTGAGTGCTGTAAGTTCTTGTTTCAGTGTGTCTAAGTCTTTGGTGGTTTTGTCTTTAAATTCATTAAATTCTTGAGACAATTTTTGAATTTCTCCTCGAATTCCTAATTCCATTTTATTAATCTTGTCTGCAAACCAAATTCTGAATTCGACTTCTGACATCTCAGCCAGTTGTTTATGAATGGGATCTTCAATCACATCTGCCGTATCTTTTCTTGGGGGGGTTGATCTATTCTGGTTATTCATGTTACCAGAGTTTTTCCGCTGATTCCGCCCCATGGTTTACTCCCTTTGGTTTTTCCCCTGGGGTTTTATCGAGGGCCCGTACAGTGTTGTGGCCTGAGAAACTGGGGCCCTGTCTGGTGTGGTGGAGCAAAGTGGTTCTGTCTTGTTTTCAGCTGGTTTCTGTTCGATCCTATTGCAACTTCTACTCTGGCTTGAAGTCTCAGCTGTGTGGAAAAATCAGCAATTAAGTCACCCCGCCTGCCCACCTCTGGCCCCAGTTGGAAAAGGAGAATCAAACCTTCCTACAATCGCACACCCAGGGCACCGCCTGAAGAGTCCTCATTCTATTAGCCCAGTTCAAAAGGTCCGAATCAACTGTCTCAATCGGCACTTGTCTCGGGTGGAAGGGTTCAAGAGGTCTCTGGGAACTGGATCACAGGGGCCTGGTGACTCCTCTGACACAGCTCACCCCAGTGCAGCGTGGAGTCAGGAGGAGCCACCCAGCAAACAGAGCAGTCTGGGAAGGTTGACGTCTCCTTCCCCACTTTGCCCCTCCGTCGGACCCAGTCACTGGTATCTCTGCAGATGGCTAACCCAGTTGCCTGCAGTGAACAGACACTCCAGGGGTTTGCACCTGCCTGAATCGCAAGGAAGTCTGCCAGGCCCCCGCAGACTGCCGTTATCTAGCAGGAGGAGATGGGGCCTGACATCTTTGAGTGTTTGATGCAGGTGATGGGAAGGAGGTGTTCACTCAGGCTTAGCCCCGTCCCTGATGCATGCTGCTAACAGAAAAGAACAGAACAGACAACTTTGTGAGGTTCTGTCTCTGTTCCTGTCGTCGCCTACAGGAGACGGGCTGTTTTGAGTTCAAACGTCTTTGCTGCTGGAGAAGTGCGTCTGAACACCTCTCTAGGTCGGCCCCGCCCTGGAGGCTTCCGGGTTTGTGAGCCGTGTCACGGTGGCCTCCTCTGGTTGCCCAGTGAGACAGGGGGTGTGGCCTCAGAATATCCAGAAGTGAGCGTTCTGCCGTTAAAGAAAAAACGGCTGTTGATCTACCTCCAGGGAACTGCTGCTCTGGTGTGGGCACTCAGGCGACCCTTTTCTCCTCTGTCCCGCGCCCCAGAGTCAGCACTGAGCGGCCGCAGTTTGTGCTGGGTCCACACCCCATAAGAGATCCCCCAAGAATCAGAACTCTTGGGGGATGGGCCCCCAGATCCCGATTGTGAGTGGGGCGGGGGGAAGCTAGAGTTTCATTCAGTTGCACGCAATACTACGTCCGGGGAGGGCTCCTGCACTGCACCGCAGGGAAGTGCCGCCAAGGCTTGATTTCCCCTCAGCAGAGTGCCCTCTCCTCGCTCACGTATCCCAGAGTCAGCGCTGACCTGACGCAGCTCAGGCACTGTGCACTCCCCTCGAGAAATCACCCAAGGAGCCGAACTCCGGGGGGATAGGCCCTCAGACCCCGAGTGAGAGTAGGGGTTCTCAGCTCTCAGCGGGGAGGCCAGAGTCTGATTCAGTCTTGGGCCCTGTATGCCCGGGGAGGGTTGCTGCACTGCACCGCAGGGAAGTGCTGCGAGGCGTGACTCCCCCTCAGCCCGGTGCCCTCTCCTCACTCGGCGCGCCTCAGAGTCAATGCTGACCAGTCGCAACTCGGGGACTGTCCACTCCCCTTGAGAAATCACCCAAGAATCTGAAGTCCTGGGGGACAGGCCTCCAGACCTCAGTGGGCGGGAGGGGAGCGCCGGGGATTCAGGGTTGCCGGCAAAGGATTCCCAAAGTTTTATTCAGCCCTATGTCCGGCAGGAGAACTCCACGGCACCCCAGTAGGGGAGGTAGGTCCAGTTTTTAGAAGGTCTCTCCCGTGGAGTGTAGTGGGAGGGCCTTTAATTTCTGCCCGCTTGTTCAATTATGGGGCTCTAGAGCTGGTCTCATGGGGGAGGGGGACTCCCGTCCGCTTGGTGGTGGATTTTGTACCTTTTGTTTGCGTCCTTGTGATCACAACTTGCCTCAGCGGTGTTGATGTGCGTTCTTCAGCCTTCTCTCTTGGTGAGGCTCAAGTCCACCAGGATACTTACTAAATTCCTGTCCCTTAACTCTCCTTCTGGACGGGAGCCTTTGTTGAAAGCTGGCTTCAGTCCGCCATCTTGTCTCCCACCCCCAAACAGCCTTATTAGTTGTATGTTTTCTTTTGTCTGTAAAAAAGTTAAGCTACTACAGTAGAGAACAAATAGGTGATCTGGGTTTTCGCAATTTCTTATATATAATTTTAGCTCTGTCACCTTAGAGTGACATGTCTCTGTCTCTATAGTGCTATTATATTATGTGACACAAAGAGAAAGTACCAAACTGGTCCACATATTCCATTGAAAAAATGAAACTAAATGGTATGTGAAATCATTATAGAGAAAGTATGTCATTCTTACAACAGTGTTTAGATTCTTGGATAGAAAATTTATTTTGTTGAAGTGAAAGTCAGACATTACCCACTACAGAAGTTGCCCACACACATTCCTGTGGTTTATCAATACAAAAATAAGCATTCTTATTTATAGTGTGTAATACACATAAATGCACATGAATACACAAATTTATGTCACAATAATATTTAAAGTATTATACAGTGCACATAAAGGCAAAAAAAGTCTCTTAATACTAAATGTGATAACATGTTTTAAGCAAATTTAAGGAGAACATTTCAATAATCTGTATTAAAGCTAAAGTGGGGAAAAGATAAATTTAACAAATAACTAAATGAAAGGCTATTTTTGACATCACAAGGAAAGCAGTGACAGTTTTGATCAGTCATTAGAGTGAAAGAAAATTTGTTGTGTATATTTACAGTTCTGGTACTAAAATACTGAATATTATCATTTTAATGAACTACTGAAAGATATTGAATATGAATTCATTATAATACCACTTTTGTGGCTTCCATGAAAGGGGTAAAGAGTGACGATGGAGGTATACGTAAATTTAAGAAAAAAAGGAAAGAGAAAGAATTTGAAGGAAGGGCAATGCAATTTAATAGGAAATGATTAATGTTCTGATTCTGATTGGATAGCCCACTTAGAGGGCCTTGTTTTAATGTTATTGTGCTCATTAGTTGTATTAAAGTCAGCTACCCAAAGCTATCTTATATCTATATATTTTCTTTTTCTGCTAATCAAATATTACTCTGGTTAGGTATGAACAGAAAGGTACAGGCAAACAAACTTCAAAAATACAGTACTCAAGTTGAATGTCCATTAACTTAGGTTCCTGTTGTTTTTATATTTATATTTAACATGCCTTGTAAAGTTTTCTTGTGGGACTGTCATAAACCACTAGTAATGCTTTTTTTCTCACATGAGCTGTGATCAAAGCATCAACATTTTGCCAGAGGCTTTTATTTCAGTTTGTTTTACACCAAATAACTTCTTCTTTGGAGTCATTAAGCATTCACACTACATACCAGAGAGAGATTATGCATGACATGCTCACTGATGATATAGTAAAATGTCACACATTATCACTTTGTAACTGAGTTTTAAAGGTTACTGGCAAGGTTGCTAAAGAAAAACAATATAAAACTTGGGTAAATTATATTGTGTTTTTGAGTTTTGTTTTTTTTAAATATATATGATAGCCTCGATCCTATTCTTAATACTTGCCATTGTCTCTTGAACTCTCAAATGTACTTGAGAAATTTAAGATACAAAGTTAGAATCATGAGATGTTTAGTGGCTACAAATAAATGTATTGAGGCTGAATATCTAAAAGTAAATTCGAAAGGGTGAGAAACCAAGCACAGCACAGTAAATATAGGAGTTTGATTTGAAGATTCTATAAGTATACCTTGAGGTGGGAAACAGCTTGTAGTTAATGCTAAACTTCTGTTATAGTTGCCCTTCTTTCAATTTTTATTATATGAATTCTTTCTTTGATTTTCACAAAAGGTATAGCATATACACAATAACAATAAATAAAAAAGAGAGATATACCAAAGAATTATTAGAAATAATTTATCTCTTTAGAGAGAAAAATACATTTTTCTATTCAAAACTACTTGTTTTCAATTTAGCAGTTCTAGTTAGAAAACATTTATCTCACTTCTTTCCTTACAATATAGTTTCTACTTCAAGAAATTGATATCTTGTCTAATCAGGAAGTAAAAGTATTATAGGTCGATTACTTTTTCATTAAGGTTCAAATCTTTCTGGAAGAGCTAACAGAGAATGTATTACAAAGAACAGATTTCTTCATGAGCTTTTATAAGGTAACCATGGTGGCAGAAAATAATATTTCTCTCAGCATCAGAGCACAGTGATATTTATAAGCCCCCTAAAAATCATAAAAATTTATCCAACATAAGAAAACTATCATGTGGACCTTTACTTTTCTCAGTATATATTGAATACCTTATAAGTCATAGTTCTCATGGCAGTGTAATCCTGCAGTGACGATCAAAGGATGAGCTGAATACTATGGTGGACAGAATCCTGTTATGTATTTTAATCTTAAATAAATCTTAAATTTAAATCTTAAATAATGATTTAATGTTAATATGCATGTATCCATTCCTTATTTTATAAAATATATAATTAAGATTAAATCAGTAGTTTTTCATTTGCTCATAGGAGCTTCTGTAGGTATTCACAAAACATTTGATTTTATTTGCCATAAAAATTCAGTATTCAATGATGATTCAGAATCACTGACCACTGTTCATCTCTGGGCAGGAATATGAGCCTAGAGCAACTACCAGTGAAGGTTGCAATGCTTGTGATAACCAGGAAGTCCAAATCCCATGACCTCAGCCATGGTCACTTGAGATATTCCAGTCCCCAAAAGCATAATTTCTCAAAATGCATTGTTTGAAAAAATAGAAACTCTTACAAACTTCAAATCAGAAAAGCCAAAAACTGATACAGAAAAAATAAAAAGCAAGAGATGAAAACACCCTACCAGGGACTATCACCTTTAACAAAAGAAGAGAAGAAGAAAGGAAGGACTATAAAACAAACAGAAATCAAATTACAGCATGTCAAGAGTAAATTCTTGCCTATGAATAGCAACAATGAATGCAAATGGACCATACCTTCTAAATGAAATACAAAGAATGGTTGAATAATGAAATAACAAGAACTGACTATATGTTGTCTACAAGAACTTACTTCACCTATAATGACACACACAATGAAAAGAAAGAAATGAAAAAAATATATATTCCATGTAAATGGGAACAAAAAAAGAGCATGGGTAGCTATATTTCTCTCTGATAAAATATATTTGAAGTCAAAAACTTTATAAAAGAGACAAAGAAAGTCATGAGATAGGGATAAAGGGGTCAATTTAGCAAGAGGATTTAACAATTCTAAATATGTATGCACCAAATATTAGAGGGCCCAGATATATAAAGCAAATATCATCAGTGCAAAGGAGAGAAATACAGCCCAATACAGAAAATGCTGGAGACTTCAACACTTCACTTTGAGCACTGGGTGGATCATCCAGACAGAAAAGCAGCAACGAAACATTGAACTTAATCTGAACTATAGCCCATATGGACCAATAGGTATTTATAGAACATTTCATCTAAGGACACTATAATACAACTTATTTTCCTCAGCTCCTGGCATTGTCAAAGATAGATCATGCATTAGCCACAAAAGAAGTCTCAAGAAATTTAAAGGGATAGTATATATAACTAAAAATATGACAAAATCCTAAGCCTCAAATAAAACCTATGTTTTAGTTATGGAAATAATACTGTTAATCATATAACTCTTTAGGACAATGTATTTCTTCTTGGAAGATAAGTAGCTCCAGAGTGTTCTGATGTTGTGTCATGGTGCAGGAGGGAGCCACAACACCGCCTGACTTAACATTCCCCAAGTGAGGTTTTTCTTGACCTTCTGGGTAGGAGACTGTGAGAAGCAGCCCAGGAGAAATTCACATGCAGAGTTTCTATTGAGACCCGAATAGACTGACACTGGATTGGCCTGTAGTGAGGCAGATAGGTGGCTGCCCCCAACTGAATTCTCAAGAGCTTTTTTAATTAGTATTTGGGGGGTGTGCATATACAAAGTAAAAAAGTGAGACATTAATCTCATGACTCAATTAAACAGGTGGTCTTTTGGTTATGGAAGAAGACTATCAGGGTGAAGGACAGTAAAGCACTAAATCATGAATCAAACAACACTACTGTAGGGGCTTAGAGAAGGAAAGTTGCAGCCCACAGGTTAGATAGCTATGGCTGGGGGGGTAATTGGAATTGTGTTCTAATTTTACTGACATCCTGTCTCTGCTACCTGCTGATTTCTACCTAGACATTTCTCAGATTAGTTTCTTATATAATCTGCTGAACATTTCCACTACCCTCCCCCACCTCCCACCATCATATGTGTTCAGAGCAGTGGGTGGCTTTTCCTGCTTGAGATCTCTGTAATGTCAGCCAATACTATGCTTCTACTTACAACGATCAAACTAAAGAAGAGAATTGCCACTTAGATTTAGTTAAGAATCTCTTCATGTGTAAGCCATGTACTCCCATTATTGTTCTCAGGCTCAAGTTTGTTAATACCAAATTTTTGAAGCCCACTTCTTGCCCTATAATGTTATGTATATGTTGACATCTGAATCAGGTAATCTAATGACTAGAATGGGTAAGAAGGAAACCTCCATTACATCTTTACAATATTTGTAGTTTATAGAACTTCTTAGGGAAAAGAATCTCTAGAGAGAGGAAATAATAAGATAAAATCTTCAATCTGCCAGAAAAGCTAGTTTGATGTGTGATAAAGGAAGAGAAATACCAGCAATGTGAAACAATTAAAATCACAGAGTTGATAAATAGAATTTACTAGATCATGAAGGAAAAGGCACATTCCTAAGACTTAGGATTTAATAACTTTAATCCCCAAAGCAAAACTCAGAAGACTAAATATAATATGCCATCCTAAAAGTAGACAGAAGAACAAAACCAGATAACCTATTCAAATCTGACAGTTTTTTCTCTGTCTGGTGATGGGTCCAACTAAAAATATTTATGCACGATATATCTTTGTAGGCTTTTAACTTGTAAGTTTAAGAAGTACAATCATTTGAATTTGCAGAATTAGAAAAAAAGAAAGGTGACAGCAAAGGAAACAAGAATAAAAGAATAAGAGAAAAAAAGAGAGAGAAAAGAGACAGAGTAAAAAGGAAAGAGAGCTGAAAAAGTGAGAGACAGAAGATAGACAGATAAACAGAGCTACAGTGTATATTTGGAGTACAATGTGTGTTTTAATTAGTATATGGTAGGCCCCCTTGGGAGCATTTCACATGCAGTAATTCATTTATTCTTCATAACCCTCCATTTCGTAAATAAAATTGTCATCCTTTTTTTTTTCTTTTCTTCTTTTCTTTTCTTTTCTTTTTTTTTTTTTTTTTGATGAAGTTAATGATCTTGCCTTAGGTCACACAGGTGTTTCATGTAGAGTTCATTTTGATCCTGGGCAGTGTGTAAACAGCCCTTTTATTAACTACTTAGACTACTTGAGAAATAAAATGCTGTGACACAAAAGAAAAGGAAAATAGAGGAGATGAAAGAAAGAATGACTGAGACAAGAGATGGATGAGTGAGAATGGTGAAATCAAAGACAGATGAGCAGAGATTTGAGGGAAATGTGGGCAAGTGATGTGAGATGGGGGCATAGAAAATAAGAGAGAGGAAAAAGACTGGGCTTGAAAGAGGGGGAATAAGGCAGAAGAGAAGAGAAAAGAAGAAAGACAAACAGAGAAATCAAGTTTAACTCCAACCCATTACCCTACAGTGCATCTTAGAATGGGAACAGGCGAAACCTACTAAATGCAGAATACAAATGTCTACATACAATAACTAAGAAAATGCCATGAAGGCTACGTTGAACAGTTTGAGGAGAATATTTCAGATTGTATATGAAACCAGCACATTATACCCCTTGATTGCACGAATGTACACAGCTATGATTTAACAATAAAAAAATAAATAAATAATAAAATAAATAAATAAGTTTAACTACTAGCATTCTTTTATCTGCTGTTAAAATAAAATTTCACATTATTTCCTTCAATATGTTAGAATACAACAACAAAACAAAGGGGTCTTGCTTAAGGATGGAGAACCCTTGAGAAGAGTCAGGGAGCAAGAGTCACAGATAATGATCAAGGATACCTTGCTCTCTGCTAGCTAATTAAGTGGTAGTCCCAAAGATAAAAATTAGAAACTGGAGAAATATGAAAGAAGTGATACAGGATAAGGCCACTTGTTCACCCTTCATTAAATCTTCATTTATCTAAGAAGAATGAGTTTATTCATTTATTGTTTCTATGAGAAGAGAAAGCTAGAGCTATAAAGGTAAATAGGACAATGTTTCTGAAATCAAGGTGGTGGAGTCTTGACAGTATTTGGAGAATGATAATAAGAATGGGAGAATCACTGCCTTGTAGCTAGGCAGATTGTAAAGTGAGAGGGAATACCTAAGTCAAAGAAAAAGTTGCTCAATTTCAAAAATAAAGCTCAAATATTAAAATTGAAAGCCAAACAATAAGCCCAAAGGATTGGCTTTGTTCAAAAAGAATGCAAAGTAATAGAGAGAACTTCAAGATTTCTACTGGAGTGGAGGAGTCGAGAAAAATAAACAGGTAGAAACATTTAAATAAGTTTAGAAGAAACAGAGATTATTGAGACTTGTTCCTCCTCACTCAAGGGCAGCCTGGGAAGTCTAGATGTCTCTCAGAGAAACACTACATTTGGTATATTGTCAAGTCCTACATGATACAAAGACACTAAAGTAAAAATTTTCAACCTGAGCACTAACACTTTTGGCCATATAGTCTTTATCCTAAGGTGCTGACTGGGATCTTTTAGTGTGTTTAATTATATCCTTGGCTCTTGGATAACACTAGCACCCCACTCTATAGTCATGACAATTATAAAGGCCTCCTGGCATCTTCAAATATCCCCTGGTGAGTAGATTAGCTTTGATTGAGAACCATTGAACTAATTTAAGGATGGTTGAGAGAAGAGCCAAAATAACCTAATAGAGTCACATAAAATATAACAAGGTTTGAGAATGTTTGGGCTCTTGGAATGTGTGTAGGGGGAAAGGTGAACACATACAGAAGTTCATAAAGAACAAATGAATTAAAATAAACCTTGCGTACACCTTGGGTCTGAAAAAGAAAGCTACAAAGTGGAGAAACCTCATGAAAAGATGCTTTCTCAGAAGTCAGGGGATTTGGCAGCACATAGCAGTGACAAGATCAATCAACCACACATTCTTTGCATATAACAAAACAGGACATCTATGGATGAGACCAGGACAAGATCCTGCACTCTGGATAGTCTAGAAGGCAGTAGCTGGATATGAGTCCTCCCCCAGTACCATGTTTCTCTTTTTTCTCAGATGCCATCCTAGGAAAGAGTTAGGAAACACCAATGGAGAGAAAAAAAACCCACTGCAATTTAAATTAAAAGTTACAAAGCCAAAAAAATGTGGAGATACCTAATTGTCAAGTGAAATAATTTTTCTTATTCTCATCGTCAAGATGCAAGATGTGGCCAGTTATGGAAAACAGAGAAATTCCTACTGAAAACACATGGGGACCCAAAAATGATACTTCTAATTAGGGCTATTTTGATTTATTACATATGACAGAGATGAGAAAATAGGTCATGTTAGGAAGCAAACACAAGAGTTCAGCCAGAACAATTGACTGGACAAAATTTTGCATGTACTGAGAAAAAAGACACAACATGAAAACACATTTTTTGGGGGAAATATTAATACAACCAATTGCAAGTGGTCTCTGTTGACCTCAAATCAAGAAAATATGTTTGCTAGACTTTATTAATAGTAAAGAGGTTGTACTTGAAACTAATTATATTAAGATTACTGAATAAAAATGTGTGATTAAGATGAAAATACAATCCAAAATAAAATCTTGAGAAAAAGTTTTGAATGAATTTGTATGAGAAGAATTCTGCAAAGGAGCCACTTCAGAAGATAAAGTTAATTCATAAATATTATGAAAAGAAGCCTACAGAATAAATTATTTTATGACAAGTGTACTTAAGCATATCAAGCATTGCATCTAAGGACTAAAAGGTATTTATTTTATTTGAGACTAATAAAGTAATTAGTGATCTTTAAAAATTAAGCCATTATATCTAGTGCTCAGGGAACAATCCCAAAAGTATTAAGAGATGAGTAGCTAATGTGGATAATAACTCTTAGGAAGTTTGAGGGTGCTATCACAGAAATGACTGTGAAATGCAAAAATTATTAGTTTTTGAGACACAAGGATTTATTCTATAGAAAAAGTGAATAATGGATGGGGTAAGGTCCCCAAGTGAGCCAAAAGAAACAGGACCCAGTGCACAAAGCATAAGAATTCCTATCCTAGTCAGTAGGAGAGAAATGATCCTTATTTTTCATTATGACTGAGATGAAAAAAGATTTCTATTGATGAGCAGTGCTTGTGGCTCAAAGGAGTAGGGCGCTAGCCCCATATGCTGGAGGTGGCCGGTTCAAACCCGGCCCCAGCCAAAAACTGCAAAAAATAAAATAAAAAATAAAGATTTCTATTGATGCGCTAGTATAGCTATTAATTTCAATGAGCCCAATTTGGTAATTTCTTATTCTATTAGGAAATGCTAAAGAAAATGGCCTTCTTCTTAGAGTAAAAGAAATACAGAGTTGGAGAATAATTTGAGGCATTGGAAATAGTCACTGCAAAAACTAGTAAGAGGAAGTTAACTTGGGTTATTGAAGTAGTTTTAAGGAGCATGAGGATTTCATTGAAACTGATCACTCAAAAATATAGTAATTTATGGGGAAGGTGTCTAAAAGATGATAATGAATTAAGAAAGAATTTGACTTATTAGTTTTCAAAAGGATAAAATCAAACAAATACCTGGTTAAAAAACCCAGAAAGGGTAAAAGTTTCATAAAAAAAAAAAAAAATACATGTACATAAACAAACTACCATTTTACTCAGGGGTAGTTCTAAAATCAACTTCTTCCATGGAACTTATTGATAGAATTTGCTTATCTAAGCAATAAGTTCATTGAATTGGACAGTTTTGATGAAGAAAATTGAACAATTCAAATGTACTGTTTTAGCCTGTGTTCCCTGGAGTTACGTACAATGTACCAGGAATGTTCTACAGAGAAGTGTTTGTGATAAAATGAGGTAATGTACCAAGCAGGATTCAGCCAGGGAACAGAAAATGTAGGAGATATCTATGAAGAGATTTATTGGTTGGCTAGTCAAAACTGAAATTCATAGGGCAGTCTGTAAGGAAGGGTGGGCTGTAACTCTAACCATGGGCCCATGGGCTAAAGCTGCTTTTCAAAGGCAAGATTTCTTCATCAAGAAGCTTCATTTCTACCCTACGCACCTTTCAACTTTCAGACCTAAGCATATTATAAAGTATCTAAAATTATCTCTTACTTAAATTGGATAGATTATGAACTTCAATCATATCTACAAAATACCTTCCCAATATCACTAAGATTAGTATTTTGAAGTACTGAGACCATAGATTAGCCAAGTATTTGAAGTGCTGAGATCACAGTTTAGCCAAGTTGACATACAAACCTCACCATCATGGGAAGATAGAATAGGATTGAGCATTCTCTATAAAGCAGTTGCAGCAGAGGCCTCAGCTTCTTCTCTGGAATTTGAGCTGATCATTTAAAGTTGTTCCAGCTGAAGCACAATTTCAGGTCTTTGTATTTCATATCGGCCAAGTATTATGATGCCTTGTGATAGAAAGAAATTCCTGTTGAGAAACTACATGTGAGCACATTGGCCTTAAAGATCTGGCGGCGGACCGTAGCATTTACTGTACAGATGATAACTTTAAATGGCTGGCGTCATTCAATGGAAGATTTCATATTAAACTAATCTAAACATTCATTGTCACTGAGGCAGAGATTTATTGAATTATTGGTAGGATTCAACTCTAGTGTAGTCTGTATCAATTTTATTTCAAATCAACAAACAAAAACAGCATAGCCCACGATTGTTATGCTAACAATCTATCATTTCTACCATTTTTCTATCAGTTTCTCTGCATGTTCTCTTATTGGCTCCTGCTGAAATTCCCTAACAGCTGTGGAAAAATTGCCTTTCATAAAAATTGACAGATGTGTCAGTTTCAACTTTCGAAATAGTCCATCAGTGAAACTAAAAAAAAATAGGGATTTTCCATCCACTGTCATCCTTTTCCCTTTGTCAAAGGCTCAAATAAACTTTTGGAATTCTGAAACTGTCCAGAGAGATGGTAGGTTGTATGGTTTCATTCAAAAGTGTTTGAACTTGGTTCTAGAAACCCAGGATAATTAGGTGTAATCTACATTTAAATAAAAAGCACATTTCTCTTCTCATTCTTTGTGATTTGATTTTTGTGATTCACACAGCAACTGCTACTTCTGATTGCTTTGATATCTCTGAAGCTTCTGCAGATAAACTTAGAAGAGCAGGTGAGAACTGCTTGTGTATAATAATCAACAAAATGACCCATTGGAAAAGTGACTTCTTCATTCATATCAACTGCAGTTGTCAAAAAATGGGTGATTCATTTTCCTAATAGCCAATCATAAAAAAAATGCACATGGACATCTTTAAATAAGGATTATTTTTACTATTAATTCATTGATTTATTTCTTCCTTCTCTCTTTTTCTTTCTCTTTTCACTTTTTAAATTGATGCATCATATCTGTACATTGGCATAGGGTACATGTTATATTCTGTTACACACACAGAATGTATAATGATCACGAGAGGGTATTGGGAGTATACATCACCTTGAGCGTTTATTATTTCTGTGTCTTGGGAATATTTCAATTCCTATATTCTAGCCTTTCTGAAATATATAATACATTTTTGTTAAGTATATTTACCCTGCTCTGCTGCAAAACATTAGGATTTATTCCTTCTATCTCACTGTATGTTCCTATTCATTAATCAACTCCTCCTCCACCTACACCCCTCTCAGCCTCTGCTGTCTATCATTCTACTTTCTACTTCCATGAGATCAACATTACTATATCCCACATGTAAGTGAGATCATGCAATATTTGTCTTTCTATGCTTTGCTTATTTCACTTAACATAGTGTCCTCCAGTTCCCATCCATGTTTCTGCAAATGCACTATATTTTATGGCCAAATAGAATTCCATTGTGTGTATATATTGTATTTTCTTTATCTGTCTGTTGATGTATCTTTGCTACTATTGTAAATACTGCTGTAATAAACATGAGGGTGCATGTAACCCTTCAATATGCTTCTTTTTTTTGACAAATATTCAGTAATGATATTGCTGGAACATATGGAAATTCTATTTTTAGTTTCACGAGAAATCTCCATACTCTTCTTCATGGTGACTATATTAATTTACATTCCCACCAACAGTGTATAAAAAGAGTTTCTTTTTATCTACATCCTTGCCAACATCTGTTATGTCTTTTGAATTGCAGTCATTCTAGCCCAGGTAAGAGGATATCTCATGGTAGTTTTATTTTTATTTGCTTGATGATAAGTGATGCTGAGAATTTTTAAAAAATATGTATGTTGGCCATTGGTATGCCTTCTTTTAAGAAATGTCTGTTCATGTTCCTTTTTCACTTTCTAATGGAATTGTCTGGATTTCTTTATGTAGAGTAGTTTGTGTTCCTTGTATATACCAGGTAATAGACCTTTGTTGAATGAATAATTTGAAAATATTTTCTTCCATTCAATATGTTACCTCTTTACTCTGTTGATTGTTTCTTTTGTGTGAAGAATCAGTCCCATTTATCTATTTCTGTTTTTGTTCCTCTGCTTTTGAGGTCTTAGCCATAAAATCTTTGCCTAATGTCCTGAAATGTTTATCATATTTTTTTCTAGTAGTTTTATAGTCTTGGATCTTACAGTTAAGTTTCTAATCCATTTTAGTAGAATCTTTTATGTGATGAGAGATAGATTCCAGTTTCAATTCTTTTGCATATGGATATCCAGTTTTCTCAGCATCATTTATTAAAGGAGTGTCTTTTCTCCAATGTGTGTTCTTGGATCTTTGTCAAAAATTAGTCAGCTGTAAATATTTAGCTTTGTATATAGGTTCACTATTCACTGTTCTTTTCCACTGGTCTATGGGTCTTTGTTCATACCAATACCATGATGTTTATGTTACTATAACCTTTTAATGTATTTTGAAGCAGAGTATTAAGATGCCTCCAACTTTGTTCTTTTTCCTCGGATTGCTTTGTGCTTTGACTATTGAAGGTTTGTTGTTGTTGTTGTTTCCTATTATTTGTCTGTTTCTGTGAAAAACAGCATGGGTATTTTATAAAGACTGTATTATATCTATATATTGTTTGAGTAGTATGGTCATTTTAGTGAAGTTAATTTTTCTAAACAATGGAATGAAATATTTTTTCATATATTTTTGTCTTCTTTGACTTTTTTTCTTCAGTGTTTTATAGTTTTCCTTACAGAAGTTTTTCACTTTCTTGGTTAGTTTTATTTCTATGCATCTATTTTAAATGGGGTTGTCTTCTTCACTTCTTTCTCAGCTAATTCATTGTTGGTGTATAGAAACACTACTGCTTTTTATATGTTGACGTCGTATCTCTGAATTTTACCAAATTTATTTATCAGAACCTAAGAATTTTTCTGTGAAGTCTTGAGGTTTTTCTAGATTTAAGATCCCGTCTTTTGCCAGAGCAAAGATTTGACTTTGTCTTTTCCAATGTGAATGCCTTTTATTTCTTTCTCTGAATGGGTTGGTCTGACTAGGACTTTCGGTACTATGTTGAGTGGTAAAAAACCCTTGTTTGTTCCAGTCCTAAAAGGAAAGGGTTTCAATTTTCTCTGTTCAGTATGATGTTAGGTGTGGACTTGTCATATATGGCCATTATTATGTTGAGATATATTCCTTTTATTCCTAGTCTATTGAGAGTTCATATCACAAAGTGATGCCAAATTTTTCAATGCTTTTTCTGTGCCTGTTGTGGTAATCATATGGTTGTTGTTCTTCATTCTGTTGATGTGAAATATTACATTTATTGATTTGCATATGTTGGGCTATTCTTGCATCCCAGGAATAAGTCCCACTTTATTGTGGTATAGTCTCTTTTTAATTTGCTATGATTCAGTTTGCTAGTATTTTGTTGAGGTATTTTGCTTCTGTATTCATCAGGGACATTGGTCTGTAGCTTTTTTATTTATTTATTTATTTATTTTTAGGTAGTGCAAACTTGGTAACAGGAGGTTGCTGGTCTCACAGAATGAGTTACAGAGAATTCCCTCCTCTTCAACTTTTTGAAATAGTTGAAGAAAATTGGTATTATTCTTTGTAAATTTGGCTATTATTAGCCATTGGTTCTGGACTTATTTGTAGTTGGGAGAGTTTGCATTGCTAATTTAATCTCATTACTCATTATTTGTCTGTTACATTTTCTAATTCTTCCCATTTCAATCTTATTTGTTTGTATTGTGCCAGAGATTTATCCATTTCCTCTGTGTTTTCCAGTTTATTAGTGTATAGTTCTTTCACTAATTTTGTGTTTGGCTTATTGTTGTTTTCCTGGATCCCATAAGTTTAGGGATGATTTGATTTTCACTTATTTTAATTTTCATTGACTCCTTGATTTTCTTTATTGCCCCAATGCTCACTCGGTAGCTTATTACTTAATTTCCATATATTTGTACAGTTTTCAAAATTATTTTTATTATTTAATTCTGGCTTTATTTCATTGTGAACTGAGAAAATAAGTGACATAATTTTGATTCTTTGAAATTTGTACTTGTTTTATAGCTTCACATATGGTATATCCTCCAGAACATTCCATGTGCTAATAAGACTGTATTCAGTATCTTCTGGGTGAAATGCTCTGTTGGGTTAATTTAATTAAAAAAATTAAAAATGACAAACCCAAATGTCTGTTGGGTTAATTTAATTTAAAGTTTAATATTTTATTAAAATATTTCAGATTATTTCCTTTAATATTTCCTTATGTTACATTATTGAATCTTTATCTCTATAAATTTTGTCTGAGTTGTTTTCATCTGCAAATGAAGAACTTATTTTTTATCATAGAAAAAGTGTATGAAGACTACTATATAGTTTTGTGTATTTAAAGTGAGAAAGTGGAGCCAAAGTTAACATAGGTAGAGAGTTTCTTTGGGCAAAATTTGATAATTCCAACACAGGAAGTACACTTCCTTATTAAGTTTGGGAGGCGCTTTGTGTTTTGGCATTACAATTAGATGATTAAAAACAAAACGAATAGGTACAGCATATGTGATCTTAATCTGTTCATGTGAAAATGCCATTAGTTAACAGGAACAAGCTAATGGATAGCTAGATAACAGCTTTAGACACTTCTCTCAGAATAATCTTTATCTAGTCTTACATAAATGAGTAATCCTCCAGAAATTTCAGAAAGTAATTCTGGTCTCAAGCTCATTCTTTCTTGGCCATTATAATTTACTTAACCTCTATTTGTCTAATTATATGCTCATTTTTGTGCACCTTGAGAAGAGGAAAAGGATAAACCATGTTATATATCCCTGGTTTTTCAGCCAGATTGAGCTTTGAAGTGCCACAAATCACAAGGTAAATCCAACTCTACCTCTCAAAAGAATTAGAAAACCCTACTTAAAAGTTAAAGAAGAGTTGTGAAAAGAAAATTAAAGATAAAATCATATTTCCAAAGAATAAGATATTTTGAAAACTTGACAGATCCTAAATTGACGTCTCTAACACTAGGAATTAATTTCTTACTTGGGATGATCAGAAAATATTTCAGAATATTTCAAAAAAAGAATAGGCCATTCATCTTAGGTATCATTTTAAAAACATAATTGAATATGTTACATGATATCATTTTAAAAACATAATTTTAAAGTTTGTAGAGATTAGAAAGAATGACCTCAACACATATTTATAAATCATCCTGTTATCAGTTTTATTTCTAATATTAATGTAATAATTTTTAGCCTTCCTGCATTTCTTGATTTCTTTTTGTTTACTCTTTTCAGATACCTGTAGATGGATATCATGCTACTCCTTATTTGTATAATAGTTCAGTCAAGCTGAACACATTAGTTTTCTTCAAGGAAAACTATAGGAAATCCAAATCAACACTGGGCAAAAATAACTACTTTCAAACACCCTAAAATTTACATTCTGCATATAAATTGTTATATAAAGAAACACCTGCTATTCTTTTCATGCAGCCATAGAAGTTGGTTTCATTGAGTTTATAGGGAAGAAATGCCATTTACAGCTTCAATTTTCATACAGTTTTCTCACTCCATGTCATTTGTTTTTCATATTTTATACAAAATACAAGTAAGTTGATACACTAGTCAAAAGAAAGATGTAAGTATTTTGTAAATCTTCAGACATAGCAGCTGAATTAAAGAACAAGAGAATGGGTAATCATAATTTTATATTTTCATATATCTGATCAAATCCCTCTGCATTCAATTTGAAGGGGTGTATGGCTTTTGTTGAACAAGCCAAAATTTAGAGTTTCAAAATTGCTATTGATTGTCAGTAGTGCCAAATTAATCATACTGAGTCCATTGAAATGTGTTTCAAAAATGATTACATAAGATAACTTATTCGTGATCTCAGAGGGGTAGAAAATATAGTATGATCATGCAGTCTTTAAAATTCTTTATGCCATCTACATTACTTATATGTAGAGGTCATAAATGTTTATAATTTGGCATGAAGTAATGACATGTAACATATCACCACATTAATTTTGTACAGTTTTCAGATTTTAAAATACATTTGTCATATCTTTACTGAGAAATACTTATGGCATTGCTGGGTGAGAAAAATTTGTATGCATTATAAATCTATGTATTTTTCATAGATGAAGAACAAAGAATGAGGACATCAATTGCACAAATATCGGTAGAACATCTGATCTTTATTAGATGCTCCATTGTTACTTGAGTGAATCCCACTAATCTATCAATTCATTAAATACTTATGGATCTTTATCCTTCAGATTTTAGGTGCAAATTTACTTCTTTAAAATAACTTTGTCTAAGCTTTAACATTAGATAAAGGGGTAGCCTTCTAGGTACTTCAGTGTAGCCTTTTCACAAAATCCAAATTGTACACAACAAATCCTTTTTCTTATTAATACATTTTGTTCTTATTTTACATTTTTCAATTATGTTCAAAATCAATGCATTTAAAATAACAAAGAATAAAATAAATTTCAACAAAATAATCCTCCTAAATTAATTAGAATGTTAGTAAGATATAGGGCTAAATTGATGGTTGCTATGCCCATGATTTAATTCTAACTTATCATGCCTGACTGGTGCCACTGCCACATGAGACTGGTTGGAAAGAGTTTATGGGGGTCAAGCACACCAGTCTGTCACCAGCTTTTGACGACAGTGCATTTTATTTCTGTTTGAAGTGGAATTTGTGAATAGTTACACATCTTGACAGTATTTTTAATCTGTCTGCTTAACAACCCACCACATCAAATAAAACCAAGAGAATGCTAAAAAAAGAAAACATATTTTTTTAATGAGGATTGGAACTTACAATACTATCTTGTTGCTGATAAAGAAAAAGATGATTTTCTTGCTTTCTGATACTGAAATATCAAAATTGAAGGAAGTCTATACTTATCCATACTATAACACTGATAAGAACCACAAATATTTTACATTAGAGGGGGAAGCTCAGAAGTTTGTAATCCAGAAATTAAACAATGAAAAGCTAAAGCAAAGACAATGCTTTCAAGCAACAATAGACCTGAAAATAATGCCACTGAAGCAACTTATAAAGTCACGTATGTACTTGGAAAAAAAGAGAAAGGATTCAGTGATGTAGAAATTATGTAAGAATAACTTGTCAAATATGTAGGATTCCTAGATCTCAGTGATATCTCAAAGTATAAACACTATGTCTTTGAAGGAGAACCATAGTTATCAGTGGCAGGAATTAGTTTTCAACTTTGCAGAACAACTTTATGAAAATTTATATTTCTTTTTCAATCACTTTGAATGACTCAACTGATGCTACTGACTTGAAATAGGTTTTATTCTTCATTTGGGACATAGCAAGCTGTTTTTTTTATTTTTTAGAGGATAATGAAATATATTTTCTATACAAAATATATTAAATAACATACAGTGGTAACAATGCAATGTAAGTTTCCTGAGAAGCAGGCTCTGTGATAGAAATATACAAGCAGGAAGTATATTTACTGGGCAGTGCTGTCTAGATGAGGACCAGTGAGAGTGGAAGAATAAAGCAGGACAGACAGAGCAAGAAGAGCTTGCTGAACTCTATCAAAGTCCCAACCAATGTCTCAGTTGATCCCTTGAGGAACCTCTGAAGTTGGGAGAGTCCCTCAAAGATGTCTGAATTGAGGCAATGGCCAGTCTTTGGATATCTGCCACCTCACAAACTTGAACCTTAAATGAGACCATTCTCTTTAGCCAGGGGCAATTTCCAGAGAACTCAGCAGAGAGCAGCCACCTACCAATAGTCCCAGTAGCTGAGGGAAGGAGTGCTTCAGCCTTAAAAGTGTTGGGGGATTTGTGAAAATCTGGGAAGCACATCATAGCATCAACCACGGATGATCAAAAAGAACAATATGTATTTCATAATTTACAGCAAAGTTCTGCCTCAATTGAACTTCCAATTATGAAAAGGTAAAACTTTAGTAAGAAAACAAAACTTTTCTTGTTTGCTTCAAGCACTCTTTTGAACAGAATGCAGGGAATGGATATCTTCAAAAACTTTTAAGATAAATGTCATGAAGTTGGATTAAATTTGGTAAATTTAGTGAGTTCATGTACAGAAAGAGCATCTTCAATGATAGGAAAACATAAAGGGTTTATTGTATAGATTAAAAAAAAAGTGTTACCAGAATTAACAGAGATACATGCTCTCATTTCTTTTCATTGTATCTTGCATCAGCAATATTTCTCTGCTAAAGCTAATATTTTAATTGCTACCTTTCAATAAATCGTAAGTATCGTTAACCATATTCATGGAGATGCAACACAGTATCATCAGTTTTATAACACGAAAGATGAAGAATTCTGTGTGCATTTGCCATATCATCCTAAATTGTTTTGTCTATTGCAGGGACAGGTATTGGCCAAAATTTTACTTCTAAGAGAATAGATAATTTTGTGAAGAACAGAATCAGCAATGTGAATTATTGAAGGAAGATTTCTGTAGGAATTCAGCATTTCTATGTGATATCATGTCTAAAGAAAATGACTTGAATATTTCTTACCAAGGTAAAACTAAGTCTATATATATATATATATGACAAAAAACCCAAGCATTTTTAGAAAACTATTATTATTTCAAAACACTTTTTCAAAAGGAAATTTTGAAATGATTAAGTATGCAGAATTATTAAGTAATTTTACAAAATAATGTACATTTTTATGTATATTTAATTGAAGTTTCTTGAATGCAGCCTTATTTAGTTACAACTAAGTTAATGCAGTCTTTCACCATGAAAAGATTCTGAACCCCTGCCTTAACATACATTCAGACAAATCTTGTCATGGGGTCTTACTATATTGCTACTTATGGCCCATATTCATGCCAGTTGTTTTTCAATACTTAATATATGATTTGCTCTTTCATGTTGCCTTACTAGAGTCTTTAAGAATAGGGAGACTGACCTTTAGTAGCTTTCATATTCTAAATGCCTGGCACAATGCCTTTTATATAAGTTGTGCTCAAAAATATTGGTTAAACAAAACACATTTGCTATATTAAACTTTTTTCCTATAAACCCTGTTGTGAAATATTAAGTATAAAAGATACTGAGTTAAAATTAACAATTTTTACATGTTATTTTGAGCCTGGCATTTACCACATGCCTCATTGTTTCAGTCTTTGTAGAAATGACATATTAAAAACACTAAAAACTTTCCATTTTGATCAACTTAAATTATTCCTTTCTTTTTAAAAATTTGCATTGTTATGTATAAATTTTTGGACATGGACATTTATATGTTTACTGATAGAGGTATCAATACCAGTGTCCTAGAGCAGACAATATTTGCTCTGGGAAGAATCACGAGTGGACACTTAAACAATTACATAGATTATAGGCAATTAGACACCTTATGATTTGAGGAATGGAGCCAACAATTCTCTTTTTTTCTGATGTAAGGAGATTCAGAGCTCTTGCTTTGTAGGTAATAGTTTTGTTTTCTTTTCTTTTCTCTGCATAGTTAATGGCACAATGAGATTAATCTTAGCTGGAAGGGAATGGATAAATTTCCATAGAACTGTTAGCTAAGATAAGAGAAGAAAAGGATCAAGATAAAAGCTTCACATAAGCACAATTTTCTGGAAAATTTCTGATCAAGTCTTACCATTTCTAGTCATGTAATGTGATTTTTAAGTTTCATAACATATGTGCACAATGTGAGGGTATGCAGCATGTCCCCTGGGTGAAATGTCCAACTACAAGTTGACCTTTACCTTAAAAACAAAAACAATGTAACCTACACGTTTGTACCCTCATGTTAATCTGAAATTAATAATAATAATGTTATAATAATATACCAATTTTTTATGCTTTTTATTCAGTGGTTAAATTAATAGAATTCATAGAAGTTAATTATTTCTTTACTTGTGAATAAATTAAAGGCATAAAAATGGTGCATTAAATTTTATTAAAGTTACATCAAAATATAAGATGAATGTATTTGTCACAAGTTTGCAAAACAAACAAATTTTTTTTATATTTATTTATTTTTTATTAAATCATAGCTGTGTACATTAATGCAATCATAGGGTACAATGTGCTGGTTTTACATACAATTTGAAATGCTTTCATCAAACTAGTCAACATAGCCTTCATGGCATTTTCTTACTTATTGTGTTAAGACATTTATATTCTACATTTAGTAAGTTTTACATGTACCTTTGTAAGATGCACCATAGGTGTAATCCCACCAATTGCCCATTGCCCTCCCTCCACTCATCCTCCCCCCACTCATCCTCCCCCCTTCCCTCCCTCTTTCCTTTCCTGAAACCAATTTATAGCTTTCTTTTTTTTGGGTCTGGGTTTGAACCCGCCACCTCCGGCATATGGGACCGGTGCCCTACTCCTTGAGCCACAGGCGCCACCCAATTTATAGCTTTCTTGTGAAAGCTATAACCCAATTATAGCCCAAGAAGAAGGCAAACATATTTTTTGCAACCATTTACCTTCAAAACCATTCTATTTCTTTTCAACCTGTTTTTCAATAAAATTCTTGGTTGATCTTTTTCTTAGTCTCTTTCTCTGCCTTTCTCTCCCCTGTCTCCCTTTCCCCCTTTTCAGTCATCTCAATTAAATTCTGATGTATTTCATACTGGAATAAAATTGTCACTTCATAATTACATAACTTTTTGTATAGTTTTAATAAAACTAGAAAATGTATTCTTTTTATAGAAAATAGTAGAAAACATTGACCACTGCATGTTGGAAGTTCTGTTTATATTTCCTTTTACCAATTAAATAATCTGTGCATTGACTGATTCTTTGAATCTGAATACCAAATAAGAGAAGTCTCTATGGGTTGAGAAAGACTGAAATTGGGCACTGTTATTATACTGAAGTTGATATTGATCCTGAATCTGTGTTACCTGAAACGAATTCGAAACAAGTGAACAATCGGGCCAGGTGTGCAGAAACATTAAGATATTTGGTACATATTACTGAAAACAAATTTAGACAAGATTACATTATGAATGATATTATCTCAGATTTATTCATATGTTATTCCATAATATGCAGATAGTAATTTTTGATTTAAAGGATTCTTAGACTTGAGAAGCCAGTGATCAGATTGTCTTTTGTAATAAATTTCTAATTATATAATATATAACCAAAGAATACAAAAACTATGTATTGCTATTTAAAATAAAAAAAACTAAGATAACATTCTAAAAGCAATGTTGGTTTTAAACATAACTTTATAGTACAGACATGATTTCAAGCCAATAAAATAGTTTTCCATAAACAGAAAAAAAGTTCCTTATGTTGGCAACTTTTTGTTATTTTAAAGATGAATGATAATTTTCTTCAAAATCTGCACAGCAGAAAATTAAAATAAAACACGGGAAAAGCCCAACATATTAAAGTTTGATTACAAATTATAAGACAAATGAGATTGTTATAAAAGTATCAAATCACAGTATAACTGGACAATAGTGAGATAAATTCAGTTTGTGAAACCTGTAGATAAAAATATTTAATAAAATATTCGAAGCCCTAAAGCAAAAATAAAAAAAAAACTTAACCATTACCCTATAGGTCAACGGTTAAGTTTTTTTTTTTCTTTTTTTTTTTTACAATGGGAAAGGATATGTGCATATTTTCAATCAGACAAAAGCTTGATAACTAGGATCTATAGAGAACTCAAATTAATCCACATGAAAAAAGCCAACAATTCCATATATTAATGGGCAAGAGACATGAATAGAACTTTCTCTAAAGACGACAGATGAATGGCTAACAAACACATGAAAAAATGTTCATCATCTCTATATATTAGAGAAATGCAAATCAAAACAACCCTGAGATATCATCTAACCCCAGTGAGAATGGCCCACATCACAAAATCTCAAAACTGCAGATGCTGGTGTGGATGTGGAGAGAAGGGAACACTTTTACACTGCTGGTGGGACTGCAAACTAGTACAACCTTTCTGGAAGGAAGTATGGAGAAACCTCAAAGCACTCAAGCTAGACCTCCCATTTGATCCTGCAATCCCATTACTGGGCATCTGCCGAGAAGGAAAAAAATCCTTTTAGCATAAGGACACTTGTACTAGACTGTTTATTGCAGCTCAATTTACAATTGCCAAAATGTGGAAACAGCCTAAATGCCCACCAACCCATGAATGGATTAACAAACTGTGGTATATGTATACCATGGAATACTATTCAGCCATTAAAAAAAATGGAGACTTTACATCCTTCGTATTAACCTGGATGGACGTGGAAGACATTATTCTTAGTAAAGCATCACAAGAATGGAGAAGCATGAATCCTATGTACTCAATTTTGATATGAGGACAATTAATGACAATTAAGGTTATGGGGGGGAAGCAGAAAGAGGGATGGAGGGAGGAGGGTGGGGCCTTAGTGTGTGTCACAATTTATGGGGTCAAGACATGATTGCAAGAGGGACTTTACCTAACAATTGCAATCAGTGTAACCTGGCTTATTGTACCCTCAATGAATCCCCAACAATAAAAAAAAAAAAAAATTAACACTGCATCTAAAGCAGTGCTTAGATTCAGCAGGTTGAGGGAACAACAACAACAACAACAACAACAACAAAACCCAACAAACAGAAGGCCTCATAATTTCTTTCAATGTGTAGCAAATAACTATTAATAATAAGTATAACTATGGATTCTAACTAACGTCTCTGTTCCATATCTTTTGGAATCCTCATACACATTTTTTTTTTTTTTTTTGTAGAGACAGTCTCACTGTACTGCCCTTGGGTAGAGTGCTATGGCATCACACGGCTCACAGCAACCTCTAACTCTTGGGCTTACGCGATTCTCTTGCCTCAGACTCCCGGGCAGCTGGGACTACAGGCGCCCACCACAACGCCCGGCTATTTTTTTTGTTGTTGCAGTTTGGCCGGGAATGGGCTTGAACCCGCCACCCTCGGCACATGGGGCCGGCGCCCTACTCACTGAGCCACAGGCGCTGCCCCCCATACACATTTAAATACAAACTATAAACATCTTTCCTAACTTTACCGTTGCCTTTAACAACTCTAAAGCGCACATAAATGGTATATTCAAAACTTTGTTAACAACTATTTTTTCTTGTTTCTTTTTTATCATCTTAAGTATTTTCCAGTGAATAGTATGGTACTGTTAATTATATTAATATTGTTGTGCAACAGTTCTATTGAATTTTTTATCTTATAAAACTGAAATTCTATATTCATTGACTAATTTTCTTTTTTTTTTATTGTTGGGTATTCATTGAGGGTACAATAAGGCAGGTTACACTGATTGCAATTGTTAGGTAAAGTCCCTGTTGCAATCATGTCTTGCCCCCATAAAGTGTGACACACACCAAGGCCCCACCACCCTCCCTCTGTCCCTCTTTCTGCTTCCCCCCCATAACCTTAATTGTCATTAATTGTCCTCATATCTAAATTGAGTACATAGGATTCATCCTTCTCCATGCTTGTGATGCTTTACTAAGAATAATGTCTTCCACTTCCATCCAGGTTAATACGAAGGATGTAAAGTCTCCATTTTTTTTAATGGCTGAATAGTATTCCATGGTATACATATACCACAGCTTGTTAATCTATTCCTGGGTTGGTGGGCATTTAGGCTGTTTCCACATTTTGGCGATTGTAAATTGAGCTGCAATAAACAGTCTAGTAAAAGTGTCCTTATGCTAAAAGGATTTTTTTCCTTCTCGGCAGATGCCCAGTAATGGGATTGCAGGATCAAATGGGAGGTCTAGCTTGAGTGCTTTGAGGTTTCTCCATACTTCCTTCCAGAAAGGTTGTACTAGTTTGCAGTCCCACCAGCAGTGTAAAAGTGTTCCCTTCTCTCCACATCCACACCAGCATCTGCAGTTTTGAGATTTTGTGATGTGGGCCATTCTCACTGGGGTTAGATGATATCTCAGGGTTGTTTTGATTTGCATTTCTCTAATATATAGAGATGATGAACATTTTTTCATGTGTTTGTTAGCCATTCGTCTGTCATCTTTAGAGAAGGTTCTATTCATGTCTCTTGCCCATTAATATATGGGATTGTTGGCTTTTTTCATGTGGATTAATTTGAGTACTCTATAGATCCTGGTTATCAAGCTTTTGTCTGATTGAAAATATGCAAATATCCTTTCCCATTTTGTAGGTTGTCTCTTTGCTTTGGTTATTGTCTCCTTAGCTGTATAGAAGCTTTTCAATTTAATGAAGTCCCATTTGTTTATTTTTGTTGTTGCAATTGCCATGGCAGTCTTCTTCATGAAGTCTTTCCCCAGGCCAATATCTTCCAGTGTTTTTCCTATACTTTCTTAAAGGATTTTTATTGTTTCATGCCTTAAATTTAAGTCCTTTATCCATCTTGAATCAATTTTTGTGAGTGGGGAAAGGTGTGGGTCCAGTTTCAGTCTTTTACATGTAGACATCCAGTTCTCCCAACATCATTTATTGAATAGGGAGTCTTTCCCCCAAGGTATGTTCTTGTTTGGTTTATCAAAGATTAGGTGGTTGTAAGATGTTAGTTTCATTTCTTGGTTTTCAATTTGATTCCAAGTGTCTATGTCTCTATTTTTGTGCCAGTACCAGTCTGTCTTGAGCACTATGGCTTTGTAGTACAGCCTAAAATCTGGTGTGCTGATGCCCCGAGCTTTATTTTTGTGACAAAGAATTGCCTTAGCTATACCGGGTTTTTTTCAGTTCCATACAAAACGCAGATTCATTTTTTCCAAATTTTGAAAGTACGATGTTGGTATTTTGATAGGAATGGCCAAAACACGCCCTGGTCCAGATGGCTTCACTCCAGAATTCTATCAAACCTTCAAGGAAGAGCTTATTCCTGTACTGCAGAAATTATTCCAAAAAATTGAGGAAGAAGGAATCTTCCCCAACACATTCTATGAAGCAAACATCAACCTGATACCAAAACCAGGAAAAGACCCAAACAAAAAGGAGAATTTCAGACCAATCTCACTCATGAATATAGATGCAAAAATTCTCAACAAAATCCTCGCCAATAGATTACAGCTTATCATCAAAAAAGTCATTCATCATGATCAAGTAGGCTTCATCCCAGGGATGCAAGGCTGGTTTAACATACACAAGTCCATAAACGTTATCCACCATATTAGCAGGCAAATATAAAGATCACATGATCCTCTCAATAGATGCAGAAAAAGCATTTGATAAACTCCAGCATCCTTTTCTAATTAGAACACTGAAGAGTAAGGCATAGGTGGCACATTTCTAAAACTGATTGAAGCTATCTATGACAAACCCACAGCCAATATTTTACTGAATGGAGTAAAACTGAAAGCTTTTCCTCTTAGAACTGGAACCAAACAAGGTTGTCCTCTGTCACCTTTACTATTCAACATAGTGCTGGAAGTTCTAGCCAATACAATTAGGCAAGACAAGGAAATAAAGGGAATCCAAATGGGAGCAGAGGAGGTCAAACTTTGCTGACGACATGATCTTATACTTAGAGAACCCCAAAGACTCAACCACAAGACTCCTAGAAGTCATCAAAAAATACAGTAAAGATTCAGGATACAAAATCAATGTCCACAAGTCAGTAGCCTTTGTATACACCAATAACAGTCAAGATGAGAAGCTAATTAAGGACACAACTCCCTTCACCATAGTTTCAAAGAAAATGAAATACCTAGGAATATACCTAACAAAGGAGGTGAAGGACCTCTATAAAGAAAACTATGAAATCCTCAGAAACAAAATAGCAGAGGATATTAACAAATGGAAGAACATACCATGCTCATGGACGGGAAGAATCAACATTGTTAAAATGTCTATACTTCCCAAAGCGATCTACCTATTCATTGACTAATTTTCTTCTCCCCTGCCATCCCACAGCTTCTGAAATCTACCATTCTACCATCTATTTCTAAATGTTAAGTATCTTTTAGTATTGGAATCACACAGTATTTATATTTTTGTGACTAGTTTATTTCATTCTGTGTAAGGTCCTCAAGGTGCATATAATAGCATAAGGTAGTATTTCCTTAATAAGATTTAAAATGCCATAATTTTGTATATATTTGTTAAAAAGTTAATTAATTCAGGATTTTTTTTACTTTTCACCTTTTAAAGCAAAGTAAATTCTTTGCAAAAGATACTTATCAGAGTAGTCTATTATATGTACCTAAAAATGATTAACTTTATCATATGTTTTAAGTTTATAGTATTTTCAAACTATTGAATGCAATGAGTCATTACAATTATTTTAATGGTATAATACAATATGCTATGAATTTATTTTCATATGAGTATTAGCTCTTACGTGCACAGATGTAGTATATGCACATGTAAAACATATTAAAATGTTTGCTCAAGTACAAGTCATACATGTTATAATGATATATTTACTTATACTGAAAACAATAAAATAATTTCCTCTCTGTGAGGTGAAATATTTATAGGCAATGTTTACATTATGCAAAAATAATGCCTACTAAGGGTATATTGTAATATTTATAAATAAATATTTCCTATAAACTACAATAATAGTATATGTGTAGTTAATAAAATTTGCACATCTTTATTTAACAAAAGAGAGATCTTAAAATAATTTTTAAGTTTTTTTTTTAGCCAAGTTGGACAGCAGTATAATTCATTTTCGGAGACAAATTCACTTAAAAGAGATCAGCATGTTTCAGAGTAGATAATTTCAATTTGAACAATCTTAAGTTTGGGGGAACCTATTGTGATCCCAGTAGAAAAGATAGACTAAAATTGCATGTACAAATCCAGAATTTAGAAGAGCAAGGCTTAGAGATATTGATTTTGACATTCTCAGCATTCAAGGGAAAATCTACAGAATGAAAAGAATAGAGAACCCAGCTGTGTACAGAACGAACATACTCCTTAATCACAGTAAATCTACAATCTAGTAAATTGATCCAAAATAATTAGGAATTGATTATATATTTAAAAAGAACAATTGAACTCAAAGGTCTGTTAAATTCCTATAAAGCCTCTGTAGAAATTAGCTTGAATACAAAATTCTCCTACAAGATGATCTTAAAGCGATATTTAAGCAAACATTCGCATATAGTTATCTTTCTAAACACCTCTTAACTGGAAATTATTTGTATCTCCTCATTGGGCCCATAATGTTTAAAGTATGTGATAAAAATGAAAATGTGCAGATTTCAGTCACGTATTATCTATTTCTCTGCTGTATAAATACTTAGTTTTTACCCGCCTCCTTTAATTGTGAAATATTTTTCTGCAGGGACATAGTTGTATGCTTTAGTCTGGCACACAGGAGAACTTTACTGATTTTATTGATAGGGGTGCATTTATTTGCAACCTGAAAATAAAATGAAATTGTGACTAACATTCAACATACGTTTACTGAGTTAGCAATTGACTTTTAAAAAATGAAATGGTTTACTGCTATGGTGTTGGGCAGGACTCTTTCCCGCCCGCCCCCACTTCAATGCTTTCATTTCTGGTCATCCTAGTTATGAGCTATAATTTCTCCATTGGACAAGTCTTCCTTATTGTGGAAGCTCTTTCTAATTTGCAAGGGCTATAGCGTTTGTTCACAGAGAAGGGATGCAACTATTTGGTGTTGGTGTTGGAAGTCATGCTTTGAATTGATATTTATCTAGCCTAGAGAAAGGACTTCCTTTAATGTAGCTATCTCTTCATACACTTGGGTATTTCTTTTTTCCATCTTTATTCTAATCTTTTCAGTTTAAAAAGAGTGACTTTGATAGAAAATATAAAAAGAAAATTGAAAATGACTACTTTTACTCTATCTAATCATTTGAGATGCCATCTGCCTCAGCAATGGTCCTAAATTTTCTAGTTATTGTTTTTCTTATTTTCATAAATGTGCTTCACAAAAGGTATTTTAGCATTTACTACACTATTCTGTCTTCTCTGTTCAGATTTTCCTAAAATTATTTTTAAAAACCATGCTGTAGTTTAATTTGTTCTTGGGCATATAAGACAACTGCTATCTTGCATACATCTCTTTAAAATCTGAGTTTAGAGAACAATCTTTGCAGCCACATTGGTTTCTTTTAGGTTTTTGCTATCTTCTGTTCTTTGGGGGTGCTTTTATTTCCTTGACTATTTGTTTTGGTTATAAGACAGTGGATCAGAAACAGTATCAGTAAAGATCCAGTGTCCTGAGGCCTTATAGTAACCCAAGCCCCTGCCAACACGTAAATTTAAGCCTCATATTTGTGCACATTTCACCAGAGCAAAAGTTTAAACTGTGCACTTTTAAAGCATTTACCCTTACTTTTTCATTTTGGATGATCTACAGCAGACTGCTTGTTGGAAAAGGTTATTTATAAGATTTTTAGACACTTGCAATGCAATCTGCTTGAGGATTATTACAATAGCCTGATTTAAATATCAATTTTGTCAGTTTGAAGAATTAGATTTCCACAGTATATTAAAATTGACTTCTGGTTCCTAATAAGATGACAAACTAATGTGGGCTGTTGAATCTGTCTCTCAGTTGTAACCCTAGAGATGCCATAGGAGGGAGACAGACAGAAATGAGATACTCATATGAAATTTTCTGAAAAAATCTGTAGTAAAAAGAAACTGCATCTCCACAAGGTGAAAAATGGCATCCCAGGACAGTGGAGGGGTAAGTGGGGTAATGGTTGAAGAAGAATGTTTTTATTTTTTTGCCCAAGTTTTTGACCTTGACATTGCACCAAGTCCTTCATGTCCCAGTCTGTTATGGCTGAAAGGCAGGACAATAGGATTTCCAGCCTCCGGCAGCTGGGTTCAGTGAGAAAAGCTAACATTACTTTCCTAGAGATCCTTTAATAAAAAGGACAATTCTGAGCTTGCCCTTAATCACGGTTCCTGAGCCTGTGAACATGGGGTGATACAGTAAAGGGCAACAGCTGGACTGGAAGAACAGGGAATCCCTGCTATGCAAAATTCCCCACTAAAGGTAAATGAGTATGGAACATTACCAGATGGGACTACGTGAGAGCTCTCAGAACTGAGCTGTATCCCAGTCTCACCCTCCCACCCCCACAGGGTGTTACCTGGGTAACAAAAATAGACTTCGAGAAGAAAAAAAATCATCCAAGAAAAAGAGGCCTTTTATATGGTAAAGGAGAGTGGTAAAGAAGAGATCTCAATAAAATATAGTGACTATGGACAGAAAAGAGCAATGTACTTCATCAAATGCAGTTGGAGGTTTTATCATATGCTTTTCAAATAATGATAGGTTTGGGAGAAAAAAATACTAATGAAGTTTTTGAAAATTTTAATAATTTAGTAATTACCAAAAATCAATAGGTATGTTTTTATACCAAAAACAGAGTATACTTATTCTTCTTGAGCAGACTTGTAACTTGACAATATTAAACAAAAATTGGATTACAGTGATACACTAATGTATCTTTAAGTAAAGTCCTAAAAAACAACATCATGCAATGTTTTATGAAAAAATACAAGCATATTATTACTAAGAAAAAAATGAAAAAGTAACTATCACAACACTATATATCTATCTGAAATAAAATAAAATTGAATAGCTCTTGGGTTAAGGAGAAAATCTCGAAAGGAAATATTACGCTAACAACCAAAGTTCAAATCAAGACTGTCATCTGATATTAAGAAATTCACCTTATTTAACCTCTGAACAAAATTTAATGTCATGAACATTTCTTTTTTTCTTGAAACATGGCTCTTTCCTTGGCTTCTGTGACAAGAGCTCTGCCTATCTTTCTGATCTATTTCCTAAGTCTCCTTGTGTTACCAAAATTTCTTTCTTCAGTAGGTCCTTGGTTGTGGAGATTCAAAGAATGAATACACAGATCACAGATCAGTGGTAAGATAGGATTTTATTAGAGAGAAAGGCTGAAGGATTCTCGTTTTGTTTCTGGTAAAGAGTAGACAACTAGGAATAATTCATAGACTTTTTCTTGGATTGACATAAATCTTCCACAATACATGTTAGAAAATGTTTATACCATCAGTCTCCTTGTTTATCAGGGCCCCATTCAGGATCCTTAAAGGAAACTGCCTGTCTTTCTGTCAAGTATCTGTCCCTTTCCTCAGAGGACATCTTGCCATCAGTATTGGACATTAAGACTTCATTTTTCTCATTTAAAGTTAAAGTTTGAGATAGTAGTAGCATTACATCTCTCCAAGAGAGGTCAAAGCTTTGCCCTAACTCTTGGAGAACATCTGTATACCTATCTGGTCATTAGAAAATTTTCCTAAAGCAACCTTAATTTAAAAATCTGCTAGAGAAAATAGAGTGAATTACTCATACCATTTCCTCTTTCACCACCTGCAGTCTCACCAAAGGACACAAAAAAGGATGCATTTGCATTTTGGAGGTCCCAACAGAACTAGAAGGAACTTCTTGAGGTTTTCTAAAGGCATGGAGAAAGGTGCTGGAGAAGTAGATGGCAAATTGGAAGTGGGCAGTGACTGCTTCTCTCTCAAGATCCTTGGCCATTCAGGGAAGTTACTAGAGCAAGGAGAACTGAATCTATCTGACAGGTTTTACACAGTTAGGGGTTGTCTCTGAGAGAGAGAGAGAAAAAAAAAAAGCTTGCACATAGGTAATTCAGACTATTTTCCCTCTTGTTTACCATAATTTAGAGTACCCTTTGGTGGGGTTATTGTTCACCATTGGACAATTGATGCTAAGGCCAAGATTGGATACAGAAGAAAATCATATATTTCTTCCTCATCATCTGGGGATCAAATATGTACCAACAATTTAGAATACAGCCTAGAGGAGTGTTCCAGCAGCATAGGCTGAACAATCAGGTATCCAGGAGCCTTAATGGTCCCACCTGATGAAAATTCAGTGAGAGAACATGTTGCTTGGGTGTCCTCAGAGAGAGAACATTACCCATCTGTGGGAAAGAACAAATTCCAGCATCTTAATTAACCCCACCCTCTGTGTTTCTGGGTTGTCAAAGTGTCCTCTGACCAACCCAATAAACCTTCCAGCCAAACAAAAGGAAGCATCCTTCCAATGCTTGGGGAATAATAATCACTGAGTAGCCTCTCCAGCTCCTGTGCTCATCTGGATTTAGCCACAATTACCAATGTAGTGCTTTGTACCCATGGGCTCTCCTGTGCTTATTAGTTGCCAGCAGCACAGGCTGAGAAATCAGGTATCTGTGAGCCTCGTCCCACCTGATGTAAGTTTTGCTCCTTTCTGCACCTGCCATTGAGTATATACCCATCAATCAAAGTGGGGATGAGCCCCGCCCGGTAGAAAACAGTTGCACAGTGTTCACATGTATAACCCTTTATAATTTTTAGAAGCTTTTTCTACATTCCAAGTAACAAGAGAAAACAGGCTTTTTATCATGAGCAGGTCTTAAATGTCATGTTTTCTGCCCTCCTCTCTTTCCCAAAAGTTAACAGGCAACAATAATTAAACTCAGTAAAAAATCAACATTGAGAGACATTTTAAAATTTTTGCAGCAGAATTAGTTACAACTAGCTGAATCTGAGAGAAACCTGGAATGATTTTGAACCTTTCCATTTACACCAATAGACCAGAAAAAACAAATACCTAAGATCATTTTCTTTTTCTTTCTTCATTTTTAAAGGTTCTTTCTTTCTTTCTCTTTCCTTCTTTCTTTCTTTCTTTCTTTCTTTCTTTCTTTCTTTCTTTCTTTCTTTCTTTCTTTCTTTCTTTCTTTCCTTCCTTCCTTCCTTCCTTCCTTCCTTCCTTCCTTCCTTCCTTCCTTCCTTCCTTCCTTCCTTCCTTCCTTCCTTCCTTCCTTCCTTCCTTCCTTCTAAAGAAGAGACTGAACTGTAGGCTAAGGTTTAGGGCAACTCTTGCCTTGGGAGGTTGACTGGGCTTCTTTTCATAGGCTCATGGTTGCCCAGAGAAACCATGTGGTGCAGTCATTTTGCCCTTTGTTTGGAGCCAACTTCTTGGCCTCTTACTGTTGACATAGTTCAGCTTTATTCTCAAACATGCAGAATTTAATTTTGCAGTGAAAGGCAATGAAAAGTACTATTTTGAAACATGTTTACAGCATCTGAAAAATACCAGAAAGAGCCAGTACATACTTAACTAAATATATAAAGCAATCCTTTACCAACATTAAAACAAAGCATGCAAACTACAAGGAGAGAGAGAAATCAACAGAGCTCCGTAAGAGATAAGTAGAAGTTTGGGACCCAGGAAGACATAAATGGATAGTAAAGGAGCTGGGAAAGCACGTTTTTCAGAAGGTCTACCAGTGCTGTGGGGTCAGAACCATCGCTGGGGTCCCCAGGACCTCTGTGCACTACTTCACTTTGTTCAGTTCTCAGCCAGAGAAAAGGAGTGAATACAGAATGGGTTCAGAAGCCTTCTAACATTCCCATTGGCTCCTTTCATTTGTAGCCAAGGGGGATTAAAAAGCTTGTTCCCCAACAGGCTGTCACCCATGAATTCAAAGTCATCAGTTGCACTATGTGCTTTTAGGGGCTGATGGGCATCTGAATTATTAGTCTCCATCATTATGATTATAGAGAAAAACAGGATAGAATTAAGTGGCCCCATTGCTTACCACAAATCTTTAATACTGTGGTATTGAAGATACCATAATCTTCAATCCTTGATAAGCCCCCAAATTATGTTACTGATATTTCTGTCTTCAGTAGATCCTTGGTCTCAGGGATTCAAAGAATGAATCCACAAATCACAGATCAGTGATGAGATAGGCTATTATTAGACAAAAAGAAATATAGACTGAATAAAAAAGCACCAGAACTTCTGGCAAAAGGGAAGACCCAAATCAGAAGTCTTCCCCTGGGTCATTTGTACATAGTATAAGATCTTTGCAGTTTTTGCCTCAGGGAAGGGATTAGAGTGTGTGCTCCCTACTCAAGAAGGAATTACCCAAAACCTATCAGGCTGCTTTGTTCATGATCTTGCTAGAGCTCAGAGGGTGTGGCCTGCAAAGAGCAGCCTATTTATGCCTAGATGGGGATCTGATTTCTTAGCCTACCTGAGTTTAGAGAATGGGGATCCCTGTCCAAATCTGAGTGAGGGAATCTTGTATCACTTGCAAGGTAGTCCTCCTTAGTCCTCTCAATATCTGTTTTTATTCCTCATAATCAACCCTGGACTCTGTTCTCTACTTTTCCTTTTCTGTACATTTAGATACACTCAATCATATACTTGCCTTTAATGATCAGATGTTTGCAGAAGGCTTTCAAGTTTATATGTCTATCCCACACCTCTCTTGAGTGTCAGCTGCCTATATCCAATTGCCCATTCGATATTTGCTGCTTGATTATATAAAAGTAGATCATACTCAAGACTGTAAAGAGTATCCTGATGACTTTTGTTTTTAATCAGATTCCCCTTCAGTGTGACTCTGTTAACAATATCTAATACATCAATATATTATATTAACTCTTAGTTGCAACTGCCAAAAAATGTATATATATGTATTACTTAAACAATAGTATTTTGATAAAAGTGATAATAGGATTTTATAAAATATACCTTTTATGTAGTTGACATGTTCTTAGTAATTTATTTATATACTGTTATATATTCTTTTTAGTTACTATAAAATGTGGTTATTTTAATCTCAATTTAAAGAATACTGAAAGAGATTTAGAGAGTTTTTGTAACATGCTCATTCTTGAATAACTTTTGCTGAGATGAGCTATGAACCCAAGTAATCTGATTTCAGAGCCCTCACCATATTCTATTCAGTTTTTGACAACTCAACACATGCAATCAAGCAATTATTTAGTCTTTTCTATTCTATTTACCATGTATAGCATTATTCACAGTATTTCGATTGCAGTAACAAATAGTTCCCTCATATATAATATATCACATAATCAACTATAATAATTAGTTCAGAAAATATTCCAAAGTTGTGTATAGCTGGTTGACAGATGCTACCTTCAATATAGTGGTTCTGGGTTGCAGTCTAGTTCTATCATGCAACTCTCCTTTGTGCTGTAACTTTATTGTATCTTCCTTAGGCCAAAAATGGGGGAGAATATGGAGGAGTACGTGTTGAATTTTTTTTTGAGTTATTCTTCTGATTAAATGCTTAGTTAGTACCCATTCAGTAAGTCACACCAAAGCAAAAAGTCAGAAAATCTAATCTAGCTGTTAACCACTATTGTTCTTGTACATACTACCATTGCTATTCATGTTCTTTTACTTATATAGCTCCCCATGTAATCTACTTGTAGCTTTTTGCTTGACTTTTTCCAACTTATTCTCCCCTTTAATATAACCTGATCATGCTATTCTCTTGATAAGATCTTTGAACATTCTTTGTATTGCTTGTGAGAAGACCTAAACCTTTGCAAGGTCTTGGCTTCTACTTATGCTTTCAACCTCAAGCTCTTAATATTTTCTTTTTCTTTGCTCAGGGATACAGGCTATCTTTGAATTTTTAAAACATGTCATACTCTGCCTAGACACAGATCTTTGTAAATTCTGTTTTATTTCTCTAGCAAACCCATCCCACCTTCCTTCCTAGATAATTATAACTCATTTTTGAGATCCAGTAATAATTTCCCTTTCTCAAGGAAACTTTCACAACCTCTGTGTTTGAAGAGGTTTTTCTACTTTTCTCACTTTACTATTGCACATTTGTAATCCTTCCCTACATCATACCATTATTTATTAATGATAAGTAAACGATCTCAATGACTAACATGTGAGCACATTTCAAAATGGCGAGATCATCAAGATCTACCCAGAAATGTGATTATTCTGAAGGAGGAATGTTACTCAAGTATTATCCAAAGTATCACACATTTGCATTCCTTATTTTAGATATTAGCAATTTTACCTCATAAACTAAGAACACAGGCAGGTATTTTTTGAGTATTTATGACATGCCAGAAATGGCAAAATATATTTATGCATTATTCTCCATCTAACTTGTATAATGCAATAATTACTATTATTTTATTAGAAAGTTAGGGAGAAGTTGAGTCATTTCCTGAGGATTACAGAGTTATTATGTGGGCAAGCCTGCACTCAAATGTATATCTGTCTTTCAATGCATTGTTGACAGAGTGTATCAAAGCAGACTTCCTACTTCTTATCACCATGACACATGATTCAGTCCTCAGAGCTAGAGACAACAAGTAAAATCATTAGTAAAGTATCAGTTATCTGATATCTGGAAGAAATCCTTTGTGAAGGTTTCCTTCCTATTCTACAACATAGTAGACTGTAACAGAATAAGCTATTGTAAAGGATCTGTTCTGTTTGAGCCCTCCTCCTAAGAAAATCAGGAACTTGAGAACAAATATATATATATATGAATATATGTATTCAAACTCTTGGTCTTAACTGATTCTCTTGCCTCAGCCTCCCAAGTAGCTGGGACTACAGGCACCTGCCACAATGCCCAGCTATTTTTTTTTTGTTGTTGTTATCGTTGCAGTTGTTATTGTTGTTTAGTTGGCCTGGGCTGGTTTCGAACCCACCAGCCTTGGGTGTATGTGGCTGGTGCCATAACCACTGTCCTACGGGCACCAAGCCAAATAAACAAAATTTTATTCATAAGTGGTAGCAACAGAAGCAAAATTTTATCCATAAATGGTAGCAACATCATGAACAAATTTCCTATTGTTCATATAAAATCAGTCTCAGACTATAGCATTTTCTTCTTCCTCCCCTTCTCCTCCATCTCCTCATCCCCTCCTCCTCCTCCTCCTTTTCTTCTTCTTCTTCTTCTTCTTCTTCTTCTTCTTCTTCTTCTTCTTCTTCTTCTTCTTCTTCTTCTTCTTCTTCTTCTTCTTCTTCTTCTTCCTCTTCCTCTTCCTCTTCCTCTCCTCCTCCTCCTCCTCCTCCTCCTCCTCCCCTTGGAACAGAGTGGGGAGTATCTCTGGAAACAGAGTGAGAGAACTTTCATGAAAAACCAATTTTTGTTGTTTTAATTTAAAGGAGCAGAAGCCAAGAACATTTCAGAGTGTGCCTGATCATTAATTTTCACATGAGGGATAAGTACATCCAAACTGCTCTAAGTAGATGATAAGGAAGTTGAAACCAGGCAGCATGGTGATTTTTATGAGGTTTAAGGGTGTCTCCAGAAGTGGCATTTATGCAAAAAACAAACCAATTAGAGTAAAGGGAGCTGTTCTTCAAGGAGGAGCAGAAAACAGGAAATTTGAGGATGAGTTCATGTGTTTAGATTCTATATTTTATTAGGTACACCAATGTTATGATTATAGTGTACATCAGGAAAAGTTCCAGCCCAACTTGCTATCAAGATATGGTTCATCGTATGGGTTTTCTAATTTTAAAGCTTTGTTAAATTGACCATACTGTTTCTAAGAATTAGTATGTACTTTTCTGCTATTATAGTTTGCGTTTAAAATCTACCAACTGTTTAGAGATTAATCAGGTGGACATGACATTCACATGGAATAAATTGGCCTCTTAGATATCAAAGAATCCTGAATCACCTTTTTTTCTTGCCAGGATATTTCAGGGACAGAAAAGAAGTTTGGAAGGAAAATGATTGTTCTCTCTCGTTCATACTCAAAATAGAAAATTTGTTTAAACATACCAAGCATTGCTGTGCACTTCTTTTTGTACAAAGTGCTGTACTTTCATAAGATGCACAGAATACAAAGGTAAAAAAGATAAGATCCATGCTCTTCAGTTGAATCACTTAGCAAGCAGGATTAGAAGAAAGAATCTACAAACAGTGGGGATTTTTCTCATAAGTAAGGGTGGCAATGACTGTAGGAGAGAATACTAAACAGCTGTTGTGGGATGAGACGAAATAGGGAAGCTGCAGGCATTTGGGCAGAAGGTACTCCGAGCACAACACAAAACAATTTCACATAGTCATGGATGTTTGGAAAGTAAAAGCTGCAGACAGACCACCCTGTGTGTGATCATCTGAGCTGCATTGGCTCAATTTCAAGAGAACTGTCATGCGGTCTCAGAGACACATCCATAAAGACAAAAAACTGAAATTGGGCAGTCAGTTAATGTATTACAAAACCATTTTGGGGAGAAAGGAGAAAGACTTGGAAAAAGCATTACATTGGTATATATGAAAGGGCACCCAATATATTATTATCAAATGCTTAATAAAAATGATAGTTTCAGCACCTTCTAAGAAGAGTAAAAACTAAATCAGTCTGTACACAGAAAAGTAAAGGATGTTGTCCTATAACATTTATCTGGCAAGGTTGTGCTATTGACCGAAGCCTGGTCTGGAATGTTGACATTTGCCCACATTGGGCTAAAGGAATGTAAATTATCTCCTGTTTTCTCACCACAATTGCTGCCCCTCTTTCCTCATAAACCAGTGAGAAAGGGCAAGACCCAAGTATTTCTGCATGATGGCTATTTTCTTAAACTCTATTTTCTCAAGTGAATTTTACTCATTTTTATTTGGTGATTGTCTTATGAATTGTTCTCAATACACATGAGAGTTCTTATAATAATATTCAGCATCTGAGAAAAAGAATGGGTAAAAATTGAAGTTATGCATTTTATGATATATATGAAACACATATATTTCACATTTATAGACATATATAATTGATTATTGTATAACATGTATTAAGGGAGTTCACTTTTATTTTACTATTTTTTAACTTTTTAAATTTCAAAATATTAAGGAGCAACAAAAGTCTTTGTTAGATGAACACACTGCTTAATGCCAAAGTCAGGGCTTTCAGTGTACATGCTGCTAGGAAAGCGTTCACTGTTCAACCCCCCCCATTCTTAGTTTGCAATGTCTTTTATGTCTTTTTGTGTCTGTGTGTACCCATCCTTTAGCTCCCACTTTATGCTACAATTACCACATATGGCTAAACTCTTGCATTTCCTATCTAGTTTTGTGCAAAGATAACATGTTAATAATTTATACATAATGTAAACTAAATAGTACTTGGAAAATAATGAATACATTTTTCAAACTTTGTCTTTTTTTTGAGACAGAGTCTCACTATGTTGCCCTTGGTAAAGTGCCGTGGCATCACAGTTCACAGCAACCTGAAACTCTTGGGCTTAAGTGATTCTCTTGCCTCAGCCTCCCAAGAAATTATAGGTGCCCACCACAACTCCCAGGCAGCTATTTTTTTTGTTGTTGTTGCAGTTGTCATTGTTGCTTTAGCTGGCCAGGGCTTGGTTCCAACCCACCAGCCTCGGTGTATGTGGCTGGCACCCTACCCATTGAGCTACAAGTGCCACCAGGATCTGCTATTCTTTAGGCCATGCTGAACTTCTACCCTCAGTGCCCTGGAGATGTATTATTTATCACTCAATTCTTGGTTAATCTGTTCATACTATGATGTCTTGTGCATGTGTGACTATTATGTGCCATCCAAGATCTTAGCAGGTAAACATGGTACCGTCTTTTCTCTGAAGCCTTCTCAAAATCTACGTACCCAGAGACCAGCCCAGCCATGGCTCAAGTTTCTAAGAAGGTCTTTTTCAGAGTAAGCACTTTCTGACCTGCTGTTGTTTATTCATTTCTACGCATACAGAAAAAAGAAAAAACATACTAAGGAGAAGGGACCTAAAATCTTGTTGGAGACATGAGACTATAGGATGAATGAATTGTGGAGTGGAGGTACTAAAGATAATGAGTGGAAAACACAGAGGATAAGAAATTTTGGTCAGATGGGTGAACCTTAAATCTGAGATTATGGAGGCATTAGAAATTGCATGGCTATGATAGGGTTAAGGACAAGAACATGGAAGAGAATATTCCATGGAACTCAGGGACCAGGGTGCAGGAAAAATAGTCTACATGATATGTTAAAAATCACCAAAAATTCAGAATAAATTGGATTTCAGAGAATAACATGGAGCCAGGGTATAAAATTCATTGTAAAGTGAAGAGTAAAACTGGGGGTCATTTGATAGGGGACTGCACTTACTGCCTGCCCAGTGTTGGTCTAACCTGGTTTTGAACTGTAAGCCAGTAGAGTGATATTGGATAACAAAGTAATACCTAGGAAAAAGCAAGGGTGCAATAGCAACACAAATTTTCTATAAAAATTTTCATTTGGCATATCCTAGTTATCTCATGTAACTTTTTATTGTATCAAAATTCTCTGGCTCAGGCTGTGTTGCATGTTTTAAAGGAAGAAGAAACTGACTCAAAGCAAAAGGAGCAACTTGGAACACCCTACTCTATTTTCAGTCCTAGAGTTAGACACAGGTTGCGGGATTAAAAAATAGCCATCTTTTGGGAGAGCTTTAGGGAAAAGAATCTCACAATTTTGGTTTCTATTTTTGATTACATGTACCTGGAATATGTTTATGTTGGAGTGAATATAGAATTTCATTAGTATATTTTATACACTAAGACTGAATCAATTTATTTCTAAATTCTTATCTCCAACCATATCTGTCTTCTGACACCCAGATTCATAAATATCCTCCTGCACAATTTCCTTCCACAAAGAGCTCTTCCCTCAGGCTGGCCCCTTTAAGTGATGCAACACCAACTTTGCAGTTGCTGAGATCAAACATTTTAATGTCATCCTTGCCTTCACTTTTGCATATTCCCCTTTCTTTATGGGAGCAAATCTTATTGACTACATCTTCAAAATGTATCCAAAAATGCCAGGGTGTGCAGATACACGCATTCACATGTTGCGTGAAAAATCTGGTTTGTGATCAAAGTCTGTACAGTTAAAAGGATTAATTTTAAATTGCAATCGAGGAAGTCTACCTTCTCCATCTAGGTACTAGCTCATGGTAGATAAAGTTATTCCAGAAAAGCTGGATAAATTATCCCCAGAACAAAAATCTGTTTGAAGGCTTCAGAATGCTGCCAAGGCATCCAGACCTGAGAAGCCAAGATCCCAGGGAGAGGGAGAGTGGATCCTGGTGAGCTCAGCATTCTGTGTCATGTTTTTCTTCTTTGTGCCTCTGCCTACTTTGGGCATGTGGTGAGGCTCAAGGGTAGCTGAGAAGACAAACAGAGGGTGGCAGAAATGAGAGGAGAAGCCAATAAAGCTTGTGGCAATATTACAGAGTTAAAGAGGTAAAAATTGAACTTGGAGACAGGAAAGGCAGCCAGGATTCAAGAGAATGAGTTCCCGGAGAAAAACGACAGGTGGAAAGAAGTGAGAATGGCATTGCATTCCTTGCCTTCAAGTCAGTTAATTTGTAAGCTGCATGGTGCAAGAAGCTAATAAGCTAAGCAGAATAAAGTGAAAAGCGAGTGGAGATTAAGGTATAGTAATGGTACTTAACCATTTATACTGCCAACAAAGACGATCTGTTTCATTAGGGAGAGGGGAAGGGAAACTGAGATTCTCTTACGATTAAGTCAGACTTTCCTTCCCTAAACATTAATCTTGATCCATATTATCTTATTTTTATTGTTATATTTTTTGATTAAATATCTATAAATATTTTCCCTTCAGCTGTTAAAACTGTTGTGGTTTATTTTTCTTACTAATTAAACAACTCCTAGAAATGAATGAGGTATTATAGTCACATATTTATCCTATAGGTATAGGAGGAGCATTGGTTCAAAAAATGTGTAGGTAGAAATTTCAAATTATTCTGTTCTTAAAATTTTGCCAATACAAATAGACAATAAATGTATTTTGTTATTATATATTACATGAAGAATGTTACATCAGTAAGAATAAAGAAGTGTAGAATGATTATTTAAAGGTAAAATGGAACTACTGATAAAATATTCCAAGCCTGTATATACTTTTTCCTTCCTGTTTCACAAAGTAGAAATCAAATGACCAGAGTAATAACCTGCTGCATTTGTTCATTGAATAACAATCTTAGTTTGCCATTTTGTAAATATCAAAAGGAATAAGTGCTTAGTTAAACAAAAAAAAAAAAAAGGAATCTAATTTAAATCAGATCTTAAGGAATGCTGATTCAATCTTTTTTTTTAATTTTTATTTTTACATACACATGTGTTAATTAGGTTTCCTTTTTTTTTTTTGGCCTTCACAAAACTAAAAAGACTTAAAATTTAATAACAATAACAATGTTTAAAATAAGGATTAGAAATAAAAACCTTGTGGAAACAATATGCAAGTCTATAAACGTTATTCACCGTATCAACAGAAGTAAAACTGAAAACTATATGATCCTCTCAATAGATGCAGAAAAAGCATTTGACAAAATCCAGCAGCCTTTTCTAATTAGATCACTGAGGAGTATAGGCATAGGTGGCACATTTCTGAAACTGATCAAAGCTATTTATTACAAATCTATAGCTAATATTTTGCTGAATGGAGTCAAATTGAAAGCTTTTCCTCTTAGAACTGGAACCAAAGTTGTCCTCTGTCACCATTACTATTCAACATAGTGCTGGAAGTTCTAGCCAATACAATTAGACATGACAAGAAAATAAAGGGCATCCAAATCGGACCAGAGGAGGCAAAACTTTCCCTCTTTACTGATGATATGATCTTATACTTAGAGAACCCGAAAGACTTAACCACAAGACTCTTGGAAGTCATTAAAAAATACAGTAATGTTTCAGGATATAAAATCAATGTCTACAAGTCAGTTGCTTTTGTATATGCCAACAAGAGCCAAGATGAGATGTTAATTAAAGACACAATATAGATGAATATAAATGCAAAAATTCTCAACAAAATCTTAGCCAACAGATTACAGCTTATCATCAAAAAAGTCATACATCATGATCAAGTAAGTAGGTTTCATCCCAGGGATGCAAGGCTGATTCAATCTTTCTAAAGCTTCTCTGTTTGTTCCATGGAAATTTATTTTGTTGTTATTTATCCTTACTTGAACTTGTAAGAGAATCTAAAATAATGTATATTATTTAGTTCATTAAAACTTTATATTATTGATACCTAAAATTGAATAAGCAATGACTGTGCTGCCCCAGCTCCCCACAGGTCTCTGCTCCCTGCATTCCAGCCCAGTGCCTCTCAGTGACCACTGCTGTGACTCAGGTGTTTCCAAGTTAGCTCGACTTGCTCCTTCTATAAGTACAAGTTGTAAATTTTAAAGATGTGCATGTGGTGTTAATTCTGCAGGCCCACAGAATGTAAGAACTATGGAAGCACAACAGCTTCCATCTAGATTTCAAAGGATATACTGAAGAAGATGTGAGCCCAGGCAAAGACTTGGTGCAGTGGTGGAGCCACTACAGAAAATTTGCACCAGGTCAATGCCTAGTCCAGCCTGGTCTACCCATGGGAGCTGGCCTGCTGAGAACTGCAGAGACACCAGCATGTAAGGCCAGCCTGGCAGAGTGGAGGCATGGGCTAAGACCATGTAAGCCATGGAGGTGGGGCTGCCTAAGGCGTTGAAGACCCAGACCCCATGCTGGTGGCACAGGATTCTGGACTTGGATCAAAGGGAGATCATATTGTTCAACATTTAGATTTAATATCTATTCTCTTGTGATTCAGACTTGCGTAGAGACTATCACGCCTTTCTTTTAGCCATTTTCTCTCTTTTTGAATGGAAATATCTGCCTTATGCCTTCTCTGCCGTTGTATATTTTGAAAGTAAATAACTTGTTTTGATTTCACAAATGGAACTTTGGAATTTGGCCCTTTGAGCTCATGCTGGAATAAGTTAGATCTTTAAGGGTATGGGATGGAATAGATACATTTGTATATGAGAAAGACATGAGGTTTGAGATTTGACTGTCCCCTCCAAAACTCATGTTGAAAATTAATTCCCAATATGGCAGTTAAGAAGGGGCCAGTAAGATGTGATTGAGTCATGAGGGAAGATTGATTAATGGGCTAATGAATTAATGGCTTGTCCTAGAATTGCGGCTGGTGGCTTTACCAAGAATAGGAAGAGAGACTTGAGCTAACATCCTCATCCCTTTCACCATATGATGCCTTGTGTCACGTTGGGATTCTGTGAGAGTCTTTACCAAACAAAGCATCTCACATTTGAGAGGGCCATTCAATTGTGGACTTTCTGCTTCCCTAACTGTAAAAGGTAGCCTTTATTTTCTTTCCAAATTACGCAGTTTTAAATAACAGAAAACAGGCTAAGACAAGCTGATTAACCCAAGCCATAGTTTGAGATCCCAGGCTTTCATGTAACTCATTGGAATCTGGGGTTTTTCAATTGTTGGTTTGGTCCTATGTTAACAGTATTATCAACTTACTTCTGCTAAATATTGTCTATCAATCAATATTTATTGACTGGTTCAAGGATACACTTTGCTGAGACTAAGATTCCTTGAAATATAAAAAGCTGATTACATCATCTTTCTGTTTCTACCTTAATTTAAACTTCAAATTCCTTAACCTACTCATTATATCTTCTTTTATCTGGCCTTTGTTCCCCTCTGTCCTTTCCTGTTCCTTATCTAGCTTTAACTTGTACACTTCCTATTTTCTATTACAGCCCAATCATAAAAATTACCCCATTTTCCCTCAACAAATATTCCATCTGATACTGCGCATTTGAAGAGAAATTTTCTGTGCCTAGAATTTCTCTCTTTCTTTCTTTTTTTTTTTCAGCCAGGATTTCACTTTGTTGCCCAGACTCAAATGCAGTGGTATCATCATAGCTCAATACAACCTCAACTTCTGGGATCAAGAATTCCTTTTGCCTCAGTCTCTCAAGAGTTGTGATAATAGGTGAGCCGCAACCTCACCTGGCTAATATATTTTTTTTGGGGGGGGCACACTTTTCATTTTGAAAAGAATATTCCATATAAGTGCTTTTACTTGGGTTTTTCCACAACTTTTTATTTCTTTGACATTTTTTATTGTTTGGGTTTCATTGAGGATACAAAGAATTAGGTTACACTGACTGCATTTGTTAGGTAAAGTCCCTCTTATAATTGTGTCCCACTCCCAAGAGAGTAAAGATTGTGTCTCACTAATGCCCAGGCTAGTCTCAAAATCCTGACTTCAAGTGATCCTCCTGCCTTAGCCTCCCAAAGTATTGGGGTTATGGGAGTGAGCCACTGCACTGACCTTAGGGTATTGTTCGATTCTCCTCTTCACTTGGTTAAGTCCTACTAATGTTTTATTTCTCGATGTAAAAGTTAGCTCCTCCTTTCTTGAAAAAGCCCTTCCCCTTCACAGCCTATGTGAGCAGCATCGGTTTGTTTTCCCTAACATGCTGTATGGTGTTTTGTTTTGTTTTTGTTTTTTTGAGACAGAGTCTCACTTTGGCTCCTTCAGTAGAGTGCTGTGACATCATAGGCTCACAGCAACCTCAAACACTTGGGCCCAAGTTTTTCCTTTGCCTCAGACTCCCAAGTAGCTGCGACTACAGGCACCTGGCACAATGCCCAGCTATATTTTCTAGAGATGGAGTTTCACTGTGGCTCAGGTTGGTCTTGAACTCATGAACTCAGGCAATCCACCTACCTCAGCCTCCTAGAATGCTAGGATTACAGACGTGAGCCACTGCACCCAGCCACCCTGTATGTTCATTATCGTAGATTTACTACATTTATTTTAATGCTAATTTAAATTTGTATGTTTTCTACATTTGCTTTTAAGCTCTAAGCTATGTGGTGGAAGGACCCATGTTTTTGGTCTGTAGGTATCTAAAGTCTTTTAGACCACTAAAATGACTAGAATATTTAGTATTTTCATACTAAATATTTATTACATACCGAATGTATAAATACAAAGATGAAAAATATGTTTGGAATAACATCACTATAGAACCTGGTAAATGATTATATGGGATATAAGGAAGAAAAATAAATCTAAGATGATTGGCAAAGATACAAGAAAAAAGAAATGGCATAAATAAATAAATAGATAAATAAAAAGAAATGACTTGTGGGAAAATATAGCTAATTCTAATTTGAGAATAGAAAACTTAATTTGAAGTTATATGGATAAGTGTCAATGCTCATCACAAATTATGAAAGCAGAGCTAGAAATTTGAGTATAGAAACTTAGCTACAGTTAGGTTCCAGTTCTAGAAGCAGACATCCTTATAAAGTTTGAATGCAATTTAGAGGCCATGAAAAGTAAACAAAAAAAACCCTCATTTTTAGTGGTATAAAAATACCATGATGACTAATAAATATTATAAGATTCAAAAATTATACTAAGTCAGCCAACACTTGAAGAACTGTGTTTTTGTCATCTTTGCTCTTTAAAAGTAATTATCGTGTAAATAATCAGAGCAGTAAAAATGAGCTGATGCCAAGGGGAATAGTGCAGCATACTAAACTAGAGACATTGACAAAGCTGCAAAGGAATCAAGGTTTAGAACATTTAAGTATAGTATATGAAGGCAATCAGTCAATAAGTATTGGGACTAGAATTCAAGGCCAAGTAGCTATCCAATTCCAGACATGTGGTTTTTACACTATGTTGTAAATTTATACTATTGTTGATCCAGCTGGGATAGTATAGGATGAATCTGCAGTGGTTTATATCAAATTGAAAATTGTTGTGCAAGGAAAATAACAATGGAGTAGGGGAGACCTTAAAGGATGTGATGTCCTGTAGAAAACAGGCTACACAGGTGGTAATTCAGGAAAAATTGATAATGCCTGCACAGTGATACAAGTCGATGCTTTGATCAGCATTGCTCAAAGAGTAGTTTGCTATGATCAAAGCACATGTATGCTGATGGGAACCACTTTGAGCACCTCTTGTAATTACAGAAGTCAAATGTGATTTGTATTCATCTTTTGTTATCAGTATATAATGAGTATCATAATTTTAACACTTTTCTAATAAGTGTATACATTTTTTGTCACCTTCTATATATTATTTGTCCACATATATAGGTAAATAACTATTCACATTGGATATAAAATATTTAAAACCTCTCTTTGGTCAATAAATAATGAGAGTTAAATAGTTGTGGCATATTTAGTTGAGGGTATTGTTTGTATATTACATTTGCTATGTAGTGTGTCTGTAACAGTTATTAACAAATTTGTTTTCAAGTGCAAAAAAAAATTACAACTTAAAAAAGAAAATTTCTGGTAGTAAATTTTATTCATTCAAAAAACATTATGTGTCACCTTTCAAGTAACATGTAATCATGCATAATAGGATTTATGATGCATTTTTTAAATTATTGGCTGGTTATCAAATCTCTACAGTGGAAAAAAAATTAGTGAAGATGTTCCACAGATCATAAGTGCCATTCAGATGACACTATCCCTGTACCCAGACTCCACTTCCAAGAGGTGGTTTGACTGACTGCTCCTTTGTAGCATCTGTGTCAGTATGTTCTGACTGGACAAATTCAGTAATTGTTGTTCTCAAGAGATGAGCTTTCAAGAACTGCTTTACATCTTTTTCATCTGCTTGAAACCTAAGCTTCTTTTTAAGAATAACGTTTTTATCCCTGTGTTTGCCATCTTTTTAGAGACTTGGAAGTGGATACCCAGTATAGGGAAAGTGTCATCTGAATAGCATTTATTATTTATGGAGAATATCTTTGCTAGTTATTTTTTCCTCTCTAGATATTTGATAATATGTCAAAACTTTTCCAGAAAGCTCCAGTGAATCTTTTGGTTGGCATATACATAAAGAAATAGAACAGGGCAACTCTCCCTAGAAAGTGTCATAACTCTCTGGAACATGGATTATAATACAATATTCAGAGAAAGAAAACGTTTGGTAAATTGTAAGTATGGTCAATGAAATTGGCCGTGTGTTGAAGGGCATTGACAATGTTGAGCAAAGACAGCTTCGTGTTATCTGTTTTGCTCTGTAATATACCATGAAGGAAACAAATGCTACTTTACATAGTCTAGAAAAACCTCTTTTTTGACCCAGATTTTATAATTCAACATACAAATAATTGGCAATCTTCCTTTGGTCATTTTTTTAACCACCTGAATGCTTTTATAATATTGTTTTAATAGGGTTTTTAACTTAGCATCTTACAATTAACTATTAACATTTAAGTCAACTTGTACTTGGACTCTTCAGACCAGGCATCTTCTGGGACAAAAACACATGGCATAGACAGTGCTTCCAACACAGTTTTATGTAATCTACATAGAAAGGATTTATTGGTATTGTCTCATTCATCAATAAGGCTTTATGAATGAGACAGTTATATTCAACAGCCTCAATTTCAACTATGTTGCTCCCTATGCCATTTTGATGTGATGGAGCATGACAGAATTCTTGAATCTGTTTGAACAATGTAAGGCTGACTTTCCACAGCAATCTCTTTGCTGACTCATGAGTCTCCTCCGCCGCCTTCATCTTCAGCTTCCTTTATTAGAATCAACATAATGAAGAAAGAGATGTCACTATTATGCTTAGTCTGTTATTTCACAAGTTTTCCTATCAAAGGAATAGTTTCTTTTTTATTCCACATATTATTGTCATATACTCTCTGCATAACTTCCTGTCTATTGGTTATGGTGACGGTACGTGCTGTGGTAACTGGTATCTTCAGCATAGCTACTATATCTTTGCAATGTGCTCCTGTATCAAGACTTGGTTATACTCTCATTTTCATTTATTCAACACATCTTCTCAATTTTAATTTCAAATATGGTTCAAGATAAATAGATTCAAGGGCTACATAAGAGAATACTGAGAAAGCAAGTTCAGAACAAATGCAAGACATGTTTTCAGTTATTGTGACTGTGAATTGCCTCTGTCAGTGCCCTCAACATCTCCGTTGTTCTTGCTGACAATGAATACTTTTCTTAAGATCATATACCTTTGAAGTTCTAACATTCTGTATTAAATATAATTCAAGAAATTTCTCACGTTACTTTTTTTATTTCAAGCAATCTAAATTTAAAAGAGGGAGATTATTCTAGATATTCAGCCAAAATCATGAAATTGAAATAGTATATACTAAATATGAATATTTAATAGAGGGGTATTAAAAACCAAGGGGGATTCTAAAAATTTGAAGAATATAACAAGATTAGCAAGATATGACCATGGTTATAGTGAGTCTTACCATCTGGACACATCCAAAAGAAAAAAAATAAATCTTAAATTGAATTTATTAATAATAGTTTAGAGGTGATATTTATATTCTCATCTGAAACTATTATGTATATACAATAAAATGAAACAAAGCAAATAAGTGATTGTGTCCTAGTTATTAGTAACCAAAATTTGGGTGTGAGAGAAAATATTTTGAATTGTAAGATTTAGGAAGTAAATTCAAATCCAATAACCTCAAATTTGAATTGGAAAAAAAAATGCAAACATATTATTTGCTTTTCTTCATAAAAATTACGCATTTTGTAAATCCATCCACTGAAAACTCTTAAAAGCTATTACAACCCAAAAGAAATGAAAACTTGAAGTATTTCAAATATCTCTAAGTACCATTTTCCACCAGAAACAATACCATATTCTACATAGGGATCAGGACAATTGTAAAATGAAAGTTCAGCAAGACTGATGGGATTGCATCAACAGAATCTTGGAGCCAACCCAAAATAGCTCCCATACAATAAAAGATGAGCTATTGTGAACATCAAAAACTCTTAACACTGCGATCGACTATATTAAATACATAAAATTTATCCGCTTGTACTTATACTCAACTATTTTTTTAAAACGCCTCATTGATTATCATTAAAAGTTCCTCCAACACTATTCGTTGGACTGCCGGCTAATCATTCTGCAACAATTCAAATTAAAGTAAAAAGTAAAAGTTAAAAATTAAAATGTAGTAATAAACAACTGTGTTTAAATTTTAAGAAGCAGAAAGGAAGTGATTTTTCATGAGAAGTAGGATAAGAAAATTAGAAAAAAATTATCTTCTCAGTGTCCCAATGCCTATATCAATATCATGATATGTTCGCCTGTTTTACCTTCCTGGGTGCTACATAATGATCTTATGCTTTGCAATTTGCTGCTATCCACTCCTATTTATACCTATGATAAAAAAATTACACATAGATGCTCAGTAACATCAAAAAGTTAAGACTAGTCTGTCAAGTAGTACAACTCTCCATTTTCTAAGCCACTAAAAAAATGTTTTTTTGATATTTTATAGGGTAGGGTAGGAACAATGTCAAATTATTACATCATAGAGACATACTTCTAATATTTTTAAGAGATCCAAAACTGAAATGCCATAGTCCTCTTGGCTTCAATGATCTGTGATGTTCTGGAGCCCAGGAATCTTTATGAAATTTTAATCAGAGACAATTTTTTACATTATAAAAGTAAGCTGTATCAATGTCTTTTTTTTACCCCAAATTGTATGCTGTCTTTGAAAATTGTATGCTAACTTTGTAACCTAACTTTCATTAGCATGTTTCAAAATAATTTCTCCCTCTTGTCCTCATGGAATGAATATTTCAGATCAAACAAGGAACAGTAATATTTACACCAAAGATCTTAAAAGAGAAGATTGAAAAAGAAAATTAAAGGGTATAGCTCTTATTTGTGATTAACCTACAATCTGAAAAGACAGTTTGAATTCAGCTGCCTTTATACAGCACAAGTGAAGTAATAAGATACATATTCTGCTTTAGTATTGACAAGAACAGAAGATAAACAATATTGATTCACAAGATAATTATTGTACATCATGGTGACTATATTTTCTAAGAATACATTGTTCACTAGAACATTGGGAAAATAGCATATTTTAAATATTTTCACCATGAAACTATATGTATGTGAAATAATGCATATTTATTAAATGGCTTAATTTAGCCATTCCACAATGTGTGTGTGTGTGCGTGTGTGTGTTTATAAACATGTTGTTCACCATAAATACATGCAACTTTTATTTGAACTTCCCACATGGCAGTATTTTTGTTAATCTCCTGAGGGCAGGGATCATGTCTATATATCTTTTGAACTATTTTATCCCAAGTTCCAAGTAAAATATCTGTTGCTTTTTAATGAAATTTTATTGACTTCACATTGTAGTTGGCATTTTTTAATTGACAAAGACACTACTGTGGCATATTATAGAGCAGCAAGAACCAGAACTATTCTAGAAGCAATCTGAAATCCTGGCAGTAATGCTCCAACTGGGAAAATCTCATATAAGCTGGTGACTACAGGATAGAGATCAGTGAGAAAAACAACAAACAACATGTCCTAGAAAATTTCTGTAATAGTCAAAAGGTAATGGAAAGGAAAAAGTGGCCTCATAGTTTGGGGAGTAAAAGAAAATGGGAAAGGATACTATTGTGATTTAATGTGAACCTATTTTACATGTCAAGGAATCTTTAGGCTATCCAAAATTAGAGAAACCTGGGTTGATCTTTAAACAGAAGATACTTTAAATATTCTCTTGACAGCAACCAGAATAATGTATAAACCCCATCTCACCATATGTTTTCTGCATTCATTATGCCTTTTCAAGATAATTGGGGGTATATTCTTAGCGTGGGCCACAGTCATGTATAAATGATCCTAGGAACTAAATAGTCCATGTATAACACAATGCCAAATGTTTACTTCAGTTGTTGGCTTCAGAAATTTGTGCTGTTTGACCTATGAAGGAGGAGATGAGAAAGAGAAGTTGCAAAGGGGAAATCAGCAGTGCTATGGAAGGTGAGTCAAAAATCCCTCTCCAATTTGAAGGACTGCATATTATTTTTGGAATGCTTACTGGAAGCCTTTGCTTCAACCCATTATGTATCTGATCTTTTCCAGCAAACTGACCATTTGTATCTTTACCGAGGGCTGAATGAGCTATTATTACACAAGTCTGGCATCTAAGAGATTACAGTGAACATAATGACTCCTGTTTATTGGGTCAATGATCTCTGACCAGAAAAATCATCTAACCATACTTTGACAACATAGATCCAGTGATTAATTTCCTTTAAAAATTATTTTTCTTCAGATGATAAAGAATAGAGAAAACACCGTTTTTTAAAAGTCTTGCTAACACTATAATTACCAAGTAGGCAGGAAAATAAACAATTACTCACTTTATTGAAAGTTACCGGGTAATAATTGTTTGATGATACACAAATTAATTCCAGGTCATGTAGCACACCAAACTGTTAATTTCCTCGGTTTTAGGAAGGGATAAAAATGCAACATGCCTGCCTACAAGTACATAAAAAGGACATTATGCAAGGACTGAGAAAATTAATAGCGAATCAATTCTTCTTTTAATTATAGAGTTTTATTGGAGCTTTGCCTTTTTTAACGAAACAAATTACTTGAAAAATATTGTTTAAGGAACATCAAGGCTGTGCTTGATAGTTCTCTTCTTATTCTACAACAAGGTCATCAGTGTTGTTGATTGTTTAGAAAGAAAAAGTCTTACTTGCTGATCAATAAAAGTCCATTTCTGATCTAGATGAGGTCTTTAATCAGAATATTTTCAAATGTATTCTTACCTAATTATAAATACTTTTGACACCAAATGCAATGTGATTAGGGTGTATAAAAACCTCAAATTATACAGAAAACTGTCATAGGAAAACTGAAGACTTATTACACAAAAAGTACAACATATTAGGCAGAATGTCTAAATTAATTGATTGTTCCAAAATAATTGCTTAACTTTTCAAGCAATATTAATAACTATTATGATTATATACTGAGGATAATTAAAAGACACCCATGCCCACTTGAAAACTGAGTGCCTACTATACGCCAGACATTGTGCTAGAAGCTTCAAATACCACTTTCATCACCTTAATAAATGTTTACTCATATTATTTCCATCATCATAATCATCATCTCATTATCACTACTATTATTATAATTGTGACAGGTAGGAGGCTATAATAGCAATAATAATAATAATAGTAAAATGTCTACTATTTTCTAAGTTTCTAAATCTGGATTTCTGTAAAATGAACACAAATATTTATTAATATTATTTTCTTAAATGATAGTGTATTAAACAAAATCAAAAAGCTAATAGTAAAAATAAGACAAAATGTCTACTATCCTTGCTACTATTCAACATTGTGCTGGAAAATCTAGCTGATGGAATGAGTAAGAACATTAACAAGAATAGGAGAAGGATAATTTGGGAGTGATGACGTGGTAAGTAGAATTTAGATTCAAGTTCACTGGCTACTTACTATTCATACTGCGAACATATTACATTACAGAGTATGAAAGAATTGCTTATGTAGTTCAGTGGCTAGCCACTAGACCCTATATAGGGATATAATAATAGATTATGTTAGGAGGTCCAATGTAATCACATGAACCCTTAAAACCAGATAAAGGAGTCAGAGAGGTTAAAAAATGATCAGGGGCCTTTTCTTAAAACTACAACAGAGTCCTGTGTGTTCATTGTTTATGGTGAATGTATCTTGCTTTGTAAGGCTCATATCTTTCTCTTGTTCTGTAAATCTATCTTTTCTGTTCTGCAATAAACTTTGTTTTATGCTTGTCTTGGAAAAAAAAATATGATTAGGGTTCAACATGTTACAGGTAGCTTAAGAGTGGAGGAAAACACAAGCCATAGCATGTGGATAGCTTCTAAAAGCTAAGAACGATCTCTGGCTGACATCACACATGGAAATCTCAGACCTACAAGCACCCAGAACTTAATTCTGTCAACACCCAAAATAAACCTAGAAGCAAATTATTCCCCTTGAATTTCCACATTTCACAGCACAGGTCACCTTCTCACCAAGACTTCAGCCTCATGACATGGTAAGCAAAGCACATAGCGGACACCACTACTTCAAGTGAATCCCCGTTCATAGAAATTAAACTTCTTTAGGAACATGCTTGCCAGCAATAAGAAACACAATTTCATGATGATGATCTTTCTTTACTTTGCCTTCCCTTTATAGTTGACAACATTTAACTCCCTGCAAGGTCTTTATTTATTAGAGTGCCTTGGAAATCTAGTTTTTAGCTTTCTGGTCTATATAATACACTAGAAGGATGTTGGAAGTTATGCTGAAGGAAATTCACAGGAAGCATTATAACAATTCAATAATTTTTTAAAATTTTCTCTATACATATACATGTGTTTATTTGGTTTCCACTTTTTGCCTTTACAAAATCAAAAAGGTGACAAGAGAGACCAGACCGTGATATATCTAGAAGGAGGAGTCTTTTTTTTTTTTTTGCTATTTTTTTATTGTTAAATGATAGCTATGTACATTAATGCAATCAAGACAAGCGGGTACAATGTGCTGGTTTCATGTATAATCTGAAATAATCTCATCAAACTGTTCAACGTGTAGCCTTCATGGTATTTTCTTAGTCATTATATGTAGAATTTGTATTCTGCATTCAGTAAGTTTCACTTGTACCCATTCTAAGATGCACCGTAGGTGTGGCACCACCTATTATCTTCCCTCTACCCTAACCTCCCCCATCCCTTCCCCTCCCTTGGCCCTTTCCCCATATTCTTGTGCTATAGTTAGATTATAGCCTTCATATGAAAGCTATAAATTAGCTTCATAGTAGGGCTGAGTACATCGGATACTTTTTCTTCCATTCCTGGGATACTTTGCTAAGAAGAATATGTTCCAGCTCCATCCATGTAAACATGAAAGAGGTAAAGTCTCCCTCTTTCTTTAAGGCTGCATAATATTCCATGGTGTACATGTACCAAAATTTGCTGGTCCATTCATGGGTCGATGGGCACTTGGGCTTCTTTCATGACTTGGCGATTGTGAATTGGGCTACAATAAACATTCTGGTACAGAAAAAAAAAATCAAAAAGGCTTAAAATTTAATAACAATAACAATGTTTAAGATAAGGACTAGAAACAAAAAAACTCGTAAAGAATGAATGAAGATAAATACATTCTGAAAAAAATCAGACAATTGCTGCAACAAAATATTGAGCAATAATAATAATAATTCAAAAAAAACCATTCAATTCATCAATAATTTTTGATAGCTACAAAATTTCAAAGAAGTCCTGAGAAACACTATTCAGGGTTACACAAATATAAATCATATACAAAATTCTGGTTTTGATTTTCGGAAGACATCACTGCATCAGTTATATTTTCATTTATTAACTACTTTATAATCTCCAAAAAGCCCATTTTGTTTGGCCTTTCTCACGTTTCCCAAGTAGGCAGATTAATTGCTGACAGCCAGTGTGTCAGTAATCGGACTAGATGCGCATGCCTTACTGAATCAGTCTCAGCAGGAATATGACTAAACCTTACAGAACCTGTAAGAACTGCTTAAACCTGCACCTTGGATCAAGGCCATAATAAGAAACTTCACTCAGACAGGGATGCATACCGGGGGCAATGTGGTTTAAGTTTCCAAAACAGTAATTATTTTTTATTAACATAGTTACTGCAGTGGTAGACGTAAAATACGTCAGAGGTGTTACCATAAAAAAACTCTTTCTCCCTATCAATTCTTAAATTTTCAGAGATAAGAAATTTTTGGTGGCAAGTTAAGAGTATGAGAATTGGCTAGCACTTAAAATGTGACCTTTTGCTTACTTACTCAAAGACTTGTAATTTTCCAGTGTGGGTCCTATCGAATAAAGTGTAAAGGAAATTAGATAAGTTGATACTATGTTCAGCTAGTTTTCTGGTGAAATTCTTTGCAAATCTCAAATTACTTGTTTGTATGGAAATAGGTCTGATGGAGTGTACCCCAGAAAGGTAAGTCAAAATATCACATCTCTTCTGTCCTTATCAAAAATTACTTCATGGAAAATCTAAACATCATTCCGATACTTTCATTTTTATTCCAATTACTTTTACTTACAGTCATAAGAATTAATTCTGTCCATTTTAGAAACCAGTAATTGGGCCATATTTTTTCAGATAGGAGTTCCTATACTAAGGCACCCCCAAAATAATAAAAATCTGCCTTATATATTGACTATTAGCAATCCCATAGATGTGTCTGTGTGTTGTTGCTATTGTTATTTTTCTCTGAGAAGAAAATAACACTAGAAATTACAAGAGCTATCTAATAAAATATTATTAAAGCATTTTTGACAAATAGAAAGGGACAACCAGTTAATTTGGAAAATCCATAAGCTTTGGAACAAGGTGGATCTAAGTTCAAACCCTGCTCTTCCAATCGCACCATGTGTTGCTTAACAGCAGGAAGACTTGTTGAGACATGTGTCATTGGGTGATTTCTTCCTTCTGCAAATATCATAAATTATATTTATACAACCTAGTGTGGTATCTTGCTACGCACCTAGGCTATATGGTGTTTATAGCTCTTAGATTATAAACCTGAACAGCATGTGGCTGTACTGAATACTGCAGACAATTGTATCACAATGGTAATTATGTAAACACATCTAAACAGAGAAAAGGGACATTAAAAATACAGCATGAAAGATTCAAGATGGTACACCTGGACCTGGCCCTTGCCATGAATCCAGCTTATAGGACTGAGAATTGCTTTGCTATGAGTCAGTGAGTGGTGAGGTCTAATGATTACTGTAGACTTTATAAACACTGTATGTTCAGCCTACACAAAATTATAAATTCTTTCTTCAATAACAAATTTACCCTAGCTTACTATAACTTTTTTACTTAATAAACATTCTAAAAACTTTTTGTCACTTGTAATAGCACTTAAAACACAAACAGATTGTATAGGCGTACAAAAATATTTTTTCTACATAGCATTATTCTCTAAGCTTTTTGCTATCATTCTATTTTTATTTTGTCTTTATTTTAAACAGTTTTGTTAAAAACTGAAGTACAAATGCACATTAGCCTAGTCCTACAGAGGGTCAGAATAATCAATATTACTATCTTCCACATTCACATTCTGTTCCACTGGAAGGTATTAAGGACAGTACCATGTATAGAGCTGCTTGTTATCTCCTATGAAATACCTCCTGAAGTACTCGTCTGAGACTGTTTCACAGATAACTCTTTTTAATAAGTAGGAGTACAGACCAAAAACAAAGATAATGCATATTGTATAGTACATACAAAACAGGTAATGTAGTTTTTATTATCATTATGAAATAGTGTTCATAATTACATGTGCTATGTTTTATATAACTGGTAGCACAGTAGGTTTGCTTGCACCACCATCACCACAGACATGTGAGTAATGCATTGCACTGAAATGTTGCTAAAGCTGCCATATCACTAGGCAATCAGAAGTTTTCAGCTCCAGGATAACTATAGGCTCAGAGCTGTATATGCTGTCCACTGCCAATGCAAATGTCATGATGTGGCATATGACCACAGTAGATGTGTCATCTTGGGAAAGTGATTTAACCATTCTGAGATACAGTATTGTTCCTTCTCAAGAAAAAGGATAAATTTATCAGAATGTAGATATGGATCTAGCATCTCAATAGCTCCTAGAACTAATATGAAGCTAATGTAAAATATGTAAAATACTGAAACATAGAGGAACCTATTATGAATAATGTATATGTGAATTCCCTCTCCTTTCTCTTTTCTATGTATAATAATAATATTGTTATAATGACTACAAATTTGAACTTTCTTCTGTTCTTTTCAACAACAGCAACAAAAAGTCTTCAAAATAGGTTGCCAAAGAACCGTGTAGTCTTTGGGGCTCCCGAATGGTCGACAACTGCAGACGTGATTTTCATTGTTTTTGTGCAACTCTATATCTCTGAATGAGTGAGTGAACTTCAGATCACTTGCCAAAGTAAACAAGTCTTCATATATGAACAATGGGTCTGGAATCCAGGAAAGACTCCAAAGGAAAGGGAAGCTTTATTGAAAAATACACTTAGGGAGAGAGAGGAGAGTTATGAATCAGAAAGACTCAAAATTTAGAAACTTCCTTTTGAACAGGCAAGCAAAGGGGTCAAGACCAATAAGATTTTTTAAAACTTTCATATTCATTCATATATTAGTTAGTCCTGTAATTACAGATAAGAATAATTTGTGTAATAACTTAGATTGTAAATTTAAGTTAGAAGAACTAATCAGCACCATATGACAAGTTATCCAATCTGGATCAAAGTAAGCAGATACTATACATCTATTTACTCACTTTTGCACTTTGCTACACTTTTTTAAGTTTGTTAAACATTAAAACAATCTGAGCTGATGAAAGTATATTGCTTTAGAAACAATAAACATATGGTATACATTTAAGTAAGTTTAATAAATGTAAATCTTTAAATATTAATTTATTTATGAATTCCTGAGTTTAATAATATAAGGTATATACATTTTGTTACCATATAGATATCCTGAAAAAAAATCAACATAATTGGAAATAAAAGTTTAAAGTTTTTTAAATTAGCAATCTCCTAGATAATTACCATTATAGCAAAATAAATACTAATTAACATGCTAATTCTGGCCATTAATTGATACCCAATCAACTCACTATGGCTATTTTGTTAAATATCAGTTAAATGTTCAGATTCCTTGCAAGTTTAATGTATTAATAGGGTGATAAAGCACATTTACTGTTTTCCTTGTTGAAATAATTATATGACAACTAAATTAACTCACTCTTATTCATTTAAGTTTATTACAATAGCATGTACTTAGTGTACAATAAATGTGTAATCTAATTTAAATACGAAGAAAGTGCCAAGGTTTATGTAATTCTCAACTATTTAAGGACAGATCCATTAAAACTATTTCTAGGAAGAACGCTATAAACTGCTTTTTGTTGTTTTTTTTATGGGGGAGTGCTTATTCATTTATTAATTATTTAAATTATAGTTATATGCATGTATATACATATCTACACATACATATATTATGTTTAATGAACTTAATGTTCTTTTGTCTTTTAAATTATTCAAAATTATTGTATTTATAAAACAAAATATACATGTTTTTGTACTTTAAATATGTCAGTAATTTTAGAGAATCATCACCTATTAGTTATTCTCAAATTATTCAGGACAATGTTTTATCTGAAATTATTTCAAGTAGACCTAAATAAGCAGGCATATCTTTCTGCAATTATTATCCATAAGAAGGTCAATGAAGTTATAAATGTATTTAGGAATCCAGTGCAAACACAGACATACTAAAAGGATTTTTTTTTTTTTTTTTTTTATTGTTGGGGATTCATTGAGGGTACAATAAGCCAGTTACACTGATTGCAATTGTTAGGTAAAGTCCCTCTTGCAATCATGTCTTGCCCCCATAAAGTGTGACACACACTAAGGCCCCACCCTCCTCCCTCCATCCCTCTTTCTACTTCCCCCCCATAACCTTAATTGTCATTAATTGTCCTCATATCAAGATTGAGTACATAGGATTCATGCTTCTCCATATTTTGTGATGCTTTACTAAGAATAATATCTTCCACGTCCATCCAGGTTAATACAAAAGAAGTAAAGTCTCCATTTTTTTTAATGGCTGAATAGTATTCCATGGTATACATATACCACAGCTTGTTAATCCATTCCTGGGTTGGTGGGCATTTAGGCTGTTTCCACATTTTGGCAACGGTAAATTGAGCTGCAATAAACAGTCTAGTACAAGTGTCCTTATGATAAAAGGATTTTTTTCCTTCTGGGTAGATGCCCAGTAATGGGATTGCAGGATCGAATGGGAGGTCAAGGTTGAGTGCTTTGAGGTTTCTCCATACTTCCTTCCAGAAAGGTTGTACTAGTTTGCAGTCCCACCAGCAGTGTAAAAGTGTTCCCTTCTCTCCACATCCACGCCAGCATCTGCAGTTTTGAGATTTTGAGATGTGGGCCATTCTCACTGGGGTTAGATGATATCTCAGGGTTGTTTTGATTTGCATTTCTCTAATATATAGAGATGATGAACATTTTTTCATGTGTTTGTTAGCCATTCGTCTGTCGTCTTTAGAGAAAGTTCTATTCATGTCTCTTGCCCATTGATATAAGGGATTGTTGGCTTTTTTCATGCGGATTAATTTGAGTTCTCTATAGATCCTGGTTATCAAGCTTTTGTCTGACTGAAAATATGCAAATATCCTTTCCCATTGTGTAGGTTGTCTCTTTGCTTTGGTTATTGTGTCCTTAGCTGTACAGAAGATTTTCAGTTTAATGAAGTCCCATTTGTTTATTTTTGTTGTTGTTGCAATTGCCATGGCAGTCTTCTTCATGAAGTCTTCCCCCAGGCCAATATCTTCCAGTGTTTTTCCTATGCTTTCTTGGAGGATTTTTATTGTTTCATGCCTTAAGTTTAAGTCCTTTATCCATCTTGAATCAATTTTTGTGAGTGGGGAAAGGTGTGGGTCCAGTTTCAGTCTTTTACATGTAGACATCCAGTTCTCCCAACACCATTTATTGAATAGGGAGTCTTTCCCCCAAGGTAAGTTCTTGTTTGGTTTATCAAAGTTTAGGTGGTTGTAAGATGTTAGTTTCATTTCTTGGTGTTCAATTCGATTCCAAGTGTCTATGTCTCTGTTTTTGTGCCAGTATCATGCTGTCTTGACCACTATGGCTTTGTAGTACAGACTAAAATCTGGTATGCTGATGCCCCCAGCTTTATTTTTGTTACTAAGAACTGCCTTAGCTATACGGGTTTTTTTCCAGTTCTGCCGCACCCACGGCATATAGCCGTAGTGAGGCAGTGCTGTCCGCGTTACAGAACGACGGGAAGGTGGTTTGTGCTCCCCGGAGCTTTGCCCCCAGCGCCCCCAGTATGCACAGCATCAGAAATGTTGCCTAGCATACTCAGTTACCCGCTTAAGTTTAAAGATTGTGGCGTCTACTCATGTGTTTGTCATCCTGTACCAGAAGTCTGTTTGTTCTGATAAACTGTCAATATGTACTTTCCTAAGAATGAGCACAATGCACTACTAATCCAGATAGAGCACAGCCTTGTGAGCTGCTAAACTCAGTGGCACCAACAATGAGCACATAAAGATGTTTTCCCACCAGTGAGCTAAGACGATAAGCCCAAGGACATGAAATACAAATTATCTACATAAGTTACAAAGTCACTGAAACACATCCACCCACCATAAAGTCCTGTTCAGAACATCTTGTTTCACCAACTGTCACGCATAATAAAAATCAATAGGAAAAATAATACTTGTCAAAGAATTTACTCTAAATCAAAATTATAATTATCAATAACAATAAGATCAAATAGTAAATGTAGAATTAGTCAAACATTAACGTAAAGAAGATGTCAAGCTGTTCTAAAAAGATAATAAGAAACTGAGATAGGAGGAAGCGGGCAGAGTTGACTAATAACCGCCACCCTCCGGAAGCGGAACGTTAAAACATAACAATGCATGATAAATCACACTTGTAAACGCAAAGATAACCCGCACACGTAAGCAAAAAGATTGCATTATGTAAGCTCTGTAAAAATGTATAAATACCAACATGTGTACCCAATAAATTCACAGCTGCTTCCTTCATCACTGCTGTGTGGCAGTCTGTCATTTTTCCTGCGCCGACCTCTCAACTTTCCTCGTTCCTTCTCCCTACTCTCCCTCGGACTGAAGGCCACCGACAGGGCGGTCCGTTGCACAGTTCCATACAAAACGCAGAATCATTTTTTCAAAATCTTGAAAGTACGATGTAAGTACTTTGATAGGAATGGCATTGAATAGGTAGATTGCTTTGGGAAGTATAGACATTTTAACAATGTTAATTCTTCCCATCCATGAGCATGGTATGTTCTTCCATTTATTAATATCCTCTGCTATTTCCTTTCTGAGGATTTCATAGTTTTCTTTATAGAGGTCCTTCACCTCCTTCGTTAGGTATATTCCTAGGTATTTCATTTTCTTTGAAACTATGGTGAAGGGAGTTGTGTCCTTAATTAGCTTCTCATCTTGACTGTTATTGGTGTATACAAAGGCTACTGACTTGTGGACATTGATTTTATATCCTGAAACATTACTGTATTTTTTGATGACTTCTAGGAGTCTTGTGGTTGAGTCTCTGGGGTTCTCTAAGTATAAGATCATGTCGTCAGCAAAGAGGGAGAGTTTGACCTCCTCTGCTCCCATTTGGATTCCCTTTATTTCCTTGTCTTGCCTAATTGTATTGGCTAGAACTTCCAGCACTATGTTGAATAGTAAAGGTGACAGAGGACAACCTTGTCTGGTTCTAGTTCTAAGAGGAAAAGCTTTCAGTTTTACTCCATTCAGTAAAATATTGGCTGTGGGTTTGTCATAGATAGCTTCAATCAGTTTTAGAAATGTGCCACCTATGCCTATACTCTTCAGTGTTCTAATTAGAAAAGGATGCTGGATTTTATCAAATGCTTTTTCTGCATCTATTGAGAGGATCATATGATCTTTATTTTTGCCTCTGTTAATATGGTGGATAACGTTTATGGACTTGCGTATGTTAAACCAGCCTTGCATCCCTAAAAGGATTATTTTTTAAATTTCTATGTTTTTACAACCAAAATTAAAAACAAGTAATAAAACTTTTCATCATTATGCTTTTCCCCAATTAGTCATGTAGACAATTGTTTTCTATTCATATTACTAGTATTTAAGAAACAATTAAAATTTATTATAAAAATTACTCTATTGACAATGTTTTTTTCCAAACACGGTAAGACTACACAAAAATACTCATTTTGATAATGTAAATTATTACCTTCTATCTAGCCCAATCTCTTGGTCTCCACCAAATCCTATCTAAAGTTCTCTTCTGGGAGGATTGGATGAACAGGGAGCAAATGTTACAGGACAATGAATGTATCTCTCTTGTAAGCATCTGAGATATATTATTTTTGGTTTTGGCCAGTGTGTAAGGCATATTTCATTAACTTGTGTGAATGTTTGTATGTGGGTGTGTAGGGGTGAATTGAGCTGTCTTTCTTTTCATAATAATATATACCTGCATTGATCTTCTTTACTAATAGGGAAATATGTTCTGTTGGTATTCCACTTGCATTTTGTTTCAACTTTGCATTAAAAATAAATGATTGGCTCTTCTCTTTTCACATTTTCTTACAATCCTGAAGTTCTCTCTGTAGAGACAGAGACCATCATTCTTGTAGTTATTAATATAAGGAATAAAAAATGTTTTTTGAAGGCTTGCATAGGTAATAATCGAAGTCCACCCGAATGAAAAACACAGGGAGCCAGTTATCACTCAGTTCTCACAAGTATATCCAGATTCATAAAACAAGTCTTACTTAATCTAAACAAAATTATAAACAACTGCCCTATAATAGCCAAGGATTTCAACCTCCCTCTGATGGAAAAGGATACTCAAAACAGAAAATAAACAAACAAACAAAAACAAAATGGACTTAAAGAGAAATTTAGAGCAAATGGACCTAATAGACATTTAAGAAATATTGTACCCAAAATCTGCCAAATACACATTCTTCTTATCAGTTCATGATCATTTGCTAAGATATATCACACCCTGGGCAAAAATAGAAATTACATCATGTATCTTTTCAGACCATAGCAGAATAAAATTAGAAATTCAATCCAATAGAAACGTTCATCTCTATGCAAAGTCATAGAAACTAAAAAAACATAGTGGTGAACAATACTTGGGTCAAAGAGAAAATTAAGATGGAAATTAATTTTATTTGAACTAAATAACAAGGGGGCAGAAGTTATTAAAATCTATGGAACAAAGGTAATCATCTCAAGAACTAGAAAAGAAAGAACAATCTCAAACCCAGCAGAAAAAAATAAATAACCAAGAACAGAGCAGAACTAAGTGAAATTTATAACAAAAGAATTCCACAGGAAAATAATGAAATGAAAAGTTATTTTCTTAAAATACAAAAAAGATTTACAGGCCACTCACAAGATTAATCAGAAGCATAAGCGAAAGGATATTAATACACTCAATCAGGAATGAAAATGAAGATGATATAATGGAAATACAAGATATCATCTCTGAATAAAAAAATCTCTAGGCACATAAACGTGAAATGTGTAAGAAATAAATGTTTAGAAACATACAGCATCCATAGGCTCTATCAGGAAGAAATAGAATTCTTGAGCAGACCAATATCAAGTAACAAAATTAAATCAGCAATAAAAAATCTCCAATAAAAAATCTCCAATAAAAAATATCCTGGACCATATGGTTTCACACCCAAATTTTTCAAGACTTAAAAGAAAAACTGGTGCTTATCCTGCAGAAGTTATTCTATAACATCAAGAAGGAAGGAATCCTCCACAACACTTTTTATGAAGCTGGTATCACCTTGATACCAAGGTTAGGAAAAGACAAAACCAGAAGGAAAACTATAGAACAACTTACCTTATGAATATACATGCAAAATTCTCAATAAAATGAGAAAATTCAGCTACACATTAAAAAAAAATTACAATGACTAAGTGGGCTTTATCCCATATATGCAAGGGTGGTGCAACATATGCAAATCTATAAATATAACTCATCACATAAATAGAACTAAAAGAAAGACTATATGATGCAGCAAAAGCATTTGACAAAATTCAGCACCCTTTCATGAAAAGAACACTTTACAAAATAGGCACAGACTGGACTTACCTCAAAATTATAAAATCCATATATGACAAACTCACAGTCAACATAATACTAAATGGCGAAAATTGAAATCATTTCAAATTAGAGCAGGAACAAGAGAAGATTATCCACTATCTATACTTCTATTCAACATAGAGTTAGAAGTTCTAGCCATAGCAATCAGACAAGAGAAGGAAATTTAGGGTATTCAAATGGAGAATGTAGAGGTTAAACTATCATTCTGTGCTGACAATGTGATCTCATAATCTACAAAATTCCAAAGGATTCTGGCAAGAGACTTCTGGAATTGGTAAATAAATTCAGCATAGTCTCAGGTTACAAAATCAAAGTACACAAATTGGTGGCATTCATATATGTCAACAACCATCAAACTGAGAATCAAATCAAAGACTCAATACCCTTCAGAATAGCAACAAATAAAATAAAATACTTAGGAATATATTTAATTAAGGAGATAAATGAATCTCTATAGGGAGAACTACAAAACACTGAAGAAAGAAGTAGTGGAGGACATAAACTGATATATATATCACGTTCAGGGATCCATAGAATCAGCATTGTTAAAATGTCTACACTACTCGAAGTTATCTACATGTTTTATGCAATCCCCATTAAAACACTAACATCATTTGTTTTTGCAAACCTAGAAAAAATTATCTACACTTCATATGTAGAACCAGAAAATACCCCATATAGCCAAAGCAACCTTTAGCAACAAGAACAAATCAGAAGGGGTCAATTAACCAGACTTCAAGCTAAATTATAAGGCTATAGGAACTAAAACACCATGGTATTGGCACAAGAACAATAGATCTGAATAGAGAACCCAATTATAAAAGCAGCCTCATACTGCCATCTGATTTTCGACAAAGCAGGCTAAAATGTCCACTTGGGAAAAAAATCCCTATTCAATAAATGGTATTGAAAATATTGGACAGTCACATATAGAAATGTGAAACAGGATCCATGCCTCTCACCACTCACAAAAACTAACTCACAGTGGATTACTGACCTAAACCTAAAGTATGAACCCATAAGGATTTCAGAATAAAAAGTTTTCAAACTTGTGTAGACATTGGCTTAGGCAAAGAATTTATGAAGAAGTATTCAAAAGCAATCATAGCAACAGTAAAAATTAACCCTTGGTAGTGGATTAAATTAAAAAATCTTCTGCAAAACCAGTGAGTTAATTTACAGGCAGTGGTTCTCAACCTTCCTAATGCCGCGAACTTTTAATACAGTTTCTCATGTTGTGGTGACCCCAGCCATAAAATTACTTTCGTTGCTACTTCATTACTGTAATTTTGCTACTGTTATGAACCATAATGTAAATATCTGACATGCAAGATGTGTTTTCCAATGGTCTTAGGGGTCTCAACCCACAGGTTGAGAACCACTGCATAGAGCAAACAGACAACCTGCAGAGTGAGAGAAAATATTTGCATGCTATACCTCCCATAAAAAGCTAATAACCACAATCTATAAAGAATGCAACAGATCAGCAAGAAGAAAACCAAATAATCTCATGAAATAGTGGGCAAAAGATATGGACAGAAACTTTGCAAAAGTAGGTAGACTTTGGCCAGTAAACATATAAAAAATGATCCATATCTCTAATCATCAGGGAAATTCAAATCAAAACCACAGTGAAATATGGGTATCATGTAAGTCCAGTGACAATGAATTTTATCAAAAAGCCTCAAACCAACAAATACTAGTGTTGAGTGTTGATGTAGAGAGATAGTAAGACTTATACAATGTTGGCGGGCCTGCAAACTAGTACAAACTTGATGGAAAGTAGTATGGAAATACTGCAAAGTAATATATACCACCCACAGGTATTTACCTAACTAAAAATAAAAATAAATTTTATAAAAACAAAACAAACAAACAAACAAAACTGTGCTCAAAATGTTTATAGCACCACAATTCCAAATTGCAAAGATGTGGAAACAACCCAAGTATCCATCTATACGTGAGTGGATTAATCAAATACGGTACATGTGTACAATGGAGTGCTATTCAGCTATTAAAAAAATAGTGAACTAATACCTCTTCTATTAATCTGGATGGAACTAGAGACAATTCTTCGAAGTAGAGTATCACAAGAATGAATAAACAAATACCACATGTACTCACTATGAAATTGGAAGGAATCAATAAATACTTCTATGCATTTATAAAAGGACATGTAATATTCATCAAAAGTCAAATAGGTGGGAAGGAGGGTAAGGGGATTGGTAAACTAACACCTAAAAGGCACAATACACACTATCTGGGTAATGGGCACCCTTACAACTTTGAACCAAATGGTAAAGAACCAAAATGTTTGCATCCCTGTAAAATTCGGAAATTTAAAATATTATCAAAAAAATTACTATTGAAACATTTCAATATTAACAACCGGCCTTTGGTGGCTTTTTAGTCTGTAATTTGATACTTCATATATTTTTCTTGTAACACACCAAACAACTCTATGAAATGTCAGGGCATGAGATTATCAGCATTTTACTCCTGTAACAATTGTGAACTGAGGATAAAAGGAAGGGAAAGGAGTCACATGGCAATATTGCCCTTGACTAATACTTTTGATATTTCCGTAAATGTGGAAGGAAAGTTACCAAGGGCACTTGGAAGAGGTTTGTGCAATGTAGGGCAGAGTTGCTTTGAGGTATTTTAAAACATAATGCTATTGGGGAAAAATTTTGGTAAGCACATGATTTTATGGAATCACATTTTTGACATTGCCAGTTGTTTATAAACTTTTACTGAATAAAATTCTCAGCCATAAATAGGGTTACATAATCACACTTTTATGAAGAGTATATGAGTATATGTGTTTATTATGTGATAATATACCTGTATTTATTTAAATCTTTAAAAAGTACCAACTCTAATAGTAGTTGTTTACAGGTATTACAGAATGATAATTACTTTTTATTCTCCTTCTTAAATTTATTATGCAATAAACATACATTATCTGTGTAATTATAAATGGCTAAATGTTGTTATTATGGGTTTATCTTTCTCTACCCAGAGTGAAGAACTAAGCTCAAATGTATATTTTTTTATTTCTTTTACAACTGAAACAGGAAAGATACCTTCTGCTGAAGTAAGAGTAAAGGAAATTTTTAACAGAGAAAAAGATCAGTGTATCATGTATATACTAGGCATTCAGCAAATGTGTGTTCAAATTGAGATTTTTTTTACTCTTATTCTCTTTCTTAGCCTCTTGTGGAAAGAAAAGTATAGGGAAATTATTATTTTACAATAATTGGCAAGTCATATGGCCAAAAACATTTCGTGTGAAATTCCTAAGGATCATACAACAAATTACTGAAAATAAGAAATTTTATTATATATGTTATTTGTAACATATAATATTATATATATATAATTTGTATTGCCAGTATCTCATATGTATGTGACTCCTAAGGATTACATAAAAAATTACTGAAAATAAGAAATTTCATTTCATATATGTAATTTCATATATGAAATTTCATATATGCCAGTATTTTCCCTTCTTAAGTTCTGTCATATATCATTTTAAGGAAGTCTCATGATTCATGAAAAGGGTGTATTTTTCCTTTGTTGAATACTCTTATTTTACGGAGAGTTTGTGTCAGATACAGTATTTCCCATATAAGAATAATGTGCTCCTGGAATAAAATCAGAGTTGCAAAATATTCCACACAAACTTTCGTACACACACATATACACAATTTCTATTGTAGACGGAGGCATTTAATCAATTTCTCCAATACATTTTTGTTTCTACCTCTTTTTCCATTGGAACGTTTTGCATTTCAATGGTGAATATTTTCACCTTCTTTATTTCATAACTTTCTCATTTTGCCTTATTAGGACTAAGAACTACAACTAAGGATTGCCTGCAAAGTAAAACGGGCAGTTTCAGGTATAAGCCAGTCAGAGCCTGGAGTGTTCTCTTCCGTCCTAGGACAGAGGTCAGATTAGAATGAAGACTTCTGAAAGAATTTTTTACTTATTATCCATTCCAAAACAAAGATAGATTCTTTAGTTCTTTATTATTTTCCTATTATAATTTATCCTTTCTGCTAGCAGTAGATCTAGACAGCTGTGCAGTCAAGTCATTTAGTTCTTAACATAAAGGTATAGATATCTGAATATAGATGCACAATATATGGTGCACTAAAATCTATATGAGGCAAAATATCTCTTCCAACTCAATTTGTGAATGCAGTCCAATTGTGGATAAAGCTTCGATGCAAAGGAGGTCATTCATCATATGCTTAACACTTGACAGGGAAGGAAACATAAAAATAGAAGTCATTAACTGAACATGATTTCACTTGCCCAAGCTCAAATTAATTAACATTATGTTATCTTTAATTGGAAACTTTCAATATGCATTTAGGTAAGAAAAAAATACAACACACAAAGTAGAAATCAAACATAATAGTTTAATATCATTATATTGGAGAAAACGATAGTGGTCATATTCCAGATGTCTCCTCTGCTATGTAGAACCATGCAAAAGGTTACAGGGTATCTTAGAAAATTCTGTCATTTAAAATTAATCTTAAAAAGGCTATGGAATTGTATGAAAATTAGGTGACTTAGACTTAAGTCACAAGAGTGTTGGCATTAGAATTGTAATCAAAACTGGACTTGACCCAATACATATGAGATAAATCTTTTATGTGACACATAAATTTCACATCATAAATTTTCAGAATTAGATGTCATCTCTAATAGAGAATTTTGATTAAATAAGTTTTGTATTTAAAACTAAATAAATTCCTTAAAAGTCAGAGCTATTTTTGACAGCGAGATAAATACTGGGCAGATGTAGAGGTTTAACAAAGCATCACTTCTACCATTTGACAATAAACTCTGTAATGAATCAGTAAATTATGTAAAATAAATAGGAGAAACCAATTAATAAACTAAGTTGACCAGTTATTTGTTTCAATTTAACATTTTTAAATGATTCTAAATCAATGAATATTAAAAAATTATTCCAAAAAATCTATATAAACTGTGTAGTCAATATAATTTTTAATAGAAAACTACTGTGTCTAATAGACAATCTAAAATGATAAATGTAATCATACATTTAGTAACTGACTTTTCTTTCCTGCTTGGATCATTGGCATATGTAGGCAATACTAAAAAGAAAAAGAAGAAAGCAGAAAAATAAAAGAATAAAATAAAAAGAAAGAGAAAAGAAAGAAACATCCTCTAATAAAAAGGAAAAAAACAATTTTACTTTTTTCTCTCCTATTTGTCAATATTAAGCAAGTAAATAGTGCATCAAATACCACTATTGTCTCAAAATCATCCCTGGAATACAACGTGTTCATGCAACACATGAATAATAATATATTATTATCATTATATATTATTATATTAATAATAACATAAAGCCAAACTAATATATTAATGTTCAGTTTTTGCTTTCTAGTCATTCTTCATCTTTCAATGTTATTAAATAATGGGAAGAAATTTAACTTGTAGTAACTTTTAAAAATAGTTTCTACTTGGAACCAAAGTAAGTGGATGAATATAGAAAAAGCAGACAAGGCATTGAATGAACACTAAAAGTTCTCAAAGTAAATTTTAGAGCATCCTTTGCACATTCATTTATTGATGAATACTGTATATTACTAAAAGTAATGAAAATATAATGTCAATAAAAACAGTTTCTAATCTCAAGAAGATACAGATTGGGAGGGACTGTATTAAGAGAACGGTATGTTACATATTATGGCTATAATTATAGAGATACCTATTAGGTATTATGTGAAGCTAGAGGAAGAAAGCTTTAATCGCTGAGAACAAATGTAACAGTTATGGTTAAGTCATTTCAAGAGAGGGGATTTATTTTTTAGTTGAATTTTCAGTAATAGATAATGAAGAGAAGTTCTCTGGCCTTATACTGAAGTCTTTTATCCATCTTGACTTAATTTTTGTGAGTGGTAAAACACAGGGTAGTTTTTCATTCTTCTGCATGTGGCCATCTAATTTCCCCAACACCATTTAGTGATAGGGCTTGTTTTCCCACTGTGCATTGTGGTCTGCCCTAAAGCAAGGATCAGTCGACTATAAGTAGATGGTTTTATATTTGGGTTCTCTATTCTGTTTCATTGGTCTCTGACTCTGTTTTTGTACCAATACTGTGCTATTTGGTTACTATAGCCTGGTAGTGCAGTTGGAGACTGATAATGTGAAATCTCAGGCTTTGCCCTTTGTGCTTAGGATCGCTTTGGCAATTTGCTCACTTTTCTGGTTCTAAACAAAGTATAGAATTATTTTTCCTAGATCAGTGAAATAAGTGGTTGGTATTTTGATTGAATCCGTAAATCGCTATTGGTAGTATGGACATTTTGGCAATAGATGTTGGTGTGGATGCTGAGAAAAAGGAACACTTATATGCTGCTGGAGGGACTGCAAATTAGTACAACCCCTACGGAGAACAGTTCCCAAAGGACTTAAAGTAGATCTAACATTTGATTCAGCAATCCTATTACTAGTTATCTATCCAAAGGAAAAGAAGTCTTTATCAAAAAGACTCCTACACGCGAATGTTTACTGCAGCACAATTCACAATAGCAATGATGTGAAATCAACCCAAGTACCCATCAATTGACAAGTGAATTAACAAAATGTGGTATATATATATATATATATACACACACACACACACACACACATACACCATGGAGTACTACCCAGACATAAAAAAGAATGAATTTTTGGCTTTTGTGGCAATTTGGGAAGAACTGGAGACCATTACTCTAAGCAAAGTATCTCAGGAATGGCAAAACAAACACTACGTGTACTCTGTAATAAATGAGAACTAAATGAGAGCTAATTGATGAGCATACAAGTGCACAGAGGGAAGTAAAAGTCATAGGAAATTAATCAGGAAGAGGGAAGGAGGGAAGGGACACAAACCCACCTAATGGGTACGATGGATGCTATTTGGGTGATGGGCACATTTATAGACCTGACTCGGGCTGTGTATCAAAAAACATTTGATACACCCTTAATATTTTGAAATAATATTGTCCACTCTTTCTCAGTAATTCCTATAAATCTTATCATTTTCACTATTGTTTCCACAGAGAACCATTTAACAGCCCAATTAAATTTGGCCTACACATTTGTATTCTTCACATTTTTTATAATCATCAATTTTATATGTATTTTATAATTTTTTGTTCATGTTTATCTCTACCATTAGTTTCTGATCTTTAAGGTGTCATAGATTCTATATGTAACAAGAAACATATTTCCATTTTATATTACAAGTTCTAGAAACTAGTAGGTACTAATAAAACAATTACTGAATAAATATTTAAATACGTAAAAGGGTTCCCTCCTAAAACACGAATCCACATGGTAACAAGCATAATAATAGGTGGTTATATGAAAAAAAATTAGCAAAGCTGATCATTGAAAAGCTCAGTCATATGAACAGTGAACAGATTTGTTTAGACAATGCTACATAAATAGTTCATACACTTGATTAATGTGCTCCTTCTCTATCAAAAGAAAACAACTACATCAATTCATCAATTTAGCATGGTATTTCTTTGAAGACAAAAATAGTAGTGTAGGGAGTCAATTTTTCAAAGATCTCTCATCTTCAACCACTACAATGCTCACCTGGACAATGTCCTTCTATCATTCTATTTTAGTTACTTAAATCAATGTTTCTGGGCAGTTTACTTTTCATCAGCAAGAGCATGAGTTATTGCTCCATATAATTTCAAATTGAAAGTGACAGAATTCTGTTCTTCAAACATTTGGTCTTTGACAGGTTTCCAAGTGTCAAAGCTATCCTGCTTCAGATCATACAGCCCCTTTATGGTGAAAATAATAATAAAATATTTGTGGTACGAATCTGTTAAGATTGTTATTTAGATTTTATTCACAAAAAACACTTCTGCTAAGTCAATGTGTATAGTTTTAACACATAAAATTGTTCAATGAGATAATAGCTTAATATCTTCTTATGATATTTAGTTAATGCTTCATAAAAGTAAATAGATCTAAATTCTAATGTGATCTTTGATATGTAAAAGAGTCACAGGATGTTGTTTAATGCATAGTCTCTTAAATCTGTTTTGAAAAATCAAGTGGCGTAAGACTGAGATAGGAGGATTTCTTGAACTGTGCAAAAAAAGCACACAAAACAGGAGATGTCCTATCATGTGTCTACTTCTATGAAAATCTCTCTCTCTCTGTTTCTCTCTCTTTCAATGTAATTTCTCTTCCTTGGAGAATCTTCAAAATTCAAGAAATGAAGGGACCTTCAGGCAGTTACTGCTAGGGGAAGTCTTGTGTAGTGTGCTGCTTAGGGACTTCTAAGAAAAAGAATGTTTTGTTTTGTTATTTTCAGAAATGCAGATAATGGCAATTGAAGAAAATGAAGAAAAAGAAGTCTGCCCCCTAATCATAAGTGGGAATAAGCTCACAGAATTATAGAAGCCAAACAAAAAAGCAACAGAAAAAACCTGTGTGTATATTTTTGCATATTATCATTGTACCCATTTTTCTTTATTCTCCTGAGGAAAAAAAATCAATGAAAACAATAACAATAAAGTATTTGTATTGCTGAAATTTTGCTTTTTAAAATCTAGTTTCTCTTTTCTGAATTCTTGCTCGTATACATATTATTACTCATTCATTAGATCCTTTCATAGAAATAAATTTGTTAAAAATGACACATCAAAATGAAATGTATAGTTTAAAAGAATAACAATGTAACTATTTTCAAATAAATCTGGAAGTATATACAGTTGCAAAAGAAGGAAAACTACCCTGAAGCTCTATCTATTAACTTTTCTAACTTATTTTTACCATTGTCATATATACATGTGTGTATTTATATAGTACAAACAAAAATTTATTTATTTTTTTCAAAAATTTATTTTGACTTTACAAAATGTACAAAAGCAAACATTACATAATAAAAATGTTCAACATATTGCAATAGTGCCACTACATCCCGGATAGAGTACAGGGCATGTCATTGGTAGTTATTACATAACTAATCCAATGATTGTTAAGATTTTGCCTTACTGGAGTTTTTTCTATTAATATGTCAGAGCTGTTTCTTCCTTGTGGCAGCTGAACCTCTAATTTTGTTTTGAGTTCATTTGCTTTGCCTTAAATGTAGTTGGTATTGCTTCCTATTCAGTACCTTTATTTCTACTATAAGTTTTCACTCTGGAAGATATTACTAACTTCTTTTGGTAAGTTTCACTTGTAAGTCCAAGATTTTTAAATCATTTACAGCCTCAAAAAATGTTGAACTCTTAGGCAGTGCCTGTGGCACAAAGGAGTAGGGCACTGGCCTTATATGCTGCAGCCCTGGCCAGAAACTGCAAAAAATAAAAAATGTTGAACTTTTCTCTCTCTCTCTCAACTAAATTTTTCCCTCGAATGTACGAAAGGCAGCTAAAATACAACATAACAATATTTGTTTGTTTACCCTATAATCATTGTATTTTCAAGTTGTAGCTCTATTTCCTGAGACATCCAAGCCAGAAATATAGGAGCAATATTAGATTTTTGTCTTTCCATTACCACCTTTTCATTTCTATTGTAAAAATGTCCCTGTTAATATCTCTTCCATCTTCTCTATTCCTGTTATCTTGTTTTATTTTAATTCTTATCATCATATATCTTATTACAACATTCCCTAAATAACTTTTCACTGTCTATTATCACCTCCACTATAATCCAATCTCTACAGTTTTAAGGGGACTTGTTTTAATTATAACATAATAACATACAAACTTTCCAAATTCAGTATTCAACCTGTTCATTGACTAAATCTGAATGAATTAATCTAAGATTTATATTTCTAACGTGAAAAATGAGATAAAGTACTAGCTACCTTGTGATTATTTATTAAGGACAAATGTAATTCAAGTTTAAAAATGTTATGCATTGTTTATCAGTCATTGTAGAATGTAGTAAGAATAAAATAGTACGCAGTTTAAACATAGCACATACTGAGGTGTATAACACATTCTAATTGGAAGGAAAGGACAGGAAACAAATACAATCATGTGTGAGGAATGCTTTTTGGAAAATATCTTCCTAGAGGAAGAAAGAAGAGATGTAAAGTAACTTTGGTGGCAGGTTAGGGTTTTCCAATAGAAATAAAGTCTTTGCTAACAATAAACAAGTACATGGATTCTGGGATTGAAGAGAGGTAAAGAAATGTTGTGTCAGAGGTTTGAGAGAGTAAGTTCCTACCTTGGGCATCACAGTAGTTTTGAAGGCCCACGTCCCAGGCTGAGTGAGGGGATATGACCAAGACTGGATACAGACGCTAGCACATGGAGAAGAGCAATGAATTGCAGTCTTCAATTTGTTTTCTAACATACAAATCTTTCTATTACACTTCCCTACTTTTATTTTAGGGCATTATATGGTCAAGAGTAGAATGTTTCCAGACCTGAGTATGTCGTAAACAGTCCTGAATTATCTCACTCATGAACAGGTGCCCAGCCTTTCTTTTGATTCTATTCCCCTCCTCTCTCGGCTCTCTCAATGATGGTGTTTCAAAGCAGTGCTGTTCAACGGAAAGTTCTATATCTGCACTGTCAAATGTGGTAATCACTGGTATGTAGCTATTGAGCCAGGAAGCATTTGGAGTGGGGCTAGAAAAACTGAGAAACTGAATATTTCATTTCATTTTATTTGGACTTAAATAGCAATGTGTGGCAGTAGCTCTTCTGTTGAACAATATAGATTTAGAACTTTTATTGGGTAGATGGTTAAGAATAGGAATGAATGAGAAAGTTGTGTTAAGGGATCTTGGCTTTGTAAATACTTTTTCTTTACATTTTATGATTATTTTCTGTGTTTCAGGAAGTAGAGGTGATTATAATTACATGTGAATTAAAACTCATCTCTAAGGTGCTAAGAGAGCTGCCTCACTATATACTATGTAAGTAAACTCTATTTGCAGTTCCTGGAACTCGCTAGGCTGTTTCCAACTCAAAGTCTATGCGCAGATATATCCTCTGAAATGCCATCCCATCATGCTACATGGTGAACACGGATGTATTGACCAAAACACAGATCAATTGTCATTTCTGTTCAGGAAGGACAAAGAAGTCTAAGTTTATTTTATATTACAGAGAGGAAGGAGGCAGGATGGGGAGATGAGAATAGAGAAGGCAGAAAGCAGGGAGGACGGGAGTGGGAGACCCAATGGTCATTTCCGATAGATACTTCTTTCAGAAACACCTTAAATATTATGAAATACGTAAGCTTTTGTCTAAAATTCCCAATTTCCCTAGAGCATAGAGCACTTCATCTCACTAAAACCACCTATTACCTTTCTAGCTCGACCTGTAATGTCCTACAATTCTATGAGGAAGATTTTCCAAAAGACTTAGTATCATTAGGGAATATGCATGACATTCTAGATGTCACAAATGAAGACCTCATAATGGTCACACAAAACACATGCAGTATCTTCAGTGAAATTGAATATGCAACTTCCATTAAATGTCTCCCTTCAGAAAAAAAAAATGATTATTGCACTAAACATTTCTTCAGCAAATTTAAACCAATTGTATTGTTATTTGAAACAATGTTTGGTTACATAACAAATCTATTTTAAAGGGTATGACACACTTTCACATACTCTAATGTGTTTCGTTTTTGTAAAATACATTTTCTTCTTTTCTTATTTAAGAAAGGGTTACTTGAATTTATCTCTCTTTTTTTTGCTGGCAAGATTTTTACTATTTTATCTTCATCTTTTACACATGACAGTTTGTATTTAATTTTTACCAATTTTGTCATTCCCATTCTTTTAGCTACACAGGAGCTTGAATATCTTTCTCAGGTGTATTGATTTTTGTCCTCATTTAAATATTATAAAAATTGCTATTGATTGCCTCAGAATGATTCTTATGTACTCCCCACCCTCCCTAGCAGCTTCCTTTATTACCAGCATCCTCATGCCAATGGTATGAGGGGGACTGTGTCTGGGAGAAAGCTAAATTAAACCAAGGTCATGCTTACTGTTCTGTCCTTGGAATACTCTTCTTTTGGCAGCAGCGCTTCCTCTTTTTTTCACCTGCTCTTCCTGCAGTTTTGTACAACAACTTGTTCAGATATACAGTATTACTGAGTCCAGCTTTGTATCCATGGCAGCAATTTCTGCCCTAGTTTTATCTGACTTTTCATTTAATTCTTCTGAAAGGGCATTCATCCCTTTGTGGAGGAAGCTAATGAGGCACGGGTACCAGAGCCCTGGTTCCTCTGTGCCAAAAACAGCATCTTGCAAAGCCGCAAGACATATGACCTTGGGGATTAAGTTTCGTCGAGGAAATTTTGCATTTCAAATATCTTCAAACATTGTCTTACAACAGTAAAGTTTTTCAAGAATCAGAAAAAGAAAGAGATGAATATGTTTTCCTTGAAAATTTTTTCACTATTAGAACAAAGCTCTTTTCCTCTTTATTTCTGCCTTTTTATATACATATTTGTTGAGTACTGTTTATTTTAGGGAAATAAGTCATGTGCAATTTCTACTGAGTGTAGGGTTGGTGATGATAATTTGAAAGTTATGCTCAGGAAAACTTCTTGGGCTACTTTGAAAACTCTCATAGAATTTCATACCCTATGATATGTTTAATCTCTATTAAACTACTACCAAATAATAGGTTGATGAATTGATGTTCAACAAAAAAAAAAGGTTGATGAGTTGATGTTTTTACCATTGTCCAGTACATATTTGCTAAACCAGCTAGCTCAGCTTTATATTCCCATAAGGAAAAGAAGTAACAATTTGAATTCAACTGTAATTTCTCCTTTATATTATCCTGCAACTTAGTACAATTAATTTAAATAAAGCATCTTTTTGCATCTTGATCAGAAATCCCATGCCCTATATTAAAAAGTTGTTTTGAGTACATAATGTAGAAATTTTCCAATCAAAAAATTGTCCAACACAAAGAAAAAAACAGGAAAAAAATTTATGCACTTTAGATAAGCATAAGTGTCAGTTTTTCACCCACATACACATAAAAACAGGAAATGAGTATCTGAAGCACAAATCTTATCGCTTTTGGTTTTGTTTTGTTCCTGGTGTTTTTCTCAAGAATTTCTTCCTATATTTCTGAAAATCTCATTACATTTTTCAGGCACAGGTCTTACCATGATAAATTTTAAAAAATTAATAATGACATAACCTTAAGACCACAAAAATTGTTCAAGAATAGTTTATTGTTGACATTAAGTATCTGATGTACAGGGTGTCCATAAGGGAGTTCTGAGTAATTCAGTATCATTGCCATGTCATATCATTATTTAAAGCCTTAATTTTCTTAAAACATCTGTATAAAAATTAAAAGCATGTATAAAAATATACATATGTATTTTAAAAGCAATTTATACTTAGAATTCATTATGCTATGCATGGGAATGTTTGTTCTTTGTTTAATCAATAAAAACAACATTGAAGCCAAGTCTTGTTACTTGAACAGCTATGAAGGTTGGTATGAGATCAGGATGTCATTAAATTAAAGGGGGGACTTAGATTTTAATGAGAATATAAAATGTTTTGTTCCATATGAGTGATATTTTAAGACTCACGATCTCAGCTTTTTATCAGATACCATGGAGAAGGCAGAGATTATGTGCTTAACAATGAGATTTGTCTCAAATTTAATAGATGGTAATATCTTTAGCAGAATAAATTTAAAGGGTATTTTAAACCTAATTATGCATTGATGCATTCATGCTAACTAGCAACTAAAAAAAGAGGGAAAAAAATTGTGTTAAGAGCTATACAATTATACAAAAGATTGCTCCATACAAGAGAAAAATCACATGTACCCCCTAAGTCTATTGAAATAAAAAACAAATAGTGTTAAGAAAAGAATATATTCTGAGAGAAACGTTATAAAGCATTAGGTTTTACCGTCTGAAAAAAAAAAAAAAAGTTAGAAAACCCTGGACAAAATAGGTCAAATTTTAGCTTTCCACTGAAGTTATAAAACTATAATTGTTACATAAGATAATTTCTTCAGGAATGGATTGTAACAAATTGTTAGGTCGTGGGGGGTGGGTGGGTAAACAGATGGCAAGGAGGTGGCTAAGTGCAGAGTGCAAGGACCGAATTATCGCTAGGAACCAAATTGTGGCTCAGAACTGTTCCTGTTCCTGGGTGGGAACATACACAGTGTGACCCTCCTAGTGACCTTTACCTGATTGGGGTTCATTACCATCTCATTAGCATAGTCTGGGTGAGTCTTCACGAGGGATTGTAGGAAGACACAGGCATGGTGAGGAAACTATTGAACAGCCTAACCTATTATGCCATCTGTTAACCTGTCAATCACCTAAAGGCGAAAACAGCAACCAATTTTGCCAGGACAAAGGCGGGACAAACTATTAAGGATATAAAAGGTCGTTCTCTACTCAGGGAGATTGACCTGTCTCTCCTTCTGAGATGTACTTTCTGTTTGCAGTAAATAGTGTGTGTGTGTGTGTGTGTGTGTGTGTGTGTGTGTGTGTGAGATTGCTCTGTATCTGTGATCCCTCTGTCATCAGCTGGACTGGGTACCAATACTCATTCTTGACACAGGAACAGACAGATCCAGCTACATGACAAAAATCTTCCTGAGAGTTTATGTGATTTATTCATATTTGTATGAATAACGGTAGTTCATAAATTGGTATACCTGGCATAGCTTTGTAAATATACTTCATGTAAGTTAGTAACACATTAAATTGATATTTAACTAAAAGCACTTGCCTTTACTTTTTTTGTTTGTTTTTCAATGATAAACACCTCACCAAGTGTCACTTGTCTTCCTTGCTTTGCACAGAAGAATCATTGAAAACCACTGAACAGTTAATTTGGGCATTGTTACACATCACCAATGTAAAATGGAGCCTCCTCAGTAATCTACTGGCCTTTCACAGTTTTTCCACAATTTGTGTTAACTCCATTTTATCTTTATGTCTCTTACTTTTTTCCTGTTAATGCATTTCATTTGCATACACATTAAACTCTCCTAATTTACTTAAACAATATAATTAAATGTTACTGTATATTCTGATTAAAGCTACCCCTTGTAAAATAGGTGTTACTTTAAATCAATAAATATTTAAAACAACATATTACAATAAATGACACAGTATTATAAAAACAATATATTATTGTATTGTAATACATATTTATATGTATTATAAAAACAATATATTATTCCCCCAAATTTTCTTAGATAATAAATAGAGAACATGAAAAATATGGGTCTAAAAATAATACAATTTTTATATGACCACACAGTAATAAGTCTACACCTGCCAAATTATTTCCCTTGTCTAGAAATCACAATTTACAATCAATTCCTCATTTTGTTAAATAATTAATATATCACATTAACTTCTTAACCATACTCTAACTTTTATGCCTAATTATCCCAAAATATTCTCAATGTATGCCAAAACAATTTCTAACACCTAGCTAATTTTAACCACTTCCATTAGATATCTTTACACATCAACACACTTTTCTTCTGAAGGTTGTGTCTATATTTTTACTGTTTTTTCCTCTGACTCACATTGGAAGAATAAGAGCTATCTTGGGCCAACACATTTAATGTGTTTAAATACACAAGCGCTAACAAAACTGATAGTCTGTGCATACTTTTTGTGATACTGGACACCAAATAAGCAAAATCAGTGCGTGGCCTGCAGGCCACAGGTGGGACACCTCTGGTTCCTAAGATCTTATGTTGTGAACATAGTATACACTGATGCTTCCATAACCTTGTCATGAATTTTCCTAGTATTCTTACATCTGCCTTTCTTGTTCTTTTTCTCAGTTCTCTTCAATAAAATGCAATGTGTATTTATAGGCAAATCATGAAAAAAATACAAATAAAATAAAAGTCTTAACAGGCTATTTCAAAATTAAAACTCTTATGGTGTGTTCAGAGGAACAACCTAAGTATTAGTTAGGCTAAGGGAAGATTAAAATATCTGAAAATTAAGAGAAAAATTTGCTATCTGCACAACACAAATTCTCTAAATTCAGAGGAGTGAGTCCTTATCAGGATGTACAATCTAGAATTATGTCGATTTTAAAACACTTCAACAATTTTAGCTGTACTTACTTCCTTTAGTTGAAGAAACTATTTCAGAAAATAATGCATAATAAGGAAAGGATCTTCTTAATCACTACGCTTGTTTTGATTCATCATAATCTCATCATTCTCATTTGCTCTTTAAGTTTTTCATAATATAATATAATTTATTTTATGACTTTTCCTCTCTTCGTGTACTGCCCATATGTTTTTTAGGCTGTCAGTATGTTCTTTTTAGAGAACAAGAGAATTTTGCCCCAGCTCTGGTTTAATCTTGCATTATGATTTATGTTCATTCTTCTAGTTACATATCCAACTTTTGAAATTTTTATTACTTTATAATAAAATTTATCCTTTGTCCATAGTTCTTCTACCCTGTTCCCCGAAAATAAGACATCCTCCGAAAATAAGACCTACCTACAGGAAAGATAAGACGTCCCCTGAAAATAAGACCTAGCGCATCTTTGGGAGCACACCTTAAAATAAGACACTGTCTTATTTTTGGGAAACAGGGTATCATGGTGACTTTGTCATTGTTTTGCATCTGATTGCTTTGCGTCTCTTTTGGGCAGAGTATATGTATGCATTGGAAATAATAATGTGCATAGTTGCATAATTTAATATATATATAGTGAATGATGTTTGGCTAGAACACATTATTACAAATCTTTCCAATATGGAAGAGTAGTCTACTTAAAGTTCCAAGTTTAAATGTTTGTGTCTTTCTTTACTAATGCACGTGCTAAAGCTGACTTAAGAACCCCTCTGCCCATTCTTTTAATCTCTCTAGATCTTATTGAATCTTAAATCTTCAAGCATAATATTTGCTTTTCCTCTCAATTTTGAATCATCTGCTCCTTAGCACTCTAACCAGATAGTTAATAAATATGATAAATAGCAACAGGCCTGAAAATAATCCTAGAGGGCCTTACTTGATGCTATTTTTTTAAAAGCCCAACATGTTCTAATAATAACAACTATGCATTTTAATATGGTTTTTCTTTAGTTATCTACCATATAATGTACTGGAATACATTTTAATAAAATAAGCTTAATGATAGACTTCACAAATCATCTATATTGACATTATTAACTTAAAATAGAAAGCATAGAATTCTTTATAATAAATAAACACATGCATGTAATTCTATCTACATCCATTTTAAGAAAATATGATGAATAAAAACATATGCCAGTTCAGACATTCAGGAGGAAATCTTTGATCTATACACAATAAATCACACAATTTTCTGAACTATCCTTATGGTTCTCAAGTAAGCATAACAAGGGCTATGAGTATTTGAATTTATTATCTTGAGATTTACTCTTTTGTAACCTCAAAGTGTTGAACACACATCAAAAGTGACTCCCTTCTTTAAAACTGTGTGGCTTAATAAAAGCAATGCCAGAAAGGACATTTTCAGTAAAGTCCCCTTGAAACTAAGCCTGCATATAGTGGAAGATATTGGCAGTTTCAGAGAACTTAATTGTCAGAAGCAGTTTGATACATTTAAGGACTTGAGGCTCACTGGAATTCAAGTGAGCTGTAGCTGAAATAAACTGTCTCGCAAAAATCTTATCTGCACCTTTATGCTAATTAACTCTTCCTCTATCATACAGGATTGTTTCATGTGTATGTTTTTAATAGAAGTATACTTTATTTTTGGCTAATTAGTCTTTCCTTGTACTTTTGATATAAAGTCAAATACATGATTCTATCCCAATTGTGTATTCTTCTGGAGGAACACAAACGAACATTAGATCCAAGACTAATTAAACTTTTACATTAGACTTTAAAAAATAATTTCTTATTTGTGTTTTCAATTATGTTTATTCTAACATTTCAGGACTACCTCAGACCAACGTATATAGTCATCACAAAAGACAAATTTAAGAACAGCCACAGTATTTCTGTTATCTTTATGTCCTGGTATTTAACAATGTGCCAACATACTACCCAAGTATAAAGATGCAAAATAATTCAATCATCATTCAATAGCAACATAAACCATCACCGTTATAACTCTTACATAAAAATATGAAACATAAATGCATATAATTGACAGAAAAGGCATAGTGAGAATATTTCCATGAAAACCAGCACTCTTCATCTAAAAAGAAGTGATAATAACAGATAAACACAAAACTAAAAAGTCAAATTCTAAAATAAAGATTGAGATCAGACATGTGAAGAACCTTAGACTTAAAACATTTTCCAGAAGGAGGGACATGAAAGCAGCTATGAATTGTAACTGGATGTAAAACTACTAAAGAAACTAAATATCTGTAATATTGGGGTTGAGTGTCTTGATGTGCACATGATCTGACATCAGAAAAAGCACTCTTAATTCTCCTGGATAGAATGGACCTGTCACTAGAGACAGATTCTTTGCTATAAGGTAGAGACCGCATCATTACCAAATAAATTCCTTAAAAGAATCCTTTCCCTTCCACTTGGTTCAAAATAATGTTCCGAATGTTCTCTATAAGAGAAGTTAAATTAATATATGTAGCTTATATTTATGTGGTATTTATATTTAATTTTAAACAAAATATTTTTTCCTCAAAATGTTTTTATTACTATATCTGCCTTTTGCTATTTTTATCACAAATATATTTTCAACAGAATATTGAATCCTTTAGCTTTAGATATCATTCTAACAGTCATCAATGTTAGATTTTCTTTGTCACTTTTTGATTCCAAAAGGGACTTAGATGTTGACCCTAGTCAAAAGAATTATGCAACAGTATATTAGAACAGTACAAGATAACAAAGAGAAAAAAAGTATGGTTTTCCTTCTAAAAAATTTTCTTTTAATAGCTCTAAAGTAGCTATATCAGCAGATTGCTTTATTTGTTTGTTTACTACCCTATTTATTATATCTGTAAAAGTTAAACTTGAGCAATGGAGATACAACCTTTGAATTTCTGTCACTCACTAGCTAGCAAACAATAGGCAAGTTACTTAAAATTTCTAAATTTTGTTTTTCTCCTTGTTCAATTAGGAAAAATAATCATAATACCATCTTGCCTAAGATTGTGGCAAGGACAAAAATTAAATTATTCCTATGAAGTTCTTGTATAGTGTCTACAAAACAAATTATAATTAACAACTCCCAAGGTATAGTTGATATGACACATTATAAACCCACTGTTGCTTTTTATCTCTAACTGACAAGATTCTTTGCATTCGAGCAATAGACTTCAAAATGTACTTTACCACTAGTAAAACGACACGTTGTCAAGAAAGTCTATATGCTGACAATAATTACCAAGAAAAGGTGATAAATACTTCTTCCCACAAAAAAAGTCCCATGTGTGAGCGAATTGGACTGCTAAAATAGGAGTTGCTGAAGTTAAGCATCGCTGCTAAAACAAAATAAATTTTCTTCATGGGCTCTGAAAAAATCTTCATGATTCTGTCCACTTCCACTTGACTGGGAAAGGCAGATGAGCAGCTAGGATAGGTAAGCTGAACTACTCTGAAGAACTGTGTCTATTGGACGAAAATCACAAGGAATTGCATGATTTATTAACAAAATAGCATTTTTAAAAAGAATGCAATCAGTAATTACTTTATAATCATCTCTGAGTGAATTATGGAATACACAAAATGAACATATGTTTCATTTTAATTCATACATGAAAACATGAAGGAATTTTGAGGAAAAAGCAAAAATCTGAAATTAAAAAAGAATTTTTTTGGAAGATGGAGGAAGATGTTGAATTCAAATTGGACCTTAAAAGAGGTTTCCATTTTTATAATAGTACTATAAGAGATGTTAGAAAGATCCTGCATGAGTTGAGTGTAATCTAACGTGGCAAGGTACTACTATTATCATTCACCATTATAATGACGTTCTTTCGTGTTTTCATTATAGTTGGTTATGTAGTTAATTAGGATTCATAATGAGTGTTGAGTCTAAATTATTAATGTTGTAATTTAATAAACTAACATGTCATCCAGGAAATATTATTGTATTTTGTTATGCAAAGTCAATGCCTCCTTAAAAGTACTCTGCTAAAACAATTACCTTTCTTGTTGTTTTTGTCTAGTGGAAGAGTCTGGAAATAATCTCATCTGGGTATAGAAAAGCAGAAAAAGCATTAAATGCCTCCTTTCCAAGATGTCCATGTTGAGTCTTTTATTTCATTTCAGTCTTATGTTTATGTATTAGCAATTTTTTTTCTCCTATCATTTGTTGCTGAGAGTTGAAAGCACTTATAACAAATCCATTTAAGACTCTGAGAATGTACCAAGCACTACCGTGGGTGCATTATCTCTTTGTGTGGAGGAAGAGAGCCTATGAGCATCCTGATGACATGTGGGATCACTAAGTCCAGCTGTTTGGAAAATGGCTCACCAGGTCCCCACTGGGGGCCACTCAAAGAAGGTCATGGGTAACACAGGACAATTTGCAGCAGGTCCAGGTGCAGAAGGCAGGGAGCAAAATTCCTCCAGCAGGCACTGCCATGGAGTAGCCAAACATGGTGATACCTAACCTCTCAAGCTGTCTCTGCAACCGCCCGGCCAGTGTCCATCACCAGCATGATGTTTTCCATCTGACTGGACTCTTTCCTTAGAATGCTAAAGCCTATCACCTTGTCATCCTTTGTTCTTGCTCTACACTGAGGTGCATGCATAAGAACTTGGTGAAGGCCCTAACTCAGGCCAGTAGCCCCTCTAGGAACTTCAGACATTCTCTCCATTCAAGCAGAACAAGCCTCTACCCAGCCTGAAAGGGTAGCTACTAATATAAGTTTAGACATCTTGGCAAAATCAATTTTTCCAATCAAAACCTCACATGTTGGATTCCATGTGCAGAGAGTCACTTTCTCTCTTTGGATTGTTTGAAGCATAATAATCTTTTGCAAAGCAGGTTCTCCCAAATGAGGTCCCACCAAACCCTCGAGGGTATATTTATCATGTGTGCACTCACCTGGGTGCCTCCTAAGAGGCCAAACCGAGGCTTCAGGTTGGAGGACCAAACCATGAGAATATTTCCTAATGTAATAAGAACTTCTTGTTAGTGTACTTGGTTTTGGCTATTTGTGATATTCATGTTTATATACATTCTGTTCCAAAGTGTTTTTGTACTCTGCAGCTAATTACTTTTAGATAATAAAAGCCTTGTGGTTCTCCATGAAAGGAGTGGAGGAGGATGTGACTGACAATAACTCTTTATTCCCACATCCCCAGGTTACAACTCTGAGATGGGAATGGTCTTAACTTCTAACACTGACAGGGAACGTTTTGGCCATGGGACAACCATAGCTATAGAAGGATTATTTATGTACAATCATTGTGCTGTTTATAAAGAGAAAAGACATTGAAAAAAGCATGGACTCAGACAACGAAGGAAGGAACTGGGGTCCCCTGCCTAACTAGAAGCTTTAATCCAAATATCCCCTCCAATGCTCCCCCCTCAGGAATGATTGACAGGATTCTACTGGGGCCAACCTAAGTGGACACAAGTTGGGTGTGTCCCCAGCTACACCCCAACAGCATGTAGACCCCAGTGCTCTGGCAGACAGACCAGAAGTGAGAAGGCTGTAGCCAAGCACTAGGCTAAGGAACTTACATGCCACTTAGTTGCATTTAAGTGGCAGGATCCTGAAAGCTTGTTGCCTCATAGGTTTAAAGGGTCCTCCAGCTCTATTTGACAAAAACTTAGAGAATTTGAGAAATCTACCATCCAATAGATTTGTAAATACCTATCTGGGATTGCTAGGAATGGCATCTGCTTCCCAGATGTCTGATTTCTGATAAAATTTTTTCTTAAAATTAACATTAAATTTAATTAGCAATTACATGTAGGAAGATGAAATGTGAAAGATTCTTCTGTTTAAGCACATCTCAGAGAAATATATTCAAATACAGGACTTAAGAAGAGTCAATTTCAATCACAGTTTAAAAGAAGCTTTTCACAGAAGATTGTCTGAAATTTGCAAAAATAACAATTGACAGGAAGAATGATATAACTATTATGATCATTTTTGTGTATTTTAGATGGACTAAGAAAATTGTGTCCAAATTGCTATTCTGTCAGGCATTATCTTTTAGAAGAAAATTGATTTATATGGATTAGAGGCTGCTTACATGTGGTATGGCGTACACAAAATGGGGATAGAACTGAAGGAATATACAGGGTATCTACGAAGTTCATGGGTAATTTAAAATAGTGTGCAATTTAAAATTGCACACAAACTTTATGGACACCTTGTACTGGAGAATAAATGTAGTGATTGTTCTGTATCCAAGCTTCGGATGGCAGTAACAAATATTTGTTAGAGGAAAATATCAGAAGTAAGGAGATTTCATTGTGGTCAGCTGTGAGTACTCATTGAAATGATTATAGCCTGTGTTCATTATAGACCTACTATTGTAGCAGAAAGACATTTGAATATCATGTTTTTATGTATTTTAGAAAATATAAGAAAAATTTTATGTATTTTATCTAGAATTTATATATGGGTTCAGTAATTTAAACCTATTTCATTAAAAATTGGATTATTGTTGCAGTACGGAAAGGTTTTAAAATGGATTAATTAAATCATATAAATTTAGGGGATAAAATTTCAGAAAAGCTAGGTTAACTGAACTAAGTTAACTTTCCCTAAAAGCAATTTATCAAAATAATACATACAAATACAAAAGAAGTACTGATTAGCTTATCAATTAACAGTATATCAAAAGGAATTGTATTTTAAAAATCATCAATTATTGTTATTTCATATTTTAAAATTTACCTTGAAGTCCTAGTAGTTTGGATATAGAGCTTTATAGAATCCATATGATTACTATAGTAGAGGACAGAATTTGGGGAAAGTTTACTGAAATTTAAAATGCTGTATTGTCATCTGGTTCAGTAAATGGTTGTTCAATCAAGCTAACAGCATTAAAAAAGCCATCAGGGCGGTGACTGTGGCTCAGTGAGCAGGGCGCTGGCCCCATATACCGAGGGTGGCGGGTTCAAACCCAGCCCCGGCCAAACTGCAACAAAAAAATAGCCGGGCGTTGTGGCGGGCTCCTGTAGTCCCAGCTGCTCGGGAGGCTGAGGCAGGAGAATCGCATAAGCCCAAGAGTTAGAGGTTGCTGTGAGCTGTGTGAGGCCACGGCACTCTACCCGAGGGCGATAAAATGAAACTCTGTCTCTACAAAAAAAAAAAAAAGAAATAGGAATCAAAAAAACATCCTTTTAAGTATCATCAGTTCAGTGAAAATGCACAAATATGTACAAAATTGTCACAATATTTTAACATTTTTAAACTAAAAAAAATGTAACTCCCTTTTCTATAAAAATCTTTAAAACCAGCTTCTCTAACTTCCTGTTTCTATTTGTTTCACCCAGTGACCAAAATTGAATCTTAGAGTCATTTTTACACCTTTCACTTCTACTCTCCTATCTCCCTATATATACCTTACATCTCAGCAGTTTTCAAGTAGCTTTTGAAACAGCAATATAGAGTACGATAGGTCTGATGAAAAGATAGCCTGGAAATACACAGGAAGTGAATATTAAACACCTCTGTACACCGAGACAAGTCAGTTAAAAAGACATGAGAAACCGCAGCCGGTTGTGCAGCACACAGCCCTCTGGCAGTGCTCAGGCAGGATGTATCTATCTGCATTCCAGATGGGTTCCAGCAGGCAGTACAATCCAGCAGCAGCCTCGGAGCAGAGTTCTCAGAGCTGCAAACCAGAACAATGGTTGGGCATCAGAAGAGACAGGGCAGCAGGCGTCAGAGCCCAGATTTTGGGCAGTAAATCAAGAGCAAGAGTTCAGAACCTAATGGACTGGTGACAATAATCTCAGTACTGTTGATGCTTGTGTTCAGAGCAAAGTCTGACTTAATGCAGCTCATTCAAGTATTTAAAGTAAGGACCATAGCTTGTCTCTAAACACTGAGATGTAATTTGTTCCATCTGGTATTGAAATGATGTTCATTGTCTTTTTAGACTCTTCTTTCTTCATGCCTTCTAGTGGGAATTCTCAGTACCACTCCTAGTGGCTTAATAAAAATTCCCAATTATTCTATTATAACATTAATAACCTCTTCAGTGACGACATATACTTCCTTTCTTCTTTAATCCAAATGGAGTAATTGTTGCTTGATTAATCTTTCTGAACAAACTAAATTCAGCAACTTGCAATTTGTTTTCCAATTTTTCTTTATGATATTCAAAGATCTTTACAGTAGAAATTCAATTTACTGCTCAAGCCCCCTATCTTATTTTTCTTGTAACATACCTTACTCATCTTTTACATTTAAGTTTGCTTCACATATTCTGAAGAAATAGAGCTTATTGGGTTTTTATAGTTATATTTTCCAAATTTATTTTGATTTTGTTCTTTCTGCTGAAAATGTAACCACAAACTTTAAAAAATTGTTTTCTTCCAATGAAAGTTTAATTCTCCCATAAACAATCAACCACAGAACAAGTTCCCCATGTGTCTTTCCTCATTTCCTTATTCCAATAGCATTTTTTTCTTTGTTCAGTGATGGTGGGGAGATGAGGGTCATAACTACTTGTAAATTTTTCTCACATTGACCTAAGAAAAATATGGGCTACTAGAGTAGGTGGGTCAAGGGAGATGGGAGAAAGAAAGGACAATAGAACAAATTCAGTGTACTATTCGTGGTTTGGCTTTTGTTTAATACAGATCACTTGAGCTATGTTAATAATCCAAGAATATAGGTCAACCAAATGTGACGAAAATTCTTATTGATTGGCTTTGCTTTATTTGTTTGAAAATATACATATTTGTGTACTTATATACACGTATTCACAAAGATATTAGATTAGTGCTACCTACTGCTGACTTCTACAGCTTTAGGCCAGATTTGTTTCGATAATGACATCTGTAGTTAGATTTCTCAAGTTCAATTGCTTGCCCAGAACTACTTGTTTATTTAATTTGAAATTTATACGCACACTGCTTTATACTTAGATTTCCATATGTTGTGCCATTCTGTCACTGAGTACAGTATGTTGAGTACAAGGTGTCATATATTTATCTCATTTCCATAATTTTTTATACTTTTATTACTCTAAGTGCCTAAAGTTTGAGATTTCATGTAATTAACATTGCTATAATTTTAGTAAATTAGGAAACGAGGTTTGGAACTCTGAAAAAGTACATCTACTTGTAACTTTTACAATAGTTAAATATTTCAAAGGAAATTTTTTCATAAAACGTAAAAGATATCTCTCGGTAGAGCAGTTATAATTAGTTAACAATTAATCGCCACTATAAATTTTTGAGAAAAAAACATGTATACTGAATATAATGTTCTCTCTTTTTCTAAAGGGATCAAAGACATAAATTCTAATGCATTGGTATGTGGATTTTATTCAACAGCAAAGAAGTACAGAAAAAAAGGGAACAAACATTAAATGCAGAAAGCATAAGGTTAAGGTCAGTAATGCTAAGTGGCATTAGTGTAACATTTTGGTCACACAGTGTTCTTCATTGCTGCAGTCATGCCATGCTGCATGCTTTGCACATTTTAATTTTTAATACATGTAAACATTGCTCCTGACCTCAGGTTTAAATTTTAATTTAGAGCTCTCTGAATATGTCCAAGAATTTCCCAAACACAAATTCAGAAATCAATTCCATTTTATCTTGAAACTAAGTAAATGTTTTCAGGGGAAAAGACGTTGACAATATAAATATGATTGTTGTTCTATAAATATACACAAGGTATTTCATTACAAACAGGGAAAAGCATATTAAAACACCAAAAGCTATCTAGAGTTTTTCAACAAAGAAAAATATATACTTAAAAAAAAAAAATTGAATCAGCATTTCTCTGTGCCAAAATGCAACAGGAGCCTTTTAAAGCAGGCAATAAATTATGAATTTTTTAAATCTATAAAGATGTTTCACAAAATGGACCATTTTAAAAGTTTGTTTATGCCACTTTTTAAAAGCCAGTATTTGTTTTCTGTGAATAATATCATTTTAAATTGATACAGTTAACTTGAATCTGGCTTACTTGGATTTTGCAAAAGATACTTGATTTTTACTTATCCAGAAAGTCATCAGAGGAAAGAGGCTAACTTGAGGGAACAAGAGATTGCTCTTATATTAAAACTCAAACAAGAGCACGAGTACTGGAGTTCAAAACTGTAAAACGATGTGTGCATAATGGACAAAAGAAACATGGGGAAACTCAGAGTTTTCTAACTGTGACTCCTGACCTCAGCGGAGTACTTTTTTACCAACAAAGTGACAATCACTTAATCTTCACTGTAGGCACATGTCAGGGCAGGTGTCCTTCTTAGTTGACAGTAGGGGACAATTTAGAACAAAAGCTTTCAAGTGTTCCACCAAAAGTCAGGGAGTGGTTAAAGGCCTGGAATTCTTGAATGGCAAAACTACTGCTATTTCCATTGCGCACACAGTCCCCAAACTCACATCTCTCTTTCAAAATGTGATCGAAGTAATTTCTTTCTAAATTTATTTCAGAGGTTTAGGGATGCAAAGAGTTTCTAAGAATAAAAGAAATAGCTTTGCAATGGAAATCTGTCTGAGAAATATTAGTTACATTTTAATTTACCTTTTAATTGGATGTTTACTTCATTTTTATTTAGAAAAAATATCTTTATACTTTCTTGCAAAGTTTGATCGGTTTGTCTTTACTTTGATCATGGCATAATGAAATTGCATAATATTAGAGTGTTTTTGTGACTGATAGACTGTGCAAATTCCTTTTTTATGCCTCAGTAGTTTTTAATTCCACTATTTCAATTTCCCAAATTGTATTTAGTTTAGCGATACACTATATTGTTTACTGTTCACATGCCCTTTATTAGTTTCTTTCAATACTGTAACATTTGATTGTTTTCACAGCTCTCACTTGTTTCACTTTTGAAAAGGAAATTTAGTTTCTGTAAAAGCCATCTTAAGAATTTCAAAAGACTGGAATTTTCACATAAATATTATATTTATAGATAATATTTAAGAAAACAATAAACAACACAATAATTTTATAGTGATTAAACTTATTACCAAACTATATTTTAATTATTTGTATACATAATCCTAAATTCTTCAAATCATACAAAATAATAGTCACTGCTACATTGATGTTTGGTGATTTTTTTTTTTTTCTTTTGCAGTTTTTGGCCAGGGCTGTGTTTGAACCTGCCACCTCCAGCATATGGGGCCAGTGCCCTACTCCTTTGAGCCACAGGCACCACCCTTGATGATTTTATTTTTAACAAAGCCTGGATAGCAAGGAAGGAATTCCCTTGAATGACTTCCAGATATTCATGCTAAACCATGAGACATGAGTGGATGTTAGGTAGTGTAGGACCAGGTACATAATAGGCAGTGAAGACAACTTAAACAAAAACACACATTGAACTTACAATAAATCTCAGGCTTTAAAGATCTGTAAATCTACTATTCAAATACCCACATGGATTCTTGAAATATTAAGAAAAGAAATACATTTTTTTACACAATTTCCTCAGCTATAAAATGGGGCAATACCTATATATGATTGCCATAAAGATAAAATAAGGTATTATATGCAAACTGTTTAGAATAATGTGGATACATAATAAATAATAATTATTAGCATGCAGTTGGATCATCAGTATACATGAATTGCTATAACATCATGCATGTATTCATGAAAATTTTGGGAAATCACATGCTAAAATTAATACCTCCTATTAAAAAATGGGGTCTGTGTTGAACCATTCAATACTTATAGACTGAATAGGATAAACAATACCAAAGCTAATTAAACAATAACACAGTTAAAATCTCTGTGGATACTCACACCCAGCATCCTCATCAGTGGATTTTTGCAACCATGAACTCTAGAACTCTTGTATCTTTATTTAAAGGTGATTATTGCATGTATTTTATTTGCTTCTTATAAAGACCAGATTCAATAAAATTAAAAATATGATCGATCATTTTAAACTGGAAAAAAAATCACTCTTATATAGTGCAGAGAGCATAATATTGTGGAAAATGTAGCTCATCTGAAAACCACCAAATCACACTTACACTAAACGAAAGAGTTTTATAATACTGTCATCATTTTTTAAAGGCCTGATGTTTTTGGTTGCATGGCTCTCTTTTAATGCTTGAGTCAGGACTATACATGTGCCCATCACCCAGAGAGTGTTTTTTGCATGCAGTAGGTAGTTTTGCTCATCTCCTCTTCACGTCTTTCCCCTGCTTGATTTCTACCAAGTATACTTCCCTCTCTGCACATACATGTTCATCAGATTGTTCTAATTTAAGAACAAGTACATGTGGTACTTGTTTTTACTACCAAAATGTTCTTAGAATAAATAAATAAATTCTGCAAAACCTTAGGCTGCAAAATCGGAGTACCTAAAACAGTAACATTTCTATACACTGGTAACAGTCTAGCTGAGAGTCAAAGCAAATACTCAGTACCCAATATAATTCACGATGGCCGTAAAGAAAATAAAATACCTGGGAATATACTTGACCAAGGCAGTGAAAGATCTTTAGAAAGAGATCAATGGAACACCCAGGAAAGAAATTACATATGACAAAAACAAATGGAAAATGTAAAAAGGTATCATGCTCATGGATGGATAGAATCAATACTGTTAAAATATTCATACTACACACATTGTTACATATTCAATGCATGCAATCCCATCAAAATACTAGCGTATTTCACAGATCTAGAAAAAACAATTCTGTACTTCATTTGGAACCAGAAAAGAGCCAGAATAGCCAAAGCAATCTTAAGCTAAAAGAACAAATCTGGAGGAATCACATTACCAGACTCAAGATATACCACAAGCCTATAGTAACAAAAACATGCTGGTATTGGAACAAAAATAGAGACACAGAACAATGGAGCAGAGCAGAGAACACAGATGTAAAATCATTCACAGAAAGCCAACTGATCTTTGACAAAGCAGACAGTATATACCGATTAAAAATGTACTCAATTTTGATATGAGGACAATTAATGACAATTATGGTTATGGGGGGGGAAACAGAAAGAGGGAAGGAGGGAGGGGGGTGGGGCCTTGGTGTGTGTCACACTTTATGGGGGCAAGACATGATTGCAAGAGGGACTTTACCTAACAATTGCAATCAGTGTAACCTGGCTTATTGTACCCTCAATGAATCCCCAACAATAAAAAATAAATAAATTAATTAAAATAAATTTAAAAAAAAAGCCTATTCAATAAATGGTGTAGGAAATTTGAATAGCCACATGAAGAAGAATGAAACGGCATCCATCTCTCTTGCCACTCACAAAAATTATTTTGAATTGATAGAAGAATTAAATATAAGGCATGAAAGCATGAGAATTCTGGAAGAAAATGTAAGAAACACTCTTCTAGGGCGGCACCTGTGGCTCAGCGGGTAGGGTGCCGGTCCCATATGCCGAGGGTGGCGGGTTCAAACCCAGCCCTGGCCAAACTGCAACAAAAAAATAGCCGGGCGTTGTAGCAGGTGCCTGTAGTCCCAGCTACTTGGAAGGCTGAGTCAAGAGAATTGCGTAAGCCCAAGGATTTGGAGGTTGCTGTGAGCTGTGTGACGCCACAGCACTCTAAGTTGAGACTCTGTCTCTACAAAACAAAACAAAACAAAACAAAAACAAGAAACGCTCTTCTACATGACAGCCTAGAAAAATAATTTTTGACTAAGGCCTGTGTTTATTTGTAAGATTTTTTCCTTTAATTGTGAGGGAAAAAATTGCCCCTGCACACTACAGAAAGAATAACATGGGAAAATGCCATCAAAAACAAACAGAAATAAATTTAATAAAACGAACCACAAGACATCATTGAATACTACAAAACCTTATGCCATATTGATGTATATATTCAAAAAAATACATATAAAAATCCCAGCTGGAATTTCCTAGAGAATGACAAGCTGATCCTAAAATTCACATTGAAATGCAAGAGACTTAAAATAACCAAACTGATTCTGAAATATAGGACAAAGTTGGAGGGCTAACATCTCCTGATACCGAAACCAACTACAAATCCACAGTCATCCAGATAGTGTGGTACTTGCCTAAGGAACACATATACATTGATAAAATAGAACTGGAAGTTCAGAAATCATCCCTCTTGTGCTTCATTTTATTAAAGTTATTTCTGTTTGGTTTTGATTCTGTTATAAATGGAAATTATTTAAATTTACCTTTCATTGTTCATCCTTAGAATATAGGTAGTTCCTATAGGCTACAGTAAGCCTTTTTATATTTATGAAAAATAAGTGTCACGATTAAATGGGCTTTGCAAGTAAAATCCGCTGGAAGCAAAATCCTATTTGATGAAATACAGAGTTGAAAGTCAATTTCTGAATTATACAAGCTTTTTAAGTTTTTTAAAAAATGTAATTCTTTTTAGACCCCATAGAATATATACACTCACATGCACACATTTAATAGTTATTATTCTTTTTGTGGGCATACAATTTTCTTATCACACATTTATATTATGTATATATATATACACATACCCACATATATATTACCTTCATTTCATCTTTTCAAGGAGACAAAGACTCGGGTCATCATTTGGCAGCTGATTTATTTCTGAGGGTTTTGACTTTAAATGTATGTATAATTTTTAATTATAATTTTACCACTCGATGAAGCTCACAATGGCAACATTTTAGCATCTATCTACCATGACAGATGGCGAACTAATGAGGCCTGCTCTACTTGCATACTGATATCTTTCCTACACACCACTTCTTTGATCCACAGGGAGGTCAAAGAGCAAGTTGTATTTATCTTCTTTGTTTCATTTGGTCTTTAAAAATCATGAGGCTGATTAGCAGAGAATATACATTTTACACCTCATAGTTAGTCTCGTTAATGTTTGTTTCACACTTTGACTGATGCAATTGAAAAAAAATCAGTGCCCGAAATGAATTTTAAAAATTAGAAATTTTAAATGTTAACCTCAGTCACTTTTCAGAACATTAATTAAGTGGGCCTTCTTGCTGAAGCAGAAAATACATTCTGCCATTTATAACATATAAACACACATATAAGAATATAAGTACATTTAAAAATACATATATAATTTTTGGTAATGGTTTGTTGAAAATGTGTCCTATTAATGACTTGTAGGCACCCAAGATCTTTTCTGAGGCCTATGAAAGCTTTCACATTTTAAAGACCAATCCATTAGGACTCATTTTAATCTGAAGATAGCCAAAAATTTATCTCCATAGTCATTGAATTTTCTCAGAAGCAAATCATTAAATGAAATGAGTTTTATATGAGGAGGAGACTTATCTAGCTTGTCTATCATTATCCTTTACAAGGGTTGGCATAGAGTAGCTCTTCATTACATAATGAAATAAAGTAATCTTCTTAATATTCACTTTATCTTGATACATTTCCATCCTTTTTAAACTCTGGTCAAAGGAATAATTTTGTACAATGAAAAGGTCATGAAAAGAGTTTAAAAACAACTTGAAGTTTTTCACAGCTTTTGAATGAAGATAGCATAATTCAGAATTACAGATTGTAGGTATTTTAAATAACATAATTAAATAATATGCTACTACATCATGTTTTGACCTCATAGCAGAATAAAATGTAATTCACTTGCTGCTCTTTTATGTCAATATTATGTTTTTGTTCCATTTATCATATAATTAAGAAATATAATTGTTAACTTATTAAATTAAATTAAAATTTTAATTTATTCACTTAATAAAGAAATATTTCTCTCTCACCTGTATTTTTTCATTGAAAATTTCTTTTGTGTTTTCTTTCTGTTGTTTTTTCTCTCCTCTTTTCAGGAGAGATTCATAAAAAAATTATTTTTAAATTTTTACCTTCCTTTTCTTCTGTGTGTGCAAGAATATCCTCTTTTACAGAAACCATGCTCCCTGAAGTCACCAGGGCCCTTATCAGATACCATTAAGCAACAGAACACACAAAATCTGTCATAAAGACCTTTGTGGTAGGTATTATGACCGTCTCTCTTACATTGCTTCTAATACTCCATGTTTGAGTGGAGTGTATTCCCACACCAGCTGCAGAAAAATCCATGGTTACCTTAACCTAATGAAGTTAATTTCATTTACGCTGTAGCCAGGCCTGGAAAATTGCCACATGGCTTTCTGTTTGCAAAACATGTTGGTTCATGACAATGATCCAAATTTTAAAAATCAAACATAAGTATGTTGGATACTGTAGGGAAAAAACAAAATCTTCAAAGAGTCAGATGGGTGTGGTCATGTGATGTTAAAAACCTCGGTACTGCCACAGCCACGAGGTCAGTTGTCACCAGGAAGCAGCACAGGAAAGGGTGAATTTAAGGAGTGCGCTGATGATCAGCAAGCTGTAAGGAGAAGACACCATATCATTATGTAAGTGAAAGAATAAGAGGAGATATAGGGCCATGTCGTGTTTTTAAAATAGTAATCAAAATAAAATTATACCTAAACTTAACATTCAATTCTCTATTTACTTGTTTTGACCTTAACTTCAAAATAACTGATGTTTTACTCCTCTGGGAAAATTCTGTACTCTTCTAAGCCTATGTTTTACTCCCCTGAAATCTTATAAGCCTATTTTTTTTTTTAATTTGCCATGAAGCTAATTATTACATGGTTCTTCCTTCTGTTAGAAAATGAACCTCTGTAGGGTAGAAGCCATGGTTTATTTTCCAGTGTGCTATGTTGTTGAACATAATTTCAGATTCATCCACTCCTTACTAGAGAACTTACATGATAAAAATGAAACAGTAGTAAATGTACTTATGAAAATAGGATTTAACCTTGAAGAGTATATAATTTAATTTAGATTGTTTATATATTTTCTTTTATACATTTTCCATTGAAGAGTACATAATTCAATTCAGATTATTTATATATTTTATATATTTTCTTTCATATATTTTCCATGTATTTGGAAAAACAAAAATCATGTAATATGAGTTCAGTTTTTAAATATTGTGGACAACTGATATGATTTCCTTGTGCCATTCTTTGAAGAAACTCATATAAAATTATTAAATTTTACACAAAAAGAGCTGTTTCTATCTTTAGTAACCATTCATGAATACATTAATGTTTGTAATTATAATAATGTTATTAAAAATAAAATCTTCTCTGTATTAAGACAAAAGAGGAAAAAATAATGCTGACAAATGGAAAAATATATATATGTCACATTATAAATTTAGTATAATGACTTCACAGATTTTAAAATGACTAGTCCTTTTGAAAATCGGGAAAGTAGCTATTTTTAGTAATTTAAAAAGCCTGGTGTTGCTTTTATTAAACAATAGTGAATCTGCATACATCTTTTCCTTTTTTTTGTTGTGATTATGTGAATTATATTAATATCAGTTATAAGACAGATGATAAATGCATGATAAACATATAAACATATTACTATATCTAAATCATTATTAGAATATAGTATTAATAACTAAAATGGTTTCTTGCTGCCATTATTTGAATCACTACAAATTGTTTTCTAATTTCTGATCATGAGATTTCTACTGCTTAAATTATACATTAAGAGAGAAAATTGCTGATTCACTTGTTACAAAATGAATCCAAATCACTATAAAATGAATTTAAAGCAAGTGTGTAGAAATCACACACAACACAGAAAATTCATATGTCATCAGACATCTTTGGTAATTGAGTATTTAGCACAATTACTGATTCTGAAGTAGTTTCTGCTGTATGTTGCTCATGTAAACATAAAGAAAACTGATATTCGAATCTATTTTCTATTTCTCCTTGACTCAGTGTTTGTAAAAGGAGACTCGGGTGGCCTAATGTAGCTCAAAGGAAGCTTACATTTGAAATGAAGGAGAACTTTGCAGAGAATCCTGGCCAATCTCCCAGAATACTGCATTACCTCATTCAATTCAACATAGCCTAAAACTGGCCCTTAGTTTAAGACTAGGAAACCTGCTCTGCCAAGAATTGGCCTTTTAGTGGGAATCTGTGAGAGACGGATTCGCATTAGCTTCACTCACAAAAAGTGGAAATATTTCTTTTTGGCATGAGAAAAGTGGCTGATATCAGGACGAGAGGGGTGTTGTATGACTAAAAGCATCTTTATATATAGAAATTCTACAGGGAAGTCAAATTTTACCTAATATGTAAGATTTATATGTAAAGCACTTAAAACAATGGCACAGCATTGTGTAATTTAACTGTCTCAGCAATCCTATGAGGAAGATATTTGTGGTAACCTCCTTCCACAAATGAGAAAACTAAACAAGTCAGAGAGGTTAAATAATAATTACCAGTAAAATGGCTGGATAACTGGATGAGCCATCATGGGAATTCAAGTAATCAGGTTGAGGAATCCATACTTCTATGCAACATATTACACTGCCTTTCTTGAAAGTAGATGTTATTCAACAGTTTTATTTTCCACTGATCAAACTAGCTTAACATTAATTTTTACATAGTGGAAATGTATTTAGAATCAGGAGAGTTTAATTTTTGGATCAGAACTCTTTAATTTTTAGAAAGTTATTCAGTAGGTATGACATAGGTATGACAAGCATTTAGGGTTGTGATTTGATTCTTCATTTCTAAATTTTCATCACAATGTTCTCTTTAGATATTTAAATTTATGAATTACAGTCCAATTCCAATTTTAAAGGTTTAAGAGGCAATTTTTGGTGGCCTTGCATATCTTTTCTTTGATTCATTTCACACTGGTTTCATAATATAATTCTCAGAGAGTTCTATTTGCAAATTATTGGAACAGAAAACTTGGTGAAATCCTCCTGGTAACTGCTAAGTCCAGATCTCTTTAACCACTTTTACTTTGCAAGGACAGATGGGTAAATTGTTTTTTTTCTCTTCATTCTCAGCAGGGAGATAGGAAGATGTATAGAACAACATTTCTTTCTTGTCATTTTTCCTCTTTTCCATATTCTATAGTGATATTTAAACCAGATGATAAACAACTGGAGTTTTAGCCCTATTCATTACATTGTAACCTCTAAGGGAAATTCGGCTTGAGGTCTTTTAATTTTGCAATTAACAAAGAAAAATTTGACCTTGTCTGAAATAGCATTTAATTGCCCAAAGTTCTAATCTGAAACAGAATCTCTGAGGATTTGTATACCAATCCTCTTTATACACACACACACACACACACACACACTCTTTCTCTCGGTCTCTTTTTGCTACTTCAACTTCAGTTTTATTGTGTGCTGAGAGGGATTCAAGGTGAAATCTTGATCTACCCTGACTGTCTCTTTCATGCAAAGTATATCATCCTTTGTCTTTTGTATAAACAAGACATGTTATTCTTAAATCAGGTGCACTAAAGTCTACAGAAGCAGAAATAATTAAATTTAAATACAGTTTAGGGGATTTTAAACATGATGTATCTTCCAACCCAATCTTTAATTTGACTTTTCAGCAGTTTCCAACCTTTTTGTTTTTTTAGCTACTGCGCATGGGAAGAAGAGTTGTCTTGGGCCACGCCGTAAATATACAAACACTAAGGGAAGTTGATGAGCAAAGTCATGTACAGAAACTTTCACTACATCTGCCATCACACAGAAGTAAAACAAGCCTCAAATAATGTGCATGAGATAGGCTGCAGATTGTACACCTCTGTGAGATTTAAGTAGGTCAGATATTATATTCAGTGTATACATATAAAAACTGAATTTCATGTGTACTATTAAGCAAGTGACTCAAAACTTTAAATCTGCAAAATGAGGAATCAGGCATTTAAATCAATGTCTTTATGATCTCACGATCTCAAGATCACACATGTACATTCAATGACATAGCCAGCAATAAACTTGTCAGAATACAAACTGAAACTGTCCGTGCTGGTATCATTCTGTTTTCTCAGGTGTCATTTATTGTGTGATGATAAAAACTCTTCTTAAATTTATTTTATTTGTTATGCTATAAAATACAAATCTATAAAGATATAAATGTTCCAATGTAATTTATTTAAAATTTACATATATTTTTGGGTTAAATGGAGCACTTTACCAACCAGGAAAGTCAAATTTACTACTGGAAGTTGAATACCCCCCAAAAGCTTTCTTCTGAATTCTGACCATTTAGTGACTGTTGTGGGAAGATGGGAATTGTCTGAAATTCTGGGCTACATTTGCAAAGCCTTAAAGTGATAGCACACTTCCAGTAATTTTGATATCAGAAAAGAAGTCAAGAATCTGGGTGTATAAATGTTAATGATTATTAAATCATCTTGTTGGATTGAAAATTTTTTATGAACTTGAAAAAGCATATATTTTGATCCATGTTTACACTAAATGTCTAGGTTAATATAAATAAGCTGAAAGATTAAAGAAAAATTGATGGTCTATCCAATCAGAGAGAGACATTCATCTTGAGATAGGCCAGTTGCGGAATTTAGCAAAGTAGCTTCTTCACCTTGAATCACGATTTTCTAATCAACAATGGCTATAGGTAATGAGGGATTATCTCTAAAGTTTCTTTCTTCTTAAATTGCTTCCCCCCAATTTTTATCCACTATTTTATAATGTAATTATGCCCATCAATCCAAGTCCCAGATGTGAACTTAAAATCTTAAGCTCTTTCCCTGCTGATTGGGTTGACACCCTCTTGGCCAAAAGGATACCATAAAACTGAGTTACTGGTCATGGGAAGGAAGGTCAGACGTGCCTCGTTATGCTCCCTTCCATCTTGGAGATACCCTTCATAACTCACTAATAGGCCTAAGGCTGTACAAGACAAACCCGCAGGTCCTATATTTACCTAACTGATCACTTGAGTCTGGGTATATGGCAGGTAGCTTGTCTCTGATCAATAGACTTCCTATTGATGAAGGCCTTTAGATAAAGCTTTTCTTTCTTTAAAAAATTGTAAATCAAATAGTCTTTAAACCCACCTATAACCCGTAAGGCCGGCCTCCACGCCTTTTAGATGTCCTACTTTTTTGAGTCAGACTAATGTATGCCTGTATGCCTTCCATATATTAATCTATGACTTTTCACGTAATGTTTGTCTCCTTGAAATGCATCAAACCAAACTGTAACCCAACACAACAAGTCCACTCATTCAAGGCTTCTTGGACATGGCTTCGGACCATGGTCTTCAAACTTAGCTTAGAATAAACCTCTTTGAATTACTTTACAGAGTTTAGCCTTTTTTTTTTGTTGACATAGACAATTGAGACAGCTTTGCTCTGCTTATTTTTCTCATCACGGTAGTTTAAACTGTAACAATATTTCCATTACAAGGCATTGTAGCAAATATTTTCATAGACTTTTCTTACACAACTATTAAAAAAAATTGATTAGGTACAATTGTTCTCCTTGTTTTATGGATGAATAAAGTTTGCTTCAGAAAGGTTTAAAACCTTTCCCAAATGTATTTTGCCAATGGCAAGAGTTTCTTAGCCTTAGATCTACACTAATCTGATTTCAGATTTGTGTGATGAATTTCTTAGAGTCAATATTTTTACAAATTCAATAGGACTCTGATCTTACCCCAGGAGAGGCAGAACCGAAAATGGATAGATAACTTCCTTTGAAGTCAGACACAGTTGGGTTACACGTCTATTATTTCAATAATTTAATTTCCATATTTATAAAATAGAAATTCACTTTCTACTTTATAGACCGGGAGGGAGGTGAAGTGAGGGGAATCAAGGATATCATTATGAAATTTTTAGGGACAATAAGTTAAACAAAATAGATACACTAACAATTGATGGCAAAAAGGAGTCAGTTCAGACTGTCTGCTGTGTTCCTAAAAAGTACTATCAAGACCTGAACAATTTCTTGGAACAAAATGCCTTTTCAAGGAAACAATGGAATTCAAGTGTCAAAATTAGAGTGATGATATTATTTTCTTGGATCAGCGTACTCTGTTACATTATAGATATTATTTTAAATTAATAGTATTTCTTTTTCTATTTAGCTATTTGAGAACATCAGCCCAATCCTTTCACTATCAAGTGAATTAATAAAGCAATAGCTATCTATACAATTTATACATTCTAAATCAAGATGTTCATGTAATAGAAAAATTTAACTGAACACTTTAAAATGATGGCAAAACATTTGTCATCTTCCACAAACTGAGAAACAGAAACATTGTTTACTTTGATAAACTTAGAATATGCATAGTACTTCTGTACATTCTGTATAGGCAGCTCTCTCTCATTCTCTTTCTCTAAATATTTATATACACATATATGTATATGATAATAAATACATTGGTTTGAGCTTAAAGAAAGAGTTCTTTGTGGGTATTTTGATTGCATTGTATTTTTATGTTTATGTGCATGGCATTTAGGAGATTTTTTTCAATATATTCTACTCAACATAGAGCTTTTTATGAATATGATTAAATACACAGTAATCTATTCATTATCTTAATTATTTGCATGGAATGCAAATTATAGCCATTTTCAATCAATGTATTTTAGAAAAATTCATGCGGAGAATCAACATTAAACAAGTATTTGCTTTCAATTAGGAATGTGTGACTTTCTTAGAGCCAGTCATTTGAAAATATAATTTGCACACTAATTGTAAATTGCAAAGTCATCTTCCAGTTAAACTGCTTCTTGGTTACATTTTTTATTTTAAATTTTAACTTTTCATCTCTAGATGGTGCTCTAAGTACCTGCATCACAGCCAGCCATGTTAACACTAGTACAAAAAGCAAAAGGAATGAAAGCTTAACAATAAAAGTGTACCAGAACCAAATAAATTAACTTTAAAAAATTCTTGGAACTTTTGCTGTAGGCCAGAAAAACATATGTTGTCAGGTGATTAAGCCCATAACAAAGATGTTTGAGCGCTGTCCTTATTAGAAGTAGGAAAACAACTATTGCTGAGAAATACTTAAATCCAGCTATCAAATTCAGAATTGATCTTTTTAAGCTAACTTCTACACTTTTTTTGAAATCTATGTGTTGTATGTCATATACTTGGTATAAGAAACAAATAATAAACATATATAAATTATAAAATCATAAAGCTACTTTATTCAAACCGATTAAGACATCTTGGGGCTAAAACCACATCTAAATGAATAGATGAAAATCAGCTAATCTTTTTTTTAACTGTCTATCGGTGGTTAGCCAACTATGGCCTGCAAGCCAGACCCAGCTTGCTGCTTAATTTTCTGTCACATTCTGAGCTAAGAATATTTTTCACATGTTTAATTTTGTTTTTAAATCAAAAAGCATAATATTTTGAAACACATGGAAATTATGAAAAATTTGAACTCTGGTGTCTATAAAAAAATCTTTAAAGGAACCTGCCAAGCTAATTAGTTTAAATACTGTGGACAGCTGCTTTCACACCACACAGTACAACCACAGACTCTAGTCCTGTGACAGGGATCCTATGGCCCACAGTGCTGAAGATATTTATTACCTGTCCTTTACAGAAAAATTTTGCCAACTTTCCTATTAAATGAAAATTGTTGCTGATTAAATGATCTTGTTTGCTAATTAATATTAAGGAGACAGCAAAACTGGCTGAACTCTAAACTTGTCCCCCAAGTTAAAATAACAGTCAGGACAATAGGAAAATTTTAGTAATTTTTAAATTTAGCACTTTAGGAAATCTATCACTAACAATGGCCTCTGAATCTCATATCTACTCAGGAGTAACATAATATATTCAAAACTTAAAAATTTAGCCAAAGTCTTCATTTGGCATCATATAGCCACAACAACATCAATGTGAACACAATAGAATTTTAATGAATTTAAATGGGTTATGTGAATCTACTATGTGGACTATGTTTTATTCTATAATTCTCCCCAATGTGACACTTGCATATTAATAAGAACTTTGGTCCTTCTTTGGACATTAGTTTTTATCAATTGTTCCAATAACATACTTCTTTTGAAGAGAATTACAGGAACATTATTTCAGCTGCTACACTTCAAAGCCTTATCATTTCCTTCTTTTATAATCCCTGTGACCTTCATTCTTATAATTATGTCACCAGTTCTCTGGGTTGCAAGGGAAAGATACACAAATTCAAAACCTCTTAAGAGAGAAAAAAAAGACTTTGTTGGAAGGACACTCAGGCATTTCATGTAATAGAAATGGAAATAAGAGTGAAATGATCTACATTATTTCCCAGGCTATTTTCTCTACTTGGCATTTTTGTGTTGTCTTTTTATGATAATGAACAAAATTTAGGAGTGCCTAAAACATTTTTTAAGATGTTAAGAAGAAAAGTAAAGTTGAAAGAAAAGATACACCACCCACATTCCGTCCTTATAAAATGAGGTCCTTTTAGTACAGGAAAAGGGAAGCCTTTGTTTGCTGTTGTCTCAATTCTCTCCACCATTTTGTTAAACCAGATTATTATGCTGGAGTTAGAATTGTCTCAATTGTAGAAGCACTGGACATTTTGAGAGTTATGATAAAAAAAAAATAACTGTATCAGTACTAACCAGAATTCATCACAATGTTATACATGACTCTATTAAGGTCCCACTGATATGTGTGTTTCTTCAATGTGGAGCATTATCTTTGAGAAAGATTTCCTGAATCAGAATCTAATACCATTTCATTTGTATTAGAATTCTGCTATTAAATAGAAGTAGGAATGCTACTTTATGAAGAATTTTGTATCAGAGCAATATAAATAAATAGCTTACATTATACAGAAATTATTAATGAAGCCCATGGGTAGATAATTTAAATAAGTAAAACAAAGGCATCTATTCAAGATATTTCTTTTGGCTAAATGGCCGTTTCAGGTTGCCACATGGTCAATATGATTGAGTGGGTCATAATTAATTGGCAATTAACATGGAGCTTAACACAAACAACCATGAACTAATTTGATGACTGAGTACGGAAATGACCGCAGATCTGAACAAGATGCTATCAAGTAGAAATATGCGATTACCCTTTTATAAACATCTTGTTAATCTATGCTTGCAAAGAATATATCCAATAATGTATCAACCCACAATTATTTTCATGCACTATTTCCTAACTAGTTGTGATTCAAATTTTTAACACTGTAAAAATAAAAGCCCAATTTTTTTTCTTTGCAACAGTATTTCTAATAATTCTGGTAACAGATATTGTATTTTCTTAATTTTTCTCTTTTATCAAGTAAAAATATCAATTTTCTAAGTCAATTCTTATGATATGATTTCCTATACCATTTTCACTATCTGCTGTCCAAATTTTATTTTGTGTATTTCTTTTTTAATATCAAGTGTCTAAGAATTAAAGTACAAATGGGCAATCAAGATATCAATGCTCTACCATATGCATATACATTTGTGAAAAGGATCCAATGTTATGTGTGTTTTATTACAACATAAATATATAAACAAACCATCACCAACAACAAACTCATTGTTAAAGAAGAAGAGAAAGAGATTAGAAATTTGACTTTGGGATGTGGGCCTTTCTCACTGGGGTTAGGTGGTATCTCAGGGTGGTTTTGATTTCCATTTCTCTGATAATTAGGGACAAGGAGCAATTTTTCATAAGCTTATTAGCCATTTTTCTGTCTTCTCAAAGCTGCAGATGCTGGTGTGGTTGTGGAGAGAAGGGAACACTTTTACACTGCTGGTGGGACTGCAAACAAATACAACCATTTTGGAAGGACATATAGAGAACCCTCACAGGACTAAAGTAGACCCCTCATTTATCCCATTATGTAGGGCATCTACTGAGAAGGAAAAAAAAAAGTCATTTCACAGTAAGAACATTTGCACTGGACTATTTAATGCAGCTCAATTTACAATTGCCAAATTGTGGAAACAACCTAAACCCCCACCAATCTAGGAATAGATTAACAAACTGTGCTGTATGTATACCATGGAATACTACTATACAGCCACTAAAAAGGATGGTGACTTTACATCTTTTGTATTAATTTGGATGGAGTTGAAATACATTCTTCTTAGTAAAGAAGAATGGAGAAGCAAAAATCCAATGTACTCAATTCTGATACGAGGGCAATTGATGCAAGTACATGGTGTGGTGAGGGGGAATGGGGGAACAGAGAGAGGAAAGGAGGGAGGTAAGTATGGGGCCACTTGGAGAAATAGAAATCCCTCTATTAATAGTGTTCTGCCACTGGGAGGTATGTCCTCTTGGAGGCAGGACACTATTAATAGAGGGATTTCACCCAGAAAACACAAGTAGTATAACCTGGCTCATTGTATCCTCAACAAATCCCCATCAATAAAAAAAAAAAAAAAAGAAAAAAAGAAAGAAATTTTACTTTGGAAATTTGGGGAAGTAATCCTGATTAAAGCAGGCAATGAAACATGCCTAACTAGTTTTCTTAAAATTTGCAGGAATAATTGGATGTAACTGTCCAATAATCACCTTAAAGCAGGAAATGGTTTAAAGGTAGACCAGTTACTCAACCTTGAACTTTCTCCTGTTCAACAAGTGAAAATAAATAAATAAATAAATAAATACAGCTTGTTTTTTATTGCCATTTCTCAGACAATTATATACTCCCTTAAATTTTCTCATGCTACTCTTTCTACTTGAACGGCCTTTATTTCATTTTATCCTTTAAGTTTCCCCATCATCATTTTATCACATGCCCTTCTGATATACACGAGTATAATGATTCTACCATGCCCTTTACAATGACAGTGAATTCTGAGCAGGGGAAGGAAGAAGTTATGTCACCCATGTCAGTTGACAGATTTTCCTCCTAGAAGACTGTTTAAACTTTGGATTGGCGGCCAAATGACCAGTGGAAAGTGGGCCAAGAAAGTCCTTTGAACATTTATTCACTTGTGTTAAATATAAGTCACTACACTTGTTTTCAATAACACCATTTCAAATAATTACCACTTTTAAAGATGAAGTTAGTTGAAAATGTGCTGTTTCTAAGAGATCTCTCAGATATCCGTAAAGTTCTGTTTTCACAAAGATGAACTATAGCTGACATTTTCACTCTTGGGCAAATGTTTATAAAACATATTGTTATTCTACACACACACTTATCTGGAGTAATTATCATTGGCATAGAATGTATGTTTGCATTGCTGTATGTCTTAACAAGGCTTAGCTCCAAGTACATGCTAGAATTAGTATTATAAGGTCATGAAATTTGTCATTCCTCCTGGTTTTTAAAGGTACCTCTAATATTACATTTTACTAGTCATATCACACACATCCCAGGTGCAAACACATATAACACCATGACTTGTGGATTTAATAATTCAGGTTTATTAAATATGTGACAATATTGTTTTGTTTTGACTTCAGTTTATTTTTACTTTCAAATTATATCATAATTTTGTGTGTTTCAGCTGGGGGAATAGTGGCTGGTTAAAAAAATACAAACATTAAATAAAGGGCTGGCCTTTGGACCTAAGTTAGCTCATCATGAGCTAATAATCTTAAAAAGAAATAATACCTCTGATGATTTCATTCTGAATAAAGGACTCTATGCTCTTCCCTAACAATTCTATACCTTAGAATTTTTATCTGTGTCATTCCAAAATATAATGTGAGTTTACCTAGAAGTGATTATATACTTTAGTCAGTATTTCCCACATGGTAGTTTCAATTTGGTCACTTGAGATTAAATATCAACAACTTAAAAAGAATAAATATAAGTATTAAAATCATTCACAAAAATATGGTAACAAAAGTTGAAGGCTAAAAGCAAAAGCTTCTACTAGAAAGAAATACTGTTTTTCTAACTTAACAAAATTGACAGAATACCTTTTAAATCCTATGCCTGCAAACTGTAAATTATTTCTGTCTCTTCTGGATAGAATAAGTTAATCAATGAAGTTTTGATTGAATAAAATTTGCTTAATTTATATAACACCTAAGAACATAAAATATTCTTGCTGTATATAATTCCACTAGATCTGTACAATTACACTAAGGTGTGTGAGAGAAATAGAATAAAGAAAGTAGCTGGAATTGTCAGAGGCTTACCTGCTGGTACAGTGGAGGAAATATCAGTGATAAGTGTAATATTAGCTTCCTTCTACTCATGGGAAAACCACAGTGTGGAAGTCCAAAGACTGGTCCAAGGGCACAGATCACATACTTGAGTTAGAATTGATTAGAGTTAAACATTCAGACCTCATGTCCCAAGTTCCTTTCCCTAAGAGATATTGTATTTTAGAAACATGTAATTCTAATTCCATTTCTGCAGCTTAAATAATTCAAAATTATTTCTGAAAGAAAGAAAAAATACATTCTTGGAAATGCACCAATATCTTATTCTACACAACTTATGGGGGGTGGGGTGGGGGAAGAGCACATCTATTTCCATTTAAAACATTACAAAGTGGTTTTAAATACGAGGTAGAAGTATACCATGCACAAAACTCTTACTTAAGGTAGCTCTTAAAATGTAAATCCTAATGCATTTGAGAACAAAGTGCTAAAAACACCGGTTTTACAAATTGTTATTCTGATTAAAGAGAAATAAAAATGTATCACTGAGTAGCATGGCCGAAAATTTGAATTACCGTCAGGGACCATCATTTTCACCCCAAAAAGGAGCAGTTTCTGCAGTGATTTTGATTGACATTTTGAAATGTGCTTGTGAATAAAACAGAAAGAAAATGGCATACCTCACATTCAAATGCCCACACAGAGATAATAATGGAAGCAATGTTTTATGGGTCAGTGGGGAAGGCAATCCCATCTGAATGTTTGTTCCTAAGGATGATAAGAGTAGAGTGAATATTCTTCTGCATCATATAACTTAGACTAGAGGAAAGGCTGATGGCTGATGATTGATTTAATACAAAAAGCCTGAGCAACAGAGGGTGGAAGAAACAAACAAAAAAACACGCACGCACACAGCACTGCACAGGAGTTCCTCTAGATTCCTTGATTTTATAATAAATTCAAAACCCCAGACTCTTGAACCCAGCCTTGAGGGTAAGTCTTTGTCCTCTCCTTTGCCTTTCACTGTAAAAGGGTAATGGAATCATAGAGGAAAGGCAGACAAAAATTTTAAAAAGACTCTTTTTGTTTTTTTTTTTACTTTGCTGTGACTAGAATAAGGGTTTCCTCATAAACTTTCTAAAACAGATGGTTGTCTATTCTAGGATGAAAGATTAGTTGCAAAGGAAATTCTTCAACCTTGCTCAGGAGCATACGGCCTTTGCTAGAAAAGAAACAAAATGTACCTTTTGAAGCAATAGTTCCAAAACAATTCGAACTTGAGAGGAAGAGTGGAAGATAGGATTAACCTGTTTCCTACTGTTCTTTTTTCTCCAACCTCCTGAAAACTGATTACCAGCCCCTCCCTTCTCTATAATAAATTGCATTTACTTTTATTCATTTATTTGTCTGTTAATTTTAGAGACAGGATCTTACTCTGTCACTCAAGCTAGAGTATAGTGGCGTGATCACAGCTCTTTATAGCCTTGAATTCTGATGCTTAAGCCTTCCTCGTGCCTCAGCCTCCCGAGTAGCTACGACCACAGGCACACACCACCACACCTGGCTGTATTTTAAAATTTTTTTTGCAGAGATAGTCTCACCAAGACTAGTATCCATCTCTCAGCCTCAAGCAAGCCTCCTGCCTTGGCCTCCCAAAGTCCCTGAATTACAGGTGTAACCCAAGTGTCTGGCTGTGCTTACTTTTAAATCATTCTATTCCTCAAAGATTCCAGGTAAAAATGCTTTTTGCAGTCATTAGGTACTGAATACAAAATAGGCCAAAATGTGTTTATAATGGTTGTATGAGAGTCATCTGATTCTTAGCTATTTTCTTTTTATTAATAATTAGGTAAGAAATTATGTATGACATAATGGTCTGAAGGTTAGTAAATACCTATGCACATCTCTGGAAGGAAAAGAGTCTTAGGCATTTTTGTACAGCAATTATTTAGAGCCAGGAAAGGGATTTGCTAGATGACACTCTCTCCATCAACACACGCACACTCGAAGTTTTCTATGATTTTATGGGAATAAATATTTTGATGAGATTTCAAAATTTCATAGTGTATTCATCTGCTTTAAGAGTCAGGCACCCTGATAGTTTTGCACTTCTTATTCAACCTTTATATCAGTGGCTTCCATGGGAACAAGTAGTGTGTTAATTATCAGTCACTTTTAACTAGGTATTAAGCCCAGATAAAAAGCAAATCTACAATTCACTTTTTATGCCTTTGAGCATTCTTCTGAAAACAGCGAAGATGTCAAAATAAAATGATAGTGCAAGTAATACATAGACTAAAAAGAGAGAGTTCTGCTAGGCTTTATGGTATAAAGAAAGATGGACTGACCTGGAAGGAATTGGAGAACATCCTCCTAAGTATCACAAGAATGAAAAGCGAGCATCTAAAGTATTCAATATTAACATGAAACTAGTAGATGAACAATTACACACCCACGCAAGAGAAAAAACACATCTAAATTTAAGAAAGGAGGAGGTGGGGAGGGGTGTGGTAATCTCTCACCTACCAGGAGCAATGCATATGGCGCACCTCCTGAGTGAAGAGCTCAGCTGTAACTTAGACTTTCTCTAATAAGTGCAAATAATGTAACATAATGTATGTACCCTTACATTAATCTGAAATAAGTGAGTAAAAAATAAATCAATAAATCAAAAGCAAAGACAGTGAAAAAAAGAAAGACAAAGATGTGAGTACTTTTCAAATAAGAATGCAAAGAAAAATGAATTCCTGAACCATATGTGATTAATGTGTTTTATAAAGATGCTGTAATAGCATGATCTGATGAGTCTGGATTAGGTGCATTGTGCATGGGAATTTAGAGTGGGCTGATTAGCAGCAAGAGAAGTAGGCTTTTGGAGTGGGAATATAAAAGCCGGGCTTGTCTCTTTCTTTTGATTGAAGAAGATGTGGTTCTCACTATTGCACAGGGGTTAGTCTGAATACCTGTTTGATAATATTGTGTCATTCATGCCGGTCTGTTTTATTTTATCTCTCTTGTTTTGTTGTATGCAGAAAATTAGGGTAATCAATCACACCAAAAGAATCAGCAATATGATAGGAATATCAGTGTGACCTGTTTAAACATCTCGTTATGAATTGAAATGCCATATTTTACTTTCTTTCTCCGGTGTGGTATTAACATACATACAGTAAATTTGTAACAAACAAACTGGTAGTAAGTTTATAAATATTTTTAAATTACTGAGCAACAGATTATTATCACCCTGGACTTCTCTACTTTAGATTAAATAATTGGAAGCCATGCTACTTGATAGATGCTACATTTTCTGATTTATAGTTTATTTCCAAATACCTACACAACTTTTTGGGTAACCTCTTTAAAGAAGTTAAAGAAAAGAAAAAAAGTCCTTTAAGATATATTGTGGATGATTCCAAACCCTGTGCTCTACTTTACTGAGACTTCAGACAACTGAAGAAAATTCAACCAGACTAGATATTTCTTGGCATTTATTTAGGACACCTGCTTGGTTAAATTTTTTTTAAAAGATAAAGTATTTTCTCCTCTTTTTTTTTTTTTCTTCAGTTGCCTTACTTTAGTCAAAGGTCAGCACACTCCTTAATCATACCTAGCCATAGCCACACCTCATTCTTTATTATACCTATAAGGGAAAATAGAAAATTATCACTTAGGAGTTATATTATCAAAAGATTATGATTAAATTGAGAAAGATAAAACAAAATCAAAATAAAATTTGAGGGATTAAAGTTGGGAGGACATGAAAAACAATGTAATTAAGGCAGTCTACAAAATATAAAGGAATCACAAAATTCTATGCTTTTTTTTTTATTTTTATTATTTTTTTTCATCCCTAGCTAGTAAAACTTGGCTTTTGTCTGTAGTTGCTTCAGATGTTCATTTATAACTATCATAGAATACAAAAGGTGTAAATTTGCAATAGCTCTACCTTTTACCTTCTCAAATGGAAATTACTCACCAAATAGGATTCTCTGTATTGTATGTTTAAGTGGATTTGTGAATGATATTGAAAAAAATGCTAACTTATTCTTTCTTAACAAGATAAATGTGTAATATTTCCGTTACTTATGTAATAGTCCAATAAATATAATGAATACAAATAAAGGATCCTTACATTTTAAAAGCTTATTATTTATATAATAGTCCAATAAATATAATGAATACAAATAAAGAATCCTTACATTGTAAAATCTCAAGGGGGATGTATATGAAATAATAACAACAATAGCAATGATAACAAAATGCAGTATTTTAAGAAAAACAAAAGTGCTATAGAGACATTACTTTGTCATAAAGCCTAAAATAGGAAGATCGATGGGCTCATTTATTTTCCTTAAATTTATCATCTATATCTGGAGGCAGATCTATAGTTTTACAAAAAATGCCTACTTATTGAAAACCCTGAGAAAATATTCTCTGGAAGACATCTAAGTGAATAAGAAAGAATTTATGTAGAGCGAAACCTTTATAACAAATAACCAGATTTAAGTAATTGACTCAGGGTTTTTTGGTTGCCTTTTTTTTTTTTAACCATTGCTGATTTTGAGCAGCAGAGAGAGAAATATTTCTGGGCTCCTGCTTCAGGTGGTTATTTTTTAAGGTAAATATTTTCACTTTCTTTCTTCTTTATCATACCTATTTTAAGATTGTCTGTGTGAAATAAGCTTACCACTCCACCTGTTCCCTCTGAAATTGACTTTGATAGTACTCCTAGTGTGTGTGTGCGTGTGTGTGTGTAGAGGGTGACAGTGTTCTATGTTCCCTTCTCTGGAATCTCGATACGTCTGTGATTCACTGGCTTCTAAAGGAATGTAGCAGCAGTGATGCTACCTGATTTGTGAAGCCATTAAAATGAAGCATCTTCTCCCTGGTTACTAGAGCACCTGCTTTTAGAGCCCTACCTGTAGGAGCTGACTGTCTGGAAGCCTCTATTCTGTGAAGTTTACACTGGGAGAGGTCCTGGGACCACTAAGTGATGAGACAGGATGTCCAGCTATGCACAACTTGGTCACAAGCTGACCCAGACTGCTTCTCCCCCAGCACTGGCCACAGTCTAACTGCACCCTTATGAGACACTCAGAAGCAAAACTCTTGAGTTGAAATGCTCCAAACTCCTGACCCACCAATTATTGTTTTAAACTTTTGTATTTTGGAATGATTTGTAATGTAGAAATACACGTTGCTAACAGGTTTAACCTTCATATATGAGCCTTTCAAGGAACGGAGAGGTCTAATTTCTGGGTAGAATTAAGATGGGGTTTGTATCTTTCGCTTTTTGCCATTTGCACATTTTCCTTTGTTTGTTTTTCATATTTTAATATGTTTAGTTATTTTTCTTTGCTAATAGCTTTAATTGTTTTTCTAGTAAGAGTTAAACTATTCATATGTTATTTTATTTTAATTGTTTTTTTTATTTTTTCCTTTGAGACAGAGTCTTACTTTGTCACCCTCATTAGAGTACTGCAGTGTCATAGCTCACAGCAACCTCAAACTCTTGGGCTCAAGTGATTCACTTGCTTCAGCCTTCAAGTAGCTGGGACTATAGGCACCTGCCACAATGCCCAGCTTTTTTTTTTTTTTTTTTTCTTTTAAGAGATAGGGTCTCACTCTGGCTCAAGCTGGTCTCTAACTCCTGAGCTCAGGCAATCCACTGGCCTCAGCCTCCCAGAGTGCTGGGATTATAAGTGTCAGCCACCACGCTGGCCTTCCATTTTATTATAAAGAGTAATTTTAAAACATGTATCATGCATTGACTATACAGTTTTCTTTGTTTTTAGGTATTGCTACAGTGGCAGAACAGAGTATGCAGTAAAAGAGGTTAATATCCTTAAAGTATAGTGTCTAATATATTAAGATATTATATTAGTTTATCAAAAAGGAATATAAATGTATTTTTGAAAGGCATAACATTTGATTCTGTTTTAAAATGTAAGAAGATAATGGTGATAAGTCCCTTTTTTATTCTTATAGTCAACTCCAAGAGGTAGAAGAAAATATTTATACATATATATGCACAAGTACTGCATATGAAATGTAAATATTACATACATAGTGCATAAGTATACATGTAAGTATGTAATATATGTATCTAAATTTATAGAACCACAGGAAGGGAGAGAATGATTATTTTAGAAGTCAGAGCCAAACTAAAATAAGAGTATATAATTTTTAAGTTATTAGGACTTTGAGGACAAATTTCACCTACTTTAAGTTTTTTTGTTAAACAGATAGGTAGAAGGAACCACATTATTAAATTGAACTATTTATATAAGGTCACTGTAGCTTATCCCAGAAGTAACTTGATTAGTTTTATAAAGTTTGCACTGAAAATGTCAAGTTTCTTTTAAGGAAGCTATGAAACTGCTATACAGTCAATGATTTGTTTTCAAACTAAAAAGTCGTCGAGAGCAGTTCTGCTATACAGTGCACAAAATACAAGCTCCAAGTTTAAAGTCAGCTGACATTAAAAAAAAAGTCCATAAAATAATAGTACAAACTACAAAGAAGATACATCAGTCATTGGTTATAATTTCTTGCAGAGGTTGTAAATCACGTCACTTTAATCCAATGTGTTCTTTTACAAAATTAACATTCCTAAAGTCAACTTTTTTCCAATTGATTCTAATTTTTGAATATAAACGACCAATTTCGGCATTGATTCAATTAGTCATGCAGTCAGTAACACAACAGAAAACACCATGAAGACCAGACTATTTTTAAATATTTTATTGGAAAAACTTGGCAACAGATTTTAAGAATATCAACTATATTGATGTTTGTTCTATTATAAAGTATCATCTAAGTCTTTGAGAATAATGCTGTTAGACCAACTCTAATATCTCAATGGTGAATTTAATTTAAAATATTTTTATTTACATATAAGGCCAAATAACTGCATAAACTGAAAAAAAAGTTAACATAAAGCAATATATGAAAACAGAGTCAACAGAAGACATAGAAAAGAATTTAAGTGTAATAGTAAATAAACTTACTTATAACTAATATTCATTTATACTAGAAAAGAGGAGAGTAAAATTTCTAAATCACCCTTTTTAATATCATCTTGTGATTTCTCTTAATGAATAAAGTTTCTATAGTATAAGTATTCTGTAAGCTAAATCACAAAAATTAGAAATCATCCTCTTCCCTTTATCTTCAGGTTTAAAAATACTAGTTTTGTAGATTTTTCAATATTTTGATTTTTCATACAATTTACAGAATATTCAATTTGAATGTCTGTATGTCTTTCATTTCAATTTGTAACCCATGCTTTAATCACTTTTACAGCATCCCTGAGAAGGGGTAACACAACTTCTCCAATTCCTGAAGTGCGTGGCTCTTTCTCTTTGTGGACCAATCTGAATGTTGGGATGTTCTTCAGTAGATTGATCAGAAACACCATCATTCATTACTTCTTTTTTTCCCATCTTCATGTCTAATATATTAAGTATTGAATGATATCTATCATATGTTTAGCATCAGCATTAGCTAATATCTCAAATAACAATAATAAAATCCTCAGTCATTCTTCACTTAACATTTCACCATTCCCTTGTAGCTATTATTAATATGATTGTCTTAAAGCATAGGCTCATCGATAAAGATAACTGGGCCATGAATAGCGTAGGGTATAACAGAACTCTTCCACTTTTAGTGCTATATTTTAATTAGACAATTCATACAATAAACATTTCTTGAGCACTTACCATTACCATATATTGTCCTAAGATAGAAATTTAGCACTTTAAATAAAATGGAAAGATCATATTTCTGCTCTTATAAAGTATGCATTTAGTATGTATGTCTCTATCTTGGTGGATAGGAAGGTTTTGCAGAGAAAATACAATAAAAGTTAAAATACGAGTTAATTGTATGCTGTACTAGGAAATGAAAGCTGATGGAAAAAAACATAAAAGCAAGGGAACATGGAGAATGATGGAGGTTGTGAATGTGAATGCAGTAAGGGGGCATTTGGGCAACTGCCTCAAATGGTGGACAATTAGCCATAGGTAGATTGGGTATAGCATTCCAACAAGAAAACAAGTACCAGAGCTTCAGATAGAAAGCAAATTTGGCATATTGAAAAAATGGTAGGACATCCAATAAGCATAATATGGCACTGAGATTCTAATACACAGTTTTTAATACTCTTTCCTCTTATTTCTCATTTTCTTTTCCCTTGCTAAAGTTGGTCCTTTACTACACATACTGTACAGTGTTTTCCCTCAGAATTTTACCATTTATAAATTCCTCTCAGAATATTATCAGTTTTACATTTAATGTTCTTAATGATTTGATACATATTGTTGCTTATATTATTAAATAGAACAAAGACCAGTTCAAACTCCTGAAATATAGCAAAATTTGTTGCTGCTTGTTAAGATTCATGATCATCATCACACTTTGGTTATGAAACAAAAACATATTTTTTGAAGCATTAAAGGCACTTTAAAATATTATTTTATTTAAATAAAATCACACCTATATAAAATTGACTGTTAAAGAGGAATCTGTAAAATATTGTATAAAATTATATATGTTAATGACATGGAAAGTGTATATTATGTCATACAATATGTAATACATATATATTCAAGGTAGAGTAAAATCACTTCTACCTCTGGCAGATAAGAAGAAACATTTTTAGGGCAGTAGGTTATGGGATGGGACTTAAATATAAAGAAATAAAAAATGATTAGAATCACATTCTAGAATCACATTTAGAATTGGAAGACAGAGTAAAAATTAATGACCCAGAGATGGGGGAAATTATATTCAGGGATTGGAAAGCAGAGCAGTTTGAAGGTAAAATGACACATCTAAACTAAGGGTATCTTTACAGCTACACTGTGAAAGTCTCTGAAAGAACTATTAGCCATTACATCAATTAATTGATGTATCTAGAATTAAAGATATGCAGAAAAGGTCGAAAGTTGTGTATACCAAGATCAGAATGATGGAAAACATCTACTGCCAACTCAATCACAGGAGGTGACAAATATTACAAATTAGAGAGAGAGAAATTCATAATCCTTAAAGACCAGTGTTTGTAACTGTTCCTAGGTCTTAATAGAGATCTATGAAAAATATTGAATAAATTAATTAGTTTGATGGAATTAATTAGTCTTTGTCAAAGAATAATCAAAAGGGCAAATCGGAGGAGAATAAATTAAATTACTATTAAAAAAACTGCACAAGTATATAACCATGAAAGTGATAAGATTTTACACAATGAAATACCCAGGAATCTTTATTTCCTGTGTGCTCTGTGTCAGCCAAGTTTGTGACATGCCAATCTGGACAACTAACACTATTTTAGGCTTCATGATTAAAACATAAATAAAGCACAGAGATCAAGAAGGTTACAGTCTCTCTGGATATTAGTGAGAGATAATCTGGTTTACCAGTTATAGTGTTTCCTTCTAAAAGACATATCTGTACATTTTTTGTAGTATGAAACCTAGAGGCATCTGTAAGTCTTTGCCCAAACAAACTCCAGCCTCGGTGAGGAGCTTCATCATTAATGATGTCTTCCTCTCAATTGTTATCTGCCAACACCTTCACAGCGTTCTCAAGGCTTGTAGGGGTTCAGAGGCTGTTGTTAGAACTGTGTTGTTCACTCGAAATTTGATTATACAGCAGGTTTTAAATGTCCTCACCGACACACACAAACACACACACACATTAACTGTAGGTGGTGATGGATAGGTTAAATCACCTGACTCTGGCAATCACAATATAATGCATATGTGTATAAAATCATCCTGTTGTAAACTTTGAATATATATAATTTTTTGTGCAATAAATTTTTTTTTAAAGGGTATCATCTTTTTTTGAAAGCACGATAAAAGAGGAGAGGGCTTTGATGAAGAAATACGTAAACACCCATCCAGAGGCAGGCACTTTCGATGGGGAAGCCGGAGGCTGCCTGCTATATACTCATTTGTGACTTTTAATTTGCAAAGGACCTGCTTGCCAGTATTCATCATTCTGGAAAATTTCTTGTTTTCTCTCATCTTCTGATTCGGTTTACAGTTTTCTCATACATGGATTTTAAGGATTCTCTCTAATTCAACATTCAAGTACCAGTAAAAACTTGCACTTATCCTGTGTAGACTTCCTCAAGTGTGCCAGGGAGGAAACACCCTTCCTTCCACCATGTCACCACAGAAGTTCTTAGGTGCGCCTAGCAGCGGTTCTCACAGGAACCCACAGGAACTGTATTAAAGGGCCGTGGCATTCAGAAGGTTGAGAACCACTGGAAGGGTCATAACAACATATTCTATTAATTTTATTTTTTTAATCTATTTTTTTCTAAACACTGTTGCTCATAAACATACACCAAGGATTAAAAATCTAAATTTTATTTTAAGAGTAAACCATACTAAAAATTATTGACGTTATCAATTTATGAACAAGACAGTTTTTTTTTTTCCATGATATGAGATCACTTTCAGTCTGCGATAACATACGCCCACACATCTTCACCTTGGAAATGTAACATTTCAAGCAGGGTAAATCATTCCTTTTTCACCTTCACAATTTCCACATTGCTACCAGAAGTCTTTTGGGCATTTGCTTTGAATTCTGTCTTCAATGTATCTCTCACTGCTTTTACACAGAGCTGGGAGTATCAGATGTAGCTGACTGCCACCTGTCACCAGTATGCCACCACTATGCTGTCGCAAGTCACCAGGACACTGTCACTGTAGGCTCAGATGAGTGGGCCAAAATAGGAAAGTCCCAAATTTTATTTTTAAAATATTAAAATTAAAACACACCACCTGAGAACAACCATTATAAAGATTTGTACTCTTCATGGTTTCTTAGAGCAAAAGAAAAATGAATAGCTTACTTAATTTCTGAAATAAATTTGACCTTCCTTTAAAAGAAGAATAATCTAATATATCCCAGGGTTTAGGGATATTAAACTTAGGGGCCTAAACTTTTATTAGAGCTTTTTTACAAAATGTCCCAGAAGAACACATGTAGGATTAGGTTAAGAGTGATGACAACTCAGCTTTTGAAGGGACCCACCACAGGGTCCCTGCTGAGTTAAAAAAAAAAAAAAGAAAAGAAAAGTTATATGGGGCTTATGAACTTTCAATAAATGGAAAGATTAAAATAACATGAGTGTCAAACAGATGTGGTGGAAGTGAGATAAAGGTCAGCTGGGAAAATAGGAGTCTATGATTAGAAAAAAGACCATTGGGAGTAAATTTTAAGTTTTCTTTAACACAGAGCGGTTATAACAGTGCCAATATCCAAGATGAAGTCTTAGCTATAGAAAGCCACCAAGAAGAGGCAAGAAAGACATCGAGGGCTAAAGACAACTAAAAGTTCTGCAATTCTCGTGCTGTCTTAGTCATTCTCATAAACATATTAATACAAAAGGTGCAGTGTTTGCAAAGGACTTCAATTAATTCTAGGAGGTGTTATTAAGAGGTTACCAGATTAAGCAATGAAAATAGTCAGTGAATACTGCAGTTAGTCTACATAGATAGGGAGGATAAGAATCTAAACATCTTATAAGGGATCCAAGTGAACATCAAACCTCCTGTACATGGGGCATGGTTAAAAGAGCACACATTTTTTACAGGATTTGAGTAGAAACACTACCTATGAACTACACAAAATTCTTTTTAGTGGATTCAAGAATCTTTACTGGCAGGATATTAAAAAGTTATATATTGTAAGAAGAATTGGTTAATATGGAATGAGTACTCTAGAATGCACTGCATTAGCATTTGGTATAGAGGAAAATGTAATTAACATTTTGATAATAAAAACCACAGAACATTTGGTGGATAAAAGTAATAAAAAGTGAGACTAAGGCCGCTGATGGTAATAATATGAATGGCATGGACACACATATGTAGCCATTAAGTGGATCTCAAATTACAAAAGAAAGATGATCAGCATATGTTGCAGTCTAGAATAGGTTTCCTTTTATCTAGGTAAGAAGGTTAGGATTCTGTGATTTTTAACAGACTTTAAGTAGAAATAGTTTATTTACTAAATATTCTCCACAGTAGTTGAGTTACTTTTAGAACTGATTTCATGTGGCACCTGGACCTCCATAAAAGCTGCGCAGAATCAGTGATCAGTGCCTGGACCTGTAAGAGCTGCACCACAGTCAGCGATCTGCTCCCACCCAGACCCTGGTAAGAGCTGTGCGTGCTGGGCCTCCACAAGCCCTGACCAGGAACTGTGGGAGCCGCGCGACTTCACGTCCTCCCTTCCGTACCCTCCCTGCCTCCACACTGGCCTGCTGGTCTGGCCAGGGACCCTGGTAGTTGTGTGCCCTCCAGAGCCTTCCTGCCTCTACACAGAGCCCTTCTCCTGGCCAGAGACTGTTGGAGCCTTGGGCTGTCTGAGCCAAAGTCACTGGGTGCTAGGCACTCCCAGAACCGTGTGCACCACCCCCCACCCTGTTGCTGGATCCAGGTGTGTCACACTCCGGAGCTGCTCCCACAACCAGAACTCCCTGGCTGGGGCAGCCCCAGAGGAACAACACAGGGTCACTCCCTACAAAGACCCAGCAACAATAGAGTGATTCTGCTGGGGTCTAATTGGAGAGGCACCTCCTCAACTCTGAGGACAGCTAGAGGCAATGGTGAAAAAACAATCATGAGGCAAAATCAATGGATAAACTCTGGCAATATGAATAATCAGAGTAGATCAACTCCCCCAAGGATCAATGGGGCAGGCACAGCACAAGATCCCATGCACAAACAAATAGCTGAGATGTCAGAAATCAAATTCAGAATCTGGATAGCAAATAAGATTGAACTAGCTTCCAAGCAGTAAACAAAAAGATATCTCAAGAATTCAATGAATTCAAAGACCAAATGACCAAAGATTTTGACACATTGAGACAAGAAGTTGCAGCCCTCAAAAATCTGAGAAAAACAGTAGAATCCCTCAATAACAGAATGGAGCAAGCAGAAGAAAGGATTTTTGACATTGAAGACAAAGCTTTTGAATGCTCCCAAACTCTCAAAGAGAAAGAGAAATGGAGGGCAATAACAGATCACTCTCTCAGAGAGCTCTGGGATAATTAGAAGAAAACCAATATTTGTCTTATAGGGGTCCCCGAAAGTGGCGAATTGGCTTCACAAGGCACAGAGTCTCTTCTCCATGAGGTTATGAAAGAGAACTTTCCAGACATGCCAAGAGATTATGAAATTCAGACAGCAGACAGTTTCAGAACTCCAGCATGACTCAACCCAAATAAGACATCTCCCAGACACATCATAATCAATTTCACAAAAGTTAATATGAAGGAGAAAATTCTGAAAGCAGCCAGAGGAAAGAAAACCATCACCTACAAGGAGAAGAATATTAGCATAACTGCAGATCTCTCTGCTGAAACCTTTCAAGCTAGAAGAGGATGGTCATTGACTTTTAATCTCCTAAAACAAAATAACTTTCAACCCAGGATCCTGTATCCAGCTAAACTGAGTTTCATTTATGACGGCGAAATTAAATACTTTAACAATATTCACATGTTGAAGACATTTGCCATAACTAAACCAGCTCTCCAGGATATTCTCAAACCTATCCTCCAAAAAGACCAGCATAATCCTCTACCACAAAAGTAAACCCACCCAGAAAATTTGGATCAAATTCCAAACTTCCACAACCTCAAAAAGATTAAGAATGTACACTGGACCCTCAAAATGCTTATCAATATTCTCAATTAATGTGAATGGTTTAAATTGTCCTCTAAAGAGGCACAGGTTGGCTGAACGGATACAAAAACTCAAGCCCGATATCTGCTACATACAAGAATCTCATCTTACATTTAAAGACAAACATAGACTCAGGTGAAGTGATGGTCATCTATACTCCAGGCAAATGGAAAGCAGAAAAAAGCAGGCATTGCAATCCTATTCGCAGATGCAATTGGCTTTAAACCAACCAAAATAAGGACACTTCATATTTGTTAAAGACAATACTCAATATGATGAGATCTCAATTATTAATATTTATGCCCCAACCAGAATGCACCTCAATTTATAAGGGAAACTCTAGCAGACATGAGCAACTTGATTTCCTCCAGTTCCATAGTAGTTCGAGATTTTAACACCCCTTTAGCAGTGCTGGATAGATCCTCCAAAAAGAAGCTAACCAAAGAAATTTTAGATTTAAACTTAACAATTCAACATCTGGACTTAACAAACATCTACAGAACATTTCATCTCAACAAAACTGAATACACATTCTTCTCATCAACCCACGGAACATACTCCAAAATTGACCACATCCTAGGCCACAAATCCAATCTCAGCAAATTAAAAAAAATGGAAAATATTCCTTGCATATTCTCAGACCATCATGGACTAAAAGTTGAACTCAATTAACAACAGGATTCTGCATACCCTTATAAAAACATGGAAGCTAAACAACCTTATGCTGAAAGATAGATGGGTTATAGATGAGATTAAGAAGAAAATCATCAAATTATTGGAACATAACAACAATGAAGACACAAATTATCAGAACCTCTGGGATACTGCAAAGGCAGTCCTAAGAGGGGAATTTATAGCACTGCAAGCCTATCTCAAGAAAATGGAAAGAGAGGAAATTAATAACTTAATGGGACATCTCAAGCAACTGGAGAAGGAAGAACATTCCACCCCCAAACCTAGCAGAAGAAAAGAAATAACTAAAATCAGAGCAGAATTCAATGAAATTGAAAACAAAAGAATTATACAACAGATCAATAAATCCAAAAGTTGTTTTTTTGAAAAGATCAATAAAATAGATAAACCTTTGGCCAACCTAACCAGGAAAAAAAGAGTAAAATCTCCAATCTCATCAGTCAGAAATGACAAAGATGAAATAACAACAGACCCCCTCAGAAATTCAAAAAATCCTTAATGAATATTACAAGAAACTCTACTCTCAGAAATACAAAAATCTGAAAGAAATCGACCAATAGTTGGTAGTATGCCACCTACCAAGACTTAGGCAGAACGAAGTGGAAATGTTGAACAGGCCAATATCAAGTTCTGAAATAGAATCTACTATACAAAATTTCCCTAAAAAGAAAAGCCCAGGACCAGATGGCTTTACATCAGAATTCTACCAAACCTTTAAAGAGGAACTAGTACCTATATTGCTTAACCTCTTCCAAAATATAGAAAAAGAAGGAATACTATCCAACACATTTTATGAAGCTGACATCATCTTGATCCCTAAATCAGGGAAAGACCCAACAAGAAAAGAAAATTATAGACCAATATCATTAATGAATATTGATGCAAAAATACTCAATAAGATCCTAAAAAACAGAATCCATCAAAAAAAAAAATTATACACCATGACCAAGTGGGATTTATCCCAGGCTCTCAAGGCTGGTTCAACATACGTAAATCTATAAATGTAATCCAGCACATAATGAACTAAAAAATAAAGACCATATGATTCTCTCAATTGATGCAGAAAAAGCTTTTGATAATACCAGCATCCCTTCATGATCAGAACATTTAAGAAAATTGGTATAGAAGGGACATTTCTTAAGCTAATAGAGGCCATCTACAGCAAACCCACAGCCAATATCATATTGAATGGAGTTTAATTGAAATCATTTCCCCTTAGATCAGAACCAGGCAAGGTTGCCCATTGTTCCCGTTGCTCTTTAGTATTGTAATGGAAGTTTTAGCCATTGCAATTAGGGAAGAAAAGGCGATCAAGTGTATCCACATAGGGTCAGAAGAGATCAAACTTTCACTCTTCGCAGATGATATGATCGTATATCTGGAAAACACTAGGGATTCTACTATAAAACTTTTAGAAGTAATCAAGGAATATAGCAATGTCTCAGGCTACAAAATCAACACCCATAAATCTGTAGCCTTTATATATACCAACAATAACCAAGCCGAAAAAACAGTCAAGGACTCTATTCCTTTCACAGTAGTGCCAAAGAAGATGAAATATTCTAACAGAAGATGTGAAAGATCTCTACGGAGAGAACTATGAAACTTTAAGAAAAGAAATAGCTGAAGATCTTAACAAATGGAAAAACATACTATGCTCATGGCTGGGAAGAATCAACATTGTTAAAATGTCTATACTACCCAAAGCAATATATAATTTTAATGCAATTCCTATTAAAGCTCCATTGTCATATTCTAAAGACCTTGAAAAAATAATACTTCATTTTATATGGAATCAGAGAAAACCTCAAGTAGCCAAAACATTACTCAGCAATAAAAATAAAGCAGGAGGAATCATGCTACCAGACTTGAGACTGTACTATAAATCGATAGTGATCAAAACAGCATGGTACTGGCACAAAAACAGAGAAGTAGATGTCTGGAACAGAATAGTAACCAAGAGATGAATCCAGCCGCTTATCGGTATTTGATCTTTGCCAAGCCAATTAAAAACATTCAGTGGGGAAAAGATTCCCTATTTAACAAATGGTGTTGGGTGAACTGGCTGGTGATCTGTAAAAGACTGAAACTGGACCCACACCTTTTACCATTAACTAAGATAGACTCTCACTGGATAAAGGTTTAAACTTAAGACATGAAACTATAAAAATACTTGAAGAAAGTGCAGGGAAAACTCTTGAAGGAATTGGCCTGGGTGAATATTTTATGAGGAGGACTCCCCAGGCAACTGAAGCAGTATCAAAAATACATTACTGGGACCTGATCAAACTAAAAAGCTTCTACACAGCCAAGAACATAGTAAGTAAAGCAAGCAGACAGCCCTCAGAATGGGAGAAAATATTTTCAGGTTATACCTCCGATAAAGGTTTAAGAACCAGAATCTACATTGAACCCAAACGTATTAGCAACAAAAGAACAAGTGATCCCAACTCAGGGTGGGCAAAGGACTTGAAGAGAAACTTCTCTAAAGAAGACAGACACATGATCTACAAACACATGAAAAAAAAGCTCATCATCCTTAATCATCAGAGAAATGCAAATCAGAACTACTTTGAGATATCACCTAACCCCAGTAAGAGTAGCCTACATAACAAAATCCCAAAACCAGAGATGTTGGCATGGATGTGGAGAAAAGGGCACACTTCTAGACTGTTGGTGGGAATGTACACTGATACATTCCTTTTGGAAGGATGTTTGGAGAATACTTAGAGATCTAAAAATAGACCTGCCATTCAATCCTATAATTCCTTTACTAGGTACATACCCAGAATACCAAAAATCACAATATAACAAAGACATCTGTACCAGAATGTTTATTGAAGCCCAATTCATAATTGTTAAGTCATGGAAGAAGCCCTAATGCCCACCAACCCATGAATGGACTAGCAAATTGTGGTACATGTATACATGGAATATTATGAAGCCTTAAAGAAAAATGGAGACTTTACCTCTTTCATGTTTACATGGATGGAGCTGGAACTTATTCTTCTTAGCAAAGTATCTCAGGAATAGAAGGAAAAGTATCCAATGTACTCAGCCCTACTATGAAGATAATTTGTAGCTTTCATATGAAGGCTATAATCCAACTATAGCACAAGAATATGAGGAAAGGGCCAAGGGAGGGTAAGGTAGGGGGGAGGTTAGGGTGGAGGGAAGGTAATAGGTAGAGCCACAGCTATGGTGCATCTTAGAATGTGTACAGGCAAAACTTACTAAATGCGGAATACAAATGTCTACATACAATAACTAAGAAAATGCCATGAAGGCTACGTTGAACACTTTGATGAGAATATTTCAGATTGTATATGAAACCAGCACACTGTACCCCTTGATTGCACTAATGTACATAGCTGTGATTTAACAATAAAAAAAACTTTGTAAAAGTTTTATAAATAAAATTTAAAAGCCTTTACCTAAAACAAAACAAAACAAAACAAAAAACTAATTTCACACTTGCAGTATTTTCATACACTTTCTTATGCATGAATACAGCAAGACATTTTAAAACATTTTTTTCCAAAGGTCCTTATTTGAGAGGATTCCCCTATTTATTCAGAGACATGTGCATGGCTTTAAGTTCAAATAGGTTTCATGTAGAAAGAATGCAAAGAAAAAGAAGCATTGGCAAGTTTTGCATCCCCTGTTTAGGCCCTTGAAATTCATGCCAAATACAATAACTTTGAAAATCATAGACTTTGACTTGAACTAAGTGGTACTGTTAAGGGAGGGACAGTCATTGGATGCTGTCCTAGAGGGAATACAAAGGAGTAGCCTAAAGGGATATCCTTACACTCAGAGGGAAACAAAGTGCAGAATACCAAGAAACGCATCCTGAGAGGAGGTCTTTGCGGCGTAGGAAAGGGGGCAGATCTGGAACAAGCTAAATGAAGATTAGTAAATTCAGGAAAGGGAAATCAAATGGCATCTTTAATTTTCCCATGTAAACACATTGAAGGGAAGCAAAGACACAAGCCATCTGTGTTCATATTTGTCTAATAATGATGACCCACATTAGCTGATTTTTTTGTTTACCACTCCATTCAATTCATAAATAATTCCCATGAAATATCCAGTCACATCGAACCACGTCCCTAGTTCATCTGAGCCCAAAGCACACCAATTTATGGGGACATCTTCTTCAGTGATCTAGGATGTTTTTAATTAGGATGTCTATTCATTAGATTCACAATCAAAGTTTCATGGGTTATCTTGTACTGTCAAAGAGAACTTGGTTCATAAAACAAATGATATGGTCAGCTTACTCAAAAACACCTCTATCTCTAGTCCTTCTTCCTTCAAAAGAAGGGATAGGGCCCAGTGCAGGGGAGGAGAAAGATAAGTTTATACTTTGTTAGAAAACTGAAAGATTATGCCTCTTCATAGCTGTTTTTTCTTCCTTTCCTTTTTTCTCCTCCTTTTCTTCCTAATGAATGCCTTATATTTCATTGTTCAAGAGCATGCACTTTATATAAGTGAGCTCATGTTGATAGATATTTTGTTTATTTATTATAAATAATGTAATGGTGAATATTTCTGACCATATGCTATTTTACAAAGCTAAGTATAGTTTTGATAAGATTCCTAGAAATAAAATTGGCACAGGAAGTGTTCATTTACATTTTTAGTAATATTTTCTCCATAGAGCATAGTTTGTACCAATTCACACTCCCACTAATTTCCTCACGTCTTTGCCAATGCAGTACTTCTTCAAATATTTTGCCTTTTCCCAACTTGATAGAGAAAAATTGTTTCAATTTTAGCAGAAATTTACTTTATCATGAGTGAAATTGAACATCTTTTCAGATGCTTAAGATTTGTTTTTGTTATTTTTTCTGTATACACTTTGTCTTCGTGGCCTTTGCCCAGTTTTCTTACGGATTTTGAAATATTTCCTATTCATGTTCACAAGTTTTTTATATATAGTAAGAGAGTTACTAATTTTTGAAAAATTTTTATTCATCAGTTTTTTAAGAACTTCAGATATTGTAGTCATAGTAAATTATGTATTATCTACTTGAAGATTATTTTACTAATGTATTTCCATTGTGTTGTAATATCACTGTGTCAGATATTTTCTTAATTTAAATTCTTGAACCATCTGGAATCTGTTTTTCTGTGAAATGTGACACTGGGATTAAGTTTTGCTTCCCTCTCCCCACCCCTGGGACATCCAAATGTCTGAAAACAGACATTTTTTTTTTTAGTGATTTCTATTATTCTCTATGACTCTTCTTAATTATGTGGTTCTTACTAATCATCCATGGCTTCTCTTTTCTTTTTTTTAGTGTTAAGTGTGAAAAGTTGGGCAAAATGAAACAAAAATAAAATAAGTGCTCAAATATTGGTGGTTTCTTGAAGTCTGTTTAACTAACTTGTCAAACTCCTGTAATACCAATTTTCTCTCCTTGACACAGACATAGTATTGGTTACCATCACTTTTTAACATTACCAGGAATAAATTAAATATATGTATACACTTCTTTATACTTTGAATGTTATAACCTTTTATGAGTGCTAAATATTTTTGTTTCATTAATTATGTTACTATCATCATTTCTATGGCCCCATACAAGAAACCTCTTTATTATAGTCATTTCTATGGCCCCATACAAGTAACCTCTTCATTTAAATATAGTAGACCCAATACAAACTGACAAAAGGAAATTTGAGACCCACTGTTCTATGACATTAAATTGCATTAACTGATACCTATCCCCCCAAAGGAGCCTGTTTAGAGATGAAAGGTAGGTGAGATTCCAGGAGAAAGACTCTGTTATAAGATATAACCAAGTATCTAAAATATTTTATATGTTTCACGATTTTATGTAGGGCTACTCTGTTTGCTTCAATGTTTTGACAAAGAGGTATTTTTCAGTATGATAAAAAATTATCATATGGATTATAGATGAGTTACAAGATGAACTAGGTCTAACTATCATTCTAGCAGTGTTGATAGACTGATATAAATGAGCCTCTGCATTAGCTATTAATCTTGGCTAACTTATTTGAGCTATGCATTATTATTATCTTCTTAGTAACATATATAACTTTGTTCTTAATTATAACTGTTTTGTTTTTTTTTTTTCTTTTCAGCCTGATTCCTGCTGTCTCCTTAAATTCTCAGGGCTTTACTTGTTTAAACAGATCATTTATGTGGTTTAAAATACATTCGCTGTGGTAGTAAAAGATTACATATATCACACAAACAACAAAGTAGCTTTAAACAACAGCTTTATAATTTTTTTCTTTTCACTATTACACTTATACAGTGATGTTTATATTTTAATTTTGAAATTAAGATAATATAGATGTTGGGTCACTACTGTAATTTTCAAAATATTTAATGTCAATTCACCCTTAAAGAAGTAAACTCTATTTTGAGAAATGTGTCTAAGGTTAGAAGCATAAGTTAAAGGTAAGTATTCTGGCTGAGTCATACGAATATACTCATATTCTCAGTAGGGTGATATACAATGAGCAGAAATAGGTAAAACTGGAGAAATGTAGATCTTCAATTCTTGGCCTGACGTCCTCCTAAGGTCCTTAGTCTGTTTCCTGAAAATCTGCATTTGTCTGGCTAAATATCAATAAATATATTTTATTTACTCTTGTACATGACAGAATCAGAAATAGTCTATTATCTACTAATTCTGAAACATAGATTGAATCATTTCAAAGACTATATAATCTTAGAATTACATGAATAGTTTCTTTTGTCAGCAAACAGAAAGAAAAATATCAGATGTAAAAAAAAGTATATTGATAAAAACCTTCATAACTTCAGACACTGCTGTATTCTAGTACTTAGAATATTATGGGGAATGTAGCAAATACTAACTAAATAAAATGTAATCCACCAAAATTTGTCTGATTCTCATTTATCTATATACATTTAGTTGATGCTACAAATAAAAAGTAGGAAAAGGGTAATGGTCAAGCCTGGTGAGCACTTGAATAAATTACCAGGGTAGAAGAACAGTTAAATGAAAGTTTCACAAAGGGTGGGGGTGAGAACGAGAGGAAGAGAAATAAGGAGAAATTATTTTTTGACAAGCTCCACATTCAAAAATTTAAAAACTGTCTTTAACTTGAAAATACTTATGCAAAGGAAAAACTGACTGGAAAAGAAAAGCTTATAGATGGTTCTAAAACAAGAAAAAGTTGAAGTGGAAACTGAGCAAAAGGGAAGACAATATCAGCTGTTAAAAGTGGGGAGGGGAAAAAAGAAAAGGAAAACAGGTCAGGAAACTAAAGGTTTTTTATAGAAACTGAAATTGTTACAAAAGAATAGACATTGATTAAGTTCAAGTTTAAAAAATTCTCCCCAAAAGACTGGATATATCAATCAATAATGTTCGGTATTTTTCAGATGGATAGGCCTCCCTTTTGGATCCTAGGGAGGAAACAGTCATACACCCCCTAACAACGTTTCTGTCCATGATGGACTGCATACGTGTTGGTGGTCCACAAGATTGTAGTAGATCTGGAAAATTCCTTTTCCCTAGTGAGATCATACCATCATAATATCATAACACAACACATTACTCAGTGTTTGTTGTGATGCTGGTGTAAGTGAGCCTACCTTGTTTATTTTTAAAAATATAGCAACTACAATTATGTGCAGTACATAATACTTGATAATGATAATAAACAACTATGTTCCTGATGTATGTATATTTACCAGATTATATTTTTATCCTTATTTTAGAGTGTATACTTTTAGTTGTGATACAAAAGAATAGTTACTGCAAAACAGCCACAGACATATCCTTCAGGAGGAGTTCCAGAAAAAGGCATTGTTGTCACAGCAAATGACAGCTCCTTGCCTGTTTTTGCCCCCGTAGACATTCTGGTGGGATAAGATGTGGCAATGGAGACAATGATACTGATGATCTTGAACCTGTGTAGGCCTATGCTAATGTGCGTGTCTTAGTTTTTAAGAAACAGTATTTGAAAGTTTAAAAATGTTTTAAAATAGAGAAAAGTTTATAGAAGAAATACAGAAAAACAGTATATTTGTACACCTACATGACATGTTTGTGTTTTAAGCTAAATATCTTAGAATAGTGAAAAAGTAAGAAAAGTTTATCAAGTAAAAGTTATAGTAAGCTAAGGTTAGTTTATGACTGAAAAAATATTTTTTATAAATATAGTATAGTCTAAAAATACAGTGTTTATAATATCTACAGTAGTGTACACTAATGTCCTAGGCCTTCACACTCACTCACCTCTTACTCCAGGATTGATTCAGACCAACTTCCAGTAAGCTCTACTCATGATTAGTGCGTTATGAACACTATAGCTATGGTACACCATGATACACTATCTTTTTTGTATCTTTTATATGTTTTTTTTTTTTTTTTTTTTGTAGTTTTCTGGCCCAGGCTGGGTTTGAACCCGTCACCCTTGGCATATGGGGCTGGTGCCCTACTCCTTGAGCCACAGGCACTGCCCAATATGGTATTTTTTAAAATTTTTTAATGACAAGCAAACATTGAGGAAATTTGCCACAATATGTATGGTATGTTAACTGTACCTTTTCTATATTTAGATATGTTTAAATAAATAGCTATTTACCATTGTTTTACAATTGCCTACAGTATTTAGTATGGAGACATGCTGTACATCCTTATGCCTGAGAGCAATAGGTTGTCTTGTATGGCCTAGATGTATGTAGTGGGCTATCCCATGCTCATTTGTGTAAGTACATTCTATGACCCCACAACAATGAAATCTCCCACAACATATCCCCGTCATTGATATATGACTGTAATTGGCAAACCATGCTCTCTTGGCTAGTAAACAACAAAAGCAGAAGCAGTTTATGAAATTTTTAAAAACTGTTGGGTTTGGTATCTCATGTCTGCAATCCCAGCACTTTGGGAGGATGAGGCAGGAAGACCTCTAGACCTCAGGAGTGTTCCAGGTTGTGGTGATCTGCATTCCAGCCTGGCTGACAAAGCAAGACTGTCTTAAAAATATAAACAAATATGTTTATGTGCTGAATTACATTTATAGATTTACGTATATTGAACCAGCCTTGAGACCCTGGGATAAAACCAACTTGGTCATGATGTATAATTTGTTTGATGTGTTGCTGGATTCTGTTTGTTAGGATCTTGTTGAATAAAGACCATATGATTCTCTCAATTGATGCAGAAAAAGCTTTTGATAATATCCAGCATCCCTTCATGATCAGAAAACTCAAGAAAATTGGTCTAGAAGGGACTTTTCTTAAACTGATAGAGGCTATCTACAGCAAACCCACAGCCAATATCATATTGAATGGAGTTAAATTGGAATCATTTCCACTCAGATCAGGAACCAGACAAGGCTGCCCATTGTCTCCATTGCTTTTCAACATTGTAATGGAAGTTTTAGCCACCGCAATTAGGGAAGAAAAGGCGATCAAGGGTATCCATATAGGGTCAGAAGAAATCAAACTCTCGCTCTTCGCAGATGATATGATTGTGTATCTGGAAAACACTAGGGACTCTACTACAAAACTCCTAGAAGTGATCAAGGAATACAGCAGTGTCTCAGGTTACAAAATCAACATTCATAAATCGGTAGCCTTTATATACACCAACAACAGTCAAATTGAAAAAACAGTTAAGGACTCTATCCCATTCACAGTAGTGCCAAAGAAGATGAAATATTTGGGAATTTACCTAACAAAAGACGTGAAAGATCTCTATAAAGAGAACTATGAAACTCTAAGAAAAGAAATAGCTGAAAATGTTAACAAATGGAAAAACATACCATGCTCATGGCTAGGAAGAATCAACATTATCAAAATGTCCATACTACCCAAAGCAATATATAATTTCAACGCACTACCTATTAAAGCTCCACTGTCATATTTTAAAGATCTTGAAAAAACATTACTTCATTTTATATGGAATCAGAAAAAACCTCGAATAGCCAAGACATTACTCAGAAATAAAAACAAAACAGGAGGAATCACACTACCAGACCTCAGACTTTACTACAAATCGATAGTGATCAAAACAGCATGGTATTGGCACAAAAACAGAGAAGTAGATATCTGGAATAGAATAGAGAACCAAGAGATGAATCCAGCTACTTACTGCTATTTGATTTTTGACAAGCCAATTAAAAACATTCAGTGGGGAAAAGATTCCCTATTTAACAAATGGTGCTGGGTGAACTGGCTGGCAACCTGCAGAAGACTGAAATTGGACCCACACCTTTCACCATTAACTAAGATAGACTCTCATTGGATTAAAGATTTAAACTTAAGACATGAAACTATAAAAATACTAGAGGAGAATGCAGGGAAAACCCTTGAAGAAATTGGTCTGGGTGAGCATTTCATGAGGAGAACCCCCCGGACAATTGAAGCAGCTTCAAAAATACACTACTGGGACTTGATCAAACTAAAAAGCTTCTGCACAGCTAAGAACACAGTAAGCAGAGCAAGCAGACAGCCCTCAGAATGGGAGAAGATATTTGCAGGGTATATCTCTGACAAAGGTTTAATAACCAGAATCCACAGAGAACTCAAACGCATCAGCAAGAAAAAAACAAGGGATCCCATCGCAGGCTGGGCAAGGGATTTGAAGAGAAACTTCTCTGAAGAAGACAGGCGCACGGCCTTCAGACATATGAAAAAATGCTCATCATCTTTAATCATCAGAGAAATGCAAATCAAAACTACTTTGAGATATCATCTAACTCCAATGAGACTAGCCTATATCACAAAATCTCAAGACCAGAGATGTTGGCGTGGATGCGGAGAAAAGGGAACACTTCTGCACTGCTGGTGGGAATGCAAATTAATACATTCCTTTTGGAAAGATATATGGAGAACACTCAGAGATCTAAAAATAGATCTGCCATTCAATCCTGTAATTCCTCTGCTGGGCATATACCCAGAAGACCAAAAATCACAACATAACAAAGATATTTGTACCAGAATGTTTATTGCAGCCCAATTCATAATAGCTAAGTCATGGAAAAAGCCCAAGTGCCCATCGATCCACGAATGGATTAATAAATTGTGGTATATGTACACCATGGAATACTATGCAGCCTTAAAGAAAGATGGAGACTTTACCTCTTTCATGTTTACATGGATGGAGCTGGAACATATTCTTCTTAGTAAAGTATCCCAAGAATGGAAGAAAAAATACCCAATGTACACAGCCCTACTATGAAACTAATTTGGGGCTCTCACATGAAAGCTATAACCCAGCTACAACTTAACAATAGGGGGAAGTGGGAAAGGGGGGGGTGGGTAGAGGGAGGGGAATCGGTGGGATCACACCTGTGGTGCATATTACAGGGGTATTTGCGAAACTTGGTAAATGTAGAATGTAAATGTTTTGGCACAGTAACTGAGATAACGCCGGAAAGGCTATGTTAACCACTGTGATAAAAATGTGTCAAATGGTTTATGAAGTGAGTGTATGATGCCCCATAATCATATCATTGTATACAGTTATGATTTAATAAAAAAATTAAAAAAAAATGCAACACACAAAAAAAAATATATAAACAAATAAAAAGTTAGTAATCTATCAATCTCTTGCATCAAAAGTAACACAAGTTGTAAGTTAGAGGTTTTTATACTTAAAGAGCATGCTACACCCCCAAATAAGAAGTGATTTATGCAAATAATGTAATGTGTCTGAGTCCTCGAATCTTGGAAGTAGTGTCAGCAAAATCCATTGCTTTATATTTTCATTAGTCTTTCACCGTAAAACTGAAGTTAATTTGTTCCAAGAGTATAAAATATCATGTTTACATTTGACTCTATGTAATTTGTCTTAGTACTTAATTAATCTCTTCAAATGCGTAGCTGTAAGATTAAAAAAAGTTCTCGTTGAATCTCTTTAGCAGTAAAGTTCTACGAAACTAGTCCTTGATGTGTAATTGAACCTATGTTTAATAAACTAAACATAGATGACAATATTTTCTTTTGACTTTAATAAATGCCAGGAAAATTCATTTTTAAAAAATACTCAAGCAAAAGAGTGGAAAGGTATCAGTGTGTTTTTGTTTTCTCTTGTTCATTTCACCTTATTTTGGTTGTACAAAGATACAGATAATTGATTTAGAGCCATCTTATCTTTTTTATTATTATTATTATTGTTGGAGATTCATTGAGGGTACAAAGAATTAGGTTACACTGATTGCATTTGTTAGGTAAATTCCCTCTTATAATTGTGTCCTGCCCCCAAGAGATGTGCTATACACTGTGACCTCCTACCCACCTCCTTCCTTCCTTCTCCCATCTGCCTTAATCCCCCACCCCCCACTTTGTATTCGCTCATCTACTGCCTTCAGATTAGAATTGAGTACATTGGATTCTTGCTTCTCCATTCCTGTGATGCTTTACTAAGACAAATATGTTCTTAACATTCACCTTTTCACATTACAAAAGAAAAGTAAAACAGAAAAAAAAACATGCAAAAAAAACCCCTATAATACACACAAATAATTTAAAATCTTAAAACCCAGATTTTAGAATTTATAGGAAAGAGAGAAATTGCTTGTTATGGAAATATTTACCCACGACATATATTCCTGTGGTAGTTAATGGTATCAGCAAATCTGGTGGATTAAATGATAAAGAAATTTTCATCAGTTTAGATTAAAGAAAAATTTATTGCCAAATAGCATGTGGTTTCTAGTGCTATAAATGAGGTCAAGCTTATACCATTCACTGTCAGATAGCTAATAAGTTAAGAGGCAAGGTGTTTTGGCAAGGAAAGCAACTTTTATTCACAGAGCCAGCAAACTGAGATGATGTCTGACTAATGTCTCAAAGCACCATTTTAAGTTGGTATGAACTTTAAGGTCCTTTTTATCTTAAAGGAAGGGGAAAGGGGAAGTTGCAAGAGGTAATGGAGGACCCCAGGTATCTGGGTGTCAGTGAGGGTCTAAGGAAGGTTGTAAAAATCTTTGCTTCTGATCAGTTCAGTTAACTTTGCAGGATGAAGGTGAGAATGCTCCCCAAAATCTCCAGCATAGAACTGTTACTTATATGTATACTTTTCTAATCTCTGGGGAGTTAGTTTAGGGAAAAGGACAGTTATGATCTTTTTGTTAGTTATTGTCTTTTTGCTAACCTACATGCAGAGCCAAGCAAAAGTTTTTAGCCTGAAGTGTATTACCACAGGAATCAAGATGGAACTAGTAATGCTAAGCCTCCCTTCCACTCTGACAGTTTTAAGTTCTCTGTGTCACCTGCTACAATCATGAAGGACTGCATCACTGTAATATGTTATCCACTAATTACTCCTATATTTTAAGTGAAAAAAACACAAAACAATAGCACGTAAGATACATATTTCTTTTTCACACTCAGCATTTCTATTAAAGTTAAATTTTTGAAAAGCTAGTTTTATCAGGTAGTATTTCTTTATTGTGGTGGACTTTCCATCACATCGAGTAAAAATAATTCTTCTCTCAAGACATTTAAAACTGTGCTCCTAGGCTAGGAGAATTGACTCTGCCTGTAATTTTAGCACTCTGTGAGGCTTTAGAACTCTGTGAGGCTTAGTGTATTGGCTAAATTCAAGAGTTCAAGACCAGCCTGAGCAAGAGTGAGACCCACATCTCTAAAAATAGCTGGGCATTGGGGCAGACGCCTATAGTTCCAGCTATTCAGGAGGCCAAGGCAAGAGAATCACTGAGCCCAAGAGTTTGAGGTTGCTGTGAGCTAAGATACTATGACACTCTACCAAGAGTGACCAAGTGAGACTGTCTCAAAACCATAAACAAACAAACACAAACTGTGCTCTTTATTCCCAAATTTTCCATATAAAGGTCTGACTTAGGAATGAAGTCTTGTGCTTGCAATAAAGCATTGGCAAATTCTTTAGCAATAGTCTGAGTTGGCACCTGCTTTAGACACTACATGTAAAAGTAAGCAAAGGCTAATGTTTTCATTTAGTAATTTATTCACCAAGATATTGCTAATATTTTTTCTTTAGCTTGGGTAGAGTCACAAAGGAGAAGGATGTCCATCTGGACAGAGGACCAGCAACATAGTGGCCATGTTCATTGGCAGTGATTTAGCCACATAGCAACATCACTGCTGCTCTTGAAGATGCAGAGTGTGTCTCCGGTTACTGATTTTTTCTGCACCTAGAATTCCAGTCAGTCTCATGTTCCAAAAAAAACCCAGAGATACATCAAAAAGCTGTTCACTCTTGGCACCTCCGCTGCTGTAAGATAATGCAAGGATACCCTGTCATACACAGGGTGTGGTAAAAAAGCCAAGAAAGACTTCTGAGAGGGTATGCCTTTGGAGATTAAATGAAGAGAAGGTAATCTGTGCATAAAGTTCAGAAATGTTGGGTGAGAAAACAGCCTTAAAGACAATAGACTCCCAAAATTAAAAAAAAAAAAAAATCATAGGGAGAGTCTTGAGAGTTGATTAGGCTTCAGGATCATGATTGTTGTGATGAGAATGACAATGTGGGCAGGTGTCAAAATGAAAAACTTCGAGAAATATCTCTGTCAGCTTCGGATCTGAAATTTTATACTAGATAAAGAATAATGCAGAATTGTATATGGGGTGTGCTACAACATAATTTGTATTTAGAAGTATGAAGAAAATGTATGTTATAAAAACAATACTGTAGACAACCAAAAAAAAATTAAAATCTGTCTCTGTTAAGAAAAAAATTAAGAGACTTTTCCAATCATATAGCTAGGCAAAGTAAGTATCTTGGTCCAGCACAGAGATAGAGTATTATGAATTTGGAAGGTTTTTCAAAGTGATTGAATGCTGTGACTATAATAGTCAGAGAGTGTGAGATGAGTGTCAGTTTTCTCACCTGGGTACATGACTGATAGAAGTGTCCGTAATCAAAATTCAGAACAGGTGGAAAAGAGAAGATAAAAATTAATCTTTTTAGTATTGATTTTAGGGTGCCCATTGAAAATCCAGACGGAAATATTCAGAAACTAATAAAATAAATGTACCTGTGATTCAGCAAGTGATTATGATGAACCAGAGTCCTGAATTTTGTGGGAAAAGCTAATGATCAAATCTATTCCTCTTAGTTCTTAATTGGGTCTAAGATCCAAATTGACACAAGTCAGATTGACAGGAGAAAAGCACATAACGAAGAAATGACCAAAGCAGAAAACTTTTTTTATGTTTTAGAGAAGGAATGATAAATTTGTTAAGTAACAAGATAAAGGCATTGGTGGCGGGCAGGTAGGTGCAGCAAATTGTGGGAAAGTCCCTAGGAGATCTGTGGGGGTGACAGGTCCGTTACAGCATCATATCCCCGCTTCTCGTCAAAAGGGTTCTTTTCTCAACCCGGTACAGGAAACGCTTCTTTCTCAAAGCAATTTGTATGGCTTACTATAGATAGAAGAGAGAAGATCAGAGAGCTATTTCTGTACTTGCTGTTTCTCCAGAATGACTTCGCTTCCAAAATAATATACAGTATCAGCATATTTAGGAGGGCATGGCCTTAGCTCCTTCAGTTGAGACATTAGTATAAGTGATGGCTGAAGGAAATACAGCCTAAGAGTCATAGTGGAACTTAAAATTCTGAGTAAGAACATTCTTTAGTGGGCTATGAGAGAAAATATAATCCTTGAAGATTAAATAATTGATTAGTGAAAGAAGTCTAAGGGGGGGGGGATAGGGTAGTACCATAACTGTTATGGAAGTGCAGATTTTATGAAGTAAACATACAATAGTGGAGAAGACATAAATCAAAAATCTGAGAGAAAATATGGTGTTTATAAATTTAGGATATTATTGGCAAACATCTTGATTAAAATCCATTTTAATTGTCAAATGAGTTACTGGGAAGTAAGGAAGAGAAAAAGCAGATTTCTATTCTCTTTTTAGAAATCTGTATAAAAGGGAAGAAGATTAGACCTACCGTTTGATAAAAGGTTAAGGCAGAAAAATGGCATGAACCATGATGAGAAAGCCCAGAACAGAAGGAAAAATGGCCATATAAGAAAAATGGAAGACCAGCAAGGAGGTACAAATAAGGATCACTTACTGGGGTATCAAAAAATAAGACCAAAATATGTTTCATTCAGCCATATATAAACTTTGATATATTTTATATATTTATTTGTTTGTAATATCATATATTTTTATATAACACTTTTTAGAGGCAACTCATCTGTCACATATTCATTCTGATTTATAATTTTGGTTAATAAATCAATCTTTGTCAGAAATATAATGAAATAGAAGTATTGAATTTAATTCTGATGATTTCTAAGCACAACTTTAAAAATGTGGGGAGAAAAGAGAAAAGCTAAAAAAATATGCTGCAGGAAAAATAAACATATCTTCTCTCTCTCTCTCTCCTTTCTTTCTTTCTTTTTTTTTTTTTTTGAGTTCAAAAGCTACTGAGATAGTTTGCCTGAAAAAAGAAGGACAGTATTACATGAGTTCACATAAATATTTAACAGACTGACTGATAAATTCTATTGAAGTTTAACAAGCCTTCAGTCTTTCCACTCCTGACTGCACTAACACATGTTCTACTCAATTCTGAAATAAAATGTACATCAGATTTTCTTAGTGGATTGTAAACATGTTCAAAGGCAGTCCAGGGTGAGGATGTGTTTCTGGTGTAAATTGCTTTTTAATATTTCTAGACATATAAACCTCCCCTCAGCCACCCTCCTCACACAACTTCATATTAACCTAATGATCTGACTGTAACAAATTGTCAGAATGCATTTTGCTGCCAAACTGTTTTACAGTTAAGCTGTTGTTTCATGCTTGCCCCTTTTTGTTCAGCCAAATAATTTGCCTCTCAGCTCTATGGCATAGTAAAATATGATACACAAGGATTGGAAATGGAGGCAATCATGTATCCTGCAAGACAAATACCATTCATTTATTTGCAGTGTGTTCTACAGTGAGTATTTTGTATTTAGGAATAGAATTACAGCTTTATTGAGAAAACGTCCTGTGCAGAGATTTATTTTATTGTTCCTTATGATCCAAAAATAATATTTGTTAGTATATCATGATAATTTACAATATTAAATAGGATAACATTTCCCTATTCAAGAAATATTTTATAACTCTTATTTCCACTGTTAGATGAACATCTCATAATTATATAGTAATACTATTTGTCTTCTATGTACCTCAGGTTTAATTCTTAACTTTGATTTAAGTGACATAAGATTACAAAAGTAATGTACTATTCCTCCTCTGAGAAGGAACACCATACACAGTGCTACGGTTGCCCCATGAAGCATAGATAATGATAATTGATGGGCTTTTTTTTTTTTTTAGCAACCATTGTTTTAAGAGTTGACAGGCTCTTGCTCTTTCTTAGGCTGGCTTCACTCTTCTGAGCTCAAGGGGTCTTTCTGCCTCCCAGAGTTGTAGGATTACAGGCACGAAACACTGTGTCCAACCCCCGTTTCTTAGTCTGGGTAATTTTTGAAAAAGCTATATATAGAAATTTATAGCACTTTGCAGGATCATGTGCTCTATTATGTTACTCTTTTTGTCAAATATTATTTGTTTAGTTAAATTTGTACTAGACACTAGTATATAACACAGTGTTATAAAAGTATCTATAGTTCCATTAATACATAAGAACATTTTCTATTCTTAAGGAGCTTAATCTTTAAAAGTAGTCTCACTTGGGGCTGAAACTCTATGGAATACAATTATTAAAAAAAAAAAAATCATCCCTCCCATAAATCTAGATCACATTCTAATGTATAAAATACATGAGTAAAAATTTATCATGAAAAACATGAGGGAGAACCTTAATAAGAATAAAAATTTAGACAAGACACATTCCCCCACGTTCAATTCAACTACCATATGAGTTGCCTGTTCTTACTCCTACAGACTGAAATTCTGACTAGGTCTTCACGCAGAACTTTGTTCGACATGAACAGATTAATATCGCCATTAGTTTTCCTTTTCATCAGTACTTTTTTTCTAAATAATAAGTTCATGATCAATTTCCTAATCAGAAAATTCCGTAACATTTTTTCATTCTTTTTCACTTTATCCCCAGCAACATTGGTATTATTTGCCAACTCATCAGACTTTCTTCCGTCTGCATGTATAGCCCTGCACACATCTTTGAGTTTTTTCTTTTTGATTCTTCTTGGGCTTTTGCTCAGTCAGTATGTTGGTCAGTTAATAACAAGGAATGATCAGAAATAATTTTGCCTCAAGAAATTCTAAGAATAAAGTGTACTTTCTCAAAAATCTTTCTTTTTCTATTTACTTAAGGGAGACTATAACCAATTTTTCACAGCTTCAAATTCTTAGAACACTCTTACAACACTTCTCTTTAGTTTCAACTTCTACCTCAAATTTTTAAGGGTATCTAGCTCTTGACTTCTGACAAAAGCACTGGGAGTTTGAGACATGAATAATGTGCGAGGAACTTGATAAGACCTTGGTCAAATCCCTTAACATTTTAGTCTTCTTTTGGCGGTCCTGTAAAAGTTAAATTAGACTAGGTTGTCATTGAGACTTTATAATTTTAAGACTTTAACATGCTATAAATCAGTTCCACATGGATGTCTTAAAAGTTCCATATCTTTTTTTTAACCTCCAATTAGCCTCTAATTTGAAATTAGAAATTCTCTATTAGTTAAAGTTATGATTATCATTTATTTATATATAATATGTGCATATGCCTTATATAGATAGTATATGTTCTATAAATAATATATCTGTTGTTTTATATATAAATAAATTATATGTATATATATAAAATATTTCTCGGTCTCCTTTACTAAATCTTGAACTATTAAAATATAATTATCTATTGAAATATAATTATCTAATTAGTAACCTGATGGGAAACAAAGGGATTATATCACCCTTATAATTGTTGTTGTTGTTTTTTTTTTTTTTTTTGAGACAGAGCCTCAAGCTGTTGCCCTGGGTAGAGTGCAGTGACATCATAGCTCAAACAACCTCAAACTCCTGGGCTCAAGCGAGTCTCCTGTCTCTGCCTCCCAAGTAGCTGGGACTACAGGTGCCCTCCACAATGCCGGGCTATTTTTTGGTTGCAGCCATCATTGTTGTTTGGCGGGCCCGGGCTGGATTCGAACCTGCCAGCTCAGGTGTATGTGGCTGGCGCCTTAGCCACTTGAGCCACAGGCGCCGAGCCACCCTTATAATTTTTGACATTATTCAAGATGCTATTCAAAATATAAGATAAAATATGTATTTTTTGAACAACGTATATGACAACTTCCAGGTGAGAGTTGCAAAAAAGAACTGAATCAGCATATTTGATTCAGCTACCTCAGATATTGATGGTTAGGTTTTTTGGTTTTTTTTTTTTCAACATGTGATTCTATAGTTCAACTTATGTGAAATGAGTCTAAGACAAAAAGTCTGGAAAAATAAAAAGAGTGACGAGAAATAAGACTGTAGAAAAATGTAGAAGTAAGATACAGATAGGCAATATACATATTTTTTACCTGTACTATGCAGTATATATATAGGTAGTATATATATATATATATTTTTTTTTTTAACCTGAAACACAAGGTGAAATCACTGCACTAATTTACATGGAATATTATTGTGATCATTTTCATTTTAAAAGTTAAACTTTTGTATCAGCTAAAAGATGAATTGAGTCAAAACTGGAGTCAGCCTCACTTATGAGGCTCTGCCGATACCCAGACATGAGATGATGAAGCCTTCCAGGGCCATGTCAGAAGAAGTAGATAAAATAAGAGTACTAGGAACTTTTAAGGATCTATAATTGACAGTGTTATAATTTTTTTTTTTTTTTTTTTTTTGTAGAGACAGAGTCTCACTTTATGGCCCTGGGTAGAGTGCTGTGGCCTCACGCAGCTCACAGCAACCTCCAACTCCTGGGCTTAAGCGATTCTCTTGCCTCAGCCTCCCGAGTAGCTGGGACTACAGGCGCCCACCACAACGCCCGGCTATTTTTTGGTTGCAGTTTGGCCGGGGCCAGGTTTGAACCCGCCACCATCGGTATATGGGGCCGGCACCTTACCGACTGAGCCACAGGCGCCACCCGACAGTGTTATAATTTTTATAAGAAATATATTGTAGGGTATAAGGTAGGCCAAAGTCAAGAATGATAATCAATACCATGGTTTAAGCAGTATTATGCTAGATAATGATGCTATAGAATTAGAGTGTTGATGAAGAAAGAGGAAATAACATTGGGGAAATAAATCACTTGTATAATGTCAGATGCTTATGGGGTTTATAAATATATTAAAACAGGTAGTTGGGCGGCGCCTGTGGCTCAGTCGGTAAGGCGCCGGCCCCATATACCGAGGGTGGCGGGTTCAAACCCAGCCCTGGCCAAACTGCAAACCAAAAAATAGCCGGGCGTTGTGGCAGGCGCCTGTAGTCCCAGCTACTTGGGAGGCTGAGGCAGGAGAATCGCTTAAGCCCAGGAGTTGGAGGTTGCTGTGAGCTGTGTGAGGCCACAGCACTCTACCGAGGGCCATAAAGTGAGACTCTGTCTCTACAAAAAAAAAAAAAAAAAAAAAAAAAGAAAAACAGGTAGTTAGCTGTATGGATGTTGTATATGCTCACTCAAGAGTTCCACAAGAGAAATGGCATCACCAAGTGGCCTAAGCTCAGGCTCCAACTCCCTCTTAGTAACAGAAGCTCTATTTTTATATTTCAGGTTACCATGAAGCATTTTATATGTACAACTCTGTCTAAAGCTTTAAGTAAATTAATAATTTTCTGTGTGACAGTATTTTCTTATTAATAAAAGAAAAAAACACAAAGTATGTTCTTTTGATTTATAGTCTAATGATCTCAAATTTATAGACATATATTTAAGTGTTTTAGAGAAATAGATCTAACTGATATGATGGGACTTTCAAAAGTACCATGTAACTGATGGAAAGTATTTTATACAAGGGATTGAGAAACTTTTTCTGTAAAGGGCCAGATAGTAAATATTTTGGATTTATTTGGGGCCAGAAAATTTTCGTCACAACTACTTAAATTTGCTGTTTGTAGAGATAAAACAGGATAGATAGATAGATAGATAGATAGATAGATAGATAGATAGATAGATAGATAGATAGATAGAACACAAGCAAATAAATGTATATGGCTCTGCTTCCCCAAAAAGCCATAGATGTGAAAAGATACCATTGAGATGTGGTGCACTGTCTGAAGTCTGCTAACCTCCTGTCTGGTCATGAAATCATGGAGCCTATATGACTCATTTAGGAATATTTGGAGGTTATAAGAATTACTTGTTAGTAAAAAAATTTTCTATTCTGACTTGGTGCCTGCAGCTCAGTGGTCAGGGCACCAGCCACATACACCGAGTCTAGCAGGTTTAAACCTAGCCTGGGTCAGCTAAACAACAATGACAACTGCAACAACAGAAAATAGCTGGACGTTGTGGTGGGTTCCTGTAGTCCTAGCTACTTGGGAGGCTGAGGCAAGAGAATTGCTTAAGCCCCAGAGTTTGGGGTTGCTATGAGCTGTAACCCCACAGCACTCTATCCAGGGCGACTTAGTGAGACTTAGTCTAAAAAAGTTTTTTTTTTCTCTTTTAATCTATTGATTACCAGAATGCAAAGTCATTATATCACAAAAGGAGGTCTGATTTTTCAAAGCAAAAGACTTTGTGATTAGGAAGGAAGGAGAGATATTCTATTTGTCCCTAGAAACACATGGCTGTTATATTAGAAAATATTTTATCACATTCTGTGAGAAGTGTTAAACCTTGGTTCACAAATCTTTGGAAAGAGAATTATTGTCCATAAGCAAAGCTTGGGAAAAATAAAATAATGTGTTCTTAGTGGATCACTGTATTCTGAATCATTTTGATTCTTACCTATGAGCTAGATGAGGAAAATCATCTGTGATTGTACTTTTCTGAAGAAATTTGTCTAGAATTCATGAACATCAGAATTGTATTTCAACACTACAATAAGAACATTTGGCATTCCTACCCTTATGCAGAGAGATTTAAGTATGTTTAACTACACAGCGCTTATTAAAATTCAGCACTGGGTTCTTAGCATTCTGTTCTTTTACAACAGAGCCATTATACAATGAAAAGAAATATGAGGAGGCTGAGGTATCTCTTCTACACACTTTTTCATGTTCCTTTTTTTTCTTTGCCAGAGAAGTGAATCTTTGGCCCTTCTCTATTTGGCTTGCTGGCTCTTTTCTGATACCTTTTCAGGGCAATGAATACTGTGTCAGAGTGCGAGGTGCATATGAATGGAACCCAAAAAGAGAGAGTTATTATTAACCTTCGATTGTTAAAATTTTGTATTATGTTTATTTGATTGGGACAGGAAGGGGATATTTAGAATTTGGCTTATATCCATGTATCTTTCTTTCTTTCTTTCTTTCTTTTTTAACTTAGTGCTCTAACATTCTAAGCATTTTCAATCAAGATCAAAAGCACCCTTCTAGATTATCTCATTAAACAGAATCAAAATGAGTTGTCTTTAAGACTTAAGACAAACTTAATATGAAAAGTACATGTATGTTATCACTTAATAATGTTTTAACTTTAAAAAAGATACGTCTTTGGAAGAAAGGTAAAATTATTTTCCATTTTCAGTAGTAATACCATTTTGAAGGTTGAAAAGTAGCAACTTAGAAAGTAAGACAAAAATCACAGAAAACCACGGAAAAAGGAAAATGCTAAAATGTCCTCATTTATCACCTACGAGGGTAAGGTGCATTATTCTGGTACTAAATGTTTAATGTAGCTGTTGACAGGTGTGTATAATAAGGTTTGTTTTAAGTCTGGGAGGCTGCTAACATAACTACTTTTTTTTCACCTATTGTAAAGTGTGGAAATGATCCCTCCTGTCTTGAAAATTCATTATAGTATTATTTACTTTTAGTTAAGACTGTTCATAGCATATGGTGGTTATAAGATTTGTTGAGTTTTATTTGCTTTGAATAAAGTGGGCATTTTTCTTTGTTAGGGAAAATAAAACTCAGCCTTTGGGAGATTTTACTGGACATAAGAAGAGTTTGATTATTAAAGGTCAAGTGCATTGGAGAGTACTGCTTATTTGATGAAACTTTATAGGGCTTATTTAAGTCTAAGAATTCCCTCTAATGAAGTTTTCTGCTGTTTTGTACTTTATGAAATTAATTCACTTTATTTTTGGCCATATTAAATTAATTCATTTTATGTTTGGCCATATTAAATTAATTCACTTTATTTTTGGCCATCCTTAGACCAAATACTTGATGTAAGTTCTTCATATAAATGCTGGTGTACTAATTCAACTTATAATCAAAATTAATAAAATAAACATTAGTATTTAAAATTGGAAATATTTTAATATGTAAATAATGAAAGTAGTAAAATATTTTGTAGATGTATGTTTTAGGGTACCAATTTCTAAATTCTAGAATGTATAAATGTATAAACTATCTAGGTTGTTTTAAAAAAGTCTGGGCATCCCTCCAAAAGGTTTTTATTCATGAGACTCAATAAAACATTCTCTCTCATAAAGCACTCCATATGATTCTGGTGCAAATGTAAACCAACGGAACAGAGAATCACATCTAAATGAATAGTCATAAGGAACCCCTACTGAATATTAACGACATATCTAAAATCCTTCTGTAAAAAGATAAAGAACAAAGTATTTACACAAAATTTACCCTAGGTACTATAGTAGTTTTGAGAAAGACACATACATCTCTTTTCTCAGAAATACCTATTTGATGGTATTATAACACTGATATTATTATCTTCCCCAACACTTATTATTAGAAAAGAAAATAAAAAAGCTTAAAAATAGTGGTGGCCCTTAAAAGAACAGAACACATGGGATATTTGAAGTGGATATATTAAATTATTAATTACCATTATTTCCACAGATATATTCTATAGTGAAAATAGTATAAAAATTTCCTGTAACACTTGTTAAAAGTACACACTCTTGGGTCCTACATTTAAAGCTTCGTATCTAGTAACTGTGATCATAGGAATTGCATTTTGTAATAACATCTTGTAATATGGTCCTTATACAATTGATTTATACATCACATTCCAAAAATACTGTTCAAAGTAACAAGACTTTAGATGAGAGAATTATTCAGAATATACTACTGGATTAAACTTCAACAGAATAACATTGGGATTGTGTCCAAATAAAGTAGTAATTCAGTTTATTCTCATTAAGACACTCCAAGTCACCTAGCATATTCTTAATAAGATTATATTACTTCTGAGATATATTTAAATGAGTGCTCAAAATTATTATAAATTTTTTTCATATAAAAATATCAGATTAAAATTCTGTTACACTTAGGCCAGGTCTAGGAAAAAAATGGTAATGAAATACAAAAGAGAGGGACATACTGCAAATGTTCCAAGTTAACTTTTTTTTTTTTTAGTTTCAAGTAATACAAGTTTAATCAATATATTTGAACACAGACAATATTTACTATAACACAACAAAGTATCTTACAAAACCCATGGGAATAAAAACATCCACGCCCCAGTAGGATATCCAAAGTTATACCTGGATATTCTCACCACATAATCTCACATCCTTACATCAGTTTCCATGCTCCCTTTTTTTCTTTTCTCTTCTTCAGAATAAACTCTTATTGCCTCTCCAGATGTACAAGTTGAAAACTATCCATTTGCAATCTCCCGTGTTGTCAGTGTTATTCTTTTAATTTTTATGCTCCAGAGTATAAGTTTTATAGGAAATATAATTTTAAAATATACATATTTTTAGCTTATATTTTGACATCATTTAAGTCGAATGTTTCCACAGCCTTCCATCCAGGATTTTCAACATTTATTTATTCAAGAAACATTTACTTAGAATCAACAATGTGCTTGACACTTATAAATTTTGAAGAAAAAATGACATGGCAACTTGTAGTCAAAAAGATAAAATTGAGTAGGAAGACTGGCAAGCAACTAAATTACATATAAGTTACATAATCTGAGAATTATAATTATAAGAACATATTCTTGAGTCTTCATATGTAACAAATTGAAGGATATGTTAAAGAAGATTGAAGGACCAATATGGTCTTTTCAGACGGACAAAGGAAAAGAATATCTGAGCTACAGAGGAGAGTAGATATAAAGGCAAGTGAATTTGAAACAGCATAGTCAGTGAGGTGAAAGATAAATTATACCTTCAAAAAGACCTGGTATAATCTAACTCCGGTAAGAGTTAGATTACAACTGGATTATATGTTTGTTGTTCCACCTAACAAAAATCCAAAACTACAGATGTTGGTGTGGATGTGGAGAAAGGGGAACACTTCTACACTGCTGGTGGGAATGCAAGCTAATACATTCCTTTTGGAATGAAGTTTGGAAAACACTTAGGGAACTAAAAGTTGACCTGCCATTTGATCCTGCAATTCCACTACTAGGTATATATCCAGATGACCAAAAGTCATTTTACAAGAAAGATATTTGTTGTAAATATCTTTTCATAAAGATCTGTAAATATCTCAGAATGTTTATTGCAGCCCAATTCATAATTGCTAAGTCATGGAAGAAGCACAAGTGCCCATTGACCCAGGAATGGATTAATAAATTGTGGTTTATGTATTGCATGGAATATTATGCAGCCATAAAAAGATGGAGACTTTACCTCTTTTATGTTTACATGGATGGAGCTGGAACATATTCTTCTTAATAAAGTATCTCAAGAATGGAAGAAAAGGTATCCAATGTACTCAATACTATTATGAAACCAATATATCATCACCCACATTTCCATACGAAAGATAAAACACAACTATAGCCCAGAAAGAAGGAGGGAAGAGGAGGGTGAGAAGAGGGGAGGGGAGAGGCTGGGTGGAGGGACGGTAATAGCTAGGACCTCACCTATGATGCATACTGTGAGGGTACATGTCAAATCTATAAAGAGTAGAGTATAAATGTCTTACCATAATTAAGTAAGTGAAGTGAAGGCTATGATAACCAGTTTAATGTAAGCATTCCAAATTGCATATAAAATCAGCACATTGTACCCCATTAATGCATTAATGTACATAGTTACGATTTAAAAAAAATGGTTAAAAAAAAAGAAAAGTGAAAAAAAGGCATAAGGTACAGGTGGGAAAATTTTGCAGGGAAATTACCTAGATAAAATAGCAAAAAAAGAGCATAAATCTACCAGATAAACAAGTACATAATGAAGCTTATACATGTTAGCATCTTTTGTTTTTATATTTAGTATACAATTATTCTTTCCTATTGTACCACAAGTTTTCTCTTAACTAAAGATTGGGTGAATGTTTTTTGCATCTAGGCTTAAGTATGTGACTCAATGTTGACCAAACAAAACGAAGTATTTGCCAAACCATAATGACTGGTTCAGAGATTGTACCACGACATACTGAAAGTATATTATGTTTAAAGATTGTGTGTGTTTTTGTTCTGTTTCTTTTTTTTTGTTTGTTAGGTTTTTTTGTTTTTTTTGTTTTTTTTTTTGTAGAGACAGAGTCTCACTTTACTGCCCTCGGTAGAGTGCCGTGGCGTCACACGGCTCACAGCAACCTCCAGCTCTTGGGCTTATGTGATTCTCTTGCCTCAGCCTCCCAAGCAGCTGGGACTACAGGCGCCCACCACAACGCCCGCCTATTTTTTTGTTGTTGCAGTTCGGCCGGGCCTGGGTTTGAACCCACCACCCTCTGTATATGGGGCCGGCGCCCTACTCACTGAGCCACAGGCGCCGCCCTAGTTTGTTTGTTTTTTGAGACTGTTGGCAGAGAGCTTGGCAGTTTATTTCACTTTTAATATCCTGTTATATGTGTATTTTAAAAAATGACTATTTTCCTAGAAAAGGACATTAATTGTTATAAAAGGAGATGTGTGCCAAAGTAGTGATAATTCTTTTCTGGAGAACAATAACAGAATCTTACTCCCAAACAATATTGCTGCAAATAATTTCATAAATAAAATACCTGGCACACATTAGGAAATAATCATTTATTTGAAGAGACAATAAGATTTTAGTAAAAGATAGCAGAGAATAAAAATAAAAGTCTATTGATGAAACTCACAAAGAATTAAAATATCAAATTACGTAATCACAATTTTTAAATTAATTATGCCATCTGTAGTTAAACAAGTAAAAAGTAATATGAAAAATTTAGAATTTTACTAGAGAGCAGAAAATTATGGAAAGAGGAAAGCCATAAAATTCTAGAATTCAAAAAGAAAATAACCAGGAAATTTCTATCTTGTCAATTTCTTTTTGTGCATTATTATTTTTGCTGTTCATTATTAGTTTTAATTTTCTAAAATTGTATTTAAAAATTGTACATAATTATAAAAGCTATAATGATATCTTTGTCCAGATTTGGTACAAATGCATACCACCACGTGGATGAACCTTACAAAGATGATATTAAACAAAGGAAACTAACACATAACAATGTAAAATGTATATTTCATTTACCTAAGCTTAAAATAAAAAAGGCAATATGATATTATATGAAGTCAGATTTAAGTGATAAACATTAAAGGGAAGGCAGCAACCCAATATGATTGCCATGCATGTCAAGATATCACCTACGTGGGCAGGGGGAAGAGGAGGAATAGTGATTAGGATGGGAGTAAAGAGTGTTGTTCAATTTCCTAAACTATGTGTTGGTTACAAATGTGTTCTTTTGTGAGAAATTGCTGAGCAATTTTTTTGTTTTCTGGAATGGAAGCGGCAAGTACACATTTTATTATGTGCATTATTTTCCATTAATAAAGGCTTAACAGTAAATGATTTAATAATTTTGAAGTACTTTTGTAAATACTACATAAAAATATGCATTGACAAATCATGCAATTCCCAATCACTTTCATTAGAGTGCAATCAATGTTGGACTTAAAATCAATAACTCAGATTTAAACCCTACACTTAGGATTTACAGGCAGTTTTACAAGTTTTCATGTCTCAGAGTATCAGTTTATCTTTCAGGTGAAAACAAAAACTTTTTGGTAAGAGAACAAATATCTTTGAAGTTATTCTGAAGATTAAATAACATGATGTTGATTTCATCTCCGAAGTAACATTTGCCAAGACCAATCTCTTTTTTCCATTTTCATTGCTAAAGCTTATGGTTTTAGTGCCATCACTTTATATTAGAATGAGTCCAACATCTGGATTCCTGTTTTTCAAATTCAAATTATTTTCAAATTAAATAACATAATGTTGATTTCATCTTCGAAATACATTTGCCAAGTCCAATCTCTTTTTTCCAGTTCCATTACGAAAGCTTATAGTTTGAGTACCATCACTTTATATTAGAATGAATCCAACATCTGGATTCCTATTTCTCAAGTTCATTCCCAAACTTACCTTCCTTTTTATAAAATGAATCGTTAATATTCTTACCCTCATTTAACCCTTTACCTGAAAGCCTTTTACTATACAAAGAAGTTTAATTTGGTTAGCATAACATATAAGGCTATTTTTTAATTCTATACTTTACCCTCTTCACTTTCATTTTCCAAAAACATGCATATGAAACTTATCCTTTCACAAGAACTTAGAATCCCCTTTTGAACAAAGTAATCTCTGTGGCTGAAGTCCTTCTTGCCATCTTTACTGTCTGGCATAGAAATTATTAATTCTTCCAGATGTAGCTAAAATCACCCTTTCTGTAAAGTCTTCTGGATTTTTCCTGACATAATCAAATGTCTAAGCTCTGAGCTTCCTTTAATACTTTATCATTATCTCTGTGCAACTCTAGGGTAAGTTTAGCATTATCCATTAGTCTGTACCTAAATTATTTGCTGGCCCAGTTTTAGAACTTTTCCAACATTTCCATAGAAGCGATTTTTGGATTTTCTTCTAACAAGTTCAGGAAAAAATAAAGACAAGATAAGGGCTGGCAGGTAGCGACAAGAAAAACAAAAATGGTATTTCCTATCTATTCAGATAGGTTTGAGTGTTGGGTTTTACTGTTTTCCTATTTATGTTCCCAAATTTTTGTACCAAGTCAGATTCTCAAGGCAAAGAAGTAAAAAAGAGAAACAGGTGTGATTCTACCACTAAACTTGAAGATATCTTAGCAACACAACTCATGAAATAGTAGAAATACAAGTAGAGACAACGAAAGTTCAGGACTTTTCCAACATGAGGGTGGAGCTCCCATTAATGAGATTAGTGCTTTTATAAGACTCTAAGAGTTCATTCACCCCTTCCACCATAGCAAGATGGCTGTCTGTGGATCAGTAAGCTTGCTATCACAAAACTCTGAATCTGCCAGCACCTTGATCTTCAGCTCCTATCTCCAGAACTATAAGAAATAAATATTTTGTTGTTTACTTCACTGAGTATATGGGTATTTCTGTGATAGCATCTTGAACAGACTAAGATAGAGATAGTTTAGTACCCTATGGATCACTATGGCTAACAATATATTTTAATAACAATGCAAAGGGTGAGGACTGTGATTGTTCTTGGAATAAGTAACACACAATTAATTAAATATTAATAGTATTGTGGAATAGGAATTCCCATAAACCTGACAAGAGTGCATCTATTTTAGAAAAAAAACGAGAAACCCCTCATCAGACTCCCAGAAGTCTTCAAGGCCAGAGTTCCTAGAAACAACCTACCCATCTCCTGGCCCACATTAGGCGGGCACCCATAATCCTGACCAGCACTAGTGGTGAGTCCCAGGAGGTACAGCAGCAGCAGCCCTGACACAAACATCAATCACACGTTAGAACTTATTCCTTCTATCTAACTCTATTGTTATACTCATGAACCAACCCCACACCTCCAATCCTTCTCAGACTCTGGAACGCAACATTTTACTCTGTCTTCATGAGATCCACTTTTTTAGGTCCCATATGAGTGAGAACATGTGATATTTTTCTTTCTGTGTCTAGCATATTTCACTTAATGAATGAATTTTTAAAAAATGTGACATATTATATCTCAATGCATATATACAATGGAATATTGTTCATCCATAAAAAGAATACAAATCCCATCATTCATAGCATCATAGACGGAAATGAAGGTTATTATGTTAGTTTTCCAATTATAATGGTTTAGTTTCTTTCTTTAAAATATAATTTTGTGCAGGTTATCTCAATGCTTAGCAGCAAACTTGTAACAATTTATTTCATTTTTACAATTATTTATTCATGCATTCAAAAAATATGTAATGCACTTGTAATACTAAATTTAGTATGTTATTTTATACCCTCTTTTTACAACTATTACATTAATTCCCCATGTATTTTGATAAAATAAGTCAAATAAAACTTTTTTGTGAAAAAAGGCTTATCTGAGTGAGATTATATTTACTGTACTATCACATTAAATGATAATTTGGTTACATAAATGTTTTATGTGTAAATTGCTTTTGTTTCAGCACTTCTAAAACACTCCATTGTGTTCTTACAAAGAGTGCTCTTGTTGCAAAGTCTCATATTAGATCTTTTTTCTTTGCAAGGAATCAGCCCTTAACTTATGTGTTCAAAGTATTTAAATTTTATTCTAATATGACTAGGTAGAGTCATTTTCCTTGTCAATAGTGTTTGGTATCCTATGAGTCCTTACTGTTGGTAGTTTTACTTTTCTTTAGTTCTATGAAATTTATATTGTTGTTATTGCTTTAAATATGTTTGCCATTTTTAATTCTTCTTAGTGCTTTTGTATTTTTGAATTCTGGGGGGCAGTTTTTGGCCAGGGTTGTGTTTGAACCTGTCATCTGTGGCATATGGGGCCGGCGCCCTACTCCTTTGAGCCACAGGTGCTGCCTGTGCTTTTGTATTTTTAATATCTGGATATTGAAAATTCTTCTTCATATATTCTACCCTGTCTCTTATATGTTACCTCTCTCATCTTTCTTATTATTTTCTGAGAAACTTCTTTAACTACATTTTTCATCTCAAGTATATATATTAACTCTTTATGCTTCTTTTAGGTCCTTCTTTAAAATACAGTATTTCTCATATGCAATTAATTTTCTTACTTAAAAAAAATTTCTTTCTTGTTTATACTACAAATGTCCTCCCTTATTTATTTGGGAATACTTATTATGCTTACCATTCTAGTAATTATCTTCATACATTTTGTGTTGCATACTTTGTTGGCCTTTATCTTTATACCATTAGACTAATCTTTTGTCCATTTATCTATATCTGTCATTGCGAGGTGGAGAAGGTGTGACACATTTCCTCAACCATAAGGGTCACAGATGATACTACTATAATAAAGACAAGTTATTAACAGAAAGAATAGAGTAATATTTCTAGTTTGTATGAAATGCCTTGAGGAAGAAGATTTCTAGTATCTATCATTTGCCATGGAAAAGAAAAGGGAATGGGAGTTATCAGGGCAAGAGAAGGCCAGAAAGAAACTTTGCATCTGAAGCTACTTCAAAAGCCTTCATTCTCCTTTAGTTCAAAGTATTCAACATGTTAAAGCCTCATACTTTGGGATTTCAATTTTGAGCCCCAGTACCGTCCCTATGTCTTCCTGTTTTTGTCTGTGATCATTAGATTTTTGTTCTTTATGGGTAGGTTGAATAGATGGAAGAAGTCAGCTAGGGACATTTTTTTTTTTTTGTATCCTTGCAGTTTAACATAATGTTAAATTTCAAATATACTATCTAGAAATATTTCTGTTGGGTGGATAGCAAGGTAACTCCCTGACTCTCTTAGGGACGAAAGGAGCAGCAATTGCTCCACTTATGTTCCCCTTCTTGGTGCTTCCTCACATTAATCCTGTCCCAAGCACCTGCCACACCTTGAAAAAGGGGAAAACCTGCTAATCTATAACAAATGCAGGAAATCTCTCAACCCACAGGCCAGGCAGCCCAAGCACAACAGGATTTGATTTAGAGGAACATAGGCAGGTAACAGTCCATCATAGTGGTGTTATGATGACATCCGAGTCACGAGGTGGATCCAATCCAGTCATTGTAAATCAGGCCCTAGACCATGACCAGAACATTTTTGTTACAAAAAAGGTGCCTGTTGTCATTGTGGAAATGGTATCTTATTCTGTAACCCCTTATCTTCCTCGTGCTCCGTTAACCTATCTTTCTCTTCCTCAATATACTTCGTTTTATGCTAACTTTGCTTTTTTGGTGAGTCTGGTCATTCTTTGGCCAAAAGCACACCAAGAACTGAGAATGTAGACAACCGCCAACTTGACTTTTCCATAAGATTTTATCCTAAAGTAAGATGGTGATGGGAAACAGGAACCCTACAAGCATATCATGTTCAATGGTTTTTTTTTTTTTTTTTTTTGTAGAGATAGAGTCTCACTGTACCGCCCTCGGGTAGAGTGCTGTGGTGTCACACAGCTCACAGTAACCTCTAACTCTTGGGCTTATGCAATTCTCTTGCCTCAGCCTCCCGAGTAGCTGGGACTACAGGCGCCCGGCTATTTTTTTGTTGCAGTTTGGCGGGGGCCGGGTTTGAACCCTCCACCCTCGGCATATGGGGCCGGCGCCCCATTCACTGAACCACAGGCGCCGCCCTCAATGGCTTTTTAAAAACATTTTACTGGTGGTGTGCTCCTCATTTGATGAAACTTATACTTCATAAATGGGACTGACAACGATTTTCTCTTCAACCAAATTTTAGTCAGGTTCCTCTGACCCTTCTGCTTGGCTTGGCCCAACTTAGGGCGTCTGTCTTTGACCTCATAGGGTGGTTTTAGCCAGAATTCTGCTAAGTCAATATAGCCAGAATCCCTCACCCTTAAGGTCTCTCACCCTCGATATTTTAACAAAGTTCTCATCTTGACCATCCCCAGGTTGTATCTAATCACTCTGGCCTGTCTTCAGCAGAAGTCCCATCAGTTTTGAGAAATCATAAGGAGCTTCCTTCTTAGTGTGCATGGAGAGTTGATGCACAGTGACTCCAGGTTGCAGAAGAATAAGCGGTTTAATCATAGGCCCCAAACAAGGAGGTGGGAGGAAACCACAGATCTGTCTTCCTGAGGAATTGCAGATGGAGATTTTAAGGGTTTAGGAGTGGGCTGAAGTGTGGAGATTGTCCACTGGTCAAAGAGTGCAGGGTTCAGTCATGACAAAGGGAAACAAAGAAACACCCTTCTCATGCTGATTCAGTTCCTCTGTGGGGTCTTCCAGCTGTTCCATTGGAACTGAAAATTAAAAAATATCTTAAGCAATGTTTAACCAAAAGCCATTCTACAGTCAAAGATCCTATCAATAAGAACAATGGTGACGTAAATTAATAAAAAATTAAATACAGAAGCCTTCTGATTTTGATATGAGAGATCCTATCTATAGGAACAACAAGAATCCAACTGATCAGTATCTAATTATAATGAAGTGGGCAAAAGTTCAGCCTGATTAATGTTTAATTGTAATGATATTTCTATCCAGAATTCATATTAATCCTCTGAGGACGTCTTCATTTGTTTATCCAGAATCCTCCTTTATACCCTGAAATTTTCCACTCCTGCTTTCCTTTGTTGTATTCAGAGTTGAGCATAGTTGTTCTCCCTTACTAAAAAGGCTCATTACAGGATCCATACAATTATTGCAATAGTCCTGAATAAGGAATTCCCTACTGTTTTATCCCAGGATAATAATTTTTTCTTTAACAATATGTATCATCTAATGTGATGTTTTTGAAACAATTGTTAGAAATAAGTCTATATTTACACTTAAGACAGCATTTTTTAAAACGTTAAAATGAGATTTTTTCCAATATGATATGAAAACTATTTGAACAGTGCCTCAAGTATCAATGACACAAAAGTTGCATATTAACCTGCATACAATATAATTATTTATTGGTAACCATATTTGTACATGATCAGAGAATTATATTTAACCATTAGCATCCTAACACAAGAGCAAGCATGTTACTTACCTAGATGTTTTTCTGTGATTGAATTATATTATAGGAATTTGTAGTGAAGGAAATGGTATATTATTTTTTCTCATTTATTTTTATTTTATTTATTTTTTTTTATTAAATCATAGCTGTGTACATTGATATGATCATGGGGCATCATTCACTAGCTTTACAGACCATTTACCAAGTTTCACATATACCCTTGTAAGATGCACCCCTGGTGTAATCCCACCAATCCCCTTCCCTCTTCCCCCCTCCTCCTCCCTCCCCTCCCTTTCCCCCTTCCCCCTATTCTTAGGTTGTAACTGGGTTATAGCTTTCATGTGAAAACCCTAAATTAGTTTCATAGTAGGGCTGAGTACATTGGGTACTTTTTCTTCCATTCTTGAGATACTTTACTAAGAAGAATATGTTCCAGCTCCATCCATGTAAACATGAAAGAGGAAACGCATTAGCAAGAATAGAACAAGGGATCCCATCTCAGGCTGGGCAAGGGATTTGAAGAGAAACTTCTCTGAAGAAGACAGGCGCGCAGCCTTCAGACATATGAAAAAATGCTCATCATCTTTAATCATCAGAGAAATGCAAATCAAAACTACTTTGAGATACCATTTTTTCTCATTTAAAGTAATGACGGATAGATTCCCACTGATGTGATGATGGGCAGAATAGTCTGTTATCTTAAATGTCTATTATTGTTCTATTTGTATCTATTAACTTTGCCATTTCTATTATTTGTTGCATTGCATGTACCAGAGTTTCTAAATATTTAAAGTATTTTAAACTGAAGATTTTCTCCAAAATAGTAATGTGAGTTTGCCTCATAAAGGAAGAAAATAATGCTTCTTTTCCATTTCTTTATTTCTTACCAGTTAGTTGTAATCAGTATTTTATTTAATGCTTGATTGATTCTGAACAAGAAAGCTTCAGTGTTTCCTTTCAAATTAACTAAATATTAGACAAGTTTTATTCTTATTATAGTGCCCTGATCTCCATTTTTTTTTTTAACTGACATTGTTAATTCTTCCCCCGCTCATTTTGAGATCTAAATCTTGTACAACTCAGAAATGCTTTCTCAAGCCCCCAGGGACCAGAACTTTCAAATGCAAACATCAAGAAAGATAGTAGTACCCTATCTTCTGGTCTCTGTAGAAAAAGTGGGAACCTAACCTCAGTAAGTGATAGCTAATGCTGATAGCTTCATCACCAACTGTCCGCATAACCTTTTCAATTTCCTCCAGTACTTTTCCAAGTACAGGTACTAACAACTCTTCTTTCTACCGTTTGTTTCAAAAGTTGAGTTTAAGCTCTCTGCCCTAACGCAATAGTCTTATGCATATCCAGGGAAGTTCTTCTTTGCCAATGTTGTAGAGCAAGATGTAGTCCTTACTTGTCCTTTAAAAATTTTTTAAAAAGGCAAGATGGTGGCTGAGTAATAGCTTCTTTGCAACTGGGTATGGTGAGTCTGGGAAGAAAAGACCCCAGGCATCTCTGCCTGGTGGGATCTGCCTATTATCCCTTTGAGGATACAGGGAGTCAGTGAGAGACTTCTGGACCCCAACAGGAGGACAAAAGCAGTAAAAACTGGCAAGTGGTTGCATGTATTCGTTCAGTCTAATCCCACCAACAGCTGTAAGTATGGCAGCAGTGAGACTGCAAACTGGAAAGGCCTTACTTGTGAGCTGTTTTGGTGTTTTTGGACTTGGCACTAAGTTGCACTGCCTTGGGAGACCTTGGGCAGGAGTGCGAAGAACTTTGGGCATTGTCTAGGGCCCCAGACTAAGCCACTGAGCCAGACAGAGCTAATAGTGTTTGGCTGTGGACCGTGTGGAGCCATTGCGAGAGAACTGCCCTTCAAGCTCCACTCTCAGGGTCACAGAGCAAGGACCAGGAGGGAGCTAGTAATCTAGTGACTAAGCCACCTTATAGCCTTAACCCTCAGGGGCAGAGTGAGACTGGTTTGGCACACTGGGTAAGTGGATAGCGACTTCAGCAGTGATCCCAGTGACAAGCACTTACCTGGAAAAGCTTCTGCTTAGCCACATTTATAAGTTTAAAGTGCCTTTTAAGAGGACTGAACAGAGATTTAGCATCTCCAACCTGCAGAGTTTGAGAAATCAGCAGAGGCCTCCAGTCCTATCAGCTTTGTGATTAAAATCTTATACCCCAGAAGGTGACCTGTTGCCCAGAGAATATTCAACAGATAAATATACTGCTTTGCTTTTGGTTTGGTTTTGTTGTTGTTGTTGTTGTTGTTCATGTTTTGTCTTTTAATTTCAATCTTTTCCCAATAGATTTTTCTTTTCTTTTCTTTCTCCATTTTTCTAGTTGAAATATAATTTCCCATTGTTGCCTTTTTAAATAATTAGAACTTCATTTTTGCTAGTGTTTCTACCCTACTATTTGGTTTTTCTCCCAATTTTATCCCATAAAGTTTTCTGTTTCCTTGTTTTGGTTTGATTTATAGCATTTTTGTCTTTCCTTTTTACTTGGTGGAGGTGGGGTACTGTATTTGATCAGGCTAGCAAAGAGCTGCTGACCTCAAGGGAACCACCCAACCGGGCACCCCCAGAGGTTGTTTTTTTTTTAAGGTTGTGTAAAAGTGCCCTACTGTACACCTATATTGCTCTGTCTCCCTCTTTCTGTGACTCTCTTCTTTTTTGTCAATATTCCCTTTTACCCACCCGCTCTACTTTCTCTTTTTTCTTTTCTTTCTTTCTTTTTCTTTCCTTTATCCCTTCTTGCTCTTCAACCTTCTCATCCTTCTGGCCCTGTACCAAAAGGACTCATTGAAACCCTAGTCCACAGGCACAACAATTTAAAGAGCAAGAGGAAGTGAAAGGAAAATTAGGGCAAGGAAATAGATAAAATAAATCACTCATGAGGAAGAATCAGCAGAAAACTCCTGGCAACATGAAGAACCAGTCCAGAGCAACCCTCTAAGGGACCATGAGGTATCTCCTACAGAGGATTCCACCCATAAAGAAATGTTAGGAATGACAGAAAGGGAATTTAGAATACACATGTTGAAAACAATGAAGGAAATGATGGAAACAATGAAGGAAACTGCTGATAAAGTGGAAAATAACCAAAAGAAAATCCAAAAACAGAATCAAATGAGAGATGAATTATGTGAAGTATATAGAAAGGATATAGCAGAGATGAAGAAACTGAAGCAGTCAATTAGGGAATTTTAAGATGCAATAGAAAGTATTGGCAACAGGTTAGACCATGCAGAAGAAAGAATTTCGGAAGTAGAGGACAAAGTTCTTGAGATAACTCAGATAGTTAAAAAGGCAGAAAAGAAGAGAGAGAAAGCAGAACATTCACTGAAAGAATTATGGGACTTTATGAAGCATTCCAACATACTAGTTATAGGAATCCCAGAAGGGGAAGAAGAATGCCACAGGGGAATGGAAGCCATACTAGAGAATATTACAAATGAAAATTTCCCAAATTATCACCAAAGATTCTGACACACTCCTTTCAGAAGGATATCAGACCCCAGGTTGCCTCAACTCTACCGAGCTTCTCCAAGACACATTGTGATGAACCTGTCCAAAGTCAAGAGAGAAGAAAAGATTCTTCAAGCCCTGCCAGAAGTAAGTGCCAGTTGACCTACAGGGGCAAATCCATCAGAGTGACAGCGGACTTCTCTAATGAAACTTTCCAAGCAAGAAGACAATGGTCATCTACCTTTAATTTACTTAAACTGAATAATTTCTAGCCCAGAATTCTATATCCTGCTAAGCTAAACTTTTAAATTGACGGAGAAATCAAATCATTTACTGATACACAAACATTGAAGAAATTCAACACAACAAGACAGTTCTACAGGAAATACTTCAACCTGTTCTACACACTGACCATAACAATGGCTCAGCAGCAAAGTAAGAACTCAGAAATTAAAGGACAGAACCTGACTTCCACAATGATGCAAAAGATAAAACTAAGCAATGGACCCTAACAAAATAAGATAAATGGAATGCTACCACACTTATCAATTATCTCAATAAATGTTAATGGTTTGAATTCCACACTGACGAGGCATAGATTGGCTGACTGGATTAAAAAACACAAGCCATCCATGTACTGTTTGCAGGAAACACACCTGGCTTCAAAAGACAAATTAAAACTCCAAGTCAAAGGTTGGAAGACAATTTTTCAGGCAAATGGAATTCAGAAGAAAAGGGGGGGGGGGAAGAGACAAGATGACTGACTGAAAGAAGCTTTCCACAGAGGCTCCCGTCCAGTAGGAGAGTTAAAGGACAAAAATTCAGCCAGTAACCTGGTGGATTTGAGCTGCACTAAGAGAGAAGGTTGAAGAACGCACGTCAACCCCGCTGAGGTGAGCTGCGACCACAAGGATACAAACAAAAGGTACAAAATCTATCACCAAGTGGACGGGAGTCCCCTACCCCATGAGAATGGCTCAGAGTACCCCACAAACAATCGGGCAGAGTTCAAAGGTCCTCCCACTCCACTCCACGGGAGAGACCTTCTAAAAACTGGACCTATCTCCCCTACTAGGGTGCCACGGCATCCTCCTGCCAGGCATAAAACTGTATAAACTGTATATAGTCTCTACCTGGAATTCTGAGCTCCCAGCACTCCCCTTTACTCACACTGACGTCTGGAGGCCAGTCCCGGTCAGCAGAGAGGGGAACGCACTGGAGTGGCAGTTCCCTGAGGCACAGTTCGACAGCCGTCTTTTGGTGACAATACGGCCAGGCATAAAACTGTGTAAAGCTGTGTGTGTTCTCTGCCCACAACCCGAGGCTCCCAGTGCTCCCCGCAGTCCCCTCTGCTCTCGCTCCAAGGTCTGGAGGCCTGTCCACCAGGGGTCCAGACTCTTGGGCGATTGCTTGAGGGGTGTAGACAGTGCTGGGCTGCAGCCGGTCGGTGCAAACTCTGGGATACGGGAGCGGAGAGAGGATAGTTGGCCGGAAGGTACCTACACTGGAGCAGCGGTTGCCTGAGCCATAAAACAGCAGTCCTCTTTTGCTAGCAATAAGGCTTACTACGGAATATTCTGAAACCACACCCCCTGTCTCCCTGGGCAACCAGAGACTCTGAGTATAGGATTTGCCTGAGGCTACTCCAAATTGCAAACTGGGGAAACTCCCAGGGCAGGGCTGACCCAGAGGTGCACTTTACTAAACCTAAGATGCACCTGGACCTCAGGGGATCATCAGCCTATAGACAATACAAGAGCAAAGACAAGCTGATTTGGAACTCAATTCAGCTTCTCTTCCACAGGGGAACTGCAGAGTTGTTCTGTTCTGTTCTGTCAGTAACATTAATCAGGGGCGAGACTGGACCTGAGTGAAAACCCCCCAAACTTCATCAAGTGCCCGAGGTTGTCAGGCCTCACCTCCTCCTGCTAGAGAGAGGCAGAGTGCAGCAGCCTGGCAGACTTCCTTGTGATTCAGGCAGGGGCAAACTCCTGGAGAGCCGATTCACTACAGGCCACTGGGTTAGCCAACTGCAGGGCTATCAGTGACTGGGTGTGACAGCGGTGCAAGGTGGGGAAGTAGGCATCAACCTTCCCAGACTGATCTATTGGCTGGGTGGCTCCTCCTGACTCCACGCAGCACTGGAGCAAGCCACACCAGAGTAGTCACCAGACCTCTGTGACCCAGTTCCAAGAGACCTATTAAACTCTCACCCGAGATGGGTGCAGACTGAGACAATTGATTTGGACTTTTTGAACTGAACCAATCGCCTGAGGACAAACCAGGTGGTGCCCTGGGTGCACGGTGGTAGGAAGGTTTGATTTTTCTTTTCCAATTGTTTGCCGGTGGGAGGTGGGGTGACTTAATTGCTGATATTTCTCCACAGCTGAGACTTCAATCCAGAGTAACTATTTCACTAGGGTGGAACAGAAACCAGCTGAAAACAAGACAGAACCACTTAGCCCCACCACACCAGACAGGGCCCCAGTTTCTCAGGCCACAACACTGTACAGGCCCTCGACAAAGCCCCAGGGGAAAAAATCAGAGGGAATAAAACAACCATGGGGTGGAATCAGTGGAAAAACTCTGGTAACATGAATAACCAGAATAGATCAACCCCCCCAAGGAAAGATATGGCAGATGCAATTGAACATCCCATTCATAAAAAACTGGCTGAGATGTCAGAAATCAAATTCAGAATTTGGATTGCAGACAAGATTAACAAAGTGGAATTAGGAATTCGAGGAGAAATTCAAAAGTTGTCTCAAGAATTTAATTAATTTAAAGACAAAACCACCAAAGACTTAGACACACTGAAGCAAGAATTTGCAGCCCTCAAAGATATGAAAAACACGGTAGAATCCCTCAGCAACAGAATGGAACAAGCAGAAGAAAAAATTTCTGACATCGAAGATAAAGCCTTTGAACGCTTCCAAACTCTCCAAGAGGAAGAGAAATGGAGAGCAAAAATGGGTTATTCTCTCAGAGAGCTCTGGGATAATTCGAAAACGGCGAATATCTGAATCATTGGAGTTCCAGAAACAGATGAAGTGGCCTCACTGGGCACAGAGGCCCTTCTGCATGAAATTATGAAAGAGAATTTTCCAGACATGCCTAGAGATCCTGAAATTCAAATAGCAGACAGCTTCAGAACCCCAGCACCACTCAACACCAATAAGACATCCCCCAGGCATATCATAATTAACTTCACTAAAGTTAATATGAAGGAGAAAATTCTCAAAGCTGCCAGGAGAAAGAAAACCATTACCTTCAAAGGGAAGAATATTAGAATGACTGCAGATCTCTCTGCTGAAATTTTTCAAGCCAAAAGAGGGTGGTCACCCAATTTTAATCTCCTAAACGAAAATAACTTTCAACCCCGGATCTTGTATCCAGCTAAACTGAGTTTCATTTATGATGGAGAAATTAAATACTTTAATGACATTCATATGTTGAAGAAATTTGTCATAACCAAACCAGCTTTTCAGGATATTCTCAGACCTATCCTCCATAATGACCAACCCAATCCTATACCACAAAAGTAAACTCACTCAGAAACTTCGGATCAAACTCCAATTTCCACACTGGTGAAAGGATTAAAAATGCCCACTGGACTTTTGAAAAACTCAATACCCAAAACTTCACCAGACTTATCAATATTCTCCATTAATGTGAACAGCTTAAACTGTCCTCTAAAGAAGCATAGGTTAGCTGACTAGATACAAAAACTCAGGCCAGATATCCATTGCATACAAGAGTCACATCTTAACTTAAAAGAAAAATACAGACTCAGGGTGAAAGGATGGTCGTCCATATTTCAGGCAAATGGTATATTCATCTATAATGAATATAGATGCAAATCAGAAAAAAGCAGGTGTTGCAATTTTATTTGCAGATACAATAGGCTTTAAACCAACAAAAGTAAGGAAGGACAAGAATGGTCACTTCATATTTGTTAAGGGCAATACTCAATATGATGAGATCTCAATTATTAATATCTATGCACCCAACCAGAATGCACCTCAATTTATAAGAGAAACTCTAACAGACATAAGCAACTTGATTTCCTCCAGCTCCATAATAGTTGGAGATTTCAACACTCCTTTGCCAATGTTGGATCGATCCTCCAGCAAGAAGCTAAGCAAAAAAATCTAAGATTTAACCTAACCATCCAACATTTGGATTTAGCAGGCATCTATAGAATATATAATCCCAACAAAACGGAATAAACATGGAACTTACTTCAAAATCAATCACATCTTAGGTCATAAGTCTAACCTCAGTAAATTTAAAGGAATAGAAATTATTCCATGCATCTTCTCAGACCACAATGGAATAAAACTTGAGCTGAGCAACAACAGGAATCTGCATACTCATACAAAAACATGGAAGTTAAATAACCTTATGCTGAATGATAGCTGGGTCAGAGATGAGATTAAAAAGAAATTGCCAACTTTTTGGAACAAAACAAGAATGAAGACATGAACTATCAGAACCTCTGGGACACTGCAAAGGCAGTTCTAAGAGGGAAATTTATAGCACTGCAAGCCTTCTTCAAGAGAACGGAAAGAGAGGAAGTTAACAACTTAATGGGACATCACAAGCAACTGGAAAAGGAAGAACATTTCAACCCCAAACCCAGTAGAAGAAAAGAAATAACCAAAATTAGAGCAGAATTAAATGAAATTGAAAACAAAAGAATAATACAATAGATCAATAAATCAAAAAGCTGGTTTTTCGAAAAGGTCAATAAAATAGATAAACCTTTGGCCAACCTAATCAGGAAAAAAAGAGTAAAATCTCTAATCTCGTCAATCAGAAACAACAAAGACGAAATAACAACAGACTCCTCAGAAATTCAAAAACTCCTTAATGAATATTACAAGAAACTTTTCTCTCAGAAATAGGAAAATCTGAAGGAAATTGACCGTTACTGGAAAGCACGTCACCTTCCACGACTTAACCAAAATCAACTGGAAATGTTGAACAGGCCCATATCAAGTTCGGAAATAGCATCAACCATACAAAATCTCCCTAAAAAGAAAAGCCCGGGACCAGATGGTTTCATGTCAGAATTCTACCAAACTTTTAAAGAGGAATTAGTACCTATATTACTCAACCTGTTCCAAAAGGTAGAAACAGAAGGAAGACTACCTAACATGTTCTATAAAGCAAACATCACCCTGATCCCCAAACCAGGAAAAGACCCAACAAGAAAAGAAAATTATAGACCAATATCACTAATGAATATAGATGCAAAAATATTCAACAACATTCTAACAAACAGAATCCAGCAACACATCAAACAAATTATACATCATGACCAAGTCGGTTTTATCCCAGGGTCTCAAGGCTGGTTCAATATATGGAAATCTATAAATGTAATCCAGCATAAAAACAAATTAAAAAACAAAGAGCATATGATTCTCTCAACTGATGCAGAAAAAGCTTTTGATAATATCCAGCATCTCTTCATGATCAGAACACTTAAGAAAATCAGTATAGAAGGGACATTTCTTAAACTGATAGAGACCATCTACAGCAAACCCACAGCCAATATCATATTGACTGGAGTTAAATTGGAATCATTTCCACTCAGATCAGGAACCAGACAAGGCTGCCCATTGTCTCCATTGCTTTTTAACATTGTAATGGAAGTTTTAGCCACTGCAATTAGGGAAGAAAAGGCTATCAAGGGTAACCATAAGGGGTAAGAAGAGAACAAATTTCACTCTTCACAGACGATATGATTGTATATCTGGAAAACACTAGGGACTCTACTACAAAACTCTTAGAAGTGATCAAGGAATACAGCAGCATCTCAGGTTACAAAATCAACATTCATAAATTGGTAGCCTTTATATATACCAACAATAGTCAAGTTGAAAAAACAGTTAAGGACTCTATCCCATTCACAGTAATGCCAAAGAAGATGAAATATTTGGGAATTTATCTAACAAAGGACGTGAAAGATCTCTATAAAGAGAACTATGAAACTCTAAGAAAAGAAATAGCTGAAAATATTAACAAATGGAAAAGCATGCCATGCTCATGGCTGGGAAGAATCAATATTGTTAAAATGTCCATACTACCCAAAGCAATATATAATTTCAATGCAATTCCTATTAAAGCTCCACTGTCATACTTTAAAGATCTTGAAAAAACAATACTTCGTTTTATATGGAATCCGAAAAAAACCTCGAATAGCCAAGACATTACTCAGAAATAAAAACAAAGCAGGAGGAATTCTGCTACCAGACCTCAGACTATACTACAAATCGATAGTGATCAAAACAGCATGGTATTGGCACAAAAACATAGAAGTAGATGTCTGGAACAGAATAGAGAACCAAGAGATGAACCCAGCTACTTACCGTTATTTAATATTTGACAAGCCAATTAAAAACATTCAGTGGGGAAAAGATTCCCTATTTAACAAATGGTGCTGGGTGAACTGGCTGGCAACCTGTAGAACACTGAAACTGGACCCACACCTTTCACCATTAATTACAATAGACTCTCACTGGATCAAAGATTTAAACTTAAGACATGAAACCATAAAGATACTAGAGGAGAGTGCAGGGAAAACCCTTGAAGAAATCGGTCTGGGCGAGTATTTTATGAGGAGGACCCCCCGGCCAATTGAAGCAGCTTCAAAAATACACTACTGGGACTTGATCAAACTAAGATGCTCTGTACAGCCAAGAACACAGTAAGTAAAGCAAGCATACAGCCCTCAGAATGGGAGAAGATATTTTCAGGTTATGTCTCCGACAAAGGTTTAATAACCAGAATCCACAAAGAACTCAAACGCATTAGCAAGAATAGAACAAGGGATCCCATCGCAGGCTGGGCAAGGGATTTGAAGAGAAATTTGTCTGAAGAAGACAGGCGTGTGCCCTTTAGACATATGAAAAAATGCTCACCATCTTTAATCATCAGAGAAATGCAAATCAAAACTACTTTGAGATACCATCTAACTCCAGTGAGATTAGCCTATATCACAAAATCCCAAGACCAGAGATGTTGGCGTGGATGTGGAGAAAAGGGAACACTTTTGCACTGCTGGTGGGAATGCAAATTAATACATTCCTTTTGGAAAGAGATATGGAGAACACTTAGAGATCTAAAAATAGATCTGCCATTCAATCCTGTAATCCCTCTACTGGGCATATACCCAGAAGACCAAAAATCACATCATAACAAAGATATTTGTACCAGAATGTTTATTGCAGCCCAATTCATACTTGCTAAGTCATGGAAGAAGCTCAAGTGCTCATCGATCCACGAATGGATTGATAAATTGTGGTATTTGTATACCATGGAATATTATGCAGCCTTAAAGAAAGATGGAGACTTTACCTCTTTTATGTTTACATGGATGAGCTGGAACAAATTCTTCTTAGTAAAGTATCTCAAGAATGGAAGAAAAAGTACCCAATGTACTCAACCCTACTATGAAACTAATTTAGGGTTTTCACATGAAAGCTATAACCCAGTTACAACCTAAGAATAGGAGGAAGTGGGAAAGGTAGGGGAGGGAGGGGGGAGGGGAGTAGAGGGAAGGGAATTGGTGGGATTACACCAGTGGTGCATCTTACAAGGGTGTATGTGAAACTTGGTAAATGGTCTGTGAAGCTAGTAAATGATGCCCCATGAATATATCAATGTACACAGCTATGATTTAATAAAAAAGAAGAAGAAGAAGAAAAGAGGAGTTGCAATCATATATCAGATACATGTGGATTTAAAGCAACTAAAGTCAAAAAAGACAAAGATGGTCGTCACTTTATATTGGTCAAGGGAAAAATATAATAAGAAGACTTTTCAATTCTAACATTTATGCACCCAATTAGAATGTTCCCAGATTCTTGAAACAGACCTTACTCAGTCTGAGCAATATGATATCCAATAATACCATAATAACAGGGGACTTTAACACTCCTCTTACAGAGCTGGGCAGAGACTCTAAACAGAAATTAAACAAAGATATAAGAAATTTAAATGAGACCCTAGAACAACTGTGCTTGATAGATGCATATAGAACACTCCATCCCAAACTAAAGAATATACATTCTCCTCATCACCCCATGGAACATTCTCCAAAATTGATCATATCCTAGGCCACAAAACAAACTTGAACAGAATCAAAAGAATTGAAATTTTACCTTCATCTTCTCAGACCATAAGGCACTAAAGGTGGAACTCAACTCTGACAAAAACGTTCAACCTCACACAAAGGCATGTAAATTAAACAACCTTCTGTTGAATAACAGATTAGCACAGAAAGGAATAAAAGAGGAAGTCATTAACTTCCTTGAGCATAGCAACAATGAAGACACAAGCTACCAAAATATGTGGGATACAGCAAAAGCAGTTTTGAGAGGAAAATTTATCGCTTTAGATGCATACATTCGAAAAACAGAAAGAGAGCGTGTGCATTGGCAAATTCACAAGCCATCTTATGGAACTGGAAAAAGAAGAAAAATCTAAGCCTAAACCCAGTAGAAGGAAAGAAATATCCAAAATCAAATCAGAGATCAATGAAATTGAAAACAAAAGAATCATTCAGAAAATTAATGAAACAAGGAGTTGGTTTTTTGAAAAAATAAATAAAATAGATAAACCATTGGCCAGACTAACTAGAAATAGAAAAGTAAAATCTCTAGTAACCTCAATCAGAAATGATAAAGGGGAAATAACAACTGATCCTACAGAGATTCAAGAGATCATCTCTGAATACTAACAGAAACTCTATGCCCAGAAATTTGACAATGTGAAGAAAATGGATCAATATTTGGAATCACACCCTCTCCCTAGACTTATCCAGGAAGAAATAGAGCTCCTGAATAGCCCAATTTTAAGCACTGAGATTAAAGAAACAATAAAAAAGCTTCCAACAAAAAAAATGCCCTGGTCCAAATGGCTTCACACCAGAATTCTATCTAACCTTCAAGGAAGAGCTTATTCCTGTACTACAGAAAATATTTCAAAAAATTGATAGCAAGAATTCTTCCCCAACAAGTTCTATGAAGCAAACATAATCCTGATACCAAAACAGGAAAAGACCCAATTAAAAAGGAGAATTTCAGAGTAATTTCACTCATGAATATAGATGCAAAAATTCTCAACAAAATCCTAAAGATAGATTGCAGCTTATCATCAAAAGATTCATACATCATGATCAAGTACATTTCATCCCAGGGATGCAAGCCTGGTTTAACGTAGGCAAGTCCATAAACATTATCCACCATATTAACAGAGGCAAAAATAGAGAGTATATGATCCTCTCAATAGATGCAGTAAAAATCCAGCATCCCTTTCTAACTAGAACACTGCAGAGTATAGGCATAGGTGGCACATTTCTGAAACTGATTGAAGCTATCTATGATAAACCCACAGCTAATATTTTACTGCATGGAGTAAAGTGAAAGTTTTTCCTCTTAGAACTGGAACAAGACAAGGTTGTCCTCTGTCACCTTTACTATTCAACATAGAGCTAGAAGTTCTAGCCAATAAAATTAGGCAAGACAAGGAAATAAAGGGAATCCAAATAGGAGTAGAGGATGTCAAACTTTCCCTCTTTGCTGACGACATGATCTTTTACTTAGAGAATCCCAAAGATTCAACTACAAGACTCCTGGAAGTCATCAAAAAATACACTAGTGTCTCAGGATATAAAATAAATGTCCACAAGTCAGTAGCCTTTGTATACACCAATAACAGTCAAAATGAGAAGCTAATTAAGGAAACAACTCCCTTCACCAAAGATTCAAAGAAAATGAAATGCCTAGAAATATACCTACCAAAGGAGGTGAAGGATTTCTATAAAGAAAATTATGAAATCTTCAGAAAGGAAAGAGCAGAGGATATTAACAAATGTAAGAACATACCATGCTCATGGCTGAGATGAATCAACATTCTTTAAATGTCTATACTTCCCAAAGCAATCTACCTATTCAACATCATTCCTATTAAAATACTAACATCATACTTTCAAGATTTGAAAAAAAAAAATGATTCTGCGTTTTGTATGGAACCAGAAAAAAACCCATATAGCTAAGGCAGTTCTTAGTAATAAAAATAAAGGTACGGGCATCACCATACCAGATTTTAGGCTGTACTACAAAGCCATAGTGGTCAAGACAGCATGGTACTGGCACAAAAATAGAGACATAGACACTTGGAATTGAATAGAAAACCAGGAAATCAAACTAACATCTTATAACCACCTAATCTTTGATAAACCAAACAAGAACATACCTTGGGTAAAGACTCTCTATTCAATAAATGGTGTTGTAGGAACTGGATATCCACATGTAAAAGACTGAAACTGGACCCCCACTTTTCCCCACTCAGAAAAATTGATTCAAGATGGATAAAGGACTTAAATTTAAGGCATGAAACAATAAAAATCCTCAAAGAAAGCATAGGAAAAACACTGGAAGATATTGGCCTGGGGAAAGACTTCATGAAGAAGACTGCCATGGCAATTGCAACAACAACAATAATAAACAAATAGGACTTCATTAAACTGAAAAGCTTCTGTACAGCTAAGGAGACAACAAATAGACAAATAGACAACCTACACAATGGAAAAGGATATTTGCATATTTTGAATCAGACAAAAACTTGATAACTAGGATCTATAGAGAACTCAAATTAATCCACATGAAAAAAGCCAACAATCCCATATATCAATGGGCAAGAGACATGAATAGAATCTTCTCTAAAGAAGACAGACGAATGGCTAACAAACACATGAAAAACTGTTCATCATCTCTATATATTAGAGAAATGCAAATCAAAACATCCCTGAGATATCATCTAACCCCAGTGAGAATAGCCCACATCACGAAATCTCAAAACTGCAGATGCTGGCGTGGATGTGGAGAAACGGAACACTTTTACACTGTTGGTGGGACTGCAAACTAGTACAACCTTTTTGGAAGGAAGTATGGAGAAACCTCAAAGCACTCAAGCTAGACCTCCCATTTGATCCTGCAATCCCATTACTGAGCATCTACCCAGAAGGAAAAAAAATCCTTTTATCATAAGGACACTTGCACTAGACTGTTTATTGCAGCTCAATTTACAATTGCCAAAATGTGGAAACAGACTAAATGCCCACCAACCCAGGAATGGATTAACAAGCTGTGGTATATGTATACCATGGAATACTATTCAGCCATTAAAAAAAATGGAGACTTTACATCCTTCGTATTAACTTGGATGGAAGTGGAACACATCATTCTTAGTAAAGCATCACAAGAATGGAGAAGGATAAATCCTATGTACTCAGTTTTGATATGAGTGTAATTAATGAGAATTAAGGTCATGGTGGGGGTGGGGGAAAGGGAAAGCAGAGAGAAAAAGAAGGAGGAGGGGTTGAGAAAGGAAGAGCAGAGAGAGTGAAGGAGGGAGGGGTGGAGCTTTGCTGTGTGCCACACCTTTTGGGGGCAAGACATGATTGCAAGAGGGGCTTTGCCTAACAAATGCAATCAGTGCAATCTGGTTTATTGTACCCTCAATAAATCCCCAACAAAAACAAACAAAAAAAAGAATTAAAAAAAAAATTGGCTCTATGTGTACTTATAAATAACATCCCTTAACTAGTTGCCATTTGATTAGTAAGATCTTTGACTTGGATAAATGATAAGCCATGAAGTTTTTTAAAAAAAGCCTAAGAATAAACTGCTTTCTGGAAAATCCAGTGAGTGTTAAGAGAAATGGAATACTTTTAGAAAAATACCCACCCATGCACACTACGTTAATGAATTAAAATCTTTGCTTCTTCTCTCAGGAGGCCCAGAGGAATAATTTCCTTGTGAATTATAGGAGACACAGAAAGACTGAGCGTTTCGACTGTGGCCCTGGCATGTCTTTGCCCTATGCAACTGTTTTTCACCCATTTTGGTAAAATCCAAGTTGCTTAGTAATGGCTGGCAATCAGCAAGAACAAATTCTTCCTCTCTGTGAAATTTGTGTAATACCTCCAACCCCACCAAAGCTTGAAAACAATTTCTTCCTCCTTTTCTGTGTTACACTGCTTCTTGGAGGCTTTATCATGTGGGGCATTTTTGAATAAAGACTTATACTGACAGTCAGTCTTCTAGCTGATTTTCTTCCACAAAAGCCATTTCTATGCCTTAGATAACAGTGAGTGCTAATTGCTTTGAAGGGTGAACTGGGTGCTGGCGTAGGTACATAGCTTCCCACAGAGCACATCTTGAAGGTCCCTATAGTGATATTCAGCAGTATGTTGTATGTAGCACTTTTTCACAAACTTAATTGTCAGATCTCTTACAAGGACAACTCTGATGGCCATTTAAGGAAAAAAGAGTTCCAAAATTGATTTGGAGGCCGGATGAGGAAATGGCATCAGTGATAGTTTCCCAGGGGGAGTACCTCCAAGATGACCATAGTTATATTCAGCAATGAAATAAATATATAGCACATTTTCTAGGATGAGTTTGGGAACTTAATTGTCAGACTGCATATATACATAGTATACATGAAATGTCTGATGTTATTTTGTGAGGTAAAAACAAAGTATTGCACTAAATTATAAGTGATTTTCCCTTTCCACACATAAGATAAAAAACCATTGTAAAAGAAATTACTTTTACTTACTGTTTCCAACGTAGTTTTTGGTACACTAATTCACAGGAGGTTTTAATCATACAAATTTGAGAAATGCTGCAGACAATCCCACAAACACCAGTGTCATCACATTATAGCACATACAGAGAATTCCAGTATATGAAGAAGCTCCAATCATACAGCTGATACATTGACTCACCTCAGGCTTGAAAAAGCCCCAGGACTCAAGCCCCCCTTGTCATATCCTAGAGCTCAGTTTTGAAAAACTCTGGCCTACATTCTTCTGAGAGATCTGTAATTTCCATTAATCTAGTAAAAGCTCTGATAAACTTCAGCTCTTTGGGGCAATTTTTAAGTTCTTTTAGTTATTTATTTTCTAAGCTCCAGCATGTTTAAAGTGTTTTCTCCCCCTGCCCCCTGCCCTTTTTCAAATTAAACCTTTTCTGGAAATATTTTAGAAATGTTTTGGTGTAGCAAATTATCTTTTTCTACAAAAGGTTATAACTTTATTCATAACAAATAAAAAAGCAATGAAATATAGATAAGATTTCATGAAAATATTTTCAAATCTAGGAAAATATTTCCAAATCCTAAATTGTACTTAGCTATTCAAGTGTACAAAGGACATTGGGCCAACAGTAGCAAATTTAACTTGTCAAAGCAGGTTAAGGTTTTTTAAAAAGGCCCTTTTCTCTACAATGTTCTACTGTGTAATTCCATTTTTAAATATTGAATTATCTTTTCCCTAGTCCATGCTTTTTATATCTTTTCACAATTTCTTATGCATTCCAGACATTATGTAGTTGATACAAGTATATATTTGTGTGCTGAATACTTTTCATCTTCTACAGGAAAGCATTCAGCTTAAAGTATTCACAGCATTTTTTATAAAAATTTATATAATTTAAAATGAATATGTGATCACCAAATACAATTATATAATCTTTATTATATATAAGATCTTATAAATGCTATTAGCACAATAATATTTCACTTGTATTTATGGTACTCAAAATAATATGCAAAAATGTAAAAGTATTATTTGCATTATAAGCTTTCCCATAATTAAGCTAAATAAAACCTTTCATGAAGTTTAAATGGAGGAATTTTTCAATGACATGAATAACACTTAAAGTGTTTGTGGTTTTGCTACTATTGCCACAGAAGTGATACATAAAATAGAGTAAGTTGCTGTAACAGAACCCTTCCAAGTGAATACGATTTTTAAAAGTGTATAGCTAGAGTAGTTATTAAAAGACATTGAAGCAAAACCAAATAGGAAGAATTTATGCTCTTGAGTGCTTTGCTGAAATCCTTTTAGCTGTGTTCAAGCAATACCGAGTCTGTGCTTTTCCAGTTTTGTGTGTCAGGTAAAACATAGCAGGGGTTGAAATGAATTCATCTTTCTGTCTTCAAGTAAACTAAAAGCAATTTTTGTCTTCCCATGTGGTCACTTGAGGTGCTTGTCATGTTCAAGCTAATGATATCAGGCACCCTCAGGTTGTTTAAGTATTCATGAAGTAATTAAATTCTCATTAACATATAAATAAAAGAAAACTGAAAACAAGTTTAGCAAGCACCTAACATCTGTTCTAATGCTTTTAAGTATTAAAATGTGCCACATACAGAAGGAAAAGTGCATTCTGTTCAGGGAAGTATTTTGCATAGATTATTTATAGAAACTGTAATTAAACTGATTTGGCATATTAAAGAAAGTTAACAGCGGAGCATTATTTAGATAGTTTGCTGGTCTCTGTCACCTAAATAAGGAATTAAAAGTAGATATGGGAAAAGTAAAATTAGGTTTTGTTTGTTTTATATTTCAAATAAAATTACAAAAGTAATTGAAATTTATTTTCATCCTGAATTATGGTGGCTAAATTTCAGTCTATTCAGGCTTATGTCCAACTTCGCAGCTGCAACCAAAGTCGTTTTCACTCGAAATTATAAAATGACTTGGATGCTTGTTCAAACATTTCACTTAAACCCACAAATGTACCTTAATGAATAAATTTGTGAAAAGATTACATTATTTTTAGTGTTTTTCAATATGATTTTGTCAAATGGAAAAATGAGGTGTATTGAAGAAAATCTTAACTGAGAGTGTATGTAGTGAGATTAAGATGGAGTCAGTCAGGTTGAGATGAAACAGCTGGTCTGGCTGTCAAGGTCATATGTGACCTTCACCTCATGTCTCCCATTCTTGTTTTATAAATTCAGTTATAATCTAAAAGTGTATATCTTGATTAGTTTAGTGCTCTTAGGAGATTAACTTTTAAATTAGAAATGTTGTTTGGTCATGAGTTATGCCTATTATTATTTATTATGCATGGGTTATGCCAATTATTGTTGTTTAAGACAGGGGTTAATTATTATTGTTTAAGATAAGTGGCACCTGTGGCTCAGTGAGTAGGGCGCCGGCCCCATATGCCGTGGGTGGCGGGTTCAAACCCAGCCCCGGCCAAACTGCAACAAAAAAATAGCCGGGTGCTATGGTGGGCACCTGTAGTCCCAGCTACTCGGGAGGCTGAGGCAAGAGAATAGCTTAAGCCCAGGAGCTGGAGGTTGCTGTGAGCTGTGTGATGCTGTGGCACTCTACCAAGGGCCATAAAGTGAGACTCTGTCTCTAAAAAAAAAAAAAAAAAAAGATAAGGGTTAACATGGTTTTTGCTTTGAACTTTTCTGTATAAAACTATGGTTTTGGAAATGAAAGAACAGAACAGTCTTGGAGAGGCTACTTTCATAGTTCTCCAGAATTGCTGGTTCTCTGACAAACAAAATCTGGTGGATCTATTCCTGTCTCTGAATATTGGTTAACAGTGACAGATCAATAACATCACTTTCGTTATTGGTCTTCCTATTTCATTCTATTTTTTACTTATGTTATGTTTATTCATGCTATTTATTGTATGTTATAATTGCAAATTTTTCTATCCAAATCTTTTGCTGTTTTTCAGTCATCCCAATAAAATTTGCTACTCAAACAAAATAAATTTGCTTATTTTACTCAAGGTTGTGTGAGATAAAGAAAAATAATTTTTTCTTCAACCTCACAGGGTTTTAGTTAGAAAGCACCCCTGTGAAATGACAAATTAAAAAACTGAAAGCCAAACAGAACTTTATTGACATTATCTTTATTAACATTAACAAATAATACTCTAAAAGCTTTGTGCTTTGGGATGCTGAACATAATGAAGTAAAATAGGAATGTCTTAACATCTGCCTCAAAATCAACATTTTTCTGACTTCTTTTGTCTCCCTTCTATCCTGCTGCGGCAGGATAGAAATTTTCTCTGAAATTCCCTTACGCCTTAAGACCAGCTCAACCAAGAGTAACATAATTGCCTTTCATGCTTTCTCTGAAATTTTGCTATCTGTCTCAAGTGGAAGACTAAGGAACATAACCACACATAGATGGACTTTGTCACAAGATACTGTCCATCTCTTGGGCTCTTAAAAATTCCAAAGAGAATCATTTACAAGATGTCTGCCTTCTGGGTCCATTTATTTCCCCTAAAAATCACTTATTACTCCCTATACAATGGCTTAGAGATACCACTTCCATCCTGCGTGTAAAGTGGCATGTAAGCCTCACCAACTGGCTCTTCTTTGAGTCTTATATTTTCTATGGCTTTTGTAGCTTATAGATGTTAATAAACTTCTACTTTGTTACATATGTCCATTATCAATTCATTTCATCAGATTCAATCTTTCAGAAGGAGAGGGAAATTTTCTTTACCCCTAAAACATGTACATTTTACATATACAAAAGAACAATGCAGGAAATGATTGTTTCAAAAAAGTGCATTTGGATTCCATCTAGATATTCCATGGCTCTCTCTGGAATGGTGGTGTCATGACCTATCCTAAACAAGGGAAGTCAGATAATTTCTTTGTGGTGAGTTTTTACACAGAATAATTTCAGGGTATGGCTAGCTTTCAGGAAAATGAGTTCTGGATTTTATGACCCACTTTCAGAAAGAGGAATTCTAGTTTCTATGGCTAACATCAGGGACCAATGAGATAGAGAGTAGGAGAATATCAGAGATAAATTTTCACTTCTGAGGCCTTCATTTTACGGTACTATTTTCTGAGTCCCATAATTTCCCTGTGCAAAACTTTCTCAAGACATTTCACTGTCCAGGAATTTGGTTGGTAGATTGTCTTAAAAGCCACAGAACTAGACTCTCAGATCCAAAAATGGGCCAGTGCAGTTAAAGAGTTAACCATTGTGCCTCATTTTAGGCAATGGTGTCTCATCAAAGTCAATCAGGTAGCTAGCAAGAGGCATTTTTCTATTGAAAAAAGAAGGAGGAGGAGGAGGAGAAGAAGAGGAAGAAAAACAAGTTTAATGGTTAGAACAAACTAAAAACTACGTTCTGAGATCCAGAAGGCAGGTGAGAAGGTGGTTAGATGTTCAGATGAAGTAAGAGCAGATAGCAGCAAACAGGCATCTTTTTTATTTATTTATTTTTTTTTTCTGGCTTGTAGTTTGTGTTAGGTTTTCTAGTAGATTTTTTTAGTTTTTAAATATCAACAGGTATTAAGACAGCTTACATATTTACATTATTACTCTAGTGATTTCTAAAAAGTTCATATTAAGTTACCTAGCTTCAACTTGCAGGGTGTTTGGAAAAAGTAGACTTAATTACAGTGATTCTAAGTAAAAACAAAAAAGAAAAAAAACAAAAAATGAAAGAAAGAAAGAAAGAAAAAAAGAAAAGAAAGAAGAAAAAAAAAAGGAAAAAAACATCAGTTTCAGTATTTGTAGCCAAAAACAAATTGAGGATTTAGTCTAAATTGCTGGCAAATAATAACTTAAAAAACTCAAAGACAATGAACAAGCCTAGGATTTAATAACAGGTATAATATAATCTCTTTTGAAGCATAATTGTTTTCTCTAGTCCCCTATTTCTACCAAAGACAAATCAAACAACACTAATTTATTTGTAAAATAAATTATAGTCTTATCATATTTGACTTGCTTGTTTGCATGTAGTATAGTGAGAATAATCATTGGCCATATTCATTCCTCTAAAAGAACTTTATCATGAGGTATGTCAGAAAAGAATTTTGAGCCTGGAAAGCCAACCGAAGAATTTGCCATCAGATTGTCCATATGAACTGGGATAATTCCTCTTAATTCAAGATCTCAAAATAACTTGGGGTTCCTGGGACCACTGTAAAATAATTACATTTTTACTTACCTACAAGTAATGAAGTATGTCATAGATGAGGGACCAGGCCTGTCTTTCCAATGGTCTATTTATTGGTTCTATAAAGTTAAACTTAATTCTTTTTTTTTTTTTAATTTTGGAATACTATAGGGATACATATGTTTTGGTTGCAAAAATTGCTTTTGAGCAGTTTAAATCAAAGTTATAAGTGTGCCCATTCTGAATGCTTTGCATTGTATTGGTTAGATGTGAAATTACTCCTCTCTTCCTGCCCCCTCACAGCTACTTGCTTTTCCTTGAGTTTTTCTATGGAACATGCACATGGGTGTTGAGTGATTAGTTCTGGCTTAATAGTGAGCACATATGGTGTTTGTTTTTCCATCCTTTCAATAATTCACTTAGAATAATGTTTCCCAGTTCCATCTAGGTTGCTTAAAGATATTAGCTCACCATTTCTTTTTTTATTTATTGCCAAACATTACTCCATGGTATACATGTACTACATTTAGTAATCCACTTACATATTGATAGGTACTTGGGTTGATTCCACATCTTTGTAATTGTCAGTTGCATCACAATAAACATTACAGATAGTGAGGGCTATCTACTTCCACAAGAGAGAGTCTTAAAGAGAGTAAAGCAATCTTCAGCATAGAGATGCCTTGCCAGCGTTCTGCAGGCAGGAAAGGAGACAGTCGGAGTAAGTGTCCATCATAGAATGCACATGCTCCCGACTGCCTTCTCCTCCAGCCTAAAATAAGGCTGATCTCGTGCCTCTCAACACCACAGGTGTAGAGACTGCCAATTCACCAATGATCTCATCTCATGAGCTCTCATGCTTGTTATGAGAGCTAAATCCCTCTCCACGCCCTTTCCACCACGGTGTTCCATTATTGAGCTATCCAGGTATTTCTTATAATTCTCACTTATCCTTGCCACAGGCTATACAGACTGCTACAGAAAATGATTTCTAATTTTATTCACTGTGGTGTGAGACGATACATGGTATATTTCTGCTTTGTTGATTTTGTTCAGAAAAGTTCTGTGGCCTAAAATGTGATCAACCTTGCAGAATAATCTACACGCTGATGAGAAAAATATCTTCAATAGTTTTGTGTAAAATGTTCTGTAAATGTCCATCAGGCTTATTTGCTCTGAAGCACTGATTTTCAACCGGTGTGCCATGGCACACTGCTGTGCCATCAAAGGATCTTTGGTCTGCTGTGAACATTTTTAAAGATCATTAATTAAATTATTTTCAAGAAGTTCAAAGCACAATAAGTATATTCACTTTTACTCTTTTTTGATTATAATTAAAGCTCTGCTGGAATTTTTTTAAATACTTCAGTTTCTTTTGAGAATTTTTCACTTATTTCTTGTATTGTTTTTGTGGTTTCTTTGCTTTAGGTTTCTATTTTCTTTTGTATTTCGCTGAGCTTCCTTAACAATCCATATTCAAAATTTGTTACCACTCATTTTAATATTCTCATTTTGTTTGGTTTCTATGGGTATGAAGTTATTGTTTTTTTGTGTGGGAGGCATCCTTTCCCTCTAATTTTTCATGTTTCTGGTTTTCTTTTGCTGATTACTTCTCACCTGGAGCAGCTGTTGCTTGCACCCCTCAGTTTGCTGCAGGGCCCCTAGAGGAAAAATCTGAGCCCTCTCTCTGGAAGCCTTGATGTAGTGGCTCAATTTTTTTCTCTTGGCAGCTACAAGTGGGGTGGGGAAAGGGGAGAAACACCATCTGAATGAAGGATACCTGGCACTCCGGTCATGACCTTCCCTTTCTCCAGGATGAGACCTATTCAAAATGTCCAGGCATTGGAGTCACGTAGATCACCTGGGTCTCACCAGACCCATGTGATTCCTACAGTCTGGACTAAAGTTGGGAGATGTCTGCATGTAAATGATCAAGAAAAAAACCTGAGAAGTTTCAGTCCCTTGTGAAGAACAAAGGTAAAAGAGTGGCTATTAAGGCAATTAGGCACCTGCCATCTCAGGTCAGGTTTGTGGAGATGGGAAGAATCCCACAGGAGCTGGGAGCCTGGTTCTCTCTCTGCAGGAATTTCCTAGCTCACTGACAGCAGCAGCTTTTGGGCATGTGTGGGCAGAAAGGGTCTCTTCAGCAGCTCAGGACCCACTGACTGTCAGTTGCAAGGTAGGGAGAAACAAACCATTCCACTTATTCACTAGGCTTATTCACTAGGCTCAAGTCTCTCAGGGGGTGAGCTCTGCTGATAGTCTGCTCCTTTATATTCTGTTTTATGACTTCCCCAAAGTGAAGTCACCCTTTCTTCAGACCTACACCTGCTCTGTGTTTGTATGTCTGTTTTTTTGTCTGTTTGTTTTTGTCTCTTCTATCTAAAACTTCTCACTCAGACACTGTGGCAGTTGGTGTCTCTGGTAGGCCATCTTCAACCTTAATTCTTCAAAGCAGTCTGGGATTTTTGGAAAATATGCCATTTCACTCAAAGCCTTGGTAAAATAACCACTATTTCTAATTATGTCACGTTATGAAGGAAAACAGAATTTTATTGAACTTATATGAATAACCATATTATTATAAATTGAGAATATTTATAAATAGTTTTCAAATTCTGGAAAATTCAAGTAGAGTGATAAATAAATGCGTTAAATTTTGCTCACGGATGTGTACTTTCCCAATTTCTCATAAGCTGTAAGGAGCTCAAAAAAAAAAGTTGACTTCTGGAAAACAAAACATAAAAAAGAAATAGTAATATTTTAAATAACAAAGTCACTAAAATTTATTTTGGTCTTCTGTTAATTCATTCTGATGTAATTAGAATGCTTAAGATTGAGTGAAAATCAATCAATTTCATTGACTGAAATCTTCTTGAAAGTATCAGCTTTATAATTAAAGTCATGGAAGATATTTTTTGTTTGCTTTATTGGTATAAGCATCAAAAGTATAAGAGACCTATATTTTAGAATATTTGCCAGAGTGCTTTCCATAAATTTCCTTAAAGAAGAAGTAAACTTTAGACTATAGCTGATCAGAGAGTGAGGAAGATGGCTGACAATGAGCAGCTTTCACCAAAGGCTTCTTTTCAGAGGGAGAGATATTAGACAGAAGTGGACTTGCTGAAGCTGAAGCTGGTGAGCTGAGCATGGAAGGAAGATAGATAAATGCATATCATCTCTGGTGAGACAAGCTGCAAGTCTAAGAAAAAGGAAGAAAGACAACAAAGACCAGGTAATAAACCCATTGTCAAGAGGACAAGAGACCCCTCCTCCAAGTTGGAGGCTCCTGCAGGGCTCTCTCCAAGTGAGAAGAGAACAAAAGAACTGTCACTTTACCCCTTAGACAGCGGCTAAACCCAATCTTCCTCCTCTAGGGAGGTCCCTACCTTTGGGTTTAGGCATCTCCTCTCTGGCACAAAAGTGAACAAATATTTTCCCTACAATTCTGAACACACAATTCACCATTGCCCCCTAGCCTGGCTCCCTGAAGATCCGCTCTCTACAGACCTGGACTGTTTAGTGAATTTGCTGAAAGCCCCAGGCACATAACAATTTAATATAATAATCATAATTATTACCAATAGCATATATCTAAACATATTATAATTTTTTGAATCTCAAACAATTTAGAATTCATTTTTTTCTTATAGTTGGGGATTCATTGGGGGTACACAGAACTAGGTTACATTGATTGTTCTTGTTTGATAAGGACCCTCCTATATTGGTGCCCACCCACCAAAAGGTGTACCACACCCCAGGACACCCCACACCCTTCCTCATTCCCTTTCTTCACTCCCTCTCCACTGCCCTCCATCATGTACTAGGACCTTAATTGTCCTCATATCAGAATTGAGTACATAAGATTCTTTTTTTTTTTTTTTTTGGCAGGGGCTGGGTTTGAACCTGCCACCTCCGGCATATGAGACCGGCGCCCTACTCCTTGAGCCACAGGCGCCGCCCAAGTACATAAGATTCTTATTTCTCCATTCTTGTGATGTTTTACTAAGAATAATGTGTTCTACTTCCTCCAGGTTAACATAAAGGATGTAAAATCTCTATATTTTTTAATGGTTGAATAGTATTCCATGGTATATATATAATTGCAGCTTGTTAATCCATTCCTGGGTTGGTGGGCATTTAGGCTGTTTCCACATTTGGTGATTGTAATTGAGCTGCAATAAACAGTCTAGTGCAAGTGTCCTTGTGGTAAAAGGATTTTTTTTCTTCTGGGTAGATGCACAGCAATGGGATTGCAGAATCGAATGGGAGATCTAGTTTGAGTTCTTTGAGGGTTCTCTATACTTCCTTCCAAAACGGTTGTATTAGTTTCCAGTCCCACCAGCAGTGTAAAAGTGTTCCCTTCTCTCCACATTCACGCCAGCATCTGCAGTTTTGAGACTTGGTGACAAAGGCCATTCTCACTGGGGTTAGATGATATCTCAGGGTGGTTTTAATTTACATTTCTCTAATAATTAGGGATGATGAGCATTTTTTCATATGTTTGTTAGCCATTTGTCTGTCTTCTTTAGAGAAGGTTCTATTCATCTCTCTTGCCCAGTTATCTAAGGGATTGCTGGCTTTCTTTATGTTTATTAATTTGAGTTCTCTGTAGATCCTCGTTATCAAGCTTTTGTCTGAATCAAAAGATGCAAAAAATCCTTTCCCAATGCATAGGTTGTCTGTTTCCTTTGGTTATTATTGCCTTAGCTGTACAGAAGGAAATGCATACTTTTAATGCATTTCTTTACAAATATAACCCAAAGAAAGTTAGTCACAATTTTTTTTTTTTTTTAGAGACAGAGTCTCACTTTATCACCCTTGGTAGAGTGCCATAACATCACAGCTCACAGCAACCTCAAACTCCTGGGTTTAGGCGATTCTCTTGCCTCAGTCTCCGGAGTAGCTGGGACTACAGGTGCCTGCCACAATGCCTAGCTATCTATTTTTTTTTAGTCACAATTTTATATGTGACAATGCTTACTATCATATTACATGACAAATAAACTGAATATGTGTGATGGACTTCCAGATGCCCTAATACAATTTAAAATTTGAATGTTTGGAAAGTTTATCAGGTATCAAATGTTTCCAGGAGTGGCCAACCCATCACCTGTGGGTCACATGAGGATTATATAAGGATATTTTGTTTATCTGTGGTGATGGACATCAGAAAAATGATGCATAGACCTTTTATTTTCCTTTTTCTCATCAGCTTTTGTTAGTGTTTGTGTATTTAATGTGTAGCCCAAGACAACTTATCTTATTCCTGTTTGGTACAGAGAAGTCCAAGGTGAGACACTCCTAAAACATTTAAAATCACAAGTCAGAATCACAGATCACTGCAAAATAAATAATTAATTTAATGAAAGTAAGAATTAAAACATTTCAAAAAGAAAAAGCTTTTATTCTTTGAAAAGAGGTAATTCAATTTTTCAGACAAAATCTAATAAAATAGCATAAAGCAAAGAAAATTTGTCTCTTTTCTCTTACTTTCCTCTTTTTATACAGTTTATTTCAAAAGTAAACACATATCTTTTATTATCTCATGTTAATATTGTATAAAAATCTTGCTTAAAAGACCAAGTGAAATTTAGTTTTGTTTTGTGTATTAATGATAAAATTCATTTTAAAAATTTTAATAAAACTTTATAAATAAATCTACCTTGATCCCAAGGTAAAATTTTCATAAACCTTTTATAAAATTTTTATGATTTTATCATTGCTTTAAAAAAATATTTTATGGGTGGCACCTGTGGCTCAAGTAGCAGGGCACCGGCCCCATATACCAGAGGTGGCAGTTTCAAACCTGGCCCTGGCCAAAAACTGCAAAAAGAAGAAAAAATAATACTTTATATGAACTTAGTTTTTTTCCAGTTTAAAACAGTGTTTAAAATCTCTAAACTAGGAAAAATTATTTTTTCTTTAACAAAAACCACATTTTTATATCTTTTTATATATTTTAAGTGTCTTGTTTTATATACTTTGTATACAAAATTATTTTTTCTTATTTCTAGTAGTTTTCATTATATATTAATTATATTAACTGCTAATTATCCTTATTTTTAGTGAAAAAATCTAGAAACTAAATAATTTTAAATATTTTACATATAGAGCCAAAACAAAATGCAACATCTGGAAAACCCAATCTTTTTTTAGTATGGTCAAGAAGTGCAGCTAGACCATAAAGTACAGAACAGTGGTGTCACTAGGCCTCATCATGGAGGAAAAGCTCAAATTTAAATACACAATTTTATCAACAAGTTAGGAAGTATATTGTTTTATGACCTTAATACATTTAGCTGTGCAGTAGAAACTTGCCTGAGCAGGGAGTTCTGGAAAAAAAAGTGCCTGGATTAAATATTAAAGAAGCTTTTATTTTATCAACAATTTTAAAATTATTTTTGTATACTAAGAGTGACTAAAGCCAAATGAACTTGGAAAGCATTTGGACTTATTTAATTTATGAGTACTCATATTTTCAAGTTAATCTGGCAACATGTGTAGACAATATATGAAGTTCTGACAGTTAAGTGTGTGAACTCATCCCAGAAAAAAATGCTACATAATTCATTGCTGAACATCACTATGGTCTCCTTTGAAGTAATTCTCTTGGCCATCTGATGAGCATGGTGATACCCAGCAATGACGCATGTAGCACATTGTCTAGGATGAGTTTATAAACTTGTCAGACCTCATATAATAGCAGCTGTGAAATTGCAGAAAAAGAGTTCCAAAACTGCTTTGATGGGTAGATAACTGCTGGCATCAGTGACTAGCTCCCCACCAAAATACCTTGAAAGTGACCGTAGTGATATTCACCAGAGAGGTATGTAGCAATTTGTCTAGGATGAATTGTCAAACTTAGTTTTCCAAAGCATGTGTGTAGGAATATATGTAGATACATACACATGTACATACAAATACATACTCATGTATGTGCAGACACTATAATTTTCATTACATGATTTTAGCCATAAGACGAGTAAAATTTACTAGTTTAAACAAACGGTTAAACTATGCCTTTGTAAATAGAAAAGGTTAAAGTTGTTTTCTTTTTTTTTTTTGTCCGTACACAGATTTGTTAGTATGCTGCCACATTGCAGCCACACAACCTGCTTTCTGCGCCAGGTAAAATTCCAGCTTTGTCCTTTCTGACAGCACCTTGTAGTCGATGTTTATCTGCAGCACACAAGAAAGTATTTCATAGACAGTGCACTAGCGTTGTATTGCTGCCCCGAGACAGGTTAAAGTTTTTATATATCTTCCATAGTCTGAAGACCTTAAAAAGTTTTAGAAAAAACAGGGTAGCAGAGAGAGAAAGAATTTAAGCTTCATTTTTTGTGGTTCTTGTATGTATGGCTAAATTTTAATTCCAAGTGCATTCTTCAAGAATTTGCTTTGAGCATTATTATTATCTTTTTTTAATCTCGGAATATTAAGGTACCCGTTTTTTTGTTGACTACATTTGCTTTTTGCACAAATTGAGTTCAGTCTGTAAAGTGTGCTCCCCACTCAAACAGTCAGAATCTAAGCTTTTAGTCTGTACTACAAAGCCATAGTGCTCAAGACAGCATGGTACTGGCACAACAGAGACATAGACACTTGGAATCGAATTGAAAACCAAGAAATGAAACTAACATCTTACAACCACCTAATCTTCGATAAACCAAACAAGAACATACCTTGGGGGAAAGACTCCCTATTCAATAAATGATGTTGGGAGAACTGGATGTCTACATGTAAAAGACTGAAACTGGACCCACACCTTTCCCCACTCACAAAAATTGATTCAAGATGGATAAAGGACTTAAATTTAAGGCATGAAACAATAAAAATCCTCAAAGAAAGCATAAGAAAAACACTGGAAGATATTGGCCTGGGGAAAGATTTCATGAAGAAAACTGCCATGGCAATTGCAACAACAACAAAAATAAACAAATGGGACTTCATTAAACTGAAAAGCTTCTGTACATCTAAGGAGACAATAACCAAAGCAAAGAGACAACCTATACAATGGGAAAGGATATTTGCATATTTTTAATCAGACAAAAGCTTGATAACTAGGATCTATAGAGAACTCAAATTAATCCACATGAAAAAAGCCAACAATCCCATATATCAATGGGCAAGAGACATGAATAGAACTTTCTCTAAAGATGACAGACGAATGGCTAACAAACACATGAAAAAATGTTCATCATCTCTATATATTAGAGAAATGCAAATTAAAACAACCCTGAGATATCATCTAACCCCAGTGAGAATGGGCCACATCACAAAATCTCAAAACTGCAGATGCTGGCGTGGATGTGGAGAGAAGGGAACACTTTTACACTGCTGGTGGGACTGCAAACTAGTACAACCTTTCTGGGAGGAAGTATGGAGAAGCCTCAAAGCACTCAAGCTAGACCTCCCATGTGATCCTGCAATCCCATTACTGGGCATCTACCCAGAAGGAAAGAAATCCTTTTATCATAAGGACACTTGTACTAGACTGTTTATTGCAGCTCAATTTACAATCGCCAAAATGTGGAAACAGCCTAAATGCCCACCAACCCAGGAATGGATTAACAAGCTGTGGTATATGTATACCATGGAATACTATTCAGCCATTAAAAAAAATGGAGACTTTACATCCTTCATATTAACCTGGATGGAAGTGGAAGACATTATTCTTAGTAAAGCATCACAAGAATGGAGAAGCATGAATCCTATGTACTCAATTTTGATATGAGGACAATTAATGACAATTAAGGTTATGGGGGGGAAGCAGAAAGAGGGATGGAGGGAGGAGGGTGGGGCTTTAGTGTGTGTCACACTTTATGGGGGCAAGACATGATTGCAACAGGGACTTTACCTAACAATTGCAATCAGTGTAACCTGGCTTATTGTACCCTCAATGAATCCCCAACAATAAAAAAAAAAAGAAGATAAAAAAATGGATGTCAAAAAAACACAAAATCTTAGGAATTTATTGATGCGATTTTATACAGACAAGTTTAGAGGAAATTTAGAAATGCCTTTAAATAACCAGCTATATACCAAGAATCAAGTCACATCATGACTCTCACAGTGTATTTTGCTATGAAGACATTTCTCCAAGTGTCTAAACAGTACCCCTGCCCCCCCTTTTAATCTAATGTGGAAAAGAATGAGAAGCTCCCTGTAGTATACTCAATTGCCTCTAGCATTGTCATTTTTGCTCAGCTGTTATACACACCAAGGTCAGATTCTCTCATAATACAAAGTAATTCTGGTATCCCATAAAACCAAAGAAATCAGGTAACATAATACAATAGAAAAGAGAGTTTTATGTTTGATGGGAATCTGTCTATGACTCTTTAGGCTCCACGAGGAATGAAGAAATGTCCAAAAAATGCATGAGTGGTGCTTTTTTCTGAGTTCCTTGGGGGTCTGTAGCATAAGAAGTACCCTCTTCTGATATTTCTGGCATTTGAACTTTTTTCTTTTTTAAAAACTAAAAGTGTCTTTTAAATTAAGATTAAGCTAGATTGTGACTTACTAAGGATATATAAGATGTCTCCAAAGATGGAAAACAGTTTTCACAAGATCTTAAATCACTCTAAAGACAGTTCAGAGAAAAGAAAGTTTGCTAGCCATACATGGAATATCACTCACATTTTTGTCCAGCCACATTCTCTACAATCTCAGCTGACCATAAACACCCAAAGGCCCCAAAGCTGCATGTGCCTTCAACAAGCAGAAGAACATAGGATCCTTATGTTGACCATTTCCCTATGTTGACCAGTTTGCTCCAGTATCATGGGTGGGCACCTTACACAGATTTAGATCTCAATGTGAGTGTATATATACACACCAGAATATATATTTTTATGCCTTTATATTATATACAGTACATATAATAGCTATATGATAAATATAAAGAAAAATCAAGACAAGAATGCAGATAGAGTCCTACCATGGTGAGTATTGCCAAATTTACATACAGTTTTAAGTTCTATCCAGGGCTGATTTCATTGAGAATATGCTACTTGATCAAAACACCTCACAGAGGTGACGAAGTGAGTCATGAGCATATCTTTGCTCTGAGAGAAAGTCGCAAAGCCACTGAGCAGAGAAATCAAACATATCATATGAAATCACTCTTGCTCTTCTGTTGAGAATATACTTGGGGCAAGACTAGAAGCAAAACAGCCAGTAAGGAGACTATAGCAATAATACACTTTCAAATGATGGCTTGACCTTGATGATAGTGGGAACACATAAGAAAGCTGTCAGATTTTGGATATATTTGGAAGATGATGCTAATAATATTTGGGACTTGAGAAAGAGAGTCATGAAAGAAAATTCAAGCGGAGGTATATCTATATCATGGAATACTATTCAGCCATTAAAAGAGATGGAGACTTTACATCTTTTGTATTAACCTGGATTGAGGTGGAACAAATTCCTCTTGGTAGAACGTCACAAGAATGGAGAAACAAGAATCTAATGTACTCAATTCTAATATGAAGGCAGTAGATGATCTAATACATGGTGGATGGTAGGGGAATGAGGGACCAGAGAGTGGGGAGGTGGGAGGGGATTGGGGGATCATGGTGTATGGCACACCTCGTAGGAGCGGGACAAAATTTGAGGAGGACTCTACCTAACAAATGCAATCAGTGTAACCTAATTCTTTGTACCCTCAGTGAATCTCAAACAATTAAAAAAAAAAAAAAAAGAAAGAAAGAAAGAAAGAATGGAGTTGTCATCTACTCAGAAAAAGACCTTGAGTGGAATAGCAATAGGGGCCAGCTTTGACTGTGTTATATTTCAAAAATTTTCCTATCCAACTAAGCATCACAATCAAATTGGCAGTTGAATAAATGTATCTGCATTTCAAAAGCAAGGCTCAAACTTGAATGTTAGTGGAAAATTCATGGTATTTAAAATTATTGGGCTCAATTAGGTTGCAAAAAAATTGTAGTGTAGATGCAGCAAAGAGGAGAATAAAGGGCAGAGCTATTTGGGCTTGCCAAAATTTGAAGGTCAAGGAATTAAAAAGAAAGAATCCTGCAAAGAAATGGCCCTGGGGTCAGAGATATATGAGAAGAGGGTAGTTTCTTGGAAGCCATGTGAAAAAAGGTTTCAAGGTGGAGAAAATAATTAACACTTTCACAGATCAAGAAAACTGACGACTGCAAATTTACTATTGAATTTTTCAATGTGGTGCACATTGATCATTTTGATTAGAAAAGCTTTGTTAAAGGGTGTTGGATAACGACTGATTGGAATAAAGGAAAATGTCAAGAAAAGAAGTTGAAACAGGGAATATAGACAACTGGGGATTATGTTTTAAAATCTAACACATCTGTCTTGTGTTAATACAAAGCATATAATCTGCTTAGACGAGTACTTAGCTCACAGTAGGTAGTAAATATTTGTTGGACGTGAGGACAAATGAATTAGTGAAAAAAAGGATGAAAATCCAGCCTGGCAAAACAGATTTGTTGTTAGCTTTAAGGCCTAAGGTATTAGTCCAAAAAGATCTCTAGTTATCTAGTTGGAAAGGGTGTTTGAAATACAAGAAAATATGAAAAATTAGAACTTTTTCTGCACAATTTCAAAAGTTTATCCATTGTTATATTGGAAATCTACCTATTCTTTTTTAGGCCCACATCCATCCACTGTGTGACTGCAAATTAAATTTCTCAGCGTCCCTTGAATTTTGTCTTCCTATTTGTTTCTATTAGTGGCAGTATTGGTGTGATGCATTAGAAGGTGGAGGCTGTGGGTGACGGGCTGCAGGTTGCTGCAGGGCCATGCTCTTTATCCCCATAGCCTGCAGAAGCAGGTGGAATCCCTTTGATGGTTTCAGCTTTGATAGCGCTGGTGTCTCTTCTCTTTGCAGATTTAATACCTGGCCTTAATGTTGCCTATGGTCCTAGCACCACAACCAGCAGCTGAGCCTCAGCAGAGAAATAAAACATTCTGGTTGTGAATGCAAGAATTCCTGATTTTTGAATAATACCCCTTTTCCTTTTCCTCTCTCTGTTATAACTAGGCTTTCCTGTCTTTCAATGAATTTGTAAGCAATTACCTATTTTGAATACCTTCAGATGAGCTAACATGGCTTCTGTCTTCCTGACTACGCTTAAATATTAAAGTTATTAATTGTGGCTTTTATCTTCATACCTTGCTTAAGTTTCTCTTTCTCAACAATGTTCTTATGGAATTCTTTTCCCTCTGATTTAAATTTTAGAGTAACTTCAAAGCCTCTGCCACTCTGTGTGTGTGTGTGTGTGTGTGTGTGTATGTGTGAAATTTTTCCTCTTCAGTCCATTTAGATCACATGGACACTTGTTCCCCAAAGTTTCATGACAATCAGTAGTTGAAATATATTACATAATACTTAGGTACTATGGGAATTCACTAATTAAAATACACTGCAGACCAATAAGCAAAGAAAATTAATCTTCAACATTTTTAATACTGATTGGCGGAAATCTCTATAGAATAGATGGGAAAATGAAATGCTGTCCAAATCTTGTAAGCTTAGTGTGTCATAATGCTTTAAACAGGCAAAATTCTCATCTTTTTCTGTAGTTGGTCTTCCTCAGCCTTACTCTTACCCATACCATTATTTCGTAATTGGGATAGCAGATCTTAAAAAATATTATGTGGATTAAGGAGAAATCTATACCCAAATCCACACAGTTATCTTCCGTATTCCCTGGGTCTCTGCTCTAATATGATCTGAGTTGCTTCCTGGATGGGTCACTACAGATGTAAAGCAGATTCCTTTCTTGGAAATTTTGCTTTCCCCTCTAGCTAACATCTGAGGGATGCTTGAGGTCAGGGCCTTGTCTCGCCTTAGCCTGGGAATGTCTCAGTTTCTTTCCTTTCCTTCTTTGACTGTCACTGAAAAAATCATCTGCTTCTTTGCTTTTTCACGTGACATGAAAACTAAAACCAATATAATTTCCTAATTCCTGTTTTACACAATACTGAGAATAAGCTATGAAACTTAGCTACTTTATCTAGGAAATAATTTCTAGTAAAAAATAAGACTATGAACAACCTAACTAGTTAAAGAAAATTCATTAAAATTTCCTTCCAGCCCCTCACTTCAGGGTATTCACCAATCCAATGTTCTTATGTCACAGTATCTTCCCAATTCCAAATAAAATCTTATCCCAAGACACAGTGATACTGATAAGTGTCTGTCAACGTGATAGTCTCACTGACTACATTAAGTGTAAAAGTGGTTATGGTTGATTAAAATCATCATTTTGTTTTGTTTTCCTAGAGATCTTTGATATGCCCCTGAATTGTTAGACAGTTAGATATGAGCAGGGCCCATGACAGATACAGTAAGGCTATTTCAAATTGGTTTGGGTCAAGCTGACCTAACATGTTATGGGGATGGGGCCTAAGACCTTACAGGTGGGTTGTTATCAAGACCTTGCAAGTGGGTTCTTTTGAGGGCAGAGATAATTAAGACCCTGGTGACTGCCAATAAGCAGCTGATACACCAACTTTATTTGATGTATAAAACCCCAAACTGTACATTCCATGGGGCCCACAGTCACTAGGATGAGGCTCTACTTGCCTGTGCATGTCATTAATAAACTTTCTTTTTCCTGTTCTTTCCAATTATTTTGGACGCCACTGTGTTGCTCCAAATGTGTCTCAACCTAGCCACTCTCTGCATGCCCTCTGCAGAAATTCACAGTTCCATAAACCATAAGCAAGAGTCGAAGGAGACTTGAAAGCTAAATTCTGGCCTTCCTACTGTCTATCCACTCACCACCAACAATCACAGTTTGATGTGGCCATATGCTGATTGTTACTGACAGCTTGCAAGGCAGTCTTTTCCCATATTTTCACATATGGGAAAGCCTTCCGTCTTTAAAAATTTTCCCAAATCACCTAATAAGTCTCCTTATTTTAGAGTAAAACTTGTAGAGTCTAGGTTGTGATTTGTGTTGTAATTTCTAAATTCTCTTTATTTCTCCTCCCTATGATACCTATGATCATAAATAAAAATAATTTTACATTTTCTCTTTCCTTATGCTTTTTCTTAAAGGAAACTCCGTAGTTGACATATTCAGTAATTTGGTAAGCTCGAGGGCACATTTTGTAGTAAAAGCTCAACTCTGAGAGTGTAGATTGCTCAATGACTTCTTTTCCTACATCAGTGGTTCTCAACCAGGGACAGTTTTGCATCATTAGATCTTTGGCAATGTGTGGAGATGTTTTGATTGTCGTGATTTGGAGGATGTTATAGGCATCTGCTGCTAAACATCTTATAATACATAAAACGGCCACTCAAAGCACATAATTATTCAACAGAAAATGTTAATATTAATGAGCCTGATAAATCCGGTTCTAGAAAATCATTCTTATTTGCAAGAATCATAAAAAATAAATAAATGTATGCATAGTAATAGCTTTTTTATCTTGAGGGCAATGAGTAAAACACGTTAGTTGTTTGTATGTTCATATGTTAAGGTATTCATGTATGTACACATTTCAGTCTAGTGCAACTGAAACATCTATATATCGAAGTGATTACAATTCACTATGCTTCGAAGAAATGTATCCAAAAAAGCATTATCTTAACTTGAAATGTAATTTAGTAAGCATTTATCATAAACTATTATGTTTAAGCATTCTTAGATAATGCTAAAGCTTTTAAATGAAAATTTTCTTTAATCCAGGAGCTTAATCAGTGAAGGACTTACTCTGATAATAACTATAATTAAGGTAAAAACATTTTTGAAAGTAGAGAGGAGCAAAAGATTAATTCCTATTGGGAAGCTGTGGGAAGGCCTTATGTAAGGAGGAGAATGTGAACATGTAGTAAAATAATATGAATGTATTCATGAAAAATACTTGTTGACAAATGCAGCAATTTAAATTTCATGTAAAGAGGTTAATTCTAATCACTCAAAATCATTTAATATGGTTCATATGAGAAGTGGTAAGTAAGAAGATATTTGAATTTTTTTTATAAAAAGGCAAATTGTCATCCGAGTATTGGATATTGTTTTCAAGCATATTGTTTCCCATGAAAATATGCATGGAAAAATCAAAGCAAACTTGGATATGCATAAAAATTAAATAATTTGATTTTCAGATTGGTTGTTTTATGTATTATACACTAATAACCATTTATTTTGCATGTTCTTGGATGAGAAAATTGAAAGCTTTTGCTAATCTATGGCATATGTACCTCTTCAAATTTGTATCTTCTTGCGTACCTAAATTTGACTTATTCGCAGGTTAATGATATGTATTTGGTTCTATCCATATTGAACAATTATTTTTATAGGACTTTAGAGTTACAATTTAAGATCTTATTTTTACTTTATATAATAAAATTAGCAAAGATAGGGTTAAATTGATTCATTTTGTACAAATCTTTCAATGTTGTAAACTTAAAAAATAAGCAAGGTAAAAGGAAAATGTTCTTTTTGGGTACCATTAAAGTCTAGTAGAATCCCATGAGCAACTTCCTCAAAGACATATCTATACATTGCTAACAGAGTGGAATCAACAGAACTCCATGTCAGTTCTTTCATTCTCAATATTCAGAGATAAACACTGAATTCTCTAACTGAATCACTCAAATATAGCTATCATGTATTTGTGGCAGAAACAGACAGATATGTTCATAACATGGATATTTGTCCACACATATGATGCAACTCTTACACAAAACTCAATGATACATTGGCTTTTAAAATCACCAGGTGAACAGTTTGTATTTACAGTAATATAATATAATGCATACTCAGAGTTTACCACCACAACAAAAATCACTATCTTTGGAAACAAGTTGTGTCTTTTATTATATGAGAATATTTTTATATCACCTTTTTACCTTTGAGGTAGCAAATAACATAATAAATAAGATGTAGTGATTTAAAATAATTAATTTATTTCCCACATGGCAGCTTGGATCCTGCATGTACCAGCCTCAGTTGTGTGATTCAGTAGATTATGCATTATTTTAGCACTAGAATGAAGAAAGGCAATTTAAATGAAAATGATCATGATCACAAAGTAAGTAAATATACAAAAGGACTTGAAATTTTAGCTTTATTGACTGTCCATTAGAATCAGAAGAACTCTTATAATAAGGGCTGTCATCGTCATTACTAATAGAGGATCGACTACTCCCTTTTCCGTGTTAGTATTAAGCCTTGATATTGGAGTAATGGTTTCTATGAGAACTCTGCAGGCTTTCTATTACCAAGCCCATTAGGCAAATTAAAAAGGAAAAGGATATAAAAAGAATAGGACAACTTGAGTATTTAGCCTTATAGCTCATGGGGTTAGTCTATTTTAGGGTGGCTTCATTTCAGAGTAGAGCTTCTCAGCTGACAAAATAACTAAAGATTTACAGACGGCATAGCAGCTGGAAATGGGGATAAAATTCTCTTTTCCTAATATGCATAAATGTTCCAAGCAATGCAAGATATTTTCTTTAGCTGACTAATTCTATAGTTCTTACGACAAGTAACATTTTGTACATTTTCCCCTAAAATGTAAAATGTAACACACACGGGCACACATGTATACATGCACATATGCATATATGATTATGTGAAAAATTGAAGAGATAATTGTGGGTTTTGATATGTATTTCTGTTTAGTTCTATTTTGAATTTTTTATTTGAGTAAGATAAGCTAAATGAAATTTATAGCAGGCCATTGCTTTGAACTGGGTTCCTGCACCAGACCCAACAGACCAAAGTGAAAGGGAATTCCTCATCCTACAGTTCACACCATAAAGTGGAAAATAAGATCCTCATCTGACCTTCTGAGGAATCAGGGGAGAGAACAATAGCAGAAACTCCATACAGGCCAGTTCTAGCCACCACAGTAGACAGGAAGTCCTCTCGACACTCAGCTTTACAAGAAAAGTAACTTTAAAAAGAACAGTTTGCTTTTGTTTCCATTTTCTTTAGGCCTTTTCTGTCCCCAGACCAACCTATACTTACCTAACTAGAACACTCATGTTGTCTGGATCTAGAATCACAAATAAAAACTAATTAAGACCTTTAAACTAAATTTATAATTTTGCCTTTTGAAAGATCCACTGAATCTTTTGAATCCTTACAAGTCCTCATCCTACCTGAAAAACATTTTAGAAACTGTCTATTCTGGCAATTATTGTATAATGTTTAATACTTAAGCATCAGCAGACAGGAAGCAGACATGTTATACTACCTTGAAACTGTTATCTAAGCTGAAGCATTAATTTTCCTGTTCTTCCAGATAAAATATGATCATTTGGTCCCATCTCTAAAAATCATCAGTGACTTACAATGAATAAAACGGCACACATATAATATGATTGAAGTAGATTAACAAAATGTATTAAAATTATTGTACCTCTTATTTTGATCATTAAATAAAACAAGTAAGCAAGATTTAACCTAGCATTTCTGTAAACCATATTTGTTCAGAATACATTTTTTTTTTATTAAATCATAACTGTATACATTGATATGATCATGGGGCATCATACACTCGCTTCATAAACCATTTGACACATTTTTATCACAGTGGTTAACATAGCCTTTCTGGCGTTATCTCAGTTACTGTGCCAAAACATTTACATTCTACATTTACCAAGTTTCGCAAATACCCCTGTAAGATGCACCACAGGTGTGATCCCACCGATCCCTTTAAAGAGATATATAGAAATAATTTCCTGGGCGGCTCCTGTGGCTCAAAGGGGTAGGGCACCAGCCCCATATGCCAGAGATGGCGGGTTCAAACCCAGCCCCGGCCAAAAAAAAAAAGAAGAAATACTTTCCTTATACCATTTTCTCCGGCACTTACTTATAACACCCTTAGAGTTCAGAGATTTTTTTTTATTTTTTATTTCTAATTATTATGAGTAAATAATAGCTGCATGTATTCATAGGGCACATGTGATGACTTGATGTATAAAATGTGAATTAGACAAATGAGGGTAATTGTGGTATGCATTACCTCAGACATTTATCATTTCTTTGAGTTAGAACATTCCAGTGCCACTCTTTTAGTGATTATTAGATTGTAGTCATTTTGTTGTGCTGTCAAATATTGTTCGTCTATCTAAAACGGTATGTATAAGGGTCACAGTCCTTTCCAATACATATTTCGGAGTTTCCATCATATATTTTTTTTAGGTGAACAAAATAAATGAGTATGTTTTGATGTTTCATTATGATTTAACAATTTTCATTTTCTGGATGACTAATGCTATTGAATACTTTTTTATGCCCTAATATATTTACCATTCTTAAATTTTTTTCTATGAGAAGTTTATTAGACTTTTGCCCATTTCTAAACTGAGATTTTTGTCTTTTTATAGTTGAGTTGTATTTTGCTTCAAGTTTTTTTTGGTCTTTGCAATATCTATTCATTTCATTAGTAGTTTCTTTTAGTGAGGAAAAGAAATTTTAGTGAATTTTCTGCCTCTCTTTTTTAAAGGGGTTATTTCTTTCTTTGATTTAAAAGTCCTAAGAAGTTCATGCCTATCTCTAAGTCATCTCTTTTGTATTTATTTATAGTCTAGTACATTATACTGTTGGGTTTTACATTTAGGACTCTAATCTATCCAAAATTGCTTTTTGTGCATGGTGTAAGTAGAGACTGGCATTCCCCCAAACACCCCTGTGTTGATATTCAATTGCTCCAACACCATTTGGTGAACAGATTTTCTTTTCCTTATTGACTTGCTTTGGCATCCCTGAAAATCATTTGACCATCTACATGAAGGCTATTTCTGCACTCTCTATTCTGCTCCATTGATCTATTTGTCAAGACTATACTATCTGGACTCATGTTGCATTATAATAAATCTTAAGATTCTTCAACATTTTTTGTTCATTTCTTTAAATTGCTCTTGCTATTCTTGGTCCTCTGTCCTTCTAAATAAGTTTTAAAATCACTTTGTCAATTTTCAGAAAATGATCCAGCTTGATTATTATGGAGATGGTAGTGATGCTATAATTTAATAGTGAAAGATTGATATCTTTAAAATGTTGAGTGTCCTAATCCATATTACAGGATATATGAAATCAGCCTTTCTGGAGAGTTATTTTTTCATAGGTATTAAATGCCTGGAATATTATTAATAAATTATTTTAAGTAAAATGAATTTATTCTGAAAAAATAATCAAGTGCAAAAAGATATATGTATAAGAGAGCTTATTAAATTATCATTCCTAATATCTATAATCTGGAACCAATTGATACCAGTAGTAGGTTGTGCAACTTTATTTTACACATTGCTACTATGAAATAGTGTGACATCATTAAAATAAGGGATTAGAATACTTTTTAAACTTATTAAATTAACAGATGTAATTGATATATTTTTTATGAGCAGTATGATGTTTTGAAGTATATATACATCATGAAATGGTTCAACCTAGTGAATTAATATGCACATTACCTCACATAGTTACCATGCAGAAATATAGTTATATATTCATATAGAAAGATAGGAAGTAAAATTATGTACATTATGATCTAATTTTTATAACCACACATACAATTATTAGACTATAAGTAAAAATATAGTCTTTGATTTTGCTTTTGAGGTTTTACCACTATATCCCTTTATGTATTTTAGAAATATTTTCAAATTAAAAGAATTTTTGTTTTGCAAGAAGAAACTATTTTATTGTATTTATTTATTTTTTAATTGTTGGGGATTCATTGAGGGTACAATAAGCCAGGTTACACTTAGAAGAAACTATTTTAATACATATGTAAGTCTTTTTTACTCCTTTACAAACTTTATTTTTTTAATCTGTCATTTCTGACACACTAAAACTGAAAACTACCTATGATGGTAAACGTATAACCTATACGTAGTCCAATTTTCCCTCCTGAATGAACCTCACATTTCAGATAAAATAAGTAGCAAGCACTTTTCTAAATTTTGCATATGTAAACACAATATGCATATACACATATATGCACATGTAAAACATATAAAATAAATATGTATGGTAGTAACTTTCTTTTATAGTTTTCATAATTTTATCTGCAATAATAGTACAGTCATATGTGCATATATATGTGTGTGTATATATGTATATATATATATAATTATATACATGCAGGTAATTTACTTCCTTTAGAACATAATTCATTTCCTTATCAGACAACATTAATTGTTTTTATTGCCTTTCACACTATGGAAGAGCCATGTGATATAGAGTATGCATAAAAATTATGGGCAATTTTTCAGGCCCAAATTAAGATTCAAAGTTATAATTCAGTGCCAGTATAGACAACATAACATGTACTTTTCTGATAAACCACTAAGCATCATCAATATAGAAACAGACAAGCAGATAATTTTATCGATCTTGGTTGAGTTTTGTTAGGAGATACCACAAAAGTATAATAAAAGGAAAATAACTGGTAATATCAATAAGAGAGAAGTTTTAATATTGGGTCATGTTAATGAGTAGAGAAGAAAGTTGAAAGAATAGAAGGTTTATACAGAGATATTAGAAGGGTCAAAACTATGGAGGGCTCCAAGTAATAAGAGGGAGAGAGAAACCCTACGATATTCTAGTCAGAGCAGGAAATCGTCAACTTAAATTTTTGAAGATAAAGCCTGATGGATGACAAAGGCAATCAGTTTTTTATACAAGAGCAAGTGGTTGAAATACATTAAACATAAACATATGAATCAGCAAGAATTTAATAATTTGGGTAGTAGTCATTGGTGTAAGTATTACAATCTTAGAGTTTTTTTCCACACTAGAGGTCAAGTAGAAGACATCAGAAGAAACAAGAAACCAGAATACATATTGTAGGAATAATCAAATTCTGTGATCTTAAAGGACAGAAGACATTTTTATACGTGGTTCAACAAACCATTGTGTAGAAGAAGTGTGAGGTGAAAGAAAGGAGCTTTTCCAATTTCAAATCATCTCAGATTCTAAAATACAAAAAAAGAAGAAAAATAAAATAGTGTCTTAAGAAAGATACAAAAGACACAATACCTTTGATTTAGATCTGGGTTTCAAGAGCCAATATCCTCTTAAGGATATTTTAGAGGAAATTATAATATGCTATAAGAATTTTCTTTGTTTTTACTTATGAAATAGAATTCTGAAAAACACAGTGACTTTGGAAAGGAGACATATCAGTTGCAGATTGCCTTTGGCTGCATAAAATAGATAACAGATAAAAGTGGCTTAAGTTTCTTTAATATAAAAAAGAAGTGTTTTTTTTTTTTTTTCAATAGAAAGAGGATCATAGTTAGGAAGCCTTGGTATACTATATTGGCATCTCTAGGTCACCATTTTTACAGGCTTTTTTATCTATTTGTTCCATGATCACATTAAGTGCTATAATATTCACGGTCACCTGACTCATGTTGACTTTCAACCTTATATTATTTTCTACAAATATTTAGTGAATCAGAGAGAGAGAGAAAAAAAAAAGGATAAATGGTGATGCCTCTAACAGAACACAAAATATACCCTAATATCTCTGCAGATTTCCATTGGTAACCTGAGAAAAACTGTAGATTCAAAGGAAGCTGAGAGATGTTATTTTATTTTTTTTTTTGTAGAGACAGAGTCTCACTGTACTGCCCTCGGGTAGAGTGCCGTGGCGTCACACGGCTCACAGCAACCTCTAACTCCTGGGCTCAAGCGATTCTCTTGCCTCAGCCTCCTGAGCAGCTGGGACTACAGGCGCCCGCCACAACGCCCGGCTATTTTTTTTTGTTGCAATTTGGCCGGGGCCGGGTTTGAACCCGCCACCCTCGGCATATGGGGCCGGCGCCCTACTCACTGAGCCACAGGCGCCGCCCTGAGAGATGTTATTTTAATATTTTTTATTATTATTTGTTTTTATAGCAAGGGTAATTACTACCCTAATGAAATCAAAAGTGCTAACATCTAACTCCATTTTGCCTAGAGGTCTAAATTATCATTTTAGGAATTTTTTTTCACTTAAACTTGAATATTTTATTTCTAACACTGATAATTCTTTGCTCCCTATCACCATCCTCAAGAGCAAAGTGGAAAACAAGGAAATAGAAAAGAATAAAAGCATAGTTATGAGAGAAGAGAGAGGTAATAGTATGACTATTCATTTTAGTCATTGGCTTTTTATATAAAATAAGAAAAAAAGAAAAGAAAGTCTGGTGGTAATAATTACAAATGCTTACTCAGAAGTAATCATAGTGACCCTCGTTTGAGTTATTTATATTTGTGAGGCAGTAAAAGTAAGAGAATTCTGATGGATGCCATTGGGGGTTAGGACAAAAATGATTAGTCTCAGTAATGAAATATTTAAATTTGGTGATAAAGCCCTTTAAATGATAAGGTCTTTTTTTTTTTTTTGGCCAGGGCTGGGTTTGAACCCTCCACCTCCGGCATATGGGACCGGCGCCCTACTCCTTGAGCCACAGGCGCCGCCCATGATAAGGTGAACATGTAGGCAAGGTGGAGTTAACTGCAGAAATCTTTTCTTCCCATTTCTAGACCCCATACTATTCTACTTACTCAAATCCATGACATAATCATATGAAATTAGAAAGGGTTGTCCAATGATTAATTAAAAAACATGTAATGACATTGTAAAAGTTCGTAACATATTGTTCAATGGTAAAGAACTATTACAAAACCATGCACATTGTGACTATTCTTTCTCAATCTAATGCCCAATAATTAGAATGGTGTTTACCCAGCCGTTGAAAATGATTTTTTAGCTTGGGTGAGGTAAGTTTAATTTCCTCCATAAATTTCTATTTTTGCTTTATTAAATATGTTATTTTTGTAATAAGAAAAGAATCAACATATATATGTTTAATAGGAGAATTACAGAATAGTCCAAGGTTTTGCAAACTGACACTTTGGGAAAGGTGTTTTTTCCTTCAATGGCCTATGTCTTACATATCTTTTTCCACACATCTCAGGACAGATCAGCTTACTACTGCTCTCGACATTGCACTTCTTCCAATCAGAATGTAAGGCAGCCCTTTCTCTGTGGTTAGAGGGTGGGATACACTGGCAAGGCTCAGGGCTGTCTGAGGAAAATTGGAAAATCTAACTACTTAATATTAGGAGACTGAGACAGCTCCATTCTCCCTCGTTAGGAACTGGGAGTGATTACTTGCATTCTAAAGAAACCAAATGTCTTTGAATATTTTATAAATAAGGCAAGCCACATAATATGCTATTCTGAATTTTCCAGTATTGTTGATAGCGCATAATGTGAGGCAGCCTGACATTACAGACATCAGCTTCTTTTTTGTTTGATGATGTTTTTAAAATGTTTTATAGCAAATCATTATGCAACATGCACATTTATCTTCATATTGCAGTGGTAATATATTTGTAAATCACTGAAGTACTGCATTATATTTGCATTTATTTCCCTTGGTAAAACAATAGTTATATATTTTATTCTTATAATTTATACAACCTTATTCACACACACACACTAACAACATCATCAAAAAAAAAAAAAGCTAGAGTTTTTTGTAATCACACAGCTGAAAACTAACTAAGGAAAGGATGTGATAATGAAATGCTACTGAGAATACAATGAAGATGCGACCAAGAGAGTCTCAATTGTTCATTTCAAGATTTCTATTAATTTGGGGGCTTTACTGTAATCCAAGTGGCAGCCAGAGAAAAAACGCTTGTTTAGCCATTATGAAGTTCATTTCACAAGTAGCTATTGAGTGCCTATGATGTTCCAGGCCCGGCTATAAGCTTTGGAAATTTAACATTTAAGAACAAATAACCGTCTTCATAAAGATTGCGTTTTAATAGAGTAAGGCAAGTAATAAGTTGGGAAATTATGTATATGTAGCATGGCAGTGGAGAAGACAAATGAATGTAAGAAAAACAGAAACGCCTACTGTTGGGGCAAATTGTTCATTTATATTGGGTAGTTAAGGAAAGCCTCACAGAACAGCAGACATCTGAGCAGAGAGGGAGAACTGTGGCTGTCTTGGGAAAAAAGCAAGTGCAAAGACCCTGCAGTGTAAAATGTTCTGGTGCATATTACAGGGGTATTTGCGAAACTTGGTAAATGTAGAATATAAATGTTTTGGCACAGTAACTGAGATAACGCCGGAAAGGCTATGTTAAACACTGTGATAAAAATGTGTCAAATGGTTTATGAAGTGAGTGTATGATGCCCCATAATCATATCATTGTATACACTTATGATTTAATAAAAAAATTAAAAAAAAAAAAAAAATAAATTACAATTATGAAAAAAAAAAAAATAAAAAAAAAAAATAAAAATAAAATGTTCTCGGTTGTCCTGAACAAGCAAGAAGGTCTCTGGCTGGAGAGTGAACTGGAGAGAATCACCACTCCCAAGGAAAGCCTAGTGAAGTTCTTACTGGCCTGTGTGAGAGCATTTGTTTTAGTTTGTGTGAGATGGAAAGTTAACAGAAAGTTTAGTATAGAACAATGAGGAGAATTGACTTAAGTCTACTAGCTCCTAATCTGAATGTAGGCTGTAAAGAGACATGAAAACAGAAAAAAAAAGTTTAAGGAGCTCATCTGATTAACTCATGCTTTTCTGAGTATTTATGAGGGTGCTGGTATTTAGGTATAAATTTTAGGTGTCAGAATCTGGATATATTTGGAAGGTAGAGACCACAATATTTGCTTATATTTGGCAACATGAAAGAAAAAGAGGAATCAATCATAACACCAAGTTTTTGACCTCGACAGCAATTTCCTGTAATTAAGGAAGAAGCAACTGTTTTAGCTGGACAGAATCTAAAGTATAGCCAAATGTTAGATTAAATTTCAGAAAACACATAGATCACTTATGATCTATGTGGTGTTTGCTAGCCCAGCTGAGACAAAAGTAATGCTGAGAAGACAAAAATCACCCCTGCCTAAAGGAAGATCCAAGGAATTTCAACACAATTCTGCCCCTGCATTTCTTATTCTGTGTGTGCTCTCAAGGAGACAAAAGATGAAATAGCCACTATGGAATTCTAGGCAGCCAATAACAGAAGCAAAAATGCTCTAAATGACTTTAACCCAAAGGAAAACATATAAAGACCTGCCATTACATAACAAAAAGGTAAAAATCAGAGGCTTATTTGACCAACAAATTCTACTATCATCAGACATATGTTAGAATGATCTTCTTTGGGGGGAGTTACACTTAGAAAAGGTGGGAGAAATGTTTATCTGCTGAACGTTTGTCTTTTTAAAATTTTTCTTTGCTCTACAGTCAGAAACATGTATCAGTTGCAATTTAATAAAGTTGGAAGAAGAATGAAGACTAATCATTATTCTGAGAATAAGTCACAGTCGTTCCATTTTACACATTTAAAACACATTAGTAAGGTTGTTCAGTATTGCTTGTACATAAGCAACTATAATTCAATTTACTAAAGAAGAATTATGTATGTTGCTCCTAAACAGATCTTAAATTAGAGATTCTGTAATTATTTGTTTGTATTGTCAAACGACACACACTCTGAATTCTTACATAAAAATTTACATTTTTGTAGCACTTGTAGGAATTTACTTTATTCTCTTATTTTAGAGCATTGGGTTTTTTTGGTCTGTTTTGTTTTAGTTGATAGGAAGGTGAATAACAAGCCATTTCTTTCATCTCTGGTCACATAATTGTTCTGTCTGCCCTTTTAAAAATTAAATATTAAAATTTAATGAAGTTTAAAAAATTAAAATTTAAGCAATACATTAAGAATATATTTTTTAGAAAGAAACATATACACTGCATCCTTTATAATTAATAAGCAAAAATATATTTCATTCTGATTAGCTAAATAAGTTAGACAATTGGGAATATTTACTCAACCAGTTTATCTGATTTATCCATTAATTAAATTATAATTTAAAATACTTTTAGTGCCCCTTTTATAGAATAATTCTACTTGTTTTTATGCTAGGATAAAATAGACAATAATTGCACAAAATATCAGTTATCATTTCTTCTGTTTCTATATAAGCATATTTGAATGATCATAATCTAGAAACATTAGATGGTTATTTTTTGTATTCGGTATAAAATTAAGTTATGAAATTAAAAATTAAAAATACAGTATAGTCTTCATGCAAATTTTTACTCATGGCTTACATGTTAGGAATCAAATACTTACTATAATATAGTAATTCTTGACTCTGGTTAATAAAATGCCTCTCTATATATAATTTGGAAGACTGTGAGGGGAGCTAACTGAGATATGCTCCTTTAGCTGCAACTTAAACCATTTTTATAAATCTCTAAGCTTCACTTGACTAATACTTAGAATAACACTATGAGTCCTCCAGTCCTACTCATCCTTTCCTATGAGATTCAACTGCATTAACAAATAAATGTTAGACAACAAGAAGCACATAAATGTATATGTATGTATATATGTAATGGCTTCTAATAAGAAATATATACTATTTTATAGTAGACATTCATATGATAGGGCAAGCACCTACAGATTTATTTAATTCAGCATCCCAATTTATAACGTAAAGGGCCTCCATTCTTTCCCTCCTCTATACTGTATTATCCTCAGGGTATCACTTTTGTTTTTAAGTTTCTCCCCTTATGATTACCAAATGGGTGTCACAGTTTTAGCTAGTATATGAAAATCTGACAATGTCCACCATAGGTATGTGAGTGTTCATTCTATGTATGTATTTTTGGGGGAATATCTTACTAGGTGTTCCTTTCCTTTTCTACACAGTTCTTCACAGAAGCTGCCCATCAAACTTCTCATATGTCATTAAATACAACTTTAATAAACAGGCTATTTCCTGGTAAGGAGAAAAATGGGCAAGGCTCTTTTGCACCAACACATGACTTTCCACTAGTTAAATATTGCAATACTCATGTTGGGGCTCAGAGCATACTCTAAACTGTGGCACCTTGGTATACTAAATAGTTTAAGCAGAAGTAAATTGAGAAAACTGTAGAAGCAGGATCTGATCTCGTTCCTCTCCTTTCCTTCTGTGAGACTCTCATGTGCCAAGTCTCCTGTTTTATGAAGGGAATAAAGACACAGAAACACCAAGAAGAAACTGAATAAACAGGCCTTGCTAAGTCCCTCCACCCCCCATATATTACCATTTTATCATGCCACCTTTTGTTCACTACAATGTGACTGTCCACTCTTCACCCAACCCAAGCAGAAAAACATACAGTTTGCTTATTCTTTGGGTGTAATTCCTGAGTGCTCATGTAGGATATAAAACTTTTGTTAAATAATTTGGTTGTGCTTTTTTCTTGTTAATCTGTCTTTCTTATAGAGGTGTCAGCTATGAATCTTTCAACAGTTGGAAAAAAGGCATTATTTCTTTTTTTTTTGCACACTTGTAAAACAGCTGAGTCAAACCCGCCTAAGTGCCTTTGCAATCCATGCCTCAGCAGCCCCCACAGGTGCATTCAGACTTTCACAGCAAGGAGCCCTGAGAATTTAACTCCAACGTCAAAGCAGGCCTATGTTCTGATCGGTGGATGCCTTTGCAGTACTAATTATTAAACAGTGGGGTACTCCGCAGGATTAGGATCACTATTCTTGGTTGTGTGAAGTCTAAGGGCATGTGTAGGTTAGTGGGTTCTGTGACCAAAATCAGAATCTTCTTGAAAAAGAAGAGGAAAAAATGAATGGTGATTTAGTCTGACTATCTGCTCCAACTATCAGTATAAAAGTGCTTGTAATATGTGTAACATTAAAAATGTTTTTATACAGGTGCCTCTTCTTGAAGAATTCTTACATGCTCCATGTGTACGTAAAGGAATAGCCTGCTAGCTGCAATTAGAATCTCCTCTATTCCTTTCAAGCCACCACTTATTGTTCAATAATTTTTGCTCAGGTTATTGTTACTGTCAAGAATATAGATATATAGACCCTGTCTATAAAAAAATAGCTGGACTTTGCGGTGGGTGACTCTACTCCAAGCTACATGGGAGGCTGAGGCAAGACAACCACTTGAGTCCAAGAGTTTGAGTTGCTATGAGCTATGATTTCATAGCACTGTTTCAAGGGTGACAAAGAAAGGCTCTATCTCAAAAAAATAAATAAATAAATCATATATATATGGTGTGAATGCACAAAATGTGTAAGTATGTTTTAGTGTATGTTTTATAAAACTTACAAATACATATTTTATGCATTCACACCAAACTCCAACTCCTAACACAGATACGACTATTTTGAAAGTCCAGCAAGACTTCATTGAGAACTTGAAAAACACAAAATGAGAGGCAACGTAGGAATTTTTAAAGCCAACACAAACATAAAACTGAATATGTATCCTCGTATTTATCAGCTACCCACAATTTTTATTGACTTTTCTTTTCTTTAGACTCTTGGCCATTGTTCAGTTTTAGGAGTCAGTTTCCTTTTAACTAAATAATATTCCTTAATTACCTCCCTCGTTACTAGATCCGAGTCTATCAACTGCCCTTTCACTGCAGGATGAAGGAAACAAAGAAATAAACAAGCAAAAAAACTCTTTCATCCTTTGCATGATTTTATAGAACAGACTTCAATATTGTCATGATAGTAATCATGTGGCAATTTTTCACAGAGGAAACCGATTTTAGACATTAATATGCAAAGCAGTTTTGTCTTGTTTTAAAACCTTACTTTCGTTAAACAAACATTCCCACATTCCCACTTCTCCCAGAAGATAACCTTCCTCCCAATGAACTTTGCTTCTAACTAGTTAAACTTTGAAATTACATTTCTCTTAATTCTAGTCATCTATTACTAGATATTGGAGCCAAGTCTCAGAAGACTCTGTGACAAGTGCCTTATTTTGTAGAATTAATGTTTTCAGAAGAGTATAGCGTATACAATATTTCACCTGAAACATAGCCAAAGTGAAGAAGCCTAAAGGTGATATTTAATATGGATGAATGTAAAACCACCTTTTCTTACCCTAGGCACCAAAAAATGAACTTCAATAAATAGAAAGATCTATTTCACACATTTTTTTCAGATACCAAATACCAGAAAAGTCTGACTGAATGAAGACAATGAAAGAATGTGTTGATAATGAATCTGTGCTTTGAAGTGTAAATGTAAGTGTGCCAGGTTCATTCATAATTTTCAAAGAATAACAAAAATATTACTGATATATTCTGCTCTCTCTTGCTGCCCTCTCCATTGTAGTAGAACATACAGTTTCATGCACATTGCCCCAGGGAAAGACAAGTTAGTCTACAGAAGTCTCTTCTAACTTGTAAATTTTACATAACTAGTTCTTGTGGAAAATAGAAACAACTCAGGGCATAAACAGCAGGCGTTTGGAAAGAGACATGAAGAAACAAAGTGAATGCAATGTTCCGTCCTCAGGGGAAAGAATGCTTGAGTTGAAGGTAGCAGGAGAAGGAAATGGAAGTGGCAATGGGTAGATAGGAGCAATTTCCCATAAAAGAAATTACTGTTCTCCTGTCCCATAATTTAGATACTGAAAGTTTTCACAATAATTTAATGGCAGAGAGAACATTTATTTTGTTTTTCAGGTAGAGCTAGAGCATCTGGGAAGCAAGAGCGAGAGAACCCAGGGAAACAAATAAATGGTTCTATGAAGAATATAAGTAGATGGTCTTAAACAACCTCATGTAGGTTCTGGGAGGAACATAACAAAGATTTCCTTCAATTGGACTTTGAGGATTGAAATGAAGGATAATTCAGTGGCAACCCACATGCACGGACAACTAAGGACAAGGCCAAGTGATGAATATTTCAGTAAATACCATCACAGAGAGATGATGATGAGAATCCCATGGCACCTTTCAGCAGCAAAGAACAAACAGCACAACCAACTTCAGCAAGGAGGATTTTTTTTTTTTTCCAACACATAAACAAGAACTCAGAGGTGTGATTAATTCAGCAACATGAGGATGTCATCAGGCCCTGGAGTTTTTCATAGTCCTCTTAGTTAACTTCAGCTGTTCCGACTTTTCCTCAAGGATCATTGGACAGCTACCATACATCTTGGCCACATGTTGACTATAGTCTCCAGAGAATACTTTCTCTTGAAACAATCTTTTTCATTACTAGGGAGGAAAAAAAAAACAAAAAAAACCTTGCTTAGAACACCAACTGTAGTCTTTCTATTTGTATTTTAGTGGACATACTTATACACAGGGTACATGCAACAGTTGACTTCAATTAACTTTTTCGTGTTTTCTGGCCTCTGTAAAGTTTTTTGGATTCTTTGATGTGATGGTTAGTTTGGTACAATCACAAGAAGAGACATAGGAAAGGTTCAGGAAAAGTATTAATAAGTTTATTCTACTCACAAATTCTACAGATAGGTGGCATGGCATGTCAAGGTAGACCAGATGGAAAAACAGCATGGTGATTAGGAAAGGGTATGATGGTGTGGAAGTACTTTAGGGCATGGACTTTTTTGAATGTTTCCTAGGGAATAGGCTAGGCAGGGTAAATAGCTGGTGGGTGACTGGTTAGTTGGAATGATTTTAGCAGGCTTTGATTTACAGAGGTAGTCTCTACTTTGCTGGCACCTGGTGGTGGCATGATTGAGGCAGAGGAATTTTGCCTTCTGAAGGCTCAGAGTAGATTGGAAAGGTATCTCTGATTTGATCAGTGTGTATGTCAAACCCACACTCCTGGATGGACCCTTTGCATGCTCTAAAGAATTGACAAGCCCTGGAAGAGGTAGTCTCTTCTTACTTAAAAAGGTTTTTAAGATCTCAAAACATTGTAATATATAGACTGTTAATATTATGCATAATTATTATACATAATTAAAGAAGACAAAAATACACATATATATCCAGATAGATTGTGAACTCTGTTGGCAAGAAGGAAAGATAAAAGAGAGTTGGGAGAAAGTGCATTTGGCACACAAAGTGTGAGAAAACTTAAGACAGACGCTTCTTAGATTCAGTGGAGAAGGCAGGATTGCTCATGTGCTATTCCTGTGAAAGGTGCATAAAGTGAACATAGAATGTAATCATGAGGAATTATTAGGTAAACCAGAGTGATGAACATTCTATTAAAGCATGTCCCTATAATTTTCAAAATTCTGAGCACTGTCCTGGGCCAAATTAGCTCAAAGAAATATAACTGAAAGCTCTGAGTGATCCTGAGTGAGCTTATTTCATTAATGGAATGCTGGATGAAATTTGACCCCATTGACTGAGGTCTAGGAGTTCTCTGGTAATGCTGTTTTCGTACAAACACTCTCATCTTGATGGTTATTCAATATTTCAGTAGGAGAATGTCTTTGTTGAAATAATGTACTATAGATCAATTGGTGCTTATGTCTGAATATCGCTGCAACAATCATCATAAAGATATTATGTCTGCAATCTACTCTAAAATTGTTCAGATGAAGCAGTTTTTGTATTTGATGTAACTTTGTGATTGACATTGTTAATAAATTAAAACTACAATGAGGACGGTAACAATAAAATTTAGGAAAATAACAGCCAACCGTCCTGGAACAAAACCTCTTCTGCTGAAGCCTTCTGGTCTCTGATGTTTTCTAACAGGAGGAAGGCAGAGGTAGAAACAGCTCCTAGAGTACGCAGGCTTGCTAGAGGAAATGCTAAAGGAAAGGCCTTTGGCAAGGGGCTGGTGCCATAGACCTTGTGAGTCCCAAAAAGAAAGGTCTTTTCTTGCAGGGTGACTAAAGATCCAGGCCTGAGGATGACTTCCTTTAGCCACTGAGAAATGTTGTATTAGTTACAATGAAGAGAAAGACTTAGAAATTGCTAAAGCCTATTGATAATTTTAAAAAATAGCATTAATGTTTCCATGCATAAACATTCTTTCAGAATGCCATTATTTCTGGGGAGGGAAATTGGCTGACTAAGGCCACGGAAAATGGGGAGATATTTACTGTGCATCCTTGAATTGGACACTAGATGATGCATTTATTGCTCATTAGGATAAATCATGGTTACATAAAAATATTTCCTCATTTTTTAATGTGCCAATGTTAAAATAGGGGCTCACTGTCTTCCAACCTTCTTGTTGGTAGAAAAATGGATTTCTAAGTATGGGAATGAATGGCATGATAGGAAATAAAAGTTCATATTTCTTCTTTCCAACAATTTTAATTTATTGAGATTATAGATACTTAAACTCTTGGTAGATTTGTTTTCTTCTATCCACTTCCATAAGCCTAAGGACTAGGATATATTCTATCCAAATTCTAATACTCTATTGTCTGTTAGTTTTAGCTTTGTTTGTTAAGAACTTTCTATTTTAGGGAATCACTGTATTTCTGAGAAATGCTAGGTAACTATGCATTTCATTTATATATCACTAAATGCTATTATATATCATATTCGAAAGATATGCAAATATGTGAATTACAAACTGAATAGAATTAACTCTAAATGTTATGATTTTAAATAGTAAGTAAGTTTATGATTTTATGAAGTTCAACTTTCAAAATGTAAAATATATTAATAAACATAAATGAATTTTTTTCTTTTTTTCTCCTTTTTTATTTTAAAATTTTATGAGGGTACAAATGTTTTTGATTACATGTTTCACTTTGTAATGCTTGATTTAGGGTTGTAAGTGTGCCATTACCCAGATAGTGTTCATTGTACAAGCCTCTGCCACAGGTAGGAGCTTATACAAGCTGAGCTCTCCCACCACTGTGCTGTGGGCTGAGAGGTTCCCTGTCCGGGATCCCACTCTGGGCTGAGCGCAGAGTGCTCCACAAGTGTGCTGTGGCTGGGACCACACTGTGCTCTCCTCTCAGCTCTGCACATGTGGGCTCTCTCATCTCCCAAGAGTAGTTACCAAATCTCTGCTCCATGGCCCCAAGCAACAGGATCAAGACTTGGGAGTACAGAATTTGGCCTATCCCCAGGTCTACAAAGATTACTTCCTGACTGTGCCAGGGAGAAGTGTTCTGGTTTTGAGTTGCCTGTGAGGTGCTTAAGCAGGTTGGGTGTCCTTTCACTCTGAGGTATGCCCTGCTCTGATGCGGCAACTAGGCAAACAACACTGGGAGGGCTGGGGAGCAGCAGTCTGAGCACCCCTTAGTCCACTACAGGTCTAGAAGGCTCCCTGTCGTGGACGCATCAACAAATGGCTTCCGAAAGCCCCGGGGCTCACTCATCACTGCTGGTAGTTTAAGGCAGGGGAGAGGAAAAGGAGGAAAGGAGCCTGAATGCAGGAAAGCCAGTGCCCTGGTCATCACTGGCTTTCTGTATGGTAAAGCAGTCTACCTGGAGTGTCCAGACTATAGGGTCTCACAGATCCTCTGGGATCCAGCGGCCCCTCTGACTCTCACAGTCTAGGCCATAGAATGAAAATGTTTATGTGGAAATGAGCAAGATGAAACTAAGGGGGCTGAGGCCTCCTGGATAGGACGAAGGTACGGAGTGGGTGAAGACGCAATATGGCACCTGCCATCTCAGCTTGGGTTGGTGCTGACAGAAGTGCCCCATGGGGGGCTAGGTGACTGATAATTTGTCCCCAAGAAGCTCCATTCTTCCCAACACTTGTTTTCTAGTAGCAGCAGCTCTTGGGCTCATGAGCATAGAAAGTTTCCCTAGCTGCTCCGAAACCTGCTGTCTGCCGGAGATGTGAGGGAGAGAAACAAACCATTCCACCTCCGCCTGGTGTCGTCTCTACGCCTCCCAAGGGTTGTCCTCTGCCTGGATCCTGCTCCTGCTTGTTTTGCTTCACAACTTCTTCCCGTGGAATGTCTGGTAGGTTCTGACATTTTTCCCTTGGAATTGCGCCTCATCTGTGTTTGCTTGTTTGTTTCTTTTTCATCCAAAACTTTTCCATCTTTCTGAGAAAACCTGGCAGCTGGTATCCCTAGTCAGGCATCTTGTCCACTTCTCTGTATCACCTTTAAATCATGTTCCAAACACACAGCATTATGTACGGAGCATAAAATAAAACTAGCACAATTTTGATAACGCATTTTGAAATTGCATCATACTAAGAATATATAGATAAAAGAAAGATAAAACTATGCATGAAGAAGTTTGTACAAGTTATAAACTGAAAACTAGTACCTGAAAAACATCTATTTTTAGTCCTTAGTAAAAATATTTTCTTATAATTATTAATATATGATCACGTGCAACTCAAGAATACCTCACTTATTTCATTTTATTTTAAATCTACTTCCTTCTCAATTACAATAAATCATACTTTCAAAGGATTTTAATAGGTATGAACAATTTTCTTTCTTTTTTTTTTTTTCTTTTTTTTAGATATGATCTCTGTCACTCAATCTGGAGTGTAGAGGCACGGTCATAGCTCACACGACCTTAAATTCCTGGGCTCAAGGGATCCTTCCACCTCAACAATCTGAGTAGTTGGGATTGCAGGCAAATTTAAATTATTTTTTCTTCCTTCTTTTTAAAATTGAGGTAAAAACACATAAACACAACATTTACTATCATAATCTTTTTTAAGTGCACAATTTAATGGTGTTACAAATATTCACATTGTTGTGAAACAGATCCAAAGAATTTTTTATCCTACAAACCTGAAACTCTACACCGTTTACACCACAATTTCTATTTCTCCATTACTTTAACCTCTGATAACTATCATTCTACTTTCCCTTTCAATGAACTTGACACAAATGTGAAAACATGCAGTACTTGCCTTTTTGAGACTGATTTATTTCATTTAACATATGGTCCTCAAGATTAATCCATGTGTAGCATGCGACAGGATTAATTTTCTTTTTCAAGGCTGAATGATACTCTGTTGCATATTTTTATCACATTTTGTTTGTTCATTCATCTATCAACGGACATTTGGGTTGCTTTAACTCTAAGCTTTCATGAACAGTAGTACTATGAACATGGATGTGAAAAATATCATTTTGAGAGTCTGCATTTAATCTGTTTGGATATATACCCAGAAGTGGGATTGCTGGATCCTGTGGTAGTTATGTTTTTAATGTTTCTTATATAGGTTGTACTATTTGCCATCCTGCCAACAGGACACAGAGTTCAAATTTTTCCACATTCTTCCCAACACTTGTTTTCTGTCATTTATTTTTATTGTAAATTGCCCATTCTAATGGTTGTAAGATGATACCTCATTGTAGTTTTAAAACACATTTTTGTAGTGATTTGTAATGTTGATCATCTTTTCATATGCTTGTTTTCTATATTTGTATTTGCATATATCTTCTTTAGAAAAATATCTATTCAATTCCTTTTCTTGTTTTTCCATTGGGATATTGGTCTGGTAGTTGAGTTTCAGGAATTCTTATTATAGTCAGTCTTTCTCTATTGAAAATAATGTTCTCTGTTTCACAAATTCTGCTCTAGTATTTATTATTTTCTCTTTTATCATAACTGGAGCCTGCCATTTCTTCTTTTTTAAATTTTCCATAATTTAAATTAGATTCTTGATTTGAGATCTTTCTTCTTTTCAAAATATACACATTATAATTTATGACATATGTATAATATATATACATAAACTCTAAAGTTTTATAATTTTATCTGTATATGTTCTGTGCTTTTAATTTTCATTGCACATCTATTCTTGTATTCTTGTATAACTGTAAAAAGGATTATATTGTTGTTATTTCATTTTCTTATTGGCTACTGCTATGTAAGAAAGCTATTTTTTGTGTATGTAGAGGGTGTCCATAAAGTTTGTATGCAATCTAGACAATAATTTTAAATTGTACATGAATTTTACGGACACCATATACTTGCACATTTTGATAATCATTTGCATTTCTTATCTGAAATCAAGCAAAATAATTTAACATTTTAATGATATTTATACATTTTATTCAACTATGTCTTAGTTCATTGGATAAAAGTTTATTACTATAAGAAAATAAATGATGTAAGAAAGGGTTATTTTTTATTTTCATTTAAGCTTTCAAATGAGATTCTGGCTAATAATGTTTAAAGAAGGGTCACTAATTTTTGGTCAACTATATGATATAATTCTTAAATATGACATTTTGGTTAGATTTTTTCTAACATTTATATAATTTAAATATACACATATAGTAAATATTTATCATATTATCATGCCAAAGAGAAACTATAATTTCCCAATATTAAACCATGTCATATTTCTGAAATTTTGAACCAGGCTTGACAATTCAGTGATTTTATCATTTTATTGTTTCCCATTTAAATGTTTCTATTTACAGACAAAATGGATTTGACTTTCAGTTTTTATTTGCCAAACTATTTGAAAGGTTTTGTATTAGGTTATTTTGTGTATAGGTAGAATTAGGTTATTTTGTGTATAGGTAGAATTTCCAAAGGCAATCCGCGTCAGCAAAATAATATTTCACTCTATATACTTTAAACGTGAAATTATTTATTACAGCTTATTAAGTAACAAACATGATATTTAAAAGCAACCACAATGTGCATGGAAGTAGTTGAAACTCTAGATAATTCAATAAGATTCATGTTTGTCACAGAGCATAAGAGCAAGCACAAAAATGCAAGATAAGTGGTGATAACTCAGGGGACCATCTAGAAACCTTATGGCTCTGAGCATGTAGAAAAAGGAAGTTAAGTCAAGTGCAGAAATGAGAGAAATTAAATATCTTGGGTTGCCACCAAACCTAATATAAGCTTTCCATGGATTGTCCACTTTCTGAATTTTATTCCAAAGGATGGTTAAAAAAAAATTGCTATATACAGCTGAACTTAGTTATATTGATCTTCTGTATATCTCATCTTGTCCTATTTGCAGAATTTAAATTTATACACACATAACCTGGCAGAATACCTTCGTGGGCAGGAAAAGCCAAGTAGAAACAATTAGAACTCTTCCTTCTTACTTAAATAGCAATCCAAAAGGAATAATGTATCCCTGTGGGAATCACAGATATTAATGTCATGGTCGAAATTTTGAAAAATATAGCTCTAAAGATGCTTGTCATCAACGTATTAATTTCCCTGGTTTGAACTGTGCAACATTCTGGCATGTATTGGTAAGTGACAATACCTTGTAAGGAAATTAATTGGGTAGTGACTCCAATTATGGTTGCTTTTCCAGATGTGGTCTCTTTTCTTGAATAATTTAATAAACCACGGGCATTGGGATCTAGTTATGTATCTGAAAAATTGGTACAAAACAATGAAACATGTTGATTCAGTCCAGAAAGCTTGGCATCTTGTCTGAGTGGAGAGTAGATTTTAAGAGGGACAAACAGAAAATATCCAATAATTAGATGGCAAATATAATTTGTGGGTTTCTTTGTGTTTTTGAGGCAAGTTTATGGCATTCAGCTATCCTTCTCTCATCAACTTACTTAAACCTAAAATACTATCAGCTATTCTTAGTGATAACAACCATAATGAATCTCTCTCTGTTCCCAGAGAAGTAGTACACTTCTCTCCCATTTGATCTTTATGGTTGGTAAGATTTGATTAGACTTGCAGTATACCACATGGAATGTAATGACATACAAAATCTGCAACGTTTTAAAAAAATAATCTCAGCAGAAGTCCATAATTTCATAAATAAACCCATATAACCTTTAGCAAATAAGTATGCTCCTTTACACATTATTCTGTCTTTGCCACAGCAGAGCTTTTCTGGTAGTAAATAATTAGCAATGTGAAACTTGAGAACCATGCAACTTCAGCACACATAGTGAATTAAGTACTGTCTGTTCAAATGGTCATTAGTTGAGCTTCTTCAGTTGTCCCTATCATCAAATATAAGTAGTATATGTAGTAACAGGTTCAAGACAAAAACCAGACTACTGTATGCAAAACTGTCCTAATCTACCTGCCAATGAAATCTGTCTATCAGCTCTCTGGTAACCACTGTGTTTAGATTCAAAGGTATTTTATGATTATAGGAGTGATGCTCCCATAAAATTATGGCATTATTTTTTGAGAGAACAAGAATTAGAAAAAAGCCAACCATAAGATTAAAATATTGTTTCTTACAAAAAGGTATAAATCCTTCAAAGCAATGAACAATAAGTGGTACTACTCCTTCAGTTGTGTCTGTTTTGCAGACTAGTGCAAAGAGTAAATAAACTAGAATGGGAATGGTGGGAAATTAAAATAGAAGTCACACTTGAGACAGATTATACAAAAGACAAAGAGTTGGGATCTGGGATTGGAAGGTCTGGTGCAGATAATGACTGCCATTGTTCTAATATGTATTTTTCTCTTTGAAGGTAGATTGAGCTTAGCGTCTTTGGAGAAATTTTTTACAAAGAAAACGAAGATTTAGTTACTGGCAAACATGTATTTTTTGCACTAAATTATCATTTCATTTAATAAACAATTTTTGAGCCTGCACTACATGCTATTCACTACCTAGAGTAATATAAATAAGAAATTAAAATTCTTTAAAAATTTAAAAATAGACAGGAACCAAGTGATCTTACCGTTTACTCACTCAACCTTTCTCAGGGGGACCCATGTAGTCAGGAGGCCTAGGACTAGATAAAGATTTGGAAAAAAATAATTTTAGTTTTGTATGGAACCAGAGGAAGTCCCATGTAGCCAAGGCAAATTTTAGTAACAAAAACAAAGCTGGCAGTATCACCCTACCAAACTTTCTGCTGTACTAGGGCCATAGTAATAAAAACAGCATGATATTGGCACAAAAATAGAGACATAGACATTTGGAACTAAATAGAAAATCATGAGGTGAAACTAACCTCTTACAGCCACCTGATCTTTGATAAATCAAACAAGAACTTACACTGGGGGAAAGTGTATCTCTATTCAAATAAATGGTACAGGGAGAACCGGACAGTCACATGTAAATGACTGAAACTGTACCCGCACCTATCACCACTTACAAATTGACTCAAGGCCTATAAAATATTTAAATCTAATATTTCAGAAACAATAAAATTTCTGAAAGAAAGTGTGGGGGAAATTCTTCAAGATAATGTCCTCGGGAAAGATTTTATGAAGAAGACTTCTGTGGCAGAATTAAGGGATCTGAATTAGGTAACAAATTCTTCTTGCAACAAGAACAACAACAACAACAAAAAAAACAAATTGGACTTAATTAAACTGAAAAGCTTGTGTACAGCTAAGTAAACAACAACTGAAGTACGTTGACAACCTTCAGAACGAGAAAAGTTCTTTGCATATTGTGAATTGGTCAAAAGCTTGATAACTATGGTTTATAGAGAGCTCAAATTAATTAACAAAAGGAGACCAGACAACCCCTTAAATCAATGGGCAAGAGAAATGTACAGAATCTTCTCCAAAGAAGACAAATATATGAAAAAATTCTCATCATTCCCAATCACCAGAGAAATGCAAATAAAAACTACCCTAGATATTACCTAATCCCAATGAGAATGGCCCACATTACAGTCTCAAAGCTGCAGATGCTAGCATGGATGTGGAGAGAAGGGAACACTTTTACGCTTCTGGTGGTGCTGCAAACTAATATAACCCTTTTGGAAGGAAGTATGGGGAACTCTTAAATAACTCAAACTAGACCTCCCATTTGATCTGGCATCTACCCAGAAGGAAAAAAAATCCTTTTTACCATAAGGACACTTACACTAGACTGTTTATCGCAGCTCAATTTACAATTGCCCAATTGTGGAAACATCCTAAATGCTCACCAACATAGGAATGGATTAACAAGCTGTGGTGTATGTATTCCATGGAATACTATTTAGCCATTAAAAAAGATGGAAACTTTACATCTTTTTCATTAACCTGTATGGAGGGGGAACACATTCTTCTTAGTAAAACATCACAAGAATGGAGAAGCAAGAATCCAAATTACTCAATTCTAATATGAAGGCAGTAGATGAGCTAATACAAGGGATGGGGTAGGAGAATGAGGGAGTGGGCAGAAAGGAGGATGGAGGGGATAGAGGATCACGGTGTATGGCACACCTCTTGTGGGGCAGGATCTATTATGAGAGGAAATGTATCTAACAAATGCAATCAGTGTAACCTAATTCTTTGTACCCTCAATGAATCTCAATGAATAAAAAAAAAAGAAAATTATTTTAAATTCTTTTTTCTTTTCATATTGTAATATGGACATTTAAGAGTATTAAATTTAGTCCTCAGTTTTCTAAATACAGTAAGCAAAAATAAGTAAATATCTTATATCTTGTGATTCAAATTGGATACCATCACAAGAAAGAAATAGTTTTGGATTGCTTATTTTTGATGGAGGGGAAATTGTGCGTTTGTGTGTATAGTTAAATCAATAAAGTAAAATATTTATGTAACATGGGGACATTTTAATTGCATCTACATCAAAAGACTGAATACATGTTTCTTGTATTATAAGAGGTAGATATTATTCTTACTCTTTTTCTTTCCTTCTTGATACCTCTTTTCTTATATGAGGAATAAGACTATGAAGACAAAATTTTCCCCATTCTGTGGTCTTATTGAGACTATCAGTCATTGTACCTCAACAGCTAATAATTTGCCTTTACTACGGAATGAACTTCAATTCATTCTAGTCACATCTTCACTTTTTTTTTTTATTTAAAATTTTTTTTTAATTAAATCATAGCTGTGTACATTAATGCGATCATGGGGCACCATACACTGGTTTTATAGAACATTTGACGTATTTTCAAACGTTAACATAGACTTCCTGGCATTTTCTTAGTTGTTGTGTTAAGACATTTATATTCTACATTTACTCAGTTTCACATATACCTTTGTAAGATGCACCCTGGGTGTAATCTCACCAATCACCCTCCCTCCGCCCATTCTTCCTCCTCCCTCCCATCCTCTCCCCCTTCCCCCTATTCTTAGGTTATAACTGGGTTATAGCTTTCATATGAGCCATAAATTAGTATCATAGTAGGGCTGAGTACATTGGATACTTTTTCTTCCATTCTTGAGATACTTTACTAAGAAGAATATGTTCCAGTTCCATCTATCTAAACACGAGAGAGGTAAAGTCTCCATCTTTCTTTAAGGCTGCATAATATTCCATGGTGTGCATATACCACAATTTATTAATCCATTCGTGGATCGAAAAAGCACTTGGTCTTTTTCCATGGCTTAGCAATTATGAATTGGGCTGCAATAAACATTCTGGTACAAATATCTTTGTTATAATGTGATCTTTGGTCTTCTGGGTATACACCTTGTAGAGGAATTATAGGATTGAATGCCAGATCTATTTTAAGATCTCTAAGTGTTCTCCAAACCTCTTTCCAAATGGAATGTATTAATTTGTATTCCCACCAGCAGTGTAAAAGTGTTCCCCTTTTTCCACATTCATGCCAACATCTCTGGTCTTGGGATTTTGTGATATGAGCTAATCTTACTGGAGTTAGATAATATCTCAAAGTAGTTTTGATTTGCCTTTCTCTGATGATTAAGGATGATGAGCATTTACATCTTCACTTCCGGGCATTGAATTTGGAGTTCCATGTCACAGACTCTGCACATAATTGGGAACTGAGTAGTTCTGATGACACTTGCCCAGCAGAGATTATTTGTAAGTCTTTGTGGCTGTACTTCCTTATGTTTTACTTTTGTATTTTCCTTTCATCTGGTGAGCTATCAAATATTCTTTCAATAAATTTCTGGGATTTTTGGTGTATCCTAATTTCATTTTGCATTGTCTGTAATAAAATATTTCAAACTGGTATAATTGACCTTACTTTGACATATAGATTAGAAATTGTGTGCAGCTTCAAGTAACAGAGATTGATCAGAGTGGTTTAAATACAGAAGAATTAATTCGGTTAATGTAAATTGCGCTGAAGTTTGGCACATCAGTGCTGTTAAAGTACTTCCACAGCCGTCAGGGAACCAGGTTGATCTTCTTGTTCCACAGTACTGAATTCTGATCTAAACCCCCACTCCTTCTAGTCTATTTTCTGTTGTAATAAGGGAATATCACAGATTGGGGAAGTTATATAGAGAAAAATATTTCACAGTATTGGAGACTGGGAAGTTCAAGATAGCAGAACAAATAATCTTGTGAGAGCCTCTTCTCTCTGTCATAATGTGGCAGAGTGCATCACACTGTGAGAGTACCGAAGTGGCTTCCTTCAAGTTTCTCTGGGTTTGTTTGTTTATGTTTGTTTTTTTTATGAGCCACTAATGCCACATAGAGGGGTCAGACTTCTGATTTCATCTAATCATAATTGCTTCCTACAGGCCCCACCTTCAAATATTGTGAACATATTAATTTGGGGATATTACCTACAAATCAAGTTTTGAAGAATACTTTAAACCATAACACTTCTCATTTATAAGATGATTGCCAGAACATTGTGAATAATTTCTATATTATAAGAACAAAAAGGAATGAAAGAAGAAAGAATAATACAGCGCCTTCAGCAAAGTCAACTTCTTCCACAATATTTCTTAGTGCATCTCCTTATCTAGTCTAGAATTTGGTCATATGACAATTCTGACTTGGAAAGGAAGTTGAGAAATGTGGCCTTTATTTTGTCCAGAAATACTTAGCTAAAAGCTAAGATTTAGTTACTAAGGAATATGTGGAGAATGACAATTTTTTTTGTCATCTTCAAGAATATCTTTTCCAATTTATTATTTCTTTTGGCTATGGCTAAAATGTTGCCTATATTTCATAATATTCTCTCTCAAACATCCAATTCCAGTTTCCTTTAGTTGTGGAAGTCTAAAGGAGACCATGACAAAAGAAAGGAAGGAAAGAAGGAAGGAATGAAGGGGTGGGAGGAAGGAAGGAAGGAAGGAAGGAAGGAAGGGAGAGAGGGAGGGAAGGAGAGCCCCAATTCACATTTTCTTACTTGGAACAAATTTTGTGAGAAAGGACAGTTCAACAATGCATTCATTGATTAGACACTTGGAAATAATTATTGATGGCTCTTTTGGTTATATTTTTGTAGATAAAAAAAAGTTGTTTCATCTCCCTTGCATTAAACAAAAAGCTATTGGTATATGTATTTTACTATAAGTATTTAGAATTTACTTATTTGACCATACAATTTGATTTTTTCTCTAAGTAATTTGTTTACCTTAAAAAAACAGAACTGCTTTGTAGAAAATTTAAAAACATAGGAAAATAAATCACTGTAAATAAAAAACACCCCAAATCTGTGTCTGAGTCAGTCTATTTACTAATGGGAATTAATTCTGGTTGATTTCTTTTACCCTATGCTTGCACATTCAATCTACATCTAAATACATAAATATGTATAGATATGTTGATATGAATATTATCTATGAAACCTTACCTAATACTAATTCCTTAAGCATGGAAGGGAACCTGACATGGTTTATTTTCAAATTCTCTTACTTTTGTTAGCTGCTCAAGCTTATAGACAGTAGCCACGAGTTGTTAGTGTGAGTTTTATCACAATCTGAATGGAACCTTAACTTACTTGGTGCATCAAGAATGACTTTTCTACACTGCTTATCCTGCAAGATAATCCTGTAGATACAGTGTTTTAAATTTTGCATTCTTGGGGAAGCTTCTCTATCTACATCTCATGACCTACCCTTTGACCTTGCCATTATGGTTTGTCTAGAAGATTTTTCGTCTTTGGTTTTCTCTTTCCATGGCCATTTGAATCTCTTTGCTATGATTTCCCCACTCAAGTTGTCAATCTTTCACTTTACTATGGGTTCCATGCTGGGTTTACTAAAAGCTGTGAGTTTTCAAGGTAGACAGAAGAGAGGAGAAAAAAACTGCTATTCTGGTACAGTGTGCAAGTGGATTGTTTAAAAATCAGATTTGTACATTTCATAGGGCATAGATTACTAGATTCTACTCTATCTCCTATGTGCTATTATAGTCTAACAGTTGCATTCCAAATAGACACAGATTATAAATGGTGTCAGATGCATTAAGTAAAAGAGAAACTCATCTAAAAGAAGATAAACAAAACAAAAAGCCCCATTTATTCTAATATATATATGTATGTGTATAAGTTTATATATGTGGTGTGTGTATATGTATGTGTCTATGTGGTTTAAACAAAATCTTACAGACACACAAAACTTTATATGTCCCATTACATGGGAAAATTAATATAGATAAAAACTAGTATACTATGTATACATTATGTTCTTCTGTTCACCTTTATGTAAAATTTGTGCTTTAAGAAGCAAAGAATTTTGGCTGACTTTCAACTGAGTTAAAAATGCAAGTAATGACTACCCGGCTATGAAAGTACTAATGAAGGCAGTTTGAATATTTTTTATTTATGCGGATATTAATTTTTTGTATCAGCCAGAAAAAAAGAAAAGAAAGTTCAAACCTGAATACTATGCGTATGTTTCTTTCCTGTGGCAGTAATACAAAAATTCTATTCAAATTAGAGGTTACAGTCAAAAAAAATTCTAGCAAGTTGTTAATTTAAATATTTTAAGTGCACAATGCATTTCCTTATGTATCTATAAGCACTTCACTCTTTCAAATGATAAAATTTGGATTTCAGCTGAAATCAACTTGTCCAGAAAGTGTATCTTCTCATTTTTATTTTATTTTATTTTTTTATTAAATCATAGCTGTGTACGTTGATATAATCATGGGGCATCATTCACTAGCTTCACAGACCGTTTACCAGGTTTCACATATACCCTTGTAAGATGCACCGCTGGTGTAATCCCACCAATCCCCTTCCCTCTACCCACCTCCCCCCTCCCTCCCCTCCCTTACCCCCTTCCCCCTATTCTTAGGTTGTAACTGGGTTATAGCTTTCATGTGAAAACCCTAAATTAGTTTCATAGTAGGGCTGAGTACATTGGGTACTTTTTCTTCCATTCTTGAGATACTTTACTAAGAAGAATATGTTCCAGCTCCATCCATGTAAAGATGAAAGAGGTAAAGTCTCAATCTTTCTTTAAGGCTGCATAATATTCCATGGTGTACATACACCACAATTTATTAATCCATTCGTGGATCGATGGGCACTTGGGCTTTTTCCATGACTTAGCAATTATGAATTGGGCTGCAATAAACATTCTGGTACAAATAATCTTTGTTATGATGTGATTTTTGGTCTTCTGGGTATATGCCCAGTAGGGGGATTACAGGATTGAATGGCAGATCTATTTTTAGATCTCTGCGTGTTCTCCATATCTCTTTCCAAAAGGAATGTATTAATTTGCATTCCCACCAGCAGTGCAAAAGTGTTCCCTTTTCTCTACATCCGCGCCAACATCTCTGGTCTTGGGATTTTGTGATATAGGCTAGATAAAATGTAATTTTTTCTTCTCTGATTTCATGTAAAATATATAATCTTTTATAGAATATATGTAAAAGAATATAGAAAGTATGTATTTGTAGAATATATTTAAAACCTGAATGTGTGTGTGTTGCATGGAATGATTAAATTCTATTACATTTCAACTTTAAATATTATAATAGGAGGAATAAAAAAATATTAAAAGAGCTTTCTTAAATTTCTCTATTGGCATTTTTCATCATGCGGTGTTTTTAAATTGATATTCAATCTATACAATTAGTATTAATGAAAACAAACTATGTCTGAAATTTTAAAAATTAATTATGTAAATAAAGTGTTTGTTTTATTTATTCAAAGTATGCCACTTTGTTTCTGTGGGACTTTGATTCAATTAGATTAACTGAGACGGTGTGTGAAGAAAATTTGATGTGGAGATTCAATAGAGGTTATTTAAGCCTGTAAATTTACTTTGAAAATCATAAAGCAAAGAGTGTATTTAGTCAGTCAGAAAACACCAGTGAGATTAGTTTTGAGTTTTAAGAATAAAAAAGAGCTCGATATCCCAAATTTATTCACATACAGTATCTCCTATGAGTGATTAATTTTGACTTTAAGATTACATTCTAGGAGTAATACGTATTATGCTTTTGTAAAAGGTGCAATTTCTTTTTCCAAATGACGTTATATAGTACAGTGACAAAAATAACCTTGTTTTTAAAAATATGTGCTTCTTCATATGCAAGTGTGAAATATATATTTGTAAGATCATAACCAAATCTTAATGAGAGTTTTTTAATTTCAAAATGAAGCATCCTCTTGAATGAGGAGTGGGTGTGAATAATCCAAACCACATCAAAAAACTTTCTAATAGTTCCTTTTATTTCAATTCTAATTTTGAGACATTTTCTGAGTTTTAAACTTCCCCATTTTTCTTTGAAGTTGAGCCAATCTAATACAAATCAGAGACATTTTATTGAGAAATAATGGGTATGGCATTTTTGTGCAAGCACATTAGTTTCCATGGAAACATATAACAAATATTCTTTATGCTATTTCTTTTAACAGAATGTGTTATAAATTATTTTTGAAGTTACTTTACATGACTTAGATATTATCCTACTAATAGAAATATACCACTGGACTTCACAGCTGACAACTGAAGCCTGCAAGTGTAGGAAATAATAAATCATTTTCAATAAATGATCTCTCAAACTTACAAAAGTGCCCTCAGTTTTAGATGTTTCCTTTTTTCTTGAATTTCAGCAAGAAAAATAATTTTTAGTAAGAAAATACTACTCTTTTTTTGTGGCTAACTCCTTAAGGCTGGCTAAGAACAGATTCAGTAGAGTGAGAAATCACCTCATGACTCTTGAACTTTCATAAGCTAAATAAAATTGTTTGTGGTGATCCCTTGAAAACTTCATCTGACACTCAATACTTGTTGAAGTAGAAAAATCGTGGCTCAAAATTCTATAATGCTGTAAAGAAGAAATTGGGTCATATTGGCCAGGGTTAGTGAGGGCATGATTGAAAAGCTGAACAGGAACGTGGTTTGACTCCGGTGAGATTTTGCTAAGCTGTTAGGTCAAAGTTGTGCTGACAAGGAGCTGTACTGATATCCAGACAGGACTTAGAAATTGTTCTCTGGATTTGGCCAGAGAATTTTCCCTAGACAAACTAATTGGAAAGTTTACATTTAGGGGCTTGTACACACTGCATAGGCATATGCTATTTGATAAAAATATGAGTAGGTTTGGCAAAGTGTATGCCTTTGTAAATTCCATATTCTTTGGGGAAAATTGATAATGCATTGCAGGAAGACACTATGTACATATGAATGTAGATGTAGGAAATGTTACATATATTTAAGTATGTGAGCTACAATGGGGTAAAACTTTGCAGAAGACGATGGTGGGATTTATTCTTGATAAGACCATTGAAATATTTAATTAGGGTGTTAATGGGTAAGGCTTTATTTTGGTACACAAAAAGCATAATAAGACCTTGTTATTTGGTTGTTTTTCTCCACATATACTGCATATAACTGAGATCTTTTACTACCAGACACCAGTAGGTATTAGGTGAAAAAATAGTTCTTCAATTAAATTACTATCATTTTGTTGATTACATACACACAAACACATATACACAAATATGTTTAGGTTAATAAGTCTTGATGATTATCTACCTTAAGGCAACCACTACCACAGTCAACATATCCAATATTTCTGTCCCCTCAGATAGTTTCCTTGGACTCTTTTTGATTAGTTCCTCTATCTTTAGTTCTAGCCAAGAACCCATCTGATATTATTTTTAGCTTTAACAGTTATGTCTTTGATATATTTAACTTTTCCACAGTGTGAGGTAAGGGTTGAAGATAATTTGAACATTTTATACAGAATCATCTTTTGAAAAGACCATGCTTTTTCTGCTACCTTACCTTGGCATCTTTGTCAAAAAAAGTAGATTTTATACATGTGTACCTATATGTGGACTGTATTTGGCCTCATTGGCCTACATGACTATCTTCCTGACAGTTCCGACTCTTCTATTGCTGTAGCTTGCCCCTTCAACGTGAAATCCATTTGTTTTGGAATTCCAGCTTTATTCTATGTTTTCAAAAGGAAAGTAAGTTTTGTAAGAGTGGACGGTACAAATTATATTTTCTAATTATAGGAGAAATTTACAGAACTTTTCATATGGCAGTATAATTTGTAATTCTTCAAGAGAAAATATTCAATCAAAACATCTCCCAGAATTATATTTCTACAGAAGTCATACTCCTCTCCAGAATGCATGGCAAGGTTATCTGCTACAAATGCACTTTGAAAAGTAGGGGCACACATGGAAACAGAGGACAGACAATACACTATTTTTATCTTTTTAATTCTTTTTTTTTTATTAAATCATAACTGTATACAATGATATGATTATGGGGCATCATACACTCACTTCATAAACCAATTGACACATTTTTATCACAGTGGTTAACATAGCCTTTCCGGTGTTATCTCAGTTACTGTGCCAAAACATTTACATTCTACATTTACCAAGTTTCGCAAATACCCCTGTAATATGCACCACAGGTGTGATCCCACCGATCCCCCTCCCTCTACCCACCCCCCCCTTTCCCACTTCCCCCTATTGTTAAGTTAAATCATAGCTGTGTACATTAATGGATTTATGGGGTGCAATGTGCTGATTTAATATACCATGCGGAATGCTTACATCTAACTAATTAACATAACGATCTCCTCACTTACTTGCATTTGAACGTAGCAATTGGTTTAATTTCTTATAAGATTAAAAATATCTTACGTGGGATACAATAGAAACTGGTACAGTAACATTATTTGCATATTTAACACAAGCAAATCCAACTACTACTGTCTTGTAAAAGGAGCTGAAAAATAATGTTTGAAGGAACAAAAACATTTAAATATTTCTCTAGATTTTCTCTTGTACTGAGGAGCCTCACAAGTAAAGAGTAGCTGAGAGGCATCTGGTCCTATATGAAGAATTAAACTATGTTGGACTTACTATGATACAATATGTTTGCTTATGAACTTTATGGATGGCTCAAAGGATTATAGATAATTTCAAGTCTATGTGAATGTGTTTCTGCATTCTGACTTCAGCATCTGCAGTCATATAAAATGCAGCTCATCTCTAATGTCCCATTAATCTCCTAGTTAGGTGGGAAACTTGTGCTCTGAGATATTTGGTGATAAAGACAAGGTGGACAGAGAGTGAAAAGTTCCTCCTGGTAGTAGAAGAGCAGCAAACTGGTGCTGAAGGCCTGTCATGGTTTAAAATACTTTCAGGAATTAAAGGCAATACAACTCAAAGTCACTAAGAGATTCTATGTTTTCCCCCAAGAAGTACTATAATTTTAGGTTTTACATTTATATCTATGATTAATTTTAAATTAATTTTGTATATGCTCTGAGGTAAAAGTTGAAATTTACTTTTTTCTGTATAGATACCTAGTAGGTGAAATGAGTTTTCTTTGTCTATTCAATTGCCTCTGAATCTTGGTCTGAAATTGATTTTTCCTTTGTACATATATACTTATGCTTAGGTTTTCCATTTTGTTTCCTTGACCTACTTGACTATCTTTAACTGTAACCCAACTACCATTCATTTTAAAATATCATTTGAAATCATGTAGTATAAGAACTCCAAGTTTATTAATTTTTCAGATTTTTTAAAACTATTTCAAGTACTTTATATTTCCCTTTACATTTTCAAATTAGTTTGTACATTTTTATGAACTTTATTTTGATAGTTTGGAGGGAGAATTGAAACCCAACACATGAAAACAGTGTTACCTACAATTTACTTAGGTCTTATTAACATAGCACACCCATGTTGTAGTTTTCACATTTGGAACTGCCACATATTTTGCTACAATTGTACGTAAGTCTTCACATTTTGGTTCTATTGCACATAACATCATTTATTTAAAAACTGCCACTTCCAATATCTAGTGATAATCTATGGAAATACAATCAATATTTTAAAATTTAGCTTGTATCCTGAAATCTTACTAAATTAACTTATGATAAGTAGCAGTTTTTTAATATTAAAGTATTAAGGGGTTTAAACATTTTAGGTTATATGGGTCATTTTTCTAATACTTAGGTTGTGGTCATAAGTGTGCCCATCACTTGGATAGTGTTGATTCTATCCATACCCAACCATTCTTACTCCCATGCCCTGCTTGATTTTCACTGAGTTTTACTTCCCTCTGAGTACATGAGTGTTCTTTAGTTACTTCAATTTAATAATGAGAAGATGTGGTGTTTGTTTTTCTATTCTTTAGATACTTCACGTGAGGTAAGAGTCTTCAGTTTCATCCACATTCTTGGAAAAGGCATTGTCATCCTTCCTCATGGCTGAGTAATATTCCACAGTGGACATGCACTACATTTTGATAATCCACTAGTGAACTGATGGGCACTTAGGTTGATTCCACATTTTTGCATTTGTGGATTGTGCTGAAATAAACATTCAAGTACAGGTAAATTCGATGAAATGAATTCTTTTCCTTTGGGTAAATACCCAATAGTGGGATTGCATAATCAAATGGTAGGTCTACTTTTAGTTCATTGAGAAATCTCTATACTGTTTTCTGTAGATGTTGTACTGGTTTTCAGCCCTACTAACAGTTATAAGCATTTCTTTCTCTCTGCATCTATGGCAGCACGTATTGTTTTAGGACTTTTTTAATAAAAGCCATTTTAACTAGGGTAAGGTGCTATCTCATTGTGGTTTTAATTTGTATTTCCCTAATGATGAATGATGAGCATTTCTTAATATGTTTGCTATTTGTCAATCTTCTTCTGAAAAGTTTTTGTTCATGTCTTTGCCCACTTTTTGATGTGATTGCTTGATTTTTTCTTAGTGATTTAAGTTCTTTGTAGATTCTTGTTATTAGCCCTTTATCAGATATATAAATTGCAAATACTTTCTCCCATTTTATAGGTTGTTATTTACTGTGTTGATTATTTCCTTGACTCTACAGAAGGTTTTTGATTTATTCAAGTCTCATTCATTAATTTTTGTTGTTTCCATGATTGCCATGGAAGTCTTCTTCATAAATTCTTTACCTAGGTCAATATCTAAAGGAGTTTTCCCAACAATTCCTTCTAGATTCTTATGGTTTCATGCTTTACATTTAAGTCATTTATGAATCTTGAGTTAATTTTGGTGAATGGTGAGTGATATTGAACTTGTTTCATTCTTCTTCCTGGGACTACCCAATTTTTCCAGCACTATTAATTGAATAGTGTATATTTTTGTCTGCTTTATTGAAGATCTGTGGCTATATGTGTGTGATTTTATATCTTGGCTTTCCATTCTAGTTCATTGGTTTATGATTCTATTTTTTGCCAATACCATGCTATTTTGATTAAAGTAGCCTTGTGTAGTAGAGTCTGGAGTATCATATGTGATGCCTTCAGATTTGTTGCTTTTACTTAAGATTGCGTCAGTTATTTTGGCTCTTTTCTAGTTCCCTACAAAGTGAAGAATTCACGTTTTAGATCAGTGAAATATGGCATTGAAATTTAGATGGACATGGCATTCACTCTCTAAATTACTTTGGGTAGTGTGGACATTTCAACAATGTTGATTCTAACTATCTGTAAGCATAATATGGTTTTCCATTTATTTGCATCTCCACAATTTCTTTTCTGAGTGTTTCATATTTCTCTTTGTAAAGATCTTTCACCTCCTTGGTTAAGTAAATCCCTATGTATTTTATTTTCTTTGAGGCTACTGTGAATGGTGTTGAGATTTTGATTTGGTGCTCAACTTGACTGCTATTGAATAGGAATAGTAACAATTTGTGTAAATTGATTTTATACCCTGAGATTTTTCTGAAAAACTTTTTTTATTAAATCTAGGAGTCTCTTAGTGGAATCTTTGGTGTTTTCTAGGCATAAGATCACATTATTAGCAAAAAGCAATAGTTTGAATTCTTCTTTCTCAATTTGGGTACTCTTAATTCTTTCTCTTGCTTGATTGTTCTGGATAGAACTTCCAGGACAATGTTGAAAAGAAGTGGTGACACCTGGCACCCATATATTGTTCTGTTTCTTCCTGGCAATGCTTTAAACTTTTCACCTTTTGGTATGATGTTTGCTGTGGGTTTTTCATATATTGCTTTCATAATTATAGATATGTTTCTTCTCTATCTAGTGTTATTATCATGTTAGAGCACTGAATTTTGTAGAGTGCTTTTTCTGAACTTATTGAGATGATAATATAATCTATATTTTTGCTTCTATTTATGTGACAAATCACATTTATTGATTTATGTATTTTGAACCTTCCTTGAATCTCTGGGATAAAGTTCACTTGGTCATGGTGAATTATTTTTTTATGTTCTGTTGAATTTGGTAGTATTTTATTGATAATTTTTGTGTCCATATTCATAGGGCATATTGGTCTGTAGTTCTCTTGTTTGGAATGTCCCTTCCTTGCTTTAGAATCATGGTGATCCTGGCCTCCTAGAATGAGTTGAGGAGGATTCCCTATTTCTCAATATTATGCTGTAATTTTGACAGTATTGGTACCAAGTCCTCTTTGTAGGTATGATAATACCTAGCTATAAATCCATCCAATATGGGGCTTTTTTGTTGTTGGAAGATTTTTTATTGCTGCTTCAATCTAATTGCTTATTATTAATCTGTTCAGGAAGTCTTATTTCTTCTTATCTGAGTCTTGTGAGGTTGTATGATTCCAGGAATTTATGCATTTCCTCTATGTTTTCAAGTTTATGCACAGAGAGATTTTGTAGCTTTCACAGATGATACCATGTATTTTGTATTTCTGTAGTATCAGTTACAATATCTGAGGAATGACTTTCCAATCTACAAAAAAAAAAAGCAGGGAGTTTTCCAAATCATGGACCAGGCGGCCCAGACACAGTAGGATCTGGAAAGCAACTTAGAATAATTTAAGGCTAATTATCATGTCATTAAAGTGACGCAGTGATGGTGTCTGAAGCAGGAGGAGGGCCCATTCAGACTATAAAACAAGACCTCAGACCACAACCAGGGTCCTTTATTGTGACTGGGGGCCAGTTCATCATCTGTGGCAAATGTATTTTGTTCTTGTTCTATAAACCTATCTTGCTCTTCCTCAATAAACTTTGTTCTATGCTTGCCTTGCTTGCAGTATGTCTGGTCCCTCTGTGGCCAAGAGCACACAAACAAATAAGACCACCACCTGATGCAAGCATATGGTTTGCTAATTGATATTGTTCTTGATTTGTTTAAAGTAAACTTATACCTGTTTATATCTTTTATAAATTTTTAACTTATAACGTACATAATTCATCATTAAATATATATGTATGTATATATAATGTATGCATTTAAATACACCTACTTTTTTCTTTCATACCATCTGTATTTTTAGATTTCCTAGTTCCTAAATATTCTGTAGCATAATTTGGTTCACTGCTTTATTTGTTCATATTTAAGTACTTTTACCCATTTCTGACTAATTTGGCTCATATTCTGTGATCTAAGGGTTCAATGTTTTATAATTCAATGTTTTATATTATTAATATATAGTTGTATTGATTATGAATAATATATACTTTAATTTAATGAACAATTTTTAACATTTTATTTCATTTTATCATGATTTTCTTCTTTATTTACATATAACATTTTCACTTTCTCAATTTACACTTCCAATACATCTTCAAAAAACCCAAACCTGGACCAGAAATTTTATACAAGCAGATTAATTAAGAAGAAGTCAAGGGACAAAGTGGGAACAACCAGACAAGGAGAAAATAAAGCTTCTGAAGGCTTATTAATTAATGGCTTATATTTATGGACAATTAGGGCTAGATCTTCCCAGACAACATTAAATTGTTCTGATGTTGCTCTGAAATTATCTCAGCTGAAAGTGAAGAGGCTAGAATATTTCCGTTCCTGAAACACCAAGGTGCCTAAGGGAGAAGATGAGAGACGGGCATTTAATGTGCAAAACTGTGCATGTGACTGCAGGTGAGCTCTGGAGGAAAAATGGCAAAGGACATCAGCATAATCATCTATTCCACCCTTTAACACCATATTATTAATTTTTTCTCCAAACATTTTCTGAATATTTTTGCCCTTCAATAGTTGAGTTTGAAGTATTTTTCACAAATTCTCCAGTAAACACAGTAGTGTAAAGTGAAGAAATGAAAAGATGCCTAGCGAGTCCATGTATTTCAGCTGAATCCTAAGGACTCTTAATTACTAAGTGACTGTAAGACAGGGACTATATGTCCAGTATCTCAAGTTAACCTGGACACTAGAAGGAATTTAGGAAAGGCACTAATAACATGTATTCCCATCCTACTCAGAATCTCTTGTGCTTGGACTCAATATTTCTCTTTTGACACTATTGAACGCTTGCACCTTGCTGTCTTGAAATTAGAGAATATTAGTTACAACTTTGTAACATCCTCAGTCTTTTCTCTGAAGGTACACTTCTTTTTTTTGTCTTAGCTATAAACTGAACATTCAGTCTCTCATGAATGTTAAGGTTTTGGCTAACATCACAGAAGGAAACTATAGGACATACACCTGGTGAGTCTACTGAATGGAAGTGGGCAGGTTTAGGAAATGCTTGTGCAAAAGTGAAAGTACCCCCAAGAAAGATCATATGCAGGTTCAAAAAAGCAACAGCCCAGCACCCTCAAGCACTTGCTGTTTTTATTTGTTGAAGTCAAAGAAGGGTAGGAGGGAGGGTTCACTCTGTTCTTACTCAGAGTTCCTCTGTTTTTTCCACTAGAGGGGTCAAAACCCACAATGTTAACTTGCTACAATTGTGGATAATGGGGGAACGGTCACTTTGTACCTGGGCAATGCTAGGAAATTAATGGCTGTTTTCGTTTCCTTAGGCCTGCTCATTCAAGGGCTGTTCATTTGAGCCAATTGACTAGTTTGTCCATTCCCTTACCCTTTGCTCTTATCTGACTACCTACTCTATCATGTATGGAAACTTTTTGAGTGCTTTAGAGTAAAAGTTATTTGTTTTACTTTACTCTCTGACATACATATTTTAAAATATTTTGTACCCTTTATATTACTTATAATATATTTCCTTTTATACTATTTTCCTTCTCACATGCTTTACAAGAAGAATAAAGATCTTGACGGCGCCTGTGGCTCAAAGGAGAAGGGTGCCAGCCCCATATGCTGGAGGTGGTGGGTTCAAACCCAGCCTCAGCCAAAAACTGCAAAAAAAAAAAAAAAAAAAAAGAATAGAGATCTTGGATTTGGAGGAGATACCAGAAAACTTAACAGTGATCTTCACCTCTGTTATTCTGTGTTGAGTTTTTGGTGTAATTGTCCCTGCAATTAGTAAGTAGTCTTGGGAGATAATTGGTTGGTTGGTATTAACTCATACTTGACATACTAATCTGTTTTCCCAGTCTACACATAACTATTAGAAAGGTGTTGGTTTCTTCTCAATTTCATTTATGTCAGATTTTTCATTTCACTACTCCACCAGACCATGGACACAGCTATGAATAGCTTCACTCCAAGGAGGGTCACATCAATTGTTAAATTTAGTTCTTTAGGTTCCTTTGCACCCTCTGCTTTCTGACAGACACACATACACACACACATATACATTTTTTTTTTCTTTTTTGAGACAGAGTCTCATTCTGTTGCCCAGGCTAGAATGCCATGGTGTCATAGCTCACAGTAACCTCAAATTCCTAGGTTGCAATGATCCCTCTGCCTCAGCTTCCTGAGTACCCATGACTACAGGCACCCATCACAATGCTTGGATATTTTTTTTTATTATTATTTTTGGTAGAGCTCGGGTTTCAAAATTTCTTAGGCAGGTTTCAAACTCCTGAGCTCAAGCGATCCACTCATCCCAGCCTCCTAGAGTGCTAGGATTATAAGAGTGAGCCACCATGTCCCACCTCATTTTCTTTTGTAAATCTAAGATTTTGTAGCTTATCCAACTTGTTTTACTTTTTAGGCTGGGAGAAAAAAATCTCTTCAAATATCTACATTCCAACAAGAGGGGAGTGCTTTTATTCTTTGACGTTTATACTTCCGTTTCTCTTAGTCATATCCAATCCCTATCATCACTGAATACTATAAGTCTTACAACGCATTTATTTCAATGACACAGTTCATTAACCTCCATTCCTTTTCTTATGATTGAGTTGTTCTTGAAATCCCACATCCTTAATTCTTTCATTTCATCAGGAGGTAAAATTTCTTTTCTCTATCACTTCTTTAAAATCCAGGATCTCTTTCATGTTCTCACTTCTATCTTTATCCAGATGGGATTATTTGGTCTCCTATTTTATTTATTTTGTTGCCATCTCCACCAACGAAAATTTATTCTCTTCTTTTTCAATTTTCATAATTACAATCAAGTAGCTGGACTTGCTGTGGAAAAGTAGTTAACCAACAATAGCCACAAATCTCAATTGTGAATTTAACATTATACTTAATTATTCAATTTCTAACATACCTCCAGCTAGTAATTTTTATATTAACTTTAACTATCATTTCCCTCCTTACTTTACATAATCTGTTAGCTAACTTTTCAGATCTTCAGTATTTCATTTCTCTTTATACTGAGATTCACTGGATTCTTAGCTATTTCTTCATGTTCCACTAAATGCACTTATTTTTCTTCTCAGAACTCTGTGTTGGCTACTCCTAACTCCATTTAGCCTCCAAATAACCCCTGTACATTGGATGATTCTAGACTTCTTTTCTCAATTTAAGCGCTTTCTCCATTTTCTCTATTTCAGTAACATGGTTATATATTCCACTTTAGGGGCCCAGAAAAGTGTATCTCAAATGAGGGCTTCTGACATAGCTTCAAAAGCAAAAGCTTCTCCTTGACCTGATACTTTCCTATCTCTCAGTCTCATTCTCTCTCAAGACTCATCATAGAAACCAAAAACTCCTTTCCTGAAACCCACCCAGGAAACCTAATTAATCTGTGTGAAAACTGTCCATAAATAAATTATCAGACCTAACTTATTTGACTGTAAATCATAAGGCCCCCATTGCAGAGAGGGCCCTTCCCCACATGCAGAAGGAAGGGGTGCTGCTCAGAGGCCAATCATCTAGAAAGACAGGCCTTGTCCGGTTTGCCCACTCAGTCTATTATCCCTAGATCATATCCTTTTGGTACCATCATATTTCTACATGACTATCCATATTTTGTTGAACCTAGGTATGAAAATGAACAATTTCCCCTATATCATTGGGTCTTCATTCTAAAGGCACCCATGTATACATGTAAAATAAACGTGTATGCCTCTCTTTCTTATTAATCAATCTGCTTCATGTCAGTGATTATTCAGCAAATCTTTTAGGGTCCAAGGGTCTTGCTCTCTACACACTCATGCCAATGATTTCCAAATTAAAATCTTCTTCTCTTATCTCTCAACTAAAGTATATTCAATCATTTGATAGAGAACTTACTTAGATACCAAATAACTTTCCATAATTAAAAAGTCTAAATAAAACCCCTTGATATCTAACTCTCAACATTCCTTCACTCTTTCCATCTATGGCAATGAGTTATGCTCCATGCATTTGTATTCAGAGCAAAATTCTAGGAGTCATCATTGAGTTCTGCCCTGCCATCCCCACTCATTCTATGTAATCTTTCCACAGATTCCCAAAGACTCTGATTGTGAAGTGTGTCTTGAATCTATTCACTTTCTCAATATCTCTTTTGAGACTGTTTAAAACAACCCACCATGAACTCACACTTAGACTATTTTAATGATTTTGTAAATTTTCTTACTTCTTCCATGCTGCCTCTTAATATCCATTTTCCACATAATAGCAAGACTATTTTGAAGTACAAATGAAGACATATCCTCTACCTGTTCAAAAGATTTCTCTTATAATCAAATGAGAAGCAAAATATTTTCTTTGGCCTACTGGGCCTCACAATTATCTAATCTCTATTTAATACATCCTATTCCTCACTTGTGTAGAATGCATTGTTCTCTCTTAGCTTCCTATAAATTACAAATTTATTCCTGCCTCTGTTTACCCCTTACTCCTAAACTGACCACAGCCAGATCTTGCTTATTATTTAGATGTCAGGACTCAATCTAAAGTAGAAATCTATTTCATTTTTATGCTTTTTCCATGCAATTGTTTAAAAGATCTTTTACAATATTGATCTTTGAATAGTTTGTAATGAATTCATGTAAAACTCAAGAATTTTTATATTTAATAAAAACAAATTTCATATTATAATAAAAATCATCTTATGCAAAGTGATTATTCTCAATATAAAATTCTAAAGTTTCTGTTACTCCTTATTTCCTCTTTACACTAAAAAGCTCATCTTGGAGGATTTGTTTGTAAAATTCAACCAAAAAATAGGCAAATGGCATAGAAAATTTAATTTTTAGAAGTGGAAATGACCTTAAGGAAATATAGAATGATTGAACAGTACCAGGACTCAAGGCTACTAGTCTCTTAGGATCTTTCTAGGAAGGCACAATCTTGCCTCTTTTCTCTGATTGTCACAACCTGTGTGTCACAAGCTCACTTATTCTCTTTCATTCTTTATGCACGTAGGACCTAATGTGCTCACTCCACACTCCTTCTCAGTTGTAGCCATTAACTCAAACGAATTCTAAATGTCTGAGATGGATTAGCCAATTGTCCCAGTGTGGATCAAGTTTGAACTCTGCTCTGTTTGCCTTGTCCCAAAAGCTGTATTAAGTAGAACAAACATGGCCTGAAGATGCAGTCTTTTGGAAGAGTGGTTCTCATAGAACAGTTGGTTTAGACATCATTACAGTAATAAAAGGTCCTTAAAATATACTGGGGTAGTGTTCATGATTTAACTTTTTTTTGATTATACATTCAAAGTTAACAAACATGTATCAAGCAAAATAAATATCTGAAATCATTTTACTTTCAAATCTCCACCTACATTTAAATCTAAATTTATAAACTTTATTTCATGAAATTGTTATTAATAAATAATAAACACAGTTAATGAATAAACAGCAAGTTTTTATTGCTATTTTGTATACTTTAATTTTTTGGTATTTAAAATGATTGATTTTTAAATTTCTCATTAAATCTTTTAACTCTATGTCAACATTATTTCTACTCTGAAAGTAAAAGTTAAGATACAGGTTGTTACTATAACATGGAAACTCAAACTTGCATTGGTTCAAAAAATATATACAAGTGAGAATGCAGCTCTTCTCCATGAAATATTCGGGCTTGGATTCTTGCTAAATAATTTCTCTTGATTTCTTTTTTTTTTTTTCTTTTATGATTGAGTGCATTTCTACTATCCAGTCCTATACAGCATTTGTCCTGGACTAAGGTTCTTTTTTTTTTTTTTTTATTGTTGAGGATTCATTGAGGGTACAATAAGCCAGGTTACACTGATTGCAATTATTAGGTAAAGTCCATCTTGCAATCATGTCTTGTCCCCATGAAGTGTGAAACACACCAAAGCCCCACCCCCCTCCCTCCATCCCTTTTTCTGCTTTCCCCCCAATAACCTTAATAGTCATTAATTGTCCTCATATCAAAATTGAGTATATAGGATTCATGCTTCTCCATTCTTGTGATGCTTTACTAAGAATAATGTCTTCCACTTCCATCCAGGTTAATATGAAGGATGTAAAGTCTCCATTTTTTTTAATGGCTGAATAGTATTCCATGGTATACATATACCACAGCTTGTTGTTAATCCATTCCTGGGTTGGTGGGCATTTAGGCTGTTTCCACATTTTGGCGATTATAAATTGAGCTGTAATAAACAGTCTAGTACAAGTGTCCTTATGATAAAAGGATTTTTCTCCTTCTGGGTAGATGCCCAGTAATGGGATTGCGGGATCAAATGGGAGGTCTAGCTTGAGTGCTTTGAGGTTTCTCCATACTTCCTTCCAGAAAGGTTGTACTAGTTTGCAGTCCCACCAGCAGTGTAAAAGTGTTCCCTTCTCTCCACATCCACGCCAGCATCTGCAGTTTTGAGATTTTGAGATGTGGGCCATTCTCACTGGGGTTAGATGATATCTCAGGGTTGTTTTGATTTGCATTTCTCTAATATATGGAGATGATGAACATTTTTTCATGTGTTTGTTAGCCATTCGTCTGTCATCTTTAGAGAAGTTCTATTCATGTCTCTTGCCCATTGATATATGGGATTGTTGGCTTTTTTCATGTGGATTAATTTGAGTTCTCTATAGATCCTAGTTATCAAGCTTTTGTCTGATTGAAAATATGCAAATATCCTTTCCCATTGTGTAGGTTGTCTCTTTGCTTTAGTTATTGTCTCCTTAGCTGTACAGAAGCTTTTCAGTTTAATGAAGTCCCATTTGTTTATTTTTGTTGTTATTGCAATTGCCATGGCAGTCTTCTTCATGAAGTCTTTCCCCAGGCCAATATCTTCCAGTGTTTTTTCTATGCTTTCTTTGAGGATTTTTATTGTTTCATGCCTTAAATTTAAGTCCTTTATCCATCTTGAATCAATTTTTGTGAGTGGGGAAAGGTGTGGGTCCAGTTTCAGTCTTTTACATGTAGATATCCAGTTCTCCGAACACCATTTATTGAATAGGGAGTCTTTCCCCCAAGGTATGTTCTTGTTTTGTTTATGGAAGATTAGGTGCTCAACCCCACCCAAAGGCATGGAAATTAAACAATCTTTTGTTGAATAACAGATGGGTGCAGGAAGAAATGAAACAGGAAATCATTCACTTCCTTGAGCATAACAACAATGAAGACACAAGCTACCAAAACCTGTGGGATACTGCAAAAGCAGGTTTGAGAGGAAAATTCATCTCTTTAGATGCCTACATTCAAAAAACAGAAAGAGAGCGCATCAACAATCTCACAAGAGATCTTATGGAATTGGAAAAAGAAGAACAATCTAAGCCTAAACTCAGTAGAAGAAAAGAAATATCCAAAATCGAATCAGAGATCAATGAAATTGAAAACAAAAGAATCATTCAGAAAATTAATTAAACAAGGAGTTGGTTTTTTGAAAAAATAAATAAAATAGATAAACCATTGGCCAGACTAGTGAGGAACAGAAAAGTAAAATCTCTAGTAACCTCAATCAGAAATGATAAAGGGGAAATAACAACTGATCCCACAGAGATACAAGAGATCATTTCTGAATACTACCAGAAACTCTACGCCCAGAAATTTGACAATGTGAAGGAAATGGATAAATATTTGGAATCATACCCTCTCCCTAGACTCAGCCAGGAAGAAATAGAGCTCCTGAACAGACCAATTGCAAGCACTGAGATCAAAGAAACAATAAAAAATCTTCCAACCAAAAAATGCCCTGGTCCAGATGGCTTCACTCCAGAATTCTATCAAACCTTCAAGGAAGAGCTTATTCCTGTACTGCAGAAATTATTCCAAAAAATTGAGGAAGAAGGAATCTTCCCCAACACATTCTATGAAGCAAACATCAACCTGATACCAAAACGAGGAAAAGACCCAAACAAAAAGGAGAATTTCAGACCAATCTCACTCATGAATATAGATGCAAAAATTCTCAACAAAATGCTAGCCAATAGATTACAGCTTATCATCAAAAAAGTAATTCATCATGATCAAGTAGGCTTCATCCCAGGGATGCAAGTCTGGTTTAACATATGCAAGTCCATAAATGTTATCCACCATATTAACAGAGGCAAAAATGAAGATCACATGATCCTCTCAATAGATGCAGAAAAAGCATTTGATAAAATCCAGCATCCTTTCTAATTAGAAGAGTATAGGCATAGGTGGCACATTTCTAAAACTGATTGAAGCTAACTATGACAAACCCACAGCCAATATTTTACTGAATGGAGTAAAACTGAAAGCTTTTCCTCTTAGAACTGGAACCAGACAAGGTTGTCCTCTGTCACCTTTATTGTTCAACATAGTGCTGGAAGTTCTAGCCAATACAATTAGGCAAGACAAGGAAATAAAGGGAATCCAAATGGGAGCAGAGGAGGTCAAACTCTCTCTCTTTGCTGACGACATGATCTTATACTTAGAGAACCCCAAAGACTCAACCACAAGACTTCTAGAAGTCATCAAAAAGTACAGTAATGTTTCAGGTTATAAAATCAATGTCCACAAGTCAGTAGCCTTTGTATACACCAATAACAGTCAAAATGAGAAGCTAATTAAGGACAAAACTCCCTTCACCATAGTTTCAAAGAAAATGAAATACCTAGGAATATACCTAACGAAGGAGGTGAAGGACCTCTAAAAAGAAAACTATGAAATCCTCAGAAAGGAAATAGCAGAGGATATTAACAAATGGAAGAACATACCATGCTCATGGACGGGAAGAATCAACATTGTTAAAATGTCTATACTTCCCAAAGCAATCTACCTATTCAATGCCTTTCCTATCAAAATACCAACATCATACTTTCAAGATTTGGAAAAAATGATTCTGCGTTTTGTATGGAACCAGAAAAAAACCCGTATAGCTAAGGCAGTTCTTAGTAATAAAAATAAAGCTGGGGGCATCAGCATACCAGATTTTAGTCTGTACTACAAAGCCATAGTGGTCAAGACAGCATGGTACTGGCACAAAAACAGAGACATAGACACTTGGAATCGAATTGAAAACCAAGAAATGAAACTAACATCTTACCACCTCCTATTCTTCGATAAATTTCTCTTGATTTCTATTGATATTGGCATATTTGATGGTTGGTCACCAGCCTCATAGTCGCATCTATCCATCAGGGAAGAAGAGGAATAGAGAAGGCAAACTAAATTATTTGAAGAATGAAAAATAGGGATATTTAAACAATTGCTCTTCATATTCTTTTGGGGAAAAATTCACATAATATTGTAGAATTAAAGTTCTATTAATAGAGACTAAAAATATGGCCTCTTTTTGAGCTGATATATGGGGTTTTTTTTGTTGTTTGTTTTTTGTTTTTACTAAAATAAGAGGACAGATTACTAGGTAATCTGACATTCCAATTATTTCATAACACAAATCTTTTCCTTGTATTCTTGATTTTGATTCTTCTAGTGGTTAATTGAATTTTATTTTCAAGTGGTGTTTTCTGGCAGTCTCTATGAAATGTCTGTCTGTTACTTTCTCACATCTGGGTTGAATTAACTTGCAATGAGAATTTATGGAAACTACCATTTTTTTTCAAGATAGCATCTTCTGAAAAAATGTAAGATCAGAATAATTCCTGTCAGTTTTTTTAATAATCTTATTATTTGGTCTGTATGTTGCATGTTACTTTTCTCTTTATACTAGAATTATACAAATAACATTGTATTTATGGATCCTATTTCAATATTGTTTTTCTGCAGAAATAAGAAATAAGATAAATAGGCAAAATGAGACTGGCAATCTGGATGACATCTCACAGATTGTATGGTTTTTGTATTCAGAAAATGGTACATACAAAAATAATACAATAGTTTATATAACAAAAAGGCCTCAAAATTTATGTAGCTTGATAATGAGGGGAAGGAGAAAGTTGTGACTTTAAAGTGTCTTCACTACTGGAAGAGCTAAATCTCATATGGCAATAAAGCGGGGAGCTAAAACATGGGGATTGGGGAAAAGATTAGGATTCTATTGGAGTTAATAGCACAGTTTTTTAGACATTTTTTAATAATAAAGATGCTTGTGAAGAGTGAAGAGCAGGCAGCTTACTTTTAGTTATAGGTTTGTGGGAAGAAGATTCACGTGTGTGTGTGTGTGTGTGTTTGTTATAATATAATTTAAAGTATCTGAACATATTTTATAAGAATGGGAGGTTCGTGCATGATACTGCTAAAGGGGCTTTAAGCATCCCTTGAGACATCTGTTAGGGAACAGAGTCTAAATCTATCATTATTTTCCCTCAGAATGAAGAACAGAGCCAGGTACCTAGTGGATATGTAATAATTACTTGTTGAGTAAATGAGTGGATGGACATGACAATACAAAGAAAATTACAGTAGAAACTCCATAGTTGACTGCCTCCCAACAAGGAATAGCTCCTTAAATTGACCTAATTTTCACAGACAGGACATTAACCACATGTATGCACGATAGACCTAGTTTCTTATGTTGACTAACTCTGTATGTTGACTAGTTTGTTATAGTCCCGTGGATGGTCAACTTACAGTGGTTCTACTGTATTTAACTTTCCCAAATAATCAATCTCTATTAAGGACAGAGCTGATCAGTTTATCTAATGTCATGTCATTTTATTTTATATTTTCACAGGATATTTTTAACAGCATTTGTAGGTGAAAAATATTGGACAAAGTTACTAATTTTCCCAAGGTTACCTAGTAAACTACAAGTTACTGTTATTATTACAGTCAAATTAAATGCTTTTGAAAGCCCTAGGATTTTATAGTCACAGTAGATGTTTGCTCTTTTGGTTTAATTTCTACATTATCTTCCACCCATCAGATGTTCGAACTGACTCTACATCCCTTCCATGTGTTTATCAGAAAAGCATAGTAGGCTAGACCATGGACGTTGATCTCAGATAGAGCTTGGTTTGCATCCTAATTCTATCTCTCACTAGAAGAAATGTGGTTGATATAACTTCCCAAAGCCTCATATTCTTCATAAATTGGATAAAGTAATAGCAGCAGCCTGATGTGACTGTTTGGAGAGTAAAATCTTACAAAGCGTATCTCATTATAATCTTCTGATAGTGAGCGTTCAAAGATTCTACCTTTTGTGGAAATGGTACTGCTTTTTCAGAAGCTTATTTTTTATTGAGGCATCTAGTAGTAAAAAGAAGTATTTTATACTGAACTAAAATCCATTATGTATTCTCCCTTTTCAATTTAGAAGTAACTCTAACATGTCCTTTGTATTATAAAAATTGCAGTCTTATAAACGAGTAAAGAATATTATTAATTTCTTGTTAAATCGTATCCTTCCCAAGCTAAATATTTTCTTATGTTATCAACATTCTATAGTAAAATGGGAAATGTTGAGAAACTTAAAAAAATAAAATAAAAAGCTTAGCTGCCCATTCCTTCAATGAATTTAGAACCATTATTTCTTCCAATCCTATGAAGAGAAGACATTCTTTTTTTTTTTTTTTTTTTTTTTTGTAGAGACAGAGTCTCACTGTACCGCCCTCGGTAGAGTGCCGTGGCATCACACGGCTCACAGCAACCTCTAACTCTTGGGCTTACGCGATTCTCTTGCCTCAGCCTCCCGAGCAGCTGGGACTACAGGCGCCCGCCACAACGCCCGGCTATTTTTCGGTTGCAGTTTGGCCGGGGCTGGGTTTGAACCCGCCACCCTCGGCATATGGGGCCGGCGCCTTACTCACTGAGCCATAGGCGCTGCCCGAAGAGAAGACATTCTTAAAAATTCCATTCATATGAAAAATTCTTTAACTCTAGGAGCTTAATCACTAGTTCAACCAGTTGGCCACCTCCCTGCATCATCTTCAAAGTTGTGCTATTTTATGTTCTTTAAAACCTCAAACTTTATTTCAATTCAATGTTTATATATTTACTTGTTTGACTATTTATTTTCAAATATCCTCCACTAAAATGTGTATGTCATTGAATAGGCTGCTCTGTCTTCTTGCCATATGGTCTATTCCTTATATCTAGAACAGTTTCTGGGACAAATTTCGGCTTGTGGCTGATTCTTTGTGACTTTGAACTTTTTTTTTTTTTTTTTTTTTGAGACAGAATCTCACTCCTTTACCCTGGGTACAATACAGTAGCCCTGGGTGGAGTGCCATGGCGTCTTAGCTCACAGCAACCTCACTTGGGCTCAAGAGATCCTCTTGCCTCACCCTGCCAAGTAGCTGGAACTACCAGCACCTGGTAGTAGTTGGTAGTTGGTAGTTGGTAATAGTTGGTAGTAGTTGGTAGTGTTACTACCAACTACTATTCTACCCACAATGCCGGGCTAGTTTTTCTGGTTTAAGTAGAGATTGGGTTTTGCTCTTGCTGAGGCTGGTCTCGAACTCCTGAGCTCAAGCAAGCCCAACTCACCTCGACCTCCCAGTGTTCTAGGATTATAAGTGTGAGCCACTACCCCTAGCTGTGTGACTTGGATTTAAATAGATTTTCTTTGGCCCCTAGTCTTGAATATGTCTGTATCTACCTTAAATGTGGTTTCCATGGTTGTGATATTTCCTTTCCTAGCTATAATTATAATTTTATTAAAAGTTAACATTACTGTTTTTGATTGGCATTACATATGGGTAAGGGGTGGGTAGAAAGAAATGGAATTTTTAAGAGAGAATCAAGAAAGGTAATGGAATAAGATCTAAGAAAAGTTGGGAGGCAAGACTTGGAAATATAAATGTTAAGGTTTGCTTTAGAAAAACATAGGACACTTCTTTCTCTGAGACAGATAAAAGAAGTGGAGAATAGATTAAGTTAAGGCAATGATTTAACAAGGAAGGGAGAAAAGAATATTGTATTTTTTTTTGTAGAGACAGAGTCTCACTTTATGGCCCTCGGTAGAGTGCCATGGCTTCACACAGCTCACAGCAACCTCCAACTCCTGGGCTTCAGCGATTCTCTTGCCTCAGCCTCCCAAGTAGCTGGGACTACAGGCGCCCGCCAGTTCAACGTCCGGCTATTTTTTGGTTGCAGTTTGGCCGGGTCCGGGTTTGAACCTGCCACCCTCGGTATATGGGGCCAGCGCCTTACTGACTGAGCCACAGGCGCTGCCCAAGAATATTGTATTTTAACATTTTCTTATACTGTCATTAAACACTTAATGAATACACATACATTTTACACTCCTCTATTGCGTATTCAGGGACCATAAGTTCTAATAATAACAACAGCAAAACTACAACAGAAACTTGAATAATAGCAGTAAAAGTAATAATATTTATAGTAGCTAAGATTTATTGAGTATGTATACAAGATATTCTTCTAGGGGCTTTAAATAATTTAGATTATATATACTTCATAATGGTAAAATGACCTAGTTGTTCTATTTCTTTTATATTTGCATCTTTAACTGTAGAACACAGAGAATTTTCAATGTGTATTTAAAATGGGTCATTTATGTTTAAATGAATCATCATTGGTGGTGATATAGGCCACTTTATGGCAATCTGAATTTGGAATTACTATTTTTCTTTACTACAAAATTATTCCAGAGATTCCTCTTTTGCTTGCTTTCCTTGACAAACTGTCCCATTTTTACTACACCCTAAGGTAAACAGTTTAATAAAAATGGGAAAATGTTTCTATAGTTTCTATTTCCCTGTTATGAGAATATCTATATTTTGCTTACTATAATTATTATCATCTTACTTTTTTAGCTTCTCTATGTAATTATATATTAGAGTGCTTATAGATTAACAGGTGCTAATAATTCAAAACTCAGATAATTTTTTCTATTGAAATTTTTAATTTCTTCTGAATTCTTATGAATTTGGGAAATTGCCAGGGTGAAGAGGAATGCTCAATCTCCTATCTCCCTTTCAGTATATATAGCCTTTAGATCCCTTTGAAAAAAAAATCAATAAAATTTCTATGAAGATTCAAAGATAATTTACAGAAAATGTAATGCTACCTTTTACATAAAAAAATACTTTGAAGAGCCATTATTCCTGCTAAGTACGCTGAAGTGGTAGTTTCTGAAGACGCAGCAGTAATCTTATTCATGGAGTACAGTTCTTCGTTTTAATCATCATCCTAAGCTCTCATCATATTCATGCTGTCATCTCTAGTTCTAATGGCTCATTGATTTTAGAAGTCATAGTCACTTCTTTTACATTTCTGTTAAGGTGGTTGTCTAGGATAATACAAATTAGAGTGCCTTAAAAGGAGTGTCTCAATTTGCATATATGACTTATTTTCTTAGAAGAAATTGAGTCTGATAATGAGCCATGATTGTAGAATTATGAATAGAATTTCATGTAAATTTGTGCTGCTGAGTTATATTTTAAGAAATAATGATTTTTTATTTTATTTAATTTTCTGAATTACAGAGGAAATTTTCAAGTGTTTTATTTCAGATTCCTGTTTTACTATCGCATACTTCAACCCCTTCATATTCTACAATATTCAAGAATTGATTTTTAATTCAAAGTGTAGATTTAGCATTGGAATAGCTATTATTTAATATCTATTATTATTTATTTGCTACTTAAGCTTTATAGAATTTAAAATTTAGAAATCTTCATGCCAAATTTGTTTTTTTCTCAGAGTTACACATCACTTTTAATGCTTCTATGATGAGAAGCCATTAGAAATGACTGGCAAATGGTGGTACCATAACTAAGACTCACTTGCATCACCCAGCACTACCCCTGATAATATCTGACAATCTTTTACTTTGCTATGAAATATTTGTTTTATATTATTAAATATCTATATTAAAATAGAAATGAACTACAGGTGGTAAACATTTCAGTCTACAGTTCTTCCGTATCCTACCTTGATGCTCCTCAAAATAGATTAGCAAAAGCTAGCCAAGTATCTGCATAATAGCTTTCCTTTTCCTTTTGTTACCTCAACTGATTAATTGAGAGACCAACTACTATTCTATTATTCCCCTGATGAAAACCAGCTGCCTGTTATGTAAAATTCATGTAATTTGCTGGTTTAAAGAACATTGTCTAAACTGTTGGCTTTGATTTTTTCATCTTAAAATATCAAAGCAGACAAGCCCCCTGATGAGATTCTATCAGGGACTTCTTTCATTTCTTTAATATTAGTATGTTTAAAAGGAAATATAAGTGATAGAGAAGAATTTTATAGTTATCTGCCATTGATAACTTCTAATAGTTTGTTTCTATAAGTCATTGCTTGACTATTCTGGTGTTAAGTTATCACACATCCATAAAATCTCCTATAATTTTACTGGTGAAATTTTTGTTTTCTTCATATTGTTCCAAGATCCTCTTACAGCAATTTCTTAATATGGGTTAGTGGGGAAAATAAGGATTCTGTATACTATGACTTAGATACAATTAATGTACCTCAACATTTTCCAATACTGTAATCTGATACTATAAGTTTTACAACATTAATGTGGTATGTGTTTATTGAGCGTCTATTTTGTATAGTAGACTATGGTAGGCTTTTTTAGAAATACAAAAAAAAGCTAAGTTCTGGTTATCAATTGAAATATTTTAATAAAGAACCGTGAGAAAATTGAGACATAGAGATAAATATTTATGCTATCTGCCAGATGGTGCTTTGCTAACAAGAGAAAAAGAAATGGCTAAGGATGGATAGCAGAATAAGTCATAAGTAATAATTTATTGCCAGTTAGGCAAATGTGTAAAGTTTTCATGAAAGTGATATCTAAATTATCTATCAGAGGCCTGGAATTTTAAGAGATTTAATAAAATAAGAAAATAATTTGCACAAAACTATAATAATGGAAAGGGTAGAGATATATTTGGCTATCAGATATTAGTCTAGTTTTTTTTTTTTTTTAATATATAGATAATATTAGAACGAAAGGCTAAGGTTACAACCAAGACAGCCAAGAGTACCTGGCCAAGCATTTGCCATGGGTGAGTTGTACTTATTGAAGAATGTTGACTTGGATAATGGCATAATTACATCTATGATTAGAAGATTATATATGATAAAATGAAATATTCAGAATTGGTTAAGAGGCTAGAATATTGAGAAAAGGATTGAACTAAGTAGTGGAGGGCAATTCTGTAAGTTAACAAAGGAGTGAAGAGTAAACAAAAATCTAGCTCTAAGTGAGATATAATTTTAAAATATTGTATTTTCAAAATAGGGCATGATACCATAATCAATTATAAAAATAATATGATGTAATAAATAGCATTTGCTTGTTTTTTTTTTTTTTTTTTTAAGATACCTTTAAATACATACCCATGCGGGAATTTTCTATATGTTCTTATACGGTAAGTATGAAAATTATAGAGCAGAAAGGGTTATGGATATAATGATGGTCAGACAATAGCTCATGTTTTTCTCAGAGTAAAATGCTGAATACTCTCTAGTAGTTTGGTTGTGGACTTGCCAGGGTTGTCAAAGTAGGACTTTTGTCTTATCTTCTAATGCTTCATGTCAAGCACCCTACACTGTGCCTAGGGTAATTTTCAAGCCAGGAGAACTGAATGTACATAGTTTCCAATTGTGTTAAAATATCATCATCAATGTGTGCAGTAATTGTGTGTTTTTAAATTTAATTTCATTTGTCAATATACCTGTTATGTTTGTGTTTACCCTTTCGTGTCCCAGAGAATTTAAAGTGACTCATAATGAATGTGTTACATAGAGTATTGAAAAACTAAGAAAACATGAAAGAAAATAAAGGCTGTATACATATAGATAAAGTGTCAAAGGTAATTAATGTAAAATATACACTTCATAAAAATCTATATAGTTACTTGACATAGCCAAAAATTTGTTTGCATACTTTCTAGTAGCCAACACAAAGAATAATCCCGACCAGTTATAAATTCACAAAAAATAACAGATCAATGTCATAGCTATAAAATTATTTCTGTTCTTACTATAAGTACAGAGCTCTCCCCTAGGAAATCTAATAAAGAAGACACTAATTTTTATGTATGATTTTTATGTTTAGTTGACAGTACAATCTTTGAATTTTATTGTGATGGCATGTAGCTGCAAAGAAGAGAAAAGATACTCAAATTATAATTAGTGGGTGGTACTACTAACGAGTGAGAAGAAAAAAGGATTTGGGAGTATTGTTACTTTTTGAAAATGTCCCATTTATCAGGGCTCAAATATTTTTATAGTTAATATTTTGTATACTTTAACCCAGTGCCTAAATAATTAATTCATTTTCTCAAAATGTCTTAATTTAATAAAATGTTATTTCCTTGGGACATAATTTCTTATTCAAAGAACCTTCGTTATTCTTAGTTTCTCTTAAAGCACATTCAAATATTATTTCTACACTTCTTACATATCTGGTACTGTGCTGAGTGCTGAGGGTATGATGATGAGCAAAAATAGATGAGTTCTTATCTTCCAGAAGACTACAGTGTAAAAAGAAACAAATATTTTTTAATCCTTCTAATAAATTTCAAACAAGTTATGTACTTTGAAGGAAACAAATATATTTTCATGGTTCTATAACTATAACAAGAGCATAACTTACAGTTAAGATTCGAAAAAAAAAAAAAAATCCCTAGCAAGAGCTACTTGTGATACTGTCTGAAAGATTAAAAAGGCAGTAACTTAGATTAGAAGAAAAACTCTTTCAAAGGAAATAGCCTGTGTAAGGTTCCTCAAATAGGAATATAAGCATATGCATTTGAAGAACAGAAAATGTTCAGTGTGACTGAGGCAGCAAGAACAAAGGGAAGCATGACTGGAGATAAAGTTAGAGGAGGGGAGGACTAGTGTATCCAGGACCCCTCTCAGAAGCTTTTTCTCTGACGATAGACAAGTCATTAAAAAAAATAAATAACCTAGTGAAAACTTAGTTTTATATTTTAAGGGAAAATAAGTCATTCCAGAAGATCAAATCTATTGAGAGCAAACCATAAACTTGTTCTTGGACTGAATAAGTTTGATGTTCCTTAGAGATACATAAGATGTATCAAGGGACAGTTGGATTATCAAGGGTGGAACTCTTGTTGAATAACTTAACTGCTAATATTGATTCAGGGCCATTGAAATGTAAAATGTGTTAAGCCAGTTTGAGAGATGAGGTCATCACACATTGTTTCTTACTTGTTTTTTGTTCATCTTCTTGTCATCTGTTCTAAACCCAGTATTTCAGCAAATAAATCTTAATGATAGCACTTTACTTTGAATTGTGTCTTAAAAGAAGAATAGGTATTGATAGAGTGAAGGAGAAAACTAATCAAACCATCTATGAAATGGCATACAGGTGTGGATGGTCTATCAGAAAACAGTTAATGTCTCAAGATGTCCGATGTTCATAATACATGTAGAAAAGCTCTCAAAGGTGAGTTTGAAATAAAACATAGGAGACATATAAGACACTGTGGATTCTGCTGAAAGGCTACAGACTATCATACATGTGAAAGAGAAATCAAATAGTCATTGGAGGTATTTAAGAAGGTAAATATGTGTTAAGTAATTGAATTTTCTTCTTGGAACAATATATCTTGGAACAAGATATTTAAACTCTTTACCCCAAACTATATTTTTCACATTCTATATTATCCTTTTAGCTCTTTATTCAGAATTTATGTGGCACTTAAAACAATAAAGACATAACATGTGTTCTACTTTAATATATTTTAATATTCTTTGTGACAGTACTGCTATACTGTTCCCGTCCCAATCCTATCGATTTAATGTCAATTTACTTACAGTTTCTTCATTTTAAATAGAGTTTATAATTTACACATATAATATGTATGGAACAGCAATATTGTGCTAAATATCACAATGAATAGTGCAAACATCTGAGAAATGACAAGTTTTTTTTTTCCTATTGAGAAATTTATTCTTTCTCCTATTTTTTAAATTACTTTTTATATTCATTCATTTCTTTGTGCAACATTAATAATGATAATATAAGAACTAACATTTAACACTACAATGCTGGTGTTATTTTAAGTTCTTTGTAAAGTTTATACATTTCATCAACAGTATGAAAGAGTTATGTTATTTACTCAACTTATAGAAAGGGAAATTTAAAAAAAAGGAACAGAAACAGAAACTTTTAAGAATTTATCCAGGATCACAGAGATAAAATGTGGAAGAACTCAAATATAAATCCAGGCAGTATGGATGCAGAACTTTCAACCTCAGTGGTCACTACCCTTTATGTCTCACAGAATAATAAAGTGTAAAGTGTAAATAATATGTGTGTACATATATATGTATACATAAATAGACATATGCATTTATAACAAATACATAATATATATGACTAATATAAATAAAAAGTATATTTATAATTTACCATATATTTAACTGGTATTGTAAAACACACCTGGGACAAGGTGTTTTTGAAATATATACAGTTTATGTTTTCATTTAAGCTCTTGTCACAAATAAAAAAATAACTAAAAGTGGGTGGTGCCTATGGGTCAAAGCCAGCCTGATATGCTAGAGGTGGGGGTTCAAACACAGCCCTGGCCAAAAATTGCCAAAAAAAAAAATAATAAATAATAATAATAATATAATAATAACTGAAAGTGAAATAGGAATTTCATGACACATTAAAATTTCATGTTAAGACATATTACATACCAAAATCACCTTATTTCATAGATGAATAGTTGAGAGAATTAGGTTGAAAGATTAAGTAAAACTTCTTAAGAAAAGTGATTTTTCTTAAATTCTATTTGGCAAAAATCTGAGGAATAAGCATTATTAAGCTAGATGAGGACTCAGGTGCTCTGTATAATTCTCTGATTTTTATATTCCTCTCTCTACTCAATAATCTAAGTGAAAATATAAAGAAAATGGTCACTCTGCCGAGTTTTTAATTTCCAAGTTTACATTCAAGTTTGGTACAATTCCATAACATAGAGAAAATAGGGAAAACAGAAAATTTATAGTAGATGTAACAGACTTTTGACTTGAAGTTAAAGATGGAAATAAGAGTAATGAAAATGATTGATAGATCAGTAGAGAGATACATATAAAGTAATAGTTAGAGGGAAGAGGGGCAAGATGGCTTACTGGAGCCAGCTTTCGACAGAAGCTCCTGTCCAGAGGGAAGGATAATGGACAGAAAGTACCCAATAAAGCTGAAGACTGGAAGCTGAGCTGAGAGAGAAGAGTGATAATTGCACATCACCTCTGCCGAAGCAAGCTGTGACTCCAAGAAAGCAAATTTCAGGTACAAAACTCATCCCAAAAGAAAAGTGTCCATCCCTTCCCCCAAGAGAGTTGCTCTTTTTTGCTCTCTGTAGGTTTCCTACAGGTGAGCGGTGAACTGAGGACCTCTCGTCTCACCCCATGGGAGAGACTTGCAGGAAGTGGGGACACTTCTCAAAAGGAACCCAGCTGTGACCCTGAGCACTCTCTTACCAGGCATGAGAGTTGAATTAACATTTTCCCTGCCATTTTGAACTTCCAGTCCACCCTACCCCCATCACTTGACATTCCCTCTACAGAGACTGGAATGTCTGTGGTTCATTGCTAGGCCCAGGCACTGGAAGGGCCATGGTAGAAAAGCTATAGTGTAACAGTGAGCCCAGTAGTAGTGCAGGCAAACAGGGAGAGGCTGTCAGGGTTGGCTCTGCAAAACTGCAAACCAGCTGTGGGAGGAGGCTTGTGGGAGGAGGCTTATGAGAGGTGCACCCCCACCCTGCCAGAAAAGATCCCCCTGTCCTGCCTAGGGAGCCACCACACCTCACCTTGCCCTGCCAGAGCTGGTCACCAAGCGCCCACCCTGCTTTAGCCACTGTGTGCCTTACCTCCACTGGAAACATCAAGAGCCCAGCCCTGCTTCTGGAGCCAGTGCCCCACACTCCAGGAGCTGCTGATACAGCTGCCTTCCTACCTGTGGGAGCTGCCTAGGAGCTGTGCAGGGATACCTCCCATGAAGATTCAGCAATAGTAGAGTGTTCCCCTCAGGTCTAATCTTGGAGAGACACCTCCCCAACCCTGAGGACTGCCAGAGGAAGTCAGACCTCACCGTATAAGGATGAGGTCTACAGAGCGGCTGTGGCAAAGGCACGGTGGCTGAGGGAGAAAATCATTCACTTACTTGTTATCCTCTGGTTCAGACTGAGCTCAGGTGGAACACACCCCAGTTGCCATTGAGTACCAGAGGCAGGCTCCCCCAGATGGCTGGAGGAAGAAGGTGGTAACCAGGCTGAGGGGGCATTGACTTTCCTTTGACTCTGGCAGGTGCAAAGCCCTGGTACATCTGCTAATTGGAGGGAGCAGGACTACAGCCCCATGGGGTTACCAGTGATTGGACATGAAAGAGATACAAGGTGGGGAAAGAGATACCATCCCCCTGGTCCAACTCTGCTACTGGGTGGGCCTTTCTGACTCCACAGAACACCGCAGTGAGCCACATTTGAGCAGCCAGTAGACCTTAGCTATCTAGTTGCTGGAACCCTTTTGAACTATACCATTTGAGAGTTGGTATGGACTGGGTCAATTGGTTTGGAACTCCTAACCTGGGCCAGTCACCCAAGGACCCTCGCAGGTACCCTTGTGCGGCAACTTTCCTCTTCCAGTTATTGCCTGTGGAGGCTCTTCAACCCAGAGTCACTGATCCACTAAGATCAGACAAAGACCAGCTGAATACAAGATAGAGCCACCAAACCCCACCACACGAAGCAGGTCCCCAGAGCCTCAGACTGTAACACTGTACGGGTCCTTTGCAAAGCTGTAGGGGAAAAAGCTACAGTCAGCAGTCCCAGATCCTTGGCAAAGGGCTAGTTAACACAATACAGGAGTGCCCAATACAATTTCAACTGACCTGCCCATCTAGCCAAACGTTGAAAAATAATAATGTGGTGAATCATCAGAAAAACTCTGGCAACATTAATAATCAGAGTAGATCAATACCCCTGAGAAATGACAAAACAGACACACCAGATGATCTCATTCATAAACAAATGGCTGAGATGTCAGAAATCAAGTTCAGAATCTGGATGGCAAATAAGATCAACAGAATGGAGGTAAAGATGGAATTAGAATTTCAAGGAGTAATTCAAAAGATGTCTCGAGAATTTAATAAATTCAAAGACAAAATCACCAAAGATTTTGACACACTGAGGCAAGAACTTGCAGCCCTTAAAGATCTGAGAAATACAGTAGAACCCTTCAGTAACAGAATAGAGCAGGCAGAAGAAAGGATCTTTGACATTGAAGACAAAGCTTTTGAATGCTCCCAAATGCTCAAAGAGGAAGAGAAGTGGAAAGCAAAAATTGATGATTCCCTGAGACAATTGTGGGACCACTCCAAAACAGCAAATATTCTCCTTACAGGATTCTCTGAAAGAGAAGAGGTTGCTTTGAAAGGCCCAGGTGCTCTACTCTAAGAGATAATAGAGGAGAATGTCCCAAATATGGCAAGAGATTCTGAAATCCAGATAACAGATAGTTTCAGAAACCCAGCACGACTCAATCCAAATAAAACATCTCCTAGACACATTGTAATTAACTTTGTCAAAGGTAATATGAAGGAGAAAATTCTGCAAACAGCCACACTTAAGAAAACCATAACCTACAAGGGGAAGAATATTAGAATGACTGCAGATCTCTCTGCTGAAACTTTTCAAGCTAGAAGAGGGTGGTCATTGACCTTTAACATCCTAAAACAAAATAATGTTCAACCCAAGATCCTGTATACAGTTAAACTGAGTTCCATTTATGATGGAGAAAGTAAATACTTTAATGACATTCATATGTGGAAGAAATTTGCCATAACTAAACCAGCTCTCCAGGATATTCTCAGACTCATCCTCTACAATGACAAGCACAATGCTCTACCACCAAAGTAAACTCACTCAGAAACTTTTGATCAAACTCCAACTTCCACAGTGGCAAAAGGATTAAAAAGGTCCACTGGACATTTGAAAAACTCTATACCCCAAATATTGCTAGCTTATCAATACTCTCAATTAATGTGAATGGCTTAAATTGCCCTCTGAAGCAGAATGGGTTGGATGACTGGATACAAAAACCCAGGCCAGATATCTTATGCATACAAGAATCTCATCTTACCTTTAAAGATAAATATAGACTCAGGGTGAAGGGATGGTCATCTACAATTCAGGCAAATGGAAATCAGAAAAAAAGCAGGTGCACCAATTTTATTTGCAGATACAATAGGCTTTAAACCAACAAAAGTAAGGAAAGATAAGGATGGTTACTTCATATTTGTTAAGGGCAACACTCAAGATGATGGGATTTCAATTATTAACATTTATGTACCCAACCAGAATGCACTTAATTTACAAGAGAGACTCTGACACGAGCAACTTTATTTCCTCCAGCACCACAATAGTCGGAGACTTTAACACACCTTTGGCAGTGTTGGATAGATCCTCAATAAGAAACTAAACAAAGAAATTTTAGACTTAAACTTAACCATTCAACAATGGAATTTAAAAGACATCTACAGAACATTTCATCCCCAACAAAACTGAATACACATTCTTCTCATCAGCCCACAGAACGTACTCCAAAATCAATCACATCTTAGGTCACAAGTCTAACCTCAGAAAATTTAAAGGAATAGAAATTATTTCCTGCATCTTCTCGGATCACTATGGAATAAAAGTTGAACTCAGTAACAACAAGAATCTGCATACTCATACAAAAACATGGAAACTATATAACCTTGTGCTGAATGATAGCTGGGTCATAGATGAGATTAAGAAGTAAATTACCAAATTTTTGGAACAAAATGATAATGAAGACATGAATTATGAGAACCTCTGGGATACCACAAAAGCAGTCCTAAGAAGGAATTTTATATTGTTGCAAGCCTTCCTCAAAAGAACAGAAAGACAGGAAGTCAATAACTTAATAAGACATCTCAAGCAACTGGAAAAGGAAGAACATTCCAACCACAAACCCAGCAGAAGAAAAGAAATAACTAAAATTAGAGCAGAATTAAATGAAATTGGAAATAAAAATTATACAACAGATCAATCAATCAAAAAGTTGGTTTTTGAAAATGTCAATAAAATAGATAATCCTTTGGCTAACATAACTAGAAATAAAAGAGTAAAATCCCTGATATCATCAATCAGAAATGATAAAGGTCAAAGAATAACAGACTCCACAGAAATTCAAAAAATCCTTAATGAATATTACAAAAAACTCTATTCTCCAAAGTATGAAAATCTGAAGGAAAAAGACCAATACTTGGAAACATGCCACCTTCCTAGTCTTAGAAAGAAGTGGAAATGTTGAACAGGGGCCTATATCAAGTTCTGAAATAGCATCAACTATAAGAATTCTCCCAAAAAAAGAAAAGCCTGGACCAGATGCCTTCACATCATAATTCTACCAAACCTTTAAAGAGGAACTAGTACCTATATAACTTAATGTTTTCCAAAACATCAAAAAAAAAAAAAAAAAGATTGAAAAAGAGGGTATACTTCCCAACACATTCTTTGAAGCATATATCACCCTGATCCCCAAACCAGGAAAAGACCCAACAAGAAAAGAAAATTATAGACCAATATCAATAATGAATATTATTGCAAAAATATTCAATAAAATCCTAGTAAACAGAATCTAGCAACACATCAAAGGAATTATACATCATGACCAGGTGGGTTTCATCCCAGCATTCAATATACATCAATCTACAAATATAATACGTCACATAAACAAATTAAAAAACAAAGACTATATGATTCTCTCAATTGATGCAGAAAAAGCTTTTGATAATATCTAGCATCCTTTCTTGATCAGAATGCTTAAGAACATAGGTATAGAAGGAACATTTCTTTTTTTTTTTTTTTTGTGGTTTTTTTTTTTTTTTTTTGGCCGGGGCTGGGTTTGAACCCGCCACCTCCAGCATATGGGACCGGCGCCCTACCCGATGAGCCACAGGAACATTTCTTAAACTGATAGAGGCCATCTACAGCAAACCCACAGCCAATATTGTATTGAATGGAGTAAAACTGAGATCATTTCCACTGAGATCAGGAACTGGGCCCATTGTCTCCACTGCTTTTTAGCATTGTAATGAAAGTTTTAGCCACTGCAATCAGGCAAGAGAAGGCAATCAAGGGTATCCAAAGGGGATCAGAGGAGATCAAATTGTCACTCTTAGCAGATTATATATTTGTATACCTGGAAAACCTGACTTAATTACAAAACTCCTAGAAGTGATCAAGGAATACAGCAACATCTCAGTATACAAAATCAATTCTCACAAATCTGAGTATATACCAACAAAAATCAAGGTGAAAAGGCAATCAAGGACTCTATTCTCAAATAAGATGAGATATCTGGGAGTGTACCTAGCAAAGGATGTGAAAGATCTCTATAAAGAGAATGATGAAACTCTGAGAAAAGAAATAGCTGAAGATGTTAACAATGGAAAAATATACCATTAGCCTAGCTGGGAAGAATCAACATTCTTAAAATGTCTATATTACCCAAAGCAATCTACAAATTTAATGCAATCCCTATTAAAGCACTTCTGTCATACTTTAAAGATCTGGAAAAATTAGGGCTTTGTTTTATACGGAAGCAGAAAAATCCTTGAATAGCCAAGACATTAACCAGAAATAAAAACAAGTCAGGAGGAATCATGCTACCTGACTTCAGACTATACAGTAAATCCATAGTGATCAAAATAGCATGGTACTGGCACAAAAATAGAGAGGTAGATGCATGGAACAGAATTGAAAACCAAGAGACGAATGAGACACTTATCATCATTTGATCTTTGATAAGCCTATCAAAAATATAAATCAGGGGAAAGATTCCCTATTTAACAAACGGTGATGGGTGAATTGGCTGGCAACCTGTAGAAGACTAAAACTGGACCCACACCTTTTTCCTCCAACAAAAATTGACTCGCACTGGTTAAAGGACTTCAACTTAAGACATGAAACTATAAAAAATCTTGGAGAGAGTACAGGGGAAATACTTGAAGAAATTGGCCTGAGAGAATACTTCATGAGGAGGACCCCTCGAGTAATTGAAGCAACTTCAAAAATACATTACTGGGATTTGATCAGACCAAAAGGCTTCTGTACTGCCAAGAACATAGTAAGTAAAGCAAGTGTATAGCCCTCAGAATGGGACAGGATTTTTGCAGGTTATATTTCCAAGAAACATCTCATAAGAAGAATCCACAGAGAACTCAAACTTATTAATAAGAAAGAAACTGATGACAGTCCAATTGTTGCTAACCCAACAGCAACAGAGAAAGGAAAGCATGAAAAAACGATGACAAGAGTTTCAGTGATTGTTCAACATTATCAAGTGTTTTAAGATACGTTTAATTGGATGAAGTTTCAGGGAAGGGAGACATAATATTTGAAGAAATTATTCATAAAAGTTTACCAATTTGAAAAAGTTGAAGAGTAGGACTACTTTAGGTTTATTAGGTCCGTGGCTCCCCAAATCAGCAAGAAATGGGAATCCTTGATCATTTTCCCGTTGTTTTTTTTCTATGTTCAACTCATACTAACCATCCTTATAGTCGAATAATGGATGCTTTAACTTGAAGAATCAAATGTACAACAGAAATAAAGAATATTTCTTAATTCTCATTAAGAATCTAATAAATACATTGCCAAAGCAGATCAGAAAACTTCCTTTTATGTCTTTAGTCTGAGTTAAATCATATACCCACTTCTACCTCAGTCTGTCTGAGACTGCCATTGAAGTCTCACAGTTCTAAAAAGTGAAGAAAATGGCTTTTGAACAGATTATATTGTCTGCCACATTCCATTTCCTTTCCTCCTCAGTCATTCATCAGATTATACCGAGCCCAACTCAGAAGTGCATCTGCAGACTTGTTTTCCTCTTTGAACTCTTTCCATTTCTGTATGTTTCCTTGCCTTCTCAGTTTCTACCTATCCACACTCCCTATTGTGCCCTGATTTCTTCTTACCAAAGGAAAGATATCAAATACACAAAGTACATGTGTCAATGGAGGATATTTTTCATCATTAATTCTTGGACTTTATAAAACAAGAACAAGATAATCATCTACTTGATAACATAGAACATTTCTTATCACACAACTTAATTTGTTTTAAGTTGTAAATGTGCACATGCTCTATTTGGGATTCCATCCACATGCACTTTTATTTTAAATGTATATATTAATTATTTTTTGAAAGCTTACCAAAGCCAATGGCATGGTAAGAACATTGCTATGTGTCAAATCAATTAATCAGGATTCCTATTTTCCAAAGTGTTCCATAGCACAAAACAGAAATTGAGGGAGGGATCAGACAAAAATAGTGAGATGCTCAGACTGAGAAAAAAAGGAGTGAATATGGGAACCAATGCTTACACTCTAAGTAGTGGGCAAAGATGGTAGATTTGATATGTCTCAATGAATAATTATATTACAATGTGTCAAGGGCTAAAAAATAATGAGGTTGGGGAGAATAACGTACTATTTTAAAAATTAGTCCTGGAAGACAAATGTAAGAGTACACCAAAGGGGTGAAATTGTCAATCTTTGCAAATAAAAATTCCCCAGGGAGAAGAAGAAATGAAAGTTTATTCTGTACTAATGAAAAACTTTTATAAAGGCAAATGCATATGAAAGATTGCCATTAATGTTGAAATGATAACATTATAGCTAAATTAGCATATACTACAAGGAGTAGTTGATGACTAAACCAGAGAAATAGGTTAAATAATATTTAAAAATTGATATTTCCAATTTTTTCCAAGATATTTATATTTCTGCAGGAAAAGGAGAACACCAATTAATATTCTTTATTATTGATGTTATATGATATGTTCTTGCCAGTAATCTTCATGGCGTTTAGCACAATGTGCTTCTTAAAACTATCCAGATTTGAGAAAAAAAATCTTTTTAAAGTATCAGATATGTCTCGGTTGTGACTGAACTATCATAAGTAATATTCAATAGTGTACATAGATTGCATGCAATATTTTGCTCCTGTTGGCAGAGGGATAATTTATTTGTAAAGGTCATTTTTACTGGACGGCCATGGCTAGTTGGACATTAAGCTAATGTATTCAGAAGTGAGCCTGATGCCATTTTGTATGCATTACATGCTGTGGAGAGAAACTGCACTTTGGTAAAAATGATGGGAGAAGGCCTTTGGAAAATGTGAACTCTAATTTGATTTGGCACATAGCAGTGTTCTAATCTTTGGTGGGCTTGCAAAAATTAATTTAATATGTACATTTAAAATAAGAATGCTTGTGAACAGAATCCCAGATGGCAGAATACATATACTCGTTCATGTGCTCACACACATACAAATGCACACACACTCCAGCCATTTAAAATTCAAACATTCAATCTGGACCAACTTATACTTTTTTTGCACAGTATCACTTTGTAGACTGTCAGTTCCACCTAGCTTAAGTCCTTATCTTTTGGGGAGTATCATAGTCCCTGAGTGATTTTCCTTTCCTCAGTAAAGCTTAAAGATTTTCTTTAGTTTTACCAAAATACAAACTGGGGGGGGAGGGGGGAAGGCCTACGTACTTGTGATTTACATGAAGTGGCCCACAATAAGAAATATAGAAAAAAATGTAAATTTTAGAACAATAAAACTATCAAGGCCACATTTGTATTTGGAATCCTTTCTCAGAGTTTCCAGTTATTTTAGTTTTTTAATCTGCTCATGTAACTCTGGTTAATTATATTTTAAGTTGTGTGTTACATTCAATGAACATATAATTAGCTTTAATAGGTTTAACTGAAACACAAACCTAAACATTTTACCATGGTTTGAATAGAGAAGGCTTTCCACATAATTAATGGTCCATATGTACTGCCCATGAGGATTTAAACAGATTATCCATAAATGTCATCAAAACCAAATTATGATATATGTGTTTTGTTATAAATCTATTTCAGATTAATTTTTTATTGAGACCAAAAAGGTATATTCTTTGTTTTAATTTAAGTTGCACTTAATGGTTATCAAACTGAGTTTATCTTTAAAAATTAAATTCATCTAATTGATGAGAGTGCTGCTTCTCACAGTCATCACAGTGGGATTCAATTTACTAGTGAAGGCAGGATGCCTTTATAAAGGATTTCACAGTGGGATTGAAGACTTATTCCCAAACATTTACTGACTATTTTTATACCTGAGTGAGAACACAGAAAAATCCCATGCTTAAAAAGAATAAAAATTTATTAAATAAAGTGGAAAATGATAAAATTATATGTATTGTATTTATGTCTTAAATAAGCTGACTTTTGAAAAAAATTAACTAAGTAAAAATTTATACTTTGAATTAAAAATTTTGATCAAAAGTATTTGCTTAAATTATTATAACATAAAATAGAAATAAAGAAGTATAATAATTCTATATTTGCATAAAAGTTAGAATATAAGGCATTTCATCATTATTAATGCTTAATAATGTTTTCTCTGTTTGTCCTGCAAAATCAACTTGAGACGGCCAAGGCCAATGTAGAAAAATTCCATTTATCTAGTATTCAATTTAAATATTAAAAAAATTATAGTTCCCTTCCGATGCTAGACTACTTTTTAAATGTACTTCACCTTTAAAAAAATATCAGAAAGCAAACATGATTAACTTATTAATGTAAGTTAATACTGAGTTACTGTTCTGGTGCAAGGGAAACACAAAGTAGAAGGTAATATGGAAAATATAGAAAGTAATAGGCATAGTTATAAGCAATAAAAGAATGTTGCAGTTTTCACACAAAATTTGGAATTTAATGTGAAATTTGAAAGTGAGATTATTTTATAACCAAAGTTTACCATTTATTCTAGAATGATCTGACTCTCAATTGGTTGACTGAACTAGCTGACAAAAATGCAAAATAGTGACTCCCCCTGCCCCAAAGCAACATCTTGCATAAAGGAGACTAAGAGTGGTTTTAAGGAAACTCAAGAATTATAATTTTTTTCTTTTATTTCAGATGGATATGTGAATTTTTGTTAAGAAGGAATACTAAAAGAAAATTAGTACTGTTCTATACAAAGTATTATTAAGGATGTCTTCAGAATTTGTTTGATATTCTGCATCCTAACTTAGATCATTCAAATAAAAGAGAAATATAGACAACTTGTTGCAAAAACAAAGTACACTTTAATTTTGGAAATAGCCTTTGTAAATATTTCTTTGGTTGTGATTATAATTTAATATGCATGGCTCCATTATGGAGAATAGATTTGAAACTCGTCTTTAAAAAGACTTTGATTTGTAAAGCAATATGAAGTGGGACATTCACTAGAGTAAAATTCAACAAGCAAATGCATGTTAAAATAATCCCATGCTTTCTTTTATGTTTGTAACAGATGCATTCGAATGATAGGAGTGAAAGTCTCTGAACACTGTTTTGACATCAAAGAGCAACAGACTCAGCTATAATGCGTTAATTTGTTTCCACATTTGCTTCTTTGCTGTTTGTCTGAGCCTAAAAAGATTGAATGATCTTAAACTTGTGAAATTACTGAATATGCTTTCTCTTCTAGTTGTAAAGAAAGAGTCTTTTTCAGCATGAATGCACATTATTACTCACTGATCTTCTGACCACTTTCAATTTTGTACACTGTAGCCATTACATAAACAATTAGGTTTCAATTAAAACTGTCATGTCAGTGCCTTTAAATGCTTCCATATTAAAGAAAGTGCAGCATGATATGCTACCAAATGTTTCACCAACAATGAACTGTATAAAGGCAGTTGTTTTATTGGCAATTAGCAGTTCAGGCACATGAAAACTTCTCTTTAACTACAATATGTACATAGCAAGTTACCATCTTTTAGAAATTTCACGATTGACTAGGGAAATGGGATTTTATGTTAATCACATAAAAAAGAAAATGTTAACATTGTATTTAAGTATTAGTAAAGATTGACAAGAGCTTTCATCACTTACAGGAGATGCTGTGAATCCTTTTGCCTGTGGCTCTGAGATCTAGGTCACATTAATAATCAATACTCAATCAATGTGTGCCTTTGTTCATATATTTATGCAAGCTTCCATTTTCCAGAAATGGTGGGATAAGTTATTTGGGGAAACCTTTCCTGAAAATAATGGGAAAAGTTAGAAAACATGTATCTATAAAATCTCTTTAAAAGCTTCTAATAGCTAATAAGTTAGTAACAAAGTATTAGGCCAAATTCTAAAGAACTAGTGTCTAAAGAGCAAACAGCCTAGAGGAAATTTTGCTCTTATGTATATATTTTTATGTAAATTTTCATGTAGAAACAGGGCAAAGAGGACCAAAATAAAAACAACAGAAATGTGTACTCTAACAGAAGACTCCCTATAGAAAATGAAGATCCTTCTCAGTTAAGGGAGCAATCCAAGTGTACAACTCTTAACGCGAAATTAAACTAAGCTTTAAAAGCCTTGTAACCTGGCTCGGCACCTGCAGCTCAAGTGGCTAAGGCACCAGCCACATATACGAGAGCTGGCAGGTTCAAATCTGGCCCAGACCTGCCAAACAATAACAACTAGAACCAAAAAGTAATCGAGCATTGTGGCAGGCTCCTGTAGTCCCAGCTACTCAGGAGGCTGAGGCAAGATGATTGCTTAAGCCCTGGAGTAGGAGGTTGCTGTGAGCTGTGATGCTACAGCACTCTACCCAGTGCCCAGATAGCTTGAGGCTCTTTCTTAAAAAAAAAAAAAAAAAAAAAAGCCTTTTAACCTATGGATAATCAAGGTTTCACTTCAGGTTATTTCAGACTATTATGTTTTCAGGAGATTGCCGATATTGCGAAAATATCTATACACCCAAACTTGAAGATTTAGAGGAAATGGACAAATTCTTGGAGACAGCCTCTCAAGACTCAGTCAGGAAGAAATAAAACTCCTGAACAGACCAATAATGAGCAATGGAATTTAATTTCTAATAAAAACTCTTCCAAAAGCAAGCCAAAAACCAAACACACAAAATCTAGACCAGAAGAGTCACAGCCAAATTTTACCAAACTTACCAAGAAGAGTTAGTATCCATAATGCAGAAATTCTTCTATAAGATAGAGAAAGAGGGCTTCCTCCTCAACTCATTCCAGGAAGCCAGCATCACCTATATATTGAAGTCAGGAAAGCACAAAGCCAAAAAAGAAAACTGCAAACCATTATTCTTTGTGAATATAGATGCAAAAAATCCTCAATAATATACCAGCAAACTGAATTAAACAGTACCACACACACACACAGGAAAACAAATCCACCATTGTCAAGTGGGCTTCATCTCAAGGATGATTCAACATATATAAATTGGTAAATGTAATTCACCACATAAACAGAAGCAAAAAAAGAATTCATACAATGATCTCTATAGATAAAGCAAAAACACTCAGCAAAATGTATCACCCTTTCATGATAGAAACCCTCAACAAACTAGATGTGGAGGAAATATATCTCAAAATTTAGAAAGCTATGATGATAAATCCATAGCCAACATCATAATGAATGGGGAAAAGTTGAAAGCATTCTTACTAAGAATGGCAACAAGAAAAGGGTGTCCTGCCTGGTGTGGTGACTCGTGCCTGTAACCCTAGCAATGTGGGAGTCTGAGGAGGTGAAATTCTTGAGCTCAGGAGTTTGAGACCACCCTGAGCAAGAGTGAGACCCTGTCTCTACTAAAAGTACACAAACTAGCCAGGCATTGTGGCAAGCACGGATAGTCTCAGCTACTTGGGAGGCTGAAGCAAAAGAAATCTTTTGAGCCCAAATGATGATTGAGGTTGCTGTGAGTAATGATGTCATAGCACTCAACCCAGAGCAACAGAGTGAGACTCTATCTAAAAAAAAAAAAAAAAAAAAAAAAGACTAGGGTACCCATTGTCACTACTACTGTTCAACATAGTACTGGAAGTCTTAGCTTGATCAATCAATCTATAACCTCAATATAGATATTAAAGGTATCCAAATAAGGATAGAGGAGGTCAAGCTATTGCTTTTTTGCTGAGGATATGACCTATCTCTAGGAAACCCTAAAGATTTTACTAAGAGATTCATGGATTTGATAAGCAAATTCAGCAAAGTTTCAGGTTAAAAAAATCAATGCACCTGGATCAGTAGCATTTCTATACACTGATAATAGTCAAGTTGAGCAACAATAGCCTCTAAGAAAATAAAATATCTAGAAATACCCTTACCAAGGAGTTCTCTGTAAAGAGAACTATGAAACACTGAAGTAAGAAATTTTAGAGGCTATAAATGGGAAAACACATTATGCTCATGAAACGATAAAAAATTCTAGAAGAAAATGTTGAAAAAAACTCTTCTTTTTTTTTTTATTTTGGGGATTCATTGAGGGTACAATAAGCCAGGTTACACTGATTGCAATTGTTAGGTAAAGTCCCTCTTGCAATCATGTCTTGCCCCCATAAAGTGTGACACACACCAAGGCCCCACCCCCTCCCTCCTTCCCTCTTTCTGCTTTCCCCCCCATAACCTTAATTGTCATTAATTGTCCTCATATCAAAATTGAGTACATAGGATTCATGCTTCTCCATTCCATTATTTACTAAGAATAATGTCTTCCACTTCCATCCAGATGACAGACGAATGGCTAACAAACACATGAAAAAATGTTCATCATCTCTATATATTAGAGAAATGCAAATCAAAACAACCCTGAGATATCATCTAACCCCAGTGAGAATGGCTCACATCACAAAATCTCAAAACTGCAGATGCTGGCATGGATGTGGAGAGAAGGGAACACTTTTACACTGCTGGTGGGACTGCAAACTAGTACAACCTTTCTGGAAGGAAGTATGGAGAAACCTCAAAGCACTCAAGCTAGACCTCCCATTTGATCCTGCAATCCCATTACTGGGCATCTACCCAGAAGGAAAAAAATCCTTTTATCATAAGGACACTTGTACTAGACTGTTTCTTGCAGCTCAATTTACAATCGCCAAAATGTGGAAACAGCCTAAATGCCCACCAACCCAGGAATGGATTAACAGGCTGTGGTATATGTATACCATGGAATACTATTCAGCCATTAAAAAAAAGGAGACTTTACATCCTTCGTATTAACCTGGATGGAAAAAACTCTTCTACGTATCAGCCTTGGCAAAGAATTTATGAGGATCCCAGTGATAATCACAGATGAAACAAAATAAATAAATGTGATTTGATTAAATAAATAATCAATAGGTCAAATAGGCAAACTGGAGAACGCAAATTAAAATCACAAATTTAAATGTTCAATGAGATATCACCTTATCCTGGTTAGAATGCCTTTTATTAAAAGTTGCAAAACAACAGATGCTGGCATTTATGCGGAGAGAAAGGAATCCTTGTATACTATTGGTGAGACTGAAAATTAGTACAGCACTATGGAAAACAATATGGAGATACCTCAAACAACTAAATTTTTTTTATCCAGCAATCCCATTACTAGGTATTTACTCAAAAGAAAAGACATTTTATCAAAATGACATTTGCACTAGAATGTTTATTGAAACACAGTTCATGATTGCAAAGATGTGGAATCAACCATAGTGCCCAACAGTAAGTAAGTGGACTAACAAAATGGGACTAAGGACAGTTCCCGGGTTACCAACAACATAGGTTCTGTAGGTGTTCTTAAGTTGAACCCATATGTAAGTTGAAACAGGTATATTTACCTATAGTAGCTTCTATTTGTAAGTGTAAGTTGTACATCAGTTTGATGTTTGTTACTTGGGGACTTCCTGCATATGTATGTATACTATGCAACACCAGTCAGTCACAAAGGATGACTTAATGCTTTTAGTAACTGTCTGGATAGAACTGGAGACTATTATCCTAAGTAGCTTATTGCCCAAAATGGAGAAACAAGCAACATATGTATTCATTATTAAATTAGAACTAACCAATGGGCACACATGTACAAAGAGGGAAGTAGAAACTCAATGGAAATTAAGCCCGGGGGAAAGGGGCTGTGCAAAAACCTACCTTACAGGTACAATGAACAATATTTGGGTCACAGGCACACTTATAACCATCACTCAACTATTGTAAAAGTGATCTATGTAACCAGAAATATCTGTACCCCTGTAATACTTTGTAAAAAAAGAAGGTAGTAAGTTAGTTATAAATTTACCCAAAGGAAAACTTGAGGGTAAAACAGCAAAAGTGGTTCAATACCAGGATTTTTGTGTTAGACTACTAGATTTCAGATCCTATACAACCTTTTGGAAATTCACTAACCTCTCTGACTCCCAGTTTACTAATCTATTTGTATTAATATACATCTAGTAAACGTGTAATAGATAAATATACCTATGTCAAATGTCATTGATTCTTTTTTTCTCCATACTAGCCTAGATGATCTCTAATGATACTTACTTGTCCTGAGATAAAGCATTCTTCTCTTTTTCACATGTTTGTGAACTTTGCTTTTGATATCCTTTTGTTAATGAATCTTGTTCCTTTCCCCACCAATTACTACCTAAATCAGAAAAAACTGCATAGGACTTAAAGAATTTGTAATTAAAACATTAAGAAATGTTAAATTACAGAAAATCTCCAATTGTAATGATATAAACTAAGAAATTAAAATACTCTGAAATCAAGAAATAACTGGAAAAGTAACTGAATTACCTAATTTTCACCTGAATATTTGGCATTCCAATGACATGGACACAGAAAGTTATCCTTTTATCAGCTGAAGTAACAATTGAGCAACTCTAAGAAAATTTATCCCCAACCTAGGATTGCTTTTGAGAATTTACAAAACCTCAACCAAGTAGTGAGTTACTAGATATGTTTTCATATCAAATATGTTATATGCCCTCCTGACGCAAAGGACACATCTGGAACTCACAGGCTACCATATAATATGTTGTTTGGGATATTGCGTCCTCATTTATAAGTGAAATATGTTTGTAATTTCCCCTTTATAATAATATAGTCTCTCCAAGTTTAATATCAGGTGTACCCAGATCAAGTAGAATGATTTTAAAGTATTTCTTCTTTTTCTATTGTCTATAAGATTTGGCATGATCTGTTTTTTGAAATTATCTTTTACTTTTATTTATAAATATTAGTTGTCTATTTTTTAAGACTTAAAAAAATAATAAGAAAAAGTTAACTGATGACTCTATACTGAATTTCAGAGTCAAAGCATTCTGTAATAGACATACTCTTATTTGACAATGTGAATGTTACTTTCTTTGCATTATTATTATTGCTTAATATTTTGATGCAGCAATTCCCTGATTTCTTTTCTGAATGTATTTATATTCATTCATTCTTTACAAGGTTTTTGTTTCTAATCCTTATCTTAAACATTGTTATTGTTATTAAATTTTAAGCTTCTTTAATTTTGTGAAGGCAAAAAATAGAAACCTAATAAACACATGTATATGTAAAAATAAAAAATAAAAAAATTGTCTTTTAGATGCAATCTACTGATCACTCTCATTCTACTCTACTTCGAATTAAATAAAACTTACCAAACCTTTCACAGATTAAAAATGCTTTGAAAGCTCTTAATGCTTTCAAAGCATTTTTATGATAATTTTGCTTAAACAGTAAAAATTTTTAAAGTATGCAGAGCTATCTTCCTTCCTTAATAGAGCTTCTTGGCATAAATACACTATGATATTATTTTACTGAAGTTGAAAAATACCCGACTAAAAATGCTTAAAGGAGAAATTTTTTTTTTCTAAATTAAATATATATTTTAGGCTTTATTTCTGTTAAAATATTTAAATTGATTCTTTCATCAACGTGGCTTTATTCTATTAACTAACATTGATTTAAATGTTAACACAGGGCAAATATTAAATGATGAAATCCGCTTCACACTAAAATAACTAAGAATATTTTGAAAATTACAAATTTCTCTTATACTGTCTGATGTTAGTATCTTTGAGGAAGTAAAGTTTTATTTTTGAAAGTCTGAGACTGATAGTGATACATCTGTGAATTTTAACAAGATTGTCAGGATATACAAACTCTTGAGATCACTGCTTGTCTTCCACTGACAAAGATTCTCAGAAAATCACACAGCAAGCAGTTCAAATTGAGAAAGTAAAGTGCCATTGTTTGCCCTGCAGGTGGATTTAGCAGTAAGTGAAGCCTTCAGACAATTCCAAAAAGAGCCAATGTACCTCGTCACTAGTCTTTCTGCAGGAGAGTATAGGCCATCATGATAGCCTTATGTTATAAACAAAAGGGCTAGAGGAGACCAATATTTTTTGAGGGATTTTGACAGGCGTGCTGTGGAAGAGTACATGCACAAGACTTTATACCTGTCAGATGCCAGCCAGGTTAGTTCCTTTCTCAGAAAAACAAATAATGCATGCTGATAACTGAGAACCATTTTCTGAAACACAATAAACTCTATTTTTGTGAATACATTCTCAGTACTGGACGTACAGCTACAAGTCCATTACTGGCAGGACAATAACGGAATATTCTGAGGGTTTCCATTAGAGGAAATTCATGTGTATTCACTGGAATATAACTACAACATTTCAGTGTGTCTGTAGTATGTGGATGGTCTAGGAGATGCAAAATGGAAAAAAAAATACATATACTGGTGGTTCACTTAGACATAATGGCTTGAAGAGGAGATTGGTTAAGTGATATTCTATATCACTTCTAGATAAAGTACCCATGAAACAAAACATATATTCTACTCCAGTAAAGAAATCTAAACATATTGTAAGTGTTTTCTTTCATTTTAGTGCTTTTAGGAAAAAGACACATGTGCCATTAACTAGGATTACTTTACATATCACAGCAGGCACCTTAGCTCTTACACTGTAAAATAAAATAAAATGTTGATAAAGGCATAAGAAAACCTTGCCTGCCCAAGTGAATTGCAGTCAGTTTCTCTGTGAGGCTAGAATGTTGATCATGTAAATTCTACCTAGGGCTCCACAGAAGTGAAATAATTAAGCAAGAGGGATGATTGGATAAATTATTTTAAGTAGCTACCAAATGGTACCCTGAGTGCACTATTGTGATGGAAGTCAGCTAGACACTGATGAATGAGATTTTGGAATTATACTTGCCTTTGGTGGTTTTTAAAAGAGGCTCATTTTATCATTTTTGGGAAATGGGAGGTTGAAACTCACTCAACAACGTTCAATTTTCATCCTCACAGGAGATCCGTTTGATTTCAAGTGCAATTAAAGAAAGATGTTGGACTTTTCTACAGGCTGCTTCATAGCAAAAGACCAAGGACTGAAAGCTTAGAATCACAATTAAATGTATCTGAAGTTCCACCAGTGACAAAGCAAACCCGTTCATATGTTTTGCTTTAAGGACACACTTTTTAAGTATAGCAGAATTATATATCATGAAAGTTTTTGAGACAGACTGTGTCACTGTCCATTGTTTCACTCCCAAGAAACAGTCAACAGCACCCTTTCTGATTTCGCCGTGCAAGTCCCACCTTGCTTGATACATAGGTATTACTAGGAGGGTTTCATATGTTTCTGTCATGCGAATTTTATGTTTCTTGATTTTTGTGTATCTTGTTGAATTTTTGAATTCGACAAAGAAAATTTGATTTATTACTTTTGTAATAACCCATATGTATACACACACATTCAATTGAACAGTTGTAACTTACTTCATTCCATTTTACAATTTACTGCATTTTTAATGTTTGCTCTGGATTGTTTTAGATTAAGTAACTTATTCCATGAACATTTGTGCTTTTTTCTATATAGCCTAGAAATGATGTGCCTCATTTTCAGGCCTTCAAACATGTTCAGCCAAGTGTTGTACTTTGAGGCAGAAGAAAATAGCAGTTGAGCTAAAATCTATTTACAAACCACTTGCTTATCATTCAAAAATATTTATTTGAAGTCTACTATACTATAAATTATGATGGACACTCAAGATTGATCAAACTACTGGCATACTACCAATGTGGTCTTTTTGTAGATTTTATGGTAGTAGATACTGTACACTTCCGAGTGTGAAAGAACTCAGTAGAATTCCTTTATCTACCTAAGAGAAAAGCAAATGTTATTCTTTCTTTTTTTATAATTTACATAACACTGGTGGATCATCTTGTTCACAAAATATCCCATGGAAATGATTGCATAATAAATGAATAAAATATAGTTATTTTAAAAACTGTTCTAAAAATCATTACTAAAAGTATAATAGAGTGTGATTTAAAAAAAATTTCCTAGGAAGTAATTGGCAGAATAATTATCTGAACAGAACTAGCTTATCTGCTTTATATTTGCCAGATTACAAAATTCTAAGAGAGAAGAGAATAGCCAGAAAATGTGGATGTTTCTGGACAAAGCGGTAAAGATGTAAAGTTCAAGAAAAGTTGATATCTGCGAGCTCAGTTCGACCTGGAATTGACCTAAGGACCACTAGAATTTGATATTTAAAAAACAAAACAAAACAAAATAAAACAAAAAAACTCTTTAAAAAATACCCTTTACCTGGACAAAACGGTAAAGATGTAAAGTTCAAGAAAAGTTGATATCTGCGAGCTCAGTTCGACCTGGAATTGACCTAAGGATCACTAGAATTTGAGATTAAAAAAAAAAAAAAACTGGGTTATAGCTTTCATGTGAAGGTCCTACATTAGTTTCATAATAAGGGTGAGTACATTGGGTACTTTTTCTTCCATTCTTGAGACACTTTATTAAGAAGAATATGTTCCAGCTCCATCCATGTAAACATGAAAGAGGTAGTCTCCATCTTTCTTTAAGGCTGCATAATATTCCATGGTGTACATATACCACAATTTATTAATCCATTCGTGGATCGATGGGCACTTGGGCTTTTTCCATGACTTAGCAATTATGAATAGGGCTGCAATAAATATTCTGATACAAATATCTTTGTTATGGTGTGATTTTTGGTCTTCTGGGTATATGCCCAGTAGGGGGATTACAGGATTGAATGGCAGATCTAGATACTAATGTACACAGCTATGGTTTAATAAAAATAAATAAATTAAAAAAAAAGAAAAAAAAACTCTTTAAAAAATACCCTAAAAAACTCTAAAAAAAAATTTTACTTATTTTAAAATTTTGCAGAACTATACATTGTAACCAAGTAGCTGAAAGACAGTAACTGAAAAATCAAAGTTATATAAATGTATATGAAATTTTTATTTTTGGAATTCAACAAAGAAATTTTGATTTAGTCAATTATAGTTTTACTACCCTTGAAATTGGCAATTATTAAAAAGCATAATAATTCTGTTAAGGATGCTAGGGAAAATTGGCCACCAGGACTTTCTTAACCTGGAAATAATTCAGTACATGTTCTTGAATGCAACTTTACAATATGTATGCAACCAATAAAGTGATTAAAAGCCCTACAAACGTGGTTTTGTGACAAAATTTCCAACACTGTCACATTCTTGCCCCATGATCCTGGGCAAATTATTAAACTTCCTTTTGTGTCGGTTTCTTCAGCTGAGGAAGTGTAATAGTAATAATACCCCATACTTTACAGGGGCATCGTGAAGTAAAACATCTTAATCTCCATTAATTCCTTAGATCGAAGCCTGGCCCATCATATACAAGTGTCATGTAATATTGATAATCCTCCAAATGGTCGTACCGAGCCACTGCATTCTCTGAGCTTATTTTTGAAAGCAAATTACAAAGAAAGCTAACAGAAATATATGAAGAATGTAGTTTTAAATAATATTATGATTAAATAATAATTATTTAGATAGAAACAGCAAAAGCATCCAGCAACAGGCAATTGGTGAAACCCATGTGTCAATGAAGCCATTGAAGTTTCCTTCTGGAAGAGTTTGTAAAATGCCACGCAACTGCATTTTTAAAAGGCCATACAGATTATATTGGGAACAAAACGTGTCTTTGGTTAATATAAGCTGTCCATAAAGTTCATGTGCAATTAAAATATATATATATTTTTTTAAATAGTAAGCTATTTTAATTGCACATGAACTTTACGGACTTCCTGTATAATTCTTGTATATCACAAAATATAGCACTGCTTTTCAGGTTATAGCAAGCAGTGTTAGTAGCCAAGCTTGGAGAGAATTACATTTTTGGGGAAATGTTATGTGTCTCAGATGCTTTTGTCCTCTGGCTAGTTAACATTTTTTAGTTGTATATGACAAGAAGGCACCAATTCAGATGTGCAACTTCCACAGGCCTATGACCGAATTTGTACAATTGTACATTTCAGATAGATGCATTTTATTGAGTTAAACTTTAACAAGTAGTTAATAACGTTCCTTGACTTTCAGACGATGCCAAATATTTTTCAAAAGTGGAGTTGTATTAGACACATTGCTGTAAAGTCCTACAGACATACTTCTTTCACAGTTTTCTCTCTTAAAACATTTTAATTTAAATCAAAATATACATTATTTTGTATAGTTAATTTTACCATAGTAATTAAAAGACATCAATGAAAACATAGATTTTATATTTTTCTTGATTTAGCTGTTTCCTTTGGAGTTTCACATACCATTGCAATGTTTCCTACTAATCAACTGAATGAAAATCTGGATATATGAAAAGAAGTTTAAAGCGAATACTATAAAATAGTTGCTAAAAGCACAAACAAGTGTGTGTGTGTGTGTGTGTGTGTGTGCACGCCTCCTTTTAGTTAGTAGCTCATCAGTAACCTCTCCGATTCTCATGGCCTCTGCAGGATGCCAAGTGTCTGTGTTTGTCAACTTGAGCTATTCTAATATGTGATAACCAGATTAAATAGATAAAGTTTTGGTGTGGTGGACATTTTCCATTTAGAAAGTTGCTTAGACTATGAAAGAGTCATGATGCATAGAAATTTGGGATTATATAACAAGATAATATCCTTTGGAGATACCCTTCCTTCTTACTAGATTTTTTTTTATGCTATTGTTAATGAATTTCTTGGAAAAATCACTTTCATTGGCCCTCAGGCCTCTTTTTAAAAAATTATGTATTTTAGATTTTTTTTTACATTTATCATTAGCACCCAAAATACTCAATGTTATGGTCTCTAGAACAAATTTTCTTTAAGAGATGTATGTTAATCTTAGTGAAGTAACTAATCAGAAGGAATGATGCATCTGCATACTACTATGCCTTAAATTCGTTATGGTAAAGCAACATTATACAATAGAAAAATATATATATCCTCATATGTAGTTTTAATATATATATATTTTTTTAGACAAGAATCTCAAGCTGTCACCCTGGATAGAATGCCGTGGCATCACAGCTCACAACAACCTCCAACTCTTGGGCTTAAGCTATTCTCTTGCTTCAGTCTCCCAAGTAGCTGGGACTATAGACGCCCCACCACAATGCCCAGCTATTTTTTGGTTGTAGTTGTCATTGTTGTTTGGCAGGTCCAGGCTGGATTTGAACCCATCAGCTCTGGTATACGTGGGTGGTGTCTTAGCTGCTGAGCTACAGGCACCGAGCCTGTAGTTTTAAATTTTTATTGCTGCATTTACAAAGGGAAAAAATAAACAGGTGAATTAACTTAAATCTATTATCTTTTTAAAATATTATATTCTAAATTTTTTCATTCTCCCTAAAATACATATCAAATGATCAACACATATTTGACATTTTTTAATACTGAATTTTCAACCTTTATTTTGTGTTTTCAAAATATCTCAATTTGGGGCCTAAATTTTTATCAGAAATAGTCGACCTATATTTAGGTTGCATACAGTTTCTAATTAATAAAAGTAAATTCACATACCCAATAATTAAAAATACCTAAAAGTTTTATAATAACTAGATTAAGTACCAAAGATTACCTTCCATTAATATTCACATCCACATTGGACATGCTTGTTCTTCTCTTTTAGAATAACTGATTTGGCTTTGAAGCAACAGTATATAACTTATGAAACTGTGCAAATTAAGAAAATCTACTAACACTAAAGTTGATTCATTATAATTAACATTAAACTCAAAGGGTTATTTCATAAATTGAAAAACAATTTTGGTCTCAGCAAGAAGACTAGACGCATGTCAAGATACCAAAATATTATAAATTAATGTACATAGTTTTGGAATCTCATTTTTAAATGCATTTAGTGATTCCATTCAACTTTCAGAGAAATAAGACATTAATCCAAAGTATTTAATTTTTTTTCAAATAAATAAAATTATACAAACCCTTTTATGTTTAAGAAAAAAAGTATCTGGGTGGTGCCTGTGGCTCAGTGAGTAGGGTGTATATATAGTAGGGCCCCATACACTGAGGGTAGTGGGTTCAAACACAGTCCTGGCCAAACTGCAATTAAAAAAAATAGCCGGATGTTGTGGCAGGTGCCTGTAGTCCCAACTAGTTGGGAAGCTGAGGCAAGAGAATTGCCTAAACGCAAGAGTCGGAGGTCGCTGTGAGCTGTGACACCATGGCACTCTACCGAGGGGGATAAAGTGAGACCTTGTCAAAAAAAAAAAAAAAAGAAAGAAAGAAAAAGTATCTTTCCTTGTGTGTCAAAAATAAAAAAACACAGGTTTGGCATAAATACCCTCCCACTCATTTTTAGAGAGGGTTAAATGTATCCAGAGATGGAGAGAGCTGAGCTGTCAGACGTTAAATGTCTATCAAATCAAAAATTAAAGAATTAAGTCCTTAATCACTTACTGTCATAGTTTAAGTAAGAGGTTAATGCCCCCCCCAAAAAAAAATTGCCAATTCTGTCCTGTTATTTTTTCCCCTTACAGAACATCATTGCAGTGGAGGGTCAGGTGGATCAGCACAGATGTGCATATCATTTTACAGTGCAGGGAGGACCCTTCCCAAGAAAAAATGCTCTGTTTAAGGGGGTCTGGAATCAGAGGAGCAGGGCAAGAGGAGAAAACTTGGCATTTAAAAGCATTGGATATGCTTAGAAAGTCAAAAGGTTTCTTCAAGGTTTTCCCCTTTAATACTCATAGGGAGTCCTATACAGAGGTGCAATAAGAGGACCTAGGATAAAACAGTATCCAAATATGTGTAAGAGAATGATGAGCCAGGGGGCCTGAGTCCCTGATGGCAACTCCCTGCACAGACTGCAATGTATAAGCTGGGCACCAGGTCTGTGTTCTGACGACAGCTTTTGCCTATGAGGCAAGGCCTTTTTTATCTTTTTTCTCAAGATACAGTATCTTTCTGTTACTCTGGTATAATGCAGTGGCATCATCATAGCTCATTGTAGCCTTAAACTTTTGAGGTCAAATGATCCTCCCACCTCGGCCTCCCAGGCTAAAATTACAGATATGAGTTACTGCCCCCTAAACAAGGCCTTTTAAAATTGCCTATTGTCAGGCCTGAAAAAATCATACACCGATTTTCAACCAGGAACCAGACACTTCAAAATGAAATTAATTGCACTTTGTCATAAAAATTCTTATTAATGGTGCTTTCATATTTTAACCTGTGGGTCAATACTTAACATTATCTTCATCTATTTGGAGCTTTTCTTTAGAAAGTTGACTCTGAAGTAATAAGCAATTATGATTGATTTCTCTAGAAAAGACAGAGTTATAAAGTTCTAATATTGGGGGTATTATTTAACAAACCTGTGGAACTTTTATTTGCTTCCTGAAAAACCAGTGACTTTCATAATTAATAGTGCTTTCTCCACAAGGAAAGAGAAGCCAATTACTTCTATAATTTAGTATTCATGAATATATAACCCTCAAGGCTAGAATTAAATGAAGTCAGTTTGACTGAAGGCCAAGTAGTAGTTTATTTCATGATGTCAAATTTCAGCCATCTTACCCATTGCACCAGAGGTTATGAATCCTATTTCATGACCAGTCAATGTACCATATTTAGGATCATGACTGAAGTGTGGTCTTGGTTTTCTTTCTTTATGCTGCTGTTCCTAGAAATTACTATTTATGTGTTTCTTAGGAGGGAAATAGCATCTAGATTTTCCCAAAGTCTTAAGGACTCAAAAATGTATTTTGGAATAACCACATGACCCCTAAAGGCGGAAGGAGTTCATAATCCAAAAAATACATCAGAAACACTTAATGAAGACACAGAAAGCCTGCAATTATTATATTATAGGCTAAATTCCTGACCTGCTGGCTAATGTACAGAGGAATTTGCAAGTTGAATTTTAGTGACATTGTCTCCTATAGCAACCTATGTAATAGGATATGTAGCAACCTATATGTATTAGGATATATAGCAACTTATGTAACAGGATATGTAACAACCTATGTAACAGGATGTGTAGCAACCTACATGGTAAAATATGTAACAACCTATGTAAAGACGCATGTACTAACAACTTATGTAGCAACCTATGTAGAAAGATATGTAAGAGCCAGGACAATAGGTTGGAAGAGACAAAGTGGCAGTTAAGGAACAGACATTGGCAGCTGGAAATTGATCAGCTGTGGAACTCCAGTCATGGGAGTGGGGCTGGGGGAGTGGTGGGGGCGTATGTTTTCAATAAATAGCAGCTGTAGAGGTTGCTTGGGGCCTTTTCCCTGACAAAGAAGAGAAGGCCCACCTCCTGCAAGCTTCAAGCTTACAATCCATTGTCTGGCCTGCTTTCTTGGTGACAGCACCAACAGTCTCCCTCACAAGTGTTTTGAGGCCTGACCTACCTGTTTTTCTCCCATCAAGCTGAGCTTTTTACATTAGAGTTCCTTACCTTTCAACTTAAAACATATCTTATTTTTTTGGAATTGAAAGTACATAATTAAACCATTAGTAATCTACTCACTTTAAAATATTTGTATGTTATTAGTCTGAGGTCATATGATAATTTACAAAATTAAAAGTCATACTTTTTCTAGGTGCTTGTTCTCTAAAACCTGAGAAGAAACATACAAGAATCAGAGATACGCGTTTGTGAGAGGTGGCCATTCTTTCTTCACTTCAAGTATCAGAGACATGATGTTCAGAGATAATACCCTAAGAGAAGATTTTCATATCTATGTTTATAACTATTATATAGAAAGCAGTATAACAGTGGAACAGTTGAAAATTGCTCACTACTCATAGGAGTTAATGCATTATTTCAATTGGCCAGGGGGTGATATAATGAGAGCCATATGTCTTTCTAGGCCTGGCTGTGTCTGTACTGTGTGAACTCCAGAAATATGACTCTGGGTATTTATTCAGGAGAGGAGCCATTATACCTTCACTCCTACTAAGGAAGGAAGAGAAACACTCACTTCGCAATGTAAATGAGTTTTCCTCTGGAAAAGAAAGAGAAAAGATTCTTGGTTGTTACTATTTGGAAGGTAAATAAGTGTCTCCGTGGGAGATGTGACATGAGATTTCAAATTAAAACATGAGATTTATCCTTTGTAGAATGTAATTACATAGTAAAAGAATTCTCTGAATATTTCTTGGCTATCAGTGACCTTCTCAACCTGTTCAGGACCTTCTCCTTTCCCTCATCTGTGTAAAGGGCTTGAAGATATTTTATTTATTTATTTATTGAAGTTTTTGGCCAGGGCTCCATTTGAACCCACCACCTCTGGCATATGGGCTGGGTACCCTACTCCTTTCAGCCACAGGCACTGCCTAGGCTTGATATATTTACATCCTTTGAATGGGTGCAAATAGTTTTACCTTTATGGAAATAGGTGGCTGACAATCTTACACCTGTGGTATGTGAGGAGCAAATATTTCTAGAATAAATTAAAACAAACATTCTCTATATGTTAGCACAAGAATGTTCACGAGTCTGGAGGCCAGGACTTGAAAGGAATATTAAGAATTCGTTGGAAGACTTGTTTTCCTTCAGTGATGTCACTGAATATAATAACAACAAAAGATTTATAGTGGTAGAAAGTTAATTTCAAGACAAACATACCTAGAGAAAAGGGTCTAGTAGGATTGTTTCATTGGAATCACAGACAAAATTTAGTCTGCTTAGTTTAGTTTTGGAATTAATTGCAAGTCCACAAAATAAAATTTAATTTTTAAGTTAGCATAGAAAGGGGGCTATTTTTCTTTGATGAAGTTGAATAAAATATTTTCTATATTATATTGGATTAATTACAAAATATTAGAAAAATTAACATTTGTATATCTTTTCTGGTAGTGTAACTCTGCCAACATGCAGTCATTAGTGCTTTAAGAAGAAAGTTAAGTGTCATAAAACATGTGAATATGAATGCACATTATAAAAGTTTAAAATAACTCAAGGATACTTCTCTGTCCCATAAACAATTATGATGCTTGACTCTGCACAAATTGCCAGTGCCAAAATAATTCTGTGCAAACGCATTTTTTAAAGATATAATACAGAGTCTTATAATCACAATGGCAGGTATTGTTATTATGAGCCTGTCAGATGATAAATGAGGATGCAGCTTCCAGAAATTAATTAGCTGAAAGAATATCTACTTATTTCAGTAACTTCCCATGGAAAACATGCATTTAATTTTATGACAAAAATCTTCTCTTTTTGTAGTTATTAGCTAATGATTTTGTAGAACCCTAAATATGAATGTAAATGAGCTAAGTGTTAAGCCTTCTAAAAAATGTAATTTTTGTTTCGGTAAAAATATCATTATGAGAACATAATTTTAAGGCTATAAAATTTATCATTTTACCTTCTATGTACCTTCCATTTGAAGGTTAATGTACACTTAAAACACTTTTTAAAACTTCCTTTTTATTTTTCTTCCTAAAGGTCAGTAGTAGTCACTGCCTAGTATTTGTTAAAAACTGTATAAAATGACTTTAGCCCAAAACTTTGATTTTCTTTCTATCTGTCACAATCTATCAACTATTTAGATTATCTCAGTATATTCCCATATATATTTTAACTACTTTGAATTTATGGACAATAAGCTATATCTATGTTATTTAATAAAGTACGTGCTTAAAAAACTTGAGCTCCCTCAAAAGATATATAACCAGAAAGATCTCAAATACCAAATTTTATTTTCCTCGTATTTGATTATGTCACAGTAACTTCATCTATTTTTAGGTCTTAATCATTCTTTTGTTAAAGATATATTAAGGAAATGGTATGTGCCAGGGAGAATGTGAGGTATGTTTTGCAAAGATGACTGAGATTTAAAGAAAATTACTTTGCATGTTAATTAATCTTACTGACTTTGAAACCAGATGTAATGGAGCACTAGTCCATTTCTATCACTTAGTGTTTATGAATGACACTTCAGATTATAATTGTGTGAATATTATTAATTTTAGTTTGTTTCACTGTAAAGAAAACACCAGTAATAACACTATCAAAAAAATACTTTCAAATGAATGTAGAATCTGAATTTATTATCTTTCACAAAAATTAATTCAAATGGGTCATGGATCTCAATGTGAAATACAAAACTATAACACCCTCGGAAGATAACATGGGGGAAATATAGATACCTTGGTTTGGCAATCACCTTTTAGATATAACAGCAAAAGCATAATCCATGAAAAATACCCAATAATTTGGACTTCATTAAAGTAAAAATTTCAGATCTACAAATGATATTGCTCAAAGAATCAAAATACAGGTCATAAACTTTGCAAAACACATATGTGATAAAAGATTAGTATCTAAAATATACAAAGATCACATAAAACTCAACAAGAAAACAAAAACACAACCAAAGGGCGAAAGATCTTTTCAAGAAATATAAACAAATGGCAAATAAATAAAAAGACCAACATCATATGTCATTAGAAGTTTGCAAATAAAATGGCAATGCAAAACCACCACATAGTTAGAACTGCCAAGATTTACAACACTGACAAAACTCAGTGCTGACTGGGATGTGGAGAAGTATGAAATTCAATTCACTGCTGATAGGAATGGCGTGTGACACAACCAGTTTGGAAGATAGTTTGCAGTTTGTTACTAAATTAAACATTGCTAACAATATAAAACAGCAATTTTATTCCTTGGTACTTATAAAGGAGTTTAAAACTTATATCTGCACAAAAACTTGTATATAAATGTTTATGGCATTTTTATTCATAATTGTCATAAGTTGGGAACAATTAAGCTATTCTTTAGGAGATGAATAAATAAATACCTACAGTGTGATTCTAACTATATAACATTCTGAGAAAGGTGAAACTATGGAGGCATCAGAAATTTTAGTAGTTGGGTATAGAAGTACCCTGTTTTCCCGAAAATAAGACAGTGTCTTATTTTAAGGTGTGCTCCCAAAGATGCGCTAGGTCTTATTTTCAGGGGACATCTTATCTTTCCTGCAAGTAGGTCTTATTTTCTGAGGATGTCTTATTTTCGGGAAAACAGGGTAGTAACAAAAAGAAGGAGCACAAGTTATTTGTAGGGCTATAAAACTACTTTCCTGATACAATGATGATTGAAAAGTCATTCTATATTTTTCAAAAGCCCATGGAAAGTACAGCACAATGAACTCTAATGTATGTGATGGACTAGTTAATAATAATGTATCAATCTTGGTTTATCAATTGAAACAGGTATACCATAGCAATACAAACTACGTAAAAAGTACGACAAACTGTATGTAGCAAAAGGGGGTGTACATAACTCTCTTTACTTAAAGGATAAGATTGTTCTACAAGATTATTACTTTAAAAATAATGAATGAAAGATTCAGAGAACAGTGTAAAAAATTGAGTTATGTGTGAGGATTAAATGATATTTTCATCCCTGGCTCATAATACATGTCAAGATGGAAGTTACAAGGTGGTAGTGATGATAATAAATATGAAGATGATAAGAAAGAACAAGAGAAGAATAGGATAGGGGACTGAGAACAACTATGTGGAAAGTTTCTATAGAAATATGACATTTGATCTAACATCTGAAGGATAAATAAATTTGATTAGATAGAGCAGGAAGTAAAAAAACTTTGCCAGTAGAAAGGGCATTAACAAAGCAAGGTATCACTTAAACTGGCAGATCTGGGAAAATGACTAATAAATATGTCAAGACATGGAGATTAATTTGCATGAAAGTAGTTTTTTAAAGATGTTCTACAAATTGACTTAGATTCTAAAAGCTTAAACAATGAATATCAGATATCTCTGATAGTAATTGTTTATTTGCTTTAAATATACACATTAACAAGTGATTAGATATTGCGTTTCCACCATGCTAGGAATCCATGAAAATGCATAACTTTAGATGTGATGTAGACTTGGAGTTAAATTTGGAATTAATTGTGACTAGGAATAATTTAATGAATCTAAGGGTATTTAAGTATTTCAGAAAATTATCATAGATGACTTCGCATGGAAAAAATAGCAAAGTATATTTTGCTCACATTCTCCACCAAAAATGTACTAGGTGAAAATAAATGTGACCATTTTATGTTATTACCATTGCCTTGAATATCTCCTCCAAAATGTATGTTGAAATTTAATTGTCATTGTGATGGTATTGAAGATGCAACCATTAAGAGGTAATGAAGCCATGAGGGTTCTGGCCTCAGGAGTGGATTTGTGTCATTATCTTGGGAATGTGCGCATTTTCCTGAGAGTTGGTTGTAATAAAATCAAGTATAGTCTTGCTTGTTGTTTTGTACTCTCTTGTCCTTCTCTTTCCACTGTGGGATGACATAGCATGAAGGCCATCATCAAATGCTGACATCTTGATACTGGACTATACAAGATACATTTATTTTCATTACAAATTGCCCAGTCCATGGTATTCTAATATAGCAACATGAAATTAACTAAGAAAACTGGCACCAAGAAGTGGGGCTATTGTTGTAATAAATATTTGAAAATGTACAAGTGCCTTTGTAGAGTCTGGAAAATTAGGAAGAGCAAGTTAAAACAAGTCCGGGAAAATAAAGCCTAGAAACACCTGGAAAACCTAGGAAAAGCCTAACACTCTCTAAAGGGCATATGTAGGGCAATTCTGGTGAGGGCTCAGAATAGATGGAGGAAAAGAAAACAGACTGAGGCAACGTCCAGAATTTCTTAGAGATTGTATATGTGGTCAAGACCAGAATGTTGATAGAAGTATGAAAAGTAAAATTCATTCCGGTGAGATCTCAAATAGAAAAGATAAATACCTTATTGGAAACTGGAATAAAGTTCATCTTTGTTATGAAATGGCAAGGAATTTGGCTAAATTATACCCATGCTTCAGGGTTTATGCATGGTGGAATTTAAGAGCAGTATACTGAGATAACTGACTGTAGAAATTTTTAAACAAAATACCGAAGCAACTGTGTGGCTACTTTTAATCCCATACAGCAAGACACTACAGGAAAGAAATATCTTAAGGATAGCACTTACAATTAAAAGACAGGCAGATTGAAATGTTTTGAAAAATTTCAGCCTGATCATACAAAGAATATTATTTAAAAAAATTTTCAGGGTGGCACCTGTGGTTCAGTGAGTAGGGCGCCGATCCCATATACCAAAGGTGGAGGGTTCAAACCCGGCCCCAGCCACACTGCAACAACAACCAAAAAATAACCCGGTGTTGTGGTGGGCACCTGTAGTCCCAGCTACTCGGGGGGCAGAGGCAAGAGAATCTCTAAGCCCAAGGCCTGAAGGTTCCTGTGAGCTGTGACAGCACAGCACTCTACTGAGGGCGACAAAGTGAGATTCTGTCTCTTAAAAAAAAAAATTTTTTTTTTCAGGAGAATAAACCAATTGTGTGGCCAAACGACTATTTGCTACAGAGCTTATATGAATAGAAGAGATAATGAAGACCATGGGAGAATAACTATGAAGGGATTTCAGGTGTCTCAAGGCTGCCTTCCCCAACACAGGCCCAGAGCTGTGGAAGAGCAGAATGGCTCTGAAGGATTGGCCCAGAGTGCCCTCTATGGGTTCACTCCCTGGGGCAGACTCAGGTATCTGCTCTTTACAGTGCTCCTTAGCAGTTTTAGCCATAGCTCAGCTGGGCCCAGTGGCGGCTGGCTTGGCATCCTGCTCCAATAGATACAAGCTGTAAAACTTGGCAACTTCCACATGGTAACAATACTTCGGGTGTGTAGAATTCAGGAGCTGTGGGTCATGGCTTCCTTTACCTAGATTTCAAACAAAATTGTAGACAGCCTGGGGACTCAGGCAGAGACTAATTACAAAGTCAGAGCCACTGAAGAGAACTCCAACTAGGGCTGTGCCTACTGGAGTAGTGGGATGAGGCCACTCCCTGGATAATTGTGTAACGCTAGCTTGAGAATACTGAAGACACAATACTCCAACCTGAGAAAGCTGAAGTGTGAACTGAGTCCACTAAAGGCATGAGGGCAGGTTTTCCTGAGACCTTAGGGTTTCTTGAGGTCCCAGGACTCACCCTGCTGTGCCACGGTAGAGTCAAAGGGGATTATTTTGAACCTGTAAGACTTAATTTTGTTTTTCCTATTGAGTTTTGGAGTTACTTGGAGACGGTTACCCCTTTCTTCCTGCTATTCCTTCCTTTTGGGATGGAATGCTTATCTTTTGCAGTGCCGCTACTTTTATAGATTGCAACTTGTTAATTTCATGCACTCACAATGGAGAGCAATTTCCCTTGGGGTGAATTGTGCCTGAGTCTCATCCATATTTGATGTAGATGAGACTTGGGATTTTAGACTTCAGATTTGTTGGTGGAATTAGTGAAGACATCAATATTGTTGGAATGGAATTAATGCATTTTGTATGTTTGTAGGGCACAAGTTTTGGGAGGCAGGGGTCAAGTGCTGTGGTTTGAATATTCAAAGTGTCATTATAACAAAGCTATTTATAAATATGAAATCTGTTGTAAATATACTATTGTATTTTATTTTTGATACCCGTATTTTGTTCTCTAAATGTAACTTATTTATTTATTTATTTATTGGGGTGATTTTTTTGTTATTGTACTATCTTTTGCTATGTGAAATACCACCAAATAGTTGGAGGATTTTTTATTATTATTATTTTTTAACTAAACACTAGCAGGCCCCTAATAACAGTGATGAATGACTCAGAGTCACAAGGTGATTGATAACTGCCCATCGGTCTAATAATGACATAGTCTGAAATGAAAATACAATTTATCTGATGTGAAAAATACAGTCTTCCCTAAAGCCTCTAAAACATCAATGTGGACGTTCATGGGAAGTATTAGTAGTGAATACGGCCAAAGTTTACCGCAGTTAAATTTAGTCTTTGAGGCACCATTTATTACCATTCCAAATACTTTTTTTATAGTATCCATAAGCAAAATTCATGGTCATCCAAGAGAGATCAAACTTATAAGTTACTGTATCAACTTCTAAAAGTTAACGAGCTGCCTGGGGACTTAAGATTTACTGTCAGTCCACCAAGAAATGTCAGTGCCCTAGAATATGAGGAGGCAAGTGTCATCTGGCTGGATTTGTGAACTTTTCACTTTGCCATTCAGTAGACAGCAAACAGAAAATTAGTCTATAAATAATTGAACTTGAATTTTTGTAGAAAATCTATCACAGCATGTTAAAAGCAATTTTGTTCTTGAATTAGCTCTCCATAAGTAGTAAATATGTCAAACAGTCTTTAAATAATGCAACATATAGAGCAACAGATAAGAGGGTTTAATAAGAATAAAAGAAAAGAAGACATTAGAAAATATACAAGATGTATGATTTTGTTGCTTGCATTTTCTTTCTGAGAAAATTAGAATATCAATCTGGTTTAAAAATGCCAATTAAAAGTAGAAAATTTGCATAATGATGTTTTAATAGTCTTAGAAAGTGATATACACTTGTAAATAAACATTTCTAATATGAATTTCTCTATTCTATACACAGATGAACATATGTTCTTACTGAAAAGATGGAGTTATAAGTGACTCAAATGGCTCATAAAGATATAGGGAAAGATATAGGATAAAATCTTAAATCTTATTTCAATAAAAGCCTGTTATGTGGTTCTTTTTCAGTATTCTGATCTGGTACTCAAAAGGCATCAAGATTTTATGTAGCTTTAAAGAGCCATATTTATAACTCTAAAACATTTATTTTTATCGTATTTATATTTTAATATATATGTTATACAAGAAAATGTATATTAACAAAATATGATATTAATAAAAGAGTGCAGATGATTTGTTTGGTAAAAAATAAAAATTTATCAGAGATTATAAAGATTTTAAGAAACTATAAGTAATATGAAATAAAGTGTTTCTTTCTTTCTTTTTTTTTTTTTTTTTGAGACAGTCTCACTATGTAGCCCTCGGTAGAGTGCTATGGCATCACAGCTCACAGCAACCTCCAACTACTGGGCTTAGGCAATTCTCTTGCCTCAGCCTCCCAATTAGCTGGGACTACAGGTCCCAGCCACAATGCCCAGCTTCTTTTTTTTTTTTTTTTTAGAGGCAGAGTCTCACTTTATTGCCCTTGGTAGCCACAACACCAGGCTATTTTTTGTTGCAGTTTGGCCAGGGCTGGGTTTGAAGCTGCAACCCTTAGTATATGGTTTAGCAGGTGCCCTACTCACTGAGCCACAGACACCACCCAATAAAGTGTTTCTTAATGGTAAATGTCTATCAGTATCTACCAAAAGAATTATTAGTTTATGTGATAAGGACATTATCCTACAAAATCACATATAATCACCATGGTCAGGCAATTAGTTTAAGAATATGGGCTTATCTCATTTCTCATCAAACTTTTATATCAAATTATTGTCATATCTGCCTTTTGTACTTATCAGTCAAAATCCCTTATCTTTTCTATTTCGACACTGGAACTATCCCAGGTATTGAAGGTGAAAGCCCGTCCAGGTAACTTTGGTGTGATTTTGATGCGTGGCCATGTTAGTACCTTCTTACTTTCTGGCACGTGCACAGACACACATACAGACACACAAATCTTCCATGTCACTCTCTAATCTTCCACTCCAGTTTTGTCAACAGTCACTTCTCAAAGGAGCTTTAGTTCTTTTCAGGGAAGAGTGATTTTTATAAACTGTTAAATAAGAGCACCAGGCGCTCTGTGTGCTCTGTGCTGGTGGAGTAACGCTGCTCCTGGATTTTACCAGTGGGCACAGCAAGGATATTGTGTATGCATAAACACAGGCATATATGCAGGTGTGTTCACGTGTAAATACATATATACATACGTGAATAGATGTGTACATAATCGTATGTATAAATACAATAGAACCTCGGTAAGTTGACCACCCAAGGGACTGTAACAAAATGGTCAACATATGGAGGTGGTGGACATAAGGAACTAGGCCTATTGTACCGATACGTACATGTATTTTACTTTCTGGTACAGCTTTTATTAGAGAATATCATATGAAATCAGACATAATCAAAACACGGTAAAATCATACATTCAGTTTCAAACAAAATCAATACTTTCACTATTTTTTCCAGTGGTTAAATCATTCCTTCTGAAAAAGAGTCATTACTGGTCTGTTTTGTATTCTTATTACAAACATAAGTGGAAAAAGCACTCTCAATGCTGGTTGGAACAGGCAGCATACCTGGGCATTTTCCATGGAAAACGACTTCAACTTCATTATCAGATGCCCCAAGTCCTCTTCTTTCGAGCCTCTGCAATTTCGGTGTCATTTACATTTACTTCTTCCACTTCATAAGCAGCTTCATGTACTTTTATACCTGTCTATACTTCAGTCAATATCTTTTGGAAAATTGCTTTTGGGTCAGGTTCATTACAGGTGGCCACCTCATCATCAATGGCAACAAAACCTTCAAAATCTACAACTTTGAATTCTGCTATGGGAAATGGGCTCTCTTGATGGGGCCAAAACATTGTGGTCTTGGGTTGTGACAAATCTAACTTGCTAAAAACCCTTCTGTATTGCGTCTGCTTGAACTTTATTTCAAACAGAACTCATGCAGAGGACAGTATGGTGAGCATTAACTGATGTAGTGGATGAAGTTGTTTACAGTAGGCTACAGGTTTGCGATTTTTTAATGACCCACTGCAGGAGCTGGGGTTGGTAGTGCATTTTATCTTTTGATGATATCTTGGTCAGGAGGTTGGATTTTTGAGGTTATGTTTTGGAGGCAGAAATTCCGGTGTCACATTTGTGGGAAGATCCACTTGTGGATAGTCAGGACAGTTGTTTACTCTAAATGGAAATAAACCATTTCTTTTTCTTCATGTCTCAGCAGATAACCCTTCCCTGTTCCTCAAGCAGAGCACCGGTCATTCATGAGCATTTGACCTCCAAGTGACAGGTAGGTCTTCACGCTTCAGGTTCCTGAATGTGTGCGGCTTTGCAGATTTACCAGTTGCCAAGACTTTCACTTTCTCTCCAAGTGAACTAGAGCAAAAGCAAAACTGTGAAACACTCTTTGGAAAGTTTTTATGTTCTTAGATATGTTTCACTTCATGATGAGGGTCCAGTCAGGCATTGCCGTGAAAAAGAATTCACACTTACCAACATCAAAGATGTCATCTCAAACTCTCCGGTGAAGTCTAGAAACTTTTTATAAACTCTTCTACAACTTCTAGTGGAACCTCATTGGATTCATCAGAAAGACTTTCTGGAAGAACTTATGCAACAATTTAATTTTCTTGAGACAGCCACTTGATGCCAGGAAATTTGCCAGTACCTGGACAAGAAAAGGTTACTGGAAAGGGCAAGATTATGACTGAGAGTGATTGCTCATTTACTTAGGACTTGGAGAATAACCTGCATCTGTCCACGTTTCTTGAGTAGAGGGAGCAGAACTTGTCTACTTTTGCCAGGAAGTTTGCCCCCTGGCCAGTCAGCAAGGGACTTTCTCTAGTCTATTTTAAAGAGGTCATTTACCTCTGGAATTAGTTAATAATAGGAATGGGGCTTTTTAAAGTACAAGTTTTATCAAGCTAATCTAGACTTGATCAATAAAGGGGAAGCAATAGATGCAATCTTTTTTGATATGAGCAATGATTTTGGTGCTACCTCCCATGAAATATTTCTTAATAAATCGGGAAAACGGGTCTTCCTTAGAACTTGAATTTTAGTTCATGTAACAATTGTTAGTGTAGTTTTGTCTGAACAAATATTCACTGCCTTTTTGTCAATAAAAGAATAATGACAGAATTAGAACAAACCTAAGAAGTGTATAGGAGAAAAGGAAGGAATATTCTTCATATATAAACTAAATATAATTTTGCTTACTAGCAATGATGATATTGTCAATTTTATTTGGGGCACTGTTGGATACTTGACATGCAAATATGTATTAGTTTACATATCTGCCCAACCATGTGTGTAAGGTTTTATTCTGTAGAGAATAAATTCATTTCTCCTTGGGAGCCAAAATTTGTAAACCATGGTTGCTTCTGCCTCCTAATCTAGTGCTTATTAGATTCTATTCTTTCAACTCCCAAGAAACCATATTTAATTCTATGCTTCTTTGTTTCCTTCTGAGAAAGTTGTACTTTCTCAATACATTTGGATAAGCCCCATTCCAGGCCACTCTATTTATCAGTTAGGTAATTGAAATGCACACATAAATACAAGTAACTTTGGGTGGTGCCTGTGGCTCAAGGAGTAGGGCACCGGTCCCATATGCCGGAGGTGGCAGGTTCAAACCCAGCCCTGGCCAAAAAGCACAAAAAAAAAAAACATACAAGTAACTTTGACTGGCATAAAAAAATACTTATTGCCTGCATTTCTTAGGCCCTTCTTTCTAAGAACTTGGCTTGCTATAAATTTCTACAGCCAAAATACTCCTTTAGAAGAAATGAATCCAAATTCACAAATATGATATCAAAAAATCATTTTACTTCATTTAAGAATTGAGAGAGGTACTTAAGATTATTTACTTAATCACCATTTCTTGGCTTGAATTTCCTTTAAAACATTAAACTTTTTTATTGAACTTAATTCAAATTGCATTTATTGAGTACTTCTTTTTCCACTGGCCTATGCTAGGATCTAAATATATAAAGCTAAAGAAAAAGTCCCAGATTTCAAGTAACTCACAGTTTAACTAGTATATAGGGACATACATAAAATAAATATAAATAAATATAATTCAATAGAATTAATTTATTAAAATTTTCCACAATATACATATAATATAATAGGAGTATGGGGAATAGATTCTCTAATACTGCCAGAAGAAGTGAGGGAATTCCAAATAGAAGATTAAATTTGATACTAGAAATCATTGAGGATGGGAAATAACTTGCTTGATGGAGTATCTCATATACATGTAATGTAACTCAATTTGGTCACAGGACTTGTCATGTCATTATCAAAATTATTTGTGCCCACTTTGTTTCTCCCTATAGACAGGAAGGTTTTTCAAAAGATAGTACTTATCCACATTTCTCTTCTCAATTTCAAGCAAAATATATGCCAAACTGGAATTTTTTAGGAAACTTTTACCTGATCTTATAAAATCTTATAAAATCAGGAGCCATAATCATTAGTAGTATAGCTGAGGATGTAAGTTTAGATAAGATCATTCAAAATGTTTATGTAGAGTCAGAAGTAAATCTAAAAATTAACTTAATAAATACCAATATTGAAAGAAGGGTATAAGAATAGAATCATGGGCCGGGTGTGGTAGCTCACACCTGTAATTCTAGCATTCTAGGAGGCTAAGGAGGGTGGGGTTCCTGAGCTCACAGGTTCGAGAGCAGCCTGAGCAAGAGTGATACCCTGTCTCTAAAAAAAATAGCCGGACATTGTGGTAAGTGTCTGTAGTCCCAACTACTGGGGAGGCTGAGGCAAGAGAATTGCTTCAGCCCAGGAGTTTGAGGTTGCCATGTGAGCTGTAATGCCATGGCACTCTACCAAGGGTGAGAAAATGAGACTCAGTCTCAGAAAAAAAAAAAAAGAATAGATCACATACATAATCATGAATCAGAGTAATTAAACGTATTAGGAGATGGAGGAGATATGAATGCAAAGTCATCTGAGAAAGACCTATCAAGAAGATATACATGGGCATGTGGGCAGAATGGTGGCAAAATGTCAAGAATGGTAAATCCATTCATATTTTGTACAAAGTAACTGAAAATATTTGTGAGGTTGTTTCATAAAATGGTTGGGATTTAACTCGTATTTAGGTAAGGATGGGAAGGAATTACACCAAGTTATCCTTACACATAGGCCTATAAGTAAGTTCAACTAATAATCCATATTAGACAAGAGCATCATGATTGGGGAATTAAATAAGTAATCAAAAGTATTTCAGCAAATTATCTGCATAGATGAGATAAAATTCTAGGTGACTGACTCATAGTGGTGTGATGTGTGTGGGCCAAATTCTCCAGAGGCATTTATTATATGTTTAGAAAATATAACTGCCAATTCTCAAACCATTGTTAGTTAGAACTAAGACATGGTGGAAATATTTACTACTCAAAAGTTGAGAAGTCCAGTCGGGAACATTTATTTATTTATTTATTTTATAAAGGCAGTTTACTGGTAAATCACTCTAGGGCCCAAGATATTAATTAATATGATACATATTTAGGCATATTAAGGGCAGTTTACATATGTATAATTAAAGGAATTTATTCATACTCTTAAGGTGACCTTCTCAAATGTTACTATTTATACTGTATTAATATAAGGATGCTAGAAATGTTCTAGACCTATAAACTCCTGAAGCTAACACTTCTAGAAGCTTCTTTTACTAACATATACTAAAACATAAAAAATTATATAGAGAGAGTTATATTTATATTAGTATTATTTAATATTGACAACTGGTTATAACCTAAAAGCTTCTTTTATTCTTGGAATACTATGTAGCTGATGAAAAGAACAAAGTAGTTTCATATATTTATATAGGGAATAATCTCTAAGTTACATTATTAAATGAATAGTATAAGGTGCTCAGAAGTGCATATCATGTGTTGTTTATATTTATGTACAGATCTATAAATGCCTAGAGTGTGTATGAAATGATACATAAAGAACTGGTTGAAGTAGTTTCTTCGAGCAGTAATACGGGGCAGCTGAGAGTAAGAATTTGAAGTAAAACTTTATTTTCCCATAAATTCAAATAAGACTTATTTCTAATGCATTATTATTTTAAGTATAGATTACCTATCAACATAATTCAGTAAAAACTTTGAGAAGATGAGTACTGAATAATGAAGAACAACTTTATAGACATAAAGACCTTCCAAGTTTAGATATGTTAACATTTACCTTGGGGTCCTCAAACTTTTTAAACAGAGGGCCAGTTCCCTGCCCCTCAGACCATTGGAGGGCCAGACTATAGTTAAAAAAAAAACAAAACTATGAACAAATTCCTATGCACACTGCACATATCTTATTTTGAAGTAAAAAAAAAAAATAGAAACCAATACAATCACACCACCTCATGTGGCCTGAGGGCCACAGTTTGAGGACCCCTGAATGTATCTTCATAACCAGATACTTTTCTGTACTCCCCTGCTCCCACCTCCAAATATGCCTCTAAGAAACTTTTGGAAATCCCTTTAACTTATTAACCTAGTAAGTTTTTGGTCATAAATAATTTACTGCTAGATTAACTTAAGAACTTATTTTCCCTTGCAGATAATCCTCTCACAGTGACACACATGCTCTCACTGGTACTACCTAAAATTTAGTACATACCAAGTCTTATTTATCCTCACAAAGATAAATAGCTTCCATATTTTTCATCTCTCATTGGTGCTATATTAGGTGATTCTTTTGAAAATAAGGATGTGTTTATTCTTTCCTGACCTTGTATCAGCCCACTGTATTTTAAGCACTTTGCTATATCCATTTTCCTATATCACAAAGTGTTGATGTTACCTACTTAATCAAAATGTTCAATAAATAACCTCCTACTCTATATAAGATGAAGGGCAAATATTTCATTTCTGAGCCAAATCCCTCCACATAGTAGTTCCAGTCTGATTTATTTTAGGAATTAACATGATATAATCAACTATTTAAATTAAGACGGGGTGCATGGAAAGGATTCGGCCAAGATCTGGATGCAGTCACTGAGAATTAATGGGAGAACATAGTGCACACAGAATAACACGTAAGAACAAAGGGTATGATAAAACATGACTATAAATAAAAACCTGAGTGAGTCAGAGACATCCAACAAATTCATCAAATGGCATCCCTTTTTAATAACAACAAAAAATCCTCTTTCTACAAGGCTATACAAGATAAAATACCACCAAATGGATGACAAAGTATATACTGGTATTGATTCACTGAGAGTTTTCCCAGTAGACTATGTTAGATGTTTCCTGTGTGAGGTTATCATACTCTGTGGAATTATACATATGACTCTGCTTGTAATTGTTTTAAAATTGGCATTGGTGAGTACAATAAGCTACAAATACAAAGACCTACATAGGTATAATATAAAATGTACATGGCACCTGAATTCCAAATTTAACGTTCTCTGTTTATCTGCCAAGGAAGGGCATCAGAGACCAGGTCTCTGAAGAATCAATTTCCAAATTTCTGCTTTAGTTTCCTCACTACACACTCAGCATGTTATAGTAGTCAGACTTAGTCTACAGTACTTGCATTGTGGATTTATAGATTTATAATTTTTATTATAAATAACATACAGTAAGGCCTTGGGAATTTACTCTCTGTGTAATAATATATGGATGTCTATCCATTTATCTATGTATCACCTATCTATGTATCACCTATCATCTTTCTAAAGTTTTTGATTCTGTTTGCTGAGAAAATAATTTCAGACATTTTTTTCTTTTTCTACTCCTTCTAGGTAGATTATGCACCACATACTCATATTTTTTATCTTTTACTTAGCTACAATATACTTACAGAAATGGGCGTAAATAATAACTTCATAGACTGTAAGTCACACCTAATGTGTGCAATGTACACTATCTTGGTTATTGGCACACTTACAACCTGGACACAAACTGCAGAAAAGCAATCTGTGTACCCAGAATGTTTGTACCCCCATAATATTCTGAAATAAATTAAAAAAAATTCAACAGAAAAAAAATAACAACTCCACAGAATGATGAACTTTCGTAAAATGAACACATTACTTAACCAGCACCTATCTCAAGAAATAAGAGCCTCTGCAGGCCTCCTGCTCACTCACTTCCCTCAGTTCCAGTCACTAACCCCAAGGGTAACAGCATAGACAACTTCATCTGATTTTTGTGGTTTACCAAAGTCATACATTGCATGTTTTCTTTGTCCTTAGCTTCTCTTAATCAAAATCCACTTGAAAGGTTCATATGCTGTTTCCTGTGCTGGGAGATCTTATATTTTCATTGCAGTTGAGAACTGGATAACTTAACATGTCACTATATGTCCACTCATCCACTGGTAGACATTTGAATGATTTTTAAGTTGGGGCTGTTAGGAATAATGTTAATAGAGTAGACGGTGCATATCCTCACATGCATGCATTTCTGATGGATATGTGCATAGGAAGAGAATTGCTGGATTGTAAGAAATGCATATGTCCAACTTCAGTAAATGATTCCAAATAGTTTTCCAAAATGGGTTTACTAATTTATAGTCTTCCCCCACTACATGTAGTCAAGATCTAGTTGCTCTAAATTCTTGCCATCAATTACTTAGAAGATTTCATTTTTAATAATTTTAGTACGTATTTTTATGATTCCTCATTGAACTTCTTTCCAAAATTATTACTTTTCTCATGTCTTTATTTGTGAAAATGTACTTCAGAATAATTTCACTAAAAATTTTGGTGAGATTGAATTATAAATTAATTCAAAGGAAAAATAAAATCTTTACAGTATTCAGTGTTTCATCCAGGATTACTTTATTGCATGTGTGTATATTATGTGCCAGGAAGATAAGCAATGAGATGGCCCTGTTTACATATATGGATATAAGTGATTTTTCATTTATTACAGAGTTCTTAAGAATGCGATACATTTTACTATTTGTGTTAAGAGCTGTGAAAGAACTGAGTTTTTATTCTACTTAAGATATAATTTTCTACTGACTCTGTAACAAAACACCACAAATTTAGCATTTGAAAAATATCTATTTATTATCTCAAAGTTTTGTAGGTTAAAAGTCTAACACCAGCCTTGCTGGGCCAAATCAAGGCCTTAGCAGTGGTGTGTGTTCCTTCCTGGAAGTCCTGGGGGAGAATTGACTTTGAAGAACTTTCAGGTTGTAAGAATTATCTTCCATATGACTGTAGGATTCAAATCTCTGCTTCTTTGGTAACTCTGGACTGGAAATTCTTCTCAGCTACTAAGGGCCACCAACATTACTTGACTGGCGACCCCCTTGATATTCTTCAAAGTCAGCAATAGTGGATTGCATCCTTCTCACTGTTTTAATCTCTCTGCCCTCCCGTTAGTCCTCATTTTTGCTTTAGTCTTCTGCCATATTTTCTGAATCTAACTGGCACTGTTTCTCTGCTTTGAAGGGATTTGACTTGGCCTGGGATAATCCAGATAATCTCTGCATTTGAAGTTTGTAATTTTAATTTTGTCTGCAAAATGACTTCACATCAGCACCTCAGTTAGCGTCCGAATAACCAGAGTGTGAGAATCCTGGGTGGAGGATATCTCACTAGCACACAGCTAATAGGTTAACCTGTTCCCTTTTGTGGACGCTGGCACAAATTTGACACCCTAATAGGACAATTTATTGCTCACAACATAGCAAGCATTACACGTATTACAATGTTTGCCTAGGTTTCCCTTTCCTCTAACTCCCTAGGGTGCTACAAAGGGATCTAGTGAGTTAAACTGACCACAGAGCCAAGTGCCTAGCACTTTTTGAAGAAACTATCAATTTTGTGGTAGGCAATAAACAAGCCAGTCCTCCCCCTACCAGGGAGCAGGCAGTGGCAAGTTATCACACTTTAATCTATTTAGTTGCCTATGTGACTAGCCACACAGACTGCTTAGTAACAGGAGATGGATAAACTTGGCATTCTGGCAAAATCAGCAGCAGTGTGCAGGCATACCCCGGCCCATGTAGGATTGTAGAGAATAGATTCATCTGTGCCATCCATTCAGTTCCTCCTTCGTATACTTTCTGGTTGTTTCTCTTTTGCTCATTCCACTCCAAAAGCACTGTGTTTTCTTCAAATGGTGGATGTATGCTTCCAACAGAAAGCCTACCAAAGTCCCAGAGTTCTCTGAACAAATAAAGATAATATTTGCACTTTTCACATGTTGTTCCTAAGTATCTATATTCAACCAATGAATGACATGTTTAATTTAACTCAGTTCAATTAATTTTAATATTAGTAGCCACTTGTGACCAGTGGACTGTGCAGCTCTGGAGGTTCCAGCTCCTTGTAGTAACTGTCCCTGAACACTTGGTGCCTAACTCTGTCATCTTCTAAAGTCTTTGCCCAAACTACCTTTTTTCAGTTAGATATTTTCTGATTTCTCTATACAACAGTGGTTCTCAATCTTCTTAATTCTGTGGCCCTTTAATACAGTTCCTATGGGTAGCAACCTACAGGTTGAGAACCACTGCTAGATAACATTGCAACTACTCCCAACCCATCTTACAACTGCTTTCACTCATTTCTACTTTTTTGCTCAATAGCACTTAATGCTATCTCATTTATTTATTTATTTATTCATTTATTAGAGACAAAGTCTTACTTTGTCACCCTCAGTAGAGTGCTGTGGCATCACAGCTCACAGCAACCTCCAACTCTTGGGCTTAAGTGAGTCTCTTGCCTCAGCCTCCCGAGTAGCTGGGTCTACAGGTGCCTGCCACAATGCCCAGCTTTTTTTTTTTTTTTTTTAGAGGCAGATTCTAACTTTATTGCCTTTGGTAGAGTGCTGTAGTGTCACAGCTCACAGCAACTTCCAACTCCTGGGCTTAGTCAATTCTCTTGCCTCAGCCTCCTGAGCAGCTGGGACTACAGGTGCTTGCCAGAATGCCTGGCTATTTTTTCTTTGTTGCAGTTTGTCTGGGGGTTGAACAGTTTGTTGCAGTTTGAACCTGCCACCCTTGGTACATGGGGCCGGCGCCCTATCCACTGGGCCACAGGCACCACCCAATACTTAGTGCTTTCTGACGTGATGTTTATACACATACTATAAATACAGAAGCATTTATTATGTCTATATTTATTTAGCACTTTTTAGAGATATTTAACTGATAACATTTTGTTGTATTTTCCCCATGATAGTTTTTGTCCTTTGTTTTGTAAAAGCAAATAAATTACTCTTCTTATTTTTAAATAGCATTTATCCTAAGATTATTAGTTTTAAATCAACTTATCTTTGCACCAAATATTCTTTACTAGAAATAAGTAACTGAACCCTTTTGAAAGGTATATGGTGCTTTATGCCTATCATTGGTAATTCCTATAAAGAGTGAGACTTGCTCTACTTAAATTAAGAAGACATAATAAACAGATTTCAAACATCTAGGCAAGTAATGCTGTTTGTGACAAATGATTCTAATTTTATGGAATCAATAATTACATTGATGAAGGTGAAGGAATGAAAACCTTTGAAAAATTGTTTGAATGGGCAACTATAAGGCTAAAGGGAAAAAAATCCCACTAAATATAAATACTGTACTCTCCTTGCTAAATTTGTTTCTCACAGGGATACCGGAGAATAGTTCGCACATTTTGAAATTACATTATGTGTGCACTAAGTTTGAACAGATTTGTAAATAAATTGTAGATAATGGGAGCTAGGTTTCTCACTGTCAGAGTAAGAAGTTAATAAAGCATGAGAGGAAGGCGATAATAACATCTCTGGTGCTAGATTAGAGTCAAAGATATCATTATGAACTCATGTTTATTTGAATATACATGTGCATATGTTTATTTAATATATGTACATATAAAAACTTGCAAAAACCTTCCCTGAACATTTACATGCTTAACTCTGACATCTATCATCTGACAGATGGCTGCCATCAGGTAGATGAATATAGAAATAATCATAGCTACGCATGTACACGTGAGTTAGTGTCAATATATATTTACCAGCCCTGTCAACTTAAAGGGACTAGAATCAAAGACAACCCAGCAGCATTATATTCTTAATTTTCTTTTTAATTTATATAACATTATAGCATCACACCTAAATTAAAATTTTTATAAATCATTTTAAAATGTTTATTACAAAGTGTGACTTCAGATATTATGAGTGAAATTACTCTTTTTTAGATCACTGAACTAACTGAGGTTACTGAATATATTTCACTTATTCCAATTAATAAAATACTCTATTAAACTAATTTTATCTTTTTTAATGTAAACTGTATTTGTAGATTAGATAAAGTTCATCAGAAAATTGGGCATATGGACCTGATTCTGGATCATCAGCCAAAAATCTTGGGGAGATTTCCTTGAGTATATTCATAATAATTTTTTCCTGTGAAATTGAGTTTTAAGATTCTTGTTATTTCATTTGTAGTGGAATAGAGATTGTGTCTAAATTGATAAGAATTTGTCATTTGCAGTATTTCCTGAGAGAATAAATTTGAGTTGTCTCCTAGTGGATTCCCAGATCCTCCAGCTGGACAATCTGCAGAAGGTTTATATGGGCTCTATCCCCTTTCTTGAAGACCATCTAGAGCAGTTGCTCAGGTGTCTCAAAGTCTCCTTGGAGACCCTCTTAGTAACTGACTGCCTGCTTACAGAATAAGACTCGAGACATCTGTTTCAGTTTTCTGCATCAGTCAGATAAAGGACGAGATCTGAGTCTCATCAGACTGACCAGTTTCAGCCCTGAGCCCCTTCAAATTCTGCTAGAGAAGATTGCTGCCACCCTCCAGACCCTCGACCTGGATGAATGTGGGATCATGGACACCCAACTCAAAGTCATCCTACCTGCCCTGAGCCACTGCTTCTAGCTGCTGACCTTCAGGTTTTGTGGCAATCCAATATCTACAATCACCCTGGAGAACCTGCTGGGCCACACCTTCAGGTTGAGTGAGTTTCTCCTAGAAGCTGTCTGACGGCCCTCTGGAGAGTTATGGTGCACAGTGTGCCCTCCACCAGAGGAGATTTGGCAAGCTCTGTGCTGTGCTGATGGAGTTACTGAGGGACTTAGGGAATCTCAGGACAGTCTTGTTCAGTATAGTGTCCTGCCTCACAGTGGCAACAACAGTCTATGACCTGGTGCCCTGTCAGTACTACTGTTGGATGCCTGCCTAGTTGGGTGAAAATTTTAAAAGTTTTCTTTGAAGACCTTGGGACTGAAAGCTCTTTTAGATACCTGCTTAGTGGAATGAGGAAAGGAAGGTGATGCAGCAGGCCACAGGACTAGGGACGAAATGTTTTCTTGGGAGATGATAGGAGCTTTGGGGACCTAAGACCTAAAGTTAGAAATTTCTAGAATGAGATTCAGACTTGAGAAATATTTGAAGTGTTACCCCTTTTCTCCATATCCACACCAACATCTGTATGACTTAGTCAAAATAGCTACTGAGGGAAAATAGATGATCATATAATGTTTGTTTTAAATTGTCCATATATAAGTGTATCTATAGTACATGCATAAATGTACATATGCAAGATTAGAAATTATTCAGTGGAAGATAATTATTTATAACTATTTATGAACAATGTCTACAAATCACTTTTATAAAGTCTAAGATGCATTATCAATTTCAACTGTGATATGGGATACATATATTTTATCAATTAAAAAGCATAAAACCTATCATATAGTAAATTTACTAAATTTTATCTATTAAAACTTTACTTTTAAATACTATTTTGTTTAAAATGATTTGCAATAGAATTTAATTTCACATTATCTTATGGTTTGTAGTAAAGTAATCCCAAGTGAACTATTTTATATGAAAAGTAGGATAGAGAAATGGGGACGAGGGAAAGAAAAATGGTGACAAATTGTGGACAGAACTCATACTTTGAGAAATCTTTATAGGTAGGGAACAGACAATAGCTGTAGGAGAAAATTAAATCTCTAATCATTCAATAATCTATTGTTACTTTGTAGGTGTTTCCATGTTACTATTTAAAGATTAATATTATTTTGTTATTAATTTTATATATTTTCTACTCCTTTCTTTTTCTCCCTTAATATATATATATATATATATATATATTTTTTTTTTTTTTTTTTTTTTTTTGTAGAGACAGAGTCTCACTGTACCACCCTCGGGTAGAGTGCCGTGGCGTCACACGGCTCACAGCAACCGCTAACTCTTCGGCTTACGCGATTCTCTTGCCTCAGCCTCCCGAGCAGCTGGGACTACAGGTGCCCGCCACAACGCCCGGCTATTTTTCTGTTGCAGTTTGGCCAGGGCTGGGTCCGATTCCGCCACCCTCGGCATATGGGGCCGGCACCCTACTCACTGAGCCACAGGCGCCGCCCCTCCCTTAATATATTTTTAAACTTCATGAGAAAACAGTTGTCCTTCCACTTTATTTTCTATACATTATAGTAGCCTCCAAAATTGTTACACTCAAGCAATGGTCATTTGATAAAGATGTGAATAAAAAATCACTTTATATTTTTCCAAATCTTCATGCTTTAATTTTTATATCATATACATAATAAATAAATTAACAGTCTATATTTTGGCCTCATTTTAATTTAGACTTTTTAATTTCTATTTTATTTTATTTCCTTTTGGGGGGGTTCATTGAGGGTACAAAGAATTAGGTTACACATCTGTAGATAAAGTCCATCTTATAATTATGTCCCACCCCCCAAGAAGTGTGCCATATGTCATGACCCCCATGCCCCTCCCTCAGCCTCTTACCCCACTTCCTTATTCTCCTGCCCCCCAACATCCATACTAGCTCATCTACTACCTTCATATTAGAATTGAATACATTGGATTCTTGCTTCTCCATTGTTGCAATGCTTTACTAAGAAGAATGTGCTCCACCTCCATCCAGGTTAATACAAACAATATAAAGTCTCCATCTTTTAAATGGCTGAATAATAATCCATGGCATACATATACCACAGCTTTGTAATCCATCCCTAGGTTGGTTGGCATTTAGGTTATTTCCACATTTTGGCAATTGTCAATTGAGGTGTGATAAACAGTCTAGTCCAAATGGCTTTATGATAAAAGGACTTTTTTTTTTCTTCTGGGTTGAGGCTTAGTAATGGGATTGCAGGATCACATGGGAGGTCTAATTGGAGTTCTTTGAGTATTCTCCATACTTCCTTCCAAAAAGATTATACTAGTTTGTGGTCCCACCAGCAGTGTAAAAGTGTTCTCTTTTCTCCACATCCAAGCCAGCATCTGAGACTTTGTGATGTGGGCCATTCTTACTGGGGTTAAGTGATATTTTGGGGTAGTTTCGATCTGCATTTCTCTGATGATCAGGGAAGATGTATATGATTTCAAATGTTTGTTAGTCATTAATCTGTCTTCAGAGAAAGATCTATTCATCTGTCTTGCCCAGTGATACATAGGATTGTTGGGTCATTTTTTGTTGATTGAGTTCTCTCTAGATCCTAGTTATCAAGCTTTTGTTTGATTCATAATATGAAAATATCTTTTCCTGTTCTGAAGGTTGTCTCTTTGCTTTGGTTGTTGTTTCCTTAGCTGTATAGAAGTTTTTTAGTTTAATTATGTTCTATTTGTTTATTTTTGTTGTTATTGCAATTGCCATGAACATTTTCATAAAATCATTCCCCAGGCTGATATCTTCAAGTATTATCACCATAGTTTATTCACATTTTTTTAAATATGAAATTTTACATATGGATATTGTTATTCTTATTTTCAATAATGTAGAAGCCTTGAGTTGTCCAAATAGAACTTTTATGTCACTGTACATTTCCTGCTAAATGGCATGCATAAGTTTGTGCATATATTAGATTTTTGCCATGGATTCAACATTTCTCTTTTTTCAATTCTATATATATGAATAAAGATGTATATGTATGAATATAAAAGTTTTCTTGCTGGTTTTGCATATTTTCATGCAAATGATGAAATATGTAAAAATATTCATAAATTTGAATTAATGGAAATTCGTGTACCTGTGTAGTTATTAACTTATACTAACACCTCACAGTTAAGCTCCCTTTTCTTTAGTTTCCTCATATAAAAATTTAACAGACACTGAATAATTTGTAAATTTGTATTAAATATGATTTGTGCTGTGTATTTTTTTAGGTAATGTTGTTGAGAGGAAAATTCAACAGTCTACACATGAACTACAGAATATACACTCTTCTTATCAGGACATAGAACATTTTCCAAGACAAACCATATGTTAGGTCACAAAAAAAGTCTCAATAATTAAAAAAAAAAAAAAACAGTCAAATTCATGTTAAGTATCTTCTCAGAACACTGGTATTCATTTCTAAGGGGTACTCTTAAAACTACAGAAGTATAAGCACATGGAAATTAAACAACTATTGAATAATTTTTGAGTGACCAGATGAAATCAACCCAAATATTAAAAATATTTTCAAAATGAATGATAATAATAACATAAGTTATCAAAATGTCTGGGCTACAACAAAAGCAGTGCTCCGAGGGAATTTTATAGCACTAAATGCCTACATAAAAATGGAGAAAGGTTGCAAATTATATCCTAACATCACAACTAAGGAACTAGAAAAACAAGAACAAATCAAACAGAAATGTAGAAGTCAAGAAATTAAGATTGAAGGAAAAATAAAAGAAATTGGAACAAAAAAATTCAATGCAACAGATCAATTAAAAACACGTTCTTCTTTGAAAAGATGAAATAAAATTGATAGACCACTATCTACATTAACCAAACCCAAGAGAGAGGATTCAAATGAGCTCAATAAGAAATGTAATAGGAAACATTATAAGTAATGCCACATAAATACAAACAGTCATCTGAGATTACTATAAACAGCTCTATGCACAAATTAGACTATCTAGAGGAAATGGATAAATTCCTAGAAACACACACCTTCTCCCCCAAAGCTTGAATAAGGAAGAAATATATATTCTGAGCAGACCAATAATAAGTAATGAGATTGAACCAGTAATAAAAAAATCTCTCAACTACAGCAACAAAGAAAGCCTAGATCCAAATATATTCACAGGGTCAGTCCTATCGGACATACAAAGAAGTAGTCCCAATCCTACTTAAAATACTCCAAAAGATCAACTCATTCTATGAAACCCCATCATCCTCATATCTAATGCTAGGAAAGGACTTAACAAGAAAAGTCAAATACAGACCAATATCCCTGATGAATCTAGAGGCAAAAATTCTCAACAAATTAATAGTGAACTGAATTCAAAAGCACGTGAAAAAGATAATTCACCACAATCCAGTGGATTTCGGTGGACTTCCAGAAATGTAAGGATATTTCGATATAAGCAAATGATTAAATGTGATTTACCATATGAACAATTTAAAAATGATATGATAATCTCAAAGGATGGCAGAAAAAGCACTCTCTAAACTCCAACATCACTTCATCACAAAATCCTCAACAACCAAAAGATAGAAGGCACATATTCCAAAATAATAGAATCTATAACAAACTCTCAGCCAACATCATATCAAATGGGGAAAAGTCGAAAGCAGTTATCCTAAAAACTACTTCACCTTTCACTTCTTCTACTCAACATGGACTTGAAGTTCCAGCCAGAACAATCAGGCAAGAGAAGGAAATAAAGGTCATCCAAAGTGAAAAGGAGGAAGTCAAACCCTGTCTGTTTATGATTATATAATCTTAGAGCTAGACAATCTTAAAGACTCCTCCAAAAACCTCCTAGATTTGATGATTGAATTGAGTAAAGTTTCAGATCACAAAATCAAGTACAAAAATCAGTAGAATTCCTATACATAAATAATGCATATTCATGTGCAGAATGTTCATTATTCTATACATGATGAGAAACAAATCAGGAACTCAGTCTTATTTACAATAGCAGCAAAAAAATAAAATAAATACCTGGGAATATACTTTAATCAAAGGGGTGAAAGCTAGTAACAAGGAGAACTACAAAACATTGATGAAAAAATTGTAAATGACACAAATAAATGGAAAACATTACTTGTTTATTAGTTGGAAAAAAAACAATATTATGAAAGTAACCATAATTTTCAAAGAAATCTGTAGATTTAGTGTAATTACTATCAAATACCAATGCCATTTTTCATAGATTTAGAACAAATTTAAATTTAGCATGATACCAAAAAAGATACCAAAAATTTTAAAGATGTGTACTTTTAAGGAAACTTGGCTTTAGCTAGGACATTTTACAGTTCAGTCCTTTCTATAAACTATGATGACAATCTTTGATGAATTTAAGAAAAGAAAAGTCTTTATTGAGTTGTTGGCAGTGAGTATGAGCTACTATGAGGGAGATCTGGCAGTCTGGGGGAAATTTTCCTGAGGCAGATAAACTCACAAACTCACACACAAAACCACAGATAGGCATTGAGCAACATTTTGGATTTTATTTCCCTGGGTTGGGTTTAAAGTGACAATGAAGTGGACTGCAAGAGGATAAGCAATATTCCTAAATAAATCTAGATAAATTCTTATAGTTTTCCCAGTATGAAAGATGTTTCTCTCTCTTAAGTTAAAACTGACCAAAAATGTAAAAGATACCATCGTGAGTATGGGACAGAAAATGACCCAGATAAAAATCAACTTTTTTTTTTTTAAAGGGCACTAACTCTGACCCTGACAATCCATAGAGGCAAAACTGTGTAGTTCTGTGGAAAAGCAAATGGATGGGGTTGTGATAAATGTGTCAAGGGATTCTCATAGCTGAAGCTGATGGTGCTGATAATGATTTAGGACACCATCCTTTCACCAAGGATGGTTTTTCTCAAAGGGTCAGGCAGGCCATAAGACAGTCCCAAAGCACTCTCTAAGAAAATGGAACAAAGTCTAGGAAACTATAAGGCCACTGTCAAAACAAATGATATTTTGGTGGTAAGCAATTGAAGGGAGTCTAGAAACTTAAAGAGAACAGTAAACAGGCCATCAAGTTATGGGAAAGAAGTGGGGAGATAAAGACACTGTAAAGAACAGTCATTAAAAAACCAGCCTCAGAAAATACTCTTCACAGGGGTGAGACTGTGAACTCTTGTATGCCACAGGAAGTTATTGAAATCAACAGAGCAATGAATTGACAATTAGTGGTATCTACTAGCTGGGTGTGATACCAATAGAGGCAGATAGGTTAGTAGAAATATCAGGGAAAGGTCATCTAGGTAAGCCCTGCAGAAGTTATATCATCCCAGAGTGATTGTCCTCATTTCAAGAAAATCTTCACAAATTCTCTGTGGAGTGAAAACAGAGACTTTTCACTGTAGGGGAAAGAAATTTTAAAAAATAGTTCAGTCCAAGTTTCTAAACAAACACACAGTGAAATAAAAACAAACACAGGCACTGGAAAATGAGAAAGGTGAAAACAGTATCAACATTTGATATAATAATATCCAAAACATCCAATTTTAAATAAAAAGTTGAAGGTACTTAACAAAACAGAAATTATGAGCAACATATGGGGAAGAGGAGGGACAATGAAAACTGGCTGTGAGAGGGTCCAGATGTCAAAGACTTCAAAACAGCTATCATAATTATGTTTAAAGAACTAATGAAGCCATGCTTAAAGATGAAAAGAAAGATATAATATCACTGTCTCATCAAATACAAAGCATTGATAGTGTTGTAGAAAGTATAACAAGAAGCAAATTAAAATTCTGGAGGTAAATTCAAATATTTTAAATCCAAATTTACCAAAGGGGCTTATAAATAGATTTGCATTGGCCAAAAAAAAAAAATCAATAAGTTTAAGGAAAAATATATAGATATTATGCACTTTGAAGAACAGAGGGAAAGAATTAAAAAAAATAGAAAACATGAAAAGGGCCTAAGAAATATTTGAATATGGGACATTATTAAGTACAATAATATATGTGTAAACAGAGTACTGAGTGAGAGGAAATAGCAAATAATAATGATAATTACTTAATTTGATGAAAAGCATTAATTTTCATACCAAGAAGTTCAATGAATTCTATGTAGAATGAGTGCCAAAAAATCACAGACAGGCACATTATAGCAAGTACATTTAAAGACAAAGACAGTGAAAGATCTTGAGAGTAGTAATAGAAAAAAATCTCATCACACATGAGAAGCCCATATGATAAATAACTGAGTTATCAGAATCAATTGGCATCAGAGGAAGTGGGAAAACATAATTAAAGTACCAACCGAAAAAACAATCAACCAATAATCTTAGGTTAAGAACAAATTTAAATATAAAGCTGAGATAAAGATATTCCAAGCAGACAAACATTAGAGAATATTTGCAGGCAGACTATCTTACAAGAGAAAATAAAGTTTTTTTACACTGAATGCAAGTGACCATAGGCAGTAATTAGAATTCACATGAAAAAATAGCACAAGTAAAGATAATTATGTAATTATAAATTATAATAAAAGTGCATATTTAGTATTTTTTATCTCTGAACTGATTTAAGTAGTAATATATAAAACGGACATATAAATGCATCTTTTGGCTTACAGCACGTAAAAATGTAGTGCATTTAGCAATGAGAACATAATAATTACCTTAAATATGTAAGGAATAAGTAATCTGATCAAAAAGTCAGAGACTTTCAGACTGGAAATATCAACCAATCAACAAACAAAGAACAAGACCAAAATCTATGCAGTCTACCGAAGAAACAGTTTAGATTCAAAGATTGATATGTTTCAAAATTAAAGAGTAAAAGGGCGGCCCCTGTGGCTCAAGGAGTAGGGCGCCGGTCCCATATGCTGGAGGTGGTGGGTTCAAACCCAGCCCCGGCCAAAAAAAAAAAAAAAAAAAAATTAAAGAGTAAAAAAAGAAATAAGAACGCTACTAGTTTGTGTATGTCAAATTTATAATGTGAGACTTTGAGGAATTTATCAATTCCAAGTGTCTGTTTATAGAATCTTTGGGAAATTCTAGACAGATGATCATATCATCAGCAAAGAGTAATGGTTTGACCGCTTCTTTCCCGTTTGGATACACTTGATTTTCTAATCTTGCCTGATTATACTGGCTAGAATTTCCAGCAGTATGTTGAATAGAGGTGACGTAGAAAATCTCATCTATTTCCAGTTCTAAGTGGGAATGCTCTGAATTCTTCCTTTTATTTATTTCTTTTTTTTTTATTAAATAATAGCAGTGTACATTAATGCAATCATGGGGCACCATACATGGGTTTTACAGACCGTTTGACACATTTTCATCACACTGGTTAACATAGCCTTCCTGGTATTTTCTTAGTTATTGTGTTAAGACATTTACTAAGTTTCACATATATCCTTGTAAGATGCACCGCAGGTGTAATCCCACCAATTATCCTCCCTACCATCCCTTTTCCCCTTCCCCCTATTCTTGGGTAATAACTGGGTTATAGCTTTCATGTGAAAGCCATAAATTAGTTTCATAGTAGGGCTGAGTACATTGGATACTTCTTCTTCCATTCTTGAGATACTTTACTAAGAAGAATATGTTCCAGCTCCATCTATGTAAACATGAAAGAGGTAAAGTCTCCATCTTTCTTTAAGGCTGCATAATATTCCATGGTGTACATATACCACAATTTATTAATCCCTTCGTGGATTGATGGGCACTTGGGCATTTTCCATGACTTAGCAATTATGAATTGGGCTGCAATAAACATTCTGGTGCAAACATCTTTGTTATGATGTGATTTTTGGTCTTCTGGGTATATGCCTAGTAGAGGAATTATAGGATTGAATGGCAGATCTATTTTTAGATCTCCAAGTGTTCTCCAAACATCTTTCCAAAAGGAATGTATTAATTTGCATTCCTACCAGCAGTGTAGAAGTGTTCCCTTTTCTACATATCCATGCCAACATCTCTGGTCTTGGGATTTTGTGATTTGGGCTAATCTTACTGGAGTTAGATGATATCTCAAAGTAGTTTTGATTTGCATTTCTCTGATGATTAAAGATAATCAGTACTTTTTCATATGTCTGTAGGCCATGCGCCTGTCTTCTTCAGAGCAGTTTCTTTTCAAGTCCCTTGCCCATTCTGCGATGGGATCACTTGTTCTTTTCTTGCTTATACGTTTGAGTTCTCTGTGGATTCTGGTTATTAAACCTTTGTCAGAGACATAACCTGCAAATATCTTCTCCCATTCTGAGGGCTGTTTGCTTGCTTTACTTATGGTGTTCTTGGCTGTGCAGAAGCTTTTTCGTTTGATCAGGTCCTAATAGTGTATTTTTGAAGGTGCTTCAATTGACCGGGGAGTCCGTATCGTAAAATACTGGCCCAGACGATTTCTTCAAGGGTTTTCCCTGCACTCTCCTCTAGTATCTTTATGGTTTCATGTCTTAAGTTTAAATCTTTAATCCAGTGAGAGTCTATCTTAGTTAATGGTGAAAGGTGTGGGTCCAGTTTTAGTCTTCTACAGGTTGCCAGCCAGTTCACCCAGCACCATTTTTTAAATACGGAATCTTTTCCCCAATGAATGTTTTTAATTGGCTTATCAAAGATCAAATAACGGTAAGTAGCTGGATTCATCTCTTGGTTCTCTATTCTGTTCTAGACATCTACTTCTCTGTTTTTGTGCCAGTACCATGCTGTTTTGATCATTATCGATTGATAGTATAGTCTGAGGTCTGGTAGCATGATTCCTCCTGCTTTATTTTTATTTCTGAGTAATGTCTTGGCTATTCGAGGTTTTTTCCTGATTCCATATAAAAGGAAGTATTGTTTTTTCAAGATCTTTAAAGTATGACAGTGGAGCTTTAATAGGGATTGCATTAAAATTGTAGATTGCTTTATTTAGTAGGGACATTTTAACAATGTCGATTCTTCCCAGCCTTGAGCATAGTATGTTTCTCCATTTGTTAACATTTTTAGCTATTTCTTTTCTTAGAGTTTCATATTCTCTTTATAGAGATCTTTCACATCCTTTGTTAGATAAACTCCCAAATATTTCATCTTCTTTGGCACTACTGTGAATGGAATAGAGTCCTTAACTTTTTTTCAGCTTGACTATTGTTGGTATATATAAAGGCTACCAAGATATGAATGTTGATTTTGTAACCTGAGATGCTGCTGTGTTCCTTGATCACTTCTAAGAGTTTTATAGTAGAATCCCGTGTGTTTTCCAGATATACAATCATATCATCTATGAAGAGTGAAAGTTTGATCTCTTCTGACCCTATATGGATACCCTTGATCGCCTTTTCTTCCCTAATTGCGGTGGCTAAAACTTCCATTACAATAATAAAGAGCAGTGGAGACAATGGGCAGCCTTGTCTGGTTCCTTATCTGAGTGGAAATGACTTCAATTTCACTCCATTCAATATGATGTTGGCTGCGGGTTTGCTGTAGATGGCCTCTATCTGTTTAAGAAATGTCTCTTCTATACCAGTTTTCCTAAGTGTATTGATCATGAAGGGATGCTGGATATTATCAAAAGCTTTTTCTGCATCAATTGAGAGAATCATATGGTCTTTGTTTTTTAATTTGTTTATGTGCTGAATTATACTTATAGATTTACGTACTTTGAACCAACCTTGAGACCCTGGGATAAAACTGACTTGGTCATGATGTATAATTTGTTTGATGTGTTGCTGGATTCTGTTTGTTAGGATCTTGTTGAATATTTTTGCATCTATATTCATTAGTGATATCGGTCTATAATTTTCTTTTCTTGTTGGGTCTTTTCCTGGTTTGAGGATCAGGGTGATGTTTGCTTCATAGAACGTGTTGGGTAGTCTTCCTTCTTTTTCTACATTTTGGAACATGTTGAGTAATATAGGTACTAGTTCCTCTTTAAAGGTTTGGTAGAATTCTGATGTGAAGCCATCTGGTCCCAGGCTTTTCTTTTTAGGGAGGTTTTGTATTGTTGATGCTATTTCAGAACTTGATATGGGTCTGTTCAATATTTCCACTTGATTCTGGGTAAGTCTTGGAAGGTGACATGCTTCCACGTATTGGTCATTTTCCTTCAGATTTTCATATTTCTGAGAATAAAATTTCTTGTAATATTCATTAAGGAGTTTTTGAATTTCTGAGGAGTCTGTTGTTATTTCGTCTTTGTCATTTCTGATTGATGACATTAGAGATTTTACTCTTTTTTCCTGGTTAGGTTAGCCAAAGGTTTATCTATTTTATTGACCTTTTCATAAACCAACTTTTTGATTTATTGATCTGTTGTATAATTTTTTTTGTTTTCAATTTTGTTTAATTCTGCTCTAATTTTGGTTATTTCTTTTCTTCTACTGGGTTTGGGGTTGGAATGTTCTTCCTTTTCCGGTTTGCTTGAGATGTCCCATTAAGTTGTTAACCTCTTCTCTTTCCGTTCTCTTGAGGAAGGCTTGCAGTGCTATAAATTTCCCTCTTAGGACTTGCGGTATCCCAGAGGTTCTGATAATTCGTGTCTTCATTGTGGTATTGTTCCAAAAGTTTTGCATTTTCCTTCTTAATCCCATCTCTGACCCAGCTATCATTCAGCATAAGGTATTTAACGTCCATGTTTTTGTATGAGTATGCAGATTCTTGTTGTTACTCAGCTCAACTTTTATTCCATGGTTGTCTAAGAAGATGCAAGGAATAATTTCTATTCCTTTAAATTTACTGAGGTTAGACTTGAGACCTAAGATGTGATCAATTTTGAAGTATGTTCCATGTTCTGATGAGAAGTATATGTATTCAGTTTTATTGGGATGAAATATTCTTTAGATGTCTGCTAAATCCAAATGTTGGATGGTTAGGTTTAAATCTAAAATTTCTTTGCTCAGCTTCTTACTGTAGGATTGATCCAACACTTGCAAAAAAGTGTCAAAATCTCCAAGTATTATGGAGATGGAGGAAATGAAGTTGCTCATGTCTGTTAGAGTTTCTCTTATAATTTGAGCTTCATTCTGGTTGGGTGCATAGATATTAATAATTGAAATCTCATCATATTGAGTATTACCCTTAACAAATATGAAATGACCATTCTTATCCTTCCTTCCTTTTGTTGGTTTAAAGCCTATTGTATCTGCAAATAAAATTGCATCACCTGTTTTATTCTGATTACCATTTGCCTGAAATATGGATGACCATCGTTTCACCCTGAGTCTGTATTTGTCTTTTACCTTAAGATGTGACTCTTGCATGCAGCAAATATCTGGCCTGAGTTTTTGTATCCAGTCAGTTAACCTGTGCCTCTTTAGAGGACAGTTTAAGCCGTTCACATTAATGGAGAATATTGGTAAGTGTGGTGAAATTTTGGGTATCGAGTTTTTTGAAAGTCCAGTGGACTATTTTAATCCTTTTGCCACTGTGGAAGTTAAGGTTTTAATCAAAAGTTTCTTAGTGAGTTTACTTTTGTGGTAGAGGATAGAGCTGGTCATTATGTAGGTCTGAGAATATCCTGAAGAGCTGGTTTGGTTATGGCAAATTTCTTCAACATATGAATGTCATTAAAGTATTTAATTTCTCCATCATAAATGAAACTCAGTTTAGCTGGTACAGGATCTGGGGTTGAAAGTTATTTTGCTTTAGGAGATTAAAACTTGAAAAGTTTCAGCAGAGAGATCTGCAGTCATTCTAATATTCTTCCCTTTTTAGGTTATGGATTTATTACGTCTGGCTGCTTTCAGAATTTTCTCCTTCATATTAACTTTAGTGAAGTACATATGATATGCCTGGGGGATGTGTTATTGGGATTGAGTCGTGCTGGGGTTCTGAAACTGTCTGCTATCTGAATTTCAGAATCTCTTGGCATGTCTGGAAAATTCTCTTTCATAATTTCATGGAGAAGGGCCTCTGTGCCTAGCGAGGCCACTTCATCACTTTCAGGGATTCCAATGAGGTGGATATTAAACTTCTTCAAATTATCCCAGAGCTCTCTGAGAGAATGATCCGTTTTTGCTCTCCGTTTCTCTTCCTCTTTGAGAGTTTGGGAGTGTTCAAAGGCTTTGTCTTCAATGTCAGAAATCCTTTCTTCTTCTTTCTCCAGTCTGTGACTGAGGGATTCTACTGTATTTTTCAGATCTTTGAGGGCTGCAAATTCTTGCTTCAGTGCATCAAAATCTTTGGTGGTTTTGTCTTTAAATTCGTTAAATTCTTGAGACAACTTTTGAATTTCTCCTCGAATTTCTAATTCCAACTTTTGAATTGCTGCTTGAATTTCTAATTCCAAATTTTCCTCTACTTTGTTAATCTTGTTTGCAATCCAAATTGTGAATTCAATTTCTGACATCTCGTCCAGCTGTTTATGAATGGGATCTTCAGTTACATCTGCCATATTTTTCCTTGGGGGGGTGGGTTTGATCTATTCTGGTTATTCATGTTACCAGAGTTTTTCCACTGATTCCGCCCCATGACTGTTTTACACCATTTGATTTTTCCCCTGGAACTTTGTCGAGGACCTGTACAGTGCTATGGCCTGAGAAACTGGGGACCTCTTTGTTGTAGTGGGGCTAAGTGGTTCTGTCTTATTTTCAGCTAGTCTCTGTTTGACCCTAGTGAAACAGTTACTCTGGGTTGAAGTCTCAGCCTTGGAGAAATACCAGCAATTAAGTCACCCTGCTCCCTACAGGCTACAATTATAAAAAGTAAATCAAACCTTCTTACAACCACACACTCAGGGCACCATCTGAATAGTCCTCAGGCGATTGGTTCAGTTCAAAAGGTCCAAATCAATTGTCTCAGTCAGCACCTGTTTCAGGTGGGAGAGTTTAAAAGGTCTCTGGCAACTGGATCACAGGGGTCTTGTGACTACTCTGATATGGCTTGCTCCAGTGCTCTGTGGAGTCAGGAGGACCCACCCAGCAAATAGATCAGTCTGGGAAGGTTGATGCCTCCCTCCCCACCTTGCACCTCTGTCACATCCAGTCACTGATAGTCCTGCAAGGCTTTGACCCAGTTTCCTGTAGTGAATAGATACTCCAGGGGCTTGCACCTGCCTGAATCACAAGGAAATCTATTTCTGTTCAGCCAGGCTGCTGTGCTTTGTCTTTATCTAGAAGTGGGAGGTGAGGCCGTGGGGGGTGTTCACTCAGTTCTAGCCCAGCCGTGACTGATGTTACTGACAGAACAGAACAACTTTGTGGGAATTTGTTTCTGTCCCTGCTACATTTCCCTGCAGAAGATAAGCTGTTTTGAGTTCCCAGGGCCTGTGCCACAGGCCCTGTCCTTGCTCCTGCAGGTTTGTATTTGGTTACCTGTCAGTTCTAGCCTCCTGTCTTCCTTTGTCTATAGGCTGACAATCCCCTGAGGGCTGGGTGCATCTTAGGCTCAGTGATGCAGTCCTCTGGGTCAGCCCTGCCCTGGGAACTTCCCAGCTCTGTGCATGCGTTTCTAGTCCCCATGCTCCACCCAGGCCAGTACCACCTCAGGCAAATCCTTTACTCATGGGGCCTGTGTTTCTGTCCCACATCTACAGGTCTGTTCCGTGGTGGTTGCCACCTGAGTAGATGCCCGACCTCCTCTGGTTGCCCAGGGAGACATGAGGTGTGGCTTCAGAATATCCGGGAGTGAGCCCTATTGTTGCTTAAAGATGGCTGCTGCTCTGTGCCTCAGTGCACCACCGCTCCGGTGTGGTTCCCTCTCAGCAAACTGTCCTCTCCTCACTCCTGTGCCCCAGAGTCAGCACTGACCTGCTGCAGTTTAGGCACTGTCCACACCCCTTGAGAAATCACCCAAGAATCTGGATCCTGGGGGACAGGTCTCCAGACCTCAGAGTGAGAGTGGAGGGGAGTGCTGGGAGCTCAGAGTTGCAGGTAGAGAATATATACACTTTTATACAGTTTTATGCCTGACAGGAGAACACCGTGGCACCCTAGTATGGGAGGTAGGTCCAGTTTTTAGAGGTTCTCTCCCGTGGAGTGTAGTGGGAGGACCTTTGAACTCTGCTCGTTTGTTTGTGGGGCACTCTGAACCATTCTCATAGGGGAGGGCTCCGTCCACTTGGTGATACATTTTGTACCTTTAGTTTGTATCCTTGGGGTTGCAGCTTGCCTCAGGGGGTTGATGTGCATTCTTCAACCTTCTCTCTTGGTGCAGCTCAAATCAACCAGGTTACTTGCTAAATTTCTATCCTTTAACTTTCCTTCTGGACAGGAGCCTCTGTGGAAAGCTGGCTTCAGTCAGCCATCTTGTCTCCGCCCCCCTCTGAATTCTTTCTTGTTAGTATGATGTTGGCTATGGGTCTGTCATACATGGCTTTTGTAATTTTGGTGTGTTTTCCTATGCCTACTTTGTTAAGAGTTCTTATCATAAAATGTTGACGTTTGTCAAGTGATTTTTTTTTTCTAATGAGTGGATCATATGTTTTGTTTTTGCCTCTATTTATGTGATTATTCACATTTATAGTTTTTCAAATGTTGAACCATCCTTACATATCTGAGATAAAGCCCACTTGGTTGTGGTGGATTATTTTTATGATGTGCAGCTGAATATGGTATGGTTTGCTGAGATTTTATTCAGAATTTATGCACCTTTATTCATAAGAGATATTGGTCCATAGTCTTCTTTTTTTTTGTTGTGTCATTTTTTGGCTTTGTTTTCAAAGTAACATTGGCTTCACAGAATGAAATGAGGAGGAATCTTTCCTTCTCAATGTTATGGAATAATTTTTGGACAATAGGTACAAGTTCTTCTTTGTAGGTATTTTAAAATTTGTTGGGACACTATCTGGTCTGATTTTTTTTTGGAAGATGTTTTTATTGGTGCTTCAATTTTATTACTTGATATTGGTCTTTTTCACCTATTCTATTCTTCCTCATTGAGCCTAGGGAGTTTGTGTGTTTCTAAGAATTTATTTACTCAACATTTTCAAGCTTATGTACTATAGATGTTCACAGTGTTCAGAGATGATATTTTGTATTTCCCTGGTATCATTGTAATATCTCCTTTTTCATTTCTGATTGAGCTTATTAGAGTTTTTTTTCTTTTTGTGGCTAGTATAGTGAGAGGCTTCTATACTTTCAAAGATCCAAATTATTGCTATATTAATTTCTGTATAATTATTTTGTTATCAATTTCATTTACTTGTATTCTGACCTCAGTTATCCGCCACCCCCCCCCCCTTTGGCTGGACTTTGTATTGGTTTGCTCTTCCTTTCTCATTTCTTGAGATGATTCACTAGATTGTTGATTTGTGATATTTTTGTCTCTTGAACATAGGCTTTCAAGACTATAGCATTTTCTCTTCGGAATGCTTTTGAAGAATACCACAGATTTTGTATCTCCTTTGTCATTTAGTTTGAATAATCATTTAATTTTCACCTTAATTTCTTCCTGACCCAATAATTGTTCAGCAGTAAGTTGTTTAATTTTCATGACTTTGTATAGAGTTGAGTGGTTTTGTTGTAATGATTTCTAATTCCATTTCACTATGGTCTAAGAAGATAAATGGTATAATTTCTATTATTTTAACTTTGTTGGGATGTGTTGTGCCCTAGGATGTGATCAGTCTTAAAAAATGTTCCATGAACTGATAAGAAGAATGTATGTTCTATAGTTTTGGGGTAGAATGCTCTGTAAATGTCTATTAGGTCCATTTGTTTTAGAATCCTGTTTAAATCCGTTTCTTTGTTTATTTTCTTCTTGGAGGACTTTTCCATTCTGTCAGGAGAGTTGAAGACCCTGGCTATTATGACATTTCTACTTATCATTCTGTTTAGGTCAAGTAAAAATTACTTTATGACCTGGGTGCACCTGTGTTAAGTGCACAGATGTTTAGGATGGTTATATTTTTTTGAATTGTTTCTTTTACCATTTCGTAATGACTGTCTTTGCATTTTTACTTCTGTTAGTTTTAAGCTTATGTTATCTGATATGAGAATGACCGCATGAACTTTTCTCTGGTTTCCATTGTCATGGAATATCAATTTTCATCCCTTCACTTTGAGTCTGAATGAGTCCTTGTGGTTTAGTATGTTTCCTGGAGATACTTGGCTTGAGATTTTGTTTTCAGTTCAGCCAGCCTATTTAAGCCTTTCACATTTATTTAAAGAATTGATAAATACAGTAAATTTCTGTTTGTCTTGTTGTATAGTTATCTTGAGCCATTGTGGTTTTATTGTCTTGTTTTATCTTGTCTTGTTTTATCTCTTGAGCCATTGTGGTATCTGGGCTTTGAAATTTAGAATTTGGATTATTATACACTTGTAATATCTATTGTGCCAATCAATATATAATGCAGATCTGAGTACTTCCTTCAGAATAGGTCTGGTCTTAAATTCTCTCGGCATTTGTTTTTCTGAGAAAGTATTTCGTACCCTACAAAACTAAGTTTCGTATATGAGGAAGAAATAAAATTAAGTTACAGTTACTTGGATAGTACCATTTCTGTCATAGTGTAAAAAGAGTAAAAACCTAGGCATCTGTAGAAGAAAAATACCTTAGACCTTAAGAAAGACAGGGAAAGTGGGACCATAATAATCTTTGTCTTTCAGACCGACTGCCAAACCTTTTTTCTAAGAGAAAGGTTGTAATGTGGTTCTCCCAAACTATTATAAACACTTTTTTTATCTTACTTTGGTTCTGCCATTATTCCTACCAGATGGCTCTGATCATAACTTGATCACCATAACCCACGATACTACCAAGAAGTCTTTTGAAACATCTGAAGGAGGTCTCAGATGTTCCTCCCACTCAAAACACCTATTAGTACCAGTGAATGCTCCTACACTGCCAAATTCATAACTATTTCTCACTCATTCCATGCAACAGGTGAATGCCACCTGGACAATGGAGTGGATTAAAAGGATAGGTTAGATAACTATTTTCAAAAATTGAATATATTCAATTCTTTAAACTTAAGTAGAAATTTAAAGGTCTAATAGCCAGCTTGGAAAGAACATCGGAATTGATGACTGATGTAGATCTCACGTAGGAGACCTCAACAGTTGTGCTCAACACATTCCTTCCAGGGTCATAATGTGCATCTTAGGGTTGTACTTCTTATGCAAAACGGGACATTTGATTGCCTGTTTCTGAAAACACAGAATCTTCAACTAAAGAGGTTAATAAGCAAGATGTTAAACTGTTTAAGAAAGCACAAGCAGTACTCCTGTTCTCATAAACTAAGGTAAATCTGTGTAAAGTTAGTACATCATACTGTAGCCAGAATTTCTCTCTGTGTTTGTAATTTCATTTCACTGTGGTCTAAGAAGATGAATGGTATAATTTCAACTCACACGTTCAAAGAATAAAACCTTGGACCACATGAGTAACAAAAGGACAGAATTTATTGGAAAATAAAAACAACAGATAAGAGTAAGAGGGGTAAGAGAACATCTGCCAACTGAGAGGAACACAAGTGGGTGGCCCACATGAGCCTTCTGTCTACCAGTTTATATATTGTTTTTCTTATCCTGCAGGTGAGGTAAGGGTTTGAGACTGTATGTCCAGAACATGTCACAATTGGCCAGAAGACTTCAGGCAGTAATTAATCCTAAAATTAGAAAGAAATGTGGTTTTGTAGTCTTTGCCCCAGGCAAGGTATTAGGGCATGTGCTCCTTGCTGTAGGAGCAACCACCCAGGTGAAATACCAGTCAGGCATATTCCTAGGTATTTCATTTTCTTTGAAGCTACGGTGATGAGAGTTGTATCTTTAATTAGACTCTCATCTTGGCTGTTATTGGTGTATACAAAGGCTACTGACTTATGGACATGGATTTTACATACTGAGACATTACTGTATTTTTTGATGACTTCCAGGAGTCTTGTGGTTGAGTCTTTGGGGTTCTCTAAGTATAAGATAATATCATCAGCAAAGGAGAAGAGTTTGACCTCCTCTGCTCCCATTTAGATGACTTTATTTCCTTCTCTTGCCTAACTGTATTGGCTAGAACTTTCAGTACTATGTTGAATAGTAGGGTGATAGAGGAAAACCTTGTTTGGTTCTAGTTCTAAGTGGAAAAGCTTTCTAGTTCTAAGTGGAAAAGCTTTAACTCCATTCAGTAAAATGTTAGCTGTGGGTTTGTCATAGATGGCTTTGATCAGCTTAAGAAATGTGCCACCTATGTTTATACTCTTTAGTGTTCTAATTAGAAAAGGCTGTTGTATTTTATTGAATACTTTTTCTGCATCTATTGAGATGATCATATGGTCTTTGTTTTTGCTTCCTTTGATATGGTGACTAACATTTATGGACTTGCATATGTTAAACCAGCCTTGCATCCCTGGGATGAAACCTGCTTGATCAGGAGGATGTATGACTTTTTTGGTGATGAGATATAATCTATTGGCTAGGATTTTGCTGAGAATATTTACATGTATATTAATTAGTGAAATAGGTCTGAAGTTCTCCTTTTCAGTTGGGTCTTTTCCTGGTTTTGGTATCAGGGTGATGTTTGCTTCGTAGAACATGTTGGGGAAGATTCCTAACTCCTCCATTTTTTGAAATAATTTCTGCAATATGGAAATAAGCTCTTCTTTGAAGGTTTCATAGAATTCTGGTATAAGCCATAAAGAAAATTATGAAATCCTAATAAAAGAAATAGCACAGGATATTAACAAATGGAAGAACATACCATGCTCATGGCTGGGAAGAATCAACAGTGTGAAAATGTCTATACTTTCCAAAGCAAACGACAGATTCAATGCCATCCCTATTAAAATACTAACAACGTAATACTTGGAAAAAGTAATTCTTCATTTTGTATGGAAACAGAAAAAAACCCGTATAGCTAAGGTAGTTCTTAGTAATAAAAACAAAGCTGGGGCATCAGCATACCAAACTGTAGGCTGTACTACAGGGCCGTATTGGTGAAAACAGCATGGTACTGGCACAACTATAGAGACATAGACATATGGAATTGAATAGAAAACCAGAAAATGAAATTAACATGTTATAGCCACCTAATCTTCAATAAACCAAATAAGAACATACACTGGGGTATGTCCTTACTGGGGTAATAATCCCTAGTCAACAAATGGTGCTGGGAGAACTGGATATTCCACATGTAAAACACTGAAACTGCACCTGCATCTTTCTCCACTCACAAAATTCATTAAAAGTAGATAAAAGACCTAAATTTAAGGCATGAAATGATAAAAATCCTCAAAGAAAGCATGGGAAAAACACTTGAAGATATTGGCCTGGGTAAAGACTTTATGAAGAAGATGTCCCTGGCAATTACAACAACAACAAAAATAAACAAATGGGACTTAATTAAACTAAAAAGCTTCTGTACAGCTAAGGAGACAACAACCAAAGCAAATAGACAACCTACCCAATGACCAAGGATATTTGCATATTTTGAATCAGACAAAAGCTTGATAAGTAGGGTCTATAGAGAACTTAAATTGATCCTCATGAAAAAGCCAAAAATACCGTATATCAATGGGCAAGAGAGATGAACATAACCTTCTCTAAAGAAGACAGATGGATGGCTAGCAAACATGAAAAAATACTCATCATCCTTAATTATTAGAGAAATGCAAATCAAAACCACCCAGAGATATCATTGTGAGAATGACCCACATCACAAAATCTCAAAACTGCGATGCTGGTGTGAATGTGGAGAGAAAGGAACACTTTAACACTGCTGGTGGGACTGCAAACTATGCAAACTTTTTGGAAGGCTGTATGGAGAACCCTCACAGAACTCAAGCTAGAACTCCCGTTTGATCCTGCAGTCCCATTACTGGGCATCTATGCAGAAGAAAAAAAATCCTTTTCCATAAGGACAATTGAACTAGACTATTTATTGCAGCTCAAATTACAATCACCAAAATGTGGAAACAACCTAATGCCCTTCAACCCAGGAAGGCGTTAAGAAGCTGTGGTATATGTGTACCATGGAATACTATTCAGCCATTAAAAAAGATGTAGAATTTACATCCTTTGTATTATCCTGATGGAAGTGGAACACATTCTTCTTAGTAAAGCATCATAAGAAAGGAGAAGCATGAATCCTATGTACTTAATTTTGATATGAGGACAATTAATGACCTAGTACGTGGTGGGGGGTGGGGAAAGGGGAGAAGAGAGAGAGCGATAAGGAGGGAGTGAGTGGGGAAAAGGAAGAGCAGAGAGAGGGAAGGAGGGAGGTGGGTTGGGGGTCTTGATGTGTGACACACCCTTTGGGGGCAAGACACAATTATGAGAGAGACTTTACGTAACAGATGCGATCAGTGTAACCTGCTTTCTTGTACCCTCAACGAATCTCCAACAATACAAAAAAAAAAAAAAGAAAGAAAGAAAAGAAATACCCAGTCAGATGTTTTTTTATCCTGACCTTGCTTGACTGCAGTCTGAAAAGGGCCTGTTTGTTTCTAGAAATGGGGTCTGTGATGAGACTGATTTCTGAGCTTACCCAAGCCGAGAAAATGAGGATTCCTATTACATCCCTGGATAGGGGAACCATGTATCAATCTTCCCTCTCTGAATAAAAGGTCTGCTTCCTGTTGATTATGGACAATGAATGACAAAGGAGGCACTTAGGAGTTTCTGGGAAGAGGGCGATCCAAGGGTCCATGGAAATGGAAGTCTGGATTGATTGTGGTCCTGTGTAGTTAATCTTATGATACCTAGGATGATAACAGTTATGGCATTTAGTAAAAAGGGACATAAAATGTGGGATAAATTGGATGCAACAACATACAAATAGCCCTAAAGTAATAATTCATACAAATATATCTAAGGCTCTTAACCAACCTAAATTAGGTAACCAAGAAAATAATTGACTGAAATCAAAATAGAAAAAGCCTCTTTGGATGACATCATGAGTACATTTTGTACTTGTTCTGTATGTTGCTCTATCAATTGGGAATTGTCTGATAATTTAAAGAGGCGTATTCCTTTAAATTCTGAACATCCATGATTATGTCTTAAAAGTAAATAATCAATAACTTCTTTGTTTTCTAAGACAGCTTACCAGACTTATGCAAGTTCTATGCTTAGGGTTCTGATATCTTGTGAAATGGCATTCAAGGCTTTTAGCATGGTATAAGCTAGTCGACCTATCTCAACATTTAATTCAATTACTATAGCTGGCATTGTAGCAGGAATTTTGGGTTCTTGATCTCAAGGTTTGAATAATGAAACCATGGACAACATTATAAGCAAAAGAACAGAGTTTATAGAAAGTTGAATGAGATAGAAAAGAGGGGGAACAGAAATCCGGCAATGGGGAGGCATGTCGGCAGCCCGTTTGAGCTTTCTGTTAGTGGCTTATATTGTATCAATACTATTTCTGGATTAATATTTTAGGCTAAGTGGCAATGCTAATAAAAATTTGTAGGAAGAAAGTCATTATTGCCAAAAAAAGAAGAAGAAAAAGAAAGTCATTAGGATTCTGAGATTTGAGAGGTAGACTGAATTTTCATGGGACATTTTTTCTTTTTTGAACTGCTTTGGTGTGAACCTCAGGGATTGGATATTGCTGTGGTTGATATTGCAGGTTGGTGTCATTTTCTTCTATGGTATCTTATTTAAATATCCTAAAATGAACGCTGTATGAGAGTAATTAAATGTGTATGCTACCAATCCATACTGCAAAAAGTTATAAAATCAAGGATAAAATCTTTCGGGATTACTCAGGTTTTTGCATGTTTTGCAAGCAAGTAACTAGATGTCCTTTACACTGGATAATTTTTCCTTTTCATGAATGTTTTTATGTATGCAATCATAGAAGGTAAATAATGTCTTTCTCCAGAACTAAGTCCAGGCATGCTGACTATCCAGTATTATAAAGATATTGTCTTCCTGCATACAAGAAGGACATTCATCTCTATTTTCCAATAGGCAATTCAGAGTTTCTCTCCTGTAAACTAACCCACTGCCTGAGCAGTCCATGTAGGTTCATATTGTGTTACTCGTGTGGGACTTGATCTTTAGGGGAACCAACACCCATGCTGATGCTTATGGAGCTGACTTCTATGGTATCACACAATTTTTTTATTTTTGGTTCATGAGTTTTGCAAGGAACATGTAACAGATTGTAGTAGACAGAATTTTTAAGAAGCAAGTAGTACAAAATATCAGACCATATGCATTTTTTAGTATGGGCGTAACAAGTTTTAGCCATGTTTTTGAATTATATTAAGAGAAGAATTGGTACAGGCACAGTTCTAGAAAAGCATTTTAATAAAAATAATAACTCTGTATAGTTGTTTGTATTTCCCTGATTTCAAGATAATTTTATTTTTATTAAAAACAAAACACAATACATTTTATTTAATTAAAGATATTTAAACAACTTTGAATTATTTACAGTATATAAAAAACTTTCCTTTGGAATTTTAAATAATGCTTTAGGTTTTGTATATTTGAACAATAACAGGAATAAGAAATAGGGGCTTTAGATTGATTGGAGTACTCATTCTTGAATGCTTTATTTGAAGTATATTCACATATTTATTTGAACTATTTCTGCATATTACAAAATTTAATCTTACCCTGTATATGGCTTTTGTAACATATTTTACAATGTTTTATTTAGTATGCTTCTACATAATACAACTTCACAACTGAATATTAAATTAGTAAAAGTATAAGTTGCACATTTGGTGATACAAACTTTTCTTTGTTTTAGAAAATAAATGGTAAAATCTTATTTTTAGAGTTGCAAAATGATATTTTTTCCTTTTTTTTGTATTTTTAGCAGTTATTTGGATGCCACTAAAATAGTCCTGCCATCAAGCATAAAAGGAAATATCTATAAAGATTTCCAATATTCTTTTCAATTCTTAAGGGTAATTTTTAAGCTAGTAATCAATAACGTTATGTTATAAAGCAGGTGAAAAATCTTAAATGATTAAGTTTGTACAGATTCAAACAAATTAGGGTTCTTTACAAATACAGTAAAACCTTCATAGGTGGCCACCTGCCTACAATAACCACTTCCTTAAATGGAGATAATTTTCATGGACTGGACATGAACCACATGTATGTATCACTACAGCAGGATTAATTCCTTATGTTGACCACTTTATTACAGGCTTTTGGGTGGTCAACTTTCAGAGGTTCTACTGTATTTAAATATTGGTGTAAAAACCTTTACACACTCTCCTATGTGTTCTTTTGTCTTCTGTCTTTAGTCAATTACTTATTTTTAAATTGAATTGGAAACATTTAATTGGAGTTCACTTTTAATTATTGTCTGTAAAAAATACAATAAATTATATCACAATAGCAGCTTGAGCATTTCATCAGAACTCAGTAGAGGGGTGAACTGTGACTTAATAGCAGGTATGAACATAAAAAAAGACTCTATTCTAAAAGATTCAAATAAATATACTGTATGTGCAAGTTCTTATAGTATAGACAAGTCAATTAAACTATTAATTTAATATCAAAATGAATGAAGCAAACTTTTAATTAACTTCTCTATTAGAGATCTTTGAAGAAAGAAATGGCTTACTTTGTGAGTGATTAGGGTTTTAAAAATACTTTAAAATATTATTTGAGACAAATTCTTTCACTATTTTATTCATTATTACATTTTAGATAAATATATTTTGTGCAAATAAAGAAATTGAATCAAAGAAAGATTAAACATCCTGAACAATGCCAAACACTAATAACTGCTGGGGTGTTAAAACTAGAATTTCATCTTAATTAGTAACATTCAAGGCCTACATATTGATCACTTTATTATATGACTCTCACAGACTCAAATATAAAGGAAGGGGTTTATACACTAAAAACACATAAACTCAATCACCATAATGTCTGTTTAGTTGTTATACACCGTGTATTATGTTCTTATAACCTTAAAAAACTATATTTGAATTGCTTTTAAAGGAGGTTTATTTTTAAGTTAAAGTAAGAAATAGGAATTATACGATGGATACACAAAAGCACAAAGAGATGCAAAGACATTGCAAATCAAGAAGAGAGGATTAGGTAAAATGAACACTATTCTGGATATAAGGAAAACTAAAAGCTGTGACTTAAGCATATTTACACAAAATATCTGTGTAAGAAAAACATTTGTATCGTCTTAATACTTCAAAATAAATAAATAAAAATAAAAGTTATAAAGGACAAAAGAAAGTTAAGTATTTGTAGTACATTAAGGGGAATTTGGGGAATTTTCCACCAAGTTTCTAATGAATTTTGCCTTGTTTTCTTACAGAAGCTGAAGTTTCACATCTCAGAATCTTTAGGTAGAAAAAATAATTTTAAGCATAAGTAAAGTATTACAGGCAGGAATAGTCTTCATATGAACACACAACACTGCTATGTGTCAACCTCCATAAACAGCCTATAAATAAACACTACTATTAAAGTAGGGGCAATCACCTTGATAATTTTAAGAAGGATTATATTCAACTACTATTGGCATTTTGTATCCAGAATAACTATATTTAAAAATATAGTTTCTTAAATTATTGCCCTAACTAAAACCCTAGGTTATTAACGTGGGTCTTAAAAGAGATTTAGTACAATATTATCATTTTTATGAACATGATTTTACTAGATTTTTGGCATAATTCTGTAATATTTCTTTATTAATTAAAACTTTAGTAATATGAGCATAATTTATACTATCTAGTTACTGCTTCACTGTCTAAGGTAATTTAATATCTTTCATAAGGAAAGATTTGTACTATTCAAATGGAATGGACTAATTTTCTTGCAGAGTTTCAATAGCCAATAAATACTCTGCATGACTTGAGAAGTCATACAAATGCACATACCTAAGAATATAAGGGAAGATACTCCTTTGCATTCTAACTACTTAATTTTCAAGCCAAAATGGTACTCAAGGCATTTTATATATTAATCTAGTCTTTTAAAATTTTGCTTCAAAAGGATGGAAGTACTTTTTAAACATATACAATTTTTGAGACATTTATACATCATATAATTCATTAACTTCATGTGTGCAATTTAATACACACTATAAGAAAGGTTTTAAAACATCCCAATAGCCCAATAATCATGTCCAATAACTGTTAGTTTCAATGCTTTCCCTTCTGCCTTGTTCCTCACATTAAGCAACTACTCTCTGAACTTTTGTCTTTTTCCTTTGAGATAATTGTAGGCGTACAGAATAGTTATCAAAATTAGAGCGATTAATTTTGTTGGTATAAAGTGATTAACTGAACTGCATAATTTACTTGGATTTTACTGTTTCTTTTTCAGGATCCAGTTTAGGATTGGTTATTGCTTGTCTTCCTGTATAGGGTGGAATAAAGACTATCCCCCTTTACTTCCCTCCCCAAATGTTCATGTTTAATCTCCAGTACTTCTGAATAGTTTACATGGTAAGTAGACTTCTCAGAAGGTAACTGAGGCCCATGCCCTGAAATAGGCATATTATTTTTCATTGTTCAGCTGGACACCTTATCATAGGAATTCTTAAAATCAAAGACATGTTCCTAGACATAGTTAGAAACAGATAGGAAGATAGAAGAAAGGTCAGAGAGATGCGATGTTGCTGGCTTGAAAGACAGAAAAAATATGCCAAGATCCAAGGGATGTAAGCAGCCTCTAAGGAGCTTGAAAGCTCAATGAAATGGATTTATCCTAGAACCTTCCAAAATGAATCTTTAGCCCTGCCCATACCATATTTTAGCACACTAATAACCTCCTCAAACTTCTGATCCCTAGAACAGTAAGATAATTAATGTTATTTTAAGGTGCTAAACTTATTGAAACAGCAGCAATAGCAATTAATATAGTTTTCTCCAATCTGTTTAAGAGATTCAATGTATGACTTTGATATTTCTTAACAGTGCAAATTAGAGACTATACCTTAAATGTGGTTTGTCTGACTATTTTTTCTGGTGATCACAAAGCGATATGCCCTTCTCCATGCATAAATCATGGCATTACATGGTGTCAATATGCACTATTTTTCATATTGACTGTAAGCACTTTGTTAAGATGGTGTCTGCTAAAATTATACACTGTAATTTACTAATTTTCTCTTCATAATTTAGTTTATATTTCTCATATTGGTATCCTCAGTATTTTCCATGTTTTATTTTTTCTATAATTGTTACTGGAAGTCTTTCCAAAGGAAGAATTGTCTCTATTTTTTTTTTCTTCCTCTACTTTATCAGTATGGACTCACGGACATTTACTTTATTCTTTAGGCTATAATCCAGTGCTATTATTATTGACTTTGCTCCTTAAAGTACTTCACTGTTGGCCATGGGGAGTATGGCAACTTTAGAACACTGCTTTTTAAAAATTTTGAATACACAAAACATATTCATTGGTGCTACCTTTTTTCTATGTGCTTATCATCTCAGAACAAAAATTGATGATAAAATTGTCATCATCAAAGCTACTTTTCTCGAGATTCTATTATGTACTTCACAGAAAATGTTAAAAAAAAATTGGTATATGATTCAGACAAAAAGGAAAAATAACACACACACTGAAATGTAAAAAGTGTAAGGTGCTTGCCCAAGGCTGGTGATGTGCTGATTCTATAGTCCTGCTCTAATCCCATATCTGCTTGGCTCCAAAGCCACTGTCTTTTCACTGCACAGGTTTTTTTCACAAAGCAAAATTTTGCCTCATAAATGAAGAATAACATCTTATTTGATGAAACTCCAGATGACATAGACGAGGGGATTTGCCTAAAACAAGTTTTATGGACACAATGTATTTCTATAAACAGGGTTGCAAATTTTCTCATATTTTCATAAAATAATGTAATAAATTCAGACTCATTTCTTCTACTAAAATCATGAAGCCAAATAAAATGTGTGTATAAGAAAATAGAATTAAAAAACTTTAGATGGAATAATCTACACGATACTACAAGATATAAAAATCATGTATTTTTGTATCTGCAAACAAAATTTCAGTTACAGATAAATTAAATAAAAGTATATTGTGTACCAAATAAATTATCCAATTTCACATGGAAAATTTGGTCAAATTCTGGATGAGAACTCACTTCTGACTTTATAGAGTTGCTCTTTACTTCCTTATGTACTTCCTATATATTCTTATAACTTAAAGAAATATGTTAGGTAAATGGTAGGATATGCAAAAATCCAAATTACTATAAAACATACATGACAACCATGCTATTAATTTGACATAAATAATGTTACAACTCCAAATAATGTAAAAAATAATTACTAGGTAATATTTTTTTAGGAGAGGAATACTTTTTTTGATATAGTCATAGATTGCACAACACGTGTGTTTTATAAGCACAAGATATTTACAAGTAAAATTTCACAGATGTTAAAAAAATTCATGGATGTTTATGACAATTCTTTCTTAGTTGTAAGATGAAGTCCTTGTAATAATTACATATAATGAATAAATTTTATTAATTATAACTTGGCTTTATTCATGAGGATTTAGTAAGCTAAATCTGTCATTTTATAAAACAAAGAGGCTTTTAATTAAGAGATATTTTCTACAATTTGCTAGCTATATGACCTTAGGAAATTCATCAATCTCTCTGTGCCTCAGTCATTTACGCAGAAATAATAATAGTACTGGAGAAGCTTACTGTGAGGAAGAAAAAGTTAGTTCATGTAAAGCACTTAAAGAGTACTATGTATTTTTGTCTTTTTTCCTCTTAAATTTGATGTAGCATGTACCTTTGCAAATATCTTTATAGGACTTCGTTAAATACATTTTAAAGGAAGTTTTACTGTACAAAAACTGTTGGCATTTTGAGTTTTTCTTTAATACTTTCCCTTCTTACTGAAATACTGCCATTTTCTAGAGACATGACTGTTTTAAAATGGGAAAAAATAACGTGTTCTCCAATGTATTATGACACTCATGCAATCAGTTGTTGAAGGAAGTGGTCTACATGTCACGGTGAGGTGCTTAAGTCAGCTCTGCCCCTAGCAATATCTACCATCCAATATTTCAGCAGCTAATGTAGGTTTCTCTAGTGGAAAATAGTTCTGTAACGTCAGAGAGCAATTGTTTTTTGGTAACGTTAATTTTCCTGTGTACCCTAGGAAGGTGATTTGTTTTTATTAGCAATTAACATTAATTCCTTAAAATAGTATAAAAAGAATTATTTGTATTTTACACTTAGCATTTCTCGACTTTTGTTCTTGTCAAGTGTGGTTTAGTTTAGCAATAAACCTGGATCTTATAGCTCAACTAGAAAGCAATAAATAGCAGTATCTTTGATGTCACTTTAAAATGTGTGAAACTTACTGGATGTAGAGTGTAAATGTCTCAACACAATTACTAAGAAAATGCCAGGAAGGCTATGTTATTCAGTATGATGAAAATATGTCAAATGGTATATAAAACCCGTGTATGGTGCCCCATGATTGCATTAATATGCACAGCTATGATTTAATGATAAATAAATAAAAATGTTTTCTCCTAAGGTTACTACTGTGTACTCTTTATTTAATTGTGCAATGGCGTTATATTTCCAAAGCCCTAACCTACTTAGCTTAGGTTTTGTTTAAACTACCAAATATCTCTGTTAGCAACTAAATTCAACTTATTATTTTTGAAGCTTATTCATTGCTCACATGAGATAACCTCAAAGACAGGGAAGAATTTATGCAAGACATAAACAGTAAAATATTATGGATTACTTCTGCATAAGAATATTACAATATGAAAAAAACTTTGAAAGCAATGAATAAAAGAGATGGTAAAATACATATGAAACATTAAAAATTAAGCACACTAAGTGAAATAAAAGACAAAAATTAAATATTATCTATACTATAAAAAGAATAGGAGACAAGTATAAAGAGACATAAGTTTATATAAGGATGCTTTCAAATCCGTAAGCCTTTAACATATTTCATGTGGTAATTTTGGTCTATTCTTAAACCAAGGAAATATTAATTCTAACCTTTCAGAAAAATAATTGATTATTACTTTGGATTCAGGCCAGTGGTGCTTTTTTCTTTTAAATGTAATAATGAGTAAGAGATAGAAAACCTCAGAGGAAAACCAATATGAATGTTTTTCAGGAGACTTATTAATGATAAATTACACTAAATAGATCTAAACACCATTCACTTTATAAATTTAATTTTTAAAAATGTTACTCCTATTCCTTGGATGTTTTAAGAACGTTGTACTTTAATTGAATGAGTATACCCTACAATTCATGTGTTACCAAACAAAAGCATCTTGAATGTGTTTACATTATAGACATATTAATGGATTCTTTTCACTTAGTATTTTAATATATATGAGTATATATGTGTATTTTTGTACATATGTGTATTTTTCACATTCAAAATAACAAGACATTTCCATATGAGAACTTTTTGTTTTATTCAATGCCACTTACCATCCAATGTTGTTATTACTAAAATCTATGTAATTCATAGGTATTGTTTAATCAATGAATGCATTTACTATTGTTGGAAAAATATTTATAGATATAAGACATAATTTCTCCTAAACTTTCTACATTAAGAGATCTGTGAAAATGACCAGACCTATTGTATTTACAAGCCAGCTTTCTATCCTTTTCTTAGCCTTCTCACTTTGCTATTATCCTTGCACTTGAGAGTGTTAATTCATCATTCTTTTTCTGTCAGCTGTCTGCACTGTTAGTTGAAGATTTCCAAAATGCCTGAAGGGTGCACTGTCAGGTGCAGATACTTGAGTCAACACAGTAATATCAGTTGATTTCATTCTAGACAATACACATACACATACTTGCACACAGTACACCTTGTGGAAGCACTTGGCACATTTTCAAATATAATCTTTTGCTATTGCATTAAATGCCTGAAGCAGCACAGAATTTTCACAATAATATTTCTGCCACACAATTATTTTTTAAATTCTAAAAGTTTGGGGATCATGTATTCCCCTAGAGTTGCAGTGAAAAATTAAACTCCCATAGTACTTGAATAAATTGTTAAGCAATGTAACCTTTACATTGTTCCACTTTTAAAACACACTTCAGTAAGTGAAGTTTAATGTCGCTAGTAAAGAAATATGCTTATTGAATCAGTGGAATTATGTGATATGTACACATGTTGTTAATTTGAGGTTTAAGAGGGAAAAAGCAGTAATTAGGGATAGATGTTGCATTGAAGAAATTCAATGTCCAAAGCCAATTAAAACTTGGTAGGTATCTTCCCGCTCCCACACCCAAATATTTTGTCTCTTGTTTTCTCTTACCATTTATATTTCCCTTGGAAATCCTGCGAGCTATTAAATGAACAATCAGTGCAAGTGCAAAACACATACAGTTCTCATGGACTGGTTTACTACCATGCTTCTATGGATTCTGGGTCTTATACTCACTTACTGAATCATATAAACTTTGGAAGTCAAACCAGTGTTTGTCTCATTATTTTATACAGTATATATGATTATATATGTGTATGCACAATTTTAGTTATAAATTCAGAAACTTAAATTTCCTTTCATATATTAAGAATATGCAATCTCTTAGAGGAAATATAAACCTCTCTGATCCACTAGCACCAGAATTTATTGAATCAAAGTATACTGAAAGTTCAAGAGGATACTGTTAAAGCACCAGCACAGGGGAATGATCAGAAAGGGTGTCTAGGTTTTCAGATTCCAGGTAGGAGGCACAAACAACTGAATGTGTGACAGAATGTTCCCATTATGTAGTATGTAGTACGCACAAGGAAAGCATGTTGGAAGCATACTGAAAATATTTAATATATTGTCTAAAATTTAGACAGAAGCCAGAACCAAGTCAAAAAAATCAAAATTAAGAACACAGGACAGTGGATTAAGTGACTAACATAGAAAACAGGATCAGGAGAACTACTTGAAGAGACAGGATTCAAGGTCGCATTCCATGTGAGGATGGAGATAAAGACTACTCAGTAAAGAAGACAGCATTAGGATGAATAAGTGTATTTATTATGATTAGCTGCTGCTTCCTTCTTTACCCATTCTAGTTTACAATCCTAATTCTTAGAGGTTCAGTCCACATCTCCCTTTAAAAATTTCAATCTATGATATCACAGACAAGAATGCTCTTTCTGTAACCCTCAACATGAAATAGTTTACCAGAGGAATCTAGCTTGTTTTAAAACCATTGCAGTGTATTTTATCAACCTTGTAAGGTAATGTCTTATATACATATGTGTTTTATATGAATCTGTATTTGTAAATTCATAGACATGTAGCTTTCAAACATCTAATTTACAGGTTTTGACTACTTTATGTATTCAGATGTAATTTGATAAATGTGTATTTTTATTGATAATAGAATTTTTCTTTATAAGCTGAGGAAATAGCATTCCCCATAATGTCCATATGTTCATGGCATAAACACCTAATATTTAAATTCATTTTCTAAATGCATTTTATTTAAGCTCAAATGTAAGATTTTTTTAACAATCTAATTTAAAAAGGTTCATAATTCACTTTTTGAAAGTATATCACTCATTTTGTTTCTTCTTTGCAGAAACTTCTGTACTTTTTCTCTCAAGGTCATATAGCCCTGTATCTGATAGCAACAGAGCTTCAGCAATAACAGCAGATGCCATCTTAGATTAATGTAAGTGAATGTTTTTTTTGCAATTTTTATAGTTTCTCTTCTTTGCACCCATTTTGACAGGGAACAATGTGGGGTTCAACGCTGTATGCCCTAGAGGTGCCCTAGAGTTATTTTAACGGATTCAATTTGCTTTTCTTTTCATGTAAGGACTTTTTTTTCTTCATAGATTTTTTTCTGAGATATAGGAGAAACTATTTCTTACATAAAATATTTTTTAAAGTTTACTCTTTATATGAGCCTTCATTATAGAATCATAGAATTTTAAAACTAGATACTGTAGGGATCATCTCTACACCATTGTTTCACAAGGCTAATAAGCCACAAACCTCTGTCTACCTCACATTTCTAGCCTTGCTTTCCTTCATGAATATTGTGATTCTTTCCTGCTCTCCTCGCTTTCCTATTACTTTTTTTAGGTCAACAGTGGAGAATTTAACTAGTTTACTTTTTTGTAGTGTATTTTTAATTAGGAAACCCTGAAGTATTTCAACTTCTTATTTCACAGATCAAGAATCTAAGTTACGGAACAGCTTAGCTAATTGCTATAGAATACAAAAATACCTAGGAACAGAAGCAAGTCTGTTCAGAATACTCTTCATGACTCAAAAATGCAGGGCTGTTTCCCTCTTTGAATTCTAACTCTATTTTCTTAACTATTCTTTTTTGCCTACCACCTTCATGATTTCCTGATTGAATACCCTGGCTCACCTCTTTCTATTTTTCTCCTTTGCATTTGCTGTTTTATTCTTATTTGATTTTCATTTGCTTTGTTCTGAATTTCAGTAAATTTCCTGCAAGTGTGCATGCAATGCCGGAGCCCGTGTAAAAGCTAAATTGTCTTGTGCCATGCTCTAACTTGCAATGATCCAGTCATTCACATATTACTTAATGCCCTAATCCCAACCTGTATCTCCTATGATTTAGGTGATTCGGCTACTATCTACCATGCAATTGTATGCAATGGGAAAGAGTTAATGCTATGGTTTCACGTCCAAACTCCCTGTATTAAAATCTTGTCCTCTAATTACTTATAGTACGCTCCTGGGAATGTTATTTACTGCTCTGCTGCACAATTACTTCATGTGTAAAATGTGCATAATAATTGTACCTGCCTCATAGACTAACTCATATGACCACATTAGTTGGTATGTGTAAAGTACATAACAGGTACAGCGTGTAAGGTAAGCTGTTATTATTATTCCCTCCTGCTTGTTTTCATTCAGCCACACCGATCTTCTTTCATTTATTTGAACATTACTTTTTAGGTTTTATCCCTTAAGATTTTAACTAATCCTCCTACTCAAATGCTTCCTATGTCACCTTCTTGACTTAATGATTTGGGGTTTACGTCATACTATCATAGAGATTGCACCTGACTCCACAATGCCAAACTTCACCTTCATTTATTTCCTGTCACAGCAACTCTTCTATTTTTCTCATGTCAAATTTTGACCTAGATCCTCTAGGTTTTGCATTCCTGAAAATGATGAAATTGCCAATAATTATTGCCAAATTATTACAGTACCTAAAGATTGGCTACTCATCAGTCGTGTTCTCATATATTGCTGAATCAATGAGTTTATTATTACTTTTTGATCTTCCTTTTAAAAATACTTTTTAAAAAATATTTTGCCTTAACCATCCTCAATTCCTCAGATATTTCTCTGTGTGTTTCTAAAAAATGTAAATGAAAAGCTGAAAATTTTTTGAAAAATTGAATAATTAAGGAGCCATATAATACAATGTCATTCCTCAAAGTGTTGCTGTTGTTTGTTTAAAGTAGTCTAACTCTGGGGTGGTGCCTGTGGCTCAAGGAGTAGGGCACCAGTCCCATATGCCAGAGGTGGCAGGTTCAAACCCAGCCCTGGCCAAAAACCACAAAAAATTAAATAAATAAAGTAGTCTAACTCCATCAACATTTCTTTATGTTAGTGTCCAAGTCTTGAGCTTGTTTGTTTGCACTGAAGTAAAGAAGAGTAATGAGATGAACCTTTTAGACCTCTCAGTTGGGTCCATCTTTACTGAGAATATTAGAATAATATCCCCAATGAAAATTTCACAATTATATGTAGTTAGAGGCAAATAATGATTAACTGAATTGGTTACCTCAAAACATTTTACAGTGACTTGTAAATTTTGTGAGTTAAATAAACATGTTGATGGATTAATACAATAAATAACATGTGCTAAAGAGCAAAACATTTATTTCACCGATATAGTCCAATATTTAAAAGAACAGCAATATTGTCTTCTTATTTAATATACTGTCTAAAATTTAGAAATATATTTATTTCTACCTTTTTTAAATTGTGATTATTCATCTTTAATTTTAGAATACTGCATACTTAATACGAATTAGATATTTTGAATTTACAATTGCAATTTTCCACTTACATGCAACTATGAGATTTCATTTATGTGTTGAAATATTTAACTAAAAAGCATAGTGACAACCAAATTCTTTTATTAATCCTTTTTTAGAATTTGGAATTAAAAAAAAATCCCATTTGGAGGCTTTTATGTTCCAAAATGTGATATATTAGCTCTTTGGTTTACTGGTTTATTCATATATAATGCATAGTCACATATAATTTAGCTATTATTCTATGTTGTTAAAATAGAAAAATTGTCTTTAATTTTTGTTTTTTGTTTCTTGGGCTTACTATTCTCAATTTTTTTAACATTGCTTCTTTTCCCACCAATTGTTTTGTTAAATATATGATCCTTTTAAATTTTTTAATATATTATATTAAATATATACCTATAGGTGTATATTTTTCTCTTTGGTGCATTTATAAGGCTTGTATAAGTAATTTCTCTATGAAGAATAATTTAAATGTTTTCAAAATTTATCAGAGCATGTTTCTAAGAAATATGAGTTGCTACTTTACACTAAAATTACAGAATGGGAATTACCTCATTGATTTAATCATAATTATAGGATCATTAAAAATTCTAATTACATCTACAGATTAAGCATTTTACCAATGGATATCACTTCACATGATATTTATTATGACTATGGAAGTTGATATTGTTATTACCATTTAAATAGCCTTATTCATTTAAGAATGTCTCTTTCTGCAAGTTAGCAGGTAAAATAAACAATGATATATTGAAATCAACATGACTTTTCTGTTTGAATTCAATGGTTTCCTGAAGAATATCGCTATTATTTGACATTATAATTTGTCTTGTGTTTAAAAGTTGCTTTGCTGTCTTTTAAGTGGTCATTCACCTACTTCATTTGTGATTGTCTCCCATCATCAATTTCGTTTGAAAAAATGAAAAATAATTCACAATTCAAGGAAAATTAAATTAATATTTATATAAAATAAATTAGATATAACTAATTTCTTAGAAAATTCTCTAAACTAAACTTGATGTTAAAAATGTTAATTTTTACTTCTTCTGTTTCTTTTCTTCTTTTTTTTTTTGAGACAATGCCTCAAGCTGTTGCCCTGAGTAGAGTGCCATGGTATCACAGCTCACAGCAACCTCCAACTCATGGGCTAAAGCGATTCTCTTGCCTCAGCCCCCCAAGTAGCTGGGACTATAGGCATCTGCCACAATACCTGGCTATTTTTTGGTTGTAGTTCTTTTTGTTGTTTGGCAGACCCAGCCTGGATTTGAACCCACCAGCTCTGGTGTATTGTGGTATGTGACTGGTGCCTAAAGGCACTTGAGCTACAGGCACCGAGCCAATTTTTACTTCTTAAAAATTGTCTTTTCTTACCCACTCTTTTACTCATTCATTCATCCATTTGCTTGTTTTTCTATTTGTTAGGTCTTTTTTTGAGCTATAGAATGTTATTTATTTAAATATAGTTATTTAAGATGCTAAATGTATGAAGTTTTTTTAAAATATAAAAAGTCCGGAGAAGTGACAGTATGTGCAGGACTTGCAAAGAGTACATGATATTCAATCACACATATGTGCTTGGTCTCAAATAAAAACAACTGAATATTGGAGAAATTGTTGGGACTGATTATAAAGTTCAAATTTACACCTGGAATTTTTGCTGCGTGGTTACCTTTTTGCACCTGGGTCTTCAATTATTCATCTAATAAAGAGAAAAAAATGTTTATTTTTCTTCAAATATAAAAATATAAATCATATGCATAATTTTATCAACATAAGGGTGATATTGGAAAAAGTTAATGTTACTGATGCAAAATCCCTTCTATATAGTTTATACATAGTGGACAATAAATAAAGCTCTAATTTATTTTTACCATTGAATTACAGTAAATTCATTTATATGATTTTGATGATGGTGATGATAATAATGGTGAAGACAAACTTGAAGAAGGTAGTGATGGTGATGGTAATTTTCTTGATCCATTCATACAAATGATCAAATGATCATTTATATTTTTTATTGTATTTTCATATAGTTTTGAAAAGGCAGGCCAAAAGCACAGCAAAAAGCCCAAATTTATTTTCTTTATAATTAGAAAAAAAATGTCACTTAGTTATCCTTCTGTGTTTTGTTTTCTAACCTAGGTTGAATGCTTTAAAATAACACTAAAGCCCTGTCTGCTTTTCTTTCTTGCACAAAGGTACAATGATTTGCTTATGTGGATATTTAGATTTGAAAAGTTTGAAAAAGGAATTATTGTAAATTTTTAAACTTTGAACCTTATCATTATTGTAATGTAACCTATTTTTAATTAATTTCACTTCTTATTAATTATGTATTTAATGTGTACATTAAGTCATTTCCTTCAACAATATTTGATGATGTTATATACAGATATTTTTGAATTAGTGACCATTATATCTGACACAGAATTACCCTCTCCATATACTTTACTGTGTATACAAGGGCACCTGGAAAATGTAACTGCCTTATTTAAGAACAATAAAGGGTCTGAGATTTTTTTACTTTACTTGAAAGCTAAAAAGTTAGCATAACCTAGTTACATAGGTAATGGAGAAGAGCTAAAACTCTTAGGTCAACACAAAAATCCTTATCCTTAACACCTGGGGACTTCAATATTCCTTTGACAGAATTAGGCAGATCATTGAGGCATAAAATTGATCAAAAAACAATGGACTAAACCAAATAGACCTAATACATTTACGGAACAGTCTCTATAAAATCCTTAGAATATACAATCTCTCAACATGACATGGGAAATTTTCCAAAATAGATCATATGTTAGGCCCCAAAACGAGCCTTAGCAAATTTAGCAAATTGAAATTATATCATATATCATCTGAGACCACAGTGGAATAAAATTAGAAATAAATTACAGGCAAATTTCATGACTATACCAGTAAGTAGAAATTAACATGCTACTTACTCATCCTTGGGTCAATGAAGAAATCAAGACTGAAATATATATATATATATATAATAACAAACTTTCAATTGAATGACAAGATAACACAAGCTTCCAAAATTTCTGGGATACACAAAACATAGCGCTTAGAAGGACATTCATAGTACTAGATTTCTACATCAAAATTACAGAAAGAACACAAAGTAATGAACTAATGTCAGAGGTCAAGGAACTGAAAATAAAAGAACAAACAAACCCAAAGTTAGCAGAGAAAAATAAATAACAAAGTTGAGAGCAAAGCTAAACAAACAAACAACAACAAAAAAAATAAGCTAACTACGCAGACTCACAAAATCAACAAAACTAAAAGTAGGCTCTTTGAAAAAGATAAAAGGAATCAATAGATAAATAGACCACTAACTACATCAATCAATAAAAGAGGAGAAACTATTCAAATAATCTCAATCCAAAATGAAAAAGGAGATACTACATATATAATTGATGCCACAGAAATACAAAATATTGTCTGAGACTATTATGAAACCTCTATGCACAAAAACTAGAAAATCTACAGCCAATGGCTAAAATTTTGGAAATGCCATTTGCTGAGTTTGAACTAGGAAAAACAGAATCATGAACAGACTAATAATGAGTAGCAAGATTGAAACATAATTTTAAAAAAGCACAGTTGAATTCTATCAGACTTATGAAGAACACCCACTTATTCTACTGAAATTGTTACAGAAAATAGTAAAGGAGAGAAACTTCAGTAATTTTATAAAACTTTTATCACTGTGATACCAAAGTCAGGAAAATATATAACAAAAAAGTAAAACCGTAGATCAAAATTTTGCATGAACAGATATGTAAAAATCCACAAGGAAATACTAGGAAGTTGAAAACAAGGACACATCAAAGAGATAATTTACCATGATCAAGTCAATTTCTTCCAAAGGATGCAAGGGTAATTAATAAATATAAATTAATAAATGTGATGTACCATATAATATGTAAATTAATAAATGTAAATTAATGTATGTGATATACCATATAAAAAGAATCGAAAACAAAAACTACATAATGATTTCAATAAATGCAAAGGAAGAAAGCATTTGATAAATTCCAGCACCAATTAATGGTAAAAACCCTCAACAAACTTGGCATAGAAGAACAAGCCCCTTGTTACATACAGAGGCTTTATAATTAAAATGATAAAGCCCCTGTATGTAACACCCACAGCCAACAGCACATTGAATGAGCAAAGTTGAAAATATTTTCCCTAAGAACTGGAAAAACAAGGATGGCCACTGTCATCACCTCTAGTCAATACAGTGCTGGAAATACCAGCCAGAGCAATCAGGAAAGAGAAAGAAATTAAGGCCATGCAAATTGGGAAGGGAGGTCAAACTACCTCTATTTATTTACATATGATAGTGTATCTTCCAAACCCAAAAGATTTCATCAAAAGACTTCTAGAATTTAAAAATAAATTGAGAAAAGTCTCAGGTTATAAAATCAATGTACACAAATCAGTAGCATTTCTATATACTAATAATAGGCAAGCTGGGAGTCATATCAAGAACTCAACCTCACTTATAATAGCTGCAACACCCCCAAAATACCTTGGAATATACTTTTCCAGGAGATGAGAGGCCTCTACACACTGTAAAACACTGATGAAAAAAATCATCAATTGACACAAACAAGCAAGAAAATATCCTATGCTCATGGATTAGAAGAATCAAAATTGTCAAAATGTCCACATTGCTGAAAGCCATTTACAGATTCAATGCACTTGCCACTAAAATACCAATGTAATTTTTCATTTAACTATACACAATACATTTATGAAATTCATATACAATAAAAAGGTAGCCCAAATAGTTAAAGCAATCATAAGCAAAAGGGTAATCTGGAGGCATCAGGGTACCTGACTTCAAATTATACTACAAAACTATAGTAACCAAAATAGTATGGTACTGGTATAAAGTTTAACAACACATAGACCAACAGCATCAAATAGAGAACCAATAAATAAAGCCCTATGGCTACAACAAAGTGATCTTTGATAAAGCATAGATAAACATAAACTGCGAAATGATGATGTTTCATAAATGGTGCTGGAAAAATTGGATATCTATATGCAGATTAATGAAACTGGTTTCCTATATCTCACCATATAACAATTAAGTAGAGAATAGATTAAAGGCTTTCATGTAAAACCTGAAACCATAAAAGTTCTAGAAGAGTATCTAAGAAAAATTTCTGCACATTGACCTAGACAAAGAAATTATGACTATGACTCCCAAACGAGTACAGCAACAACATAAGTAAATGGAACTGAGTTAAATCAAAAAATTTATGTACAGCAAAAGAAATAATCAACAAAGTAAACAGGTAACCTGGAGAATGGGGAAAATATCCTTAAACTATACATTTGACAAAGGAAACTATACATTTGACAAAGGACCAATATCTAGAATCTGTAAAGAACTCAAACAAATCAGCAAAATAAAAACAACCACATGAAAAAGTGGAAAAAAGGGGCAGCGCCTGTGGCTCAGTGAGTAGGGCGCTGGTCCCATATGCCGAGGGTGGTGGGTTCGGACCCAGCTCCTGCCAAACCGCAACAGAAAAATAGCTGGGCATGGTGGCGTGCGCCTGTAGTCCAGCTGCTTGGGAGGCTGAGGCAAGAGAATCGCGGAAGCCCAAGAGTTAGAGGTTGCTGTGAGCCGTGTGAGGCCACGGCACTCTACCTGAGGGCGGTACAGTGAGACTCTGTCTCTACAAAAAAAAAAAAAAAAAAAGAAAAAGTGGAAAAAAGGCATGAACAGATTTGTTCCAAATGAAGATAGTCAAATGACCAAAAGACATAAAAAAATGCTCAACTTCACTAAACATGAGAACAATGCAGTATAAAACCACAATAACATACTGTGTATTCCTGCCAGAATGGCCATAATAGAAAAGTCAAAAACAATACAAATAGATATTGGCATGGATGCCGTAGAATGGAAATCCTTCTGCACTATTGGTAGATACTTAAATTAGTTCAAGCTTTGTTGAAAGAGTATGAAGATTCCTCAAAGAGCTAAAATTACACCTCCGGTTTGACCCCACAATCTTTCTACTGTGTATCTACCCTAAGGAAAGAAGTCATTTCATAAAAATGATGCTTGCACCCAACTGTATACACATATTACAGAACATTTTACAATTGCAAAGATATACAATCAACTTAAGTGCCCATTAACTGATGTGTGGATAAATTATACTATATAGTACTTTATATTATAGAGTACTACTTTATATTATAGAGTACTACTTGGCCATTGGAAGGAATGAACTAATGTCTTTTGTAGCACCTTGGATGGAACTAGACACCGTTATCCTAAGTGAAGTATCTCAGGAATGGGAAAAAGAACCCCCCCACACAAATTCCCCCCCATACTCCTTCTCACTTATAAGGAGAAGGAGCTAAATAAGGAGGTATGTATGGCCATAACTGGTATGACTAACATTGAAAATGAAAGAGGGGGAGTGGTATTTCAAAAAATCTACTTATTAAGTACAATGTACACTATTCTGGTGACAGATGCACTAAAAGCCCTGACTTCAGCATTATGCAATTTATCCATATAGCAAAAGACACTTATACCTACTAAATCTTTTGAAATAAAAGCAAAACAAACAAAATCCTCAAATATCTTTTCTCCTCACAGAAATAGCAATAGCCAGGTTCTGTGAACCTTAATGCCGCAGGGTGACATTAAAAGAGCCAGCTGATTCAGGCACCTATGGTAGGATACATTACAGGAGAGAAAACTTGAACTCAGGGAAACAGACTTTTATTATAGGCAGTAAGTGCAGTCAACACTGCACATTCCAATCCCTAAAATGTCTGCTCTTTTCTCTGGAGCAGTATCTTTTATTGCAGTTCACTGTATAAATTTTCCTTAAAACATCGTAGAAAAACAAAAGACAATCAGTACATTTGCTCCCCAAATGTGTAAAAACACAAAAATACACAAGGATAATTTTCCTCCAACAACCTGTTTCCATACAATGACAATATCTGGATTAAAAGATAAATTGAGTTTAAATTGAGGGATCCCAAGTTCCCATCAACCCAAGAATGGATTAATAAATTGTAGCATATGTACACAGTGGAATATTATGCAGCCTTAAAGAAATATGGAGACTTTACCTCTTTCATGTTTACATGGATGGAGCTGGAACATATTCTTCTCAGCAAAGTATCTCAAGAATGGAAGAAAAAGTATCCAACATACTCAGTCCTACTATGAAACCAATTATAGCCCAAGAATATGGGGAAAGGGGATAGGGAGGGGCAGGAAGGGGGGAGGATGGATGGGACCAGAGTGATTGGTGGGACCACACCTATGATGCATCTTACAAGGGTACATGTGAAATTTACTGTCTTAACACAATAACTAAGAAAATGCCGTGAAGGCTATGTTAACCTGTTTGATGAAAATATTTCAAATTGTATATAAAACCAGCACACTGTACTCCACGATTTCATTAATGTACACAACTATTATTTAATTTAAAAAAGAGAAAAAAATAAAATAAAATAAATTGAGGGATCCTATATCTCTCTTTCTTTCTTTCTTTCTTTCTCTGTTTTTGTTTGTTTGTTTGTTTTTGTCAGCATTGACTGTCTTTTAATGTTACTTTTGAGGAATCAGCTAGTATTTTTTATTGCTTCAAGGTATGCATTCAAGAATCTATTTAAAGGGCAGCACCTGTGGCTCAAGGAGTAGGGCGCCGGCCGCATATACCGGGACTGGCAGGTTCAAGCCTGGCCCTGGCCAAAACTGCAAAAAGAATCAATTTAAGAGTTGTTGATGGACCTGCAAGGTTCATGCTTGTTTGTTTGATTTTGTTTTCTATTACCACTAGTTTAAGGCAGGAACTTCTGATACAAGGTTAACATCTGCATAGAACTGGAGAAAAGAGTAGGATTTTAACTGAGATTTATCATGATCTAGAGCAGGGGTCCTCAAACTATGGCCTGCAGGCCACATGCAGCCCACCAAGGACATTTATCCGACCTGCTGGGTGTTTTTGCCACCATGCCTGCCCTGCTTAGCAGCTGACTCATCCTGGACCGCAGTGCGCATGTGTGGAATGTGTGCCAACTCTCGGACTCAGCTCCTTCTCTCTGTCTCTCCCCACCCCTCCTTCTCTCTGTCTCTCCTCACCCCTCCTTCTCTCTGACTCTCCCTGCCCCTCCTTCTCTCTGTCTCTCCCTGCTGGGTATTTTTGCCATCCTACTTAGCAGCCCACTCTTCCCCCACTGCAGTGCGCATGTGTGGAATGTGCCCCACACTCTCTGACTCCCCTCCTACTCTCTGACTTCTCCTCTCAGTCTCTGGTGTAATTGGAGGAGTCACAGGTTGCCTGTGCAGAGCCTTCTGCTCCCTAAGGACTGAGGTAAGAACAAGTTAGGATTTATTTATTTATCTTTTTTAAGTTAGGAGGTCTATTTTTTTTTTTATTTTGCAGTTATTAGGACCTTTTTTTGTGGTTAAGGGGGGACTTTTTTTCCTGAAGTTAAGAGGTCTTTTTTTTGCAGATGGAGGCACATTTTTTTGAAGTTAGAACAGCCTTTTTTTTTGAATTTAGGAGAGCTTTTTATTAAAGTTGATTAGTTGGTTGGGGGTGGTTTTTAGGGGGGTTGCATCATAGTGATAATGCAAATAGTCAGCGCTCAGTGCTAATGCAAATTGTCAATGCTCAGAGGTAATGATAATTGTAAGTGCTCAGTATTAATGCAAATTGTCAGCAGTCAGTATTATTGCAAATGGTCAGTGGTCAGTGTTAATGCAAATGGTCAGTGTTATCGCATGGGGCTCCAAACTGGTAATCTGCCTAGGCCCCATGGGAACTTAATCCAGCTCTACAGATAGCAGAGGAGTAGGAAACCCAATTTAATTGACAGTAAGTACATTTATATTCTGATTGCTATTCTGTTGTGTATGATGTTGTATGTTGTGTGCTATGTAAGCCCCAGTTCACACTGTTGCAATCTCTGAGCAGTACAAGTTCAGCCATATGCTTGTACGGCTGAACTTGCATTAAATTCAGAAGAAAAAAGACATATGTGCCTTCTTTTTTCCTGCAGTGGAATCTGATCGCATGAGTCTAACCCATGCAATCAGATTTCTGTGCGAATTCACAGATCGCAGTGCGTTTCGCACAGGATAGTGTGAACTGGAAAGGCGGTAGAGGAACCGGCTGTGTAATCATGCCTGTTCCGGCACCACACCAGTGTGAGCCTGAGGTAAAAACGGAGTTCCATCATATGGGCACTGGCAAGGCTGAAATGATGTGGACTGGCAAGGCTGCATTGATGGGCACTGATCAGACTGTATTGATGGACACTGATCATACTGCATTGATGGGCAGTGCAGTCTGTATGTCTCTGTGTGGGCAAAGTTATTGCTGGTATATTGTTTTTGGAGCACTGTATATATATTATGTATGTATGTGTATATATATATATATATATATATATATATATACATACATATATATATATTTACTAATAGTAATTTGCAATCCCTAGGAAATAATGATATCAAGAAAGAGAAAATTTGACTCAGAGTGTAGGATATTCAAAGAGCAGTGGACTTATGATTACTTCTTCATGCAGTAAAAGGAAAGAACTGTATGTTTGATATGCCAGAATATAGTGTCTGTGTTCAAAGAATACAATTTGCATTGACACTATTAAACTCAACATAAAGATAAATATGAATGTTTGGTTGAAGTGAGAAAAAATAAAATATTAAAACTGAAATACACATTGACAACTCAGCAAAATACTTTTGTGAACAGAAACAGCTAAATATTTCATCACTGCGAGCAAGTTTTCAAGTTGCCAAACTAATAGCGTGCACTGGCAAACCATTTGTGGAGGGAGAATTTGTTAAAGGATGCCTTCTTTCTGTTGCCAAAGAGATGTGTCCAGAGAAGGCCGATTTATTTAGTAAGTGAGTCTTTCAGGACCCTCAATTACATGAAGGATTGAAGAAATGGGAGACAATTTGCATCAGCATTTGCAAAACTCTGCAAAAAGTTTTCCTATTTTTCCTTGGCACTCCATGAAAGTAATGATGATCGTGATTCTGCACAACTTCTAATTTTTATTAATGGGACCAATGACTATTTTGAAGTCACAGAAGAGCTTGCTGCACTGCAAAGCATGAAAGGAACAACTACAGGAGAGGATATCTATGAAAAGGTTTGCCAAACTGTGAATAGTTTGGAGCTGGACTGGGCAAAACTAGCCAGTGTGACAACTGATGGTGCTCCTAGCATGGTGGGGTCTAAGAAAGAAGTAATTGCTCACATTGACCAAGAGATGGACAAACATAACCATTCTCATCCAGTAGCCATACACTGCCTCATCCACCAACAAGTACTGTGTAGTAAATCACTAATGTGTGACTCTGTTATGAAAACTGTGGTATCTTATGTTAACTTCATTAGAGGTAATGCACTAAACCACAGACAATTTCAGGAATTTCTGTCTCAGCTAAATGTTGCTTGTGAAGATCTTCTGTACCACACAGAAGTCCATTTGCTGAATCGAGGGAGAGTTTTGAAGCATTTCCATGACTTACTTCCACAGATTACAACTTTTCTGCTTTCAAAAAACAAAGAAGTACCATAGCTCAATGATGCAGAATGGAAATGGCACCTTGCCTTTCTGACAGATGTAACAGAGCTACTCAACAGTTTCAATGTGCCACATCAAAGAAAGGGGAAGCTTATCTGTGATATGCAATCACATGGGACAGCATTTGAAAGAAAATTATTTCTCTCTTGAGTTGTGAGTAGATGGAAAATTTCTGCCACCTACCCACAACTCAAAATCTGTTAGTGGAAAATCCGTTGGTTGCATTCCCAAATAAAACATGTGTGGATTCATGGAAAAGTTGTAAAAGGAGTTCCAATTTAGATTTAAAGAGCTTCATCTCCATGAACAGAAACCCATTTTCTATTGAAAATGTGGATACAATTTACCAAATGGAACTGGATGAACTGCAGAATTGTGACTCTCTGAAAGACACATTCAAGTCAAGCAGCCTTCGTAATTTCTATGTATCTCTCCCCTCTGAGCCATATCCTAATCTCAGGAACCATGCACTCAAAATGGCAACCATCTTAGGCAGCACTTATGTTTGTGAACAGGCTTTTTCCAGAATGAAATGTCTGAAATTTCCAACCAGATCTAAATTAACTGATGCACACTTGCATCACTTGTTACACTAGCAATGTAACAGGACATTGACCATCTCATTACCCAAAAGCAGGCTCATAGTTCCCATTGAAACACTGGTAAGTTTGTTGATTTAACTTTACTTGTTCTTCATTTTAAATATTGTATTTGTTTCTGTTTTTTTTTTTTTTTTTTTTTTTACTTCAAAATAATGTATGTGCAGTGTGCATAGGAATTTGTTCACAGTTTTTTTTTTTAAACTATAGTCCAGCCCTCCAATGGTCTGAGGGACAGTGAACTGGCCCCCTGTTTAAAAAGTTTGAGGACCCCTGATCTACAGTTTAGGTACTACACAGCCTACACAAAGCAGATGAGATGATGTGGCAATTGCAGAGAGAGTTAGCACAGGAAAAAGACAAATAGAGCAAAAAGAAAACATGCAACCAAACAATAACAACCAAAAACTACTAAAAGTAAAATATTATTTTGTATTTGTGCATGTTCTATAATTTTTTGATTAGCATAACTTAAAGCCCAAGACATTGTAGCTGTATCTGTATAGTTTTGTAAACATATCTGAAAGGTAAAATCCATCTTCCCTACCTTATCTTAGGTGTTCAATATTTTTATTTTGATTTCTATCTCCTCTTGCTTGTTGTAAATTTATCAGAGAATGGGATACATTTATTTTGCTGTAACTACTGTACAACTGTACCTCTAGAAGATTTCATCATAAATATTAGTTAAGTAAACAAATACATAAGGAAGATATTAGTCAAATAAAAATTAATAAGGAAGAGCATATGGTATTGTGTCAAGTCATAACGTTTCCTAGAACCCTGTAGGTAAGCTATATTTTAATACCACAATTTATTTAAATTTTCTCTATATGAAAAATAAACATGCATGTTTCAAGATTACTATGGTTTAAACATGAAAAAGAAATTTAAATATTATAATAGCCTTTAATAAAATGGCAAAAATTCATGCTATTAGTATGAAGCTTGCCTTGTTTCAGGAATAGAGATACTTGATTTTCTTTTAAGTACGTACTTGTAAGATGAAGCTAAATGTGTTCAGCCAGAAATATTATTAAATCAAAGCTCTAAAGCACATTATATTAACCTCCTTTCAAATTCAGGAGTGTTTCACAGGAGTTGGTGCACTTTGGTACTATTTAACAGCATGAGCTTTGGAGCAATACATATCCAGGTTCAAATCCAAATCCTTTAATATTCATTCATTCACTGGGACTAAATTTTACATATTTAGAAGCTTTGATAAGTTTGTCTATAAAATAAGGATAAAATAGTGCATAATTTCTTTAGTATTATATGAGATTGTACATGAAAAATGTTTACCATTTTCTTTATTCCAAAGCTATTATTATTGTTACTAGTATTAATAGCAAAACTGTGATATGAATTTTATATTTTATTTTGAGAGGGGAATTACTAAAACCTTGTTATGTTATCTATGGTATCAAAATATAATACCTGAAATCTAGAGGTATGGGCTTGACATTACCAAAAATGAACATAATATGTATCAGAAAATGAGCTTTTTTCATTATTTCAACAAATAGCTTGAACAATATTGGCATGCAAAAATCTGGGAGTTAGAAAAAATGCAATATATTGGGAAAATAGTAGAGAATATTAGCCTTATTAAAGGCAAGTTAATGAGTGATTCCAATGACTAAGATTCAAGAGCTGACAGATATTGGAAAACATTGAATGTCAATCTGAATAAAACACAGATGTGTAATGATGAGAATATTAAACCGGGTTAATTACAAAGACAGTAGAGGGAATTTTTGCTATTTCTACCCCCATCTTCAGTTATATCCTCCACTCCTCCCTCACTTATTCATGAACTCAGATCAAGATCCTTCCTGAATGAGACTTTAATTCATGAGCGTATCAATAAGATGTGGTATATAGTACTCTATACGTATACCATAGAGTACCACTCAGCCATTAAAAAACATTAGTAATCTGGATGTAACTGGCAATCATTCTCCTAAGTGAAATATTGCAAGAATAGAAAATCAAACACAATATGCCCTCACTATTAAAGTGGAACTAACTGACCAGCACTCAATGGAAGTAAAACTAGAAGGAAATCAAGCAAATGGGTGGGAGGGGCATGGGATGGGTGAAATCATACCTAATGGGTACAATGGACACTATCTGGGTGATGGCCACACTTATAACTTTGACTCAAGTGGGACAAAAGCAATCCATGTAACCACAACATTTGTACCACCATGATATTCTGAAATAAAACCAAAATTCAAAGAAGCAAAAAGAGAGCTAGAGAGAGAGAGACAAAGAAAAAGCTGTGGAGATTTATAATATTAATGTAGAGATAACAAATTAAGAAAATCATTTTCTTTACTTCTTTTTATTAATTTATTGTTTCTTCCTTTTTATCATTTTAGATTTTTGAATTGCTACATATTGGTGTTCACGTTTATGGGATACATTTGGTATTTCAATACCAGCACACAATGTGTTATAATCAAATCAGTTAATTGGGATATCCATCATCTCAAACATTTATATTTTCTCTATTTTACTAACATTCCATATCAAAATCAACATTCAAGAATCAGCAGCATTTCCGTATGCCAATAGTGAGAAATCTCACAAAGAAAATAAAGTGATCACATTTACAATAGCTACAAAATAATTAAATACCTAAGCATAAATTAACAAAAGCGGTGAAAAAAACTCTACAATAAAAACCATAAATCCAGATGAATGAAGTCAAAGGAGATGCCAAAAACCTAAAAAAGATATTCCATGTTCATGGATTAATACTGTTAAAATATCTATACTACCCAATGTGATCTACAAATTTAATGCAATTCCAATCAAAATACAAATGGCATTCTTCATAGAAGTAGAAAAAAATAACCCTAAAACTGGTATGCAATCACAAAAAATCAAGAATAGCCAAAGTATTTCTGATCTAAAAGAACAAAGACGGGCCGGGCACAATGACTCATGCCTGTAATCCTAGCCCCCTGGGAGGCCGAGATGGGTGGATTGCCCTGAGTCCACAGGTTCGAGACCAGCCAAAGCAAGAAAAAAAAAAAATGGTGCCTGTAGTCCCAGCTTTTGAGAGGCTGAGGCAAGAGAATCACTTGAGCTCAAGAGTTGAAGGTTGCTGTAAGCTGTGACACCACAGCACTCTACCGAGGGTGACAAAGTGAGACTCTGTCTCAAAAAAATAAAAAGTAAATAATAAAAAAAGAACAAAGGTGGAGGCATCTAATTACACAACTTCAAAATATACTGCAACTGTATAGTACCCCAAAGGGCGTGGTACTAACATAAAAGCAGACATATAGTTGAGTGGAAAAGAATATAGAAATATGCACATGAATTTTTTAGCCAATTTATTTTTGATAAAGTCTTCAGGAAAATACATTTGGGAAAGAATGAAATTAAACCCCTTTCTCTCATCATATACAAACATCAAATCAAAATGGATTTAACTTTAAGTGTAAGATCTGAAACTACATAACTGCTGCAAGAAAACAATGTAGAAATGCTTCAGGAGATTGGTCTGGGAAAAATTTCTTGAATAAGACCTCCAATGTACAGGAAACCAAAGCAAAAATTGATAAGTCAGGATGTATCAACCTAAAAATCCTCTGAAAAGCCAAGAAAATAATCAATAAAGTAAGGAGACAACCTAAAGAATGGGGGAAACTACCTACAAACCCTTTCTTTTATATCTTATGTAAATTCCCAGTAGTAACTATCCATTTCTTAGAGGATTGCGAACATTTACTTTGAATTTTTATGAATCTGGATCCATTCACTACTTAAATGATCTATACATTAATTATCATTCTAAGTAAATATTTACACATAAAAGTGTAACTCAAGAAAATTTCATCAGTGAAAGCTGATAGACACGTACTTATATGATTTTTGAGACCTTGAAAGGTAACTCTATATTTGAGGGTTAACTAATTTCTTTCTTTTTTTTTTTTTTTTGTAGAGACAGAGTCTCACTTTATGGCCCTCGGTAGAGTGCCGTGGCCTCACACAGCTCACAGCAACCTTCAACTCTTGGGCTTAAGCGATTCTCTTGCCTCAGCCTTCCGAGTAGCTGGGACTACAGGCTAGTAATTTCTAATACTTGTTTCACATTATAGTGTTCAAGGAAGAAAAACACATTAGAAATTTCTTCTCAGAATATGTTAAAGGACTCTGAACTATTGATTTCTCCAAAAGATAACCAGAATCAACTAACAAAGAAAGCTAGTACTATGGTAGTAAAACACCTCTTTGATTCCTGGTAAAGCATAAGAAGAGGAAGTTCAAGAGAAGGTATTTATAAAACTTTTGCGTCTAGATTCAAGTAGTTTAAAGTAGATTAGTTAAAGCTGAAGATTGACTGGGATCTGTCCAATTTAAAATATCCAGTTCACAAGTCCTTGATACAATGAGGAGAATGTATTAAAGTGAGTCTTTGTTAGTAAACTATGGTTCAATAAGCAAAGTATTTGCCCCTGTCAACAAACATTTATTCTGTATTAATACAGTTTGGAGAATTCTTCTCCCCTTAAAAGAGAAATAGTGAATTTATTACACATTTTACACATTATCTTCTTGGACAATAATTACCTAGAATAATTCTATCTTCTCTTTGACCTAGATAGCTTTTCTTTCTCAGTCATTAATGAAAATATACAGATAAAGGTGGTCTTCATTAGTGAAACCCATTCTTACCAGACTCATAAATTTGTATTAAGAGTTTTATAATTTGAGGGCTTTAATAGAAAAGAGAAATTAAATTATTCAAATGTGAAGCAGTTAGAATCATAAGTCTATAGTTAATATGAATTCAGATGATCATTATTTTATAATGAATATTCAGAAAAGTTCAGCATTTTTAAGAGATTTTTTTTATTAAATTATAGCTGTGTACTTGTACATACACACATGCACACACACATACAATGTTGTGCCACTTATGAAAGTTCCCTATCACCACAGCTATTAGTTATATTCAGTGACAAGACCTAGTTGGTCTTTTAAATAAAATGATAAAATAATTATATCTCAATCAACAATGAGTTGGTAATATTGCTAATCTCATTAAAATGGCAACAGCTTCCAATTTAGAAATAGATCCTAAAATTTAAATAGTAATTGGATGTTTGGGGGAGCTATACGAAGTTTGCTTTTTCAGAATGTTTGAGCTACAATGCACGGATATCTAGGATTTAATAATTTCAGAAGCAGGTTGGTGACAGCACAGAGGTACTCAAAGTTGGCTTTGTTTTTTAAATTTATTTCCTCTTTATGCTATTGCTCATATGTGTACACAATAGTAAATTCAAACTACCACATAATTAGAAAATTTTCCATCTATACACTTCAAATTATAGATAACTGAGCAGTGGCTATCATTAGCATACTTCAAGGTTCAAAACTACTTCTATATTTCTGCTATCGTAAGTCAGCCAATTAAATCCTGTGGGCCACAGAATTTGCAAGGAAATCAAGTGATAACATAATTTAAGGTTTATAATTTCAACGTATTCTATTTATTCAATACATTAAAACCAAAAATTGGCTATGTTCAACAAAGTTTCCCAAACATCTAGTGACAGATTTTACTGCTTCTCTTCACATCTTTTTTTTTTTTTTTTTTTTGGTTGCAGTTCAGCCAGGGCTGGGTTTGAACCCACCACCCTTGGTATATGGGGCTGGCGCCTAACCAACTGAGCCACAGGCACCACCCTTCTCTTCACATCTTAAACTTAAAGTACCTCCCCTTAGTCTTAGTTCATCATATGGACTATTTCCTCTAGGAACACTGAAAGTGCTCGTAGATACATGGAGTTTTGTTTGTATGGTCTGAAATATCAGCCTTTGTTTCTTCACCCCCACCACCATTGCTTGCTTGCCTTATTTCTTTTTCCTTTTCTTCTTTCTCTTTTATTTTCCTTGATACCACTAGTGTAACACAGCTCTTACTATGCTTTAAGAAGAAGTTAAGAACTTAAGTTCTTCAAAATATGGTAAAATTTAGAGAAGTACACTTCAAAATATAATTTGAAGTACACTTCAAAATATATATCCAAATGGTCATCACGAGAGAACTTAAAAATTGTGACTGACCTCTCAGGCTCAGAAATAAGTGCATCAGGTGATGCTGTATCTCTGACTTTTTTTTTTTTTTTTAAGATAGAATCTCACTTTGCCTCAGTAGAATGCCTTGCATCGTACTTCACAGAAACCTCAAACAGACTCTTGGGCTTAAGTGATCATCCTGTCTCAAACTCCCAAGTAGCTGGGATTACAGGTGCCCACCACAATGCTCAGGTATTTTTAAAGATGGGGACCTTGCTTTTGCTCAGGCTGGTGTTGAACTCCTGAGTTCGGGCAATCCCCCCACTTCCACCTCCAAGAGTGCTGGGTTATAGGTGTGAGCCAGTGCACCAGGCCCTGGATCTCTGATTTAGACAGAGACAATCGTAGACTGTCTACTAAAAGAATAGCAGTTTCTACAAGCACAAGTGGTCCTCAGAAGGCAGAAACATTCCTCTGAAATTAAATGTACTTTTTTTTTTTTTTTTTTTTTTTTTTGTAGAGACAGAGTCTCACTGTACCGCCCTCGGGTAGAGTGCCGTGGCGTCACACGGCTCACAGCAACCTCTAACTCTTGGGCTTACGCGATTCTCTTGCCTCAGCCTCCCGAGCAGCTGGGACTACAGGCGCCCGCCACAACGCCCGGCTATTTTTTGGTTGCAGTTTGGCCAGGGCTGGGTTTGAACCTGCCACCCTCGCCATATGGGGCTGGCGCCCTACTCACTGAGCCACAGGCGCCGCCCTAAATGTACTTTTGATCTCTGATATGCAGCAGTCTGAAAGTCCAGTAATACTTTCATTGTAATTAATATGATTATATGAAAATAGTATTAAATGAGAATTGTATGTTTGTCTAAGACACTGAAATACAAGTGTGGACTTTTTGATTAAAAAAAAAAAGACACTTTGGCTGATTTCCCAAGGTAATTGTTATTTACTTTTTGGTAGTTTTTTCCATTCCTGCTGAGTGTGGATATGAATCTTTAAAAAAGAGAGTAATCTACTGATTTTCCCAAATGGCTGAAAACAAATCAGGGAAAGAAAACCTTGCTAGGAGAGTAGAAAGGTTAATATTCTGCATGTTCTCCTTGAACTTGAAGCAAAACCAGATGATGAAGGCCAGAGCTTTCTCTAGCTGAGTGAAGTTAATGTTAAGACAAATTTGAATTATTACACTTTTTGTAATCAATACAGGTATTTACTATGACCAGGAGAGATATAATCGATACTAGGCAAGATGAGGTCATAAGCAAGAAGGACTTTTACCCTTACTCACTTTTTAAAATCTTTGAATCAAGCATGATTCTTGAAAGACTGAAATGAAAAATGAAAGAGAGTGTGAAAGAGGAAGTGAAGGTCACTGGCCTCAATTTCTTTCATTAATTTGCTTACTGTAAAAAAGAAGTGGAGATGAGTGACAAATGTTATTTGTGAAGGCTTTAGATCTCTTGTTGTTATTATGTTAGTTTTTGTTCAGTTTGCTCCTCAGTGTTATAATTTTATGTGACTATTAGTTGAATATCTGCAGACTAAAAGCCTTGGGTCATGCAATCCTAATTAAGAGTTCCAGGGGGCTGCTGTTGCTTGCTGTTATATATTCATTAAGAAATTTATAATAAAAAAGGAAATAAATACATTAGTCTGCTAATAACTCCTAAAAGTTAGATTAAAAATATTTCTTTTTTTTTAGTAGAGGCATTTGATATTTCTTCCTCTTCTGTATAGATTCAGACTTAAGGGAATCATTCATTTGGGAGAGGTGTGGTAGAACTACTTATGTTATAAATTAGATATGACATAAATCAACAATTTGCTCAACTTTATTTGATAAGGCTAACACCTTAAATATATGTACTGAGTATTATTACAGCAATGCATCTAAATGTTTATAAAGAAAAAGTATTTTGTGTTATTAGGCACTTTAGTAGCCTTGCAATTATTTAGCACTACTAAACTGTTAAGCCTCAGTGAAACTAAAATAAGCTTACTCATAGAAAACCTGTTGAATCATATAAAACACAAAATAATAACACAGATAGATAATACTAAAATTTTGAAATTACATTAAATATCCAAAAATATAGCAACAATAAAAATAAAAAATAGGACTTAAAGTAAAAAACTTATGCAAGGTAAAGGAAACAACCAATAGAAAGAGGAGGGAACCTACAAATAGGAGAAAGTATTTGCAAACTATACATTTGATAAAGGACTAATATTCAGAATAAAAAAAAAACCTTCAAACTAATTAGCAAGAAAAACAATAACCTCATCAAAAAGTGGGAAAAAGACATGAATAGAGTTGTTTTCCAAGAAACTTGTGAAAAAATGGTCAACATCACTAATTTCATCACTAATCACAAATTAAAAGCACAATGAGATGCCATCTTTCCTTGTCAGATACCATTCTTTCCACTTCAACTGGCCATTACTAAAATGCCAAAGAACAATAGACATTGGGGTTAATGCAATGAAAACAGAACACTTAAACTGTATTGGTGGGACTGCAAATTAGTAGAACGTGCGTGGAAAACAGCATGGAGATTGCTCAGAGAAATAATAGTGGCCCTGCCTTTGATCCAGCAATCTATACTGGGTACCTACTTGTAGAAAATAAGCAATTTTATAAAAAAAAAATTCTTGCACTCAAATGTTTATTTCAGCACAAGTCGCAATTGCAAAGATGTGAAATCAGCATAAGTACCCATCAACTGAGGGGTTGATATTGAAACCTTGGTATTCATGGAGCACTATTCAAGCATGAAAAGGAATAAAATAGTGTCCTTTGCCCCAATTTTGTGGAATTGGAGTCATTATCCTAAGTAAGTTACCTGAGGAGTAGAAAACAAATGGAACTAAACGGTGGGTACACATGGGCACCAAGAGGAATAATTGACATGGAAACCAATAAGGGGAGAGGATTAGAGGGAAATGGGAGATAAAATCTGGTACTACGAACACTATTTTGGTGTTGGGCATGCTAAGGCCTTAATTTTAGCATTATACAATTCAGCCATGTAGCAAATACATTTGTACCCTCTTTATATAGTGAAATAAAAAAACAGAAATTAGAGAATAATATTTTACACTGATAACCATAAAAATAATTTTACTTTTTCTTGTAGGTATTTATTAGGGGAAAGAACCTATGCTGAAATTTAACTCAATATATATGCATATATTCTAATTTTTATATTAAATTTTCAGCATACATTCTAACATATTTATTTTACAAAGATGACAAATTAAACTCAAGAGGTACATTATAAAAGATTACATAGGCCAGAAGTGGTGACTTAGGCTTATAATCCTAGCATTCTGGGAGGCTGAGTGGGGAGATTACCTGAGCTCAGGACTTCAAGACCAGCCTGAGCAAGAGCGAGACACATCTCTATTAAAAATAGAAAAAACTAGCTGGGCGTTGTGGAGGGCTCCTATAATTTTAGCTACTTTGACAGGCTGAGGCAAGTGGATCTCTTGATCCCTAAAGTGTGAGGCTTCTGCGAGTTATGATGCCACAGGACTCTACCCAGGGCAACAGACTAAGACTCTGTCTCATTTAAAAAAAAAAAAAAGAAAAGAAAAAGAAAAAAACGTTATATGATTTTATATTGCAGGCAGAGGGTTCAGTATGCAAATATAAACTTCACAGCTCTAAAATTTGTGCAATTTCTTATAGTCTTACCCTGAGGTAACATAGCTTAAATTTGAGATTGCACTAAGGAGGGATGTGACAAGGCATAAAGTGTATTTAATTCTTCAGTTTCAGTTTTCCATTATAAGATTCTTTAATATGGTTCATCTTAGCATTGCATGATGTACATTTAAGAGAGAAGTTCTAGTCCTTCATTAGACATGTATTCATTATTGGACAAATGCCAAGGTTGATATACGACTACCATTAAAAAAGAGGGAAAAAAAACCAATAGCTTTTTGTTAAGCTCCTCCAGGTCATCGGAGGTTTAGGTAAAGAGAACACAATTTGAAATGTTCACTCTTGAAAGTGTTTCTTTCTAACTCACCTTCATTAATTTGAACATCTGGGCAAATAATAATACATAGAAGAAAGCTGTGAGAAGAGAAGTTTAATGTACAAATACAAAATCTTCCTTTTAGTTCTTCAGAAGTCTGGTTAGGAGCAGAGATAAGGCCTCTGTATAATAACGTTTGCAAAATACTTTTTGGTGTACTAATTTACCAAATATTTTAAGAGATTGTATCATGTGAATTAGGGAATTTATGTATAGAAACATTCATATGCACACACCATTTCCTACCTATATCTCTTCAAGGACACAAACTTTACGTTAGGACCATGCACATTTTAACTTTGTATTCTGAAGTTCTCTTTTCTGCAAATCCTGTCATGAGCTGGACTACACAATTTTTCCTTATGTTCTAACTATAATTCATTATACTCCTATGATTTCTTTATAACACTTTTTTCTTTATTTGCAGGAAACTCTTTGAAAGTAGACCATCAATCACTAAACATGCTCATGAAAAAATGACCTTCATGTCCATTTTGTTCTACATAATTTCCCTCCTTGGATAAATTCTTCAAGGTAGTATTATTTTTTCTCAGCTTTGTCTTCTAAGATTTTGCTGTGAAATTGTTATTGGGGAGAGAAATATATCTTTTTGTGAACATATGTTTTATTTATTCTCATATGTGTAATATGCATTATATTTTACATTTATATTATATATAAATAAATATTTATATGACTGACCAGTTAGTTCGTTAATTATCTAACATCTTATATTTTTTTATTTATACTTTTTTAGGTAAGCAGACAAAAAGATTGGACACATGTCATACAATAATTAGAAAGTACTCATATGGGTGCATATTTCTCTTTAGAATACTTTTATTATTTTGAATATCTAATTATATGATCTCCTTAGAGAAGCCTTAATTACTTTATTTTTTTATTTTTTACATATACATGTGTTTATTAGGTTTCCACTTTTTGCATTCACAAAATTAACAAAGGTTTAAAATTTAATAACAATAACAGTGTTTAACATAAGGACTAGAAACAAAAAGAACAAACGAAGATAAATACATTCAGAAAAGAAATCAGACAATTGCTGCATCAAAATATTAAACAATAATAATAATAATGCAAAGAAAGTAACATTCACATTGTCAAGTAAGAGTATGTCTGTTATAGAATGCTTTGACTCTGAGGTTCAGTATGGAGTCATAAGTTAACTTCTTCTTATTATTTTTTCCAAAGTCTCAAAAAAATGAACAACTAATATTTATAAGTAAAAGTAAAAGATAATTTCAAAAAAGAGATCATGCCAAATCTTATAGATAATGTAAAAGAAGAAATACTTCAAAATCATTCTACTTAATGTGGATACACCTGATATTAAAGAAGAAGCCTTAATTACTTTAAATAATTTTTTAAAACATTTTATGAAGATTTAAAAAATAGTCCTCAAACAAGGCTTTGCCTGATCATCAGCTCTTACAAAGGTTAAGAACATTTTCAAATAAAAATGGAGCTATTAAATCTATTGTAGTAGTTTGAATAATCAATGAATTTGCCTGTTTTGGAATGATGAACTTCTACAATGAAGTTCAGTATCAAACATGAATGGACTTCCCTTTAGAATTACACTTGAAATATATCCAACAAAATTGAAATATTGTTGAAATATTTCTTTAAAAAATAAAAAAGTCAGGTCTGGTCTTTTAAAATAATTTCAAGTTTTTAATTTTTAATATGTGAAGAATACATTTCTGAATGAAGCCAGACAAGACCTCATCATAGTTATTCAGCACCTGTAGATTGGTAAAAATTAGTTTATTCCGTGGTAGCCAACACTTCCAAATCTTAGGGCTAAATACAACAAAATTTTGGTAATCATACTATCCTTATAGCAAGGTGGATAGATATTCCTAACCCAAAGCATCACTTTGAGACATTGTCTGCAGCAGACTTACCATCAGGTAGAGGGAGCATCTGGATAAACTGATCTTCTCACTACCACAGGTGGTGATGAGAGGCCTTGAGGGTCTTAAAACTATCAGTTAAATGCTTTGGCACAGAGGATAAAATTTACCATCACTCATGACCTTAGTCTTACATTATTCATCAGGATTTATCACCTGGCCCCACTTTGTTGCAACAGAAATAGAATGGTACAATTCTGCTATGTGTTCAAAAGAACAGTCAGCCATGCGAGAGAATAAGAAGAGCCTTGTTTGAAATGTAAACTTATTCTGTCACATATATTCATATATTATTTCTTAAGAATTTTTCATAAAAATTCCAAGTGTGTAACAAATCATATAATGAGGAGAGTTTAATTTTTTTATTTTTTTGCAGAGACAGAGTCTCACTTTATGGCCCTCGGTAGAGTGCCGTGGCGTCACACAGCTCACAGCAACCTCCAACTCCTGGGCTCAAGCGATTCTCTTGCCTCAGCCTCCCGAGCAGCTGGGACTACAGGCGCCTGCCACAATGCCTGGCTAAGGAGAGTTTAATTTTATACATGATATTTATCAGCATCTTAATATTCAAATTATTTGATTAATCTTATCACAATCCTTTGTTTAAGTCTATTATTATATTTATAATTTTAATATTTAATAATCATAATTTTCACCTTTGCTTATTATGTTTGTCTTCATAAATTATATTTCCTAGCTCAGAATTGTATAGTTTAACTTTTTCTAGATATTTTAATTAGAAAAATTAATATTTATAATATATTTTTGTTATTTTTATTTATTTTTTTTTATTGTTGGGGATTCATTGAGGGTACAATAAGCCAGGTTACACTGATTGCAATTGTTAGGTAAAGTCCAAGAAGAGTAGTATGTTGACAGAGGTTCTAAAGAATTATCCTTATTTTTCTCAAGTATGGAATGTGTTCATAGCTCATATCATTTTTTTTGAAAGAAACATAGTTGGCTTTGTTTCCCTGTAATAGTTTAAAGGAATTTGTAAACAGTTGTTTATCATTTATACAATTTGATCATATTATTACACGCTGTGTCAATGCTTTTTTACAACACAGCATGGCCACATTACATTATGTTTATTCATATAAACTGTAGCTCATTTTCTCTAATTTCATTTCAGCACTTCTATGAGATTACCTTTAATAGTTGAGTCAACGTTTTTTTAGGTGCCTGTTATGCTCAAGGCACTACAATACCTGCTGCAAATATTAGGCTAAACCTGATTAATATAATGTAGTTGAAGAGATAAAGCATTTATACAAGCATTTGTTTGGTTGTTTTATAGCTCAAGAGAGTTCATTTTCAGAACTGAATAGTAAAATAGAATTACGTTCACAGATACGGGTAAATCTTTCTTATCTGTGCATGGGTTGTGGGATATGTGTAATTCCAAAGACAAATCATTTCAAACCATTTACATTTCAGTTTGGAATAATTAATACTACTTAAGGCAGTGGAATAAAGAGCCATCTGATATATATTTTTCTTACATTAAACCTGGAATTGCCTGCTGTGTCTGAGTAAACTTGCATTACAGACTAAGGCAAAGATCTGCTTTGTGTACAGGGGCTCAGGGAAATTAGTCTAGAATTAAAAATTCAGCATGAAATGTTCTCCAAATGAATAATCAAATGTGAATTGTGGTTTAATTGAAGAAAAGACAAATTCTTAACATGTCTGACTTGGATGAACTGATACAATAATAATCAACGTTGGATATATGCTGACTAGATGACAATTCATAGATTATGTCTCCTGATCTGCCATTTGGCATGATGTCTGTGCTATTTATCAAAAATCTAGCTTTAGCCACAAAGCTCTTGTATATAACAAAGCTATAGCCTGCCTTGTTTCTAAATCTAATCCTACAAAGTAATATACTTTCCAAAGACTTAACTGTTTTACATATTTATGAATTTCTCCACAGGCCCCCTAAGGGATTCATTTCTCAATAGTGTCATAAGACACCACAGTATAATGCTTGGCTTATTTTCCCATCAAGTATTGTTCTACAGCTACATGGTGTTTTCTATTTGTCGTTGTCTAGAGCGCACCAGCCTGCACAATGTGCAGGACTCATGCCTGCAAGCACCGGGACTCACAAGACTTATCACTGTGCGTTTCTGTCATATCAGCAAGCTCATCTGCAGAAATACATTCTGACTGAGTAACCCTGAGGTAGACAATGTTTAATTCTCCATTTCAAAATCTTCCAGGAATGGAAAAATGATTCAGCTGGAAGGCATCCGCCCCGTCAGCACCCTATTATCCTAACACAGTGTTTACTCTGTTACTGGTTTTGGTGATCCTTACACAGTTTGATAATCATTTTTGAAGCTGGCCCAGTGTATAACTTAACACTGGTTCACAGTATGCTCAGGATTAGTTTTAGCATGATACCTATGGATTTGCATCTATCTTTCTGGCTTGATTTCCTATTTTCTACTTTTCTACTTAGAAAAATGTATTTGAAGGAAAAATTATTTTAACAATTTATTTGAAATCATATTTATTTCTCTCCTTCAAGTTACAAACTTTTAAGGTTTCTAGTCATATCTGAAGGAAATTATTAAAAATTGAAAATTCACTTGTTAAAAATATCCTAAAACTCAATTACCAATGTCTTAAAATTCATGTACATGAGCATAGTGAAAGGGGATAAGTGATAATGTATAATGTATGATATGAAGTAATAATATTAAGAAGGTATATTTAGAAATTTGATCTTTTTGGAAAAAGAAATAATCCAATTACCTAGTCATTTTCATTCTGTACTTCTTCATATGTTTCTTAGATGATGATGATAACAAAAACTCATTCATTTTTTAAACAGAAGAAAGCATTTCAAAAAAATATTTTTTCAAATCAGCTGGACATGACAGATAGTTGTGAAAAGTAACAAGCCAAAAATGGATGTGGAAGCTATAAAAAAGCAGAAAATAAATCAGAATTTTAATAGGTTTAATATTAGGTTGACCCAAAAATTATGTTTTCTTTATAAAACTATATAATATGACATCATTACAAAACTATCAACTTGAAGGTGGCATTTTCTTCTTTGTGACCTTAATAAATTTTTTTTTTCCAGTTTTTGGCTGGGGCTGGGTTTGAACCCACCATCTCTGGCATATGGGGCCAGCGCCCTACTCCTTTGAGCCACAGGTGCCGCCCATCCTTAACAAATATTAACACTCTTAATAGAAATACATTTAGTTGTATTTCTTATTATTTGAAAATTTCTGTAATCATTGAATAATTCTTGAGTTTTTACTATATATTGGATAGTTATCCTATTGTAAATGTGTGTGTGTAAAGTATTTTACAGTTGTTATAACAAAGTTAGTAGCTTTGAACAACAATTATTTTATTTAATTAATTAATTTATTTATTTGTTTATTGTTTTTGAGACAAGAGTGTCACTATGTCGCCCTCAGTAGAGTGCTGTAGCATCACAGCTCACAGCAACTTCAAACTCTTGGGCTTAAGCAATTCTCTTTCCTCAGCCTCCCAAGTAGATGGGACTACAGGCACGCGCCACAACACCCGGCTATTTTTTTTTTGTGTGTGTGTGTGTGTAGTTGTCATTGTTGTATAGCAGGCCCGGGCCAGGTTTGAACTGCCAGCTCCCCCGTATGTGGCCGACACCATAACCGCTGAGCTATAAGAGCTGAGGCTGAGCAACAATTCTTGAGGCTAGAATTCTGAAATCAAGATATCAGTAAGGTTGGGTCTTTCTAGAGTTTCTAAAGGATAATCTGTTTCATGCCACTCTCCTTGTTTCTGATGGTTGCCTGTGAGCTTTGGTGTTCCTTGCCTTGTAGATATATCATTCCAGTCTCTGTCTCTGTCTTCACATGTCATGCTATTCCATGTGTCTGTGTCTCTCCTCTGTTCACTACATAAGTCGTGTTTGGTTTTACAGCCTATCAAGCAGACAGCTAGCACCTCCAGCTCATCTAGGGATAAGGTGCCCTTTCTTAGTGCTGCCTCGCAGGTGCCCCACTAGGGAAGAAGGATGTGGTGGGTACTCATCTTGGTGTTGCCCCACCCAGAGCCACTGCTACACCTGGGGAGGGAAGGAATGCTTTATCAATCTGGAATAACCCAGTCTGGCTATAATAGGATTGGAAAGTTATCTCTAAGCTCATTACCAGTGTATTAAAATTAATAAATACATGCACAGAGAAAGAGGTGATAAGTGATCATGTATAAGGTAGGATATGAAGTAATAATATCAAGAAGGTATATTTAAAAATATATTCTGTCATTAATTTATAATCTAGTGTTTCAACTCACCTCACCCCCAAGGGGGGCTTTCGGAGAGGGAGCTCACATAAGCAGATGTAACCTTGAGACCACCAGTCATTTGGTAACATCTCACACCTCCCACAAGCCCCTCCCCGAAGGAGACCAATAAAAGGAAACAACCTGAGAATTCCCAAAGTGAGTCAGTGAGTCCGACTATCTCTTTCTAGTCAGGGAGACAGACCTGTTCCGTCTTACAATAAAGAGCTGCTGGGATGAGATTGTTCCCGGCTTGTTGTCACTCCAGCTCACTAGCTCTGTTTATGATTTTTCAAAGCAAGGGGCCAAAGAATCAGGATAAAAGTGCACCAAGAGGCTGGGCCTGACACATTTTTGTGTCTGGTCATTCTCCAACCAACAGCACACCAAGAACCAAGAACAGACTGCCACCTTGACAAGTGCACATTAGTCCAATATCATCTTAACTAATTACATCTACAAAGGCCTGTTTCCATATAATGTCACCTGGACAGTTACAAAGGTCATGACTTTATCACATTTTTATAGAAAATCCAATCTGATCAACTTTATATGGGCATTAACACATGTACATATAAGCATAATAACATATCCCTACATATCTACATATATGCACACATGCGTGTCTAGGTATATACATATGTGCACATGTGTTCATATATATAACTGAACTTCATTAATAAAGCATATTATAAAATAAATATTTTTCATTTACCTATTGTAACACAAGCCTATGCCATTATCATGTGCTGCTTTATGTACATTGCTTTAACTAATAAAGAAACATCACTGCAATACTAGACTGAGTCAGGGCATTATACCTTAATCGAATAAATTTTTAATTTAGTCAATAAAAATTATGTACAATTTTATAATGGAAACTGAAGTACACAATAGATTAAATGTAATGTTTACTTTTTAGATATACAATATAACGTTTACTCTGACTTACTAGATTTTTTTTTTTTGCTTGCCCCAAAAGGCCACTTTCCCTGACCAGGAGTTGAACCCGGGCCAGGGCGGTGAGAGTGCTGAACCCTAGCCACTAGACCACCAAGGAAATTTCACAATAGATTAAATGTCTTCAGTATTTGAAATTATATAGAATGACAACTAATAATGAACATTAATTTTAAGACCAAATGGATTCTTTGCATCCATGTAATTCTAATCCCTAACTGTATAATATATCAGAGTGGATGCTTATAAACAAAGAACAAAGTTGAAAGAATTTTACAATGGACACCAATATATCTATTATATAGATTCTACTGATAATATTTTGCTATCCTATTTAAGGACATGTGTATCAATTTATCTATCCGTTTATCTATCCAAGAGCCTATCTAAATTTTGAAGCATTTCAAAGTAAATTGTGAAAATGTATATACTTCCCCCCAAACCCTCTTTATAATAACATAAATCAGAGGTCAATATTTAGTGTAGAGTCATTTAATTTGATGTAATGTTTACATAAAATACCATGCTCAAATATTAAATATATATTTAAGTTTTGGCAAATACATTTATTCTTATAACCCAAATCTCTACAGATAAATAATTCTATAGTCACCCTAGAAAGTTATTTTGTGGACCTTTCTAGTCAACTCCCAATTCCAACCCCCCAGAGATAACCAGCCTGATATTTTATTTCCTTTATAGGTTAGATTTTACCTCTCCTGGAACTTAGTTTATGTTATTGTGTAATAGGTATCTTTTGTATAATGCTTCTTTCACACAGAACAATGTTTTTGAGATTCATTTATGTTGTAAATATCAAAACTTTACATACAGAACAATAAGAAATTTACCCTTCCTCAAGTCATGACTGTCCAAATTATTTCTAAATTTTAGCTTTTTAAAGAAAATATCCATGAACCTTCTTGTGTAAATGCTTTTATGATGACTTATTTTCATCTACTTTTGATAAATGACTTGGAAACACATGTAGTTATAGCTAGATAAGGTGAACATTTTTTTTTAAACTTCTATCTTTTCGTTGATTGCACCAATGTACTCTACCACCAACAATGTATAAAACAAGTAATACCCTTGCTAAGTGGCAGTAATGTCAGTCTAATTTCAGTCCTTCTCTTGGTCATTCATTTACATTTAATCTGTGTTTAACATTTGAGGAATGATAAGGCATATTCAAAAGTGCTTGATCATTTTATAGTCTAACCAGCAATGTGTAAGAGAAACTTTCCAAACACGCTGGCCAACATTTGTTATTGTCTGTATTTTTTACTTATTATAGACATCCTCAGGGGTGTGAAGTATCTAATGGTTTTGATATGAATTTTCCTAATGACTAATGAATGATGTTGAGCAAACTTTCATTTGATAATTGTCTGCTTGAATGCCTTCTTTAGAGAAATAACTAGCCAAATGTTATCAACAATTTAAACTTTATTGTTAAGTTGAATTATTTGGTCTTATGCAATTCATCTGTAAATTATATGTATATTATTCATGAAAGTCCTCTGTGAAATATATGATTTGCAAATAGTTTCTGCCATTCTGCCTGTCTTGCTTTTTGGATGGTATAACAATAGTATTTTTAATTAGGGTACAGTTCAAATCAACTTTTCTTCTTGTGTCAAATTGTGCTTTTGGTATCATATCTAAAATCCACTGACTAATGCAAGGTCAAGATTTACTCATATTTGCTCCAAAGAGTCTCATAGCTTTAGCTCTTACAGTATCTGTCATCATTTTTAGCTAATTTTTCTTTTTAGATGACACGAGGTTGAAATCCAATGTGATGCTTTTGCATACTGTTATGTGTATGTCCCAGCACCATTTATTTAAAATATTATTTCCCCCCCAATAAATTGCCTTAGCTTCCTTGTTAAAAAAAATCAAATATCCATAAGTATGAGTTTATTTTAGAAAATTCAATTCTATTTTTCTTATCTTGTGAACTTACAAACACTGTCATTATAAATCTAGTTATGTAATGAGTTTAAAGTTGGAATTGCTGTCATTTGAATGATTTCTTCTTTTCAGAATTGTTTGGGCTAGGCATTTTCTATGTAATTTAAATTTTAGAATGATTCATAATCATGAAAATCTTGATTTATTTAGATCTTATATTTATTCCAATAATATTTTTTAGTTTTTAGTGTACATATTTTACTTATTTTTAACAAATGTATTCCTAAGAATTTTATCTTTTTGTTGCTATTAGTAGAATTGTTTTCTTAATTTTATTTTCAAATTGCTCCTTGAAATTGTACAGAAATATAATTGATTTTTCTTACTATCTTGAATCCTGAAACTTTACTGACCTCATAGATTAAACTGAATGTGTTTTTAGTGGATTCCAGGGTATTTTTATTTACATAATCATGATATTTGTGAATAGAGATACTGTCACTTTTTATTTTCCAATTTGGATTCCCATTATTTTTAGAAATAAATTTATGATATTTTAAGTGTTACCAAAATAGTTGGGATAAAAGAAAATCATGTTAATTTTAGTGGTATATTATGTAGGTGTTTTCACATTTTGGTTCTAGATACCAAAAATGATTGCCAGATAAAACACAGAAATTTCAGATAAACAACAAATATCTTTTAGTATTGGTATATTCCAACTATTGCCTAAGATGTTTTTACAATAAATATTTTTAACCTGAAATTCTGATTTAACAGCCTTCTGTATATTTTTTACCATAGATATAACAACCCTAATAGAGATATGGAAAAAAGTGAATATTTCTTTAAAAAGTATAAATACAGAGAATTTGTACCTAGACTCTTGGCTCACTTTTGCAAATTACTCTGTCTTTTAGCTTCACTTTGTTGCCATTGCATCTCTGGCAAATGAGGAAGATAATGCCTGACCTCACTTTCTTTACAGGAACGTTATTAGAATAAATGAGGCAATGTACACATAAACACATAGCATCTTGGAAGACAGTTACTCTATAAAGGTGTAGTATCATCATTACTATTATCGTTACATTAGAGAGAGAATTTCTGAAAAGTCAGCTTGCTGAATATATTATAGTAATTTCCTACAAAAAAGAAAATAAAAATATCATTACAATGTAGATTTACTGACTTTGTCTTTCATTTTATTCAGCACAGTGTAAGAATATGAATGTCCCTCCTTTGGATTATTACACAAGTACCTTGTTTTCCATCTCATGTTACCGTTATGTCTTCTTAATCAGAACCTAACAATATGTATGCTATTGTACTTGTATTTCTTCTTATATTTCTAAAAGTGACTGAAGCCTGAATAGTCTCATGTTCTAGGTATCAGACTTTTTAAGGTTATATTTTCACCCTTTTTATGCAGGCATATAGTGAAAATAAATTATTTCTGCATCATTTATACAGAGTACATTATATTTAACCCTATGAATGCTATGTGGTGGTTTACATCTTTAACAAAATTATCAGTGTGTTAGTTTTTATACTTTAAGTTCCAATGGCTTCTTATGACAAAAAAGGTTATTTACATGTGACTAGGAGTTTTCACTTTACACAACAAATGTTGGAATGAAAAATCATTTCGGCTAGCTAGCTAATCATGGACAAGTCACCATCTATTAGATTCTTTATGTGATAAATTAAGGAATTAGACAAAATTATTATAGATACCTTTAAAACATACAAAGCATTTAGGCAGGGATAATTTCATAAATGGCTAAATTCTAGAATCAAGTTATAAAATATTTGTATAGTGTATTTCAAAGAAATATGTAAGTAGAGCATTTTTTAAGCTTTGGTTTTCTAAAGTAATTAAAATTCATGGGCTACTACTATTTTTATATATATATATATATGCTTTTAGTTTCCTTTTTCTTCTAATTCTTATGAAATGTTAACTTTGGCATGCAATTTATAAAATAAAACATGTCATAATAAGGCTAGACACAGGTGATGTTTGAAAAGCAATTCAACTGTGGATGAATTCTATTCCCAGTATATATTTAAAAAAATACTCTCTCACTCTCTCTAATCAGGAATTTGCATTATGCTTAAAATTATTTTCTTCTAATTATTAATTTTCAACTTAATTGTCTTATGGTATTTCATCTAAACCTATAATTTACATTAAATATCTTACAATGGAGCCTTGAACAACACATGTTTGAACTGTATCATGGACTTTCTTCCATAAAAGTTACTCTGAGTGTCCCTGCCTCTCCTCCCTCCCCTTCCAGCTCCTCTACCTCTTCTGCTCTAGTCACCTCTGAAACAGCAAGATCAACCTCTCCTCTCCTTCCTCCTCTTCAGCCTACTCAATGTGAAGAATTTCACGATGAATCACTTCGATGAAGGAAATGGTAAATGTATTTCCTCTTTCTTATGATCATTTTAATAACATTTTCTTTTCTCTAGCTTACTTGATTGTAAAATACTATATAAAATACACATAACACACATAATGTGTGCCAATCAACTGTTAATGTTATCTGTAAAGCTTTTAGTCAATGATAGGCAATTAGTAGTTATAAGCTTCCAGGAAGCCAAAAGTTAGATGTAGGTTTTTAACTGTGGTTGGTGCCTCTAAGCCCTAGGTAAATAAAGGGTCAACTCTATGTTATAATGAAGGTCCCTTTATTTTCTATAGATTTTTTAATGTATTTGACAGTAATTATAATCTATTTGCTTATAACTTGTAATTGCTTGATAAAATCTAATGGATTTTGTTGTTAAGTTGTGCATTTATTTCATGCTATGTGTTTATGTGTACATTGCCCAATCTTAACAACAATATTTGTTGTTAAGTTCTGCATTTATTTTCCACAAGCCCTTAAAATAGGTATTTTATTTTTGCTTTTATCCACAAAGGCATTTAATATTTTGAAGCGAATGTGTCATATTTGGCTGCCCTTGTCATCTTACATCAATCATACTCCTTTCAGTGAGACATAATCTGATTTTAGTTGATGAACATAACACGATTTGAGATTCAAGAGCCTCATCTTATATAAAAGGTCAAAGAAAACTGAAGTAAAGTGAAAATTTAAAATTAAAAACTAACAAAAATGCTTCTTCCTGGAAGAATTTGAATATACAACAGAAAAAAAAAAGGTTTTTATTCCTCTCATAGTCTTACCTCTCAGTTTGATTTATATATGAATTGCATAAGTTAGAAGAAAAAATTTGCTAGAAAGCTATTGAATGCAGGTGCAATGAAGATTGCAGTATTATGCACATTTTTTTAGACAGTACAATTTTTTTAAAAAACATATTTTTATAGTTAATGAATTTGTCATTAACTACATTAACTAATATTTGCTGATGAATGTTTTGGTAGGCTATGTTTCATTTTATAACTTTTTTATTTTGCTGAATATTCTAAATTCTCTCCAGCCATATAGTTTAAGAAAACAATTATTAAGAATCTCTTATCTCCATATCAGACGCTACCATTTTTGCCATTGCTACTACCTCACTCTCCCCCTCACTTTTCAATCTGTTTTTTTTTTACAAATTTTACTGTTGCTACGTTAAATATCCCTGTAACCCACACAGAACAAATTTTGTACCTCTTAATTATTTATAAGGCAGCTGATATAACTAAGTTCAGAATAAGTGAAAAATGAAGAATGCAAAAATAAAAATAATAAAATTTGTGGACTTGAATTATTCTATAAACATCATTCTTTTTTCACTTCACTTGGCATGCAGGGAAAATAAAAGATCACTGTTTCCATGGTACACATTGTTTATTACTTTTTAATATTGTTTTCATTCATTAGGGTTTCTATAGAAAAATAGTAAACTGGGGCATTTATAAACTTTTTAATTCTGGAATCTGGGAGGTTCCAGATCAAGGAGCTGGCAGATCTGCTGTGTCTAGTAAGGGTGTTTTCTGCTTTATATTATAGATAACACCATCTAGAGTTTTTCTCACATGATAGAAGGAAAAAAATAAGGCACCAATCCTATTGAGAGCTCTACTCTCATGACCTAATTATCTCCAAAAAGCCCAATTCCTAATACCATTACATTAGAGGGTTAAGTTTTAGAATATGAATTTTTGGAGACACAAATATCTCATCCACAGCAAATACCTACATATCTTTTTAAACTTAGATTTGAACTAAAGTTACAATGAAACGTAAGTCTCTTATTATTTGCAGTAAAGTCACTTAAGTACAATTGCAGATAAGATGAGAACTGAATAAAAATCACAGTAAATAATTCACTTAGTCAATAATTTGTCTTGGGACCAATGAAATGTCATAAATCTCAATAGTCTCTGACTTTCAAATTACAAGGTTCTGTAACAATTTTGTGTTTAAAACATGCCGTGATAATGACATGGTCAGAAATTTACATATGTGAACATTATCATTGAAACAATTATAAAAATAATAGACTATCTTAAAAAAAATGTTGGATATACTTAAATATTTAAACAGAAAGTAAAGAGAGTTATCATACATTACCTCATCTCTACCACTGTCCTCTCCTATCATTAACATCTTGCTTTGATGTGGTACCTGTGACAATTGATGGACCAACAATGATACTTTGTGTATGTTTTTATTTTCTCTTCCTATTTTATTGTATGAGCTAGAGCTTATAGAATGTTGTTTAGTGGGACTGTTAGAGGAGACACAGACATACTTTCTTTGCACTGGTCATAGGGGGAAAGGGTCTTGTATCTCACTAGTTGCTATGATGTTAGCCATAGGTTGTATTTTATATATTCTTTATTGAGATGAAGAAGATTCTCTATATTCATAGTTTCTGAGACATTTTATGAAGAATGGGTGCTGGATTTTGTCAAATGCTTTTTCTACATCTGTTGATATAATTACGTTTTTCTTTTTTAGCCAATTGATGTGATGGATCACATTAATTGAATTTGGGATTATAAAACTGTCTTGAAAAACTAAAATAAATCCCACTTAATTATGCTGTATACTTTTGTATGCAGTTTTGAATTAAATATGCTAATTATTTAAAGAAATTTTGCACCTTTGTTCATGAAAAAATATTAATCTGTACGTTATCTTTCTTAAAATTTATTTTTCAGGCTCTCATAATAGGCTAATTCTGGTCCCATAGGATGAGTTATGAAGTATTCACTCAGCTTCAATTTTCTGGAATAAATCATAAAAAATGAACATCATTTGTTTCTTATATTTTTGCTACAATTCACCAGTGAAAATATGTTGGCTGGGGGTTTTTTTTGTTTGTTTGTTTTGTTTTTGGGGAGAAGTTATTAATCATTCTTTTAACTTATATAATTGATTTACTCCTACTTGCTTCACTTATTTCATTTCTGTAAATATGTAATGATTGTGATTTTCAAATAATTGGTCTTTTTCTCCTAAATCTTCAAATTTGTGCAGATCAAGTTGCCCCAAATTTTTATTATCCTTTTAATATTTGGGGAGTCACCAGGGGTGATCCTCCTTTCACTGCTATTGTTTGTGTCTTGGCCATTACCATCCCACCTTGAATGTACTTGATCTTGACTATTCTTTGTGTTTTATCTACTTTTGCCTTGGTTAGCCTATCTATATGTTTATCAATTATTTAACCTTTTCAAGGAACCAATTTTAGTTTCATTAACTTTTTTAGTGTGTCTCTTTTTTTAATTCCCTTTTAATTTCTCCTCTGATGTGAATTTAAATTTTTTCACTACTAATCTTCAATTTAATTAACCTGCCTTTTAATTGGTTTCCAAAGATAGAAGCTTAGATTATAGACTTTAGATCATTTTTCTTTTGTAATATATGAATTCAATGCCATTGATTTTACTGAAGCTCATAAATTTGATGTTGCATTTCATTTTCACCTTAAAATTTCTCTTGACACTTCCTCTTGACGCATGTGTTCTTTAGAAACTGTAGTTTCATTTTCAAGTATGTGGAGTATTTCATCTATCTTCTTGTCATTGATTTCTACTGGATCTGTCAATTAGTGATAGAGGGGTATTGAATTTTCTTACAATCATTGTGGACTTATTTCTTATTGGAGCTCTACACATTTTAACCTCATGTATTTTGTTATTCTGTTCATAAGCAGAACATATGCATTGAAAATTATTAGGTCTTTTAGACATGTCTAACAAATGATCTGGGACAATAACATACACTGGGGAAGAAGGCTTTATTTAGCAAATGGTGCTTGGTAATTTGTCAAAGAATGGAACAAGACCCCTATATCTTGACATATATAATAATTAATTCAAGATGGGTTAAAGACTTAAATGTTAGACATAAAATCTTAAAAATTCTAGAGGAAAATTTCTTTTATATATGGCCTAGGGAAAGAATTTATGACTAAGACCCTATGGAAAATATAGCAAAAACATAAGTAAATGGGACTAAACTAAAATAAAAACCTTTGCACAGCAAAGGAAATAATCACCAGAGTACCACCTAAACAATGGGAGAAAATTTTCACAATCTATATACCTGAGAGCTAATATTCAGAATCTAAAAAGAACTCAAACAAATCAGTGACAAAAAGTAAAGAAACCTATCAAAAATGGGAAAAAATGAACAAAAATACTTCAAAAGAAGAATGACAAATGACCAATAAAAATCTAAAAATATGCTCAACATCACTAATCAGCAGGGAAATGCAAATTAAAACTACAATGAGATACCACCTTACCATTATCAGAATGGCCATTATTAAAAATAATATAAACAATAAATTCTGGGTTTGATATGGTGAAAAAGGAACAGTTATACACTGTTGGCATATGCACCAACTCACTACAACTTTTTTTGGAAAATTGTGTGGCCATTTCTCAAAGAAATAAGCATAGAACTAAATTACCATTCAATTCAACAATCCCACTGCTGAGTATCTACTCAAAGAAATGAAATAATTTCCTCAAAAAACACCTTCACTTGAATGTTTATTGCAGCACAATTTATGATTGCAAAGATGTAGAATAAACCTAAATATCTTTCAATTCATGAATGGATAAAGAAAATGTGGTATGTATATACCATGTCATACTATTGAGACATAAAACAGGAATAAAATAATGTCATTTGTAGCATTATGAATGGAACTAAACATCACTGTATAAGTGAAGTACAATAATATCCCTGTTATCTGGGACCCATGGGCATTGCTTGATTCTAGATTGCTTGAGAGTGGCTAGAGGCCACGTACAGCAAACCCACAGCCAATATCATATTAAATGGAGCAAAATTGAAAACATTTCCACTCAGTTCTGGAACTAGACAAGGATGCCCATTTTCTCCACTGCTGTTCAACATAGCAATGGAAGTCTTAGCCATCACAATCAGGCAAGAGAAGGCAAATCAAGGGTATCCAAATGGGGGCAGAGGAGATCAAACTCTCACTTTTGGCAGACAGGATCGTATACCTGGAAAACCCCCAGGGACTCAACTATAAAACTCTGAGAAGTCATCAAGGATTACAGCAGCATCTCAGGTATAAAATCAATACTTACAAATCAGTAGCTTTTATATATCCCAACAAAAGTCAAGGTGAAAATATAGTCAAGGACTCTATTCCTTTTACAGTAGTACCAAAGAAGATGAAATATTTGGGGATTTGCCTAACAAAAGATGTAAAAGATCCCTATAAGGAAAATTATGAAACTCTGAGAAAAGAAATAGCTGAAGATGTTAACGAATGTAAAAACATACCATGCTCATGGCTGGGAAGAATTAGCATTGCCAAAATGTCCATACTACCCAAAGAAATATACAAATTTAATGCAATCTCTATTAAAGCACCACTGTCATACTTTAAGATCTGGAAAAAATAGTACTTCATTTTATATGGAATCAGAAAAAAACCTCAAATAGCCAAGACATGACTCAGAAATCAAAACAAATCAGGAGGAATCACACCAGATTTTAGGCTATACTATAAATCTGTAGTGATCAAAACAGCATGCTACTCACACAAAAATAGAGTTAGATATATGGAACAGAACAGATAACCAAGAAATGAACCCAGACACTTATTGTCATTTGATCTTTGATAAACCTATCAAAAGCATTAATGGGGGAAAGACTCCCTATTTAGCAAATGAGGCTGGATGAACTAAACTGGACCCTAACCTTTCACATTTAACAAAAATTGATTCTCACTGGTAAAAGATATAAACTTAAGACTTAAAATTATAAAAATACTAGGAGAGGGTGCAGGGGAAACCCTTGAAGAAATTGGCCTGGGAGAATATTTTATGATGAGGACCCCCTGCTCCCGGGAATTGAAACAACACCAAAAATACACTTGGCATCTGATCGAACTAAAAAGCTTCTGCACAGCCAAGAGCATAATAAATAAAGCAAACAGACAGCCCTCAGAATAGGAGAAGATATTTGCAGGTTATGTTTCTGACAAAGGTCTGATAACTAGAATCGAGAAAATTCAAACTTATTAATAAAAAAAGAACAAATAACTGCATTTCATTGTGGGCAAGAGACTTGAACAGAAGCTTCTCTGAAGAATACAAGTGCATGGCCTACAAACACATGAGAAATGCTCATCACCTTGAATCATCAGAGAAATGCAAATCAAAACCACATTGAGATATGATCTAACTCCAGATTAGCCCACATAACAAAATCTCCAAACTATCGATGTTGGTGTGGATGCGGAGAGAAGGGAATGTTGTTGCACTGCTGGTGGGAATGCAAGCTAGTATGTCTTTTTTGGAAAGAAGTTTGGAGAACACTTAGGGAACTAAAAGTAGACCTGCTGTTAGATCCTGCAATTACCCTACTGGGTACATACCCAGGTAACCAAAAATCATTTTACAACAAAGATATTTGCAACAGAATGTTTATTGTAGCCAAATTCATAATTGCCGAATCATGGAAGCAGTTCAAGTGCCCATCAACCCATGAATAGATTAACAAATTGTGGTTAATCTTAATAAAAGCTTACCTGGATAGAGCTGGAACATATTCTTCTTAGTGAAGTATCTCAAGAATAGAAGATAAAGTATTCAATGTACTCAATACTATTATGAAGCCAACATATAATCACCTACACTTTCATATGAATGATAAAACACAACTCCAGTCCAGAAAGAAGGAGGGAAGAGGAGGGAGAGAGAAGAGGAGGAAGGAGGCTGGGAGGAGAAGAGTATTTGGTGAGACCCCACCTAAAGTGCGCAATGCAAGGGTAGATGTCAAAACTATTAAGGGTAGAGTATAAATGTCTTAATACAACAAATAAGTAAGTGAGGTGAAGGTTATGTTGATGAGTTTGATGTAAGCATTCCAAATTGTATATAAAATCAGCACATTGTACCCCATATATGGAGTACACAGTTATTATTAAATTATTATATTATTAAATTTAATGTATTAAATTATATATAAAATCAGCACATTGTACCCCATCAATGCCTGCTTTGTTCTCCACTTTTGACCCGACTTTTCTTTTCCTGAAGATGTGGGGAAGGCAATCAAACTGAGCAAAGAGTTGGCTGAGACATATGAAAGCAAAGTATAAATGGGGTACAATGGGGTACACAGTTATTATTTAATAAAAAAAAGACTTATGGGGTAATTCTATACCCCATACCACACCATACTATAAACTCCGTATTGACTTGACACTAAGGTTGAAAGACATTAATTAAAAGCAGATTAAGACAAAGACAAACTTGCTGTAACACAATTTTGCTGTAATATAAAACCACTTTACAAATGCAGTGTACAATTTTAGGTAAATGGTGGTCAATACATTTTTCAACTTCACTACCATACTTTTTTAACTTCAAGTAACTTCTATTTCTATTTCTTTAAAATCGTTACAGAGAACACATGGAGCCGTGGGAGTGATGCATGAAGTGTCAGTTTACTGATAGGAGGGCACAGCGAGTTTTAACTCTGAATTTTTTTAAGGGGAGGAGAGATTTGGCAGGCCAGTTGCATAAGTTCCAGATAACAGGGAGTTTACTATATCTCAGGAATGGGAAACCAGACACCATATGTTCTCACTAATAAATGGGAGCTAATAGATGGGTACAGGAGGGCACAAAGCTTTATAGGGGACATGAGACAGCAAGAAAAAGGGTGGGCAGGAGGGTGGATGTGGGTTAAAAATTTATGTATAAGGTACAAAAACACTATTCTGGAGATGGGCACACCAAATGCCCCAACATAAGCATTACACAAGATGTCCACGTAACAAAAAGAATTGCAGTTTGAAATACAAAAAACAAACTTTAGTACATTAGATCAATTAAAATTAAGAAATATGCAAGATTCATTTTACTTTCATTTATTCCATTTTTATGCTCTTCCTTTCTTTCTGTATAATAGTATGAGTTTCTGACCTGCACTGTTTTCCTCCTATATGAAGAACTTACTTTTAATATTTCTTGCAAGCAACTCTACTGGGAAAAAGTCCCCCAATTTTTGTTTTCTTTTTTTTTTTTTCATTTGAGAACATCTACTTCTCTTTCAAGGACAATGTCTTTGGATGCTGGACTCCAGATTTTTGTTTTGTTTTTTGTCTTTCAACACTTTAAATATTTAAATACATCCACTTATGTGCATGATCTCTAAAGAGAGGTATGGCGTGATTCTTATTCTCGTTTCTCTGTTTTTCTCTCTGGATATCTGTCAGATTTTTTCTTTATATCTTTGATTTTGTGCGGTTTGAACGTAGTAGGCCTCGGTGTAGATTTTTAGTTGTCTCTTATTCTCTGAACATCCTGGATCTCTGGCTTTGTGACTGCTATTATTTTGGAAAGTGATGATTCACTATTAGTTTTAATATTCTATTTGTTCCTTTCCCTCATTCTTCTGCTTTCCCCGTTACGTGTATGCTGCACATTTGTAATCTTCTCATAGCTACTGGATATTCTGTTCTATGCTTCAAATTATTTTCTCCTAACAATATACTTCACTTTTTTAAATTTCTATTTACATATATTCAACCCCACTGTTGTTTTTTCTTGTTCATGTCCAGTCTACTGATAGACATCAAAGTATCCTTCCTTTCCTTTAAAACAGTGATTCTCAACCTTCCTAATGCTGCGGCCCTTTAATACAGTTCCTGTGGGTCACGACCTACAGGTTGAGAACCACTGCTTTAAAATGTTTTGATTTTCAGCATTTTCTTTTCGTTCTTTCTTACAGGTACTACCTATCTGTATATATCATCCATCTGTTCTTACATTCTGTCTCCTTTTTCCAGAAGAACATTTAGCGTACAGTATTTATTTACATTTCTGGTGTAATAATTCCAAATATCTGCCATATTTGACTCTGGATGCTTGCTTTGTTTCCGCAGACTTGGGGGCCTGTTAGCATGCTTTCTAATGTTTAAATATATGCCAGACAAGATTTATTAGGTATGTAGAACAGAGGTAGAAAGTTCTTTAGGGTGATGTTTTATGTTTATCTGGTTAGGAATTAGAATGTGTTTACTATTTGTGGTAGCTGTGACATCATAGAATACAATTTCCTCTTAATGTCTTTTTATCTTCTGTCATCTTTGCATTTTCCTAGAAATTCCTTAAATAGGGTTTGTGGTTTACAGTTACTTTAGCTATAATGTTCTGTTACTATAAAGGAGTTCTATTGATGAGATGGTAGGTCATGCATGTGGCAGGGGAGTGTTTTGATTAGTCTCAAATTTTTAGTGACCTGAGTTGAGTATTTGCCCTCTTTTACCTCAATGGCTGTAAGGGCCTGGAGTTGGGTATATATCTCTTCACCTCAGTCAATTAGCTTTAGGTAAAACTCCGGTGTGCTAGAACCTGACAAAATACTTTTCCTTGTGGGTAGGCTTTGTAAGAAGAACAGAGAACCCTGGGCCTATATCAAAATAGTTACTTATCTCTTTCTTCCTGGTGAGAACACTAGGGAAATTTTTTTCCCTGTCTTCGCAGTCAGGTAAGGTAAAGCAGAAAGCATGAGGGCCCCCCCAAGACTGGGCTCTCATGCTTCTTACTCTCCAGCTAGTCAACACTAAGCATTCAGCAATTCTTGATAACATATTCCTTCTGATACTGGTTCCAGCTAAAAGCTTTTGTGTCTGGTCTTGGGCTTGGTCTCCAAGTAAACTGTTATTCTCTGTATTTATCTGTCTTTCTGTCTTACCAGTTATTCTGTCAGAAGTTTGCCCTGCGACCTCATTTCTCTTTTGCACTTAAGAAGCGTTGGTGATTTTCAACTATTTTTGAGTTTCTCTTCTTGTGGGAAGGAAAAGAGTGATCATATCAATGCTCTTTACATGTAGGATTGATCAACAAATTATATTTTAAATAGTAAACTGCTATGAACACCAATGAATACTTTTTCAAAACTAGTATTGTCGATAATTTGGGCTTACATGTCCATAGGTTTCTGTTTTATTTTATTTGTTTATTTATTTATTTATTTTTTAAATAGTGGCGTGACAGCTCACAGCAACCTCAAATTCTTGGGCTTAAGTGATTCTCTTGCCTCATCCTCCCAAGTAGCTGGGACTGCAGACATCCACCACAGGGCCAGGATATTTTTTTGGTTGCTGTTGCCATTGTTGTTTAGCAGCCCTAGGCCGGATTCGAACCCACCAGCTCTTATGTATGTGGCTGGCACCCTACTCACTGAGCTACAGGCGCCAAGCCCACAGGTTTCTGTTTTAAAGCAATTAATTAGAATTACATTATTATTTTTATCAACAATTCTACTCTTACAATAATTTATTTTGACTGAACTTTTCTACATAAAACAGTCTTCAAAACACACAAGGTGAGATTTTGTATTTGAAATTTGAAAGTAATAAACTTAATACTTTGCTATGGATTCACTCTGAAGTTAATTGGATTCAGGCTGCTCATTTTCTAAAAGAAATGCATCATTCTTTGGGGTTCTAGGATGCTGTCAAGATTTTCTAATGGTAGAAAAAAATATTCATTTTACTCCAAAATAAATCTTTCTTCCAAAACTCTAGTCTAAAATTTAAATTTAAATAGTGGCAAATATTCATCAGAATTTGGGCAAGGTATAGGGCAGAAGAAACGTGAGGAATCAGGAAGGAATGTTGTTGTTACTTTACCCTGTTTGGATAATGACTGTAAAGGCAGGTGTGTCTGACCTCGTTATTCCTTGAGGGAAGTTACTGATACTTAAATAGATTGATCATTATGCTTGGTGGATTTGATCTCTACAGATGGTGGTTCAAGTGCTTCAGAAAAACCAGTGTTTATGTACAGTATATAAAAATATTACCAACTGATGTTTACACTTGGGTAAAGGAAGTTGATTAAATAATGCACATTCATACTTACATGCATATACGCATGCTTACATATATACACACGAATGTATTTACACTTAAAACAATTTTGTACTTCAACTCATTTGTGCTCATTTTTTTCCAGATCTATTTCAAACATAACACAGAGGAATAGTAATGAGAGGTAAAAGCTAACTTCAATCACGAGGACGTAGCCTTATCACATCTTTGAAACTATTTCGGTGATTATATAATAGGTTTTAACAGACTTTGCTGAAGTACTGCAGTAAAAAGTGACTGTCCTGTCTGTCATTTTTTGACTTGATTTGATTTCTCCCCATTTCAGAGGATATCGTATCCTGACAGAAAATTTCTAATTTCTTCACATATAATTATAAATATTTCAGTAAAGACAGAAGAATCTCCATAGCTGACCACCTCTCTACATTGACCACTTCCTTAACTTGACCTAATTTTTACAGACCGAACATGTACATGTACAAATCAGCACAACAGGCCTAGTTCTCCGTGTCGGCCACCTTTGTATGTTAACCAATTTGTTTCAGTTCCTGAGGCGATCAACTTACAGAGATTCTACTTTATTTCATCTTCCTCCTCTTTATATGATTGCTTTCCAGTACTAAATATAATTTAACAGCCTAAATTGAAATATTGGCATCTGGATTATATGTTACTATTTGAAGCAACACGAAAGAAGTGAATACTTTTTTGACATAGAGGTCTAAATAATCAAGAAGGCTTATGTAGTAAGATCTTGCCAGTTAATGTGCCCACCAAAGAGTCAAGGCAAGACTTGGTAAACCAGTCTTAACACACACAAACTTATAATGGTGAAATACATTGAATGGTAAAAACTGAATGTGATTATTTTAATTTTTGTTTTGCTGTTATGGAAGCTAAATTGAATTTTCAGTATCTGGAAGGCTTAGGTAAATAAAATTATAATTTTCATTAAGAAGTTATGGCAGAATTGTCACATTTGGTCAGAGCACCAGGCTTACAGAAGGTGGCGTCTTCATCCCTGGGTCATGCAGCTTCCTGTGTGTCCCATTTTGGGTAAAGCTGCACGATGCACTGAAATTCAGCAGAGTCCTAGATTAGTTCTATAACTTCAAATCTCTGTTGTAGTTAGCACAGTTCCTTGAAAAGAAGAAAATAAGTTCATTTTCCCACATTAGTTTCAAATAGAAAACAGGGAAACAATAAAACTCAACTACCGAGGGAGGACTTGCCTCCTTTTTTAAAAAAAATGGGAGCATTCTAATGGCAACTAGGAGAAAGGATGGCTACTTTACTGTTTTTTTATTTTCATAAAATGTATTCCTTTAGCAAATACAAATTGAATACCTATTATGTGCAAGGTGGCACTATTTAGGTAAAGTTGTCTATAATGTCGCTGCCATCCATGAGCTCATAGTCTAATGTATGAAGCAGAAGTAAATAGCTAAACAATTAAATACATATATAACAACAGGTAATTCTAAATAATAAAACAAATCAATTTGTGTAATAGGCTGAAAAAGTAATGAGTTACCATTTTACCTGGGGTGGTCAGGAGATGATATTTTGAACACTTGACATTGTCCAGAAATCTGAATAAGGTTAAAGTCTGATGTAAAATATCTTCTTGAAAAGCATTCCATTTAGAATAAACAAGCAGGGCAAACTCTTGTTTGGCATATTGGAGAAATACGTGTATAAAGATGGGGCATGTAGTTGGACATTGTTCTGAATATTTTATTAAGAAGTTGCCAGGTGCCCTGAAACAGTTTATTATATGACTTTAGCTTGTGGTTCCCAAAGTTGTATGCAAATTGTATTCACCTGGAGATCATCAAAAACACTAATGTACGGATTTTACTCCTGATATTTTACTTAATTAGTATGGTGTGCAAGTGAGACATCTGGATTTTTAAAAACTTCCCAGGTGATTCTAACGGAAGCAATGTTTTGGAATTTAATTGTGCTTTAAATTATGTTTCAGTCATTGGACAGCATAAATTCCAAATTACTTAACATAAGATCACCTTCACGATCTGGTCTCACTTTCTACACAATTGTATCTACTTCTGTGTCTTCTATTTCCCCATGAGGCTTCTCAGGTTTCCTTTCCTTTCTCAGTGCTTCTACTCATACTGGGCTGCATGCCTTGAATTTCTTTCTTGTTGGTCCACTCTCTGTTTTGGAATAGCACTCAATTCAAGGCTAACTTTGGAAGTTTTGTAGGCAGTCTTCTACCTCTACTATACTAGACTGGCTATTATCCCAGTTTTGCACACACAGTCTCTGGTTATTCTACTTGTTGCAGTGTAACTATCATTAATGATTCCCATCTTACTCATAAAGGATCCTCAGTTTGCATCAAAATGTGTAGGGTGCCTCTCCAATTCATACTCCCACATTTCACATAATGTTTATCTTTTGTTGTAATATACCATAATTTTTAAGTAACTTGGGTAGATCCTTTATTATACTGTGAACTCGATGAGAGGCAGATCATGCAATGGTCTGTTTTATAACTTCCAGAATTAGCACATTGCCTATTATACAGAAAATATTCACATAAATTGTTGCATTGATTTTATGGATGTATAGACATAAAGAATTGATTAATACATGTGAGTCATGGTGCAATATTTGTATAGAACAGCCACAAATATTTGAATTTTTCATTTTAAAATAATTTTAATTTTTATGTTAAGACTAATCTGACATGGGCTGGCTAGAATATTATGCATCAAATTTACACAAATCCAGTTAAGGTCACTTCTGCAGCACAGCGACAATGATTTTACCAATATAGTCTGAAACAAATTGAGGTCAGTGTACATTTTCTCGTAGCCTTGCTCTTAGCTTTCTTCCACGAACTGCAGAAGGTTTCAATTTACTGAAGCACCAAGGTAGGTAAGATCCAATCAAAGCAAAAGCAAAATCAATAAATGCTAACCTCAAAGGGCTAAATAGTAGAGACATCAGTCCAAAGAAAAGTTGTTTGCAGGCTTGAAATACTATTGTTCTATAAATGTAAGTGAATAAAACTGCAGCTATGGGCACTTGTAGACCCCTAGTATATTTAACATATAGATAAAGGGATAACAAGGTAAATTGCATTATATGGCTAGACTATGGCATAATGGTAGAGATTTGGATTCCATCATCATAATAGGAAAATATTTTGTCATTGCAGCACATTATTTATAATATGTCAAAAAATAATTGCTTAAAAACTATTTTAATGATTATGATAACCTTTACATAAATGATTTTTTCATACTAATGCTTTTAAGGCCTATGTGCAAAGATATTCATAGATTTTATAGGTGGAGCAAAATTTAACAAAAATAAAGGAAGAGTAGAACTGTGATTTCAAAATGCATTGAAGAGTTGTTAAAAGCACATGCCCCAAGTCTTTTTTTTTTTTTTTTTTTTTTTTTTTTATTGCTTGGAGTTCATTGAGGGCACAAACAACTTGTTAGCACTGATTGCATTTGTTGGGTAAAGTCTCTCTTATAATTGTTTCCTGCCCCCAAGAGATGTGCCATACACCGGAGCCCACCACCCCCCTTCCACCTCCCTGCGCCTTGCTCCCTTGTTCCTGCGCTCCCCCCACCTTGAGTTGATTTGAGTTTTTCTCTTATGTAGGTATGTATTAAATCATCTACTGGCCTTATATTACAATTGAGTACATTGGATTCTTGCTTTTCCACTCTTGTAATATTTTACTAGGAAGAATATATTCCAACTCTATCCAGGTTAATACAAAAGATGTAAGTCTCCATCTTATCACTGAATAGTAGTTCGTGTTATACATTTACCACAGCTTCTTAATCCATTCCTGGGTTGGTGGGCATTTAGGTTCTTTTCACATTTGCTGATTGTAAATTGAGCTGCAGTAAACAGTCTAGTGCAAATGTCTTTAGGATAAAATGATTTTTTTGCTTCTGGGTAGATGCCTAATAATGGGATTGCTGGGTCACATGGCAGATAGAACTCTAATTTGAGTTCTTTCAGGATTCTCCATACTTCCTTCCAAAAAGGTTGTATTAGTTTCCAGTCCCACCAACAGTAAAAGTTTTCCCTTCTCTCCACATCCACGCCAGCATCTGCAGCTTTGAGACTTTGTTATGTGGGCTATTCTCACTGGGGTTAGGTGATTTGGGTAGTTTTGATTTATATTTCCCTGATGATCAGAGGTGATGAGCATTTTTTAAAATGTTAGCCATTTGTCTGTCTTCATCAGAGAAGTTTCTGTTTATATCTCTTGCCCAGAGGTACATGGGATTGTTTACTCTGTTTTTGTTGACTAATTTGCGTTGTCTATACATTCTAGCTATCAATCTGTTGTCAGATTCACACCCTGCAAATATCTTTTTCCATTCTGAAGGTCGTCTTTTTACTTTATGTGTTGGGTCCTTGGCTGTGCAGAAGCTTTTCAGCTTAATTAGGACTCATTTGTTAGTTTTTATTGTTGTGATGGCTGCTAATTTCTTTGTCATAAAATCTTTCCCCAACATCATCAAGACTTTTCCCCACATTTTCTTCTAAGATTTGTATCACTTCATGTCTTAGATTTAATTCTTTTATACATCTTGAGCCAATTTTTGTAAGTGGTGAAATGTGTGGATCCAGTTTCAGTCTTTTACATGTGGTTATCCCAATTCTACTGCTTACTACTGTGTAAGCTTAATCAAGTTATCTTCATTAATTCTATTTTCAGATTTGTCACACAATCTACTTATGTAATACTGTGTTTTAAGTGTTTAGTAGGACAAAAATATATTAGGTGTTCATTAATAATAGATGCTATGCAATAACAATGAACAAGTTGAAGCTATGTAGCTATACTGGCTTTCTTGGGGAGGACTTCTTTATAGTCCGTCAATGATTTTGCCAAGATTAAACGAATCAAATTATTTGAGTGCCAATTATAACTTTTGACAGCTTATTTTCTATTTGTTTTAATCTTTGTGATGCTTTACTAAGAATAATGTCTTCCATGTCCATCCAGGTTAATACGAAGGATGTAAAGTCTCCATTTTTTTTAATGGCTGAATAGTATTTATATTTAATTAACAGTTTCAATGCCCATACTCTTCATATTGCTAAAAAGATGATTATCTTATATTATTTTTTTCAATCTATGGAAAGAAAATCAAGGTAAGAATTGTGCATGAATTTTGTGGTCAATATAATCACACAGAAAACTACTATGTACCTGACTCATGACAGTATCTTAACAGGTTTCTGTAGTGTCCTGTCATACAGTTTGTTGTTCCATCTCCAAGACTGAGACCATTATACTTTCATTTACATTTAGGTTATTGTTTCAGTACCTCTACAATGTCATTAAAATACCTGACTTCAAACTAATTCCATAATACAGCATAGAGGTAACTTTACAATGAACATTGAGTTACTCAAATCACAGTTGAGTATATTGGTTTTTGAATAATTTGTGTTTTTCCCAGAGATTATACTTCATCGGGAAAGAGATAACTTTTAAGAGAGGATATGGAAACTAAGAAGATGAGGATTACATATAGTTAGTTCAAGGCAGACATGTTTAATGACATCCTAGATAATTAAAAAGAAAAAAAAAGACTGCAGTATGAATCAGATGGGAGTCCATATGAATATCATTCTCTCTGACTTTTACTCTTTTGTTATCACTTAAGGCCTAATAAATTTTTGATTTAATGTCTTGCTGATCTCATCTCTTTCAGGTGGAACAGATCATAAAGTCAAACAGTTAAGTACGTTAAACAAAAAGCAAAGCTCCTTGAAAATTATATATATTGCCAAATTAATTGATTGGAGATCCCAAGGGTAAGATAAGCATACGGGAGACCAGAATACAACCTAGTGAGGTCTAGCCATACTTTATCACTAGTATATTGTCTCTTCTTCAGCAACATTGATTATTTAAATGTCATTTTATACTAATTTTTCTTTTAAATGCTGAAGAAACAAATTCTGAGAAACTTACAGTAATATTTTCTATAAATTAAGAGACTAAACAATTGTTTATTATTACTTTGACAATGATATGTCATTAAATCAATTGGGTTTTTAATATGTAAAATAATTCAATGCTATGCCCAACACAGTCTGGCTTTTACAATTGTTGTATAGGTCAGTTGAATATAGATCCTACTGCCAGGTACATAGTCAATGCTTAATAGTTGATCCCAGAAAGTCTCCCTGGTTTGAGGAAAGTGACTCATGCAGTGAGATCGCTCTAGCTTCAGCTAGCACTACAGTGATAAGGTTTTGATTGGTTGGTTGGTTGATTTTTCTCATCTGCCACCAAAAGAGTTACCAAAACTGTCATAAAAAAAATAAACTGAGCCAGGAATAGAGGAGTATATAAAAGTCTACTACATTCATGGAAGTCCAGATATTATTTTAGGGTTAGAAGCAAATATCAATGTAAAAATATGCAGTATCTATTCAAGATGGAGATAAGAGCAAGGGAAAGCTTCCAGAGCACAGGAAATTCATATCTTAAATTTGCTGTATTGGCCCTTTTTGAAATATATAAAAAAAAAAGACATGAATACTTTGTTATAAAAGATGAACGACTGACTAAAAGAATAAACAAGTAAACAAGTTAAAATAAGTGAAAAGGTTTCAACTGTTTTCTTGGTTTTATATCATACATACATTAATCAACCCTATTTTTCTTCTGGAAACCATGCTTTCAAGACAGTTGAAATTTTATAGAAGTTCTTGTTAAAAGAATGCTAATTGGCATTAAGCAGACTGCTTTTTTTAAATATAATGTACAATTTACTTTTTGGTGCAGTCCTTAGGGCTTCTTTGTGGTACTGATCTCTGTGGAAATAATACCTCATGTACAAATCCACAAGGTCATAGGAGAATATAATTCTCAGATTCTTTTCGAAGGAAATTAACTTCTTTTCTGGTTCAAACTCCTTGAGTTAAAGCAATATTTCTACTCATGAAAGCCAAAAAATGTATTCCCATTTGTTTTAGTGACCCCAGCACATTACAGTTGTATAGATCACTGGTTATTACGGTGTGTATGTCATGTAAAGGAGACCTTCAGCTGCACCATAATAAGTCTGGGTTCACTTGGTTTCCAAGTGTCCTGTCAATTTTGGTTAAATATTGATAACTCTGCACAGCAGAATGCAGAATGTTCATTTTGTGGGTAGATAACAGACAACTGGTAAAGTGAAGCTTTTTATATTCTGTAGATGTGCAGAAGTCCTAAGCCATCTTGACATAATAAAAGCCTATTGTACAAAACCTTGTGAAGAGTATAAATACTAATAATATTCTACATGTGAGGGCACGAGGTTAAATCAGACATACCAATCCCTAATAAAAACATGGAGAAAATGTCCCTAAAAATAAATTTCTTATGGTGTCTCTGAAACCTGAAAGATATTCAGTATGCCCTCGGAAAACATAATTTGCCTTTATCAGAAAAGTTCTTGAGAAGCAAAGGAAGACTACATGTGTTATTAAGCATTATTAACTATCAATAACCAGAGAGATTAGCTTTTTCAATTAAAAAATCAGTAATATAAACGCATATTCATAAAATGTATTTTTTTAAGCTTCAAAGATTTTAAATTTCAATGAATTACTCTGTATCTTCACCCTATTTAAAAGTATGTCATTTTCATTAAGGTGTAACATTAGATCTTTAAGCAGATAGTTAATTAGCATTCTTAGAAGTAAAATCAGATAATTTTTGAAGTCAAATCATATTTTTATATAACAGTAAGAGAAATATTTTTAAAACAGTAGTTGTGAAGATTTTTACAGTAAAAGTAATTTTGGTGTCTCTTATTTCATTTTTTTCTTCCAAAAATATTATTAAGCCAAAGAATTTTTAAAACATTCTGCATTAGGGGCGGTGCCTGTGTCTAAAAAGAGTAGTGTGCTGGCCCCATATGCCGGAGGTGGTGGGTTCAAACCCAGCCCCGGCCAAAAAGTGCAAAAAAAAAAAAAAAATCCAAAAACCACATTCTGCCTTAGGCACTAGTGTACAACAGTAAACACAGCACACCTTAGTTTCATACAAATATATGAAGTCAGAGAACTAAACATAAAATACATACAGTAAGTATTTAGTAGAGATTTTAATAAGAAGTGTGTGGGCTCTCTTTTCCACACAGCATCATATCCTCTACCAGGGGTCCTCAAACTTTTTAAACAGGGGGCCAGTTCACTGTCCCTCAGACCGTTAGAGGGCCGGACTATAGTTAAAAAAAAAAACAAAAAAAAAATATGAACATATTCCTATGCACACTGCACATATCTTATTTAAAGTAAGAAAAACAAAATGGGAACAAATACAATCACACTGCCTTATGTGGCCCATGGGCCGTAGTTTGAGGACCCCTGGTACCCTACTGCAGCTACTGCTGCATTATCCAGTCTCTCAAGGCTTAAAACAGCAGCTGTGTCTGTGCATTCCAATTGTCTTATAGCCATAAATTTCTTTCCTTCTTCTGATCTCAGCTACAGAAACACCTACATACAAAGGTCAAAAGTGAAGGGGACAATGAGCAACAGTGGGGGGTTCTTAGCCAATTGGGAATGGGAAATGATGAATAAGTATTTCCTTCTCTCCATCGCTCAGCCTGCTCCACTCTTGCTTTCTGGAAAAACATTTGCAAATATACTACTCACACACAAATCTTTATCATAGACACTGTTCTGGGGAAAAAACTCAGGTTACAGTACTGAGGAGCTAAATACATTTAAATAGTAGACGTTTAGGATGAGACTGTAGACCTATATTATTCAACAGTCAAAAAATAATAACAATCCTTTGCATAAGCAATGATCTCTGGCAGGAAGCAATTGGGCATACTTCTCCTGTGGCTGATTGGGATGGGTAAGGTGAGAGCTGAAGGTGTTGGCTTTTGCAGTGGCTCGGAGACTTAGTCAATATGAGGGAAAATGCAATTACAAATACTGAAGGGTGGGTACGGCTTTTAAAAACTGATTTAAAATCCTTTTTCATTTTTTTTTTTTTTATTTTGGATTTTGGCCGGGGCTAGGTTTGAACCCGCCACCTCTGGCATATGGGACCGGCGCCCTACTCCTTGAGCCACAGGTGCCACCCCTTTTTCATTTTTTTTAAACATTTTTTATTTGAAAGCTTTTTAAAAAGAGGCTTTCAATACATTTCTTATAATGTCTCTGAAACCTGAAAGACATTCAATATAACACTAGAAAAAATAATTTACCTTTATCAGAAAAATTCTTGAGAAACAAAGAATTGATTCTTCGTTTTCTCTGGTGTGAAAAGTTATCAATACTTAACCAAAATTGACAGGACATTTCAAAAACAAGGGCACATGGTGCCCTGATATTTTATAATATATTAGAAACAGTCAGCCTAATGTAGTAGTGAAACAACTTGCTGAAGCTTTAGATAAGAACCTGCTTGAAGACCATGCTTTGTAGAGTGGGGAACTGTCCTTCACAATAAAGAACATTTAATGAATCAAAGGCTGTGTTTGATACTATGGGCAAAGCAAGGTGCTGAAGAAGCAGAAACATGACAGAAGGCTGGTGAGTCAGGGCACTGATGAGTCAAAGTTCTGTGGGAAGGGATTAGTACGCACGCATACACACGTGCATAATTTACACACTGAGATATAGTTCTATATCTACAAAAATATACTTTCTATTTTTTCAATTTAAGAAAGTAAGTAAATCTGGATAACATTTGGTAGTACTTTCAATGATTTTATATTCTGAATCTCAGGAAATAATTTGACTAAAACAGGAAGATATGAGGAACTTTTTGAAAGCTGTCTTATCATTACCTGAAGAACTTTGAAATTATTAACTCATAGTTTTAATCCATATCCAAATAGTTTATGTTCAAAATGAATAAAATTCATACCTACAAAAGTGTTGAAGTGTTTTTCAGGAGGAACTGCCCACAATGTTACAGGAATGAAGAAAAAGTGCAAATTCTGATTTTTGCCAAGTTTATATATTTTGTGTCTAGTGGATTACAGAAGCTTTCCCACAAGAGAAGATGCCTGAGTTGAATCTTCAGACCAGGGTAAAAGGTATTTGTATGATTCAAAGCGTGAAGTGTAAATAATACTGCATAAGGGGTTGTGAGAAATGGGAATGGAACTGTAGTCAGACACTAGATAATAAAGGGGCTAGTATAGCATACTAAGGAGATTTTGAATGCTGCATACAGCAGGGGGGTCATTAAACAATCAAGTTAAAAACTCATACTATTGGTGTTTATGTGAAGGATTTATGGTGGCTGAAGAACCAGAAGGAAGGATGAAACTATGAATGCTGAGATAATAGTTCAGTTTAAAGGTAATAAAAGACTATAATGTTCCACAGTATGAAAGACAGAAAGAAGGAAAAACATAAATGAATTCTAAATTGGCTGAAAAATAAGATATATAAAATGATAAAAAACCCAAAGCCAACAATACTTTTGGAACTTTTGCAATAGTTCTATATCTTGGTAGCAATCGATATAATGTTTAAAAGAAATATAGCTTGGAAAGGAAAGGGAAGGCAAAAGTGATGATGAGAAATTCATTCAGTTTTGTAAATATTGACTTTGAGGTGTGTACTGGATATTCAGAGAGAAACATAAGGTGTAAAATAGTATATCAAAATTTAAAGCTCAAGTAGAGGTGTAGAGTAGATTAATTGACTTGGCATTCATCAAGGTATATGTTGAAACTTAGAGAATAGATGAGATCATCCAGATATAACTAGCTTTATGATGCTATGTTCTATAGAATCATGTTACATTGCAAGCCATAGATGATGAAAGAAATATTTCAATGTTCTTTTATTTGTGTGCTATATTGGGTTTTTCCTTTCAAATTAAAAATAAATACATATTTTCTGCAATGAGCTAAGCAACTTTCTAAAATTTCTTCTGGTTTTGATTACAAAAATATTCACTGATATTATCTTCTGAATCTTTGTAAACTTTTTCATGTCCACCTTTCTGTAATTTTTTAATACCTCATTTTTAATTCTTTTTCCTTTTTTTTACATTAATGTATAAATTAGATTTATAGCAACTCAATATTTCATAAGTACATGGATGGTCTTTAGAAACCATCTATTATCTACATGAATAATTAGATATAATCCTTAATGGACATTAAGTTAGACAATATTTAAATTTGGGGTCCCTAGAGAAAATATTTGAATTAAGTATTTACACATAGGAAGCTTATGGATGTGAACTTGGGGAAAGAGTAAGTAGTGAAGGAAGCAGGGCCGAGCAGAAGTTGAAGTTAAAACATGCTGTGGGTCTCAGCTGACTCCAAGTGCTGAGCTGTCCAAAACTGAGACCAGAAGTCTGGGACTTTATCCCACAGTGTGAACCATTCTTTAATTGCAGACTGGCCTTCAGGCAAGGAGATGGCAGGAGAAAGACTCAGCTGTGAGTCGTCAGCAGCAAATACTAGCTACGTGACTGAGTGCTTCTATCCTGAAGTACATACAAGGTACCATAGTACCCTTCATGCCATTTTGATCCATATGTTTCTAATAGACAAATTTGTTGTATTTGGTTCAGGTTCTCCAAGATTATAATTTGTCTCATCTCCTGGGGAAGTGTATAATACACGTGTGCATGTTAGTGGAATGTTTTGTAGTCCTTTTTCTCCTCACTGCATTGTTCTGAAGGATAAATATCCTTTTTACATTCCCTTCACACTGGATAGCATCTCTATTGGTCTAAGTGGCTTATCTGGGAGGTGAAACTGACATATCCATTATTAATAACCTCCGTGTCAAGTGGTTGATGCATTTATCCACTTACCACTAAAAATAGAAAACAGGAGGTACTGTGAGAAGCCTTAGTGAATTAACTAAATGCCAAATTTACTGTTTTTGTCACCATTTTATCACAATAGCCCTACTACTCACTGATGATTAGGTCAATTATTGTGCCAGTATGTTAAATTCATTCACTTGCAGATCGCTGAGAATGAGGAACTTAAAGACCATACAGTGACCATAACTTAAAATTTTATGAAACTATTATTATATCCTCTAGCAAAAGTGGCCCCTCTCCATTTGGAAATTTGGACCTCTAGACCTACAGAGCCTAAGTTATAGAAAAAGCACTGCAAGTGGCTCAGTAGAAATATGGTAAACAGAAGAACATCTATTTACCTTCCTTAGTTTCTATTTATGAGGAGAAAAGCACCATGTAAAAATTGGTAATGTACTGTGTATGCCTTGTCATGGAGGAGAATTCCCTATCCTTTCAAAGTATCAATTCTCATCTTGCACCTCAGCTGATGCTTTAAGAAGCCATTCAAGTGCTTTGTTCGGACAGTGGCTTCCAGAGTTCAAGATTTATAAGATTAGTGCATCTCAACCTCATGTGCCCATTGCCACATCTATGCTATAAATACTCCCTCTTTAACAGAGGCAATGTTATAAAGTATCACTATGGATCAGATACTCTGTTAGACCTTGGGAATGGTACATATGAGATCAGGGAGCAAAGTCAAGAATATCAATTTCATGCAAGATGGATTTTAACTCCTCCCGGGATGTGAGAGATCCCATGTAATAAACTTATTACTAAGTGACTAACAGGTTCTACAATTAAAAAGATATTATCATTATGAATCAATGTACTCTTTTAAAGATTGTCCAGATACTCAAAAATAAAGAATGAATTTTCTAGATCAATAGCAACATGTTATGCACATAAGGTTACATTAATCTGTTATAGCAAAAAAAAAAAGTCTATTATGGTACATGAAGTTGGGGCTAAGGTAAGGGGCTAATACTTGGATGAGTTTGTAATATAATGGTAAACTTTTTTCTCTTAGATCCATTAATATTAAGGGGCCAAACTAGTGAATTAAACAGAGATATGCCGGGATCACTACCCTGCATATTTTTCTTTAAAGTATAATTTTCTCCTGGATTTGGCATTAATTTGGATTTTTCTCTTTGCCGGCACTTTTTTTTTTGGCCTTCCCCACCATGATAGCTATTTCCCCTCAGGCAAGTAAATTCATCTGAAGTTTCAGTTTCTGTGAACTATCTGTCAAGTTCTGTGAAGGGTCTAAATTATTGTTTTAACTTTCAGATTAATGAGGGTACAAATGATCAGATTTCATTGTTTGTGTTTGTTAGGCCTGGGAAAAGATTGTATGAAGACATCCTTGGCAATTGTAGCAACACCAAAAATAAATGAATGGATTTAAGTTGTAACTCTACTTGCAAGCTCACAAGTTAGCCTACCACTGAAAATGCAAGGCTTCTATGTCTTTGGAAACTAATTTGATTATACACAGGAGAGCAAGCAACACCAACTTCAAGATTCCGTACTCTCCGAGTCCTGCATAGGCAATGCAGAGTAGTTCAAGGAGATGCACCACATGTACTGTGCTTGCTTCACAGTGGAGGTACACCTACTTGGAAGAAAACATATTTTGGATAATGGGCATTGGGTATGCCTGTGCTTTGCCCTGAAAGGAGACATTTTATTTACAGTACTAGATAATAGATAGTATTTTCTTCACACTAGACATTTACTTCAACAAAAGGTACTATTTCATTCAGCCAAAACTCTCCACTATATGATTATCCTTGAAAAGTTATCACAGAACCAATACAGCACAATACAGCCCAAATACCTCTCCTTTCAGAAATGTGGAAAACTGATAGTAAATTCTCTCTTAACACTACCAAAAAAACTGTAATATGATAACCTCATTGGAGATCACAAAAATCACCAAAATTGGCTACGTAGACCAAGTGGGCCCTTTATTAAGTAGACTTCTGTCAGGATTCCATTTTTTATCTGGCTTCTCTATGTCCTGAGTTTGAAAGATTGCTATGATGATGCTTCTAGTCTTCAAGAACTGATGTCAAGTTTGGTCCTATGTTTAACAGCTCTCAAAATGTCTGGGTATTTTCTTGTTCCCAGAGTATAATTACCTGAGTAATAGTCATAGTAATGTTGGGAGAAATCTGGGATGATTATTACTATAAGCACTTACTGTGGTGCTGCAGTGTCCTTTCTCCTGTGGACATTGTTTCTTCCTAGGCATGCCTGGAATCTGGTTTCAAGTCTATGAATATACAACCTTAAATGTGCTCAATCTTGTCTGAATCTGGTTTCAAGCCAGGTGGATGATAATAACTTCATATCAACCCAACTTTCCAACTTTCCTCTGATTTCTTTTGACTTTATAAATTAAGCCTACAAAATTAGTTTTGTTTGTTCTTTCCTTTTTTTTGAGACAGGGTGCTGTCACCCTGGCTTATCATAGCCACCTGAAGCCTTGAACTCCCAGGTCCAAATGATCCCACCTGAGCCTTTTGAATAGCTGGTATTGCAGACACAACCCCCCATACCCAGCTAATTTAATTTTTTTTTTTTTTTTGTAGAGGCAAGGGACTGAGGTAAAGAAGGGTCTCCGTATGTTACCCAGACTACTCTTGAACTCCTGGGCTCAAGTGATCCTCCCTTTTTGGCCTTCCATGGTCTTGGGGTTACAGATGTGAGCTACCATGACTGGCCTGTTTTGTTTCTTAACTAGTTTATTTGAATATGTTCATTCTGGTTTCCACTGTGGTCCTATCACTGATTGTGAAAATATAATCTACCAGGACTCTAAAGTTTAAACGCAGCCACCTGGCTTTATATTTTAAAGATCTTATCCTTTTTGTTGCTAAGAAACTCGTTTCTATAACTGCATTGATTATTATCAACCCTTCTTTACAAATAAGCAATCATTATTGATCTTTTCAACCATACTGATGCCTCTCTCATCAGAAAATTAGTTAATGCTTTGGGAAGTATAGTGCTCTCTGGGTGCTCTTACAAAAAGTGGTCTCACAGTAGATTTTCTGATGCTACATAGTAAATCCACTCCAGAATCATAAATTCTCCATTATCCCTTCCTCCATTATCTTCTATTTTGATATTTCTACATCATTTGGAGGAAGCTATTGCTTTTTTTGAATTTCTAAATCCCATGCGCTCTCTGGATCTTTATCAGAGAGATAAATTACATATATCTTGGGATAATATTTTATATTAAGAAGTTTTCCCATATCACACTCTAAATTTTGTGCCTCCCCACCCCCCAACCCTTCATCCATCATCCTCAGATCTCATTCCTATACATACTCTTCTGGCTCCAGCCCATACAGGTTGGCTTGTTCTGAAGCTTCTTTTTGGCATTTACATCTTTTCCTTTCTTTATGAAACTGGCATTTCCCCAACCTGGCTGAGTTAGTCATTTATCTTATGGCCGGAGAGGAAATTGGAAGTAGATTCTTAGGAAGTTTATTTCTTTCAAGGTATAAGGCTACCTTGATATTCAAGGAAAGGTAGGGAGGAGGTTGAGTCTTTCACTGGGAACAATGAGCCACTTCAGCACTTATTGAAGATTCAGAAAGACCTGGGGCCATTATAAGCTTCATATGAAGTAATTTCAATTCTTAGGGTCCCATTCTTTGGTAATCAGTACCTTGACTGTGTTGTAAGAGACTTGAGTAGAGAATCCAAACTCATTGGAGCTCTTCTATCTTCATTTCTAAAGTATATTTGGTGCTCTGCTCTTCAGCTATCTGAAAGCAGGAGATTAGCTTCATAAATTGCCAGGGATTCCATTGATTTCCACACTTCACTTTGTCAGCCTTAAAAAAACAAATCTTTTTAATTAATTAATTTATTTATTTATTCCTTTTTAAACCAGGAGGGGAGAATCTTCCATCCCTGCCAGAAGTTTTGACTGCAGGACACATCGTCAACCTTTAATTGATTTTGCATCATGCATGCATAGCATCCAAAAGAAGATATATGAATCTAGAGTCCTGATAATTACTACTTCCTTCATATTGCTTAAATGTATTATTACACTAGTTAATTTCTATTTATAACTACCCTGCTCAAGTTCAAAATCTGTGTACATTTTTCTAATTACATTGCTGTGTTACTCTAAGAGTACTCAGTAATTCACCTGTTAACAGTGTTTTTTGTGTGTTTGATTAATATGACATAATATTATAACATCAGAAAAATTGACAAGGAACTGGATAAAGTCCTTATTCACACAGAGAAGGATAATGCTAAACACTAAAAGATAACACATTATGTGTTTACAAACAAAACTGCTTGAATGTCTGAACCTAAAACGCTCCCAAGATCTTTTTCATTTCATCCCTCATTAGAGTCATACTCTTTTAAATTAAAATGTTGAGACATGATATTGATATTATTGTTGCAATAACTTAGTATTTGGCCAACAGGAAATCCTGTCAGCCTAAAAAAATCAATGTAACTCCTTCTAAATACGGGTAATAAAAAGATTCTGGAAAAGAAAGAGCTAGAGAAACAAGAGGTCAGGATCACATGTATATTTTTTTTAAGAATAGGCTTTTCTGAAAAAAAAAATAAAAGTAGGAAGAGAAAGAGAAGAAGCAGAAAGAAAGGAGAGTAGGGGTAAGAGAAGGGATAGCAAAAGTAAAGAAGAAAAGGAAGAATGAAAGGATGGAAAGAAAATCAGAGTGTCATTGCTGTACTTTTACTGGAAGAACAGTTATTAGTTATTCTCTTCTAAATATTAAATCACAGTGTCCATGATTTGTATGTAAACATTCCAATATTTATCTTTGCATAGTTAAAAATGTCCTCCTTTTTATGCTACTTGGAACATTTCCTCTGCTGAATTTTAATTTTGTCAGACTTCCTTAATTTTACTTGTGAATGCGAGAGAGGAAAGGAAGTGGGAGAGAGAGATGAAGAGAGAGGGTGAACTTCCTGACTTGAAGGTCAGGTTGTCTTTTCTTAATATCTTTAGCAAAGATTGTTTAATATTGGTATTGTTATGGACACAGTTACCAGGCACTTTACGAAGTTGATGAATAGCAGTAAGTCTTTGGGTCCTGCAGTGAAGAACTGTATTACTGCCATCTTCTTCTGATGACTGTTCCATTTGGCAAATATTCTGCATGACTGCTGTTGAGTTTCCATCTGTCACAGCTTAATGAAACATCTAGGACAGACACTTCAAAAACGCAATTGCTCCACTGTCTAGTGGCCTTAACAAATAAAGACGAGGAAGACAACACTGTGGGCATTTACATTATGTTAAAACAGAGTGTCATTTTTTTATTCAGTATTTCTTATATGCCAAGCACTTTACATATGCTCCTCTTTTAATTAAATCAAAAATCCTATATTATAGCCACAAATTGATGATGGAAACTGGGCTCATAGATTAGTACATTTCAACACAGAACTCAAATCTGAAATTATTGTATTTACAAACTGAACTATTCATCTTAGCCATGATTTTTCAAACACTTAAGATTTAAAATTATTTTAGGAGATATTAAAAAAAGTATCACTTAAAGATATTGATTACACTTTTTATTTATTTTTCTGAGCCCATATGTTTAGGTTGTGTTTACTCTTGAATACTTTTTATTTGAGACAATTTCACTCGGTTCTTAAATGATAGGTCTTATTTTTAAAAATGTAAATTGTCTCTAGCTTTTTTTTCTGTTTGTTTCTATTTTAATTATTTTTTTTTCTAATCTTGTAAGGCAAAATATATAAAATCATGTCACATGGCTTGAAAGTTCTCTGAGTACAATTCAATTCTACTCTTTTAAGTTTTCTTCTCGTCCATTATAAACTCTCTACCCACCTACATGGATACACAATATTAGCAGTGGTCACATGCTTTTAGGCCTCTGTAACTAATTTATGGAATGCTGATATTCTCGTCTTTATCTTTACTTCACCTTTCCCTCCAAGATGCTTTCCATTTAACTGATGAATTATTACTTATCTTTTAAGATGTGTGAGAAATACTCCCTCACCTTTGTATCTTCTATTCCCTGAGATGCAATATCATTACTAGTTCTTGGCTATGCTTCTTATTATTCCAACAATATTCTTATAAAAAGATTTATTACATCCCTTTGTATGTTTTCATACATCTTTCCCATTAGGCTAAAATTCTCAAGAACAGATACTACTCTATCATAGTTATTGATGCAATCCCCAAGGCTAGATACATATATATTACACAAAATATATATATTACACAACAGGCTTTCAGTAAGAGTCCTGTAAGTAAAGGGAACAATTTATTTGCAACATATGAATACCACACTGAAAAGCCTTGTACTGTCATTACACAATTTATTCATAAATTGGGAAACATGTCCTTTTAACAAGTTTTATTTTTTTTTGTGAAGTAATAAAATTCTTAGATAAATAAAATAAAAAGTAGTGTTGTATTTTTGTAAAATTTTAATGTCCTACGTGGGATGCTTTCCAAAATATATAGCTCTACTTTTCTAAAAGTTATAAACTGATGTTTAGCATAACATTATAAACATATTTAGGGATACCTGACATTGTCAAAACATTTCTTCAAACTTAAATTTAAATTACACTAAAACTAAAAAAAAAAAAAAAAATAAATTACACTAAAACTGAAAACCTGATCTAGTGATTTTTTTTAAGTTATTTTTTTCCTGCTATTGCATTTGCTCTCTGAGAGTGCAAAGTTAACTGTTTCATTATTGCCATAGGAATTATTTTGTCAGTGAAATGGTTGCAAATGAAATACAAAGCTGATAAATGACCTAAGGTATAAAATATGTAGAACATAACTAGCAAAATATAAAACTTATAGAAAGGATTTTGTAAGGAAAATTGAGTCCATATTCGATTTTGTCCAGAGCTCTATTTAGCAAGATTTTCTTTTATTACCTTGCAATTCACCAAGCATGAGTAATTTCCCCATCAATTCTTTTGTCCAGTGGCAACATAAACACTTACACTTTCTGAAATAAAGGAGCTGGAGTATTGCAGTTGCTCCGTTCAAGCAGCTATCTTTAAGGTTTTGTCAGCATTTCCATTATATACCCAGTTTCTTTAAGTTTATAACTCGCAGTAAAAACTAACCCTTGGGTTGAATCTTTACTTACAGAGGTATTTTTTAGTGCAACTTATGGAGACATAGCTGGAAGACACCCCGTTTCTGTTAATAGAAGCCAGACCATGAATCCCTTCCTGGCACATTGAACAGATTTATCCTGTAACTTCTCTACTGGGAGAACATTATTTTTATCAAAATGGGAGACATATTTCGGTTTGATTTCAGTAAAGTTATAAAGTGCAACACTTATCCCAGGCAGGTATGAATTTTCAATAGCTTTTCTATATTTATAGCAAACTTACTTCTTTTTCTCCCCCAAAGTGACCTTGGTAAAGTATAAACTGTTAGTTCTACTCAACTATAATTAAAAATAAGCTCACATATTTTTCTCCAAAGCCTATTGAAGTATTTTCTTTCTTGGACATGTCATTTAAAGATTAGAAAAAAAATTTAAATACGTTTTACGAATGAAAGTAAAATAGTAAGTGATTATAATTAATATACCCTAGTAGTGCCTACAATCTACATATGAATTTCATTTGCAACCTTTAGTTACTCGATGAGAATTATTTTCAATAGCATAGATATAATAAATGATACAAAATTCTAACATTTTATTTAAATTTAAAATGATAGATCACAAATAAGTTACCACATAAATTAGACAATTTTCTGTTATTTAGATAAGTGAAATTATACCAAGTTAAAATTTTTTAAATATAATTTAATTCCTCTTTTCCATTTTTAATGTACACAGTTAGGTGTCATTATTCAATACATACATTTCCCAAATTTAGTAAGAATCAGATAGCACATGTTCTGAAAAATAAAAGGGAAGTGTTAAAATCAATTAAATCAGTGATCCTTGAGCTAAAACTAAACTGTAATGGACCAAAACTCCATCAGTTCCAACATTTACCAGAGCATTCATAAACTATACTATAACTGACTAATAATTCATAATAAAAATATTAACATGTCAAATAAAAAACAGAATATATGATACTAAAATAGGTACATATATATTAAATGATATTCGATCTCCATCTAGTTATACTTTTAGTTACCTTTGTCAAAGTATCTAACATTTGGTACTTTATAATTTTAACATTTCAAATGCAGAGTCCTTCTGGGAGTTTTGCTTTGGAATTATGTTAGCTGTTTGCATTTCTGGGTAAAATATATACAAACGTAATTTAAATAAATTCATAAATAATAAAAGTGATTTCTTTTTTTTTTTTTTAATTGTTGGGGATTCATCGAGGGTACAATAAGCCAGGTTACACTGATTGCAATTGTTAGGTAAAGTCCCTCTTGCAATCATGTCTTGCCCCCATAAAGTGTGACACACACCGAGGCCCCACCCACCTCCCTCCTTCCCTCTTTCTGTTCCCCCCCCATAACCTTAATTGTCATTAATTGTCCTCATATCAAAATTGAGTACATAGGATTCATGCTTCTCCATTCTTGTGATGCTTTACTAAGAATAATGTCTTCCACGTCCATCCAGGTTAATACGAAGGATGTAAAGTCTCCATTTTTTTTAATGGCTGAATAGTATTCCATGGTATACATATACCACAGCTTGTTAATCCATTCCTGGGTTGGTGGGCATTTAGGCTGTTTCCACATTTTGGCGATTGTAAATTGAGCTGCAATAAACAGTCTAGTACAAGTGTCCTTATGATAAAAGGATTTCTTTCCTTCTGGGTAGATGCCCAGTAATGGGATTGCAGGATCAAATGGGAGGTCTAGCTTGAGTGCTTTGAGGTTTCTCCATACTTCCTCACAAAAATTGATTCAAGATGGATAAAGGACTTAAACTTAAGGCATGAAACAATAAAAATCCTCCAAGAAAGCATAGGAAAAACACTGGAAGATATTGGCCTGGGGAAAGACTTCATGAAGAAGACTGCCATGGCAATTGCAACAACAACAAAAATAAACAAATGGGACTTCATTAAACTGAAAAGCTTCTGTACAGCTAAGGAGACAATAACCAAAGCAAAGAGACAACCTACACAATGGGAAAGGATATTTGCATATTTTCAATCAGACAAAAGCTTGATAACTAGGATCTATAGAGAACTCAAATTAATCCACATGAAAAAAAGCCAACAATCCCTTATATCAATGGGCAAGAGACATGAATAGAACTTTCTCTAAAGACGACAGATGAATGGCTAACAAACACATGAAAAAATGTTCATCATCTCTATATATTAGAGAAATGCAAATCAAAACAACCCTGAGATATCATCTAACCCCAGTGAGAATGGGCCACATCACAAAATCTCAAAACTGCAGATGCTGGCGTGGATGTGGAGAGAAGGGAACACTTTTACACTGCTGGTGGGACTGCAAACTAGTACAACCTTTCTGGAATAAAAGTGATTTCAACTTGGTTACAACACACCTATGTGAGACAAAACATACACAAAAAGAAGCGGTTCACTTGCTACGATTAAGAAATGTGTATTATGTTTGTTATTTTACAAATAAAGACAGAATATACTCAGAAATAACATTCTATAAAATAAATTTCCTAAGCCAAATTAAATCTTCATAATCCTAGGCAAAAGGGAATGAATGATTCATAAACTGCATTGCAAGCTATGTACTGCTATGTCCAAACAAATTTGCTGATGTTAGAGAAAAAAAGACATAAATCTACCAGAATAATACATGTTTAGACATAAAAGAAAAGAGAAAACATTGCAATTTTTATTCCCTTTTTTATGTAAAGTTTATTCTTTTCTAAATCCTCATACCACTTTCGTTTGGTTGCTTGGTTTTAGGAAAGTTCCTGTTGTGAAATAATAGATTCAACAAAATGCAATTACAAATGATAAAAACTTTACTTATTCTAAGTCACTAGGAGCCCACACTATTAGAACATATATTTCAGTCACATGGTTTGAGATTTTTAAATTAAATAATAACCAGAGTTTAGAACTATTTAGTAAGAACATGTAGAATATGCTACACAACAGAAAACATCTTTCCAATGTTACTTACTTTTGTGTTACTCTAAGGCAAATAATGTGCTGAAAAACTCTTAAGAATTACTTTAGACAGCAGATGTGCCAACTTGCTCTAAAATCTCTTCACAATAGTTTTGGCAACAATGTATTTAATGTCCTTAAGGCCCTAAAAGTTGTTTTAATATGTTTGCTCTTGAAAATATTTTTTTTTTTATTGTTGGGGATTCGTTGAGGATAAAAGAAACCAGGTTACACTGATTGCATTTGTTATGTACAGTCCCTCTTACAAACCTGTCTTGCCCCCAAAAGGTGTGGCACACACCAAGGTCCCACCTCCCTTTCACCTTCCCTCTCTCTGCTCTTCCTTTCCCCACTCCTCCCTCCTTCTTTCTCTCTCTGCTCTCCCCTTCCCCCACCACCCACCGTGTCCTTAATTGTCCTCATATTAAAATTGAATACATAGGATTCATTCTTCTCCATTCTTGTGAAGCTTTACTAAGAATGATGTGTTCCACTTCAATCCAGGTTAATACAAAGGATGTATAGCCTGCATTTTTTTAATGGCTGAATTGTATTCCATGGTATACATATACCACAGCTTGTTAATCCATTCCTGGGTTGGTGGGGATTTAGTCTGTTTCCACATTTTGGTGATTGTAAATTGAGCTGCAATAAACAGTCTAGTGCAAGTGTCCTTATGATAAAAGGATTTTTTTCCTTCTGGGTAGATGCCCAGTAATGGGATTGCAGGATTAAATGGAAGGTCTAGCTTGAGTGCTTTGAGGTCTCTCCATACTTCCTTCCAGAAAGGTTGTATTAGTTTGCAGTCCCACCAGCAGTGTAAAAGTGTTCCCTTCTCTCCACATCCACGCCAGCATCTGCAGTTTTGAGATTTTGTGATGTGGGCCATTCTCACTGGGGTTAGATGGTATCTCAGGGTGGTTTTGATTTGCAATTCTCTAAGATATAGGGATGATGGACATTTTTTCATATGTTTGTTAGCCATTCGTCTGTCTTCTTTAGAGAAGGTTCTATTCATGTCTCTTGCCATTGATATATGGGATTGTTGGCTTTTTTCAGGTGGATTAATTTGAGTTATCTGTAGATCCTAGTTATCAAGCTTTTGTCTGATTGAAAATACGCAAATATCCTTTCCCATTGTGTAGGTTGTCTCTTTGCTTTGGCGGTTGTCTCTTTGGCTGTACAGACAGAAGCTTTTCAGTTTAATGATGTCCCATTTGTTTATTGTTGTTGTTGCGATTGGCATGACAGTCTTCTTCATGAAGTTTTTCCCCAGGCCAATATCTTCCAGTGTTTTTCCTATGCTTTCTTGGAGGATTTTTATTGTTTCATGCCTTAAATTTAAGTCCTTTATCCATCTTGAATCAATTTTTGTGAGTGGGGAAAGGTGTGGGTCCAGTTTCAGTCTTTTACCTGTGGATATCCAGTTCTCCCAACACCATTTATTAAATAGTGAGTCTTTCCCCCAAGGTATGCTTGTTTGGTTTATCAAAGATTAGGTGGCTGTAAGATGTTAGTTTCATTTCCTGGTTTTCTATTCTATTTTAAGGGTCCATGTCTCTATTTTTGTGCCAGTACCATGCTGTCTTGACCACCATGGCTTTGTAGTACAGCCTAAAATCTGGTATGGTGATGCCCCCACTTTATTTTTATTACTAAGAACTGCCCTAGCTATACGGGTTTTTTTCTGGTTTCATACAAAACGCAGAATCATTTTTTCCAAATCTTGAAAGTATGATGTTGGTATTTGAATGGGAATGGCATTGAATAGGTAGATTGCTTTGGGAAGTATAGACATTTTAACAATGTTGATTCTTCCCATCCATGAGCATGGTATGTTCTTCCATTTGTTAATATCCTCTGCTATTTCCTTTCTTAGGATTTCATAATTTTCATTATAGAGGTTCTTCACCTTCTTTGTTAGGTATATTCCTAGGTATTTCGTTTTCATTGAAGCTATGGTGAAGGGATTTGTGTTGTTAATTAGCCTCTCATCTTGACTGTTATTGGTGTATACAAAGGCAACTGATTTGTTGATGTTGATTTTATACCCTGAGACATTACTATATTTTTTGATTAATTCCAGGAGACTTGTGATTGGGTCTTTGAGGTTCTCTAAGTATAAGATAATGTCGTCAGCAAAGAGGGAGAGGTTGACCTCCTCATCTCCTATTTGGATTCCCTTTATTTCCTTGTCTTACCTAATTGTATTGGCTAGAACTTCCAGCACTATGTTGTAAAGTAATGGTGATAGAGGACAACCTTGTCTGGTTCCAGTTCTAAGAGGAAAAGCTTTCAGTTTTACTCCATTTAGTAAAATATTAGCTGAGGGTTTGTCATAGATAGCTTTAATCAGTTTCAAAAATGTGCCACCTATGCCTATATTTTCCAGTGTTCTAATTAGAAAAGGATGCTGGATTTTATCAAATGCTTTTTCTGCATCTATTGAGAGGATCATATGCTCTCAATTTTTGCTTCTGTTCATATGGTGGATAACATTTATGGACTTGCATATGTTAAATCAGCCTTGCATCCCTGGGAAGAAATGTACTTGGTCATGATGTATGACTTTTTTGATGATAAGCTATAATTTTTGGCTAGGATTTTGTTGAGAATTTTTTTTTTCTTTTTTTTTGTAGAGACAGTCTCACTTTATGGCCCTCAGTAGAATGCTGTGGCCTCACACAGCTCACAGCAACCTCCAACTCCCGGGCTTAGGCGATTCTCTTGCCTCAGCCTCCTGAGCAGCTGGGACTACAGGCGCCCGCCACAACGCCCGGCTATTTTTTTGTTGCAATTTGGCCGGGGCTGGGTTTGAACCTGCCACCCTCGGTTTATGGGGCCGGCGCCCTGCTCACTGAGCCACAGGCATCGCCCTTTGTTGAGAATTTTTGCATCTAGATTTATGAATGAAATTGGTCTGAAATTCTCCTTTTTAGTTGGGTCTTTTCTTGGTTTTGGTATCAGGGTGATGTTTGCTTTATGGAACGTGTTGGGGAAGATTCCTTCCTTCTCAATTTTTTGAAATAATTTCTGCAGTACTGGAATAAGATCTTCCTTGAAGGTTTGGTAGAATTCTGGTGTGAAGCCATCTGGACCAGGGCATTCTTTTGTTGGCAGCTTTTTATTGTTTCTTTAATCTCAGTGCACAAAATTGGTCCATTCAGAAGCTCTATTTCTTCCTGTCTAAGTCTCGGGAGAGGGTGTGATTCCAAATATTGATCCATTTCATTCACATTGTCAAATTTCTGGGCATAGAGTTTATGGTAGTATTCAGAGATGATCTTTTGTATATCTGTGGCATCAGTAGTTATTTCGCCTTTATCATTTCTAATTGAAGTTACTAGAGATTTTACTTTTCTATTTCTAGTTAGTCTGGCGACAGGTTATTGATTTTATTTATTTTTTTTCCAAAAAACAAAGTTCTTTTTTAATTAATTTTCTGAATTATTCTTTTGTTTTCATTTCATTGATCTCTGATTTAGTTTTGGAGATTTCTTTTCTTCTGCTGGGTTTAGGCTTAGATTGTTCTTCTTTTTCCAATTCCATAAGATGGCTTGTGAGTTTGTTGATGAGCTCTCTTTCTGTTTTTCGAATGTAGGCATCTAAAGAGATAAATTTTCCTCTCAAAACTGCTTTTGCAGTATCTGCTGATCCATTGTGATGGTCTTTGTGTAGAACATGTTGAAGTGTTTCCTGTAGAGCTGGTCTTGTTGTGGCGAATTTCCTCAATGTTTGTATATCAGTAAATAATTTGATTTCTCCGTCAATGTTAAAGCTTAACTTGGCAGAATATAGAATTCTGGGCTGGAAATTGTTTTGTTTAAGTAGATTAAAAGTAAATGACCATTGTCTTCTTGCTTGCAAAGTTTCATCAGAGAAGTCTGCAGTCACCCTAATGGATTTGCCCCTGTAGGTCAACTGGCACTTACTCCCGGCAGCTTGAAGAATCTTGTCTTTTTTTTTTCCTTTTTTTTTTTTTATTAAATCATAGCTGTGTACATTGATATGATCATGGGGCATCATTCACTAGCTTCACAGACTGTTTACCAAGTTTCACACTTTTGTCTTGACTTTGGACAGGTTCATCACATTGTGCCTTGGAGAAGCTCGGTTAGAGTTGAGGCACCTGGGGTCTGATATCCCTCTGAAAGGTGTGTGTCAGAATCTTTGGTGATATTTGGGAAATTTTCATTTATAATATTCTCTAGTATGGCTTCCACCCCCATGGGGCATTCTTCTTCCCCTTCTGGGATACCTATCACTCATATGTTTGTATGCTTCATAAAGTCCCATAATTTTGTCAGTGAATGTTCTGCTTTCTCTCTTTTCTTTTCTGCCTCTTTTACTATCTGAGTTATCTCAAGAACTTTGTCTTCTACCTCTGAAATTCTTTCTTCTGCATGGTCTAACCTATTGCTGATACTTTCCATTGCATCTTTAAGTTCCCTAATTGACTGCTTCAGTTCATTCAACTCTGTTATATCCTTTCTATATTGTTCATATCATTCATCTCTTATTTGATTCTCTTTTTGGATTTCCTTTTGGTTATTTTCCACTTTATCAGCAGTTTCTTTCATTGTTTTCATCATTTCCTTCATTGTTTTCATCATGTGTATTCTAAATTCCCTTTCTAACATTTCTTTATAGGTGGAATCTTCTACAGTAGCTATCTCATGATCCCTTGGGGGGTTGCTCTCAAGTGTTTTTTCATGTTGCCTGGATTTTTCTGCTGATTCTTTTTCATGAGTGGTTTCTTTTATCTGTTTCTTTGCCCTAATTTTATTTTCACTTCCTCTTGCTCTTTAAGTTGCTGTGCCTCTGGACCAGAGTTTCAATGAGTCCAGTTTTCCACTGCTTTTGTCCTCCTCTTGGGGTCTAGAAGTCTCTTGCTGACTCCCTGTGTCCTCAAAGGGATGTTTATGGGCAGATCCCGCCAGCCAGGGATGCCTAGAGTCTTGTATCCCCAGACTCACCATGCCCAGTTGCAAGGAAGCTGTTACTTGGCCACCATATTGCTCTTTCTTCTTGAAAATAAATTTCATGCCTGTAGTCCCAGTGACAGGGAGGCTGAGGCAAGAGAATCAGCTAGGCCCAGGAGTGTGAGGTTGCTGTGAGTTGTGATGACACTGTATTATACCAAAGGTGACAAAGTGAAATTCTACTGCAACAAAAAGGAACAAACAAACAAAAAAAAAAAAAAAAAAAAACTTTTGAGTGTTATCATCAGGGTGGCTGGCTTATAATGTGTCAGGTAATACTGACATATGACATCATTGCTCTAAACTTCCTTCCCTGGATGGTTGTGGGTTGGGAGTTGCCACAGAAATATTTTGTATAAAATTTGAAGTGAAAGTAAAACTGAAAGTGAAGCATCAGCCAGGAAGGTAGCAGCACATTTGATAGGTTAGCACATAGTTAGCAGCACAGGTGCTGCTCAGGTCAGTTGTGGGGGATATGACTTACATCCAGGTTCACCTCACTGGTACAGCCGGGCCTGCAGGTGCTCCACTTTTTTTCTGGAACCTCCTTCAAGTTTTACAATTTCTAGGGTAGATCATACATTCCACTCTGTCATGAAGAACTCCACTTTCTCCATCAAAGGACACCTCCATCCACCATCATCAGTCAAGAGCTAGTGAGAAACTGACTTGGGTACGAACCCATCCTTACAGTATCATGCTTTTCTCTTTATATTGGCTTTCCGCCCAGCTGCTTGCCTTGCAGACTGTAAGTCTTAGCAATAAATATAAAGTGATTCTAAGGAAACTGGTAAGTAAGTATGGGTGTGTGTTTGTGTTTGTGTGTGTGTGTATGTATGAGAGAGAGATGGATGAAGGGAACAGCTTTTCCGAACCATAAATGATGATATTTCAAATGTCAATTGAAAGATACTGAGATACTGCCAGTAAAAATCCTTTATAATCTATTCTTTGGTTCAATTAAATGATTAAATTTATTCTTAAAGTTTTGAGTTTTCAAAATTGCACATACTCATAAGTATTAAAATTGCACAAACTGATGAGTTTAGTAGTGTGGCAGGACATAAGATATAAGGGTTTTGTTTGTTTGTTTTGAGACTGAGTTTCACCAGATGTCCTGGGTAGAGTGCTGTGGCATCACAGCTCATAGCAACCTCAAACTCTTGGGCTCAATCGATTCTCTTGTCTCAGCCTCCCAAGTACCTGGGACTATAGGTTCCTGCCACAATGCCCTTTTTAGAGACAAGGTCTAGCTCAAGCTCTGGCTCAGGCTGGTCTCAAACCCATGAGCTCAGGCAATCCACCAACTTCAGCCTACCAGAGTACTAGAACTACAGGCATGAGCCACCGCACTGCGCCTGGCCGATATAAGGGTTTTTTAAATGACGTTATAATTGATAAATAAAAATTATATATTTAAATCCTCGTATTTTAACATATGCATACATTCTCAAATAATCTAATAAAGCTAATAATGTAGCTATCACCTCACATACTTATTTTCTGTGGTGAGAACATTTAAAATCTACTCTTATAGCAATTTTTTCAAGTATACAATACATTATTATTAACTATAGTCACTATACAGTACAATAAATCTGTCAGATTTATTTTTCTTGTCTATGTATAATATTGTACCCTTTGACTGACATTTCCCCATACCCCTATCTCCAGCTCCAGGCAACCATCATTCTAGTCCCTATCTGTGGGTTTGTAATTTTGAGTCTCCACATGTAAGTGATCATATATTTGTCTTCCTGCAACTGACTTATGCCATTTAGCATAATATCTTTCATGCTCATCCATATTGTCCCAGATGACAGGATTTTCTTCCTTTTTAAATCATAAATAGTACTTTATTGTGTTTAAATAAATAAACATGGCATGCATGTACCACATTTTCTCTTTCCATTCATGTGTCAATAAATACTTAGGTTGATTTTGTATCTTGGCTATTGTGAATGATGCTCCAATGAACACAATAGTGCAGATATCTCTTCAACGTACTGACTTCCATTTCTATATATATATATACCCAATAGTGAGATTGATGGATTATATGGTAGTTGTATTATTTTTTAATCTTTTGAGTAACCCTCATACTGTTTTCTATAATAACTGTACTAATTACATTCTTACCAACAGTATATAAGGTTTTCTTTTTTCACAGCAGGATATAAGATTGATTCACAAAATCAGTGCTACTTCTTAAAATAAAAATTAAAAAAGTTCCTTTAGTAATAACAAAAATAATAAAACACCTAGTAATAATTGTAACAAAATAGTGCACAGCTTGTACCTTGAAATCTACAAAATATTGTTGGAAGAAAAAAAGACCTAAATATATGGAAAGATAGCCCATAAATTTGAGTATTTTAAACATAACAAAATTATTTACCAGGTTACTCTGGGCTTCATGATCTTTATCTCTACACCCATCTATACCACACACTGTGGAATGTTGTATCATGAGAAGAATTGTCTAAGCATTCATTTCCTTCTCAATTATTCCCCTTTCTGCTTGTTCTATTCTTTTTCTTTTTGCACTTTGTGATTCCTGGAACACTGTATATTATCCTATCTTCCTCGACCAAGTTTTGAGATAATTTAAAATCCTAAAGGAAAAAGCACATGGAGATCAACAGTATCTGACAAATATTAGAAAAAATAAGTGTAGACAAGTGGGTTCAAAACACTGAATCTCAGAATTAGAAATTTCAACTGATACCAGAAATTCTGGAAAACTTAAACTCTAGGCTCATAACCCCATTAAAGGTAATGAAAAACAAATGATTTTTTGAGGAATTTCAGTACCTGCAAAAAGGGGAGGGGAAGAGTCAAGGGCATAGCAAGCATTTCCTTTCTGTGTTTCTAAACTCACCACAGTTGCTGCCTTGGAACAGAGTGGCTGAGCATGCAGTGTTGAGAAATTTTTATAATGATAGTTGTCCCTGCACATAGAAGAAAGTATTAGGATATGAGAAAGATTTATTTAAGTTAAAGTTAAGATCCATGGCCCTTGAATAAAATTCTTCCATCATAAAAGGCTTCAATTACATGGTTCCTATATCCCCACAATAGAAAAATAGAACTAAAACACATAATTGCCACCAAATGTCATATAAGATATTATAAAGAATTCTTTGCTGATCACCTAATTAAGAAAAAGAAATCTTTAAATTCTGTATTTAGATATTCATTCTATCCTTTCATTCTTTTTTGTATGTATCTTTGCCTAAAAGTACATCCCACTGTATCATTTTATTCATCATCTAATAACATGTTTTGTCACTTGCTTTGTACCATCATCTCCATTAGAGAAAGGGCCCGTTCTAGTACATAGTTTACTGCTTTAATCATAATACTGATACATACATGTGAAACAGAAAACAAATGGAATGAAAAAAAAAGGAATAGAGTAAGAAGAGAATAGGTATTTTCCAAAAACAATCATATAATTTCATATTTATGGTCTTTTAATAGCTTTCCATTATTTATGGAAAAAAAACAAAACATGGCAGTGGCACCTGTGGCTCAGTGGGTAGGGGGCTGGCCCCATATACTAAGGGTGGCAGGTTCAAAACCAGCCCCAGCCAAACTGCAACAACAACAAAAAACAATATCTGGGCATTGTGGTGGGCGCCTGCAGTCCCAGCTGCTCAGGAGGCTGAGGCAAGAGAATCACCTAAGTCCAAGAGCTGGAGGTTGCTGTGAGCTGTGACCGACAGCATCTACCCAGGGCAACAACGTGAGACTCTGTCTCTAAAAAACAAGTGAACAACAACAACAACAACAAAAAAGGGCGGCATCTGTGGCTCAAAAGGGTAGAGCACTGGCCCCATATGCTGGAGGTGGCAGGTTCAGGCCCAGCCCCACCCAAAAACTGCAGGAAAAAAAACAAAAAAAAAAACCTTTAATTACTAAAACAAAAAGTACATTGTCTTATTCCTGTCTACCTCCCAAGGTTTCTTTTGTTTTGCAGTTCTATGACCCATATTCTGAACTGCAATAAAGCTGAACTCCTTACAAAACAAAAACCACAGGCTATGTTGTATTATATTTCTCTTCTTATGCTAATGCATTTGGTTTAGATAAACTGCACTAATCATCTACTTATCCTATGGTTTTCTTTCACACGGAAAATTTCTACTCAAATTTGTGGCTGAAATATACAGTCCTCTTATTTGATCACTAAATAAATTCAATAGGGTTTGATAAATGAATTGGATATGTTTTATTATTTTTCAATACATACATCTCTACTCTTACTTTAAAGATGTTAAACATCAGAAATTGAGTTTTAGTCACTGGTTTTTGTTAATTAATTTGTTTCAATTTTTACAATAAGATATGATTTATTTCAGTGAAAATTTAAATTTTAGGGAACAGTTCTGTAAGTTTCAACAAAAATTAAGTTAAATAGCTACTATAACCAGGGAAAATAATACTTTATTATTTTTATTTTATTTTTTTGAGACTCACTATGTCATCCTAGGTAGAGTTCTGTTGCATCACAACTCACAGCAACCTCAAACTTTTGGGCTCAAGCTATTCTCTTGCCTCAGCCTCCCAAGTAGCTGGGACTACAGGTGCCCACCACAATACCTGGCTATTTTTTGTTGCAGTTGTCATTGTTGGTTAGCTGGCCTGGGCTGGTTTTGAACCTGCCAACTTTCAGTGTATGTGGCCTGTAAACACTGTGCTACAAGCGCCGAACCTCAAATAATACTTTAAATAAAAAATTATTCATGCCCCTCTGTTGTCAACTTATTTTATTTATTTATTTATTTTATTTTATTTTTTTTTTTGAGGCAGAGTCTCACTATGTTGCCCTCAGTAGAGTAACATGGCGTCAAACTCTTGGGCTTAAGAGATTCTCTTGCCTCAGCCTCCCAAGTAGCTGGGATTACAAGCACCCACCAACACCCAGCTATTTTTTGGTTGCAGTTGTTATTGTTGTTTAGCAGGTCTGGGCCGGGTTTGAACCCACCTGCCTCGGAGTATGTGGCCCAAAGCCCTAACCACTGACCAACTTCAGGCAACAACTGATCTGTTTTATGCCTCTCTAACCTTCTAAGAACATTGCATACATGGAACATTACCCTTGAGTCTGGTTTCATTTAATTTTCATAATACATTTGTAATTAATTCTTGTTTTGTGAAGTATCAAAAGTTTATTACTTTTTAATGCTGTGTAATGTCCATTTGTATAGATGTACGGTAGTATATTGATCCTTTCCTTAGGGATTTTTTTTCACATTTTATAAATGAAAAATAAAGTCTCAAAAAGCATCAATGTACTGGTTTTTGTGTGAACATGCTTTTTCAATTTATCTGGGTAAATACCTAGAGGTTGATTTTGCTGGGTTATATGATAACTTTTTTTCAACTTCAAAATAAACTAAAAAACACTTTTCCAAAGTGTTGATATCATTTTGCTTTACCATGAACAATATATGAAATTTCCTGTACTATCTCCTTCTAAGCATTTGCTATTGTCAGGAGTTTTAGCCGTTCTATCTGTATAATGGTATATCATTGTTATTTTAATTTGCATTTTCCTAAAATTCATAATGATAAGTATCTTTCTCTATGCACATTACCATGCATGTATCTTAGGTGAAATTGAAATACCTTGAATTTTTTTTAAATTGAGTTGTTCATTTTTGTATTATGTTTTGAGAGTTCTCTTCATGTTATTCTTAAAGGAAGTCCTTCATCAAATACATACTTTGCAAATATTTTTTCTAAGCCCTTGGATTATACATTCATTTTCTTAAGAACATTTTTAGTAGGAGAGGCAGAAGACCTTAATTTTGATAGAAGCTGGTATAGGATAAAAAACAAAAAAGAAGAAAAGGAAAGCAAATGTGTATTTGGTGTAATATATAAGAAATCTTGGCCTACCCTTAAGTTATAAAAAGTTTATGATATAATTTTATAACATTAGTTTTTGGACTTAAGTTCAAAAGTTAATTTTACTATAGTCTATGAAATTAAAGTTATTTTTTACATGCATACTCAATTGTTCCTGCACAATCTGTTAAAAAGTCTGTCTGTTCTTCATTGAATGACCTTTTTAATTTTCTTTATCAGTAGACCATATATTCATGGCTCTATTTATGAACTCTTTTGGTTCCTTTGACCTGTTCATCCATCCTTTCCCCAAACCATGCTGTCTCAAGTAATACAGTTTTTTTATTGTACCTGGAAATCATGAGATTGAGTCTTTTGACTTTGATTTACTGATTCTTTGACCTCCTCATCTATTATTTCATTTTTACATAAATTTTTAGGTCAGCTTATAAATTTGCAGAAAAAATTCTGCTGAGATTTTAATTAGAATGGTGTTGAAACTATAAATCCAATTTTAGAGTTTTTGAATCTTAAAACTAAGGAATATTTCAATGCATTAACATTCTTTATCTCACTACTTATTTTAAGGTTATTTTTAATTTCTTTTATTAATGCTTCAGAGATTTTAGTTTACAAATAGAAGTTTCTTATATTTTATAAGTTTTATACTTAAGTGCTTTACTGTTTGGATGCTATGAATGTAATGCTTTGCTAAAGTTTAATTTTTACTTTTTAATATATTGTCCAAAAGACCGCCATTGTGGCAAAATATACAAAGGAGAGCTTTTTTGGCCATATCAGTTTACAAATTGGAAAGAGATAATCTCCTGGATGGACTATAGGTGCTCTCTCTTTGAATAAGGTAAGGACATGCTAAGTTTTATGCCTCATAGGGTCTATTATCATACAAAATCAGCAGGCTTAGGGAAAAAGTTGGACATATTTATGAGAAGAGCCCAGCACATGAACAATGGGGAAAAATGTATGTAACACATGCAACATTACCTCCTGTGTTCACTTTGGAAGCAGGTTTTAGCAGTAAAATGAAGGGGAATATGATTCTTAACCTCAGAAGAAGTATAGAGCATAAAGCCAGTTTTCATCTAGTCTCTGGCTGAAACTGGCTTAAGGTCACAACAGCTCATCAAGAAGGAATGTTTTTGTAAGGTTGGTCCCCTGTCCAGAGTTGTAGTGGTCTAGATAATAAATCAGCTTGATACCTGTTATTGTTAGGGAGTTTGACAAGGGTGCAGTTTTTCATAGTCATGCAGAGCTTTTTTACAAAATTTCTTTAGAAATTTGCCATACCTGCCATGCCCCCAACTCTCAATCCATAGGTGATTTTTGTTTCTTTGACCTTCGAGCCTATTTTAGTGGGTATCAGATCACAATTACTATTATATGAAAATATGATTGATTATTTTATATTGTCTTGCAACTGTAGTAAACTCATTTCTTAGTTCTATGAGATTTGATGCTTTTATGTAAACATTTATGGAGTCTGGGGAAAGCAGCAAATTTCTTTTTTCTTTCCAATGTGTGTGCTTTTATTTCTATTTCTTACCTTATTGCCCTGCCTGTATCTCCAGTAAATATAAAATACGAGTAGTAAGAAAATGTCCTCACATTTGAAGGGACTGATAAACCCACCAAAGTGGTATGAAAATGAACTTCATACTTAAAATAACTGAACAATCATTAGCTAGAGAAAAAAATATTATTTAGATATAGACTAAGTATGTCAAAAGTACAGCTGACGTAGATACTCCCTCCGGGGACTTTTCTATTTGAGAGATAGACCCTTAGCATCAGGAAATTTAAATGTAGCTGTCCATCAGCATCAAAAAAAAAAAAAAAAGCCCATAAGGACCATCCGTACTTTCCCATGGAAATCCTAAACTCTCCTATCCATTTTGGTAAGTTTAGAATACTATAAACCTTTGCTATCTTGTTATTCAGCAGATCCCACACCAGTGTTGTATTCCTATGTGTAAGCACCTGCATGCATAAATAAACCTGTTTTGTATTTCTTTTAATCTCTCTGTTGTCCTTTAATTTGTAGATCCTCAAACATTAGGCCTAATTTGTAAGAGGTAAAATTTTCCTGCCAAGAGTTTTGGTAAGAAGGATGGGATGGTCTGGAATCCCTGTTTACCCTGTTAAGACCCCAGCCGAATCATAGGAACTGTCAGCAAGTAGCAAAGGTAAACATTTTACCATTGTGACTATGAAATCTCTGTCAGGGTCTAGAAGAGCAAGGGCAGTAAAAGACTTTTCTCACTTTTTAAAAAAGATTTTTTTCTAAATTTAGCTACAAGAGAAAATTTGTTTTTTTGTTTGTTTGTTTTTGAGACAGAGTCTCACTATGTCACCCTTGGTAGAGTGCTGTGGCGTCACAGCTCACAGCAACCTCAAACTCTTGGGCTTAAGTGATGCTCTTGCCTCAGCCTCCCAAGTAGTTGGGACTACAGGTACCTGCCACAACGCCCAGCTATTTTTGGTTGTAGTTGTCTTTGTTTTTGGCAGGCCCAGGCTGAGTTCAAACCCGCCAGCTCTGGTGTACGTGGCTGGTGCCCTAGCTGCTGAGCTACAGGGGCCAGCCTACAACTAGTCTTTGCGTATTGTGACTTTGTTCCAGATAGCCATTACGTATCTGTCTGTGCTACGGTTCTGTGTTGTTTAAAAGTGCTATTTCTTGAGAATTTAGTTTTACAAATCAGAGATAATGTTTTCTCTGGTTTTCTGCCTGCTGGGGGAAAGAAGATGTATTGTCAGGTCTGAACTCAGAGATGGACAACCATGAGGAGAAACATGCAGCCCTTCACCATCAGGTATGATTGTCTGTGTTCCTCAGTAGGATGTAGGAAGGTCATTCTATCGCCAATGTTCTGGGAGCTTTTAACATGAATGTTGTTGACTTTCTTGTCATTTTTTTTCTCGTGTATCTAATAAAATGATAATATAGTATTTCTCCTTTTTGTAATCGTTGATCAGATAAACCCCACCGGGATGCAACATACTATTATTTGAATATTGAAAGTAGATATTAATAAATTTGCTTTTCTGGTTGCACTTTTATTTTTTTTGAGGGGATTTTTTTAAGTATACTTGAAGTTTATTGCTTGGTATTTTGTTTTTTTTGTACTGCCTCTGCTTGTCTTTGCAACCCCTGTAATTCTGGCACCATAACATAAACTTGTAAAGCTTCTTTCCTACTCATATTCTGGAAGAATTTGCATAAAATTGGTATTGTCTTCTAGGTATAATTAATTCATCAGGAAATCCATTGGGAGTTTTCTTTGTGAAAATTGTTGGCTACAAATTCAACATCTTAAAAGATATATCAATAAAATATTTAGGTTAGTACATTGTATAGGCAAAGAACTTTCCCATTATAGAAGCTTTTGCATTTTTAAATATAGAGTTATTTTAGTTTTTTAATTAATAATATTTTCATATATTTTATATATGATCTGCAATTTCATCTCTTTATTTTTGTTATACGTACTTTGTATTTTCTTCATTTTTTTGTATTCTTGAAAATATTTATTTAGTTCTAATGGCCTTTTTGAAAAAATTATAAAAGTAAAATTTGTTGTGAAAATGGAGGTCAGTCTCTCTAAAAGTTCATCAATTTTATTGATCCTTTTTAAAACACTAGAGATTGCTTTTTGATCATCTTTATCTGTTCTCAGTATTATAGATTTTTCTTCTTATCTTCAGTATATCCTTCCTTCTACTTGCTTTCACTTTAACTTGTCATTCTTTTATCACTTTCTTAAGGTGGCACCTTAAGTCTTTCCCTTTATACTGGATTATTCTAACAGTGCAGAGGGGCAAGGCAAGTATTCACTGTTGTTCTCACCATAAGTATAAGTCTGGCTCTGTGGCTCTGGTTCCATTTTCTTTCTGATTGCTTTTATTTCTTCACCTGTATATCTGGTTTCAAAATATATTCTTGCCCCTCTCCTGTGAGATGAGAGGTCTTTTTGGTTCTTCCCTTGATCTTTTTATCCTGCAGATGCAATGGGTTTTCACCAAAGCCATAAAATCAAAATAGTTTCTTTACCTTTCCTCAGCAGTCTAAGGCTGCTTTTCACTAAGGATGACAGGAAAGAAGAGTTCATGTTTCTCCCAAGAGGGAGGTGATATACCTCTTGCCTAGATCCGCACACTCAGTCTTGCTTTCTTAGTGCTAACACCTTCCCCCATTCCTTTTTTGTGAGTTTACGAAAAGTGCAATTTCCAGTTTATGTCAGTATCCCCCGATATTTTTATTTTTTCCTTGTAATCCACACTTATCCTTTAGGAAATCATTATTCTTCCCTCCCCCTCACTATCCAGCCATTGCTTCCTTGAGAAAGTAACTACTTGAACTTGATTTTTTTCCATATAATGAATCATTTTTAACTAACATTTTGTCAGTTAGTTTACCAGTAATCTACTTCTATCGTGACTTCAAGGGAGGTTACAAATTTGCAAATTTGTTCAGAGTTTTTTGGTAGAGGTGAAATGAGAGGTAGAAATTATCTACATTCAAAGTAGAGATTGGACAACATTGATCTTTCAAAAGGCAGGCTTTAGTAAGGAGCATGCCAGAAAATAGTCTATTAGTAAATGCTTACTTAATGAATTAATTATAGTATTTTATGTATAACAGATGATTAAGTCTTCAGAATGAGACTCTAGATTACATTTGTGGATTTAGGAAGTTACATAACGAGAGAGTACTACTACAATGATTACAAAACTTAATCAATATGTTTGCCATAAAACTCAACAACAGAAACACAATTCGTGTGGTTTAGCTATTTTATTAAAGATTCATTTTTAGGAATGTTTACTGAGGACTGATTGCAAAGGAGACAATACATTAGTATGTTCAATTCTGAAAGTATGGCTTATGAACTCTTTCCTAGAGCTAGGCTACAAAAAGCAAATGCTTTCCAAATATAAAATGATACACTCTTCCCTGAAGAGCAGTATCAGAAAAGTCCTTTGGAAGGCATTTGAATCAGCCTTTACCCAAATACATGTTTTATCATATTCTTTGAATTCTATTGCACCAGGATCCTGCCCTCAATTCACATCGCAACAATAATTATTGTTGATTATTTGCATTTTTCATGGTTTTAATAATAATTTTTATTATTTTGCATAATACTAATGTTGATAGTTATATAATAGTTACAAACATAAAATTTATCATGTTGTATACACTATTGAAAGTATATTACATATATTTTTAGTACTTAAAATGCCCAATGAATTAAATATTGCTTAATTTATAAGCTTTGCCTCATTTGTAGATACAGAATCTGTGGGAGAAGTTCAATAACCTGTTAAAGTTCCCAGTTGATAAGAAATATAACATGGTTTCATGTATTGTAAACTGTTTGAAAATAATGGCTGGATATTGCGGCATTTATCCAAACAGAAACTGGTTATTTAGTCCTCACATAAAGTTCAGAGAAGAATGGTTTCATAGATATGTACAGTGGGTTATTGACAGAGTGACGAGCTTGGAAGAACCAGTCTAAAAATAATTCCCTATTCTTAGTAAAGCCTGGATTTTCATGAGGGATCTCCTGGTCCCCACGCAGACTTTTGTACCAATTTCAAGGATTATTTGATGGGATGAAATAATAACACTACTGAAATGTATTTAAAAAACACTCAGAAGGGGAGCAGGCCAACTATCTTCTCCTAACTACTCATGTTAGTAACTTCACAGGGATAAGTGGAAGCTACCTATGGGCTCAAAGCAAATATTAATCGTAAAAATAGAACAGACTGCCACAGACTACACTCACAAGCAGTGTAGGACAAAAGTAGATCATCTCTTAGGTATCATTATATGAAGAATACCAAACTCAGAGAAGGAAGTTTGACTACAGTTAAACAAATATTAACTTTACAAACAACCTTCATTGTGTAAGATTGAGTATAACAGAAAATTACCCAGGGAGAAAGAACAAGGACTCAGAGTCCCTAAAATTATTCTTCTATCAATAAATAAAAAATGATCATGGTTTACTCCTCTGAGACTTGTGATTCTTAATTTTGTGGCACTTTATACGTGGTAAACATGGTAAATTAAAAAGACATTCATAGGCAAAGTCAAAACTTTTTTTTTTTTCCTTTTTTTGTAGAGACAGAGTCTCACTGTACCGCCCTCGGGTAGAGTGCCGTGGCGTCACACAGCTCACAGCAACCTCTAACTCTTGGGCTTACGCGATTCTCTTGCCTCAGCCTCCCGAGCAGCTGGGACTACAGGCGCCCGCCACAACGCCCGGCTAGGCAAAGTCAAAACTTAATAAGTAAGGGAAGTGTGCATAGAACAAGATGTCTAACATATCATTTTTCAGGTCTTTCCTCCGTTCTACTGAAGGCGCAGACACCAATTACCTTGCATACGCACTCATTCCTGATAACTACTGACAACTTTAACATAATAGGATTAGTCAACAACATAACTTTTTTTTTTTTTTTTTTTACTTTTCTCTTAAGCTTTACTCGGGCAAAAATAAATTATATTTTTTACTGGATTTTTTTTTTTTTTTTTAGTTTCACCAATTCAGAATTAAACGTTTTCATATTTTCATGACTGATCACTTGATCGCTAGCTGTAAAGATACTATTCTCTTATGAAACTTGGGTTTCTCTTATCAGTTGTTATTTCCCTAGCTTTTGACTTCACTTTATTTCTGTCCATCCTGGACTTCTTGATAAATCACTTTAAATGTACTTGCATCAGCATCCTTGATTTCCTTAGCTTTCTCATCCTTCCACTGCACATGTCTTGTTAAAATCCCCACAGAATAAGTCTAAACATCTGCTGTCTCTGCTCCTACCCCCAAGCCCTTGGAGAAAATTATGTAACTGGTCTGATTAGTGCCAACAAAATAGCTGTTTCAGACTCCAAACTTGTAGGAAATAAAGCACTATTCATCAATTGTATTACTTTTCCCAACTTAGTTTTCTGTCAGTGCAGTAGCTGCTGTGTAATGCTTCATCCTCATTCTCTCTACACTAATTGCCCATGTTCCAATAGACAGATAGCTTACTTCATAATGAAAATGGAAAACAAAACAGTTAACTGTGAATTATCTTGATACCTCTATCTTGCCCTGGGTCACTCTCCCAAATGTTGAATTCCCACTTATTGGCCCAATTCCTATATTTTGTACAGAGTTTTGAGTTACTTATTTCAATCCTACATCCTTCCTTTTCTTTATATGTCTATTTTCTTCCTTTGATCATCAAATATCTTGAAAGACTAGTCTATCCTCAATGCAAATATTTTCTTAGCTTCTTTACCTTCTTCACTTACGAAAAGTAGGCTAAACTCTATGGAAAGTGAAATTCTTATTAATAAAAAGTCATCAATAACCTATTCTGTCCAGTTTTAATGTCTTAATCTTGAATCAGACATATATAGAATGGTAACACTTTATATTTCTTATAATTAAAATCAATCATTTTATTATCCCATTTTCCGCCCTCCACAGATTACAATTTTACATCCTAATAACCACTTCTGCTGGTAATTTCCTTTATTTTACCAAAGAGAAGATAAAGTTCAAACCCATCCAACACTCTCCCCAAAACCAGAGCTGCTTACACGGCACTGCACTGCCCCTCCTGGCCCCATCCAAAGGTCATCTCTGAATAACAGCTTAAACCAGGAGCAGAATCCAACATTTCTGCGGGCCTCGGCTGGGTTATGTGTGCATAAGCTAACTCAGATCTTCACTACGCTGTGCATCTGTGAATGGTTGTGAAAGTGCAGTGGGTATTCATTTTGCGGAAATAAATTTTAGCCTTTAGGTAAATTTCAAAATATGGAATAATGAATAACAAGGATTCACTCTGTATGCCTATGTCAGGTATGCATATATATTTATATGTACAGGGAGGTCTTTGAATAGTGTTGTTTCCTTTGGTAGTTTGGTTATAATTTCGAAGAGAAAAAAAATAATAATTTCCAGGCTGGAAACATTTTCCTTGTAAAATTTGCACATTCTCCCATGTCTACATGGGTTTCCTTTGGTTCCTATGTTTTTTTGTTTGTGTGAGTTTTTTGTTTATTTGTTTGCTTTGCTTTGTTTGAGACAGCCTCACACTATCACCCTGGATAGAGTGCCATGGTGTCATAGCTCATAGCAACTGCAAACTCTTGTGCTGAAGAGATCCTTTTGCCTCAGCCTTCCCAGTAGCTGGGACTTTGGGTGCCTGCCACAATGCCTGCCCAGCTAACTTTTCTATTTTTACTAGTGATGGGGTGTCACTTTTGGTCAGGCTGGTCTGGAACTACTGAGTTCAGGTAATCCACCTGCCTTGGCCTCCCAGAGTGCTAGTATTACAGGCATGAGCCACTTTGCCCTGCTCTGGTCCTTGTGTTTTTCTCCCACAACCCCAAAAGACATACTCGTTAGGTTCACTGGAGTGTCTAAAATGTCTTAGTGTGAGTGAGTGTGGCTGTGTCTGTGTGTGTGTGGATGTGTGCTTTGCTTACAAAGGGATGGCATCCTGGCCAGACATGTCTTATGCCCTGAGCTGCCAAAATGGGCTCCCCACCCTGAAACCCCAAACTGGAATAATAGGTAAATAATTATCTTACTTGTTTATATTAATCTGTCTTAAATGTATGTGTAGCTCACATTTATTTCAATGGTTAATATTAGAAATGTTTTGTTTTGTGTTTAGAAGTTTGGTGATATTTTTGTGATGAGAAGTCTGCCGTAGGAACTTAACTCTTGCTTATTTCAGTTAGCCTAAGGTAAAATTGTTTTTGTTAATGTCGTTTCATTTAAAACTTGGTTTCCAAGAACTTATTCAGGTCACCAAGTGAGAACTTACTGTATACTCAGTTTACAAGTCCTCATTTTAGGAAGAAAATTACACATATGTGTAGGTTGCCAAAAATGTACTTACATTTTAGGAAAGGATAAAACCATATTATGATTGTAATACCCAAGTCATATTTGACTTCTGCAATTACAAAAGGTGCTTGAATGTGCCTTGTACTCATCTTTTGTTATCAGTATGTATTGAGTGTTACAATTTTAATACAATTCTTCATTAAAATTCGTATGCAGTTTTTGGCACCCGCTGTATAGATATACACATATATACACACTTGTGGGTGTTTGAATGGAGTTTAAGTGTATATTTATGTATGCACAGGTGTATATACATACAGAAATACCTGCATTAAGAAAACATATTCCAAGTCAGGTATCAGCAGATCGGTCATTCTTTTCAATGCTCTCTCCAATTCCACTCTCCTTGTAAATACTTATTTTCCTGAGCTCCATGTTTTACTTCTAACCTCACAGAATTGCCACATACCTATGGCCAAGTAGCAAAAACATAAAAAGAAAAGTTTAATGACAATTACTATCTGAAAGACTTTGGTGAAGGTTGAGTAGGTCCTCTTCTTTTTTGTTTTATGGAAGACCGTGCAAATTTACTGGACCTGTCTCAGGTCTAACTCAAGAATGTGTATCCTCCAACATACAGGAATCAACATAAGCCTTTTGGGGCAAGGGATTGGGTTGTTATGTGGGCTCTGTTAACTCCCTAGTGTCTTTCTTTCATGTGTGATCTGTGAATGAAAATGGCTTTTTACCACTTCTTTCAGAATCAGATCCAGTCTGTAAGAGTCCAGGTGGGGCCAGTCACTTTGCTTTCAGGGAGAGCTCTTTGTCAGGCTGACAAACTACCCATGTACATCTCCACCATTTGTAATTTTTTCTAGGCCCCCAAAATGTGGGATTTTGCCATACCAAGGTGGTCTATACATAAAACCTAGTGAAATATTCCACCTCACTTCTCTCACCGTAATCTTTTCATGCTATTGTTCCTTCACAACATAAGGAAAATGGGATGTGCCTGTGAGCTTCCCAGTCTCAGAAAACTCCATAAAGGATAGATGCCATCCTTGTGTTCTAAATCTCTCCATACACTAGTGCTCATATCATTTAATCACATATTCTTTTTATTTGGGGCCACTGCCATAACATAGGGTTTCACCATTTCATATAATCCATTGAAATCATTTTCTGATTGACATCTCTATTTCTGGTTTAATCAATTCCTATTTTACATTGCTGTCATTATGTTTCAAAATACACGCTCCATGTTATAATGTGGTTATTAAAAAGTCTTAATAGTCATCATCATTACAATAAATCTCATATATTTGAGTAATGACAAAATGACAGTTAATGTTCTGAGTCACAGATGTACTATCTGATGGATTATCTATGAACCCTTATTTTTATTTGACATAATCTAAAATTTCTAGAATAGCAATTAACAAGCTTCAAGGTATCCTATTTCATTTTTTGCATGTAATTTTTGGACTTCTCTACCAAATTTCACTCCTGTTACCTACATTTATTTGCTCTTCTGAGAATAAGTCATTTTTTTGTATTATTTATTTTGTTTCCTAAGATATTCTTTTCCATTTCTGCCTGGAAAGCTGTTTTCTTCCAAGGTATGTTTGCAAGTCCTTTGCTATTAAATTGCTCTCAGTCCACTAGTCACCATTAGTTGCTCTTTCTCCTATAATACAAGAGTACCCTGTACACAAAGAAAAAATGTATTCTTAACTTACTGGTGAATTAAATAGACTCGGTTTAATTCTTATGATGCTACCTATCTCGTTTTGAAGTTTGCTAACAACGTGATAACTAAAAAGTACGTATATGAAAGAGCACTTTAAGCAAAATCGATGATGTCCTAAAACCATTTCAAGGACTCTCCAATCTCCTCTGAGAGCAATGAAAGAAAAGAAGGATTTATAGGGATTTTATTTTTGTGAATGAAAACATTCTGGGAGTCTTGACACTTTTTTCCAAAGTAGGTCAGGGATGAGCCATACTACATATTAGCACCTTCATATCAAGTTTAGGGATTGTCCTTGGAAGAGTTTGGTTTGTGGTTCCCAAAGTAGGAGTCCTGCAGACTGATATCTGAGACAAGTCAGAAAAGCTAAAATAACTGTCACAGAAAATATTTGGTGAGATATGTGTAGAATAGAGGACTCTCTTTAGGAAGAAGTACGTGAGCAACAATAGTGAGTCAATGAATTCATAAGTGCATTATAGCTATTATTGGAGAGTTACACATGCCTGCCAGCAGAAGGTCATTTTGAATCCAATCTTGAGGGGCCACTTAGGGGAAAGTGAAACCTCAGCACAAAAAGAGCTCAGGTTGAGCCACCATATTACCCTGGGCAGTGAAGGAAGCAATGGCAGAAAATTGATATTTAATATTATTACAATAGTTGAAATTTATTCCAGACCTAATATCTCTGAACACTTACTCCTGCTATGTTTTCATAAAAGAGATGTGCAGGAGGCATAGACAGGTGGCTATTAGTCTTTTAATTTTCTCTTCTGAGAAATACTAAAAATGATTTTTTTAAGTAATGTATATATTCATTGTCTACTTAGCTTCTCAGATTTAGTGAACTTTTTTAAAAAATTAATTGTATCAAAATGTATATCATGAACAATAAAGTTTTCCGATTTAAAGTGTACAAGTTCTGAATTTTACCAAATGTGTACAACAATCACCACAATCCATTTTATGTCATTCTAGAAACTATTAACATAACCCCCCCAAAAAAAATCTCTTTGGCCTCTCTTTTTGTGTACTTCCCATCACATCTATGCTAAAACTGATGATAATTTCTATTATTAAATATGAAATATGTCTTTTTCTGTGTTCTCCTTTTTCCTTTCCTCATTGTTTTTTTCTCCCATGATTTTGGATTTACACCTGCTTTTTCTATTTCCTTTGTGGTTACATTTTTTAAATGTTTAATGTACATTATGTTTAAAAATAAATTTCTTCCTTCTTCCCTAACAGGGAGATCATTGAACTCTACGTTTCTAATACACCACATTTCCAATGTAGATGTTATTAGGTCACATATATTTTTAAACTTATATTAAACCTCAAATTAAAAAATATTATTTTTGTTTTTGTTGTTTCATATTCAGTCAAAAAATTTCTAAATATTTTTTACTGTTTCCATTTTCTCGTGCATTGTAGACCTTCCTTCTGTGATAAGTGCCCTGTTACCTAAACCACATCCTTTAGATTTTCTTTTACTGAAGGTCTTTTGAATAAAAGGCAAAATGAAAAAAAAAAAAAAAAGCACTGCTTTTTGAAAATGGTTTTATTCTGTCATTGGTTTTAAAGAATAGTTAAGCAAAGCATATGATTTTTGGTTGACAGCTATTTTCATTGACAATTTAAGACCTTATTTCATTGTTTTATAGCTTTCATTATTGATTTTGAGAGAACATCTCTCAATAAAATCATTGTTCCTCGTAGGAAATATATATATTATTTTGCTTTTTAAATTCCTATCTGCATTTTCATTTCAAGTAAAAATATCTTCCAACTTTTCCAACTCATTATCATTGGCTTTTTTAAATATGAAGATTAAAATCTTTCATCAGTGTGTAGAAATGTTTAGTGATTTCTAGAAAATCCAGTTAGATATATCATAAATCTTCTTGCCTACTCTTTTGCATCCCTTACAAATTCCTTTACTTTGTCTTGGTTGCATTTTGAATAATTTTATCAATTATCGTTATAAATTTATTATTCTTTAATTCCTTTAAGTCTAAAATAATTTTTACTTACTATGTATGAGTCTTTAATTTTAATAGTATATGTCTAGAAGTTCTATTTAATTATTAGAAATATGTTACCTAGTTTTTATTTATTTTCATTTTATTATTCATTTTTAGTTAATTAGTTTTTGAGACAGAGTCTCTCTCTATCACCTGGGCTAAAGTGTCATGATCTCAGCCTCGCTCACAGCAACCTCAAACTGTTGAGTTCAAGCAATCCTCTTGCCTCAGCCTCCTGAGTAGCTTGAACTATAGGCACACACCATTGTACCCAGCTAATTTTTCTATTTGGTGTAGAGATGTAGTCTCATTTTGACTCAGGCTGTTCTTGATCTCCTGACCCCAAGCAATCCACTTACCTCAGCTAGGATTACAAGCATTAGCCACCATCCGCACCCCTGCCACCTAAATTTAATGGGTATGTCTTTATTTCTTTTAACTCCTTTCTGTTACATTAAATATATTTAAGCACACTTACATGTTTCTTATCATTATAACACAGAAAAATACATGAGCTATGATTTGACTCTTTTGTATTCCTTCCCTGTGAATTCTTTTTTTGTCTGGAAATTATGCTAGAATATTATTTGCATTGAAGGTGCATAACACTAGAGGGGATTCTCAGTTGTTTCAGCCAAGTTAAATTGCAAAGAAATTTCTGGAGACTTCATTCAGGTTCTTAGTGAATTCAGCAATTGGGATTGCCCTTCAGTAATATAAGAAGCAGAGGCAGGCAAGTATACTAAACTTGGCATCCCTCCTCTAAAAGTCATTGGCTGTCCCCTACAAAGGGAGTAGAATCATGAGTTCCCAAGCTTCCCACAGGTTGTGATCTGTGGACAGTCAATAATGCCAGCAGTTGGGGAAAGGAGCAATTGAGTTGTAAATAGGTGATCTTGTATGAGATTGTATATTGCAAAACTACACCTATACTTTAATAAAAGTAACAACCGTCATATTATTGCATGATATTCCTTAACAGTTATTTTTGAAAGTTGCATCACATTTCACTAAAGATGATGTAAAGAAATTATAACATTTACTTCTTTCTTCCCCTATATGTCATTTTGGGGTTGTTTCCAGTTCTCTCATATGGTATATAGCTGAAATAGTAATTTTATATTTATTTTTTGTTCTTTTCTTCTTCATTTTTTTATCCCCCTTTTTTTTTTTATTGTAGGGGATTCATTGAGGGTACAATAAGCCAGGTTACACTGATTGCAATTGTTAGGTAAAGTCCCTCTTGCAATCATGTCTTGCCCCCATAAAATGTGACACACACCAAAGCCCCACCCCTCTCCCTCCGTCCCTCTTTCTGCTTCCCCCCCATAACCTTAATTGTCATTAATTGTCCTCATGTCAAAATTGAGTACATAGGATTCATGCTTCTCCATTCTTGTGATGCTTTTTATCCCTTTTCATTCTTCCTTCCTTCCTTCAATTTAATTTTTTTTATAATTTTATTTAGTTCAAATTCACAGAAAGGTTATTTGTTTAGTTTGGAAATGCTAATAGTTGTTCTTATGTCCATGAAATAGTCATTGAATTGGCTACAATGAGACATTTTAAAGAAATATAAGAACTTATTTGATATATCAGCTTGCAGGACATTGGGGGGAAGAAAATGTGATACCATCAAACAGCTTGATATTATCCAAATACCAAAAAATCAAGCAAACCCTTACCCTACCACTGTAAGTTTAAGAAGCAATCCCTAGTACTTGTAACCCAAACATATTCTAATCAAATATATACCCCCATACAACACCTTTCCTGTATGCATCCTAAGCTGTAATGTAATACTTCTGAGAAATAAGGGTATTACTTAGATTTCATGAGAGTGAAGTTTATGAGTTAACTTTGTTTTTAATAATTATACATTGCTTAGTGCTACATACTTTATAGATATGTTATGACCAATTTTTCTAACATTTCCTCTGCATATTTATTGGTTCCTCTGATAACCTCTAAGCATTTAGATTTTGAATATATTTCTTTGTCTCACATAGTAAGCCCATCTTTATAATTTTCACTGCTGGTGCAGTAGATTATTAATCTCAACATACATCTCATATATCTATGTTAACATGAGTGTATTGAAATATTTGAAAAAGTTATTATTGTTTACTAAATCTTCTTCACTACTTTATATAGCACTACTAATCAATCACAGTGGTTATCTTTTCATAATTACTCAGGTCTTGGATATCATAATCATTGCCAAATTGTAATTTTAATGAGCAGAAAAGTGTAATCTATTCAGAGCTTAAATGTTGAATTTGTTTACAGGTTAGAGTTCATTATCTGAAAATTATCAGTTCATAATCTTTACTTTTTCAAAATCACAGAATAACTTCTATCTTATAGAAGGTAATCATTTGAAAATAATATAAAATTGAGAATTCTCTAGGCTCTGATTAAAAAGACTTGAACTCTGTCCTTTGGAGGGCAAGTGAGGGGAGGGTATTTGGCGGGATCTCACCTAATGCAAAGGTACATTTCAAAACAACTAAGAGTATATTATAAATGTCTTACCACAAAATAAGTAGTAAGATGATGGTTATGTTAATTAGTTTGATTTAAATATTCCACATTGTATATCAAATCATCATATTTTACCCCATAAATGTATACAGTTATGATTAAATAAAAATTATTTAAAAAAAAAAAAAAGAAAGAAAGACTTGAACTCTGTCCTTCCCTGGGTCCCTTTCTCTGCCAGTCCCCATACAACTGTAGTAAAACCTCCATATTTGACCCCTCCGTACATTGACCATTTCTTTAGGTTGACATAATTTTCATAGATCAGACATGAACCACATGAATGTGTCAGGACAGAAGGCCTAGTTCCTTATGTTGACCACTTCTATAAGTTGACCAGTTTTTTCCCATCCCATGGGTGGTCAACTTACAGAGGCTGTACTGTAATTGTACTGACAAAATATAGTTTCTTATTAAGATAAGGGGATTAAATGATCTGTGATTCTTCCTTCCAGTTTTAAAATTGAATTCTGTATAATAAAAAGCAAATTACGACATGTAAATGTTCTATTGTTTTTTCATATAGAAATATTTTAGGCCCAAATTCATGGTAATCAATGTGTTTGCTAATCTGAAACCCAGTGCTCTTTAGATTAGGCAACATTTCCAACATGCTGAACTTGGCAAATAAAGTTCAAGTTGAAGACCTAAATGAATTCACGTGACACTTTTTTTCACAACAGCATTTGCCTTTACATGCATTTTACTGGGATCTGTTTTCTTTAAAGAAAATTATGTATAATAGTGATGGCTTCAATCAAATTACATATTCATGATTAATTTGTTGTCATAACAAGTCACCGCTGGATAGTTATCATTATGTTTTCATTGGACTCAAGATGTTTAATGGCGTATAACGAGAGATTTGTACAGATATCATTAATGAAAATAGTGCTCTGTGAAATTGAATACCTTAATATTTTTAATTTTCCTTTTGTAATAATCAAATATAATTTTTTATTAGTGATCTGTTGCATTTTCTCATGTTTAATCAATGAAGTAAAGCCATGTTTAGAATTGTCCTTCCTAATAGCTTTCTATTTAATATTTTATGTATATGCTATATGCTTATTATATGTTTAAAATGCATACTATATAAAATATCACATAATCCTGAGAAAATTTCTTATTCAGTTCATTTTGTAAATATTTTGTAATTCATAAGGTTTTTTTACTTGCACTGCATGTGATCATGCCACAAAACAATTAGTTTTCATATAACAAAAACAATTCTTCAAAAAAATAGTAATATAAACTCTAACAGATAGTTCCAGACATCTATTATACAGCATGGTAACTGTAACTAACAATAATATATTGTATTCTTGAAAAATGACAAAAGTGGATTTAAATGTTCTCACCACAAAAATATCTTTGTGAGGTAAAACATATATTAATTAGCAGGATTTAAAATTCTACAGTGTATACACTTGTACATTATAAATACATAAAAAATAACAAGTACATTTTAAAATAAAATTTAACTTTAGTTTTTAAATTTTATTTTCAAATTTGTTATTTTTTAAATTAAGAGATAAAATTTTAATGTATTAATTCTAATATGAAGACAGTAAATGATCTAATACAAGGTAAGGGGTAGGAGAATGAGGGAGCGGGGAGAAGGGAGGAGAATGAGGGTCATGGGGATGGCACACCTCTTGGGGTGGGACACAATTATAAGAGAGACTCTACCTCACAATCAGTACAACCTAATTCTTTGTACCCTCAATGAATCTCAAACAATAAAAAAAGGTAAAAAAATAAAGTCACTCGGGCAGTGCCTGTGGCTGAAAGGGGTAGGGCACCGGCCCCATATGCCAGAGGTGGCAGGTTCAAACCCTGCCAACCAAACTGCAAAAAAATAAAAAATAAAATAAAAACTAAAGTTACTCTGATTGGTTACAATATTTTTATATGGTGTATAGACTAGCTCAAATAATTGGGAACTTTTTATTAAGATGAAATTTTTAAACAAATTCTTATACATGAAGATAGACTCTGTTTGCAGCTATAAAAATGAATACATAAGAAAATGACAAGTTGTTGAAGAAGTAGCTGCTCCAGTCTGTACAGGAGACAGGGTGGAGAAGGAGTAGTCTGTTTCCTCACTGCTCTGAGTGAAAGGAGCTGTTAAGTAATCCTGGGCTCAGGCTTGTCTATATGTCTGCCACTTCATTGGAAAGTGAAATCTGTGAGTTTTCCAAGTTAAAAAATTCCAAATGGTGATGTGATAGGTGAACATGCACATTTATTCCATACTCTATCTATGCAGATTATTTGATTTAATTGATTTTATCTACAAAGATCTTTCCTTGATATAACCTAAATGTTAATGTAAAAAGTTTTCAATGTTTTGTTACAAATAATTAATAACAAAATGTTAAATATTCACTTGATCCAAAGCTTTCCTATTTTCCTTAGAACTTTTCAAAATATTAAAGCTAAGATTATTTGTGAAACATACTAAAATTGAAAAGTGTTTGCTTGCATACAGTCATTGATTCAAGATAAAATTAATATCTCTGGAACATGCATTACTACAGGTACACAAATTTAGTGCTGTAATTTTTAGCAAAAAGAATCAGGCCACACAAAATATTAGGCATGACAATGGCAAACATTGCCTGTCTATGAATAGTAATATCGCTAAAGTCATTTTCAAAAATGTACAAAAATGAATCAACTTTCTCAGTGAAAATATGATAGGATTACTAGCAATGATGCACATACACTTTATTGAATTTTCCGACTCCCTATTCAAAAAGAGTAGAATAGATATCTAAAGATATAGATGATTTTATGGTATAAGCAGAATAAGGAATAAAAGTTTTTGGCTCACCCAAATTCACCTTAAGTTCTATGAAGGCAGAAATACTGCACTGGGCACAGAGACACGGACAAGTGGACACATACACAGTGACCGCATACAGGGAGTGCCAGAGCACCGCATCCCACACCAACATTCAGAATATAAAAATAAGTGCTGAATGTATTTTCTAAATTTTGCACATATTTCACTGTGAGTAACCGTAATCACTGACCATGTAAGGTAGAGGAGTCTGTAGAACATAATTTCAGTTTAACTAATTGATACAATACCATGCCATTATAATAAGGGGCGACAATGTTACTCTGGTTGGAGTATTTTCTACAGAAAAGAGTAGGAGAGAAATTAAGAGTCAAGATAGACAACAATTTTTAGTATTTGCTGTGAATAAAAGCAGAGAAATGGAAAGATAACTTAAGGGGATTATTAATTTATGATAGGAATTTTTGTATTTAAATATGGGGTTACTCATAAGATATATGTTCTACTAGGAGTTATCCAGTAAAAAAGAAGGATATGATTTAAGAGAAAAGAAAGGCATTTTTTGGACCGATGCCCTGATGTGATTAAAAGGGAATGGATTTTTCCTAGTGTGTAAGCAGATGAGTTGGTCTTTGCTAGAGAAATGACAATTTCATCCATAACAATGAAAGAAAAAGTGTACTGTTTGACCATTGATACAGGTGGGTAGATAACTTAGGTGTTGGGAGCTTGTGGCAGAGATGTTACAACGATTTTCTTTTTTGAAATGAAATAGACCAACAGTCAATGTATAAGAATGAGGTTAGACTCAGGGAATTGTAGATTCAAAGACAGAGGGAATGTAATGTTATGAAATAGTCTTGCAGAATAATAGGAGAATGAGTACACTAGGGAAATCCTGTATGACTGCCAGTATAAATTTTTGACATTTTTCAGATGTGATCATGAATTTAAAATTACTGCAATTTTATTTAAAATGAATAAGGGTGAGGCACAGTGGATCATGCTTGTAATCCTAACACTCTGAGAGGCTGAGGAGGGTGGATTTCCTGAGCTCAGGAATTCAAGACTAGACTAAGCCAGGGAGAGACCCCCATCTCTTAAAAAATATCTGAGTGTTGTGCTGGGCTCCTATAGTCGTAGCTACTCAGAAGACTGAAGCAAGAGAATCACTCCAGTCCAAGTGTTTGAGGTTGCTGTGAGTTATGACACCATAGCACTCTACCAATGGTGATAAAGTGAGACTCCATCTCAAAAAAAAAAATATTGCAGTAAACACAGCTATGAGTTTGACCCAGCCATATTTAATAACATAAACAAGACTTAGAATAGACAGAAAACTAGATTTCATCAAGGTCATGTTTTCCTAAGAAACTGGGAGATGTTCAAGGAAGTCTAGAAATTATGCAAGAAGGTTAATAAGTATGGATTTTAGGCTATTTGATGAAGTAGGTGAGGAGGAAAAGGTGGTTAGATCAATAGGTTATAAATCCTGGTGAAGAAGACCAAGAATTATTGAAAGTATTTCAAGAATGAATGGGCTTGACAGGAGGCAGAGACTTTAGAGTGAAATGCTTAAATTGACATTATATAGTAATTCAGATTTTTTCAATGACACAGTGTGATGGCCATGGAAAAGACGGGTGACTTAAAATTAGAAGGAGAACAAGCCTACACGGACAGGAGTTATGTTACAAAAATCAAAAATCACCGGCCCCATATGCTGAGGGTGGCAGGTTCAAACCCAGCCCCGGCCAAACTGCAACAAAAAAATAGTCGGGCGTTGTGGCGGGCGCCTGTAGTCCCAGCTACTTGGGAGGCTGAGGCAGGAGAATCGCCTAAGCCCAGGAGTTGGAGGTTGCTGTGAGCTGTGTGATGCCATGGCACTCTACCGAAGGCAATAAAGTGAAACTCTGTCTCTACAAAAAAAAAAAAAAAAAAAAAAAAAAAATCAAAAATCACCTTAGAGTTATAAACTCTAAAATTGGGCAGGAGTGAGATTTAGAGATTACTGTAGTAAGGAGGGACAGTGGAAGGTTAAGTCTAATGAAGTAATGGGGGCATTAGGGAAGACAAGGACACAAAGGCCAGGAAATAATTTTGAGTCGGAAAGAAGACAAATGACTTTCCTTACAGACCCGTTATTACAAATACTATGGAAACAAAAGAAGTTACCACTTAAAATATTAATAGACATTAGTGTCTTCACAAAAGATTCCATTTTTGGAGCAAGAAAGGGAAGTGAATATTGAGAAAAGGATTTGAGGAAGAAGAGAATTTTCAGGAACTGAACTTGCATTCCGGCTCATAGTTTCAACAGTTAAGGAAGAGGGGCCAGTCACGGTGGCTCATGACTGCAATCCTAGAATTTTGGGAGGCAGAGTGGGGAGGATCACTTGGGGCCAAGAAGCTGAGATCAGCCTAAGCAAGAGCGAGACCCTGTTTCTACAAAACTAGAAAAATTAGCTGGGCGTGGTGTTTGTGCTGGTAGTTCCAGCTACTTGGGAGGCTGAGTAGGAGGAGCACTTGAGTCCCATAGTTTGAAGTTGCAGTGATCTGGGATAATGATGATACCACTGCACTCTAGCTCTGGAGACAGAGAGAAACCCTGTCTCAAAAAAAAAAAAAAAAAAAATGAGTACAGATTATTAATGTTTTACTCTGAGTCTCTTCCTCATTTGAAACACTAGGATATCTCTTGACTCAGTCACAGCAAGCATGGAAACCAGAAAAGAACGCATCTTTCTCCAAGCACTTGGGGTTTCCACGTAACCGCCGGCAACAGATGCCGACCAAGCGGGCAGGTAAGTGTTGAATACACAATTTTCAAGGCCCAGTTCAAAATGAAAATGCTGGATCTCTTGTTCAAAAAGCAGGAAGAAAAAATACTGTTAATAGTATTACAGTTCCAGCCTTTTTATTTCTTTCATGTTTCTCTTTCACAACTGGCTGTTAAAGATTTTATTTTTTAATATTTGTAAAAGAAAAATTATTATTATTTTTTTTTTTGTAGAGACAGAGTCTCACTTTATGGCCCGCGGTAGAGTGCCGTGGCATCACACGGCTCACAGCAACCTCCAACTCCTGGGCTTAAGCGATTTTCTTGCCTCAGCCTCCCAAGCAGCTGGGACTACAGGCGCCCACCACAACGCCCGGCTATTTTTGGTTGCAGTTTGGCCGGGGCCGGGTTTGAACCTGCCACCCTCGGCATATGGGGCTGGTGCCCTACGGACTGAGCCACAGGCACCGCCCGGAAAATTAAAATTTTAAATAATTGTGCACACAACGTGCCATTCATCTTTATGATGTGCATTGTTCATTTAAAATGCAAATGTATGAACATCTAAATCACACATGAAATCACCAAAATAGTGCAAATTGCATTTGCACTTTATACCTGTTTATGTTCAGTGTTTACCACAGTGGTGGAAACACTGGCACAACCGGCTCCTTTGATATTTACTACTTGACACGTGCACATTCTAACAACCCTCTCTGCATTTGGCTTACTGATGAGTAAGAAAAGGGTGAAAGGAAAAAAAATAAATGTGCTACATTATGTTTCCCTTTAGTTCCCTTTCACTATTTTTGTGTAACAGGACTCTTCAGAGCATGGAGCCCCTGTATAACAGCCCCGGTCGGTCCTCAGAAAGGCATCCCTGCAGAGGGTCTGATCAAAATTAAGATACATCAAAATCTACGTTCTTCAACTTGCCATCATTCCACCATTCCTGAAAAGTGTTTACACTAGCAAAATATTATTTTTGAATTATATTCTTTCTTATGTAGACAATCAAAAAGTTAAAACAAAATGTCTCTAAAAAAATGAATTTGGATACTGTTTGATATGTTTATTAATTTGATATATTCTTCATGAAAATTATTTCTGAGTCAGTTTGTGGAATGACAGTAGAATCAATCTGAGTGAAGCTTTCCCTCAGTTGTTTAACCTCAGTTATCTTTATAACACATCTATTTCTATTTCCTGACCAATGAAATACTCTGTGACCTGATGGACGCTTCTGGGGTTTCTGTCACTGTTCTTGTCTTTCAATCTTTCTTGCTCTCCTTCCTATCACATTATTTTAAAAAGTTAGGAACCCAGGGGTGTATGCAAAATTTTTCCATGTTTTGTAGATCCATGAAAAGGTTTAAATTGTAGAGGATGTTGGATTAAAGATGCTTTCATATATTAAACCCCCAAAACTATTTGCTTAAGAAAAGATATTCTTTTATAATGTGAGCAGCCATCTCTTTATTTGCAAATATTTTTTGCACAAAGTATATATAATTAGTAAATGTAGATAAAAGTATTCTTAAACATACATGTGAAATGTAAAGTTCTTAAGAGGCAAGAATTTTCCATGAATATGTAATAATGGCTTTTAGCTCCTTTTGTTATTGTTGTAATTATCCACAAATGTATTTGGTTATTCTATTTTATTTGATGTTTAAAAGCAATTTGTTCCTATTCTTTCTTGACCTATGTTTTCGGAGCAAGTTTCTGTTATTAGACTCACCTTGGAAGGAGCAGAGAAACATAGAACATCTTTCCTTAGTGTCGGTACACATTCATCAATTTAGACGGCAATTCCATTGGAAATCAATAAACAGCAAACACAAAGAATTTCAAAGCTTGTCAACAAAATGGTTTGTGGAGCTAGTGAGCTTAGAAAAATCACCCAATTTATGATCACTGGCCTAAAGTGAGTGAACTGTAGTATGATCAATTCCATATATAACTTACATATGATTCTTGTCTAACAATTTGTTCAGTTTTCTATTCCATTCTCCTCTGCACATGATCTTTTTATTTTCCGATAATTGACAATAGTAATCAGAGGCTACAGAGACACAAATTATTTTAGAATTTTGTGTATTCATAGTATTCAATCAACATGTTTGGAACTAATAAATGAATTGAATAGTTCAGTAGTTTGAGGAAAAGCAATATATCTCATGATATATTCATGTGAGTGGGAAAGTATCTACCAAAGGTAATTTAGAGTCATTATTTCATAAACATAATTTTGTTTAAATTCATAATACTTTAGGTAAATATTTTGTTTATTTTTTTAATTATAGACTTTATATTTGATTTGCTTCTTAAAATTTTGTTTAATACAAAGCAGCCACTGAAGGAATAAGGAACAATGAATTGTTATTTGTGTATTTTATTGTAAGAAAAAGTGAAGTCTTAAAATCAGATATATGTACCCACTCAATCCATACACTTCATGCTATTAAAATTATACATTAACTCAAAGATTTTTTAAAATGGTTTCTTCATTCTCCAATTTCTTTAGTCATCTGTTCTCTTAACACATACCTTGAGGTCACACAGTTATGGCTAATTTTATTGATTCTTCAATCCTTTGGATGCTGATTTATTCTCACTAGAATAAGATAAATAACCTTGAATTATCATCATCATTAAATCAAAGAAATTTAACTCAAAGGCATTGTGTTATTAAATTACATTTTGCCTTTGTTTAATGCACTGAACATGTATTTATTGAATGATAAAACTTAAGGGATTGTTAGCATGGTACAGAGTAAGGAAAATCATTCCTTTTTTCATTCTCCCCCTGACAAAAAGAGAGGAGAAGATACATATACAGAGGCACAAACTTATACAGATTCACATTCATAGCATTGTTTCATTAATGCTGGTTAGCAGACATTCTTTATAACATTTTCTCTCATGAGTCATGAACTATAATTCCCTCCCTTCACTTCTCTTTTTTTTTTTTTTGTAGAGACAGAGTCTCACTTTATGGCCCTCGGTAGAGTGCCGTGGCCTCACACAGCTCACAGCAACCCAACTTCTGGGCTTAAGCGATTCTCTTGCCTCAGCCTCCCGAGTAGCTGGGACCACAGGCGCCCGCCACAACGCCCGGCTATTTTTTGGTTGCAGTTTGGCTGGGCCCGGGTTTGAACCCGCCACCCTCGGTATATGGGGCCGGTGCCCTACCGACTGAGCCACAGGCGCCGCCCTCACTTCTAATATAAATTGGATTACGTTAAAAGGAAATACATATATTGCTACATAATTGGAAGGTCTTTAATTCACTTATTTAACTTGTATACATCTTACTTAATTTCAGAAAAACGTTAATGTCAATAATTAATGCCTTTCAACCCAATGGCCAGAAATTTTACCTATAAATATATGTGCGTGTGTGTGTGTACACTGCTGGTACAGTTAGCATTCTGAACATATTTTAAAATCTTTATTTAGGCTTTGCTTTCTTTTTAGAATGTGTTTTGTGGGGAGATACAGTATGATAAATTAACAACAAAAATTTATGTTTATAAAACATTTTAGTGATACTATTATATTTTTAATTCCATTTCCCTTTTATATCTGAAGAATATTTTTAAAGTATTTAACGTGTTGATTCTATGTCATACTTACGCGAATTAATATTGTTACGAAGGAATCCGGGAAAGGATAAAAAAAAAAAACACTCTAAAACTAATGATTTTCTAACACTAAAATATTACAGGCATGAATTTAAAAATTTACTAATTGGAAAAGGGGAATATTTTCAAAGGTTCATAGTATATGAATACTCTCTTCCAAATGGAAACAGAGACGCTATCTCTTTCATCCAGAAGCTACTAAAAATAGAATAGCATAGGAAAAAAAATGTTCATTTGTTAGGAAAGAGGAGAAGACAAAAGCAGTACACTTTTTAGTTCTCCCCTGTGGGTTTGTCAGGTCTACTGGCTCTTTTTTATATTCTCTGTCTTCTTCTCTAATAACTTTAAGCTTAAAAGAGAGAAAGTTGAGGAGTCTAAATTCAGGAACAAAAGTAGCAGAGCATATAGCTTTCATTTTGGTTTTTTTTTTCCAACTCCCATTTGCAATGTTCCAGTGGAGAAAAGGGAAAATTGTGCACATCTCTAGATTATGGGAAGCCTTGTTTTGATAATGAGTGTAGGAGAGATAGAATGCGAAAATTTATCAAAAAAATTTTATTAAAAATAATTTCATGTAAAACTATTTTATATAGTATAATCATTTAATTTATTGAATGTCTACATAGACATGCCCCTGCTTATCATCTCCCAAGAATGTTAAGTAGAGAAAGCATTTGGAGAGCCAAATATTCGATCAAAATTTATGGATGTCACTTTCAATATTTAAATTTTTTTTAAAAAGATATTTTGAGTTTTCATCATAAATCTCATATTCTATAAGGCTTTCATATGGGCTAGTTGATCTTTCTTAATGCTTGGAATGGGTGTAAATTGATTTTAAAAGAAAAATTTAAAATTTTATACGAATTAAAATGTATAATTTAAATTATCTAATGGCTATTGAACATGTGACATGTTATTAAAGATATAGCTTATTTAACATAAAACAATAAAAACTTTATTTGTCAAGAGAATTCAACTATTCAATTTTCCAGATTCTTTATGAGCAAACTGATATTATTAAGAGAAGCAGAAAGGAGGTAATAGTGACCTAATAGCAAAAGCAGATATACTTTTATAGTAAGAATCATAGCTATCCATGAAACATCAATAATGAAATATTGATAAATACTCAAAAATAGATATCATACTAATTTCAATTCCTTACAAACGTTATTTAAGGAGTTAAGCTCACACCCTCAAAGGAAAAATAAAATCTGAATAAGAATATTGCAGAAGTTTGCACTCAGCTCCCATAACCAGTAGAGGGTTAATAGTAGGCTAATTTTGATGCTCTCTGGGACATAGTATAATGTTTCAGAAACTTTCTTGTGTTAAGTTATCAATATCTGTGCAAAAATCCCTTATTTAATAATTTTTTTTTTCAGAGAAAGAAAAGAGCACATAGTCAAAAATGGACATAGTCTTGATTTGTTTTCAGGCAAGCATTAATTGCAGCTATTTTGGCAAAACTTTATCTGTCGATTTTCTGTGTTGATTTACATGTAAAATTTTATATCAAAAAATAAAGGATGTGCCACTAATTTGGAGAATAATTTATAATAATTATATTAAGTTGAAGTTTTAAAGTAAACCCATCATTGTTTTATATCCCAGAGCCTTCATTCTTTTTCTTCTCTCTACCCAGAACACTTCATGCCTCTATTTGCAAAACTGGTTCCTTTTTTTGCCTTGAGACTAAAATTGTAATATCACTTTCTTAGAGGAACTCTCCTGAGCTATATGATTTAAAACAGCCCCTACTCCCATTTTTTTTAACAAAACAGAGCTTAAACAAGGCGGTCTGGTGAGCCCTGTGTAGTTAGTGTTTAGTATATTATAGACAGTCAATAAACATTTATTGATGAATGAATAAATAAATGGTCAAAAATAAATCTGGGCTATGATGATGAGAGACAGTATTTAAAAAGATGGATGAAGTCGAGAAACCTTCATACCATAATATGGGCAGGCCTCTCATAAATCAGGCAGGAGGGGATTTTATTTTATAGGCAGGATTAAAGAAGACAGTAAGCACTGAGTATTGGGGAGTGAGAAGGATGGCAGCCTGATAGAACAGTGGAACAGAAAATGTCTTTTCTTGAGGTAGCAGAAGTCCAGGAGGGGATCATTAATGAGTGTCTGCTTCTTATTTCCATGCCAGCATGGGCTAAGGGTGATTTACAATTCTAAACCATGGGAGAATGAGAGAAAAATAAGTTAGTCAAATCCAGTTAGTGGGTATTTTGAACAGACTGCTCAGTGGGTACAAACAACTAATCATTTGTAAAGCATAGATTAGAAATGTGGTAAGTCTGTGTTTGATATTGTCATAAGTAAAAAAGGGAGACATTCCTGAGTCTTATCTAAGGCATATAGAGAAAGGTGGGTTTTTACAGTAAGTGATTTTCCAGAATATATAAAACTGGGAAAATTTCTCCAATGTTGTCATCCAAGATGATGGGGCTGATACAAAATTTATCATTGTCAAAATAAATGATTGAATGCATGTCTGTTTGTTAAGGCATAATTGATTTATTATGTAATGTCAAATGACTATATAAATTTATATATGCTCCTCTATTTTCAGGTATTAATTTTTATATTAAGACTTCTATTTGTATGTATCAGTCTACATAAATATAATCTAATCAGTTTTTCTTAACACGTGGAATTGTTAGAGACTGATCCATGAATTTCAGCATGTTCATCATTCTCAGATTATGACCGTTGTATAACAATGTTGCTCTTAGGATATTACAACAACTAAAAATACATCCCACCAACCTGCCATATATTCAGATTCCCCATAACAAAGCAGCTGTAACCCTCGTTGTAAATCAGTGAGATACAGATATTATGAATGTGTTATATATCCTAAATACTAATGCTATACTACAGTAATATTCTCTATTTTTCTTGTACATATCTATATTGCTAAGGTGCATGTGTTGAATATATAAACATTAAGAATACATCTTTTATTCAATATGATCCATTTCACCATAGGTGGTTTATCTAAGCCAATCATGGAACATAAATACTACTTGTCAGCTATTGGTGTACCCCTAGTAAATGAGAACACGAAGAAGTCTTCCGAGAGGTTATTGTCAATAGACTACTTGCTCAGCAATTAAAGACAAATAGATGACAACTTTGCTTTGTCTCAATGTTTTAAGAAGAAAATGTCAGGCTCCGTGCCCATAGCAGTGGTTATGGTGCCAGCCACATGCACCAAGGGTGGAGGGTTCAAACTTGGCCTGGGCCTGCTAAACATCAATGACAACTGCAACAAAAAAATATTTGGGTATTGTGGTGGGTGCCTGTAGTCCCAGCTACTTGAGAAGCTGAGGCAAGAGAATTGCTTAAGCCCAAGAGTTTGAGGTTGCTGTGAGCTGTGACATTACAGCCCTCTACCGAGGACGACATAGTGAGACTCTGTCTCAAAAAAAAAAAAAAAAAAAAGAATAAGTAAATGTAACATGTGGTTGAACTGCTACATCCATCCCTTTACCAATCCTAGGATGAGGGTGGTTCATTGGAAGGGTAGTTTGTTGTAACAAGTCAAACTGAAATTTTACAAAAGAGCGTGATAATTCTGATATATAATTACTAAAGTTGACCATTCTTATAAAGGTCTTTATATTCAGGTATGCAATTTCCTTATTGCTTAAGAGACCCAAGTCTGAGATTTTATTACTGGTGAATAAGGACACCATACATCATTCTACTGTATTTATGTTAAAGAGCAATAACCCCCAAGGAACTAATTTCTTCAACTATTTTTAAGACTTATGATATATGTAATAAAATCTCTTTACCAAGATAAAAATCAAATATCTATTAACATTAATGGTATAGATTTATTATTGGAAAAGTAAATAAAATGTTGGCAATAAAATTATCCACAATGAGAACATTACAATCATGTCTACTTACTGAAAAGAGTTGATGCAAACATTGCTTTTGTAGCCAGGTTAATGAGCTCCCATACAGTATAAAGATAATAAATATGGAAAAATTGCTATGGAAAATATTAAATATAAATAGTATTCATTTGTGTTATACCTAAATACACTTTTATGTTGCACATACATATATGTAGAAGAATTAACAAAGTAATGACTTTTTCTAAAATATTTTCACATACAAACTTGTACACTCAGAAGTATTACTAAGGAGTAGAATAAATAGCATGCTGCTTTTGATAACAGGAAGAAAATTAGAAAATATAAGGAACTGAGGTCACTGGGTGGCTGACACTAACTACTGGTTGGAGTCATAGGTAGGAAAATGGGCTTGTACTCCTACTAATAAATAGTTATACATTTCCTAGGTTTTGAAAATACTTAAGGGTTACAGTTATGTACTTGGAATAGGTAACCTTGAAGGGGATATACAAAGTTACTTAATCAAGAAAATGTCATGAAAATCTACTGTGTTCCAGTATTATATGCACCTATGTAACATATCTTGGGTATATAATGATTTTTAAAAGTTCTATATTACTAATTCATAAAACTTGCACTTTTTGAGGATAAAAATAAATGAATGAGAATTTTTACGCAACCATTCATTTTATGTGCATAGAAGGAAATCATTGTGGGATACGGATTATATCAAATAGAATGGTTAGGAAGAAAATATTCCTAAGAGATGACAATCCTGTTGGATTATGAAAAGCAAACATAACCAACCCCCTAGACAGTTCTCGGACAAGCATCATGCAGCTAGATTTACAATTGCAAAGGCTTTGATAGTAGACTGAGTTTGTCATGTCAGGCAACACACAGAACAGTTTACAGAGAATGTTGTGAGTAATCAGACTATAATCTAGATGAAATTGAAGATAAATACAAAGATATGATTGAGAACATCTTCATGGTAAGAATTTTGTGTAATCAAATTGCAAAGGAAAAGCTATGGGAGAGTTAAGAAGTAGAATTATTATATGTGACTTGTGTTTCTAAAGATTAAGGTTGGCATGTTACTAAGAATCATTAGAAATAGGTAATACAAGAACCAAAGAGGTAATAAAAAGAACCAATTAAAAGATTATAGCTAAGATTGGTATAATTTCATGGAAATAACACCATTTTCACTATAATACAGAAAGTAAAAACATTCAGGATTTCTTTTGGAAATATATGTCAAAAAACTTTTCAAGAAGTTTGATCTGAAGGAAAAAGAAAACAGAAGAAAAATAAAAATAAATGCTATTTAGGCTTTTTATTTTGGTATTATTTGTATGTTTGTTTTCCTGAAGAACTGGATGGGTATAATTGCCATTTACTAAAATGGAGAATATGAAAATCCCTTGGGTACGAGGATAATTTTTCCTGCTTTCCAATTGTAAGTGTATTTATTTGTACATGAATAGTATAATTTCATCACTCTGTTTTTAGTTCAAAAGTCCACACATAAAATAAAAAACAAAATATAAAAATTTCATCCATGATAACCATAATTCACCTACTATTTCTAAAATGAGGCGGAGAAATTTAATTATCCCCAGTCAATTCCTTCTTATTCTTAGTAATAGAGTTCCCAAGTTTATTTGGGCACATTAATGTCAACCTAGAGAAGAGTTTACTATCTTCCCTTATAGAAACAAGTAAAAATCTTGGGTTATATCCTTACTGGTGTAGTTACTACCCTCAACTGCTTTTTCCTGATTCCTGGTTATTAAGAGATGACAAAACTGCTATCTAGAACTGTAAGGGGATAGAAAAATATTTTTAAAAATACACCTAAAGATTAGAGACAGTTAACATTTTCTTATGAATTCATTGTCCATCAGTATATCTTCATTTGAAAAGTTTCTGTTCATGGCTTTTCCCTACTTTATAATGGAGTTGGTTGGTTATTTCTTGTTGATTTTCTTCAGTCTTTATAGATTCCAGTTACCAGTCCTTTCTCAAGTACATAGCATGAGAATATTTTCTCACATTCCGTGCTTTGCTAAGGCTGGTATCAAACTCCCGAGCTCTGAAGATAAACATGCCTCAGCCTCCCAGAGTGCTAAGATTATAGCCATGAACCACTGTACCTGGCCAGTGAGTTAATTTTTTAGGTGGTGAGAGGTGAGGATCCTATTTCAATCTTTTACATGTAGCTAGCCAATTTTCCCAGCACTATTTGTTGAACAGGGATCCTCTTCCTCTGTGTATGATTTTACCTGATTGGTCAAATATCAGATGAGAATATAAGAATGATTTCCTCTCTGTGTTCTCTGTTCTGATCCATAAGTTTATGTCTCTGTTTTTGTGTCAATACCAGGTTCTTTTGGTTACTAGAGCCTTGTAGTATAGTTTGAAATTGGTAAAATGATATTTCTCACTTTGTTCTTACTCATGCGTTTCCACTGACAATGACATAACACCTTAACCCAATGGGAATGGCATATACTAGAATGTTCTGAAACATCAGATACTGCCATGGTTACAGAGAAAAAGGAACTCTTGTACACTGTTCATGGAACTGCAAACTAGTGCAACCTCTATGGAAAACTGAATGGCGATACCTCAAAGAGCGTGAAGTAGATCTACCATTTGATCCAGAAATCCCACTACTGAGTATATACTCAAAGGAAAGAAATAAGGTCATTTTATGAAAATGACTGCACTTAAATGTTTGGATGGTATAGCAACAATGATGACAAACCAAGCTGCCAAAGTAAAGAAACACTTATTCAGTCACTTTCCAAATGTTCCTGATTGAGAGACATGGGCATCTAACCAAAGTGGGACTTTGCACCCTGAGGAGAGTGGTCCATGTTTCATAGTATGTTGTATGCAAATGTGAAAACAAATGGATAGCCTTAATATTCAAATACTTATATGCTTATTAGTGTCATCATTTCTCAAGCAATTTAATTCAGTATGGGAGATATTATTAATAGATCTTAATTATTAACACTGTAGCTGCTTCATAGTCTTCTTTTTCTTATATTGCAGTCAGTGAGTAAAATTAAAACTTTTTACTTTCCACTTATCTTAGATATTATTCTTTTAAATAATAGCTATTACATATACATATTTTTATTTTCTTTCAATTTAGCATATTCATTCAATTTCATGTGAAAATCACGGTTGGAATATAGAATATTTTTTTCTGAGGTGTTATAACTCATTGCTACTTATACCCTTACACTATTTAGAGACTTATATAAGTCAGTAAAATTCCAGGACTTACAATCTTTAAACTAAAAGTATTTTAAAATAATTTATCTCATCCAAGAACATATTTCTCACAACTTATCATACAATTTGCTGGGTCCTATTTTTCTTACTTTAATATTTTGATACTTCCTGTACATACTCAATGAAACTCAACAAGGTTGAAATTGAAAAAAATATTTTATCATACTAGAGATAACGATTTTCAAGGCCAAAAAAAAAAAAAAATAGATGCAGAATTGTGCTTCAAGCATCCTTGCTATACATATGCAAGACTCAAGAAATAGAGAAAACTTCCTCTAATAATTTAAAAATAAAATCAATGATAAACAAGCAAAAATTATCAATTAGATTTAAAACAATAATATTAAAAATATAACAAAGCTATCTCATGTGCTATGTAAGATTTGAAACATCTGATTTGATTATTCCATTAATTTTGTATGTTATAACTTCCTGGAGGTAAAGTCCTTGTGATGGCATCTATTCATTTAGATACCTCTAATTTAAAGTAGGAGAGAAGCAATAGAAGTAACAAGGAAAGAAAACAATTTTTGAAATAGCAATTTATTTTCTAGATGAAAAATATATACTGCAACCATATATTTGACATGAGTATATATCAAAATCTGTCCTCAAATGTAGCCTGAGTCTGAGTTGTTAGTTGGAGGCCTGATTGTAGTGCAAGAAAAACCCAATAAAAATTGTAACATTCTACTTGTCATAGGCTCTATCCTCTAATAAGTATCGATTTTGAAATATTGGTAAAGATTACAGCTTGTAGGTAAGAAACTATTGCTCCACATATAGTTCAAAGTGTTATTTTTTTTCCTAAGTGAACTTGTTAGCTATTATTTGCTAAGGTGATTTAATATGATTAAGGAAATTGAAAGTAGCCTTGAGTCCAATTCATTGTTGTACTTAACATAATAAAGATAGTTTAAAACATGGTGGAAAGTAGTCTTTTCCTAGGTGTTCAAAAAAAATGAAATTTAGCACATAAAGTTTATTAAAATCAAGGCAATTTAAATCCAATAGCATTGCATATTTCTAGGTCAGTTTACAGACTGCAGTTTATGCTAGCTAATATATTACTGTAACTCAAAACGGAAATTTTTTCTAATTTTGACTGCTTTAAGCACAGAATAGTGTAAACAGACAAAAGTGGGCATTAAATCTAGAAAGACCTTCATTGAGACTGGTGTAATGCAATGAGTTTTGGTACTGTGTATTTTAAAAGAGAAATATTTGAGTTAGGAATGGAACTATTATTTTTATACCTTCAAATGATTTTTTAATTTCAAATTAATACAAATGTATATATTTTGGATTACAGTGTTCTCACTTCCAAGGTAAAGTTTAAGTTGTCAAAGAGCACTACAAAATGATTTCTATCGAATTATTACAGCTATGAGTAATAAAGCATTAATAAATCGAATTATTGTAGCTCTGAGTAATAAAGCATTAATAGTTATGCATGTTTGTGGCTCAGGATACTACAAATAAAATTACTAAAGTAAACATTCATTTATAAGCGAAAATTTTTAATAATTGAAACATTTTCTATAGTTGAAAGAATCAGAGCTATAATGAGGAGATAGTGTGGATTTGGGTATCTTGCTAAAATTTTATAGTCTCTGTTTTATCCATGCCTATGTCAACAAAAGACTAAATAAAAATACTAAATGTTGATATGTTTTGAAGCATGTTGGTTCAGGGGCACAAATAATACCATGATCTAGAACAAGTTAGGTCAAACAAAGAGAATACGCTAACATACATGTAATAATTAGGAAAAATTCTGGTGTTCAGTTTTATCATACTGATTTTGAATCAGTATCTCTTCAAATGAGAAATTCATTGTCTGAAAATTAAGAAAAGATTTCTGAATGAAAGAAGACTATCTGGGCCGGGCACGGTGGCTCAGGCCTGTAATGCTAGCACACTGGGAGGCCAGGAAGGGAGAATTGCTTGAGATCAGGAGTTTGAGACGAGCCTGAGCAAGAGTGAGACCTTGCCTGTCTCTAAAAACTAGCTGGGTATTGTGGTGGACACCTGTAGTACCAACTACTTATGAGACTGAGACAAGAGTATCTCTTGAGCCCTGGAGTTTCAGGTTGCTGTGAGCTATGATGCATCACATTCCAACAAGCTTATCATAGTGAGGTTCTGTCTCAAAAGAACAAAGAAAGAAAGAGAGAGAGAGAGAGAGAAAGAAAGAAAGAGAGAGAAAGACTATGCCTGCTTTACATATAAGATACATAATATATATTGTTGAAGGAAGTGTTTTTCCACAATTTGTGACAACTGTCTTAGCAAAAATTTAATGCTGAAGAGAAGAATTTGGTATGAAGTAAATTCATTCATATATTAAATTATTTATTTAATAGTTACTAAGGGCCAAGAATTATTGGAAATCAACAATGAATGTACTGTAATATCTTTGCTTAAGAAGAATGACGTATCTTTCACTTCTTAAACATTGACTTAATTCTGACTAAATGCAGTTGGCAGGGACCACACCTTCTTTGGGAAGCCTTTCTCTGCCTTCCTTAAGGAAAAAAAAAAAAAAAAAAAAGTGGTCCTCCAGAGTGATTGAAGAGCAGTATTCTCTCCACATTTCTAAAATAATCTGTCTTATTATTTTATGTTTACATTTCTCCAATTTGATTGCCTAATCATTTAAGAAACATGCCCGTACAGCAGGGCTTGGTGGGGCATGCCTTTAATCTAGGACCCTTGTGAGCCACGACAGGAGGATTACTTGAAGCCAAGAGTCTGAGACAAAATAAAAGATTCCATCTCTTCCCACCAAAATGATGAGTTAAAAAAAGAAACATGCCTTTAGTTTTCACATGAGTATCCCACCATTTCACACACTGTCAGATCAATAGCAGAGCAGTGCTTCTCAAATTTAATGGACATATAATTCACCTGGAGATCTTATAAGAACACAGCTTCTGATCTGGTATTTCTGTAATATGGACTGCTACTCTGCACTTCTAATATGATGTTGATGTTTCTGGTCTGTTGAGTAGCAATGTAATAGATGTCAATAAATTAAAAATTATTTTATGATTTACAAATATGAGAGATAAAAAATAATAATATTTAGCTGGTAAATAGACAAAAATTGTTTAAAAGGTACTAAACAGCTTTGTAATGCCAAAGACCAATGAAGAATGTCCACAGGAAGTAGAATATAGTCAAGTGAAGTTATGTTATTAGCATGTTACAGCAAATAAGGATACACACTTGAGGAATACTTAGAAGGTTTGGGGATTTGAGCCATTGCTATCTACAGGCAATCCCCAAGTTACAAATGAGATAGGTTCTTTAGGTTTGTTCTTAAGTTGAAATTGTGTGTAAATTGGAGCAGGTACATTTCCCTACTACCTGTAATAGCCTCTGTTTGTAAGTGTGAGTTGTATGTAAATCCTATGTTTGTAACTCAGCAATTACCTGTAATCCTATGGAGGATTTAAAGATGCAAAGGCAAGATCTGTAGGAGAAGCAATAAAAATGTAGCTTTTATATTTCTCAAATTTTACGTAAATGTTCTCATACTTTAGTGCACCGAGTGACACAATAGTAGAGTATAAGTAATCTTTCAACATTCATTCAAATGTACAAATATTTATTGAGAGTCTACTAAATGCCAAGATGTTTTCTAGGTATGTGTTGAGCAAGTACAATGCATCTCTCCATGTAGGGGAAGGGTATGTGACAATAAATAAATAAATATGTGAATATGTAGTGAAGTATTAGTAGTAATGAATAATACAATAAAAATTTAGCATAAAAATAAAAGAAAATGATGGGATAGCTGTTTCAAAGAGAAGACTTTTTTTCACAATTAACAGTAAGCAAACATCTGCAAGATATAAACCCCTTTTTTGCAAAGGTCTAGATCTGAAGTGGAAGTGTTTCCATACTAGAAAAAAATGCACAAAAAGTAAAATATTTAGACTTAATTATGGAAATAATGCAAATTCTTTGATAAATTAAAACTAGAAGTTACACATGTATATATTTTTTAATGTAGAGACAGAGTCTAATTTTATTGCTCTCGGTAGAGTGCTGTGACATCACAGCTCACAGCAACTCCAACCATTTTGCTTAGGTGATTGTCCTGACTCAGCCTCCCAAGTGGCTGGGACTACAGGCACCTGCCAAAATGCCCGGCTATTTTTTTGTTGCAGTTCAGTCGGGGTGGGGTTTGAACCCGCCACCCTCATATATGGGGCCAGCGCCCTGCCCACTGAGCCATAGGTGCCGCCCACATAAATTGTTTTTTATCATACAAAGAAAACCATCTCTGTGTGACTGCAGATTCTGGAAGAACAGAGTAAATAAATGGAAATCCCATAAGTAGTCTAAATTGGGAGTCAAAAAACTAAGGTCAACTGACCAAATACAGCTCACACTTTGTTTTTGTACAGTCCTTGATCTATGAATTGTTTTTACTCTTTAAAGTGGCTTTATCTAAGTACAATCCATATTGTTGATAGATTTTGTACTAGTGAGTTCACTTATTATTCAAATTCATTTGTAACTCCAAAAATATTACTTAGGGTACATTAGTGGGCATTAATAGACTTGAGCATGTGCAAAGCAGCAATGGACACTCAATGGACACATTCACAGAAGAAGTCAAATACTGCAACACTCTGCCATCTGATGTCAGCTCTTACACATAAACATCTTTTCCAGGTTCCTTTTAGTGGAACAGTTTTTCACATTTCTGTGCATTTTTTTATGATCTTGCTGTGTAAAAGGCCCTAAGAGTACTGCTGAAGTGGCGTCTAGTGTTCCTGAGCACAAGAAGGCTGTAATGTGCTTAATGGAGAACACATATTTGTTAGATAAGTTTCTTTCAAGCATGAGTTACAGCACTGTTGACTGCAAGTTCAACGTCAAAGAGTCAAAGATATATAATAAATAAGAAATCCCTAAGCAGAAACACACATAAAGACAATGTATGTATTGATTGGTTGATAAAAATATTATGATCAGAGGCTCACAGGAACCTAACCCTATATTTCCCTTAGGAAGAACAATGGTTCAGTCTTTGCTAATTCAATTTACATAACATAACATAACATAACATAAAACATAACATAACATAACATAACATAACATAACATAACATAACATAACATAACATAACATAACAACTACTGCAATCATGAGAATCAACTATGGCTCAGTTTTGCTTTTTTACCAGAAAAACTTAAAATACTACTTGCCCCTTAAATGAGTTAACCAACTCTCGACCTAAAGTGGAACTGGGAAAAAACAAGATGTTGGTTTAAACTGGGACAAGAGATATGGTGATAGTAAGACACTAATGCATTATATATTATATATTGTATACATGCAAAGAATATATATTTTAAAATTATATTCTATGAAATATTGGAACGTAAATATATGAATATGTAATATATACATGGATAAAAAAGATATACAGTGATACTACCAGTTTCATTTTCATTCACATTATCTACTATATATTACTATAATATTGTTGTTTCTAATAATTGTATTTTAGCTTAGTTCTACGTTCATTATTTATGCTACATGTTATTACCAGTTTTGATGCCAGGTTATTACCCATATAAATATTCTTAATTATTTTTGTAAAAATCATATTTTGTTGACAGCTTTAAAGTCACAATATTCATTTTGTTGTTTATAGGAGGTTTAAAATTTGCTCACTGTTACTCTGATTTCTTACTCTAACCGATGTTCTCTTATTCACTGTCCTTGGCAGGAAAAAAATGACCTTCAAAGATTAATCAGTCACTTCTGGTTTTGAAGGAAGCTAGATGGTTAGATCAGGCAAAAGAATATGGCATAATGAGCTAAGTTTTTAGTATTTTTAATGATAGGTAGATAGTTATAAAAATATTTGTAATGAAGTTTTAATAGTAATTAATGTTTGATTCTGAGGTAAGAAAAAGGAATTAAGAAGGATTGTTTTATTTTTCTGAAAGGAAAACTAAAATATGATGGTTGTGTTTGCCAAATAATGTTATCACAAAGGAATTTATATAAAATTTGGAATATTGGGAAAGGCAATGGATCATCCCAAGAGGGAAGGGAGTCATGAAAAGAATGCTCATTGTCCCTAATGATCAAATCAAAATGACCTTCAGATATCACCTAACTCCAGTGATAATATCTCACATAACAAAAATCCCAAAGCTGCAGCTGCTGGCATTGATGTGGAGAGAAGGAAACACTTGTATACGGTTGGTGGGATTGCAAACTAGTACAACTCATTGGAAAGAAGTATGGTGAATCCTCAAAGAGCTAAATGTAAACCTGCTATTTGGTCCTGAAATCCTATTACTAAGTATCTACACAAAAGAAAAAAATAATAATAATTTTGCCATAAGGGCATTTGCACTAAGAATGTTCATTGCAACTCAATTCACAATCATCAAGATGTGGAAACTACCCAACTACCCATCAACTCACAAATGCATAAATAAATTATGGTACCAGAGGCGGAGCAAGATGGCAGCCGAGTAACAGCTTCCTTGCATCTGGGCACCGTGAGTCTGGGGAGATAGGACTCCAGGCATCTCTGGCTGGTGGGAACTGCCTATCATCATTCCTATGAGGATACAGGGAGTCAGCGAGAGACTTCTGGACCCCAAGAGGAGGACTAAAACAGTGGAAAACCGGCAAGTGGTCGCGTGTGTTCAATCCGTCTAAACCCGCCCACAACTTCCACAGGCACAAGAACTTAAAGAGCAAGAGGAAGTGAAAGGAAAATTAGGGCAACGAAACAGATAAAAGAAATCACTCATGAGGAAGAATCAGCAGAAAACTCCAGGCAACATGAAGAACCAGTCCAGAACAACCCCGCCAAGGGACCATGAGGTAGCTACTGCAGAGGATTCCACCTATACAGAAATGTTAGGAATGACGGAAAGGGAATTTAGAATACACATGTTGAAAACAATGAAAGAAATGATGGAAACAATGAAGGAAACTGCTAATAAAGTGGAAAATAACCAAAAGCAAATCCAAAAACAGAATCAAATCAGAGATGAACGATATGAAGAATATAAAAAGGATATAGCAGAGCTGAAGGAAATGAAACAGTCAATCAGGGAACTTAAAGATGCAATGGAAAGTATCAGCAACAGGTTAGACCATGCAGAACAAAGAATTTCAGAGGTAGAAGACAAAGTTTTTGAGATAACTCAGATAGTAAAAGAGGCAGAAAAGAAGAGAGAGAAAGCAGAACGTTCACTGTCAGAATTATGGGACTTTATGAAGCATTCCAACATACGAGTTATAGGAATTCCAGAAGGGGAAGAAGAATGCCTCAGAGGAATGGAAGCCATACTAGAGAATATTATAAAAGAAAATTTCCCAAACATCACCAAAGATTCTGACACACTGCTTTCGGAGGGATATCGGACCCCAGGTCACCTCAACTCTAACCGAGCTTCTCCCAGACACATTGTGATGAACCTGTCCAAAGTCAAGACAAAAGAAAAGATTCTGCAAGCTGCCAGGAGTAAGCGCCAGTTGACCTACAGGGGCAAATCCATCAGAGTGACCGCAGACTTCTCTAATGAAACTTTCCAAGCAAGAAGACAATGGTCATCTGCCTTCAATCTACTTAAACAGAACAATTTTCAGCCCAGAATTCTGTACCCTGCTAAGCTAAGCTTCAAAATTGACAGAGAAATCAAATCATTTACGGATATACAAACTTTGAGGAAATTCACCACAACAAGACCAGCTCTACAGGAAATACTTCAACCTGCTCTGCACACTGACCACCACAATAGATCAGAAGCAAAGTAAGAACTCAGAAATCAAAGGACAGAACCTAACCTCCACACTGATGCAAAAGATAAAACTAAGCAATAGACCAAACAAGACGAATAGAATACTACCACACTTATCAATTATCTCCATAAATGTTAATGGCTTGAATTCCCCACTGAAGAGACATAGATTGGCTGACTGGATTAAAAAACACAAGCCATCCATTTGCTGTCTGCAAGAAACACACCTGGCTTCAAAAGATAAATTAAAGCTCCGAGTCAAGGGTTGGAAGACAATTTTTCAGGCAAATGGAATTCAGAAGAAAAGAGGAGTTGCAATCTTATTTTCAGACACATGTGGATTTAAAGCAACTAAAGTCAAAAAAGACAAAGATGGTCACTTTATATTGGTCAAGGGAAAAATACAACAAGAAGACATTTCAATTCTAAATATTTATGCACCCAATTTAAATGCTCCCAGATTCTTGAAGCAGACCTTACTCAGTCTGAGCAATATGATATCTGATAATACCATCATAACAGGGGACTTTAACACACCTCTTACAGAGCTGGACAGATCCTCTAAACAGAAATTAAACAAAGATATAAGAGATTTAAATGAGACCCTAGAACAACTATGCTTGATAGACGCATATAGAACACTCCATCCCAAAGATAAAGAATATACATTTTTCTCATCACCCCATGGAACATTCTCCAAAATTGATCATATCCTGGGACACAAAACAAATATCAACAGAATCAAAAGAATTGAAATTTTACCTTGTATCTTTTCAGACCATAAGGCACTAAAGGTGGAACTCAACTCTAACAAAAATGCTCGACCCCACCCAAAGGCATGGAAATTAATCAATCTTCTGTTGAATAACAGATGGGTGCAGGAAGAAATAAAACAGGAAATCATTAACTTCCTTGAGCATAACAACAATGAAGACACAAGCTACCAAAAGCAGTTGAGAGGAAAATTCATCGCTTTAGATGGCTACATTCGAAAAACAGAAAGAGAGCACATCAACAATCTCACAAGAGATCTTATGGAATTGGAAAAAGAAGAACAATCTAAGCCTAAACTCAGTAGAAGAAAAGAAATCTCCAAAATCAAATCAGAGATCAATGAAATTGAAAACAAAAGAATCATTCAGAAAATTAATGAAACAAGGAGTTGGTTTTTTGAAAAAGTAAATAAAATAGATAAACCATTGGCCAGACTAACTAGAAATAGAAAAGTAAAATCTCTAGTAACCTCAATCAGAAACGATAAAGGGGAAATAACAACTGATCCCACAGAGATACAAGAGATCATCTCTGAATACTACCAGAAACTCTATGCCCAGAAATTTGACAATATGAAGGAAATGGATCAATACTTGGAATCACACCCTCTCCCTAGACTTAGCCAGGAAGAAATAGAGCTCCTGAACAGACCAATTTCAAGCACTGAGATCAAAGAAACAATAAAAAAGCTTCCAACTAAAAAATGCCCTGGTCCAGATGGCTTCACTCCAGAATTCTATCAAACCTTCAAGGAAGAGCTTATTCCTGTACTGTAGAAATTATTCCAAAAAACTGAGGAAGAAGGAATCTTCCCCAAAATATTTTATGAAGCAAACATCACCCTGATACCAAAACCAGGAAAAGACCCAAACAAAAAGGAGAATTTCAGACCAATGTCACTCATGAATATAGATGCAAAAAATCTCAACAAAATCCTAGCCAATAGATTACAGCTTATCATCAAAAAAGTCATTCATCATGATCAAGTAGGCTTCATCCCAGGGATGCAAGGCTGGTTTAACATACGCAAGTCCATAAACGTTATCCACCACATTAACAGAGGCAAAAATAAAGATCACATGATCCTCTCAATAGATGCAGAAAAAGCATTTGATAAAATCCAGCATCCTTTTCTAATTAGAACACTGAAGAGTATAGGCCTAGGTGGCACATTTCTTAAACTGATTGAAGCTATCTATGACAAACCCACAGCCAATATTTTACTGAATGGAATAAAACTGAAAGCTTTTCCTCTTAGAACTGGAACCAGACAAGGTTGTCCTCTGTCACCTTTACTATTCAACATAGTCCTGGAAGTTCTAGCCAATACAATTAGGCAAGACAAGGAAATAAAGGGAATCCAAATGGGAGCAGAGGAGGTCAAACTCTCCCTCTTTGCCGACGACATGATCTTATACTTAGAGAACCCCAAAGACTCAACCACAAGACTCCTAGAAGTCATCAAAAAATACAGTAATGTTTCAGGATATAAAATCAATGTCCACAAGTCAGTAGCCTTTGTATACACCAATAACAGTCAAGATGAGAAGCTAATTAAGGACACAACTCCCTTCACCATAGTTTCAAAGAAAATGAAATACCTAGGAATATACCTAACGAAGGAGGTGAAGGACCTCTATAAAGAAAACTATGAACTACTCAGAAAGGAAATAGCAGAGGATATTAACAAATGGAAGAACATACCACGCTCATGGATGGGAAGAATCAACATTGTGAAAATGTCTATACTTCCCAAAGCAATCTACCTATTCAATGCCATTCCTATCAAAGTACCTACATCGTACTTTCAAGATTTGGAAAAAATGATTCTGCGTTTTGTATGGAACCAGAAAAAACCCCGTATAGCTAAGGCAGTTCTTAGTAACAAAAATAAAGCTGGGGGCATCAGCATACCAGATTTTAGTCTGTACTACAAAGCCATAGTGGTCAAGACAGCATGGTACTGGCACAAAAACAGAGACATAGACACTTGGAATCGAATTGAACACCAAGAAATGAAACTAACATCTTACAACCACCTAATCTTCGATAAACCAAACAAGAACTTACCTTGGGGGAAAGACTCCCTATTCAATAAATGGTGTTGGGAGAATTGGATGTCTACATGTAAAAGACTGAAACTGGACCCACACCTTTCCCCACTCACAAAAATTGATTCAAGATGGATAAAGGACTTAAATTTAAGGCATGAAACAATAAAAATCCTCCAAGAAAGCATAGGAAAAACACTGGAAGATATTGGCCTGGGGGAAGACTTCATGAAGAAGACTGCCACGGCAATTGCAACAACAACAAAAATAAACAAATGGGACTTCATTAAACTGAAAAGCTTCTGTACAGCTAAGGAGACAATAACCAAAGCAAAGAGACAACCCACACAATGGGAAAGGATATTTGCATATTTTCAATCAGACAAAAGCTTGATAACCAGGATCTATAGAGAACTCAAATTAATCCACATGAAAAAAGCCAACAATCCCTTATATCAATGGGCAAGAGACATGAATAGAACTTTCTCTAAAGATGACAGACGAATGGCTAACAAACACATGAAAAAATGTTCATCATCTCTATATATTAGAGAAATGCAAATCAAAACATCCCTGAGATATCATCTAACCCCAGTGAGAATGGCCCACATCACAAAATCTCAAAACTGCAGATGCTGGCGTGGATGTGGAGAGAAGGGAACACTTTTACACTGCTGGTGGGACTGCAAACTAGTACAACCTTTCTGGAAGGAAGTATGGAGAAACCTCAAAGCACTCAACCTAGACCTCCCATTCGATCCTGCAATCCCATTACTGGGCATCTACCCAGAAGGAAAAAAATCCTTTTATCATAAGGACACTTGTACTAGACTGTTTATTGCAGCTCAATTTACAATCGCCAAAATGTGGAAACAGCCTAAATGCCCACCAACCCAGGAATGGATTAACAGGCTGTGGTATATGTATACCATGGAATACTATTCAGCCATTAAAAAAAATGGAGACTTTACATCCTTCGTATTAACCTGGATGGACGTGGAAGACATTATTCTTAGTAAAGCATCACAAGAATGGAGAAGCGTGAACCCTATGTACTCAATCTTGATATGAGGACCATTAATGACAATTAAGGTTATGGAGGGGGAAGCAGAAAGAGGGATGGAGGGAGGAGGGTGGGGCCTTAGTGTGTGTCACACTTTATGGGGGCAAGATATGATTGCAAGAGGGACTTTACCTAACAATTGCAATCAGTGTAACTGGCTTATTGTACCCCAATGAATCCCCAATAATAAAATAAATAAATAAATAAATAAATTATGGTACATGTATTCCATGGAATGCTATTCAGCTATAAAGAAATATGGAGACTTTATATCTTTTGCATTTACCTGGATGGATTTGGAGAATATCCTCCAAAATAAAGAATGGAAAAGGAAGTATCTAATGTACTAAATACTAATATGGAACTAGTAGATGAACAACTACATGCCCACAGAAGAGAAAAACACAATTAAATATAAGAAAGGAGACGAAGGGAGAAGAGGGCTGGCTTAGTAATCTCTTACCTAATAGGAAAAATACAGGGGTATATGTTACAATTCCTAGGTAAAGGGCTCAACCTAAAATTGGATTTTACCTAACAAATATAAACAATGTAACAATCATATATATCCTTACATTAATCTGAAATTTAAAATATCGTTAAAGAAAAAGTGTATGAAGCGAAGGTTGGGTGAAATTATATAAAACAATATTTAAAGAATGTACAAAATAGTACATTTCTTACAAGTGGAATAGAGAAGTGGCCAGATAATAGGAAATGAAATCACTTATATAGAATGTAGGTCTCTAACAAATAATTAAATTAATATATATTTATTGGTGACTTTGAAAAGGGATTTAAAAAAAATTATTTACAAGGGAGGTGGAGCAAGATAGCCACTGAGTAACAGCTTCTTTGCAACCAGGTACAGTGAGATTGGAAAGAAAAGACTCCAGGCAACTCAGCTTCTGGGCCCTGCCCAGAAACACCCCTTTAGAGGCAGCAAGAGACTTCTGGACCCCAGGAGTAGGACAAAAGCAGTGGAGAAATGGCAAATGGTTGTGTTCGGTTTGTGGCCAGTGAGGCTGCGGGGGCTGTGGCTGTAGCAACACCACGATTGCAGACAGGGAAGACCTTCCCTGCAGGTTGTTTTGTTTTGGGGGCACATGGGCACTTGGTTGAATTACCTTGGGAGACTGTGGACATATGTGACTTTGAGTGGTGTCCAGAGTTCCACAGTGAGCTGCTGGGCCAGAACAGAGTTTTCATTTTTCGGCTGTGGGCCTCATGCAGTCATTGTTGGAGAGCTGCCCTGCAGGGTCTGCCCTCAGGGTCTCAGAGGAAGGTCCATGCTGGAAGACCTTGGGCAAGTGATCTAGTGACATTGAACAGTGCCCAGAGGCCAGGAGTGAGACTCCAGGGAAGAGCAGAGCTTTCCCTGTTTGAAAGTAGGAGAGCTGCCTTGCAGCCTCAGCCCTTAGGATCTTAGAGTGAAGTGGGTTTTGGTGCATCTGATAAGTGGGCAGCCACATTAGGATACAGCCCAGTGACACATGCTTTCCATGGAAAACCTCTGCTTAGCCAGGCTGAGGAGAGATTCAGGCTCTAAACCTTGTGGGGTTTGAGGACAAAGAAGTCAGCAGAGGTCTCCAGTGTCCATCTTACACAGTTGTATCAGCATTCTGATTACCGTCTCATACCCTGGAAGATCACCTATTTCCCAGGCAATATTCAAATATATATATATATATATATATATATTCTCATGTATATATATATGTTTTCCTTTTTTTAACTCCCCCCTAGATTTTTTCTTTTTTAACATTTATTTTTCTTCATTTCTCTAAGTATAAATATACTTTTTCATTATTGCCTTCTTTAATAATAAGAACTTCACTTTTATTAGTGTTTCTGCCCCCCCCTCCCCAATTTTATGCTGTAAGTTTTTTGTTTATTTGTTTTGGTTTGAATTTTTGTTTTTCCTGTCTATTTAGTGGAGATAGGGTACTGCGTCTACTCAGGCTGGCAAAGAGCTGCATACCTCAAAGGAACCACCCAACCAAGCACTCCCAGAAGTTGGGGAGTTTTTAAATGTGGGTTCAAATACCCTAGTGTGCACCTTTACTACTCCTATCTCCCTCTTTCTGGGCCTCTCTTCTTCTTGTCAATCTTATCTTTACTCACCCCCTTCTTTCCCTTTGTTCCTTTCCTTTTTATTTTTTTCCCTCTTCCTCTTCAATTTTCTCATCCTTTTAGTCCTGTACCAAAATGACTCAACACATTAGGTCAAAGGCATGCTAGCTCAAAGAGCAAGAGGGAGTGAAAAAAAAAATTAGGGCAAGGAAACATACAAAAGAAAATTCTCATGAGGAAGAAACAACAGAAAAATCCTGGAGCATGAATGATCAGACCAGAGCAACCCCCACCTCCACCCTGATGGACAATGAGGTAGCTACTGCAAAGGATTCCATTTACAAAGAAATGTTAAAAATGACAGAAGGGGAATTTAAATAACAGATGATGAAAACAATGAAGGAAATTGCTAAGAAAGTAGAAAATAACCAAAAAGAAATTCAAAAACAAAATCAAATAAGATATGAATCAAACATGTCAAATGAATGATATGAAGAATTTAGAAAATATATAGCAGAACTAAAGGAACTGAAGCAGTCAATAAGGGAACTTAAAGATACAGTAGAAAGTATAAATAAATGATTAGACCATGCAGAAGAAAGCATCTCAGAGGTAGAAGGCAACTGTCTTGAGATAATTCAGACAGTTAAAGATTCAGAAAGAAAGAGAAAGAAAGTAGAATATTCACTGACAGAATTATGAGACTTTATGAAGCATTCAAACATACAAGTTTATGTATCCCACAAAGGGAAGAAAAAAACCCCAGAGGAATGGAAGCCATACTAGAGAATATTATAAATGAAAATTTCCCCCAAATCACCAAAGATTCTGACACACTCCTTTCAGAGGGATATCAGAACCCAGATCTCCTCAACTCAAATACAGCTTCTCCAAGACACATTGTGATGAACCTGTAAAAAGTCAAGACAAACGAAAAAGCTCTATAAGCCATAAGAGTAAGCGCTAATTGACCTACTTACGCAAATCCATCAGGGTGACTACAAACTTCTCAAATAAAACTTTTCAAGCCAGAAGACAATAGTCGTCCACCTTTAATCTACTTAAACAAAACAATTTCTATCCCAGAATTCTATATCTTGCTAAGCTAAGATATAGATTTGATGGAGAATTAAAATCTTTTACTGATGTGCAAATTTGAGGAAGTCTGTCACAATGAGACCAGCTCTACAGGAAATATTTTCACCTGTACTACACACTGACCATCACAATGGACCACCAGCAAAATAAGTACCCAGAAACTAAAGGACAAAACCTAGCTTCCACAAATAGAATTCAGAATAAAGGACGGGTTGCAATCTTATTTTCAGATACAAGTGTATTTAAAGCAACTAAGTCAAAAAAGACAAAGATGGACACGTCATATTGGTCAAGGGAAAAATACAAGAGGACATTTCAACATTTCAATTCTAAATATTTATGCACCCAACTTAAATGCTTGCAGATTCCTGAAATAGACCTTAATTAGTCTGAGCAATATGATACCCCATAACACCATAATAGCTGGGGACTTTAACCCTTCTCTTACAGAGCTGGATAGATCCTCTTAACAGAAACTAAACAAAGATACAGGGAACCTAAATGTGACCCTAGAACAACACTGCTCAATAGATGTATATTGAATACTCCATCCCAAAGCTAAAGGAATATATATTCTTCACATCAGCCCATGGAACTTTTTCCAAAATAGATCATATCCTAGCACACAAAACAAACCTCAACAGAATCAAAGAATTAAAATTTTACTTTGTCTCTTCTTAGACCACAAGACATTAAAGGTGGAACTCAACTCCAACAAAAATGTTCAACCCCACACAAAGGCATGGAAATTAAACAATCTTAAGCTTAATGACATTTGGGTAAAGGAAGAAATAAAAGAGGAAATCATTAACTTCTTTGAGCATAACAAACAATGAAGACACAAGCTACCAAAACATGTGGGATACAGCAAAAACAGTCCTGAGAGGAAAATTTATCACTTTAGATGCCTACTTCCAATAAACAGAAAAGGAGCACATCAACAGACTCACAATCCATCTGATGGAATTGGAAAAAGAAGAACAATCTAAACCTAAACCCAGCAGAAGAAAAGAAATATCCAAAATTAAATCAGATACTAATGTAATTAAAAACAAAACAGTCATTCAGAAAATTAATGAAACAAGGACTTGGTTTTGTTTTGTTTCTTGAGTAAATAAATAAAATAGATAAATCTTTGGCCAGACTAACTAGAAATAGAAAAATAAATCTCTAGTAACTTCACAAAAATAAAAAAAATGCTAAAATTTATATGAAAACATGAAATCACAAAAAGAGAAAACAATCTTGAATAAAAAAGAAAAATTGAAGTTGAAGGATTCTATAAACTGATTCTAAAATATAATACATAATAACCAAATCAACATAGTATGGCCATAAAAACAGACATGTAAATCAATGAAACAGAATAGAAAAGCTAGAATTAAATTCACTCCATTATAGTCAACTAATTTTCAGCAATGATGCCAAGAACACACAATGGGGACAGAACAATCTCTTTAATAAATGGTGCTGGAAAATCTTAATATACAACTAGTGAAACTTGACCCCTGTCTCTCACCACATATAAAAATCAACTCCAAAGGTATTATTGACTGAAATTATGAAACTAATTGAAGAAATTAAAGGAGCAATGTTACATTACATCAATCTGCACAAGGATTTTTTACACTACATCTCTAAAGCCCAAGAAATAAAAGTGAAAAATAAACAAAAGAGATTATCATCAAACTGAAAAGCTTCTGCAGAGTAAATAGTCAATGGAATAAAAAGACAACCTATAGAATAAAAGAAAATATGCATGAATTATACATCTGAAAAGAGGTTAATATCATGAATGTATAAATAACTCAGATATCTCAATAGCAAAAATATGCAAATAATCTTGTTGATAAATGAGCAGAATACATGTATAGACATTTCTCCAAAGAAGACATCTATGTACAAATTGGCCAACAGATATATGAAAAAAAGCTCAACATGACCACCCCTCAGTGACATGCAAATCAAAGTCATAATAAAACTTACACTTCATCACATTTAGAATGACTGGTAGCTAAAAGGCAAAAGTTAACAAATTCTGGGAAGAATGTGAAGAAAGTGAAATACTTACACACTGTTGAAGGGACTGTCAGTATAGCCAATATGGAAAACAATAGTAGTTTTCTCAAAAAATTAAAAATAGATCTACCATATGTTCCAGCAATCCTATGTATATAATGTATTTATCCAAAGGAAATGAAATCAATATGCCAAAGAAACATCTACACCCATATATTTATTTTTTCACTTTTTGTAACAGCCAGGATATGAAATCATCTAAATGTCTGTCAAAATACAAATGAATTTTAAAAATATGGTATATATTTGAAATGAAATACTCCATATACAATGAAATACTCCATAGCCATAGAAAAAGATGAAATCTTATCATTTGTGAGAACATGTCAGAGGAGAACATTATGTTAGGTGAAATAAACCAGGCACAGACAAATGCACATAATCTTATTCATATGTGAAATCTAAAAATATTGATCTCATGGAAGTAGAAAATAGAATAGTGGTTACTGAAGATGTGGGAAAATGGAGGAAAGGGAGATCGGAAGAGCTTAGTCAGTGTGTACAATGCTAAAATTAGATAGGAGAAATAAGTAGGAATGCAACAACTCAGAATAATGTATTGTATATTTCAAATAGGTAGAAGAGAAGATTTTGAATGTTCTCACAACAAAGAAATGATAAATGTTTAAGGTGATAGATATGCTAATTTCCATGCTTTGAACATTACACTGTAGATGTATGTATCAAAATATCACATATCCCATAAAATTGTATAGCCAATATATGTCAATAAAAAATAAAATGAAATGAAAACTTTTACACCTTGAATTTTTTTTTATTTTCCTTTATCATTCATGTTAATCTTTATTCTTAGCATATTTATTTTTCTATCCAACAAGATAGAAAAAATATTTTGTACTGTGTGGTAAGAACACATTACTGCCACAACTGAAATACAATAAACAACACAAATGACTCCAGTTTTTGTTATTTTGTTTGTTTATTTTCTTTACCCTCTTTCCCATTCAGAAATGCTTTTCTTAAAGAATTATTTCTATTTATCTGAACTCTCTCCAGTCTTTGAAGAGACACTCTGAAAGAGTTTGGAAAATGTTTGATGAGGAAGAGTTGATGGATCTGAAGAAAAGAGGTGGATCCCAGGTTAAGGTAAATCATGAGCACACATAGTGTGGAAGCAGCAACATTCTATTCAATGAAAAATGTGTGTTAGGCTTGATAAATGAGATACTATAAGACGTTCTTTTGTTTCTTGTGATAGTTCTGTTTTTTTAACAGAAATTTAGATCTGTTATCCAGTAATTTTAATAACTACTTTCTAAGCAGTGAGCAATTCGTCACAATGTCCACATGTTCCCTCTTAAATTTATTATGAGTTTGATTTTGCTTAATTTATTCTCCAGCATTTCATTAATATAAATTAAATTATTATGTTCTCATTAAAATGAAATGAGAAATGTTATCATGAGATTTATAAAAGAACATTTTCTATAACAGTTGTATTTGTTAATATTTCCATGTCACTTTCCTTAATGTTATTACTTTTACTAAAAGTGTATATGTTTTTACATTATTTTATAATATCTTATACACATGGTTATAAAAATACACTCTCCACTATGCTGAAAGTTTTATTTTCATTTAATATTTTTATTAGAAGCATTAAATTATGACAATTCAAATAAGCTCCTCACTTAATAGAAAATAATGTAATTTTAATATATTTTATTAAAGAAATTTGTTTGCTATTTAATTTGATCATATTCTTTTTATTACATTAATATTCTAACTCATTCATTTTGCCTATTCTGAAAACTGGAATTGAGGATAAAATTTTTCTCCAATGGGAATTTTAAGGAGTTGTAATCATTTCCAAAATTAACCCAGATAACATTGTTAAATTGAACAATCAGTAAATAAGTCATCACATGCTAAATTATTCCACTTAAGTGACATATTCTGAAAGTCAAATATTAGAAACATAGAGGATAGCAGCTTCGTGGTGCTTGGGGATGGGAAAATGGGGAATTGATGTTCAGTCGGTATAAAGTTTCAGTTAGAAGATGAATAAGTTCTAAACAAGTGATGTATGGCATTTGGCCTATGATTAAAAATACTTTATTGTGCATCTAAAGTGTATTAAGGAGATAGATAGCCTATTAAGTGTTCTCATCACAATAAGGTAGTGTATTGTGTATGTGTGTTGAGGTGATTGTACTTCAGCAAAGTAATAATGTTATGCTTATGAGCATTTCATAATTTCAGAAGAAACCGAAAGAAGTTTTAGCAAAAAGGGAAACTCATATTATTTATGTCAGAAATTTCAATTATAAGCCAGAAGAATTCTGTGTTACAGAAACACAGTGGTCTCTGACTGACTATTATTACCTAATTTTGCTTTTATGGAATAAGAAAAACATAAAAATATGGATTTAGTAAATAGTAAAAGAAAATATACTAACACAGAAAGGAACAAAGTGGAGAAAGAGACTCAGCCTCCTGGTCCTACTATGCTACTGGGTAGGCCTTTCTGACTCTGTAGACCACCAGAGAGAGCCAAATATGAGCAGCCAGTATACCTTGGCTGTCTAGCTGCTGGAGACCTTTCAAACTCTTCCACCTGAGAGTTCGTACTAACTGGGTCAATTGGTTCAGAACATCTAACTTGGGACAATCACCCAAGGACCCTCTCGGGTGATACCCTGGTTGTGTAGTAACAGGAAGGGTTGATTTTCCCATTCCAGTTGTTGTCTGGGGGTGGTAGGGTTTCTTAATTGCTTGTATTTCTTCACACCTAAGACTTCACCAGAGTCATTGATCCACCAGGATCGGACAAGAACCAGCTGAATACAAGACTGAACCACCTAACCCCACCACACCAAGCAGGTTTTCCCAGCCTCAGACTGTAACACTGTATAGGTCCTTTGCAAAGCTAACGGGGAAAAAGCTACAGTCATCAGTCCCAGATCCTTAACAAAGGGCTGGTTAACCACAACTACAGAAACCCCAATCCAATCTCACCTTACGAGACCACGTAGCCAACAGTGAAAAACAATCATGAGACAGAATCAGTGGAAAAACTCTGGCAACATGAACAATCACAGTAGATCAACTTCCCCAAGAAATGATAAAGCAGACATAGCACAAGATCCTATTCACAAACAAATGGCTGAGATGTCAGAAATTGAGTTCAGAATTTGGGTAGCAAATAAGATCAACAAAATGGAGGAAATGATAAAATTAGAATTCAAAGCAGAAATTCAAAAGATGTCTCAAGAACTCAACAAATTTAAAGACAAAATGACCAAAGATTTTGACACATCAAAGCAAGAGTTTGCAACCCTCAGAGATCTAAAAAATACAGTAGAATCCCTCAGTACCAGAATGGAGCAGGCAGAAGAAAGGATCTCTGACACTGAAGACAAAGCTTTTGAACACTCCCAAACACTCAAAGAGGAAAAAAAGTGGAGAACAAAAACAGATCATTCTCTCAGAGAGCTCTGGGATAATTTGAAGAGATCTAATACTCACCTCATAGGAATACCTGAAAGTGATGAATTTGCTGCGAAGGATACAGATGCTTTACTTCATGAAATAAGTAAAGAGAATTTTTCAGACATGCCCAGAGATTCTGAAATTCAGATAGCAGTTTTAGAACACCAGCATGACTCAACCCAAATAAAAATTCTCATAGACACATTATAATTAAATTCACTAAAGTTAATATGAAGGAGAAAATTCTGAAAGCTGTAAGACATAAGAAAACCATAACATACAAGGGGAAGAACATTAGAATGACTGCAGATCTCTCAGCTGAAACCTTTCAAGCCAGAAGAAGGTGGTCATCAACCTTTAATCTTAAACAAAATAACTTTAAACCCAGGATCCTGTATCCAGCCAAACTGAGTTTCATCTACGATAGAGAAATTAAATACTTTAATGACATTCACATGTTGAAGAAATTTGCTATAACTAAACCAGCTCTTCAGGATATTCTCAGACCTATCCTCCATAATGAACAACACAATCCTCCACCACCAAAGTAAACTCACTCAGAACCTTTTGATCAAATTCTAATTTCCATAGTGGGGAAAGGATTAAAAATGTCTACTGGACTTTCGAAAAACTCGATACCCAAAACTCTGCTTGGCTTATCATTACTCTCAATTAATGTAAATGGCTTAAATTGCCCTCTAAAGACACACAGGTTGGGTGACTGGATACAAAAACTCAGGCCAGACATCTGCTGCATTCAAGAATCTCACCTTTCCTTAAAAGAAAAACATAGACTCAGGGTGAAGGGATGGTCATCTGTAATTCAGGCAAGTGGAAATCAGAAAAAAGCAGGTGTTGCAATTTTATTCGCAGATACAATAGGCTTTAAACCAATCAAAGTAAGAAAAGAAAATGATGGTCACTTCTTATTTGTTAGAGATGTTGAGATTTCAACTATCAACATTTAAGCACCCAACCAGAATGTGCCTTAATTTATAAAAGAAACTCTAACTGACACGAGTAACTTGTTTTCCCCCAGCACCATAACTATTGGAGACTTTAACACTGCTCTGGCAGTGTTGGACAGATCCTCAAAAAAGAAGCTAAGCAAAGAAATTTTAGGATTAAACTTAACCATTCAACATTTGCATCTAATAGACATCTACAGAACATTTCATCCTAACAAAACCGAATACAAATTCTTCTCATGAGCCCATGGATCATCCTCTAAAAATTGATCACATATTAGGTCACAAGTCTAACCTCAGAAAATTTAAAAGAATAGAAATTATTCCTTGTAGTTTCTCGGACCATCAAGGAATAAAAGTTGAACTCAGTAACAACAGGAATCTCCACATGCATACAAAACTATGGAAACTAAATAAACTCATGCTGAATGATAACTGGGTCATAGACAAGATTAAGAGGGAAATTACCAAATTTTTGGAACAAAACAATAATGAAGAAATGAACTATCAGAACCTCTGGGATACAGCAAAAGCAGTCCTAAGAGGAAAATTTATAACGTTGCAAGCCTTCCTCAAGAGAACAGAAAGAGAGGAAGTCAATAACTTAATGGTACATTCAAGCAACTGAAAAAAGAAGAATCTTCCAACCCTGAACCCAGCAGAAAAAAAGAAATAACTAAAATTAGAACAGAACTAAATGAAATTGAAAACAAAGGAATCATACAACAAATCAAGCAAAGAGTTGGTTTTTTGAGAAGGTTAATAAAATAGATAAACATTTGGCTAACCTAACCAGAAGTAGAATAGTAAAATCCCTAATTTCATCAATCAGAAATGATAAAGGCCAAATAACAGCAGACTCTCAGAAATTCAAAAAATCCTTAATGAATACTACATCAAACTCTACTCTCAGAAGTATGAAAATCTGAAGGAAATAGATCAATACTTGGAGACATGCCACTCACCTAGACTTAGCCAGAAAGAAGTGGAAATGTTGAACAAGTATATAACAAGCTCTGAAACAGCATCAACTATAAGAAATCTACCCATAAAGAAAAGCCCAGGACCAGATGGCTTCACATCAGAATTCTACCAAACCTTTAAAGAGGAACTAGTACCTATATCACTTAATCTTTTCCAAAAAATAGAAAAAGAAGAAATACATCCCAACTCATTCTATGAAGTAAATATCACCCTGATACCCAAACCAGGAAAAGACCCAAGAAGAAAAGAAAATTATACACCAATATCTCTAATGAATATTGGTGCAAAAATATTCAATAAAATCCTAGCAAACAGAATCCAACAACACATCAAACAAATTATTCACCACGACCAGGTGGGTTTCATCCCAGGGTCCAAAGGATGGTTCAATATATGTAAATCCATAAATATAATACATCACATAAACAAATTAAAAAACAAAGACCATGTGATTCTCTCAATTGACGCAGAAAAAGCTTTGAGCTTCATGAGTCTTCCTTCATGAGGAAGACATCCCGGGCAATTGAAACAAAATCAAAAATACATTACTAGGATCTGATCAAAGTAAAAAGCTTCTGCACTGCCAAGAACACACTAAGTAAAGCAAATAGACAGCCCTTAGAATGGGAGAGAATTTTTGCAAGTTATACTACCCACAAAGGTCTAATAAGCAGAATCCAAAGAGAACTCAAACTTATTACTAAGAAAAAAACAAGTGATCCCATTTCATTGTGGGCAAGAGACATGAACAGAAGCTTCTCTGAAGAAGACAGGTGCATAGTCTACAGACATGTGAAAAAATGCTCATCATATTTAGTCATCAGAGAAATGCAAACCAAAACTACTCTGAGATACCATCTAACTCCAGTTAAGAGTAGCCCACATCACACAATCCAAAAACTACAGATGTTGGCATGGACGTGGAGAAAAGGGAACACTTCTGCACTGCTGGTGGGAATGCAAGCTAGTACGTTCCTTTTGGAAGGAAGTTTGGAGAACACTCAGAGATCTAAATGTAGACCTGCAGTTTGATCCTGCAATTCCTCTTCTAGGTGTATATCCAAAGGACCAAAAATCATTTGGCAATAAAGATATTTGCACCAGATTGTTCAATGAAGCTCAATTCATAATTGCCAAGTCATGGAAGAAGCCCAAGGGCCCATCGACCCATGAATGGATTAATAAATTGTGGTATATATATACCACGGAATACTACGCAGCAGTAAAAAAAAATGGAGACTTTACCTCTTTTATGTTTACATGGATGGAGCTGGAAAATATTCTTCTCAGCAAAGTATCTCAATAATGGAAAAAAAGTATCCAATATACTCAGTACTACTGTGAAACCAATTTATAATAACTCACACTTGCATATGTAAAATGAAACACAATTTTAGCCTAGGATGAAGGAAGAAAGGGGAGAGAGAGGGCAGGAGAGGGGGTGGGGGGATAGTAGGGGATAGTAGAGGGACCACAACTATGGAGCACATTGCAAGTACAAGTTGGATCTATCATGTGTAGAACGCAAATGTCCTAATGCTATAATTGGGTAAATGAGGTGAAAGCTATGTTGACTAGTATGATGTAAACACTCCAATTTGTACAAATAATCAACACGCTGAAATTGGCATAAATGTATTTATGATCTATGTATAAAAGACTTAATAAAAAATGAGTTGGAAATAAATTAGATATTTAGATAATGTATATTAACTTTTCTTCAATTCATTTTTTTTGGTGAACTACAGATGAGAATTTTAGACAATAATATTTTAATTATTTTTTAATTCCTAGCCTATTAAAATTAATTTTGTACATAGTATACATTAAATAATATAAGAATAATGAAGTTTATCTCCTAAATAATTTTATTTTTTTTAAGTTTAATTTAGGTTGTGATGGTTTATAGCATCATGGAATTTTACTAACAAAAAATAATATACCAAGTTCTTAGAATTAGTCTGAGAAGTCAAATATTCATTGAGACAATAAATATTCCAAAATTTAGAAAATGTTTTAAATGTCAATTTATCCATCTCTAAAATTGGGTGTTTATTGAAAGTTCTAGATATTTGGATTTCTGATAGTTTTGTCATAGTATCCATAGACAATGAGATCATGAATTCATTTTTTAGGTTAGCTATGCTCATCCCCTGCAACTGACGTAAGTTTAGTGACACATATCACAAAAAGAACGGCAATTAAAAAACTCCATGGGTTTCTTTTTTTTTTTATTTTTTTTATTAAATCATAACTGTATACAATGATATGATTATGGGGCATCATACACTCACTTCATAAACCATTTGACACATTTTTATCACAGTGGTTAACATAGCCTTTCCAGCGTTATCTCAGTTACTGTGCCAAAACATTTATATTCTACATTTACCAAGTTTCGCAAATACCCCTGTAATATGCACCACAGGTGTGATCCCACCGATTCCCCTCCCTCTACCCACCCCCCCCTTTCCCACTTCCCCCTATTGTTAAGTTGTAGCTGGGTTATAGCTTTCATGTGAGAGTCCCAAATTAGTTTCATAGTAGGGCTGTGTACATTGGGTATTTTTTCTTCCATTCTTGGGATACTTTACTAAGAAGAATATGTTCCAGCTCCATCCATGTAAACATGAAAGAGGTAAAGTCTCCATCTTTCTTTAAGGCTGCATAGTATTCCATGGTATACATATACCACAATTTATTAATCCATTCATGGATCGATGGGCACTTGGGCTTTTTCCATGACTTAGCTATTATGAATTGGGCTGCAATAAACATTCTGGTACAAATATCTTTGTTATGTTGTGATTTTTGTTCTTCTGGGTATATGCACAGCAGAGGAATTACAGGATTGAATGGCAGATCTATTTTTAGATCTCTGAGTGTTCTCCATATATCTTTCCAAAAGGAATGTATTAATTTGCATTCCCACCAGCAGTGCAGAAGTGTTCCCTTTTCTCCGCATCCACGCCAACATCTCTGGTCTTGAGATTTTGTGATATAGGCTAGTCTCATTGGAGTTAGATGATATCTCAAAGTAGTTTTGATTTGCATTTCTCTGATGATTAAAGATGATGAGCATTTTTTCATATGTCTGAAGGCCGTGCGCCTGTCTTCTTCAGAGAAGTTTCTCTTCAAATCCCTTGCCCAGCCTGCGATGGGATCCCTTGTTTTTTTCTTGCTGATGCGTTTGAGTTCTCTGTGGATTCTGGTTATTAAACCTTTGTCAGAGTTATACCCTGCAAATATCTTCTCCCATTCTGAGGGCTGTCTGCTTGCTCTGCTTACTGTGTTCTTAGCTGTGCAGAAGCTTTTTAGTTTGATCAAGTCCCAGTAGTGTATTTTTGAAGCTGCTTCAATTGCCCGGGGGGTTCTCCTCATGAAATACTCACCCAGACCAATTTCTTCAAGGGTTTTCCCTGCATTCTCCTCTAGTATTTTTATAGTTTCATGTCTTAAGTTTAAATCTTTAATCCAATGAGAGTCTATCTTAGTTAATGGTGAAAGGTGTGGGTCCAATTTCAGTCTTCTGCAGGTTGCCAGCCAGTTCACCCAGCACCATTTGTTAAATAGGGAATCTTTTCCCCACTGAATGTTTTTAATTGGCTTGTCAAAAATCAAATAGCGGTAAGTAGCTGGATTCATCTCTTGGTTCTCTATTCTATTCCAGATATCTACTTCTCTGTTTTTGTGCCAATACCATGCTGTTTGGATCACTATCGATTTGTAGTAAAGTCTGAGGTCTGGTAGTGTGATTCCTCCTGTTTTGTTTTTATTTCTGAGTAATGTCTTGGCTATTCGAGGTTTTTTCTGATTCCATATAAAACGAAGTAATGTTTTTTCAAGATCTTTAAAATATGACAGTGGAGCTTTAATAGGGAGTGCGTTGAAATTATATATTGCTTTGGGTAGTATGGACATTTTGATAATGTTGATTCTTCCTAGCCATGAGCATGGTATGTTTTTCCATTTGTTAACATTTTCAGCTATTTCTTTTCTTAGAGTTTCATAGTTCTCTTTATAGAGATCTTTCACGTCTTTTGTTAGGTAAATTCCCAAATATTTCATCTTCTTTGGCACTACTGTGAATGGGATAGAGTCCTTAACTGCTTTTTCAATTTGACTGTTGTTGGTGTATATAAAGGCTACCGATTTATGAATGTTGATTTTGTAACCTGAGACGCTGCTGTATTCCTTGATCACTTCTAGGAGTTTTGTAGTAGAGTCCCTAGTGTTTTCCAGATACACAATCATATCATCTGCGAAGAGCGAGAGTTTGATCTCTTCTGACCCTATATGGATACCCTTGATCGCCTTTTCTTCCCTAATTGCGGTGGCTAAAACTTCCATGACAATGTTGAAAAGCAATGGAGACAATGGGCAGCCTTGTCTGGTTCCTGATCTGAGTGGAAATGATTCCAATTTAACTCCATTCAATATGATATTGGCTGTGGGTTTGCTGTAGATAGCCTCTATCAGTTTAAGAAAAGTCCCTTCTAGACCAATTTTCTTGAGTGTTCTGATCATGAAGGGATGCTGGATATTATCAAAAGCTTTTTCTGCATCAATTGAGAGAATCATATGGTCTTTGTTTTTTAATTTGTTTATGTGCTGAATTACATTTATAGATTTACGTATATTGAACCAGACTTGAGACCCTGGGATAAAACCAACTTGGTCATGATGTATAATTTGTTTGATGTGTTGTTGGATTCTGTTTGTTAGGATCTTGTTGAATATTTTTGCATCTATATTCATTAGTGATATTGGTCTATAATTTTCTTTTCTTGTTGGGTCTTTTCCTGGTTTGGGGATCAGGGTGATATTTGCTTCATAGAACGTGTTGGGTAGTCTTCCTTCTTTTTCTACATTTTGGAACAGGTTGAGTAATATAGGTACTAATTCCTCTTTAAAGGTTTGGTAGAATTCTGACGTGAAACCATCTGGTCCCGGGCTTTTCTTTTTAGGGAGGTTTTGTATAGTTGATACTATTTCTGAACTTGATATGGGTCTGTTCAACATTTCCACTTGATTCTGGTTAAGTCTTGGAAGGTGGCGTGCTTCCAAGTATCGGTCTATTTCCTTCAGATTTTCATATTTCTGAGAATAAAGTTTCTTGTAATATTCATTAAGGATTTTTTGGATTTCTGATGAGTCTGTGGTTATTTCGTCTTTGTTGTTTCTGATTGATGAGATTAGAGATTTTACTCTTTTTTTCCTGATTAGGTTGGCCAGAGGTTTATCTATTTTATTGACCTTTTCGACAAACCAGCTTTTTGATTTATTGATCTGTTGTATAATTCTTTTGTTTTCGATTTCATTTAATTCTGCTCTAATTTTGGTTATTTCTTTTCTTCTACTGGGTTTGGGGTTGGAATGTTCTTCCTTTTCCAGTTGCTTGAGATGTCCCATTAAGTTGTTAACTTCCTCCCTTGCCATTTTCTTGAGGAAGGCTTGCAGTGCTATAAATTTCCCTCTTAGAACTGCCTTTGCAGTGTCCCAGAGGTTCTGATAGCTTGTGTCTTCATTGTCATTTTGTTCCAAAAAATTGGTGATTTCTTTCTTAATCTCATCTCTGACCGAGCTATCATTCAGCATAAGGTTATTTAACTTCCATGTTTTTGTATGGGTATGCAGATTCCTGTTGTTACTCAATTCAAGTTTTATTCCATGATGGTCCGAGAAGATGCATGGAATAATTTCTATTCCTTTAAATTTACTGAGGTTAGACTTGTGACCTAAAATGTGATCAATTTTGGAGTAAGTTCCGTGGGCTGATGAGAAGTATGTGTATTCAGTTTTGTTGGGATGAAATGTTCTGTAGATGTCTGCTAAATCTAAATATTGGATGGTTAGGTTTAAATCTAAGATTTCTTTGCTCAGCTTCTTTCTGGAGGATCGATCCAACACTGCCAAGGGAGTGTTGAAATCTCCAACGATTATGGAGCTGGAGGAAATCAAGTTACTCATGTCTGTTAGAGTTTCTCTTATAAATTGAGGTGCATTCTGGTTGGGTGCATAGATATTAATAATTGAGATCTCGTCATATTGAGTATTACCCTTAACAAATATGAAGTGACCATTCTTGTCCTTCCTTACTTTTGATGGTTTAAAGCCTACTGTATCTGCAAATAAAATTGCAACACCTGCTTTTTTCTGATTACCATTTGCCTGAAATATGGATGACCATCCTTTCACCCTGAGTCTGTATTTGTCTTTTAAGTTGAGATGTGACTCTTGTATGCAACAAATATCTGGCTTGAGTTTTTGTATCCAGTCAGCTAACCTATGCCTCTTTAGAGGACAGTTTAAGCCATTCACATTGATGGAGAGTATTGATAAGTCTGGTGGAATTTTGGGTATCGAGTTTTTCAAAGGTCCAGTGGACATTTTTAATCCTTTCGCCAGTGTGGAAGTTGGAGTTTGATCCGAAGTTTCTGAGTGAGTTTACTTTTGTGGTATAGGATTGGGTTGGTCATTGTGGAGGATAGGTCTGAGAACATCCTGAAGAGCTGGTTTACTTATGGCAAATTTTTTCAACATATGAATGTCATTGAAGTATTTAATTTCTCCATCATAGATGAAACTCAGTTTAGCTGGACACAAGATCCTGGGTTGAAAGTTTTTTTGCTTTAGGAGATTAAAAGTTGATGACCAGCCTCTTCTGGCTTGAAAAGTTTCAGCAGAGAGATCTGCAGTTATTCTAATATTCTTACCTTTGTATGTTATAGTTTTCTTTCGCCGGGCTGCTTTGAGAATCTTCTCTTTCATGTTAACTTTAGTGAAGCTAATTATGATATGTCTGGGAGATGGCTTATTGGGGTTGAATCGTGCTGGGGTTCTGAAGCTGTCTGCTATCTGAATTTCAGATTCTCTAGGCATGTCTGGAAAATTTTCTTTCATAATTTCATGTAGAAGGGCCTCTGTGTCCTTGGCAGCCACTTCATCATTCTCCAAAATTCCTATAACCCTTATGTTGTTTTTTTTCGAATTATCTGAGAGCTCTCTGAGTGAGTGATCCATTTTTGCTCTCCATTTCTCTTCCTCTTTGAGAGATTGGGAGCGTTCGAAGACTTTATCTTCAATGTCAGAAATCCTTTCTTCTGCTTGCTCCATTCTGTTACTGAGGGATTCTACTGTATTTTTCATATCTTTGAGTGCTGTAAGTTCTTGTTTCAGTGTGTCTAAGTCTTTGGTGGTTTTGTCTTTAAATTCGTCAAATTCTTGAGACAATTTTTGAATTTCTCCTCGAATTCCTAATTCCATTTTATTAATCTTGTCTGCAAACCAAATTCCGAATTCAACTTCTGACATCTCAGCCAGTTGTTTATGAATGGGATCTTCAATCACATCTGCCGTATCTTTTCTTGGGAGGGTTGATCTATTCTGGTTATTCATGTTACCAGAGTTTTTCCGCTGATTCCGCCCCATGGTTTGCTCCCTTTGGTTTTTCCCCTGGGGTTTTATCGAGGGCCCGTACAGTGTTGTGGCCTGAGAAACTGGGGCCCTGTCTGGTGTGGTGGAGCAAAGTGGTTCTGTCTTGTTTTCAGCTGGTTTCTGTTCGATCCTATTGCAACTTCTACTCTGGCTTGAAGTCTCAGCTGTGTGGAAAAATCAGCAATTAAGTCACCCCGCCTGCCCACCTCTGGCCCCAGTTGGAAAAGGAGAATCAAACCTTCCTACAATCGCACACCCAGGGCACCGCCTGAAGAGTCCTCAGTCTATTAGCCCAGTTCAAAAGGTCCGAATCAACTGTCTCAATCGGCACTTGTCTCGGGTGGAAGGGTTCAAGAGGTCTCTGGGAACTGGATCACAGGGGCCTGGTGACTCCTCTGACACAGCTCACCCCAGTGCAGCGTGGAGTCAGGAGGAGCCACCCAGCAAACAGAGCAGTCTGGGAAGGTTGACGTCTCCTTCCCCACTTTGCCCCTCCGTCGGACCCAGTCACTGGTATCTCTGCAGATGGCTAACCCAGTTGCCTGCAGTGAACAGACACTCCAGGGGTTTGCACCTGCCTGAATCGCAAGGAAGTCTGCCAGGCCCCCGCAGACTGCCGCTATCTAGCAGGAGGAGATGGGGCCTGACATCTTTGAGTGTTTGATGCAGGTGATGGGAAGGAGGTGTTCACTCAGGCTTAGCCCCGTCCCTGATGCATGCTGCTAACAGAACAGAACAGAACAGAACAGACAACTTTGTGAGGTTCTGTCTCTGTTCCTGTCGTCGCCTACAGGAGACGGGCTGTTTTGAGTTCAAACGTCTTTGCTGCTGGAGAATTGCGTCTGAACACCTCTCTGGGTCGGCCCCGCCCTGGAGGCTTCCGGGTTTGTGAGCCGTGTCACCGGTGGCCTCCTCTGGTTGCCCAGGGAGACAGGGGGTGTGGCCTTAGAATATCCAGAAGTGAGCGTTCTGCCGTTAAAGAAAAAACGGCTGTTGATCTACCTCCAGGGAACTGCTGCTCTGGTGTGGGCACTCAGGCGACCCTTTTCTCCTCTGTCCTGCGCCCCAGAGTCAGCACTGAGCGGCCGCAGTTTGTGCTGGGTCCACACCCCTTAAGAGATCCCCCAAGAATCAGAACTCTTGGGGGATGGGCCCCCAGACCCTGATTGGGAGTGGGGCGGGGGGAAGCTAGAGTTTCATTCAGTTTCACGCAATACTACGGTCCGGGGAGGGCTCCTGCACTGCACCGCAGGGAAGTGCCGCCAAGGCTTGATTTCCCCTCAGCAGAGTGCCCTCTCCTCGCTCACGTGTCCCAGAGTCAGCGCTGACCTGACGCAGCTCAGGCACTGTGCACTCCCCTGGAGAAATCACCCAAGGAGCCGAACTCCGGGGGGATAGGCCCTCAGACCCCGAGTGAGAGTAGGGGTTCTCAGCTCTCAGCGGGGAGGCCAGAGTCTGATTCAGTCTTGGGCCCCGTATGCCCGGGGAGGGTTGCTGCACTGCACCGCAGGGAAGCGCCGTGAGGCGTGACTCCCCCTCAGCCCGGTGCCCTCTCCTCACTTGCGCGCCTCAGAGTCAATGCTGACCAGTCGCAACTCGGGGACTGTCCACTCCCCTTGAGAAATCACCCAAGGATCCGAAGTCCTGGGGGACAGGCCTCCAGACCTCAGTGGGTGGGAGGGGAGCGCCGGGGATTCAGGGTTGCCGGCAAAGGATTCCCAAAGTTTTATTCAGCCCTATGTCCGGCAGGAGAACGCCACGGCACCCCAGTAGGGGAGGTAGGTCCAGTTTTTAGAAGGTCTCTCCCGTGGAGTGTAGTGGGAGGGCCTTTAATTTCTGCCCGCTTGTTCAATTGTGGGGCTCTAGAGCCGGTCTCATGGGGGAGGGGGACTCCCGTCCGCTTGGTGGTGGATTTTGTACCTTTTTGTTTGCATCCTTGTGATCACAACTTGCCTCAGCGGTGTTGATGTGCGTTCTTCAGCCTTCTCTCTTGGTGAGGCTCAAGTCCACCAGGATACTTACTAAATTCCTGTCCCTTAACTCTCCTTCTGGACGGGAGCCTTTGTTGAAAGCTGGCTTCAGTCCGCCATCTTGTCTCCCCCCCCACTCCATGGGTTTCTTTTGAAATAATTTTTATGGATCACAAATATAAAGAAAAAATTGATATTCATTTTGAGTAACTTGGAAACTATATTTTCTCTAGTGGCATTACTCTGTATAATACCCATTGGGATAACACATAAGATTCATTATACATAATAATCCAATATAGAAAGTATTTTATTTTCTTTAAACCATAATTGAATTCATACATCTTCATCCCACTCATTTATATGGAAACAGTAACATATCACAAAGAAACAGAAGAAATTACTTTATTTAGTTTTCTTCTCATCAGTGTTCTAATAATCTATTATGCATGAATTAATATTAATTTTTCTCCAATATTGAATGACTTGCTGATTTTTTGCAATTATTTTGATATTCTATTTGAAAAATTAAAAACTACTTTTGATTTAAATAATTTAAGAAGATCTAGTGATGGTATTAAAATTCCCAAAATTACACATGAACATTCACAACTATTTTTGGCAACCTTGTCAGGATGTTCTTTTTGTATACTCAGTTTATATTCACAGTACATTATTTAATTGAGAAAATAATGTACAGGCAGTGCAAGTGAATGCATATTATAATGGTTTCATTGAAAATACATCTACAAATTTCTGTGTGGTATATTTTAAATCCATAGCTGATTTTATACATAATATATGTTCTTTATGAATAGCATAATGCAATAAGGAATGGATAATTCTATATGTATTAAACATATGAAAAGATATCATAATTGTGACATCGACAGTCACAGAACATAGATTATTTTGAAATATTGCCTTACTGTTCATGATCAATGAGTTGACACCGTTATTAAAGCATTGATTTTCTTAAATGATGAACAACTCTCAATAAACTTCGTAATAAAACAAATTACATTTTGTCATTCTTAATTTATGTTGCAATTCAATTATAGAAGACTTACTGCTTATTAAAGTGTTGCAAAAGTGCTTTATGATTACATGGAAAATAAGTTAGGTGTATGCTCAATCACTTAAACATAGTTACACAAAATGAATACAATGCAGATGTGGGGATAGCTTTTCACTTGAGGGGAATTTCATGCACATTGTAGTGGGAATTAATGTCTCCCACATCCTTAGCATCCTTAGATGACATGGTCATCATTATAACAAATAACTTCATTACTAATTTCCAGTATGACAATTAGGAGAGAGTAAGCACCACATTTTTGAAAACTAATGTTACAAATTCTAGTTATACTACAGTCATTTATTTTTGTCAATCAATTTTTGGCACAATTGTACTTTTTCAATTTAAATTTCTTATAGAAAAAGAAATTAGATTTTACTCTGCACTTTGGTGTCAAATTTATATTCTGTTTTAAAATCTTATGAGAAAAGTCCTTTTAAATTAAAAAGAAGGAAGGGGGAGGTTAGGATGGAGGGAGGGTAATGGGTGGGGCCACACTTACCGTGCATCTTAGAGTGGGTACAGTTGAAACTTACTAAAAGCAGAATACAAATGTCTTCATACAGTAACTAAGAAAATGCCATGAAGGCTACGTTGAACAGTTTGATGAGAATATTTCAGATTGTATATGAAACCAGCACATTGTACCCCTTGATTGCACTAATGTATACAGCCATGATTTAATAATAAATTAAAAAAAATAAATAAATTAAAAAGAAAATAATTTTTTGGGCGGCGCCTGTGGCTCAGCGGGTAGGACGCAGGCCCCATATGCTGGGGGTGGTGGGTTCAAACCCACCCCCGGTCAAACTGCAACAACAACAAAAAAAATAGCCCGGCGTTGTGGCGGGCGCCTGTAGTCTCAACTGCTCGGGAATCGCGTGAGCCCAGGAGTTGGAGTTGCTGTGAGCTGTGTCACGCCACGGCACTCTACGGAGGGCGATAAGGTGAGACTCTGTCTCTACAAAAAAAAAAAAAGAAAATAATTTTTGTCTCTAGTGCTTAGCACTGGCAATTGATATACAGAATTCTGTACCTCAAGGAAAGTAAAATCAAGTACCTTTCTGTTTTAAGTGATGTATTCTTGTTTTTTTTTTTTTTTGGTATAATAAATTCAATGATCCAATTACTGATTTGATTCAACATCTGAAAATCTAATATGTAATCCAAAAAAGAAAGGTCATATGATCATATTAACAGAGGCAGAGAAAGAATTTGACAAAAGTTAACACCTATTCATATATTTATAAAGATTGTAGAAAACTAGGAGACTAATTTGGCAAAAATGTGGAGCAAAAGAAAAATTCAAACAACGACAAAATAAATGTTTGAACCCAGGAGTTTAAGATTGCTAAGAGCTAGGCTGCTGCATTCGTACTGTCGCCTGGGCAACAAAGTGAGATCCTGTCTGGAAATAAATAAATAAATAAATAAATAAGCATTTAAAGTTCAAAAGCTCAAATTTATACTAAGATCTTTTGGGATCTCCTGATAAAGAACTCCTAAAACTAAGGCACAAAAAGACAACTCAATACAAAATAAACTAAAGAGTTGAACAGACACTTTACAAAGGAAAACATACACATGGCTAACAAATTAAAAAGCGCTTAACATCATTAATCATTATTAAAATTCAAACAGCAAGATAGCACTACACACTCCCTAGAATGGTTCAAATAAAAAATGACTGACAACCAAACTTTGGTGAGGATGTGAAGTAACTCATACTTTGTTAATAGGAGTAAGAAATATTGGGAAAATGGCGTAGTTGGGCTGTATCTAATATAAACACACATTTATCAAAAAAAAAACAACACAATGATGAAAGTGTAAAAGGATATAAGGTTTGGGCAAGGGTCTGAAAGTTTATTTAAAAAAAATAAACTGGGGCAGGCTCAAAACTGCCGGGGTGGCATCTGAGATTGAGGACTCGCTCTTGAGTTTGTAAGGGGCTGGAAATAGGTGGAGAGTTTTCAGGTAGTCTTTTTGCTAGTCTTCTCCCCTGGCTTGTGGTGGGATTTCTCCCTGCTACCTCTGTGGTAGTTCTGGGATCTGCCATCTTTTGTTGATTGTTGGAGAGTCCTTTGGTCTTCATGAGATTTCACGATATCATGCTGTGAGGATTAAAAGCCACTTCAACATCAAAGAATAAAGCCAAATAAAGTTAAAGGGAAGGAGGAAGAGAGAGAAATAAATAGGGTGAAAAATAAGGAAGTAACCACACATGAGAAAGAATAAAAAAATAACATTAGTAACACGAAGAATAAGAACATATCAAGTCCCACAAAGGATCACAATGCAGCTACCACAGAAGACCCCAACTATACAGAAATCGTGGAAATGACAGAAATGGAATTAAGATCATGGATGGCAAAAATGGTGAAGGGAATTGAAGGGAAAAGGGAAAACCACCAAAAGGAAATCCAAAAATTGTATGCCAAATACCCTTTCTTAATGGCATTTGTAATGGTAAATTGTTTCCAGAAAGTTTTCAATTTACTTTGCCCACATCCATCAGAAGAATCACTGTGTTTAGCAGCTATAGACTTATGAAATATGTATTTTTTAAATAAATGACTTGAAGGGCAATTACTCTTTTATCCATGGGCTATAGACTGCATGTTGTATCAATAGGCATAATAGCGACTTTAATCTTCTTGTACATTTACAACAGAGCTCTTAGGTAACTAGGCACATTATCAACAAATAGTAAATTTTTGAAAGCAATGTTTTTTTGAGTAGTGGTTGTCAAAAACCGACTTAAATATTCAGTAAACCATCCTATAAACGGATGTGTTGTCATCAGGCTTTGTTCGATGCATGCATTTATAGAGCACAGGTGGAGTACATTTTGCCTAATTGTTAAGTCCCTAGAATTTTGGGAATAGGAAGTGAGTTGGCTTCAACTTAAAGGCAATAGCCACATTAGCCACTATTAAGAGAGTCAGGCTTTGAAGCTTTGAATCCAGGGGTTGATGTTTCCTCTCTAGCTCTAGCTACAAAGGTCATGGATGGCCTGTTCCAACAGAAGGCTGTTGAAATCTGTTGCTTGGTATAGCCACCTTCACAATTCTCTTACCTAGATCTCCTAGACAACTTGCTGCAGCTTCTGCATAAACACTTGAAGCTTAACCTTGTACATTTTTGTTATAGAGATGATTTCTTTTCTTAAACCACATGAACCAGCCTCTGCTAGCTTTAAATTTTTCTTCTTCTCTTCTCTCATCCTTCATAGAATTCTTTGACCCTGCGTGCCTAATCTGCTCTTCTGCTAGACCACTACAACTTTCTCTATATCAACAATAAGGTAGTTTTGCTTTCTTATTATCATTTGTGTGTTCCCTAGACTAGTCATTCTAATTCCCTTCAAGAACTTTTCTTTTGCATTCACAACCTGGCAACCTAGCTTTTGGCCTATCTCAGTTTTTGATGTGTCTTCCTCACTAAGCTTACTATTTCTAGCTTTTGATTTAAATGAGAGATGTGTGTTTCTTCCATTGTCTTAGTGATCATTGTTGTACTAATTTCATTATCTTTCATGTCTTAGGAAATAGAGAGGCCTGGGGAGAGGAAGATAATTGCAGCAATCACTGTTTGGAGGAGCAGTCCAAATATAGGCAACACTTATTAGTTAAGTTTGCTATCTTATATAGGCATGGTTTGTGGTGTCCCAAATCAATTGCAATAATAACATCAAGGATGACGGATCACATATCACCATAACAAATATAATAATAATAATAAATTTTGAAATATTGAGAGAATTACTACAAGAGTATATTGTCCAGTGCAAAGTGTACCGCCATTTGATAACGATTGATATCTTTAATTTAATGGTATGCATTAATGCAAGCCTGCAAAATGGCACAGGAAGGTTATGCTGTGTGAACAACGGCTTAAAAAAATCTATAATACAAAGAGAGCAATATATAAAGGGAAAGACCCCATTTTCCCATATTTTTGTTTGTACTCATTGAAATTGAAATGGTTGCAGCCATTTAAAACTCAGAGACCCTAATCTGAGGACAAAAGCTGTCGGAGATCAGTCTCGACACGCAGTGGGTTTACTTCCTAATAGCCTGGTGGTGCAAGGAGACCAGAAAATTATTAGTAGGAGTTACAGAATATTAATATAGAGAAATAACACACACAGACAAAAAAATAGTTTTAAGAGCAGCAGGGCTCGGAAGGCGGCACACACTTCTTTGTGAGGCTTCCAGTATGCTGTGCCAAGTGTCAGGCTAGCTCTGTTTATTTCATACATCAGGGTCATAAATCTCATGACAGCAAGGCAAACAATCCCGTCAATGTTCTTGCTGTACTTTCTTTTCTACTAACTAGACTAACTCTACAGCTGATTATGTTAATTGCATGGATTTACTTGTTACTTTTTATTGCTTCAAAGTATTATGGTTTTGACCCGCTTCCAACTGGCCCTCACTTCTCGCGCCTCCGCCGCACTCATTGTGGTCTGGCGCTGGCGTTGTCGCTGGGGCTTCCCGGGGAGCTGACTGAGGGGGTGGCCGGAGGCCGGGTGTTGGTGGTGGACGCAGGCAGAATCGGCTGCGATCTCCTCAAGAACCTGGTGCTCACGGGCTTCTCCAACATGGATCTGTTCTGATTATAGATGCTGAAGACAGTGACATTGCTCAGACATCTCCAGGTTGCCAAAGAAAGCGTACTGCAGTTTTACCCGAAAGCTAATATCATTGCCTACCATGACAGCGTCATGAACCCTGACTATAATGTGGAATTTTTTCGACAGTTTATATTTGTTAAGAATGCTTTAGATAACAGAGCTGCCCGAAACCATGTTAAAAGGATGTGTCTGGCAGCCGATGTCCCTCTTACCCAGAGTGGAACTGCTGGTTACCTTGGACAAGTAACTACTGTCAAAAAGGGTGTGTCAGAATGTTATGAATGTCATCCTAAGCCAACCCAGAGGACGTTTCCTGGCTGTACAATTCGTAACACACCTTGAGAACCTATTCATTGCATTGTTTGGGCAAAGTATTTGTTCAACCAGCTGTTCGGTGAAGAAGATGCTGATCAAGAAGTATCCCCTGACAGAGCTGACCCTGAAGCTGCCTGGGAGCCAACAGAAGCTGAAGCCAGAGCCAGAGCCTCTAATGAAGACAGTGACATTAAACGTATTTTCACTAAGGAATGGGCCAAATCAACTGGATATGATCCAATTAAACTTTTTACCAAGCTTTTTAAAGATGATATCAGATATCTATTGACAATGGACAAATTATGGCAGAAAAGGAAACCTCCAGTTCCATTGGACTGGACTGAAGTACAAAGTCAAGGAGAAGAAACCAATGCATCAGATCAACAAAATGAACCCCAGTTAGGCCAAAAGACCAGCAGGTTCTAGATGTAAACAGCTATGCAAGTCTTTTTTCAAAGAGCATTGAGACATTGAGAGTTCATTTAGCAGAAAAGGGGGATGGAGCTGAGCTCATATGGGACAAGGAGCAGTGGATTTTGTCACCTCAGCTGCAAACCTCAGGATGCATATTTTCAGTATGAATATGAAGAGCAGATTTGATATAAAATCAAAGGCAGGAAACATCATTCCTGCTATCACCACTACTAATGCAGTGATTGCTGGGTTGATAGTCTTGGAAGGGTTGAAGATTTTATCAGGAAAAATAGAGCAGTGTAGAACAATTTTTTTGAATAAATAACCAAACCCAAGAAAGAAGCTCCTTGTGCCTTGTGCACTGGATCCTCCCAACCCCAACTGTTACGTCTGTGCCAGTAAGCCAGAAGTGACTGTGCGGCTGAATGTCCATAAAGTGACTGTCCTCACCTTACAGGATAAGATAGTGAAAGAAAAATTTTCTGTGGTAGCACCAGATGTCCAAATTGAAGATGGGAAAGGAAAAATCCTAACATCTTCAGAAGAGGGAGAGACAGACATTAATAATCACAAGAAGTTGTCGGAATTTGGGATTAGAAATGGCAGCCGGCTTCAAGCAGACGACGTCCTTCAGGACTACAGTTTACTGATCAACATCCTTTATAGTGAAGATCTAGGAAAGGGTGTTGAATTTGAAGTTGTTGGTGACGCCCCAAAAAAGTAGGGCCTAAACAAGCTGAAGGTGCTGCTAAAAGCATAACCAATGGCAATGATGATGGAGCCCAGCCCTCCATCTCCACGGCACAAGAGCAAGATGACGTGCTTATAGTTGATTCAGATGAAGAAGGTTCTTCAAATAATGCTGATATCACTGAAGAGGAGAGAAGTTGTAAGAGGAAATTGGATGAGAAAGAGAATGTCAGTGCAAAGAGGTCACGTATGGAACAGACAGAAGAACTTGATGATGTGATAGCATTAGATTGAAGAGCAGTGCCTCTTGACAGACCCTCTTTACTACATTAATTTATCTGGGCAGAACCAGATTATTCGTTATGTCCTTTGTTCCAAAGGGAAAAAACTGACATTGGTTAAGTTTTGAAAATGATCATGCTCCCTTTGAAAGCATTCATTTTGCTAAACTGTTAGAAACATTGCAGTATCCTGTATTAAAGTCGGAATAGAGTTTTAGGACCTTTTGTGCATAACCAGTCAAGAGATAAAACACCACAAAGCATGTTGCCTTTTCAATGTAAATACCCTTAGGTATCATTTAATAGTTTCAAAATATTGTGGTTTAGTAAAGTTGATACTTGGTTATAAATATTATGCCTTTATTTTTGGCTAGAAGAAGAATAATTTTTAGCCTAGATTTAACCATTTTCATACTCTTTACTGACTGAAACAGATTCAAAGAAGTATCAAGTGCTATGCATAGAACTTGTTTTTAAATGTTAAATGGCACTATGTATATTAATGTAAAACAATATTAATTTACTCAAGTTTTCAACTTGTACTGCCTGGTTATGTCTGTGTAAGAAGCCAATTTTTGTGTATTGTTACAGTTTCAGGTTATTTATATTTGATGTTTTGTAAAACTCAAATAAGACTATACTGTACCTATGGACCAAATAAATGGCATCTGCATACTTGTTAAAAACAAAGTATGATGGTTTTAATGTAAACAAAGTCTTGATGAGGAAGCCAATGAGAGGCCAACTCAAGGAGCAAATCCTAGCTGACCCACAGTCATACCCCACAGATGTGATTTTTTAATACTCTGACAGTCTTGTGTCCAAACAGACTCCTCTGGCCCAATCAAGGTGGCAGAAGAAAGGAGATCTTTCTTCTCCTTATCTGGTCCAGAGCAAGTCTTCCTGAGTTGGACAAAGTTTAAAGAATTCACATTAACTCCCAAAACCACTCCCTCAGAGAACACAGCCTTGCCATGGCAGAAAGCAGCTTCAAGGCCTTTAACCAGCTGCTATGGTGCAGCTGGGAGGGGAGGGTGGGTATACAACATGCTAGGCTGAAGAAATATTAAAGTGAGAGGATCTCACACTTTGTGCTCAAAGCCAGGAAAATGAATCTGAATCAAAATCCCCATAAACGTCACCCTTAAACTAATAAAATCATTATTACTAGTAATGCAAGCACATCAAGCTATGACTCCTCTCTTAAGTCTTCCCACATGTACTCTGCAAAAACCCAAGATTCTGAGGAGAGTTGACATTTGAAAAGTTGTATAGTCTCCAGTCTCCAGAATTCATACTATATAAAATATGCTGTGTACTCTACCTAAGCTACATATATTTAAGTACCTAGGTATCTACAACTTTTCTTGAGTTAAATATTTTATGTAATCATTCTTTTCTTGCGTAAATGTAATGACATTAGGCATTGCTTCCAGTTCTATGAGATCTATCCATTATTCTGAGATTTGGAGGCAACGGAGCAGTAATTTTTTTCAGAAACATCTTCAGTACTTAGTTAAAGTACCAACTGATAAATATAATAGGTAAATTTTACCCTGTGGAAATTTTGATTCAAAATAATTATGTATTTCTAAATTTAATTGGAAACATGAATACATATGCTGCTAATTACAAAGACTGGCTTAAAATTCTTTAAGATTTCTAACATGTTTTACCCCAAGATATGTCCCATTTAAAAAAAAATTCCTTTCTCATGAACAAAGTACATGGAATTTCACAGTTTTCAGAAATTCTTCAAAGCTGTGTCTATTAAAAATGATAGTGTGAATGTGTATTTTTTACATCTAAATTCAAAGTGATAATATGCAACACACCTTTTTTCTACCTAGTAATATGGTAAACTCATGTATGACCATAAGTAATCTTCACCTACATATCCCCAAAGTACTTCAATTGAAAATCACTCCAGTTCTATTCTATTTCCCCCTCTATGCCCTTGTGAATAACACATGCACTTGCTGAGTCACCAGCTCCGGAAAATTAAAATCCATCACAAATATGGTATTCTATCCTCTTACCAACTTTCCAATCAATCTCCGAATTTCCATATGTATTATCACTTTAATATCTCTAACATCCTTCTTCCCTTTTACTTCCCCTATATAGCAATTTCATCACATGCATTTTACTTCAAACATGTATTCTTATTACAGCTTTTTAAAGTATCTTCCTACCTCCTGTAATATGTCTCTTAAGTCTGCCTTCTAAATAATGACATGTGGTTCTTCTAAAATGTTAATTTACGAGAAATGTTGCTTAAAATGCATTATTAACTTTAAGCTTATCAAATAATGTTGTTTGTTTTTTTATTCTGGTCCTAAAGCATATTTTTTCCTGTTTCTCTACACCCCACTCCAGTCATAGGCAACTATGGAGTTCCCAACCTACATCAGGGTATTTCATAGTATCAAGAGTTTTTACAATCTGTTCCTCACATTCTGCATGATTTTATATCCTCTATCTATAGTTTTCTCCTTCTGATACTTCATAACTGAGTTCCAAAGAAACCATTTCTCTGACCTTATCCCTGAACTCCTAATAGGGTAGAATATTTACTTTGTGTGCATAATTGCATGCATTATTCAATTTTTACACCCACTATACAGCACACTACTCAGAATAGAAGGCACGCAAAAATGCATGTTGGATATACACCAATAGAAGTAAATGGTGTACTTACTTACCTGATTTATTCTTATCTTTTGTGTCACATATGCTGCTATTTTAAAAAAAGCAATTTGTATCTGCTGGTTTCAAACACGTGTCATTCAAACTTCCTCAAAAGGAAAAAAAACTTGCCAATCTGTGTTGAAAGTAAATACAAAATGAAAGAAATAACACTGCAGGTATGCAAAAACACATTCTGTAATTTTGACTACTTTCAATACAAGACAAAGCATTCTTTTTTCTTTTATAAATATTACTTCCAATTTTTTACATTGTGAACACATTTGTTTCTGAAAACATACTAGATCCTCCTAAAAAAAAAATTATTCATTACTATGAATAGTAGATCAGTTCCAAAATATGTAGAAGAAATAATCACACTGTAACGTTGCTTTTAAGAATCATGGCCGGGCAGCTATAGCTCAATGGTTAGAGTGCCGGCTCTGTGCACCTTGGGTGGTAGATTTGAACCCAACATTGGCCTACCAGAAAAAAAAAAAAGCATATATTCACCATTAATATTATATTTAGTACCAGAGACCTATAAAGCATTTTAATAACTTATCATATATATAGGGTGCCAAAAATATGTATACACATTTTAAGAAAGGGAAAAACTGTATTAAAATTGTTATATACAATAGATATCAATAACATTTATTACGTTACATATTGTATCTTGTATCTCTTGTAATAGCAGAAGTAAAATGTGACTTGAATATTACAATTTTAGTACAGATTTTTCCTGTCTTGTAAATACACATTTTTGGCACCTGCTGTATGTAAAGACAATATACCTCTGTTCTTCATATTAGACAAATGAACAGAGGAGATAAATACCTTCATTTGTGCATGCAGTTACTATTGTTGACCTAAGGATTTAAGTTAAGAAGTGAAAACCTAAGTTTTCATGGCTCAAATTTTATTCCCTTAATATTATGGGCTTGATAACTTATATATTACATTAAACTAACTTTACCTAACTATAATGCCATGAGAAAGAAAACATAACAAAATTGTAATAAATTTGTTATACTAATCCATATGACATTTTCATCAATTTATTCAATGTCACATTCTCAACACTAATATAATTTATGCAATACAACCTCATAGATAAGGAATGTTACTTTTGAATTCTTATTCTTGTTCTTATCATTCTTATAATCAGATTTTTTTCTTTCTTTTTTCTTTTTTTTTTTTTTTTGGCAATACAACCATCTTTTGTTTTATTTAGGTGACTCTTGGTGGTTTCCTGGATAGTTTCAGGATTAGGACTGGTTGTCAAGAGAACCAACATTGTGACTAGAGGATTGGACCATTTAGCTTCACCCACAAAATGTTGGATTTGTGACGCCATGGCCCTCTACCAAGGGTGATAAGGTAAGACTCTGTCTCTACAAAAAAAAAAAAGAAATGTTGGATTTCAAGGCAACTGCTTATCTCCTAAAATGTCAAGGCTTTAGGCAGCTACCTGATTCCTCCATTCTTGGAGCACTTTTGGTTGAAAATGACCAGATGCCCCAAGATAAGACAAGCGTAAAACAAAATTCATTGAGGAAAAGGAAGATAGGTTTACGGAGTAAGAGTAAGATACAGGTTTACAGAGCAAGATACGTTTGCCATAGACAATGAATGGGCCTCCATTGCCAGGGCAAGAAGACAAAGAGGCAAAGAGTCCTTGAACATGGCCCAGGGTTCTTTTTTTATATCACCTGGGTCAGGGCTTCCTCCTGGTGTGGAGGTTACCTTGGAATCAGAGTCTTACTGCACAAGTGGACCTCCCATGAGCCTTTCTGGGGATGGAGCATATACTATGATAATTAGTCTTTAGGCTGTTTTAGGTCACCTTCAAGAGTCTCTTATACCTAGGGTTAGGCTTTGGCATCTGTTAAATAAAAGACTTGATTATTGATGGGAAATCACCACTAAGCATCTAGTGTCAGAATTGTTATGTTGAATGGTATATAAGAAGGAAAAATATTTTTATTTTATTTTACCCAAAGAAATAATTTAAAATCCTACATCCTCCAATTGACTGAATAAACCTCCTCTTCACCAGTGGACCCTAGAAAAATCCTAAAAACTGAGTTTGGCCATGATAGGATAGGAATTTTGTTATATTACCTCTCTTGCTAATTGTCATTAGACTTTTGCTTTTAAAGGTTAAACAGAATCAGCCCTTTTGAAAGACTAAAGATCCCCCCTTGCTGATTTATACAACTAACTGGCATTCCTCTCTAAGAGACCACAGGACCACTGATTGGCTCTGGCTGGTAAATGGAGGGCAAGCACAGAATGTCTCTCTCTCTATCCTCCACTTCACTGTTTGAAGTATGAAGCCTAATTTTAATGTATTGAAATGTGAAGTCTACACCCCAAAGTGAACATGGGATGTATGTAACACACATTTGCTTACAAAACATGAGCACTTCTTCCCCTTCATGAAAATTCATAGCTCATTCTGTAATTGTTACATAGGCAGTTAGGAATGGCTCTCCTAGGAAGAAGGATAAGGCAGGGCAGCCACATCACCATCTTGGTGTGCACCAACCTTAATTTTGTCTCAAGTGATTGCTCATACATGGGGAAGAGGGACTGTCCTACCAATTTACCAATCAGATCTTAGCATGCAAACTGAAAAAGGATATAGAAGACTCTCTAGTCTAGCCTAGCAACAGGTACAATGGAGTCCAGAAGATAACATAGAACAGCTTAAATCTACATTGGGGTCCACACTTGCATGAGCTCTCAGAGAGTATGTGCAGTAAGACTCTGGTTCCAGGATGACCTCTGAATCATGAGGTATGCCCAAATCAGGCAGTGTAAAAAAGAATAGCCAGTCATAACCCAGGCCTCTTTGCCTACGTCCCATAATAATGGGGTCCATTCTTTATCTAAGGTGAAAGCATCTTGTTTTGTAAACTTTATTACTCTGTAAACCTATCTTTCTTTTCTTTAATAAATTTAGTTTAGTACTTGCCTTACATTGAGATGTCTGGTTATTTTTGACCAAAAGCTTCAAGAACCAAGGAAACCGGCAGGTGCCTGAAAACATGACATTTTAATTCAGATGGTGGCCTTGAAATATGACATAATCTGTTCAATATGCATGCTTAGCCAACTCATTCAGCATAAATTACTGTTTTTACCCTTCCTCTTCCATAGGACCTGCCCTCAGGCTATCCCAGCAGTTATGTTTCCTGGGTGACCAGACTGCAGTCTGCAACCCTTTACAAGAAAGAAAGCTTTCCTCTCCAAATTTATGAACCTCAGCAATGATTGTTAACAGTATCTAAAATAAAGCATACCATGAAAAGGATTGAGTGGCAGGGGAAACAATGAAAGAATCGTTGCTGTAAACCAAGTGAAAAAACTAATGGTCAAGACATGGAAGTGAGGGACAAAAAAAGGCATTGGGAAAAGTTAAGGATAGTTTAGCATTTTTCTAATGCTCCTAAAAACTTTCTGAAAACATAAATGTATTACTTAAACATGAAAGTTATATTTAAAATACTGTACTATAGAATCAGAAAAGAGACTAAGATTGGAAAGCATGGGAACCTGAGGGGAAGTATTACAATGTTAAACTTTAATTGAGAGTCCTGAATGCCCAGAATATAACAAATGATAAGAAAATGCCCCATTCTTTTGTGTTCTAGAAAGTGGCTTATTGGAAAGAACTACTTTTCTTATATGACTTCAGTAAAACAAATGGATACCTCCTCATCTTGTTTCCCTATCACAAAGCCCTGACAGATGCTCAAAACTCCTTTTTATTTTTTTTTCTTGTAGCCACATAAACATTACTTGAACTATCGTCCCCACTGATTCAGCAGGGAAAACACACACACACACAAAACCAAATACCTGTTGGGGTTTAGGCAGTTGTCTGTGTTCTTGATTCTTGGTGTGCTCATGCCGAAAGAATGACCAGACCCACCAGAAACAAGGCAAGCTCGAGACAACATTTATTGAGGAATAGAAAGGTAATTTTACAGAGCAAGAGCAAGAGATAGGTTTATATAGCAAGTTACATTCACTATGGACAATGAATGCCCCATTGTTGTAGCCAGAATTTCTTTCTCTGCCAGTTACTTGGTCTTAAAATTCTGAAGAATGAATACACGGACCACCACAAGTAAATGAAAGGAAACATTTAACTGATAGGAGAGAAAAAAAGCCAAAGCCTTCAGCTTGTGGATGTTTTCCTGGTGGGTAGCCCTTGTGGGCCTCATGACTAGGTGTTTATAGGCAGCTTCTCCGCCCTGCAGATAGGGGACTCTGGGGAGATGAAATGTCTCTACCATTTAGCAGCAGGGGCCTCATGGCAGAAATTAATTTTAAAATTTCCCCAGTGTAGGAATGCAGTCTTTGGTTTGTTTGGGGTGTATTATCTGCTCCAGGAGTGGCAGCAGAGGTGGGATGCTGGTCAGACTGGCTCTTAGACCTGCGTGGGTCCAGGCAACATGGTTGAGCTTGCTTAGGCCTAAAAATGGGGTTCATGTCCAGTCTTGAAAGGAAAAAGCTGTATTATTGTCATAACAAACCACAAAAAAAAGGCTTTGGTAATGCTCTGGGGTCTGGATTGACCCCTCCTGTGGTTCAGACATTGCCATGGAACCACTTTGATTGACAGTTAATGGCATGGTAATTAGTCTTAGTCTTAAGTTACTTTCCAAATCTTACTGATTTGGATTTAAATGTAGATGTAAGCTAATGACATGCTAATTAGACATGAGGTTGTTCTAAGCAGCTTGGGTTGCTTGGCCCTTTAGGCCATGCCTCCTTCCCCTAGGTGTGTCAATTAATTGCTTGGGGTAAAATCAAGGTGGGGCATCACTAGGAGGGATCCACCTTTGTCCTCCTTCCTAGATGGGGCAATTGCTCTGGGAAGTTGCAAGGCCTTTGCCTGCTTCCCTAAGACAGCTGCAATTCTAACTTTCCACCTACCATGTCCACTACTATGACTTGAACAAACTTGGCAGGCTTCACTTTTTCACCCCAAATCCTTGAACTTTGGCCTGCACTCAGTGTGAGCAAGCATGGAATGTAAAACACCTCTCCACCATGGCCTCTCCCTCACATAGGCAGACGCAAAGATATCCCCTGACCAATTCTCTGATACTATTGTTTTTTGTGTTTGTTTACTCCTCCCTGTAAAAGAAAAACCCTTCAAACTTTGAAATAATCCCAGATATTCTATGGCAATAACATGCCATCACTAGAGGTAAGCCTGTGTGACAGCATTTTGGTCAACAAAAAATCACATATGTGATGGTGATCTCATAAAATTATAATATTGTGATTTTACTGTACCTTTTCTGTGTTTAAATCTGTTTAGAGATACAAATACTGTTACGTAGATAGTTAGAACATCTGGCTCTCCCAGGGGCAGAGGGTACGTACCCAAACTGGGTGCTGTCCCACCTTGATCCTGCCCAGAGCAATTGTCCACATCTGAGAGAGGAGAATAATCCAACTAATCGATAAATTCAGAGTACTCTCTAGCTGCAGGACAAACACCACAGGTACAGTACATTCTGGAAGGTGACTTAGAACAACCTTATGTCTCATAAGCATGTCATTAGCTTAAATCTACATTGTGGTTCAACCCTCTACTCCAAAATGGGCTTTCAGAGAATCTTATGTAAGGTCTGTATGTGCAGTAAGACTCAGGCTATAGAACCACCAAAAGTGCATCAAAGTGGTTCCATGATGACATTGGAACCATGAGGAGGGTCTAATCCAGACGCTCTAAAATGAAACCCCAGACCATAACTAAGGCCTTTTGTATTATGACAGGGGGCTGTTTGTTGTCTGTTGCAAAGGTATCTTGCTTTGTAAATTTTTTTCTCTTTCTCTGTAAATCTGTCTTCCTCAATAAACTTCAATTCATGCTTGCTTTGTTTTTGGTGGGTCTGGTCATCCTCAGCCAAGAACCAAAAACAAGATTGCTGAACTCAACAATACAACTGTGTTACACTTGCTTGCCTATGGTGTTCAGTGCAGTAACATACTGGCTATACAGGTTCATAGCCTTAGAGTGATAGGCTATCCCATATAACTTAGATGTGTAGTGTGTGATACTATCTATAATTATACACATTCTGATATTTGCACAATGACAAAATTATCTAACAAGGTATGTTTCACAAAGTATCCTCCTCCTTAAATGGTAATATGACTGCATTGCAATCTCCTCCCTCTCCTTTCTAGAATAATTCTTTTGAATGAAGGTTCATTTTACTTACATCTAAATTTGTTTTTATTTGATGTAGGAAAAGCAGATAATGCTTATTGGGGAATTTATATTTATAAATTTCCTTTAGGTATAAGCTCTTACTCATTAGACATATTATTGTTGATAACTTTGGTCCGTATTGTGGGAAGAGGGAAAGAAAAAAATAAGTTGTTTATAAATATGGTTTTAATTAAAAAATATAATGGTCACAATTGTGTTATATTAACTATATTCTAAGATATGAAGTATTGTTTTAAATGCAAGCATAAGCCTACACAACAAAAGGATCTAAGTAGATTATTTCTCAAACACTCCCATTTACCCCTTATTAGCTCCCTGATTCAGATTTAGAGTTAAAGAGCCATGAACAAATTTAACAGGGTGATAACTCTCTTCTCTTCCCTGGTACAAAATCCATTTAACCTGGCCTGACTACCTAACCAGGTGTGAATCCTCGCTGAGGTGCAAATTCATTTCTGCACAATAGAATGAATTCCAGCTCTCATCTCAGGAAAACAGAAAGTGATCAAGAGTGAACTCTTTGGAGAAGCATGAATCCTATGTACTCAATTTTGATATGAGGACAATTAATGACAATTATGGTTATGGGGGGGGGAAACAGAAAGAGGGAAGGAGGGAGGGGGGTGGGGCCTTGGTGTGTGTCACACTTTATGGGGGCAAGACATGATTGCAAGAGGGACTTTACCTAACAATTGCAATCAGTGTAACCTGGCTTATTGTACCCTCAATGAATCCCCAACAATAAAAAAAAAAAAAAAAGAGTGAACTCTTTGAATTCAGTTTTAAAAATACATAATTAAAAAATAATAAAAATTAAGAAATAAAGAGATATAGCTGAGATAACCTGCAGGGAATGTTGCCTATGAAAAATGTAGCTTTATCATAGCTTGACCTGGGAGGAGGTTGGGTTAAGCAATATAGAAATCCTTAGAGATTGTGGTCTGTAAGACTTATGCTCCTCAGTTGTAATTAAATCCTCTAAAATATCATATCTATCTTGGCTGAAGCTGCTTCACCCCTCCATACCATGGGTTGCCTTTTAAATCGTTGCCTTCCTAGGGATTTCTTTCAACATAAAGTGATTGCAAAGGAATATTTCATTATTGAACAATACATACATTTGACATTTCAAATGGTTCTCTTTGGCTTCTAAGGTACTTGCTGCCATAAAATCTGTCTTGTTTGGAGTGATAAGCATTTGTGAACTCTATGTCATTGTTTGCTATACTACTTTTTTGCACATAATTGTCAACATACATGATAAAGCAGCTTTGAAAGTGCAGAGGTCCATCATGTTTCATTGTGCTGTACAGCAACACAGCAGCGTAAAATAGATGTGGGGACAAGTCACTCATAGTCTTTAAAAAGGATTTATCAAATTGCTAATTATGTCAAAATTATTTAATATGATAGAATTTATAATAGTTTTGTTTGAGATCACTGACAACTGGAAATAAAAGGATTAAAGCTGTTCAAATAACCTTTTATTCTCAATCATCATGTCTTCTAAAACATTTTCTGTGATTAAGTAAAAAGTACTTCCCTGCTAAAATTCTAAATTTTCTCCTGAACGCCTGTTAATAAAATTACTTTGCATCTATTAAAAGATTAACTTAAAACTTGTCCACAAGTTGAAATACGTTACTGTTCCTTTTAAATGGAGGCAATAAGAAGAAAGAGTTGCCAACAGATAGAGTCATGAGCTTTTAATCTTCTCATTTGACATGCAGTTAGGTTCTTTTAATAATTGTACCAAATCTCATCAGCAACATCATATAATTGGTGACATAATGATAATTAATCCTTTTAAAGTTATGTGTTTTAGGAAATGTATTACACAACTCTGTGAGGAAGAATTTCAGCAGAGAATAATTTCCGGTTTATGTGGGAATTAAAGCAGCTAAAAGCTAAAAGCTTGATCTGTTGGAGATGCATATTAAAAGGGTGAATAAGGAAAAAAAAAAAACGGCAGAAAGAATAAAAACATGAATAACTCCAATGCAAAGGGTCTAACAAGTTTATTTTGACATAAATGATCACAGATGCCCATCGCTGGCACCTGGGTCGGGTTAGAAATCCTTGCCACTAAGGATGCATCTATATTTAACAACAACAAAATAATAATAGCGATAATAATCAATGTTATGAACAAAGACATCACATGTTATAAACAGTTTTTTAATCACTTAAAATAAAATATTTTATTTTTATATATTATATAAATATATAATATATATTTAATATATATAATATATTTAATGTATATAAATATTTTCTATATTTTATTTTTAATAAAATATTTTCTATATTTTATTTTTATATATTGTTTTACAGATGAAGAAGCCAAAGTCCAAATAGTTTAAGTAAATTTTCCAAGATAATAAGCTTGTAATCATGAAAACTCAATTGAAACAGAGTTCTTGTGATTACTGATTTGAACTCCTAACAATTACAATGTAGTATTTTTGTCAGATCACAGAGACCCAATACCCAGGTACCCCACCTGTAATTCATCTCCCTACCCCCACACATATCCATTGTTCATAAAAATATGATGGTATTGAAGAAAAATACCATTTATTGGTTCCTCTTTAATTTGGTATGTTTATGTAATTTGTAACTCATGTGACCATTTTTTAATTAAATAATCTATGTAAAAAAGATTTCTCTATCTCATTCAATATGAGAATTATATGAACACTTGGTTTAAAATGTAAACTTCTGGAGAAGATTAAGACTATTTTTTGTGTTGAGTTCATAGATACGTATGTGTAAATGACAAAAGGTAATTGTAAGTCAGGTGCTGTATGGGTGGGGTACTAAGAGGAACATGGTAACCACAATAATTCTTAAAAATCATAAGCAATTTTCTAATTTCCTGGGTGAATTTCAGCATTATTTAACTTAGAACCTTTCCTTTATAAAAAATAACAATAAAACAGGCACAACCATTCTTATTTTCTATAAAATGGTGAATTTTAAGATCCTATACTTACTCTTTGAAGATATTAGTATAAAGGAAAAAGTGTTCACAAGACTTCTTATCAAATAATTATAAAAATAAAATACACTTTTATTACCATCAATCTTTATAGTAACTGTACTCTTTTGCAGGATTATTAGCAGTGTTATAGACAATGAGCACTCCATAATCCTAGATGCTTGAAAAAAGACCACTATTGAATAATAAACAAAATGAACTCACTTTGCTTGTTGCTGTTATTACTGAAAACTTAAGTCTTCCCTGATACTGAGCTATATATTACTTTCTCTTCTGCCTGAATATTATAAATTATATCTTTTATGTTTTTGGCTGCCCATCAATCAAATCTCCAAATGCTTCCTTTACCATCCTTATTCCACTGACTGAGATGGTATCTATGGGTGGAGACAACTGCCTTGCACCTTAGAAACACAAGGGGATGATCACTCCTCTCACCATAGCTAGAGAAATGGACAGAGATTTGAGTTACATTTGGAAACTTTTTCAGAAACTTTGATTTATGAGTGATGGTAGATTAAACTCTTCCTTTTATGGCCTTTTGTAAAAGTAGCTCCTTAAAACACCTAGAATATTTTTTCCAGCTTATTTTATAGGTTTCTAAACTTCTGAAGATTGTCAGCTACCAATAGCCTTCTCATAAATACTTATGATTATTATAATTATTATATGTATTTTGTCATTGTTTTATTAATAATTAATATATTCAGAATCTGATGTATTATTTGCAGCCAAGAATTTTGACTAAGAATGCTTATATTAAGATTCTTTTTATTTGGCCATGCATGGTTGCTCACACCTGTAAACCTAGACTTTGGGAGGCTGAAGTGAAAAGATTGCTGGAAGTCAGGAGTTTAAGACCCGCCTAAGAAAGAAGAGGCCTTGTCTATACCAAAGAAGAAGAAAGAAAAAGAGAGAGAGAGAGAGAGAGAGAGAGAGAGAGAGAGAGGAGGGAGGGAGGGAGGGAGGAAGGAAAGAGGGAGGAAGGGAGGGAGAGAGTGAGAGAGAGAAAGTGAAAGAAAGAACTTAACTTAATATGGCTATATAGGCCTGTAAACTCAGCTGTTTGGAAGGCTGAGGCAGGAGGATCACTTGACCACAAGAGTTTGAGATGGTTGTGCTTGACTTCAGTATAAACAATTAGATAGTTGGAAAATGTTCCTATATGTAACTAATAATTGGGAAACTTTAATGTTGAGTTTTGCTCTACATGTTGGTAAGCTCACTTTATATTAAAAGTTGTTTTGTGTTTATTTTCTTTCAATTGGATACCTTTTTTTCCTCCCAGGAGACAATCTCATTCATTGATCCCCTCTCTCTCTCTTTCTGTCTATGTGTGTGTGTTTTTTCCTGACCTCTAAGTGATGGCTATTTCCTGTGCTATGTTTGGTTCTATTCTGTCTGTAACTATATTGTGAGATACAGCGAAGGTCCAAGATGCAGTTTAAGTGCATTTTTTCCTAAGTTCCAAATTCATCCATCCAATTGCCTACCCATTATATTCATCTGAGTGTCCAATGAATACATCAAAATTCTTCATGGCTATTTTCACAAACCATATTTCCTTATGTCATCCTTGACCCCCAAACACCTTTGCCTTTTTTTCTTATTATTTTTTCAATACTTATACCAAATTTCTAGTCTAGTACAGCCCCTTCTCTCAGTTATACCCCTTATCTCAGTTTCTCATGTCATCTTATTAGCAATAACTTGGAGAATGTATTCTGAACTTAATCACTTGTTAATATCTCAATGGTTGCTCAGGCCCAGGCATCACTATTGCATTTGGGGGATTACTGAAAAAGTCTCCTAAACTGGTCCCTATTTCTATTTCTATATCCCTCAGAAAAGCCACAATATAACTGTAAAAGTGACAATCTGATAAATTTCTCATCAGCTGAAAGCCTCTTATTCCGACTTATAACGGCTCTTCACTGCCATCTACCTCCTCAGTTACCCTCTTCACTCCCAAAGGAATTCTTGACTTAAAAGGTCTGAGTTCGTTTTTTGCTCTTCGTGCTTGCATGTGTCCTCTGCCTGGACTTCCTATCTCATACATTGCATGGCTTACTCTGCTACTTATTCAAGTTGTCAGTTCAAATTCTACCATTTTAGAGAAATATTTTTTTATTATGATTATCATTAAGAAAAATGTTTAATCATAAATTTTTAGAAAGACCATACTCAATGATCACAGTCTTAAAGAAATGTTAGGGAGTATTTTTCTTGTGTAAAGAGAATTCTGACAGTAAACTTATACATCAGTTGCTCTGTGATGCTATGCGGGATCCATGTTCTTTCTGTTTTTCTTTTCATTCTTTCTTAATTGTATTGACTTTCTTCATCGTGGTTGTCTGCTGTATATGGGTATCTATTCTACTTGCAGATCTCATGCCCAGGTTTAAGTTGGGAATATGAGAAAAAATAAGTTTATAAGCTAATTCTATTCATATTACTAACTGACCTTGTAGATATCAAATATGTAATTTTTGTGGGGAAAAGGAAGGGAGAAAAGATGTTTGAGAAGGGAAACATTTATATTTGCCAACTCCTTTGTAAAACATGGCAAGAATAAACGGAATGTCTATTGAGGACACTTGGTCATGTGTCATCTTCACACCTTGCTTCATTTTACCAACAGTATTTTTAACTTTTTGAGAGAAAAGAACTTCATTTTTGCATAACTGTTTATTGTCCATATCTTCTACCAGTCAGTATTTTGTTCATCTCTGTGTTCCTCAGCATTTATAATAATTCCTGAAGCACAGTAGGTGCTTAATAAATACATATCTGACTAATTATTAAATGAATAACATGGATATTAAAATTGACAAAGATTAGTTTGCTTTTGAGCATCAAAAAAAAGCATTAAACAAAATTTATGCATCATCTTCTTCATAATAGATACAGGCAAAGAAAGTTAATGACATTGTTAATGCCATACTTTAAAATTCTCTTTACAAAACAATATGTTCTATTCTATTTAATAGTAAAACTAACTTACTTTAAGCAATTTCTTTTTGAAGGAATCATGCATTTAGCATTCTGTTACTTTGTCTTTTGTCTTTGGGCTACTTAATTATTAAAATATAAAGGCATTTCCTTCACAATACCATGTTTAAACCTGGTCTGATTTAATAAAAAAAGAAAAATAAATAAAAGAATAAAAAGAATACCATGTTTAGGAAAAAATATTGCAATGTCTATTGGTAAATACAAGCACACTTCATGTTTGTATTTAAACCTACGGTGCTTTCCTTTGTTGATCAGGTGAAGTTGAATAAGATGTTTCTCTCTGACTTTGTTATCTAAGACGTATAATGAAAAGAAGTATGTGTAATGTATAGTGTTTAATAATATTTCAAAATGATAGTATTTATTTATACACACATATATAAACTGCTAAAGTTAGTGACTGGCATGTGAGTATATAAATGTTCTTTATTCATATAACAATTGTGGTAAGTAGCATAATACCCTTTCCCGAAAATATGTTCACATGCTAAATCCTGTAACCTGTATATATAAACAAAATGGAGAGGTCTCAGAATTTCCCTTATAGTCAAAACTAGTAAGGTCACATAAGTAAAAATTAAACAAACTTGGCTTTTAGGGAGAAGTGAAATTTTACTGTTTTTGCTTTGTAAATTAAAGGTTATTAGAAGTATTTAGGTATTCTTAAATAAAACATAAATCATCATCCAAAAATGGTGTAAGATAATCATTTTTAACCAATCTTTCCATATAGAAACTCCCATGGTAATAACTAATCAGTCTAAAAATTTAATAACTTCTTCATTTTTTTATCACAAGCCATCAGGACTCCAGATCTCATTCTATACTTTTTTTTGTATGACAATAATGTTCTAAAGTTTTCTAAATTTGTTTATGAGTTTATCTTTTCTTAATATACATAACAAAGAAGACTTTGAAGCTATGACTTAATTACTGATTATAGAATGGGCTGATTATCCTGTAGTTACTGGAAGACCTAACGTCTTAGCAAAGGTCCTCTTGGTAAGAAAGAGACATTAAGGAAGCTGAAGCCACAGTGAAGGCACCAGGAGCCAAAAGGCCCAGGCAGGCCCCATGAGCTTGAAAAAGAAAGAGAACAGATTTTCTCCCAGACCTGCCAGTAAGGACTAATTTTAATACAGTGTGGCTGACTTTGAACTTTGGACTTCCAGAACAGTAAGATAATAATGAACTTTTAAGCCACTTTTTGTGGTAATTTGTTATATCAAAAATAGCAAGCTAACACAACAAAAACCATAATAATTTTTAACTTATTATTTAGGGAGTAAAATATGATTTCATTGAAGGATATAAAAAAATTGGCAAGTAAATGGGAATCAAGTATTTTATAATACCTAAACATTCTAAAATCATATTTAAAATGATCACAACTGTGACATAAAGCATTCAATGCAATTATCTCTCTCTAACTATACAGATCAGAATGAGACATTTTAATAAATGATTGTACTTGGCTTTGCATATATTACTCTAAAGGTTAGGAAATATCATATTTTACTTTGTCCATCAGGCTTTTGATATAATGAGAATGTAAAGTTTTAAATTATGACTACTTGATTTAATGCTTTATGGGAAAAGTCTTAATTTTTCTATTATAATCTATAAATATGATTTATCTACAAATATATGCTATTTTATATTTATGCTCATTTGTATATAACATTAAAGGTATTATCACTAGATATTCTAAAATAGTATTTGATGTAACCACAAATATTCAATAATAGTCACCTATTAACTCTGGTTAAAAAGTTATGATTTCTTTTCTCCTAGTATGTTCAGAAAGGTCTGGGAATTCAGAAGGTATTACCTATATTCAGCAAAGCAGTACTTCCTATGCCTAATACATTTTTAAAAATAATTTCTTAGAAATATTTAAGGTTTGGCAAGTGCTTAAAGTTTATTGAAATTCCTGAGGCAAAAAGATAACTTTAAAGCAGAATTGTTTACTTTTCTTCCTTCTCAATTTATAACAAAATTTCAAAAATTCTTGAAATAAATATGTGTCCACTGCAACAATGGAAAATGTGAAAAGTGATCATCATAAAACCAGAGGGATTTCTTTTCTGTAGATACAAAATAAATTGAGTAGAGAACAAGTGCCATGGTACTTTAGGGTGACCTGTAACCCAAAGCTGGTGATAGTGAAAAATGATACAAAAGGGAAGTTTCAATTATGCATAATCATAATGTTGGAACTAGTGTACAACTGAGAAAGTTTTATGAATATTAATAAGCTTATTATAAAGTTTGATTAGCAAATGTTTTTGAAAAATAAAAACATTGATAAAGGGCTTCCTTGCAAGAAATAAATGCTGTCAATATTTTTCTGCATCTTGTACTCTTGATATTTTATTGTCTGTTAAATTTAGGAATTAAGAAATTCTATCCTGAGGGACTTCTACAACTGTTTATAAGATCATAATCTTTTTGTGTTATGAAGTTTATAGGATATATGTATTTGATAAATTTAAAAATGGATAGTTTACAATGAGTTGCACTGTGGTTTTAAATCACACTTGCCCTGATTCTCAAGAACCAATTATACACATCTCTTTGAACATCCTGTTAACTGATGACTCTTTAGTAGCTTAAAATCAACCATTACAGCATGTGCACTATGATAATTTTAAGTACTAGAAATCATGGTCCTTTCCTTTGTTCCCCAAGGAGATATATAGTTACATTTCCCTGCTCATCACTGATTAGAACCATGGTAGATCATGGAAGATGGAATAACATCATAGGTTTGAGTCCAAGTTCTGCCACTTGGAAACTGAGTAGCCTTTGCCAGATCTCCAAATTCCTGAACATCTTCACTTCCTTACTGGAAAAAGAGTATTACACACCATTATGAATGAGAACAGCACAAAAAGCAAGAAGTGAATAGAATACCAATTACCTGACTGTTGCTGCTTACATCTAGTAATCACAAAAAAATGTCACTTTTTTACATCAGCCAGAACCTACTTCCTTGCAGGTGATTATGGTTAAAAGAGGAAAGGATATTTCAATTTCTCTTGATTTCTTTTAGCAATTTATATCTACTTTATGTACATTTACTTATAAATGGCAATGAATAGGGGTGAGTTCCTCCCACACAACTTAAGGAAAGATTGTTAATAAGGATTTGCTGGTCCATTGTTTATTTACTGCTATCTGGTTGAAAAGAAGGCTGTCATGGTAGCCCTGACATGAAACAGCCCTGTTTATTCATTCAACCCAATGAATAAACAGTGCCGAATCCAAAACTTATAATATTAAAACAAATAATGTAACTTGAAAAATAACTTAGTACCAAGTAAAAAATAACTGTATTAGTCAAAAATATGTATTTTGTATGAGATACTTAAATTGCTATGTTACTGTTGTTTTGGAATATAAATATACTTATCATTTATACTTTAAAAACATAACCATTTATAGTAAAACATGAATATTAACTCCCTGAAAACTGTATTTCAGCTTTTTTGCCCTCTCAACTTCTTAGAAAACTAGTCATAAGGAAAATAATATTTCTAACTAAATTTTAATATAGCCAGCAAGGTATATATTTAAACTTATTTGTTCACTTGTTTTGACTAAAAATAAGAATATTTCCTACAACACTGAAGTCCTCAATTCATACATGTACAAATGATGAAATGCTCTTACCTCCATTACTTGGCAAGATATGAAAGAATTACTAACCCCTGGTAGTGTTTTATAGGAAAGAATTAGTGTAACTAATCTTCTTTTCTCACATTCCCCTACTCTTTATAAGTACTTTTCCTCTTAGTTCTGAGTGTTTTCCTTCATTATCAGCCTTCTCTTTCCATTAGATGCAGGTTTGATTCAATGTCCTCTAATTCACAGTTCTTGCTTTAAAAGGAGGTGCTCAGGAGGCATTTTGCTGAGCCAGCTGAGGAAGATGATTGCTTCACGAGTATAGTTAGCATGAGCTGATCAGATGTCTGTAAAGACTGAGATTCCCCTGGCTCAGACTGAAGCTCCACACCCCGGTATAGACTTGAGTCAGACAGTAATAAGGGGGTCAGCCCAGGGGGAGCTAAACCAGGAAAAGAAGGGAACTGACCTGGGACTACCACCGCTGGTCTCTTAGACAAATGCTCCATTATTTAACAAGATATAAAAGAATTACTAAACCCTGGTAGTGTTTTATAGGAAAGAATTAGTGTAACTAATCTTCTTCTCCCACATTCCCCTACTCTTTATGTTCCTCCACAGACACAGCAGCTGGGCCACACGAAGGACATGTTTGACAGATAAAGAGTATAGATGCCAAGGTCTGAAATGAATTTTTTAACATTAACATCTGTGTCTCTGCAAAGCTCTTGGCTGCTTTCTTCATTTGCTGCTTGGATGGGCTGTTGGATCTGTTGACTTCACCACTAACCATGTTAATCTCTGTTTAGCAGGTTCTGGTGACCTGCCCAGGATAGGAGATGTTACTAAACCAGTTGAAAGTCCTATTTTTGTACATTTCTTATCTTTGTTCCTCTGAATGATCTGTATCCTCCAGACTTTGTCCCCATTTTATGAAAAAAAAAAAAACCTAAAGAAAAGTCATCTACATTTCCATGTACGATCAACCACCCACCCTTCACTAAAATGATCTCAAATCCATTCTCTGTATCTTCAGTTGATTCTTTTCCACATTACTCCAAAAACAAATCACAAACCAAATTTATTTTATTGCTAGTAAATTAACAAACTTATCATTCATGAATTAATTGAATGGCAGGCAATTCAATTCTAAAAGTATTTATTTTCATTATCATTAAAAATTATACATCTTACTTTTGGATATATATTTCAGAATTTTCAAGATCTTCAAACAATGATTTAAATAATTTGGCCAAATCACATTATAGAGATATTTTAATATCTTATAAAAAATCCAGATTATTTTCATACAGCAAAATCATTTTGAAATATACATACATAAATAAATATAAAAAATTGCCATTTTTTCTAGGAAGTGCTCAATTTAGAGAATATTTTAATGAAATATTAAATGTTTATTAAAAATCAAGTACTTTCACAATTATGTATAATGTGCTTGGAGTTATATAAATATATTTACTAATATTTCTCAACCTTGAACAAAATGAAAAATTAAGGGTTGGCATTATTGGTCCAAGAAAAATGATCTCCTCATTTATTTAAATGCTACCTAATTTTGTATGAAAGAAAAATAAAATAGAAATGTTACCTAACATCTCTGTTCAGGATCATATTTTCTTCTTTTCTATGCATTCTTTATATATTTTTTAGTTGCATTTTTGTAAATAGTAAACTGAGTTTTATCAATTTTATTAGTTTAAGATAATAAGCATACAACAAAAACAATACACATACATACAGACACACCAGAAGCCTGTCCAGAGCAAGTCCCCCGAAAAACTAGCACTCTGATTTTGTTGCTATTAAACTCCAAGAGTATAACAGATTCATAAAATAATTTTATATACTTTGAAAATCGTTGTCACTTTATTATTATGAGCACATACTTAGTTCTTCTAAACACATATCCTGACCATAGTTTTATTTAAAGGACACATTTAAAGTTTTTAATTTTCAAATATACATTCAAGAAAATTAAGTAGCGGTTAATGTATGTGATGTATACCTTAATCTAATTCCCAAAGACTAATTGTGTTTTAACTTGAGTGCTATTTAAATTGCTTTTTGTGTGCTTAAGTTATCTGAAAGCATTGTTTCTCAATGTGTGGAAGAATCATTTAGATGACATTGTAAACTTCTGATGCCAAGATGTGAAATTTTCTTCCAAAGACAGCATCTGGTTCTTTGGCAAATCCATTGGTAGTTTTTCTGCACCTCTAGGTCTGTTACAAGGTTGACTGCTTCTGTGGACCAGTTTCTAGTTTACTGAAATGAAGGACTATATAAATCATGGAAACATTCTGTGATGTTGATTTAAGTAGTAGTTTAGAGACTAGATCTTTATATGTGAGAGAAGCATAACACTGAGGCTGTGTGCTGATCTACTCCCATGAACATCTGTTTCTACAAATACCCATGACTCCCTAAATGTGCAGCATGAATATGCGTGGTATGTGTTCTATGAAGAAAAAGTTGCAAGTCATTGATATTGTTTGAATGTGTATTTTTTTATACATTCAGAAGTTAATTAATTGAAAATTATCAAAGACAGAAGAGTTGTTCAGGATCTGCTATTTCTTCTGGCAGTGCTGTGGTAAAGTAAGTTGAGAAAAAATTCTATGATATGAGATAATATTAACACTTTAGCATATTTCTGTCTTTTCTAAAAATACCATATGTGACTATTATTGTTCAGGGTACTGAATTTATAAACACCAGAACAGTTATAAAGCAGGATTATTTTCTCTCTGAATAATTAATGTAATTCACTAATATCTGACATAATGAAAAATAACATGACATGCAAAATAAAAGTTAATTTATTAACATACCTTCTCTTTTTTGGTAACATGTAGCCTGATTTAAAAATCATATAAAAAATAGTAAGGAAGTATACATAGTTCGGAGATATTTTTATGCTGATAGCTTATTTCATATAATCTTTTATCTAGAGACACTGAGTTTTTTCTGTGCAGTAGCCTCATAAACTCAGTTTTCCTCATAAACTCATTTACCTAGTGTTTACTCAGTGTCTTATATTTGCCAGAAATTATTGTATCTCCTTAAGATAAAAACTCAAATGTCTCCGCGACTGGGAGGGAAAGGAAAGTGCACTTTGTAACACTGACGTGGGGCTCTGGCAAAGGGAGATAGGACAGCTTCGACGAGAAGTTGAACATAACACAGAAAGAAAAAGTTATGTTTTATTGTTAAGGGATCAAAGATGGTCAGTTTGTTTTTCTTTAGTATGTCAGAAAAAGTTTAACTGAAGGGTGCAATTTTACTTGGGTCTGAAATAATGAGTCTGAGATTTCAAAGACAAAAAAAAAGATTCCAAAAATTGGGCAAGAAACATAAAGTTCATGATTTGTTAAAAAATCTGGCATTTTTAGAGAAACCCACTTTACTTGCTGTTCACTCAATCATCCGCACACACATATTGTTTCTTCCCCAGGAAAAGATTAATTAATAGCACTCAGTGTAAAGGTAAAGGATTACATACATTTAAAGTTAATATAGGCATACTTCAGAAATATGACATATTTTATTCTAGACAATAGCACCAAGTCAATCATCATAGTGAAGCAAGTTACACAAACCTTTTGGCTTCTTAGTGCATTCAAAACTCAGGTTTATACTGGACCACAGTCCACTTAGTGTGTAGTATCATTATGTCTGCAATACATACACACAAAATTTTTAAAAATCCTGTATTGTTACAAAAGGCTAACGATTATCCAAGCCTTCAGCAAGCTGTAATCTTTTTGCTGGTGTATAATCTTTCCTAGATGATGATTGCTGCTGACTGATCACGGTGTGGCGGCTGAAGGTGGGGTGGCTAGAGCACTTTCTTAAAATAAGACAATAATAAATTTGTTCCATTGATTTATTTTTTCTTTAGGGAAATATTTCTCGGTAGCATCCCATGCTATTTGTTATCATTTTGCCCACAGTAAAACTTCATTCAAAACTGGAGCCCGTCCTCTCAAACCCCATCACTGCATTTAACTGAGCTTATGTAGAATTTTAAGTGGTTTGTTATCATTTCAACAATATTCACAGCATCTTTGCCAGCTGTAGATTACATCTTGAAATACCATTTTCTTCACCTAACCACAAGAATACATTTCTCATTCATTCAAATTTTATTGTGAGATTTTGACAATTTAGTCACATCTTCAGGCTCCACTTCTAATGCCAGTTCTCTTGTTATTTCCACTCCATCTGAAGGTATGTCCTCCACTCAAGTCTTGAACCATTCAAAGTCATCCAAAAGGGTTGGACTCAACTTCTTTCTAAAGGCTTTTAATATTGAGTTTTTTGACCTCCTACCATGCATCACAAATGCTTTAATGATATTTGGAATGGCAAATCCTTTCCAAAAGGTTTCTGAATTAGTTTGCCAAGATCCATCAGCAAAATCACCATTTATGGTAGCAGGAGCCTTGTGAAATGAATTTATTACATTACAAGACTTGAAAGTCAGAATTATTCCCTGATCCATGGACTACAAAATAGATGCTATATTTGAAAACAACATTGATTCCTTGTACTTCTCCATTACATCTTCGTCAGGGTTTTTAGGCAATTTGGGTACATTGTCAGTAGCAGTAATGTTTTGAAAAAAAGTCTTTATTTTTTATTTATTTTTTTTTCTCCTGAGCACTCCTCTTCAGTAGGATTAAAATAAATACTCAGTAAATCATCCTGCAAACAGGTCTGCTGTTAACAGGGCTTTATTTTCCCATTAATAGAGCACAGGCAGAGTCAATTTAGCATAATTGTTTAGGGCCCTATGATAATTTTTGGAGTAGTAATTGAGAATTAGCTACATATTTAACACATACAGCAGAATTATCCCCTAAAATAGATTTAGTCTGTCTTTTTCAGGTTTTAAGCTAGAGATTGACTTCTCTTGAGATATGAAAGTCCAAGAGGACATCTTCTAAACTGTGTCATCTACATTGACAATTTGTTGTTTAGTGTCATCTCCCTCATCGGTTACCTTACATGGATCTTCTGGATAACTTGCTGTAGCTCATAACTCAGCACTTGCCGCTTTGCCTTTTATTTCTTCATTTTGAGAATTTTTTTTTTTTTCCTAAACCTCACAAATCAATCTCTGAAGAACCTTCTTCTGCAGCTTCTTCACCTCTCTGAGCCTTCAAGAAATTGAAGAAAGTTAATGTCTTGCTCTGGATTAAACTTTGGTTTAAGGAAGTGTTGTAGCTGCTCTGGTCTTTCACCCAGACACTCAGACTTTCTCCAATCAGCAATGAGGCTGTCTTGCTTTCTTATCATTTGTGTGTTCCTTGGAGTAGGACATTACATTTCTCTTTAGAATTTTGTCATTGCATTCACCATTGGACTCTTTGGTCCAATAGGCCCAGCTTTTGTCCCTTCTCACCTTTCCACATGCCTTCCTCACTAAGTTCCATCATTACTTTGCTGACCCAAATTGTTTGCTTTTTCCTGCATCCTTGTCCTTTATCATTTAATTTTATGAGGGCCTGTGGTTCGGACACTGAGCCCAGTCATGAATTGTTTTTTCCAATCTGTTCTTAAGAGATGTGACAAGGCTAAACTCAAGAATGTGTTTTCATTGTTATGCACATCTTTTTCAGACTAATATAAGGGTACATATGATTAAGTTACATCGTTTGCATTTGTGAGACAATCAAGAGACTGTGGATGGTCTGATCTACTAGAGGATGAGGAACATGAGGAAAAAAACCAAGTAGCAGAAGTCCCTGTAACTGAAGCCAACTTAGCCAGCCTCTAGTCAGCTTCACTAACCAGATCAGCAAATCCAGCTAAGATGGGAAAATCTATTCAAATATCCACTTTGCCTAAATAGCTGATCAGCAGGTCTGTGATAATGATTTCACTGAGGTATTACTATCTGTCTGTGGCATCTGTCATGCAACTTGATCATAATTAGATATTACAGTTTGGTAATGGGATGTTGTGACAACAAAGCATTAAAATTCATATTCAACAGGGAGGATGAAAGGGCAGCAGTTGAAGAGAACGTAATTGTACAACAGTGGTAAAATGTTGAATGAAGTATTATAACAGCTTGAGAAAAGAGCAAGGAAGCTGGTATATGAGGGGAGGAAAATGATGAACCATGTTAAGTACTAGCAAAATGTTCGCAAAATTGATAGAAGGTAGAAATGGACATGAACAAAAGGATTTCCAAAAAAATATATAATTCCATCCTCCAAATCTGTTTCCTGGGATCTCTGACTTAAGCTATTGTTAAATCTACAGTGGTATTACTAAATTTACACACTGTGACAATAAAATTCACATAAAAATGAATAAGTGCATTTACTTTCTAAAGTACTTCATAAAATATTCTTCAATTTAATATTTTTTTTTCTCTTGCATATTCTACCTACATGTCCAAATGATAACTATCTGAGATGATGAATATGTTATTTAGTTTGTGGTAGTTATTTCGCATTGTATATGTACATCAAAACATCCTGTCTTACACTATAAATATATATAATTTTTATCTTTCAGTTATACCTCCATAAAATAATTTTCTTTTCGCATTCCAAAAAATATTTGAGAGGTCAAATTCAAGATGATTATTGTTTTTTAATGTCTTCTGGTAACATCTATAGTAAATATCATTATGTGATTAAATTTATTCAAAATAAAATATTTTGAAACATGTTTTATAAAATATTCATAATTACTAGAATTATCAATGGCAACATTACTTAATACTAAAGAAAGATAGCAAACTAAGATATGCTCAGATATTTAATGAAAAGGTACAATCAATAAAATGTTAGCATTTTTAAATCTTAAGGAGTTTAATTCGACTTATGTTTTTTATTTGATCATTTTTAAATTTATTTACAAACATTAATATCAAACACCATGTCTCTTATTAGGGACTTTACACATGAATACATATTCAATTCTCACAAATAACCAATGAGGTAGGTGCTATCATTTAGTCCTTATTTTGCAGGTGGAAGAACTGAGACATAGAAATGTTACCAAATTTGCTGATATTTTCACAACTAAATCAAAGCACAGGAAAAGCCCTATCAAGCTGATTCCAGAGCTCACCATCTTGACAATTACATTAGTATCTATTGATGGATTATAACTAACCACTCTTGATGCTAACTCCCAGATAGAACAAAATACAGGTTTAGGAAAAGTAGATTTGGATATACTTGTATATGCAGCTGTGTGAATATTTGTGTAGATATGGGAAGAATTTTTCTATATTTACTAAAAATTTTTGCTCCTGAAAAACTAACTTCACTTTAGAAACACACACACATATACAAATCAACAATGCATAAAAATCCTAAATTACAAGAAAACGTATTCAGTCCTATACTTCTGAAATGGTGCTTTTTATTTATTTATTTTAATACACATCTTCTAATTGTTCAAGAGAAAATAATGATTTTTAATCCTGATGCATTCACTGATTTGGAAAATATGAAATGATTGGCTTGGAAAATTATTTAAAACTTCAAGTAGTTTATGTTACATGGGATTTATTAGTGATTTTCTTTTATTTATTTATTTATTTATTTTTATTAAACCATAGCTGTGTACATTAGTATGATCGTGGGGCACCATACACTTGGTTCATAGATCGTTTGACACATTTTCATCACATTAGTTAACATAGCTTTTATAGCATTTTCTTAGTTATTTTGCTAAGACCTTTACATTCCACATTTACTAGGATTCACATATACCCTTGTAAGATGCACCGCAGGTGTAATTCCATTAATCCCCCTCCTTCCCCCTCCCTCCCCTCCCTTTCCCCTTTCTCTCTATTCTTAGGTTATAACTGGGTTATAGCTTTCATGTGAAGGTCCTACATTAGTTTCATAATAAGGGTGAGTACATTGGGTACTTTTTCTTCCATTCTTGAGACACTTTACTAAGAAGAATATGTTCTAGCTCCATCCATGTAAACATGAAAGAGGTAAAGTCTCCATCTTTCTTTAAGGCTGCATAATATTCCATGGTGTACGTATACCACAATTTATTGATCCATTCGTGGATCGATGGGCACTTGGGCTTTTTCCATGACTTAGCAATTATGAATAGGGCTGCAATAAATATTCTGATACAAATATCTTTGTTATGGTGTGATTTTTGGTCTTCTGGGTATATGCCCAGTAGGGGGATTACAGGATTGAATGGCAGATCTATTTTTAGATCTCTAAGTGTTCTCCATATCTCTTTCCAAAAGGAATGTATTAATTTGCATTCCCACCTTGAAATGTATTTATAAATAATTATATTTTGTAGTGGTGACTATATGGTAGATCTTTACTTTCAAACAACCCTCAGAATAACAAAGTCAGACAGTTAATTTCTTGAAGTCATCCTCCTCATACCACATTGCTGAATATCACCACGGTCACCTTTGAAGTACTTGTTTAGTCTATCTGGTGACATTTTCCCTAAAGAGCACCTTTGTATTTGTGTTTATCACCTTCACAAACAACTGTAAGTTCTGCTCCAACTTTAATTCAGCGACTTTACTTAAATGTTCTTATAAAGACCAGGTTTCTTTTTAATAGCTGTAAAATCCTTAAACATATCCTGTCATAAATTGATTGCTGTTTCCTAAATGACTCTGATATATTATTTGTTGTTGATGCATGTATTAAAAATTATCTAAGAATTTTTCTGTAGATGTGCATAAAGACCTTGATACAGAATCAACTTTGAAAAACTTCTTTGGGCTTTGTTATAAACAACAACAATAAAAATGTTTTGTGAATGCTAACAAAATAAAATAATAATTTCAAGCAAATTAAGGTAAAATGAAATAAATAAAATAATGCTTTATTAGAGGTTAATAGTTGAAATGTTTAATTTTTAATTTTAATTTTCATTATATTTATGAGAGTACATATAAATATAATATTTTCAAACTTGAAAAATTGCTCTACATTTCATTGTCAATAAGGATTTTCATTTCTAAGTGTAAAATAATGCCATATAAATATTCGAATATCATAAATCTAGAAATAATTTTGTAAATACTACAAACTGAATCCATAATATCAGAATGGAAGTATATTTATAATTCAAATCTTACTTCTATGCAGCAATACATTTTGGCATTTCCAACACATCCTCTTTATAAAATCTAAGTCAATCTGTGATCCAATAGTGCACATGTTACATTAAAACTTTCTCATTAGCAGAGAATTTTTTTTTTTAATATAAAAAAATATTGGCAGGGAAATGTTAACAGAGGGGCTGATCTTATCTTTAAATATATTAACTATAAACAAAGTTATAAACCACCTTAGAACCTCCATGTAATGGACCATTTGAAGATTTTATTCAGTTATTTAAATTATAAGCCTTACATTGTTTTAATTATAGATTCTATCCTAATTTTTTGGTAATCCTATTTATCAAAAGCTACTGTGTTTTATCTTGCAAGAAAGATTTATTTTGTCTTTCATTTTCAATTCGAAAATGTTTTCAATCCTGTGTTGTTAGTATAGCTCATGTATAAAATACATCGTAACTTTAAAAGATCTTCTAATTTATAAGGAATGTTATTTCTCATATTTTCTTCAAAATATAAAGAACTAGCATAATCTAATAGGATTTTGCAATCAAATCTTACAAAACATTTTCATAAGAGTTTTCTTTCCCTTTATTCAAGGTCCCAATGATAATGGAATCTACATTGGAAATCTTCACAATTTTTTTTTATAATAAAGTAGTGGCAGAAACCCGTAGACTTGGGTGCATACTCAGATAGACATTATTCATTTTATTTTCCTTCTTTGAGTATTGCAATACTAATAATAATCATTATTAATAAATAAAATCAAGTATTCAAAAGGAGTTTATTTCTAAAAGGAATATACATTAATATAACTACAACCAAGTTTTCGTGTACTAGAAAAAAATTGCCAGAGGTCAATCTTTGCACTTAATTGGAAAAAGCTAAATCAGTGTTATTGTTGTTGTTTAATAGGCAACACTATTTAAACCACCAGATGTGCACTCAGAGATTTATACTGCCAGTATAAAGAAAGGTAATTTAAATGCCCACGCACATTGGAGATTAAACCCTGAAGTTAACCAAAAGAACTTCAGAAGAAAAACATAAATTAAAATATATGCCTGTGTAAACACATAAATAAATACATACATAAAATTTAATATGGATTTCCCCATGATTCACAAATCAAATATATGAGATCAGGTATAGGCAGATTCCTCTGAGGATCTTTGGTACAAGATTCACAAATGGATAATACGTTTTTATTTCATCATTTGTTTTTTCTTCTTTTTCTTAAAACTTACTGACACGCAAACACTGAGAAAATTTACTACTCCTAGACCTACTCTGTAGGACATACTCAGACTGGTACAATACACAGATGAACACAATGGACCCTTAGCAAAAGAAAAACATGAAAACAAAAGGACAAAACCTAGCAACAAGAATGGCCACATGTTAAAACAGGGCAACAAGCCCCACACAGCAAAGCTAATTGAATACCACTCTACCCATCAATCCTATCAATAAATGTGAACAACTGGCACTCCCTAATGAAGAGACACAGGCTGATTGACTGGATTAAAACAAACAAACAAACAAACAAAAAAACCAAGTATATGCTGTCTTTATGAATCACATCTAACCACAAGGACAAATCAAGACTCAACATGTAGGGCTGGAAAACAATATTTCAGGCACATGGAAACCAAAAGAAAAAAGGAGTTAACATTCTTATTGCAGATACAATTGACTTTAAAGCAACAAAATTAAAGAAAGACAAAGATGGATATAATATACTGGCCAAGGAAACAATCCAACAAGAGGACATTTCAATCCTAAATATTTATGCACCCAACTTAAACATTTCCAGATTTATAAAGTAAACCTAACTTTGGACAATATAATAAATATGACCATAATAGCCAGGTACTTCAACATCCCACTAACTGATAGAGCTTTCAAGCAGAAACTAAGCAAAGAAATAATGGACTTAAAAAAATGGGCTTAACAGACAATTACAAAACATTTCACCCCAATAATACTGAATATAGAATCTTCTGATCAGATCATGGGTTATTCTTCAAGGCAAATCATATCCTAAGTCACAAATCAAACCTCATTAAATTTTAATATATAGAAATGGTAATTTGTGTCTTTTCAAACCATGATGGAATAAAGGTACAATCAATTCCATCAGAAAAACTCATCCTCACACAAAGTCATAAAAACTGAACAAGCTATTGATGAATGATAGCTGGATCATGGAGGAGATAAAGAGGGAAATCATTAAATTCTTCGAACAAAATGACAATGAGGCCATAACCTATCAAATCCTGGGTGATATTACAAAAGTAGACCCAAGAGAGAAATTCATCATATTAAATGCCCACATCCAGAAATTAGAAAGACTGCAAATCAACCATTTAATGAACCATCTCAAGGAACTGAAAAAGGAAGAGCAATCCAATTCCAAGCCAAGTATAAGAAAAGAGATAACCAAAATTAGATCAGAAGTAAATGGAATTGAGAATGTACACAAATCTGTAGCATTCATATATGCTAATCACAGTTTAGGATGGTCGTTGCCTCCTGTCCCTTCAAGGCAGTCAACAGAAAAAAGCAGGAAAAAAGAAAGACCTTCAGCAAAAAACAGGTCAGCGAAACCTTGGGTGGGGGTGGGGGTGTGGGGGACAGACAGAGAAAAAAGAAAGGCAGGCCAGGAAGACCTTCTGCAAAAGAACAGACAGAAAAAAATGGAGAAAAGATGGCTAGGCACCTGTGGCTCAAGCGGCTAAGGTGCTAGTTATATACATCTGAGCTGGCGAGCTCAAATCTAGCCCAGCCCACCAAACAACAATGATGGCTGCAACCAAAAAGTAGCCATGCATTTTGGCGGGCACCTGTAGTCCCAGCTACTTGGGAGGCAGAGGCAGGAGACTCGTTTGAGACCAGGAGTTGGAGGTTGCTGTGAGCTGTGATGCCATGGCACTCTACCCAGGGTGACAACTTGAGGCTCTGTCTCAAAAAACCAAACAAACAACAACAAAAACAACAACAAAAAAAAAAAACAGAGAAAAGAAAGGCAAGTCAGTGGGTCAGTGTGCTATCATGGCAATTTCAATAGTCCCCAGTTAAAACTATCTTAAAATACACAAAAGGGGAGAATGTAGGAAACACCTGAAAAGAAGCACCTTGGTAATAAGAGAATGGGGAAGGAATTGGTCTTTCATTAAAAAACACCAGAGCACAGGAGCACAAACATCATTGCTTGGCAGTCTTCCACCTGTGGTATAAATAAAATAGCCTTGGGATCACTTCTATAAATAGCCATGGGAGAAGATAGTTGGGGCTCCTACTAACACTGACCTCTGCACCTTGGAGGTGCTCCGGTACCTCTGACCTGACTAAGAGAACTGAATCCTCGTGATGGGGAGTCTTACTGATATTGGAGTCTTAGGTTCTTGGTCTCAGTGATTTGAAGAATAAATCCGTGGACCACAGATTGGTGGTAAGACAGAACTTATTTACAGAAAAGAATACGAAAACACTAAAGCTCTCAGAGAGAAACCCCAAGTCGGGGAGAAAAGCTCTCTCTTTGTCTCTCTCTGTCTAGCGGTACATATAGGTGCATGGATTCCTTGGCTAGGAAATGAATGGACACAGTCTCTTCCGCTGGGGCGACGTGAACAAATGTATTAATGAATGGACACAGTCTTCTGTTGGGGCAAGGTGAATGAATGTATTAATGAATGGACACAGTCCATTCATGGAATTGAGGCCTAGGAAACTTACATGAAATTGACCTAGACCTAGGAAATGAGGGTTCCGTTTTCAGTCATAAGTGTAAAGAGAAGGAGACACAGAGGCGCCAGGGTCTCCCCAGCAGTTGTTCCGCTCCTTTGCCTATTGGAGCCTCTGGTGGGGGTGGGAGGCCCCCAACCCCTTGTCCACCCTCCAGCCCGCTGGTTCCTCTGCCAGCTGCAGCGGCATCAAGACGGCCAAGGTGGAGGCGGCAGGTCCTCCAGCTCTACTGGCTGGGGTGCCACCGGGCCACCTGTCCTGTATCATTACCTGACTGAAACAACGGGCTCCCCGGCATCTATTGGGAGCCATACCATGAGCGAGCTTGTACAGGGGTCTGAGTCCTAGCAATTTCATGGGCGGCGACCTAGCCTCCTGGCTCGGACAATGCAGACTAAATTGCTGTGACCTCATACTCAGATTTGAATGGATGAGGAGTTTCTTCTTATAGATATGCAAAGAATGTAGGTACTTGAGATGGAATCTACTGTTAGTGAAGGTGCTATTAATATTGTTAAAATTACAACAATGATTTAGAATATTATAAATGTAGTTGATAAAGCAGTAGCTGGGTTTGAGAGAATTGACTTTAATTCTACCCAAAGTTGTACTTTGGGTAAAATGCTTTCATATAGCCTTGGCTGCTACAAAGAAATTATTCCTCAAAGAAAGAGTCAATTGATGTGATGACAATTTCAATGCTGTCTCATTTTAAGAAATTAGCACATCTAGTGCAACTTGCAGCAACTATCACTCTGACCAGCCAGCAGACATCAACATTAACAAATTTGATGGCAGTGCAAAGATTATGCCTCAGTGAATATTTTTAGCATTTTAAGCAATAAAGTATTTAAATTGTTTAATTAATAAGTAATATTTGTACAACTTTTTTAGTTGCTTATCATACTGTGTTAAATCTATAGAATGTGTAATGATCAAGTTGAGGTATTTGGATATCCATCATCTCAATTTTTTAACATTTATTTGTGTTGGGACTATTTCAAGTCTTTGCTTCTATCTATTTTGAAATATACAAAATATTGTCATTAACTATATTCAGCCTACTCTACTAACTAGTCTATCTCTGTTAGAACTTTTTCCTTTTATACAATTGTATGTTTTTACCCATTAATCAACCCTTCTTCATTCCCCTACCACTACCCACACACTTCTTAGCCTCTGATTCTTATCATTCTGATCTCTACCTCCATGTACTCGACTTTTTTAGCTCTCACATGAGTAAAAACATGGTTTGTCTTCTTATGCCTAGCTTATTCCATTTAATATAATAATCACCAGTTTAATCCATTTTGCTACAAATGACATGATTTTACACTTTTTATATCAACAGAGTATTCCTCTGTGTTTATATCCCACATTATGTTTTCCCATTTGTCTGTTAATAGACCCTAAAGTTGATTTTTATATTTTGATATTGTAAATAGTGCTATGATAAAATGGGGTATAGGTATTTTTTTGATACATTTATTTCCTTTCCTTTGGATAAATAACCAGTAGTAGCATTACAGGATTACATGGTAGTTCTATTTTTAGTTTTTTGATAAATTTTCATACTGTTTTTCATAGTAACACTACTAATTTACATTCCCATCATAGTGTATATAAGTTCCCTTTCCTCAACATCTTCACCAGTATCTATTTCTTTTTTTTCTTTTTCTTTTTTTTTTTTTTGGTCTTTTTAATCATAACTATTTTGACTGAAGTAAGATAGTATCTCACCATGGTTTTGACTTGTAATTCCCTGGCAATTATCGACATTAGCATTTTTATATACTATTTGAGAAATGTGTATTCATATCCTTTGCCCACGTTTTAATACAGTTTTTTGTTTTCTTCTAGTGTTGAATTGTTGAAATCCTTCTATATTCTCTATATTAATCCCTTCTCAGTTGAGTAGTTTGACAATACTCTCTCCCATTAAAGAGGAAGTCTCTTTACTTGGTTGATTATTTACTTTTTTTTTTAGTATAAAATCTTAGTAAAGTATTTTTAATTATAGTCCTCACATTGGTTTTTTTTTTTTTTTTTTTTTTCAGTTTTTGGCTGGGGCTGGGTTTGAACCTGCCATCTCCGGCATATGGGGCTAGCGCCCTACTCCTTTGAGCCACAGGTGCCACCTGTTTTTTTTTTTTTTTTTTTTTTTTTAAGACATAATGCTATTGTAGACCTAATATCTCTGATATATTTCAGTGTTCAAAAACTCTTTCACTTGCTCATAAAGTTTGATGTGGTAAGGTACCAGATATAATTGAAGATATTATATTTCTTGTCTTATAAAATAATTTTTATACTTGGCTAATGTATTCATCTGCAGATTATCCATGATTATTCCCCAAATAGTAAATAAAACAGTTCAAATGTTATATACACAAATAGCACATCTTTATTGATCAAATATACTTATATAATTACATTGTTCTTCAGATGTGTATTGGCTATTCTAGGCAAAGTATGCTTAAACATACCAGTTTTAGTTACAATATCAATAAAAAACAATACTTACAGTATTGTAGTATATAGGATTATTATCTTGATTAAGTTTAGTGCAACTAGAAACTGAAAACAAAGTGTTTTTCAATTATTTAATATGACTAATGATTTTCCTTTTTACTTTCTTCTAGCTTTCTTTCACTATCTGATATGCAGGTACTAAAATATTTCAACGTCATTATGAATAGAGTCTGATGGTCAATTGATAATAGTGCATCAACAAAAGAGGTAAACCTCATAGAAAACATTACTTCAATGGGAGAATGTTAGGAATTATAATAATGGAAATGGAGAGTCCAAAAGAACTACAACACTTCTTACATAGTGACAAACAGACTAGACTCAGAAAGAATGGAAATTACTAGATTCTTTGACAAAAATATAAATAAAAACAACTGACTTCCGTAACTGTTTTGGTCTGCAACAGAATGTATTTTGCTCTGTCATTGTTTCCAACCAACTACCTTGCCAGTGGACAAAATTAAGTCTTCTTGGGTGGAGGCTAGCTACCACGAATAACAATTTTTTTTCTTCCATGAGTCTCTGCTTTACATATTTTTAAGGTAATACATGGACACATTACTGGTGTCATACGTGTACATGTGGGCGTGTATGTGAGTAAGAGAAAGAGAGAGACAGAGATATTATATTATTAACTTTTTTCCTGTTTACATTGAGGCACTTTCATTTATACTCATGACTGACCTATGATTTTCCTGTTTCATAGATTTCTTGCCTTTTTAAAATTTTAATGTAACATTATTAAAATGTCCATACTACTCAAAGCAATCCACAGATTTAATGCAGTCTCCATCAAAGTGACAATGTCATATTTTGATAAACTTGAAAAAATCGTGCCCCATTTCATATGAACCATAAAAAAAAAGAACATCCAATGCAATTCTAAGAAATAAAAACAAATTTGGAGACATCATGTTATCAGACTTTAGGTAATACTACAAGTCTATAGTGATCAAAACAGCATGATACTAGCACAAAGATAGTGATAGAGATCTATGAAGTAGCATAAAGAATGTAGAGATGAACTCAGCCAAGTATCACCATGTGATCTTCGATAAACTACACAAAAGCATACAATGGGGAAAAGAATGCCCATTTAATAAATGGTACTGGGAGAACTGGCTAGCCATACATAGAAGACTTAAATTGGACTCAAATCTCTCACCACTTGGAAAAATTGACTCTCACTAGATAAAATATTTAAATTGGACACTCAGTGAGAATGTGAGGGTTAGGGTTAGAATGATAAAAGTTCTATGATTTATAACAGAATCATAAAATTTCTAGAAAAAGTGTGGGAAAAACTCTTAACAAAATTGGCCTGGGAAAAGATTTTTATGAAGAAGATCCCCTTGGCAATTACAGCAACACCAAAAATAAATGAATAGGACATAATCACAGTAAAAATCTCCTGCTAAGGTTACAACAACAAAAGTATACAGAAAACCTTCAGAATGGGAAGAGATAATGGCATGCAACGAATCCCATAAAGGGCTAATACCTAGAAACTACAGAGAACTCCAACTAATCAATAACAAAAGAGTGAACAATCACATTTATAAGTGGGCATGAACGGAAACTTCTCTGAAGAAGACAGATGAATGGCCAATAAAAACATGAAAAAATACTCATTATTTCTATTCATTGGAGAAATGCATATCAAAGCCACCCTATGATATCACCTAACCTCAATTAGAATAGCCCACTTTACAAAATCTCAAAGCTGCAGACACTGGTATGGATGAGGTGGGAAGAGAACACTTCCAACTATTGGTGAGATTGCAAATTATACAACTTCTATGAAAAGAAATATGTAGAATCCTCAAAAAGCTAAAAGTAAACCTTCCATATGATCCTACAATTCCATTACTGGGTATCTACCCAGAAGGAAAAAAATCACTTTACCAAGTAACATTTTCACTAGAATGTTCATCACGGTTCAATTCACAATGGCCAAGATCTAGAAACAATCCAAGTTCCATTAACTCATCAATAGATAAACAAACTGTGGTATATGGAATACTATTCAGCCATAAAAAGATGGAGAATTTACATTTTCATCATTAATGTAGATGGCGTTGAAGAACATTCTTTTTAGTTAAGTATCACAGAACAGAAAAAAAGTATCCAATCTATGCAAAACTAATATGAAAACAATAGATAAACTACACCCCCATATGAAAGAAAAACACATTTAAATTCAAGTGGGGTGAGAAGGGAGAGGAGGTAAAGTGGCGAGGGGAGGAGAAAGGGGGATAGGTAAACTCTTACCTAGTGGGCATGATGTAAGGGTATACAGTATATTCCTGCTTGGAAGGCTTGACTACAAATTGAACTTTATCTAACAAATGCAGACAAGTAACCTAATCATATGTACCCTCATATTAATCTGAAATGAAAAAATAAATATGTAAATGTAATATTAACTTTAGTGAAATTCTCCTTTTCAAGTCTATGTAAAAATGTATATAATATTGGGATTAACTTTGCTTATTTGTTTCCTTAATCTTACTAATAAAGTAGGAAAGTTTGGGGAAGGGATGTTGATATAATATTAAGCATTTGAAAATATATTAAAGTATTTTTATTTTGGCTGGCCAATATCTGTAATTTATACTTCAATGGATTTTATTTATATTTTTTCTAGGGTTAAAATGTATAAAATATTTCATGGTATTTTCTAATTATACTTTTTATTTCACTCTACCTGAAATGTTAACTTTCTCTTTTTTACTAATATTGTTTAGTTTGGAGTTCTTTTAATCAGTTAGGGTTTCTTTTGTATCATCCCATATAATAAAATCTCATAATATATTGCACTGTGTCCATCAACTTACAATTGTGTTACAGGCTCTGGCCCATAAAGACAAGTAGACAAAGAACATTCTCAGAGGATGTTGTCTTAAAATCTGCATTTCTATTTAAATGGATTATAGTTTAAATTTTCTAAAAATGGAAACTTTCTAAATAAAGTAGTACAGTTGACTCTTGACCAGTGTGGGGGCTTGGAGTGCTGACCCCACACACAGTTGAAAATGCGCATATAAAACTTTGACTCTTCCAAAAACTTAATTACTAATAGGCTACTGTTTACCAGAAGACTTACTGATGAAACAGACAACTAATATGTTTTGTATGTTAGATATATCATATAGTACATTCTTATAATCAGGTAAGGTAAAATAAGGAAACTATTATTTTAAAAATATCGTAAGGATGAGAAGGAAGAAAAGGAATTGGCCTCCCTGTCTCAGAGGTGGCAAAGGTGGAAGAAAATGTGCATTTAAGTGGAAACACACCGTTCAAACCCATGTTGTTCAAGGGTCAACTGTATACTATTTAGAATAAGTATCTATTGGTATAGTTTCTTGCTTCAATTAGAGCCTCCAACTCCTTTACTTAATTTTCAAATGCCTTTCTGTTACTAATTCCTGAATTATTTTTTTGTACGATAGTCTATACAATTGCTGTATTCATATTCCCATGGGTCAACTGTTATACTTCCTTCTTTTTTATCCTCTATATTTTACCAGTAATTAATCTCTTTATTTTTATTTCTAAATATCTCATCTTTTAATTTTCTCCTTCATAAGCATGTGCTATACTCTACCAATTTAGCTTCCTGCATTAACTTCAACCCCTCCAAAAACGATATGAATCAGCAGGGGAAAAGAATTGCTAAAAAGCAAAACTTATGTAGTTCCCTTTTGCAAAACTCTGCACTGCATTCTCTTTTATGTTTGCATAAAGGACAATGCACTTTCCATGGCCCATGTGCTCCTATCTAATGTGATCCTTTCCATTTTCTTATCTCATTATACTTCTTTGCCTCCTCTCCACTGTGCTTCAATGTCTTTCAACTCCAGTTTCCATCCTGTCACATAGGATTAGCATGTACTTGAAATACGCTCATCTCTCCCCATTATTCTTTATATTCCTAGTTCTTTATTAAGTTCCTCAGCTCAAATGGCATTTCTTTAAGGAAAACTTAGAACTAAATTGGACTCACCTCAAGGCATGTACTTCTATTATATTTGGGCTAATTATAATTATTTCATTTTTGATGTCTATTGGCTACATCAGAGTCTTTTTCTGTTTGTGCAAGGTTTATGTATTCCTACAGTCATTTTATGGCAGTAATTTAATAAATATGTTTGGGTGAACGATGGAGTAACTATTTAATAATGTATTTCTTTCAAATATTTGAAATTTGATGAATTCAAAATTTCTAAACAGTGATCTAAGAGCAAGTTGTTGTTTTTTTCTTTCTTAAAACCCCATTTTTGTGAGGAAATGCAAGCCCACAAACAATGGCTGTAAACAACAAAATAATGATGGAAAAGTAATAGTAAGCAGAGAATTATGCATTAACCATGAGGTATGTGCTACTTTTCATAGAAACTATTTGGAGTTTGAATTATATCTTTGTATTTAAGGTTTTAAGAGCAGTTATTTAAAACTATATCAAGTACAGTGACTTTATATTGTTCAGAATTTCCATCAGAATCACCTATGCCATCATGAATAAATTTTCATGAATAGATGAAATAAATACTAACAGAAACTATATGTCTGTTATTTTCAAAAATGAATGAAAATTTAAAATGATGCAACACTATCCTCCTTCCCTCACCCCAGAAACACACCACATGTTAAGAATCCTGTAATCAAATTATTTTTACTACATAAATCACATGATTTAATTTTCTTAGTTAATTGTTCCAGATTTTTTTTAACTTATGACAGATGTGTTCTTGAAAAATTATGCCTATTAAGGAAAATTTGGAAAGAGTCCTAGAACACCCAATTATGCAAGAGTTATGGCTCATATAAGGGACACCTACTGTTTTAAAGGGGAACATGGGATTTATAAATTTTCCACAAAGGAATATGTGTCTTAAAGATTTAATGGGACTGGGATTTGAACAAAATATATTTTTTCTGTTTTTTGTTTTTCTGACACCATTTTGTCAACACCAATTAATTATTAAGTGCTACAGTGGTTTGAAGTCCCAGCATAAACATTTTACTCATACCTTCTGGATCCACCTGATGTATAGCCTAAGTAGAAATTCATGAAGCAGTGGGCATGTTGCCAGAGGCTTATCTATCCTGGTCAATGTTTAATATTTGCAGAAGGTGCACAATATTAACATACAGTTTTTCTTATTTAAAAAATCTATTACCTGTCTTCAAGAGTAAAGTATTCTTGAAAGTTCCTGACACATAATAGTATATAATTCCTGGAAAATAGTTCATGCTTTTATATGAGCAAAATACTTTTACTGAATGCACTGAAGGATGGTATTCAACTCTGCTAAGTAATATTTGTATGTTCTCAAAGTGATATACTATATAATTGGCAAGTCTTGGGCATTATTTTGTAGTACATGGTCAGTGTAATTGGCTTGGATTAGACTAAACGCTGTTAAATAGTTTAGAATTAAGTTAGAATTAATTACAAATTTATACCTTGTTGAGACTATTTTACAGACTACATAATGAATATAATCAAATCTTGAAATAACAATTTATTCACTTCACAATTCAACTTTTAAAAAGAAATTTTCAGACTTTTCTAGCCATAAAGCTTTCCATTAGTTATTTTACAATTATTTTAATATTTTTTATTTAATACTTTCAGAATTAGAATACCACACTAAGCTTATTTGGGGATGCAATATTATTGCTAGGATTATTAGGTATAGACATAAAATTGCATATGCTTTTATTTATTAACAGTCCTCCAGCAGTATGTGCAGGATCTTCTCACAAACTGTATCTACTGGGATTATGGAAATTTAGATGAACTGGCCAATATCACTTGCTAATTAGCTAATGAGCTGCAATAAATCTGACTCCAAAGCTCATATTTGTTTGTACATAAACTGACTCTTTCCAATTATGTTCAATATATCCTAATATACTCAGTTATTTTACTTTAGTAAATAGAACGTATATATCATTATAATATCAGAACATGAAATATGTAAAGAGTGATGCCAGCCAGGTAGCAGAATAGGAGTTTTTCAACATCATCTGCCTACAGCAGGGGTCCTCAAACTATGGCCCGCGGGCTACATGCAGCCCACCGAGGACATTTATCTGGCCCACCATGTGTTTTTGCCACAGCTGCCTGTCCTGCTTAGCAGCCGACTTGTCCCAGGCCGCAGTGCACATGTGTGGAATGTGCGCCAACTCTCCGACTCTGCTCCTTCTCTCTGTCTCTCCCTGCAGGGTGTTTTTGCCCTCCTGCTTAGCAGCCCACTCATCCCACCCACAGTGTGCATGTGTGGAATGTGCCCCCCACTCTCTGACTCCCCTCCTGCTCTCCAACTTCCCTCCTTCTCACCATCTCTCCACTCCTCCTCTCAGTCTCTGGTGTAATCAGAGGAGTCACCAGGTTGCCTGTGAAGAGCCTGTTGCTGCCTAAGGACCAAGGTAAGAACAAGTTAAAATTTATTTTTTATTTTGAAGTTAGGAGGTCTGTTCTTTTTTTTTTTTGTTTTTGCATTAAGGGGGGCCTTATTTTTCAGAAATTAGTAGGTCTTTTTTTTTTGCCGATGGGGGCGCCTTTTTTTTGAAGTTAGAAGAGCATTTTTTTTTTTTTTTTGGCTGGGTTGGGTTTGAACCCACCACCTCCGGCATATGGGACTGGTGCCCTACTCCTTGAGCCACAGGCACCACCCTGAGCCTTTTTTTTTTTTTAAGTTTGTTAGTTGGTTGGGGGCGGTTGCATCACAGTGATAACGCAAATAGTCAGTGCTCAGTGGTAATGATAATTGTAAGTGCTCAGTGTTAATGCAAATTGTTAGCACTCAGTATTAATGCAAATTGTCAGCAGTGTTATGGCAAATGGTCAGTGGTCAGTGTTAATGCAAATGGTCAGTGCTCAATGTTATCACATGGGGGTCCCAAACTGGTAATCTGCCTAGGGCTCCATGGGAACTTAATCAGGCTCTGCAGACAGCCGAGGAGTGAAACTCAATTTAACTAACAGTAAGTGCATTTATATTCTGATAGCTATTCAGTTGTGTATGATGTTGTATGTTGTGTGCTGTGTAAGCCCTGGTTCACACTGTTGTGATCTCTGAGCAGTACAAGTTCAGCCATATGCTTGTATGGCTGAACTTGCATTAAATTCAGAAGAAAAAGGCATATGTGCCTTCTTTTTTCCTGCAGTGGAATCTGATTGCATGAGTCTAACCCATGCGATCAGATTCCTGTGTAAGTTCACAGATTGCAGTGTGGTTCACACAGGGTAGTCTGAAATAGAAAGGTGGTGGAGGAACCAGCTCTGTAATCGTGCCTGTTCCTGCACCACACCAGTGTGAGCCTGAGGTAAAAGCAGAGTTCCACCATATGGGCACTGGTGAAGGCTGAAATGATGTGGACTGGCAAGGCTGCATTGATGGACACTGATCAGACTGCATTGATTGGCACTGATCAGAATGTATTGATGGGCAGTGCAGTCTATGTCTCTGTGTGGGCAAAGTTATTGCCAGTATATTGTTTTTGGAGCGCTGTATATATGTATATGCATATATATACACACACACACACACACACACATATATATATATATATAAAATATATATTGGTATTTTACTAATAGCAATTTGGAATCCCTAGGAAACAATGATATCAAGAAAGAGAAAAATTGACTCGGAGTGTAGGATATTCAAAGAACAGTGGACTTATGATTACTTTTTCATACAGTACAAGAAAAGAGCTGTGTGTTTGATATGCCAGAATATAGTGTCTATGTTGAAAGAAGACAATTCGTGTCGACACTATCAAACTCAACATAAAGATAAATATGATTCTTTGGTTGGAGAAGTGAGAAAAGATAAAATATTAAAACTGAAATATACATTGACAACTCAGCAAAATACTTTTGTGAAGCAGAAACAGCTAAATATTTCATCACTGCGAGCAAGTTTTCAAGTTGCCAAGCTGATAGTGTGCACTGGCAGACCATTCGTGGAGGGAGAATTTGTTAAAGAATGCCTTCTTTCTGTTGCCAGAGCAATGTGTCCAGAGAAGGCTGATTTATTTAGTACAGTGAGTCTTTCAGGACCCTCAATTACACGAAGGATTGAAGAAATGAGAGGCAATTTGCATCAGCATTTGCAAAATGCTCCAAAAAAACCTTTCCTATTTTTTCTTGGCACTTGACAAAAGTAATGATGTTTGTGATTCTGCACAACTTCTAATTTTTATTCGTGGGATGAATGACTATTTCAAAGCCACAGAAGAGCTTGCTGCACTGCAAAGCATCAAAGGAACAACTACAGGAGAGGATATTTATGAAAAGGTTTGCCAAACTGAATAGTTTGGACCTGGACTGGGCAAAACTAGCCAGTGTGACAACTGATGGTGCTCCTAGCATGGTGGGGGTTGCTAGCACTAACCAAGAGATGGACAAACATAATTATTCTCATCCAATAGTCATACACTGCCTCATCCACAACAAGCGCTGTGTAGTAAATCACTAAAGTGGGACTGTTATGAAAACTGTGGCATCTTGTGTTAATTTCATTAGAGGTAATGCACCAAACTACAGACAATTTCAGGAATTTCTGTCTGAGCTAAATGTTGCCTGTGAAGATGTTCTGTACCACACAGAAGTCCATTGGCTGAGTCAAGGGAGAGTTTTGAAACATTTCTATGAGTTACTTCCACAGATTACAGCTTTTCTGCTTTCAAAAAACAAAGAAGTACCAGAGCTCATTGATGCAGAATGGAAATGGCACCTTGCCTTTCTGACAGATGTAATAGAGCTACTCAACAGTTTCAATGTGCAACTTCAAGGAAAGAGAAAGCACATCTGTGATATGCAATCACATGTGAAAGCATTTTAAGTAAAATTAGGCCTCCTCATCAAACAAATGAAGGAGGAAAATTTCTGCTATCTCCCCACAACTCAAAATCTGTTAGCGGAAAATCCGTTAGTTGCATTTCCAAATAAAACATGTGTGGATTCACTGGAAAAGTTGCAAAAGGAGTTCCAGTTTAGATCTAAAGAGCTTCATCTCCATGAACAGGAAATACAGCTTTTCTATTGACATTGAAAATGTGGATACAATTTACTAAATGGAACTGGCTGAACTGCACAATTGTGACTCTGGAAGACTCATTCAAGTCAAGCAGCCTTCCTAATTTCTATGCATCACTCCCCTCTGAGACATATCCTAATCTCAGGACCCATTCACTCAAAATGGCAACCATCTTTGGCAGCACTTATGTCTGTGAACAGACGTTTTCCAGAATGAAACATCTGAAACCTCCAACCAGATCTAGACTAACTGATGCACACTTGCATCACTTGTACGACTAGCAGTGACAAATATGGAACCGGACATTGACCATTTCATTAGCCAAAAGCAGGCCCATATTTCCCATTGAAATACTGGTAAGTTTGTTGATTTAACTTTACTTGTTCTTCATTTTAAATATTGTATTTGTTCCCATTTTGTTTTTTTTTTTACTTCAGAATAAGATATGTGCAGTGTGCATAGGCATTTGTTCATAGTTTTATTTATTTTTTTAAACTATAGTCCGGCCCTTCAATGATCTGAGGGACAGTGAACTGGCCCCCTGTTTAAAAAGTTTGAGGACCCCTGCCCTACAGAAACAATAATTTTGACAATAACTCATTGATAAGAGTACTTTTGTGTGTCTTGGAGTTGTATGGAAAAGTTCTAGCACACCCTTAGAGCAAAGAATGAGAGAATGGAAGCATTGGAGGTGAGAACAGTTTCACTTTATCCATATTACCCTTTCCCCAAGGCAGTGCAGTAGAGGCAGGCCAAGAGAATCCCTTGACCCCCAATTTTTCACAGAAGGGAAAGTGAGAGCATCATGAGTGAGCTCCTGACTTTCCCAGCTGTGAGGAATACTTCCAGGATGTCTACATCTTTATCCTGTCACTGAGAATCCCAAAGTGATCAGATAAACTCATTGGTTGGGGAAGGCTGAAAGCAGGAAAGAGGGGTGACAATTCAGAACAACCAGGGCTCAGATCTCAACAAGGTTCTACAGACCATAATACTCACCTTGCAGTCTTCATCAGGAAGCCCAGAGCCATGAGCTTGAGATGTTCCACATGCAGAACCCCCAGTAAACACATAGGCATCCTGCTATGGTTTGTTTGGTCCCACCAACTCTCATGTTGAAAGTGGACCCCCACTGTTGGAAGTGGGGCTTGGTGGAAGGAGTTTGGATGTGGGAGCAGATTCTTCATGAATGGCTTGGTGACATTCTAAAAAAAGGGAGTGAGTTTTCACTTTTACTTCCTATAAGAACTGGTTGTTGAAAACAGCCCAGTACCTCCTATTCTCTCTCTTGTTTCCCCTGTTGCCATGTGGTCAGCACACACTGGATCATTTTCTTCTGCCATGTGTGGAAGCACCCAGAGTCCCTCACCAGAGGGACTCACAGCCTCAAAACCATAAGCCAAATAAGTCTCATTTCCTTTAAAATTATCTAGCCTCGTGTATTCCTTTAGATGTAGCAACGCGAAGGCATGAAGAAATACACCCAGCACTCTGCACTCCCCAATCTCCAATCCCTGTGTTCACTCCCGTTAGTGCCTTTCCCAATCCTCCCAGGTATTCACAGAGGTCCAGCCAGTCTAATTCTCCAGGATTGAAAGAAGGCCCACAAATTTGAGAATTTCTGGATACCTGCTAGAGAATTTAAAAAAGGATATTTTCAGCACCCAGCCTAAAATCCCCCCAAAATGAAACAAAAGGTGTGGAGTTGGTGAGCTCATAGTAAATATCTGAGAGAGCTTGGCAATCCTGGGCTGGACTGGCTGCTACCGTGTTTCCTTACAACCAGTCAGTAATGACTAGAGAAAGTGACTGTTTCATCAAATGTGAAGACAATAATACATGATTTCAAGAAACATGAAAAATCAAGAAAATATGATGCCAGCAAAGGAATATAATTTTTGGGTAACTGACCCCCAAATGGATCTTCCAATTGCCTGGCAAATAATTCAAATTAATTGTTTTAAGGAATCTCGGCAGGGTACAAAAGAATGGGTAGATAACTCCAAAAAATCAGGAAAATAATGCATAAGCAAACTGGATAGTTTAACAGAGAAATCTCTGAATCTCTAAAAGGTCTTAACTAATCTCATCTTGTTTTAAACTCCATCTATTTCTCTATGCTTCAGCAGAACTTTCTTGCGATTTCTTAAGCGTATTTAGCATGATTCTGCCTCAGAACATTTTTCTTGCTGATGCTGATTCTTCTGCCTAAGAGCGATGTTAGTGAAAGTAATGATGAATTATTCCCTCAAATATTTTCTCTCATCATGGTATCAAATAAAGTAGACAACTTTATTAGTTTGTCACCTTTGTTCTTTTTTCATAGGTTTTATCATCGATATTTTGTAATATTTTTATGTTTTCACTTTTTCTGTCTTTCTCAACAAAAATATAATGTCACTTGATAGATAAATGTTGTATGCTAACTATTTTTAAAAGTATCTGGTAAGTACGTAATATTCAATAACTGTTTGCCCAATTATGAAAGATTGAGTAGATTTAATGTGAAAAGGAGGTGATCTATTAGGGAATAAAGAAGGAAAGTTACAGCTTATATTCTGGGGAATAAAAGTCATGAAAAAAATACAGTTTAGATTGTGTGCAGATCTTGGTAACAAAAGACCATTCCCCACAAAAGTGAACCATGTTTTTTGAATAAAAAGGAAATTAAAGTAATTGGTTAGAAAGCATTGAATCCAAATGAAAATCCATGAATTATTAGAGATAAAACTATTTTGCTGTATACTCTATGTGTGGATATGTCAAAGTCAATACAGCTTTACAGAAAAAAATGTAAACCAGTGTATTCCATTACAAATAATTTAAGAAGTTAGAATACAGGATCCAATACAAGTTGTGACAAAACATTCCAACTGTATGTAACTGCAGGATAAGGGAGAAAGTTGCTAATGTAAGTAACTTGAAAATGAATGAAGTCTTAAGACTAATGGCAAATAAAAACTTTACATTAAAGGATGCATTCTAGTCAATAGAGATGCATCACACAGAAATAATAATCAACAATTCTTACATAACAGAGATTATTGGATTTGAATGTTTAGATTAAAGAATGATAGGTGGCATCTGCAAGGCTTTTCAATATAGCAGTAGGAGATTGCAGATAAGCAAGGAGAGAAGGCTAGAATTATAAATAGGGTGTTGGATCAGAGTTACGAACAACAGGATGAATTCACATAACTCAGTCAGTACATACTTAGAGACATACAGAAATATTTATAAACGTGTGCCCATAAAAGTTTTAGTATACACACCTACATCTTGTATCGTTTTGTCATAGGACTGGGGACTATGACATCCTAATAGTAACCAGGACACCTGTACCCTTGTCTTAGCTTTTAATAACATTTTCCATAAGGAAATCCAGGAATGGGCTAAATCTAAGATTCTACCAGAAAATAAACAAGATTAGCCTGAAGCAAATTGTATATACAGAAAATGAGGAAGTATTCAACATATACATGCACACTCTCTCTCACACACATACAAAGCCCACACACAAAACAAACAAAAAAAACATGAAGGAATGCAGATGCCAGATTTTTTTAAAAAGTTACAATAAATAAAGTGGGAATCATTTGAGCAACAAATAAATATTGTAGTATTTTATTTTAATGTAAAACATAAAACAAATTCCATGAGTCATATTGACACAAATAAATGACTGAATGGATGAATAAAAATAAATAAATAGGGGGGAGAAATGGTCTACAAAAGAATTCTAAATAATTTACATACCTACTCCACCCTCAATGAGTAATTATTACAGTGTGAATACACATAAAAATATGAAACTATTTCAGATTTTGAAAACTATTAACAAATTTTATGAAGTGACATCACAAATGTGCATCTCCAATGTTCTTTTTTTTTAATCTTCCTCTTTAATGTTAAAACAATTCATCCACCACGTTCATATTAGAACTACACTAATTCATAAAACACATCTATAATTTGGGTAAGGATGCAAGCATTCAGCAAAAAGTAGTAAAATCTAGAAGGAAGTGGATTAAGTAGAATTAACCAAAAAACTATTGCATATTTTATTATTTGAAAATTGTGTGCATTATATATTACATCTTAAAATATGTAAATGTATGCACATAATTTTTAAGAACTCATTTTTGGGGAGCTCACCTTGTAGTTAAAGTATATTGTATAATTTACATACAATAAAATTCCATAACCCAGAAAATTCTCTTGTGCTCTTCAGCAGTCAATTCCCATCTGAAAGACAGCTACTAATGTGATTTCTCTCACTGTACCCCATTGTTGCTTGATTTTATACTAATGGAATGGATAGTATGTACTCCTTGGGGGCATTGTTTTTACAGTTTTATTGAGGTGAAGCTGTAAAATTTATGTTCATAAACTGCCTAATTTAAAGGGAAGAATTTGAAATATTTTAACGTATTTCTCTCTTTATCACCACAGTCCAAATAATAAACATATTCATCACCCCCCAGATAACCTCGTGTCTCCTTCTTTGTCATTTCTTCCTTCTCACTTCAACTACTGATCTGCTTTTTGGCACTATAAATTAGTTTTCATTCTTTTTTTAAATTTCAGATTAGTATGAGGGTACCCATGGTTAGGTTACATAGTTTGCATTTGTAAGGTTGAAGTGTGAATCCTAGCTTAGATAACTCCAAGGACTCAACCATGAGATTCCTGGAAGCGATTTTTTTCTTCTGAGGCAGTCTCACCCTGTTGCCCAGGCTAGAGTGCCTTGGCATCAACCTATTACACGCCTGTGTTTAATCAGTCCTCCTGCCTCAGCCTCCCAAGGTAACCGGGACTACAGGTACCTCCCATAATACCCAGCTAGTTTTTTGTTCTGCTCTTTAATAGAGATGGAGGTCTCTCTTGATCATGCTGGTCTTCAATTCTGAAGGTGAAGTGACCTTCCTGCCTCTGCCTCCCAGAATGCTGGGATGACAACCATGAGCCATCATACCTGGCCAAAACCTATTTTTTAAAAATTCCTCCAGCATGCTATTGAATCTGAAGCATTCAAACTTATTTTTATTATACTTCTGACAAATAAAAGAAAGAAAGAAAGTTCTAATGTGAAATAATTTCTTTCTTAGTAGACATGGAATGATTTTGGGTGGGGTTGTGGGTGTATTAATGTTAACTATTGATTATCTTTCATTTGTACATTCCCATTCAACTTTTTGACTATCAAATAAATAGTGTTCATTAATTCTCATTTTTCAGAATTATCCAGATCAAGAAAGTACATCTGCCATATTTTTTATTCCAGACATTTCAGTTGATCTTTTTACATAGTGATGGCCTCTGTATAACATAAAAGAATAAGCAAGCTGCCCCCGGAGCTTCCTTTGTTGAAAGTGCACTAAGGTGACTCTATTTTGTTGCTCTGGCTTAAAAAAATGGTAAATAGTTCTGAAAATTATTTAACTAAATGTGTATTTCAAATTGAGTGTTATTTTTCAATAGAAGTGCTTCAACTCTAACCTATTATAGGTGATTGCAGGGAATATATATTCACATGTGAGAATAACACAACTCTGATGTCACTTCTATAACTATCCATTTATGGTCTGGGTGGATAAGTCTGTCATATCGTTTCCTTGGTTTTGACAGTTGTACATTTAGTGCATTATAAAAGAGAAAATAAGCCATCCCTTTTTCAGTTGGATGTAAAATGGGAGTTACATACATTTATAGAGTAATCTTTCACTGTTCTATGTTTCATATTTCTTTATTTGAAATTGTAATCATCCTTTGGTAGACTTGTTCTGTCAAAACCATATCATGGATTGCTCAAATCTAAAAATGTTCAGTCAGGGATTGCTATAAAAAAATCTTAACAGGGAGACACCTCAAAATAGTAGGGCACTCGCCCCATATACCAGAGGTGTTGGGTTCAAACCCGGCCCTGGCCAAAAAACTGCAAAAAAAAAAAAATAAATCTTAACAAATACTCAGATAACGGTCCTGTATAAGTGCTGAGAAGGAGAACCTATACATACTGCTATGACTATAGTAAAATCAATGACCAAAATTACTTTAGATTCTACTTTTGTTATAGATTATTTGTATGCTTTCTGCTATTTTAAATGTCTCTTATATGTAAATCTTTATAAGTTTTAAATATTATTTTACACATCACATCTCAATATAATAATTGAAGCACTTCATTACTAGATCCTACCCTATTTTATTTTGGTCAACTATAACTTTTTTATTTAATCTCTTCAGTGTAGGTAATCTTAATTTTTAATGTTTTCATGACTAAACCTAAGTGTCTCTGCAAGTTAGCAATTTTCTCTCCAAAGCTTTAGGCTACTCTGAAATATCGTCATTGAATTCTATAGTCTTAAGCCATCTTCTTTCTCTTCCATTTAATTTATGGAAAAGATTATGATACTTAAGAATAATCATATCAGGCGGTGCCTGTGACTCAAAGGGGTAGGGCGCCGGCCCCATATGTTGGAGGTGGTAGGTTCAAACCCAGCCCCGGCCAAAAACTGCTAAAAAAAAAAAAAAAAAAAGAATAATCATACCATCTTAGCATCAAAACTTCCCTTCAGCTGTTTTCTTTTTTCCCACTCTCTAGTCAAATGTGAAGTGATGATGTTTTTCTAACTGATTTTTTTCATTCCTGGACTCCAAGTTGCAAGCCCTTACCTGCCAATGCCATAGGAGGAAAGGTATAAAATATTCTGGATTGTGGGGTGAAAATATGTCTCAGATGAGGATGGAAGTGTCTCTTCTTGGCAGAGAGCAAGTGGCATAAGAGAAAAAGGAAAAGCAGATGGTGATTCTGAGGCAAAGGATATGATAATGTCTTCTTCTCTTCATGAAATAAGTATGAGTTCAGCCTAAAATCCACAAAGTTAACAATAAAAATGACTGGTCAGCCCCCAGGTAATGGTATACTGTTAGAACAAATTCCTTTTTAATTTTCTTTCTTGATACATAGTAGTTGTACATATCTATGGGGTGCATGTGATGTTTTGATCCAAGCGTACAATGTCTAGTGATTATATCAGGGCAATAAGGATAACCTTCACCTTGAAACATATTATTTCTTGGTGTGGAGAACACTCCAGATCTTTTCTTCTAGCTCTTGATTTAAGAAGTATAGATATAGATTGCAATGTAAGTTCCTTTATTTAGGGAAGTTAGCCAGAAATAAAGATTTACTTTTAGTGCTTAAAAGGAAAGATCAGTCACAGTTTATCTCAAGAATACAAAGCAACAAATATTCAAAAAATGGAAAATTGTGTGAACAAAGGTGTGTTCACATAGTTTAAAGATTTAAATTAATAGAAAATGTTGTTTTGTGTCATTTTCTTTTATAATTCCCACTATAATTGTGTGATGAAATCATTGTCTAACATATAACACATCCAGGAAGAATGAAATAAGGTATAATTGCTACTACTACTAAGTTATTTTCTGCAGTAGATCATTGATGACAATAATGAAATGGTTTCAACTTGAAACAAATACGTACGCACATATGTGATTTATTTGTATATCGCATATATACATACAAGTTACTTAATTTGAGGCCAAATGATAAGAAAAATGGCTTTGAGAAAAACTAAATTAATTTATACTTTTATACTTTCAATAAGAATTATGCAAAACATAATATAATGATATTTAATGAAGCTGTTATGTCCTCAATTCTTTATGTTCAAATTATTCTCCTTACAAAGCTGTCTTTATTGTCAAAGGTATGAAAATTAATCATTTAACCCAACATAAAATATTTTTGTGTTTTTCACAATATACTAGCCGCTTATTTCTTTAGTTGGCCCTTGCTTTTAGAGCCTTATTATTAAAAATTAACCCATTAATTCTCAAACTTGAGACCCGTTATAAAATGAAAACATAAACATAAAATGTTCTGGCAGGGACTGCTGACCGCAGGCTGATTGCAACTTTATTTTTAATATAAAAACTTTTCTGATACATAAAATTATGTGAAAATAAAAAATGTCCTGTATCTTCCATAGAATTATAATTTTTCTAGAACTTTAACAGTTCATTGAATTTATACGTTGAATGCAGTTTAAATCATAATAATCTAATTCTAATTGATTTATTTATTAATGGATTATTTGTTTTATTTTTAAAATAGCATATGCCTGTTACAATTGATTCATTAGATTTAATAATAGAAATATAAACATGTTTCATGTTGTAACATGATTTTTATTTAATTTTTACTATTGTCATATTGGACCATTTTTTGGTCTATTATGATTATCATGGTCATTATAATTTCTTGTTAACAGTGGACTTGCTGGGAGGGGAACGGGGGGTCACGGTGTATGGCACACTTTTTGGTAACAGGAAACAATTATAGGATGAATTTTACCTAACACATGAAATCAGTGTAACCTTTGTACCCTCAATGAATCCTAAACAATTTAAAAAAAAAAGGAAAAAAAAAGAAAAAAACAAAAAACACCGGACTTGTTATAAACCAATTTTTCACATCAAAAGTCTATTTTATTTAGTAGTGCACCCTAAATGTATATACAATTTTTAAAATATTATTTAAAGGGATAATGCATGGCATTCTTAATGTTAAAATTATTATTAAAAATTTGTGCATTGGGGATATCAAGATGGCTTATATATATCCACTGACATGAATTAATTTATCTACTAAAAATGAAATGGAGTGATTTTCTTAAATTCAAAGCTAATTAAGTTTAATACGTGTCTCTAAGATTATGTTTTTGTGTATTATCTTTTTTGTTCAATTTGTGTAAGATTATCCTGAGTTTCCTTCTGCTAACATTCCCTATCATATGCAAGAATAATGAATTAATACACAGCTGAAAGATTTTCTCAAGATAAAACTTTAGGATTTAGATTTTTTTTCTTGATGTCATTTGATGCTCAGAGAAATAAAGTTCTTTAAATTTAAAATAAATCAAAATATTTTAATCAAAATTCATAGTACATAACATACTAATCTCAACTGCATCCCTCACCTTCTAGACACATTTCTAAAGTACAAATAATTTTAACAATGTCTGGTGTACATTCATAAGAAGGTGACATCCAAAATTTTGGTGACCTTCAAAATCATTCAATGTATTTATCAATCAACTTTACACCATGTATATTTTCCTCAATAGGAAGAGTGAGCATTCACTGTGCTTATACTATTCTTGATTTTGTTTTTTTCCCACCTATTCCGATATTTCATAGCAAATATATTTCTCTGTGTTCATTATATTTCAATCTTACAATATTATTATTAGACTTTATTTGGAGGTCTATCAGCTTTGACAGTATCTGTTAACTAAATGGAGGAGTATGGTAATGCCCCTACTTTTCCACCCACACTGCTTCCCTCGGTTCACATCCCCAAACTGGTCATTCGTTGATTTTATTTTATGTTATTCACTATAAAATTATGTAAGTATTTATTTATTTACTTGTGGATCCTAAGTGTTGAAATCAGATCAAAATGAAATTTGTAATAGTATATTGATTGTGCAAATATTTGTCAATACAGTGTAAATATCATGTTTTCTGTGCTATTTGTATGAGAATGTGGACAGGGTCAGTGTGATTAAATTTTCTTCCATTCTCTTAGCTATTAAAATCCATGCACTATTTGAGTTAATTTTATATTTTAATCATCTAGACTACAAAACAACTGATTTTTTTTGGTGTATTATTTGCCTTACTTTTCTGTCAAAATAATAATTTATCAACACAATTATACCATCTCATGCATCCTAGTCATTGTTTTACTTTGTTTATCAGGTACAGGTTTTTCCTAAAAGAGAGAACTTTCCTTCTGTTCATTTTGGAATGTTTCATTACTAATCCTATTGTACAGATTACTAGGATCACCATGTACAACTTCTCCTTTCAGATTGGCTTACAGAGGATTATTAATTCCTTACTTTTTTTTTTTCATTAAGCATGTACCCAAATTTCCTCAGAAAAGATAAATATAGCTTAAAATTTTCTAGTTTATATGAACCTAAAAGTGTTTGTTTGCCTGCATAATTTGTAGAAGTATTTGTGCATAGGTTCAAAAATTTTTTTCTCTGGCATGAAGATATTTCAATTATTGTCTGTAATTTCAGAACTTCTCATCAATAGGCTGATGCCAGACAGATTCCACTTTCTCTTATAGATACCTACTATCTTTAGATTCTTTTCTCGAAAAGGATAATTGATCTGAAGTATGTAGATTAGTATCTTTCTCCTTTACCCCATCAGAGCACTATAGTCTTTTAAAGTCTGACATTTTCTGCAGTGCTATTATTTCTGTGATAATGTCCTCTCCACTAATACCTTCATTTACTTTTTTTGTCTTTTGGTTTTTTTCTTCAGGATTTGAATATTAGGCATTCTTCATGTTTTCTATTTATGTTGTATTTCCCCTCCAATATTTTGTCAATTTTGCCTATTCCCTGCAAATGTATCTAAGTTTATATTCCAGCCCTTCTACATAATTTATCATTGTGTAGTTTATTATTTTTTACAATGTATTTTTTTGTTCTTGCCTCCTTTCCCCTCCTCCTCCTTCTCCTTCTCCTCTTTGTCTTTTCCTTCTTCATATTTGTTTTTGTTGAATTACTTTCAAAGTCTGCCTTTGTAAAATGCATGGTTTGTTTTTCTATTTCTTCATGCTTTCAGTTTTTATTTTTCTGATGACCTTTCACGCTTAAATTTATATTTTATTTTTGGTTGTATATATTCTTTTAAATCTTGGATTACTAAGAGGGTGCAGGTGATTAGGCTATATTGTTTGCATTTGTAAGGTGAAATCAAAGTTGCGGTTAAGTCCTTTACCCATGAGGAGAGCCATATACATCCACATTGTACCTGGTAGGTGGGAACTTACCCAAACTCCTCCCTTTTCCCCTTTCCATCCCTCCTCCCTGAATTTAATTTTTTCTTTCATGTGGGCCTGTAGTTGTTGATCTACTAGTTTCAACATAGTATTGAGTACACAGGAGCCTGTTTTTCATTCTTGAGATACTTACTTACGGGAATGTTCTCCAAATCCATCCAGGTAAATACAAAAGATGAAAAGTCTCCACCATTTTATGATTGAATAATATTCCAAGGTATACATATAGTATAATTTATTAATCCATTCATGTGCTGATGGGCACATCGATTATATCCTAGGACACAAAACAAACCTCAAAATATTTAAAAGAACAGAAATTACACATTGTTTCCTCACAAACCAAAGTGAAATAAAAATAAAACTTAATTCTAACAGAAATTAGAAGGAAGTCGTGGAAACAAAACAATCAGGAATAAAAATAAAAATAAATTCTAACAGAAATTAGAAGGAAGTCGTGGAAACAAAACAATCTTTGGCTGAGGGATAGCTGGGTCAAGGAGGAAATACATTTAAATCTCAAAAACATAATTATTTAAGTTGATATAATTGACTTATTTTGCTGTTGAATGAGGACTCTTTCTCGTAGAGGTCTCACTATTGATATAAAAAGTTGAACTTTTCACTTTCATTTTCAAAAGAATCTTTCATATCCCATAACACATGTTATGTTTTCAGGTTTTTTTTAATATGAGTTATGTGTTGTAACACATGATTCATCAGCATCTCACTTTAAAAAGTAGGTCTCAAAAGCTTTCTATCACTGCTCCTTTAATTTATTGACCATTTTGAAAAGTCCAAAAGAATTTACTTCTCCACTTCTTAAGTTGTTATTAAATATGTATCTTGCTTCGAACTTTGAATGGATTTCAATAGCCATCTCTAAGCTCCATGAAACAAGCCCAAGACATGAGTGATCATATGAATTTTTATGAAAATTTTACCCAGTGAACTATAAGATAAAATTTATCATCGCTGAGGCAAAGCGGATGACATAAAATCTAGGATATTAAAATAGACAGACAGCAGAGTACAATTTCTATAAGCAGTCTACAAGAGGAATGTAGTATATGTATAGGCACCAATGTAGTATATGTATAGGCTGTCGTTACCATAATCTGGGTTATTATTAATTACCTGCTTTTTCTACAAGTCATTACACATGATATTTTTGTTATATAAAGTTTAAATTATTTTAAGTACTATGTGGAGCATATCAGTTAATTTTTAATAAATAAATTAGAAAAGAAACTCTTACAACAAAATGCAGACTCATTGCAGATACCACCTTGCCCATAAAATTATCACTTTTTTTAGTATTATATGGAGATATGTCATTATAGATAAGCAGAAAAGGAAGAAAAAATAAAACATTATATAGAAATAGTGCAGCAATTTTCTGTTCATCTAGCAAAGTTATGCTACAACATGTACATTTGATTGCATGTTTGACAAGAGAGCAGAGGGCTTACTGGATTCTCTTTCGTTCTCCATTAAAGATGTTCTACAAAATAGTCCAAAGATCTATTATGAAAGATTTTAACCTTAAATATTAAAATAAAATTATTGATAAGGATATTACATTGCAAATTCCCCTAGTATAGTTTTCAAATTTATTTATGATAAGCCAAAACATGTTTTATTTTCCAAAATGTTTCCAATGGAATGTTGCTATCAATTTAATAAAATGCAAGGTTAGTTTATTTTTGGTTTGCGCAAAATTATGTTTCATTTATTGTTTTTTGAATTAGGAGCTACGAATAGTATAATAGCACGATTAGAGTTTTAAAGGTCTGTATAAAACTCTGTTCTAATGCTTATACACCATCTAAAGCCTCTAAAACACTTTCTTAAGGGTAAAACACATTAGTGTTTTTCATTTCTTTTGTATTCCCTTAAAAATTGACTATTCACAACATATTTTAAATTAAAAATAAATGAAATAAATCATTTAAAATTATTTTATCAGTATTTTGTTTTACCGTAAGATGTTTATAAGGAATACATTTGCTTATTAATTTCTTTCCCTTGGTACCCAGGTCTATTTATTCTAGTCAATAAAATTATGACAACTGGATGATGATAAACAAGTATTAAAAAGTATAGAAATATAGTTATAGTGGTTAGGAACGCAAGGTGCAGTTGCTCCCTTTTGAAATCCCAGAACTTTTTGAGCCCAAGGCAGGAGGATCACTTGAGTCCAAAAGTTAGAAGCTGTAGTGAGCTCTGATTGAGCTACTGCACTCCAGCCTGGGTAAGCAGCAAGACCTTATCACAAAAAAACAAAAAAACAAAAATCATTAGGAAATCTGTAATGTTACTGTCTCTTTACTATTTTGACTATGATAATTTCTTATTGATAAGAAATAATAAATTCATGCCCTGTAATTAGTACTAGACAAACTATCTGTGCTAAAACTATCTGAGCACTTTATAATTTTTAGAAGAAGAAAAAATGTTGTTATATAGTGTTCAATGACATTTGCTCAACATAAAATTGTCATCGCTTGACATTGCATAACCTGTAATGTTGGAAAACACATTTGCATTGATTTACGCCCAATGACTATGCATAAAAATACTGATACTTCTATCCACATTATGTTTCTAGTTTCCTTTTATGTGCATATATTTTAATTTATTTCATACAAATTTGGGTACTAAAAATTGCTCCTGTATTTTTAGCCACTTTTTTGAAACTATATAGGTTTTGACATTTAAATTTGATAAAAATTGTCTTGGCGCCTGTAGCTCAAGCGGATAAGGCACTAGCCACATACACCTGAGCTGGTGGGTTCAAATTCAGCCTGCGCCCGCCAAACAACAATGACAGTAGCAACCAAAAAATAGCTGGGTGTTGTGGTGGGTGCCTGTAGTCCCAGCTACTTGGGAGGCGGAGGCAGGAGAATCGCTTGAGCCCAGGAGTTGGAGGATGCTTTGAGTTGTGATGCCATTGCACTCTACCCTGGCGACAGCTTGAGGTTCTGTCTCAAAGAAAAAGAAAATTTAATAAAAATATTTATTTGAGAATAATTTGATTGAAATGATAATTTTACAACTCATTTACACATACTATATAAAGAATTCTGAGAAATATATTAGTTTTGTTTCTTAAGTGATGAAGTACCACATATTGCCATGATTAATTATATCGTTTTTGGCAAGTATTATTGTTAGAAATATCCTTCAAATACTAAAATATGTTTTCTTGTTCTTTAGTAGACCATACTTTTAATCAGATACAAGAGATGGATTCAACATTTTTAAGTAGTTGTGTAAGGGATTGAAGAAAAATATGTAAAATTAATTTTTAAAATATAGGATATATCATGGAGTGGAATATGCCAAGATGAGGTTCACGGACAGGCAGCATCCTCTCTGTACTAAGTATTTTAGTACTCTTTATTTACCCTTTCAAAGTATAAAAAGAGTTTGTTGAAGATTTATATTTGTCTTTTCGTATCAAGAGAATTTCAATATCTCATACGTGTTTTTAAAAGTTTAGTCCAGCTGTTGGTTTGAGAGAGAAATAGAGCAGGCGAATCTGAGGGCTCAGGTACTCTAATTCAGGGACTAAAATGGGGTAGTCAATAAAATTGGAGACTTGTGTTAATATTTATCTCATTAATTTTTAAATAATGTGATATATCAGCACTTATTTGGAGGAAAAATCAATACATTGATGTATTAATTTAGCAACTGGAGTAGATTGTCACTAAGAATTGAAATGTAATAGCTGAAAAGTATATGTGTGTATGTGCACACATAAAAGGTGTGATATTAGAGTTCCTAATGAATATTGTAATTTGGACAAGTCAATAAGACATGAAAGAGGATATATTAATAATGTATTATAGTTGAAAATATGAATCGAAATCCAAATCAAGTACTTGAGCTCAGAAATCAGAACTTTCAAGTGGAGATAATAAAAAAGCAGTAAAAATAATAATGTCATTCTGGGGATGTGGTTTAAAAAGATCATAGCTGGCAGCGCCTGTGGCTCAAAGGAGTGGGGCGCTGGCCCCATATGCCAGAGTTGGTGGGTTCAAACTCAGCCTCAGCCAAAAACTGCAAAAACAAACAACAACAACAAAAAAAGATCACAGGTCTAAATCAGAGATGATTTGTATTTAGAGTTGTATAGTGGAAGAGGAAACAAGAAATAAAATTTAGATTGCCATGAGAAATAAGAGCAGAAATCAAGTGTAATATTAAGGAATTAATGGTGAAAAGTTAAGATAACATGACTTTATTACAGGAAAAGTAGAGTTGGCTCAGAAAAGTGCAATATCAGTGGCATGTTAGGAACTAAAACAAATTTGTAGTATGTTCAGGATTAATATAAGTTGTAGAGAGAGTTTTGGTCTTATAAACATCTCTTTCAAGTTTGTGTGAGGGAGGAAATTGTTGACATATGCTACTGTGAAGATAAATAATAGGAGGAGGAATATTCTTTAATAGTTGTGATCAGGTGAGATTAAAGGCAAAAGTTAAACATGTACCTTTGAAGTTGGATGGAAACACTGCTGTAATTGCTTCTTGGTATTGTGATGGAGAATGGGCTCTAATCTGGCAGTCTTTTAACATGCATGTGAATACAAAGGTTTACTGACTGCAAGTGATAACACAAGGTTTTCTGTACATGAAAAAAGCACATGAGCCTTCTAAGAAATATGAGAGTGAACTTATTACCTAGGCTATAATTTTTGTTTGACAACATGTGCAAAAGTCAATAAGTTCAAGTGGCATTGAAAGCTTTGGGGTAGATAACTGACTTACATTTAATGTCATCCCAAATTTCTTGAGACCCAAAAAGATCTGTAGCTATGAAGCCCACAGTCAGCAACATGATTATGTGGATGAGGGCCAAATGACGGATGGTCAGGTCAGTGGACTTGGGCCTGTGCTTGAGAAGGAACTTGAAGATGTGGAAGAGAAGAAGGATGGCATTGGCTGAGATTCCAAGGCCAACTTCAAAGAAAGGAAAGGGAGGAAAAGTATGTAAGAAGAGAAGATAAAAGGAACTGGAGAACAGAAGGGAGAAGGAAGGAAGGGAAAGGGAGAGTTTGGGATATTTGAAAGTGAGTTGTTATGAAAAAAATTCCACTTTAAGTAAAATTAAAAGTTTAGCTCACTCATACTAATCACCTTTCATTGATCAATTCCCTCACTTGCAAATCTAGAGTGGGACTAAATAGGTGTTTGATATGCAGTTAAGGGAAAGGTTTTGAAATTAATATATTGTATCTCCAGGGGTGAGGTGAGCTTTCTTTCTTGATACTCGTATGAAGTTTACAAATTAGAATTATGTCAGTAGAATGTTGCAAAAAGAGACAGAAAATGAGTCAGAAACCAGATAAATCAGAAGGTTAAACAATGACAATGATAACAATAATGTAATATAAACTAGTATCACAAACTATTACTATAAAAGTACCTGCTATTCTTTCAGGAAGAAGGAGAGTGCCAATCTGGATATGCCATAAGAGACTACAACAAACACCTGTTTCATTCCCCTGATTTAAAAAATGTAGGGTAAAAAATAGACAGCAAATGATTGACATGGATGAAGAGAGAATGCTGTATTCTAAGGGCAGGGGGGAGGTTCCAAATGTAGCCAGGAAGTGAAGTGAACACACTGAATAAAGCATGATGATGTAAAACAATTTACTTATTGATTAATTTGGATTTGCAAGGGGTCCTAAGGACAGGTTCTGGAGTGTAGCTAATGGTTAGGTTTCCAAGATGAGCTAAAAATAAGGTTAGTTTATGTTTGATAATACATGAGGTAAAATCATGTATCAGGCAGTTAGTAAAGCTATCAGGAATCAGACATGCTGAATTTTGCACTTTCAGAGCACTGTGTGGCAATGAATTTAGTCTTGCATGAAATACTTTGTGGTGACTCCAATTGCTATACAAGATGTAATTTCATTGCTGGAACAAATTAATATATTCCTTGGTATGTGTTGTACAGCTATAGACCTGGAAAAATGCCTTTTTCTATATACCTGTCCATAAGTCCCACCAGAAAGTTTGCTTTCAGATGGCAAGGCCAGCGATACACCTTCACTGTTCTCCTACCTTGGGTTATATCAGATCTCTAACTCTATCTCCTAATTTAAGTCACATGAATCTTGATTGTATTTCTCTTCTACAGAGATCGCACTGGTTCATTATATTGACGTGATCATGTTGTTTGCATCTAGTGAACAAGAACTAACAAATACTCTAGACTTACTAGTAATACATTTACATTCCAGAGGATGGGAAATAAATTCTACTAAAATTCATGGACCTTCTACCTCAAGTGACATAAACAGGTCTAGTGGAAAGCACACCTCTTCTAAGATGAAGGTGAAGTTACATCTGGATTTTTTTTTTTTTTTTGTAGAGATAGAGTCTCACTTTATGGCCCTTGGTAGAGTGCCATGGCCTCACACAGCTCACAGCAACCTCCAACTCCTGGGCTGAGCTACTCCCGAGTAGCTGGGACTACAGGTGCCCACCACAACGCCCGGCTATTTTTTGGTTGCACTTTGGCCGGGCCGGGTTTGAACCCGCCACCCTCGGTATATGGGGCTGGCGCCCTACCGACTGAGCCACAGGCGCCGCCCATGAAGTTACATCTGGGTCCTCCTACTACTATGAAAGAGTCACAATGCCTCCAGAGCCTATTTCATAGTTCAGTATTCAGTATTTCTCATTCAGGCATGCAACTCTGGCCCATTTATTGAGTAACCTAAAAAGCTACTGTTTGAGTGGAGTCCACAACAGAGATCAACAATGAGAGGTGCCCTGAGAGGGCACCGTTCCACAGAATAATCAGGTACCTGGAGGCAGGTTAATGATATTGCATTCTTTCCAACATGGAAAGGGCAAGAATTTATTCTTACTGGAATATATATTTAGTCTGGAAATGGTTTTGCATTCACTGAACGAAACGTTTTTGTCAAAACTGTTGCCCATGGACTTATAGAAAGTCTCATCCACTGTCATGGTGTCCCCCACAGCATTGCTCTGAACAAGGAATTCACTTTATAACCAAATAAGTGTGGCTGGGAGTCCATGTTCATGGAATTCATTGTCTTTTCTGCCATCCTAAAACAGCTGACATGATAGAATAGTAAAACAGCCTTTTGAAGACTGACTTATAGTGCCAGGTCACTGCCACCAACTTGCAAAGCTGGGGCAGAGCTCTCCAGAAGGCTGTACACACGCTGTGAATCATGTCCAACATGTGGTGCTTTTATCCAATAGCTTCAGTAGCTTTAATATCTAAGTAATGTTAATTTCACAGCATAGCATTTCAGTTATGAGATACCATGAGAAGAGCATCTGTGACCGTCTCTTCTTTGTAATGGATTAGTGAATTTCTGGTCTTGATCCTTTCAGGGTACTTTTAAAATCCAGGAATGACTTTCTCAAGGATTGAAGCCAGACCCTTTGAGATGTAATTATCAGTGAAGACTTGTATCTCTCTCTCTCACTTCTGTGGGTGGATAGAAGCCTCACTTTTGCAAGAGATTTGCTAAAAGTTGTAATGGTACTTCCTATTACAAAGATAGGAGACACTTTATTTTGTTTGAGCAAAGTTTAAAATTTTGGACATAACTGCTTAAATATGAATATCATGTTTACAAGTAACTACTTGACATCATTGTATATACCATTCAGAGGCATATTTCTCATTGACCTATATTTACCCAAACCTACTCATAGAAGTCATGATTGTTAGCAAACAGAGATAGCCTATGATCTCCCACTTTAGCTGTTAAAAATGTGTGAGCCCTTTGTTTTAGAAAACTTGAGCTCAGACTGAGATATGCCTTTTCTTCACCATTATAACAGCCACAAAGAAAGTTCCTTTGTACATTTAACTTTTTTCCAGTGATATTTTTGCTTTGACTATGGAAAAGCCCATTATACTAGTAGCACTACTATACCATATAAACTTAGCATCACTTATCATCGATAATAAGCATTCAATAAATATTTTTTGAATTCATTTTCATTTAGGAGCTCTGTCATTTTAATTTGCATGTTCATGTACATCTAGGTCTTTAATCATACAAATGGAAATTTAATTGCCCCAACAGTTTTATTATCCATTAATTCAACAAATATTATTGAGTGAGTAGGTATAATTACAGAAGAGGACCAATTCCTATTAAGCATACAGAAAAGCAATTTCTCTGTATGACAAACTTTGGTTATACTTTCTGCTTTAAAATTTTGAACAAAACTGCTTAAATATGAGTATCATGTTTACAAGTAATTACATTGTATATACAAAGCAGAGGATTATTTCTCATTGAACTATAGCCGTCCAATCCTACTCACAGAAGTTATGAAAAATTACCTTCTCTGGCAATCGTGTTGATTTGAAGGGCAATTATGTGGATTTGAATGGGATGTCAGATGCATTTGTATCTTGATTCAAATCTTGTAGCTAGATGCTGCTAATATATAATCTGTCTCTATATTATTTCCATGAAACCATGTTTTTCCTATTATACAGTGTTGGTATGAAATTAATTTGGACATACTTTAGGTCAAATAATATTTTCTGAGGTAACAATTATGGACTTTAAAGTTTGACATAAAATTAGTAGCTTCAAAAGTGTTAGTCATATTCCCCAGCAACAGCATGATAAAATAATTCAACTATGTAGAAATACGAAACTTAGGGCGCTGGCCCCATATACCAGAGGTTGTGGGTTCAAACCCGGCCCCAGCCAAAAAACACTGCAAAAAAAAAAAAAAAAACAAAATACGAAACCCTAGGACTACCCAGAAACTCATAAAGCATTTAGCCTAATGTCTTTTAGAAGAAAAGAGCCTAGAAAACTAGACTAAAAGATTAAGCAATGTGCCCAAGCTCATAGGCCTAATAGTAATAAAGCTAGAAATCAAACCAATTTTTACTAAAACTAACATTCTATTAATGATATTTCTACTGGTTCTCTATCAACTAAAAGTGTAGACCTTTTCTTTCTTTCTTTCTTTTTTTTTTTTTTTTTTTTTTTATAGTTTCTATCCAGGCCTGGGTTTGAACCCACTACCTCCGGCATATGGGGCTGGTGCCCTACTGCTTTGAGCCACAGGTGCCACCCAAAAGTCTAGACTTTTCCTAATGCTCTACACTACTGTGAAATGAAAAGAGTGAGAAGACTCTACAGTAAATTGTACTAACCCGGAATTCTAACCTGGAAGGTGCTCCAGCAAATAACTAAGTCAGCCCTCACTTGATAAAAAAGACTTAGAAAGTCTGGTTAGCAAAGATGTCTGGATTAAAATCCAGACACTCACAAATTTATGCCAAAATCCATCTCTAGTTACACGGCATCTCTAGTGGTTTATATACCACTTAGTCATGGAAAACTGAATCAAACTTGGATTTTTTTCTCCAAATTTGGATTAAATTCTCCTATTTGACTGGGAAGGGAGTTTTTGTATAACTAAAACCTCAATGCATAAAAGAGACTTAAGTGGAAAAAATATATTCTTTAGCACAAAATATTTATTATAACTCTCCATTTTCTTTACTCATTTTACTCTTTTCCCGTTTTTTGTTTTTTTTTTTTTTTTTTTGAGACAGAGTCTCACTATATCACCCTTGGTAGAGGGCCGTGGCATCATATCTCACAACAACCTCACTCTTGGGCTCAAGCAATTATCTTGCCTCAGCCTCCCTAGTAGCAGGGACTACAGGTGCCTGCTACAATGCCTGGATCTTTGTTTTGTTTTGTTTTGTTTAGTTTAGCAGGCCTGGCCTGGGTTTGAACCCACAAGCCCCAGAGAATGTGGCCAGCACCCTAACCACTGAGCTATGGGCACCTAGTCATTTCCCAATATTTTAAAGAGACGTCCCATATACTTTCTCAATTGATCTCATATATTCTTCATTTAGCCTTCAATTTCATCAAATGATTTTTTTTATTTTAAATACTTTTATTATTTATTTATTTATTTATTTATTGTGTGGTTTTTGGCCGGGGCTGGGTTTGAACCCGCCACCTCCGGCATATGGGACCGGTGCCCTACTCCTTGAGCCACAGGCACCGCCCATCAAATAATTTTTATTCTCTAAATACAGGTAATTCCTGGGTCAAGAATAAGGTAGGTTCTGTACGTTTGTTCTGAAGTTGAATTTGTATGTAAATTGGAACAGGTACATTTACCTATTACCTGTGACAGCCTCCCTTTGAAAGTGAAACTTGTACATCAGTGAGTTAATTGTAACTCAAAGACTGCCTGTGGTGAACACCTCCCTTTATATATTTTTGATTAAGGGTATGCAATATTATTTTTATATCAAATCTATGATATTTAGATTTGATTGGATCTTATCTAAGTTACTAAGCAGATATCTCTTTCAGTAATCATATCTTCACAATCCTTCTACCTATAAATAACTATATCTTATCTATGGTATAATACAATTATATAGTACAATATAACTGAAAATGTACCATATATAACATTATATTATTTTTAAGAAGTATTTTCTTATGAATATGTATTCAAATTTTCTTAATATTATTTTCACATTTGGAAATCATTTTAGATGTGGTGTTATCTAACTCTGATAGCACAAGTACTGAAGTCTACCTATAATTGAGTGCTTTGATGCTTATCTAGTTTATCTGAAGATATAGAGAGATGCTACAGTGCAAGTCTGTGGCTGTGCATTGATAAACATATTATATAAATATATTGCAGATACCCTCCTCACAGTGAACTTTAGTAATATAAAAATTATTAGCCATATGAGATCATTGAAAGTCATGCACATTTTCTTGCCAATTAATAAAACTCAGCCAGGCTATTTAGTGGAATTCCCCTATTCATCCTGAAGCTAAGATATTCAGGAAAGAATATTGTAATTTACTGTTATGAAAATAAAAGAATCATTCTTAAGAAGTACAGTCAGGATACAAGAATACCTGAGTATCTTAAATCTGTTTGTATCCTTTGCTGCCAAATAAACTAATGTTGTCACAGACTTTGAAATGATGGATATATACTCTGAAAAATTTTTAAGATGTTCTTGTCAAATAAATGCCCAAGTGACTTTCATATTTCTTCTAACTGTAATGGACATTTTTTTTTTTTATTCCTCTTATATGAGACTTTTCAGCAGCATTTACATCAGCTTCTTTTGTTCCTGAAATATTCTACTGAGCTTCCAAGGTCTCACTCTCTACTTTTCTCCTTCTACCTTTGGGGTCCTTTCTTCGTGGTTTCTTCTAGTGTCACTAATACTCTGTCCCCATTCAAAACTTATGTTTCTTAGAATGTTCACTAACTTAATAAATGTCACAGCCACTCAGTTGCTCAAGATAATTGGTTCATTGCACTTGATACACTCTTCCTTCTTAATCCCCCATAACCAATTCATATCTACCTCCAAAATAATTCTATCATGTCCATCTTTCTGACTCTTGCTGAACCCCTGCTACTATTGACATTCCCATAAATTACTTGAAAGGCCTCCTAACTGGTCTCCCCTGTTATCAAGTCTGTTACACTCTACTTCACAATTCCCTCATTATCCAAAAGAAATCTTTTGTAAAGTTCTATACTGAGTGGACAAATTATACAAATTGTTGGTTTTAAGAATTTTCACACTGGACACATCCATGATGTACTCAAAGGAAGAATGTTTCACAAACTAAACATACGCACAGCAAGCAGATGAAGAAATAAAATATTCAGCACTCAGAAGCACTCCTTGCCACGCTTTGAGTTTCTCTGCACTCACCAACCACTGAGGGCTATCACTTTCACTTCCACTTACCCCACAGTTCCGTTTTTGTCTGTTTGTAAAATTTGTATACCTGGGAATCATTCTGTGTATGCTCCTTGGTGTCTCGTTGCTTTCATTTATGTTGTTGTAGGAAGCTTTAGTTCATCGTTCCGCATTTCCACATGACATTCCATTACATGCATGTGACAAACTTTATTTCCCATTGGACTTGTTATGTACATTTGGGTAGTTTTCGGCTTTTAGCCATTTCACATAGTACTGCCATTACCGTTCTTGTCTCTGTGATTAAAGAAACATGTTTGTGTTATGATGCACATATTTCATTTGTGTATCTTTGCTTTTCACTTTTAATGTGTATTTTTTTAATAATTCTTTAAAAATAAAAATAAATTATGGTGCTCTGCTTGAACCCCATCAAAGAGTTCCCTTTTCATTAAAAATTAAATTCCAACTCTAACCAGATTTCACATCTTCTGCCTCCTATCTTTCTTTCAACCCTCATCTCATGCTGTTTCCTCTCACTCACTGTGCTTCAGTTACTCTAGCCTGTCACTTCCTAGAGTCTAACTAGATTTGACCTTCAGGGAATTAACTATACTGTTATGTCTTGCTGAAAGTTGTCTTTTATTCTATACATATCTGACTTCTCATCCTTCAAGGGACCAACTTAAAAACTTGGTCCTTGACACCCACAACCTGAGTTAATTAACCCACATTGTTTTTCTTTTCATCAGTACACTATTATGCTCCTTCCTAAGGACTTGCAACAGACTTTAATTTTAAAAATAATTTAGTTAATAAAAATAAAGTATATCTGTATTTTTACACTATAAGCATTAAGAACCTTGATTGTATTTATTTTGTTCATTCCTGTATATCTAATAAATAATATGACATGTTAAATATTTGCTGTTTACTCAAGGTAAGTAAATGAACAAATATAAAATATAATACTCATTTATCTGTTATATACTAAAATTAAGTATTTATTATTTTGCCTTTTGCGTTTGACCTACTTTTTTTTTTCTTTTTTCTAAGACTTTAGGACCTCTCTGTATTCTAACACCAATGCAGACACAAGAGATCCCCCATCCTTTAATTTAGTTGAAAGTAATTACTTAGTATTATTGTAGCTTCCAATCTGGTTATATGTGCATAGATTTTTAAACAATGATGAACAAGGCAAAGGTTTTCACACACATTCTAGTGGCTCACATAGGCCATCAAATGATTAGAGGGCCAATGCCATTGTGCAACTATGAGTATTACATGAGCAATTCATACACTGGGGCTAATATAGAGAGGAGTTTAAAAGGCTTTAAGCAAAATAAAGAATATGATGAATATATTTAAAAAGATTTTTACTGATTGCTTTTCTGATGTAGATGTTTCTAAAATATAAACATCTAACTTGTATAAACTTTTATGTCACCTCAATTGTACATTTTCATTAAAGGTAGTGTCTTCCCTACCATTTTCCTTTTGATTCATTTATTCAGCAATATTTACTGGGGCTGTCTTATAGGTTCATTAAAAAAATGATAAATTGATAAATAAGGAGAAATTGATACTAGGAAGTAGGCATTTTTGATATAAAAAGATAAAGTTATTGCTAATGGAGATTTTTATATCATTCCTGCTTCTATTTTGTTTTTCCAATTCTAAAATTTACCACTTTCATACATTCTTTATTTTTAACATAAATTTTTATTTTTATTTATTTTTTTATTAAATCATAGCTGTGTACATTAATGCGATCATGGGGCATCATACACTGGTTTTATAGACCGTTTGACACATTTTCATCACACTGGTTAACATAGACTTCCCGGCATTTTCTTAGTTATTGTGTTAAGACATTTACATTATATATTTACTAAGTTTCACATATACCCTTGTAAGATGCACCACAGGTGTAATCCCACCAATCACTCTCCCTGCACCAACCTCCACCCTCCCTCCCCTCCCTTTCCCCTTCCCCCTATTCTTAGGTTGTAACTGGGTTATAGCTTTCATGTAAAAGCTATAAATTAGTTTCATAGTAGGGCTGAGTACATTGGATATTTTTTCTTCCATTCTTGAGATACTTTACTAAGAAGAATATGTTCCAGCTCCATCCATGTAAACATGAAAGAGGTAGTTTCCATCTTTTTTAAGGCTGCATAATATTCCATGGTGTACATATACCACAATTTATTAATCTATTCGTGGATCAATGGGCACTTGGGCTTTTTCCATGACTCAGAATTTATGAATAGGGCTGCAATAAACATTCTGGTAACATATCTTTGTTATGATGTAATTTTTTGGTCATCTGGGTATATTTCTAGTAGAGGAATTATAGGATTGAATGGCAGATCTATTTTTAGATCTCCAAGTGTTCTCCAAACATCTTTCCAAAAGGAATGTATTACTTTGCATTCCCACCAGCAGTGTAGAAGTGTTCCCTTTTCTCCACATCCACACCAACATCTCTGGTCTTGGGATTTTGTGATATGGGCTAATCTTACTGGAGTTAGATGATATCTCAAAGTAGTTTTGATTTGCATTTCTCTGATGATTAAAGATGATGAGCATTTTTTCATATGTCTGTAGGCCGTGTGCCTGTCTTCTTCAGAGAACTTGCTCTTCAAATCCCTTGCCCAGCCTACAATAGGATCACTTGTTCTTTTCTTGCTTATACATTTGAGTTCTCTGTGGATTCTGGTTATTAAACCTTTGTTGGAAACATAAGCTGCAAATATCTTCTCCCATTCTGAGGGCTGTTTGCTTGCTGTACTTACTGTGCTCTTGGCTGTGTAGAAGCCTTTTAGTTTGATCAAGTCCCAGTAGTGTATTTTTGAAGCTGCTTCAATTGCCCGGGGGGGTCCTCCTCATGAATTACTCGCCCAAACTGATTTCTTCAAGGGTTTTCCCTGCACTCTCTTCTAGTATTTTTATAGTTTAATGTCTTAAATTTAAATCTTTAATCCAGTGAGAGTCTATCTTAGTTAATGGTGAAAGGTGTGGGTCCAGTTTCAGTCTTCTACAGGTTGCCAGCCAGTTCACCCAGCACCATTTGTTAAATAGGGAATCTTTTCCCCAATGAATGTTTTTAAATGGCTTGTCAAAGATCAAATAATGGTAAGTAGCTGGGTTCATCTCTTGGTTCTCTATTATGTTCCAGACGTCTACTTCTCTATTTTTGTGCCAGTACCATGCTGTTTTGATCACTATCGATTTATAGTATAGTCTGAGGTCTGGTAGCATGATTCCTCCTTCTTTGTTTTTATTTCTGAGTAATGTCTGGCTATTCAAGGTTTTTTCTCATTCCATATAAAACGAAGTATTATTTTCCCAAGATCTTTAAAGTATGACAGTGGAGCTTTAATAGGGATTGCATTAAAATTGTATATTGCTTTGGGTAGTATGGACAATTTAACAATTCTTCCAAGCCATGAGCATGGTATGTTTTTCCATTTGTTAACATTTTCAGCTATTTCTTTTCTTATACTTTCATAGTTCTCTTTATGGAGATCTTTCGTGTTCTTTGTTAGATAAACTACCAAATATTTCATCTTCTTTGGTATTACTGTGAATGGAATAGAGTCCTTGACTGTTTTTTCAACTTGACTGTTGTTGGTATATACAAAGGCTACCGATTTATGAATGTTGATTTTGTAACCTGAGATGCTGCTATATTCCTTGATCACTTCTAAGAGTTTTGTAGTAGAATCTATGGTATTCTCCAGATATACAATCATATCATCTGCAAAGAGTGAAATTTGATCTCTTCTGACCCTATATGGATACCCTTGATCACCTTTTCTTCCCTAATTGTGGTGGCTAAAACTTCCATTTCAATGTTAAAGAGCAGTGGAGACAATGGGCAGCCTTGTCTGGTTCCTGATCTGAGTGGAAATGATTTCAATTTAACTCCATTCAATACGATATTGGCTGTGGGTTTGCTGTAGATGGCCTCTATCAGTTTAAGAAATGTCCCTTCTATACCAATTTTCTTAAGTGTTCTGAGCTTGAAGGCATGCCGTATATTATCAAAAGCTTTTTCTGCATCAATTGAGAGAATCATATGGTGTTTGGTTTTTAATTTGTTTATGTGCTGAATATACTTATAGATTTATGGATATTGAACCAGCCTTGAGACCCTGGGATAAAACCGACTTGGTCATGATGTATAATTTGTTTGATGTGTTGCTGGATTCTGTTTGTTAGGATCTTGTTGAATATTTTTGCATCTATATTCATTAGTTATATTGGTCTATAAATTTTTTATTTCTTGTTGGATCTTTACCTGGTTTGGGGATCAGGGTGATGTTTGCTTTATGGAACGTGTTGGGTAGTCTTCCTTCTATTTCTACATTTTGGAACAGGTTGAATAATATAGGTACTAATTCCTATTTAAAGGGTTGGTAGAATTCTGACATGAAGCCATCTGGTCCGGGGCTTTTCTTTTTAGTGACGTTTTGTATGGTTGATGCTATTTGACAACTTGATAGGGGCCTGTTTAAAATTTCCACTTGATTCTGGCTAAGTCTTGGAGGGTGTCGTGCTTCTAAGTATTGGTCAATTTCCCTCCGATTTTCATATTTCTGAGAATAAAGTTTCTTGTAATATTCTTTAAGGAGTTTTTGAATTTCTGAGGACTCTGTTGTTATTTCATTTCGTCATTTCTGATTGATGAGATTAGAGATTTTACTCTTTTTTTTCTTGGTAAAGTTGGCCAAAGGTTTATCTATTTTATTGATCTTTTCAAAAAAACAACTTTTGGATTTATTGTTCTATTGTATAATTTTTTTTGTTTTCAAATTCATTTAGTTCTGCTCTAATTTTGGTTATTTCTTTTCTTCTACTGGGTTTGGGGTTGGAATGTTCTTCCTTTTCCAGTTGCTTGAGATGTCTCATTAAGTTGTTAGCTTCCTCTCTTTCTGTTCTCTTGTTGAAGGCTTGTAGTGCTATAAATTTCCCTCTTAGGACTGCCTTTGTGGTATCCCAGAGGTTCTGATAATTGTCTTCATTGTCATTTTGTTCCAAAAATTTGGCAATTTCCTTCTTAATCTCATCTCTGACCCAGCTATCATTCAGCATAACTTCCATGTTTTTGTATGAATATGCAGATTCCTGTTGTCACTGAGCTCAACTGTTATTCCATGGTGGACCAAGAAGATGCAAAGAATAATTTCTATTCCTTTAAATTTACTGAGGTTAGACTTGTGACCTAAGATGTGATCTATTTGGAGTATGTTCCATGGGCTGATGAGAAGTATGTGTATTCAGTTTTGTTGGGATGAAATGTTCTGTAGATGTCTACTAAATCCAAATGTTGGATGGCTAGGTTTAAATCTAAAATTTCTTTGCTCAGCTTCTTATTGGAGGATCGATCCAACACTGCCAAAGGAGTGTTGAAATCTCCAACTATTACGGAGCTGGAGGAAATCAAGTTTCTCATGTCTGTTAGAGTTTCTTTTATAAATTGAGGTGCATTCTGGTTGCGTGCATAGATATTAATAATTGAAATCTCATCATATTGCATATTACCCTTAACAAATATGAAGTGACCATTCTCATCCTTCCTTACTTTTGTTGGTTTAATGCCTATTATATATGCAAATAAAATTGCAACACCTATTTTTTTCTGATTACCATTTACTTGAGATATGGATGACCATCCTTTCACCCTGAGTCTATATTTGTCTTTTAAGGTAAGATGTGACTCTTGTATGCAGCAAATATCTGGCCTGAGTTTTTGTGTCCAGTCAGCTAACCTGTGCCTCTTTAGAGGACAGTTTAAGCCATTCACATTAATGAAGAATATTGATAAGTCTGGTGAAATTTTGGGTATTGAGTTTTTTGAAAGTCCAGTGTATATTTTTAATCCTTTCATCACTGTGGAAGTTGGAGTTTAATCAAAAGTTTCTGAATGAGTTTACTTTTGTGGTAGAGGATTGGGCTGGTCATTATGTAGGAGAGGTCTGAGTATATCCTGAAGAGTTGGTTTGGTTATGGCTAATTTTTTCAACAGATGAATGTCATTAAAATATTTTATTTCTCCATAATAAATGAAACTCAGTTTAGCTGGATATAGGATGCAGGGTTGAAAGTTATTTTTCTTTAGGAGATTAAAACTCGATGAACACACTCTTCTAGCTTGAAAAGTTTCAGCAGAGAGTTCTGCAGTCATTCTAATATTCTTCCCTTTGTAGGTAATGGATTTCTTATGTCTGGCTGCTTTCAGAACTTTCTACTTCATTTTAACTTTAGTGAAGTTAATTTGATATGCCTGGGGGATGTCTTTTTGGAATTGAGTTGTACTGGGGTTCTGAAACTGTCTGCTATCTGAATTTCAGAATCTCGTGGCATGTCTGGAAAATTCTCTTTCATAATTTCATGGAGAAGGGCCTCTGTGCCCAGCGGGACCACTTCATATCTTTCAGGGATTCCAATGAGGCAGATATTACCCTTCTTTGAATTATCCCAGAGCTCTCTGAGAGAATGTTCCATTTTTGCTCTCCATTTCTCTTCTTCTTTGAGAGTTTGGGAGTGTTCAAAAGCTTTGTCTTCAATGTCAGAAATCCTTTCTTCTGCTTGCTCCACTCTGTTACTGAGGGATTCTACTGTATTTTTCAGATCTTTGAGGGCTGCAAATTCTTGCTACAGTGCATCAAAATCTTTGGTGGTTTTGTCTTTAAATTTGTTAAATTATTGAGACAACTTTTGAATTTCTCCTCGAATTCCTAATTTCAACTTTTGAATTGCTGCTCGAAGCTCTAATTCCAAATTTTCCTCTACTTTGTTAATCTTGTTTGCATTCCAAATTCTGAATTTGATTTCTGACATCTCGGCCAGCTGTTTATGAATGGGATCTTCAGTTACATCTGCTATATATTTCCTTGGGGGGGGGTTGCTCTATTCTGGTTATTCATGTTACCAGAGTTTTTCCACTGATTCCGCCCCATGATTGTTTTATACCCTTTGATTTTTCCCCTGGAGGTTTGTCGAGGACCTGTACAGTGCTATGGCCTGAGAAACTGGGGCCCTGTTTGGTGTTGTGGGGGCTATGTTGTTCTGTCTTGTTTTCAGCTGGTCTCTGTTTGACCCTAGTGAAACAGTTACTCTGGGTTGAAGTCTCAGCTGTGGATAAATACCAGTAATTATGTCACCCCACCCCGCACAGGCTACAATTGGAAAAGGAAAATCAAACCTTCGTACAACCACACACCCAGGGCACCACCTGAATAGTCTTTGGGCAATTGGCTCATGTCAAATGGTCCAAATCAATTGTCTCAGTCAGCACCTGTCTCAGATGGGAGAGTTTATAAGGTCTCTGCCAACTGGATCGCAGGGGTCTGGTGACTACTCTGATATGACTTTCTTCAGTGCTCTGTGGATTCAGGAGGACTCACCCAGTAAATAGATCAGTCTGGGAAGGTTGATGCCTCCTTCCCCACCTTGCACTTCTGACGCACCCAGTCACTGATAGTCCCGCAGGGCTTTGACCCAGTTTCCTGTAATGAATAGATACTTCAGGGGTTTGCACCTGCCTGAATCACAAGGAAATCTATTTCTGCTCAGCCAGGCCACTGTGCTCTGCCTCTATCTAGCAGGGGGAGGTGAGGCCTGAAAACCTCGGGTGCTCGATGGTAGTGGGGGGTTGTTAACTCAGTTCCAGCCCTGCCCCTGATTTATGTTACTGACAGAACAGAACAGCACAAATTTGCAGGAATTTGTTTCTGTCCCTGCTAAATTCCCCTGCCGAAGAGAAGCTGTTTTGAGTTCCCAGAGCCTGTGCCTCAGGCCCTGTCTTTGCTCCTGCATGTTTGTATTCAGTTACCTGTCAGTTCTAGCCTCCTGTCTTTCTTTGTCTATAGGCTGATGATCCCCTGAGGGTCGGGTGTGACTTAGGCTCAGTGAAGTGGTCCTCTGGGTCAGCCCCATCCTGGGAACTTCCCAGCTCTATGCATGCGTTTCTAGTCCCTGTGCTCCACCCAGGCTGGTACCTCCTCAGGCAAACCCTTTACTCATAGGGCCTGCGTTTCCATCCCAGATCTGTTCCATTATGGTTGCCACCTGTGTAGGTGCCCAGCCTCTTCTGGTTGCCCAGGGAGACAGGGGTTTGGCTTCAGAATATCTAGGAGTGAGCCCTATTGTTGCTAAAAGATGGCTGCTGCTCTGTGCCTTGGGGCACTGCCACTGCAGTGTGATTCCCTCTCAGCCGACTGTCCTCTCCTCACTCCCGTGCCCCAAAGTCAGCACTGACCAGCTACAGTTTAGGTCCTGTCCACATCCCTCAAGAAATCACCCAAGAATCTGGACTCCTGGGGGACAAGCCTCCAGACCTCAGAGTGAGAGTGAAGGGGAGTGCTGGGAGCTCAGAATTGTAGGTAGAGAATATATACAGTTTGATGCCTGGCAGGAGAATGCCATGGCACCCTAGTAGGGGAGGTAGGTCCAGTTTTTAGAGGGTCTCTCCCGTGGAGTGTAGTGGGAGGACCTTTGAACTCTGCTCATTTGTTTGTGGGGCACTCTGAGCCATTCTCATGGGGGAGGAGACTCCCATCTGCTTGGTGATGAATTTTGTAACTTTTGTTTGTATCCTTGGGGTCGCAGCTTGCCTCAGTGGGGTTGATGTGCGTTCTTCAACCTTTTCTCTTGGTGTAGCTCAATTCCACCAGGTTACTTGTTAAATTTCTGTCCTTTAACTCTCCTTCTGGATGGGAGCCTCTGTGGAAAGCTGGCTTCAGTCAGCCATCTTGTCTCTGCCCCCTGCAGAATTTCAGGAGCTGCTGGTCAGAGAGAGAGAGAACTAGCGAGGAGTGCGCCTCATGAGGGCCATGAGGCTGCAGAAGGAGGGAGTGGTGGGCAGTTGCCAGTGAGTCCAGGTGCTGGGGTGGAGGGGCGGGAGGGCTGGGCAGTGGGGGCACCTTTGTACGCGTCTTCCTGGTGGTCCCCATGGGCTGGGCCCCTACCATAAATTTTTAGTTAAAAAAAAATCAAAAAAAAAAATTTTCCTTTTACTTTTTCTAAGTCTGTCATTCACTTAATAGGGGAGCAGAGACCAAAAGCTGGACAGCATATGATGTTTGGGCCAGGTAATCCTCTATTTCAGACGTATAAATATATTGACCTTGTAACTTCTTTTGATAAAATTAATGATAATGCTGCTGCCTTCATATCCTAATGACTCAGTATATTTGGTCACAGCAATGTTAATTTTATACTTTAAAATTCAAGAAGACAAGTATCCTACCTCTAATGTGCTTCAGCCCATGCTTTGCACAGACTAGTACTTCTTTTTGAATGAAAGATGGATCTGAAAGTTGTCATCCCAGAAACTTTATATGTGGAAAAGAAGCCACTTTTCTTTCTATAATAACTCAGGAACAACTGGAAAAATTTTCTTTAACTGTAAAAAAAAAAAAAAATTCAACCTGTAGGCTAAGTCTAAGCATAAAAATTTCATCCTAAATGATATCTACAAAAAATGGCTATTACAGATAACAGTGGCCTGTAATGGAAGCGTCACAAAGTATATCTGTGTTTTTAGACATATTAAGAGCCATGATTGCTTCCACAAAGAATGAGACACATGTCACATGTTTAGGTCACATATTGAAGCAATATGATAAAGTTTGAAAAATGATATTATTGATATAGATTTATTAATATTGATTTTTAAGCTGTAAAAGAATTTTCCTTTTGCTTTTTTCCCTAAGTAGATAAAAGTAAAAATGGTGAATTATAGACTGTGAGCTTTCTTGATTTTTGATAAAATAGCAACACGGTGGCTTTACAATGTCATATTTCATCAATAGTAATTAGTTGCCTTTTAGTGCACATTGCAATATAACTTATTCAGTAACTTTACATTAGAATTGCTGTATTTAGAATACAAATATGTTTTATTTAAAAAAAGAAAGTATGAAATTGAATATTGTATGGTTTGTATTGCATAAAATAACTTCTCATTTTCAACATGAGAAATTTAGACATGTCATAAATGTAATGGTATAATTATTTTACATCATTAAGCTAATCTGATATTTGCTTTTAATAGATTTTATTTATTTTTCCATCCCTTATTTTGTAAACTTTTAAGAGAGAAAATCTTTAGAAAATTGCTATATCTTCAAAGATCCTGTAAAAAAAAATCACATCTAACAATATGTAAATAAATGTATAATATTTAAGATAAATGCTTTTTAAATAACTGATAACAAAACATAAATTTGTGAATTGTTCAGAATCTTTTAGTAATACATGGTTATGAAAGAATGTGTGACACTAATATTTAAATAACTAGGATGATGGTTCCCTGGGAACAGGATCCATCCTCGGTGAAAAAAGATTGCTCTTACTGCTCAGCATCCCCACAAGTTGTTTTGGAAATTTCTTTCCTATTATCACTCCTCTTCCATCCAAGTTTTCCTTCAATTTCTCCATCGAGACTATCTTTGCTGTACTAACTTGCTCTATTCTGGTTACCTTGAGTCCCAACTCCACACAATCTTTCCTTTATTATTTGAACTTAAAGATTTATCATTCACCAAATCCTCTTTCCTCTTTCATGTCCCATTTTGTTAATAACTGATAGTCTGTTGTTGAGAATTACCTAACCTTGTCCCTACTCTTATTCACTGTTGCAGTTTGGTATTGGAGTCCAACAGATGATACACCATTGAAGGGAAATACTCTTATCTTTATATCCCAGGGCTTAATGAAGTAAATCTTTCATAGGCTTACCTCTGTAAACATAAAATATTAGTAAGATAATATCTCATATCTTCTTATTATATTATACCTAAATTTTGAGAGTTTTTCTGTGTACAAAGACTTCACTCCTTTTAACAATAAGAATCTCAGCCTAAACAGATTTGTTCTATGGTATTGAGAATCTCTTCCATTTCCTGTTTCCTTCTTCATCTAATACTATATGTAGTTTTAATACCATCACTACTTTCTTTTTTTTTTTTTGCACTTTTTGGCTGGGGCCTGGTTTGAACCCACCACCTCTGGTATATGGGGCCGGTGCCCTACTCCTTGAGCCATAGGCACCACCCAATACCATCACAACTTTCATTAACAACTTTGTATTGATCTCTCTGAATAAGCTTAATTTATATGTCATCATATAAATGAAATCATTAAGTTTTATATAAAGGTGATTTCAAGGAGATCACATATAAATATATCTGCAAACAAGAAAAGATCTCTGCAGTAAATATTTTTTGCAATAATTTCTCTAGATTATGTGGAATAATTTGAAGTATCTAGCACTATGCAGTTGACTAGATTGAATCTTTGAAAATCTATCACCAGGAAATTAATTGGATGCTGCGTAGTTACTCATAGTTGTTCTACTTATGTCATTAAGTCAACCAAAATTACTGGACCACAAAATGAACATTTCAGTTATTTGGCAGATGCATCTGAATGGAAACGATTATGCATTGATCAGATCAGGTTCTCCAGGGCTTGACTGTTATAAGAATAGAAATGCTTGAACCGACCCTTTCTACTCTTCGTTAACCATCTAGTTTCTCTCTAGTACAGAATTCAGCGACTGAAAGTCATGGAATGACTTTAAAAAGCAGTATCATATATAACAATATTTTTAAGATCATCAATAAAAAAACATTAATTTGTATTATGACTACTTTCAATGTGAAGTAACATTTAAATAATCTTCTGTGCTACAGCTTTCAATAATAGCAAAACAATTACATTGTGCGTGTATTTGATTTCATTTGCAATGTCTTTTTAAAAATTATATTATTAGCATCTATAAATTTTAGATGGGGTTTTGGAGAGCTGAATGTGTCAAACTTGAGAGCACTTGGAACTGGATATCTTTTAGGTAGCTCTTTTGGAAAAATAAAAAGGGGACATTAAATACCTTTAAAATGTAATTACATAAAGATATTTTAACATAATTTAAATTATGCTTCTTGTTTTTCAAAGAAGTATTAACATAAGCTCATTTTTAAAGATTTACCAGTATAACCTTTTAAAATTTATTTGTTAGAATAGCCTTTAAATAATTCTACATAGCATTAATATAAAAAAACCTGAAATATTATGTTTTTTTATCAAAACTTATTGCTAATGTTAAAGCTGGAATGAAAACCTAGTGGTTTATAAAACAATTTTAGTAGTTATATGCACAAATGAAACAGATGATAGGAAATGTTAAAGTAAGCATCATTTTCTAAGTGTCTATGAGACATCTATACAAGAATTTTCTCCTTAACTGCTTTATGTTATTTGTCCTCAAAGTAATTATAACCTCTGTTATTTAGTAAAACAATTGAGAAAAAAATAAGAAAATAATGAATATACTCTGAAAAACAATACAAAATAAATTTAAAATTATGTCTCATGAGGAAACAAGTTCTGTGAAGGAAAACAATTGCAGAATAAAAATAGTTGCACAGTTATATATATCATATAATTGTCTGTGGTTAAAACAGGCAGGCTTTATCCAAAAGAAAACTCAGTATAAAAGTCAAATTGCACATGAGATAAAAAAGAAGTAGTTGTTCATTGAAAGTTTATTGTTTAATCCTACTTTGTTTCTAATATTCAGACAAAAACTCTCTGAGTATTTTAAAAAGCATATATCCCTTAAAACATGTTGGGACCAACCACCTGTATAATAAAAGTGAACCATGTAGGGAGGTTGTCTTTCTTTCTTTGTCTTCAATTTTTAAATAATCAGAGCCTGTAGATTGTCCTGACATAGCAGATGTTCAAAAAGTTTTTGATTACATGAATGAACCCACAGTTTTTCATAAAAATCCAACACGAGTTTTACAGAACCCTTTATTAACATCAGTTCTACAAAGGAGTATAGCAGTGGGGTTTAGATATGTATTATGTCTAACAGTGAAATTTGAAATAGCTAACCAATTTAACCCCAAGTTTTATACCAAAGAGGGAAAAGGAATGAGCACTTGTTTGTGTAGCAAAAAATGGCAAATTGTACTTATAATTTCTCTTAGGAAATATAGCTTTGGGAAATTCACTCTTCATTTTTAAAAATGAGAAACATAAAGAAAATCCCAGTTATTGTAAAATATATCAGGTTGCTACATAGGGAAAAAGGTGTAGAAAAATTGGGCCTCTAAAATTATTTGGTCGTTTCCTTGAAGTCCTAAAAATGCTTCCAGGGATCATTTCTTGTACAGTATAAGAGTTGATTATTTGTACAGGAACAGAAAAGTTTGAGAAAAATAGGCTGAATAAAAAAATTGGTATGTGGTAAAAGATGCATAATGTAAAATTTACAATTTTAAACTTTTTATGTTTGAAATTTAGTACAAGTGCATTTACATTGGTGTGCAACCATCACCATTATTCATCTTCAGAATCTTTTTATCACCCCAAAATGAAACTCTTTCACCATTAAAAGGTAAACCTCCATTACCTTCTCCCTTAGTTGTAGTGACCACTATTATACTTTCTCTCTCTATGAATTTGACTTTCCAGATAACTCACTTGTTATCAATATGGGTTGTTTTTATCTGACTTATTTCACTTAGTATTATGTTTTAAGGTCAATCATGTTGTATTATGTATCTGAATTTATTTCTTTTTAAGGCTGGATTAATATCTTATTGTATGTATATAGCACTTTTTTTTATCATTTCATCTGTAGGTGGACATTTAATATTAAAGTTGTTCCACATTTTGGATATTGTAAATAATTCTTCTGTAAACATTGATCTCAAATTTTCTCTTCAGATTTCTTCTTTCAAATTTTTTGGGTGGAATTCTACAGAAATATGGTAACTTTCTCTATATTTTTCTTGGAAACTACTGTACTGTTTTGCCCAGAAGAATGCACCATTTTACATGCCTTCCAGCAATGTACGTGTGTTTCAATTGCCCAACATTCTCACAAACATTTGCTTTTTAAAAGTATTTATTACTTTTATCATTATTTGTCATAACAACCACCCTAATAGATACACAATAGTACCTTGAATGTGTTGTAATATGCATTTTTCTAATGACTTGTGATGTTAAGCTTTGTTTCATGTACTTTTTTGGCCATTTGTATTTCTTGAGAGAAATGGAAACGTCTATTCAAGTTCTTTGCCCATTTTTGAATTGAACTGTTTGTTTTTTTGTTGTTGAACTGTGGGAGTTTATCATATACTCTGAATTTAATCCCTCATCAGACATATCTGTTAAGACTTGCCCATCTTAACAGCTGCATTTTCACTCTGTTAGTGCCATTTGCTGCACAAAAGGTTTTAATTTTCATTAAATACAATTTATTTTTTCTTTTTTTGTTTGTGTTTTTGTCTCATATTTAAGAAGTCATTGCTAAATGTAATGCCCTGAGGCATTTTGCCTATTTTTTAAAGAGTTTTATGTTTTCGTCTTATTTAGGTCTTTGATCCATTGTGAGTTGATTTTTGTATATGGTGTGAGGTAGGAATACAATATCATTACTTTGCATGTGAATATTCAGTTTTTCCAACAAATAATGTTGGAAAAAACTGTTCTTTCCCTATGGAATGGTCTTCTCAAACTTATCAAAAATTATTTTGTTATATATGCAAGGATTTATTTCTGGTCTTTTTAGACTATAGCATTGTTATATGTCTGTTTTTATGCCAGTACCATACTGTTTTGACTTTAGTTTTATAATAATGTTTGAATTCAGAAAGTGTAAGACTTTCAAATTTGATCTTATTTTTTATTATTGTTTTGGTTATTTGAGGTCTCTTGAGATTTTGATACAAATTTTGTAACAGATTTTAACATTTCTGTAAAATGGATTAAAGAATTTGTGCTAAATTTTCTATAAATGCTTAAGAGAATAAACAGTGAAGCCATTTTGTCTAGGGCTTTGCTTAGTTAGGAAGTTTTTGATCACTGCTTCAATTTCATTATTATTTCCAAGTCTGCTCAAATTATCTGTTTCAGTATTATTCAGTATTGATAACCTTTGTGTTTGTAGGAGTTTTTCTGTTTTATTTTTATTGATTTATTTATTTAATTATTTACTTTTTTGAGTCAGAGACTCAAGCTGTCACCCTGAGTAGAGTACCATGGCATCATAGCTAACAGCAACCTCCAACTTTTGGCTCAAGAAATCCTCTTCCCTCAGTTTTTCTATTTTCAATGGCGGGTCTTGCTTTTGCTCAGGCTGGTCTCAAACTTGTGGGCTCAAGCTATCCATCTGCCTCAGCCTCCCAGAGCATTAATATTACAGGCGTGAGTCACCGCAGTTGTCCTTTATAGGAGTTTTTCCATTCTATCGATGTTATCCAATTTGTTTGTTTAAGGTTATCCATATTAATCTGTTTTTTGTTTGTTTGTTTGTTTTAATTTCTGTTTAATATAAAGGTACAAATAACCAGGTCCAAATACTTGGTTTTGTTAAGTAGAGTCCCTCTTGTGGTATGTCCCACAGTCAACATAGTAATCCCTTAGAAATGTTCAGCTTTCCTTTTTTTATTGCATTCTAGTCTTATTTCATTGTGATAGAAAATGATAATTGGTATGATTTCAATTTTTAATTTATGAAGAGTTGTTTCATGGACTAACATATTATCTATCCTGAAGATAAAGAAATGTAGAAACTTAATAAAATTGTACATTCTGCTTTTGTTAGTGGAATATTACATGTGTATACATCTTTTAGTTATAATTGATTATAGTGATGTTTAAATTCTCTATTTTATTATTCATAATTTGTCTGTTCTATATTTCTTCAGTACTGAAGAATAATCTTCTATATACAGAAATTTGAGACTTTTTTCTTTCAACACTAAATATTTCATATTTAATTGATAATGACCAATTAACTAAACATTTAGTTTAAAAATACAAAATATCAATGGAAATATCCAAATCCAAAATAGAAAGGCAAAAGAAAATGGATAAGAGTTAAGATAATATCTAAGAACTACGTAGGCAACTACAGAAGTTTTGAGACAGACTGTGGTTCATTATTTCATTTCCAAGAAACATAATTGACAGTAGCCTTTCTGATTCACCTGGGTAAGTTTCAAATTGCTTAATGGTTTCTAAAACAAAAGTCTGATGTAATTACTGTACTTTCTTCTCCATAGGTAATTTGTTGTTTACTTAGTTAAATCTGGCTTATTTCTAGATATTCTTTCTCCTTGGTGTTCTGAACTTTAGATATGTGTCCAGGTGTAGACTTTTTAGTATTTATCTTGTCTGACATTCTCTGAGTTTCTTGCTTCTTTGTGTTGGTTTCTGTCATTCATTTGGTAAAGCCCTCAGTTATTATTCTGTTTCTTTCTCTTTTTATTCTTCCTCCACTATCTCCATATTCCCATTATTTATATGTTACATCCTTTGCATTTTCCCCATATATGGGTTATTATAAAAATTTTGAGATACACAAAAGTCAAGAATTGTAAAGTCTTGTAAAATCTGTACAGATAGAAACATATGAAGTCCCCAGCAACACTGAAAAGCCAAGCAAGTTGAAACTTTCACCCACAAGTAAGAAAGGAAGCTGTCAACTGAATTTCTTGGAAATTAAATAATGAACCACAAGTCTATCTGAAAACTTTTGTAGTTACCTATGTAGTTCTTGGGTATTATCTTATGTCTTGTCCTTTTTTTCTTTTCCTTTCAATTTCAGATTTGGATGTTTCCATTGATATATTTATATTTTTAGGCTCAATGTTTTATTCATTGTTCATTATCAGTATTTCAAGTTGAGTAAAGGCATTTTCATTTCTGTTATAATATTTTGCTTTTCATTTCCTTGTTTATGATAGCCATCAGTTTTTGCATATTACCTCCTTGCAATATTGGGAAACTTCATATATTAATCACAGTTATTTTAAATTCCTCGTTTTTAATTTCAAACATCTTTGCCATATCTGAATCTGGTTCTAATACTTTCATCTCTTTAAACTGTAGGTTCAGTGGAACCTCTGTAAGTTGGGCACCAATGGTACTGTAACAAATTGTTCAACATACACAAGTGGTCAACATAAGGAACCAGGCTTACTATATTGACATATGTGTACATGTCTGATCCATGAAAATTAGGTCAACTTAACGAGGTGGTCAGTATCTGGAGGTGATTTACTATGGATCTTCTATTGTATTTTGTTGTTTGTATGTTTGCATTTTTTTCCCTTTTAGCATATTGTATCAGGGTGATCTAGAGAAACAAATATATACACACACACACTCACCCACACATATATGTATGCAGAGAGAGAGAGAGAAATTTATTATGGAAGTGGCCAAATGGAATTATGGAAACTGAGAAGTCTGATGATCTGCAGTCAGCAAATTGGCTACAGAATCAGAAAAGTAGGTCTTGCAATTCAATCTGAATGTGAAGGCCTGAGAGCCTGTGATTCAGGGGAGCCAAGGATATAAATCCTTTTGCAAGTCTGCAGGCCTACGAACCAGGAGCACTGATGTCTAAGGGCAGGGGAAGATGAATGTCCCAACTAAAATTAAAAATAAATTTGCCCTTCCTCAGATTTTTGGGTATATTTGGTCTCTCACAGATTTATAGAATGCTCTCCAACTCCAATATTGGGGAGAACAGGTTGTCTTTTCCCAGGCTCCTGATTCAAATGCTAATCTTTTCAGAAATACTTTTGCAGACAGACCCAGAAATAATTTTTCACCAGTTACCTGGGTATCTCTTTAGCCTAGTCTAGTCAGCATGTAAAATTAACCATCATATGTGTTCTTTAATTTTTTTGGTTGAAAATCAGGTTTAATTTCATAAGTTAAAAAGAACTGAGGTAAATAAGCCTTTTGTGCAAGTTTCTATGTTTATCTGGTTAGGATTTGGATCTGTTTACTGTGTGCTGAAGCTGTAGGTGTTAATGGCCAAAATTTCTTTTAGTATTTGTTTTGTCTGTCCTTTTGTCTTTGTATTTTACTGGAGGATTGTTTTTTTAAATAGGGTCTGAGCCTTGCTGTTCTTTTAGCTATAATCCACAGTTAAAGGGGAGCCTGGTTGATTTAGAGGCAAGGGACAAGTGTTCCAGTATCCTACAGTAAAATCACAGTTTTAGCAAGGCTTTGTCTTTGTGCTGTGACCTTCCCAAGTTCATATAACCTTTCTCTCCCTCCATTAAGGTGAATCGAAAAGGCTAAAGGGATTAGAGTGGTAAAATTTTCTTTCTCCATATCAGGTTTTCAAAAATCCTGTTTGCTGTGCTCTAATAACATAGATTCTTTCAAGGGCAATCTATCATGATGGAGAGGATAATGGTTGGGGGTACATATTTAAATGGTAGCTTTTCTTCTCTCCTTCCTGGAAGAGGTACAGGGCATTTTTTTTTTTTCCCTGATCCTCATCCTGAGTCTTTGTTGGAGCACCTGGATGTAAAAGTCACAGAAATGTGAGATCCTCATCAACATATACTGGGTGCCAGGATGTTTTCTCTCAAACTAGCCCACTCTGCTGAGCATCCTGCTATTTCTTCTATTTCTTATTTCTTTTCTTTTCTTTTTTTTTTTTGCAGTTTTTGGCCGGGGCTGGGTTTGAATCTGCCTCCTCCAGTATATGGGGCTGGAGACCTACTCCTTTGAGCGACAGATGCCACCCCATCTATTTCTACCAGCTCTACCTCCAGTAGGAAAGGGCTCTGCCTCTGAACTTCTATTCCCAGTAAACTATAATTTTCTACATCTAGCTATCTTTTCAATTTTGTGGTTCCTCATTAGTCCTGTGACATTATTTATCCCACAAATCTAAGAAAGGATATTATTTTTTGTTCACTTTTTTTGTGAGGATCACAGTGACAACTTACCTGCTTTTTTCAAGTTGGATCAGAAAATAGAAGTCAAAACCACTTGTAGAAGAAGTTCTTTCTTTTTAAAGGCAGTTCTAAACTGACACAATCATATAAACATGTCTCTTTTGGATTACCTGTTCTGTTTGTCCAAGACTTTCTTTCAATAGCATTAGATAAGTTTCTGATTGACTCTCTTTCAATAGCATTAGAAAAGTTTCTGATTAATTATAATTATGTAGTACCCTTTACACAATCAATAAATTGTCTTTTAATTTTTCTGGGTTTTTTAAAAAATAAATTTGTTTATATGTAAAATATTACATATTACATTTTTATATCTTATCTTTCAGATAAACTTTGGAATCTGTGAAATTTCATAAAAAATTCAGTTGATATTTTAACTGAACTTTTATTAAATGTATAGATTAAGTTATAAGTTAAAAAAGACATTCTATTCAGTAATTCAACCTATATAAATTATCTTTCTTCAGTCATGTATTACATGTTCTTTAATTATATGCCTTCTTTTTTGTTTTAAAGTGTATCATGACAAGCATTTCTCAAAATATTTCTCGTTATCATGAATGGAAGCTTTTTCATTATATTTAATAGCTTATTGTTGGTAAATAGGAAAAAAATGTGGATTGATTTTTATTTGGTGACATTGTATATGGTTCCCTTAAGGAATTCTAACATAGCAATAAACGCATTCTAGTTTAGAAAGGGGTTACACTCTAGTAACCACAGAAAGGGGTTACACTCTAGTAACTGTTTACTGGCACAGAAAACTGCTTGATGTCCTGTTGCATCTTCCGTGTGAAGCCTTAGGACAGAAGCAGGAGGCACAGTCTCTTCCTTAATTCAGAGATGTTTATTTCATTCTGCCTCATTTCCATAATGATACCGGTTTGTCATGTTCATCATCACATTTATATCCTTTCTCTTTAACCATTCACACTAACATACCTACTCATATGTCCCTGTGAATCCGATATCCCAGGACACTTCCCCACTAAACCTTTCCATTATGCTCAAAATCATCAAGTGACCTTCCCTACCTCTTACCTTATCTTTAAGAATGTATAGTCACCTCTTAGTTTTGATACGAACTGGCTCATTGTCCCACAAATTCTCACATTTCCCTTGCCTCATTTTCTGACTTTCAATAAATGCGTTTTATAAACGACTTGTGATTTTTGAGTATCCCCTAATGCAAATTAGGTCTTTTCATTAGTTTCCTTTATGTACATTTCACTGTCCTTTTCCCACTTTACAACAAACATTACTGAAAACAACTGTGATTATCTATTGGATAACAATGTTCCTAAATGAGATATAAGATCTAAACCGGCAAGGATGGTGTTTACTTCATCACTTTATACACACAACCTGGCACATAAAATATACATTTTGATTACCATATTTTACCTAAATTTAAAATTTATTGCACATTTGTTACTAGCATTAAGTTTACATTTGCCATGGACTTATCTTCCTAGATTAAGTCATACCATTATTGTAGTTTGTATGTGTATTGTTGGTTTGTCACATTGTTTTTAATATATATTTAAAATATTGGTACCATTGGTCCCAGACTGGTTGCAGTTACTCCTCAGTTATCACCAATACTATCATTTGACAGATATTTTCTTCATATATAGGGTTTTGTATTACATTATTTATGTTTATAACAATAGAGACTATTTTAATATTTTAAGTGAATATCATAAAACTATTTGGTCTCAGTAGTCTGAAATAATTGAATAGTCTGAAGTTGAAATTGGCCTTTATTGCTAAAGAAATGAGGATAGGGCTTTGGGAAAAATTGGTTTAAATATGAAAATACATATTTAAAATGTGAAAAAACAGTCTTAAAAATGTGGAAATTGGGGGGCGGCACCTGTGGCTCAAAGGAGTAGGGCCCCGGCCCCATATGCCAGAGGTGGAGGGTTCAAACCCAGCCCGGCCAAAAAAATGTGGAAATTGGAAAGCAAATATAATGTATAAAAGCAGGCAGAGTGTCATGGTTCATGACTATAATCCTAGCTCTGTGGGAAGCTGAGGTGAGAGAATCCCTTAAGCTCAAGAGTTGAAGACCAGCCTAAGCAAGAGAAAAACCCTCTCAAATCAAAATAGAAAAAAATTAGCTAGGCGTTGTGGCAGGTGCCAGTTGTCCCAGATACTTCGGGGGCTAAGGCAAGAAGATCACTTGAACCCAGGTGTTTAAGGTTGCTATGACATCATAGCACTCTACCCTGGGCAGTAGAAGGAAACTCTGTCTTAGAAAAAAATTTAATAAAAGAAAGCAAGAAGTTTCTAGAAATAGAATACTGAATTGAGAATTATGAGGAAAAAAAAAGAAAAATATATAGAATCAGTTGAAGATAATTCTCCATATAGGTGTTCATTGAAGGTATTAAGAGTCTGGCCATTCTAATTAATAAATCCCTTGCTATAATAATACCTCTGTACTGAGAACTTAAAAAGACTTTTCATACCCTTCATTAACCTTGCGCTTTAAAGTTTATGTTCCCAATCTCATTGCAAATTATTTTTTAACGAACACTTTTCAATATACCCACTTCTAATGTTCTGGTCTTTCTTTTGCATCCCTGAAATACTCTCCTAATAGAATCCTGCTTTCTCTTTGGCCTCCAGAGTCAATTTTTTAAACAACAATCAGAGTAATTCTTTAAAAAAAAATAATAAAATTATCTCATGCCCTGGTCAAAACTTGCCAATGGCTACCTTAATATCTGAGGTGCTTATAATGGTTCATAAGACTTTGTGTGTTGTGGCTCTTGACTAGCTATTCATTTCACTTTTTGTCTGATCTGTTCTTTCTTTTTAACCAATTAAAGAATGCAGCTCCCACTGCTCATTTCCCCATCCTTTATTCCACTAACACATTTTAATTTTTCTAATAAACACTCATCATTGACAGGCACTACAAGTCTATTTTCTTTTCTTACTAAATTAATAGCTTTAGAAAGATTAATAGCTTTTATAATTTGTAAAAGTAATATTTTGGCCTCTGTTTTGGATCAGGTTCTGGAATCTAAAGATGTGTAATAATTACAGGCTTAATGAATAGTGGATAAACAAACTGTAACTGCAAAGAAGTAACAAAATAAAATTGGGCGGCTGATCTTGACTAAATTTTCTCTTAAATTTTAATATTATAAAATTAATAAATATAGAAAATATTAAGAAGCTGGAGTCTAATGTGAAAGCAAAAATGGGGAGAGAAATAGTGAATGATTGGCATAGGTAGAGAAAATGGGACCAGGAAAAAAGTAAGATAAATTTTGCCAAATTATAATGCACAAAAACTTAAAGAAGAAAGATAGAACACAGAGACCCCATAGTACAAAAAAAAAGTGTTAGGGCTTTCATTGATTTTGGGAGTTGTTTTTGTCTTTATTTTTTATCAGGTTAATGTGAACAGACTTTACAGAATTCATTATAACAATATCCAATGACTTTTAAGTTCCATATATGTTCATTAATATCACTTGAAGTAAAAAATCTTTGATTCCTGGTTAGTGAAAACCTTTTAAAGCTGCAAAAGTAAAAGGAGAAATAGTAATCAATTTTACAATTATAAACTACAAAATTGCCAAATTATATCATAAAAAAATCAATCTTAAAAATTATTTAAAATACCTAAAAAAGTATAAAGAACTCTCTGCTTTTTAAATTAAAATGGTTAATCCCCATTTTTAGATTATTTTCCTTACTTAATGACTCATTCATTTAGGTAGCCAAACCAAGTAAATACTTGTACAAAGCATTCTGATTAAAATTCTTAAATCATTTCTGCTCCAACACACTTGATAACTAGTTTTGCAATTTTGTGTTTGTCTTGGTTATGTTCCCAGCAGGTTATTAACAATTAATTAGCAATACTTCTCAAATGCTGTGTTAGTCTACTAATTGCAGAGAAGGAAAATGGAATTTGCCTTTGTAAACAAATTGTAATCATGATCATTTATTTTAGATAAAGCAATACAAACTCCCCCTACATTTGTGTTGTTATTTCTTAGACTTACAGGCAAAAGGCATAAATTGCACTTACTAGAATTAGATGTAACTGTTTATAGGTTACACAAAAGATATCCGAGTTATTTAGTTTTGGACAGCATCACTTAATTTTTACACTGCTTGTATTTTTTTTCTCACTAATAGAAATGTACTTTTGTATGTATTTGTGTGTGGTGTGAATATGTGCATTTAAATTGATGACTCATAAAAGAATAGTGGAAGAACTTATTTAGATGAGCAATTCTAATTCCACAATGTGCATAAATTCTACACTTATCAGAAGTGTTATCAAATGTCTTAATGGTTTCTTAAAAAATCAATTTGCTTATATTTTATAGATACTAAGTTAAAAGTTTAGTCAATAATTACATACATTTTAATATTTATACTCCTCAATATTTTCTTTGGTACTTGCTGGTTTTGACTTGTTTTATTCCTAGCCATGACCATGTCTTACTATGCTTCTGCATGCTACTTATATTCATAGAATGCTTCAACTGGCATTAATCTGTGGTATTTTCTAGTCTAGCAATGTAATTTTATAGTTGAGAAAACTTAGGAACAAGAAAAGATAATTTGAATTTCCAAAGGTCATTGTAGCAGATACAATAGTTTGACTCCCTTATATATATTCTAAAGTCTTTCTAGTGTGCCTTCCTGGAGGAAAGCAGCTGGAAAGCTAAAAGCGAATCTCCTCTTAAACTATGTGTAGGTATAGATCCAGCCTTGGTGACTTACATTTGAACCTGAGTAATTGCCAAAAGATATGACACATAAATTTCTACTTTAATAGTTTAAATTATAGCAGGTACCGTAATTCTTGGAGTCAAAACTATAGTGGTATCTGCTTGGCCCCCATATTTTAGCTGTGCGCATGTAATTCTGGAAAGAGAAGGTGAGGCAGAAGTGGCTGATCCCTTCCTCAGTATACTCTTCTCTTTGGTATTGTTCAGAGTGATTCCCGGATGCTCCCTGGTCCCTGCTGGCATCTGCTTATGCAGCACTTTCAACAGTTTTGATAGTGAAAAATGTTTTGTATTAAATTTTGTTCTACTTAGACTAAATGGAATCATTTCTCTTATCTGAAATGGAATACTGACTAGTAACATGGAGAGTTATTCCTTTAGTGACATGCTTGGGAGTAGAACCAAAACTCAAAAATAGCTCACCCTGGGTTGATAGATAATAGGAAATGTAAGGAACTGAAAATTCAAAAGGCCATTTAGATTGTGAGCAGAAATAATATTCTCCTGTGTTGCTAAATAAACAAAGCTAAATGTTTGGCTTTTCTCTCTAACAAGGAAGACAAAGCTAATAAATGGACCATTTAGTCCGAAGCGTCAAAAAGTATTAATAGTATTTGTGTGGTCTACTCACATAAAGGGATTCATACCACCCCATGTTCTCTCAGACCATCTGTGTACTCCATGCAGGACAATCCACTGTGCTGTGGGCAAACATTTATACAGCCTAAGAAATCTCATTCCATGTATCAAAAAACGTGTATGTTGGTCATTCGAAATCTGAATTTAAGCGTCCCAATAATAATTTTTGTCTCTTATTTATATAACTCACCCTAACATCTCACCTTCAATAATTATTCAAATCAACTAGAACTTCCAATTCACAAATTATTTCCTTCCTTACTCTCCTTCTTTAATTACCTTGAATTTTAAACTACATATTATAACAACTTATGCATACACCTTTAACATAATGTAAATAATTTTATTTACTCATACAGTTGCTGTGCTAATTAATGGTATAACCTTATAGAAGCTCTTAGATTTGCACCAATGCATAGGTTATGTTAAATAAACACAAGCTGTTACAGTTCTAAAATAGCTTGATGAGTTAAAGTATTTATTTTTTGGTTTAATATGAGTGATTTAGAGTAGACTTTTTAGTATTCAGTTAAATATATTATTTAACAAGCAACTTGTCTTGAAACATTTAACTATCTTGAGATATGCCTTGTATATTATCAGGAACTATTATTTCTAATATCAAAAAGAATCAATAAAATATTATTTAACATTAGCATCATTTATATAGATATAGACATAGATATAGATATAAACATAGACATAGCTAGCTGTTAGCTATAAATACAGGTATGTACATAGATAAAACTTTTACGTGTTCACCATTACTACTTAAAAATATGAGATATGAAAAATATGAGAAACAGAAAAATTTAAATTGTAAAATATATTTTAATACACCAATTACACTGAAACAAATTCTTAGTTTTAACTAAAATTAAAATATTATTGCAAATTACAGAATAAGCTTTAAATGTTATCTCACATGACTAAATAATTGTTTGTAATTTAGTCTATATTATTAATAAATAATAAATTATATTATTTATTCTCCTGTCTGAACTTTGGTTAGCTAAGCCCAACAAAAATTTTAGTTCACATATCACGTCTTGGACATGAAAATCTTCAACTTCATATACATTTGACTATTATCTATATAGTATAGGTATTATGCTATATCTATACTATTATAAAGCTATTTTGTGCTAAATATTTACACGAATTCATGTTGTTTCAGACACCTCATTTTAAATATCCATTTTTTAAATCGATATATCATCTTAGAAGTGACTTTTAAGTTTAAATAGTTAAAAAACAGTACAAATAAATTTACTAAAGACATTTTGATTGTCAGTTTTCATTAAAAGTGCTATGATCTACCACCATCATTTTTTAGTTATAACACATTGAAGCCATATCATCTGTATCCTTTTTTTTTTTTGTAGAGACAGAGTGTCACTTTATCACCCTCGGTAGAGTGCCATGGCGTCACACAGCTCACAGCAACCTCCAACTCCTGGGCTTAGGTGACTCTCTTGCCTCAGCCTCCCGAGTAGCTGGGACTACAGGCGTCTGCCGCAACACCCAGCTATTTTTTTGTTGCAGTTTGGCAGGGGCTGGGCTTGAACCCACCACTCTTGAACCCACCTTACCCACTGAGCCACAGGCGCCACCCATCATCTGTATCCTTTTAAGGATAATTTGTAGAATAATTTTTTAATTAACATTATATGTGGCTTTAAAGTTTACTGATCAATTTCAAACTGGTAATGAAAGTATAATACTTGTCTTAGTTTTATGCTGCAATAACAAATATTATAGGTTGAGTAATTTTAAAGAATATAAAAGTTTTGTCATAGATCTGTATACTACAAACTTCAAGATCAAGGGTCCAGTACATTCTTTGTCTGGTGAGAGTCTGGACTCTATTTCCAAGATAGTGTCTTGAATGTTGTGGCCTCCTGAGAGGAGGAGTGGTATGTTCTCATTTACCAAAAAGAAGGAGGGCAAATGGGTTTAATCCAGGATGAACACTTCTATAAAGTCCTTAATTTCATTCAAAAGGAAGGAGCCAAAAAAAAAAAAAAAAAAAAAGAACAAAGGAAGAAGTCCTTGTAGTTTAATCTCAGTGTGGGAGGGGACTCATTCAAATCACAGCACTTAGTTTAGTATTTGCATTTAGAGAAAACACTAAAAACTTGGAAAATTCATTGAATTTTAAGTATCAAAATCATGAATAAGCAAAAGAAAACAAAAATTGTAATTTACTATAATTTCAAGTCTTCACATATAAACACTGTCCTTCAATAAAAATAGGCACTGCCTGGGTTTACCTACACAGAGATCAATGAATGAAATGAAAAAAAGAAAAAAATATGGTCTTTGAAGATATTAAAAAGAATTCCTGCACACATTTTCTGAATGCATATATAAAAATGTGTGCCATAAAAAAATGTTCTCTGACTTTTTTCACTCAAAGATGTATGCTATTTAACGTCCAGACTTTTATGGGAAAAAAATCAAAACAAATGTAATGGAGAATATTCGAATGTTTGATTTAATAAATAACTTAATATTTAAAAATTCTAATCTGCATTTATTAGATAGAAGATAGGCTATCATGAATTATACACACACATACATACACACATGTACCACATAGTAAAGATGAAATAAGGAGATCAGTTACAATATACATAGTACACATCCTGGTTTTGTCCATTTTCCACTGGCCATGCTCATCATGTGGCTATACTTAGCTGCAAAGATGATGTATAATATAGTCCCTGGCTGAAAAGCATTTTCAATGCACAGGTGATCATATAAAAATGAATGTATCTGAATAAACAGCTAATCATTTCTACTACAACCTAAAATAAATACAATTATTTGTGAAATTACCACTTAATTATGCTAAATATGACTTTAATCTTTTATATAATCATGCTAATTATTTCATCAACAATATAAAATGGGTGTTCAATTGGCATAATAATCTCTTTCATATCCATGGTACTATTTCATTGAATAGTACATATTATCACTTGTATTGAGTAACTTATCACCTTTTTTACATAGTATCACTTATATTGAGTAATAAGTCATTGAGTATTAATAAAAATGTATTGCTTAAATATGCTACACACATTTTCAGACAACTAACATGGTGCCCCATGATCACATTAATGTACGCAGCTATGATTTAATATAAATAAAAAAAAGGAAAATTCACATAAAATTTTAAATGTATAGCAAAACTTAATGAAAATACCATCATAAGGACTTTATTTATCCAGGATAAAAAGGGAAATGGTCTTGAAAATTAATATTATGTAGGGTAATATTTAGAAATAAACATATCCTACATCAAGCACACAAAATAAATTCAGTGTGAGTTTAAAATGACTTGCTTTTCTTCCAGAGGCTTAAGAGATCTTAAGATCTCACAGAGTTAGGCTTTTTTGGAGTTGTAAAATTCCTTAGGCCTTTTCTCTGAAGCTGTACATCCCCCGTGAAGCCTGAGATCCAAGGGCATGCCGCCCTTCCTCAGAGATACCGGCCAGAGGGTTGACATATGTTAACAACATACTGTCAGAGGTCTACAGATACTCTGCCCTGAATGAAGGACACAGTCATTACTTCATACTGAGTAAACTGAGTGAATGCTTGAAGATATTCTTCTATTAACTCTGTTCCCCTATGGCTACTTTCGTCTTTGTGACCTGCTCAGAAATTAGTCACTGTTTAGAAGAAGAGTTTTACTACACAAGTGGTTGCATTGATATGATAAATATTTCCTTTCAAGTTAAATTACAGATATGTAAAAAAGAAGATAAGATGATGGAACTAATAGATAATAGTAAGTGTATACGTGACTGAAAGAGTATAAAACTTAAACTTGGAATAAAGAACTTTGCTACATGCCATTTCATCTCATCTAACTGCGTGTAGTCTGTTTCTTGACTTAATAATTACAGGAGCGAGTTTACACCCACAGCAAAGCTGCTGTTCGTTCGCATCTCCGGTCACGCAACATATTACTACAATATTTAAGAACACATAAATTGGCTTGGTGCCCGTAGTACAGTGATTACGGCGTCAGCCACATACACTGCAGATGGCGAGTTCGAACCCGGCCCAGGCCAGCTAACCAATAATGTGAACCTCAACAAAAAGTAGCCAGGCATTGTGGTGGGTGCCTGTAATCCCAGCTACATGGGAGGCTGAGGCAAGACAATCACTTAAATCCAAGAGTTTGAGGTTGCTGTGAGTTGTGATGCCATATCACTCTACTGAGGTCAACACAGTGAGACTCTGTGTAAAAAAAAACAAAAACAAAAAAAAAAACATAAATTTATAACTAAATGCCTAATGTTTAAATATTTTAAAAAGTAGATGTTTAAATATTCCACTAAATTAAAGTATGAAATCATATGAAAAGTAAGGTTCTGTCAAATATTATATAACCTGACTTTGATATGACACTAAAAAAGAGGAAAAAGAATCATCCCTGAAATAAATATTTTGAGTAAAAGTTGTTTTGGTTTTGTAGGCATTAGCAAAAATTCCTTGAATTGTGTGTCAAAAGCATTAGCTGACTGTGAGAAGCATAGCAAAGTAAACATGGATAAAGAAATAGTTAACTAAAATCTTGGCATGAGAAAGATGTGGCTCTGGCATCACATATTTTGTTTAAAGAATTAATCAAAAAGACAACTGAAGGAAAAAAATATTAAATGTCACACAAAGAAATAAGTATACAAGGTAGGGCATTAATTTGTGCACGCATCCTAGAAAACGTGTTACATACCACATTGCTGAGTATCACTATACCTTAAAGTACTCCCCTTGGGAAGCTATAGTACTGATGCTAGTCTACCCTTCAAGGCAATTTTGAAACTCTTTTTCTGGAACAGCCATTAAAACTGTTATTGTATTGCCCTTGATGTCCTAGATGTCATCAAAACGTATTCCTTTCCATATTTCCTTCAGGTAAAGGAGAAAGTCATTATGGGACTGTCTCGTGAGTAGGGAGGATGTTGTAGTCCAGTTATTTTTTACTCTCCACTAAACCACCAATAGACTCTAAGAGATAATTTAGGAGGCATCATCCTCTGGAATTACCCTTTTCTAAAAGACTCAAAGAAATAATTCTATAATAGTAATACTATTAGTATTTAGATATGTGGAACAAGGGCTGGCCTACTATCATGGATTACTTATATTTATTCTTAAACTTCATATACACGAAAGCATATACTTTAGTTTTGGACTACTCTTTCTCAATATAATATTTTTTAGATTCAGTCATTTTTTGCATCCATTCTCTTATAGATGGATATCTGAATTACTTCCCGGATGGAGCCATTATAAATGTCATGAAATTTACATACAAGTCATTGGGAAAAAATATTTATATTTAAATTCAGGGGTGAAATTGCACAATGGGAGTTTAATATGTTTAACTCCATAATAAGTTTCCCAAAGTTTTCAAATGTGATGATACTATTTATTTTCACAAGGAATGTAGGAAATGTCCAGTTTTCCTCATTCTTGTATATATTTGATGTTATCAGTATGTACAGTCAATGGATTCTCTAGACTCATGAAGTAATTTCCTTGCAGGTTATTTTGCATTTCCCTGAAAACAAGTTATTTTGTCTCTTTTAACATGCTCATAGATAAGTCCTCTGTATTCTCTTATAAACTGTTTGAATTTTTGACAATTGCATTTTATCATTTACCTTTATATGATTAATTTTAGGAGTATTATGTCTGTGTTAAAAGTGTTTTGTCAGATATATGAGCTGTATATATCGTCTTTAAGTCTATACCCTTATTTTTGATTTTTTAAACTATTTTGATAAACAAAAATTAATCAAATTAATAAAGTCCACTTTTCTATTTTTTTAATATTTAGTGTTTTACTGTGTCCTATTATGAAAATATTTGGATATACAAAAATGGCCAATATGTATTAATATATATTGCCTAAAAAGACATAAGATCACTTTTTATGTAATCAACGTAATGTGAATCAGATCAAATTTCATTTTAGTCTACATTGAATAAAAGTTTCAATGAAAATATTAGATATTTTATAGTTGTACCAAATAATTAAAGGAAATTGTTATTAACATATGTAATCAATCAATTAAGAAATATATTCATGATACAAGACAAGCAGCAGTTTTTTTTAACTTATCTAATAAACTAATGGCAATACATGAATATATGTCTAAGCCCAAATCATGGTAGATTAGCACTTTGAAGGTGAATGAGTATTAGACTGATACCAGCAGCTTCTCCTTAAGGCTAACAGAAGCTTACTCCAGTAGTTGTAGTAAAAAAAAGAAAGGAAGGAAGGAAGGAGGGAGGAAGGAAAGAAGGAAGGAAGGAAGATTTATGCTTCTGAGACCATTATTAACCCACCCACCTCTTAATTAACACCATCCAAGCATAAAGATCATATAAAAATCCCTTTATTACTTCAGCTGTTTCTGCTCAATGATAATACACCCCGACATGACAGAAACCCTTATTCATATGTATACTTCATATGTGTGGATATGTATTCTTACATATACTTTAAAACATGTTGTACACAATAAATACAAGTGTATCTCTCAATTTAAATAAAAAATACATAAATGTTTCACTGCAAACATCAAAAAATGTTTTCTTGTATTTCTAGGGTAAGTTCTTTCAGTTTACCAAAATTTTACAATACACTTGTCATTTTATTTAAAAACTCTTTTGTACAATTGATACTGTTTTTAATTTATTGATTTCATAAAATAGAATTAGATCTTAAAATGATGACTCTTTCAATTGTTCGTGTGGTATTTCTCCCTATATATTTAGAACTTTTTTAATTTCCCTAGAAGATTTTGTAAGAGCGGAGACATGCATGTTTTGTTAAATTCATATGTAATATTTTTACATATAAAAGCTATAGCAAATAATTTTCAAATATTTAAATAGATGGCTGATTAGAAAAAGGCATGTGAATTGCCAAACATAGGAAAGAAATTCCAAATGGCAGCCAAACATATGAAAAAAGAAAAAAATAGGTCCTATGCCTTTCAGTTCTATTGTTTGAGCCCAAGAATACAAATCCAGCCTGGGCAACATATCAAAACTCTGACTAAACAAACAAAAAATTTTTTTAAAATATAAGCAAATTATCCCAGAAAATAAATCAAAGAAATTATGTACCAGATTAAGACAAAGAGGAACATGAATTTCCCACACAATGAAAAAGGGGAAATTGACCATACATTTAGCCTTTATGAGCTACATTTTCAGTCACGGAAAGGAAATATTACTGTTCTAACAACAGGAATATGTAAGAATATTTTTAGAGGTTTTTAATTTTCAGTTTTCCTATGTATAATCATAGTAATTTGTCACTCTTTGAATAGCAAGGGGGGAATAGAAAACAAAGGAGATGAAGCCATGATAAAATAAACATGACTTTTTCCTTAAATAATGCTATAATATTTTTGCATATTCAAGAGAATAACTATTTTCTTGAGGTATATAATTCTATGTACTTAAAAGTATGACATAAACTCTGTCTTAGCCATTTTTCTTGTCTTATTAGGTGATTTTTAATTTCAATATTAGAATGAATCTAATGTAAAAATTTAAAATAAAAGAAATGGAAATGTAAATCTTAATATGGCATTTAAAGAGCAATTTAGTACATCTTAAATTCAATTGAGTGAATTAAAAAAAAAAAAATCTTCCAAAAGCACCATTAGCATTATAAAGGAAAAGTAGGTCTTGTCTTTAGATATCACATGCTATTTATTCTATCACATTAAATTCATAGCAACGAGGTATAATTACAAAAATACATATTAATGCAATAAAATTTAAATGCAACATATCTTTTGAAGATATGTTGTATTGATAATTAAATTCTTTTCATTCCCCTTCCTTCCTATGCTATATGAGAATGCAATTACTGACTATGCCCCAAGTATAAAAAAATTAAGTAAGAAAAATCAAGACATGCTTTAAATTTATATGAAGTAACTTATAATCCATGTTATTAATATTCTTCAAAATGTATTCATTGTTATTATACTGCAAGTTTTGCTTCATATTTATAAAATATGTTTTTTTAATCTTGGATATTCACAATGTTTCTAATATAATTCTTGAAATTTAAAAGGGAATAAGTAATAAGAAAACAAATAGGCAAAACAGTCTTTTTAGAAACAATTTTGCTTTATCTACTTTAATTAAATTTGCTGGAAACATAGTAAATATTTTGATACCTATCATTATCATTATCAGATTATGAAACACATTCTTAAGATATACATGATACACCTAACATGGCAGAAAGAAAGAGCAAGAGAGAGCTTTCTGCGATTGTTTTATTAGGGCTCTAATTCCATTCATGAGGGCTCCACCCTAATGACCTAATTATGTCCCAACTCCTAATACTGTTACTTTGGGGCTTGGCATTTCTAGAATTGTAACTTATAAACTTGAGAGGATACAAACATTCTGTCCGTTGCATTCCTGTGCACCCAAGAAATAGATATTTAAATGCAAATATGAATCAGAAACAAAATTTCTTTTTTTTTTTTTTTTTTTTTTTTTTTTAATTTGGCCGGGGCTGGGTTTGAACCCACCACCTCCGGCATATGGGACCGGCACCCTACCCGCTGAGCCACAGGCGCCGCCCAAATTTAATTTTTTAAATAACTCAAGCTCTTAAAATTGATTTTAATGGTTATTTTTTAAAATTTAATATTTCATATAATGGCAGTAATATAAAATTGAAGTTATACTATTGTCTATTTAATCTTCTTTAAGTGATTTTATTATTAAAGTATATTAATATATACTGTTTGGAGTAGAGAAACTAAATTATAGTTAACAAAAATAAATTATTACTTAGGTAAGGTAAGAGAACATATATGTATATCTCACATGTAAGCTCACATTTTATTTATTCTGGATTCTGCTTCTAATGGCTAAATCAGTGAGTGGCTAAAGTTTGGTAACATATATTTCCAGAGCTTATACTTTTCTGAAGAAGTGGTTTAAAATGACCTTATATAAAGATGAAAAATAGCCGATGCAGTAAAAATAGACAGTAATGTTATCCCTGTGATAGAAAAGGTAACAACATGAGAACATGAAGTGAATCTTTATTTTAAAGTGCCATTCTAAAATTAAGCTACACCATGTTAGTTCTCAAATTCATAAAAAATTATAAATTGATTTGTAATATCAAAATTACTGAATCTAATGTAAAAATTTAAAATAAAAGAAGTATATTGGAAATGTAAATCTTAATATGGCATTTAAAGAGCAATTTAGTACATCTTAAATTCAATTGAGTGAATTAAAAAAAAAAAAAACTTCCAAAAGCACCATTAGCATTATAAAGGAAAAGTAGGTCTTGTCTTTAGATATCACATGCTATTTATTCTATCACATTAAATTCATAGCAACGAGGTATAATTACAAAAATACATATTAATGCAATAAAATTTAAAGATAATCTTTTTGGATTTTAAGTAATGTCAACCACATCCTATAACATTCTTGGATTTCCTATCAAAACAGGTAATGAAATTTGATAGCCTTCATCTAAAAGCACTAGAGACTAACCCAGACTATATTTTAAATATACTACTACATGTTGTCAAGATATATAATGATTTAAAGTTCCTTCAAAAATAAAACATTTTAAGGTTTTAATTGTTACTACTGTTGAAATGAAGCATCAATTTTGCTCTAAATCATTCCCCTGAAACTATCCCTATAAACTTCAATCTAAAAAGATGTCTCAGAAATTTAGCAGCTTATAGAAATAAATGATAGTATTTTGCAAGGTCAGAAAATATAAATATAACACATACTGAAAAATAAATGCAGTACACACACACACACCTCACACAAATCCCCTAAGCAGTTCTAGCTTGTCCTCGTGCCTTCAAAAGTACTCATGTCAGTCTTACTATGTGTTTTTTTGTTTTTCGGGGTTTTTTTTTGAGACAGGGTCTCACTATATCACTCTCAGTAGAGTGATGTGGCGTCACAGCTCACAGCAACCCTAAACTCTTAGGCTTAGGTGATTCTCTTGCCTCAGCCTTCCACGTAGCTGGGACTACCAGCACCCGCCACAACACCCAGCTATTTTTGGGTTGTAGTTGTCATTGTTGTTTGGCAGGCCTGGGCTGGACTCAAACCTGCCAACTCTGGTGTTTGTGGCTGGCGCTCTAGCCGCTTGAGCTGCAGGCACCGAGCCTTGTTATGTATTTTTCATGCAGAGTTCACAAAACATTCAATCCTTTAACCATGATTTTGACTATAAGGGGAAATGTTGAAATCTATTTTCTTAAGAAAACTACTTATTAAAGTGGATGTACAATTCACAAATTTAAGACTTGAGATTTTTGTACTGAATTATGAACAGTGAGATATGTTAAGGTCATTTTTATAAAATATATTGCTGTTTTAATTCAAATGTTTTGCATAGTATATACATCGAAGTCAAATTAGAGACTCCAAATAAAAGTGAGATAAAATATGCATGTGCCTTTAAAGCAACAGAAGATAGCTTATGCTATAGCTATCTTCTGGTTTTTGTGTAGTTTTAATATAAGTCTAAAATATAACTCCAAATGAAGAGTATTATTTTACAGATTCATCCTCGGAAACAAATGTTTTAGAAAAACTACTAGTAGTCAGACAATCATGCCAACAATCATAGCCACATTGGTATTTCTAATAAAAACAGACACGTTTACATCTATTTCCTTCATGTTATTATTTGTTGCTAATTAAAAGCAATTTTTGTGTTGATAATCTAATAATAAAGACAGATACTTGTGAAGTTATTTCACCCCTATGGTTTATAATGTAAAACACAGCCTTAAAATGGCATAGGAAAATCATATCAAAATGAAGTTCTGTACAGGTCTATATCCCAGTCTTTGTGTGAATTTGTTTTGACTTTGTGTTACAAATTATGTTATTGTGCTATAATATACATAAATATGTGCTATACAGACGTATAAGATTCAAGGCCTTAGGGACTATACTTTGAATTCTTAATGCTAGTATGTTGTATCAGACATATTATAATTTATAAATTAATGCTTTATGCATGAATGAATGTGTGAATACAATTTTTCTGATAATTTTTGTATCTACTAAAATATTTTATAAATCCCTAAGTGGCTATTCAATAATCTTACTGTACACTTAGTACTATGTACTGAAATTTGGAAGATTTTCTCCCCTTATTAGAATTCACTCATATGTCTTGCCCCCCATAATAATCCAGTATTTTTCCAATGATTTAATTTGGTCCCAAGTGACACATAATTAGCTACAGCCCAAAAGCTTCACAAAACTCAGACAATTAGGTTGGCTGTCATAACACAAATCCCATTCATAGCAGTTTAGAAGCCAGGATTGATATACCAAGAAAATCTGCTCTCCACTTCCAAATGTTTTTTCTTCCATGGGAGCTAAGTCAGAATTGAGTGTCACAGTATCAGCTGACGTTGCCATGGAGAACTTCATCCCAGGTCCTCCGGAAGCACGTAAGCCCAGAGCCGCAGTGTCTTATCCTTGGTAACATCACCATCACTAGTAAGCTCCTATCCCAAAAGCCCCATGGAGACAACAGTTAATGGAGGCTGGAGGAACATGTCTGCGGGAGTGTGTGATAGGGCTTCCACAATGGCCTACACAGCAACCTTACTTTCTTCTTTCTCTGTCTATTCCCTTCTTTCTTCCTGCCCTTACTTCCTGTGTAGCCCTGCTTCCTACCATCATCCTTTCTTCTTCTTAAAGTATGGTAGGTCAAATGCACGCATAACGTGCATCAGGGCATACCAACACGGCAGATAATTGCCTGAATTGGAGTTCTGTCTCTCCAATTCACAAGTGCAATCTTAAACACACAAACTCTTTTTTTCCACATAAGTCAAATGATAGTTTGATATACATTGTTGTGAGACTCAGTGAATGGCACTCAGTCTGATTCAATAAGTTTTAGCTATTTTGATCAACCCTGCAGTCTGCCCCTTATCCTTAGGGGTGCGTTCCAAGACACCCTTTGGATGCCTAAAACCATGGAAAGTATCAAACTCATCTATACTTTTTTTTTCCTATACATACATACGTATAATTAAATTTAATTTATAAATTACAAACAGTAGAAGATTCACAGCAATAACTAATAATAAGATAGAACAATTATGACAATGTGCCAACATCACTACTTTTGTGTATTGAGGCCATTAGTAAGTAAATAAGGGATGATTGAGTATAAGCACTGTGATACTGTGGCAGGAGATCTGATAACCCAGGAAGCTACTAAAGAATTAAATAGTTGGTAACAAACAGCATGGTAACAAACAGACAAAGGGATGATGGTTCGTGTCCCAGGTAAGACAGAGATGATTAAGAAGAGATTTCATCACACTACTCAGAATGGCGTGCAATTTAAAACGTATTATTCCAGAATTTCCCATTTAATGTTTTTGGAGTATGGTTGGCTGTAGGGAATTAAAACTGCTGAAAGCAAAACCCTGGATAAGGAGGGACAGCTGTATGTTTGTGCATGCTGGTATGTTTGCCTGCAAATCTCTACAATTTTCTACACCAAACTATTGGCTTTGAATTCTTTGCACACATTTTCTGCTTCAGAATTCTTTTGAAATCTCTGGTCTGATTTTTTACTTTTTTTTTTTTTTTGTAGAGACAGAGTCTCACTGTACTGCCCTCGGGTAGAGTGCCGTGGCATCACACGGCTCACAGCAACCTCTAACTCTTGGGCTTACGCGATTCTCTTGCCTCAGCCTCCCGAGCTGCTGGGACTACAAGCGCCCGCCACAACGCCTGGCTATTTTTTTTGTTGTTGTTGCAGTTTGGCCGGGGCTGAGTTTGAACCCGCCACCCTCGGTATATGGGGCGGGCGCCCTACTCACTGAACCACAGGCGCCGCCCACTGGTCTTATTTTTTTTAGAGGTTAAGAAATAAATAAGATCACAATTGGGTGAGGCAATGTCACATATTTGTTCAACACATTTGCTGCTCAGTGTTCATTTTAAGGCCTGGCGTAAGTTATTTGAAACCCAGTCACACCCCATCACCGTCAGTCTAGTTAACTCCCTCTCCCAGCCACCTCCTCACACACCCCTAACCCAGCAGCCTCCACCTGTGTAGTTGTTTATGTCCTGAGCCCCACCAACCCAAAAAGCCCAAACACTTACTCTTGCTAACCTTAATAAAACCTAATGGTAATCACTGAATTATGTAAATAAGTTCTTTAACTAGCGGATCTCCAACTCCCAGGGGAAAGCCTAAGAGCTAAGCCACTGGTGGACCTTAACAAAGGCCTTCCCACAGGTCCTTTCTCTCTCTCTCTCTCTTTTTCTCTTCCCATCCACTGATTAACCTCCCTGCTGCTTCTAAACTTCCCATGAACCCAGTCAGCCCCGCCAGTCTCTTTGGGATATGTAAGTAATAAATTTCTTCCGCTCCCAACATTTTACTTTCACCTTCTCATTCTCACCTAACCAACACACTCCACACTAACTGTTCTCCCGGTCAGGGCTCTCTTAGAGAATGGTTATTTTGGCCTATGACCACTTTCAACAAAGAGCTCTGAAAGACCAGGTTAGAAAGAACCCACAATAATAAAAATGATAGCAGGCACAGTGAGACTCTGTCTCTACCAAAAAAAAAAAAAAAAAAAAATCATAGCAGGCAGTTATATACATGTTTGTGGATTTCTATTTTGTGTTTCTTCATGGAGAATAACTTCCAGAGGCAGAAAACCCACAAGGAAAATGGGTGAAGAGTAAGGCTGTCTCCAGCATTTCTGCATCCTTTCTGGTACCAAATTATACAATCACCATTTTCTAACTTCCAACCTCTTATTCCTCTTCTTTTATTACCTTCTTTTGGCATTTACCCTCTACTAATTTAGAAGTTATATCCACTATTTTTACAGTTTTAATTGCTACTCTAGATATTTTATATGCATATTTAAAGTAGCAAAATCTAAGTTAACATCATTGTAAAGGAGATTAGAGAACTTTAACTTCTTTTAAGTATTCCCTCACTAATTAGATGCCATGCTTTTAGTTTTATTATTCTATCTTCAAAATTTACAGGGAAGACAGGGATGTTGCAAAAGGCTAGGTTCTTTGTTCCATATCCTCCCTGCTCTTTCTAAGTTTCCCCTTTTTATACTGCTGGTTCATTTTCCCAGTCACAAGATGGCTCCCTTATACCTTTAGCACTGAATCGGTTATGTTATCGGGGTGTATTTTAATTTGTTCTTTCTGGTTCTGAGATTCTAATTTCAGGCAAAACATGTCTTTTGACGAAAAGAAGATATGGACATTATAGATGTTGAGGATATCTGGGCCTAAAAGATTGGCAGGAGGCCCAGGACACGTAAGAAACTCAAAGGATTCACTGAATATGTCACATTCATGACTTTTGGGGGATAGGTCAAAACCTCCAAAATGGTAAGAGTTAGGTTTGGATTTGAAAACTGAGATAGTTTTCTGATAGTCATTCCTTCCATATTAACCTTTTCATTACTCATAATGGTGTTTCTCAAAGAGATAGTATTTATGATGGATCAAACTCCTGAGTCAGTTAAGGCAGTCGAAAGCTCATTATTCACTGTTATTTCAAACTTTCCCACTGTGTTTGCCAACATAGAGTATTGAGAGGGGTAAACCTCTTCAGTTTCCTCAGAGCAACCCTCAGTGGGTTTTAACTTTCTGCTGCTGTTGTTATTTTTGGACATCCTCATCTAATGTGTGCTTTTTTTTTTTTTTTTTTTTTTTTTTTTATAGTAGTGGCAGGCAAGGAGGAAAGAGCCCTTGACTCTAAAAGGTTTAAATTTGGGAGAGCGAGCTAAGAGGTTGGGGTGTTCAGTTATTTTAATTATAGATGCACGACCTGAGCTATATTTTGTATTTTCCTTTTTAATCATAATGGATAATTGGTCCAGTTTGTTAGTTCTGAGTATGGCCCAATTGGTTATGTGGCATTTTACAAGGATAGCTGAGTCATCCATCACCTAGCCAATTTAGGAAATTTGAGCATCATTTTTATTGTTTTCAAAGCAATCAGTTGACATCCTGCATCCTGTTTTAATATCTTTCCATAGTGCATGAAATAATGCAAAACTGATTCACCTGGGTTCTGGTGGCATTGTTGTTTAGCTGGCCCGGGTTGGGTTTGAACCCACTAGCCTCAGTGTATGTGGCTGGCACCATAACCACTGTGCTGTGAGCACCGAGCCTTGCTTTTGTTTTTTAGAGCCAATTAATAGAGCTCTTTTGCATATTTTGGAAGTGAAATGTCACAAACACATGATATATACAGACATATGAACATATAGACAGACAGATAGTAGCAGAATTCTTATTTGCCAGCTTTAAAATATATATATATATATTTTATTCAGATTATCAATCTTTTAATTACTGATTTTATTGTCTTAAGCAATTGTTAGCCAGTAAATTATTTGCCTTTTTTAGTAAAGATGACCACTATGTGAAATATGGCAGAGAAATTATATTTAAAAAACACAGAGCTAAGACTTGGGTCCTAAATATTGTATCATCATTCCAAAGGGGAAAAAGTTGTATGTAAAGCTCTTTCTCAGGAAATGACCCTACACAAAGGTGAGACTCGTCATATAGATTTGCAATAATGGAAAGAGTTTTTAGTGACTCAGTCTTCCCTCTCAGACATTCTTATAAACAGAATTTTTTTTTTATAGGTCCAAATTTCTTTCTTGAAAGCATTTTAAGATTTCTAATTAAGGGCCAGGAATAGTGGCTCATGCCTGCAATTCCAGCCCCTTGGGAAGCTCGGGTAAGAGGACTGCAAAATAGGTTAAAAATCACATCCAATCTGATTCTTATACCCAGATTTAATATGATTCAAGATTCAATCCAGTTTCTTTTGTAAATTTTCAAACTAGCTAGAATCACAAATTTGCTAAAGTGAACTCACAAATTTTTCAGAATCTGAGAGCAGACTTACTCATAATCCCCAGTAACAGGCACAATCTGGAAGGTACCTTATTTGTCGATATGGTGTTTTGGGGGACTTCTTCAGCACCTACTTCTAACAAATTAAATTTAGCAAAGATGATCTGCAAATTGAGCAGCTGAATCTGAGCAAGTTCAGAGAGCCTCTAGCACTGCCACATGGTTAATGGAGATTTACAAAGAGTACAGTTCAGAATCGGGTAATCAGCAAAAGGGGAGAAGTAGCAAAGGATGGGAATAAAGTGAGCTGATCCCATCAGGACAGACAGCTGACACATTTACTTCCAGACATTTTAATTAAAGTACCTTTCTAAATAAAACTGATAAGCCTTAACACAGTCTGTAACTTAAGGAAGCAAGAGGTATGTTCAAAAATGTTATAAAAACAGTTTCTATAAAACATAGCAAAAGTCACAACAGTGGCTCAACTATAAGAAAGGAGAATTTTACTAACTAAAACTGAATTTGTCCCACATTTCTGTCCAGACTTTGTAGGGTCTCAACTTCTCAGTTGAATATTTATACACAAATTTCTAAAAGCCCATAAAGTACAGGAAATTAAAAGCTATACACTAAAGGAAAGAGAATCAACAAAATGCCTCTAGTTATACAAATACCACACTAGAACAAGCTCATTCCCTGCCTGAGGGTTGAACCTAGGACACTGAGATGAAACAACAAAGGTTTAACCATTAGGCCAGGAGGCAAACTAGCCTCTGGAATTATTCATACTGTAGTAGTGTTCAAAAAGCTTTCATCTTTATGTTACATCAGATAGTGTTTCCTCAATTATGTCAAGAGAATTTTTAAAGCTAGCCATGAAAGAGTTACATGTTCTTTTTACTTCTGATCTTTTCATAACTATAGATGAGTAAAATAAAATAGTACAATAGTCACAAACACAGCTCCACAGGATGAATCTAGGTGCTTCCCTCTTACTGAGTGGTGCCTATCTTCACACAGTGAATCTCAGCAAGATCCCAGAATGCATGGTCTCAGTGTTGTTATACAGAGTCCTGTGACTCTGGTATGGAAAGTCATAACACACATAGGCATACGGACATATACATGCACATAGATGTGGACAAAAGGCCTGTCAAGGTGAGTCAAATCAAATAAACAAATCAAAACACCCCCTCACAACAATCTAATGGAGGAAAATTCACCTGAGACATTTCTTACAATATAGGGAAAGCTGACCAAGACTCACCAATCCATCAGAAGGAGGAATAGTTGGTTGCCCAAGACATCTTCCAGTTCCAGAAACCATTTCTCTACTCTAAACTGGTCCAAGTATCATAGGTCAGTGTCTATAGGGATACTAGTAGGGATGGCACTAGTAGGGATGGCACTCAGTCCAAAAGAACTGTAGATCTGCTCTATCAATAAAAGACTGCCAAACCTTGGCAACTACCAAAGGGGTGATCCCAGATGAGCCCCCAATTTGCAGGAAGCTAGGCAGACCCTTTCCTTTCCTTTTCCTCAGGAAAGAGGCAAGTAGAATGGATGAGACAAAGATTTCTCCAGATAAAATTATAAGATTGGGTAATATATTCAAATTATTTAATGAAGGATATGGTTTCAGAGGAAAGGGAGCCCAAATGCTTTTCTGAGATACAGAAATAGGAGATAGAAAAAGAAACATGAACATGAACAATGCCTTCAGCATCTGCTACTCACAGAGAGAAGGAACCCTCAATTTTACTATGACTTCATGGAGAGGAGAGAGGACAGTCTCGAATTCAGTAGTCCCCCAAACTAGAGAAAGTCTGAGAGTGGGGCCTATGGCCTGGCCGAGAGGAATTTGTCCCACCACTAGGACTTTGGAGAAAACCTTACAGCAAATCAGAAATCCTGGAAGGGAAAGCCAAAGTCACTTACCAGAACAGAAGATTGGAAGAGAAGCAGTAGTGTTCTGGTGGTAGATGAAGAGCCAGCAATGGAAAGGAGATACTTGGTGCAGGTTCCCTGGTAAAAGAGGAGTCACCAGGTAATGGCACCAAACAGAGTAGAAGGTGTTGCAAGGGCTAGAAGAAATTCTGCTTAAATTGACCTTAAAGAATTCTTACTGAAGGCAGGCCAGGATAATCAGATTTCACTTGAATGATAGTGGAGGATGATGAACCAGATCACATAATCTAGCATAATTAGATACAGAGAATGGGGGATGAGGGTTGTAAAACTGACTTAAAAGAGTTCCTGCCAAATCTGAATTTTACAAAAAAGTACACTAGATGACAGTTCAGAAACATGGCTAAAGTTGATGAAGAAAAGGATCATCAGCCTCTATTATCTCCATTTGATACATTTCTGGATTTTTGTCATCATGATGAGTATTTTTTTTATTCCATTTCCATGTTAATGCCAGGGTATAAACAACAAGATCATAATATTTGCATATGTTAGGTAGAGTCCCTCCTGTATTATTGTCCCAAACAGAAAAGGTGTGCCAATACCCTTACATAGTGTCCATTAAGTGGGAGCACACCAATTCTTTCCACTCCTCCCCCCCCCCCCCATCTCCTTCATTCTTTGTCCCTCCTAACTTGAATTGATTGAGTTTTTCTCTTATGTGGGCATGTATTAGATTATCTACTGGCTTCATATTAGTATTGAGTACATCAGATTCTTGCTTTTCATTCTTGTGATATTTTACTAAGAAGAATATGTTTCAACTCCATACAGGTTAATATAAAAGATGTAAAGTCTCCATCTTTTTATGACTGCATAGTATTACATGGTATACATATACCACAGTTTGTTAATCCATTCCTAGGTTGATGGGCATTTAGGTTGTTTCCACATCTTAGTGATTGTAAATTGAGCTATGATAAACAATCTAGTGCAAATGTCCTTATGATAAAATATATATTTTTTCCTTCTGAGAAGATGCCTAGTAATGGGATAACAGGATCAAAGGAGAGGTCTAATTTGAGTACTTTTAGAATTCTCCATACACCTTTCCAGAATGGTTATATTAGTTTGCATTTCCACCAATAGTGTAAAAGTGTGACCCTCTATCCACAACCACAGCACCATCTGCAACTTTGGGACTTTGTGATGTGGGTTATTCTCAATGGGGTGAGGGGGTATCTCAGGTTGGCTTTGATTTGCATTTCTCTGACAATCAGGAACAATGAGCATTTTGTCATATATTTGTTAGCCACCAATCTGTCTTCATCAGAGAAGGGTCTATTTATGTCTCTTGCTCAGTGATAGATGGGATTGCCTGCTCTTTTTTGTTGTTGATTAATTTGAGCTCACTATAGATTCTAGTGATCTATCCTTTGTCAGTTTCATAATATGCAAATATCTTTTCTTGTTCTGAAGGTTGTATATTTGATTTAATTGTTGTGCCCTTGCCTGTGCAGAAGCTTTTCAGTTTAATTGCATCCCATTTATTTATTTTTGTTGTTGCAATTGCCATGGAAGTCTTCTCCAAAAAAATCTTTCCCCAGGCCAACATCCTCAATAGTTTTTTCACACTTTCTTCTAGGATTTTTAATGTTTTATGCCTTAGATTTAAATCTTTTGTCCATCTTGAATCAATTTTTGTAACTGGTGAAAAGTATGCATCCAGTTTTAGTCTTTTAGATGTGGCTATCCAGTTCTTCCAGCATCATTTATGAAATAGGGATTCTTATCCCTAGTGTATACTTTTATTTGGTTTTTCAAAGATCAGGGGTCTATAAGAGACTGGTTTCATCTCTTGGTTTTTTATTCAGTTTCATATGTCTGTGCCTCTACTTTTGTGCTGATACAATGCTGTTTTGATTACTGTGGACTTGTAATATAGTATAAAGTCTGGTAGAGCAATGCCTCTGACTTTGTTTTTATTGCTAAGAATTGCCTTATCTATACAAGGTTTTTTCTGATTCCATATGAAACCAAGAACTATTTTTTCCATTTTTTCAAACTATGATGTTAGTATTTTAATGGGGATTGCATTGAATCTGTAGATTGTTTGGTATAATATAGGAATTTTAACAATGTTAAATGTAATATAGGCATTTTAACTAAGAGCATGGTATGCTCTTCCATTTGTTAATATCTTCTTTTTTTTTTTTTTTTTGTAGAGACAGTCTCACTGTACTGCCCTCAGGTAGAGTGCCGTGGCGTCACACGGCTCACAGCAACCTCTAACTCTTGGGCTTACACAATTCTCCTGCCTCAGCCTCCCGAGCATCTGGGACTACAGGCGCCCGCCACAATGCCCGGCTATTTTTTTTTGTTGTTGCAGTTTGGCCGGGGCCGGGTTTGAACCCGCCACCCTTGGCATATGGGGCCGGCGCCCTACTCACTGAGCCACAGGCGCCGCCCTGTTAATATCTTCTGCTATTTATTTTCTTAGGGTTTCATAATTTTCTTTGCAGAGGTCTTTCACCTTTTTTGTTAGGTATATGCCCAAGTATTTCTTTTCCTTTAAAGCTTTTGTGAAGGGAATTATGTGATTAGCTTCTCAACTTGGCCGTTATTGGCATATAGAAAGGCTACTTTGTGGACATTGATTTTATATCCTGAGACATTACTGTATTTCTTGATCACTTATAGGAGTCTTGTGGCTGTGTCTCTGAGGTTCTCTAAGTATAAGATTATTTCATCAGCAAAGAGGGAGAGTTTGACCTCCTCTGCCTCCTTTTAGATGCCCTTTGTATACTTCTCTTGCCCAATCACATTGATTAGAACTTCCGGAATTATTTTGAATAGTAGTGGTGATAGAGGACATCCTTGTCTACTTCCAGTTTTAAGTGGACAAGCTTTCAGTTTTACTCCATTCAGTATGATATTAGCTTTGGGTTTGTTGTAGATGGCTTCAATCAGTTTAGGAAATGTGCTACCTATACCTATTTTGTAAGTGTTCTTGTTAGAAAAGAATGCTGAATTTTTTAAAATACTTTTTTCCCTTCTATTGAGAGTATCATATGGTTTTTGTTTTGCTTCTATTGATATGGTGAATTACTTCACGGATTTGAGAATGTTAAGTCAGCCTTGCATCCCTGGGATAAAGCTTACTTATCATGAGATATAATTTTTTAACGTGTAGCTGTAGTCCTTTTGCTAAGATTTTGTTGAGTATTTTTCCATTGATATTCATTAGTGAAATTGGTCTGTGGTTCCCCTTTTTAGTTGGGTCCTTTCCTGATTTGGGGGTCAGGGTGATGTTTGCTTCACAAAACGTACTGGAGAAAATTCCTTCCTTCTCAATGTTTTGGAATGGGTTCTAAATTTACATTTATTGAGAGAATAGATAAGTGTGGTTAAGTTTTAGTCACCTTATTTTGTGAAAGTCCATTGCTTAGTTTTATCCTTTGGAAGCTAGGTTTTGGTCTTTAGTTTGTGGGTGTTTACTTTCTTGGTGGTCCATTATGATAGGGTGGGGAATAGGTCTAAGTTCTTCTTTTAGAGATGGTCTTTTTTAAGTGAATTTCTTCAATAAATATCAGTACAAGATTCTATTTCTCCATCAATTTTGAAGCTTGGTTAAACAGTATTCTGATCTGAAAATTATTTTCTTTAAAAAAGGTTAAAGGTAGATGACAATTCTCTTCTGGCTTCGAAAGTTTCAGCTGAAAAGTCTGCTGTCACCCTGATGGACCTGCTTGTGTAGGTCAATTAACCCTTTCTCCTGGTTACTTAAAGAATTTTCCATTCTTTATTTGGCCTGACCAAAGGCAGGTTCATTACAATGTGTCTTTCAGATGCTCTATTCATGCGGAGATGACCTGGGATTCAATATTCCTCTGAAAGGAGTGTTTCAGAATCTTCAATGAAACAGGAAATTTTCATTTGTGATGTCCTCTAGTAGGGGATGCATTCCTTTTAGACATTCTTCTCCTTCAGGGATCCCTATAATTTGTATATTTGAATGCTTCACAAAGTCCCATACTTCTCTGAGCACCTGTTCTGCTTTCTCTCTTTTCCTTTTTCCCTCTTTAACTACCTGTGTTAGCTCAAGAGTTTTATACTTAAGTTTTGAAATTCCTTCTTTTTGATGGTCTAGTCTGTTATTGATACTTTCTACTATATCTTTCAGTTCCCTGATTAACTCCTTCACTTCCTTAAGTTCCTTTTTAGATTCTTCATTTCCTTTCTACATTTTTTTGTTTTTGTTTTTCCACTTTCTCATCAATTCTCTTCGTTGTCTTTGCCAACCATATTTTAAATTGCCTTTCTGTTATTTCTGTTACATCCCGGCAGGTGAAATCCTCTTCAGTGGCTACCTCAGGATCTCTGGGAAGGGTTACTCTGCTCTGGGTTTTCATGGTGCCAGAATTTTTCTGTTGGTTCCTCCTCATTCATGTTTTCTCCTTGTTCACTTTATTCCCCTACTTTTTCCTCTCACTAGTTATTTCACTTTAAATTACCTTATCTTTGAGCTTGGGTGTTGAAGTGGTGTTTAAGTATCAGACAAAAAGGAAAAGAAGGGCAAAGAACAAGAAAGTTGAAAGAGAAAAAAGATGTAGAAAAATAAAAGAATGAGGATGAAAGGAAAGAGTTGATGAAAAGGACAGAAGAAGATCAGAAAAAGGGAAAGACAGAGAAAGAAGAAATTGTGGTATTCAACCAGGTGCTTTGGCTCATGCCTATAACTCCAGGACTTTGGAGAAAGAGGCTGGGTGGTTCCCTTGAGGTCAGGATTTCCTCACCAGCCTGAGCAAAAACAAGACCCCATCTCCATCAAATATAGAAAAAAGAAAAAATCACCAGTATGTCACAGTGGAGGCATAACTTTACTGTCTTTCCATAGGCGTAAGCTAGAAGAACACCCTTGACTATGAGCTCATGGTCTTCATGAGCCATGCCAATGTCGTGAACCCTCAGCCAGACCAATTTTGTAATCATCAGCCCTCATAAAAAGAAAAAATAGGGCAGTGCCTGTAGTGCAAAGGAGTAGGGTGCCGGCCCTATATGCCAGAGGTGGTGGCTTCAAATGCAGCCCCAGCCAAAAACTGTAAAAAAAAAAAAAAAAAAAAAAAATCGTTAAAGAAAATTGAAAATACATTTACATAAAAATTATATATGTGTGTATATATATATATTACATACAATATATCTGTATCTATATGTATGTATATGTAATTGAAGGGGAAACAGAGATACATTAGCTGTTGCATGGGAAATGTATGTGGATAAGATGAAAAAAGTAGAAAAATTTCTACTAAAGGAGAGAAAAAAGGAGAGAAATAAAAAATAAAGAATAAAAGGGGCTGAGAAATCATAACCAAAACGGAGAACCCCTTGCTACTGAAGAAAGTAAAGATGAAAAAATAAAAATATCCCCAAAGCAAACCAAGACAAGCAAACAACCAAAATAAAAGAAAGTAACAACAAAAAGAAAAATAAAACTAAGAAGAAAATGGGGAAAAAAGAAAAAAAGATAGAAAAAATATGTGAATAAAAAATATGGCAATATTTTGTCTGACATCTGTGCTGCTGTGGTGTTAGGAGACAGAGAAGATACATGCAGTTTTCACTGCATAATATTGGGGGTTGGAAGCTTCTCTCCAGTCATAGAGGAAACCCAAACCTGTCCTCTTGATCTCCTTGTCCCCAATCAGGGCCTGGCCACTTTGCCAGCACTTTTTCCCCACAGGATTAGGATCCCAAAGCTCTCACTAGATGTCTTAAGGGCACATCTTAGAAAAAAAATCACCAGTATGTCACAGTGGGGGCATACCAGTACTGTCTTGACCTTTCAAACAGTGCTGCCTGATGACAAAGTGTTTTTCCCTGGGAAGGGGTAGTGTTGAACTCAACCCAAGAATGGCTGCCCAAGCTTATCAGGCACACCAGAGCCAGCCATGCACTAGGACCCCATGGATTCTTTCTCCCATGCAGCTTTCTTGCAATGGCAGTCTGCCTATAGCCAAGCCAATGGGATCTTCACCCTACCAAGCATTCAATCTCAGCTTACTGATGCTGATCAAGTTTCCTTGCTTCTGCAGGCCCCTCCAAGACAGGTCAGGGAAAAGTCCAGTCCAAAAACAAAAACTACAGGAAAGCTCTTTCCCACCTCCAATTCTCCATAGGAGGGCCACCAGCTGACCTCTGCCCATTCCCTGATAACTGTACTCTGCTGGTCCTCCTCAGCTCTAGACCTTCTTGGTGGCTCCTGGAGTTTTCTACTGCTTCACTGTGCCCCCAGAGTGTTTCTGGTAGGTTCTCCTAGCCAGAGGTGGCCCAAATCCTCTGTTCCCTGTCTCACTCAGAGCACCTGGCAAGATGTCTCTAGTCTGTCATCTTGTTCTGCTCCCCCCATTGAGTTTGGTGGGTGGCGGTGGGGGCAGAACATGATGGCAGACTAGACAAATCTAAATATTTTTGTTTAATTTCTAAGTTGTTCATACACTGTATATAGGCATAAGTATTCTGTAATTACATTTTTATATTGTAACATAGAGTTTTTATTTATTTTATAGTGTTAAGGTTTTTAGTATAAGAGATTTTCAAGGTAAATATATTGACAGTTTTGTACATCCATCCTACTCTAATAACTAGCAATTATCTCATTACTCTGGTTACTTTTTCTCTTTATACCATTTATTGTGACAGAGTATTTCAAGTAGCAAATATTTGTTTGTAGGTTTATTTACAAAAATAATTAGTTTTCTTTAAAACAAATAAAATATTTTACTCACATTGTTACTCCAAAGTGAGACAGGAGAATGGAGTATTTTATCTAACAAATAACGGTTGCATAAGTAGATAAACGTATATGAAACATGGTCTGTAGTGGTAACAATTCATTAAGGTATTTATATATCAACTTATAATCCATAGTTTTACGTTGTAGCTAGTAGTTTCTAATAATATATGTGCAAAATTGAATCATGGGTCCCCCCAAAAAAAATCAAATGAGGAAGTAAATGGCTCTTTTATAAAGAATCATGTCGATTTTACTAATGCATTATACATGATATTTTATAAAAATAAGAAGTTTAAAAGTCCCTCTATATGTGATAATTATATATTAATCTTTACCTTGATGGGCCACAGGTGAGTAGATCTAAAATGAAATTAACTCATTAAATGGACCACAAGATTTCACAATGATAAAGAGAAAAACTATAGAGAATGCATGAAGGGAAATTGTTAACCAAGAATAAAAATTGGACTGATTAAATAAATATAGCTTTATAATAATGTTTATTATTTGACTTATTTACCAAGGCTTGTAGGGAATAAAATCTTCCACATACCACTGCATCTCTTACTTATCTAGTTCAAATGTCAATGACAGCTATCCATCTTGAGAAATAGGCATGAATTCCTCTGTTTATATTATCTTTCCACTCTACAAATTGAGATCATGTATGAATACCCTCAGATGTTGCACAAATATCGTTACCTTTAGCAACAGGAAAAAGAAAAAAATTAGATGTCTTTAAACAGAAAAGTTTCTATTTGTTTTCCATATCAAAGACAAGGTGATCATGAAATCATAGAAAACTCTGAGAATATCCGTTATGCTTTCCTCATAGGACTTAAATTAAGCATAGTTTAACAATGTGCCTTTGTGTTTGTGTAGTGGTTGTTTATTTCTATCCCTGTTAGAAGCCATGTGGAGGCAGCTCTGATTCCCTAGAAAGCCTACCTTTTATTGAAATTGGCCTAGATCAAAATCAGCCTCTGGGGGTGAAATTTGGGATAACATAAATTTATGCATTTACAATTTTACTTTCTTGTGTGAGAGTAAAAAACATCTTTTCTATGTCTAGATAGATGTTAAACCAACTGTATTTATATAAACTTACCTTAGAGCCAGAACTCCAGTAAATGTTATTTTCTAAAACACAAGTTAAAACTTGATTTTATAAAATAGTTCTTTGCTTATTTTAACTATCACAATCCTAGACTTATGAAAATTTAGAATTAATTCATACATTTATCATTTACTCTGTAATATTCATTAAATCAAAATCTTACTATATGAGTTTATTTCTAATTCTCAGTTATCACACCTTAGAAAAAATGAAAGAAGTGGAGAGTTTTGTAGACATACACTAGAAATGATAGTTGAAATCAGGACAATAAACATAAAACAATATGAAACAAAATAATTTGAACATTAAATAAATTACATTGGGTCTGATATCTTTTTAAACCATGAAAATACAATAGAACCTCCGTAGTTGACCACTTCCTTACCTTGACCACCTCCTTAAGTTGATCTAATTTTCATAGACCAGACATGTATCACATGTACATATCAGTACATTAGGCCAAGTTCTCTGTGTTTACCACCTCTATATGTTGACTAGTTTATTTCAGTCTCTTGGGTGGTTAATTTATAGAGGTGCTACTATACTTTCTTACATTTTTTGTGATTATATTAACATGTACAACATATGTATGGTTATGTAACAAATACTACATGTGTTTGTTAATGTATAGAGGTACTACTATACTTTCTTACTTTTTTGTGCTTATATTACACATGTATGGTTATGTAACAAATACTGCATGTGTATGTACACATTTTTATTTTAAAAATGATCAGTTTTGAACCATGTAGGTACTTAATGCTGAATCATATATTAAAACCAAATATCTTCAAATCTCTGCTTAACTGGCAATAATGATATATAATTATAGTCAAGTGTAAATATTACACTTAAACAAAAAATTAATACTTGTTTCCATAAGTGGGCCATATAATTTTATATACTCTGTTAGCTTCAGATGCATGTGCAGTATATATACTTAAATTAATTTATATTTGAAGCCAAAGTTTGCCTTTATTGGTAGGAGAATATTTTTAGTCTTTTATTTTTAAATACTTTTAAACCTTAACATAATTATTGACATTTTTCTCAATGTAAAAGCATATGAAGTAATGATATATGTAGAACTCTCTAAAATAGGCTGATAACCAGCTTTCCTAATCTTTAGAAGCATGAAGCATGTAAGACCAATTATTTGCTATTTTGTTAAATCTATATTTATGCTACTGTCAACAGGTTAAACAATTTATATGTTTTGAAAATTTTTATTAACTGAGTACAGCAGTTTAAGTCAAAACATTGAAATAAAGTACTGTTATCTGAATATCGTGTTGTGAATGAAATAATGGTTTAGCTAAGATGATTTTTCAGTAACCACTAACAAATTTTAGGGAAAGAGTATGCATACAATTATTTATTGATAAAAATTTCTTTGCTAATTATATCTCCATAGCAGGAATACTTTGCTTAAGACTATTTTAAACTTTAATTTCAGATTTATCTTTGGTAAACTTTCCCAGTTCTGAAATTAGAGGAGTTTGTTTCTACTTGATATATTATCATCAGCTTCTTTTCTTTAAAAAATAGCAGTCAGATGGTTCTAATCAAGCAAACTCCTTCCATTAAAGAATACAAACAAAAAACAGATTGTATCGCCTGATTTGTGTTTGAGTTAGATCTCATCATTCAAAATAACCAAATTTCAACTCACATTTGGTGCTAGATCTAAGCCTTTCAAAGAGACAGAGACAGAGAGAGAGAGAGAAAGCCAAAACCTTGTTTTCTCAACTTCTGAGGCCAGACTTACATTGCTTCAGTTAAAAAAAAAAATCCTACTTATAAATATGTAAATATAAAATCAAATACATGTTTTTCAGAATCTTATAGGATGTTATGAAAAAATTTCTAAGCTTTACAAATGAAGCCAAGCTTTGGCAGCAAGTCCTTTCACTGTCCTTCAGGAATTGCAGGGCCACCTAAGGATCATCAGGTTCCAAGGGGCATATAATTCCAACACACTATTTACAATTAAATTGCTTCCAAAAACTTTGACATTTTACAGCTCTGGAGAGTTGTATATAATGAGTACAAAAGTGAAAAGACTTTTAGGTTTGTTAAAGATATAACTAATTTTTCTCTGGAAGAGAAGACAAGCCAAGAAATGATTGTTTACTGCCCCACAAGGCGATAGCCAGATTTATATGTAATTTAGCAATTACTTCAGACTTGCTTTCTTTCTCATCCGCTTTTGAACTGGGTTTATCATCTTACCAGTCACTTTGCTAAATTAAACTTATAATAATCTTACATATGTGTACATGTATTTGTATGAAAATTACTTATTTGACATTTACAAAATTATGTTTTGACACAATGAAACAAAGAATCACTTGATTCATCCCTTGAACTATTGGTGTGGGGCTTAAGCCAACTCCTCAAGTGTGACTACTGATAAGAATTCCTATGGAAGCTTAGTAGAGTCAAAAATTCCTTTTTTCAATCCTCAATAATCAGAATTTCCAAGAAAGAGGTCTGTTAATCTATGTTTTTAACAACCATTCAGGTGACTTTATTGTCAACTACTCATTTGGAGTACAGATCTAGGTCACTGGTTCTAAAAAAGTGTTTGTCATTCACAAACATTGATATACATTTAACTCTTTCTTTTATTTGATGGTTTTACTTTAAAGGATAATTATGTGTGCTATAATGAAAATAGTACATTTTGCTAAAATGTGTTGATAATAATGATTTCAGTAGAAAGTAACTTCTTAAGTAGTTATAATCTCAAAGGTGAAAAATTTAACAAAATACTCTTTATTATTAACAGTTAGATGGTTGTTTATTAGTAAAATATTCTTTACTATTAGCAGAATAGATGGTTCTAGTCTGCTATAATTTGTATATTCTGCATGTTAAAATTATTAAATAATATAGCAAAAGAAAAATGCTATGCTTAGATATTTCTAATAATAGAATACAAATACATTGCTCATACAGTGCAAAGTACTCTTAGCCACTTTACATGTAGTGTTCTATCAGTGGAGGTTTAAATGCTTTTCCTATCCAGACGGCAGTGGTTCCTGGGGATATATGTCACTATTGGCCAGAGATCTGGTGTAAAAAACATTTTCTGTGAAACCTTTGGCAGTTGTGATATTTTGAAATGGAACAAATGTCTTGGGCAGCCATAATTTTTTCTTTATTTAGAAAACTTATATTGAGACTTAACTTCTTATGCAACAATGTATACCTTTATAAATGTCAATTAATTTTAAAATTATTGATTTATTTTGGTATGTAGTTAATTCATTTTTAGAATTTTTTTTGATGCAGAGGACAATGCAACTTACACTTCTTTCAGCATTTTTGACTCTTCTCTTCACTTTGTTATGGGCTCCACTTATAATGCTTGCCATCATATTTGTCATCTTTCTGATCATTTTGTTATTTTTATATCCATTTTTCTATAAATTAGAAAAAAAAACTCTCAAACTCATCTTGTACATTGTTCCTTTCAATTGCAGGTCAATATTTGCCAAATTGTTCTTCCCTATATTATTTCTAATTTCATTTTAAATTTTATTGTTCTATTATATATGATTTTATTATTGTCTTTTCTCAGCCAAACATTCAGCCTTATTTGTTTTATTATATAATCTTTTATACCTTGTTTGAAAAATCAATATATTTTCTTAAAATATTATTAAAAATACAGAGTAGATGTTGTATAAATATTTTTTTTTCTTCTTCCTTGAGTAAATCTTCCCTCCATCTCAGAACTATGTTCTTTCTTTGCCTCTAGAAAGTGGAGACTTTACTTTTGGTAAAATATATTAATGTATTGTACTTTTCTTTCCATAATTTTCTGTGTTCCTGAGTGTAGTTCAAATTCTCTTCTCTTAGTTAACCTGCTATGTTGATTTTTGTAAGGCTACATTAAAAATGCAATTATTAAGCAGTTCAGAGTCGTACACAGTACCAGGACAGTTATCTGGACTCTGTCAGTGACAACTACCACCGGTTTCAGTTCTAAGGTATGGTTTTGTGGTATTATTAAGGATATTTTTTCTTCCAACTTATAAAATTTGGGAATATACTGTTTGTATAATTGATACTTTCAGAAGTATATTTGGTGTGTGTATAGTTGAATCTGGGACTTGAAATAATCTCTACACTATCTCCCTCCTGGTGTCGCCTTTAGATTTTCAGCTTCCTCAGTTCTGCTCCCCTTTGTGTGGTGGCCACATTTTCACCTACTAGGTTGGAGTCTCTTTCACGTGTCAAAATTTATAGGTACCAGAAACTTCAGCAAAATAGAAGACTTCTTTCTCTAAAAACTAATAAATCAATCAGAAAAAAACAAAAAATCTTAGGGAAACTTAATTGTCTGGAAACTTTAGAGAAAAAATATTTTCATTGAAGAATGGGGCTCTGTTATTGTTTAAAATAATGTCATATGTACATATCTGCTGCCCATGTAGTTAGGTTGAAATTGTCTTCTCTTTCCTTCTCCCTCAGATTATATGAATTAAAATAAACATTGTATAGAAAATATGTATTTATGTCCTCTACATTTTATACCTTATCTTCTCAGTCTTTGTATGCATATGTGTGTTTATATTATATACAAATACTTTTCTTAGCATGCATGTAAGTTTAAGAATTTATAAATCTGAAATAAGGCTACTATGAGATATAAAACTAAAAAACACACTCACCCTCATTTTCCAAATGTAGCAACCCAAATTATTGCAAGTTTCCATGAAGTTCCAAATCTGGGCTCTTAGGATGCTGTTTAAACTCAATTAGTCTGATCTGGTTGTAATTTCTGATTGAGCCATCTATGTTCCAATAATTCAATCAACAAACACTGTTCCTTAAAAATGCAAAATGAACAAAAGGGCTTAGGGAGAAACAACTATGATGATAATGAAAATGCCTATTTGGAAATAAGAGAAAGGGAAAAGTGTTAGCCATAACAGCCTTCGCCGCAGCCTCTTGATCTATTTCCTGGCACAAAGACAGGGTTAAAATGCACTGTTTTCTTAAAGCTAGGCATGATGTTGTGAAGCGCTTTAATTATTTGGAACCAGGTATGCAAATTCAGGACAAAAGTATTTTTGGACCGATGTGACATCCTCAATCCATTATTATAATTGGTGGCATTTGCCCATATAGGTATGAAAGGCTGAGACAGTAGTTAGAAGAATCACCCAAATCCACCACAGACTGGGTTTAGTTAAGAAATATATTTGTTAAATAAAGTCCCTGAGATTAGTGAGACATTTGTTTCTTCACAAAACTGAAGCTAGCTTGAAAAATTCAGGAAACCACAAAAGAGTTGTCACCAGCTTACATCACTCATTGTTAGAGGCTTACCTCAAAGTCAGAGCAAACAGCAGTTTGCACTTCTGGTAACATAGTGAATTATTTGCTCAGATGGTATGGACAAATCTGGTTCTGCCTGACAGGATATTAGTGATCAAGAGCCTTGATCACTTTTTGCAGTTGTCACAGTGTTTGTATAAATAAAGATGCTTTATACTAGGGCTAGGAATTCTCTGGTAATACATTCTTATAGAATATTAAACAAGTTCAGTTTTAAATTTGGGGGCATAAAATGAACTGCAACAAAAGCTAGAGATATTTTTACACAAATTAGGTACCTGACAATTTAGTATTATTTGTGCTTTTGTCTCTCTTAAATGCAGGTCTCAAAACTTTGTCTAAAGCTTGACTGCTTGACCACTAACATGGCCCCAAACCAAGATAGAGATGCATGGTTAATCTGGTCCCTGCTCCAGTTGCATCTTAATGGAAAATGATTTAACACAGATAGACCTGAGAGGTATAAAAGCTTATTACTAACTTTATAAGGCAGAGAGTTCAATAGGAACTATTTTAGTGGAGTTCGGGAATTAAGTTTTCTTCCACTTCAATAAATCTTCCCAAGTGCCAATATTTCTTCTTGTGCTTCCTGCCTCCCTGAATTTGAGCATTGACTGTAGCTCAGAAACGTTAACTTTTGAAATCTATCAAGGCAAAGGATATCTGATATTCAGCAATCATGGATGTTGGATTTAGGTTTAAAAAAAGACTACGAAAATACTATGATGTTTCTTTTTCCTTTTATCTATTCCAGATTAGAGTTTACTGAAATCCTTAAAAAGTAACACATATTTCCACGTTCCTAATGAATCTCTTAAGTTCTAATCTTTGCTAGCCTATAATCTAAGCTTCCACTAGTACATACAAAAATGCCAAAGATTAACCAATGAAAGACTGGATTATTCATGTCTCATGTCAGCAAGACAAAACTCCTGAGCTTCAACCAACTATTTCCATGCATTCATGCAGGGTCCTTTTTCCAGGTTTTGAGTTTTCAGGACAGACAGACATTTTGAATTACCTATAAATTCTCCAAATTTTAAGTATTTCTAGGTGATTCAACTAAAACAAAACAAAACAAATTTACATGCTGAATTAAACATATCTGACTCAGAGGATGCTCAACTGAAATTTCTGAAACTACCAAGAAACCTATCCAATTTTCACTATGAAATCAATCAACAAATAAGTTAATGAATAAGTTTTAACTGTTAGGTAATTGCCCCAGAGAAAGCCCCTAGCCCAGAAAGCTCCTTCCTAACTGACTGACCAAGACTAGCTATCTCACACTTAAAGTTACAGCTACCCGCTGAAAATTTCAAACTTATGGCCTGCCCCTAATGGCTCTTCCCACCAGAGCAGTAACCCTTACTGGCTATTCTACCATCCCATCACCATTCTAAGACTTCCCCTAACCGAACTTATATAAAGGTGCTCGCTCTCTCTCTCAGTCTCTCTCTTACACTCTCTCTCTCTCCCACTCTTGCTCTCTTTCTCTCTCTCTCTCTCTCTCTCTCTCTCTCTCTCTTTCTTTTCTCTCCTTCTTCGTGCTGCTCTGCAGCATCCTTCCCTTGCCAATAAAGACCTTTCATACAAGCCTTGGTGGTCTGTGAGATCTATGATGGTCGAGTGCCGCCCTTTCATAAACAATATGGCATAAAGAATGAAGAGTGACAAAAATATGTAACAGCTGTATACTTGAAATACATAGTGCTTAATTCAAGTTGAGGAAAAGAAGGGAGGAAGTGTTGGGGATCAGCCCCAAAATACACCATGCATTCTTTTTTAGTGACTCCTGGGATGAGGGATGAGGGAAAAATAAAGAGTCAAGACACAAGAAGAAAGGTTTTTAAGAAGCTAGCTAGGTTCAAAAAAAATAGCCGGGTGTTGTGGCGGGCGCCTGTAGTCCCAGCTGCTCCGGAGGCTGAGGCAAGAGAATCGCGTAAGCCCAAAAGCTTGGAGGTTGCTGTGAGCCGTGTGATGTCATGGCACTCTACCAAGGGCAGTAAAGTGAGACTCTGTCTCTACAAAAAAAAAAAAAAAAAAAAAAAAAAAAAGAAGCTAGGTAGGTAACTTCCACCTCCAAGCATGAGGACTGGCAAAAAACCTCTAACTCTGGGTTAGCTCCATTTTTATTACACACGTCAGTGTTTAAATCATCAATCTAATGGGGGAAGGCTAAACCCTTACATCATGGTTCTTGCTGGGTTTGCATTTTCTAACCAAATTATTTCTTTAACTAATTATGTTAATTAAACTCAGTTACCTTTGGACTAGTATTACTCAAGTTATTTATGATCTTAACACAAACAGAGCCTGGGATAGGGAACACAGTTCAGGAGCAGGATGCCGAACAGGTCCCAATCAGACCACACGCATAAATCTCAGGAGTGGCAATTAAGCCCCTGGGAAGAGTTGACTGCACGAAGCTGGCACTGCTGCCATTACCAAGATGAAAGAAGATAGATTTTTCCTTCTTATTTTCCTGAGAGACTTTTTTCCTCTCTCAATGAGTTTTAGGTGCCCACCCTGTCTTCAGCGAGTTCAGCACCCCCTTGCTATTTTCCTAACTGCCCAAACGCACTCGCTTTTCCTGAGAGGGCAGCAAGCCTTGTCTCTCAGTGCTCAGTGACCTCTGAGCTGAGTCACGCTGGGGGAGGGGTAAAGGTTTAGCAAGACAGTCTGCTTGAAAATGCCAGGCTTCAGGCTGTTGCACTTTGAAACAGATTTGCGGGTCACAGTATACGTGTTTTCTCTAATCCACTTCTCTCCTGTCTATTCCCTTTGCCCATCATCTGCAATCATTTTATTAATTCAATTCTAAGCTACTTACAATAAATAATTAAAAATTACTTTTAATCTTATTAAATCATTTCTAGCAATGCAAGCACATTAAGATATGACTCTTCCCATAAGTACCCACATGTCTACCTGCAGGAGGGAAGATGAGAGGGAAATTGGTGCACTCTCACCTAATGGACATAATGTAAGGGTAAATGGCACTTCACCAAGAGTGGGACACAAATGCAACAGGGACCTTACCTAACAAATGCAAACTTTGTAACCTAACCTTATACTGTCATATTAATTTGAAATATATAAAAATAAAATAAAATTATATTTAAAATCCCCCCAAAAAGAAAGAAAACAAAATAAAACAAAAATACCTAGTGCTACCAGTTCTTAGATATCTGAACATGAACAAATTTTGTATAATTTCTCTAGCTTCATTTTCCTCCTCTATCAAATAAAGAAACAATAGTACTTTATGAAATTGTTGAAAAGATTAAAGAATGTCATTTATATAAAAGTAATTAGTCTAGTGACAGGCATAGAAATACTGAAAGAATTTTAGTTATGATATGAATGATAAATATTGAAGAATTTCTGAAAGAAAAAAATACTGAATTGGGAAATTGAATTGTAGAAAGTCAAAGATAATTTCAGTTTTTAACTGTACCTAAGATTTCTTTAGCTGTTTAATTCAAATTTTATCCAAATATTCTATTAATATTGCATAGCCTTATAATAGCTTGAAAATAGAAACTGATGTTGAGGGTATCTCTGACCTTTGGTGTTTTCATGGACTACTAGACATTTCTCCTTTTGCAAAAGTTCACCTGAAAAAGATCTGTGAAACTTACATTTCTATTCCAATAATGCTGAATTTTTAGTGCTTTGTTAGGTGATTGAGAGAATCAGATAATTACTGAATATTAGTTCTGTATTCAGCTGTAACAAAAATAAGTGGAACATAAGAGAAAGGATTTCTGGGAGGATTTTTCATCCCTTTGTGTGTGTATGTTCAGCTGTACACATTCTTTTGGATGCATTTTTCTTTAATAACATTAACTCCCTGTTCATGTTCAACAACTTTGTGGGATTCATTCACTTTTAGAGAACAATTGCAGCTTTAAAGGGGCACTGATGAACTATGTGTTAAATGTAAAATTCTTGTTGTTCAGTCAAATTAATTGCTCATGCAAAATGTTTTTAAAAGGCAATTTTTAAAAATGACCAAAGAATATGAACAATATATGAAAGTTCAAATCTCTGAATTAATGCACATAAGGAGAAAAACACATTGCTATTTTGTGACTATAATTTGAAGTCTATGTTTTAAAGATACAGCTTCATAAAAAGTAATCACTTATTTGATGGAACATATTTTCTATAATTGCTGGTATCAAAATTCCATATCTGCTTAAGAATATGCATTTATAAAAATATAAATTTATATATGAAAGGAAGTAAATATTTTTATCTCATATATTGACATAATTTTCATATATATTCTTTTTTGTGGTGACCTTAATCATTATGTTTGCTTTTAAAATTTAAAAATAATTATTTATTATGGTGTTACTATGAATTTAATTTAAGGTGAATGATAAACTATATTCACCTTATTAATGCATTAGATAAAATGGAATTTGAGAATTTTCCCTATATGTTATCTATTATGAGACAGTGATTTTGGAAAAATGTTAATGCGATTTTTTCTATTGTTGTATCTACATGTAATAGTGGGTCAAATTTCATATGGTGAAATATTTCTTTTGGCAAGTGACTACTAATCGGGCATTTAAGCATTCATGCTTCCAGAAGTTATTATAATTAGTGGATAACGGTCCATATAAATGCTATTCTACTCACAGCTACCTATGATTATACATGCAAGATGAAGGGTATTAGTATTTTGATAAACTAATTGACTTCCCTCTCCCCATCAATGGGTGTATCCTAGAAAAAAATGAGAACAAGAAGAAAAGAAAAAGATGAAAGAAGCAGATTAGGTATTTTTCAGAAGGCCAAATATATATCTTGGAAGCAAGAATAGATTCCAAAACCCTTTCTACTTATGATCATTTATCTACATTTAAAGTGCTTGGCATTATTCAATAGTGCTGTATTGTGACAAATTTATCTCCCAATAGGCTCAATTTTTATTATCTTTATGGGTCCACAAAGCTCCTTAAATTGTTCGCTGTTATGGACTGTTTTATACCTCAAACTTGCAGAATATTTTCTTTTTCCAGGCCTCCCTAACAAATCTACCTATAGATTTTACACTTCATTCAAACCTCTTAAACTTAGAACTCACTGCGATTTATCTCTCTATGATTCACCTCTACACTGATCTATTCAATCACGTTGGGTGAGGGATGATGGAGGGCAGGATAGCCACCCCAATAGTGATTTAGAAAAGAAATATAGTGACAAAAATTGATGATAGATTAAGTACCATATGTAAGAGGTCCAGGATACACATATCAAGATATCAGTGTGAAGATCTAAGAATTAAAATAGGAAAATGTGGGGAAAAATGCAAAAGGAGTACAATTAAGTAGGAAACTGAAAGTTAAGAATGAAGGAAAACCATCTATGCATCAGTACAAAGGGAAATTTAATCAAATAAGCACATTAACAAAATCTTTCTTCTTGGATATATAAAAGGTTGCATAATGTCTGGTATCACTATCGCTTCTTTTATTACTAGAGTTCTTTATCGAGGTCAAGACTAGACTAAAACATTGTATTTCTTTTTTTTTTTTTAATTAACAAAATATCCCTTTGGTTTAGACATCAATATGCACATCATTTAAATACTTTGTTACAAATTTTTTATGTAATTTGTATTAGGCAATTAAAATGTATTAAGGTTACCAAAGTGACTAAAAAAAAATGCTACATTAAATATATTCAGTAGTTTCCCAAGTGGGGAAAGGTAAAGTAAAATAATCTTATTTTTCTTTAAGATACCCTATCATCTGCTCTATCTTCTCTTGAGCATTTTCTAGAGCTCTAAGCAGAAAGTTTTCACTTTACCCTAAGCATAATTTTCTCATTCCATTCTCATGGACTTTGCATTAGCAAGTGAGAATTCTCACATTTATTTTTACTGATAATCATTTTCTTTCTTTCTTTCTTTCTTTCTTTCTTTCTTTCTTTCTTTCTTTCTTTCTTTCTTTCTTTCTTTCTTTCTTTCTTTCTTTCTTTCTTTCTTTCTTTCTTTCTTTCTTTCTTTCTTTCTTTCTTTCTTTCTTCTTTCTTTCTTTCTTTCTTTCTTTCTTTCTTTCTTTCTTTCAAGTTTTTTAGACAGTCTCACTTTTTTACCCTGAGTAGAGTGCTGGGGCATCATAGCTTACAGCAACTTCAAACTCTTGGGCTCAAAAAGATTCTCTTGCCTCAGCCTCCCAAGTAGCTGAGACTATAGACACTTGCACAACACCTATTTATAGAGACACGATCTTTCTTTAGCTCAGGCTGGTCTCAAGCTTGTGAGCTCAGGCAATCCATCACCTGGGCCTCCCAAAGTGATGGGATTAAGGCATGACCTACTGCACCCAGCCTCTATGAATTCGTTTCAAAATATTTTACTAGGTTTTCCAGAAAATAATTTTATTACGAGTGTGTTTTCTTCTGTCCTTCTTTGTTTCTTCCTTCCCAATTTCAGAAATGAACTATTGGATATTTATTTTATAATTGCATTACAATCTAACAAAATTTTGTTGCTCAAAACATTCCAATTTTGACTGTTTAAAACTCATTTGGTTATCTCCTGTGTCTCTTTCTTTGACATATTTCCATCAAACTGTGATTTTCAGCACATCTTTATAAGAGGGCACTATAAGATTCTCAAGACTTAAATACTTCTTGCCTTAGTCATAGAATCAACCATTTCTGATTGATCTCTTTTTCTTTCTTTCTTTTTTTGTTCTCTTTCTTTTTATTTTTCTTTCTTTCTTTTTTTTTTTTTGAACCAGGTTCTCACTCTACTGTCAGGCTAGAGTCAGTGGCATCATCATAGCTCACTGCGAATTCAAACTCTTGGGATCAAGTGATCCTCTTGCCTCTGCCACTTGAGTATCTAGGAATACAGGCACATACCATCATGCCTGGCTAAGTATTTTATTTTATAAAATTTTATTTATTTATTTATTTATTTTGTAGAAATAGGTTCTTGACATTGCTCAGTCTCACCTCAAACTCAAGAGATCAGTTTAGCTACTGTAAATTGAACTGTGATAAACAATCTAGTGCAGATGTCATTTTATTAATTGATTTCTGATTATCTTGTACATCCTTTCTTCCTTTCTTGCTCCCATATTAGTTATTGTACTTTGGTGGTATTCTATAGTGATAACATTTGAATCGTTTGTCTTTATTATTTGTGCTTAATCTACCCATGGGACTTTTACTTCCATGCATTTTCATGATTATAGTTATCAACCTTTTGCTTCCAAAAGTAAACATTAACATAGTTTATATATGATATAAATGTTCAACCTTGAGGAATATTTTCCAGTGAGTATCACTGCTTCTAACTACATTATAATTAAACTACTTTAAATTATTTTCAATATTCTTATATTTCACAGTTAACAGAGTAAATATCTCATGTCACCTCAATAATTTGGATCCAGGAACTTTATTCTTTGCTTTTTCTTTATGCATTTTCCATTTTTCTTTGACAGTAGGAAATCTTTTCAGCCAGTACAATCCAACTATGAGATAATTTTATTGTTTCCAGTAACCAAATAAACTGCATCATTAATTTTATACTTATGTACTGAGCTTGAATATTGAGTAAGTGAATCTTTTAGTGTTTGTTTCATTTTTATGTCATATCATGAAGCTAATCAATGTTCACAGAATTAATGACATATTAAGCATTCAAACAGTCTTTTTTTCTTTAGGTCCCCTTTTTCTTATGTTCTTTGCCCCAACCAATTACTCCCTCCAATTGTATATTGTGTTTTTTGGTGCAAGAGACATGAGAATGAACTTTTTGAGTATCTCATATACTTCAAATATGGGGCTATGATGAGAGATGATTTCCGTGTATAGCGTAAAATACTCTTTATCAAAATCAAAAGCAAGAATGTAGCCAAAATCTCCTTAGCAGGGTTATATGTCATGACTGTCTAAAAATGGAGCAAACTCACTTACATGAATTACAAACTTGTACAAATGCCTTTGGTATACAAGTTACATTAAGAAAAGTACCTCAAGTACTTGGTATACAAGTTACATTAAGAAAAGTACCTCAAGTCTTAATCAACTCTGTAGGAAACATTTTATTGCCTTTTACATGTTCTCTTTACAAAGTAGCACTTGCTTAATTAACTCCACCCTTACGTAACCAAAGATTAGTTTACAAAACAATATTAAAAGAAATTCTAAAGGGAATATTTGTTGAAATAAAGTTGGTTAGCCATTACTGCAGGAACAGCTTTGTGTGTACTAATGATTGTATATATAACTGATGTCTACTAGTTTTAATGTTACAGTATATTTTCCTAAATGTTTCTCAGCACAGTAACTATATACAAAAAAAAAAAGAAAGTTCTCCTACTTTCTGTTTCCTTTGTAATTTACACATGCAATAAAAGACTGGTTCATTAATGCAAAGAACAAATATGGGCAATACTTACTGCTGTATACATTCATATGTAAACAGAAGCATGCAAATTATTATGGCAATATATACAAAGTAAGGGTAATTATATTAATATAAAGTACAAATTTCCCTTTTTAATAGAAAATCTGTGTACAGAGTTTCTGTGCTATAACTTGACAAGGACGTCAAACCTGCTTTTCATGGAAAAACAGGATAAAATGAGATTAACAAGCAATGGTAATTCCTGTCAATGTGTGCATGTTAATGGAATCCCATACAAAGAAATGTGCTAAGTGAAGCAGCGCTTCATATGGTTAGTGCAACCATAATCTGAATTATCCTTGATTACACAGCATTGGATAAAATAAATTTAACATAACATATATACATATATATGTAGTAAAATTTTCTTTGCTCATACATAATGACAAATGTAAGCTGATAATGAGCTATAATATCAAGGAAAGGAGAATTTTGCTGACGAGAAAGGATTTAACAATTATTTTCATGGCTTAAATTACGAGGGAAAGATAAAAATGATTGATACAAGTACAATATAATAAATGTAGGATATGACCTTCATTAATTGTGGGAGTGGAATATTAACTAATGACTACCTTCGTCCAAGCAAGGTACAAGTATACAGGTAGATTCAGTGTCACCTGAGAACCCACTTATAGTTTAAATGAGTTCTTAGGGTCTTTATGTCCTCACATGGCAAAAAAGGGTATGGGAACTCACAGTTGCATGCTGTGTGAATAAATAATAAAATTAATATAATGTTTTTTCCTAAAAACATAGTACTCTGAAGAGCTAAGACTAATCACTGTGAAATATGATTAATCCAACTACTTCATGAAAAGATTATTTTACATTTTACTTTTAGTTTTGTTCTTGTTTTCATTAAAACATTTAAAAGTTACCATTGTATGTTATTTAATGTATATGATATTTTGCACAGAAAATATATTTCATTATCCTTGTGCTTGGATATAAAAATTAACTCATGTAATAAAATTTGTCATTTGTTTCAATAAAAAATTTTAAAAAAATTTAAAGTTTTAAAGGCATTTCTTTTCTGCCCCACACTACCTATAAGAGAACAATTAAAGAAACAAAGATGAAATATAAACAAAGTAAGCACTGAACAAAATAATCATTGATCCTATTGATTGCTTTAAAGAAATTGCGTGCCACCTCTTGGTTGACACCCATAAGAAAATATATTTGATATATGATTATTTTCATTAATCATCTCTCACCTTATTCACCTATACCCCTCTCATTTAGTTCTCCCTTCCTCTCTTACTCTCTTTCTTTCTACTCTGAGGCAGACAGAAATGAGTATATGTTAGGAAATGGGTAATATCTAGCACAATTTTATAAAACAGAGTAACTTCATAGTTGTCATTAGTGAAGATACTATTTTTGAAAGAGAAAGTAACTATGTCATCTATCCTTTTCACAAAAAGTAATTTATCCCAACACATATGTAACTGGACATTTTTTCATTATGTGGAATAATGGTGCAGAGCTCTAGAGAGAAAAAAAAAAAACAGGAAGATAAAAACAGAAAAAATAGATATCTCTATCTATGGAGGAGACAAAGTACCCAAAGAGCAATATAGAGATATGTTTGGTATGGCAGGAGCAGCAGCTGTGTGAGCAGAAGTAGCACTAAATTATACATGCATTGGCTCAAAGAATAATTATGTTGTTCATCAATAATAAGTAATTATCTGAAAAATTTTAATGTCACATGAAAGCGCATTTGTAAAAAATATAAAAACACATATGTCACTGTAAAGATGTTAAATAGTATTTACCACTATATTGTTTTTCAGATCAGATGCACTTTTCAAACTCTGTGCCATGCGTAGTGTTTATTTTTTCATACTTTGTCACAAGGAGAATTAACTTTCTCTTACAATCTGGGGAACATAAAAATAAATTCTCATTGCCTCCATTATTTCTTTTTCTGAAACTGTTCCGAAACCTCGCTGAAATACAGTCTTCAAATCATACAAAACAAAATATCCTATTTAAACATTCTCCAATTAAACAATTTGTCAACCATGATCTGATAGTTAAAAAACCAGAATAGATGGGACAATTCACAAGTACCATCCCTTGCAGCTCCATGCCTGTGACTGAACTCCACATTACACTCTTATAGCATATTGTGTCATTCAATATGTATTCTCTTTAGCTCACATGGCAGACAATCTGTTATTATTTTTTTATGTTTCCTGCCAGGTTTTTTTTTTTTTTTTTTTTTTTGAGACAGAATCTCAAGCTGTCACCCCTGGTAGAGTCCAGTGGCATCACAGCTCACAGCAACCTCAAACTCTTGGGCTTAAGTGATTCTGTTGCCTCAGCCTCCCAAATTGCTGGGACTACAGGCACCTGCAACAATGCCTGACTATTTTTTGTTGTTGTTGTTGTTGCTGTTGTCATTGTTGTTTTAGCTGGCCCCAGCCAGGTTCAACCACCAGCCTCGGTGTATGTGACTGGCATCCTACCCACTGACCTGTGGGGCACTGCCACGTTTTTGCAGCTTCAATGCTTGTCAAAGGGTTTGGTTGGTGACAAAAAATACATATTCTGCCATAATTCTTTGAGGGTAACACCTGAATCATGCTACTCCTCTCTCCTTGACCTAGGGAATGTCATGGAATTACTTTGCCTTAAGAAATTGAACATACGGTGGCACCTGTGGCTCAAAGTAGGGCCCTGGCCCCATATACCAGAGGTGGTGAGTTCAAACCCGGCCCCAGCCAAAAAAAAAAAAAAAGAAAGAAAGAAATAGAACATAAAAAATATTATTCCACGTTCCAAAAAACACATTATTAATCAGTAACACTGCTATCTTTTTATACTCCGTATATAAGGAAATAAATAGCTTATCATGTTTTTACCTTATGTACATTAAATATAGCAATATTTTTTAATTACCAAATTTATAAAATTCAATATCTATACAAGATGACTTGAAATAATACAATTTTTTTAAATCCTCGGAATAGTTTTTATGAATAGAAACTATGAATAGGACATCAGATGTGAATCATCACAACAGAAAAACATAGCCCTTAAATTTTATTTCCCACACTTGAGCCAGTTTAAATATCCAAAGCTCCTTGTATGAAAGAGAAACTGTCTTTCCTGGGGAAGAATTCTGCTACACTGCAAAAATCTATACTGCAAAACTTTACCCTAGCTTTTCTCAAGAAGACAAACGCTTATCAAAATGACTGTGTATTCAGGAAGGGGACACAATGACACATTTTCGGAATCATTTCTTTTAATCTAAAATGCATTCCTTCAGTAATCTACTCATTCATTCCTTTTCTAGATTATTCCTTTTTTTAATCTATAATTTACTTATGAGTATATATTTGTATAGTTATTTGTTAATTTGTTGGGGGTATTTATTGAGTCTATCCTAGTAGAACATAATTTTTAAAGGATTAGAAACTGTTTCGTGTTTTTTGTTCTATTGACAATACTTAGAATATTGCCTTGAAAGACAGCAAGTGTCAATCTTGTTCAAAGAACTTTTTCTAGGATGAATTTGCCAACTTAGTTGCTTGACCTAGTACTTTGACAGATCTGATGGCTTTTCCAGAAAAAGAGTTCCAAAATTGCTTTGCAGCATGGAATAGTCATTGACGTCAGTGCACAGCTTCACCAGGGGAGTACTTCAAAGGCAACCATAGTGATATTCAATAATGAGGTATGTAGCACTTTTTCTAGAATGGGTTCACGAACTTAATTGGCCTCATGTGAGAATATAATATGTTAGCAAAGTATATATGCATATGACATGTATTATTATTTAAGTTTTAATCTCTACTAATGGAAGAAAGAAAGAATTAGGAGATAGAAAAGGAAAGCATAATAATAGAGAAATCACAAATGAATAAGAAAAAATAAAGCATGAAGTGGTGGGAAATACTACAGAAGAAAGAAAAGAACATTCAACAAGTGTTAAGAGGAATGATAACTCAGAAAGGACTGTTCTGTTCATATATCACACTTGCCTTGTATTGCTGTTTCTGTTATTTTTTTTTAATTTTATACCATATTTAAAATCACAAAATGAATGTACCTGAAAATAATAGAGTTACCTCACAGTTTTTCTTATAAGAATATTCAATTTTGGAGACAGTTATTTAAGATTATTAATTAGTGGCAAAGTAATCATGCATTGCCTAGAAGCTAGACCCCATACCTTAAGGACTTTAGAGGTAGGGTAATATCTGGTTATTTCAGCACCACACTTCTATTATTGAATTGGCAAAACTGTTTCTGTAGGTTTAGGTTTATATTCCAAAAACAATAACCCAGCCATCAACCATAATAGAGAAGTAAATTTTTCAGTGGAAGGTCTTTTAATGTCATTAGCCCATATATTTTAAACAAAAATATATGCTGCTTAATTTGTCCTAAAACTTGAAAATGTTTATTAACCTAAAGCATTTTTGCCAGTGAATGTCTTCATCAGACATAATTCTCCACTTAATATTTACTGTTTGGCCCATTTATAAGACATTTAAGACTAACAATAGTCTATTACTATAAAAACATAAAATCAAAGTAGATCCCTAGGATGCGGTTCATACCATAGTCATCTTAAAATTATCTTCAACACTTTCCTAATTTTATGTTTACTCAAACATTGGTACTTTCACAAATATTATATATTTAATGAGCAAAATATGAGCCTATAGTCAAGCATAAAAGTAAGATTATATTATAATTAGTATAATTAGGTGAATTAATAGAAAAACAAAATAAAATTGTTCTAATTTACTCTTACAAACTAATTTTTAAATTATTTCATGCATTCATGAGTTTGTATACATTTGGCAGGAATAATACTACATATATTATACTTTTTATTTCATAGACACATACCACATACACACACAACTAAAATATTTTTCCTAAAATACAGAGGAATGTTCTTTCAAAAGGTTTTAATTACCACAGTTAAAGAGAATGTGTAAGAATTCCACGTCCACAAAACTCTACTTTGCTACTTCCCACACAATTGGTTAGCCAATAATTTGTTTTGAACAAGGATAGAAAAGAAACAAACAACAATAACAAATAAACTTGGAAAGCTTTATAGAAACTGCAAATAAAAGGAGGAAAAGAATATGCATGAGCAAAAGGCCAAGGAGAAACACACATTACAAAAGAGTGTTCTAAAAAAGGACAAATTCGTTACCATTTCAGAGAAATATCATTCATAAATTCTCTTTGGAGGACAACTTTGAAGAAGCAAAACATAATTTTGAGATGATTATAAAATCATAGAAAAAGTAGATTTTATCAATCTGGTGTTTTGATAATTATTGGAAGCTATAATTATTTAAAAACATGAATAAACATGTCATGTTAAAAATCCAGAATATCCTTGAATTGACACAAAGTCATGGCCATGGAAGATTTTTAAATATTAAAAAAAATGAAATAAGGAGATGGAAATTAGAAAATTATTATATCATATATCACCAAAGTGGAAGATAATGATGCCACTTAGGAAACGTGCATTGACATTTTTCAATTAAATATAAAACATGAAGGAGAAAAAAATTAGTGGTATGATGAATGTAAAGTTGCTTTGAACTTTCAAATTGAATGGACAGGTTATATTACAAGAACAAATATAAAATGTATTCCGATAAAAAAGTTAATAAACCTGGAGTTCATATACGGAGGATGGTTGCAAATGGAATGAAGACTGGAGAAAGAATGCAACAACATAGGGTGTTCAAAAATTGCTTGTGGGGGCGGCGCCTGTGGCTCAGTGAGTAGGGCGCCAGCCCCATATGCCGAGGGTGGCGGGTTCAAACCCAGCCCCGGCCAAACTGCAACAGAAAAATAGCCGGGCGTTGTGGCGGGCGCCTGTAGTCCCAGCTGCTCGGGAGGCTGAGGCAAGAGAATCGCTTAAGCCCAAGAGTTAGAGGTTGCTGTGAGCCGTGTGACGCCACGGCTCTCTACCCGAGGGCGGTACAGTGAGACTCTGTCTCTACAAAAAAAAAAAAAAAAAAAAAAATTGCCTGTGAAGTCATTCTACAGAAAATGGGAAATCGTAGCTAAAGGGACCTTTATACAAAATATTCACTATAATATTTTACAAAGAGGTAGACAACACATGGACAATATTTTATACATATTTTGTAAAATTTTACAGGGAGTATTTTGTAAATAAGGGTCTCTTTATCTGCAATTTTCTATGTTCCCTATGAATGGCAATGTTAGGGGCCACTTTTGGGACACTCTATATTTCAAATAAATGTCATAACTTCACTTGGGGGAATATGAAAAAATGTCATAACCTAACTTTTCTAAGTGGTATTTTGCCTGGAAAAGGTAACATTTAAGATGAAAGGAAGGCTACATAAACATTGTATTCTGTTTGTTAAGGTTGTCTTTTATGTAGATATGGATTAATAAAAATATATATATATAACAATATATTTATTTATGTTTTATATAGTATGTATTTTGTTACATAGCATACATTTTATGTATTGATATAAGAATATACACATGTACAGTACATATATATATATAGTGTGTGTGTGCGTATACATAAATCAAATAATTAATGGTGAGAGGCAGTGGTTGCTTTGCTGAAGACTGAGGCTTAAGATAAGCAAGAAAATTATAGAAGATTGCAATTAAGCATGTTTTACTGGACTAGATTTAGAAACAACAGTAGAAAGCTCATTTTAACTTAGTCATAGATATGTACATATACATGGGTTAGTATATGTCTTTGTATTATGTTTATATATATGTGTGTGTTATATATATATGTGTGTGTGTGTGTGTAGTATTATGTCTTTGCTCTCTCTCCAGAGAATTAAAACCAAGAGGAAGTGTTCATCTGTCTATCTATCTATCCAGAATGATTTATAATAATGTATTTACTAATGCAAGATCATGGAGTTTGGAAGTCTCAAAATCTTCAATTGACAAGCATGAGACACAGGAAAACTGATGATATAGTTCCAGTCTGAACAATATTTGACCAAGTATTTGGGCATCTATGGCTATGTCCACACATAGAGTTAACTGTTACGGTGACATATAACATGGACTGGAAAAAGAACTTTAGAGAAATCTGGCAAATACTGCTTAAGTCAGGTTATCAACATCAACATCAGCAATAATAAATCATGATGATACTATCTACTGTTGATAATGATGCATTGAAAATGTCACTCCACCTCTGTGGTCATCCCTCAGAAAATCTATTTTTAAATCTATCCATGAAGTAAGATATTAGGCAAACCAGAATGGAGTGACACTTAAAAAAATACCTGACTAGCACTCATCAAAATTGTTAATATAAAAAATAATAAAAGTTTGAAAAATCATCATAGACTAGAGAGAGCTAAAAAGAAATGAAGATTAAATGTAATCTTGTGGTGTTTCTTGTGGAACAAGAAAAGGACTTTAGAGGCAAACTAAGTTCCATACCCTGCTCAAATGAAATCTGAGCAGGGAATGGAACTTAGTTAATAGTAAGATCTCAACGTTGGCTCCTTAGTGACAAATTAGTAGCACAAATGTTAGCAATAGAGGAAACTGCATGAGGGCTTAAGGGAACTTCTGTACTACATTTGCTTTCGAAAAAATTAAAAAATTCCAAAATAAATGTCAATTAAATTATACAGAATGACAATTATTAAAATATATTGTGGTAAGTCATTTCATTTGGATGAAAGAGAAATAATCTTGCGGATATCCAGTTGCAATTTGGCTAGCCTCAAACTTTCTCGAAAAGACTCACTTTTTAAGAGCTTCTGTGCTTAATGTGATATGTTCAACTTTTTATAAAAAGTAAATTTTAAAAAAATAGATATTATACCAAGAAATTACTCATCAAGTGTGTAAGGAAAAGTAGAATTTATATGCAAGCAGAGGAAATACATTATAAACATAGAAATCCATTAAAACGCCTAATGCACAAACTTTCCTAGGAAATGTATTATATTATTACGAGAACAATTACATAAGGGGTGGTTCAAACTAACCCTTAACTAGAGAGTTCATGATAAATGGCATAGTTTCAGCACCAAATTTATACATATATTAGAAACAATTACAGAAATTGAGAATTAATAAAATTGAATGTTAAATGTTTTTGATATGGAGATATTTAACCTTAACAATTGAATGGAAAAAAGAAAATATATGGAAGAAATATAAATTTACATGTATTTAATTATTGCACATGAAATTTGAATTGAAATGTGTATCTTAAACTAGGTATAAACCAAAATTACCCATTGTATTCTGTTTCTGAAGCCCACTTGGGGTCATGCTTTTAGTTAGCCATAAATTAATAGGAGGAAATACAGGACTTTTTTTTTTTTTTGTATAAATTCTTTTATCCATTTCTAAGATATTTGTGCACATTAAATCACAGAAAAGGAAAGAGATTACCCATTGTTCTCACTTGGACGACCTCTTGAAGTGAAGACATCTGGCTAATCACTCTTGCAATCTGCTATTTTACTTTCCTTTTCATAAACTGATCTTTTGCTCTCTGTTATTCCTTCAGAGGTAAGTCCCATGAGTCTATCCAGAAAATGACAAACTTATGGATTTATTATTTATATTTTTTGACAGGCAGACACTGTCTGACCCTGCTAGCCTCTTGATTCTAATACTCAATACTCAATATTATTTATTTTTGTCTCTAGAGGACACAGTGTTTCAAACAATGAGTTTCATATATGCCCCCAATCTCAGATACATATTTAACACCAGGTCAGATGTTCACGTACCACACCTCACACACCGCCCAGACACATATACGTGCACACACTCACTCTCATACTTTCAATGGGATCTGTGGAAATAAAAATTTGCTGTGATGGGTGGACATATAATTTTGTGAATAATGTTCAGTATAATAATTGAAGTGTTTATAGTAATAATGTCAAATTAAAAAAATGCTCCTGACCGAGTTAACAGGCAAGGAAGATATTACTTCAGACTATTGCAATCTGGAGAGATACTGAATTCAACTCCTCTCATACGAAAGGTGTGAGGATTTTTAACTGCCAAAATGAGTTAGGGAAAAGGACATTAAATGGAATTGTTCTAAAGATTAAGCCATCTGTGCTTTCTACTAGCTGTTTACACAATATAAGTTAGGTTCCCACTCTCTCACAGAGACTGGAAGGTATGGACCCCTCTTGTCTATTTCAATGATCACATTTCAAATGTTTGGCTTCTAGGTCCTGGAAGAAGACTTTTCGGGGTTGTACGATTAGCAAGAATCCAGGAGAAATTTTATGTATCAAAGGGATATTGAAAGAATTTGCAGTTACAAGTTTTTGAAGTAAATTATTGGCCAGGCATAGTGGCTCAAGCCTGAAATCCCTCCCCTCGCTCTCCACCTTCCCCATATTCTTAGGTTATAACTGGGTTATAGCTTTCATATGAAAGCCATAAATTAGTTTCATAGTAGGGCTGAGTACATTGGATACTTTAGGGAGGGGGGAGGATGGGCGGAGGCAGGGTGATTGGTGGGATTACATATGCAGTGCATCTTACAAGGGTACATGTGAAACTTAGTAAATGTAGAATATAAATGTCTTAACACAACAACTAAGAAAATGCCAGGAAGGCTATGTTAACCAGTGTGATGAAAATGTGTCAAATGGTCTATAAAACCAGTGTATGGTGCCCCATGAGCGCATTAATGTACACAGCTATGATTTAATAATAAAAAAAAGAATGTAGCAATGAGAAGAAAAAAATAAACGAATAAACACTACTATTAAAAAAAAAAAAAAAAAAAAAAGCCTGAAATTCCATCAGTTTGAGAGACCAAGATGGAAGAATTCCTTGACAGGATTTTAAGACCAGCCTGGGCAACGTAGTGAGAATTTGATTTAGAAAAAGATATATTAAAAAAAAAAAAAATCAGCTGTATGTGTAGGCACACATAATCCTAGCTACATGGGAGGCCATTGTGGGAGAAATGCTAGAGTCTAGGAGTTTGAAGATGTAGGGAGCTGTGAGCGTGTCACTGTACTCCCATCCAGAGTGAGATCCTCTAACAAAAATAAATAAATAAATTTAAAAATAATTTCCCATGAAAAGCAAGCCAGGGTCCTAATGGCAGGAAGAAGACTGAAATTTAATCAAGATATAAATGACATTAGAAGAGATACAAATTTTGTGTGAATTGGTATCCTTGTATATGAAGTAATGATTTTTATTTAGTAAAACCATTATTATTTATTATTAAATGCTTTTTGAAAATGAGTTTAACTCTGAAATTTTATATTCCTACTTACAAAATGTTGTTTTTAAAATGATATCAAGAAATTTAACATTTTAGTGGATATTAGTATATATTTAACACAAAGTAGTTTCTAAAATACATATGAAGGAATGAAAATTTTCTCTTTATTTATAGGTTTATGCATTTGTCTATGGTTGCTTCAACTCATTGCTTTTGTTTTAAAATCTGAATTTCGAAAGTAATGCTATTAATTTTCTGGTAGGAAAATACAGAAGAATATATAGTAACATGCATAACAAATTAAAATTTTGTGTGGATTATTTAAAAGAGCAAAATTTAGTAAGGTATATGAACTGTTTTTTGATCATTATTTTGAAGTTAGAGTAGAAAAGGAGGAAAATGTTAATGTTTCTCTGCGTCTGTTAGTGAACCTTAAATGTCACTCAATCTGATTCCTACTGATGTGAACTTTTCAATGACATGGATTCTTCCTGAGGACATGAATTGTTCCCAGGATATGATGGACATTTTGACCAAAATATGACCAGGACATAGCCATTATAGAGAATCTGGAGTGGAAACCAGGCCAAACAGAATCTTCACCCTTTGTAAAGCATTTTAAAAATTTAGTACATATGGAAAATGAAGAGAATTTTGTATCCTATCTAGGACTGCCCATTGCCTTGGAGCCGTCATAAGACTCTTAAGTTGCTAGATCACTTAGCTGATAATACAAATAGAAAATAAATGGGGGCGGCGCCTGTGGCTCAAAGAGTAGGGTGTCGGTCCCATATGCCGGAGGTGGCGGGTTCAAACCCAGCCCCGGCCAAAAACCACAAAAAAAACAAATAGAAAATAAATGAATAGCTAAGTTTTAACATATTAGAATATTCTTTGGACAACATTTAGGTAACCACTGATGGACACATATAGAAATATTTCAGGGCAAATAGCTAAGGCAGTTGTCGACCAATTGAAGTTAGAATAAAACTAATTTGATGTAGTATAAGGACCAAAAAAATGTTGTCCTTGATGTCATGGATGTCTATTTGACACGCATATAGAGCTGTAGCTGTGGGAATGTATGGATACAAATTAAATTCACACAGCAACAGAAAGATATGTAAGTTTACTCACTAAAAATAGAAATGTTATCAATTAGAGATATATAGGAGAAAACTATGTATAGAAAAATGTAACATGGAAAACTTGAACAAACCAATGTGATGTATAACAATTATGAAGAATGTAGGACAATGCATTGGTGGTTCAGTGGTAGAATTCTTGCTTTCTAATAAGTATGAAGGATGTAATAAGAAAACACGATAAGGGGCGGCACCTGTGGCTCAAAGAGTAGGATGCTGACCTCATATGCCAAAGGTGGCAGGTTCAAACCCAGCTCCTACCAAAAAAAAAGAAAACACGGTAAATAGAATATATGAAACTAAGAGGGAGAACTAGTATCAAGTTTGAGAAATTAAAACAAATAGTGTTTGATTATCCAATAAAGACAGAGAATGTATATTGGTTACACATATAATATACATGATTTAGCTTTAAGCCATGTTCAAGTGTCTTTAGAACTCATTTCTTAAAGAAAATATAGATCAAAAATATTAAAAGAATAAATCAGCCCAATATGAAATACCTCCTCATCCTGATTCCTTGGATTCCATATATTAAGGACAAACAAGTTATTACTTAACCAACTTTTTAAAAGGTAATATATACATATAAAGACATATAAGTAAAGAACAACATGGGAATTAATAGAGATTCATTTAAAACAAGATGATAGAATTTGGGAAAATGAAGAACTAAAAAAATGAGCAATTGACCCTTGAATAATGCAGAGATTTGGGGCAATGAACTCCCTCCCACAGCAGTAGAAAACCTGCATGTAACTCAGACTTCCACAAAATTTAACTACTAATAGCCTGGTGTTGACTAACAAAGGTTTAAAAATAACATAGGTAAAACCTATTTTGTATATTGTATGTATTAGACACCGTGTCTTAAAATAAAATAACCTAGAAAAAAGAAAATATTATTAAGAAAATTATAAGAATGAGAAAAAATATTTGCTATTCAATAAATGGAAGTAGATCATCATAAAATTCTTCATCACCATATCTTCATGTTGAGAAGGCTGAAGATGAAGAAGAAGAAGTGTGGTTGGTTTTGCTGTCTCAGGGATGGCAGAAATAGAAGAAAATCCATGTGTAAATGTACTTACACAGTTCAAGCTAGTGTTGTTTGAAGATCAACTGTAATTTATTCCCCACTATTAAAATACTAATACAGAGTAAGCAATCGCACATTGGTTATTATTGGATAAAATAACCCTAACTTCAAAATATATGATATGCCTAGATGATATTATATTAAAGAGTTTTGCTAAAAAGATAAACCAATATTTTTGTGAGGAGCAATGCTAATCATCTTCAAAGTTATCTCAGACAATGAAGTTGTTTTGTTGTAATGCTCTTTTAAACACTTATGTTTTTGCTGCATAAGTAGTATACTAAGATGTTTGCGTGTGTCTACAATTTGTAGTTTTAGTATTCGAACTTTGTCATCTATTTTGAAAGAGAATTTTAACCCATAAAGGATAATTATAAATAAGAATCCTGCAGCCTCAAAAATTGTTCTTGAATAAGTCATAGGGCTTGGTATTCTGAACTTGTATGCACAGAACCGATTCTAAGCTGTTAAAGACAAAATATGAGCTGCACCAGAGCTACTTTTCAAGAAACAGAGTCACAAATTCAAGTCCTATTGAGAAAACTGTTCATTCAAAAGAAACAGCCCTCCTTAGAAAATAAATAAATAAATAAATAAATAACAGAAAACATCTAGAATCTTTGAAAAGTTATTGTAGTTAGGATTTAACTCAAAGTTGATCAACATAGAAAGTTATTGTAGCTAGGATTTAACTCAAAGTTGATCAACATAGAAAGAAGAAAGAAATAAAACAACTTTCCAAGGAAACAAAACTACCACGTGGATTCAAATGTTTAAAATAGCAATCAAGGTGGTGCTTGTAGCTCAGTGAGTAGGGCGCCAGCCACATACATTGAAGCTGGAATTTTCGAACCTGGCCCAGGCCAGCTAAAACAACAATGACAACTGCAACAACAACAAAAAAGTAATTGGGCATTGTGGCGGGTTCCTGTAGTCCCAGCTACTTGGAAGGCTGTGGCAAGAGAATCACTTAAGCCTAAGTGTTTGGGGTTGCTATGAGCTGGGATGCTACAGCACTCTATCAAGGGCGATCACTTAAGACTCTGTCACAAAAAAAAATGGCAATCAAACCTTTCAAAATCACCTAATTAAGTTTAAGAATGAGCTCATATTAAATAAAAAATTTAAGAAGCTATCACAGCAAACATTATAAGTGATAATAAGAGACCAAATTTAAATTATGGAAGTGGAAGAAACAATATCTGAACATAAAATTTACTATATAGGACTTACATTGCAATGATAAACAAAAGCAAGATAATTTGATGATAGAGCAATATAAAGTATCCAATGTAAACAATAAAAATGAAAAAGATTTCACATAAATAGAATGAAAAACCTTTGAGATAGTATAAGGTGATTAAGCACTTGCCTAAATGGTGTTATAGAAAAAGAAAAAATAATAGCATGAAGAAAATTGAAGAAATGATGGCTGAGAATTTCTAAAATTTGATGAAAGCTGGAGATTTATAATTTCAGTTTTGCCAATTATGTGAATATTTCTACTTCAGTTTCCAAAGTGCTCCAGATTGGATAATAAATTATATATAGTCACCTAGATACAGGAAAATATTTTCCTGAAGTCAAGCTTGCATTTTTTATTTCTTAATTTGCATTGTATATATTTGAAATATATACACAACTTATGATACAATGACATGTAAATGTCCAATATACAAATAAAGTTAATTTCACACTAACTTCTACATCATTAAGTTAAATTGGTTCCTATAAAATATATGAAATGTAAACTATCTGTTGCTAGCTTTGAATAAATAGAGGTTTACGTGTCCTGAGAGAATTTTTTCTATGACATGGTGTATTTGGAAGGCCAGATTTCAGGTTCATGTCCTCCAGCCTTAAGATGAATATTTTCTTAGTTTTAATTAGTCTTAATACTCCTTTGCTTGTCAATTAAACAGATTTGGGGACACTATTGGAATTAAATAATTATTTTGCTTCAAATTTGGATGGCACATTTATTTGGTTGAGGAAAAACCACTTTTCTGACAGCAGGAAAGCCATCTTCACTTCAGCCAGCACTTGGACAGCTGAGGGCCCTGTTGCCAGTGCTGGAGCAACTTCTGAACAATTTTCTTCTTCACCCTTCTCAGACCTGCCTGATATTTTTAGAAACAACAGTGGGACTTAATTGCCATAGTGTTCTAAATGTGGGCTCCAGCAGAGATGAGAATATTTAATGAATGTCTCTCACTCATGTTAAAACCGAGCTGATGCCAGCTGAGATCTCACAGAAGACAGAAATCTCCACTGAGGAAGTTGCCATTGTGAAAACTGAAGTCTGGACCCTGACATATGATTCTCCACCCTCACAAATAAACTCTCAAGTTGGACTTTTTGAGTTATTTTTCACAGTTAGTGTATTCCTGTTGTTATTTTTTCTTCTACTCGTTAATGTGTTTTTGCCTTTATAACCGTACATCAGTAATAAAATAATTTTCTATAAAAAAATAAAGGGAGTTGATAAATGTCTTAAGTGAGAGCAAGATGGCAGCCAAGTAACAGCTTCCCTGCAACTGGGCACCATGAGTCTAGGGAAATAAGACTCCAGGCATCTCTGGCTGGTAGGATCTGCCTATAATCATCCCATTGAGGATACAGGGAGTCAGTGAGAGACTTCTGGACCCCAAGAGGAGGACAAAAACAGTGGAAAACTGGAAAGTGGTTGTGTGTGTTCGATCTGTCTAATCCCACCGGCAGCTTCCATAGGCACAGGAACTTAAAGAACAAGAGGAAGTGAAAGGAAAATTAGGGCAAGGAAACAGATAAAAGAAATCACTCATGAGGAAAAATCAGCAGAAAACTCCAGGCAACATGAAGAACCAGTCCAGAGCAACCCTTCCAAGGGACCATGAGGTAGCTACTGCAGAGAATTCCACCTACAAAAAAATGTCAGGAATGACAAAAAAGGAATTTAGAATACACATGATGAAAAAAATGAAGGAAATGATGGAAACAATGAAGGAAACTGCTAATAAAATGGAAAATAACCAAAAAGAAATCTAAAAACAAATCAAGTAAGAGATGAATGATATGAGGTATACAGAAAGGATGTAGTTGAGCTGAAGGAACTGAAGTAGTCAATTAGGGAACTTATAGATCCAACGGAAAGTATAAGCAACAGGTTAGACCATGCAAAAGAAAGAATTTTGGAGGTAGAGGACAAAGTTCTTGAGATAACTCAGATAGTTAAAAAAGCAGAAAAGAAGAGAGAGAAAGCAGAATGTTCACTGTCAGAATTATGGGATTTTATGAAGTGTTCCAACATATGAGTTATAGGAATCCAAGAAGGGGAAGAAGAATGCCCCAGAGGAATGGAACCCATAATAGAGAATATTATAAATGAAAATTTCCCAGTATCACCAAAAATTCTGACACAAAGCTTTCAGAGAGATATTGGACTCCAGTTCGCCTCAACTCTAACCGATCTTCTCCAAGACACATTGTGATGAACATATCCAAATTCAAGACAAAAGAAATGATTCTGCTAGCTTCCAGGAGTAAGCACCAGTAGACCTACAGGGGAAAATCCATCAAAGTGACTGCAGACTTCTCTAATGAAAATTTCCAAGCAAGAAGGCAATGGTCATCTACCTTTAATCTACTAAAACAGTACAATTTCCAGCCCAGAATTCTATACCCTGCTAAGCTCAGCTTTAAAATTGATGGAGAATTCAAATGATTTATGGATATACAAACATTGAGGAAATTCGCCACAACAAGACAAGGTCAACAAGAACAGGAAATACTTCAACCTGTTTTACACACTGACCATGACAATGGGCCAACAGCAAAGAAAGAACTCAGAAATTAAAGGACAGAATCTATCTTCCACACTGATGCAAAAGATAAAACTAAGCAATGGACTCTCACAAAATAAGATTAACAGAATACTACCACACTTATCAATTATCTCAATAAATGTTAATGGCTTGAATTCTCCACTGAAGAGACATAGATTGGCTGACTGGATTAAAAAAAACACAAGCCATCCATTTGCTGTCTGCAAGAAACAAAGCTTGCTTCAAAAGACAAATTAAAATTCTGAGTCAAGGGTTGGAAGACAAATTTTTAGGCAAATGGAACTCAGAAGAAAAGAGGAGTTGCAATCTTATTTTCAGATACATGTGGATTTAAAGCAACTAAAATCAAGAAAGACAAAGATGGTAACTTGATATTTGTCAAGGGAAAAATACAATAAGAAGACATTTCAATTCTAAATACTTAGGCATCCAATTTAAATGTTCCCACATTCTTGAAACAGACCTTACTCAGTCTGAGCAATATGATATCTGATAATACCATAATAACAGAGGACTTTAATACTTCTCTTACAGAGCTGGACAGATCCTCTCAACAGAAATTAAACAAAGATATATGAGATTTAAATGAGACCCTAGAACAACTGTGCTTGATAGACACATATAGAACACTCCATCCCAAAGGTAAAGAATATACATTCTTCTCATCACCCTATGGAACATTCTCCAAAATTGATCATATCCTGGGACACAAAACAAATATCAACAGAATAAAAAGAATTGAAATTTTACCTTGTATCTTCTCAGACCATAAGGCACTAAAGGTAGAACTCAACGCTAACAAAAATGTTCAACCCCACACAAAGGCATGGAAATTAAACAACCATCTGTTGAATAACAGACGGGTGCATGAAGAAATAAAGCAGGAAACCATTAACTTCCTTGAGCATAATACAGCCACCAAAACCTATGGGATACTGAAAAAGCAGTTTTGAGAAGAAAATTTATTGCTTTAGATGCCTATATTCGAGAAACAGAAAGAGAGCATATCAAAAAACTCACAAGCCATCTTATGGAATTGGAAAAAACAGAACAATCTAAGCCTAAACCCAGTAGAAGAAAAGAAATATCCAAAATCAAATCAGAGATCAATGAAATTGAAAACAAAAGAATCATTCAGAAAATTACTGAAACAAGGAGTTGGTTTTTGAAAAAATAAATAAAATAGATAAACCACTGGCCAGACTAACTAGAAATAGAAGAGTAAAATCTCTAGCAACCTCAATCAGAAATGACAGAGTGGAAATAAGAACTGATCCCACAGAGATACAAGAGATCATCTCTGAATACTACCAGAAACATTATACCCAGAAATTTGACAATGTGGATGAAATGGATCAATATTTGGAATCACACCCTCTCCCTAGACTTAGCCAGGGAGAAATAAAGCTCCTGAACAGACCAATTTCAACCACTGAGATTAAAGAAACAATAAAAAAGCTTCCAACCAAAAAATGCCCTGGTCCAGATGGCTTCGCACCAGAATTCTATCAAACCTTCAAGGAAGAACTTATTCCTGAACTGCAGAAATTATTCCAAAAAATTGAGGAGGAAGGAATCTTCCCCCAACACGTTCTTGAAGCAAACATCACTCTGATACCAAAACCAGGAAAAGACCCAACCAAAAAAAAAGAATTTCAGACCAATTTCACTCATGAATATAGTGCAAAAATTCTCAACAAAATCCTAGCCAATAGATTACAGCTTATCATCAAAAAAGTCATACATCATGATCAAGTAGGCTTAATCCCAGGGATGCAAGGCTGGTTTAACATATGCAAGTCTATAAACATTATCCAACGTATTAACAGAGGCAAAAATAAAGATCTTATGATTCTCTCAATAGATGCAGAAAAAGCATTTGATAAAATCCAGCATCCTTTTCTAATTAGAACACCGAAGAGTATAGACATAAGTGGCACATTTCTAAAACTGATTGAAACGATCTATGACAAACCCACAGCTAATATTTTACTAAATGGAGTAAATATGAAAGCTTTTCCTCTTAGAACTGGAACCAGACAAGGTTGTCCTCTGTCACCTTTACTATTCAACATACGGCTGGAAGTTCTAGCCAATACAGTTAGATAAGACAAGGAAATTAAGGGAATCCAAATGGGAGCAGAGGAGGTCAAACTCTCCCTCTTTGCTGATGACATGATCTTATACTTAGAGAATCCCAAAGACTCAACCACAAGACTCCTAGAAGTAAAAAAAAAAAAAAAATACAGTAATGTTTCAGGATATAAAAATCAAGGTCTACAAGTCAGTAGCCTTTGTGTATGCCAATAACAGTCAAGATGAAAAGCTAATTAAGGACACAACTCCCTTCACCATAGTTTCAAAGAAAAGGAAATACCTAGGAATATACCTAACGAAGGAGGTGAAGGACCTCTATAAAGAAAATTATGAAATCCTCAGAAAGGAAATAGCAGAGGATATTAACAAATGGAAGAACACACCATGCTCATGGATGGGAAGAATCAACATTGTGAAAATGTCTATACTTCCCAAAGCAATCTACATATTCAATGCCATTCCTATTAAAATACCAACATCATACTTTCAAGATTTGGAAAAAATGATTCTGTGTTTTGTATGGAACCAGAAAAAACTTCTTACAGCTAAGGCAGTTCTTATTAATAAAAATAAAGCTGGGGGCATCACCATACCAGATTTTAGGCTGTACTACAAAGCTATAGTGGTCAAGACAGCATGGTACTGGCACAAAAATAGAGACATAGACACTTGGAATCGAATAGAAAACCAAGAAATGAAACTAACATTTTACAACACCTAATCTTTGATGAACCGAACAAGAACATACCTTGGGGGAAAGACTCCTTATTCAATAAATGGTGTTGGGAGAACTGGATATCTATATGTAAAAGACTGAAACTGGACTCACACCTTTCCCCATTCACAAAAATTGATTCAAGATGGATGAAGGACTTAAATTTAAGGCATGAAACAATAAAAATCTTCACAGAAAGCATAGGAAAAACACTGGAAGATATTGGCCTGGGGAAAGACTTCATGAAGAAGACTGCCATGGCAATTGCAACAACAACAATAATAAACAAATGGGACTTCATTAAACTGAAAAGCTTCTGTACAGCTAAGGAGACAACAACCAAAGCAAATAGACAACCTACGCAATGGGAAAGGATATTTGCATATTTTGAATCAGACTAAAGCTTGATAACTAGGATATATAGAGAACTCAAATTAATCCACATGAAAAAAGCCAAGAATCCCATATATCAATGGGCAAGAGACATGGATAGAACCTTCTCTAAAGAAGACAGATGAATGGCTAACAAACATATGAAAAAATGTTCTTCATCCCTATCTATTAGAGAAATGCAAATCAAAACCACCCTGAGATACCATCTAACCCCAGCGAGAATGGCCCACATCACAAAATCTCAAAACTGCAGATGCTGGAGTGGATGTGGAGGGAAGGGAACACTTTTACATTGCTAGTGGGACTGCAAACTAGGGCAACCTTTTGGGAAGGAAGTATGGAGAAACCTCAAAGCACTCAAGCTAGATCTTCCATTTGATACTGCAATCCCATTACTGGGCATCTACCCAGAAGGGAAAGAATCCTTTTATCATAAGGACACTTGTACTAGACTGTTTATTGTAGCTCAATTTACAATTTCCAAAACGTGGAAATAGACTAAATGCCCACTAACCTAGGAATGGATTAACAAGCTGTGGTATATGTATACCATGGAATACTATTCAGCCATTAAAAAAAAATGCAGACTTTACATCCTTCATATTAACCTGGATGGAAGTGGAAGACATTATTCTCAGTAAAAAATCACAAGAAGGGAGAAGCATGAATCTTATGTACTCAATTTGGATATGAGGACAATTAATAACAATTAAGGCCAAGGTGGGGGTGGGAGAATGGGATAGCAGAAGGAGAAAGAAGGAGGGCGGGGTGGGGAAAGTAGAGCAGAGAGAGGGAAGGAGGGAGCGGGGTAGGGCCTTTGTGTGTGCCACACTTTTGGGGGGCAAGACATGATTGTAAAAGGAACTTTACCTAACAAATGCAATCAGTGTAACCTGGCTTATTGTACTCTCAATGAATCCCCAACAATGAAATAAATAAATAGATAGATAGATAGATAGATAGATAGATAGATAGATAGATAGAGTTATCAAATCAAGCTATGTGTTCTAGTGGTTCAGTTGATTTTGGTACTTATCAGCACCCTCTCTTTTACCAAGCTCTCTAGATTTGTCCTTCAGTTTGGATGGTATGTATATCTTGCCTCCTAGGAGCTTCCACATGCAGCCAACAGCTGGCTATGAAAGCTTATCTGTGGTGCTGATATTATGAAAATCATGCATGGAGCTTGGTCTGCTCATCAGCTTTCATTAGTGTTTGAATATTTAATGTGTGGCCCAACATACTACTCTTAGATTAGTATTCATAACCAACCACAGACTGAGATTGGATATCTCTGTGTCTTTAACCTTGATGCCTCTGAGCCTGTGTATGTGTATATATAGTATGTCTATCCTATTAATTTGAAAGCACTAGAAACTATTTCAGAGAGATTAGGATAATAGGACTCTAACTTGATTATTTTCAAAGCTTTGTTTTTCCTCTTTAATTTGGTTCTTTCTATCTTTCAATTTTGCTTTGTAAGTAATATAAATTTGCTTTTCTGTCTTATCTGTACTGTTGTAATTCCAGATTAGGTGTGACACTACACATTATTTAAAAGTCCTTATTCATTATCTTTATATTTACCTTTAGTGTCCCAGATGAATTTCAGTAATGTTTAAAGCCTAGACTCATTCTTTAAACAGAAGGCTAATGACAGTTCACTAAACAACTCAGCGCCAGTAAATCTCACAGAGAACAAACAATTCAGATTCACAAATTGTGGAAATTTTAGGCATTGATACATGGTACCATATTTATCTTTGGATAAAAATTCAGATTAATTAAAAAGCTAAAATTAAATCGTTCTTACTGAAATTCATTGTTAATATGTTTAGTTTTAAACAATTAATATGCAAGACATGTTATCTTAAAAGATATATAGAAATAGATTGATTAAAAAGTATACAGATTTAACCAGAAGGCATAACATTAATTATTAGTAAGAAATGACTACATTTAATTCTAAAAGTATTTTAAATATTTTTTTACAATTAACAGAAAAATACAATTGTCTTCTATTGTACTTTCTTTATAGTTAATCTTAAGAAGTATTGATAGGTGATTACGTATGTTTATGTGTATTTTTCAGTGCTCATATATTAGTTTTGATGTTAATATATTTTTAATCTACTTCAGAGAAATCAACAGTTTAGTAATATTAGTGCACTTCTATTATCAAATAATGAATAACTAAGTATGTAAATCTAGGTTTCTTGCCATCAAATTGTGATGAACGCCATGACTTTTTTTTATTTTTTACTTTTTTTATTTTCTCTATACATGTACATGTGTTTATTTGGTTTTCACTTTTTGCCTTCATAAAATTAAAGAGGCTTAAAATTTAACAACAATAACAATGTTTAAGATAAGGACTAGAAACAAAAACCTCGTAAAGAACCAATGAAGATAAATACAATTGGAAAAGAAATCAGATGATTGCTGCAATGAAATATTGAGCAATAATAATAATAATAATGCAAAAAAGTAACATTCACATTGTCAGATAGAAGTATGTCTATCATAGAAAGCTTTGACTCTGAGGTTCATAATGGAGTCATCAGTTAACTTCTTTTTTTCCCCAAAGTCTCAAAAAATAGAGAATATTTATTTTTATAAATAAAAATAGAAGATAATTTCAAAAAATAGATCATGCCAAATCTTATAGACAATAGAAAAAGTAGAAATACTTCAAAATCATTCCACTTCATCTGGATATAGCTGATATTAAAAATGGAAAAAATATTATTATAAAGGTAAATTACAAACATATTTCACTTATAAATGAGGATGCAATATCCTAAAAAACATATTAACAAGGTGAACTAAAAATTATTGTTCAAATAATGTACTTTGGTCAAAATTAAATCAAATTTATGTGAGAATTAGTCATTATTTTCTTTTTTTTCTTTCATTTCATGACATTATTTACCTGTGTTTTCTCCAATAACTTTAATATTTAATTTTATCATATTTTTACTCTACCATGCTATCTTCTGACATAATTAGGAAAAATCGCTTAATAGTTTGTCAGAAAAAAGCAATAATATAATTCCAACTTTAAATCCTTCAAATTGCTTGCCATAGCATTTTTTTCAACACTCCTCCTTTTTTCAAGAGGTGGAGTTTCAGACAGATCTGGATTCCAATTCCAGCTTGACCATTTCATGGAAAAACAACATATACCATGGAAGCCTTAGTTTACTTTCTTGAGTCATAAGACTTTATAGGGCAAGATGATGCCGAGATGAAATTAGAATGAAGCTAAATCACAACTAACCCTCTGTCAAATACAGTAAAAAAAAATTATATGATGCTAGTGCAGTGAAACAGACATACCCTGTTTCATGATTTTTTGAAAAGTACCAATTTGAACTGAAGCAAATAAACTGCAGAGGTAGTGACATTTAGTTAAAAGACACTTTCCTTATATGAGCACCTTTCAGAGCAATCTGATTAGGCACAAGCGGTATTAAATCCTGTGTATTACAGAAGGTTCTTATACTGCCAAAAAAAAAGGTAAAATGTGGATATTACCTTTTGCTTATGATAGAAACAGAAAACAAAGGCCCCTAAATTCATTGCCGCCCATCAATATCTGTAGCTGTGAAACTACCAAGAATACTTACATAGCCCTTGCATAAGGATGTAACAGAGTGGAAAAACTGCCTTTCCTCTCTTTTTATAGGTTGTTAACTAAGAGATAAAAGTTATGAAGGAAATGAACTGAGCCTGGCTACTCTCTCTGATAGAACTGAAGCATCTTTACTCATGTTAAATAGGGGAATGATCTGAAATCTGAGGGAATTCAGTGTTGAGGATATTCTCCCCCAAATAAGAGGTCGTAACCTGACTATGGTACACCTATTGTCATAAGCTTGGCCAGAGCTAAGATCTCTTGCTAAGCACTACATGGAGGGTAGACTGAGTTTGTTTTATTCTACTTTCTCACCTTTACTTTGGCTTCCTTTTATCTGTTCCCCTGAATTTTCTTAACTTCAGACTAAATAAATTTCAATACAGTATTTTCAAAATAGTTCTCATAGCTCACCTCCAATGGGGAAAAGAAGAAAATAAAATGTTAGTTGAGGTGGGAAGGCAATCAAAGAGAAGACATACATTTTCATAGAAAACATATATTCTGAGTAGAGGACACACTGTCAGTACCTCAGCTGAACTGAGAAAGGTAGAAAGCACAGACTCCCTTTGTTCTAATTTTTCCCCATGGAACAATCCACCAATCTATGGCCAGGTGGGTCATGTACACACAGGGAATCATTTCAATGTTGTGGGAGCCTCACCCCAAAAGTTCTGGCAGTTTCATGTGCTCTGGTGTCAGGAAGAGCAGGAAAGGATAGGAGTGGAAAAATACTGAATAATGAGTTGGGGTATCTCTATGGTTCTTAATTTTTCCTTCCTGTCTTCCATCCACTTAAGGGAGATCTTAGCAGATGCAGCTAAAAAGACTTCTTCCCAAGGAATAAGATAAAATGACCTAGGAGTGAAGACTCCTGGACTGGGAATTCAAAAAGTGTATGTAAAAACATGACCAGCCATTGAGTATCTGAGTCTTTAATACAACTCCCTTAAAATATTACAATACATACGTGTTCTTTGGACCAAGAGTGGCATGGGATGGGGATCAGCATTCACCATGAGGCCTGTCCACTAAAGTATGTGTGATGCTTACAGTTGGGCTTTTAAACAGGAACCAGGTTCCTCATGAATCAATAAATGTAAATAAATGAAAGAAAAACAGGCTAACAAATTATGGAAACATACTGAAGAAAGAAAGAATGAGAGTAAGAGAGACAGAGAAAAAAATATCTGTTACAAAAATAAAAGATATAGCAGAACCTCCATAGTTGACCATCTCCCTACATTGACCACCTTCTTAAATTGACCTAATTTTCATAGACCAGACCTGTACCATGTGTACACTTTAGTACAGTAGGCCTAGTTCCTTACATTGACCACCTCCATATGTTAATTAATTAGTTACAGTCCCCAGGGTGGTTAACTTATAAAGGTTCTACAGTAATTCAAAAATATATTCCTCAGAGCATTTTATACTATGAAACAGTTCAGTATAAACACAAGTTAAAAATAATACTTAAAGGAGATACAAGCAAGAGAAATATTGTAAAAGAGTGAAATAATAGTAAGTTTTTTTTTTTTTTTGAGATAGAATCTCACTCTGTTGCCCTTGGTAGAGTGCTGTGGCATCCCAGCTCACAGCAACCTCCAACTCTTGTGCTTAAGCAATTCTCTTGCCTCATCCTTCCAAGTAGCTGGGGCTACAGGTGGCCACCACAACACCCGGCTATTTTTTGTTGCAGTTTCCACTGCTGTTTTTTTTTTTTTTTCCCTTAGCTGTCCGGGGCTGGGTTCAAACCTGTTACTCTTGGTATATGGGGCTGGCGCCCTACCCACTGAGCCACAGGCACCACCTTATATTTTTTACTTCATAAATTACCTTAATGTTAACTTTAAGTACACAAAGACTCAAAATTATAACATTTTTAATTATTCAGAGTTAAAATTATTAAAAAAGGAATTCTACTACAAAATAAAGACTTAATTTACATCTTTATAATTTTGTTAAATATTTCATAGATGTCAAATAACAACTAGAAGAAATATATTTGATGAACTACTAAACATGCAAAATAAGAATAACTGGATTATCTGACAGAATATACCAATGAAACAGGAAATGTATAAAATAAAAACAATGTTCTAAAACAAACACTAAATATTCACTATAAAAAATACAGGTAAGCATGTACATTAATTACCAAATGATAAATGGCGACATATATCTACACACACATATGCAATACATGGATTGAGAAAGTTAAGAAGAAAAGGAAGTAATTCACTAACAAGGTGTGGAGGGTGTCGCACAGCTGGGCCTCAGACTTAAAATAGAACAGGAGAGAATATATGTTAATACATACAAAATGGTGAGGGTTCCTTTGATCCACTAGTATTTTATACAACCAAAGTGTTATTCAATTACAAACACAATTAAAATTAATTTTCAAATATGAAATAGTTGAAAAAAATTGATAAATTGAGTTTGTGAGAAAAAAGTAAAATTAATAATCCAAAAAAAGATATAAGGAGTGCCAATATTTATTCTATTAAACTTTGAAATTCATATTGAATGGCTGGCAGAATATTACTTAAAATACAGAACACTTTTTTTTTTCATAATTTGTTATAATTTAGCAGGATAATATTCCAGGGTCGAATTCTAAAGAAAAAGAAGGTATTGGCAGGAAGTAAAATGCTAATTTTATCTTCTTAAATAACAAGGAATCATATATGCTATTTCTTTATACACATTAAACTATTTGTATGTAAATAGATATATAAAATAACTAAGCAACGCCAGATTTCATATAATCTATTTTTTCTTTTTTCCGCAGACATGGCTGTTTTAGAAAATATACCTCAGGTTATAATTTTATGCTTTTCTGCATCACTTAAGTTCTGTATAATAAGTATGTATCAACATTTTACAGTAAAAAGTAAAGACACAAATTACATATTCCCACAAAAAAGAAAAAGTCATATCATAATATTTGCAACTTTGGGATACACATATATACATACATAAAAATAAATAAAAAGGCCTCTTGTGATTAAAATCATTTGTATCCAGGACAATTTTGTTCAACTTCTAAATCAGATTGTTATAAAATGACAACTAATCTTTTAAAAGGTAATCATATAAGTGAACATTGGCTAGAGATTTGATTTAAAATTGAGGATTCTATTTTAATTAGTCCACTGACTGTGAGCTGTCTAATTCTCATTGTATAACATACACTCCCATATACACTTATGACTTTCAGGTTTAACATGGAGTAAAAACCTAAATTTATGAAGTATACTGAGAAAAAATATCAAATATTTGCTCACATATTTTGTGATTATTTCACCTGCTTATTATTTGTTGGTCAATGTCCAATTCTATCAATAATTTATTTGAAAATAAAAATATTTTCACAGAAAAATCTATGTTCACATCAATATTTGATCAGTTTATAATGTTTGATTAGATCGTTATAATAAAAGTACAATTGTTACAAATTAGGAAAAATACAATATATACTTGGAAAACAGTCAGTGCTATTTACAAAATTAGAAATGCACAAAAATACAGAAAATGGTTACAAGTGCTCGGCATGCCAAAAGAGTAATATTATTTTCATATTCCACAGACTAAGAAAGGAGACCAACAATAAGAAAGAGAGAGCGAGAGAGAGCACAACACTGAGATTAAACATGGGCTTCTCCACTACCAAAAAAACCTGAAACAGAATTTAATGTTGGCTCAAAGCACAAAAATTATTTTATTTGAATACACTTAGTTATGAAAATGAAAGTGTGCTCGTCTAGAAACTAAATGACTGTACTAGGACATAAAGAAAGTATCCAGCCATGTAATATAAGAAATATACACATACGTGGCTGGATACTTCCTGGATATTGGTGTACTTTTATATCCTCTTTAAAAATTTAAGATTATAAAAATTTTTACAGCAAATAATATGTTTAACATTTAGATATTATTAAATTCAAGCCACTTGAATGTTGAGACCTCTATTTAAAAGATTATAGCCTAAAATAGCTGTCAAAATGTGTCATATGAACAAGGAGGCTACCTTCTGGTTGGTTGACTGGTTGTGTGTGCTAGTAACTAGGATTCTGTAACGTATGTCCCAGTTGTGGGACATACCTTAGATCTTACTTACTATTATGCCAAAATCATTTCTGATCACTTACTAAGCTAAAACAAACCAGACAATTATCCAAAGACACGTTTGTTGGAACATACTCATTTTTACCAAGTGTATGGATCACTAATTCTTGTATAGTGAAATATTAATCTTGAAAATTTTCTTTAAAAGTAAACTGGTATTTCTCAATAAAATTTAAATAGTGCTTAATTTTCAACTTGGAAAAATCAGTATTTTTAAAATACAGATTGAGAATCAGAAACAGAAAAATAGATCCAGGGGAAAAATTTTTTTTAATCCCCTACATTCAGTTTTCCTTTACTTGTCATCAGAACACTTACCACCACAACGTAAACTATGATAAAACATATTTTATTTGTTTTACATTACCATGGATCAAATGATAAAACCTGAAGAATTCTTTTAAAAAGAAGTCTTTGATAAAGAGTGAAAAGTCACTAACTGGAAAAAGATGTGTCTTCATGTTTCACAAGAGCTCCAGTGGGAAAGCTTGGAAGTTCCTATTTTCCAAGAGGCAGAGGAGTATCCTCTCTAAGCCCTAACAGGATGGCAGAGACTGAGAAAGATGTGCGTGTCTTTTACATAGTAGAGTCGTTTTCACGAGACCTTATGGTTAACTTAAATAATAATTACTTTATAATTTTACTTATTTTATACCATGATTCAGATACATTATATATTTAACACATTTCCTAAAGAAACCCAGTATCTAAATAAACTACATATTTGAAACAATTGATTTACACAAATAGCATTATGTGATTTACATAGATGTTAAAAAACTAGCCTTTTGTGCATCCACTATAATAGTTAATGGAACTTGAAAGTAACTGGAGGAGATAAATTTTATATTTTAAAATGCAATTTTTTTATTATTAGTAAATCATAGCTGTGTACATTAATGCGATCATGGGGCACTATACACTGGTTTTATAAACAGTTTGACACATTTTCATCACACTGGTTGACTTAGCCTTCCTGGCATTTTCTTAGTTATTGCGTTAAGACATTTATACTTTACATTTACTATGTTTCACATGTACCCTTGTAAGATATACCACAGGTGTAATCCCACCAATTACTCTCCCTCTGCCCATCCTTCCCCTTCTCTTCCCTCCCTCTTCCCCATCCCCATATTCTTAGGTTATAACTGGCTTATAGCTTTCATATGAGCCATAAATTAGTTTCATAGTAAGGCTGAGTTACATTGGATACTTTTTCATTCATTCTTGAGCTACTTTACACAGAAGAATATGTTCCAGCTCCATCCATGTAAACATGAAAGAGGTAAAGTCTCCATCTTTCTTTAAGGCTACATAATATTCCATCGTGTACATATACTGCAATTTATTAATCCATTCGTGGATTGATGGGCACTTGGGCTTTTTCCTTGACTTAGTAATTTGTAATGTAAAATTGTGAAAAGAGATTTGAAAAAAAAGTCATAAATGAGTAAATGATCATATATTTTATAAAGTGGATTTTTAAACAATAAACTATACATTTTGCAAAATGAAATAGTATTATTGTTTCTTAGTATTTCTCCATTTTATCAAATCCAGGCACTTTAATGAGCTGTAAATGTTGCCCATGGCATTTATCTTCCCTAATGAATAATATAAATTATAGATTCATAGTCTTGGCGGAACTGTCAATTATCTTACATTGCTACCCCCTCTTTTTCACAAATTTGGCAACAAATACTCGAATATTTATATTATATATCAATATATTTTAAAATCACTCATATATGCACACAAAAAACATATAAAATTTATAAAAAATCACAAATATTTTTTCCATATTTCTATATTACAATTTATATAGATATTTAAAAAAACAAACTAATATAATGAAAGCTTTCATATTATCCATCGATTGTACTATCCTGGAAAAAAATTTGTATGAACTTTTTAATCCATAAAATGATTGCAATATATGAATCAAGTAAGTTAAGGTATTTGGTTCATTAGTGATAGCCTCATTGGTTAAAAAGAAATTCAGGAATGAGTGGTTATGTCTTCAGCTTGATTTTGAAATCTCATTGAATGCTAAATACTTTCTTTATTCTATTTTGTATATGTAATAAAAATAAAATTTAAAATTATTTGGTTAAACAGTTAACTAAAGTTTTGAGATTTTCACAATAGAATGTTTTAATTTAGTCTAGATGATATTCCATGTGTCATTTCTTATTCTGAGGTTATGAAAAAGATATTTGTTCAATGTGTTTATATAACCCTGCTCATTAAGATAACAATGAATGTTATATTTAATATTCTTATATCTAAATATACTCTACTGAGGAATGTCAAGAATGGTAATGATTTTATTTTAGGATAAAAAGCTCTGGATTGGAAGTCGTTAATGCCAGATTTGATGCTCATCTTTGTTAATTAGTACCCATGTGACTTTGGACAATTGAAGACCTAGACATTTTACACATCTTGAAATAATTTTTCTCCAAAGTAGTGCAATGATAAAATGAGATCACACAAGAATTTTATCATGTAAAAAAATTATGAAAAATACAATATTAATCTGAATCACATAGTTGTTTAAAGTTGTCTGAAATAAAATTAATGTATGATTAAAAAAGGTATAATGTGTTAAGAATTGAAAATCTTTAGAAATATTAATGATAAGCTTAGTTAGGTTCATTTTTTTTACCATTTCTAAGATAATTTTTGCTCAGATTTATTGTGATAAGTTATTTTAGACGTTTTCTAAATTTTTAGAGAATGTATGCTATAATTTTAAGTATTATAAATGATTGAGATTCATTTTATCTTACAAATTTAAACCAACTCATGCATAATTTTGAATAATTTTTTAGTTCATTGTATTTCTCTATAAAAAATAGCTTCTTAAAAATTTCCTAACATTCTAATAATGATATATGAGTTGAGATTTCTCTTGAGTACATTAACAGTATGCTTTTTATACCATAGAAATACGTAGGGAACATGGCTTCTGTATTTAAAAAATTCAAATAGTAAATGTTGGGTGGTCTCTGCTGGCCTGATTTGGGTTCCATTTTCTTAGGCCCCACACCTATAGCACCACCAGGCTCACATCCAATGGGCCCTCAATGTCTCAGTGGCCCTGTGCTAACAGCACCACTGTGGCTGTTGGGTACACAGTGGCCAGTCTTGCCTTTGGGGCTGCCTTGCTGAGGGAATAGATGTGCTTTTTGGATCTCTAGCTTCTCTTTTTCTGCCTGGTGTGTGGGGAGCCTTGCCTGTTGGTCTCCAGCTTCTCTCCTAGAGAGGTAGGGCCAGATCTGCTGGGTCTGTGAGAAGACTCACCACCTGACTCCCAGCTTCTCTCTTTGATGGTGCTGAAGACAATGGTGAGTGACTAAGTGGGTAGAGAAGACAATCAAGTTGTCTAGTGACTGTTCCCAGGTTGGAACAGTTAGTGAGGAGCCCCAAGTAACCTTACACTGATCTGGACTAATTTGATCCATCCATTATCATACAATTAAAATTGCAAATTAAGAACCTAAGTGAGTTCTTCAGGAAAGTTGAGGATAAGAAACATGCCTATTAAGAAGTTTGTTAGTGATCCCCCAATCTGTCAATTACTCCACAGGTGGAAGGCTAGACAAACTAGTTAGGTCATAAAAGACTATGTGTGCTTAGACTTGGGGTGCCCTGACTATTCATGGAACTGGCCTCATTCTTCCAGTGGTATTCTCCTTATGGTTTTCTTTCCATTGTTCTGCAATAAATGCATGTGATTATGATTGCTTTGTATTTGTAATTGGTCTATCACTGGCTACACACTAGGGCTCATTCTTGGCACTGGAAGCCAAGAATCAAAGAACATCCAGGACCTAGCAGTAAATATTTCAAGTGGATACTATTTTAAAATCTACACTTTTAAGTGTGAAAAAATAAAAGCAAAAATTACTTAATTTAGAGTTTATTGAAAAGTAACATTGGGGGGGTGGGGCCTTGGTGTGTGTCACACTTTATGGGGGCAAGACATGATTGCAAGAGGGACTTTACCTAACAATTGCAATCAGTGTAACCTGGCTTATTGTACCCTCAATGAATCCCCAACAATAAAAAAAATAAAAATATAAAAAAAAAAAGTAACATTTATAGCCAGAATAGGACACTCTCTCAAGTTTTAAGAATGGTTATAAGATTTATTCTTTTCTTATATTAAACAATAATATATATGATCACAGATAAACACACATATATGTATACATATAGAAGGTATGACGATTAAGTTTGTGAACTCATCTTAGAAAAAGTACTACATACCTCATTGTTGAATATCACTATGGCTACTCTTCCTGGAAGCTACGCACCATGCCAGTACCTAGTCTACCCTTCAGGCAATTTGGGAACTCTTTTTCTGGAATGGCCATCAGAACTGTGGTAGTATTTCCATTGATGTCCCACATGTCATCATAATTTTTCCTTTCCATCTTTTCTTTAACATAAAGAAAAAGTAATTCAGGATCAGATGTAGTGAGTAGGAAAGTTGTTCTAATACAGTTATTTGTTTACTGGCTAAAAACTCCCTTATAGAAGTAATGTGTGAAATGGTGCATTGTTGTGATGCAAGAGCCATGAGTTGATGAAAAATTCAGGTCATTTTCATCTAACTTTTTTATGGAGTGTTTTTAGAACTTCTTAATAGTAAACTTAGTTGACTGCTTATCCAGCTGGTACACATTCATGATGAGCAATGTCTCTGATATTAAAACAGTAACATCATTTTGACTCTTGATTTGTACTAATGGAACGTTTTTGGTCCTGGAGAATTGTCTGACTTCCATTGTGCACTTTGATGCTTTGTTTCAAGATCCTATTGGCACACCTATCTTACATCACCAGTGATAAAACAAACAGCCCAAAACATCATCTTGACTCTCCAAAGGTCTTGGCAACTTTCAACTTTCCTTTGCTTTGGTTTATCAGTGAGCTACTTTGGGACCAGTTTTGCACTCAGCTTTTTTATGCCAAGATTTTCAGTAAAGATTTTCTTACATGTTTATATATCAATGTTTACTTGGTCTTCTATGCTTCTCACAATCACCCAATGATTTTAATGCACAATTTGACCTATTTTGCAATGTTTTCATCAGTTATGCTCATTACTGACCATCATGACCTCTCTTCATCAGTCACACTTTCTCTACCCTCAGAAAAATATTTAATCCATTTGTACACTGCTATTTTCTTCATGGCATTATCTCCATAAACTTGGACTAACATGTCCCTGATTCACTTCCATTCTTGACAAGTTTAACAAGAAATTTATGAATGTTTGTTCATTGTTCTAATTCAAGCTCTGACATTCTCTCTATGGCACACCTCATTTTTGTATTTCCTTGTTAAAAATGTACAAAAAGTCTTAACAAGGAATTTGTTAAGATATCTCCATACCACTTTCAAATTGAGTTAATATTTCCTAAAAGTTTATAATATTATAAAAAAAATTATAGGATTCAATGCTTTTAATTGATATTTTAGCATTCTTTATTAGTTTTGAAATTTTATATTAAAGAAGACAATATGGAATTAAATCTTTAAAACACTCAATTTTACTAAGGAGGAATCATCTAATATGGTTTCATATGTGAATATACATTTTTACACAAACTTTTACACATCATTATACACATTCATACACACACCTATAACTATATACCCAATTGATATTCATTATTGTACTCTGCCTAAGATGTCAAAATGTTTTTGAAAGGGTTAGATGGGAATTGGTATATAAAATATTATATTGTTATACACAGTTTATAATGCATATGCAAAATAAACTGATTTCTATAAATGATTAAAAATCTCAGAAAGGTGGGGGTGGGAAAAGGGGAGAGCAGAGAGAGAAGGAAGGAGGGAGATGGGGGAAAGGAGTAGAGAGAGGGAGAAGGGAGGGGGGTGAGATCTCAGTGTGTGATACATCTTGTACCCTCAATGAGTCCCCAACTATAAAAAAAAATCATAAAAAGTTAGAAATGAATTTGTTGTACTTATCTGGTTACAATATAATTTGTATATTTCCTACATACCTCTATGGAAAGAGAAAATATCACTTTTTAAATTAGGATTTAGCTAATCATAAAAGATTCTAGATGTTAATTATATAGTTTAAAGAGTTTTGACCCATTATATGTAACCATAGCAATGATTAAAATACAAGACCTTTCCATTATCTTGAAAAAATGTTTTAATCTTTTCATTCCATTTTGCCCAAATGTAGTAACTTAAAAAAAATTAATACACATTTTTTTGGAGCAGTTTTAGGTTCACAGCAGAACTGAGAAGAGAGTTCCTATATACTCTCTGCCCTCATATACACACACTCTCCCACTATCAGTTCCATAATTCATTATAATTGATGAAATTTTATTGCTATATCATTGCCCAACCTCCATAGTTTACATTAGAGTTCACTCTTAGTGTTGAATATATGGGCTTTGATAATTGTGTAACGACATGTGTCTGCCATTACAGTTTCATAAAGAGTAGTGTCCCTACCCTAAAAATCCTTTGTGCTTCATCTGTTTATCACTCCTCCCCTCAAAGCCCTAAAAAACACCCATTTATTTACTGTCTTGATAGTTTTGTTTTTTTCCAGAATGTCATATAGTTTAAATCATATAGCATATAGAGTCTTCAGATTGTCTTTTTTAATTTACTGAGATGTATTTAATTTCCTCTATGTCTTTCCATGTTTGAGAGCTCATGTAGTTTCAGTTATGAACAATATCCCATCATCTTGATGTTCCAGAGCTGATTTACCCATGCACCTACTGAAGGAGTACGACTTGCTTCCATGTGTGGCAGTGGTGACTCAAGATGTTGTAAATATACATGAACATAGAAGTTTTTGGCATATAGGTAAATATGAAGAAGTGTGAGTGTATGGTCATATGGATTAAGAGTTTGGTTTTGTAAGAAATTGCCAAAATATTATCTCAAGTGGCTGCATTGTTTTGCATCCCCATCAATAACTAATTAGAGTTCCTGTTGCTTCCCATCTTCACTAGCATTTGGTGTAGTCAGTGTTCTGGATTCTGATCATTCTAATAGACATCTATTTACCTTTCACCAATGAATAGATTTTTCAGGCATCAAACATTCTTGTAAGATGGTCAAGTAATTTCAACATCAAACATGTATTAAACATTTACTAGACACTTTTCCAGAAAACATAGACACACAACTAAACTAAAAAGAAAAACATCTTGTATCATGAGGCTTTCATTTAGTTGGTGAAGACAGACTATAAAACATGTAATTACTAAAATATGTAAGTTCATATTGTGAATAACTGAATTTATCAGTGTTGTGCCCTGTTTCATTTCAATTACTTTTGGTTAGTTAACTGATAGTCATGAAAACCTTTGTGAAGTAGGCTTAAGAAAGAATAAGAATTTCTGGTAGAATCATGGGCTAGAAGTTAAGATTGAAATTTCTGATGTAAACAACAAAAATAATTCTCAACAAAATATTTTTGTACAAACATTGATGGGCCAGAAAGAAGGCAAGGAATTTCCAGGCTGTAAATGAGTATAGGTTAGAACTGGGAAAGTTAAGTAAAATACTACAATAAAGTTTCATGTTCATCTTTAATGCTTTAGTCTAGGTGAAGAAATTTGAGCTTCACAAGGTATTAGAAACAGGAAATAGGGCACAAAATTCAGCCAAAGTGAGAAGTCTAGAGATAGATTTTTCTCCATAAAACTAGAACTCAATGTAAGAGGTATGCATCACATCAGACACAGTTTAAAGACTGTGCTGGCTGTGAATTATGTCTAAAATTGGCCAGAGGGATATGAATGTGTTTATAAATTTTCATAATTGCTTTATCTACTGTATTACAGAATATATTTTTCTTTCCAGTAAGAGTCATCTTTTTGAATCTGAGTTTTCTTGTATTACTCTTCTCAAGTAATTTATATCAAGTGCTTCCATTGTATATTTTATGACTTTCTAATGACAGGAAAATATAATGATAAAAATTACATAATATAAATAATATTTATCTTCTTTCACAAGCAAACACTTTAATCAAGTGCCTGTAACTTTTGCCTACATCATTCTGCCAGTCATCTATTTTGTAGTTCATTAACCTCTGTCATTGATTTACATTATCCCACAATGTGAATACTGGCCTGTTCTTGAACGTCCTCTTCTGAACTTACATTCTCTTAAATATCTAGTTCCTTAAAATGTTCTTTTTTCCTTTAAAAAAATACTCCCAATTTTTTTTTTATTTTGCTCTCAATCTTGTTCCTTGTCCCCTAGTTCAGTCTATATTTCTTTGGATAAAACGTCAATAATATCATTGTTCAAATTATATTATTTGGACTCTGATCATAACTTCAGTTAAAAAGTCAAAAAATAAAATCTCACTATTGCTCTTCAACACTGGCTTTCATTGAAAATTCCAAATTTTCAATAAAGGTACACAATAACTTAAATATTTGCTAAAGTTTGTGCTTTAACTGCTTATTCTGATACTGTTTACAATGTTGTTTTCCTAATATCTCTTCTTTGGCCATTGGATTGAAAGTATAGTTGAGTTTTGAATAGCACAAGAGTTGGGATGTTGATCCTCCACACTGTTCTAAATTCATGTACAACTCTTGACTCCCCTTAAACTTAACTAATAGCCTACCATTAAATAGAAGCCTTATAAATCCTATAAACAGTCAATTAGCATATATTTTGAATATTATAGGTATTACATACTTTCTTACAATAAAGTAAGCTGGAGAAAAGAAAACGTTATTAGGAAAATTATAAGGAAAGGGAAATATACTTACTATTCCTTAAGTGAAAATGAGTTGATATAAAAAGCATCATCCTTGTCATCTCCACACTGAGTAGGCTGAGGAGGAAGAGGAAGAGGAAGAGGAGGAGTTTGGCTTATTGCATCAGGCCAAACAGAGACAGAAGAAAAGCCACATGGTTGTGGACTAATGTAATTTAAACCATGCTATTCAAGGCTCATCTATAATTTAAACAAATATGAAAATATATTGACTTTTATAACAATAAGTCACATGACTGTGTGAAGTCAAGGTTAATGAGATGTCATAAACTCAGTGATATAGAAGGTTTCAGTTTTTTTTTTCGTATTTTAATTTGTGCTCTAAATCATAGTTGCCTTTTTCCTCTGAGGGGATTTTCCCAGGGCCAGATATTAGTTGTCAACAACAATCAGAGCAATGCTTACCTCTCACTATTCATCATGTATAACATGTTAGTTGTATTGCATAGCAAAAGATTGTTTCACTACACCTTGAACAGTACTGAAAAGTTTTCTACCCTTTTACACAACAAGACCATCAGAACTGAGGTCTTCATTATTTTTGGACTTCTTGTCCTAATTACTTTAATTGGATTCTGGTGATGGGTGTAAATCTATAAACTTCTATAATTAGAGTTTTGCTCACATTCACAAAACAGGTTTTTTTAATGTTTTATTTTGCTTCTGTGCATTGATATGGCTTGGACTTTTGTCTCTTTCAAATCTCACTTTGAAATGTGATTCCTAGTGTTGGATGTGGGGGCTGGTGAAAGGTGTTTGGTTTAACAGGGCAGGTGCTTCTATATGGCTTGGCACACTCCCCTTGATCATGAATAAGATCTTGCACTATTATTTCTCATGACAGTGAGTTGTTTAAAAAAGCCTGCCACCCTTTCTCCTACTCCTTCTCCCACCATGTGACATGTCTGCTCTCCCTTTAACTTCTGCTTTGATTAGAAGCTCCCTGGAACTGTCACCAGAAGCAGATGCTGGCACATGCTTCTTATAAAGTCTATAGAATTGTGAGCCAAATAAATCTCTTTTCTTAACAAATTACCCAGTCTCAGATATGACTTCGTTGCAGTGAGAAAATTGACTAACGCTTGCATAATTTCCAATGTCCTTTCAAACTAAATCCAAATACCTCAGTTAGGAAACTAACTCTTGTCTTAGGTTGAGTTTCCCAGAAAATGAACTCTGAGATAGATAAGAATGTGAGAAGTTTTAAGGTGAACTGTGGAAGGAAAGGGAAAATTAAAAAATGAAATTGCAGAGAAAAAAACTGTGATGTGATGTAGTTTCAGTGAAGGCCAGAGTCGATTACATGGGGAGCTCCGAGGCTTATATGGACCATCATTGATTTCCCAGTTGGAATAAGGCAGCTGGATTTTCATATTTTTGTATTGCCTGGACACAGTTTGTTCCCTTGGGAATAAGACTTTATCTCGGGCAATTTTCCCAGAGAGCTGACAACCAAAGTGTACGTACCTACACAATATTCCACGCAGGTGGGAGAATATTCCTGAAGGAAAAATTGGGTGGCACACATTACCTTTTACCACTACTTTTAACCACACTAATTCATTTTTGGCTTGCCAATCCATAACTCCTTCTTTTCAAAAATGAGCTTACCTATAATCTAAGGAAAGGACAACAGCAAAAGCATCAAAATTCTCAAGTATTTACTTGTAATCTTATTTGTTTTCTACATCAACATTTACTTTTTTCTATAAGTTGTAAATGTGTAAATCAATGTTTTATTTCAGAGTTCCTCCATACTAATGAATTCACTATATAATGTAGTATTTCCATACTTGATAACAGAGAGACTGAGATTTTTCTGTAGCTTTTTCATAGAAGAATGTGTTATCTACCAAAATGGCCCATAATATTCCTGACACAAAGTCTATCTTTCTTTGTACAATCCCTAATATGGTATTTAGACATATGTATGATTATATGTGGTTGTGTGTGTGGATTAAATAATAGAAGCATAAATGTATCACATTATTCTTTTACCATACCTACCTGCACATATCATCTGTACATTATCTTCTTTTAATTTCCCATCTCCTTAATTACCTCTCAGAGTACCTTGTCATCTCTGGCCTTCACCTTTATTACCATATCATTCTGTTTGCACTGTGCACCTCAAAAGATAGAATTTGGGGGCATTCCTGGTTCTTCTATACATGTTTAACTAAAATGTACTGCCAGATGATGAAATCTATTAGCTTTGTTGCTTTGTGAAGATCTCAGATCCAGTAGTATAATAATGCTTGAAAATTTAAAAAAAAAAATGAATAAGTAGGTTAAGGGGTACAATTATATTCTGTATTTCTTATTCTCCTTGGTCAATCTATGACTCATTTTGAGAATTCCTTCTGCTGCATATAGGGGTATTAGATAATAACCAAGATAATATGAGGAATGTCATGAAGTATTACAATTTTCATATATATATATATATATATATAGTTTCAAATGCTAAACATTATTTTAAAAAATCCTATGATATCTGGATCTATTAACCTACAGATAGACTGTTTAAATTTGTTTATTTCTTAAATTCTGGCTTTTCAAGGTTTATTACATATGTCAACATTTATCTTCCTCAATATTCTTTCTTACACAAGTTAAAACAGTGACTAGAGAATCATAATTATCTTTGAGACATGATAATATTTCTATCATCCTTTAATTAGAATGGTTTTACATTGTCATTTATTCTTTAAAACAAAAATAATTATTTTATCATTGATTAAAATTGTGAGTGAAATAAATCCATTAGTTGTAAGAAAATTTATTTTTTCATGTTACAATCAAATAGGTATGCAATATTCATGACACATTAAATTTATTGGTATACTACATATATTTCTGTGAAGGATAATTTTCATTCTTTACCAAATACATGTTTTAATTATTTTAAATAACTTAATATTTATAATATTCTAGGAATTTTTCCTTTGAAGTGCACAAATATTATATTAATGCATATAAATAATAGAAAATATGGATTAGATGTTCAGATCAAAATGTCACTAATTATGATGTCCTTGTATTGATCTACTTTGCCAATTTGTTTGTCTCTTATAAAATGTTGAAAGTAGGCATTGTGAAGTTTATCAGTCTTAACCTCCTTGTCACTGGGAGAAAAAATATAAAAGAAAGAGTGAAGAGATAAAAGGAACAGTATAGTTTTTTATGAATTACTAATGTTCCCAAACTTTAGATAACATGCATTTTATAGATTTCTATCACATTGACTATATTACATGAAATCTCATAGAGTATAGCAAACCATGCATAGTAGTCAGAAACTCCCATATGAAAGCACCCACTGAGATCAATATTCTGTTTTGATCAGAGTTCTATTCTATCCTGCTGCGTGGGATACAGCTGTGTGAGTGATGTATGAGGTATTCACCTCAGGGACATATAAATATGCGATAAACTATAAATTATAAATTCTACTATGTTGGATTTTGAATCTTTTTTTATTCTAAGATATGTCAGTCTTGGAGAAGGTTGTTGTAAACAACAGACACATGACTAAATTAATAATAAAACTCACCTTAAAAAATTTTATGATCCATAAGAATTACAATCATGGCAAGCGTCTTCAGGAAGGGTAGGTAACCAGGTAATTCTCAGATGCCTACCAGAAAAATAGTTATTTCTCTTATCCTGCTGTCAAAGTAACTCTCCATATTTGTCTCATGACACAAATTGCTTGGAAAGTTAATGACTTTGGCTCCTTATCTGTTCAGGGACTGTCTTCTGGTTGTCTAAGTAAATACTACCAAAGACTAGAACAGGATGCAAATGGGAACCCCTCTTTGTTTCATGGAATGTCTGTACAGTCCAAAGAAGCCTCATGACTTCTTTCCTCTTACAAGTTTACCATTGTCAACTTGTTCTGCATTTGAATAAATCTGAATGCATTTAAAAAACTAAATTATTTATTAGTATACTCCTCTCTGATAGCTCCGCTTTTCTACCTGTATTCGTATAACAGTAAAGAAGAAAAAAAGATTAGAGGTGTGGAAACTGAAATAGAAATGAAGAAAATAAAAACATGGGCAGTGGATGAGTTGGTTTTTTGTTTTTTTTAAAGATAAGCATGTAAAGAGATCAAACTGGATTGAAGTACGTGAATCAGTGATAGTAAAGCAAAGAGTGCCATGAGGTTGTGTGAAGTTCAAGGGAAGAGAGAGGGCAAGTAAAATAACGTATAATTAGTAGCTACTTTGTGTCAGGTAGTATTTAATTTCATAAACACATTCCCCCAATTTAATGCTCATAAATAGTCTTTTTTTTTAAATGAAGATTTCCAAAACACAGAGGGATTCACTTGTCTAAATTCACATACCTTTTAAATGATGAAGCTATTATTTAAACCTAAAAGTCTTTGATTCAAATCATATAGCTTTCCCAATGCTTCTTTGAAGAAGTGTTAGATATGAGAATATAATAAAAATAATAATAAATTGATGTGTGCAGGGGTATATGTGAGTTTCTTCAGAAACAACTACCCCATTTTTCCAAAAACAAGACATCCTCCGAAAATAAGACCTACTTACAGGAAAGATAAGACGTCCCCTGAAAATAAGACCTAGCACATCTTTGGGAGCACACCTTAAAGTAAGACACTGTCTTATTTTCGGGGAAACAGGGTAGCAATGAGCCAAAACTGAAAACACTGGGAAACACTGGTCGTAGAATGAAAGAAAAGTTTAGATGCAATTTCAGTATTTTATTCATTGAATTCCCTTATAGATTTGTTAATCTAAAAACATTCTAACCTAAAGATAAATTTAAAAGTAATTTTTAATATTAGTGTAATGATTTATTAGTAAGACATTACATCAGAAAACTTAGTAATGACATTACTTGCTGTTCATCATTTCCTGTGGGTAAATGCCTGTGTGTTTGTCATTATATACCTTACATATGCTTGCCTTTTACACATGGTGCCTTCTTAATGGGCACATTTAAAAAATAATTTCTCCTTTAAACATGCCTTGGTAGAGAATTGGCATCATAAACATTCATTCAATTCTTGTCTTACTGCTCCTTTTTTACTCCCTCTTTAAGTAAATTGCACATTTAGCAGTAAACAGAGGAGAAAATATGATACTGATGTGAGAGCTGTTCCTAATGACATGATTTGCTCTCAGTCTCATTATTTTGTGAATAATAATGACAGCTAATTTAAACTAAGTGCACAGGCAATTTCTTTGAATATCCACACCAATAGCTTCAGAAAGTCAACTGTCTCAAGGCTAAGGTAAAGATCTCTAAGACAATTTAGGAAATTTCCAATTCACTGAGCCAATCGAGGGGGGAAAAACTTTGGAAAGAAATTACAGGACCACAAATTAAATTCAGTTTAGTTCATAATTTATATAGCAACTTCAGTATGTCTATATAATTCTAACTTATAGATATATTAAATATATCATTGACGGGTATGATTGCTCACAACTGCAATCCCAGAACTCTGGGAGGTTGGGTGGGAGGATTTGCTTGAGCCTAGGAGTTCAGGACCAGCTTGAGCAATGAAGTGAAGCCCCTTGAGGCTGAGGCTAGAGAATCACTGAAGCCTAGGAATTGCGGCTGCAGTGAGTTATGACCATGCCACTGCACTCTAGCCTGAGTGACAGAGTGAGACGCTGTTTAAAAAAATACACTTATAAATATATGCATGCAGTATGCATAAAATAACATTTCCTCTTTTTCTTGTATCTAAATCTTGTTCTCTAATATAGCGTTATCATTAAAATATAATTGGTGTTTGCAATTAAAAAGATATATTTTATATTTAATGGTATTTTATATTATTGACTCTATGAACAAGTATTCTAGCTTCTGCTACTATCATTTCTGTAGCTCCTTGATAACTTGCAGATTTGGGTCACATTCATAAAATACAATAAAAACCGTGTTTATTGTTATTATAATATTGGGATCACATTCATAAAGTACAATAAACACCAGGTTTATTGTTATTATAATGTATTTGCCTGTTCTACCCTTAGTCTGAGGAAACGATGGACTGGTGGTTTATACTGAAGAGCCCGTATGTATTATTTTTTATTATATAGGTTTGTTCTGGGAATTGGATGACATCCATAGCTGCTTTGACTTTCAAGGAGTACCAACATGAACAGATGAAAATAAAAGTTATATATATAGATTACTAAATAATGACCACTGAAAAGATGGGAGCAAGTCTGTGTGCCAACTGAATATGGTATAAGACACAACTTTGATGATAATATATTGTTTGTTCCTCTTCCACAGTATGTAACCACATCACATCCATTCCTAGCTTAGCCTCTCTGGTGACTGCAATGATCCCTTAACATCAGTCAGCATAATGCCACCACAATCCTTCTTCCTCAAGTATTAAATTAAGCACTAAGAAGTATCAAGTATTTTGAGAGGGTCGGTGGATAATTGTAATGACTATAAGAATGTGCTTTGCATCATAGTTATATCTATAAAAGAAAGTAGATAATAAGAATGTTTAGCATAATAACTTTTAGGTACTATTGTAGAAATGAGGAAAGGACTATGAAGTACAATAATAGGTTTACATTTAGAAGTTTTCAGAAGTTGGATTCAAATTTTTCCTAGAAGAATAAAAAGCAGCAGAAACAGAAAATGTAAACACCCTAAGATTAGAAAATACTTGAAACTGTGCCAGTGAAATTTGAGCATAATCAGTGAGGGTTAGAGTGACATGGATTGAGGTTGAAATGTAAGCTCATAAAATAACTACAGGAAGAAACTTGAGAGCCGAGAGAATGAACAGACATTTAATTCTAATGACGATGAAAAGTAACATGTGACAAACTTCAGTGAGAAGAACCATGTAATCAATTTGTCTTGAAAATGATTATATTTACCCCTCAGTAACAAACCTGGCTACTCATAGTATGGCTCGTGGGACAACAGAATCAGCACCCATTGGGAGCTAGTTTTAAATGCAGACACTTTGCTTCATGGCAGGTCTACTCAACTAAAATAAATATTTGAAAATTTTCAAGAGACTCTTTTATACATTAAAATGTAAGATACACTGGTTCAATCCATACTTCTTTAAGCCCACTAGTTTTATGTCACTGAGGACTAATTGTTTTCTTAGCTTGCTCCACACCTTTCATCCTGTGGAGTTCTTTCACTGTATCCATGGTTTATCACCTTTTTATATATTTCAAGTCTTCTTTCTTGGCTTTATCCCCATCATGCAGGAATATGTTTTCAAGTAATTGCCTCAGAAAGAGTTCAGTGCGGGCAAATCTGAGTCCTTGAATAATCAAACTTCAGCTGCTTTTAGAATTTAAGATGAAAAGCTACTTTCTCTCAGAACTTTCGTAACATTTATCTGTTGTTCCAAAATCTGGCATTGTTCATGAGTAGCTTAATAGTGACATAAACCTTGGGCCGTTGTAAAGAATCTTTTTTTAAAATAATAAATTTTCCCTTTTTCGAGAGGGGAATCTTTCATAAACTTTTCTTTATCTTTGGTGTTACTACATCATTCTATGCTTAGCATTGTGTAATATTTTCCTCTGTATAAATTAGGTGATATCCTGTCCATTTATTTATTTGTTTGTTTTTCTAGAACTTCTACTTATGGTATGTTAGACATCTTGATTTATCTTTCCTATATAGTTCCTCAATTATTCTTCTTCTTATTTATTTATTTATTTGAGGAAGAAAAAAGCACCCTCTGTGTCTGAGAAGTGATGTAACACTGACAACCCAGTATGTTTTTAGAAGCTGGCTTAATATTCACAGCAAGGTCACATGATTCTTTGGTGGAGAGACATAATTGCACAGACAGAAACATGAGACAAGATTACTCTGAGACCATGATAAGGTCATGAAAACAATTTCACTGTCCAACCCGTGATATATCAAATATCCTCTTCTGTAAGCTATCTTGAGTGATTTGTGCTTCTTTACCAAGAAGAGGGTTATTCTTCCTCTAATCTTTTGATAAAATTTATTTAAATAATCAAAGAATTTCTACTGCTTCCAACAGCATCCAATCCACAGGTTTGTTCTTGTTGGTCTTTGGCTGGAAAACATTGACAAAAGTATTCTATTAAGATGAAAAGCTTTACTTTGTGAACCAGTAAACTGAAACTTAAAACAGTTAATCAATTTAGGAAATATTTTATAAAAATTATTTTAACTTTACATCTCTTTAGTGATGCCTGAGAACCTCGGTCAATCTAGAAATATACACCATTTTAGCTTTGTGTCATGAAACGGAAATTGGCAAACTTCTATGTCTTTCCATAAAAAGGTAAGTGTTCTCTGTTCAATATTGTTGTTAGTTCAAGTTAGATGATTATGACTAATCTACTGAATTTGTAATCTGCTCAAAGATCTTTAGGGAGAAAATGATTCACATTAAATGATTTCCTCTGATGATAGCAATGAGTTTTCAGCACTAGAGGGGCACAAGGAAGGAGTCATGAGGGATATTCCAGAAGATCACAAAACATGGGCAGAACCACAGCTCCTTGGAGTAAGTATTGAATTGGTAACAGAAGGTTTGCATGTACATGAACTCATGGAAAAGATTAGTCAAGAGATGTTTTATGTACCAAACATCAAGAGATGTTTTATCAGGTGGTGCTTTTGGCTCAGTGGGAAAGGCGCTGGCCCCATACACTGAGAATGGTGGGTTTGAACCCGGCCCCGGCCAAACTGTAACAAAAAAATAGCTGGGTATTGTTACAGGCACCTGTAGTCCCAGCTATTTGGGAGGCTAAGGTAAGAGAATCGCCTAAGCCCAGGAGTTGGAGGTTGCTGTGAGCTGTGAGCTTTGATGCCATATCACTTTACCGAGGGCAATGTAGAGTATAAAAAAAGAGAGAGATGCTGTATGTACCATCAATTCAAGTCACTAATTTAATCCGTGGAAAAATTTATGTATCCCCAAAATAGTTTTTTAAAATTCATTGTGTAATTTTTTGTTGAAAAATCTCTATATATGGCCCTTCTGGATGCCAATATTAAAGATATCCTTGATTCTTGTTTTTGGGAATACTGAAAGGTATGTTTTTTAAAACAGAATTTAAAAATATAAATCACTGAATTATAACATTTCTGCATTTAATCGTATACATTTCCAGCATATTTTATTATTAAATATATGTGATTTAAGCTGCCCATCTTTACTGATGCAATTTCTCTTCTTAATATTTCTTGCACAGAATAAAATCAAAGTTTTAAAGGCATAAGAAAAGTCTCAAGCTTAGTGATATATTATGTACTGCTCACTTGCTAATTGAATGTTTCATGACTGATCCTTTCTATTTAGTGGGATTTAATTCCATCTCTTTAATGAGCATGACTGTTGACATAAATCTCTAAGGAAGCAATAAGTCTGTAAATAAGATTGTTTATATGAATGTACATTGTGATGAAAAAATATTCTTACTAAATTTGAGAAATTGTGAGAAGTTAATAAAACATGAAATTTTTTTGCATTCCTTAATAAGACATTTTCACATCTATTAAATATACTTTTCATCTTTTGCTAGTAGAACTCTAAAACTTTGCAACATGATAGACTAATAATTTTAAATTAACAATTTGCAAAATTATATTATTAGGTTGAGAAATGATGATCATTTAATCTCTTTTGTACAAGTCACACTTGCAAAGGATTAGTCAATTCTATGCCTCTCTAGACGTAGTCATATATATAAAATGTAGTCATATTATATCAGTAAGACATAAATTGTAATTTGTTGATTTGTTTGATACTTAATTTGTGAGTGTCCAGGCTTTATTAAACATTCATCTAGATGCTACAAATTTATCAGGGAAGAAAATAGACACAGTTTATGACCTCATGTGTTGTACAGTCTGCTAGAAAAATGTAGTATTTAAGAGCTAAACTGATGTGTAAAAAGTAAAATTTAATCTGAGAACTAACTGTTAAGATGAGATCAGAAGGATAAATAGCAGTCATCTGGTGAATTTAGTATACAAGAATGGGTGAAAAAAACTTCCATCAAAGAAAATCATATAAAGGACCATATTTTAGAAAAAATTCAGCACATTCCAAAACATAAGAAGTGTTGTTTTGATTAAGTGAATTGAGTTATGTACAGAAATATGTGAGAAAATTCTGGAGATAAGAACATGCACCAGATTGTGAGGATGATGTATTACAAGGACAATAAATATCCAGTAAAGCATTTTATGAACAGGTGTAACACAAACTGTGTGAGTATGATAGCAGTGTAGAATAGATTATGCGTTGTAGGGGAGAAAATTAGGTCTAGAGAGATATACTTCAGTTGACCGGTGTTTATGTGAGGATAAAAAGAAGTGGATACACCAAAGGATATTTAAAATTTCAAACTATTATAATTGAATTCATAATGGTTTGGTGATAGAAAGTCATTTATAATCTGGAATCCATAAGATATCCCAGATATTAAAATTTGAAAAATTGAGAAAATCACACTAACACTTAATGAAACATGGGCGTGGTATGCAAAGAGAATTGTTTAAGAGTCATGTGGAACCATCTATAGAAGAATTATGACTGAATATTGTGAGAAAAGCAAAGAAAACAGACAAACAAAAGAGATGTGTATGTTCTATAAAAGCAACCAAGAAAGAAAAATCTTCAGGAAAGGGAATACAATTAAGATAGTCAAGTAATGCTAAGAAAATGAAAATGACAGATCTTGAATCTGCACTGTATTTAGTCACACAGAAGTCACAGATATCTTTAGCAAAAGAATAGTGACTGCAAAGAAGAGCAATAGTAGATTGGAGGGGATGATGAGATATTGAACTATAAATATACGTTTACTGAAGAAAATGTTTTATGTGGCAGATAGAAGCGAGTAGGTATTATGCTAGTTTTAATTAAAGCAATTTGGACTTTCTTAAATACTGATCAGAGACTGTAATATAATTTGCATAAAAGAAGATAAGTGAAATCAATAGCATGAAATTTCCATTAAGGAAGTTAACTAAAGATATTGTACAAAGTGTGCAGAACATGGTGGTAACAATAGTCATTAATTAGGATGAGTGTCAGTTTGCCATAGGAGTTAAGGGAAGCAGGCTTTATTTATTGAGAAAACTCCCTGTGAGTCTTTGTTTTTTTCCCTGTAAATTAGGAGGTTAAGTATTTTTTGGTGTATGTATGAGAAGGAGGGTTCAAGTATTTAGAAAGAAAAATGTGAAACAATAATTGAACAATGTGAAATAATAGCTATTTTACATTTGCTAGAATGGTTAATTTTTTTTGAAGACTAGCAAATTGAATATAAGTATGGTTGTGGAGCTCTGTGGATCAGTGATAACCTGCTGCTCAGAATGCAAAGTGATACAATCACTTTAGAAAACTGTTTGATAGTTCATTTACAATTAAATTTAAATATAAATGCTTACATTATCACTCAACAATTCCACTCCTGGGTATTTACACAAGAGAAATGAAACCCAGACTCACAGAAAGGCTTCTAAGAGAAATAGCATTCATCATTAAAATTGTCAAAACAAACAAAAGAAAAAGCCAAACGTACACCCATAGTATCATAGATAAAAGTTACAATACTTTTATACAATGACTTACCACTTAGCAATAACAAAAAAGATACTACCATTGTGCAAAATGACACAGAACATCTTAAAAGCTGTATGAGTTTGTCAGAAATAAAAACTTCATACATACAATTTTTTTTCTGAATTCCTGTCAAAGAGTAGGTAAAGTAAATCTATGAAAATAAAAATCAGAAAGCAATTGCTTTAATGGATTTGATAAGCCTCCTACCAGTATAACTAAGATAAAAAGAGAGAAGAATAACAATGCCCCGTTCCCTTCCCTCCCAAATCCCTGGAAGCCACAATTATCTTCTCTATTTCTAAGAGTTTGACTCTTTTAGATACCTTATACAAGTTAAATCATGCAGTATTTGTCCTGAGACTGGGCAATTTCACTTAGAATAATGCCCTCCAGCTTTATAAATAATAGAGTTTCCTTCCTTCTTAAGACTATTATTTCATTGCATGTATATACCATATTTTTAATTCATTCATCTGTCTATAAACATTTTTGTTTTGTTTGTATATTGGCAATTGTGAATAGCATTGTGGTAAACATTAGAGGGTAGATATCTCTTAGTTAATACAGCTCTGCAAACTTTAAAATTTGATGAAAGGGTAGCATTTATATTAAGCATTGTTTCAAAAAAATATTATTAAGAGGCACACGCACGGAATTTGGAAGGAATGGATATGTTTATACCATGATCATGGTGATAACATCACAAATGTATGCATATGTCCAATCTCATCAAATTGTATACATCAAATGTGTACAGTTTTTGGGTTTTTTTTTTTTTTCAATTTTTTTTGGCCCGGCCTGATTTGAACCGGCCACCTCCGGAATATGGGGCCGGTGCTCTACTCCTTTGAGCCTTATGCTGGAGGTGGCAGGTTCAAACCCAGCCCCGACCAAAAACTGCAAAAAAAAAAAATATATATATATATATGTGTGTGTGTGTGTGTATACAGTTGATATATAATATATATTATATATTATATGTTATATATAGTTTATATAATATATAAACAGTTTATATATAATATATATTATATATAATTATATTCATTATATATAATATAATTTATTATATTTATATAATTTCTTACATATAATTTATTTATAATTATATTATATATAATTAATTAATTATAAATAATATTATATATAAACTGTATATATATACAGTGTTTTATGTATAAATTATGATTCAATAAAGATACTATTGAGAAAAGTGTGTGTGCTTAATAAAGCTGTTACAGAGAACAGGGGCTGGGCAGGGAGAGAGAGAGAGGAAAAGAGAGAGAAAGAGAAGACAAACTTCCCACATGTGTTCTCAGTGAATTCTACTACACATTTAAGAAATAAATTATATCAGTTACCTACACTCTCTTTTGGAAGATAGAGGAAGAGGGAAAACTTTCAGACTTACTCCATTAGACCAGTTTTACTTTAATATAAAACTGAGAAAAAGACATTACAAGAAAAGTAAACTATCAATAGCAATCTCTGCTCATAAATATAGATTCAAAACTTCTCAATAAAATTTTGGTAAGCAGAATTTAATAATATATAAAAAGAATTATACATCATAACCAAGTACAATTTATCTCAGACGCAACACAGTGTCAGTATTCAAAAATCAAATTTCATTATTCGTTAAATCAAAAGGCTAAAGAAGAAAATCACATGAACTTATCAGTAGATGCAAAAATGGCATTTGAGAACTCTAACAACACTTCACAATAAAAACTCTCAGAAGCTAAAAAGGAGGGGAAATGTCTCAACTTGATAGAAAAAATCTATTAAACAATGTATAAGTCATCTTTAATGATGAAATACTGGATTCTTTCTCATTAAGTGTAGGAGTAAAACAAGAAAGTCATCTCTCACCACTCCTTTTCAACATTCTACTGAAGTCCTAGCTAATGGAATAAGACATGGGAAAAAACAAAACAAACAAACAAACAAACAAAAAACAGTGACATGAATAGTGAAGGAACAAATAAAAAAATAGTTACATGGATTGTGAAGGAACAAATAAAATTCTCATTAAGAGTAGGAGCAAAGCAAGAAAGTCACTTCTCACCACTCCTTTTCAACAGTCTACTGAAGTCTTAGCTAATGGAATACATTTAAAAAAAAAAAATAGTTACATGAATTGGGAAGGAATAAATAAAATTCTCTTTGTTTCCAGAAAGTATGATTTTCTATGTAGAAAATCTGAAGTAATTGACCAAAGAAATCACGGAATTAATAAGCAATTATAACAAATTGTAGAAAAAATTTATAAAAAATAATCACTTTCCTCTATAACAGCAATGTAAAGTGAAATTTAAAATTAAAAATATAATGCCATTTGTATTAGCACCCCCAAAATAAAATACTTAGATATAAATATAACAAAATATGTGCAAGATCTATATAGGGAAAACTACAAAACTCTGATGAAAGAAATCAAAGAAGAAATAAATAAATGGAGAGACAATTCATGTTCATGGATAGAAAGATTCTATATTTTCAAGATGCTATTTCATTCCAAATTTATCTATAAAAATCATATAATCACAGCAAAAATTCCACAAAGTTATTATATTCGCGAAGTGATTTTAAAATTTTTGTAGAAGGATGAGAGAACCAAAATTGCCAGCTTACTAATTAAAAGAAAATGACAAAGTTCAAGAAAAGGATATTACTCAACTTTAAAACTTAACTGTAAAGCTTAACTGCATTAATCAAGACATTGCTACAGGGTGGCACCTGTTGCTCAGTGTGTAGGGCGCCGGCCCCACATGCTGAAGGTGGCAGGTTCCACCCGGCCCCAGACCAACTGCAACAAAACATAGCCAAGTATTGTGGCAGGCACCTGTAGTCCCAGCTACTTGGGAGGTTGAAGCAAGAGAATCACCTAAGCCCAGGAGTTGGAGGTTGCTGTGAGCTGTGACACTGTGATGTCATTATTACTGAGGGCATTAAAGTGAGACTCTGTCTCAAAAAACAAACACAAACAAACAAACAAACGAAAAACACAGTGCTATACTAGTAAAAGGATAGTAATACAGAATCACATATGCAGCCCAGGAACAACCAACATAAATATAGTCAACTGAAATTTGATATAAAAACAAAGTCAACACACTGGAACAAAAATAACCTTTTCAACAGATGCTATTGGAAAAACTGAACTTCCACATACAAGAAAAAATGAGTATCCACACAGATATTATAGCCTTCATAAAAAGCTAACCCAAAATAAATAATAGACCTTATAGAAAAATAAGAGCTTATTGAACTCCTAGAATATAACATATAAGTAAACCTAGATGACTCGGGATATGATAATGACATTTTAGATATAACACCAAAAGTGTAGTTCACAAAAAAGGAAATAATTTATAAACTGGATTTTATTTAAGTTAAAATCTTCTGCATTTTAAACATCAAGAGAACAAGAAGACAAGCCAAAGGCTGCAATAAAATGTTTGTAAAAGACTTATCTGAGAAAGGACTATTATCTACCATATATAAAGAACTCTTAAAACTCAACAGTAAGACTAGTAACAACACAATTTAAATGGACAAATGACTTCAACAGATACACACCAAGAAGTTATACATATAGCAACTAAGAAATAAGAATATGTTCAACATTATGTTTTCAGGAATTGCAAATTTAAGTGAGATACTACTAGACACATATTAGAATGGTACATGATCTAGAAATCATGCTTCTTTGTATTTATTCAAAGGAGTTGAAAACTTACTATGGAGGATGCCAAGAGCCAGATGACCTCTGAGCAAGATGATTTGCAGCTGGGGAACAGACCCTCAGACGATTCATCCGCACGTGCTCCTTGAGGAGAAAGAGCCTGAGCCCATGATGATCCTTAAGTACGTTGCACGTGCTCCTTGAGGAGAAAGAGCCTGAGCCCATGATGATCCTTAAGTACGTAGTGATTGTCTAACACTCTCCTCACCTGTCTTATGCTGTCTCAATAAAAGGCTACTGCGGAGGTTTCTCGGGGCTATCTTGCAAATAAGGTTAGCCCGCCTCCTACAAGCTTGTACTTCTAATCCGCGTCACACCTGATTACTTTCTGTGGTGATCAGTCCAGGGCCATAGGGGCCACAAGGGGCTGCGACACTTACAACTACACAAAAACCTGCACCCAGATCTTTCTAGCAGCTTGATTCATCACTACAAAAACCTAGATGCAATGAAGATGTAGGTCAGTAGTTGCATGAATAAATAATAAACTATGGAACACAGAGACAATGAAATAATATTCATCACTGAAAGAAAATGCACTACAAAACTCTGAAAATACAGAGAGAAACTTCTAAGGAATATTAAAAGAAGCCAATCTAAAAAGTATACATATTTTGTATTTCAAACTATATTGTACTCTGGAAAAAGCAAAACTATATATAGAGAAAAAGATAAGCAGTTGCCAAGGATGGGTAGGGAGGAAGAATCAATAGGCAGACCATGGAGGATTTTGAGGTCACTACAATACTTGAATTATCATTATACATTTTTCCAAACCCATAAAATCAACAAGAATGAACCTTAGTGTGAGCTATCAATTTTGGATTATAATGATAAGTCAATAGATACATGTTCATAAATTATGACATAAGTACCAGTCCATTCATCATTGTGATAATAGAGGAAACAGTACAGAGACCAGGGGATAGATGAGAAGTCTCTGTTCTTTCCTTTCACTTTTTCTGTGAACCTAAAACTGCTGAAAAAAATGGTCTTAAAAAAGTACAAATTCATAAATATTTTGCAGTAAATATTTAGATATTAAGAATTATAATAATTTATTAATAAATAGAAGAATAGTAGTAAACATACGTCCAAATTAAATTATTATTTCTTAAAAGAAATTATAGGACAAGCTATAAGAAAATCAGGTTAGAAGAGAACACTGGACATTTGCCAACCTTAAATTACAACTACTGGTCTTCTCCTATTATCAATCATGCTTCCTTGTAATAGATTTTTGATGTAGTTAAACAGAAAATTTTCTTAGTAGGGTATTAAAAGAGATTATAATCCAATAGCAAGTACATTTCATTTCTCAGGATGAATTAACAATATTGCTTCCACAATGTATTACTTAAAATTAAACAAAACCAGAAATTAAATTTCACATAGAAACTCATAAAATAGAATAACTTTCGTAACATTGACAATGTTAAGTGATTATTCTTACATTTATCTACTGAAATGTTTTATAATTCAATACATATCCCACTCCACATTCTGAATCAACAAGAAAAGGAAAATAGGCCCTTTATATCTTAGTACTTACTTTGCATCTAAAATAAATAACTTGACAAATGTCCTAGACTTTTACAATTTATTCATGCTTCAAAATGCAAATTAGTGATAGACATTAACCTTACATTATTTTTCATTTGTAGTACCATTCAACTTACCACTAATTTATACCTTTCTGTTTCTTCCAAACATCTGTTAAAATTTTTGCCCTCTGAGCAAATACCAGAAACCTCATCAAGGCCATGGGTAATAACATCCAGTAATTGATTATAATTTGGCACATTTTCCCATGTTTTATTTCTTAGAAACAAAAATACATTGTTTTCTATTAAATAAATAGGTGAAAGGAAAAAAAGTGGCATACATTTATTATTTCTATTTCAATCCAAAAAAGTCAAGTTTAAAGGTATGACTTTTTTCTTTGTGTATTTGTTTAAATGTAGTGTTTCTATTTCTCCCATTTCTTCTTATCTTGTGTTGTACAGCTTGCTGTAATTATTGTTGATCGTTATTTTTAACACATTTTCTTTGTCTTATAAACCTTTAACTCTTAAATATGTGTACCAAAATAAGTTTGCAAAACAATGGACTTTGCAAATGTGTCCCAGAAGAAATTTCTTAGCATTGTACAATTTTTAATATTTTGAAATAAAGAATCATGTACAAGCATTTTGAAAAACAGCACTTATCGAATTAAGAGGAGTCTATGAGTTTCCTAGAGTATCATTTATAATTCAAAGGTTAAATAATTAAAAATAAATTAATGTTATTTTCTTTTATTTCAAAATGTTAAGGGGGTACAAATATTTTTGTTACATTGAAACACAGTTTAATGCTGAAGTCAAGCCTTTTAATGGACCCAACACCATGACTGTGGTCATTGTACATGTTAAATATTTATCCCTCAAGCCCTCCCATCTTCTGTCTTTGCTGGTGTCCAATGTCCTTAATGTTTCTTTGTGCCTGTATCCATCCATCCTTTAGACCCTATTTATTAGTGAGAATATGTGGTATTTGTTTTTCCATTCCTTAGATACTTCTTCTAGTATTATGGTCCTCAGTTCCATCCTAGTTGCTGTAGAAGATGCTATTTCATTACTTTTTATGGCTGGGTTGTACTCCAAGAGAAGATAAATTCAAGTGCTTTCCCCACACTTTTTCTTTGAGTATTTTTATAGTTTCATGTCTTAGATTTAGATCTTTTATCCATCTTGAATCAATTTTAGTGAGTGGAGAAAGGTGCAAGTCTAGTTTCAATCTTTTACATGTGGTTATCTAGTTCTCCCAGCACCATTTATTGAATAGGGATTCTTTCCCCCAGTGTATGTTCTTGTTTGGTATCAATGATCAGGTGGCTGTAAAATGTTAGTTTCATTTCATGTTTTTCTATTCAGTTCCAGATATCTATCTCTATTTTTGTACCATTACCATGCTATTTTGATCTCTATGGCCTTGTAGTAAAGCCTACAGTAGGCTTATGTCCCAGCTTTGTTTTTATTACTAAGAATGGTGTTGGCTATCTATTTTGTTTTGTTTTTTTCTGGTTCCATATAAAATGAATAATTTTTTTTTTCCAAATCTTGAAAGTATGATGTTGTATTGAAAGTATAGGGAGTGTATTCAATCTGTAGATTGCTTTGGAAAGTATAGACATTTAACAATGTTGATTCTTCCCAGCCATGAGCATGGTATGTTCTTCCATTTGTTAGTATCTTCTGCTATTTCTTTTCTTAGGGTTGCATAATTTTCTTTATAGAGCTCCTCCACCTCTTTTGTTAAGTATATTCCTAGGTATTTCAGATTTTTGAAGCCTCTGTTAAGGGAATTATGTCCATGATTAGCTTCTCATCTTGGTTCTTATTGGCATATACAAAGGCTACTGATTTGTGGACATTGATTTTATATCCTTAGACATTATTGTATTTTTTGATCACTCCCAGTATTCTTGGGTTTGAGTATTTTGGGTTCTCTAAGTATAAAGTCATATGGTTGGCAAAGAAGGAGAGTTTGCCCTCCTCTCCCCCCATTTGGATGCCCTTTATTTCCTTCTCTTGCCAGATTGCATTAGCTAGAACTTCCAACACTATGTTCAATAGTAGTGATGATAGAGGATATCTTTGTCTTGTTTCAATTCTAAGTGGGAAAGCTTTTAGTTTTACTCCATTCAGTATAAAATTATCTATAGGTTTGTCATAGATGGCTTCAGTCATTTTAGAAATGTGCCACCTATGCCTATTTTCTTGAGAGTTCTAATTAGAAGAGGATAATGAATTTTATCAAATGCTTTTTCTGCATCTATTTAGAGGTTCATATGGTCTTTATTTTTGCTTTCTGTTGATATGAAGAATTACATTTATAGATTTGTATATGTTAAACCAGCCCTACATCCCTGGGATGAGACCTACTTGATCATGGCAAATGATTTTTTTTTTTTTTTAATTATTGGCTAGGATTTTATTGAGAATTTTTGCATCTATATTCATTAGTAAAATTTATCTGAAATTCTCCTTTTTACTTGGGTCTTTTCCTGGTTTTGGTATCAGGGTAATGTTTGCTTTGTAGACCATGTTGGGGAAGATTCCTTCTTTTTCAATTTTTTGGAGTTATTTCCGCAGTATGGGTATTAGCTCTTCATTGAAGGTTTGATATATTCTGGTGTGAAGCCATCAGGACCAGCACATTTTTTTTTTTGTTGTTGTTGGGAGATTTTTATTGATTCCTTGAACTCACTTATCTGCAACTTGTCTGATCATGAGATCTGTTTCTTCTTGGTTAAGGGTAGGGAAAGGGTTGGATTCCAGGAATTGTTCCATTTCTTCAACATTGTTAAATTGGGGGTACAGAGTTGATCTTTTGTATCTCTGTGGTATCTGTTGTTATTTCTTCTTTATAATTTCTGATTGAGGTTGTTAGAGCTTTTTCTTTTCTGTTTCTAGTTAACCTGGCACAGACTTATCTATTTTATTTTTTTTTTGAAAAACCAACCTTTTATTTTGTTAATATTTGGAATTATTCTTTTGTTTTTAATTTCACTCATCTCTGATTTAATTTTGGTTATTTCTTTTCTTCTCCTGAGTTAGAGATTAGATTGTTCTTCTTTTTCCAATTCCATAAGATGGATAATGAGTTTGTTGATGCATGCTCTTTCTGTTTTTCAAATGGGCATCTAATGTGATAAATTTCCCTCTAAAGACTACTTCTGCTGTATCCTACAGGTTTTGGTAACTTGTGCATTCATTGTTGTTATGTTTGAGGAATTTAGTAATTTCCTCCTTTATCTCTTCCTGAACCCAACTATCTTTCACCATAAGGTTGTTTAATTTCCAAATATTTGTGTAGGGATGAACGTTTTTTGTTGGAGTTGTGTACCACCTTCATAGCCTTGTAGTCTGAGAAGATATTAGATGCAATTTATATTCTTTTAATTTTTCTGATGTTTGTGGAGAACAGGCTGTGAGGCATCAGGGCCCCCACATCCTGGGGAGACATTGAGGGAACAACCTCCAGCTGCTTCTTCTCCTTTAACAACAAGCATTCTTTTCACCTGCCAGAAGTCATGTAGTCTATGCATACCTTCCTTATTATTGGCAAGCACATAGCTTTTCCTCCTTAAAGTTAAACTTTACCCTGGGTGTTAAGATTTACCTTGTTAAAGATACTTTACAAATAAAGTTGTTTCCATAGTTCAGTGCTCACAGCATTCATCAGCTGCATCAGACCTACTGATTCCATCCTGTTGAGTATCTTGTGTTTCTCATTTTCCATCATTTCCAACTCAGGTTTTTTCCTCCTTCCCTGCTCTGGTTTGCAAAAGAAGTTTGATTTGTATCTTAGGATGTGCTGGATTTTGGAGTACATACCATGGGCTTACAAGAAAAACGTATATTCTGTACCTTTGAGATGGTGTGTTCTGTATATGTCTATTAGTCCAATTTTCTCTACAGTCACATTTAAGTCCTTTGCATCTTTGTTTAATTTCTGTTAGAGGCTCTATCCAGTTCTGTCAGATGGGTGTTAAAGTCCCCAAGTATAAGATGTTAATGAGATAGCATATTGCTCAGACCCATCAAAATCTGTTTCATAAATCTGAGAGCATTTAAGTTGGGTTTATAAATATTTAAAATTGAAATGTCTTCTTGTTGAATTGTACCTATGACTATAATAAAGTGTCCATCTTTTTCTTTCTTAACTTTAGTTGTTTTAAATCTGCTTGTATCTGAAAATAAGACTGCAAACCCTCGTTCTTGTGATTTCCATTTGATGGAAATACCATTTTCCATCCCTTCACCTTGAGTCCCGATTTGTCCTTTAGGGCTAGGTGTGTCTCCTAGAGACAGTATATGGATGGCTTGTGCTTTTTTATCTAATCAGCCAACCTATGATTCTTCAGTGGTGAGTTCAGTCCATTGACATTTATTGAGAGATTTGATAAGTGTGGTGGAATCCTATTTATCTTATTTTGTGGAAGTCCACTGTGTATTTTTATTGTTTGTGGCATTGTGGAAGCTATGTTTTGACCTTAAGTTCTGTGTATTTACTTTTCTGGTGGTCCATTTGGTGGTCAGTGTTGAGAATAGGTCCAAGTATTTCCTGTAGAGTTGGTCTTGTGGTGAATTTCCTCAGTGTTTGTGTATTTGCAAAAAAATTGATTATATCAATCAATTTTGAAGTGTAGTTTAGCAGGATACAGAATTCTGAGCTGAAAATTGTTCTAAGAATGTTGAAGGTGGATGACCATGTTCTTACATTTTGGAAAGTTTCAATTGAAAATTCTACTGTCTTCCTAATGGCTCTTCCTCTGTGAGGTCAGTTGGCACTTACTCCTGGCTGCTTGGAGAATTTTTTTTTTCATTTTGACTTTGGACAGGTTTATTACAATGTGTCTTGGAGAGGCTTTCTTTTTTCATTTTGACTTTGGACAGGTTTATTACAATGTGTCTTGGAGAGGCTTTCTTTGAGTTGAGATGACCCGGAGTTTGATATTCATCTGAAAGGAGTGTGTCAAGGTATTTAGTAAAACTGGAGAAGTTTTCATTTATGATGGTTTCCATTAGGGCTATCATTCCTTTGGGATGATCTTTCTCTTGTTCAAGAATCCCTATTATTTGTATATTTGAATGCTTTCTGCTTTCTCTCTATTCTGCTTCATTAAGTTTTTGAGTTAACTAAAAAAATTTATGCTTTAGCTCTGAATTTCTTTCTTCTCCATGGGGTAACCTATTTTTGATGCTTTCTACTGCATCTTTAATTCCATGATTATCTCCTTCATTTTCTTAAGCTGTGCCATATCCTTTCTATATTCCACATATATCTCATGCAACTTTTGTTTCTGTCTTTCCACTTCCTTGTCCTTTTTTTTTAATTGCCTTTATCATCCATATTTTAAATTCTGTTTATATCTACTCAATTATTTCTTTATAGGTACAGTATTCTGCAGTAGCTGCCTCATGGTCCCTTAGGGAAGTTGCTCTGTTTTGATTTTTCATGTTGCCTGAATTTTTCTGCTGGTTTCTCCTCATGTGTTCGTATTTCTTGTTCACTTTATTGTTCACCTTTTAATTTATCACTGGCCCCTTTGTTTTGAACAGAAGTCCTTGCTCTTTATGAGAGTATGTTGCAGTGTGTCATGGGGAAAACAGGTGGCAATGTTTTGTTTTGTTTTGTTTTTCAGGAAGGAGAGAGCATAGCCAGGAACCTCTATGGTCCTTATTACAAACTTAGTTGCCTTCAGTGATTGCCTGATTTTTTTTCTCAGCATTCAGACCCTTTAGGTTGGAATCTTAAAGCTCATAAGAATCTTTTAGGACAGTGCAGAGGCAAGATGGCTGACTGGAGCCAGCTTTCCACAGAGGCTCCCATCCAGAAGGAGAGTTAAAGGACAAAAGTTTAGCAAGTAACTGGTGGATTGGAGCTGAGCCAAGAGAGAAAGTTGAAGAATGCACATCAACCCTGCTGAAGCGAGCTGTGACCCCAAGGACATAAGAAAAGGTATAAAATACATCCCCAAGCAGATGGGAGTCCCCTCCCCCATGAGAATGACTCGCAGTATTCTCCATACAAACAAGTGAGCAGAGTTTAAAGTCCTCCCATTTTATCCCACAGGAAAGACCTTCTGAAAACTGGACATCCTTACCCTACTAGGGTGCCATGTCACTCTCCTGACAGGCATAAAACTATATAAAACAGTATATATTCTCTACCTGCAATTCTAAACTCCCAGCACTCCCCTCCACTCTCACCCCAAGGTCTGGAAGCCTGTCCCCCATGTTGTCCAGATTCTTGGGTATTTTCTCAAGAGTTGTGGACAGGGCATGGACTGCACTGGTCAGTGCTGATTCTGTGGCATGGGAGAAAGGACAGGATGGTCAGCTGAGAGGGAACCATACTGGAGCTGCAATGCACCAAGGCACAGAGAAGCAGCCACACCAGCAAGAATAGGGGTCACACTCCTAGATATTCTGGAGTCACAACCCCTGTATCTTTGGGCAACCAGGGGAAGCTGGGCATCTCTGGTGGCAGCCAATGGTGGAACAAATCTAGGATGGAAATGCAGGCCTGGTGAGCAAAGGGTAAGCTTGAGGTGGTAGTGGCCTGGGCGGAGCATTTGGACTAGAATACTCATGCACAGAGATGGAAACACCCAAGGCTGGGTTGTTCTAGGGGAATGCTTTGCTGAGCCTAAGACACACCCAGCAGGCAGAGGCTGGAACTGACAGATAACAATGCACCCCCAATACAAACTGAAGCCACGACCGGGCAGCGGCATAGACTGGGACTGAGACACAGTTTCTGTGAACGCCAACAGTGTCTGACCTGCAGGAGAATATAACCAGGACAGAAACAAATTCTGTGAAGTTGTTCTGTTCTGTCAGCAACATCAGTCAGGGGTGGGGCTAGAATTGAGTGAACCTCCCCAGCCTCCATTAAATACCCGAGGTTGTCAGGCCTCACCTCACCCTGCCAGATAGTGGCAGAGAGCAGCAGCATGGCTGAGGAGACATAGATCTCCCTGTGACTCAGGCAGGTGCAAATCCCTGGAGCATCTTCGCATTGGAGGGAACTGGGTCACAGCTCTGCAGGGGTTACCCAAGACTGGGTGTGACAGAGGTGCAAGGTGGAGAAGGAGGCATCACCCATCTCAGACTAATTTATATGCTGGGTGGGTCCTTCTGACCTCATGGAGCACCAGTGCGAGTCATACTTGAGCTGCCAGCAGACTCCTGCTATCTAGTTGCTGGAGACCTTTTGAACTTTCCCACCTGAGACAAGTGCTGACTGATGCAATTGATTTGGACCCCTTGAACTGGGGAAATCACACAAGGACTATCCAAGTGGTACCCTGGGTGTGTGGTTGTGGGAAGGTTCGATTTTCCTTTTCCAATTATTGCCTTGAGGGTGGGGGGAAACGGTGACTTAATTGCTGGCATTTCTCCACAGCTGAGACTTCAACCCAGAGTAACTGATTCAATAGGGTAGGACAGATACCACTGAAAACAAGACAGAGCCATTTAGCCCCACCACACCAAGCAGGTCCCCAATTTCTCAGGCTGTAACACTGTATGGAACCTTGGCAAAGCTCTAGGGAAAAAGGTACAGACACCAGTCCCAGCTTTTGGCAAAGAGCTGGTTAATCACTACTCCTAGAGCCCCCAACCCAACTTCTCTTTATCTACTCACCTGGTCAAACAGTGTAAAATAATCATGGGTAGAATCAGTGGAAAAACTCCAGTGACATGAATTATCAGAGTAGATCAACACCCCCCCTACCAAGGAAAGATATGGTGGACACAACTAAAGATCGCATTCATAAACAGATTGCTGAGATGTCAGAAATCGAATTCAGAATTTGGATTCATAGAATAAAGGAAAAGTTGGAAGTAGAAATTTAAGGTGCATTTCAAAATTGTCTCAAGAATTCAACAAATTCAAAGACAACTTCACCAAAGCTTTTGACACATTGAGACAAGAATTTGCAGCCCTCAAAAATCTGAAAAACAGAATCCCTCAGTAACAGAATGGAGCGAGCAAAAGAAAGAATTTCTGACATTGAAGACAAAGATTTTGAATGCTCCCAAACTCTCAAAGAGGAAAAGAAATGAAGAGCAAAAAAGGATCATTCTCTCAGAGAGCTCTGGGATAATTTGAAGAAAACTAATATTTACCTCATTGGAATCCCTGAAGGTGATCAATTGGCTTCACAAGGCACAGAGGCTCTTTTTAATGAAATTATGAAGGAGAACTTTCCAGACATGCCAAGAGATTCTGAAATTCATATAGAAGACAGTTTCAGACCCTGCATGACTCAACCCAAATAAGACATCCCCCAGGCAAATAATTAACTTCACTAAAGTTAATATGAAGGAGAAAATTCTGAAAGCATCCAGATGTAAGAAAACCATAACCTACAAGGGGAAGAATATTAGAATGACTGAAGATCTTTCTGTTGAAAGCTTTCAAGTTAGAAGAGGGTGGTCATCAACTCTTAATCTCCTAAAACAAAATAACTTTTAACCCAGGATCCTGTATCCAGCAGAACTGAGTCTCATTTATGACGGAGAAATTAAATACTGTAATGAAATTCACATGTTGAAAAATTTGCTATAACTAAACTAGCTCTCCAGGATATTCTGAGACCTATCCTCCATAATGACTAGCACAATTCTCCACCACAAAAGTAAACTCAATCAGAAACTTTTTATCAAATTCCAACTTCCACAGTGGCAAAAGGAATACAAATGTCCACTGGATTTTTTTTTTTTTTTTTGTAGGGACAGAGTCTCACTTTATGACCCTCAGTAGAGTGCCATGGCATCACAGCTCACAGCAACCTCCAACTCCTGGACTTAGGCGATTCTCTTGCCTCAGCCTCCTGAGTAGCTGGGACTATAGGCACCCGCTACAATGCCCAGCTATTTTTTTGTTGCATCTCGCTGAAGCCTGGTTTGAACCCACTACCCTTGGTATATGGGGCCAGCGCCCTACTCACTGAGCCACAGGTGCCGCCCTGTCCACTGGATTTTTGAAAAACTCAATACCAAAATTCTACCAGGCTTATCAATATTCTCAATTAATGTGAATGGCTTAAATTGTCCTCTAAATAGGCACAGGTTAGCTGACTGGATATAAAAACTCAGGCCAAATATCAGCTGCATACAATAATCTCATCTTACCTTAAACTATAAATATAGATTCAGGTGAAGGGATAGGCATCTATATTCTAGGCAAAAGGAAATCAGAAAAAAAGCAGGTGTTGCAATTCTATTTGCAGATACAATAGGCTTTAAACCAACAAAAGTAAAGAAGGATAAGGATGGTCATTTCATATTTGTTAAGGGTAATTCTAATATGATGAGATTTTAATTATTAATATTAATGCACTCAACCAGAATGTGCCTCAATTTGTAAGAGAAATGCTAACAGACATGAGCAACTTGATTTCCTCCAGCTCCATAATAGTCAGAGATTTTAACACTCCTTTGGCAGTGTTGGATAGATCCTCCAATAAGAAGCTGAGCAAAGAAATTTTAGATTTAACTTTAACCATTCAACATTTGCATTTAACAGACATCTACAGAACATTTCATCCCAACAAAACTGGATACACAGTCTTCTCATTGGCCCACGGAACATACTCCAAAATTGATCACATCTTAGGTCACAAGTATAACCTCAGTAAATTTAAAAGAATAGAAATTATTCCTAGCATCTTCTAGGAACAACATGGAATAAAAGTTGAACTCAGCAACAACAGGAATCTGCATACTCATACCAAAACATGGAAGCTAAATAACCTTATGTTGAATGACAGCTGAGTCATAGAAAAGATTAAGAAGGAAATTACCAAATTTTTGGAACAAAACAATAATGAAGACACAAATTCTCAGAACCTCTGGGATACTGCAGTGGCAGTCCTAAGAGTGAAATTTATGGTACTGCAAGTGTTCCTCAAGAGAACGGAAAGAGAGAAAGTTGCCCCACAACTTTATGGGACATTTCAAGCAACTGGAAAAGAAAGAACATTCCAACCCCAAAGCCAGCAGAAGAAAAGAAATAACCAAAAGTAGAGTGGAATTAAATGAAATTGAAAACAAAAGGATTATGCAACAGATCAATAAATCAAAAACTTGGTTTTTTGAAAAGGTCAATAAAATAGATAAACCTTTGACTAACCTAACCAGGAACAAAATAGTAAAATCTCTAATTTCTTCAATCAGAAATGACAAAGACGAACTAACAACAGTCTCCTCAGAAATTCAAAAAATCCTTAATGAATATTACAAGAAACTTTGTTCTCAGAAATATGAAAATCTGGAGGAAATTGACCAATACTTAGAAGCATGTCACCTTCCAAGTCCCAGCCAGAATGAAGTGGAAATGCTGAACAGACCTTTACCAACTTTTGAAATGGCATCTACTATACAAAATCTCCCTACAAAGAAAACCCTGGGAAGTGAAGGCTTCATGTCAGAATTCTACCAAACCTTTAAAGAGGAACTAGTACTTATATTACTCAACCTATTCCAAAAGAAGGAATACTACCCAACATATTCTGTGAAGCACACATCACCTTGATCCCCAAACCAGGAAAAGACCCAACAAAAAAAGAAAATTATAGACCAATATCACTAATGAATATAGGTGCAAAAATATTCAACAAGATCCTAACAAACAAATTAGCAACACGTCAAACAAATTATGCACCATGACCAAGTGGGTTTTATCCTAGGGTCTTAAGCTGGTACGATATATGTAAATCTATAAATACAATTCAGCACATAAACAAATTTAAAAACCAAGACCATATGATTCTCTCAATTGATACATAAAAAGCTTTTGATAATATCCAGCATCCCTTCATGATCAGAACACTTAAGAAAATTGGTATAGAAGGGACATTTCTTAAACTGATAGAGGCCATCTACAGCAAATCTACAGCCAATATCGTATTGAATGGAGTTAAATTGAAATCATTTCCACTCAGATCAGAAACCACGCAAGGTTGCCCATTGTCTCCATCGCTCTTTAACATTGTAATGGAAGTTATAGCCACCACAGTTACAGAAGAGAAGGCAATCAAGGGTATCCATATAGGGTCAGAAGAGATCAATCTTTCACTCTTTGCAGATGACATGATTGTATATGTGGAAAACACCAGGGATTCTACTAGAAAACTCCTAGAAGTGATCCAGGAATACAGTAGCATCTCAGGTTAAAAAATCAACATTCATAAATCGGTAGCCTTTATATATACCAACAATAGTTAAGCTGAAAAAACAGTCAAGGACTCTATTCCATTCAAAGTAGTGCCAAATAAGATGAAATATTTGGGAGTTTATCTAACAAAGGACGTGAAAGATCTCTATAAAGAGAACTATGAAACTCTAAGAAAAGAATTACCTGAAAATGTTAACAAATGAAAAAACATACCATGCTCATAGCTGGAAAGAATCAACATTGTAAAAATGTCCATACTACCCAAAGCACTTTACAATTTTAATGCAATCCCTATTAAATCTCCACTGTCCTCCTTTAAAGATCTCAAAAAAATAAAACATTTTTTAATATGGAATCAGAAAAAACTTCGAATAGCCAAGACATTACTCAGAAATAAAAACAAAGCAGGAGGAATCACACTACCAGACCTCAGACTATACTATAACTCGGTAGTGATCAAAACAGCATTGTACTGGCACAAAAACAGAGAGGTAGATGTGTGGAACAGAATAGAGAGCCAAGAGATGAACCCAGCTACTTACCATTATTTGATCTTTGACAAGCCAGTTAAAGACATTCAGTGGGGAAAAGATTCCCTATTTAACAATTGGTGCTGGGTGAACTGGCTAGCGACCTGTAGAAGACTGAAAATGGACCCACACCTTTCACCATTAACTAAGATAGACTCTCACTGGATAAAAGATTTAAACTTAAGACATGAAACTATAAAAATACTAGAAGAAAGTGCAGGGAAAACTTTTGAAGAAATCAGCCTGGATGAATACTTTATGAGGAGGACCCCCCAGGCAATTGAAGTAGCATCAAAAATACACTACTGGGACCTGATCAAACTAAAAATTCTGCACAGCCAAGAACACAGTAAATAAAGCAAGCAAACAGCCCTAGAATGTGAAAAGATATTTGCAGGTTATATCTCTGACAAAGATTTAATAACCAGAATCCACAGAGAACTCAAACATATAAGCAAGAAAAGAACAAGTGATCCAATCGCAGGCTGGGCAAGGGACTTGAAGAGAAAGTTCTCTGAAGAAGACAGGCGCACGGCCTACAGACATATGAAAAAATGCTCATCATCTTTAATCATCAGAGAAATGCAAATCAAAACTACCTTGAGATACCATCTAACTCCAGTAAGATTAGCCCATATCACAAAATCCCAAGACCAGAGATGTTGGAGTGGATGTGGAGAAAAGGGAACACTTCTACACTGCTGGTGGGAAGGCAAATTAATACATTCCTTTTGGAAAAATGGATGGAGAACACTCAGAGATCTAAAAATAGATCTGCCATTCAATCCTATAACTCCTCTACCAGGTATATATCCAGAAGACCAAAAGTCACATTATAACAAAGATATTTGTACCAGAATATTCATTGCAGCCCAATTCATAATTGCTAAGTCATGGAAAAAGCCCAAGTGCCCATCGATCCACGAATGGATTAATAAATCATGGTATATGTACACCATGGAATATTATGCACCCTTAAAGAAAGATGGAGACTTTACCTCTTTCATGTTTACATGGGTAGAGCTGGAACATATTCTTCTTAGTGAAGTTTCTTCAAGAATGGAAGAAAAAGTATCCAATGTACTCAGCCCTACTATGAAACTAATTTATGGCTTTCATATGAAAGCTATAATCCAGTTATAACCTAAGAATATGGGTAAGGGGGAGAGGGAGGGGAGGGAGATGGGAGGATGGACAGAGTGAGGGTGATTGGTGGGATTACACCTGTGGTGTATCTTACAAGGGTACATGTGAAACTTAGTAAATGTAGAATATAATTTTCTTAACACAACAACTAAGAAAATGCCAGGAAGGCTATGTTAACCAGTGTGATAAAAATGTGCCAAACTCTGTATAAAACCAGTGTATGGTGCCCCATGATCACATTAATGTACACAGCTATGATTTAATATTAATAAAAAATAATAAAATTAAAAAAATAATAATTGAATGTATATGATAAATTTTAATTTTAAAAGAATGAGTGTAAAGATATATGTGTTATATCTAATTTCCCAATAGAAATTAGATATTTTATATTAGATATTTCTAGATATTTTCTAGAAATGAAAAATTTAAGATACTTGAGGAGGGGGTTAAATTCTGTCATCTCTAGGGCATAGAGAAAGGTAAGACCACTGATACACAAGTTGAGTAAAAAATCTCTACTTTGGAAGATGGGCAGGAATTTATTTCAGGGCCAAGATCTTGAACTTATACCATACATAGATACTTACATCTAGGGGAGAGGTAGGAAAGTACTGGGCAGTGTGAAACAGACACAATGCAGAGTTTGGCTGAAATGGGAAGAAGAGAAAGGCACTAAAACAGCAATAATCAGGAGGATCTGGCACAAAGAGCATCCCTAAGATGTACCTCTTAAAGTGGAATACCTAAAAAACACCCTTGTTTTCAGAAGGAGCTAGCCAGGTATGGAACACAGACAGCACCATTTTACCACCGTGGGAGGTATGAAAACATGAAGATAGGCATGAGATATTTCTTCAAAGGATTATAACAGAATTTCTGGTACAATTCTGAAGACGAAGTATAATCCAAGCAATGGTTACCCAGAGGTGGAAGTGGTCCAGTCAAGAACGAATGTTCAGGCAACAGTTTTTTGGAGATACTCAAGACATTTTACTTGTTGACTTTCTGGAGGTTAACATCTGCTTATTATGAAAATGTCTTGAGAAAATTAGCCAAAGCTTTAGCAAAAAAAAAAAAAAAAGCAAAATAAACAACAACAAAACAGCCTCAGAAAGCTTCATCAGAAGGTCCTTCTTCACCATGACAATACTCTGGCTTATTCTACTTATGAAATAAAGGCAATTTTTCCAGAATCATGGGAAATCACTAGGCATCCACCTTACAGTCTCGATTTGCTGCTTCTGACTTCTTTTTGTTTCCTAGTCTTAAAAAAAATCTTTAATGAGCACCCTTTTATCTTCAGTTAACAATGTTAGAAAGGTTGTATTGACACGGTTGAACTTCCAGGGCCCTTACTTTTTAAGGGATGAAGTAAATGGCTGATCTCTTTGCCTACAAAAGTATCTTGAACCGAATGGAGTTTACATTGAGAAATAAAGTTGATTTTTCATCTTTATATTTTAATTTAGTTTTTATATGAACTTTCTGAAGTCTCTTCATATAACACATTACGAGGTAGAAGGATTGTTTTTCAGTCATTTGGAAATAATTCTTGATGCTCAAGAAGCAAATAGGTTAACAAATCTGAAATTTTTATGTATACTATGTTGGCTATTTATATGCTCATATCATGAAGTTTCCAGAAAATATAACAAAAATAAAGAAGTACAAACCATAGAAGTTCTAGGAATGAATTAAGCAGGCAGAACAATGTCAGATTAGGAACTTCAATTTGGAAAAAAAATCATATTAGTTATTATAATCCAGGATATCTAACATGCAGCCCATTGGCCAACTACAGATTACTTGAAGACTGTTTTGCTTATCTGTGATGTCGGATATGGCCAAAAGTAAGCACAGAACTTTCCTTTTGCTCATCAGCTGTCATTAGTGTTTGTGTGTTTACTGTGTAGCCCCAAACAACTATTACTCTTCCAATTTGCAGCAGAAAAGGAAAAAGGTTGGACCACTTTAGATTAGCTTTAGAAATACAATTTGATATTTTTAGAGATTGAAAAGTTATGCAAGTTTGAAGATTGATTTAAGGGTGAAGTGAAGGTAGAAAAACATAATATAGAAACAATTTTTTCATGAAGGGGCTCATGGAAAGATTTTTGATCAAAAATTAACGACAAGTTTGTTGCAAATATTTAGATGCTATAACACATTCAACTCCCTTTGATCTCTAGCAACAACTGTCACTCTTTGATCACCTGCCACACAAAGTCCTCAGTAAGGCCTGTGACACTTGGCATGTTCTCTGAACACATCTCCCCTTTCTCCTTACAATCATACTAAGACTAAATATATAAGCCCCAGGAAGTATCTCACAGTGGTATCTAAAATCCATCTTAGGGCTTTTACATTTATTTCATCTACAGAAAGATGCTTGGATTTAAAGTGTTCTTCACCAGAAGAAAGTAAGATGAAATGTGATCCAGCCTCCTTTAAATCCTCCATTCACTAGAATTTGTCACATAAAACCTTTACAAGGGTTTGTTGTTTTGTTTTGTTTTGTTCCTGCTAAACATTACATAGATGGAGGCAGCAGCTGGCAAAGGATTTCTTCTCCTTCTTCTTCTTTGTTTATAAAGGAAAAGATCATAGAAAGTTTTCAGGCCACAGGGAATGATGCACTAGAGTGTAAAAAATAAATCATATGAAAGATAGAGAAAGACCCCACACAAGTGTGGGGCAATGTCACCAAGTAGGTGAGAAAGGATGTTAATATTTCTTCCATGTACCTGAGAAAAAAGATGAACCAAGTTTGGTAAGGACTTAGAATCTCTGCCCCACTAGCTTTATTTTTCCTACAATAATCTGTTCTCTATAACTTTATAAATGTTACTTTACTAAAATGAAAATTCTACTGTCTATTTCAAGCTTAAAATCTTCAGTGCTTCTCCATTAGTCCCGAAATTGTTTACCTTATTAATCACCTTCCATTTCAATAAAGTAACCTATAATTCAGGCATTATATATATAAATGATAAAATTAACATGTATATGTATAGTTGTATACACGTAATATGTGTGTATATATATATGCACACACACACACACAGATATTTAGGTATATTCCGGAATATATATAGCAATCTCAGCCTCTTGGGCTTAAGCGATTCTCTTGCCTCAGCCCCCCAAGTAGCTGGGTCTACAGGCACCCACCACAATGCACAACACCCGTTTATTTTTTGGTTGCAGTTGTCATTGTTGCTTAGCAGGCCTGGGCCGGGTTTGAACCTGCCACCCTTAGTGTATGTGGCTGGCGCCCTGCCGACTGAGCTATGGGCACTGCCTAAAATATGTATATTTTAATATAATTCTTTATTCTACTGGGAGAGGTTTAAGTTGTTTTTCTATAAAGCCAGCTAATTAGTAATACAAATTATGCATTGCTAAAAATTATAAATAATAAAATAATGAAAATATTTTAAATTAATAATTATAATAATATGATCAAATAAAAATAATATAATATAGAAATTAGCATAGCAGAAAAAGATAAATTTCAAAGATGCAAATAATTTTAATTATGAATTCAAAGGAATGCATTGAAAGCTCTTTGGTGTTAATTTTATCATTTCCTAATTGGCAATTTTAAATTCACATAAATTTAAAATTGTAAAGCACCTTATTTTAGATATTATAAAATTTTAGTTTTGAAAAAATCTAATATTTGTGGCAAAGCAATCTTTGGTGGGTTAGAAGCTAGAACATCAGTCGCAGTCAGTTTATGAAATTTTTAAGTATACAACTACTGGGCACAATTGAGCTCGGTTTCTACATATTATGGTTTTAAGTTAAACAAATAATCTTGTTAAATCCCTTCCCTATGTGTTTGGTAAAATAAAAGAGCTTTTGCTGAGAGATTGTTAAAGCAAATGGAAGGTAATTTTAGCGATTATGGCCTGCATGATGCTTTGGTGCCTCAAATGCAAAGGCCTTGTAAGTTCGGAATTTGAGCACAATAGCTGTGTGCCAAATAAAGGTTTTCTAAGCATTTCTGTCTAAGCCACTGTTGCTCAAGCTACCTCAGGATAGAAAAATATCAAAATCTCTACAATTTCTTGTTAGCAATGTTCAGCAGTTGATTTCTATCTTTACCTAACCCAAAAGTGAACAAATATTTACTTTTCAGCAATGACACATTCTTTGCATACAGTGTTATGTAGTAAGAAAACCACAGATTTAGGGTGTAAACTGATCTTACATCTTAGCTCTGTTGTAAGAAACATGACTTGGAAATAGAAGAAACGACTTGGAAATAGAAGAAACTCCTAGACTCAGAACTATGATTTCCTCAATTGTTCAATGACAAAGACAATCCTCATTTCACAGGATTTGGTGAGGAATGAAGGAAATTAGGTTTTCATACTGACCAGCTCTCAACACCAGGATTTGTGATACTCTCTACCACATACATGTTGTGACACAGACTATCATATTCTCAAAAACCCTTTCTGATATGGCTGATGTAAGAAGGAGTAAAAAGTTATATATTCAATATCCAGATTTTTCTATCAACAGCAGTGATGTCTCACATTATAGTAGAAAAGTTTAGAATGAATGAGTTTTTTTCTCTAGCTTATAAGATCTTTTTTCAACATAACCCAAATCATGTATATGCTCCTCATGTTTTAGCTATATCGGGCATCCATTTGGAGCAAGAGAGAAATAATATTTCTAATCTCATGCTAGATACTCAATAAACACACTCATTGAATCAGAAAATACGTTCATTATGGTGTATTTTATGGTTCAACCTAATACAATTTTACATTAAGTAATATTTGATGCCTGGATAATAATATTTGATGCCTGGATAATAACTGCACCTTAAAATTTTGGATCAAACATAATCTCTGATGTAAAATAAAAGGCTTATGGAATTCAAACTTCATTCTTGGATTCACTGAGAGATTGACCAAGATGGCCTAATGAAGTTCCCTTCAGCTTGATTAAACCTCAAACATGATTTTTCTTGACTAGGTCCCTGATTTCTCTTTTCTTAAAGCATTTACTTTAGAAAATGTGTAATTGTAAATGCTTTTTCTGCCTCAGGGAGATATAAATCTTTATGAAAGTATCTGTCCAGTTTTGCAGCCAAGGATGCTTTCTGAAGGACTCAGGAGGTATTCTCTTTCAAATGCCATTGTCAAGGAAGATCATACCCTGTCTCTGGTCTTAATAGGCATGTAGGAGTCTAACTTTTATGGGTGCCAATTAGCAAATACAGGTGGCCTCATCACAGAGGAAAAAAACAACTCATCCCCCCCCCAAAAAAAAAAACTTAGAAATTTCTCAATGTTCTATCTATATGCCACTGATGAATCTCCCTGCAGGCATCCTTCATTCTTTTTCAGCAGATCACCTGGTACTTAGACACTCTCCCACCCTTGCTTCAATGGACTTGGGCTCAGTCTTAGTTCTGGTCTTTCTTCCATATTGCAACAGGCATGATATAGTCTGTTTAACTGTTTCCAGTGCAATTTTTTCTTGCTTGGTAATTTGCTTTTAAGAAAAGTTACCCTAATTTAAAATAAAGTGGTTGGGATTATTCATTTCTTTTTCTGCTGAAACAGTTTTTTTAACACTTGCAATTTTTAATTTTATATATTTAATTATACATGGCATTTCCATTTATCACCTAATAAAAGAATTAACAGTGGTTTTGTAAACTATGCCTTAGATGTATGTGGTCATACCACTTCAAAAGACATACAGCATATATTGCTCAAGCAATACACAAACACAGAATTTGTAATATTCTCTGAAATCAATTAATGGGTTTCATTCTTGCTTTTTTGGTGGAATAAGATATAATCAACACTAATTTTGACTATTTTATGAGATATGTTCAATATTTCTTTAACAATAACATTATATATCCTCAAAGTTTTTTTTTTTTTTTTTTTTTTACATATTAAGTTAATCCTTGTCAAATACTATTTCCTGGGCATTTATAAAGATTTAATATTAAATAGGTTAAATAATTTTAACTAATTACAGTTGGCTAATAGCCAAAAAAAATAACTCGTTTACATATGACTCTTAACATTCTATTATATCTGAAGACATAGGATGTTTGGATTAATTCTTATTCCTAACTAGTATATTCTATCTACACATGTAAACATAGTATATATGATATGATATATGTAATGCATACAATATGATGCACAAGATATATTATATGCACACAAACACACAAATATATATTAAATATTCTATGTTGACTTAATTTACTCAGTATAAAATAAAATTTCAAACAAAATTTGATTTGAAAAATGAAATTACTAAATTAGAATCTAATATTCCTTTAATTAGGTTCCCACAATCTTTATATGTTTAGGAATATAAAGAATTTTAATACCTATACAATTAAAATTATTTAGAATTTATTTTATAACAAAGCATTAAAATAAAGCACATTCTTAAAGATTAGAACTTGTCTACTCTGTTCAGTCTATCACAACCTCTTTTCTAGAGTACCTATGAAAATCTAGGCAATAACTTAAGATGGAACACTGCCTCCCAAAATTATATGAAAAAAAACAAAACTGTAGTGTACTCTTAGTTCCTTTAACACATAACTTGAAGTCTTTATGAAATGCAAGTCAACTGGTAAAATTTCAGAATTATTCTCTCCTGACTCATTCCACTGAAATGTGTCACCATGTAATTCATCATTCAGAGACTCAGAACAATTCTCTTAAAATTTAAGAGAAAGAAAAGTTTAAGAAATTAGAGTCTTTGTAAAAATAACAAAAAATTTTGAGCAATAAGATTTTCATAGTTGAATACTATAACAAATGATATATCTGCCATTTATTTGCATAATATTATATCACGTTTTCAGTGCCTAAAACTTTTGTGAGTAGATTGAAATACAGAGAAATATGTAACATTGCAATAGCTATCATCCTTTATTTCTGAGGGAAAGGAACATACAACTAATGCAAATACCAACACCGGCACACACAGCATTAGTTAAGTGCTTTTGAATATAAATGAGATATAAGCTACATCTAATATTTTTTAGACTGAAATGTTTGAAATATTACTAGAATCAATCAAAGAGAAGAAGGGGTTGTATGTTAACTTTTAGGAGATGCCTGATTATGTGGATCTCCCAGGGAGCTTAGCATCAAAGGTTCTAGATACCTTGCACAAGATGTCTGATGTTCAGGGTGACTCTGTTCCGTGAGCTCGGAATAATAACAGAGTTATTATTTTATGTAACATGTCAAATCCACGTTATAGAATATCTCATTTGCTGTATCCCAGTGATTGTTTTCCAATGTCTAATCTTGGTACACTTGGAATTAGCAGTGTATATAGTCGTATACATCTTCTACATGGTAACATTTGGTAATTAATTATCACTGTTCTGCTTTGTAAGGATAAAAAAAAGTAGAACTCATTTGTTAGATAAGAACCCAAAGAGCAGTGATTTTCAACAGGTATGCTGTGAAAATTCTTAAAAATTATTAATTAGATTATTTTTGAAAGACGTTCAAAACACAGTAAGTATGTTCTTTTTTTTTACTCTTCTTTTTACTCTTAAGTGTGCTGTGGAAGTTTAACTATAGGTTCAATATGCCATGAGATAAAAAAGGTTGAAATCACAGACTGATAGCTCACTCCCTCTCCTTAAAGTTCTCTTCCTTGTTTAATTATTTCTGAAATACAATTAAGAGGAAAAATATAAAGCTGAGGTTAATCGTACAATATTAATTTTAATAATGAGAGATTACATAAATAACATAAATCCTTTTAAAAAGGCCAAAATTAATAGAGATAATGGATGGAGATGGTGCAAATCTTGATAACTCAAGAAGAGGAAATTTAAGTGCATGCTGGTATTCTAAGTGTAGGATGCTACTTTAAATTTGGGTTCTATCACAGCAATAGGAGAACAAAAAAATGTACCAATGGTTTCGTCAAAACCACTTATCTTTGTGTTTTTGCATAGGTGAAAATTTCTTGGGTGTTCAGTAAACTCTAAAAAGAAATCTTAAAAAGTATATATTTAAAATTTTAAAAAAAATCTATGTATGACAGAAGCAATATGTGTACTTGCATGAATTAGGAAATACAAACCAGAAAATTAAAAAAGAATGTATTGCTCTTCCTAATATCCCTTAAATCTTTTAAATCTTATTTGTTCTCTCTCCTCCTTTCCCCATCTTCATCTTCATCTTCCCTTTCCTCTTCTTCCATATTTGCCATACAGATTGCTATAACCTTTAAGACTTTCTTCAGAATGAGTCATCTTTTGAATTTTATGGTGATTACTTGTGGTTTTATTAGCTTCTTTCACTCTGCTATCTTTTTCCTTATTCCTTGAAAATTAAAGGATTTATTAATTATTTTTAAATAATTTTGGCTGTACTGTATCATAGATGATATGCACTTAATATTGTACCACGTTAGAAGACATATCTAATTGACTGAGTCTGGGTGCTAAGACTGGATATTGAATTTGAGTGATGATGTTTGGATTCTTCTACTGTAAAGTTACTTCCAAATAAAAAAATATAATGTCATCATATGACTACTCCATTTATTATTGATCATTGATCTAACAGTTTTAAAAGAAATAGATATGCTTGCCTAAATATGTTATCAGAATTGTAAAAGGAATTATTTAATTACATTAGCTATATTTAGATTAGCTGATGCTTATACATTATAATTCATCCTCGTCAAGTGAGAATATTAGGTTACCCTTGAATATAGTACACAATGGAATAAAGAAACATGTTTATTTTTCCCTTCACTTATCAATTTTCAATGCTAGATGTTGTGTAAACTTCTCTTTAAATGTGACTTAAATAGTATGTGTTTCAGAACTAAGAAAGAAGCATTGCTTATTTATTGATGATATCTTTTACTAATCCGGAGCCTAGAGATGAAAACTGTATTACTATGGGAAATCCAAGTGGATCAATCAACTCCTCTTTACTTACAAAATGACAAACTATATGTATTGGTCTGGGGGCTATTGGTTTTGATGTGGCTACACATTGTAGAAATAAGGGGAAAATTTTTCATGCATCAAATTTTTTGGTTACTAATTATCCATAATTTAATGAAAAATTTTCATGACTTCATCCTTGTATCCCACATTGAACTACAGATGAATACAATCCCAATCAAAAATCTCAGCCGTGGGGCACAGTGGCTCACATCTCTAATCTTAGTACTTTGAAAGGCCAAGGCAAGAGGCTAATTTGAACCCCGGAATTGACACCAGCCTGGACAACATAACAAGAACCCATCTCTACATTTTTTTTAATTAGCTGGAAGTGATGGCGTGTGCCTATAGTCCTTGAGCAAGAGGATTGCTTGAGGGCAAGAGGATTGCTTGAGCCCAGATATTAAAGATTCTATTGAGCTATGCCTGGGTAACAGAACAAGATCTTGTCTCAAACAAAACAAACAAACAACAACAACAAAATAACTAACACCCAGCAACATATTTTGTGGATATCAACAAAGAAACTCTAAAGTTTATATGTAGGGACAAAAGACTCAGAATGGACAACTAAATATTGAAGGAGAAGTATGAAGTTGAAGAACTGAAATTCCAACCTCAATTCTTACAGTAAGTAAAACTATATTAATAAGGACAGAGTAGTATTGGCAACATAATAGACAAACAGGTCAAGGAAACAGAATAGGAGCCCAGAAATAGTCTTAAATAAATATAATCAACTGATCTTTGATAAAAGTGAACAGAAAAACAATGAAGAAAAGACGCTCTATTTGATGATGGTGCTGGGGCTCAGCGCCCGTACACAGTGGTTATGGCACCAGTCACATACACTAAGGCTGGAGGGTTCAAATCCAGCCTGGGCCAGCTAAACAATAATGACAACTGCAACAAAAAATAGCTGGGCCTTGTGACAGGTGCGTGTAGTTTGAGCTACTTGGGAGGCTGAGGCAAGAGAATCACTTAAGCCCAAGAGTCGGAGGTTGCTATGAGCTGTGCTGCCATGGCACTGTAACGAAGGTGACATAGTGAGACTCTGTCTCAAAAAAATAAGTTAAATAAATAAATGAAATATATAGGGAATTCTTAAACTCAACAAGAAGAAAACAATTAAAAAGAAACCAAAGACTTTAAGAAACATTTCACCAAAGAAGATATACAGATAGGAAAATAGCAATAAAAAATACTTCATATCTACTGTCCCCAAAACCAGGCTATGGACTGACACTGGTCTGTGGCCTATTAGGAATGGGCACAAAACAGAGGTGAGTGGTAGGCACGCAAGTGAAACCTTGAACTATCAAAGCAGGAAAAAATATCAAACATATCACTAAGCGAAAGAAGCCAGTCTGAAAGTTTACAGACTCTATAATTCTACCTATGTGCCATTCTGGAAAAGGTAAAACTATGAAGACAGCAAAAAGATTAGGAGTTTACAGGAGTTGAGGGGAGAAAGTGATGAATGGATGGAGAACAAAGTTGTTTTAGGGCTGTGAAATACTCTGTAGGATACTGTTATGATGTACACAGGTTGTTATACATTTGTCCAAATCAAAAAAATGTACAACACCAATAGTGAACCCTAAAGTAAACTATGGATTTTGTGTGATACTGACTAGTCTATGTGCATTTGTAAAGTATTAACAAACGTGCCATTCTATGGGGAATGTTGATGAACATGGAAACTCTGCAAGGCTGGAGCTAGGGGACATACAGGAAATCGTGTACCTTTCTGTCAAATTTGCTGTGAGCCCCAAATTTTCTAAAAGTATTTTTTTTAATTTTATCTTATATTTATCTAAAGAATATTTGTAGAAGCATTATTGCAGATACCAAGAACTCAGAAAAATATCTGCCTTCAAGGTTCTAGAAACAACCACCATTGTATTGTAATATACTCATAGTCAGATGAAAAAATACATTACACCACAGAAAGTATAGAAAGAAGAATTTTCAAAAACATTCCAAGCATATTAGTAGGCTTGATAACTGCTTGTCTGACTTGGAAATAGAATGTGCAACAAGGCTGACGTCAACTTGGAATACAGTGAAGTCCAACTTTTGGCTCCCACATGCTAATAAATAGAGAAATACATTTAAATATAGAATTTTTTTAAATATGAGCTTTCAAGAATAATAGACACAGCCTATATAATCACTTTTTCTCCCTTAATATGAATACTCACATATACTCTCACATTTCATTTATAAAACTATGCTTGATTATTATTTAATTAGTAAAATTATAATTTAACAAGGGCAACCAGGATACTTTCCCATTACTATACCACTGTAGATTGGAATATTAAATATTCATAATAATTTTTTCAATTGTATGATTCTTCAATTATGGTCCAAATATATTATCAATCAGTAATTATTGAACATTGCTAATCAGGACTAGGCAATGGGGATAAAGAATGATTGAGATACAAACTTGTTTTTGAGGCGGTTAAAGATAGGGCAAAGGTGGCATATTGCTGCTTCACCTGCTTTGTAACTTATTTTAGCAAATGAAGAATGAAAAACAATGAGCTAGACAACATTTGGCTTACTTGCTGGATTGTAGAACTGGTGGAAGGATTTGTTGACATAGGTGTTCTTCAACAATTAGCCAATGAATCAATGAAATACAATATTGCTGAAGGGCAAAATGTATTTCTAATGATTACTGCCACGCTTATGCTGCATATTCCTCTACACCACTAACAGTGTCATCAGACGTGGGTCAACACACAATCATTTCCAGCACACAAAGATCTGATTTGTTGCCCATGGTGGCAAATAAAATTCTGAATGGTACTCCACGTTCAGTTTAATATTCAGGCCCCAATTCATCCTCTTCTTCATGTATCTGGAACGTTTTGTTGCCTACCAGTTTATTTGTATTAACTTTTACCCACTGATTATGAATACTTTTTAGAATTATTATAAGCTAGAATTTAACTGAGTACTAATTGAAACGATGTCAATTCTAAACACTGAACAGACACTTCTTTAGTTCTACAATTTTCTTTTAGTTCAACTTGTAATTCACATTTTTTATGTAAACAATGACTTTCCAAACCACCTTGGAAGTTAGTTTTCAGAAATCACTACCACATTAAGTATAAAATTTGATGGAAAAAAAGTCCATTGTTTCCGTCTACCCATTTCAGTTGTATAGTCTCTTACTAACCAAAATGAATATCTACATTTTTATCCCTCTTAATCAATCTTATATTTTCAAATGATTTTTTAAACCAAGTAGAGGCAATACAAATGAATCATGGTATTGATTGCCCAGAGACTTCTAGAAATGCTGCTAACTTAACCAAAGAGAAAGATGCTTTTGTGGGCACAGAATTTCAGTGCTTTACCCCAAAGCCTAAACTTACAGACACTTTTAAATCTGAAGATGTAGCTTACCTCCAAATGCACTGGCCTGGTTGCCTTCTCATTCCCAGATAATAACAGTTTAAAAAAAGAGAGAGAGACAGAACTCTTTTGTTGATTAGAACATCAAATTAACAAGAGTATGTTTGAGCCTATTTCCACTCTTACCCAATATAATATCAGAATATCTTTCTTTATTTTTTATTAAATCATAGCTGTGTACATTATGAATATCTTTTTTCATTAAAGAACTTTCTTTGTTAGGGCAAGACTACTTCAAATGAATTTATCTCTCATCCTTTAAATGAGAGTACTCTACCTCACAGACTGGCCCCCCAGCTAGACTTCACCTTCGATTCTGATTTCAACTTTTTCTGGTACTTACAGTGAACCTTAGCAACTATGTGTGCTGACTGCCAGTACCTATCTTGGATGAGATTACCGGCTGCACTTGCTTTGTATTACCCCTTACAACTCTGGCTGTGCTGAGTCCCATACCAATTCTCTGACATACACCCTGCTTCCTCTTAGACCTTAGGACAATGACAGTGCTTACTTTTAGCAAACACCTTACGTTCTTTATGTACAGATTACCTACAGGCTGTTTTTTTCTCACCTTGCCCTCTTGTAACAGATATCATCAGTTAACAGAAAGACAAGCTAAGTAGAAATTGAAGAGTTTTCATGAGGTTCTCTGAATTTATCTATCCTAATCTGATGGAAACCGAATCTATTGACCTTTACTTATAAGACACACATCTTTGCTGTCTTTGTCTTAAAAAATTTACATCTGCCTTCAGTTTATAAATCTTGATTGTCCTGTCAGTATTTTCAAAAGAAAAAAGTATTATTCTATTATACCAGCTGAAATCTCTGACTACTTTAAAAATATTCATTTGATAATGTTCTTAAAATGGTTTGCATTCTTTCTGTGAAAATTAGAATATTTTCATTTTCTTTCAGATTTCACTTCGAGGGAATATTTTTGTTGAAAAGAATAGCAATGCTGTCTTGATCCAAAGAGACCAATTACCCACTTCCCTGCTTTGTGTTAATGTTTGAGAGGATTAGCCAGAGTATAGCTAAATGCTCCTAAAAGTTAGCTTTACTAAACACATTTTAGAAAGAAATTATATCTCTGATGTTCTACTTTGCCTTTAAAATTTTTTTGTCCTTTTTTGTTTTCATATTTTTTATCAGCCATGAGAGCTTTGTAAGCTTGTTAAAATGAAAAATCAATTAAATACATTTGGTTGAGTAAATCTGTTTGTGTGTGTGCTATGTGGTTAGAATTTTTTCTTTACTTTAAATGGAATGAATTGTCATAATGGAGTAAAACATAAAGCTTATATGCAAATCATGAGAAGGCAAAACTTTTATTTTTACATTTCTGATTTTAAAACTCGCAAGAACTTCACTTACATATTTTTTAGAGCAACAAAATTATTCTTTATAATTCATTGAATCAAAGAGTATTGATTTAAATATTAATGTCTTATAGATAGTGATGTATGCTTATATTTAAATGTAGTTTAATATTTTAGACTTAAATTGAGATCCTTTATAATTCTTTATCAAGGAGCTTATTCCAAATACATGGAATTTGGAGTTTTGGAAATCCTACAATCCATCAGTAACACTCATCAGAACAGAGAGAATTGGGAAACAATTTAACAAAATTAGTAAACCTTAAGAGAATAAGTAGTCTGTTTCATCTACTTGCTTATAATCAAGTGGAAACCCAGAAAAATATTTTAAAATTTTGACAAAATTGTTATTTTTATCCTTTATTAAGCTACATGTAAGAGTCATGAATTATCTGTTAAAGCAGGCAACAAATTTATTCCATTAAAAAAAAAAAACATGTCATTTTATTATTTTCCCACTTCTGCAAATTAGACTGACATTACTCACTTTAAGAGTAAATAGATTTTACCTTTGCTTATTGACTGTGTGTAAGCAGAATGTGACTTCCTGGAGACATCTGCCACTTATCCTTTGGTTTAGGGCTAGGAAAGAATTCACTGTGGTGATTGATAAAATTCTTCTTTCTCCTACCTCTAAGAAAAGGGAAAACTGAGTTTTATAGAAGAAAACTGAAAGTCTATTTTATAAGCAACATTTTATCAAACAAATACACCTTACCATCCTTTTGATTACAATAGCTATATTTGCTTAATATTTTATATATAGTTTTTTATAAATTGTCTATTACATATTATATTAATATATTACTTTATTTGATTCTCCTAATATTTTCCTCCATATTTAGATATGGAAATTCACACACACTTATTATACTCTTTATGTGCAGATTACCTACAAACTGTTTTTTCTTACCTTGCCCTCTTGTAACAGATATCATCAGTTAACAGAAAGACAAACTAAGTAGAAATTGAAGTAAGAGTATTTTCATCCCTAAGATGTCAGACATGTCAAAGGTCATATAGATAATACTATGCCTGACATCAGAAAGAGGAAGACTAAGTTTAATGAATGTTCTTTGCATAACAAGATACTGAGCTTCCTTTAGAAAATACAACCTTCGCGTTTATTAACACTTTTTAGTATTGCATCATGCTGTTCCAAAATTTCACTTTTACCCCCAAAAATGATCTGCTGAGTATCTTCAACATTTAAAAAAGGAAACAGTTAACAAGTCCAAAAGAGAATGCATCGTTCTGCAGCCTTAATTCCCAAACACAGTTATCTTCCTGAGAATCCCCATTTCTTCTGATTACAGCACCTTCTGTCTGATCACCCAAAACATTAATCTGGAAGTCCTTCTTCATACCATGCTCTTGCTGATTTCCTACAACAGATCAATATTTGGGTCAATTTATCTCCCGCCTTCTTCTTTATCTTTTTATCTCAATCATCTTTGCATGAACTTATTTCAAGATACTGTAGCCTGTCACTCAGAGTATTGCGTATCCTGCATGCTGGTTTTCCTGTTTATTGTCCTGAGCCACCTCAAACTTTACTTCCATTTTATGCCCAGGTTAGCAACCTACATTTCAGATTTTACTACATAATTTTTCTGCTTCGAAGCTTTCAGTGACATCTCATTCTTTTGTAGCACGCATGGCTTCCTTGACAGCAACTCAGCTCTCACCTCCAGATGGCATTGTCTTGCCTTAGTGCCTTCTGATAATCACAATTCTTGCTCATTCTCAAGTACAATCACCTAGTTCATTCAAAATTGTCCATTAATATTGAATTTAAATTATTTTCTAGGAATTCTAAATTCTAATTTCCCTAAATGTAGTATTTCTCCTCTCCTTTTTTAGAGATTATTGATCAGTGCCCAATACCTAACTGTATTATTTGTGAAGTGATTGATTTCAGTATCCAAATAATTCTACAAATTATAAATACCTAAAAAGTAGTAAAGCAAACATAACTTTTGTTATAAATTAAGGAGAAAATAATATTGCATAGAATCACACATACCCAAACTATACAAAAAGTATAATTTCAATAAGTCTAATTTCTTTTGAAAATTTACAAGTTCACTATTACTAAAGTTATGTATAATTTGTGCATGAATATGAACTCTGCTTCATCTAAATAGCAATGTAAAGGTAGATGTGGATGGCAAAAGTATGAATTGATAGTATGTAGGTTGAATGTGAAACAGAAACAGATACATATAGTCACAAGTATGGGTATAAATTATAAAGGCATAAATATAGTTCAAGATTTGGCCTATTTTCTAGGCCAAAATTATTATTTTTTGACCTCTATAAAAACAAGAATGTAATAAATAAAATTAACCTCTAGCCAACATGAAATCTTTATGTACTATCTATTCAGTTCTTCAGTATACCCATTGCTTGACTAGCAGTATCAGAGTTTTTATTTTCAAAGTCTAATTTTGATAAGGAATAAGATTATTATCATAAATCCATAACCAATGATTCTCTAATTTCAGACTATTTGATGTCTTTTTAAAAATGAAAGATCATTTTCATAGAATCTAAAATTTCCTTTAAATTTCAAGGTGTATTTTTGACAAGTTCTAAATATGTCCATATTCCTCGAAAAATATTACAAATACAGATAGGCCCTGACCTTTGGTGGTTTGACTTATGGATTTTTTTTACCTCATGTGAAAGTAACACAAATTCAGTAGAAATCTCACTTCAGATTTTCAATTGTAATCTGTCCTGGAGGTAGTGATGTACAGTAGGATACTCTCTTCCCATGCTAGGCAGCATCAGGCAGCTGTAGTTTCCAGTTAACCATGTTTATGATGCGGTGACACTCCTTGGTGTGCTGTGTTGCCATATTATTTTTCCCAACTGTAGGCAAATGTACACATTCTAAGCATATCTAAGGTAAGCTAAGCCACATTATGTTAAGCTTACATTCTGTTCTGAAAGTTAAGTGTACTAAATGCATTTCACCTTAAGCTGGGTCTACCAGGACGTAACCCATCATAAGTGATGAGCATCTGTATATTTGTTGCTGTTTCATTTACTTAAGCATTTCTTCTAAGCATTTCTACCAAAGAATTTCTTAATAAGAAAGCATCTAAAACAAGTTTTTAAAGCAATACTCAATATGCCTATTGGCACAATTTTGAATGATGGCTAATTTCTGAATTGGTAACGGATAGTTCTGTTTTATGTGCTCTAGCATTGCTTCAATTGCTAATGATATGATTGGAGAACACAGATGTGCCTAAATATTAATAATGACAGTTACTGTACATTCAGAGAGTATGTGCATAATTTGGTAGAGCTTAATTGCAATATGGAATATATAACCATTTGTTTATCTTTGAAAACCAAATAATACCTATTCAGAGAAGCATTTCATTAGCGTGCTTGGCCATGCTTTGAGAAAGAATCAGTGCCAGATGTGGATACAAAGGAGAGAAGCAGAAATTAAACCAAAGAAATTCTTGGATACTGTAAACTCTTCATTTGAGGCTAAGGGTATTTGCTTGCTGTGCTTTTCATTTTTAACATGTACATTTTTTATTCTCCATATATTTCTCACGCTACAAACATTCTTTTTGTCTTAAATATTGCAATGTAGAAAATGAAAGCTATTTTAGATAGTTTTGCTCCTGTAAAACAATGACATTTTAGAATGAGAAGCGATAATGTATAATGAACTTCATAATATTTATGTATCAGTTCATACTGTTTCTCTTCATTTTAGATTTTACATCTTAAACTTTTTGAGGAGAAAGCCAATGTATACACTTACTGTTAATTTGGCATATGAATCTCACCATGAAAGTTTTGAGACAGACTGTTATGTTCCATTATTTCATTTCCAAGAAACATAGTCAACAGTGCTCAGTTTATGGGCCTTGTGTGTTTCCATCCACGAGGCACTCAGTCAGTGTCAGCTATACAGCAGGGAAGAAATGAGGTTTTTTTTTTTTATGATTTTAGAAGTAGAGTCTCAAAGCCTGAGTATTTGCAACTGAATTTCAGAGACCTTATTGCTTCCCACATAACAATTTTGGGGTGGTTTTAAGAATTCAGAAGAGGCCAAAGTTCACTGAAAGACAAGGACAGGAGTGGGCATCAGTGACGACGGTGACTGAGGAACACATCAGCTCCATGGAAACTATGATTCACAAAAACAATCGAATGACATTTAAGGACATTGCCACAGATTGGATCCCTGGCAGCGACCAGGGATAATCCTGCAAAATTGTCTTTGAGTCAGGAAAATTTTCATTCTCCTTGGTGACTTACATTGACAGATGAACAAATGCATCCATGTTGAATGATGTGAAGAAATGCTGGTCACATTCAACAGCAGCAAGTCTAGACATGATTCTAAGATAGCTACTGGTAAAGAAACATGGATTTACCAGTTTGATCCAGAGAATAAGCATCAATTGATAGTGTGGATTTTTTTTTCTGATGAAAATCCACCAACGAAGTGAAGTGGTCCCAAAGTATTGGAAAGAAAATTGTGACAACTTTCTTTTCCAAAAGCAATCATGTTGGAATTGTTCCTCTGGAGGAACAAAGTACTGTTACTGCTGAGTTGCACACTCCAGTATGCTTACAAAAAGTGTTCAGGAAGCTTGGTTGGTTGGTGGGATTACACCAGCGGTGCATCTTACAAGGGTATATGTGAAACTTGGTAAATGTGGAATGTAAATGTCTTGGCACAGTAACTGAGAAAATGCCAGGAAGGCTATGTTAACCAGTGTGATGAAAGTGTGTCAAACGGTCTGTGAAGCTAGTGAATGATGCCCCATGATCATATCAATGTACACAGCTATGATGTAATAAAAAAAAAAAAAAAGAATGGTAGCCAAGGACCAGATTGGTGAGGACCATCTTGCACCATGACAATGTGCCTGCCCACCCAGCCAACATCAGAGGTAAGTTCCTGGAGTCCACAGAGGTTAAACTTATGACTCATCCACCCTGCTGTCCCGACCTGGCCCATGTGATTACTTCCCATTCCTTATAGTCAAAAATCACATGCACAGAAGAAGGTTCTCCAGCCATGAAGAAGCGATTCATCCTTACAAAAGTGAGCTTACAGCCCTTGAAGAAAATGAATGGTGAGAGTATTTTCAAAAATGGTTTGCAAGATACAAATGTGCTGCAGAGTATTGTGGCAGTTATTCTGAGAAAATATAGTAATCGCAATGATTTTATGTTTCTTTATTTTTAAGTATCTAAAAATTATCATAATGTAATTTGTATAAAATGATTTTATCTGTGATACTTTCGCTTTGAATGGAAAGAATCTATGAAACTACATAAAAGTAAATAACAAATACATTTGTCCCTAGTTACAAGATGTTCAGCTATATATTTCTCTTATATATCTACAGTAAAACTTGATTAGCTACTGAAGTCATGCTATTAAACAACAATAAATTCTGTGAATAATCCTGCTCAACACATAAAAAGTTATAAGAGACAGTAATATTACATAAAAGGAATATTTAGTTCCTTGGATTATTATATAAATTCAAACTAAATGATTCAATTTAAAAATCCCTGCACATAATTACCAAATTTTTAATGCAAATATTTAAATTGTCAAATAATATGAAGCAGTTTTTTTTTATACCTGGAAGTAAATCAGAATAATTGGTTATCTTTGAAAAATGTAAACTTTATACACCTCTTAAGAACTGAATCACAAAATCTTTGAAGGGTAGAGATCCAAAATATGTACACTTATTCCTTCGTGGCTGATTTTCTTTGTAAAGATCAGCATAATGAACATATTTCCTGATTGAGTATGTCTATTGACACTCATATGGGTATCTTCAAACTCCAAATTTTTGTTCTTAATGTGGACTAATTCCATGCCATATGAATGCTGTTAATTTCTTCCAGACCCTCCATTTTAGAGCATAAATAAAAATAATAGAAGTTACAAATAACTACCCAACACATTAAAAAAGGAAAATGAAAGGGAGAAGTTACAATTAACTCTAAAATAAGTAAAATAAATAAATATTATACTTTAATTTTTAACTTAGGCTGTACAAATTGATATTTGTGTGTACGCATGTACGAGCTCCAGACTTTCATACGATTTTGGCAATCCATTGGTTGTTGTGTTAAACTCCATTTTATTGTTTTTATATTATGTTTTCTAATCCTATGAAATGGGTATATATTTAGCATAAAAAGAAATACTAATAATTGTATTAATTTACAGTTGCATGAGTTTTCTTATTTATTATGGACCTGTTAAAAACTAACTAGATGCACTAAATTTCTAAAACACCTTAGCCATCACTATGAAATGAACTACAATATTTTTGATGAAAAAGTTTAAAATAAATGTGTTAATTTAAAAATAGAACGATGGCATCATTCATTTTGTGCCAAGTCAATACTGATAAGGTGCATTTGAGTTGAAAATTTCATGCATAGTTAATGGAAGTCACCTCAGGAGTGTCAGTCTCTCCGAGCATCAGATGTTCTCATGCCTGGATTATCATGGATCAGATCTTCGTGCAAACCACACTGCAAGATTGATGAGGCAAAACTAAATAGCTGATGTATGCAGATGTTAAAAAAGGCAAGGGACACCTAAGAATTCTCCGTATTAACGTAGAAACATACAGTACTTTTTGGTAAACCTTCCATTTCAAATATTGTATTTTGTTGTTGACCAGCTGGCTCAGTCAAAATATGTGGCGCTACTAATATTCGTTAGTTTTAACTGAAATTAAATTCAAAAGGCACAATACCATTTATTTTTTGTTTGTGATATTTTCTTATTTTGTAATCAGAAAGTACTGAAGAGAGTTATGACCTTTTCTGAGTACAAGGAGTAGTCAATGGCTGAGAAGAGTATCTAATTGTTTCCAGAAGGCAAAGCATAAATTTTAGGCCACCCTATCTCATTTTTCTATTCTGTGACAAGAACATAAGAGGCTAGAGACAGAGTTTAAAATCTTTATTAAATTTCATATAGGTTTTTCTTTTTAAGTTTTTATTTTATTAAATCATAACTATGTACATTAATGCATTTATGGGGTACAATGTGCTGATTTTATATACAATTTAAACTAGTTAAGATAGCCTTCACCTTTCTTACTTAATAGTTGCATTAAGACATTTATACTTACTCTAAATAGATTTGACATGTACCCTTGCATTATGCACAGAGGTGAGGTCCCACCAATTACCCTCCCTCCACAGATCCTCCCTCCTCCCCTCCCCTCACCTTCCTCTTCCCTCCTTCATTCTGGGCTGTTGTTGTGTTTTACCATTCATATGAAACTATGGATGATTATATATTCATTTCAAAATAGTACTGAGTATTTTGGATACTTTTTCTTCCAATCTTGAGATACTTTACTAAGAAGAATATGTTCCAGCTCCATCCATATAGACATAAAAGAGGTAAAGTCTCCACCTTTTTTATGGCTGCACCTCAGAATAGGAGAAGATATTTGCAGGTAATGTTACTGACATAGGTTTGATAACTGGAATCCACAATTAATCCATTAATTAACTAAACCTAATTAATAAGAAAAGAACAAATGATTCTGTTTCATTGTGGGCAAGAAACTTAACAGATGCTTCTCTGAAGAAGACAGGTGCATGGCCTGCAGACACATGAAAAAACGTTCATCATTTTTAATCATCAGAGAAATGCAAATCAAAACCACTTTGAGATATTATCTAACACCAGTAAGCGTAGCCCACATCAAAAATCCCAAAACTACAGATGTTGGCATGGATGTAGAGAGAAGGGAACACTTCTGCACTGCTGTTGGGAATGCAAGCTAGTACACTGCTTTTGGAAAGAAGTTTGGAGAACACTTAGAGAACTAAAAGTAGACCTGCTGTTCGATCCTGCAATTCCTCTACTAGGTATATATCCAGATGACCAAAAATCATTTTTACAAAAATATTTGCATCAGAATGTTTATTGCAATAATTATAATTATATTATAATTATATAATTATGAATTATATAATTCATAATTGGCAAGTCATTGGAAGAAGCTCAAGTGCCCATAAACAGATTAACAAATTGTGGTATATGTATACCATGGAATATTATGCAATCTTTTAAAGTTATATAAAAGAAATGCAACGAAAAGATATAAAAGAGTCAATTAGGCTGGAGAATCACAATTGAACCTCTAAGTATCATTTTTTTTTTTCAGCTTTGGCACAAGTCATTTGTACTCACTGACTTTGCTTCCTTGCTTTCCACATCGTCTCACTCTATTCCAGAAACACTACATTTACAGAACTCTGGTGAAGCATGTCAAGCAAAGCAAAGAATCTGTTTGTAAAACCCATTCATCACTGCTAAGGTACCATCTTAATCTCGCAGCAGCATTTGACACAATTGATAACTTAATTCTTCTTAAAATATGTTATTTAGGGCAGCGCCTGTGGCTCAGTGAGTAGGACGCCGGCCCCATATACCAAGGGTGCTGGATTCAAACCCAGCCCCAGCCAAAATTGCAACAAAAAATAGCCAGGCATTATGGCAGGCACTTGTAGTTCCCAGATACTCAGGAGACCGAGGCAAGAGAATCACCTAAGCCCAAGAGCTGGAGGTTGCTGTGAGCTGTGACACCACAGCACTCTACCGTGGGCAATAAAGTGAGACTGTCTCTAAAAAAAAAAAAGTTATTTACTTGCCTTCCAAAATATCATATTTTCCTTATATATTATTGTTTCAATATCCATTTAAATATCTTTTATTCAATTTTTCTTATGTCATTTATTTCAAGATATTCAAGTATATTAAAACTTGTTCTGAGGACTTTTTGTATTCAGTCTACTACAATATTTACCAAATGAAAAGGGAGTATATAGCATTTCAGTACATCTCATCTGGAAACAACCTTTCTTGATTGAGATTCAAGCTTAATCACTTATTAGCAGGTGGCCCTGAACAAAATATTTTATATATCTCTGCCTACTTTTTTTTGGTCTGTGTGTGTATGTGTGTGTGTGCATCCAACCTTTCTTCTTTTCTGCCACACATTGAAAGAAAGAGATTTGTCTTGGGCCACACATTAAATACAGAAACACTAAGGAAAGCTTGTGACCAAAAAAAAAAAAAAAAAAGTCAGTGAGCAATTTTAGTGATACCCAACACCACAGATAAATGAAATAGTCCTCGAGTAATCCACATGCAGGCCTCTGGCTGCGATTTGGACACCCTTGAATGGTAATAATTTCTACTTTTAGGCTTGATGTTTGAAATAAATAAATAAAATTACCTAGCATTTCAGACCTAGTAAGAGATTGGGAATGTTAGCTGTTATTATTAAGATAATTTCTGGTGCTATAACTTACTCATCATTAATATTCTGATAATACAAAATTTCTCTCTGCAGTATGAATCTCACCCTGTAGCCTCCAGTCTCACATCATTAAGTTACTTATTATGTATCTCAAATTCAGCATTTCTGAAAATGACGATGTGTTTTTAACTTCAAAAAATGTCAACTATTTTCTTAATATTTCTCATTTCATTAAATATCACCTACATTTATTCAGTTCTTCTGACAAAAAAAAGCTGTTTATCACTGTGAAGAGCCATGTTCTACAGCATGAAGGTGATAAGAATATCCTACCTTAGGGCATAAGAATAGAATCAACTTCTTATTTTCTTCTGCTTTGAGACTATGCACCCTTTCTTCATGTACAGGGCATCTCATAACCCTCCCTCACTAATTTATTGACATTATGTACTATAAAAATTGCACGATGGGCTAAGATAATTCTACTACCTCTTATTTCTAAAAAATACAATGAGAAGATAAGGAATCAAAGAGAGAAAGAGAAAAGAAATAACTTATTTATGGCATCAAACCTGACAAGTCAAGCAGTTAAACTAGAAATCAGGAAAGTATTCTATTGATCATGGTACTCTTTAGAAGCTAAAGTTCTGACTAGGTCTCAAGGTCTATGCCAAAGTTTTCCACAAAGCTCTTGGCTGACATTCACATGCTTTAAGACTAAACCTTTCCATAATGAAGGAAAATATTCACTTGGCACCCAATACTCGCCCCCATCTGCTCCTGCCATATCCAGCTGCTTCCCTTATGGTCACGAATTGGGAAGAGACGTAAGAGTCTAATTTACTGAAATGGAAATGGTATCCACTCCATAGGCATGCTGTTTCTATCACATTAGGAATTTAAATTTCTGACTGGAAACTTGTGGAATTATGATCAATTCTTTCACGATTATTGATATTCCCAGGTTGTGGATCTTAGATCAGATCTGCATGGGGAAATTCAGGCAGTTTATGATAAATTTGGAGTGTATTAGATATCATTTCATTCCATTTTTCCTTTCAATGTTGACTGAATCATAATTCAATAAATATTATTGAATATATACTATGAGGAAGGAAGACATTTATCAATCTAGAATATTTATCCTCAAATTCACATATTTCAGAAATATATCCGAAGAATACTCTTATACTGCTGAATTTTAAAGGAGCTGTTTTTCACAGGTTTATGTGTTTAATCAGATTACTTTTCTCATACTATAAGGGGAATTGGAGATTTTATTGGAAGATGAATAACTAATTTGGTAGTTGAAACCCTTGAGGAGACATATGCTTTGTTTATAACTTTGGGTTACATTGTGTTGCCAGTCTTTTTCACCATCAGTTTAGGCAAAAGGGATGCAGACACCAGGAGAAAACAGAGAACCAAGGTGCAGAATGTGTGTGGAGAAGAATCTTCAATTATTCTAAGAATTCGCTTAGTAGATTTGCTTCTCTCACCCAACACAATCATTGTTTAGCTCTTCACTCACCTTGGCCTTCAATGTCTCAGACACAATTACTGAGAAATGAGTGTATTAATCAGTGACTGAGTGACTCAATTATCTTACCTTCATTTTGCTCTCTGAACTTTTAATTACTCAGGGAAAATGAGGGAAGAGCAAAAAAGGAGCCAAGTTGGCCATATTTATGATGTATAATAGAGAAGATTAATGAAAAAATAATATATGTCTAAAATAAATTCCTAGAAAAGCACACATTATTATATCTGGCTTGTATATAAGTAAAATATAGCTATTACAAGCACATAAATAGTGTAGGAGTTCATCAAAACTTCACAGGGCCCAAGTCTCTTATTGGTATCATAAATGGCTTAAGTCACGTAATTATAATAGCATTTCTTGTTAACATTTTTAAATACAACTTATCTCCTGAGTTAAGTATCACATCAATTCTAGAACATCTGAATGTGGATTAGAACTAGGTATGCAGATGAGCCCTGAGTTGTGAGGAAAGGGTGCCAAATATGAAATACAGATGCCTCACCCTACATGACATAGAAGTGATGAAAAAACTCATTTCACAACTTTACTTAGTCCTCTTAATTGAAAATGCAACCAGAACGATGTCAAGACCTTTTGAGATTATCTCCACACTATTACTTCAAAATCCTTCCTCTATCATATATCCCAAATGTACATCCACATCTGTGCTAAATTCACTGTATCTGTAAATGGAGTTCTAATGCCCTTGATTAGCTTCAGTAACATTACATTTGATTAAGATGGCAGTGCATTGATTATTTGGTCTCTGTACGTCTAAGTCTTAGACAGCTTCAGAAGTCTCAGAAAGCTCATAGGGCTTTGTTTCTGCCTGCAGTGCTTAATTGCTAAACCAACTGCCTATAAAAGGCACTTTGGATTTATTTGGAACTACTTGGGGGACGATTTGAGATAAAATTACATTCCATAACCATAGATATCTGTCAAATAACTTTACTCAATTCTCATTTGTTATGAAATATATTCTTTTTAAAAAATAATCACATAATTATCCACAATGTATGATTCTACATTCCTTCTTTACTCACACATCATGTAAATCTGTTGACATTAGAGCTGATCTAAGAATAAGGCAAAGACAATTACTGAGAAATGAGTGTATTAGTCAATGACTGAGTGGCTCAATTATCTTGCAAATTATGTGGTAATTATATCTCAAAATGTTTCTCTGTAGACCATCAGTTCTCTTTAAATATCTTTCTTATATTTCTGAAACTGCTCTATTTTAACATTAAAAAAGGATTAATCACAGCTAGAATTAGTAAAATGTACACTTCATGTTGATTTGGTGCTGGTGTAATGAATGCCCAAGCCATGCAAAATGTACATCTGCAAGAGTGACTCTTGGACTGTGATCGCCCTATGAAATTGTAAGGTTATTGTACTAAGAAAAATGAGTTCAAGTATATTTCATTTCATTTCCTGCCATGAGAAGCCCAACAAAAGGAAAACAAATGAATAGTATTTGTACTCTTCTTATTTTAAAACCTTATTTCTTAAATATATAAATTACCTTCAACTAACTATGTTAATATATAAAACAATACAGTTCATGAAAGAGATAAAGAAATGTTTATCTCTCTCAAGGTGTATATACAGTGACAATTGATGCTGATAGAGAGAAAACTGGGATAAATTTAGTATCGTACTTACTAACCATTCATATGGTTCATATACTTCAAGACTGAAGGACTTCAACTTACCTACAACCTCAGCACACTGAATGGAAAGTTCTGATATGACATATATTTAAGAATAATAGGAACTAGCAAATACTTCTAATGAAAAAAAGCATTAATATAATGGATTTTTAAAGCACACTCACATATATAATTTTGTTGTTGAATTTATGTATCTATGTAATATCAGCCATACATGAAGGAGAAAGTGTAACATTCCTGAGAAGCAAGTAAACATCTTTTGCCTAAAAACTATAACTCATATTAGAATTGCACCTTAATTTTGCAAAGAAGTATGTAACACACACTTCTGCCAATCTAACCTTGTATTTCTTCTATAAAGTAGTTTGTTTACATGTTACACAAGATTTGCAGACGAGTCTATCTGACTTTAATATGTGTAGCATCACCTCTGGATATTGTTAAAATGCAGAATCTGATTCAGTAGATCTGAGGTTGGGCCCAAGATTCTGCATTTTACAAATTCATAGGTAATGATGCTGCTGCTGCTGCTTGCTGCTCTGGAAACATATGGCAATGAACTAAACCATTTCACCCACGTATTTTGCAGACTTTTAATTACCTTTCATTAAAACTACCAACAGAGAGTGTGTAATATAAATAAACTGAAAATATCAACAGGATACTTGGAAAAGTTATAAAATATCATAAAATTCTATAGATTGATAAACACATATATCAATCTATACATGTGATATAGTACTGGTTGGTTTTCTTTCAAGAAGCTATTTTAATGTTCTCTACATTTTTCTAAATTGAGAAAACTATCAAAGAACAAGTGGTTTAAGACAAGACTCTTGCTAATAATCTTCTGAATGAAATAATTCTATTTGCTGCGCAAGATGCGTGAGTGATGCACACATATTCCTTTCTGTTTTTACAGATACTTCCAGGTAATTTATATGGTAGTAATTGTTACCCATTTCTGCATTTTGAGTTGATATATTGTTCAGGCATATGATGATATAATGTACAAAACAGTTTTTTTTTGCGAAGGATTCTTTATATCAGTTAGAATAGTATTTTCATCTTTTGGTTGTACAAATACAAATTAGAAACATGTTTTGCAGTCCAATAAATTATATTTTGCTATTATGGCAAAGATTACAGTTTGAGACCTTAAAATTTTAATAACTACTGATATATTTGATAAAGAAGTTAAAGTATAGAGAAGCCAAACTTAAGTTACGTGGCAAAGTCAGATTTTCTATGAAGTTATCTTAATTAATAAGATGGTGTTCTTTTCTTTATTTGTAAGGGTAGAATGTCACTCAAAACACTAGAAAATCTTCCTAGTACTAAAAACTGGTGGCTAAAATAGTAGCACACCCTCCGTCCTTTGAAATCAACTACCATAGTCAGCACATATTAGCTAGAGACTGATATCCTCCCTGAAGGAAAAATAGTAAAGAAAAAAGTTTGGCTGAGAATACATTAGAAGTGAAAGCAGGGACAAGCATACCAGAGTCACAGAGGTGGTTATGGGTAAAGGTTTAGAATCCAGCTTTGTTCAAAATCTCATGTTCATGGTCAATGATTCACTGGAGAAGGGAGATATTGTCTTTTATGAAACAGGAATATATCATGTGGAGATATGCATCACTGTTCCTGTAATTTCTGCTAGATAAGCAATATTCTACATAGCTATTTAATTTTTGAAGTACACTTATTCTGGAGAGGAGAACCCTAAAATATTTTTCAAATAGAATCTCGTAAGTTTACTGTCCATTGACAATGTGAAGTTTCTTGATCTACAAAGATCAAGGTCAGTTATTAGAACATTTTCATCTATTTTCTATTTTTTCATCATAGTGCTACTTTATTATCAAATTTTTCAGGCTTAGAATCATCTTTTAAATTTTATAACCCTGTGATTGTAATTTAAATTCATTTTCTAAGAGTGTATGATAATCAAATCCCAAATCTAGAAATTAAAAGACTCTGTGAAATATTTAAATTACAATATATTAAAATTATATACATATTTCTATGTTATTAAATTTAGATTTATTAAAGTATATAAACACATTTTTGAAATTTATAACCCATTGTTTATTGTTAAAGTGTAATAATGAGTGCTACATATAAGACAGAGCAGATTTTTTTATTGTACTTTATTTCCAAAAATACTCGTGGTTTATCTTCCCCATTCGATCATTAATTCAGGACTGGAAAAGGACATTACAAATGTATCACTAGCCTGGAGTACGGGCTAAGTAACAAAGTTTGTGTTTTTGTGTTTGAAATTTAGTAGGACAAGGCCACAAACAATATAGGCTTGATGGGACTGTGGCACCCTTGCGCCATAGAGTAGAGGGCTAGGTAAGTACCTCGAAGCATAATATGTATCTTTTAGAAAATAGTAAAACTTGAGAGAGAGAATTAGAAAAGATTATTTATGAGTAAGAATTGCTAGATTTAGAGACTGGTCACTATCTTACACCAGTGGCTCTTTTCCCTTCCCAAAGTTACCAATTGATGTGAAACCCAGGCATTGACCCTGAACATTTCCTTGTGCATTTGTCAGGCACATAGTTGATATTCCAAGGGACAGAAGCTCACAAAGGTAACTGTAGCACCTAAGAAGAGTCAACTGATATACACAAAGATTAAAACGCACACACACACACAAAAAGAGAACGCTGTGTTTACCTGAATGAACCAACCAAATAAAAATTTATAGAGAAGACATTAAACACTCTCACAGAGATAAGGACAGAGTTTGGAATATAGCGCAGAATCAAGGTGCCCAAAGTAAAAGTTATATATCCCATGGAAAAACCAGGAATGTAAACACGCAATGTACAACCAAAGAACTCATTGCAAAATGATTATAACTTCAATGGGAATTCAAAAATGGAGAGAAAAAATATGAGAAATGAAAACTTGGAATAAAAATATAAAATAATTTAAAAATACATTACATAAGTAGAAATCAATAAAAAACACTTTTCAAATCGGCTTTCAATATACACTCACACATAATGTATCTTTGCACACAGAAACAAATGTATAGTGAAAAATTCAGCAATATACCATCCAAAAGACTCATTTAAAGCAAAATAAAGTTTGAAAGTAAAGGGATGGGCAATTATAGCAGGAGAATAAGAACTAAAAAAAGTCATAGGGGATAGACTTACATTATAAACATACCATTTTCTTTTGTAAAATCATTGTGATACATTTATGGACTGATAATAGTTACTATAAGACATTTATAAAAACATACTACTATAACATACATACAACTGAGCTTATGTCTGAAATTAATACATAATCCTATCTACCATAAATGCAGCCAAAGAACAATTACTATTTGGGGATAAGGCCCTCTGTACATGAGTTTAGTTCCCCATCACATAAATGTGGTCTCTATTTCCTATGATTTGAGAAGGCACCGTTCGGAATAATAAAAATACATAGAGGCAAAGAACCTTCTGAATGTCTCTTTCCTAGAACCCTTAGAAGCAGGTGTCCTCAAACTGCGGCCTGCGGGCCACATGACGTGGTGTGAATTGTATTTGTTCCCGTTTTGTTTTTTACTTCAAAATAAGATATGTGAAGTGTGCATAGGAATTTGTTCATAGTTTTTTTTATTTAATTAATTTATTTTTATTGTTAAATCATAGCTGTGTACATTAGCGCAATCAAGGTGTACAATGTGCGGGTTTCATATACAATCTGAAATATTCTCATCAAACTTTTCAACGTAGCCTTCATGGCATTTTCTTAGTTACTGTATGTAGGCATTTGTATTCTGCATTTAGTAAGTTTTGCCTGTACCCATTCTAAGATGCACCGTAGATGTACCCTCCCTCCACCAAAACCTCCCCCCTCCCTTCCCCTTGCTTGGCCCTTTCTCCATAGTCTTGTGCTATAGTTGGGTTATAGCCTTCATGTGAAAGCTATAATTTAGCTTCATAGTAGAGCTGAGTACATTGGATACTTTTTCTTCCATTCCTGAGATTTTTTTTTTAAACTATAGTCCGGCCCTCCAACGGCCTGAGGGACAGTGAATTGGCCCCCTGTTTAAAAAGTTTGAGGACGCCTGCCTTGAGTAATTGGTTAATAAAAGACTCTTAGACTAGAATGGAGATCACAGAATAAAATTTCAAGAAAAGAAAATCAGGGATTTATTATTTAAATTGATTAATATACCAAATACATATTGAGTTCTTGTTAGATGCAAAGGAATCTGTGATGTGCTGTGCATATAACATTATACTTGGTACTACAAGGAGAACTAGATATTCTAATGTAAACTGCGGTAGTCAGAAAGGATCATAAAGTAGTAAGGTGTATACTATGCTGAGATTAAAACAGAAAAAGAAGAAAATGGGGTATTTTGAAGCAAGACAGAACTTAAGTAGGCATAGAGGGCAGGAACATAGAGACAAGAGTTAGCTCAATATCATGTTCTTTAGTCACTTCTCTGAAAAGCTACATTAGGAAATATTTTAAAATACAAATTCCTTGAATATGGAAAATAAACATTGACACATAGGTAATATAAGCTCACATGCAAGTAGATTGGATAATCTCCCAGGTACATATAATAAGTATCACTGCCTTTGGAATTCTGGCATGGTCCAAATGGGGTTAGATTGTCAGCTTTCCATGTTAGCTAAAAATTGTATTCCATTTTCACTTATAATTTGATTAAACATTCGGTTTCTTGGGCCATCCACTTAAAAGTTTTTCCCAGGAACTTGACGGTGATGTTGGTATAACACAGTGGTTCTCAACCTTCCTAATGCCGTGACCCTTTAATACAGTTTCTCATGTTGTGGTGACCCCCAACCCTAAGTAGCAACCAGAATAATTTTATGGTTGGGAGTCACCACCACAACATGAGGAACTGTATTAAAGGGTCGTGGCATTAGGAAGGTTTAGAACCACTGGTATAACACAGTATTATAGGTAGTCTCCTAACTCAAGCTTGAGATCACAGATCTTGTCTTCTAAGAATGTGAAAGTGAGAATTATGGGCCATAGTTAACTTATGATGATTTTTTGCACTGAGACCACATCAATTCAGGAATTTATATATCACTGTTAATGGTCTTGTGCCTATGTAGAAGAAGAGAAATTTAATCTTCTGAGAGATGATGATAAAAATATAATGGTCTATGGCAGAAAAAGTCCATGTTAAACAGAGAAATTAATTGTGAGACAAGCTTCCTAGTTCTGCTGTTGTTCTCTAATGAATTCTCAGCACATTCCCTTTTATTAGGTCCCTCAACAATGCATCATAATAGTTCGTAATAAAGTCTCAATCTCTCTCTCTCTTCCTCTTTGTTGAAACGATCTTTCATTCCTTGTAAGCAAACAAGAGAATTAAGACATCTAATCAAAAAAATGTTATCCAGAACCATGTGGGGATTAAGTAGAATGGTAGTTTGACAGTTAATCCATTTCAGCTGGATCAAAGTACATTGGTCCTGCCTAGAAGTTTTTATTTTGTTTTTATGTGTGTTTTTATTTTCTTTCAGTTGTAGAATAAATTAGCTCCAGGTAATTTACCTAATAAAAAGCATCACAGGGCTTATATACTTGGAGAAAACCAGGTCTTAGAGGAATTTACAGGCAGTAAATTTTACAGGTTGGGGGGTGGGGTGGTGGTTACAGATGAGACCCCAAAGCCTAGAGGCTGAGAGAACAAGCTCTAGAGACAGTTTGGTAGGATGTGAATCTTGGAATATTTCTCACTAGGTTTGTGATGTTGACAGAACTACTTAAACACTTTTTTACTTGGTTTTCATATCTCATTTCATATCATATTTCATTCGTGGAAAAAACGACTTAATTTAAAAATTTTTTGTAAGGTAAATCATAAAGTAAGCAGAAGCATGCCTGAGATATACTACTAATTGTTTGATAAATGTATCGTAACTGCCTAGATCAGTAGAGGGGTTTAAACAGGGTGTGGACCATAGGGAGAAAGGGTAAATATCAAGGGACAGAAAAGGGCTCAATTTCTTTGTGAAAGAAAAGGATTCAAAGGTAAATGGTGTTTGAAAAGACAAGTGGAATAATGGCAAAGTACTCATCTCAAAATTGAAAAATAGCTACTTATCAAAAAGTTTTTGTGTGTATATGGACAATTCCACAATTATTTGTAGTGCAATAAAAGTAGAATACATAGAAAACTGTATTTTATTTTTGATTTGTACTCAGCATGGGCCTTTGTCTCTGGTATACTTCTGCTTGAAATGAGTCACAGGGTTCAGGCAGTAAAAGCTTAAATGAAAAAGTATTAGGGAATAAATAGACTATGGGGAAAGCAGACATTATTAAGGTGTTGTTCTTCCCCCACCTAACATCCTATCTATTGTAAATCATGTCAACTCTATCTTCAAAATAAATCCAGGGTCTGACTTCTTCCCACCTCCATCTCCTCTACCCGACCATCTTCACCAACTGCCTTATTGCAGGAGCCTCCAACTGATATTTCTCATTCTAATTTTTTTTTTAATCACTTTTCATTTATTTTCTCCACAGTAGTAGAAGTGACTTTATAAAATCTAATAATTCCATGTCTTTGTGTGGGGTCAAGCGTTTTTGTTAGAGTTGAGTTCCACCTTTAGTGCCTTATGGTCTGAGAAGATACAAGGTATCAATCAAAATTTCAATTCTTTTGATTCTGTTGATATTTGTTTTGTGTCCCAGGATATGATCAATTTTGGAGAATGTTCTATGGGGTGATGAGAAGAATGTATATTCTTTATCTTTGGGGTGGAGTGTTCTATATGCGTCTATCAAGCACAGTTGTTCTAGGGTGTCATTTAAATCTCTTACATCTTTGTTTAATTTCTGTTTAGAGGATCTTTCCAGCTCTGTAAGAGGAGTGTTAAAGTCCCCTGTTATTATGGTATTATCAGATACCATATTGCTCAGACTAAGGTCTGTTTCAAGAATCTGGGAGCATTTAAATTGGGTGCATAAATATTTAGAATTGAAATGTCTTCTTGTTGTATTTTTCCCTTGACCAATATAAAGTGACCATCTTTGTCTTTTTTGACTTTAGTTGCTTTAAATCCACCTGTATCTGAAAATAAGATTGCAACTCCTCTTTTCTTCTGAATTCCATTTGCCTGAAAAATTGTCTTCCAACCCTTGACTCAGAGCCTTAATTTGTCTTTTGAAGCCAGGTGTGTTTCTTGCAGACAGCAAATGGATGGCTTGTGTTTTTTAATCCAGTCAACCAATCTATGTCTCTTCAGTGGGGAATTCAAGCCACTAACATTTATTGAGATAATTGATAAGAGTGGTAGTATTCTATTCGTCTTATTTTGTGAGAGTCCATTGCTTAGTTTTATCTTTTGCATCAGTGTGGAGGTTTTAATATACTTGCACTAGAATAAAAATTTCAATTAAATATAGGTAGCCTTTAGAGCCATTTTTCTCTTATTCAGAGATTCCTTGGACTAAAGTTTGTACATCTAATTTGGGTTTAAAGCTAACAAGTAGTAATTAGAAAATCTTAAATCAGATAAACCAGACAGTATTCATGTCTATGTGTGTGTGTATATATATATATATATATACACATGTAAATCTGTGTGTGCATGAATGTGAGATACATATGTTTTATATATGTGTGTTTTAGATGTGTATGTGTACATATACACATAGATTAATATATACATATATATAAATATGGGTTTACAGCTTTGAAAAAGATCTATTGATCAAGTGGAAAAGTTATAACATGAAAACATTGTAGAGAATACATTTATCCATGTGAAATAAATTCCTGGTTTCTCATCTTTCTCACTACTTGTGAATTGGTCTGGCATGGTAAGTCGAAGATAACAGTGCAATCTAATGAAAATAGCTAAAATATTTTGTCCTATATGTGCTGAAAAGTTCTACTTAAAAGCTCTTTCAGCTGAAAAGAAGAGTATGATTTTTAATGTACTTCTCTGCAAAAGAAATATGCAATTTATATGTCCATTTACACATTGATTGTAAATGAAGTTTTGAGGGATATAAAAACTTTATATAATTGTCATTATCATTTCCATAAACGTCTGCATATAACTTGAGTTGATTTATTACAAAGGAAGTTTGCTTCTTTTTATGAACTGTGGCATCTAATTTTTAGATTTGAGGCAGTATTTTCTGATTTATGTTGGCATTAATAACATTGACTGTGCAATAATCCCCATTCTCTCCCGCTTGGGCACTACCCTTGGGAGGATAGGTCACGGCTATCTAGCAGTGGCATCCACAGCTGTTCATGCTGACACAGGCTTGAATGTTATTTCCTTGACAGAGGTCACGGAGAAGCAGTAGAAGATAATTTTATGAGGCATCTGCTATATATGTGGTTATACTCATTCTTCAAGATTGACCTACAAAGTTTAGTTTCTGCAAGAAAATAACATTAAATCAAGATGCAGGGGTTTATAAATGGAAAACTGTAAGAAATGAACTTTCATGTGAATGGAATGTTATCTTCAATTGAAAAATCAATATAGTTAAAACCAATAAAATGCTGTTTTCAAGGGAGGTTTAAATAGAGGTCAAAATGGATATATTTAACTTGAAAACCTTTAAGGTATAATATAAAAATTCAGTTAGAACACATTATATGCAAGTATAGAACAGTTAATTCTTTGGATTATGTACTATACTGTTTTCTTTAATTTTTTTCATTTTGGGGAAAACTAGAACAAGTAAAACATAATTGCAATAAGCCATTTTAATTGCTAAATTTTAAAGTTGTCAATTCCTGAGTTGAGTTAAGTTAAATATATTCTCAAAAATAATATACTATTAAGTAAGTTTAAAATGCCAAAGATCTGGGTCTGTAGTGGGTGCTTTGTTTTCTCTCCTAAAGCTTCTTTAACACATAATGAGCATCTTCCACTAATACTAGGAAGTTACTAACTTTGAAGCCAGAGCTGTGTTCAAATATCACCTTGTTACACATCTGGGTACACTGGATATCTTTTTTAACTATTTGGTTCTTATTTTCTTCACTTGTAAGATGAAAATTAATACCACATAATAATTTTGTGAATATTTAATACTATAACACAAATAAAATCACATATAGAAATAAATAGTAAATTTAACTAAAATAAAAATAAAAACTAACTCAATTCTAAAGAGGGCTAGAAGATTTAAAAATAGTTACTTTTGCTACTTATAAGACTTATCTAATTTTCTTGTCCTTGATATTTTTCTTATTAATCAGTGATTTTTCTTCAGTTATTATTTTCCTATTATGTTCCAGACACAAAATTTTCTAATGCAGATATGATAATTAGATAGTAACTAGTCCCTGCAAACAAGATATTATAATATAATAAGAAATATTCCTTATAAGCAATTGCATCCTATGCAAAATAATGAAAATTTATCTCATATGTGAAAATGGTATTGCAAAGAGAAGATTTAACTCTGACTGGAGACAGGTAGAGGACAGTAGGGAACACTCCACTAAGAAAGCTTCAGGGAGAGAGATCTAAGTGGTGTTTGAAAGGTAAAGAAGTTTTTTCTTCCTTGTAAAGTACCAAGCACATGGGAAGAACATTTGTAAGTAGAAATTACCTGGAACTGTATCCTATATTTAAAAACCTGTAAGATTCTCAGTTTTGCTCAGCGAGGAAATAGAGTAGTAAGAAAAGTCTGCATTTTAGTATATGAACCTCAACTTTATTCTGAAATTAATAAGAAAGTTTGAGGTGTTATAAATAGACTAGTGATAGATATTTGACTGTAAAAAATAGTAAAACGTGACTAACATACAAAAATAAATCAACTCCCCGCCCTTCCCTGAATAATAAGTACAAATCTTTGAAGATTTCAAACTGAGAGATTAAACACTGGAAATAACAATTGAATATTGTTGCAATAATATTGGCCTTTATTGCAGTATATATTGGTGGCAAATATGCCTTCTACCTAACCCCAAAAGACATTATTTATCTGAATGCTAAAATATATATTTGAAAATAAAACTTCTTAAGTATTTATTTCCTTCTCACTATAAAAAAAAAACACCATTTGTTACTTGTAGCAATAAAAATAATTTTATGGCTGGGGGTCACTACAACATGAGGAACTATATTAAAGGGTCATGGTATTAAAAAGATTGACAACCACTGCCCTAAAGGATTCATTTTTTTTTTTTGTTGTTGTTGTTGTTGTTTTTTATTTTTTTTATGAAATCATAGCTGTGTACATTAATGCAATTATGGTGTACCAGGCACTGATTATATATACAATTGGAAATATTTTCATCATACTGGTTAACATAGCCTTTCCATCTTTTCCTTAATTATTGTGTTTAAATACTTATGTTCTACATTTAGAAAGTTTCTCATGTACCCTTGTAAGATGCACCATGGGTGTGGTCCCACCAATTACCCTCCCTCCACCCATCCTTCCCCCACCCCTCTCCTCCCTTTCCCCTTTCCCCATATTCTTAGGCTACAATTGGGTTATAGCTTTCATATGAAAGCTATAAGTTAGTTTCATAGTAGGGCTGAGTACATTGGATACTTTTTTCCCCCATTCTTGAGATACATTTTGCTAAGAAGAATATGTTCCAGCTCCATCCATGTAAACATGAAAGAGGTAAAGTCTCCATCTTTCTTTAAGGCTGCATAATATTTCATGGTGTACATATACCACAATTTATTAATACATTCGTGGGTCGATGGGCATTTGGGCTTCTTCCATGATTTACCTATTATGAATTGGGCTGCAATAAACATGCTGGTGTAAATATCTTTGTTATAATGTGATTTTTGGTCTTCTAGGTAAATACCTAGTAGAGGAATTGTAGGATCGAATGGCAGATCTATTTTGAGATCTCTAAGTGTACTCCAAACATCTTTCCAAAAGGAATGTATTAGTTTGCATTCCCACCAGCAGTGTAGAAGTGTTCCCTTTACTCCTCATCCATTCCAACATCTCTGGTTTTGGGATTTTGTGATATGGGCTAATTTTACTGGAGTAAGATGATATCTCAAAGTGGTTTTGATTCGCATTTATCTGATGATTAAGGACGATGAGCATTTTTTCATATGTCTATAGGCCGTGCGCCTGTCTTCTTCAGAGAAGTTTCTCTTCAAGTCCCTTGCCCAGCCTGTGATGAGATCACTTGTTCTTTTCTGTTCTTTTCTTGCTTATACGTTTGAGTTCTCTGTGGATTCTAGTTATTAAACCTTTGTCAGAGACATAACCTGCAAATATCTTCTCCCATTCTGAGGGCTGTCTGCTTGCTTTACTTCTTTATCTGCCTTCAAATCCCTCACTTCCTTAGAGTTAGTTAACAAACCACAGCAGTAGTAATATCCTCCTTTCTACCTATAGAGTTTGCCTTCTTGCCTGTTAGCATTGGTAAATTTTCTGGGTTGCTAGGAGAATTTTATCACTTTAGTTGTTTTCTGTTTAGTGCACATCCCCACTCATCTGATTAGGGCACATCCTTTCTCACCTACATGGTGACATTGCCCCACAGTTGTGTATGGTCTTTCTCTCTCTTTCACATAATTTATTTTTTACACTCTAGTGGATCATTCCCTGTGGCTTGAAAACCTTCTTAAGAAGAAGGAGAAGGAGAAGAAATCCTTTGCCAACTGCTGCCTCCATCTATGTAATGTTTATCAGGAACAAAACAAAACAACAAAAAAACTCAAAAGAGCCATTTGTATTCACTCTCTCGGACTGCCTGCCTCCTGTTCATTCTATAAACTGCTCCTGTTAAGATTTTATCAACATCATTCAATTGAAATTGCTTTACATCTAGACAAGAATTATATTCACATTGATACATTCAGTGGTTAATTTTTCATTCTTCATCTTATCTAACCTACTGGTAGTTGTTGAAATAATCTTTCTCTTTTCTTTAATATATTTTCTTTTATTGGTTTCCAATCAGGGCCAGCTTTATTGGCACAAGAACTTGGCAGTCATATGTACTTCTTGCATGACTCTAGATTTAGAAAGGTTCTGCACTTGATTTAATGCTCTGCTATCACTCACGTCAAATTTTAATGATATCAAACAACGGTTTTACATTTCATTTTAAGCTTGATTCACAACTTACTTCACCAATGCTACTTCCAACTAATCATACTCTTCTTATTTTCTTTGTAGTTTTCTGATTTGGACATCTTAACTCATTTCTTATTTGTCTTTTCTTTTATTCTTGAACTTTCCACTCCTTTGTCAAGAGTCATTTCCTTGGTTATCTCACCTTTTCCATGTTGTAAATACCAACTGTTCACTGAAAATTTCAAAATTTATTTTTCTATGATGGAAAGACTCCCTCCCAAACTTAAGATTTGTGTAACTTACTGCCTATTCAATTTCTTAAAGTCAACATGTCTTAAATTGCACTTATGATATTTTGTCTCCATCTTGTTCTATCCATAGTTGTTCTCTTCTTTTTCTTTTTTTTTTATATAGTTTATCTCTTCTTAATTGAAAAATTCTTCATTCTTCCAGTTTTTCATTCCCTATATGTGATCTGTCAGGGAAACCTCCTGGGCTTACTTTCAAAATATATCCAAAATATCACCATTTGGGAAGCACCAACAAGGCAAGAATTTTTATGTGAGCCACAACATAAAAATCTCTTTTTGTATTACTGCATTAGCTTTCAGAAAGGTCTAATTTCCCATACTTCTGCTTCACGGTAGTCTGTTCTCAACACAGCAGTTGTTTGAGTCCATTTTGTGTTGCCTTAAAGGAATATCTAAGCTAGATAATTTATAGAGAAAAGAGGTTTATTTGGCTCGTAGTTATGCAGGCTGTACAAGAAGCGTGACAACATCATCTGCTTTTGGTGAGGCCCTCAGGAAGCTTCCCATTGTGGGAGAAAGCAAAAGAGAAGCAGGTGTTTCACATGCTGAGTGAGGAAGCCAGAGAGAGAGGGGAGGATTGCTACACTCCCTTGAACATCAGCTCTCCTGTGTACCAGTAGAGAGAGAACTCACTCATTACTGTGAGGGCGGCACCAAGTTATTCATGAGGGATCTACCTCTGTGACCAAATCAACCTCCCACCAGGCCCCATATTCAACACTGAGAATCAAATTATGATGTAAAATTTGGATGAGACAAATATCTAAAGTATATCAGCAGTCAACATATTTATAACTGAGTTAGTTCAAATAACTCCTGTGTTTAAAACTATGCAGTGGCTACCTATTTTGTACAGTGGCTCTGCACAACAAAAGTTTTCTCAATATCAGGAAAGTGAGTACCAATTACGTACAGAGGCAGATAGAATCAATCTTCTAGTTTAGCTTTGAATTGAAAGTAGTGGGACAAGGTATCCCTATTTCACAATATAGATATAAATGTAAATGTGGCTCTAGCTATAGGCTGATATGGATGTGAATCCCGTAGTGAGTTTGCATGTATACATACATACACATATGCATGTATACAGAGGGCCCAAGAGTAGTGATATTTCCTTAGCAATGATCATACTGGGTGCTTAGTGCTTAACTTCGAAATATCACTCATTACATAAAGGAATAAGGGCTTCTAAAAAAGTTGGTTGATCTTAAGACTCAGGAAAAGAAGCAGAGGTGAACCTTGGAAATCTTGTGTGAAAAAGAAGTTAATGTTAAAAAAGAGGGGTATTTGCGAAACTTGGTAAATGTAGAATGTAAATGTTTTGGCACAGTAACTGAGATAACGCCGGAAAGGCTATGTTAACCAGTGTGATAAAAATGTGTCAAATGGTTTATGAAGTGAGTGTATGATGCCCCATAATCATATCATTGTATACAGTTATGATTTAATAAAAAAATTAAAAAAAATAAAATAAAATAAAACCCCCCCCAAAAAAAAAAAAAAACAAAAAAACAAAAGTACTTAAGGTCGGTTAAAAAAAAAAAAAAAAAAAGAGATGGAATCTTGTCCAAGGAACATAAAAGTCAGCAAACTCAGAACAATATGAACACCAAATTATACTTTAAAGAATAACAAGCGAGTTCATATTAATATAATAAATAAATAAATAAATATAAAAATCATAGCAATAAGTAAATGTGGAAGAAATGTTGTAATTAGAAAATAATTATTTGAAAAAAGAACAGCGTTACTTATTCAGCAAAGATTTATCAGTGAATTCTAAAAATGTAATGGTTTGATGGAAAATGCATTTTCACAACCTCAAAGTGTCTCCCTACAAATTCCTTATTTACTAGAGCATAAAATATGTATCTCATTAAAAAAATTACTGTATTTCTATGAAACTAATTATAATACAACCTTGAAGATTTGGAGTTTTTTTTTTTTCTTTGTAAGATTTGTATTTTATTGAATCTATGTCTATTTTTCTAAAGATACCTCCCATTTTTTCTGGACCATATCCTATGATGTGACACAGATCAAACAAAATCCAAGATGAAAACCATAAACAGTCATAAAAAAAATACTTGATTATTATAAATTATAAACACAGTATTGGGAAAATGGTATTACGGTAAGAGAATAAAAACAGTATATTGATGTCACCAAACAATGATGACTCGTAAAGACTAGGGCACATGTTTGATTTCATTATTTATCATTCTATAAGCAATATGATTGACAACCATTTGAATTATCTAACTAGGTTGACAATTATGAAAATTTTTCAAAAAAGATAGTGTGATGCTTCCTCTTTTTTCATTTTGCATAAGATTACTTTGGCTATTAAAGGTTTTTTTAGGGTTCCAAATAAATATGATTTTTTTCCCTAACTCATATGAAAAATGCCATTGATATTCTAGTAGGCACAGAATTGAATCCTTAGGTAGATTTGGGTAATATGAATCTTTTAAAAATATTATTTATTCCAATCCATGAACAAAGGACATCTTTTCCTTCTTAGTGTTTTCATCTATTTCATCAGTTTTTTACAGTTGTCTGTGTAAAGATTTCACCTCCTTGATGAATGATGTTGTCACATACAAATATTCACACATATTCCCACAAAAATAGTGTAAACCTACTCTTTTAGAAAAAAATAACTATACAATATTTCCTACACGTATTTCCAGTTTAATGTAAACATCATTGTAAAAAGAGATTGGTAATAATGTATTGAGGCCCTAATGGATTTACCACATATATGGGTTTATTAGCTCTTGAAACCATGTAAATTTCTCCCTGCTATAGCTGCAGAAGTTCTAAAATTTTTAATTTTATTCTATTTCTGAAGAAGTTGCCAATATTCTATTGCACTTGTTTTTCCTTTATGTGAAATCTTGTTTTGTTGTTGTTTTTTGGTTGTTTTATTTTTAAAGCAAATTCATTTCAGGTTAGTGTGAGGGTACAAGCAACCAAGTTAAAACATTTGATTTAATTGGGGAGAATTTGTCTTGTGTTATGTCCCACACACAAAAAGTGTGCCAACCCTCCCACCCCATGCCCAGTAAGTGAGAGCGCCAAAACCCCTTTTTCTCCCTCATTGCACCTCCCCCAAACTTGAATTGAAATGATTTTTCCCCTATTTCGGTATGCATTGGATCATCTACTGGCTTCCTATTAGTATTGAGTACAATGGATGTTTGCTTTTTCATTCTTGTGATACTTTACTACTAAGAATGTGTTTCAAATCCATCCAGAATATTACAAAAGATGTGAAGTCACTATCATTCCTATGGCTGAACACTATTCCATAGTGTGCATGTACCACAATTTGTTAATCCATTCCTGAGTTGATGGGCATTTAGGTTGTTTCCAGGTCTGAGCAATTGTAAATTGAGCAGTAATAAATAATCTGGTGAAAATGTCCTTATAGTAAAATGATTTTTTTTTTGGTCTGGAAAGATTCCTAGTAGTGGAATCATGGAGTCAAATGGGAGATCTAATACTAGATCTTTGAGGATTATCCACATTTCTTTCCAAAGAGGCTGTATGATTTTGCAGTCCCACCAACAATGTAAAAGTCTTCCCCTATCTCCACATCCATACCAGCATCTGCAGCTTTGAGGCTTTGTGATGTGGGTTAATCTTCCTGGGGTTTTTATTTGTATTTCTCCAATGATTAGGGACAATGAGCATTTTTCATATGTTTCTTAGCCATTCTGTCTTACTTAGAGAAGGTTCTATTCATGTCTCTTGCCCAGTGATATATGGGATTATTGGTTCTTTTGTTGTTAATTAATTTGGGTTCTCTATAGATCTTAGTTATTAAGCCTTTGTCTGATTCATAATATACAAATATTTTTTTTTCCCATTCTGATTGTTGTCTATTTGGTTTGGCTATTGTCTCCTTAGCTGTACAGAAGCTTTTCAGTTCAATTAAGTCTGATTTATTTAATTTTGCAATTTATTTTTGTTGCAATTGCCATGGAAGTCTTCTTAAAATCATTCCCCAGGTCAATATCTTCAAGAATTTTCCCCACATTTTCTTTAAGTATTTCTATTAAGTATTTATATTTAAATCTTTTATCCATCTTGAATCATTTTTTGTAAGTGATGAGAGGTATGGGTCCAGTGTCCATCTTTTACATGTGATTATCCAGTTATCCCAGCATCATTTATTGAATAGGTATTATGTATGTTCTTGCTTGGTTTACCAAAGGTCAGGTGGCTGTAAGATGTTAGTTTCATCTCATGGTTCTCTATTTGATTCCAAATGTATGCGTCTTTATTTTTGTCCCAATACTATGCTGTTTTGATCACTATCGCCTTGTAGTATAGAGGAAAGTCTGGTAGGGTGAAACTCCTGGCTTTGTTTCTATTACTAAGAATGCCTTGGCTATTTGAGTTTTTTTCTGATTCCATACAAAACAAAGAATTATTTTTTCTGAATCTTGAAAGTATCATGTCAGGATTTTAATGGGGACTGCATCGAATCTGTAGATTTCTTTCGGAAGTATAGACATTTTAACAATGTTGATTCTTCCCAGCCATGAGCATGTTATATTCTTCCATTTGTTAATATCTTCTGTTATTTTATTTCATTTCTTAGGATTTCTTATTTTTCTTCAGAGAGGTCCTTCACCTTTTTTGTTATGTACATTCCCAAGTATTCAAAAATTTTTTGAAGCTACTGTGAAGAGAATTATGTTCTTGATTAGCTTCTCAATTTGGCTATTATTGGCATATACAAAGGCTACTGACTTGTGGACGCTGATTTTATATCCTGGGGCATTACTATATTTTTTGATCACTTCCAGGAGCCTTGTGGTCCCGAGGGCTTCACACCAGGATTCTATCAAATCTTTAAATAAGAGCTTATACCCATACTGCAGAAATTATTCTAAAAAATTGAGAAGGAAAGAAACTTCCCCAACACGTCTATGAAGCAAACATCACCCTGATACCAAAACCAGAAAAAGACTCAACTAAAAAGGAGAACTTAAGACCAATTTCACTAATTCATATAGACACAAAAATTCTTAATAACATCCTAGCCAATAAATTATAGCTACATGTTAAAAAAATTATATAACACGATCAAATAGGCTTCATCCCAGGGATGCAAGGATGGTTTAAAATATGCAAGTCCATAATACAATTAGGCAAGAGAAGGAAATAAAGAGCATCCAAATGGGGGCAGAGGAGATCAAACTCTCACTCTTTGTTGATGATACAATGCTATATTTAGAGAACTCCTAAGACTCAACCACTTTTCTATAACAACAATAACAACAAAAATACATTTTTCTAAAGTCCCACTAATCTCAATGTCCCTCTCTTTCACCAACTCTGAAATGAGGCTCTGATTAAATATTCCTTATTTATGTTTAAATCTTCCAATTTTAGTAGCAAATTTTCCTTTTCTAAATGCATTAGTTTATTTCCTATCACTAAATTTCTGGTTGAACATTAATGACATCACAGTATTATTTCAATTGGGAACTCTACAATTTCAAGTCTATAGTTTTGAAACTAAATTTCTAATGCTGTATATCAACACCTACTTGTAAAAATAAAAAACAAAAAGCTCTTATTTGTATTCTTCAACTTTTTTTTTCTATTACCCACATTGGCTTATCCATATATCTAATTTTTTTAAATTAATTCTAGGTAGATGAAATAGTTACATAATTTACAGGAATGGCGTGGAACATTAGTCTTAATTTTTCTCACTTGAATAAACCACTCTTCCATTAAACAATTTATCTAACACTTATTTTTCTAAGTAAAATTAGTGGTCTGGCTCCCTGTCTCCTTTGTCAGTCTCTGATTATACTATTTTCTTTGTTAAAATCAAACACAAAACAACATAACCATCACCTCAACACTCAAAAATATATATTCCATATATACTACACTCACTCCCAGTTATCTCTCTTCTTTGTTCATCCAAATTTGTTGAAAGGGCAATAATTTTCCTGATCTTTACATTTTTACTTCTCATTGAACTTATAATTGATTTAACTGTTGTACAGTTTATCACAATTCCTAATAATCAAATGACCCCTGCAATATATACAAATTCATAATTCCTATTCATTTCCAAATTATTGTTGTGCTCACATGTGAGGAGTAAAATTCTTCCTATTTTATTGACCAACTTATTACAGAAATCTGACTGGCTTTTGTTAATAGAAATAAAATAAAGCAATCAGTATGTCCTTGAAGGAAATTTAAGCACCATAACACCATTACTTGGCTCTACACTTTTGCTTTTCTCTCTGCTACAAGAAATATCATGATAGAGGGTGAATATTTCACTAGGAAGCCTTACGAACAGAAGCACAGTTGTATCTAGCCAACATGAAGCAAAAACAAGAGACAGAACTTTGCTCTTGTAAGCAACTGGATCTGTTTGTTGTTTTACCACGATATAGAGGGTGCAAAAAAAAGTATACATATTTTAAGAAACGAAAATACTATTAAAATTGTAATACTCAATTTATATTGATAACAAAAATGAATACAAGTCACAATGAGCACCTCTTATAATTGCAGAAGTCAAACATGACTTGTGCATTACAAATTAACAATGTTTTTTTGTTTTTTTTTTCCTAAAATGTGTATACATTTTTTGGTACCCTCTGTATAATGTGCAAAAAACAAAGACTAGCATGTAAAATGTACTAGAAGGCACAGTTTTAGATATTATATAACTGGGGAAACTTATGCAATGGGGAATCGTTTGATAACACTATTGAAAGCGATAAGGTGGAAGCAAGTTATACTTCAAGGAAATTTTTATATTTAATGTTCATTGGTGAGATAGGCTTCATTTAACATGGTACTACAAGAAAGAGGTGAATTGAGAAAATTATTGACCAGAAGGAAAACAGAAATAAGAGTAATATCTGAAAAATACTGAGACTTTCAAGGTTCAGAGATGTAGTTGTTACTCATAGCCAATCAATGAATGATAAAAATCTAATGTCAAAGTTGCAGAGCACTGAAATTCATGCAATAGACCAAATCTAAAGTCTGACAATGAGATCCTTTGTTAAATCTCTGAATTGATTCAGTTGGCTTTTAGGGAGTTCTTTGTGCAGGACGAGAGATTTAAAGAAAAGAAACTAAATAAGTTGCTCTTCCTAAAAAGCCTGATAAGCTCAAGTTACCTGCAAATTATTCAAGTGGCAACATGTCTAGAAGTAAATTCTATTGTTTATTGACTCATGGAGCAAAACTTAGCTGTCATGTGAGACCTCATTTTAGTTCTTCCGAGTATAAACTTATTTGCAAATGGGTTAATCATATATGTAATTAGTTAAGATGAGGTCACTCTGGAATAGGGTAGGTCTTAAACAATAGGTTAGTCTCCTTATGAGAACAACAACATTTGTACAAGATACAAATACCTTGGCTACACAACCATGTGAACGTGAAGACCAGGAAGATGCTAGAATTATACTGTCACAAGTCAAGAACACCTGAGGTACTAGCAGCTAGAATAGACAAGGTAAGATACTTTATGAGAAACTTCAGAGGGAGCAGGACCCTGCCAACAACTTGATTTTGGAGTTCCAACCTCTTAGAATTATAAGAGAATAAATTTATAATTTTTATAAACAACTCAGCTTGTGGTTGTTTTTATAGCAGCCCTAAGAATCTGATACACTAACAAAGCAAACTAATATACTGGTCCTTTACAGTATCCAGCCCAGATTTCTCTTCAAATTTCAGTAAATAAATATCCCAAAATCTATGATGTTTTAAATACCTGGTACTTCAAATTAAATATATATCTTAAGCAAATATTATCATAGTTCTCCTAAAAACACAATCCCCTATATTCTTTTCTCTTATTGTGGTAGTGCTAGCTAGTTATCAGGCAAAAATCTAGGATTAATTCTCAACTCCTCTTCCCACCTTTTCCCTGGCTGTAATAAACTTTTTATATTAGCACTTAAAATTGTTTTAAATCTCTCACTTCAGATTCTACTGTAGTTCCTGAGCTTATCCTCTCACCACATGGGCAGTTAATTTGATATATTAGATCATTCCACTCTTTTTTCTAACCCATTATCACCACATTCTATTCCTCAGAGAGTTTATTCTCATTTTCTTTTAAAGTCTCCTCTTCTGTTCCTTGTCACATTAAGTTCGGTAATCTCTAGATTTTTCACTCAGCCCTATTATTTTATTACTAAGCATCTGATTGCTACATGATTTTACTTACTTCCGTAGTAACCACCATATTTTATACTCTTATTACCTGCCATTTAATACTCAGGAACCAGCATCAAAAAACAAGAATCCTTCACTATCTGTATTCACAATACAGAATCTCACGATTTAATCTGTCTCTAGAGAAACTGAGCAACTGTGATTCAGACAGCTATGATATCTTGAAAATGTTTAGGTGCAAATGTCTTTTTTAGCTATTTATTTGATCTCAGCTTAATTGGCTATAGGACACTGTAATCCCTTATGTCCCACATTTGGCTCCATCTTCCTTAACTTTCTGTCCACTTACATCTGTCTCCCCCAGGGCCAAGTAGTATCTGAATTAGTGGACTTTGGGCCATCCTCTCAATAGTGTTTTAAAATTTAGGATTATTCTGTGTTCCTCCTGCTCCACCTGAATGTTCACTTTTATTAAGTACTTCATTCTATACCTTTAATAATCTTGAATTTGTCTATCTTCATCAAGCCTAATACTGGTTTCAAAAAGATCCTGAATCTTCTCTCATCTGTATTTCTTCTTACTGAGGTTCTTAAATGTATGTAGAACAATTCTAATTATTTAGTTTAGCCTAAAGAAACCTCAATAACCTGAGCCAACCTGAATTTTGAACACTATCTATAACCACTTTACACCATACTCAATCAAAACTAGTTCTTTCTTAACCCTGCTTCTTTATTTCATCTCATTTATTGTTTTAAAAAACATTGAGAGCTTTCTTGACAGTGGTTTATTAATTGATTATTTTGCTTAAAGCATCAAATTTGTCTTTGTGGAATCATTTTAACTTATGATGTTTTCATTCTATCAACTTCTGCTTTTTATTTTATCTACTATGTCCTTTGGGTTAATTGGTTGTCTATTTTATTACTTTAGAATGTCATCATTTATTATTTTCTGTGATTTATGCCTATAATTTTACTTCTGACAATGCCAGTAGTTGTGAGACGTGTTTGGATATCTGTTAATTTCATTGGCATGCAATTCAAAATATTCTTTAACTTTTGTAATAATTTTCTTGTATCCACTCATCCAGAAGCCTGCTAGGGGCTCCTTCTTAAACTCTAGTGCCATATACTTTCTGGATGTCTTGAATAAAAAGTCTTTTGCTGTAAAATGATTTTTGGTCATCTGGACATATACTTAGTAGAGGAATTGTAGGATCTAATAGCAGGTCTACTTTTAGTTCCTTAAGTGTTCTCCAAACTTCTTCTTTCTTTTTTTTTATTGTTGGGGATTCATTGAGGGTACAATAAGCCAGGTTACACTGATTGCAATTGTTAGGTAAAGTCCCTCTTGCAATCACGTCTTGCCCCCATAAAGTGTGACACACACCAAGGCCCCACCCCCCTCCCTCGGTCCCTCTAATACATTAGTTTGCATTCCCACCAGCAGTGCAAAAGTGTTCCCTTCTCTCCACATCCATGCCAACATCTGTGTTTTGAGATTTTGTTATATGGGCTAATCTTACTGGAGTTAGATGATATCTCGCACATTGTACCCCATAAATCCAGTGATGTACACAGCTATGATCTAATAAAAAAATTTTTTTCATTGGGTAAAAACATTAATTTTCTTGTATATCATGAAGCATATATTTCCCATGTATTATTTTTGATGATAGTTTCCATTAAAATAATCATAAAAGTACTACATACCTTTTTAAATACATTTATGTTTTATATTTAAGACACTTGAGACTATGGCATATAATATGTCAAGTTCTACAATTATTTAGTATGGGCTTGGAAAGAGTCTACATTTTATAACTGAAGTATTCTCTATCTTTTAATTAGGTCAAATAGTTAACTGTGTTATCTCAGTTTTCTACATATTTGGATTTAAATATTTTTTTCTCTTCATGATCCATCAGTTACTAAGTGTTATAAATATCCTGCAATGATGGTGTATTTGTCATTTTGTGCTTGAAGATTTTTCAATTATCATGTTATGTATATATTTGAGATTGTTATGAGATACACATCAATTTAGATCTGTGATTTTCTAATGAATGAAATCTCATCATTGCATATGTCATTTTTTCTCTAAGCATGCTTTTTACTTTAGAGTGTAATTTATTTCTGAGAGTAAAGCTATTAATATTAAATCCAAGACCTTCATACATATAGTACAAATCCTTCTTCATAAAATAACTTTACATGTAGTTCAATTTAGTATTATTTAAACTGGAAAAGACATTGTTTTTATAATAGTAAAAGTGTTTAGATTTCACTCATAGTTTTATTTCACTCTTCTCTTTTTTTTTTGCTTATGAATCCCCATCTGGGATCAGGATCTCCTGTCTGAAGGACGTTTTTTACTATTCTCTTTAGGTCATTCCTGTGTGTCAAAAATCTCTAAGTTTTGTTTTTCTAAAAATATCCTTATTTCAACCTCATCATTGAATTTGGCCAAATGTTTCAGGACTCTATTTTTCCCCCTTGTCTGTGAGTCTGGCTAAAGTGTTCCTCAAGTTCACAATCTATCAGCAGTCTGTGCATGCCTGGTCAAATCCATAAATGGAAGTGGAAGTAGATGTCCCCAAATGGGATTTCATTTCTCTGAATTTTGTTTTTACTTAGAACTTTCCTTCAAACACTAACTTTTCGCCTTGTTACCAATGAAATGGTTTATCATATTTTGTCCAGATTTTATGAATCTTTTTATGTTCAAATAAAAAATCTTTTATGTTCAAACGAACAAAATTTCATGTTCTTCAGGGGAAAGGATTACATAAAATTCCCTAAACCATCACTGTAAAAATGAAGATTTCTTACAAGTGTTAAGAAGTTGTTTAATCAGTCAATTCTACCCACTTGAAATAAAAGTTCTGATATTGAGACTTGTTAGATTAATTGAAGGAGATCTGTGTGAAGTGCATCTAACTTATTTTTCATTTTCTCTGTAATACTTACATATATTAGGTATATTACAAATATTATAATGGTAGTTGGAGATTCTGAACTTATTTTGTGTACATATAGTTTGTCTACCTAACCTTTGGTACAAGAAGTTCCCACACATTTCATTTTTCTACAATTATTTATATGGCATAATTACTTGTAATATTGAAATTTCTGCCCATATCATTACATTAACTCTGCTAATCTACTATGAAAACAAAAACAATGCATAAATGTTATGAAAAATTCAGTCATTTTCACAAAGCTCTGTAAGGCACTTTCTTCCTAGGGCATTAATGGAGTTTTATTTTGAAAATAGTTTTATTCACCTTACTTCAATATCTATAAATATATCACTTGCTTTGCTTTTCTTGATGTGCTTATTTGGTTGTTGTCAATACTCCCTTTTACATCCAAGTTCAGCATCATCTATTTTTTAAAACAATTTTATAGAGTCTGCCCAAAATACTACTTTTTTTTTAAATAGGTGTAGTAATTATGAAATGAAGTAGATTATGAAATACTGTATGATGTTGGACAATTAGGATCAGAAACTCATCCTAGCAAAAGTGCTACATACCTCATGCTTAATACCACTGCAGTTACCTTTACTGTATTCCCCTCAGCTGTCTAGTGAGCATTGTGACATTTAGCAATGAGATATATAGCACTTATTCTAGGATGTTTGTAAATTTATTGTTGGATCTGATTTATATTGGTTATTTCCAGCACTGTGATGCCCAGTCATTCTTTCTGCCCCTATACACCTCACCAGGTAGGCCCCTCCCTCCCTCAGATCAGATGCCAGCATGACCGATTTGCTTTCTTCAATACTATTCTAGTTCTACAGGAGGCATGAATTATAATCCCTCAGTGGGCACCTTGTCCCTTTCTCTTGTTTCAGTTTATCTCCAACCCTATAAGTACAGATTACTTTCTTTATGTTAGCCACTGGCTAGACATCAAATAAATGTACTTAGCAACCTCAGTCATGCCTCTTCTAATGCTCTTACTCAGTATACTACTGCAAGCTTTATTGCCACCCGCTTTACTGAACAGTACACTTGGCCCCAGTGCTGTGGTTCATGCCTGTAATTCTAGCAACCTGGGAGGCTGAACTGGAAGGATTGCTTGAGCTCAGGAGTTGCAGACCAGCTTGAATAAGAGTGAGAGCCCATGTCTACTAAAAATCAAAAAATAAGCTTGTCATTGTGGTAGGCACCTACAGTCCCAGCTACTCAGGAGGCTGAGGCAGGTGGATCACTTGATCTCAGGAATTTGAGGTTCTGTGAGCTAGGCTGGGGCCACCACACTCTAGCCTGGGCGCAGAGTGAAGCTATGTCTCAATAACCACATAAATAAAAGTAGTACACTTAACTGGGGAAAGTTATTTAATCATTCATCTCAAAAATTCAGGGAAAAATGTATCTACTTTATACTATTGTTGGAAAATCTAAATGCTATATAACACACAAAAGAACCTTACAATATCTAAGCCCTACTTATTATTTGTGCAATTACCATTGTTATTTTGTCATGTAAATACATTTAAGCAATATTACATTATCATGATTGTATATGTAAGTTGCCAAACACATTTTTGTTTTTCCCACTAATTTTGCATATGGCATCCATGACTAGCATGAAATCGTTGGAGAGGACCTAATGTATTCTAAAATTCTTGGCTATCTACAAAATACATTTAATGTGTATATGAACAAGGAAAATATTCCAGGACCCACTCACCACCTGGTTCTACTTTTTTCTTTTTCAAAATACATTTTTTTTTTAATTTTTTTGTGTAAAGTTGTTATTTGAGGTTTTGTGTGTTTGGATCTTAGGCCACTTGAGGGATGGTAAGAAAAAGCAGGAACAGTAAACAAGTTACAACGTATGTCTATAAAATTTTAAAATGAATAATGTATAATTTTGATTGGGCTGTAAGAAATTCAGATTCCTAAGAAAATGTTTGATAATTTCCAAGGTCCATAATTGTAACACAATTATCTAAAATATATAAGAAATCATGAGCAGAATTTTGAACATGAAACCAAAGGGCCATTTTAAAATTTGTGGGTAACTGTCTAAAAATATAAAGTTATTCCTTAATAACAGTATGTAGTTCAATAATATACTTTTTTTATTTTATAATGTTTGTCTTCTCATGCTAAGGTTGGAGCAGGATAACACTAGTACAGAAAAAAATTAACAAGTGAATTTCCTTCACCATGTTTCACTTTTTTTTTTTTTTTTTCCTTTGAGATAGAGTCTCACTATGTCGCCTTCAGTAGAGTGCCATGGAGTTATAGCTCACGACAACCTCAAACTCTTGGGCTTAAGCGATTCTCTTGCCTCAGCCTCCCAAGTAGCTGGGACTAACATATTATGTTTTCCTCCATACAGATAAAAAATTGAGTTCGAGGGGAAAAAAAATTGAGTTTGGGAAAGTTGCACAAATTATCCAAGGAGGCAGTGATTGTAACTGATATAGCAAGGATTTAAACTTATAGCCATAGTATATAATTCTGTAGTATATTATAATTTTTACTAAGAGGTGCTATTATTTATTTATTCATTGTATTGACAGATAGATAAGCAAGAAGTTAACAGATTCACAATATACTACATAATCTCAAGTGAGGCATTATATAAAATGATCCATTGAAAACTCTTAAGATAAACATTAAATAAAGTTCTCAGTTTAGGATAATTAATTTTAACTATACTCCCCATTATTGCCCATTATTGTTGCCATACATCTGATTATATCTTTAAAAGTTTCACAGTTAAACAATCACACCACATAATGATGTTAGTGGTCCTTAGAATCCATATACTGTATTTCATACATACAGGTCACAGTCAGTTCTGTTACTTCCCAGGTTCAGATAGAGTAGAACCTCTATAATTTCACCCCCCAAAAGACTATAGCAAACTGGCCAACATATGGAAGTGGATAACTTAAGTAACTAGAATTACTGACTGGTATGTATATGTGGTGCATGTTTTGTCTATGAAAATTAGGTCAATGTAGGGAGATAGTCAATGTGGAGATCCTACTCGATTTGGGTACCGCATCCTTGTGTAATCTCCTCTTAACCCAGCTTGGCAATGTGATTTGTTTAACTAATGCGGCATTAGTAAAAATGACAGAGGTTTTATAGCTGCCAATGCATTGGAATTTGTACCCTGAATGGTCTTTTGAAACTCTGAACTATCTAGTAACCCTATTGACGAACTATATAGACAAAAAAAGATAATCAGTGACACCATAGATTTTTCAGCTAGGCCAAGAGCGACTCCAAACATACAAAGGAAAAGGCCATCTTGAGCACTCCAGACTACTAGTACAGAAAACAGAAAAACATCTTTCTGTACTTAGCCCTAGTTAAAGAATTGTACAGAAAAAAAGAATTCAGTTTTTGAGTGATCTCATGCAGCACTAGACAACTAAATCAACCATATAATTATTGTTTTGTAAGAACATAGTAGTTCATGTTTTTACATTTAGTGTAGTTACTACATTTGGTGTAATTAAAAAATTGCATCATAGCCTTTTCTTACAGAATAACTTGCCTTTTACAAATCTATTTACGGAAATAAATCTATTTGAAGGTTTTTTAGTTAAGGTTCCAGATTCTGTTTGTACAAAAGTATCTTCATTTTGTCATTTTCCTTTTTTGGAATGATAGCCTAACTTAACGTTTTCTATTATTTACCCTCAGCACTTTGAGGATGATTTAGCATTCTCTTTGTGATTACATTATTTTTGTTGACTGCTGTCAAAAGTCAAATTTTTATTCTTGGTCAGTAATCTTCCTGCCCTCATGAGTTATTTTTAAGATCTCATCTTTTTCTTTATTTTTAACACATTTTCACTATGATATGACAGGGTATATTTTGCTTTCTTTTCTTTATGTGAATATGAGTATATTTGGGTGATCAGGCTACTGTTGCGGTCATGTTAAATTTGACCTGTCCACAAATACCCTGTGATAACAAATAATTTGATATGTGGGTTTGACGCACAATGGAAAAATCAGTGTTATAAACATAAATTTAGGGGTCATTGAAGAATAAATTATATAATAAATAATTTTTCCTTTTTTTCACTTAAATTACTTTAATATAAAACATAATTAATTTTATAAACATAGGCTGAGCCTAACATATGTTTGCGCTTACACAGGCTACATCCTTCAGAAAGAAAAAAAAATATTGAAAGCTTGTGTTTCAAAACTAAACTATCATTTATATCCTAGGAACAATGATTATTATTTTCAAATTTTATATTTTGATTCTGGAAATTATTTTCCTAATAATCATATTTTAAAACAACTTTCATTTTAAGATTGAGTGCATAAATAAAATTACAGTACATATTTATTCCTTTATAAATGGATTTTTCAAAGTAATAATTTCACTTATTCAGATTTGTATTATGAATTACCAGTATAAATAAAGATGAATCACAAATAAGGAAGAAATATTTATCTGGTTACTTCTTTTTCAGAACCTTTACAATGTCAACACAAATCAAAGCCAAGATTCAGAGACCATTCCACAAGTATTTCTCTCAAGTCCCATTGGCTGAATTGTGGCTGGTAATGGTCTGTAAAAGGAAAGCCAATTTGCCCCTTGATGGAGATTATTGTACCAAATGTAGCAAAGAACTTTAGAAAATGTGACACGCTTTCTATTCAACAGTGTAAAAGTCGATTAGTTTCCTAGTTTTTCTTTTTGTGCAATGGAAATAAGTCTTGCTTGTTAATTCTCTTTAATCTCCCCCATCAGTGTCTTAGCATTGTTACTTATGTCTGCACCTGAAGAGTTGTATTTAAGACAAAGTATACAGTTCCAAAAACCTTAAAATTCTAATTTATTGGTAAATAACTATTTTTTCAATTTAGTTAGGCTGAAATATTTGAGATATTTACAAATTGATTATAATCATAAATGAATGTTTTTGAAAGGCACATGCATTATTTCTTCAACATTTATCATTTTTTTAGATTAAGATATATGGTTTTAATATCTTCTCTAGTCTGGAGGGCAGTCACTATGCATAGGTGTGATCATAGCACCATGAAGCCTCACACTCATGAACTCAACAGATCCTCCTGCCTCAGCCTCCTGAGTACAGGCTGGAAATACAGGCTATGTCACTGCACTTGGATTCAACAGCTATATTGTGAAATTAAAACTTATATTTCTACCTTTCTGCATATTTTAATATATTCATTGCATAGTTGTATCTAAAACAATTTTCTAATTTTATTATAAAAGTAAATAAAAGGTTAATATGTTAAAGATGTCACATAATCAAATAACCACTTTGTTTAATTGAAATAAAGATACTAGAATTAAAATTCTTACAAAATATGCTTTATGGATTTATGTTAGGAAAAGTAATTTGATAAATGTAAACTAACAAGAAAGTCTCAGAAACCGACACTTTAAAAGTACATTTAAACAAATGACACCTTCTGAGGTGTCATAATTTTCATGCTTACAAATAGCTATCATTGTGATACAAATTAACATAAATATTTTTCTTAATAAGGATACATATGTAGAAAATTGTATATGATTGGAAAAAGGAAAATTATTTTATCTACTTTTTTTCCAAATTATACATATAACACTAATATTACGTTTTAATATAATCTGGAATTCCTTAAATTTGGAATAGACTTAAAGCAATATTAAGTTAAAATTACCCTGTTTCAGGACTCTTGATAGACATCAATGTTCCTGAACATTTACAAACCCATAAAAGGTATTATTTCACAGAGCATTTATTTTATTTTTATTCAGCAGGTGTGTCTCCCTCAGATAGATACTGCTTTAGGCACTGAGGAAATAAGAACCAATCCCATGGGATTCCTGTACAAAAGACTGACCACATGTGAACAAATACTATACAGCAAGCTGTTCATGGTTGAGGGAGGGGCAGGGGCACAGGCCTGGGAAAGTATCATTCCCACAGAAAATATTTCAGTGGTAACACTTGAGCCGCAAATGAAGACAAGCTTTTATTAGTCTGCAAGTGGCAGCAAGGAAACAGCAAGAGCAATTAAACAGAGATGTAAAAGAAGACATACCCTTCAAAGAAAGTGCAAACATTCGTAATTGGTGGCCTATAGGATACTGGGAACACTGGCAGGCAATGACATTGAAGATGTAGTCAAGGTGAAGTTATTAAGGCCTTCTGCTGTTTTCTCAATTTTTCAGTTTCTAGCTGTGAGACCATTATTTTTTGGAAACCACTCCTTATTTTCATCCATTTCTATATCCTTTTGATGAATTTATTAAGATATGATTATCCCTACAGCAGTGTATTTACTTCTATGTGTTAAAATGTCAGGCTCATTCACTAATATCCACATTCTACTAATTAATAAATAACCACCATGCAAAACCAAATTAATTTTAAACCTTTCCATTGTAGCTTTTTTTTTTTTTTTGAGAATTAATGATTTAGTCTCTACTAGTAGTTTTTTTTATGGAAATACACTATTATTGGATACAAATTAAATTTTAATCGAAGTCCTATTTCTGACCTATTCTCTCAAATTTAGGTACAATCCCTGTAAGTCAGTGGTTCTCAACCAGTGGGTCGTGACCCCTTTCACAGGGGTCACCTAAGACCATCCTGCATGTCAGATGTTTACATTACGATTCATAACAGTAGCAAAATTACAGTTTTGAAGTAGCAATGAAAATAATTTTATAGTTGGGGGTCACCACAACATGAGGAACTATATTAAAGGGTCATGGCATTAGGAAGGTTGAGAACTCTGCATATGTCAAATTGCTAAGCCTTTTGATGGATGCATTTGTCCTACTTCTTATAAGTTATCTTTCTTGCTTAGCTTTTTCTTTTCTATTCGGAGAAGATGTGCTGTGATTGAGGAAACAAAGTCTTCCTATTCAATTTTATCTATATAATCTATTATTCACATTAGCATATTACTTTTATAAAGACTTTAAATGTTAGGAAACATGTAGATGCTATTTTCTTAGTTTTTTTTTTTTTTCTATTTTTCATGTATTTAGCAAATACCTAGGATTTGTGCCTAATAAAAATAAACATCAAGGACAATCTTGTAGGGAGAACATAAGTAAATCACAAATAAATATCAATTATTGTGAAATGCCTATATCAGAACCAAAGGATCAAATTCTGTCAGTGACTAAATTGTGCTCCATCTTCAGAAATTCGTATGTTGAAGTCTTACACCACTTCACAAGGTGACTATATTTAGAGATGAGCCCTTTAAAGAGGCAATTAAGTTAAAATGTGGCCATTACAGTAGGTCCTAATTCAATCTGATTTATATCCTTATAAGAAGAAGAGTTTAAAAGGAAAAGCAGACGGCAGTACCTGTGGCTCAAAGGAGTATGGTGCTGGCCCCATATACCGGAGGTGGTGGGTTCAAACCCAGCCCTAGCCAAAAAAAAAAAAGGGAAAGAAGAATGAAAGATTATTACATAATGGAAACACTAGGGAACACAGCACAGAATAAAAGCCATGTGAGGGCACAGGCAGAAGGTAGTTGTCTACAGGCCTTGAAGAGCATCTTCAGGAGAAACCAAGCCTATTGGTGCCTTCTTCTGGGACTTACAGGATCCGTTAACAGTGGGAAAACAAATTTCTATTGTTCAATTAGCCCAGTTTTTGTAATTTTGTTGTATCTGTCATATTTGACTGATAACAATCTTCCTTACATGCAAAGCAAGAGAAATAAAGAAAAAGAATGCTTCTAAGCCCAATCGGAAAAAGGATAAAAGATACGAAAATACAGTTGAAGAAAAATGCATATATGTTCCTTAAATATTCAAAAAGTTGCTTGGGTTCATTTATAATAAAATAATGTATATTAAAATGAGATGCTTTATCTTATCATTGAAGTGGCAAAATCCAGGTGGGGAAATGAAGATCTTTAGAAAAAGTCATCTGTTTGTAACTAACTATAAAGACTCTGTATCATGCTTATTAACCAACCATAATCTTGGTAGGTGGTTCTACTAGTATAATTTATTCAAATTCAGCTATGTAATGACTCACTTACTTACCTTATCAAAAGTATATAGAACTAATGAAATTTGTAATATGTCATTAGAATACATACAATATAACAGGCTATACCTGGACACCATGAGTTCCTTGTCAGCAATACACACACACACACACACACACACACGTTAAATAAAATGATGACTGTTTACTCACACAGATTACCACTTGTCATTTTTCTGGTCTTACACTTGAAGACCTATGCTTTCTTTCATTACTATTTGTCTACATGTCTAACCAGCTTTCCAAGACTGCCCTCAAAAACATCAAAGTAGTTTTTGACCTTTCCAAGACCTGCAGATAATTCTCATCAGGACACTTTGCTGATTCATTCCCTAGGGCAGGCCTTTGTAAAGCATGCCCTTGGACTTGGAGACAGGCAGTAAATCCTGGCAGATTTTTCCCAATAGAGCTGCCATTTCTTCTTACCCCTGTTGCTCACATCTTTCTTCATCTTTACTTCTCAAGGGAATCACCGGAAAAGAAAAAAAAAAAAAAAAAGTGAATGTTACAGTACTTGTAGATCAAAATCTGGGATTCCTCTTCCTGACAAACTCATTGGATCTGGCCTTCCACTCCCTAGAGTCACATCTCTTTGTATCTGGAGATTCTGTGTATATCATATTCCCTCCACAATTTGCTTTGTATTTTAGTCATACACACAATTAATCAAATGGATGAAGTTTATCTGCTCTGACCAGTAGACTTCATGAAATATCATGTATATAAATCATTCTATGAAAGGAACATGGTAACTTATGACATGGGAAAATTATATGTTTTTAGACCATGCCTTTAGGTGAAACATCTATTTTTATCTCAATAGCCATCACATATTTTAAGTCAAGTAGAAATTTTAACATTACTATAAAGTAACTTCCTGTCCCTCCCCTCTCACATTTGTGTGCACTAAATAGAGAACTGTAAGTGGGCCCACGCGAAGTGAATGAGGAGTTTGTATTTAGAGTAACATCACTGTAGTATCCCAAAGTTGTCTTCATCGCAATTGTTACATGAGCAGGTATTGCTTTTCTAATGTTGTGAACACCTATATTTAGAACAGCAATTTGCCATAAATTCTTTCTCTCTTTGTTTCTTTCCTTCTCTTTTCTTTCTTTCTTTCTTTCTTTCTTTCTTTCTTTCTTTCTTTCTTTCTTTCTTTCTTTCTTTCTTTCTTTCTTTCTTTCTTTCTTTCTTTCTTTTTCTTTCTTCCTTCCTTCCTTCCTTCCTTCCTTCCTTCCTTCCTTCCTTCCTTCCTTCCTTCCTTCCTTTCTTTCTTTCTTTCATTCTTTCTTTCTTTCATTTTTTTTTTTTTAGACAGTGTTGCAGTACAGTGCCATGGAGTCACAGGTTACAGCAACCTCAACCTCTTGGGCTTAAGAGATTCTCTTGCCTCAACCTCCTAAGTAGCTGTGACTACAGGCACCCATCACAATGCATAATTTCTTCTAGAACTTTTTGTATCTTTTATCTAGATTTAAAGTATTATTTTCTTCTGTCTAAAGAGGAACTATTTATCTAGAGTTCTTTATTGAACATTCTATTTTTCTGACTTCAGTGATTCATTTTAGGTAAAATAGTACAAAATATATTAGAAAAAATTAGTTTGGGTATGAAAATGGCAACACTATACAGATAACTTTTTTCTTTTATATATTTATCTTTTTATTTTGAATGGAAAATATTAAAAATAAAGACAATGTCATTTGTTGGTTTAGAGTTTACAACACTCTTCATGTTTGAAGCTGTAGTTCTTAGAGATTATAAATTTGTAAATTCATATTCATCTTTATGGTCTGCACAAATATGCAGTTGTGTCCAGTTGTTTTGAGGGTCGTAAATGCAAAACTAAAGAATTTCTAAATGTCATACAGTGGTTACCCTTTATAATTAACTGATGGGAATAATGGGAATAAAAAAACATATGGTGATTTGAGCACCAAATATTCATCTTTATTTCTAGAATATATTGTAGAATAGTATACTTTGATATATGCTAATAAAGAAAATATCTAATTTGTGTTTCATTGGTTAAATAAAGATTATTTGTGATTTTAATAAATAAAATAATTTTAATAAATTAAATAATAAAGTGCAATTACAACATATTATTTTCTTTAAAATAAAATGTTTTACATAAACATTCAAAGACTGGGCATGCCCATGAGTCATAATTAAATAGCAATACATAAAGATTAAACACTCTGTAAAAAGACAACTCTCCTGTATAATGGGAGAAAATATTTTCAAACTGTAAATTTGATGAAGAGTTTCGATCCATACTACATAAGAAACTCAAACAACTCAATACCAAGAAAAAAGATAAATCAATCTGGGCAAAATGGGCAAATAACCCAATTTAATCCCAAATTGGCAAAAGACCTAAATAGACAATTTTCACCAGAAGACACATAAACAGCCAACAGATATATAAAACATTCTTAACAAAATGCAATCAAAAGAGCAATGAGATACCACCTAACATCTGTGAGAAGAGAATGGCTATTATCAGAAAGATTAAAAAAAAAATAGTGTAGATGCAGATATGGAAAAAGGGAACCCTTATTCACTGTTGGTAGGAAAGTTGAATTACTAGGGCCATTCTGGAAAACAACATGGAGGATCTTTTCACAAAAAAAAATTAAAAATAGTACCACTATAGATATGCTACTGGATATATATGCAAAGGAAATCAAATCGCTATGTTGGAAAGATATCAGCTCTCATTCTCTTTGTAGCAGTATTCACAATAGCCAAGAAGAATCAACCTCCATATCCATTGACAGATGAATGCACAAGGAAAACATGGTATATGTGTGTATGTATAAAATAGACAAATATTATGCATGTATGTATATGTATATTATATGTACACACATACAATGGAATACTATCAATCTTTACAAAAGGAAGAGAATCCGATCATTTGTGACAACATAGATGAACCTTAAGGACATTAAGTTAATTGAAAACAGCCAGGAGCAGAAAGACAAATGCTGCACGATTTCACTTACAGGTGGAATCTAAAAAAGTGAAATCATAGTCTGCTCTGAGTAGAAGAGGGCATGCACAGGAAGAGGGTCCAGGGGATGCAAGGCCAAGTAGGGGATTCTACCCACATGGCATGAAGATTGCATTTCACACTTGGGAAGCAGGACTAGGGTAGAGGGTCACACCCTGAACAACATGTAGAGCTTGTCTAAGCTGGGAAGGGGGGTGGAGCTGGAATACGTATTATATCCTGGGAATACATGTGATATGTTAAAATGTTTTTTTCTGGATAAAGGTACTGCTTTAATTCTTTGAGTGCTGAGAATATCAACATATTTGTTCATGATTTTTGCAGTTTCATGAAAAAATTGTAAAAGCATACTTTATATAGGATTCTTCATGTAAGAAACTTGTCTGAGAACATTAGAGTTGATTCAACAAATACTCTAATATTTCCATTCTAGCTAACTGTTTCCTACACATGTTTATTCAAATGCATTAAGTACCTAAATCTATATCAGAATGGTTAAAAATGCAAAAGGAAATGCTAGATTTTGGAAACTATGCAAAACAATTTTCATACACTGCTTCATACAATGAAGTTGGGAGTAAAACTTTATATAACTTTGGAAAAATGTTTGAGAGCAGCTACTAAGCACTAAATATTAAAATGTACATACTGTATGTATGATCAATAATGGTATCTATCTATATCTATTATGCTTGTATATCTATGATTGTCATCAACACATAATTAGGAGAGTGTTTACAGTTGCTCACTTGGTAAAGAGTTTAAGTAATATCTTAATTGTAGTGGAAAACTATTGTATATTTTGGCAGGAGTGTGATTAGATTACATTTTTGTTTCTAAAAAGCAATCTGCTTCAAGTGTGATGAAGGGATGGTAGTTAGGACAAGATTGAAGATAAGATTATTGGTTAGGATACTACTTTACTTGTCTAAGTGAGAAACAATAGTGGTTTTGATGCAGTATTTGAAACTGGGATGGCAAAACTCACTCACATTTGGGATATATTTTACTTGTATTTGACATGTATTTATAGTAACTACATGATCATTTTTGTCCTGAGGATAGCGTTTGACAAAAGAACAAAGAAGAGAAAGAAAAAAAATCAACTATTATTCACATTTTTCTAGGTATACATACTGGTTTAGACCAGACATTGCAGTATATAAAACATATATTTTCCTTTGTCATATACTCATATATCATAGGTTTGCATAATCAGTTCTTCATATTCCCAAGATGCAGTGTGATCCTACTATTCTAATTTCTTCTTTGTGACATCAAAGTAAAAATAAAATCTTTAGGGTTCTAGTTTCTGTCACTATACCACTTTCACAGGAAAATATTTATGATTAAGTAATCAAATAAGTAGAATGAAAATAATTTTCTGGAATTTCTGAATAATTGAAAGATCAGTACTTCTACCTACAATAGCCCAATTGTATTCATTATTGGGAAAGAATCCTGACCCAGGCAAGATGGCATAGTATAAACCAGATATGATCTCAAAAGTATTTAAGTTAAACATGAGATTTTATTATTATTATTATTAAATCATAGCTGTGTACATTAATGCAACCATGGGGCACCATACAGTGGTTTTATATACCATTTGACATATTTTCATCACACTGGTTAACATAGCCTTCCTGCCATTTCCTTAGTTATTGTGTTAAGACATTGGCATTGATATTCTACATTTAGCAAGGTTAAACATGAGATTTAATAGATCAAACAAGATAGTTCATTACTCAGAACATAGCAAACACCATGCACATCCTCAGAGTTACATTGGTCCTCCTGTCTCCAGTTTTTAGGGGGATTGCATAGTGGTAATTTTAGTTACTAGGCACATGGTGGGCTTTGCACTGCATCTGTGGAAATGTAACACTTTTATAGAAAGCAGTAAGCAAAGCTTCCCTTTGTCTGAAGACAAACTTGAAAGAATACAAAAGGACTATCCTTCCAAAAATCCAATGTGAATGTGCGTGCATGTGGAAGTGTCCGTGAGTGTGTGTGTTTACTTATTAGAAAGCAGTGTATGAAGCAAAGTAAAAGCATTTGTGAAATGTAAAGTAGAAACTATTTTCTCCATCCAGTTGATTGAGCTCTTACTCAGGATTCAATACTTAAGTTTTACCTCATTTTAAATATTCCTTGGATCAAACGGGTGCAGAAAAGATACATCTATGGTAATGTCACTAAAGTCTGGAAGGATTGTGACAGAGACAAAGATGATAAAATTTCCTGGGAAGAATACAAACAGGCCACCTATGGTTACTACCTAGGAAATCACGCTGAGTTTCATGATTCTTCAGATCATCACACCTTAAAAATAATGCTACCACGTGATGAGAGAAGGTTCAAGGCTGCGGACCTCGACGGTGACCGGACAGCCACTCGGGAGGAGTTCACTGCCTTTCTGCACCCTGAGGAGTTTCAGCATATGAAGGAAATTGTGGTTTTGGAAACTCTGGAGGACATTGACAAAAACAGCGATGATTTGTGGATCAGGATGAGTATATTGCAGATATGTTTTCCCACGAGGAAGGTGGTCCTGAGCCAGACTGGGTCTTGTCAGAACGGGAGCAATTTAATGAATTTAGGGATCTGAACAAGGATGGGAAGTTGGACAAAGATGAGATTTCACCACTGGATCCTCCCTCAAGATTAGGATCAGGCACAGGCTGAGGCCAGACATCTGGTGTACTAGTCAGATAAAAACAAGGATGCGAGGCTAACCTAAGGAGGATATTGGAGAACTGGAACATGTTTGTTGGAAGCCAAGCTACCAATTATGGGGAGGATCTCACAAAAAATCACGATGAACTTTGATAGACACTCCCCATAACATGGAAGACTGTCGTAGGATTTCTTTTATTGTCTTGGGTGGTTACTGCAGTTGTCTAATTTACAGCAGTTGTATTCCCCCAAAAAGCAAGTTTATGCCTCAGACTGGGGGTATAAAAATTGTTTTTCACTCAGTATTTACTGCAAAATGGTCATCACCGTTTTTTCAGTACGATTTCTTTCAAAACACATTAAAATCTTAGTAGATGGGAGTTCTCGATGGGAATATATTGCTACAACATGACTTTTTAATTTTTTCTTTTTCTTATTAAACTCAAGGAGAATAAAACTTGAAAAATCTCTGTTGCTTCAGAAGTTGGGTAGGGTTGGGGGGACAGTATATGAGTGAATGTCATGTATTTTAAATACCATTTATATTTGTTACTGCTAAATAGTTGGCAAGAGAGAGTTCTGATTAGGCCGAAGTGGGATGATACTAGCAAGACTTATTTCTGAGCAAGTCTGATATTTCAGTTCCTCCTTCTTGACTTTACACTTTGAACTGTTACCGTGTGTTTTTTCTGTATGGACCTCCTAATGTGCACAATAAATCCACATCTTTGTTTTTTTCTGTTTTTAAAAGAAGCAGCAATCAAGAAAGATAATGTGAAAAAGAAAGGAATTTAGAGGTTGGGAAAAGTTGAATGTCAGACACTTGAACAACTTTAGGAAAATGATAAATACTTTAAATACATGAGAGGAAATTTTCTTGACATACAAATGAGGTAGGGCTGACCTTTGAAACAGTGAATAGAAATAGCATCTGTTTCCTAGATGATCACCAGTTAGAATGAAGTGGTGGGATCCCAGGGAAGCCAAATGTAGTGGAATATTCTGGAACATGTCCCGTCCAGTCCAGAGACAAGGCGATCTTCTGAGCTGTTGACTGAACTGGCAAACACAACTTTTACAGATTGAAATTTCACCTTGTAAGTAGGAAGTGAATGAAATAAAGAATCCTGAGGATTAAGAAAAAAAAAAATTCCTAACTTCCCTAATCTAAATTCACAGAGTTCTAAAACTTCAAGTTTTCATTTTGTTTTGTTTATCTTATTTTGTTTCATTTTGTTTCAGTCTCTTAATTGCTCCCATAGAGGAAACACTTGGAGTTTTGGGGAGAGACTGCTAGGCCAGAGTGTGAGGGTGGCTTGGGAAGAGCAGAGGATTGCAACTATTTGTAATTCATGTATTTATAAGTCCAGTCTTTTCTGCATCCATAAACTAAAACAATACTTTATTTTTTATAAATAGTAGTAGCTCTTATTGCTTACAGAGGAATGAATCTCAGAGTGTATTTTCAGTACTGAGTCTTTTTTCCTGTTAACGTGGTCTTGTAAAAGCTAGGAAGCTGAATGAAAAAGATAAAACATAAAACAATGTATATCTCTAGTATTCTGTGAATAGTCTCACTGAAAATAGCTCTTTGTCTTTTTCTTAATTAAAATAACATTTCTTCTCTATAAATTCAACATACAGTGTTTGTTTAAGAAGGCAAGCATTATCCCATGCAGTAGTGTCTGCAGCACCTGTACAGTGCTACTCAACTAACCAGAGAGGTTTGGTTTATAACAAACATGCTAACACCTGATCCAGGAACCCTGAGGAAATGAGATATAGTTATGTAGACTAATTATGCCAGGTTGTTTGAAAAAATACTCAAAGCTTATGCTACTAAAAATGTATAGGATAGCAGCATCAGTAAATTGCGTCATATCCAATAAAATGAGAATTCAGTATTTAAATTATAACAAAGCGTCCACAGAAGTTAATTACTATTCTTGTTAAAAAAATTTATAAACCATATAATTTCTTCATGATCATTTGTTAACAAACACACACATATATATACACACGTATATACATGTGTGAGAGAGAGAGAGAGATATCAACCAGAAAATGATATTTATTTGCTTTCTGGGGTTTGAAAGATTTTACAGGAGTAAAATTTAGAATGCAATAAGTGGTATTTCCAGGTGAGCCAATTAATTCATAAATTCAAAAACAAAAACATACTTATAAAGTAAGGACTGATTCATAACATAAAAATAATAAAATATACCAACTTCCATTCTTATTTTGGCCACCTCGGATATCTGCTGCTCCTAACACCTAAGCAGAGCAATCTAGAAATATAAAGATCGCGTACTTAAATTCATTATGCTTACTCAGAAAAATTGTCTCTAGAGTGAACCAGCCATTTTAAGTGAAGTTGCTTTCAAAGTTGATAAGACAAATCATTCCCTTAAGAACAGAGAAAATTGTAATGCCTGTGGTACTCTGCTAGATATTGAATATATTAAACACTGCTTGTGAGTGAATTACTTTTCAAAGGTAAATAAAATAATTTGAAAGACATTCTTGCTCTTAATAAATGAAGAAACACGCGTAAGCCCAGGAGTTGGAGGTTGCTGTGAGCTATGTGATGCCATGGCACTCTACTGAGGGCCATAAAGTGAGACTCTGTCACTACAAAATAAATAAATAAATAAATAAATAAATGAAGAAACAGTATTTATAAAGGCAACATATTCATTTCAATGCAACTGTATACGTAACAAGCTGTATATTTACATGATTAGGCATGAAAATAAGTGTAATTTTCATAAAGAAGCCATGTAACAACCAAAGATAAAGTTGGGAGATATTGTAGACTTCTTAGGCTAATACTATATGTATCAGTTTTTCCAATGGATACAAAACTTTACCTATTTTCATGAAATTTGTTAATTCCAAAAATGAAATTTTCAGAAAGCCTGGATAGCTATAAACATTAGTATATATTTTTTTCTAAAGGAGTAAGGCCTGTATCACATAATTTATAAGAAGAGAAGTCCTGAGGAAAAATGAGGCAAGAAGTTTCCATTTTGATGCACTTTGATTAGTAGATGAAAGAGTATGCATTATGTGGAGAAAAGAAACTAGGGATTAATAACACTTGAAGTTAAGTGGATAAGTGAGATCCAGATTTGCAATTGACATCACATATATCTTAACCAGATTTTATAAAACAATGAGAGAAAAATGAAAAATTTATTGATATATATACATTAAAGACAAGGGTTTTTAATCAAATTGTGAAAACAAAGGTTAGATGGCTCATAGATGGTTTCAATTTAATACATGAGGACTATTGACCAAAGGGGAGGAAGAATATCGAAAAAAAAAGGTTAAAAATCTGTACCTCCATTATTATTATTTTTTTTTTTAGTTAAATCATAGCTGTGTACATTGATATGATCATGGGGCATCATACACTAGTTTCATAGACCGTTTGACACATTTTTATTAGAATGGTTAACATAGCCTTCCTGGCATTTTCTTAATTATTATGCTAAGACATTTACATTCCAAATTTACTAAGTTTCACATATAACCTTGTAAGATGCACCACAGGTGTAATCCCACCAATCCCCCTCCCTCTACCCACCTGCCCCCTCCCTCCCTCCCTTTCTCCCTTTCCCCTATTCTTGGGTTGCAACTCAGTTATAGTTTTCATGTGAAAGCCCTAAATTAGTTTCATAGTAGGGCTGAGTACATTGGGTATTTTTTCTTACATTCTTGAGATAATTTACTAAGAAGAATATGTTCCAGCTCCATCCATGTAAACATAAAGAGGTAAAGTCTCCATCTTTCTTTAGGGCTGCATAATATTCCATAGTGTACCTATACCACAATTTGTTAATCCATTTGTGGATGGATGGGCACTTGGGCTTTTTCCAAGACTTAGCAATTATGAATAGGGCTGCAATAAACATTCTGGTACAAATATCTTTGTTATGATGCAATTTTTGGTCTTCTGTGTATATGCCTTGCAGAAGAATTACAGGATTGAATGGCAGATCTATTTTTAGATCTCTAAGTGTTCTCCATATATCTTTCCAAAAGGAATGTATTAATTTGCATTCCCACCAGCAGTGCAAAAGTGATCCCTTTTCTCCACATCCACGCCAGCATCTCTGGTCTTGAGATTTTGTGATATAGGCTAGTCTCACTGGAGTTAGATGATATCTCAAAGTAGTTTTGATTTTCATTTCTCTGATGATTAAAGATGGTGAGCATTTTTTCGTATGTCTGAAGGCTGCGCTTCTGTCTTCTTCAGAGAAGTTTCTCTTCAAATCCTTTGCACAGCCTGCGATGCGATCCCTTGTTCTTTTCTTGCTAATGCGTTTGAGTTCTCTGTGGATTCTGGTAATTAAACCTTTGTTGGAGACATAACCTACAAACATCTTTTCCCGTTCTGAGGGCTGTCTACTTGCTTTACTTACTGTGTTCTTGGCTGTGCAGAAGCTTTTTAGTTTGATCAAGTCCCAGTAGTGTATTTTTGAAGCTGCTTCAATTGCCCGGGGTGTCCTCCGGAAATATTCGCCCAGACCAATTTCTTCAAGGGTTTTCCCTGCACTCTCCTCTAGTATTTGTATAGTTTCATGTCTTAAGTTTAAATCTTTAATCCAGTGAGGGTTTATCTTAGTTAATGGTGAAAGGTGTGGGTCCAGTTTCAGTCTTCTGCAGGTTGCCAGCCAGTTCACCCAGCACCATTTGTTAAATAGGGAATCTTTTCCCCACTGAATGTTTTTAATTGGCTTGTCAAAGATCAAATAATGGTAAGTAGCTGGATCCATCTCTTGGTTCTCTATTCTGTTCCAGACATCTACTTCTCTGCTTTTGTGCCAGTACCATGCTGTTTTGATCACTATGGATTTACAGTACAGTCTCAGGTCTGGTAGCGTGATTCCTCCTGCTTTGTTTTTATTGCTCAGTAATGTTTTGGCTATTTGAGGTTTTTTCTGATTCCATATAAAATGAAGTATTATTTTTTCAAGAACTTTAAAGTATGACAATGGAGCTTTCATAGGAATTGCATTAAAGTTATATATTGCTTTGGGCAGTATGGACATTTTAACAATGTTGATTCTTCCCAGCCATGAGCATGGTATGATTTTCCATCTGTTAACATTTTCAGCTATTTCTTTTCTTAGAGTTTCATAGTTCTCTTTGTAGAGATCTTTCACGTCCTTTGTTAGGTATACTCCCAAATATTTCATCTTCTTTGGCACTACTGTGAAAGGAATAGAGTCCTTGACTGTCTGTTTGGCTTGGTTATTGTTGGTATATATAAAGGCTACAGATTTATGGGTATTGATTTTGTAACCTGAGACACTGCTGTATTTCTTGATCACTTCTAAGAGGTTTGTAGTAGAGTCCCTAGTGTTTTCCAGATATACAATTATATCATCTGCGAAGAGCGAAAGTTTGATCTCTTCTGGGCCTATATGGATAACCTTGATCACCTTTTCTTCCCTAATTGTGGTGACTAATACTTCCATTACAATGTTAAAAAGCAATGGAGACAATGGGCAGCCTTGTCTTGTTCCTGATCTGAGTGGAAATGATTCCAATTTAACTCCATTCAATATGATATTGTCTGTAGGTTTGCTGTAGATGGCCTCTATCAGTTTAAGAAAGGTCCCTTCTATACCAATTTTCTTAAGTGTTCTGATCATGAAGGGATGCTGGATATTATCAAAAGCTTTTTCTGAATCGATTGAGAGAATGATATGGTCTTTGTTTTTAATTTGTTTATGTGCTGAATTACATTATAGATTTACGTATATTGAACCAGCCTTGAGACCCTGGGATAAAACTGACTTGGTCATGATATATAATTTGTTTGATGTATGCTGGATTCTGCTTGTTAGCATCTTGTTGAATATTTTTGCATCTATATTCATTAGTGATATTGGTCTATAATTTTCTTTTCTTGTTGGGTCTTTTCCTGGTTTGGGGATCAGGGTGATGTTTGCTTCATAGAACGTGTTGGGTAGTCTTCCTTCTTTTTCTACATTTTGGAACAGGTTGAGTAATATAGGTACTAATTCCTCTTTAAAGGTTTGTTAGAATTCTGATGTGAAACCATGTGGTCCTGGGCTTTTCATTTTAGGGAGGTTTTGTATTGTTGATGCTATTTCCGAGCTTCATATGGGCCTGTTCAGCATTTCCACTTGGTTCTGGCTAAGTCTTGGAAGGTGAGGTGCTTCCAAGTATTGGTTGATTTCCTTCATATTTTCTTTCTTTTTTTTTTTTTTGCAGAGACAGAGTTTCACTTTATTGCCCTTGGTAGAATGCCGTGGCGTCACACGGCTCACAGCAACCTCCAACTCCTGGGCTTAGGCTATTCTCCTGCCTCAGCCTCCCGAGTAGCTGGGACCGCAGGTGCCCGCCACAACGCCCAGCTATTTCCTTCATATTTTCATATTTCTGAGAATAAAGTTTCTTGTAATATTCATTAAGGATTTTTTGGATTTCTGAAGAATGTGTTGTTATTTCGTCTTTGTTTTTTTCTGATTGATGAGATTAGATATTTTACTCTTTTTCTGATTATATTGTCCAGTGGTTTATCGATTTAATGACCTTTTGAAAAAAACCAGCTTTTTGATTTATTGATCTGTTGTATTATTCTTTTGTTTTCAATTTCATTTAATTGTGCTCTAATTTTGGTTATTTCTTTTCTTCTACTGGGTTTAGGGTTGGAATGTTCTTCCTTTTCCAGTTGCTTTAGATGTCCCATTAAGTTGTTAACTTCTTTTTCCGTTCTCTTGAGGAAGGCTTGCAGTGCTATAAATTTCCCTCTTAGAACTGCCTTTGCGGTGTCCCAGAGGTTGTGATAGTTCGTATCTTCATTGTCGTTTTGTTCCAAAAATTTGGCAATTTCCTTCTTGATCTCATCTCTGACCCAGCTATCATTCAGCATAACGTTATTTAACCTCCATGTTTTTGTATGAGTATGCAGATTCCTGTTGTTACTCATCTCAAGTTTTATTCCATGATGGTCCGAGAAGATGCAAGGAATAATTTCTATTCCTTTAAATTTACTGAGTTTAGACTTGTGACCTAAGATGTGATGGATTTTGGAGTAGGTTCCATGGGCTGATGAGACGTATGTATATTCAGTTTTCTTGGGATGAAATGTTCTGTAGATGTCTGCTAAATCCAGATATTGGATGGTTAGATTTAAATCTAAAATTTCTTTGCTCAGCTTCTTATTGGACGATCGATCCAACACTGCCAAAGGAGTGTTGAAATCTCCGACTATTATGGAGCTGGAGGAAATCAAGTTGCTCATGTCTGTTAGAGTTTCTCTTATAAATTGAGATGCATTCTGGTTGGGTGCATAGATATTAATAATTGAAATCTCATCATATTGAGTATTACTCTTAACAAAGATGAAGTGGCCATTCTTGTCCTTCTTTACTTTTGTTGGTTTAAAGCCTATTGTATCTGCAAATAAAATTGCGATGCCTGCTTTTTTCTGGTTACCATTTGCCTGACATATCGATGACCATCCTTTCACCCTGAGTCTGTATTTGTCTTTTAAGTTAAGATGTGACTCTTGTATGCAACAAATATCTGACCTGAGTTTTTGTATCCAGTCAGCCAACCTCTGCCTCTTTAGAGGACAGTTTAGGCCATTCACATTGGCCTAAATGGAGAATATTGATAAATCTGGTGAAATTTTGGGTATTGAGTTTTTCAAAGGTTCAGTGGACATTTTTAATCCTTTTGCCAGGGTGGAAGTGTAGTTTGATCCAAAGTTTCTGAGTGAGTTTACTTTTGTGGTATAGAATTGGGTTGGTCATTATGGAGGATAGGTCTGAGAATATCCTGAAGAACTGGTTTGGTTATGGCAAATTTCTTCAACATATGAATTTCATTAAAGTATTTAATTTCTCCATCATAAATGAAACTCAGTTTAGCTGGATACAAGATTCTGGGTTGAAAGTTATTTTGCTTTAGGAGATTAAAAGTCGATGACCACCCTCTTCTAGCTTGAAAAGTTTCAGCAGAGAGATCTGCAGTCATTCTAATATTCTTCTCTTTGAAGGTAATGGCTTTCTTTTGCCTGGCAGCCTTGAGAATCTTCTCCTTCATATTAACTTTAGTGAAGTTAATTATGATATGCCTGGGGGATGTCTTATTGGGGTTGGGTCATGCTGGGGTTCTGAAGCTGTCTGCTATCTGAATTTCAGAATCTCTAGGCATGTCTGGAAAATTCTCTTTTCTAATTTCATGCAGAAGGGCCTCTGTGCCCATCGAAGTCACTTCATAGGTTTCCGGAATTCCAATTATTCGTATATTGCCCTTCTTCGAATTATCCCAGAACTCTCTGAGAGAATGATCCGTTTTTGCTCTCCATTTCTCTTCCTCTTTGAGGAATTTGGGAGTGTTCAAAGGCTTTATCTTCAATGTCAGAAATCCTTTCTTCTGCTTGCTCCATTCTGTTGCTGAGGGATTCTACTGTACTTTTCATATCTTTGAGGGCTGCAAATTCTTGCTTCAGTGTATCTAAGTCTTTGGTGGTTTTTTCTTTAAAATTGTTAAATTCTTGAGACAACTTTGGAATTTCTCCTCGATATCCTAATTCCACTTTATTAATCTTGTCTGCCATCCAAATTCTGAATTCAATTTCTGACATCTCAGCCAGTTGTTTGTGAATGGGATCTTCAATTACATCTGCCATATCTTTCCATGGGGGGATTGATCTATTCTGGTTATTCATGTTACCAGTGTTTTTCCACTGATTCCACTCCATGGTTGTTTTATTCCCTTTGGTATTTCCCCTGGGGCTTTGTCAAGGGCCAGTACAGTGTTGTAGCCTGAGAACTGGGGCCCTGTCTGATGTGGTGGGGCTAAGTGGTTTCTGTCTTGTTTTTAGCTGGTTTCTGTTCAACCCTAGTGAAACATTTACTCTGGGTGGAATTCTCAGCTGTGGAGAAAAACCAGCAGTTAAGTCACCCTGCCCACCCCCTGGACCAATTGGAGAAGGAAAATCAAACCTTCCTACCACCGCACACCTAGGGCACCACCTGAAAAGTCCTCAGTCTATTGGTTCAGTTCAAAATGTCCAAATTGATTGTCTCAGTCGGCACCTGTCTCAGGTGGAAGAGTTCAAGAGGTCTCTGGGAGCTGCATCACAGGGGTCTGGTGACTACTCTGGTATGGCTTACTCCAGTGATGCGTGGAGTCAGGAGGACCCACCTAGCAAATAGATCAGTCTGGGAAGGTTGATGCCTCCTTTCCCACCTTGACCCTTTGTCGGACGCAGTCACTGATACCACTGCAGATGGGTGACCCAGTTGCCTGTAGTGAGCAGATACTCCAGGGGTTTGCGCCTGCCTGAATCGCAAGGAAATCTGCCAGGCCTCTGCACTCTGCTGCTATTTAGCAAGAGGAGGTGAGGCCTGACATCCTCCTGTGCTTGATGAAGGTTGGGGGGTGTTCACTCAGGCTCAGTTCCACCCCTGATTGATGTTACTGACAGAACAGAGCAGAACAGTACAAGTTTGCCAGATTCTGTCTCTGTTCCTGGTAAAATTGCCTGCAAAAGATAAGCTGTTCTGAGTTCCAACCTCTTTGCTGCTGGAGGTTTGTATTCAGTTGCCTCTCTGAGTTGGCCCTGCCCTGGAACCTTCCCAGATTTGTAAGTAGCCTCAGGCAAATCTTTTACTCACAGGTGGTCTCCTCTGGTTGCCCAGGGAGACAGAAGGTGTGGCTTCAGAATATCAGGAATGAGCCATTTTGCTGTTAGAAAAAAAAAAAAAAAAAGGCTCTCACGCCCCAGAGTCAGCACTGACCAGCCTCAGTTTATGCTCTGTCCACACCCCTGGAGAGATCACCCAAAGATCCAGACTCCTGGGGGACAGGCCTCCAGATTTCAGAGTGAGGGGAAGGAGAGTGCTGGGAGCCCAGAGCTATAGGTAGAAAGTACACTCAGTTCCACACGGTTTTATACCCAGCTGCACCACTGCCGGAAGACAGCTGCCACTCCGTGTCTGAAGGAACCTCGGCTCTGGAGCAGTTCCCTCAGCCGCCGCTCTGCATCTGAGGGAACTGCCGCTCTGGAGCAGTTTTCCTCTAGCCTATTGTCCTCTCCTTGCTCATGCGCCCCAGAGTCAATGCAGCTCAGTCACTGTCCACACCCCACGGAGAAATCACCCAAGAATCCGGACTCCTGGGGGACAAGCCTCCAGATTTCAGAGTGAGTGGAGGGGGGTGCTGGGAGATCAGGGTTGCAGGCAAAGGATGTTTACAGTTTTATACAGTTTTATGCCTAGCAGGAGAACGCCATGGCACCCTAGTAGGGAGGTAGGTCCAGGTTTTAGGAGGTCTCTCCCATGGAGTGTAGTGGGAGGGCCTTTGATTTCTGCCCGTTTGTTTGTTTGTGGGGCTCTTGAGCCAGTCTCATGGGGGCAGGGGGACTTCCATCTGCTTGGTGATGGGTTTTGTACCTTTCGTTTGCGTCCTTGTGGTCTCAGCTCACTTCAGCCTTCTCTCTTAGTGCAGCTCAGATACACCAGGTTACCTGCTAAATTTTTTGTCGCTTAACTCTCTTTCTGGATGGGAGCCTCTGTGGGAAGCTGGCTTGAGTCCACCATCTTGTTCCCCCTCCCATCTGTACCTCCATTTTGACATCAGCATTAGTCTATGAGAACACCCAATTAGACCTTGGTTGCCCCAAAGTAACAGGCACTGCAACAGACTTTGAATCATGGCCATTAAATAAAATTGTTTGCTTCTTCATTCAGTAAGCATCTCATTTTCACGTTTTTTTTTTTTTTATTTTTTCATGAAGTCAGGCAGTCATCTATATTTGTGTAATGTTGTGTTGCTAAAAAATTTCTTTACTACATATTCTTTTTCACTCCATTCCTTTGGCTATCCCATCAACAGAATAAGCCAGCATTATCCCAATTCCTTGTAAATGATAAAAGTCTTAGAAATGCTAAACAATTTACTTTATTCTATATAGAAAATGAATTGCTTATGCATAAGTGTGCAACTTCAATATTGAGTCTTTCATAATCTAATAGGTAAATGTAATATGTATAACAAAAATGTGAGATTGGAGACAAGGTTTGCATAAGTAAGTCAAAATAATTTCAAAATTTATGGGGGGAAAATAGTCGTTATTAAAAAATGCAGGCCAACTGCAGTGGCTCACAGAGGCCAAGGGAGAAGCATCACTTGATCTTAGGAGTTTAAGACCAGACTGAGCTAGAGAGAGACCCCTCTCTCAACCAAGAATTGAAGAATCAGCCCAGTGGTGTGGTGGGTGCCTATAGTCCCAGTTATTATGGAGGCTCAGGTGTGAAGATTGCTTGAACCCAAGAGTCTGAAGTTACTGTCAGCTAAGCTGATGTGATGGATCTCAAGCCTGGACGACAGAATGAGACTCTGACTCAAAACAAATGAACAAACAAAAAACCCAACAACAAAAACAGTAGTTTACCATTGTATTACAAATTTTTTAAAACAGAAAACTGTTTGCTTTTTTAAGGGCTCAGATGAGAATAACTAGAGCAGCATTTATTTCTTTTCCTACTTTGTTATTATTAGAATTTGACTAATCAGTGTAACTGGCTTATTGTACCCTCAATGAATCCCCAACAATAAAAAAAAAAAAGGGGGGGGAAGAATTTGACTAAGTCACTGCTCATTTCAGTCGTAATTTGAATAATTATTAGAAATAAAACAAAGAAAGCAAACTTATTTTTTTGTAAGTTTTTGTTACTGAAGTAAAGATTTACAAGGCACGTTAATTGAAATCAGTCACTATAGTAAAAAAAATTATGTAAGAATTAAATCTTGAGATATTATTTTAGTGCTGTCAATAATTTTTGTTATCAAAAATGGAAATAGAGGCTTGGCATCCATAGTTCAGTGAGTAGGGTGCCAGCCACATACACCAAGGCTGGTGGGTTTGAGCCCGGCCCAGGCCTGCTAAACAGGGAAGCTCTTTCAGGTCCAAAGTCTACTGTATTTTTAAGTTCTTCCCTTTCTCTCTCTCTCTTACTCTCTCCCCCGCGTCTCTCTTACTCTCTCCCACACTTCAACAAAACCATCTACGCTAAGGTGTCCTGTATACATGATGTACATATGAATTCAGCTTCTATTATGTAATAGTTTGCTCTTTAATAATATAGTAGCTAAATTTTATCTAGGGTGTTGACTACATAACCTTATCATAATATATCTTAAATTATAATCACAGACTTGGATTTAGCACTCAGTAATTACACATTGCCACAACCATTGAATTTTTGAAGACTGTACTTACTTTTAGAAATATATCTTTCCTAGTGTGTATTTTATTTAATGACTCACTCCAAAGTATTTTTTGGGTGTACTTTTTGTTGATGCCAAAATTTTTAAATATTATGAATTGGCTGGCTGGAAATATTACTAGATCTATCTAATGTTGTAAAAAAAAATCTCTCATGTTGTGTGGTTTTTTTAAAAATGCTTGATTCTTCTAATTTTTTGGTAGTTTTTGGCCAGGGCTGGGTTTGAACCCACCACCTCCATCATATGGTGCTGGCGCCCTACCCCTTTGAGCCACAGGTATCACCTAATCTATGAAATTCTTTTGTGTGTGTACCTCTAAAAATTGTATTTACTTAAAAATAAGTACTATTTTTCTTGGAAGAATAAATTCTATTTCCAAGTATTATGTGAGTCTTTTATTTTTTTTTTTAAAGTAAGCCAGAACACAATTTGTCTTTCTTTTACTTAAGTAATCTTAAAAGAAGCTTCCCAACATATAAGAGTGTACAGTATATGTGGCATTCCTCTCCTCACCCCAATGGTTATTTATTATAAATTAGAATGTTCAAAACATTACTAAATATGTCTATTTTTTTAAGTTTTGGATTGAATTTCAAATGATGTTAATTATTGCAAAGCATTTTTCATGCTTCCTTCCTATTCTGAATGTTTTTGATTTTTTATTACTCATGCATCAGTACCCATTATCTCAAGGTATAAGAGATGATAGGGAAAGCTCATCATTGGCAGCAATTGATCCAACTTTTATTTCACATAATTTAATGATTGTTTATAACTTTATTTCATATCAGATGAGTTTCTCACTGTTTTCCTCTTACTGAGGCTAAGCTCTTTCTATTTGGAATAGAAATTTTAGCTTTGCCAATTTTTTGGTAATTTTTGTTTTGATTCATTTTTAGAACTCTTTTAAAAATCTTTTATTTACTTGATAAAGGTGAGTTTCATTGAATTAAAATTACATAATCCACAAGTTCCCTTTGTAATATGCAAAAATCTGGTAAGATTATCCCTATTAACTTGAAGAAATACATATAACACTTCTCATTAAACTCAGATCATTTCCAATAATGCACATGACTCATGGGAGTTCAACAAATGCACTGATAGATAATGACTACATCAAACTTAATGTCTCATAATAATAAAGTTGAATATCAGTATATTTTATAGAATTAATGTTGATAGATATTACTACTGATTCACCTTACACCAATGGATCATCTGAAAAGTGTGTTACCCTCTTCTAGGATTAAAGTAGGGGAACAGTACACTTTGGATACAATTTATCATGAAGATCTCCTCAGAGGTGGCACTAGTGTAGTTGAAAGTAGGGGAACAGTACACTTTGGATACAATTTATCATGAAGATCTCCTCAAAGGTGGCACTAGTGTCATTGAATTTTTCATGGACATCTCCACATTGAACATAATGATACTACAAACTTGGAGAAAAAAAACTTCAAGATATTCTCTGCAGTTTACCTGCCTGATACAAGAGAGATAAAAGCAATTTCTTAATAAAGATTTGCTTTGAAACACAATATTCTTTAACAAAAATACATTATGGCTTCCTTTAAAAAGAAAAACAAAAAGACAGATCATCCCACCTTTCACCTAGTTCACACACATCATTTTAAAAATACAGGCTTTCCATAAAGTTTATGTGCAATTTTAAATTGCACACTATTTTAATTTGCACACAAACTTGATGGCCACCCTGTATACTACAAATCAAAGCTTTAGCAATTTACTAGTCTAGTGATACAAACTCAAGTGATGATTAATATCATTGTTTAGAGAAGTATATCTTTATTAATAGAACTACTGTAATATGTAAAATAGTATGTTTTTATGCCATGCAAACATAAACTGAAAACCTTAGTGTCATTAGGCTAAGCCATTATCTCATTGGTATATTCCATGTGTGTAAAAAATTTCTTCTTAGGGGTTTATAAAGTCATAAAGTTCTTAGCATGATGTAAAGAAATCAAGGCATGAAATTATAGTTTGTAAATTAATCTTCTCTTCTGCCCTAGCCATATGTCTTTTAAAAATAATCTAGCAATGTGAAACCAAATTGTTGAAAAATAACATTCATAATTATATATGTAGAAAGAATTAATATTTTATCTACAAAGACAAATGTTACATTTTAATCTTAATAATTTTAGATTTTATTTTTTCTAATCATTTCTACATCTACATATTTTATTTTTAAATAAATTAACATTTTTTTTTCCAAAAATATTTAAAAATGAAATCCTGGAGTAAGATTCAATTTTAAATAATTTTAATGCAATATTCAACATGAATGTGTAGTAGTATGCATATAATCTGTGTGGAAGGAATCTTCCCAACCCTAATAAAATATAGACTTTTGGGGGAGTACAGCTAGTTAGCTGAAATCAAATTTCATGACCCCAGAAGACTCCTACCCCATATCCTTGGACCATTTCAAGGCCAGTGTTCCTGGGATACAACAGAACAGCAACTTTCCCTGCTCTTGGTTTGAAGATTAGATCCTCTGCAAAACAGAATGATTCACCCAGCAAGCCTCTGTCACATTCCAAACACACTAAGGTTAATAAATCCTTTTGGAGTAAGGTGACAGGGAGCTGACTTCTGGTCATATTTCTTTCTGTTCTTTCCTCCTAATAAAATTTTTCCTTGATCCTTAGACTGGCCTCCTCTCCCTCTTGTAGATTGTCACCCTATCTGCTGCACTCTTCACAGTTGTTCTAAGTATGGTTTAAGTTTGTTTTGTAGGTTTCTGCTGGGAAGCCTGGAAATCTGGAAAATACTGGAAGAAAAGAGATAATGCCAACCTTTTGTAAAAGTACTTCCTGTCCACCAAAATACAAGCTTATGACCACACTCTATGGTAGTAATGATTTTTTTTTTTTTTCCGTGTTTGGGATTCATTGAGGATAAAAAGAATTAGATTGCACTGATTGCATTTGTTAGAGAAAGTCCCTCTTATATTGTGTCCCGCCTCCTAAGAGGTGTGCCATACCCCGAGACCCTCTGTCCCCTCCCTCTTCCCTTCTCTTCACTTGCTCTCCCTACCCCTCCCTTGTATTAGCTCACTTACTACCTTCGTAGTAGACTAGAGTATGGTGAATTCTTGCTACTCTATTCTCGTGATGTTTTACTAAGAATGTGTGCCACTTCCATCCAGGTTAATACAAAAGATGTAAAGTCTCCATCTTTTTTAGTGGCTGAATAGTATTCCATGGTATACATATACCACAGCTTGTTAATTCATTCCTGGGTTTGTGGCAGTTAGGCTATTTCCACATTTTGGCAATTGTAAATTGAGCTGCGATAAACACCCTAGTGCAAGTGTCCGTATGGTAAAAGGATTTCTTCTTTCTTTTGAGTAGATTCCTAGTAATGGGATTCCAGGATCAAATGGGAGGGCTAATTTGAGTTCTTTGAGTATTCTCCACACTTCCTTCCATAAAAGTTGTATTCGTTTGCAGTCCCACCAGCAATGTAAAAGTGTTCCACTCTCTACACATCCATGCCAGCATCTGTAGTTTTTTTGTTTGTTTGTTTTGTTTTTGTATAAAAATATGAAACGCTTCACAAATTTGCATGTCATCCTTGTGCAGGGGCCATGCTAATCTTCTCTGTATCGTTCTAATTTTAGTATATGTGCTGCCGAAGCAAGCAGCATCTGCAGTTTTGAGACTTTGTGAGGTGGACCATTCTCACTGGGGTTAGGTGATATCTCAGGGTGTTTTTGATTTACATTTGTCTGATGATTAGAGACAATGAGAATTTTTCATATGTTCCTTAGCCATTTGTTTGTCTTCCTTAGAGATGTTGCTATTCATGTCACTTGTCCAGGATATATAGGATTATTGGCTTTTTTTGTTGTTCATTAATTTCAGTTCTCTGTAGATCCTAGTTATCAAATTTTATCCAATCAAGCATGCAATTATCTTTCCCATTCTGATGGCTATTTGCTTTGGTTGTTGTCTCCTCAGCTGTACAGAAACTTTTCAGTTTAATGAAGTCTGATTTATTTATTCTTGTTGTTGCAATGCCATGGAAATCTGCAGGAAATCTTTCTCCAGGCCAATATCTTCAAGAGTTTCCCCCACACTTTCTTTGAGGATTTTTGTTGCTTAATGCCTTATATTTAAATTTTAAATCTTTTATCAATCTTGAATCAATTTTTTTAAGTGGAGAAAGGTGCAGGTCCAGTTTTAGTCTTTTACACATGGTTATCTGGTTCTCCCAGCACCATTTATTGAATAGGGATCCTTTTCCCAGTGTATGAACTTGTTTGGTTTATTAAAGATAAGGTGGCTGTAAGATGTTAGTTTCATCTCATGGTTTTCTATTCAGTTCCAAATCTCAGTATGTTTATATTTTTGCAAATACCATGATGTTTTGATCACTATGGCCTTATAGGGTAAGAACCCCCCAGCTTTGTTTTTATTACTATTAACTTGTCTGTGGGATTTCTTCTTGCTCCATACAAAACAAGAATTATTTTTTCCAAGTCTTGAAAGTATGATGATAGTATTTTAATGGGGATTGCACTGAATCTGTAGATTGCTTTGGGCAGTGTAAACATTTCCACAATGCTGGTTCTTACCAGCCCTGAGCACAGTGTGTTCTATTTGTTAATATCTTCTGCTATTTCTTTTCTTAGGATTTCATAATTTTATTTGTAGAGTTCTTTCAGCTGTTTTGTTATGTATATTCCTAGGTATATTCTGTGTTTTTGTTTGTTTGGTTTTTTTTTTTTTTTTTTTGAAGCTACCGTGAAGGGAATTGTGTTCTTGGGTATTATTGGCACATACAAAGGCTACTGATTTTTGGACATTGATTTTATATCCTGAGACATTAATGTATTTTTTGATCACTTCCGGGAGTCTTGTGGTTGAGTCTTTTGGGTTCTCCAGGTATAAGATCATATTGTCAGTAAAGAGCAAAAGTTTGACCTCCTCTGTCCCCATTTGGGGTGTCCTTTCTTTCCTTCTCATACCTGATTATATTGGCTAGAACTTCCAGCTCTCTGTTGAATAGTAGTGATATAGGACAACCTTATCTGGTTTTAGTTCTAACTGGAAAAGCTTTCAGATTTACTCCATTCAGTATAATATTAGTTGTGGGTTTGTCATAGATGGTTTTGAACAGATTAAGAAATGTACCACTTATGCCTATATTTTTCAGAATTCAATTTAGAAAAGGATGTTATATTTTATCAAATGCTTTTTCTGCATCCATTGAGAGGGTCATATGGTCTTTGTTTTTGGTTCTGTGGATATGGTAGACACTGTTTATGTTTACTAAGATTCTTTCCTTCTCAATTTTTTACAGTAATTTCTGCAGGAAGGATGTAAGCTATTCTTTGAAGGTTTGATATAATTCTGATATGAAGCCATCTGGTATAGGGCATTTATTTTTATTTTTATTATTATTTTTTGGGGGGGTAGGAGTTTTTTATTGTTTCTTCAATCTCAGTTCTTTAAAAGGTCTGCTCAAAAGTTCTATTATTTTCTTGATTAAGTCTAGGGAGAGGATGGGATTCCAGGTATTCATCCATATTCTCCACATTGTCAAATTTTGGGACAATGTTTCTTGTAGTACTCAGAGATGATCTCTTGTATCTCTGTGACATCTGTTGTTATTTTCCCTTTATCTTTTCTGATTGACATTATTAGAGATTTTACTTTTCTGCTTCTACTTAATCTGGTCACAGGCTTATTGATTTTATTTGTTTTTTAAAAAATCAATTCTGGGGGGTGGGTAGAGGGAGGGGAATCGGTGGGATCACACCTGTGGTGCATATTACAGGGGTATTTGCGAAACTTGGTAAATGTAGAATATAAATATTTTGGCACAGTAACTGAGATAACGCCGGAAAGGCTATGTTAACCACTGTGATAAAAATGTGTCAAATGGTTTATGAAGTGAGTGTATGATGCCCCATAATCATATCATTGTATACAGTTATGATTTAATAAAAAAATAAAAAATAAATAAAAAAAAAAGAAAAAATCAATTCTTTGTTTTGTTAATTTTCTGAATGATTCTTCCATTTTTAATTTCATTAATCTCTAATTTATTTTTGGTTATTTATTTTCTTCTGCTGGGTTTGGGATTATACTGTTCTTTTTTTCAATTCCATACTATGGTTCATGAGTTTTTTCATGTGCTCTCGTTCTGTTTTTTAAATGTTGGCATCTAATTTGACAAATTTCTGTCTTAAGACTGCTTTTGCTGTATCCTACAGCTTTTGGTAACTTGTGTCTTTATTGTTGTTATGTTTGAGGAAATTAAAGATATCCTCTTTTATTTATTCCTGATCTCAATTTTTATTCAGGATAAGGTTGTTTAATTTCCAAATCTTTGTGTGGAGATGAACGTTTTTGTTGGAGTTGAGTTCCATCTTTATAGCCTGTGGTCTGAGGAGATACAAGGTATAATTTCTGTTCTTTTAATTTTGCTAAAGTTTGATTTGTATCCTAGGAGGTTGTCTAGTTTGGAGTACATGCCATGGGCTGATGAGAAATGGTATTCTTTAGCTTTGGGATAATGTGTTCTGTATGTGTGTATTAATCCCATTTGTTCTAGGGTCACATTTAAGTCCTTTGTATCTTTGTTTACTTTCTGTTCTGTCAGAGGTATGTTAAAGTCCCTAGCTATTAATGCGTTATAGGATATCATATTGCTCAGACCCATAAACCTCTGTTCCATAAATCTGGGCACATTTAAGTTGGATGCATAAATATTTAAAATTAAAATGTTTTCTTGTTGTATTATTCCTTTGACCACTATGAAGTGTCTATCTTTGTCTTTCTTAACTTTAATTGCTTTAAATCTGCTTTTATCTGAAAATAAGATTGCAATCCCTCCTTTCTTTTGATTTCCATTCGGATGAAATACTGTTTTCAGTCCTTTAACCCTGACTGTTTATTTGTCCTTCAATGCAAAGTGTGTTTCCTGGAGACAGCATGTGGATGTCTTGTGTTTTTTTATCCAATCAGCCAGACTGTGCCTCCTAAGTAATGAATTCATTTCTTTGATATTTAATCAGAAAATTGATAAATATTGTTGAGTTCTATTTATACTATTTTGTGAAAGTCTGTTGTATAATTTAATCTTTGTACCATTGTGGAAGCTAAGTTTTGACCTTTAGCTTTTGGGTGTTCACTTTGCAGGTGGTCCATCATGATGGTCAGTGTTCAGAATAGGTCTAAGTATTTCCTGCAGAGCTAATCTTGTTGTGGCGATTTTCCTCAGTACTTGTATAGCTACAAAAGATTTGATTTCCACATCAATTTTGAAGCTTAGTTTAACAGGATACAGAATTCTGGGCTGAAAATTGTTTTGTTTAAGAATGTTGAAGGTAGATGACCATGTTCTTATGTCTTGGAAAGTTTCAGTTGAAAAGTCTGCTGTCATCCTAATGGCTCTGCCTCTGTAGGTCAGTTGGTGCTTACTCCTGGGTGCTTGCAGAATTTTTTCTTTCATCTTGACTTTGGACAGCTCCATTAGAATGTGTCTTGGAGAGGTTCTGTTTGAGTTCAGATGACCTGGAGTCCTATATCCATCTGAAAGGACTTTGTCGTGTTCTTCAGGAAAACTTGGGAAGTTTTCATTTATGATAGTGTCCAGCAGGGCTTCCATTCCTTTGGAACAATTTTCTTCCCCTTCAGAAATCCCTATTATTCATATGTTTAAGCATTTTGGAGTATCATTCTTCTTTAAGAACCTGTTCTGTTTTCTCTCTCTTTTTCTTCCTCTTTAGCTACCTCAGTTAACTTGAAAACGTTATGCTCTAGCTCTGAGGTTCTTTCTTCTCCTGGGTCTAACCTATTTTTGATATTTCCTACTGCATCTATACATTCCCTGATTGTGTCCTTTCTTTACTTAAGCTCCATTATATCCTTTCTATATTCTACATATCTCTCATCTGACTTTAGGTTATGTCTTTCCATTTTCTCTCTTTTTTTTATTATCAATATTTTAAATTCCCTTTCTGTCAAGTTCATTATTTCTTTATAGGTTGAATCTTCTGCAGTAGCTGACTCATGGTTCCTTGGGGGTCCCTTGCTGTGTTTTGGTTTTTCATGTTGCCTGAATTTTCCTGTTGGTTCATTCTCATGTGTTCTTTCTTGTTGTTTCTTCCTTGTCCTCTTTTTTCCTTCTCACTGCCTCCTTTGCTTCAAATTACTTTCTCTCAGAGCTTAGGTCTTGAAGTGGCTTCAATGTAGAAGTCTTCCATGCGGCCAAATGAAAAACAGGAGTCCTTGCTTCTGATGACAATATGTTGCAATATTTTGCCGTGACACCAGGTGGCACTTTTTTTGTTTGTTTGTTTTTTTAGGAGACAGCACAGCCAGCAACTTCTATGGTCCTTATGCCAAACTCAATTGCCTTTGGCTATGTCTTGATTGTTTTCTCAGCATTGGGATCTTAAAGCTTACCTGAATCCTTCTGGGGCAGGTCTCACAGTACCCCATGACTTAAGTTCCTATGGGGTGTGGGAGTCCTTCAGCCTATCCCAAGAGTGGAGTTCTGATCCCAGCAGGAAGAATTAAGACAGACATGCTTTAAACCCCTGCTAAGATGTCTCACAACCATCCCACAATGGCAGCCCCTTCACCAAACCTATGGCAAATCCACTCCAACCAGCATTCAAATCTGGTTGCCATATGCTGTTCAAGTCCACCCACTCTTCCAAGCTTTCCACTCAGTGTGCACCTTCCCCCAATAACTGAATACTCCAGAAAGGCTTCCTCCCATCCAGGATCTTGTGAAGGGACAGCCAATCCCAGCTCGTCACAAGCACTTGCCTAATTCATCATACTTCCACCACTCTGGATTATATTCTGTATCTAGTCTACCACCTCCTTGCTGTGCTCCAAGAGCTACAATTCTGAGTAAAGTATCCACAAAGTGTTCTTGGGGTCTCTCTCTTTCCCCAGTCATTCCAGAAGACCTCAGCTGAGCAATCCTTCTGGCATGCCATCTTACTTCCCCCACAAATGTCTCTTATGCTAGTAATGTTAATGAAGATCTTTCCTTTTACCCCTAAGTTCTCCTAATCAATTCTTCTTTCATTCCTTTAAAATCACACTTTTAAGAGGGTTCTGAGAATGTCAACTACTGACATCACCATTTTTCCAAAACCACAGCAGTTAACAGAGCTTAAAATGGAATCAGCAGATAAAAGACTAGAGATTATAAAAGTATATCTTTATGCTATATCATCTCAACTGACTGCCTTAGGGTCAAACTTTAAATATCAAAAATATTACTAGGAACTTTAGAACCATAAAATTTCAGTCCCCTGTTTTTTTTTTTTTTTTTTTAATCATCATGGATCAAGTTAATAGCTGAATCCTCATTTTAATATTTTCTCATTAATCCATATGTTAACAGTAATTGGTATTTAATCTTTATGAAATGGAACATTTTATCTTTGACTAGATTGATTTATTAAATTTCCTTGAAAATGGTAAAACAGAATGTTGTAGAAGAAAAACATAGATCTAATGAAATATGGTTCTAGTTAAAAGAACTTAAAAAAATTCTAAAAATGCTGCTCATAACATATTTAATGGTATAAAATTCACTTTAAAAATAATTTTCTTTTATTAGTTTCCATATGAGCAGTCATCTAAACAAACAGAAATTTTATCTACAATGCCATGAGAAGTTAAAAAAAAAAAACACAGGAAAAACAGTTTTTTGTCATAATTTCAAAACTGATTTATTTCTAAAACTCCAATCCTAAGTTCATAACCTGTTCGTGTATGCTGTGCTGAAGAGGAGAAGATGAGAGAGGCCCTAGATGAAAGGGAAAACTGTGACTCCGAGAAGTAAACACTTTGCTTAGATCATCACCCTGATAATTGACATATAGAGATTTCATGTCCAATTTGTCTAAACTTTTTTTTCTAACACAACCATTTCTCAGTGAATTTTTTTTTAATTGTAATTTTGCTGTCTTAAATTATGTTTATTCCTGAAAATAAGTAGTTGGGATTAATTGTAATAATTCAACATTCTAGATTACTCCCTCCAAGCATAAATGAGTTGTGTTGTCCTTTTGTTTTGTTTTGTTTTAATTATTTGTTTGTTTGTTTGCTTGCTTGTTTATGTTTTGCTCTGTTGCCCCAGGCTAGAGTGCTGTAGCATTAGCATAGCTTATAGGAACCTCAAACTCTTGGGCTCAAGTGCTCTTCCTGCCTCAGCCTTTGGAGCAATTGGGATTACAGGCAGCCCCCACAAGGCCCAGCTATTTTTCTAGTTTTAGTAGAGGTAGGGTCTCCTTGCTCAGGTTGGTTTCAATGCCTGAGCTCAAGCAACCTTCCTGTTTTGGGCTTCCAGAGTGCTAAGATTACAGGAGTGAGCCACTGTGCCACACCTCGTTTTTTTTTTGTTTGTTGTTTAAAGCATAAACAAACTTTTTTTGTGTTGTTTGTTTGTTGCATTTAAAACAAACAAACAAACCAAAAAACTTGTCCTGATATATAGGGGTGATGGTAGTCACTGTTATACTAAATAACCATTACATACAGGGCACTGCTGGACAGGTCCTGGAGGGGACAGATGAGCCTATTTGCTGCCATCTAGAGTGATTCTATTCATGTACAAGGCCTTCTGTTATGGGACTGGACATCCCAAAGACCATACAGCCAGGTCAGCCTCTCAGAAAATGGCTGGGAAAAGGGCTTTGTGGCAGCACTCACTCACTTCCTCTGTTCTGGGAAGATCACAGGGTGTTCTCCCAAGAATTAGATCAGCTTTGGCTCACCCAACCTAAATGGCCTCTATGGAGCAACAATACACCCTACTCATCCGAGGGCTTTAGCACTGGTAGTTGTGTCTCCTTCCTCCTTACCCTAATGACACAACCCGGAGTACTGGTTAACAATAAATTTTAGTAAAAATACTTTAAAGATATAATCACTTTGAGACAGGGTGATATTCTGTAACCTTATGACCTATGAGAAGGAATCTGTTTAATGTATATTATTATGATTAAAAGCATTTCTGATGCCTGCTTTTACTGTAAGATAAAAAAGTAACAGAGAGAAATAGAAGAACAGAATAGTTCCTTGAGAAGATCCTCCCTGCTCTCCAGAATTGCTGGCTTTTCTGCAAATAAAAGTGGAATTTTTGGTCTTTCATCTGCTTCTCCATTGATTGGCTTGGGTGACAGGTAGACAGACTCATTGGTCTGACAACAAGGATAGTATGGAATACCTTTTACTTTGAAAGTTTTTGTATTTTTTCTGAGATGTCTAAAATTATAAGGTACTGGTGATGTTTTTAAAGATTTTGTTCACTAAACTTTTGCCACACATTCCACTTGTGTAGGGAGTGTCCGGTGGGGGTAGGGAGTGTGGGTAGAGGGTGGTTAAAGAGGCACCTGGGTAGTTTCCCCAAAGTAACTTACAGGTCTAATTGCCAGTAGCCATTTTTAAAGACCATGGCTCTCCAACTTTTTTTTTTTTTTGTCGAGATGGAGTCTCATCATGTTGTTTAGGTTGGTGTTGAACTTCTGTCCTCAATAGATTCTCCTGCCTCAGTCTCCCAAAGTGCTAGACTTACAAGTGTTAACCACCACAACTGACCTTGAACAAGAAACTTTGATATATAGGTTCTTTGTGAAATAATTAAATGAAGGAATGAACGTATCCCTTTCCTCACATATTGATAATTTTTTTTGGTGTGTGCATGTTTTGAAAACATTTAGTATCTAATCTCTTAGAAATTTTAAAGTATACTATATAGCATTAAAAACTATAGTAACCATGCAGTACATTCGGTCTTCAGAACTTATCTTGTTTAACTGAAAAGCTTTACTGTTTAAACAATTTATTCCTCCACCAGCAGTGGGGAATCAGTCACTTCAAAGCGATATGTGGCACTCAAATCCCATGTTCACCCCCTGAACTGAATCTAAACTTCACAGAAAAAATCCCTTTATTAAAATAATTTGTTCAGGAAAATTTAGATTTAGTCAAAAGGCTGAACTCAAGGATCCAGAAGGCCACACCTGACCACTATTCCTCTCTCTGTTTTTGTGAGTTTTCATATTTTAGATCCCACATCTAAGTGAGATTTTGGAATACTTCTCTATCTGCTCCTGGCTTATTTCATACAACATAATCCTCCAGTTTCCTTTTTTGTCACAAATGACAGGCTTATTTCTTTAAGACTGGCTAGTATTGCATTATGTAATCATAACACATTTTCTTTATACACTCATCTTTCCATGTACACAAAAATTGATTTCATAACCTGGCTATTGAGAAAAGTGCTGCAATAGATATGAAAGTGTGGATATTTAGCATACTTATTTCATTTTTTTAGATATATACCCAATAGATTATTGCTCGATTATATTATAGTTTTATTTTTACTTTTATTTTTTGCTAAAACTTCATATTGTTTTTCATATGGGCTCTACTAATTTACATCCCCCCAAAAGTGTACAGGTTCCCCATTGACACTTGTTATCTTTTGTCTTTTTGATACCAGTAATGGTAACAAGTGTACACTAATATCTCTTTGTGGTTTTGACTTGTATTTCCCTGATGATTAATGATATTGAGCGTTTTTGTAAATACCTGTTGGCTATTTGTACCTCTTCTTTGGAGAATGTCTATTTGGGTCTTTTGCCCATTTTCTTTTTCTTATTTAGAAATGTGAAAATAATTTTATTTCTGCATTTTAATAATGTAATTAATTTTACATTGAAAATCAAATTTTTTATGCTATCAATAGAATGATATTTAAATTTTATTTCTAGTCCTTTTTTTTATTAAATCATAGCTGTGTACATTAATGCAATCATGGGGCACCATACACTGGTTTTATATACAATTTGACATATTTTCATCACACTGGTTAACATAGCCTTCCTGGCCTTTTCTTAGTTATTGTGTTAAGACATTTATATTCTACATTTAGTAAGTTTCACAAGTACCCTTGTAAGATGCATTGTAGGTGTGGTCCCACCAATTACCCTCCCTCCACCCATCCTCCCCCATTTCCTCTCCTCCCTTTCCCCATATTCTTAGGTTATAATTGGGTTATAGCTTTCATGTGAAAGCTATAAATTAGTTTCGTAGTAGGGCTGAGTACATTGGATACTTTTTCTTCCATTCTTGAGATACTTTGCTAAGAAGAATATGTTCCAGCTCCATCCATGTAATCATGAAAGAGGTAAAGTAGGTTATTTGTTTTCTTCCTATTGAGTTGTTTCTTATGTATTTTGAATATTAACTTGTATTAGATGTATAGTTTACAACTGGTTTTATTTTTTATTTTTTGTATTTTTCAGGCTGTTCATTCTGTTGACTGTAACCTTTCCTATGCAAATGATTTTTACTTTGATGTATTCCCATTTGTTTTAGAGCCATATTAAAAAAAAAATTTGCCTATACCAGTAACAAAAAGCTTTCCCTTATGTTTTCTTCTAGTAGCTTTACAGTTTCTAGTCTTATGTTTAAATCTTGAATCCATTTTGAGTTGAATTTTTACATGTTATGATTCATTTCCAATGTCATTTCTCTGCATGTAAATATCTAGTTCTTCCAGACAATAATTTTGAAATAATAGCTAATGCTTTTAAAGTTTGTCTCAAGCATTGCTCCTAAAGACAATTTATGAATAGATGATATAACTATTTTACTAGTAAAGAAACTGAAACCCAGGAAATTTAGATGTCTTAACTATGTTCCAATACTGAGAAAGCTGAGGAGACTCTGCCAGTCTGTCCATAATCTTTGCTCTTAACCTCTGTGCACAACAATATATGGACAGATTTTTTTTTTTTTTTTTTTTGAGATGAGGTCTTGGATGGTTTCAAACTCCTGAAACCATCCAAGGATTTGAGAAATCCTCCCATGTAAGCCTCTTAATTGTGGAGTAAAATATTACATGATGTCTCTTCATCCATCTAAATTTTTTTCAGGCTTTACATAGTGCCAAAATATCACAATTTGGATTACAAAATAGACATATATATATATATATTTTTTTTTTTATTTTTTTTTTTTTTGATAATCACCAGTCAGTGGTGTGCATCTGAAGTAGGAAGGCTGAGGCAGAAGGATCACTTGAGCCCAGAAGTTTGAGTTCAGCCTGGGGAATATAGCATGACTATCTCTCTAAATTTTGTGTTAATAATTAATATTTTAATTTCACATGATGTTCTGATTTCCTTTCTATTTCCTTTCTTTTTTTTACCTTTTATTCTATTTCTTCCTAATAATAAGCAAGATAAATGAAGGATACTATAGAAATATCAGAATGTGTCCTACTTTCTGTGAATATTTTGACAATTGGATAATGAGATTCATGGTCATAAAAGCCTTTATTTATTTATGAAACATATTTGTATCTCACAAACACACATGCATACATGCACACTCACGCACACCTGTGTGCACACACTATCATTCTTACGCACACAGAGATGAGCCTTCATACATATTGCAGTGCCCATAGAATTACTGTGAACTGGTTTTAACTACCTCTCTTATTTGCCAAAATAATTCTAGAAATGAACATAGTCTTATTTACATTAGCTATGAAATTGGAGTGGGAGATTGGGTAGCTAGCATACATGATATCTATGATTTTTATTGGATATTGTGATTTATAACTTAACAGAGTATCTTGATGATTCATGTGATAATAATGAATGTCAATAGGAACTGTAAGGCCAGACATTGAAACACTTTACCAGTGTTTTTTTTTGTTGTTGTTGTTTTTATTTTTTTGCTTTCTTTTATAAATAAATGCAGATTTTAGGGGCCTGGCTATATCATTTTCCTTCATTTGAGTACCTTGTGTCTTTTACAGGTTTAGTGTCACAGCTAAGTACACCTTTTCTAACTAAGGAGATGTATTTTAGGCTAACTATATGAAAAACAACAGCAACAACAAAAACTTACCCGACATGACATATAAGAAATTTCTCTGGTTTGAAAATCCCATGTGTTGGTTACATGATCTTTCTCACTCTTATTTCTAACAGATCCTTTGAGAAAGGAAATGACTCCATTTCTCCATTTATAAGAAATATTCACAGGCATTGTAGGCCGAAATTTTTTTTCTCTATCATGTCTGTTTCTCTATTTATCTACCAGTAGGTCCCATATATTCTGTAGATATTCATAGATCACTGACTAAACAACATCAGGTTTAAACAATCAAAAGAGGTCCTACTAAGGGAAAATAATTGGCTTTTGCTGCCTGACTGAACTTTCTATTGAATATATCAGACATAAACAGAGCTCTACCATTCTGGGGCTTATTACAAGTGAACTTGGCTTTTCTTGTGCTTTGACAATTATTCGGCTTGTGTTATAACAAACATACTCTGCTCCTGTTTTTTTTTTAATTTGTGAACTTTGATCAGTGGTGGTATGCTGGCTGCCTCATTATTAGAAGATAATGCACTGTTGTTTCCGCTAGCAAACACAATTTGTCAATTATATTCCTTATTGTTTCCTATGGAAAATGACTTCTGGTTACTGTGGATTGATGTAAAAACCACACACCATGTACATGTAGCTTGGGAAATAAAACATATCAGTATACTATATTCAAAGTCTTTTTAAAAAATAATAAATAAGCCAAATTGTTCTGCAGCATTATGATGTATGAGAATGGTTTCAGAAAGCATAACGTATTATTTCATAGCATTCATATAGGTATAACAATTAAAAAACAGATATTTAAACTTTAAAAAGATATTTCTTGCTCTGGTGATAGCTGACATTTAGTTAATTTACAAAAATAAATTATTTTTTACATATCTGCTTTTGTATGGTTTAAGTCCTGAATATAATAGACAAAAATAAAACTAGAAAAAATAAGAACTTCTTACTGCTAGTCATAAATATTAAGATTAACGAATATTAATATTGAAATTCATCTTAACATGTTTTGCCATATTATTGGATAGTATGATTGAAAAATTACGCAACATACAAATTAATAAGTTGATATAAACATAAAAATAACAGCAAAAACTTAAGATTATTTTAAGAAATATATTTCCTTCCAGAGTGTTAAACTTTTCTCAAATTTTAATGTATATATCTTTTTTTTAAATTGAAATTGGACAAACTCATGTACCTTAAAGATTTACAAGTTGAATAGTAATAGCTTATTATCTGAATGCTTGGCTCACGACCCGATTACGATTCCTAACTCCATTCAGGGATGTCCAAATTGTGGCCCTCAAGCTGCATGTGGATTATATGAGGACTTCTTTGCTTGTTTTTTAGGTGGCAGATATCACAAAAATTATGCATGAAACTTTTTTATTGCTCATTTGCTATTATTAGTGTTTGTTATTTAATTTGTGGTCGGGACAATTCTTCTTTTTCCATTGTGATACAGAGAAGCCATAAGGTTTCAAATCCAAGTTTCTAATCTTTAAAATGTTGTTAATATCAGTTTTCAAGATGATATTAAAATAATTTATAAGGAAAGACATTTTTATCTGATTATTTATTTTTATTTTATTTTTTTTTTGGCCGGGGCTGGGTTTGAACCCGCCACCTCTGGCATATGGGACCCGCTCCCTACTCACTGAGCCACAGGCACCGCCCTATCTGATTATTTGTTAAAAAATAAATTAGAAGGATGTTGCATTATGTTAAATTCCTTTCTTTAGGAATGATCTTTACTATTTTTTGACCAATTCATTTTCTCTGTTTTCTGTTTTTCTTTAAGAGACTAAACTAGAGAAGAGTCTTTCCCCATAGCCCTGGGTAGAGCATCCTGGCGTAGCGTTTCATTTTCAAGAAACAAAGAAACATCTTCTTAGTAAAGTATCTCAAGAATGGAAGAAAAAGTATCCAATGTACTCAGCCCTACTATGAAACTAATTTATGGCTTTCATATGAAAGCTATAATCCAGTTATAACCTAAGAATATGGGGACGGGGGAGAGGGAGGGGAGGGAGGGGGGAGGATGGGCGGAGGGAGGGTGATTGGTGGGATTACACCTGTGGTGTATTTTACAAGGGTACATGTGAAACTTAGTAAATGTAGAATATAATTGTCTTAACACAATAACTAAGAAAATGCCAGGAAGGCTATGTTAACCAGCATGATGAAAATGTGTCAAACTGTTTATAAAACCAGTGTATGGTGCCCCATGATCACATTAATGTACACAGCTATGATTTAATATAAAGAAAAAAAGAAAAAAAGTCTTTGTGAGATTAAAAAAAAATACCCAAAGAAAGAATAAAGACAAAAAAAGTAACAAAAAAAACCCCAAAACAACACTAAAAATTCCCACCAGAATTAGCTTATCATAAAAACAGAAGAATAACATTTATATCTATGTATCTTTTTAATATTATCCTTTTAATATATTGTTAGTTTTGCCAATATTCTGCAGAGAATTTTTGTGCTCATGTCATGAGGAGTATTGATGTGTAGTTTTTTGGGGTTTTTTTCAAGTAAAAAAGACTAAAACTAGTCTTTAAATATCAAACAAAAATATAATTTAACTGGGCATGCAAAATTAAGGACTACGATTTCTTGAAAATTAAATGGAATTAATGTAGTTCATAATAAAATATATTAGAAATAAAAATGAGTAATTTATTGTTAAAATGAAAACCACTGTCAAATGTAATTAGAATTTATGATATATGTTGCCCTTACATATAATTTATGAATTTAAAAAACAGTGGAATCGGGCGGCACCTGTGGCTCAAGGAGTAGGGCGCCGGTCCCATATGCCAGAGGTGGTGGGTTCAAACCCAGCCCCGGCAAAAAAAAAAACAGTGGAATCTCTAGGGTATAGACAGTTAACAGACACTAGAAAATGTTCTCAGTATGTTCTCAGTCCAGAAAAGTTCCAGCACATCAGTAAATAGATGGGTTCATTAGGCTCAAAGGGTTGCACCACAAATAAATAGTACTTGTATCTAATACATAGGCCAAAAAAAAATAAACAAAGAAAAACAACAAAATACCCACAGAAAAGTAAAATGTAAGTGAAATTTTTAACATACAGTTGCCCAAATATTATCTATAAGAAGGATGCTATCCAAACCTATATGCTTTGTGAATAAATCATCTTTAATTTATTTAGTGATTTTGTTAGAAATGGAGATGATAGAAGTATTAATACTTTGCTAACATAATATTTTGCTAAACATTTTTCAAAATAATATTGTGCTAAATATTATTAAATATCACTTTTGAAATAAAAGTTTTCTATATCCTCATTGATTGTAATACTGGGCATTTTTTTTCCAACATCGATGAAATTCTCACATGTTCCTACAGACTTTGATACTTCTTAGCTATTTGCTGGGGTTTTTTGTTTATTTATTTTTTTTTTTTTTGGCTTTTTAGATAATTATAGTATTATCATAAGCAATAGGAAAAAAATAGCATTGACATTTTGGTGAAGACTGATATTGAGGTAACAACAGCTTGTGTCAAATATCACATGCCACATCACTGTCACTGTGCTAATGACTAATTATTTTATCTCAACATATTAATAAATATACCCATAACGATGTACATTTGCTTATATATGTGTGATGAATAGTACAGGTTTCTTGTACTCTGATGCTCTTCTTAATTATGAATACATTTAACCCCACAATCACTAAATATTTCTAATTATAAATCTCTTTGTTTTTTAAATCTTATTTAATCATAACAACAATATTATAAGTGTGGATATCATTCTGTTTTACTCATGCAGAAATTTAGACCCAGAGAAATTTAGCCAGCAGACAAAGGTCACAGAGTTAAGAATGGGTGGAGACCAAACAGAAATGTAGGTCTTCTGCCTTCTAATTTAGTCCTCTCTTTAAAACTTCTCATTCTCACTATTTATACTTGTATGTTTTGTTTTCCCTTCCCTAGCAATAGTGCCAGTGCCCTTTCTAATTCTTGCTAGTATTAAATAACAAAAATTCTCCCCACAACTTATTATTGTCACCCTTACATATTTATTTTCAATAAGTTTTAGCAACTTTATGAACCAGGTCAACACCTTTCTATTTATACAATCTCTGGAGACTTGTTAATGCTTACCTCACATCCATTTATTTTATATTTCACCCACCTAATCCAGAGTCTAGTAGCTCTTCTTAGTGGTGTCAAAAAGCTTCTAGCTTGCAGTATCCTCTGTTAAAAATAGTGTTTTTCTACCTCTATAACTAATCAATGACCCCATATGTTATGCATCTCAGCAACTACATTTAACTTCCTTGTCGGTAGTAAACACACATATATGATATTTTTACCCTGTTCTGAAGGAGTCTATTTTATTGTATAAAAATGGAAAAGTTTCCTTGACTATATTAGAATTATGGTGAAAAAGATGCTGTAGAAAAGGGGGGGGACATGTTAGCCATAAAATATATAATTCTCTATATATAGATTTTATATTTTAAGACAGAGTAAGTTTTTATGAGGAACCCTTTTGTGTCTTCTAAGTAAGGGTCTTATGCTTGCATAATTACCTTTATTTGTTGCTCTGAGTTTTCATCCTAATGGGGCCTCGCACAGTTCAACGAATTTTGTACGCAAAAACAGTCAGTTATCCAGTGTTGACTAATCTGAAGTCTTCATGAAATTGCATCTACTGAAAAAGAGCAGAAAAGACAGATTTTCTAAAATTATACCGGAAACACGTAAATGGTAACTTTTTTATGTGGCAAGGAGGGCAATATCACTCCAGACGGATGACAACAAGTCTGGGAAGCTGTAAAGCAATGACTCCAATCTCTTGCTTCTAAAATAAGATCTATGCAGGAAAATTAATAAGTAAATACCCTCCTTTCATCATGATGGCATTTGGGGGTTTGAGCACTCTGGAGCCCATTAGTCAGTTTAGCTAATGACTCTGCTTATCCTCTTAATCATGCGTGGCACATTGACTGAGTTTCATTTAGTGTCTTTCAGAAGCCTGAACTAAACCTAAGTCGTGGAAAATCTTACCCTTCTAGAGTAAAATTTATTTAGTTCACATAATCTCTTATATTTCAGCATGTCTTCAAAAATTTGAAGTGCTTCTAAGTAAAGAAAATGAAAATCAAGGCCCGAAGAAGTAAGTCTCGCTGCATGACTGTTTCACACCTGTGTGTTGTTTAACGCGAGAAGCATACATAAAATTCACAGTGATTTCTCACGCTAAAGAAAGAAAACACACTCAATACACTTTTAATAGCATCCCTTTCTTAATGTATGCTTAAATTTATATGCCTGTATGTTTAAGGAATGTAGGAGTACTTTAAACTTCATTAAGATAGAGCTGAGTGAAGTGTTATGACCAGGTTAATTTTTGTAATTGAGGGGATATTCAAATTAGTCTCTCCTTCTTTAAGGTGGCAATACATTGACCCTGTGTAAGAGCAGGAAATTTCAAGCTACTGTAACCAAGTGAAACCAAATATATTAAAAATAAACTGTATTCATTCATTGCAAACCCATGAGAAAAATATAATAAATGATTTAGTTTTTTATTCTCTAGTGAAATTAAATAATGTTGATTAAGAATGTTGATTAAGAATTTTGAATATGGGAAACAGGTAACTATAGTTTAGAAAAAAATCAAGTTGAATTAAATAGAATTACATAATTGTTGATTATTGACTAGTATAATAATAAAACTTCCACGACTCAAAAATAGAGGTTTATTTTCTTTTCTTCATTTTCTTTCTTACCTCTTTCCTTCCACCCCTCATTCTTTTTTTCCAGCATCTTAACTTTTACACCTTTAATTTATATTTAATGTGTATTTTTTGTAGAATGTATATTATTGTATATATTTGTTTTAATTCATATAAATATTATTAGGTTATAAACATTATTCTTTCATGTTTTTTTCACTCAGCCTTATGGTTATAAAATTCACAGTTCATATTAGACCGATTTACTACTCCTACATGAAGAATAGAACTAAGGTTTATACTGTGTATTTTTCCCATCAGACAGTAACAGATACCTGGATTGCTCTTAACAACCTGACATCACATCAATGCTGTGATAAGTATACTTATTTATGTTTCTCTTTAATCTAGGCAAGACTTTTTTTAGTAGTATACAGTGATGACATTGCTAAATAATAGAAAACACATATTCAAATTTTATTACATTCCAAAGACTGCTTTCTGGAGTGGATGCCAGTTTAAATTCACACTAGCAGTGTATAAATGGTCTCATATTCCAACATCCCACAAACACTGACTTTATCATGCTGTCTGATTTATGCTAATCTAATAAGAGAAAGTGATATCTTACTGCTCTTTTAAGTGACATTCTTGGCTAACTAGATTTTGAACTTCTCTGCATATTGTTAACTCTCTTGATTTTTATTTCTATAAAGGTTTTCCTGCATCATCATTGATCTTTCCTTTAATGAAAATTTTTGTCTTCTTTTTTTGATTTGTAAGAATTCCTTTGGTGTATAATTTGAAAAATTTTGTCACAATGGCTCACACCTATAATCCTAGCACTCTCGGGGAGCCCAGGTGGGAGGATAGCTTGAGCAAGACTGAGACCCCATCTCTATTAAAAATAGAGAAATAGCCAAGTGTTGTGGCTGACACATGTAAGTCCCACTACTAACTACTAGGGAGGCTCAGGCACAAGGATCACAGTAGTTTGAGGTTACTATGAGCTAAACTGCCACCACAGCACTCTAGCCTGGAGCAACAAAGTGAGATTCTGTCTATAAATAAATAAATAAATGTTGGCAAACTTTTCTTGTGCAAAGGACCAATTAATAAATATTTTGAGCTCTGTTGGGTATATGGCCTTTGTCACAAATATTTATTTCTGCCATAATAGCATGAAAACAGTCAAAGGCAATACATTAAGACAATGAGTATAAATATGTTTGAAATAAAGCTTTGTTTACAAAAACAGGCTATGGATAAGATTTATTACATAGGCCATAGCTTACTAACACCTAATATATGTGAATGGTAAAATTACCTAGAATAGTATTAGTCATGGTAGAGGAAAAAAGATAATGAGCTAGACATAGACACACAAATTATTAAAAAAAAAAAACAGAGAAGCTTAATAGTGAAATTATAAAATGATAAGATTATAAAATTGGTAGAAGTAAGTTTAGTAGAACATTTCTGTAATTCAATCTGGAAGTCAATATGTAAAAAAGAAACCAACCAATAACAAACCTGATAAGTTTAGAATGTTTATTTAAAAAACAAATGGAGAAATTTAAAAAAATAAAAATGACAGAAGGTAATTATAGTAAACATAACTAGCAGGGGATGACTAAAATCTAGAGTGATGGTGAAGTGATATCATCTGAATGTAATTGTCCACTTAAGTGAAGGAAAATTAAAAGGAAAAAAAGAGAAGAGAAAAAGAAGAGAGTAGGAGACAAATTGGAAAATTTAATAAAACAATTTGTTTCAGAAAGTAAAGACTTAAAAAAAATTATCAAGAGTAAGGCTGGACACCTGTACTTCCAGCTGCTCAGGAGGCTGAGGCAAGAGAAGAGCTACAGATTGCTGTGAGTCCTGTGATGTCATGGCACTCTACTGAGGGCGGTAAAGTGAGACTCTGTCTCTACAAAAAAAAAAAAAAAAAACTGAAGAAACTCATACTCTCCAACTTCTAAGAATATTACCTTTCATTAAAAAAAAAGAAATTTAACTGGGTTTATTTATTTATTTATTATTTTTAGAGTCAGAGTCTAACTTGTCCACCCTTGTAGAACGCCATGGCCTTATAGGTCGCAGCAACCTCAAATTCTTGGGCTCAAGGGATTCTCTTACCTCAGCCTCTCTAGTACCTGGGACTAAAGGCATCCACCACAAGGCCCATCTATTTTTTTTTATTATTTATTCATTTTTTATTAAATCATAGCTGTGTACATTAATGTGATCATGGGGCACCATACACTAGTTTCATAGGCCATTTGACACATTTCCATCACACTGGTTAACATAGCCTTCCTGGCATTTTCTTAGTTATTGTGCTAATACATTTACCTTCCACATTTACTAAGTTTCACATGTACCCTTGTAAGATTGCAGGTGTAATCCCAACAATCACCCTCCCTCTGCCCATCCTCACCCCTCCCTCCCCTCCCTTTCCCCTTCCCCCTATTCTTAGGTTGTAACTGGGTTATAGCTTTCATGTGAAAGCCATAAATTAGTTTCATAGTAGGGCTGAGTACATTGGATACTTTTTCTTCCATTCTTGAGATACTTTACTTAGAAGAATATATTCCAGCTCCATCCACGTAAACATGAAAGAGGTAAAGTCTCCATCTTTCTTTAAGGCTGCATAATATTCCATGGTGTACATATACCACAATTTATTAATCCATTCGTGGATCGATGGGCACTTGGGCTTTTTCCATGATTTAGCAATTATAAACAGGGCTGCAATAAACATTCCGGTACAAATATCTTTGTTATGATGTGATTTTTGGTCTTCTGGGTATATGCCTAGTAGAGGAATTATAGGATTGAATGGCAGATCTATTTTTAGATCTCTAAGTGTTCTCCATATATCTTTCTAAAAGGAATGTATCAATTTAGAGGTGGGGGTCTCACTCTTGCTCAGGCTGGTCTGGAACCTGATAGCTCAGGCAATCCACCAACCTTGGCCTCCCAGAGTGCTGGAATTATAAGCATAAGCACCACTGTGCTCGGCCTCTTTAATGGTGTTTAATACTAACAAGTTGAGCCTATAAAAGGCAATGATTTATCTTGAAAAAGTATAGTAGTTCACTATATGATCAAATTGCAGTTGAAATAACAGAATGGTGGAGATAATCATACGTATTTATTTTTAATTTCAGTAAATGTTTATCTATTTATAAATATATTTTATTTTGCTCCCTCCACTGTTTATAGTTTAGTCTACATATATGTGTGTGCGGGGGTAAATGTATCCATATTTATTTGTATATATGTTAAGAAAAATCATTAAAGAAAATAATTATTAGGAAATCAAGGACAGTGTAACAAATGTGTTCCAAAATATTAGTTATAAATCTCAACGAGAAAAACTAACATTGCAGTTACAGTCATAATGCCTTGAAACAAAATTCCTATATGGCTGAACAAAATTTAGGGATATATTCTTAACACACACATGTTTTCAACTATAACAATATACTAAATGAATATATCACAATGACAGAACAATAGGTTAGATACTTCTGGCCTCAGAAAATTCAAAGAAAACATCCTTTCTTGAACATCTACCAAGATTTAAAAACTTAAAATCTATATGAAAGTCAAGTACTTAAAATTCCTATGATAAAACAAAAAGATCTTTAAGGAAATTGAACTCATGTGAAATAATCTTCCATTGCCTGCCTCCCTCCTTTCCTTGCTCCCTTTTCCCCTACTTCCCTCCCTTCCTTTCCTTCTTTTTCTATCCCAACCTCTTTCTCTCTCTCCTCTTCCTTTCCCCTTCTGCCTCCCTTTCTTCATTTTGATGTTTATGTTTGGTATAAATATTGAAACCTTAGCTAAATAAAAACATTTTATGTGGTAAATTTTTTTACAATGTAGGAGGTAACCTTGACAAATTTAACAATAAAATAAAAGAAGAAAAAAATTAATGAAGAAATATATTTACATCCATGTAATGATTTCAACATCCATTTTACTATATTTGTACTCTCTAAAAGTCATGCCAATTTTGTGCATTTTATATATTATGCATATCAAAATCTGGTTTACCTATATAATTACTTATTTTTATACTTTAAAAGCTGTTAAGTCTCTCATCATTGTTTATATATATGGAGTGACATGGTTTGTTAAGTCCGTAAGATTTTAGGCTTGGTGGCTGTAGCTCAGCGGCTAAGGGTGCCAGCTACATACATGGGAGTTGACAGGTTCAAATCCAGCCCGGGCCTGCCAAACAACAATGACAACTGCAACCAAAAAATATATAGGTATGGTCCCAGCTACTTGGTAGACTGAGGCAAAAGAATCACTTAAGCCTAAGAGTTGGAGGTTGCTGTGAGCCGTGATGCCATTGAACTCTACCCAGGGCATGAAAGGAAGACTGTGTCTCAAAAAATAAATAATAAATAAATAAAAATAGATTTTATATACTCTTTGGGTGGTAACTGTGACTATTGGGAATGTGTTGATATTAAAATTAAGTGTTAAAGAAATAACTTATGAAATTAATAAATTTGGCTTTTAAATATGAACAGTGTCAAGGATCTATCTCTGAACACACAAAATGTTAGTGAATTTTCAAAAGGTTGTTAAATACACCAGAATCGTAATTTTGAACATCCCAGCCTCTATCTCTCATCTTTTCAGCTAACTTACCCGGGAAATTGCTCTGTAACAATTCCTCATCCCCTTTGGAGCCCCAGCCAATTGTCATCACCCTACTGCTTAATGTCCTCTATTTCTTCTTTCCCTAGATTTGATTCTATGGTGCATCATTATAATCCTCAACTCCATTATGCCACCCCCTGCCTTACTAGACTGTTCAATTACACCTGCTTGATTCCAGCACTCCACTTACATAGTCCCAGGAGCAGCAGAACCTGGCTGGAGCAGCATACATCCTGCAATATTTACTGCATCCTAAATTTAAGACACATTTGTATACTTCCTATGCTGATCACACTTCAATATGCTTCCCATGTCAATGGCATCTATTTCAAAAAAAGAAATTTTAAATTATTTTGTCTTGGCAAATATTTCTGCTTCCTTATACTGCAGAACTCAGCAGAGAGCTTCAGGGTCTGTGTAGGAAATTTAGGTTTTCATAATCTTGGATGGGAAAATAAAAGAATATTTTGACCAATATCTAAATGATATTTCCTTCAAGTAGGAATGTAAACAACAAACCATTGTTATTTAAACTGTGTCTGTGTATTTATACAAAATGTGTATTTCCAATAGCACACTAAAGTTGTTTGCAAACATACTGAAATGTACATATAATCATCACTACTTCAAAATGATAAGAGTTTTGGAATCTACCAATCACGTAATTAATATATTAATAAAATGCTTATTTATTACTGCATAAACTAGTTCCTATTAACATTTGAAAACTAACAAATTTGCAATAAACTTGTACTTTGTAAATTTTTCTTTATTGTCTTGTGCATTTTATTTTATGAATTTATAGAAAAAGTTAATCAGAGTACTAAAAAATGCCTGACATACAACATAATAAACCAAAATCTGCTGACTGATAATCTAATTGCTTAAATCACAGAACCAAAGAAAATTACTTCACCTTCACAAAATCCATCTTCTATCCAATTATTTGATCTAATGTCCTTATATTTTGGTTTATTCCAGTTTAAATTAAAATTCTCTATTACTGCCAAACACTCCATGTGTGCATGAATTTTTTTTCCTTTTACCTACTTGAGAAATCTTATCTTCTGTGAATACCCTTTCTCTGCTCCTTTCTTATTTGCTGACTGAAATACATCCACATTGAAAAGAGCCTCTTATGTCTATTATATTTGAAATGTATAAATCTTTTAAAGATCCCTAGATGATCTCAGTTCCTTTTATGTTTTTTTTTTCTTTTTTTTTTACAAAGACCTTACTTCCAGATGTTACTTAAGATTTTGCTTATAGCTTATCTTCTTTGGTAGAATGGAAAAGAAGATAACTTTTTCTATTCTTCCAACTTTAATGGCACTTCCTTTGTTTCATTCAATGATATCGCTTAGCTTAAAATATGGTGGAAACTCAATAAATGTGCTCTGGATGGAGAATTGCCTATAAAAAGGAGTCTGGAATAGTAAAATTAGTTATTAAAAATATCTAGGATCCAGAAACTTGTGCAAAAAAAGAAAATCCTACTGTAATGAGAATATACCATATTTGAAATGGTAAAATATTAATTTCCAGAAATATACATAGAAGAATCAATCATCAATATTTATGCTGGAGGACTATGTAGCAAAATTATACTTAATAGGACATTTTGGAGGATTAGTCAAGTACTAAAAAGAATTCTTAAAATAGATAACATGTTTACTCAGATCTTTTATAGGTCTACTCAGAATTTTTGTTAATAATAAACTTAAATTGGGTTTTACTAAAGATATTAAAGTCCAATGCTTCTAAGTTAGTGCTAAACTATTGAAAATGTCAATTTACTGTACATAAATTTTCCAAGTGAATATTTGTTTTACAAAGGTAATGCACCTGTTCATTGAGTAGATTCATTTTATTATGCTTATTTTATGATTTTTGCTTTTATTATGCTTAAAGCTTTTCCAGTTAATTACAAAATTATTGTGCTGAGAAACTTATAATTTTTAACATGTTTAATATCCATATGACTTTTGGAAATCTCTATTTTCATAAACTATGGTATGAAGAGTCTGAGCTACCTTAGTACCCTTGTATGTCGCAAGAACCAATAAAACAAAAAAAAAATGTAGCAGACCCTTTACCTTTGGAAATTTTTAAAATTGAAAATACAACACTACAATAAAGATTGCTGTGTGTACAAAGACTTGCATACAAATAAATGAACAAGTAGAAAAATATCACATGGTATTGAGGACTCACATATTTTTTAGAAGGGATATTGAAGGTGTGCATCTTCTCAATTTTGATTTTAAAATAAATCAAAATAAAGAAAAAATTTTAATAAAGAAACATTTTTCTATATTACCGTTTTATACCCTGGAAATATCTACTAGTGCAAGACTCAGGTATTCAGCTTCTAGTCTTAAATCTGACTCTAGCCAGTTTTATGATTTGAGAGAGTTGAACTTTTTGATGATTTTAACTTTTTGAACCTTAGTGGTTTTATGTGCAAAATGTGTTTTTGACCTGCAATTTTGTATAGTGAGCTTGAATGCCAGTATCTAAAACCTGATGGATTAAGCAGTATGAAAAAGAAGTCATTTGCAACTAATGCGATGGAATCTGTGCTCCCTTGAACATTTTGTCTTCCTTGTCAAATTTTAATCATTTTAATAATTCCTGTATTATGAAATTGTCTTTCCTGTTAAATTTTAATCATTTACGTAATTTCTGAATTAATTATATATCTGAATGTAATTGATTTAAATCTTAAATTTTACACGGCAGCAGTCATCATATTCATCTTTTTATTCTTAGGGCAAAGCTCATTGCTTTGCAATAGTAGGTTCTCAGAAAACTCATAAAAAAATACACTGTTCATTGTTTGATCCATTCAAAAATGGAAGTTTTATTCTCATGGACCAAAAAGATAGTTTAGAAGGTACCTATTTGGCTATATAAAATCCTAACATTTTGTTCTCTTCCCATATGCAAACTTTTTAAACACAAAGTGAATTATTTGGCTAAAGCTTGATTTTAGTTGATGTCTTTTAAAAAAAAAATACATATAAGGTTCAATGTTAAGAGAGAACAGTGCCAAAGTTTTATCAGCAAAATCTTCCACAGGTTAGATGCAAAACTTTACATGATGCTAACTTAATTTTCATATTGTCCACAGTTAAAAGGATTAAAATTACCCTTATAAATTATATTGTCAATAGAAACATATTCAGAAAAAAATGCTTACACGTACTTAAGTACTCTTGCAATACTGCAATGTAAATTTAAAGATTTAGTGAGTTAAGGCGCTTTTGTGAAACCGACTCTATATTTGACTATTAAAAAGATATTTGTGTGGGCTTATCATATGCCATGTTCTCTATTAGTTTTTGTGGAGATAATAGCAAGTATAATTGCATACTATTGAATGTCATGCTTTGAATGGTGGCCTCCTAAAAAGTTAAGTCTATATTCCTGCAACTTGTGTATATGGTAGAAGAGTAAATATTAACTTATGTTGGAAAGGAAGTTATTTTATTAAAGATTTTGTAAGGATTATATCTTGAGTCATTCGGGTGGATCCTAAATTCAATAACATATACCCTATAAGAGTGAGGTAGAGGGATAGTAGAAAGACAGAACTGGCTGTATAAAGATGACAGCATTAAATGGAATGACACAGCCAAATCCCAAGAATGCTGCAGCCTCCGGAATAAACAAAGAATGGAATTTCTCCTAGAAACTCCAAAGGGTGTGCAACCCTGCTGACAATTAGACTTCAGACTTCTGGACTTAAGAACTATGAGAGGAAAAAAAAATGTTATTTTAAGTCTTTCAAGACTTTGCAGTAATGTCACAGAGGCCCCAAGACTTTAATCCCCTAGGTAGCCAAAAGGACTTCTGAGTTTGTATAAGAACATCCCTCAACATAGTTCTGGAGCTTATTTTAAGCTTTTTGATGGAGGTGACATCTGAGCTATCATGATAATTCTTTTTCTTTTTTTTTTCTTTTTTTTGTAGAGACAGAGTTTCACTTTATTGCCCTCGGTAGAGTGTCGTGGCATCACACAGCTCACAGCAACCTCCAACTTCTGGGCTTAAGCGATTCTCCTGCCTCAGCCTCCCGAGTAGCTGGGACTACAGGCGCCCGCCACAACGCCCGGCTATATCATGATAATTCTATATGCATCTGATCTATGCTCTTCCTTAATCAAAATTGTACAGGTTTCTTTCTGGGACTTACACAGCAGGAGTCCTTACCAACTGTCCTCAGAATGCCATAAAGCTGACTACTTTTTAATTTTTCATCTCCCCACCCTACCACATACTTGAAAATGACTAAAACTGGTACTGATTCTGCAGCATGGGAGTGAGGAGATGACAGTCGGCTGAGACAGAACCACACCGGGCGGCAGTGCCCTGAGGTGCAGAGCAGTAGCCATTTTTGGCAACAATACGTCCCACCCCCGGATATTCCGAAGCCACAACCCCTGTCTCCCTGGGCAAACAGAGGAGGCCGGGCATCTTCTCAGATGGCAACTACCACAGAACAGATCTGGGACTGAAACACAGGCCTCGTGAGTAAAGGGTTTGCCTGTGGCGGTACCAGCCTGGGTGGAGCATGGGGACTAGAAAATGCATGTGCAGAGCCGGAAAATTCCCAGGGTGGGGCTGACTCAGAGGATCACTTTACTGAGCCTAAGATGCACCCGGCCCTCAGGAAATAATCAGCCTATAGACAAAGGAAGGCAGGAGGCTAGAGCTGACCATGCTATGAATACAAACCTGTGGGAGTAAAGACAGGGTCTGAGGCACAGGTTCTGGGAACTTAAAACAGCTTCTCTTCTGCAGAGGAATTTAGCAGGGACAGAAACAAATTCCCACAAAGTTGTTTTGTTCTGTCAGTAACATCAATCAGGGGCAGGGCTGGAACTAAGTGAAAACCCCCTCAACCTCCATCAAGCGTCTGAGGTTGTCAGGCCTCACCACCCCACGCTGGATAGAGGCAGAGAGCAGCGGCCTGGCTGAACAGATACAGATTTCCTTGTGATTCAGGCAAGTGAAAATCCCTGGAATATCTATGCATGGAAGGCAACTGAGTCACAGCCCTGCAGGGGCTATCAGTGACTGGGTGTGATAGAGGTGCAAGGTGGGGAAGGAGGCATCAACCTTCCCAAACTACTCTATTTGCTGGGTGGGTCCTCCTGACTTCACGGAGCACCAGAGCAAGTCATATTTGAGTTGTCACCAGACCCTGCTATCCAGTTCCTAGAGACCTTTGAAACTCTCACACCTGAGACAGGTGCTGACTGAGACAATCAATTTGGACCTTTTGAACTGAGCCAATCGCCTGAGGACTATTCAAGTGGTGCCCTGGGTGTGTGATTGTAGAAAGGTTTGATTTTCCTTTTCCAATTGTTGCCTGTGGGGAGCGGGGTGACTTAATTGCTGGATGAATTATGCTACCAGACCTCAGACTATACTATAAATCAACAGTGATCAAAACAGCATGGTACTGGCACAAAAATAGAGAAGTAGATGTCTGGAACAGAATACAAAACCAATTTGACAAATCAATTAAAAACATTCAGTGGGGAAAAGATTCCCTATTTAACAAATGGTGCTGGGTGAACTGGATGGCAACCTGTAGAAGACTGGAAATAGACCCACACCTTTCACCATTAACTAAGATAGACTCTCACTGGATTAAAGATTTAAACTTAAGACATGAAACTATAAAAATACTAGAAAAGAGTGCAGGGAAAATCCTTGAAGAAATCAGCCTGGGAGAGTATTTTATGAGGAGGACCCCCTGGGCAATTGAAGCAGCTTCAAAAATACACTACTGGGACCTGATCAAACTAAAAAGCTTCTGCACAACCAAGAACACAGTAAATAAAGCAAGCAGACAGCCCTCAGAATGGGAGAAGATATTTGCTGGTTATGTCTCCGACAAAGGTTTAATAACCAGAATCCACAGAGAACCCAAATGTGTAAGCAAGAAAAGAACAAGTGATCCTATCGTAGGCTGGACAAGGGACTTGAAGAGAAAGTTCTCTGAAGAAGACAGGCGCACGACCTACAGACATATAAAAAAATGCTCATCATCTTTAATCATCAGAGAAATTAAAATCAAAACTACCTTGAGATACCATCTAACTCCAGTAAGATTAGCCCACATCACAAAATCCCAAGGCCAGAGATGTTGGCATGGATGTGGAGAAAAGGGAACACTTCTACACTGCTGGTGGGAATACAAATTAATACATTCCTTTTGGAAAGATGTTTGAAGAACACTTAGAGATCTAAAAATAGATCCGCCATTCAATCCTATAAATCCTCTACTAGGTATATACCAAGAAGACCAAAAATCACATTATAACAAAAATATTTGCACCAGAATATTCATTGCAGCCCGATTCACAATTGCTAAGTCATGGAAAAAGCCCAATGCCCATCATCCACGAATGGATTAATAAATTGTGGTATATGTACACCATGGAATATTATGCAGCCTTAAAGAAAGATGGAGACTTACCTCTTTCATGTTTACATGGATAGACCTGGAACATATTCTTCTTAGTAAAGTATCTCAAGAATGGAAGAAAAAGTACCCAATGTACTCAGCCCTACTATGAAACTAATTTATGGCTTTCACATGAAAGCTATAACCCAGTTATAACCTAAGAATATGGGGTAGGGGGAGAGGGAAGGGAGGGAGAAGAGAGGATGGGCAGAGTGAAGTTGATTGGTGGGATTACACCTGCGGTGCATCTTACAAGGGTACATGTGAAACTTAGTAAATGTAGAATATAAATGTCTTAATACAGTAACTAAGAAAATGCCAGGAAGGCTATGTTAACCAGTGTGATGAAAATGTGTCAAACTGTTTACAAAACCAGTGTATGGTGCCCCATGATCACATTAATGTACACAGCTATGATTTAATATTAATAAAAAAAAAATTGTGAGAGGCGCCTGTGGCTCAGTGAGCAGGACGCCGGCCCCATATACCAAGGGTGGCGGGTTCAAATCCAGCCCCGGCCAAGCTGCAACAAAAAAATAGCCAGGCATTGTGGCGGGCGCCTGTAGTCCCAGCTACTCGGGAGGCTGAGGCAGGAGAATCGCCTAAGCCCAGGAGTTGGAGGTTGCTGTGAGTTGTGTGACGCCACGGCACTCTACTGAGGGCAATAAAGTGAAACTCTGTCTTAACAAAAAAAAAAAAAAAATTGTTTTTAGAAAGACCAAAATGTATGTCTGTGCAGTTTCTTGTCACATATCAAAAGATTTCACTATTTGTCCGGAGTTCAGTGGTACGTTTTAATGATTGTTTTTACATTTCGGTCATAACATTTTTCTAAAATACAACCCCAATTACTTACTAAAAATGTCCCCAAATATTTTTCACATGCACTAAATCCTGCTGCTATGCTGTTTTTACAAATATTTAAAGATGAATAATTTAAATAATATATTTAAATTGTACCCTGCATAAAACAACATACAAAATACAAAATGAAAATATTACATACTCAGGAAAGTGTTTCCAGAAATGTTAAAGAATAGCATTGTTACATGTAACAATCAAAGGTCACTGGAAAGAGAAGCCCAGCTCAACACAGTGAGACTGGGTTAAGCTATTGCAGTACAGAGATGCCTAGGAAAGCCATGACCAATACAGAATGCTCTTCCTATTTTAAAGAAAGCTCCATATACCTTAAATTTGGGAATTCTCTTCAGGAGTATACTGCCTGGCTTCAATTGTCATTACATGGCAGAGGGAGAAAAGGGATTTCTGTGGGACCCTGAGCCCAAACTATTTAGAGTAGTTTAGAGTAAAGTCAACATCTTGAAATCGCAATTTTAAACACATGGGTAGGCAGTGCAGACTGCAAGAAATTGGTATTATGTACTCCCCGTGGTTTGTACCACTTAGTTGCTGAGCTGAAGAATTTAGCCCATGTAAAAAGCTTCTAGTAGTACTGAGGGATGGGACTACCCTAAGAGAAATAAAACTGATGTTTTTCTAAGCATACATTCAACCCAAACCTTGTAATCTTTTGGACAAGTGCAATGTACAACATAAGGCAATGTTTTTAAAACTTTAAAAAAAAAATCTTACAGCACACTTGAACCTATGGTTAGCCTCTGTGGCACACTTAAATTATGCTGATCAAAAAAAGAATAAAATATAGGATATACTTACTATACTTTGAACTTCTTTCAAAAATAATTTAATTAATGTTCTTTAAAAATTTTTGCAGCACACCTAAATCCTCTCATGGCTTACCGGTTAAAAATACTTGATACAAGGGAAAAGCTCAACAATTCTGATCAAAAAATAGCAAAGATGTTGGAAGTTGAAGACCCTGTCTTCAGTCATATTCTGCTTTCCCTAACTAATTCTTGTATGTGCAGATGTTAAAAAGTTCTAGCATGGAGATTTTGCTACCAGTCAAAGAATTATCTTTACTTTTTGAAGGAGTTACATCTCACAGGGAACCATGAGATAAAACTATTTGTAAACAGTTGTTCATAAAGTGTCTCAGTTCAAATCCTACACTTGCCATGTACAGAATTCATCACTGAATAATCATTGTTTTATATGGTAAATTGTACACAGAAAGCCCTAGGCAAAATAATACACAAAAGTATTTGACATATTTTTAGTTCTACACTACTACTGCCTTATTCTTTCAATGTTCACCTTGTCTATATTTTTAAAAAACTCTATACTCTCAAACTGCCCTTTCCAAACCAAGAGCCATCTACCCAATGCTCACTTTCCTCTGCACAGGGACTTGTATGACAAATAATAAATAAAAAGTCATATGTCCCAAGGATATTGATATTTTAAATATAAATGATTGGTTAGGATTTTATTGATTAGAATAAAAGAGATTTCAGTGGCCCAGGTATGCAATCATTTCATGACTGTACTTTGCAAAGAAACTATACAGAACTTAGTCAATTCTAATCATGTAGTCCAGCTAACATGATGACTATTTTGATTCCTAATGCCTACACACTGAAAAATGTTTTCAAGTAATTGATTTTTGTACTTAATGAATAAATATAAGAATATGACATAGTGATGATTAATCCAAATTAGAAAGTAACGATAGCAAGGATTCAGATATGTTATTACCAAAAGAACAAAACAGTACAAATACACAAGATCTGGTGTCAATTCCCCACCTTAGTAGGTGGCTCAGAACCTTGGTCCTTTTTCCTAAAGGGTCTGCTAATCCTTTGAATCCTTTGTTGTCTTAGCAAATGCATAAAAATAAGACAGGTTGGAGAAACCTAGAAGAATGACATTGCTACCAAGGGGGAAGGAGGTAACCTTGTCAATCCATCCAACATATGAAAAAAAAATTGGTCCAGTGCCACTGCCTTTTCCTTTTTGTATCTCATTTTCTGTCGCTAGGTCTACTTGTGAGTCAGAGCAGTAAGTGCATTGCCTATTATAGCACAGGAGGGAGAGGCCTTAAACATAAGACTATTTGATGTCTTCATAAATCAACATGATTCCTAAGCTAATAAGCTTAAATTCTACATGGTTCTATTCTTACCAATGAATAAATTACTCCTTGCTCTCAAAAATATCAATTTTATCAAAAAGATAAATAATCCCCAATTAAGCATTTTCCAATTTATGAATTTTTGACTTACATTGGTGAGAAAGTGATATGCACTCAGTAGAAATCATACTCAGTTACCCATATGACCACTTCCAGTATTCAATAAATTGCTTCAGATATTGAAAACTTCATTATCAAATAGTTTTTGTGTTAGATGGTTTTCCTAACTATAGGTTCATGTAAGTGTTCTGAGCACATTTAAGTTGGACTAGGCTGATTCATCATGTTCAGTATGTTAGATGAATTAAAAGCATTTTCAACTTACAGTGGGATTTTCTGGACATAACCCTATCATAAGTAGATTATTTTTTAATATATATCATCTGTACAGTTAAAAAAAGAAATACAATGATATGACTCATGTATGAAAGGAGATATAAAGAAGGTTGAAATGCTCGTTAAAGTGGAAGGAGTAAGAAAACTGTAAATTGTTCTTAAAGATAGAAAAAAATTTCCTGAAAATTTAATCTTTGAATAATACAATGTCCAGGAAGTGACCAAGAAATAAGATGAACAAAGCTATTGCAGCACATTGGGAAAAGCTCATACACAAATATAATGTTGAAACCATTGTGCACTCTTAAGGAATGTAAAATCTTTATATAGGTCAGGACTGCATTGTGAAATGCCTCATGTATCACGGTTCAATTTAGATTACACTCTTCTCTTATGGCAATAGGAATTTCCTGAATGCTTTTTAAAATTAGAGTTAAATGATCTTTAAAATATCCTTTTATTTTATTTTTTTCAAGTTGGAACCAAATTATGATAAGCTTAGAAACCTCAGTGTCACCAAAATGACCCTTAACAGCCAATTGTTCTAAGTTCTTGAAGAAGAGTGATGAGTTAGGAATAATGTTTCTGGAACTTTGGCCTGGTGCTAGTTGAATAGCAGAAGCTCTTAGTGCCCTACCCTGAGATCTTGCTATTGCAGTGCTCAGGGCACTTCTCAAACTACCTGAAGTCTCTTTACTGAGCCTTAAGCTGCTCTGCTTTTGCACTTAGCAGACTAAAAGAATGAGAAAAGCAAATATGACCTTGTCCTGAAACAACAACCCTCCAATACTGACTCACAGAGAGGAGCTGGTACACAAATTTCTTCACATCCCAGACCCTCTGGGTAAGATAATTCTGTTCACAAAGACTTCCCAGAATCCCAGCAGGATCTCTCTTCAGTAAACCATAGTAACTGACCTGATAAACACACCTTTTATTGACTTCTTCTTTTTTTTTTTTTTTCTTTTTTTCTGCTTTCTCTCTTTCCTGCCCTTCAGGAATGATAACGTGAAATCACGTTTTTAAAAAAAATGCTTATACATGTACTTAAATCCCTGTCCCAAGGTCTGAGAGACTGTAAACTAAGACAATATGTAATACATGTATTTATATTGAGCTAGAGAAGTTCAGAAGTAGTAGTTCAGGTTGCAGACCCTTTTGAATACCCCATAAAATGTTTAGACTAACTAACCCCACCCCAGGCACATACACAGTCATTTTCACAGTTAATCTAATAATTGTTTATTGATTTCCAGCAATAACCTAGCCATTGTTAAAGCCTTTTCACAATAGAGAAGAGTCTCTTGCAACACTTATGTGCACACACACACATATTTTATATGATGCCTTTTTGTTCACAGTCACACTGAAGTTCAAACATGAAAACTCTTCGTGCTATGGACTTCAGGTTCAAAATCAACGGAAAGAGAATAGAGAGGTACATTTGACATATTAGGTTCAAGAAACACAGGAGTGTCTCTGGGAATTGAGCAAAATCATAGGACAGCGACAAAATCACATAATACAATTATCAACAATATCCTAAATTGAGAAGAAATAATGGCAAGAGACTTAAAGAATGCTGGTGAAATAAAGTGATGAGTGATTTAAACTGTTAAATTTACTGAACATAGATCCTAAATGATGCCCTGATTATCTGGCTGAAGTCTAATTCATTGATGTTTGGGGGGGACAGTTTCTGTGAATGCCTCTGGTAGCCAAGCTTCAAATGAGCCATACTTCTCAGGATACAGGACCTGTGCTATTCCTCCTCTGAACTGACTCTTGCCTTCCAACATGTAGTTTGGCAAGCCACTAAGTTTTTTGTAGGGAGGAAACTGAAAAAGTTACTTATTTCCAAACATAGTCCTCTTTTTTAATAAAAATGAAGTATGATTCAGAGAGTAGAGGCAAGACACACAGAAGTAGACCAAAATATATAGAGATCTTTCATCGCTAGAAATTGTGGTACTGAGCAGTGGGACCTCTCTGGGTACACTAAACTGGATTTAGAATTTCTGTGGGTAGGTATCAACTATAGTTTTCCACATCCCCAGTCCCTTTGAGTCTGCAAGTGCCTTTTCATGGTTCTAGTGCTCCTGTGTCTTCTCACCAGTATAAGCCAGGTGTATGGGGGGGGAACAGATAACATTTTAAATCATAGACGTTCAGATGAAAAGGGACCACACTTAAAGGAGACTCACCTGCAGGTAAGTCTGATTCATAGGATGAGATTTTAAACCTGGTGCATAAACAAACATAATGTTGGGAATGAGTATTCTTCCCATTCCTAAGGAAAGAGAATGGTTAGGGGTCGGAAGGAAGACAACCATGGTGGACAAGTTTCAAATACACCCCCTTAATAAGTCATATCTCCTGTATTCATGCCCTTAAATAGTTCCTTATGCAGTTGTTTGCTGGCTAAAGCCTCCCTCGTAGATAGTGCTGTCATGATGCAAGAGCCACTCATTTCTCATACCAAGATTTTCAGTTAAGATTGTTCTAGTTGTTTCTCTACTGATGTTTACTTAGTCTTTTATGCTTCTCACAGTTAGCCAATGATTGGGATGCACAATTTTGATAAAATTTTACAATGTTTTTTGGCAGTCCTGCTTGTTACTGGCAGCCCTGATCTCTCTTCAACAGTGGCATTATCTTCTCCCTCAGAAAAATGTTTAATACACTTGTACTCTGCCATTTTCTTCACGGCATTATCCCCATAAACAGATTAATATGTCTCTGATTTCACTTCCAGTCCTACCAGGTTTAACAACAAATTTAATATTTGTTGCTCTAGTTCAAGCTCTGACATTCTAGTGATGGCACAAAAAATCATGCAACAACAATAAGGCAAGCCACTCAGCAAAACACCATCATATAGTGACATGATCACAACTATGAGACATTGATATGCTGAGTCATGAAGCCTTACTGAGTTGTTTTTACAGTGCTACCAATGTAAGCAGATGGTGGCAAATACATTAACTTAATTGTCAGGCCTCGTATGTTTGCTTTTTCCAAATTAACTTTATTGGCTAAAATACTTTCCCCATACAATAATTCTTAAAAGAATCACTCTTGGATGAAGGATGATTAGCCAAAGATCATCAATATCACACCTCTGGTGTAAAAATAAGTCATATTTACTAACTTTAGTATACTACACATTTCCAAGAGGAAATGTGGAATGATACTCTGTGAGAGGGAGAGGTTTCTTTTGTAACATTTGGGTTTATGTTGAAGTAGTCTAAGGAATATCTGAGTGAAGCAGGATGTTTCTGAGGCAAGCTTAGGAGAAAAAGATATTAACTAGCAATTCAGTGCCTCTGTAAAGCTAGGACAGTTTCAAAATTAGGTATTCTTATGAATATAGTCTTTTTGTATCCATAGGGAATGAGTTCCGAGATTCCCCAGATACCAGAAGCCACAGATGCTGTTGTTCTTTGTATAAACTGTATAATATTTGCATATAACCCACAGACTTCCTCCTGTATACTTAAATCACTACTGGATGACTTAAAATGCCTAATACAATGTAAATACTGTATCAGTAGTTATCACACTGTATTTTTCATTAGAAAATAAGGACAGAAAAAAGTCTGTGAAAATTTAGTACAAACACAACCATTCTTTTTTGTTGTTGTTGTTCTTGAATATTTTCAATCTGTGGTTGGTTGGATAAAAGGATGCAGAACCCACGGACATGGTGGGCCAATTGTATATTAAAAAATTCCTAAGTGAGCTATCGTCGGTAAGAAAGTAGAAATCACTCAAAAATGGGATGTAAATCATTTACAATTACTGTGTACATTTTGGGAAAACAAGATTTTTCTCTTAATTTTGCATGTTTTTAATTTTTTTCTCAGAGCTACTCATCAAATTAGGTGGGAAAAAGCACTATTTTATATGTTTATATACACACATATATATAATCTGATGTAAGAGAAATCACGTATATCATTTATTAATTAAATTAATTTCAAGGAAATAAACATCTTAGCCAATCCCAGGTGTTATAACAAAACAATGGAATCAGCAGTTTATTTTATTTATTTATTTATTTATTTTTTATTAAGTCTTTTGTACATAAGATCATAAATACATTTATGCCATTTTCAATGTGTTGATTATTTGTACAAATTGGAGTGCTTACATCATACTAATTAACATAGCTTTCACTTCATTTACCCAATTATAACATTAGGAGATTTGTGTTCTACACATGATAGATCCAATTTCTACTTACAGTGTGCTCCATCGGTGTGGTCCCCCTACTATCCCCTACTAACCCTCCCACCCCAATCTCTCCCCTTCCCTCCTTCATCCTAGGCTAAAGTTGTGCTTCATTTTTCATATGCAAGGGTGAGTGATTATAAATTAGTTTCACAGTAGTACTGAGTACATTGGATACTTCTTTTTTCTCATTCCTGAGATACTTTACCAAGAACAATACTTTAAATATAATAACAAACATTTATTTCTCACAGTCTGGAGACTAGAAATCTAAATTCATGCTTCTGGCATGGTCAAGTTCTTGGTGGGGGCCCTGTTGGTGATTTATGAAAGCCATTTAGCAAAACACTTCTTTACACAAGAAACTCTAATCTCTTCATCCGCTTATAAAAATATTAAACCCACTATGGGATCTCCATCCCAATGTTTTCATCCAAACCCAATTACTTCTCAAAGCTGCTCCCTCCTAATACCATCGTATTGGGGCTTGAGACTTCAGCATATGAATTAAGGATAGAGGGACACAAACGTTCATTCTATTGCAATAAATAAACTCAATAAGTATATATTCAGCATCCATAATGTTATGTTTAGAGGTTTTCAATTAACAGATAATGTTGATGACAGAAGTAAAACTTATATCTCTTTATTTCAGTTCAATTCTTTTTCTCAATTAGTTAAGCTACTTGCTCTAACTATATGATTGCTTAAGTACAGTAGGTCAAATTGTGTATTACAACTAAGAGAAACTTAAAACTCAAAGAGTTGGGAAGAATTACTTTTAAAGTATGCCTAGCAGATGCAATGTAAATATGGATGTAATCATTCTCAAGTACTAGAACCTTTTTCACAGTCTTTGACTACAAAATAGAAAATTATCACATCCCATCTGGTCTGTGTGATATCTATATGGCAGTTTCTCTAACGTAAATTGTTCAAGGTCAATCTTTCTGTAAGCTCCCTAATGTGCAAAATCTAATACAGACTTAACATTACCATCTAAAGGCAATTAGTATTGTTTATATCAGACAACCACAAAACCAATTTCTAAATTACAAGCATGCTTAATGTTTTTATCGTGAATATGAAAACAAATATTTTATTAAACTTAAATCTTAAAGTACAAGAGAGTTTTATTTAATGAAGAATTGGTTTGGGAAAGACACTGAATTGATAATTTTGTTTTATTTTATTTTATTTAATGAAGAATTGGTTTGAGAAAGACACTGGGTTGGTAATTTTATTTTCTTCACTTGCTTTTATATTTGAAAGAAATATATTTTCCTTTTCTGTCTATTATTTTCATGTCATAATAAAATTTCAGTTAAGCAATTTTCTTCTGGGTTTTGGAGGTAGACTATATATGAGGGAAGATTTTATACACAAATAAATACTCTTTTACCATGTGTATTTCATTTCTGACATAAGACATACATTTTTATTTGGGGATGATTTTAATATAATGTAATTGGAAATTTTAATGTTTTAAATTATCCTTGGATAGTTGATGTTGGATTATTTACGGATTAAATAAATAATGTCACCCAGGAGTTATTCTTAAATGTACCATACACATATTGCATTGATGTACAACTGCTATTGACTGTACAGGCACCATATATTTCTGTACCAGAGTTCTAATTTATAGAAATTATAAGATAATAAATGAATGTGGTTTTAATCTAATACATTCTGAAAATTTGTATGCAAGAATAGAAAACTTATGCAAAGAAGTAAGATCTTTGTGGACAAGGCATCTGAAAACTTCTCTGTAGTATTGTTGGCTAAGGTTCTGAAAGCTGGGAAGCCAAAGTCATACCTGAAATAGCCATCCACATCTGTGAGGATAAACTTCTAGTTCTTCTAGAACAGGATGGGCCCAGTGCAGTCTCTCTGACACCAGATAGCTTACTAACATACTTCAGGAAGAGTAGCACATCAATGCTTAAGAACAGGTCTCTGTTTATGAAATTTGGTCTTAGTAAGTGGACATCCATAATGTTAAGTCAATTCATGGTGTCCTTTACTCCAATGCATGGTGAAGCAGGTTGCTGAAGAAGAATAATAACTCGCAAAATGGAAATATTTACAAATATATAGTTTATTATAAGAAAAAGATATATTAATGACAATGTTAAAGTAATCATATGTAGTACAGTCAAATGCTATCACTTGGCAAGGAGTCTGTAGACACCAGGTGCAGGCTCCTATTTTAATACATCTTTAAAGGCCATGGATGTATGTGTTTTATTTTTTTATAGATCAGGAACCGCTAATGTGTGCAAGGAATATCTTAGAGCCAGGGATTACAAATTGGTACTTTGGCTGGAGACTTTCTTGTTTTTAAGCTGGACATGCAAAACATATTTCTACTACGTAACCAGTTTTATTATCAGAATCCTCGAGGGCATCTCAGAGACCAGGTGCAAATCATCAATCTTTTTGTTATCAATAAACAATCCTGATGAACTGAAACAAATGACCCGGCAACTTTTCAGACCGATGATTACAAAGCGGTGCTATTAATTTGGATGTTTTATGCATGGATTGAGGGTCATTTTCGTGAACAAACTTCAGCAAAGCATCCCAAGATAATTTCAAATCTGCTGTTGTTAATCTTCAAAACACAGCCATGGCCATTTTATTGGTGCATGCCAGTGTCCAAATGGCTCATGAAGAAACTTGGCAAGTCTCCTTAGATATCCAGTGTTGCTTCCATAGTGGTGATAGATGCTGGGTATCAGCATGTGACACAAGTATATCAACACTTACATGTGCCATCCATCCATGTCCCTCTACCTAGAGCACGTAACTTTTCTCTGATTTGTCTGTCCTTTCCTTATAGGCCTTTGGAAAGATGATTTGTTACTAGCCAGAAATATATGTCTGCCTTGGGCCACCTCTGCTACCATGCAAAGCTGGTGATTAACACTGTTAGCAGCTCTGAAAATTGGGAAATATTTTTTCACTGCTGCTCATGGCCACCCTAACATGGCTATAATGCTGGTGCCATCTAGTCTTTGAATGCACCTATATACCAAGTGAACCAATTCATATGTGAATCTTGGGCTTACTCCTCCTTCAATGGAACATACCGGGACAACTGTATGTTTGTTTGTTTTTGTTAACTATAGCAGTGACATAAGAGCCGAGGATATGCACTCATAAAAGTGTGTCTTTGTTGTTGTTCTGCTGCTCAATCTCCATCCAGTATATATCATTGCAACATTATGACTTCTGAAAGGCCTCTCTGAATTTACAATTTGTTGGGTCTAGCAAAATACAGCTTATAATGGCAGTTCTGTCTGATCACTGGTTGCTTAGCTTTGCTATCTCTACTAGGCTTTTGTTGACATGACAAAAATTGGCCTTGCCTAATATGACAACTTTTACTTCACAAGCCAAGGAATCAAGGTAGGGGTTATGCCTACTGGTAATGTGACACTATTAAATACAAACATTAGGGCAAGGACCACAAGAGGGGTCTGTTACTCAGTAGGTTCACTACGAGCTAGATTTGAGCCAGGATACCATGTTCTCCTTGACTCTCATAAGTCCCTATTTCAACAAGTGAGGTACAAGAATAATTTATTTATCTGAGTATCAGTGTCAACCAGACAAAATATGCCCAATAATCCTCACCCTATGTGGAATTTTACCCTTTCTTCAGTATAGAATCTCTTGAGAAAATGGCTGTAGGTTTCTTTGGTGAAAGACTGGAGAAAAATCACAGGATATAATTGAGGTGGTATTAAAATACATGTTCTTTGTGTGTGAAAAAATATTCAAGTTGGTGAATAGAGGGAAAGACTGCTTCACATTATTTGTGCTCCTTTTCCATAGAATACAGTTTTGCCCGGAAGTATCTTGTGAAGTGGATATACTACCTGTGAACCTGACTATAAAGAGTGCTTGTGCTTCCTCTGAATTCTCCCACTATTTTCTCCAATGGAGTGCAGGTAAATACAACATCCTACAACAGAGATTCTCAAGGTGTTCATCAATGTCAGTATCAACATGCTGAAAACAAATTCACTGCCCTGCCTCTTCCTCTGCGTTTGTGAATAAAAAATATGGGGTGAGCAAAGCATGAGAGGTGAAAGGAATAATTGTTTTATTTTTTCCCTCTGAATAATTTGGGGGCACAGAAAAACTTGAATATGACAAACTTAAGGCATTGTAGAGGCAAAAATTGAGATGAGACTAGAACACTGAATCAGCACATATAATAAAACCTCTGCTACCCCAAAATCTTCTATTGACTTTGAGTGAGAAATGGATTCTCTTTTTAAAAATTATATGCATTTGAAGTATAATTTTACAGGGTTTTAGCTATGTTTACCATAGCTAGGACCAAGGCAAAAGAAAGAAAGTGATAATGGATTTGAAGTATTATTATACTGTGAAGAATATTATACAACGCCTCAAGAATAGAAGCGGTGGAAAAATAACCAAAGATGGGAAGAAATGCAACAAAAGAATTATTTTAGTTAGGAGAGATTTTACAATTTGTGTAACCTGATATGAAACAAATATGTGTATTTTTAGTTTGGTAACAATTTTGTGAAAAAAAGACAGTATTTTTGAAGTTTTTGCTTTTTATTACATACATAGAATTATGTTATAGATTTAACTTAGTCTGTTATTTTTGATTTATTATTATTATTATTTTATTTTTTTTGCAGTTTTTTTGGCTGGAGCTGGGTTTGAACCCACCACCTCTGGCATATGGGGCCAGTGCCCTACTCTTTTGGGCCACAGGTGCCTCCCTAGTCTGTTATTTTTATTTTATTTTATTTCATTTTATTTTCTTAAATGTCTGTTAAAATTATTTACATCCCAATTTGCGCAACTGATTTGTTGCTTTTTTCTGATGTATAGTATTTTATTCTGTGCGTACATCCTGTTTTATTTGTCTCCATTCCCAAATAAAGGAAACCCACATGGGGCACATCATTCAAACACAGAAAATAAAGCATAATTAAAAAAAAAAATGACAACTCTGCTTGTATCCCGGGGGGGGGGGGTCCAGGAAAACAAGTCATTTTAAACTCACACTGAATTCACTTTATGTGCTTGATGTAGGATATGTTTATTTCTAAATATTATCCTACATATGTGGAACATATGAGCACATTTATCAGGTATATTAAATAATTAAGAGAGAATTTTCTAAAAATGTATCTCAGTAATTTAAACAATTTGTTCTAATTAATTGTACTAGTAAAGGTAAATGAGAAAAGTAATTCACGGAAAATTTTAAATATCTGAGGAGTTGAGTAACTATAAACAGTAAGAAAGCTTCCAAAATAGAGGTAGGTAGAATTAACTTTTCTAAAATTTTCTAAAAGTTTAACTTTTCTAAAAAGTACAAGAAAGAAAGTTTCCAATGGTGCTTACCTAAAATTAAAAAATAACAGAGATAATAACACATGGTAGTATTACATGGATTCACTTACACATATTGATGCAAAAATTCTAAGCATGCTATTATTTCATAGACGCTTTTCTATGCTAAAACAATGATAAAATGAGTTATTGCTTTGATAAATGTTAATATTGGGATATGTGTCCGTATATTTCATTATATTAAATTATAGAATTGTATTATATATTGACATATGATAAAAAATCATTTAGAAAGGCAAATGATCTGATTTTACATATGCTTTTTTCTCTCCATCTTTTATCTCTTGCACTCTCTTTTAATGTTATTTTTTAATATCAAGAACCAGTAATATACCTACTGTTATTAATATTTTAACATTTTCTTGAAAAGCTAAATAGACTTGAATAAGACATGTTAAATATTTAGTGACATAATTTGCAAATAATAAACAAAACTTTCTGCCTTAAATATCCCAGACAATGAACTAAAAAATCATTAAGGATATGACAGTTCATTAGGATACATCTTTAACACAATTAATTTTAAAATGCATCTCTATAGTAATCTAGTTTGAAAGTATATTAACTTTTAGCAATATAGCAGAATGAATGTTCAGAAAAACCTATGCTAACATGGCATAATTAAAGCAATAATTATTTGATCTTGTTGAAAGCTATTTATTTAAATTTGTATTACATAGTTAGAAGGAAAATAAAATTATTAAAATATTTTATTTCATAAACATGGTGTTTGTACACGAGAGGAGATTATTTTTCTCTAAAATACATGTATAGTCATGTTCACTATATAAGAGTGCTATATTCACCAAAAATTAAAATGCAAAATATAGTGGTAAGTAAATCTTTTCTCAATTGTAATAGTGTTTACAAAAATCTAGAAATGAATTTGAAAATAATTGTGTAATATTTATATTTTAAAATGAGAAAAAACCTACTATCTTCCAATTTCAATAAAGAAAATTCAATGAGAGATTTTCTGTGGCATGAAAGGCAATTGGTCAGTATAATACACATGCCAACATTATACAAACTAATGAATTATGTTGGTAAAATATCAACCCAATTCACAAAGTTATTTTTCATTTCAAACTCTATGTGAATACGTAACTGTTTTCAAATAGAGGATTAAGAATACATTAAGATCCACAACGTTTCTGAAAACTGCCAGACTTCAAGCTTGATACACAGATAACTCTAAAATGACATAAATATTAATTGTTAACCGAACAAGAAAGGTAGGTATGATTTTCAATTAGTGTACACCCTGGATAACAGTTTAATCAAACAGAGATCTACATTCCTTGTGATATATTTTTAAACATACTAGTAAAGTTATAAAAACAATTCTTGACATAAATAAATCATCAAAAGCATCATACAGAATATGTTTTGCTTTATATTCTTGTTCACAATAGTTCAAATCAACATTATTTTTTGGTAAAAATAAATATTCTACTTAAAACCACTTTGCTATCTGCTGTAAGTGTTGGGCTCTATTCAGCTATTTTCTTTGAGGAAAGAGTTTGGGGATAAAATAACAAGCCCCCTAGGGCAGTGCAGCTCAGATATTATTGAGGCAGTGTCCTTAAAATGGAGAAAAGTGAAATTTCACTTTGAACTAAGCCTGAAGGAACTTTTAACAAATAACTTTTTCTCAGAGTTTCCTAATTTTTAAAATTGTGGGTGGAATTATACATTTTGATACACATACACACAAACACATGTTGGCACAAAAATATTTTCAACTATTTTCCATGAAAAAAATATAAATGTTAACATGAATTTCTTTGGGAAACATTTCAATTTTAAACATAGCAGATTGGAAAAAAAGAAAAGGAAAATCACTTAGACAATTAAGACAAACTCTATGTTCCCATAGCCCATGAATTATAAATTGGACAACTGTTACTGAAAATATTTCTGGCATTTGACCTGGATTGGTTAAAATTTTTGTAATTATATTCATTTATAAAACACTAGTGTAGTCTCTAGTTACAAAGTGAAATAATGATGCTTATGGTTTGTATGCTACCAACTATATGTTAGTCTTACAAACTATATAGTTTGATCATTTGAACAGATCAAATGAAAGAATTCAAAGAATTCAAAGTTTAAGGAATTAGAACTGTACACATCCATTACTTTCTCATACGTTGTCATTTTTTTTTTAAATTATGCTTTATTTTCTGTGTTTGAATGATGTGCCCCATGTGGGTTTCCTTTATTTGGGAATGGAGACAAATAAAACAGGATGTACGCACAGAATAAAATACTATACATCAGAAAAAAGCAACAAATCAGTTGCGCAAATTGGGATGTAAATAATTTTAACAGACATTTAAGAAAATAAAATGAAATAAAATAAAATAAAAATAACAGACTAGGGAGGCACCTGTGGCCCAAAAGAGTAGGGCACTGGCCCCATATGCCAGAGGTGGTGGGTTCAAACCCAGCTCCAGCCAAAAAAACTGCAAAAAAAATAAAATAATAATAATAATAAATCAAAAATAACAGCCTCCAGGAATGTGAAAGGTCTGTTGTTCAGTTGTCTTCTCAGAAAAGCAGTTTCCACCCCTTTTCTTCCCCAATAGCTGGAGCTTATGCCCTACCACACTTCTATGGATATGCCCAGGATTTGATCTGGGCCTTCAGACTCTGCACAGTTGGCTTCTACTGATGTTTTCCCATAATACTTTCACATTCCTGGAGGCTCTGTTCTGCCTCACCTAAAGTGCTAGAGACCAACCAAAGGCCAGCACCATGCCTTTTGTACTTCATTAAACATAATGTTTTGAGAATAAATGGAAAGAGTAAATTAAAAAAACATAAAAAAAAAACAACATGTAACATAGCCAAGAAGGCTATGTTAACCAGTGTGATGAAAATATTTCAAATTGTATATAAAACCAGTGCATGGTACCCCATGGTTGTATTAATGTACACAGCTATGATTTAATGAAAAATAAAAATAAAATAAAATATATTAAATAAGTACTTCCTTCTGTGATTTTTGTTTCTATAAAGTCTTTTTTGACTACTATAATTTAATATCTAATTAATTTGTATTATATTTTGGTGGTATTGATTAAAACAATTTATTATTATACCTATCATTTTTATTGAAAACAAGTCTACTTTCATTCAAATGTTTATGATATTCATTGTTTTATTTCTATTATTTTATAATATAGAGTAATTAAAGTTTTTACTTATGTATTACAAATTACACAGGTAAATTGTATTCATAATATTTTACTTATTGTGTAATTCTTTACTAAAATTTTTATTATATAATCAGTTATTATGGGAAGAAATTATCAGAACTCATTTAATCAATCAAATCTTTCTAGAATATTATGGGAGATTCTCTTTTGCTAAGAACTTTACCCATCTCACATGCTCTTTTACTATATGCCCTTGCCACTCTCCCAGCAAGAAGTTAAGTTTAATTCTCTTCCTCTTCAATATAGATCCGTCTTAATAATTACCTCGTAGTCCATAGTACATGGCAGAATACTTTATACATAAATTCTGAACCTACTTTAGGAAGTTAAGCATGGTTTTATGAGAACACTTGTTCTTTGGGATGCTGTCTCTGTAATATAAATGCCACATTATATGCCTGAAGGAAATACAAAATCTGCCTATAGAATTCAATTCAAAAGTTCTGTTTGATTCCTGCCTTAGAGATAAAACATCTCAGGCACCAGATGTATGAGTAAAGATGCCTCTGGATTATTCCATCCCTTACCTTCTTGTAGTAACTCCAGTCACTCAAGTCTCATAAGCTGGAGTCCTATATACCATCGAGCAAAAAGACCATACCTTCAATGTTATTTAGACTTGTTAATACATATAATCTAACACCATAATAAAATGTATACTCATGTTGTTATAATTTAATAGTTGGTTACATAGCAAAATTTGTAATTACTATTGGTATATTAATAGAATCACATTTCTTTTAATGGCCAATAAGCTCATGAAAAAAAGGCTCAACAGAGAATCACAAATCAAAACCACATTGAGATATCACCTAACTCTAGTGAAAATGACTTTTATCCCCTTAAAGCAATAGATGCTGGAAAAGCTGTGGAGAGAGAAGAGTATTTGTACACTTTTGGTGGAACTGTAAACTAATATGACCTCTATGGAAAGTTGTGTGGTGATACCTCAAAGAACTGAAAGTAGATTTACTACTTGATCCAGCAATCCCACTGCTGGGTATTTACCCAGAAGGGGAAAAAAAATCATCCTATAAAAGAAGACACTTGGATTCAAATGTTTATAACAGCACAATTTACAATCACAAAGACATGGAAACAACCCAAGTGCCCTTCATAGGTAGTAACAAGTGGTATATGTACACCACAGAGTACTAGTTAACCATATAATAATGGAGAACTAATACTTTTTGCAACAAGTTAAATGGAATTGGGAACCACCCTCTTAAGTATCACAAGAATGGAATAAAAAACACCACATGTGCTCAATTTTAAATTGAATCTAAATGATCAATGCCTATCTGTACATACAGTAGTAAAATTCAGTGGAACTCAAGCATTTGGGGCAGTAGAAAGAGGGGATGGGTAAATTCACACCTAATGTGTACAATGCACACTATCAGGGGCATGAACACAATTATAGCCTTGACACGAACTCTACAAAAGTAATGGATTAACAAGCTGTGGTATATGTATACCATGGAATACTATTCAGCCATTTAAAAAAATGGAGACTTTACATCCTTCGTATTAACCTGGATGGAAGTGGAAGACATTATTCTTAGTAAAGCATCACAAGAATGGAGAAGCATGAATCCTATGTACTCAATTTTGATATGAGGACAATTAATGACAATTAAGGTTATGGGGGGGAAGCAGAAAGAGGGATGGAGGGAGGGGGTGGGGCCTTGGTGTGTGTCACACTTTATGGGGGCAAGACATGATTGCAAGAGGGACTTTACCTAACAATTGCAATCAGTGTAACCTGGCTTATTGTACCCTCAATGAATCCCCAACAATAATAAAAAAAAAAAGTAATCTATGTAACCAAAACTCAGTATAATGTTAATTGATACAGAAAATGTCACCACAATGTTCTGGAACAAGAAAAAAAAAAAAAAGAGAGAGAGAGAAAACACTGTCTCCAACTCAGCATCAAAAATCCGTGTGTGAAACTTTTAGAATATAAATACATATATATTCTCTTCTGCACTGTTTTTGCTTAGTAGTTGTGGAATGATGACTGAAAAGAAAACTTTCTGAATAACTAACATCACTATGTTAATACAAATGATGACCATTTTCACAGCAATATAGGAGATTTTTCAAAAAGATGCCTTTTTACTAAGAACATATTTTATGCTTTTCAATAAAACCATTAGTTAAAGGTAATTGCTGTATATTTAATCAGTTATGTCTCTTATAACTTTTATTGATACTATTGAATCCATAGAAATTCTTATTTATAATAATATCTTAGATAGGATAGGCATTCAGAACATGGTTCCTCAAAACATGCTCCTGTGGCATAAGGATTATTTTGAGCTACAGTCAATTAATAACAATAATAATAATGAAATGCTGCAATAAGGTCACTCTGACCCTTCCCTTTTTCTTCCTGAAAGTAGAGACTAAATTCCATTATGGAAGATGGCTTTTCTACAACAGAGAGAAAAATATTTCTTATCAAAAACAGAAAGTTGAAGGTGAAAGAAATATATACAATAAATTCTTTTGAATGAAACTTTATCTTCCTACTCCCTTCTCTATCCAATTAACCATCCTTGTCCAAGACCCTTTACCTTGTCGTGTTTTTACAATTTACTTCTCTTTGTCTGACTCAGGATATATTAATACATGTTTGACTCTACTTCATTAGGTCTTCATTTCTTTATGAGGGCTACTATGTCAGGTAAAAATTAAATTAAATAAATTTGTATGCTTTTATGTTGTTAATATGTCTTATGTCAGATTAATTCTCAGGCCCAAAGGAAAACTCTAACAAAGTAGAGGTAAAATTTTACCTCCTGTTCAATAAAAATTGAAAGTAGATGCTGTATGCCTTTATTACTTAATAATCAGCTTCTTCTATGTGTTTCTTCTGTTTACATAAAACAATATTTTATTTCCTGAGCAAATATCTTTATTTTACATCTAAGAGAGTCAATTATTTAATACTGTTTTGATCTCAGTCTGTGTATTTTTAACCCTCATTTATTGAGGGATCCTATAATTATGATTGCATAGAAAGGAAAAGTGTCACATATTTACAGATTCCTTTCATGTTTATTGACCTAATCTTTTATGAAAGTGGATGAATTACAATCAATATTGATAAAATGGATACGTAAAATCAAAAGTAATCTGGAGAATTATGAAAATAAACTTATAAAAAGATGAACACAGGAAAAATGAGGCAATAAAGGAGGAGGAATAACATTTATGAAATATGCGTGCATACACTTACTGGAGTTTGAAGAGCTGTCATTCACACACAGATCCATTAACTCACAAAAGAGCCAAATGCTATGAAACAACACATCATGAGAAAAAAATAATGCATTATTCATAATTAAAACTTTGATCACTGAGATAGAAATATAATTCAAGTAGGAGGGCAAGAAACTGAGGCTAAGAAAGGAACCAGACCAAAAAAATACATCCAAAATTACTCCAGTGATATAAAAACATAGAAAATGTGACCTCTGGTATATGGGAAATGTAAAGTAATGTATAGTGAGGGAAAACAGAACTTTTGTGGGTTATAATGTTTATTATTTTGATTATAAATGGTTCATTCATACACACATATAAAATTATCAGGTTATATAATTTGTTATGTGCATTTTATCATTTCAACTATACTTCAATAAAGATTTTGAAAATTAATGTCATAGCAGTAGATTTTAATAGCAGTTTCAATAAAAAAAATGACAAAAACTAGGGAAGGTAAATTTGAACATAAAAAAAGTACATGACATTTTAACACTGAATTTAGTTAGAAGTTTTCCAAAAAATAGTCCACAAAATATCTAATTATATATATGTAAATATCAACAGAAAAGCATATTCTTCTTGATATTTCAGATTTAAAAGAGAAAAAGAAAGATTTGAGGAAGAAATCAGGTAATCAAAAATATTTTAAATGAAAAGCAAATTGTCTACATATTTTTTCCCCAAAATACGGAAATACCCTCAACTTTTTAAGAGAAAGTGATGTGGAACTTTTAATTGAATACCAACCAATGGAAATCAAATGTGAAGGCAAATAAAAAGGAAGGTAAAAAAAAAAAAAAAAAAAAAGAAAGAAAAGAAAATTAAGACTTGTGATTCATATATAAATAAAACATTGAAATACAATGGGAGTGCAATGAAGTCAGTTCTCAGGATATGGATATGTGTCAGTCTTAAAAAGCAGCCGAAGCACAATCGAACAGCAGGATAAAGGTTCTGGAAACTACAGCTTTAGGTATTGGGCAATAAGACTAGGTTAAAGATACTTGTTAATTGTATAAGCAAACCCAAAAGTAATATTAATAATATTAATAATCTCAAGTGAGAATGTTTTTGTTTTATTTTATATGATTAATTTTTTTGAGACACAATCTCACTCTGTAACTCTGGGTAGAGTGTCATGATGTTGTCATAGCTCACAGCAACCTTGAACTCCTAGGCTTAAGCTATCCTCCTGCCTCAGTTTTTCTATTTTTAGTAGAGACAAGGTTTAGCTCTTGCTCAGGCTGGTTTCGAATTCCTGAGTTCAAGCAATCTCACAGCCTTGGACTCCCAGAGTGCTAGGATCACAGGCATGAGCCTCGGAGCCAAGTAGAATGTTTGAAAATAAAGTTATGGTCTATTTATGTAGAAAAATGGGATATGGTTTTCAATTATAGGCAGACAATTAAAAAAAAAAAAAGATTTTGAGTCTGAATCTCACTCTATTGCCCTGAGCTACATTGCTGTGGCATCAGACTAGCTTATAGGAACCTCAAATTCTGGGTTGAAATGATCCCCCTGCCTCAGCTTCCTGAAGCTGGGGTTACATGCATCCATCACAACACTCAGTTAATTTTTCTGTCTTTAGTGAGAAGGAATTTCATTCTTGCTTAGGCTGGTCTTGAACTCCTGAGCTCAAGGGATTCTCCCACCTCATTCTTCCAGATTGCTAGGATTGTAGATGTGAGCCACGGCAACTGGCTGTCAAATCAAAAACATTTTTAATTAATCTTTCAGATATTTTCCCATAAATTATGCATGAAAAATTATAATAAAATCATGATAAAAACTATATTTCTGAAAGTCTGTTTTTCAGTTTGGATTGTTTGTTCAACAATGCTTCCATAGTCATACTTCAGAAAATACTATGTTTTCTTATTTCCAAGTTTTAAGGTTAATTTGTCTAAGAAGAGAGACTTAATTATAATCATATATAAATGTTAAATTAGGATACTTGGATAATTCAATTTATTCTATAATTGAATATAATCAGAAGTCACCCTTACAAGGAGTAAATGGAAAAACTGAAGAGATAACTGTGGCCTGATGTTAGTTGTCTAAAGTAGATGTAACAAAAGAAATAATGATACAATTGCTGTAGAAGCATTACAATATTTTTATGAGATTAATGGTAATTATTATAATGTTAGATAACTCTATTAAGTATCTAAAAGTGCCAAGATTGTTGTTATGAATTCATATGCATTCTCTCATGTTTTCCATATACTGTTCCTAACATAGACAGTTGGCCTGAAATTACAGAATAGAAAACCAAGAGACAGAAAAATTATCTAAACTGCTCAAAGTAAATATTTTTAAATATATATATGCACACATATATACATCAAGTATATATACACATATATACATAAAGCTATATATACACACATATACATGAAGATATATATATATGTATATATATATATATATATATATATATATATATATACACACACACATATATATGTAGCAGCTGTTTATCTGGGAAGAGGTAAAGAGAGAAAAACCAGACTGAAATAGAGAGAGAAATTCAGTCAGGCTTTGAGCCCAGAGAGTCTAAAATTATGCTAATGTAATTTAAATAATTGAGTTGAATTTGAAATTAATAAATAAATAAAATTAATAATATGAATACAAAACTTGAGTGGCAGTAAGATGAACAGCAGTGAAACAAGCTTCAATCTTCTAAAAGTGTAAAGGCAACAGTAAATAAAACATTTATGAAGAAATAGACACAAATACATATAAAGTAGATTTATGAGGTAATTCTTTAAAGAAACAAATATTATAAATATAAAACAGATAAAAGTATTTCATTTCAAAGTTGAGCTGCGAATTTTCCTTTTGGAATTGTTCAATTTGATTTTTTTCACATGTATATATATTATTTTGATACTGTAAAAATGTCGTATATTCTTATTATGCTCAAACGTTCCATAATGTTTTCTTCCAAATTTGTTTGCAATAACAGGTCTCTGTGTACATAGTTCATAGACAAATTTGTACACGAACACACACTAATATCTAATTGCAATGCAAACTAATCTTGTTAGTTGATATGCCGTAAATGCATATCATTCTGTGCGTATCCAAGTACATTCAGAGCCATAGTCTACTCAGGATATTTTCGAGTTGCTGGAATAGTGCAGAAAAAGTAGATTGAACACAATTGCCATGTTCACCAGCCTAGTTTTAGAAAGCATACCTCCTCCATTTTAACTGTCAGAGTTATTGTGGTGCTTACACATTCATTAGGCTCTTTACAGAAATAGCGGTTAGTCTGTGAAGAAGCAAAACAGTAAATATACTAAGTTTGTGAATAGAGAAAAAAGGGGAAAACAAACAGGGAACAGGTACAACTGTCTCTAGGTTGAAATTTTAAAAATGGCTCCACATGAGAATGGCCCACATCACAAAATCTCAAAACTGCAGATGCTGGAGGGGATGTGGAGAGAAGGGAACACTTTTACACTGTTGGTGGGACTGCAAACTAGTACAACCTTTCTGGAAGGAAGTATGGAGAGACCTCAAAGCACTCAAGCTAGACCTCCCATTTGATCCTGCAATCCCATTACTGGGCATCTATCCAGAAGGAAAAAAATCCTTTTATCATAAGGACACTTGTACTAGACTGTTTCTTGCAGCTCAATTTACAATCGCCAAAATGTGGAAACAGCCTAAATGCCCACCAACCAAGGGATGGATTAACAAGCTGTGGTATATGTATACCATGGAATACTATTCAGCCATTAAAAAAAATGGAGACTTTACAATATGAATTGTCCTTCATATTAACCTGGATGGAAGTGGGAGACATTATTCTTAGTAAAGCATCACAAGAATGGAGAAGCATGAATCCTATGTACTCAATTTTGATCTGAGGACAATTAATGACAATTAAGGTTATGGGGGAGGGAAGCAGAAAGAGGGACGGAGGGAGGGGGGTGGGGCCTTGGTGTGTGTCACTCTTTATGGGGGCAAGACATGATTGCAAGAGGGACTTTACCTAACAATTGCAATGAGTGTAACCTGGCTTATTGTACCCTCGATGAATCCCCAACAATAAAAAAAAAAAAAAACTGAAAAAAAAATGGCTCCACAAATTTGCCAGCATTAAGTCTTTTAAGATATGAAAATTTATTAACACAGTGGCTTTTACCACAAATTACTTTGAGCTGCTTATACATATATAAACAGTTAATGGTTCACAGAGTTTCCATCATAAATATAATTCATTTTTAAATAAGATTTAGATCCTGACACTGTTATGGGACTTTGCTAAGTGACAGAGGTATGTCTATACTTTTATCTCTGTCCTTCGTCAAAGCTATAGCAATACTTCATTCTATTTGCTCTAAATTCAAGATACCCTTGAAAAAAAATATTTAAAATGGTATCTCATTTCTCATTTTTGCAGAAGGGTAAGATTTTTTTCAAAAAACATAAAAATGTATTTGTATATGCAAAAAAAGTTAGACTCTAAAGATGTGTACTTTAATGTCTTCCATCTATTAGGGAAAACAAATTAAATATGTTAGAATTTTTCTACATAGATACAACTAACAAATGGATTATATCTGTATACGTGAAACACAAATATATGCAGATGCTTTGATTTAAAAATGCAGATCTTTATTTAAGGGGGCATGTCTCCAGATGTCCCAGTCTGTAGAAAGCTCCCGAAACAGGTTTTTCTCTTCAAATTTCTCCCATTTGTGACAAAGGAAAATTTCCAGAACTCTCTCATCCGTGTGATCTCCTTCTCTCTAGCTGTCAGCCATTACTTCCTCACATACATTTTTAATTCTCTGAAAAATTAGAAGGAAGGAGTCACTTTTTTTTTTTTGGCTTTTTTTTTTGTTGCTGTTGTTTGAGATTCATTAAAGGTACAAAGAATTAAATTACACTGATTGTGGTTGTAAGGTAAAGTCCCTCTTGTAATTGTATCCCCCCCTCCAAGAGCTGTGCCATACACTTTGACCTCCATCCCCCTCCTTCCTTCCCACTCCCTCCTTCTGTACCCCTCACCTCGTATGAGATCATCTACTGCCTTCATATTAGAATTGAGTACATTGAATTATTTTCCATTCTTGTGATGCTTTACTAAGAAGAATGTGTTCCACCAAGGAGGGAGTCACTCAAGAATACTTTTAACATGTTTTAAATTTAGAGTAAATACAATGAAATACTGCTATGGTTTTATGAAGGATAAGGATAAAAGTATAATCATATCTCAGCCACTTAAATTCTGAATTTTTAAAAAGGTATCATTTTTATTCACATATTCATTGTCAGGGATTTATCACATTGACAATTCTGGCTTCAGTGAGACGGCATATGTTCAGGGGACTTCTCCTTTTTCTCCTTCAAGGCTATGAGTTTAGCTACTTCCTTGCCTGATGGAGGAAGGAGGGGTTTTAACCATGATGGCGGGTCCTCCATGAGGTCCTGCCAAGCAGTTATATATGGGATCTGGTCCGGGTGCCTGGTCCTAGATGGATAGACTATGTCTTTAACCTGAAAGATAATGGGGAGATGAAAGTGCCCTCTGGTGGCCATCCGACATGGTACGCCATTCATTCCTGCAAAAAATCACAAGTTTACCTCTGGACACATTAAAGCCTTACTCTCGGGCTTTGTCTTTGAAGTCCTGGAAATGAGTCAAAGTTAGGGAGGGGGCGGGTCATCTGCATCTGTCCCATGTTGCCCTCCAAATATAATAAAACACAGACAAAGCAAATAACACCCAAGATTCCTCCAGAAGACAGAAGCCTGCCCTTGTGGGTTTTCAGGCAAAACTGAAAATGAGATGCCAGCGTAATCCCGTCTGGCGGTCGTGACCCGCCTTGTCTCTCAACCAGAAGGATTGTCTCCCCGTGGTCTTCTTGACCAGGGGCTGAGGATTCCACATCTCAGTCCCCCATTCACAGGGCGTTCCCACTTCTACTCTGCCGGAGATTCCACGTCCTGACTACAGATTCAACAAACAGAACCAACATGGAACAGGACAAGACAAATGCCAGCACACACACACTCACCTCCAGAGCAGGTACTTGGTGATTTGGGGGTTTTTTTCCGGACGAGCCTCCAAATGTTATGCCCAAATCACGGGATCCCCCACATAAATCACCTGGAGACCAAGTCCGATGCAAAAGCAAGAGGTTGTTTATTTATGAGCTCGAGCTCTGGCCCCCTAGTCCTGGTGCAGCAGGAGAGCAGAGAAGCCCTGATCTTGAAAAGGAGGGAGGTTTTAAGGGTACAGAAAGGAAAAAAAAGGGAGGGGGTGTGAAGTGAGCTGATGTGGGGGGAGCTAGGGGACCAAGCACTTGTCCTTGGCTGTCTGGAGAGTGTTTGTTATCTCAGAGAAGACATTGTGTAAGAGCACGGCTCATGGGGCAAGGACGGGGGTCCAGGTTGAAGTTCTAACACCTTTGGTATGTAGCTACAAAATGAAGGCTGAGGGACAAGATGAAGTTAGTTTTAACAAAATGGAGTTAACTTGGTTCTTACATAACCTTCCCTAAAATGATGAAATAAGTCTGGGCAATTATCACATCTCCGTCTATATCTATGATTTCTAAGTGTTGTGTAGACCTCTTCGTGAGTTCGGATATAGCTATTTGTGGTTTGATGACTTATAATCTAATGAAAAAGTATCTCAATATATTATCACTAATATATAATCATGCTAAATGAACAGGGTAGGCTAAATGAAAATTTTTATTAAAAGAACAAAATTATGAGAAACTCGCAATAGTCTCTGGCTTACAGGAGTCATACTTATTTGGGGTATAAATTTTGAGAAACTCCTCCTGTGGCAGTACGACAAGTTTTCTGTGGACAAACTGACAAACTGGTTATGCTCTCTGGGTGGCCTTTGTTCTCCACTGGGTTCATAATTCCTGGCTTTGCTCACTGGGAATGTTCTCCTTCCTCAATCTCTTCTGCAGGCTCATGAGAAGTATGAAACTGCCCAGCTTTCCCAGCCGACTTCCATCTGGTGCCAGTTTGGAACCCAGGATTTGCTTCAGAAATTGAACAACTACCACATTTTTCAGGCCAGACTTGTTCTTTGGCAATAGAAGACCCTAGAAACTAATTTGGCTCTAGACCTATTTTCTTTCACTCATTTCTATAAGCAAATCAACACAGCCAAATGACTTCCCTAGACAAAACAGTGAATCCTGCTTGTCTATTACCAATGACTTTGTGCTCAGACTTTTCCTTTCTTTTTCTTAACTTCATAGTAGAAAACTTGAGGGCATCTGAACTACAGGCTGTGGTGGGAAGGTGACATGTAATATCTGAAATCTGGTTTTAGACTTCCTCTTATTGTGTGTCAGACTTATATCGAGGCTCTTGAAAAATTCTAGCTGTCTTATCTCATGCTTCTTCATAGCTACTTGTTACAATGCACCTCAGTTCATCTCTTTCTTAAAGTAAGATGGTCAAAATCAAAGCAGCAGTCAACACACAGTCATATTTTGTGGCTTACAAACTATTTCTAGTAATTCTAAGTATCTTAGTACAATGGGCATCCACTGAAAATAACACAGACCACAGTTTCACTAATATTTTACAATAGACTAAAAATAATTAGCATCTTTGCCTTCTTCTAATGCAATTAGACAATTAGACAATGCCATAGATGTTAGACCACTTTTGATATCACCTAATATATCAGCCAGAATTCAACATAAAAATAATTTTATCTGTTTTTAATTGGAAGATATTTAGTTAGAAATTATTGTGTATTACAACGTTGTTGAAAGGCATAGAGTACCAGGTTCTTGTCAGGGACTCCATGAATGAGTCCTAAAAATATAATCACCCAGAAATGAAAGTGCCACCTGTCAAGCCAACACAAGAGCCTTTTTTTATGTAAGAGCTTCTTAAAGTATACCAGCTATAATAGGATCAAAAAATTAAAATAAGAAGCCAATTCCACTGCCACCATCATAATTGTAACAGTGGCACAGAGTAACCTGATGTCTCTAAAACTTGTGTAACTGAAAAATTACAGAAAGAATTAAGAAAACAATTTCTGTATTAATTGTGCTTTCCATATCTTCAGTAGCATCTAGTCTGTAAAAGCCCAGTTTACATTTAGAATTCTAGCTGCAAGCATATATGGGGTATGTAATTATCACAAGTCAAAACCTCTGTTGTACACAGAAAGACATCCCCAAAGGAGCATGACATAGAATATCAAAATAATCTCCACATTCTATATCTTGTGTGCTCCAAAGCCATGAACATCCTTCTTCTTAAACTTCAAAAGAGAACCAGTAGCAATAGGACATGCTTTCACCCAGCATGTATAATTGAACAATTATAGAAGCACATTAATCTTTTACCAGGAGGACAAATCTAAAATAATAATCAGAAATTCTATCTACAGTTAGTGACATGAGTCAATGTTTTTCCAGGTATCCTACATCATTTTAGAACATGCACATGTAGTTATAATTTAACCACTATTAAAATAATAGATTATGGATGAGAAAAAATAAGAGGAAAAATACATAGTTAATGCCTTCATTAATAATTATATACATAAGAGAAAATTATATATAGCTACTACAGACAGATCCATCCTATAGAGTTGTTTAGTGTTACACTGTAACCACCCTAGTTGATATCATTACTATCATGTGATATAGCAATGTATTTCTTATAGTAATTTTCTATTAGTTATAAGTAAACTATCTTAAAGAAAGAAGAGTGTCTTTCTAATTCAGGGAAACATACATTCATTATTGGTTCTATTTTTATGTTACCTTCTTCTAGGCTGGAGTATAGGTAATCTGTATTTCATAATTCTAAATTTTATTCACTATTGCCTATATATTCAAAATTATGTTTGCTGTGACAGTGTTGGGTTTGGCTGGGCCCATCGATGAATAAAACAAACAAAAAAAAAAGACCTAGAGTCAGCAATAGAAATAAATGTACCCTTTATCTTATTGCCTATCTCTACAATCAGTTTCCCTTCTGTCTTAATAACTTACACTTTATATTCCCTGCTACCACATTCACATAATTAGTTGACTTTTTCCTGTAGCTTTTTCCAAAGCAGAATTAGCAATCCAGTGTTAGAATAATGGTTTTATGACAAAGATGCAGTGCTGGAATATATTCTTGTATTTAACACATTTCTGTAAGCAGCTTTAACCAACTTTTTAGGCCACTGTAACGGACTGTTTTTTTGTTTGTTTGTTTGCTTTCTTTTTTTTCCCTTCCAAATTCTTGTATTGAAGCCTGATCCCCAGTGTAATGTTGTATGGAGGTGGGGTTGTTGGGAGGTGATTAAATGAGAGTGGCATCCTCATGAATGGGATTAGTGCCATGTCTCAAGGAGAGACATGAAAAAAGGTGACCTCTTTTGAGGCCACACAAACCTCCAGAAGGTCCCTGTCTGCAAGCCAGGAAGGAGGCCCTCACCAGACACCACATCTGGTAGAGTTTGGGTCTTGGACTCCCCAGTCTCCAGAACTGAGAGAAATAAATGTTTTTTCTTTAAGTGATGTAGTCTTGAGTAATTTTGTTATAGAAACCCAAATAGACTAAGACAGTTACTATTAATGCCAATTTGGGGAAAGTAAAAGTAAGAAATGCTTTCTAATTGGTATTGGCTACAATTAATACAGCAGTCCCCTCCCCTCTGTCATTATGGGTAGAAAAAAAGGAATAATTGGTAACAAAGAGCCGTGGGAAAGAGATAGAACCATAGGTAGATGGTTCATGGACTATTAAACATGATTTCGGCATTTTGATATATATATTTGAACCTTGGAGATAAGGAAATTCTTTATAATTAACATTATACATTAGAGAATTTATCCTATGGTGTCAATTAATGAGATTATGATCAAGATGTTAGAGTTGTGGAAATGAGAGAATTCTATTGCTGAACAATGCAACTTTATAAAGTATCATAGTCCCATTGCTAGTATGCTTCCATTGTTGCAAGAATCTTTCACCTTATCCTCCACCCTACAGTAAGATATTCAAAGACACAAATTTAAATGGCCACTGATTTTCAAGAATCAATGATCTTATGTATTACCAAATTTACTAAAAATAACAAAGGTTCTGAGCAAATTCAGGCATAGGAATAACATTTCTCAATCATGGTGCCCTAAATTCATCATATGCAACTTTTGGATTCTTTTCAGCATTGCTTTCAGAAAAACAGGCTACCCCATGATCATATCAATGTATACAGTTATGATTTAATAAAAAAAAAAAAAGAAAGAAAAACAGGCTAGCACTAACTTAATAATATGAGAGAGATGCAAACTCGGAAGAATGTGTTTAAGTTTGAAATTTGTTCTTTTTTATTAATTACATAATAATTAATCACATAAACCAGAGAGTTCACATGACTAAGTTGTACTTTACACCAGGTTTATTTCAGAGGAGCAGTCTAGATGGACAAAGTAATTCCTTCTAAAGCCTTTTTAGATAATTTCTTTGGTTATCTTCATTCAAGTAAAATAACCTAAAAATGTTTACAAAGAAATTTATTAGATCAGCATTCACTCTGGTGTATCCAAGGAAGAAGGGAATAATTGGCATACCTCCTGTGGATACTTTTTTCTTTGAAGATAACTATACCTTGGGGAAGAGTAGAACACATAGAAAATTAATTAATTTCACTGGACTTTTTCCAAATTGGTATAGGATTAGTTATATTCTACACTGGTTATGTTATTTAGCCCATTATGTTTCTGTTGTTATTATGGTTTCATTCATATGTTCCCTGCATCTGTTAAATCTTACTAAACCATACAACTTTGTCTCAAAAAAAAAAACAAGAACAACAAAAAAACCTGTTCTCATACCAAAATAAAGATCTGATTCCATGGGATTTACTATCAGTCAGAAAACAGCTCGGTATTTTACTGAAATGTTAGAAGTCTACAGTTTATAAGACTACAAGGCTCTGGATACTTTTTTTTTTTTCTTTCTTGAAAAACAAAATAGAGCTCTGCTCTACTCATTTTCCATTTCATGGCTTCAAGGCTTGCTATGAGCTAAATGTTTTTGTTTCCCCAAAATCTGTATGTTGAAATCTTAGTCCTTAAGATGATGGTATTAGAAAGTGAGAACCTTTCAGAAGCTGTGACAATTGATCTCTTATGAATGAAAGTGCTCTTCGAGAGCCACAAGAGCTATCTCACTTCTCCACCATGTAAGGACACAGGAAGAAGACACCTTCTGTGAACCAGGAAAGAGGCTTTCACCAGACACCCAGTCTGCTGATGCCTTAATCTTGAACTCCCAGCCTACAGAACTTAGAGAAACAAATGTATGTTGTATGTAATCCGCCACCCAGCTTATGGGATTTTGTCTTTGCAGCCTAAATAGACTAAGATCCAAATTTTGGAAATGAGGTTGAGTTCTTTATTAATTACACTTTTTTAGTTGCTGTTAATTTTTTTTTTTTGTGGAGACAGAGTCTCACTTTATGGCCCTCGGTAGAGTGCCGTGGCCTCACACAACTCACAGCAACCTCCCACTCCTGGGCTTAAGCGATTCTCTTGCCTCAGCCTCCCGAGTAGCTGGGACTACAGGCGCCCACCACAACGCCCGGCTATTTTTTTGTTGCAGTTTGGCCGGGGCCGGGGCCGGGGCCGGGTTTGAACCCGCCACCCTCGGTATATGGGCCGGCGCCTTACCGACTGAGCCACAGGTGCCGCCCTGCTGTTAATATTTTTAACATTCTTCCCTGTGGTTCTGAATTGTGCTGGTATTATGATGTTAAAATGCCAAACAGAAATACTTGCCATCATTAATCACAAAAATTGTCCCACCATTGCTGGAACATCTTAATGACTGAATCATTAGGTAAATTGTACAATTATGTCATCTTCTGAGGTAACTAATATTGAAAATCAAAGAGGAAATTGTGGAAAGTCAAGATGAGGTTGTGGAAACAGATGCGTGGAAAACAGGGATTCCTGAGGTTTTGAATTATATTACATCAGGTGTGCTATGGACTGAGTATTGGTGCCTCCCTCCCAATTTGTATGGTAAAGTCCAAGCTCAGGCTTTGGTGAGGTAATTAGATTTATATAAAGTCAAGCACATGAGTTCTTTCTTTCTTTTTTTTTTCTTGTGAGACAGAGTCTCACTATGTCGCTCTCCGTAGAGTGCTGTGGCATCACAGCTCACAGCAACCTCAAACTCTTGGGTTTAAGCGATTCTCTTGCCCCAGCCTCTGGAGTAGCTGGGACTACAGGAACCCGCCACAACACCTGGCTATTTCTTGTTGCAGTTGAGAGTTTTACAATTCAAATCCCTTTTAGAAATTATCATTTAACTAATGTCACGGTCATGAATCTGGACATGATACTCCTATATCAACTCCAACTTCTGTGACCTGCTCCTAGGAACCCATCCTAGGATTACTGTTCTTGTCTTTTTCCATTTCCGTCTTACTATGGCTTCCTGGGGAGATTTAGAGATACTTTAGGCTCCATTCTAAAGCACCTGGACCGTAGGTAAGAGCAACAACCAAGCTACTACACTTTACTAAAGTTGTTGGAAAATGTCACTGCTACTTTCTCCCAACATAAGAAGTCCAAAGGAGAGCTAACTATTGCATTAATACATTTTCTTTTTGTCTTGCTCTGTATATTACTGTTGCCCTGTTACTATTATTACTATTGTTAACTGACGGTCGGCTTACGGATCCCCAGAATTGATTTTATCCTATGTTTTTTTTTCTCCAGAGCTTATTGTGAACTATGACTGTCTATTCATCTCTCCCGGCTAATTTTCCATTTGCATTATTTTAGCTGATTGTATATGTATTTATATGCCATTTACTTATTAACTCTGAAATATTACAAACGTACAATACCAAAGTAAAGAAAATGGTATGATGAACCTCTAAAAACTTATCACCTAGATTTATCAACTATCAGTAATTTGGATCTTTAGCTTTACCAACTTATTTTATGTGTTTCATAGCTTTTTTGTTACTGAAATATTATAGAGCAAATTCCCCTCATTCTGCTCTTGACCCTTATATAGCATTTTACATCCTTGAAAAAATGAATATTTTATGATTAATACATAATAGCAGTAGTGTGATCACGCATATGACAAATAAAAATAATTACTTTGCATCATTTGATAACTTTTTTATATTAAAGGGTTGCAAAGTATTTTGTCATATTGATTTGTTTGCACAAGTTTTTAAATTGTTTGATTGTGATATTAACTTGAAATTCTACTTGAGATATTCCAGAGAGTAAAAATTAAAAAGTACTTCCAATGATTCTATTAAATTTTGGTTCAAATGTTTTGCTTAGGAATATCTTAGGAGTGATGCTATGAACTTCATATTTTGTCTCACTATAGATAGTTGACTGTCTCATTCTTAGCGATGTTAAGCCAAATTATTGGGGGTTAAAGTTTTTATAAGTATTTTATGCAATAGTTATACCTTAAGGAGCTTTGCTTGAATTAGTTTTTTATTAGAGCTCCCAAAATTATGATTTTCTAATTCTTTCCATAATTACTGACTGGATTTATGTAGAGAAGAATTCCCCTTATCAAGTAGGGCTTATTTTGTTATATCCTAAAATAGTTATTTCAGAGAAGACAAGATAAACTTTTAATTATTTTCCTTTGGCAATTTTAAGATTAGAATGTTGGTTGACCCAGTTAACTGTCCATAGTGAAACTAGATTTTTTTCATGTGTTCAACTGATTGAATAAACTTTAGTCATCCTTTTTAAATAATAAATTATCCCTTTGGCCAAAAGGAGCCCCTTCAATCTAGCTTTGATGGGTTACTGTTTCGTGACACAAAATAGTCAAAGTTAATTTCATACATCCTGAAGAACACCCAGAGTTCATTATCCCTTACCAACCATTGTTCTTTTAAGTGGGGAGTATATCCATAGACCATATCTAGGCATTTGTCCTTCCTGTTTCTACTGAGCGATTATTGCATCTGGGTCTTTACATGGACAAACTTAAACAGTTATTTCTGAACACAATGTGAAATCCTAATGATATTTAAAATCTAAAGTTCAAGTAGTTTACTAAGATTATTTTTTATGCTTTCCCTTCTAGTACACTTAGGTGATGGTTTTGAACAGCATTTATAAAATTACACATTTCCCTTATCCATAAATGTGTATACAATATATAAAACATACTTTTATAAATAAGTATATAACTACAAACAAAAATAATATGCATTGAGTTTACAATTTTCTTGCAGGTTTATTTTTCTTAGAGTACATAGCATTCTATACATGAATCAAATTTATTCCTTACAGATTTATTTATACCAGACATTCATTTCTGGAAGTGTTTCTTCTTAAATCAGTTAACTTTGTGAATGTGTGAATTCATTAAAGAATCCAAATTAAAATATTTATGTCAAATTATATCACTAAAAATCTTTACTATCACTATTTTATTTCCTGTCCCTATTCATAAATTATCTTCATTTTTCCAATTATCTTGCCAATGATCCTTTCTTCAAGTATATCCTAAAATGTGCTTTCTACAATGTATTCTAAAAGGTTTAATTTTATCAATCAGAAATTTTTATTTATTTTTTCTTTATAATTTTTTTTCCATGAGGAAAAAGGCCTATGGAGAAAAAAAAAAAAAAAAAAAGATGGGGAGAGACATGACGGCATCCTCAAGGCAAAAAGTTCCAATTCTTTGCAAGAGTCAGCGCTAGGGGCTCATTAGTTGGTTTCATTTGTGTTTAGTTACTCTGGAATTGAAAGGAACCACTTCCTAAAAGTCATACCCGACAAAGAAACTCAGAGGATTTGTCACCGTAAAGTATGGGAGAAAATGTCCCCAATTCACCTGCGACAGCTGCCTGGACCCCCTCTTCTCCTGCCTGCATTCCCGGACTTCCTTGGTCCTGAAACTTCTCCCGAGAGGCCACCCCACGCCCAGCCCCAGCTTTCCCTCCGCTCCGTGAACCCCTCCTTCCCCAGGGAACACCAGATCCCGCTCCCTCCCCAACCTACGCCCTCTGAGCCCGTCCCTCGGGCCCAGACCCCTCGTGCAAGCACGCAAGTGTTTCTGAAGCGCCCAGGCAGCGGCAGCGCGGGAAGGCCCTTCCCAATCTAGAAAATTTTAATTTGCAGATGCAGACATGAAACACTATGCATGATGTCTATTTATCTCAGAAAATATCAAAGGAGATAAATCAATGTGACTTAGTATTTGGCAAAGACTTTTTAGAGAAAATATCAAGGGTGTTATTCCATGAAACACAAAAATAAATAAGCTAAATTTCATTAAAATTTTAAAAATTTGCTCCACAAAAGACAATGTCAAGATTATAAAAATAAAAGCCAAGATAGACATGGGAACTCTCTACTTCTCCTCAATCTTGGTATGAAACTAATATTGTTCTCATACAGTCAATTAAAAAAAAATTGCATACTGTTTCACATTTTGACTAAGTAATACTAAATACATAAGTACACTACAAAGGCATACCAGAAAAAAACGCAAATTTTTTGCACTGCTATTTATTTTTGGCATTATTTTTAACGGTAAATATTTGGAAGTGTCAAAAGTGTCTAACATTGAAGTTGACTGAATAAACTTGATGCATCTGCAAATTGAAATTTTTGCCACATTTTCTTTATTTGAGTTATGAATTGATGAGCACTTTAGTTTGATTCCACATCTTTTCAGTGGTGAATAGGGCTGTGATAAACATTTGAGAGCAGGTCTTTTTTGATAAAATGACTTCGTTTCTTTTATGTAGATACCCAGAAATGAGATTGCTGGATTGAATGGTAATTCTACATGTATTTCTTCAAGGAATATTCTCTATTTTCCTTAGAAGTTGGACTAATTTGCAGTCTCATCAACAGTATATACATATTCATTTCTGTCTACACACAGGCCAGCATCTTTGTATTTTGACTTTTTAATGACGGCCATTCTGGCAGGGGTAAACCAACTCAGGTGGTTGTATTTTACATTCCCCTGATAATTAGAGATGCTGAGCATTTTTTCCATGTGTTTGTTGGCTTTTTATCTATCTTTATTCATAAACTTCTGTTCATATCTTTCGCAAACTTTCTGTTGTGGTTTTCCTATCGTTTTTAATTTTCTTGCTGATTTATTTGAGTTCTTTGTAGATGCTGGAGATCAGTCCTTTGTCACATTCATAGTTTGTGAACATTTTCTCCCTTTCTGCACATTGTCTCCTTATTCTGCTGATGGTTTCCTTTGCTGTGCTATGCAGAAGCTTTTAAATTAAGTCTCGTTTATTTATTTTTGTTTTTGCTACATTTGCCTTGGGGTCTTAGTCATAAATATTTTCTGATGTCTAAAAGCGGTTTTCCTATATTTTCTTCTAGAATTTTTATGGTTCCATGCCTTACATTTAAGCCTTTTATCCATCCTGAACTAATTTTTGTATATGGCAAGAGATGGGGATACTGTGTTATTCTTCTGCACATGGCTAGCCAGTTTTTCCCAGCACCATTCATTAAATAGGCTTCCTTTCTTCAGTGTATGTTGTTGAATGCCTTATTAAAGGTCAGCTAGCTGTAGTCTGATGGCTTTATTTCTGGGTTCTTTTCTCTGTTCCCTTAGTCTATATCTCTACTTTTATACCATTACCATGCTGCTTTGGTTACTATAAGCCTTATAGTATCACAGCCTTGTAGTATAATTTGAAATAACATAGTATGATCCCTCCAGATTTGTTCTTTTTTTTACTTAAAATTGCTTTAGCTATTCAGGCTCTTTTTGGTGTCCAAAGAAGTTGAGAGTAAATTTTTCTACATCTGTGAAATATACTAGTATTTTGGTGGAAATTGTGTTGAATCTGTAAATCTCTTACATCTGTATGGACATTTTAACGATGTTGATGGTACTAGTCCATGAGCGGGGGATTTTTTTGTTTTTCCATTTATTTTTGTCAGATGTGATTTCTCTCATCAGTGTTTTGGAATTAGGGATTTCTTTTATACCAGGTCAGTTAGGCTCTGGTAAAATAGGTTCTCTTGAAGATAAGCCTGGTTAAGAAGAATAGAATGTTCTTGGTGTGTTTAAAAATATCTGCTTTTTTAATCCCTCTGCTGGGAGCAAAAGGGGATTTTTCTCTAAATATCACTGGGAGTATCTGATAAGGTTACTAAAGGAACAACTCACAAAAGTGCATGGACCACATTACGACTAAATCCCTCTGGAGATTTTTAACTCTGTCTTGTTCACATGGCGCTAATGGCAATTCATCAATTACTGTCTAGGGGTTGTTACCTGGTACTGTTTTTGTGGAATTCTTTGCTCTGGTGAGTTGTGAGTTTTTTATATAACTCAGTCTGTCCAATTTTGAAGGCTACTTTTCCAGTGACCTCAATTTTGTAATGGATTTAAAAAATCATCAATTTTCAGTTTGTTTAGCATTTTTCTCGTATGCATGGTAGTGACAACTTCTAAGTTCTTTCCTTGCCAGACTGGAAAATCAAAGCGCCCCTAGATTTCTGTATGTTTAATTTCCTCTACTTCTGATATCTTATAGTTGTCTCTGTTTTGGGGGCAGGAACTAAACTATCCATTACAAAAATTAATAGATGATAATGATATTATCCAAAATTCTGGTGATACCCACTTGAGAAATAAAACTATAAATTGTTAAAAATGGTTCTCTGAAAAAGGCGGTTACAGGGGGAAGGACATTTATTCATTTTCTAGTATATTTTCTGTTCATTGTTTTCAATAATACACCCTACAATTTTAAATAAAGTCATTCAAGAAAAAAATAACATGAAGGGAAGGAGGAAACAATTAAGCAGAGGAAGGAAGGAAATAAGAAAGGAGGCAGAATGTAAGGAAGGAAAGAAAACAGTAGAAACTACTGAGCTTGATAATTAAGAGGACGGTAGTAGCTTTCATTAGAAAAACATTCGAAATGAGGGGACTATTCCAATACAGCAAGTTATTAAGTAATAAAAGAGTGATAAACAGATTCAGCATATTTAAACCACATATTGATTTCGTTTTTGAAAGGACAGAGGGAAATAAAACAATGTGTAATTTTTTTCTGGTTGAAAGGGAAATTTTAGTAGTTATTTTGTTTAGAATAGATCTTTTTTTATTAATGGGATCAAAGGCTGAGGGTTAGAAGAGTGATTGATGGCAGGAGAGACAGATTAGACATTTGATAATGCATTCTCCTGTGGGATATGGAGAAGGGGGGATTTGAAAGCACCACTATTTTAAAAAATGATGCTATTAAACTATTTTCCCTCCTGGGAAAAGTTTAGGTGTCTGTTATAAAGGACACCTTTTCCTTTGGGCAAAATGACTAAAGCAAAGAGATAGGATTGCTAAACTAGGCATCTGAAGATATGGGGGATGGTGCCTGTGCCATTTTTTACACTTAACCTTGAAAAAGTCCTTTAGTGCTCTTCGTGTTACTTACCTCATCAGTAATATAAATATAATAGGGATTTGGGGAAGCTTAGTGAGATAATGTCTCTAATGTGGATTTAGGAACAAATTAGAGAAATTAGTTTTTGTGTATGCAGCCACTGGCAAGAGTGATAAAGTGAACATTTGCAGCAGGTACTGTGTGAGAGGACCTTGAAACCAGGAAAACAGATTCACACCTTTAAGCTTGCGAATAAAAAGACATGAAACACTCATTTATGGCTTCCACATGAACTCTAAATTTGCTGTTTAGACACTGTTACCAAACTCAAAATCCCTATGTAGAAATAATAGTCTGGTATTAATTTATATTTATTAATACAAATCTCAAATTCTAGCCTATAAACCAGGTTAAATAATGAAAACATTGCAAGTTTCTATAGCTAACTTGGAAATAAGTAGTCAGAAGGGAGTTTTTAGGCACAGTGTTATAAAGCAGGGAGTTTATTCTAAGTATCATTTTAGCATGAGAAAATTTGTGTTTTATCACTCAAAAATTTTTGTCTTAAGAATTAATTTCTTGAAATTTTCTTTTATAACTATGCTGTCACTGAACTATCTTCTAATTAGTATTGCATATATTCAAGGGGCACTTAGTTTGTTCTAATCAGAATAGTCTTCCTCCTGTGACATCAATATTCAAGTCATTTTTTTCTCTCCCTTCCCATTCTCCCATTTCCTCATGAATACTCATTCCCATAGCAAAGTAAGAAAACAACTTCCTGGTCAGAGAACACTTAGATAAGAAGGAGAATCAGAATATAATTAAGCTAACATATGTAGCTTTGACAGGTAATGTAGTAAAAGGCAGTAAAAAATAATAGGTAATAGATAAAAGCAGATAATAGATATTTATTAATAGAAGTAATAAAATCACACCCAGTTAACTATCATTTTCTTCTGGGGATTAAAGGAAGACTTACATATCTCTGGTACCTTGTGTCCACAGGGGGTCATACACTAATTTCTGACCAATGGAAAATGAGTGACAATATTAAAACCACTTCCAAACCAGACACATAAAACGTCTCAATGTCTGATTCTTCTATTTCCTTCCCTTTCATAACAATGTAGATGACTTTCTGTTGAGAATAGTGAGCCCAAGGAGGAGAGAGACTTGAATTTTTTGTTTGATTGTTTGTTTTTAGAGATGGGGGTCTCCCTTTGTCAGCCAGGCAGGAGTGAATTGGTGTGATTTCAGCTCACTGCAGCCTTGAACTCGGGGGCTCAAAGGATACTATCACTTTGGCCACAGCCACAACTATCCAAAGTGAGCTACAGTGAGTTCCCCACTCCAACTTTTCAATTTCTTATACCCTAAATGCAAATGTCCCCTGATCTATTTTACCTTTCTTACTGCAAGTAAAGAATCTCCAGATGCATGCCACAGGGAAAGAACTCATTACAAGAGAAGAATGGTTATTAATAAGTAAAGAGATCCATAAAGTTACTATCAATCATCCAATAAGTAGATGCTTAAACAGCAAAAGGATGAATAGACATTAATGGGCTTAAAATAATCCCTCCTTAAAAATCATTCCATATCTCATTTGAAATGTTTAGGTTTATATCTCATTTGAAATGTTTATATTTCAATATTATGAAGAACACACTTTTCCCTGAATTTGCATACAACAAAGAAATTAAAGGAGAAAAAGGTGAGTCTTGAGTTTGTGATATTTGCAACATGGAGAACAAACTATGTTTCACAAGTCAAAACAAATTACACAGATAAGAGGGCAATCAAGTCTCAGGTCTGCTTCCAGATGATTTTGCCACCTTGGAAAAGTTAACATTTCTTTTGCATTGAGAAATTATGATAATTTGGTTCTGTGGCACAGGGATCAATAATGGAATTGAGTTTCTTGGTGAAATATTTTTCAGAGAATGGAAAAAAAATCATCATATTAATGGAACTGACTCTAAGAAAACTATGATTAAGACTGTAAATGAACAAGTATCCCTTCTGTAAGAGATTGAAGAGATTGTAGCATAAAAGTATAAGCTCAGCCCATAAGATATTTGAAAACAAACAAAGTAATTTTGAAACATCCAACAAAAAAGACATTAATGTAGTCAATCTGAAGGCAGTTGGTAGGATGCCTTAAGGAATTACAAATAGTAAACTTGTCAAATGAAGTAGGAGAATTAAGGTTAGAAGCTGTATGAGAATTTAGGCAATAGAAAGATTTTGTAGAAATTCAGGAGAAACAGTGAATACCAATATAACATCAGGAAAATAAATGAATTAAATGAAAAATATAATGGAGGGGCAAGTCTAATACCTTAGGAGGAAAGAAACATTAGGAAAATAAATGAATTAAATGAAAAATATGGTGGAGGGAAGAAAAAGTGGCTTCCACAAAGGCAAAATTCTTAGATACTATAGGCTTAAATGAAGCATTTGCAGAAATCCCTAATAATCTGGTAGAGGACTGACAGAGAGGAGAAGTTACTTTTTGCATATTTCAGTTGGAAAGAATAAAATAGAATGCCTATCCTGGCTATGTTGGGTACCTGTTAGTTCTACATCTGTCCAATTAGAGTTATGACTCCAAGCATGAAAAAAAAAAATAGGTACAGAGACAGAGGAAAGGATGGATATATAAGGATCAGAAAACCATCTTTAAATTAAAAAAAGTTAAGGACAAATGTGACTTACAGATTCAATGGGTTTGCACACTGTGAAAGCTTCATTCCCATGTACTGAAAAGTCAATCCCATTTATTCATTAGTGATTTTAGGCTGTAACATGTAAAATGTCCAATATCCTTAAGTACTCAATTTGACAGTTAATATCCTGGACATTTCACTTCGACACTTGTTTTATTTTTATCATGAAGGTACATCCTCATTCTTTCAAATACATGTTTTGGCATGATATTACCTTTCAAATTTGCTTTTGTAGAAATTTTTGTAAAACCATGGGTAAGCCAAAATTTCATGTTATTTTTGAATATGAGTTCAATTGTGGAAACATTGCAGCACAGACAGCTCAAAATATCAACGAAGTATTTGGAAAGTATATGGCTAATGAAATGCATGGTACATGGATGGTATGATAAGTTCCATTACAATCATTTTAATCTTGAAAATGAGTCACACGGGTGACATGAGACCAAGGTGGATAATGATGAGCTGAAAGCTGTAGTGGAGGCAATTCCACTTCTACTTACATGTGAATTCACAGCAATTTTTGATGTTATGATTCCAACAATATTGGACCATTTGAAACAACAAATCAGCAAGGTAAATTAGCTGACTAGATGTGTTCCACATCAATTAAACAAGAGTCAGAAGAGAGAAATTGTCCTGCATCTTGCCTTTCTTTGTGGTAATGACATAAAGGCGAAGCATTTCTACACCACATTACTGCATGTATAAAACGTAATTGCAAGCATTTGGCAAAACAGTTAGATAAAGATGAATCACTAAAACACAGTGCAAAACAGAATACTCATCAAAAACAGTTAATGATATCTGTTCAGTGGTCCAGCATCGGTATTGTCCAGTACAGCTTCATGAAAGCTGGTCAGTTGGTTACAATTGGATGAAACGATGGGGATCCTTGTTGTTAAGCAGCCCAAACTGGTGAAGAGATAAGCCAAGCCTCTTGCAAAATAATGCTCAACCACATAACACACAAATAGTGCTGCTAAACTATAAAACCTGGCCTGATCAATGCTCTGCCATCCGCTGTCCACCAGACATTGCACTAACTGACAAACACTTCTTCAAAGTTTTGGACCACTTCTTGCCATTAAAAAGTATTCAATTCTCAATAAGTTGTGGAAAATTCCTTCAGTGATTTTACTCTTATTTTTTTCTCCAGCCTTCTTCACTGCTGGCATAAATAAGCTACAATTAAGATGGAAAAACTGTTGGATAGTTTAAGTACATACTTTGATTAGTTGTACTGCATTTTATTGGAGATATAATAAACTTTTGATTTAGAATAATACATTTTATGTTTAATAACCTAATACAAACTGTTATAGCCTTGCTGCTTATACTCCAATTCATGGTTAATTTTTTGTTAGAAGAAAGTTCAATTTTTAGTTTTCATAGAACTGAGTTCAACTGACTTACTTGAAAACAAAATCTCACTGAGTAAGATCACAGTGACTTGGAATGTTTGTATCTATACCATCTTACATTTGGGTATAAATATATATTTCTGTAAACTTTCTGGTACTTTAGGAAAGAATCTAAATTGCTTTCAAGACTTAAGATCTCATCCAAGATGGGTTAAGGAACTCAATTGCTAACATTCATAACAATTGAAACTGAGATAAAGTGAGATCTAAACAAATAATATTCAAGTATCAAATATAGTCTTCAGAAAACTTCAAATTTGATAGGGAGACTATTATCACAATAACATTTGTGGCTGACTTTCTAAAATATTAGGCTATCTTTTAAAAAAGAAATTGATTTGGATAGTACTCCATGGTATATAGATACCCCAGCTTGTTACTCCATTCCTGGTTTGGAGAAGCAAGAATCCAATGTACTCAACTGTAATATGAAGGCAATAGATGATCTAATACAAGGTGAAGAGTAAGGAAATGAAGGATTGGCGAGAGGGGAGGAGGATTGGGTCATGGTGTATGGCACACCTCTTGGGGACAGGACACAATTACAGGAAGGACTTTACCTAACAAATGCAATCAGCATAATCTAATTCTTTGTACGATCAATGAATCCCAAACAACAAAAAAAGAAAAAAAAAACTGATTTGGAAAGCAAGGCAGAAATGCAAAATGTTCCTAGTAATGTGTGTCCTGAAGAAAATTCTGGGTAAACATTTTGGATTATGTTTATTCTTATCATTTGATTCATAGTTTGTGAGTAAAAGCAGGTCACCTCAAAAGGAAAAACCATTTCCACTGCTAATTATATTGAAAAAATTTACTTTTCTTTTTTTTTTTTTTATTAAATCATAACTGTATACACTGATAGGATCATGGGGCATCATACACTCGCTTCATAGACCATTTGACACATTTTCATCACAATGGTTAACATAGCCTTCCTGGCCTCTTTCATGTTTACATGGATGGAGCTGGAACATATTCTTCTTAGTAAAAAATTTACTTTTCAATCAGAAACAAAACTGATAGGGAAAGGCCCATGGAGGGTGAAACAGAAAATTATTTTCACTTTCTGGATTTAAAACTATTTGACCCAGACTTTTACTTTAGAACAGGATTTCTTAACCTAGTACTATTGTCATTTGAGATCAGATAATTCTTTCTTTTGGGGTTTTTCTTGGAAATTTGAGAATTTTTAGTGACATCCTTGACCATTATGCATAAAAGTCAGTAGTACCACCTCCCTACTGTGTGATACTGTGACAACCAGCAATGTCTTCAAAAGTCACTAACAGTCCTCTGGGGAAGAAAATCACTTTCAGTTGAAAGCTACACTATTAGAATTTTAGTTAGGTATGAGTTAAGTCCTGGTAGGTGATACAAAAGTCTTGGCCTAGGAAGAATTTAGAGAACTTGGATAAGTTATCTTCAAAGCCTGCAACAATTTGAATACATACATGTGATTAAATTATCCTATATACTTAACTAATTTAATGTTACTCTCTTTGTGTTTATTTTCTTTTTTAAAATGATCTTACACTTCTTGTTAAAATTTCCCATAGAAATCTGACATGTAACTTAAGAAAATAAAGAGGCACATTTTTAAATCTGACTGTTTGGAAATCTATATAATCTCACTAATAGCTGTTAGGCAAGAATTTTCTAAGTCTAAGTGGTGATAGTATGGGTGCCTTAAGGAGGTGATCACTGAAACAATTCACGCGCTTACACACACACACACACACACACACACACACACAATTAAAATTCAGACAGGAAAGTTTGCTTGCTGATAACTTGTAATAAGCCAGGCCTTGGCCTAATGGCTGTAGGCTCTGTGGATTACATAGCCTTTAATTTTTATACTTGGGGTTTTGAGCAACTAACTCAATTTTTATACCTGGGGTTTTGAGTATTAACTATCTTCTGCTTAGTCCCGATTTCTTCATCTACTCACTGATTGGTTCACTGAGGGTCCTGTCCAAGCTGACCTCATGCCATTTGTAACTGACTCCCCCTTTGGAAAGTTCCTAAGATATTAATAATGCTTTGATCCATCATGGCATGTTGACTAAGTTCTCTTTTGGATGGTCTCTATTGATCAATCTCTCTGTAGAGACTCTAGGAGTTGAATAATCCCTTAATTTCAGAGATTTTAGCCAATTCTATTCTTGCAATAGCCCAGAATAGTCTACCTCTCCCAACCCCTGCTCACATCTAAGCTACCTGCCTAACAATAGCGGTGGCAGTTATGCGAGTTTTAGGAAAGTGAACCTCCCAATATGCAGGGACAGTGATTTCTCATAAAAAAAAAAAACAATGATAATCATACTTCATCCAGTCTCAATTTTAGAAAATCAGAACTTGATTAAAATGCTCTATTAAAATGGTATATATTTTCAATTCGTGTGTGAGTATTTGATAGGGACCCTTTTGAAAACCACAGAGGAGGGACTGCATCCCAGGAAACAGTGCCTGACACTGTTCTTATTTATGGCCTGGATAAGAATGGACATTAAATTTCTTCTAATTTTTATATAATTCTAAACTGTTACAATTGGAAAAGAAAAAAACAAAACTCTGCTGTTTTTCTGCTAGCAACTAGTTAAAATTAAGAGTGAATCTACAGGAATGGACAGATGAGTGGCAGGTATGTGCCTACATAGTGATTTAACTTTATTGAAAATATATTAAGAAAAATACTTCTACATTGGCTCATGAAGCGGATCTCATGTAAATTACAGAGTAGTATGTTTGAGTGACATAAAAACACAAAATTCAATGCATATAATAATAAAAATTTAGTTACTGAGCTATATGAGTAAAACCAGTGTAATTTGGTGGAGTTAACATGGTATCAACAGAAAGAAAAAAAGTTTTAAAGATATGTTTTTAAAAGAAAAAAGTATATTAAATTCCTAAGTAATAATTAGTAAATTAGGCTGGTTAATTAGTGAAATTAATTAGCTAATAAATTAAGTCATTAGTTATGGTCATAAACCCATTACTGTTTAAAATTTTATCCTACAAGTTTTTTTTTTTTGATCTTCCACAACACTCAATGTTACTGATTGATTGATTAATTGCAAAAAGTTCCCTGAAAGCGTTGCAATGGGCTACCAAATGAAGTTGTCAACATTCTCAGATCATTATTTCATAGGAAACCAACAGTATTATTCTTCCTCCATAATTCTGTTAATGGTAGGTAACTCAACATCCTGAAAATTATTTGAACTTGTACTCAATACATTTCGGGGAGATAATAAAATTTGTTAACAGTTTAGAGAAAGAGAAATGAAATATTTGAAAGGTTTTAAATGACATTTTCTATAGGAGCTTGGTCAATCAATTAAAACTTAGGAAAGATAAACACTTAGAAAATGTGTAATATTGGAAATCTATATAATCTTATTAATATTTCTAAAAACACAATAGCTATAAATGTGAAAAATATACTGCAACATATTCACTTCTAATTTTCTTCACCTGTTTCCAGTCATGTTATTGAAACCATTTGTAGCTGTAGCATAACCGTTAAACCTATTATCTTTTTGTATATAATCTACAGTTGCTAAGTAGTATTCCAGTGCCTCAGATAATCACTGATTTTAAAGTTGAAAAGAAAGGAAGTAAGGGTGACAATGAAGGAGCAATACTTTCATTTCTCACTCACTTTTTAAAAATCGTTAGGAACAATCTGTTCATTTTGGTTTACGTCACACATTCAGGTAACTTAGCATTATGACCATAAGGTTCCTACATACTTAGAGTGATTATTTCTAAATGATTGTCTAATGTCTGCTCTTGATTGGTAACTCACAATCTCTCTAATTACATTTTGAATTAAAACATTAATATTTCTTCACATTTTACAATGAAAACATTTTTTTTATAATTTATTAGGTATGACTGTACTAGTTCCTAAGTATAATTGTAAGTTCAAGGAAAATGAGTCATATAACATCCATATAACATTCATATAACATTTCAGCATATAACATCCTTCAAGTCAAATAAAATATATTTTAAGTTTAAATTTGTAAGTTTACTCAGTTTTATTTATAATTTGGATATTTATATGTATCTGTGTGACATTGTAGAAACTACTTCAAAATAACCACCACAACAGGTTTATATCAATATTTACATGATAAAAATTGGTTATTTTCTTTATTTTTACATATACATGTATTTATTAGGTTTCCATTTTTTTGCCTTCACATTAAAAAGGCTTAAAATTTAATAACAATAACAATGTTTAAGATAAGAACTAGAAACAAAACCTCATAAAGAATGAATGAACATAAATACAATCAGTAAAGGAATCAGACAATTGCTACATCAAAATATTAAGCAATAACAATAATAATGATGCAAAGAAAGTAACATTCATGTTGTCAAATAAGAGTATGTCTATTATAGTATGCTTTGACTCTGAGATTCAGTATGGAGTCATAAGTTAACTTCTTATTATTTTTCTTTAAGTCTCAAAAAATAGACAACTAATATTTATAAATAAAAGTAAAAGATAATTTTGAAAAACAGATCATGCCAAATCTTATAGGCAATAGAAAAAGAAGAAATACTTCAAAATCATTCTACTTGGGCTGGGTATACCTGATATTAAAATTGGAGAAAATATATTATTATAAAGGTGAAATTACAAACATATGTCACTTATAAATAAGGATGCAATATCCTAAACAACATGTTAATAAGTTGAATTAAAAATTAATGTTTAAGTAATGTACTTTGGTCAAAAGTAAATCCAATTTATGTGAGAATTAGTCACTATTATCTTACCTTTGCTTGTTTTATTTATTTATTTAGTTTAATTCATTCACAAATTTTGTTCATTAATTCGTAATTTAATTATGAATTAATTTATAAAAAGTAGAAGTTAGTTAATTACTATTGTCATTGTATCACATCTTAAAGTTGCAAGGAGGAATAAATAAGTGGAAAAAATTCACAATACTTATAAAAAATAGTCCCAGATTGCTTGTAAAAATTAGAAAGGAAGATTCTTGTTAAGATGATGCAATTCCCATTGATACAATAAACTGTCTATAGTATGAAATAAATAGAAGACCAGTTTCAAGGTGAATCTCTGTAATTCCTTAATGTTTATAGGTTAAAATTTTTATGGAATAAAAATATTACCAAGAGTATGGCTGAAGGAACTAGATATTTTTTAATGATTTTTACTCATCATACTATTCAGAAAAAATAGATGCCAGAATATTTTAACTGTTATGTGAAAAAAATTAGGAAATAGCGGCGCCTGTGGCTCAGTCGGTGGGGCGCTGGCCCCATATGCCGAGGGTGGCAGGTTCAAACCCGGCCCCAGCCAAAACTGCAACCAAAAAATAGCCGGGTGTTGTGGTGGGCACCTGTAGTCCCAGCTACTCGGGAGGCTGAGGCAAGAGAATCACTTGTGCCCAGGAGTTGGAGGTTGCTGTGAGCTGTGTGAGGCCACGGCACTCTACCAAGGGCCACAGAATGAGACTCTTGTCTCTACAAAAAAAAAAAAAAGAAAGAAAATTTAAGAAATGGCCTGAAAGAGGTGGTGTACAGTCAACCCAAGCATTCTATATGGATTGCTTGAGGAGTTGGAGAATAGCCTGAGTAAGAGTAAGACCCCATCTCTACTAATACTAGAAAAAAAAATTAACCAGGTGTTGTGGTAGGCACCAGTAGTCCCAACCACTCGGGAGGCTGAGGCAAGAGGATCTCTTGAGCCCAGGAGTTAGAGGTTTCTGTGAACTATGATGCTATGGCACTCTACCCAGGGAAAAAGAGTAATACTTTGTCTCAAAATAAAAAAAGGAAAAGAAAAGAAAGAAAAAAGTAGAATAAAATAAAAAAAATTAACATTAAAGAATTCCAGGTTTCATTTTCCAAAACAAAATAATGTGAATATACACACACAAAGTCTCTTCAGAAGAGCAAGAAATGCAGAGTATTCACTAGATTAAAAACTTCAACTGTCATGTAGACTATCATTTTAAATGAAAAATTTAGCAAATGAAAAAGTAGTATATCTAATATTGGTAAGTGTGATATCAAACAAATCTAAAGTAGTTCTAGTGGGAAATTTAGACATTATTTAGACATATATTCAATAATTTGTGTTAGATGTTATTCGAAGGCAATTTCTATAGGTCTCTCACATCTTGTGAGCAGTGGCACTGCCTACTTTTATTCCAGACTATCTTTCCTAGATGTTTGTAATGAACAGCCTTTGAAAACGAGATATGGTACTATCTTTTCTTGAGCAAGAAGAAGGATCCCTTATTTCCAGTATAACAAAAGAGTCTCCAATCAAGACAAAGGTTCTATAGATTTACTGCCCATTATAAAATGTTGTGGTTTTCTAAGCCTAAGATTCCTCTCTTTTATACATGTATACAACAATGTGTGCAGGTATTAATTACATACCTCTTCATGTCAACAACTGGGGATCAATTATCACAAATAAAAGGTGTAAGCAGTGGTACCCAGAGAGGAGATGGGAGTGGAAAAGTTTATGCCAGATTTATTGACAGGAACAGGGACCCTACTGGGGAAAGTGATGAGGTGTCATCTGCACCCAGGGGCAGTTAGAGACCCCTTCTATGTGGGGTTGTAGTGGGTGGGGAAATTCTATACCTTGCCCAGAAAGTTAGTGTCCTTTTTTTTTTTTTTTTTTCGGCCGGGGCTGGGTTTGAACCCGCCACCTCCGGCATATGGGACCGGCGCCCTACTCCTTGAGCCACAGGTGCCGCCCAGAAAGTTAGTGTCCTTAAGTGTGAACTTCTGGGTTAAGGGGGATTACAAGATTTTTTGTACCCTTTATAGTAGGAGAAGAGGAAGGGTAGGGTGCCAGCCCCATATACCAAGGGTGGCGGGTTCAAACCCAGCCCAGGCCAAATTGTAACAAAAAAAAAAAAAATCACATTATAACAAAGATATTTGTACCAGAATGTTTATTGCAGCCCAATTCATAATTGCTAAGTCATGGAAAAAGCCCAAGTGCCCATCGATCCACGAATGGATTAATAAATTGTGGTATATGTACACCATAGAATATTATGCAGCCTTAAAGAAAGATGGAGACTTTACCTCCTTCATGTTTACATGGATGGAGTTGGAACATATTCTTCTTAGTAAAGTATCTCAAGAAAGGAAGAAAAAGTATCCAATGTACTCAGCCCTACTATGAAACTAATTTATAGCTTTTATATGAAAGTTATAACCTAAGAATATGGGGAAGGGAAAGAGAGAGGGGAGGGGAGAGGGTGGATGGGCGGAGGGAATGTAATTGGTGGGATCACACCTACGGTGCTTCTTACAAGGGTACATGTGAAACTTACTAAATGTAGAATATAAAGTCTTATTCTCACAATAACTAAGAAAATGCCAGGAAGGTTACGTTAACCAGTGTGATGAAAATATGTTAAATGGTATATAAAAACAAACAGTGTATGGTACCCCATGATTGCATTAATGTACACAGCTATGATTTAATAATATATAAATTAAAAAAAATAGCCAGGCATTGTGGCAGGAGCCTGTGAGGGCTGAGGCAAGAGAATGGCCTAAGCCCAAGAGCTGGAGGTTGCTGTGAGCTGTGAAACCATAGCACTCTATCAAGGGCAACAAAGTGAGACTCTGTCTCTTAAAAACAAAAAAACAAAAAACAAAAAAAATCTATCTGACAAATAGTCCCCAATTTTATTTTTGTTTTATGAGAAGAAGAAGCAATTACAATAAAGAATAAGATAAAAAATTATTCATAATGAATAATATAGCAGAATAATAAAATAAAATGGTTTCAAGTATTTTATTTAATAATGTACATCAAATTATAAAGAAATTATGTTTTATCTGTAAGTTTTAGCCAAAATGTGTGCATATATGTATGTGTTCATATTACCAATATCAACATATATATCAAATATGTCTGTATCTACATATATCAAGATGAAATGGGTAGTTTGGAAATGCACTACTTTAAATTTGAAACAATTAGCATCTCTAATAAATATTGACTTGGTTACTCAATCAATCCCTGATAATAAGGGGAAGTCATGAAAAGTAGAATTAAGGAAAATAGAGGAAATATTAAGATAGAGAAGTGAGTCATGCTTGTGCCAGCATGGCTAAATACCAATCATAGTTAATATACATTTATCTCATTTCAATCCACATCAACTGGGTAAGTATAGCAATCTTTTTTTCATAAATAAGAATTATCAATATTATAAAGACTCTCAAGTATACTCAGCTAAAAAAGTGATAGAATTTGATGCAACCATGTTTGATTTGGAAGCTCAATCTCCTACCTACATGTGAGAATGTGATGTGTAACAGTGGATGCTGTAGGAGTCTTCAGTGATGTATCATCAATGATTTCCCCCCATACTAAGTGTAGTTGTGCTGTTGAAGCTCCTGTTGTTCTTCATGTTCCCATAGATATCTTTAAAATAAAATTTTACTAATACAATAAATCTGAGTGAGTAGTTATTTCATGTAATTTGAGAATCTATCTAAAATATATGGAAATAGCCTAAACGTAGCATTTCAATATTTGGGTACTTATCTTTGCCGAAGTAGATATTCTTTTTTTGTTGTTGTTTTGTTTGTTTTTTGAGACAGAGTCTCACTTTGTTGCCCTTGGTAGAGTTCAGTGGCATAATAGCTTACAGCTGCAAACTCTTGGGCTCAAGAAATTCTCTTGCCTCAGCCTCCCAAGTAGCTGGGACTATTGGTGCCTGCTGCAATGCCTGGCTAGAGATAAGGTCTTGCTCTGGCTCAAGCTGCTCTCAAACCTGTAAGATCAGGCCATCCACCCGCCTTGGCCTCCCAAGTGCTGGGATTACCAGCGTGAGCCACCGCACCTGGCCTAGTGCATATTGTTTATGATAAAATACACTGTTTCTCATTCTCTAAGACTAGTTATCATCTTTTTTGTTTTACTCTGGGAGTCATGCCTATTTACTCCCAGAGTAAAACAAAAAATCCCATTTCAAACCCCACTTAAGCAAACCATATCTTCATGTGCAACGATTTAAAATAATTCTATTAATATTTTATAATTTTATTTCGTTTTTGTTTTTTCATTTTCTTAGTTATTCAGCTCATTTTGGGTGTTATGTACTTTGGGTTTTACTTATTTCATTGGTCATAATCTATATGTATTAATAAATAAGTAATTTTGTGGAGAACCTACTTCATTTATAAGTATACATACTAAATATGGGGAAAATGAGCATTCTTATCATTATACAATGATGAAAGTTTCTGACCATTTTCTGACGAAACAAGATAATCTCTTGCTTCACCTCAAGTGTGTGCTAAAATACATTTTCCTCCCTTTCCATCTTACTGTGTCTTATTGCATTCATGTGATATACATGTGTGATGAAGGATTATGCTTCTGGATAGAATATAAATGTTCTTCTAAATCAGGCATTCTATCTACCCATATAAATAATCATATTTAAGCCATATCTATTTTTTAAGTACCATAATAAACTCTACTCATGCTTATGTAGGTACATGCACTAAATACTTGGATTTTTCATAACTGAATTAAATGACAAAATAGCACTGATCCAGAAAGTTTATGCCTCCTGCAATAGATACATCTCAAACAAATGTTGTAGAGATAACATGTTCATACGGTATGTTTTCTATAAGAAATTTAGCACCCTCCATGCCTCCTATTTAGTATCTTCTGTATATGTCTGTCAATACTGTTGGAAGTTTGTGAATGTTCATTACAGAAAGACTGAATAAAACTTCTAAAACTTCAAAAAGATATAAAAAGATCATGGTTTAAATTTAAAGTTAGAAAAGAAAAAAGCCCATAATATTAGAATTTCTTTTGTGTATTTCTAGTTTTTGTCTAACTGAGGGATCTAGACAGCTAGTTCCTGTCATTTTGCCATCACCCTCAGATGGTCTGCATAAAATACTTATACATCTTCTGGGGAAAAAAAAAAAGTTGACATAATTGGCACCCTTCTGGCATCTAAACTGAGGCAGAAGGATGTGATCCCCATAGGTGGTTCCTCAAGCTCAGGCCCGAGGCATTATTTCAGAGTGGAGTAGAGAATGCTATAGTTATTGTATATAAAAATAGAAGACTTGTCAACTTAGCTTGTCATCTTGGCATTTTCCTTGAATGCTGAATTCACTTTCAAAATAAGTAAGACTATTTACAGTAGACAGATAAATAGTTCCGGAAGATTATTTTGTGTAAACCCGTGATAAGGATTGGAAATTTTAATTTTAACAAGTTTTAACTTTATGGAAAATAAACACTAACTCTTCAGATTAAATTTGTGCTCAACCTTGTATGTAGTTCTAAAAAAATATAGGATGCAAGAGAGATTTGAGTTTAGTATAAGTAACAGATAAAATTAAAGAGAGAGATTAAAAAAAAAAAAAAGTGACCTGTCTCTAATTCTTCTCATTGGAAGTGTTCCAAAGCTAGGAGACAAATATAGGCCGATGTAAAATGATTGAACAAAGAAGCCCATTAATGACCCTGCCTGCCATTGAATTCCATTTTGTAAGCTCATTGATTATGGTAAAAAGTTTTTGAGACCCTTTGTGCTATGGACTTCCCATCTCCCAAGTGCCATATATACCATAGGGCAAATATACCATGAACAGAAAATGACATCTTAATAAGCACTATTAAAAGTTAAAAATAAAATAACTGGAATCTAAAACCAGCTGTCTTAATTGCATTTTGATACTTTTGAACTTTTGGGATCAAAATCTATTGAGCAACAGATTCAGGATCAGTGAAAAACTCATGTTAGATTCTGCTGCAGAGTTATAGTTAGCACCGCTGTGCCAGATGGTAAGTTCACAGGTGTATTTTTTACAGTTGTTACTTAAAATTCTGCATATCAGCCAATTTTCTAATTTGACTCCTTTAAAATTGTTTATAGAGTAGGTAAAATAACCATAAATTATTATTTTCACATTTATCAAAATAAATACCCATCAATTATAAATGACAATTAATTAACAAAACCCCATATATTTTTTACTTTTAATGAGTGAAACACATTATTCAAAATGAAGAGATAAGTAACTATAAGTGATGGAAAGACTCATTAACTTATTAAGCCTGGAGCATTTATCATTTTTATCAAAATGGGAAGCAGAAAAAATTATTGTGTAGAGATAAGATTCAAACAGAGACTGTGCTTAGGTTGTGAATAAAAAATGGTAATAGTAGAATGAGTACTAAAGCAAAATTAAACACTGAAAGACAAAGAAATTGAAAACTTTATCACAGTTTTGTATAGACACTTCATAAAATAAAATCACTTTAAAATTATCTCTGAAATTGTAAAAGTCATGCGCTATGCTGAAGTTGTTAAGAATGCATTTTGTTACTTTAGGAGATGTGAGCCACAGACAAAAGCATCCAGCAACCTGGCTTATTGTACCCTCAATGAATCCCCAACAATAAAAAAAAAAAAAAAGTGTTTATCCTGAATGTTTCTATTGTTTCAGCAACTCTGACCTTGAACTTTAATATAATCATTTCCAGGTTTATTTTTTTTAACCTGGCATTTACAGAAAAAAATGAACCATTAATCATTCTATGCACTGTCTTACATAATTTTTACAACAAAATCATTTTGAACTTACACAACATACCTTTTAAAAGCAAACAAATTTTTCTAATTTCCTATAGTCTGTTCCCCCTCAATGGAAAGGATTAGATGTTGGTATTCTCAGAGCCCCACACTCCTGACAAGCTGCTTGCCACTCTGTCCTTGCGTCAGTCACAGCCTGTGACAAGAAATAGGTTGTAAATTCTAGCCATTCATTTTCCCATTTCACTGTCCATGGGAGCTAGTGGAAGATAGAAGTTCTCAGTTCAACCCTTTTATGTCCGTTAAAATAATAGCCAAATTCATTTCCCCACATGAAATATAATTGAGATATAGACAATTCCAAGAAATACTGAACATTTTGTTCCAGTCACATCAGTTTCACATTCTGCACTCCCACCAAATAAAGACCTTTATGATTTTGTTACTTAAGGGAGAAATGTTCACAGAGCACTTCCAAGTACATGTGCGCTTTCTTGTTTCCCAGTGGTTCCCTGTCATGATTTATCCATTTGCTTCAGTGTTACCACAACATTATGGTTTCTCATACTTTGCTCAAGGACACATAAACTGAAAGAAAAAAATTATAAACAATTTTCCCAAAATGTGTTATCATAGTGTGTATCCAAAAGTAAAATATTATAGCTTCTGAAAACAAAGTATCAGTGAATAAAGAGTCTGCACTTTAATCAGAGACTTAAAATACTTTTGAGGTGGGTATGAAATTTTAATTAAAATGCATGTGATGAAGATGGTATGTATGTATAAAAGTATGCAGATATTATGAAATGATCTCACCACTTTCATTCATGTTTTAGTTTAGTAACTTTGTCAAAATTTTACGTATCATAAATAATATGTTCCTTGCCTCATGGAGGAAAACAAGAAAGAAGAACTTCTCAGACACAAAAAACTTACTAGAGGTCTGTCCTTTAGCAGCTAGAAACAGCAAATACGTAGATTTAGATTTCACTAATTAAATCACTCAGGAGATATTACTATACTGTTTTAGGTCTATAAAGAGACTCCTACAATTAACATTTAACAAAACTAATTTATTTAGAAGACTGAAGCTCCCCAAGAAACATTCGGTCATCAACAGAATAAACTGACTTTAGTATGTTTTGGGAAAGCTAAATATAGTCCAGGAGCAGCATCATGAGCATTGGCTAAACCTACTGGGAGCAGGTCTTGAGATTTTTCACAGACGTAGGTGTTATAATTCACAGTTAAGTATCTGAAGATTAAAAGGATACATACATTCTTAGAATATTTGACACCAAAAAATTAAATGACTTAATTAGATTAGATTAATTTGTATCCTATTTGCATAAATTATTGAATGCTTAAATGGAGACAAAGTAGCTACATATTTTTAAGGAAAAATTATCCAACATATACCCTGTTTAGTTCTTAAAGGAATAACTCATGGTATTTTTAAAAGTTTAGGATCCAGTAACTTTAAACAAATTGATCAGGTTCTTGCCCTAACTATTAAATATATATTATTATAAATCTCTTCTACCTATGTACCTTAAAGTAAGTCATAAATACCTTCTTCTTTAAATTCTGGTAAACAACAGCTGGATTGTTTCAGAGATTGTTGCTTATTTTTGTTAATTTGAAATCTGCCTCACTGACTTTAGACTTCCAGACTTACAGATCCATTTAATTTATGCTAAAAATTATATAGCTTTACACGATTAAACTCCTAATGTTTATATCCTTCTAGTGTTAATGATCCTCAAATCCTCTTTTCTCAACCTAAATATCAGTGTTTCTTCCATGGCAGACTAATTTCAGTTATTTCATAATTTTATTCTATTTTTAGGTTTCTCTAGCTTTTCAATTTTACTAGTAAAACTGTTCTTTGTGAAATGAACAAAGTAAAATTCGGTGGCATTATTAATGCTTCTCTTTTCTACAAAAAAAAAAAAAAAAAGTTGAGCATTTTGAAGCATTGCCCAAAACAGTTGGATTGTGGTACCATATTGTTTTGTTTTGTTTGAGGTACATATGTTAACATCTCAGAGCAATGCTACATGAAAAATACTTTGATGAAATACTGCTGGAGCTTCACTGCTGAACATGAAGATATATTGCTGCAAGGGTCACATTTACTTTTTCTAACCTATCATTCTCTCATGGAAAGATAATTTTTAACTTAATTCTAACCATTTAGGCGTGTATTATCTGGAAGGTAGGAGAATGTGCCTGTAATATCCTCATCCAAATATTTAATAATACATATTTAAATAGGATCTGGATAAAAAAAGGATTCTGTGCATCTTGCTTATGACTTCTTCCAACATGCTTTTACTTTTTAAAATAACATGTTGTTTCCTTTATAAGAAAACATGACCTTTTACTTAATTCCACTTTCATTCAGAGTGTATTACTCCATGAACGCTGTAGGTGATAGGAAAACCTATGTCATATGCCATGTTGAAATCACATCATGCCGTATTCAGGCCATTCATTGCTCTCCCGTCCAAAAATAAAATAAATTGGCTTCACTTTCTTGATAATTTATTAACAATTTATTAAATAAAAATTATTGTTTAATCTTTGTAAATTCTTGAAACACTAATAAATAATTCTAGAATTTTATTATAATAAAAAATAAAACAGCAAATATGGGGGAAGAAAATTATGAAAAGAAAAGTAAATGAAGAATGGAAAATATATGAATATATTTAAATGAATGTTATAAAATATGATTCACTTATTCAATAAACTTAATTCTTTTCAAAGACAAAGCCCTAGAAAGAAGGCCAAATTTTCTTTCATATTATCAATGTATGCTGGCAGTCCATAGTTAAAACTCGGTGGCCAAAGATATTTATATTTATAATTTTTTTACAAACTTTTGAATGTCTCATGCATCATATTTAACTTAAATATTATGCCAACATATAACATTACACAAAGTCGCATTTTTATTCGTAGAAGTTTTATAGGTCAAAATGAATTTTTATTACGTGCATAAATTTTGTAGTGGTGAGGCCAGTGTTGTCAGGGTATCCATTACTTGAATAATGTACATTGTACCCATTTAGTAATTTCTCATCATCCATTGCTGCCATTCCCTCACCCACGCAGACCTTCACTGCCTGTCATTCCATTACCTATTTCTAGGTGTACACATTTTTAGAAACTTTTTAGCACATTTCTTTTTTAGCACATAGTAATTTCTCATCATCCATTGCTACCATACCTTCATCCATCCAGATCTTCACTGCCTATAGTTCCACTACCTATGTCTAGAAGCTAAAAAATGTTGTACATATTTTATAGAAAAATGTATACACTCTCACATATGAGTGAAAACATATGATTTTTTTCTATGTCTGGCTTTTTTCACTAAGTACATATAATGATCCCCAGTTCCATCCATGTTGTTGCCAAAGACGTGATTTGATTCTTTCTTATGGCTAAATAAGAAGTATTTAGCCATAAGAAAGTATGTAATCCATTGTGTTAGTGTGTATAAACTGAATGTTTTATTTAATCATATGGTAATGGAAACATGTTGATTTCAAATCTTTGCTATTGTGAATAATAATGTAATAAGTATGTGAGAGCAGGATTTTTTTAAATATATTAACTTACTTCCTTTTGGGAATACTTAATAGATTGTTAGTTCTATTTTTGGTTATTAAAGGACATACATGGCAAATCCATAGCCCAAATCAACACAAATGGAAATAAGTTGGAAGCATGTCTTCTAAGAAGTAGAACAAGGATCCACACTTCCACATTCCAATTCAACAGAGTACTGGAAATCCTAGCCAGAGCTGTCAGAGGAAGTCAAATTATCCCTGTATGCTGATGATAGGATCTTATACATAGGAAAACACACAGACTCCACCAAAAAGCTCTTAGATTTTATAAATAAGTTTAGTAACATTTCAGGATAAGAAATCCACACACAAAAACAGGATATTATTAGTGTATTTCTATATATTATAACATTTCTATGTATTATTTAGTTCTCTAGCTGAGAACTAAATTACGAAGGCAATTTAATTTTAATAGTTAAGAAAAAAGAAAAAAACACCCGCAATATATTTTACCCAGGAGGTGAAAGATCTCTACAAGGAAAACCACAAAACATTGATGAATAAAAGTGTAGATGATACAGATGAAAAACATTCATCCCATCCTCACGGATTAGAAGAACCACTATTGATAAAATGGCCATAATAAAAACATACAAAAAATAAATAAAAGAGCCATACTACTCAACACAATCTACAGATTAATTGAAATTCTTATCAAAAAATCCTTATCATTTTTCATAGAAGTAGCAAAAAAAATCTTAAATTCACATAGAACCATAAATCAGCCTGATTAGCCAAAACAGTCTTAAGTAAAAAGAGCAAAACTAGAGGCATCGCATTGTCTGAATTCAAGCTTAATTACAGGGCTAAACTAACCAAAACAGCATGGTACAGGCTTCCAGCGTGGTACAGAATGCACTAATCTATGTGTCAAAAAATAAGCACATAGATTAGTGGAACAGAGTGAAGAACCCAGAAATAAAGCCACTTATTTATAACCAACTATTTCTGACAAGATCAACAATAACATACTGGGGACAACACACCAATTTCAATAAATGGTGCGGGGAAAATTAGATTGCAGTATAAAGGAGAATGAAACTGGACCCCATATTTCACCACGAACTAAAATCAACTCAAGATGGATAAAAAACTTAAATGTAAGACCTTAAACTATAAAAATGCTAGAACTAAATCATATTTTTTCCAAAAATAGTATTTTAAGTTATTTATTTATTTTCTGTAGGGTCTTAATCTGTATACTCTGGGGCTAGAGTGCAGTGATGCCATCACAGCTCACCTCAACCTGTACTTGCTGGTCTCTAGCAATTCTCCTGTCTCAGCCTCCAGAGAAGCTGGACTACAGATGTACCATACCTGGTTAATTTTCCTATTTTTTGTACAGAGGTAGGCTCACTCTTGCTCTGGCTGGTCTTGAACTCTTGGCCTTAAATAATCCTGTCACCTTGGCCTTCCAGAGTGTTGGGTTATGGATGTGAGCCAATACACTCAGACAAGAAGTTTTATTTTTAATGTAAATATTTTATTATTTATTTTTCCTGGATAAGTGATGAATTTACACAGTCTGTATAGTTATAAATTTGTAAAACTCACAATGCATTTAAATAGATTTATAAATATTAGGAAATATGTACTATTGGTTCATGATTTTTCAAAAAAGTTAAAATCTATAGTGGAATCTTATTTATGAATAAAATTTTATTCTTTTTCTTTCTTTGCATTGGTATAAAAAATTAAGTTCAAAATTTTTCTTTATTTTTTTGATAGGGAAAAATTTTTAATTGTTTATAATTCATCCCTGCTGTGTTCATTTTCCTATACAGAGTTTTCCTTCCATAGTTTTTACCATAATATTGAAAATTTTACAATTTTGATTTGATTGTTTCTAAATACGAGAAAAGCATGCAATGCAATTTCTATCAGAAAATTGCATTTCAGATCTTCTTAATAAAAAATGCTATTTTTTATTTATTATATTAACCAACAATATGAAAAGGGAACATGTGAACTTATGTAGAATACTTTTTAAAGTTTTATTTTTTATTTTTATTTATTTATTTATTTATTGCAGTTTTTTTGGCCGGGGCTGGGTTTGAACCTACCATCTCCAGTATATGGGGCCAGCGCCCTACTCCTTTGAGCCACAGGTGCTGCCCTAAAGTTTTATTTTATTTTTTATTGACACACAAAAGTATTTATACAGTCCAATGTGATGTATTCATGTATACACATATGCATTGTATAATGATTAAGTCAGGGTGATTCTAAAATCTATCACCTCAAAAATTTATCATGTTTCTATGATGAAAAAACATGAAAAATACCCTTTTCTAGATGTTTTGAAATATACAATATTAACTCTAGCCAGGTACTTGCAGTTTAATCACAGAACTCATATCTGCTAACCGTAACTTTGTACTTGGTGACCTATCTTCTTCCCTCATTTACTCCTCTCTCTCTTGTCCCAGGTTCTAGTAACCACTATTCTACTACGTACTTATATGAGAGCAACACTTTTAGTTCCCTAATATGAGTAAAATCATGTGACATTTGTCTTTCTGTGCTTGGCTTATTTCACTTAACGTAATATTCTCTAGATTCATCTATTTGTTTCAAATGACAAAGACGTTTAGTATCAGAAAAGTATTCTATTGTGTGTGTTCCACATTTTCTTTATCCATTAATCCATTAATGAACACTTTGGTTGATTCTAAATATTGGCTATTGTGAATAGTCTTGTGATAAACACAGGAGTGCAGATGTAACTTTGGCATACTGATTTTATTTTCTTTGAATATATGAGATGTAACCACTAGTGTGATTGCTGGATCATACAGTAGTTCCAATTTAAGTTTTTGAGGAACCCCCCATACTATTTTTTATAGCGCATGTACTAGTTTGCATGTTTACCAAAAGTTTGCAAGCCTTCCTTTTCTCTCTTTACTAACACTTATTTACATTTTGTATTTTCAAAAAAACATTTTTACAGAAGTGGGGTGATAGATATCTCATTGTAGTTTTTGTTTGTGTTCCCCTGAATATTAGTGTTATGGAACATTTTTTATCTATCTGTAGATTATTCATATGTCTGCTTTTGAGAAATGTTTATTTAGCCATTTTGTCCATTTAATGGAATTACCTTTTTCTTCCTTTTTTTCTTTTTTGCAATGGAGTTCCTTGTCAAATGTTCAGTTTGCAAATATTTTCTCCAATTCTCTAGATTGTAGATGTACTCTGTTTATTGCTTTCCTTGTTACACAGAAGCTTGTGTATGCTCAATGCTGACTGCAGCCTCTTCAGCTTAAGTGTTATATTTATTCTTGCCAACCTCAATAAATAGGGAAAAATCGCAGACAGTAAATGAGACTGCATCTGTAATCTTTTGGTCCATTCAGCTTATGAGTCATTGCAACATAGATATTTAGCAAGTATAGAAGACTGCTATTTTTCAAGTGCACATATAAAATTATGCCCAGCTTGTTTAGGCAAGTGAATATAGAAAATGTTTTATAAAACAACAAATCAATCTCCCTGTTTCCACTGATCCAAATTTGAAATGTAATACTATAAATAGTTTAGATTTCTTATGCCTTTTTAATTATTAACTGTATGTTCAGTACTATACAAAGTGGCAGGAAGAAATTAATTTATAGTTATTAATCATCTTAGACTATAAGGGACAAGATTTTCACCTGCTGTATTCATCATTAGCGATGACAGAATAGAGCAAATTCCCCTCGACTTTCACCCTGAAAAGCTTAACAGCATTTCTCCATTTTTCTTAGTCACCCTTGTTAAATAAGGCTGGATTTCTTTTCAGTTGTTCCGACACAGGCTGAAAGCATTTCTGACCGTCACTCCTATAGGTTGTTAGAAGCAACTATATGAGATACACATAAATTAATCAACCTGTCAATCAATACTCACCAAATAATTGTTTTTCTTTTAGAACTCTTCTAAAATATAATTAAAAGCACCCTGCTTTATCAATCATAATTAGGAATATTAATTATGCAAAAGGAACAGCTAAGCACTTTTTTGTTGACAATGAGTGTGTCTTAACACATAAAAGAGAAATCTTTGCCATTTGTAGTTTTTGAGAACTTTGTGAAAAGGCATCTAATTTCCTTTACCTAAAAACTAAATTTAAATGAGTAAGTGTAGAAAGATGGAATTGAGCTGATTAAATGTTTAATTAAATAAGGTGAAATCAGAGTATAAATTCAAGATTGATTCTATTACATACATTTTATTAATAATGGAGCATAGTACATTACAACTTTAGGTTTATGTTATCATTATTTACTGCTGAGAAACAAATCATCTAAATACTTTTTGGCTTAAAAGACTATTAATTTTTCTCAGAAATCTATAATTTAGGCAATGATCCCCAGGGTACCTCTTTATTTTTCCAAATAGCGTTATCTGGTACATCTTCCCAGGGGCTAGAGAATCCAATTCCAAGATGGCTCACTCTCATGGATGGCAAATCATTGCTGGCTGGCTGTTTTGTCCAGTTCTCTATGGAGTCACTTGTTGTTTCTCACAGCTACATTTTAATAGCAAGCATCCAAAGGGACCTAACATGTAGACTTCTAATTCCTTAAGGTCTGAAGTCATAAACTTGCCAGGTTTACCCATGTTTCCATAAAGCACTGCAAAGTCCAGATTCAAGAGGAGGAATCACTGGGTCCTATTCTTGATGAGCTGAGCATTTAAAAAAAAAAAATGGGAGAGGTAATATTTTAAAGTTGCCACTTTAATTTTGTCATCAGCAAGCTTCTTTTAATAACCAAACAGTAGCTGTGATCCTTTATATTATATGTACCCAATATTGCTGGGCATTCTCCAATTTATAAAGCTAGATACCTGTTAGGTTGGTTACACACAAGTTTACTTGCTTTACCTATTATAATAGTTTGCTAGTGGATAAATACTGACCAAAAACAAATTGATCAGATTCTCCCTTCTAAGAATTTGGAATTGAGTATGAAAATCAGTCATCTTTGATAGTGGATTGATTTGAAGCTATGTAAACTCAGAAATTTTATAGACTATTTCAGGCTCTAAGAAGGCAGGAAAAATGACATCAACATAAAGAAAAGGAAAAAAATCAAATAGAGTCTAACAAAGAAAAGAATAAAAAAGAGTGAAACTAGCTTCTCAGAAACTTGAATGCTGATTATTTCCAGATTCAATTTTTTTAAATTATTTATGCTTGAATTTGTACTTATTTAATCTTTCCTCTGGGCCAGACACTAAAGATACCATAGTAAACAAAAAGGTAATGGTCTTCCCTCCAGGAAATCTACAGGAAAATAAGGGAGATAGTAAGAAAATGGCAAGATGAATATTTAAAGAAACATAATACTTTCAGATAAGGATAAGTCTGAGGGTCAAAGATAAGTTTCTTTTTTTTAATTAAATCATAAAGAGGTAGCTCATGTATACATTAATGCATTTATAGGGTACAATGTGCTGATTTCATATAAAATTTGGAATGTTTACGTTGTACTGGTTAATTTAATTAGAGTGCTTAGGGGTGGCCATTAATGTTATGGTTAGTAACATATTCTACATGGATGTAAACCTTGTTAAATAATCATAATTTTTGTTATAACTTTTTTATTTTTCTTTATTTTCTTACTGTTAAATCATAGCTGTGTACATTAGTGCAATCGCCAGTACCCATTCTAAGATGCACCATAGATGTGGCCCCACCCATGATCCTCCCTCCACCAAAACCTCCCCCCTCCCTTCCCCTTCCTTGGCCCTTTCTCCATAATCTTGTGCTATAGTTGGGTTATAGTCTTCATGTGAAAGCTATAATTTAGCTTCATAGTAGGGCTGAGTACATTGGATACTTTTTCTTCCATTCCTGAGATACTTTGCTAAGAAGAATATGTTCCAGCTCCATCCATGTAAACATGAAAGAGGTAAAGTCTCCATCTTTCTTTAAGGCTGCATAGTATTCCATGGTATACATGTACCACAATTTACTAGTCCATTTGTGGGTCGATGGACACGTGGCCTTGTTCCATGACTTAGCAATTATGAATTGGGCTGCAATAAACATTCTGGTACAGATGTCTTTGTTATATTGTGACTTTTGGTTTTCTGGGTATAAACCTAGTAAAGGAATTATAGGATCAAATGGCAGGTCTATTTTTAGGTCTCTAAGTGTTCTCCAAACATCCTTCCAGAAGGAATGTATTAGTGGGCATTCCCACCAGCAGTGTAGAAGTGTGCCCTTTCCTCCACATCCACGCCAACATTTCTGGTTTTGGGATTTTGTTATGTGGGCTACTCTTACTGGGGTTAGGTGATATCTCAGAGTAGTTTTGATTTGCATTTCTCTGATGATTAAGGATGATGAGCTTTTTTTCATGTGTTTATAGATCTTGCGTGGGTCTTCTTTAGAGAAGTTTCTCTTCAAGTCCCTTGCCCACCCTGAGATGGGGTCACGTGTTCTTTTCTTGTTAATATGTTTGAGTTCTCTGTGGATTCTGGTTATTAGACCTTTATTGGAGGTATAACCTGCAAATATTTTCTCCCATTCTGAGGGCTGTCTGCTTGCTTTACTCACTATGTTCTTGGCTGTGCAAAAGCCTTTTAGTTTGATCAGGTCCCAGTAGTGTATTTTTGATACTGCTTCAATTGCCTGGGGAGTCCTCATAAAATATTCACCCAGGCCGATTCCTTCAAGAGTTTTCCCTGCACATTCTTCAAGTATTTTTATAGTTTCATGTCTTAAGTTTAAATCTTTTATCCAGTGAGAGTCTATCTTAGTTAATGGTGAAAAGTGTGGGTCCAGTTTCAGTCTTCTACAGGTTGCTAGCCAGTTTACCCAGCACCATTTGTTACATAGGGAATCTTTTCCCCACTGAATGTTTTTACTTGACTTGTCAAAGATCAAATAACGGTAAGTAGCTGGATCCATCTCTTGGTTCTCTATTCTGTTCCAGACATCTACTTCTCTGCTTTTGTGCCAGTACCATGCTGTTTTGATCACTATGGATTTATAGTACAGTCTGAGGTCTGGTAGCGTGATTCCTCCTGCTTTGTTTTTATTGCTCAGTAGTGTTTTGGCTATTCGAGGATTTTTCTGATTCCATATAAAATGAAGTATTATTTTTTCAAGATCTTTAAAGTATGACAATGGAGCTTTAATAGGAATTGCATTAAAATTATATATTGCTTTGGGCAGTATGGACATTTTAACAATGTTGATTCTTCCCAGCCATGAGCATAGTATGTTTTTCCATCTGTTAACATCTTTGGCTATTTCTTTTCTTAGAGTTTCATAGTTCTCTTTGTAGAGATCTTTCATGTCCTTTGTTAGGTATACTCCCAAATATTTCATTTTCTTTGGCACTACAGTGAAAGGAATAGAGTCCTTGACTGTTTGTTCGGCTTGGTAATTGTTGGTATATATAAAGGCTACAGATTTATGGGTGTTGATTTTGTAGCCTGAGACATTGCTATATTCCTTGATCACCTCTAAAAGTTTTGTAGTAGAATCCCTAGTGTTTTCCAGATATATGATCATATCATCTGCGAAGAGTGAAAGTTTGATCTCTTCTGACTCTATGTGGATACCCTTGATCGCCTTTTCTTCCCTAATTGCAATGGCTAAAACTTCCATTACAATGTTAAAGAGCAATGGAGACAATGGACAACCTTGCCTGGTTTCTAATCTAAGTGGAAATGATTTCAATTTAACTCCATTCAATACAATATTGGCTGTGGGTTTGCTGTAGATGGCCTCTATTAGTTTAAGAAATGTCACTTCTATACCAATTTTCTTAAGTGCTTCGATCATGAAGGGATGCTGGATATTATCAAAAGCTTTTTCTGCATCAATTGAAAGAATCATATGGTCTTTATTTTTTAGTTTTTTTATGTGTTGAATTACATTTATAGATTTACGTATATTGAACCAGCCTTGAGACCCTGGGATAAATCCCACTTGGTCATGCTGTATAATTTTTTTGATGTGTTGTTGGATTCTGTTTGTTAGGATTTTATTGAGTATTTTAGCATCAATATTCATTAGTGATATTGGTCTATAATTTTCTTTTCTTGTTGGGTCTTTCCCTGGTTTGGGGATCAAGATGATGTTTGCTTTGTAAAATGTGCTGGGTAATATTCCTTCTTTTTCTATATTTTGGAAGAGGTTTAGTAGTATAGGTACTAGTTCTTCTTTAAATGTTTGGTAGAATTCTGATGTAAAGCCATCTGGTCCTGGGTTTTTCTTTTTAGGGAGATTTTGTATAGTTGATGCTATTTCAGAACTTGATATAGGCCTGTTCAACATTTCCACTTCGTTCTGGTTAAGTCTTGGTAGGTGGTGTGCTTCCAGGTATTGGTCGATTTCTTTCAGATTTTCATATTTGTGAGAGTAGAGTTGCTTGTAGTATTCGTTAAGGATTTTTTAAATTTCTGAAGGGTCTGTTGTTATTTCATCATTACCATTTCTGATTGATGAAATTAGAGATTTTACTCTTTTTTTTCCTGTTTAGGTTGGCCAAAGGTTTATCTATTTTATTGATGTTTTCAAAAAACCAGCTTTTGGATTTATTGATCTGTTGTATAGTTCTTTTGTTTTCAATTTCATTTAATTCTGCTCTGATATTGGTTATTTCTTTTCTTCTGCTGCATTTGGGGTTGAAGTGTTCTTCTTTCTCCAGTTGCTTGAGATGTTCCATTAAGTTATTGACTTCCTCTCTTTCCATTTTCTTGAGAAAGACTTGCAATGCTATAAATTTCTCTCTTAGGACTGCCTTTGCAGTATCCCAGAGGTTCTGGTAATTCATGTCTTGATTATTGTTTTGTTCCAAAAATATGGTGATTTCCTTCTTAATCTCGTCTATAATCCATGTATCCTTCAGCATAAGGTTGTTTAGGTTCCATGTTTTTGTAAGGGTATGCAGGTTCCTGTTGTTATTGAGTTCAACTTTTATTCCATGATGGTCTGAGAAGATACAAGGTATAATGTCTATTTTTTTAAATTTGCTGAGGTTAGATTTGTGGCCTAGGATGTGGTCGATTTTGGTGTATGTTCCATGGGCTGATGAGAAGAATGTGTATTCACTTTTTTTTGGATGAAATGTTCTGTAGATGTCTGTTAAATGCAGATGTTGAATGGTTGAGTTTAAATCTAAAATTTTTTTACTTAGCTTCTTTTTAGAGGATCTATCCAGCACTGCTAAAGGGGTGTTAAAATCTCCAACTACTATGGAAGTGGAGGAAATCGAGTTGCTCATGTCTGTTAGAGTTTCTCTTATAAATTGAGGTGTGTTGTGGTTGGGTGCATAAATATTAATAATTGGGAGCTCATCATATAGAGTATATAAAGTATTACCTTTAACAAATATGAAGTGTCCATCCTTATCCTTAATTATTTTGGTTGGTTTAAAGCCTATTGCGTCTGTGAACAGGATTTCTATGCCTGCTTTTTTCTGCTTTCCATTTGCCTGGAATATAGATGACCATCCCTTCACCTTGAGTCTATATCTGTCTTTTAATGTAAGATGTGATTCTTGGATGCAGCAGATATCTGGCTTGAGTTTTTGTATCCAGTCTGCCAACCTATGCCTCTTTAGAGGACAATTTAAACCATTCACATTAATTGAGAGTATTGATAAGCCTTTCGAGAGACTGATGGACATTTTTAATCCTTTTGCGACTGTGGAAGTTGGAATTTGATCAAAAATTTTTGGGGTGGGTTTACTTTTGTGGTGGGGAATTATGCTGGTCTTTATGGAGGATAGGTCTAAGAATGTCCTGGAGAGCTGGTATAGTTGTGGCAAATTTCTTCAACATGTGAATGTCGTTGAAGTATTTAATTTCTCCGTCATAAATGAAGCTCAGTTTAGCTGGGTATAGGATCCTGGGTTGAAAGTTATTTTGTTTTAGGAGATGAAAAGTCGATGACCATCCTCTTCTAGCTTGAAAGGTTTCAGCAGAGAGATCTGCAGTTATTCTGATATTCTTCCCCTTGTAGGTAATGGTTTTCTTTCATCTGGAAGCTTTCAGAATTTTCTCCTTCATATTGACTTTAGTGAAATTGATTATGATGTGTCTGGGGGATGTCTTGTTTGGGTTGAGTCGTGCTGGAGTTCTGAAACTGTCTGCTATCTGAATTTTGGAATCTCTTGGCATGTCTGGAAAGTTCTCCTTCATAATCTCATGGAGAAGAGACTCTGTGCCTTGTGAAGCCACTTCGTCACTTTCAGGGATCCCTAGAAGACGAATACTGGTTTTCTTCAAATTATCCGAGAGCTCTCTGAGAGAGTGGTCTGTTTTTGCTCTCCATTTCTCTTCTTTGAGGATTTGGGAGCATTCAAAAGCTTTGTCTTCAACGTCGGAAATCCTTTCTTCTGCTTGCTCCATTCTGTTACTGAGGGATTCTACTGTGTTTCTAGATCTTTGAGGGATGCAACTTCTTGTCTCATTGTGTTGAAATCTTTGGTCATTTGGTCTTTGAATCCGTTGAATTCTTGAGATAACTTTTGGAATTCTAATTCGATCTTATTTGCTATCCAGATCCTGAATTCAATTTCTGACATCTCAGCTATTTGTTTGTGCATGGGGTCTTGTGCTGTTTCTGCCCCATTGATCCTTGGGGGAGTTGATCTACTCTGATTATTCATATTGCCAGAGTTTTTCTGTTGATTTCACCAGAAAATTGGTGAAATTCTGATTGTTTTTCACCATTGCCTCTGGCTGTCCTTAGAGTTGGGGAGGTGTCTCTCCAAGATTAGACCCCAGAGGGATCACTCTATTGTTGCTGGATCTTTGTAGGGAGTGACCCTGTGTAGTTCCTCTGGGGCTGCTCTAGCTAGGGAGTTCTGGTTGTGGAAGCAGCTCTGGTTTGTGACACACCCGGATCCAGCAACAGGGCTGGGGTTGGTGCACACGGTTCTGGGAGTGCCAGGTGCCCAGTGACTTTGGCACAGAGAACCCAAGGCTCCAGCAGTCTTTGGCCAGGAGAAGAACTCTGCACAGAGGCAGGGAGGGCTCCAAAGGGCACGCAGCTACCAGAGTCCCTGTCCAGATGAACAGGCTAGTGTGGAACATAGGAGGACACAGGAGGGAGGACACAGGGTTGCGTGGCCCCCACAGTTCCTGGTCAGGGAATGTGGAGGCCTGGTAGGTGCGGGTCACCGGCCGGGGGTCACTGCACAGCTCTTATGGAGGTCTGGGCGGCACCAAGCCCAGGAGTTTGAGGTTGCTATGAGCTGTGATGTCACAGCACTCCACCCAGGGCAGCAGCCCAAGGCTCCAATGTGCCAAAACTGTCTCACTCTTCCCCTAAGGATTAAGGCTGTAAGGCAGCTCAGTCCCCACCTTTAGGCTGCTCAGTCAGTAGGTTACTTTGACCCACCCAATCCTTGCTCTGAGAGCCTGAGGGCGGAGCTTGCCAGGGCAGTTCTTTCAGAATGGCTTCCCGCACCCAGCTCAGTGGCTCAGTCTGGGGCTCCAGACAATGCCCAAAGTTCTCCACACTCCTGCTCAAGCTCTCCCCAAGGCAGTTCAACTGAGTGCCAATCCAAGAACACCGAAACAGTTCACAGGTAAGGCCTTTCCGGTTTGCAGTCTCACTGCTGCTTGTAGTTACGGTTGCCGGCGTGATTAGGTCAATCGAACACACGGAACCACTTGCCAGTTTTCCACTGTTTTTGTCCTCCTCTTGGGATTCTTAAGTCCCTTGCTGGCTCCCTGTATCCTCAAAGGGATGATTATAGGCAGATCCCATCGACCAGAGATGCCTGGAGTCTTGTCTCCCCAGACTCGCTGTTCCCAGTTGCAGGGAAGGTGATACTCAGCCACCATCTTTAATCTCTCCCTCTTGTTATAACTTTTTGATAAAATTTGTCATCAACTTTGCAACACCTATCATCAGTAATTATATTGATTCAATTATAAATTGTCCATCTATGGACTAATGAGATTAAAATGGGGCTATAGTTTTAAAATTTGCCTAGTATGCATCACCCAAGAATGTAATTTTTTGTTTGTTTTTTTGTTTTGTTTTGTTTTTGTAGAGACAGAGTCTCACTGTACCGCCCTCGGTAGAAAGCCATGATGTCACACAGCTCACAGCAACCTCCAGCTCTTGGGCTTACGTGATTCTCTTGCCTCAGCCTCCCGAGCAGCTGGGACTACAGGCACCCGCCACAACGCCTTGCTATTTTTTTATTGCAGTTTGGCCGGGTCTGGGCTTGAACCCACCACCCTCAGTATAGGGGGCCAGCGTCCTACTCACTGAGCCACAGGCACCGCCCCTAATTTTTTTTTTTTTTTTGGAGAGTCTGTTTATGCTGCCCTCAGAAGAGTGCAATAGCATCACAGCTCACAGCAATGGCAAACTCTTGGGCTTAAGCAATTTTCTTGCCTTAGTCTCCTAGTAGAAGAATGTAATTTTTTTCTTTCTATTTCATACTAAAGATATATTCTCACAGCAAAAATCGAGTATTTAAGAAGTGGGATTTCGGGATCATAGGACGTATATGTTTTCCATTTGGACATATCCAAAGGATAAAAGTAAGGAAGCATTATAAATCCATGGCAGGAAATAGTGTTACAATTTAGAGAAAGGTACCCAAAGTTATGCTTCTACACTATCACAAAAATAGAGAGATTATCCCTTTTGATGGTTACATTTCAAAGAGATTGCTTCATGTCTTTAGGGCACAGAATGAATTTTCAATTACAAACATTTCTAAAGTGAACACTCTAAGGCTAAGGCATCAGTCCCAACCTTTTGGGCACCATGGACAGGTTTCATGAAATACAGTTTCTCCACACCTAGAAGTAGTGGGGGGAATGATGGAACAGAAGCTGGAGCTTAGGCAGTGATGCTGTGTGCTCTGGTCCCTAACAAGCCACAGACTGATAGTGTCCATGGCTCAAGGGCTTGGGACTGCAGCTTTTGAGGTCAGGAGGTCAGGAGTTATTCTGTTCAGCTGTTCAGCTTATTTGGATTCTGTAAAGTTGGAGATGAGGTATGGATCAGGGTTCTAGAGTTCGAAAGTCTGTCGGAAGTTGGATTACACTGAAGAAAATGGTGAGGCCACCTTAAAATAAGAATAGTTATGGTTTCATAAATGAGATAGTTACAACAGATTGATCATTACAGCATTTTGAATATTATAGATATTATATATCCAATGCATATATACCCATAGCATATTTATATTTAGCACAAATAGTATGGTATGTCATAGGATTATTTATGTAATCTCATATATACATGAGCTTCACTGTACAGAAGAGCCAAATACACTTCTTTTCTTTATAGATTATCTAGTCTTAGGTAATCTATAAAGAAAAGAGGTGTATTTGACTCATGGCTGTGCAGGCTATTCAAGAAGCATGGCACTGGCATTGGTGAAAGCCTCAAGTTGCATCCATTCATGTCGGAAGGTGAAGGGGAGCTGGCATATGCAGAGATCATGTGGCAAGAGAGGAAGCACATGACAGATAGTAGAGTTGTTGGGTACTTTTTAACAACCAACTTTCTTGGAAACTAATTTGGTGAAAACACACTCACTACCCCTATGAAGGAGGACATTATTCTATTTATAAGGGATCTACCCCCATGACCCCAAAACCTTCTAATACACCCAACTGCCAATACTGGTGATCATTTCAACATTAGATTTGGGGAGGACAAATGTTAAAAACAATAATGTATTATAATAACACAAGTGCATATATGCATAATCATAAAATTAATGAAAGTTTTACTTATTTAATACTTACTTCATTTTTCAGTTCTTGCCTTAAATATTTTACATAGTTAAATTCATTCAATACTCACTATCACTTTATACAGTATTACCTCAGTATCCATGAAGAATTTATTCCGATACACCCATAGATACCAAAATCCACAGATACTGAAGTGACTTACATAAAATAATGCAGTATTTGCTTATACCCTATGGCACACCTGCTTATATATTTGTAAACATCTTTAGATTAGTTTTATCTAATACAAAGACTATATCAATATTTTTGTGCTACATTGTCTATGGAATGAAGACAAAGAAAAAGAAGTTTGTAATAGTCAATACAGACCCTACCATTAACCATTTTAAAAAATATATTTTTATTTCTAATTGATTTTATGGCTGTGAAAAGCATGGCATCTTAGGCTCATTGTTAGACTCATTTTAAAGAAAAATCATGGATTAGAATGGTCATTGTAATACTGACAGACTAGATAGGTAGCAAATAAATAATAAAAATAAGTTTTCGTAGTAGAATTACCTTTTTCTGCAGTGAAGAAACATTAACAACTATAAAAAGTGATTTTTACTCTTATTAAATATAGTAGCAGAAGAATAAATGTAGAATCTAAAATAATAATATAAAATAATAAATATAAATATATTATAATATGATAATCATATAATATAAAATAATAAGTATTAATAAATAAATATTTATTATTTTATATTATTGTTTTAAATTCTAAATTTATTCTAAATAAATATATTTATTATTTTATATATTTTGTATAAATAAATATATAAAATAATATTGTATAATGTTAAATGTATAAATAATGTTAAATGTATAATATAAATGTATAAATAAATATATAAAATAATATTTATATTTATAAAAGATATAAATTAAAATTATGCAAAAATGGTGTTACTCTAACAGTGTTCGCTCAGAACACACTCCCAGCACCTGGGTTCTCCCACTCACTGCCTTTTTGGCCTTCCTTAACTCTTTCCTGTTCTGAATCCAACCTGGTGCAGGAAAAAAAGAATTCCGTGGAATCAGACTGATCTGAATTAGCAACATGGCTCTGCCATTTTAAGTTCTTTTTTGGCCAGGGATGTGTTTGAACCCATCACCTCCAACATATGGGGCCAGCACCCTACTCCTTGACCACAGTTTTAAGAGTGAGATGAAAACAAAATATCCTCTTTCAAACAAGAACTATGAGTATTACATATCCTAGCTAGAGAAAACCAAGCTTTCAGCATATGAACTCACCCAGGTTTAGATTAAATATTCTAATGAAGAATTTGCTTTGAAAATCACTATGTTGGATGTCGAAAACAGTTACAAAATAAATATACTTAACAACTAAAAGTTCAAAGAAAATAAAAGGCTCTTGAGCAGCTTCCTTGCATCTGGGCACCGTGAGTCTGGGGATATAGGACTCCAGGCATCTCTGGCTGGTGGGATCTGCCTATCATCACCCCTGAGAGGATACAGGGAGTCAGCGAACGACTTCTGGACCCCAAGAGGAGGACTAAAACAGTGGAAAACCGGCAAGTGGTCGCGTGTGTTCAATCCGTCTAAACCCGCCCGCAACTGTAAGTTCAGTAGCAGCGAGATTGCAATCCAGAAAGGCCTTACCTGTGAACTGTTTTGGTGTCTTTGGACTTGGCACTCAGCTGAACTGCCTTGGGGAGAGCCTGAGCGGGAGTGAGGAGAACTTTGGCCTTTGTCTAGGGCCCGAGTCAGAGCCGCTGAGCCAGATGGAGATAATGATGTTTGGCTCTGGGTCACAGGCAGACATTGTGAGCGATCATCCCCAGCAAGCTCCACCTAAGGGTCGCAGAGCTGGAATTGGGTGGGAGATGGTAACCCAGCGACAAAGTAGCCTAAGGGAGCGGTCTGAGCCGCCTTGCAGCCCTAAACCTCAGGGGCAGAGAGAGACCAGTTTTGACACACAGGTCCACAGGCACGAGAACTTAAAGAGCCAGAGGAAGTGAAAGGAAAATTAGGGCAAGGAAACAGATAAAAGAAATCACCCATGAGGAAGAATCAGCAGATAACTCCAGGCAACATGATGAACCAGTCCAGAACAACCCCGCCAAGGGACCATGAGGTAGCTACTGCAGAGGATTCCACCTATACAGAAATGTTAGGAATGACAGAAAGGGAATTTAGAATACACATGTTGAAAACAATGAAAGAAATGATGGAAACAAGGAAGGAAACTGCTAATAAAGCGGAAATTAACCAGAAGGAAATCCAAAAACAGAATCAAATCAGAGATGAACGATATGAAGAATACAAAAAGGATATAGCACAGATGACGGAACTGAAACAGTCAATCAGGGAACTTAAAGATGCAATGGAAGGTATCAGCAACGGGTTAGACAATGCAGAAGAAAGAATTTCCGAGGTAGAAGACAAAGTTTCTGAGATAACTCAGATAGTAAAAGAGGCAGAAAAGAAGAGAGAGAAAGCAGAACGTTCACTGTCAGAATTATGGGACTTTATGAAGCATTCCAACATACGAGTTATAGGAATTCCAGAAGGGGAAGAAGAATGCCCCAGAGGAATGGAAGCCATACTAGACAATATTATAAAAGAAAATTTCCCAAATATCATCAAAGATTCTGACACACTGCTTTCAGAGGGCTATCGGACCCCAGGTCGCCTCAACTCTAACCGAGCTTCTCCAAGACACATTGTGATGAACCTGTCAAAAGTCAAGACAAAAGAAAAGATTCTGCAAGCTGCCAGGAGTAAGCACCAGTTGACCTAAAGGGGCAAATCCATCAGATTGACCGCAGACTTCTCTAATGAAACTTTTCAAGCAAGAAGACAAGGGTCATTTACCCTTAATCTACTTAAACAGAACAATTTCCAGCCCAGAATTCTGTACCCTGCAAAGCTAAGCTTCAAAATTCACAGAGAAATCAAATCATTTACGGATATACAAACATTGAGGAAATTTGCCACAACAAGACCAGCTCTACAGGAAATACTTCAACCTGTTCTACACACTGACCACCACAATGGATCAGCAGCAAAGTAAGAACTCAGAAATCAAAGGACAGAACCTAACCTCCACACTGATGCAAAAGATAAAACTAAGCAATGGACTCTCACAAAATAAGACCAATAGAATACTACCACACTTACCAATTATCTCAATAAATGTTAATGGCTTGAATTCCCCACTGAAGAGACATAGATTGGTTGACTGGATGAAAAAACACAAGCCATCCATTTGCTGTCTGCAAGAAACACACCTGGCTTCAAAAGACAAATTAAAGCTCCGAGTCAAGGGTTGGAAGACAATTTTTCAGGCAAATGGAATTCAGAAGAAAAGAGGAGTTGCAATCTTATTTTCAGATACATGTGGATTGAAAGCAACTAAAGTCAAAAAAGACAAAGATGGTCACTTTATATTGCTCAAGGGAAAAATACAACAAGAAGACATTTCAATTCTAAATATCTATGCACCCAATTTAAATGCTCCCAGATTCTTGAAACAGACCTTACTCAGTCTGAGCAATATGATATCTGATAATACCATAATAACAGGGGACCTTAACACTCCTCTTACAGAGCTGGACAGAACCTCTAACCAGAAATTAAACAAGGATATAAGAGACCTAAATGAGACCCTAGAACAACTGTGCTTGATAGACGCATATAGAACACTCCACCCCAAAGATAAAGAATATACATTCTTCTCATCACCCCATGGAACATTCTCCAAAATTGATCATATCCTGGGACACAAAACAAATATCAACAGAATCAAAAGAATTGAAATTTTACCTTGTATCTTCTCAGACCATAAGGCACTAAAGGTGGAACTCAACTCTAACGGAAATGCTCGACCCCACCCAAAGGCATGGAAACTAAACAATCTTCTGTTGAATAACAGATGGGTGAAGGAAGAAATAAAACAGGAAATCATTCACTTCCTTGAGCATAACAACAATGAAGACACAAGCTACCAAAACCTGTGGGATACTGCAAAAGCAGTTTTGAGGGGAAAATTCCTCGCTTTAGATGCCTACATTCGAAAAACAGAAAGAGAGCACATCAACAATCTCACAAGAGATCTTATGGAATTGGAAAAAGAAGAACAATCTAAGCCTAAACTCAGTAGAAGAAAAGAAATATCCAAAATCAAATCAGAGATCAATGAAATTGAAAACAAAAGAATCATTCAGAAAATTAATGAAACAAGGAGTTGGTTTTTTGAAAAAATAAATAAAATAGATAAACCATTGGCCAGACTAACGAGGAATAGAGAAGTGAAATCTCTAGTAACCTCAATCAGAAATGATAAAGGGGAAATAACAACTGATCCCACAGAGATACAAGAGATCATCTCTGAATACTACCAGAAACTCTATGCCCAGAAATTTGACAATGTGAAGGAAATGGATCAATATTTGGAATCACACCCTCTCCCTAGACTCAGCCAGGAAGAAATAGAGCTCCTGAACAGACCAATTTCAAGCACTGAGATCAAAGAAGTAATAAAAAATCTTCCAACCAAAAAATACTCTGGTCCAGATGGCTTCACTCCAGAATTCTATCAAACCTTCAAGGAAGAGCTTTTTCCTGTACTGCAGAATTTATTCCAAAAAATTGAGGAAGAAGGAATCTTCCCCAACACATTCTATGAAGCAAACATCACCCTGATACCAAAACCAGGAAAAGACCCAAACAAAAATGAGAATTTCAGACCAATCTCACTCATGAACATAGACACGAAAATTCTCAACAAAATCCTAGCCAATAGATTACAGCTTATCATCAAAAAAGTCATTCATCATGATCAAGTAGGCTTCATCCCAGGGATGCAAGGCTGGTTTAACATACGCAAGTCCATAAACGTAATCCACCATATTAACAGAGGCAAAAATAAAGATCACATGATCCTCTCAATGGATGCAGAAAAAGCATTTGATAAAATCCAGCATCCTTTTCTAATTAGAACACTGAAGAGTATAGGCATAGGTGGCACATTTCTAAAACTGATTGAAGCTATCTATGACAAACCCACAGCCAATATTTTACTGAATGGAGTAAAACTGAAAGCTTTTCCTCTTAGAACTGGAAAAAGATAAGGTTGTCCTTTGTCACCTTTACTATTCAACATAGTGCTGGAAGTTCTAGCCAATACAATTAGGCAAGACAGGAAATAAACGGAATTCAAATGGGAGCAGAGGAGGTCAAACTCTCCCTCTTTGCTGACGACATGATCTCATACTTAGAGAAGCCCAAAGACTCAACCACAAGACTTCTAGAAGTCATCAAAAAATACAGTAATGTTTCAGGATATAAAATCAATGTCCACAAGTCAGTAGCCTTTGTGTACACCAATAACAGTCAAGATGAGAAGCTAATTAAGGACACAACTCCCTTCACCATAGTTTCAAAGAACATGAAATACCTAGGAATATACCTAATGAAGGAGGTGAAGGACCTCTATAAAGAAAACTATGAAATCCTCAGAAAGGAAATAGCAGAGGATATTAACAAATGGAAGAACATACCATGCTCATGGATGGGAAGAATCAACATTGTTAAAATGTCTATACTTCCCAAAGCAATCTACCTATTCAATGCCATTCCTATCAAAATACCAACATCGTACTTTCAAGATTTGGAAAAAATGATTCTGCATTTTGTATGGAACCAGAAAAAACCCCGTATAGCTAAGGCAGTTCTCTGTAACAAAAATAAAGCTGGGGGCATCAGCATACCAGATTTTAGTCTATACTACAAAGCCATAGTGCTCAAGACAGCATGGTACTGGCACAAAAACAGAGACATAGACACTTGGAATCGAATTGAACACCAAGAAATGAAACTCACATTTTACAAAAACTTAATCTTTGATAAACCGAACAAGAACATACTTTTGGGGAAAGACTCCCTATTCAATAAATGGTGTTGGGAGAACTGGATGTCTACATGTAAAAGACTGAAACTGGATCCACACCTTTCCCCACTTACAAAAATTGATTCAAGATGGATAAAGGACTTAAACTTAAGGCATGAAACAATAAAAATCTTCCAAGAAAGCATAGGAAAAACACTGGAAGATATTGGCCTGGGGAAAGACTTCATGAAGAAGACTGCCATGGCAATTGCAACAACAACAAAAATAAACAAATGGGACTTCATCAAACTGAAAAGCTTCTGTACAGCTAAGGAGACAATAACCAAAGCAAAGAAACAACCTAAACAATGGGAAGGGATATTTGCATATTTTCAATCAGACAAAAGCTTGATAACTAGGATCTATAGAGAACTCAAATTAATCCACATGAAAAAAGCCAACAATTCCTTATATCAATGGGCAAGAGACTTGAATAGAACTTTCTCTAAAGACGACAGACGAATGGCTAACAAACACATGAGAAAATGTTCATCATCTCTATATATTAGAGAAATGCAAATCAAAACAACCCTGAGATATCATCTAACCCCAGTGAGAATGGCCCACATCACAAAATCTCAAAACTGCAGATGCTGGCATGGATGTGGAGAGAAGGGAACACTTTTACACTGCTGATGGGACTGCAAACTAGTACAACCATTCTGGAAGGAAGTATGGAGAAACCTCAAAGCACTCAAGCTAGACCTCCCATTTGATCCTGCAATCCCATTACTGGGCATCTACCCAGAAGGAAAGAAATCCTTTTATCATAAGGACACTTGTACTAGACTGTTTATTTCAGCTCAATTTACAATCGCCAAAATGTGGAAACAGCCTAAATGCCCACCAACCCAGGAATGGATTAACAAGCTGTGGTATATGTATAACACGGAATACTATTCAGCCTTTAAAAAAAAATGGAGACTTACGGAGGCAGAGCAAGATGGTGGCCGAGTAACAGCTTCCTTGCATCTGGGCACCGTGAGTCTGGGGAGATAGGACTCCAGGCATCTCTGGCTGGTGGGATCTGCCTGTCATCACTCCTATGAGGATACAGGGAGCCAGAGAGAGACTTCTGGACCCCAAGAGGAGGACTGAAACAGTGGGAAACCGGCAAGTGGTCGCATGTGTTCAATCCGTCTAAACCCGCCCATAACTGTAAGTTCAGTAGCAGCGAGACTGCAAACCAGAAAGGCCTTACCTGTGAACTGTTTTGATGTCCTTGGACTTGGCACTGAATTGAACTGCCTTGGGGAAGGCCTGAGTGGGAGTGCGGAGAACTTTGGCTGTTGTCTAGGGCCCCAGTCTGAGCCGCTGAGCCAGACGGAGCTAATAGTGTTTGGCGGTGGGTCACACGGAACCATTGTCAGTGATCTGCCCCGGCAAGCTCCGCCCTCAGGGTCACAGAGCTAGAAACGGGTGGGAGCTGGTAACCCAGCAATCAAGTAGCCTAAGGGTGGGGTCTGAGCCGCCTTGCAGCCCTAACCCTCAGGGGCAGAGTGAGACCAGTTTTGGCACACTGGGTAAGTGGATAGCCACTTCAGCAGTGATTCCAGCGAGAAAGCTGGGAAAGCTTCTGCTCAGCAAGTTTACAAGTTCAAAGTGCCTTTTAACTGGGCTGAAGAGAGATTTAGGCTGTCTACCTGCTGGGGTTTGAGAAATCAGCAGCCTCCAGTCGTATCAGAACTGTGATTAACATCTCATACCCCAGAAGACCACGTGTTGCCCAGACAATATTCAATAACATATACAAACTGCTTTGTTTTTGGTTGTGTATTTTTTTCTTTTTTTTTGTTTGGTTGTTTATTTTTTGTTTATTTTGACGTTGTTGATGTTCTTTTGTTTTTCAATTTCAATCTTTTCCATACAGATCCGTTTTTCTTTCTCAATTGTTCTAGCTTAATTATAATTTCCCATTGCTGCCTTTTTTAATAACTAGAACTTCATTTTTGCTAGTGTTTCTACCGCTATCATTTGGTTTTTCACCCAATTTTATCCCCGTAAAGTTTTGTGTTTGCTTGTTTTGGTTTGATTTATAGCATTTTTGTCTTTCCTCTCTACTTGGTGGAGGTGGTCTACTGTGTCTGATCAGGTTAGCAAAGAGCTGCTGACCTCAAGGGAACCACCCAACTGGGCAACCCCAGAAGGTGGGGTTTTTTAAGGTTGTGTCAAAGTACCCTACTGTACACCTATATTGCCCTGTCTCCCTCTTTCTGTGCCTCTCTTCTTTTTTTCAATATTCCTTATACCCACCCCCTCTCCTTTCTCTATCTTTCTTTTTTTTCTTATCACTCGGTCCTCCTTTCTTTCATCCCTTTTTTGCTCTTCAACCTTCTCACCCTTCTGGTCCTGTAACCCTTAGTCCACAGGCACAAAAACTTAAAGAACAAGAGGAAGTGAAAGGAAAATTAGGGCAAGGAAACAGATAAAAGAAATCACTCATGAGGAAGAATCAGCAGAAAACTCCAGGCAACATGAAGAACCAGTCTAGAACAACCCCACCAAGGGACCATGAGGTAGCTACTGCAGATGATTCCACCTGTAAAGAAATGGTAGGAATGACAGAAAGGGAATTTAGAATACACATGTTGAAAACAATGAAAGAAATGATGGAAACAATGAAGGAAATTGCTAATAAAGTGGAAAATAACCAAAAGGAAATTCAAAAACAGAATCAAATAAGAGATGAATGATATGAAGAATATAAAAAGGATATAGCAGACCTGAAGGAACTGAAACAGTCAATTAGGGAACTTAAAGATGCAATGGAAAGTATCAGCAACAGGTTAGACCATGCAGAAGAAAGAATTTCAGAGGTAGAAGACAAACTTCTTGAGATTACTCAGACAGTAAAAGAGGCAGAAAAGAAGGAGTGAAAGAAGAATGTTCACTGTCAGAATTGTGGGACTTTATGAAGCGTTCCAACATACGAGTTATACGAGTTCCAGAAGGGGAAGAAGAATGCCCCAGAGGAATGGAAGCCATACTAGACAATATTATAAAAGAAAATTTCCCAAATATCACCAAAGATTCTGACACACTGTTTTCAGAGGGCTATTGGACCCCAGGTCGCCTCAACTCTAACCGAGCTTCTCCAAGACACATTGTGATGAACCTGTCCAAAGTCAAGACAAAAGAAAAGATTCTGCAAGCTGCCAGGAGTAAGAGCCACTTGACCTACAGGGGCAAATCCATCAGAGTGACCACAGACTTCTCTAATGAAACTTTTCAAGCAAGAAGACAATGGTCATCTACCTTAAATCTACTTAAACAGAACAATTTCCAGCCCAGAATTCTGTACCCTGCTAAGCTAAGCTTCAAAACTGACGGAGAAATCAAACCATTTACGGATATACAAACATTGAGGAAATTCACCACAACAAGACCAGCTCTACAGGAAATACTTCAACCTGTTCTGCACACTGACAACCACAATGGATTAGCAGCAAAGTAAGAACTCAGAAATCAAAAGACAGAACCTAACCTCCACACTGATGCAAAAGATAAAACTAAGCAATGGACTCTCACAAAATAAGACCAATAGAATACTACCACACTTATCAATTATCTCAATAAATGTTAATGGCTTGAATTCCCCACTGAAGAGACATAGATTGGTTGACTGGATGAAAAAACACAAGCCATCCATTTGCTGTCTGCAAGAAACACACCTGGCTTCAAAAGACAAATTAAAGCTCCGAGTCAAGGGTTGGAAGACAATTTTTCAGGCAAATGGAATTCAGAAGAAAAGAGGAGTTGCAATCTTATTTTCAGATACATGTAAATTTAAAGCAACTAAAGTCAAAAAAGACAAAGATGGTCACTTTATATTGCTCAAGGGAAAAATACAACAAGAAGACATTTCAATTCTAAATATCTATGCACCCAATTTAAATGCTCCCAGATTTTTGAAACAGACCTTACTCAGTCTGAGCAATATGATATCTTATAATACCATCATAACAGGGGACTTTAACACTCCTCATACAGAGCTGGACAGATCCTCTAAACAGAAATTAAACAAAGATATAAGAGATTTAAATGAGACCCTAACACAGCTATGCTTGACAGACGCATATAGACCACTCCACCCCAAAGATAAAGAATATACATTCTTCTCATCACCCCATGGAACATTCTCCAAAATTGATCATATCCTGGGACACAAAACAAATATCAACAGAATCAAAAAAATTGAAATTTTACCTTGTATCTTTTCAGACCATAAGGCACTAAAGGTGGAACTCAACTCTAACAAAAATGCTCGACCCCACCCAAAGGCATGGAAATTAAACAATCTTCTGTTGAATAACAGATGCGTGAAGGAAGAAATAAAACAGGAAATCATTAACTTCCTTGAGCATAATAACAATGAAGACACAAGCTACCAAAACCTGTGGGATACTGCAAAAGCAGTTTTGAGGGGAAAATTCCTCGCTTTAGATGCCTACATTCGAAAAACAGAAAGAGAGCACATCAACAATCTCACAAGAGATCTTATGGAATGGAAAAAGAAGAACAATCTAAGCCTAAACTCAGTAGAAGAAAAGAAATATCCAAAATCAAATCAGAGATCAATGAAATTGAAAACAAAAGAATCATTCAGAAAATTAATGAAACAAGGAGTTGGTTTTTTGAAAAAATAAATAAAATAGATAAACCATTGGCCAGACTAACTAGAAATAGAAAAGTAAAATCTCTAGTAACCTCAATCAGAAATGATAAAGGGGAAATAACAACTGATCCCACAGAGATACAAGAGATCATCTCTGAATACTACCAGAAACTCTATGCCCAGAAATTTGACAATGTGAAGGAAATGGATCAATATTTGGAATCACACCCTCTCCCTAGACTTAGCCAGGAAGAAATAGACCTTCTGAATAGACCAATTTCAAGCACTGAGATCAAAGAAACAATAAAAAAGCTTCCAACTAAAAAATGCCCTGGTCCAGATGGCTTCACACCAGAATTCTATCAAACCTTCAAGGAAGAGCTTATTCCTGTACTGCAGAAATTATTCCAAAAAACTGAGGAAGAAGGAATCTTCCCCAACACATTCTATGAAGCAAACATCACCCTGATACCAAAACCAGGAAAAGACCCAAACAGAAAGGAGAATTTCAGACCAATCTCACTCATGAATATAGATGCAAAAATTCTCAACAAAATCCTAGCCAATAGATTACAGCTTATCATCAAAAAGTCATTCATCATGATCAAGTAGGCTTCATCCCAGGGATGCAAGGCTGGTTTAACATACGCAAGTCCATAAACGTAATCCACCATATTAACAGAGGCAAAAATAAAGATCACATGATCCTCTCAATAGATGCAGAAAAAGCATTTGATAAAATCCAGCATCCTTTTCTAATTAGAACACTGAAGAGTATAGGCATAGGTGGCACATTTCTAAAACTGATTGAAGCTATCTATGACAAACCCACAGCCAATATTTTACTGAATGGAGTAAAACTGAAAGCTTTTCCTCTTAGAACTGGAACCAGATAAGGTTGTCCTCTGTCACCTTTACTATTCAACATAGTGTTGGAAGTTCTAGCCAATACAATTAGGCAAGACAAGGAAATAAAGGGAATCCAAATGGGAGCAGAGGAGGTCAAACTCTCCCTCTTTGCTGATGACATGATCTTATACTTAGAGAACCCCAAAGACTCAACCACAAGACTCCTAGAAGTCATCAAAAAATACAGTAATGTTTCAGGATATAAAATCAATGTCCACAAGTCAGTAGCCTTTGTATACACCAATAACAGTCAAGATGAGAAGCTAATTAAGGACACAACTCCCTTCACCATAGTCTCAAAGAAACTGAAATACCTAGGAATATACCTAACGAAGGAGGTGAAGGACCTCTATAAAGAAAACTATGAAATCCTCAGAAAGGAAATAACAGAGGATATTAACAAATGGAAGAACATACCATGCTCATGGATGGGAAGAATCAACATTGTTAAAATGTCTATACTTCCCAAAGCAATCTACCTATTCAATGCTATTCCTATCAAAGTACCTACATCGTACTTTCAAGATTTGGAAAAAATGATTCTGCGTTTTGTATGGAACCGGAAAAAACCCCGTATAGCTAAGGCAGTTCTTAGTAACAAAAATAAAGCTGGGGGCATCAGCATACCAGATTTTAGTCTGTACTACAAAGCCATAGTGCTCAAGACAGCATGGTACTGGCACAAAAACAGAGACATAGACACTTGGAATCGAATTGAAAACCAAGAAATGAAACTAACATCTTACCACCACCTGGTAAGATGGTTAATCTTCGATAAACCAAACAAGAACTTACCTTGGGGGAAAGACTCCCTATTCAATAAATGGTGTTGGGAGAACTGGATGTCTACATGTAAAAGACTGAAACTGGATCCACACCTTTCCCCACTCACAAAAATTGATTCAAGATGGATAAAGGACTTAAACTTAAGGCATGAAACAATAAACATCCTCCAAGAAAGCATTGGAAAAACACTGGTAGATATTGGCCTGGGGAAAGTCTTCATGAAGAAGACTGCCATGGCAATTGCAACAACAAAAATAAACAAATGGGACTTCATTAAACTGAAAAGCTTCTGTACAGCTAAGGAGACAATAACCAAAGCAAAGAGACAACCTACACAATGGGAAGGGATATTTGCATATTTTCAATCAGACAAAAGCTTGATAACTAGGATCTATAGAGAACTCAAATTAATCCACATGAAAAAATCCAACAATCCCATATATCAATGGGCAAGAGACATGAATAGAACTTTCTCTAAAGACGACAGACGAATGGCTAACAAACACATGAAAAAATGTTCATCATCTCTATATATTAGAGAAATGCAAATCAAAACAACCCTGAGATATCATCTAACCCCAGTGAGAATGGCCCACATCACAAAATCTCAAAACTGCAGATGCTGGCATGGATGTGGAGAGAAGGGAACACTTTTACACTGCTGGTGGGGCTGCAAACTAGTACAGCCTTTCTGGAAGGAAGTATGGAGATACCTCAAAGCACTCAAGCTAGACCTCCCATTTGATCCTGCAATCCCATTACTGGGTATCTACCCAGAAGGAAAAAAATCCTTTTATCATAAGGACACTTGTACTAGACTGTTTATTGCAGCTCAATTTACAATTGCCAAAATGTGGAAACAGCCTAAATGCCCACCAACCCAGGAATGGATTAACAAGCTGTGGTATATGTATAACATGGAATACTATTCGGCCATTAAAAAAATGGAGACTTTACATCCTTTGTATTAACCTGGATGGAAGTGGAAGACATTATTCTTAGTAAAGCATCACAAGAATGGAGAAGCATGAATCCTATGTACTCAATCTTGATATGAGGACAATTAATGACAATTAATGTTATGGGGGGGGAAGCAGAAAGAGGGACGGAGGGAGGGGGGTGGGGCCTTCGTGTGTGTCACACTTTATGGGGGCAAGACATGATTGCAAGAGGGACTTTACCTAACATTTGCAATCAGTGTAACTGGCTTATTGTACCCTCAATGAAACTCCAACAATAAAAAAAAAAAAGGAAAAAAGAAGAAATGGACAGTTTATAACAAGTGGAGACTGTTAGTAATCAAAACTACCCACAAAGAAAAGCCGAGAGCCTGAAGTTTTCTGTGGTGAGTTCTACCATACATATAAAGAAAATATCAATTGTTAAAAAAAAAATAGAAGTGGAAAGAAAAAATAAAAATCTGTTCATTGATGAAATGATCTATGTAGAAAATTCCAAGAAATCAGTGAGGAAATTATTAACTAATTAATAAATTCAGCAAAGTTTCAGAATACACAACCATACAAAATTCAATTATATTTCTGTATATTTGCAACAAACATCTTGAAAATAAACAATTCCATTTACAACAGTATCAAAAAGAATTCATACTCAAGAATGAAGTAACAAAAGAATTATAAAACTTATACTATGAAAACTATAAATTATTGAAAGAAAGTTTAAAAGGTCTAAATAAATGGGGAAACATCTCACATTCATGGGCCAGAAGTTACATTGCCAAGATGACAGTACTCCCCAAATTGATCTACAGATGTAACACAATTTCTCTCAGAATTTCAGCTGGATTTTTGGTAGAAATTGACAAACTGATTCTAAAATTTGTATGGAAAGTCAATAGACCCTGAAACGGCCAAAACAATCTTGAGAAGAAGAACAGAGTTGAAGAACTCACATTTTCTGATTCCAAAAGTTGCTACAAGGCAACATTAATCAAGACAGTGTGGTACTGGCATAAGGACAGACATACACATCAATGGAATAGAATTGAAATCTAGAAATAAACCATGTCAACTAATTTTCAACAAGGGTGTCAAGACTATGCAGCAGAAAAAGAATTGTTTTCTCAACAAGTTATGCGGAACAACTAGGTAGCCACAAGCAGAAGAACGAAGTCGGGACCTTACCTTATATAATACATAAAAATGAACTCAAAATGGTTCAAAGACCTAACGGTAAAAGCTAAAACTATAAAACTCTTAGGAGAAAGCAGAGGGGTAAATCTTTATGATCCTAGGTTTGGCAGTGTATTCATAGCTACGACACCAAAAGCACATGCTGCCAAAGGAAAAAGATAGGTAAACTGGAGTTCATCAAAATTAAAAACCTTGTGCTTCAAAGGACATAAGGAGCTCCCAGCACAGAATGGGACAATATACTTGAAATCATATTTCTGATTAGGGAGTTGTATCTTGAATATATGAATAACACTTAACAACTCGGTAATAAAAAGATAACTCAATTAAAAAAAAAAATGGAGACTTTACATCCTTCGTATTAACCTGGATGGACGTGGAAGACATTATTCTTAGTAAAGCATCACAAGAATGGAGAAGCATGAATCCTATGTACTCAATTTTGATATGAGGACAATTAATGACAATTATGGTTATGGGGGGGGAAAGAAAGAGGGAAGGAGGGAGGTGGGTGGGGCCTTGGTGTGTGTCACACTTTATGGGGGCAAGACATGATTGCAAGAGGGACTTTACCTAACAATTGCAATCAGTGTAACCTGGCTTATTGTACCCTCAATGAATCCCCAACAATAAAAAAAAAAAATGCAAAAATTATAAAAGATGTTTAAAATGATGATGGCTTTATTATAATAATACATAATTTATAATGTGGATTTGGTTTGCTGACCAAATTCCAGATTCAAACATCACAATGCTATCCCACCTATTTTTCTGTTCTGTAACACCATGGTTAGTGGACAAGGTTTGCCTTAAATGTCCTGTCTCCACAAAGAATATCTACATCCTCTACTCTCAGCTCAGGGCATCAAAGACTGTTGGGACGCATGAAGAAACCTTCACTGTGTTTTCTGATTCTCTTCAGGAAACACTTGGTTTTCTCCATACATTTGAAGCACTGTCATCCCTCTGTCACAGTATGTGAATTTCCACCTTCTTTCTTCCCTATAAACATCACCATTTTGTTTATTTTTAACTAGGAAAATTAATAGTCTTGAAAAAATGAGAAGCCTGAAAAACTTTTGTCAATTAAGCATTCACTAACTTTGAATATGTTAAACAAAATTTTGAAGGCCATTGTTTTGAAATGAGCTCCATCACTAGACCCTGACAGACCAAACTAAACCAAAGTAGAATCACTCCAGAAAAATGTATAATAATGTCAAAATTTTAAGAAAGTTGATAGATCCCAAGATAGACTAGTTGTTTTTTTCTTAAAAAGAGGAGAGTCCAGTTTACTAAGAGCATAATAAGGACCTTCCCTCTGCTTCACCACTTAGCAGAAACAGTAACCTCAAGTACCCAGATGCTAGCCAAGCTTTTTTTTTTTTTCCCAGTTTTTCTATTTTTCTGCTTCCTTAGTCCCATTTTCCAAAACCCATGGTCCTGCTATGGCACAGTGGATGCTGAGACCAAATTAGACTTGTGCATTTCATATTGAGACCAATAAGTATTTATAATCATGATAAGAATAATATTAATGCCCAAATTTTTGGTAAGTCTATCAAAATTGAAAGACTGACCAAAAGGGACAGGGTAATTGTAAAAACAAGCAAAATTCGGGCTTAGAAACCTCCATTTAAGTCCTACAGAAACTGCAAACTGAGTATGTAAAAAAACTGAAAACCTAACTTAACAATTTGTCTTTGTAACAAGTAGCTGAATCTCAGCCAATCACACCAGTCAAGCTTCACTTAATGGCAGGTGGCAACTGTTCAAACCAGACTCAATTAAGGTAAGTGCAGAGCATAAACCAATTGAACTGTGCCTCTTCTATTCTGCATGTCACTTCCTTTTTGTGGCTATAAATATAACCTGTCCATGAAGTGAAGTGAAGAAATTTGAACCATTTTTGGGATTTACTACTACTTGATTCCAGAACTGCAAAAAAAGTTAGTTATGATTTACAAAACTAAATTTGTTGTTATTTTGTCTTTCAGATAATATTTCTTATGGAGAATGGACAATGGAAATCAAAGTTAGCTTTCTTAATGGAAGTGAGATAGAAATGTGGGCATGGATTGTAGGTGGTCCCTGAGTTACAAACATCTGACTTACATACAACTCACACTTATGAGCCGAGGCTACTACAGGTAATAGGCAAATGTATCTGCTCCAGCTTATATACAAATTCAACTTTAGGACAATTCTACAGAACCTATCTGGTTTGTAACCTAGGGAATTCCTATACATAAAAAACAATCAGATTATTGCTCTGACACGTAACCTAGCCACAAAAATATGTCTGTTTTTTTTTCCCCTGTTGAAGATATACTTTTTAGGCTTGTGCGTGTGTGTGTGTGTGTGTGTGTGTGTGTTTCCTATTGTGGATGGGCACTTTTTGTGGGCAAGCTATGGGCCCAACTATTTCAAGGTATCAGAGTAATTTTTATTTCACTGTAGCTGTAAAAATTCATTTAAGCATATGAGTTATTTGTTAAACAATTAAAGTGGGTTTTATTATATTCAGTTAATATTGAAAATATAGTATAACAGTATATGAGTTTCATGTTCGTAGACTATATGACTTCACTGCAGAATACAATGGCTTTCTTTTCTTTCTAGCATTGGTACTGGAATTTTGTCTTCAGTAGGTCTTTGGTCTCAGTGATTCAAAGAATGAATCCATGGACCAAAGATCAGTGGCATGACAGGATTTATTTTACAGAAAAGAATACAGAGAAAAAAACGCCAAAGCTCCTGACAGAGGGAAAAACCCAAGTGGGAAGAAAGCCCTCTCTCTCTCTCTCCTTTCTCCAGGGGTATATATAATCACATGGGTTTCTTGTACTTACATTGGGCCAAGACTTGGGAACAAATAAATGGATATAGTCCTTTCTGCTGGGGCAAGGTGAATGAATGCATTAATATATAAATAGATATATAAAATAATATTTATATTTATACAAATATAAATTAAAATTATGCAAAAATTATAAAATATGTTTAAAATGATGATGGCTTTATTATAATAATACATAATTTATAATGTGGATTTTGTATAAGTTCCTTTCATTCTCAGGCCTAGGAAACTTACATGAAATTGACCAGGCCTAGGAAATGGAGGTGTCCCTGTTCAGCCGCAACTACAAGGGGAGGGAGAAACTAAGGCACTGCTGTCTCCACAGCAGTTACTGGCCCCTCTGGCTACTGGAGCCTCCTGCTGCCCCGTCAACCCACTGGTTCCTCTGCTGATTTCCGGGGCATAACACTACCAGGGTGGAGGTGGCAGGTCCTCCCCTCAGCTCAGCCCACTTGGCTGGGTTGCCACCTGTCCTGTATCAATTCTCCCTCTCCAAGTAAAACTCTAACTGCCATTAGGGAAAAAGGACAAAGATTTGATCTAACTGCTTCCTGCTGAATCAGGCGATGAGAGAAGGGAGCAGTTCAGACTTCTCCAGAGGGAGAAAGATCCAGGGGTCCACAATAGAATCAGGTGTTGGACTGGAACCATCTTTACTATGTGTGGCTTGATGACATGAGAGGAGTGGGTTGATTACAGTGTCAGTGATGTTAGGTTGGAAAAATGAAGTCAGTGATATTAAAAGAAAACTATATTAACACTTTCCTTGCTGTCTTCTAATTAATAACTTCAAATTTTCTTTAGGTTCACAAGGATAGGTGGACTGTGGTTGATTCCCTTCATGGTCTGCTTCTGAAGGAGATGGTGGGTTTCTCATGAATGATGTATCTAGGAATCTATTCCCATAATTTTAACAGCTGTAGAAGAAAATAAGGTAAGATAAAAGGGACCCTCCTAAGTTGGGGTTAGAGAAGGTGAATTGAAGTGAAGAGTTTTGATCATAACTAGATCTCCAGGAAAGAAAAGCTCTTTTAGCATTGAATGTGAAAATGTAGTTTGTTGAAATTTAGGTAAAGAAGTAGTAAGTTTTACTAATTCTATAGTTTCTTGATCTAATAATAAATTGTTAGTTAAAAAGGGTCTTCCATATAATTATTCAAATTGGCTACAACTGAGTTTCTGAGGTAAATTTCTTATTCTAAGAACAATGGAAAGTATTTTAGTCCAAGGGAGATGAGTCTCTTTAATTACCTTTTGTTACCATCCTTTGATTTTTACCATTCATTTTCTTTACCTTCCCAGAGGACTGGGGACTCCAGGAACAGTGTAGATGATATTTTATGCCCAGGACTTTAGATATTCCCCGTGTAATAGCTGCTTTGAAGGAAGACCAATTATCACTTTGCAAACTCCAAGAGAGTCCGAACGTGGGAATAATCTCATGTACTTAAGCCTTTACAACTTTCTGGGCCTTTTCTGTCCTGTAAGGGAATGCTTCAACCCAATTAGTAAAAGTATCTACAAATACTAGCAAATATTGCATGCCACATATTTTTAGGGAGATGAGTGAAATCCATTTGCCAATCTTCACCTGGATATTTACCTTGTTTCTGAACACCTGGGGAGCTAGATGGTAATCTGAAGGATTGTTTCTCTGACATACCCCATAAGTCCTTGTTATCTGTTTTATATAATTTTTTTCCACTAAAGAGAGCTTTAGCAATTTGCTAGGCATTTTCAGTGCCAAAATGAAAAGACTGATGTGAAGTTTTAAGTATTTTCCATTGACTTGCAGTCTGTAATAGCAAAAGTCCATTTCTATTTTGTAGCCAGCCTGATGGAAGTAGTGAATAGTCTCTGGAGAAAGCCCAGTCTTTTTCTTTTTGAGTATATTGAGGTGCATGATTCTCAAATGATCCCTCTGAACTGAGGGGTACTGCAACAGGAATTTTTTCCTTCTGTTCTGCCATTTTAGCCTCTTTATCATCAAGTCGGTTACCTTCAGAAATCTCATCTAAGATTTTTTGGTGTCGCTTACAATGAATAACTGCTACTTCTTGTGGAACATGAACAGTTTGTAATAACCTGTCTATTCCATGATGATATTTTATGGGGAAGCCACTGGAAGTCAGGTATTGTCTTTCCTTCCAAATAGCAGCATAAGCATGTAAAATGAGGAAGGCATATTTTGAGTCAGTGTATGTATTGATTCATTTGTTTCTCCCAATTTCTAAAGCATGGGTTAAAGCTATTATTTCAGCTAATTGTGCACTGGTTCCTGAAGAGAGAGACCCACTCTCAGTCACAGCATACTGAGTAACTATAGCATAGCCTGCTTTGTGAGTTCCTTGTTCTATGAAAGAACTTCCATCTGTATACAAAACCATGTCTGGATTGGGTAGAGGAGTTTCTTGTAAGTCTTCTCTAGCTACATAGGTCTGTGCTATAATTTGTTAGCAGTTGTGCCCTATTTCCTCATTGGATTCAGGGAGGAAAGTGGCAGGATTCAAAGTAGCACAGGTGTGTAATTATAGCACTGGTCCTTCTAGTAATAAGCTTAATATTTAAGGAGGTGATTATCTGGCAGCCAAAGATTGCTTTTTGAATTTAAAAGTCCAGTAAGATCAAGTTAGCTTGGTTGCATCTGGGATTAAAAGGGCTACAGCTGCTACAATTCGTAGACAGTGTGGCTATCACCTGGACACAGTGTCAAATTCTTTACTAAGATAAGCTACAGGTTGTAAAAATGGATCCCAGTGTTGGGTCAAAACTTCTAGGGAAATTCCAGTTCACTCTGTAACATACAGATTAAATTTTTGTCCAGTAGGAAGACTACAGATCGGGAACTATATGATGGAGAGGAATGACCGCTTCATTTATCATGTGGAGGTCTTGTATTAGTCTCCAAGTTCCATTTGGGTTTGGCACTCCTAGAATAGGAGTGTTACATGGACTATTGCAAGGTATTAATAATTTCTGTAGCTTCAGATTCTGCATTATAGGTAGTAGCTCATTCTTAGTGTCTGCTTTTAAAATATATTGGCTTTGATTGGGATAAGTGGTGGAATTTTTTTAAATTAATATGGACTGCTTGAGCATATCTTGCTCTTTCCACCTGTCCCTCAGTAACCCACACTTCTGGGTTAATTTCTGTCTTCAAATGTATGAGCTACATACATTATGAAGAAAATCACCAATGTTGACAAAATAATAACAAATTTGTTTATAAAAATAGTTAAATTGAAACAGAGCAAGGCCTGTTAAATAGCAAATACTATAACTTTTCAAAAATATTATCATGCAAGTAGGCATTCTAATTTTTGTTTGCTTCTATTTCATTAAATGCAGCTCTCTTACATCATTGGACAATCACCAATGGGATGTTCAAAGTGAATACTGTCCATGTGAAAAGGAGAACACCCAGAAATGGATATAATTTAACAAAGGTCTTGTGACCATGAAAATAATTGCAAGTATTATAAATGAACTAATAAAATAAAATATCAGCTTTATTCAAAACCATTAATCAATGACCAATTTAATCCAAAGGACTGCCATTTACTGTATTATTTGAAAACATTTATTAAAACATAGTGAGTTGATTCAGTAATAAAGTGCTTCTTATCTTTCTAAGTCCTGTATTATTTTAATATTATTATAAAGAGTAGCTATCACTTATAGAATATATTCTTTGTAATCACATTACATAGTGCATCATATACACATATTTAAAAATTCTAACAACTATCAGTGATTTTCATATAAAAATTAGGTATCTGGGCATCTACCCAGAAGGAAAAAAATCCTTTTATCATAAGGGCACTTGCACTTGACTGTTTATTGCAGCCCAATTTACAATGGCCAAAATGTGGAAACAGCCTAAATGCCCACCAACCCAGGAATGGATTTACCAGCTGTGGTATATGTACACAATAGAATACTATTCAGCCATTAAAAAAAAAATGGAGACTTTACAGCCTTCATATTAACCTGGATGAAAGTGGAACACCTTATTCTTAGTGATCACAAGAATGGAAAAGCATGAATCCTATATACTCAATTTTGATATGAGGACAATTAATGACAATTAAGGACACAGTGGGGGGTGAGAGAAGGGGAGAACAGAGAGGGAAAGAAGGAGGAGGGGTGGGGAAAGGAAGAGCAGAGAGAGGGAAGGAGGGAGGGGGTGGGGCTTTGGTGTGTACCACACCTTTTGGGCACAAGACACGATTGTAAGAGGGACTTTACCTAGCAAATGCAATCAGTGTAACCTGGTTTCTTATACCCTCAATGAATCCCCAACAATAAACAAATTTAAAAAATTAGGTATCTGGGGCAACGTCTGTTGCTCAAAGGAGAGGGTGCCAGTCCTATATACTGGAGGTGATGGGTTCAAACCCAGCCCGAGCCAAAAACTGCAAAAAAAAAAAAAAAAAAAATTAGGTATCTGAAAATGGGTAAACAACTATTTCTGAATAATAAAAATAATAAAATGGTAACTCTGGAACTTAAAATCAGGTCTGGTTTTAAAATCCATGAAGTGGAATAGTGATTATTTTATAAATACAAATAAAGATTGCTAGAACTGCCAATTAAAGCTAAGCAGAGCTAATATGGATAAATTAGATTCAACTTATATTTTGTTATGTGTATTTGTTGAATATTTAATTATTCACCATTACCTTTTAGTATAGCTCCTTCAATACTGATGGCATGTTTTTACAGAAAATGTTACTACCTGTGCAAAAATTGTGTTCCTCTATTATCACTGTTAACAAATTATCCAAAATTTATTATCTTAAAACAATAATTTTGTTTTGCTCCAGGTTTCATGAATAGCTAAGTAGGCAATTACACAATAAATGTTGATTTAGTCTGTTATTTCCAAAATGTCCAACTCATCTGGTTAACCGTTGATAATGTCTGTTGAGTGCTCATTTGGGGCTATCAATTTGAGTGCCAAAATTTGTCCTTTCATCTCAATATAGTCAGACTTTTGCATAATTTCTGCAACTGTTAGAGTGAACCTCTCACGAGTGTGCTCAGAAGTCACAGAGTATAACTTATCCTGCTAAAAACAAGTCACTAAAATTAAATAAAAGGGAACATAAACCTCATTTCTTATTGAGAGTTATGTCAAGAAATTTTTAGCCATGTTTTACAACTGTCACAACTATTTTGGAGATATATATGTAACGGAAAATGATTCTCAATCTAAACACAATGGAAACATCTCTAGCTCCTAAAATGTAATTCATTTTAACATATAAATAATTATTTTGTAGTTTATTTTGATTTTTTAATATTTAAAAGTGTTACATGTTTATTTCTCAATATTTGGAAAATCCTGAAAAGAATAATGATAATTTTTTTTTTTTTAGAGACAGTCTCACTTTATGGCCCTCGGTAGAGTGCCGTGGCCTCACACAGCTCACAGCAACCTCCAACTCCTGGGCTTAAGCGATTCTCTTGCCTCAGCCTCCCGAGTAGCTGGGACTACAGGCGCCCGCCACAAGGCCCGGCTATTTTTTAGTTGCAGTTCAGCCGGGGCCGGGTTTGAACCCGCCACCCTCGGTATGTGGGGCCGGCGCCTTACCAATTGAGCCACAGGCACCACCCAAATAATGATAATTTTTAAAGCACCTAATGTCCAAAATCTAAAGATAACTAGTATATTATTTTGTTTGTCTACAGTCTTACTAATATCAGAAAGATGCCTTACTGAGATTGATTATGTGAAAATATTACTGTGTCTGTCAAATTATGTACTAACTAGAGTATCTACTACATAAATTAAATGATGTTTATCTAGCCCAGAATGCTTTTTTAGTAACCATTGATCACTAAATAATGACAAAAAGTGGTTTTGTGGGAAATATGAAGCTCTCTGTGTAAATTGTGAATTAAATCTATTTTATTACATAATTATAAAGAAATAAAATTAATTTAATGAATAAATAGTAGGCTTCTGATGAATACTTTTATTTTTCCTCATTATAATGTTTAGAAATGTTTACATGTTAGCCCAAGAGAAGAGTTTCTATTCTATTAGATTCTTCTGATACAATTTTCCTCCACATAACCACTACTTGCAAGTTATTCCTAATCTCTTTTATTTCCATTGCGCACAGTGCCCTGTAAATAGAGCATTTTTCAACTAATTTCCATCAAGACTTTCTAGCTCCCTAAATATCTCTCAAAAATTAACTTTCTAATTTTTTAAAAAACTAGGTTTGACTTAACAGCTTCTTACTATAATTCAGTTTTTCAATATAAAGATCGTAATTTGAGTTCCCCACAAATATCAAAATTCTATGGTCTTCCATTGTAATTTGTATTATAGTGCTGTACTCTACTTTCTTTAGAGATGTCCTGGATCTTGTTATTGGATGAAATCACGGACACCACGGCAATTAATTTGTTATGTCATTACATGCCACTTTCTGCAAATACTCAAGTGTTAGATCTTTTTTAAAGGTGAATGTATTAGCATATTATAAAATGATGTCTGAATTTCTTTTTCATTTAGAACGTCTTCATTTTTTGCCTCTTACCTTCCTAACGCATGGAATTCCAACATCTTCGTAATGGGTGTTTGTTTTTGTTTTTTATTTTTGTCTTGTTAATTGCTGGCATTTACTCTTTAGTTTCTAAAACTGTACATGTCCCATAAATTTTCTTTTCATAAATCAAGCTGGGACCAAACTTTGAGCTTGGATCAAAGACTTAGAAGGCCAATTTACCAAAGGAGAATGGGTCAGACATTTAGAGCCAGTAATCTGTACTATCCTTCCAATAATTTATTTTTCAACTAATGTCTTTCTTAAACCAGTGCATATGTTTTACATTATTTTCAATGAAAGTGTTCATAATTAATATGACCAATTTAAACATATTCAGTGTAGTATTACTTACTTGCTTACTCCATTTATAGGAGAGTCTTTCCCAATCACTATCAATTCCCACAACTCACCATTCCACCTTATGGGAGGACACTGTGCGTGTGTGTCTTTAAAATCCAATTATTTCCATTGGTTTGAACCACTTAACATCATCAATAGGGATAAATTCATGTTAAATAGGGAGATTTGATGTTTAATTTTGAACTTGTTCCTAGTTTGTTAATATATAATTTCTTATACAGTAATTTTTAATTTCTTTTATTATTGTGGAAGTAGAATTTTATGCCGTATTTTAATCAGTTGTTGTGTCCCTTTTTCTAATTTTGTTACATATTTGCTTGTTCTGTAACAGAAGGTACAGTGTAGCAGTATACTGAGTTATTCGAATTCTTTACGTATTAAAATTACTAGTAATTTGACCTATGTATGTTCTAATTTTCATTAGTTTTCTTGTTTTAACTGTCTAATTTTATTTTAATTGGATTAATTTTGACACTTAAGTGTAATCAAATGTGCTACTATTGTTTCCTGAATTTTTTCTCAGCTTCAAAGTTTAGACACCCATGGCCCTTCAATATTTCCACATAGTAGCAAAAACGTATAACATGAGATGTATCACAATTTTCAAGTGTACAGTTCTGCATTTAACTATAAGCATAGCAAATCATTAGAAGTCTTTCATCTTGCATGACTAACCCTTTATATATATTGCGCACTAATCATTTCCTGCTGGCTCCTGGCAATCACAGTTTTACTGTCAGTTTTGATGATTTTGAGTACTTTAGATAACTCATGTGAGTGGAATCATGCCATATTTGTCTTTCTGCGATAGGCCTATTTCAAAATAGGCCTATAGCAAAATGTTCACAAGATTTTTTCATGTGATAGTATATTTCCTTATGATTTATGGCTGAACACTATTAAATTACATGACACTATTAAATTACATGTATGAAACACATTTTCATTATTTGTCCATTCAGGAACACTTAGGTGGTTTCTACCTCTTGGCTATTGTGAATAAATATTAAAGAAAAAGAATGCAGATGTATCCTCAAAACTTTTATTTTAATTCTTTAAGTTAAATACCCTGAAATGGTATTTATGGATCATATCGTATTTCCACTTTTAATTTCATTGGGAATTTCCATTTGGTTTTTCGTGGTCACTCTACCACTTTACATTCTCACCTTTAAAGCACAGGTTTCCATTTTCTTCACATTCTTGTAAATACTTGTTATTTTCTGTTTCGTTTGGTTTGGTTTTGCTTAGTTTGGTTTGGTTACAATGACCATTCTACCAGGTGTGAAGTTGTGATTTTTATTTACATTTCTCTGAAGGTCAATGATGTTGAACATCTATTTATATACATACTGGTCATTTGTAACTTTTATTTGAAAAAAAATTGTATTACATTTTTTGCTCATTTTTTACTCAGCTTAATTTTTTATTATCAAGTTGTAAGAGTTTTTAAATAAATTTTGAATACTAACTCCTCATAGACATATGAATTGTGAATATATTCTCCCATTCTGTAGTTGCGTTTTCACTTTGTTGATTGCTGCCTTTGCTGTCCAGGACATTTTAGCTTGATATTGTCTTATTTGTCTATTTTTTGTTGTTGTTGCTTATGGATTTGTGTCATATCTAAGACATCACTTACAAAACTAATGTCATGAAAATCTACCGCTTTTCTTCTAGTGGTTTAACAGCTTTGTGTCTCATATTTAGTTCCTAATTTATTTTAAGTTGATTTAAATCTCTTATATCTTTGTTTAATTTCTGTTTAGAAGATCTGTCCAACTCGGAGACAGGAGTGTTAAAGTCCCCTGTTATAATAGTGTTATAAGATATCATGTTGCTCAGACTAAGTAAGGTCTGTTTCAAGAATCTGGGAACAATTAAATTGAGTGCATAAGTATTTAGAATTGAAATGTTTTCTTGGTGTATTTTTCCCTTGACCAATATGAAGTGACCATCATTGTCTTTTTTTGACTTTAGTTGCTTTAAATCCACGTGTATCTTAAAATAAGATTGCAACCCCTCTTTTCTTCTGAATTCTGTTTGCCTGAAAAATTGACTTCCAACCCTTAACTCTGAGTTTTAATTTGTCTTTTGACATGAGGTGTATTTCCTGAAGACAGAAAATAGATGGATTGTGTATTTTAATCCAGTCAGCCAATCTATGTCTCTTCAGTGGGGAATTCAAGCCATTGACATTTATTCAGATAATTGATAAGTGTGGTAGCATTCTATTCATCTTATTTTGTGAAAGTTCATTGCTTAGTTTTGCCTTTTGCATCATTGTGGATTCTAAGTTCTGTCCTTTAATTTCTGGGTATTTACTTTCTTAAGATCCATTGTGATGGTCAGATCAGAACAGATTGAAGCATTTCCTATATAGCTGGACTTGTGGCAGATTTCATCAATGTTTGCATATCAGTAAAAGATTTGATTTCTCTGTCAATTTTAAAGCTTAACTTAGCAGGATATAGAATTCAGGGCTGGAAATTGTTCTGTTTAAGTAGATTAAAGGTAGATGACCATTGTTTTCTTTCTTGAAAAGTTTCATTAGAGAGGTCTACGGTCACCCTGATGGATTTGCCCTGTAGATCAGTTGGTGCTTACTCCTGGCAGCTTGCAGAATCTTTTCTTTTGTCTTGACTTTAGATAGGTTCATCACAATGTGTCTTGGAGAAACTCTATCTGAGTTGAGGCAGCCAGGGGTCAGATATCTCTCTGTAAGGAGTGTGTCAGAATCTTTGGTGACATTTGGGAAATTTGCATTTATAATATTCTTTAGAATGGCCTCCATTCCTCTGGGGCATTCTTTTTCCCCTTCTGGGATACCTATAACTCATAAGTTTGAACACTTCATAAAGTCCCATAATTCTGTCAGTGAACATTATGCTTTCTCTCTCTTCTTTTCTGCCTTTTTAACTATCTGAGTTATCTCAAGAGCTTTATCCTCTACCTCCGAGATTCTTTCTTCTGCATGATATAATCAGTTGTTGATACTCTATTGCATCTATAAGTTCCCTAATTGACTGCTTCAGTTCCTTCAGCTCTGCTATATCCTTTCAATATTCTTCATATCGTTCATCTCTTATCTGATTCTGTTTTTGATTTTTTTGTTGTTGTTGTTGTTATTTTCCAATTTCTCAGCAATTTCCTTCATTGTTTTTTGGTTGTTTTCCACTTTCTCAGCAATTTCCTTTATTGTTTTCATCATCTATATTTTAAATTCCCTTTCTGTCATTTCTAACATTTCATTATAGGTGGAATCCTCCACACTAGCTATCTCACAGTCCCTTGAAGGGTTGCTCTGGAGTGGTATTTCACATTGCCAGGATTTTTTTGCTGATTTTTCTTCATGAGTGTTTTCTTGTGTCTGTTTCCTAGCCCTAATTTTCCTTTCACTTCCTCTTGCTTTTTAAGTTACTGTGCCTCTGGCCTAAGGTTTTAATAAGTCATTTTGGTACAGGACCAGAAGGATAAGAAGATTGAAGAGCAAGAAGGGAAATAATATTTTAAAAAGAAAGAAAAAAAGAGAAAGGAGAGGGGGTGAGTAAAAGGAAATATTGACCAAAAAAAGAGAGGCACCAAAAGAAGGAGATGGGAATAATATTGGTGTATAGTAGAGTACTTTGACCCAATCTTAAAAACCCCCAAACTCTAGGGGTGCTGGGTTTGGTGGTTCCCTTGAGGTCAGCACCTGTTTGCTAGCCTGATCAAACATCCCACCTCCACCAGGTAGAGAGGAACAACAAAAATACTATAAATCAAACCAAAATACACAGATAAAAACCCTTATGGAATAAAACTTTAGGGAAAAAAATAACAGAGCAGAAATGCTGGCAAAAACGAAGTTCTGATTGTTAAAGAAGGCAAAAATGGAAGATTGTATTTAAACTAGAAAAGTGAAGAAAAAAAGAGAAAAAAGAAATAAAGGGAAAAAAATTTACAAGAGAAATGTTGAAATTAAGAAAAAAAAAAAAAACCAAAAAACCAAAACAGTATATATATCTTGCTAAATATTGTCCGGGCAACAGGTGATCTTCTGAGGTAGGAGATGTTAATCACAGGGCTGATACAGCTGTACAAGATGAAGACTGGAGGTCTTTGCTGTTTTCTAAGACCCCACAGGCTTGGGAGCCCAAATGTCTCCTCAGCCCACTTAAAAGATGCTATAAACTATGAACCTTGCCTAACCAGAAGCTTTCCAAAGAAAGTACTTATTGCTGGGATCTCTCCTGACATGGCTGCCCGCTTATCCAGTGTGCAAAACCAGTCTCACTCTATGCCCCTGAGGGCCAAGACTGTAATCTGCCAAACACTTAGATCTCTGCTCTTCACCAGCATCTTAGACCCCATCTTTGGGTAGCTCAGACACTAGATTACTCACCCAAGTTCTCTGGTCTGATCCCCATGCTGCGACCTGCTGGAGCAGCTCCCCCACAGTGACTGTGCAGACAGCCCACAGCTGAACAATATTAGCTCCTTTCTGGCTCAGTGGTGGTGGCCCCAGAAAATGCCCAAAGTCCTCTACACACTTGCCCAAGATCTCTGAAGGCAGTTCAATTGAGTGTGCAAGTCCAAAAGAACAAAAACAGCCCATAGGTAAAGCTTTTCCTGCTTGCAGTCTCACTGTTGCTATGATTACAGCTGCAGGCAGACTCCAACCAACCAAATGCACCTGCCACTTACCAATTCTTCACAGCTTTTGGCCTCCTCATCAGGTCCAAAAGTCTCTCACTGGCTCTCTCTATCACCAAAGGGAAGTTTCTGGGCAGATCCCACCAGCCAGAGATGCGTGGAGTCTTCTCTCCCCAATCTCACCACCCCTGGTTGCATAGAAGTTGTTACTAGGCCACCATATTGCTCCAGAAGCCTCTTGAGATTTATTTTGTTCCTTTAATTGGACCACATTTCTGATTTTGTTCTCCATGTAACCTTGTGTCAATATCCCATGTTTGAAAATAAGCCACTGTTTGTGGACTGGCTTCAAACAGAGAAATACATTCACCAATACCCCTTCTAGAAATTCTGAAAAAGTTGAACAGTTTCTGTGGATATGTCATCTCTGAACTTGTGCATGTAGATTTCAAATTAAAGGAATTTGCCAGCTTCTTTTTTAAGTGGTTCTAGTTTGCTACAGCACAGTTCCTGTGAAAAAGTAGCACATCACCCAGCTCTTTTTTTTTCCCTCCGTAGCCTCCAGAAATCTAGAATAATTTTGGGGTCCATCAGCACCTTGAGATAAGCAGGGCAGAAACCAGTGCCATAGCCAGGAACCAATACTCTAGAATGCAACATATATGTTCCACTCTTTTCTTTGTCTCTGAGTGAAAGGTTACTGATCTGTGTCTGCCTTTGTCTTTTTAAGTTAAGTTCCTCTGGAGCAACAGCATGGCACCCAGCTATATTTTTGTTCTCTATGGTTCCCAGATATTTAAAGTTTGCTGGGCGTCATCAGCACTTTAAGACAGATAAGGGAGAAGCCAATGGTGTGGCACGGTGGTAGAGGGAGAGTCTATAGCAAGAAGGTACTACATGATTTTCTTCTAGCTTTGATAGCGCTATTTTCATGCCCTTTTATCGCTTTCTGGATTTCTTACCAAAGGATTTGGTTCAGTGTATTGTTGTTGAAACAGAGCTAAGGAAGAAGAAATGTCTGAGGCTTCCTATTCTGCCTTCTTGCTGATAACATTCTCTTTGCTTTCAATTTTTTAATTAGCTATTGAAAAATGTTTTAATAGGTAATATTTTAATTTTTATGCATGTTTAATATAATTGACCAGTATAACACAGTTGATTTTTTTCATTTGGAGTATTTATATCATAATGACTATCTTTCTATCTACCTAGATATAGATAAGTATTCATTTACTCACTATCTCTAAAATATTCTGTAATGCTTTATTTAATGTAATCTTTCTGTATTATGTAATGCTTTATTTAATGTAATCTTTCTAATCTGTTTTGTTTGACATTTATTATGCTGATACCTCACTTTTTACATTATTTTGTGGTATAATATGCTGAATATTTGGTAGAACTAGTCCTAATTCCTTGTCTTGTTTTACTTCTGTATGTTTTTGCTTATCTACATTTCTACATGAATTGACCTGAGATAACTGAATATTAAGATTTATATTCTCTGGGCAGCGCCTGTGGCTCAACGGGTAGGGCGCTGGTCCCATATGCCGGAGGTGGCGGGTTCAAGCCCAGCCCCGGCCAAAAAAAAAAAAAAAAAAAAAAAAAAAAAAAAGAGAAAAAAAAAAAAAAAAAGATTTATATTCTCTTCTTATATTCTTTATAAAATCTCAATGCTCCTAATTTACAAACATGAATGCTTTTCAGATTAGTATAGCTCTGTCTCATGAGCTTGAAGTTATCTGTTCATATCAACAAGGAATTAATCTTCCTTCTTTTCCAATTAGATTATCTCCTAGTAGCAGAATGTTTCCATTCATGGAAGAAATTTCCTTATTTGCATTTATGAGAATAGTTCTCTGTGTTTCTCATTTGTGCTTTCATATTTTCTGTATTTCTTTATGTATGTTCATTTGTATATGCATGGGTTTGATCACAAAACAATTAGAATTTGATAAAATCAAATATGATTTTCTCACAAACATTATTATATATTGGGGTCTTGATAGAGCAAAGAAACAGGTATTGAATATAAACATACTTTGTTTTATTGTGCTTCACCTACTTACACCTTGAAAATACTGCATTTCATATAAATTGAAGGTTAGAAAAAACTCTTGACCCAGCAAGTCTATCAGTGCAATTTTCCAACAGCATGACTTCACTTTCTGTCTTTGTGTCCCAATTTGCCAATTCTAAAATCTTCCAACTTTAATATTATTATTTGTATTATATATGTTATCATTACCTGATATAATTTGCCTTTTAATTTAATTCTTCTATTTTAAGTATTTTGAAACACCATGAACCATACTCATAACAGATAGCAAACTTAATCAGTAAATGTCATGTGTCTTTTGACTACTCCACTGACAAGCCTTGCCCCATCTCTCTCCCTTTCTGTGAGGCTCCTTATTTTCTGAGACACAAAAATATTGAAATTAAGCCAATTAATAAATCTATAATAGTCTCTGAGTGTTCAAGTAAAAGTGAGAGTTGCACTTCTCTGACTTTATACACAAAGCTAGATATAATTAAGTTTAGAGAGAAAAGTATGTCAAAACCCAGGATAAGCCAAAAGCTAAATATCTTGTGCTATTAATGAAAAGAAAATTATTAATTAAAATTAAAAAAAAAGTTTTGAAGGAAATTAAAAGAGTTTCTTTTGTGAGGTTTAAGAATAGAAACTGTCCTGTATGACATACAAATGCAAGGGGAAGAAGCAACAAGTGCTGATGAAGAAGCTCCAGCAAGTTACCTGGAACACATATCGAAGATAAATGATGAAGGTGACTACATGAAATAACAGATTTTTCAAACTAGATAAAATCACCTTATATTGGAAAAAATGTCATCTGGGACTTTTATAAAAACAGAGAAGTAATTGCTTGTCTTTAAAACTTCAAAGAACTAGCTGACTCACTAAAGCCTGAATGGCAGCAAGTCTGTCTACAACATAGATTACTGAATATTTTAAGCCCATTGTTAAGCCTATAGCTCAGAGATAAAAAAAAAAATATATATATATATATCCTTTTCAAAATATTACTGCTTTTTAACAACGCATCTTATCCCCACAAAGCACTGATGAAGATGTTCAAAATTATGTGGCTTTTATGCCTGTTAATAAAATATCTTTTCTACAGCCTATGCATCAAGGAATAATTTCAACTTTCAAGTCTCAACATTATAGTGCTATCACTGTGATGGATAGTGATTTTTCTGATAGACCATGGCAAATGCATTGGAAAACTTCTAGAAAAGATTCACTATTCTAGATGCCATTAAGAACTTTCATAATTCATGGGAAGAGGTCAAAATATTAATTTTAACAGGGTTTTGGAAGAAGATGATTATAACTTTCATGGATGACTTTGAGAGGTTCAAGACATTAGTAAAGAAATAACCTTGGTTCAGCACCCATAGCACAGTGGTTACCAGTACCAGCCACATAACACCAAGGCTGACAGGTTCGGGTCCATCTCAGGCCAGCTAAACAACAATGACAACTGCAGTAAAACATAGCTGGGCATTGTAGTGAGTGCCTGTAGTCCCAACTACTTGGGAGGCTGAGGCAAGAGAATTGCTTAAGCCCAAGAGTTTGAGGTTGCTGTGAGCTATGATGCCCTGGCAGTCTACTAAAGGCAGCATAGTGAAACTCTGTTTCAAAAAAAGAAAGAAAAAGAAAAAAGAAAAGAAAGATATAACCTCACATGTGGTAAAAATAACAAGTGAATTAGAATTAGAAGTGAGCTTAGAAATGTGTCTGCATTGCTGAAAACTCATGATCAAATTTTAATGGATGAGTAGTTTCTTGAGGTAGAATCTACTCCTAGTGAAGATTATGTGAACTAGTTGAAAAGACAACAATGGTTTTGGACTATTATATAAGGTGACTGGAGAAAGCAGTTGCAACATTTAAGAGGATTAACTCTATCAAACAGCATCACACGCTACAGGGAAATCTTTCATTAAAAAAAGGATCAGTCATGGGGCAAACTTCATTGTTTTATTTTCAGAAATTGCTACAGCCTGTCCATCTTAGTTCAACAGGCACTATCCTAATCTGGCAGAAGCCAGCAACATCGAAGCAAGATCCTGCAGCAGCAAAAGATTCTAATTGGCTCAAGGTTTACATTTTTGTTACCTACTTTTAGTAAAAGATGTACTGCTTTGTGCACTCATAGACAATAGTATGATATAAACATAACTTTTACATGCACTGAGAAACCAAAGATATTCTGTGATTCACTTTATTGTGATGCCTATTTTCATAGTGATCTGGAACCAAACCCACAATATCTCCGAGGAGATGTGTCTGTATGCAAATTTTATATACATGGCTAGTCGTAGACAGTAATATTAGTATTTTGGAATAAGTTTTTACTTCTGACCCAGTAGCATGATACACTACTAGAACACAATGCAAAATAGAAAGCCAGGGAAACCTTCTAAAAGAGAAGGATTTCTAGAAATCCCAGAATGTGATAATTGTCAAAAATTTCCACCTAAGTATAGTGGAATGAACGCATACAAAGGGCAAGCTATATTAAAAATAGGTTTTTAGTGACAAAAAACTTTATAAAAAATAAAATTTAGAAAAAAACTATAAAATACAAATTCATCATATTGTACTGATGTAATAAAAAAGCATTTTTTATTTACTTTCACTATTTAAGGTGTCTTTTAGTTTTTTGTTTTTATTAATTTTTAATTAAAATCATAACTGTACGCATTTAAGGGGTACAATGATGATTTGATATACAATGTGGAATGCTTAGATCAAACTGTTTAACATATCCATCACCTTACTTACTTATTTTTGTGGCAAGACATTTAAAATTCACTCTTAGTTATTTTGAAATACACCCTTGCATTGTGCACATTAAGTGAGATCCCCCAACTGTCCTCCCCCCGTCACCAATCACCCTCTCTCGTTCACCTGTCCTGCTCCTCCTCAACCTTCCCTGTTGCTGGACTATATTCATCATTCATTTGAGTGTGTGTTTATATGTTGGTTTCATATTTCTATTGCATACATTGGATATTCATTTTTTCCATTCTTGAGATACTTTACTGAAAAGAATGTGTTCCAACTCCATCCAGGTAAACATAGAAGATGTAAAATCCCCCTCATTTTATGGCTGAATAGTATTCCATGGTATACAAATACCACAATTTGTTACTCCATTCATGGGTTGATGGGTGTTTGGGTTGCTTCCATGACTTAGCAATAGTAATTTGGGCTGCAATAAAAATTCTGGTGCAAATGTCTTTGTGGTAAGATGATTTTTGTTCTTCTGAATGGATACTTAGTAATATAATTACGGGGTCAAATGATATGTCAACTTTTAGTTTTTTGAAGATTCTCCATATTTCTTTCCAGAAAGGTTATATTAGTTTGCAATCCCACCAGCAGTGTAGAAGTGTTCCCATCTCTCCACCTCCATGCCAGCATCTGCAGTTTGGGGACTTTGTGATGTGGGCTAATCTTACTGGAGTTAGGTGATATCTGAGTGGTTTTGATTTACATTTCTCTGATGATTAAAGACAATGAGCTGTTTTACATGTGTTTTTTGGCCATTGGTCTGTCAGTTTTAGAGAAGTTTCTGTTCCAAGTCTCTGTTCCTGGGCAGTGCCTGTGGTTCAAAGGAGTAGTGCATCAGCCCCATATACCAGAGGTGATAGGTTCAAACCCAGCCCCAGCCAAAAACTGCAACAACAACAAAAATCTCTGTCCCACAAAGAAATGGGGTTGTTTATGTTTATTCTTTTCTTAATGATTTATTTGAGCTCTCTGTATATTTTTGTTATCAAGCCTTTGTTGAAATCATAACATGCAAAAATCTCCCATTTCGAAGGTTATCTGTTTACTTTGGTTGTAGTGCCCTTAGCTGTGCAGAAGCTTTTTATCTTGTTTAAATCCCAGTTATTTATTTTTGGTGTTGCTGCAATTGCCAAGGGGGTCTTTCTCATAAAATATTTTTAAAGGCCAATATCTTCAAGCTTTTGTAGTTTGGCGAATATATTTACATATAATTTAACTTGTAATTTTGGTGACTAAATTGATGTTGCTTTAAAATATTTTCTAGAAATTATTTTACAACACAATAATTGTGTAAAAGCAAAATGGGTCATCTAATAATCTGATATCAATCTCAAAGAACATCGATTAGTAGAATATTTTTCTGAAAACAGAGAATTAAAATATCATATTTAGGTGAGACAAACAAGTAACATAGTTTTATTTTAGTATAATTTAAAATTAGTATACCTAAAGCCTTTTCCCACTGTTGCCTCTAATTAAATTGAATGGAATCTAAACACTATAAAATGCACATCATTATATTTGTATGCTATTCAAATGTTGTATGTCACAGCTCCTATGGCTCTGGTCTCCATCTCTGCAGGAAGGAACCAGGCGTGACACGAATTAAAAGTACAAGCTTGCAGTAGGCAGGCTAACCTTATTTGCAGGATAGCCCCAAGCAACCTCTGCAGTAACCTTTTATTGAGACAGCACAAACAGGTGAGGGGAGAGTTACATAATGACTGCATGCCTAAGGATCGCCATGGGCTCGGGCTCTTTCTCTGCAAGGGACACCTATGGACAAATCGCCCAAGGGTCTGTCCCCCAGTTGCAAATCATCTTGCTCAGAGGTTGTCTGGCTCTTGGAGTCCTCTACAGTTATATACACAGTTGTCATGGATATATAATGCAAAGAGATGAATGCTATCATTACCTGTGTTTCTAAGCATATGGAGGCAACACAATGTAGTAGTAAATAGCACAATTTTTAGATTAGAATATTTAGGTTTAATAGATAGGCTGTGATATTGTATTCTTGTGTGACTTTAGTTGCTACATTTGTAAAATGAGCAAAATAGACACCTAATGTATGTACTTTTATATATACCTTTATAAGTACTAATGTAAACTTTATGTATAAAATATTTGTTAATATTAACCATAATTAATTTTAATATTGGACTATGTGCTTATTATACTCTGGCTTTAACTGCTTATTCTTCCATTTTTTATTTCAGTTTACTTTAAGAGTCATGAACATTATCTAAATGGAAGGTATAATAGAATTCATGGACCACAGAACAATTAAGAGGCGATCTATCCCTGAACACTCCAGAAGCAATATTTAGTTTTCAATTTCAATGGCAAAGTTTATAACCACTTGTTATGCATACACACGTGTGTGTATGTTTAACTTGATTAATCAAAACATGTTATACTAATTTTTATCATCATATCTGAATACATATGCACTTGTAATATGTTTCCAGGAAAAATGATACTGGATAAAATTTTATTTTATCATTTTTAATTTATAATTGTTATATAATACACTTGTGCATATGTGTAGGGTAAATATGATTTTTATACATATATTAATTATGCAATAATTCAATCAAGATTATTAACATATTCATCACCTTAAACTTTGTGATGACATCATTGAAAGTATTCTTTTAGCTATTTTAAATAGGCAATACATGATTGCTATCTCTAGTTATACTACTCAGCAATAGAAGAACAACAGGACTCATTCCCCCTGTCTAACTAATAAACTTGCCCACGTTGACCAGTCTCTTTCCATCCTTCCTTCTGTTCTCTCTCCTTATTCTTTGGTAACCTCTATTCTACTCTCTACTTCTATGAAAAAAAAAAAAATTCTAGATTGCATGTGTAGGTGAGATCCTATTGTATTTGTGGGTGTGTGTGTTCATTCCCACCTCATTTTATTTAACATAATGTCCTCTGGGTTCATCCCTGCTCCACACATGACAGGACTGCTTTCTTAGTGACTGAATAGTATTCTGCTGTGTACATGTACCACCTTTCGTTATCTATTTATCCTCTGATAGACACTTAGTCTTTTATTCCATATGTTTACTCTTGTGAGTAGTGTTGCAATAAACATGGGTGTGCAGATATGTCTTCAATGTACTAATTAAGTTTCCCTTGATGTGTACTGAATAATGGAATTGCTGGATCATATGGTAACCATTCTATTTTTAATTTTTTCAGGAGCTTCCACACTTTTCTCCATGGTGGCTATACTAGTTTATTTTCACCCCAATAGTTTTTAAGGGTTGTTTTTTCCTCATATCCTCACCAACACTTGCTATCATTTAATTCAAAATATTATTATTAATAGGGGAACACAATAGTTATATATCTTTATAAGGTATGTGTGATGTTTGGACACTGGCATACAATGTGGATTAATCAAATAAGTGTAATTAGAGTGTGCATATCACTTTAGGCATTTAACATTTTTGTTAAGAACACTCACTGATTAAGTTATTTTAAAGTTTATCTTCTTGATGATAGTTATTCTAACTGGAGTGAAGTGATATCTCATTTTTGTTTTGATTTCCCTTGTGATCGCCAGTGTTTAACATTTTTAATATATCTGTTGGCCACTTGTATATCTTCTTCTGGAAAATACCTATGAAGACATTAATTTTATACATTTTTTATGGGCAAAATGTATAGAAACCTACATTTTGACAATAAATAATGCTCCAAACTCATATATATGACATAAAAATCAGAAGTATTTCATTGGCTAACAATATATTGTTCCTCATAGAAAAACATCAGATAATCCATAAATTCCTCAAGTTTTTAAACTGGAAATAGCCATTTAGGTCTTTAAACCAATGTTCTCATTATGGAGCTAAAATAGCACAACAAACAAACAAACTGTAAAAACGAATTCACAAAAGCACCCCAATTAAAGGTCTCACTTGTCTCTTGCCTTGGATATAAAAATATTAAAATTGGGCGGTGCCTGTGGCTTAAAGGAGTAGGGCACTGGCCCCATAAACCGGAGGTGGTGGGTTCAAACTGGCCCTGGCCAAAAACTGCAAAATAAATAAATAAATGAATAAATAAATAAAATAAAAAATTTAAAAATTTAAAATCATATTTCTAAATTAATTCAAGAGCAAATCTTCATAAAATTTATTAAATTGCAACTTTCATCATATGTATTATTTGCTTGATTTTTGTTTTAATATAACCATTACTTAAATAGTAAGACCTACCCTATTAAACATTTTGTGTATTTTAAAATTGGAAGAAATTTTTCTTATGCCATTCAACTAATAATAGTATGTTTGAACTGGTACTTTGCTAGAAGGCTCAACACAGTATGTTTTATTCATATTAAATTAATTGATTTTTTTTATTTGGCAATCAAAAAATTGTTTATCTTTATTGTGTACGCACTATTGTTTTGAAACATGAGGCATGTGGTAGAATGGCTCAACATATGCCTTATCCCACATACTTATCAATTTTTGTGGTGAGAATCCAAAGTCTGTTCTTAGAATTTTCAAAAATAAGCACATTGTTATTAACTACAGCTATTTGTTTTATGATCAATCTGTATGTATTCCTTCTATTTAGCTAAAATTTTGTATAAAATAAACAAAATTTTGTCCAGTGTTATTATATTAATTAAAGCATCATTTTTTATTTTACTAAAAGAGACCAAAGTTCAGCGATTATTTCTTTAATAAAAGAAATATTTCACATCTTTTGATAAAAGAAGAACAACACAGGGCACAGAAAATATCTGTAGCCAGCATAGTAGCAGAATAGTTGTTGTTTTACAGTCTATGCAATGTTACATCAAATATGGAAATGGCTGAAACATTATTGTTGAAAACCTGGAGCTTTTTCTCTTTCCCTGCTTTATCTATTTTTTTTTCTTGTTTCCAACAGCTCTTGCACTGCATGAATGATTATAATGTCACTAACCACACATTCTTGATTTTCTTTAGGCTGTCATTTTGTTGAAATATTTCTTTAAAGAGAAGAATGACCTCTACAATGATAATTTATGTGAATAAGTTGCTGTTCCTACTGCACAGCAACTTGGTGAATAATGGATGCTCCGTTAGTGTTCGAATCGCTTAAGTGGATGAAAACTAATACCATTAATTTGCCTTCATATAGTAGTAATGATATACACAACCCGTTATACTGCTATATGCTACACGCTATATATGAGGTACTATATTTTATTAATTCTAATATGCACTTTTCCACATTATAGCAACAACAAAAAAATATTGTAAGCCTCACAGTATGAATGACTAGAGAACATTGGATTGTATTTTAAATTAGTGTATTTTTCATTGGAAGCTTCTGAACATGGTATAAAATAATGGTGTATAAAATCTGTGTCACCTTTTCACTCCTGATAGGTTGATTCTTTTATTTTTAGGTAAAATAACCCCAATTTTTTCATATTTGTGTTTACTTTATAGAGATAGTATGAACAAGAAGAGGGGTGATTGGTAACAGCAATCTTGGTAGACTGGTCACTACCTGAAGGTAATGTCAAAGAGAAGAGTGAGGAGTTGTTGCCTGGGCCTATTTGTGTCGACAAGGTCTATATTGGTGCCAATCATACCATGTTTCATAGACAAGAGAGGAAGGAAGGAACTCTGACCACTATGGCCTGTGTTTTTGTTTTTTTTTTTTGTATTTTCTATTATAATCAAGTTGTTCTTTTTCACAGTTGTCCTTAAGTGAAAAGTCAACATGAGAAAGGATCACAGCTAACTGGTTAATAATTTAAAAAGTAGTAATTATAATGGTAAATAATTGCAAAGTTGTAATTATTAAAATAATGATAAAATAATATCCTATCTTTGAATCTATCTATATACGTATCTACTTAGCTACCTAACTATGCTTGAGGGAAAAGGAAAGGCTTATGCCCCTTTGCTCAGGAGGAAATATTGGTCTATCTGGGAAAAATACCTTTTTCTTTAAGGAACCAACGCTGAGAAAGAAACTTTCAATCTTACTTACTCTCTTACCCTTGCCTTCAAAAAGAAGTGGAGGGTTCAGAGTCTGACATCCACTGGGTCATGACTTACCAGAGTAGTAGAGGGCTCAGTTCATTAGAAGTCAATTATTTAAAGCACAACACTTCATTCCTCTCCTTCCTTCTTCTTGCTCTTGCTCTTGCTCTTTTTATCAAGGATTAATAGGAATCAAGACTCACGCTAGGTTCATGTGCTCTCTGTTTATGTTCTTTTTTCACATAGGAAGATGCACAGACTGCTGCCCAAGCCATGAGTTAAGCAACTGAGTTTAGATAGGAATTAACCAGGAGGACACAGCAAGTTCCACCTTCTTTTCTGCCAATGCTGAAGTGAGAGAGTCAAGTCCACTGCCTCATCCCTGTGCCCTGTGAGCAGACTCACAATTCTGTGGACCTGGTTATCTCACTGCCTTTATCTGCAGCACAGTCAATGGTGTAAATAATAAGGCCAAGATTTGCAAGGAATCATGAAAGTAGAATTTGGCATCAGTCCGAAATCATATTCTCCAATATATTTGACTCCTACTCTTTTTCTGCTACTCAGAGGTGGAAGAAAAGAAAAGGGTGAGCACACCACAAATGTTAGTTGATATTCTTACAAATACTTGTTATTTCATTTCTTCACCATAATAAGCCCCGTAGATATATCATTTAATTCTCTCGATGTCTCTGTAATTAGACTCTATGTTTATCTTCATTATTGGATGAGATAAAGGAGCCTCAACGTGGTTAATTAATTCTCTAAGATCTGACAGGTGGTAAATGGCAAAGTCAAACATCAAACCATGGTCCTTACGCCTCCAGAACTTGAGCTCTTACACTTTACACAGCCCAGTGAGTCTGACTCAGTGACTCCAAGAAAGCAGCTGCTAAGTGAAGATCATAGGCGTTCCTCATTGTGATTCCAAAAAGGCAACTGCTGCTCATGCTGGTGTTTCCTTGCTTGCCTGTAGGGTCATGGACACCAACACAGAACTTAATAAGTTTGCTTTTGATTGAACCCATCCTCTCATGGCCGTACAGTGGGGATGGATGGTGAGGCAGTAGATAACAGACATTCCAGGGGCACAGGTGTGCTTCCAGATTGGTCAGGAGGCAACACAGGCACAAAGAAGAATCCCTGACTAAAAAGAGATGGATAACAGATTGTTTCCTCGTATCCAAGACAGCAGGGCTTCTCTTGTCTTATCTTTAGGTCCTGGCAACCCAGATTGGTTTCCCTGGATACAAGAGCTTCCCTGCATAGAGGAACTGAATCATCAAGTGTGTCTGGATTTGCTTAGATAGTCTCAGAGAGGACAAAGGTTTCCTGAAAAATAGGAGAAGTTATATTTTTAAGAAAGTAAACACAAAAATGTTGGTTCTTAAATATTACATATTATCACATTTTATCTAAGTTTACTTATTTTCTAGTGACCTTATATTCAATTATTAAGATCTTGCAGTAACACCTCATTTCGCTACCAAAAGAGTATTTAAAACAGATCTTGTTTAATAAATTATCAGATATTAATTACTGTTTATCAGAAATCACTCCAAAATATCAACACATTCTATTTATCTGTCTTTATAATGAGTGGATGCAAATATGGATCTTAAAAAATGTTATAATTGTTGTTTGTAGACTATTACAATGGAATTCATGCTTTTCTTTCTATCACTCACTCATAGCACCCAGAAGAATGTCTTGCGTATAATTTTCAGTGGTTTTTGAAGTGAAATTTCTATCTCTAACTCTTAAATAATCTAAGCAAAGTAATTGAATATTATGCTTACATTTCTACCTTATGTATCTACTCATTTATTCCAAATCTTTGATTTGTTTTAATATTGACTGCCATTTATGCCAAAAATATTTTCAATTTAGGAAATATGAACATAGTTGACTGAGAGTACACTAATTTAGGAGTTTCCAGAAAGGACAGACTAAAAGAAGGTAGCAGTGTCAGAGCCAGAGGAATGATTGTGGTCATAAATTAGACAGCTGATAGAAATGGCTGATATCCCAGAGCAGAGTGCAAAATACCATAAAAAAAGTGAGCTTGAACTGGTTTACTGCGATAATTTCCTAGAGAACCTGAACTTCGTGGGGGATGGGGGGGAGAAGGAGGTAATAGTCAAATAAATTTCCAGGAAAAGATAAAACTTAGGTAATCGACAACACTTTGCTCTTTAGTAGTTATTTGTTAGGAATATTGAATCAGACAGCAAATTGGGGCTGGGGGACAGTATCCAGGAACCAATGCACAGTTTTTGAGGAAAGAGGCTAAATAAAGCAGTTCATGCTATTGTGATGTCAGGCAGTAGTTTGGTTTTAAGAAGGGCTGAAAGACCTTTTTAAAGGTTTTTAAAAGGAAAACAGTTTTTAAATTGTAATATTTGAGGCTAGGATAGTGAAGCTAAGTTGATATGAAAGGATCTCCCAGCACAGACACACTGAATGCAGTGTATTTAAATCCTTCTGCTATGGGTGGACCTGGAAAATGTCACAAAGGCTAGGGGATGTACTCAATCTGCAATACAAAAGCTTTTCAAAATCTTGATGTATGAAGTGACCTCACGTAGAGACACCATTTCTTACTCTGGGTGAAAGATCGCTAAAAACAAAAACCAGTGCAAAAACACTAGTGACAGAGATATTATTAACAAAGCAACATTTCTGATATTACGAAAAATTTCACATATCCTTATTTACAAATAACCAGTGAAAGCTTTGAATATTTTGAGATATGGAGTAGCCCTTGCACATCTTAATGATATGACAAAATAAAGTTGTAAGGCCGGGAATGGTGGCTCATGCCTGTAATCCTAGCAATCTGGGAGGCCGAGATGGGTAGATTGAGCACACAGGTTCAAGACCAGCTTGAGCAAGAGTGTGACCTCATCTCTAAAAATACCTGGGCATTGTGGTGGGCGCCTGTAATCCCAGATACTTGGGAGGCTGAGGCGGGAGAATCATTTGAGCCCAGGATTTTGAGTTTGCTGTGAGCTGTGATGCTATGGCACTCTACCGAGGGCAACAAAATGAGACTCTGTCTCAAAACTAAAGTTTTAAATTAACCGTAATAGTGTTTTTATTTTAGTTTATGAATTTCAATTTTCAGTGGTGCTTAATGACATGCTTTTTATTAGACTGCTAATAAGTAGCCTATTATCTATGAAGTGGATACAATTATTTATAACCGATATGATTCCATTGTGAGACATGAGATAAAAGTTCACTTTTTAAAAATGTCAATTACAGGAGCACTCTTAGCTGTAAAATTGTAAATAGACTTTCTTACTTATTCAGCCTGACCAAGAATGTTTGATAAGATTGAGAAACCAAATTTTTAAAGATTATGCTTCTTTACATATTAGCCTCTTAAACAAATTAGTTAAAACAAGTAATTGCATTGTGTTATTCTGAACACACATGGAAACCGTTTGCTCTTCTTTTTAAGTTCCAAAGTCTAGTTTTTGTCTCTTCATATAGTTATAAATACCTCAGAGATTTCCAGAAATGTAAACAGGAACATCAGGAGGAAATTTATGTGAACATCCTTTCTTCATCCAGCTCAGTAGCACTGCACGGAATTATCTCCTGGTGTGACTGCACAAAGAAATCATCATTTCCAAAATCCTGTTCTTGACATGTAAAGTTACATGAGTTACCCTGCTTACCTGATTCTCAGTTGCCTTTTTCCAAAGGCATTATTCTTTATTATTTATTTCTTTTATTTTTAGTTTTACTTTTTAAATGTTTGTGTTGCAATCTCAAACTTTTAGTTTACTTGTTTTCTTTTTGTTACAATTTCTTACATTGAATTTATTAAAAACATAAATATATTCAGACAGACATGAAGTAAACCTCTAGTGCAAACTTCCAGAATGTTTTTTAAATGATCAAAGCCTTAGTTTTTTCATCTGAAAATGAGGATAATGAGGATTATTGTGTTGATTAAATAGGGTTTTATATAAAAAAATCATAATATCAAACACTGATTTGCTTTGTTAGTGTCACGTGCTCCTGGTAATGGCCACAATTTCTATTATTTGAATATTATAGCCAACATGAAGTTCATAGGCTGGTGTGCAACTCAAAATAACCCATTATTTTCAAATTGTGTGTCGCTAGTCTCTCCACAAGAAATTTTTATCTAGCATTTTTAGGTTGTGGAACAAGCATAAACATTTTGGAAATCAAAACAATCCTTGTTATTCTGAAACACACGCCTTTTTAATATTCATGATACAAAAGTAGAAATGCTGAAAAGTACATAAACATTGACCTTTGATATTTATGATATATCAGAGGTACAGTATTTCTTCTGTTCACATAGAAGTATTTTTAAAGTTCCACAGTCCATCGTCCCAAATAAAAACATGAAGTATTTCAAACCACTAAATATGTAATTCATGAAAATGAAAGTAGGGTTCTTGTAGCCTCAAAGATGAGTCAGTTGTTTACCAATTGTAATACTAAAAAGGATTCAGTAGTTTAGGGATTTAAGCTGGGGAAAGTGAGATTATCAAATTTAAATTCAATTATATTGATGTTATGCAAATATGATCTTCTGCCTCACTGAAATTGATATTGTGGGGTACAAGTAATGACTTTCCATCCTTTTAATGCTTAAAGTAAACAATACAACTGTGTTACTTTACTTAAACTAATATCTGAGCAACTTCCAGGGTAAGGATCGTTTTATCACCTGAGTGAGGGAGAACTGAAGCTGAAAAGTTTTAGTGCTTGCCCATAAAGAATGAGATAATAAAAGATGTAATGCCATGTCTTAGAATTCTATTCTCAGATTCATCTACCACATCAGAGACAGATTCTAAAAATCCGGCAGTGGACTTTGAACTATTTTTTATCCTCCTCCTTCACTGATATCTGAAGTATTTAATTAATTAAATCTTAAAATTAAAAAGTTAAAGAATAGCTCATAGAAATACTCAAATATGTATCCTGCATGTAACCAAACAATATTGGATCTTCAAACAAGTATTTTCTAAATAAAATGTGACTGGCACATTGCTCTTACCAAGTATTTTATATACAGGTTGCATGAATCATTTATATGCTCATGATAATCAATAGTCTTGTGCATATGATGCTCTTATTTAAAAATTAATATAAAAATCTGTTCAGTATATATGATGGAATGAAATATAAATCTATATTGTATGTTTTTTATTATCAACCAAAAATATTGTATATCTACAAATATAATATTTGACCACTTTAACCACAAAATACAATTTGTATGCTCTTATAGATAAATTTATGTCAACCCCAAAAAAAGCAGAGAAAAAGTATCTCCAAATATGCTGAATATGGAGGAGAATTAGAAAAGAGTATTATAACCAGAGATACACAACTGTGGCAAGTCATATATGAAATGCTGTTGAAGAGAGTAAAGGGAAACTTATTGTCACAAGGGAACATACTCAGAAGCCACTTGGAAACAGAGTTGATTGGCTTCAGAGACTCAAAGCCAGAATCGGCATCAGTTCATTGATGGAGATGCCATTACAGGGCATGCTTCCTTTTGAGGACATCTTATCTGAATTGCTGGAGTCCTAAGGAAATATTTTCTTTGGAGTTCTATTGGAAAGTCCTTGACACAGTCTTTATCATAGACATGCAAGCATGAGCCTTCCCTCTTCCTGCTCTTCTGGCTCTAGTTTGTTTGGGTCTAACAACAACAAAAAATTATCCTGGTATCTGTAACTTGCAAAACATATTATATACAATTTTAAAATCTATAAAGCCTTTGAAAATGGAAACGGAAAATATATAGATAATTTTGTTAGTGTCCATTTTAAATGTAGTACCCAACATATCTATTTTGTACTTTAGTAAATAAGAAATGAGTGAGAAGTTTAAAGATTGTTATGAAATGTGAACATTAACCTATAAGTTCTACTGCAAATATGAATCATATGTTTCAAATATGTTAATTAAAATCTGATGATTACTTCATAATTTATATTTCTGAGAAACTTCATTAAATTCTTTAAATTCTTCAAACTCTCTAAAAATAATTATAAAACATGTAGTTAAGCTCTAGTTTTCTTCCACTGGTGATAGCTGCTTTTAAAGTGTACCTTGTTAGAAAGAAAACTCAAGTTACTTTCTTTCCTTTATTATCTGACACATTTACACAATTGTCTTATAAAATTTATAAAGAATTTCAGACTTAAATGTGTTCATTTAAGAATAATATATCACACCTACAAAAAAGAGCTGGTATTCATACTACAGAAATAATTCCATATAGTGGAGAAATAGGAAATTCTTCCCAACTCACTCTATGAGGCCAGTATCACCTTCATATCAAAGCCAGAAAGAATACCTGCTAGCCCCCCAAAACAGCTATGGGCCAGAATACCTTATGAATACACATGTAAAAATCCTCAATAAACATAACAGCAAGACAAATTCAGTACAAAATCAAAAAAAACATCCATCAGTACCAAGTGGGCTTCATTCCAGGAATGCAAGTATTGTTCAACATACTTAAATTAATAAATTTAATTTATTTATGATTTGTCTCATAAACAGAGATAAGACTAAAGACCACATGTTGATTCAATAGATGCAGAAAAAGCATTCAACAAAATCCAGCACGCTTTTATTTAAAAAATATTAAAAAAAAAACCCTCAACAAACTAGGCATAGAGGGAACATATCTCAAAATTATAAAAGCCATATACAAGAAACCCACACTCAATATAATACTGAATTGGGAAAAGCTGAAAATATTCTTCTTAATAAGATAAGGGCATCCACTGTCACTAATACTATTCAAGATAGTGATGGGAGCAATCAGCCTGGAGTAATAGATAACTCAGAAAAGAGGAGAACAAACTACCATCTTCACTAATGACCTAATCTTGTACCTAGAAAACCCCAAGAACCCCACCTAGAGACTCCTGGAATTTGTAAAAATGTTCAGTAAAGTCTCAGATTACAAAACAAGGTACACAAATAAGTAGCATTCTTATACACCAATAACAGTCAAGCTGAGAATCAAATCAAAGACTCCAATCCATTCACAATAGCTACACTGAAAACAAAATACCTAGGAATGTGCTTAACCAAGAAGATGAAAAAGAAGCTCAAATTAAAACCACAATGAAATATCATTAGAATGGCTTTTATTAAAAAGTCCAAAAGCAACAGTTGCTGGCATGGATCCAGAGAGAAAGGAACCCTTATACTCTATTGGTGGGACTGAAATTTAGTACAACCTCTATGGAAAGCAGTTGGGAGATTTTTCAAAGAACTAAACAGAGACCTACCATTTCATCAAACAATCACACTGTGGGATATCTACCCAAAGGAAAGAGGGGGGAGAATCATAAAACACAAGAGGATGTAATCACAGAGCAATAGGATGGAAAATTGCAGACTACAAACAGCATCCCAACACATGAAAAGTAGAGAAAAGCATAGACAACAGCCACCATTTGGAACACTCTGCTCAAAAATAGCATTAAGAAAACACAGAGAAGCAATGTAAGTCATCCAGAGTGGGGAAAAAGAAAAGAACGACAACAACAACAAAAAAAACAGTTGACTGGAAGGTAGGTATATGTTGCAAAAGTAGAGACTGCATACAGAGAACATTAGACCAGGGATCATGAACTCTCCACACTGTGTGATTTGAGCCGGCTGGTGGCCTGCACCACCCCCAGAGCCCTCCATTGGATCAGCCAGGGAGCTGACCTGAAATCTGTGCAGAGCCACCTCCCTAGCCAGAGGAGAATGAACAGGAGCTAGTGCCATGCTGAGCTGTTGAGTGTACCACACCAGCCCTGTAGGGTGCTGGGGAGACATTGGATTGACTTGTGGTTTCTCTAAGCCACATTTGGTGACCCGAAAACAAATGTTTTTCCCATAGAATGCAAGAAAATCTGGGCACAGGAACTGAGACGCTTAAAGAATTAAAAGAAACATTCAGGGAGTTTTAAAACAAAGCAGAAAGTTTCATCAGTAAATTAAATTATGGAGAAGAAAGAATGTCAGAGCTTGAAGACTAGGTAAGCTCTTGAGCTAACCTAGCAGTTTAAAAAGGCAGAGTTTTACAAAAGAAGATAGGCAGACAGCCAATAAACATGAGAAAATATCCAGTTTCACTAATCATTGGGGAAATGCATATTAGAACCACAATGGGATGTCATCTTACCCTGTTAAAATAGCTTTTATTTAAAAGTCCAAAAGCAACAGATGCTAGGATAGAGCAGAGAGAAAGGAATCCTTATATTCTGTTGGTGGGACTGAAATTTAGTACAAACTCTATGGAAAGCATTTGGGAGGTTTCTCAAAGAACTAAACATAGATCTACCATTTGATCAAATAATCCCACTACTGTATGTCTACCCCCTGCCCCCCAAAAAGTCACTTTATCAAAAAGACACTTACACTTGAAAGTTTATTGCAGCACAATTCACAATTGCAAAACAAATTTGGTATCAATCCAAATGCTCATCATTTTTGAATGGATCAATAAAATATGGTATATATACACCATGGAGTACTACTCTGCTACAAAAAGAAATGAAATAATGCCTTTTGCAGCAACTTAGATGGAACTGGGGACCATTCTTCTAAATGAAGTATCTTAACAATGGGAAAACTGACACTACATGTACTCACTATTAAATTGTAACTAACTGATGAGCACACATATGCACAGAGGGAAATAAAACTCAGTGGAAATCAAGCAGGAGATGAGAGGAGAGGAGAAGGATGCTAAAAATCCACAATGGACACTATTTGGGTGGGTGATGGGCACACGTATAGCCATGAGTAAGGCATTACAAAAACATCCATGTAACAAAAAACATTGTACCCCTTTAATATTTTGAAATAAAAAAGTACCCTGTGGAGTCCTCAAATTACATAAACCTAAAATCTATTAACTATGGTGGACATATTAAACAAATTGCAACAACACAGTGTTCTTTTTTATACGAAATAAACTATATAAGAAAAATTATAATTATAACAGTATTGCAAAAAAAATGCAAATGGAGTTTATTCTGATGCTTGCTATAAATTCATTCTTCCTGGCTTGGCACCCATGCTCAGTGGTTAGGGCACTGGCCACATACACCAGGGCTGGTGGGTTCCAACCCCTTCAGGGCCTGCTAAACAATGACAAGTACAACAAGAAAATAGCCGGGTGTTGTAGTCCCAGCTACTTGGGAGGCTGGGACAAGAGAATCAGCTGAAGCTCAAGAGTTTGAGGTTGCTGTAAGCTGTGACGATATGGCACTCTACCGAGGGTGACAAAGTGAGACTCTGTCAAAAAAAATAATAATAATAATAATTCATTCTTCCTTTTTTCTTTTGTGAATATGAATAACTTATTATTTTTTAAACTTAATATGTGAATTCATGAGAAATAGAGTGTCAACAGCCATTTCAATGAAGATGATGATTATAATTGTTATGTTAATGCAAAAATAAATGTTTGTGTAAAAAGATTCATGTTAAATTGAACAGAGTAAAAAAATAATGTGAGTTCATGTTTCATCTGTGATGATAACATTTTAAAATCCAAAAATTTAAATTCGTCTAATTCAAACTAGTCACATTTTGATGAAATGCCAAATGAAACCTAGAATGCTTAGATAAAATACTTAATATTACAAGTACATTTTAATGTAACATTTGCTGCAGATATAAATTTAAAGGGTTTATAAGCATAGGGAATTAAGTCCCTGTTTATCACACTCATTGTGATTGTAGGCCTTGAATAATTTTATAGCAATCTACTCCAGTTTTTAGTGTCTGTTGACAACTTAATGGAACTGGAAAAAAAAAAAAAAAAAAGAAAACAAACCTCACATTCATCTCGGCAATGGAGTCTGATTTTTCCTAAGGGTCCAGCAGAGAACAAAATATATGTTGTTCATTAAGAATGTGGTCAATGGAATCAGATCACATTGTTCAAATCGTTGGTTTCCTATTTTCTATCATAAGATGGCATACATGTGGTTAAAAGTATGCATGCCAGAGTCAGATTGCTTGGATGTAAGTAAATACCAGCTCTATAATTTATTAGCTAGGTGGCCTTGAGAAAGTTACAAAATTTTCTGCCCTTCACTTTTCTCCTTTGACAAAATGGAAAATATAGTAGTACTCACTGCACATGCTTTGTTGTTCAGATAAAAGAGTTGATGTACCTAAAACCCTTAAAACCATACACGTCTGTCTCTGACTGTCTCTCTTTGTCCCTCTCTCTTTTCTATACATAAACACACACACACAAACACATATTTATATGTATATAAAATAATAAGTGAAAATGATATCAATAAGACATACAAGGCACTTAGGACAGAGCTAGACAAATGTTAAGTGCTCAATAAACATTACCTCTTATTATTTCATTTAGTTAAAAGAATTCTTGTGTGTCCTTACAATACATTAATAAAAAAACAGAATCTACAAATAAGCGAAGAACTCAAACAAAAAAGGACCAAAAAAAAACCCTATTAACAAGTGGCTAAAACACCTGGATGTTTTTCAAAAGAAGCTTCTTCTCTTTTTAATTCATTAAGTTTCCAAGTAAACGTAGATTATCCTTCCAACTCCCTATTCTTTTGGTTTCTTGAAATTATTTTCTCCTATGATCTTTATTTTCACCATAGTTTAACCCCTAACTCTTATGGTCTTATACCCTTATAAAGATATTGATATTATCAATATTTTTATTTTTATTTATTTTTATTTATTTATTTGAGACAGAGCCTCAAGCTATCACTCTGGGTAGAGTGCTATGGTGTCACAGCTCACAGCAACCTCCAACTCTTGGGCTTAAGCAATTCTCTTGCCTCAGCCTCCCAAGTAGCTGGGACTACAGGCACCTGCCACAATGCCTGGCTATGTTTTGGTTGTAGTTGTCATTGTTTGGCAGGCCAAGGCTGGATACAAACCCAGCTCTAGTGTATGTGGCTGAGACCTTAGCCGCTTGAGCTACAGGCGCCACCAATATTATCAATATTTTTATAAATATACCATAATACCACTGTCATGTATTCCATTTTCTGACCAACTATATTTCATCTTTTTAAGCTCCAATCTTCAGACCGTGGATTCAGAAATTTTTCCACTGTTCTTGGACCACTGATGCTATCATATTTTCATCCTTTAAATTTCTCCAAATCCAACTTCACTTCTTGCCCATTTTATAATTTATTGTCAATGATCATAGTTACTCCAGCCTGTAATAGTTGGCTCTTTGGTAAAATCTCAGAGACGTTCAGATGTACCTCTCCACCTTCTGTGCACTGCACTCATTCCACAGAATATGACTGATGCATAAATGGGGCTTTACTACTGCTAGTCAGTCAGACTTTATAGCCCTTAATCATTTGTTCTTTCCCTCAAATGACAGCCTTACATGTTTTTCTTTCCTATGAAATCTCCAATATTTCTTCAGCGAATGTGCATTCTCAGATGATGACTTACTTCCTAATCCAGTGACTTGAAAATCTTTCAGAAATCATCTTGGATGATGTTTTAGACATCTTTATTCATGAGCTCTATCTTCCCACCTGCTCCTACATAAAGACAATCCTTCCTTTTATACACAACATCCTATCTCCTCCCACCTACTCAACGTTATGCTTCCACTCTCTTTCTTATATCGTATATTCTACACTCACTAACGTCCCCCTCAGCATAAATGTATCCCATTATATCTCCCATTTGAAAAGTCCATCGTTGATATCTCTCTCCATCAGCTACTACTCCACATCTTTACTCCCTTTTATACCAAGCAAGCCAAGAGTTATCTTTATTCACTGTCTATATCTAATCAAACACACTAAAAAATGTTTCTATTAAATTTAGCTTATGTTCCCCAAATTGCCACATATTTGTAATTTTCAGGGCTCAATATAATCAGCACATGACTTTTATCATCAGGATTTCACACAGTTGATCCCTTTTTTCTTCCTCAGAACACATTCTTTCTCTGATTTACACGACACCAAAAACTCAGTTTTCTTCCTACATCACTTGCCATTCATTTCCAATATTTTGTGATGGTTCCTTTTTCTCCCGGTTCTTTATTGAATGTATAATTTATGACTATGTTCTCCCACTCTATAGATCTTTTATTTACTTTGTTCATTATCTCCTTTGCTGTTCAATAGCTTTCTAATGTATTTAAGAATCATTAATTTATTTGTGTTATTGCTGTATAAAAGTTTTTCAAAAGAAGATAGATAAATGGCCAAGAAATATATAAAAACCTGCTCAACATCACTAATAAATGCAAATTAAATGGAAATGCAAATTAAAATCACAATGAGACACCACTTTATTCCTGTCAGAACAGTAATTATTAAAAAGTCCTCTACACCCCCACCCCCAAATAGAAGCAACCCTGGATACAGAGAAAGAAATGCTTGTACACTGTTGGTGAGAGTAAAAATTAGTGCAAACTTTATGAAAACAGTATGGAAATTCCTCAAAATATCCAGTAATCCCACTACCCAAAGGAAAAGATGTCATTTTATCAAAAGATACCTGTATTTCAGCACAATTAAAAAAGATTTGAAAATTACCTAAGTACCCACCAATTAATGACTGGATAAAAAAAAATGTGGTGTATGTATACTGTGGGGTACTACTCTACCATACAAAGAAATAAAATAGTGTCTTTTGCAGCAACTTGGTGGGATACTGATCATCATTATTCTGACCGAAGTCTCTCAGAAATGGAAGAACAAACACCACATATAATCTTTAATAATTGGGCAATAAATAATGGGCACCATGAAATAAAGAGATGTAATGGACACTGGGATCCAAGAAGGTGGAAGAAAAAGAGAGGGAAAGATAAATACTTACCTAGAGAATACAATGAGCACTGTATTTTGGTGATAAGAACAGAAAACTCCCCAATTTATTAGATATTTCACAGCCTCTTACCTTCGTTTCTTTGTTTTGAGACAGAGTCTCAAGATGTTGGCCTGAGTAGAGCAACCTCCAACTTGGGCTCAAGCAATCCTCTTGCCTCAGTTTTTCTATGTTTAGTAGAGATGGGAGTCTTGTTTTTCGCTCAGGCTGGTCTCAAACTCGTGAGCTCAAGCAATCCACCTGCCTTGGCCTCCAAGAGTGTTACCTACATTTCTTGATCCCTTAACTTGTTTTGTTCTTTTTTCCACTTAATCCCTATTACTAGCCAGTCACTATAAACTATTTCTCTTGTTTATTTCCAGTTCTTCTGCATTAGAGTATAGGTTTCATGAGATAGAAAGTGTTTTTCTTTTATGATCATTGATTATCCAATTATAGATCCATTCTATCACATAATAATAAAGTGTTGAATTATTGAATGAAATTCTCTCACACTTCAAGAAAATTCTTTGGTAGCTTTCAATATCATATTCTTTTGAAACATCATAGAAGCTTTTTAATACTATCTTTATTTTCAAGGAATTAAAAAATACTCAACAGAGAGAAAGTTAAAGATTCAGCAAGGACTAAATAACAGCTCCCATTCTCTTCAGGCAAAACTGGTTCTGTGCCTCTTTCCTGCTTCCAGGGTAAATGTTGGCAGCCTTGGAACAATTAACATAACCCAGTGTCCTGCACATAGTTGTTCCTGGAGAGTGTGTGAGCCAATCAAGAAGAATTTTAGGCTGCAACAAGTGTATTATCACCCCCTGCATGTCTACATAAGCTCACATCGCATAGGGTTGATTGCCTCTGGTTGACATCCTAGAACGCTGCAAGTAATTGCTCTGACACCTCAGATGGTACAGCAGAGAGACAAAGATAGTGAGTCCCTTGAGACACCAATAGCCAATAAATCACCAAACCTTGAGTTCTTCCCTATACCTGGACTTCCACTTATATTGGCTAATAAATTTTCTTGGCACTTTTCTGCCCTTCCTTCCCTGATTCAGATTTTGGAAATGTCAGAAACCATGGAGGAGAAAGTGTAACAGAGGATAAAGAGCACAAGTAGGAAAGAGAATCGGCCACAAAAGCTGCCATCCCAATTCCTTATTTCTGCTGGCTAACATAAAAACAGAACAGACTTGAAAAAGGCACTTGTTTCCAATTAAGTTTGTGTGTGTGTGTTGATTTATGGGGAACACATTAATTTTTGATGTAGGTCTCTTATATTGTCTTACAGTATCAGAAAACTCATAGACCTGTTCAGATTTGCAGCCGTGGGTAATAGCAGGCCTTGGAATCAGACATCCAGGAATGTAGAAGCAATAAGCTCACTATCTGTTGGCACATGATTTATTTTTTTCATATTAGTGACTGTGCTCTGAACTCAGGTCCTGCGTACAGCCTCAACAGATACAGAAGTATGGAGGACGTCCCTTTTGGCTTATTTGTTGTCCTCACTCAGTGATTTGCTTTGGTCTTTCCTGCTGTCTTGTAGTCACCAGAATTTGATCATGAACTCTGATTTCCAGCCCTGATCCCATATAATCCTCCAAATTAGTCTAACTTTAGGGATGCAATTTGGATATCTATTATCCCCTCACACACATATTTCCTATTATGATATTGTGAAGTAGAACTGAATTTTCCATTCTTCTGCGCCTTACAAAATACACTGTGTTCTGCCTCTACAACTCTTTCTAAGGAGTTAATTATAATGTAAAGTTAGTTATTCATCCCAGAAATTCAGATACCTGTACAAAAATTAATCTTAATATACATATTATATTATTGGGATCAAGAGATATAAATTCTCATAATCTTCATATATAAACCTCAATATCTTCAAGAAATATTTAGGTAATGTTGCAGTTTAAACTAGTTTCCATGAAGTTGGAATCCCTTTTCCCTTTTTAAATTTCCTTACAATTCCTCTTACTTTCTTGTTTTCATTTGTTTTGCTACTATTATCTCTTTATTATCATTTAATTTTACATTTACAGAATAGTTGCAAAAGTTGCACAGTGAGGACCTGCTTAAATATTTACTTATGTTCTTTTAATTATTATATCATAGGCAACCATGATACCCTTACCACAGCTTAGAAATTCACATTGGTACAATATATGAACAAAACTGCAGACTGCATTCAGATTTACCAATCATTTCCTTAATGTTCTTTTTTTTTTCTGTTCCAACATTTAATCTATGAGACCATGTAGTATTTTTTCCTTAGTGTTCTTTAGTTGGTAGTTCTCACAGTTTTTCATAAGCTTGACACCTTTGAAGTGCAGTGGTCGGGCATTTTGTAGAAAGTCCCTTAGTCGGCTCTTTTCTCATGACTAACTGAACTCAGAAATTTGGACAAAGACTACCTTAGAAGTAAAATGCCCTTCTCATTAGATCATACCTATTCCTATTCCTTTTTAAGATCACATTTTCTCTTCTGCTTTCCTCTCACTGCTCTGATTTATGAACTCACTCTTAGAAAAATATCTTCGTCCACCTTAAATGGATTTATTTTCTATAAATGAGATTTGTATCTGGAACTAATATGTTCTACTATGTGGTATCACAATGCTTAACTGACCAGCCTACTTTGAAACAGTTTATATTAAACCAATAATTTCTAACTGTATTTTACAGGGATGTATATTAATCACTGATATAATACATCTAAATCTAGTTACCCTTTTTTCACATGACAGAAAACTGCAGGTTTTATATAAAAATCTCAAAAAGAGAATTGTGCTTAATTATGAAGCCAAATGATTGACATAAATTGGTAAATTCCCTTGACAACCTAGACAACTCTTAGTTACTACAAAAGTTTTATAATGAAAATGGACTTAATGCCACATATTTTAATAACTACTTTTCAAAAATGTAGTGCTAAATAAGAAAATATATTTTCAAGGGTATATAAATTGCAAAAGGACTATGATTCTAGCTTCAAGAAATTATTCAGAAAGTTATTTTGAATACTGTAAAATGTTGAGGTTGGCTGAAAGTTAGGAATTACTTCTCATTAAGTCAAATTAGATATAATGAGGGATTACTTATCCATCTATTACTTATGTCATTTTCTTTTCTTGTCTTTCCCCTCACACATTAATAGGCACACTTTTCTTTTTTTTTGTAGAAAAGGCATTTTGAAAGTATATTAAATAATGACAATACATATTACATGTTCACCACTTCAGTTAAATGATGAAATATTTAATTATGTAGACAGTTATAATGGAGAAGATAATTTATGTAATAAATTATAATGTAGAAGAAAATAAGTATAGAACAAAAATAAAGAGGTTTATATAAAAACTACGGAAATTTGTCCAAGTTATATACAAAAAATTATTATGAGTTCTTCATTCAAACAAATATATATGTATTACTTTTTAAAAAGTGGATTATATGCACTTATTTTTACTTAAAAATGTCAATTTTTATTCCATCATTAAATGTTTAAGATATATTTTAGACTTAAGATTTCTTTAATCTTGTTGATGAAAGTCCAATTTTAGATTATTTGTTAATAATTTCCTTAAGGAGAATTAAGGTTTTTCACTATTTCTCAAATTGAGACGATATGTAGGTGAAATAGTTAAAACATTTTCCCTCTTACAGCTTTGATTATATTGTCTTAGTGATGGCAATTGTGGTTCTTCTAAAATAATAGCTTTTTCTCTTTTTTAAACTTTTTTCTTCTTTTACTTAAACATTATTATTCTGTTTATGATGGCAAACTTTTAATCATGTGCTATTGTTGCCATGGCCATTGCAATAGGAGAAAAATAAGAAAACAATAGAAGAATAAGGAGGAAGGATGAAAGTAAAAGAAAGAGAAAAAGTTATATTTAAAAAATATAAGGAAAAAATGTGTACGTGTTCGTTAAATTTGAATCGCAATCTATAGTACGCAAAGTGTACCATTTTATTCACATTACACTATATTAGATATCAATCTTTTACACTTGGAAAATCAGAAGTCTACAAGGGTAATAACATACTCTACAAAACAACAAAACAAAACCTTAGAACATGTATCTGTTTCTGCATATTCCAGACATAAAACTAGCAAAAGTCAGAGGTGCAAATACATGTAGATGTGTATATATGTGAATATTTTCCCCCATCCCACAGTACGTTCTAAACACCATCTATCTACAAAATTGTCTTTAACCAACCTGGCTGGCCGTGAAAATTATTTTCTCTTCACCTTTTCTTTCTTTTAATAAAACAGTAAGTCACTATCACTGAAATAATACTACATTTGTCAATTTGAATATTGTTTACCAGTGGTTTTCAGTTTATAGTGTCAATTTGTTTGGATTGTCTTAATAGTTATGAAATTCACCTTAGAATTCTTAGATTTGAAGATTCAATAATGAAAGTACATGAAATTCTATGACAAAACCAACTCAATGTTTTCAAATGCTAAATATGGCTCTGCGCTTGTAGCTCAGGGGCTAGAGCGCAAGCCACATACACCGGAGCTGGCAGGTTCAAACAGCCGTAGGCCTGCTAAACAGCAATGATAACTACCACAACAACAACAACAAAAGCCGGGTGCTGTAGTAGGTGCCTGTAGTCCCAGCTACTTGGGAGGCTGGGGCAAGAGAATTGCTTAAGCCCAAAGAGTTTGAGGTTGCTGTGAGCTGTGACGTCACAGCACACTACCCAGGGTGACATAGGGAGACTCTGCCTCAAAAAAAAAAAAAATCAAATGCTAAATTTATTCCCTTTTTTTATCATTCTGTTTGCTGATTAATTGCTGAAATCCTCTTTTGTATTATCTTACAGTTAGAGCACAACAATTGTCAGAAATGAATTCCTAAATTATTTAATTTTGCATCCTAGCTTAACACAGAACTCCATTCTATCAATGGAATGTTTCTTTTCTGATCAATTATTTTAACAGAAATGAATTTGTCTGCTTACCAGTAAAAAGAGTAGAACACCAAACAAGTTGAACTAAATAAAGAATACATTCAGAAGCCACATTAATGAAACGATAATTGCAGACCCCTTCCTATAAATAAGTGCTTTCAATGCAAATTATATAAAATCTAAAATGTCAGGTTTTTGACTTTGCCATTGTTATTTAGTCTGAGTGTGAGGAACAAGAGAGGCCTTTGGCAAATGTAATCAATGTATTTCACGGTTGTTCCAATTTTATTTACTTGTCAGTCACAGTGAGAAAATGATAATTTTTGTGTTTATAATCATTAAGTGCTTAAATAATTTAGCACAGTGAAAGAGATAATGTGTATGATTTAAATTAAATTCAGTGAAGTCTCTCTTGCAGTCACAAATTAGAAAAGATTAAATGTTTCCTTTCATTCCCAACTCAACCTGATACTTCTTAAGTTGAAATCTGAGCTCATTAGAGTTGAAGATAATGATTCTTTGATGGGAAAAATGGAAAGCTTCTGTTCATATACTGATATTTGAACTATAGGAAACCTCTTATGGGCGCTGTAGAAACAGAAGAATCTCAAAGCATTTTAGGAGATTCAGATCATGAAAGAAATAGCCCTTAAAATGTTTCTTCCCTATATTCATTTCCATATTTATTTTCAACTTCCACCCTTGCTAACTCTAGTGAACTTTACTTTTAGCAAATGTCCTCTCATACAAGTTACTCCTTTTAAAAATAATATTACAGTAAATAATAAGCATAAGTGCTTTTCATTTTTAAAGTGCTTTACTTTTATAAATCAGCTCAGCATCCAGGACAGGAGAATTAACATTATCTCCATTTTATAGACATAAAAACCAAAAAAAAAAAAAAAAAAAAAGGTTGAGAGTTGATGCCAAGGTACAAGGTCCAGAAATCTATCACAAAGGTGCTGTTTTTCTAGGTTATGTAAAGAGCATTCAATTTCTTAAAGTCTGAAATTATTCTGAGCGGAAGTGGAGGTGATCCTGGCAAGGTCATGTAGACTACTCTTACGTATCCTTCAACAATACACATTCTGTATTAACACAAAGCCATCACAGAGAACATGAACTTCGATGTACTCCTAAAAGCACTCTTTCAATAAACCTTCTCTAATTAAGCTCTAAATATTTATTTAATCTATGTATTTATATAATCTTGTGTATACAAATGTTTTGCGACAAATTAACACATAGCAATAAGCATTATGTGCTGCATTAAGAGTGTATTTTCCATTTCTCATTCTTTTATATGTAATTATGTATTTGTTTCAATACCTTAACTCCTGAGTGAAGAAGTCATCCTTTATTGTTTTATTCCAGTTCACTTTATATAGAAAAATAGGTTTTTACCATAGGCACTCATATAAAAGAAGGTTAGAGATGCATTTATTGGTCACAAGGGTTTAATAACTTGGTGTTGAATGAAATGGAAAGCAGGCTGTCAGTGTAGGTCAAGGAATCTTTGCACGTGTTGTATAGTTTGGCTGCTCCTTGTGTTCCCCAAGTATCAATCCAAAGGCAAAGGAATAGTGCTCTGTTATCTCAATGCATGAATCCATAAAACAGCACTTGTCTATGAGGAATATGGCACATACAACTTGAAACATTTCAAGTATCTCTAACTCAATATGATACTACCTCATCAGAAAGATTTTTATCTTTTCAATTATATACAATTCTAGTAACTTCCTAGAGCATCATCCTGTAAAGCAAGTTAGAATCTACACCTTTGGGGGGCAGGACACAACTACAGGAGGGTCCTTATCTAACAAAAGCAATCAGTGTAACCTGGTTCTTTGTACCCTCAATGAATCTCCAACAATAAAAAAGAATATCATTCCAAAAGATTCACTTAGACTTAATTCTTTCTAGGAAGAAATTCTGTTAAAATAAGCAGATCTGTATCTGAACCCTTCTGGGGTGCTGCTTTTATCTCTGTGTTACCATAACTTACCCCCGATGAACAGGTCTTGCAATTGAGTCCATCAAACTCTAAGAGAGTAGAATACCATGAAATTCTTTAGTTTAAGCATCAGAAAACTACTAGACAAGGGTCAAATCCAACTCACAGAATGTTTTTGTGTGAATCTGACTCACAGAATGTTTTTGTGTGGACCATAAGCTAAAAATACATATATTAAATATTTAGACTATTGTAAAAAAAAAAAAAAAGAAGATGAATACATGACAGGGATTATACTTGCCTCTCAAAGCATAGAATATTTACTATCAGGCCCCTTTTAGGAAAAGTTGTCACCTTGATAATTGAATCATCTCATCAGGTAAAATATAAATCAGGATTATGTTTCATGATGTGACTTTCGTAGAGACCATAATCCTGATCTCCAGCAGTAGACTTAAAACTCACTGGCTTTGGGTCTAAGGATATGAATCAACACTACTCAAGAAGATAGCTTAATATCATGTTCAAGCCACTAATGGCACATTGCTTAAACTTGACCTTTTTAGCTAACAAGTGAAATCAAATGAGGTGAAGTGGCTTCTCTCAAATTATATCTTAACCCTCATCAGTGTCAGATCATGCTGATTCTCTTGGTGCGTAGTCCAGCAATATTTTTTATGTGCTATGAGGGCAGAAACATAAATTTTCTTTTTTACTATAAAAAGGGAACTAAAAAAAATGGTCATTTCTCAGTCAATACCATATAAATATTTCTCAAATTAATGAATGAGAGAATAAAACATTTTTGAACACTGAAGGAACCTGACGACAAGTCTTCAATGGAAGTAAAACAATATGCCAATTTTCTACTGGGTTCCATAGGCCCAAATCCTCTGATAATAATTCTTTTCATTTCTATTCATGAGGAAATTCAGATCCAAGCTGACGGAACTAAGTAATGTGTATATTTCTGCATATAAAATGAAATGAGAATCTGTTATGTTAATGTAATATATATCAATATTGAATAGATTAGTTTAAAGCAAATAGATTATAGCTTCTATAGAATTAATTATATATATTTAGTTCCATATATGCTTTAATAAAATTCAGAGGCCTCTAATCTATGGTCCACAAACCAAATGGAGCCCTCACTGTCTTCCGATGATTAAAGTATTACGGGGATCCAATGATATTCAATTACCCATTTGTTTCTCATGGCTACTCTAGCATTGCTGTGACAAAATTATGTGTTTACAAAAAATATTATATGACCTACAAAGCCTAAAGTGTTTACTATCTGCCACTTTCAAAATAAAAAACAACATTGTGAACAAATCAAAAATCAATGAAATGGGTTAATTTCAAATGGTGGGGATTAGAGTGGAAGAGATACAAAGAAAATGACACTTCTCTAAGAATATCATCTTGTATAACATTGACTTGTGGAAGCCTGTTAATGTTCTTCATATTCAAAAGTAAAATTAAATTTAAAAAGTTGAAAAGGAGAAGACAAAAAATTTAAAAATAAAAGCAAATTGCAACAAATGATATCAACTTACTTATTTGCTTTCTTATCATTATCTTTTTACATTTTTCATTAATATGACGGTACATGTGATTACGTTCCGTAGCTTGCATTTCTAAGGAAAAGTCTGAGTTGTAGTCGTGACCTTCACCAATGAAATGTGCCATTTACCTCTTAGGTGGGCAAACACCCTTCCTCTCCCCTCCTTGAATTTGAGTTTTTCTCTCATGTGTGCAAGTTCTTATTAATCTACAAGTTTCAATTAGTATTGGTATCCCCTGGGATGGTTAATTTTCTATTCATGTGATGCTTTACTTAGGAAAGTGTTCTCCAAATCCATCCAGGATGTAGCAAAAGATCAAAATCTCCACCTTTTTAATGGCTGTATAGTGATACTACTGGTGAAAGATGAAAAGGAAGAAGGCAAAAAAAAAATTCTAAATATTATGAACATGATAATTGTCTAGGGTGTAATAACTGAAACCAGAAAATAAACCCTGATTTCTCTTTTAGTAGTTGTGTATAGTTTTGTAGATTAAGATATATTGAATTATTTTTAAAATATTATAGGATTGAGGAAATAAATGTGTTAATATTGCTGGGGATCAGAGCTCTGAGCTTAGGAGAATAGAATTGCAGATATGAAATGGAGAAAGGTCAGTAAACCTACATGGAAATTGGAGATAGTTCTGTGAAGTTGAGATTCCTAAAAATTCTGTTTGTGACAGCATATATAGTATGTCCTATGCACATGCATAGTCAGTTCTTATTATTCATAGCAGTTATGTTATATAAATTTCCCTAAAATACTGCATTAGCCAGTTTCTTTCTTTTTTTTTTTTTTTTTTTTTTTGTAGAGACAGAGTCTCACTGTACCGCCCTCGGGCAGAGTGCCATTGTGTCACACTACTCACAGCAACCTCCAACTCTTGGGCTTACGCGATTCTCTTGCCTCAGCCTCCCAAGCAGCTGGGACTACAGGCGCCTGCCACAACGCCCTGTTATGCATTAGCCAGTTTCTTAAAGGGGAAGTGTAGTTAAGTTCCTGAGAGACTCTGGTCTCAACTTTTCCAACAATAGAAAACTTCATACCTGAACTAGTTTTATGCATGTTTCTGTTTAAATACTCCTATTAAATATATAATGTAGATTCATTAACATAGAATACACACCCAATATTGCTACAATTCATGCCTGAACAAACCTTATTTTTCACTTAGAAACCCTAGACAGCATGTCAGTGTTCCTCTGGTGGCCATTTCAAAGCAGTAAAATCAAACACTTATTTACAGTAGGAGAGTTGAAACAAGAGGCAAAGTCAAACCTTGTTTGACCTCGCTGGGAACCTGTGCTTCCATGACTAAAATGTTGTCCTGTCACTTTGTGAACATCAGCAAATGATCTGCGAGGTTATAGATACATTTTAGTGAGTAGAAAAACTTGAAAACATGTAATTCCTGAAGAGTAAGGATTGACTGTATACACTGTATATGTCTCCATATGTATATGTGATTACTATGTATATGTGTACATGCATATGTTTATAGGAATGAACATACATGTATTATTGAGTTGTGTCCACTAGGAAAGCAGAGAGGAAAAGGCTCCCCAGCAGCAAGGAATATAGCTAATACCCAAATTTTGGTTTTTAGTAATTCTTTTCCCCTAAAGAAAGCAGAGCTCTTATGAGAAATGACTGAATCCTGGGTAGAATATAGTTACCTCTGCAGATTTTTTATGTCAAACTGTCAAGAACTGCCCAATAAAATGATAGAGCATGTCAAAGGAACACAAGAGCCATCTTAAAGCAACTTCTTTGGGCCAATTCTGAAACAATCTGAGCATTAACACAAGCAATGTCTTCTATTGAGACAGTTACTAAGATGTTTGCAGAAATGTAAACCAGTATCACTCTTCCAATTCCATGTTTTTATTTTAGCAAATATAGATTTTTAAATAAAGTGTTATTTATGTTAGCATGTGATGAGTTTGTTTTTGCTATTTTAAAAGAAATTAAGATTATACTTACCCTATACATTTCTGAACAATTATAATTGTGGTAAATATTATAGACATTATTTACATCCAAAAATTTCTTTGAGTTCCATGGTATTTTTAAAATTGTAGGCTTGTTCTGATCTTTCACATGAAAGCTATAACCCAGTTAGAACCTAAGAATAGGGGGAAGGGGGAAAGGGAGGGGAGCGAGGGGGTGGGGGGCGGAGGGAGGGTGATTGGTGGGATTACACCTGCGGTGCATCTTACAAGGGTATATGTGAAACTTAGTAAATGTAAAATGTAAATGTCTTAACACAATAACTAAAAAATGCCAGGAAGGCTATGTTAATGAGTGTGATGAAAATGTGTCAAACAGTCTATAAAACTAGTGTATGGTGCCCCATGATCGCATTAATGTACACAGTTATGATTTAATAATAATAAAAAAAATTGTAGGCTTGTTCTGAGATTTAAAAAAGTTGAGAGCTTCTATTCATGGTCATAGAAAACAATTATTAAATATTGTTATTTGTAATATAGTTTCAAAATAGGTTGGAAGTAACCAATTCTTTCTCAGAGTGAAACAGGTAAATTGTTTTTCAAGACACGTGTTTAGGCCTGGCATGGCGGCTCATGTGTGTAATCCTAGCCCTCTTGGAGGCTGAAGCAGGTGGATTGCCTGAGCTCATGGGTTTGAGATCAGCCTGAGCAAGAGCAAGACCCCGCCTCTAAAAATAGTTGGGCACTGTGGTGCACCTGTAGTCCCAGCTACTTGGGAGGCTGAGGCAAGACACTTGAGCAACAAAGTGAGGCTCTGTCAAAAAAAAAAAAAAAAAAAAAAGAGAGAGAGAGACATGTTTGTTCTTTATCTCAGTTATTTTTAAAATGTGAGTGGGTAGAAAAAGATGGGAAGAATTTTATTGAATGAGGAGGAAAAAAAGATGTAGGCATGAAATAGTCTGGCAATTTGTAAAAACTTCAAGTATTACAGTTTTTTTATTGTATTTTTTGGTTTTATTTTTGTTTAATAAACACTGTATGAACTGAGGTAAGTATTTCCTGTAATACCAATTTGAACAGGGGAAATTGCTTCTTTTTTTTTTCTAAACAAGGAGATCCTGATATTTAAGAAAAAATACGAACCCTGAATTTTCACTTAGAATTTTCCAATGTACATTACAGTTGGGATAACTTCCAGTAAAGAAATATGTCCCATTTTGTTTACTCAGCATTAGTCACTTACTTAACCCATAATGCAGTATTTTGGAACATACCTTTTAATATTCTGGGATTACAGAAGTGTGATATTATGGCTTCCACATTCATAGTGTATAAGAAGTGAAGAGTAATTTAAAAAAAATTAGCTATGGAATAATATGATTATGGTATTTGCAACTTACAAGGATCTATTATGAATAAATATTTTAGGTTTGAAGCTATCATATCTTGAGATAACATCTCCCATGCTAAAATATTGAGAGTCCAGAGAAGAGACGGTATGTTGAAGAGAAGGGAAGGTGTCTGAGGATTTGTAAGGTTGTAGAGATATCAAGCTGCTATCACCAAGTGGATAAAGCATATGAATGAAAGAGAGATGAGAATCCTGGGGCTTTGTACTGGGAATAAAATAAAATGGTATAATTAACCAAAATAGGGCACGGAGAATAGAGTTGGGAGAAAAAAATATTTAATTTTAATCAATAAATTTCAAATAGACGTTGAAATTTAAATAGATGAGACAAACTTTCAGGTGCAAGTAACTTATTGAGAAAGTGCTATCAAAGAAACTGATCAGGAAGTGGAGGAAACATGACAGAAAGAGAAGAAGCGAGGCGAGGGTGCAGTTTCAATCAGAATCCCTCACCACATTCTGTTCAATGTCTGTTTCTCAAAAACTTAACTGTATAGAGTGAAATATTTGGACTCTAATATGATTTGCTACCTTGAAAAATTGAAACCACTAAAGGAGTTGGAATAGAAAAATAATAATTGAGAAAAATTAGCAGAACAGAGATGTAATACTCTTCATCAAAAAAGAAATGATTGCTTTTCATCTCATTACTGACTTCTGTCTTCCCGGGCTTTTTTCTGTTTGGTTGGTTGGTTGGTTGGTTGGTTTGGTTTGGCTTTTAGTTCTTTGTTTTCTTTCTTGCCAATTTTCTGAAACTCATTGACATAAATTCAGAGTTAATCCAGAATTTGAAGGACTATTCCATTTTTATATAGACACTTTTTATCTTTGGGAGCCAAACAAATGAAGGATGTTTTAATCAGTAAATATGTATTTTTAGTAGCATTGCACAAATGCCTATGTAAAAGAAATTTTAAATTCCGTGAAGCAATAATTGAAAAATAAATATTGTTTGGGAAAGTAAGAAGAGTATAGAACCAATACAGTTCAAAAAGGATTGTTAGAACATTGGTTCATTGCTTTTAATATTTGAGAGTCCCTTTGGGCTTAATTCATCAGAATAACTTCCTAATTCAAATTGCCCAAATGTCTCCTTCATTATTTCTGGTTAAATGACAACAGTGGATTTGAAGATAGAAAGAAATAAGAGGAATAAAAACAAACAGACAAATCCTGAAATCAATTTTGTGTTAAAAATTTTTAAAGTCTAATATTTATATATAACCAGTATAATAAGAAATGCAACAGTCATTGTGATATAAGTTGTAAAGATTAGTGAACTCTTCCCTGCTTCATAAATCCATAATAGAATTCTAAGTCTTATGTAGAATATATGTGTGGACAGAATATTCTAGGAAAAAAACTGATTTTTTAATGGAATAACAGTTGTTTCCTGTCATGAGTTAATGCAATTAACACTACATTTCTCTAGGAACTGACAAAAGAAAATTTTAGTTAAATTTTAACAAGTACTGTGAGCTAGAAACCATAATAAACCATATGCCCATCTGAAACAATATAGATGGAATTAAGAAAATCTCAGAATAAAATAAGACTCACTAGGTAAGCAAAAGCAATGCAGTTTATTGTTTAAAGGCATAGAATCTAATTTATTCTTCCCGTGTTTCCATCTTGGCTCTCATATTCATTAAAAATATAATTTGGGACAAGCCATTTAACTATTCTGCAATTTTCCCATCCTATAAATTAAAGGTAATAATAATACTTACCTCGCACTGTTACTGAAAATAATATATACAAAGCACTTAGAATATTGTGAGGATTATATGTAAAGCACTTAAAATGAGGCTGTTGCAAACAACCTATGTACTATATTCTATTGTTGCTATTATTATTTATTAACGTTTATGCTTAAATAATAACTAATGAAGTAAAGAAAATAGAAACATTCTTATGATGTGTTAATTTTTAAAAACGTTTAAATAGCATGAAGACAAAATATGCAAACAATTTAGGACACTAAAAATGTCACGCCTTTAATGTTGTTGTTATCTTAATAAGCAAATAAATGCACTTGTAAATACATGACTTTTTTTCTTGGATCTGTTTTTTTTCTTTTACTACTGGCATTTTTAAATGCTTATATAGAAATAACTATTCAAATATTTTATGGTATAGTATGTCCACCTAACCAAATAAATTCAATAATATACATGAGAAATACTAAAATTATAGCATTTAATATCTATTAATACATTAATTAAGCTACTAAATATTGAGCTTCAATAATGTTTCAGAAACTATAATGTCTATAGATAATATTAAAATATAATAAACTTCTTGTTGCTATATAAAATCATAGTCCATTAGAGGAAAGAGACACTTCTTATATTTTCTATGAAGGTTATGGTAATAATTTCTTCAAGTTCAGGGGAAACAGAGAGATGAGACCCTTCAGTTGGCCAGTGAAACCAAGTATTGCTTTCCATAATGAAAAATTATTATACTGAATTTGAATTAAAGTGCTCATATTAAGTGTTATTTGTCTGCTATGAAATTATACTCTGCAGTATTGAAGAACATGATAAACTGCACCCATCTTGTGTGTTGCAGGCATTCTTACTGAGGAGCAGACAGATAAGTGTAGTCAAAATATAAAATATATGACATCGAATTGGCCTTGATTTAACATCAGAATTCATTCTACCATATTTACTCAAATGTAAGGTTAAAAACTCTGGCTGTATTAAGAAAAATAAAGTTGTGAAGGGTATCTAACCTTTATGAGTTTTCTGTTTGTGATATAGATATAATTATAGGAATGTAACTGTTAAGATTGTAGCACAAGCTACCATGTCTGGAACGTGATAGTCATTCAGCACATGGTGGCTACTATCTTTATTATTTATTATTGTTAGTAGTGCATTAAATTTAAGTTAGTGGTAACAGCCATGAAAAAAAGACAACTTTCTTCTTTGTCATTATATATATATATTTTAGAATTAAAGTCAAAGCAACACAAATCATGTTCTTCAGAATAGCTGAGTATCATAGAAATGATCAATAAACATAAATTCTTGGGTCTGACCCACAATTTCAAAAATGTGATTCTTAGCATTACCATTAGTGTCCTTTTCCTTAGAGAATCTTTAGAAAGTTCTGATAAGTCTATTCAAATAAACAAATGCACATATATACAGTCTACACTGTAAGGTATAGAAACATATCATACACATACATATGTGCATGTATTAACATAAATTTATGTGTATATAAACATCATGTCATACTACCTAAATGTAAAGATGCCATACCATACCAAAATTGTTAATTTAATGGCCTCTCATTACCTGTTTTATTTCAATATTTAAAATTAGCTTTTATCCTTGTGTGACTTACAGCACAATTTTATGGTTCTATAATAATATATCAGTTATTTCAGATAATCATAGCAGTTGATAAAGGAGGACCAGATTTTATCATTAAATATTCTACTATATATGCTAATCAAACAAAATATACTTTTAAGATCCTTCTTAGCTATGGAAAACATGCAACCATCTTTGTACTTTTGAAACAGCAAGACTTTCTGGTAAATCTATGAAAACTTGTAGGCTATAAACATCTTTTTCTATGACCTCACACATTTGAAATTGAATGCTTTTTTATGTTACTATGTCATGGAGAATCATATATTTGGTAGTACCTAGATGCTAAGCTACAGGTGATGAGCCTATCCCTATATTCTTAACTGTTCCTGTTAGAAAAAGATGCTAAATTTTATCAAATGCTTTTCTGATTTTATTTATTTTATCATTTTCTTTTAATTTCAGGTTAATGTGAGAGTACAATCAGATCAAAATATTTGAATATGTTAGGGAGAGTTCCTCTTGTAGTTGTATCCTACACCCAAGAGGTGTGTCATACACCCCTACATTGTGCCTATTAAGTGAGAGGACCCCTAACCACCCTGCCTCATTCCTACTCCCCCCAACTTGAATGGAAATGAGTTTTTCTTCTATGTGGGCATGAGTTAGATAGTCTACTGGGTTCATATTAGTATTGAATACATTGGACATTTGTTTTTCTATTTGAGTGATACTTTACAAAGAAGAGTGTATTTCAACTCCATCCAGGTTAATACAAAAGATATAAAGTCACCATCTTTTCATGATTAAATAGTATTCCATGGTATACATATATTACAGCTTGGTAATCCATTCATGAGCTTAAGGGCATTAAGGTTGTTTCTACATCTTGACAATTGTAAATTGAGCTGTGATAACTAATCTAGTGCAAATGTCTTTATGATAAAATTATTTTGTTTTCTTCTGGGTAGATGCCTAGTTGTGGAATTGAGGGATCAAATGGGAGGTCTAATTTGAATTATTTAAGGAATCGCCATACTTCTTTCCAAAAAGGTTGTAATAGTTTGCAGTCCCACTAACAGTGTAAAAGGTTCCCCTTTCTCTGGATCCACTCCAGCATCTGCAACTTTAGGACTTTGTGACATGGGCTAATCTTACTGAGGTTAGGAGATATCTCAGGGTGATTTTGATTTGCATTTCTGTGATGATTAGGGATGATGAGCATTTTTTCGTGTTTGCTAGCCATTTGCCTGTCTTCTCTGAGAAGGTTCTGTTTATGTTTCTTGCCAGTGGTAGGTGGGATTGTTTGTTCTTTTTTTATTGATTAATTTGAGTTTGAGTTTTCTATATATCCTAGTTATCAAGCCTTTGTCAGATTCATAACATGAAAATATCTTTTCCCATTCTGAAAGTTATCAATTTGCTTTAATTGTTGTGTTCTTGGCAGCGCCGCAGATTTTCAGTCTCATTAAGTCCCATTTGCTTATTTTTGTTCTTACTGCAATCGCTACTGAACTCTTCTTAAAATCTTTGCCTAGGCTGACATCCTCAAGAGTTTTCCCCGCACATTCATCTGGAATTTTTATTGTTTCATGCTGTAGATTTAAATCTTTTATCTATCTTGAGTCAATTTTTGTAAGTGGTAAAATGTGGGGTCTAGTTTTAGTCTCTTACATGTGGTTATCCAGTTCTTCCAGCACTATTTTTTGAATAGTGATTCCTTTTCCGAGTATATGCTTTTGATTGGTTATGAAATATCAGATGGCTATAAGAGACTGGTTTTATATCCTGGTTTTATGTTCAGTGCCAAATATCTATGTGTCTTTTTTTGTGCCAATTCCATGCTGTTTTGATCACTGTGAACTTGCAATATGTCCTAAAGTCTGGTGGAGTGATGCCTCCAGCTTTGTTTTTATTACTAATATTTGCCTTGGCTATACAGAGTTATTTCTGGTTCCATTCCAAACAAAGACTATTTTTTCCAGTTCTTCCAAGTATGATGTTGGTATTTTAATGGGGATTGTACTGAATACATAGATTGCTTTGGGAAGTATGGACATTTTCACAATGTTTATTCTTCCCAGCCAGGAGCATGGTATGTTCTTTCATTTGTTAATATTTTCTGCTATTTCTTTCCTTATGGTTTCATAATTCTCTTTGTAGAGATTGTTCATCTCTTTTGTTAGGTATTTTGCTAGGTATTTCATTTTCTTTGAAGCCACTGTGAAGGAAACTGTATTTGATTAGCTTCCCAACTTGGCTGTTATTGGCATATACAAAGGCTATTGATTAGTGGACATTGATTTTAGACCATGGAATGTTACTGTATGTCTTGTGAAAAAGCTTTCAGTTTTATTTCATTCAATTTGATATTAGCTATGGGTTTGTCATAGGTGACTTTAATTAATTTAAGAAATGTACTATCTATCCCTATCTGCTTTTTTTTTTTTTTTTTTTTTGAGACAGAGTCTTAAGCTGTCACCCTGGGTAGAGTACATCACAGCTCACAGTTGGATACATATATATTTAGAATTGAAATATCCTCTTGTTGTATTGTTCCCTTGACCAATATGAAGGACCATATTTATCTTTAATTGCTTCAAATACACTTGTATGTGAAAATAAGATGGCAGTGCCTCCTTTTTTCTGATTTCCATTTGTCTGAAATACTGTTTTCCAACCATTTACCTGAGACTTCTCTTGTCTTTCAAGTTTAGGTTTGTTTCCTAGAGACATATATGAATGGCGTTTGCTTTCTTTTTCAGTTGGGCCAGCCTGTGCTTCTTCAGGCTGGTGTAACTCAAACCATTAACATTTATCAAGACAATTGATAGGTACGGTCATGGACAATTGGGTGAATTCCATTGTACACTTTGATGCTTTATTTCAGGTTTGCATTGGTACACTCATGTTTTGTGACCAGTTATAACACAAGCTAAAACATCATCTTGCCTCTGCAAAATGTTTTGGCAGAACTTATACTCTCCTTTTGCTTTTGTTCATCAACGAGTTCCTTTGGGACCATTTTGTACACACCTTTCTCATGCTAAAATTCTCAGTTAAAATTTTCTTAATTGTTTCTCTATTGATGTTTATTTAGTCTGATATACATCTTACTAAGCTGACATATTTGATGCACATTTTGATGAATTTTGCTATGTTTTCATCAGTTCTGCTCATTACTAGCCACCCTGACTTCACTTCATCAGTGACACTTTCTCTCTCTTCAGGAAAATGTTTAATCCCTTCATACCCTGCTATTTTCTTTATGGCATTATCCCCACAAACTTGGATTAATATGTCTCTGATTTCATTTCCACTCCTGCCATGTTTAACAAGAAATTTATGAATTTTTGATCATTGTTCTAGTTTAAGTGCCAACAACACTAATGAATGCCTCTAAACAAGGCACTGCCACATGTTGACACAAACACAACTGTGAGACACTAACATGTGGGTCACCACAAAAGTTTTGAGACAGACTGTGTTACGCTCTATTATTTCACTTCCAAGAAACATTGTCGACATTGTCCTTTCTGATTCACCCATGCAAGTTTCAATGTTGTTGGGAGAAATTTATGGTGTGTCTGTCTGCATGGACTTTACATTTCTTGTTTTTTGTGTATCTCAACACTTGTGTAATGACCAACATATACCAAGGTTATAATCCCTTACTGAGCAGTTTGTATAATGCTACCAACGGAAATGCACAATGTAAAGTTCACAAATTTAATTGTCAGACCTCTTATAAAATAGTACACCATTCAAACCCACTAGAAACAAAAATGAAAATAAAATGAGGTACAATATTTTTAAAATTGAAAAAACACAAAGGATGATTATGGCTTATTTATTACTCATTAAATATGTTTTGAGTATATATATGTTTCAAATGATGCTATGTAACCTCTTTGAAATTTGATTTATTTATTTATTTCTATATCAAAATATTTAAAATGTACAAATATTTTTGTTACATGGATCCATGTAAAATGCTTAAGTATGGCTTTTAGTGTGCCCCTCGTGAGGACAGTGCTCAGTATACCTGATATCTAAGTTTTTATCCTTTACCCCATTCCAAGATTCCCTCCTTCTTAGTTTCCAATGCCCTTTATGTCTTTTTGTGCCAGTCTATACTTGTTTTTTAGCTCCCTTTTATTAGTGTGCTGTTTGTTTTCCATTCCTGAGACATTTAATTTAGGATGATGGTCTCCAGTTCTATCCTAGTTGCTGCAAAAGACAGCCTTTTTATGGCTGAGTAATACTACACCATGTGTGTTTGTGTTCTGAACCAGCCCCAATATACTGTGGGTTTTCTTCCAGTGGCTTACTAGTGTGGGAGACAGTCAGAAATTATAAGAAAAAATTAAGAAAGTAGATGCAATGGGAAAATTTGAAGAGTAGTGAAAGATTCTGGAGATGAGGCCTTCCACTATGCCGCCTTGTAAGGCTTGCAGTATGACCCCTGGAATACCAGGCTAGGTCTGTATTTATTTCATACATCAGTGTTTCAATTATAAATCTCATGAAGTCAAGACAAACAATTTCATCGTGGTTCTAGCTGCACTTGCATTTCTTTAACTAAATTAATCCTTTACTTTTTTTTTTTTTTTTTTTTAGACAGAGTCTCGCTTTGTCACCCTCAGTAGAGTGCTATGGCATCATAGCTCACAGCAATCTCAAACTCCTGGGCTCAAGTGATTCTCTTGCCTCAGCCTCCCACATAGCTGGGACTACAGGTGCCCACCAAAATTCCCATATTTTTTAGAGATGGGGTCTCACTCTTGCTTAGGCTGGTCTCAAACCTGTGAGCTCAGGGAAATCCACCCACCTCAGCCTCCCAGAGTGCTAGGATTAGAGGTATGAGCACTGCACCCAGCCTTTTCTAAACTAATTCTTTAACTTACTATATTAATTGTATGGATTTACTTATTCTTTTGTTGTTTTAAGGTATTTATGATCTTCATACAAACAACAGTTTGGATAGTTAAATAGCCCAGGAGCAGGACATCAGAGAAATATCCAAGTCTGACTATGCTCACAAAATCACAGGTGTAATTTTTTAATATGCTGAAAGCCTTGTGTACAGACAGAAAGATTTCTCTGGCCAAACTAAGGTGATAGAAGAAAAGAGCTATTTCATCTCCTTATCTGGTCAGGAGCAATTCTTGCTGTGTTCAGCAAAGTTTAAACATTTTACATTCTGAACTCCCCAAAAACACTGTCCTTGAGTGAGCAATGCCACCCTACCAGAACACCTCTGCAGCAGCTTGCAGCCCTTTCGGCCAGTGGAGCACTGCAGGGGACGGGGGAAGTTTTCAGCAACACAGTTTTCAGGTTTTTAAAAGGAGCAGGTCCCTACGTAGCTTTGCACTGAAAACTTGGGTTTCTTCCCAAATCACTAATCTCCTTTTTCTGTTTTCCTTTTGTCCATCTTCTGTAATCATATTCCTAATTTAATTTCTAATCTACTTACAACTAATATTTGAATATTGGTTTCAAACTTATAAAATCATTAGTACTAGTATTGCAAGCACATCAAGGTATGACTCTTCCCTTAAGTATTCCCACATGCACCCTTTATGTATGCACATGCAATCATATAACCAATTTTTTTTTATCATGATGAATTCATGGACACTTAGGGTGATTCCACGCCTTTGTAATTATGACTGTGAATCGTGCTGCAATAAACATTCAAGTGTAGTTCTGTGTTTGATGAAATGATTTTTTTTTTTTTTTACCTTTGAGCAAATGCCTCATTGTGAGATTGCTGTATCAAATGGAAAGGGAGTTTTATTTCTTGGAGGAATCTCCATACTGTTTTCCATAGAAGTTGTAGTAGTTTGCAGTTCCACAAATGGTGTATAAGCATTCCTTTTCTCTGCATCCACATCAGTGTCTTCTGTTTTTTGACGTTTTAATTATAACCATTCTGACAGAGGTAAGGTGACATCTCATTGTGGTTTTAACTTGCATTTACCTGATGATTAGTTATGTTAAACATCTTTTCATCTGTCTTGCTGACCCTGTGTCCATATTCTTTTGAAAAACTTTTGTTCATGTCTTTTGTCCACTAATGAATGGGCTTGTTAGTTTTCTTCTTGATGATCTGTTTGAGTTCTTCATAGATTCTGGATATTAATCTTTGTATATGGAGTTTATATTTTCGACCATTCTATATATTGTCTATTTACTCTGTGGATTGTTCCCTTTGTGGTGCCAAAGCTTTTCAATTTTATTGCCTCATTTATTTATTTTCTTTGTTGCTGATTTGCCTTTACAGTCTTTATCATAAATCCTTCCCCAGGACTTTATCCAGAAGAGTTTTTCCTACATTTTATTCCAAAATTTTTATGGTTTCTATCCTTACTTTTAAGTTTTTAATCTATCTTGAATTAATTTTTTGAATATAGTAAGAAATAGGGATCCTGTTTCATTCTTCTGCATGTGATTATCCAATTTTCCCAGCACTATTTATTGAATAGTCCAGGTATTTGAAATTTTAGAGGTAAACCAGGATAAAATATTTGCATTAATTGAATTTATATTTCAGTTACAGAATATGGAAAAGCAGTATCTAAGTAAAAGATAAACAAAATAAATTCAAGAATAAATTAATTCTATAAAGAAAATTAAATAGAGGGTGTGATAACAATAAAATCCAATGGGCTATTTTGATTACTTGATGAAAGCTTCTCTGAAGATGTGACATTTTAGCCGAGATGAACCACAAGAAGCTAGCTTTGTGAAGCACTCAGGAAGGTAGTATTGTTGTTATTTTTTTTTATTGTTTTATTGTTTGATTTTGGATTTTTATTTCCTAAGCACAGGAGGTAGCTAGTGCTACAACTACAGATTTAAGTCAAGTTGAACATAAACATCTCAAGAAATTAGACCAATGTGGCTACATATCAGATTTAAAAATATTTAGAAAAACAAAAATTTTGTAAGGCCTGTTCGCTCTTACTTAAATGTGAGGCAGAATTTTGAAAAATAAAATGATATGTTCCATATACAGATTTAAAAACTAGAAGGAGGGATACCAGTATTGCTGGCTTGGGTAGAGGTGTAGCAGTGGAGATGGGAGAAGTGACCAGATTTGGATGAAGTCAGAACCAACAGGTGGTATTGAAATATCAAAGGTAAGAAGAAAGAAAATGAGAATTAAGTTCTGACAGAAGTCAATTGTGTGGCATAAAGTACTGAATGTCACATGTTGAGACCGAGAAGACTCCAGAAGAGTAATTTTAATAGAAAAATCAAAAATTTGTCCATCTCAGGCTGAGCAAGTGACTTTAAGAGAAAATTCTCTGAAGAAGAATGGTGCATGGCCTAGACATATGAAAAAATGCTTATCATCCTTAATCATCAGAGAAATGCAAATCAAAACTACTTTGAGATATCATCTAACTCCAGTAAGATTAGCCCATTTCACAAAATCCCAAGACCAGAGATGTTGACATGGATGTGGAGAAAAGGGAACACTTCTACACTGCTGGTGGGAATGCAAATTAATACATTCCTTTTGGAAAGATGTTTGGAGAACACTTAGAGATCTAAAAATAGACCTGTCATTTAATCCTACAATTCCTCTACTAGGTAGAAGACCAAAAATTATATTATAACAAAGATAGTTGTACCAGAATCTTTACTGCAGCCCAATTCATAATTGCTAAGTCATGGAAAAAGCCCAAGTGCCCATCGATCCACAAATGGATTAATAAATTGTGGTATATGTACACCATGGAATATTATGCAGCCTTAAAGAAAAATGGAGACTTTACCTCTTTCATGTTTACATGGATAAAGCTGAAACATATTCTTCTTAATAAAGTATCTCAAGAATGGAAGAAAAAGTATCCAATGTACTCAGCCCTACTATGAAACTAATTTATGGCTTTCATATGAAAGCTATAACCCAGTTATAACCTAAGAATATGGGGAAGGGGGAAAGGGAGGGAAGTGGAGGGGGGAGGATGGGCTGAAGGAGGTTGATTGGTGGGATCACACCTATGGTGCATCTTACAAGGGTACATGTGAAACTTAGTAAATGTAGAGTATAAATGTCTTAATACAATAACTAAGAAAATGCCAGGAAGGCTATGTTAACCAGTGTGATGAAAATACTTCAAATGGTGTATAATGTATGGTGCCCCATGATTGCATTAATGTACACAGCTATGATTTAATAAAAAAAAAAAAAAAGAAAGAAAGAAAGAAAAGAAAAAAATGTGTCTTCTGAATTTATTTTCAATGGGTCGCTTAAAAAAGAAAGAATAGCAAATAAGATATCCACGTATTGGGCAATGAGTAAGAGGCAGCCAACAGCTGTTTAGGGTCATATAAAACAAAGGAAGTTGGATCAAATGCCCCTGCTGAGAGGTCAAGGAAGACGAGAAAAGAAAGTTCACCTCTGTTTTTAGCACCTCGAACATCATTCCTGACTTGAATAAGTAGTCTTAGTTGCATTCTAGAAGTAAAACTAAGGTCTGATAAGAATTTTTCAAAAAGGAAGATGAAAAATAGGCAGTACTGTATTTTATCATTCTCTCTCTCTAACAAAGAAAAAGAGAAACAGACAGAGCATACAGATAAATGAGTCAACAGATGAAACTTCATTTAAGTTGAAGAAATTATTTTTTAAGATGAAGACACTAGAGAATGACTATACTCAGAAGAGAATTATTCTATATAAATCATTTGAAACTAAAGATGATTAAAGAAAGAAAAGGAAAGTAGAATAATTATGATGGTAAAATAAATTTGTATAATTTTGCCAAGTGCAATGAGTTGATTTTGTTTTTTAAATATTCACTTTAAGAAGTTAATTTTAATTTTCAGAATGAGTGAAAAAAACAACTAATAAAATGCTATTTATTAAATTATTTAAAATATCAAAATGCAGATAATGTAGTAGTGATTATATTATAAAATAGTTTATCCTATAACACCATATTATACAAGTATTATAGAAATATTATTGAATAATATTCAATAAAAAATGAAGTAATAAATTATATGATGAAATGAAATTAATATTAAAATTAATCTAATAATTTATATGCATATTTAAATGTCCCATTTGTTTATTTTTGTTGTTGTTGCAATTGCCATGGCAGTCTTCTTCATGAAGTCTCTCCCCAGGCAAATATCTTCCAGTGTTTTTCCTATGCTTTCTTGGAGAATTTTTATTGTTTCATGCCTTAAATTTAAGTCCTTTATCCATCTTGAGTCAATTTTTGTGAGTGGGGAAAGATGTGGGTCCAGTTTCAGTCTTTTACATGTAGACATCCAGTTCTCCCAACACCATTTATTGAATAGGGAGTCTTTCCCCCAAGGTATGTTCTTGTTTGGTTTATCAAAGATTAGGTGGTTGTAAGATGTTAGTTTCATTTCTTGGTTTTCAATTCGATTCCAAGTGTCTATGTCTCTGTTTTTGTGCCAGTACCATGCTGTCTTGAGCACTCTGGCTTTGTAGTACAGACTAGAATCTGGTATGCCGATGCCCCCAGCTTTATTTTTGTTACAGAGAACTGCCTTAGCTATACGGGGTTTTTTCCGGTTTTATACAAAACGCAGAATCATTTTTTCCAAATCTTGAAAGTATGATGTTGGTATTTTGATAGGAATGGCATTGAATAGGTAGATTGCTTTGGGAAGTATAGACATTTTAACAATGTTGATTCTTCCCATCCATGAGCATGGTATGTTCTTCCATTTGTTAATATCCTCTGCTATTTCCTTTCTGAGGATTTCATAGTTTTCTTTATAGAGGTCCTTCACCTCCTTCGTTAGGTACATTCCTAGGTATTTCATTTTCTTTGAAACTATGGTGAAGGGAGTTGTGTCCTTAATTAGCTTCTCATCTTGACTGTTATTGGTGTACACAAAGACTACTGACTTGTGGACATTGATTTTATATCCTGAAACATTACTGTATTTTTTGATGACTTCTAGGAGTCTTGTGGTTGAGTCTTTGGGGTTCTCTAAGTATAAGATCATGTCGTCAGCAAAGAGGGAGAGTTTGACCTCCTCTGCTCCCATTTGGATTCCCTTTATTTCCTTGTCTTGCCTAATTGTATTGGCTAGAACTTCCAGCACTACGTTGAATAGTAAAGGTGACAGAGGACAACCTTGTCTGGTTCCGGTTCTAAGAGGAAAAGCTTTCAGTTTTACTCCATTCAGTAAAATATTGGCTGTGGGTTTGTCACAGATAGCTTCAATCAGTTTTAGAAATGTGCCACCTATGCCTATACTCTTCAGTGTTCTAATTAGAAAAGGATGCTGGATTTTATCAAATGCTTTTTCTGCATCTATTGAGAGGATCATGTGATCTTTATTTTTGACTCTGTTTATATGGTGGATAACGTTTATGGTCTTGTGTATGTTAAATCAGCCTTGCATCCCTGGGATGAAGCCTACTTGATCATGATGAATGACTTTTTTCATGATAAGCTGTAATCTATTGGCTAGGATTTTGTAGAGAATTTTTCCATCTATATTCATGAGTGAGATTGGTCTGAAATTCTCCTTTTTGTTTGGGTCTTTTCCTGGTTTTGGTATCAGAGTGATGTTTGCTTCAAAGAATGTGTTGGGGAAGATTCCTGCTTCCTCAATTTTTTGGAATAATTTCTGCAGTACAGGAATAAGCTCTTCCTTGAAGGTTTGATAGAATTCTGGAGTGAAGCCATCTGGACCAGAGTATTTTTTGGTTGGAAGATGTTTTATTGTTTCTTTGATCTCAGTGCTTGAAATTGGTCTGTTCAGGAGCTCTATTTCTTCCTGGCTAAGTCTAGGGAGAGGGTGTGATTCCAAATATTGATCCATTTCCTTCACATTGTCAAATTTCTGGGCATAGAGTTTCTGGTAGTATTCAGAGATGATCTCTTGTATCTCTGTGGGATCAGTTGTTATTTCCCCTTTATCATTTCTGATTGAGGTTACTAGAGATTTTACTTTTCTATTCCTCGTTAGTCTGGCCAATGGTTTATCTATTTTATTTATTTTTTCAAAAAACCAACTCCTTGTTTCATTAATTTTCTGAATGATTCTTTTGTTTTCAATTTCATTGATCTCTGATTTGATTTTGGATATTTCTTTTCTTCTACAGAGTTTAGGCTTAGATTGTTCTTCTTTTTCCAATTCCATAAGATCTCTTGTGAGATTGTTGATGTGTTCTCTTTCTGTTTTTCGAATGTAGGCATCTAAAGCGATGAATTTTCCTCTCAAAACTGCTTTTGCAGTATCCCACAGGTTTGGGTAGCTTGTGTCTTCATTGTTGTTATGCTCAAGGAAGTTAATGATTTCCTGTTTTATTTCTTCCTTCACCCATCTGTTATTCAACAGAAGATTGTTTAATTTCCATGCCTTTGGGTGGGGTTGAGCATTTTTATTAGAGTTGAGTTCCACCTTTAGTGCCTTATGGTCTGAGAAGATACAAGGTAAAATTTCAATTCTTTTGATTCTGTTGATATTTGTTTTGTGTCCCAGGATATGATCAATTTTGGAGAATGTTCCATGGGGTGATGAGAAGAATGTATATTCTTTATCTTTGGGATGGAGTGTTCTATATGCGTCTATCAAGGACAGTTGTTCTAGGGTCTCATTTAAATCTCTTATATCTTTTTTTTTTTCATGGTAACATCATTTTATTTATTTATTTATTTATTTATTTATTTATTTTTATTAAACCATAGTCCAGCTTTGTAAGAGGATTGTTAAAGTCCCCTGTTATTATGGTATTATCAGATATCATATTGCTCAGACTGAGTAAGGTCTGTTTCAAGAATCTGGGAGCATTTAAATTGGGTGCATAACTATTTAGGATTGAAATGTCTTCTTGTTGTATTTTTCCCTTGAGCAATATAAAGTGACCATCTTTGCCTTTTTTGACTTTAGTTGCTTTAAATCCACATGTATCTGAGAATAAGATTGCAACTCCTCTTTTCTTCTGAATTCCATTTGCCTGAAAAATTGTCTTCCAGCCCTTGACTCGGAGCTTTAATTTGTCTTTTGAAGCCAGGTGTGTTTCTTGCAGACAGCAAATGGATGGCTTGTGTTTTTTAATCCAGTCAACCAATCTATGTCTCTTCAGTGGGGAATTCAAGCCATTAACATTTATTGAGATAATTGATAAGTGTGGTAGTATTCTATTCGTCTTATTTGGTGAGAGTCCATTGCTTAGTTTTATCTTTTGCATCAGTGTGGAGGTTAGGTTCTGTCCTTTGATTTCTGAGTTCTTACTTTGCTGCTGATCCATTGTGGTGGTCAGTGTGCAGAACAGGTTGAAGTATTTCCTGTAGAGCTGGTCTTGTTGTGGCAAATTTCCTCAATGTTTGTATATCCGTAAATGATTTGATTTCTCTGTCAATTTTTAAGCTTAGCTTAGCAGGGTACAGAATTCTGTGCTGGAAATTGTTCAGTTTCAGTAGATTAAAGGTAGATGACCATTGTCTTCTTGCTTGGAAAGTTTCATTAGAGAAGTCTGCGGTCACTCTGATGGATGTGCCCCTGTAGGTCAACTGGCGCTTACTCCTGGCAGCTTGCAGAATCTTTTCTTTTGTCTTGAGTTTGGACAGGTTCATCACAATGTGTCTTGGAGAAGCTCGATTAGAGTTGAGGCGACCTGGGGTCCGATAGCCCTCTGAAAGCAGTGTGTCAGAATCTTTGGTGATATTTGGGAAATTTTCTTTTATACTATTTTCTAGTATGGCTTCCATTCCTCTTGGGCATTCTTCTTCCCCTTCTGGAATTCCTATAACTCGTATGTTGGAACGCTTCATAAAGTGCCATAATTCTGACAGTGAACGTTCTTTCTCTCTCTTCTTTACTGCCTCTTTCACTATCTGAGTTATCTCAAGAACTTTGTCTTCTACCACTGAAATTCTTTCTTCTGCATGGTCTAACCTGTTGCTGATACTTTCCATTGCATCTTTAAGTTCCCTAATTGACTGTTTCAGTTCCTTCAGGTCTGCTATATCCTTTTTATATTCTTCATATCGTTCATCTCTTATTTGATGAATAAGAGATTTTGGATTTCCTTTTGGTTATTTCCCACTTTATTAGCAGTTTCCTTCATTGTTTCCATCATTTCTTTCATTGTTTTCAACATGTGTATTCTAAATTCCCTTTCTGTCATTCCTAACATTTCTTTACAGGTGGAATCATCTGCAGTAGCTACCTCATGGTCCCTTGGCAGGGTTGTTCTGGACTGGTTCTTCATGTTGCCTTGAATTTTCTGCTGATTCTTCCTCGTGAGTGATTTCTTTTATCTGTTTCCTTGCCCTAATTTTCCTTTCACTTCCTCTTGCTCTTTAAGTTCTCGTGCCTTTGGAAGTTGCGGGCAGGTTTAGATGGATTGAACACACGTGACCACTTGCCAGTTTTCCACTGTTTTAGTCCTCCTCTTGGGGTCCAGAAGTCTCTCGCTGACTCCCTGTATCCTCTCCGGGGTGATGATAGGCAGATCCCACCAGCCAGAGATGCCTGGAATCCTATCTCCCCAGACTCACGGTGCCCAGATGCAAGGAAGCTGTTACTCGGCCCCATCTTGCTCCACCTCACATTGCTCTATCTAGACCTTCCAGTTGTATTTTGAATAAAAGTGGTGAAAGTGGACACCCTTACCAGATCTTAAAGGAAAGACATCCAGTGTCTACCCATTCAAAATGACATCAGAGTGACTCTATTATATATGGTATTTGTTATATCTATGTGAGTTCTTTCTGTACCAAGTTTTATGCATGAGCAAGCAAAACAAAATTGGACAAATGGAATCACATCAAGCAGAAAAACTTCCACACAGTGAAGGAAATAATCAGCAAAGTAAAGAGACAACCCTCGGAATATGAAAAAAATATTTGCAAGCCACAATTCAGGCAAGGAATTAATCAATAGAATATATAAGGAGCTCCAACAACTCAATAGAAATATATATATAATTAATATATTAATTAATCAATTTTATATATAAGTAGCTCCAACAATCCAATAATATTAATTATAACATGATTAAAATTGTAATATGATTAAAAATTGGGTGAAGGAGCTAAATAGGCATTTCTCAAAAGAAGACACAGAAGTGGCCAGCAATTATCTGAAAAAATGTTCAGTATCATTAATCATTAGAGAAATGCAAAACCAACTAAAAAGAGACATCATCATACCCAGGTGAAAATGGCCTTTATCACTATTATCACAAATGGTGATGAATATGTGGAGAAAGGGGATCCTTATACACTGTTGATGAGGATGTAAATTAGTGCATCTGCTAGAGAGTACAATACTGTGTTATTCAAGTGGATCTATCGTATGATACATCAATCCCAGTGTATGTATAACATCTATAAAAATAGATTCCAATATATTGAAAAGATCCACGCACTTCCATGTTTACTTCTGCACTATTGAAAATATAGAATCACTTCTGCACTATAGCCAAAATATAGAATCAACCTAAGTGTCCCTTAGTGGATGAATGGATAAAGAAAATGTAGCACACAGTGGAATAGTATATACATGCAGAAAATAATGAAATCCTGTTATTGCAACCACATGTGTGGAACTGGATAGCATTGTGTTAAGTGAGATAAGTCAAGCATAGAAAGACAAATCTTAAATATTTTCACCAAAAATGTTGGAACTAAAGATTAGAAAATTTGATCTCATGGAGACAGAGAATAGAATGACGGTTACTAGAGACTGGGAGGAGTATGGTGGAGAATGGGGGTGGTGATAAAGCATGGATTGTTAATGGGTGCAAAAGTATAGTTAGATAGATAGAATTAAGAATATTTAATAGCACAAAGAGATGGTAATCAATTACAAATTATGGTATACTTCAAAATAAGTCAAAGAGTGGAATTGGAATGTATCAAACACAAAGAAATGAAAAATGCCTAAGGTGTCGGACACCCCGTTACACTGATTTGGTTAATACACATTGTAAGACTGTACAAAACATCATATGTACCCTATAACTTTAAAGCTAATTTAAAAAGATGGAAATTGGAATCTGGCATACCCCAGAGGATCATGAAATTTGGGGGGTGAAATGTAGTGGTACCACGAATAAGACTCTGGAACAGAAAAGAAGATGGTTAAAAGATTTTTAAAAACTGTATACACTGGCTTGGTGCCTATGGCTCAAGAGGCTAAGGCACCAGCCAAATATACCTGAGCTGGCGGGTTTGAATCCAGCCTGAGCCCACCAAACAGTGATGGCTGCAGCCAAAGAATAGCTGGGCATTGTGGCAGGCACCTGGAGTCCCAGCTACATGGGAGGTGGAGGCAGGAGAATCGCTTGAGCCCAGGAGTTGGAGGTTGCTGTGAGCTGTGATGCCTCAGCACTCTACCCAGGGTGACAGCTTGAGGCTCTGTCTCAAAACAAAACAAAACTGTATACATTATGGAATTAAGTTAACAATAACATGCCAATATTTGGATCATTAATTGTGGCAATGTATTGTTAATGTAAGATGTTAGAAAAGAAGACTCTAGGTATGGAACATATGAGAACTCTATACTATCTTTACAATATTTTTGTAAATATAAAACTGTTCTTAAAAATTAAAGAAAAAACTCTGACATCAGTATAATCCCTAAGAAACATATAGGGTTACCAAGGACAAATACCTGCACTGAATAACATAATACTGCTTTTTTACATTTTCCAAAATATTTATAACAAGGAAATACGTGAACGTGACTTTCTTTAAAAACAGAAACATCTGTTTGAATATGGTGAGATGAGAACACATGATTTCTTTTCTCTTCTGAAAAAGCTGTAGAAATGAGAGTATAGAATTAGAAATGCAATTATATTCACTAAATACTACTGGGGAAAGGAAGGATTCTCTGTGAACTAAGTATTATAATGAAACTTCCAAAAGAATAAAGACAGTGGGAATCATTCTGATATTCTAAACAGATACCTCAGATTTGAAAGGGCCATGGTTCAGAAATATAGATAAATTTTTCAGAGTGAATCATGATTTATTGCATAGTCCTTACTGCTTAGTTGCTGACGGTATCAAAAAGAAAGTAGGATTGGAAAATAAAGTGGAAAAAAGAAAGTCTTTAAAATGTCTGTACTATTAGGATATCCTCGACATCACTTTTTTCTTCTCTACTTGTACTGTAACATATTTTCATAATCTGAAGACAGACAAAATCCTTTACACAATTTTTCTTAGGACGTTAGAGCTGCCAGGGTGAAAGTTTATAATATGAGACAAAGACCCTCTATGTTTGGCTATCGATGGTTTGGGATGGAAATGTGAAAGAAGTAGTCAGCCTTCTTAATTCTCATGTATTCATTAGAAATTTAAAATTTCCAGTCAAGATATAACAACTGTATACAAAAAAACTACAGTAAGTCCTCATTTAAACAATAGGCTATTATCAGCCGTGAAGACCTATCTATGAAAATCAACTTCTGATTTTATTGATGAATAACAGGAATGAAACTAAGAAGAAACAATTGTAGGATCTAAAAAAAAGTTTTGGTAGGTATCAAATTTGAAAAACAGGAACAGAATAAAAATAATGAGTTCATAAAATACATAAATATATTGTTAAAATAAAAATTTAAAAACCCTAAAAGAAATCATAACGTTTAAAAATTTTCCATGGTAATTTTTTTAAAAGAGAAAAAATAAAAATTGGGAGCAAAGTTAATAGCCAAGTGGATAACTCCAAAATGATCCACATACACAAAACAGTAGTAAGGAAGCAAAAATAGGGAGAAAATGCATGGAAAAAAAATACAGTAGAAACTCTCTAAACTGATCCCTCAAGGAACCATAACAAACAGGTCAACATACGGAAGTGGTCATCTTTAGAAATTAGGCCTACTGTACTGATACGTACATGTGATGTATATCTGATCTATACAAGTTAAGTCCACTTAAGGAGGTGGTTACAGCAGGGAGGTGGTCTAATATAGAAATTCTACTATAATTAAAAAATTGATAAAATTTTACCATAACTTAAGGAAGAGTCAGTTATCTGTTGGATAGTACAGATATTATGTTCTAATAGGACACATTTACATAAAATTTCTAACCATGGGTGTTAAAGAGAAAATACTGAAAATTAATCTGAAAAAGCAGACTTTGTTGATTACAAAGGCATGCAGATCATATAAACATTAGACTTCTCATAAGAAGGGCCAAAATTAAACCAAGCAAAGTTTTGTGTGATCTAAGACAAAATGGTCTTGATCCTAAAAATGTATCATTAAAGCATGAAAATAAGGAGGAGTCATTTAAAGAAAGATAAGGACTTAATAATTTTCTCACATATATGTTCCGAAAGAATTCATTTAGGATAGATCCTGACAAAATGGAAAACTAAAATCCTCCCTCAAACAAAAAAAGAAGAAAAAAGGAAGATAAGAACTAATTGATTAATCTAACAAGATAACATAAAGAAAAGTTGTTCTACAGGACTAGTACACGGGGTTCAAAAAATACAAATTCTGTAAGCTAGGAGGAAAATAAAACAAAAGCAAAATGGATTTTTGGTAATAAATATCACAGATAGAAGTTAGATAATCTGACTTCAAATTGAGTGTTAAAGTGTACGCAGAGGCTGCCCAAACAATATACACACATTTTAAGAAAGGAAAAAATTATATTAAATTTTAATACTCAAGTCACATTTGCTTTCTGCAGTTATAAGGAAGCAAAGAGTAAATTATTATTTTTTAAAATTCAAAAAACCACTGACTAGAATATTTTGTGTCAGTTAGTTTTGAAGTACGCTGGTTTCCAAAAAGTAAGAACCCTTTCAGTAATTAACCATGGAAACATGACGTGAAAATTCCTTAGTGATGGTTAAATGATTAAAATAAATATTTTATATTAAAACAGACATAGCCTAAACTAAATTTTCCATTATTATTAATATCAAATACAGAACATTTAAATCCCAAGCAATTTTATTGTTTTGGAAGATGACCCTAGATCCACATGTATACTGATTTTCTAAAAAAGCATTAACCTCGTTACTTCTGATCAAACGATTCAAATATTACAATAAAGGAGGACTAATAGTTTGTGATAGTGTTATAGCTGCTGATTATGATTTTGTGTAATGATATGACCACATATAATCAGTCCTCTGTATTTGTGGGGGATTATTTCCACAACCTCCAGCAGACACCAAAATTCATGGATATAACCAATGCGTAGCCTATATACATTAAGTCATTTCTAGATTACTTATAATAAGTAATTCAATGTAAATAATATGTACATAGTTGTTATACTGTATTGTTTAGGAAATAAGGACAAGAAGGATAGTCTATATACACTTTCAATACAGATAGAAATTTTTTTTTCAAACTCAGTTGATTCTACATCGAAAAATCCCTGGATAACAAGGATTGACTATATGTTCATTTATAAAAATAAAGAAGATATTTAGCAAAAATTGTAAATATGTATGTATATAATAAAATATAATACATATGACTATAATATATACAGAGGATGCCAAATAATATGTGTACACATTTTGAGAAAGTCTATTAAAATTATAATTACATATATATAAATATATATATACCAACAACAAAAGAAGAATACAAGTTACCCTGAGAAAATCTTGTAATTGTAGAAGTCAAAGGTGGCTTGAGAATGGCAAAGCCTTGGATAATATAGACTCTGTTTATCTAAGAATCCATATATAGTACACTCTCTGTACGCTGACCACCCAAGGGACTGTAACAAACTGGTCCCCGTATGGAGGTGGACACAATACGGAGCTAGGCCTATCCTGTACAGAGACATACATATGGTGCATGTCTGGTCTGTGAAAATTAGGTCAATTTAAGGAGGCAGTTGATATAGGGAGGTGGTCAACTAAGGAGGTTCTACTGGATAATCCTACACAGTGTAATTACTCTATTTATGATCATAACATCTGCAACCATATCTCTGAATCGAGTTACATAACAAAACGTAATTTTAGTGTAGCATTATTTGAAGAATTCACATAAATGAGAGAGGGTGTGAAAAGTTCCTTTGCTAGATATCCAATACAGATTTCTTTGAAAATATATGTAAAAGTTAGGTCTATACTCTCATCTTTCTATATTCTAACTTTAAAATACCAAACTAAAACTGTTTAAAGGACTAATGTCATAATGACCACTTTGAACTATCAAGTGAACTAATATTTTAGCTCTCTGAAAACCCAAAGTAACAGTGTGTTAGGTGTTTTCCCGGCAAATCTAACCTAATTGTGCATATATCTCACTTACAAAGCTGTTCTCCTTTAAGGTTATGCCAGGAAAATATTTTTCTCTGGACTTAGTCACGTTTTCACAGTGGCAAAGTAAAATGACAGCCCATTTAACACTTTCTTTAATTATGTTTACAAATACTGTCTAATAAACACTCATGTTTATATGTGAAATGAAGATATCATTTCTAAAAATTCTTGAAAAACTATTTTCAAGAGAAATGAAGTGTTTTGAGAAACTTATTTTCTTGCTTTCTGGTCTCTGTTATCAATCCTGATACACATGTTTATATTCAAAATGTCTCTGTAACATAAAATGTCTACTTGGTCCAGATAGCACCATCTTTATAAACCTCTGGCTAACAGAAATTTAGCAAGATCTGTTTTGCATGTTGAGACCAATAATACCACCTACAGGTAGCATGGGGAGGTCGTGAACAGATTTATTTACTCACATTATGAGATTTTCTGGAAAGAACGAGAAAGCTTCCAAGCAGATCTGACAGTGGCTTAAGAAAGCAGAGAAAAGAGACTGACTTGGCTGGCTTGAGGGTCCTGCATGAGGGGGCGTGGGCAGGTGGAGATGGTGGTGCAGAGAGCAGAAGGGGGACAACGCAGACTTTCTTCTCTGCTTGCTTTGCTTTGGATCAGAAGGGGAGCAGGGAGGAGGGTTGAGGCTTAAAAACTATCAGCCATCAAACATCAAAAATGTAAAGAGACCTGAGCTCATTAGGTTAAGTGGAATAAGCCAGACACAGAAAGAAAATAATGCGTGTTCTCATTCATATATGAGAGCTCAGAGAGTAGATATCATGAAGATAGAGAGAAGACTGATGTTTACTAGAGGCAGCAGAAAGGGAAGGATGAATAGACGTTTATGGATGGGTGCAAAAATTCAGCTAGATATATTTTCCATCTTCAAAAATCAATAATTTGATTTTAAGATATCAACATTATTTGGATTTTAGGGTTATTCTTCAATTTACTTATTTTGTGTTATAGACGGCAAGTCTCAATTTTAGATAGTTGATGGTGCACCTCTGTCAAGAGCCTCTGAGGGAAGTTATTTTCGAAGTTGGTAGCATTCCTCCCAGAAAATAATGTTAAGACATAATATAAGCCAAGGAAGCAAAACCTTTATTGAAAAGTACAGCTTTGAGTACAGGTTTAAAAAGTACAGCTTCCCTGAGAGGTGTGGACTTAGATCTTCTGTATTCTTAATAATTGAAGGGAAGAGTATTCAAGGCCAAGGGTTGGCTTTTATATACTAAAATTTGGGGTAGTAATTCTTTGAATTAGTTTTCCTCTCATTTTAATTCTGTATATCATTCTTTCAGAACTATGATGGTGATTTCAAGGGTGGAGAAATGTAAATGATACCATAACTAGCCAAAAATTATGTGAATGGCAGAGATAAATGGCAAGTAGATCAAGGCTGGGTTTTGTCAGTTCCTCTAGTTAATGTTTGCTTAAGAGTTGTTTATTTTAACACCAGATCTTCAAGTGCGTGCATTTGGTTTCAGCTCTTTCTCTTAGTCTGCTTCTCTAACACTTCCATGTTGTTCCAAACTATATTTTTGGGGTGTTAGCATGACCTAATAAGCACTATTTTATATACATTTTGATAACAAAAGTTCATAATGGAATTAATTAAAACTACTACTATCTTTTCCCCTACTTCACAAATAATAGGCTACATCAGAAAATGGTAGTAGTTATGGCTAGGAAGTATAAATATTTCTCTCAGGACTCAGATAGAGATTTCCAATATGTTAAGGAAAACTTGATTCCTAGCTTAATTGATGATATTTCAGCCCTAAGACTGCTATCCTACGTCTATGGGCAAAAGTTCTAGGCATAGAAATTTGGGGCTATGCCTTTTTTAAAGTGTTCTGTCATGTATTCCTGATACTACGTCTGCTAAGAAAGTTTAGAGTCAACATTCAATCCTATAGTAATAACTTAAAAGTTGGAGCACATTATAAATATAAGATGCAAATGCATGCAAAAACCTCACTTGTTAATTATTTAGCAATCTTTGCCATTTTGTGGTTCTATATTCATAATATAAATGATAAGTCAGCATGATAGACTTAAGTGTTCTTAATGATGTGTCATTTAAGAAGTGAGAAGGTAGATGAGGACTGTGCCAAACTACTTATTCTGATACAGGTAGGGTGGCGCCCCGGGCAGCGCAGCCGAAGCTGAGGGAAGGACCTGCAGTCTGCGCCCTGGGGATGTTGGTGCATGGCAGAGGGCAGAGGAACCAGCAGGTTGAAGTGTGCAGGGTCTGCAGGAGGCTCCAGTGCCTGGAAGGGGCAGACAACTCCTGTGGGGACACCTCCAGGTTGCCAGTTCAGGGAGCACCAAGATGTCTCCCCCACCCCATCCCCGCCTTTGTCTCTGTCCCCTTGCACTTGTAGCTGAACAAGGAGTCCCGCATTTCCCTGGCCTGGTCAATTTCATGTAAGTATCCTAGGCCTGGGAATAGAAGAGATTGTATCCATTCATTTGTTAGGATATATATATCTATCTAAGACCCAGTGGGAGATTTTTTCTGACTTGCGTTTTTCCCTCTGCCAGAAGCTCTGGTGCTTTCTCTGTATTCTTTTCTGTAAAATAAATCCTATCTTACCACTGATCTGTGGTCCCTAGATTCATTCTTCCAATCCCAGAGACCAAGGACCTACTGAAGAAGATATTCCGGTAACATATTTATCACAGGAACTGAACCCAAATTAGACTGCTAATTCCATCTATAGTGCTCCCATTCTCTTTCTCTGAACATGGAAAGACTCTTTTTATAGGAGCAATCTCAGATCATTTGTTTATATCTATGCTCCAGCCCTTTATTCCGGCTGACAATCAGAACTCTATAAGGAAGACCTGGAAACGCCAAACGGCCACAGGAGTGGCTGCCTCTAAGGTGGCTGTGTGTCAGAGTCTGATGAGATTACTGTCCATTTAGAGCTGGGTCATTAGAAACAGCCCCAAGGAACTAGATAACGACAAATTGTCTTCATTAAAAATTATCCTCAACTCTGGGTGAAAATACTAGTTTATATTAAATTCATCACATTAGCTGGAATCTATATTTTAATGTCACTAAAGACATTGGTGTTTACTAAGGCAGAAACTTGCTAAATAGAAAGATAGTTACAGACCTCCCTCAGTTCTTGACGCTTTTCACAGTAGTTGTAAGAAAAACTCAGCTCTATTTTGTTTTGCTTTGCTTTCTAAGAAAAATTGTAATCTTTTCTGGAGCCTGCTTTACTGGAATCAGAAGTCACTTTCAACTTTTTTTTAGTAGGATTTTCCAGCCTAATAATGTATTTTGTTTTGACTCTGATTCCTTCAGGTTCTCGCAGACTCCTGTTACTTTTAAAGACCACAATGTAAGTTTTGTTTGGGGACAGGTTATTTCCAGATATTTGCTTGGTGTTTAATGGGAGGACTCAGTAGAGTCAGCCATCTGTGTGGCAATAGGAATGTGCCATATGTCCAAACTAATTAGAAGAATTGTTTCTGTTATAAGAGTTTGGTAGACTTGATTGTTTATTCTGTATGAGAAAGAAGAGCTATAACAGACTAGTGATGGATAACTATTTCCTCATTTATACAGAAAAATAGAAATTGATTGGTGCCTAAAGCACCCCCAAAGTCATTTTCTAGGTAGGACAAGCACAATGTAAGTTTTCTTTAAAGGCACACAATAGTTTCAGATAAAAATTTGAGTCATTAATTAAATAAGCATTGGATTAGAGTGGTTAAAGAGAGAGTTTTGAAAAATACACAAACAAAATTACATAAAATTTCAAGTCAAATTCAAATCTTTAGAAAATCTCTAGAACAATAAATCAAATATTAGTTGTATTAGATACTTGTCCTGGTAATTAAGTCTTTTAAACTCTTAAAATATTTTTAATATTTAGAACATATAGTTGAACCTAAAAAATAATTGCAGATGCTTATCAACTGTTTTAATATCATAAGTTGTTGACTTTTATTCAGAATGCTAATAGATTTTAGGAATATAAAGGTGTGCTGTGAAATTTATTCAACTGTTCAAGGGGAATTCAAAATTATATGTATATTTTACCTATAGTATATCCTTTTTACATAATACTACTTGGTAGACACTAAACCAGTTTATATTTTACATTGTTCAAATAATTTAAAAATTTAATTTGACTAATTAAATGCATGAGACCTTGGAAATATAAGATTTAAATATGAAGCTGTAAATTAACAATAATTTATAAGATATTGAACTTACTGTTCTCACCTAGATTCTTCTGTTTATATATGAAATATATGAACCTGCACTCTCTTAAGACTTTTTCAGATTTCAGGTGGTAAAACTAATTATATATCTATCATTTAGTCTTTCCAAGAACTAATTAATTAAGAATAGACTCTCAATTATGACTTCAAATTGTTGGCTGCGTTATTTGGTGTTTTAATTTTTTATTATTATTAAATCATAGCTGTATACATTAATGTGATGATGGGGCACCATACACTGGTTTTATAAACAGTTTGACACATTTTTATCACACTGGTTAACATAGCCTTCCTGGCATTTTCTTAGTTATTGCGTTAAGACATTTATATTCTACATTTACTAAGTTTCACATGTACCCTTGTAAGATGCACCACAGGTTATTTGGTGTTTTAATCTGGATTTTTTTTTTCAGTAGAATGTGCCGTTTACAATAAACCCTCAAAAACTCTAGCTAAATGTCTTACCTCTACTTTTTCTTCTCTTTTTTAAAATTAAATCATAACTGTGTACATTAGAGAATTTATAAGGTACAATGTGCTGATTTTATATACAATTTGGAATGATTATATCAAACTGAGGAGTAAGTAAATCATGTAACAATGAAGAGCTGACCCATCCAGGTTCAGGGCATTACCAACACCAATGAACCAAGATTTAGTATACATATACAGTAATTAAATGATTTTTAAAAGGGTCTTAAAAATAAATTTCTAAACAAACTCTGTCAACAGAAAGTTCTTGACCTTCCCCTTTCCCATGTTGTTAGAGAAATATTTTTGTTCACACCACTGAATTTCAGAGAGAGAAAGATTCAGAGAGAGAAGAGAGATGGTTTCTTGCCTAAAAGCCCAAGGACCACACAATTGGTAATATTAAAACTCTGTAGATCTTTGAGTAGCTAGATAGCAACCATTAAGAGGCATATAGTTATGTAAAGATCCATTTCTCCTTTTTGTGAACTGCAAGGGTGCATAATTTAAGAGGATGAAGAGTAATAATAAGAGATCATATTCTATATCATGATACTAATCTTGCCACTGCAAATGTGGCCTGCAGACTAGCCATATGGCTATCAGTTGAAAGCAGGTTTAGAAAAGCAGACTATTAGGCCCCCTCCACACTGACAAAATCAGTCTGTTTTTTAACAAGATTTCCAGGGGACTAGTATCAAAATTAAAGTTTGAGAACACTGAAATAAATCAGTAATTACCGAGTGATATGACAGTGAGAAAAAATGTTTCTCACCTCTCTATGAGTTTCTTTGCACTTGTCCCAAAATATTAGTTTTGTTAAGAGGTATATGTTAATAACAAAACTAATTTATTAACACACCTATGTTTCATCACAAGTGATAACATCATCTTACCTCTCCAAAAAGTCTTGGCAAAGTTTGACCCTCCATTGCTTTTGTTCAACACTGTGCTCTTCCAGGACCATTTTTGTACACACCCTTCTCATGCCAAGGTTTTTGGTTAAGAGTTGACTAACTGGTTCTCTATTGGTATTTACTTAGTCTGCTATGTTTCCTACAGTCGATGATTTTCATTCACAATTTGATGAATTTTTGTAATGTTTTCATCTGTTCTGCTCATTACTGGCTGCCCTGACCTTTCTTCATCAGAAATGCTTACTCTCCTCTCAGAAAAACGTTTAATACATTTGTACACTGCCATTTATTTCATAGTGTTATCTCCATAAACTTGGACTAACATGTTCTTGATTTCACTTCAACTCTTGCCAAGTTTAATAAGAAATTTAACGTATGTTCATTGCTCTAATTTTGTCTTTGACATTCTCATGACAGCACAACAAAACATGCAACACTAGTGAACCCACTTAGCGAGACACCACCACACATCCCCATGAACACAGCTATAAGACACTGATATGCCAAGATTATGAAACCTTAGCAATATGTTTATATATTGCTGCTAAGGTAAGCACATGGTGGTGAGTTCGCTAACTTAATTGCTTTACGATAAAGCGACCTAGAGAAAAATGTCACTAAGAAAATCATAAGGAAGAGAAAAATATCTTTATTATTCACTAAGAGAAATCAGATCATCATAAAAGTCTTTATCCTCATTATATTTACTTTGAATCAGCAAAAGGGAGGAGTTTGGTGTCTCCAGGATGGCAGAGGCAGAAGAGGAGGGAATGGAAAGGGAAGCATGAGATGTAAACACACTAGGTGTAACTTTATAGAAATATATCATAAGTTATGAAGTTTTTATTTTTTGATTTATCTAAAAATATTTCTACCTGGTTAAATTTTTTCTTCTACCATTCACTCATGTTTTAATGTCATTCACGTATGGGCCCATACTGTAAGAGATGTCAAAGATAGTCTTTTTTTTTTTTTTTTTTTAAGACAGAGTCTCACTCTGTTGTCCAGACTAGAGTGACATGGCATCAGCCTCATTCACAGTAACTTTAAAATCCTAGGTTCAAGTGATCCTCCTGCCTCAGCTTTTCAAGTAGCTGAGACTACAGACACCCACCAGGACACCCGGCTAATTTTCTATTGTTTTTGTGGAAGCAGAGTCTCACTGTTGCTCAGAGTACTCTCCAACTCTTGAGCTCAAGAGATCCTCCTGTCTTGACTTCCCAGAGTGCTAGGATACAGGTGTATTCACCACACGGAGCCTCAAAAGCAGTCTTGATATTTGGACCTATTCTACCATATTGTATAAGGCCAATTTACAATTTTCAGGCACTGTTTCTTCTATGTCTTTTTATCATCTGGCACTTGTTCAGAAGGCCACGTTTTCATTAAGTTGTCTTCTGTTAGTTCCTCTCACCTAGTGTCTATTAACTCTTAAATTTCTCCAAGACCTTTATGTTGAAACTCTTGATATCTCCCTCATTCACCTTTTCTGCCATATCCAGTTTTTTTGTGTGTGTGATTTCCTTGAGTGGCCCTGTCACAAATGCTGTGAAGTCATGCCAGGAATCTGGACATGGTTTTTTTTGTTTTTGTTTTTGTTTTTGAAGGATTTATTGTTTGCCATTCTTTATGTTTATCAGGATGGAGTTGAAACAAATTCTTCTTAGTAAAGTATTGCAAGAATGGGAAAATAAATATCTAATGCTAATATTAACCAATATATAAATGATTACATACTCACATGAATAATAAAATTTAGTCTAGTACAGGGACGGGGGGAGAAGAGAGAGCGATGTGGAGAAGGACAAATGGTAGAAGGAGGGAGGGCATTTGGCAGGATCTTATCTAATGGGCACCATGTGTGTGGATACCACACCCCCTGGGTGAGGGATTCTTTCACAAATGGAACTTTACCTTGGAAGTGAGAACAGTGTAATCTAAAAGTGTGTACCCTCCTATTAATTTGAAATAAAAAAATAAAAATAAAACATTTATTATTTAAGTCTTGATAGCTTTCATGCCTTTTTCTATAACACACAGCATCTTCGATGTAATTCTTCCAGATTTTAATGCATCTGTGGGCAAATAGATTACTCTGATAGCTCTAATGTCGAAATTAGGGGATTCTGTGTGGTCAAAGGCATTGTACAATATGAAAAGAATTTTATTTTTTTTTTTTGGCTTTCTCTCTCTTTTTTTTTTAATTTATTTTTATTAAATCATAGCTGTGTACATTAGTATGATCGTGGGGCACCATACACTTGGTTCATAGATCGTTTGACACATTTTCATCACATTAGTTAACATAGCTTTTGTAGCATTTTCTTAGTTATTTTGCTAAGACCTTTACATTCCACATTTACTAGGATTCACATATACCCTTGTAAGATGCACCGCAGGTGTAATCCCATTAATCCCCCTCCTTCCCCTTCCCTCACCCCTCTCTTCTTAGTAAAGTGTCTCAAGAATGGAAGAAAAAGTACCCAATGTACTCACCCTTATTATGAAACTAATGAAAAGAATTTAAAAAGGCAGTCTTGACTTCAGGGACAAAACATCAATGGAGTCAGTTCAGAAAAAAGGTTCTCCTTATCCACGCCATCTTGTTGTACAAACAAAAAACTGGTATTTAGTGTTTATCTTTTCTTTTCATGACTTAGCAGCTTTAAAGATAAGGGCAATCCTGATCATAAATCTAACTCCATTTAGGAAAATCAGAAGAGTTAACGTATCTCTTCCTGCCATAAATCCTAGTGTTGGTTTCTCTTCCTGTAGCATTTTTTCCCCAAGAATAGGGCACTTCCATCTGTATTAAATGCTGTTCAGGCACATATTTTTTCTCTTCAGTAATTTTCTTTTTTTTTTTTGTGGTTTTTGGCCGAGGCTGGGTTTGAACCCACCACCTCCAGCATATGGGACTGGCGCCCTATCCCTTTGAGCCACAGGCGCCACCCTCTTCAGTAATTTTCTTAATTGTGTATTCAAACTGGTCTGCTGTCTCCTGGTTAGAAGAAGCTGCTTCTCCTGTTATCTTTACTTTTATTTACCTTTTTGTTTACTGCAAATGGCACTGTGTACTATGTATAATTGTGTGCCACTTATCATAGACAAACGTCTATAATTAGTTACCATCACATATTATTTGCCAACTTAGATTTGCTTTATTTCTTCACATACTATTCTTTAATCAACTAATTTCAATCAGACTTTCATCTGCATTATTCAACTAAAACATGGATTTTGTAAGCTTCATATGAAATTCTATGATGCTAAATCCAAAAAAGCTTCTTGTTTGTTTGTGTGTTTTAGTCCTCATGTTACTATGCTGTTTAGAAGTATTTGGTATAATAGATCACTTTTCTTTATTTTAGACATTTTCTTCTCTTTCCTTGTGTTAATACTGGTAAAAACATGATTACTTCTTCTTGCTCCATTTGCTGGTACCAAATGAAGTTTGCAAATTCTGTATTTTGGAGTTTCTCATAACCTGGTCCTTATCCAAAATTCTTACACTTTTTCTCTGCAATCACGTCCTGAATGACTTCATTCATAAATTTATGCTTTAATACCATGTATTTCTGGGCAGGTCATTCAAGAATATATCTATGACTTTGACCGCAAGTCTATACAGAATTTCTTTCTTGACATGCCTATAAGAATAGCTAATATTCAATATTTATGTAATTAACGTATATTTATTTTCTGTTAATTAGCTGTTTTTCCCTCAGAATTTTCTGTAATAGTAAATGATAGTAGGTTTCATTCAGTGGCCCCAACCAGTAGTTTAAATAACTATAATCTAAGTTAACCTGTAACCAAGACCTCACACCTCTATGCTGAAAATACATCTGAATTACATTCACTAATTTTAATTTCCAGTGAAACCCCTTAGTTCAAATCACTACCACAACTATTATATTTTACATCTATTCCTTTTTCTATAGAGTAATCAGAATGAGTCTCGTGAAAGAAAATGTATCATGTTATTCTCAGCTTCAAATCTTCAGAGTGTTCCCTGTGAACACAGACAAGCATTATCATATTAGTCTCTACAATGGCTATAAACGTTCATCATATGCACCAAAGTAGAGAATTCATATGCAGCAAAGTAGAGGAGAATTTCTACTCTCTGGTTGGCTCATTATGATTTAGTTATGATACTATTATCTATCTCAGTTCCTCAAACATATCCATCCTTGTTTATTCATGGCCTTCAAATAGATTGTCTAAATAGTTCTCAAATTTTTTCACTGCTAAACATTTAGGATAAGGGAAAGATAGTAAGATTCTAATCAGTAATAGTAAGATCATTATAATTATACAATGTGCTTGCAAAATAACCTCATTTCTTAAGAAATAATGTTAAAATTTTCAGCCTGCTTGGGGATAGGAGGGTGAAGAACTTTCCTTACATGGTTCAAATAATTGAAAATCTCTTTGTTTAGTGTATTCAAAGGAGTAGAACCGTATTTTGAAGATATGTGGATATATAAGCAGCACAGAAGACTGAAGGTCAGGTGGAACAGTTGGAGCTAACAAGGGATTGGAGGGAGAAACTGGTAATCTGGTAGAAAGGAAAAGTGTATGCGTTCTGAATCAGTCTTTCTGGGAACATACATACTCTTCATTCATTTTTCTTTATGCTTAGATCATTCTTTTAATCTATTATTTGACTAATTCTCTTTTGATTTTCTCATATTTGAAAACAACTGCCTTTTTTTTATCAGATTAATGAATCAATGATCAAATAGATTTCTAATTCTCACTTCCAAATTTGGAGAAGGGAATAACTGATTGCCCCAGTGGAGACCAACTACATCTTCCTGCTCTATCAGCAATGGGTCAATGGGCAGAATAACATACACATTTTAAGAAAGAAAAAACACTGTATTAAGATTGTAATACTCAAATCATGTTTGAGTTATGCAATTACAAGAGATACAAGATACAAGATAACTAATACAAATATTATCTGCATATAATGAATATTAAAATCTGAATACAGTTTTTCCTTATTAAAAAATGGGTATACATTTTATTGTCACCCTCTATAAAAAGCTAGCATTGAGCCAAACTTTTTTCCAGAGGAGTTCTTACACCCAGGGTATCATGTGTTGCTCAGAAATATCAAATAGAACTTATTAACCTCTTCAAATACACCTTCTACCTTTATATGTAACCATGCTCTTCAACATGCTATGATCAGATAATAAATCGTCTACTGCTGAAGAGCACTTTTTGGAAAATAATATTCCTGATATTTTGCATTTAAGACTGTCAGTGTCAAAGTATTTGAGATCACTTCACTTTAAAATGGAAATGTGTTTCAAAAGATAGTATGCAGAGCAAAGCACAATTCTGTGTTACTCAGAGACTTATCCTGGTTTCTTTTCTTTCTTTCTTTCTTTTTTCTTCATTGCAGATAAATGTTTTCATTTTTAAAAGTGTTAAGGAAAGGAACAACCATGGACAACAGTGTCAAATAGATGACTTCTAGTTTGAAGGTACATCTGACTCCATTAACTTGAAATCCATCACTGTTTGAATTTCAAACTAATGAAAAAATATGAATTTGTTAATACATGATACTTTGCAGCAACCTAGAAAAGAAAATAGTCAATTGAATGCTTTTGTGTTGGAATCAAATTGTTCAAAGGTTTTAATATAAATAAAGATCATAAGAGTCCTTAAAAAATCTGGGGAAAACATTTAATAGTCTCAGAACAGAGAAGGCCTTTCTAAGAATGACACAAACCTCAGATGATAAAAGAAACTTTTATACTTAAAAATGTTGCTAATAATACAATTGCAAATCTCTTTTCTAGGTTATGGTATTCTTTGTACATTGGTTATGGTGGTTTTGCCACATTGCATTTATTTTTAGAATGATCTGATTTATCAGACTTTTCTATTTTATCATCTGAGGTTTGTGTCATTCTTAGAAAGGCCTTCTCTGTTCTGAGACTATTAAATGTTTTCCCCAGATTTTTTAAGGACTCTTATCCTGGTTTCTACAACTTATTTCTTCATCTGTGTGCTTTTCTATGTTGGGTTCTCATAACAACCTATCTTGCATTTTCTCTGTGATTCTTTTTCTTGCCATGTATTTTATACCTGCCATATTCCAACTCTGCTTCTAAGGTTCAAAATATTTTTTTGAAGATTTTCTCATGTTCTCTAAGTGTTTCCCTAGTTTAGCATTTTCCCTATGTCCACAGACAGTTCATAGCCTTTTCTTGCTCTGTGGTAAAGAACTCCATCATATTTTGTACAAAGCAAATATGCACACCTATCCATCCTGACATCTCTGCTTGGACTTTCCTCCCTTTCTTTATGCCTATCCAAATCCTTTAAAACTCAAGACCATTTTTTATGCCTTGAAATCCTTCCTTACAACTCAAATTAAAAGTTACTACCTCAGCAACATCTTTTGAAACTCAATGCTAAAAATAGTGGTTGCCTTTTTATAATCTCACGATTTTACACTGGACCTTTATCAAAAGTTTTCTTTACAGGTGATCTGAGGTTTTAATTAAACATGTAATAGTCTTGTCCTTCTGAACAACTGTTTCCTTGAAAATAGAAACTGTTTTTCTTTCCTTGTAACCAACACAGAAATTGCCATCCAACAGGCACGTAGCTAAGGATTGGTGAGTGAATGAGTTGTTTCAATATTTTGTCCCCTACTTAAATAAAAATCATAAAATAAAATGCGTTATTTTATTTCGCATAGACTTGGAAATATAGTAACAAAAAAGCTTATTAATATGAGATAAAAATTTCATATGTTTAAAAACTGAAATATTCTTAAAGAAAACATTTCATTTTTTTTAGTGAAATAAGTACATGATAAAAATTATGGCTTATTTTATTGGCTTGATGCTTGGGAAAGAGTGGCCAAGTAATAAATTTGGAAAAACCAAGAAATCATAGGTTATAGAGTAAAAAACATCATCGTTTTAGAAGGAAAAGTTGTAAATAAAAATTCTAGGTTCTATCAATGACAGAATGACAGCTGTTGGAGACAGAAGACAGTACTAAAATGTAATATATTTAGACTTAATAAATAAAGCTTTCTTTTTTGTGTATATATGGATTTTGACGTTGGAAAATATGGCTTTATTAATTATAATGTCATGATGGAAGATGTCATTTGTATACATTTGTAGGTAATCAGTCTGGATTTAATTTTGGGTTAAGAGAGTAGTATTCAGTAACTATCAAATGGTGGTCTGCAAGCTAATGACCTTCTCTAACATCACCTAAGTATGTCTTAATCTCTTTTTAAAAATGGAGGGAAGTATTAGTGAGAGAAATAATAATGGCAAAAATCAGTTGAAAGAATATCGTTTATGAAACTGGATGTATAGTCAATAAACCTAAATTATCTCATTAATCTTACATGATATCCTTGAATAATTTGTATTATTATCTCCATTTTTTTTTACAGGAGGAATAGCTTAAATTTTAAAAGTAAATTAAATTATCAAATATTATACCAAAAGTAAGCTAAAAAGCCGAAATTCAATTTTGTATTTTTGTATGATTCAGAAACCAATGATTTCAGCCATTATGCCGCTAATGTTACCTTAATGAAAATAAAATCAAATAAGAAAGCTTTTTTCATTTTTGTTTCTTCCACAATTGCTAATAACTAAATACTTGTCAATGTTATTTGTACTAATTTGTTTTCTCATTGTTTCTAAGAATAAAAAATTATGACAGAGCATCCATTTTATATATGAATCTCTCCCAAATACTTTCCAAAACAAACAGACTCGCTTTTATTTATTTGTTTTTTAAATGATGGAATGAACATTATTTATGGTAAAGTTATATTTTATCAACTTAGGTAAGTTTAAACCATGCTTCCCATAATATCCTTTCCTGTGGAGTCAAAAGTAGGTCTAGACAGTGTGTGAAGTTTAGAAGATGTAAGAGAATTAGTAGCTTTAATCTTGTTCTGTTTGTCAGGTTTGAGCAGGACATGAGAAGCTGTTATCTTTTATGCTTACAGAGTTTAACCACTATCTCATCTGTTGGCTGGGGAGGTAGATGGGCTTGCACCAACTCCAGTTCTTATATCTGCTGAGCCAAGTTTACATTTAACTTCCTGAGGAAGTCAGCCAGATTTTCCAATACCATCCAAGATAGGATCTTGGAAGTATTGAGGGAATTACAAGAATTTCATGCATCAACAAAAGAACCAATTTGTTCTTCCTAACCACCTGTCCTACTTCAGTTTCCTACACACAAAAAGTAACGATCATAGATTACATAACAAGTTCCCACAGTCAAATAAGTACAAAAAAATTTGTATAATATATAACTTCTTGTGATTCCACTTCTTTGATCAAACTATGGCTGATATAACATCCTTCACAAAATTAAAAAATATTGGTAATAAGAAATCTTTATAAATTCTGTGACATGATACTGTTTTTTGAGATAGAGCCTTAGTCTGTTGCTTTCAGCAGAGTGCTGTGCCATTAGCCTAGGTCACAGCAACCTCAAATTCCTGGGATCATGTTGGGGTCCCACCCCAGAGGAAGGGTCCTTTAAGACCTGCAAAACTGGCTTCAATCAACTGAGAAAATAGTAAAGTTAAAAGCAGTGAGAGATAAAAAGACAGGACACACAGAATAGAATTTTCAAATGTGAGAAGATAGAGGACCACTGCTAGCTTAAAGGGTTCCAGCAAGTGGCCTGAGTGTTCATTCCACTCAGGAACCAGCTTTTATTATTTTTTTCATTTATCAAGAAGGTAAGCTGAGAAAGGGAGTAAAATGTCAGCAGCTTCTCTGAGTAAGCATGTTAGTTCTTATTGTATCTATAATAATTAACTTTAAGGGTCTGGGTAGCCTTGAGAAATCCAAAACCGGAGCCTTGTGTTGGGGCAGCCTCCTGTCTGTGGTCATGCACACAGATTCCTTGAGGAGGTTAAACACCTCTAGTTTCTCTGTGGAGATTATATCAGTTCTCCTCTGAAGAATTGGTGGGAAACAGGAATTTTCGCCTTATCTCCACCCAAGACGCATTTTCCTCCATGGTTAGGGTACAAGCCCTCCTGGCCGTATCTCAGGGTTTAAGCTGTTTCCTAGATCTCTGTCCTGGCCATAAAACAAATCCCCACAATGAGTACTTGCTTTGACTGTTGACTGGGCAAGGGACGGGCTGCGTAATGTTTCTTCCCAGGCCTTGCATGTACTTCTGCCATGACCATTATTCTTCAGAGTGTTTAAAGACCCAGCAGGAATTTTTCCAAGCTATATCCTTTACAGGCCAGGCGTCCAGTAAAAGCAGAAACTGCTCAGAACAAGTAATTTAACTGCTAGTTTAAAAGTCAGCTGGCTAAACTGTTTTTATTCCTCCTTGCTCAGCTTATTTCTCTGTTTTCCCCTTTTCTGAGGATATTTTCCCTTGCCAAGAATGGGGTCTTCAGTCCTCATTCTCCCTGTAGGGTCAGGTGATCCTTATGCCTCAGGCTCCTGAGCAGCTCAGACTACAGGTGTGTACCACCACACTAGAATAATTCTTACCTTGCTCAATCTGGTCTTAAGCTCCTGGACTCAAAGAATCCTCCAAGAATGCTGGAATTCAGGCATTAGACACCACACCCAGTTGACATGACTAAGAATAATCAACCCGGGCGGCGACGTGGCTCAAGGAGTAGGGCACCGGTCCCATATGCCAGAGGTGGCGGGTTCAAGCCCTGGCCAAAAACCAAAAAAAAAAAAAAAAAAAGAATAATCAACCCACTAACTGTTGTGGGACTGGCACAAGATAAGAAGATAAATGACTTTAGTTGGCAGCATGAATATTCATTTTTACAACAGAATTCCAGATAATAAATGTGGGAAAAACAGGATAAAAAAATTTTGTATCTCCAAATGAAATTATTGATTCAGGTAAAGATTATGAATTGGTTAAAACATTAGATGAAATATTAAGAGGGAAATTATGGTGGAGAAAATAGGAGATGGCTGTCATCACCTTAACCTGAAGGTTATTGGTAACATCATTGAGAAAGGGAAAAGTACAGACGTATTTCTCTCTTAGTCTACTCAAGATGCTATAACAAAATACCTTAAAATGAGTAATTTATAAATAATAACCACTTATTACTCATAGCTTTGGAGGCTAGGAAGACCAAGATCAAAGTGTTAGCAGATTTGATGTCTGGTGAGGGTTCACTCTCTGCTTTAAATATGGTGCCTCTTACCTGTATCCTTGCATGGGTAGAAGAACAGAACTTATTCCTTAGAAGGCCTTTTTTCTTTTTTTTTTTTTTTTTTATTGATGGGGATTCATTGAGGGTACAATAAGCCAGGTTACACTGATTGCAATTGTTAGGCAAAGTCCCTCTTGCAATCATGTCTTGCCCCCATAAAGTGTGGGCCGTAAGCTTATTTGTGAGGGCTCCACCCCATAACTTAATTATATCCCAAACTTAACAGTACTACATCAGGGATTTAGTCATTCACAGTTCCCCCAGTGAATGACTAAAGGGCTAAAGTAAATATGAATTTGGGGGGACATAATCATTCCAATCATAACATGTGTTCATTGATGTGACAGGATAGGAAGCTCATAACACTATTCATGATGGATTTTCAAGTTAAATGTTAAACCTAAGTATAAGCAAAATTTCAGATTCAAATTAAGGATATATGGAAAATGGAAGAACATATACAATGGCATATAAAGAAAAAATAAGTTCAGAATGTGAGACACAATTTCCCCAGTAATTCAGTGTCTTGAAGGCAAAAAAAACCTTAAAAGGTATAATCATCAAACGAATGGTGTGCACTTCATTTGGATCCTAATTTTATTTTATTTTATTATTATTTTTTTGAGACAGAGTCTCACTATGTTGCCCTCGGTAGAGTGCTGTGACATCACAGCTCACAGCAACCTCAAACTCCTGGGCTTAGTGGTTCTCTTGCCTAGCCTCCCAAGGACCTGGGACTATAGGCGCCCTCCACAATGCCCAGCTATTTTTTTTGTTGCAGTTGTCATTGTTGTTTGGCAGGCCCAAGGCTGTGTTTCAACACGCCAGCCCCAGTGCATGTGGCTGGCGCCCTAGCCTCTGAGCTACAAGCGCAGAGCCAGGATCCTAACTTTAATATACAAACCATAAAAAAAAAAAAAAAAAAACACTGTGGTGACTCCTTGAAAAATTTTAATATGTAATGTATAATGAGAGATAATTGTCAGTTTTAGGTGTAATATGATCATTATAATCAAAAATCTTATTTTTGACAGATGCATAATGAAGTATGTGAGGTAAAAATCCTGAAGTCTTGGATTAGGACTTTTTTTAAGTATATAGTCAACAAAAACAGTGAAAAAAAAATAAAATAGACTTAAAGAAATCTTGAGATGTTTTTTGAATTTGAATGAAAATTTATTGTAACCTTTTCTTTATTGTTGCTCTATGTGTAAAAATTTCACAGTCAATTTCTGTACACTTCCAAAAGGCTGTATATTGGCTTCAGAACCAGACATATAAAAGAAATGGGAGAGTCATCTGAGCCTGGTTAGAATTATCAATACTTAAGATGGGGAGAACTATAAGAGAGTGAATAATCCTGAAATAATAGGAGTGCGTTGGACTGTAGACATCTTGGAAACCAATGTAGATGTCCATTCATTCAAAAAGTAAAACAGCGAAGTTTTTTAGAAAAGTATAGCTCTAGAATGTTGGAATATTATTTTAATACATAAATTAGAATTTTAATTCATATGATTTTAAATTCTCCATATTGAAGATGATATTTAAAGGCATTTAAAAATATATTGTACCCTCAAGCTGCAAACATGGTAAGAATATAGTGTATTATATATATACTATATATGTGTATATATATATACTATACACATTCATATGTGTGTATAGTATATAATATGCATATTTTATTTATATACATATTTTATTTATATCACAATGATACATACCCAGGTATAGAGATATATATGATATTACTTAATTAACCACATAACATCCTAATGTCTACAGTAAATAAAAATATTTTACAGACAAGTCTTTCTTCCTCCAGTGAATCACTAAAGGGCTGAAGTAAATTTGCAAAAGACAATGGTTTACAAAGAAGGAAATTTCCTTTTTTTTCCTAGTTTAGTGTGATATTGTCTGTGACTATATTTATATAACTTTTTTTAGATGCACAGTTCTACTAGGTGTTATTATGATAAACAGAATATGTAAGTTGTCTGCAGCTCTATGTGACTGATTCACTGCTGCAAGCTTGTCTCATGCCCGTGACATGTGAAGGGATCAAAAGAGAGTGAGGAGAAGTGAATGAAGTCATGTGTTTTTAAACCATTGTTGAAAATGCTCCTGGGAAAAAAAGTTGGTATAGCAAATGTGTACGTCTATGCCTCAGGCTATTCAAAAATCTGTCGACTATATTATAGGTATTTTGGTAATTTGACAGAATAAAAAAAATAATAATGTTTTCTATTTTAACTAGATTTCCTTTGATGATGACAAGACCTTTTATATAGAAAATTGATATATCTAGTTGTAGTTGACACTTTATACAATAGCTTTTAATAAACATCTTATTTATGAATGGATTATTACAATACAGATGGCATGTCACTTCTAAGATCAGGTTTCTATCGGACTATGTTTTCTGTCTTGAGTGTTCTCTTTTTCTCTCTCACTTGGTTTTTCTGAAAGAGCTTCCTGGTTAGTAGGTCACCTGATTGCCTGACTGTATCTGGCTCAGGCCACAAGTCTGCTCTTGCTGTCCACCATCTGCCTTGTAAGAGACATGCCAGCGTGAGCTGCCTGAGCATCACAAAGTGACAGAGACTCATCTTTGATGCTAACTGAACAGAAGGATAGAAGTTGCCCCTAGAGAAGTTGGTTAAATAAGATCACCCGAACTCCCAGACCAGGACAATTGACACAAAATTCTTAAATATTATAGACATATTTGCATGTGGCAAAATCAGCTAACTGTTCACCAAACTTACTTCCCTTCGGAACACAACTCTGACTAGACTCTTGTTTTCTAGCCTTCCTTTGCCTTAGATGTGGCTTTGTTGCAGTATCACTGAATGCTGATTTTTGATTGATTGTTGTTAGGGTGAGGATTGCTATTTCCAAAGCAAACATACAAACATAATCCTTCCAAATAATATTTCCCTTACTTCAAGGGATCCAGATGGCTACAAATTTTTTACACTTCTCCTGGTGAGATTTGGATCTAATTCCCTTCCTTCTGAGTCTATGCTAGGTTTAGTGACATGCTTAATCAATGAAATATGATAGAAGTGATATTTTGGTACTATGGAGTTTAGATCATAGTCATTTTGCCATTTCAACTAGGATATTTTTAATATGATCTAGAAGAATCATGTGACTATATTTGAAATTTGACTATCCTGAGAGGGTAATTGCCTGAATAAGTCCAAACTACTCATGTAGAGAGGTCATATGGGTAGAATGATGACCAGTCTCTAGCTTTTCAGACATCTAAATCTACATGTGTGAACAAAGACACTTTCATATGATCCTATTCATTGTCACTGGAAATGTAAGGGAATATAATAAATCATTATCGTAAGTCATTTAGAATGAGGGTTATTTGTTTCATAGGGATAGAGGACAAAAATGCTGACCTTTTTCTCTAGAGGAAAGGAATGTCACAAGCTGAAAGGGAACTGGTCCTTTAAATGACTAAACAAAATTGGGTTATGAAAAACCAATGAGAATTACAGTATTATCTGTTTTTTTAAATCATCTTTTACATATTTCTTAGGATTGAATCTCTAATTTGGAGGCAAATTTTTGTAGTAGAAAAATTACATCCAACAAAGCTCGTTTTGGTTTTAAGAAGTTCCAACTTTAATAATATTCATCAGTCTATTTAACTTATAAACATTTCTCCAGTCTTTATTTCATTGATCGAAGGTCAAAAGCTTGAACAAAAAGACACACCATCAACCAAATATCATTTACATGTCATGGACTTTCAATCATTTTTGATATTTAAGCCTTCCTGGTACATTTTCCTTCTGGTGCAGTACCCCTAAATGCTACAGCTTCTTTGTCTTTTGAAATTTTAAATAATAAATTTTTGCATATATTCTAATATTAGAATATGATGTTCAAAAACATTTGAAAAAAGGAAAAAAAATAATTTATGTGCACTCTGTGATTTTATTCATACACTGAAGAAGAATTTCCACTTAATTCATTCATATCATTCGACATATATTGACATTACCTAAATTACATGTAGGATTTTTGTTTTGTTCATGACTTATTGTGTGCTTCCTTGAGAAAAATGTAAAAATTTGTCTTTTTAAAATACATTAATAATTTTCTTTCAATTCTGTATTTTACCAGTTAGACATTTATTCTCAAGTGAAAGTCTTTTTATTTATATTCCTTACAATGTATTTTCTAAGATTAAATTCATTATCATAATGTCTTCCTGAATAGCAATATTTTATTCAATCAATCCACCCCTAATCATTTTCTCTATCATATTCAAAAATAGGTATTTTTTTTCTAAGATCATTATTCAAATTATTATCACACTATTGAACAAGACAGGACTAAGAACATAGATCTGAGATCTGCCACTGAAGACATCAATTTAGCTTGATTAAATTAAACACTGGGAAACACAATTTCAATAAAATTCTCCAAAAATTACAATGGCAAAAATAATATTACTAAAATGCAAGTCAAAATATGAATCTTGAACAACAAAAGTGAATACTCAACTTTCAAGATGAATCTCAATTATTATTATTTTTACTAAAAAAAGTTTTTGTCTTTGTAACATGATTCTATTTCTACAGGAATTCCAATTTGAAAGACAAAAGAATTCCCATAAAATATGCAGCACTTAAATTATTTAAATTAGCTTTAAATTGTGCTTTACTTTACAAGCCCAGAATCACAGCCACAACCTTACTGGAAAGCTTATAAAATTTTGAAATGCTCCAATAATTTTAGTTCTAGTAGGAGCTTGGTACCTTCCAAATTAAAGTGCTAATAAAAAAATTACCACTGAAATTTAAATCTCAATGAGCAATACAGAATAATTTAAAATTATTGAAACCTTTCAATTTTTTATGAGTTTTCTAGGTGGAAGTAAATCAAGCAGATCCATTAGCAGTAAATTAGTTACGTAAAAACACACAAAAATGTCAGAACTAAAAAATTTCTCTGGAGGAAATACATGCCTTTTTTTGGTCAAATATGACATGAGGAAAAACAAAAGAATACATTTAAAGCTGTCATGTAAAGGAGCCTTCTCGAAGTCATCACTCTCATCCACTTTATTACCTGAAGTTTTTCTGATGGCAGGCCCTGTACTTCAGACAAATAAATGGGGATGAGGAGGACAGAAGGTTTCTGGGAAATATTTTAATCCTAAGAGTCTGAAAATCTCCACTTTACATCTTATTGTATTAGCTCCATTCATCTACTTTGAGTCTGAGGCCCACTGGATATGCATTGACAGTCTTGAACAGAACCTATGATACCGTAGTTCCCATCCTTTGGCCATAGACCACTACCTGTCCCTGGCCTGTTAGGACAGTAAGCAGGGAGTGAGCAAGTGAAGCTTCATTTGTCACTGTTTTCTATCACCCCCAGGATGACTGTCCAGTTACAGGGAAACAAGCTCAGGGCTCCCACTAATCCTGCATTATGGTGAGTTACATAATTATTTCATTATATGTCACAATGTAATAATAATAGAAATAAGGTACACAATAAATGTAATGCATTTGAGTCATCCCCAAACCATCCCTTCACTCCCACTGGTCAGTGGAAAAATTATCTTCTGTGAAACAAGTCCATGGTTGCCAAAAGAGTTGGGGACTGCTGTTATAATACACCAAGCATATTTTCTAATAAGAGGAACTATCTAGTCTCTCCTCACTGTTAAAAGGATATGGGTGCCCCATATCCTGTGAGCATATTCTTACAAGGCTGGTATATGTTGCTTTCAACTACAGAAGCAGTTACTTCAAAATAATCTATTTTTTCCTCTTTTTGCTAGTTCTATGGGTCTAGTAACTCTTGTTCCTGAAGATGTCAAACACATAAGAATATCTTCTTTATGAAGGGATGCATGTGTTCTGTGCTCTTATGCAAAGCAAAAGTCAAGCAGAGCCTATATTCTTAAGTGTTCTTGTCAGACAAGGATGCAGGATTTTCTCAAAAACCGTTCCTGTATCAATTGAGAGAATTATATGATCTTTGTTTTTGATTTTATTTGTGTGGTAAATTAACTGATGGATTTATGTATGTTGAACCAACCTTGCATCCCTGGGATAAAATCCACTTGATCATGATGAATAATTTTTTTAATGCGTTGCTGTATTCTGTTTGCTAGGATCTTATTGAATATTTCTGTATCAATATTCATTAATGTATTGTTCTGTGGTTTTCCTTTTTAATTGGGTCCTTTCCGGGTTTTGGAATCAGTGTGATATTTGCTTCTTAGAACGTGTTGGGAGGATTCCTTCCCTCTGTATGTTTTGTTATGCAATATAGCTACTAATTCCTCTTTGAAATTTTGGTAGAATTCTGGTGTGAAACCATCTGGTACAGGACTTTTGTTTTGTGAAAGATTTTGTATTTTTGATGCAATTTCAGTGCACAGCTAAGAGCACCACAACTAAAGCGAACAGATAATTTTGGAATGGGAGGAGATATTTGCATGCTATGAATCTAACAAAAGGCTGATAACTAGAATCTATATAGAGAGAACTTAAATTAATCAACAAGAAAAGAGAAAATTGAGCAGAAACTTCTCTGAAGATGACAAATGGCCAAAAAACACACAAAAAAATGTTAATGGTCTGTAAACATCAGAGAAATGCAAATCAAAACTACTAGGAAATGTCACCTAACTCCAAAGAGATGAGCCCACATTACAAAGTCCCAATTCTGCACAAGCTGGCATCAATGTGGAGAGAAGAGAACACTTTTGTGCTGCTGGAGGGATTACAAACTAATACAAATTCCATGAAAAGAAGTATGGGCAGTCCCTGTACCTCAGAGGGTAGGTGTCGGCCACATACACTAAGGCTGGTGGGTTTGAAACGGGCCTGGGCCAGCTAAAACAACAATGCCAACTGCAACAAAAAAAATTGCCAGTGGGCCAGCTAAAACAACAATGCCAACTGCAACAAAAAAAATTGCCAGTGTTTTGGTACACCCTGGTAGTTCCAGCTACTTAAGAGGCTGAGGCAACAGAATTGCTTAATACCATGGCACTCTATCCAGGGTGACAGCTTGAGACTCTGTTTAAAAAAAAAAAAAAAAGAAGTATGGAGAATTCTCAAAAAAATAAAACTTAACCTTCCATTTAATCCTCCAATCTCATCACTAGTCATCTACGTAAAAGAAAAAAAAATGATTTTACCACAAGGACATTTATACCAGAAGGTTTATTGCAGCTCAATTCACAATTGCCAAGATGTCAAAGCAACCCAAGTGCCCATCAGTCCATGAACAGATTAATAAACTGTGGCATTTATATATGATGGAGTACTATTCAGCCATAAGAAAAGATGGAGACTTTATATCTTTTGTATTTACCTGGATAGAGTTGAAACACATTCATCTTAGTAAAGTATTTCAAGAATGGAAAAAAAAAAAAAAGTATTTTATATTTACCTGGACAGAGTTGAAACACATTCTTCTTAGTAAAGCATCTCAAGAATGGGGGGGGGAAGTATTCAATGAACTCAATACTAATATGAAACCACTATATAAACAACAACACACACAAAAGAAAAACCCAAGTATAGTCTAGCTAGGGGGAAGGAAAAGGAGGGAGAGCAATTGGTGAGATCTCAGCTGATGTGCACAACTTGAAGGTGTTCAGCACGTCCCCTGGGTGAAGGGCTCAACTACAACTCCAGCTTTACCTTAGCATTGAATACAATGTAACCTTAACATTTATACCCTCTTTTTGTTGTTGTTGTTGTTATTGTGCAGTTTTTTGTTTTTGGCTGGGGCTGGGTTTCAAACCCACCACCTCCAGTAGATGGGGCTGGTGCCCTACCCCTTTGAGCCACAGGCGCCATCCTTTGTACCCTCATGTTTGTTAATCTGAAATTTTAAAAAATTCAAGCAGAGAGATAAAATGAAAGCCTTTTTACCATTATTGCTACTCTTAAATATTAATTTTCATTCTTTATAGGAATCCATTTCCTCCGCTTCAGTTCTTTGATCCCTTGTCCTCTAGAAATATAAGAAGGAATAGTTTTGAAAACTTTAGTATGTGAGTCTTATAATTATACCCCATAAAAGGTGAAATAAAACACTTTTTATATTAAAAATGCTCAGGACATAAAAGTCTGTGTTTTCTTTGATAAGTCAGGGGAGGGCTGTCCAGAAAGTATCAAGCCGTTATTGATACTGTTCTTCATATTACATGGCTGGATAATTTCACACAGTCTCCGTATTTTCATTATGAAAACACATTGATGATAAGACAATGCCTTTGTTACTTAAATACACATTTGCTTTAAAAAAACACATGACCTCAAAGCTTTATCCTTCAGGAAAAAATAATTTTTTTTCTTTTTTTGCAGTTTTTGGCCAGTGCTGGATTTGAACCTACCACCTCCAGCATATGGGGCCAGTGCCCTGCTCCGTTGAGCTACATGCATCTCCTAAGAATAATTTTTCATCTTTACAGAAGTTCTTGAAATTTCAGTGTTCCATTATTCTTTTCAGAGATTTCATTTAGCTAGCATACCATTTAAGTTTGTGGTTTTAGGGGTGTGTGTGCGTGCGTGCGTGTGTTAGAGCAGCAGTCCCCAACCTTTCTGGCACCAACTAGTTTCATGTAAGACAATTTTTGGATTTCTCAACAAAGGGGCTTGGCGGGTGGCTGGTGGAGCTCAGGTGATGATGTCAGTTATGGGGAGTGGCTGAAAACACAGATAAAGCTGCTTCTGTGAATTGCCTACTGCTCACTTCCTGCTATGTGGCCCAGTTCCTAAGTTTCATGGAAGACAGTTTTTCTATGTGTGGGGTGGGGCAGGAGGTGAGCAAGTAGGGTAAAGTTAGAGGTCTGTGCCAGGGCCTAATAGTCCTCTCTCTCAGTCCACGGCCCTGGGGCTGGGAAACACAGTGTTAGAATATTGTTGGCCAGTGGGTCGTTTCCCAAAGCTCCTCTTTGTGCGTCTATTCTGGTATTTTCTGTCCGTTAATATTAGCTCAAATGCTGCCCATGGTTGGCAATTGGCAATGACATAACTACTGATAAGTTACCAATGTAAATACTCTTCCCTCCTCTGGGAAAAATGAATTGTTATTCTCTTTCTAAAGCAGCTTCTGCAATAGAATTGTACAAGTAATAGTAGCACAAATTACTTTACATTACTTTCCTCTTTATACCACAATTAACTCATTTCCAAAACACAGTGAGTGTGTGCGATTTTTTCAGGGAACAGTGGCAGTCAGAGTCCAGAAGCTTTTAGATAATCTGGAGAAATCCCCAGCTGTATTCTTTCAGTGAGTTACTCTTAACTGAGCCCCTCTGCTGACTCCCCCTGTGTAATCTCCCTTACAAACCTACAGTTTTATTTTTTAATAGAGATAAAATTTATGCCCCCCAAATTCCCAGATACTATTTTTTTTCTTTGAGTTTTGACAATTACTTATACCTATTTAACCACCACCCACAAGATAGAGAATAGTTCCTTCATCAGAGAAATTTCCCTTTTGGTCAGTCTGAGAGCCCCCACCATCATACTCAGATAATCACCAAACTTTTTATAAATAAAATTATACAATGTCTATTCTTTTTGTCTCTCTTGTTTGGTTCATTGTAATAGTGATTCCTAACAGTGTAAGACTATTAAATAAGGTAATATATGTATATCTTACTGACAAGCATATACTAAATGTTTAAGAAGTTTAAGAAGTATTATTTATGGCTCGACGCCCATAGCACAGTAGTTATAGCACTAGCAGTAGCCACTGAGGCTGGAGGGTTCAAACCCAGCCCGAACCAGCTAACCAGCATTGACAACTGCAACAAAAAAAGAGCTGGGCTTGTAGTCCCAGCTACTTGGGAGGCTGAGGCAAGAGAATCACTTAAGCCAAGAGTTGGAGTTTGCTGTGAGCTGTGATGCCACAACATTCTACTAAGGGTGACAGAGTGAGACTCTGTCTCAGAAAAAAAAAAAAAAAAGAAAGAAAGAAAAAGAAAAAAAAGTATTATTATTTATGTAACAGTTTGTTAAATCTGGATTCATTCCATTTCAATTTTAACTGAAGCTGAAACAAAACAGTGACAATTATTGCATATTGAAATGAAGTGCTGCACAAATACTGGATTAAAAAAGAGAAAAACAACATATTTTATAACTCTGGTCTCACATCTTACTTGCAGAAAATTAAAAACCTAAAGACGAAAAACTGGAAGTAGCTTTGGAGGCAACACACAGGGAAGGAAGGAAAGGAGGTAAACAGAGAAAAAGAGATTGGGGGAGGGGAAGAGACAGAAAAGACCAGATTGTAGGGCAGAGAGATGTTTCAATTGTGAGTAGAAATGTGCCTTAGAAGTTGGTGCCGTCCCTTTGAAGAGTGCTTGTTTCCCAGGGACCAGGATGGAAAGATGACTACTGGTTGTCTAAGGTGAAGGTAGTGAAGGGGGAACTGTTCTAGGAGACTGCAAGGGAAACCTCTGCTTTTGAATATTTCTTGTGGCTAGAAAAAACCAACACCAGATTGTCTTCAGAGAAAGACTTTTCTATCTCTTTTCTCTTTTTCTTTCCTGCTTGGTTTCCATAAGAAACCAAAACCCATGATTAGGTGAAGAGCAGATTTATGTAGAGGAATAGAAAATCAGCCACGAGTCTTTCTGTTCATAAGCATCCAATTTAAAAGGAGAAAGGAAACAGGATAAGAGAGAACATTTAATTTCAAATAAAGTTGAAGTTATTCATCATTACATTGGACTAATTGTTTTTTTTCAAATATTTGTTTATGAAATCTGATATTTGCTCATTATCAGATTATTTTAAACTAGATATCAGAGGAAATTTCATATCTGAAAATGAAGTGATAAATTATATATCCTATGTTTGGTTTCACAGAGCAAGTTTAAACCATCACGGGGATGGGGGGAGGAGAATACTTACATTATTATTACTTGTATTTATTTATTTAGTTTATTTCCCATCCAAGTACTAACCAAGCTGGACCCTGCCTAGCTGCCAAGATCAGATGAGATCAGGTGCATTCGGAGTTGTATGAATTTAGTTGATTTCATTTTCATCTGGTTGTCTTTTACATATCATGTAAAACACAGATCAGATGCGGGCTGTTTAACCACAGTCCAGCATCCCTAGTTTAGTGTGTAATACGTAATTTTTTGCAGAACCCATAGCAACTGGTGATAAATTCTAACCTGATGCTATCACTTGAAATAACATTAGCTTTTTTTTTGTTGTTGTAGACATTGCAGACTTAGGGGAAAATAAGTAAATAAAAATATGATTTAATTTCCACATGTCCAGGTCCTATAACATTGACTAGCTCTGAAAATTATCTCGATAAGTGTTTTTCTTCAAAAAAAAAAAAATAGAAATAAAAAGTAGGGAAAATTGTACCCTGATCTTTGGCATAAGACTCACTTCCTGCTTGAGAGACCTAAAGAGCCAGAAGAACATCATGTGAGTTGTGCACAAGCAGATCAGAAAACTGGCCTTCATGTGAGTTGTGCACAAGCAGACCAGAAAACTGGCCTTCAAGAGAGAATGTATATGCAAGGTGTGGGAACACCAGAGATAAGGGTATGGTAAAAAGTCTCTGGATTCCAAAGGTCTCTGACCTGGAGGCAGTGGTCTTGCTTAAAGTCCGTAGTTTTGCAAAATCAAACTTGCAGAAATTCTCTCTGACACTTTCCCTGTTCCCCCCTTTTAGTGTTGATGTTTGATAAGTAACTTTTAACTACTTTTTCCTGCTTTATGATAATAAACATGGACCTGAGGTCTGCTGGAAGGACTCCTCTCTGAGTTCCTCAGTCCCCTGGCACAGACTCTGTGTCAAGCCTCTTCATTCCTTGAACTGAAACCTCAACAAAAATGAAATGTATACATGTTGTGACAACTAATTAGGTTGTGTGCATACTTTATATTTAAAAACCTATTAATTGTTCTGTGCTGGTATAGTTTTTATTTACTTACATATTACATGAAGTACTAAAACCATACTTCAAAATGGTTTATGGTACATTTGCAAAATATAAATGAAACAAAGATCTCTAAGAAGAATTTTGTTTTAGAATAAATAATCATAATTAAATTAATTATGTATTACCTCAATATAATTTTTCTACCTAATTTTATTATAGTCTTAATAACATGTTATATAATATAGTAATTATGCATGGATACTTACATATTTTTTAAAGAACCATTCTGTACAAAATAATTCTTAAGCCACATTTAATTATTCCTTGTTGAAATTTTTTTCAGAACAAAACATTTGACAGATAATCTAAGATCCCATGTAATTCCAAACTGTAATTAGATAACAAAATCATCTTGAATTTTAAGATAAACATTGACTATGGAAAGAATGTGCCTTAAGAATACATGTTATCAAATTGATCTTTGTGAGATCAAGTTGGAACAGCACAAGTTCAGCTCAAACTTGAAGTTTTGACCTGATTTTCCCTTCTAAGTGTGTATGTGTACATGTGTATATGTGTTTTTGTATGTGCATTTGTAGGTAAGTTTGATAAAAAGTTCTTCAACTCCAGTGTGATTTCTGATATCTTTTACAACCCCCATATTGCCCTAAACATGTATCTTCTGCTTCAATCCAGTAAAAAGTTTAGAGTGTAAAACCAGGAGCTCTTCTCAGCCCCAGGAGACCTCTGAACTGTTTCTTTTGAAAATCTCTAGTGCCTTGTTTGGGAGCTTCTCCTTCCTCTTAGAAGTCTCTCATTTCCTTCACTTAATCACTTTTCAGTAATTATCTCACTATAAAATGATTACTTATTAATGAAAGAATAATTTCAGGAGTTTTGTATTATATCTGGGGGCAAGACATGATTGCAAGAGGGACTTTACCTAACAATTGCAATCAGTGTAACCTGGCTTATTGTACCCTCAATGAATCCCCAACAATAAAAAAAAAAAAATAGTAGTGAGAGAGGATACCCAAGAAGGGTGAGGGCTAGGAGAACAGGTCTTCTCAAGGAGACCACAAGGATACACCTGCAGGGTCCTCTCCATGGTGACTCAGCTCTTGGGAATTTGTAAACTACTTGGAAAGTTCCTATAGTTCTGTACGGGCTAGAATAGCATCTCCCACTTGATTCAAACGGGCCAATGAAAAGGGTACCTGTGGGGTGGAACTTTTTGATTGTTAATAAAAAGGGAAAGACCAAGGCAGTCGGGGAGCGCAGCCATTTGGAATTCTTCTATGCTGTAAGCTCCAGCTGGTGAATAAAGCCCTTCCTCTTACAAACATGGTGTTTGGGTGCTCTTTCTCTCCATTGGGCCTCACCTTCCTGCAACAGTAGCACCCCCAAATGTATTTTGTAGCCAATCTTCCTTTTATGATTATCTTAAGAACTTTGTTTGAAAATATGTATTTTTCCCATTTACATCCACAGAGTCTAATTTATTTATAATGGGGTGGGGATTTTTTTTCTTTTAGTAGAGGTAGAATTTATACACAAGAAAAGTCAGAGATACTATTTATTTTTCCATCACTATGGTTATTATGTATGTCTACTTAAGCCCTGCCCATATGATAGAAAACATTTCTTTCATCACAGATACTTTTCTTTTTGGTCAATCTGACAGTCATCACCCTCATCCCCAATCACTAACTTTAGAATAATGAAATTATACAATATAAGCTCCTTCAACATTAGTTTCATGTGTCGATCTTCTTTTGTTCACCATAAAAATGATGGTCCCTACCATGTGAAATATTTTATTTAGAATGGGATGAGAATTTGTAATTATTACTTAGAACAGTTTCATGCATGCATAATGTTTTGAATGATTATGAACATTGGCCTCAAGATTAGAAACCATTTCATTAGCTCACATGTAAACTACCATGTATCGAAACACTTTCCTGTTACATTTAAATATGTAACTAAATAGTATTATCGAGTAGTTCTTCATTTGTTTCAATGTATGAAAGCTCATCCTCTATTGACAAAATAGAGTCCTCTATAGATTAAACAATGTGTCAGGGAAATCAATGTCACACAGTAATAGTGAATGATTCTTGAGCCATGAGATACCTACTATATTCTAATCTATAGACTTTAATTTGTCATAAGTATTTAGAGGAGAGAATATTTTTAAATTCATATTTACAAATTAAATTTCAAAGAGTTGCCATTACTAGAAATGTTCTTACCTCATATTTCATAACATCATAGACAAGATTATTCTGAATCCAACTAATAATGCCTAAGCCTGTTAAAAATATCCATAAAACTTCACAAGAATTGGGTAATGTATTTATACTTAATGAAGCAAAAAAAGACTTAATTGAGTCTGAAAATTCTTGTATTTCATGAGTGGTTTATGGAAGTTGAGATATGAGCTGAGTATGCATGTAAAAAAAGTACAGTAAAATTTTAATTGGCACATCTCCACTGAAGCAAAAATTGGCCAATTAAATAATGTGCTGATTATAGGATTAGAAATTTGATTTTGGACTACATTCTTTTTAACACCAGAAATAATATTTCCAGAAATATTATAAATACAAGAAAATTAAGGCAACTACTTAGGTGGCAAAGAGAGATGAATATTGAATAGACCCATATGCCATTAATGCCTCCTTCTCTAAGTACAAAAAGTCTTCATAGGCCTCTTTAAGACATTCTCAGGATTTCAAAAGTGTTTACGCTTTGAATTATTATCTACTAACTGAGAAAGAGATGATATAATTCAAAGTTCTAGGAAATACCTTGAATCATTATTATATCTCAAGACTGACATTGTGGGAGTGAAGAGAAACTTCCCTTTCCCCCAAAGTTCTCTGAAAGATGACAAGGCAGACTAATAAGAGAAAGGTTTATTTACAAGGCATATCAGGAGAATCACAGAGTCATTAGTCTGTATCCCAGTGAAGTTCAGAAGTTTTTATATACACATTTTAGAGGGAGGGAAGAAATGAGGAGTACAGGTAATTCCTTTAGAGGATAAACAGTTGCCTAGAAGGATGAATGGACATGAGAAATAGAATGACTTGTAAATTAACCTAAGAAATAGATATTCTGTTTTAAATAATTGAGCCAAGTATGGTTGTATTCAGATAGGGAAAGAAAAGAAGTCAATCCTCCGTTTGATCTTCTGATTGGGTCAGCCTGGTTACGCAGACAAGGAGAAAAATGCCTTTCCTATGCTTTTTGGTCTTGAATTGCCATATTTGGGGGTGAATTTTCTGAGCTCCTTCAACATTAAGCCTAAAAAAGGATGGGACCCGTTAGAATTGAAACTGGGTATCAAAAGCTGTGTCTCTGAATACCAGCTGAGCAGCAGCTCCAGCTAAGACATGTAATGGGAATGGGACATGAATTTTCCCTTGGAGAATTCATGAATGATTCAATTTAAAAAAGGGCATGTATATATTTTTTAAAACATTCAAGGAAATGCTATTATCTTAATAGAAATCACTACTTTCCTGAATAATTTACATGTGTCATGCCACAGAAGAAAAGCAGAGCACTGTAAGACGGTCAGCAAAGTACCTTCAGAATAAATCCATCTAACATATTAGATATTTCAGAATTTCTTAAAATGAAATTTGTGAGATTTATGAGGTATAAATGAGGTTTAGACTGTTGTCTACATTCTTGGTTCTTGTAATTATGGCCCAACAATGACCCATCAAAAGCTAAGCAAGCATGAAACAAAGTTTAGTGAGGAAGACAAAGATAGGTTTACAGAGCAAAAGCTCTAGATACAGGTTTACAGAAGAAGATCCATTCTTCACAGATAACAAATGAGCCTCCTTTATCGTACAAAAATGCTTCAGTAATGGTCTGGGTTCTATTTTATACTGGCTGGACTGGCCCTTCCTCATTGTTCAGAGTTACCATGGAGCTACTTTGATGGATAGTTAATGAAGTGATAAATAGCTCTAGATGAAATTCTATGGTGCTTGGGCTGCAAGGTCCAAGCATTCCTCCTTCCCCTAGATGTGGCTGTTAGTTGCTTGGGATAGGATTAAGGTGGGTCAGCACTAAGATGGGGCTCACCCTTGAATTCATCCCAGGTGAGGCAATTGTTCCAGGCAGCCCCAAGACAGAGCACACATTTTGTCCCTTTTCCCTAGGGGAGCTGAATTCTGTCTACGTAACATAAACAGTGATAATACAGAACATGGAAAAGGGTGGAATCTGCAGAAATAATTACAAAATGATTTCTGAACATTTTAGCGCAGTGAACCTTTATTTAAAGATGTATAAGTCATATGAATTACATTATAAAAATGATAGTATTCAATTTATTAAAGTGCTTAATGCATATTTGGTACAGTATTTATTATTTTGTTAGAAAATATGATGAAAACTTACTGAAATTCATCATATATGAGGCATTTGATGTCAATGGGAAATACATGTTAATGATGAATGTCTTTATGGGGTCTATAATGTCTTAAGAAAGTATGGCATATGCAGATCATTGTGTCACGAAGCCCAACGTGATGGCTTTATTTGGAAAATATATACATATATAAAATACAGTAAAATGTTGTGATGGCTGTATTTGGAAAAAAAAATATATATATATAATACAGTAAAATGTTGCATACATAGATCATTGTATCATGAAGCCTAATGTGATGGCTATACTTGGAAAATGTATATATATACATATATATAAAGTACAGTAAAATGTTGTAATGGCTGTATTTTGAATATATATATATATATAAAATACAGTAAAATATTGTAATGCTGTATTTGGAAGATATACATATATATACATATATATAAAATACAGTAAAATGTTGCATACGCAGATCATTGTATCATGAAGCCTAACGTGATGGCTATATTTGGAAAATATATATATACATATATATATTTGGAAAATATATATAATATATATTATATATATAAAATATAGTAAAATGTTGAATATGCAGATCATTGTATCATGAAGCCTAACGTGATGGCTGTATTTGGAAAATATATGTACACATATATATATGTAATACAGTAAAATGTATATGGGAGCAATTCTTTCAATATAGAGGACTCTGAAAATGCATACATGTAGTGTTTAAGAGGCCAAAGTGGCATCAGACTGATGACAGGGACATGTTATACTTTAAGCACAGTAGCACAGTGACTGGGGCCCATAATGTTTTGAGAGACCCACACAAATGTTTTATTTTCTTATAAAATTTAAATAAATAGACTTTAAGATAAAAACGTTCAGTATATAACATTAACATCCTTGTGTTTATATCATAGCAGTCCTGAAACATTTTTTTTTTTTTTTTGGTAGAGACAGAGTTTCACTTTATGGCCCTCGGTAGAGTGCTGTGGCGTCACACAGCTCACAGCAACCTCCAACTCCTGAGCTTAAGCGATTCTCTTGCCTCAGCCTCCCGAGTAGCTGGGACTACAGGTGCCCACCAAAACACCCAGCTATTTTTTTGTTGCAGTTCGGCTGGGGCCGGGTTTGAACCCACCACCCTCGGTATATGGGGCTGGCACCTTACCGACTGAGCCACAGTTGCTGCCGGAAACATTTTTATAATTGTTTTTAGGTGGAAGAAAGAGCTCATGAAGGCAAAAGTGCCTGGAACCTGTTATTGGAGATGTGGACCTGTTGGTAGTCTTCTAGCTCCTCTATCACTGAACTGTAGGACATGGGCCCTCTGCACTTCAATTATACTATTATAAAATAGCGATAATAATTATACCTATTTCATACAGTAGTTATGAGAATGAAGTGAAGTATTGCATGTAACATTCTTAGAACAGTAGTATCTGGAGTGTAATAAATGCAATTAAAAATTAGCTGTTGTAATGGCATTTTGATAAGCCCTGAAGACTGAATACAGTGGAGATAAGGAAATGGGATGCTTGGCAGAATATTAATTATGACAGTTGAACAACGGCATTGGTTATATGTAGAGCAGCCAATGAAATAAATCTGAAATGTGATCATTGATGACCTTACACTCCTGGTTGGAAAGCTGACTGTGATGTAGATCTTACAGAGCATGGCAATAGAGAGTCATTGGAGCATGTAAAAGACTAATTAGCCAGAGTGTGCATAATGATTTGAAGTGTTAAAGACTAGAATAAGGGCGAAAAAGGAGAATTATAAAATTAAATAGGAACGAAGGAACAGTTGAAAAAGATTAAATCAGAAATAACTCCTTAAGAGATTGATTTTGACCCTAAAAAGGAAAGAAACAAGTTGATTTTTCATATTAACAACTACTTTCTGAAAGAAATTTAACTTGCTTTCTAATTAAATAAATGTTATAGCTTACCAAAAGACAGTTGAGAAAAAAAATTTTTTTCTAAACTGGGAACCTGTATTTGTCAACTTTATAACTTAATTGGGCTATGAGGCTGACAAATTGATTTTTCTTGCTCCTAATTTATTTAATTCACTTTTCACAATTAGGCAAGCAATTAATCAATGGTGGAGTGATTAAGATTCATTGCATTGAAATGATGCCCTGACAATCATCCTAAGTAAGAACTGTGCAATTTGTCAGAAGGCAGACGTCGTGGAAGATCTTAAGAATACGTTACGTAAGATACTTACAAGTGTGACATATTTTATTTTATTTTATTTTATTTTATGTTACTTTATTTTATTTTATGTTTTAAAACAGAATCTCACTTTCTTGGCCCTGATAGACTGCTGTGGCATTATAGCTCACAACAACCTCAAACTTCCAGGCTTAAGTGATCCTCTTCACTCAACCTCCCAAGCAGCTGTTACTACAGGTGCCCACCAGGGTGCCTGGGTATTTTTTTGTTGTAGTTGTCACTGTTGTTTGGCAGGCCTTGGCTGGATTCAAACCCGTCAGCTCCAATGTATGTGGCTGGTGCCCTAAGCCGCTGAGCTATAGGCACCGAGCTGACACCTCACTATTTTTGAAGACAATCTCACTCTTGCTCAGGCTGGCTCTAACTTGTGAGTTCAAGCAATCCATGTGCCTTGGCCTCCCAGAGTACTGGGATTACAGGGTTGAGCCATTGTGCTCTGTGATATTTGATATTTTAATTTCACTGCAGTGCTAGCCACATACATGGAAGGTGGGGGGTTGGAACCCAGGCTGGGCCGGCTAAGCACCAATGACAACTGCAACAGAAAGGTGGCTGGATGTTGTGGTGGGCACCTCTCTCAAGAAGGAACATTGGTCATACTTTCCAACTATCCCAAAATAAGATCAAAATCTCTTGAACTCGAGGTTTCTCTCTTATAACACACATCCATGGAAGGTATAGGCAACTCCTCCTTATCCTTACTGTACATACGTATTACCTATCGTAATGGTGGTTTCAGGAATCCACCACTACAATGTTATTCTGGCTGCTGCTTTTACAGTATTAAGTAATCCTTTGTTACTGACCCAGACATTGCATGTTTTTCTGTCAGTATCTATGAACTATCATAGTTGAGCTTATTACTTTGCAAATAGGATGAAATCTCAGACATCTTCCTGCCCTGTACTTGACAGTTTAATGCAAAACTTGCCTCCTTTCTGTACAAAACAATAAACATACACAATAAGGGTTAAAGAATGAAAAACAAGTATTTAAGATAACAGATACCAAGTAAGAAATTACAATAATCTCTGGCATATGGGGTGCAAGTAAGATGAGTACCATGAGTACCATATCACATTGACTCATAACATTTCCATGGCCGTGGTGCATGGTGTATGAGCCAGGCAGAAAATATTTTGGAATCTCTGTGTTAAGAAGATAAAAGTGAGAATCCAAAAAGATCAAAGTGGCTAGAGCTCCTAGAACAGACTACAAAGGAGGAAAAAACAGCTCAGAAAGAGAATCTCAGACATCTGCAGGGGATTCTTCTCAAATGCGCAGCAGAGCCCCATCAGAGCATGTTCATGATTAAAATCCCTGAGGGTTGTGCATATGTGTGAGTTGGGAGGGTGGGAGGAGAGAGAAAAGGGGTGTCATCTGAAAAGATTATAGAAAAGTACCCAAGTCAGGATGGTGCCTGCTTCCACTGTAAGATTAGAGAAACTCAAACTTACTGAAAACTTATGAAGAGTCAGGAGATTCATAAATCTCTAGGCAATAATTGGTCCTAAACTGAGCCCTACTCTGTATTTTCTTGACAAATTTAGAAGCAAGGCCTGAATGAAATATACTTTTTCCAAATAAGTTAATGCCACAACAGAATCTATGAGTGTAAATATAGCTAGCCCTTGATAAGATGAAATTTACAATGCTTAGCATTCAATCAAATATTATTAGGCATACAATTAGACTCATGCAGAGCATAACCTAGGAACATCCTTAACCAAAAAGGTGAAATACCTCTAGAAAGAGAACTACTATGAAACACTAAGGAATGAGATTACAGATGACACAAACAGAAAAACATGTCGCCCTGATGGATTGATAGACTCAACATTGTTAAAATGTCCATGCTATGCAAAGTGATTTACATATTCAGTTCAATCCCCATCAAAATGCCAGAGGTCTAGAAAAAATAATTCTGCACTTTGTTTGGAACAAGAGAAAAGCCCAAAAACCCAAAGCAAAAAGCTGGAGGCATCACATTCCCAGATTTCAAAATGTACTACAAGGCTATAGAAGCAAAACCAACATGATACTGTTACAAAAATGGAACAGAATAGAGAACTCAGATATAAAACTATCTAAATACAGCCACCTGATATTTGACAAAGCAGACAGCAACATACACTGGAGAAAGGAAGCCCTATTAAATAAATCATGCTGGAAAAACTGACTAGCCATATGAAGAATCACAAAACAGAATCCCTATTTCTCACTGCTCACCAAAAAAACAATTCAAAATGGGTAAGACTTAAATGTAAGGCATAAAACCATAAGAATTCTAGACGAAAATGTAGAAAAAACTCTCCTAGACATTAGTATAGGCAAAGAATTTGTGACCAAGACTCCAGTGGCAATTATAGAAACAACAAATATAAATAACTGGGACTAGATTAAATTAAAAAGCTTTCCCACAGCTAAGGAAATGCAGTAGAACTCTGTAAGTTGACCATTCAAGGGACTGTAATAAACTGGTCAACATGCACAGGTGGCCAACATAAGGATCTAGGCCTATTGTACTGATATGTAGATGTGGTGGGTGCCCATTCATTGAAAATTAGGTCAACTTAAGAAGGCGATCAATGTAAGAGATGGTCAACTATAGATGTTCTCTTGTACTCAGGAGAGCAAATGGGCACCTACAAAATAAGAGAAAAAATTCACAATCTACACACCTAATAAAGGGCTAATATCCAGAATCTACAAAGAACTCAAGCAACAAGAAAACACAATATATGAACAGAAGGTTTTCAAAGGAAGATAGACAAATGGCCAATAAACATTAAAAAAAAAAAAATGCTCAACATCACTAAGCATCAGAGAAATGAAAATGAAAACCAAAGTAGTACCTTATTCCTATCAGAATGACTTTTATTAAAAAGTCTAAAAACAATAAATACTAGCAGAGATGCAGACAGAAAGAAATGTTTATCTACTGTTGGTAGGACTGAAAATTACTCCAAACATTATGAAAAATAGTATCAAGATTACACAAAGATTTCTAAAAGTAGAACTACTATTTGATACAGCAACCTCATTACTGGGCTTCTACCCAATGGAAAAGAAGACATTTTATCAACAAATCTCCTGCACTCGAATGTTTATTGAAGCACAACTCACAATTGCAAAGATGAGTGATCAACTTAAATGTCCATCAATTCATAAGTGGATTAACAAAATGTGCTATATGCACAGCATGAACTACTACTCAGTCACATAATTAGTGCTTTTTGGAACAGTTTTGGATGGAATTGGAGACTATTTTCCTGAGTTAAATATCTAAAGGATAGGGGGGAAAGCTCCACTATATGTGCTCCCTAATTAATCAGAAAAGGTGCACAGAAGAAAGTCAAATGCAGTAGAAATTAAGCAAGGAACAGGCAGGGAAAGTAAAGGGGTAGAAATCTACCTAATGGATACAATGAAAACTCTTTGGGTGATGGGCACACTTACAGTCATGACTTAAACGTTACAAAAGCAATCCATGTATCAAAAAACATTTGTACCCCATTTATATTTTTAAATACAAAATAATGAAGAGAACAATCAATCAAAACCAACCCAGAAATGACACAATTCTAATGTTAAAATTAACAGACAAGGATGTTACAGTAGTTATTAGTAACTATATTGCAGATGTCCAGAAATAAATGAGGCAAGCATAAAAATTACCCAATCAAAATCTGAAAATGAAAACTGCAGTATGTGAGATGAAAAATATATCAGATGTGATTAACTGAAAATATGTTATCACATATTTATCAAATATGTTATCACAAAAGAAAAATAATCAGAAAACTTGTTAGTTAAAGTCATAGCCATAGAAAAATCCAAAATAAAGCTGAGGGAAAGAGAAAATAGTGAATGAAAAATCTTAAAAGGTCTGTAGAACAACATCAACAAGCTACCAAGATGTGTGATTGGAGTCAGTGAAAGAGAAGGGAAGCAGAAAAACTGAATAGTAAAAAACTTCTAAATTTGATGTAAACTAAATCCTAAAAAGCTCATTGAAACCTTAGGAAGAGAAGTATTTTAGTACTTGAAAACACAAGGATGTCCTTCAGTCTTTGTAATTAATGGGACATAAAAAAAATCTGGGCTATATGTACTAAACTACAAAAATGTGTTAAGTTCTACAGGCATTATTTGATTTTATGCTGATGGCAACACTTTCAGATTAATGTATTTTTAATTTTATATTAAAATCCGAACGTGAAACTTAAGCAGCTTGTCTAATGCTACATATCATTTAACTATGTTTGAACATTCATTATAATCTTAAAAAATATAATATTGATAATATTACAGCTCAATTGCAGATTCATGTGTTTTAAAAGTACATAACAATGTTTGTTTCATTAATAAAAAGAAAACAAAAAGTGCTTTTTTTTTTTTTTTGTCCTTGTTCTTTTTTTTTTTTTTTTATTGTTGGGGACTCATTGAGGGTACAATAAGCCAGGTTACACTGATTGCAATTGTTAGGTAAAGTCCTCTTGCAATCATGTCTTGCCCCCATAAAGTGTGACACACACCAAGGCCCCACCCACCTCCCTTCTTCCCTCTTTCTGTTCCCCCCCCATAACCATAGTTGTCATTAATTGTCTTCATATCAAAATTGAGTACATAGGATTCATGCTTCTCCATTCTTGTGATGCTTTACTAAGAATAATGTCTTTCATGTCCATCCAGGTTAATACGAAGGATGTAAAGTCTCCATTTTTTTTAATGGCTGAATAGTATTCCATGGTATACATATACCACAGCTTGTTAATCCATTCCTGGGTTGGTGGGCATTTAGGCTGTTTCCACATTTTGGCGATTGTAAATTGAGCTGCAAGAAACAGTCTAGTACAAGTGTCCTTATGATAACAGGATTTCTTTCCTTTTGGGTAGATGCCTAGTAATGGGATTGCAGGATCGAATGGGAGGTCTAGCTTGAGTGCTTTGAGGTTTCTCCATACTTCCTTCCAGAAAGGTTGTACTAGTTTGCAGTCCCACCAGCAGTGTAAAAGTGTTCCCTTCTCTCCACATCCACGCCAGCATCTGCAGTTTTGAGATTTTGTGATGTGGGCCATTCTCACTGGGGTTAGATGAAATCTCAGGGTTGTTTTGATTTGCATTTCTCTAATATATAGAGATGATGAACATTTTTTCATGTGTTTGTTAGCCATTCATCTGTCGTCTTTAGAGAAAGTTCTATTCATGTCTCTTGCCCATTGATATATGGGATTGTTGGCTTTTTTCATGTGGATTAATTTGCGTTCTCTATAGATCCTAGTTATCAAGCTTTTGTCAGATTGAAAATATGCAAATATCCTTTCCCATTGTGTAGGTTGTCTCTTTGCTTTGGTTATTGTCTCCTTAGCTGTACAGAAGCTTTTCAGTTTAATGAAGTCCCATTTGTTTATTTTTGTTGTTGTTGCAATTGCCATGGCAGTCTTCTTCATGAAGTCTTTCCCCAGCCCAATCTCTGAATACTACCAGAAACTCTATGCCCAGAAATTTGACAATGTGAAAGAAATGGATCAATATTTGGAATCGCACCCTCTCCCTAGACTCAGCCAGGAAGAAATAGAGCTCCTGAACAGCCAATTTCAAGCACTGAGATCAAAGAAACAATAAAAAATCTTCCAACCAAAAAATGCCCTGGTCCAGATGGCTTCACTCCAGAATTCCATCAAACCTTCAAGGAAGAGCTTATTCCTGTACTGCAGAAATTATTCCAAAAAATTGAGGAGGAAGGAATCTTCCCCAACACATTCTATGAAGCAAACATCACCCTGATACCAAAACCAGGAAAAGACCCAAACAGAAAGGAGAATTTCAGACCAATCTCACTCATGAACATAGACACGAAAATTCTCAACAAAATCCTAGCCAATAGATTACAGCTTATCATCAAAAAAGTCATTCATCATGACCAAGTAGGCTTCATCCCAGGGATGCAAGGCTGGTTTAACATACGCAAGTCTATAAACGTTATCCACCATATTAACAGAGGCAAAAATAAAGATCACATGATCCTCTCAATAGATGCAGAAAAAGCATTTGATAAAATCCAGCATCCTTTTCTAATTAGAATACTGAAGAGTATAGGCATAGGTGGCACATTTCTAAAACTGATTGAAGCTATCTATGACAAACCCACAGCCAATATTTTACTGAATGGAGTAAAACTGAAAGCTTTTCCTCTTAGAACTGGAACCGGACAAGGTTGTCCTCTGTCACCTTTACTATTCAACGTAGTGCTGGAAGTTCTAGCCAATACAATTCGGCAAGACAAGGAAATAAAGGGAATCCAAATGGGAGCAGAGGAGGTCAAACTCTCCCTCTTTGCTGACGACATGATCTTATACTTAGAGAACCCCAAAGACTCAACCACAAGACTCCTAGAAGTCATCAAAAAATACAGTAATGTTTCAGGATATAAAATCAATGTCCACAAGTCAGTAGTCTTTGTGTACACCAATAACAGTCAAGATGAGAAGCTAATTAAGGACACAACTTCCTTCACCATAGTCTCAAAGAAAATGAAATACCTAGGAATATACCTAACGAAGGAGGTGAAGGACCTCTATAAAGAAAACTATGAAATCCTCAGAAAGGAAATAGCAGAGGATATTAACAAATGGAAGAACATACCATGCTCATGGATGGGAAGAATCAACATTGTTAAAATGTCTATACTTCCCAAAGCAATCTACCTATTCAATGCCATTCCTATCAAAATACCAACATCATACTTTCAAGATTTGGAAAAAATGATTCTGCGTTTTGTATGGAACCGGAAAAAAACCCCGTATAGCTAAGGCAGTTCTCTGTAACAAAAATAAAGCTGGGGGCATCAGCATACCAGATTTTAGTCTGTACTACAAAGCCATAGTGGTCAAGACAGCATGGTACTGGCACAAAAACAGAGACATAGACACTTGGAATCGAATTGAAAACCAAGAAATGAAACTAACATTTTACAACCACCTAATGTTTGATAAACCAAACAAGAACATACTTTGGGGGAAAGACTCCCTATTCAATAAATGGTGTTGGGAGAACTGGATGTCTACATGTAAAAGACTGAAACTGGACCCACACCTTTCCCCACTCACAAAAATTGATTCAAGATGGATAAAGGACTTAAACTTAAGGCATGAAACAATAAAAATCCTCCAAGAAAACATAGGAAAAACACTGGAAGATATTGGGCTGGGCAAAAAGTGCTTTTAATAAGCAGGTTTAGTACATGAAATCACCATAACAAGGTGTATGTAGTATGGAGTTTAACCATGAGAGTGGTATTGCTTTACCTTTGATTAATGTTTTAAAGCTTGATGACATCTTTACAACTGTCTTTGCAATAGGTTATCTCATTTGACACTCTTCACAGCTCCAGACTTGAGGGAAATAAAACTAAGAGAGGTTAGAGACTTACGTAAGGTAATTCAATCAGTTTAATTTGAGAGCTGATATTTGATCTCTACTCTATTGATTGGAATTAAGATTTACTATGTTAAGAATGTATTTAGAGGGTGGCGCCTGTGGCTCAGCAGGTAGGGTGCTGGTCCCATATGCCGGAGGTGGTGGGTTCAAACCCATCCCTGGCCAAAAAAAAAATCACAAAAGAAAAAAAAGAATATATTTAGAAATGACTCTAATATAGATTTGGAATACAATTGATATTTCTTAATAAATAAACCAATATTACTGAAATAATTAACTTTAATTAAGGAGAATGTTATGTTATAAATATAACTTTCAAAGCTGACTTGAAATTATTAAAAGAGAGTAGTGGATCTCTAAGATTTTATAATTTAAAAAAGAAAACAACTCAAAAGCATGAATTTCTCATAAGTAATTCCCATGTCTTATTTTAAATGTGCATACAAAAATACGTTTATAAAAGGTTATTTTAAGGCAATGAAACAGAGAACTTACCCTTTTAAATATTACTCATTACATCAGAACTGAAAATAAATTTTTCAGTAAACATCATGCTTGACTATGAAATCTGCTAGAAGGGACCTTCCAGACATTGTAGCCATAATGTAGCTTTGCCAATCACAACAAGGGAACATTGTGGAATCATAATGTGAGAGAATCGCTGATGGCAAAGTCAATAACCATAAGGGGACATGAAATAAACACCATATGGGAGAAACATTCAAGGCAGTACCTCAGCAATATTAAAAAAAAAAGCTTACAAATATCAACTGGTATCTTTATGTGGCCAAGTAGCCAATTTCATTCTGTTTCAGTAGCTATTGCTGGCTGCATGATTATCCCAGGCAAAAGTTGGAGCTATCTAGGTCTAGGAAATATAAACATTACTATCAGATCTGCCTTGGAGCATCAGTTTTGCTTTGATTTGTTTGGTTTGGTTTTTTAAACAATGTTCTCTACAAGATAGCGTAAAAATCATGATTGGGCTTCATATCATTTTTAGGTAAAGGATAAATAGTAGATATGGGGGTATGCCCCCACACACACACACATATGATGCTGGCAGTCATATTTTGAAAAGTCATCCCAGTGTATCATTAATATAATGACTTCATTCCCCTACAATTTATGTGTATTTTATAATTGTAGCATAAAAAAATCCACAAAATTTAGTTTAATCATATGTATTCAAAGTGACAAACTTTAATGCAGTGAAATAAAATGTATAGCCACAAAATGTTTGGACTCAAATGACCTAAATTCAAATCTTACCTTTGGAACACATGGAGTGCTTTATTTGTTAAATAAAATAAAGCTAATTACTTAGGTGAAATATAGTGAGCATTTCATGAATGTTGGCTTTTGCATCATCACTTTTCCAATGCCAAAACTAAATAAAAAGAAGTTCAAGAAAATATTGTTCTTTCATTGATACAACAAACTAGTGTATTACCTTATATCAAATTAGTGTCTAGTGTTGCTTGATAGAAATAGGAATAATGAAGAGGCAGCAAACTTAATCATTTTCTTTGTTTTACATAATATTATTACTCTGGACTTTTCAAGAGAAAAGATTAACTATATTATTCTTAAATATGTAAATTTAAAGACTGATCTGATAAGGAAAGGTTATAATAGCCTACCAAGAGAATTTCAGTGGGCCACAGTGATACATAACTACCTAAGACATAAATTGGTGGAGGTAAATGCCATGAACTTGATAATGTGCCTACTGATTAAAAGGGTAATGTGATGTGTGATTATAAATTAACTCTAGAACTCAATTGAATAAGTGATGTGCTGATAGACTTAGTGCACAAGCGAAGATCTGACATTGAACCCTTCAGCTGTACTAATAATATATCACAACAGAATGTTTTTGTCTATATATTGCCAACATGTAAAGATGTTAGTGTGAAGTGAAAATCAATAAGTCCCATTGCCTCTAGCCTTTGTAGAGATCTAATGTCACAGAATTTGGAAATACAACAAAATTGACATATGCAGATTAGCTGTGAAGAAGGGCAGGCCTCTGACTTCCCAACTATTCTTTTTTTTTTTTTTTTTTTGGCTGGGGCTGGGTTTGAAGCCGCCACCTCCAGCATATGGGACCGGCGCCCTACCTGCTGAGCCACAGGCGCCACCCTTCCCAACTATTCTTAAAGATTTATGAAAGCTTAGTAAAGAAAACCCGTCCCCATTCTCACTTTTTCTCTATCCTAAGTGAAAAGAGTTGCTAGAATATACAGACATTTTTTCTGATCAATCATTTTGACCTTGAAAAAAAGAAACTTCTAGATACTGAAATAACAATAAATATCACCAAAAAAAAGCCACCGAAATTGTTCATTACTGATAAATGTAGTGCAGAGTTTGTAAACCTTTTAAATTCTAGTTTTCCATACCTATGCAATGGAATGAGCCCAAATTATTACTGATTTGCAGCAGCTGCTACAAATCACTACTGCCAGGAGACAAATTTGTTGTCAGTAAGGAAAGCTCCTGCCAAACTTCCTGTCTAAAAAAAGAGATTAGGTGATTTTTTACAGTTGCCTAAATCAGGACTGAGAAATCTGATTTCCAATTTTTGCTATTATTATTCAGAATATGTTGAATCTTAAGGACTTCTGTGAATGAGTTTGTCTTTTACAGACTATTTGTTGATTCTAAGAATAAATACGTACAAGTTTTTAGCTGTACAAACTTTGAAATGTGTCACCACATATATCCATAATCGGATTTTTCATTGTTTCCTTCCATTACTCTCTAACAAGCATGTAAGATTTGGAGTTAAATTTAATATCAAATTAATTTCGCATTGAAATTTCAAAACACACAGGCGGTGCCCGTGGCTCAGTGAGTAGGGCGCTGGCCCCATGTACCCAGGGTGGCAGGTTTGAACCCAGCCCGGCCAAACTGCAACAAAAAAAAATAGCTGGGCATTATGGCAGGTGCCTGTATTCCCAGCTACTTGGGAGGCTAAAGCAAGAGAATCACCTAAGCCCAAGAGCTGGAAGTTGCTGAGAGCTACCAAGGGCAACAAAGTGAGATTCTGCCTCTAGAAAAAAAATTTTTTTTCAAAACACTTTGAACGCTTTATAATCTGGGACATGTATTAGTACCTGAAAGATAAGTAGAGGCATCTAAACATTGGAGGACTCTTCCTTATAGGTTTAAGATGTATCTTTGCCAATTAACAGCTTTACCATAACCAAATCATTTAAACTGCATGCTTCAACTACATAATTAATAGTTCAAAAAAATAATACTTGTGTTAGATATGTTAAAGAGCTTAGGCTTTTCATAAATAAGTGATATGAAGAAGCTCATTGTGTTTCTCATCTAGAAAAGTTTTTAGACATTTTCATAAATGAGTTAAATTTTTAAATGAAAAAAATTTTCATGTTAAGTCTGGATCTATAAGGCATTACTTTTTATCACAAGTCATATTCAAATTATAAGGAAATCATGCTGCTACTTGATTCAAACTCTGACCATTTTTCACTCCTTCCAAGGTGATCTCCCTGTGAAGTCCACTGCAGTGTTTGTAAACCTTTACTTATAAACTAGTACAAGCCATTGTTCTCACCTGTAATACTACTGATACCAGACAGGTGGGGCCCCAGCCAGCTCACCCAAGCTGAGCTGGAGGACCTGCAGTGCTGTCTCCACCCCAGTGATATTAGTGTGGTAGCAGCCGGAGAGGAACCAGCAGGCTGGATGGTAGGCAAGGGAGGGCCCCCAGGAGGCTCCAGTTACCAGAGGGGCCAAACAAGTGCAGAGGAGACACCAGCACCTTAGGTCTCCCTCCCCTTGCCCTTCCAGCTGAGCACAGAACTCCATCTTTTCTAGGACTAGTCAATTTCATGTATGTTTCCTAGGCCTGAAGGAAAGGGATTACAGCCCTTCATTAACGGACTTGGCCCCCTGCTGCTAAATGTAAGGTCGACTGTCACTTTAGAGGACCCACTCCCCACTAAATGTCACAACTGAGTTCTGGCTAAATAACCCCATGCAACTATATATACCCCTGAGCAGAGAGCCCAGAGAGCTACAGAGGGAACAAGAGAGTTCTTTCCCCCACCTGGGTTCTCTCTGCCAGGAGCTCTGGCATTTTAGTATTTTTTTTTCCCTTTTTTTAAATAAATCCTGTCTTACCACTGAGCTGTGGTCTGTGGATTCATTCTTCAGACCAAGAACCCTTGAAGACGAAATTCCAGTAATCACTACAATGGCCGTCTAAATGAACATTCCACTTATTTGGCCTGTATCCTGCCTAGAATGTATTTTAAACAGAGTCACAAGATGATTTCAAAAAGCTTATTTAGATCCTATTGTTCGCTTGTTTAAAACCTTGCAAAGGTTAACCATTCACTCAAAGTGCCAGATGTTTAACTGTGCCCAGGTTACATGGTGACCTCATTTCCTACTACTCTTAGCCTAGTTCTCTGCATTTCAGCCTCAATTCCAAACTTCTTGCTTCTGTTGATAGACCAGACTGGATTTCACCTATGGGTCTCAGCAATTGATGTTCCCTTTGCCTGAATCATTTACACTTAAAAATATGTATGGAAACATTTTACCTCCTTCAAATCTTTGTTCACATAACACCTGTTAAATCAAGCCTACCTCAACAATTTCTTAAAGCCTTAAACATATCAGTCCCTTTACTTTTCACATCTAATAATACTATTTCTTTGTGCTATTTACATTTTGTCAAAGAGACCTTTTCATCTAACATATTATAATAGGTATTTGTGTATTATATTTGCAGCTTGTTGTCCATTATTCACATTAAATTGTCAGTCTCATTAAGACACACATCTCAGTCTGTTTCCTTCATTGACGTCATTCAAGTTATTGTTAGTACATTTAATGAATTAATTAAAACCTAAACAAAATTGAAAGTAAATCTCTTACTTCTAATATATTATTTCGTTTGGTGTTCTTATTATTATGATGAATGCTTCTTACAGGCATTTTTATCCAGTCTCTGGGAGATACAAGAATTTTCTTAATAAAGTACAGATTCTTGACACAACATCATCTTAGGCAATCTTTATACAAATCTCTTCTCGGGAGAGATGCATGGTGCATGTCTAGGCACATACAGTCCTACCATTTTTCTAGAAGGTTAAGCCATGGAATCTGCATTTTAACAAATTTTCCAAATTTTGACATCAAATATTGAGATTCAAAAAAGTTGAGGTTTGCAATACAATTTGTTAGGTATGTGTATATAAAAAGTTACTAAGGTAGACTATTTTCTGAGCTTATATTCAAAAGTTTACAAAGGTTGAAATCTTTTTAAAAATTATCTGCCTCAAACAATATAAAATTCAAAACTGATGGAATTCAGGAATGCTACCCAAAACATGGCACTTTGGCAGAGCAGGAAGCTCTCTCTGACCTCTGCCTGCTGTTTTTTCCTGAAGCAGAGCACAGAATTTTCCCACCTTCCTCTGAAGTAAAATACAGAGTGAATAAAGTTCATGTGCAATTTAAAGTGTTTAGTTGTGACTAAATTTGTCATTGTAACTAAACTCTTTAAATTGCACATGAACTTTATAGCTGTGCTGTATAACCCCCTCCGTTCAGAGAGGTCCTTTATCTGGCGGGAAGGCATGAAGACAAGAAAGGCCGAAAGAAACCTGAACAAACAGGCCTTGCTAAGTCACCCCTTAGTTTATTACCATTAGATCAGACCCACTTTTGTTCCATCATGCTTCTGTATGACTATGCATTTTTCAACAAAAATAAGCATAAAAATACAGTTTTTCTTGGCTCTTTAGGTCTTTTCTGAAGGCTCCGGTGTCATGTTAAACTTATATTAAATACATTTGTATTCTTTTTTCTTATTAGAGTCTTTTGTTATAGGGGACTCTATGATGGGTGATGAAAAAAATACTAATATAATTTTTTCTCTCCTACAAAATAAATAACAATAAGATATATAGAAATCCTCAAATTTTCAAAAATGTAAAAATACCTTTTAAATAACCCAAAGCTAAAAGTAAATTACAAGGAAAACTAGAAAATATTTTAAAATGAATGACAATGTAAACACAGCCCATTAAAACTTGTGAGAAAAAGCTATATATATCAGCAGTAGGACAAAAAGGCTATACTTCAAATGTCTATGTTAGAAAGGAAATTAAATTTAAATATCTAAGTTTAAACTTCTATATTGAGAATATAGTTCTAAAAATAGTGCAAACCACCTCAAAGTAAACAGAAGATAGTATATGATAAAGATAAAGAAATAAATAAAATAAAAAAGGAATAACACACACAATTACCCAACCAAACGTGTTTATTCAGGAGGAATAAAATAAGAGAAAATAAGAGAAAGCCAAAATTACCGATATACAGATTGGAAAAGGTTAGTATAGGTTCTAAGGATGTTAAAAGAATAATTTGTGAATAATAAAACTAGCCATATACCAAATATTTTGACAACTTATATGAAATTAGCAAATATTTGTTGAAAATATCTTGGCAAAGCTGTTAAAATAAGAGGGAAAATTTCTAAATGCCTAGTATCTAATAAAAATCAAAGTTTTGGTGAAAACTTTTCCAAAAAGAGAATTTCAAGCTCTGGTTGTTAAACTAGTTAATTTTTCAAACATTTAAGGTAAATAAAAATTCAATCTTATGCAAACTTTTAGAACACTGATGGGAAAACATTTTCTAGAATATCCACAACACCAAAACAAGACAAATTAGTTACAGGAAATAGAAAATTGTACACCTACATTCTTCATAAATCCCAACAAAACACAAGCAAATCTATTCTAGTAATATAGAAAGAGGGTATACAAAATATGACAAAATAAAGTTTATCTTAGTAATGCCAGTCTGGTGTATGTTAATATATTAATCACTATAGTTTACCACTTAACAGAAGGAAGAAGAAAAGATATGATCAAATCAAGAGAGGCGAATAAAACATTTGGACCTCTATGGTGAAGTTTTATTTTTTTTTATTTATTTTTTTTTTTTGTAGAGACAGAGTCTCACTTTATGGCCCTTGGTAGAGTGCCGTGGCCTCACACAGCTCACAGCAACCTCCAACTCCTGGGCTCAAGCGATTCTCTTGCCTCAGCCTCCCGAGTAGCTGGGACTACAGGTGCCCACCACAACGCCCGGCTATTGTTTGGTTGCAGTTTTGGCTGGGGCTGGGTTTGAACCCGCCACCCTCGGTATATGGGGCTGGCGCCCTACTGACTGAGCCATAGGCGCCGCCCAGGTGAAGTTTTATTTTTAATAGAGTTTTTCTTACTTTAATCACAACTATGAAATAATTTTGTATTTACACATAAGGATATCCATACTGGCTATAAACAAAGAAGTTTATTTGCAAATTTGGCATAGAAGATAGACTATTTAGAGTAATTAGAAGTGACTGATAAAATAAGCCATGTGTTCTCACATTGGTGCATTTCCAGATATAGACAATCATGATTTTTTACACAATTCTCATAGAAGTCAAAGAGGGTACTACTTTTAAATTAACCTGGACACTATTGCCAAGCTCTATCAAATACTATAATATAACAATTTTAATTAAAAAATTCTATGTCATCAACAGATTGAATATGTCTTAAAGAATAATGAGCACAATCAAAATGCCATTTATTCTTTAAAAGCCTGTTTCATTAAATTTAAGTAATTGATAGATATATTCCTACGACATCTTAAATTGCCTTGAAGGTGTGTTCAAGCCAACAAAAGAGAAGCAGAACGTGCAAAAGAATATGTGTGTTGGGGCTCAGAATATAATACCCCAAAATATACTAATTTGGATGTCAAACCGAGAGCATTTGAAAAGCAGTAAATGTAGGGAAGGGCTTTCTCTAAGGTTCTCTCAGCCACTTAAAGGCTAAAACTACAGAGGATATTCAGTTATTAGGAGTCCCTTCTCCAGATATCCCCAGAGGGCGCTGATAGATACTATAAGAAGGAAGACAGGAGTATTCCTGTCCACAGGAATTCAAACCCAAACCACATCCAAAGCCCAGAGAAACTTTGTCCCAGGCTATTGTCTGTTTTTTGGGCTCATTCATCTTGCCTAAAAATCATGTGCTCTTCCTCTAAAATTGCCTGTATCTCCCATTTCCCTCTGCCCTATAAAGAGTATATTTAAGCTTTAACCATCTGACCCCTCTTTGAGTCTCATACTTTGCGGAACTCCTGTGCATTCGCATATAATGGATTAGTGTGTTTTTTTTCTCTCCTGCTGATTGGTGTGTTGTCAAATTGTTTAATAAACTAAAATTACCTAACCTTCAAGGGATGTAAAGAAAATTACATGCATCTTAGAATTTCTGGAGATTTTTTTTTTTTTTGTCATTAACAATCTTCTCATTAAATCCCTTAAAACTGATATATACTATTATTCTTAAGAAAATTGAGATTAAAAAGTGATAATTTTGTAGAAAAACTTCAAAAATATTTAGTATGTGTAATTTTATAAACAATATTTTTTCTCAAAGTATTGGCTTGCTATTTTTTCTGTTCCATATTCTCTCATACACTTAGAAAGGATTATTCAGAAACTGGAAATTATAGCAAGTCATTTAAATTAAAAATCAATACATATGTGACAAAGTTGTATCTTACAAAAATATTACTGAATATAGTCTAACAAAATAGCAGAGTATTTTTAATGCTGATTATGAGGAATGATTTAATGCAGAAAGTTTTAAACTGCTATCCATAAGTTTCAAGTGAGAATCTTTCTAGTATTTACACTATCTTTAGAAGAGGCAGTTTTTTTGTATGTGTTTTATATTTGATTTCTTGGTTGTATTTTATTTCAACAAAGTATTCTGAACATCTATTTTACCATGAATAAGTGATATATCAAACTTTATTTTAATTTCTGCTTTTGAAAGAGAGTATGAGAACTTAATTAGGTTGTAGGAATGATGTGAATATGTATATAAAAAGTTTAACATGCTAATGCAATAAATGTGAGCTAGCATTACATTTTAAAAGTTAAATGTCAAAACTATACTTTCAGGGATCATTTCTACAGTTCGTTAAAAGTTAAATGTCTCTGCTTTCTCCTTTATTGAGAAAGAATATGTAAATCAAGAATTTATGACGATAAAATACATTTCAACATCTGAACTTAAAGATATTTGTGTTTTACTCATTAGAAAAAACTTAAACTATTCTAAATTGAGAAATGTATTAAAGTTAAAAATATATATTAAAATAACACAATTTTCCCACATTGCCTTAATATGAAAAGTATTATTAAATACTTCTGTGTTATTAAAAATGAATTATAATCACTTTTACATAAAAAAAGTGAATCAAAGTCAAAAAGGATAGCGTTAATTAAGTTTACAGCCACAAAACCAGCGAGACAGATTTTTATTCCTAGGTCTTAGAATCAGCATTATTACCAAGGAACACAGAGCACTTAATAAATCACAAGGTGCATAAAATTAATGACTCAAAAAAAGGCTTAAATCCTCAACTCATTTAAAAAATCTGTCATTAACATGAAAAATGCAAGAACAGTGAATTGCTTGGAAGTGAAGAGGGCCTTGTTGAATTACTTATTGACAAACAGAAGATAACAAAGTACTTGGCTCATATTGAAATGAATGCAAACAAGCAGGATGCATAAGTTGCATTCCGGAGGAAATTAGAAATCTGCTTACTCTATTGAGTCGTATTTTAATGGCCAAAGAAACTGGAATGATTTAATAAAACGGAACTAGGAGAAGGAGACCTGAAAATGTTAAAGATTTAAAGTTAATATAATGATGAGAGATTAATATGGTGTATATGTTTAGCATCCCAATGGTAGCTCCTACTAATTTTCCTCTAAAATAATAACATGAAATAAGAACAACACAAAAAGTTAAAATTTCTAAAAACAGACTGAGAAAGAACACAATAGCAGAATACCCGAAGTATTAAACTATACAGAATACGTTGACTAAATTTTAAAAAATTTACCTTCTTCACTGAATGTAAAGAAAATCACTGAGAAACAGGAAAACCCTTTTACCCCACTCTACCACCTCAATGTCATTTTTCTGAGTCGGGGACATAAGAGCACTCTTCCCAAACAACAATCACCAGACAGCACAAAGAAATGAAAAGCAAGCAAGCAAACAAACAAAAAACTAAAAATCCAATGTGAAAAATATTTAGGGAACCTGAACACTGGAATAAATTACTATGTACATTTGCATGCTTCCGTGGGAAGCTGCGTCCTGTGGTTAACCTGTGTCAAATATTTTAGACAGACCAAAGGTGGGAAGGAAGGTTTTAAGATCTTCTATTTCCTCTGGTCCTTTGCTATAAAAATTATCCAGCAGTATTTAATTAAAATAGTATAGATGTATACTTTGTGATCTAAAATGCCTATTTCCCTCTTGATACTGTGATCCTTGTTGGCCAAGACCAAATATATTCGCATAGGAGTCTATAAAGGTAAATGGGGACATGTTAATCTGAGCAGTGCTATGGATGTCAGGAATTAGAGATAACCAGGTTTCTTACCAGTGGAGAAGGGGTTGGGGAAAGCTGGCTGATGCACAGAATGGGGTTTTCTCTAGCACTTAGGACAAAAATATTTATTCACAGCAACATGAATAAGTCTTGTAGGCACCATGAAAGTTAAGCAAAAACAAGCCACAGAATGAAAAGAAAAATTCCATGCATATTATTAGGTTATTAAGTAAGAAATGTCCAGTCTCATTAACTACTGAGTTGATATCTCTGACATTTTACTTTGAGACTTGTGTGTTTTTTGGTTTGTTTTTTAATTGTGAAGATAAATATTCATTCTTTCAAATGCACATTTTGGTTTCTGATTATCTTCCAAAAATTTTTAAAGCAATTTCTATTAAATCATGGATAAGTTGAAAATTTAGGTTATTTTTGAATATGTGTTCCATTGTGGAACCAATACAGCTCAAAAAAATCAACAGAATGTTTAAGAAGGATGTGACTAATGAACGCACAGTGTGTTGATGGTTTAAGAAGTTCTGCTCTGATGATATTAGTCTTGAAAATGAGTCATGTGGGTTACCTGATACCAAGATGGATAATGATGAGCTAAAAGTTGTAGTGGAGGTGAGTCCATCTCAGCCCACCTGTGAATTAGCAGCAAGGATTGACACTATGATTCCAATGATATTGGGTACAGAAGCTGGATAGATGGATTTGGCGTAAATTAAAGGAGCATTAGAAAAGAAATCCTCTGAAAGCTTGCCTTTCTTTCCTGTCATGACCTAAAGGAAAACCATTTGTACATTGTATTGTTACATGTGATGAAAAATTGACTTATTTTTTGACCACTGCAAGCATCTAGCACAAAGGTTGGATAAAGATGAGGTGCTGAAACTGTCTAAAACTAATTACTCATCAAAATGCTAATTGTGCCTGTTTGGTGGTCCAACACTGATATTATCCACTATAGCTTCATGCAAACTCATCTGTTAATTACAGCAGACTTCTACGGCAACCAAATGGGTGAAATAATGAGGACACTGGTGAATAATCAGCCAAGATTGGTCCATAGAGATAGGCCATTCCTCTTGCGAGACGATGCTGTCATACAAACAACATTCCAACCACGGAAGCTGACCTTGGAATCTCTGTCATCCACTGTATTCATCAGAAATTGCATCAATTGACTACCACTTCTTCCAGGTTTTGGACCTTGCTTTGCAGGGAAAAATACTTAATTCTCAACAAGCTGTGGATTTTTGTGATTTCATTGCTGCTGGCTCTCCAGGCTTCTTCACTCCTGGCATAAACAAATTACCATTAAGATAGCAAGACCGTGTTGATAGTTCAGGCATATACTTTGATTAACTGTACTGTTTATCATTTGCGATATAATAAACTAAACTTTTGACTTGAAATTTGAAATTTCCGATTTAATGATCCAAATAAAGTATCGTCATGCCTAACAACTATGTACATTTTTATTAATATTCAGAATGATGTACAGAAATACATTAAAATGTGTTCCCACTGGGAAGGAGAAAAAAATGAGTGAGGAATAAAAATACAGTGTACAAGTGGATGAAAATAACTGAATTAATCAGTTAACAGGAAAAGAGAATTTCATGGACTGATAATAATTTTGTTTTATTAATTCAGAATTACAATTAACCACAATGTCCTGAAGTGGAGATTAGAAAATAAAGAAAAAAATCCAATTCCTGGTGGAGCTCCTAAGCCCAAGGCAGTGTGCAGATGGGAGCCTGAACTGACCGAAAGGGTGAGGACAGAGCCAGCCAGGCAGGAGACAGACAAAGTCTTAAATACCAGTCAAGCAAATGATAGTTCAGAAGTGCTGAACTTTTTCTCCTGCAGTCCTGGGGGCATGCCTTGCTCACAGCCTGCTGAAGCTGCCTCTCAGAGCTTCACATGGATGGGCTTACTTAGGCCAGTCTAATTTTCTCTAAGCCAGAACTGGGTGGGGCCTGAGGATGGGCCTCCAGGTGGTACCCACCTGTAAGGCCTAAGGCAATGTACAGATGGTGGGCCAGACTGACCCTAAGGGGAAATATGAATCATAAAAGAGAACAGACAAAATTATCTACATATTCCTGCCTAATTTTTGAAAAAAACACATCAAAGCATACACTAGGAAAAATAATCTTTGTTCAATAAATGGTGCTGGGAAACTGGATAGCCACATGTAAAAGACTAAAACAGGAGTCACACTTCTGATACTCACAAAAATTAATAATGCAGTTGGAAAGTATAAGAATTGTAGAAGAAAATTCTGAAAAACATCTTGGTGTTGGCAAAGAATTCATGAAGAAGACCCCCAAAATAATAATAGCAACAAGAAAAATAAATCAATAAGACCTGATCAAATTAAAAAGCTTTTGCATAGGCCAAGAACACAATCACAAAGAGCATATAGACAACCCAACCCAGAGATTGGGAGAAAATCCTTGCAAGTTATCTATCTCATAAAGGACTAACCACCAGAATCTACAAGGAACTCAAGCAAATCAGCAAGAAACCACCAAACCACACCATAGAAAGTGGCCAAAAGACATGAACAGAAACTTCTCAAATGAAAATATTCAAGACTATGGGGAAAGGGCCAAGGAGGGGGAAAGGGGGGAGGAGGTTATAGGGGAGGGAGGGTAATGGGTGGGGTCACACCTATGGTGCATCTTAGAATGGGTACAGGCGAAACTTTCTAAATGCAGACTACAAATGTCTACATACAGTAACTAAGAAAATGCCATGAAGGCTACGTTGAACAGTTTGATGAGAATATTTCAGATTGTATATGAAACTAGCACACTGTACCCCTTGAATGCACTAATGTACATAGCTATGATTTAACAATAAAAATAAATAAAATAAATTAAAAATTTAAAAATTTAAAAAAGAAATTAAAAAAAAGAAAATATTCTAATGGCCAACAAACTCATGAAAAAAAATCTTTAATATCTCTAACCATTAGGGAAATGCAAATCAAAACCACATGGAGACATCCCTTAACTCCAGTGAAAATGGCATCATTAAAAGATGCAGAAAGAAAGGAATTCTTATACACTGTTGGTAGGACTTTAAACTAGTATAGCCTGTATAGAAAATTGTACAGAGGCACCTCGATGAACGTAAGTAGACCTATCCTTTCATCCAACAATCCCACTGCTGGGTATATACCCAAAGAAAAATAAGTCATTTTTTTTTTTTGTAGAGACAGAGTCTCACTTTATGACCCTTGGTAGAGTGCCGGGGCCTCACACAGCTCACAGCAACCTCCAACTCCCGGGCCTAGGCGATTCTCCTGCCTCAGCCTCCCGAGTAGCTAGGACTACAGGCGCCCGCCACACCTGGCTATTTTTTTGGTTGCAGTTTGCCCGGGGCCGGGTTTGAACCCACCACCCTCGGTACATGGGGCCCGCGCCTTACTGACTGAGCCACAATAAGTCATTTTTTTAAAAGGACATCTGCATTCAAACGTTTATAGTAACACAATACACAACTGCAAAGATGTGGAAACAACCCAAGTCCCCACCGATACATGAATAGATTAATACAATGTGGCATCTGCATGCCCTGGAATACTACTCCATCATACAATGGTGGTAAGTGCACATATGGAAGTAAATGTCAATGAAAATCAAGGAGGGTAAGGGAGAAGGCTGGGTATGATAAAATTCACACCTATTGGGTACAGTGCACACTATCTGGGTGAAGGGCACACTTATAACTTTGGCTGAATCTGTACAAAAGCAAAGTATGTAAATAAAACATGTATACTCCTTAATATTCTGAAATAAAAAATAAAATCTAATTCCTCTCAATTCTCTTTGTCTTTTCTAATAATTATATTTGACTTATTTCCTGTTCGCTATACATATTTTCACTTTTTTCATAGAATACCACTTAAAGTTCCTGAAATTGCCCTTTGCTTTCAACTTTTGGGTAAATGAATGTACTCCACTAATTAGCCAGGATGTATTATCCTGTCACATAATCTCTGTTTAATCCAATTTTTTTCTTTTACAGTTTACTTAAGTGTCATCTCTTATTTTTTATACTAATTTAAGATAGATACTACTTCTGAGCATTATTGTGTTTTTTAAAGTAATTCATATACATCTCTAAAATCTAGCTTTCTAGTTCATTAATTTTCCATTGTTACATAACAAATTATCACAAACTTGGCAAATTATTAGTGATTTGATCACTCACAGTTCTGTAGGTCAAAACTCCAGGTATGATGTCTGGATTTTTTGCTTCGAGGCTTCAGGGCAAAAATCAGGCCATTAGAAATGTTGCATTCTTATCTGTATGCTCTAAGGATGAATCCATTTTGTTGAGGTCAATTTTGTTGACAAAATTCAGTTCCTGTGGTTGTAGGTAAGAGATTTCTGTTTAATTGCCGGTTATCAACCAAGCGATAGTTTGACATCTAGAGGCTTCTTATATTCCTTGATGCATGGCTCCCCACATCTTCAGACAACTACATCCCTTCAAAGGTGAGTGCTTTTAAATATCTTCTATTTCTGACATCCTGGATCTCTGACTTTTAGAACCAAATTTAAAGCACCATGAGATTTGGTCAGCTTGATATACCTGAATAATCTTATCTTAAATTCAATCAAATGTTTACCTTAATTTCATCTGCAAAATTCATTTTGCTAATCTAATTTTTAGGTACAGCCCACTTTTAAGAAGAGTAGATTACCTAAAAGAAGTGTCACTGAAGTTCATCTTAGAATTCTGCCTGCCAGAATCTTCCCTGTGGCCCCTGTGTTCCACATCTGTCCTTCATATTAAATACCTTTACTTTATACTTCATCTCTAGATTGTATTCCCATGACAAGATTGGCTTGTCTTAGCCTGTTTCTGCTGGTTTAATGAAATAGCTAAAACTGGGTAATTTCTAAAGTACATAAATTTATTACTCACATTTGTGGAGCATGAAAAGTCCAAGATCAAAGCATCAGAAGATTGTATGTCTGGTGAGGGCTCCTTCCTTACTGATGCCATTGTCTGTCCCTGTCCTCATATGGCAGAAAGGACAGAAAGGGAAAAGACTTGAACTCTCTCTCAAGCCTCTTTTATAAGGCAACACCTTTATTATTTAATAACTTCTTCAAAGTCCCCACCTCTTAATACCAGCATAAGAGAGTCTATGTTTCAATATAGATTTTGGAGAGAACCTCATTAAAACCATAGCAAAGATCAAGTCCCAAATTGGGTCATCTAACTAAATCTCATCACCTAAATTATTCTAACTGGGTTTATATAAGCTTCTTGGGTATAATTTATTCTAAAGTATAAGTTTTATCAATCTATAAATCTGCAAAACTAGATATGCAAATTTTCTGTTCCCAAATTCCAACAGACAATGGGAGAACAGGTGTAGGATAATAGTTGCGAATATTTTGTTTAAAAACTGGGAAAATGAAAGGTTAAAAAGTGGCTAATCCAAAGCAGTTTTGAAATCTGGTCAAATAAAGTTCAACAGGAATTCCTTGATTAGAATTAACAGACTAGGAATAATTTTCCTCTGAGGCTCTTAGGCCCAATTTCTGGGCTTGCTTTTTTACCCTGGACTCCTGGTTTCACCTTCTGAGTCATCCTTCCTTTTTCATGAATAGTAGTATGGTAGGTCTGTGTGTATTTAAGAGTTACATTTTGATATATTTATGTTACTAAAAATAATGATTTAATGAATTGAAAACTAATTTTTAATTATGTATTATAAATAAGTTAAAAATTAAATTTAAAAAATGAGTACAAATGATGGACAAAGGAGAATGGAGACAAAAGAGAAGTTGATTAGTAAAAAAAAAAAAAAATGTACACATTCTGATGACAGGAACAATACCAAAAAACCCCGAAGCTGTTCCAAAATGCGACAACCTAAAGCCTAGTGTTTTCTAACAGACCGTCTTGGAGAAAAGTCATTCCTCCCCCAACACAACTGGGCTCAGAGATCACTGAACACTGAGAGGTAAGACTCACTGTCCTTTCAGGGAGAGTGAGTACTTTAGGGGAGTTAAGAAAATAGCAAGGGTGTGTGCTGAACTCACTAGGAGACAGGGTGGCCTCCTCAAACCTCATTAAGCAAATAAATGTCTCTCAGGAAGATAAAGAGGAAAATATCTCCTTCCTTCTGTTTTCTCAGTATTGACAATAGTGCCAGCTCTTCTGCTCACAAGTCTTCTTGGAGACTCAATCTCCACTCTTAAAATGTGTGTGCATAGTCTGATGGGGTCCACTTTGACATCCTGCTCCTGAAATGTGTTCTGCATCCCATACTCTGTTTGTGTTAAGATCATAAATAATTAGAGTAATAAAAATAGGAAGTAAATCAGTCCAATTAAAATAACTAGTTAAAGAAATAGTTTATTAAGAAAATGCAGGCCCAACAAGAACTATGATGTAAAGGTTTAGCCTCCCCTTACATTGATAATTAAAACAGTGATATGTGCAATAAAACAGAACTAGCCCAGAGTTAGGGGCTTCCACCTGTCCTCATGCTTAGAGGTAGAAAGTCTCCATGGCCCAACTTCTTAAAACCTTCTTCCTGTGTCTTGATTCTTCATTTTTCCCTCATCCTCTCATCTCCACCAGTTACTGGGAAAGAATTCATGGTATAGTTTGGGGCTAGTCCCCAACAAGTAGTCCTTGTTTGCAACTAAGTAGTGTAATCAACCTATTTCTTGCCAATAAATTCTGGGGGCCCCAAACACTTTTCTTTAATTGTGTACTCTTTATTTACTTCATGTTCCAGACTGGCAGTGTTTCTGGGTATGACAATTTTATAAAAACTTTGCAGGCTATTTTGTAAACTATGCCAGGCTTCAATCCATTAAATAAAAGCCACACTCATGAAATCTTGTTGTGATAACCTATTCTCTTTCTTGCCCTTCTGCCAAAATGACTGAGGAACAATGATCTTAAGCTTCTCAGAGGACCTCTAGGAGCTCAGAGGATGGGAAGCACAACTTTAATTTGTGTTAATGTGTACACTGACCTTACGATATTTCCAAGTTGTCAGAAAAATTCTGTAGTCACATGTTTCTGAGCTATATTTATAAATTACTTAATTTCAACCTTTCGCTGTTTGGATAGCCTGAGAATTTTCTAAATCATCACATCTGATTCTTTTGTAACTGTCTTCCCTCTAATTATCTCCATATTTCTTATATTTTACTATTAGCAGCAATATAAATTAGGCTACACCCTTAATACTTTAGTTAGAAATGTCCATGGGGGGGGCGGGGGATAAAAAATAAAAATGAGGCTTTGTTTGTAAAAAAAAAAATCATAATAAAAAAATAAAATACATATTGCTGTTAACAGACACGGTTCTTTATATGTTCCTTAAGATGTTCTAAACCCCACCAACTACCTGATCTCAAAATTTTAGTTACGTATGCAAAATTATCTTTTCCATAGAATAGAATCTTCAGAGGGCTATCTGTCATCATATTTACAGATCTTTCTCAGAAATGATATAAGAATGTTGATCTTTGGGGTTCATGTTAGAATTCTACCAAAAGGATTATAACAGAAATGTCCAGTCTTTTATATTACCCTTTTCTTCCCCCAGCACTCTATTCCACAGCCTTATTTTTTATTATAAAGCAATTATGTTATATTGCTTTTTCGTGAATTATCAATTGTAAAATTAGAGACATATTTCTTATTAAATAATATTTTAGTATATGCAGTGTTAACATTGTTATACCTCATCTAATTTATCCTTTCCCATATAATTTTAAATCTGTAAATACTACATAAGGCAAATTCTTGTATTTTAATGTAATTATATTACTTCGCATACCAGATTTTTTTAAGCTTTTCACTATTTTTATTGCCTTTAAGTCCAATTTTTAAATCATAACTTTTTCCAATTTTGTTGATGTATAGGATAGTTTATTGAGTTACCATTCTTCCCAGGAGCCCTCAATTCCAATCTGGGCTAATTGATCCTAGCTTCTGCTGATGCAAAGACCGCTTCCTTTCATTATTTCTCTTATCTATTATGTTTTGTTTTCTGGATTACATGTTTTGGCCTCTACTTTGCTGTTTTTCTTGTATTACATGTTTTACCCACTTCTACTATGGTTCTGATGTGTCTCCTCTAAAATTTGGATGTTGCCAATGTGATAGTATGAATAGATGGGATCTTTAAGAGACGATTAGTCCATGAGAGTTTTTTTTTTTTTTCCTTTATACAGCCAAAGCCCTTAAATAAGAGGCTTCATATAACATTTGGCTACCTTACTCTTCTGCTCTTCTACAATATGGAGCTGTATCATTAGCTCTTCTGCTACTGCCACACAAGGATATAGCAAGAAGAACCTCACTAGACATCAGTGCCCCATTCTTTTTTTTTTTTTTGCAGCTTTGGCCCGGGCTGGGTTTGAACCTGCCACCTCTGACATATGGGGCCAGCACCCTACTCCTTTGAGCCACAGGAGCCACCCCAGCGCCCCATTCTTGACATTGGACTTTGCAGCGTCATTTCTGTTCTTTATAAGTTACCCAGTCTTAAATATTATGTTAAAGTAGTACAAATCAAGAAAACATTATAAGATTATAAAATTAATTATTCTAGAATGTTAGAAAACATTCTAACACTATAAAATAAATATTTCTTTACATATATAAACATGCTTTAATTATATTTTCAAAGTTTACTTATAGCTTTTCTAGCTATTGAAAATAAAGATAAAAGCATTATTCTGCATAAATGTTGAAGCTTTCTTTCATAATTTTCTTTGTCTTCTAATATCCAGTGTCACTATTGACCTTTTGATACCACCTGATCTTTGTTTTACTATAATTGTACTATTTATTTTACTCTGGATTTTTTCATGTCAATTCTTTATTCCTGGCATGATTATCTTTTGGTAGATTTGTTATTTTTTCACTGTGGTAAGCACTCATTGGTAATTTTAATCACCTTCATTATAATAAAAATAATTTAAGTTTTAAGCTGGACTAGACTATAAGTAGCAAAATTTACTTTCAAAAAATCTTAAATGAGTACTTAGTATGGTGTTATTAGACTCACACACTAAATGCCTAAATGAATGGAAATAAAATTTTTTTTAATTTTTTTATTTTTTAAAAATTTTATTATTTTTATTGTTTTTTTTGCAGTTTTTGGCCAGGGCCAGGTTTGAACCCACCACCTCTGATATATGGGGCCAGCGCCCAACTCCTTGAGCCACAGGCACCACCCAGAAATAAAATTTCAATGAAATAAAAATCCAGAAACTCAAAATATCTAGGATATTTCATTTATAGAAAGACCATTTAAGGATTCATTTATGGGTGCAGAAATTTAAGAAAAAGGCATTTTTAGAGAAAAAAATTAATAGGTCTTCTTGGTAAATTCCTTTAGTTCTTGGAAAAGTTAAATGTGTAGAAATGAATAGATATAATTCATAAACATTAGCGAAATATAATGAAAAATAAGTGGAGTTTATTCATTAGGAAAGATAAGAAAACTAAAAATATATGAAATGGCTAAGAAATAAATAAGGACATAATAAGAGGTTCTTTTGAACTGCACTTGAGCTAACATAAGAAAAACACGAAAGAAAAGCAATTTCTAGGGCATGTTACAAAGAATTATTATGCAACTAGTTTTAATGAAATTGAGTAAAATATTAATATAAAGCTTAATTTGCGATATAATACATTTTGGTATTTTTAAACATTAAGGCATTTTAAATGATCATTACTCCATTAATAAAGTATTAGTATGTATTTATATTTCTCAAATTCTCTGAAGTAAACAAAATAAAGAATGATTATCAAAAAGTATGTCATTTTTTTTTTCTCCCAACATTATTTTATCCTAAGAATTTGTGTGGCGTGTGTATGTGTATGTGAATGTGTGTGGCAGGCAAAGCAGGTAGGGCAGGGAAGCTGAGCTTACTTTAATCTAGTCTGCTTTGCACACCAATCTACTTTCTTCATTCAAATAGACCTTACATTCACATTTATGGAGTTGTCTGTAATCAAGTATAACACAATTTCTGAAAATCATTGCAGTGGCATTGTAATTATCTGTCTTAAAATTAAGCTGATCAGCTCTTAGCAGACCTATAATGATTCAAAAAATTATGAAATCCAAGCAAATTGTGTTGGTCGCCAAAGACAAAATAACTTTTACTCTGTTCTGTGAACCACACATTGCCCCCAAAGTTTTTTATTTAGAATTCCATTTATATATTTTCAATTTTGTGTTACAAATACATATTAATTGAGTAATCAGGTATTGGTGAAGTACAGTTGATGTGTGCTTCACTTCCCAAATTTGGGAACAAACTAGATCTCCCTTCAGGACACAGGTTTTTCATTCATTCAGCAAATATGTGTTGCGTGCCCATTCTGTGACATAAACTTCTTTAGGCCTTCTTGCTGGGGAGATACAACATGATGCCATGAGTAAGTAAATAAAGATGCTTCTAGATGGCAGTTAGTCCTCTGAAAACAGGATGATGTGATAGAGGACTACTATGTTGGAACAGAAAGGAGGGGCTTTGAACTCTAAAGTTTACAGTGCTCCAGAAAGTTCTCTCTGAATTACAAGAAAGGACTTGAATCTTGACCTATTTATTCTCAAATAGATACCTTTTACCTGATCTCTTATGAAGAGATATGAATGCTCAAAGTTCACAAATATTTTTAAAATTAATCAGTTAAAAAGAATTTATATTTCCCATATTATAACATGATTCTTAATGAACATTAAATACCTGATTGAAGATTAAATATTGAGTGCATAGTATGTATTGTATTATACTAATTTTCATGTCAGAATACTAAGACTTGATTTAAGTTACTTAATCACTTATATGATTCAGCCCTTATTTGAACCTATGGCAGTCTGTTCACCATTTCAAAATGTTGTCCACAAGAGTTCTATTTTATTTTACTTTTCAGCATAAAATGTAATTTTGCAATTTAGTTTGAACTTGACTGTCATTTACACTAGATTCTGTGTCCTTTGAAAAAAATATATCAAAAGAAGTTATAAGTGATATAAAATCAGATTTTGGCTTAAAGGGTACAATATCTTACAATGATGTTAAAGTGTTTGTACCAGTGCTTGAATTAAAATTAGAAAATAAGTTAATATGTGGAAAATAGAATTATAAAAGTTGTATACAGTTCAATTTTTAAAAATTGACATCGGAAGAAGAAAGTTAGCAGGGGTCAGCTCATACAAACCTTTGGAAGTCATATGAAAAGGGATAGAATTTAATAGTTTGGCCATATTCATGTTTTGGGTTGAATCAAGAGAAAACAAATCTTTGTGCATTCTTCAGTTCTGTATTTGCCACCTGGAAGCCAAAGAAAGCATGAGAATACTGTCTACTTGTGAGATAGATCACACATAAAAGCCATTATCATGTGGATTTCACAAAAGATGAGGCTATTATTGGTTCAAGGGCAACATTCTATTCATCTAAATGAACTACGTCCAAAACACTTAATCAACATTTTGTGTAAGATTGAATCTGCTGGAAACCTATTTACTAATAATTCAGTTTTCTTTTAAAGCCAGACATATATAAATGTACAGATAGATAAATTCCTTGATCAATAAAAAGATAATTATATAAATGAATGCCATATCATTGATTTTATACTAATAAATTTCACTGAATATATATGTAGTAAGTGATTATTAAACACAAATATTAATTTAATACAAATGAGTAAACAATAACTAGCATTCATGCTAATTGGCATTGTGTCAATTGGCATTCAATAAAGTAATGGCGTCGATTGAAATAGTTGTATTCATTAGCATCTACGCACTCTTGATAAATAATGATGCACTTGTAAAAAGCCCACTTTCTTTTTATGCAATGGAATTGCAAGTTATTTGAAAAAATTGATTCCTTCAGAAATTAAATTCTTGAATTTATATACAAATATTTACTCATTTCGTTCTCTTTAAAACACTTACAACAATAGATAGACTGTGTTTGAAAGTGTTTATGGTGAACCCCGGATTGAACCAGTATCAATAAGTGGGTCTCACCACTCTACTTCAGGTGAAGAGAATTGTGGGTTTTTCGCGAGCCCATTATACCTCCCCTACTATACTGGAGTTCTACATAATGCAAAGCATGTGATAATAACAGAAGAAATTTGTGAAGGAGAGAACATGAATATTTTTAATTGTTAAATAAATAAAAATAGGACCAATGAAAATAAAGTTAAATATACAAGATTATGGGTAAAGGCATTCCAATGATTTTTGTTTTAAAGTTTAAATAAATTCAAACTATCTTTTTTAAAATGTATTTTATGCTCTTAGTTAATTAATGCAGAAGCCTTTTCTTCTTTAGCTATCCTGCAGAGGAGGGCAGGTTCAAGAAATTCTTGTTTCTTCCTAAATAACCTCAGTAAACTCACCTTATTCTAAGAAGTTTCTGTCCATGTTTCCCTAACTCTTGCCAGATAAAAAGGCTTGTCCTGTCTGGAGACTCTTCAAATGAAGACTGTTTTTAACCGCTATCAGAGAAAAGGTTGTCAACTAGGCCACATAAAGACTGCTCTGTGTTCCAAAATTGAGAAGAATGACTAGTTGGCCTTATTCTGAAAGTAACATCCTTTCATTTTAATAGAATATTGGAAATACGGAATGCAAAGGCTATAAAATATATGGTTATCAATGAGTGGAGGTAGCTGCATTAGGCCTTCCACATTCACCTTTGGGGCATACTCAAAGTTTTGAGGCAAATATAACTCATAATGGCTGAGGATACCAAAAGGCTAAAAGAGCAAAGAAGTAACCTTTTACATTTTTAGCTGGGTAAACTGAGGCACTTAACTAAAGTACTTAACATTCTATTTACTTTCACATATCTTTCTTTTGGTGTCATGAAGACTAGAACAACATACTTTGATCATTTTAAAAAAAAACTTTCTCAAACATTATTTCTGCAACCTTTTACTTTAAAAACCCCTGAATCTGTGTGGTTCACGTTCTTATATGTCATTATTTTTGTAGTGTAAAGTTATCAAACCCTGATCCAATCTCTTAATTTTGTTCTGATTTTAGAACTCACTTCATAATCACTTTTTTCCCTGAAGCTTCACGTAGCTGATCTATTCAGTGATACAGTCTAACAGATTCTGGATTTCTTCAATGCCAATGCCCTTATCACCACTACTACTACCCAGAGGCCATAACTCTTTTTTCTCACATAAATATTAAACTATGGGATATGACTCTTTAAACACAGTGTATCGCATTTTTCAATCTATCGCATTTCTAGAATAATGTTTTTACCAGCCTTATTTTTCTCCTATTACTATACTCATACACCTTAGTATTCATCAGGATAAATATGTAATAATAAATAATTATAATAATAAAAACAACATCCGTGAGCATTAACCGAGTTATCATCTGTGACCATTATATTTATTCTCCCTTCCCTGTATCATTGGCCTGGTTCTGTGCTATGCTTTAGTCAATGGAATGTAAAGTTGCAAAAACTCTTAGAGGCATTGTGAATTTCTGTTTGGGCTCTGAAACGTTTACTTTTTGAGAACAGCATGTTTCCAATAGTGGTTGATATTCCATATTTTGCTGCATTATGTGCTTTTTTTGCCCAAAGTTCTAAGGGCAATATAAGGATGCATATTATACATAGGCAGTACTAATTCCATATCTATGTAAATGTGTTTAATTCTTTTATTTTTCCTTATGTTCTAAAAATATAACTCTAGAAAGCAATATTTATATCCATATTCAAAATAATATCCTGGACTATAGTAGTTGCTTTTACCGAACTTACAACGAACTTGCAACGAAAGCCCATGTTACACAATAGTCAAAAGCAATTGCTTGAAAACTTAACCTGCTTTGACACCTGGTTGGCTAACCAGCCACCTGTAATTTCTTGATGTGTCTGTAAATAAGCTGTTAAGGCCCTAAAGAAGAAAGGAAAAGCAGTGATGTTGTGGATACAGTAAGCTGATGATGATTTAGCATCTATAGGAAGAATCAAGAAAGCATCCATCACCAAGGTTTGTGATCAGATCCTAAGATTGTGGAATGGTATCAAGAAGGAAGTGGTAATGAAATCATTTAAAAATACAGCATCTGCAATGCTATAGATGTAAATGAAGATGATGCAATTTCATGGGATGAGGAACGTGACTCTTCAGAAAATTACAGTAATGTAGAAATTGAAGAAGGTGATATTTCTGATATTGACAGTGACAAAGAGCTCTTGGCCTTCTATGTTATATAGACATTATAATTTTTTATCAATATATAAAATTCCTTTTACCTTTACCTGTTCTTGTTTTCTGAAAATATTTGTTTCATAAAATTTCTTGTAACATGATACGTTAAAAATAAATGCTAAATTTTCTTTATAAAACAAAAGCAAGTAACTAAATATAAACAAGTAAAACTTAATTAAAACAAATTTTTTTTTTCCTGAAAGTTTGGGCCAAAACATGAGTGAGCATGATACCTGGCAAAATACAGTAGTTTAGATGTTTGTCGCTTCCAAATCTCATGTTGAAATTTGATCCTCAATGTTGGAGGTGGCCCAAGTGGGGGATGTTTGGGTCACGGGGGGTGGGGGGGTGGATCCCTCATGAGTGGCATGGCCTCTAAGTTCTCACTCCTAATTCATGCAAGAGATGGTAGTTTAAAAGAGTACGGTGCATCTGTCTTCTGTCTCTCTCTTGCCCCTTCTCTCACCATATGACATTCTTGCTCCCCCTTCCCATTTGCCTTGATTGACAGTTCCCTGAAGGCCTCATCAGACGCAGATTGGCACTGGAGTCATACTTCTCATTCAGCTTATAGAACCATGAGCCATATAAGCCACTTTTGTTTATAAATGTCCTAGTTTCAGATATTTCTTTTATAACACTGCAAAACAGAATGAGATAATACTCATTTCTTTAGCCTGAGTTGTGGAATGAAAAACTACATTTCTTAGCCTCTTACTGGGGAGCTCCCCACACAGAGAAATGATCACTGTGTGATCATTTTTGCAAAGAGCAAAGTCTAGTTGCACCTCATGCAGGATTATAACAGAGCTCATTATGGTCTCAAAAATTCATCACCAGACCCTTCCCAAGGAGGGAGACAACGACCACAACAAATTTTCACAAAAAGCGGGGGCTAGATCTGACACCATCAGGAGTTTAAATAGCCCAGACTCAAAGACCTGCATAGGCAGAGAGGCATATCCTAACCATGTATTTCTACTCAGCATAAAATGTATCATGTCTAAAACTGAGTTAGTAATGTGTAAAATGGGTGGTGCCTGTGGAAAGTGAGTAGGGCGCTGGCCCCATATGCTGAGGGTGGTGGGTTCAAACCCTGCCCTGGCCAAACTGCAACAAAAGAATAGCTGGGTGTTGTGGTGGGCGCCTGTAGTCCCAGCTACTTGGGTGGCTCAGGCAACAGAATCACCTAAGCCCAAGTGCTGGAGGTTGCTGTGAGATGGGATGCCACCATCCTCTACTGAGGGTGACCAAGTGAGACTCTGTCTCTAAAAAAAGGAATGTGTAAAAATAGAAAATAATCATTGAGATTTACTCAATTAATCTGGAGAAGTATACAGCTATTAAAATGTATCCCTTTGTGTTTCTCAAGATAAAATAGTGTCAACTGTATCAATAAAAAAAAAAAACAATAAAATGAAAATGATCAAGTTCATACTACAGAAGAAGAACTCTCTGATCATTTTAAGGGAAAGAATTTTTATTAGAGACTAGAGCGAAGGAAATTAGTTTAAAAGTTATTACAATTTGGACAAGAAATATAATGAGGATCCAAACTACCGCTGCACAATTTGAGAATGAGTAAGCAGTGGAAAAGCCTACAGTTGAAATGAGGAAAAATAAAAAATTTGGTGAGAGACCTACAGTTACAAAGCAGCAGCTAAGACGACTTGTTGGATTCTGAGTCAGGACGTTGCACTATGTGATAGGGAGACATTTGAGTGGGGAACAATAAAGTAGTAGTTTGTTGCCCTTACTAGAAGTGCCCTTTCAGCTCTTATTTTCTTGGTTACTGGTTTGATTTAAAAATCAAAAACTGATGGGCCTTCAACATCAACTATAATGATGAAGCCAGAGAGTCCCTGGGAGACAGATGATGAAATACTTCACATTTATTTCCAAGAGATATATTTTTAAAACATCTTTTTTGAGAACACCATTTTATAAATATATCTCATTTTGTTACATTTTCACAGTCTAAAAATCCATTCCGTACCTGGTATTGGAGAAGATGTGGAACATTATCATGAGAAAAAAAAATACTCTGTTCAATACTCATGATGCCTAGCTTGTAACATTTATCCTCATAAGCCTTCCTCTGTTTTTTCAAGTATGTGTTTTGAATCATCTTTGAAAATCATAGTAAATGCATCATTTGATTGATGTTTATAAAAATTACATAGATTGATGTAAATTGATGATTATAAAAATTACATAGATTGTACATATGTGGGCAAAGACTTTTTTAAACAGGAAATTTGGAGTGAATCTCAAGTTATTGAAATTACTTTGCTGCAATTGTTTTTATATGAATTTGTCAAATAAGTATCTTGCAGAAATTGACAATGAATTGTACTTACCATTTTAAGATCTCTGTGAAACTACTGGTTACACAGTGAAAGAGATGGTTGGGAAACAATTTAGATCAAGTATAGTATCATGAGTACTCACAATAAGATTTTTGTTTAAGTGAATAAGTTATCACTTATAAATTCATTCAAACAAAATATCACATGCACTTTTAAGGCAAACAACTAGAAACTTGTATTAAGTAGGTAAAAATAAGGCAAAATCTTTTAGCTCTATGAATGTAAAAGTTTATTTTCACGAAATTTTTATTAATTACAAAAACATGCAGGCAAAATGTTATATCTTAAATATGATTAGGTGAATAGTTAAATTTTCTAAAGAAGCCTCACAAGCCACTAACAGATAAGCAAACTTTTTGATGAAAACTTAACCTACAGCAGGATAGCTGGAAATGCCAGAAATAGCAATTGAAGAGAAAAGTCCACATATTCACAGTAGTATTTTCTAGTCTTAATAGGGAGGGTATAGTTAAAAATAATATTTTTCTCTGACATTATTGACATCAACAAAAAACTCTCCTGTACCTGCCCCAAAAGATAAGTTATTTGTTGTCAAAGTTTGCTTGAGAGCTTTGCGAAATTGCAAGTATGCGGAATAATCTATGGTAAGTGTCATTTTCTTCAAAATGTTTAGGGATCCATCTTGCCACTTAGTATGCCTGGGAATTAGGCTATATTTTACAGATACTTAATTTTCCGAAGGAAAAATAAACATGTCTTATTTGCAGTCAGCACACAAAAATACTGTTAACCATATTTTAGAAAAGATCTATACTAAAAAAAAAAAAAATTTCTAGTTTATATTCTGCTGGTTAATATTGTGTAGTGTCAGTGGAAAAATCAAGTTTCCAAGTCTATAATCATTCGTGGAGAGAATTAAGGACAATATTGAATGATCAAATATTTGTTTCTTTAACTGTCAATATTATTCATAATTTTTATTTAGAAGAAAGATGTAACACATTAATGTAAATACAGGTCTCAAATATTTATGGTGGGAAATTTTGTTTAATTTGTCATGCTTTTATAATTTTATATTTTATTTCTACTTTATTCCTTTAAATACTCAAAACATATTGACTCAAGAAAAATAATTTATAAAACTGATGAATTGAATTAGAAAAATATTTAGTTTATTTTATTTCACTCTTTATAAGCTGCTGTAAATGTACATAGGTGTACATACCCAAGACATTTTTAGATTTTGTTGGTTTTTCAGCAAATTTGTAAAAGCAAGCACTGAGAGAGATAAAGAAGAAAGGAGAAAAGAGCATGTGAGGTTTGTATTAACCTAAATGTAGTTGGAGAACATTCTACTTTATAATTACTACCTATAAAACTTATTATTTCACAATATTATCTCTATAATATCTATGCATATATATGATGCTTGTATATTAGCACATACATGTTGGTATATGTGTATATGACAGACTTCGTTTTTATTCATTCAGCTGTTAGTGCACTGTAGGTTGAACTAAGTCAAAAATTCCATGCTGGAACTTTATTAGTTTCTGCATGGCTTCTGAACATCAAGAAAATTTTCAAATTTTACCTAACGATTCAATAATAACCTTTATGCCACATAAAACTGCAGGCCTGTTGAGTATCTGTGGCTGACAGTCACAGAGGCTAATGATTGATGAACTGATGGTTTGCAGTCACAGTTTCCCAGGAGTCATGGCATTCTTAAACTAATATTAAAAAGGTACAATTGCATTTTGTTATGCCTAAAGAATAAAAAAAGGTCTTTTTCTACTTCGTGGTTGACCTTGCTTCTGTGAACACTCATAGGTGTCATGCTCGGCCTTCAGAGAAAACACAGATATACATGGATTTTGACAGACATTATTTTTTAGTATGTAATAATCTATTTTCTGGTTGGTACCATTAAAGAGTTTATTTTCATTAGCTTAAAATATACTGAAATAATTAAATAATTAATGGAAAATTAATTATTTAATAAGTTCCACATCATTACATTTATATTTTATTCTGTAACATAAAAGAGGTATAACAAAAGATTTTAAAGGTTAAATGTCTACCAAAAGTCTGTAAATATTTCTTTTTTAACCTGACATAATTTTGACCTTATCTGAAATCCATTTTTGGATCTCAGTGGGATAGGACATCTATGAAAATAGAGGTGTTTTTCCATTATATTTTTTAATTTTCATAACTTCACAGTTACCTTAACTCTAGTTGAAGGTATTTTTGAAGAAGTTAGCTTCATGTTTATATTGAAACTTTTACCTTAAATTGTAGAAGATTGATGGAGGAAAAACAATACTTGGAAGAAAACAAAAAACGTTCTAGCTCTAATTCCTATAGAAAAATAAATAAAATAATAAAATAAGATGTTTTCATTTTCTCATAGAGCTACAAATTTCCACATTGATTTCCATTTTTACATGTAATAAAGTCTGTGATTTTACAACAGATAAGAAACAATGCATAGGGTAAGGTTTGTCCACATGTTGATATATATTTGTTTATTATTCAGATATTTCTTTTCAAAATAATCCTACATAGATATAAATTTAAAAATTGTGTACTACTTTACTAAAGAGAATGTTCTCCAACTACATTTAGGTTAATACAAAAAATGTCGAGTTTCCTTTTTTTTTTTTATGTCTGGATACAAATTAACACATGCCCACTCAAGAGAAAAATTCAATTTACTTTTTAAAGTTGCCGGGAGGGAAAGGAGGAAGGGGACAAAGGGATAGAGGCAAGAAGAATGGTGTGCTCGCACCTAACAGGCACAATGTAAGGGTATATGGCACTCCTTCTGGCTGTGGAGCACAACTACAACAGGGACCTTTTCTTCTCTTCTCTTTTTCTTTTCTTTTCCTCTTCTCTTCTCTTCTCTTCTCTTCTCTTCTCTTCTCTTCTCTTCTCTTCTCTTCTCTCCTCTCCTCTCCCCTCCCCTCCCCTCCCCTCCCCTCCCCTCCCCTCCCCTCCCCTCCCCTCCTCTCCTCTCCTCTCTTTGCTTCTCTTTTCTTTCTTTCTTTTCTTTTTTTTTTTTTTGTAACAGAATCTCACTATGTCAGCCTTGGTAGAGTACCATGGTGTCACAGCTCACAGCAACCTCAAACTCTTGGACTTAAGCAATTCTCTTGCCTCAGCCTCCCAAGTAGCACAACAGGACTTTTTCAAATGCAAACATTGTAGCCTAATCATTTGTACCCTCATATTAATCTGAAATTAAAAAATATTGTGTACTAAAAATGGTGATTCCAATAATTTAGGACAAAATGCAGGCCAATCTTTCTTTGTCTATATTGCTGAATGAGTGTGGTGTGGACACATGGAAAGAACTTTGAAATCAGAGAGCCTCAATTCCAACCCATTCTCACCCACCAGGCTATTAAAAAGCTTTCTTATGATTTGTGAGTCTCGGGATTCCTTTTTCTATAATAGAAATAATAATTTCTGTTGATTTCATAAGATAGCACATGGAAAATTCTAAGAAAAGTGATAGGCATTTGATAAGAACTTAGTAAGTGATAAGATTAATAACAATAGTGACAGGATTTCGGGAAAGTGAGTCACAATCAAATAAAACTTACTACATTGCTCCTGACAATTGTATTACTACAAATAAAATGTGCCATTAAACAGAAGAAATTTGAGAAGGTAATCCAGAAGATAATAATAAACAGAAGAAAATAATCTACTCATTAAAAACTAAATCTTTTAATCAACTGTCTCGTTATTTTACCTTAAGAAATGTGTCATAAATAAGATAGAAAGTTCATAGGTATCAGTCCCATAGTTTCCTGATACTAATTAATTCATTCCAACTTTCAGTTAATGATATTATATAGACAAACTTAAAAAAAAAGTAGTTATAATCACCTTTTTATTCAAATACAGTCAAATTTTACCTCAGGTCTTATTTTCTTTATATAATAGAAATAAACATGATCAATTTCATTTTATAATATTGGACTAACATATTTATATGCATTACTTTTTAATAATTTCAACAACTCAAGGAAATTGCAGTTCCTTTAATAATTTTCCCAACAATGATACTGAAGTACAAAGAGGCTTAGGAACTTGCACAGGCCACACAGCCAGAAAGTGACCAAGCTCATATTTAAAACAAGACATTTTTGTCTTCAGATCTCTAGCACTTGACCCTCACATCATATTAATTGAGGGACACAATAGAAAATTTAAATAATAAAATTGTTTTATTTAATAATTAAAAATATTTTAAGATAATAAAAATGAAATTTTTTTTATTTTTTATTTTTTTTATTTTTTGGCCGGGGCTGGGTTTGAACCCGCCACCTCTGGCATATGGGACCGGCGCCCTACTCCTTGAGCCACAGGCGCTGCCCAAAATGAAATATTTTTTAAGAACATGGTGTTATATTTTAATTTTGACTTTTTTTTTTGGTAACACGGATTATGGTTTCCTAAAATATATTTGAGAATTATATTTAAATGATATTTTCTTGAGGAACAATTAAATAATAGAGCTTATATCTGCATAATTAAATTGGCAATTAGCATTGTCTAAAACATGTCTCCATTATTATAATTTGGAAATATGTTGTTTGGTGGTACAACTTTTTCATTTTTAGTGTATCTCTTGTTCACTTGCCATTTTCTATTTTTAAATTACAGCACTGCATGAGCCCTTGATTGACAATTGGCCAAGAAACATGTAACATTTTGAGCAAATTAATTACATAAAAACTGCATTACCAATTACTAATGATGGAGATATGTTTGGAGAAAGGTGATTTCAATACTGTGAAAACATCAGAGTGTACTTATAGAAATCTAGAGTGCACTTACGCTAACACGTCTAGGCTGCATGGTGCAACCTGTTGCTTCCAGGTTTTAAATCTATACAGCATGTTACTGTAGGCAACTATAACACAGCAGTAAGTTTTTGTATATCTAAACCTTGAAAAAGTACATAAAATGTGGAAGAAAAGATAAAAAAAAAAAAGGTACATGTATATAGGCACTTACCATAGATAGAAAGTGAAGAGATGGAAATTGCTCTGGATGTGTCAGTGAGAGGTAAGAGAATATAAAGCCTGGTCTTTACTGTACACTATAGTAGACTGCATAAATTCTGCACATTTAGCCCCAAACTAAATTTATAAAAAAATTTTCCTGGGTGGCACCTGTTGCTCATAGGGGTAGGGCGGCTTCAAACCTAGCCCCGGCCAAAAACTGCAAAAAAAAACCGAAATTCCTGTTTAAGAACTTAATTTTAGCTTGTAATATTTTTACTTTATAAATTTTTAATTTTTTGATTCTTTTATAACAACACTTAAAACATAATCATGTTGTAAAAATACATGAAAATAATTTTCCCCATAACCTTACCCTGTAACCTTTTTTTCAATTCCTTAAATATTTTTATTTTTTACTTTTTTAAATTTATTGTTAAAAATGAAGACACAAACGCACCTATTAGCCCAGGCCTTACACAATCAAGGTCATCAATAGTACTGTCTTCAAGCTCCGTATCTTGTTCCACTGGTAGGTCTTCAGAAGCAATAACACACATGGGGCTGTCATTGCCTATGAGAACAATGCCTTCTTCTGAAATAGTTCCTCAAGGATCTGCCTGGGGCTGTTTTACAGTCAATTTTTTAAAAATAAGTGGAATGAGTACCTTCTATAATAATGATAAAAATTATAGTATAGTAAAGACATAAACAAATAGCATAGTCATTTATTATCATTATGAAGTATTATGTGCTGTACATGATTGTATGTACTATATTTTTATAAGACTGACAATTCAGTAGGTTTGTTTACATCAGCGTCAATCACCACCAACACGTGAGCAATATGACGTGCTATGACATTATGATGGCTATAATGTCACTAGATGATAGAAATTTTTCAACTCCATTATAATTTTAGGAGATCACTGTGGTATATAAGATATATGGTCTGTTATCTACTGCAACATCTATGTAGTACATAAGTATAAATTAATTGCTAATTTGTCAATATTCTCAATAATGCAGTGTGTCCATATTTATATTAAAACATATGGTGGGTGTTAATATACAAAGTTTTTCCCTTTATTTCTCATATTACTTATATTAAAATTAATTTGCTTTTGTATACTCAGTACTTTCCTATAAAATGAGTGTAAGGCAAATTCCCTAAAATGACATTTGGACAGGGTAATACCAATGACCTTGAGCAAATTATTTCAAAGTCTGAGCTAAGTTCAGTTGTTTATTAAGTCTTTTTAAAAATAAATCATAACTAGCCCTATTTTTTCTCATTATAATGCTTAACAATACTTGTCACAATTATCTATAGATTATGAATAATCTGAATGGTTATTGATTAACACTTATTTTATTTGCACTGTTGGTCAACACTAATCAGTTATTCATAATCTATGCTTTTATCCAAAGTATAAATTCTTTTCGTATTTGTTTTCTAGTTTAACAAATCTTAGTAACTATACACTCATTAGTTTGTGCCTCAATACAAATTATTGCAAATATAATACGTGTTAGGCACAGTTTAGGTTTCTGGGAATGTACAGAAGAAAATTAAACAGGTTTTTTTATTTCAAATTAATATGAGGGTATAAATTTTTAGGTTACATTGTTCTAACTTCCAAAGTAAAGTTCAAGTTGTAGGAGACACGTTCATTCAGGAGACATGCTGAACATTTTCTTATTGAACAATAGTTTTTCTTAATGAACATATAGTCTTATTACCAGAAACAATGAAGACTAAACTAAGTTGAAAATATGAGAAACGCTACAAATAAACCTATTCAGCAATTAAAACATGATGTTTGCTTGAAGATGGGGTGACAGAAATGAGTGTACAAGGGGAACGTGGAAAAAAATAGTATGTGATATATATCTTTATTATCTTGATTGTATTTCAGGGTACATACATATTATAATATTTATTAAATTGTTTCTTAAAAATGCTAACTATATACCTACTATGCAATTTAATATAATTTATTTAATATAATTAATTTAAAGCAAAACAGATTTTGTAGATTAAAAAAATTAGAAATTTATGCAGTTCAAAGAAGATATCAGTGTGGGCTGATATTGTCAAAGATAATTTTATGGCGAACTAGAAATTCGTATTTCTTTTGAAAGATGCAAAATGTGCAGAGAGACTAAGAGGTAAGAAGACCAATGCATATTAACAAGTGTACGGGTTTGCATTAAAAACAAAACAAAGAAAAACTCCTGATTCTCCTAATCAAGTTGGTTCTTGGACACAGGCTAAGGAAGAATTGTAAACATACAAGAAGGCCGAGGTCATACTGAGGTTAAATTAAATATACAGTGATCAGAAACAATTCACTGTACAATATCTACACATGTACAACTTCCACAAAAATATAGTGATTGCAGTTTAATTTTGAATTCTAAATTCTATTTTGGCACTAAACACTAATCTGATTCTGATTTTTTCAAGTTTCATGGCAGAAGAGTGTCCAATGTAATCATTTATATTAGCTGTGTATTGTCAATTGATGTTTGTAAAAGTCTTTATAAATACTTGACTTATTCTTTAAATAGGTTATTTCTTTCTAGAACAAAAAAAAAGATCATCTTTCTTGTACTATAAACAAGATGCAAATGCTTCAAAAACATGTTTTCGGATCATATTTATGTAAAGATATATTCTCCACAGCTCAATTTTACTGGGCAGTTTAAAATCAATTTGTAATGTAATCCCTTCTAGAGTAAAACAAAGTAACACTCCCATCTGGTTTAAGAAAGTAAACAAATGAATTTCATTTTGTTTTGATTTTTTTTCCATGAAAAATACTGATTTATGCAACTGTCAGGTTTGAATGCATATAACACAACTTTCTCAGATTGAATCCAATTGATTTTCCCATAACAATGTCAAGGATTCAATACATCACAGGAGCAGTGAGACTGTAATAAATAATCCTTTCAGAAAGAAAGCTATTCGTCTCTCAATAAACACATAGGTAAATATCCTTTGTTTTTCTCTATATATAGAATGTAAAGGTTCTGTGACTTCAGTTTTAGAATATCCTTAATCCATAATCATTTCCTATAAAACATCATTTCCCTTATGACCTCTCTTTAGCACTGCCTTCGTGACAATTGTTAGAATTAATTTTAAGTCTGATTTGAGACCGTGATGTAACATTCAAAGACAAGGAAAAGAAAATATTATATTCCAGATGATTCTGGTAGAGCTTATCCTGTAAAACTGTCACTTTACTTTGCAAAAGTTAGAAGAGGTAGAGTATACTGTGAATGTCTGAAAGTCACTGGTGACTCAAGAGTGTGGGCAGAGAGTAGCTTTGTAGAACATCATTTTTTTCTTACAAAAGAAAGCTAATCAAGTTGCATATCTACACCTTTGAATATAATACCTATGAATTTTGATGGTTTTAAAATATTATTTTTAGTTACAATCAATCTTGGTAATTGTGTAGTATACATTTGAACAACATAGGTATTTCTTTTTTTTTTTTTTTTTGTAGAGACAGAGTCTCACTTTATGGCCCTCGGTAGAGTGCCGTGGCCTCACACAGCTCACAGCAACCTCCAACTCCTGGGCTTAAGCGATTCTCTTGCCTCAGCCTCCCGAGTAGCTGGGACTACAGGCGCCCGCCACAACGCCCGGCTATTTTTTGGTTGCAGTTTGGCCGGGGCCGGGTTTGAACCCGCCACCCTCAGTATATGGAGCTGGCGCCTTACCGACTGAGCCACAGGCTCCGCCCCAATATAGGTATTTCTTAATGATTATTTACACATTTCTGTTTCATAAGAGGTGTGTACTACATATGCCACATATTGTATTGATTTCTTATTCATTTTCTATCCTTTTTACAAAGCATTCGCTAGTATAATATTTAAGCTAAGCAAGCATTTTCGTACAGTTTTAAAGGTAAGTTTTTAAATGTGCATGACAATATAACTTCATATTAATGATGTAAGAACATTAGACAATCACCAAATTTTAAGTACACAAGTCCAACTAGCAGAAACCAAGTAGATTTAGATACAGTGAAATACAGAAAGTGGATCAATTCATATGTATGTCCTAAGAGTAATGTGATGTGATGAACACATTTTGCATTATTGTTGTTCTGAAATTGTAACCAATTATAACTACTAATATTGTTGAATAGTTACCATGGACTATGATCTTCCTTAGTGCGTTAAGATACTATCTTATCTCGTAAGAATCCTATGAAGAAATGTTACTGTTAAATCTATTTTATAGTTAAGAAGACTGAAATATAAAGGTAGATGATTGGCCAAGACAATTAGGTGGAAATAAAATTTGCTCCTGAGGGCTCAGCGCCTGTGGCTCAAGTAGCTACATACACCTGAGCTGGCCGGTTCGAAGCCCAGGCGTGCCAAACAACAATGACGGCTGCAACCAAAAAATAGCCAGTGTTGTGGCGAGCACCTGTAGTCCCAGCTACTTGGAAGCCTGAGGCAGGAGAATTGCTTGAGCCCAGGAGTTGGGGGTTGCTGTGATCTGTGATGCCATGGCACTCTACCCAGGGCAACAGCTTGAGGCTCTGTCTCAAAAAATGAATAAATAAATTTGCTTCTGAGATCTAATTTTCAAGTCCACAATTTTGACTACTAAAAGTATTCTTTGCTTCTCTCCCAAAAAAGTAGGTGGCTGTGGGGCAGTGCCTGTGGCTCAAATGAGACGGGCACTGGCCCCATATGCCAAAGGTGGCAGGTTCAAGCCCAGCCCCGGCCAAAAACTGAAAGAAAAAAAAAAAGTAAGTGGTTGCATATTTAAATCCAATTGACTGTTTTTTCTTGTAGCTAATTGATATTTCTAACAATCTTTTTTTTTCTTTTTCCTATGTTAGTATTTTATTTTAAATACATTTGTAGCAAGTATGTTTCAAATTTCCTTCACTTATTTTCCATCTTTTAAACCCATGTTATCACCCATTTAGTGTAAATAGCATGATTTCTGCCTTCCACAGCCTCACTGTACCTACCAAATTCCCGAGTCCTCATGTTAATTATATGATTTCATTTGAGACTCTGAGCTGGATGTACAGAGCCCTCTAAATTCTGGATTCAGTCTACACCCCCACTTCACTTTCACCCCCACTTCCACAGTATGTCATGGTCTCACATTAGTTCTGCACATAAACGACAAACAAATCAGTAGTAGCAATCTACATGGAAATTAAAAGGCAATTTCTTTTTGGAGGAGGTCTAGACATTACTCTTGATCTTGCCTTGAGTGGATGCACTTTCCCCCACTTGCAAATTTCATGTGTTCAGTCTAAATATATCTTAACTTGGTATTATTAGTGAATGACTGCATCATGATATTTATATTTACAAGTGTGTATGTGTATATATATATACATATATGTGACCATAATTTATCCACTTAACCAGGGCAGTTTTTTCCTATGTTGCCGCACCCTCGGCATCAAGCCGCAGCGAAGTGGCGCTGTCCGCATTATAAAATGCGTGAGTAGGTGGTATGTGCTCCCCGGAGCGAAACCCCCAGCACCCCTGGTTTGCGACAGCAGCGCATAAGTTGCCTAGCATGCCTTTGTTTGAACGTAATGACTCACGAGGTGCGGCATAAAAGCCTAAAAAACCTTTGCTCTGAAACCTGTCTGTTCAGTTGAATGCCTGATTGTTTTGAGAAACTAAGAATAAACATAATGACTTACTGATCCACAATTAAACACAGCAAGTATGGCTGTGCCGGACTCAGTGGCTCCAAGAGAGCCTGCACAACAGCACGTCCCTACCATAAATGTCAGTGACTTGAGACAATGCAGGCACGGCAAACAAGATGTTCCAACATGACATACACTATCACCATCTGCAGTAAAACTTTACTTAGAAAAACATCTTACTTCACTAATTTTCATATGTAACACAAATCAATAGAGTAGTTTAATGTTTAACAAACAATTAACTATGAATCAAAATATAGTTACTAATTAGAGTAAAAATACATAGAAAATATATATAGAAGTAGTCAAGCATTATACATAAAAGAATATGTTCAGCTGTTTTCAAAAGAGATCATAAGAAACTAAGACCAATTACAGAACTAAGAGAAGTCACAAACCTTGACATTCCTAGATAAGGGGAAGCAACCAGGTGTTACTGATAAAACCACCTCCCTCCAGAGAGCAAAACCTTGAAAATATATAGTGCATGATAAACCACATATGGAGACACAAAGATAATTTACAAGCATAAGCAAAATAATGATTACATTGTTTAAACCCTGGGAAGAAAATGTATAAATACCAGACTTAAAAATCAATAAAGTACAGCTGCTTTTTTCATCATTCGTGGTGTGTGGCAGTTTGTCATTTCATCCTGCGTCGACCTTTTCAACCAACCTGTACCGTTCACCCTGAGCACCCTCGGACTGAGGCCCATCGACTGGCGGTCCGCGACACTATGTAAACTTTTTCTACTCTGAATTCTAATTTGTAGTTTTTATGCTGATTCATTTGGCTCCTATTTTATGATTGCTATTAATTTTTTCAAATTTTGTTCACAGATAAAATTAAATTTTTTTTTTGCAAGGAAAAAAATTTTAATGCAGTTAGACAATTGAGAAGATGTCAAAATTATACATGATAAACTAACGTATCCAAATCTGTAAGAGCAATGTTCCAAGAAAGACGGGAAGTTAAATGGGAATGTTCTTCATCTTGATTTCTCTGACAAGGGGCAATTTTCCTAGAGAGACAGAGGTTTAAAGGAATCCCAACATCACAATATTTAATGCATCCAGTATGACAAGAAAAGAAGCTTCATGAAAGAAGCGTTTTTAACTTTGCTTTTCCTAATCTGAGGTAACACAATTTTATAAACATATTTGGCTTTTAAATTTTCAATATTTATCTGAACTATCTTTTATACCTGACAAAAAAGGTGATCAATGTAAATGATAGCTTGTAAGATACAAATCTTAGTTATAATGAGACCTGGTCCTGAGACTAACTTTCATCTTAAAATTTAACTTTTTAAGGATATTAGTTATGTACTTTATTTATGAAGGTCTAAAGAAATACTGTATATTTTGGGAACATTTGCTACCAAGCTATTTTCCTTGAGTAGATCAAGTAAAGAAATAGTAATGAAATACTACTAATAATAATAACAGCAATGCAATTTTAACATAATTAAACAGAGCTGCTATTTTCCTAAGATAACAGTTACTACAAACCAACATAGAACTTGTACATGATTTATTTAGAAGTTAGAGAGAAAACAATGTCCATGGTGAAGTGAGTGAAATGACTAGAAAAATAACTATTTCAACCTTATTGTCAGTGTGCTAGTACCTATGATTTTAGATTACATTATCACTCTGTCAACAGGAAAAATTAGTTTTATTCACTGCTATTGTACTTGAAGTAAAGTGTGTGATTTTCTACACAATAAAATATATTTGATAAAGTTCTCCTTTCTTACATTTACATCTTAAATATTGCCACTTAAATGTAACAAATTCAGATGGAATTAAAGAAAGGCCTAAAAAATGGAGACTATTTTAGAAATCGAATACATTTACAACATTTTAAAAATAAAATTATGAGTAACAATTGCTGGCTACCATATATATGTGCATAAAATTAGCAACAGGCTCTGTTTTATTTTTTCTTTTCATATATACAGAAGGCTTAAGGCACAATATTTTTGGAATGTGTGGTGGGGTGAATAACACCCTGGTATTTTTTATATGATTATATTTCAGATAGATATTTTATTTTATTGCGTAAACTTAAAAGTCACAATGTCATTATTTTCTACTTAAAATATATTTGTATTTGGTCAAAGGATTGGTTTGCACATGAATATTTTTAAATATTTCAAAAATTCATTGTGTTGCTAAGTTATAGGGTTTAAAATGTTTTGAGAATTCCCCCAAAATGTGTATTCACTAATTGTTAAAGTCAGAAAACTAAAGATAATCATTCAGTTAAGCATGTTCATTATGTGGTTCAAATATATCATCACCTTTCTCTTTTCTTTGTTTTATGATTATCAAGAGATAATTGCCAAAAGTTTCACTGTTTTAATAGCTGCATTTTTTTCATCCATTTAACTTTTCTGTGTTCTTATTTTGGGCTACTTTTTCTATAAATGCCATAAAATTTAGATTTTATCCAATAATCCTTAATTGGAAGTTTAGTCTATTAATTTCTTGGCTTTAAACTTTATATTTATAAATGCTGATGAATCATAAAAGTCTCTTGGAACATGTCTTTTCTCTGAATTGTAGGTTCACGTATCTAGTTGCCTTAAGAATATTACAGATTAGAAGTGACATGTGTATCGAAGCATGGGCATATTAAAAGCATACTTTTGATCTCCTCCAAGCAAAATCTCTATGATATTTAAGTACTATGAATTGCAGAATTTAAAAAGAAAAGTATGTCATTGTCTTATTGAGATGTTTGACATGCTTTGAGGTAACAAAGGCTCAGCTATCTCAGCCCGGAAAGCTGGCAACTCGTAGTTGCAACTATAGGCTTAAGGTAGCAAAATACTTAGTTAAAGTGGTAATCAGCTTTACCTTTGTGGTGCAACCATCATGCAAAGCACCGAGAAAAATTATAGGACATCAGACAATAACAAATTACTGGTTGCTTTTTAAGGTATTCTGTAAGAAAGCGAAAAGTGCATGCCAGAATAAGCCAGCCTGCAAATTGAGAAAACAATAAAAATGAGAAATTTTTATTGTTAATAAAAATTGAGCTCACTCTCTATGTCCCATAATATGTTATCCAAGAGTGCAGTTCACATGGAACTTCATCTTCAAATCAAGCAGCATCAACTTTAAGTGGTAATTTATAAAAAGATGGCTTTAGCAGGAGATACAATTGTAGATCCAGTGCCTATGGGTGAGTTTGTTTAAAAAAAGTGATATATTTTATATAAAAAAGTGATATATTTTATATATGAACATGTGTGTGTATGTGTGTGAACACCATGGAGTATTACTCAGCCACATAAAGGAATAGAATAATGTCTTCTGTAGCAATTTGGTTGGAATTATAGACCATTATGCTAAGGGAAGTATCTCAGAAATGCAAAAACATATACCACATGTTCTCTCCAATAACTGAGAGCAAATTGATGGGCTCATGGGGTCACAAAGAGATACAAAGGTCATAAAAAATCAAGTGGGGGAGGAAAGGAGGGATAAAAACTTACCTAATAGGTACAATGAACACTGTTCACGTGGTGGACACACTAGTTACCCTGACTTCAGCGTTATATCATAAAAGATAGCCATGCAACAAAAGATTTGTACTCTTTAATATTTTGAAATAAAAAATTATAGATCCTAATTTTTGTGTTTTTTAAAGAAAATTATATTATTCTTTTTTTAATTAATTAATTAATTTATTTTTATTAAATCATAGCTGTGTACATTAGTATGATCATGGGGCACCATACACTTGGTTCATTGACCGTTTGACACATTTTCATCACACTTTCATGGCATTTTCTTAGTTATTTTGCTAAGACCTTTACATCCCACATTTACTAGGATTCACATATACCCTTGTAAGATGCACCGCAGGTGTAATCCCATTAATCCCCCTCCCTCCACCTACCTCCCCCCTCCCTCCCCGCCCTTTCCCCCTTCTCCCTATTCTTAGGTTGTAACTGGGTTATAGCTTTCATGTGAAGGTCCTACATTAGTTTCATAATAAGGGTGAGTACATTGGGTACTTTTTCTTCCATTCTTGAGATACTTTACTAAGAAGAATATGTTCCAGCTCCATCCATGTAAACATGAAAGAGGTAAAGTCTCCATCTTCTTTTAAGGCTGCATAATAATATTATTCTTATAGACATGTATAATCCACTCATCTAAAATTAAGAGGTTTACCACAATATCTTTCTATCCTTAAATTAGAGGATATAGAAAGGCACAGATAAAGTAAAAGACAACAGTTCAAGATTAAAATTTACATCTAGGCAAGTCTGCTGTTGAAATTACTTGTCCATAGAATTGAGAGGAAGCAAAAAGATTAATAAATTCCCAATTTTAAATTTTTCTCATAAAGATATATTGCTAAATAAATATTCAAAATCTACATTAATCTGTTACTGTTAAAACAATCTGGAACCATTTTGCACTATTTTACAAACATGAAGCTGTATAAGTTGCAATGGCACTAAGACGCCATTCATATTATAAATGATAATGTTGCATACCTAAGGGTTATTTTTAAATGAATATAGTGCATGAAAGAAAAAACAAACACCCTTTTTATAATTGTAACTAACAATTGAAAAACTCCATTCAATTTTTAACTTTATGAGATTAAAAATGGCCTCCTTAAAATCAAATGGTAGAAGAAATTGACTAGGGCCAGAAGTAGCTGGGAGAAAATGGAGTACAACTATTTAAGGGCATAAATATTTAGAATTATAGTTGTGCAGCTTTGTGACCATACTAAAAGCTGTTGAATCATACACTCTAAACGAGTGAACTTTATGATATGTGAATTGTATCTCAATAAAGATATTTGAAAATGAAACAGTAAATTGAGGAGCAAATCTTGAATCGGAGTGTGAAAACTCAAGATGATGGTGCACTCTCTATTATGCTGCCTCCTCTCTCACCACACAGGCGTGAGTGGGTAGATTGCCATCCACATGCAGCAGGATTATCGTGAGCTCTTGTTGAGTGAAAATAATACCCAGTGCATAGAAGTGTCAGTGCAATTCAACACAAAAGAATAACATCTACTCAGTCTATTTGTATTGAAGTGAGAGACCCAGGGAGGCCAACACACAGCTAGCACTCTGCAAGAAGAAAGAAGGGTGCAGCCCCCTCCAGCATTCCTCACAGGCTTTACTGAAATCTCGGGCATGAGAAAATGCAGCCCAGCTAGCAGTTAAAAGACAAGTAGTTTATCTCTAGGTTCATGATTGAACTCTTAACACATTCTGTTTAATGCACCTGTGTCTGACCTTAATCTAATCACCACTAATCTATGACTTAGGGCTGAGATAGTGAAATGTGTCTAGCGATTACTGTTTTTAATACAGAAGGACCTGGGTTTTTGCCAGAAAATTCCTTGGAACTCTCAGCCAAAGACCCTTCTATAACTAACACCCACATAAAAGACATGTACAGGGTAAGATATGCTATATGATGGGGAGAGAAGACCTCACACCAGGGACAACTGAGGGGGAAGCAAGTGAAAATTTGAACTATTAAAAACTGTTATAAATTCTTAGCTAAAAAAGAGAATTTGAAATAATGATAAAATCAATCTTTTCTAATTTAGATTAAACATATTATATTATTTCTATTACCTGCTATTTATGGCTTAACATGAGAGCCAATTTATTAGTAGTTCCAATGATGTTTCTATTTCTCAAGACAAAAATCTAAAGTAATGAAAGTATTGGGTTCATATTTGATGTCATGTCACACACATGCACACACACAAACACACAAACCCTGCATATTTATTTGCCAATTAGTGGGGAGGTTAAATAAAGTGCGAGTAAGAGAATTAGAATTTATAGAAATGGGTGAATGATGTAAAAATAAATTGTAAATTCAAGAATGTAATGCCACGGAATAGCTTTTTTTTTTTTTTTAACAAAAAAGCTATTTGTAAAAAAAAGCTATTCTGTGGCACAAAGTATTTAGGGCTTAATGTACTATCAGCTACTTTTAGCAATATAGAATAAAGCATGATAACAGATGATGATTAGGAATCAGCAGGGCTCAAGAGCTTTTATGCCATTTTGCATTTTATGTGTTTACAAAGCTGCAACCTATTGGCATTTAATTCCATATTTACTATCTCTTGTGTCTCATTGCGCAGCAGGGTATGAAATGAGCAATAAACATGTTATAAGTATTGTAGTGAATGAAAATTTAATTAAATCAGATTTTTAAAAATTTCTTTTCTGTGTCATCCTTGGATTTGACACCTTCAACTCATATATTAATTTTATCAATGTATTCATAATAAATTTTTAAAATGCTGGAAATTTAAATATACATTAAAGTTTCAGGAGAATAAAATGTTCATTCTGAATATATAAGTAATTAGAAAGAGTATTTTTGCTGTGTTTAAAAATTATATGATATATAATTTGATATGTGAATTGGCTGGCATACTTAGAAGCATAGCAAAATTACAAGATGTGAATATGAAATTAAAGTATAAATATTCCATTTAAATTTAATTCCATACAAAAATACTTTTAATTTTTATATGAATTCATATGATCGAATTACCTTTTATAGGGTCTTTAGAAGGGAGGGGGGTGGGGCCTTAGTGTGTGTCACACTTTATGGGGGCAAGACATGATTGCAAGAGGGACTTTACCTAACAATTGCAATCAGTGTAACTGGCCTATTGTACCCTCAATGAATCCCCAACAATAAAAAAAAAAAAAAGAGAAAAAAAAAAAAAGAATTTAGTTTTTTACCTTGACTATCTGTAACATGATTTATATATTTGGCAGTGATTGATTTACTTAAGTAACTTAAATCTTACAAGACAATTAAATGAACAGAGTTATTCACCTGGAATTGTGTGAGGGAAATAAAACTATAATTAGGTTAAGTACATTGTTTCTGTATGGCATTTTAGAACTATGTAGGAGTAAAAAGGGAAGAGGGGAAAAGGTGAAGAGAAAATACATAGAATATTCTTCCTTAAAACTATTATAAAAACCTAAAGACCTTGTCGTAGTCTCATTTTAAAATGAATAGAAAATTAGAAGAAAAATTGATTAGTTATAGGAATGCTAGATGGTACATAGAATGTCACTTGATAATAGGAATAATTAAGAAATGATAAGGGGAAGAAAAGTAGAGCTCAAATCTAAAGAATTTATAACAAAACGAAGATAATAGAGATTTGCAAAAGATCTAGTTGAGAAAATGTTCAAAGGTTAAGTTCAAATAGTGAAAGCAGCTATTTATAGATTAAAGTAAGGGCTCAGGTTCAATTAATTCAACAAAGGACAGGCACATTTACATAAACTAGATCTAACTCAGAGAGATAAGCTGGTGAGATAAGACAATCTACCCAATTCCTTGGGCACAAAACATTACTTTTAGGCAAAGGGGTTAGTTAAGAAACTGAAAGTAGGGCTGCTCCTGTGGCTCAACGAGTAGGGCCCCATGTGCCAGAGGTGGTGGGCTGGAACCCAACCCCAGCCAGAAACTGTAACAAAAAAAAAAAAAACCACATGGATTTAGGCTCAGCGCCCGTGGCTCAAGTGGCTAAGTCGCCTGGCTAAGTCGCCAACCACATACACCTGAGCTGCCGGTTGGAATCCAGCCCACGCCCACCAAACAACAATGACAGCTGCAACCAAAAAATAGCTGTGCGTTGTGGTGGGCGCCTGTGTTCCCAGCTACATGGGAGGCTAAGGGAGGAGAATCGCTTGAGCCCAGGAGTTGGAGGTTGCTGTGAGCTGTGATGCTATGGCACTCTACCCAGGGCAATAGCTTGAGGCTCTGTCTTTAAAAAAAAAAAAAAGAAAAGGAAAAGAAACTGAAAGTATAGTAGCAATAGCTTGACGTTAAGGCAGAGATTTAAGGAGAGACATATACCCTCTTCCTAAGTGCAGAATTGTTTTCAATTCCAAGATAGTATTGAACTCATAAGCATGTGACTACCATGAAATGTGTAGAAAAAATGGAGAAAGGCATTCTTAAATAGAAGGGAATGGCTATTATATGTCAAAGCTTTAATAAATAATCTGTGATTAACTTCGGGAAGTCATCGTTTAATAAAATGTAGACGCATAGACATTAAAGGCATGAAAATTAGGTTTCAATTAGCATTTTTTTGAAATATCTTTAAGGAATTTAAGATGAATGACACACGATCCCACAATAACGTAAGATCATAGCACTATTTCTTCATACAGTATTCACATCTAAAATCTTGTTCTTCGGGTGTGGAACCACAGAAGACCTGAGTCTTTATTCATTAAAACAGGAGGTGCTTTGAATGATTTAGGGAGGATATTACTGAGTAACAACAATATCAGATAATAAAATGTTCTTCACAAAAGGCTTTGAGAATCAAAGAGGTCACTGAGATGTTAGAGTCAATTTGTTTTTCTATAATTTATTTCATGTCATCTCTCTCTTTCTCGGCAAAATTAAAATAAGCTGATTAGCTGATTATCCTTGAAGTGCTATATTGTCTCATCTTGAATTTTTCTAAAGCATCTCAGAATGTTTTAATTATCTGCATCCTGTATGAATAAGCATGATGTACACAAACTGTGCAATGAATAAGCATGATGTAGACAGAACCGTATATCCATCCGCTGGTAATGATGAGATAGAAGGCTCAGAAAGCTGCAGCTAGGACTGTAAAGTTTCTAAATGTTTACGCCAGGAAAAATTCCCTAAATTACTCTCTGTCTCTTTAGTTCATCTAACTCTGATTGGCAGTACACATACATATAGGGACAGTAAATTAAAAGTTAATAAGAAAGAACCATGATTGTGTAGAAACATCTCAGATATTTTTTGCCTTACTAAATTGCTAATTCCATCTTTGAAATGAGTTGAAGCAAAATGTGTTTAAATCCTCTTTTCTTTTTTTTTTTAGTTAGTCAAAGTATGTTTTATTCTATATGAATAGAGTCTTAACTTCTTTTTTTTTTTTTTTAATTGTTGGGGATTCGTTGAGGGTACACAGAACTAGGTTACATTGATTGCTTTTGTTAGATACGGACTCTAATCAGCTGTGGTTGTGCTTATTTTCCCATACTTATTTGGCATATATAAAATGCCCACTATTCAAAAAAGTTATTTAATAGAAAAAAAGGCTAAAATTTATTTTATTGTGAGATATAAGTTGATCAATGAAAAATCAAGATCTTTGAAGTTACTTTCTACTACAGGTGTTGTAAAAGAAATAAACTATATAAGCATATAAAACGATAGCCCACCATCAAAAATCTAGCAAATATCCAAGTCATTTTAGTTTATTTAAACTTTTATTATTTAAGTATGTATAGTTTATAGTGATATAGATCATGATAGGTAATAAGACAAACAAAAGTTAAAGACACAGAAAATTCTGAAAATAATAATACATGACACATAAGAAGCATTGAAACAACTTTTTGACAATGTAATCACATCCTGTCCATATTTTAATCCTAAGTGGCTGCTTGGAGAGTACTAAAAATACAGAACTGCACTATTGGTTATTACACACTCCAATTAAAAAGCTCTCAAACTAGAGAGGAACAATGAAAACAAAGTAAAGATCAAGCAACCTTGTTGAAAACTTGGGAATCTATACCTCACTGCTATCTAAATTAAAACAACTTGAAGACACTTGCTTAATAGGTCAGTAATGTGTATATGGAAGTTTAAAACTCATGTGTGTTCTCAATTTTCAATATTGAAAGCACCTAAATATATGTTAGAGTGCTTATTGAGAGCTAGCTGTCTATTGATCTATAACTAAAAACTCTTCATTATTCTTAGAATTTACAATTTAAATTACAATGTTAAAAAATGTATTTTTAGCTGCCATTTTACACACAGCAGATGCACAGCTTTCTGGTAAACTTAAATTTATTAATAAAAGTAGTATTTTATTACCCTACTTTTCTTATTTTAAAATATTAAAGGAAAAATACCTTTATAAAAACTCTGTAGTGTTTGTTGCACTCTAGCACTTGAAAGAAACATTGTCAAGCATCGTGTAATGAATATAATAAATTCATCTCGCTTTGTTTGAACTAAAATACTTGTTAATCAACAGGATAGGTTATGTTTCTGCATCAACATATATATTTTTGAAAGAGTAAACAAATGTTTAGAACTGAGGACATTTGTATTATATTGTGGAGTTCAGAAATCAGTTTATATATTTAAAATATTATTTGAGCTATTGATTTATACTCTAGAAATGATAATAATGTGAATTACGACTACAAAACTTGAAAATTTTATTGCAGGGACTGCGTTCACTGCTGTTCCAAATGTATTATTCACAAAAGCATAGCACTTATGATATGAAATTAGCCCTAATATTTAGCTGTTAAAACCTCATAAATTTCAAATTTAACTCTGTTTAGTATATCGTCACTGAATTTTGTATACGGAAATTTTAAGCACCATAAAATAGCAACCATAATAATAGTATTTAATATGAATGAAATATTTGACATATATTGTGTTATTAAATTCTTACAACAAAATTGTGACATAGGTTGTACACATTTTTAGATAAATTAATAGCTGATAGATGTAGATTTAGGTAGTTAGGTTTACCTTAGAAATTTCATGAGAGGCAAGTTAAAACTCTAATTTTTCATAGATCTTGTGACTAAAGTAGTATGCCTTTAATCACTTCGAATTAACTTATGCAATATTATATGATGCTATTGACCACACAGCTATTTTCAATATGCAGCCATCAGGACAGCTTATTCTCTGCTGGTATGATTTGTGATTATTCAGGTCTTATATAGTGCTTTTAATAGCTGGATGAGTTACCAAATTATAGTACATTGGAATAACATCACAACTCAATTTATAATTGCCAAAATGAGGAAACAGCGTCTATGCCCAGCAACCCAGGAATGGATTAACAAGGTGTGTATATGTACACCATGGAATACTATTCAGCCATTAAAAAAGATGGAGACTTTACATCTTTTGTATTACTACACATCTTCTTAGTAGAGCATGACAAGAATGGAGAAGCAAGAATACAATGTACTCAATTCTAATATGAAGCCAATCTAATACATGCCCTCATAAGAGAAAAACTCAAATCAATTCAAGGTGGGGGGGGTGAATGAGGGAGTGGGGAGTGAGGAGGAGGAAGGAAGGGGTACGGTGTTTGGGGTCAGGACACAACTCTAAGAGGGACTTTACCTACCAAATGCAAATAGTGTAACCTAATTCTTTGTACCTTAATGAACCTGAACCAATAAATTAAAAAAAACAAAATAACAGAAACTACAATCTTAATATGAGTTTCGTACTAATTGAAGGAGGTACAAAAATATTGCAGACAAATACAAAGAATATTTTTGTTGTTATTTCTCCAGGTCTTCCTCTTTAAAATATGACTGTATTCACGATACCTGGTGTTAGTGCACGTTGTATTTCTTATCCTATGTTTTAGGAAATATGTTCCTGTTGCAAATCATTTCCTACATTGAATACAAAGTGTAATTTTAAAATTGCACTAGCTTTTTAAAGGATGAAAGACTTCACAAGTCATGACATTTACAGATAGACTCATGATAGCTTTGCAAATTGTCAAAGAGAAACTTTTTCTCAGAACCTCCCTCAGAAATCGTGTTTTTCCTATGTCACACATGCATGATCCTTAATCTTTGTATGACTATATTATCCTGATCAACCTATTCTTGACCTGAATTTAATCAATAACCGTGTATAAATGTTAAATTTAGAGTTAAATATAATAATTAAAGTAAAATCTATTGGGGAAGAACAAAGGGAAGCACTCAATTTTTCTGGACATTTTACTTTTATCAATAATATCTCAAATTACATTCATTTTTATGGCAGCCATATCACATTGATAATTTATATTAAGCTTGCAATCCAACAAATACCTTGGTAATTTTTATGTGAACTCCTAGTAAGTTCTATCTCCACTTTGCTTGTCTTATAAATTGTTTCTGACAGATTTTTTAAAATACTACTTAAATCAATACTTGTATTCTTTAAGGTTTGGAGGTCATTTTAGAAGGTCCATCGAATGTTTTTTTAAGAAGTGTCAGACCCCTTCCAACTACACAGGCAAGTTCCAAGCACACAAAACCTGGCAAAGCAAGATAAACTTATCATTGATTTCTTGATAAAAGTTGAAAACTTTCACACAAAAACTGTTTCTCTATTTGATCTGACACATCACTCTTCTTTAGAGTATCTTTTACTTTTTTCCCATGATACATAATCATAACTGAAATGAAGATTCTTTAGTCAATAAAATCCTGTAACATCTCATCTGCCTTTTACTGACACCTGCCTTATTTAGTGATATGCAGTATTATGCCTAGCTCATTACATGATATTTATCTACAAACATCTCTGTATTCTAAATTTTTTTTTCTTTTTTACTGTTTGGGATTCATTGAGGGTACAAAGAATTAGATCACACTGATTGCATTTGTTAGGTAAAGTCCCTCTTATAATTGTGTCCTGTCCCCAAGAAGTGTGTAAAATTTTTACTTAAGCAAATTTAATTTTTAGATTAAACGAATATCTGTTAAACCTAAACACTTAATAGGGTACTTTTCTCATTCTCAAGACCTTTAGTGCCCCTGCCTAACCAGTTTTTCTTAATTACCAATCAGCCTTCATTCAAAATATATACAATTCCTTATCATTTGTAACTTCTCTGATAAGAGATACGTCTCCCAACATTCTTAAATAGTTTCCATGCTAAATAAAAACTCATGACACTGATTTCTCCACCCTCTGTCTTCTATCACTATTTCATTTGATTGAATATACAAATGCAATTCCTACAACATGGACTCAGTAACTATGCAACTATTATGCTTATGACTGAGAAAAGAGCACCCTAATCCCCAAAGCAGAATCAATCTTTTAAACCACTGCTTCTCCCATAGTTGTCCACCATTCTTCTGACCTCCATTCTGACGGCCGATTTTCTCTATCAGTTACCTCTTTCCTCAACGTTATTTTCAACTAGTTCATACTCCAGATATATTAGATAATTTTTCATTGGTTAAATTTAGCAACTGTGACATTTTAATACTTACACTATACTGGCTTTGTGTTTCAAATATGATGTAAATTTAAGTATCTATTTTCTTTACTACTTTTTTTAGATTATTAAGCACTGAAAGAAGAAGTCACCTTGCCAAAATGAACTGTATTAAAAACAAACACACAAACAAAAATCCCTCTAATTTATTCTCAAATATTATGATTAATAACTTTATTTAAATCAGGTAAATAATAATATTCTCATCAGGAAAGTATAGCAAACATTTATTATGTTTTAGAGGCAGGAATGGGTAGGATTTCTAGGTAAATAAAGAATAGCCATGTAATTCTGCATTCCAGGTCAATAATAGTTTTAAAATATAGTCTTATATGTTGCACAGGCAAGTTTATGCAAAATACTGTGTGTGTGTGTGTATATATATATATATATATATAACAGGTATAACATGTATATGTTATATATAATATATGGGTTCACCTCTATAGATTCTCTATTCTATTCCACAGATTGATGTTTCTATTTTTGTGCCAGTATCATGCTGTTTTGATCACTAAAGACTTGTAGTATAACTTGTAGTTATACTTGTAGTCTGGTAAGGTGATGATTCCAGATTTGTTTTTATTTCTAAGAATTGTATTAGCTATTCAGAGTTGTTTCTGTTTCCATATGAAGTGAAGTAATAACTATTAAAATTCTTAAAAGTATGACATTGGCGCTTTGATGGGGATTGCATTAAATCTGTAGATTACTTTGGATAGTATGGACATTTTAATAATGTTGATTCTTCCCAGCCATGAGCATGGTATGCTCTTCAATTTGTTAATGTCTTCTCCTATTTCTTTTCTCAGGGTTTCATAGTTCTCTTTATAGAGATCTTTCACTTCCTTTGTTAGATATATTCCTAGGTATTTCTTTTTTTTTTTTGAAACAGAGTCTCACTATGTTGCCCTCAGTAGAGTGCTATGGCATCACAGTTCACAGCAACCTCAAATTCTTGGGCTTAAGTGATTCTCTGGCCTCAGCTTCCCAAGTGGCTGGGACTACAGGTGCCTGCCAAAATTTCCAACCAAAAATGGCTATTTTTTGGTTGTAGTTGTCTTTGTTGTTTGGCATGCCCAGGTTGGGGTTGAACCCACCAGCTCCGGCGTCTGTAGCTGGTGCCCTAGCTGCTGAACTACAGGTGCCGAGCCATTATTATTATTATTATTTTTGGAGCTACTGTAAAACGTGTAGAGTCTTTTATTTTATTTTCAGTTTGACTGGTATTGGCATATATAAGGCTACTGATTTGTAGGCATTGATTTTTTACCTCAAGACACTGATGTATTCCTCGATCACTTCTAAGAGTTTTGTAGTTGAGTCCCTGGGGTTTTCCAGGTATAAGATCATGTCATCTATAAAGAGCGAGAGTTTGTCCTCCTCTGTCCCCATTTGAACACCCTCAATCTCCTTCTCTTGCCTGATTGCACTGGCTAAGTCTTCCAGCACTATGTTGAATAGCAGTGGCAATAGTGGGCATCCTTGTCTAGTTCCATTTCTGAGCTGGAATGCATTCAGTTTTACTCCATTCAATATTATATTTGCTGTGGCTTTATTGTAGATGACTTCTATCAGTTTAAGAAATGTCCCATAATGTCCTTCTCAAGAAAGGATGTGGATATTGTCAAAAGTGTTTTCTGCATCAATTGAGAGAATCATATGGTCTTTGTTTTTGATTTTATATTTGTGGTGAATTACATTAATGGATTTACATATTTTGAACCAACCTTGCAACCTTGGGATAAAACGTACTTTATCATGGTGTATAGCTTTTTTAATATGTCACTGTATTCTTCTTGCTAATCTTATTGAATATTTTTATATCAATATTCATTAATGATATTAGCCTATATTTTTCTTCTTTTGTTAAGTCCTTTCCTGGTTTTTGAATCAGGGTGATATTTGCTTTGTAGAATAAGTTGGGACGGGTGGCACCTGTGGCTCAGTGAGTAGGGTGCCGGCCCCATATGCCGAGGGTGGCAGGTTCAAACCCAGCTCCGGCCAAACTGCAACAAAAAATAAAATAGCTGGGCGTTGTGGCAGGCGCCTGTAGTCCCAGCTGCTCTGGAGGCTGAGGCAAGAGAATTGCATAAGCCCAGGAGTTAGAGGTTGCTGTGAGCCGTGTGACATCATGACCCTCTACCTGAGGGCGGTACAGTAAGACTCTGTCTCTAAAAAAAAAAAAAAAAGAATAAGTTCGGAGGATTTCCTTCTTCTCTATATTTTGTAATATATCATGTAATATAGGTGCTAGTTCCTCTTGTGGGATACTGCAAAGGCAGTCTAAAAAGGAAAAATGTATGGCAGTAGATGCCTTTATGAAGAAAAGAGGAAGAGAACAAGTCAATAACCTAACAGGCCATCTCAAGCAAGTGGAAAAGGATGAACACTCCAACTCCAAACTCAGGAGAAGAAAATAAATAACCAAAATTAGAGAAGAATTAAATGAAATCAAAAACAGAAGAATCATTCAGAAGATCAGCAAAACAAAAAAGTTGGTTCTTTGAAAAGATTATGAATTAATTGATATTCCCATAACCTCACATAGTTACTTTTTTATCTTAGGCATTTTAATATCTACTGTTTTAGCAATTTTAAGGTATCTAATAAATTATTATGAACTATATTCATCATGTGATACAATAGATGCTGAGAATTTATTTATGCTCTCTGAAATTTGGTACCATTGACCAGCATCTCCCCATTTTCCCCTGCCCCTAATCTCCTGAGAACCATCATTCTAGTCTCAGTTTCTATGAATTCAACATTTTTACCATCCACATATAAATAAAATCATGCAGTGTTTCTGTTTCTGTGCCTGGTTTATTTCACTTAGCATAATTTTGTCCATGTTCATCTACATTGTCACGAATGACAGGATTTCTTTTTTTTGAATGGTTAAATACTACTCCATGGTGTTCTTTATCCATTCATCCACCGAAAGAGACCAAGGTCATTTCTATATTTTAACTGCTATTATTAATGCTGCAATTTCTATATTTTAACTGCAATTAATGCTGCAATGCTGCAATGTTATTAATGTGTGTATATCTCATCAGCACATCAATTTCATTTCATTTGGACATGTACCAGAAGTGTGATTGCTCATACAGTAGTTCAATTTTTAATATTAGAGACACTTCCATACTGCTTTTCACAATGACTGTACCAATTTACATTCACCTCAATAGTAAATAAGAGCTCCTTCTCTCCATGTCTTCATCAGCACCTGTTATCTTTATTATTTTTTATAATAGCCATTCTAACATGTGTAAAATGATATCTCAGTGCCTTTTTGTTTTGCATTTTCCTAACGGTTAGTGATGTTAAAGACCTTTTCATACACCCATTGGCTATTTGTCTGTCTTCTTTTGAGAAATGTCTGCTCAGACCCTTAGTCCATTTTTCAATTAGGTATTTTTGTTTATTAATTTATTCTATTATTGGTTTGTTTGATTCCTTGTATGTTAAACTCCATATCAAATTAGATTACATGACTTGCAAATATTTTCTTCCATTTTTTTAATAGATTGGATTTTCACTCTGATAATTGTTGCACAAAATCTTCTTGTTTTGGGCAGTGCCTACGGCTCAAAGGAGTAGGGCGCCGGCCCCATATGCCAGAGGTGGTGGGTTCAAACCCAGACTCAGTCAAAAAAAAAGAAAAGAAAAAAAAATCTTCTTGTTTTGATGAAATCCCACTTGTCTATTTTTATTTTTGTTGCTCATGTTTTGGGTGTCATATACAAAATATTTATTATCCAAACCATTGGCAAGAAAACACTTTTCTTTGATTAATTTTACTGATTAAGTGATAGATGTTTGGGATTCCACATCCTTGAAATTGTGAATTGTGCTTCAATAAACATTTTATAGTGCACGTATCTTTTGTTAAAATGACTTTTTACCCTGGAGTAAATATGTAGTAGTGAGATTGGTGGATCAAATGGTAGATCTATTGTTATTTCTCTGAGAAATCTTCATGCAACTTTCATAAAAATTGTACTAGTTAGCAATCTCACCAACAGTGTATAAGTGTTCTTTTCTCTCAGCACCAAGGCTGCATCCATTGTTTTCAGACTTTTTGATAAAAGCCATTCTCAGTGTAGCTAAGTGATATTTCACTGTGGTTTCAATTTGCATTCCTCTGATGATGAATAATGATCATTTTTTCATGTGTTATTGGCCAATAGTCTATATTCTTTTGAAAGCTTCTGTTCATGTCATCAGTCCACTGTTTTACAGGGTTGTTTTTTCTCAATGATTAGAGTTCTTTACAGATTCTGATCATTAGCCCTTTCTTGAATATAAAGCATGCAAATATTTTCTCCCATTCTGTAGATTTTTTCCTCTGTTGATTGTTTCCTTGGCTGTGGAGAAGCTTTTAAAATTAATTTTCTATAGCTTACCCAAATATACTTTGGTACCGTGCAAAATTTCATAAGAATTATAAAACAACTCCTTCTCTCCTTCATCTCCTTCCAGTCATAAAACTGTAAATATGCTACTTTGTTTTATAGGAACAGGTCATGGAACTACAACTGGAAAATATGACATATATGTGGTTGTTTACAAAATTAATGAAGCATGATTCCATTACCTTAATCTTGAAAAAGACTGAAGTGATGTAACACCTAACACCTGCTCAAAAATTATCACAGGGAAGCAGAAAAGCTTTTGTGAACTTCTCTGCTTTAACATGTGCTATAAAAAAATAAAGGGAACTATTTGGTTCTTAGAGTGTGGATGGTTTTAAACCTTAAAAATAAAGATTAATAAAATAGGTTTGATTATTTTATTAGATAAATAAAATATAAAAAATTGATGTGTTATGTGTTATTTACATTAATATAAAAATAAATACACATTATGAGTATAAAAGAACATCACCTCAATTCTAAAATCATAGGACAAAAATTATTTTTAAAACTTCCATTTTGTATGGTGGAGTTTTTCTTTCTTCACTTTGTTTCAAAATATAAAGGGGTACAATGATTTTGCTAATGAATAGCTTTCCTGTGCTTAAATTGGAGCTATTAGTTGTTCCCATCACCTGAATAGTGTTCATTTTATCTATTAGGTAAGTTATTAACCCTGCCTATCTCCCTCCTCCTCCTGTCTTGACTTCTAATGGCTTTAACTTCTGTCTGCGCTCATGAATGCCCACCAATTAGTTCCAAATTATTAGACGGTACATGAGGTGTTTGTTTTTCCATTCTTGAGATACCTCACTTAGGATAATGGTCTCCTATTCCATTCAAATTGCTGCAATATTAATTTATATCTTTTTATGGCTGGGAAGTACTACATGGTATATGAATGTGTGTGTGTGTATCACATTTTTAAAATCAATTTATGAATTGATGGACACTTAGGTTGATTTTACATCTTTGCATTGTGAATTGTGCTGCAATAAAAACTTGGGAGCAGGTGTCCTTTTGATAAAAAGACATTTTTTCTACCTTTGAGCATATACCCAATAGTAAGATTGCTACATTGAATGGTAGGTCTACTTTTAGTTCTCTGAGGCTTTTCCATACAGCTGTTTCTAGAGGTTTCACTGGTTTGCAGTCCCACAATAACAAAATATTATTTTTGGTAAATAGAACAAAAATAGCACAAGTAACTGTTATTCCTCTATTTTTTGTAAAAATGTATGGCTTACTAGAATTTAGTAGCATCCATTATAAATATGTGGAAAATTAGATATTAACAATCCATATAAACAAGTAATAAATATAAAAAATGCATTTTGAATTATGTGTGTGGGAAATAAATACAGAGAACCTCCATAGTTGACCACTTTCCTACTATGACCACTTTCTTAAGTTAACCTAATTTTCATAGACTGGAAAGGCACCACATGTACATATCAGTACAGTAGGCCTAGTTCCTTATGTTGACCACCTCCATATTTGACCAATCTGTTATAATCTCTTGGGTGGTCAACTTATAGAGGTTCTACTGTATTTCCTTTCCAAAGCAGTAGATAAATGTATCAAATGTTTTGTTATTCTTATTGGTAACATTACCAGAAATGTACATAAATTTTCAGAAAGAGAATATATAAAATAAAATAAATACAACACAAAAAGTAATAACTGTGACATTATCTTCAAGTGTTTTGTATTCCAAAGTATAACATTTCACAGAAAGCACAGATGTTACTTATAAAATTGGCTATGTTTTATAAAAGACATGGATGTGATACTCTGTTAGCTTATGGTATATGTACTTAATGAATGTGAAAGCTTTTCCACCTCCAGCATCCTAGCTTTTTGAGAGAGTATTCTAGTTGTTGAAAGTAAAAATAGAAGCCTTCATGCATGTATATAAACAAAGTTTATTGCTGTTTTACAATATTAGCTAAGTGAATAATTGCCCATGTTTTGTATGCAGGATAAGAGAGTGAGAGACAGGGAGAGAGAAAGATAGAGAGAAACAGAGAAGGAAATGGTGATATTTAAAGACAAAAGCCTGTTTGCTTTCTGAATTATAATAAGGAAATTTCAATGAACCTACAATGAAAAACACGACTTTTTGGCCAGTCCATAATGTTTTTTGTTTTATTTTTCCTTTGTGTTTTTTTGATATGTCATAGAAAAAAAAAGTTTTTAAATAAATTCTAATTTTTCAAATGCAATGAATTCCTTTAAAAGGTCTAGTTTCAAGCCTCCTATATTTCATGTGTCATGGTTATATTAAAACATATTAATTTTAAATTTGCAAAATTAGGCCTGTCACAGGGGCTCATGCCTGTAATTTTGACAAACACTGCCCTCAAAATTTTGAAACTTTCATTCTGGGCATTTCTTTCATTCTTCCTTGAAAATTTTTCAATCCTTATAGTTTGCCATCACAGAGAAATTATGCAGTTTAGACAAAACGTTATGTATACCTTATAAAGATATACAACCATTAGTACCCATAATACTTAAAAAATTAAAAAATCTTGAATATAAAAAGAGAGACAAAGGATCAAAATAACCAACACAATGCAGAGAAACAAAGTCATAAGATTTTGGACTTCAGGAATTACTAGAGTGCTGCACCAATTAAGGCAGCATGGTCTCAAAAATAAAAGAAAAATAGAATAGATAAATACAGCAATAGGACAGAAAAGAGAACCAGGCAATAGACACATGCAAACATAGTGCACAAAAAGAGCAAAGACAAAAGAGCAAAGAAACTCAATGGAGAAATGTTAGTCTTTTCAGCAATTGATTCTGGAATAACTGAATATTCACATACAAAAATAGGGGGGAATTCTACACATAGACCTTACACTCTTTTTTTGTAGAGACGGAGTCTCACTCTATGGCCCTCGGTAGAGTGCCGTGGCCTCACACAGCTCTCTGCAACCTCCAACTCCTGGGCCCAAGCAATTCTCCTGCCTCAGCCTCCCGAGTAGCTGGGACTACAGGCGCCCGCCACAACGCCCGGCTATCTTTTAGTTGCAGTTTGGCCAGGGCTGGGTTCGAACCCGCCACCCTCGGCATTTGGGGCCGGCGCCCTACCAACTGAGCCACAGGCGCCGCCTGACCTTACACTCTTAACAAAAATTAGCTCAGAATAGAACATGGACCTAAATGTAAAATGCAAAACTATATATCTCCTAGAAGATAATACAGAAGAATTCTAGGTGACCTTGGGTCTGGCTGACTTTTTAGATATGATATCAAATGTGTGATCCATGAAGGAAAAATGCAATGATTAATAGGACTTCATTAAGATAAAAAAATACTGCTCAACAAAAAGCACTGTTAAGAGAATGAAAATACATACATGTGTGGAGAAAATACTTTGCCAAACATATTTGTTATTAAAATATAAAAATGAACTCTAATAACAATAGAAAACAAAAAACAACATGATTTTTTTTAAATTGGCAAATATAAATATAACCAAAAACATATGATATGGATGTCAATTAAACATATGAAATGACATACACCATCACATCCTATCATATAGCCATAGAATTATAAAAGAAAAGAATGATGAAACAATACTACCCACCAGTTACTGGTTAAAATACAAATCATTGACCATAGTAAACACTGGCAAGGATGTGGAGTAAGAACTCTTATCAAATGCTGGTGTGAACGCGGAGTTGTACAGCCTGTTTAGAAGACAGTTTATCAGTACATTACAAAACTAACATAAAACTGCCAGAGAGCAATCATTGTCCTAATTGAAAACTCATATACACACAAAAAGCTACATAGGAGTCTTTAGAACTACTCAAACTTGAAAGCAACCAGTATGTCCTTCAGTAAGTGAATGATACGTCCTCACAATGGTAATACTCAGCACTTGAGGGAAATGTGGTATCAAGCCCCCTGAAGATACAGACAGAACTTAAATGCCTATTACTAAGTAAAAGAAGCCAGTCTGAATAGGCTGCCTATTGTGTTTCCAACTATGACATTTATGGAAAAAGCAAAATTATGGAGGCAGTAAAAATATCAGCAGTTGTTATGGGTTCGGGAGAAAGAGGAAAGGATGAGTCCGTGGAGGACAGTGGATTTTGGGGAGCGCAAAACTACTCTGTTTGATATTTTAATAGTGGATTCATGGCATTGTGCATTTTATCAAAACCCACAGAATTGTGCAACATTAAGAGTGAATACTAACATAAAGTATGAACATTAGTTAAAAATAATGTACCAGCCAGCGCAATGGCTCACCCCTATAATCCCAGCCCTTGGGAGGCTGAGGCGGGTGGGTTGCCTGAGCTCACAGGCTGGAGACCATCCTGAGCTAGAGCAAGACCTTGTCTCTAAAAATATCCAGGCGTTGACAGCACCTGTAGTCCCAGCTACTTGGGAGGCTGAGGCAAGAGAATCTCCTAAGCATAGGAATCAGAGGTTGCTGTGAGCTGTGACGCCACAGCACTCTCCTGAGGGTAACATAGAATCTGTCTCAAAAAATAAAAATAATGTAACAACATTGATTCCTGAATTGTAACAAAATATAGTAGGAAAGGCTAGTCTCCCTCAGGACTTTCAGCTGAAAATCTCAGAGAGGAGAACAGGCCACAAGAGGTGACAGAGCGAGGAAGCATTTCTCAACATGAAGCCACTCTCTCCGATCTAGGGTGTAGAAAGGAGGGCGTCGCAGGGGGGAGCACCAACCCGGTGTCTAGGAGGAGGCAGGCAGGCGGGTAGCAGAGAGGAGGCTGGGCAGCGTGAGAGCCTGCCCGGTATGAGGAGGGGAACGGAAATCTGGAAGGAGAGCCCATGTGAACAGTACAGGGAAGCCGAGACAGGACGCGAGAAAACCCGAGAACCTGGCCCTGCCACACTGAGCAGAAGGAGCTTGGGGTTAAGAATTCAGGGAACAAGACACACTTGGGGGAAATACCTTGACAGAAACATATGCAAAAAAGAAAGAACTGCAGGAAAAGTCTCCTGAGGAGTGGGGTTGCCATATTTAATAAACTAAAAAATACACAACGTCTAGTTTAATATGAATTTCAGTTAAATAGCATTTTTTGGTATAAGTGCATCTTATATAACACTTTGGACATAAATATCCTCAAATTCATGGATAATCTATAATTTAAATTGAACTGAGTATCTGAATTGTGTCTGCCATCCCTACTCAAAAGCAATCCGCCTTATTGTCGGTATTCTTACGATTTTTCTTTTACCCTGGGAAATATGATTCATTTCCCAGACTAGGCCTTAGAGGATCAAGAAAACTTCTCCAGGGGATGGCCCCCTGTCCACAGCAGAAATCAGTGTCTGAGAATTGTGTGGTGGCACCCCTGGCCTCACTGGCTTTCCTGTTCCTAAGTGTGTCTGACACTTCCCCTAAGCTGGGACAAGAGGAGAAGATGGCAAACTTGTATTCGTCATATTTCTGTCTGTGTCAGCAACAAGTGGCTTTTTAAAGGTTTTTCTATATTTGAATTGTTATATTGCTGCTGGTTTTGATATTTTCCTTCATTTCTCTACATGAGGACTGGGTGTGGGCAGAGGACTTGTGTGTCTAAGGCCTTAGTGGGGAAAGTACTTTTTCCAGGAACCATAGTCTGGGACTGTGCAATATTAAGACAAGAAAAGACATTTCAGTAAAATATGTGTAGGATTAATTTATATTTGGGTGAAAAAACAGTTCTGAGAAAATGAAAATGCAATAACATTAACAGAAATTAGTTTTCCCATGAGACCTTATTGATTAGTCTTATAAAATGTTAAGAATTGTGATACTGAAAGTACTATCACAGGATATGGGATAATCCCTTCCAAATACAAGAAATAAGCCATCTCTGTCAAAAGAACATAAAGCAACAATTATGAGATGCATACTAGGTTCAGCTTGTTAGTCTCAGGGAGAAAAGAATGGTATCACAGGATAAGCGTTTATTAGATTTCTATTTCTTTATCTTTGTATGGTTTTACTTTTGATAATGTTCACATATTTGTTGTATAATTTTAGAGAAAATGAAATTCATTTTGAAAGTTCAAAATATAAATTTTACATAAACATTATATACCTGTGTGAGAGATGCATATGAAATACAAAAAAAGGTTAAATAATCTTTCTATAGATTACTATGATATGAGAGAGAATTTTTAAGCTCAGTAAAAATTGTACTCTTTTTAAAAGGTTTGATTTCAAAGACATGGAAATCAAAAATCAACCCATGATGCCCAGGTATAGTGTTATGCTGAGAAAATTAAGTTAGTAAATATCTTATTCTGAAGGTTTTTGAATGTGAAACACCAAGAATTTTCTTTAGAGCCAATACCAGAATGGAGGAAGATATTAAAATTTAGGAATGTAAGAGAATCAAAGAGTCTGATAGCAATTAGGTAAACATCAGCAGATATAGTTTAAAAGAAGAGATTAGAGAAACAATCTTAAAGATATTGCGATTTTCAAATCAAACTAGCCTTTGTTTTTGATTTTCCCAATGCCTATCACTCATTGATAATTCAATGATTTAATTCTACAAATGATGGTGCCCATGCTCAGAATTATGACAGTGAAAAATATCTTTAAAGTGGTTTCAAAAAATGGTAGAAAACAAAGAAAGGAAGAAAAAAGAGAAAAAAAATAAGGAAAATGGCAATATTACTAGACGTAAAGGAAAATAATATTTTCTGGTTTTATATTCTCGTCTAAAGTCTGTATCAGATGACCAAACTAATGTCAAGATGTTTGTTTAGCACGTAAGAGGTCATGGAAAATAATGACCTAAAACTATAATTATCTAATTATTTCTACCACAAGAATTGTAATCCTACATCCATTTTATCAGAATGTGATATTTTTTTTTCTTAGAAAGTGCTGGAGATACCCTGGCATACCCCAAAAAGCATCCCTTTCTGCAGCTCCTATTGAAAAGTACCATCCTTCTACTAACTCAGCCTTGCTTCAGAAAACGAGGTTATAACAAAATTGATTAGGCAAGCACTTTCTTTGGTTACACTGCAGTTGATAAAATCAGATTGCCCTAATTGGATTTAGAGTTTTCAAAAGACTTCAGGAAAACATATACAAACCATTTCCTAAGTGGTTTTCTGTGTATTGCCAGTGCCACTCCCTATGTGCTAAATATTATTATTTTCAATATTAGAGTTTGTATTGACACAGTGTTCAATTCCTCTCTTGGATATTGTTCTGAAGTGTTTATTAGAGTAAATACTCTAAAAAGTAATGAGTAATATGTTTATTCTCATTTTTCAACCATAACTGTTCTTATTAGCTAGCAATCAAAAATGAGTCAAAACTCATGGACCCATACACTTAGGATTTCTGAAAATTTCTAAATGCATGTTGTTTTCTACAGTAGATCGTTTGAAAATGTAAGACTAATTAGTTGAAAGACTCTTCTTTATCATTCTATTTATTGTTGGTCTCACAAATTCTCACAAAAAAGATTTTGTATGACATAAAATAACATATTTTCTAATTATCTTTGAAGGGTCTTACTAACAGCAGTTGTATTTTAATATATTGTCTCTTTTTAGAAGTTAGTAATTAGAACTAGGTACTTTTATTACAATAGTTTGGATATCTTTTACAAAGCCAGGGATTGTTGCAATTTAAAATTTTGCCTTAAAAGAGGCATCATTAATACATGGTACAACATCAAATAATTAGTGACTCTTTCTCCATTCTAGATATTGTGAATTTATTTTAGCTATAGTAATAATGACATGAATATGTATTCTGTAATTTTTATGGAAAAAAGTGAGAATAATATATTTTTCACAGACAAAAGATGCTTTGGAGGCTAAAGGGGTTACTTTTTGCTAAGAAATTGTAAATTCTAAACAAGGGAGTTCTAACTCCTATATATAATGAAACTGCCCAGTGTCACTTGATGGTTTTATAAATTGAAAATATGAGGATAAAAGTCTTTATAAATGAATTTCATAACATCAGTAAATGTAAAACTTCTGAAAAAAATTAAAGTTCCTGAAAATCTTAAAGACCTATCTTACATGGAACAGTGCTTTGTAATTAAACTCTTAGAGTGAAAATAGGAATTGACCCCTACAAAAAGAAATCAATGTACTTAATTTTTCTCACTCATAGTTTCCAGGTACACCTTCCAAGAATCTTTGGTAATTCTATTATTTTTTCCAGATTTCTGGGCATATGAGGCTGATGATAGTTTTGCTAACTTATAAGGCTTATACTTACATTCAACTAATTTCTGTAAGATAACTGAAGCTACCTCAATTTGCAGCTGAAACTTCATCCAAGCGGTTTCCTGGAGCCAACCACAGGTTGGATATTGTTACGGCAAAAATACTTCTATTTTCCATTTTGTCAGACATATTATTAAAATGATTCATACTTAGATGTTCAGATAATAAAATTCATAAATGTTCCTGCTTATTGAAGGACAAGCACAGTTAAAGCAAACAATTTGTATTTGTTTATTTATTTACACACAGAGAGACATTCTGAGAAACGCATCCTCAGGCATTTTGTTGTGAGAACACCATGGTTACACAAACCTAAATGGAATAACTCACCACACACTTAGGCCTGATGATGTCGTCTATTGCTCCTAGGCTTCTAACCTGTACAGCATGTTACCACAGGGAATATTCTAGGAGATTGTAGCATAATGGAAATATTTTTGTATCTAAACACATCTAAACATAGAAAATGTATAGTCAAAATATGGTATAAAAGTTAAAAGCAGTACACCTATAATGGGCTCTTAGCATAAGTGGATTGTGCAGGACTGGTTGTTGCTCTGGGTGAGTTAGTGATAGAGCGGTAAGTGAATAGGAAGGCCCAGAACATTGCAAACACTACTGTAGAATTTAATACCATAGCCTTATTACATTTAGGCTATACTAAATATATGAAAAAGAATTTTTCTTTCTTCAATAATAAAATAATAAACTTTCTTTAACTTTTTACTTTATAAACTATTTTACTTTTCTGATTCTTTGTCATAACAATTAGCTAAAATGTAAATTCATTGTACAACTATATAAAATATTTTTTCCTTTATAAACTTATTCTACAAGATTTTTCTAATTTTAATTTTTTTTAAGTTTTTAAATTGTTTTATTTTTTAAACTCTTCTGTTAAAAGCTAAGGCACAAACTATATGTTAGCCTAGACCTACACAGGGTTGGAATCACCAATATCATAAACTTCCAGCTCCACAATTTGTCTCAAAAGCCTTCAGAGGCAGTAGCACGTATAAAGTTTACATCTCCTATGATAATGATGCCTTTTTCTGGAATACCTCCTGAAAGAGCTTCCTGGGGCTGTTTCATAACTAGCTATTTTTTTTTATAAGTAGAAGTGCACTCTAAAATAATAATTAAGAATGTAGCAAATATATAAATCAGTACCATAATTATTTATTATCTTTATCAACTATTACGTATGCAGGGTTTTTTATAGTAGCATTGGCAAATCACATTAGTGAAGAATTGTGCTATGACATTACAGCTATGACATCACTAGATGATAGGAACTTTTCAGCTCCATTAAAATGTCATATAGGCAGTTCATTGTTATATGGCAGTAAACAACATAGTGACTTCTGGTCACCAGCCTAATGCATCACAGATGCTATGTCAGCCTCTGTCATCCAGAGACTAAAGTTTTCCTGCACAAAAGAAAAATCAGAGGTGTTATAATCAGAATTTAGAAGTTACTGATTGATAGACAGAGGTTAGCATGATCTTTTCCTTTTCTGCCCACCCAATTATAGGAGTCAGAGGTACAAAAGCAGAGAAACCTCTCAAACCAGTCCTTTCTGAAATGGTGAGAGATACTACTTGCATACATGTTTTGTACCACAATGGCATTGAAGAGGTAAATTTGAAAAGGCAGCTTGGAGTGTGGAGAAAAGAAAAACACTTAAGGCAGATACTTAACACTTTCAAAGACCTCATAATAAGGGAGAACAAGCAAATTGACCTTTGCTTCTTATCTCAAAGGGAGATATGCAGTGGCTGGGGAGGATACATTTGAGGAGATTGGATGGTTGGGAGGGGAGGACTCTTTAGGCATACATGAGTGTGACAATCAGGCGTGGTAGTTATGAGTTCACAGAAGCTGTATTCAAACATCCACACATCCACCCAAGTGAGTGAGTTATATTATAACTAAATAAGACAAAAATGCAAACATGCTTTTTCACACATACTCTGATGCTAAATAAGCGCAGCCCTTCTCCCTCATTCTGGAACTTTAACTTAGAGTGGAATGTGTAAATTTTTGTTGTTGTTGTTGTTGTTGTTGCAGTTTTTGGCTGGAGGTAGGTTTGAACCTGCCACCTCCAGCATATGGGGCCGGCGCCCTACTCCTTTGAGCCACAGGCACGGCCTGAATATGTAAATCTTTTTTTCCCAATTATCATCTCCCACTAAAGTTATTTTTTACATTTTCCCCCCAGTGTTTCCCATTGTTCATGGAATTTTAATATCACAGTCATAATGATACAGGGTCCCCCATTCAAGGCTGGACAGTGGACCCCAGTTTTCCTAGGCTTAGGCAAGTTCATGAAAGGAACACCCTGACCTTTTGCCCTGAGCTGGAGGGACTGCATTCATTCCTTTGTCCATAATACTCATTAACAATGAAAACATGTTTCTATTTGCCAAGTCCTGGCCAGGTATAAATTCTCAAGACCTAATGCCCCTAGATGAAAAGCCCACAGAGAAACTTGTCAGTTAATTCTTAGTTCTTTCTCCTGCCAGAAGCTCTAGTGCAGTGATTCGCAACCTTCCTAATGCCGCGACCCTTTAATACAGTTCCTCGTGTTGCGGTGACCCCCAACCATAAAATTATTTTCATTGCTACTTCATGCTACTTTAGGGTTGGGGGTCACCGCAACATGAGGAACTGTATTAAAGAGTCGCGGCATTAGGAAGGTCTAGAACCACTGCTCTAGTGCCTTTTTATTCTTCTGTATTCCTTTCTAATTTATAAATAAAATACTGCCTTGTCATCGATCTGTGGTCCATGGGTTCATTCCTCAAATCCTCAACACCAAGGACCTGCTGAAGAGTGAAATTCTGGTAACAAGGCTATGTATTTGCCTATGTACTGTATGGATAGCTATACTTCATATATAAAAAGAATAGGTATTCTCACCTACCCCCAAGTACCACTTTTTGCCCCTTTAGAAACTATTCCATATATTGATCTATGAATGTGCAAAGCCTCTGCATGAACAACATTTGTCAAACTATTTGGTTCTGGAAAACCTTTATATTCTTAACAATTATTGAGGATCCCAGAGAGCTTTTGTTTATTTTTCTTACATGTATCAATATTTATCATTTTCAAAATAAAAACTGGTAATAAAAATTTAATTTATGATTTTATTTTAAACTAATTTGTTGCATGTTAAATTACATAACTTTGAAAAAAATAACTGCATAATTCAAAACAAAAAAACAAATGTAAAAAGAGGGACATTGATTATAATTTTGACAATCTTTTTTATGGCTTACATATGAAAGTTACTGAGATTCCTGTAGTTGTTCTGCATTTCAGACTCCATAATATTTTGCCTTTTTTCTTTTTTTTTTTTTTTTTTTGTGGTTTTTGGCCGGGGCTGGGTTTGAACCTGCCACCTCCGGCATATGGGACCAGCGCCCTACTCCTTGAGCCACAGGTGCTGCCCTATTTTGCCTTTTTTCTAAACAAAAAAAAAAAAAAAAAAAAAAAAGGAGTGGAAAGTATCAAAGATTCTGATTTTAATAACTAATTTTCAGAACAAAATCTTTTTATTTAGAGAAAAAATTTATAAATATGATGGCTGGAGTGACTGCATGTCAATGTGTGAATGTGTAGTATATTTTAAATATTTATTTTAGGTGTTTGTCTTTTAAAAGTTTATCAATAACTAACAGAATTGTGTATTTTTGGACATGACATTCCATGAACTAACACTGTTCCACAAAGTCTTTTAAACATTTGATAATAGGGCAAATGTTAATAACATATTATCATTAGAAATTAAATGGCAAGCATTTTCTAAACATAAAACTTTATTAAAATGTTTCCATAATCTATAACTTTTTATTGATTCTAATCTACTTTTTTCTATGTTCTGGTATCTATAAATAACTTAGAATATGAAAGAATGAATGTGGTTCCAAGAAAAGTTTTGAAAGTCTTGAGTTATACGTTATATGCTTTAATATAAATAATGATAAATTTAATTTTAAATAAAACTAACCTTAAATCTTAAATATTCTTAAATATTAAATTTCACAAATAAAGTATGTTAATAACATAGAAGAGTCTATTTAATCAATTCACTTAACTGTCTATCTCACCAAGTATCATAAGTGGACACCAAGATTTAACAATGGAGTCGACATCAGTTGCTCCAGATGGACTCCGTGGGGATAAGCCTAAACTTCACATATGGTCTTCATTCACACAGAGGATGCTTAGCAGTTACAACATGTAAGAGGCTCTTGAGTTATAATAAGACAGAAATGTTCTTAAATGGTTCAAAGAATTGTAACCAGATGCATTTTCAACATATTAATGATTTGGCTTCCAAGTTTAATTTTACCTGCAATTGTAATTGATTTTACAAGTTTTCCCAATCTCCCACTTATGTACTTGCCATCTGGAGATGCCACCTACATAGTGATAGTGTTAGCTCCACATAGCAAGCAATTGGAAAATGAGCAGAACTTGGAGTTTTCTTAGTTTATTATACATATCAAATCTTAGATACTACCTTCTGAATTTTCAAGTCATATATTGAATTAGGAAGAATTATGTGCAAATATGCAGTGTTAAACACATAATGATGTATTACTTAGCAGTAATTCTCATACACTACTGCCAATAGGCAACATATATCTGTAAAGCTCAATTGCAATAAATGTTTTTAAACTAAATCATTAATAGTCTACAATAAAGTTTGAAAATATGAAACTGAGGGTTATTTTTCTTGAACAATAAGATTTGTTATATGCATATTTTCATTTTTGCTTTCTTGATATAAACCGTAAGTTTACCATAAGCAATACATTTTAACTTTAAAAAGTTCCGTGATGGAAAAAAATCACTGTTAGGAAAACTCCAAGACATTCTTTAATAAACTATCTTCTTGTTCATCATTTTAATCTCTAAGTTTGACAAATGATTACAAATGCTAAATTTGACTGGTATAAGACAGTTATATTTTCAAAAAGTTCCTTTTAAAAGGATTACAACACAGTAAATTGTCACAAGAGGCTTGTGTTTGAAATCTTTGGACTTAATGATCCATAAGGCTGAATTAAATTTTATGTAAGAAAATATCATACTCAAAGCAGCTATCTACTGTAGACTAGATCTCAGTTTAGATAATTTCATATGAAAATCACTTTCAGAGTAAGTCTTAAAAGCATTTCCAAAGTGCTTTGCCTCAATATTCACTAACATAATAATGTGTAAATTGAAGAGCAAATGATACACATTGATGATGGACTAAAAACTTCTCAGACCTTTCCATTTTGGTTTTGTTTGTGGTGATTGATACTTATTTTAGTCCATTTTGCATCATTTTTTAGAACAAGTCAGATTATCTCTAAGGAAAAATGTAGTGACATGAACTTCAAGGAAAATGCTGAATCTAAACAGCTGGCATAAGTCTGGAGTTTCTACAATATTGATGACACAAAACCACTATATGCTAATATGGCAAATATATGGAGGAAAATTAAAAAGGTTTTCTCAGTAATATATTTTGGTTTTGTGAAAAGCAAAGAGATAATTTGAAGTATATGTATTGGAAAGAACAGTATAGTGTTTTTCTTTTCATATTTTGGAATTTTTAATATTATTGATAAGAATGATTTTTCCCAAAAATCTTCATGTTTAATTCTTTTACTAATTTATTTTTAACAGGCAAATAATTGTTGTAGAGTACTGTGTGATATTTTGACTTACATATACATTGTAGAAAGATTCAGTCAAGCTGCTTAACATACTCTTCACCTCACCAACTTGTCATTTTTTTATGGTGAAGACATTAAAATCTATTCCTTTAGCACTTTTGAAGTACATAATGCATTACATTGTATTATAACCTATGTTCATCAGGCAGTGAAATACCCCAAAATCTTAAAGACCACTTCATAAGAGAAGTCAAGAAAAGAGAGAGCTCTGTCGTCAGAGGAGTTTCAATTCTATCCTCAGCTTTTTATGACTATGTTATCTTAAATACATTTATATACTTGTGTAGCAGATTTCTTATCCATGAATGAAGATATTTCTAACAGCTTTTACTATTTTTAAAGATTAAATGTGTTTAAAATCCATAAACACTTAAAACCATACCATTACACAGTAAATTCTGAATTTTAAGATATTAACTAAAAGGGTGGTATTAAAAAAGAAGTGTAGGCTCGGTGCCTGTAGCTCAGTGGCTAGGTTGCCAGCTACATACACTGGACCTGACGGATTTGAATCCAGCCCAGGCCTGCCAAACAACCATGACAACTATAACCAAAAAGTAGCTGAGCATTGTGGTGGGTGCCACAAGTCTCAGATACTTGGGAAGCTGAGGCAAGAGAATAGCTTAAGCCCAAAGAGTTTGAGGTTGCTGTGAGCTGTGACACCACAGCACTCTACCCAGGGTGACATAGTGAGACTCTGTCTCAACAAATAAATAAATAATAAAAAAGAATTGTATTCTCTATTACAAAATAATCTTAAAATGTATTAATTTCTCCAAATGCACTCAGAGGTAAAAATGACGTTTCTGAAGACTCTTGTATTTTTAATGTTTATCCCAACTTTACTTTGGTTTTAAGAAAAATTGGATAAGAAGATAAAGTGTATAATTTAATTTTATTTCAATCCATACATAGTTGTACTTCTGTAGAAACTGATTATTCAAAGTGTGTTACTCTTGCAACATTTACTTCTGAGTAAAAAATTATTAGTTCACCAATGAACAATTACTGAACAGAAAAAGGTGAACAAGTAGCAAGTAGTAGTATACAAATTCACTCATTTACTTATTTGAGAAGCAGAGGAGAAAGTAAGACCTTTGACTTAATTAGAAAAAAAAAAGCATTATATGTAAAAATTCTAAGTCCTTTAGAGATTTAGCACCAGTTATATGATAGACATTTTGCAATATATACCATGTAAGTATCATTATAATAAATTTAAGTAGGACTGAAGCGTAATTTACACAAAGTCACTTAAAAAGAATGGAATATATAGATTGCTTGGGCTTCTTAAATTATCAGATGGAATGGATATTTTGTGGATAGGGATTTAGACAGGATAAAGACATTTTACATCACATAATAAGAGTGAATAGAAAATAAAGGATTAAGTGATGTCTAGAACATAAGCATTTTTATTGAAATACAATGTTTGCCATAAAATTCACTATTTTAAAGAGAATGATTCAGTGGTTTTTAACGTCTCGGAGTCTTGCAACCATTACTGTTATCTAATGTCATTACTCCAGAAATAAACTCTGCACCATTAATGGTCATACCTCATTCCATTTTTCCCCTGTCCTCTGACACCCACTAATGTATTTTCTTTCTCTATGGCTCTGTGTATTCTAGACATTTGTTATGAAGCAATGATACAATATGTGGCTTTTGAGTGTAGTTTCTTTTACTTAACATACTGTTTACAAGGTTAATCTGTGACGTGACATGTGGCAGTATGTAATTCCTTTTGATGGGTACAAAATATTCTATTATATGAATATGCCACTTCCTTTACATCCATCAACTGCTGGACATTTGAGTTGTTTCCACTTTTGACTACTCTGTATAATTCTTCTTAAAACATCTGCAAATGAGTTTTTGCATGGACATCTCATTTTATATTCCTACAGATAAAATTGATGGATTACATTATAACTTAACATTGTACTTTTTAAAAATCTGTCAAACTATTTTCCAAAGTTGAAACTCAGTAAGTTTTCTAAGACTACCATAATTAATTACCACATAAAAACACCTTAAAGCTCTTTTTCTGCTTCTGCAGGTTTTCTACAGATAAAGAGTGAACTGTGGACCTCTTGTATCATCCCAAGGGTGAATGCTGTGGGAAGTGGGGACTACTTCCTCAGAGGGACCCTGCTGTGACTCTGAACACTCTCACTAGGCAGAAAAACTGAACTAAAGTCTTCCCTGCCATTTTGAACTTCCAGTACACCCTTCCCCCTTACCTGATGAACCAGAAGCCTAACCCCTGCTGACTGACGGAGGGGGTTCTTGAGTGGTGCCCCCCCTCCCTGTCTGCTGGACCAAGCACTCCCCCAACAAGAGACTCCGGGGGCCATGCTGAGTCCCCCCTGGCCCCCTGGCCCCCTGCTTCCCCCACCAGGGACTCAGCCAGAAGCCACGTGACACAGTGACCCATGCCTTCCCAGGCCAGGGGACTCCACCAGAAATCATGTGAACCAGCAACTGGCACCCTGTACCCACCAGGCCTACCCATGCCTGCCACGGCCAGGGACTCCTCCGACAAATGCAAGGCCCCGCACCCACACCCGGTGCCCACCAGTTCTTTGCCCAACCCAGCCAGGAACTCCGGGAGCCACGCAACCCACGTCCTCTCTCCCCTACCCTCCTTGCCTCAGTACCAGCCCGCCTATCTGCCCAGGGACTCTGGTAGCCACATGACCTGTGCCCTCCCTCCGGAGCCCGCCCTGCCTATGTGCAGATCCCTCCTCCTGGCCAGAGACTGCTGGAGCCTTGGGCTCTCTGTGCCAAAGTCACTGGGCACCAAGCACTAACAGAACCCTGTGCACAATTCCCAGCCCAGTTGCTGGATCCAACTGTGCCACACTCTGGAGCTTCTCCCACAGCTAGAACTCCCTGGCTGTGGCAGTCCCAGAGGATCTACAAAGGGTCACTCCCTACAAAGATCCAACAATAATACAGTGATCCCGCCAGGGTCTAATCTCAGAGAGACACTCCCCAACTCTGAGGACGGCCAGAGGCAATGGTGAAAAACAATCATGAGGCTGAATCAATGGAAAAACTCTGGCAATATAAATAATCAGAGTAGATCAACTCCCCCAAAGAACAACAAGGCAGACACAGTACAAGATTCTATGCATAAACAAATGGCTGAGATGTCAGAAACTGAATTCAGAATCTGGATAGCAAATAAGATCGAATTAGAATTCCAAGCAGCAATCCAAAAGATGTCTCAAAAATTCAACAAATTCAAAGACCAAATGACCAAAGATTTTGACACATTGAGACAAGAAGTTGCAGCACTCAAAGATCTGAGAAATACAGTAGAATCCCTCTGTAACAGAATGGAACAAGTAGAAGAAAGCATTTCTGACACTGAAGACAAAGCTTTTGAATGCTCCCAAACTTTCAAAGAGGAAGAGAAATGGAGGGCAAAAACAAATCATTCTCTGAGAGAACTCTGGGATAATTTGAAGAAAGCCAATATTCTCCTTACAGGGATCCCCCAAAACAACAAAGTAGCTTCACAAGGCACAGAGTCTCTTCTTCATGAGTTTATGAACTTCCCAGACATGCCAAGAGATTCTGAAATTCAGATAGCAGACAGTTTCAGAACTCCAGCACTACTCAACCCATATAAGACATCCCCCAGACACATCATAATCAATTTCACTAAAGTAAATATGAAGGAGAAAATTCTTAAAGCAGTCAGACATAAGAAAACCATAACCTACAAGGGGAAGAAAATTAGAATAACTGCAGATCTCTCTGCTGAAAAATTTCAAGCTAGATGAGGATGGTCATCAAATTTTAACCTCCTAAAACAAAATAACTTTCAACCCAGGATCCTGTATCCAGCTAAATTGAGTTTCATTTATGATGGAGAAATTAAATACTTTAATGCATTCACATTTGAAGAAATTTGTCACAACTAAACCAGCTCTCCAGGATATTCTCAGACCTATCCTCCATAAAGACCAGTATAACACTCCACCACAAAAGTAAACTCACCCAGAAACTTTTGATCAAATTCCAACTTCCACAGTCGCAAAAGTATTAAAAAATATACACCAGACTTTCGAAAGGCTTATCAATATTCTCAATTAATTTGAATGGTATAAATTGTTCTCTAAAGAGGCACAGGTTGGCTGACTGGATACAAAAACTCAGGCCAGATATCAGCTGCATACAAGAATCTCATCTTACTGTAAAAGATAAATATAGATTCAAGGTGAAGGGAAGGTCATCTATATTCCAGGCAAATGGAAAGCAGAAAAAAGCAGGCGTTGCAATTCTATTCACAGATACAATAGGCTTTAAACCAACAAAAAAAAGGAAGGATAAGGATGGACAGTTCATATTAGTGAAAGGTAATACTCAATATGATGAGATTTCAATTATTAATAATTATGCATCCAACCAGAATGTGCCTCAATTTATAAGAGAAACTCTAACAGACATAAGCAACTTCATTTCCTCCAGTTCCATGGTAGACGGAGATTTTAACACCCCTTTAGCAGTGTTGGATAGATCCTCCAAAAAGAAGCTAAGCAAAGAAATTTTAGATTTCAACATAACCATTCAACATCTGAATTTAACAGACATCTATAGAACATTTCATTCCAACAGAACTGAATACACATTCTTCTCATCAGCCCATGGAACATACTCCAAAATCGATCACATACTAGTTCACAAGTCTAACCACAGCAAATTTTAAAAAATAGAAATTATTCCTTGCATCTTCTCAGACCATCATAGAATAAAAGTTGAACTCAATAACAATAGGAATCTGCATACTCATACAAAAACATGGAAGCTAATAACCTTGTGCTGAAGGATAGATGTGTCATAGACAAGATAAAAATGAAATTACCAAATTTCTAGAAAAAAAGGAAAATGAAGACATGAATTATCAGAACCTCTGGGATACTGCAAAGGCAGTCCTAAGGGGGGAATTTATAGTATTGCAAGCCTATCTCAAGAAAATGGAAAGAGAGGAAGTTAACAACTTAATGGAACATCTTAAGCAACTGAAGAAGGAAGAACATTCCCATTCCAAACCCAGTAGAAGAAAAGAAACAACCAAAATTAGGACAGAATTAAATGAAATTGAAAACAAAAGAACTATACAACAGATCAATAAATCCAAAACTTGTTTTTTTGAAAATGTCAATAAAATAGATAAATCTTTGGCTAACCTAACCAGGAAAAAAAGAGTAAAATCACATCAATCAGAAATGGTAAAGACGAAATAACAACAGACCCCTTAGAAACTCAAAAAATCCTTAACGAATATTATAAGAAACTTTACTCTCAGAAATATGAAAATCTGAAGAAAATTGATCAATACTTGGCAGCACACCACCTACCAAAACTTAGCCAGAATCAAGTGGAAATGTTGAACAGGCCTATATCAAGTTCTGAAATAGCATCAGCTATACAGAATCTCCCTAAAAAGAAAAGCCTGGGACCAGAAGGCTTCACGTCAGAATTCTACCAAACTTTTAAAGAGGAACTAGTACTTATATTACTCAAATTCTTCCAAAATATAGAAAAAGAGTGAATACTACCCAACACATTCTATGAAGCAAACATCACCTTGAACCCTAAACCAGGGACAGACCCAATAAAAAAGAAAATTATAGACCAATATCACTATTGGAATGAATAATGATGAAAAAATATTCAATAAGATCCTAACAAACAGAATCCAACAACACATCAAACAAATTATACACCATGACCAAGTGGGCTTTATACCAGGGTCTCAAGGCTGGTTCAATATACGTAAATCTATAAATTTAATTCAGCACATAATCAAATTAAAAAATAAAGACCATATGATTCTCTCAATTGATACAGAAAAAGCTTTTGATAATATCCAGTATCCCTTCATGATCAGAACATGTAAGAAAACTGGTACAGAAGGGACATTTCTTAAACTTATAGAGCCATCTACAGCAAACCCAAAGACAATATCATATTGAATGAAGTTAAATTGAAATCATTTCCACTTAGATCAGGAAGGCAAGGTTGCCCATTGTCTCCATTGCTTTTTAACATTGTAATGGAAGTTTTAGCCATTGCAATTAGGGAAGAAAAGACGATTGAGTGTAGCCACCTAGGGTTAGAAGAGATCAAACTTTCACTCTTCGCAGACAATATGATTGTATATATGGAAAACACCAAGGATTCTACTGCAAAACTTTTAGAAGTGATCAAGGAATACAGCAATGTCTCAGGCTACAAAATGAACACCCATAAATCTGTAGCCTTTATATATACCAACAATAGCTAAGCCAAAAAAACAGTCAAGGACTCTATTCCTTTCTCAGTAGTGCCAAAGAAGATGAAATATTTTGGAGTTTACCTAACAAAGGACGTGAAAGATCTCTATAAAGAGAACTATGAAACTTTAAGAAAAGAATTAGCTGAAGATGTTAACAAATGGAAAAACATACCATGCTCATAGCTGGGAAGAATCAACATTGTTAAAATGTCTATACTACCCAAAGCAATATATAATAAATCGATAGCAATATATAATTTTAATGCAATTCCTATTAAAGCTCCACTTGCATATTGTAAAGATCTTGAAAAAATAATACTGAGTTTTATATGGAGTCAGAAAAAACCTTGAATAGTTAAGACATTACTCAGAAACAAAAACAAAGCAGGAGAAATCACGCTACCAAACCTGAGATTGTACTATAAATCGATACTGATCAAAACAGCATGGTACTGGCACAAAAACAGAGAGATAGATGTCAGAAACTGAATAGAGAACCAAGAGATGAATCCAGCTACTTACTGTTATTTGATCTTTGACAAGCCAATTAAAAACATTCAGTGGGGAAAAGAGTCCCTATTTAAGAAACGGTGCTGTGTGAACTGGCTGGCAACCTGTAAAAGACAGAAACTGGACCCACACCTTTCACCGTGAACTAAGATAGACTCTCACTGGATCAAAGATTTAAACTTAAGACATGAAACTATAAAAATACTAGAAGAAAGTGCAGGGAAAACTCTTGAAGCTATTGGCCTGGTTGAATATTTTATGAGGAGGACTCCCCAGGCAATTGAACCAGTATCAAAAATACACCACTTTAACCTGATCAAACTAAAAAGTTTCTGCACAGCCAAGAAAATAGTAAGTATAGCAGGCAGACAGCTCTCAGAATGGGAGAAAATATTTGCAGGTTATACCTCCAACAAAGGTTTAATAACCAGAATCCACAGAGAACTCAAACGTATTGGCAAGAAAAGAACAAGTGATCCCATTTCAGGGTGGGCAAAAAATTTGAACAGAAACTTCTCTAAAGAAGACAGGTCATGGCCGGCCTACAGACACATGAAAAAATGTTCATAATCTTAATCATCAGAGAAATTCAAATTAAAACTACTTTGAGATACCATCTAACTCCAGTAAGATTAACCCATATCACAAAATCCCAAGACCAGAGATGTTGGCGTGGATGTGGAGAAAAGGGAACACTTCTACACTGCTGGTGGGAATGCACACTAATACATTCCTTTTGGAAAGATGTTTGGAGAATACTTAGAGGTCTAAAAATAGGCCTGCCATTCAATCCTATAATTCCTTTACTAGGTATATACCCAGAAGACCAAAAATCACAATATAACAAAGACATCTGTACCAGAATGTTTATTGCAGCCCAATTCATAATTGCTAAATCATGGAAGAAGCCCAAGTGCCCATCAACCCATGAATGGATTAATAAATAGTGGTACATGTATACCATGGAATATTATGCAGCCTTAAAGACAGATGGAGACTTTACCTCTTTCATGTTTACATGGTTGGAGCTAAAAAATATTCTTCTTAGCAAAGTATCTCAAGAATGGAAGAAAAAGTATCCAGTGTACTCAGCCCTACTATGAAGCTAATTTATAGCTTTCATATGAAAGCTATAACCCAACTATAGCACAATATGGGGATAGGGCCAAGGGAGGGGAAGGGAGGGGGGAAGTTGAGGTGGAGGGAAGGTAATTGGTGGGGTCACACATATGGTGCATCTTAGAATGGGTACAGGTGAAACTTACTAAATGCAGAATACAAATGTCTTCATACAATAACTAAGAAAATGCCATGAAGGCTATATTAAACGGTTTGATAAAAATATTTCAGATTGTATATGAAACCAGCACATTGTACCCCTTGATTGCACTAATGTACACAGCTATGATTTAATAAAAATAAATAAATAAATAATAAAGGTAAGATAAATCTAAAAAAAAAAAAAAAAAAAAAACACCTTAAAATAGGGCAGCGCCTGTTGCTCAAATGAGTAGAGTGCCGGCCCCATATGCTGGAGGTGGCGGGTTCAAACCCTGGCCAAAAACTGCAAAAAAAAAAAAAAAAAAATTAAAATAATGGAAAATCATTATTTCATAGTTCTTTTTTTTTTTTTTTATTGTTGGGGATTCATTGAGGGTACAATAAGCCAGTTACACTGATTGCAATTGTTAGGTAAAGTCCCTCTTGCAATCATGTCTTGCCCCCATAAAGTGTGACACACACTAAGGCCCCACCCCCCTCCCTCCATCCCTCTTTCTGCTCCCCCCCATAACCTTAATTGCATTAATTGTCCTCATATCAAGATTGAGTACATAAGATTCATGCTTCTCCATTCTTGTGATGCTTTACTAAGAATAATGTCTTCCACTTCATCCAGGTTAATACGAAGGATGTAAAGTCTCCATTTTTTTTAATGGCTGAATAGTATTCCATGGTATACATATACCACAGCTTGTTAATCCATTCCTGGGTTGATGGGCATTTAGGCTGTTTCCACATTTTGGCGATTGTAAATTGAGCTGCAATAAATAGTCTAGTACAAGTGTCCTTATGATAAAAGGATTTTTTTCCTTCTGGGTAGATGCCCAGTAATGGGATTGCAGGATCGAATGGGAGGTCTAGGTTGAGTGCTTTGAGGTTTCTCCATACTTCCTTCCAGAAAGGTTGTACTAGTTTGCAGTCCCACCAGCAGTGTAAAAGTGTTCCCTTCTCTCCACATCCACGCCAGCATCTGCAGTTTTGAGATTTCATAGTTCTAAAGGATAGAAGTCTAAATCAAGATGTCCATAGGACCTTATTCTCATTGATGGATGTGGGGATGAATCGTTCCTTGCCTCATCCACCTTCTGATGGTTCCTAGAGACCTTTAGCAACAGCTGAAGGACTCCAGTCACTACCTTCTTTCTCCACAAGGACTTCTTCCAATGATCTTTCTCTTTTCTAAATCCTTCTTATAAGGACACATGTTGTTGTATTTAGACCTTGATCCAGGATGACTTAACCTAGAAGTCCTTAGCTAATTACAGCTGCAGAGCACTATTTCAAAATAACATTATATCATGACATTTAGGGTGGATGTGAATTTTTGAGAGATACCATTCAAACTACTACAGTGACTGAATAGTTTTGCATTCCCAGAAGATTTTAATTTCTCTGTATTGTCATCAACATCTGCTATCATTTGTTATTTTGATTATAGCCATTGTAGTAGATGCGAAATTGAATCTAGTTGTAGTTTTTTATTTACAGTTTCCTGATGTCTATTGATATTGAACAGCTTTTCGTGTGTTCATCGTGCATCTTGCTCTTGTTTTGTGGCATGTCCCACAGATATCTGTTGGGTCTAGTTGGCTTATAGTATTGTTAAAGATTATTTTTGTATCTCTTTTTACTGTCTGTATAGTTTTCTATACATCATTAAAATTGGAATATTGTGTTTCCAAATATTGTCATTGAATTGTCCATTGTCCATCAACTATTTCCCTTTTTCTTTATGTATTCTGAGTTTCGTGTTTTTAGGTTCATACCTTTTTACAACTGTTGTATCATCCTAATGGATTGACAATTTTTAAAATAAAGTTCATTGTGTGTATATGAGGTTTCTTACGTAATGGTGTGGGAAACATATATACAGTAAAATGATAATTATGGTGAAGCTCATCTCACATTTTATAAATATAAAATATACCTCTCTCTAGTAATGATTTTTTTTCTTAATTAGTTGATATTAATACAGCTATGTAGATTTCCATAACTCTAGTTATTTTTTGCATGAGAAAGTTTTTCTAACTTTTTTTTAAGACACCATTCAATCCATTTTTTCCTTTATCTTTCTCTTAGCCTCTCATTCTTTTGTCCTCATAAAAAATTATATCATGGAGGTGCCTGTGGCTCAAGTGGTAGGGCGCCGGTCCCATATGCCGGAGGTGGCAGGTTCAAAACCAGACCCGGCCAAAAAAAAAAAAAAAAAAAAAAAAATTATATCATTATGCATTATAAGTCACAAAATAGTTTTATAATTTTAAGATACTTTTGTGCACCTTTTATACCATACTAGATATAAAAATAGCTACAAAGAAAAATATGTTTATACTGGCTTTTTACTTATCTAACTAGCTACATTTACTGATGTGTCATCAGATGAATTTATTTAACTCTCTGGTGTCTTTTCCTTTTTACTGAAGAAATTATTTTAATTATTTATGTAAAAATTCCTTGAACATTAATTCATGGTTTATATTTTCTTGTAGTGTTATGCAATTTCTGCTGTTTTTAATGTGTACAACTGAGAAGACCTGTGTTTCCAAAGACCTCTCTGTTTTTATCTGAGAATGGTTTTATCTCTGCTTCATTTTTGAGGAACAGTTACGTTGAGTACAGAGGTCTGGATTGAGAGTTCCTCCTCCACCTTGTTCCCATCAGCACTCTAAATATGTCATTCCTCACCCTATTGGCTTCTGTGGCTTCTAGTGAGAACATAGCTATTAATATAATTGACAAGCACCTTTAATGAATCAGTTTTCTCTTGTTTCTTTCATGATTCCTTGTATTTTACTTTCAACTGTTTGATTACAGTATGTCTATGACTAAATCTTTGAAATCATCCTACTTGGTGGACATTAACCTGATATTATCATAGTTGGTGTTAAGTTTCTTGTTTGTATAGATAAATATTTATCATGAGTCATAAAATTTGATGTTTTGGGCCATTATTCAAAGATTCTTGCTACCTCTTTCTTCCTCCCGCATCTCTTTCTGGAACTCTCTTTCTGGCACTCCTTCTGTGAATTTCATAATTTGGTATGGTTGGTAATGTACCAGGGGTCTCTCACCCTGTTCGTTTTTCCTCATTCTTTTCTTTTTGTTTCTCACACTAGATCATCTAAATTAATCAATGCTCAAGTTTGCTAATTCTTTCTGATACCAGCTCAAATAGGTCAAGACCTTTGAGTCATTTTTATTATGTCATTTCTGGTACTTTTAAGCTCTTGAATTTCTATTAGGGCCTATTTTATAATGTCTATCTCTTTGATATTCTCTATTTAATCAGGTATTATTTTTATACTTCATTTGTATTATTTGCATATAATTTCCTTTAGTTATTTCTCATATTTTAAGTACTTTAATAATTTAACATTTTTTTGACTAGAAAATTTAACATCTGAGCTTTTTCAGGAAAAGTTTCTATTATTTCCTTTTTGGTTCTTGTGTACAGACCATATATTTTGGTTTCTTTGCACAATTCATCATTTCTTGTTGAAACCTAGACATTTTAAATAATATATTATGGCAATTCTTGAAATCATGTTCTTTATTTCTCACAGAAATTTCTGTTTTTGATTTTAACTTAATCTGCTGTGCTTTTTCAGTACCATATATATTGTTTGGATGTATGACCATTAAGTTCTTGATCATTTAGCTTTAATAGTAGCTAAGAATAGAAAATTTTCAATATCTGGAAACAATCACTCTTCTAGAGATTTTGGACGAGCTCTCTGGGGGCATGCTGTTGATGTGCCAACAAGAGGTTAGTTTACAACTTTGTCTTAATTTTTACTTCCAGCTAGTGCCGAGACTTAAACTAGAGCCGAGAGTTTACGGCCTTCTCAGGTTTTTTCTGGTCATGCATTCAGCTCTACACATGTGTAATCCCACAGCATTTATTCTTGTTTCCAACCCTCTTCTCCATTTACTAGATTCACCTTTGAAATTTTTGCTGACCTTGCTGTTTGCCTCAACTGTTATCACTGACCCAGGTGAGTGCAATATTAAACAATGTCTCCTAACCGTTTTTGACAAGCATCTCTGAAAACAAGCTGTGCACAGTGGAGAAATATTTCTCCTGTGAAGGCAGGAGAAATAAATATACTCCGTGTGAGTGGAGCTTCTAGAAAACTGCCAAGCAAGTCAGGTGATGAGAATTCTTGGGACTGGGGCTTTGGAAAGATCCACATTTCTTTTTTTTTTTTTTTTTTCTTTTTCCAGTGGCTGCTAAGCTGCTACTTTCCATCATGGTTACAGGTCAGTATGCCATCAAAACTGATGGGAGGAGGATGGGACAAGGGCTAATTAAATGCCTTAGAGCTATTAACCTAAGTCACGAATTTTTCTTGAATAAATCCTTTCTGGAGTTTGGCACGATTCAGGTTTGTTTCCAGAATTCTGAAAAAGTGAGTTTGGACAATTTTTGTCATTGTTCTTTTATGAAAGAATATTTTTTTGAGTCAGTACTCTCATTCCCTCTGCTATTTCCATATATATACTTTATACTTCCTCCATGTATTTTGTAAGTCAGCATTACAGAGTAATTTTGTTTATCTTAATACCACCTCTGTAATTTAATTTACCTTCACCAATAACACAGGTTGAAAGATAGTTAAGAGTGCTTCCAAAAAATCTGTTATAACAAAATATAGATTGGAGGAAATAGTTATTCATCATTCTAACATGAAAATAATTTTGAAGAGTGTCGAAAAATTATCTTATAGAGTAACAACTTTGATCACTAGAAGTTTGTAAGGTTATGGTACCATGACATAATTATAGATGAATTTAATTACAAATATTGGCATAATGATTTGTAATGAGTCACACACATTGTTACAAGATAAAAATCATTCAAATAAATCAAACCAGACTAGGCTGATACACGCAGTATATAAGCTTATATATCCTTTGCCTAAAGATGCTTTTAACTAAAAGTGCTTAAGAGTAGAGTTATGTGAAATATATTCTTTAAAAAATCTTTATTTATTAATTGATAGTAATATATTTTATATTTCTTGTTTTGTCCATTTTTAATTTGTGCTTGTGACTGTATTCAAGAGTTTAATGTGTAATCATCTATTAGCATAACACAAAGGAAATGGCATACAGTTTAGTCTAATAATAACACTAGAAGAAGGTTACATATATTAAGAATTATATGGCATGTATAATTAAGTGTTCATAAGGTAGCATCTACTATTATATTTATTTTTCAGATGTAGAAATTGAGGTTTTCAAAGATTAAATAAATTATACAACTTATAATAAGCAGAGCCAGCATTCAAATCTATGTCTCTCTGTTTTTCGATGCTGTGCAATAACATTTTTATGGTCTCCCAACCAATGTACTATGAAGTTATATGTTTAAATTTGAATAATTATAAAACATAACTATACAAACATGGCAAAAATAATTAATTCATAATTTACAAATCTGTTCATTATGGAGAACTTCAACTCATTGTTTCTTGTTTTTTTGCATTTTTGAGACAAAGTCTCATTATGTCACCCTCGGTAGAGTGCTGTGGTGTCACAACTCACAGCAACCTCAAACTCTTGGGCCTATGTGATTCTCTTGCCTCAGCCTCCTGAGTAGTTGGGACTACAGGCACCCACCACGATGCCTGGCTATGTTTTGTTTGCAGTTGTCGTTGTTTAGCAGGCCTGGGCTAGGCTCAAACCCACCACCTTTGGTGTATGTTGCCAGCATACTACTCACTGAGCTATGAGCACCAAGCCAACGTCATTGTTTTTGAGAATTAAATAAGATCATGCATATGAATTGCCAGATACACAGTAAAGACATTATGAATATTTTTTAACCATTGCATTACATGATTAGAAGAATTGACTTTAAAAACTAATTTGGACCTATGTGGGGGAAGGATATATAAAAATTCAGAGAATTATTTTTCAAGAGTATTTGGTTGCAAACTGGAAAGTTAACTTTAATACATGCTCTAGGAACTTCCTCCAAATTTATTTATCTGGACAATAGACTAATCAACAAGTGCCCTTCTCAGGAAACCAGGATGCTTAACTGATTAATCAGTCACATTTCTTAGAAGAATATTTTTCAAGTGCTGAACTGTCAATTGACTATTTAATCAAGACTTGCTTCAACACCAGGACACAATGTGTCCACCAATCTCACCATAACACAAAATTTGCCCATTTCCACTTACATAATTACAATGAAACACCCTCATTAAATGCCTAGATCTTGTAGAAAAACCCTTTAAATATCCATTACTCATTTTCCTCTTTCTGAAACATTATTCATATACTGTCAAAATGCTGTTCTTTCTTAGTGTAGATAATAAACTTGATTTTGCTTTATTGGTAATTTATTTTAGTATTCTTTAAATAGTTGGTAATCAACTGTGAAGAAATAAAAATCTCAGGAACATTAGTCATTCAAAATAATTATTGTGCACATACTATTCAATGAATATGTTTTGAGTACCTATTAAAGTGCCAAGTATTGTTTTGTACAAAGGAAAAGTATGTGTATGGACTTTTTGTTGATCAATGAACAAAACAAAGGCCATGGATTGTATAAATCTTGTGGTTTAGTCATAGAGGATAAACAGGAAATATTATAAATATCTAATTCTATTTAGATGTTTCGGATAGAAAGTCAATGATAATATGGAACAAAGGTGCTAAAATAGGGTAGAGACTGTTGGAGCTTGATTGCCATTACAGACAAACACTTCGCTGTGAAAAGAGAAAGTTATACTGACTTTCAGAGACAGGCATTACATGGTTGGACAATTAAGTTCATGAGCTTATTCTGGAAATGTGCTACATACTTCATTGCTGAATACCATGGCCGAGGGAGGACTCTGAAGGTGATCATAGTGATATTCAGCAATGAGGTATTTAGCACTTTATCTAGGATGAGTTTATGAACTTAATTATCCAACTGTGTATAGGGTTCTGCAATTGCACTTAGGGATAGGTTTGTGGAGGATTCAAGTTACAGTAAAAAAGAGCCAGTGTGAATGGAATGGAAATAGAAAATTAAGTCAGGAAGTTTTCTATGGTAGAGGTTGAAAGTGGCAACTACAAATATCAATGTAAGAGCTTTGGGGTCATTAAAATGAGAAGACCAAAATAGAAGTATTATAGAGAAAGATCATAAGCCGACCTACATTTTTAAAGAATTACAATTCACAATTGCAAGGTGAATTGTTAAGTGCCCATCAACCAATGGGTGGATAAATAAAACATATGTATTTATCATAGATTATTACTCGGAGATAAGAAAGAATGAAATAATGTCTTTTGCACTTATAAGCATTACAAAAGTAATCCATGTAACCAAAAACATTGGTACAACTATAATACCTTGAAAAAAATTTCAAAAATTTTTCAAGAATCTAAAATCAAAAAAAAAAATTTGAAAACCTATGCATTGTATGTATCAAAACATCACCCACAATATGTATAATTATTGTGTCAATTAAAAATATTAATGAATATTTAAAATAAAAGTGAAAACTGGTGCTGTGAAAGAACAACTGTTTTTGTCTTAATTAGACGCTGATAATATTGACTTTACTGGAAAAGGATCCCTCAGATGATTTTCACTTCATTGATCAGATAGTCACATAGTTTAGAGAAGGTAAGGTATGTGAAAACTTGCATATGAAAAGACATGGTTATATATTGTTTTATATGGTATATAGATCCTCACCTCAGAACCTATTTGTATTGTACAAGTAAAAGTGACCTTTTTCTTTTTTTATTTGATGTCTCCCAAATGGTTCGTTCAGATCCTCATTACCAAACTTAGAGTCATTCACTTCATTTCCACAACAAGTACAATGTCACCTTCATTTCCACCACAAGTACAATGTCACCAACCCAGTGATTACTTGTGTCTATGTTCTTCATTCCTCAAAGCAGAGAAAAGCCAATGGCATGCAGTATTTTATAAACCATATTCTTTTATTTACATTCTTTATTGCATCTCCATTGCTATGTGCCACAGAATTCAGATAAGAATTTGTCAAGATTTAACTGAACCAAGACTCAAACCCAGACTTGCTTAATCAATTTCTGTGATCTTTCCTCTGCACAGAGTACACTTCTTATAAGGGAAAATATTTGCATCAAGTTTTAAAACACAGTAAATGTTTTTTCTATTACCTTCGCAAGCCAATCAGAGTCAAGAAGTCAGAAGACTCCTTATACCTCTATCCAATTTATTTGGATAGCTTTAAAATGAATTTATTTAATGTGAATCAAGTACTGTTTGTTCACGTGGACTCCAAAATTATTTTTATAGTATCAACTAAATATTGGAATTATTTATAAACAAAACCTCAAGTAAGTAAATCACTTCTCCTTGTGCCTGGACTGTAAATAGTACTCAACTAATCCAAACTATTATTATGGTAGTTTTCACTTTTTATTAGTATTTTTTAATCACTGCAGCTCTAGGGACCATTATCCATCACATTTTGAATTAATACTGAAAATTTTAAAAGATAAACAAAATTGGTACACACAAAATTTTTTTTTCTTTTGACACACTGCTAACTAAACATTAAAAAGCTTTCCCTTTGGGCGGCTCCTGTAGCTCAGTGAGTAGGGCGCCGGCCCCATATGCCGAGGATGGCGGGTTCAAACCCAGCCCCGGCCAAACTGCAACAAAAAAAAAATAGCCGGGCGTTGTGGCGGGCGCCTGTAGTCCCAGCTGCTTGGGAGGCTGAGGCAAGAGAATCGCATAAGCCCAAGAGTTAGAGGTTGCTGTGAGCCGTGTGACGCCACGGCACTCTACCCGAGGGCGGTACAGTGAGACTCTGTCTCTACAAAAAAAAAAAAAAAAGCTTTCCCAGGTTTTCATTATGGAATGTGGGTCACACCATTTTTGACCCACTGGCATCATGAGCAATTAGACCATTTCATAATGAATAAGATTAAAAATGAAATATTAAACAAATAGCTTTATCCATTTATTTTCCTGATAAGATTGTTTTAAATTTGTTTAAAATTACATTGCTGTGATTCACATACCTTAGCTATTTTAGAAAGGAATAGGCATTGAAGTAAATATGGATCACTCATAGTAAGTTTTGATTCAGGAAGCAGGAACATGAGAGATTTTTTAATTTAAAATTCGACATTAAAGGTAGTGAGAGCTTTTATTTGCGATTTCATATGGTTTCACTGAAAAATAAAAATGAATACTACTCCATCATTTTGGCAGACACTTTAATGCCAACCATTTGGCTATCTTCCTGAAATGGAATGCTGCCTGACCTTTACTCTTTCCACCAAAAAGAAATTGTAAAACCCCAACAAAAATGTAATTTTCTGGCTTTACAACAGGTAAGAAGAGGAAGAAATGACTAAGAGTAAAATCTGAAAATAAAATGGAATAAAGTAGTGCGGGGTGGACTATGTTATTAGGTATATCTGAGAGAAGACTGTTTTTGACTGAAAACATACCTTGTGGTCCAAACTTTCGTATTTTATAGAGCAGGTAAAGGTTTTTAAGAAGAAATTAAGATTGAACCCCAGGAATACTAATTTGTCAAAAGCATCCACACAATAAGGGCAATTAATCAATTATCCCAGGTCATTTTGATATCTTTTCTTATTAATTTAAAAAGATAAAGCATTGAGAAAATTTTTTTCCTTTTTGAGGTCACATATGTACTATCAGGTTAACAGATTATTTTTAAGACCTAATTTGTAAAAACAAAGATAGAATGCTGCTGTTTCAAAATTATCATTTACTACTCCTTTATAATTACCCATGATATTTTAAAACTTTGGGCTAAGAAAACCCTGGTATATTTTAGATGATTTGGGTTACTGTTAAAAAAGTTCCTCCTTCTCCTGCATGTGCTTCTCCTAACTTACCGTACCCCACTTATTCAATTTAAATCAGGGTATATTAGGAAATCTCCTTGTGAGTTAGAGAAAAATATATGACCATTTAAGTTATTACATTTTTATTAGATAAAAGTTATTTAAGTACCAAGAAGTTAAAAGTAGATAATTCCTTCTTGTGAAACAAAAATTAAAAACTAGGACCACACACGGTGGCTCATGCCTATGATCCTAGCACTCTGAGAGGCCGAGGTGGGTGGATTGCCCTGAGCTCAAAGGTTTAAGACCAGCCTGAGTTAGCGCGTGATCCTGTCTCTACAAAAAAAGCCAGGCGTTGTTGCAGGTGCCTGTAGTCCCAGATAATTGGGAGGCTGAGGCAAAAGAATTACTTAAGCCCAAGAGTTGGAGATTGCTGTGAGATCTGATGTCACAGCACTCTACCATGGGCCACATAGTGAGACTCTGTCCCAATAATAAACAAATAAATAGAGGGGGAGACAAGATGGCGGACTGAAGCCAGCTTTCAACAAAGGCTCCCGTCCAGAAGGAGAGTTAAGGGACAGGAATTTAGTAAGTATCCTGGTGGACTTGAGCCTCACCAAGAGAGAAGGCTGAAGAACGCACATCAACACAGCTGAGGCAAGTTGTGATCACAAGGACACAAACAAAAGGTACAAAATCCAACACCAAGCGGACGGGAGTCCCCCTCCCCCATGAGACCGGCTCTAGAGCCCCATAATTGAACAAGCGGGCAGAAATTAAAGGCCCTCCCACTACACTCCATGGGAGAGACCTTCTAAAAACTGGACCTACCTCCCCTACTGGGGTGCCGTGGCGTTCTCCTGCCGGACATAGGGCTGAATAAAACTTTGGGAATCCTTTGCCGGCAACCCTGAATCCCCGGCACTCCCCTCCCGCCCACTGAGGTCTGGAGGCCTGTCCCCCAGGACTTCGGATCCTTGGGTGATTTCTCAAGGGGAGTGGACAGTCCCCTTGAGTGCGACTGGTCAGCATTGACTCTGAGGCGCGCCGAGTGAGGAGAGGGCACCGGGCTGAGGGGGAGTCACGCCTCGCAGCACTTCCCTGCGGTGCAGTGCAGCAACCCTCCCCGGGCATACGGGGCCCAAGACTGAATCAGACTCTGGCCTCCCCGCTGAGAGCTGAGAACCCCTACTCTCACTCGGGGTCTGAGGGCCTATCCCCCAGGAGTTCGGCTCCTTGGGTGATTTCTCAAGGGGAGTGCACAGTGCCTGAGCTGCGTCAGGTCAGCGCTGACTCTGGGATACGTGAGCGAGGAGAGGGCACTCTGCTGAGGGGAAATCAAGCCTTGGCGGCACTTCCCTGCGGTGCAGTACAGGAGCCCTCCCTGGGCATACGGGGCCCAAGACTGAATCAGACTCTGGCCTCCCCGCTGAGAGCTGAGAACCCCTACTCTCACTCGGGGTCTGAGGGCCTATCCCCCAGGAGTTCGGCTCCTTGGGTGATTTCTCGAGGGGAGTGCACAGTGCCTGAGCTGCGTCAGGTCAGCGCTGACTCTGGGATACGTGAGCGAGGAGAGGGCACTCTGCTGAGGGGAAATCAAGCCTTGGCGGCAATTCCCTGCGGTGCAGTGCAGGAGCCCTCCCCAGACCGTAGTATTGCGTGAAACTGAATGAAACTCTAGCTTCCCCCCGCCCCACTCCCAATCGGGGTCTGGGGGCCCATCCCCCAAGAGTTCTGATTCTTGGGGGATCTCTTAAGGGGTGTGGACCCAGCACAAACTGCGGCCGCTCAGTGCTGACTCTGGGGCGTGGGACAGAGAAGAAAAGGGTCGCCTGAGTGCCCACACCAGAGCAGCAGTTCCCTGGAGGTAGATCAACAGCCGTTTTTTCTTTAACGGCAGAACGCTCACTTCTGGATATTCTGAGGCCACACCCCCTGTCTCCCTGGGCAACCAGAGGAGGCCACCGGTGACACGGCTCACAAACCCGGAAGCCTCCAGGGCGGGGCCGACCCAGAGAGGTGTTCAGACGCAATTCTCCAGCAGCAAAGACGTTTGAACTCAAAACAGCCCGTCTCCTGTAGGCGACGACAAGAACAGAGACAGAACCTCACAAAGTTGTCTGTTCTGTTCTGTTCTGTTAGCAGCATGCATCAGGGACGGGGCTAAGCCTGAGTGAACACCTCCTTCCCATCACCTGCATCAAACACTCAAAGATGTCAGGCCCCATCTCCTCCTGCTAGATAGCGGCAGTCTGCGGGGGCCTGGCAGACTTCCTTGCGATTCAGGCAGGTGCAAACCCCTGGAGTGTCTGTTCACTGCAGGCAACTGGGTTAGCCATCTGCAGAGATACCAGTGACTGGGTCCGACGGAGGGGCAAAGTGGGGAAGGAGACGTCAACCTTCCCAGACTGCTCTGTTTGCTGGGTGGCTCCTCCTGACTCCACGCTGCACTGGGGTGAGCTGTGTCAGAGGAGTCACCAGGCCCCTGTGATCCAGTTCCCAGAGACCTCTTGAACCCTTCCACCCGAGACAAGTGCCGATTGAGACAGTTGATTCGGACCTTTTGAACTGGGCTAATAGACTGAGGACTCTTCAGGCGGTGCCCTGGGTGTGCGATTGTAGGAAGGTTTGATTCTCCTTTTCCAACTGGGGCCAGAGGTGGGCAGGCGGGGTGACTTAATTGCTGATTTTTCCACACAGCTGAGACTTCAAGCCAGAGTAGAAGTTGCAATAGGATCGAACAGAAACCAGCTGAAAACAAGACAGAACCACTTTGCTCCACCACACCAGACAGGGCCCCAGTTTCTCAGGCCACAACACTGTACGGGCCCTCGATAAAACCCCAGGGGAAAAACCAAAGGGAGTAAACCATGGGGCGGAATCAGCGGAAAAGCTCTGGTAACATGAATAACCAGAATAGATCAACCCCCCCAAGAAAAGATACGGCAGATGTGATTGAAGATCCCATTCAAAAACAACTGGCTGAGATGTCAGAAGTCGAATTCAGAATTTGGTTTGCAGACAAGATTAATAAAATGGAATTAGGAATTCGAGGAGAAATTCAAAAATTGTCTCAAGAATTTAACGAATTTAAAGACAAAACCACCAAAGACTTAGACACACTGAAACAAGAACTTACAGCCCTCAAAGATATGAAAAATACAGTAGAATCCCTCAGTAACAGAATGGAGCAAGCAGAAGAAAGGATTTCTGACATTGAAGATAAAGTCTTCGAACGCTCCCAATCTCTCAAAGAGGAAGAGAAATGGAGAGCAAAAACGGATCACTCACTCAGAGAGCTCTCAGATAATTCGAAAAAAAACAACATAAGGGTTATAGGAATTTCGGAGACTGATGAAGTAGCTGCCAAGGACACAGAGGCCCTTCTACATGAAATTATGAAAGAAAATTTTCCAGACATGCCTAGAGAATCTGAAATTCAGATAGCAGACAGCTTCAGAACCCCAGCACGATTCAACCCCAAAAAGCCATCTCCCAGACATATCATAATTAGCTTCACTAAAGTTAACATGAAAGAGAAGATTCTCAAAGCAGCCCGGCGAAAGAAAACTATAACGTACAAAGGTAAGAATATTAGAATAACTGCAGATCTCTCTGCTGAAACTTTTCAAGCAAGAAGAGGCTGGTCATCAACTTTTAATCTCCTAAAGCAAAAAAACTTTCAACCCAGGATCTTGTATCCAGCTAAACTGAGTTTCATCTATGATGGAGAAATTAAATACTTCAATGACATTCATATGTTGAAAAAATTTGCCATAAGTAAACCAGCTCTTCAGGATGTTCTCAGACCTATCCTCCACAATGACCAACCCAATCCTATACCACAAAAGTAAACTCACTCAGAATCTTCGGATCAAACTCCAACTTCCACACTGGCGAAAGGATTAAAAATGTCCACTGGACCTTTGAAAAACTCGATACCCAAAATTCCACCAGACTTATCAATACTCTCCATCAATGTGAATGGCTTAAACTGTCCTCTAAAGAGGCATAGGTTAGCTGACTGGATACAAAAACTCAAGCCAGATATTTGTTGCATACAAGAGTCACATCTCAACTTAAAAGACAAATACAGACTCAGGGTGAAAGGATGGTCATCCATATTTCAGGCAAATGGTAATCAGAAAAAAGCAGGTGTTGCAATTTTATTTGCAGATACAGTAGGCTTTAAACCATCAAAAGTAAGGAAGGACAAGAATGGTCACTTCATATTTGTTAAGGGTAATACTCAATATAACGAGATCTCAATTATTAATATCTATGCACCCAACCAGAATGCACCTCAATTTATAAGAGAAACTCTAACAGACATGAGTAACTTGATTTCCTCCAGCTCCATAATCGTTGGAGATTTCAACACTCCCTTGGCAGTGTTGGATCGATCCTCCAGAAAGAAGCTGAGCAAAGAAATCTTAGATTTAAACCTAACCATCCAATATTTAGATTTAGCAGACATCTACAGAACATTTCATCCCAACAAAACTGAATACACATTCTTCTCATCAGCCCACAGAACTTACTCCAAAATTGATCACATTTTAGGTCACAAGTCTAACCTCAGTAAATTTAAAGGAATAGAAATTATTCCATGCATCTTCTCGGACCATCATGGAATAAAACTTGAATTGAGTAACAACAGGAATCTGCATACCCATACAAAAACATGGAAGTTAAATAACCTTATGCTGAATGATAGCTGGGTCAGAGATGAGATTAAGAAAGAAATCACCAATTTTTTGGAACAAAATGACAATGAAGACACAAACTATCAGAACCTCTGGGACACTGCAAAGGCAGTTCTAAGAGGGAAATTTATAGCACTGCAAGCCTTTCTCAAGAGAACGGAAAGAGAGCAAGTTAACAACTTAATGGGACATCTCACGCAACTGGAAAAGGAAGAACATTCCAACCCCAAACCCAGTAGAAGAAAAGAAATAACCAAAATTAGAGCAGAATTAAATGAAATTGAAAACAAAAGAATAATACAACAGATCGATAAATCAAAAAGCTGGTTTTTTGAAAAGGTCAATAAAATAGATAAACCTCTGGCCAACCTAATCAGGAAAAAAAGAGTAAAATCCCTAATATCATCAATCAGAAACAACAAAGACGAAATAACCACAGACTCATCAGAAATCCAAAAAATCTTTAATGAATATTACAAGAAACTTTATTCTCGGAAATATGAAAATCTGAAGGAAATAGACCAATACTTGGAAGCACGCCACCTTCCAAGACTTAACCAGAATCAAGTGGAAATGTTGAACAGACCCATATCAAGTTCAGAAATAGCATCAACTATACAAAACCTCCCTAAAAAGAAAAGCCCGGGACCAGATGGTTTCACGTCAGAATTCTACCAAACCTTTAAAGAGGAATTAGTACCTATATTACCCAACCTGTTCCAAAATGTAGAAAAAGAAGGAAGACTACCCAACACGTTCTATGAAGCAAACATCACCCTGATCCCCAAACCAGGAAAAGACCCAACAAGAAAAGAAAATTATAGACCAATATCACTAATGATTATAGATGCAAAAATATTCAACAAGATCCTAACAAACAGAATCCAGCAACACATCAAACAAATTATACATCATGACCAAGTTGGTTTTATCCCAGGGTCTCAAGGCTGGTTCATTATACGTAAATCTATAAATGTAATTCAGCACATAAACAAATTAAAAAACAAAGACCATATGATTCTCTCAATTGATGCAGAAAAAGCTTTTGATAATATCCAGCATCCCTTCATGATCAGAACACTCAAGAAAATTGGTCTAGAAGGGACTTTTCTTAAACTGATAGAGGCTATCTACAGCAAACCCACAGCCAATATCATATTGAATGGAGTTAAATTGGAATCATTTCCACTCAGATCAGGAACCAGACAAGGCTGCCCATTGTCTCCATTGCTTTTCAACATTGTAATGGAAGTTTTAGCCACCGCAATTAGGGAAGAAAAGGCGATCAAGGGTATCCATATAGGGTCAGAAGAGATCAAACTCTCGCTCTTCGCAGATGATATGATTGTGTATCTGGAAAACACTAGGGACTCTACTACAAAACTCCTAGAAGTGATCAAGGAATACAGCAGCGTCTCAGGTTACAAAATCAACATTCATAAATCGGTAGCCTTTATATACACCAACAACAGTCAAATTGAAAAAGCAGTTAAGGACTCTATCCCATTCACAGTAGTGCCAAAAAAGATGAAATATTTGGGAATTTACCTAACAAAAGACGTGAAAGATCTCTATAAAGAGAACTATGAAACTCTAAGAAAAGAAATAGCTGAAAATGTTAACAAATGGAAAAACATACCATGCTCATGGCTAGGAAGAATCAACATTATCAAAATGTCCATACTACCCAAAGCAATATATAATTTCAACGCACTCCCTATTAAAACTCCACTGTCATATTTTAAAGATCTTGAAAAAACATTACTTCGTTTTATATGGAATCAGAAAAAACCTCGAATAGCCAAGACATTACTCAGAAATAAAAACAAAACAGGAGGAATCACACTACCAGACCTCAGACTTTACTACAAATCGATAGTGATCAAAACAGCATGGTATTGGCACAAAAACAGAGAAGTAGATATCTGGAACAGAATAGAGAACCAAGACATGAATCCAGCTACTTACCGCTATTTGATTTTTGACAAGCCAATTAAAAACATTCAGTGGGGAAAAGATTCCCTATTTAACAAATGGTGCTGGGTGAACTGGCTGGCAACCTGCAGAAGACTGAAATTGGACCCACACCTTTCACCATTAACTAAGATAGACTCTCATTGGATTAAAGATTTAAACTTAAGACATGAAACTATAAAAATACTAGAGGAGAATGGAGGGAAAACCCTTGAAGAAATTGGTCTGGGTGAGTATTTCATGAGGAGAACCCTCCGGGCCATTGAAGCAGCTTCAAAAATACACTACTGGGACTTGATCAAACTAAAAAGCTTCTGCACAGCTAAGAACACAGTAAGCAGAGCAAGCAGACAGCCCTCAGAATGGGAGAAGATATTTGCAGGGTATAACTCTGACAAAGGTTTAATAACCAGAATCCACAGAGAACTCAAACGCATCAGCAAGAAAAAAAGAAGGGATCCCATCGCAGGCTGGGCAAGGGATTTGAAGAGAAACTTCTCTGAAGAAGACAGGCGCAAGGCCTTCAGACATATGAAAAAATGCTCATCATCTTTAATCATCAGAGAAATGCAAATCAAAACTACTTTGAGATATCATCTAACTCCAATGAGACTAGCCTATATCACAAAATCTCAAGACCAGAGATGCTGGTGTGGATGCGGAGAAAAGGGAACACTTCTGCACTGCTGGTGGGAATGCAAATTAATACATTCCTTTTGGAAAGATATATGGAGAACACTCAGAGATCTAAAAATAGATCTGCCATTCAATCCTGTAATTCCTCTGCTGGGCGTATACCCAGAAGACCAAAAATCACAACATAACAAAGATATTTGTACCAGAATGTTTATTGCAGCCCAATTCATAATAGCTAAGTCATGGAAAAAGCCCAAGTGTCCATCGATCCACGAATGGATTAATAAATTGTGGTATATGTATACTATGGAATACTATGCAGCCTTAAAGAAAGATGGAGACTTTACCTCTTTCATGTTTACATGGATGGAGCTGGAACATGTTCTTCTCAGTAAAGTATCCCAAGAATGGAAGAAAAAATACCCAATGTACACAGCCCTACTATGAAACTTATTTGGGACTCTCACATGAAAGCTATAACCCAGCTACAACTTAACAATAGGGGGAAGTGGGAAAAGGGGGGGGTGGGTAGAGGGAGGGGAATCGGTGGGATCATACCTGTGGTGCATATTATAGGGGTATTTGCGAAACTTGGTAAATGTAGAATGTAAATGTTTTGGCACAGTAACTGAGATAACGCCGGAAAGGCTATGTTAACCACTGTGATAAAAATGTGTGAAATGGTTTATGAAGTGAGTGTATGATGCCCCATAATCATATCATTGTATACAGTTATGATTTAATAAAAAAATTAAAAAAAAAATAAACAAATAAATAAATAAATAAAAAGAAAATTAAAAAAAAACCTTCAAACTAAGATAATTGATAGCCAATTGAAAGCAAATTCAAAAAATAGTTAAAAACGAGGAGAGTTATTTTCATTTCTAAATACACAAATGCTAAAATTTGATAGTTTCTCAATTTGGTATATTCAATTCTTCTGCACAAATTCTGGGCTCATTTTCAAAAATCCATATTATGGTTACAACAACTGAAAATGAGGTCAGTAATTTTTAACACGTCTTCTTATTTATTGATGTAACTTTGATGTAAGCATATTTAACCCTACTTTTTATTGAGGAAAAAAATGGGTACATTTCAAAAGAACTAAAAGTATATTATAAATGTTCTATCATAAAAATAAGTAAATGAGGTGATTGTTGTTAATTAATTTGATTTAAACATTACACATTGCATATCAAATCATCACATTGTACCCCATAAAGGTATACAGTTTCGGCTTAATAAAAATTAAGTTAAAAGAAAAGGAGGCAATAAAAGCTGAAAGATACTTTAAGTAGCTCTCCTCCATAAGAAAGAGAAGCTGAAGTGTCATGAAGTTAAAGAAAGGCTTAATAGCAATCTTGTAAAGGGTTGCAACTTAGAAGTAAGGATCACATCTGAGGGCCAGTGCTAATCAAGAATAAAGGAAAGTCTGCACAGCAAGAAGCAGAATTTTCAGTAACCACTTGCTAGAACATATGGAATACACTTCTGGGGTAGAAAGCAATTCTTAGACTTTCTGTTATATATTAACTCTCAAAATTTCAATTAAAAAGAAAAGAGGGAGGCAGAGCATGATGGTGGACGGGACAGACGTGTAGCCCACCTCTCCCAAGTCACCAGGTGAGAGGAAGGGGGGTCTGGACCTTTTTCCCAAGTGGATTATCGGTGTGGACAGACAGCTGGAGACGTGCAGCAAATTGGCAGAATGCTGTATATGAGGTGTAATTTAAAACCACAGACTCTGTTGTAGAGATTTTCCCTGTTTGGCCATGCTGGCCAGCAGGGAGGACAGCAGCTTGCAATTCCTGGCAAAATCCAATTGACGAAAATTTATTCCTGAGCCGAGTTTGGCACCTGAAAGGGGAGCCACTCAGAACCACAAGGAGCTAAGCAACCCAGTGGAAAATTGAAGGGAAGGGATCCCACCCAGGAAACAGGCATTTTAAATTGTCCGAAATGGCAGACACCTTCCCTCAGAACAACAGGAGTGATTAAATAGACCGGACCATTCCTGGTGGGTAATATTGGTGTGGGCTGGCAGTTCAGGCTGTGTGGCAAACTGGCGGGTGGCTGGACTCAAAGCTCCAGATTCAAAAGTGAGACTTTGAGCCACAAAAACTGAGTATAAGGTCTCCGTACCACCACAGCTGTGGGAGCCGGCAGCAAGACCAGGCGGCAGCCAGCACCCTCCCCCACAGCTGATTGCAGTTGCCAGTTTGCAGGAGAACGGGAGAGTGGAGTAGAAATATTTGTGAAGTGTGGACTCCTGCACTGAGCTGGGAGGTCAGATAGGAGTGCTATCTGGAACAGAGCAACTGAGGTTGCACAACAATTAGGTAATAAACATTTACAGAAACTCCAAAATGGTGATTGGCCAGGTAGGGTGGTTACCATGGTAACAGTATAAACTGTGAATCAGGTATGAGCCTGGGAAACACTCACAGCACAACCTGGTGTCCAGAAAGTATATTGCATTATAAATATATTCCTACGAAAGTTGATCCCTACAACATACATACAGATGTATACTTCTACATATATAGAAGAATAATATTTTTGTGGTTGTTGCCTTTATTTTTTCTTTTTTTCTCTTTTGTTTTTTCTCAACATTTTCTTGGAGGAGCTACTAATTTTTACTATTTTTTTATATTTTTTAAGTTTATTTTTTTCTATTTAAAATTTTTTCTTAATTACTTCCCTTCTCCTTCCTCTTCTTCCATTCTTATGGTTTCTGAGAGTGCTTACATCAGATTTTTAGAGGTTTTTTGGTTTGTTGGTTGGTTTTGTTTGTATTTTTTTTACTTTTTTTCTTACTTTTTTCCAATTATTTTACGATTATCATTATTTTTATTGTAGTTTTTTTTTGTAGTTGTTGTTGCTGTCTGTATGTCTATGTGTTCCTGATTGTTTGTGCATCTGTAGGCTTGTGTGCCTGGTAGCCTTTATATCTGTTTATTTGCTCATTTGGTCTCAATAAGTTTGGTGTTTTGACCTGCAATTCTGAGCTCCCAGCACTCCCCTCCACTCTCACTCTGAGGTCTGGAGGCCTGTCACCCAGGACTCCAGATTCTTGGGTGATTTCTTGAGGTGCGTGGACAGGGCCTGGACTACAGCTGGTCAGTGCTGATTCTGTGACAGGGAGTGAGGAGACAACAGTCAGCAGAGAGGAAATAAACCGGAGCGGCAGTGCCCTGATGCACAGAGCATCAGGCGTTTTTGTCAACAATAGGGCACACCCACGAATAGTCTGAAGCCACAACCCCTATCTACATGGCCAACCATAGGAGGCCGGGCATCTTCTCAGATGGCAACCACTGCGGAACAGATCTGGGTCTGAAACACAGGCCCCATGAGTAAAGGGTTTGCCTGTGGCGGGACCAGCCTGGGTGGAGTGCGGGGACCAGAAAATGCACATGTAGAGCCAGGAAATTCCCAGGGTGGGGCTGACCAAGAGGACCACTTTACTGAGACTAAGACGCACCCAGCCCTCAGGAGATCATCAGCCTATAGACAAAGGAAGGCAGGAGGCTAGAGCCGACAGCAAACAGTGCTGTGAATACAAACCTGCAGAAGTAAAGACAGGGCTTGAGGCACAGGTTCTGGGAACTCAAAACAGCTTCACTTCTGCAGAGGAGTATAGCAGGGACAGAAATAAATTCCCACAAAGTTGTTCTGTTCTGTCAGTAACATCAAGCAGGGGTGGGCAGGAACTGAGTGAACACCCCTAAGCCTTCATCAAGCACCCGAGGTTGGCAGGCCCACCACCCCCAGCTTTATAGAGGCAGAGAGCAGCAGCCTGGCTGAGCAGATACAGATTTCCTTGTGATTCAGGCAGGTGCAAACCCCTGGAGTATCTGCTCACTGGAGGCAACTGGGTTTCAGCCCTGCGGGGCTATCAGTGACTGGGTGTGACAGACGTGCAAGGTTGGGAAGGTGGCATCAATCTTTCCAGACTAAGCTATTTGCTGGGTGGGTCCTCCTGACTTCACGGAGCACCAGAGCAAGTCATATTTGAGTTGTCACCAGACCCCTGCATTCCTGTTCCCAGAGACCTTTGAAACTCTCTCATCTGAGACAAGTGCTGACTGAGACAATTTATTTGGACATTTTGAACAGCATCAATTGTCTGAGGACTATTCAAGTGGTGCCCTGGGTGTTTGGTTATAGGAAGGTTTGATTTTCCTTTTCCAACTGTTGCCTGTGGGGGGCAGGGTGACTTAATTGCTGGTATTTCTCCACAGTTGAGACTTCAACCCAGAGTAACTGTTTCAATAGGGTCGAACAGAGAACAGCTGAAAACAAGACAGAACAACTTAGCCCCACCACACCAAATAGGTCCCTAGTTACTCAGGTCATAGCACTGTAAAAAATCCTGGAAAAAGCTCCAGGGGAAAAGTCAAATGGTATAAAATAATCATGGAGAAAATCAGTGGAAAATCTCTAGTTACATGAATAACCAGAACAGTTCAACCCCCAAGGAAAGATATGGCAGATGTAAGTGAAGATCCCATTCATAAACAGCTGGCTGAGATGTCAGAAATCAAATTCAGAATTTGGATGGTAAACAAGATTAATAGAATGGAGGAAAATTTGGAATTAGAAATTCAAAGAGCAATTCAAAAGTTGAAATTAGAAATTTGAGGAGAAATTCAAAAGTTGTCTCCAGAATTTAATGAATATAAAGACAAAACCATCTAACAATTTGACACATTGAAGCAGGAATTTGCAGCCCTCAAACATCTGAAAAATACAGTAGAATCCCTCAGTAACAGAGTGGAGCAAGCAGAAGACAGGATTTCTGACATTGAAGAAAAATCTTTTGAACGCTCCCAAACCCTCAAAAAGGAAGAGAAATGGAGAGCAAAAATGGATCGTTCTCTCAGAGAGCTCTGGGATAATTTGAAGAAGGCTAATATCCACCTTATTGGAATCCCTGAAAATGATGAAGTGTTCTCGCAAGGTACAGAGGCCCTTCTCCATGAAATTATGAAAGAGAATATTCCAGACATGCCAACAGATTCTGAAATTCGGATAGCAGACACTTTCAGAACCCCAGCACAGCTCAATCCCAATAAGACATCCCCCAGGCATATCATAATTAACTTCACTAGTGTTAATACGAAGGAGAAAATTCTGAAAGCAGCAAGACATAAGAAATCTATTACCTACAAAGTGAAAAATATTGGAATGACTGCAGATCTCTCTGCTGAAAATTTTCAAGCCATTAGAGGGTGGTCATTGACTTTTAATCTGCTAAAACAAAATTACTTTCAACCCCAGATCCTGTGTTCAGCTAAACTGAGTTTAATTTATGATGGAGAAATTAAATACTTTAATGACATTCATATGTTGAAGAAATTTGCCATCACCAAACCAGCTTTTCAGGTTATTCTCATACCTATCCTCCATAATGACCAGCCCAATCCTCTACCACAAAAATAAACTCACTCAGAAACTTTTGATCAAACTCCAATTTCTATAGTGGTGAAAGGATTAAAATTGTCCACTGGACTTTGGAAAAAATCAATACCCAAAATATTACCAGACTTATCAATATTCTACATCTATGTGAATGGCTTAAACTGTCCTCTAAAGAGGCTTAGGTTAGCTGACTGGATACAAAAACTTAGGCCAGATATTTGGTGCATACAAGAGTCACAACTTACCTTAAAAGATAAGTATAGAATCATTGTGAAAGGATGGTCATCCATATTTCAGGCAAATAGAAATGAAAAAAAAAGCAGGTGTTGTAATTCTATTTGCAGACACAATAGGCTTTAAACCAACAAAAGTAAGGAAGGATAAGAATGGTCACTTCATATTTGTTAAGGGTAATACTCAATATGATGAGATTTAAATTATGAATATTTATGCATGCAACCAGAATGCACCTCAATTTATAAGAGAAACTAACAGACATGAGCAACTTGATTTCCTCCAGCTCCATAATAGTTGGAGATTTCAACACTCCTTTGGCAGTGTTGGATGGATCATCCAATAAGAAGCTGAGCAAAGAAATCTTAGATTTAAAGTTAACCATCCAACATTTGGATTTAGTAGACATCTATAGAACATTTCATCCCAACAAAACTGAATACACATACTTCTGATCAGCCCACGGAACATACTCCAAAATTGATCACATCTTAGGTCACAAGTCTAACCTCAGTAAATTTAAAGGAATAGAAATTATTCCTTGCATCTTATCGGACCACCATGGAATAAAAATTGAGCTCAGTAACAACAGGAATCTGCATACTCATACAAAAACATGGAAGTTAAATAACCTTATGCTGAATGATAGCTGGGTCAGAGTTGAGATTAAGAAGGAAATTTCCAAACTTTTGGAACAAAACGACAATGAAGACATGAATTATCAGAACCTCTGGGATACCACAAAAGCAGTCCTAAGACTGAAATTTATAGCACTTCAAGCCTTCCTCATGAGAACGGAAAGAGAGGAAGTTAACAACTTAATGGGACATCTCACGCAACTGGAAAAGGAAGAACATTCCAACCCCAAACCCAGTAGAAGAAAAGAAATAACCAATATTAGAGCAGAATTAAATGAAATTGAAAACAAAACAATTATACAACTGATCAATAAATTCAAAAGTTTGTTTTTTTAAAAAGTCAATAAAATAGATAAACTTTTGGCCAACCTAATCAGGATAAAGGAGTAAAATCTCTAATTTCATCAATCAGAAATGACAAAACAAAATAACAATAGACTCCTCAGAAATTCAAAATATCCTTAATGAAAATTACAAGAAACTTTATACTCAGAAATATGATAATCTGAAGGAAATCGACCAATACTTGGAAGCACATCACCTTCCCAGACTTAGCCAGAATAAAGTGGAAATGTTGAATAGGCCAATATCAAGTTCTCAAATAGCATCAACCACGAAATCTCCCTAAAAAGAAAAGCCCGGGACCAGATGGCTTCATGTTAGAGTTCTACCAAACCTTTAAAGAGGAACTAGTACCTAAATTGCTCAACCTGTTTCAAAATGTAGAAAAATAGGGAACACTAGGCAACACGTTCTATGAAACAAACATCACCCTGATTCCCAAGCCAGGAAAAGACCCAACAAGAAAAGAAAATTATAGACCAATATCACTAATGAATATAGATGCAAAAATATTCAACATGATCTTAACAAACAGAATCCAGCAACATATCAAACAAATTATTCATTATGACCAAGTCAGTTTTATCCCAGGGTCCCAAGGCTGGCTTAATATACATAAATCTATAAGTATAATTCAACACACAAACAAATTAAAAAACAAAGGGCATAAGATTCTCTCAATTGATGCAGACAAAGCTTTTGATAATATACAGCATCCCTTCATGATCAGAACACTTAAGAATATTGGTATAGAAGGGACATTTCTTAAACTGATAGAGGCCATCTGCAGCAAACCCACAGCCAATATTGTATTGAATGGAGTTAAATGAAATCATTTCCACTCAGATCAGGAACCAGACCAGGCTGCCCATTGTCTCCACTGCTCTTTAACATTGTAATGGAGGTTTTAGCCATTGCAATTAGGGAAGAAAAGGTGACCAAGTGTATCCATATAGGGTCAGAAGAGTTCAAACTTTCACTCTTCACAGATGATATGATTATATATCTGGAAAACACCAGGGATTCTACTATAAAACCCTTAGAAGTGATCAAGGAATACAGGAATGTCTCAGGCTACAAAATCAACATTCATAAATCAGTAGCCTTTATATATACCAACAATAGTTAAGCTGAAAAAACAGTCAAGGACTCTACTCTGTTCACAGTAGTGCCAAAGAAGATGAAATATTTGGGAGTTTATCTAAAAAAGGATGTAAAAGATCTCTATAAAGATAACTATGAAACTCTAAGAAAAGAATTAGCTGACAATGTTAACCAATGGAAAAACATACCATGCTCATGGCTGGGAAGAATCAACATTGTTAAAATGTCCATACTACCCAAAGCAACATATAATTTTTAATGCAATCCCTATTAAAGCTCCATTGTCATACTTTAAAGATCTTGAAAAAATAATACTTCATTTTATACGGAATCAGAAAAAACCTCGAAGAGCCAAGACATTACTCAGAAATAAAAACAAAGCAGGAGGAATCACACTACCAGACTCAGACTATACTATAAATCGGTAGTGATCAAAACAGCATGGTACTGGCACAAAAACAGAGAAGTAGATATCTGGAACAGAATAGAGAACAGAGAGATGAATCCAGCTACTTACTGTTATTTGATCTTTGACAAACCAATTAAAACATTCAGTGGGGAAAAGATTCCCTATTTAACAAATGGTGCTGGGTGAACTGGCTGGCGAACTGTAGAAGACTGAAACTGGACCCACACCTTTCATCATTAACTAAGACTCTCACTGGATTAAAGATTTAAACTTGAGACATGAAACTATAAAAATACTAGAAGAGAGTGCAAAGAAAACCCTTGAAGAAATCAGTCTGCGTGAGTATTTTGTAAGGAGGACCCCCTGGGCGATTGAAGCAGCTTCAAAAATACACTACTGGGACCTGATCAAACTAAAAAGCTCTGCACAGCCAAGAACACAGTAAGTAAAGCAAGAAGACAGCCCTCAGAAAGCGAGAAGATATTTGCAGGTTATGTCTCCAACAAAGGTTTAATAACCAGGATCCACAGAGAACTCAAATGTAAAAGCAAAAAAAGAACAAGTGACCCCATCGCAGGCTAGGCAAGGGACTTGAAGAGAAACTTCTCTGAAGAAGACAGGCACACAGCCTACAGACATATGAATAAATGCTCATCATCTTTAATCAAAGAAATGCAAATCAAAACTACCTTGTGATCCCATCTAACTCCAGTAATATTAGCCTATATCACAAAATCCCAAAACCAGAGATGTTGGCGTGAATGTGGAGAAAAGGGAACACTTCTACACTGCTGGTGGGAATGCAAATTAATACATTCCTTTTGGAAAGATGTTTGGAGAACACTTAGAGATCTAAAAATAGACCTGTCATTTAATCTTACAATTCCTCCACTAGGTAGAAGACCAAAAATCACATTATAACAAAGATATTTGTACCAGAATCTTTACTGCAGCTCAATTCATAATTGCTGAGTCATGGAAAAAGCTCAAGTGCCCATCGATCCACGAATGGATTAATAAATTGTGGTATAAGTACACCATGGAATATTATGCAGCCTTAAAGAAAGATGGAGACTTTACCTCTTTCATGTTTACATGGATGCAGCTGGAACATATTCTTCTTAGTAAAGTATCTCAAGAATGGAAGAAAAAGTATCCAATATACTCAGCCCTACTATGAAACTAATTTATGTTTTTTATATGGAAGCTATAACCCCGTTATAACCTAAGAATATGGGTAAGAGGAAGAGGGAGGGAAGGGATGCAAGGGAGGGGGGAGGATGGGCAGAGGGAGGGTGATTGGTGGGATTACACCTGTATTGCATTTTACAAGGGTACATGTGAAACTTAGTAAATGTAGAATATAATTGTCTTAACACAATAACTAAGAAAATGCCAGGAAGGCTATGTTAACCAGTGTGATGAAAATGTGTCAAACTGTTTATAAAACCAGTGTATGGTGCCCCATGATCACATTGATGTACACAGCTATGATTTAATATTAATAAAAAAAGAAAAGAGTATTAGACATAAACACAATGGGAAAATATGACTTGCAGTCTAAAGAATAAGTCAATAGAAATAGATTGAAAGATGGTGGGGAGTAGAGACAGTGTCTCACGCCTGCATTCCCAGCACTTTGTGAGGCCACGGCAGAATGATTGCTTAAGGCCAATAGTTGGAGACCAGCCTGTGCAACATAACAAAACATTTTCTCCACACACAGAAAGAAAGAAAGAAAGAAAGAAAGAAAGAAAGAAAGAAAGAAAGAAAGAAAGAAAGAAAGAAAGAAAGAAAGAAAGAAAGAAAGAAAGAAAGAAAGAAAGAAAGAAAGAAAGAAAGAAAGAAAGAAAGAAAGAAAGAAAGAAAGAAAGAAAGAAAGAAAGAAAGAAAGAAAGAAAGAAAGAAAGAAAGAAAGAAAGAAAGAAAGAAAGAAAGAAAGAAAGAAAGAAAGAAAGAAAGAAAGAAAGAAAGAAAGAAAGAAAGAAAGAAAGAAAGAAAGAAAGAAAGAAAGAAAGAAAGAAAGAAAGAAAGAAAGAAAGAAAGAAAGAAAGAAAGAAAGAAAGAGAGAAAGAATTAAAATACAAATAAATAAAACAAATATTAGCTGGACCTATGATCCTACCTACTTTAGTAGCTGAGGGAGGAGAATGTTACAGTGAACCATGATTGAGCCACTTCATTCGTGGATAACAGAGGGAGAGCTTATTTCTAAATAGATAAATAAATAAATAAATGAGGCCAAAAGGTTGCACAAATGTTTAACTGAACATAAAATAATTTTAAAAAAGTATTAGATTTCAAAAAGTCCATAAGAAGATATGTTATAATCACTGGAAAAAATGGAACATCCATTAATTGAAAAAGTATAATCAAATAAGAATCCTAAAAATTAAAAAGGAAACTGTATGTAAAAAGTATTTTTTGAGTAAAAAATAGATTTGACACAACAGAAGAAAGAGTACAATGAATTTGAATAGATCACGAAAAGTCATCCGAACTAAAGTGCACAGACAGAAAGAAGAGCCTAACTGCTAATACGCAAACCTAGGAAAGTCTCAAAAACATTGGAATTTTGACTACATGATTGTAATCATTTGTCTCTAATAGCTATATACTTAAAATTTGTTTTTATTATATGAAAATTATTTCACAATTAATAATTTAAAATGTGACTTGGTGTCCATAGCTCAGTGGTTAGGGCGTTGTCCATAGACAGTGGGGCTGGTGGGTTTGAACCCAGCTGGAGCCTGCTAAGCAACATTGGCAACACACAACAACAATAAAAAATAGCTGGGCGTTGTGGCCTTAGCTTGTAGTCCCAGCTACTTGGGAGGCTGAGGCAAGAGAATTGTTTAAGCCCAAAAGTTTGAGGTTGCTGTGAGCTGTGACTCACAGTACTCTACCCAGGGCAATGTAGGAAGCCTCTGTCTCAAAAATAAATAAATAAATAAAATGACTTATTGTCATAATATTAAATTTTAAGACTATTTTATTTTCATTATATTTCTATTAATTTTCTGGACTATAATTGTACCTAGAAGTATCATGGAGTAACATTGAACCACTAATCTGGAAGATGGTGTAAGTGCCTTAAATTTCAACCCCTACCACTTAATATATGTTAGAAGAACTGTTATGACTTTTCAATTTTAGTATCCAAATCTATAAAGAATTAAAGTATTATTTGTTGTAAAATCTCTATATATTTTATTTCTCATAAATATTTTGATCACCTTGAATATATCAAATGTACTATCAATAATTTCTATCATTTAGTTGGCTAGTTGTTCACTTAGGCATAATTAAAAGATGAAATGTTGCTCTTAAAAGTAACCCAGTGTGCTTTCTGCCAACTGGAGGATGATTCTAAGTCACTAAAGTCAGAGTAATCTATTTAGAAAAGATAGGCATTCAGATAATTTTTCAAGAACCAATAAAGTACCTACAAATTTGTTATGCCTATAAAAGTAAGTAAAATATGTATGGAAGTTAGAATTGAATAAAATTCTACATAGAAAATAATTATTCCATAAATATGGATGACATCGTCACGGTGAACTAACTAGAAATTATAATAATGACAGAATCAAATTTGTAAAGATATATAGCAACCTTCATTATTCTAAGATTCTTTATTTGTAAATTCTCCTACATGCTAAAATTTATTGGGAACTCCCAAATCAAATCTTGCCCATCTTTGTGGTCATTCAGGAACATGAAGACCAGGAACAGAAGTGAAAACTCCTGAGATGTCTTACAGGCTTGTTCCCAGCTCTGGTCTAATAAGACATTGCTTAGCCTGGTTTCAGCTTTTATAAAAGATGAATGACCAGAAGATGGAGATAGTAAGGGCAGTACAGTGTAGAATATGGAGTGCATGTCCACAAAAAAATGGCCTTAGTATTTTTTGGGAACTGCATTGAATATAGAAATCACTTTGGGTACTATAGCCATTTTAACAATATTGATTCTGCTGATCCATGAGCATGGTATATTTTCCCATCTGTTTACTTCTTCTGCGGTTTCTTTCCTCAGTGTTTCATAATTCTCTTCATAGAGTTCTTCCACCTCCTTTGATAAAATATTCCTAGGCATTTTGTTCTCTTTGTTACTATTGAGAAAGGTACCATGTCTCCTATTTGATTCTCATCTTGGTGTATAGGAAAACTACGGATTGATTTTGCATTTGTTTTGTAGCCTGAGATTTTGCTGAATTTATTTATTAGTTTCAGAAATCTCTTGGTTGAATCCTTGGGTCTTTCTAGATATAATATTATGTCACCAGAAAAAAACAATAGTTTGACCTCTTCCTTCTCCATTTGAATACCCTTGATTTCCTTCTTCTGCCTTTTGCAACTATTTAGGTAGTGAATACATTTATAGATTTACTTAAGTGGAATCATCCTTCCATCTCTGGGATGAAGCCCACTTGGTCATGATTTTTATTATTATTTTTTTTTTTTGATGATCAGCTGTATTTGGTGTACTAAGATTTTAGTGAGAATTTTGCCTCTATACTCAATAAGGGATACTGGATCTGTAGTTTTCTTTTTTAGTGGTGTCCTTTCCTGACTTTGGTATCAAGGTGATATTGGCATCATGGAATGAGTCAAGGAGAAATCATTCTTTCTCAATGTTAAGGAACAATTTCTGCAGTGTAGGTACAAACTCTTCTTTGTAGATCTGGTAAAATTCAGATGTAAAACTGTCTGGTTCAGAACTTTTTATTGTTGTTATTGTTTTTGGAAGGTATTTTATCATTGCTTTATTTCAGGGCTAGATATTGGTCTATTGAGGAGCTTCATGTGGAACTAGAAAAAATCCCAAATAGCCAAAGCAAGCTTACATAATAAGAACAAAGTGAGATGCTTCACTTTACCAGATTCCAAACTGTACTACAATGTTGTAGTAATCAAAATGGTATTGACATAAAAACAGAGATATAGATCTATGGATCAGAACAAGGAACCCAGAGATGAAATCATCCTCATAGTCTCATCTGATTTTTGACAAAACAAATAAAAGCATACACTGGAGAAAGAATCCCTGTTCAATAAATGGTGCTCAGAGAACTGGATAGCCACCTGTAAAAGACTGAAGCAGGATCCACACCTGTAACCACTCACAATAATTAACTCAGGATAAATAAAAGACATAAACCTAATGCAGAATCCCAAAAGAGATGTGGCAAAACTCTTTCAGATATCAGCCTATGCAAAGAATTCATGAAGAAGACACTAAAAGTAACAATCACAGCAACAACCAAAATAAATAAATGGGACTTTATCAAATTAAAAAAACTTCTGCACAGCCCAGGAGACAATCAAAAGACCAAATATACACTCACTGAATGGGAAGATATATTCACATGCTATATATCTGATAAAAGACTGATAACCAGAACCTAAAAAGAACTCAAGCAAATTGGCAAGGAACAACCAAACCACTCATTAAAAAGTGTCCAAAAGATATGAATAATTACTTTTTATATTCATCCTAATGACCAAGAAACTTATGGAAAAATGCTCGATGTCTCTAATCATTAGGGATATGCAAGTTAAAATCACAATGAGATATCCTTTAACTCCAATGAGAAGGGAAATAACATGTGAATTCAGTACCAAATTTGAACTAATTGATCACCATTTAAGCACTCATATGAAGTAAATTCCAATGAAAATCGAGCTGGGGGAGTGGGGAGGAGGCGATGGGTAAATTAATGGCTATTGAGTATAATGCACACTCTCTGAGTGAAGGGCAAACTTACGTGCATCACTTTAACTCAATCTGTACAAAAAGAAGTATGTAAATAAAACTTGTATAGTCCCCCTAGTATTCTGGAGGAAAAAAGAAAAAAGAAAGTGAAATGCAGAAGACTGGTTCCAGTTGGATTGGTTTTATATCCTATCTATTGCATCTATTCTTGGAGCGGCCTCAATTAAGTCATTTAAAACTTACATACTTTGTTTTCTCTTTTGTAAAATAAAGAAATAGAATCTACCAGAATAAATTGTTTTTAGGATATGAAATTATAATCTAGGTGAGATACTATCTCTCTCTCCCAGGGGCAATGGTTCAGTAATTACTAAATCAGTGACTTTTCAGCACTTACTTCCCATCAATAGCAAGAATCCATTGTGTACATATTTTTAAGCACTCAGTTTATTGCTGCTGCTCTATTTTCTGAAATGTCGATTTTTCTAATGCTTCACATGTCTTACAGGGTGACCACAGCTGCACACAAACTTTATGGCCACCCTGTATGTTCGTAAGTATGTTCACTTTAGATTCCAAATTTATTAAAAATAAAATCTTGTTATTTCACATAATTTTGAATAAAAATGTGTGATACTTTTCCATGTATACTTAATGTAATTTGAGGGGATAACAGATGTAAAGAAATGTGAGAATTACCAAGAAAGAAAAGAAGTACAAACATAATAATATAAAAAAAAATAGACTTCATCTGGAATAGTATATCAGGTGTAGGAAGTGGCCTTTAAATGTTTGTATAATTGTTCCCAAAGCTATTGAGCATTTTAGTGTACATTTTCCACTTCTCTGTAAGACAGGGTTATTTTCAGCTAAAAGACTTATGTCTATAATCTCACCATGAAAAATAAAATCACTCATTCTGTTTAGCTCTCCCTAGGGGACTTTTAATATTGCTTTTACAGGTAGCAGGGTTCATCCTCTACCAAAAATACAGAGAGCTGTATTTATCTCAACCATCTTCATAAAAATGTTTCCATGGATACAGAAAATTATTTTCCTGGATTTTTTTTAGTCATCCAAAATCAACCAGTTGAGCAGTGAGAGCCAGTAGAAAATTTGGAAAGCTTTTGAAGATTTCAATTGCATCCCTTTATTCTTGTATTCTTTCTATGGTTAAGTAAAGTTTGACCTAACTAGTATGGAGAGTCCTGGTGGAATCTATTTCCTCTTTCATCTGAACTTTTGATTCAGGCATGGTCTCAAAATTTTCTCTCAATACTACTGTCTATTCAGTAATTGCTCAGTTCCCAGATATTTGCAACTTTAAAATGGTGTCACACAGAAAGTCTTTGAGAAAATGATAAAGTCAAAGTCCCTTTCTTCAGTGATTCTCATATGGTGATGCTTCACTATGTGAAATCTATAATGATGCAAAACCATATACATAAATTATCACTGTAACTATCATTTTCAATTAACAATCCATTTGTCCACTCCACTTAGTTCTTCTTTTGCTTAAGCCTCTATTCCACAATTATTTGACGCACATCTGCTTTTATTCAAAAACATTCAAGATCTTTATTATGTGGTTATCTCCATGCTAATAAAACATTGAGGTAGATAAGTAATTCAAGCCATTTTCCAAATATCACGTGGTATATTAGGGTGTGATTCCTTGAATCAGTGGCTCTAGTCATAGTTACTGAAACTTTCTAGTTACTAGCTGATGATGTGGTGATTAGAAAGAAAGTGATCTTAGTCTTTAAGTTTATGATCTAATCATGGAGACTTTCATTAATAAAAGTGTTATATGTGTAACAATATATGATGAGAAACTTGGAAGTTATTCCCTGAAGGAAGAAAAGATTGATGTGAGATTTGAAGACAGAGTAGGATTTAACTAGGTGAGAAGTGATTTGGAAAAGCTTTCTTGTAGAAAGAACAACATGTGCAAAAGCCCGAGGATAGAAAAGATAATTTGAGTAAATTAATTTAGGCTAGAAAGTTAGTCATGAATCAGATTATTCAGAGAATTGTTCTCCATATTAAAAATGTACTGTTTTGCCTGAGTGAAATACAATAGTTGGGAACTTCTAAAACCTATTAACTCTTGATCTTTCCGTTTTAAAAAAGACAACAAATTACAATTTAATGAGACATAATTTAATCTACAATGAAATGTATGTTTTCTAATTGTAAAGTGTACATGTGTATAATTACATGATAATCAAGATACAGAAAATTTTTATCACCTCAACACAGTTTTGTAGAGAGCTGTCATCCTACCTTAGACTCAGGGAACATCTGATCTGCTTTCTATAACTACAAATTAGACTTCATATTTTAGGGTTTTCATATAAAGTAAATAAGACAGCATGATCTTTTTAAAATCTGATTTCTTTCATTCAACATGTTTCTGAGATCCAGCCATTTTGTTGTGGGTATCAATAACCCAGAACTTTTTTAATGCTGAAGTGTTCATAGTATGCCATTGTATGAACACTTCACTTGCTTGTAAGCATTTGAGCTATTTCCAGTTAAGGGTTCTTATGAATAAATCTTCTATAAATACTATGTACAAATATTTTTATAGGCATACATTTTTATTTCCTTTAGGTCAATGCCTCAAAGTGGAAAAGTTTGAACTATTCTTTTTTGTCATCCTACTTTTGTAAAACTCTAGTCTTATACATGTCTTTTAGATAAAATTGGGTCACATCATTTAAACTCTAAAATTTTCAAAATAACTTCATTTTTCACATAAAGTAATATCAAACCTCTCTACTCCTCTTTAAAGCCCTGATGTTTCGTGTGCACCTATGTATTCAGGGTCAGCCCCATTGGTCTTCCCTTTGCCCATCATGCTTTAATACCATTGCCTCTCTTTCTGTTGCCCAAACCAAATTTACTTCTCATGGAGGGTCTTTGTGCCAAGTGGTCCACTTCCAAGATTTCTCTGCCTATCTTTTCTTGACTTGCTTCTCTTCTTTGACATCTCACCTTAAAACTCTTCTCAGCCAAAGAACTTTCCCCTCTCACAATGACATCACTTTATCTTATTGCACTTTTTATCATATGAGACAGCTCTCATTTCTTTGATTCTTTATCAGTTTACAATATGTTTCATGTACTAAAATTAAAGCTCCATGATACAAAAGATACTATATAAATCATTTGTTCTTCTATCTTTAGTGTTTATAATTATCTCCTAGCCTATAATTGTTCCTCAATAAGTTGTAAAGAGAGCAGTGGAGGGAGATATTATCAGCTAACTCAATTTATGACTGTATGCTAAAAAGACTCACATGATGGTTATACATCCTTAACACTTGTTTTATTAATTTTTCTTTCCCTCAATACTTCTTGCATGGACAGCTAACTTTCTGTATAAAACCTTGCCATCTTGCTTTTAGTAGTAGAAGCCCCCCCATCCCAGAGATTTAAATGGGAAGCAGCTGCTCAGCCACAGATTATATTTCCCAGGCATCTTTGTTGTTGTTTAGATAGTGAAATGCGAGCACATCTCCAAAAACAACTTATTTATCCTCAATTTGAATGCTACCTCTTCTAGCAGGCTGGAAAATGATAGAGACTTAAGTCATATTAGAAGCTATTGAAATAATGGATGATAGCACAGCTGCACTTTTTTAGTGTGGACCCCTGAAAGATTACCTGAGAGTCCCCCTACCTCCAAAAACGTAGAAAATAGAAACAAAAATAAAAACTCTATCATGCACAAGTCATTGTGTTTTAGTTTCTTTGCTACAGAAGGTGGACCAACATCTTGAATGGTATCTTCCAAAAGAACTATTTAATATTATCTTCTCTCAAGACCCCAGGCCTTGGCAATCGTCATCTACTGACCTATTTTTGGAAAAAGTGAACAACTTCATCTTCCGCAGATGAATTTTTCCTATTTATTTCCATTGATTCCTTCTCATCCATAGCAAATGTAAGAAGTTCTGGCACCATTCAGCAGTGAAGTCTCAAGGACACCATTTCTGTTCCCATTTTTCCTTTGTTTAGTTTATTGCATCAGTTTCTCTTATAAACTGCATCGTCATAATTAACCTGAAAATGTGTATAACATTTACCTTCTTAAACAAAAACTCAGCCTTGTTTCCCTGTCAGTTAAAGCCCCATTTCTGTTCCCTTCCATATCAAAACTTCATGAAAAAGTAATAAAGTAATGCACATGCTCTGTTTATTTCCTCAGTCTCTATTCTTACCTTAACTAACTTCAGTTTTCTTTCCGCTACCCATATTGAAAGTACAATATGCGAGCTAACAAATAACATCCTTGAGATAAATCAAGTGACCTACATCTGTTATCTTACCTTTTAACTCAAAAAATCTTGTCATGGATGAGGTCTGTTAAGTTAAACTAAATTTGGCTTCAGAATGCCCGATGTAACAATGATAACCTTACTTAGAACATTAACTAACTAAAAGTCTATTTTAAGAGTGTACTTTTGTAACAAAAAGCTAGATCCCAGCAAATCACAGCAGCTGAGCTTCAGTAAATCACAGGTGGCCAATTGATCCAACTATGTTCACATAAGGCAAACACAGAACTGTAACCAATAAAGATGCTTCTGTATCTCTGTTCCATTTTCTGTTTATAACAGACATTTTCTGTCTGTTTAAATGTGAAACAGTACTTTCTGAACTTCTTCTGGTTCTTAGTGCTGTTTTACTTGCATTTTGTACTTTGCTCCATTAAACGCTGTTAAGTTTAACCTAAGTGTTTCTTTTAACAGTGAGACCTTTTTGTTATTATTGTTTGGGATTCATTGAGTGTAAAAGAATTAGGTTATACCAATTGCATTTGTTAGGTAAAGTCCTTCTCGTAACTGTGTCCCACCCCCAAAAGGTGTACCACACACCATGAAGCCTCATCCCCCTTCCCTCCTCCACTCCCTCATTCCCCTATCCTCTACCCTGTATTTCATCTTCTACGGCCTTCATATTAGAATTGAGGACATTGGATTCTCGCTATTCCATTCTTGTGATGCTTTACTAAAAAGAATGTGTTCCACCTCCATCCAGGTTAATACAAAAGATGTAAAATCTCCATCTTTTACTGAATACTTTTCCATGGTATACACATACCACAGCTTGTAAATCCATTCCTGGGTTGGTGGACATTTAGGTGTTTCCACATTTAGGCAATTGTAAATTGAACTGTGAGAAACAGTCAAGTGCAAATGTCCTTATGATAAAAGTTTTTGTTTGTTTTTTTTTTTTTCTTCTTCTGGGGTAGATGCCTAGTAATGGGATTGCAGATTCAAATGGGAGGTCTAATTTGAGTTCTTTGAGTATTCTCCATACTTCCTTCCAAAAAGTTTGTATTAGTTTGCAGTCCCATCAGCTGTGTGAAAGTGTTCCCTTTTCTCCAAATCCATGCCAGTATCTGTAGCCTGAGACTTTGTGATGTGGGCCAGTCTCACTGGGATTAGGTGATATCTCAGGGTAGTTTTGATTTGCATTTCTCTGATGATCTGGGACGATGAGCATTTTTTCAAATGTTTGTTAGCCATTCATCTGTCTTCTTTATTGAAGGTTCTGTTCATATCTCTTGCCCAGAGGTAGATGGGAGTGTTTACTCTTTTTCTGTTGATTAATTTGAATTCTCTGTAGATTCTAGTTATCAACCCTTTGTAAGATTCATATCCTGCAAACATCTTTTTCCATTCTAAAGGTTGTCTTTTTTGCTTTACTTGTGGTGTCCTTAGTTGTGAAGAAGCTTTTCAGCTTCATTAAGTACCATTTGTTAATTTTTGTTCTTGTTACAATGGCCAAGGAAGTCTTTTTTTGTTGTTTGTTTTGTGACAGAGTCTCACTGTGTTGCCCTCAGTAGAGTGCTATGGTGTCACAGCTCACATCAGCCTCAAACTCTTGGGCTTAAGCAATTCTCTTGCCTCAGCCTCACAAATAGCTGGGACTACAGGCACCCATCATAAGTTGGCCCAGCTAATTTTTTGTTGTCATTGTTGCACTTGTCATTGTTGGTTAGCTGGCCCAGGCTGGGTTCGAACCCACCACCTTTCGTGCATGTGGCCAACGCCATAAACACTGTGCTACCAGCACCGAGCTGGCCACTGAAGTCTTTGTCATAAAGTCTTTCCCCAGTCCAACATTGTCAAGAGTTTTCCCCACACTTACATCTAAGATTTTTATGCCTTTGTGTCAGGTTTAAGTCTTTTATATATCTTGAGTCAATTTTTGAAAGTGATGAAAGGTGCGGCTCCAGTTTCAATCTTTTACATGTAGTTATCTGGTTCTCCCAACCATTTGTTGAATAGTGATTCTTTTCCCCATTGTATGCTTTTGTTTGGTTTATCAAAGATCAGATGGTAAGTAGAGACTGGTTTCATCTCTTGGTTTTCTATTCTGCTCCACATGTCTATCTATGTCTTTATTTTTGTGCCAATACCATGCTGTTTTGATTACTGTAGACTTATAACCTGAAGTCTGGTAGGGTGATGCCCCTGACTTATGTCTTTATTACCAAGAATAGCCTTAGCTATATGTTTTTTTTCCAGTTTCATACAAAACTAAGTACTGTTTTTTTTCCAGTTCTTCAAAATATGATGTTGGTATTTTAATGGGAATTGTATTGAATATGTACATCGCTCTGGGTAGAACAGACATTTTGACAACGTTGATTCTTCCCAGCCAAGAGCATGGTATGTTCATTCATTTGTTAGTGTCTTCTGCAATTTCTTTTTTTAGGATGTCATAATTCTCTTTGAAAATATCTTTCACCTCTTTCATTAGGTATATTCCAAAGTATTTAATTTTCTTTGAAGCAACTGGAAAGGGAATTGTGTCTTTGATTTGCTTCTTAAGTTGGCTATTATTGGCATATCCAAAAGCTGTTGATTTGTGAACATTGATCTGTGTAAGAAATCCATAGATAGATAGATAGATGATGTTGGACAGTTAAGTTTCTGAACTCATTGTAGAAAAATTGCTGCATACCTTATGGCTGAATATCAAAAGATCACCTTCAAGGTAATTCCCTTGGAATTCCTATGTACTGACACCAGTGCCTAGTCTACCCATCAAAGCAAAAATTCTAATTCTGGAATGGCCATCAGAGCTGTCCTCATACAAATTATGACAATTAAGTTTGCAAATTTATTCTAGAAAAGTGCTACATATCCCATTGCTGAATATTGCTATGGTCACCTCCAAAGTACTCCCCTTGACCATAGTGATGTTAAGCAATGGGTATGTAACACTTTCTCTAGGATGAGTTCACAAACTTAGTTGTTTGACCTCGTACATAATTTTGTGACAGTACATTCTCCTAGTTCTCCAACTAACACACCCACTTCTTTGTCTTTACTTACTATTTAACCTTCTATGCTGGATCTTGGAATTTGGGGAGTGACACATACCTGGCTTTCCCTGTATGCTCATGTTTTTATTTCTATCAAAAGTCTGATTGAGACTCATTGCTTTATTTTTATTTTTTATTTTTTTTGAGACAGAGTCTCACTTTGTGACCCTTGGTAGTGTGCTGTGGTGTCATAGCTCACAGCAACCTCCAACTCTTAGGTACAAGCCATTCTCTTGTCTCAGCCTCCTGAGTAGCTGGGACTACAGGTGCCCGCCACAATGCCCGGCTATTAATTTAGAGATGAGGTCTTGCTCTTGCTCTTGCTCTTGCTCAGGCTAGTCTCAACCTGTGAACTCAGGGCAATGCACCTGCCTCAGCCTCCCAGTGAGACTTGTTGCTTTAAAAAATAACTTCATTAGGAACAGTAACTAAAATAAGTTATGATTGTATAGTAGAAACTTAGAGATTTGGAGAAACCTATGTATCAAGGAGTGAGCAGATACTTGAAAGGCTGCAGTGAGGATAATTCAGTTACAAAAATAGAAAAAAAGAGGCAAAGGAGCCAAGGGAGTAAAATTTGGAAGATAATTAAAATGAATTTTGAAGACATCCAAAAAGACTGAGTACATGGTTACAAACAAGGACTGTGGGTGAGAAGTTGAATTCCTAAATGAACATGTATAATAACCAAGAGATCAACTGATGTCAAATAAGGATATGAAACAATGAGGTTCATAGGTAGAAAAGTCGCAGTCATTTAGACTTTAGTGCAACAATATTTCTTAAAGAAAGCAGTTATGAAAATTATGTGACAGGGACTTCAGAGGAGGTGGCATCATTGAAAATGAACCAGATTTCAGGTAACACCCCAAAGCGGAGGAACTTGTGGAGAAAACTCAGGAGTATAGGAAACTTGACTAATCATGGGATAACATTCCCAGAGGGAAAAGTTGATGGATTTCATTAGAAGAGAGAAAGAAAAAGTTGGGTGAAGGGTAAGGAAATACATACTAATTTGCAGATGATGACAAAAAGTGTGAGTGTGTGTGGTAGAAGAGTTGAGGGTATATTTTGACATTGAGTAATGAAAATAGGTTTGGGAGGTATGAAGGACTTACTCTTAACAGTCTTTTCTGACTGTGGGTACTAAATAGTGGAGTTAGAACATTGTCTGAATTGGCCAAGCAATACAATATCCTGAAACCACTCACTGATTAATCTGATAATGGGCCCACAAACTGCAGACGTTGCTTACTGTGTGGGCTGGATGACAGCTGAGAAACTTCTTACTCATGGGATATATTCAAGTAGATGATATATATTTGTTAGTAGTGACTTTAGATTTGAATATATGAATTATAAATAGATAGAAACCTCTGTGGGTGATCTCTGTGTAAGGATGCCTGTAGATTATATTCATGAATTTGTTTGGAACAGCTCAGCTAATTAAAGCAATGCACTTAGGAAGCTAAGTGTACAGGTTCATTTCCTGAGGGGACTGTTTACATCTGCAGACTACAAAACATATAACAGGACCTTAATAAATATTGGTCATTAAATGAATAAGTGAAGAAAGAATCCACGGGGCAAAGAGGAATGCCTGTCTATAAAAGCAGCACCACCATATAGGCCTTTAAACATAATCATCATGTTCAGAAATACCTGCTTGAGCTAGTGAGGAAAATTTTATAGGAAAGCAGTATAGATGAGCTAAAATTATAGCTACCCTGAACAAGAAACCAAAGCACACATTTTTTCTAAGAAAATGTGGATAATCACGTGAGGTATAGTAAAATGAGGAAATATTTATTTTTTGAAACTTTCAATCTTCTTATTCAAATATAAATGCTTTTACATAAGTATAAAATAAATATAATGATGTCATGCTTTCATATAAAAAAGAAATAACTAAGTCTTATTTTTAATACTTAACGAAATAATATAAATTAAAATGAATACTTATATTTGTTAATAAAATCATTAAGATATCTATTTTATGAATCATTTTCTTTTTTCCTTACAATTTTTAACTTTAAGAAAATCTTTAATGTTTCCACATGTTTTCCCATATGATGTAGATTTCATACAAGCTACTTAAATAAAATTAAAATACCATTCTTAACAAATTATATATTATTTTCATGTAAACTTTAAAATATTTTCATGCTGGTTACCATTAACAGATTGCAAATAACTACATCAGTTGAAAAACACATATGTATAATTTGACAGCTTTTTCATCAAATTGTAAGTTTCAAAAAACATTATGTAAAAAAAAATTTCTAATTCAAAAACAAAATACTTTTAAGTTTCTTTCATTTCTTACTTTTCTTTATACATATTACTTTTTTTGCCAAGAATATAATATTAATATAATTTTATATCCCAACTCTTTACATTACAATGTAAACAGACCATTAACACTATTTGAATGGTTACATGATATTCTGGATATTCATTTAAATGAAAAGCGTTTATTGAATGCTTAAACATTGATATAAGTGCACAGATATAAGACTGACTGGGTTCCCAATATTATTTTCTTGAATCAGTTTCTTCATATTGGAAACTACATTGATGACAGTTTATCAATCAATATATAAATGTATCAAAGCACTGTGTCTGCATTTTAGGGCCAAGAGTAAATATAATTTTTGTTTTAAAAGTTTCAGATAACTTTATTTATTTATTTATTTTTTTATTAAATCATAACTGTATACATTGATATGATCATGGGGCATCATACGTTTCAGATAACTTTAATACCAATTATGTTTTTGACTTCCAACTTCATTTATATGAAAGACATAGTTGCTAAAATTCATAGGACACCTGTTTCTTAAATCTAAAATTAAACAATGCAACAAGCAACCCGATTACCAGTGACTGAGATAAAAAGATAAAGGAGAGCTGTAATTTAAGGGGCATACATTTTCATATTTGCAAGATGAAAACTTTTGGGATCTGTTTACAACAATGTAAACTGAACAATGTGTATATACTTAACACTCCTGAACTGTACACTGAAGTAGCATGCTGTGGCTTCCTCTCTAAGATGTTTTATGTTCTTAGATCAGCCAGACTGTCATTGTTCTACAGCTACTGTAGTACAGCAACATTATTCATTATAATTCCTTGTTTGTTCAACCAAAAGGCTCTTTGGCTTTGATTTTGCCCTATATTTTAACAGATGAACTATGTTATCTATGCACAGAAGTTATTTTTACGCTTTACTTGTGAAACTTAACTGCTTGCATGTGCAAAAGCAAACACACTGTTGCATTCTGCCTCAGTGCCATAAAAAAACCTGGACCATCTGTAGCTCATCACTTTTTTAGTCAATTATAGATGAACAAAGGCCTGAAATACCAAATAGATAATGCATCAAATAGAACCAAGTGCATGAAGCTTCTCAAAGCAATTTTCCAGTCAAGGCAGTAGCTGCTATTGTTTGTCCACCCTCCCTATGTTCTCTCCTTGGGCATAAAATGTCACATGGAAAAGGCATTAACCTCCTGAGGGACTCAGTATGGTCATTTGAGTCACTTAATTAGGAGAAGCTGAGAGTTAACATTAAAAAAAGTCCCATGTTGCACAACAAAGATTTTATGATTTCTCATGGAGGGTCCTTTCAGTATCTTTGAGATTGAACTTAAAGGAACCTCAAAATTGAAAGATGAAATACCACTGACCACTATGAAAAATTAAATATATCAACCGAATTTTAAATTTATCTGCCTTAAGTTAATAACATATATTTTATTGTAAACATATTTTCCACTTACCTTTAAATAATATTTTATAATATTTACATCATTGCATAAAATGTGTGGTTGTACAGTTATGAAATTATATATATATATAAAAAATATATATATTTGGGGGGTTGTTTTTTCTCTCTTACCATCAAAAGTTTCCATAATTCCAATAGCTAGCATTTCTTTGTTTTCTTGATAGAATTTTACCTTTTCATAATTTCAAGTTTAAATGTATCTGGGATTGAGGCAGAATTTTGCCTCAATTCATTTCATTATGAAATATGTATTGTTCTTTTTGATCATCTGTAGTCGATGCTATGATGTGATTCCCAGATTTTCACAAATCCCCCAACCCTTTTAAGGCTGAAGCACTGGTAGTTGGCTGATCTCTGCTGAGTTCTTCTCTGGAAATTGCCCCTGGCTAAAGAGAGTCATCATTCAAGGTTCATGTTTGTGGGGCGGCAGATATCCAAAGACTGGCCATTGCCTCAATTCAGACATCTTTGAGGGGTTCTCCCAACTTCAGAGGTTCCTCAAGGGATCAACTGAGACATTTGTTGGGACTTTGATAGAGTTCAGCTTCTTGCTCTGTCTATCCTGCTTCATTCTTCCACTCTCACTGGTCCTCATCTAGACAGCACTGCCCAATAATACATTTCCTGCATGCATATTTCTTTTTTCTTTTCTTTTTTTTTTTTTTTTGAAGTTTTTGTCTGGGGCTGGGTTTGAACCTGCCACCTCCAGCATATAGGGCCAGCACTCTACTCCTTTGAGCCACAGGCACTGTCCCCCTGCATGTATATTTCTATCACAGAGTCTGCTTCCCAGGAAACCTACACTGCATTGTTACTATTACATGTTATTTAATATATATAACATTTCGCATGGAAAATATATTTCATTATCCTTGTGCTTGGACATAAAAACTCATGTAATAAAATTTGTCATTTGTTTCAATAAAAAATTATAAAATGTATTCTTTATGTATTGGAAATTTCATTGAATAGATTTTGAATCAAGGAAATATGATAAGGGGAAGGCAAGGCATGGCTTTAAAAGGATGGATGAAGTTTACATGTTACTAAGCCTTGCTTTACCTAAGATAATCCCAAAGGTGTGGCACTTCTCTGATTTCCTCTTTACCATATTCTGAGCAAACAACCTACTTTTCTAGTTTTTAATCAAACCAGCCTCATTTTGTTTAAACGTCTTTGCACTTTGTCCTTTTTTCTCTTTCTGAAATTCTCTGCCTCCAAGGTATTTTCCTGGATATTTACTGAGATTTAAGTCCAAACACTATACTGGCTTCTCTCATGACCAAATTTTGATCTCCTTTGCCAACTCTTGCAAACTACATCAACATGGGCATGCTATCTTCATCCTTCTTTCCTGTCTACCTGCCTGTCTTCCCACCTCTCTTCCTGCCTCTCATACTTAATCCCTGCCTCCCTCCTTCCAATTTTTTCTTTCTTAGTATATATCATTACTGTACTACCTTGTTCATTTCCTTCTAATTTAGACTCCTCTCTCCCACCCCACCCCATGTACATATCCTGTGTTTCTTGTATATTGGTTTATTCTCAATACTTAGAACAGCATCTGGTATGTAAATATCTATTGGCAATGGAATAAAAAATAAACTAAGAGATTCAAACAAAGATTCTTATGTGTCTTAAAAAGACAATACAAAAACAAAAGATTGCTAACATTGAGTCATTCTCTATACCAAATATACATAAATATAATACACGAAATACTAGTGGCTATATAGTGGTTATCTCATTGTTTTTTAATTATATTTACTCATATAATTTTATTATTATTTCATAGATATTCTAAATTTTCAGTTTTGATTTTCCCTTTCATCTTAAAGTTATCTGAAAGACAATGTTGTCTTTGCTGTCAATGTTTTTAATTTCCAGATCTATTACTGATTTCAATGTTTTTCTTTTTATTTTCATTGACTGTGTTCAGAAATTGATTTTTGCATTTCTTTACCTTTTAAAATATATGAATATGTTGTTTTTGTCATAATATTCAGTCACAGTTGGTAAATCTTCCTTATGTCCCTAAAAATAAGGTTTATTCTGAAATAAAATAGAGTTCAAATAGAGTATTAGATCAATATAAATATTTGTTTTATTAACTATTAATATTAACTTTTTTCTACTAAACCAAATAATTGAGAGGCATAAGTGTGATAAAATTGTATTCTGTTGGTTTCTTTGTGTACTTTTTGTAGATTTACCATTAGGTACTTTGGTGTTATGCCATTTGCCATTTACATGTTCATGAAATCAAATCATCCTTGTGGACTATACTTTTTCTGCCATCTGTGTTTCATTTAACACTTCTTGCCTTGTATTTAAATTTGTCTGAAGTTTATTTTGAAAAATCCCTTCATTGTTAAAGTATTACCCTGCTCTCTTAAATCATCCTTACAATTTCAAAACTCCAAATCAAAAATTTATATCAATATCTTACATATAACCTACAGAGGCATTATTTTTTTTCATCCAGTAGGTGAATTTATCCAAACTACATTTATCTGTAAATTTCTTTGTGTAAATTATGCTTTCACATTTGTGTGTGTGTGTGTGTGAATTCTAGCTTTTAACACTTTGTATTTGTCATGTTCTAAAATGTAGTCTGGGTTTTTTAGTTGTTATTGTAAGTTCATAGTGAGGTTGAATTCAGTGGCCATTTGTAAACTGACCATTTCTTATAGCTTGAAATTTCTGTATTTCTGTAGTTATAACTTTGCTTTCTGAAAGTAATGGCAGACTTACATCTTCATACACAAACACATAAACGCACAAAGTTTATGTGACTATTATCATAAAATTGGCCTTCTTTAGTTATATTTGTATATATATTTTTTAGTATGGATTGATATAATGGTTCAAGAAGTGTTCTTTCATTTTCATTTATTGATGAACAATTTGGAAAAATGCTATTACTTGTTCCTGAAATGGGAAAGTTCACTGCTACAGCCATCCAGATCTATAGAGCTCTTATGAATAGATTGTTATAAGGGGACTTCATTTTTTTAAAACGTATAAGACTATATTTAAAATACAGTCCTAGTATATCTACTTAGTATGTTTTCTTAGGTGGGCTTTAAGAAGTTTTATTGTCAAGGAATCCTCCATGGTATCTAAATATTCAAGTTTATTTATCTAGATTTGACATAATCTCTTTATCTCCATGCTTCTATCATTTGTATCAGAGTAATATTTTTCATTTCTTATGATAGTTGTCTTTGCTTTCTCAGTTTTTTCTAGTATTAATTGTGATAGTGGATTATTAAATATATTAGTCTTTCCACAGGAAAAAAACAATTTTATTAGTTTTCTCTTTTACACCTTCTATCTTTTGTTGACGTCTGCTCTTTCACCTAGTTTCTTTTCTTTAATATATTTAGATTTAAGCTTCTGTGACTTTTCAGTGTCACTGTCATATAGAAATTTAGATCTTTCGGGCGGCGCCTGTAGCTCAGTGAGCAGGGCGCTGGCCCCATATACCGAGGGTGGCGGGTTCAGGCCCAGCCCCAGCCAAACTGCAACAAAAAAATAGCCGGTCATTGTGGCGGGCACCTGTAGTGCCAGCTACTCGGGAGGCTGAGGCAGGAGAATCTCCTAAGCCCAGGAGTTGGAGGTTGCTGTGAGCTGTGTGACGCCACGGCACTCTACCGAGGGCAATAAAGTGAAACTCTGTCTCTACAAAAAAAAAAAAAAAGAAAATTTAGATCTTTCTATGGAAGGGCATTAACTGAATTTTAAAAAGCTTTTATATCTTATGCTTTCAAAATTATTTCAACTCATTTCCAATTGTTCACTAAATTCTACTATGATTTCTTCTTTAGCTTACACATACATAGGTGAGTACTATTAAATTTCCAAATATTCTAGGGGACCATACAGTTACCTTCTTCTTATTGGTTCATAGATTAATTCCTGTTAAGGTCAGAAAACATTTCCTGTATGTCTTTATTACGTTAAAGGTTGTTAAGACTTACTTTATGTCAGCATGGGGTAATATTTAAAATGAATACATAATCAAAATATGTTGGGTGACATCTTATTTAGTTGTCAGATAAAAATTGTCAATAATATTTTTCAAATCTCTTTGCTATATCTTTTTCATTGTCATTGTTTGATATAGTGAGAAAACTATATTAAAATTACTGATAATGAATACATATAAATTTTCTAATTTATGTTTTGATCCTGTCCACTTACCCTTCTAAAGCTATATTATTAAGAACATACAAATATAGAATTATTTTATCTTACTCATAATTTGAGATTTTTTAATATGACTTTCCTCATTGTTAAGGTAATTCTTCATGTCTTTAAGTCTTCGTCTACTATGAGAATAGCTACACTAGCTTTTTCCTGTTAAACATTTCTGCATCCTATATGATGTCCCATATTCTAACTTATATTATTCCACTTGTCAAGAAACATAGTTACACTGTGTCTTATTTTCATTGTGACAATATTTTAAATAATAATTGGAATATTCCACCTGTATACCTTTTATGTAATTATTTAAAATGTTGGCTTGAATTGGTCATTTTTATTTAGTTTTCTATTTGCTGTAGTTCTTCTTTGTTGTTCCTGTTTTTTTTTTTTTTCTTCTTCTTCTTTGCTTTGGAATAATCAACTAGTGTTAAGAGAATTTTATTTTTCCCCTTATCTTATTAGTTGCACAATTGTAATCTGGCAGAATTTACTTGATAATTGACAGTGGACTGATCAGTGGCTACGTGAAATTTTGATTTTTAACATTTGTTGAAAAATATAAAAATATTGCACATTTAACATTACTTTTTTCTTAATTTGGTGCTATTACAAACATTTAAATTTTGTAAATAATTTCAAGTACTTCTTAGACTATTGTTGTTGAAACAATTATTGTTAATATTTAACAACAAATATGCTTTTATAATTAATTGCATAAATATATTTTACCATCATCAGTTCTAAAATTATCCAAACTTACTTTTTCTTTATCTTGTAAAACTATTTAGTATTTCTTGCAGTTCAAGTTTACTGACAATAAATTGTATCAACTTTTGTTTTTTCTAAACCATACTTGTTTGGAGCTTATATTGAAAATATTCTGTGATGGCAGGGTTGTTTTTTTTTTCCATTTTTCTTCTGGCTTTTATAATTTTTTTTAAAAAGTCAATTGCCCATATTAGAGTTGCAGTTTAAGGGTAATTAAGGGTTGTGTTGTTGTTGTTGTTGTTGTTGTTGTTGTTTTAATCTCTCCATGTTTTCAAGATCTGCTCTTTGAATATGGCTTTCCTATTTTTACCACCACATATTTATATTTGATCGTATTTCATCTAGCTTGCCTTTTGCAGAGGGGTTCATGGATTAAATTACTGTGGAGTGTGGTTAATTTTGTAATGATATTTATTGCACATTTCGCTTATCTCTTCTTCTTACGAATACCCCCAAGATTTTAAATTAGAATCTGATGTGTCTCTATTTCAGTACTCAGAAGTGCACTATTTCTTAGAAATAACAAGTAATCTATTTACTCTCTAGTCTTCCACAGATCACTGGAGTAGGGGGTTAATTTTAATAAAAACACACATAGACATATCTTTGTAATATTTACATAAATATAAAATATTATCCACATTATACCTTCAGTTATTAATGTATTTTTATATCTTTGAGTACACATCTGTTATTATATCCAGCTATTTCTAGTTTTTGGACTAGGACCATTGTTATACTAGCCCAATTAAATTCTTCCTAGAAGCAAAATACCTTAATATCTGGGCTAACATTTACAATATGAACAAACCACACCTAATGGATTTAATTTTGTGTACAGATATTCACAAATTTGAGTTCCTTATATTATGAGTAGTATCTAGTTATTCCTCAAAGTTCAATATGTATTAACTTTTTTTTTCCTTTTCCTTGCCTCTGATTCATGCACTACTCCTGTTCTACCATTCTCTATAACCTTCAGTTCACAACTTTTTCACCCATTATGTTAGCATCTTCTTGCTACTAAATAAAGTAGACATATTGCTAGGATCCCTGCATTCATTTGAAAATAACATTTTTTGGAAGTGCTATTTTTGTTCATTGTCCCATATCATACAGAATATAAAATATTTTAAGATATTTAGGAAGTCTTTATATATAAGACTGCATTCTGATGTGAATTAAATGGCAAAAAATATGAGGAAATATATTATTTGAATTCAAGAAAATAGATACTTAATAAATATTAGACCCCTCAAACCTAAGATATAAATATGTATTTTTTTTTTTAAGTCAAAACTGGAATTCTGGCCACATTACCTCACAAGTACATAATGAATATAATTTCAGTCATGTGTTTGTCATAATAAATCAAATTATCCTTTTCATTAAGTTGGTAAATATAATAGAAATACAATGTTAAACTATAATAGTCTTTTTCCTACATCATCCTCCATTATACAATGTATAAATAATACTAAACTTGTTTGATGATACCTTTATTAATTAAAAACATTGAGAAGCACTTGAGTAATGCTGATTATATTTCTTTACAGAGGTACTGTGACAAAATAAGAGTATATTATAGGAAAATTGGCATTACTCTATATCAAAGACCTAATATTCCTGGGGGGAAAATCAAGTTAAGTCTGAGTTTCTAAAATCTTAAGAAATTATCATAGGAGTCTGTCGTTGGCCTTGGAGTAAATCTAATGAAAACCCCATTATCCAACTTTGCCTTTCCTTTCTTTAATAAAAGGAAACATGCTAAAGAAATAGTTATATCAAAGCCTATGGCAGTTAAATTAGTATAATCTCCCTTTAGTTATCAACTGTCAAATTTTCTGAAAACTTGTGATAATAGGATCAGTCTTAGCTATTCACTTAATAAAGATAACAATACAGTTTAAAAGATATAAAATGTGAGCCTGTTGGGTGAAAAGATAATTTTCATGATTAAAATAGACTTCAGGTGAAAAAAATCTTTAAGCACTGTTATATTAGAAAATGTAAGTGATTTTCATACATGCACGTTTAGAGATGTCTAATAAAAACATATTCATTGAAAAGTTTCATTAAACTTAGATAAATATTATAAGCCTTCACAGAATGTCATAGATATTAATTATTAGATACAAAGAAGTTATGCATACACTTTAATCATTTCATTCTTTGTTGTGGCTTAAGGACACAGCATATAATGGTTACAATAGTCGTGTTATTAAGAATTATTTGCCTTTTTCATACTGACAGGTTTTTAATTTTTTTACATTAGTTTGATAAAGTGGAATATTGTCACTTTTAGAGTCTCCCCAACATTACCACTTTATTTAATTCTGTATTTACATTATTTCCAACATATTGTCAACTTTAATAACAGTTTCTTTTTTTTTTTTTTTTTGGCCGGGGCTAGGTTTGAACCTGCCACCTCCGGCATATGGGACTGGCGTCCTACTCCTTGAGCCACAGGCGCCGCCCTAATAACAGTTTCTTTAAACTCAAATTATATATCATTATGCTCATATTGACCTTGTATGTCGAGTTTCATTCCTTCCTACTATTCCATGCTGTGATCTAACATTATTTTTCTTCTTTCTATAGAACAGACTTCTCCTCTCTCTAGGTCTATTTGTGTTAAAGGCTTTCCACCAGTATTTAGAAGAAAATCTAATTACTTTGAAGGGCATCTTTGCTAGGTATATAATTCTAGTTTGGCAGTTGTTCTCTTTAATCACAGTAAAATGCCATTCATTAACTTCAGGCTTTTTTGTTGTTGTTGTTGTTTTAAGTAGGAATAAAGTGTTTAATATAGTATTCAGGATTACACAGATGTGGGACAACCCAGGTAGTGAAGGTCTGGAAGGGAAGCCAGGGGATCAAGAAAGAGTCTTAGGATTTCCACTTGAAGCACTGATGCAGGCGGACAGATTGAAGCTTGCTGGAAAACCTGAGAATCTCTGTATATTGTCTTGCAAAGTCAATGTTTTAAGAGGGATATGTGGAAAGTTTATGGGGACCAGACCTTCAGCGTACCTGAAGTCAAGGGTACCTAGTGGTTATGTTTGTAACCCCACTGGGTCAGCAGGGATACCACTGTAAGAATGAGTTGAGGGTAGAGTGGAGAAGATTGAGGAAAATCTGGGACACATTAGGCACCTAAAAATCTTTGTGTGGTTTGGAAGGTGAGGTCCTCTGGTTTGGTTTGGTTTTCCAAGTCATGTAAGTTCATCTCATTGACCAAACCTAATCCTAAAACCAAGTAGGGGAATAGGACTCTATGAAATTCTCAGGTTCTGTCAAGAGCAGTGATGGATAGTCCAGTGCAGCTCACTTCTTCCTAGACTCATTCATAAGATCGGCTCTACTACATTATCAAGATAATTTTGATAACTTGAAAAAAATTTCTTATCAGAGTACATAGTACAAAATTATTTTGAGTTTACATTGTATCTTATACTAAAACAAACTAAATACAAAATATAATGTGACTTGTTTTTTTCAGGGTATTACATGAGTACACATATTTTGCTTACATAATTTACATTTGTAAATTTTAAGTCAAAGTTATAGGTGTTCCCTTCACCCTGAATATATGCATTGCTCCAGTTAGATGTGAATGTCCTCTACCCCTTTGCCTTACTCCCATTACCATTGAGTTTTACTTCTGTATGAGGACATAGTGTTGAGGAATTCGTTCCAATTTAATATTGAGTGTTTGTTTCTTCATTCTTGAATTTTTTTTTATTAATATTAAATCATAGCTGTGTACATCAATGCGATCATGGGGCACCATACACTGGTTTTATAAACAGTTTGACACATTTTCTTTTTTTTTTTTTTTTGTAGAGACAGAATCTCACTTTATGGCCCATCGGTAGAGTGCCGTGGCATCACACAGCTCACAGCAACCTCCAACTCCTGGGCTTAAGCGATTCTCTTGCCTCAGCCTCCCGAGTAGCTGGGACTACAGGCGCCTGCCACAAAGCCCAGCTATTTTTTGGTTGCAGTTCAGCCGGGGCCGGGTTTGAACCCGCCACCCTCGGTATATGGGGCCGGCACCTTACCGACTGAGCCACAGATGCCTTGAATTATTTTTTTATTAATATTAAATTATAGCTGTGTACATCAATGTGATCATGGGGCACCATACACTGGTTTTATAAACAGTTTGACACATTTTCATCACACTGGTTAACATAGCCTTCCTGGCATTTTCTTAGTTATTGTGTTAAGACATTTATATTCTACATTTACTAAGTTTCACATATACCCTTGTAAGATGCACCACAGGTGTAATCCCACCAATCATCCTCCCTCTGCCCATCCTCTCTCCCCACCCTCTCTCCCTTCCCCATATTCTTAGGTTATAACTGGGTTATAGCTTTCATATGAAAGCCATAAATTAGTTTCATAGTAGGGCTGAGTACATTGGATACTTTTTCTTCCATTCTTGAGATATTTTACTAAGAAGAATATGTTCCAGCTCCATCCATGTAAACATGAAAGAGGTAAAGTCTCCATCTTTCTTTAAGGCTGCATAATATTCCATGGTGTACATATACCACAATTTATTAATCCATTCGTGGATTGATGGGCACTTGGGCTTTTTCCATGACTTAGAAATTATGAATAGGGCTGCAATAAACATTCTGGTACAAATATTTTTGTTATAATATGATTTTTGGTCTTCTGGGTATATACCTAGTAGAGGAATTATAGGATTGAATGGCAGATCTATTTTTAGATCTCTAAGTGTTCTCCAAACATCTTTCCAAAAAGAATGTATTAATTTGCATTCCCACCAGCATGCAAAATTATCTCTAGTTCCACTCAGATTGTTTCAAAAGATACTAGATCCCAATTTTATTTGAGATTTTGATGTATCTGAAGTTTAGCTTCTAATTTAATTGTTCATTCCTTGAATGTGACATGATATTTTTGTTTAACTTTTTGGAAGATATTTCATCTTGTTTCTGGTTCCCATTGTATTTATCCTCTTTGTAATTTGCACAGCTTCTTGGATCTGTTTGAGCACATTTGTGAATTCTGGAAAATTTTCAGCCACTATCTTCTCAAATATTGTTTTAGACTCTTTGTCTCTCTCTTTTTCTCTTCCAGCACCTCAATTAATGATTTGTAAGATCTGACATTTTTGGATCTCAAGGGTCCTTAAAATCCATTATTTGAAATTACTTATCTCTTATTTCAGTATTTTTATTTTGGTTGGTTCTCATTACTAGTGAGGTTGTGTGACCCTTTGAGGTATTTTTTTTCCTACTTTCAGTTTTCATATTTATAGAGTTCTTATGCTGATTCCTATTCATCTGGAGCTGCAGCCACTTGTTTTTTGTTTTGATAGGACTTTATTTTCTTTCTCTCTCTCTTTCTCTCTCTCTCTTTTCTTGATATAAGTCCTCCTTTGTCCCCTGGTCTAGCTGCAGCATCATCATGATATATTACTACAATCTCAAACTACTGGGGTCAAGCTATCCTCCTAACTCCACCTTCCAAGTTGATTGGATTACAGGCTCATACCACCTAAACTGACTAATTTTTATTATTACTATTTTTTGTACAGATATGGTCTTGATATTGCCCAGGCTTTTGTTGAATTCCTCAGCTCCCTTAATATTCTTACATTGCCATCCCAAAGTGCTAGGATTCAGACCCGAACCACCTTATGTGGCCTTTTTTATTTCCCGTCCATCATAAAGATATGCCTGTAATATATGTTGAGTAAAGACCTTTAGCTTTTCTTACACATAGGTTGAGGGAGGTCTATATCTGAATGAGTGTTGTGACATAAATATCCTTATTGTGTTAGTTTTCTCAACTGCTAATTACTTATAGGCTTTAGTGGTAGCATACTATGCGCATGGGCAGATTCCCTGTCTCTTGTGGAGAAAGGGAGGTGGAAGATTTTGAAATCTTTTCCCTTTCCCTATTCCTATGATCTTCTTTGTAGGATGAATTATATTGGGATGTCTAGTTTAATCTACAAGGCAGGAGGTGAAATTCGTGGGTGTCAGTGAAGCCCTGTAACAATTGAATCAATAAATGCTGTTTGGGGCTATGCAAGTTGATCTTCTTGCCAGTATGTGGTGCTGAAAAGAAAGAACCAGAGGTGTACTGATGTTTTGGAGCTCTATGGCAGGCTGTAGTCGACCAAGAGACTTCTGAAATTCTAAGCAATAGACAGGACCCTGGAACTACAGGGTCATTCCTTCTATTCCACCATCGCAGAGGCAGATAGAGAATGAGATTGGGCAGGGCTTAGGCAAGCCTGTGTTCAGAAAGGTAGACACAAGCACTGTCTCAGCAGGGGTTGACAGTCAGTTCTCAGGCCACCGGAGTAAAGCCACAAAGAAAGGCTTAAGGCACTCATATAAAACCAAGAAGTCTGCTAACTAGAGAGGGGCAGCCTGGAATTCACAGTTGAAGACAAGTGTGGGTTCCCTATTCTGCTTCTTTACTTGCCATGTGATTCTTCTTTGGTATCTGACCACAAGTAGCAGCTCAAACTGGCCCAACTCACCAGCAGTGCCACTGTCTACTGTAACCTTCCCTATTGAGGACCCTGCCCTGGACCCTGGAGGTGTTCTGGGTGTGTAATGCACATTATATCCCCACCAACCTCACTTTTTTTTTTTTTTTCCTCATGTGGGTTTCCTCGCCTCTCAAGATCAATTTAAAAATTTCTCCTCTAAGGCCCAGAATGATGTAATTATCCTAGAAGCATGAGATCTAGCCTGGGGGCTTGTCCTCTGATCTGCTAGTTCAATCTCTGACCATGACAGGGTGATGCATGCTAGTTCTGAAGTGCCCTTGTAGTTCTCAAACAGGCTTCATGTCCCTCCTCTTCTGAGTATGCCCCACTCTGCTGGAACAGTCAGGTAGGCAGTATCAGGGAGGGCCAGTTGTGGGTGAGGAGTTTATAGTCTTAGCATGCCTTAGTCCACTGCAGGTCTTTAAGGTGAAAGGTGTGAACCCCACTCTCTCTGGAAGCTTGGGTGTGGTGGTTATACTGACAGAAAAGAAGCAGCTGCTCATTAGAGACTTGGCTAAGTCATCCCTTTCTGAGATCATAGAAACCTGTATTAGTAGCTGTGGGCAAAGGAGGGGCAGTGGCAGTGAAGGAGAGCTGGCACTCTTCTTTGTCTGGAGGAGTTTCCCTGAATTAGTGCACTCTCCTACCTGCTGGCAGCTCACTCTGAATGTACAAGCTTTGGGATCACATAATTTCCCTAGGATTCAATGGCCTCTCTGGTCACCACAGTCTGGGTGGTTGTTGGGAAATATTTGTTTGGCATCCAGTGCCAAAACAACCATAGAGCTGAATCTACCTGCCAGAACAAAGGCGTTCAATAAGTAGAAAAGCAGTATGGCTCCTGCTGCCTGTGGCTCTGCTCTGGGTGAGGGGAGTCACATTGAGGGGATTGGCAGAGCAGTGTTCTATCCTCGGAAATTCTCAGTTCACTAACAGCCCCTGCAGTCTTCAGAGCCTGAAGTCTAACATCAGGAGCCTACAGTCTCCCAGAGGCGTGAAGGAAGAAATACAAACATCCCACCTACCATTTCCAAGGGGCTCCAAATTCCTTGGTGTTCATCTCTGCCAGAACCTTGCTCTTTCTCATTCTGCCCCACTGCTTCTTCCCATGGGATTTCTGGCACATCCAGCGCTCTTCCCTAGAAATTACACCTATGTTTTTTTCACCTAGAATGTTTTCTACTTTCTGAGATGGTCCAGCGACTGATGCCTCTAGTCAGCCATCTTGCTATATAACAGAACTGATTGGGGAATTTTTTGTAAAATTGTGAGGTGAGGAAAGAAAAAAAAAAAAAAAAAACTTTGATAAGGTATTTCCAGTGACCTTTCTCTGAGAAAGAAATCCTTTCAGTGTTTGAAGAAGAGAAAAACTAGAAAATGAAAGTTTTCACTCCCATTTTAAAGAGAATAGTTACAGAAGTATAACATTGCACTAAAATAAGAGAATCAGGCAGATTAATCTCATTACTAAAAAGTCAACAGGAAGGAATAAATTACATAAACAGAACATCTGGATTATTGAAGAGAAACTAATTAACATAGTAAGAAAAAAATGTGCCTGCCCTCTGAATTAGGAAGGCATATCATAAAGGGTATAATCAGAACACTGAAAATGATTGCCGACACACTGTTGTAGCATACTCATGTTCTCCCTAAGGAGACATATAATTACAACAAATTGTATTCTAAATATGTATCTGTAATTTGGTTGGCATGGGTTTTCTTGTGAATCCAAACAATTTTAAGTCACATAAGAAATATGCTTTTGAAAAGCTTATTTGAAGATTGGAAATATAACTTAATATTTTAGTCATTAAATAAATCACTAAGTTATGACTCCAGTACCCTACTTAATATTATTTTTGATAAGAGACATAAAAATTATTTTATACTATAACAATATATGTATTGAGTTGGCATGTATAAAATACAGCCTTACGTTTAATAATCTATTCACAAGATAGTGGGAAGAGGCTCAAACACCCTACTGTGTGTTTCTCTTTGGTTGTGATAACCAACATGCAAAATGATCGGGATGACTTCTGTGTTCAAAGGGCTAATGACGGAAATAAGATTCTGCGCTTACATGAAGTTAAGGTTGTTGAGTTTGCCATAGCAAAGATGTACAACAGAGGAACTCAGGCTATCTCAAGAAAGTTGGAGTAGTGAGACCTTTTCTAAGATGTAGGTTTGTGTCAGAGGATTTCAAATTAGGATTAAAATAAGACTAGATGTTTATCCATTAGATGCTGTAAAAAATTGGGAATATTCATTGATGATATGTCTTACATTTTATCCATAAGACCAAAAGATAAAAGTGGAACTATTATTATTGTTAAAGAAGAGTGATTATCCAAATTAGTCAGAAAAGTGACACAGTCTTTTTGTGGCTGCTGAGTGCCTTGTGTTTGCCATATTTTGAGTATAGTTCTGATAAAAACTTTTCTGAGCATCACAGTTGGCTTTCAGCAAAACTATTGTTTATTTGTGAAGGTAAAACCCAAATCATCAAAATTATTCGTGTCCCTTTGGCCAAATATTTTGCTGAGATTAACACAATGGTGCTAAAATTATTTTTTATTTATTTATTTATTTATTTATTTATTAAATCATAGCTGTGTACATTAATCTGATCATGGGGCACCATACACTAGTTTCATAGACCATTGACAGATTTTCATCACACTGGTTAACATAGCCTTCCTGGCATTTTCTTAGTTATTGTGCTAAGACATTTACATTCCATATACTAAGTTTCACATATACCTTTGTAAGATGCGCCGCAGGTGTAATACCACCAATCACCCTCCCTCTGCCCACCTCCCCCCTCCCTCCCCTCCCTTTCTCCCTTCCCCCTATTCTTAGGTTGTAACTGGGTTATAGCTTTCATATGAAAGCCATAAATTAGTTTCATAGTAGGGCTGAGCATTGGATACTTTTTCTTCCATTCTCGAGATACTTTACTAAGAAGAATATGTTCCAGCTCCATCCATGTAAACATGAAAGAGGTAAAGTCTCCATCTTTCTTTAAGGCTGCATAATATTCCATGGTGTACATATACCACAATTTATTAATCCATTCGTGGATCAATGGGCACTTGGGCTTTTTCCATGACTTAGCAATTATGAATAGGGCTGCAATAAACATTCTGATACAAATATCTTTATTGTGACATGATTTTTGGTCTTCTGGGTATATGCCTAGTAGAGGAATTATAGGATTGAATGACAGATCTAGTTTTAAATCTCTAAGTGTTCTCCATACATCTTTCCAAAAGAAATGTATTAATTTGCATTCCCACCAGCAGTGTAGAAGTGTTCCCTTTTCTCCACATCCACGCTAACATCTCTGGTCTTGGGATTTTGTGATATAGGCTAGTCTCACTGGAGTTAGATGATATCTCAAAGTAGTTTTGATTTGCATTTCTCTGATGATTAAAGATGCTGAGCATTTTTTCATATGTCTGTAGGCTGCACGCCTGTCTTCTTCAGAGAAGTTTCTCTTCAAATCCCTTGCCCAGCCTGCGATGGGATCACTTGTTCTTTTCTTGCTTATATGTTTGAGTTCTCTGTGGATTCTGGAACAGAATAGAGAACCAAGAGATGAATCCAGCTACTTACCGTTATTTGATCTCTGACAAGCCAATTAAAAGCATTCAGTGGGGAGAAGATTCCCTATTTAACAAATAGTGCTGGGTGAACTGGCTGGCAACTTGCAGAAGACTGAAACTGGATCCACACCTTTCACCATTAACTAAGATAGACTCTCACTGTATTAGATTTAAACTTAAGACATGAAACTATAAAAATACTAGAAGAGAGTGTAGGGAAAACCCTTGAAGAAATCGGCCTGGGCGAGTATTTTATGAGGAGGAACCCCCGGGCAATTGAAGCTGCTTCAAAAATACACTACTGGGACCTGATCAAACTTAAAAATCTTCTGCACAGCCAAGAACACAGTAAGTAAAGCAAGCAGACAGCCCTCAGAATGGGAGAAGATATTTGCAGGTTATGTCTCCGACAAAGGTGCTAAAATTATTGAACATTCAAGTACAACAGAAAAAAATCACTCTTCTATATTATATTCTAGTAATTCTTTTTCTTTTGAGTTTAGACACAGTATCTGCTTAAAAGTTATTTTTGTGACTGGTGTAATGTAGGCATCGATTTTCCAACATGGCTCTCTAATTTTTACAGGTCAACTTATTGATGGAACTTCTCTGCATTACTCTTTCTTACAGGTCAAGTGCTCATGTTTACACAGGTCTCTTTCTGGGTTCTCTATTCCAGTTCATTGATCTGTTTGCTTACGATTCTATCAATACCCTCACAACCCTAATTAATTTAGCTTTAAGGTAATTTTTTTTACCTTAAAAAAAAAGCATATACCACAAAAAAGTGAGATTTATTCCAGGTATACAAGGCTAGTTCAACATTCACAATCAGTTAATACAATTGACCACATCAAAGGGCTAAAGAGAAAAAATTAGATGATTATAGCAATTGATGCAAAAAAGGTGTGTGACATAACCCACCACTTGTTCGTGTTCTAAAGAGAAAAAAGAAAACTTTCAGCAAATAGGGAATAGACAGAAATTTCTGGAACTTGGTAAAGAGCATCTAAAAAATAATTATATAGCTAACATGACACTTAGTTGTAAAGACCTTTTCCCCCTAAAATTAAGAAAAAGGCAAAGATATGTTCTCTCTCTCTCTAGAGTTATTCACATAGTACTTGAATTCTACTTGAGTGAAAGATGAAAGAAGCAATAAAAATTATACAGAATGGAAGTGAAAAAATAAAACTGTCTTTATTCTAATGTGATAATTACAGTTTACATAGAAAACTAATAATCTCCCTAAAACCTTCTGTAAGTAATAAACTTTAATATAACATAATTCTTGCTGACTATTTACTACTTTTGTAAATGTGTCCTGGCTACTCTTAGCTACATGAATTTGAGAACCATTTTTTTTCAATTTCCACTAAATTTGATTAAGAATATATTGATTCTATAGATTAGTGTGAACACTTTATATTGTTAATACGTTTAATTCATAAATAGTATATATCAATATAGTTGATGCTTTTCTTTACTGCTATATCTCAATAGTTATTAACTTTTTGCACAACTTTTGTCAGATTTATTAATTAGATATTTGATATTTTTTATGTCACTACTCAGTGAAATATAATGAAACAGAATATCTTATAAACAACACAAAGGTAAAGAAGCAATTTATACTAGTACCTGGAAATACCAAAATATATTTTTCACTCATTATATCATATATTGTCCTCACAACAAACATATTTCAATTATAAATATTTTAATACATTCACCAAATAATCATGTGTCCTTATACATATAGTTTAATTTGTCCTACATTTTGAAAATTTATATAAATAGAATTATAAAATGTTAACTATCTTGCTCAATATTATATAGAACTTCATCTATGAATTTGTGTGTTCATATAGTTTATTTATTTTCATTGCTACTTAGTTTGTAGTGAAGTTTTATTCTTGAGGCATATTTGGAATGTTTTCAGTTTAGGGATAATGTAAAATAGAATGTTATTATAGTTTCTCTTTCTTCATGCCTTTCTTCAGGTGCATTATGTGCACACATATTGAGTCTACACTTAGTAGTGTAATTTCTTTGATGTATAGAATGCTTTTCTTCGTTGAAGTAGATAATACTAACTAATTTTCCTCAATGGCTGTGCAATTGTGTGCTTCCTTTAACTGTGATATTTCCATTTACTCCACAAATTTACTGGTTATTAATTTTGAACTTATTTAGTATTTATCTTCAGAGTATCAGCCTTTATTATTTTTTAGTGTCACAAATATTTTTTTCTATGTTCTTTGTCTTTCTACTCCCTTCATGGTGAGTTATAGTGGCATGACTTTTTCTGTTCAGTAGTCCAATGTATCAAGATTTCCTTTTATAATTAGATTGTTATTTTTAGAAAGTAATCTTCCAAAAGATAAATTAAGAAATATTTAGAATATGCACCTAGTAGAGGAATGGAAGGATCGAATGGCAGGTCTATTTTTAGAACCCTAAATGATCTCCAAATATCTTTCCAAAAGGAATGTATTAGTTTGCATTCCCACCAAGCATTGCAGAAGTGTTCTCTTTTCTCCACATCCATGCCAACGTCTATGGTTTGGGGATTTTGTGATGTGGGCTAATTTTACTGGAGTTAGATGATATCTTAAAGTGGTTTGGATTTGCATTTCAAACCACTTTATAACAAAGATATTTGCACCAGAATGTTTATTGCAGCCCAATTCATAATTGCTAAGTCATGGAAAAAGCCCAAGTGCCCATCCACCCATGAATAGATTAATAAATTGTGGTATATTTATACCATCAAATATTATGCAGCCTTTAAATGATAGAGTCTTTATCTCTTTTATGTTTACATGGATGGAGCTGTAACATATTCTTCTTAGTAAAGTATCTCAAGAATGGAAGAAAAAGTATCCAATGTACTCAGCCCTACTATGAAACCAATTTATAAACACCACACTTCCATATGAATGCTATAACCCAACTACAGCCCAAGATAAAGAGGAAAAAGGAGGGGGAGGAAAGGGGATGGTAGAGGATAGGTGGAGGGGGGTAATTGGTGGGATCACACCTATGGTGCATTTTACAAGGGTACATGTTAAATCTACTAAGTGCAGAATATAAATGTCTTAATACAATAACCAAGAATATGAGGTGAAGGCTATGTTAACCAGTATCATGAAAGTATTTCAAATTGTATATAAAACCAGCACATTGTACCCCATAATTGCCTTAATGTACACAGCTATGATTTAATTTAAAAAAAGAAATATTCAGCTGAATTAAATACTTAAAGCTTCATTAATTTATCTTTTACACTTAGGCTTACAGTCTTAACAGGATTTCATTTTGTATATGGTATGAAGAGGAGATCAAATTTATTTTGTATGCGTATACACTTGACCCACACTTTTTTTTGAAGACAAGAACTTCAACTACTTATGTCCCATGGATATTTGCAATTCATTTTTTATAAAACAAAAATTTAACCATCTGTTTTTTGTTCTCTACTTTGTCCAGGAATTTTTGCTTGTCTTTGAATCAAAACTATATTGTATTAATTGCTGGCAATTTGTAAGAAGTGTTGATATTTGTTTAGATTAATAATCCCATAATTATTATTATTAATAATAATGATAATTATTATTAATAATTCCTTCTCAATTGTCTCGACTATTCTTTATCCATTACATTTACACATACTTTGCATAATAAATTTTCCATTTTAAAATACACAAATACAAAACATATAAAATCATGGCACATCTCATTTATAAATCTTTCTGGAAAAAACTTGAAAACTTTATAATATTAAGTTTTAAAAACTATAGACATGGTATATTCCTATATTACATAATCTTAATTTTTTTTAAATTTAGGTTAACGTGAGGGTATAAACATCTAGGATACAATATTTGTATTTGTTAGGTAGAGTCCCTCTTGTAGTCGTGTCCCATATCTAAAAGGTATGCCATATACTGTTACATTGTACCCATTAAGTGGAAGCACATCAACCCCCTTCCCTAATCCCTCTGCTTCCTCCCTCATTTCCCCTACCTCCAACTTGAATTGAAATGAGTTTCTCTCTAATGTGGGCATTTATTAGATCATCCACTCAGTACATTGAGCATCCATTGAGTACATTGGATATTTGCTTTTCCATTCTCATGATACTTTATTAAGAAGAATGTGTTGCATCTCCATCCAGGCTAATACAGAAAATGTAAATTCACCATCTTTTGTGGCTGAATAATATTCCATCACATACATTTACCACAGTTTATTAATCCCATTCATGAGTTGTTGGGCATTTAGGTTGTTTTCCCCAAGTTGGCAATTGTAAATTGAGCTGCAATAAAAAATCTAGTGCAAATGTCTTGATGATTAAAGGATTTTTTTTCTTCTGAGTAGTTGCCTGATAGTGGGATTGCAGAGTGAAATAAGAGATCTAATTTGAATTCTTTGAGGATTCTCCATACTTCTTTCCAAAAGGGTTGTATTCGTTTGCAGTCCCACCAGCAGTGTAAAAGTGTTTCTTTCTCTCCACATCTACTCCATCATCTGCAGCTTCTATACATCATAGTTATGACGGCTTTGTTAGATTCATAACATACAAATGTCTTTTCCCATTCTGAAGGTTTTCAATTTTATTTAATTGTTGTGTCCCTAGCTTTGCAGAAGCTTTTCAGTTGAATTAAGTCTCATTTGTTTATTTTTGTTGTTGTTGCAATTGCCACTAAACTTTTATTCGTAAAATTCTTCCTTAGTCCAACATCATCAAGAGTTTTCCCAATCCTAGTTTTCTTCTAGGATTTTTTTTTTTTTTTTGAGACAGAGTCTCACTATGTCACCCTCAGTAGAGTGCTCTAGCATCCCAGATCACAGCAATCTCAATGTTTTGAGCTTACGCGATTCTCTTGCTTCAGCCTCCCAAGTAGCTGGAACTAAAGGCACCCTCCACAATGCCCAGCTATTTTTCTGTTGTAGTTGTCATTTGGTATGCTTCATGCACACCCAAAGCACAATGGAAATAAGAAAGAGGATAATTACATAAGCACTCCAATCGGAGGGAAAAGAAAGTGAGACAAATGGTATTACTGGTTCAGAGCCATTCCTCAATCCTGCAGGCACATATTGGTAGGTACCTAAACTCCAGGGCAGAGAATGCTCCTTAATTTAGTTCTCTCTCTTAGAATGACTTTTTAGGTCATTTTTCTTTACAGGTCTTTTTATATCCTCTGGTATGCATCCCCCATCCTTTATTAACCTTTTTTTGCCATATTTGATTAATGCACAGGATTACATGCTATTTGTACCACATTTTCAGTCTATTTCCACCCTACAGAAATTTGTAGACCCAAGTTGTATGCCAGTTTGCTAGTTTTAGTTCCTTTTACATCAAGGTGGAAGCATTTTTTCCAAGGTATTCTCCCTAGAAAATAAGAATTTACCATAAATTTGAATTTATTTAATTCCATGTTTCACAAGCGTTTAAAGTCATGCCTGCCAATCTACGAGTAGCCATTGGGCTAGTGATACTTCTGTGAGACAATGTCCTTACGTTTCCTAGAAACCCTTTTGCCTAAAAAGGCATATCATTTTAAGTTTTTCAGTGGTATTAACAAAATAACTTACATCTATATCTTTGATGTAATTGTATTTACAAATATATCTTTGACCTTAATTGTATTTCACTCTGAGAACCCATTTTTGTTGAAAAAGACTGGAGATTAGAAAGAATAAGCTTTACTTTCCAGCATAGAGTCTTGAGCTCCTTCTAATTCTAAGCTTTGCTTGTAACATTTTCCAATCTCTCTTTAGTTTTCTTTTCTTCTAGTATACATTATATATAGTTACCAAAGCTTTACGATATGTCAACATTTTTCCTGGAAATGTTATCAATCAAATCCTAAAGTTCATTAGGAGTATTTTTTTTTATCCTCCAAGGTACCACAGTGGCAACATTATAATTCTTTATTGTGGTGTCTATTACAACTTTCTCACCATTTTTTATAACCTGCAAATAAATTCTTCCATATGTTGTCAGATTATGCTAGTGACTTGTCTTCAAGATACAAACCTCAAAGTTTTTCTCTTTTTTCAGTAGCACTGTACTCCTATTACAAATTCTTGTCTCACTTAGCTTCTGTAGTGTAAAATCACATCACATTTCCTCTCTATAATGTGTGTCTTTGTGTCTACATTCTTAGCTCTCAAAGGATGCTCCAATCACTTGGGGGATCTCCAATTCCAATGGAGATTGTAAGATCAAAATTATTTTTAGCATAATACTAAAATATTTAAAGTTAAATGTGGAATGTGAGGACATAACATATCATTTTCTCTTTTCTCTCTCAATTCCTCAAAACTCTAGGGTTCCAGAGGTCACATGGCATATAATAATTCCCTCACTGTAGCTGCATAGTCATGCTTTTTCAAAGTTTCTAAGTTAGTAGGTTTAGTATATAAATCCACACGTATGTGCATTTTCAGATGCTAGCTCAGGTTTTCCTCCATATTTCTGTTATGCTTTTACTAACTGTGTCTAGTTATATTTGCTCTAAACTCAGTAAACTTATTATAGTTCCAGAATCAGGCATTTCAAAATCGTCATCTTTCCATGAGAATACAATATGAAATGACAATGCTTGTTTGATCTTGTTATATTTGGAAAAATATAAAATTCATAACATTTTATGATTTAATATTTCTTATATTTCATAGTATTTTTTGAATATTTTAAGTTTATGAAAAGCTTGTTCTTTGAAATGTTTTAAAATATTTAATTAATATTTAATATGTATCTTAAACTGATTATTTTAGAAATTAATATTATTTTAATGTTATAATTTTTAACTTAATTTAATCTACTTTAATCATGTAATTTTAGAATCTAATATTATAATTCTCTTGATCATATCAGATCATATCATTCTCTTTTCCATAGCTGAGCCCATTCACTGTTTCTGGAATATCCTCATCCAAAGGCAACAGGTCCATGGAGAAATGTATGATGTTTCTAAATCCTGCTGATGCTCTAGGAAAACCATCAACCACTGGAAAAACAACATAATTTTTTATATCTTTACCTAATGCACCCTTAAATATCAGACTGAGAAATACTTGGTATTGATAATAGATACATTATTGCAATGTTTTTCATCTTTTTTAGAGAAGAAAAGGTAAAAGCAACTAGAAGCACTTTTTAGTTAATTGGTAAGGCTTTTTCTGCTAAAACTTTGCTTTTGCAGGTAAAACTTCAAACTTCATTTTTCATTTTCATTAAATGTTATTTATTTTTCCATATCTATGGAAAGTGTATATTAGTACAAAAGACAGGAAGACAGGATATAGAAATATAAAAGCTGACATACATTATCTTCAAAACACACAAGGTGTTTGGTTGATTGTCTCTGTTAAATTTCATCCTAGGATATTTGAAAAAGTATAAGACATTATTGGCTTTTTCTGTATGCCCATCAAAGATTTAGAGAAGAATAAATCTTTTCCTAATGGATAGCAAACTAAATATACTTATTATTTTACTACATGCCACTATAATAAACTTACTAGGTCTTACTTTATGATTTTGCCATAAAAATCTCAAAATACTTTGCAACTCTAAATATAAAATGATATTCAAGTGCACATGACATAACTTTTACAAGATTTGTGACACAAAAATTACCGAAAAAAGATTCATTTCTTCAAGAAAATTATCATAAGTTTGGCTATCAGAATTTGCTTATAAAGAACTAGCTTGTAGTTAGAAGGATGTTCATGTCAAACTTCTCTTCCAGTCATAATTTAATACATCTTATTTCCTTGCTCCTCAGCTTTCCCTTCCTAGTTCAAGTAACCCTCATTTCTCACCTGACCCATTATAGAATCCTGGGCACCAATTTTCCTAAAGCTATTCTTACTCCATTCTAGTCTTCCTTTATGTACCAGTGTGATATTTGCGAACTGTAATTAGGAACATAATTCAGTTCATCTCAGGGTCCTCACATTCCACATTTGACACTCAAAGATTTGTATACAATCACAATTAGATCTGTCCAAATACAACAATAGCAATAAAAATTTTCATATCTAAATGAAATAGAATATTATTTTTCCTTACATAAAATAAATTTTGAATTGAAAATATCAGGCTGAGTTGGTGACTCAGTGGTTTCATCTATAAACCAGGCTCTTAGTTCCTGCTCTACAATCTGCACCACTGACTACCTTTTAAAAAAACATTTCATAATAAAAAATGGCTGACGTAGCACCATCAATTACATCTATATTCTACACAGTTCATAGAAGAATCCGTGTTCCTCAGAGCAGAACCATTTGCTTTTAAATAAGTGTTCTGCATTTTGCACAATATTTCTTTTCTTACTATTGCTGGCTAGCACTTAGTCATATGATTATTTCATGTTACAAGCAAAGCTGAGTGAAATCTTTAATGTTTTTTATTAAGACAAAATATGAAAATAGATCATTTTTGGACAACTAATTATGGCTGCTACATCTCCTTTTTATTTTTTTCTAAAATAGAATTAAAATCTCTAATGCCTGTGAAGTTCTAGATGTCTAGAGCCTGTCTCATCTCCTATACAATTAACTCTTACACAAGTAACTCTGTCTGTTGATTGTTCTGATCATTCTACATAAATCTTTTTAATTTTACTTATATTTTAATGATACGAAGATGTTTTATTTTATCAAGGAAGCATTGATTTTCAGGAGATAAAAGTTATGTGATTTTTGTTCATAATCTTGTTTCTTAAGTCAACAATATCGTCTTTTATTTAAGAAATTGGTAATTAATTGATCAGATGACAGGACGAGAAAATAAATGGCATAGTATAGTATAGTTAACTAAAATGTGGCTGTTTTTTCTGAGGAGAACTCTACTCTGACAATCTTTTATATATGTTCATGAGGGAATTCTCTCAATATTTTCCACTAGTCCTTTATATTTTCCCCTGGAACTAACTTCGGTTACTGCAAATATCCCTGAAATTAGGTCATAATAATATATGGACTAATATTTTTTTCTAAAGTAACTAGATAGCCAATGTGAAAATTATGCTTCTTTCTATTTCCCAGCCAAATTTTGTAAAACTACATGGTCCACTATAATTTATCAAAATATTTGCAAAACATAAAATTCAATATTACCATAGTTCAAAAATAAAATGTCAACCATAGCTATATAATTTTTATATAAAATTTGTAATCAAATTCCTGTGGAGAAAGAGTCTAAAAATTCAATTATCTTGCACATGAAAATATAATAATATCAAAATGTGAAGAAATTGAAGAAAGAAAATTAAAAATCAATGTTTAACCTTATTTGAGTTTGAAAGAAATTGGTATCTATTGTACGTTCATGTACTGCTCAGTCTTATGTTGAAAGCACCTTGTTGGCTCACATAGACCAACTGCTTTGAGAATTTCCTTCTTGTACAGTTCTTAGGGCATGGGTGTGGTTCCCTCAGAATTTCAAAAGTTCAATTGATTTTGTTTAAAATATTTGATAAGCCTCAGGTTTGAAAGAGCTCAGATTTAGTAAAACACACTTAATATTTTTTTAGCCCTGGCACTACCACCACCACATATATAAAAAAGTCAAAATTTCTAGCATTTAGTTCAGTTATGACATGAAGCACCATTCAGAAAATGTGAATGCAGTATTCCAAAACAGCATTAACCAAATGACCATAATGAAGACTCAAAATCTGAAAGAAGAGAACAGATCAAGAAAATACCTGAAGCAGCAAGTCAGGTTACATCAGCATAAATTCAACCTTAATTGGGAGAAATATCCGAGGGAATAAATAATTTTGGTATTATACATTTCTGATTAGTGGAATGAGGTGTTTTTCCCTTCACATTCTTTCTTGTCCCTCAGAGACTAACATTAGAAACGTCGCTACCTTCCTTCAAGTATTAGAAATAAAGCACTACTGATTACCTCCCCCAATGTATCTCATCTGAGTAGTTTATAATTCCATCAATATATTAAAATCTTAACTTTTATTATCTCCCTTTGCTCCATTTTTTACCCTAATTCTAAATTTTGGACCCTCAATAATGTTGTAACATCCACTTACATGTGAATATTGATGTTTATTTTTTTTTCCTATAGTGGGCTTATTCTTGTCTCTTTTACTATGAGTTTGGTTATTTTTTTTTACTCCATTTAAAAAGTTATTATTATTTTTAATTGAAAAATCATCACCTCTGACCTATTAAAATTACTTTTATCAGAAATGAAGAGATAGGAAGTGGTATTGAGGGTGGAGAGGAAAGTGAACACTTGTTCACCATTAGCTCGAATTTAAATTAGTACAACCATCGTGGGAAAAAGTGTGGAAGTTTCTGAAAAAATTAAAAAAAATTAAAATTAGAATTACAGATGTACAGCATTCCATTTCTGGAAATATATTCAAAGAAATTGAAATCAGTATGTCAAAGGGATATCTGCACTTCCGTGTTCATTGTAGCATGATTCACATGGCTAAGATATGAGTTTATTTAGAATTAAGAAGACAAGTGTTATGCTGTATACATAGAAATACACGAATTTGAAAGCATAGAATGGGACCATTGAGCATGTGAATCCTGGTACCTACATACACAGCTCCCTTTTTTGGTCCAAAGAAAATCAAATTTGAGCAATTGATGATATGTCCCTAGGCTCTCACTATAAATTTTCAAGAAGAATTTTTCTAATGTGTTTTAACACTTTCCCTAATGTTCTAGAAAATTCAGCAATAAATTATCTCTGCCAAACACTGCCAAAAATGATCTAGGTCAAACTCAACCTAGTTTCTAATGTTAAGTCAAGTTGCATTGGTGTGTAGTTCGAGATGAGACCTAAGGCTGCCCATATCTCCTCAAAATTTTTGCTTAAGCATATAGTCATCCCTGGGTATCAATGGAGGTTTCATTCCAAGACCCTCTAAGTTGTCACACTGTACTATTAATGTCTAATGACAAATTAGTATGTGTTCAGTACCTACACGTTATTTTTTAAAACATTTTCCAACTGCAGTTGCTTGAATCCATGGATGTGAAACACAGAGACAGGAAACCCATGCATATGGAAAACCAACTGTCCTTGTCTTCACTGAGGTCAACACCACTAATTTTTATATCTTTGGCTTTTGCAACCCAAGCCTCTGTGGTTTACATGCCATACCCAGATGACCCAAAATTTCTGAGGCCATTCACATGACCTACTCCAGCTTAGGCCCCATCCCCTAGCCTGTGGCTATCTTTCTCATGGCTTTTAATCTTACCCAAAGCAAAGATATTGGTGTGATCTGAAGATTGTGTTAGGTTTGTGGTACTCATTATTTATTTTATGACTGGTATATTTCTATTTAAAAACAAAGTCATTAAACTTAAGTCAAAATTATAAGAAGCAGCACCAAAACTTCAAGGCAAGTTTTCATCTGGCCATAATCTTTATGATCACTTCAAAGCTTATAGACAATCATACTCACACCATGGGCCTTAGTCGCTTCACGTTATTATGTTCACCAAATTCCACTTTTTGTCTATTTGCCATCTTTTCTGTTCTACACAAAAGAATTTGGGGGTTTTATTGTACCAGTAAAAAGTTTCCTATCATTCACTTGAGAGCTGAATTATTTAAAAAATAAGTTAAACTTTATATAGATGTTAAAGAAAGTGTTCAGAAGAGAGCTATTGCCCAGTCAGTGAGATGTAACATGTTAATTTTTATTTAACACCCAAAAGCACGGTCTTGATTCTTAGATAATGGAATTTATCTTAACAACGTAAACATAAGAAAAAAAAGAAATGATACCAAAATATAGTTTGCCATTGTCACCATATGACAGAATCAAGGAATATTCATGATGGTAGTTTTTGCTGTGACAGTGTACGGTGCTGGAAAATTATATTACCTTTAACTTTGGACATTAGTGGTTGTTTGTTTGTTTTTTTGAGCAGCATTCGTTTTTATGACCATCTCTGGATACAGCTGTTAAATATTTCCTAGGTATATCTAAGAACATATGGCCATGCTCCTTTGCAGACTAGTGCTCCTAAAGTTATAGGTATAACTAAAATCATGGAAGTAGTGTTTTGTTACCACCATACTGATTGTATTTTATTCTCAGGTTGGCATACATTTAATATAAACTGTATATTTCTTTGATATTTTGGACCTCATATGTTCTACCTAAGTAAATGTACCTTGTATTTACATAAGTGCCGTCATTTAACTTTTATAGATAATAAAATCTTTCATCTTATAAATTAAGGAATTCCAAAATAATATTGTTTTAAAATTACTGTATTGAGTCCTCTGAGAATCACAATAAGTTAACTGTAGCTGTTTGAAAATTCAGTCCAAAACATTTTAAGTTCTGTAATAACTGTCAAATCACATCCTGGTATTCTCTGTTCAAGTCTGTTTTACTAAAAAGTTTAAATATTTTCTGATTTCTAACTACGTAAAGTGTTTCTGTGTTACTAGTGGACTCCTTTTTTATTATCTATATTACAATAGTTACAGAATCATTTTCTCTTAACCTCACAGAATTTTTAAATTAAAGAAATATTTAAATTGGTCTTTCTTTTGTATGTTAGCTTTATCTTATATTTTTACATTGGTTTACATCTTGAATAGAAATTTAACTCATGTTCTCTCCTTAAGCCAATAATCTGATGACAGAGACACAATACCCACGTGAGATGCATTTTGAGAAGGTAAAATCTGTATCTCAATATCTTCTTCATAAGATTATATACCTTATGTAATTGTTGTGATGATTAACTTTTGGTTTATTAATTTCCATTTTATTATAATTGCCTTCATTCTACTGTGTTTATGTTGCAAAGTGCTAAAACAAAGGGAAGGCCACTAAAATAAAAAACTTTCTTAAGCCAAACTTTAAATTAAATATCATACTTCAAATATTTATCGTTTTCATCTCCTTTGAGGAGTGCAAAATTACTTAAATTTCTGAAATAAAATCTTTAGTTAACTTTACATTGTTACGGAATAGAAATTTTTCTGAACTATGTGATGGTAGAAACAGTACAGATTTAATTTTGCAATAATATAAGAAAATGGTTCTATCTTTAAAGAACTATATCTAATAAAAGAGATTGCTCTACTCCAAACTGCTCACCATAGTTTCTAAACATCTGAAAATTTGTCATCTACAATTTTATAAGAAATGTTTCTAGAACCTCCTTGTCTGCATTTTCCTTTGTACTTTCTATTTTCTGGAGATTTGCTTGTCTGGTCTCCTACTAGAAAGCAAGGGCTTTAATTATTTTGAACTTTTGCTTATTTCTCTCTACAATGCACATGTCATGGGGCAGCCATGGAAGGAAAAAATTAAGGAGGAAAAGCAATAAATGTTTGTTTACCCTCTCAGTTTTTAGATTCCTTCTGACCACACGATTCCTTAGAGGCCTGAGGTTGATGCAATAGAGATTATTCATTTAAATCAATAAAAATAAAGGAGATTTTCACTGTTTCTTTGGGACCTCTTTTGCACTTCCTAAGGCAGAACTATTGGGCTTCTCCTTGAGCCATTTCTTTCTATAATAATTTCACCTCTGAATTTCGTGGATCCAATGAGTTCAACAAGGAACTGCCCAGAGGAGGAAGATGGTAAACTCATCATTTTTCTTTGGTACTTTGATGGCCTTTTTTTCTATAATTGGTCATCATTTTTTTTACATTTAAGAGTCTTTAAATATGCCACCACTTTTTTTTATAATTTTTGAGTTTTCAAATAGTTATTTTCTCATACTTAAAAAAAATTAATTTTTTAATAGACAAATAATAATTGGACATATTCATGGGATACATAGTGATATTTTGATGCACATAATACACAGGGATCAGACCAGGGTAATTAGCATGTCCATCACCTAAATATTTCTCATTTCTTTGTGTTATGAACATTCAATATTCCCCCTCTAGCTATTTGAAACTATATATTATTATTAACTATAGTCATCCCACAGAGCTATAAAATCCTAGAACTTACTTCTCCTGCCTAACTGTATTTTGTATCCTTTAACAAAGACATCCCTATCACCTTCTACTCATTCAGTTCAAGTTTCATAGCTAAAATCAGCTAGAAACAGGATAGTACTTAATAAGCCTGTTTTATCTGGAAACAGAACTTCACCATAACAGTTTTAAAAGTAAAAAAATGATATCATTAAAAATAATTTCAAGCAAGAAGTATAACCCAGAAATCTCTCAGATAAATATGATTATATGGGCACTCTAAATGAATAGCACTCTTTAAAAAAGTTTCCTATATTCCTTGTCTCTCTTCTTTGACTCCTAATTACTTATGAACATTTTGATGTCTTATTTTTCACCCCTAGTAGACTACCGAGGTATTCATGAAAAGTCTTATTTAACTTCTGCACAAAATTTTATATGACGATTTTTTCCTAGGCTGATTATCTTCTCTGGCTTCAATGCATGCAAAGGAGCTAAGGAAATTTTACTCCAAAATATGACTCTTTGGTATAATAGGTTCTTTTAATTAAAGGCCCTTAGAGATCAAGAGGCCCTTACAGGAGCTTTCCCTCTCTCTGCATAAGCACATCAACCCTTCCCCTCCCTGTTATCTTACTATATTGCAGGAAAGAAAATGCAACCTGACTTGAACCCGATCATTTTAAATATAATGCCTGTCTCTCAGGTCAATTTATAAGTCAATCAGTTTCTCTCTATCCATTTATTATCTCAAGACCAATTCCATTTATAATCTCAAGACCGATTACTCCTTCCTAGGAACAATTTATTGCCCCTAAACAGAATCACCTATGTGCCGTATCTCTCTCTTCTCTTAAATATACATGTATAATAATATTTGGATCCCATGGGAAATTGAATAATCACTTTGCGAGTCTCCCTGTGCACACAGTAAGTAAACCTCTTCCTTTTATTAGTCTTCCTTAATTTTGAGTTGATCTTTCAGCAAACTTTTGGGGTAAAGGGGAATTTTTCCCCTGCTCTCCACTCATGACAAGCAGATGGTTTTCCAGCTAACTTTCTGGCACTATCTTCTCAGTTACTCAGAAGAATCTTCTCTTCCTGCCTTCAATATGGGTCATATTCTATTTAATTTATTTTTTTTAATTAAATCATAGCTGTGTACATTAATGCAATCATGGGGCACCATACACTTGTTTTCTATACAATTTGACATATTTTCATCACACTGCTTAACATAGCCTTCCTGGCATTTTCTTAGTTATTGTGTTAAGACATTTATATTCTACATTTAGTAAGTCTCACATGTACCCTTGTAAGATGCCACCCTGTAGGTGTGGTCCCACCAATTACCCTCCCTCTATTTCTTATTCTCTGTTTCTATGCACTATTCCTACATGTTTTATCCCCTCCAATACTGTTTTTGTTTAGTTTAGTTTAGTTTTGTTTTGTGAGATATAGTCTTGATCTATCAGACAGGGTAGAATGTAGAGGCATCATCATAGCTTACTGCAATCTCAAACTCTGTACGTCAAGCTATCCTCCAGCCTCGGCTTCCTAAGTAGCAGGGACAACAGGCGTGAACTACCACACCTGCCTATTTTTCTATTTTTTTGTAGAGATGGTGTCTCACTGTTGCTCAGGCTGGTCTCCAACTCCTGACCTTAAACAATCCTCCTTCCTTGGCCTCCCAAAATGCTAGGATTACTGGTGGGAGTAACCCATTCCCAGCCCTCTGATAATTATAAATACCATTCAATTCTTAATGACTCCAAAATCAGCCCTCATAAATATCTTCTATTTTAATTGATTATAATACTGTGCATTGAAGTATGATTACATATTTGATTTATTTGAAATTCAATAATAAAAAATTTGACATACCCCAATCTATGTTCATGTTCCCCTAAATTTTTTCCCTGTTTATTCTGCCTTAATAAAAATTACTCCTACTAGATGTACTCAGATGTCCAAGGCAGAAAGGTAGCTGTCATTTCAAGTTTCCTTTTTCCTGACAACCCGCAACCCAAATTCAATAAATGACCTTTAGATTCTAAATCCTAAAAACATGCCAAAATGGTTTTATACTTCAGCTAAAAAACTAATAATACTTCTCTGAAGCAAGCCACCATACTATCTTTCAGGATAGTTGTAATAAATTTTTAAATATGTGCCCAACTCTGGTCCTGACTTTTTCCAATCACTTCTCTCCCTTAAGCCATAATAATCTTTCTGAAGTGCAAATATGATCATCTACTTAAAATGATTTATTAGTTATTTATTTCCTCTATGCTAAAGAAAAAATTTGTAAAAGGGATCACATGCATATCCATTCTATGGTGCCTGATTACCTGTCCAGCCATATTTCTTATCACTTTATATACTACCTTTAACTTAAATTCTTACCCATTGTCTGTGTTTATTAATATTCCTCAGGTAAATCAATATAAGTTGTTACTTCCAATTCTTTGTATACACTTTTTTTTGATTCAAGAATAAAAAAAAAATATTCCTCAGAGTTTATATTTCAATACCAATTTCTCCATGAATATTTCGTCATTCTGGTTAAAGCTATTTTAGGGGTATTGCTTGTATTATAAAGTACTCTATAGGCATATTAATATTTTCTCTACTCCTAAACTTTATACCATTTTGAAAGAAATACATTTTAGTTACTAAATGAATCTAAACTCCAACTATATCCAGGTTAATATAAAGATGTAAAGTCTCCATCTTTTTATGGCTGAATAGTATTTTCTTTAGTAAAGTATCATAAGAATGGAAAGCAAATATACATACTCAATACTGATATAATGCCAATAGATAAACAATTACAGATCCACGTGAGAGAAATACACAATTAAATTCAAATGAGGAGAAGGAGGAAGTGGGAGGGGAAAATATGAAAGAGGGAGAGGGCACAATGTAAGGGAATACCATATACCCCCTGGGTGAAGGGCTCAACTTCAACTTGGAGTTTACCTACCAAATGCAATCATCTAATCATCTGTGCCCTCATATGAATCTGAATTAAAGAAAAAAGAATCTAAACTCCATATGCACAAGGATCATGCTTATACTTTTCACAGTTAATATCTTACTGCCTGACAATTATTATTTAAGTGGGCAAATTAATAAATTAACAAACAAGGGGAAATTGCCAAAACCACAAAAAAGGCAAAAAGATGCTATTCTTTTAATACTAACATAGTTCTTATCTGATAAATGTAAGAGATACAGTATATAGTTGACTTGAGGTTATTTTCCTCATAATAATAACTTTACAAGCTTGTAGTATGTCATAGAGGAGCAAACAGTGTGCAACATCTAAGTAATCTCAATCCGTAGGAGGAGAAAAAGATAGTTTTGCAGATATTAAAACATTGAAAATAATTAAAGATTTTTTAAATGTGGAGAGTTAGAATATGCTAATTATTGGATACACATTTCGGATTGCTTTAGAATTATTTTTTCCACGTTCCACATGCCATTTAGTTATTGACAGTATCAAGGAATAGGAAAAGAAAGAAACCCATAAAGAAACTTGCTTTATGATGGGTATCTTCACATAAAATAGATATATAAACTCATATAAGGACTATATTTGTTATAATGAGGGGTCACATAATATGGTGATTTAGAGCATATTTAAAATGAGATTGCTCTGACTGACAGTAGACCTTATAATTAAGACCTGAGAAACCACTCTCTGCCTCAGTTGCTTCATCTATTAAAAAGGCATAACAATATTAACTACCTCATAGGGGTGTTTTGAGGATGAAGCAAATTGACATATTCAGAATTCTCAGAACAGTGCCTTCCTTAGTAAACTCATGTACTATGTATTTAATTAGTAATAAATACACAAATATTATTCTTACTCTAAAATAAGAAATATAAAATTTATAAATGTTCACTAATATCTGTAATGGTACACAGCTGATAACATCTGGTAACTGGAGAAACCCAGCCTTAATGCTTTTCTATTTCATTCTACAGCCCATGGTCTTTTACATTCCTACTTTTCATGAGCAAATCCAGAAGGCATGTCAACAGTTAAATATCATAAAACTTTATACAAGATATAATTAAAATGAAAAATCTAGGGTAGTAGAATAAAGCCATATCTAACCATCCTCACCTTTAAAAATGATCAACATGGTATCACCCTTGTTTAACTTGTAATCTTACTCAATCACACAACCCAGATTATTATAAGGCAAACCCAAGAAGCAATATTATTATATTTCTACACAATGCACTTTTAGAAATTCCCAAAAGGACTAACTTTTAACATGACCATGATAGTATTATTCACAGAAAACACAAAAATGATTAATGACAATCTTTTAATACATATCCAGTATTCAAACTTCTTTGCTAATTATATGCTCATTGTCTTCTTATTTTTCAACATTTACTTTATAAATTAGGTTTGGAGGTCAGAGCTCCTCTCCACTCCACTCTACCATTTCTCATTGAGGTTCCATTCACTTCTATGACTTCAAGGCCACATGAAGTAGATTTATCTTGTTTCCATATTAACAGAGAAAAAATATAAAATAATATAAGGAATCGTAAATTTTATTTTTCTTAATCCAATATTTTGATACTTTTTTCTAAAAGATTATTTCTTAACATACTATAGATAAAAACAGATCTTTGTCTATTGATTTCCAATCTGCTCTTATGGTTGTGTCTGCTTTTTTTAAACTGAATTGTGGGAATAGTATTAAAACAATATATTCAGCATCTTGCTGATTGAAATACAGCAATACCAAACAAGAGTTACTAAAATGATGTTCTGAGAGAATTTTTACCTTGGTGCAACTTAGTGTTCCAATTAAAATGTCAATAGGTGCTCACAGTCTCATTGAAATTGTATGAAAAAATATATTGGAGGGTAATAGCGTTTCTAGAAATGTTAGAGTAAAGAAAACATTAGTCAACTTTCATGTGGTATTCTAGGGATAAGAAAGAATAAAATAAAATAGAAATATGGATTAAATTCACAAGTGTTAAAGATAACTGAATTTATTTCTGTGCCTAGATGAAAATACCAACTTGAGACATAGAACTAGATAAGAAAGATGAAAAAAATAATCCCAGCTGTACCGTAACCATCAAAATTGAGCAGTATTCTACCTTATAATTGAGTCTCTGTGGCACAATTCTTATATCGTTCACTATGACTGTTCCAATAAGCTCCTGTTAAAGTTAACAGACTTGAACTCCACTGAAAATTCATCACCTAAAGGTAAGCATTGGCTTAGTAGAATGGAAAAATGGAATATTTTTTCAGAAAATAGATACTCAATTCAAAAATTACATTTAGTCAAGGTTGTTAATGTCAATACATAGTCCAAGATGTGTTTAAAAGAAAAATAGTGTGGTAAAATACATACATGGAAAAATCTAAAAAGAGAAATACTCCAACAATCCATAAATCCTTTTGCAGGCTATATTTATAATAAACAAATCACAAAACATAAACAAATATCAAGAAGTGTGTTTGAAACAAATGGAATTTACATGTATTTTTATAAGATTAGTAGAATTCAGTGGTTACACAGGTAAAGTTTTATGTCTTTGACTAGAATACTACCAAAAAAAACAGTAAAATAGTGTAAATTTGTTACATTTTCCATCATAAAGTATTCATGTGCATTTTATTAATTGAAATTTCAATATAGAGTAATAGAATTTAGAAACATAATAAAGATACAAATAAATACTGTTAACTATTACATGAATACAGATTAAAATTTCCAGTTAACCCAATGGATAGTTACATAATTAGCTGTTTTTTATACAATTTTCATTTTGTAAATAACATTGAAAATGATGGCCATTGATTTGCTCTCAAATTCTGCATTCTGCAGCTCAGACTGATATCACACACATGCGTGCGCACACCAGACACACACACACACATACACTCACCATATACTGTACTTAATTCATCAGATTATGTATACTGAGAGATTTTTAATGATGATGCATCTATATTGTTATCATCATTCATTTACATAATATTCCCTCAGATAAAGACAGTACTTAAAATTGGAGAAGGCTAAATGTTAGAATGAAATCTGGAAAATAAAAGTTTTAATCATACCTAAAATACCACCAAAATACCCTCTTTCTCTTTGACCACATTCGTTTCAAATACAAGATTATGGGAACTATTACCAGAAAATAGAATTTAAAGGAGGACAACCTGATAAAGTAAAATAACAAAAAAAAGATGAGGTAAAAATAATGAAAGGATAATAAATTGAAAGGTGACAGAGTATTTTTTTCTTCCTGAGAATAATACAGGGTTCCCTCACTCAGGGCTAGACAAGCACCCCATGTTTTCTAGACCCAGGTGAGCTCAGAAATCAGTTTCATCAACAGACCACATCTCTAGACCAAAACAGATCCTTTGCAAGCCACAGTCTCTGAACAAATAAATATTATAAAAAGCAGCCTGACCAGTACCTCATCTGGGCTGTGTCTCTCCGAACACACACTTCTCTGTTTCTCCTAGACAGACAAGACCTTGCCTGGAGCAAAGACTGCAAGGACCACATTCCCCTAAACTATGGCGATTATGAAATTAACTTCTGCCCAAGACCCTGGTGCCAAACGGTTGTGACCTATTTCAGATGTACATTCCATCTCCCCCAAACCACCTGTCCTCAGCATAGGAAAAGCAGTATATAAACTCCTCAACAGAAGGCCCTGGTGGGCTTCCCACTAGGGCTCTCCCCTTCATTATAGGAGGTTCTGTTCCTCAGTTTTACTTACCTATCTCTTTATCTTTCAATAAAATCTGACCTTTGGTTTTCTTGGTGATGTGTAGATTCATTCTTTGAATCTCTGGAACCAAGGACCTGAGAGAGAGAAATTCCAATTACAAGAAGATAAATAAAAAATTGTAAGTGAAATTAAATGAATGCCCTGTCTTACTAATCTATGGCAATAGCGAAACCATGCATTTAATAGTTATCTGTGCACTCATGCAACGCAACGGGTAGTTGTAGAACTAACATAAGGTAACTTTTAATCTGTCTTAGACCCTGGAGTAAAGAAAGTTAGTGATACTATCTAGATAATGCATCTGGCTGATAAATGCTCCTCAGTCTCAATTGCTATGGTTCAAAAACAGGTTATTTGTCTTGAAGGTCAAAATCTTAGTTCTAATACTTTATCCAGAAATATCCAATCTCACTTCTGCTTCAAGATGGTTAACTAGAGATATCAGACATCTTCCTTCCTAGAAAAAAGGACCAAAATTACAAGTAGAGAATTGTACCTAAAATAGAACATTAAGAAGAGAACACTGGAGTCCAGTGGGGAACTCATGGGAAACACCTGAGGCACAGAAGCAAAGGGAAGTCAGAAGCCAACTCAGCAAAGATCAGCAAGATGCCAGAGGGACTTGGTATTGTGGGGAAAGGTTAAATGAAAAAACTTTGGGGATTTGCCTTTCTGCTGTGGACTGCTGAAATCCCAACATGAGCTCGTGTCTACTCACATGAACTCTGAAACCAGCATGCAGTCATTTGAATGCTCCTAGAGAACATTGCACTAGATTGGGAACTTAGGCAGCTGCGGTGTATGACATTGTGAGAGCATGCCATCTGGAGACTGCATTCTGCCCTGGGAACCACAGTCCCTATGTCTTCAAATGCCAAAGCTCCTGCTGAAACCTCCCGGTGTCCACCTGGAAGACTGCAATGACACACTCTGGCTTCTCAGCACTCACACTCGCAGGGATTAATACTCCCCAGGAAAAGGAAGGTATAGCACATAGCACAGAAAAAGAAGGCCATGGAGACAAAAGAAACCGAAGTGTGCACTTTCCAGAGCCTGAGAGCTCCCTGCCTGGAGCTGTCAAAAGTGAGTCTGGCCTCAGCAACACAAACTCTTTGCTATGCCTCATCATGAGGGAGTGAAATCTCTTCCCACCAGTGAAGCAGCCCCTGTGCTGCAGACCATGGGTAGAGAAAAGGACTCCTTCTTTGGCTTTACAGACCACTGCAGTCCCAGCCATTCCTGCAGCTGCCAGGAGAGGCCAGGACAGTCAAACTGGGGGCTCCCTAATGGGGGCTGTGAGCGGTAACCTGACTCCACTAGGACTTCTGACCCCAGACGTGTAGGAGAAAAATAGGGCCCTTCATCACCTGAACGTCTTTGACTACTACAAATAGCAGGAGAGCCTGAGAGCTTTGTGTCTGGGGATGCCACCCCACAAGGAAGCCACTACCAACAACTGTCAGCACCTCTAGGGACCCGGAGGGCTATTTTGCTACTGCTACTGAAATTCACTCACCCACTTAGACCACCGCTGCTTCTGGTATTCAAGTTAAAACTACCACCTCCACTGAGGAGGGAGGGGTCAGCAGTCCTCTCCCTGAGGGGCCTGTCTCTTCAGTGACCATCTAGCACACCCTTGGGGCAAGTGTCTGGTACAACTACACCTCCCACAAGAATATTTCAGCTACAACTCACAGCCTGTCTAGAAACCCTGCACACAGAGAACTAAGCTGTCTTCACTATATGCTCTGCTGCTTGGCCAGGACAGAAGCTGGAAATCTGGGCCCTTTGGTGCTCCTGAAGGACAGAGACAGTTCTCACTGCCGAGAGAGGGAGGTGTGAGCAGTCTCAGCTGATCTCCTTAAGGCAGGCCCACCTTTCCACTCTCATGCTCACAGTGCACCTGCTCTTCTCTGGCCAGAACATTCTTCAGGACGAGGAAATCACCCCACCCCTCACTATTGCAGCCAGTATTTGAACTCAGGGAAACTTGAGGCAAGTTTGTCAGCCCTGTACCAGGCTGGTTCTGCCAAGAATTAAGCATGCAATACCGAAGAGTGGGGATAGGATTAATTAAATTAGTCCACCACCACTGGCCCCTGAACACCTCACAGGTTTCTTGGGTCTAACTAGCCCAACTTGCCAGCAACTGCACAGTGGATACCAATGTAAATGAGGCATATGGTGTATTCCTCTTCCTGTCTACACTGAACAGTAGAGTTCTCAGCAGAGGAGAATATGTGAACCAGAAAGCTATCTGTTTGAGCTGAGGGAAGAGATTCCAGGTGAGAAGTTTTCAGGTAATAACTCTGGCACCATAAAACAAAACAAAACAAAATGGGAAGTATTGACACCTCCAAAGGATCATGAGCGCTTCAGCAATGGCCTCTAAACAAAAGGAAATTCTGAAAGTGTCAGCTCTAGAATTCAGAATGTGGAATGCAGGTAAGCCCAACGGATCCATGAGAAATTTGAAAACCAATGCAAGGAAACCAACTATAAAATCCAACAAGATGGATGAGTTTTTAAAAACCTACAAACCTCTCAAGCTTGAGTGAGGAAGAAATAGCAGTCCTGGAAATGATCAAGAGCAAGGAGATTGAATCAGCAATGATGACTTTCCAAAGAGAAATAAGCCCAGCATTAGGTGGATTCACAGACAAATTCTACCATTATCTACAAAGAAGAACTTACACCTATCTTACTGAGACTGCTCCATAAGACTGAGAAGGAAAGATTTCTCCTAAACTCATTCCCTCAAGCCAGTATCATTATTATATCGAAGCCAGGAAACGTCACAATAAAGAAAGAAAATAACAAACCAATATTCTTCATGAGTATAGATGCAAAAATCCTCAAGAATCCACCAGCATATCAAAAAGTAATTCCCTGTAATAAGTAGGTTTAGTCCCAGAGCTGGAAAGATACCTTAACATTCACATATGAATATGATTCATCCCCTATACAGAATTAAAAACAAAACTCATATGATCATCCCAATAGAGGCAGAAAAAGTGTTCAATAAGTTCTAGCATCCCTTCAAGATATAAAACTTTAAAAAATGAGGCATAAAGGAGACACATTTTCAAATAATATAAGCCACATATGACTAACAGGCAGCTGACATCACACTGATTGGCACAAAGTTGAAAGCATTCCCATAAGAACTGGCACAAGACAAGGATGCCCAGTATCACCACTTCCACTCAACTTAGCTGTCAAAATCTTAGTCAGAGCAGTTGGCAAGTAAAGGAAATAACAGGCGTTGAAATTAGAAAAGAGGAGGTCAAACTACCCTAGTTTTCTAACGATGTGATCGTGTATCCAGAAAACCCTAAGGACTCCTCCAAAACTCCTAGCATAGATAAACAAATTAAGTAAAACCTCTGTTTACAAAATTGATGTACCCAAACTAATAGCATTTGTATATGCTAATACTAGCCCGACTGAGAAAAATATCAAGAACTCAATAATAATTTACAAGAGCTGCAAAAACCCACAAAACATCTAGAAATAAACTACGGAAGCAAAAATTCTTCACAAGGAGAACTACAAAACACTTCCATGTGCATGTATTGGAAGAATTAATATTGTTAAATTAATATTATTAAATAAAATATCCTTAGTGCCTAAAGTGACTTATAGAATCAATGCATTTCCCATCAAATTCCAAGATCATTTTTCACAGAATTAGAAAAGCAATTCTAACACCTGCGGTGCATCTTGCAAAGGTATATGTGAAACTTAGTAAATGTGGAATGTAAATGTCTTAGCACAATAACTAAGAAAATGCCAGGAAGGCTATGTTAACCAGAGTGATTAAAATGTGTCAAACAGTCTATGAAACTAGTGTATGGTGCCCCATGATCACATTAATGTACACAGCTATGATTTAATTAAAAAAAAGAAAGAAAAGCAATTCTAAATTTCAAATGGAATCCATGAAAATTACAAAAAGCTAAAGAAATCCTAAGAATAAAAGAACGAATCTAGAGTTATCACATTACCAAACTTCAAATTATACTATAAGACTATAGTAGGCACTAAAGTATGATACTTCTATAAAAGTAGAGACATAGACCGATGTAACAGAATAGAGAACACAGAAATAAAACCATCTATACATACCACCAATATTTAATAAAACAGGCAACAATATACACAGGCATTAAAAGCCCTGTGCAATAAACAATGCTGAGAAAATTGGATGGCAACATGCAGAAGAATGAAACTGGATCTCATCTCTCGGTATAAACAAAAATGTACTCAAGAAGAATTAAAGATGTAAATGCAAGACATGAAACCATAAGCTTGCCTAGGTGAAAAAGTCATGACTAACACCCCAAAAGCAAATATAACAAAAGTAAGTTTTTTAAATGGGACTTAAGACTAAATGTTTCTACACAGGAAAAGAAATCATCAATAAATGGACTACCTACAGAATTGGAGAAAATACTCAGTATCTGCACATCCAACAAAGGACTAATAAATTACAAAGAACTCAAACATAATATCAAGGAAAAACCAACAATGCCATTAAAAAGTGGGCAAAATACATGAGCAGACATTTTTCAAAAGAAAATACACAAATGGTAAAAAAAAAAAAAAAAAAAAACTGAAATGTGCTGAACCTCAGTAATCATCAGGGAAATACAAATTGAAACCACAATGAGATACCACCTTACCCCCATCAGAATAGCCATTATTTAAAAGTCAAAAAACAATAATTACTGCTGTGGATACAGTAAAAAAGGGAATGATTAAACACCATTGGTGGGCATAGAAATCAGGACAACTTCTATTGAAAACAGTACAGACATTTCTCTAAGAATTAGAAGCAGAACTAGTATTCGATCCAGAAATCCCAATTTTGGGTATATACACAAGGAACAAAACGTCATTATATCTAAAAGACCCATGCGCTTGAATACTCGAATATTTATTGAGGCAGAATTCACAACTGCAAAGGTATGGAATCAACCTAAAGCCCCGTCAAGTGATGAGTGGATAAAGAAAATGTTAGACACACACACACACACACACACACACACCATGGAATAATATTCAGCAATGAAAAAAATGAAGTAATGTATTTTACAGTAATTTGAATGAAGTTGGAGATCATTATCCTAAGTGAAGTATCTCAGGAATAAAAAACAAATACCACATTTACTTGATTATAAATGGGAATTAAACGATGGGTGTACACATTTTCATATAGAGTAGTATAATGAACTCTGGAGACTCAGAAAGGGTGAGGGTGGAAATACCTATTGTGTACAATGTATACTATTCAAGTAAAAAATGTACTAAAAGCCCTGATGTTACTAATATACAATTCGTCCATGTGACCCCAAATCACTTGCACCCCATAAATCTACTGAAATCAAAGAAAAAGAAATATCCATTCTCCAAAAAGGTAAATAAACTAACCAGGAATATATACATATATATGAAAGAAAATCAATATATTGATGTGCAAAGGTAAAATCATGGTAAAAAAAATCGACTGAAAAGCATTCCTTATTACATCAATATTTATTTGTCACATGGCACCAATATTTTATTGGTGAATATTATTAAAATAAAACATAATTTCTAAGTATCCACTATTTATCTATGCCTTGTGTTCCTTATATGCTCTCTCTACAGTAATATTTAAATGAGGCTAAAATCATCATTAGAATATTATTGGTAAGAATGAACTCACAGCCCAGAGAATCAGATGATGATTAAAAAAATTAAGAAATCAAGTATGTATGCAGAGAAACATGGTTTATAATTTTTTAATTTTTTGAATTCTAAACTACTAGATTTCATATAAAACTCACTTATTTATATTATTTTATCTTAAATGTATATTATACATTTGCCTTTAATATTCCTTGGACCATATTCTCCCTTAGGAGCATTTCCCTACTTTTATTTACATGTGTGATCTGGGTCCCTTGTAAGAGAAGGAGGGAGAGAGGAGGTAGGAAGGAGGGAGGGAAAGAGAGAGAGAGAGAGAGGAACAGAGGACATACACATATAAGCATCTACCAGTAATATTTATGAGATAAAGCTAGTTCTGGGTTGGAAGAGCCTAACTTCTCAATCAGGATATATTAGGAAGCTATTTGGAGGCAAATTAACTCTCCAAAATAAAAGCCACAGATTCAGGAGGATTTGTTGCTAAAACTGCATTTTCCATGGAACTATACAGATAGGTCTTGAAGAAGTTTCAGAAGCCTAAGCTTAGTTTGGCTAAGCAGATCTTTGTCAGTTCATGATTTTTCAAAAATAAAACATACTGTTGCATTGCATTTTTATTACAGAACCTTGCTTAATAAGTCACCAAGAAATTTTCTTATATTCTCTATACTCTACTTTCCTGTAGAAAAAGTAGTAAACTTGGATTGGTGAAAGAACAGTTTAAAGAACACTATAATCTAAAATTATACAAGGAAGATACAGCCATAAGAAAGTTCTGTATACCGTCATGAAGTATAAAAGAAAAAAAAAGAAATAATTAAATAGTGGCCTATGGGCGGAAAAAGTAGGCCAATTGGCTGCTTAAATTCTCTCTGTATATGAGTGGATAGGACTGGGTAGGAGTTGTTAAATTCCTATTTAAAAATCCAAAGAAATTATTTTAAACAAAGTGATTAAATATACCAAAATAAGGCTAAAGTGTTAGAACTGGAGATAGAGGCAGATTGAAGTATATATTATTTTTAAGCCTTAACAGTGGAATCAGCAGAAATGACAAGGGAAGATGTAATAGAAATTAAGTACTCAAATGGGTTGTAATTTACTGAAAATGTTCTCTAATTTTGCAAACGTAAGAATCCTTCATTTGCTGGATTATACGTTCACAGCAGCCTTGCATAATATAAACTTGCACATAAACTCTCTTGCAAGTTACATTTACGGATCAATGCAAATTTTCAGTCCTAAATGTCAGTAGATATTGAAGATTCACCAAACATATGAAAAAAATCTATCACCATAAAATAGAAGAACAAAAATGTACAAAGAGAAAATCTGCTATCAGAGAAAATAAATAATAATTAAGAAAACAGAATAAGTTAAGAAAATTAGAAAAAAATCAAATTTATATACTCAGAGAGTTCAGAGAAGACATAAACTCTATATAAACGTAGGATGCTGAGAGTGAAGAAAAGTCTTCAGTAGCATAGCAAGCAATACTGCCAAAAACTTTCTTAAAATTAAAAAAGTATATTAAATTGAATACAGATATAATATCTCTAAATTATTCATCTGAAAGACAATATTTGGAACAATCTCAGAATATATAGAAGAAATTTATTTGTTATTTGACCAAATAATTTCTGAATTAGGAATCTTTTTCTAAGGGTGTACAAATATTTGAAAAAGGAAAGGATTTATAGCATCGTCAAAAATAATGAAGAATTTGACAACAAATCTCCCTCAAGAGGGAAATAGACTAATGCATTATGTAATAATAACAATAAAAAAAAACATGGGGCACTAAATTTCTCCAGGGATGTAGTGAAACCAGAATATATTGACCAAACCAAAATCTGTGACATTTTTAAAACATTGTAAAACATTTCTGTGAAACAATAATAAGGATAAAATGTAACATGGATAGAAAAATAGCAAATGTGAGCAAATATAAATCGAATTATTCTTCTCTAGAGGATAACAGAGGGATTCTTCTCTCTGATGAGAGTTATCTCCCACGAGAGGAAATTTTTACTTTGGCTGAACGTTAAATTTACATGTTGACAAATTGTATTTTTCATTCTGTAATTAAACATGCATATGAAGTTATTTTCAAACATATGAAGAAGTTGTGAAACATGAGCTAAATTATAAAATAAAATGATTTTTTGTCTAACATCTTGATTTAATACGTTATAGTGGGTGTGTAAAGATGTGAGAAGGAATAAAATAACTTCAACAGATTTCAAAGTTACTTTTTGAGATATATCATCCTCTGGTTGTGTTTTCTCTATTTTCCAGCATCTTCGCAGTACAGGCTTCAGATTTTTCTTCATCTAAAGAGAACCTGTGCCCTGGCTGTAGTCATAACATTCATGCTTCATACGTGGAAGCGGAGAGCTGAGTCTCAGAGCAAGAAGCGGGGCAGCAAAATGTGTGCATAGGATTCTGGACGTTCACATAAAGATAAGTCCAAGAAGTAAAGAGATGCTTGACTTCTTTTTTCAAGTCAATGAAAAAGGTTACCGTTTTTGAATCAGGGCAGGCTCTTCGAAAGCAGCTTGACATTTTTAAATTTTGTGAGACATAATGGCCTTAGGTAAAAACTAATTATGTTTAAGAAACCCAATTGTTAGTTCTGCTCTTTTTTTTGTTTTTTCTGGAACAAAATATTTTTATAATCAGTCTATTCAACATTTTTGCATTCATATTTTGAACAAATTAATACAATACAAAAATATAATGTCATCTGTATATTTATTGCAGCCTCAGATTGTTAAAGCCAACTTTACTATCTTTGACTGAGGAATAAATGTTAATTTGAGTAATTTTTCTTACAAAGTTACTCTCATTAATAGCATTCTTTTTTTAAGTTATTACATATTTTAAATATTTTATTTAAAAAGTTAAAATCTAAGTTCCAAATAAACTGAGAAAAGTTAAGAATGTATATTTCCATCCCCAGAGCAATTAATACAAAATAAGACAAAGAGGTATAGTTCAGCTAAAAAGCCAATAAATAAATAAAACTGAAATTTTAAAACAATATTAATTTACTACAAAAGACAAAAGAACTAGGACAGAAAACAACACAATGGTAGGCTTGGAACAATCTCAGTTAAGGGTATCACACTCTCTTCCAAGTCACTGCCTATAATTGTATGATATGTTTAGTCACAAATTAACAGCTTATAATAGCTTCATTTATTCTGAGATTAATAAAAACACACACTCTTAAATAATGTGTGCATGTTATTATCTTCAAAATAACCTATAAAAGACCTTAAGATTACATTTTAATTTGCATTTTGTGTATATGTTCTATACCAGTGGTTCTCAGCCTTCCTAATGCTATGACCCTTTAACACAATTCCTCATATTGTGGTGACCCCCAACCATAAAATTATTTTCGTTGCATACAGCAACCATAATTTTATGGTTGGAGTCACCACAACATGAGGAACTATATTAAAGGGTCGCGGCATTAGGAAGGTGGAGAACCACTGATCTATACAATGTGAATGTAAATTGGAAATAAAATTCTATGCTCCTCCCTGCCAACTGAACAGACCTCATCTTGGCCCAGGGGACCTCAAAAAAAACAAAAACTGAGTTTTGGCCATAAAGGGTAGGGCGGTCAGTTATGTATTATAATACTCTTTCCCTTTTGGAGTTTAGTTACAATAATTTACCAGCATTATGCTTGTTAATACAGAGATTGTAAGGCTGACAAAACGTACTTATTTTGACAATAAGGTACTAAATTATTAACCTAAGCCCATGCAAGGCAAAGGTTAAATTGCATCTGTAGTTCATCTATTTGCTTAAAATATCATTTGAGTCTATATATTGTGGCTTGTCTCTGATTAACAGACTTCTTTAGCTTAATTTGAAACATTCCAAACTTTTAGTCAGAGCTTTATTTTTTTAACCAACCAAATCAAAGAATCTTTGAACCAATTCGTCAAGATGTCCTTCATTTTCTGGCTGAACCAACATACATTTTCCATGTATGATTACGAGTAATTCCTGTATGATTCCATGTATGATTTCCATGTATGATTACGAGTAATTCCTGACTCCATGAATGTATAAAACCAAACTGCCACCCAGCCATCTGAAGGCCATTCCTTAAGGCCTGTGAGACCATGCTCCCTGGTCATGGCCACACATATTTAGCTCAGAATAAAACTCTTTGCATCATTTTACACAGTTTGCATTATTTTCTCCTGTAGCATGATGTGGCCATTGTGAACATTTCTTTCCTCAACTTAAATTATATTTTGTTTTTAGGTTGAGACATGTTTGTTTTAGGCTTGAGACACTTATTTTTTTTAGCACCCAGGAAGAATGATTCTCCTTCTTAAAAAGTGAACACTACATATAGGACATTTTACAAAATTAAAATCACCAATGACCTTGAAAGTAACTTAAGGATGAAAAGGACAACATTAAATAAGGGTTTAGATTAGTTGTGGAAGAGGAAAACAACATTGAACTTTCACATTGAGAAGATTTATTTAACTTGATAAAAACAAATTTTAGATTTGAGGCTTCACTGAGCAAGAGGAAAAATATAAATTTCAGACCTCTCTGAAAATAAGACATCTAATAGGATATCCTCTACCATAAGGATGGGATTAGAGAAGTCTTTATATCAGTACAAAGGTGACTAAAAATAGAGCTGTGATCATTAGTGGACTGTGAGAAAATTCGTATATATAATTTAGCAGTGAGTGAATGGATGGATAAATTTGCTTTACATATCCAACCTGATTGTGTACTTTTTGATTGCTTGGTATAATACTGGTAAAAATTTAGTTTAAAATGGTTCCAAAATAGCACATCCTCAAAGGAAATTATGAGAAAAGAAAGCAAACTTTTCTCAAGAAGCAATCTTTATTTCATGTATTATGGAGTTTTAATGAATACAATTCCCAGGAAGTTAACAGTCCATGAAAAAAAAAGAATATAAAGAGAAACAAGGTATTGTGATCTACAGCCAAGAGAAACAACAAAGAAAACAGACTTAAATTTATTTCTGGTTATGTATAAAATTAGCAGACAGTTAAATATCAAGTGTTTAGGAAAATAACCATACACAACAATATTCACACGGAAGAAAATCTATACATAATGACAAGCACAATTGGCAAAAAAAAAAGCTAACAAAAATACAAGAAGAAATGAAAAATCATATTAAGTGACATAAAAATTCTTTAGAGTGCTAGAAGAGAAGGAAGGAAAGAAATTGAAAATGATACAAACATAACTGAAAATATAGTGTCTTAAGAATTCAGGAATTATATCAAATAACAGATCTGTTAAGCTCAACACATTTTGGGAAGATAAACACTAGAAAAAAGAAAAATCTGCACTATGCCTAATAATTGTGAAGGAGCTAAGGGGAAATTTGCTCCTTTGCTCTCTGAAGATTCCCTGGAAAATCAATCCCTAAAAAAAAAAAAAAAAAAAGAATATTGCAGAAAAAGCATATAAATTTATCAATGAATGCATGGTAGAGAAATGAAGACTGTTAACTTCACCCACTCAGTGGAGAACAGAAATTTACATACCATCTCAAGATTACAGAAAGAACGGAGGCTTGGATTTTGGCAAAATCGTTTAAGGGAAGGAGAGGAGGCCTAGCTAACAACGGTGGTCTTCTTATATCAGTGAACCCCCCAAGGAGCAGCTCTCAGAGAGAATAGATAGTAAATATTTCTTTCAGACCTTTAAAAGTGCCAAAACTCGATCTTTCCTATATCTGGAATAGGAAGGTCTACAAAAATAAACCTATTATATCAATGGAGATTCTCTGCAGATGTAAAGCCCCTACACAAAAGACAGCTTTGCAGACTCACTTGTGTTTGCTGGTTCTCAGAATAGCCATTTCAAAATGTGTCGAAGAATTATATTTTAGAGTAAATTATTTTTACTTTCTTCAGTGGCATTTCTAACAAAGTGATGCTGGTGCTGCTGGAGGTGACATTTTAAGAATCACTGGCATAGAGATACTACAGCACATAAAAGTCAAAAGAGAAAAATCTAAAAACAACTACAAGGAAAAAAGATCGATTAGCCACAATAAAGCAACAATTAGACTGAAAGCTCATTTTCCATTAGCGATAATGAAAGCCTGAATATGGCTGTATCAATTTTTGTAAGTGCTGAATATAAATAAATGTCAATCTATGATTTTATATAGAGAGAATGATCTTTCTTGAATGATCTTTTCTAAAAGGAATTCATTTCAGACAACAACAAGAAAATGAGAATAAATTTATATGAGAGGAAAATCTAAATTAAATCCTTCATGCAGACAAAAAATAATTTCAGAAAAAAATGATGTGAAGTACAACTGGAAGGAAAAGACAAAGGGAGTGCTAAATGTATGGGTGAAGTCAAATGAACATCACCACTAAATGAAATGCTAATAATAATTTTTTTGAAGAACTTAAAATTAAACAACATAAAGTTCAAGCACACAATGAAGGAATATATGTCAGAAAAGCAATATATTCAGATATTGCCCTTGTATTGTTCATAAGAAGGATAATCATTTACATTGTACCACAATTAGTTTATTATACTTGCTGTAATTACCAAGGTATCTACTAAAGAAATTGAAGTATAGAACATAAACTTTTAAAAGAGTACTGGGAATAATTGAATAATTAAAATATAGAATTTATCAAAATGAGTGCAAGAGAAAGAAACATAGGTACAAAACAGGAAGACAAATAGGTAATACAGAATAATATACAAATTAAACAAATTAGTGTATTAATAATTCTAATAACTATAATTATACCAATTGCTCTAGTAGAGGACAAATTTAGTAGACTGAATTACAAATCCAACAATTTATAAAAGGTACAAATAAAACACAGGTGTACACAGAATTTAAATTCAAAGCAATGGATCAAATTGCTCCAAGAAAATTCTAATGAAAAGAAGATCCATATAACCATATGTAGACCTAACCAAAATAGACCTCTCAGTATAAAATATTGCTAGGAAAAAGGTAATAATATAATACTCCATTAACTAAAATGTTAGGGAATTTTAAGTGTATAATATCATTTCAAAATATATACAAATCTTGACAAAATTACTAGGTGAAATATAAAATTCTATCTTCAGAGTGGAAAGTATTAATATAACTCACTTCCAGTAACTTATAGCAAAAGGACATGAAATGTTAGTACAAGTAAGAGTGATCTGCATAATAGGAATGAGGGAATAACACATTTGTTTTAATTGGCTATGTACTCTCCAAATAGCAGAATAAATACAGTTTTCAGGTATGCATGAAGAATTTATCAAAATTCACTATTAATTAAATATAAATTTTGACCAAACAAATGTCAATGTATTTAAATAAAAACTAACATTATTTTAACAGGAATAAAATTTGCTAGCAATTAATTGCACAATGTTAACTGGAAAACCCTGTTTGAATATTAACAATGCATCCTAGAAAAAAGCATAATTAGAAAATGTTTTGAACTTCACAAAAATCAGAGTACTACAAGTCAAATACCTGTGGGATAAAGTTAAGAGTACTTAGAGGAAGAGTAAGTCTTTGGGGTGGTAGTGAGGAGTCCCTTTTCACTGAGGAGCTGCAGCAGGGCTTTTCAGTTGTGACCATCCCATCAAGGATACTTTCCCAAAGTTTACTGATCTACGCAGTGACCATGACAGAGATTACCTTTCCCCTCCGTTTGACTAAACTTAGGTTTCTTCCTGACCTTAGGACTCTAACCTCCTTTCTTAAAGCATTTACTTTAGAAAATGTGTAATTGCAAATTCTCTATTCCCTTTGAAATGTAAATTTTCTACAATCCAAGGACCTGGTAGCCATGCCTTTAAAATGCAATCATCAAGGAAGATAGTGCCCCCATATCTCGGTCTCTGTGGGAGGGTAAGAGCCTAACTTTGAAAAGGAACAATTAGCAAACACAGATGGGCTAATCACATTGACCAACCTCCCTCCAAATGTCCTTCAGTACTTTGCTATGAGCTAATCCAGTATTTAAATATCCTTCTTCCTTTTTTTTTTTTCTCCCCAGGGAAATTTAGTTCAATGTCTCTTCCTTACTTGCAATAGTTTAGAATAAAAGTCTCAAAGAATCTTCCTTTCTTCTTTCCCTCTTGGTATAATTTTTCTTTGACAGCAGCAGCAGCAGCAGCAGCAGCAGCAGCAATTTCCTGATATTCTGAACCACAGTTGAAGTGATGGGCTTTCTTAAATATTGCTCCACCAGCCCATTAGACAGTATTGCAGGTATTAAATCTCCTACTTGAAATCTACTCATTCTATAAACAACTACAGTGCTGTTTTTTCTTTCTGAACGCCAATAGAAGTCTTTAAGGAAAATAGTACAAAAATTGATGGAAAGACATTAAAAATAACCGAATGATGAGAGATACTCAATAGTTTGTCAGCAATACATTAGAACAGTAAAAATCCACTTGGCAAACAAATATAAAAGCCTGAAAATACCAACTAGTGCAACAGGTAATCTACACCCTGATTGGGAGCACCAATTGGCACCATTTGAGAAAATGTGTTAACGATAATCTATTAAAATGGATATGCTCACTTTGTATGCATCTGCAATTAACATAGAAAAAGTACATACATGTATTTCATGAGACAAGTGGTAAAATCCCATAGCGGCTTATTCATAATAGTCAAATATGGAAATGATATTAATTACCATCAGCAGTGAAGTTATTCAATCAAAAATATAAATTTAGTGAGCTGAAATAGTCAAAGTTTACAAACAAGATGAAACTTGAAATTTCAGGAACGTGACTGATGAGATTACAGTAGATGGAGACTGTGAGAGTAGAGAGGACGCATACCCTTTCAAGAAAATTAGGACAGAATATTGTCATTTTGCTGTAACACTTGGATCAAGATATTTATGAAACAATAACAATTATGTTAAATTATCCTTAATAATATAATTATACAAGCTAAATTTTATTGAACATAAATGTTGTTTTATTTTATGTATGTTGTGTATTTTAACTAGGTGTTTGAGAACAGAAAAAGCACTTATTCATGATTAACCAAAACATCTTTCGAATTTAAATAAAAAAGAAAAGTCAAGATCTTCCGAAGAGGGCAAATTACAATCTTTAAATAAAATCTACTTTACCCTTAAAATATATGTGTGTGTGCGTGTATACCTTTTTTTTACCAATATTAGGGAAAATGTTTAGTGACCAGTGTGAGGATTACTAAATATAAGTAAAAGTTCTTAAGCTGGTGAAACACTGAGAGACTGAATTAGGTTTATTTATTTATTTTAATTTCAGGTTAAAGAGAGGGTACCACAACCAGGTAACACTATCAGAATTTGTTAGGTAGACTGCATCTTTCAGTTATGTCCCGCACTCAGAAGGTGTGCCAAACGCCCCATGTTGCTACATTGGACCTATTAAGTGGGAGCACATCAATCCCCCTCCTCCCCCTCCCTTCTCCCAGCAACTTGAAGTGAATTGAGTTTTACTAAATTTTTTCCACCTTTATTTTCACATGTCACAGTAAAAATCAGTATATTTAAATTTCTAACAAAATCACTGATGTAAAACCAATTATTCCTCAGTACCTTAAGACTTAAAAGACCCTCAGTATTATATACTCTTTTCTTAGTCTAAAATCAGTACATGGTTAAAGATGCTCAAGTTAGGAAAGAAGAATATAATTCCAAAGACAATTCCTAGTAAAAATGAATGAGAGTCATCTTTCTTCCTTAAACTGCTAATAAATTCATTTTCTTATCTCTTTATGTTAACTTTTCCCGGTTCTTCTCCCTGTCACACTGGATGTTTAAGGAATAAAATTTTCCCCTGAAAATTTACTGTTTACTTTCTTTTAAGAAAACATTGAATATTTTATCATTAGAGATGGGGCAGTAAACTTTAAGATAAGATATTGACACATCTGACCAGCAGCAAGTCCTAAAACTATTTTGTCATGCAAAAGGAGTCAACATTACACCAAATTTGATTTTCTTTATTTTAACATATTTAGGTCCATAATGATCAACTAATGAATTCCTTCTTACATAGAGTATTAATCTACACAATTGAAATGTCAGCTGTTATTGCATAGTTTGCTTTAAATTGCTTATTAAATGCTAATCTCCATAAGCAAATACATAATAATCCTTTATTCAAGAAGCAGGTGTTTATTAGCACTTTCATGTGCATGCCATTTTATGAGCCTTTCACAAGAAGCATAAAGATGTAAAATTAAATAGGAATGGTGGTTTTAGGTCCATTTACTTTTGAGACAAGTGTTGTAGAAAGCAATTATAGATTGTTAAAAGGGGATTATAAGTAATAAGCAGAAGCAGCACAATGGTAAAGAGAAAGGCATTTAAAGAGAGGAAGAATCAGTTTTATTTTAGCACAACATATTTATATTTAAAAAGTGAAGTGTATATTAGAAATGACAGTTTTCTTTTTTCTTTTTCTTTTTCTTTTTTTTTAGAGACAGTCTCACTTTGTCGCCTTTGGTAGAGTGTTGTGGCGTCACAGCTCACAACAACCTCCAGCTCTTGGGCTTAGGTGATTCTCTTGCCTCAGCCTTCTGAGTAGCTGGGACTACAGGCACCCACCACAACTCCTGGCTATTGTTTTTTTATTTTTTTAATTATTTTTTATTAAATCATAACTTTGTACATTGATTTATTTATGGGGTTCAGGGTATTGTTTTAATATACAGTGCGAAATTCTTGCTTTGAACTAAGTACCACATCCATCTCAATTATACTCATTTCTTAATAATTTTGAAATGTACCATTGCATCATGCACATTAGGTGAGGTCCTCCCAAATACCCTCCCTCCTTCCATATACTCCCTCCCCTCCCCTTTCTCTCCTTTATTTGCTGTTTGGCCAGGGCTGGGTTCAAATCTGCCACCCTCGGTATATGGGGCCAGCACCCTACTCACTAAGCCACAGGCACCACCCAGAAATGACAGTTTTCTGATGAAAAATGTATGAATGAGGTACTGTGAGCAATTAAAATAAAGTTAAAGCAATTAATTAATATTTATTATGTGTAGATACTCTGTTAGATACTTTTAATTAGAGGAGAGGAACAAAAGTGCCTTATCTTACAAATCTAAATTCTAATGAAAAAGAGATACTCATAAACAAATAAATATAATAAAATGATATCTATCATAATAGAATAAATTACAAATTCAGAGCATAATTTGACTTTGTAGTTTTAAGATGATATGTTAAGAAGATAATGCTTACAGTGCACCTTCAGGTATCAGTAGTAGAACAAAAGGAAGTTGAAATATGATATTAAGTTAGGAAATGGGAGAGTTTTATTATTTTATGATTGTTTTTTGAGACAGAGTCTCACCTTGTTGCCCTTGGTGGAGTATCGGTCATGGTGTTGTAGCTCACAGCAACCTCAAATTCTTGGGCTCAAATGATTCTCCTGTCTCAGCCTCCCCAAGTTGCTGGAATTACAGGTGCTCACCACAATGCTTGGCTCTATTTATTTACTTATTTTAATGTTTTTAAAATCATAACTGCATACACTAATGCGTTTGTGGGGTACAAAAGTGCTGATTTGATATACAATGTGGAATGCTTACATTTAACTGATTATCATAACTGTCTCCTTGCTTACTTCTTTGTTGTGGCAAAAACATTCATACTCTATTCTTAATAGTATAGAAATGTATCATTGCATGATGCACATTAGGTTGGATCCCCCAAATACCCTCCCTCCTCCCAGTCTCCTCCCTCCCCTCTCATTCCTCTTCCCTCCTTCTGGACTATAGTCATGTTTTACTATTCCTATGAATGTGTAGGTGATTATATACTGATTTTATTGTAGTATTGAATAATTGGATACATTTTTTTCCCCATTCTTGAGATACTTTACTAAGAAGAATATGTTCCAGCTCCATCCAGGTAAATATAAAAGATGCAAAGTCTTCATCTTTTTCATGGCTACATAGTATTCCATGGTGTACATATATCACAATTTGATATCACATATATCATAATCCATGGGTCAATGGGCACTTGGGTTGCTTCCATGACTTGGAAATTATGAATTGGGCTGCAATAAACATTCTGGTGCAAATGTTTTTGTTGTAAAATTATTTTTGATCATCTGGGTAAATACCTAGTAGGAGGATTGCAGGATCAAATTGTAGGTCACTTTTAGTTCCTTGAGTATTCTCCAAACTTCTTTCCAAAAAGGCTGTATTAGCTTGCATTCCCACCAGCAGTGTAGAAGTGTTCTCTTCTCTCCACATCCATGCCAACATCTGTAGTTTTGGGATTTTGTTATGTGGGCTAAGATTAGCCCAGCTATATTTAGAAATGAGATCTCACTCTGGTTCAGGCTGGTCTCGAACCTGTGAGCTCAGGCAATCCACCTGCCTCAGACTCCCAAGTGCTAGGACTACAGGCATGAGCCATCACACCTGGCCCTGAAAATGGGAGGTTTTTGTAAAAAAAAAAAAAAAAATGATAGTAAATAAAATTGAAAAAAAAAATTGATCTGGAACTGTGATAATTGAGACAAGTGAAATGTATCTTATTTAATCATCTTGTATACTTTTATGGCCTTTCGATTTAGTTTGAAGCTCTTGGCGTCTCTGGATAATTACAATGTTTGGTGATCAGATCACATTAATCTCCCTTCCTTTTGATTTACTGAGAGCCCAACAAATACAGAACCCACTAGTTTACTGTCAATAATTAGTGGCTTCATTCTCGTGTAAAAACTAATATAGCAATCATGATTTCAGTGAAGGGCTGTTTGGGTGAATAGATGAATAAAACCTTTACATTCAGCAGGAAGAACTTTGCACTTTAAGGTAAAATAAAAGATAGGCAGCAAAGGGCACATATGGAGTCCTTGGTGCAGATGCAATCCCACTGATCGCAGAAATAGAAACAGGAAAAATGTGGCAGCTAGTAGAGAAATATGCATCCTTGTCACAATAGGAATTGGTATATTTCTACAACCTCTACTTTTGAAACAAGTCTTCAGGATAATATAACATGAATTTTTCTTTGGCATTCTTATAATTAATTTCTTCTATTCTTAGAGGTAGCACAATTCGCTCTTCCAAATATCTTCCATTCCTACTGTAAATACACCACTGAATATTTTTTTAAGTTACTATTCATTCTTCCCTTTCATTAGACCTGTTGGTCTTTCTTTACTGTCTCTAAGTTCCCAGTTTGTCATGTAATTAGCTAGAAATAACATTTCTAGTTTCGAAGGAGAAATTTTTTGAAGTGAGGCATGATATATATATATATATATACACACACACACACACACACATATATATATATATATTTTTTTTTTTTTTTTGCAGTTTCTGGCTGGGGCTGGGTTTGAACCCACCACCTCTGGCATATGGGGCCGGCACTCTACTCCTTTGAGCCACAGGCGCCGCCTGATAAATATTTTTGGCATATTTGTAGGAAAATAAGTTGCTTTTCTGTATCAGTAATTTTCATCAAATTGAATTAATGCTATATTTCATTGGTTCTCTTGCCCACAATTTAACTTGTAAGTTCTTAATAAGACAATTTTGCTATTTGACAAATTTAATATTCAGGCATTATAAAGAAACATCGCTAATATGATAGAAAACTGCTAGGATGAAGAAACAATTTTATCAAAACTTAAATAAAGCTCACTTTGCATTTTACCCATGAATACGTGTCTATACTAACCAGAAACTCTAAAAAAGGCAGCGGGTCCCCTGCAGAGTAAGCAGTACATAATCCATATCCTCAGTACTACCTGATATCACATTTTGGGCTCAAAATCACTTATTGTATTGTACATGGAATATTTTCATGTGGAAATATTTAGGATGTTTTAATTTAAAATGATCATGTCTTGCTCTACTTTGTCCTGCCTGTGCTAATTTATGTCTCTCATAATGCAGAAAAAAGACATTTGTGAGCAGTACAATAACTCGCTGAATCTTCATGAGCTCTGAGTCAATAAAATGATGACACAAATTTCACATTCTTTTAATGTGGCATCTGCTTCATCAGTTGAAATAATTACAACCCTTGCTTTGAAGGAGTCCTAATGACACAGACAAAATCTTAATAGATAAGTAACTAAGATGAACACACTGTTCCCTTCCATGCATTGAAAGAACACTGTTTTAATTGGAACTGAATTTGAATGCATGCTGGATTTTGTAGATCCTCAAATATTTTATTTAATTTGTACTTAATAAAATTACACATAATACTAAAAATGAAAACATAAGGCCAAATTATTGAAAAACCAAAATGAGTTTGATGCATTAATTTGTTCCAGATTTAAGTGTAGAACAGCAAAGATTAAATCATCTTTCCATCCAAAATATTTTGAAGGTTACTTAGTCTGTTTGATTCAGCTACTGCACAGTCAAAAAGCAGGAAAATATATAAAATGCAAATTCTAGTTGATATCTACCACAGAGACAGATATTAAGGCAAAAACACATCTGGGAATACACCCAAAGGGCAATTGGTCATTTGTCTGTTGGAGCATAGAGATACTTCAGTACATAATAAATTAGGAAGAAATAGAGTTATGCTGCATCTGGGAACTGTGCCTAATAGATGTGTGGAAAGTATAAAATCATTAATACATGGTTATTTTCCAAAATGTAAAGCTATTCACAGTTATTTTCAACTTTAATTTTGTATACGTATACAGCCATGCTGCCAAGGTTACCAATCAGTAAAGATCAGAGAAAAATCTCGGCAAACTGTGTTGGGTTCACAAAGGTTCTGATCATTTTACATCCTTGGAAACTCATTCAAGGTAAGCCTTAAAACTCTACATCAGTTGGACGCTGAAAATCAGTAACTTTAAAAAAAGAAAATCAAGTCAAGCACGTTAGCACAACATACGGCTTAGAAGTACCAAAGCAAAAGGAACATATTGCCTATTAAGTATTGCTGCCAAATCTTTACCGATTATGCATATATGACCTGCACTTGTTTATATTTTGATGACTGAGCGCTCTACATAAAAAAGAACCCACCAATAATGGAAATTCAGAGAAAAACATGTCTATTGCCATGCTATTTTCTATTGCTACTTAGCTGTCACTCCGGACTTTACTTCAATGAATGGTATTTAAGCTACTCATGCATTCTAGTCAAAGGTAAAGTTATGCTGAATACACTGAAAAGTAGAATAACACTGCATAAATATATCTCAATAGTACTGTGGTGTATTATTTGCTTTTTGTAGTTTTCACAAGTCATTAATTTAAAAGGTTCTATTGGATTTAAACAAAAGATACATTATCTACACCCTAAATATTCGTGGACATAGTTTCATTGATGATCACAGTGAATTAACTCTATGTTGATGGATGATATCTAAATTGCTCTTACTCTTAATGTCTTTATCCTTCTAAAAAAACTGACAAGGGTGTGTCAGCCAATGAATACACAAAATTATTTATCTTAAACTTTCTAAAATTTGCTTAGCAAACTACCTAATTAATTATATTTATCTATTGTAATGTTGAGATCAATAAAATGTGTTAAATTTTAGTAACACGATATCAATCCAAAAAAAAGTTTGTAGAAATAGAAAATAAAAATAAACAGAAGCTATATGTGTAACGTCTGTAAAAGTAGAAATGAGGCAAACCATGAGAATGTTTTGAAGTTAAATTACAAATCAGTTGACTGATGATTATCTACATACAGTAAAGACAGTGCTACACTTCCAAATCTTTTGAAATTTCATTGTTGAGATAAAGTTTGAAGTAAATTATACAGTTTATGAAAGTGAGATTCAGAATAACACAGTTGGTTATCTTCCTATTGTTCCAAGAATAAATGTGATAGGCATGTTCTCATTGATTTAGGTAATCATTTTATACTGTTTTTCATTCACTTTTTATAAATGCACATAGATTATGCATATATTGTTATTTTGATCATTTATTTGTAGTAAGCTGCTTCAATTAGAGCAAACTGTAGCATCTGTGGTTTCATTTATGGTGCTGATGGAAAGTGATTACTATATTATGAGGCAACCATACTCTAGAGTATAACAAAACTTGAAATACAACTGGGTTGAAGACGTTCTTATTATCCAGCGATATGGTTATCTCCGAGGAGCCACATCTTATAGTTACCAGATGTTCCACAATAACAGTAACTCTGGAGTCGCTTAGTTGTTATAACAAGAAGATTTTACAGCATAGGAAAAGATTGGCATTTTCTCTGCTGGAAGAAAATGAAATTGGCAATTTAGAAAGGCAGTTTCAACTGAGCTATGTGGTTTACATTGATTAATCTATCTCATTAGAATATTAGCAAGCCAATCAGATCCCAATTCTATCCATTTTCTAATCTTTGCCATATGTCCAGGTTATAAAAAAGCATTTTCCCTAATTTCAGCTTCTGTGGATTCTACATTTGAAAAGAAGCTGACCTTTTCTCTTAACCACCAAAGTTTGGAAAATGTGTTTTATTATTTTAGGAAACATTTTTATTCCAAATTGGAGTACTTAAGAAGACAAGGAAAAAGACAACTGTGAAAAAGCATTTTCTGTTTTTTATCTTACTTCTTCTACCATTTCTTCTTCTTATTTGGTGGAAGTTTAATAACGTAAGTTGTTCACCAGTATTAGTGTAGTCTGTTTTGCATATACTCTTTAAGCAAGTTTGCGTTCATGCCACATGCAAATCTATTGGTAAAATAAATTAAAATTAATTGATCTAGAGAAAATATGTGATTTCTATAGTGGAAAATTATAGACACAAAAAAGAAGAGTTCTCACATTCTATTCTTATAAAAACACTTTGCTTTAATAACAATATATGTCAACCCCTGCTATCTTATTGCCTTGGGATAAAATATGTTTAAAAAGGCTAGCAAGGACTTTGCATGGGGAGAAATGAAAATCAAAAACACCTTGAGATCAGACCTAACTCAAGTGAGAATAGCTCACAGTTTCTGATGCTGGCATGGATGTGGATAGAAGGGAACACTTTCACACTGCTGGTGGGATTACAGCCTATTTTAGAAAGAAAAGCTCAGTGTAAAAGTGTTCCCTTCTCTCCACATCCACGCCAGCATCTGCAGTTTTGAGATTTTGTGATGTGGGCCATTCTCACTGGGGTTAGATGATATCTCAGGGTTGTTTTGATTTGCATTTCTCTAATATATAGAGATGATGAACATTTTTTCATGTGTTTGTTAGCCATTCGTCTGTTATCTTTAGAGAAAGTTCTATTCATGTCTCTTGCCCATTGATATATGGGATTGTTGGCTTTTTTCATGTGGATTAATTTGAGTTCTCTATAGATCCTAGTTATCAAGCTTTTGTCTGATTGAAAATATGCAAATATCCTTTCCCATTGTGTAGGTTGTCTCTTTGCTTTGGTTATTGTCTCCTTAGCTGTACAGAAGCTTTTCAGCTGGTGGGACTGCAAACTAGTACAACCTTTCTGGAAGGAAGTATGAAGAAACCTCAAAGCACTCAAGCTAGACCTCCCATTTGATCCTGCAATCCCATTACTGGGCATCTACCCAGAAGGAAAAAAATCCTTTTATCATAAGGACACTTGTACTAGACTTTTTATTGCAGGTCAATTTACAATCGCCAAAATGTGGAAACAGCCTAAATGCCCACCAACCCAGGAATGGATTAACAAGCTGTGGTACATGTATACCATGGAATACTATTCAGCTGTTAAAAAAAATGGAGACTTTACATCCTTCGTATTAACCTGGATGGAAGTGGAAGACATTATTCTTAGTAAAGCATCACAAGAATGGAGAAGCATGAATCCTATGTACTCAATTTTGATATGAGGACAATTAATGACGATAAAGGTTATGGGGGGAAAGCAGAAAGAGGGATGGAGGGAGGGGGGTGGGGCCTTGGTGTGTGTCACACTTTATGGGGGCAAGACATGATTGCAAGAGGGACTTTACCTAACAATTGCAATCAGTGTAACCTGGCTTATTGTACCCTCAATGAATCCCCAACAATAAAAAAAAAAAAAAGAAAGAAAGAAAGAAAAGCTCAAAGTAGACTTTAAATTTGATCCTGTGATATCATTGCTAGGTGTTTACTTAGAAGAAAAGAAGTCATTTTCCCATAAGAACATTTGCATAGAATGTTTAGCACAAGTCAATTCACAATTTCCAGGATGTGTAATCAACCAAGGTGCCCATCGGTCCATGGATGTATTAATAAATTGTGGACTATGTATACCATGGAATATCATTCTGGCATAAAAGAAATGGAGGCTTTGCATCTTTTGTATTAACCTGGATGGAGTTGGAGAACGTTCTCCTTAGTAAAGTATTATGAGAATGGAAAGCAAGTGTTCAAGGTACTCAATACTAATATGATACCAAAAGATAAACAAATACACCCCCATATGAGAAAAAAACACAATTAAATGCAAGTGGGGAGGGAGCGGGAGAGGAGGCAGGGTGATTGGTCAGCTCTCATCTAATCTGCATAGTATAAGAGCGTACTGCACACCCCCTGGGTGAAGTGCTCAACTACAACTTGGACCTTACCTAACAGACTGAAACAATTTAACCTCATTGTTTGTACCCTCATATTAATCTGAAATGTAAAGGAAGACTTTGCTTTGAGATATTCAGCGAAGGTTCCCCTGCTAATGGAGACTACATGCCATCTTCCAGCCATTTCGTAAAGAACACGGGCAATGTCTGTTTAAATCCCAAAGACATATACTCATTGAGGCATTATTCATCAAAAATCTTTCTGAATAGATATCATAAAATACATAAAACTGTAAATATATATGATTCAGTATAAATGTTTGCTGCAACATTTTTTCATATTCACAAAAATTGGAATGAAAAAATGTCCATGTAGTGGGAAATGATTGACATTTTCTTATACCACCGAATATTACACATTTAAAATGAATGGGTTAGAGCTATATCATTTAAGCTAGAGATATTTGTCCAAAGTATTTACAGAAAAGACTCAGATAAGTGAAAATAATATGTTAATCATTTTTTAAATATGGTGTACAAATAGATAAATATTGTAACACCACAGAGAAAAATGTGAAAGGTTGCATGAGGATGGCAGCAAAAATTAAGACAAATGTGGGAGAAAAGAAGGAAGAAAGAAATAAAACCAAAAATATTTAAAGGCTGCGCATGAATGTTAAAACAAAAACACTTGATAGGATGCCCTGAATGCATTTGTTACTTCAAAAAAATAAGTTTGGGGACATATGTATATATAAGTAACTACATTATGGGAAAGATTGTAGTAAATGATATATGCTATCCGAATTGCCGTTTTTCACTAGCATCTTTCACCTCATCCAGATCTTTTCCTTTATAGCAGTCTTCACAATGTTTATTTATATGTGTTGGATTTTGATTTGCTTTTCTTCCTCATGATAGTCTAAGATCTAAAAAGACAGTGACAAATTGTTTAGTTCAGCACCTGGTGCAACTTAATAAATACTGTTTCATAAATACTGTATGAATGATTGAAAGGAAATGTAGCCATTTTATATATTACAAATGGCAGATAAATAGTTAAATATTAATATGGGTCATGAGGAAACTCCACAGTTGGAGATCAAGAAAAAGAAGCTCTTTAAAGTCCTTATGAAAAAATCCAGAAGAATGTGGTGTAATGGACGCTAACACCACAGAATGCAAAAACCCTCAAGACTTCTAGAAGGAGAGTTACTTTCAGAGTACATTGCTGAAAGAGCAAATTAGTTTTATTGTGGTGGCTCACTCCAATAACCCCAGCACTTTGGGAGGCTGAGGTGGAAGGGTTCCTTAAGGATGGGAGTTTGAAGCCAGCCTGGGCAAACATAGTGGGACCCTGTCTCAAAAACAAACAGATATTTTAAAAAAAGATGAAAAGAAAGAAAGAAAGAAAGAAAGAAAGAAAGAAAGAAAGAAAGAAAGAAAGAAAGAAAGAAAGAAAGAAAGAAAGAAAGAAAGAAAGAAAGAAAGAAAGAAAGAAAGAAAGAAAGAAAGAAAGAAAGAAAGAAAGAAAGAAAGAAAGAAAGAAAGAAAGAAAGAAAGAAAGAAAGAAAGAATTAGATGGAGAAAACAAAGACTGCACACGAAATTTGACATCATGGACATAATTGATGATATGAACACAAGCAAAGCAATATTTAGTGTATTTAAACACAGATTAGCAAATTCAAATATCAATTAAGATAGATATTGTTGTAGCTTCAGATCAGATGCTCGAAGGCCTGCTTCTATGTCAAGTATCACCCTCTACTGACTGCTAGATTCAGAGGAGGTCTGGCATGTTTAAAAAGGAGCTACAATAGCCCACATTCTGAGTGGGAACTCAGTAAGTTATGGCAGCAAATATTTACTGGTATGGCAGTTTCTTCATACTTTGGCAAAGTTTTGTGTCATAGCTCAGCATAGTAGCTGAACAAGATGTCTGAAATTAAGCAAACTCAGAAGAATGAAGGAGGCAGAAGCCAGGCTGAATTCTGTTGTACAATGAACAGGACCTCTTTTCTGACAATATAGCGCATTAAATGCTATTCAGATTATTAATAAAATGAACATCATAGAACTCCCTCCTACATTAAGAAATGGAACATTACTAGCAGCTTTGAAACTATCTGCTTGACCACCAGCACTGCGTATTTTTTTTCCTTTCCACAACTCTTCTCTGAATTTTATGTTTCCTCCTTATTCCCCATTTATATAAAGTTTTAACAAATGTGCATGAATCCTTGGATATTAGTGGGGATTTTTAAGTACTTGAAGACAGAAATTTTTAGGCTTAACACAAACACAATCATAATGTATAATTCTTTTAAAAGATGTATTAATTGAATTAGCTTCCATTTTTTCCTTATCAGGAAGGCTTTGGATTTGTTGCGCTACAGTTGACAGTACATTTTCAATGAGACAATATCACACCCAAGAGGGCAAAAATTAGTTCTTAACGAGTAATTCTAAAAAGGGATTCTTGGATAACAATGAAAAAAATGTCGATAGACATGTAAGTAGATGAATACAAGCAAGTATGTCAAGATTAAAGGAAAACAGCTGACATAGGAAACAAAGTATTTTCAAATAAGAAAGAAAGAAGCACAAAAAAAGAGAGAGAGAGAGAGAGAAAACAAGCAAGAAACTGGAGTGACAGTGGTACAGCCTCTTAGTCATCAGCCAGGTTAGTGTAGTGTAAGGTGAAGGGTCTCAAGATACATATATAAAGAGAAGAGAGTAAAGAAGAATTAATGCTATGATTGCAGAAAAAATGTGATGTAAGTAAGACAAATTGAAGCAGGTAAGAGTTCAAGGACTATGTTACCTACAAACACTACTTGGAAGAAAGCAAAACAAAAATGATTTTATGACACCATCCAGACAAGACAATACTAATCAAAATGAAGGTTTCCTAACATGTGAGCACTAGTAAATGGATTAGTAGTGATTTCTATATTTATTTAAATATATGATAGACACTAAACGTAATTACGGACCAAAAAAAAACAGAATGTGTATGTTATAAAAATCCATGAAGGTGCACAAAAAGAATCTTAACCAGCATGCAATATTGGAAAAGCTAGATGACAAGAAGTGTAACCATATTATTTCCTAAATACCTAATTAAGAAGGTATTAGTGGTGGCTCATGCATTTGATTCTAGCACTTTAGGAGGCCTAGGTGGGAGAATCCCTTGAGCTTAGAAGTTTGAGAGCAGCCTGAGCAAGAGAAAGACCCCCATCTTTACTAAAAATAGAAAAATTAGCTGCAGGCACCTGTACTCCCAGCTACTCAGGAGGCTGAGGGAGGATGATTACTTGAATCAGGAATTTGGGGTTCCTGTGAGCTAGGTTGATGGCATGGTACTCTATCCTAGGCAGCAGAGTGAGTCTCTGTTTCAAACAAGAGACAATAGTAATTATTATTAACCTTTTAATTATTTATAGGAAGAAAGTAAATCTTTTTTTTTTATCTCTCCATCTGTCTATCTAATTATCCATACTGAAAATTCTGTTGGAAGACATGAAAGATTCAGTATTATCTTAAGCATTGATGTCTTGACATCTGAATCCTAGTGAGCCTGGAATGGCCTAAGTGCAAGCTCCCTTCTCCCACTGTACTCCCCTGGATGAGGACCCCTTGCCAAACAACTCTCATCATCATGAGATCAGGCCAGGACTGCCCATTGCTGAATGGCATGGGCTCCCTGCTGCCCTGCTGACTCATCGAGAAAAGTCCATGAAATTCTTATGAGGGAACCAGGGGCCACCTCACTTCTTGTTACCATAAAGCTCCTACTCGGTCACTGTGTTCCGATTGCAACCCCCTGCATGGCATGTAATATCCTACTCTAGGGCAGGAATTACTTCTAATCATCATCATCATTCTATAAACTTGAGACAAAACCCTGTTTTTTTATTTGCAAGGTTTAAAATGTATACTGTATGTCTTTTCCCCTCAAAATTGGAATATTGATTTCTCCACGAGAAAAAACAATTTTATTCTCTTTTCACCTAAGCTCTAAACATGATTATCTTAGTAACTAAAAATATGATTTAATTATAGTCATAAGGAACTTTTAAAATTTAAAGAGTTTTATTTTTAGTAGTTAGATTTGAATATAGATAATAATCAGTTACATAATTCTATAAACTATCATTTTAGAAGTATGTCTGCACAAAAGTTTATGTACAAAGCACTTATGTCCTATTTTATATATTTTTACATTATCATAAAAATTTAATTTTGTCTCAAATCTCTGGAAGAATTCACAATTTTGATTTGAAAAGGACAACAAAGACATTCTATGCTAATAAATGCAATCATGTATTTTCTATGTTATTGAAAGAGGAATATGTATCTCATTTTATGGAGGTGAGAGGTACACAGAGCTGGAGACAAAGTAGAGGGGATTCCACTATATTAAAATTTTATTCATGAATTTCAAAATCCTAAACTAGTAGAAATGTCACAATGATTTCTTTCTCATAACATGACTTTCTGTTTGGTTTGTGATACTGACTAAAAATACATTTTCAGTGCTAAGTAAAGCTATTTTACAAAGACTACAGATTTGGTTTGCTGTTTGCCATCAGTCTTGCTATCAGTATTTACACTAAACACAGAAGAAACAGGCCTTATGAGATAGAGTAATAACAACTAAACTGAAAATTAATGTGTTGGCTCAGCACCTGTATCTCACTGGTTAGGGTGCCAGCCACATACACCAGGGCTAGGGGGTTCAAACCTGGCTCGGGCAAGCTAAACAATGACAACTCAACTACAACAAAAAAATAGCTTGGCATTGTGGCAGGCACCTGTAGTCACAGCTCCTTGGGTGGCTCAGGCAAGAGAATTGGGGTTAAGCCCAAGAGTTTGAGGTTGCTGTGAGCTGTGATGTCACAGCACTCTACCCAGGGTGACATAATGAGAATTTGTCTCCAAAAAAAGAAAGAAAAGAAAAGAAAATTAATGTGTTGTTGTATATATAGGACTTTAAAATGTAAGCAGAGTCCACAAGGGAACAATAAAGAATTATTCATACAGTTTACATTAGTATGCAATTTAGAAAAAAAGAGGTTTGAAGAGCATGTCCACAAAGATTTGAATAGACAGATTTAAAAAGGTGAGAAAAAACTCGGAGTCCACATATTCAAGAATTGAAATGAAGGACAAAAATCCATGATATTGTTGTAGAAACAGGATTTTACAGGAAAAAAGAAACTTGTGGAAATCTACTCTTTGCATATCAGACGACTGACATTATACTTTATATCAAAAGCTATGTTTCTCCCTTTATTTCAATCAGCAGTGAGTTGTGATTTGTCAACAAACCATTTATTCTGGGATATTTATATACATTTACTATAGAAAAATAGGCACTGGTTTTCCAAAAGGTTCAGAATGGCACCAAAGCTACATGAAATAGTAAACTGGAACATCCAAATATATATGACACCCAAGAGAAGGAAATCAAAAGACTGTCAGTAGAGCAGATAACTCTGATAATAAAAGGATTACATCAACTTCCATTTGTGTACCCATAGAGAAAAATAAAAGGCTTTACACTATTATTAATTCATTTTTTACCACTGTGAGGGACATACTAATCACTAATGTCTTCTATAGTTGGAAGTTAACACGATTACCTGCAGAGTCTCCCCCATCATTTTTTTTTTTTAGAGTATTGACGATTGTAACAAATCTCTTGCCAAGCTAAAAAAAAAAGACCAAAATTACCATCACACTGTTACTGATCCCACACATATCCAAAATAATATAAAGGGCTACATTGAACAATTCCATACTCACAGATTTTCCAACTTAAAATGAATGCACCAATTCCCTGAAAGTCACAAACTAATAAAACTATCTCGAAGATAATTATATAACCTGAGTTTAACTTTATTTGTTAAAAATTTAAAAAATTTAAAAGCCTGTCTTAAAAAATTAGAACAAACTTGTTTTATTAGTAGAAATTACCAAACACTTAAGAATGAAATTATACCGCTTCTACAGAAACATTTGCAAAAAATAGCAATAACATTTCCTAACTCATGATATCAGGCCAGCATTACTCTAATACCCAAACTACACAAATACATCACACACACACAGACACACACACACACACAGCTGATCCAGGCAGAAAGCATTTGAAGAAGAGGTGTTGATGTCATCGTGGTGAATGACTTAAGTATCTGGGATATATGCACATGTATCTTACATGTTTTCTGCTCATGCCTGATCCTGAATATTCACTTCTGTTTACATACAGCTTGCTGAGAAAGAGTCTCACTCTCAGACTCTATAGGCTGAAAAAGCCCTGTTCATCATGGGCTGTCTTGGGTACATGAACAATTGCTCTTTCCTAACGTATAATGTGAAAAGAAAGCACCACTGTCACTATATGTGCTCTTGCTAGTCGTGGAGAACTGAGCAGGAAAAGGCTGGTCCTGGTGGCTCACACCTGTAATCCCAGAACTCTGGGAGGTCGAGGAAGGAGGAAAGCTTACGCACAGGAGTTCAAGACCAGCCTGAGCAAGAGCAAGACCCTATCTCTCCTGAAAATAGAAAAATTAGCCAGGTGTTATGTCATGTACCTGTAGTCTCAGGTACTAAGGAGGCTGGAGTAGGAGGATTGCTTGAGCCCATGAGTTTGAGGTTGCTGTAAGCAAGGCTGATACTAGGTGTCTACACTGTGATTATTCTATTGGGGTTTGCTGTAATTTTTATAAGACATTTTTACCTTATATACACTAGAAAATAGCGTCCAATACTTTAAAGTGTGCCAGGTTACATAGTCCAAGTTGAATGGTTGCTTATATTAAACCATGAACTTATTCTAATGTCCGTTGTTGTAACAGGTGAAACTTAAAGTTAGCAGACTTGCTCGTCACTTTATGCAGGATGTCCATAAAGTTCATGTGCAATTTAAAGTTCACAACTATTTGAAATTGCACATGATCTTTATCGATGCCGTGTATTCGTAAATTGGTCAGGAAGAGTAGTTTACCATGTGTGGAATGTGCTGTACAATAAAATATTTTTAATTATTCATTTGAATTTCTTGCCCTTATTTCTATGAATTTTAACATTCGTGTAACAAACACCAAAATCAGGATACAGAATAATTCCTTCACTAACCCCAAATTCCCTGTTTCCTCATGCTATTTCTCACACCTTTTCCCCTGTTAATAATTTCTAGCCACCATTGATCTGTTCTCCACCACCACAGATTTTTGTTTGTTCGTTTGTTTACTGTGAATGTCATGTACAAAAAAGACAGATGGTATGTGACTTTTGGAGATTAACTCGGAATTTAAAAAGGGATAATGTCTTTTAGATTAATTCAAATGGTTGTGTGAATCCATAGTGCATCTCACTTTGTTACCAAGAAAAGTTCTATTGTATGACACAATTAAATTATTCATTCACCAGTGGAAGGTCTTTGGGCAAATTGCAGGACGGTTTTTAGTAATAACTAGAGCTGTTGTGAACATTTGTATATAGCCATTTTTGTGTGAATATGTTTTCATTTATTTTGGTGAAATACCTAAGAATGGGATTACTCAGTCTTTCAGAAACACACTTATCTTTACAAGAAACTTCAGTCATTTTTCAGAGTGGTTATACCAACTTGCATTCCCATCAGAAATGCACAGTGAGTAAAGAACCAGCTAATGCTGGGGGAGACCTAGTTCTACTTCTTTACAGCATTGGTGCTGGTTCTATATTTAAAGGGAATTTTGACGTGGCCAAGACAACCAGCCGCTAACATTTCACTGATGTAGCAGTATCCTGAATCTTTTTGTTTTTTGTTTTATACTTTAGCACGTATGTTTTTAACCAAGCCTTCCAATGTATTTTAAACTTTGCCCATTGCTAATTAACATGGTGTCTTAGGACTGTTCAGATGATTCTTTTACCTACCTTTGAACTATATTTTGCAGAGGATAGGGCAGTAATATAAACCCAGAGTGAGAGTACAATACCTACTATTATCTGTCTTCTGTTAATGCAAACTGTTTCTGGTCTTTGTCCTTGATGACATATTATAGAATATATTTGTTTGTAAATAACCTCTCACTGCACCTCAAACCATGTTATTCTCTCTTTTAGCAAAGATAGATCATTTCAACCACAATTAGAACTACTATTTAGTTGATTTTTCTTAAGTTTACTGTCTTTATCAAGTATCCATTTTGGTTTTGGGGGAGGACAGACAGGGATTAAATGGAGTCATAACAGAGAGCATGAACCCTGCCTGCTCTGACAGGTATACAAAAAGTCACTAATCAGTGCCATTAATCCTGAGGTATTATTTGTGTTCAATACACTGACTGGAGGAAGGAATTGTCATAAATTCACATGATGCTGTCCTTGCTGTAAGAAGACATACAATGTGAGAATCCTGCCGATCTCCAAATACACCTCTTCCATTTAAACATTGGGGGACTAAGGAACTCAGCATTGGATGCACCTGTGGATCCAGAGAATCTACTGTGAGCTGGACTTTAATCAGATTATGTTCCCATTCTAACATTCATATTTTATCTCTTTATATGAAGATAGCGACGGCACTGAGTACTTAATACATGTGTACTATTGAGAGCTATTTGTCCCAAACTATTACCCGATGCACATCTCAGATTCTTGTTAAAGAGATACAGTGACAGCTTGAAATGAAACGACTCCAGATTTGTACAAAATCGTCTATCATTGCAGAAATGAAATACATTGTTAAACCCTTCCAATCACAAGCTTTCATTTACTGTTAGTGACAGTCGCTATGCTGTGCCTACATTTCAGGTTTATGTTTCAATTAATTTCTTTCACCCTCTCTTTTTTCTGTCTAGATTCACTTGGTATTCTTCACTTTCATTCTAAGCATATTTCAAAACCATGAGTAATTAAAATTTAAAGGATGTCACCGATACCGATATAATTATGAGGGTACACAGATGGCTTGTTAAGAGAAGAAAATAAAAAAAAAAATGCCTGAGAGAAGCTGCAAACACTGACTTTCAAACTGGAAACCTTTTTCTCTGCAACATGAGTTCACTGCCAGAGAGTTGTATATGCAGAAACCAGACTAGCAGCTGTAAATACGAATCAGAGGGTTTTAATAAGGGACTTATATCTCAAATGTATTGATCCTTAAGATCCTCCACTGAGCTAATTTCAAAGTTTCCATTTGACTTTAAAGTACATTTTAGAGAAATCAATGTCTTGAACAGCAGGAACCACAGCAAACATTTCTGAGTTTAGCGGATACTCTCAAGAAATCTTTGGGAAAATATAGCACCAACAGATTTGATTCTTAATTCTGAAATAAAGATAATAGTGACTGTGGATGCAATGTGATACTATTTAATGTTCATGATCCTTGTAAAGGTATTTGTCTTACTTCAGTAAATGTTTACTGTCTACTTAGATAGTCATGAGGTTAAGTCCCAAGTTCTTTTGTTTTGTTTTGTTTTGTTTTTTTAGTTGAACTTAACCAAGCATATACAAAAACAATTTTTCTAATCAGAAAATTTATACCTCAATCGCCTCCCTTTGTTACTTACAAAACAAAACATTAAGTGATGTTTGCAGGAGTGTTATTATAAAGAATAAACATTTACTCCTTAAAATTTAATCCACTACATTCCCATTTTTTGGCCATTTTTTCATTAAATAGGAATAAGAAAGGAGATGAGTTTTGAAGTGATATATATAAAGCAAGAAGTTTTGATGTGTTTGGTTAGTAGAAGAATGAATGTAAATAAGAGTATGATTGTCACACATTAGTCATTAAATGTTTTAATTATTCTTACATTTATGTTATTTCCTAAATGTATATTTAATTGTGTGTTCTAACTTTAATGGTAACCCAAATATAGACCTATTTGGGACTATGTCTATTTTTAGGTTACCATTAAAGTTATGAGGCCACCATCACTATACAACTATACATTTATATTTATTATGGTTTGGTTTCACATAATACTACATTAATTGTGTTAGTGATTATAGTGGGGGAAAGAAAATCATTCTAAACAAGTTATCTACAAATAGCATAATAATACTTCATCCATGCCTTTTCTTATGACATTATTATAAGTGGAAGGATTTTCTGATAAAGCAAATATGTGCCATCATTAAACAACTGAGATTTCAGCCCAGATTTAGGAGAAGAATGCCCTTTTATTTGTTTATTTATTATTTTATGTATTTATTTTTTCAGTTAACTTGGCCATTACTTCTGGTGGCTGCCACAGTGAATTTTGTGATGTTGCCTTAGATTAGGATCCAATGCGTTCTTATGCAATTTTCAAATCTCTCAGAAAAAGAGCACCTATTTGTACTTCCAGATATGTATTTTTTAATACTGAGAAAAAATGTAAAACCAACAAACCCAGCAAAGTTAAAGATTAAAAAAGAGTAGTTATCTCATTGTTTTTTCACATGCTGATAAAGGTATCCTAAAATGTTGTTAAAAACAAAAGAAAATTTGGCTCATGTTATTATTATTCACCATCCTTTATGCTAAAATCACACATCCTTTCTTGAAGGGGCAGCAGACTTTCTTAGTCAAATCAAATAACTTTGGATATATGAGTTCAACTCTAATAGCTTTTTTTGCTAATAAGACATCCATATAAAATCACATAAATTCTTTGAAAAGTAAACTCCTTAACTTTGACTTAGGTGTGATCACTTAGAAAAGCAACCATATAATGGTACCAACCCTCAAGGGCTAAAAATGTACCAGAAAACTGTGCGAGTAAATTAAAATTCACTTTTAAAGGGTTTTAATGTCCTCTACAAGTGATATTTCGCTCCTCTGTATACATTCTTTATTCTAGAATACATTGTTCAACACTTGTATACATTTATATAATCCTTATTTTTATGTGTGTTATTTTCAATATAGTCTTTTCCTAGTGTTTTAATACCACTGAATACCACATTCTCATTGAATTTTAAATTCTGCATTTTTACTCAATTATCACCATAATATTTCTCATATCCTCTAGCATTTCTCAATTCCTTCTGTGCTTCCTGACTTTGTTTTATTTTATCATGATACTACAAGTATCTCACCATTTTCTTCAGGTTGGTTATTATTCTTCACTGTCCTTTATGCTAAAATCACACATCCTTTCCAATTGTTCTAAATCACACATTAGCCTTCCCAACTTTTTCCTTTGTTCCCAGCGTTCTTTTCTTTGCAACTATTCATTTGCTTTGCCAGCTACCATCTCCATGAAAAGATTTAGGTTGTGGTGCCTCACATTTTTAGAAAGCTTTTTCCAATCATCAGTTCTTCTGATAATTAGTAAAAAACACTTACCAGCTACTTTCTCTGCTTTTTTGAGTCTTGAAAATGAAATATTCATCACATGTAGGGTAATTTTTGGTTTCCATCTAATTCTTTTATGAACCAGAGCTTCTATTTAAACACCAAAATAGTTCAAAATTTACCACATAATTAAAATATGAAATGGAATCTTAGGAGATAAAATGTTTTTTTCCCCCTAAAATAGAATACAGTCTAGTAGAATTAAAGAAAGCAAAAAATACAGATAAAGCAGTTTGGTTTATATTTTTTAAAGGTCATTACTATTCCTTATTTTTTTTAAAGGGGTATCTATCCTCTATTACTGCTATGGAGAGGTAGTTGCTTAATTTTGTCACTGATTTATATAATCTGCTATCGCTGATGTTCTACCACTGTTAATTTATTTGGCAAAATATTCTTGTTCTTTAAAAAGTCAGCTTTCAAGGTCAAGCGCGGAGGCTCATGCATATAATCCTAGCATTCTGTGAGGCCAAGGCAGGTGAATTGCCTGAGCTCACGAGTTTGAGATCAGTCTGAGCTAGAGCAAGACCCCGTCAAAAAAATCACCGAATCTTGTGGCGCACTTCTAGTTCCAGCTACTCAGGAGGCTAAGGCAGGAGCCCAAGAGTTTGAGGTTGCTGTAAGCTACGATGCAATTGTACTATACCCGGGCAACAAATTAAGACTGTCTCATAAAGAAAAAGAAAAAGAAAAGTCAGGTTTCAAATTCTACAAGAACATTCCTGGAAAAAAAAAATCTTCTTTGGAATCCTGTATGGTGGCTAGTAGCACAATGACAATTAGGGATAGAAAAATAGGGACTCTTAATAGAAAGAGTGAGTGTAAATTTGTGAACCGTCACTGCCGCTGTGTGCGTGTGTATGCAAAAACACAATACTAGAATTTGAGAAATGGGATTAAGCCACAATTATCTTAGTACTTACCAAATGAATAATAACATAATAATTAAATCCTAGTTTTAATTATATGTTTTTCTGGTAAACATAGCGAAGATAGGTAACTGAATGTTGAAAGGAACTTGAAACAAAATTGAAAGAGAGAAAGAGAGAGGAGAAAAATTTCTCACAAGCGTCTTTGCACCTGGAAGTTTTTATTTGACTCCGAAGTCTAAAAGTTAATTGAAAATCCATTATTTTTTTATGCATCCTTAATTTTGAAAAGTATGTGAATGTGGCATATAAATATTTTAAATAACCATATATGCATATTAAAATGATCATCAATAATAAAACAGACTAAATAAACTGGTGTATCTACCAGGTGAACACAAGGACGCAGAGGAGTATGGGAGGAGGCCGTTTAGAATAACAGGATTTATGGATTTTCTAACTACATTGATGTTGTTTTGAGCCCTGAGCCACTTACCAACTTGATTTTGAACAAATTACATCATTATAAACTAACTTTAATCATGTTTTCTTTAAAATGGTGTTTAAAAAGAGCACCTGACCCATACCGCTCTTTCGAGCATTATGTTTTTGTCATGATCATAATCAAAAAAAAAGTATTTAGGCTGGTGTCTTGCACCTGACCAGAACTCACTAAAGACAAAAACTATTTTATTATTAATAATGTTTCTAGGGCCTTCTCTAAACTGTCAGTCAAAACCAGCAGCATGGTACAAAATTAGAATAAAACATTTGGAGTTCTTTCAAAAAAAGAGAAAGCTTAAATACCAGGCAAGATACATGATAAGATCTTTCACTGGAGGGCAGTGCCTTTGTATTTACAGCAGCTGGTTGAATCTAACACAGTACCTAATAGGCGATGAGTATCATCACATCATTCCTTGTAGGATGAATGGAACTCTTTCATATGAAAGCCAACCCAAGTTACAAAGAATTATGCTTAATAGAGTGTGCTTTGAATAATAGGTTATCTCAAACAATATAATAAAACAATGAACATTTTAAAAGGCATAAAATTTTATTGAAAACTGTGTATTAAGGAAGAGGTGAACAAATAATAACAGACAAAATATGCTCTTCAACTTAAATTTTACCCTTTGTCAGTAGAAAGATGTCACTAAAATACCTCTAATAAGATACTTCTAAACTATACCACCAAAAACAATGTTTTCTATAAGTTTTTAAATTGTGTACAGAAAATCATGACAACTGGGCCAACAAGATTGGCAAAATGTATAAAATGTGCTTTTTCTTCACATGCAATTTATAGCATGATGCATATTGTGAGAGACTTACAACTCTAAATATATTACAGTGTAACTAGAAAAAATTAGTAAGCACTTACAATAAATTATTATGAGTAGTATTGTCTTAATATAACTAGACCACATTTTAGATTTACTTATCTCATCTTATTGAATTTCTACTATTCCAATTCTATTTTATTAACAGTTTCCCAGACATTGCAGAGTGATTATCATCATGTTCTTACTATTGCCCATTTTCAAACCAAACACACACATTAACATATGAATCTATTTCTATGGACGGAATTATTGTTTTTCATTCCAGATTAGGCCCTGTTGGTTCATGTGCCAAGGTATATTCTATGACATTAATTATTTCCTTTTATACCCTTACTTCCTTTGTTCTTCTTTTCCTAGGTTTTTAAGGTATAACCTTAAGATACTGATTAAAGATTTGACGTACATGTAAAAAGACATGTCTGCTTAGATTGAAAAACTCAAGAGATGGTACAAAATGGTTGGTCCTTTGGACCTCTAGAATTCTATTGGCAAATAGTAGGCAAGGTACCAAGTTGCAGATGTATACTATTTTTCAAAAAAAAAAATAATAAAAAGAGGAAAGAACGATAGAAAAGATGACTCAGAGGATAGGAAACAAGAGCCCAGCGAGCTGAGTTGAGAGCCATAGAGAATTATTTCTAGGTTTTGAAAACTAATTGAAGAATTATCAACATTTAGCTGGGTGAAAGTCAGACTTCCTTTGGACCATGCTCTCTCTTGGTTTACCCAATTTGCCTCTTTTGGAACAAAACTGTCTGCAGTGAATTATGTCCACCCCATCTTTGCTCCGTCCTTATCCTTGCCTGTCCTATGCCTACTCCAATATTATATGCTGGGTGCTTGTTGAAGGAGGGGGTTGCCAGTTAGTTTAATTTCATAGATCCACACATCTGGAGTTGTACTTGAAGTTCTAAACTTAAAGAACAACATATGTTTTCCTTTATTCATACCTGGACCTGACTTAGATGATGAAATTGTAGACACTGACCTGATGCTACAATGGTTTTTACTTTAGCTGTACTTTGGAGATCATAGAGTACGTTTAGTAGAGCAGAAAGACATGACTCACAGGACACTGAAGGAAAGACCTAGGTGGTCTCCAGAATGACCTACAGTGAAACTTATCTTCTGGTATTCATGCACTTCTATTGTAATTCTTTACACTTGAACCTGGGCTGTACTCTTTTACTAGCTGCTAGTGAGCAGAGTCAGAGTATGGCAGGAGTGATGGGAATTCATTTCTGATAGTAGGTTTCACCTAATGTGCACATTGTGCCCCCCTGGGTGAAACTTTACCTTTGAAATGAAAACAATGGAACATAAACAGTTGTACCCTCATATCAATCTGAAATAAAAGGTGGGGGGTGTTTTCATCTTGGGAACTCTTACATTTCCTCTCTCTATCTCTTTCTCTCTCTTTCTCTCTCTCTCTCTCTCTCTCTCTCTCACACACACACACACACACACATACATTTTGTTCTGAAAGAAGCAAGGTATCATAATGTTTGTCTTCCCATGTGAAGAAGATCACATGGCAAAAAACTGTTGTTTTCAGCCAGCAGCCAGAGAAGACCTGAGGCCTGACAATAGCCATGCCAGGTCCTTAGAAGCAGTTCCCATTTACGTGAACGTGAAATGATGGCAGTTCCATGAGACACTTGAAGGTGGCCTTATGAAAGACCGTTACCTATAACCACACAACTAAATTGTGCTCATATCTCACCATACAGAAACCGTGAGATAATAGGTTTTGCTTTTATCTGTGAAGTTTGGGGTAAATTGTTACACAGCAAAATAAAATGAATACCTTCAGGTTATAAAATGTCTTACTAAACTCTAGCGATGGCTTGTGTAAAGCACTTTTATATAACAAAGAATAAGACCAAATAGCATGATACAGCCCCCAGAAACCATGTTTCTCTTTAACTGTCATGCATTTCTTTCACTATAATGTAGAGAACTATCATATTCATTACCCAGGACATACACATTCAAGTAACAATAATTCAATTTATAAATATTACAAATTTCAAACTTGTCATCCAAAAATTCACTCAATGTCAAAAAAGCTGCCTTCAGTTGTTCCAGAGGAGATTTTAGAAAAGGAAAAGATTCAGGCACAAATAAATTACTTAGTAATAATAAACACATATTACTGAATTGTAGGGTGTGTGTGAATCATCAAACCACCATTTGTAAAATTAATAAAGAGTCATTAGACAGGAAATTTGGTAGAGGCCAGCCATTGTTTCTATGCTTGATGGTCAAAAAAATTTGTAGCTATTTTAATTGCTCCCGTAGATAACATCACCCTTGTGAAACCTAAGAGTGGTCTTTGAGATATGTTCCATACTCTTCATTCCAGTGGACAAACTGATGCCAACCAGACCAGTGGCCCATCTTAGGAACTGAATCACCAGGTTCTACAACCCCCTACCTGGAAACTGCTTCAGCTCAAGAAGATCATTTCTGCTTCTCAACCCTATGGATTCATCTCAAGGAAACAAGCAGATCCAATTGCCTACCTTTTTGTCTGCCAAATTATTTTTACAAATCCTGTTCCCAAAGTTCTCAGGGAGATGGAATGGAGATAGCTCTCCTACCCCGTTGCACACTGTGATATTAAAGTTTTCTGCTGTAACATGTGCCATCTCAGTGTTTTGGCTTCCTCTGGAGCAGTGGGCAAGGAAAATATTGAGCAGTAACAAGTGTGTGTATATATATAGATAGGGGTGTGTGTGTATATGTGATGTGTGGGTATGTGTATAGGAGTGGATGTGTACATATATTTGTGTATGTGTGAAAGGTAGAGGATTTTAATGGAACCAAAATTAACTTATGAAATGGCAGTTTAACTTTTACATGAAGTTAATCAGATTTGAAATGGAACATTTTATTTTGCTTTTTACTTTGAAGCCAAGGACACAATAACTTTAAAACATGTGATTATTGATTCGTTATTTATGTTTAACTACAAAATGAAATGCAGTATTTCCAAAATTTTCAGACGGAACAATGATATTTAGATTCTCAGATGATCAAATGAATTCTGGCCAAAATTTTGATTATCTTATTGTTTTAGTCTTAGAATGAAAAAAATATTATATACATGCACATATGCACATACAAACACATTAATTAATTTTATATGCCAACTTGATTGGGCCATGATGCATAATATTTGGTCAAACGATATCCTGAATGTTTCTGTGAGCATGTTTTAGATGAGATTAGCATTTAAGTCAGTGAACTAGGAATAAAGCAATATGTGCTTCATAATTTGGGTAGGCCTCATTCAAGCAGTTGAAGGCCTGAACTGAAAAAAGACTGACCTCCCTTGAGAAGGGGGGATTCTACCAGCAGATTGCCTTTACCTGAACTGTAACATCAGGTTCTTTCTGGATCTCTACTCTCTTGGCCCACATTACAGACTTTGGACTTGCCAATGACCATGTACTATATGAGTCAATTTAACAAAACAAAGCACGCTCTTTCTCTCTCTTACTTTTTTCTCTCTCTCCTTCTCTATACACATGCACACACACACACACACACAAATCCTATTGGTTCTGTTTAGATCGAGAACTTGGAAAAATAGAGTTTATCAAAGGTTATAACCCAAAACTGATCCCAAGTCTCTTCTTTTCCCAGTACATAACTCACCCTCTTGTAAAATATAAACCTTCCAAGAAAGTTAGACCTGAATTTCAATTTTTAGAGTGTAGCATCTATACAGAGAGCCAAAAAAGTATACTTTTTTTTATTTTTTATTAAATCATAAACACGTAGATCATGTATACATTAATGCATTTATGGGTACAATGTGCTGATTTCATATAGAATTAAGAATGCTTACATCACAGTGGTTAATATATACCTCATCTCATTTACTTAGTTATTGTGTTAAGACATTTATACTCTATACTAATAGATCCGACATGTACCCTTGCATTATGCACCATAGGTGTGATCCCACCATTAACCTTCCTAGATCTGACCCACCCCCTCCCCTCCCAACCCCCTCCTCTCTCCTTCATCTTGGGCCATAGTTGTGATCTATTTTTCATATGAAAGTGTGAGTAATAGGACAGGTGCAGTGGCTCGCACTTGTAATCCCAGCATTTGGGAGGCCAGGGTGGGTAGATTGCCTGAACTCACAGGTTCGAGACCAGCCTGAGCCATAGTGAGACCCTGTCTCTAAAAACAGCCAGGCATTGTGGCAGTGCTATAATCCCAGCTCAGAAGGCTGAGGTAAGAGGATTACTTGAGCTAAGGAATCTGAGGTCACTGTGAGCTATGACATCATGGCACACTAACAAGGGTGACAATATGAGTCTCTGTCTTTAAATAAAAAAAAATGAAAGGAAAAACTGTATTAAAATTGTAATAGTATATACTAATAACATTTTTTATCTTGTATATTCCCTTATTCTCTTGCATCTCTTATAATTTCAGAAGTCAAAGGTGGTTTGAGTATTACAATTATAATACAGGTTTTTTTCCTTTCCTAACATGGGTATACATTTTTTGGCACCCTCTGTCTGTTAGCTGGAAGTTCAGTCAGTTGGATAGAGGCTAGGCTGAAGGACTAAAGTTCTAAATTAATATAAAAATAAATAGCAGCACTATACAGTAGTTAAAAGCATAGAATTTAGAAGTTTCCCAGGGTTTTAATACTAGCTCTATCACCTACCTGGGAGAATGTGGGTTAAGTTATTTAACCTCCTTATAATGAAAACTGTAGCCCTCCTCCCAGAACCCCTCCAGAGGCTTTCAGCTTTTAAGTGTTTTTTGTTCATTTCATCCTCACCTGTGTCATTTGTTTCAAATTGCTGCACCAATGATTCTATTCAAAGGACTCCCTTTTGCAACTAAAGCCCCTTTGCCTACACCAGAAAGCAGGATGTGCCTGGAAGTTTACAACTGTCTAAGGTATTGTTAGTCAATGACTAATTGGGGCAGGAGGGTGAAAGTTCAGCTCATTTTCCTCAACAACAAAATTTAAGGCATAATTTATACTCCACAGCTTCCCTTTGGGATAAAGCCACACTTACCTGGAAACTAAATCCTTGTTTGGTCTTTTTGCTTTTCCCAGTCTGCTTCTTCCATTCTCTACTGGTTTCTCCTGGGAGACACTTTCTAAATGGATCATTTTGTCAATAAGCCTCATCCCAGTCTTTCCTTTTGAGGAAATTGAAGACATCTAGTTTTCTCATCTCTGAAATTAAAATGTAGTTCCTAAGTGAAAGGATGTTGTCACAGTTAAATGAAACATATAACTAGCACATATTGTGTGACAAATGCATGTTAATATATGAATTGTAAAATTGTGAAACTTGATAAAAAAAGTAAGTTGTTGAATGCCCACCATATAGTACACTCAGCCTCTGCATCACAAAAAGCAATCAATTATCTTTATGAACATTTACTCTCAAGTTCATTCAGTCTATCCAGAGGGGCAGTTAACTAAGCTTTAACTAAGATACAGTCCAGGTAACATGTTAATGCAGAGTGCTATTTTTTTTTTTAAATAAAATGGACTCCTTGTGCACCTAACAAGCCTAAGTATTTGGGGAAGAGATGTGTCATAAAGGTTAAGTAAGAATTACACTGTGCGAAAAATGGGGGGGGGGAGGATGGTAGGTTAAAAAGTAACAATAATACATAAACTTGTATGAAAGAGGGTTGCTAATTATTATTTTTGTTGTTATATAATCATTTGCATAGGATATAGGTATGTGTGTGGGTATTTGTGAATGTATATTTAAGTGAGTGTTGTCATGGAGGTGTACATGTGCTTGTGTCTTTGGTGTTGAGATGTGTTTGGGGGGAGTGGAGTTACATGCAGGCTGAGGAGATAGGCAGAATCTATACTGGCCTTCTATAAGATATTCAGGAGCTTATGCTTCATCTTGAAGGCACTGTCAAGTCGCTTGAAGGATTTTAGTAGGAGAACGGAATGTTAGAAAGACAAGTGTGGCAGCAGTGCTGAGAATGGAACTGAGGACAGCAATGGTAAATAGGTTTTCAACTTACATGCCACCTCTGATCAATTGGTAGTGGCTGCCTGGAGCACATGTTGAGAAGGACTGTGAGGACCTGTCCAGGCTTAGTGGGAAAGATCACAAGGATTGATTATCAGTGTCTTCTATTTCTTTGCCATGTTCTAACCCTTTAGTTAATTGAATCTGTCCTCTGCAGTTCATACCTGTTAACGATATCAGATGTAGTTTGACTGAAATCATCATAAAAAACTACAGATAGAAAACTTTTCTTCTCCAAGTGCTTCTAACTTGGAAAATTCAATAACATTTGCACTCATTTTAGAAAGAAGTCTGTGGGTTAACTTTAGACTTGAGTATATAAATGCATGAAATAATTAATTTAATTATTCGGCCTGTTTGAAAACAAAGCTCTGGTAATTTGTATCTGTTGTAACACTGGAAAAAAAATGAAACCACACACATCAAAAGAAGGAAGTTTTAAGACTAAAGATTATGGGAGACTAAAGATTATGTGTTTTTGTCAGTATGTGAACGTGCCCGAAACTTTCTCCCGTTTTCATTTTAGTTAACCTAAATTTCCTGACTATTATTTGTTTTATATATTGTCCTTCTGATTTATATTTAATTGACTAAATGTTCTAAAAGATTATAGCACCAACCTTAAAAAATCATTCCAGACAAATCCACTATGTAATCCTGCCTGTCACCTACCACTGCAGATCTCAGGCAAGTTTTTTCATGTGTCTACCTGCTCTAAACAGGTAGCATTTATTTAATAAAGATATTATGGAGACTAAAGTCAATAATATGAATGCATGTAAAATTTAATTGATAAGTACAGTTTAATGACAACTGAAAATATTTAAAGTAAATATAGTTCTTGCCACATTACATTATTTTAAAAACCTAAATTAATCCCAATATTATATATGCTAAGACGTATCCATAAACAAACAAGCATATATACTCTTTTATTTGTGGTATATTATATATTGAAATGTTAGATATTGCAGTTACTAATTTAAAAGTTACAAAATACTAAGCCCACTGTACTAAAAGGGGTGAGAGTGTGCCACATTTCCATGTAAGCAAAGTATAATTTGAATCAAGTTTCCTAATGATTCACCAAGAGAAAATTATGCCATGAGTATCAAATATAAATGTAACTGTAAATTGATTTTTATAGAACTATTCTGAATAACTTTTATAGAATCTATTTACTATTATTTGTATATGAATTCTGAGTTAAAACATGGCTTCAAATACCATTACACTCCCCAAATTCCCATAGGAGGTCAGATGTAAAAGGAAATACAGTAGATCTTCTCACTTTGTAATGGCTAATAATCAGCTCCCAAATGGAACTTTCATTAATGGTACCATTTTAATTCCAAATGTGATTCTATTAAATGCGCTTATGTTGGAAGTACAATCTATGGTTTTATGTAAAATAATGACTTCCACAATGCTTTTTGTAACTTTAAAAACCCTGAATTGAAGGATTGTTGATCTGAGATAGATACAATTCAGTGTCTTTTTACTCTATCAGGTGCTATAGTAACATTACCCCAGGGAGTGAAGTTTTAAAACCTAAAAAATAAAGCAAAACTTGTCAAGAAAATGGCTACTGCAGCAGTCAAAATTTTGAAAAAAAATATTGTTCTACAAATTAGTGTCCCTGACCCCACAACACATGGATAGTCATTTTGATGGAAGCTAGCAAAATCCGAAATCATTCTTCTAACATTGACACTCAATATTACAAATACTTGATTTTTCAAAAAGTGTTTCTTCTAATTTTGAAGAATATAACACTCAGTGGATGACAATTTAATACACCAGTTAGTGCATCATTGCTCAATTAAAGACCATAATACCTACCAGAGAAATTAGACATTTTGTAAATTCTCACTATATTTAGGATTACATCTGTTTGTTTTGTGATCTTTGGGAATTTTATGTCACACATTACCATCTTCATTTCATTTACTATATAGAAATGTACTATATGGTCATGGTTGAGCTTCTTCATGTTTCGCTTCAGTTTTCTGGGCATTCCTAGAAGCTTTTATTTCACAGTTGTTTCTTATTTCAGTCTCACACAAGATGACAATAGCATGGGGCAAATCATTTTTGGCTTAATTTGAAATGCTGTTTTCAGGGTATTTTAACAGCAGTGATTCTCATATGAGCAAGTAAAGATCAAAAATGTTATCTATATCTCTCCAAATAAACTACAAATAAAAAAGCAAACACACAACAGAATTTATAAATTGATAAAGAAATGTAATATGTTTCAGCCATGCCAGTGGAGTTTAAAGATGGACAAAAACCTATATATATGAATTCTTAAAAGGAATAAGATACAAATATAAACAATAAAAATGTTTACTTATAAACTCTACAACTGAAATTTAATGTAAATCTATCCTATCCAGGTGAAATATGTAGGACTTTCAAAAATTTAACATTTATAAACTCACTGTCTGTTTTCTGTGTGTGTGTGTTGATGAAAGGGTGTTTTTAAAAAGAAATAACAAAAATCATCTGATTAACTTAACTATAAAAGATGCTGAAATTAGTTCAGCAAAGATAGATTGTTGTAAACTTAAAAAAGAGTAGCTATTGTGTGTTACAGATCCTTGTGTCCTTTATTGCAAGCAAATGACCACCCACAAGTTTGTTAAAAGAAAAAACAAAAAATGGCCACGTCTGTTCCTTCTGCAAAGCTACCAATAATGCAAAATGGAATGACCAATCCACCTTTATTTAAACCCAAACTATCACTAGAATCATTCCCATCCGTATTTTTTTATATGTATTATAAAAAATTTAGACTGGATAGAAATCATTTTTTTTTTAAATATCCTATGGCCTCATCATAAACTTCTCTATTTGTTATTTAAGGACACATCATTATCCACTTCATTCATTTCTTGAGTGTTTGTAAACTTTTGGAACCTCTTAATTTTTGGTTATAACCTTCGAGACATGTCTATATTTGTTGACATCTGATTTACAGTAAGTATTTGAATATCATAATGAAAAACATTTTTCTCTTACTATTGCTAATTAATGTTGTTGATTAACTCTTTGTATTAAGAATTACAATGGCAGTGCATGTGGGCTTTTGTGTATAATATCCAGATAAATTCTAACCATCGAATTACACAGGGGAGCTATTTCCCCTTTGATCTATTTTCTTTATTATATACCTTCAGCCTAAGATTTTATCTGCTTTTTAAAAAGCGTTTGAATTACATTGTTAATTCATAGTGTTTGTTTTAAATTAAAATGTTAGCTTTTTTTTTTTTTTTCACATGCAGTGATTAGGCCAGCTTTTCTTCTTTAGATATATGTAATTGATGTTTTCAAAATTCATAGTAAAAGTTTTTAGTTAGGTCAATCAAAAATTAAAATTTTAGTCACAGAAGTAATAGCCAAAGGTGGGTATGTATACTTAAAATTTAATTATTTATAAATATGTTAGATATTTCATACCTGATTAATTTTAATTTAAATCATTTAAATTATGCGACTGTGATCAATGAATCTGGAAAAGACGCAACGGTTTCAGATATATAATCTTTTTTTATGATATATGTTCATAAAAAAAATAAAAAATGACGGAAAAAAAACCGCCTAACTTCTATCATTACCATATTTTCTTTTTCCTTTTTTTTTTTTGCATTTATAAACACTTCACTTACCCATCACCCACCCTAATCAATACTGTTTCACTCATACACACACTGTAAAATCCTTTTCATCAAAAATTAAACCTGATATTATTCATGTAAGTTTGGTAAACAAGTGAACAAATATCAGTTCAAATGAATTAGGTTTGATGTTAGTTCGTCATAAAAATGATACCAGTGGATGTTTGCAATTAAAACTAAATGATGGGTGGCGCCTGTGGCTCAAGGAGTAGGGCGCTGGTTCCATATGCCGGAGGTGACGGGTTCAAACCCAGCCCCGGCCAAAAAAAAAAACTAAATGATGTATAAACATTCCATTGAAAGTAATTTTCAAAAACAATAATCATATATGAGAAAATGTAGATCTTAAATGTTTACTTAACCATGGAAAAAAATCTGGTTTAAACAGTTTGGTTGTGGGCCCGGGACAGAGCTGCATGGGGAAAACTTTCTGAAATGCTGATGGAAGCATTTGACTTTGATTCAAAGCCCAGCTGGGCCGACCAGTTGGAGGAGGTGGGAGAGGACAACAAATGTGTCACCAGTGAGCTCCTCGAGGGGCTCCCTCCAGTCACCGGAAACGCCAGCCCAGAGCCTGAGCTACTGCCCAGAGCTCCACTGCCACCTCCCAAGGGGGTCATCACCAGCAACAGAAAGACAGTGACGGAGTACAGGATAGACAGTGATGGCAAGAAGTTCAGGACGGTCTGCACCTTCAGGATTGATACCTGGAAGGCCTCAAAGGCGGTTGCAAGAAGGAGGAACTGGAAGAAGTTTGGTAACTCAAGGCACAATGTGGTCACCACCATGTTAGTGATGACATCTCCATGACATTCATCACCAGCACAGAAGCCCTGAGCTGCCGGGAGGAGGAGGAACCAATGAACGAGCTCAAGGGTTCTTACCCTTGATAGCGTCCCGCCGCATCTGCACGGGAGACCACTGGGCCACGTCGTTGCCCCCACAAGGACACCCTGGGGCTCACGCAGAAGGAGCTGGCCACGCAGCTGGGCCTGTCCACTGGAGAGAAAGAGGCGCTGCCAGGACAGCTGGAGCCTGTGCAGGCGGCTCTAATAAGACCGGGAACTGCGTGTCACCACACCTGCGGGGTGGGGCCCAACCGGAGAGCTGATGACAATGCCACCATCCCTGTCACCAACTTGTCAGAGGATACCCGCGAGCCCCACCTACAGGAACTCTTCTGGCCCTTCGGCTCCATCTCCCGCATCTACATTGCTAAGGACAGGACCACTGGCCAGTCCACGGGTTTTGCTTTAACAAGCTTCCACCACTGTGAGGATGCTGCACGCACCACTGCTGGGGTGTCTGGCTTTGGCTACGATCATCTCATCCTGAATGTGGAATGGGCCAAGCCATCTACCAGCTAAGCTAGCTGCCACCACACCGCTTGGCCCTGGACCCTTGGCCAAAGGATGCAGCCTCTTCATACAGGACAAGTGGCGCCCCAGCCCGCTCAGCCAGGCTGATCTGGAGGACCCGGAGCCTGGGGACAGATGGGGAGACAGAGAGAGAGAGAACGAGATTTTTTTTTCCCCCCCGACTGGGGTTTTTTCTCTCTGCCAGGAGCTTTGGTGGTTTTTTTCTCTATATTCTTTTCTGTAAATAAATCCTGTCTTAACACTGATCTGTGGTCTGTGGATTCATTCTTCCAATCACCGAAACCAAGAACCCACTGAAGACGAAATTCTGGTATCACTCTGATAGGGGCTTCAGCTCCAAGGCTCAAGATGCAGAAAAAAAAAAAAAAAAAAAAATAGAGTATGGCTGTGATTGGGTGGCAGAGATAGATAGGACAGTTTTGTTGTGTTTCCTTTTATGGGTATTATTCTAAACTCATATTCATACATATAAATATAATAGCTGATATTTATTCTAAAGAGATGATTTTTGAAGAAGCATTTTTATCCCAACATTTTTTAGATTCTCCAAGACCAAGTAATGTACTTTACCTGAAGAGAAATCTAATTAGCAATGCTTCGCTGCTTCTTGTCTCCTCCTTTGAACCCGATATTATTTTTTCTGCCCAATTTTCACAAACTTTTTGTCTATTATTTTGCTCATATAATTTTTCTAGTATGCATTTTTATTTTTCTAAAGAGTGCTCAGCTTACCTTGTTAATCCTTTTACCTCTGTTAGTACATTTTAATATTTCTCTATTACATTTTCTCTAATAACTATATTTCTAAGAACAACATATATTTCTAAAATATACATTCCTCATTAATATATGACTTACATTATGCATTAATCAATATTTTTAACAAAGATACATACGTGTAGGAGAATAAAAGAAACTGATTCAGGTGTCATTTAAATTTAAATTCTAAGTTTACTTCTTTTACTTATTATAAATAGTAATAATAAGCTACCAACATAGATGTTTAAATAATACATCTGAATATAAATAGAAATTAAAACTACATTTATAGGCCATATTTAGCTATTAGTTTGGCAAAAATTCAAAAGTTTGCACAATCCTTTGTTGCTAAGGCTACGAAGAAGCAAGAACCCATTAATTTTTTATTGGGAAAACAAAATGGTACAAAATTATGAAAGGGAATTTGGCAAATTAGATATGCATCTGCTCTTTTACATTCACATTTTATTTTAAGAAATTTATCCTAAAATAAACTGGCAAAAATCTAAAAATATATATGAGTAAGTGAATTTTTGCAGTAGTATTTGTATTTTAAGCAGTACATTTTGGATAGAGCTTATTTTACATCAATGGATAAACTGTGATCCACTCCACAATGGAAACCTTGTAGCTGTAAAAAGTAAAAATACAGGGTGGCCATAAAGTTCGTGTGCCTCCTGGTTTTCTGCAATGGTAGGAGTCTAACTTCAGCTGGCATCTGCTCCAAATTGCAAAATTACCTTGCTTCATAAAGGCACAAGAAATATATATATATTTTTTCTTTGAAAGGCAATTAAGAACCAAATGGGTACCATTACCCAGTCACTGGTTTAGGATGAACTGTGTGTAACAAGTGCTGCTGCCCCTTCCTCTCACTGAGGAACAGATATTGTTTATCTTGAGAAAAGTATACAATGTATTTCTTGGCTACCAAAGAGGACAAGCTTTCTTTTTCTAGCGTTGCAATTTCTTCAGTGATTGCCTGTGACACGCATGGTATTTTGTTTTAATGTTTATTCAATAATCACATTCCCTTACTCAAAGGATTATTTCTATAAAAAAATTCCCACCACTACTCAGTGACTTTCCTGACAGATTGCTCCTATCGACCATTTCTCCCTTTACTGGAGTCACTTTTTCTCTACCTAACAACCATTTCCATGGTAGGTTCCTTTCATCAGCTCTCCCTGATCTGCTGACCACTTCTCTATGTCTGATCTAGAGAACCCTGTGGAAATTGTGGTTGACCCTCAGAGAAGGACTGTTGTGCACATTTTCAGGCAACTTTCTCAGACGTCGCTGGTTTTTATCACTTTTATGTAGTCAAACTTCTTTAAAGAAATTTGAATCTCATTCTTAGGACAGGTGTCTTCCTTTTCAAAGCTTTCTCTTAGTCTACAGATAGTATGTTCATTTTTGTATTTGTGAAGTACTGATCTCTACTTTTTATAATCTCTTTTAGTAACCAACTGCCTTTGTCTTATTTAAATTATAAGTTTGTTTGTTTGTTTTTCTCCTGACTAGATATGATTGATATAGAACTGACACTGGGACAGACCCCAGGAGATAATCCCTGTAATGGGATTGGATTGTGGAACAGGGTAGTAGTTGTAAGCTCCTTGCATATGATTACAGAGAAGCTAAAGATCCCTAGCGAGTTTTGGCTTCTATTTATCAAGGTATCATATGCAACTGGTTGTGATAAAATTTCAGCTGGAACAAGTGGTTTGGGAGCCCAAGGGCCACTGACTTTGACTCTTACAGAAATAACAATACTGACTACCTGGCTGTGGCATTATGATATATGGATTCCTCTAAATCACTAAAAGAAAATGATAAGTTTGAGCCTCTTACTCTCAGTTTACATAACCGTCTGAAAACTAAGCTAAACGTTTACATAGAAGCCATACAATTATCTGTTATTTTTTTATCTAGAGAATCAATATTGCTAAAAATAAAACATAAAACTTAGTCATGTGCAACAAAGTACAATATCAGCTGAATTTGCAGCCTCACCAAGTATCTCATGTGACGAATAGGTTGTGGACTGGGAAGACGGAGACCCTTAAACTTGAAGTTGAATCTTTGGGTTCAGATAAAATTAGAAATTTTGGGCCCCTGGATTACTCTGCACCATTCTCACTAGTGGAAGTGCTATGTCCTCTTGTTCTTTACACACTTCCCTTTTTGCTTCCTGTGTGTGAAAACCCTGTGATAAATTGTTTGTTTTTCTGCAGCAGATACAAGGGGATGCTTATTCTCCTCAAGTCACATTGTAATCGCCTCCTCTCAACATTAGACTCATACTTACCTCCTCTCCCTAACAAGATAGTTTAACAGAAGAAATGTCCTATCTTAGTTAGAATGGTAAGTATTAATGCTATGATAGGTGTATGCATATTTTTAAAAATTACTGGTGGTGATATCTATTAAATTCCACTAATGTCACCCATGAAGCCTGTTCTGAAACCAGATGGCTCTTGAATAAAAAGTATGGATTATTTTTTAATTTTTCAAAGATTATTAGAAGCAATTTTTCTTTACCTACTAGGGCTAAGAGTATAGCCAGTTTTGCCACAGGGTTAGGCCGTGTGCAATGATATGGTCTACAAATACTTCAATCCTTGTAGCATTCCTCAAAACACCATGCTGCTCATTATTGGTTTCATCATTTGATTGGATTAAAAAAAAATAAAAAGAAAAAAATTAAGTAGTACTACTTGAACACCTCAGTATGATCTATGCAATTTGAAGAGAGATTGGCAGACTGCAGGCTGCAGCCTAAATATTTTATGAGTAAAATTTTATTAGAACTGAGCAATGATCATTGTTTACATGTTATCAATGGCTATTTTTGCATTTCAAAAGTAACGTATTTTTGGCAAACATTACTATGTATAACAGATTCTAAAATATTTATTATAGTGTTCTTTATGCAGAAAATGTGTTTTACCCCTTGAAATAGAGGCTAAAATATAAACACCAAAGAACTTTAGGGGCCTGTTGGCTATGTAAAGTTGTTGGGGTGTCAATGGACTGAAAAATACCAAGATACCACCCTAATGTAAAGAAAAGTTGTTGTACCTCAAGCATATAATACATAGGAAAAGCTTTTGGGTTTCAGGCTTCACAAAATCACTCAAAAGACTACTGATTTCAAGTGGGAATGAGAGTAAAAGAAAGCTCTACAGCAAATTCAGGCTGCAAGGCAAGCTTCTCTCCCGATTTAACCTTGTTATCCAACCTGTGAGATTATATCTGGAATGTCCATGACAAATAGAGATGTTGTATAGAAGATCAGTCAAACTTTTAAAAGAAAGAATATGTCTGGAAACCAGGGGATTCTCTGAGTGCACCTCTTTGTACTTCTAGTCTCAATAGCAAACACAGATTAATAGAAAACTATAAAATCCACAAAAGGAAGAAATTTTGAGAAGGCGGATCTCAAAAAATGAAGATTTCTATAATACTAAAAGGTAAAAAAACATACAAAAAAAAACTGAAAAGGAAAATATGGGATAAATGGCAGGAGAAAGAAGTCATATATATCAATCAGAATATCGTGATGCCAACCTTAAGTCGCTTTTCATCTTTTCTCTTGCCCAGTGTGTGTGTCTGTATGAATATGAAATGAAGTTCTCTGTTTCTCCTCCATTTTTATTTTATATAAAATTTGTTGGAAGTTACCTTCACAATTTAGTCTTCTTATTCACCCCTTAATTTCTGTTGAAAAACTAATGAACATTATGTACATTTAGTGGTACTTTGAATGAAATTGAGGAGCAACTAACACAAGTGGAAACAGACATTAATAACTACCAAGGCTGTTTGTCTTCCCATTTTGCGGAGATGACAAAGCTATTCATAGTTAAGAGGATCAGGGGACACTTAGTAGATATGAAGAATGATGCACACTTTTGGCAGTTAGGAGGCCAAAAGTGTGGACCTTGTGACCTGTTGATTTAGAGGCTCTTTGCTCCAAGGCCATCATTTCACCATGCTGTATAATATTGAAGCTGGATCCTTAATTTTTATTTTCTTAGTTAGACTTTGTTAATATAGAGAGCTGAAATGCCCCCACTCCTTTTTGGAGTGAAATGTAGCATAAGTGCCTTTATCCCTGCTGTCCTAAAATCTGACTCTATAAATGATGTTTTAATTGCCATCTCAAAAACCTCACTTTCATCAACCTGATTGCTTTTTTGTTATCAAACCTACACCAGCAGAGGTAGGTGACAATCCCTGATAAAATTCTGAGGACTTTCTACCAAGTGTTTCTTGGGACTGTGTAGGAAAATTTACGATACTTTATCCTTTTACAATCAAGGAAACAGTGTTGTCTCCTCAACCCCTCACTGCTAACAAAGGAAGGCCAGCACTCAGGTGCTGGAGATAGCTAGTGCATTGCTCAGTCATTCTGCCTTTTTTTTTTTTTTTATGTTGACGAAACTTACAAATAAGCATTCATGAATGGGATCCAAAGCCACAGGCTGCAATGGAAAAATCCAGAGAGCTGTGAAATCTAACTTTGGGGCCATGCAACTCTAATGATCCCCTGAGTTATGTTACTGATTAGAGCCCCTGGCAAAGGGAAGCGTACTCTACCTAAGGTAGCTCCTTGAGGTTTTAGACTTGTCACTCACTACTCCAGCATGGTTACCAGGTAAATTGTGTTTTATAAACTCCTACTAGCTTGCGACTGGGCTCTTGTAAAAAGCAAATATCTAGACCCCTTGTGACCTTGTGATCCTTTAATGATATTTTGGGATAAGTCAACTCAGGCTGCATGCCTTACAAGATGGAATGAACTCAAAAAACCTGACTTGTGAACCATCAATTGTATATATCAAAATTCAAAGGCCTAGATCCCATCAAAGCTTGGTATGAAAAAGTGGCAGCTAACTCTTTGAGGAAATGCTAATCATCATTCTGCTGTCTGGAGAAAATTTGCTGACTAAATGGGGTTTCATTGGTGTCCCTGGGCTGTGTACAATTTTCAACCTCAGTGCTATTCATATAGAACTGAATACAGATACATATTTTTTTCTGATCTGTTTTTCTGATCTGTTTTCTGATCTGATCCCCTTATGCCCACTAACAGGAATCCCATGCTGGCCTGCATTTTCAAAATTATTTCATATTTGTCACCTGGATTGTCTTTTTGGACAAAAGAGATCAAGGATCATAAGGATAATAATCAGTGGTTGAATATTTTGGTCACTGATTACCCCTATTCTGGGCCAAAGAGGAGAATGTAAGTAGTCCCCATAAGTTATACATGAACACCTTTATTTCTCTTTCACCTAACTCCTTCAAACAAAAGTTTTGTGTATGGAAACATTATAGAAACAAAAAGTAATTTTGTATCTACTGGAATAGGAAACAGACTTTGTCATTATAGAAAATAATAATCGCAGCACCTGTCAGTGCACATCTTAGATTCTGTGACATTTGGTGAAAGGTGAAACATTAGGCTCATGGAAACTTGCTTACTCACAAACAATTACAAGAATGTTAAATTGAATTAACTCCATATTTTGCTGTCATTTGCTAGAAGATTCTGACCACATTTTTATCACTGGTTTTATTTAACGTTAGATAGTAGTTTTTCAGAAACAAAGAGGGATGGTCCCAGATCCTGTACTTGCCATAGCACACACCTTTCAACACCTTAGGATACAATTGTCACTGCATTTCCTATAGCTCTTTCTCAACCTCAGCCCTGAGAGGTTGGGGTAAATAATGCCAATCATTTGGCTGTAGTTATGTCCAAGTTCTTACAATTGGAATAACTGCCTTTATGTATTTTGTCTAAAAATAAGAATGAGACTCAATTATTACATTGAATTGAGAATCCCAGGATCCACCAGCCATCAGTAAGGCTACATTGGGTGCAATATCATGTTGCACTTCTTAACACATGTAAACATAACCTGGAGACCGTGACAATTATAGCCATTATTTTCTTTCTGTGGGTACCATGTACTCCTAAAACTGTGATTCTTGCCTGGAGTTAACTCTAAGGATTAACTTACTTCCCTCTAAAACAATGTTGACACACACCTTAAGGGAGATCATAAAAGACTCAAAAACTCTACCAGTAGAGATCATATGGGTAGGGTGATTTCTCTAAAATCAGACTAAACTTTGTTCCTTGGAAAATTCTGGGAAATTATCCTGCTGCTTAGAAGCCAACGGAGACGGTCACTTGAGATAAATCCTGTATGAGACAAATAGCACAGAATCCGTTTCAATATATCTTGGTCAGATTATTAGAATGATCCTGAGTATTTTCACATGCGAAAATTTACCAGAATCCATGGTGATGCAGAAACAAGTGATACAGGGTGGGTAGAAGCCCAGCCAGCTCTGTGGAGCTGAGGGAGCACCTGTGAGTGTTGGTGCAGTGGCAGCCAGCAGAGGAACCAGCGAGTTGGAAGGTAGGCAGGGAGGGCCCGCAGGAAGCTTCAAGAGCCAGAGGGACCAGACAATTGCTGGGGAGACACCAGCACCTTAGTGTCTCCCTCTCCTTGCACTTGAGGCTGAACAGGGAACCCTCATTTCCCAGGCCTAGTCAATTTCATGTATTTTCCTAGGCCTGGTCAATTTCATGTAGGTTTCCTAGGCCTGGGAACAAAGGGGATTGTATCCATTCAATTTTGGGCTATATATACCCCTAGACAAAGAACCCAGAGGGGAGATTTTTTCTAACTTGAGATTTTCCCCCTGACAGAAGTTCTGGTGTTTTTCCCTGTATTCTTTTCTGTAACATAAATCCTGTTTTACCAATGATCTGTTGTCAGTGGATTCATTCTTTGAATCTCTTGAGACCAACGACCTACTGAAGAAGTTCCGGTATTACAAGGACTGAATATTATCAGAAGATAGTTCAGTCTCTTACCTTTTAGCCTGTCTTGGGGACTAAGGGGCAGATTGTCTTCTGTTTTGAACTAGCTTTGCTAGCATTTTTATATATTGAAGAGTCTTGGAAAAAGACAGTGTCACTTTCAGAACAAATGACAGGTTTTTATACTGTCCGTCATAAAAGATTTAGTTTCCTTTGATGCCCGAGTTTCCTCTTCCATAATGTAGCAAACTCTGTGTACCAGTATTCCTCATTCTTCTTGCTGTACTATTAGTAATAAAGTCATTTATCTTGGACCCAGGAGTCTCACCTCTTCAATCATCATCCAGGATATTGTGGCAAACTAATATGTTGCCTTGCAAGAAGGGTAAAAGTTCAGCCCCTTCACAGTTCTTGACATTGTTATTTATTTTCCAAATCTTGTTGTGTTTTTGTGTTCTTTATTTCAACTTAACATATATTTTGTTTCCTTACTCTTCCCTCTCCAATCCATTAAAGTAAGGATTTTCATCTCTTTGATTCACTGCTGTATTCTTAGTTCCTAGAAAAGGACCTGGCACATAGTAGGTGAGGTATCAATGTGTATCCAATAAATAAATGATAAACATCTTTCTCAATAATTCTATAGCTAACAACCAGAACACAATAATTTGAACTACATGCAAATGGACTCACAACAAAAAAAAAACCAAAGTTTAAAAATCTCCAAATTATTAAAACCAAAATAAAATGGTCAAAATAAATTCATAGTATAATCATAGCAATAATTTTTGAACACTTTAAACTAAATTTCAATGAAATACTGCATATTAAGACTTGTTGGATAAAGAAAATTTACATTAGAAGTAAATAAGACTCCTATGTTTTAAAATATATAAATACCTTGGTAGACTTGATAATATTAGAAGTAGAAAAGAAAATCAGAAATCTAGTAAAAGAATATGAAACAGTTAAAGATAGCAGCTCTTCCATGCAATAATTACAAAAACAAAGTCTTAATGGAAATTTTGGGATTGTTTAGTAGTGCATATGTACCCAAGAGGAAGTCTGTATATTTTGTTTTTTTCTGGGTAAATTAGCAAGTCCATATGATTAAGAAAAATTTGATACTATACCCTCCACAGGAATATAAATGATGGTTTATACCATATCTTTACCAGGAATATAAATGATAGTTTTCCTAAGATCTGCATTCTTAGTCTATCAACCAAAATTCTTATTCCTCAACTATTTCTATGAAGGACAAAGAATGATGTAGATGAAAGCTAAAGTAAGCTGGCATTCCCCTCTGAAATCTCCAGTGGGTTATGATTTAAAAAAAAAAAACTTCAGTAAAAACTTCTACATTATTTTTCATAACATTTTGAAAAAATGTATATATTAAAATGAATAAAAAGGAGGAGGTGGAGCATGATGGTGGATGGGATGGACGTGTAGCCCACGTCTCCCAAGTCATCAGGTGAAAGGAAGGGGGGGCTGGACCTTTTCCCCACGTGGATTATTGGTGTGGACAGACAGCTGCAGACATGCAGTGAATTGGCGGATTGCTGTATATGAGGTGTAATTTAAAACCGTGGACTCTGTTGTAGAGCTTTTTCCTGTTTGGCCATGCTGACTGGCAGGCCCCTCCCTCACGGAGGAAAGCAGTTTACAATTCCTGGCAAAACCCAACTGACGAAAATTTATTCCTGAGCAGAGTTTGGCACCTGAAAGGGGAGCCACTCAGAATCACAAGGTACTAAGCAACCCGATGGAAAATTGAAAGGAAGGGATCCTGCCCAGAAAACAGACATTTTGAATTGTTTGAAATGGCAGACACCTTCCCCCAGAACAACAGGAGTGATTAAATAGACCAGACCATTCCTAGTGGGGAATATTGGTGAGGGCTGGCAGTTCAGGCTGCAGGGTGAACTGGCAGATGGTTGGACTCAAAACTCCAGAGCCACAAAAACTGAGTATAAGGTTCCCACGTGTTGCAGCCCCCATGGCAGCGAGACCCAGCAGCAGGCTCAGGAGCCAGTAGCAGCACGGTAGCCAGCACCAGCAAGACCCGCCGGCTGCCAGCACCCTCCCCACAACCGATTGCACTTGCCAGTTTGCAGGAGAACGTGGGAGCAGAGTGGAAAGATTTGTGAAGTGTGGACTCCTGCACTGAGTTGGGAGGTCGGATAGGAGTGCTGTCTGGAACAGAGACAGCTGAGGTTGCACAACAATTAGGCAAAAAAACTTTTACAGAAACCAAAATGGCTATCGGCCAGGTAGGGTAGTTACCGTGGTAACGGTATAAACTGTGAATCAGATATAAGCCTGGGAACCACTCACAGTGCCACCAGGTGTCCATAAAGTATATTGCATTATAAATATATTCGTACAAAAGGTGATCCCTATGTCATATATATAGATGTATATTTCTACTGTGTTTCCCCCAAAATAAAATATCCTCAGAAAATAAGACCTACTTACAGGTTTCCTTCTGGGTGAAATATAAGGCATCCCCCTGAAAATAAGGACCCCCAGGCTCTGTCTCGGAATGAAAATTAATTTACCGTAAACTGGTTGCTAGGGCCGCCCTGACTGGCATCTAGCAACCAGTGACGTTATGCAGAGTCCTGATGTCACTGCTGTGTGGAGTCGGAGTGGATGTCCAAGTGAGTGGTGAGCGTGGGGTGGGAGATAGGAGCAGACTTTCGCAGATGCATGTAGAAGAACACGAGGATCAGAGCGGATGGGTCGCGGTGAACAATAAATGTGTACCGTATTCTTCATGTGAAAATAAGACATCCCCTGAAAATAAGACCTAGTGCATCTTTGGGAGCAAAAATTAATATAAGACACTGTCTTATTTTCGGGGAAACAGGGTACAAATATACAAGAATAATATTTTTGTGGTTGGTGCCTTTTTTTCTCATCATTTTCTTGGAGGAACTATCATCAATTTTTATTATTTTTTTAATGTTTATTTTCTCTATTTTTAATTTTTTCTTACTTCTTTTTTAACTTTTTTATGAACGCCACTTTTTTTTCTCCCTTCTGCCTTCCTCTTCCTCCCTTCCTATGGTTTCTGAGAGTGCTAACATCAGACTTTTAGAGGGTTTTTTGTTTGTTTGTTCATTTTGTTTGTATGTTTTTTACCCTTTTTTCCTCAATTATTTTATGATTATCATTATTTTCATTGTAGTTGCTTTTTGTTGTTGTTGTTGTTGTCTGTATGTCTATGTGTTTCTGATTGTGCATCAGTGGGCTTGTGTGTCTGGTAACGTTTTTATATGTTTATTTGCTCATTTGGTCTCAATGAGTTTGGTGTTTTGACCTGCAATTCTGAGCTCCAACCACCCCCCTCCACTCTCACTCTGAGGTCTGGAGGCCTGTCCCCAGGGGTCCACATTCTTGGGTGATTTCTCGAGGGGTGTGGACAGGACATGGACTGCAGCTGGTCAGTGCTGATTATGTGGCACGGGAGTGAGGAGATTACAGTCAGCTGAGAGGGAACCACACCGGAGTGGCAGTGCCCTGAGGCACAGAGCAGCAGCTTTTTTTTGCAACAATACAGCCCACCACCAGATATCCGAAGCCACAATCCCTGTCTCCTGGGCAACCAGTGGAGGCCGGGCATCATCTCAGAAGGCAACCACCGCAGAACAAATCTGGGACTGAAACACAGGCCTCGGGAGAAAAGGGTCTGCCTGTGGTGGTACCGGCCTGGGAGGAGTGCGGGGACTAGAAAATGCACTCTCAGAGCCAGGAAATTCCTAGGGCAGGGCTGACCCAGAGGACTGCATTACTGAGCCTAAGACGCACTTGGCCCTCAGGGGATTGTCAACCTATATACAAAGGAAGGCAGGAGGTTAGAGATACAGCTAACCGAATAGAAACCTGCAGGAGCAAAGACAGAACCTGAGGCTCAGGCTCTGGGAACTCAAAACAACTTCTCTTCTGTAGAGGAATTTAGCAGGGACAGAAACAAATTCCCACAAATTTGTTCTGTTCTGTCAGTAACATCAATCAGGGGCAGAGCTGGAATTGAGTGAATGTACCCCCAGCCTCCATCAAGCACACGAAGTTGTCAGGCCTCACCACCCCCTTCTGGATAGAGGCAGAGAGCAGTGGCCTGGCTGAGCAGATACAGATGTACTTGTGATTAAGGCAGCTGCAAAGCCCTGGAGTATCTCCTAATGGGAGGCAACTGAGTCACAGCCATGCAGGGCAATCAGTGATTGGGTGTGATAAAGGTGCAAGGTGGGGAAGGAGGCATCAACCTTCCCATACTAATCTATTTGCTGGGTGGGTCCTCCGGACTTCATGGAGCACTGTGTCAAGTCATATTTGAGTTGTCACCAGACTCGTGAGATTCAGTTCCCAGTGACCTTTGAAACTCTCCCACTTGAGACAGGTGCTGACTGAGACAATTGATTTGGACCTTTTGAACTGAGCCAATCACCTGAGGACTATTCAAGTGGTGCCCTGTGTGTGTTGTTGTGGGAAGGTTTGATTTTACTTTTCCAATTCTTGCCTGTTGGGGGTGGGGTGACTTAATTGCTGGTATCTCTCCACAGCTAAGACTTCAACCCAGAGTAACTGTTTCACTAGGGTTGAACAGAGAACAGTCAAAAACAAGACAACCACTTACCCCCACCTCCACCCTCCCCAGTTTCTCAGGCTGTAGCACTGTACGGATCAACAACAAAGCTCCAGGGAAAAAGCCAAACAGTGTAAAAAAATCATAGGGTAGAATCAGTGCAAAAACTCTGGTAACATGAATAACCAGAATAGATCAAATCCCCCCTCCCCTAAGGAAAGATATGGCAGATGTAACTGAAGATCCCATTCATAAACATCTGGCTCAGATATGAGAAATTGAATTGAGAATTTGGATTGCAAACAAGATTAATAGAATGGAGCAAAATTTGGAAGTAGAAATTTGAAGAGCAATTCAAAAGTCAGAATTACAAATTCAAAGAGAAATTCAAAAGTTGTCTCAAGAATTTATTGAATTTAAAGACAAAACCACCAAAGATTTTTATGCACTGAAGCAAGAATTTGTAGCCCTAAAAGATCTGAAAAATACAGTAGAATCCCTCAGTAACAGAGTAGAGCAAGCAGAAGAAAGGATTTCTGACCTTGAAGACAAAGCTTTTGAACATTCACAAACTATCAAAGAGGAAGAGAAATGGAGAGCAAAAACAGATCATTTTCTCGGAGAGCTCTGGGATAATTTGAATAAGGCTAATATTCTCCTCATTGGAATCCCTGATAGTGATGAAGTGGCCTCATAAGGCACAGAGGCCCTTCTCCATGAATTATGAAAGAGAATTTTCCAGACATGCCAAGAGATTCTGAAATTCAGATAGCAGGCAGTTTCAGAACCCCAGCATGACTCAATCCGAATAAAACATCCCCTGGGCATATCATAATTAACTTCACTAGTGTTAATATGAAAGAGAAAATTCTAAAAGCAGCCAGACGTAAGAAATTCATTACCTACAAAGGGAAGAATATTAGAATGACTACAGATCTCTCTGCTGAAACTTTTCAAGCCAGAAGAGGGTGGCCATTGACTTTTAATCTCCTAAAACAAAATAGCATTCATCCCCGAATCCTGTATCCAGCTAAACTGAGTTTCATTTATGATGAAGAAATTAAATACTTCAATGACATTCATATGTTGAAGAAATTTGCCATAACCAAACCAGCTCTTCAGGATATTTTCAGACCTATTCTTCATAATGACTAGCCCAATCCTCTACCACAAAAATAAACTCACTCAGAAACTATTGATCAAACTCCAATTTCCACAGTGGCAAAAGGATTTAAAATGTCCACTGGACTTTGGAAAAACTTCATACCCAAAATTTTACCAGACTTATCAGTATTCTCCATTAATGTGAATGGCTTAAACTGTCCTCTAAAGCAGCACGGGTTAGCTTACTGGATACAAAAAATTAGGCCAGATATTTCCTGCATACAAGAGTCACATCTTACCTTAAATGATAAATATAGACTCAGGGTAAAAGGATGGTTGTGCATATTTCAGGCAAATGGTAGCCAGAAAAAAAGCAGGCATTGTAATTCTATTTGCAGACACAATAGGCTTTAAAACAACAAAAGTAAGGAAAAATAAGAATGGTCACTTCATATTTGTTAAGGGTAATACTCAATATGATGAGATTTCAATTATGAATATTTATGCACCCAACCAGAATGAGTCTCAATTTATAAGAGACACTCTAACAGACACGAGTGACTTGATTTCCTCCAGCTCCATAATAGTTGGAGATTTCAACACTCCTCAGGCAGTGTTGAATAGATCCTCTAAGAAATCCTCGAAGAAATTTTAGATTTAAACCTAACCATCCAAAATTTGGATTTAGCAGACATCTATAGAACATTTCATCCCAACAAAACTGAATACACATACTACTCATCAGGCCACAGAACATACTCCAAAATCGATCACCTCTTAGACCACAAGTCTAACCTCAGTAATTTAGAGGAATAGAAATTATTCCTTGCATCCTCTCTGACCACCATGGAATAAAAGTTGAACTCAGTAACAAAAGGAATCTGCATACTCACACAAAAATATGGAAGTTAAATAACCTTATTCTGAATGATAGCAAGGTCAGAGATGAGATCAAGAAGGAAAATGCCAAATTTTTGAAACAAAACGACAATGAAGACACAAATTATCAGAACCTCTGGGATACCACAAAGGAAGTCTTAAGAGGGAAATTTATAGCACTGCAAGCCTTCCTCAAGAGAATGGAACGAGAAGAAGTTAACAACTTAATGGGACATCTCAAGCAACGGGAAAAGGAAGAACATTCCAACCCCAAACTCAGTAGAAGAAAATAAATAACCAAAATTAGAGTAGAATTAAATGAAATTGAAAACAAAAGAATTATACAACAGATCAATAAATCCAAAAGTTGGTTTTTTGAAAAGGTCAATAAAATAGATAACCTTTGGCTAACCTAACTAGGAAAAAAACAGCAAAATCTCTAATTTGATCAATCAGAAATGACAAAGACAAAATAACAACAGACTGCTCAGAAATTCAAAAAAATACTTAATAAATATTAGAAGAAACTTTATTCTCAGAAATATGAAAATCTGAAGGAAATTGACCAATACTTGGAAGCATGTCACGTTCCAAGACTTAGCCAGAATCAAGTGGAAATGTTGAACAGGCTAATATCAAGTTCTGAAAGAGCATTAACCATACAAAATTTCCCTAAAAGAAAAGCCCAGGACCAAATGGCTTCATGTCAGAATTTCACCAAACCTTTAAACAGGAACTAGTACCTCTATTACTCAAGCTGTTCCAAAATGTAGAAAAAGAAGGAAGATTACGTAACACATTCTATGAAGCAAACATCACTCTGGAAAGCACCCTGAAGCAAACCAGGAAAAGACCCAACAAGAAAAGAAAATTATAGACCTAATGAATATAGATGCAAAAATATTCAACAAGATCCTAACAAACAGAATCCAGCAACACATCAAACAAATTATACATCATGACCAAGTCGGTTTTATCCCAGGGTCTCAAGGCTGATTCAATATATGTAAATCTATAAGTATAATTCAGCACATAAAGAAATTAAAAAAGAAAGACCATATGATTCTCTCAATTGATGCAGAAAAAGCTTTTGATAATATCCAGCATCCCTTCATGATCAGAACACTTAAGAAAATTGGTATAGAAGGGACATTTCTTAAACTGATAGAGGCCATCTAGAATAAACCCAGTCAATATTGTATTGAGTGGAGTTAAATTGAAATCATTTCCACTCAGATCAGGAACCAGACAAGGCTGCCCATTGTCTCCACTGCTCTTTAACATTGTAATGGAAGTTTTAGCCCTTGTAATTAGGGATGAAAAGACGATCAAGGGTATCCATATAGGGTCAGAAGAGATCAAACTTTCGCTCTTCGCAGATAATATGATTATATATCTGAAAAACACCAGGGATTCTACTACAAAACTCTTAGAAGTGATCAAGGAATACAGAAGTGTCTCAGGTTACAAAATCAACATTCATAAATAGGTAGCCTTTATATATACCAACAATAGTCAAGCTGAAAAAACAGTTAAGAACTCTATTCCGTTCACAGTAGTGCCAAAGACGATGAAATATTTGGGAGTTTATCTTACAAAGGACATAAAAGATCTCTATAAAGAGATCTCTCTCTATAAAGAGAACTATGAATTCTAAGAAAAGAAATAGCTGAGAACGTTAACAAATGGAAAAACATACCATGCTCATGGCTGGGAAGAATCCACACTGTTAAAATGTCCATACTACCCAAAGCAATATACAATTTTAATGCAATCCCTATTAAAGCTCCACTGTCATACTTTACAGATATTGAAAAAATAATACTTTGTTTTATATGGAATCAGAAAAAAACTCGAATAGCCAAGACATTAGTCAGAAATAAAAAAAAAGCAGGAGGAATTACGCTACCAGACCTCAGAATATACTATAAATCGATATTGATCCAAACAGCATGGTACTGGCACAAAAACAGAGAGATAGATGTATGGAACAGAATAGAGAACCAAGAGATGAACCCAGCTACTTACCGTTACTTGATCTTTGACAAGTCAATTAAAAACATCCAGTGGGGGGCGGCACCTGTGGCTCAGTGAGCAGGGCGCCGGCCCCATATACCGATGGTGGTGGGTTCAAACCCAGCCCTGGCTGAACTGCAACAAAAAAAATAGCTGGGTGTTGTGGCGGGTGCCTGTAGTCCCACCTATTGGGGAGGCTGAGGCAAGAGAATCGCCTAAACCCAGGAGTTGGAGGCTACTGTGAGCTGTGATGTCATAGCACTCTACCAAGGGTGATAAAGTGAGACTCGGTCTCAAAAAAAAAAAAAACAAAACATCCAGTGCAGAAAAGGTTCCCTATTTAACAAATGGTGCTGGGTGAACTGGCTGGCAACCTGCAGAAGACTGAAACTGGACCCACACATTTCACCATTAACTAAGATAGACTCTCACTGGATCAAAGATTTAAACTTAAGACATGAAACTATAAAAATGCTAGAAGAGAGTGCAGGGAAAACCCTTGAAGAAATCAGTCTGGGCGAGTATTTTACAAGGAGGACCCCCCCGGGCAATTGAAGCAGCTTCAAAAATACACTACTGGGACCTGATCAAACTAAAAAGTTTCCGCACAGCCAAGAAAACAGTAAGTAAAGCAAGCAAACAGCCCTCAGAATGGGAGAAGATATTTGCAGGTTATGTCTCCGACAAAGGTTTAATAACCGGAATCCACAGAGAACTCAAACGTATAAGCAAGAAAAGAACAAGCGATCCCATTGCAGGCTGGAGAAGGGTCTTGAAGAGAAACTTCTCTGAAGAAGATACGCGCACAGCCTACAGACATATGAAAAAATGCTCATCATCTTTAATCATCAAAGAAATGAAAAGCAAAACTACCTTGAGATACCATCTAACTCCAATAAGATTAGCCCATATCACAAAATCCCAAGACCAGAGATATTGGCGTGGATGTGGAGAAAAGGGAACACTTTTACACTGCTGGTGGGAATGCAAATTAATACATTCCTTTTGGAAAGATGTTTGGAGAACACTTAGAGTTCTAAAAATAGATCTGCCATTCAATCCTATAATTCCTCTACTAGGTGTATATCCAGAAGACCAAAAATCACATTATAACAAAGATATTTGCACCAGAATGTTTATTGCAGCCCAATTCACAATTGCTAAGTCATGGAAAAAGCCCAAGTGCCCATTGATCCATGAATGGATTAATAAATTGTGATATATGTACACCGTGGAATATTATGCAGCCTTAAAGAAAGATGGAGACTTTACCTCTTTCATGTTTACATGGATGGAGCTGGAACATATTCTTCTTAGTAAAGTATCTCAAAAATGGAAGAAAAAGTATCCAATGTACTCAGCCCTACTATGAAACTAATTTATGGCTTTCATATGAGAGCTATAACCCAGTTATAACATAAAAATATGGCGAAAGGGGAGAGGGAGGAGAGGGAGGGGGGAGGATTGGCAGAGGGAGGGTGATTGGTGGGATTACACCTGTGGTGGATCTTACAAGGGTACATGTGAAACTTAGTAAATGTAGAATACAATTGTCTTAATACAAAAACTAAGAAAATGCCAAGAAGGCAATCTGAACCAGTGTGATGTGTCAAGCTGTTTATAAAACCAGTGTATGGTGTCCCAAGATCATATTAATGTACACAGCTATGATTTGATATTAATAATAAAAAATAATAATTATACAGTTCAAAATATCAGTAGTAATACATTGAGATGAGGTCATTGTTCTAGTCTCATCAGGAACAACACTTACTAGACCAGAAAGAATAATCCCATGAGCTTTTCAAACTCATGAGAAAGATGGTACTCCTTTACGTTTAAAGATAATGAACTTCAGTACCACCAGAATCACCAGAATATAATCAGTTACTAGTAAAATTATAATAATCAGTGTAATCAGTGTACTTAATTCTAATATGTATAAAGTTTAAATTCTAACTTTGATATAGTACATATGGAGAATGTCTAATTTATGAAAAAATGAAACTATTGGCTAATTAAATAATAATAAAATAAAATGAGTAAAAGGGAAAAAACCCAAAGGAAATAAGAATATTTTTAAGTTATAAAAATGATGTGGAAGATTTTCCTATCCAATAACAAGAAATCATAATACTATTTATAATTCGACTTCTGTTTTAAGAACATAGCAATCCGTATGTATGGAAACTCTCCATTCATAAACACCTTGTGACAATTGAGTAAGGCAAATGTTGGATAAAGCAAACATATTTATACTTTAAATTGGTTATTGAAAAAAGTTAGAAAGAAAGAGTAATCTTATCCACAGGGTTAACAATTTCTTGGACAAGGTTTGTGTTGTAGAAGGTAGACCACATGTATCTGTTTATTTGATTTTGTTGTTATTGTTTTCCTTTTTTTTTTTCTTGAGACAGTCTCACTTTGTCACCCTTCGAGTGCCATGACCTCATAGCTCACAGTGATACTGCAATTTCTTATTCAGCAGGTCCTTGGTCTCGGGATGTGAAGAATGAATCCCCAGACCACAGATTAGTAGTAAGACAGGATTTATTTTATAGAGAAGAATACAGAGAAAGTACCAGATCTTCTGGCAAAAGGAAAGACTTAAGTCAGAAAATCTCTCTCTGCCTGGGTTCTCTGGATACAGTACCTTTCACTGGGGTAAAATGAATGAATGCATTAATGAATAGATGCAGTCCTTTCAGCTGGGGGCAAGGTGAATGATCATATTCATGAATGGATACATTCCATTCATAAAGTTGTCCGGGCCTAGGAAACGTACATGAAATTGACCAGGCCAAGGAAACGCGGAGTCCACCTGTATGTGAGAACGCTGTACCACCCTTAGGCCTGTGAAATGCTCACAGGAGACTACTGTAGCCAGAGGAGGGCTTTCTAGGTCCAAGGATGGTTCTGGGGTTGGCAACAGCAGCATTGCAGGCTGTGCCATGGTCTCCCCTAACTAACTGGTGACCTGTGGGCTTCCACCGCTCGCCCTTTCTGTGGCACTTGGTTTTCCAGCTCTGTCTCCCCTCATCGGCTGCACCAACGACACCCGGTGGAGATGCAGAAGGCGTGGCAGGTCCACCCAGGTGGCTAGCGCTGACCAAGCCTGCGTCCACTTGCCCTGAATCAATAGAAACTTCCAACTCTTGAGCTCAAGTGATCCTCTTGCCTCTGGCTCCAAGTAGCTGCGACTAAAGACACCGGCCACCATGCCCTGTTATTTTTAGAGGTGGGGTCTCTCTTTTGCTTAGGCTGGTCTTCACCTCCTGAGCTCAAGCAATCCACCTGTCTGGATCTCCCAGAGTGCTGGGATTACCAGCATGAGCCATGGTGCTGGCCCATGTGTCTGCTTTTATTGGTTAAATAATGAAGGAGAAAGTCAGTAAAGCTTCTGGCTGCTATCATAGGAAATGTGAACATTTTATAAACAACAACAACAACAACAACAAAAGGTAGGATATTTGGAAAGCTACAATTTTAAAGAAAAGGTAACTTGGTGAACAGAAATCATGTCTTCAAAGGAAAACTGTGAAACAATCTAGAACAGTAAATATGTGTGTGAGAGAGAAACAGAGTGAGTCTTGGAAAATCAGCCTAGTGTCTATTTTCTACACACATCCCTAAGAATATGTGTAGAATATTCTTATAGAACGTAAGATTCTATAGAATATAATATAGAATATAAGAATAACGCTGCTTGCATGATATTTTTATTCTCCCCCTCCCCCACACCTTTCCTTTATGATCCAGAAAATAATGTGGTTTTGTAGGTTGGCTCTGACCTCTTAATGGAAAGAAATGCCAATCTTTTCTGGAGTAATGCAAGTTTTTCAGTAAAGTCTGTTTTGCTCTACTGTAAGCAAAAGATGTCTCCACTTTAAGAGACATCAATAAACTATTTTAAGGTCAAGAAACAGTATTTTTGAATTATGACTGACAAGTGACTGCATTTAAGAACAATATTAATTTTGGTTTGCAAGTAATTAAAGCAAAATTATACATACATAAAGCATCTGTTATTCTAAGGGAACACTGACTTTAATTTTAATTCTCCAATAGCAGCAGAGTGGTGGAAAATCTTAATGAGGTAGTGTTACCCAAATTTCTTCTTTAATAGGTCCTTGGTCCTGGGGATACCAAGAACAATCTACAGACCACAGATGAAGTGATAAGATAGGATTTACTTTACAGAAAAGAATACAGACAAAAAGCACCAGAGCTCCTGGCAGAGGGAAAAACACAAGTTGGAAAAAACCTTCTCCTGGGTCCTTTTCAAAGGGTATATATAGCCCAACAAAGGAATAGACGCAGTCCCTTCCATTCCCAGGCCTGGAATGGTGGATGAAATTGGCCAGGCCTAAGAGCACAGTTCCTGGTTTAGCCACAAGAGCAAGGGGAGGAGACAGAGGCCTGGGCGCAGACACAGCTGTACTGAGCTGGCAACCTGGAGATGTCCCCGCAGCACATTGCTGGCCCTTCCACTGGAGCCTCCAGCGCCCCGAGGGACCCTCCCCACCCACACCCCCACCCCCGCGACCGCTGGTTCCTCTGCCGGCTTCTGCTGCACCAATTCCCCGAGGGCGGAGACAGCAGGTCTTCCTTTCAGCTGGGGCTGCGCTGGCTGGGGCGCCACAGCCCTATATCAGCAGGATAAAGAAAAAAATGTGTAGTTCTTTACTCGTAATCGGTCTATTTTATTCAGATTATGAATGGAAATCTCCACATCCTGAGTTTCCAAGCTGAAAAAACACTTCTCCCTTGAATAGAAACATGGGCATGATAATGCGCAAATCTATTTAACGCCACCCTTTTCCCTTTCAGCAATGTGTGCGGAACAAGTTCATCATGTGCTTATGAAAAGAATCAAAACCTCGCCATAGCATGTATCATTTAAGGTAGCAAGAAGAAAATAAAAATAAACAATAAAATACTTCCATTTTTCATTTTCTATCAGTTTTCTTAATCAAACTAAAACATCACTATACTCAATTATTTTTTGCTGTTTACATAACTGAATCACTGTCTGAGGCAGAGAGTAAGACACACACAAAGTCTTCATTGTGTTAAGGTCAGGTAATCAATTTCCTATCCCCAAAGACAAAACTAATAGTACAGAGGATTATCACTAAATACAAGCAGCTGCTTTTGTTAAGACTGGAGCTTCTTTGGGGAATCCTGTTATAATGGACCAGGTAGGAAATAGAATTCTACATATCTCTATCTTTGAATTTTGTAAAAGCCACACAGGTGCTTTTAAATCACAGATGAAATGAGGATTAATTTTGCTTTGATTCAAGTAATTGCTATTAAACATAAATGCATTTGAAGCAAAACATGGAGTGATTGTGGATCAAAGAATATTTCTTTTGTTCTGAATGTCATTTGAGGTTTTTTTCCTAATAAATTTAACTCTAGGTGTTAAACATTGAAGATTTTAATAGTTTAGCTGTTATAAATCTTAACGCCAGTATTCACTTTTATATTCACTATCTCCAAACATGATCATCAAAAGCCAACAGGTTTTATACCAACCTCACTTAACGAAATTAGTAACAGTTTATGTACTTTTTCCTCCTCATAATTTCATACAATGTTGTACACCCTGTAAAGAATGATTCAATGTAAACAATTCCTAAGTTTAATTAATGCTATACATCAATTTCATTTTATTAAAAATATGCAATTTTATTTTTCTCTAAGGGTTTTATTTTAAAATCTATTGATGCAATGTAACTCATTAATATTTCAAATATCCCCCTAGTTTTTAATTTTAGGCATGATACATGAAGGCAAATTATGTCTTTCCATGGGATATAAACAAAGGAATTAATAATCTTAATATTGAAAGTATTTTCTTAAAACATTTAGTCAACTAGTTTAACATCTTAGCAACATTGACACAAGTGAATGAGTATTTCTCTTGAAATGTTCACTCTTTTCTTAATCTTTATCACATGGAACATTTCTTTTTAATTTGAGAATACTATCTGAGAACAATTTGAGAATGATTTTCATATCTTTAGCTATTCGACCTGATGTGTCAATACTGGGATTTCCCAGGACTCTGTCTTAGACTCTGCTTTCTCATATTTACTCTATCTCCAGGCAAATTAATTTATTTTCATGTTTTTTAAACCTTCTGTTATCATTTCTCAAAATTACATTTTCTCTTTGTGAAGGTGCAGATCTGTATATTCAGCTGTATTCTTGACAATTTAGTTATATGTATGTCTGTTAGCCACCTTGAGATTAATGTGTTCGGAAATGCATACATAACTCACCTCCCATCCTGCCACCTCCCTTTCATAAGCCTATGTCCAGATCCAGACAATTTAATGAAGCATTTCAGTCTGCATTTATTCTCCCTGTGTCTCCCCATTTCAATAAAATTTACTAGATTTGATATGGTTATTTTTTTCCCTAAAAGTCAGGAGCTTATCTTTGATCTAATTGTATCCATCCGTACCCCCCCTACTTTGCTCTTTAAAATATTTCTACACTTTCTCTAGCATCTAGGGTAAATATTACATACATCCACTATTTCCCATAACCCTGCCATCATCTTGGCTACCATCATGGTGCATCCCCTGAAGGCACTAACATGCCCTCCCTTGTTCCTTTTTTTAGCTCCAAATCTCATCCCCTAAAGTTTTTCCATGAAGTACTGTGAATAGCCAATAATCATAGTACTAAAATGTTTCTGTGATATAACAATTCAATAATTGTTCATAGTAACTAGGCTAATTCACATGATCTTCATGTCTGTGCCATTGTTTATTCCTGATGGGAGTTCAAATCTGATTTCTCTTCGTTTCACTTTCCATTCATATGCTAGTTCTTATTACTATGGACTTGTCTTTGTCAATTCCTTGAATATATAAAGTGTTTATCACACCAAAGCAAGCATTCTCCCCTTTCTTCAGAATAGCTTTCCTTAGTTATTTACTGGACTACCTTTCATGGTCTTTCAATTTTCAAATGTGCCTCGTCCAACTCTCAAATCCAAATTGTTATATTCAACTTAATTTTATTTTTAGTTTTATTCACATCAGTTAATCTGTTTAACTGATTACATATCTATTATTTGCCCATCTATCTATCTACTTATCATCCATCCATCCATCCATCCATCTGTAGCTGATTTACCTCTGTTCATTTGTTTAGATTCTCCATCAACTTTAAGCATCATGATGGGCTATTTTTCTATATATTTTTTGTCATTTGTGTTCTTAGAGATTCTTTAAATGCTTCTGGACAGTCAGAATACATTAAGAATTTGTTGAATTGCTACCGGAATTTCTTCTTCAGTAAGTCTTTAGTCTCGGGGATTCGAAGAATGAATCCACGGACCACAGATCAGTGGTAAGACAGGATTTATTTTACAGAAAAGAATACAGAGAAAGTACCAGAGCTTCTGGCAGAGGGAAAGACTTAAGTCAGAAAATCTCCTCTCTGCCTGGATTCTTTGTCTAGAGTTTGTGTATAGTCACATGGGTCCTTTGTAATTACAGTTGGTCAGGACTTGGTAACAAATGAATAGATATGGTCCCTTCCACTGGGGCAAGAGGACTGAGGGCATTAATGAAAAGATACAGTCCCTTCTCCTGGAGTAAGATGAGTGAATGTATCATTGACCTTCCCTCAGGGCAAGTTCAATGAATGTATTATGAATGGATACAGTCCATTCATGAAATTGTCCAGGCCTTTGGAAATGAGGGGATCCCTGTTCATCAGTGAATGGGGGAACCCAGTATCACCCTTAGGCCTGTGAAATGCTCACAAGGGAGTAGTGCAGCCAGAAGGGGGATTTCCAGGTCCAAGGGTGGTTCTGGGGTTGTCACTGACAGCAGCGCTGGCTGTGCCCTGGTCTTCCTTAACTAACTAGGGAGCCGCGGGCTTCTGGCAAGCTCACCCTTTCTCCTGAACTTGGTTCTCCAGCTCTCTCCTCCCCTCGTCTGCAGCACCGTCATACCTCGGGCAGAGATGCAGAAAGCACGGTCCTCCGGCCAGCTGGGCCCAGCCGCCAGGGTCGCCACTGGCCTGTATCAGAGTATGTAAATAAATAAATAAAGAGCAAACTCATTAGGTATGTAGTCAAATTTCCTAATTCCAAACTCATGTACAGGTACTAATTATACTTGTTAGATTTTTGAAAGTTGAGTCAACGGCAAATATTAGATGCACTAACTCATCACCTCCATGTTTAATGTAAAGACATGATTACAAAGAACATTAAATTCAAATTGTATTAAAAGTTGCACAACAAGCATATCATTTTTCTAAATAATAAACTTTTGGTTTGCAATAAATTTGTGGACAGTATAATCTCCTTTATTGATGATAAAAAACTGTAGTGTCCAGCCAATTTTACATTATTTGCCAGCAAATTACAATTATCTCCTGGAAAATAAGTGAGAATTTTCAACATGTGTTTGGAAACTGAAATGTTCAGCTTTTATTTTCACTTAATTATTAGATAAACAGTTTGCAATGTAACACAGTCGAGAGAAAAATATATGCAAATAAATATTTTTGAACAATCATTTGGAATTTTTAAAACAGTTTTAATATTAGTCGTGCTTTTGTGGCTAGCAAAATTTATTGCAGAAGTAAATTGTTACACAGACTTTGAAACACTGAAAGGAGTAGTGATTTTATTCTCATCCACTAACATGATGTTATTCTATTAAAGTGTAGGTTTATCCACATTTTAATAAATGTTTGCTGATTTAATCACCACTGATAACAAATAAGTTTTAAGTACCCACTAACCTATTCAAAATATTTACAGTGTTCACAATGTCAGCAGGGGACCTTGAAGATGTTTTGCCTCTCTACTTGGAGCAGCCACTTCTGTAAAAATTGATAGCAAAGAATGATCAAATATGCATTAAAAACATCAGGAATGCAAATAGGACCACTCAAGTACTCTGTTTATGACATAGATCCCTGGGAGTAAAACATGAAAAATAAATTGTAACCTTTAATAATAAATTGTAATTGATTATCTTTATGATTTGATCATGCTTTTCTTAATAACAAATTTACTCTAATTTGAATCCAATAGATAACTATTGAAAACTTATTATACTTTGTACTATGGCTCACAAAATGATAAATATGATTTCTGACTTCAAGGGACTTAAACCTAGAAATAAGCCACATGGTCACATAGAGGTAAAGTATATGTGATAGGGACAATTCTCAGAGGGATTTCAGCAGAAGGCACAGAAATGGAAGAATTTTGAAACTGTCATCAAGGCCTAGCAAATTTAGAAGATTTAGCCTGTGAATTTAATTTGAAGAATGAGCATTGGATAAGTATAAATGTGAGGGAATTTTCAGTAATGCAAGACTATATATAGACAAATGTCTGAAAAATTAAAAATATAAATGGCAAGCAGTCTAGTCTAGCTGTAATTTTAGAATCTAGAAATACTTAGTAGACAATAAAAGAAAAAAATTTAAAGCTTGATCTTATATTTGTATTTCAAGTTAGAGCTTTTTGGCTTTATTTTAGAGAAAAGGAGAAATTACTAAATGTTTTCCAATGAGGAAAGTTATAATCCGATCTGTGTTTTAAATATGTGGCTTCATACAAATGTAACTGTACTGCATGAGAAAATAGGTTTGTTCCTGTACATTGTTCTTACTATTCTCCATCATCTGGAAACAGTTGATATGGAGAAATAACCAGATAGAAGTTCATTTACAGAATCTACACAACTGAGTTGTTCTTCATTTACAGAATCTACACAACTGAGTTGTTCTTCTACACGTTAAGGTATATTCCTTAAACCAGTGTCTTTTTAGACCGTCATCTTTGCAATAAACAGAATGTATGGAAATCAAAAAAAGGAGGTGGAAGTGGCTTATCATACAATTAAAACTATGCATTCACGGGAAGAAATTTGTGCTTTCGATTTTATGACCTTGAGGTCTCAGTATGTGAAGAATGAATGTTTCTCTGACAGTAGCAAGTTACATGTCTGATTAATTAGTAGCTGAGATGGTCATCTGAACAATTTGGGAACTCCATCCACTGAATCTACAGCAGCTGCAAAAATTTTTCTATTAACTCCATCCAGAAGAATTTGGTTTACTGACTCACAATAGGAAAATAAGGGTTTTGTTTTTTTCTTAACCAACATGACTCATTGGGGTGCTTTTTAATTCTCTTTCCCCAATAGTCTCAATACAACATTTAATTGGCTCAATAAAGACAAGTCCCTCAAGGACTCAGATGAGGTGGGAGAGAAAATCTGATTTTCTTTACTTGGGAAAGGACCCTGTCCAGCTGAGATGCTGGCAGAAGTAGGAATAAGAAAGCTAATGTGATTACGTGGGGCTTTATGACTGAATACAAGGCAGCAGACTACGGACAGTATGCTTGATAGTAAATGATTTCATTTTACCAACCCCTTCACTCTACCTTTATAGAGAACACTGGTATCTTCGGGTTTGGGAAGAAACACATGGACTCAGGGTAAAGGCCATAGCAACTACCAGCTAACCTTTCCCAGCTTTCTCTCTTTCTAGTGTTCATCAACCAGCCAATCTTCCTCCTCTTCAGACAATAATATAATATATGACTATAGTTCAAATTTTCCTTTTAGCATATATCAGTATCTTTGTGTCTTTCTGTTTTTCTGCATAAATAATCTCAATCAACTTAAAACTTACAAATTTACATAATTAGTAATCAATATGTTGAGCTTAGGACAACCCAAGTTAGGATAGTTTTAGAATAACTGAAACTTTATAGATCCTACAAATTATTATATTTATTCTATCTTGTTTTACTTTCTTTTGAGCATTCTCCTTAATATTATTTGCTAAATTAGCATATACAAGTTTAATATGTCAGTATAGTATAAGGTTGAAAGCAAAAATAAAGCCTCTAAATCATAATTTCCCCTCTTTTAATCTTAAATTTATTTCAATTTTATTCCTTAGAAGTTTAACTTTATCATATCTGTAATTTCTCATAAATGAAACAGTGGTATTGTAATGTATTTGTATAAACATACCGTGATGGTTTGTGTTTTTCATTTGTGACAAAATTTTATGACATACTTCATTATGTATTAATGAATATATATATATATGCACACACACACACACACACATATTTGGTAGGCTGCAAATGAACAAATAGTCAAAAAAATCCACTTATTCCCAATGGAAACTACCTGAGAGAGATTGTCTAGTTGAGGTCCTTTTAGCTAGACACGATCACAAACTTATAAATGCTGTTTATTCACTTTTCTGTATTATTTCCCCAATGGGTGATGTATGAAATTGGGCTGATGTCACAGGAGGAATAAAATAATCTGACTGATATAATAAAGACATATGGTGAAAATACAAATTATTGTATTATTAAATAGGGATATAAAATATACATAAAGAAATCTTTCATTATTTGATTTGAAAATAACTCTTTGTTGGTGTTTATTGTGCATTTCTTTAATATCTCAAAGATATTCTCTTTAAAACAAATTCTAAGAATGCTATTCTGGCATATGCACTTCTGAAAACTAATTTCCTGAACAACAGTTTCAGAAAATCCCCCTCAGAAATATCTCTGAATAAAAGCAAATTGATAGTTGTATACTTCCCATGCAAACCAAAATCAAATGAATTTGCCACCGAGAATTGAAGCAACTTGGCTGTAGTCATTTTTTTCTGTGTATATTATTCTTCTATATTGATAAGTTTTTGTTTATTTTCTGAATGTGAGCTTCTTACTGAGTTCTTTATAGAATTGGTCCTCTTGTTTCCCCACTATGCAAATTATGTGAAAGTTCACTTAGGAAGCCTTTTATGTTTGATTCAGCTTTCATTTTTACACATATATATAACTGTCAAATAACTTACATTACAAAACTGACTTTTACACTTGTCAAAATTTTGAGTTCCTAATCTGAACATTCTAATATATCCCAGAAACAAACAAACAAACAAAAAAAAAACAAGCTCTCTTAATAAAATTATATTAGGGGACTTTGTGATGTGGGCCATTCTCACTGGGACTAGGTGATACCTCAGGGTGGTTTTGATCTGCATTTCTCTGATGATTATGGACAATGAGCATTTTTTCATGTGTTTATTGGCCATTCATCTTTTTCTGAGAAGATTTTGTTCATGTCTCTTGCCCACTTATAAATGAGATTGTTGCACTTTCCTTGTTGATTGGTTTGAGTTCCCTGTAGATTCTAGTTAGTAGACTTTTGTCAGATTCATAGCATCCAAATATCTTCTCCCATTCTGAAGGTTTTCTGTTTGCTAAAATAAATAAATAAATAAATAAATAAATAAATAAATAAATAAATAAAATTATATTATTCACCAGAAGATCATTTTTACAATTTAGTTTCCATGATAAAAAATTTTTAAATAATTTGGAAACCTACAGCGTACTTTTAGTTTTAATCTATAATCTTTCAGATTAAGGAGGTTCTAAAATAGTTAAAAGCCTAAATTATGTTTTACATATTAAGTAATTTGAAAATAATTTTCTTTGTTATTCATCTTTATTTTGCAATAATACTAGTAAAAAGCATCTAAAACAAGGGAAAAAGTCTCAATTGAATATAATTATTATTAGTATATATTTTTTAAAAAATACAATGTGACAGTGGGTTATTTATTTTGACCTCTCTCCCTTCTCATGCACAATAACATATAGAAAGAATTTAGAGGAATGAAAAAAAAATAGATGCACAGTAAATATGTCCCTTAATTATTTTTTATTTATAAAGTATACCTTTAAATAGGGATATAAAATATACATAAATAAATCTTTTATTATTTGATTTGAAAATAACTCTTTGTTGGTGTATATTGTGTATATCTTTAACATCTCAAAGGTGTTGTCTTTCAAACAAATTTTAAGAATGCCATTCTGCCATATGCACTTCTGAAAACCGATTCCCAGAACAACAGTCTTAGAAAAACCCCCTCAATAAGGTTATATATATATAGAGAGACATTATAATATATATATATATATATGTATATATACATACACACGCACACATATATATACGGGTGGTGCCGGTGGCTCAGTGGGCAGGGCGCTGGCCCCATATACTGAGGGTGGCAGGTTCAAACACATCCCCGGCCAAACTGCAACAACAACAAAAAGAAAATAGCTGTGCATTGTAGGGGGTGCCTGTAGTCCCAGCTACTCAGGAGGCTGAGGCAAGAGGATTGCCTAAGCCCAGGAGTTGGAGGTTGCTGTGAGCTGTGATGCCACAGCATTCTACCGAGGACAGTAAAGTGAGACTCTGCCTCTAAAAAGAAAATAAAAATAAAAATATATAGATTATATTACATAGAAATAAAAACTATAAAAATATACAGATTATAGAAAATAAAAATATATACATTACCTGTATATATGCTTTTTTGTTTTTGTTTTTCTTTTCTTTTCTATACATATAAACATATGTATGTTTACATTGAAATTTTTCTACAGTGTAGTACGTTAACTTATCTATCACCTTTCTAGTAACTTTCATAGTTACTTTTCAATTTTATTTTTTGTGTTAAGAACAAACTAAATTCTGCTTTTAGCAAGTTTTCAGTATATAATACAATATTATTACTACAGCTCACCATGTTTTTTTTATTAGATTTCTAGACTTTTTCACCCTAATTAACTGCAAGTTTGTACCCTTTTTATGACTATTCCACATTTCCTCCCCTTCCCTGCCCTTGGTTTTACTGTTTCTATTTACTCAAAATTTGCTGTTTTGTAAGATTCTTCACATAGCTATGATTCTGCAGTAATTTTGATTCTATTCATGGTTTATTTCACTTAGCTTAATATTCTCAGATTCATCAATGTTGTTAAAAATGGCAGTTATGGGGGTGGGGAAAATGGCAGTTATTTACTCTTTTTAAAAATTAAATAATGTTCAATTGCATACCTACCACAATTTCTTTATTCATTAGCTATCAGTGTGTATTTAAGTCCTTTCTACATCTTAGGTATTGAAATAATGCGGCAATAAACTTGGAAGCATAGAGATACTGAAGACATACTGATTTCATTTCCTTGATTTTATACCCAGAAGAGGAATTTATGGGACATGTGGTTGTTCTATTTTTAATTTTTAATTAATTAATTAATTGTTAAATTATAGCTGTGTACATTAGTGCAATCAAGGGGTACAATGTGCTGGTTTCGTATACAATCTGAAATATTCTCAGCAAACTGTTCAATGTAGCCTTCATGGAATTTTTTTATTGTATGTAGACATTTGTATTCTGCCTTTAGTAAGTTTCTCCTGTTTCCGTTCTAAGATGCACAGTAGGTGTGGTCCCACCCATTTACCCTCCCTCCACCCTAACCTCCCCCCTCCCTTCCCCTCCCTTGGCCCTTCCCCGTATTCTTGTGCTATAGTTAGGTTATAGCCTTCATATGAAAGCTGAAAATTAGCTTCATAGTAGAGCTGAGTACATTGGTACTTTTTCTTCCATTCCTGAGATACTTTGCTAAAAAGAATATGTTCCAGCTCCATCCATGTAAACACGAGAGAGGTAAAGTCTCCATCTTTCTTTAAGTCTGCATAATATTCCATGGTACACATGTACCACAATTTGCTAGTCCATTTGTGGGTCGATGGGCACTTGGGCTTCTTCCATGACTTAGCAATTATGAATTGGGCTGCAATAAACTTTCTGGTACAGATGTCTTGTTATATTGTGATTTTTGGTCTTCTGGGTATATACCTAGTAAAGGAATTATAGGATCTAATGGCAGGTCTATTTTTAGATCTCTAAGTATTTTCCAAACATCCTTCCAGAAGGAACTTATTAGTGTACATTCCCACCAGCAGTGTAGAAGTGTGCCCTTTTCTCCGCATCCAGGCCAACATCTCTGGTTTTGGGATTTTGTTATGTGGGCTACACTTACTGGGGTTAGATGATATCTCAAAGTAGTTTTGATTTGCATTACTATGATGATTAAGGATAATGAGCTTTTTTTCATGTGTTTGTAGATGGTGCATCTGTCTTCTGTAGAGGTGTTTCTCTTCAAGTTCCTTGCTCACCCTGAGATGGGATCACTTGTTCTTTTCTTGCTAATATGTTTGAGTTCTCTGTGGATTCTGGTTATTAAACCTTTATCGGATGTGTAACCTGCTAATATTTTCTCCCATTCTGAGGGCTGTCTGCTTGCTTTACTTACCATGTTCTTGGCTGTGCAGAAGCTTTTTAGTTTGATCAGGTCCCAGTAATGTATTTTTGATATTGGTTCAATTGCCTGGGGAGTCCTGCTCATAAAATATTCACCCAGGCTGATACTTTCAAGAGTTTTAACTGCACTTTCTTCAAGTATTTTTATAGTTTCATGCCTTAAGTTTAAATCTTTTATCCAGTGAGAGTCTATCTTAGTTAATGGTGAAAGGTGTGGGTCCAGTTTCAGTCTTCTACAGGTTGCCAGCCAGTTCACCCAGCACCATTTGTTAAATAGTGAATCTTTTCCCCACTGACTGTTTTTTTTAATTGGCTTGTCAAAGATCAAATAACGGTAAGTAGCTGGATTCATCTCTTGGTTCTCTATTCTGTTCTAGATATCTACTTCTCTGTTTTTGTGCCAGTACCATGCTGTTTTGATCACTATTGATTCATAGAACAGTCTCAGGTCTGGTACCATGATTCCTCCCGCTTTGTTTTTATTGCTCAGTAATGTTTTGACTATTCGAGGTTTTTTCAGATTTCATATAAAACAAAGCATTATTTTTCGATATCTTTACAATATGACAGTGGAGCTTTAATAGGAATTGCATTAAAAATATTTATTGCTTTGGGTAGTATAGACATTTTAATAATGTTGGTTCTTCCCAACCATGAGCATGGTATGTTTTTACATTTGTTAACATCTTCAGCTATTTCTTTTCTTAAAGTTTCATAGTTCTCTTTGTAGAGATCTTTCACGTGCTTTGTTAAGTATACTCCCAAGTATTTCATCTTCTTTGGCACTACTGTGAAAGGAATAGAGTTATTGACTTTTTTTTTGGCTTGGTTATTGTTGGTATATATTAAGGCTACAGATATATGGATGTTGATTTTGTAGCCTGAGACATTGCTGTATTCCTTGATCACTTCTAAATGTTTTGTAGTAGAATCCCTAGTGTTTTCCAGATACACAATCATATAATGTATGAAAAGTGAAAGTTTGATCTCTTCTGACCCTATGTGGATACCCTTGATCGCCCTTTCTTCCCTAATTGCAATGGCTAAAACTTCCATTACAATGTTAAAGAGCAATGGAGACAATGGGCAATCTTGCCTGGTTCCTGATCTATGTGCAAATGATTTCAATTTAACTCCATGCAATATGATATTGGCTGTGGGTTTGCTGTAGAAGGCCTATTCTATTAGTTTAAGAAATGTCTCTTCAATACCAATTTTCTTAAGTATTCTGATCATGAAGGGATGCTGGATATTATCAAAAGCTTTTTCTGCATCAATTGAGAGAATCATATGGTCTTTATTTTTTAGTTTGTTTATGTGCTGAATTACAGTTATAGATTTGCGTATATTGAACCAGCCTTGAGAGCCTGGGATTAATCCCACTTGGTCATGGTGTATAATTTTTTTGATGTGTTGTTGGATTCTGTTTGTTAGGATCTTACTATTTTTGCATCAATATTCATTAGTGATATTGGTCTATAATTTTCTTTTCTTGTTGGGTCATTCCCTGGTTTGGGGATCAAGGTGATGTTTCCTTCATAGAATGTGTTGGGTAATATTCCTTCTTTTTCTATATTTTGGAAGAAGTTTAGTAATATAGGTACTAGTTCTTTTTAAAGGTTTGGTAGAATTCTGACATAAAGCCATCTGGTCCTGGGCTTTTCTTTTTAGGGAGATTTTGTATAGTTGATGCTATTTCAGAACTTAATATAGGCCTGTTCAACATTTCTACTTCGTTCTGGCTAACTCTTGGTAGGTGGTGTACTTCTAGGTATTGGTCGATTTCTTTCAGATTTTCATATTTCTGAGAGTAGAGTTTCTTGTCTTATTCGTTAAGGATTTTTTGAATTTCTGATGTGTCTGTTGTTATTTCATCGTTACCATTTCTGATTGATGAAATTAGAGATTTTACTCTTTTTTTCCTAGTTAGGTTGGCCAAAGGTTTATCTATTTTATTGATCTTTTCAAAAAAACCAACTTTTGGATTTATCGATCTGTTGTATAATTCTGTTGTTTTCAATTTCATTTAATTCTGCTCTGATTTGGGTTATTTCTTTTCTTCTGCTGGGTTTAGGGTTGGAATGTTCTTCCTTCACCAGTTGCTTGAAATGTCCCATTAAGTTATTAATTTCCTCTCTTTCCGTTTTCTTGAGGAAAGGAAGGCTTGCAGTGCTATAAATTTCTCTCTTACGACAGCATTTGCAGTATCCCAGAGGTTCTGATAATTCATGTCTTCATTGTTGTTTTATTCCAAAAATTTGGTGATTTCCTTCTTAATCTCGTCTATAACCCATCTATCCTTCAGCATAAGGTTGTTTAGCTTCCATGTCTTTGTATGTGTATGCAGGTTCCTGTTGTTACTCAGTTCAACTTTTATTCCATGATGGTCTGACAATATGCAGGGAATAATTTCTATTTTTTTTAATTTGCTGAGGTTAGATTTTTGGCCTAGGATGTGGTCAATTTTGGAGTATGTTTCGTGGGCTGATGAGAAGAATGTGTATTCGGTTTTGTTGGGATGAAATGTTCTGTAGATGTCTGTTAAGTCCAGATGTTGAATGGTTAAGTTTAAATGTAAAATTTCTTTGCTTAGCTTCTTTTTGGAGGATCTATGCAGCACTGCTAAAGTGGTGTTAAAATCTCCAACTACTATGGACCTGCAGAAAATCAAGTTGCTCATGTCTGTTAGAGTTTCTCTTATAAATTGAGGTGCGTTCTGTTTGGGTGCATGAATATTAATAATTGAAATCTCATCATATTGAGTATTACCTTTACAAATATGAAGTGTCCATCCTTATCTTTCCTTATTTTGGTTCATTTAAAGCCTATTGCATCTGTGAATAGGATTGCAATGCCTGCTTTTTTCTGCTTTCCATTTGCCTGGAGTATAGATTGACCATCCCTTCACCTTGAGTCTATATTTGTCTTTTAACATAAGATGAGATTATTGTATGCAGCAGATATCTGGCTTGAGTTTTTGTATCCAGTCAGCCAACCTTTGCCTCTTTAGAGGACCATTTAAACCATTCACATTACTTGAGAATATTGATAAGCCTTTCAAGAGTCCAGTGAACATTTTTAATCCTTTTGCAACTGTGGACATTGGAATTTGATCAAAATTTTCTTGGTGGGTTTACTTTTGTGGTGAAGGGTTACGCTGGTCTTTCTGAAGGATAGGTCTGAGAATATCCTGGAGAGTTGGTTTAGTTATGGAAAATTTCTTCAACATGTGAATGTCATTAAAGTATTTAATTTCTCCATCAGAAATGAAACTCAGTTTAGCTGGGTACAAGATCCTGGGTTGAAAGTTATTTTGTTTTAGAAGATTAAAAGTTGATGGCCATCCTCTTCTAGCTTGAAAGGTTTCAGCAGAGAGATATGCAGTTATTCTAATATTCTTCCCCTTGTAGGTGATGGTTTTCTTTTGTCTGGCTGCTTTCAGAATTTTCTCCTTCATATTAACTTTAGTGAAATTGATTATGATGTGTCTGGGGGATGTCTTTTTTGGGTTGAGTCATGCTGGAGTTCTGAAACTGTCTGCTATCTGAATTTCAGAATCTCTTGGCATGTCTGGAAAGTTCTCCTTCATAATCTTATGGAGAAGAGACTCTATTCTATGCCTTGTGAAGCCACTTCATCGCTTTCGGGGATGCCTATAAGACGAATATTCATTTTCTTCAAATTATCCCAGAGTTCTCTGAGAGAGTGATCTGTTTTTGCCCTCCATTTCTCTTCCTCTTTGAGAGTTTGGGAGCATTTGAAAGCTTTGTCTTCCATGTCAGAAATCCTTTCTTCTGCTTGCTACATTCTGTTACTGAGGGATTCTATTGTGTTTCTCAGATCTTTGAGGGCTGCAAATTCTTGTCTCAATGTGTCAAAATCTTTGGTCATTTGGTCTTTGAATTCATTGAATTCTTGAGATATCTTTTGGTTTACCGCTTGGAATTCTAATTCGATCTTATTTGCTATCCAGATTCTGAATTCGATTTCTGACATCTCAGGTATTTTTTTGTGCATGGGATCTTGTGCTGTGTCTGCCCCATTGATACGTGGGGGAGTTGATCTAATCTGATTATTCATATTGCCAGAGTTTTTCTGTTGATTTCACCATTACCTCTGGCTGTCCTCAGAGTTGGGGAGGTGTCTCTCCAATATTAGACCCCAGTGGGATCACTCTATTGTTGCTGGATCTTTGTAGGGAATGACCCTGTGTAGTTCCTCTGGGGCTGCCCCATCGAGGGAGTTCTGGTTGTGGAAGCAGCTTCGGACTGTGACACACCCAGATCCAGCAACAGGGCGTGCAGTTTTGCATACATTCTGGGAGTGACTTGCCCCCTGTGACTTTGGCACAGAGAGCCCAAGGCTCCAGCAGTCTCTGTCCAGGAGAAGAGCTCTGCACAGAGGCAGGGAGGACTCCAGAGGGTACGTGGCTACCAGAGTCCCTGGCCAGACCAGCGGGCCGGTGTGGAGGCAGGGAGGGTCCAAGAGGGAGGATGTGGGGTTGCTTGGCTTCCACAGCTCCTGGTAAGGGCATGTGGAGGTCCGGCGGGCATGGGTCATGGGTTGGGTGTCACCGTGTAGCTCTTACGGAGGTCTGGGTGGGCGTTGATCATGGTCGCGGTGCAGCTTTTATGGAGGTCCAGACGGGCACCGAGGCTGTCAGTTCAGAGGTCTTACAGAGGTCCAGGCAGCACAGCTCCTATGGAGGTCCGGGAAGGTTCTGATCATGGTCAAGGTGCAGCTCTTACAGAGGTCCTATTTTTAATTTTTTGAAGAACCCTTTACAGTTTTCCATAATGACTGTACCAACTTACATTCCCAAGAATAGTGTACAGAGCTTTTCTTTCCTTCTTTCTTCTTCTTTTTTTTCAATGCCTTTACTAACTTTTATTTCATGTCTTTGTAATAATAGTCATCTATGCAGCTGTGAGAGTTATTATTTTGATTTGATTTGCCTGATGATTAGTAATTTTGAGCACTTTATCATATATCTGTTGCCTACTTTTTATTTTCTTCGGAAAATTGTCTGTTCAGGTCCCTTGCCCAAGTTTTTTTTTTGTTGTTTGTTTGCTTTTTAGAAATAACGACTCACTATATTTCCCAGGCTGTCCTTGAACTAACTCATGGGCTCAGGAGACCCTCCTATCTTAGCCTCATGTGTAAGTGGGACTATTGGTGCAAGCAAGCTATTGTATCCAGCTCCTTGCCTAGCTTCTTAATTCATTTTTAATTGTTATTATTTCTTTTCTTTCCTTTTTAGTGAATAAAATTTTAGTTTGATGTAGTCCTACTTGTTAATGTTTGGTTTTATTGCCTAAGCTTTTAGCATGAGAGACAAAAGTCATTGTTAAGGCCAGTATTAAGAATATTTTTTCCTATGCTAGGAGTTTATAGTTTCACATCTTTAGTGTACTAGTTCATGACTTTAATCCATTTTTAGCTGATTTTTTGTGGTATATGATAATGGTCCAGTTTCATCCTTTTGCCTGAGGATATCTATCAATATTTTTGACAAGACTATCCTTTCTCCATTGCACTTTCTTGCTTTTTGATGATTAGTTGGCTGTTTTTGCTGAGGTTGATGTTATTTTCTAAGTGTACAATATGAGGATAAAGGTAATAGATAAACCCAAAATGGCTTTCTACTCTATCTAAACTTTAAATTGATCTAAATTCATAGCTCTAGATACAGAAACCTCCTCAAAACTAAAGCTTGCATGATGAAGAAAATGCAAAATTTTGTAGCATTTTGTCTTAAGAAGCATGTTGCATTTTCATAGAACAATAAGGGCCTAAAATACATCTTCAACATCTCTACAAATGAGCAAAACGCCATCTCGATTTTTCAGCTAACTGCTAAGCATAACAGCGTCACCACCGAGTGTGAAAAGCATTGTTACTATCTTCATTTCCTAAAAGCTTTTACTGTTGCTCACAAAAAATAAAAAGTGCTTACCATATCACATTCATATGTACATCTTTACAGCCACAACTCTGCCTCAGGCACTTTCAGGTGTCAGAGGCTACCATCTGGAAGGTGGTTGTGTGTAGTAAATGAGTTTTAACAGACCCAGTTGTACTGGTTTCCTCCAGAGGGAAGAAGCCCTAACTGAAAAGATTCTTAGTATAGCATCGCCTTTTGCAGGAGTGTCTGCCCTACCTGTTTGCTGTGTACTTACTTGCCACTAGCTGCTTCATGCAGTCTTAGCTCCCCAGCTGAGACAATTAAAGGAACAATGTTTGGCATTCACATTGGCAGAACACGGAGTAAAAAACACAGCTTTTGTCCAAATTAGACTTTTTAACTTATTGACAGTGATCAAGGAATGAAAAAGGCAGATACTAAAATGATAGTGAAGGGAGACATAGAAACTTTGTTGTCAGCAAAATATTGTAAATTAAATTAAGTATAGAAGAGTAGCTCACAGAGAAATGCTCAGCGTCTGGGTGCAGGCAACAGTTTGAGTATTTTTCACTGTATTTTCCTTTTCCTAAAACCTCCCTCTTATCTAAACACTACCCAGTACTGCTACATCTCACTTCTGCTTATATCATCTGTTGGGCTGTTGAGTCTAAAATCCTCAAAAATGTAGCATGGGGAAAAATAATTTTTAAAATAATGAATGTTGTATGGACTTGCTCTTTGATAGTGCTAGTGTTAGATTAGACACAAATAAGTTCCAAAATAAAGAAAAAAAATTGGTTGGTGATATTTTAGCTGCAAACATATTCTCCAATAACATTCTCATTTTTATAATTTTTGTCTTCATTAAAAATCTATACATACCATGGGCGGCACCTGTGGCTCAGTGAGTAAGGCTCCGGCCCCATATGCCGAGGGTGGCGGGTTCAAACCCACCCTGGCCAAACTGCAACAACAATAGAAAAAAAAATAGCCGGGCGTTGTGGCGGGCGCCTGTAATCCCAGCTGCTTGGGAGGCTGAGGCAAAAGAATCATGTAAGCCCAAGAGTTGAAGGTTGCTGTGAGCTGTGTGACGCCACGGGACTCTACCCGAGGGCGGTATAGTGAGACTCTGTCTCTACAAAAAAAAAAAAAAAATCTATACATACCAAAATATTAATTATTATGTTCATTCACAAAGTAACTATTGCCTTTTGTTCTTATTTTGTTTTAAATGTCCAATAACCAACATACAATTTTTAAATGAAAATATAAAAGGAAAACTAGAATTTTCTCTTTTCCATCTCTCATAATTCCTGTGATTGAAACTATTTTAAGAAGACTATATGCTTGTTTCTAGAAAATAAATTATATTAATATGCAGATGATTCCAAAGCTTCAATTTCTAAAATGACTGTTGTTTCACATATTAGACTTCTATCAGAAATAATCTACTTGAGGTTTCAACAAGACAAACATCTTGAAACAGAAAAAGACAAAACAGAAATATTGATTCTGCCTTTACTTAAATTGCACTTCTTAACAGTCCCTCAGTTTTGTAAGAACAGAACACCAGCATCCATCTAGCTTCACCCTGTCTCCAAACATGCATGTGATGGACGCTGTCCACCTCCTTACATATGTCTTACCTCTCTATTAAAAGCCACTGCTAATTCTCTCTGAGATTAAGGTAATAAAGAAAAAGGGAAGGAAAGAGGCGGGGGGGAAGGAGGAAGGGCCGATGGAGGGAGGAATGGTAGAAACTCCTTATCTTGGCTTATGAAAGCCTTATGTGATCTGGCTTCAATCTCATACCCCTTCATTCATTATCTTAGCTACTAAGCTGAACCCATACTGTACTTTTTAATTTTTCAAATATGAGAACTCATAGTCACTTAAGAGCCTTTAAAATGGGTGTTCTGACCTCCTGGAATATACTTCTTTTTTCCTTTCTCTATGATTAAATGTATAACCTTAAAATTTCTGTTTAAATATTATCTTTCTGCCTGTTCAATCTAGGGAAAAAATAAATTTACTGTCACATCACTTAATTCAATTCCCTATGCGGAATTTAGCCCTATCTCACATATGATGCACACAACACACAATTATCCGTATTCCAGCATTTCCTTATAAGCTCTTAAAGGGTATCACATTTAGCATTTTAATTGCATTTAGTACTTATGAGTTCTGGTCATGTAAAACAGTAGCTGATAAATAATGTTCATTCAGTAATTATTTGTTGGATAAAAGAATGAATGAATAAAATTGAGCATTAATTATTCTAATATTCAAAAATTATATAATTTAAATAGGGAGACAAATCCCATTAAATTTCATTCTAAGTTTCATTTAACTCAAGGCAACCATATCTGGAAGAAATGTTTTTCCAAAAAGTAAATAGAAAAATTTACTCATTTTAACAAAACAGTATATAACATCTGATACCAGTGAATTGTTTTAGATATATTTTATTGCATTCACTTAAAATAATGCAGCAAAATTATATGCTCATGATATTGTATAGGTAATATTTGAATATTTTTGATTTGTCATATTATTAGCTTCTTAAAACCTTAGGTGTTTAAAAAAATCACTTTTACTTTAATTTTTTTAGCTAACATTCAAGTGTTATCATAACATTACATTAGCATTTATTAGAGTTATGTTTATTGTAACATTACACCAGTATTTATTAAAGTTTTGTTTATTTATTTCTCCTAAATAGATTTTCTAGGATAGAAACAAGTTGAGACTAGATGATAATATAGCAGCATGCAGGTATTATAAAATCAAGAGTGCTAACCAAAAATAAAATAAATTGAGTCACAAAAATGCAAACTAATAGGACATATTCAAGTGTATAACAACTGAAATTTCTGAAAATATTCTCTTCTAGAAGATATTTGGCAAAAATCGGATGTTCTTTTCCTATGATTATATGTTCATAAATTAAATGTAGGTTATCAAATTAAATTTGGATTTCCTACTCTCTGTGTGGCTTCCCTGTTTCTATCTGGTCAATGTCAATGATGTGTATTTTATGACAGAAGATGATGAACTTTAAGAGTTATTTTTATAGAGTGTCTCAGTCTTTATTAATAAAAAATACATTACTTCTAAAGATTATGAGCAATGGAAGGGTGTTTAAATGGAATGTTCCTACAGTTTTAAATTAAGTATCTTTGGCAATTAACACAAAGAAAATGATTTCTTAAGACATGGTGAAAGCCATAACACATTCCTTAACCTTGTTGTGAGATAGCAACAGTATGCATATAGTAATTTTAAATGGTATTAATATTGTTAATCATTTTGACCTATTTTTATAGAACTTTATAGCTATACTATGACATTATTATCCAGTTGCAATAAAGAGTTAAATTTTATTGCTGTGAATTGCTCAAAAAGTAAGGTAGATGGTGCTAGAGAACACCATTCTATTTATTATATGATAATATTTATAACATAATTCTTGATAAGAATGAATGAAAAGGTTGGGATCCATTACATTGATCTCTAATTTGGTATTACACCACAAATTTAACATAAATTGTTTATAAAGAACTCATTCTCAATAATGGGGTGAGATTAAGAGGAAGCACATATTTAATGCTTATACTGAAGTATAACACACCACATTCACAAAAATAGTTATTGTCACTAAGTAATAAGTTAATGCCAAATTTCTACTGCAGACGGTTACTATGATGTAGGTAAATCTATGGAACTTGCATGTTTTCATTCTGTTGTTTCTCTCTTGCACATGTTTTAAAAATTTGGTGGCAGGGTTTAAATTGATAACCTACAATTTAAAGAATCTCTGTAGGTTGAAACCATACTGGTTTGTATAAATAATTTAATCAATTCAAAGTTCAAATTCAGACTTCTTTCCCTCCACTTTCTTCCTTTCATAATTCATATGAGATTTATAATGTCACCAAATTCTCTATATCCTCTTTTAGTATCTAATAAGAAAAATTTCCAAAATAAGGTACAGGGAAAATTGGGGCTTTTTTTTTTTTTTTTTTTTTTTTTTTTAGAGGTAAGGTATATTAGTCTCCTAGAGGTGCCACACAAAACACCACAAACTGGTTGGCCAAAACAACAGAAGTTTAATTTCTCACAGGGCTGCACCTACAAATCCATAATTGAGATACCGTCAGAGTTGGTTTCTAGTGAGGCTACACTTTTTGGATTATAGACAACTACCCACTGTGCCCTCATATGGCTTTCTTTGCTGTCTCTCTTTCTCTCTGTCACACACACACTTTCTCTCTCTCTCTCTCTCTCTCTCTCTCTCTTTGTCTCCCTCTCTCTCTCTCTGACACACAGAAACCTTAATTACCTCATAAAAGGCTTTATCTCCAAATAGTTACAATAGGGTTTACAGTTTCCACATAAGAATTCTGTCACAATATAGTACAGTCCATAACATGTGTCTCTGAGTCGCTATTGAGTCTTGATGATAGTGATTCATCTCTCCTGTTCCAGCAAGAGCTGCTACTTACTCAGCTGCAGCTGGTCTCTACCTGTCCATCTGGGTTTCAAGCAGAATTCCTTCTACTGAGAGTGATTGTCCATACATATCCTCTTTTCTCAAGGTCTTCATGCACTAATTCCTGATTTTAATGATAGGCCTAATCAGACCTATTTCTCAGAATGTCACCGTGCTTCTTACCTAATTGAGAATTCCTATGTTTGTGAAAGTGTCCTTAACTTTTTTTTCTTTCCAATTACCATTTCCCATCTACTTCTGATCCAAAGAATGGGGTCACTGGGTCACCTGTAGTCTAGGTTCCATGATTAGTATGGGCACAAAGAAAATTTCAAACCTACATCTTGTGAGCAGGAGGCAAGTTATATGTGTATAGCATAAGGAATTTCCTAAACCTAGTGAGTGATTTAATTTCCCTTAAATCTGGGCTATGATCATTCACTGAAGAGATCCAGAACATTCTTTACTAACCTTTTGCCTCTATTATCACTTCCTTGTTTCTTTCCCTACCCACATAAACTTAAAGTTGTTATATTTCCTTTTCAGAAGTTGGCTATTTTTAAATTTCAGATTAATGCGAGGGCACAACAACCAGGTCACAATGTTTGCATTTGTAAGGTAGAGTCCCTCTCGTAGTTGTGCCCCTCACCCAAAGATGTGCCATACAACTCTACATTGTGCCCATTAAGAAGGAGCACACCCAACCCTCCCTTCTCCTCCTACATCATTCCTGCTACTCCCAACTTGAAACGAAATACATTTTTCTCTTCTGTGGGCATGAATTAGATAGTCTACTGGCTTTATATTAGTATTGAGTACATTGGATGTTTGCTTTTCCATCCAGGTTAATACAAAAGATGTAAAGTCACCATATTTTTATGGATGAATAGTATTCCATAGTATACATATACTACAGATTGTTACTCCATTGTTAATGGGAATTTAGGTGTTTCCATATCTTGGTGGTTGTAAAATGAGGTGCAATAAACAATCTAGTGCAAATGTCTTTATGATAAAATGATTTCTTTTCTTCTGGGTAGATGACTAGTAGTGGGATTATGAGGTCAAATGAAAGATATAATTTGAGTTCTTTGAGGATTTTTATACTACTTTCCAAAGAGGTTGTCTTAGTTTGAAGTCCCACCAAGAGTGTAAAAGTGTTCCCCTCTCTGGGATTTAGTGATGTGGACTAGTCTTACTGGGATTAGGTGATATCTCAGGGTGGTTTTGATTTGTATTTCTCTGATGATGAGGGATGATAAGTATTCTTTAAATATGTTTGTCATCCATTCATCTGTCATCCTCAGAGAAAGTTCTGTTCATGTCCCTTGCCCTGTGCTAAATAGGATTATTTCCTCTTTTTTTATTGATTAATTTGAGTTCTTTATAGATCCTAGTTATCCAACCTTTGTCAGATTTGTAACATGCAAATACCTTTTCCTACTTTGAAGGTTGTCTATTTGCTTTGGTTGTTGTGTCCTTATCTGAGTAGAAGCTTTTCAGTTTAATTAAATCCTATTTGCTTATTTTTGTTTTTGTTGCAGTTGTCATGGAAGTCTTCTTCATAAAATCTTTCCTCAGGTAGACATCCTCAAAATTTGTTCCACACTTTCTCCTAGAATTTTTATTGTTTCTTGCCTTAGATTTAAATCTTCTATCCATCTTGAGACAATTTTTGTAAACGGTTAAAGGTGTAGGTCCAGTTCCAGTTTTATGTGCGTGGTTATCCAGTTCTCTCAGCACCATTTATTGAATAGGGATTCTTTTCCCTAGTGTATCCTTTTGTTTAGTTTATCAAACATCAGATGGCTGTAAGAGACTGGTTTCATCCCTTGGTTTTCTATTCAGTTCCAAATGTCTATATCTCTGTTTTTGTGCCAATACCATGCAATGCAATTTTCAGACCAGAAGTCTGTATCCTGTTAAAATAAACTTCAAAATCAATGGAGACATCAAATCTTTTGCTGATATACAAACATTGAGGAAATATGCTACAACAAGACCAGCTCTATAGGAAGTACTTAGACTCTCAACACTGGTCACCCCAATGGACCATCAGCAAATAAACACCCCAAAACTAAAGGACAAAACCTAGATTCTATAATGATGCAAAGTATAAAAGTAAGCAACAATCTTTCACAAAAGAAGATGAACTCCATGCTTATTAATTCACTCATTAAATGTTAATTGCTTGAATTATGCACCGAAGAGGGATGAGCTGGCCTATTGGATAGAAAATCACAAGCCATCCATATGTCATCTCCTAGAAACAAACCTACCCTTGATGGACAAATCAAGACTCAGAGTAAAGCTATGGAAAACAGCATTTCAGGCAAATGGAAATCAGAACAAGGGAGGGGGTCCCAATCTTATTTCAGGCAAATTGAAATCAGAACAAGGGAGGGGGTCCCAATCTTATTTTCAGAATTCTTAACTAAACCTACACATTTTAGGTGTTTTCATTCTGTTGTGTTGACGTATAAGTCATTTCTAACACTAATACTGTATAAGTCTACTTATTGAACATGTCGATACTTTAGTATAAGTAGCAATATTAGTCCTTTTTTTTTTTTAGTCTTTAAGTTTTTTTCTGGTTAGTGTGGCTAAATATCCTAACTATTATTTATATTACTATCATGTAGATAGCCAAGATAGTAAAATAATTGAAAAAAAAAAACATAATAACTGAGCTACTTTGGTTTAAAAATTAAAATACATCAAATAACACAAATTCCAGGGTAGACAGAAATAAATTTGAGTTTAATGAGTGAAGGAAATTTCCACAGATTTATTTTTTTCCTGCTAAAGAAGATGAGAGAGAGAGAGAGAAAGAGAAAGAGAGATTAGAGAGTGATGAAGAAGGCAGATGGTAGGCATCATGGTTAGGTGTTATTCATTTTAGGTTGAAATATACACATTTAGGAAAACATACTTGTTCTAAGAGGAAAGTGAAGAAAATCAACTTAGCCAAGTAGTTACTAAAATAGGAAATAAGGAATTATAAATTGAGATAATAAGTTTAACTTTAGTATAATGATGTTGGATAAAAAAATGAATAATAATTTTTAAAAATCTCACACAGCGAATAGAAGTTTCACCAAACTAGGAATTTGTTACAAGTGTGTTTTGAGTTATTTTTCTCTTCCCAAAAGTTCATTGCTGTTCCAATTTATCTAGATATAGTACTATACATTTCTGAAAACATCTAATTAATGTTGTAGTGATCCTCATAAAAGAAGAGACATTGAATGACTTTGTTAAGATACATGGAACTGAGGAGAGATTATCAAAGTTCAAATAAGACCCCTCATAATGTGTCCCCTCATCATCTCTGTATCTTGTTGTTCTCAACTACTCATATTACATTGAACTCCTTGTACCTCCCAGAACACATCAATATCTTCCCTGCCATCCCACCCTCCAACTCTCACATACTTTTTCTCCAGATATTCATACAGTGCCCACAGGTTAGAAAACAGGATGGTGAGGAACTTCCCCTTGTCCCCCACCTGAGACCTATAGCTCTTCTCTTGCTTCCATTCATCTCAGGTCTACTTCTCAGAATCACCGATTTTCTTAACTATCTCCTTTAGTGAAGACACCATGGAGGGCAACTTAATTGTGTGTAATATTTGGCATATAGAGGTGTTAAAAACATTATGGAACTGGGTGTGATGGCACATCACTGTGATCCAAGTGTTGTGGGAGGTGGAGGCAGGGAGGTCACCAGAGTCCAGGAGTTTGAGGCTACAGTGGGCTATGTTTGTGCCACTGCACACCAGGCAGGGTGACAGAGTCAGACTCTGTATCTAAAATTAAAAAAAAAAAAATTAAAATTCCTTCTCCCTTAGTGTCTACAAAGATTGGGGAGGAGAAAGAGTCTACCAGTAGGTATAAAAATAAGGGAATCATAAAGTTGGAAAGACCCCTGGACATCATTCATCCCATGGTTTATAATCCTAGCTGATCTTTGAATAAAACCTCAGTGCCCTGGTCTCATGCTACGGGAACCTGATTTCACTTGTTGGATGTGGTCAAGCAGTAGTCTTTTTTAAAGTTCCCCAGATACTTCTAATAGGCACCCAGAACTGAGAACACCTGACCATGTCCTACTTCATTTTCCTGATGACACAAACATGGGAAGTGAAAGGGCATGCTGAGAATAACTGTAGTTACTCAGCATACAAATTCTCTTTCCATCAGATCATACCTAATTAAGAACAAGTTATTTCTGTACAGGTGAGAATATGCTATAAATCCTGTAGTCTAATGAAATGTCGTGATTCATTATGGAAAGGATGATTTGAAAAATCAAGTGATTTAGAAGAACTGGCTCCTTTAGATGACCAGGATGGGAGAGATCAGTTGGCCTGAAAGTAAAGCAAACAGAAGCTGTAGGTGGTGGCACTTCAAGCAGTAGCAGTGGGAAGTAATGTGAAGAGAAAACAGTGATTTCACCAGGCAAGGAAAGGAAGGAAGGATTTGTGCAGGAAACAACTTGGCTGAATAAACAGAACAAGCCAAGACTAAGTTGTCCAAATAATACTCAAGTATAATACGAGTATTATATCTCGTGCCAAACATGAGACCCATTTCTAAATCATACTAAGGTGGACTTCACCACTCTGTCTACTTGTAGTTCCTTATCCATAGAAACCTCACACGGATAGCGAGCATGCATTAACACCTCTCTGCAAATTTTACCACTGAGAAAAGAAATATAGCATAAGAGAAGAGTCCACATTTCGTGGAAACTAGAATAGACATTCTATTGATGCATGACGTCAAACTTTTCTCAAATTTAGTTCACAAATACAGGAAATTTTGTTTTATTTATTTGTTTATTATTGAGACAAGGTCTTACTTTGTTGCCCTGACTGGAGTGTAGTGGTGTCATCATGGCTCACAGCAGCTTCAAACTCCTGGGCTGAAGTAATCTTCCTGACTCAGCTTCCCAGGTGGCTGAGACTGCAGGCTGTGCCACTATGTGCAGCTAACCTTTGTATTTTATATAGAGACAAAGTCTTGCTCTTAGTCAGGCTGTTCCTCCTACCAAAGTGCTGTGATTACCGGCATTAGCCATAGGGCCCAGCTTGCCATTGACTTCTTACCATGTACTCTAAACTGGTTTTTAACAGTAGTATTTAGATATCATAACCAGAAAAATAAAACACTCTAAAATAAGAACTTAATGTCTTAACCATTAGGCTACTTTGGAAAAAAATTACCATAGACTGGATGGCTTATAAGCATTGGAAAATTATTTCTCACCATTTCAGAGTGTGGGAGGCTGACCTAGATCAAAGCATTGGCCGATTCGGTATTTGGTGAGTGCCAGATTCCTGGTTCACAGACGGCCATCTTCTCATAGAGTGGAAAGGATGAGTGAGTTCTCAAAACAAACAAACACATGAACAAACAAAAAGCCCAAAAGACTATGTGCTGGTTTTTGAGTTAGTGGGGAATGATAACATGGTTTTTGTAAGAATATAGTTATGATAGTGTATGCCATGGTTTCAACCAGACTATCAGCTGAATTCGGGAGGCAGTTAATAGTCAGTCGGGCCATTGATACAGGGAGCGGAGGATGTTAGTTTATTCTCTACAAGTAACATGTAATGTAGATCCTATTCTCTGCAGATTTTTTGTGGTGAAAAGAAAATTAAAAAATTAAATTATGTCTTTGGTTATTTAGTATTATGCTTGTTTAAAATTTGTGTAGAACATCTGGCAACAGACCCATAGTACTGCAAAAATCAAGAGAAAAGATTGAATGAGAGAAAAAGTAGATTTTTCAGTTATGTTGAAATTTTAATCTAAAAAGCAACTCTTATGTTGCCTATAATATGGTCCTTAAGGGGCAAAGAAATACTATGTTTGAGGCTGATTTTATGTTTGAGTTTTTTTTTTTTTTTTTAAATTTAATACCAGGAAGTTTTCAGAAATAGAAGTTCATAGTTTATTTATCCAGTTTCCTTCTCAATATTCAAAGCGAGAGACCGATGAATAAACCGAGAGCATTGTTTACTGTTTCTGAAAGGTGACTAAAACTTTCTGGAGAATGAACCCCACACATACCTATCCATAATACAAGTGAATTGTAAAGTGCAAGAAATTGTGAGTAGATAGATCAGTTCTGGAGATAATACCATAACAAAATCATCTTCTCAGAGCCAAGGCTGTTGTTTGTTCATTCAAAGCATGCAGCAGACCATCCCAGAAGTTTAAAATCAAATATACAGATTAGGCTGGGAGAAATGTTAACCGTAGAAAGCAAAACCAAAGGATTTAAGTTTCACAAAGCAGTGTGCATCAGATGCATGTTAAATATTGAAAGTCAAAATTCCCTCTAACTAATTGAAAAAGATATTGAATAAATTTTACATTAAGGGTCATATAATTATAGAGATGCCCCCAAATGCTTGATTTACTTCATAGGAAGCTATCAAGGAAGACAAACTCTTACAATGGAGTGAATATTAGTAGAGATCAGTTCCATATCATAAGTTTGCTTTTATATTTTCTACCTCTAAATACATATTTATTTTAAGAACAATAAGCAATAATGTCAGAATTTATCTGCAATAATCTTTCTAAAAATTTAAGAATGTTTTCCTACCTGTGAAGGAAACTACAGACTTTATGTAAATAGTTTAAATAATATAAGCCCTTCTGAGGCAACACATACTATATCAGGAAACAACAGTGTTCCAAAGCTCCATCAAACAGACAAAGTACACTCAAGAAAGAAAAATTTAATTAGGTAATGACATTGATAAAGCAAAAACTATAGACCATATTATTTAGTGGCTATTTTAGCTTAGGAGTAAATAGTGAAAGGCAGAACTGATAGAGCTCCCTACAAACTGTTTCAATAGGCTGAGACTAGAAAGTATGCTTCATGTAAGAATAAAGTTAATTCAGGATTCTCCTTCTGCCTTTAAGGTATTTTCTTACTAGATAATGGAAGAAAATTAGGTAACATTATAAATCAGAACTTGTTTAATTGCATTTAATTCCAACTGCATTCAATAAATACCCTCTGCCTCTTGTAGGAGCCTTAAGAATCCTTAGAAAATTGTCATTGGATTGAAAAGTGATGAAGTGTTTGATTTAATATTGTTCACACCCTCTGAACCTGAAATTTACTTTACCTTTTGGAGGTAATACATATCATGCTCGCATGAGAAATATTAATTTTCTAATTGACCCCTAGATTCTATAAGAAAACAATGTAATTATTCTTGAGATAAACACTTTGGTTTGCAACTTAACCTTCCTGAAACAGTTACCCTAATAGTAATTGTTTTAGACTTTTCTTTTGTAGTGATATAGGAGGCAAGATTCTATGGTGGTTGCAAGATTTCTGCCTTCTCTGGCCTATGTGACCTTTATATCTTTCTCCCACTGAGTATTGATGGGACCTGTGAATAGGCATTTCACTCCCTTTATTAGATTACATTTTATGGCAAAGGTAAATATCTTTTGACTTGGACATCATCAGGGAGATTATGCCAGACTATTCAGATAAGCAAGTAAGCAGGTGATTCCTGTAAAAGACAGGACACAACAGTACACACATCTCTTGAAACATGCAACTGTCATTATGTGGAGGGGACCACGTAGCAGGGAATGATAAATAGTCTCCTGAAGGTGTGGGCCTTGGTCCTATAACTTCAAGGAACATCCAAGAATCAGCAGACTTGGAAGGGGACCTTGAGCCTCACACTGGATTACAGTCTTGGCTGACCCTTGCAAAGCCCCTGAGCAGCCAATCTTTTTTTTTTTTTATTGTTAAATCATAGCTTTGTACATTAGTGCAATTAAGGGGTACAATGTGCTGGTTTCATATACAATCTGAAATATTCTCATCAAACCGTTCCACATAGCCTTCATGGCATTTTCTTAGTTATTGTATGTAGACATTTGTATTCCACCTTTAGTAAGTTTGTCCTGTACCCATTCTAAGATGCACCATAGGTGTGGCCCCACACATTACCCTCCATCCACTCTAACCTCCCCACTCCCTTCCCCTTCCTTGGCCCTTTCCTCATAGTCTTGTGCTATAGTTGGGTTATAGCCTTCATGTGAAAGCTATAATTTAGCTTCATAGTAGGGCTAAGTACATTGGATACTTTTTCTTCCATTCCTGAGATACTTTGCTAAGAAGAATATGTTACAGCTCCATTCATGTAAACATGAAAGAGGTAAAGTCTCCATCTTTCTTTAAGGCTGCATAATATTCCATGGTATACATGTACCACAATTTGTTAGTCCATTGATGGGTCGATGGGCACTTGGGCTTCTTCCATGACTTAGCAATTATGAATTGAGCTGCAATAAACATTCTGGTGCAGATGTCTTTGTTATATGCCTTACAAAATATGAGATTTGTCCAAGCCAGGAAGTTTGTGGTATTTTATTACACAGCAAGACAGCTAATACAGCTTTCCACTAAAAACAAGATGATAATAATATATAAAATCTTTTTTTTTTTTTTTAATCTCAGGGACTTGGATAGGACATTCTGGAAACAGATAATTTTTGATTAAAAAAAACATGTGGGGATATTTTAAGAAGACTGAGTAAAATATAATAGATATTTACAAGTAAGTTTTTTTTTTTTTTTTTGGCTGGGGCTGGGTTTGAACCCGCCACCTCCAGCATATGGGACCGGCACCCTACTCCTTGAGCCACAGGTGCCGCCCACAAGTAAGTTTTTAAAATGTAAACTGCATTGCTATTGATTCTCATCAGAGTCAAAAATTTGAAACATATGTAAATATAATTTTTCAGTGTCATAGTCTGTGTAAAGTTACACTAAATTTCTTCTGGAGTATGTTAAAATTCTTAAATATAAACCATAAATTTATCCATTGAGTATATATAAAGCATGAGATATTGAGAGGAAAAAGCTAATCTCAGAACAAGAAAGAGAAAGCTTTCCTCCTCTCATGTATTTGCAACTCACCTTTAACTAGATACAGTACATTTGACTGAATAATAATAATAATTTCAAAAGTCAGTAGGAAAAGAGCTTACATTATAAAATAGGGAAATGTTGCTTGGTAAAGTGGTGTTTTGTGAACCAGATAGAGTTATTCTTATTTTAATTTCACAATCCTCTTCTTATCCTTTCCACTTAGTAGGAAATTAACATATTAACCTCATTAAAAATATGACTAGGTGATATTTGACCTGTGATTCAAATAGCATGAGGATGTTCTGATTTATTATATGTAACATAAAACAAAACACTGTATATTGTTAGTGGTTATTGTCTATTCTCAGATATTAACTTGAGTCCATATATACATGGGCTGTCCAGAGGTATCCAGTGATGGTTAGGAAAAATAAGAAACAAATGTGGCTGGATACTTTCTTTTCTGGAAAAACCTTTTATATATGTGTGTGTGTATAAATACTCATATATATACATATATTTTTTCCAAAAACAAGTCATAGAAAAATTACTAGAAGCAAGAGAAAGTTAGGATAATTTCATGTATTTTAAAAATAATTTTTTGTATATATTTAAGCTATATAACATGATGATATAACAATTATATGGAAAGTAAAAAAAAAAAAAAACATGAAAGGGGTTAGGAGACAAGATGGCAGCCTGAAGCCAGCTTTCAACAGAGGCTCCCGTCCAGAAGGAGAGTTAAGGGACAGGAATTTAGTAAGTATCTTGGTGGATTTGAGCCGCATCAAGAGAGAAGGTTGAAGAACGCACATCAACACCGCTGAGGCAAGCCGTGAACACAAGGACACAAACAAAAGGTACAAAATCCACCACCAAGCAGGCGGGAGTCCCCCTCCCTCATGAGACCGGCTCAAGAGCCACACAATTAAACAAACGAGCAGAAACTAAAGGCCCTCCCACTACACTCCACGGGAGAGACCTTCTAAAAACTGGACCTACCTCCCCTACTAGGGTGCCATGGCATTCTCCTGCCGGGCATAAAACTGTATAAAACTTTAAAAATCCTTTGCCAACAACCCTGAATCCCCAACACTCCCCTCCTGCTCACTGAGGTCTGGAGGCCTGTCCCCAGGAGTTCGGATTCTTGGGTGATTTCTCAAGGGGAGTGGATAGTCCCTGAGCTGCAACTGGTCAGTGCTGACTCTGAGGCATGCGAGTGTGGAGAGGGCACCGGGCTGAGGGGGAGGCATGCCTCGGTGGCACTTCCCTGTGGTGCGGTGCAGCAGCCCCCCCTGTGCATCAATACGGCCAGGCATAAAACTGAATGAAGCTCTAGCTTCCCCGCTGAGCTCTCAGCACTCCCCCCCACTCTCACTTGGGGTCTGGGGGCCTGTCCCTCAGGAGTTTGGATCCTTGGGTGATTTCTTGAGGGGAGTGCACAGTGCCCGAGCCGCAACTGGCCAGCACTGACTCTGAGACATGCGAGTGAGGAGAGGGCACTCAAGGAGAGGACACTCGGCTGAGGGAGAGTCACGCCTTGGTGGCACTTCCCTGCAGTGTGGTGCAGCAGCCCTCCCCGGGTCACAATACGGCCAGGCATAAAACTGAATGAAACTCTAGCTTCCCTTCACTCTCACTCGGGGGTCTGGGGGCCTGCCCCCCAGGAGTCCGGATTCTTGGGAAATCTCTCAAGGGGTGTGGATAGAGCATAAACTGCGGCCGCTCAGTGCTGACTCTGGAGTGCGAGACAGAGAAGAAAAGGGTCGGCTGGGTGCCCACACCAGAGCGGCAGTTCCTGGAGGCAAATCAACAGCCATTTTTTCTTTAACAGCAAAACGGCTCACTTCTGGATATTCTGAAGCCACACCCACTGTCTCCCTGGGCAACCAGAGGAGGCCACAGTGAGCAAAGGATTTGCCTGACGCTGCTCACACACCCGGGAAGGTTCCAGGGCAGGGCCGACACAGAGAGGTAATCGGACACAAACCTCCAGCAGCAAAGACATTTGAACTCAGAACAGCCCGTCTTCTGTAGGCGATTTTAGCAGAAACAGAGACAGAACTCCACAAAGTTGTCTGTTCTGTTCTGTTAGCAACATCAATCAGGGGCAGGGCTAAGCCTGAGTGAACACCTCCCTCCCACCACCTGCATCAAGCACTCAAAGATGTCAGGCCCCATCTCGTCCTGCTAAATAGCGGCAGACTGCAGGGGCCTGGCAGACTTCCTTGCAATTCAGGCAGGTGCAAACCCCTGGAGTATCTGTTCACTACAGGCAACTGGGTTAGCCACCTGCAGAGATACCAGTGACTGGGTCCGATGGAGGGGCAAAGTGGGGAAGGAGACATCAACCTTCCCAGACTGATCTATTTGCTAGGTGGCTCCTCCTGACTCCATGCAGCACTGGAGTAAGCCATATCAGAGGAGTCACCAGACCCCTGTGATCCAGTTCCTACAGACCTCTTGAACTCTCCCACCCAAGACAGGTGCTGATTGAGACAATCGATTTGGACCTTTTGAACTGAACTAATAGACTGAAGACTTTTCAGGCGGTGTCCTGGGTATGCGGTTGTAGGAAGGTTTGATTTTCCTTTTCCAACTGGTGCCAGAGGTGGGCGGGTGGGGTGACTTAATTGCTGGTTTTTCCACACAGCAGAGACTTCAAGCCAGAGTAAACGTTACAATAGGATCAAACAGAAACCAGCTGAAAACAAGACAGAACCACTTAGCCCCACCACACAAGACAGAGACCCAGTTTCTCAGGCCACAACACTGTACGACCCTCAATAAAGCCCCGGGGGAAAAATCAAAGGGAGTAAAATAACCATGGGGCGGAATCAGCAGAAAAACTCTGGTAACCCGAATAACCAGAATAGATCAACCTCCCCAAGAAAAGATACGGCAGATGTGATTGAAGATCCCATTCATAAACAACTGGCTGAGATGTCAGAAATCGAATTCAGAATTTGGATTGCAGACAAGATTAATAAAATGGAATTAGAAATTCGAGGAGAAATTCAAAAGTTGTCTCAAGAATTTAACGAATTTAAAGACAAAACCACCAAAGACTTAGACACACTGAAGCAAGAATTTACAGCCCTCAAAGATATGAAAAATACAGTAGAATCCCTCAGCAACAGAATGGAGCAAGCAGAAGAAAGGATTTCTGACATTGAAGATAAAGTCTTCGAATGCTCCCAATCTCTGAAAGAGGAAGAGAAATGGAGAGCAAAAATGGACCACTCACTCAGAGAACTCTCAGATAATTCGAAGAAAAGCAACACACGAATAATTGGAATTTCTGAGAATGATGAAGTGGCCTCGAAGGGCACAGAGGCCCTTCTGCATGAAATTATGAAAGAAAATTTTCCAGACATGCCTAGAGAATCTGAAATTCAGATAGCAGACAGCTTCAGAACCCCAGCACGATTCAACCCCAATAAGTCATCCCCCAGGCATATCATAATTAGCTTCACTAAAGTTAACATGAAAGAGAAGATTCTCAAAGCAGCCCGGTGAAAGAAAACTATTACGTACAAAGGAAAGAATATTAGAATAACTGCAGATCTCTCTGCTGAAACTTCTCAAGCCAGAAGAGGGTGGTCATCAACTTTTAATCTCCTAAAGCAAAAAAACTTTCAATCCAGGATCTTGTATCTAGCTAAACTGAGTTTCATTTATGATGGAGAAATTAAATACTTCAATGACATTCATATGTTGAAAAAAATTGTCATAAGTAAACCACCTCTTCAGGATATTCTCAGACCTATCCTCCACAATGACCAACCCAATCCTATACCACAAAAGTAAACTCACTCAGAAACTTCGGATCAAACTCCAACTTCCACACTGGTGAAATGATTAAAAATGTCCACTGGACCTTTGAAAAACTGGATACCCAAAATTCCACCAGACTTATCAATAATCTCCATTAATGTGAATGGCTTAAACTGTCCTCTAAAGAGGCATAGGTTAGCTGACTGGATACAACAACTCAAGCCAGATTTGTGTTACATATGAGAGTCACATCTTAACTAAAAAGACAAAGACAGACTCAGGGTGAAAGGATGGTCATCCATATTTCAGGCAAATGGTAATCAGAAAAAAGCAGGTGTTGCAATTTTATTTGCAGATACAGTAGACTTTAAACCATCAAAAGTAAAGAAGGACAAGAATGGTCACTTCATATTTGTTAAGGGTAATACTCAATATGATGAGATCTCAATTATTAATATCTATGCACCCAACCAGAATGCACTTCAATTTATAAGAGAAACTCTAACAGACATGAGTAACTTGATTTCCTCCAGCTCCATAATCGTCGGAGGTTTCAACACTCCTTTGGCAGTATTGGATCAATCCTCCAGCAAGAAGCTGAGCAAAGAAATCTTAGATTTAAACCTAACCATCCAATATTTAGATTTAGCAGACATCTACAGAACATTTCATCCCAACAAAACTGAATACACATACTTCTCATCAGCCCACGGTACTTACTCCAAAATTGACCACATTTTAGGTCACAAGTCTAACCTCAGTAAATTTAAAGGAATAGAAATTATTCCTTGCATCTTCTTGGACCATCATGGAATAAAACTTGAATTGAGTAACAACAGTAATCTGCATACTCATACAGAAACATGGAAGTTAAATAACCTTATGCTGAATGATAGCTGGGTCAGAGATGAGATTAAGAAAGAAATCACCAATTTTTTGGAACAAAACAACAATGAAGACACAAACTATCAGAACCTCTGGGACACCACAAAGGCAGTTCTAAGAGGGAAATTTATAGCACTGCAAGCCTTCCTCAAGAGAACGGAAAGAGAGGAAGTTAACAACTTAATGGGACATCTCAAGCAACTGGAAAAGGAAGAACATTCCAACCCCAAACCAAAATTAGAGCAGAATTAAATGAAATTGAAAACAAAAGAATAATACAACAGATCAATAAATCAAAAAGCTGGTTTTTTGAAAAGGTCAACAAGATAGATAAACCTCTGGCCAACATAATCAGAAAAAAAAGAGTAAAATCTCTAATATCATCAATCAGAAACAACAAAGATGAAATAACAACAGACTTGTGAGAAATCCAAAAAATCCTTAATGAATATTACAAGAAACTTTATTCTCAGAAACATGAAAATCTGAACGAAATTGACCAATACTTGGAAGCATGCCACCTTCCAAGACTTAGCCAGAATCAAGTGGAAATGTTGAACAGACCCATATCAAGTTCAGAAATAGCATCAACTATACAAAACCTCCCTAAAAAGAAAAGCCCAGGACCAGATGGTTTCACGTCTGAATTCTACCAAACCTTTAAAGAGGAATTAGTACCTATATTACTCAACCTGTTCCAAAAGGTAGGAAAAAAAGGAAGACTACCAAACACGTTCTATGAAGCAAACATCACCCTGATCCCCAAACCAGGGAAAGACCCAACAAGAAAAGAAAATTATAGACCAATATCACTAATGAATATAGATGCAAAAATATTCAACAAGTTCCTAACAAACATATCCAAACAAATTATACAGCAACATATCAAACAAATTATACATCAAACAAATTATACATCATGACCAAGTCGGTTTTATCCCAGGGTGTCAAGGCTGGTTCAATATACGTAAATCTATAAATGTAATTCAGCACATAAACAAATTAAAAAACAAAGACCATATGATTCTCTCAATCGATGCAGAAAAAGCTTTTGATAATATCCAGAATCCCTTCATGATCAGAACACTCAAGAAAATTGGTCTAGAAGGGACTTTTCTTAAAATGATAGAGGCCATCTACAGCAAACCCACAGCCAATATCATATTGAATGGAGTTAAATTGGAATCATTTCCACTCAGATCAGGAACCAGACAAGGCTGCCCATTGTCTCCATTACTTTTCTTTTCTTTCTTTTTTTGTTTTTGTAGAGACAGAGTCTCACTGTACCACCCTCGGGTAGAGTGCCGTGGCATCACACTGCTCACAGCAACCTCTAACTCTTGGGCTTACGCGAGTCTCTTGCCTCGGCCTCCAGAGCAGCTGGGACTACAGGCGCGCGCCACAACGCCCGGCTATTTTTCTGTTGCAGTTTGGCCGGGGCTGGGTCCGAACCCGCCACCCTGGGCATATGGGGCCGGCGCCCTACTCACTGAGCCGCAGGCACCGCCCCGTCTCCATTGCTTTTCAACATTGTAATGGAAGTTTTAGCCACCGCAATTAGGGAAGAAAAGGCGATCAAGGGTATCCATATAGGGTCAGAAGAGATCAAACTTTCGCTCTTTGCAGATGATATGATTGTGTATCTGGAAAACACTAGGGACTCTACTACAAAACTCCTAGAAGTGATCAAGGAATACAGCAGCATCTCAGGTTACAAAATCAACATCCATAAATCGGTAGCCTTTATATACACCAACAACAGTCAAGTTGAAAAAGCAGTTAAGGACTCTATCCCATTCACAGTAGTGCCAAAGAAGATGAAATATTTGGGAATTTACCTAACAAAAGACATGAAATATCTCTATAAAGAGAACTATGAAACTCTAAGAAAAGAAATAGCTGAAAATGTTAACAAATGGAAAAACATACCATGCTCATGGCTGGGAAGAATCAACATTATCAAAATGTCCATACTACCCAAAGCAATATATAATTTCAACGCACTCCCTATTAAAGCTCCACTGTCATATTTTAAAGATCTTGAAAAAACAATACTTTGTTTTATATGGAATGAGAAAAAACCTCGAATAGCCAAGACATTACTCAGAAATAAAAACAAAACAGGAGGAATCACACTACCAGACCACAGACTTTACTACAAATCGATAGTGATCAAAACAGCATGGTACTGGCACAAAAAAAGAGAAGTAGATATCTGGAACAGAATAGAGAACCAAGAGATTAATCCAGCTACTACCGCTATTTGATCTTTGACAAGCCAATTAAAAACTTTCAGTGGGGAAAAGGTTCCCTATTTAACAAATGGTGCTGGGCGAACTGGCTGGCAACCTGCAGAAGACTGAAATTGGACCCACACCTTTCACCATTAACTAAGATAGACTCTGACTGCATCAAAGATTTAAACTTAAGACATGAAACTATAAAAATACTAGAGGAGAGTGCAGGGAAAACCCTTGAAGAAATTGGTCTGGGCGAGTATTTTATGAGGAGAACCCCCCGGGCAATTGAAGCAGCTTCAAAAATACACTACTGGGACTTGATCAAACTAAAAAGCTTCTGCACAGCCAAGAACACAGTAAGTAAAGCAAGCAAACAGCCCTCAGAATGGGAGAAGATATTTGCAGGGTATATCTCTGACAAAGGTTTAATAACCAGAATCCACAGAGAACTCAAACGCATCAGCAAGAAAAAAACAAGGGATCCCATCGTAGGCTGGGCAAGGGATTTGAAGAGAAACTTCTCTGAAGAAGACAGGTGCACGGCCTTCAGACATATGAAAAAATGCTCGTCATCTTTAATTATCAGAGAAATGCAAATCAAAACTACTTTGAGATATCATCTAACTCCAGTGAAACTAGCCTATATCACAAAATCTCAAGACCAGAGATGTCATGGATGTGGTGAAAAGGGAACACTTTTGCACTGCTGGTGTGAATGCAAATAAATACATTCCTTTTGGAAAGAGATATGGAGAACACTCAGAGATCTAAAAATAGATCTGCCATTCAATCCTGTAATTCCTCTGCTGGGCATATACCCAGAAGACCAAAAATCACAACATAACAAAGATATTTGTACCAGAATGTTTATTGCAGCCCAATTCATAATTGCTAAGTCATGGAAAAAGCCCAAGTGCCCATCGATCCACGAATGGATTAATAAATGGTGGTATATGTACACTATGGACTATTATGCAGCCTTAAAGAAAGATGGAGACTTTACCTCTTTCATGTTTACATGGATGGAGCTGGAACATATTCTTCTTAGTAAAGTATCTCAGAATGGAAGAAAAAGTCCCCAATGTACTCAGCCCTACTATGAAACTAATTTGGGGCTCTCACATGAAAGCTATAACCCAGTTACAATCTAACAATAGGGGGAAGTGGGAAAGGGAGGGTTGGGAGGGGGGTGGTGGGTAGAGGGAGGGGGATCGGTGGGATCATACCTGTGGTGCATCTTACAGGGGTATTTGCAAAACTTGGTAAATGTAGAATGTAAATGTTTTGGCACAGTAACTGAGATATTGCCAGGAAGGCTATGTTAACCATTGTGATGAAAATGTGTCAAATGGTCTATGAAGTGAATGTATGATGCCCCATGATCATATCTATGTATACAGTTATGATTTAATAAAAAAAATTAAAAAAAATGAAAGGAATTAACATATCTATCATCTCACGCAGTAACCCATTTGTTGTTGTTTATGCAGAAAAAATAGCTAAAATGTACTACTTTAGTATGACTCATATGAAGTACAACTGTACCAACTATTTTTTCTCATATTGTAAATTAGATTTCTAGAGTTATTCTTCCTACACATCTGTTACTTTGCATCCTCTGACTATGTCTCCCCATTGCCCTCACTATCTGCCGCTGGTAACAACCATTCTGCTCTCTGCACTATCCAACGTACTCAGCCTGTTGATTCTCATACAAGTGACAACATGCAGTTATTATTGTTCTGTTCCTGGTTTATTTAACTTAGAATCATGTCATCCAGTACCATCTATGTAATCTCAAGTAACAGGATTCCCCCCTTTTTAAAGGGCAAATAATACTCCATTGTATATATACCACATTTTTAAAAATCTATTCAGCCATCAATGAATTCTTAGGTTGTTTTCAAATTCTGGCTATTGTAAATACAAGCTGCACATATGGGAATGCAGGTATATTTATGAGATGGTGATTTAATTTCTTCTTCCCCAGAAGAAGGATTTCTGGGTTATTTGGTAATTTTATTCTTTTTTTTTTTTTTTTGCAGTTTTTGGCCAAGGCTGGGTTTGAACCCACCTCCGGCATATGGGGCTGTCACTCTACTCCTTTGAGCCATAGGTGCCACTCGGTAATTTTATTCTTAATTTTTATATAAAACATCAAACTGTTTTCCACAATCCCTGACCCAGTCCACATTCCCACCAACATTGTACAAAAGTTTGTTTTTCTTCACACCCACACCAACATAAGTAATCTTTTTACTTTTGATAATAGATTCTAACAAGTGTGAGGCAGTATTTCACAGTGGTTTTGATATGTATTTCCCAGGTGATTAATGATGTTGAACACCTTTTCAAATACCCATTGTCTGTTTTAATGTCTTCTTTTGGAGAGATGTCAGCTCAGATCTTTTGTCCACTTTGAATGGGTTGTTTTCCCCACTACAGAGATACAAAAGTTCTCCATAAATTTTGGATGTTAACATCTTATTATACATGTGGGTTTGCAAGATATCACCCGTCAAGTTCCGTCTTTGAATAAAAAGAAGCATACTAAATGAAATCTACTTTCACTGACCTTGACTAGGATGGCACAAGCAGTAGAGGGCTTCCTTATTGGGCAGAGAAGTCAGAGTTCAAAAAAATTGTACCAGAATGGAATGTGACCCATTCCCTGTCCTCCTTAGGAAATATGAAGCATTCCCTCCTTTCTTAGATAAAATCCTCACTAGTAGCCCAAGAGCCATGTGGTTCAAAGTTATCAGGGCCTGGACAGAAGCTGCAGTTCCACGCAGTTCCTGTGTCTTTAGTTCCAGCCACATTAGTCTCTGTACATTGTTCCCTAACAGGGTCCTGTCCCTGCGCAGCCTGTTTACACGCCAAACCATTTTTGAAGGTAGTGCTTCCTTGTATTAAAGTCTTAGTTCACCATTCATGTCCTTGGGGAATCTTTCCTTGACAACCCCAACAAGGACCAATCTACCTGATTTATAGTATCAGGTCCCTGTCATTAATAAACTTATCATAATTTGTAATTTAAATTTATTTGAGTGATAGCTTTTGATAAATGCCCATATTCCCCTGCTAGCCTATAAATCCTTGATGCACTCCGGTATGTAAGTGCTAAGTTACTATTTTTTAAATGTTTTTCTTCTATTTTAGTGTTTTTCAATAAATGTGTTAAAACATGTACTTGTAACAAAAATTAAGAAAACATATTTAACAAATTGCCATAGGCAATTGGAATTTATACATTTCTGTCATATGATGGGAAGACTTTGCAGTAGGTGGTTATGAATTTCTAATAGAGCTCAATTGCTCTATCATGGAGTTTTACCTATTAGAGCTCTTCTTTGGTGATAAGATGGAGGAAAAACAGACAGGTGAGTTTATTAAAAATAGGGTTTCTTCATCAGGTACATCAAAAAGTGTTAGTGTGGCATGCTATGAGCAATGTTTCGTGGCTACAGTATTAATGACAGCAAAAAAAGCCTATAGAAGACCAATACTAGCTGTCACTTAATGGTAGTGGGTAACAAGGCACAGGGGCTTTACTGATCTTTACAAAAACCTGAGCTGAGGACTTTGCAAAGACTACAACCCAGTTGCCCTACAGACACAGCCACCTCAGCACAAATGCAACTTTCATGACTCTTAAATCTAAACCTTATACTTACAAGAATAGTTTCCTTTTGTAAATGAAATCCCTGGTATGTGACCTGGAGTGAAGACAGCTCTAAGAAAGAGAGAAGAGTTCCTCTGAACTCTGAGAAGGGTCTCAGTCAAAGACCCTCCTCATTAGTCATTCATCTGACCCCATGACTGTATCTGGTGTGGATGTGACTGGACACAAATAAACAATACCTACTTGGTCCATTTGCATTGAACTGAGGGACCCAGGGAGGCCAACCCCAGAAAGCTCTGTGGATGGAGAGACAAGGGTGGAGCCCCTTCCAATGTTCCTCGCAGGCTTTTATTGAAATCCAAGATATGAAAAAATACAGGACAGCAGAAAGCTTCAAAGAAAGAGTAAAGGTTACAAAGTAAAGACTACAAGAGGTTTATCTTTAGCTGTGTGATTGAACTCCTAACACACCCTGTGTACTGCGTTTCTGTCTTCCTTCAATCTGATCACTGCTAATACATGGCGTAGGGCTGGGACAGTGTGCTGTGTCTACTGAGTAATGTTTTCAGTACTGAGAGTCAGCAGTGACCTTGGCTTTTCCCCAGATTACTCTGTCATTAGTGCCTATGCTTTTAACCCTATGCTTTGTCCCCTACAATCTAGCCCCTGGAAGTGGCCTGCTCCCTGGGTCCTTCCTATCAAAATAAACTGCTTGAAAATTAGACGGTGTCTAAGATTCATCTTTTATGCAAATTAGACCAAAACGGAAAAGTCATCCGTGGGGAAGGTGGTCCGTTAAGGCTGTCTTAGACCCCTACATGTGACAGTTTAAAAGACCTGGAATTTATATTGTCTTTTCCTTCAAGGTTTTATTAAATTAAGCATAATGCAATCATAATGTACATCAATTTTCTGTACTTTTTTACTCATACAAAATCATGACCATAGATAATAAAGTTTTACAAATAAATACTTTAAAATTTTAAAGCATAAAATTTTATCTTTTCTTATAGGTGTAATTCAAAATGAATTTATTTTTACCTTATATGTGCATTGCACAGTGCTTGTAGGTGCAAATATTTTAAACAGATTTTCCAAGAATATAATTTTGAGGGCACTATCAAGCATCCAATGCAAATTGTATTTAGTTCTACACAATCAGTATTTAGGAATATAAGATGAGTTTACATAATCAAACAATCAAATAGTTAATCGTAAATATTAACTGTTCATAAAACAAGTCTTCAATCTTCATATTTCTGTTCATTTATATGGAGCAAGCTTCTAAGCTGGCTTACAAAACTTCACAGATACTAAAGTGTACTGTACAAGCTAATAAATTACCATAAAATGAAATTTTTAAGTATATGAAGAGGTTTCTAATTCAAGAGGACCCACCTTACTCATTAATTCGACAATCAACAGAAAATCCTTAGGTTTGAGTCATGTAAATCTAAAATCTCCAGAAAAGACAATTTACTTCTTTAGTCAGAACCTCATAAAGCCACGACACTAGGGCCTTGGCGTTTGAATGACCTGTGTGAAATCTCAAAGTACTATAATAAGGCTACATCTCTTTGGTATTTTGCTGAAAAGGATGCTATTTTGATTCTTTAATGTTCAAGGCACGTTTGCACTGTAAATGCACATATTCTTACTGAGAGTAGTGGCTCATGCCAGTTATCCCAACATTTTGGGAGGCCAACGTGGGAGGATTACTTGAGCCCAGGAGTCTGAGACCACACTGGGGTACATGGTGAGAGCCATCTCTGCAAAAAATAAAATTAGATGGGCACCAGGCCTCATGCTTATAGTCCTAGCTACTGGGAAAGGGAGGAAGATCACTTGAGCACAGAAGTTCAATAGTGCTCTGAGCCTTCCTTGTCCCATTGCACTACAGCCTGGACAACGGAATGAGATCTTGACTCAAAAAAAAAAAAAAAAAAAGCATTCCTTCACTTTCCTTAGAATGTTAAGGAATTGATTTTAAAATCTTTGAAGTTCAGTTATATTCTTAGTTTTTCTTGGAAGACATGAGCTGTAAGTTGCAAATTTCAGGAATCCTTTACCAGTGTCTTCAAAGCAAAATAAAAACACATTGTATTTAATTTACTGCATGACTTCCACCTACTTAAAAAGACAGCAACTCTAAATATTTTCATTTGTTGAAAAAATACTTAACCTGATCACCATACTTAACAGATGCTGGTGATGAGAACATATGGTTCATTCATAGTACCTAAATTTAAACTTTAAAACCCTGCTGTTTGTCTCAATTTTTTAAGAATAACTCTTTTCTTTTACATTTCAACATTACATTGTTATGTTCTGTTGTCTGCTTAGAAAAAGGATTCTTTCAATGTCTTCATCAGTCTTATACTGAACAAGCAAAGAAAAAAAGTGATAGACTTGAAGTTAATAAGAAACCATTATAAGTTATCCCTTTTAGTGCTGACTGCATATTTAACTTCAGTGCCATTACATTAAATTAAATAATAAAAATTAATCATTCTGTACTTGGCTTCATGTTAGAAGTTGATAGAAATGTAAGAGAATTAAGTTAGCGTTGGTGCCAATTGATATGACACATGTGGCTTGTGACAATGATAGAAGTGAAGAAAGATCTTTGGTAGTTGCTGATAAGCAGCCCAGTAATAATTAAAATCACAGTTTTACGCTACCTGTGTATAATCTGATTTTTGTTAGTTTAAAGAAAAAAACTTTGACTTGTTTAACTTATCCAATTTAACATACTACAAATGCATTTTAAGTACAATTTGTAATCGTATTCAGGTGTACTGTTTTAATTTGTGTTTAAAACAATTAAAATGTTGGTTTTAACAGTGCTTAGAGCAAATGAAAATAACTACAGATTCTGATAATGGCTTGATTTTAATATGAGTGATATTTAATGAAATCACGGGATAAGAAGTGATTTAAAGCATCAGTTTTGTCTATAATTTTCATTTTAGATAGGACAATGGTTAATTTGCTTTCAGTATACTGTGATTCTGAATGGTAGGCAATAAATAATACTTAACAAATAGCTTTATATGCAATAGTATCATCTTTAATATTAATTTTATATTTAGATATGACATTTATAAATAATATTTTATATTTATAGATGATATTGTTTGTAAACGTATTATTCTCAACTTCTGATATTTTACATCTGGAATGTATACATAAACATTTGTGATAGATTATCCAAGAACTTTCTTTGTGATATTATGGTGTAGGGATTCTAAACAGAAAGCAAGAGAGAAAAGAGGAGGGAAGTAAGGAGAGAAGAAGGAAAGAAGGAAGAAAGGAAGGAAGGAAGGAAAGAAGGAAGGAAATGGTTATTTTAGTTACAAAATATCTTCCATCATTAATGCCAACAAAATAATTTGTAATTGTCATATTTGAGTAACTTAATACTTTTCTTACCAGAAAGCCAGTGCTACCCTCTCCATGATAAATTTTGTATATGTTCTATTCATTTACAAACGGTTTTATCTTTTTTTATCTTCATTATTGCAGGAATGCCTTCTAAATTGCTAACTTGATGCTTTTCTGTGAAAGCTTCTCATTAAATTATATGCTCTTGATTCTACCAGAAACATCTTTTCAAATTAGCAATAGTGTCTGATTGAACACATTAGCTTGTGATTATCATTCTTACTTGCCGTTGATCTTCGGTCATTAATTGACCACAAGTCTCTAAATATAACAGAGGCAAGTATTCCACAGATGACCAAAGATGTCATATTCCTTTGCACCATGAGCCATTCATATATACAACATCCTTCCTTACACAATGCACTCATAAAGTGATGACCATTTAGTAATTGAAACAAACATGTATTTTTGAACATGTAATATGCTAAAAATAAGCTAAACATCACAGATAAAGGGTATTAAAATATTGAAAATAAAAGAAGAATACTACAGTATAAAATATTTTCAAATAAATGAGCATACACATATGCAAACATAAATGTCCATATACACAAAAAGAATTATGAAGATACTGTGCACTCTTATGGAGCCATGAAATAAGGTATGTCATATTTTTATTTACTTTGCAATATTTTTGTTACAAGATTTTATTGTCTGAGCAGTTTAGGTTTATAGAAAAATTAGGCAGAAGATTCAGAGATTCCCCGTAAACCCCCCTACATGCACACAGGCATAGTTTTGTTTCCCTCATCATCAACATCCCCCAACACTGCAGGTCATCTTTTATCATTTTCTCACCTACAATGACACATCATTGTGATCCGGAGTCTATAGTTTACGTTAAGGTTCATTTTTTTGTGTTGTACATTCTGTTGGTTTGGACAGATGTTTCATGACATTTACCTATCATTATAGAATCATATAGGAGACTTAAAAATTCTCTGTGCTCCCTTTACACACGCTTCTCTCATAGTAACCACTCATTTTTTTGCTGTGCCCATAGTTTTGCCTTTTACAAAATATAGTGGTGAACATGCGATATATAACATTTTCAGATAAGCTTTTTCAAAAAAAAATTTAGAAACAGCCATTTAACCATCTCCAATGTCTTTTCATGGTTTCATAGCTCATTTACTTTTAGCATTGAGTAATAATCTGTTATCTGGTTTTGCCATGGTTTAGCTATTGCTTTCCTGAAATACATCATGGCAGCTTCAAGTTTGGGCAACTATAACTATAATAAACAACTGCGTGAAAGTTTTTGAGTGGATATAGATTTTTAACTTCTTTGAGTAAATACCAAAAAGCACAACTCTGTATCAGTGTCAAAAAATGTTTACTCTTGTAAAAAACAATGTCAAATTTTCTTCCAGCATGGTTGTATTATTTACATTCACACCAGCAATGAATGAGAACATTCTGGCCAGAATTTAGCATTGTCAGTGTGCTCGAGTTTGGTTATTCTGATATGTGTGTAGTGGTAACTCTTTGTTTTAGGTTGCATTTCCCTGATGACAGATGCTGTGTACCATCTTTTCAGATGATCACTTGCCATCTTTGATGAGATGTCTCTTCAGATCTTTTATATGTTTTTAAATTAGATTGTTGATTTTTTTAATTGTTAATTTTAAGAATCCAGTGTGTGTTTTGGAGAACAGTCCTCTTTTAAATGTGTCTTTTGCAAATATTTTCTCACAGTCATAGATTGTTTTCTCATTCTCTTTCACAGAGCTGAGGTTTTTAATTTTAATAAAGTACATCATACCAATAGCATTTTTCATTTATTGCACCTTTATTGGCTGCGTCTAAAAATCATCACCACATCCAATGTCATCTAGGTTTTCTCGTATGTTATTTCCCAGAAGTTTTATAGTTGTATACTTTACATTTAGATCTAGAATTGACTTTGAGTTAATTTTTTGTGATGTATAAATTAGTATATAGATTCATGTTTTTGCATGTGGATGTTACTTGCTCCACTGTGTCATCTTTGCTCCTTTTTAACATATTATGTATATCTGAGCCTATTTTGGGGGTCTCTATTCTGTTCCATTAATCTATTTATCTATCAAGTGTCAATATCAGACTGTTGATTACTATAGCTCTAACGTAAGACTTGAAGTCAATCTTCCAAATTTGTTTTCCAATATCATGTTGTCTATTCTGAGTTCATTTTTCCTTTTCATATAAATTCCATAATCAGATTATAAATATCCATAAAGTAATTTTCTTGAAGTTTGGGGGAGATTGCTGTGACTCTATACCTGAAATGGGAATAATTGACACCTTGAAAATATTGAGTCTTCCTACCCATGAACATGGAATATCTCTTTATTTAGTCCTTTTTTTAAATGGCTTCTACTAGAGTTTGTAGTTTTGCTTGGATACAGCTTGACAAGTTTTCTTAGATTTACATCTAAATCTGACATTTTGGGGTACTAACAAAATAGCATTGTATTTTTAGTTTTAAATTCTAATTATTCATTTTTGGTACATAGAAAAACAATTGACATTTTATGTTAACTTTAATATTTCTTTTTTTATAAGAGCCACAGTTTTGTGTATTTTTTATTTAATTTTTAATTATAATCATAACTGTATACATTTATGGGGTACAATGAGATGACTTTACATATCATGTGGAATCCTTCAATCAAACTGATTAACATAACCATCACCTCCCCGACTTACTTTTTGTGGTAAGAGACATTTATAATTTACTCTTAGTTACTTTGAAATATACCCTTGCATTGTGCACATTAGGCAAGATCCCACCAAATGTCCTAGACTAAATTTGTGTTTTATCATTCGTATGAGTGTTTAAGTGTTCATATATTGGTATCATAATAGTATTGAATGGGTATTTTTTCCCCATTCTCGTGATACTTTACTAAGAAGAATGTGTTCCCACTCCATCCATGTAAACGTAAAAAATGTAAAGTCTCCATCTTTTTAATGGCTGAATAGTATTCTGTAATATACATATACCACAATTTTTTAAATTTGTTAATCCATTCATGTGTTGATAGGCATTTAGGCTGCTTCCATGACTTAAGAATTATGAATTGGGCTGCAGTAAGCACTGTGGTGCAAATGTCTTTTTGGTAAGATATTTCAATCTTGCTATTATTGCTTATTACTTCCAGGAATTTTTTTATGTAATTCTTTTTTTTTTTTCTTTTTTTTGTAGAGACAGAGTCTCACTTTACTGCCTTCGGTAGAGTGCCATGATGTCACAGTACTCACAGCAACCTTTCGCTCTTTGGCTTCTGTGATTCTCCTGCCTCAGCCTCCCCAGCAGCTATTTTTTGGTTGCAGTTCAGCTGGGGCTGGGTTTGAACCCACCACCCTCAGTATATGGGGCCAGCGCCCTACTCATTGAGCCACAGGCGCCACCCTTTTATGAAATTCTTTTGGATTTTCTACATAAATATTTATACCACCTGAAAACAGATTGTTTTATTCCCGATTAGTATATCTTTTATATTTTTTTTATCTCATTACATTAGCTAGGATTCAGAATTATGGTGAATAGGTGTGATAAGAGGGAACATCCTTGCCTTTTTCCTTCTTCCTATTCTAAGCAGACGACTTCTAGTTTCTCTTGATTATTATATTAGCTGCAGGGGGTTTTGTTAGTATTTCATATTAAGTTGAAAAAATACTTCGTTATTCTTAGTTTATAGAGTTTTCATTTTAAATAGATGTTGGATTTTATTAAATTATTTTTCTACATCTTTTAAATTATTTTATTTTAAGTTGTTATTGGTAAATAATAGATGTATATACATATGGGGTACAAGTAATGTTTTGATACTTATGATATGTAACAATCGAATTTGGGTAATCTGTGTATCTTTTACCTCAAGCATTTATCTTTTTCTTTGGTACAGGAAACATTCCACTTTCACTCCTTTAGGTTTTTTTTTTTATTATTTGTATAAAAATAACTTGTTTTTTACTAGAGTCATCTTGTTCAATCAAATTTGGTATGATCTAGTGATTTTACTTCTTTTTCTTGTTGATGCAATGTATGAAACATATCTGAAAGGGGATGTTATATAAAAAAACAACAAAACTATGTAGGATAATATTTAGAAACAAACATATCCTACATCAAGCACACAAAGTGAACTCAGTGTGAGTTTAAAATGACTTGCTATTCTTCCAGAGGCTTAAGGGACCTGGGCCCACCCTGGGACACATGCAGGGTTGGCTTCCCTGGAGTTAAAAATTCCACAAGCTCATTCTCTGAAGCTGTGCATCCTGTGAAGCCTGAGATTAAAGGGCATGCTGCCCTTCCTCAGAAATATGGGCCAGAGGGTTGGCGTATGTTAACAACATATTGTCAGAGGTCTATAGGTGCTCTGCCCTGAGGAAAAGACACAGTCGTTACTTCATACTGAGTAAACTGAGCGAATGCTTGAAGATATTCTTCCATTAACTCTTTTCCCCTGTGGCTACTTTCTTCTTTATGATTTTGTTTACACACCTGCCCAGAGATTAGTCAGTGTCTAGAAGAAGATGTTTACTGCAAAAGTGATTGTGTTGATGTGGTAACAGGATATTTCCTTTTTAGTTGATTTCAGATAGGTAAATTGAGGTAATGGTGAAACTAACAGATAATAGATTAAGTGTGTACATAATTAGAAAGGTATAAAATCAAACCCCTAAATAAAGAACTTCGCTACACACCATCCCATCCCATGTAGTCTGTTTCTTGACTTAATAATTACAGGAGTGAGTTTACACCCACAGCAAAGCTGCTGTTTGTTTGCGTCTCCGGTCACACAACAAAACTGTCAGGTCCAAGAAAATTAAAGGAGATATAGTTAGAAAACACTAAATATATATATGGCATTGAAATTGTGTTTCAATATCCATCAGCTTGCAAGCAAGTCACAGCATCCATGTATTATATGTTGAAGAACATTATATAAACTCAGAAATAATTTATATTTTACTTTGAATTTTTCCATACAAAATCTGTGATATTAAATATGATCTAGACAAAATTACTCTACTACACTATCTATAAACAATGTTTAAATATAAAGATGTAATGATTATCATGGAATCATAAACCATTTTAAATATTTGATATTTAATTATTTAGATCTAAAGAACATGACTGATCAAAATTACTAAGCACACTACCATTTATTTTATTAATATGTTTATTACTATTTGAAAGTGCATCATATCTGATAAAAAAATTGACACATAACATCTACATGAATATTTGGAAAATCTGGATTTTTTTATGTAATAATATAAAACATTTTTAAATTTCAATATTTTTAAAGAGATTAATAGATTATCTGTGAATTAATGGCAAGTAATCAAATGCTGCAACTAATGTACATTAAAATCAATTTCTTAAATATCCACTTTTTCTTTAGTCATAAATTACATTTATTCATTTCAAGTGCCTCTGTGCATCAGATTGCCTCCCTTTTCCAGGTTATATTTAATGTGTTAAGCAGCATGTTACTAATATATTCTTGGGCATATAAGAGAAAATATAAGCATAGTCTCATCTAAGGTAAAATTCATATTGCTAGAAAGCAACAAATATTAAATACATTACTCCAAATTTCAATAAAAACCTTTCCTAAATTTTCAAATTATAATTTATAGTCTGCATTTGGCTTTATCAATATTGTAGTAAAAACATAATTCATTTCGTTACCAAATATATAAACATTTTATTCTGTGATATAGTTGACATTATTAAAAATCAAATTTGTTAACATCGTTATTAGTCAAACAACAACATTGTGAAATATTGAAAAGCTTGAAAGCTCACATTTTATTATCAGTCCAAAAAGTGTGGTTGTTTTCTAAGAAAGTAAAGGATTCACTTTGTTAAAAAAAAAAAAAGTTTGTCAAATAGTCAGGATTGAATAATCAAAATGTTTTTGTCCATTTTTTTCTACAAATAAAAATGGCTAGTCATGTAAGGAAAACATATTTCAGCTTGGAACTCAAGTATCATTGTAAGCAATTTTTGTGGAAACAATTACCATAATTTGGTATGTAGCAAAAGTTGATTTCCTCATGGAATACCGTTATGTGCCTTATAATGGTATTTCAAACAATGCTCTACTGGATATACGATGGGGGTCCTGTAAGATTATAATACTGTATATTTACTATATATTTTTCCTATGTTTAGATAGACAGACTTTTACTCTTGTGTTTTCTGTGTTACAATTGCCTATTCTCAGTATTCCGTACAACAGCATTCTGTGCAAGTTTGTAGCCTAGAAGCAATAGGGCATCACATGCAGGCTGGGTGTGTAGTAGGTGATACCATCTAGTTGTGTGAAAATGTACTCTATGCTGTTCACATAACAACAAAATTGACTAATAATGCATTTCTCAGCATTGATCCCTGTCAAAATTGCCTAATGATGCATTTCTCAGCACAGATCCCATAGATTAAGTCATTATGCATGACTATATTTTAAAAACAAATGATACTTAAAATTCTATATTTAAGACACAATTTTGAAAGTGCATATTCTAGTTAAAGGTTTTAAAAAGTAGTATTTGTTTCTGTTTAAAAAGAACATTCATAATTGAAACCTATGTGTGTCTGTATAACATATGTGCTAAGCCACCAGGAAGGTAACCACTACTACTTTTTTATGTCCAGTAAAAATATCAATACAATGAAAAGGTAGGTAGCTATGAGTATTATGTTTTTGTTTTTGTTTTCTAGGTTTTGGCTGGGGCCAGGTTTGAACTCACCACCTACGGTATATGTGGCCACTGTCCTACTCCTTTGAGTCACAGGAGATGCCCATGAGTATTAGTATTTTTTCTTATTGAAAAGTTTTAACTTTATAGACCACCTGGTAGGGTCTCAAAGTCGTCAATATGGAAATTTTGAGAATCATGATAGAAGTGTAACTTTGTGGTGTAAGGACCAAGTTAACTCCATTTTGTTAAAACTAACTTCATCTTGTCTCTCAGTCTTCATTTTGCAGCTGCATGCCAAAGGCATTAGGCAACCTGTTCCCTCCCCCAACCCTGTCCTTGCCCGATGATCCGTGCTCTTATGCAACATCTGCTACGAGCGCAATAACAGCATTTTCCAGACAGCCAAGGACAACTGCTCAGTCCCCTAACACCCCCCATCAACTCACTTCAGTGGCTCACCTCACACCCTCTCCCTTTTTTCTTTTCTGTACCCTTAAAACCTTCCTCCTTTTGGAGATCAGGGCTTCTCTGCTCTCCTGCTGTGTCAGGAACAGGAAGCCCAAGCTTGAGTTTGTAAATAAACAACCTCTTGCTTTTGCATAGGACTTGGTCTCCGGGTGATTTATGTGGGGGATCCCATGACTCGGGCACAACAGTGGGTTTTTTTTTAAACTTTACAGAAATTATTTGGAAAAAATATTTTATCTTTTTTTTTTTTATAAATTAGCATACATTTTATACATTTGTGGTCCCACAAAAGAATAAATTATAAATCTGACAAAGGCATTTCCGTTTGCAAAAATTAAACCGAGAATGCTATGAACAAATCATGTGTTGAAATATAGTTGGAATCAACAAATTTCTTCCCCCAAATTATAAAATCTGAAGTAAAAAGAAAAATAAAAATCTAAAATGTTCCTATAAATGTTTAAAGACTAAATTAATAATTCAAAATTCATTTTGAATAAAATGCTGACCAAACTGTATTAATGATGAGTTGTTTTTAATATATAGTGAAGAATCAATTTTAATTTACACAAATTCTGAAAGGAAATAATTAGAATGTAGAGTACAAATAAATTAAACAAAATTCATAGATTAAACATTAATGCTTGCTTCCTAGAAAATCATAGACATCAGTTATTAAAAGTTACCTTTCATCTTCCTGAGATAATTTTGTCTAAAATCAAGTTAACGAAGAGTGTTTTATAAAAATACCCGACACACACTCTCAACACACATTTACACTTTTATATGCAATTAAAAATGTGGTACAAACATATAAATGCCAAAGTAGTAGTGTATATGGTTCTGTTATGTGCTTTACTATACTATGAGTAGTCTATAGAAAAATTTGTCACACAAATATTCCTTCATGAAGTACTTGCTATTCTAGTTACTGGGAATTCTGTCAGTAGACAGACTTCTCAGGCTGCAGAAGCAAAAGATGGCTGTATCCCATCTTTTTCTTGTGTCTTTCCACATCCAGTGACTAAGGAGGCATTTTACCTCCACGAACTTATGTTCACATCAATAGAATCTGGTTAGTAGCCATTGCAAGTCAATTTTTCCCTCTGCCCAAGCATGATCTCTCTGCCCAAGCATGATCTCTCTGCCCTTCCTCAAATGTTGACCTCAACAAACAAATAAAAAAAAATTTGCACATTAGACTCTGTTACAGAATATGCTTCCTGAAAATACAAGCTTCAACACTGTACTTGAATACATGTTCATTTAGTAAGCAGTAGCTCATGCATATAATCCCAGTACATTGGGAGGCCAAGGCAGGAGGATTGCTTGAGGTCAGTTTAATATCAGTCTGAGCAAAATTGGAAGAGCCCGTTTCTAAAAAATATAAAAAATTAGCTGGTGCTCACCTGTAGTCCCAGTGACTTGGTAGGGTGAGGCAGAAGGATCATTTGAGCTCAGAAGTTTGAGGTTGTAGTGAGCAGTGATCATTCCACTGCCCTCTTGTCCAGGCAACAAAGCAAGACCCTGTCTCAAAAGAAAAAAAAAAAAAAAAAAACAAGACATACATAAATGTATCCCTACATTTCAGAACTACAGAGAGGTTACAGATTTTTCCTTCCCTTTAAAATTTAAAAAAGTCATTCAAGAAAATGTTTATATTTGAGACAGGCATTAATTATAAAGCATATTCTGTCATAAAAATATTTTGATGGTGTAATATTCTTATTATAATCTATATTAGAGAGATTAGATAGTGTGGGAAAGGGACTCTTAAATTTCATGATTTTTTTTTATAAAATTTCATTTGAGAAAGAAAAGTCAATTTTCTTATATGAGGACTAAAATGTTAAGTATTGAGGATGGTTTCCAAGAACACTCTTTTCATTATAGTCAACATATTCCCAACTCAACAGGTAGAAGACAACTCTAGCAGGAGATGTAGATGATAAAAAAGGCAATATTGAAATTAAATGCACAGCCATATAACACTTTTATTTACACTTCTTATATTGTCAATACAATCCTTGAGCTCCATGTAAATTTGTACTGTACATAGTTAACTAAATAATTTGATAAAATTAACTTTAACTTCATGTGTATTTTGAAATGTGTAATATTGGATTTCATAAAAATTAAATGTAGGTTTTTGAAAGCACTTGATCAAAAATTAAAGTAGGTGGCATCTTCTAAATTTGACAATTAAGAATATATACATCGAGAAAAAGCCATCAATTCTTAGGAAAGAAAAGTACTTTTTGAAGAGATAGTGAGTTATAATAGAGGAATATGATTTTTAATCTTTGATATGCCCCCAAAAGGCATAAGTATACACATTTTATACAGAAATGTGGAGGTCAGACGATTTATGCAAAAATTAAGACATGTAAAAAAAAAAAAAACCTGTTTAAATATTTCAAATTAGATTTCCTCGCTCTATTTATTGTACCCTGCTCTGTGATTCAATGAATGGGAAGCTCCTGGGGATAAGCATTGAGAAAAGTTGAGAAGAGCTGAGGTTCTCCAGCAATTACTGGCATACCCCTCCTTAAAAACAAAAACAAAACAAAAGAATCTACTTTATCATCATTATATCAAAACCCATTACATTGATCATTTTTTTGAAAAAAATGAGTTTTCCCACTAATCATTCTGAACAATTTTAAAATGTGCTGTTTCACAAACTGTCTCTTTTCTGCCTGTTCACTGCAGCTTACAGTTTTCATTAGACTCTTATAATAAATTATTTGATCCAATAAAATACGTTCTAAGATAGTTTTAGAGGCAGACAATGTGCAAATGTAATGTCAGCTCCACAAATAAGTTTATATTACCAACTTAATCCTTTTGGTTACTGCACACCTTTTAAAATGTGTGCTACATTGTTTAGAGTTTGCTAATTCAGTTTCACTTAATTTCACTTAATTCAGTTTTCACAGGTTGCAACAGCTGTTAATAAATCATAATTCCTTTTTATTCTTCATGGTGTCAAGAAAATAATACAGCTATTTATATCAATATAAAATATGCTCATATGTAATTAGAAAGTGATTCTAATTACTATCTAGCTTGCTAATAACAACAAACTTAGTCAATTGATGACATAATATATTCCAACATAATTATTCTAATAATTGTTAATAGGCTACCCTATAATTATTCATTACAAATAAGACTTTACAAGTAAATCCAACTTGTGATTTGCAAAATATATCTTGTAAGAGATTTCCTTTATAAAATAAAAATATGGACAAAGTACAATATTTAAGGTTAAAAAATGGAGAATTCACTTGCAGGTGATCATCATTTTAATTGGTAAAATACTATTTTTGGTTAACATATTTACGATCAAAAGAAAAAGTAGGGGAGAGAACTTAGCATATGTAAAATCTTCATTGTCAACAGATGTGTACTTCAACTCAAAAATCTGCTGACATGCTCTTTTTTTTTGGTGTTTATTCATGTGTGAGAGTACATAATTTATATTAATTTATAAAATGATCTTAAAATCTAAATCTTTGAAAAGAATTGAAGCTTTGGAGAAATTGTGTTCTATTTCAAATGAATTCTGTACAGTATAGAAGCAGATCTCTGAAAAATTATCAAGATGTTCATATATTTTTGAGATGCTTAAGTATATAGAATGTAAGTACAGTCGATTCCTTCCTGAAATATATTAATAGTATTTTGTGTAATTATCATTTCAGTTTAATGAAAAATTTTAGTACTTTTCAGTAGTTATCTTCTGTAAAATTTTCCTAAAGAATATAATAAGTAGTGATACTTTTGTATTTAATTCTGTTCTCAAGTAATAGAAATAGAACATTTTGCTAAAATGGAGATGATGTATTCTGAAGAATATCAACCGTTTTTAGAAAGAAAACCCTCATGTCATATCCTGTGGTAAATGAACTTCAAATATTTCTGTAAACTAAACAACGGCAGCCAACAAAAGTACATCAAATGCTGTTTCTTTTGAACTTAGGGTAATGGAATGTCTAATAACAATTATTTAACTCATTAAAACATCATGGTTAGAAATCATTAATTTTTTGTTTAATGATTTAAACTCACCTACAAAAAAATGCCTTTAAAATACAAGCTTTTTGTGTGCTTCCAAGGTGCAGGTTACGACAGAAAAAATTATAAATTTGTCTGAAGTTACTGAATTTGTCACAATGGTGCTTTATTAACTATTTCTAAACTTCAAGCTTATTGTAATATTTAATGAATAATTTACTTTCTTCTGGTGGTAATTGACTTAATCTAGTTCTTCACTCCTTCTCGAGCACACAGGGAAATTATACTTTCATTTGTGTGGCACACATGGGTTGAGTTCCTGTCTATTCCTCATTTTGATGCCTCCAAAAGTTCCTTCAGCAGTGGCAATATGTCCTGCATCCCTCCCTTCCCTTACCTCCTTGGCATTTATCACAAACCCTCTCGCATTCATTTGCCTTGTGTTTACAGACCCCTGAAGGAAACTCTTGGTACAGCAGGGGTTGGGGGCCATGGCATTATTAGTGCCCAGCTGGAAAGGAAACTTGAACTGAGTTACTACAGTACTTTATTTCCCAAACCTTCATATTCCCCTACAGTATTTTCCTTATCTGTTTTCTCATTTAACTTCCTTTCTGTTAAATTCTTGTTTACTGCAGGAGATAATTAGCTCTGGATGATTATGATAATTTTGTCTTCACTCTCCAGTTATCCTCCCAGTAGGCACACACACACAAAAATGCTTAGTACACTGGTTTTCCTTGCCTTTTAGAGAATCACAAGTTTTATGAGTAGCTTTTGCTATTAGTATGTTTCAGATTTGTGTCTTTATCCCCAGAATACCTACTTAACCTAACCATCTGCTTCACTTCAAATTAGGAGTAAAGAAAATTTCAGGATTTCTATCTAATTAATTTTTATTTCTGTCTTGTATCACATTCTCACAGAAATTGTGGTGGGATCTATGTGAGAAGAGGATGGGCTGGATTAGAGTTAAGAGATTTCTCTCTTCTATCCTTCCTCACCAAATTTCCTCTGAAAATCAGGCAATAACATACACTTTGTCTACTGCAAGGATTAAAGTGACATATAGCTGTAGATGTAAACCGAAAGTGTCGATATAGACAGATAAAGAGACTTAGAGATACAGATATAAATTTAGTTAGATTGTCATTTTTCTTTTCACTTTTTTCTTCAATTTTTAGCAGTGATGAATAGGGCTTATTACGCATGGCTTTCTCCTGCTAACATAAGCCATAATTTGCAGGAACATTTGGACTTGCAGAACTTTTATTTAACAGGACTGAAATTTCTTATTCATTGTGCTGTGTGAATTGTGTTTTTAGTTCTGTGTATGAGCTTATCTAAGCCTAAAATACCATCAGAATGACATGTTGATAAAGCAAAATGGAGATCTTTTTCTTACAGTTCTAAGGAATAATTCTTGCCTTGACAGAGTCCTAGCAACACCCCAAATTAAGGGAGGTAAAGTTGTAATACATAGAAAGTTTTGAGTCTATTTAAATTAGGCATAGATAATTTAGGTTATCATAATTGACTTAAAAATCAAAACATTGTGTTTAATTCTCACATTTTTAATAACTATAATTAATTTACAACCCTACTGAATAAGATGAATGTTCTTTTTATTTATTTATTTATTTTTTTGTGGGGCTGGGTTTGAACCTGCCACCTCCGGCATATGGGACCGGCACCTTACTCTTTGAGCCACAGGTGCTGCCCAAGATGAATGTTCTTATCAAAAAGACTCCAGAGAACTTTTTTGCTCTTGTTTTGTCATGAAAAAGTACAGAGAGATGACTGAAGTCCAGAAATGAAGTAGAAGGCCCTCAGCAGACACGAAACCTACCAGCACCTTAATCTTGGACTTTCTAACCTCTATAATCATGAAAAATAAATGACTGCTGTTCAAGATGCCCAAGTCATGGTTTCTTTGTTACAGCAGCTAAAATTGACTAAAACACTTAGTGTATCATTTCAAATCGAGCCTTTAACGAACATATTAGAATGATAAAATAATGTAATTTAAATGAATTTATAAATATTCCTTCCAATGCAGTAATGCCATCTGCCAAATTCTTAACAAGAGATTATCCAGCATTACTAAAATAAAATAATTCTTTCAACCAAAAAATCTCCTCATACCTATAAAGAAAAGAGATGGGTAACCATTTAATATTAAATAAACATTGTAAGATTAACATGCATGCAAATTAACACAAAAGTCACTACAAGCCTAGTTGGAATTTCACACAAATTGTACATTAAAGTAAAAGAAAAAAATTTAAATATTCTCTTAAAGACAAAAAGATATACGCAGAGATTATCTCCAGTCTACCTAATAAGGAAGTTAATTTCAGAGTTATGTATTCACTGTCCCCAGGGACAGAAAGGCAGCAACCCTGCATTGTAAAAATCAAAAAGGTGCACCTTTTATCCAGCCTGTTATGCCTTCAGTGAGACACCCTATAGAGGGGTATGTGGGAATTCAGTGGCTGCTTTACCTTTTGAAAAATTTTTATCATTTTCCCTTTACACAATCCTTTGTTTGAAATTCTTCATTTCTTCATTTATTCCTTCTAATTTGACAACTTCCAGCCATTCTCCTACAAGATTCTGTACATGTTTCTATTTATCATTTTAATGTTTCATTACAATTTATATGCATTTTATCTCCCTCCTTTAAACAGACTCTGTGAGTTCATTAAAAAACTATATTTTATTCTTAGTTTAATATCCAACATTTAGCATGCTCATTAATGCAGTTACAATATATTTATTTTTCTGATACATACGAACTTTTATAAATAGCCCTAATAAAATATAATATGCATACCGGAAAAGGGTGCTTAGCACAAAGTATAGACTTTATTTTCTGTCGTCCTCATACTTTGTTAAAATTTCCATGTTTTCAGAAATATTGAATTTTCTGTGGTTTGGTGCATCAGGAATGATTATGCTCTGTTGCAGTTGATCATGCTTACCCCCAATCTTTTTATGTTCTATTTGCTTGCATTAGCATTGACTAATACATTTTTAATTAGATATATCTATTGCTCATTTCATACTTATTTTTACTCTATTAATGGTTTCTGTGTTATGAAACTCTAATTGTAAAAAGGGAGGATCATCAGCTGATGCCAAAACCATTTATGATCCAATGTTATAAATGTTTAATTCTCATGATTTCTGATGTGACCTCCCCACTAACACAACTTAATGGCACCTCTAAGGGCTGCAGCTTATATCAGCTGAAGAAGAGGTATTGGCTTCTAAATTAGAATCTCCCTCCACATAATAAGGAAGATTTAAAAGCAAGTATTTTGAAATTAGTTTGGATCTAAGGAGCCTTTTAACTTAAGCTTTGATTGAAAGTAGTATTTATAGAGTGGGTCAGCTATTTTACTGGGTTTATACAATAGAGAAAGGCTGGAATATATGGAGACACTGCTTTTGATTGGACAACTGTTGAGTGCAATAACAATTGGAAAGAAAATAAAACACAGCCAAAATAAGTTGAAACGTTATAATGCCTTGGTGAAGACAAAACTTTTACAAAATGTTCATTTAAAACACTGTTATTCACTTTTCTCATATTCATCTGTGTATTTTTTAACCATTAAAATACCACAGAAACATGGATTATTAATGAAAGCTAATATATTTTATAGTACTGTGTGTGTTTGTGTATGTGTGTGTATATATACATACATACATACATACGTGTGTGTGTATATATATACACACACACACATACATACGAATACACACAAACCTTGTCACTTGCTGTCTCTGTGGCCTTGGATAAGGTACCCAAGCCCATCAATATATCAATATCATCAGCATCATTATTTAAGACCAGTAAATAATCTTCAATACTCTTCAAAAATTGGGCAAACCATGTTTGGCGCATTTTGAAATATAGACTTCACAAGTGAAATATTTTTTGAGTGTAATTCTTAATTGTTTATGGAATTTTCTCAGCCAATATTTCAAAATATTTTTTCTTTTATGAAATGATCCAGAGATTTCTCATGAGTAATCATCTGTGCTCTAGTATGGATAAATGACAGGTAGAATGGGTGACGAGTTGGTTTATCAGTGAACTTTAAGCTGAGGAGTTTAGGCATGAAACTATACGTAATCCTAGGTCAATTTACTTTTCTAATTATCGTGGAAAACGTAAAAAAAAAAAGCTTTAAGAAAATAAGATTAGGAGTGACAACTGAGGAAAGATTTGGTGAAGAAAAAGTCAGGATCCAGGAGTGTATACAAGAATTAATTTTAAAGAAGTCAAAACTTCCTCCAATTTGGTTATTCTTAGTTTAAAGTAAACTTAAGACAGCCACATCAAAGTGCATGGTAAGTAACTAGAAAAATAGAATGGAGCTATTAATGAATTGATCCCATAGTGAAATTATACAAAACAATAAAAATCAAGGTCTTGTCATCTCAATTCAGTGGCTAACCCTGTATCAGACAGTTAGCAAACTTTGGGAACTGAAGTTTCCGATATTAGGTTAATATATACTTTATGGTGACATAGTAAGGATAGCATCAATAAGAATGACAAATAATCATGTCCAGGTGGCTTCCCAAGACAAAGTGACGCAGTATAAAGGACATTTTGGGAAAGATTTTATTTTGCTGCCAATACTGACATCTCTCTGTTTCTCCTAGTTCTTTTCTTACTATTCATGTAAATGAGGCACATATGTTCATGCATAATTTTCCTCTACCCTTTGCAAACTTATTGGGTGAAGATGTATGTTTGATACAGCATACAGTACAATGCCCAGTTCTATGGAATATCATTGAAAGTATATCCATTAGTTTAGATAATGCAGCAAAACAAAATCAATTAAAGATTGCATTAGCACTTATGTCATTAAATATACTTTGATAGGAAAACTTAAAGAGTTTTTGTTCCAACCGGCTTTGTTTAAATGCCTGATAAGGCCGTTTTCTAGTGTCCACTTACTTAATGTTTTCCTTGAGCCAGTTGTTATACCTTTCTTTACTTAGTTTTCTAATTTGTAAAGTGGCAATAATTAACATATAGCATTGTTGTGACCTTTAAATAAGGTAATGATGTCTTAAGATGGTAAATATTCTATATTAGTAATGCCTTCAACATCATGTGCTATGTGTACTCAGTGGAGTACTACAAAGCCTCAAAAGGGGGAGGGGAGATTCTGTCATGTCTGACCACACATGGGCCGTGAGGACATTATGAGCAAAATGAGCCAGATGCAGGAAGACAAACACCTGCAGGCTTGCTCTTACCTGTACCTAGAATCTAAAAAGGTCATCTCATAAAAATAGAGAATAGGTGGTTACTAGAGGCTGGGGGTGGCAAAAGAATGGGAAAGGGAAAATGTTGCTCAAAAGATACAAAGTTTCAGAAATAAGTTTTAGTGATCTATTACACTCACAGTCACCACACTTAATATATTGTGCATTTTAACATTGCTTTAAAAGAATATATTTTTAACTTTCTTACCACAAAAAAATGCAAGCTGCTGAGGTGATAGATATGTTAATTAAATTGATTTAATCTTTCTACAATGTATATTTAGATTAAAACATTACATTGTACCCCATTCATATACAATGAATAATTTTCAATTAAAAATAAAGTTTAAAATCTTTATATAATCTTAACAAGTATATAGGCATAAAGCCTATATCTCTTTGGTTCTGTCAGTCTGAGAGTGAGCAGGTAAAAGGTTTTATTTTACACAGTCTAGAAGGACCAGGGCAGAACCCCAAAAAGCCCATGTGTCTTGACACGAAGGAGGTAAAATTCCCGTGATCAAAGACTAGCTGGGGCCTGGGGCCTGGGGCTTGCAAGCAGGTCAGCAGTATGTCTTAGGAATCTCCGGACTGTGTTCTTTAAGATAAAATTTACTGCCATCGATGGCCAGAAGTTTCAAAGAATAAGCATTCAAGCAGCTTTCCTCACTCATTGTTGTCAGTGACTTTATCAGAGTGAGGGTAGACAATTGACGGCCTGTATCTCCTTGAAAGTTACTTTCGGTAAAGTAAAAAACAAAGAAGACTAGAGACTAGCTAATCAGTAGACTTTTGAATACTAGAAAAAAAGGTAATCAGTTTTTACAATGTATTCGTGTGACTATTGATTAGCAGTGTGTACGTGCAGAGCTGGCTATATAAGCTGGAGAGAAATAAAGCTACTTGCTACTTGCCACCAAGAAAGCTTGTAGCCCTCTTGATTTTATACAAGTTCAAAAGCAAGTCCTACACTCTGCGGTACTGGGGCTTTCACACAACACAAGTAACACAATAATAGGACAAAATTGTGATGCCAACTGAGTTTTAGTCCAGAAATGCAAGAAGAGTATAATAAGAAATTGATACAATTCTTTATATTCACATAATGGTAATGGAATTATAATGTTATTTACTATTATAAAAATTGTATAATCATATTTGAAATAATTCAGAAGTTATTTTTCTCAAAAATCACAAAAGTGAAATAAAATATTACATAAAGAATGATGTCCCACTTAGAATTCAAACAAGATTAATATATGTAAATGGGGCAAATATGTATTTCATAAGTATATGTGAAATATACAAAACCTTTATTCTGTTTCTTCAAAAAGATTGAAAAGCATAGTATCATCTGGTGTCATGTAGTAGACAGAGATGAGAGCAAAAGAAATGTGTACACACACACACTCTCTCTCTCTCATATGTACACATTTAAAAACTTGTTTACTCTTAGTCGGTTAGGGCCAAACCAAGATACATGGTAGAAAAAAAAAAAAATACTCAAAATGTTCATCCTGGCAGAGTGCAGTGGCTCACATCTGTAATCCTAGCATACTCTGGGAGGCTGAAGCAGGTGGATTGCTTGACCTCAGGAGTTCAAGATAAGCCTGAACAAGAGCAAGATCCTGTCTCTATTAAATATAGAAAAACTAGTCATGCCTTGTGGCAGGCAGCTGTAGTCCTAGGTAGTGGGGAAGCCCAGGCAAGAGGATTGTTCAAGGCTAAAGAGTTTGAGGTTGCTGAGAGCTACGATGCTGCCAGACTCTACCAGGGCAACAGAGTCAGACACTGTCTCAAAAAACAAACAAACAAAAAAGTTCATTATAAGATAAAAATAAATTGTATCTTTCGGTAGATTGAAGACAAAGTAGAGAAAAATCACAGAAAATATGATATGTAATCAATAGAGTGATTGAAATCATAAAATACATCGAAATAAATAAAAAAAAAGACATACAATAATTTGACTCAGAAATTGAGAGAATACTTTCCCACAAAAGAAACTCTGGTTCCAAATGACTTCCTGGGTAAACACATCTCAGTATTTGAGAGGAAAAAAAAAACTTAAATTTTTAGAGGAAAAACCTCTCAATAAATTTTCTCACACTTAAAAATAAATAATTATATTTTCCAACCCTGATATTAAAACCTGAGACAGATATTACAGGAAAAGGAAATGTAAGCTATTGTCTTTCATGACTATATAAATATATCTTAAGCACAATCTAGCAAACTGAATTAGATACTACTTCATGTGCAAAATACGTTTTTCAGAATTGTAAGATTGGATTAACTTTTGAGAAATAAGCCAACGGAATTGAACACAGGTAATATAGTTGCTTTTGTTTTCTTTATTTTTTGCTTTGAAATGCCTTAGTGATCCAGTTTTAAGACCTGCAGTCTGGTCAGTTCCCCTTTCTAAGAAGTTGATTAAATCCACACTCCATCATTCCCCTCCAATCAGGAAGTTATCACAATCAGGGTTATTATGCTCTTTCCCTAACAGCTCAAGGGGCCAGGTACCAGACAAGGAGGAGCAGCTCTTATGCCCTGGAGCTCATGACTTTGTTAAAATGAGCCAAGCCACTGGGAACTAGCTAACTTCACCTAACTTGCCAAACCAAAACTGCCTTCTGCAGCTCCAGCTTGCTGTTATCTTGTCCCAAGGTCACAACCCCCTGCCCAGCCTTGTGGCCTGTTCCCTTTGGAGCTGTTAATAACAAAGTGTTCTGCTTTTCATCTCTCCAAGTGTCAGTGTGATTTGTCTCACCATGAAAGTATTTTTAAATTTGCCACATTAGTAAAGTTTAGATATTTTCAATGTGAATTTATTGCATATTTTTAATAATCCAGCTATTATAATAATTATATATTTTTATATATTAAACCAAGATAGTATCATGTTTAGTACTATATATTATATTCTGAAGGTTTGTTGCTAACATATAAGATAATATTAATTTTTACATATTTACATTATGTCTTACAATGTTTTTTGTCCATTTATTTATCTTACTGATATGATCATAGATTCATAGTTTCTACTGCATTTTCCCTGTATATAAGATATTTTTTCAAAGAAATGTAAAATTTAATAATGAGGGTTTTTTTATTGATAATATAGAGTTAAGGATCAATTTGTGCTACATGGATCTCTGAAAGCCAGCCTTCTAGAAAAAAGAGTCAACTGTACCCTATTCTGCAAGCTCTATAAAAAACTGGTATGGTCCATCCAGTACTTAAGGCAATATGTTTTGATCAACCTCAGGAATTGGACCCAGGGCAGAGGCTGGTAGAGGCAGATGTGATGAATCCTACCACTAGCTTATTCTGATGGCTACCTGTAAGGTAGGTATATATTAAGCCAACACAGCATTACGTTGTAATGCTGGGGTTGAACCCTGGGCTTATGAACACACCAGGAAGAGGCAGCAGGGAGATAGAACTGAGGTTCTGACACGGTATTGCTACTGGAGTCCTGTCCCTGGTCCTGTCAGGGGAGGGTTTGGTGCTTCTGCCTAATCACAGACTTAATGTCCGACAGTCCATGGATCTTCTCTGTTACTCAGCTCCTATTCCTTTGTGCTAGGTCACTATCCACTGACCCTGAATGTGATGGGGCAAGGAGGCCTGGGTGACCAGGTCCTGTGGCTGCTATTGATCCTGCCTCGGGGAGTTTTCTCCACATGCAGATCCAGCAAATGCTGACCTATGTGTTGAAGGGTTTTGGCTTCATTTTCCTGTAAATATTCACAAAAATGAAGTAGCAATAATGTCAAATACAAGCATTTTATTGTAAGAAAATATTTATTTTAGAACATACATATAATTTTTAATGTTATTAATTAAAATTAAAACTGTACACATTTATGGGGTACAATGTAATGATTTGATATACAATGTGGAATGCTTACATCTAACTGATAACCATAACCATCACCTCACTTACTTATTTTTTATGGTAAGACATTTAAAATTTACCCTTATACCCTTGCATTGTACCCATTAAGCGAAAGCCCAAAAAATTCCTCCCCACTTCCCACCAATTGCACCCCCACTTCCCCTCGCCTCTCCTTCCTCAACTCTCCTCCTTGACTATATTTGTGTTTTATCTTTCATATAAGTGTAATAAGTGTTACTGGTTTCATAACACTATTGAGTACACATTCTTCTTAGTAAAGTATCTCAAGAAGGCAAAATAAGTTATTCCATATATACAATTTTGAAGTCTGCAAATCCTAGTGGTTTTATTCCTTTGTCTTCAAACACCATATATTTTATTTTCTCCTTATGATATTATCTAGGATTATTACTTCAGTGTTTATTAGAACCATTTAAAGTAGGCATCCCCTTTTTTATTCTAAAGTTTGGATAGAAATATTTAATTCTAACTCTTAAGAAGAATATCCATTGAAGGTTTTTGGTAGACATGTCTGTGTTTAAATTAGATCTCTTCTACCTACAGTTTGCTAAAAGTTTTTCTGTTAAAAATGAGTGCTGAATTTTTGCCTAATGCTTTGATGTCTAAGGCATTGGTCACATTTTTTTTCTTCTTCTTTATTTTGTTAGTGTAGTAAACTTATATGGCAATTAAAAGAAAATGGAATAGCAAGATACTGTATTATCTAGGAATATATAGTTAAAAAAGAAAAGACCAAAAAAAGACCCACTTACTATTAAAAAAGAGCAAAATTAAGAAATTCTGCTCATCAAAAATATAAAAATTATGAATCAGTAATTCACTGAATAAAATATGTTTGTAATTCATTTAAATAGATGTATGACTCATCTAGATTATAAATAGAACTTCTCCATAAGAAAAGAGAAATATAGCAGTGGAAAGGTCAACCAAACTATGAACTGACATATTACAAAAGAAAATATTAAATTAGCAAATAGATATATAATGAGGTTATCTACTTCTTTATTCAGTAGGGAAATTAATATCATAGCCATGGTGAAATGTCAGGACTGTGTTGATTAGGAAGCAGATAAGTGATATTTAACAGAGTAATGACTGTGAATGATCAAGGTGAGAAAAAGCAAAAGTAAGCAGTAAAATCCCTCTGAAACATGGAGTATATTTAAAGCCATCCCGAAGTGGAGTTCTAGGGCTAACGCTGCCCAGAGAGAAATTCTGCATGGCCAGTAACGGCAACTTGTAGAGATGCTCTGCTCAGTCATTGGCCCAACCCTGGCAGAAAGTAACAGAGATAATATGTACAACTGCTGGTCATTGTCAACCAACTGCATTCCTTGGGTGAGGTTTTTTTAAAGGGTATCTGAGAGACAAAAGTACAATCATCTGTAACTATAAATTCATCACAATGGTCAAAAACTAAAATAACTTCAAGAACCAGCTGTTGGTAAAGACATTGAACTGTCTCTCATATATTGCTAGTGGTAACATAAACTGGCATGACTATTTATAAAAAACAATTGACGGAATATATACGAATGCTAGTCATATGCCTAGTGTATGATAATATTAATTTGAAATTCAAGAATGAGCAAGCCCTGTAGATTTTAGAGCTAGTGACTCAGTCACAGTTCCAGGCTTTCTCTCTTGGAATAACTCAGGTTCTTTGGTCACAGTCCCCTTGAATCTACGAAATTTTCTGAACACCTCACATTTCATGCTTTAGACGTGCTTTGAGCTCTGGCCAGAGGAAATCCCCCAATGTCCTGACCCTTCCACTAATTTAACTGTTTGGTAAATTAATCTAATCCTGAAAAGCTTGATTATGAGTACCATTATTGAACAAAATTTTTATACATTAAGAAGAACATGCACTGCTTGAGAAAGTCATCGTCAGAGCAACTTGTTTCCACTTACAAAGATGCGCTCATCAGTCATTCCCCCAAACAGCCTGCCATTCCAACCTCCTGAGCGTCTCTCAGGTCTGGCCTGGGTTTCCTCTGCCGTTATCTGCCAGTCTCCCCCGCCCCAACCCATAAGCCTTCTGCACGGAGGAGCATTACTGAGAGTTGCTTGAGCCCAGGAGACCATCCTGCACCCTGTCGAAAGTATTTAAAGAAAATAAAACATTGTTTTGTGACATTGACAAAAAAAAAAAAAAAGAAGAAGAAGAATATGTCTCTCCTATCTGCCCTTCTAGGAAAAGACCTAGCAAAGTGAGACTTTGCTCTAAATGCTTCGCAAATGTTATTTCAATTAGTTACACACAGGTAGCTTTTAACCACTATTGTAATTTTATGTATGAGAAAACTAAACATAATTACATAAATAACTTGTAAAAATATTTTTAAGTGTTGAATCTATAGTGTTATTTTTCTTAATGTTTCTCCAACTTCGTCTCTTTCTCTCTCTTGCTCTCACTCACCCTCTCACTCTCTACCTGTAGCTCTACACCTACACTGTGAGATGTTAGGTATTAGATATTTGTCTAAGGTTTCATAATTCTGAACTTGCCATCTTCAAGGGCCTAAATGTATTTGGTGTGCATTCAGTTATTTAAATTTCACTGAATGTTTTCAGTGAAGTAAACTTATTTTGTTATCCTAATATATACTTATGTACAAAATTTTTATCTACCCACCAGGAATTTACAATCTACACATGGTACCTGGTTTACATTGTCTTTCTTATGGTCTTCCTTGAGATTAATCAATTCAGGTTCCACTGCCTTGTCTTTAGTCATATATTACTAATACATTTCTGTCAGAGACTTGGTAAAAGAGGAGAGCTTATGAAGTGATATCTAGGGACCAAAGATACAACGGTTAATGTGAAAGATAATTATAATTGCATTCTATTATATCATTGATTAAAGTGCTTCTGTGAATTACAAGTATCATCATTCATTGGGACTTATCATTATGGAAATATATTAGATGGCTCTCTCATACCATGTCTTACCATAGTGACTTAAATAAAAGGTCAAAGTTTATTGGCAGATAAAGTTATATCTATGTAAAGGAAATTATTAAGATTTTTTATATACACTTTCATGTAGCCACGTATTCAGTCATTCCTTTTGCATAGCAATTTAAATGTTGTATTTAAAATATTACCTAAGACCTAATTCATCCTATATTGACTAAATTATGAAGCATTAAAAATTCTCAATATCCTAAAAGTATTATTGGCTAATTTACTTAGAAACTTTCCTTTCTAGACACAGTGTTATAATTCTAAATTAAAGCTGATTCTAAGCCACTTGGTGTCCTCTTTATAGGTAACTTGAAATTAACCAATATAATGTTTATAAGGACTAATAAAATTTTCTTTCCAAACTACTGCTGCTATTTTTCATTAAATACTCACTTGCAACTCAAATAAAGGGAGAGTGGCTTTGTTGTATTCTGATGCTTATTGAAACATTTTAAGATAATTCTAATTTTATAAAAATTGTTATTAATACCAGGACACTGACAATAGCAGATGCAGAAAACTCAAATGAAGTATTAAATTGATGTGTCTGTATGTCTGCATATGTTTTATTAATAAATGGCATATTAAACACTAAAGAAACAATGTCGTTAATTCAATGGCCTTGCAGATGGAGACTGATAGCCTAAACCATTCAAACATAAGATGTTACTTTAAATTCTCTAAACAGGGAGGAGACAAGATGGCCGACTGAAGCCAGCTTTCCACAGAGGCTCCCATCCAGAAGGAGAGTTAAAGGACAAAAATTTAGCAAGTAACTTGGTGGATTTGAGCTGCACTAAGAGAGAAGGTTGAAGAATGCACATCAACCCCGCTGAGGCGAGCTGTGGCCACAAGGATACAAACAAAAGGTACAAAATCCATCACCAAGTGGATGGGAGTCCCTTCCCCCATGAGAATGGCTCAGAATGCTCCACAAACAATTGGACAGAGTTCAAAGGTTCTTCCACTACACTGCACAGGAGAGACCCTCTAAAAACTTGACCTACCTCCCCTACTAGGGTGCCATGGCATTTTCCTGCCATGTAGAACTGTGTATGTTCTCTGCCTGAAACTCTGAGCTCCCAGCACTCTCCTCCACTCTCACTCTGGGGTCAGGAAGTCTATCCCCCAGGAGTTCGGATTCTTGGGTGATTTCTCGAGGGGTATGGACAGTGCCTGGACTGCGGCTTGTTGGCGCTGAATCTGGGGTATGAGAGCAAGGAGACGACAGTCGGCTGAGAGGGAACCACACCTGAGCGGTGGCTCCCTGAGGCACAGTGTGGCAGCCGTCTTTTGGCAACAATACAGCCAGGCAAAGAAATGTGTAAAACTGTATGTGTTCTCTGCCTGCGACCCTAGGCTCCCGGTGCTCCCCTCCACTCTCACTCTGGGATGTGGAGGCCTGTCCCCCAGGAGTCCAGAATCTTGGGCTATTGCTCGAGTGGTATGGACAGTGCCTGGGCTGAGGCCAGTCGGTGCAGATTCTGGGGCATGGGAGCAAGGAGAGGACAGTTGGCTGAGAGGGAACCACACAGTGCAGTGGCTCCCTGAGGCATAAAACAGCAGCCCTCTTTTAGCAGTAATATGGCTCACCCCCAGATATCCTGAAGCCACACCCCCGACTCCCTGGGCAACCAGAGACCTTGAGTAAAGGATTTGCCTGAGGCAGCATAGGCTTGCAAACCGGGGAAACTCCCAGGGCAGGGCTGACCAAGAGGACCACTTTACTGAGCCTAAGATGCACTTGGCACTCAGGGGATCGTTAGCCTATAGACAAAGGAAGGCAGCAGGACAGAACTGACAGCTAACCGAATACAAACCTGCAGGAGCAAAGACAAGCTGATTTGGAACTCAAATCAGCTTCTTTTCTGTAGGTAACCACAAAGTTGTTCTCTTCTGTTCTGACAGTAGCATTAATCAGGGGCAGGACTGGACCTGAGTGAACACCCCCCAACCTTCATCAAGCGCCAAGGCTGTCAGGCCTCACCTTCTCCTGCTAGAAAGAGGCAAAGTGCAGCAGCCTGGCAGACTTCCTTGTGATTTAGTCAGGTGCAAACTTCTCACGTATCGGTTCACTACAGGTATCAGGGTCAGCCAACGGCAGGGTTATCAGTGACTGGGTGTGACAGTGGTGCATGGTGGGGCAGGAGGCTTCAAACTTCCCAGACTGATCTATTGGCTGGGTGGCTCCTCCTGACTTCACACAGCACTGGAGCAAGCAAGCCACATCAGAGTAGTCACCAGACTCCTGTGATCCAGTTCCCAGAGACCTCTTAAACTCTCTTACCCGAGACAGGTGCAGACTGAGACAATTGATTTGGACCTTTTGAACTGAGCCATTCGCCTGAGGACAAATCAGGTGGTGCTCTGGGTGCACATTGTAGGAAGGTTTGATTTTCCTTTTTCAATTGTTGCCTGTGGAGGGCGGAGTGACTTAATTGCTGATATTTCTCCACAGCTTAGACTTCAATCCAGAGTATCTGTTTCACTAGGGTTGAACAGAAACCAGCTGAAAACAAGACATAATCACTTAGCCACACCGCACCAGACAGGGGCCCAGTTTCTCAGGCCACAACACTGTATGGGCCCTCAACAAAGCCCCAGGGGAGATATCAAAGGGAGTAAAACAACCATGGGGTGAAATCTTTAGAAAAACTTTGGTAACATGAATAACCAGAATAGATCAAACCCCCCACCCCAAGGAAAGATATGGCAGATGTAATTGAAGATCCCATTCATAAACAACTGGCTGAGATGTCAGAAATTGAATTCAGAATTTGGATTGCAAACAAGATTAATAAAGTGGAGGAAAATTTGGAATTAATACTTCAAGCAGCAATTCAAAAGGCGGAATTAGAAATTCGAGGACAAATTTAAAAGTTGTCTCAAGAATTCAATGAATTTAAAGACAAACCACCCAAACTTAGACACACTGAAGCAAGAATTTGCAGCCCTCAAAGATCTGAAAAATAAAGTAGAATCCCTCAGTAACAGAGTGGAGTAAGCAGAAGAAAGGATCTCTGACATTGAAGACAAAGCCTTTGAACGCTCTCAAACTCTCAAAGAGGAAGAAAAATGGAGAGCAAAAATGGATCATTCTCTGAGAGAGCTGTGGGATAATCAAAGAAGGGTAATATCCCACTCATTGGAGTCCCTGAAACCAATGAAGCTGCCTAGCTAGGCACAGAGGCCCTTCTCCATGAAATTATGAAAGAGAATTTTCCAGACATGCCTAGAGATTCTGAAATTCAGATAGCAGACAGTTTCAGAACCCCAGCATGACTCATTCCCAATAAGACATCCACCAGGCATATCATAATCAACTTCACTAAAGTTGATATGAAGGAGAAAATTCTGAAAGCAGCCAGATGGAAGAAAGCCATTACCTCCAAAGGAAAGAATATTAGAATGACTGCAGATCTCTCTGCTGAAACTTTTCAAGCCAGAAGAGGGTGGTCATCAACTTTTAATCTCCTAAAACAAAATAACTTTCAACCCCAGATCCTGTATCCAGCTAAACTGAGTTTGATTTTTGATGGAGAAATTAAATACTTTAATGAAATTCATATGTTGAAGAAATTTGCCATAACCAAACCAGCACTTCAGAACATTCTCAGACCTATCCTTCATAATGACCAACACAATCCTCCACCACAAAAGTAAACTCACTCAGAAACTTTTGATCAAACTCCAACTCCCACACTGGTGAAAGGATTAAAAATGTCCATTGGATTTTTGAAAAATTTGATACCCAAAATTTTATCATACTTATCAATATTCTCCATTAATGTGGACGTCTTAAACTGTCCTCTAAAGAGGCACAGGTTAGCTGATTGGATACAAAAACTCAGGCCAGATATTTGTTGCATACAAGAATCACATCTTAACTTAAAAGACAAATATAGACTCAAGGTGAAAGGATGGTCATCCATATTTCAGGCAAATGGCAATCAGAAAAAAGCAGGTGTTGCAATTTTATTTGCAGATACAATAGGCTTTAAAGCAACAAAAGTAAGGAAGGATAAGAATGGTCACTTCATATTTGTTAAAGGTAATACTCAATATGATGAGATTTCAATTATTAATATCTATGCACACAACCAGAATGCACCTCAATTTATAACAGAAACTCTAGCAGACATGAACAACTTGATTTCCTCCAGCTTCATAATAGTTGGAGATTTCAACACTCCCTTGGCAGTGTTGGATCGATCCTCCAATAAGAACCTGAGCAAAGAAATCTTAGATTTATACCTGACCATCCAACACTTGGATTTAGCAGACATCTACAGAACATTTCATCCCAATAAAACTGAATACACATACTTCTCACCAGCCCATGGAAAATACTGCAAAATTGACCACATCTTAGGTCACAAGTGTAACCTCAGTAAACTTAAAGGAATGGAAATTATTCCTTGCACCTTCTCAGACCACAAAGGAATAAAAGTTGAGCTCAGTAACAAGAGGAATCTGCAAATTCATACAAAACTATGAAAGTTAAATAACTTTATGCTGAATGATAACTGGATCAGAGATCAGATCAAGAAGGAAACTGCCAAATTTCTGGAACAAAATGACAATGAAGACACAAATTATCAGAACCTCAGGGACACTGCAAAGGCAGTCCTAAGAGGGAAATTTATAGCACTGCAAGCCTTTCTCAAGAGAACAGAAAGAGAGGAAGTTAACAACTTAATGGGACATTTCAAGCAACTGGAAAAGGAAGAACATTCCAACCCCAAACCAAGTAGAAGAAAAGAAATAACCAAAATTAGAGCAGAATTAAATGAAATTGAAAACAAAAGAATTATACAACAGATTAATAAATCAAAAACTTGGTTTTTTGAAAAGGTCAATAAAATAGATAAACCTTTGGACAACCTAATCAGGAAAAAAAGAGTAAAATCTCTAATCTCATCAATAAGAAACAAAAAACATGAAATAACAACAGACCCCTCAGAAACTCAAAAAATCCTCAATGAATACTACAAGAAACTTTATTCCCAGAAATATGAAAATGTGAAGGAAATTGACCAATACTTAGAAACACGTCACCTTCCAAGACTTAGCCAGAATCAAGTGGAAATGTTGAACAGGACCATATCAAGTTCTGAAATAGCATCAACCATACAAAACCTCCCTAAAAAGAAAAGCCCAGGTCAAGATGGCTTCATGTCAGAATTCTACCAAACCTTTAAAGAGGAATTAGTACCTGTTCCAAAAGGTAGAAAAAGAAGGAAGACTACCCAACATGTTCTATGAATCAAACATCACCCTGATCCCCAAAACAGGAAAAGACCCAACAAGAAAAGAAAATTATAGACCGATATCACTAATGAATATAGATGCAAAAATATTCAACAAGATCCTAACAAACAGAATCCAGCAACACATCAAACAAATTATACATTATGACAAGTCGGTTTTATCCCAGGATCTCAAGGCTGGTTCAACATCTGTAAATCTATAAGTATAATTCAGCACATAAACAAATTAAAAAACAAAGACCACATGATTCTCTCAATCGATGCAGAAAAAGCTTTTGATAATATCCAGCATCCCTTCATGATCAGAACACTTAAGAAAATCGGTGTAGATGGGACATTTCTCAAACTAATAGAGGCCATCTACAGCAAACCCACAGCCAATATCATATTTAATGGAGTTAAATTGAAATCATTTCCACTCAGATCAGGAACCAGACAAGGCTGCCCATTGTCTCCATTGCTCTTTAACATTGTAATGGAAGTTTTAGCCACTGCAATTAGGGAAGAAAAGGCGATCGAGGGTATCCATACAGGGTCAGAAGAGATCAAATTTTCGCTCTTCGTAGATGATATGATTGTATATCTGGAAAACACTAGAGATTCTACTACAAAACTTTTAGAAGTGACCAAAGAATACAGCAATGTCTCAGGTTACAAAATCAACATTGATAAATTGGTAGCCTTTATATATACCAACAATAGTCAAGTTCAAAAAACAGTTAAGGACTCTATTCCATTCACAGTAGCACCAAAGAAGATGAAATATTTGGGAGTTTATCTAACAAAAGACGTGAAAGATCTCTATGAAGAGAACTATGAAACTCTAAGAAAAGAAATGGCTGAAAATGTTAACAAATGGAAAAACATACCATGCTCATGGCTGGGAAGAATCAACACCATTAAAATGTCCATACTACCCAAAGCAATATATAATTTTAATGCAATCCCTATTAAAACTCCACTTTCGTACATTAAAGAGCTTGAAAAAACAATACTTCATTTTATATGGAATCATAAAAAACCTCAAATAGCCAATACATTACTCAGAAATAAAAACAAAGCCAGAGGAATCACATTACCAGATCTCAGATTATACTACAAATCGATAGTGATCAAAACAGCATGGTACTGGCACAAAAACAGAGAAGTAGATATCTTGAACAGAATAGAGAACCAAGAGATGAATCCAGCTACTTACCGCTATTTAATCTTTGTCAAGCCAATTAAAAACATTCAGTGGGGAAAAGATTCCTTATTTAACAAATGGTGCTGGGTGAACTGGCTGGCAACCTGCAGAAGACTGAAACTGGACCCACACCTTTAATCATTAAATAAGATAGACTCTCACTGGATTAAAGATTTAAACTTAAGGCATGAAACTATAAAAATACTAGAAGAGAGTGCAGGGAAAACCCTTGAAGAAATCGGTCTGGGTGAGTATTTTATGAGGAGGACCCCCTGGGCAATTGAAGCAGCTTCAAAAATACACTATTGGGACCTGATCAAACTAAAAAGCTTCTGCACAGCCAAGAACACAGTAAGTAAAGCAAGCAAACAGCCCTCAGAGTGGGAGAAGATATTTGCAGGTTATGTATCTGACAAAGGTTTAATAACCAGAATCCACAAAGAATCCAAACGTATAAGCAAAAAAAGAACAAGTGATCCCATCACAGGCTGGGCAAGGGAGTTGAGGAGAAACTTGTCTGAAGAAGACAAGGGCGTAGCCTACACACATATGAAAAAATGATCATCATCCTTAATTATCAGAGAAATGCAAATCAAAACTACATTGATATATCATCTAACTCCAGTAATATTAGCCTATATCACAAAATCCCAAGACCAGAGATGTTGGCGTGGATGTGGAGAAAAGGGAACACTTCTACACTGCTGATGGGAATGCAAATTAATACATTTTGTTTGGAAAGATGTATGGAGAACACTTAGAGATCTAAAAATAGATTTCCCATTCAATCCTATAATTCCTCTACTAGGCATATACCCAGAAGACCAAAAATCACACGTAACAAAGATACTTGTACCAGAATGTTTATTGCAGCCCTATTCATAATTGCTAAATCATGGAAAAAACCCAAGTGCCCACCGATCCACGAATGGATTAATAAATTGTGGTACATGTACACCATGGAATATTATGCAGCCTTAAAGAAAGATGGAGACTTTACCGCTTTCATGTTTACATGGATGGAGCTGGAACATATTCTTCTCAGTAAAGTATCTCAAGAATGGAAGAAAAAGTACCCAATGTACTCAGCCCTACTATGAAACTAATTTAAGGCTTTCACATGAAAGCTATAACCCAGTTACAACCTAAGAATAGGGGGAAGCGGGAAAGGGAGGGGAGGGAGGGGGAGGTGGGTGGAGGGAGGGGCATTGGTGGGATTATACCTGTGGTGCATTTTACAAGGGTATATATGAAACTTAGTAAATGTGGAATGTAAATGTCTTAGCACAACAACTAAGAAATGCCAGGAAGGCTATGTTAACCAGAGTGATGAAAATATGTCAAACGGTCTATGAAAATAGTGTATGGTGCCCCATGATTGCATTAATGTACACAGCTATGATTTAATAAACAATAAATAAATAAATAAATAAATTAATTAATTAAAAAATAAATCCTCTAAACATTCTATAACCTGATATGCACGCCTGAAGCAATGCTTATTTTCTTAAAATTATCATATACACTTGAAAGTTTATGACACTAATAAATACTGAAATCTATCTTTGTGAAGAGTATCCATTTAACACCTGAATATTCCATGCTTTTCTTTGGTTATCATCACTAAGTACTTGTCAGCATGTTTTGATAATTATTTCTTCCATATAAAATAATCCCAAATGTATTTATTTTAATGAATACACATTGTTTTTCTTTGGGAGGACTAAATGCACCTAATCATAGGCATACTGGATTTTCATTTTATGTGGTAGGTAGAATATGATTGAACTGAGAAAAAAAAAGCGAGACATTGCAAATAATTATATGCATGTTCAGAAACATGAGATGAATTTATATTATAACATTTTTATTATAATAAATTTGAGACTGATAATTAAGTTAATATTATTTTCTTTTTATAAAGTATTAAGTACATTATCCATGCAAATTGGAAGTATAGCAAGGGTTTATTTTTAATATATTAAAGAGTAAGTTAATATTGTTTTATCTCTGCCTTGTCTTTTCATTACAAAAGGTTTATCTACCACATATCATCAAGTCAACATCACTGCCTTGTAACATGTGCTTTGGCTCCACTCAATTAAAGTGAACTGAACTAATACTTGTTAATAACTTATGTGTAATTGTAATTTAAAACATATAAAGATGTAAAAAAAAGACCTGTGCCTCGTATTTAATGTTTAAATCCTGCGTGGGTATCTGTTTTAGTAATACAAATTATTTGAAGGTCTTTAATGTAAGTGTGTACTGAGCAGAATTATTAAATTTTAGTTAATCTCTGTGAACATAAGCTCCCAGAATATCCTTCTCAACAAAGAGCAATAAATGCAATGATAGTTTTCTTAATTACGAAATAAAGATATAGATATTTTGCATCAGATAACTTTCAGAGAAGAATAAAGACATCCCAAATAACTCACAGTTCTTAAACTACAGGATTATTCAATTGTAAATGTGGGGAAATCTTGCTGTGGGCAAATATGATGAAGAATTTGGAGATCTTGGACACACATGAGTAAGAAAGATACTTCAAAAGTGAATTGTTTTAGGATTTATAATCAAGATTAATAAAGAAATAGATGAACGATGATTATTCTCCTACCTTAAAGTATTTGAACGAGGCAAATGTTTTTATATCTTTGATACCAAAAAACATTTTCCACAGAAAAATTTCCAGATAGCACATTTTTTAATGCACTAAGTGAAAAACTCTTTAAGTGTCTGAGAAAAGATGAGGTGCTGTGATGATTTGTTCTTGTTCATGGCCAAGGATCTGTTCAGAACCTAGGTATTCACCATCATGTTTACTCTTTTCTTTTCTTTTTTTATTTAAAAAGATATTTCAGTCTTGAAATTTCATTTGTAAATATTACTGCAGTTCAGGAAAAGATGTTGAATTTGGCAGGACTTCTTAATTCATTTCTAGAGTCAACACAAAAATGGAAAAGGAGAATGAAGTTGAGATTCTTTTTACAGGAAAAACTCTACCTTTACTCCATAAAAACACCAGTAACAACAATAAATCAATTAAATCACTTGGGAGACAGAAGTGCCTAAGTCTTAATTTACTGAAGTTGGGCAGTTAGGAGCTTCAGCTAAAAACAGGAGTGGCTGGAAAAACAGGCATGTAGGGAACACCGATGGAAAAAGAACAACAATGCAAAGTTAAATTATTAAAATTTCATAATGAAGAAAAACAAAGAAACTAATCAATGACTATGGTCAAAATACCTGGTGCTAAAGGCTGGAATGAAACAAAGAATAGAGGAGAAGTTCCTTTAATCAGGTAGATAATCTGATAGAGATAATCTACCAAAATGATACTGCACAATGGAACAATTTTACAAACATTGATTTTAATGTTTGGAATAAGATAAAAATGTTCATTGTTACTACTATATTCAGAAATATAATACATGTGCTTGTCAAATGTCTAAAATAACAACGTAAGCACTAGAGTGGGAATGAAAATTCAAAACTATAATATGTGGAGGCATTCTAAATACTTTGAAAAACTCAAAAGGATCAATAAATCAACTTTTAAATTAATAAGAGAGATTATCAATTTTGATTAATAAAAGTTCAATATTCCAAAGCCCAATGTGTTTTTATACCAAAAATAAGCAACCTGAAAATGTAAGAGAAAAATATAATATTTGAAATTGTAATTTTAACGTGTATATAAATATTAACATTGGGCTCTGATGGAAATGTTCTAAAACACCATTGTAGTATATGGAAAATAATTTAATACAAGAGAAGACAGACATTGACATTACTCTAGGATGATTGAACACTGTACATGTGTCAAATATTTTAAAACAATCACTAGATGTAATTTAATGTCAAGATAGCAAGATATTAGGAGGAACTAGACAAGCTGATTCAAAAATTTATATCAAGTAATAAAGGTCAATAAAGAGATGAGCAATTTTTGAAAAATAACAGCAAATTCTAAAAGACTCACCTTATACATGGAATCATGTTAACAGTCATTTAGTCATATTATGACTCACAATTAGTTGAATAAATAAATATAGTTATATACCTGGGAGCTTCATATATTAGTACATTGTTACTAAATCATAAGTTTTCAGAGAAATATGAATTAAAGTAGCATCAAGCAATCACTGTACATCAAATTAGCAACAAATTAGAATGTAGAAAAGTGTCAAGTGCTGAAGAAGGTATACAAAAACTATTCTAGAAATACAAATGGATAAAAAATTTTGAAAGTGAAATAAAAGTCCGTTTCATAAAATTACAGATCCAAATGCCATACATACCACCAATTCTGTCCTTAGATATTTACCAAGGAGAAACCAGCATAGATTGCTAAGATGACTCATCACTTCGTTGTTCATGGGGGACAGAGAGTTGGACATAATGGTTTTCATCAATAAGTGATAAGCAAAATGTGCATTTGTGTATGGGGAATATCTATGAAGTAGCCAGAGGATTGTAGTAGGGCTTCACAGAATACCATTTACTGATCTCATAAACAAAATATTGAGAGAACAATCTATATATAATATAACTTATGCAGATTAAAAAATATATCACCAAACAAACATAATTTTTAAAAAGTAGCTCCAGATATCCAAATGTAATTTAATGGTACACACCAAAGTGTACATCCATATCTTGATTTCTGTATGCATATACCCATATAGATGTTTTTATACATAGACAAATATTTTATAATACACATGGATATAAGGTATATATAATTTGATTAGAATAATTATGCATGAACTGTGTGTGTACAAAAGAAACCAGAATTGGTAACATTGCTTTGACAGTGATACAGGTTACAGTACCTCACGATTGAGCAAACTCTTCTCCAAATTGGGCAACCTCTCTGTCTTTTGAATATTATAATTGATGAACTAGTTATTCGTAAACTCTTACATGTAGAACGAACACCATTTTTGAACATGAATTTGTGCTCTGAGTTAGAAAACCTGGAATACTTACTAAAGTTACTTACAGGTATCTATTCCAGACCTTTTGGAAAAAAGTCTCTAAAATAGTCCCCAGGAACCTATATATTATTAAGGCATCCTAGGTGACTCAGGAACCTATATTATTATTAAGGCATCCTAGGTGACTCAGGTAAACAATCTAAATAACAGACAACATGTGTGCCCCAGTGTTTACATTAAAGTTTCAGAACTATGACAAAAAGGAAGATATATTCTTTCCATTAAGAAAACATTACATGTCATTTATTCTTACTATTGCTATCTTAATTTGTATTAAAATCAAGTAGATCACAAATCAAAAATATTTTAAAAATTAGACTGAAATATTTGACTTTATATTTAATTTTACTTGAGTCTATAATATCTATTCCCTTTAATTTGAATTATATAGCTCTTTATTATTATCCAAGAGGTAAACATTCTTTTCTGAGGATGGGTATGTTTAAGGGAAAGATACTTTGGTAATTTTACTAAGTGAAGTCAAAGTAGCCTCAGGGAAAAGAAAAAAAAGATTTCTCCTGAAGTGAGGTACTTCTGTTTTTTTTGTGTGTGTGTGTTAAATTTTTAGGAATGAATAATTGCCAATTTTTTCCATTTGTCTTCAGACCAGCTGCATGCTTCAAAAAAAAAAAAAAATAGACACATAGTTTCTGTTTCAGAAATTAGGAGAGCTCAAGGTCAAGTGATAATTTTGGTTCTTGAAAATACATACATGTGTTTTAAAGCTGATTTAAAATGATGGCTAATAGGGAAAAATGTTAGCCAGAAATGAAAATTATATAACAAAAAGAAAGAAGTTTCAAATTAAAATTTGAAAGAAAGTTCACTAAAATAACTGAATTATACATCCATTTTGAAAAATACATCAATTTATGGTAATAGGAAAGAAATTGGATGAGAGGCTGAAAACACAATAAAAGGAATTAGCAAGAAAAGGCAGAATACGATTTATGCTTATTTTACAAATAAATGACTATGATGAGATATAAAGAATTCCAATAAATATGCAAATGCACTTTTCTTATCTAATAATTCAAGGTATAGTTAAATATCACAATGTTACTAGATCATCAAATTAATATAAGATTTCCTACAGGCCACAAAACACCTTCCTTGGGAACAAGTAGAAAAATTAAGCATAGTTTGATCATTCATTGAACCAATACTCACCTTGTACTACATTAGGTTCCAATCAGTGTAGGAAATATCAGGTGGAAAAGTTAGGACTCCTGTGATTTAGGATGTCGCAGCCCAGTGTAGAAGACTCCCTGGTAGGCAAACCAGATGTAATAATGGCTGTATTGATACTGTAATGGTAGTGAGTATTTGCACACTGTGCACCATGTGATAACAGAAGCAAAACACAATGGCCAATCCCCCCCTACACACACACACACAGAAGGTGTCAAAGACTGTATACACATTTAAAAAAAAAATACTATTCAAGTTGTAGTTCTCAATATATACCAATAACAAAAGGCGAATACAAGTCACTGACTTCTGCAATTATAAACTGGTTACCTTCAGTGTCCAAGTGGGACTTATTGCTGTGCCAGGCCACGTGGATCATCCCTTGTGTAAGTCACACACAGTGTGATGCCTCTCAAACTTACCATGAACGTATGCAATTGTTAGGCATATTGGAGGTTCAGCTGCTTGTTCAAGCCTCCATTGTCACTGTACTGCCACACATTCTTAAATTTTAAATATCTCTTAAAAATGGTCTTGTGCTCTGCTAACATTAGTGCATCTACCATTTTCTTTGACTGCCCTGCCTCCTCCTGGTGACCTTAGCACTCATTTGATTAACGCCATCTTTTGAGTGAATGTCATCCTACACATGGCTAGGGTAATTCAATTCAATTTTCAAAAGTAATATATAGATAGCATCGCTTAAAATATGTATATATTTTTTGGTACCCCTGGTGTAGATATGTATATACACACATATGTGCATGTAAACACCATTTGGTTCCTGGGGAGTGTGGATTGTAGATGGTGCAGGCAAAGATTTCTGGACAAAGTAATACTTAAGTATTACTTAAGTCATTGACTAGATAAAATTTTGCCATAGGACTAGGAAAGAGAAGAGAAAATATAAGTGAAAAATGGTAGTAAATGCCATAAGGAATTTGATGAACCACAAAACATCTGACAGCTATAAAGAAAATATTCTTACCCACAATTCATACCTTATTCTTCTCTCTATCTACACTTTCTGGTGTTGCTAAAATACATAATTGGTAATGGGAAAATAAGTTAAAACATACCCTGGAAGTTTACAATGTGCAGAAGTGGAAGCTATGAGGAAGCAAAAGATAAAAGCTTGTACAGGTTATAGAGAATCTCTGTAAAAGTAAAAGAAAATCAATAAACATCATCTACTGATAGCGTGAGATGATATTACCAACACAGAACTTCATTCGACCCTGAATGATCTCTGTTTCCTAGGCCATAATTCTGTGTTCTCTTGAGTCCTACACATGTTGCTGTTGTTTGCAGTCACTTCTTTATATTTTAAACACTAACTCAAGATAACTTGAATGAATCTGTTTTTTGCTGTCATAAGACTGTGGCTCAGTGAGTAGGGAGCCGGCCCCATATGCCGAGGGTGGTGGGTTCAAACCCAGCCCCGGCCTAACTGCAACAAAAAAATAGCCGGGCGTTGTGGCAGGCGCCGGTAGTCCCAGCTGCTTGGGAGGCTGAGGCAAGAGAATCACGTAAGCCCAAGAGTTAGAGGTTGCTGTGAGCCGTGTGACGCTACGGCACTCTACCGAGGGCGGTACAGTGAGACTCTGTCTCTACAAAAAAAAAAAAAAAAAAGAATGTTTAGGATAAAAGTGAAGTTTTCAAACAAAAGAGATATGAATTTATACTTTAACTCTTGCAAATTCTAGCATTTGGCTATCATCACATCTGTCTTTCAGATCCTTGATTTTCTAATCTATGGAATGTGGATAATGACATGCATTTCACAAATTTTTTATCAGTGGTGATTATGTGTAGGCTTGATATCTGGCATACAGTAAAGTAGTAATAAATTTATTCAGTTCATTCAATGATCAATAATCATGTATTAATTGAATAAATAAGCTGGGGCAAAAGGATCTCTATATTCACATTCCAGAGTCAAATTACTAATCCTATCTTTCTCATCTGATACACACCATTTGTCAATGTCTTAAAAAAAGAGTTAGATGGCATGCTTATCAAATTTGCTAGTCACAAAAGCTAGTCAAAACAGTTAATGCTAGGTAATTAAGTTTTCAAAAAGATGTTAATGCAGCTGAACAAGAAAAATTAAAGTCATGTGTTTGGAATTTTTTTAAGTGTAGGGGAAGTTTTTAGTACTGATGTCAATTTTAAACGTGACTTCTCCAAACCTGGCATTTAGTTGCTAGAAAATTATTTTACAAATATAATAATGTTATATTTAAGGCAATGCAAAAGTGTATGTAAATGTTTGTCACAGTGCTATTTACAATGTTGAAAAACTAGGGACAATCAAAAGGTGATTCAATTGGAAAAGTCTCTAATTCATTATGTTGCATCTATCTTATGCAATGGCAGGAAAAATTTGTAAAGGATGAGCTTTGTCTTTTTGTAGAAAGGAAGTATAGTTAGGGCGTACTAAAAAGCAAATTCTCTACATCCAGATTACCTGGAATAGAGTCTCAGACAGGGCTCCTCAAACTTTTTAAAAAGGGGCCAGTTCACTGTTCCTCAGACCATTGGAGGACCGGACTATAGTTTAAAAAAAACAAACAAAAAAAAAAAAAACTATGAACAAATTCTATGCACACTGCACATATCTTATTTTGAAGTAAAAAAGCAAAACAGGAACAAATACAATCACACTGCCTCATGTGGTCCATGGGCCCCAGTTTGAGGACCCCTGGTAGTTACTCAAGCCCTCTGTGCTTTTGTTTTGAAATAGGAATAACAGGAGAACCTATTTCATAGGGCTATTGTCACACAGAATTTGACACAGATTTCATCTGTGAGTTTTAATGTTTATTCCTCTCTACAACATGAACACTCTTTTCAAAGCTAATATAGTAAAACTTTTATGTCAGTTACCTGGAATATAGTGTCATGTGATGCTAGTGTTACATGACCAGCCTCATTTACTTATTGTGTTAGTATGAAAAACATCCATAAAATAAAAATGCTGAGAAATAGCTCCAGTTTGCTTCTTTCTGCTCTAAAATAAATAAAGTATGATTGTATTGTTGTATACAAATGAGTATAATATAGATTATATAAGAATAGAAATAATTTAATATAAGTAAAAGGTATGTAGAGATATTGAATCAGAATGACAGGTATTTTAAAGTCTTTTTTTGCATGCCAGAGTCTCTGAGGTTGTTTAAAGTTGGAGTAGCATCAATGCCAGTGGTGACTGCTTATTTACATTGTTTGAGAAAAATAAAGTTAAAAATATTTGATGATGAGTAAGCTAAAGGGTAAATACAAGAAAGGAGGCATCACATGAGTGCTATAATTTTTGTAAGGAAACTAATACATAAAATTAGAGATTATCATATCACACTTTTTACCAAAAAAAAAATTGTTTTTTTTAACAAAGTTTCTGCAAAAAGCATAGGATAGCCTGGAATATGCAATGACATTACTCATAAATATAATTTTATTTATTTTTAAGAAATCAACCTTATAAGAAATCTGGTTTCCCTCTTAGTTTTTCTTTCTTTCTTTCTTTTTTCTTTTTTGACCTCCAATTAGCAGCCTTTAAACAATTGAAATAAACATGAAAAATGTATTAATGTCCCCACAAAATCATCAAATGTATTAATGTTCCCAGAGAATCCCATCAGGTTAACATGGTTAATTAACATGTTCTGATTCTTTCTGCTCCTCAGACGTAGCAGGAAAGGTGAGCATGTCAAAATACTGGTGAAAACCAGTTAAGTGATCATTACAGGTCACTTAGAATATAATTAATATTTATGCCACTTACTGATCAGAGATCTCTGGCAGCTACATAATACTGGATCAAAATCTATTTTATCTCTTTGACACTAGAGCAATAAAAACTCTGCAGAAAATGTGGTCCACAGAGAGAAAACACATTATCCTTGGTTAACACATATTACTGGACTCAGTGGGGCTTGAGAAATGGCAGTGACACCCTCCACAATCAGCTATTCGTGTGCTTATCCAGATGCCGAGTGTGCTACTGACGGCATGCTTTTTGGCTTTTCAGTTGAGAACTATTTATTCTACTGCATGAATCAGATAAGTCAAATAAGGTTATGAAATAGGGCAAATTATGGTTCATGGTCTATCCCATAGGGATTACTGAAAAAGAAAATGTGCTTTTGTCATGGAAAGTAAATTTATGCCATAACCTCAAAGTTCCAATGTGCTCTAAATTTTTATACTTAAACACAAATTAAGCAATGTGGGCAAGAAAAAAAAATGCATATCTTGTTGAGTGGGTTAAATATTAAATTCACAGACGAAATTATTCCACTTTTAAACATATGTATAAATAGTCTGGATTCTTAAGTGCAATTATGTCATTTTTCATGTGGAAAATCATGAGTTTGTTAAAGTATATTTTTTCCTTATTGGGTCTCCTATAATACTATAAGAAATTGAAAGCATAAACTGATCAAATAACAGATCAAAAGATGTAAAAATAGACTATGAAAATGGCATATTTTATTTAAAAAATTTATTTGTAAATGGTTAAGTCAGTTAATACTCTGAGACTTTCAGGCTTTTTCATTGATTGATGTAAGTTATCGCCTATACTGGTGAAGAACACTAACACACACAACGATTTTCCAAAAAGAGAATGAATGTGGGCGGCCCCTGTGGTTCAGTGAGCAGGGCGCCGGCCCCATATACCGAGGGTGGCGGGTTCAAACCCAGCCCTGGCCGAACTGCAACAAAAAAATAGCCGGGCGTTGTGGTGGGCGCCTGTAGTCCCAGCTGCTCGGGAGGCTGAGGCAGGAGAATCGCCTAAGCCCAGGAGTTGGAGGTTGCTGTGAGCTGTGTGAGGCCACGGCACTCTACCGAGGGCAATAAAGTGAAACTCTGTCTCTACAAAAAAAAAAAAAAAAAAAAAAAAAAAAGAGAATGAATGTGTTATGTATTTTTAGCCTCGCTCGGAGGTCAGGGGTCATACTTTCCATCCAGCTTTGCAATCTTTGTTACAGATACTTCTATACATAAAAGTCATCTTTAAAATTTTTAATATATTATCCCATCGATGCTTCAGGGTACACGCTTTGACTATATACAAGTAAGGTAAAGTTTTCTCCTAATTTTCTGTTCCTTCTCTTGAAATGTAGTAATTTTACTATATTTTTATAAAAATTGTTACTCTCACAAAGCTGAAAAACTCATTAGCAAAACCAAGGACATTTGCTGACACTTTTTTCTGACTAGGAGACAGAATTTAAATTATAAAAGCCTCATTACTAGAATTTCAGAGGGGATTAATCTATATATTGACTTTTGGGCCTGAAAACTTAGGTAATTTTTATGCTCGTATTTTTCATTTCATTTAAAAGTTTCACACAATCCTTTGCTATTTCAGATAGAACAAAGCATAATGCAACTTCTCAGAGTTCTCTAATAAAGACTCCAGCAGTATCGAGTTCTCAACTTTAGTTATTATGCTTTTTTATTTTTTTTATTTTATTTATTTATTTATTTATTTATTTTCTTTTTTTTGTGGTTTTTTTGGCCAGGGCTGGGTTTGAACCCGCCACCTCCGGCATATGGGACCGGCACCCTACTCCTTGAGCCACAGGCGCCGCCCAGCTTTTTTATTTTTTTAAAAAATGTAGCAAATGCTTAGAAGTTCTTATTATAAACTAAATAATAGATTTAATGTTAAAAATGGCTAGCAAGAATGTTTCCTAGATCTACAATCACCACACCTAAGGAAAAAACATGCAACCTACACTCATTCGTATTGTCATTTGTTTGTTTAAGCATGCATTATATTTAATTTTTATATTTAAAAAGTAAAAAATAATGATCATTATTAATGTACTGTTGTTCCCTATGTGCCAAGTCTGTGCCAAGCATTTCACAAAAATCATTGTTTTATCTTATAAACACATGAGGTAGATACAATTTTTCTCTATCTATCTATGAAAAGGTTAAAGCTCAGAAATTTAAAGGACTTACTCAGCATAGCTAACGAATAGCAGGAAACAGTCATATACCATTTATCTAAGATTCTAAAGAATGAACAGTATAATAGAATTTTTCAAATCCAATCGTAAGAAATCTAAATCTTGGATTCTAAACATGCTCCATAGAAGAAAAGATGCATAGATGATCAAATAATTTATGGAATTAGCATATTTTCTCTTCATGTGTATGTTAGTATTTATTTATTTATTTGCATTCCCACCAGCAGTGTAGAACTATTCCCTTTTCTGCATATCCACCCCAACATCTCTGGTCTTGGGATTTTGTGATATGGGCTAATCTTACTGGAGTTAGATGATATCTCAAAGTAGTTTTGATTTGCATTTCTCTGATGATTAAAGATGATGAGCATTTTTTCATGTGTCTGTAGGCTGTGTGCCTGTCTTCTTCAGAGAAGTTTCTCTTCAAGTCCCTTGCCCAGCCTGTGATGGGATCACTTGTTCTTTTCTTGCTTATAGGTTTGAGTTCTCTGTGGATTCTGGTTATTAAACCTTTGTCAGAGACATAACCTACAAATATCTTCTCCCATTCTGAGGGCTGTCTGCTTGCTTTACTTACTGTGTTCTTAAAAATCACATTATAACAAAGGTATTTGTACCAGAATGTTTATTGCAGCCCAATTCATAATTGCTAAGTAATGGAAAAAGTCCAAGTGCCCATTGATCCATGACTGGATTAATAAATTGTGGTATATGTACACCATGGAATATTATGCAGCCTTAAAGAAAGATGGAGACTTTACCTCTTTCATGTTTACATGGATGGAGCTGGAACATATTCTTCTTAGTAAAGTATCTCAAGAATGGAAGAAAAAGTATCCAATGTACTCAGCCCTACTATGAAACTAATTTATGGCTTTCATATGAAAGCTGTAACCCAGTTATAACCTAAGATTAAGGGGAAGGGGGAGAGGGAGGGGGGGAGGGGGAAGGAGGGGTGGAGGGAAGGTGATTGGTGGGATTACACCTGCGGTGTATCTTACAAGGGTACATGTGAAACTTAGTAAATGTAGAATATAAATGTCTTAACACAATAACTAAGAAAATGCCAGGAAGGCTATGTTAACCAGTGTGATGAAAATGTGTTAAACGGTCTATAAAACCAGTGTATGGTGCCCCATGATCGCATTAATGTACACAGCTATGATTTAATAATAATAATAAAAAAGAAAACTTAAAAAAAAGAAGAAAAAAGTATTTATTTGTTTCTCTTCATGTTTATGTTACTATTTATAAGCTTTGAGAATATTGCACTGAAAATATCCCTGCTTAGTTTTTTTCTTTTTTTCTTATTTATTTATTTATGCATTTATTTATTTTTTGGGGGGTGACAAAGTCTCATTTTGTCACCCTCGGTAGACCTCTTGCCTCAATCTCCCACGTATTAACTGGGACTACAGGCTGCTGCCACAATGCCTGGCTATTTTTAGAGATAGGGTCTCACTCTTGCTTAGGTTTTTCTCTAACTATTGAGCTATCTGCCCACTTTGGCCTTCCAGAGTGCTAGGATTATAGGCATGGACCACTGTGCCTGGCCCTGCTTACTTTTTTCAAATCAACCATAAACCTATTTTTTGTTCTTCAAACACATATTAATATTTCTTGCCACTTGTAATGCACAGAAAATACAGTGTGAACATAAGGTCCGTGTGCAATTTACTATGCTAAACTATTTTAAATTGTATGTGGACTTTATGTCCACCCTGTATTTAAGTAAACAGAAGAATTAAAATTGTGCACATTCACTATGGAAAATAAGAATAGAACAACAAAAACAACAACAAAATCTCAGCTGTAGTATAAAGCACAAGCCTAACAAAATGAAAAACCTACAAAGTTATTAGGCAAACAGTGGATATTTATACATATTCCTCTAGATCAGTATACTCTGGGAAATTCAGAGACATGTTAAAATAAAACAAAATAAAATAACACAACTGTGACCATCACTGATTGCTGTGATCCATTTTACGGTGCTCTGTTACATAACCTTGGAAAGATGAGTTCTTAATTACTCCAAGTAATAGTCTAATATGTGCAATTAACTTATTACTAATCTATCACCACTACTACAATGAATTTAAATTACTTGTACTTCTAGTAGAGGTGAACAGATTTGTCATTTTTGGTAGGAAAAGGACTGACCCTTTTTTCATGACTTTACTTTCATTATTATACTTCAGATTATTAATATAGTAGATGGCGCCCAGCAAATTCCATATGGTCTTGTGTTACTTTGACATTGCACTATATAGTAAGTAAGGATAAATCATGAGATGACACCAAAAAGGGTCTCGTAAAATAATGACAAGAGAATTATCCCCAATTCAAAAGGTAAGATTCAATCATTTGTCAGGTCCAAAATGACAATGCCTCAACTGAGAAATCCATCCCAAGTAATTCACCATCTTCATACTCAGTCATTGCCAGAGTTACAGCATGATTAGTATCATTCTTTATTCATTGGAAAATGAATTTAGCAAGTTATTTCTCATCACTTCTTTTCTGAAAGAACCTAAAAGCAGCACTTTGCTTTCCACGTTTCTGTACATTTTCATGTGTTTCTATTTTTCCCTCACTCTTTCTCTCTCTTAGGCTAAAATGAATAGTTTTCCAATTTCCTTCTCCTCTGCAATCATTTGCCTCTCTGTAAGGTACACTAAAACGAATGGGAAGCAATGCCTAAGAAATGATTCTGCAGTGCCTTAAAGATCCTTGCTTTAAAATTTAAGAGTGAGCTACAATGAGGTTCCCATTGTCATGCAAGATGGGTGAATCTGTAATTTCATGACATTTTCAAGAATTATTTTCCATTCTCAGGGAACTAACAGTATTGTTTCTCATTCCTTGAAACCAAGGGTCTATTTGCTGGTTCCCTAAAAAATGTTTTATGAGTAGATTTAGCTCAATGAGCTGGAAGAAAAGGTGAAAGTAAGTCACGCTGATAGACAAAATGGAATAAAGGAGAATCTTTCCTTGCAGTGCATTAGGAAGTACTCTCTCCTTTTACCACTTATATTTTCTCCCACTTTATTCAGAAGAATTGAAGTAATGAATATATTAAAGGCTTTTAGTAAAGAATTGATTTTTGAAAGGTGAACATAATTAAGAAGGAAAATGGTGAAGTTTTCTATTAATTTGCAAAACATAGAATGTACTAAAGAGCAAATTACTTAGACTGATTAATCTTTCCACATTACTGGGAACTTTGTCTACAATTTTATGAGAGTTCTATTCTATGTCTTTCCATAGGGAAACTCCTAATAGAATGAAATATCTAAACTTTGCTTTCCCACATTGGCAATTAGCATTGCTCTTTCTTTACTTCAAGGAATTTTTTTTTATCATCTAATATCATTGATCAAATTGGATATTATTCCAATTTCCTCTTCTAAGGGATTGATTCTTCTAGGTAGTTTTTTCATTTTGTTAAGATGCAATATTTTCAAAAAATAAAAAATTTCCAATTACAGATACATAAAACTTAGGATTGGTAGAAAGAGATAAAACATAGGCATACCAAGTAGATGTATTTTAACATATACGAGGTCTGACAATTAAGATCATGAACTCACTATAGCACATTTACATTGGCAGCACCGACGTTACGAAACAACTCAGTAAAGTTTCATAACATCAGTGTCTCACAACTATGTTCTTGTCAACATATGGATGGGTCTTGCTGAGTGGCGTTCATCATTGTTCTTGTGTGTTTTGTGTGCCATAGTGAGAATGTTGGAGCTGTAATTAAAGCAATAGACATGAAACTTCTTTTAACCTTGGCAAGAGTGGGAGTGAAATCAGGGACACATTAGTCCAAGTTTATGGTGATAAGGCCATGAAGAAAATGGGAGTGTACAAATGGATTAAACATTTCCCCAGGGGGAGAGAAAGCTTCATTGATGAAGAGTGGTCAGGGCACCCAGTGACTAATGGGAATGATGAAAACATTGCAAAAATTCATTATATTGTGAATCAGAATCATCAACCGATTGTGAAAAGCATAGACAACCAAGTAAACACCAATGGCGAAACAGGAAAATCTTAACTGAAAATCTTGCCAAGGACTCATGACTCTTGCGTCATAACAATGCACCAGCTCACATGGCACTATCTGTGAGGGAGTTTTATAGCCAGTAAACAAATAACTATATGGGAACATCATTCTTATTCACCCCTGATCTAATCTCCAGTGACTTTTTTCTTCACCCATAAATAAAGGAATTATTGAAAGGCATACATTTTGATAACATTCAGGATAATGAGGGTAATGTAATGACAGCTTTGATGGTCATTCCAGAAAAAGAGTTCCAAAATTGCTTGGAAGGGTGGACTAGGTGCTGGCTTTGGAGCATAGCTTCCCAAGGGGAGTACTTCAAAGATGATTGTAGTGATATTCAGCAATGAAGTATGTAGCACTTTTTCAAGAATTAGTTTGCAAACTTAATTGTCAGATTGGAAGGTAATTTATAAGATGACAAAGTCCACAGTATTTTAGACTTTATTTTAGATTTTACTTTGATAATCTCTACAATACTTTTGAAACTAAAGGAAAGAATTTCCATGAAACATATTAAGTAAAACATAAAAGTCTATTTTCTATATTACAAAGTTCCCCCACATGTAATATTTAATATTCATACACAGCATCAAAATGTGTGTTTTTCTAAATTTCTTAATCCATGTGTTGCTTTTGCTAGGCTATAGGTAGCTGATATTTCCTATATGTGATAAATATTTATTTGGAATAATAAGCAGTGTTGTTCCACAAAGCAACCATATTTGATTTCTTATAACAGTAAATAATAGATTTATTGTATCTGTTCTCCCACCACTGTATTCTACTGCCATCACTCCATTTCCCTTTTATCTCTGAATTCTTAAGATGTCAAAAGGGGATTGTATGTCCACAAAATGTTTCTCGATCTGAAGGTGATGCCTTAAATTTCTATCATGAGAAGGAATTAAAATCAAAATCCCCAAGGACTTAGAGCCAACATATATTTTTATTTAAGATGATTTTTGGTTTTCTATGAAAAAGCATCTAAAAGATTAATGTTTTACTGGCTTAACAGGGCATTTTTTTTTGTAGAGACAGAGTCTCACTTTATGGCCCTTGGTAGAGTGCCGTGGCCTTACACAGCTCACAGCAACCTCCAACTCCTGGGCTTAAGCGATTCTCTTGCTTCAGCCTCCCGAGTAGCTGGGACTACAGGCGCCCGCCACAACGCTAACAGGGCATTTTTTATCCACTTTCCTTGCCAACAAATACTGAGTAACAGAATTGTGTTGTCTTTGAAATTGGAAGTTCCTGTGGGAAAATATTTTCTTAACATGGTATTTTAGGAAATGATATTTGCATCCACGGTTCACAAAGGCCTCTGGACCAGCATCTTGATTACAGTAGAGACATGAATTTGATACTGAAAACAGTTCTATTTTCTCTATGAAGTATCATTGTTACCTGAACTCTATACTTAGTTTCATCAAATAGTATTTCAAATTTTAAAAAACAGAATAGTAGACCATTGACTAATTCTACTTACATCTCTTTTGTGAGCTTAGAAAAATAATTAGATTATTTTGGTCTTTTTTTTTTGGACGGGGGGAGGTTCTTTATTTATAAAATAGGTGGTTTTAGTGTAATGGTTAATAATTTCCTTTATTTCTCATGCACAATGTTTCTATGCAAGTATACTGAATATGGGGCTATGATTTTCAGGGTGGTTGGTGAACTAAAAAATAGATATATTGAGATATAATCAATCTTTTGGATATTTATATCCTCCCCCAAACTTCAAATGAAAGCAATCTATAATCCAGTTTCTTCCTCTGCCAGCTAGGATTACTGTAATTAGGGAAGACCAGTAGGAGTTTACAGAAACCCAAATCCAGGTTTTTAAATCATTGGCCAATTTTTACTTGTGTCTAACTTTAGGAACTCCTTTATGGATATTTTTGAAGAAATTAAAAAATTGTTCAGAATTTTAAAACCCCAAAGGTGGGTATGAGGTGAATCAAATAAATATATCGATTAAAAAACTTGGGCTTTTAAAGTTTGAATCAAATCCAAAAGAAAAATTTCCTACTCTTTTTAAGCTGCTGGAATAGGCCACTTTCCCCTTATCTTTCTTTTCCTAATTCATTTTCCTTAACTCACATTATGTAATTATACTCCAGCAAATGTGAAGTATATGGATCTCTATAAGCAAAGTTATTTAGCATACAACTTACACAGGAAAACCTTTAGATATTCATTAACACTTTAAGCAAATTCCAAGCAAGTGAATTAGTCGAGAATTACTGAAGATATTATTATTTGGCACCTAGTAAAAATAATTTATACTGCCCAGACGATCCTGAATTGGTAAGTCATCTATCTAATGATTTTAAGAGGTAAGCTGAATACAAAGGCTAGGATTGAATGTGCGGTGGCACTGTACCATAATTTTGAAGATGACTGCACCTAAAAGTGAAATATAAATTTGAGAAAATTTAGTATTCTTGGATTCATAAAGGCAGAGCAAGAATACAAAGACTTAAGGGAGAAAGTTACATTAATAGTTCTTTGGTGTTTGTCTTTCTTGTAAAATATTAACTCATACATATTTTGCATGTTTTATTTTAGTTTTCTGCATTACCAGATAAGAAAGCTAGTTTTTGTGGTTGTTTATCTTTTTGATTTTAGGTAAAAACAAATGGAAATGAAAAATAAAAGAATGAAGTGGTGGGTGGGGAAATCCCTACAGGTGAATCTTAAACTTATCTTCTGATTAAATAGGTCATAGTCCTTTGAGGTTAAAACAATAGCAAATCTAATCTCTTTTTTTATTTGAAGCTGTAGTAAAAACATTAGATGAGCTATGATTTTGGAATTTTAATTCTCTTGTATTTGCATAGCAGTTTAAAGTTTATAAAATGCTTCAATTTACATCATTTAATTTTTATTTTAATCAGTATAAGCACCAGAAGAAGAAAGCAAGAGAGATATTATTATCAGATTTTATAGAACAAAAGGGTGAAAATGATAGATTGGGAATGAATGACTTATCAAGCTCATGAAACCTAGGTTTTATGCAGTGAGCCCACCGCATCATGGACTCCTTTAATACTTCCTTTTTTTTTTTTTTTTATGGGCTCCTTTTAAATTCTAGCCTCAGAATAGAAACACTTACTTAAAAATCCATTTACCACATTTGCATTTAAAGATTTCCATGAAAACTTCTTGTAAAGAAAACTGAAGGGTTTCATAATTTGAAAAATGAGAAACAATAGATGTTGGATGTCTTGCGAAAAGATGTGTTCTTCTTATACCTGACACAAACTTTTAATGTTCCATAAGTGTTTACATATATTGTCCCTGTCACTTTTAATCTTATATCCTGCTAAAAGCCCAAAAATGTTTGGTATAGTTTAATAACAGGCACTAGGTATAACATAGGAAATGTAAACTATTTTCAGTAATTGTTCCCTGTTAATCCCAAGCTTTTTTCCCTTAGCTTAATTGATTCTTTAGCTCCTAGGAGACTACAGGAGACAATGACTAATCCAGAAATCACTAACAGATTATAATATGCTTATATTTAATGTTAAATAACAGCCAATCTTAATCCAAAATATTGCTGCTTTCCTTTAATGGTATCTTAGAAATAGAAAAGCAGGGAGTATGTCTTATTCAATCTCATTCCCGGAGTGTGAAGCTGCATAAAAGCTGGCAAATAGACTTGACATGATGGGTCTCAGTAGGTTCATAAATCTATCTTCCTTCTTCAAAACTGAACTACATCTAAAAATGCCCCACATTTGATGTAATTAATTAATATCAGATATGAAAATACTCTGTAATATTTATATCATGGGTTGAACAAAATTATAAAATTATAAAATGCATCAATTTAATATTAGCGTTATGTCTGGAAAATTCCAGTGCCTTCAGTGTGAGTTAAACTTATTATTTTATGACTGTAATTTGGTTATAGTACTATCCAATTCTATACAGCACCTAGATATAATAGAAGTTTCTTTAAGTTTATCAAAAAAGGGGTTAGACCGAGTTTGTCAAAAGTATTGAAATCATGTACAAAAAGGGGGAAGGCAGAGGGAGGATGATTGGTGGGATTACACCTGTGGCGCATCTTACAAGGGTATATGTGAAACTTAGTAAATGCAGAATATAAATGTCTTAGCACAATGACTAAGAAAATGCCAGGAAGGCTATGTTAACCAGCGTGATGAAAATGTGTCAAACGTCTATAAAACCAGTGTATGGTGCCCCATGATCGCATTAATGTACACAGCTATGATTTAATAATAATAAAAAAAGAAAAAAGAAGAAATAAAATTTGAAAAACATAAAAAAAAGAATTATGTAACAAAAAAGAATCCAAAACCCACATATCTATAATTTACATATCTGCATGAAAAGTCTCCAGCTCCAAAAGATATAAAAGCCCCTAGCTGACATGTAAGTAAATAATCATACATGTCTCGTCATGTAATGGGCAGCAGTGGTCGCTACAGTATTTCTTATACTCCATATTTGCCTTTAAAACATGTTACTGTGTAAGGTAGGGGAGGTAACTTTACCCAAGACACACCTACAAAACTTCAGAGACTAAAATACTCATTATGCAGAAGATAATCTCGCTCTCCGTTTATGTGCATGCTGAAGTATGTATGTGTGCTTATGTATTATAAAGTCCTCAAAATAAAGACTGCCAATGATTGCATTAATGTACACAGCTATGATTTTATAAAAAAAAGAAAAAAGAAATCAAGATTTAAAAATGGCAGCGAAACTAATTCAAATGTAATATAGTCTCAGTGGAGAGTGTTTCTCTCCACCTGGATTAAATGGAATCTCATAGTTTACTGAGGCATAATTTGTTAAAATAAGACAGTTAAAGAAAAACATCTATGTAAGGAAGTGCTTGTACTATTTATGTTCATTTTAATAGATATACTCCTATACACATCTTAATTGGTCCATAACTTCCTACTGAAGTATAAATTATAATACTTAAATATTATGATAAACTATTGATTGCATGAAATTATTAAATGCAGATGTTTGACAATCATCTAGAATTTTGAACCTCCACATCGGTGATTTACATAATGTTAAATTTTGATAGAATGAATTGCTAACATTTTAACAATGTGTTTACTCATAATTTTTAATTCTTCCAAGTGTTTATTCCAAAATAGATTTAAAATATTATATTCTTGCTATCATTGAAATTGTTAGTCTCTTTAGGCTAACTATGTACCGTGTGTGTGTATGTATAAAAATCTATATATACTTATAAGTATATAAGGTATCTTGATATGACAACTCATAAAACCAAATACAATTTTTTTTTAAACAGGAAAGTGGGCAGTGGGGAATGAAAGCTTACCCAAAACAAGTAAGCTAGTACATAAAATGAGTAAATAAATTATTGTTAAAAAGTTAATACCAATAAACTCTTATTTATATATGGCTTTAAATTCAGACTTTTAAAAATAGATGGCAAGTGGAATGCTTTGTAATTAGCATAGCCAATTAACCCACATAGAATTATTAAAAGTTTACCATATGCCAGATAATATTTCAGAAAATTAGTAATAGGGATAAATAAAATATACAAAAATCTCCAATATATTCCAATAATATATTCCAACAGAAGGAGATAGATAAATAAATGAATATACTATTTCACATGGCGATGTGTGCTGCTGGGCACCTGTATGCTTGTGACTTGAAATCAGTTTTGAATTTTATCCAAGGTCATCACAAAGACCATGAAGAAAATGTCCTTTGGGTAGAAACCGAAAGAAGATGATGCAGCCAAAGAAATGTATAAGAAAATAATATTCCATAAGAGGAAAGAGGAAGAGCTAAGCTTCGAGGGTAGAGCGTGTAGAGCATGTGTGGCAAATTCAATACAAAGTAAGACAGAGGACAGAGTTGAGGAAAGACAGGTGGGGAAAGAGTGGAAGGAGTCAGATTGCACTGAGGGTGCTGTAAGGCCTTGGGACTTATTCTCAGCCACATGGAGGGGCGTGAGCACAAGGGTGATGAGTTAATTGTTTAAATAGGCCCAGAGTAAGTTGTTGAAACAAGGCAGAATTCTGAACACATTTTGATATGGAATTTGAGCACATGATTTAGCATAATGCAAACACAGAGTTTTTAACCCATTACTGCTGCCAGGGCACATCCTGTGATAGGAAACACACGGCTGAATTGAGAGATAGTAGCTTGTTTCACTTCCATGTGTGCAAGAACCATTTATTCTATAAGTTTTAAATCAATTTGTGTAGTATTATTCCTCCAAAACATTTATGCATAAATTATCAAGGTGAGTTATTTGTCATAATTAAGGATGTCTTGCATTTAAATTCTGTTATTTACATATGTCTTATGTACTAAATATTGATGTAAGTTAATAGAACTGGTGCAAGTACAGGTACTCTTCCTATTCCACAGAAATACACAGTATTTATTAACACACTTATGCATATCAAAATGCAAAAATATTCAGTGTGGTTATTTACAAAGTATATGAATACCTTATATTTTTCAGAAGATTTTAAAGTTGTGTAATAAAAAATGAGAAGGAATGTATTCAGAATTCCTTTATATATTGCCACAGTTCTTTTTATGACTGTCCTTAGGTATTCTAAAATCTGTACATTGTGCCAAACAGCAGGCCTCGTGAGAGTGTTTGTGAGCTTTGATTAGGAGTCAGTATACGGTCGTTTGTATGTAATGCATCCCTATAGCAGAAAACTTAAAATGAGCACACACTGTTATCTTCTCTGAAAACAAAATACCGTAATAACCAGAGGTCATCTTCCAGTCAAGTCTATCAGCAGGAACTTTGGGGTCCAATGAGAGTCCAACAGAGAAGCAGTCATGGCACGCAAGCTGCAAGCTGAGAGCTTCTTCAGTTAAGTGTACTACAGTAGATTTGACCTTGCCTCTGGGTATGAAAAAATTCTTACTTTACATGAGCTATTTTATGTTAACCACAGACTCAGTGATTCTCTCTGTTTGGTTTTTGAGCCTTAATGCTTTTCTGCACAGTATTTCCTTTAAAAGACATGATTATACAGTAGCAGAAATCATGTGGAAGGTACACTGGAAAGGGTACTTGAGATGCAGTTTTCTTTCCACAGTGATCATTCCCTTTAATTTTCAAATTTCATGTGAATTTAAGCTTTCTTCTTGCTCTGATGTTGTGCTATTGTAGAGAGATGAGAAATTTTTCATATTTTATTATAGGTAATGGGTCACCATAGTAAAAATCAAGATGGGTAATTAGTTATTTGACTTTGTAAATTATTATTCACATGACTTGGGAACTCTCTGACCTATAATTTCCCAGTTTATAAAAAGGGGACAATCATATCTTTTTGCTTATCTCAGAGACATATGGGGAAAATTTTAATTATGAAATGTTAACATGTGCAAGTTATTTTAAATACGTTCTTTTGTTTTTTTCCCACTATATATGTATATCATATATCTGTGTGTATGTTGTATATATGGATTCCTCAGTTTTGTGATAAAATGTGACATTTTTCTAGCATAAAATGTAGTCCTTTATTTCAGATACTATCTAGTACAACTTTTATGTCTGTCTTTCATAGGCATTGGGCTTTGAATTTCTGGATTGACTTCAGCATAAAATATTTACTTACCTTACAACTACATGCTTAAAAATAATTTATTAAATAATTAGTAAATGCATAGTAAATTAAAAAAGCTAGTTCTTCATTTTAGTGGTATTTATATATTTTCCATATCTATGCATAAATTTGTATATTAGCCCTAATAATTCTTATATTCATATATTGGTAAAGTAATTAACATTGTATATTTCTACATAAAGTCTATTACATAGACTATTTGCCAATATACCTGTTGTTTACTTTTATTAGGATCTCAAAATTGATTCCATATCCTTTCTCATACCAAATAACAGATATGCATTTTATTGAACACATTATCTGACTGATGTCCTGCCCCCCCCAAATGTTTAGATGGCCACTTTGTAAATATCTGTTTTGTCACTTTTAATGTGACTATACTAGTCCAAAAAATTTATGATCTCTGAGAATATTTAAATTTATTATGCTAAAACATTTACATTGCTCATGAAATAAATAAATAAATAGAAAACATATACTAAGGACTATGTTTTTCATAGAAATTCAAACAATTCATTAATATGATAACTGATTTTTGTTTCTTTGTGGTTAATTTACGTAACAGTTAATATTCATGAAGCTACATGTCAATTGATGACTAATGGAAATTTTCTGATCAAGAAACTTCAATATGAATAAGTAAATGTCAACATAAAGTATAGTAAAAATGTGTATTATGTCTTATACTGAAGGATATATGTGAAAATGTGTTAAAGCAGAGAATTTTGTCTAAGTTTTTTTCCTCATTAATATGACTAAATACTTCTCTTGTTTAGGTAACTACATATAATAAAACCTATAGAAATATAAGACCTAAATAAATATAATTCAATGTCTGATAGAGACCAATGGATTGTTGGTGATAAGTGTGTCATTTCTATATTTACATAGCCTTTGCCTGACCATTCAGAAATTTTTACATGGAAAATTGTCTCTGTGTATTTATGATTTCTCTAGAAACATCTGCTTGTTCCCAAGAGTGTAATTGTGACACATGCCACATGTCACCTTCAGTGATTGTGTCCCAGCAGTATTGAAAATTAAGAGAACTGGAAGACATCCATATGTTAGCTGAAAGAGAGGCAGAGAGGTTTGAGCAGTAATAAATAATTTGTCTAATCCTATTCAGTTATGAGGACATCTGGTTCATATTCTAAACTGATCTCTGAATTAGTTCTGGTGTGCTCAGATAAATTAGTTTGGATATAACAGAAATAGTTGCCTAATTCTCTTTCATATTAAATTTGTTCCTCTCTACTATTTGTTCCTCTTTATAGTTATTCATAGTGATCCCTGTAGGTAAAAAGTCTTCCTTATTTCTTATCTTACCATTGACCCAACTTTCTAGTAGTACATTTCTTCAGGTTTTGACTGCTTACTTTTAATTCTACCTCAATTTTCTATTTGTCTTCTACTATTCATTAGTTTTTCAAGTTTTAAAAATTCATTTTATCTTATTCACATTATATTACTTTGTAAGCTTTCAATAAGTGATCAGTATTATGGGTATAAATTTTCAATGATCTCTAAAATTATATAAAAGTATTTCAACTATTTTATATAATTATTCTCAAACTTTCAGTTAATAATAACAGATGTAAACAAAAACATTTGTCATGTTTTTGTGAGGGACAAAAAGTAAGGAGCAGGTGAAGTGAAAATACTTACAAATAGAAGAAATGTTTTGATTTCAATATTTTATGCAATATGACAACTTATTACATATCTATGAATATGTGTGCTGTAAAACGCAATATAGTTTTTTTTTTTTTCAAAATGAATAACTCAGTTTCTACATTAAACATGCAAGGTCTGACACTTAGGTTCATGAACTTATCTTAGAATAGGCACTGCATACCTCATTGCTGAATATTCTACAGTCACCTTCAAAATATTCCCTATGGGAAGCTATGGACTGATACCAGTGCCTTTCTTTTTTTTTTTTTTGGTTATTGGCCAGGGCTGGGTTTGAACCCGCCACCTCTGGCATATGGGACTGGCGCCCTACTCCTTGAGCCACAGGCGCCACCCAATACCAGTGCCTTTCAAAGCAGTTTTGAGCTCTTTTCCTGGAATGACCATCAGAGCTGTCATTGTATGGGGCCTGACAATTAAGTTCACCGATTTGCCACCATGAGTTTATATTGACAGCACTGAATGAAACAAGTTGGTAAGGTTTGGAACGTAACCTTGGTATATCAGCGTCTCACAGCTGTGTTCTTGTTAGTGTGGTGGTGTCCTGCTGAGTGGCATCATTATTGTTGTTACATGTTTTTGTGTGCCATATGACGATAGCTCTGACTGTCATTCCAGAAAAAGAATTCCAAAATTGCTTTGAAGGGTGAAGTAAGCACTGGTGTCCGTGCGGCTTCCCAGGGGGAAGACTTTGAAGGTGACCCTAGTGACATTCAGTAATGAGGTAGGTAGCACATTTTCAAGGATGAGTTCACAAACTTCCTTGTCAGATCCTTTGTATATATGATATATATTACTGTAAATAATTTATTATGGAAATGTGACCACATCAGTTACTCTGTGTGTGTGTGTTTTTGTGGCTGTGTATGTATATACCATCCAGGTAATGAAAACCCTGAGGATTCACGTATGTCTGGACCAACATTCCATTGTTTTCTCAATGTGGTAAAGTGCTGAGCAGTATTTTCAATTCAGATGCTAACAAGAAAGTATATACTCTTGGACTTGGCACTGAGCTACAGACTTCCTGAGTGCTACTGGTATAAATTTTGAACATAATGCAATTTAGAGAAAGGAAAAAGAAAAAAAAAATAACCCAGCTCCTAACATCTTATAGATGCTAGTTATCATTTATCTTCCCAAGATGCCTAAGGTCAGATTCTGCAATAATAGAAAGTTCCGATTGCCTTCAATTATAGTGAATAATTCAGTGGTTTAAATAACCATTATTAAGTTATTACCTATGTAACAAACAGTCCAATATGTAAAAATAATCAATTTTTCTAGACATTTATACAAAAATAAAAACACATCATAAAAATAATCAAGGTAAAAAAACAAAACAGGTACTGTTCATGTAATTCAGCTCCAAAAGCTTCTAATATGATAGAAAGGGTAGCAACTTCCTCTTTGTAAACTATTGTGCGCTTATAATCTGAGAATGATATTTAATTTACCTATGATATTTATCAGGATAATTGATTTTCTGTTTTTTTTAAGGTTACATTTTATTTTTTTTAATTTTTTTTAAAGTTACATTTTAAATGTAATCATTTAAAAGAATCTAAATATTGTCTTCATTGATATTATCCGCAAAATAAAGTGCTGTTGATATTTGCTCTTATGGAAAAATGATCTTTCACTGAGTACATATCAAAGTTGAGAACACAATTATTTTATAAACATATAAATAGATTGCAAGATCTATTTATTAATTTTAATGTATTGGGGGAATTAGAAGTTTTGCTTATCTTGATAAAATTGTAAAGATGATTTGGTAATTATTTTTGGCCATTGTGTTAAAAGTGAATGTAAGTCATGTAGAAAGTTTGTGTGCATGTGTGTGTGTGTGTCTCTATTTTTAATGAGCAAAGATAACACCTCACTAGCACCATCTGGATGCTTTTAATTAAATTTAATTAAAGATAACCTTCAAGTAACTTGCTTTCCTTGGAAAACATACACACATATATACATAGATACACCACATACTTTCTCTCTTATGTTGCAACAGTTAAAATTTATTTTCTATGGAAATAAATATTTGTAAATTCTTCATAAATGTGAATGAAAATATCAAACATATAAACTAATTTTTATAAAGGAAACATGCATTGGCAAACACTTTAAGTCTACCTGATTATTCTGAATTTGGTGATTGTTATTTGCATAACTTTTTTGTAAGTAACATCATGACGGTTGTAATTTTGCATTTTGAGTTTGTTGTGTGAGAACACAAAACTTATTTCTTTTCATAGATGTTCTCCAGATATTTGACAGTTAGTAATTTGAATAGATTATTTATAAGGCCCATTTTTTGTGTAAGAGTCATGTGTAATATTCTCCTAGTGCTGTTTTTTGAAATATTTACTTCCAGTATGAATACTTTCTGAAAAATGATGAGACCTTGGATGAAATGGCTAATGGCAAGTTACCATAATTAACAATTTTGAACATTCTTCAGAGCAATTTATTCAAGGGAACTATTTTTTTGTTGTTCAACTTGATTAATCTCCCCCCTTAGTCCATACAGATATTACATTTCTTGCAAGATTACCATAAAGCCTATCTTAATTTCTCAAATGTAACAGGATTGATACATATTTCTGAATTTCAACTTCTTTTGACTACTTAATCTTGGACAGTCTACCTTAGGAACCATTCCAGATGATACAAGTCTTCATGGCACGCCGCAAATGTAATTTATAGAGATTATGACCGAAGGAATCATTGTGAGAGTGAAAATGGGGTCAAGTACTACCTCTATGTCTACTTAGGTGTGAAACAATTTTTCTAAATGTCATATGTCTAAATCATACAATAAAAATTATGATTCTTACTTTGCATCAAGACAATGTTTCTAAAGTACCTAGTATAAAATTGCATATAGTTTTTCTTTACTTTTCTCCTCAGGCAACACATACTTTGTTCTGTTTTCTAAAAATAGAAAGTTTTTTTCATTAATAAAAATGTATTTAATTATAAAATAAAATGAACATCATATGTGACCTTAGAAAAACAGACCAAACAAAATATGTCTTTGGTTTGTAAAATTTGGAGGAAAGTACTCTGTCGCTATCAGGGAAAGATAAAAGGACTAACTTCAGATCAAGAAGGCTGAATTTACTATGTCAGTATTAATCTCTGAACACTTTAGGTTATAAAAGTGAAGATAACAAATGATATATATATATATATATATATAGAAAACAACTTATTGTAAGCCATGATGATTGTGTTAATTAAAAAATGTAACAAAGCCATTAAATGTCTAGTATAAGTCAAATGTACAATATAAAGTACAGTCACTAAGGAGACGTTTTATATTTAGTACGTGACCTCTGATGTTATTTCTTCCTGAATAAGTAATATTATGGCCCTTCTTATCTGGTTGGCTATATCCTCCTTATTATGGGTGGTGATATTGGGGGAATATATAAGCATAAAGTATAGCCAGAAGCCATAAATTTAGAGTAAAAGGAATGGAGAATTATCACAAGAAGAAATGGAGAACAATCTTCAGAATAGTGGTGTGAGTTCACTGGATACTGTCCTCAGAAAAATCAAACTTACATAGTGAAAATTATTATATATGTACACACACACACTTAACATCTTGGGGAATTGTCCTAAAGGCTTATAGCAAATTAAGCACTACATATTTAAGAACATTTACTAAATCTCACTAAGAACTATAGTTGATTGTATTTAATTAAAATGCACTTGCTTTCCCATCAGCTGATTATAATGGGATTTCTAATCCTGGCAAGAACATTCAAGAGAAAAGGGTTCCTTTTCTCCTGCATATTAGCTAAGAAGAGCTAATTATCTCTTGGGATGGGAGTATCAAGCTTCTAGCTTTTCCTACTCCCACAGGTCCATTCTATTCTAGGCAAGGAAACCTTCTTTCTCTATTCAGTGTTCACACATAGGGCAGATACTCCAGTCACTAAGAATGTTGGGGCCCATTTCTCTTTCTCCAGCTAACTTGGTACAGACTTTCCTAACAAAGAGAAGAAATTTGAGAAAAGAGAGGCTAATGTCCCAAATCCAGGAAGGAAATAGGCAAATATCTTTAAACCCAACTCCAAAGAAGCACCATAGAGAATTTGCCCAGAAAAGGCAGGTTAAAGAACGGAGTTTGGCAGGTCTCCCTCAGCAAAACCTATTTTATTGGCAACAGACTCTAGGGATATTCATGTATAAGGGCAATTTTAGAAATAATAGTCTTTGGTAATAGATTAGAAGGAGACTAGTAACTTCTAGTATAAATTGATTATAAATCTCAACCTTAGACCATAGAGAAGTTTAACTGAGAAAACAAAAGAAAGAGCCAGTTTAATGAAAGCCCTCCATAGTCTCAAATACTAGTCTAAAACAATCATGTGGGAAGACAGAATTAAATTTGATCAAATTTAGAGCAATTCGTATGGGTGTTTTGGAGAGTTGGGATGACCAAAAATGATTTAATGAATGCAATTTACATTATTTAGGAGATTTATACACTAAAAGCCCTGACTTCAGTACCATGAAATATGTAGCAAAATTATTCTTGTATTTCACAAATTTATACAAATAAAAAATACAGAAAAGTTAATGCAACAAAGAGTTTTTTTGAAAAGCTAAATAAAACTGGTAGAGCTTTGGCTAGATTAAGTAAGGAAAAGGAAGAGAAGACTCAAATCAAAAAATTAGAAATGAATAAGGAGGTCTAAGAACTAGTTTGTAAACTTGCCACCATGCACTTATAGGAAGCACTGTTAACAACTTAGTAAGGTTTCATAAGCATGGTGTATCGAGGTCTCATAGTAGTGTTCACATTGACATGTGTCGGTGTCTTGTAGAGTGGAATTCATTATTGTTGTTGCATGTTGTTTGTGTGTCGTTGTGAGAAGTTTGGAGCTTGAATTAGAGCAATAAACATAAGCATTAAACTTGGCAAGAGTGGAAGTGAAATCAGGGAAATGTTAGTTTAACTTCATGGAGATAACGCTATGAAGAAAACAATGTACAAATAGATTAAATGTTTTTCTGAGGGGGAAAAGCATCACTGATGATAAGAGGTTGGAGTGATCAATAACAAGCAGAATGGTAAAAACATTGCAAAAATTCATTGAACTGTGTATCAATGTCATCAACTGACTGTAAGAAGCATAGAAGACCAAGCAAGCATCGACAGAAAAATAGAAAAACCTTAACTGAACATGTTGGTCAACAACTCATGGTTCTTGCATCATGGCAATGCCCACTCACAAGGCACTGTCTATTAGGGAGTTTTTAGCAGTAAATAAATAACCTGATTGGACCATTCTCCCTACTCACTTGATATAGTCCCCAGTGAGTTTTGTTTTGTTTTGTTTTTTTAATCCAGAGATAAAGGAAATATTGAATGGAAGGTATTTTAATGACATTCAGGACACCAAGAGTAATATGATGATAACTTTGATAGCCATTTTAGAAAAAGAGTTCTAAAATTGCTTTGAAGGGTGGACTAGGTGCTGGCATCAGTGCATAGCTTTCCAAGGGAAGAGCTTCAAAGTTGAACATGGTGATATTCAGCAATGAGGTATGTAGCACTCTTCATCAGATGAGATTGGGTACTTATTGTCAGACCTTATCAACTTATTGTCAGACATCACAAAAATATGAAAAATCATCAGGGGCTAGCATGAACAACCCCGTGATAACAAAGTGGAAACCCTGGAGGAAATGTATACATTTCTCAACATGTGCAACTTACAGAGGTTGAATCTTTAAGAAATAGAAAACCTCAGAGGTTTTCAACATGTGCAACTTACAGAGGTTGAATCTTTAAGAAATAGAAAACCTAATAATGAGAAACAAGAACAAAGCCACAATAAAGTCTCTCATCAAAGCAAAGCTCAGGATTTGATGATTTCAATGCTAAATTCTACCAAACATTTAAAGAAGAATTTATACTTATTCTATTCAAACTCTTTTAAAAAATTGTAGAGTAAGGAATACTTTCAAACTCATTTTAGGAGGCCATAGTTACCCTCTTACTACAATCAGGCAAAGAAGAAAATTATAGCCCAATAGAATATTCCTGATGAAGATGAATGAAATATCCTCAAAAGAATACAGGAAGACCAAATTCAACAAAACATTAGAAATATCATTCACCATGATTAAGTTAGAGCCATCCAAAGGATGCAGAATATTTAAGAAACTCAAACAACTCAACATCAAAAAACAAACAAATAAATATACAAATGATCTCATTAAAAAGTGAGCAGGCAACACAAATATTTCTCAAGAGAGGACATACAAATAGCCAACATGTATGTGAATAAATACTCAATGCCAGTAATCATGAGAAAAATGCAATACAAACAATAGTTAGATATCATCTTACCCCAGTTTAAATAACCTTTATCAACATGACAAGGAATAATATAAGCTGGTAAGAATGTGGAGAAAGAGCAACCTAATACACTGTTAGTGGGGATGTGAATTAGTAAAACTGCTATGCAAAACAGGATGGAATTTCCTTTAACATTAAAAATTAAACTATAATATAATCCAGCAATCTCACTATTGAATATACATCCAAAAGAAAGGAAATCAGTATATCATAGTGGTATCTGCGCTTCCTTGTTTATTGCAGTACTATTCACAATAGGCAAAATGTGCTGTCAACAAAAATGTCCATTAATGCATAAATGGATAAAGGAAATGTGACATATATACACAATGGAATATTACTAAGCTATTAAAAGGGAATGAAATCCTGTCATTTGCTGCAACATAAAAATAACTAGAGGTTGGCTCAACACCCATAGCTCAGTAAGTAGGCACCGATCCCGGCCTGGATCTGCTAAACAACAATGATAACTGCAACTAAAAAATAGCCAGGTGTTGTGGAAGGTGCCTGTAGTCCCAGCTACTTGGGAGGCTGAGGCAAGAGAATCACTTAAGTCCAAGAGTTTGAGGTTACTGTGAGCTGTGACACCATGGTATTCTACCAAGGGCAACATAATGAGACTCTGTCTCAAAAATAAAAGAAAAAAAAATACCTGGAGGTTGTTATGTTAAGTGGAATAAAACAAGAACAGAAAGACAGTTATGGCATATTCTCTTCACATGTAAGAGCTAAGAGAGTGGAGCTCATAAAGATAGAGTATAGATTAATGGTTACCAGAGATCAGAAATAGTAACGGGGAGAGTAAATAAACAGAAATTGTTTAATAATGTAAAACTACAGTTAGAAGAAATAAAACCTAGTATTCAATGAATCAGTGAAGTGGTAAAAAATATCTTATTGTATTTTTCCAAAGAGTTAGTAGATAATAATTTGAGTCACTCCAGAATAAAGATGAGATCAATTGTAATGTGTTGAATACCTAAATGATCATGATTTGATTATTATATATTATACATGTATTGCAGAGATGAAGTTTCTTGGTTCCTAAAGGTTTACTAAAAAAAAATATCACTGACCTTGGGCAGATTAACCAATTGGAGAAAAAAGTATGGAGATTATATTTTAATGTGTATACATGTGAGCCTTCAGAATGAAAACTTGCCAATGTACAGCACTTTTTAATTAATAGGGACTTGGATTGTGGCCAAATAGGCTTTTTGGTGGCAAGACAAATTATGGAAGGGAGAAAGGAAGCTTGGCTGGCAAAGTGGTCTTGTTATTCAGATAAAGCCCAGGAGGCAGCAGCCCTCAGAGAACACATGTTAAATCTCTCTATTTAGACCTTTCAAGGTGCTAGTCTCTTAGTTAATCTTTTCTAGATTGGATAAGAAAAGCTCTGACTGCTAATGGAGCTCTATATAGATCCTAATTTCCCCCACAAAAGATGGCTTGAAAATGTGACTTTTATTTGTGAGACCTACAGCAACCATCTTAAAACTTGTCGAAGAAATATATTTCAGGGTAAAATATTTCTAATTTCCTTCAATACAAATATTTTAAAATATAATATGTACCCTAAAAAAAAGGTTATACCTATTATATATCAATTAAAAAGAAAGAGGAGAGTTTAAGATAAATACTATTTATTATTATGTGATTTTACCAAACCACCCCACTCCCTAATTATTTAAATTCTCTCAACCATCTATTCATGTATAGAAAGTTTATAACCACTTTACAGAGAAACAAAATACAAAAACTTCGATTGGTGAGTGGCTAACTATACTGGCTTACATTTAATAATTATTCTTTTGAGTACTGAAATAAATGAATTTATTCATAGCTTTAAAAATGAAACAAGCTGGTGTTTGAATTTAAGAATGTATGACCAATAAGATCCATACTGTTTCCTCACTGTCATGCTTTAAAGACAAGCTCTTTCTTGTGAAACCAGATTGAAATAAGTTCATAAGGCAGGAACTGTGATAAAAGTCTGATTTTTCAGAAGTATAGACATGGCTAGAAATTAACCAGCCATTTCTCTCTAACTTGCCTACTCCCGTAACTCTGTCACAGGGGCAGGATTTGTGACCTCTTCAATTGCTTCCACGGATAGCATCACTATTGTAAAAACCTAAGACTGGTCTTCAAGGTATCTTTCAGATGTTACTAAAAGCTCAGCTCTTGTTTCTGAGGCCACATATAACAAGCAAACAAACAAACAAACATGGACAAGTGGTTAAGGAAAAGGAAAGAGAAGTTTATTAATTTGCGGGCAAAGGAGGAAAATGTCAGAGTTCCATCTTATATTACCAAATTCCTCCCTCATACGCAAAAATACAGAGCTTTAAAAAGGGGTTGGGGGTTCGGGTTTAGGGTATTCTCCTTCAACTACAGTTGCTGGTTCTGACATTTTCATCTCTGGTGAACATGGTATGTTATCTCTGCTGGGACCTCCCATGGGCTTAGACCTCCCAGGACCTTGCCGCCCAGACCTCTGCCAGGGTAGTTCCCCTGAGCCATCTCCTGTAGCACAAAGAACAAAAGTCACACCCCTACCCCACCTGACTACTGGCCTGAGGCAGTGATGCAGGTCTTAGTTCTCTAAAAGGGTGAGGGTATTTTAAAGACACAGAAAACTTCCCCCTTGCCCTTTTAAGATATCCTCTCTATTACAGAGACTTACCAGTTGGGGAGTAAAAAACTAACATCAACAAGACCAGTGTCCACACAAGGTAACTGATCTGACAAGTCTTCCAATCCTCTACCCAGAAATTCATGCAAGAAGACAATTTCTGCTTCACAACCTTATGTACACATTCCCAGAGCACAGCAGTCCTAATTCCCTAGCCCTTGGTTTATAAATCTTTAAAAATCTTGTCTCCAAATTCTTAAGGATGTGGATTTAAGAATTTTTTCTCATCTCCCTGCTTGGCACTTTGTGAAATTAAACTCTTTCTCTGCTTTCTGCTTCACTGCCTGTTGTCACATTGGCCTCTATCTGGGCAGTGGGCAAGGGATCCAGTTGGGTGGTAATACTCAGAGTAAAATAGTTCAGAAGTGGATGGCTCATCTGTACCAATAGGCTAAGGTGAGAGGTGGTAGACATTGTGGGTAGAAGTGGCAAGAAGCACCCAACTGTCATAACAAAGCTGATTGCTAATAGATTTCAGGAGAAGTAAAGGATATATAGTATATGCTAGAATAGATATTGATAAAATTTTAGTTAGCAGGAGCTACCCATGCTGAAACTAACCATGGGGTTTTGGTGACCCACTGCCCATCCAAATGAAGGACAACTTTATGACACTCCATATATTGATTCCAAGTACTAGTAAGGATAATAAAACACTGCTTTATCATATTTTCTCTGTTGAACTACTAGCAGTAATGGTAAAATCCCATACATCAATATTCCTCCTTCCTATTTTATAAGGGCATACATTTAAGTTTAAGTGTATCCCAAGCTACTGTAAAGAGCACATGGAGCTAAAACTCTGCTGACTACTTTGTTGGCACACAAAAATGTTCACTTCTGCTATTTTTAGTTATTTCCCCGAAGTGCTTCTTTCTTGTACTATTAAGCTTGTCTACTTAGAAAAAAAAAAAAAAAGTAACAGAAGGGAACCAGCATAAGAGCCATTGAATAACCAGAAACAGTGGTAATCTTTGTTGCCCTGAAATAATCATTCTAATTTCTTCTTGAAATTTCCTCAACAGATGTTACCACCACATCCTGCCTTATGCTCAGGGATAAGACTGACATTTCCATCTGACCTCTTCCATTATGCATTTCCTTCAGTAATAGTTCAGCATAAAACAACAACAATAACAACAACAAAAATCTGTCATATTTCTCTCAGCATAAATAGCCAATTGGAAATTTGCCTCTAGTCACAATGGTAGTAACTTAAAATATTTTCTTGTAAATGCATTATTTTATATATAAAAAATCTTGTCCTTTTTCTCTAAAAAAAAACTTCTAAAAATAATCTATTTTAATGTATTTATTAAAGGAACGGTTTAGAAAAAGTCCAAAATGTTAGACTAGTATATATACAGAGTAAATAAAAAGGAAAAAGACAACATTCTTCTCAACACCTGGTAAGATTGGCCTTATCATATGCTAAGAACATTGATGATTTAAAAGCTGAGCAGGAATAATAACTTGGAAGGTATTGGCAGCTATCTGATGTGGTAGCTGAGTCTTCAAAGTCCATTTCACTTCCTTCAAAGCAACTGACTCAACAAGGTGGAGAACAGAGGAACAAAAGTTGTATTTCTTGAGCACAGGCCCATGTCCACGCTGCTTTAGCTATGAAATGAATTCTTTTTTTTTTTTTTTTTTTTTTGTAGAGACAAAGTCTCACTTTACCACCCTTGGCAGAGTGCCATGATGTCACAGGACTCACAGCCACCTCCAGCTCTTGGGCTTTCGCAATTCTCCTGCCTCAGACTCCCAAGCAGCTGGGACTAGAGGCACCCGCCACAACGCCCGGCCATTTTTTGGTTGCAGTTCAGCCGGGGCTGGGTTGAACCCACCATCCTCGGTATATGGAGCCGGCACCCTACTCACTGAGCCACAGATCCTTTGTCAGAAAAAAATGCTGTGTGGAATACCATGCGAGTGGATAAGGTAATCTATACATCCATGCCTGGTAGTTTTGACAGAAACATTGGATGCAGGAAAGTCAAATTCATATCCAAAGTGTCTATTCCAATGTCAACAAATGCTGTAATTTCTATGTTGAGTGGAAGGATGGCTATGTACCACCAGGTAGCTGGCTGATCCCTTGAGGAAGGTAGACATATTTAGTGCTCAGTCTTGGTCCCTGATGCTGGAAGACTGTGCACTACCATGGCCCTGAGGCCAGGTTAGACTTGGTGAGTGGAAGTTTATGTTGCTAAGCCCATGAATAACCTCCATTCTTGCTACTACAGCCACATTTTTGTTGAGGCCATTGAGTGAAGACAGGCATGACTTGTATCTACAAAACAGGTCTTTTTAAATACTTACATATTAAAATCTTCACTGCTGATGTTATTGCATCAATTGTAGATCAGATTTTTATTATTATTTTTTTTTATTGTTGGGGATTCATTGAGGGTACAACAAGCCAGGTTACACTGATTGCATTTGTTAGGTAAAGTCTCACATAATTGGAATAAATTTCAAATTTTTGTGGTGTATAAATAATTTATGCATTCCTAGATTTCATTGCTAACATTTTGTTGAAGGGACTCATGTCTGTATTCATAAGAAATATTGGTGTTTGATTTATCTGATTTTATTATTAGGGTAATTCTGGCATCATAGATTACATTAGGAATTATTTCCTCTGTTTCTATGCTCTGGAAGAGATGGTAGAGAATTGGTACTATTTCTCTGTAAAGTTTTGTGAAATTCACCCGTAAACTTATCTGGGCCATTCACTCTCTCGCTCTCTCTTTCTTTTTTGATGATTAAGCTTTAAGTAAATTTTAACAGATTATGCACAATTACCTATTTTCCTTTTTGCAGGTTTTGGCAATTAGGTCTCTCCAGAAATTGGGTCGTTCCTTAATAAAAAAAAGTGTTACCAAATTTGTGTGCATAGGGTTGTTAGTCTTATATCTATATTGTCTTTTAATGCCCAAGGGATCTTAGTGATATCCCCTTTTTCATTTCTCTATTTCTTTGCTTTCTTCCTTTTTATCTTACTTAATCTGGCTGTTTTATCAGTTTTATTGATCTTTTCAAAGTCTCAGTTTTTGTTTTTACTGATTTTCCCTATTATTTTCCTCTTATTCATTACTGCTCTACTGTTTGCTATTTTTCTTCTTTTTCTTTTAAGCTTAATTTTCTTTTTTCCTCTTGTTTTCTAAAGTGAAAACTGAGGTGATCAGTTTAAGTCTTCTTTCCTAATAGATAAATTGAATAATATAAATTTCTATCGCATCATTGCCTTTTGCATCTCATTAATTTCAATAAGCTGTATTTTTGTTTTTGTTATGTTAAAAATATTTTTTAAATATTTCTTGACACTTCCACTCTGACCTATGAATTATTTAACAGTGTATTGTTTGATGTTCAAATTATGTGTGGTTTTTCTAGCTGTTTTTTTCCAGCTGTCTTTTATTTATTGGTTTCTAATTTAATTTACATTGTTGATGGAAGATATTTTATATATTTTCTATTCATTTAAATATATTAAGGTATGTTTTATGGGCTAAATGAGGTTTGTTTTGGGTAAATGCTCTGTATCAGTTTCAAAAGAACGTGTATTATTTTACTGTTTGTGTATTATGTTACTGTTTCTGGACTATAGTACTGTTTGGTAGAATAGTCTGTAAGAGTTGTTTATATCAAATTTATTAGAGGTGCTGTTTGGGTTATCTACATCCTTAGTAAATTCTGTTAGAAGTATACTTTTGGGAGATTTTTATATATTTAGGGAAAATTGACCTCTTTATCTTTATGTAATACTCTTCATTCCCCTCATATTCCAATGTTGTTTTTGAAATTAATTCTGCCCCTGGAGCTTTCCTTTGAATTTTAGCATTGTAGAATTTTCTGCACTACTTCCCTTTTAATCTCTCAGTTTTATATTGAAGAGGATTTATGAAGAATATGTGTAGCTGGGTTTTTATTTTAGTCACTCTGAAAATCTGTTTTTAATTGATTCATTTAGAGGCAGTTCATGCTTAATGTTACTATAATATGGTTAGATTAATATCCACCATGTTTGTAACTACTTTATATTCCTGGCATCTGTTTTTTGGTTCTTTTTTTCTCCTCCATTTATACGCCTTCTCAGGTTTAATTGAGCATTTTATATTATTTCATTTTATCTCCTCTCTTAACGAACTACTTTTGAGGATTTTTTTATTGGGTGCCTAGAGTTTACAATGTATATTTTAATTAATCAAAATCCACCTTCAATTAACCTTACACCATTTTACCTGCAGTTAAGAAGTTATAGCAGTATATTCCCAATTTAGTCTTCTCATTTATTATGACACTTTTTCCTTGGTTCTGTTTCTCTTCTTCTCTAATCACCTAATACATTGTTATTATTATTCCTTTATATAAATAATTATCTTTTAAATAATTTAAGAATAAGAAAAATAAAACATACTATTTTATTCTCATTTATTCCTTCTGCAATGCTTTCTTCTTCGTTAGATAAAATACAAGTCTCTTACTTATATTTTTTTCCACCTGAAGAACTTTTAACCTTTCTTTAAAACAGTTCAACTTGCAATGAGTATCCTCCATTTTAGTTTGTGTCAGTCTTTATTTCTTCCTCAGTCTTGGGGGATAATTTCACTAAGTAATTGAATTCTAGATTGTAGAATATTTTTCTTTCAACATGTAAAATATTTTAGTTCACTTTTCTTCCATGTGTACGGTTTCTGACAAGAAATCCACTGCAATTCTTGTCCTTTTTCTTTAAAGTTCCCTGCTTGGCTTTCTAAGATATTTCTCTTGGTATTTGGTTTTCTACACTTTGAATATTATATGCCTATTTTGTTTTGTTTTCTTTTGGGGGGATTCATTGAGGGTATGAAGAATTAGGTTACACTGATTACATTTGTTAGGTAAAGTCTTTCTTATAATTGTGCCTTGCCTCCAAGAAGTGTGCCATACCCCATGACCTCCCATCTCCCTCCCTCTTCCCCTCTCCCCAGTCCCTCATTCCCCTATCCCCCACCTTACATTAGCTCATCTACTGCCTTCATATTAGAATTAAGTACTTTGGATTCTTGTTTCTTCATTCTTGTAACGTTTTACTAAGCAACATGTATTCGAACTCAATCCTAATATTTATCCTACTTGGTGTTTTCTTGAGCTTCCTGAATTGTAGTTTGGTATAAGTATATTTAGGAAGTTTTTGGTTATTAATACTTCAAGTATAACATGTACTGTTCTCCATGCACTTTTCTATGTGTGTGTGACACTTCTTGATATTTTCTTGGTAGTAAAGATTATAAATGAATGGAATCCAACATATGGTGTGGCCCAGGGTTTTTCTTTTTGTCTTCATAATACACACTCAGCCTACAACAATTTGTCAAAATAGTCAATTAAATGTTATTACTAGTTTATGACTTCAACAGCTTCCACTTCAGGTAAGAGACTAATTACAAGTGTAGATTCACCTACATTCACCCAGATTCTACATTTTTGATCAGCACTTTGTCCTGTAACCTCATTTCTCTGATTTGTCAAAAAAAGGCAATTATTATCTAGAGCGACAAACTCTTTCATATTATAAGAATGGGAGTGTTGATTTCTAAACTCTTTAGAAGACAGACCTAAAACTGAAAGTCTTTGAGAATAGAATTTTGATGTTTCTTAGATAAACCAAAGGGAAATATTGCAATAGAGTTATGAATTGAAAAACAATTATGGAAAAAGAAAAGGACCAGTAAGTGGTTAATTTTAGATAATAAAACAGATAATAAAACAGATTTAGATAATAAAAATAAAAAACATTTTTCTACACGTTTAAGTTTCCAAATGTAACTCAGAATTCAGACTTCCCACAGGAATTGCATATTTCTTGGCAGAAGAATTTGAGATCAATTGACTGAAAAAGTTCAACTCAGTTGACTGAATCCTCCTAATTTCAAGGACTATTGTTATATTGTAAGAAGGAGAGCTGAGATATGCATTTATCAGGATTTAAGTGTGCTCTCATTGCATTACACCACTGGTTCTCAAAAGTGTAGCACTCAAATAGCACCATGGAAATCATCTGGAAGCTTATTAGAAATGCACACTTTGGATCTTATCCCAGACATATTGAATCAGAAATTCTGGGAGTGAGGCCGAGCAATCTGTTTATTAAAAAGCCCTTCAGGTCATTCTAATGCAGGCTACAGTTTGAGAACTGATTCACTATATCACATTACAGAATGATTTCAACTGTAATATCCCCTAGAAGGGCACACACCACATACTGGTGAATGCTTGTCCTCCCCCTCATCTACAGGACAACAGAAGAAGCAAATTTGACTTTACCATAGGCCAAAACTATATGATAATTAATATAACTCTATTGGTCCATTAGCAAGGTACATTATTGAAGAATAACCAATTAAAATGTCTTATTTGGCTTTAGGATTCATTTGAATAAGTTAATATATCTGAATAATGACTATTGTTGAATATAATCTGAAAAGTATGAAAGCTCATCGGTCCGTGAAAAAGATAATAAAGCTGAAACCTTTATTTCAGATGTCTTCTTTTTTACTGACTTTACTCTCCCAGTGATCATAGTCTATTCCAGAGATAAATTCCTAACATTGAGTTACTTGAAAAGCCATGCATTACAATTAGATATCAATTTTATTTAAGTTAGCTTGATTCTGCTTTGGGCGGGGGGACAAGGAGCTATAAATATCACAACGTGTAGAAGGCTTTCTCCCTATCATTAGGAAACATCTTTCTCATCTATAATGCTTTCTAGTATTTATTTTTAAAAAGTCAAAATGTTTTATATCCAGTTTCAAATGAAGATCTCAAACATAAGAGAAAGAGATTCGGCATTACTTTGTACTTGTTCCAGTGAAACAGAATATTATAGAAAAGACTGTGTCTTTGGATACAGCCTAACAAGTAGCATTGATAGGTCAAAATCATAGAAGCAACACAGCTACATGTTCAGTTATCTGAGTTCATTTTTTTTGTTGCTATGCAATAATACGATACCTGAGGCTGGATAATATATGAAGAAAAGAGATTTATTTTGCTAATGATTCTGGTGGCTGAAAGGCTTAAGATTGGGCAGTGGTTAGGGTGCTATGCTGCTTCAACTTATGGTGGAAAATGAAAGAGGATATTGCATGTGCAGAAAATCAAATGTCAAGAAAGGAAACAAGAGAGGAACTGAGAAAGCCAGACTCTTTAACAGCCCACTCTCATGGGAACACATTCCAGTGAGAGGGAGAAATTTACCCCTAAGGAAGGATACTGCTCTATTCATAAAAAACCTACTTCCATGACCAAAACATCTCCCATTAAGCTCCCCTCTCAATACTGCCACAATGGGGATCAAATTTTAATATAAGTTCGAAAGGGAAGAGCGAAATCCAAACCACACATAGCAACATGCACATATTCACACACTCCTACACTCACTCATTTTTCTGCTACTGTCATAAATGCCACTGGGCATTACACACACACACACACACACACACACAGATACACACACATACCCTGCAGTGCTAGGATATTGGCCTTCATCCCAGATGTCTCTTTGTTTTTAAATCTAGACAATTAAAATGAATACTTATACACATCATATTTGACATGTGTGAAACATTGTAAACTCTACTATATGTCTAAAATAATGTCGAAAAAGTTTTGATTGTTTAGTGCTATTTTCTTAGGTAATACCTAAAGTCTTAGAAACAAAGAAGTCAAATGAAAAGAAAGCTAAAGTTTCAAGAATTATTCTGCCACTTATGAGCTAGTCAGGTAGATTAATAAAGTCACCTTAGATCTCTTTAGTAAGGTATTTCCAATAAAACCCAAGAAAGGAGGGCATTATAATATCATATGTATTGCTGCTTTATTAAAATAAAAGTTCTTAAAGTCTTTTTCATGAGATAGTCATTTTGCAGGCTCACTGCCCATTAGCAAAGAGCAGACAAATATATAAATGTTTAATTATCAGCAAAACAGGGATGTTATGGTGTTTTTTAAAAATTAATTAATGGGTTAATTAATTGTGAAAAAAAGTAAAGTGCAGGAAGCGCATATTGGGAGTACTTAAGGGAGGAGTCATATCTTGATGTGCTTGTATTGCTAATAATAATGATTAAATAAGCTCAAAACCAAGATTCAAGTATTAGGTATAAGTAAGTTAGAAATTGAATTAAGACAATGATTGCAGAGGATGGGCAAAGGAAAACAGAAACAGGAAAGAAGTGAATACAAGAACCCTGAATCCAGCGCAGCACGTGCTGTTGGAAGCCTAGCACCTTTAAAACTCCAGAAGCCTTTTACTGAAATTTCACTATTTCAATGCACAGAAGGGACTGGAAACACAGTTCAAAGGCTGAAGCTATTTTTAAAAACTATTTTCACTACTAATGTGGCAGAAAGGTATATCCTAAGTTACAGAAACATTATTCTGTGCTATGAGCTTGTTTGCCTGTGGCCACAGGAGCCTCCCAGCCAGGCTTCCTCATAAGACCTGTGAACATTAATTGTTGAAATCAGATTGTGCCAGGTGTGGGCATCAGTTCCTGCTGTCTTTGGAGGACACTTATCCTGTAACATCCCCTTCCTCCTATCTTTAACTTAAACTACTCAGATGTTTGAAACTTCTGTTCGCTTTAAATGAAATCACTGTCCATAAGTGGCTGATGTGGAACATGCTGAGAATTGGTCCCTCCAAATGTTCACTTTATTAGTCTTGTTTTAAAGACTAATATATTAATATTAGTTTAATTTAATATTTAATATTTAATCATTTTCTTAATTCAATTTCTAACTTACTTATACCTAATACTTGAATCTTGGTTTTGAGCTTATTTAATCATTATTATTAGCAATACAAGCACATCAAGATATGACTCCTCCCTTAAGTACTCCCAATATGCGCTCCTGCACATTACTTTTTTCACAATTAATTAACCCATTAATTAATTTTTAAAAAAACACCATAACATCCCTGTTTTGCTGATAATTAAACATTTATATATTTGTCTGTTCTTTGTTAACGGGCAGTGAGCCTGCAAAATAACTATCTCATGAAAAAGACTTTAAGAACTTTTATTTCAATAAAGCAGCAATTAATTTAATATTTTAAAACCTAATATTTGATGAATGTAAGTTCCCATATTGTTGCTGTTTCTGCATTTAAACATAAATGGAACAACTGATATTCTGTAGTCAACTGCCAGGGCCTTAGACTAAACATGTTCATTTTTGTTCAGGTACAGCTTTTTATAGCAAGGGCTGCATCTAGCTTCTTTTTTTAGAAGTCTGTGTGCTAAAATTCCTAATGAGTAATGAGTTTACAATGTTTTGTATATGAAGGTGTGTATCTTCAGTGCTACCTTCTAGCTAATTTCAATTATAGGAATAAAATTAGATTTTAAAAGTTAAAAATCAAACAAACAAACAAAAAAACTTAGGCTCTTGGGTTAAACAATTCTGGGTGAAGATATTGCTACTTAACTTAAATTTGAATGATCTTATACAAGTTATTTAATCTCTCCATCAGTTTTTCATATATAAAATATTATAAAAATAATACCTACTTTATAGGATTGTTGTAAGGATTAAATAGTATTAACAGTCATAGCAGCAGCACCAGCTGCTAATAGTAATGTAAGCCATAGTGGATAACATATTCACTGCGTATCATGTGATTGGCAGAGTGTTGAGGTTTACATGTATTAACTTATAGCACATTTTCTGGAATACAATAGCAGCATTCAATAAATTTTACCACATTGCCATTATTACTGCCACTATTCATGAAAAGCAGAAAATTGAGTTTGATTACAAAATTACAGATAGGTCACTGGAAAAAAGAAACTATGTTAGAGAAAGCAATAAAGAATTCTAACATTAAGGAAACATAATTCAATTTGTAACTATACAAACAAGTCTGTATATTTCACACATGGGCAAAAGAATTGCTTTAAAGGCAAACTTGGGACAGGCAAAATTATTTTATCTTCTCTCAGCTTTTTACTTGATACCTCCTTTTTATCATTTTCCATCATCAAGCTTCCGCGACCATCAAAGGTGTACTGTTTTATAATGATTCAATGGCTCTAATTCTATTTTTTCATCCGTACAAAATCTGAATTTTCTGGACTTATTATATTAGAGCTATTATCTATTTTGATGACTGGTGATCCTTAAATAACTATTATTCTATAGATTATTCATCTCATTTCATACTCATTAATACATGCTTTCATATATATCTATTTTTATATCTGTCTAGCTATCTAGTAAGTTGACATGTCTATTTACAATATTTAAAAATAAAATGTTTTTGAAAATCTTGTATTTTATATTTCTTTTCTTTCTTTTTTTTTTTTCTTTTTTGAGACAGAGTCTCATTATGTCATCCTCAGTAGAGTGCCGTGGCATCACAGCTCACAGCAATCCCAAACTCTTGAGCTTAAGCGATTCTCTTGCCTCAGCCTCCCAAGGAGCTGGGACTACAAGTGCAGGCCACAAAGCCAGGCTATTTTTTATTGCAGTTGTCATTGTTGTTTGGTTGGCCCAGGTTGGTTTCGAACCTGCCAGCCTCTATGTATGTGGCTGGTGCTGTAACCACTATGCAATGAGCTGAATTTTATATTTCTTCTGCTCGAGCTTTGGTAAAGAGATGTGTTTTGGCTTATATAGGTTTTAGTGTTTTGTGGAATTCACCACACAGATTTCTTTTAAATGTCCACGTCATTTATTAGGATGCCTCTATTCAAGAATATCAGGAGACCCAGATTACTAGCAAGTATTTACTATGTTTTCCTGTCCTAAAACATGACTTTGACTCATGCCATTCTTATAGCTTTTTAAAAAGGTAGATGTCTGTATTATGTTCTAAAGATTGTGATTTAATCATTCAGTCTGTGGTATGACCTATATATTCTTTTTTGTGGGAAAAAAAAGTCAACAGTTGATTTATAAGGACAAACAGGTTTGAGCAACACTAATTTAGTAATTAAATATGGAGACAAATTCTTGCTTTATTCAGAGGGCTCCATTTATCACTGGAGCTCACATAAATGCAGTGTTTTTAGGACGTCAGTATGTAAATGAGAACAGTGCCACCCTATGTTAGAATGAAAATATCCGTGATAGTTAGTTTTTCTTTTAAGTTTCTCTGTATCAGTGCTTCCTCAGACATTAATGTTTCTAGAAATTACTTTGGAATCTCTATAAAATGCAGATTCAGATTCTCTAGGTTTGGGGTGAAATCTGCTTATGCGTGATTGTTAAATACCAGGTCTCATTCTGTGATCTGAGCTCACTACAACCCCAAATTCTTTGGCTCAAGTTATTCTTCATCCTTACTTCTTAATATCTGGCACTACAGGTATGTGCCACCACACCTAGCTAGTTTTTTTTGTTGTTGTTGTTGTTGTTGTTTTGTTTTTTGTGGAGACATGGTTGCACTATATTGCCCAGGCTTAACGCCTGGACTCAAGGAAGTCCTCCCTCTTCAGCCACCCCAAGTGCTGAAATTTCAAGTATAAGTCACCATGGTTAGCCATAATTTTGTATTTCTATCTAGTTTCTAGGAGCGGCTGCTAGACACCAGACCATATCTTTATCTTATTAAGGAAAAATGATCTAAACTCACGTAAATGTTATAATGTTACTTAAAAAGTATTTAGGAAAAAAGAAATTCAAAATATATCTGAATTAATACAAAATTTTTTTCTCATATAAATCAAACAATTAAGTCAAACAATTATAAAATCCCTTATTATAGTGTGTAATTTAAGATGCAAGAAAACATCATCATTCAGAGAGATGTTTCAGAAAGACTGGCTAGAGCTATCAAGCACTGGCCCTTCTACAAAGGCAAAACAAAATCAGCAAGTAGATAATCATGGTTCAAATAATCCTTCGAAGAGAGAATGCTAGAATTCAACAGAAAATTATAAGGAAAAACCTGAGGCATGTATGGAGAGGGAAATGAGGCAGCTACCTCCACCAGAATTAGGATACCAGAAAGTCTCCTCAGTGAAAGTAAGGGGTAAGTGAGGAGCATTCCTTATATTCCCACTGGAGACCCCAGAAATCCTAGCCCACGAGAGAGCCTCTCAACCCTCTCAACCCTCACAAGAACAGTGAGGGAGATGCCTTTAGACTGCACGATGGCATCACATCAGACAGGGAGCACGTGCAGGGTCAGATGTCCCTTCCTCTGAGCTCAGAGCAGCTGGAGCAAAGCACCATTTTGAGATTCCAATTCCCACCAGACTGCCTCAACCCTGGGAACCAGCAACCCCTGGCATCTCCTCCACATACTTTGACCCCATTGATCCCCCTATGTCCACCTAGAAATTTGCAGTGGTGGCACTCTAGTTGCATCCAGTGAACTGACAGGGTTCTCAGCACTGTAGCATAAACAGTGTCTTGCAGCCTGGAACCCAGGAATTGCATCACACCAGGGAGTTTGTCCTCAGGACAAAGAGAGGAAGAACACATTCTTCCCACAGACTAATACCTGACTGCCAGGCGTTTCTGCCACTGAAAGCAACACTGTCCTGACCAGCAGCAGGGCCACTGCGTGTTTCTAAATGCCCTAAGGATGGGTCTTCCCCCCACCACCTTTGTTACTACAGTTATACAAATACTTTCTTGGGGGCCTGTGCCCAAGTCCACTACAGCACACCTAAGTACAAGACTGCTTGGCCTTGCACTGCCTACCCCAGTGCCTAAGCATGCTTCCTAGAGGTCCTGAGATCATGCCACCCCATCCACCACCAGTCGTCTGTGCATGCTTCCTGGGGACTAAGGATGGACCCATCCACACTGCCCCTAACATAACAGTCTTTGCACTCACCTTCATGTGCTACCTGGAGGCCTGGAGACTGGCCCATGCAGTCTCAGCCACTCCTAACAGTGTGCATGTCATCTAGAAGCCTGAAGGTTGTCCAACCACTGCTGTGGCCATCCCACATCAAACAGAAGGCCAGCATTTGGTGACCCCACCCACCACACAGTGCAACAGTGGCACTGCCAACACCCTAGCAAGCTGCAGGGAGGCACACGTGTGGTCCTACTCGGACTCATGAATCAGGGCCATGTGCACTGCCCAGGGCTCAAGGATAGGCACACTCAGCCAACCACTGTAGCTACAGGGACTGGAGGATAAATTACCATACATGGAGTCCTCATCTTCAGCAAAACCATTTGAGAGCACAAACAAAAAACCACAGCTAAGCCACTCCTGAATACCCAGAATGAGAGCCAAAGAGCCCTACCCAACCAACACCCTAGACACATAATCACAAAAACGTCATCCCATGAAAAAGCCAATTCTAACAATTGGACGAAGTGAGTCTTATGCCAGATGTGCAAATAGCAACATAAAGACATAAGAAACATGAAGATGCAAGGAGCACAAGATTGTAATGAAAAAGAAATTTGTAAAGTGTCAGAAAGAAGATTCAAAATAATGTGGATTTAATTTGCATTTGCCTGATGAGCATCTTTTATATGTTTATTGCCTATTTGTCCATCTCCTTTTGAAAAGCTTCATGATATGAAAGGAGCTTGGTGAGATAAAAGAGAACACAGATGAACAATACAAAGGACTGAGAAAAATAATTGAGAAATTCAACAAAGAGACAGATATTATAAAAGGAACCTAATAGACACCCTGAAACTGAATAATTCAATGAAATATCCAATTCATTTAATAAATATGCATCAAAACCATAATGAGATATCATCTAACCCTAATTATATATCTTGGAGATAATCTGAGTCCAATTCCAGAACACTTCAAAAAGTGAGTTGTAGATTTTTAAGTTTCCCAGTTCATATAAAAGTTATGTTAATACTATACTGTAGTCTATTAAGTATACAATAGCATTATGTTTAAAAAAACAATGTTGAGAGGATGGTGAGATTTTTTTACCAGTATTTTTAACTAAGATATTTACACTGCTTTCATTATTGTTGTTGTGTGGCACGCAACAATAGCTTTCATGATCATTCCAGAAAAAGTTCCAAGACTGTTTTGAAGGATGGACAAGGTGCTGACACCAGTGCACAGCTTCCCAAGGGGATAACACCATAGTTACATTTAGCAACGAGATATGTACGACTTTTTCTAGGGTGAGTTTGCGAACTTAAGTGACAGACTAACATTTCCTGTTTCTGGATATCTGTTACTGTTGCTAATCTTGGACAGTTTCCATCCTTTATTTTATTAAGTAGATTTTCTATTTCTTTGCTGCTCTCTTCATCTTGTAGGGCTCCAGGTGTCTCAATATTTTGTCATTTTATGGTGTCCTATACATCATATAGACCTTGTTCATTGTTTTAAAATTCTATGTTCATTATTTTTGTTTGAAAGATTTATTTCAAAAAATCTGTTTGCAACTTCCAGAATTTTCCTTCTTGACCCAGTCTATTGTTGAAGCTCTCAAATGAACCTTAAGCAAGTCCAACTACTTTGCGGATAGAGGGTTGTGATGGCTGAAAACGGATCAGTGTGGTGGTCATTGAAGTTTGGGGTTGCTGTGGCAATTTCCTAAAATAAGACAATAATGATGATGCTGCATGTATTGAACCTTCCTTTCATAAAATATTTCTCTGTAGCATGCAATGATGTTTGATAGAATTTTACCCATAGTAGAACTTCTTTCAAAATTAGAGTCATTTCTCTCAAAACCTGCTCCTGCTTTAAAAACAATGTTTATGAAATATTCTAAATCCTTTTAAGTCATTTCAACATTGATAGCATCCTCACGAGGATTAAGTGGTCAATAAACCACTTTCTTTACTCATCTTTAATAAGTTAACCTCATCCTGCCGAATTTTCTGATGATTTTACTGCAATTCAGTCACATCTACAGCCTCTATTTCTAATTCTAGTTCTCTTGCTATTTCTACAATGTCTGCACTTATGTTCTCCATTGATATCTGAACCCCTCCAAGTTGTTTATGAGGGCTGGAATCAACTTCTTCAAAATGCCCATTAATGTTGATTCTTTGGCCTCCTTCCATAAATCACAAATGTTTTTAATGGCATCTAGAATGATTTATCCTTTCCACAAGTTTTTCAATTCCTTGTCCAGATCCATCACAGGAATCCCCATCTATAGCAATTATATGCATACAATTATAAAACATAAGTAATAAGATTTGGAGGCTGCAAAATGAATGCTGTGTTAGCAGGCATGGAAACACTTAAATCTGCGGGGGCATCTCCACAAGACCTTTTTGGGTGACCAAGCGCATTACGAATGAGCCATAATATTTTAGAGGAAATCTTTTTGTCTTAACAGGAAGTCTTCACAGTGGGCTTAAAATATTCAGTAAACCTTTCAGTTTGACAGTTGTGCTGTCATCTAGGCTTATACAGCACAGGCAGAGTAGATTTAGCATATATCTTAAGGGTCCTTGGACAAAACGGCAAATGAACACTGGCTTCAAATTAGAGTCATCAAGCACATTAGCCCCTAACAAGACAGTAAGCTTATCTTTTGATCTTCAAAGCCAGGCATAGAATTCTCCTCTCCAGCTGTGAATATCCTAGATGCTCATCAGACATCTTCTTCCTGTATCAGGCTATTTTCTCCACATTGAAACCTGTTGTTTAGTGTAGCTACCTTAATCACTTATCTTAGCTAGAACTTCTGCATAAGTTGCTATAGCTTCCATATCAGCACTTGTTGCCTCAACTTTCAGTTTTGTGTGATGGAGACTGTTTCTTTAAACCTTGTGAAGCTACATCTACAAGCTTCACCCTTTTCATCTGGAGCATCCTCACCTCTCTCAGCCTACATAGAACTAAAGAAAGTTAGGGCTTTGCTTTGAATTAAACTTTGTCTTAAGGGAATATTGTGGTTGGTTTGATCCTCTATCCAGACCACTAAAACCTTCTCTGTGTCAGCATTAAGGCTATCTTGCTTTCTTACATTTGTATGTTCACTGAAGTAGGCTTTTAAATTTTCTTGGAGGACTTACATTCACAAGCTTTTGACCTGTTGTGGATTTTGAGGCGCTTTGCTAACTAAGTTTAAAGTTTGAAGTTTCTAGCTTTTGATTAAAAGTGACAGATACACAACTCTTCTTTCACTTGAACATTTAGAGCAGGGGTCCTCAAACTATGGCCCATGGGCCACATGCGGCCTGCCAAGGACATTTATCCAGCCCGCCCGGTGTTTTTGCTGTCCTGCATGTCCTGCTTAGCAGCCAACTCGTCCCGGGGCCGCAGTGCGCATGTGTGGAATGTGCGCCAACTCTCCGACTCTGCTCCTCCTCTCTGTCTCTCCCTGCCCCTCCTTCTCTTTGTCTCTCCCTGCCAGGTGCACATGTGTAGAATGTGCCCCACACTCTCTGACTCCTCTCCTTCTCTCTGTCTCTCCCCTCCCCTCCTTCTCTCTGTCTTTTGCTCCTCCTCTCAGTCTCTGGTGTTATTGGAGGAGTCACAGATTGCCTGATCAGAGCCTGCTGCTGCCTAAGGACTCAGGTAAGAACAAGTTAGGATTTTTTTTTTTTTTTTTTAAGTTAGGAGGTCTTTTTTTTTTTGCAGTTAGCAGGGCCTTTTTTGTGGTTAAGGGGGGCCTTTTTTCTGAAGTTAGGAGGTCTTTTTTTTTTTTTGCAGATAGGGGGTGCCTTTTTTTTTGATGTTAGAACAGCCTTTTCCTTTGAAGGTAGGACAGCCTTATTTTTTTAAGTTAGTAAGTTGGTTGAGGGTGGTTTCCAGGGGGGTTGCATCATAATGATAACACAAATAGTCAGCACTCAGTGCTAATGCAAATAGTCAGTGCTCAGAGGTAATACAAATAGTCAGTGCTCAGTGGTAATGATAATTGTAAGTGCTCAGTGTTAATGCAGATTGTTAGTGCTCAGTATTAATGCAAATTGTCAGCAGTCAGTATTATCACAAATGGTCAGTGGTCAGTGTTAATGCAAATGGTCAGTACTCAGTGTTATCACATGGGGACCCCAAACTGGTAATCTGCCTAGGGCCCATGGGAACTTAATCTGGCTCTGCAGATAGCTGAGGAGTAGGAAACCTAATTTAATTGACAGTAAGTGCATTTATATTCTGATTGCTATTCAGTTGTGTATGATGTTGTATGTTGTGTGCTGTGTAAGCCCCAGTTCACACTGTTGCAATCTCTGAGCAGTGCGAGTTCAGCTATATGCTTGTATGGCTGAACTCACATTAGATTCAGAACAAAAAAGGCATATGTGCCTTCTTTTTTCCTACAGTGGAATCTGATCGCATGGGTCTTCTCATCCATGCGATCAGATTCCTGTGCAAGCTCACAGATCACCGTGTGGTTCGCACAGGGTAGTGTGAACTAGAAAGGTGGTGGAGGAACTGGCTCTGTAATCATGCCTGTTCCCACATTACACTAGTGTAAGCCTGAGGTAAAAGCGGAGTTCCACCATATGGGCACTGGAGAGGCTGAAATGATGTGGACTGGCAAGGCTGCATTGATGGACACTGATCAGACTGCATTGTGGGCAAAGTTATTGCTGGTATATTGGTTTTGGAGTGCTATATATATATATGTGTGTGTGTGTGTGTGTGTGTATTTTACTAATAGCAATTTGGAATCCCTAGGAAACAATGTTATCAAAAAAGAAAAATTGAGTCGGAGTGTAGGATATTCAAAGAACAGTGGACTTATGATTACTTTTTCATGCAGTACAAGGAAAGACCTGTATGTTTGATATGCCAGAATATAGTATCTGTGTTCAAAGAATACAATTTGCATCAACACTATCAAACTCAACATAAAGATAAATATGATTGTTTGGTCACAGAAGTGAGAAAAGATAAAATATTAAAATGGAAATATACGTTGACAACTCAGCAAAATACTTTTGTGAAGCAGAAACAACTAAATACTTCATCACTGCTAGCAAGTTTTCAAGTTGCCAAGTTAATAGCACTGGCAGACCATTTGTGGAGGGAGAATTTGTTAAAGAATGCCTTCTTTCTGTTGCCAAAGAGATGTGTCCAGAGAAGTCTGGTTTATTTAGTACAGTGAGTCTTTCAGAACCCTCAATTACACGAAGGATTGAAGAAATGGGAGACAATTTGCATCAGCATTTGCAAAACTCTGCAAAAAGACTTTCCTATTTTTCCTTGGCACTTAACAAAATAATGAGGTTCATGATTCTGCACAACTTCTAACTCTTATTTATGGGATGAATGACTATTTTGAAGTAACAGAAGACCTTGCTGCACTGCAAAGCATCAAAGGAACAACTACAGGAGAGGATATTTATGAAAAGGTTTGCCAAATTGTGAATAGTTTGGAGCTGGACTGGGCAAAACTAGCCAGTGTGACAACTGATGGTGCTTGTAGCATGGTGGGATCTAAGAAAGGAGTAATTGCTCGCATTAACCAATAGATGGACAAAAATAATCATTCTCATCCAATAGCCATACACTGCCTCATCCACCAATAAGTGCTGTGTAGTAAATCACTGAAGTGGGACTCTGTTATGAAAACTATCATATTTTGTGTTAACTTCTTAGAGGTAATGCACTAAACCACAGACAATTTCAGGAATTCCTGTCTCAGCTAAATGTTGCCTGTGAAGATGTTCTGTATCACACAGAAGGCCGTTGACTGAGTCAAGGGAGAGTTTTAAAACATTTCTATGACTTACTTCCACAGACTACAGCTTTTCTGCTTTCAAAAAACAAAAAAGTAGCAGAGCTCAATGATGCAGAATGGAAATGGCACCTTGCCTTTCTGACAGATGTAACAGAGCTACTCAACAGTTTCAATGTGCAACTTCAAGGAAAGGGGACGCTCATCTGTGATATGCAACCATATGTGAAAGCATTTGAAGTAAAATTAGGCCTCCTCATCAAACAAGTGAAGTAGAAACATTTCTGCCATCTCCCCACAACTCAAAATCTGTTAGTGTAAAATCCTTTGGTTGCATTCCCAAATAAAGCATGTGTGGATTCACTGGAAAAGTTGCAAAAGGAGTTCCAATTTAGATTTAAAGAGCTTCATCTCCATAAACAGGACATATAGCTTTTCCGTAACCCATTTTCTATTGACATTGGAAATGTGGATACGATTTGCCAAATGGAACTGGCTGAACTGCAGAATTGTGACTCTCTGAAAGATGCATTCAAGTCAAGCAGCCTTCCTAATTTCTATGCATCTTTCCCCTCTGAGACATATCCTAATCTCAGGAACCATGCACTCAAAATGGCAATCATCTTTGGCAGCACTTATGTCTGTGAACAGACTTTTTCCAGAATGAAACATCTGAAATCTCCAATCAATTAGATCTAGACTAACTAATGCACACTTGCATCACTTGTTATGACTAGCAGTGACAAATATGGAAACAGACATTGACCATCTCATTAACCAAAAGCAAGCCCATAGTTCCCATTGAAATACTGGTAAGTTTGTTGATTTAACTTTACTTGTTCTTCATTTTAAATATTGTATTTGTTCCCATTTTTTTTTTACTTCAAAATTAGATATGTGCAGTGTGCATAGGAATTTGTTCATAGTTTTTTTGTTTGTTTTTTTAAACTATAGTCCGGCCCTCCAACAGTCTGAGGGACAGTGAATGGCCCCCTGTTTAAAAAGTTTGAGGATCCCTGACTTAGAGGTCATGTAAGGCTATTAATTGACCTTGTTTCAATACTGTTGAGTCTCAGAGCATAAAGAGGTCCAAGGAGAAGCAAGAGAGGCAAAGGACTGGTAGGGGAAGCAGTCCGAACAAATGCAATATCTATTGATCAGATTTGCATTCTTACATAGTGCAGTTTGTGGCACCCCAAAACAATTATGATAGTAACATCAAAGATCTCTGATTACAGATAACCACAAAAGATATGATCATAATAAAATTGTGAAATATTGTGACAAAAATGAGACTCATAGAAACAAAATAAGCACCTGCTCCTAGGAGAAATGATACAGACAGACTTGCTGGACAGTGTAGACCATGGCAAACCTTCATTTTCTAAGATACACACAAGTGTCCAGCCAGCAGCCTGTAACTGGCTATGAATGCCTATCAGTGATGGTGAATATCACAGAAAGTATGCATGGATCTTTTTTTTTTTTTTGCCCATCATCTTTTGTTAAGTGTTTGTGTATTTTAATGTGGGACTCAAGATAACTCTTAGATAAGCATTCATAGCCAGCTGTAGGCCATGGTTGGACACCCCTGGGTAAAGTATGCCTGTATTTCAAACCAATGTGATCACCCCAATTTGATTGCATTGCTAACAAAACTGTTTTTACTTTTTTTTAACATAAAATTATATTGAACAACAACAAAAAAAATCCTTCAGATACCCAAGTGGTTATGCAAGTAATATTAAGGAATGACAAATGTCCTAAGTTGATTATGTTTGAGAAGTTATTCATTTCATTAAAATATACATGAGAAAAAAATGTTTGAATAACTTTTAACAGCTTAGATACACAAGAAACTTTGTAGCTAATATTTTTTATACTTCTCTATTATCTACATTTTAAACCATTGACAAGCACAATGAGATGATCTTTTAAATCACTCATTATACATGATATTCTATTATCTTACATCCATTATAACTTGTTAGAAACTTTTAATAATGCATGACTCCAGAAGGCAATTCTCCATAATAGACACAGATACTTAAATATTACTTCATCTATATTTTATTATTTTATGGAGCATACTGGCAACTGAGCCAGTAATTTTGTCAGAAATGAACATTTACTAAGCAGTTTTAAGATCAAGCAAAATGTTAAATGTGAGAGCACTAAATAGAAAATCAATTTTTTTTAATTTTATTATCTCATAGAAAAATAATTAGTTGGATTGTTCTTATGAATGTAAAAATTCCCTTAAAAGGTAAGATAATCATTTATATTTGATAAATATCCAATATGCCTCATATAATCTTAATCAGAATGCTACAATATATGAGGAATATATATTTTTGGCAGAATTGCTTCCATTATTTTTTTCTGATCATCCTCCAATAAAAATTACATTCTTATCAAATTATAAGATATATCAGATAAATGAAACCCTAATTATTTGAATATGATTTTAACTTCATTTGGTTTGCTGATATAAAATCATTCTAGCTTGGAGGTATTTGCAAGATCATCTTCCCAAAACCAGAAACATGAACCCTGTAGGAGAAAAAAATTCTAGTATGTGATTAAATAGTCTTTTAAGAAATTAAAATCAACATTGCCAGTGCTGAATAATATGGTAAAAATTATTTTTAGTATAGCTATGAAAGAGTTTTACAAGCTGCTTATAAAATGATGATATTACTACATAGTTTTTAAGAAGATTACATACAGTGGAAAATTTTCTGTGACCATTTTTCAATACTTATGAAATTGAAAAAAGAATAAATAAGTTATTATGGCAAGTATTTGCTAATAGCTTTTCCAACACCAGAAACTAAAACACATCTGTGCGAAGTATCCTTGTTTTCAGTATGGTTGCAGCAGTATTCTCTAATGCTAGGATTTTAAAGGGGATTTCTAGTGGTTGTTTGATAGTTGTTATTGATACATGGTATTATTCTAATAAATAAATTATGTTTAAACATTATTATGCTAATTTTTTTTTTTTTTTTTTTTTTTGCAGTTTTTGGCCAGGACTGGGTTTGAACCCACCACCTTCTGGCATATGGGGCCGGCGCCCTACCCCTTTGAGCCACAGGCACCGCCTTATGCTAATTATTTTTGTAACTATTTTCTGTACTTACTCTAAATTATTTAAATCATTGTAAGGTGTTGGTCCTTCTCTCAACATGATATTTTGCCTGATACTTTTTTTTGTTTTCAGGATTCATCATTATATATTCTTTATTTTCATGTTCATTTTTCTTTCTAATTTTAAAGAAAATTAAAATATTCTTATAGTCCCCAAACAGTTATGTGGACTGTGTGCACTGTGCCAGCGGTGCCTCCAGAGAAGTCAGCTCTGCCTGGGAAGGGCCTCATGAAGCCCAGGGCACTTCCTGCTCAGAGATCTAAGGCTCCTCTTATTTCTCTGCCCCCAATCCTCAGCTAAGGCTCACAGCTCTGTCGGTTCATATCTTTCTTATTACCTAACGCCAATAGTCTTCATTCCTGACCTTAGTTCTTGACACATAGCCTTGCCAGCTCACCTTTACCAATAGCCCAGAGATACTGTTGGGGTGCCTAATGAAGCCACATACAAACTCTTTTCTCCTCTCCCCCTTTGTCCTAAGACCAAGACACAAAGGATATGACTATCCAACCCCCCGAGAAATTCTCACCAAAAGACCCTAAGCTGACAGGCAGCCTGTGGAATGTGCCAACCTCAGTGGCCTCATATAAAAATGGTCTCTAACTGACCCTGGGTACAGATGCCATCTTTGCACTGCCCAGAGAGATCACCCTTCCCTTTAATTAATTGATTTATTTTATTTGTTCATTTAATTTTTAATTAAAATCATAACTATACATTTATGGGGTACAGGGTGATTATTTGATATACAGTGTGGAATGCTTAAATCAAACTGATTAACATATCCATCACCTCACTTTCTTATTTTTTTGGTAAGACATTTGAAATTTACTCTTAGTTATTTTGAAATATACCCTTGCATTCTGCACATTTGGTAAGATTTAAGTTTTTATGGCTTTGTTATATAGATTTCTTTTGTTGTTTCTATCACATACCATTCCAAATGGAATAATTAAACTTTTGTTAATTGGGACGGTAAATAAGCTTCATAGCAAGAAAAATACATTCTTCATTGAAAATACAGATAAAACAGTTTATTTTGCACCAATGTCAGATTATAATGGTAACATTTATATTATACAGTTTGTATGTTTAGTGTAAGCAGATGCACTGTTTTAAACCAGGGTTTGTAAGATAACTGAATATGATCTCCAGTGAAGCAATTCAAATTATTACAATCTGATGTTCATCTCTGGTACAGAATGTAATGTTATCATTGATCCTATGTAGTGATTTGTTTAGTCCACAGACTTGAATTTGATTCTACACATGCAAATTAATAGTTCAATTATGTTTTCTTTCCCATAAATAGTTTAAAATATTTTAAGTATTTCTTCTGTAAAAATATAGTACATATCTTCAAGGAATTATAACCAAGTCAATATAAGATTCTTCATTCTTCTATATGCTTTTGTTTGCACTTTAATTCAATAATTGTCAACACAATGTTCAGAAAACTTTATGTAAATATTTATATTCCCATCATTCACCGAACATTCACCTGGTCTTAGAAAGAAATATTCTGGAAGACTTGGTTCAGTGAAGGTTTCTGGAGTTGTTTCACTCTTTAATTATAAAAAGAGAACTAATCCAACTTGAAAATATTAGTAAAGTCATACACAAAAAGTAGAGCTAAAAAAATTCAGTTAGTGTCTTTCTTCAATTCTTAAAGCATATAATCTAAACATATGAAAATAGAATCCATGACTCTTTATTCACTTTATTCACTCTATCCTGAGATTAAAGCTGCAGGTTTTTCACATCTAATAACTATTAGAAAAATGTGTGCAATGTTCAATAAAGTTGTACTACATTAGTGACTATGAACAGCACTCATTAATTTTTTTTTACATTAAGCATGTTTAGAAAATATGCATACAATTGTATTAAAACTGCATTATTCACAGAGGACTAGTTTTTTTAATTTGAGTAAAATACATTAAGGCAAGAATTTTGGCACATACCTTCGTTTTCCCTTTCCCTTGCTTCACAATTGGCTAATTCAGCAGCCAGGGAGATTGCGTGCATTACTTTATTAATTAAGGGAAAGTGGGCAATAAAAAGTCTATTAAGAATATAAATTGGAAAACATTATGTGTATGTTAGTGACAGCCTTATGCAGTATCATGTTATGAATATCCTATTAATCAGCAATGGGTTATTATCTGCCAAAATTGTTTTAAAAAATTAAGCTATTTTAGTATTATTAAATTAATTTATTCTGAAAAATATTTAGACAATAAACAATAACCACTTGCTTGCTATATATCTAGCATGATGTTCAGCTATGCTTGGAACATATGGTTTCTTATTTACTTACTTTGAATTTATCCACTAAATTTAATACATCAGTTTATGAGAGTGTCTTTGTGCAAAAAAAAATCTGCTTGCATAATTCTTATAGGGATATAATTCAAGGTAAATATATTACTGGACTGTAGCATGGGCAAATACAGGGGGACCTCTCTAAATTGACCAACCACAGGACTGTAACAAACTGGTAAACATACAGAGATAGTCAACCTAAGGAACGAGACCTAGCGTATGAATATGCACATGTGGTGAATGTCTGGTCTATGAAAAGTGGGTCAACTTAAGGAGACATTAACGTAGAAGGGACTCAATTATGGATGTTCTACAGTATATATGCGGTTAATGGAATTATTACTTGCATAAATTATTGTTCTCCTTGACCAAATTCCACTTTCTTAAAAAATGTTGATTTTTATAAATAATGTTTAGTTGATATACTATCAGCCATTGTTTTAAAAAGTAGTTTAAAATTTTGTCAGTGTCATACTGTGATGAAGAGGCTTTTATTAGATTACACAGTTTTCTTGTTAAGAGGTGTCTCATTCAATTTTTTTATTGTTCTTAGAAATAATCACACTTCTCCTGAGCAGTGTATTTGCTTTTGCATAAAGTCATGGTGAATTCAAAACTAATCACCTCAGACTTTTCTATTGACTGCTAGAAAACATTGTTAAATATTTACCAAAATTGTACTCTGAATTCACCAGACTCCTGAACGGATCTGCTTACTTGTATTTCCTTCTCTCAGAAGCATTTTAAGGTGTCATTTAAGATTTAAGAAACTAGATCAAGATAATATAACAACAGAAAGAATAAAAAACAAGAAGGCAAAGTTGGCAAGGGTATGAAAAAAAGTTGAATATGTAAGCATGGTAGCAAACAATTCTGTGAAAATAATGATATGGTGTTCCCTTGCTCAGGGCTGGACCGGCACCACCTATTTTGTAGGCCTGGGTGAGCTTAGAAATCAGTCTCATCCCAGATCCCCATCTCTGGGCACAAATAGGCCCTTCCAAACTGTATTCTCTGGGAGTGAACAAAGTCATGAAAAAGAAGAAGAAGAAGAAAAGCAGCCTGATATCTCATCTGCCATATCCTGGAGCAGGGAACATGCGTAACTGCTACACCTGGGGCAAAGACTACAAGGACCATATTCCTTACACTAGGGCAGTTTTATAAAATCATTTTCTGCCTGCAGGTCATGCCTGGTGGGATATGACATGTTTGAGACATACATTCCATCTCCCCAGACCCCCCACCCATCCCACGGGATTGGAAAAGCAGTTTATAAACCTGTAGACAGAGGCCCATGTGGGCTTTCCACTCAGGTTCCCCCCTTTGGCTTACTGATGTTTGTGACTTTCTCTCATCAGCCCTTATCTCTTTATCTTTCAATAAAATCTGTCCTTTCTTTTACCAATAAAATCTGGTCCAAGAGTTCATTTTTCCACTCTGAGACTAAGCAGAGAGAGAGAAAGTCCAGCTATAATAATATTAGCTTTGTGGACCAACCAACCCACAATGTTATACAACTTATCTGAACAAATTTATAAACAGGTAAATGCTTGGTCATGGCACAATTATTCTTGATCCTCAGATTTGTATTTTCAAAAATTTTCAAAATATTTGTAAAAGTCTATGCTGTAATGAAAATTATCTTTATTGAAAATACAATGACATAATACCATCAGGTTTCAAGGCGACTGCCTTTCTCCTAAAATGTCAAGGTTTTGGGTAGTGGTCTATCTCCTCAGTTCTTGGAGCATTCTTGGTTGAAAAATGACCAGACTCCTGAAATACAGTTTATTGAGAAAGAGAAAGGTAGGTTTATGGAGCAAGAAAGTTTATAAAGCAGGATACCTTCACCATAGACAGGGATGGGACTGCCATCGTATTAACAAAGAAAAGGCATGGGTCGTAGCTGACATTTCTCTTTTATACTTCCTGGATCAGAACAACCTTCTGGTTCAGAGTCATTTTGAAACCTGAGTCATATTGTGAATATAGACCCCCTATGAGCCTCTCTGAGAGCCCACTGGGAGGTGTGAACTGGTAGTAATCAGTATTACATCATTAAGGTAATGATGTAATAATCTTAAGGGTGCTTTATGCCACCTTTAAGACTCCATTACACCTATTGTGAGGCTAGAGGGTTTTCTACATTCACAGTTGGCATACTAAGCTTTGATTGTAGGTTGGCAGGATGTTCTGTCCTCTCCAAGTGTAAGTGATCACTTGGGACAAAATTAAGGTGGATGGCAACAAGATGGAAGCCTGGGGCCCCACCTTGTGCTCCTTCCCAGGAGAGCTGTTCCTTAGCTAACCAACTAACAATATCACTTAGGCTTTCTTACACAAGTTGGTAATATCTCATGAAAGCATAATTTGATCAAAGGATATGTACTATAGAAACAATAGGATACACCACCCTGAAAGACTGTGAAAACCTAAAGGAACATTTTGTATAAACCAAAGGAAGAAAATAATTTTTTCATCCTTCAGGCAATCTTCCACACATATTGTTTCTTTTAAATAAGCTTTTGATAAACTTTGAATGGTTTTAAGCCTGAAATTATCCCCCCTGGCTAATGCCTGGAGTGTAGCTCTTTTCTACAGCTTTTTGGTTGAAAAAAAGCTACCTCATGTTCCCGATCAGATATGATGGTATTATAAAAGTACACACTCTTTTATGAAAATTGAGAAAGCTAGTAAGAGGATGGGGTGAGATACCATGTATACTTTCCATATTATCTCCATTTTGCATTAAGTCTGAGGATGTGTGCTTACAAACATAGGATTTTTATTTTTAAAAATGAACCATTGCCTGGTTGTGGTGGTTATTGCTTATAATCCTAGCATTCTAGAAGGCTGAGGCAGGAGGATCTTTTGAAGTTCAGTGCTGAAAACCTGAGCATGATCAAAGCAAGACCCACACTCCACTAAAAATAAAAAAATAAAAAAATAGAAAAATTAGCAGGGCATGGTGGCACATTTCTGTAGTTTCAGCTACTAGAGAGGATGAGGCAGGAGGATTGCTTGTGCCCCAGGAATTTGAAGTTGCCATGAGCTGGACTGAGACCACGACAGTCTAGTCTACTTGACAGAGCCAGACTGTCTCAAAAAATAATTATAATCATTACCAGCAGGCATAGTGATAAAGCTATCAATAACCTATATTGCTCAACTATACGTAACATAAAATTATTTTGGCATTATTTTTTCAAGCAGCATTACAGAAAAGTTCAAACTCTCAACTAAAGTCATTTGTCAATAAACTATCAATCATATTTTAAACTAGTATAAGTAGTTTGGAAAAGAAACATAATAATGGATATTACAAAAAGCAGAAGCAAGCAAGAAAGGTCTACAGTGGGAAAGGGATGATGAATACACGACCTAGTGATAAAAAGTGCAGTTTTTTGATTCATTACTTTCATATATAAACTTAAGTTGTCACAGAAAATTTGTGCAGTCCTATTAAGTAAGCCTTAGTTCCTTCATATCAGAATGATAATTAGTTTGGTGTTAATAGAGTAGATTAAAATTATTTAATATGATCGCTGGAAGGAATTGCTGCAAACTTTAATTAGACTCAGGGTGTACTAAAGGAGGGTTTGAGAAAACAAGGCAAGTATAAAATATCTAAAGTTAACACTGACACCAAACCAAAGTTAATAGGATGGTCATTAAATAAATTGAATAAATATACTGGAGGAAAAAAAAAACAAAAACAAAAACCACAACCACCTATCAGTAAAGTTGGCTTCCTAAAGAAAAATTTTCTAATTCTAAAATTTCAAGACCTCTCAGTTTACTTTTCAGGATAAGTCTCTTTTATATTCTAAATTTGAAGCTCATCGGGTTACCAACATGCTCCAGTTCCAGATACATATGGTCTCTGTTATCCATCTCATTCTGTTAAAATGCTAATGAGAGAGAAGATCCACTTATACAACAGAGAAGTCATATCAAAATTTCACAAAAAATGAAGGAAACACTTTCACACTGCTGGTGGGATTGCAAACTAACACAGCCTTTTTGGAGAGAAGTCTGAAGAATCCTCAAAGATGTAATAGTAGACCTTCCATTTGACCATTATTAGGTATCTACCCAGAAGAACAAAATCATTTTACCACAAAGACATTTGCACTAGAATGTTTATTGCAGCTCAGTTCATAATTGCCAACTCATAGAAGCAACCTAAGTGCCCATCGACCCATGAATAGATCAACAAACTGTGGCATATGTATAACATGTAATATTATTTAGCCATTAAAAGAGATGGAGACTTTACATCTTTTACATTTACTGGGATGGTGTTGAAATACATTCTTTTAGTAAAGTATCACCAGAATGGAAATATAAATATACAATGTACTCCATACTAATATGAAATAAATACATAAATAATCACATGCTCATAAGAACAATAAAACACTATTATAGTCCAGTTAAGGGATAGAGAGAAGCGGAAGGAGGGTGAGGGGAAGATGTATGGCAGAAGGAGGGAGGGCATGAAGTTTGGTCTCACCTAATGGGCACATTGTGAGAGTGTATAACACACTCGCTGGGTGACGGGATCTTCTACAAATGGAACTTTATCCTGAAAGTGCAAACCATGTAACACAAATATTGTCCCCACATCTTAATTTCAATAAAGTTTAAAAAAATACTTCATAAAACATAAGAATAGATTATCCAGAATTAACATTCATATGAAGAAACCTCATGGAATAAAAAATAAATTTAAAAACATAAAAATAAGTGGTAAAATGAATCCCAAAAGATAAAATCAAGAGCAAATTCCTATCGAATTGCCAAAAACTAACAAAATAATAAAATGTTCTCTTGAGAACATATTTAAAATTCCTAGAAATAACAGATTCATTCTTTGTATTGGAGATCGAATTAGACAATATTTCTAAGAACACACAACCAAAAGACAAAGATTTGGAAAAAATGAGATAAAATTAGAAATGAAGAACTATTCAGAAATATGACGTCCACTAATATAAGTGCCATAAATAGGAGAGAAAATGTAGGCAAAAATCATCAAGGCAAAAATAAAATAAAAAAAGGTTATCAAAGATGAACTTCTGAAAGCTGCGCCAGGACCTGCAATTGGGACCCTCCCAGACCTCCAGAAGAGCTGCCCTGTGACCCGTGATGATCGGCACCCTCCCGGACCTCTGGAAGAGCTGTGCAGGGACCCGGGATTGGCACCCTCCCTGACCTCCAGAAGAGTTGTGCTGGGAGCCTCCTGGACATCCGGAAGAGCTATGCCTGCCCAGACCCCAGTAAGAGCTGTGCTGGGATCCGCTACCTCGCTGCTGAGCCTCCCCACACCCTGAACAGGAACTCCAGGAGCTGCGCAACCCTGCATCCCCCCTCCTGTGCCATCCCTGCCTCCACACCAGCCCAATCGCCTGGCCAGGGACTCTGGTACCCACGTGCCCTCCGGAGCCCTCCCTGCCTCTGCGGGGAGCCCTTCTCCTGGCCAGAGACAGCTGGAGCCTTGGGCCCTCTGTGCCAAAGTCACTGGGTGCCAGGCACTCCCAGAACCATATGCACCACCTCCTGCCCTGTTGCTGGGTCCGGGGGTGTCACACTCTGGAGCTGCTCCCACAACCAGAACTCCCTGGCTGGGGCAGCTTCAGAAGAGCTACACAGGGTCACTCCCTACAAAGATCCAGCAACAATAGAGGGATCCCCATGGGGTCGAATCTGAGAGAGACACCACCCCAACTTGGAGGATGGCCGGAGGCATTGGTGAAAAAAATCGTGAGACAAAATCAAAGGAAAAACTCTGTCAATATGAATAATCAGCGTAGATCAACTCCTGCAAGTATCAACAGGGCAGATATAGCACAAGATCCCATGCACAAACAAATAGCTGAGATGTCAGAAATCAAATTCAATACCTGGATAGCAAATAAGATCGAATTAGAATTTCAAGCAGTAACCCAAAAGATGTCTCAAGAATTCAACAAATTCAAAGACCAAATGACCAAAGATTTTGACACGTTGAGACAAGAAGTTGCAGCCCTCAAAGATCTGAGAAACACAGTAGAATCCCTCAATAACAGAATGGAGCAAGCAGAAGAAAGGATTTCTGACATCAAAGACAAAGCTTTCAAATGCTCCCAAAGTCTCAAAGAGGAAAAGAAATGGAGGGCAAAAATAGATCACTCTCTCAGAGAGCTCTGGGATAATTCGAAGAAAATGAATATTTGTCTTATAGGGATCCCTGAAAGCGATGAAGTGGCTTCACAAGGCACAGAGTCTTTTCGCCATGAGATTATGAAAAGAGAACTTTCCAGACATGCCAAGAGATTCTGAAATTCAGATAGCTGACAGTTTCAAAACTCCAGCATGACTCAACCCGAATAAGACATCCCCCAGACACATCATAATCACTTTCACTAAAGTTAATATGAAGGAGAAAATTCTGAAAGCAGCCAGACAAAAGAAAACCATTACCTACAAGGGGAAGAATATTAAAATAACTGTGGATCTCTGTGCTGAAAACTTTCAAGCTAGAAGAGATGGTCATCAACTTTTAATCTTCTAAAACAAAATAACTTTCAACCCAGGATCCTGTACCCAGCTAAACTGAGTTTCATTTATGATGGAGAAATTAAATACTTTAATGACACTCACATGTTGAAGAAATCTGCCACAACTAAACCAATCTTCAGGATATTCTCAGACCTATCCTCCATGAAGACCAGCATAATCCTCCACTGCAAAAGTAAACCCACCCAGAAAATTTTGATCAAATTACAACTTCCACAGTCACAAAAGGATTAAAAATGTCAACCAGACTCTCGAAAGGCTAATCAATATTCTCAATTAATGTGAATGGTTTAAATTGTTCTCTAAAGAGGCACAGGTTGGCTGACTGATACATAAATTCAAGCCAGATATCTGCTGCATACAAGAATCTCATCTTATATTAAAAGACAAATATAGACTCAAGGTGAAGGGATGGTCATCTATACTCCAGGCAAATGGAAAGCAGAAGAAAGCAGGCATTGTAATCCTATTCACAGATGCAATAGGCTTTAAACTAACCAAAATAAGGAAGGACAAGGACGGATTCTTCATATTAGTTAAAGGTAATACTCAATATGATGAGATTTCAATTATTAATATTTATGCACCCAAACAGAACACACCTCAATTTATAAGAGAAACTCTAACAGACATAAGCAACTTGATTACCTTCAGTTCCATAGTAATTACAGATTTTAATACCCTTTTAACAGTGCTGGATAGATTCTCCAAAAAGAGCTAAGCAAAGAAATCTTAGATTTAAACTCAGCCATTCAACTTCTGTACTTAACAGACATCTACAGAACATTTCATCCCAACAAAACTGAATACACATTCTTCTCATCAGTCCATGAAACATACTCCAAAACTGACCACATCCTAGGCCACAAATCTAAACTCAGTAAATTTAAAAAAAATAGAAATTATTCCTTGCATCTTCTCAGACCATCATGGAATAAAGTTGAACTCAATAACAACAGAAATATGCCTACCCATACAAGAACATGGAAGCAAAATAACCTTAAGTTGAACGATAGATGCGTTACAGATGAGATTAAGAAGGAAATCACCAAATTTATGGAATAAAACAACAATGAAGACACTAATTATCAGAACCTCTGGGATATTGCAAAGGCAGTCCTAAGAGGGAAATTTATAGCACTACAAGCCTTCCTCAAAAAAATGGAAAGAGAGGAAGTTAATAACTTAATGGGACATCTCAAGCAACTGGAGAAGAAAGAACATTCCCACCCCAAACCAAGCAGAAGAAAATAAATAATCAAAATCAGAGCAAAATTAAATGAAATTGAAAACAAAAGAATTATACAACAGATCAATAAATCCAAAAGTTGTTTTTTCGAAAAGGTCAATAAAATAGATAAACCTTTGGCCAACCTAACCAGGAAAAAAAGAGCAAAATCTCTAATTTCACCAATCAGAAATGGTAAAGATGAAATAACAACAGACCCCTCAGAAATTAAAAAAATCCTTAATGAATATTACAAGAAAGTTTATTCTCAAAAATATGAAAATCTGAAAGAAAACGAACAATACTTGAAAGTATGCCACCTACCAAGAATTAGCCAGAATGAAGTGGAAATGTTCAACTGGGCTATATCACGTTCTGAAATGGAATCAACTATACAAAATCTCCCTAAAAAGAAAAGCCCAGGACCAGATGGCTTTACTTCAGAATTCTACCAAAACTTAAAGAAGAACTAATACCTATATTACTAAACCTCTTACAAAATATAGTAAAAGAAGGAATACTACCCAACACATTCTATGAAGCAAACATCACCTTGATGCCTAAACCAGGGAAAGACCCAACAAGAAAAGAAAAGTATAGACCAATATCACTAATGAATATTGATGCTAAAATACTCAATAAGATCCTAACAAACAGAATCCAACAACACATCAAAAAAATTATACACCATGACCAAGTGGGATTTATCCCAGGGTGTCAAGGCTGGTTCAATATACGTAAATCTATAAATGTAATTCAGCACCTAAACAAACTAAAAAATAAAGACCACATGATTCTCTCAATTGATGCAGAAAAAGCTTCTGATAATATTGAGCATCACTTAATGATCAGAACACTTAAGAAAGATACAAGGGACATTTCTTAACCTAATACAGGCCATCTATACCAAACCCACAGCCAATATCATATTGAATGGAGTTAAATTGAAATCATTTCCACTTAGATCAGGAACCAGGCAAGGTTGCCCATTGTCTCCATTGCTCTTTAACATTGTAATGGAAATTTTAGCCATTGCAAATAAGGAAGAAAAAGCGATCAAGGGTATCCACATGGGGTCAGAAGAGATCAAATTTTACTCTTCTCAGATGACATGATTGTATATCTGGAAAACACTAGGGATTCTACTACAAAACTTTTAGAAGTGAGCAAGGAATACAGCAGTGTCTCAGGCTACAGAATCAACACCCATAAATCACTGCCTTTATATATACCAACAATAGCCAAGCCAAAAAAACAGGAAGGACTCTATTCCTTTCACAGTAGTGCCAAAGAAGATGAAATATTTGGGAGTTTATCTAACAAAGGACGTGAAAGATCTCTATAAAGAGAACTATGAAGCTTTAAGAAAAGAGATAGCTGAAGATGTTAACAAATAGAAAAACATACCATGCTCATGGCTGGGAAGAATCTACATCATTAAAATGTCTATACTACCCAAAGCAATATATAATTTTAATGCAATTCCTACCAAAGCTCCATTGTCATATTTTAAAGATCTTAAAAAAATAATACCTCATTTTATATGGAATCAGTAAAAACCTCGAATAGTCAAAACATTACTCAGAAATAAAAACAAGGAGGAATCATGCTACCAGACCTGAGACTATACTATAAATTGATAGTGATCAAAACAGCATGGCACTGGTACAAAAACAGAGAAGTAGATGTCTGGAACAGAATAGAGAACCAAGAGATGAGTCCAGCTACTTACCATTATTTGATCTTCAACAAGCCAATTAAAAACATTCAGTGGGGAAAAGATTCCCTATTTAACAAATGGTGCTGGATGAACTGGCTGGCGATCTGTAAAAACTGAAACTGGACCCACACCTTTCACCATTAACTAAGATAGACTCTCCCTGGATAAAAGATTTAAACTTAAGACATGAAACTATAAAAATACTTGAAGAAAGTGAAGGGAAAACTCTTGAAGGAATTGGCCTGGGTGAATATTTTATGAGGAGGACTCCCCAGGCAATTGAAGCAGTATAAAAAATACATAACTGGGACCTGATCAAACTAAAAAGCTTCTGCACAGCCAAAAACATAGTAAGTAAAGCAAGCAGACAGCCATCAGAATGGGAGAAAATATTTGCAGGTTACACCTCCGATAAGGTTTAATAACCAGAATCCACAGAGAACTCAAATGTATTAGCAAGAAAAGAACAAGTAATCCCATCTCAGGGTGGGCAAAGTACTTGAAGAGAAACTTCTCTAAAGAAGACAGATGCACGATCTACAGACACATGAAAAAAGCTCATCATCCATAATCATCAGAGAAACGCAAATCGAAACTACTTTGAGATATCATCTAACCCCAGTAAGAGTAGCCCACATAACAAAATCTCAAAACCAGAGATGTTGGTGTGGATATGGAGAAAAGGCACACTTCTACACTGCTGGTGGGAATGCACACTAATATGTTCCTTTTGGAAGGATGTTTGGACTGTACTTAAAGATCCAAAAATAGACTTGCCATTAGATCTTATAATTCCTTTTCTAGGTATATATCCAGAAGACCAAAAATCACAATATATCAAAGACATCTGTACCAGAATGTTTATTGCAGCCCAATTCATAACTGCTAAGTCATGGAAGAAGCCCAAGTGCCCATCGACCCACGAATGGACTTGCAAATTTTGGTACATGTATACCATGGAATATTATGCAGCCTTAAAGAAAGATGGAGACTTTACTTCTTTCATGCTTACATGGATTCAGCTGGAACATATTCTTCTTAGCGAAGTATCTCAAGAATGGAAGAAAAAGTATCCAGTGCACTCAGCCCTACTATGAAGCTAATTTATAGCTTTCATATGAAGTCTATAACCCAATTATAGCACAAGAATATGGGGATAGGGCCAAGGGAGTGGAAGGGAGGGGGGAGGTTAGGGTGGAGGGAGGATAAGGGCGGGGCCACACCTATGGTGCATCTTAGAATGGGTACAGGCGAAACCTACTAAATGCAGAATACAAATGTCTACATACAATAACTAAGAAAATGCCACGAAGGCTACGTTGAACAGTTTGATGAGAATATTTCAGATTGTATATGAAACCAGCACAATGTACCCCTTGATTGCACAAATGTACACAGCTATGATTTAACAATAAAATAAAAAGATGAAGAACTTCATGCATCTTCTAAATGAAAACATCCATAGGAAATTAAACTAGATAGATAAAAAGAGTTAAAATTACTCTCCAAAATTTTGGGTGGAAATTAGTACATAATGATACAAAATGAAGAATACAATGTAAGTGATAACGGAGTGATTAATTTTGTGGACAGTAGACTAAAAACAGAAAGAGCTGTAAATTCTGTGCCCTGAGAGAAAATATTATTATCCAATAGTTCCACCCTTATTCTTGGAGAAAGATTCCAAGACTCCCAGTGGATGCCTAAGCTCATGGATAGTACTGAACTCTATAGATACTATATATTTTCTTATTCATGTAATAGAAGATAAAGTCTAAATTTACAGATGAAGCGAAATAAGAGCTTCACAGCAATAGCTAATAATAAAACAGAACATTTATAACAATATACCATAATAAAAGTTAATATGAATGTGTTCTCTCTCCCAATATATTCTATGCTATACCATGGGTAACTGAAACCATGAAGATAAAAAACATAGCTAAAAGGGGAATACAGTATTACCAGCCAAGTTATTAACTGAATATGTAGAAAAATAAATACACTTTAGATGCTTATTTAAACACACATTTAGCATATGTAATATATTTTATATATGAATTCTTAAAAAATTTCTCTAGATAAGATATGTATATGTAATATATATATCAGGTAACTTAGTCACAAAAATAATATATTATTTGTATATAGGTCACATGTATACATCAAGTAATTTCTTCATACAAGATATAGATGTACCCTCAATGAATCCCCAACAATAAAAAAAAAGATATAGATGTATAGAGAGATCTTTTATGAGATCAGTTGATAATATATTCCAGTAACATGAAGAGTGAAAACCTAGATAGACTCTAAGCTATAAAAAATAGTCCATTTGGCTCAAGAGTAAATAAATACAGGAGAAACGTCTAGTCTAACTATAAGGTAACCACTTACAGGAGATCTAAATTTCCATTAATAGGAATTTGTAAAATTATATGCATACAAACACACACAGAAGGAAGGACAATTAAGAGCTACATACTTCATTGCTAAATATCACTATGGTCATTTTTGAAGTACTCCCCTTGACCATCTGGTGAAGATTAAGTACTTGGCAAAGACCTGTGTATTCAGTGCTAACACACCATGAAAATGGCTCTCAGAATTTTGGAGAAAGAAATATTCTACTTTAGGCAAAATTGAAAAATCAGAATAACCCTAGTTGGTGGTAGTAGAAGGGGTTAAAAGTCAAGGAAGTAGACATGCTAGATAAGTGAAACTGGAGAGTTTATCAGAAAACTATATTTTGTGTGAGGACCTTGAAGTCCATCCATTCATAAGAGTGACATAGTGAGAGGGTCGTAAGCATCATATGGCCCCACAGTGGTGCCTGCTATCTATGTAGATGATTTCAGGTATGACAAGATGTCATATTATTAGGCTTACTGCTAGTAAAAGACATAAAGAATCATGAAATAGAAGCCCACACAGCAGAGCTTAACTGTTAGAGTCAAGGTAGAACAATTGCAGCTGTAAAGACTTGAGGTAATGGCAGTGGTTATTGCATATGGTGGGGAATATAGATGGTTTTCCAATGATGATATATGTTTTGTTCCACTTACAATGATGTTATAACAAAATCCCCTAGACAACAATTTACAAATACTAGAAATTTATTTCTTATGCTTCTGGAGGCTGGAAAATCTAGACCATAGTGGCAACAGATTTGACGTTCAGTAAAGGGTCACTCTGTGCTCCATAGATTGTACCTTGTTGCTGCATCCTTATATGGCAGAAAGGGTGAACTATTTCCTTGAGTATCCCTTAGAAGGTGACTAATCTCATTCATTGAAGACTCTGCCTTCATAAGTTAAGGTTCTATCTCTTAATACCGGCAATTACATTTCACACTAAGTTTCAACATGTGAATTACAGAGTGCCACATTCAGACTGTAGTGGTGTGACGAAGCAAATAAATAAATAAATAAAAATAACGCATAAGTTTTCATCCAAAGATCATAATAACTGAAGGAGAGGTTGGATCCTTAGTCATAAAAAGCCTGCATCACCATGACAATTGTGTATAGTAATTATTTATCCCATCCTTGTACAAGGTCTCATCCAAACCATTTACACAGAAGCCTATGCACTGGGGAAAGAGAAATATCTACACATATTTAGGATTGTTGGAAACATTCCAAGTTGCCATTGATATCTAGGAATCTCATCCTCTACTTTTATCTCAGACAAGTTCTCTCAGTCATGGGAAGAGGAGCAGGGTAGTGTGATTGAGCTAAGTACTCTTCCGACATACGTTGTACAGCAGAATACTCAGGTTGAAGGATCAAAAGCTAGCGACTTAAACAGGTTATTTAAAATGATAGGAAACCCCAAGAATTCCCTCCAACTTCCCTCGGAAAAGGTTGAAACTTATTATGAGGAATGAGGCCAGCGGTAATTGATTCTTATTTGATATTGTTTCCACAAAGCATCCATTACTTTCAGTAAAACCTGAGTTGGTGAAAATGGAGGGGTATCTTACAAATTGTCAGTTTTATCCCTATAGTAAGGGTGAATGAAATTCAGGTGCTCTCTTAGACGATGGTCTTGGGAACATTACATTCATTAGATATGTTAATTTCATCTCTGGCTTCACTTAAAAACCCTGACCACCCTGATCCCCTCATCATTGCCTTCACTCTTTTTTAAGTTATCCTGGGATTTTATCAATGTCTGTAAAATGATTAACCACTCTCTGGATCAAGGCAGTGTAAACTTCATATTTTTAATTGTGCTTACTTGAATTTCTCATTTGCTATCATAATACAAATTGCAGTGTATGTGCCTTATCTGCACAATCTGATAGGTGATCCTCTCTTTCTACACTAACAAGTCCATATGAAAGATTACAATTTTCTGAGTAAATCAGAAATTACAATTCTTCTTAATATTCTAAATGTAGTAGAAAATTGATTATTATTATTTAACATTTGCATAATGTATGCAAGAATAGAACTTCTGTCAGTTGACCACCCAAGAAACTAACAAATTGGTCAACGTATAGTAGTGGTCAACATAAGGAATTAGGCTTATGGTATTGATAAATAGTGCATGTCAAGTCTGTTAAAATTAGGTCAACCTAAAGAGGTGATCAGTGTAAGGAATTAGTCAACCATGGAGGTTGTATTGTTGATATTGTGCTACCATTTCAGATTATTTTTAAAAATAGACAATTTTTGTTGAAAGCATTTAAGTCTTGTATTTAGTTGAAACTGCATTCAAACTGACATTTTATGCATGAAGGTCAATATTAGTACTCGTGCCTTAAGCCATTAGTCATCTCTCCAACCAAGGTTAACACACCACACTTACTCTGACTTTTGCCAGATTCTGAGATGTTCTAGGTTCAGAGTGAGGGATGCCACACAAAGGATCTGGTAGTAAGAAATTCTTAGACATTGTAACATGACATATTTTGATTAGTTTGCTTGATACTGTGTTTTTTCTGAATTAGAATATTTTGATTATAATTTTATGGATTTTTAGAGCATTTTCCTTTACATAGAAATATTCAAAGTCTTAATTGTTTTCTATGCAAGTTGTTTTATTAGCATTTACATACAAAGGCTTGGATTACTATACTAATGTATTATGTAGCCAAACCAAACCCTTCTGATTGCACAGAGTTCTAATAAGTATTGTTTCTTTAATATTGTTTTGCTAATCACATAAATCTACCTGTCTAAAGAAAGACTGCTAAACCAATTTAGACAACGGTTTGACTAAACCTGATTCTCCTTCACTAATTGTGCTTTAATGATAGTTTTCCATTTTGTGGATAAGTGTGTTTAAATATTCAGAGAACAGATTATTAAAATTTTTGCTGAATGACTCATTCAGGAACACTAATTAGAACGAGAAAAACAGAGTTGCAATTTTCCAAAATAGTAACTGTGCCAGGTGAACTCAAGAAATGCTTCTGCTAACTGAAAACTTTTACATAGACACTGGCAAATAATACACGTAGTAATGATTAATGGTTTTGTTCTGGATGTTTAAAAATGAATTGCTTATGGCGGGTCAGAGCTGCTGGTTCTTCTTAGAGGTTCTGTTATAAATTTTACTGATCAACCTTTCATATGTAATTTAACTTATTTTGTCTTAATTCTTTTCTCAAACTATAACCTGGGGATTACAGTGAAAACATAATAAACCCACTGGAAAAGTGACAAAATGAAAAAAATATATATCTATTTAAATGGTTCTTTCTTAAACAATGTTTGCTTTTCATATTTAATATTAATTAAATCTAATTGTCAACCATTGTAAGTAGAATGCCATGTTATTCAGAAAGTTACACAAAACAGGAAATAACTGTCGGTTGTTCTTTTAGCTATTTTCCTCTTTTAAGAGAATAGCTAATTAAAATATGACATGAGTTCCAAAGTTCAAAATAAACTTTTAATTCTTAATAACAGAAGATTAGAGCCTTCTAACAACATACACTAAAGTATACGGAGGGGAAAATAATCTACTTTTTACAACTCCGAAACAGAAAATGAAGACACTAGTACTTTTCTGATTCTTCAAGTGACATACTTTAAATTTAATTTCTAAAATAAATAGAGATTCTGCATAAAGAATTTACCTTCATTTTCTCTTTTACAGCAGCAAGTGCCATCATTTCAATTCAAATTACAGCATACCTTCAACTTGAACCAACAGTTTTCTGCTAACAATTAAGGGATACCCTCATCACCCTGTGTTCTCAGTTTGGCTCAGTTGCATTTTTTCGAGCCTTTCCCCATGTGCAGCACCACCAGGCCTGGTAATTGTGTCTGTGCTCATGACATTTCCAAGCATACACTTTCAAAGATCATTTCTCCCAACACAAACATCTTTAGAAAGATGGGAGGTTTACTTAAGATCACACTGCCTCTTGTTCAATCTTTGCTAATGCTGCAGCATTTGGAAGTCTTCCTGAAAATAAATCGTCTGATGTTTTTCTATAGTGTGCAGAAAAATACCGTACCTGAAAGATTGTACTAGTCAACTCAGCACATAAAACTCCTTTTCTGGCACCAAACTAAGCTCCCAGGAAATAAAATGATCTGCCCTCTTTACAGGGCCTTGCACATATCGATGCTCATTAACTTTTTGGAGCTAGAGAAACTTTTATTCCCTATCTGTATTGCAGTAGTAATGCTTCTGCCGTTGAATATTGGGTTCATCTAATTTTTCACTATATCTCTCAAGGCCATTAAAAATACCACCTACCAAGTGGCAATGTATCTATAGATCTGTAATAAATTCAGTGTCTCTATTTGTTAGGAGATGGTGAACTATTCTGGAATGAACTGATTTTTTGTGGCATCTTGTTGCAATTAAACTTGTGAAGGTTTTCTTGAAGGGTCTAAAGCTCTAATTTTTCATTTACATAATTATTTGTTCCAATTTGAGAGTTGTTCAAAATCAAATATTATACTGATAATACAAGGAAATAAAAGAACATTAAGTAACTTGTTAACTCTCTACTTAAAGGAAAAGCAGTTATAACAATTTATAGTCAGCTTAGGTTTTCACATACCATTTAAGTAAAGAAAAACCAAGACCAGTGAAAAGAAAGCTTCTATCTTAATTACCAAAATGAAACAAAATGGAATTTTATGTCAAAACAAACGACCATTTTCTAGGTTCAGATTTTGATTTTGTTTTGTTTTGGTCTTGTTATTATCTCCCCTCCCAATTATTTTGCATTTAAGATTGCACTAATTCTGGTTTTTACATCCTCTCATACAGGAATACTACTTACTCAAACCATCAGTCTGAGAATTCTCATACTGAGCAGAAGATGAGAGTATCCCTATCAAAAACTCACATGATTCTTTACTACATAGACTTTCTTAGCATGAACATACTCATTCAATTCTTTGGAGTAGATACACACTCTATTACGAAACAAATTTGCAAACTTCTAGGAAATGTTGTTTGAGAGGTCACAGGTCATCTTCTCTACCAAAAATCCCCTCTTTCACTCCTAATATCAGTGTTGGCAGAAGTTTCTAAAATTGATTTTTTCAAGACAAAGTATTCTTCAAGATTAAATGAAATATGCATAAAAGCTGTATCACAATCAGGATTGCCTTATGCAATTGACATTTGATTGGAATTTTTCAAACCTTGACAGTAAACTAAAAGCATATTAACATTGAAAATCTTATTAATAAAATTTTGAAAGTTTAATCTGTGGGAAAATACATTGTTCAGACAGAGTGTGCCTACACAGAATGAAAAAAAAAATGTTATGTCCATTAAACGAACATGGGAAGTTGGAAAGAGGAGAGAAAACAATTACAGCTTCCTCCAAAACTGCTGACATTACTATTCAGCCAAGTCAACGTTTTATTTTACCCAATGATATATCTACATTATATGTCAAGTCCTAATTCTACACAATTCTAGTCAAAATGTTACTTGATGTATCCATACAACAAAGGTAGAGGCATTGTGTTGCTATATATGTTAGGAACTTAGCAAGGGCCTTTTGGTTCTTACAGGGATATGAAACAAGTGCCTCTTTCAAATAACTACCAGAGAGGGAGAAGGAGGGCATTGCCAATCAGAACTCAGCATACGAACTGCAAAGAAGCTGGGGATTCCCAGAGGACAGGAATTCCCAAAAAGCCAAGCAAAGCAGGCAAGGTGCAGTAGAATCTGAAAGGTGATCAAAAGTAACTTCATGGCAATTATCATGTCATTAGCATAAATCTCCATTGTATTTTTGCCCCAAAGTAGGCTTTTAGAGAGGCTGGAAGGCAATTTACCTGTGCAGAAAGCTCAAATTATGTAACTAACTGTTGTCTATCAAGGTGATAGGTGGAGCATGAGTCACATATGCCAGGAAGGCTCCAACCCAGAGAATATAAAATAAAGTATAGTTAACAATCAGGCCCTCCTGTAGCAACAGGGGCCTGTTCACTGCCTGTGGTGGCTATATCTTGCTTTTGCGCTGCTTCTGGCTGGGGGTATGTCTGTCAGCAAGGGCACACCAAGAATTGAAAACAGATTGCTGACTAGACATATGCATCAATAAATTAAAAAAATTATTATGGAAATAATTATATACAAAATAGACAGGCATAATGAATTCTTAAGTGCAAATCATCTGGTTTTAGTAGTTGTTAGACTTTGCCTATCTTGTTTCATCTATACCCTGACAAGCTTCCCACACTCATTTCCCCATCCTAGATTATTCTGAATTAATTTGTAGTTATAAGAATGTATCATTTAAAATTATTTTAATCTAAATCTTCAAATACAATGAATCCTATTGTTCATCTTAACTAGAATATCATTATCACACCTAAAAATCAATTAACAAAATTTTCCTGATTGCTTTATACTTTTTTTATGTAGTTTCCTTATTTGAACTTTTATCCAAATAAATTACTTACATTTGAGATATGTTGTGTCTTTTGATGTTGGTAACCTTCCCACCCCACCTTTCTTTCTTACTTTTTTGAAAAGCATCCTGTGTGTTCTTTCTTTAGTAGTCTCCATAGTCTATATTTTTCTGATTATTTCCTCATGGCATATATATATATATATATATTTTTTTTTTTTTTTTTTGTAGAGACGGAGTCTCACTTTACCGCCTTCAGTAGAGTGCCATGATGTCACAGGACTCACAGCAACCTCTAGCTCTTGGGCTTCAGTGATTCTCCTGCCTCAGCCTCCCGAGCAGCTGGGACTACAGGCGCCTGCCACAACAAACGCCCGGCTATTTTTTGGTTGCAGTTCAGCTGGGGTTGGGTTTGAAGCCGCCACCCTCGGTATAAGGGGCCGGCGCCCTAATCACTGAGCCACAGGCGCCACCCATATTTTTAACATAATTTTTTCTCCCCTATGTTTTCCAAAATGGTAGTTAAGTGAAAAGAAGAAGTTGGTAAACTATAGCTTGTGGCCAAATTTACTTTTGTAAATGAAGAATTTATTGGAACATAGCCACAGCCACTCTTGTATGTATTTACTATTGATACAGAGTTCTTCCATTCAGGACTGGATTGAGATCCCCATTTTCTAGGCCTGGGTGAGCTCAGAAATCAGTTTCACCACAGACCCTTATGTCTAGGCACAAACAGGCCCTTTACAGGCTATATTGCTTGGACCCAAGCAAGGTCATACAAAAACAGCCTGATAGGCATCTCATCTGAGCAGTCCCCTGGAGTAGGGAGCACACAACCTACGGCCTTGCATGGAGCAAGGACTGCATTTCTTTGCCAATTTCAAGATTATTTTTTACCTGCAGGCTCCTGGCCCACTGTGACATGTTCCAGACATATGCTCCCAATCCCCCCTCCTGCCCTCTGGATAGGAAAATCAGTATATAAACCCCTGGACAGAAGGCCCAATGGGCTCCCCCACCACTGCTAGAGGTTCTGTCCCTGCCTCTTTTCCTTATTTATTTCTTTATCTATCAATAAACTCTGTCCTTTTGCTTATTTGTGTGATCTGTGATTTCATTCTTTGAAACTTGAGATCAAGGACCAAACACAGAGAAATTCTGACTATGCTATGGTTGTGTTCATCTAAAAAGGCAGAATTGAGCAATTATGGTGGAGACTACACAGCCCATGATTAGGGATTAAAAAAAAAAGAGGCTGCAGAGAAGTAGAAGAAAAGTCTGGCCTTTTAGATAAGGAAGTTAAAAAGGGCCCTGCAATAATAGATGAGTTTCAGGAATCTTGTGACTCAGTTGATCAAATATGACCTGTTTTCCACAAAACACAGTTTCTAGCTTGGGACACTAAGTGGAGTACTGTTCACAGTTACAGAATGGTACACACAGGAAAGGTGGCAAACATCACAAGACTACCATACATATACCTGGAAAACAGCAGGTAGCAATTATTTTTTTTTTTTTTTTGTAGAGACAGAGTCTCACTTTATGGCCCTTGGTAGAGTGCCAAGGCCTCACACAGCTCACAGCAACCTCCAGCTCCTGGGCTTAAGCGATTCTCTTGTCTCAGCCTCCCGAGTAGCTGGGACTACAGGTGCCCACCACAGCACCCGGCTTTTTTTTTTTTGTTGCAGTTTGGCCGGGGCTGGGTTTGAACCCGCCACCCTCGGCATATGGGGCCGGCGCCCTACTCACTGAGCCACAGGTGCCGCCCAAGGTAGCAATTATTTTTACACATAAAAAAAAAATGGGCACACGTTGTAACTAAGGTAACCTATAACCAATAAGAAATAGACAAGAAAAAAAAAATCCGCCTTCCAAAATTACAAAGCAAGCCATGCCCAGTATCAGGGAGTGGAAGGGACATTTAGTGTGACAAACATCAGTTTCCAGATGGACACCACTTGCATCAAAGGGGTGGTGGAATTTGAATGGGTGAGGCATGGACAAGTCTAGTCCCACAGGAGATGCCACCATATGAAAATGAACACAGCATGATGGCAGGTCAACTGTAGTTCTGTAAAAATAAAATCTTTCAAATGTATAGGTTTTAAAAAAAAAAAAGAATGTATATGAATCCCCCCAAATCAACACAACTCTCATTAATTTGACTCTTAATTTTTGCTTATAAAAATTAAAACAGCTTGTTTCTAAAAAAAAAAAAAAAAGAAAGAAAAGAAAAAGAAATAGACAAGATTACCTAAGAATGTCAGGGAACCAATAAAAAAACTCTCATAGATAATTTAGGAGGAATTAAGCCAAGATAATTATACTTGTGGATTGCCTTAGTGCAGCTTCTCTTCTCACTTGCGAGGGAGACCCTTTTCCAATATCTCTAGAAAATTCTGTGCATATCTATGTTTTACTTTGAATAAACTGCACCCTTTTTCTGCTGGATTGCAGTCCGGGCTGCTTTATTCCACTCTCCAATATCTTTGTTTCACTTTAACTCAACTGAACTTGCTGAACAAATAGGACCTGGTCTACCGAACAGCTTGAGGGTCTCAGAGACCCCTGAAATCCCATAAAACCTAAAATATTTACTCTCTGGCTCTTTATAGAAGATGTTCATTGGTCTCTAATTTTGAAGATTAATTTTTGTTTTTTTTTGTTTTGTGTCCTTCATATTTTGTTATTTTTACCATTTAGGAAGTAAATAAGGCCCAATTGTCTTCTTTTGATGTTAAAAAACATTAAAAATCATTTCTTTGAATCTATTGATTTTATATGTATGAAATGCTTATTACATGTACAAGCTAGTTCTTTCAGTATCATGACCTAAAACTATTTTCTACAATTTGGCTTTTATAAGAGACCTGACAATATTTTTTTACAATGACTCATTGGATTATTTTATAGGGAGATTAACTCACAAAATATGAACTAAAATAAAGTCTTAAACTCTCCAGCTGAGTGAATAGACCTCTTCTTGGCCAAGGGAACTCCGGAAATATCCTAACGCTGAATTGCTGGTCCTGAGAAGGGAGGTCAGACAGGCCTTGCCATGCCCTGTCTCTCCCTGGAGACATCCCCAGCAACTCACTGACAGGCCTGAGGTTATGCCAGACAAAGCTTAATCAACACCTGTGGGTCCTCAATTTACTTAAAAAATCATTTGAGTCTCAATATATGTCTGCTGTCTTATCTCTGATTAATAGAATTTGTTACCTTAAAACATTCCAAGCCTTTAGACAAAGCTTTATGTCTATAACAATTAAAAATCAAAGCATCTTTAAACCAATCTATAACATGTAATTCGCTGTTTCCACAGATCCTTCTTTTCCGGGACAAAGCAATATATGCCTTCCAGCAACACACTGAATTAGAACTTTACACGTAATTCATGTCTTCTTGAAATATATCTACAAACCCCTGACTAACCGAAAGCATACATATCTCATAATATTTTGAAACATACAAAAAACAAACTAAAAAAAAAAAACAACAACTATAAGCCAGCCCCCGAAGGAGACAACTTCTTGAGTGTGGCTCTGGGCCATGATCACTCATATGTGGCTCAGAATAAACCTCTTCAAATAATTTTATAGATTTCCAGAATTTAGGTTCTTTTTCCCTGATAACAAGTTTTGGGAAGAGTGGACTAAGGAAAAAAATTAAAGTTGAACTGAAACTGAATCCTAGCTTCAGGCATGTAAGTTCTGAACTGAATATCAATTTGTAAGTCATATTAACATATTAATGTATTTACTTCTATTTTATATCTCAGAAGTATGTGTATACATATGCGAGTATATAAAAAAAACTTTTATACATTTTGTTTTTTAAAAAATCCTCATCTTTCATTTACTATCCAACAAAAGCAGCCACTTTCACGGATTGTAGGAATGATTTAAGTGTCTGTATAAGCTAGTGCTATTGTTAAACTTATATTTAAAACACCTATTTCCCTCCCTCAGTGAAAAATAATGATTTAATTTGCTTCTGTTTTTCTACAACTATAATCCACACTCATCCCATCCTCTAATTATGGTTTATCATAACTTTGTTTAGATAAAAATTTGTATTTCCTTCATGCAAAGCCAAGTAATAAAGTTTAATGTTTGAATCCTTATGCAGATATAAAAATATCTATATTACACTGACAACTAAATGACATTTTGAATGATTATGGATTTATGTTGAATTTCTATTTCCTTCAGTTTTTTGTTTTGTTTTGTTAATAGCGTGCCACGTGTCTTAGAAAAAGCCTGAAGTCATTCTAATGACTGGATCTAATCTGCATCTGGATTTATGTCTTCTTACCTGGAAGGATCTTTTCATTGAGCCTAATACTCTGAAATAAAGCAGTGATGTACCTCAGTGTAGGGCTAATGTACTCTCCTATTATGAGCACTTACTACATCTTTGAAATATGAAAATGCATGTCCTTAATTTCTGTGAAAATTTTCTAATTTATTATTTAATAATTTTCCCTTTTATCTTTTTGTGTAACTTATTGTTTGGATGTTTGTATTAATAGAATATGTCTCTTATTTTCTTACATTTTTCTAGTTTCTTCTCCATCTTTTCTTCGTTGTTATTTTTTTTTCTTTCTGTGATATTTTCTCATCTTTATCTTTCTCCTATACTCTTGAATCTTAAGTACTTAACTGCAAAACAATATCCTTCTGTAATATATACATACGTATGTATATGTGTGTGTGTATGTCTACATAATCATTCTGTTTGTTTCATGGATGTAATACCTTCTCTTATTTTTCTTAAGAATTTGCTTTATCTTTTCTGTGGCTCTGACAATTGCTTGTTAATAGTGAACTTTATTCAGCATTGCTAATTAACTAACTAGTGGTTCTCCTTTAAATATAAAAGAGGACAAAATATTAATGTCTAGTTAAAAATACCTGCTCTGGGTTGTAGGGAGAAAAAAAAAGAAGGAAAAATATATGCTTGAAAGAAGCAAAAGTAATGAAATAAAAAAAGAACTTATAAAAGGTAAGAAATGCAATATAAGACTTTTTGTTTTATCCTCCTCAGAGTGTAAGGGTCACTAAATTTTTTTCTTTTCTTTTTTTCAGAGAAAAAGATAGTAGATACTTACTTTTCCAAGTTGTTGTAGGGAATCAGGGCATGTAACATTATTTACTGTCTGCTAATTAATTCTCTTTATCTTAATGCCAATCTTAACTCTCCTGTCCATTTCTAGTGACATCTGATGTTACCATATCCCGAGCACTTTGGAAAAAATTTTGATATGTGAACTCAGTCATTTCCCAGTATTCCTAACTGCTGGCCAAGGTCCAAAACTATCCAAACAATAGTCCATTTAACTTTTAACATCAATAGTGTGTTTATGATGCATCAATTACCATTCTCTTTTTTCCAGTGTGTTTATTATAAAATAAATAAACAAATGAATAAAAAGATTGATTTTTATAGTTACTATAGTGGATTTTCATGTTGGAACAAAATTAGATAAATGCATTTAAATTCTCTCTTAATGGATGATCTTTTTTATTATATTATGTTGGATGATTGTCTCCAAGTATTATTTAATTTTTATAAAAACTTGATATTATGAAGTCTGATATATTGTTAGTGAAAAGATTAATAACATAAGTGATTTAGCAGCTTAGTGTTTACCAATTGCTTTTCACATTTACAAATTAAAACCACATTCACTAATATTAGCATAGGAGTTATATTTGATGAGATTTCCTGAAGAACATATGGGAAATCAGCATTGTGTAAACATAATTTGTTCTTTAAGAAAAGCTATTTAAAGCATGTCCATTTAAAACATTCACCTCAATTTCATGGTAGGATGGTTACTTTTTGTATGACTTTATTTTGAAATGCACCTAATGTAATACAAATATATAAATTACATTTACCTATTTCAACAGAATTAGGTAATTTTAACTATGCATTAATTCTTTGAATATTTTATGAATGAGTTAAGTAACTCTGGCTTATGTATTTTTCTGAGCTAGTAATTTTTCCCAAATGTGATAATAGCACATTACATTATGATTGATTTATAGAACAATCAGAAAGAAGGCCATGTTTGTCAAAATACTGTAGGCCCTCATAGGTTTTCCCAAGGATCTCTCTCAGTTCTTTGATATGCAAATTATTCTCTTTTGAAGCACACATTGTACCATCATTCTTGCCAATAGGTTTCTTTAATTTTTAACCAGTCTTACTCTGTTCATTTGTCATAGACTTTCTTTGCCTGTGACTCAAGGAATTCTAATTTTACTTTTTTGGCTTCATGAAATTATATAGTTTTTGAAAAATTATAATTTCCTTTTGTATTATATTGCATGGCTATGTTCGGTGTACACAACATCCTAAAACAAAAGTGAAAATGACTGAAAAACATGTTGTTCAGTATATTTGGATAAATATTGTTGGTCAGAAAAAGGGAATTTGGAGTGGTGACCAGTTACTTCAGTGGAGAATATTAGTAAATAATACCATGTTATGGTAACTATCTTTTGCCTTTTTACAAGATCAGACAATGAAGTTCTTCAACTCATTCTACAAAAAGTGCTATGTTTTAATAGCTAATTAATTCTCCTTGTTTAAACCCCAATAAAGGATTAAATTATATTTCTGGAAAGTAGTCAATTCTCATTTATTTGAATACAAACACTCAAGCACTGATTATCATATAAACAAGTGACCAATTGATTTTATGTTTTTCATTGACAGGTAATACATTCTCACCTTTCTTCTATGGTTGAGAGCTATTTTTCTAAACATGTGCCTTTGTTGATTCTAGTTAGGTGTTCTGTGACTATGCAGACGAAGTCAAAGTTCCATTCCACAGAACAGTGTTTCATAAATCCAGCATCCACAATTTGATATGTCGAAAGTGTTCTCTCTTCCAACTTAATGTCCTATGGTTCTTAGTCTCACTTCTCATGGCATCTTTATGCCCCATTGTTACAACCTCTGGATTCAATTTGGTTGTAGATGTCCATCTTTAAATAGGGAATCCACAAGTAATTGTGTGTGTTAAAAGTCATCCCTCCAGGGAATAACAGGCTTGGACTATTTTTACAATGGCTTTCAAAGAATAAAACATTCTTATTTTCTTAAGTTCCTCACTGAGGTAAAACTGACAAGTGGTGATCTATTACAACTCTCTCTTAAGGTGACTTATGCCTCATGTCATTTCTCTTACCTCAAATCCCACTTGGAAAAAGCAGAGTGTCTTTTTGAAATGACTATATCTTATCTCTACTGCCATGCTGTGTCTCTTTTTAATCGGGTTGTGTCTATAAAACACTGAGGCGCATTATTCATATCTAATATGCATGAACTCTTATAAAAATTTTCTCAAACATTTAGTTGCAAAATGATGCTTATACTTCCTCTAAAGTTAACATATAAAATTAAATTTTTACTACTTTTTAAAGTTTTATATATCCAGATTGTTTTTCATTCCTAAGGGTAGATTGCAATGTCCTCATATTTTCTATTCTTTAGTAATAGATTCACTATAATTTAAATATATTTTCTGAGAACACAGGAATGAACACACCCACACACACATTTTCCTAATTGAAAAATTAATCGAATTGCTGACTTTTGACCTGAACATTTACAGAAACCACATGATCCCTAAGAAGAGCATACACATAAGATAATTGTAATTAAAAGAAAAAAATTGCTTACTACAGTGAGCTCAGAAAAATCAATACTACCTACCAAACATAGAAATTGTGTTCCCATCAAATTTTCATCCTAGAGAATAATTTAACAAAAAAAAAAAGGTGAATAAAAATTGCCTTGAGTTGTAATAGGTATTATAAAAGAAACAAAGCAAACAAACGGGAAGTAATTGAAAGAGAGACTACTTTTCACAGAATGATCAAAAATTGCCTGACTAGGCAACAAATTAACTGAAATATGAACAGAGAAGCACTTCATCCAAGAAAAAGGCAGAAAGCATATTTTAAAAATATATATAGCATTTATGAAAATATATATTTCTTGCTAATGTGTAGTCTGCCTCTAAAAGACAGATATCTTTAAATGGTCATGGAGAAGAAATCCAACAAAACAAAATTCTAGACTGATAAAAATTGTTACTCAAGACTAGGGAAAAGCTAAAAATATATTTATGTGAACTAAATGTAAGAGTATATCTTACTCAAAGATTAAAAAAAAAAAATACCATGTCCTTAAGCAACTGACTATGCAAATGGGCAATGATCAGACTAGAACAATAGAACTATGGCTTAAAACCTTGCAAATGCTAGTCTAAGAAACCAAACTGCAGTTTCTGCAGCAGTTTGCCTGGATGGTCAACTGGTCACCAGTTACCAACTTCTCTATATTTGCTCTTTACTTATTACTCAATGAGTAATACAGAAAGCCTAACAGGCTTCCCACAGGAATCCTAGAAGGTGCCTCACTTATACTCAGCCTTCTTCCACCTTTCTCATGCCTTCAACTTCCAAACAGAACACACCTGAAGTTTTCCTTTCAATTTTTCCCCCATTATAAAGCTATTTTTCTTTCCCATCTGCCTTTGAGTCTCTGCCAAATACAAATAGTGATGGCTGACTTTGCCTGAGATAGCAAACTTCAAGTAAATGGCCTCTGCTTCTTATCTGCAGGATCCAACTTTATTTCCAGAATAGAAATGGAACATTTAAAACCAAATGAAGATAAAACATAAAAGAAGAAATGATGAAGAGAAACTAGTAAAAATGTAGGCCAATCAAATGAGTACTTTTTAGTAGTAATTACATAACTAATGCAGTGTTAGAAAAAGGGCAGAAATAAAATATAACACAATAGTAATACAGATGGCATGACAGAGTTACCCAAACTACTTACACTATTCCGGTAAAGGGATGATATTTACAGTTTGTTAAATCAAATGTGTGTGTAAACAATTTAAAGATCAATAACATTCACAATTTATTACCATGTAAAAAAAAGATAAAGAGAAGAAATAAAAATAACCTAATTTGATAGTAGAAAAGGGTATTGATATGGACAGTTTAACACCAGAAAATGCTACAGAACACCCAGAGCTAAGGTGATTGCGAATCTTTTGTATTCTTCCCTTTTTCTTTCTCCACTAAGAAGTTAACATGTCTGTCTGAATAACTTTCACCATTCCTGTGGAGTTATTACTCTTCTTTTTCACTATCCATCATCTATGGTCGGTTTTATGACAGCACGCATTCTTCATTCACGTGTGGATTTCTTGTGAACAGGACAAGTATATAGGAGAGAAAAAAAAGGATTAGTAATGATTACTATGCTCACTGAATGGTTGAGCATGATGAGGTACATATATTTTAAATAAATCATGTAAGTAATTACAGCAACACAAATGGTAAACTAGTGTTTAGTCCTCAGAAGGGACTTAATACATGATTTTGTTGACTGTTTTGTTTTTATTTAGAATATTGTTAGATAGTAAGGATGCTGGCTTTTCTAGGGAAAAGGTCAATAAGTGGGTCCCCAGGCTCTCATCTTGCTGCTGCTATCCCCTAATCTTATCCAGAGGGATTACTCACTTGTGGGGAGGAGAGCATGCCCTACCCATCCACCAGCCAGAACTTAGTGACCCAACTTAGCATGCTAACGGTTGCAGAGGAACCGAGCTCACAGGTCAAGCAGCACAGGTACAATAGAGTCTGGAAGGTGAACTAGAATAATCTAAGGCTGATTATTATATCATGAGTTTAATTCTACATTGCAGTTTACACCCCTCTCCCCCATGGGCTTTCAGAGAGATTTATGGGAGGTCCACATACAAAGTAAGACTATGTGACTGCAAGGGGACCTCTGGACCATAGTGTGGGCTCAATCCAGTATAAATCAGAACCTTTGCTTGTCATGACAATGGAGACCCAGTCATTGTCTAGCACGAACGTTTCTTTCTCTGTAAACCTTACATCTTGTTCCTGCTCTGTAAATCTATCTTTCTCTGCATTAATAAACTTTGTTTCATACTGGCCTTGCTTTCACATGTCTGGTCACTCTTCTTCCAAGAGCACACCAAGAATTGACAATGTCAACAGCTGCCAGAAACCCATTAATATTATAGGGTACGTAATTTGCTTTTGTAAAGATTGAGTCAAAGTTGTAAGTGTGCCCTTCACCCAGATAGTGTGCATTATACTAGTTAGGTTATGAAGAAAACCCCAAAAGCAATTACAGTACCAACAAAAATAAATAAATTGGACCTGATCAAGTTAGAAAACTTCTGCACAGCCAGGGACACAATCAATAAAGCAAATAGACAACCAACGGAATGGGAGAAAATATTTGCAAGCTATACATCCAATAAAGGGCTGAGAACCAGAGTCTACAAAAAACTCAAGCATATAAGCAAGTAAAAAAAAAAATTCCATTAAAAAGTGGACAAAAGACATTAACAGAAACTTACCAATGAAAATATGCTAATGGCCAATGGATACATGAACAAATATTTTGCTATTCTTTTTAGCATTCTAGTTGCCTCCAGATTAACTGTCCATATAAATGAGCCACATACATTACTGTACAACCAAATGAGGCTTAGAATGAGAAATCTTCCGTACATTAGAAACTGAAAGAGTAGTTTCTGTGTAGGAAGAAAGTACCATTTAATGTTATTATTCATTTTGAAAAACTTCCTGTCAGCATTATGAAGGTTGTTGAAGACAGCATTGGCAGGGACATCTACCAGCAATTTGATCAGAGTTGATCTGATTGTCCCCAGAACTTCTTTGCCCTATTGAACTTGACCCTTTGCAAGGGAGGAATTTAAAGAAAAGGATCTGGAATAAGAACTGCAAAGCTTGCAAACTGCAAAGTGGATAATTCAATCTTGAGACAAGCTCTCAAAGTAATTTTGTCTATAACAGACAGGAGGTGACAAGACTATTTCCATATTTGATGCATGTTTTAAAATGTTCTTCCCACCATTTTATTTTTTGTAATTTACACTTTTATTTATTTATTTTTATTTATTTATTTATTTATTTTTTGCAGTTTTGGCTGGACCAGGTTCAAACCACCAACCCCAGTATATGGGGCTGGCACCCTACTCCTTGAACCACAGGCGCCAGCCTACAAACACTTTTCTTACCACAAATGGAAGTCTGTCGTTTAGTCTGTAAGGATATGACATTATAACTTTTATATTGTGTAATATTATGCTTCTACTTGTGCAAATGTTATTGGTAGTTTTGTGATATTTAAAGTATTGTGTTTGTAGTAACTCTAAGTTAATTTCAAATTAATATGTACTTCTTTGCCTTAAAAATATTTAAAAATTTAAACACCAAATTCAAGCATTTAGACTACCATTTTCATTATGTTTCCTTATGTTTTGGACAAAATTTAACCTTACAGCTTCAATCATGAAAAAAATGATAACCACATTGTGGCTTTCAGCTTATATAAACTCAAAATAGTGCATCACATACTGTCCTGATATTTACGGCATTTCTCACAGACTAATTTCAAATATGTGGCTCTTGAAGATAAAAAAGAATGTTCATAATTAGTAAAGTATTTTGCTGAAATCACAAACATCTTTAATTTATCTATTTGATGAGGAAATTATCCTAAAGAATCCCATCATTTAAATCTATAATTGTTTATCTCTGTAAGAAATTCAAACATATTTATATTACAATTTATTTTAGGTAATAAACACCTTTTTAACTAACACTAAAAGTGGGTGAAGAAAATATGGGTAATACATTCATTGTGAAAAAATAATCACGTAGGGGCAGCGTCAGTAGCTCAGTGAGTAGGGTGCCAGCCCCATATACCAAGGGTGGAGGGTTCAAAACTGGCCCCAGCCAAACTGCAACAAAAAAAGAGATGGGTGTTGTGGCGGGCGCCTGTACTCCCAGCTACTTGGGAGGCTGAGGCAAGAGAATCACGTAAGCCCATGAGCTGGAGGTTGCTGTGAGCTGTGACACTACAGCACTCTACTGAGGGTGACAAAGTGAGACTCTGTCTCTAAAAAAAATTATGTAGCAACTATATTTTGTGTACATTTGAAATTTCTAGGTTATACAAAAGAGCAAAACATGTTTCCATTTTACTGAAAATTTTTTAGCTTTTGATTTTTTTTTTTTTGTAGAGACAGCGTCTCACTTTACTGCCCTCGGTAGAGTGCCGTGGCGTCACACGGCTCACAGCAACCTCCAGCTCTTGGGCTTATGTGATTCTCCCGCCTCAGCCTCCCGAGCAGCTGGGACTATAGGCGCCCGCCACAATGCCCAGCTATTTTTTTGTTGTTGTTGTTGCAGTTTGGCCAGGGCTGGGTTTGAACCCGCCACTCTCGATATATGGGGCCGGTGCCCTACTCACTGAGCCACAGGCACCGCCCTAGCTTTTGATTTTTAATTCTCATTACTATTAAATCACAGGATTTTATTCATTTATTAATTTACCCAATATATATTTGCTGATTATCAATACATGCCAGGATTATATTTGTTCTGGAGGAACAAAGGACTGTTACTGCTCAGTGGTACACACAGTATGCCACCAAAACATTTTGGGAAGCTTTAAGAATGGCAGCCAAGGACAGGACTGTGGGTAATAATCTTATACCATGACAATGTGTCACCCATGCAGCCGACATCACCATTCAGTTAGTGGAGTTCACAGAGGTTGGACCTATAATGCAGCCTCACTGCAGTCCTGACCTGGCCACACATGACTATGTCCTGTTTCCTATGGTAAAAAATGCATTTGTGGAAGATGGTTCTCCAGCTGGGAAGAAGCTGTCCAAACCTAGGAAAGTGAGCAAACAGAACTTGAAGAAAATGAATGAAAATAGCGTTTTCAAAAATAGTTTTTAAGAATTCAAGAGTGCATGGAATGTTGCCATAATTGTTTTGAGAAAAATAGTCATCGAAATGATTTTACATTTCTTAATATTTGTGTATCTCATAACTTTTGTAGTGTCCTTTGTATTATGAAACATTATATATATATATATATTCTTATATATGAGTGCCACCAGAAATATTTTCCTGTGTCACTGAAAATGTCTTTTTGCTATAAACTCTTTTTGTTTCCCTCTAAAACAGTATCTCTCTCTCTCTTTTTTTATTATTAAATCATAGCAGTGTACATTAATGAGATCATGGAGCACCATACACTGGCTTTATAGACCATTTGACATATTTCCATCACACTGGTTAACATAGCCTTCCTGGCATTTTCTTAGTTATTGTGTTAAGACATTTATATTCTACATTTAGTAAGTTTTACATGTACCTTGTAAGATGCACCGTAGGTGTAATCTCCCCAATCACCCTCCCTCTGCCCATCCACCCCCTCTCCTCTCCTCCTTCACCCCCTTCCCCATATTCTTAGGTTATAACTGGGTTACAGCTTTCATATGAAAGCCATAAATTAGTTTCATAGTAGGGCTGAGTACATTGGATACTTTTTCTTCCATTCTTGAGATACTTTACTAAGAAATATATGTTCCAGCCCTCAAATTCAAGCTATGTCTGCATTAACTGGGCCCTTACTGAAGATTTGGATACTGTGGGTCTGAAAGTGAGGCCTGGTAGTCTACATTTCTAATAGGCTCCCAGGTGATTCTAAAATTGCTTATCCACAGGCCTCACTTTGAGTAGCAAGACTCTAACATAGCCGCTCTCCTAACTTTCCAGGTAAAACATCTGTGACCAAAATCTTTCTCTTGGCAAGCCTGATGGGAAATAGAGGACAAAATTTGTTAAACTGTCGTTCCTTGTGGCATAAACAGACAGATGGATACGAGAAAGTGTAATAGACACACACACACACACACAAAACACTATTATTTTGAATCAGATAATTTAAACCTGATTGTAAGTTTTAACACCAAGGCATGTGACATTGAAAAAATAATTTAGCATATTTCAATTCATGTTTTCTGTCTTGTAAAATTGAGGATATGATCATCCAATCTACTTATATCAAATATGGTTCTGGTATTCAGCTGGGATGATCCATGTGAAAGAGCTTCTTGCGTGATAAAGCACTGTATGAGCATATTTTATTGTTACTGTGTGCAGTGAGATGTTTTCCACTCCCTTCCACTGCTCTCAGTGCCACAGTCTGTGCCCTTTCTTTTTTTAGCTGCTGTGAAAACTGCTTAGGAAACTGTCATTCAGCAGCTGCAAAGACTGCCAGCCCTAAACCAGTTGATAGAAGAATCCAAGAGGGGAGAGGACAGACAATTTTCTTTCCTCTGCAGTTCTAGTTATAAAGCCTGGATATAAAAGGAGAAAATCATTGTGGTATGGCATGTGAATTTTAAGATGCTTTCATTGGGTTCATTCACATTCTACAGTAGTATCCTTACAAGTTTTTAGCACCTTAGAAAGTTTTTGCAAAAATGTCTTTCTTTAAAAAAATGTTAAGATGAATATGTCATCTTTACGAAGATGTTTATTATAGCCATTGATCATCTAACTACATAGATAAAATTCTGAACTTATTCGATGTTAAGTATAAACCAAACAGCAACTTCATATTTGATATATAGTTGAAGTATAATTGCTGTAAAACTAATGCAGGTTTTATTTGTAGTGCACGATTTATTAGTATGCATGAAGATGAATTAGAACCTGCAAGCTATATTAAATTTAATGCATGAGAAAAGGAAGTAATGAATTACTTGAAAATCATTTTAAAGCATCATTGCTAATGCACCGCTAAACCGCAATAGTACTAACTGCAGAGACAAATATTATTAAATCTGCCAGAGTTCTCAAATTCTGTTTTACACAACTCCTTAAAGAACATAAGCAAAGGCATTTTACTCCCAGCTTTATGAATAAATATAGTATGAAAGTATATATACCATGTCTTCAAAAAGCTGCCATTAATAATTAAAAAAAATAATTCCTACTCTCAAGGCTAAAACAAAAGTTGCTTTTAATTCGCAGATAGAAGAGGGAATTTATTAACTCTATATTTTTACTGGATGAAAAAAAAATGAAGAGGCAAGCCTAAAACTGCACTCACCCAGCTTTATTTAGCATTGGTGCTCAGCTGACTTCTCTATCTGGAGCTCTCATATTATAGTGGCTAAGCCTTTTAGTGTGCACTAAATCCTAGCCGCATAAAAGTGAAGCTAAATAGTATTTACAGGTCTTTTTCATACAAAGTGCAAACCAGCATTCCATTTATAATCCTATAATAACACTTCGTAATCTGCATACCAATGCAGTGCAAATAACATATTTTCTTTAGAAATGAGCATAATTAGATTATATAGATCATAGTTGAATTAGACTGAGTGACCTTTTGCTAGCATTCTCTGATAACTCAAGAAAATTTTACTACTTGGCTGCTTTTTCTCATTTAATCTAAATGATCAGTTTCTGGCATGAGCCTAAAAAATCTTCAGACTTTTTTACAGTTTGTAGATTATATGAAGAAGGAAGGAAGTTTTACTGTTGAAGACAGAGAGATGTACACTTCTATAGGAGGAAGACTACTTAAAATATAAAATGAGGAACAAAATAAAATTATTTATAATTGAGTTTATTATGGTTTTTGTGCTTACATTTCTGAATTAATATTATTCTTAGGAGATGCTTTAACTTTTTGCATATGATTCAAATAAAATTGATATTTTGTATTACATAGTAGAAGTTTTGTTTTACCACATACTAAAACATCAGAAATGTTGCCTTATAAGATAGTTAAATTTCTTTTAGCTATTTATTCACTAAGTAGTTATTCTGCACCCACTCTGTTTCAGACGTTAGAATAAGTGATAAAAACTGCAGGTTTGCTTCAAAGAATTTATCTTTTGTAATACAAAATGTCATTATGGGAGATATAGTGGTAAATACAACCAAAAAATAAACCAATTATTCACAGACTAGATTATACATCTTTCTAAGGCAAGTCAAGTATATTGAGTCATTTGTTAACTTTAACACATTTCCTTCTTTCCTTCCCCTGCCTTTCTTCCCTTTTCCTTCCCTTCCCTCCCCTTCCCATCCCTTCCCTTTCCTTCCCTTTTCTTTCTTTTGTTTTCTTTCTTTTCCTTTCCTTTTTATATTTTTGATAATGTCTTGATATTTGCTCAGTCTTGTCTCAAACTCTTGGGCTTAAGGAATCCTCCCACCACCACTACCCCCACCAGCCTCCTGAGTAGCTGGGATTACAAGTGTTTGCTCCTCTGTATGCCTCACATTTCTACTCTTACGTCTAGAACCGCCCAATTAGCAAACATCCATGTAAAGCAGGTTTGTGTTTCTTCATTGTATCACTGATGAGAACTCTTGCCCACTGAAGATCGTGGAGGGTTTCATTCACACCAGGCCTTCACTACCCCTTCAGCCTTTCAACAGGGAAGTTCAAACACTCAAGCAAAGCAACACAAAGACAGGTGAAGGGCTATCCTCAAGGATATTTGTTTTGTTACCTCCCCTGCAAATTCCATAAGGGAAAACTTGTCTCAAGTGTTTCTTGCTGAGAAAATAATTTCATGAGAGGAAAAAGACCTCCTTTATTTAGATTAATTAGGCCAAATTTATAGGTTAATAAGAAATATCACAAATCTCGGATAAATAGGAATGATCACTTAATTTAAAAAGCAGCTAAAACCTGAGGTTCTTAGAGTTCTAAATTACAAAATCAGTAATACAGTATATGTGAATGTGTATTTGTCAATGTATATATGCATGCAGATATGTACCTGCAATCTCAACTTTTCATCTTTTATGCCTCATAAACAAAACAATTAACACGATCATGGTTTTATTCCATTTCCTTCACTCCCCCATATGATTCCAGATATCCATTCACGCTCTCATGAATTTTCTTTGACACCATCACAGCCAAACTAATCTAAGAACACCTAAAAGCTGCTTCTAACAGATTCCCCTGCTTCTGTTCTTGTCCTGTCTAATTAATATTCTTTTTCTTTAAATAAGGAACTCTTGTTATTTACATATGCAATGTTTTCTAATTGGACTTACGTGAAAGTGGAATGTGTAATTGCAGTTAGATTTGGCTATTTTGTATTAACTTATTTTATTTTATTACCAATAACGAACATATTTATCCACTTCTACATATCATTCAGTGTGTAAGTACCTCAACTCAAAATTCTTGCATTCTTTTTCCTTTCTGTAGACCGCCTATGAAATACATCATTTAAGCTAAACCTCAACATTTCTATTCCTTCTCCTGCTACATGACGTTCAGTTACCTCTTTTTAGCTTTCATACTCTCTCATCCTTGTATCATGAATATTATTGCTTCACTGTGTTGAATATGTATATCTTGTTTTCTGTTTACATTTAATACTCTTAATCAAGTTCATCAAGATGGTAAAGTTTAAAATAGCTTCAAAGATTGATGTTGGATAGTGATTTATAGGGGGTAGTAAAATATTCATAAACTTGGTAACTTTTAAAATACTGACATACAAGTAAGTATGTGTACATTACTACTTTGTAATGAAATGTATCTTCACTAATGTAAGCAATATTTCAAGTTCAAACTGATAGAGACATTCTAAAAAATATCCAAAGACAATATTCACCTGTGGACACCAGATTTTTAATATTCCCTGATGAATTCAAAACAAGATATAACGAACACATTTTTAAAATGCCATACTTTTTAGAACATGTTCTTTTATAAATGTTTAAAGCAAACAATGTCCTATAATTTTCAGTAGGGTATAATATAATATTTTAATGAAGTTATATTTGTGGGAAAATCAAGAATAAATCCAATAATTGTACACTAAATTCATTTCATAACTGAGGTTATTAAAAATCCTTTGACTCTGAAATGCAATTTTAAAATATTTTATTCTTGTAAAGCTATTCAAGACAGAGACCAATAGTTTATAAAATGTTCATAGTTAGAAATGCTGCTTTTCTTCATTTTGACACATCTAGGGCATGAAATTATTCACAAAGGTCACTTTCTAAGGAAGAAGAAGAACAACCAAAGGCAGCATTTAGGTTTCAAATAGACTATGACAATTTAATCAATGACAAAGCCCAATGTCAAGAACCATCTTACTGCTAGGCAGACCGAGAATGACATTTCATCAGAAGAAAGTTCAATTGTGTACATTAAAACTAGCCAAAAGAAAAAAAATAAATCAACTGCGGACATTCGGAGAAAGATGTAGGGAAAAAAATAGTAGATATAAAGCTAAGTTTAAATGTTAATAAAACTTTCGTTTCCTGGGTACTTTCAAAGAAAACTTATGAATTAACAATGGTTATGATCTACAAGAATAATAAAATGAAACATTGACTGAGAATTGTTTACCACTTCACCCTGATAAAACTTAATTATATGTCTACAAATGTGTACTATAATTAATTGGCTGAGAAATTTAGTAGAATGAGATTTCCCTTTCAATTGACATTTTTTCCTAATATCAAATAGATACCCTAAACAATGTATGCAATAAATACTTTTCCAGAAAAATTCAAGGATGCCACTTTTTATATTTGTGTTTAAAATACTATTCAATTTTATTGATTAGCAACTGTAGCCATTCCTGCCCATGTACGTCCAACTTACAATTGGCCTTTATATTTACTTAGGAGACTACCATTTTTGAAGTTATTTCCACTCTACAAAACTTAATCTCTATTTCTTAAAATAATTATAGTAATACTTTAATACATATGGAGCTTCGAGATAATTCAGTAACAATTTATGTAAGCCCTAGTAATGTTTTATGCATATAGTTTGCAATAAATATTTTAATGAGTTATTCATCCTTCTGTGCTTACTTCCTGGTCTGCAAAATATGTGTCTTCATTTCTGCGAGGCACATCTTGTTTTTTTTGGGGGAAATACACTAAACCAGGAAGGCGTGATGAAATATTCACTTAATTTGTTCTCACGTACGTGCAAAATTATATTTCAAGAGAATAGTAGAATAAGATAATAAACCTGGTCTACAGTGCAAATAGCTAATTCAAGCCTACGTGTGGTAGCAAATACATATAAGTGTTAAGAATTAAGAGATGTCTGAAACAGGTAGAATAGTTTTAGACAGCAGAAAATTGTAGAATGAAAAAGTCCACTTTAGTATCTTTTTGAAAGCTGAAATGCTTGGATGAATTATACTAAATGACAATATTATTATTTCATAGTAAGAAAAAGTGACTATTAGTAACACTACTACAAAGACATGCATACATATTAAAGACTATATAATTAGTAGATACAGTTAAAAGGCACTGTGAAACTCTGAATGATTTATTTATTTGTGCTGGTGTTAACTGAAAATATTAGTGAGAGTAGAGTATAAATGTCTTAGTATGACAAGTAAGTAAGGGAGGCGAAGGTTACGTTAACCAGTTTGACATAATCATTACAAAATGTGTATCAAGTCAGTACATTGTATCACATAAATGCATTAATGTACACAATTATGATTTAATAAAAAAAAGGAAAGATAAGAAAGAAAAATTGTGATCAAGAAAGAAAATTCTAAATTTTGTATACCTAAAAACATTACTGTTTGTTAACTGGAGAAGAAAAACAAGAGAGAAAGTATGAAGAGTAAAAACAAAATAGATGAAACATAACAAAGTCAAACTTCAAATGAACAAATTTTTAAATTTCTTATAAAACTAAGGTACATATGATTAGGTTACATTGTTTGTGTTTGTTAGGTAGCTGAGCCCTGCATCCTGAAGGGGTGCCGTATACCTTCCATTAAGCCTCGCCTCCCCGGATGAGTTTACCAAACTCCCTCCCCACTCCTTCCTCTCGCGCTCCTCCCCCTTCTTGAATTTATTTGTGTTAAATAAATTTTTAAGAGTCCATTACACTGTCAATTTTGCAATTTTACTTTATGTTCATCACATTTTTCAACATTTAAATGGTCACAAGCTTTCCATCCTGCCACCCATTTAGCAGATCACCTCAAATCCCTTCCTGTTAATCACTTTTTCTCTGCATTCTATCTGAAAGTATTCTGAGATTGTTGAATTTGAACTTGCTAGCACCTATTTTGCATTTTATAAAAATCTCTTCATCAGCTAATTCACTTACCAATGACATATATTTTTCATCTTCCTAATTCATCATGAACACATAAAATCTAGTCTATATTTACATAACATAAAAAAGGATTGAAAATGTCTATTTGCACATACATTATTTGTAGAATCTTGAAAATAAATCTGGAATTTCTCAATCATGCACACATAAAGTACAAAGTCTGTTCTGTTTTATACAACCACTTCATACCATTAAAAAAAAGATTGTTGCAGTTTTTTCTTAATAGCAACACAATAAACTAAGAATATCATTAAAGTTCAATATCCTAGGTCAGCTTTATACACAGGCAGAGTGCATAGACACTTAGTGTTAATTCAAAGAAGTCCAAAGGAGGTTTTATTTTTTGTCTCAAGGCTTTGATCATTATTAAAATTCAAAGACCCTTGGGAGAAGGGACACTTTTTAGACTATAAGCTATTAAGCATGAATGAAAAGTCCATGAAAAGTAATGGACACGGGAAAAATGAGATATTGGTAAAAAGAATTTAAAAACAGGGAACATGCAAAAAGGTCACAATTATTTTTTTTGTCTCAGGTTTTTGCAAAAAGTAAAGCTATGAACATTCTCACTGACCTATGATACAGAGATAAATATGCTGGTCTTCAGAATTTTTGCCATTGTGCTGAACTGTTTATAACTGACCTATTTCATTTTCCCTAGTATATGAATGGTGGATACTCAATGTTTCCGGATATTTCTTTTCTGATTTTGAGGGGCTTTTCTTTTCACATTTGCTAATATTTGACCAGGGGTTGAATATATTAATAATGAAAAGAAGCAAGAAGTGATATTTTCATTAGATCATTAAATCTGAAATATCCAATTTTTAATCAAAAGTTTAGTTTACTATATCTCAAATAAGAAGAAGTACAATTGCCCATATTTTTCTGTATAATGTGTGCCCATGTAGAATGTGCACTCACATTTTGGCCTAGAGTTTGAGGAAAATAACCTTTCTTTGTAATTTTTTAAAGGAAGGTGGAAGTGGCCATTGGGTGATGCCCTGTTCTTTTGTGAGAAGCACAAGGCATGGAACTGGATGCTGCTGCAGAGAAACCAGGAGTGAGCCCAGGCAACCCAAGGAGCTGACCATCACTGGTTGTCCCCTTCTGGGCCACCCTTGTCCCCACATCCTCTTATTTCCTATTCCCACCATCGTCTGTCAGTAGGAATGAGGCCATGGCTGCTCCTTTGAGATCCTTGGCAAGCTCATTTCTTGGGATACTGTTGTGAAGGCCCAGGACTGTCCCTGCTTATGCCAGGCTCCTGACTATAGACATCTGTTCCTCCCTGGCTACCTTGTCTCTCACACATCTGACCCCAGTTGAAATCCTGGGCACACTTCCCTGATGATATCCCAGAAGTTCTCTGGGTTTAGATTTTTTTAGACTGTGATCTTCAGCCATCCAGACCTTGGGCACTCAGTGATGTCAAAATGAATGACTTAAGCCTTTCCCAAACTTGTAAATCCTACATATCCCCTGGGAGACTGGTGAAAATGGGATTCCTGAACCACACCCAAAGTACACTGGATCAACTCTCCAGGAGTATCCATTGCATTAACAAGAATCCTGGATGGTTCTTCCTACTGGCACCTTTGGAAAATTTTACCAACTCAGCATCTTGGGGTTTTGAACATCATCTCAAAATTATAACCTGTGGGTTCAGGTACCCCAGAACATTTATGCTTTGCTGCCAGGTCCCTTGTAGACAGAAACTGCATGTGGACTGAGGCCCAAAGTCGCAACAGCAGCCCACTAGTAGGACTGGGTCTCAGATCCTGGGTCTCTCAGACCCAAGCTCAGGGATCTTTCTCCCCAGTGCAGTGTCTCAGGGTCCTCTAAGTGTGGCCAGCTGCATGAGAAATGAAGACAGCCTAGAAAAGGCAGGGATCTACCATCAGAAGTCTGAGGGGCAAGCAGGGCTGGCCCCTGGCCCCTCACACCAACCTAGGTAATAATGTTGTTGGGGTTTTGAGCAAAGCAGACATGGCCAAATTCCCACCTAAGGACATTAATGGGAATAGGAAATGAGAGGATGTAGGGACTAGGATGATCTAGGAGGGAATAGGTAGGGAGGTCCGGCACTCAACTCACTTGGACCACACTTACTGTCTCCTGGGCTTACTCCTAGCTTCTCCACAGCAGCTGCTCGGTTCCTTGTGCCTTTCAAAAGAGAAGGGGATGCCACTGCCCAGCCATCTCTGCTCTCCTTTTCCTGAGGTCCCAAGGCTAACTGGGGTGTCACTTTTGGCATGCCTCCTTCCAAACCTGCGGTGATGGCAGTGTTCAGAATGATCGGCTCCTGCAGCTGTGGTGCCTGCCTGGTGAGGAGGTGGTCTGGGAGAGGATAGCATGGAAGTGGTCCAATTACCATATTCCAGGGTATTATTTTGCATATGGAGATCATTATTGCTTTCTCAAGTAACACTTTTAACACATAAGCATAAATAAAAAAATTGAAGATGTTTACATGGTATGGAATTAATATTACCCATATATAATGCATTTCCTTCTTTTACCTCAGAAAATAGGACAAAAATGTGAATTATAGATGGCAAAATATGGTAATCAAGACATGCACCTAAACTAATGACACAGTTTTAGCATCTCAGACCTCCCTACCTGTTCCCTCCTGGATCATCCTTGTGAACGCCAGTGGTGAAGAAGTTTGGAGAGCAAGTGGTGATGAAATGGTAAAGGGTGTTTTTCATGGCTCACCGAGAATTTATTTACTTTTTCTTGTAAGAACTCCAAACGCTGGAAGAAGTAATAGTCAGTTGGTGCAACGTCTGGTGATTATGGTGGCCTGTTTTTATTGACCTATCTCAGATGCCTAATCATAAGCATCCTCACCATTTCATCCAATTGGTTGTAGTGGACATCCACTGTAATCGACTGACCAGGTTTCATGAAGCTTTAGTGGATAACACCACTTCTGGACCACCAGACAGATGGCATTGCTTTTTTGATGAATATTCAGTTTTGGACTGTGTTCCAGGACTTAATCTTTTTTTTTCCTTTTATTAAGTCATATACACATAAATCACTAGTACATTTATGCTTTTGTGGGGTATAATGTGTTGATTTTTTTAAAAAAGTTTGGTATGGTTACATCAAACTAATTAACATAGCTTTAACCTCATTTACTTAATTATTGTGATAAGACATTTATTTTCTATACTTGGTAGATTTGACTTTTACCCTTACAATATGCTCCATAGGTGTGGTCCCACCGTTTACCCTCCCTCTATTGAACCTCCCTTCTCCCCTCCCAAACCCCTCTACTTTTCTCCTTCATCCTAGGCTATAGTTGTGATCTATCTTTCATAAGAAAATGTGAGTAATTATAAATTGGTTTTATAAAAGTATTGAGTGCATTGGATACTTTTTCTTCCCAGGACTTCATTGTTATCTAACTATTGGGCTGAATGCTTGCAGCTGTCAAAAGAACCCATTTTCCATCACACATAATAGTAATGTGATATAGAATTGGTCTGCCTTTAATGTCATGACTGCAAAGAAAGGCAAGCTTCCAGACAATTTCCCTTCTAATGCTTTTTAATTCATATTGAACTCATCTATCCAGCTTCTTTACCTAGATGTACAAACATTTCATTGTATAGATAGACTTCTATAATCCCAAATTATAATTACTGAGATCATTTCTACATTAGACAACATGACATATCAAAAAGGAATAACTAATGGTATTTGATGTTTATATAAAAATATAAATTTCTATTTTGGATGTACTAAATTGAATTATGTAGGATGATATACACTTGAATTTTGTTTTGCTTAAATTTGCTAATACTCATTCATTGTATAAGTCTTTGCAAATTAAGCTGTATATCAGGTGTAAATACTTTGAACTATTCTTCCCACTCACTTAGAGAAAGAAATATACAGCCAATTACCTTACCTAAGCAATGTATGATATATATTAAGTATCAAATACTAATAACCAACACAGTATTGCTTCTTTCTTTCATTGGATATAGCATTTGCATTTTATCTTCAGTAGATAAGGCGTGTGATTACTTATAGACTAAAAATTACAAATCAAATATCTTAATCAATGGAATGCACAAATGAGGCTTATAATTAATCTTGTATTTCATTCAGTGTCTTGCCACAAATCCTGATTAATGAGGTAATTTTAAGTATAATTGAAACTCTACCATTTTATTTCTTTGTGCCTGTGTGTATGTGCACATGTTTTTAAAATTTAAGAATTTACTACTGTTGTTAATTTGCCTACTGGGCCTGGAACTAGCTATCAAATATTTTCTCAAAATTTTCTTGTAAGGAAAACTGTACAATACATCATCTTATATGAAACCACAGACAGCAATGAATAGCCATAGTTAATGCCCATGTTAACATTTAAAAGACATGGCAAAATGATGAGCGATATCACAAAATGACACTTGTGTTTGTTTAGTTGATGAAGGTATCTTGAAATTCACATTGCCCTAAGTTACCAATTTGTCTCTATATAAACACTTAACTTCAAGGATGTTTCCTTACTTATTGACTGAAGAAAGCATTTATTAAAGATTCCTGGAATTATCACTAACATTTCCTTCTTCCTTGAATGATGCTTTCTTCAAGGAAAAATAATCAGAATAAACTTATACTCCAGCCATTTATTTTTCGTGATTTTCCTTGATTTATGAATTTTTCTTATATTGATAATTAAATATTAAGTAATATTTAATAAAATATTAAGTACTATTTTAATAGTATTAAATATTAAGTACTATTTTGCTGAATGTAAAATTAAATGACCAAGCTAAGTTTATTCTCAATCATTCCTGAGAAGAAAGTTAAATATTTTCACCTCAAACTAACATATATTAGACTACTCTATATAACACCACAAAGTTCAACCAAACTTGTATCACAATCACTTAACTGTATAATATTCTATATTTTTCAGGATTATAAATATTTTTTCAATTTCTTATTTTCCAATCTGTATTATTTCACTGTCATGAAATAGTTGAAGAAAATTTCCCAATGATTTTTGAAATATTTTCAAACATGCACATATTTTTAAGAAACTTTTACTATACTACCCTTAATTAGTATCCAATAGTTTTAAGTCAACATTTTTAAGAACTGAAATGCCAATATACATAATTCCTAAGCTGTAGTTTTTTCAAATATATCTCCCTTAAAGATGTATTTATGGCATGAACACATCACATTTTATCCCCAAGCATCTTAGAGTCTAGACAATATCACAAGCAAAGCCATTAATATTATTATCTGCTTTATCTTAAAGGGGCTACTGAAATATATAGATTTAGCATTTGGTACCAGATACTTTAGAAAATCAATAAAATACAATAATAATCTAGTAATACTTTTTCCTGTATATCACTAAATCATTCTAATATGACATAAACTATACAACAGAAACTCAGTGTAGAATCTCATCCTACATTGTATTCAACAACTTTAGTTGGAGATGTACATTTGATGTCTACTTTATTTTGATATAAAACATTACATAACAAATGCAAAAACTGTAACCTAATCATTTGTACCTTCCTATTAATCTGAAATAAATAAATAAACAAATAAAATTATAGCAACCCTAAAAAACAAAAAGAAAATATAAAGTGAGGATAATTTTTATCAAAAACAATAAAAAAATCTTTTCCTTACAACAAAGGTCCTCAACAAGGCTTTTATGTTACCATTTGAGTTATAATCAATTTCACCTACAACTAATGGTAGCTGTCCTTGACTCAAGTTGTATAGGAGAGCAAGTCAATAGCAAATTTCTCTAAGACTAGGAATATTATTAACACACTTTTCAGAGACCTAATGGAATAAATGAATTTGTAGTCTCTCAGTAGTACATTATGAAATGTTCAAAATTAATCCATATTTGCTACTTTGTTAGGATGAGCTACTATGCCTCTCTCTAGGGCATTACATAAACATTTTTGATAATGAATAAATACATCATTGCACTGATCTTTATAATGTTATTTCAGAAAATAGTAAATTACTACATGCATATAGCCACTGGAATTTTTATATCTTATGTATATACATATACATATACATATATGTATGTATGCAGGTTTAATATGCAATACCTCAAACTAGCATATTATGAAGTTTCCAAATCCCTTTAGCCCATAATTTTTCTCTCCAGTTCATTTAAAATGTTACAAATGTTACATATGAATTGTCCTATTTAACATATTAAATTGCCATACTCTTAATTTTTAGTTGTATTTCTTCCCCTCCTCAGTTTATGGCCATTTAAACAAGTTAACTTACTCAAAGTAAAAGCTAGCATCTAGATTTGGGGAAACCGAATAACAGAATAGAAGGTCATAATAAATAATTCTAAAAATAATTAGACATGTATGGATGGATGTAGTTTGCTTTTCATCTATTCTATAATTTGAAAATTATCTATTGAACATTTATTTTGTACCAGACATTTTGAAAGGTAATGGAGATAAGACCCTAAAGAGGAAAGAAAGTATAAAAGACTTGTTCTAGGTGATAGATAATAAATACATAAAGGCCTGAATATTATACAACTTGTGATACTGGTAACTATTATAAATAAAAAGAACAGATTTATGTGATAGGAAGTGACTATTAGCATGAACTGTGTCAGAATGAGTCACTTGCATCCACACTGCAGAGACAGTTGCACAGAGAAGAAAATGTAGAAAAATGTAGCGGAGAATATACAGATAAATTAGCAGAGCATTCAAAGTGGAGAGGAAAGAAGCTGTCAATGTCAAGTGGCAGGAAAAATAGGACATATGCAAGGGGGGGGGGGAATAGAAAATGAATGTGTCTTTTTCTTAATGAGCAAAAGAGGACCTGGAATGGGAATGGTTTGCAGAGGGAGGCATAGTCTGGCTCCAAGACAATGTTTAGATTTGATTCTAACCATAATGTAAGGCAACTAGAATATTTTAACAAAAGAAGTAACAATACTTTCATATCCTTTACAGAAGATAGGTTTTGTTTACAAGTGTTTAGGCATAAAGGAAATCAATTAAGGAATTGCAGTAGTCCTGCTCACAGATGAACACAACTTAACTACAAATGGTAGTGGAGGTGATGACGTGCCATTATTTGAGTTTTGAAGTTAGAATTAGCTGTATTGTAGGTCGATGTGAATTATTGATGGATCAGCTGTGGAGATAGAAAGTAAAAGACCAATCAGCTGTAAGTCCTCAGATTGGTACTTGATCTACTACGTGGGTAATGATTCCATAAACAGAGCTGTGCGAGCCTCAAAGAACAGGTTAATTTGGATAAGAGGGTTGGAACAAATGTGAGAGTGAAGATAATGTATCTGATATCCGGATAAAGATATGAAATGATGTTGGAATTCACGAGCTCATTCACATTATTGATTTTTTAATTGTTATTAAGCTTTAGTGGTGCTTTTACAAATATAGAGATCAACTCCAAATTTTTTATAATGTAAAAGTATATTATACCAACCACACAAAATTAATGCTCAATACTTTTATATTTATAAAGAAAGACACATTTGTAATGGAAACCTACTAACACAATCATTATACAGAACACAAAATAAAGAATGTTTTTAATAACATTAAGTTGTTCAAATTAGTTCAATAACATGGAAACAAAAATATTAAATTTCATTCATAAAAAGAAAAAATATTAAGTAAGAAAAAATATATAATACGTGTACCTGTATATGCACGTTTGTACACGCATAGTTATTTGATACTAACATAAAGTTTCAGAGTGTTTCCAAAGCTTGAATTGAGAATATGGTATCTAATGGAATTGGAGGTTTAGATCGGCACAGTAGGAATTTGATGTCCAATGAATAAGTTTTTTAACCTACCTATGGCATTGATTAAAAATTGCTGGCATATGGGCGTGGTGCATACAGCTCAGCAGCTAGGGCGCCAGCCACATTTACCAGAGCTGGCGGGTTCGAAACTAGCTCAGGCCTGCCAAACAATGACAACTGCAACCAAAAAACAGCCTGGCATTGTGGTGGGTGCCTGTAGTCCCAGCTACTAGGGAGGCTGATGGAAGAGAATCACTTTGGCCCAAGAGTTGGAGCTATTGCTGTAAGCTATGACACCACAGCACTCTATCAAGGGTGACACAATAAAACTCTGTCTCAAAAAAAAAAATTTGCTGGCATATGAATGGCTTACATATTTAAAATTGGATATTTTCAAACATTAAAAACCTTTGGTAGAAGATATGGTACACTGTATTTATAAACTTAGAGAAGATATCTATAAGCAATACAAAGGCCAAACTAATAAGTGTGATAACTTCAAACACATTAAAATGAGAATTATATTCAATAAAGTTTACTACAAAAAGTGAAAATATAAACCTAGCTAAAATCACCAGGATACATGGACATGAATATATATGCTCTAGCAGCAATTTGGAAAGTGGCCAATGTTAGGCTGGCCAAAGTAACTCTATTTTGAAAAGCCATTCTGTGAGAGTCTGTTACAGGTGGACACAACTCAGACAAGAGGGACGTGCTGCAATCTCGTTCTTGCACTGGCCCAATTACAGACCCACCCAAGGGAAATAAACTGACACTCAAATAAGAAGAACCTGCCAGGAGAATCTATAATGAGATAACATTGTTGACGTCCTGATGATGACAGTTTGGTGGTCTTTGATAGAAAACCGGCTCCCCCTCGGGAAGCTATATAAGATTGGCCTACCTCCCTGAACCCTTGCTAACTTCCTTTAGATATTAGCCATATCCTTTAGATAATAACCCACTTGCACCCAACTGTCAAAATAAACAATAAACACCTTAGTTACACTTTGGTCTTATGTATTCTTCAGTTTTTACATAGCAGCCACATGCTCAACAGCAGTGAAAGAATGTCCAAACACTTCAACAGTGATGAAATGTCTTCAATATTATACACTTATAAAAAAGAAATAAAATGTAAAAAAAAGTGTGTGTGTATATATATCATATATATCATATATAATATATATCACATATATATAGTGTGTATATATATATATATATATATATATACCATATACATATAGAAATGTAATACCTGAAAAACAGAGACTGCTGGAAGGGGATGTTGTGACTTTTTGTCCATAATAGAAGAGTCCTGATTACATTTACATGCTGGGCAAACAGGAAAAAAAAGAGATGGGATTTCAAAATAATGGAAAGGTGGAAGATAGAGCAACTTCTATGAAGACACAAAAGACAGTCCTCACACAAGCAGGTGCATTTTCCACATGTGTCTCGGGTAGAGAAGAAGTATTTTCCCAAAGCTATCAGAGGAAAGGTCTTAAAAATAGTGGGTTCAAAAACATTTGTAGGTGAGGTAGGGCAGAAAGGTATTATTACCTTGGTGTTTTTCATGAGAAATAGAATTTTTTTCTTGAAAAAGAAGAAAAACAGAAATAGGAAGTTGAACACGTTGGTAAAAATTTGAAAACACTGCAAGAAGTGGAGAAGAAACAGATAATGGAAACATAATAATATGCAGGCATTACTGATGATAAAAATAAAATATGTTGCCATCAGTCTACACAGCTATCTGATTGTCTTCATCAATTCTCGGAAGCCTTGGTGCAGAATCAGAAATTTATTGATAGATGAAAGACTGGTGGTGTAATACACAAGGCAGAGAAGAGGGCTTCAGGTTACTAGGAAGAACCTGAAGAAAGTGAGGAAGTCTGACTTCTAGACTGAGGAGGTAAATATATATATATAAGAGCCATAGAAAAATTAAATAGAGATACCAGGGTCAAAGGCAGTGAGACTTAAACCCAGTTATTCCTGCAGCAAAGGATAGAGAGGCTATATTTGAGCCTGGGATAGTGAAGAAAGTTATTTCAAGGATTAAGATGCTGGTAATGGCTAAGACCAGAGCATGGCCTTGAGTCCAAGTGAAAGACAGTGTCACTTGATTGTAGTTGAAAAATAAAGAAAGTATATTATAGTAAATTGAATTGCTTCAGGGATTAGTGACTGTAATTTAGGAGAAGAAGCTCCAGGAAAAAAATTTTCACTACATGGAAAAAATGCCTGAGATGCTTATACATTAAAAACTTATAATCATCTATCTATTATATTATATATTATCTATTATATCCATGGGCATTTAAATAAAAAGATTAGGGCCTGAGGTAACTCACTTTCAAAACCTTTTATGCTTTATTTTAAATTTTTATTTTGAAATTTGCACCAATCATTTCCTTTTTAGGATTATCAATAAAAATTCTAAGGAAGTTTTTTTTTTTTTAATTTTAGATCTTGATATCTCGTAAAAAACTGTCAAGGGGAAGAAATTCACAATCAGATTGGCTACAAGGCCTGGAAGAAGTTGTTTATACATTCAACTATGTGACATCCTTGCTATATGACAGGCAGCAAGCCGCTTAATCTCTCTTGCACACACATTTATTCATTAATAGCAGTACTATATCTGTCTCTGTTACCAACTTACAGAAAACAAATGAGATTATGTATGTCAATTTAAAATAGACATTCAAAGTATTATAAAGTTTGTGATTCTACTAGTAAGTATTAAATACTGAGAAACTTACCAAGCAGGATTAAGAGAACAAAACATGAAATGAGATTCTCTGTGGAGACGAATGTGAGTTAATATACTAACTTTGATCCATGCTAACTATTCATATTATTCAGAGACTTGATTTTTATGGAATCTTCGTAGCGTTACTATGTAACAACTTTGATACAATGCTAACCTTTTTTTTTTGCATTATGTAATTTTTTCACAAAATACCTTTTCCTTCCTGCCATTGTACATATAGTTTTCTATGAAATGGAAGTTAGTTTCAAATAAAAACTAGTCAGACAGTTTTGATTAAGTTTTCTGTAAGAGGAGTTATTACACAATAAAATAAAGCACAGATGATAATGAAAATGTTTTTGAAATACTATGCACCAGTTGATCTTTCTGAATAGGACATTAATATAGTTTTATTATTAAAAATAAATTATTGATAGAATAAAGTATATGAGCCTTCAGTAATTAGAAATTTATAGATAATAAGTAATAGTTATAATACAATGTATTCCCTGTGGAATGAAATTTAGTACTACTAAAAGTAGTTTCATTTAAATTGTAATGTGTATATTCCTATATAAGAGTTTTTGTTTTTAATGAGATCATTCTGCCTTTTGGTGTTAAAATTTCACAAGCCCATATGTGTCTATATACAGAAGCACACTGTTTCAACTTGAAGGGAATTTGCTTCTTGGATATTCAGTACTTTGTCTAAAATTTCAAATATCATGTAGGAAGAGTTGTCTAGCTCTTCATCTTAGGCAATTTAGCACTTATAAAATAGTTTCCTTGCTCAGGTTTTTAAAAGAATATACAATCATAAAGTACATATGGTATGTAACTCTCTATATATGAGAACTTATATGTGTTATATACAACACATATTTATACTTTTAATAGTATTTATATAGCACATAAATATGCATAGTCACGTTTTTCTAAAACAGTTTGCAAAGATTCTATCATTTTTAAGCCATTCTTTGTGTGTGTGTCTGAAATGAGCCCTGCAACAAGACTGTAAGAATTGCATTTTTTGGAGTATGTTATAGGAGAAAATCCAAACACCTTTCAGATATACATAAAATCTTATCTTCTACAATATCCCTACTGTTGCCTTGCTCAGAAAGATAGAGTACACGACTCACACATCCTAGTCCTGAATCTATTTCCTCGAAGAATAATGAATATCTCAATTTGATTTTCTCACATTTTAAAATCATTGATCTGTCACCTGCTACAGAGGGCACATGGTCTCATGCAAGCAAATAGCTACAGCTGTAGAAACATACTTTGGACAAGATCCGTTGCTATTTATTCACATTGTTCCAAAATAGCACCAGAACAAATATTTTAAAAGTTAGAGCTGCAACTATTTATTGTTATATTTTGGATTATTTTTTACCTGGGTAACACAGAAGATTGAATATAATCAGTTCCAGCTGAAAACAGTTCTACAGTATGTCAAGGACAATAAGTTCACAAATTGACCTTACCTGCTATTCATGTGGTATATGAAGAGCGTCGGGCAAAGGGGAATTTAATTAGTGTATCTCATAGTAGAAATAAATGGGAAAAAAGATGGACTGCTGATTATATTGAAAATGAGTAGCATGCTTCGCTGTCAACAATTCAACAGAAGTGGTTTTTAAAAAATCTTTCTTTGGTAACAGAAATTTGATTTTATTGAACTATCTCATTTGGAGTCTAACTTCTATATTTTAACTACAAATAGTAAAATGCAATTGGAGACTTGTTATCTAAAGTGATGCAATAACAATATTTTCACTAAAACACTAAATGATTATAATAGTTAGTGAAGGCTTTTATAGACGCAATGAAGCAAGCAGAAGAGGTACTAATACCAGAGAAAAGTGATTTTTACATCTAGGCCTTTCGCTCTTAAAAACTAGAATAACAAAGCAGTAGCTGTCTATAACTTGATGAAATACATTATCAAAGATATGTTATCATTGTGCCTCTTTATTATTTATTGCTTTGTTGAAAGGAGAAAAGATTTCCCAAAAGTGAAAATCAAGAACTTACTGAAGTACTAATTCGCTCTAGTAACTATTAAACTATGTGAAAGATAATTATTGTAATAATTTTCATTTTGGTAAAATAAAATGGTACATTTCCTTAGCAGTCATATAAGGAACAGTAAACACACACATTAAAATTTCCTAAAAAAAAAAGTTAAGGAAATAATGTGCATCATTTGTCACCACATTCTATTCCTGATGTTTAGGATCTAATCTAACACCACTTGTGTTGTATGTGGTGTATGTATGTGTGTGTGTGTGTATGATGTATATGTATATATACACACACATGTGTATGATGTATGTATGTGTATATACATCTGTATTATATATGTAATGTATGTGTCTCATCTATTACATTTGAATTAGAAAAATAGTTCATGAATAATACAAAAAATAGCTATTTTCAGTTTTTTTTGTACTATATGAGAAATATGAATTAAAAGATACATGCCTCTACATTTATTTTACAAAAAATCATATCGAGTGCTAGGAACATGCAATTCTATAAAGCAGTGTATAAGACAGTACATTTTTCTAAAATAAATTAAAGTTACAGGAAGGAATAACTATGAAACCAACCATAACACCAGAGAAAATGAAATCTGCCTTATCATGAGCAAGAGTCCAAGGGACAGGAGAATGAGAGATTCATTCTATATCCTGTGGTAAGAGTGAAGTTGGGAAAGAATTTTAGAGAAAGTGACATCGCCTTAGCATATGAAAAAGTTCAGTTGATTAGTAAGACAGAGACATTTTAAATAGAAAGTATAACATGAAAAAATGTATACAAAAATAAAAATTTTAAAGTTTTTATATAAATTCTGTTCAAATTGCCTTCAAAGTGTCCTTACAGCCCCTGTGCATGTGATGGCCATGAGGAGGTGGGATTCAGTGATCACAGGTCACAAGACTTCAGTCTTTAACGTCAAATAATGAAGGAGGTAGAATCATTTTGGGGTTTTATTATTTAAGAAGTAGACAGTTAAGGATTTAAAGTAAATCTATTTTTAAAATAGGTAATTCTGGCAGCCATATAAAAAAAGGAAAGCAGAGGAAAATATTTAAGAGACTATCACTGACATCACTATCTATAAAGTTTTTCTACACAAGCACATATGTACACACATGCACACACTCATGCACACAATTGAATTTGACCTCAAACTTTCAATAAGTTGTCATTATGAAATCAATAGAAAGTAGAGGGGGAAAGGGGAATAAATTGATCAGCACTAACAGAAAACAATCAGCTACGTCCAAAATGGGGTACAGTCTATAGAATATCTAACCTATTTTCTTTAACAAGGTCAAAGGTATACAAGAAACTTAGTAAAAAAAAAAAAAAATGGGGGTGGCGCCTGTGGCTCCATGAGTAGGGTGCGGGCCCCATATACCGAGGATGGCGGGTTCGAACCTGGCCCCAGCCAAACTGGGTTGTAACACCACAGCACTCTACCGAGGGCAACAAAGTGAGACTCTGTCTCTAAAAAAAAAAAAAAAAAAAAGTGTTTTTTTTATTGAAGCAAATGACAAATTTTATTACATGCGTTAATTTTTATGTCCAAGCTCAAGGATAATGAAATATATTTTCCATGCAAAATATTATATACATTAAATAATATATAGTGGTAACAATACAGTGTAAGTTTCCTGAGAGGCAGGCTCTGTGATAGAAATATACAAGCAGGAAGTGTATTTACTGGGCAGTGCTGTCTAGATGAGGACCAGTGAGAGTGGAAGAATAAAGCAGGACAGACAGAGCAAGAAGAGCTTGCTGAACTCTATCAAAGTCCCAACCAATGTCTCAGTTGATCCCTTGAGGAACCTCTGAAGTTGGGAGAGTCCCTCAAAGATGTCTGAATTGAGGCAATGGCCAGTCTTTGGATATCTGCCACCCCACAAACATGAACCTTGAATGAGATGACTCTCTTTAGCCAGGGGCAATTTCCAGAGAAGAACTCAGCAGAGATCAGCCAACTACCAATAATCCCAGTAGCTGAGGGAAGGGGTGCTTCATTCTCGAAAGGGCTGGGGGATTTGTGAGAATCTGGGAAGCACACCATAGCATTGATTACAGATGATCAAAAAGTACAATATGTATTTCATAATTTACGGCAAAGTTCTGCCTCAATCCCAGATACAAGTGAACTTGAAATTATGAAAAGGTAAAATTCTAGCAAGGAAACAAAGAAACCACAGAAATGCCAGCTACTGGAATTATGGAAACTTGTCATGATAAGAGAGAAAAAACAAACCCAAAGGAAAGGCCTCTAAAGAGTGAGGAGAATTATTTCTGGAAATATACATTCATTTTTTTTTATTTTTTCAAAGTCTCAAAAAATAAATAATAACAACAAAATAGTGACTAATTCTCACATAGGTTGGATATAATTTTGACCAAAATACATTATTTGAACAATAACTTTTAATTCAACTTGTTAATATATTTTTCTAGTTTTAATATCAGGTATATCCAGATTAAGTACAATGAATTTGAAGGATTTCTTCTTTTTATATTTTCTGTAAGATATGGCAAGGTCTGTTTTTTGAAATTATCTTTTATTTTTACTTATAAAAAAGTGTTCTAATAAGACTTGATAATAATTAGAAGAAAATTCATTTGTTTTATAGTGCTTGTACTTCAATTTAACTCTAAGTCAAACAGACTATTTTTTATTTTATTTTTATTTATTTATTTATTTTTGAGACAAAGCATCAAGCTATCGCCCTTGGTAGAGTGCTGTGGCATCACAGCTCACAGCAACCTCCAGCTCTTGGGCTTAGACAATTCTCTTGTCTCAGCCTCCCAAATAGCTGGGACTAGGGGTGCCCGTCACAAAGCCAGGCTATTTTTTGCTGCAGTTGCCACTGCTGTTTTTGCTGTCCGGGGCTGGGTCAAACACCCTCTTTATATAGTTCTGGTGCCCTATCCACTGAGCCACAGGCACCACCCTGACTTTTCTTTTTTTTTTTTAACAATAATAATTTTCAATGTGGAGGAGGAGAGAATACTTAAAGTAATTATTCTTAATTTGGGGGCTATAATTATGGCATTGTTGTTATTTAAGAAAAATTTCCTCTTTTTTGAAAGGCATACAGAAACAATTGGCCTAATTATAGAAACAAAAGAGAGAAAAGGAAAGGGGTACTAGAGAAGAGAATGGATGAAACTCGTATAAGAATTGATGGTTTTTATTGATCCTAGATGAGGCACACATACATATTGCTTAATTTCATATGTTGGAAATTTTCATAATAAAATGTAATGACTTGTTACGAGATTATATAATTTCTCTGAACAATACCATAGGAGTAGGCAATTAGAGTGGAGACATAAAGTTACGTTAAGTAGCATTGACAGAGGTTGGTGGCAAAAACAAATGAAGACAATGAAGCAAAAGAAATAATAGGAGAGAGAAATTTCAATTGTACATTTAAAATCAAAGTATCCACATTTCTAATTCCCTCACCACACCTTTTTCTCCTATACTCATCTCCATCAAGTTAGTGTCAACTGCATTCTTCAGTTTTCCCAGACAGAAAACATGAAATGATCTGTGTATTCTCTTTCACATCTCACAACCTGGCAATCTATGTGTTGCTGGTGTGATTATCAAACTAGATTTAAAATTCAGACACTTCCAACCATCCCCACTACTACCATCTTAATCTAAGCCAGGGGTCCTCAAACTCTGGCCCATGGGCCACATGGGGCCCACCAAGGACATTTATCCAGTCCACGGGGTGTTTGTGCCGCCCTGCCTGTCCTGCTTAGCAGCTGACTCATCCTGGACCACAGTGCACCTGTGTGGAATGTGCGCCAACTCTCAGACTCTGCTCCTCCTCTCTGTCTCTCCCTGCCCCTCCTTCTCTCTGTCTCTCCCCACTGGGTGTTTTTGCCCTCCTGCTTAGCAGCCCACTCATCCAGGCCCACAGTGCACATGTGTGGAATGTGCCCCACACTCTCCAACTCCCCTCCTACTTTCTGACTCCTCCTCTCAGTCTCTGGTATACTAGGAGGAGTCACCAGGTTGCCTGTGCAGAGCCTGCTGCTGCCTAAAGACTGAGGTAAGAACAAGTTAGGATTTATTTTATTTTTTTTTTTTGAAGTTAGGAGGTCTATTTTTTTTTTTTTTTTTTGCAGTTAGTAGGACCTTTATTTTGTGGTTAAGGGGGGCCTTTTTCCCCTGAAATTAGGAGGGTTTTTTTTGCAGATAGGAGGTGCCTTTTTTTGAAGTTAGAAGAGCTTTATTTTTGAAGTTAGGAGAGCCTTTTTTTTTTTTTTTGAAGTTGGTTAGTTGTTTGGGAGTGGTTTCTAGGGCGGTTGCATCACAGTGATAACTCAAATAGTCAGCACTCAGTGCTAATGCAAATTGTCAGTACTCAGAGGTAATGCAAATGGTCAGAGCTCAGAGGTAATACAAATAGTGCTCAGTAGTAATGATAACTGTAAGTGCTCAGTGTTAATGCAAATTGTTAGCGCTCAGAATTAATGCAAATTGTCAGCAGTCAGTGTTATCACAAATGGTCAGCGGTCAGTGTTAATGTAAATGGTCAGTGCTTGGTGTTATCACAAATGGTCATTGGTCAGAGTTAATGCAAATGGTCAGTGCTCAGTGTTATTACACGGGGGCCCCAAACTGGTAATCTGCCTAGGGCTCCATAGGAACTTAATCCAGCTCTGCAGACAGCCGAGGAGTAGGAAACCCAATTTAATTGACAGTAAGTGCATTTATATTCTGATTGCTATTCAGTTGTGTATGACGTTGTATGTTGTGTGCTGTGTAAGTCCTGGTTCACACTGTTGTGATCTCTGAGCAGTGCGAGTTCAGCCATATGCTTGTATGGCTGAACTCGCATTAGATTCAGAAGAAAAAAGGCATATGTGCCTTCTTTTTTCCTGCAGTGGAATCTGATACCATGGGGAGAAGACCCACGCGATCAGATTCCAGTGCAAGCTCACAGATCGCAGTGCGGTTCGCACAGGGTAGTGTGAACTGGAAAGGTGGTGGAGGAACTGTCTCTGTGATTGTGCCTGTTCCCGCACCGCACCAGTGTGAGCCTGAGGTAAAAGTGGAGTTCCACCATAAGGGCACTGGAGAGGCTGAAATGATGTGGACTGGCAAGGCTGCATTGATGAACACTGATCAGACTGCATTGAGGGACAGCGCAGTCTATATGTCTCTGTGTGGGCAAAGTTATTGCTGGTATATTGTTTCTGGAGTGCTGTATATTTTATTGGTATTTTACTAATAGCAATTTGGAATCCCTAGGAAACAATGATATCAAGAAAGAGAAAAATTGACTTGGAGTGCAGGATATTCAAAGAACAGTGGACTTATGATTACTTTTTCATACAGTATAAGGAAAGAGCTGTGTGTTTGATATGCCAGAGTATAGTCAAAGAATACAATTTGCATTGACACTATCAAACTCAACATAAAGATAAATATGATTGTTTGGTTGGAGAAGTGAGAAAAGATAAAATAGTAAAAGTGAAAAATACATTGACAACTCAGCAAAATACTTTTGTGAAGCAGAAACAGCTTAATACTTCATCACTGTGAGGAAGTTTTCAAGTTGCCCAGCTAATAGCATGCACTGGCAGACCATTCATGGAGGGAGAATTTGTTAAAGAATGCCTTTCTCTTGCCAAAGAGATGTGTCCAGAGAAGGCTGATTTATTTAGTACAGTGAGTCTTTCAGAACCCTCAATTACACGAAGAATTGAAGAAATGGGAGACAATTTGCATCAGGAATTGCAAAACTCCACAAAAAAACTTCCCTATTTTTCCTTGGCACTTGATGAAAGTAATGATGTTCGTGATTCTGCACAACTTTTAATTTTTATTCATGGGACAATTGACTATTTTAAAGTCACAGTCACAGAAGACCTTGCTGCACTGCAAAGCATCAAAGGAACAACTACAGGAGAGGATATTTTTGAAAAGGTTTGCCAAACTGAATAGTTTGGAGCTGAACTGGGCAAAACTAGCCAGTGTGACAACTGATGGTTCTCCTAGCATGATGGGGTCTAAGAAAGGAGTAATTGCTTGCATTAACCAAGAGATGGACAAACATAACCATTCTCATCTAATAGCCATACATTGCCTCATCCACTAACAAGCGCTGTGTAGTAAATCACTGAAGTGGGACTCTGTTATGAAAACTGTGGTATCTTGTGTTAACTTCATTAGAGGTAATGCACTAAACCACAGACAATTTCAGGAATTTCTGTCTGAGCTAAATGTTGCCTGTGAAGATGTTCCGTACCACACAGAAGGCTGTTGGTGAGTCGAGGAAGAGTTTTGAAACATTTCTATGATTTAGTTCTACAGATTAAAGCTTTTCTGCTTTCAAAAAACAAAAAAGTAGCAGAGCTCAATGATGCAGAATGGAAATGGCACCTTGCCTTTCTGACAGATGTAACAGAGCTACTCAACAGTTTCAATGTGCAACTTTAAGGAAAGCTCATCTGTGATATGCAATCACATGTGAAAGCATTTGAAATAAAATTAGGCCTCTTCATCAAACAAGTGAAGGAGGAACATTTCTGCCATCTCCCCACAACTCAAAATCTGTTAGTGGAAAATCCATTGGTTGCATTTCCAAATAAAACATGTGTGGATTCACTGGAAAAGTTGCAAAAGGAGTTCCAATTTAGATTTAAAGAGCTTCATTTCCATGAACAGGACATCCAGCTTTTCCATAACCCATTTTCTATTGACATTGAAAATGTGGATATGATTTACCAAATGAAACTGGCTGACCTGCAGAATTGTGACTCTCTGAAAGACGCATCCTTCCTAATTTCTATGCATCTCTCCCCTCTGAGACATATCCTAAACTCAGGAAACATGCACTGAAAATGGCAACCATCTTTGGCAGCACTTATGTCTTTTTATTTTATTTTATTTTATTTTTTTATTAAATCATAGCTGTGTACATTAATGTGATCATGGGCCACCATACACTGGTTTTATAGACCGTTTGACACATTTTCATCATACTGGTTAACATAGCCTTCCTGGCATTTTCTTAGTTATTGTGTTAAGACATTTACATTCCACATTTACTAAGTTTCACATATACCCTTGTAAGATGCACTGCAGGTGTAATCCCACCAATCATCCTCCCTCCGCCCACCTCTTCCCTCCTTCCCCTCTCTTTCCCCCTTCCCCCTATTCTTAGGTTATAACTGGGTTACAGCTTTCATGTGAAAGCCATAAATTAGTTTCATAGTAGGGATGAGTACATTGGATACTTTTTCTTCCATTCTTGAGATACTTTACTAAGAAGAATATGTTCAAGCTCCATCAGAGAAATGCAAATCAAAACTACTTTGAGATATCATCTAACTCCAGTAAGATTAGCCCATATCACAAAATCCCAAGACCAGAGATGTTGGCATCGATGTGGAGAAAAGGGAACACTTCTACACCCCTGTTGGGAATGCAAATTAATACAATCCTTTTTGAAAGATGTTTGGAGAACACTTAGAGAGCTAAAAATAGACTTGCCATTCAATCCTGTAATTACTCTACTAGGTATACACCCAGAAGACCTAAAATCACATTATAACAAAGATATTTGTACCAGAATGTTTATTGCAGCCCAATTCATAATTGCTCAGTCAGGGAAAAAGCCCAAGTGCCCATCGATCCACAAATGGATTAATAAATTGTGGTATATGTACACCATGGAATATTATGCAGTCTTAAAGAAAGATGGAGACATTACCTCTTTCATGTTTACATGGATGGAGCTGGAGCACTTATGTCTTTGAACATACTTTTTCCAGAATGAAAAGTCTGAAATCTCCAACAAGATCTAGACTAACCAATGCACAATTGTATCACTTGTTACAACTAGCAGTGACAAATATGGAACCAGACATTGACCATCTCATTAGCCAAAAGCAGGCCCATAGTTCCCATTGAAATACTGGTAAGTTTGTTGATTTTAACTTTACTTGTTCTTCATTTTAAATATTGTATTTGTTCCTTTTTTTGTTTGTTTGTTTACTTCAAAATAAGATATGTGCAGTGTGCATAGGAATTTGTTCATAGTTGTTTTTTTAAAACTATAGTCCAGCCCTCCAGTGATCTGAGGGACAGTGAACTGGCCCCCTGTTTAAAAAGTTTGAGCACCCCTGGTATAAGCCCTTCTAATTTTTAGTCGTAAGTATTAAGAGAGGTGTCACAGTGTCTTAAAACATGAAATAGATTATGGCACCCTTTAAAAACAGGGAAAAAAAACCTCTAACAATATCATTTCTCTCTAACGTAATATTTAAATTCTTTATGATAACCTCTAAAGACCTATAGAATCTGACCTTTATCTATCTCTTCTTTACTATTCTTCCATGCTACATGAGCCACAATGACCTTTTGGCTGCTCTTTAACTATGCCCTGAATGCTTCCATAGCAGATCCTTTACCTGGGACATTCTCTGCATCTTGTGTACTAGTTTCTTTTCACCTTATTTAGTTTTTGTTCAAATGTTAAGTTTTCAGTAGGTAATTTTTTGTAGCATTTACCATCATGGCTTGATACTACTCACCTCCTTTATACTATTTGACTTTTTTCAATAATGATGATTAGGTTTTATTATAATAAATAAATTACCTGCCAAATAGACTTCAGTTCTTCCCCACTGGAATGTTACTTTCAAAAAGGCAGGGATTATTTCTATTATATTTCCAGCTATCCTAGGTGCCCAAACACAACCTGTTGCATTCTATGTTCTCATTAAATATTTGTTAAATTAGTGTTACAAATTATATTTTATGTGAAAATACACTATATGATTTAAAACAGAGAATTATAATTCAGAGAATTAGAGTTGTAGATGAATATTTAGGGTAATTGGTGAGGATTATAGATTTTAGACAAGGGAACTAAGAACTAGATAAAACCTCCAAAATTATTAGAATTAAGGGAATAGAAGAAGTTTAAGTAAAAACTGAGAAATAGGAGTTCAGTGAATAAGACTGCTATCACTGAAGTTCAATTTTCAAGAATTTAGCAATTAATTTAACATAACAAGAATTAAAGAAGTGTAAATTTCTCATTTAAAGAACTGCTAAAACATTATAGTAAAATATTTTGAGAGGTTGTATTTGTTTGAATGTCTTCACTTCCCCCTCCTCATGACAAGTTTTTCTTATAGCTGGTCAATCAATGCTAAAATGATTTAGAGAATAAAGATGGACAAATTCCATTATTGAGAAAGCATAATCAATTTCTTAGCATGAATGCATAACTAAAATTTTTTAATTTTATTTTTCTAATTTAAAAAGACATCTAAGTACTTTGTTAAAAGACTGGGAATCTCCATATATTGAACAAAATCATTTGAATATTTGTACCCTAGAGAGTAGATTAGTATAATTTGATACAGAAGTTGTGCTTTACCATAGCATACCAAAATAACTGAACATTTTTCCTACTCCCTCCCCCTATTGAATCTTCTTGCCTAAGTCACTGTCAAAGATGCTCCGGAACCCTAACATGGCCAAAAGAAACATTAAGTGCCTGCTCTGCTTTCTATGCACTTTTGATATGAAATACAAAATTATTATTGATATTAAGAATATAATGCCAAAAAATTATACAAGCATTGAAAGACAAAAATTCACTCATGTAGATATTCAGAGGTAGGCTATATTTAAATGGATAAAGAGACTTGCATAAAATATATAGACCTATAAATGAAGGTGCAACCCTGCAAATTACAGGGGAGTATCATAAATCTGGTTTCTTCAAATAGTTTGGAATCAGAACCTTAAGCTATGCTCCTATATAGCATAACACTTACAATGTTTCTTTTTGCTTCACTGGAAAGTAGTCAAGATCCATGGGATAATTTTTAACACAAGCACTGAATTCTTTGAAAATCAAAATTATTGTGAGTTTTGAATTATTATAGGCCATTACAAGTTGACTCAGTTAAGATAGAAACCAATTAAAAGGTAACTATAAAAACCATAAAACTACAAATGATTTTTATTTTTAAAAGTCAGAAAAACTATTTCAGAAATAAAATATGATTATGTAATTGAGATTCCTGGTGACATTACAGGAATCTGGAAAAACTGAAGAAGAAATATTAACAATAGATGCTAATGTAAAGTTGACATGTTGGACTGAAGTTGAAGAAAGTTACATAGTTGGCAAACTTTTTTTGACATTGAGGTCAATCAAACTGTAGAAAAGTTTTAATAATGAGGTGGATATGGCAAAGTCACTAAACATCTTTAAGTAAAGTTTAGCTGTATTAATGAAAATGAAAAAGGAGCTCTTGTTTGGACTAGACATGTCTTCCAAGCATTGCATTTGCTTTCAACCTTGTCGCCTAATTTCCTGTAGGCTACCAGTCTCCAGATAACTGGCCTTTTCGATGACAATCTTTAAACTTGATCTTTTTTCTACCCAAGGGTATCAGATGCCCCTGATGTTGAATCACGTAGTAAAAGACTGAAAATCTTGGTTTGCAACAAGAACGCAATTTAATAAGGCAAATTATAGCACATAAACAAACCAAAGTATAATTAGAAGTAAATTATTTAATCTTCATCATCAAATTTCTCATATTCCTAAATATCTAATAAAATGTTACACAACATAAGGTACAACTCAAAATATATCTTTTTGAAAAATTGCTTTATCAGCAGAGAGATCACTCTTTGAATCATGTACTAGAATCAATTTTTAATTTTTTATGACATTTATATAGAAAAATAGCATCTAAGTGATCATAGACTTATTATATCAATGTGAAAAATTATAAATTATATAGTCTGTAATTTCTAAATGATAAAAATGAGATAAATTGATTAGACATTGTTTAAATGCAAATGCACAAGAATAAAAGTAAAAATAATTGAATCAAATCAAAGATGAGTCTTTCAAGTATATGAAAAACTGCTGAGAGAAAAATGTTTAAGTAAATATTACGGTTCTATCCCATCCAAACTGAAGCAAAAAATATGAATTATTCAATTATTTTACATAGTGCTACACTTGAGATATATACATCTTTTGATATTTGAAGACAAGACAGAATCTCTGAAGATTTATTAAAATTAAAGGAGTATTATCGACTAAATTAAGGCCCAGAGTTTGATTTAAGTGCCCAGTACTTAGTTATTAAGTCATTTTCTTAGGCACTAAATAAAAATGAAAAATACAAAGATCACATAGAGTTCAATCACCAGTCAGTTTCAAATATAATTCATAAGGAGATTTTTCTCTACTTTGTTTTCAGTTTGCCTTCAGAAATCAATTGTTCTTTACTGGTAAGTTTCTCTTCACATAAAAAAAAAATGTACTGTAATGTTAACTAGAACCCACATCCCATTTCGCATGGATCCTATACATTTCTTTCAAGCACCAATATTATTTATGTATGCAAGCTAATGAATTGTCATTGATTTTATATAAACTAGTCATAAAAAATATTTTAAGTGACCTGATAATTACTATGTAGTTTGTCACATTTCTGAATAGTTTCCCTAGATTGTATTTCCAATAGCCCTATGGGTGCAACTTTAAACACACAATAGTAATTGGAGGTATGAGATGTTTGTAACATGCCCATAGTTAAAACTGTGTTAATTTTCAATGAAAAGATTTCAGTTTTTGAATAGTTGGACTCCTAGGACTGCTTTTATCTATTTCACTATATTCGGCCAGTGATGGATCAACTGATCTTCTAGGAATGATGCTAAGCCAAACACCTCCCAATATATAAATGTTCCCTAACACAATTATTTTTGTATAGACACACCTGCCTCTAAAAAACATATTTGAAGATGCTATATTTTTATTCTGTATCTGATACTAGTTATTATGTAAGAATTTTTGAAAACTAAGCATGCATTATTGGAAAGACAGCATTGAGTGGGATTTATTTCATAAAACACAATAAAAAAATTTTGAAACTACTAAGAAGTATGGCAAGAAATCAGCCATGTGTACTCAAATAATACAGGTGAATGGTGATCTTTGATTGGGAGAGCGACTGCTCTTCACAAAGTCACTGCAATTTGAAATGCTGTTTCTTCACCTGGCTGCACACCTTTGCTGCTCCAATTGCTCCACTCTGGGTTGGTCTCTCCCTAGATATTATTTCCCAGTCTTCGGCAGCCATGCTTCATTACTTGAAATTGTTCTTCAAGGAATCTGCAGCATGTTCCTTTAGCCTTCCCTATTTGAGATCTCCCCACTTCAGCTCACCGTACAACAGCTGGCCAGGTGTCATCCATTTTTTCCTGCTGTCATCCATTTTTTATACTTGCTCAGTCCAGTGGAGTTGCACTGTAGCAAAGAATAACTTCACCACGGTTGGGTTGGCTCTAGTCCAGGACTTTGGGTTGGTAAATACTTTCCTACTTGTGAGGCTAACTAAAACCAATGTTAAACATAATGACCAATATTTTGCTCATTTTTTATTAGGGAACATTAGTAGAAGTCTGGATAGATTTACACTCCACATAATCTTTCTTGTCCATAAAGTTATTCAGAACTTCGTTTGATGACATATTACTTCTAGTATGATTTAAATGTAGCTGTATTAATACATTAGATAATTGAAGCAGCTACTTTCAACTGACAGCCTATGTGATAGGTTACATATTACAAAACAATCTCTGGCCAATAATTAGAAATTTTGTGCAATTATTAAAAGATAATAAAAACCAACCATGTACTCGAAAAAAAAGTAAGAGAAAACCACAAATATTCTCATAGGATATTTTTTAAATATGGAAAAGTACTTAGAATATCAGCATATATTTTGACATCTACCAGTATGACACCTGATATTAATAAAAACATGTATCAACTGACTAATAAGTTTTCAATAGTGATCTATATATTATTTTGATCTCCAAACATAGGAAAATATTCAAAGTTATGACCTTTAAGCTACTTTAATTCATAAATGTTTCCACAGCTGATTTAATATTCTGTTTTTACATACTTCCACATGAAATACCAATAACTATAGTTAACATGAAATGGCCAAATGTATAAAAGAAAGATCATTAGCATTTCCCTTTTATATTCATTATATGATAAGCTTTATTAGTTTTATTCTATGATAAAATGTGATAATAAAAGCAGAATAAGATTGAAATTACTACATTAGAAACTGAAGTGGACGGTACACCAGTAATACCGGAACAAGTACTGTCAGAAGGAAATTATTTCAAGAAAATAAAATATAACCACAAATTGAATCACAATATCAGGAAGATTATATTAGCAGTCAATAGATCATTTTATATACATGTATATACAGCATATTTTGAGGAAAAGCTAAACCTTATATCATTTGTACATATTTAATTTTGCATCTGTGTCTCTTTTAAAGAGAAATACCCTTTTGGAAAATTGTAATCTATGTTCTTGTAAAGTTGTTTGTTTTTATTCTTAATCATAGTCAGGATTCATAAGAACTAGTGGAATCTAATCCCACAAGGAAATGGTAATTCTCCTCATCCTATGCTTGGAGAAGTTTAAAGTATTGGTTAATAAAATCCTTACTCTTTCCTGTAGAGTTTGTAGCTGGCAATTGAAAGAGTTCTACCATTTTTTGAAACACTCAGATATTTAGAGATCTTTAGAGATCTTTCAGAATCTGTGGTATTGGAGAAGATATTTTAAAATGTCAACATTAACTTGAAACTCAAAAATTATAGTAAGTCACCTCTAGAAAAAGTTTTCATATAAATCAATTTTATATTTTTGAAGTAGACAGATAAAAGTAGTAATACAGGGCGGCGCCTGTGGCTCAGTCGGTAAGGCGCCGGCCCCATATGCCGAGGGTGGTGGGTTCAAACCCGGCCCCGGCCGAACTGCAACAAAAAAATAGCCGGGCGTTGTGGCGGGCTCCTGTGGTCCCAGCTGCTCGGGAGGCTGAGGCAGGAGAATCGCTTAAGCCCAGGAGCTGGAGGTTGCTGTGAGCTGTGTGAGGCCACGGCACTCTACTGAGGGCCATAAGGTGAGACTCTGTCTCTACAAAAAAAAAAAAAAAAAAAAAGTAGTAATACATCTTTTTATTAATTTTAACAAGTGTATGTGTACTGTCTACCATGTCCCAAGAAATTGCAAAAATGCTAATGGTGACCAAAGAATTTTGCTTCCCTTACAGACCTGTGAATGCCCGTCAGTCAAGAATACCCAGGAACACACTGGCAGTCTCACAAAATTGGGTATATTTAAAAATGTTTGCAATGTGGACGACTGCTCATCATGGAAGACATAGAGAAAATTTTAGTAAGAAGGTGTAAAATGTTCTCGTTGCAGGATTTTTGCTTGTATTAGGTATTTTTGAGAAGGTTTTTAAAAATAAGACTTATTCTGGAATTGATAATGCCACAAAATTAGGTAATTTTATTACTTGGTATTTTAATAATTCTTATCTAAAAGGTGTGAGGAACAAAAAAGAAGCTAAAGTTGCAACTGGTAAAGAGCCTCAGCTACACAGGTCAGACAGGAGAGAGGAACTATTTTTCAGTTTTGAATAATGTTCTCTGCTTGTCCTGCACTCATGCATGGTTGTGAACTGGTCTTGTTTTGCCTGGATCTTTCATGATCATAATGGCCTTTTATTATATGAATGTGCTGAGAAGTTGCTTATGTTAGAACACTGGAACAGAACCCCATGGCCTGACTTTGAGCGTCAAGCCAGCTCCTGGCAACACCAAGGCATAAGTGAGAGTGTCAGACCATCTTCCAGCTGTCGGTGTCTACTTTTCTCTTTGTCAGAGCTCAGGAAACTAAAGCATATTATACAAGACAGTCTCAACCAGTGGGATAATGAGAAAACAAGGATCCCAGGCCGTTGTTTCTTGGATTGCAGCACAGCCTTGTTCTTTGTTTAGCTAGAGCTTTTTCCCTACTTCTACCCCCTCCAACTGAGCCACATCGTCATACTGTAGTATAATTACGGTATGATGCATGCCAATATGTAGTTATCATTAAACGATACAAATTTTTGTATTTAACAGATAGTTAAAAGTCGATGGAGTGAACTAGAGTATACATACATATAACATACATATACAACCCAATAAATGTGTTGTTCTGTAAATTCAATTGTACAAAAATTTATTGTCACCCTTCAGAAATGTGAATTGCTTTGCGTTATGGACTTGTTATGCACACAGTCGATATCGTCAGTCAGTTCAACTTCTTTCTATTCCTTTTTCTCCCTACTTATTTCAGTTTCTTAAGATAGAGTAAAATATTTAATGGCCTGAAGAATTAGAGATAATCATGTTTTTGGTGCAGTTATCATATTACATGATCTCACTGGTTTATGCAGAGGAGCCTACTTCTGCAATTGGTCTTCTAGAGGGCTATGCATTTCACAGCTGTTTCTTCATCATCCAGATTGCAAAAAACATGTCAAGTTCATTGACTCCTGGCACCCTGGTAATGGTTGTCTTTGGAAGGCATACTGGAGCCTGAGGAAATTCTGCAGGCTGCCTCCAGACACATCTGTACGGATACTTCCTAGAGTTATTTCTGTTCATTTTCTACCACACTGTTGAAGAGACCTTGGACACCTGAGGGCTGAAAGACTGAAACGGGATTTTTCTCTCTCAATTGCCCATTTTAATTCTAATACTAATCTTCCTGGGAAACAAATAGGAACAAAATCTTTTCTTAGCATCTGAGTCAAGCATTTTCTCAAGCATTTTGAGTTCAGTTTAGACTCTGAATCTACTTATCTAAATAAATCAATTATAAAATGAATGATCTTTGTTGAATCAAACATTTTAGCCTTGGCATTTGAAATGAAATATTTTGGAAAAGATTGAGGGGTACCTGGGGATCTAGGAATACAAATTAGCTTCATATTTCAACACATTTTTCTTCCAGGTTTATTTGTAACATAGGAAATTATTAGCCATTCATCTTTGGTTTTCATTATTTTAATACAGACATATATCTTCTTTAATAAGAAATAAATGTTGTACAATTTAAAAATACAAATGCATATTGTATTTTAAAGTATGATATTTTAAACCTGGAAACGTCCAAATGTCAAAATAATCGTTCATTTGTTTTTATTACCTGTAGAATATACAGATAATTTAAAGAGCTGTAAGACATTTACTGGATTATATTCTGTAACAAAAAATTATACTATATGTTTGCCATATGTCCCACATATTCAAAATAATGAAAATGAAATGAGTTGCTTTTTAAAAAACTTTCTATAAGATATATATATTAAAAAAAACTAACATTTTGCACAGAACCACATGGAAAATGGTTTAAATTAAATTTTCGTCAAGGTGTTGTCCTGTGTGCAAAATCACAGGGTGATTTTTTATTTTCTAAGAATTGAAAATCCTCAGGGGAAAAAACTTTTAATGGGATCACTGCTGGAACCCAAACTTAGAGTTTAGCAGATGATGACAGTTTAAGAGACCCACATAACTGTGCTGCCATTATTGATTCTAAACGTGTCATTCCAGAGAGAAAATTTTATCAAGATCTATCAGGGGTTCAAAGACATGATGCAGCTTTAAGAAGGTCTTGTGACTGTTTAAAAATAAATTCTTTTTTGCACCAATGGGATGTTATAAGAGAACTGCTCTTCTGAGGGATGATTTATGTGAAAAGAATAAATGCGTCCCACTGAGGATCTCAATAAATGTACTTCCCTAATATAATCTGTTCTCCAAATGGCAATGTTGATATTTCACTTGGATTTAAATCTTTGAAGAATTTTATTGAATTAAAATATATTGCTAATATGATCAATCTATAAACTTTTATTTACGGATCTTAATATACTTTAAATAGGACTAGAAGTTTTCCAAAGAAATGACTCTTGAACATACATGTAAAACACAGCAAAAGAAGTTTTAAGATCTAAGAAAACCAACTTGAGAAGATTATTGTTAGCAGGCCACAAAAATAACATTCAAACTGCTTTGTACTAACTTGAAATTCAAAAGGTGAAATTTGAGATTTTGTTGTTGTTATGTTTGTCATTGTTCTCTTATTCTTCAGATAAAAGTAATGGATGATTTAATGTAATTTATTCCAACTATAGTGAAATTTGTGTAAATGGATGTAGAATTTTGCTGGCTTGGGCAGCACACGAACTAAATTTGGAGGAAATAGCACCTTGAAAAGGTCATAGTGACTCTTTTTTGCATGGATGAAAGTCATACTCATCAAATTTTACTTGCTAAACAGAGACTGAATTTTCGGTCCAATTTTTAATTTAGAACATTTTAATTACATCTATGGAATCGATGGAAGCCACAGCTTCATTTATTAAGCATAAATATACAAGAGCAATTTTTTATTTTGATTTCTTTAGAAAATACTACACATGTAAAAACTTAGTGGAACTATTTCGCCATATCTATGTAATTTAATTACAGTTTAACCTTTAGGCAGGATATATAATTAAATATACGTCTAAATGGTATGTCCATACTAAAATAGCTTAGAGCAGAAACAAAGGTAAGGAGAAATCCTCAGTTTTATATTTTGCTACTGTGCACTGATGCATTACAGGCAGCCGAAGAACAAGTTCTGAGGGGCTCTTCATCTGGCCCTTTGCATATTTGTTAATGCCAGTTTTAAGAGAAAGCATTTTGTAAGTTCTTAGGAAAAGTCACTGTATCTTTGATAAGGCTGAATATGGTTTCTGCATATAGTAAAGATATTTCAAAATAAATACTATTGTTGCTAGTAGGCCATTGTTCTAATGGACTGAATGTGTCTCTCCTAAAATTCTTACGTTAGGAATTGGGAATCCCTAAAGTGATGGTGTTACAAAGTGAGGTGATTAGATCGTAACAGAGGAGCCCCCATGAACTGGATTAGTGCCCTTACAGAGGGACCTCAGGGAGCTCTTTAGACCCTTTTCTGCCACTCAAGCATGCAATAAGTCAGCAGTGTGCACCTGGAGGAGGGTCCTCACCAGAACCAGACCATGGTGGCATCTGGTTTCAGATTTCTAGCTTTCTGAACTGCGAGAAAAGGATTAATATTACTTATAAACCACTTCGTCTATGACATTCTGTGATAGCAGCTCAGACTAAGACAATTTCCAATCTTCTCTCCTTACTACCTAGAATAAAAAAGATATAAGAAAATCATGTAATCGCAGATAAAAAAACATTGTTTTTCACTAAGTGAAGATAATGATACAATATTAAATATCCTAAGGTTATGGTGAAAGTAACTAAGTTTAGCAGAGCCAAGAAACTGAGTTGATATTTTTAAATGGACAGAAAGCAAATGAATTGTGATTTATTCCCAAATTACCAAAAATATTCCCATAGATCACTTACGAATATTTTTCTTTGAGGACTTTGAAGCAATTATGAAAGAAAAAGATCCCCTTCAGCTAAACGCGCTCTTTCTCTGTTGTTGCTATTATTATCCTTCCTGCTAACACAGTCTTCAATACCGAACGCTTTTTCTGTTACCTGTGTTGCCATCATCTTCTTCAGGTGAGAGCTTTACCATCCCTACTACTTCTTACCCAATCTCCGCTGCATGGGGAAAAAGAAATAATAGTAATAATACCCACTTTTAAAACAACCAGAGCTTTATACATATGCTATTTCATTCCACGCTTTCACTAGTCCTAGAAGTAGGTAAGTCATTATTCTTGTCTCCATTTTCAAAGTTAGCAAATAAGCTCTGGTAGTAGTTTATGAATTGCCAGTTCCCAATTTATTCACAGATCCTCAGGCTTATCATGCGTTTCTAAATGAAATACACAGAGACTCTTTTCCTATAAATGCAGAAAGCTCAGATGTGCACTAACCCCAACCAGCTTCTGAGCCAGTCCATTAGCAACAGCTGCTATTCTCATAACCTCAGCACTTTCTCACCCCCCCCCCATTTCACAACAAATAGAGTGGACCTCTGCTTTGCTCATTTTCTAACACTGCACCTGTGCCAGATTGTTCTGTCATGTGTCCCCTCTTCCCCTCTTTGTATATAATGTAAAATGAGATTCACCTTGTCAGGAGCAAGATGTGAATACCCTCATAGATCTTAACTTACAAAAGTAATTACATTCCCATTTATTCCTTTGGAAACCAGCAACTCTCACCGATTTCTGCACGCCCCCATACCCCAATCTATCAGCTGTCGTCCACTTGCCCACACTTATCACACATGTAGGCATCTCTTGTTTCCCTTATCCAAAAGACAGTTTGCTGCTTCCTTACTTATGTCTCACTTCTCTATATTTTGATTCTGTGTGTGTATACAATGGGTGAGAGACTTATTCAAGCATGGCTCACCCCCAAGGTCAGTAATCCCTCCCTCAGCCTGAGCCTTGTTTTGCTGCCAATCTTTATCCCAGGGTCTGGAATCTGTTCTTAATTAATGGATTTTGATCTTTTTCTTTCTTTACTTCAGTCTACAAGAAATATAATTTATAACCTAATGAATCAGACACATACACATACACTCACTTAAATACAGAATTCATAAAATAATTTTAATCCTTAGAAAGTGAGTTTGTCAAGTAAATCATTCTATTCTGTTTTATTCTAGTATTTTCTATTATTTCATTTAAGACAGACTGATCAAATTCAAATAAAATGGATTTATAACTCACTAAATGGGTCATGATCCACAGTTTGAAAAACAATGCTGTGACTTGCTAGTAATGTTTCACTTCTGAAAACATTTACCCCTAAGATAGTGGCTGCTCAGCAGGCTGCCAAAGCCTTTGGCATTGAGTTTATGGACCTCTGACCAAATTTTAAATACATTTATTTAACTTCCAGCAAAGGTTAAAACATACATGAACTGTTAACCATTTTATCATTAATTTATAGGACAATTATGATATTATTAAAAAATCTTTTAGCTGGTGTTTTGTCCTAAAAGCTATTTGTAAGATACATGAGAGCAGATACATTTATTTTACAAATCGATGAAATACTTGTATCTAGGCAGTTGCTGGCACAGAGCAAGTACTCAAGTATTTGTTGAATGGATTAATCAGCAAATCAATGAATGTTTGAAGGAGGCCTCGTAGATTGCTACTCATGCATTCTCTCATTCAATAAGCATCTGATTGGTACCCGTTACATGTTAGTCGATTTGTTTATTCATGGTTAGTTTATGCAGTTGATAAAAAGCAAGTCCTTATGTTTTAAGACTTTGTCAAACTAAGGAATATATAGTTTCTGAGTGTTAAAGCAATTAAAGGAAAGATTAATATCTAGCTCTGCTGTTCATGGAACTACCATATGACGTGTGTGTTAATTTTCTCCTCCTCAGTCACTCAAGGAGTACTTAAAGAGCACCTGTTATGTCTCAGATACTGCTTGAGGCCCTAGAGACAAAACGATAAAGAAGAAAAAATTCCTATATTAAAGGAACTCACATTCAGTGGGGCAGGATAGAAAGGAAACATAAATAAAAGGCTAAGATAAAGCAGGAAGGACTAAGCATTTTGAAGAAAATGAAACATGATGAATAGATAGGAAATGATTGGGGGGTAGGGTAGAAAGAGAGGGAGCTCCACCTTAGCACACCTTCTAAAAAGATCTGGATGATAATGGGCAACTGAGATATTAAATAAACTTTACCAGAAAGAAGCAAAAGCCTGTCCTCATCTGTCTCAGTTCAGAAAATGTTTGCACTTTTCAAAATCTGAAGGAGAAACCAGCTTTCACAATTGATGGTCATTGATTCTCCCTAAAGTTAAAAAACAAAAAAAAGAAATTACAAAAATTCACAACAAGAAAGAAAAGAAACAGCACCTTGCCTCATTAAGCAACCAAGGTTAGTACAAAATATTTTGCTGAAAAGGAGGACAGAGTATTAAATTGAACCCATGTTTAAAGGGAAATGATTGCTATGACATGCATTTCTCATATAAGAGCAATTTAGATAGGAAATAACTGGTAAGCAAACACTCTGTATTATAAATGAAAAAATCCTGGCAGGATTATTGTTGTCTTTTTCACTGAACACATCAGCAGGAAAATTATTCAGCCCCAGGCAGAGGAAGCAAATATCATCTAGTACAACAGGGTTGTTGTTTGGACCCTTCTCTCCTCAAGGACTGTCATGTTTTCAATACTCATTCCTTTGTTTGTCGCCTTTCAGGACAAGTCTTTATGCCTTATACAACTCAGTCTGTTCATCTTATTTTTTTTCTGATTGCTGCCATTGTAAATGTCTAGCGTCTTAACCTACCAAGGACAACTGCTTTTCCTGAAATAATAGTGCGATGAGAAACTAAAAAATAAACGCAATTTGGACAAATCTGAAGTAGATTTATATAATGAGATGTTTCAAGATTCACAACATTTGAAAACTAGATATTATTTTCAGGGAATTCAGAAATAAACAATATAAAATACACCTATGGTAGTGTTACATAGCTGGAAAGTAGAAAGGTCTCAGTAAAAACAAACTAAATAGAAATTTTTAAAAAAGTAGTAAAGCCATTTCAGCACAAACTACCCAGTCTCACTATTTGCTTTCTGCAATAATAGTCTAGGGCTTCTGACCCCATCAGTTTATTTCTCATTAAGTTCTCAAGTCAGGAAAACTCTGATGAGATTGGGCCAATGAAGGCCATAGTAGAAGAATGAGAGAAAGGGAGAAGCCAGAGGATTTCTTCCTTCTCCGCATGTCTATCACCTTACCATAGGGATCTTCCCAGCAATGCCTACAACTCGTCTATGCTCTTAACTCCCCCTAGACAGGACTGCCTAAATCTGGCTATTGCAGACAAACCTCTTAGCCCAAGTAAGATGACCTCTTTCCATTAAATTTCTAGCTAAAACCAACAAGTTCCCTTCCCACTATTGCTGACATTTTCATTATTTCGTTGTTCCTATATTCTTGCTGAATTGTTTCATTGCCAGATCAACCAACCTTCTTTGTTAAGTTCTTTCTGCTTCTCACATTCATGGAGTGGTTTCATTTGCCCAGTTAAAACTAGAAGCATACAATCCCTCCAACCATATGTGTAAAATTAAAATGTTATGATGTCTGTATCGAAACACAGTCTTCCCATTAATCTGGTCATAAATACATACACTTATATTTTTTCTTCTTTCTCAAATTTTAAAGGAAAGTTAAACAATAATAAATATTTTATAATTTCTTCTGTTAAAATTATTTCATAATCCTGATCAGCTACTATGAGGTGAATTCTTCTTCATTCCTTACTTGACAGATTTTAGTACACTTTTATTGTTTCTTTCTCCAAAATTTTCCCTTTTTTAAAATTAAATCATAGCTGTGTACATTAATGCAATTATGGAGTACAATGTACTAGTTTTATATATAATTTGAAATACTTTCATCAAACTGGTTAACATAGCCTTCACCACATTTTCTTAGTTATTGTGTTAAGATATTTATATTCTATCCTTAGTAGATTTAACATGTACCCTTGTAAAATGCACCATAGGTATGGTCCCACCATTTGCCTTCCCTCCACCCATCCTCCCCCCTCCCATCCCCTCCCTCTCCTCTTTCCCCTTCATCTTGGGCTATAGTTGGATCAATAAATTGTGGTATATGTACACCATGGAATATTATGCAGCCTTAAAAAAAGATGGAGACTTTACCTCTTTCATGTTTACATGGATGGAGCTGGAACATATTCTTCTTAGCAAAGTATCTCAGGAATGGAAGAAAAAGGATCCAATGTACTCAGCCCTACTGTGAAACTAATTTATAAGCACCCACACTTCCAAATGAAAGCTATTAACTCAACTATAGCCCCAATTTTTCCCTTTTGATGGAAAGCAAACCATTGTTCTTGGCATTCTCTTCTTTCCACCTTGTCTATGTTGTTGTTACTGCAGTGGTAGTTTTCTTCCACAAATTGATCCTCCATATTTAATTGGCCTAAGCTAGGCAAAAAAAGAGGAAGGAAAGGAAGAAGAGAGGGAAAGAAAAGGGAAAGTAGGGAGGGAGGGAAGAAAGGAGGGCAAGAAAGCAAGAAAAAAAGCAAAAGGAAGAAGGGAGGAACAGGAAAAGAGAAAGAAAATTACTTCTTCTAGGAGTGTTGCATTTAGAAATGTTCAGATTTTTGTTGATTATGTTCCTGGCCTTGAAGAAAACTGGTGTGTAATGCAAAGTGATGAAGCAATATTCAAAGAGAAGCAAAGGTGAAAAAGGTCAACTTTAAGGTTTTCTTTGATGTTTTTTTGAACTCAACCTTCATTCCTGTCTTTCTTATCTATGCTTTTTAAATATAAATGTATGTGTAATAATTGGGAAGATAATTTGATTAATTTAGGTTGAAATAATTTTCTGCCATTGGCAGAATGATTTAAGATGTCTTAGATAATACACATATCATTTTACTATATTGTGTTAAAATGTCATACTTTTAAACTTGATCTTTGGGACAAGCATATTCCTTGTATTAAGGTCACAAGGTCTCACAAAAAAGTTAAATTATTCTTGTTGACTAGACTAAATTTTTGAAGCTTGAATCCAAGACATCAATCAGAATGGAAAGCAAAAGCCACAGAGTGGAAATTTGCTTCTTTTCAGCCTTGACCATAAAGGAGTCAGAATGTTTGTCTACCTTTGGAGGTAAATTTTAAAGTGGTAAATAAACTGGCAGAAAGAGTAGAAATTCAGAAAAATATCAGGAAGGTTGAGCCAGCACCTTCAAGATATAGCATAAATATTTCAAGGTAATGGATAGAATAGGATTAGTAATTGAATACTCTGAATAAGTTAGATGAGCAGAATCAGAAACTTGAAATGTGAAATCATATTGCTATATTTAATGGATTCCTTTCTCTTCCATTTCTCCTTACATAATTAAGATAAATGAATCCAAGGGGAAATTGAATTGACTTGCTGCTATTGGCAGAGATAGAATGACAGGTTAGAACTAGAAGCTACCTATAAAATGTCTGTTTTATTTCCTTACATATTTACAAAGGATTCAAACCTAAGTGTTTATATTAATATACAAAATTAATCTAATTGTGTTTCCTCCAGTGTTTTCCAACCAGTTAAAAAATGCTATATCAAGTATTTTTTTTTTATAGAATGAGATGGTTATATTTAAAACACATGTAATTTTTCATTCAAGAATAATCCATACTACCCAAAGATATCAGAGAGGAAGGTCTCTCCACAGTCCATGTGCTGCACTTTCCCTTAATATACATTTTGACCTTCCCTCTAAAAATGTGCACATTCAACAAAAAATTTTGTAAATTAGATGAGGATGTCTAAAAACAAAATAAGCAGGTGAATTAGTCTAGTTACACTGTGCTCCTTTCACTTCTCCTTTTCTCTCAAAACCTTCCTAATCGAGGTGTTTTTTCTTCCTCAACTTACTGACCTCTTTCTGATAAATCAAACAGTTAAGAGATGGCAAAGTGCTTCTCATTTAATTTATACTTTTATTTTAAGGAGATATTTGGAGACTTAATATTTTGAGATTCATGAGAAATAAATGTTTAACGATAGAAATTATTTGCTAATGCAGTAGGGGGACAGAGCTAGACATGCTCTGATAAAGGTCACTGACATGAACACTTATGCTACCAAATTGTGAGTCAAATATTGGAAGTATCAATAGTGGGATATAAAATTTTCTAAAATTTTTCATTCACCATGAGTGTCCATATTAATCTATCTGCTGTAATACTAATAACATACTAATAATAGTGAGTTTATTCTAATTAGCTATAAGGTCAAGGGCTTAAGGTCAATGTCATTGAATATGACACAAAGACTTTAAAAAATATATTTTGTGTTTATTTAAATGTAAGTTCCTTTTCACTGATATAGAGAATGAAACAAAATACTGTCTAATTCATAAAATGGTGATTAGCTAGGTCGATATCTATATAACTCAGTATGTGTTGTTGTTTGGGTCATTTTTTTTTTTTTTATTTAATTCTGTTAGGTTCAGTCCTGAGAATACTGCCTAAATTCTTTGACAAGTTTTAAGAGAGTTTTTCTTTCTTTTTAACTGGATCAATTTAATCAATTTAAAAATGTGTCAGTGAATGGATGTAGTCAATAATAATAAATACCAGGTTTTACCCATAAGAGTGCTGGTGGACAGCTGGGGGAAGATAACAGAGATCAACTTCTCACATGTCAATATTCATTTGCTACTAATGGTATTTTTTATTCTGGATTTGTCCACTTTTTCAAAATGGTGCAAAGGAAACTGTACTCCCCATTGTTATTTTTAATGAAAAACTCTTCATTCAGGACAAGGTTCCATTTGTCTCTGAAATTTTATTCCATATTTCACCACCTGATGATGAATAACTCATTCGTTAATTCAGTGTCTCTGAGATATCCTTTGCACATTAGCAATTGGTCTATGGCTATAGTTAAAATAGTATACAACCTGGACCATACTGGTTAGCTCAATTTTACAAAGTTTTATAAATTAGTCAACATTAATTTTATATTATTTATAGGACTTTATATTATGGATTTCACACATTAAAAATAATCTTTTTTTAGAATCTGGTCATGACTGTCATTTTGGTAAACATGACCAGCAAAATTACTGTAGGTTTTCCTACTGTAACCCAATATGAGGGAAGGCTAAAGAATGCCCTTGTGGCCCAAGGTGCAGTGGTTGGTGTAAGGGAAGCATGAAGAACCAGGTCAAAGAGCTAAAGACGAATGCCATGTTGAGAAGCTGGGTGTGACCTGAGGTTGATGAGAAGCTGCGAAGGCTGTTAGCTTCCATGTCGATATCTGCTCCTGGTATCCCCTGCCTTTCAGGCTCCCCATCCCTATCTTTGCTGCCCCTCCTCTACTTATATCTCTCCTGGTCCTGGACATTCTCCTTTCCTTTCACTTTCTTCAGATCCTGACTTTCAACACCACCACATGGTAAGGACTCTCAAAGTGAAAGTCAGTCATCCATTTATTTATTCAACAAACCTGTGCAGTTAATGATGTGCCAGGATTGTTCTCTGTGCCAGCATTACAACAGGGAATAAGACAGAAAACGCCCTCCTAGAGATCATGTCCTAGTTGGGGAGAAAAACAATAAACAACACACCTAAAAAATGCAAAAAACAAAACAAAACAAAATTACAGTAGGTTTTCAATCCTTGTTACAAATACTTCTCAGTTGATGCTATGGTGGGTCTTGTGGCTGCTGCCAATATTACTCTTTTTCTCAGCTCTTATCAATTATATGTAACATAATTTACATTGTTTATTTCCCATTGTCATCTAGTTATCATAACACTTAAGATCAAATATTTTTAAATTTTTCTTTTTCTAGGTGTGTGGCTGCCATTTGTTCTAAAGTATATAAAAGTAAAGGTATGGCAAGGCTGCAATGAGCCTTGTAAAAATTCTTAGGATATTTTACTTTACATACAAGCAATAAGAAAATATTAGAGGATATAAAAAGGTATAGGATAGGAAGGATGTTTATTGATAAGATTAACTCTTGGTGAATCTTTGAGGTTTTCTGGGTATAAGATGATCTCAGGGTACAAAACCAATGTACACAAATTGGTATCATTCCTATACACCAACAACAGTCAAGCTGAGAGTCAAATTAAAGACTCAATACCATTCATAACAGCTACAAAGAAAATAAAATGCCTAGGCATATATTTAACTAAAAAGGTGAAAGATCTCTGCATAGAAAACTATGAAATGCCAAGAAGAAATATTACAGAGGATACAAACCAATGGAAAAACATATCATGCTCATGGATCCTTAGAACCAACCCAAAGTGACTTACAGATTCAATGCAGTCCCCATCAAAATGTTAACATTATATTTCACATATCTAGAAAAAAAAAATCTATGTTTGTTTGGAATCAGAAAAGAGCCTGAATAGACAAAGCAATCTCAAACAAAAGACACAAATCTCTAGGCATCACCCTCATCAGACTTAAACTATACTACAAGGCTATGGTAACTACAAGAGCATGGTATTGGGACAAAAATGTACACCGGGTAAAAGAATTCCTTTTCAATAAATAGCACTAGAAAAACTGGAGAGACACATGAGAAGAATGAAAAGATCTCTGATCACTCAAAAGGATTAATTCAAGATGGATAAATGACTTAAACGTAAGACATGAATTCATAAGAATTCTAGAAGAAAATCTTGAAAAACTCTTCTAGATATTGGCTAAAGTAAAGAATTTATGAAGAAGTCCCCAATAGCAATCAAAGCTACAATAAAAATAAATGAATGGGTCTTGATTAAATTAAAAAGCTTTTGCTCAGCTGAGCAAATAATCACCAGAACAAATAGACAACCAATAGGATGGCTGAAAATACTTGCAAGCTATACATCCAACAAAAGGCTGATAACCACAATCTGCAAAGAAGTTGAGCTAATCAGCAAGAAAAAAAATCAAACAATCTCATCAAAAAGTGGGCAAAAGAGATGAACAGTTGCTTTGCAAAATAAGATAGCTAAATGGCCAATAAGCAAGTGAAAAATTGCTCAATGTTACAAATCATCAGATGCAAATTAAAACTGTAATGAGACAGCACCTTACCCCTGTTAGAATAGTTTGTGTGTTAAAGTCCAAAGAGATGCTTGCATGGAAAGAGGGAACACTTACTTCTACACTGTTGGTGGGACTGCAAATTAGTACAATCTCTATGGAAAACCATATGAAGATACCTCAAAGAATAAAAGGCAAATAGACTTATCATTTCATCAAGCATTTGTGTTACTGGGTATTTACCCAAAGGAAAAGAAGAAAATTTATCAAAAAAAAAAAAAAAAAAAAAAACTACCCTCAAATATTTATTGCAGCATAATTCACAGTTGCAAATATGTGGAATAAACCCAAGTACCCATAAATTCATGAGCAGATTAATAAAACATGTTGTATGTTTACTATGGAATACTACTCAGCCATGAAGAAGAATGACTTCATGCCTTTTGCAGTAACTTGGATGAAACTGGAGACCATTATTACCCTAAGTGAAGGATCTAGAAAATGAGAAAACCAACACCTTGGCTTGGCGCCTGTAGCTCAAGCCACATACACCAGAGCTGGCGGGTTCGAATCCAGCCTGGGCCTGACGAACAACAATGACAACTACAACCAGAAAGTAGCTGGGCGTTGTGGTGGGTGCCTGTAGTACCAGCTACTTGGGAGGCTGAGGCAAGAGAATCACTTAAGCCCAGGAGTTGGAGGTTGCTGTGAGCTGTGATGCCATGGCACTCTACCAAGGGTGACAACTTGAGGCTCTGACTCAAAAAAAAAAGAAAGAAAGAAAGAAAGAAAAATGTAAAAACAGACACCACAGGTAGTCACTAATAAATTGGATCTAAAGAATGAGCACACATATGCATAGGGGAAAGTAAAACTTAATGAAAATCAAGAAGAGAGGAGGGTGGATAAGGGCATGGTGGAAACTTACCCAGTGGCTACAATAAATGCTGAGTGACAGGCACACTTATATGCACATAACCATGGCTCAAGCATTATAAAAGTAATCTACCTGAACAAAAATAGTTGTCCCCTGTTAATATTTTGAAAGAATAAAAAGAAATTCACAAAATTTGGTGAGGGGCAACAGTGGCTTTGATTAGAATGAGTCCAGCGAGACTGGAGAGAAGTATAAAGGTTTGAAACAATTTTCAAAAAGAAGAGACTGTTGTGGAACATTCAGAATTGTTGTGAGTTGTTACATACAAAGATAACTAAAATGTGCCTATTGTTTCAATGCCTGTGATTATATGTTTAATTAGTTTATGAGTATGTTGTGTGCTACAAATGACTGATGTGATTAAAATTGTACTTCTGGATTAAATATTTACATCGATCATGAACACTCTATTAACACTGAATGAAAATCACTCTGAGAAGTGGTAGCTTTCGTGATACTGAAATGTAGTGAGGTGTTGACTTTGTTTACTACACTTGCAGTGTTTTCTGCTTAAACTTCTGTATTTGGGAAGTTTCAAAAGCGCATTTATTTTGCTGCAAGGAAAAGTTATATTTATAGCACCCAAAATACAAATATACCAAAAAGCGTCACATTTTTCACATAGAAACATTTTGTGTGAATGGCTAAGTGACAGGCAAAGTTAAGAATACACCATACAGTTTCAGAAGAAGAAAAGAAAATAGTAACAAGAAAATTCCGAGTAACTGATACTATAAAGCACCCAAAGGGCGGCCTTAATATGCTTCTCTCCTACGTTCCCTTCAGTATCACAGCTTTGCTAAATGTTTCACTCTGAATTTCAGAATGCTGAATTATTTGCCTGATAGGTTCATCAGTAAATGAATACCCCAAGACACCAGCTTCTGTCCTTGTTTTCATTCCTCCGGGTGTGGTTTCGTTTCTCTCTCTGGTGTGGTTGCTGCATGCGTGCCATGGTCCTTTTGGCTGCAAGGAGGGAATTTCAGCATGCTTCTCCTGTGTTCTTCTTTGTACTTTTGTTCTGAAATGAGACAAGAAAGGTGTACTTTCTGTGATGAGCCACAGTTCAAGTAGTCCTTACTTCAAGTATTCCAATTGCTTCTCTTTCTGGAGACATTTATTTAAGAGTGTTCTTGATTATTATTAAATCTGGCAGATTCATCGTGAGTTCCTGCAGCTCACCAGTTCCTTTTGGAAGCACAGAAAAAGAGTGGCTGCTATACAGAGAATAACATCCGTCTGAGACATCACTGAGCTTTGACCTTGGCAGTGTCTCTGTAGGTCCTCAAGTGTTTATTTCAAGTCGGCAATGACTCATTGGATCTGTTACCACATTGGTCATGTTGCCATTCATTCTGTGGCTTTGCTGCTGCAGAGCCTCCATCCTTACCCACTGTGTATGTGCCATAAGAGTTAAGATTTAGCCAGTTAGCCTTCAAAATAAACTCATTTTATGCCTTTACATATGTATTTGGAAGCACTAAAGATTTGGTTATGAGAATTTATTCTAATTGTAAAATAATACTAGTATAATCATTTGCTGAACTAGCTTAAATGTGGCTCTTTTTTGTTGGCATTTGCAAAATAATTTATAAAATTTTTTTCCATGATGAGAAAAATTGAACTTTTTCTTTCATTTCTTCTCTCCAAGTCCATTAGAGTAGGAATATTTTATGTACATACCCACAATGTAATATAAGGGATTTCTAAAATAATTTGTCAATACACAAAAGTAAAATCAGATGAGGTTTTAAATTACAGAACTTAATAAATAACATATGCATACATTTAAGTCTATCAGTATTTTTAGATTTATTTAAACTAATGAAGGTTTATATAACAGTAAAGCAACAAAACATAGGCATTATTTAACATATATCTCTCTACTTTAACTATGATACAAATACATGTATATGTGTGTGTTTCATATTATATCCGCACATAAAAGTGAAAACATATTTTTCACTATATATATTCATTTATGGACAGGAGATTAATATTTTGTGAAATTTAATTTAATTAGGGAACAGAGTTTTAAGAAATGTGTCATATCATCCAAAAATGTGATCTAGATTTTTAAAAAGTTTCATTGAGGGGTAAAATAAAAAAATAAACACAAGAGTTAAAATATATAATACTACTATAAGTACAAAATGGCACACACAGTTCTTATACCATTTTTTATTTTCTTCAACTATCAAACACAAACACAGAATGATAACTGAAGATCTATGTAATTGATAGTAAAAGTAGATTTTATTCCCCATAACAGAAATTTACTTTTGAAATTAACTGGAAATATATCCTTCCAAAAACCTACATCTACAATTTCATACCTGCAGTAAAGATTGAAAATAGTACCTTGATCCAAGTTAACAATTTTCTATAATGAATTTGCCATTGTATTTAAGCTTTTTTTCTTTCTTTCTTTTTTTTCTTAAATCATAGCTGTGTACATTAATGCGATCATGGGGCACCATACACTGGTTTTATAGACCGTTTGACACATTTTCATCACACTGGTTAACATAGCCTTCCTGGCATTTTCTTAGTTATTGTGTTAAGACATTTATATTATACATTTACTAAGTTTCACATGTACCCTTGTAAGATACACCGCAGGTGTAATCCCACCAATCACCCTCCCTCTGCCCATCCTGCCCCCCCCTTCCCCTCCCACTCCCCTTCCCCCTTCTTAGGTTATAACTGGGTTATAGCTTTCATATGTAAGCCATAAAATAGTTTCATAGTACGGCTCAGTACATTGGATACTTTTTCTTCCATTCTTGAGATACTTTGCTAAGAAGAATATGTTCCAGCTCCATCCATGTAGACAGGAAAGAGGTAAAGTCTCCATCTTTCTTTAAGGCTGCATAATATTCCATGGTGTACATATACCACAATTTATTAATCCATTCGTGGATCGATGGGCACTTGGGCTTTTTCCATGATTTAGCAATTATGAATTGGGCTGCAATAAACATTCTGTACAAATATCTTTGTTATAATGTTATTTTTTGGTCTTCTGGGTATATACCTAGTGGAGGAATTATAGGATTGTTTGGCAGATCTATTTTTAGATCTCTAAATGTTTTCCAAATATCTGTCCAAAAGGAATGTACTAATTTGCATTCCCACAAGCAGTGTAGAAGTGTTCCCTTTCCTCCACATCCACTCCAACATCTCTGGTCTTGGGATTTTGTGATGTGGGCTAATCTTACTGGAGTTGGATGATATCTTAAAGTAATTTTGATTTGCATTTCTCTGATGATTAAGGATGATGAGAATTTTTTTATATGTCTGTAGGCCATGTGCCTGTTTTCTTCAGAGAAGTTTCTCTTCAAGTCCCTTATCCAGCCTGCAATGGGATCACTTGTTCTTTTCTTGCTTATACATTTGAGTTCTCTGTGGATTCTGGTTATTAAACCTTTGTTGGAGACATAACCTGCAAATATCTTCTCCCTTTCTGAGGGCTTTTGCTTGTTTTACTTATTGTGTTCTTGGCTGTGCAGAAGTTTTAGTTTGATCAGGTCCCAGTAGTGTATTTTTGAAGCTGCTTCAATTGCCTAGGGAGTCCTCTTAATAAATTACTCATCCAGACTGATTTCTTCAAGGGTTTTCCCTGCACTGTCTTCTAGTCTTTTTATAGTTTCATGTCTTAAGTTTAAATCATTAATCCAGTGAGAGAGTCTATCTTAGTTAATGGTGAAAGGTGTGGGTCCAGTTTCAGTCTTCTACAGGTTGCCAGCCAGTTCAACCAGCACCATTTGTTAAATAGGAAATCTTATCCCCACTGAATGTTTTTAATTGGCTTGTCAAAGATCAAATAACGGTAAGTAGCTGGATTCATCTCTTGGTTCTCAATTCTGTTCCATACATCTACCTCTCTTTTTTTGTGCCAGTACCATGCTGTTTTGATCACTATCAATTTATAGTATAGTCTGAGGTCCAGTAGCGTGATTCCTCCTGCTTTGTTTTTATTTCTGAGTAATGTCTTGGCTATTCAAGGTTTTTTCTTTTTCTGATTCCATATAAAACGAAGTATTATTTTTTCAAGATCTTTAAAGTATGGCAGTGGAGCTTTAATAGGGATTGCATTAAAATTGTATATTGCTTTGGGTAGTATGGACATTTTAACAATGTTGATCTTCCCAGCCAGGAGCATGGTATATTTTTCCATTTGTTAACATTTTTAGCTATTTCTTTTCTTAGAGTTTCATAGTTCTCTTTATAGAGATCTTTCACATCCTTTGTTAGATAATCTCCCAGATAGTTCATCTTCTTTGGCACTACTGTGATTGGAATAGAGTCCTTAATTGTTTTTTCAGCTTGACTATTATTGGTATATATAAAGGCTACTGATTTATGAATGTTGATTTTGTAACCTGAGATGCTGCTGTATTCCTTGATCACTTCTAAGAGTTTTGTAGTAGAATTCCTGGTGTTTTCCAGATATACAATCATATCATCTGTGAAGAACGAAAGTTTGATCTCTTTTGACCCTGTATGGATACACTTGATCGCCTTTTCTTCCCTAATTTTGATGGCTAAAACTTCCATTACAATGTTAAAGAGCAGTGGAGACAGTGGGCAGCCTTGTCTGGTTCCTGATCTGAGTGGAAATGATTCCAGTTTAACTCTATTCAATACGATATTGGCTGTGAGTTTGCTGTAGATGGCCTCTATCAGTTTAAGAAATGTCCCTTCTATACCAATTTTCTTAAGTGTTCTGATCATGAAGGGATGCTGGATATTATCAAAAGCTTTTTCTGCATCAATTGAGAGAATCATATGGTCTTTGTTCTTTAATTTCTTTGTGTGCTGAATTATACTTATAGATTTATGTATATTGAACCAGCCTTGAGACTCTGGCATAAAACTGACTTGGTCATGATGTATAATTTGTTTGATGTGTTGCTGGATTCTGTTTGTTAGGATCTTGTTGAATATTTTTGCATCTATATTCATTAGTGATATTGGTCTATAATTTTCTTTTCTTGTTGGGTCTTTTCCTGGTTTGGGGATCAGAGTGATCATAGAACATTTTGGGTTCCTTCTTTTCCTATATTTTGGAACAGGTTGAGTAATATAGGTACTAGTTCTTCTTTAAAGGTTTGGTAGAATTCTGACGTGAAGCCATCTGGTCCCAGGCTTTTCTTTTTAGGGAGATTTTGTATGGTTGATGCTATCTCACAAATTGATATAGGTCTGTTCAACATTTCCCCTTGATTCCGGCTAAGTCTTAGGAGGTAACGTGCTTCCAAGTATTGGTCAATTTCCTTCAGATTTTCATATTTCTAACAATAAAGTTTTTGTAATATTCACTAAGGATTTTTTGAATTTCTGAGGAGTCTTGTTATTTCTGCTTGTCGTTTCTGATTGATGAAATTAGTGTTTACTTTTTTTTTCCTAGTTAGGTTAGCCAAAGGTTTATGTATTTTATTGACCTTTTCAAAAAACCAACTTTTGGATTTATTGATCTGTTGTATAATTCTTTTGTTTCTAATTTCATTTTAATTCTGCTCTAATTTTGGTTATTTCTTTTCTTCTACTGGGTTTGGGGTTGGAATGTTCTTCCTTTTCCAGTTGCTAGAGATGTCTCATTAAGTTGTTAACTTCCTCTCTTTTCATTCTCTTGAGGAAGGCTTGCAGTGCTATAAATTTCCCTCTTAGGACTGCCTTTGCTGTATCCCAGGGGTTTTTATAATTCATGTCTTCATTGTCATTTTATTTAAAAAATTTGGCAATTTTCTTCTTGATCTCATCTCTGACCCAGCTATCATTCAGAAAAATGTTATTAAAATTACATGTTTATGTGTGAATATGCAGGTCCCTGTTGTACTGAGTTCAATTTTTATTCCATGGTGGTCAAAGAGGATGCAAGGAATAATTTGTATTCCTTTAAATTTAGTGAGGTTAGACTTGTGACCTAAGAGGTGATCGATTTTGGAGTATGTTCCGTGAGCTGATGAGAAGTATGTGTATTCAGTTTTGTTGGGATGAAATGTTCTATAGATGTCTGCTAAATCCAAATGTTGGATGGTTAGGTTTAAATCTAAAGTTTTTTCACTCACCTTCTTATTGGAGGATCTATCCAACACTGCCAGAGGAGTGTTGAAATCTCCAACTATTATGGAGCTGGAGGAAATCAAGTTGCTCGTGTCTGTTAGAGTGTCTCTTATAAATTGAGACTCATTCTGGTTGGGTGCATAAATATTCATAATTGAAATCTCATCATATTGAGTATTATCCTTAACAAATATGAAGTGACTATTCTTATCCTTCCTTACTTTTGTGGGTTTAAAGCCTATTGTGTATGCAAATAGAATTGCAACACCTGCTTTTTTCTGGCTACCATTTGCCTGAAATATGGATGCCCATTCTTTCACCCTGAGTCTATATTTATCTTTTAAGGTAAGATGTGACTCTTGTATGCAGCAAGAGTTTTAGTACCCAGTCAGCTAACCTGTGCCTCTTCAGAGGACAGTTTAAGCTGTTCACATTAATGGAGAATATTGATAAGTCTGGTAAAATTTTGGGTATCGAGTTTTTCAAAAGTCCAGTGGACATTTTTAATCCTTTTGCCACTGTGGAAGTTGGAGTTTGATCAAAAGTTTCTGAGTGAGTTTACTTTTGTGGTAGAGGATTGGGCTGGTCATTATGGAGGATAGGTCTGAGAATATCCTGAAGAGCTGGTTTGGTTATGGCAAATTTCTTCAACATATGAATGTCATTAAAGTATTTAATTTCTCCAACCTAAATGAAATTCAGTTTAGATGGATACAGGATCGGGGGTTTAAAGTTATTTTGTTTTAGGAGATTAAAAGTTGATGACCTCCCTCTTCTGGCTTGAAAAGTTTCGGCAGAGAGATCTGCAGTCATTCTAATATTCTTCCCTTTGTAGGTAATGGATTTCTTACATCTGGCTGCTTTCAGAATTTTCTCCTTCATATTAACTTTAGTGAAGTTAATTATGATATGCCTGGGGGATGTTTTATTCAGGTTGAGTTGTACTGGGATTCTGAAACTGTCTGCTATCTGAATTTCAGAATCTCTTGGCATGTCTGGAAAATTCACTTTCATAATTTCATGGAGAAGGGTCTCTGTGCCTTGTGAGGACACTTCTTCACTTTCAGGGATTCCAATGAGACAGATATTAGCCTTCTTCGAATTATCCCAGAGCTCTCTGAGAAAATGATCTGTTTTTGCTCTCCATTTCTCTTCCTTTTTTAGAGTTTGGGAGCATTCAGAAGCTTTGTCTTCAATGTCAGAAATCCTTTCTTCTGCTTGCTCCACTCTGTTACTAAGGGATTCTACTGTATTTTTCAGATCTTTGAGGGCTGCAAATTCTTGCTTCAGTGCGTCAAAATCTTTGGTGGTTTTGTCTTTAAATTCGTTAAATTCTTGAGACAACTTTTGAATTTCTCCTCGAATTTCTAATTCCGACTTTTGAACTGCTGCTCGAATTTCTAATTCCAAATTTTCCTCCTGTCTATTAATTTTGTTTGCATTATAAATTCTGAATTCATTTTTTGACATTTCAGCCAGCTGTTTATGAATGGGATCATCAGTTACATCTGCTATATCTTTCCTTGGGAGGGTTGATCTATTCTGGTTATTCATGTTACCAGAGTTTTTCCGCTGATTCCGCCCCATGATTTTTTACACCGTTTGACTTTTCTCCCCTGGAGCTTTGTTGTTGACCTATACAGTGCTATGGCCTGAGAAACTGGGGACCTGTTTGGTGTCGTAGGGCTAAGTGGCTCTGTCTTATTTTCAGCTGGTCTGTGTCCAACCATAGTTAAACAGTTACTCTGAGTTGAAGTCTCAGCTGTGGAGAAATACCAGCAATTAAGTCACCCCGCCCCCTCCCAGGCAACAATTGGAAAAGGAAAATCAAACCTTCCTACAACCACACACCCAGGGCACCACTTGGATCGTCCTCGGGTGATTGGCTGTGTACAAAATGTCCAAATCAATTGTTTCAGTCAGCACCTGTCTCAAGTGGGAGAGTTTAAAAGTTCTCTGGCAACTAGATCACAGGGGCCTGCTGACAACTCAAATATGACTTGCTCCAGTGCTCTGTAAAGTCAGGAGGACCCTCTCAGCAAACAGATTAGTCTGGGAAGGTTGATACCTCCTTCCCAACCTTGCACCTCTGTCACACCCAGTCACTGATAACCCTGTACGGCTGGTACCCAGTTACCTCCAATGAGCAGATACTCAAGGGGTTTCACCTGCCTGAATCACAATGAAATCTATATCTGCTCAGCCAGGCTGCTGCTCTCTGCCTCTTTCCAGCAGGGGGAGGTGAGGCCTGACAACCTCAGGCACTTGATGGAGGCTGGTGGGGTGTTCACTCAGTTCCAGCCTCGCCCCTGATTAATGTTACTAACAGAACAGAACAAGTATGTGGGAATTTGTTTCTGTCACTGCTGAATTTCCCTGCAGAAGAGAAGCTGTTTTGTGTTCCCAGAACCTGTGCCTCAGGCCCTGTCTCTGCCGCTGCAGGTTTGTATTCACAGCATGGTTAGCTATCAGTTCTAGCTTCCTGCCTTCCTTTGTCTATAGGCTGACAATCCCCTGAGGGCCGGGTGTGTCTTAGGCTCAGTAAAGCGGTCCTCTGGGTCAGCCCCTCCCTCGGAATCTCCCAGCTTTGCGCATGCATTTTCTATTCCCCGTGCTCCACCCAGGCCAGTACCACCACAGTCAAACCCTTTACTCATGGGGCCTGTGTTTCCACCCCAAGTCTGTTCTGCAGTGGTTGCCACCTGAGAAGATGCCCAGCCTCCTCTGGTTGTCCAGAGAGACAGGGGGTGTGACTTTGGAATATGTGGGGGTGAACCCTATTGCTGTCATAGCAGCTGCTGTTCTGCACCTCGGGGCACTGCCACTCCGGCATGGTTTCCTGTCAGCCAACTGTCCTCTCCTCACTCCCGTGCCATAGAATCAGCACTGATAAGCTGTAGTCCAGGCCCTGTCCACACCCCTCAAGAAATCACCCAAGAATCTGGACTCCTGGGGGATAGGCCTCAAGACCTCAGACTGAGAGTGGAGGGGAGTGCTGGGAGCTCAGAATTGCAGGTACAGAATATATATAGTTTTATACCTGGCAGGAGAACAACATGGCACCCTAGTTGGGGAGGTAGGTCCAGTTTTTAGAGGGTCTCTCCCATGGAGTGTAGTGGGAGGACCTTTGAACTCTGCTCGTTTGTTTGTGGGGAACTCCGAGCCATTCTTATGAGGGAAGGGTCTCCTATTCGCTTGGTGATGGATTTTGTGCCTTTTGTTTGTATCCTTGGGGTGGCAGCTCACCTTAGCAGGGTTGATGTGCGTTCTTCAACCTTCTCTCTTGGTGTAGCTCTAATCGACCAGGTTACTTGCTAAATTTCTGTCCTTTAACTCTCCTTCTGGATGGTAACCTCTGGAAATTCCTTTTTTAACAGGCGATACAGCACATTCTTCCTCTCCCTTCTCTTAGATCAGGTGTCTCCACAGCTCCAGTAGACTTCTCTAACGGAATGATCTGTATCTTGGAGTTGGAAGTATCTGTTGGATGAGCATAGGTGTCAGGCAGGCAGGAGTGGGTTTTCCGTGGAGGAGTCTGCCTGCCTTGGAGGTACGGAGATCTTGCCCCTTTCCTAGGTTTGCTTTCTCTTCCCCCTTCAGACAGCTAAACTTTTTTCTTTTGAATGGCAAGTCAGTGAAATTGCACATTTCCTATCCCACCTTGTCACATGATTGTATTTAGCAACGTTTCTATTGTTCATCAATTGAATTAATGAACTGTGAAATCAGTTATTATCTTGATTATATGTCATTTATATGTTTTTTTTAACCTATGCTTCCTTTAACCCATATAAAATTGGGAAGCATTTTTTATAAGTCCTTCAAAAAGTATAAAATAAACAGCAGCAACATAGGAAATAACTTCTAATGAGGTAAGCAGTGTCAGTTACTAGTTATCCATGTGATTCTCACTGAGGCATTGTACTGGATATGCAAGCTGTAAATAAATGGTAAAGAAAGTACTCTGTCAGGGTGAATCTGTCCTCTGGGTCCCTACAGGACATAATTAGTTTCATGTAAAATGAGTGGTTTTCAAGTTTATTATGTATGAATTTAATATACCAACTACAGTACAACAAATGATAAGTGGGGAAATTTCAAAAGATTTATGTTTTTCTAGTGAGTGCAAAAATAGGCTCTCCTGTATTCTTCTCAGTTGCCACAAAATATATAATTCTCTGACTTTTTCCACAAGCAAAGTGATTAATTGTTTCGTGAGGGGCTTTATACGCCTTCATTTTTTTTTTTGTTTGTTTGTTTGTTTTTCTCTTAAGGATAAAAAAGAAAAAAAACATAAAAAGAATACATGACTGATGTGGTAAAATTAAAGTGGTGCAAAAATGACACCTTCTTCATATAATGTGTGAATTATAAGAATCCCTGAACAATAATGTTGGAAAATTTCATTAGTGCCTTTCAGTAAATTTCCAGTTTATTTATTAATGATAATATGAATACAACAGGGAAATTAATTTGATACATTTCTTCTGCTTTTAAAAATTATCCATAATCATACATTTATTTTAGCCAGCTTGTCTTTTTATAACATATTAATATGGACTTCTATAGCATTTCATCTTTTTATCTTGGTATTAGACATGAACATTTTTTCTTGGAAGGAAGTAGGGGCTTCCTATAATATTTCCCATCCAAAAGCTTTACTGAATTAATTAAAAGGTCTCTGTAACAAAAGACAGCTCATTCTAGACTCTATATTTGGAGGATCAGAGAAATTACAACATATGAGGGCTGACAATTAGTTTGTGAACTCATCCTAGAAAAAGTGCTGCTACCTCATTGCTGAACATCATCACTATGGGCTTCCGTGAATTCTTCCCCGTGGGAGGCCGTGTACTGAAGTCAGTGCCTAGTCCACCCTTCAAAGCAATTTTGGAACTTTTTTTCTGGAATGCCCAAGAAAGTTGTCCTTGTTTTACCCTGGATGTCCTGAATGTCATCAAAATTTCCTTCTTTCAATATTTCCTTTATCTTTAGGTAAAGAAGAAAGTCACTGGGGGCATGATCAGGTGAGCTGTGAGGGTGCTGCACTACCACAGTAATTGGTTTACTGTCTAAAGTTTCCCCCAGAGACAGTGCCATAGGACCTGGTGCTTTGTTGTTATGTCAGATCCATAAGTTGGCCAAGACTTTCAGTTATGATTTTCCTAACTGTTTCTTTGTCAATGTTCACTTAGTCTGCTTCTCACAGTCAGGTGATGATTTTGATCCACAATTCAAGAGTTTTTAACATGTTTTTGTCAGTTCTGCTGGTTACTAGCTGCCCAGATAGCTCTTCATCAGTGACTCATTCTCTCCCCTCAGGAAAACGTTTAATCCATTTGTACACTGCCATTTTCTTCAGGGCATCATCCCCATAAACTTGGACTTCCATGTTCTTGATTTCATTTCCACTCTTGCCAGGTTTAACGAGAAATTTACAAATGTTTGCTTGGTGCCCAAGCTCTGACATCCTCATGACAGCACAGAAACACACAGCAATAAACACCACTCAGCAAGATACCAGGACACATCAACACAAACACACCAGTGAGACTGACACACTGTGGCTATGAAACCGTACCAAGCTGTTTGCACAGTGCTGCCGGGGAGTGCCTGGTGGGAAGTTTGCAAACATCGTTAGACTGTGTACATGCTCAGATATTATCTTTTAAAAGGCTAATATTGTCTTCTTGGTCACTCAGAAGGTATCATCCTGTCTCGACCTCTTTCTAGGATTTACTATTATCTGATATATCTTCACTTATTTTTTTTTTTTCTAGATTGTACAGTGACCACAGCAATTTCTACACACAGTGCCCTGGCAAAACGAATTTATTTCTTTGCTCTTATACCTAAAATTATGTCATGTGTTATTTTGTTTTTATTTATTTATTTATTTTGCAGTTTGGGGCCAGGGCTGGGTTTGAACCCACCACCTCTGGCATATGGGGTCGGCGCCCTACTCCTTTGAGCCACAGGCACCACCCTATGTCATGTACTATTAATAATGAAGGATAACACTCAAAAATTACTTTTACATATCAAGAACAAAAGGTAAATAAATGATATATATTTTTTCAGCATCAACTAGAAGCCTGAGAGTAAAGTGTGTATGTGTGTGTGTAACTGCATCTTAAAAGAAATTCTATACTTAGGCACTTTCTAAAATATGCTACTAACACTAAAACTCCAACATTTTCAGATTACTATGCAAAAATCAGGTAGAATAAGGAGCATGAAGATTGGGAAAGAGAAACAAAAATACACCCATAGAAAACATGAAAACAATGTAGAGAGTGTATACTTAAAAAATAAGGCTCATTTATATCTTTGACTCTGCTCTGCTCCTGTCTACTGAACATTCATATGAAGGTCTATGCACATTCATAACTTCTAATGTAGCATTTCATTTCTTCACCTAAGGGATTGTTGCTCTAGTTTTTCCCACCATAAATATCACTTGGAGTATTTAAGGCTTAACTCAGTTGCCATGGCTGCTCTAAGTATTTTCTAATCCCACCAGAATATAACCCCGATGCAGCATTTACTTCATCACACTCTGAGAAATACTGCTTACTTCATAAATGCTTTTTGCACTTGATTTTAAGGTCTTCCGTCGTCGGTGCTAGAGAGGACAAGTTGTATGTAATTTCTATAAATAATGAAATGTAGTATTCTCAGGTGAAAAGGATGGGGAGCTTGGAAACCACAGGAAAGTGTTTTGTCTGTCTGAGGGATTCTCCACACCCCTCCCTGTCAGCACACCAGACACTCGCTCTGCCACTTTTGATAAGATACCATAAATTCCCTAAGCCTCCCCAGACTGCTTACAAATTCAGAAGTCAAATATTTCCCTCCTAGAGTTCTTGTAGCAATTACATAATGCAACATATATAAAGAACTAAGGCAGTTCATACATTGCAACTGCTTTTACTGTTAATACTTTAACTGCTACTAATATTTTAATAACTGCCTTTTAATGGAAATCAATTTAGCTAGAATGTTGAACAAATATAGTCATATGCATCTGTGAGCTGCTTCCTTCTAAATGCAGTTCACTGTGCTCATTTTCCATTGCTGTGTAATAAATTTCCACAAATGTAGTGGTTTAAAACAACATCCTTTTACTATCTTAACTTTCTGTACAGCAGAAATCCTTGCAAGTCTTTGTGATGTTCTGTAATCTGGTTTTCACAAAGCTATGTCAAGGTCTTAGCCAGGAGTAGGAGCTCATCCAAGGCTCAGGGTCCTCTTCCAAGCTTACTGATTGTTGGAAAAATTCAACTCCCTGCAGCTGTAGGACTGATGGAGGCTGTGTTTTCAAGGGCAGCAGGAGAGCATCTCTTTAGTATTTTACCTTTTTCAAAGGTCTAGCTGCCTTGTCAGCCCCACATAAGATAATTTTCTTTTTTTATTAACTTGAAGTTAACTAATTAGTAACTTAATCATGGGAGTGATATCATATGCATATATTGACACCATATTCAAGATGGGGAGGAGGTTATATACCGGGCATGTTATACACCCAGAGATGATAATTTTGAGAGCCATGTGAGAAGCTTGCCTACCACTCAAAGTAATAAAGACAAGCTAGAAAAAGCGCCTTTGTAATCATATATTTGAGCAAAGCACCTGCATGTGGAGGAATGTGTGTTTCAGCAAGTGCCTAGGAATATATCAAAGGATTATTATGAAGATCATAAGACAATTCTGGCATGTGAATAAGTTGGATCTCTGGAAATAAGAATCAGAAACACATAAAAGCATATTTTACCACTTTAAAAATCTATAATTGTCATTAAATAGTAACTAGTAAATACATATGCCATGTATGCTCAGGATAAAGACAAATTGATGTTCTATTTTGTAATTAGTGATTAATGAGAATTCTGCTAAAAAAATAATGTGATTGAGAAAAAGTGTTGAATTTGGTTGAGAAAGATTTTGGCCTAGAGGGGTCTTTGGAGAGCAGGCATAAGACAGTAAAGTGAGAGGTTTTCAAGAGAATTAAGGAAGAAAGGAGGGAGAAGGACGGGGTGGGGGAGCAGAGGGAGATGGAGGGAAGAGAGGGGAGAATAAGGAGAAAATTATCCCACTCTGTTTTCTTTACTTGAAATAGATTTTATGGTGACAACAATAAAAGTGAAAAAAGATGAAAACAAACATCAAGAAAGTGACCTAAAACTAAAATATTATATATATGCAAATAAATATACCCTGTTTAGAAAGATATTATATAGATCTTTATAATTTGTAGGACTTAAACCTTCTTCAGATTAAATTCTTTTATTATGAAGTTTTTCTATATTATTTTTAAACTTCAGAAAAACAACATCTTGCCCAACTAATACCCACATACTCTTGGCATTAGTTAGAAGGAAAGATGAGATCGTTATTAACAAACAACAGACATATTTAAGTTGCCTTTTTTCTTCTGTGATGTACAGGAATAAATTTGGGCCAAATACTGCATGCTTCTTCTATCATTTCTCGAAAGCAAAAGTTGAGGAAATTTTTTTCCTTATAATTAGCTTTGAATTTGCAGTATACTAAATGTGTTCATTCTTTGGGCACATTTCCCCCAAATTACTAAAGTAATAGTGAAAAATTAAGTCCATAGATGGATATGTTGGCATAATCCCACTCTGTACGTCGACCGTGTATAATGTGGAGGTTGGGTTGTGCTTGGGCAGATTAATAGAATGTAAAGGCTAAAAACTGAATGGAAATTTTTTTCTATGATTTTCCTTAATAAGAAGTAAAGAAGCATTTTCTGAAAATTTGCTTAGCACTGCAGAATTTAAACTAATACCCTGGGGACATTAAATGGCAAATTTACAGATTATTGAAGGATATGTGTATAATGCAGACCTAGTTTTTAAAGAAAACCATATGCATCTCTTTGGAGTACTTTAGACATTTGCTTATGTGAAAGGAGAATACAGGACTGCATTGTCAAAGGTAAATAATAACTTCCTAATGGTATTTCACAGTTTTTATGACATATATGAAGAACATCATCCTCCAGATGAAGATTTATGTAACAGGAATACATGTGGATTGTAAACTACCACTTCACATAACAATGAAGTCAAGAAAAGACTGAGTTGGAACTCCTGAGTTAGACCCAAGGTGAAATGAGAGCCCAAATCTGCTCAATATTGTTTTCATCTCCCCAGTATTTTACGATACTTCTTTTATTTTTTTTATTATTTATTTATTTATTTTGTAGAGACAGAGTCTCTTATTTTATTTATTTTATTTTTTTTTTTGGTAGAGATAGAGTCTCACCTTATCGCCCTCGGTAGAGTGCCGTGGCATCACACAGCTCACAGCAACCTCCAAATCCTTGGGCTTAGGCGATTCTCTTGACTCAGCCTCCCAAGTAGCTGGGACTACAGGAGCCCGCCGCAAGGCACAGCTATTTTTTTGTTGTTGTTGTTGCAGTTTGGCCAGGGCTGGGTTTGAACCTGCCACCCTCGGCATATGGGGCCGGCGCCCTACCCGCTGAGCCACAGGTGCCGCCCTTTACGATACTTCTTATCAGGCATCTGATGGCTCTATGGAGAACCCAAAAAGAGAAATATGCAGAAAGGCTCTCATTTGATTAAACCCACATATTGATAGAATTTGAAAAACAGGGGAGAGAAATTTGACCCTGAAAACAAACATTGCCCAAGGAACAAGTTTTTCAAAGATCTACTTATTCTATAGAGGCATGGAGCTCTAGGAAAAGGGTAAATTTTTGACTATAAAACATGAAAATAATAATCTTTTGTAATATTTAATGCCAGGGGCAATGAGAAGGCTTTGCAAACAAGTCCAAGCAGTTGTACAAGATGCCCTAAGCTTGGCTGCATGACTCAGTCAATACAGTGAGGCTAAAGGCATTTGTATTAGATGGAGAAGCTGTGTGAGGCTCTGGAAACCTTCAGCTTGAGGGTTGCAAAATAGATGCTAGAAGCAAGGCCACATTGTCAGTAGCAGAGAATTATTTTTTGTGTATTAAAACTAGTACCTACAATGTAAATGAATGCCTGACCAAGGAAAAACAAACAATTATAACAGCAGTCCTCAACATTTTAGTTACAAGAGACCTATTTCCTGGAAAAGGATTATTCCACAGATTGGGGGGGGGGGATAATTCAAGCACATTAAATTTATTGTGCATTTTTCTATTATTATTGCATTATAATATATAATGAAATAAGTATACAACTTACTATAATGCAGAATCATCAGGAGCCCTATGTTTGCTTTCTAGCAACTAGACTGCCCCACGTGGGAATGATGGGAGACAGCAGCACCTGCAGTGTGTTGCTTATGTTCTTAGCACCTCATATCATCAGGCATTTGATTCTCATGAGGAAGGTACAACCTAGACCCCTCACATGTGGGGTTTACACCAGGGTTCTTGCTCCTAAGAGAATCTAAATCCCCAGTGGTCTCACAGGAATCAGAGCTCAGGCTATGATGCAAGCAATGGGAAGCAGGTGTAAATACAGAGGAATCTTTGCTGGCTCATCTGGACAGCTGCTTACCTGCTGCACTGCTGGGTTCCCAATAAGCCACAGAAAGGTACTGGTCTGTGACTGGGGATTTGGAGACCACAGGACTCTATGTATAATCAGACTGACTGTGATTGTCCAACACCAGATGTCAGGCAGGCAGTGACTATCCCACCATGATCCTAATATTGCAAGTTACCAAATCATAAGGTCAGGTGATGGCAGAAGAAAGCCATCGTGCAATTGAAATGGTACTTTCTAGAAATGGCCTGAATAAATTGAGAGGATGCAAATAAATTATATATGCAGGTAGCCCAGACTCTGTCTTATAAAGTCTCTCTCTCTCTGCTCACACCTCTGGCCTCATGGGTGATAGAAGTTTAGTCCATAGATTGGTTTGGGTTGATGTACTAAGACAAGCTGAAAATTTAAAACTGCTCTAAGACATAACAATAAAGGTTTTGTTATTAATTCCAGAAATTTAAACAACAGAAATTTATTTTTTCACAGTTCTGCAAACTGGAATGCTGAAATCATAGTATTAGCAGGGCCATCCTTCCTCTGAAGATTCTAGAGAAGAAGCCTTCTGTGCCTCATTTTAGCTTCCAATAATTGCAAGAAATCCTCTACATTTTTGTATTATGCCCCAATCTCTGCCTCTGTTGTCATGTGGAATTATCTATGTGTGTCTCTAGTGTCCAAATCTCCCTCTCCTTCCTCTTATAAAGACACTAGTCACTGGATTACATTCATAGGTCTCAAGAGATAAAACTTCAACATATAGTTTTGGGGGATTTAATTCAACACACAAGGACTGACAGGAGAGGATGTTGACAGGGGAGTCTCTCTGAGCAGACCTTGGAGGAGCATACGTGGTTGTTCTCTTGTCTAGCCAATTGAGGAGACTCCTGAAGGAAGTGAGATTAGAAGTTCAGAATCAAGGAGATCTGAAGAAGTGGTATATGGACTGATTTATGGGGGTTCAAGATTTTTGTCCCTTAGATTAATGTTCACCACAGATGATAAACTACATTCAAAAGCCAGGTAGACAGGATGATTCATGCAGTTGATATTAACCTCTATGTTCTTGACCACCCAGTGTTTGTGAAAGTCTATGATGAATAAATACAGTGTCTGTGGTAGCAGGAATAGGTTATACATGGACCCAAAGGCTGGAACAGCCTTTCAAAAGCTACCTTCTACTGATGTTTGAAAGTCTGAAAAGTTCATAATATTAATGGAGATCAACACTGAATCCTCCAATGGCACTAATGGATCCAAGGAGGGTAATTCGGTCTCTTCATGGCAAGGTAAGTACACACACGTGTGGCCCTTGCACCCTGGAGGGCAGCATTTCATCCAAAATAGAACTAATTCATGCTTTAGTATTAGTTTGCTTTCCATGCCCAAAGTTTTTCTGAAGATATCAACGTCTCACAGTTACTATCTGTGGCATCACTGTTGCCTGAAAGATCCAACTTGTAGAGAAAGTAGTATAACAACGAGCAAGTGATTATGGCATCCATTAATTCTATTCCATACATTCCTATCCCAAATGACCTGGCTTAATGGAATACAAGAAATGTCATTAAATATTCAGCTAAGGTGTCCTGTCTGACAAAACATTTCTCAGATTTGAAATGTCTGCCAGGATTCCTTATATGCCTTGAGATAATTTCTTGAAATACACCCAATTGCTAGAACTCAGAAGTTCAGGAACCCAGGAAGAGTAGCCCATGTCACCATGACTGACAGTCAGCTATGAAAAATTTCTTTTTCTCCCCGGGAAAAATTACAGTCTCTTATTCTAAGCATTTTGATTTCTGGGGTTCAAGGACTGGGGACATTTGTACAAGGTAAAACAGTAGAGCTAGATTCTGTTACATGATGATGACCGAGAGTAAGTATGGAAGCCAAGACATCCATCTGGGTCCCCCTTGAAGCTGCCATCCTGCTATAAGCAAGAAAGTTCAATTGTAGCAATTGCTGCTGGAGTGAAGTATCTCAAGGTCTTAGGCTTCTCAGAGATAAATGTCTAGGTCACTGCATCATGTGGGAAATCAAGAATGGATGAAATGCTGGCGGAAGCAGAGACATATCTAGAAGAGAATAAAGAAGTGACATAGTAAATACCACTGACAGCCTCAGGGGCAGTTTCAGTAGAGAGCAGTTCAGATATTCCACTAAGCATTGAACATTGAGACATTTGTGGAAATGCTGAAGTCTTAGTAACTGGTTTCATAGAGGGCACACACGGACTGCGGGCAGGGTGAGCTTTTCACCTCTTTATCACCAGTGTCCCAGCTGCTCATCTCGCCTAGGCCTTGCCCATGATTTCTGCTGAGGCCAAAGTGGGAAAGGCTCAGAGCAAATGTAACACAGTAGTACAGGGTAACACTCTGAAGAAGCAATTTTTGGTCAGCTAAGGTGAAAGCTGATGGACAATTTTTAGGTAAACAATCCTGGAAAGCATTCTGTATGCTTCCTAGAAGCATCTGTTGCCCACAGCAATGAACTTGATAATACACATTGATATTGTTTTTTCCTCCCTCCCTGCCCCACTTTCCCTGGATCTTCCTTCCTGCTCTCTGGTATCACTTTTTCCAAACCCCCACATACAACTCCTCATCTCAACTTTACTTTTAAGGAAACCCAGGCTAAGACAGAAGCCGTTATTTCACACCAACACCTCATTTTAGTGTAATTTAAATCATTGAGATAATGATATGTTCCTTTATAACTCTGACAATGGCACAACAAAGTGACTATAATTAACAATAAGTTAGGGTATACTTTAATTAAAAGAGTAGAATTGGAATATTTTTAACACAAAGAAATGACAAATGCCTGAGGTGATGGATACTCCAAGTACCCTGATTGGATTAATTCACATTGCCTGTTTCAAAACATCACATGTAACCTATTAATATAAATATGTACAATTACTATGTAACCATATAAATTAAAAATAATTTATTTTATAAGTAGCAAATAATAAAAACAGGATGTGCCTTATAGCACCGACAAATAATACATAAATTAACATGCTTTGGTTATATTCAGCATTTATTTCCCATTACAGCATCAATACTAATTAATAAGACAGAGAACTGCATCTGTTTTATTTTAAAGTCTTCAAGAAAGATTGGTAAACTATCCTTTTTAATGCAATGGGTGGTCACTTGTAAGATTAACATTATTTCTTAAAAGGAGTATTCAAAATCCACTTTGAATTCTGCTCTTTTTTTATAAAAAGAGAGCAAGAAGAACCTGGGAAAGTAGCGTTATTTTCTGAGGTTACTGAAGTGGATTTTGAACAACATCCTGCTTATTACTTGTAGAGATTATTTCATTTATTCATTCATTCTTTCAAATCACTAATATTTTGATCTGCTACACTACAGGCAATTTCAGGGGTCCTCAAACTATGGCCCACGGGCCACATGAGGAGGTGTGATTGTATTTGTTCCCGTTTTGATTTTTACTTCAAAATAAGATATGTGCAGCGTGCATAGGAATTTGTTCATAGTTTTTTTTTTTTTTAACTATAGTCTAACCCTCCAATGGTCCAAGGGACAGTGAACTGGCCCCCTGTTTAAAACGTTTGAGGATCCCTGTGATGCTCAGAGTACAATGGTGAGTAAGATTAGAGCCTCTGACTTCTTGAAATTTCTATTTGGTAAACAGAACATAATAATAGGCATAGTTCATGTAGTGGTGCATGCTAAGAACAAAAAGCCTATTTAGAAAGGTAAAGTGGTATAAAAAGGATAAAGAGGGATAAGGATTCCTATCTAGGTATGGGAATACAAAAAGGCATTTCCAAGCAGGTGCAATTTCAACAGCATCATAGAAGGAACGGAGGGAGCGAGGCATCAACTACTCGGGGATGAATTTTCAAGACAGAAGGAGTAACAAACAAAGGATAAAGGGGAGGGACATGAAGAGCAGATAGAGGAGGAGTGAGAGGCTGGTGGAGTAAACCAGGGGAGGGTAGTAAGGAGAGGTCAGATAGTGTCGGGGCATGTAGGCCATCGTAAGACCTTTGGGTATATTTCTTAGCATGATAGAAAGGCCCAGGGGTGTTTTATACCCAGGGAAATCTACATAGAAAAAGAAGACACAAATCAAAAATGTCATTGGGATCCAAAGCAGACAATATGGGAATGATAGAGTCTCAGATTACAGTAAGTATAAAACATAAAAAGTTAAACATTATGTAAAACTAAAGTCCACTTGAGCCGGCACCCATAGCTCATTGAGTAGGGCGCCAAGCCACATACACCCAGGGTGGCAGGTTGGAACCCAGGTTTGTGCCGAGCTAAAATCAACAATGACAAGTGCAACAAAAAAAATAGCTGGGAGTTGTGGTGGGCGCCTGTGGTCTCAGCTACTTGGGAGGCTGAGGCAAGAGAATCGCTTATGCCCAGGAGTTTAAGGTTGCTGTGAGCTGTGACTCCACAGCATTCTACTGAGGGCAACATAGTGAGACTCTGTCTCAAAAAAAAAAAGAAAAAAACTCCACTTGAACTCTGTGGCAATAGGAATTATGTTTTCAGGACACTCGTTTTTCCATTTTCCTTTCTCTAGCTCTCTCGCTGTGTTACCTTCTGAATATGTGAGATTGTTGACTGCTAAAATATGAGTAACTTCACCGTAATCTGCTACAATGGACATTTGTGAGAAAAAGTTGTTATTGCCTGTCTTTAGAAGCTTCACAGACAGAACACAGAAGCCAGTGAAAATGCTGAGCCTCAGACCTAAGGGATTGCTGTTGCTTAATTGCAAAGTTTATTTTTCTCTCTTTGTATAAAATGGTGTCACCGAGATATCCCCAGTCCAATGGCTTAGGTTCTGTTGCTGAGTTCCTCATGTCTAGTGAACAGCTGGTAAATGTAGCAGCCTGGTGTGCAGGGACCACGAGTCACGTTTCCAGCACACATTCCTGCATTGCCATCATTATTTCACATTTTGAAAGGATACCAACTGAAAATGAGTTGTCAGCCTACAAAAGGCATAGCAAAACCATTTAGATATAAGTACAGATATTATAGATGGAGATAAACAAGTATAAAATTTAATGTCCATACAACTTCTATTTTGCATTACAGTACAGTTGATTAACACCAGCATTATTCACTGGCTCAAAAATCTCAAAGGGGTTACACAGCATGTAATCTATTTTTGTACATCATACATTTCAAAGGGAACACATCATGGCTTTTTCAAGAACTAGCCTAAGGTTTATAGAATACCTTGTATATAGTCGCTCTTGATTTTTTTTTTTCCTCAAATGGGCAGATTCTTGAAAATGGCTTTCACAAAATTCAATCACTATTTCTTAATTTGTCAGGGTTTCCAAATAATATAATTAGAGTAAATCCTCAGAGATTATCCCAATGATCAAAGGAAGGTGTTTGCAAGGAAGAAAAATGTCACCTAATCTTTCCTCAGAAACAATTTCTGTACCAAAGGTGGTCTTTATGGTAAATCGACAAGCAATTTTATTTTCTCTCCTCCGTGCCAAGAACCACACTGGTTTTCCAACTCTGCACTTCTGCCATATGAAAGCACAGCCAGGAGAGAGAGAAGAAATGGGTAAAAATGGCAGCACGAAACTGTGTGCATCAGCAGGTGTCTAGTCACAGCCTCTATGCCATAATATATTTGAGTTTCCTAAGCAACTATGCTCCCTAGGAAACTGGTTAAACTGCTTCTATAGAAACTATTAACTGAGCAATTCCTCCTTCAAACCAGCTTTATGTAGCAAGTACAAGAACATGATGGGGAATATTTTCCCATTCCTCAGTTCTATAGATTTGCTTGTGGAGTATTTTAGAACTATACTAAATAAATGTGAAACCATATTGGCCTCAATTTTCATTACCTTTCTGCTCATTTCATTATTGCATATAACACAGAGAAAGCAATGCTTCAGGATGCTGTTCCTTTATGTGATCCTTTCGGAGAGCTAGAGAAATTACCCAATTTGCTTATGGGACGAATTTGACCTTTTCCTCTCTTAAACAATGATGCATAAATTACATACACTGTAACTCTAGGCTCAAGACAACACTACATTCACTTGTCTGATAATGAATTACATCTTAGCGTTATTGAATCGAAATTCATATTTATGCACTATCATGAGAAACATGAAGTTACATTTCTAGCTGCTGAACATCCATGTTAATTAAACCATGTACCTTTTGTGATTTCCACTTTTTATTAGCAAGTTTATGGAAGTTACTTTTTTCTTACTGCTTTTATTTACTTAGCCAACCTTTAAAAATCCTGTGTATTTCCCTTTTACGTTAACTTTAAAACAAGATAATCAGTTCAAGAGTAAAATTTGTCCAGGGACAAAATATTTGAAAGATAGAAAGAAAAGAAAGAACTACTAAGAAATAAATCATAATTAAGGTTCTTTTTTCCACATTCAAGTGCTTATTAGAATACCAGTCCTGTGAAAGCATGTGTACGGTTTCATTCCTAAATCCTAACTCAGAGATACATGTTTGTAGATTAGAAAAACTCCTGTAATATAGTATGAAATGTCCACACCAAAAATATCTGGGAAATCTGGATTAGCTCCTTTCTACACGAGGAAAAAAATATTTGTTGGTTTTATGTTCAAATTACACGTACTAATAGATAAAGTAAAAATTCCTTACATTCTAGATACTCAAATTAAGTATGATTCATCTTTTTATGCGGATACTTATCCATGTACCATACATAGTATATAAATACATACGTGCATGCTTTTCTTAAATAAGATACACTGATATTAGTTTCATTCTTCAATATTGTTTTTAATCATTTTTTTGTCTTACCCCACTCCTTCTCTATAACCTTTCCCTTTGGTTACTGTGTAGTTTATCTAATAGAGCTTCTTTTATATTATAAATTTTAGCAATAGAAATAGTAGGTCACAGTTTTTGGCCTTGACTTGGTTTCTAACGTCTCGCTATATTTTGATATTTTTATAAAATATCAAATATTGAATCAAATATTTCTATCTTTTCTTCTATAACTTTTAGAATTTTAATCCTATTTTTAAAAATCTCCAATTTTTAGATTATAGGCAGTGCCCACATTATAACCATCTGACTTACACACAATTCACACTTACAAACAGGGGCTATTATAGTTAAGTCCCCATATTACAAAGATCTTGTAAATGGGAAGATCCCAAATGTGGGAAATATCTTTCCCTATTTGAAGATCTTTCATATGTGCTAGAAAACTTATGAAAGTGCCACTAGCACTTATGAATGGAGGCTATTACAGGGAATTGGTAAATTTGTACCTGTTCCACCTTTCCTACTCACTCAAATTAAAAACAAACTCATAGAACCTATCTCATTCACAACCTGATGACTGACTTTATACTACATATATTCTTTTGTAGTCTCTTTTCACATTTTTTTATTTCTTATATTTTTGCATTTATGTTATTGTTGGAGATAGAATTTCTTTTCATTCATAATTTAAATCACAGTCCAAATTTATTTATTTCCATAGTGAGCTGGAAGGAGAGTCTCCTGATCTGTCATATACATAGAAAACACGCATTGAGAACATAGGGCTAATTAGCCATAGAGAATCCCTTTAGTGTTGGAAATTGGTTGTTATTCATCATTGATTTTGCAGAGCACGCAAATACTTAAATTACACAGTAATACTACCAATAATAATTTCCATGTTAATCCTTCTAAGATGCTTCACATTTTCTTGCTTTATTAAATAATATTGACTTGACATAATTTAATATTTTACAAATGACTGGGATTATAATTGTAAACATCAGCAATTACATTGCTCATTGAGGACCCTTTCCCCCTTCTTACTCCTTATAATAAAACTAAAAGCTCTTTACCATTCTTGTCTTGAATCACTCTCTTTTCTTGATGTGGTGGAAATGCAGGCTGACTTCCTTCTACTCCTCCGTGATTTCCATCAGCATCTCCACCACAAAAAAAAATATGTGTCCTGAAATTTCTGTAATGTTTATTACCAAGATTGTTTCTTCTCTCTACATATACTCTCTGACTTTCATGGTTTGAATTGTGTCCCATAAAAGGATCCATGAAAGTCCTGTCTCCAGTACCTTAGAAAGTGACCTTGTTTGGAAATACAGTCTTGCCCTACTTAATGATGTTTTGGTCAATTACAGAAGTCATATATGACAGTGGTCCCATAAAATTATAATACCACATGTATGGTTTTCTATATGTCATAGTAACATGCCATGCAGGTTTGTAGACTAAGAGCAATAGCGTATATAGCCTAGGTATTTACTAGGCTATACCATCTAGGTTAGTACACTCCATGAGGTTCACTGTTAAGGCATTTCTCAGAATGTACCACTGTCATTAGTGACACATGAGTATAGTGTCACAGCAGATTTAACTATTTAAGACGAAGTCATGGTGGACTCTTAACTCAATATGGCTGTGTCCTAATGAGAAAAGGGCAAAGGCAGATACACATATAAAGCAAGATATCATGTGAAGTCACAGAGACACACAACTGTGAGAAGACAGAGTTATAAATTATCTTTATGCTACTACAAGCCAAGGAACATCTAGTCCTACCTGAAGCTGGAAGCAAAAAGCAAAAAAAAAAAAAAAAAAGTTGTTCATATTTATGGCGGTGCCTGTGGCTCAAAGGGGTAGGGTGCCGGCCCCATATGCCAGAAGTGGCGGGTTCAAACCCAGTCCCGGCCAAAAAAAAAAAGAAAAAGCTGTTCATATTTAAGCGAGTTAATATCTCAGAACAAATTCCAAATATTGAGAACGATTTAGTTTTTCTTGAATGTAGGTAAAGCAGGATGGGAGAAGTTATCTGATTCATTGATAATATAACTGCCTAGTTAAATTTTTGAAAAATTAAAGAATTTGGGAAATATTAAGTATAAGCTTTACTTAATTTAAGGATGTGTGATATAAAGTATTTCCTCCACTGTTTTTTCCTCCTCCAGTTGACTGGTTCTATTTCTGAGAAGCAAAAACAGTAATGAAAGAAAGAAAGGAAAAGAGGAAAGAAACCAGGAAAATCCTCAGTCTTACAGAGGTATTTCTTCAGGGTAATCAGGCGGCTTTCATTCAGATATGTTCAGAAAGCATCTGCCATGCTGCGTGGTGTCCTCACACACAGGGCCAGCAGAAGGAAGCAGCACAGTGCATTTCAAGCTTCAGTCATGAGCATTTCACTAGAAAGTCATGGACAAACCAAAGAACTACAACAGTGTCTGGAAGTCATACATACGAATCAGTATCAACCCTTTCTTCAGTAAAATAACGGATGACCAAAGAAAATTAAACAGTCACTGAGATTTGGCTGCCTTGTTTGGGGACTCTGACTGTAATATAAGAATTCAAAGTCGTGGGCAGTGCTTTTTCATTCTGTACTTTTTGGAAAAGATGGTGGGAGTTAATCTAGTGAGTCTAAAAAGATCTATTGAATATGATTTCAGAATGAAGTTTACATAAAATAGCTATTCATAAAATATCCAAAACTTGGCAAGCAGACAAGGCTAAACTGTCCATCTCTGATTTATTAGTCCTTTGTTCCATTAAGGATGGAACTTTCTGCTGATATTTAAAAGTTTCTACTATTTTTCCCCAGTAGGAAAAAAGTAACTAAAATTATGTAAGGCGTGGGTCTATAATGAAGGCAGATTTAATGCTCAACTTTGTCAATGAATGGGAAAATGGGATTATTCGCATGGCAGCAACTCTTAATTCAGGTTATCTCCCAACAAGCTGTTGGCTATTTCAAAAAATTAAAATAATCAAACCAAAAAATTCAAACCCATGTTGAGATATATGTAATAATACTAGACTTTTTCTCATAACCTTATATTTCCAGCTAAAAATTTCTTAAAATTCTTCATTTCTTAGCAAATTGGCAGAGTTGCTGGCTCAAAGAAAATAGTTAAATTTCTGAAAGACCATGTGTATTTTATTTTAATGTGCATCATATGTATCTTTTTCCAGGAAAAGTAGTTAAATTTGGCTTCTACATTCATATAGACAAAGGCAGTTTAAAGGCAATTTAGCTCATTCTTCTGTGTTAAGCAATGACTATTTCCTCTGAGCAATATCAAACTGATAAAAATCAATTCTGCTTTTCACAGATTTCTATAACAAGTTACTGCGAGAACCTTTTTTATCTAGTAACAGTGTGCAAATTTTTTCATTGTATTTAAATTATTTTTCAGTTTATCTCCACCATCATAAAGCCAAAAAGAAATTTCAGGGACAATTTATTCATCCCAGTGTTTTTATATAAGAAAGTAGCTGAATCATTTAGGTAAATTGTTGCCTATTTTATTTTTAAAGATCTTTGCTTGAAAGTTTGCTGAAGAAACACCACATATATTTGATGTCATGGGGAAAGAAATGGTAAAAATTCAAAATTAAGTTTTGAGTTTTTTTTTTTGTTTGTTTGTTTTTTAGATGGAGTCTCACTTTGTTGCCCTGGGTAGAGCGCTATGTCATCATAGCTCTCAGCAACCTCAAACTCTTGATGTCCAGAGATTCTCTTGCCTCAGCCTCACAAGTAGCTGCGATTACAGGCATCTGCCACGCCTGGCTATTTTTAGAGATAAGAGTCTCTCTCTTGCTCAGGCTGGTCTCAAACCCACAAGCTCAGGCAATCCACTCATTTACCCACCTCGGCCTCCCAGAGTGCTGGGATTATAGACGTGATCTATTGTGCCTGGCTAAGGTAAAGATTTTGAAGTTGGGAAAAAATGCGGGTCACAACTATTTTCTAAATTTGTAGTCTTAGACAAGTTATTTCAATCCTGATGTTTATTTTTCTCATCTATAAAGTGAAAATAATTGTACATATAATCATGTTTGTTATCAACATTAATTTTGATAACTTGGGTAGAATTCTTACACAGTATCTGGCTTATTTACAATGTTACCATTCCTTTCCTGAGAAAGATTGTCCTAAATTTATCATTCAAAAAAGGTAAAGTCAGTTTTTCCTATAGGCAATCTGGGTATTCAACCATGAACTATAATTTACAGAAAAGTGATATGAAGTAAATTGAACATACATGTATATTAAATCGTAATTACCAGAGTTTACTCTAACAGAGACTATTATTAGTTTGGATCAGGTTAAAATCTTTTTTTTCTTTTTTTTTTGTATGAAATGTTAATCTAAATGCTCATTTCAGGCATGAATCTTGTCTATAAAATTTTCTGACAATGACTTTAAAATTTTACTTAAAGTTTACAAGAATGAAGTAGAAACACATGATTTCTGTTTTTAAATAACTACAGATATTAAGAAGTCTATGACAATATTTAATTGCAATTCATTACTATAATTTCTACTCATTTGTGTTGGTTATAATCCTTAGTTTTTCTTCATCAACCCCATGATAGTCTAAAATTTTATAATATCATGCCACATTCTCTACTTTTTTCCCCCTTCAAATTAAATCTTCCTTCAATCATATTTTACCTCCCATAATTAAAATTTAAGTCATCTCATAACCACATTAATCCTTACTAAATTATAATCCAGTTAGTCCTCCACCACACACTTGAGTTAGCAGCTAGAAATTGTTCCATCTCTTACCCCCCTTCCCTTCCTTAAAGGCAAAACTCTAGCAATGCATGTATATTTTATGCTCTATTTTTCAGGTTTTGAATATAAACGAATCTAAATTAGCTAATGGTAGGTATAAAGCATTGTCTGTCCTAAGTAATTTGCTCTTCAAAGGGAATCTTGATGAACAAATCCCATCAAAGTCCAAAGATTCAAGGTGTAATAATGGGGAGAAGGTGTAGTATGTGATTATATTTTAGAAAGAGACTTGGTTCATGGCTATATTAAATCATGATGTATAGAAAAATTCTGAATGATTCTAACTAATCAGAAAGAGTAATACTCCTTGATAGGTACACTAAAACAGATTCTCCAAATTTCTCTAATTTTTACATAGGATTTTTGCTGCAAATTCAAAATGTAGAACCATTTCAGTCAGAGAATACTAGGGGATTGTGTAGTCTTTGTAATTACCTACTCAATCCTACACTTTCACAGCTGATTAAAATAATGTTCTGAGAAATTTAGAAATTTGTACAAAGCTACTCTCTCTGTTCACTGTGAAGATGTGTCTTACTTAAATCTACACATCTTGTTATCAGAATGTCTTTCTTCAATAGGCCCTTCATCTCTGGGATTCAAAGAATGAACCCATGGACCACAGATCAGTGGTGGGATAGGACTTATTACATAGAAATGAATACAGAAGGAATACAAAGTACAAGAGCTTCTGGCTGAGGGAAAGACTCAAGTCAGAAGTCTCCACATGCAGCTTTTGGCTAGGAGAATGTATAGTCTTGAGAGTTACATGTGATCAGGACTTGGTAGGTGGAAAAACACTTTTTCAAAGTGAATGAGCGCATTAATGAATGGATATGGTCCATTCCACTCAGGGAAAGGTGAATAAATGCATTAATGAATGGATTCAGTCCCTTTTGCTCAGGGCAAGGTGGTTGTCAGGGTGTTCCCTTCATGTAATTTCCCAGGCCTATGAAGCTGATGTCCCTTGTTCAGCCTTGAAAGGGGGAAACCCTGTATGATTAGGACCAGTTTTATTCTCTTACCTCTATGAAACCACCATCAGTTGATGTTAGATGTGATATTACACAGTAGGATAACTATCTTGGAGTTAGCATATTATCCATACCAGTTAAACACTTACAAATAGGGAAGAATTACTTTTATTTCCTTTCATATTGTCAACTAAAATAAAATCTTAAGCCCTCCGTAACTGACTGTATGGGCCACTTATTGGTGAAGGGAACCCCCCAAATACTCTAAAGCTGATTTTTGGCCAAGAGAAGGGAGGTCAGACATACCTCATCTTGCCCCTCTCCCTTCTTGGAGCTATCCTTTGTAACTCATTACCAGGCCTACAGTCCTACAAGACAAAGCTTAAAACACAGCTGCAGGGCATCAATTTACTCAACAGATCACTTGAGTTTCAGTAATTGTCCTATGCCTACTTCCTGATTAACAGACATTCTTATTTTAAGTTAAAACATTCCAAGCTTTAGACAAAGCTATATTTCTTTAAGCAATTACAAATCAAAGAATCTTTAAACCCACCTATAACAAATAAGATCCTTTTTGAGAAGTCCTTCCTTTTCCAGCCAAATTAAAATAAGACTTCCACATGTTGACTTAGAGTCTTACACGTGATTCCTGTGTCCCTGCATGGATCAAACCAAACTGTAAGCTATTACAGACACATTTTCTTAAGACCTCTCAAGGCCATGTGCTCTGTGCCAGTCATACACATTCAGCTTAGAATGAACCTCTTAACAATTCTTAAACAGAGTTTTTTTTTTTGTTGTTGTTAACAATGTTTTAAAAGACACAATACTAGAAATGTACATTTTCTGAAGAATACAGAATTTGCTGCTGCTGATGAAATCAGAACCGTGTAAGCTGTCTTTGAAATATGTGTTTACTTGTTTGAGAATTAATTTCTATACAATCATAAATTTAATTGGAACTTAAAATTAGTAGGTAGGTTTCTGCTTTAGAAAGCTTCCCAATTCAATTGCATCTATGGCTGTTTAATGGGCATTACCACCATCTTCTTTTCAAGAAGATACCTATATCGTGCAAGTCATTTTAAAAATTAGCACTAATTATATTTTAAGCCAAAGTATGAATCATTGTCTTTTCTTTCAAGATAGAATTCAGAATAGTTGTTCAGGCAACTGTGAAGTATGTTTTTTGGTGCCTGGGTTACTGTGATTAAAACAATGACCTTCCGTTTGCTGTGCAATCAGCCGGGTACACGATACTAATACTGAACTCATTTTTTAGAGCAGAACCATACACCCATCTTCTATTGCAATTACTGCAGAGGAGGAGAGATGGAGAAGTAAAAATGAAACATTTCAAGGATGAATGGGCACTGAAAATTGGTAAAGTGGCAGGAAAGTCCAAGTTTGAAAAATGAAAAAGTAAATATATGTAGAAAAAGCAGTGTGGGGAACAGGGGAAAAAATGATATTTTGCAGAAACATCTGTTTGCTCTTGCTGAAAATTTTAGTATTTAAATGTTCTCATTTGGGCTCCAAAGTTAGCACTTCTTGAAGTAATTCACACCTTTGCTATTGCTCCTGTTCAGCTACAGATCTTTTTATGCCAGGCTCATTTAACAGGAAAATGGTATATTAATTTACAATATGTTGAGTATTTTTAAGGTGGCAAAATCTTTTGTAAAATTTTAGAATTTGGAGAAAATAGAAGTACTTAACATAAAACTCTTAAAATACCGGAATAGCTTCATGCATGTGAAATTTACACCCTGATTAAGAAAATTAGAAAATTCTGCCATAAAAAAAGTATTTCAATCTGTAAAGTGGTGGGTTTTCTGTAACTCCCTAGAATTTCGATTCAGTCGTGAAGCGGGTATAAACTGAAACACTATTTAGATTACTTTCCTTGTAATCTCTCACTCCCCCTTCCCTTTCTTACCTCCTCTCCCTCTCCTTTAATTCCTTTTTCATTTTTTTATTTCTCATTTTTTCTTATACTTTCTTAATTTCTCCATTGCCTCTTTTCTTCTTTTCTCTGTCCCTTAGTTATTTTTATTTATTTATTTATTTATTTTTGATGTGTTTGTTTCAAATATTTTAGTTCTATTGATAATTGTCCAGTGTTCTCTTACATCCTCCTCATTGGAGTAATTAATATTTTGGAATTTTATATTCTGAAATGTCTTTGAAAGGGTGGCGCTCGATCAGCAGAGATCTCACAGACCACCACGAAAGGTCTTTATTGGCGAGGAATGCTGCAGAGCAGCACCAAGGAGGAGAGAAAAGAAAGAGAACAACCAAAAGAAAAGTGCACCTGTATATAGGTTCAGTTAGGGGAAGTCTCACAATGGCGATGGGAGAGTAGAATAGCCAATAAGGAGTTACTGCTCTGGTGGGAATTGCGTTAGGGGCAGGCCATAAGTTTGAACTTTTCAGCGGGTAATTAGGACAGGGAATTGAGGTAAGTTTTGCGACTGGGAGATAAGGAGATGTCTAGTAGGCAATTTCCTGTTGTTCAGAGAGCAACTCCCTATGCTTGGAAAGGAGCTGTAACTTTAAGAGTGAGACAGCTAGTCTTGGTCTGTTGAAAGCAGGAAGGGGCTTTCTGGGGAAGGGGCTTTTCTGGGGCAATTACCTAACAGTCTTAGTATTTCCAATATAATTAAGATAAGCAAGGCAACTTTCTGGTATTACATATGAACCTTGATCTATAAATTTTTGCAAATACCAAACTAACAGACCATATTGTTTCAACTTTATGGGTTATGTTTTCTTCCACTGATTAAAGTTCTTCAAATTAAAATTATGCATGCAGGGCGGCGCATGTGGCTCAGTGAGTAAGGCGCTGGCCCCATATGCCGAGGGTGGCGGGTTCAAACCCAGCCCCGGTCAAACTGCAACAAAATAATAGCCGGGCGTTGTGGCGGGCGCCTGTAGTCCCAGCTGCTCAGGAGGCTGAGGCAAGAGAATCGCGTAAGCCCAAGAGTTAGAGGTTGCCGTGAGCCATGTGACGCCATGGCACTCTACCGAGGGTGGTACAGTGACACTCTGTCTCTACAAAATAAAAAAAAAAAAAAATTATGCATACAGTAAATCATGATTAAACAAGGCTTAGGTCCTGTGGCCTCTTCACAAAATCATCCTCAAACTTCTATATAAGACCCAAAACACTTCACATATTGAATATTGAAACAAATTTGAGGTATACATACTTTTAAGAAAGGTTAATAAAAATAAGGAAGAAAATTATTTACCTGACTATACCAGTTCGGAGCTGAGGGTGGTTGAAGCCTCTCCCAGAAGCTGAGAAAGAAAGGTGGGAACCAGCCCTAGAGGACATTGTCCATCTAAGGGAATTCTCATGCCTACACTCATTCATTTAGACATACCAGTCAGTTCACCTCCTGTGCACATATTTGAGGTGTGGGAGGAAGCCACAGCACCTGGAGAAAACCCAAGCAGACATGGGGACAATATGCAAACTCCATCCAGACAGTTGTTGCAAATAGTAATCAATTTTTTTTCTTCTCCTCACCGATATTATAAGGAAACACCACTGAAAGAAATGATGTTATTTGAAAACCTTCTGTATGAAATTGGTTTCTTTATTTTGTATGATAACTATTGAAGTTCTAAAGAATTGCTCTTCTGGTATAATAATTACTCTGTCTAGTCAAAGTACCATGACAATTAAGGACCCAAATGGAAAAGAACATATACTGTATTTGGGTGCCATCTCAGTCCATTTGTACTGCTCTAACAGAACACCCAAGACCGGGCAATTTATAAAGAGTGAAAATCTATTTCTCACAGTTCTGAAGATTGGAAATTCTAGGATCAAGGTGCCAGTAGGTTCGATTACCCCCTGAAGGTTGCTCCCTGCTTCCAAGGAAGGCAGAAGAGTGAAGTAGCTTCATGCTGCATGAAGACTCTTTAATAAGGGTCTTAATCCCATTTCCAAAGGAGGAGCCCTCGTGGCGGAATCCCCTTTTGAAATTCCCACTTTGAATCCCAGCACATTGGAAACCTGAATTTTGGAGGAGCCACACTCAAACCATAGCAGATGGTTTTTAGACTAATATCTTAATATGTAGTAGCTGAAAGAGATTGTATTTGTTTTACCCATTTGAGGCAGATGGGTTGCCTCTACATTGGGTTGGTAGAATTCTGGCTCTCCTAAGGAAAAAAGGACAAAATGGGTCTGACTTGGGGCTGCCTGGAGCAATTGTCACACATGGGAAGAAGGACAGTGTGGTCCCTTTTTGTGCTGTCCCACCTTAATCCTATCTTAATCCCATTCCCAGTAAGTAACTGCCACACCTGAGGGAAAGGAGTAACTCCCTGGGGACAGGAGGAATTCCCTGGGGGCAGGAAGCTCAGGCATAAAAGCCTTTGGAAAGTGACTTAGAGCTAATTATCAAGGCATTACCTGTCCATCCATGTTGTTCCATGTCTGAACCACTGATGAAGGCCTCAACAAGACTGTATAAAACAGAGCCCGAGACCACTACCAAAGCCTTTTCTTTGTCAGGATTGTAAGGGCCCCTTTGTTGTCTATGGCAAGGTATCTTGCTCTGTAAACCTGTATCTCTCCCTTGCTCTGTAAACTTCTTCCTCAATGAACTTTGTCTCATGCTTGCCTTGCTTTGGGGGAGTTTGGTCATCCTTTATCCATGAGCGCAACAAGAACTGAGAATGCTGACTGTTGAGGGTCCGGGGCCTGCTTCCAAATTGCCTGGTTCAATTACTCAGTGGAATTAGAAAGTTCAACCAAGGCACCAACAAATGGGAAGGGAAAGTAAAACTAAAGCAACCCAGGCAGTGTGAAGAGAAAACAAAAGTAATTTTGCCCAGGTTTAGTATAAGAAAGAGAAATTTTAACTAAGAACAAAGTGAAAGCTTAGAGCACTTCTAAAGAGAGATGAAAGTGGGTCCCTCTCATGAATGAGAAGAGAGAGATGGAGATGCAAAGACAGGGTAGGGGGATAAATATCTTCTTTCTCTCCATTTGAAATTTGCAACTCTGTCACTGGCCTCTGCATACCTTTGACACCTTGTCCATTTCTATTGGTCATTGATTACCTGAGTTACCTCAGACCCACGTTCTTTTCCTTTTTCTTGGTGAGAATGTCTGAATGGTGATCACAATGTTCCCATAATGTTTCTGTGTGTTCTCCAGGCTTCTTATTCAGCAGCCAGGTTCTCCCCCCTTCCTCCTTGAAGCCCCTTTCTTCGTCCCTTCTCACAGACAATTGCCTAAATCTCAACAACTTGATGCCAAAGCTATGTGGTTCAGGAAGATAACTAAGTGGGAGAGATGTATTCTTCTTTCAGTATTTTTATGCAGGAAAATTAAAGAAAAGTATTAACACACACAGGGAAAAACATCAGTAAGAATGGCAACAATCTTATCAAATTAAAACCCGAACTCATGCCTGGTGGTGGAACGAGTGAAGCAAAACACAAACATTGTCATAAAGCAGATTGTGTGCTGCTTTAAAACTAGGTTACTTTAGCTCTCATTGCCAATCAAAACTCTTATCCCTGAGCCCTGAAGAACTTTCTAGAACATTTAACTAAGAAATATACAGCATTATTTTTTGAATTTGTTCTGGCTCATCATATTAAACAGACATCATCCTTAGTATGTGAAGAGTTATATATATAAATTTAACATATGTAAAAATAAAGATCCACGGACAGGTAGATAGAGAATGAATAAGAAAGGGGGGGTGTTCATCTGTGGTATATATTTGTAGAATTTATGCCACACTCAGCTCTGGATTTCCTCATTTTTTAAATAATATCCCAATACCTAATGGATTAAAAATGTACCATGTACCTTATGCCAAGTAAATTCTACAAGTAATAAATACAAGTTCTCCTAAACTAGTAATACGATTTTTGCTCTAAAGTAAAAGTGCTGAAGACATACCAGACTTACAGATGACCAAACTGAAGGAACATGAAGCGGAGACCCTCTAAATACAGGCAAACCATCCTGAGCCTCTGGGAACAGACACTCAGAGTTAGGGTAGCAGACAGACTCTGACAATGAGCGATTGTACTTTTTCTTGACCTCTTTTTCTTTCTCTTACCTGCTTCTTCCTTCACCCCCACAGTGTCAGTTTGTTCCTGCCGCAACAGTTGAATCAGTTTTTCTTATATTTTAAGAATTAAAATGAAAATGAAAATTTATTTACATTAGGCAAAGGATGTGTTTTTTTCTTTGGTTTACACAACTCAATTCTTCACTGGGTTTCTTAATTTCCTTTCAACTTATCTGCCAATCCAAATCTTTCTTGTATCTTTCTCTTTCCTGCTTCTTATACCACTTGACCATTCGTTTGTTAATTAGTTTGCTTATTTATTTATTCATATTACCCTTTTACCCTTTTTATGCACTGATTTTCCACCTCTATTGCTGAAAAGTGAGAGTAAACACATGTGCTGTGCTGTAGGTCCCCAGGACACCTGCTCTTTTTCTTGTCCTAATGGAGAAACACAGAGACTTGAACATTCCCTGGCACTGATATATGTAGTTAAGTTGTTTCCAAAAACACTGAAAGAAACCAGCCTCAACCCTGAGGTAAATTCCTTACACCCTCATATAAACTTCATACTCTACTCACCCGTTGCCAACATCCCTAGGTAGAATGGCCCTTTCTCTCAATGCCTGCCCAAGGACACTCTGCACTGTTCTCTACGTTTATTCCTCCAATAAAGGCTTTGGTTGGTTACTTTGGCATTTAGTGCTTCTTTCTATGGATTCTGAACTGGCCTCACCTTTGGACAGTGTGTCACTCCATTTCAGGGACCCCTCTGCCACTACCTTCAGGGTGACTCTAATCACAAGTTCAGCTGGGATAAAATACATACATTAAACTATAATTCTGTCTGAATCTGCATCCAATTTTTTTTATTAATTTACTCCAAGCTTGTTGAATTCTGCCAAATCCAGATAGAGTAACTGTGCATTTGTTTATTATACTGTAATCCACATTTCTTTCTTTACTTACGGGAAAATATCCCAGGCCTTTCCTGCACGACAATCTTTCTTCTGAAAAAGGAGAACTAAATGACTAGATATATGAAACAGAGGCCATGGTGAATGAAAATGGAAATAGGACAAAACTCAACCACGATTTTGTTACTAACCCATGCTGGTTGGTTTTAAGCTATTTTCCTTCAGCTTCAAAACAACTCTTCCATGTTGGGCTCCACGAGGCAATGGCCGGGGTGCTGGGAAACAGATTTCTACATGTTCAGCATGCTCCTTGTCAGATTCTGATGACGAGCACTTGCCGGAAACCTAAATGCTACAGGAAGAAGAAGGGGATACTCTGCTTTCTGTGAAGCCTGGGACATTTCTTTACCCCGACAGTGTCAGTTTGTTCCTGCAGCAACAGTTGGACCAGTTTTTCTTATATTTTCAGAAAAATCCTCCTTTTTCCCCTCAGAAGAACAAATAGCAGCCTGCTGAGCTCCTTCTCAGACAGAGATTTAGCTCCCAGCACCACAGTCCTCACGTCCAAGTTTGCACAGTTTAATAATTCCAGCCTATTCCTACCCTAGTGGTGGGAGCTCTGTCCTGCAGTTACTATCTTAGTGTTCCCTTTTGCTTTTCAGTTTTCCAATACTTGGTTTACAGCTGTTTATATTAAATTCTTTGTTAAAATAATGATATTGTCTCTGAACTACTGTCTCCGATCTTCCTGCTTTTTTTAAGGCTATTAGCTCCTAGTTACTGGCTGTTAAGTGGAAATAACTAGGGAGATAAAAACTAAAGTTCATGTCTCTCCTCAACTCACTTGTTTCGATAGTTTTCTTTAAAAACACTGTAGTATAGGATTCAGTACAAGTAGTACAAACTATTTTCCTCAGGAGGGGAAAGCTGTATCCTACAGTATCCTTACTAGTTTTTATTTCAACATATATCACTGTTGTTCAGAAATGGATCGTTTTCATTATAATCTACTTGCAAGTAATTGTGTTTGAAAAAGATAGATTAGAGTTCATAAAGTTATGACAGTGAGGTATATTTAGGTAGGAAAAAACCTATATAGATTTACTGAATAAGAGCCTTAAGAAAGGCAGTGTTACATCATTTATTCATTCAAAAATAAACATTGATTATGTGACAAATATTATCCTTCAAGAGATGAAAAACATGGTTCTTATTTTCAACAATTGCATAACTTGTGTAGAGGAAGGCTTGACACAAGGTGATAGGAGTTTAAAAATATATTAGACACATTCTATGACTTTTCTTAAACACTAAGTCAAGAGGGATATAAAATATATAGGAGAAAAAAAAAGGGATTTTGACTAGCATATGGTATTAGTGGAGGCATCATGGAGGACATCAATCATTTGACAAACACTTTGATGTTCTCCCAGCCATGGTAATTGACAAAACAAAGTGAATATTGGAAACAGTCCTAAACTCAAAAATTCTGCTACGTGAAGTTACGCATGTGGAGCTTTATTTTGCTAAGACTATCTAAATTGGTACAATAAACAAAATGTAGTGGCTTAAAACAATAGAAATCAATTATTTCACTCCTGAATTTGCAATTCAAAACAATTCACCTCTGCTTTAATCAGTTTGGGATGTAGTAGTCGCTCTACTTGGCTGAAGAAGATGATTCGTTCCAATAGCATTTACATTGGTGCAGTCATCCAGGCTGAATCCTACCAGGGCTTAGCAGTTAGGCTCAGGTTCCCCTTCCCATAAGTTCCTTCATGGGACTGCTTGAACTTCTTCACAAGATAGTTGCTGAGTTCCAAGAATCAATATTCTAAGAGATGGGGAAGTAGGAGCTTCCAGTCTCATGTGACATCAGCTTAGAAATAAACAATGTCACATTTGCTGTATTCTTTTTGTTTAATTTGTCATGGAGCCTTCCTGAATTCCAAAATAAAGGCCACAGACCCAACTTTTCAATGGAAGAAATGTTCAAGAATGTGAACCCATCTTTAACGTCATATACCACATAGTCCATTCTTGCAATTAATTTGTGCATATGTCTTTCTTAGGTTTACAGATATTGAGGTATTTAGTTTAAAAATGTCAGTATCAAAAACGCAAAAGATCAGAATTAAAGATTATAATCAGAGGTTGCATATCATTAGTCAATTAAAATAAATTAGATATATATCATGGGTAGTACCTCCCAGAAATGGGCAGGGACAGTTCTTGCTACATTTTGAGCAGGTAACTTACCCACAGGTACATACCTACACACGAATAGCTAAGAAGATCGGATAATAAATCAGGAGTCGAAATTTTTCTCTTTAATCCCTCTTGCCTTAATATCCATAACAAAGTGGATTTGTTGTACTGCTTGTTAACATGGCTGTTTTCTGTCCTTGTCTACTTAACCAAGCTTCAGGAGGGTGAGAGTTGTCTTGTAATGTATTTCTCAACTAAACATGTTACTGATCAGCTAAGGTAAAGTTCACAGTGACAAAGAATTAAAACAGATTGACAAGTTGATAATTACTCCCAACTAACATCCTAAGGAAGGGAAAAGTATATATATTAAAATTGGATATTAGTGTGTACTACATATATTTATATATAAACCTGCATTTTTAACTTTTTTTAACTGATGTCTTTGTTTCACCATCATTCTAATTCTTTTAAGCCACAGATTTAAATAATTTTTGTGGCATCTGGGATTTACTTTAATTCAAAAAGAGAAAAAAATGAGTGCAGATTAAAATGAAAGAACATTGACCAAGAATTGATAATTATTATTAGCAAGTGAGAAAACTTGAGTTTTTTTTAAATATTATTCATTCTACGTTTGAACACTTTTGAAATTTTCCATAATAAAATGTTAAATACAGAAGTGTTACTCACATCCAAAGGTTAATAAAAGGCATATGAGTAATACTGTTGGGTTTGACTTTCTGAGAGAAAGTTGTCAAATACTACTAATCCTAAAGGAGTTTTGGAACTTCAGGTTTTAATCTCTGTCAGTTTAATCATGATTTCTGACAATTAGGAAGCAGCTGGTATATATTGTTAATCAAAGACAAAATCTTCATACATACTAACATATTTCATATCCAATAGTCATTTGAAGTCTTTGAGTCCTACCTATTCATTTTTCTCATATTTCATCAAAAGTGTCTACATTTAAACATGAAGTTTTAGATCCCTGCAGCATCAAAAAAAAAAATAGTCTTTCATTATGTGAATCGATGCAAGACTGTCACACTAAGCCTGCAGCCGAACAGACTAAAACAATACAACCAAAGGTGGTATTAATGGAGCATTACTTTAAGAGCAAAAGAGGAACCATTTAAATATGAACACTATTAGTCCAGTATATCAGAACAAACACCTTCCCTTCATTTGTATTTAATGACTGGAAGGTAATAAATTGTTTGAATATCAAGTTCTATTCTAGAATGCAATAGCCAAAGAGAGACCTCAACAGAACTGGGGTGTTTATAAGCTTCCCACACTTCAGTATGGGATATGATATTAGGCAGAAAGTAATAGTGATTTGTTTTATTTTCTACAGAGGGAGATAATACTTTCTATATTTTCTTGAGACATATTTAAGAATAATTTACCTTCTTTCTTGTATTACGTATTATTCACACAGGTTTACTTACACTTTAGCTTACATGGCCAATACAAATGTGTTACATGCAAAGTACATCCATTCTGTCAACATTTTTTCAGAAGAAAGCGTATTTAGTTTATTAAAAATAGAAGACTTGACAAGATAATTTAAACACAACAGAAAACTTCAGACTTTTTTTAAACTATGCTTTCTGTTTTGCTGCTATGCTGATCAACTATTTGGAGTATAAGATTCATCAGCAAAATGTGAGAATTGTAGAATATTATGGATATTGACTGCAATTACTACGGCAGGTGTTGTAATAGAATAATGATGACTATTCTAACACAAACCTCAGTATAATTTTCCTTTTCACTCATGTATCATTCCAGTGTAGATTTCCAGTAGGCAACCTTCTATGAGGCAATTTAGTTACTCAAATTCTTACCAAACTGTCTCCCATGTCAACATGCTTCTTCAAAGGTGTCCTTTTAAGAAGTAAGCAATCAGGGGGATGATAGGCTTACTTCTTAACAGCTTCAGTCACAAAATGGCACACATAACACTGTAACACCCAACATGGGGATAAAAGTCTCATTAACTGAAATGGAAACTCTTTGTAGTTTTAGTAGTTCTCGTGCATTATTTTCTATAGCCATATTGGAAGTAGACATAGGGAAGAGTAGGCAGATTATTAGCCTTTCTCCTATGCTAGTTATTTTAAGGTTTATCAAAGAATCATAAAAATTTTGTTAAAAGACCATGCAGATATTTGTTTTATGAGGAATTGCTTTAAAAACTTAGGGTAGACTGATTTCTGCTTCTGGAATGATATAGTAGATGTGTTTCCCTGTTCCTCCTGATAATAACATGAAACACAACCCTCTGGTCATTAGGCATCCAAAAATTGACAGGGGGGAAGTGGAAAGAAGACTAGTTACTGCTACTAAGTCCTGAGGACAACATACCAACAAATTTTGACGCAAAATCACAGTCCATTAAAAAATGAATTAATTATACTCTTAAAGTTTTGCTCTGTGAAAAAAACTTGTAGAGAAGATGAAAATCAAGCTATACACAGAGAGAAAACATTTGCAAACCTCAAATACAAATTAACAAAGAATGAGGCTCTAGAATACACTACAAAATTCTCAAAACTCAGCAATTAAAAAAATCATAATAGAAAATGGGCAAAAGATGTGAAGAGCCATTTCACAATGTAGTATAACAGATGAAAAATTAGCACATGAAAAGATGTTCAATATTATTAGTTGCAGGGAAATACATATTAAAACAATGATGAGGTATCACTATATGCCTATAAGAATGGTTAAAATTAAAAAATATAGTAAACATAACAGAGGTAAAGTCTCCATCTTTTTAAGGCTGCATAATATTCCATGGTATACATATACCACAATTTATTAATCCATTCATGAGTCAATGGGCACTAGGGCTTATTCCATGACCTTTCTGTTATGAATTGAGCTGAAATGAATAATCTGGTGCAAATATCTTTTTTGCAAAGTGATTTTTGGTCTTTTGAATATATTCCTGGTAGAAGAAATGCAGGATCCAACGGCAGGTCAATTTTTAGAACCCTGAGTGTTCTCCAAACTTCTTTCCAAAAGGAATGTATTAGTTTGCATTCCCACAAGCAGTGAAGTTTTCTCTTTTCTCCACATCTACACCAACATCTGTAGTTTTGGGATTTTGTGATGTGGGCTACTGTTACTGGAGTTAGATGGTATCTCAACGTGGTTTTGATTTGCATTTCTCTGATGCTTAAAGATGATGATCATTTTTTCACGTGTTTGTAGACCATGTGCCTGTCTTCTTCAGAGAAGCTTCTGTTCAGGTCTCTTGCCCATGGTGAAATGGGATCATTTGTTCTTGTCTTATTAATAAGTTTGAGTTCTCTGTGGATTCTGGTTATCAGACCTTTGTCAGAAACATAACCTGCAAATATTGTCTCCCATTCTGAGGGCTGTCTACTTGCTTTACTTACTGTGTTCTTGGCAGTGCGGAAGCTTTTAAGTTTGATCAGATCACAGTAATGTATTTTTGGTATTGCTTCAATTGCCCTGAGGGTCCTCATCATAAAGTTTTCTCCCAGGCCAATTTCTTCAAGTGTTTCCCTTGCACTCTTTCCAAGAATCTTTATGGTTTTATGTCTCAGGTTTAAGTCTTTTATCCAGTTAGAAATTTCAAGAATGGAGGAAAAAGTATCCTATGTACTCAATACTTCTATGAACCCAACTTATATTTACTCACACTTCCTTATGAAAGATAGAACACAACTATAGCCCAGGATGAAGGAGAGAAATGGAGTGGGAAGGGAGGGGAGGGAGAGGTTTGATAGAGGGAGGGTAAACGGCGGTACCACACCTTTGGAGCATATTGCAAGGGGACAAGTCAAATCTATCAAGTGTAGAACATAAACATCTTAACACAATAATCAAGTAAATGAGGTGAAAGCTATGTTGATTGGTTTGATGTAAGCACGTCAGATTGTATATAAAAATCAGCATATTGTACCCCCATATGCATAAATGTATTCATGATCTATGTGTATATGCCTTAATAAATAAAATTAAAAATATAGTAACAATTCTCACCAGAATTTGGAAAAACAGATTAACTAGATCACCTCTTTGTTGGCAGGAAGGTAAACTTATACAGCCACTCTGGAAAACAATATCAGTTTCCTCAAAAGCTAAACAGGCAGCTTCCATTTGACGTAGAGCTTGAATCCTGAACATTCATCTCAGAAAAGTTAAAACTGACACTCACACGAAAACCTGCACACTATCGTTTATAGCAGCTTTGCTCAAAATAACAAAAATAATGTGTTAAAAATATAGAAACAACTCAGATGCCTTTCAATAAGTACATGGCTGAACAAATGATGGTACATCGTTTGGTACATCCATGCCATGATGTGCTACTAAGCAATAAAAAGGAAGTGACTATTAACAGATATAACAGCCTACATGGATTTCCAGAGAATTACACTAGATGGAAAGATCCAATCTCGAAAGGTCATGTACTTGAATGTTCTATTTATGAAACATTGTTGGAATTAAAAAAAAACAAAACTGTAAGATGGAAAATAGATCACTATTTACCAAATATTAGTGATGAGGGATAGAGTTAAGGTGTCACTATAAAGGAGTAGCAGGAGGCATATCTTTGTAATGCTTGTTATCTTGACCACAGTGGCTACCTAAACCTACATTTATGATAAAGTAATAGAGAGAACTATATAAACTAATTATAGATGTGCCAGTATCACATCTATAATTATGCAAGATGTAACCATTGGGAGATACTGGGTGAAGAATCCATGAAACCTATATCCTCTTTGCAACTTTATACATTTACAATAATTTCAAAAAATTAAAACAAAAAGAAACAATATATATGATTTTTTCTTCAGCTCTGTACCATGTACCATTACCTTATTCAAATTCCTTTCCTGTATGTAGTTTTAAAAATTATTTCATTATTTTTTACTTCTTTTACTTCTATATTGCTAACCTTTCTTAATTTTCTGTGGTTCTCTTAAGCAATCAAAAACAAAAGGTTCAAATGTTTAACATAAACCCTACTCTAAAAGAAAAGGTTCTAATCATTCCTGTGATGCTGAGTCATTTACTTAAATGAAAATTTTTACAAGATCTTTGTTACTCAAGGCCTGTTCAGTCCTTAATCATTGATACTGTAAACTCAGTGGAGTGACTTTATGATTTAAAGGTAAAATGTGGCACTGGCATAATGAGTAGACATGTAAGAAAACTGGTGTCAGTGATTCAGAAGCTACTGATATTCATCATGTAAGGACAAATTTATTAGGTAACTCATTATCAGCAATAACTTTGAAAGTAGGTCTCATGCCTTTTGTAAAATTACTACTTATGTCAATTATGTTTTTAACTACAAATAAATATCCAATATAAAAACAAAGATTGATTATTCTAGCATTGTAAATGTTTATTATTGTAGAATTGCATATACACATAGAGGTTGAAAGGTCTAAGTTTCATTAGATGGCTCAATGTCAGAGATCTGGGCTACCTTGTCTGCAAAGGTCTTGACCTTCTTCTCATGGTACAAGAAAGCTTACAGAATTGCTATGCATCATAAAAATGTCCAAAACTAAAAAAGGTGTCATATGAAAGGGTGATTGGACAGCTTGCCTAGCATCTCCACTTTTCATCAAGTCTCTAAGTATTTTGCAGAAGTTCTTTCTACTATTAAAACTTTGCATTCAATTTGACTACCATGTCTAGACATATAACTCTCATTAAACCAATCATTATTAAAAATCAATGAGTTCAATCTCTAGAGTTTATTATCTAATATCTGAACAAACTCCAGAACAAACTCTATAGTTCTTCTATTCAAAAAGAAGAAGAAATAGGGTGGCACCTGTGGTTCAAGGAGTAGGGCGCCGGTCCCATATGCTGGAGGTGGTGGGTTCAAACCCAGCCCCGGCCAAAAAAAAAAAAAAAAAAAGAAGAAGAAATAGATCAGTGGCAACCAAAACATGAAAACATAGAATTAGATGACAATTATGACTCCTAATTAAACACAGTGTAATTTAATAAATATAACAGAAATCATATGTGGAAAATTCATTATTACATTGGAACAGGTTGAAGTTCCAGTCAAATGTCACTACTTAGTACATGTTCTAGATTGGAATGTAATTTAATTTTTGCATTATAATCTAGAGGTATATTTGTTTTTCTCATTCAATGCCACTGCACATGAGGTATCTCCATTTCAACCCCCTCTATTTATGATGGAAGACTTGGGGGTTAAGATGACATTTTTTGTAAACATAGAGACATACATATTTGATTTTCTTTGATAACCATCATTTTAAATTCTCCATACCACTAATTTCTAAATACAGTAATGATTTTTACATCAAGTATTCTAAGTTTCCAAGATCAAATTTCCATAATCATAGTTCAGTACAAAGATTCTCTGCTTTCCTGCATTCAACATAACCATGGTTGTTATGGTTACATTCTATCACTGATCACAACGCTTCTTCTTCTTCTTCTTTTTTTTTTTTTTTTCCTGCAGTTTTTGCTGGGGCTGGGCTTGAACCCACCACCCCCAGTATATGGGGCCAGTGCCCTACTCCTTTGAGCCACAGGCGCTGCCCAGTGCTTCTCTCTCTTTTTGTTTATTTTTTTTTATTAAATCATAAATACATAGGTAATGTATACATTAATGCATTTATGGGGTACAATGTGCTGATTTCATATAGAATTAAGAATGCTTACATCACACTTGTTAATAAATACCTCATCTCATTTACTTAATTATTGTGTTAAGACATTTATACTCTATACTTAATAGATCCGACATGTACCCTTGCATTATGCGCTATAGGTGTGATCCCACCATTCATCCTCCCTCAATCTGACTTCCTCCCTCGAAAAGGAAACTACATTTCATTCACTATCTTCAGAAAAATCAGTAATTTATTATTATAGTTCAAAAGAAATACTGAAACAATAAAATATTTTGAATATTTGAGAGGAAATTTAAATAAAACATATAACTTTCTAATTGTTACTTTTCAAAAATGCACTGCACAATACTTTACAATGAATGAGTATTTTTTTTTTTTTTTTGGCCGGGGCTGGGTTTGAAACCGCCACCTCCGGCATATGGGACTAGGGCCCTACTCCTCCAGCCACAGGCACCGCCCGACAATGAATGAGCATTAACTGCAAAACTGTAAGGTCATTGTATAATACAAAGACTAATCATACAAGAACATCATGACGGTTATTCAGCAGTTTAGTTCAATTCTACAAAAGTGTTTTAACTACACAGAGAAGTAAACGCTACTTCCCCCTCTGTGTCTCTCTATTTCCCTCTACTTGTATAAGGATCAGTATGGCCGAGAAAATCCTAAGAAAATTTCAAGGATCAATGAAATATAAATGTTAGAGGAAACATTGTATCTGAGCTTTTAAAATCATAGACTGTGTGTTTGAAAAATAGAGATAAAAATAATTTCAGGAGGATAATTCAGTGTAAAAAAGAGACATGACCAACTTAGATGCACACTATGGAGGACCTTAAATGCTGATCTATATTGTTTTCCTTTATGTAAAGTGGGTTCCAGAGTTACAAATGTAGGATAGAGCATAGGGTTAAATATGCTAGGCATGGGGGACAGAGCAATCTGGACAAAATCCAAAAATCACTGCTGACCATGAGTACTGACAATAATACTCTCTAGATACAGCATATAGATACAGCATATTGTTCAAGCCCTAAGCCATATTTTAACAGGGATAAGATTAGGCAAGACAGAAATGTAGTCAATAGGATGTGTTATGAGTTCAATCATGCGGTTTTTCGATCTTTACTCTCTCTTTGAAGGTTTCCACTATACTGTACTTTTCATGCCTGAGATTTCAATAAAAGCCAGTGGGGAGGGCAGCGCCTGTGGCTCATTGAGTAGGGTACTGTCCCCATATGCCGAGGGTGGCGGGTTCAAACCCAGCCCCGGCCAAACTGCAATAAAAAAAAAATAGCCGGGTGTTGTGGCGGGCGCCTGTAGTCCCAGCTGCTCGGGAGGCTGAGGCAAGAGAATCGCGTAAGCCCAGGAGTTAGAAGTTGCTGTGAGCCGTGTGACACCACGGCACTCTACCCGAGGGCGGTACAGTGAGACTCTGTCTCTACAAAAAAAAAAAAAGCCAGTGGGGAATGTTGGAGGGGTCAACACCCTTATTTATCCTTACAGGGGGCTTGCTGGTGTTGGCCTCCCCTTGTCCCCAGTTCAATGCAAATGGACTGAGTAGGTGTTTTACATCTTGCATCGAGTTGCACTGACATACAAACATTGGACTTACATACTTCAAATGAGTTACAAATATATGAGTGATGTACATCTCACACTTAGGAATGGAGGCTATCACTGATAATTGGTAAATATACCTGTTCCAACTTCCATATCAATTCAACTTAAGAACAAACCTACAGAACCTATCTCGTTTGTAACCCAAGACGTCCTGTAATTCAAAATTCAACATGTTTAAGTGCACACCAAGAATTCAAGAGGAGTTAAAACAAGAAAATTCTGCCAAAGAAAACAAAGGATATTGAGAATAGAAGACTAAAATAATGTGACTATAATTTGTTAAATTATTTCTCTCCTTTTTTCAGAGTTTCCTTACTTTTATCTTTCTCCATCATCATGCTGTGCCTTCTATACCTATGGTTTTTCTTCTCTGTTTTCTTCTAATGTTTCTATGACAATATTCAACTGTATTTAGTTATTGATGATACATTTTCCTGAAAGAAAATTGTTTTAATTTAATAAGCAAATATATAACTTCATTGAAAGTCCATCACAAATTATTATGCTAATAATGCTTATTTATTTAGCATAGTAACAATAACAAAAGTTCAAGGCTACTTTTTATGTTTGTGTATCTCCCCAAGAAATCAATTTTGTGGACTCTAGGAGGACATCCTCCCCCTTTTTCATCTGTAATAATAACGACAGGAGTGAGGGAGAAGACATATTTGGAGTGAGGAGAAGGGTTGTCTTCTTCCAAAAGAGCTGGGTAGGTGGGCACATCATGGGGCTGTCTCTTTTCATTTCTCAGCACAATGTGACACCACCTTGAGGGAGAAGGCACCACCTTCATTTCTCACCACAATGTGACACACCTTAAGGGAGAAGGCAAACAGCAAAATAGGAAGAGTGAGGCAGCTGGTGCCCCACCCTGCAGATTCAGAAGCCCGCAAATTGGAAGAAAATCTAGTAATACTGATTTCTTGAGGAACATTAGGTGCCACAAAGAACAAAACGTTAATCTATAATCTCTTCCTCAAGGGAAAGGTGTAGTTTATACATTTTTAATGGAAGAACTAATTTAAAATAAAGTTGAAAGTAATCGCTGTTGCACAACATGCAATTTTTCCTTTGTTCCAAGTAGAAAAAGAAAAGGAAAATAAGCAAAGATACATTCTCAAGCTAGTATTAAAGATACTATATCATAAAAGTGGTTTTGGTTATTTTAAAAAATCAGTATTTTTCATTAAATTGGTTGAACTATTTCATTGTCTACAATTAGTACTATATATCATAGTAATTATATTTTTATGTCATATTAAGCAATATCTTCATTACTCAAACAAAAAAGAAAACTGTGTTCATTCATGTTTATTGAAAGAAATCTTTCAGAATGTTTATTTGTAAAGAGTAATAAGATAATACTAAAAGCACATCAAAATAAGTCCGTGGCAAAGAAACCAAAGGTTGTTAGCAAGAAGGTAAAGCTGGTGTGTGTGTGCGGGGGGGGTGAGGGGGTAGTTTTAATTTTTGATACTATTTTCATGCAAACATTTTTCAACTGTCATTTGGAAAACAAGAAAGATATTTTTGTTTTTGAATTTTTTAAATTAGAATCTTAATTTTAAAGAAAAATATTTCTTGTGGCGATGAATCTATTAAGGCACGTATAGTTCATTTTGAGTTTTCAAAATGAGGTCCCAGAATGACAGATTTAGTACCATGAAAATTGATAATCACTATCTTTCATAATAATGGAAGCTCACTCATGAGATCAAAGTATTACAGAAAATACTAAATTGTTTCCCTCAGTTTCACAGAAATATTGACAGAATAAACTACATGGAGAAAGAACAGAGCAGATGCTTGCTCTCCTCATTCTTTTTTCTTATCTAATGGGACCAGCCAAGAATTTCCTGTGTCCTTACCCTGGAATTCAGGATTGTGTGATATTAACATTCAGCTTGACCACCCATGTGTATAAATCTCAGGCTAGATAAGCACTGGCTAATGCAGCTTCTTTTGCCTTCTATTGCTTACTCTGAATTTATATCACTAAGTTCAAATATAATCCTTTACAGTCACTAATACTATACCAGAATGGTCTGAAATTTTTTATTCCTTCATTTTGATTGCTCAGCAACTGACAGTCTATGGAGAAGGTGACATATCAATGTTTAAGCAGAGCATGAAAATGGAGACATGTTATCTGAGCAGTCACAGTAATCACAACAAATAAAACATACTGCAAAAAGAGATAAAGTGTTTAGTCTAATAGGAGCTGAGATCCTAATTCCCCAATGACCTTCTCAGTTGAAAAGGATTACCTTTGGGAGTAAATACTCTAAGACAACACCTACTATAGACAGCTGTTATTCAAAATTAACAGGTTTTTAAATACTTTATTAAATAATGGATTTGATTAAAACCTAGAGGCTTATTAGTTAAGTAACAACAAAAATTAGATTCCCTTACATTGAAAGACTATTTTTTTATTCTTATTGATTTTTTTATTTTAAAACCAGAAAAAGCAAAACACTCCAAATAGCTTTCAAACATTTTTGAGGTTTTTTTCTACAATTGAAGTACATATGAAATATTCTTGATCTACGTGGTTCCTGTAATCATATCTGAAATGTGTAGGGTTGTACGAGGTTTCATTTTACTTTTAAATTGACCATGTTGCAGCATGGTGGATGTAGTTAATAATGGGGTGTATACTTACCATTTGTTAAGATGGTAGAACTTGAGCATTCCCTTACACACATACAATGTAAGTAGATGAGGGGATGGGTAGGTTAGTCAGCTTGAGTGAAGGGAAAAATTTCACAATGATACATGTATGAAAATATCACTTGGTACCTTAAAGATAAAAAAATTAACAATGAGGCTCATTTAATGACTGATATTTTCAGATTCTGCTTTAATGTCCTTCTATTTATAAATGGAAGGTAATTTTTTATAATACATGATTTTTTATCCACTGCATAGATGATCAGTCTTCTGACACATAGGGCTACAATTATTAAAAAAATAAATGGTACATGCATTAGGAATAATAGGAATGATTGGTTTGGCAAGGCTTGGAGAAATAAAATTTATAAATAGTATGCAATTTCTTAGGTGTAAAAACAATAGCACACAGATGGAGTATACCCAATCTGAAAATCAAACATTTGAAATGTTCTAAAATATGAACCTTTTTGAATGCCAACACGATGCTCAAAGGAAATGCTCACTGGAGCATTTCAGATTTTGGAATTTTTAATTAGAGATGCTGAGCCAGTAACATAAAGCAAATATTTCAACATAAAAAAAAAATAGAAACACTTTTGGTCATAACATTATGAATAAGAGGGGGGAGGAGACAAGATGGCTGACTGAAGCCAGCTTTCCACAGAGGCTCCCGTTCAGAAGGAGAGTTAAAGGACAAAAATTCAGCAAATAACCTGGTGGATTTGAGCTGCACTAAGAGAGAAGGTTGTAGAACGCACGTCAACCCCGCTGAGGTGAGCTGCGACCACAAGGATATAAACAAAAGGTACAAAATCCATCACCAAGCGGACGGGAGTCCCCCCCCCATGAGAACGGCTCAGAGTGCCCCACAAATAACTGGGCAGAGTTCAAAGGTCCTCCCACTACACTCCACGGGAGAAACCCTCTAAAAACTGGACCTACCTCCCCTACTGGGGTGCCACGGCGTCCTCCTGCCAGGCATAAAACTGTATAAACTGTATATGGTCTCTACCTGGAATTCTGAGCTCACACTGGGGTCTGGAGGCCAGTCCCGGTCGGTTGGCAGAGAGGGGACTGCACCAGAGTGGCAGTTCCCTGAGGCACAGTGCGACAGCCATCTTTTGGTGATAATATGGCCAGGCATAAAACTGTGTAAAGCTGTGTGGTTCTCTGCCCGCAACCCCAGGCTTCCAGCGGCGCTCCCCTCTGCTCTCGCTCCAAGGTCTGGAGGCCTGTCCCCCAGGGGTCCAGACTCTTGAGCGATTGCTCGAGGGGTGTAGACAGTGCTGGGCTGCAGCCTGTCAGTGCAGACTCTGGGGTACGGAGCGGAGAGAGGACGATTGGCCAGAGGGGAGCTACACCAGAGCAACGGTTGCCTGAGCCATAAGGCAGCAGCCCTCTTTTGCTAGCAATACGGCTCACTACAGAATATTCTGAAGCTACACCCCCTGTCTCCCTGGGCAACCAGAGACTCTGAGTTTGCCTGAGGCAACATAAACTTGCAAACCAGGGAAACTCCCAGGGCAGGGCTGACCCAGAGGTCCGCTTTACTAAACCTAAGACGCACCTGGCCCTCAGGGGATCATCAGCCTATAGGCAATACAAGAGCAAAGACAAGCTGATTTGGAACTCAATTCAGCTTCTCTTCTGCAGGGGAAACGCAGAGTTGTTCTGTTCTGTTCTGTCAGTAACATTAATCAGGGGTGAGACTGGACCTGAGTGAAAACCCCTCAACATTCATCTAGCACCCGAGGTTGTCAGGCCTCACCTCCTCCTGCTGGAGAGAGGCAGAGCGCAGCGGCCTGGCAGACTTCCTTGTGATTCAGGCAGGTACAAAATCCTGGAGTACCGATTCACTACAGGCAACCGGATCAGCCAACTGCAGGGCTATTAGTGACTGGGTGTGAAGTGGTGCAAGGTGGGGAAGGAGGCAGCAACCTTCCCAGACTGATTTATAGGCTGGTGGCTTCTCCTGACTCCACGCAGCACTGGAGCAAGCCACACCAGAGCAGTCACCAGACCCCTATGATCCAGTTCCCAGAGACCTCTTAAATTCTTTCACCCGAGACAGGTGCAGACTGAGACAATTGATTTGGACTTTTTGAACTGAACCAATCACTTGAGCACAAATCAGGTGATGCCCTGGGTGCACTCACTCAGAGAGCTCTGGGATAATTTAAAGAAGGCGAATATCTGAATCATAGGAGTTCCAGAAACAGATGAAGTGGCCTCGCTGGGCACAGAGGCCCTTCTGCATGAAATTATGAAAGAGAATTTTCCAGACATGCCTAGAGATTCTGAAATTCAGATAGCGGACAGCTTCAGAACCCCAGCACGACTCAACCCCAATAAGACATCCCCAAGGCATATCATAATTAACTTCACTAAAGTTAATATGAAGGAGAAAATCCTCAAAGCTGCCAGGAGAAAGAAAATCATTACCTTCAAAGCCAAGAATATTAGAATGACTGCAGATCTCTCTGCTGAAACTTTTCAAGCCAGAAGGGGGTGGTCACCGACTTTTAATCTCCTAAAGCAAAATAACTTTCAACCCCGGATCTTGTATCCAGCTAAACTGAGTTTCATTTATGATGGAGAAATTAAATACTTTAATGACATTCATATGTTGAAGAAATTTGTCATAACCAAACCAGCTCTTCAGGATATTCTCAGACCTATCTTCCATCATGACCAACACAATCCTATACCACAAAAGTAAACTCACTCAGAAACTTCGGATCAAACTCCAATTACCACACTGGTGAAAGGATTAAAAATGGCCACTGGACTTTTGAAAAACTCAATACCCAAAACTTCACCACACTTATCAATATTCTCCATTAATGTGAACGGCTTAAACTGTCCTCTAAAGAGGCATAGGTTAGCTGACTGGATACAAAAACTCAGGCCAGATATCTGTTGCATACAAGAGTCACATCTTAACCTAAAAGACAAATACAGACTCAGGGTGAAAGGATGGTCATCCATATTTCAGGCAAATGGTAATCAGAAAAAAGCAGGTGTTGCAATTTTATTTGCAGATACAATAGGCTTTAAACCAACAAAAGTAAGGAAGGACAAGAATGGTCACTTCATATTTGTTAAGGGTAATACTCAATATGATGAGATCTCAATTATTAATATCTATGCACCCAACCAGAATGCACCTCAATTTATAAGAGAAACTCTAACAGACATCAGCAACTTGATTTCCTCCAGCTCCATAATAGTCGGAGATTTCAACATTCCTTTGGCAGTGTTGGAGCAATCCTCCAACAAGAAGCTGAGCAAAGAAATCTGAGATTTAAACCTAACCATCCAACATTTGGATTTAGCAGACATCTACAGAACATTTCATCCCAACAAAACTGAATACACATACTTCTCATCAGCCCATGGAACTTACTCCAAAATCGAACACATCCTAGGTCAGAAGTCTAACCTGAGTAAGTTTAAAAGAATAGAAATTATTCCATGCATCTTCTTGGACCACCATGGAATAAAACTTGAGCTGAGTAACAACAGGAATCTGCATACTCATACAAAAACATGGAAGTTAAATAACCTTATGCTGAATGATAGCTGGGTCAGAGATGAGATTAAGAAAGAAATCGCCAATTTTTTGGAACAAAACAACAATGAAGACATGAACTATCAGAACTTCTGGGACACCGCAAAGGCAGTTCTAAGAGGGAAATTTATAGCACTGCAAGCCTTTCTCAAGAGAATGGAAAGAGAGGACTTTAACAACTTAATGGGACATCTCAAGCAACTGGAAAAGGAAGAATATTCCAACCCCAAACCCAGTAGAAGAAAAGAAATAACCAAAATTAGAGCAGAATTAAATGAAATTGAAAACAAAAGAATAATACAACAGATCAATAAATCAAAAAGCTGGTTTTTCGAAAAGCTCAATAAAATAGATAAACCTTTGGCCAACCCAATCAGGAAAAAAAGAGTAAAATCTCTAATCTCATCAATCAGAAACACAAAGACGAAATAACAAGAGACTCCTCAGAAATCCAAAAAATCCTTAATGAAATTACAAGAAACTTTACTCTCAGAAATATGAAAATCTGAAGGAAATTGACCAATACTTGGAAGCACGTCACCTTTCAAGACTTAGCCAGAATCAAGTGGAAATGTTGAACAGGCCCATATCAAGTTCGGAAATAGCATCAACCATACAAAACCTCCCTAAAAAGAAAAGCCCAGGACCAGATGGTTTCACGTCTGAATTCTACCAAACCTTTAAAGAGGAATTAGTACCTGTATTACTCAACCTGTTCCAAAAGGTAGAAAAAAAAGGAAGACTACCCAACACGTTCTATGAAGCAAACATCACCCTGATCCCCAAACCAGGGAAAGACCCAACAAGAAAAGAAAATTATAGACCAATATCACTAATGAATATAGATGCAGAAATATTCAACAAGATCCTAACAAACAGAATCCAGCAACACATCAAACAAATTATACATCATGAGCAAGTCGGTTTTATCCCAGGATCTCAAGACTGGTTCAATATACGTAAATCTATAAATGTAATCCAGCACATAAACAAATTAAAAAACAAAGACCATGTGATTCTCTCAATCGATGCAGAAAAAGCTTTTGATAATATCCAGCATCCCTTCATGATCAGAACACTTAAGAAAATCGGTATAGAAGGGACATTTCTTAAACTGATAGAGACCATCTACAGTAAACCCACAGCCAATATCATATTGAATGGAGTTAAATTGGAATCTTTTCCACTCAGATCAGGAACCAGACAAGGCTGCCCATTGTCTCCATTGCTTTTTAACATTGTAATGGAAGTTTTAGCCGCGCAATTAGGGAAGAAAAGGCGATCAAGGGTATCCATATAGGGTCAGAAGAGATCAAACTTTCACTCTTCGCGGATGATATGATAGTATATCTGGAAAACACTAGGGACTCTATTACAAAACTCTTAGAAGTGATCAAGGAATACAGCAGCATCTCAGGTTACAAAATCAACATTCATAAATCGGTAGCCTTTATATATACAACAACAGTCAAGTTGACAAAACAGTTAAAGACTCTATCCCATTCACAGTAGTGCCAAAGAAGATGAAATATTTGGGAATTTATCTAACAAAGGACGTGAAAGATCGCTATAAAGAGAACTATGAAACTCTAAGAAAAGAAATAGCTGAAAATATTAACAAATGGAAAAACATACCATGCTCATGGCTGGGAAGAATCAACATAGTTAAAATGTCTATACTACCCAAAGCAATATATAATTTCAATGCTATCCCTATTAAAGCTCCACTGTCATACTTTAAAGATCTGGAAAAAACAATACTTCGTTTTATATGGAATCAGAAAAAACCTCGAATAGCCAGGACATTACTCAGAAATAAAAACAAAGCAGGAGGAATTACTCTACCAGACCTCAGACTATACTACAAATCAATAGTGATCAAAACAGCATTGTATTAGCACAAAAACTGAGAAGTAGATGTCTGGAATAGAATAGAGAATCAAGAGATGAATCCAGCTACTTACCGTTATTTAATCTTTGACAAGCCAGTTAAAAACATTCAGTGGGGAAAAGATTCCCTATTTAGCAAATGGTGCTGGGTGAACTGGCTGGCAACCTGTAAAAGACTGAAAGTGGACCCACACCTTTCACCATTTACTAAGATAGACTCTCACTGGATCAAAGATTTAAACTTAAGACATGAAACTATAAAAATACTAAAGGAGAGTGCAGGGAAAACCCTTGAAGAAATTGGGATGGGCGAGTATTTTATGAGGATAACCCCCCGGGCAATTGAAGCAGCTTCAAAAATACACTCCTGGGACTTGATCAAACTAAAAAGCTTCTGCACAGCCAAGAATACAGTAAGTAAAGCAAGCAAACAGCCCTCAGAATGGGAGAAGATATTTGCAGGTTATGTCTCCGACAAAGGTTTAATAAACAGAATCCACAGAGAAGTCAAACGCATTAGCAAGAATAGAACAAGGGATCCCATCACAGGCTGGGCAAGGGATTTGAAGAGAAACTTCTCTGAAGAAGACAGGCGTGCGGCCTTCAGACATATGAAAAAATGCTCATCATCTTTAATCATTAGAGAAATGCAAATCAAAACTACTTTGAGATACCATCTAACTCCACTGAGACTAGCCTATATCACAAAATCCCAAGACCAGAGATGTTGGCGTGGATGTGGAGAAAAGGGAACACTTTTGCACTGCTGGTGGGAATGCAAATTAATACATTCCTTTTGGAAAGAGATATGGAGAACACTTATAGATCTAAAAATAGATCTGCCATTCAATCCTGTAATTCCTCTACTGGGCATATACCCAGAAGACGAAAAATCACGTCATAACAAAGATATTTGTACCAGAATGTTTATTGCAGCCCAATTCATAATTGCTAAGTCATGGAAGAAGCCCAGGTGCCCATCGATCCACGAATGGATTAATAAATTGTGGTATATGTACACCATGGAATATTATGCAGCCTTAAAGAAAGATGGAGACTTTACCTCTTTCATGTTTACATGGATGGAGCTGGAACATATTCTTCTTAGTAAAGTGTCTCAAGAATGGAAGAGAAAGTACCCAGTGTACTCAGCCCTACTATGAGACTAATTTTGGGTTTTCACATGAAAGCTATAACCCAGTTATAACCTAAGAATAGGGGGAAGGGGAAAGGGAGGGGAGGGAGGGGGGAGGTGAGTAGAGGGAAGGGGATTGGTGGGATTACACCAGCAGTGCATCTTACAAGGGTATATGTGAAACTTGGTAAACAGTCTGTGAAGCTAGTGAATGATGCCCCATGATCATATCAATGTACACAGCTATGATTCAATAAAAAAAAAAAGAAAAAAAAAACATTATGAATAAGAGATCTTTAAACTGCATAAATCTTAATGGTTTAAAATGGTTTATTAGTAGAATAGGTGACATGGTCTTCTCCAATACCTGGATAATTCAGGAGGGATAGACACACACACACACACACACACACATTTCTTTTTTGCTTTCTCCCTGAGAGGGGCAATATGTGTTTGTATGTATGTTTGTGCATATATAGTCATGTGTATACATATGCTATGTAAGATAATATATAACAAAATGACAAACAGAAAAATAATGTAACAAAATAAAAACAGAAAATGAAAACTAATTGAGAATCTGTCTCTTTATCTCTAAAATTAAAGGTTACTAGAGAAGCTAAAAGTCTTCAATTTTAATCATTTAACCCAATCAACACATAGTTGTAAGGTCTGCACATTGATCGTTGACAAGTCAGAGTTTTTAATCCACAGTGGACAGTGGGGGTGGAGGGGTGGGAGGAGAGAGAGAGAGAATAAACAAAGTAAATAATCCATTATACCTAGTGGAGAGAACTATTCAAGACATCCTGAAAAATTACTTTGTTAGCAGTTGAATGATAGAAAAGATGGCATTAGTGTGCGAAATTCACACTGCTCTTTTTTCTCTGCCCTCTATAAATTATTTTCCATTCACATAATATCTGGAATCTGTCAGCATGTGAATATTTAACAGTGTTAATTGATCTCTTGATATCATCTTAACCGGTTCAATAGTCCTGAGGTTTCCTTTTGCCAGAATTGAACACAGTGTATCGTGGTTCATGGATACCATCACAATATTCTGATATCATAACAATCAAATTTATTTTCATTATGTACAGCTTACACATTAACTTTACAACTCTGCCAGACAATTTATATGTGCAACATGTGTGGCTTCTCCTCAGAGGATTATGAAATGACACAGTGGATTTACAGAAAAAAAAAAAGAAAGAAAAACACTGACACTGGGAGCATAAAAAGCTATCGTGGGTTGCAAGGAATGAAAACAGCTCTCCCTATAATCAGGCACAGGCTTCCAGGCCACTGGATCCTAAGTAGACACATTCCCGCATTGCGTATGACTAATATTAACTGGATAAATTTCCAGGGCTTCCTGAATGGCTCTCCTGCAGGTATAAATATTAAATTGTACTTTTTTTTTTATCCCATCCAATACCGTGATAATACAGATACATTTGATATATTATAATACCCTTTTTCCCATTTACTAATATACATTTTTCTAATATCCATTCCATTTTTTAAAGTAAGACCACTTAGGAATCCTTCAAAAACGCTAATGGTTTGGTTTTTCAGTAGAAATGTACCATTAAACAAATTTTAGAGTGGATACTTGGTTTAAAATCATTTCAATTTTATAATCTTTCTACGTTGGTTGTCAGAAATACTGGAAAATGGAAATACTCATATTTTATTAAATGAAACTTCATTGTCTTACAGTTTCATCTTTTAAAAGTCCTCATAGCCATTCTAAAAGACACTGGGTAGGTCCTCAATGGTAATAAATAAGGCAAGGATCTGGCTATTATTATAAGTGTTTTGGTTTAGCCTATCTTTTTTTAATTAAAAAGGCAACACAAATCAGACTTAGAACAGCACAGTGTGTATTTCTAAGATGATTTCTCTACTCAGATCATAGTTGCTGATTTTGGCATCTGCCAAAGGAAAAGAGCAAAAGAATCATGAATTCACAGTGAGTCATAAATTATAGCATACTCAGAGAAATAAGTCTTGCTAACAGAATTCTATATGATGTGTTTTTAACTGGATTTGTTCATTTTGGATCTTGAAGTTCTAATTATAATTACAATGTAGAAGCCCTTCAAAGGAAATTCAAAATAATACCACAAAGACTTCTTAAACATTTTGATGTTGGAAAGGCTTATCAAGAATGTTTGGCTGCTTTTTTTTTAGATAAAAATCTCCCTCTGTTGTCCAGGCTAGAGTGCCATGGCATCAGCCTAGCTCAAAGCAACCTCAAATTCCTGGGTTCAAGTGATCCTCCTGCCTTAGCGTCTCAAGTAGCTGGGACTACAGGTACCTACAACAAGGTGTCTCTAATTTTTTCTGATTTTAGTAGAGGTAAGGGTCTTGCATTTGCTTAGGCTGGTCTCAAACTCCTGACATAGAAGAACCCTCTCACCTTGGCCTCCCACAGTCCCAGGATTATAGGTATGAGTCACTGTGTCTGGCTCTGAACTCATTCTTAAATTTAGAACAGTCGCATTTTCTCCAAATTAACAACAAAGTGTGTTTAGTTGCTTCTGCTATAAAATTCATTTCCTTCTCACTAAAGATTCAGTCAGAGCCTATATCCTGGTAGTTGAGAAAATAAAAGACTAAATTGTAGAGTAAATGTACTTTTGATAAACTAACAGTATTCTTGTTCATTAACCTTATACACACAAGTGATATACTTAATGTACTCATTAATTTGCTGCTCAAAAAAATCTTTAAAGAATTAAGAGTTCTTCAAATGAGTTATATGGCAGTTTGTTTTATTTGAAAATTTGGAAAAAATTTTAACTGACAGACAAAATTTTACTTTTTTGTGTGTGCAACATACTATTTTAAAATATATATACACTGTGGAATGACTAAATCTTGTTAATTAACATATGCATAACTTTACATAGCTATCAGTTTTGTGGTGATAACACTTTACATCCACTTTTATGACATTTTTCAAGAATACATAAAATGTCGACTCTAGTCTCAATTATGTGCAATAGATCTCTTGAACTTATTCTTCCCAAATTTGCATCCTTTGATCAATATATCCCAAAACTCTAACCCTCAACCGTCCCAGCCCCTCATAACAACTGTTCTACTCTCCATGTATGAGGTCAGATAAATTTGCAAACTCATCCTAGAAAAAGTGTATATTCCTTATTGCTGAATTCACTATAGTCACTTTCGAAGTGACTTTCCAAGTACTTTCCAAGCATTTTCCAAGTATTTCCCTTGACCATCTAGTTACCATACTGATATTCAGTAATGAAGTATGTAGCACTTTTTCTTAGATGAGCTCATGAACTTGTCAGGCCCCAGCTGATGACAGATCTGATGGCCTTCCTAAAAGAGTGACAGAACTGCTTTGAAGGGTAGACCAGGTGCTGGTATTGGTGCATAGCTGCCCTAGAGAAGTTCTTCGAAGGTGACTGTAGTGATGAGTTCATGTACTTAATTGTCTAACCTCATATATGAGACCAGCTTTCTGAGATTCTACATGAGTGACATTGTGCAATCTTTGACTTCCTATGCTTGACTTATTTCACCATGTATTGTATAGGTGTCTTTCCCCCTGGTGTATGTTTATTCTCTACTTCATCAATGATCAGATGGCAACATGAGAATGGTTTTTTACCTGAGTTCTCTGTTCTGATCCATTGGTTGTGTCTGTGTTATTTTGAAAGTATCATGCTCTTTTGATTACTACCGTCTTATAGTATAGCTTAACGTCTGATAAAGTGATACCTTCCAATTTTTTCTTTTTCCTTAAGGTTGCATTTGCAATTCTGAACCTTTTCTGGTACCATACAAAACAGAATTTTTCTAGATCTGCAAAAAATGATGTTAGTATTTGAATGAGGATTATGCTGAATCTGTGAATCATTTTGGGTAGTAGAGACATTTTAACAATGTTGATTCTATGCCGCACCCTCGGCATCAAGCCGCAGCGAGGTGGCGCTGTCCGCGTTGTAAAAAACGCATGGGTAGGTGGTCTGTGCTCCCCGGAGCGATACCCCCAGCACCCCTGGTATGCGACAGCAGCGCATAAGTTGCCTAGCATGCCTTTGTTTGAACGTAATGACTCACGAGGTACGGCATAAAAGCCTAAGAAACCTTTGCTCTGAAACCTGTTTGTTGAGTTGAATGCCTGCTTGTCTTGAGAAACTAAGAATAAACATAATGACTTACTGATCCATAATTAAACAGAGAAAGAATGCCTGAAGAGACTCAATGTCTCCAGGGGAACGGTGCAATAGCACGTTCCTATCATCAAATGTCAGTGAATTGAGACAGTGCATTGAGACAATGCAGGCACAGCAAACAAGATGTTCCAACATGACATACACTATCACCACCTGCAATAAAACTTTACTTAGAAAAACATCTTACTTCACTAATTTTCATATGTAATACAAATCAATAGAGTAGTTTAATGTTTAACAAACAATTAATTATAAATCAAAGTATAGTTACTAATAAGAATAAAAATATATAGAAAATATATATAGAAGTAGTCAAGCATTATACGTAAAAGAATATGTTCAGCTATTTTTAAAAAAGATTATAAGAAACTGAGAACAGTTACAGAGCTAAGAGAAGTCACAAGCCTTGACATTCCTAGATAAGAGGAAGTAACCAGGTGTTAAAAATAAACCACCTCCCTCCGGAGAGCAAAACCTTGAAAAGATAAACCACCTCCCTCCGGAGAGCAAAACCTTGAAAACATGTAATGCATGATAAACCACATATACAGACACAAAGATAATTTACAAGCATAAGCAAAATAAAGATTGCATTGTTTAAACCTTGGAAAGAAAATGTATAAATACCAACTTCTGAACTCAATAAAATTCACAGCTGCTTTCTTCATCACTCGTGGTGTGTGGCAGTTTGTTATTTCATCCTGCGTCGACCTTTTCAACCAACCTGTACCGTTCACCCTGAGCACCCTCGGACTGAGGCCCATCGACCGGCGGTCCGCGGCAATTCTACCAGTCCATGAGAGTAATATACTTTTCCATTTGTTTACATCTTCTCCAGTTTCCTTTTTCAATGTTTTGAAGATCTCCTTGTAGAAGTCTTTCACTTCCTTGGTTAAATATATTCCTAAGTATTTCATTTCCTTTGTCACATTTAGGATCATATTTGTCTTTAATAGTTTGATTAAAATATATCTTTGTATAATTTCCATTTTTTTGTCAGTAGTGTGAAATATATTGAGTCTTTAATTTGAATCTCAGCTTGGCTATTGTTGGTGGATGATTTTGTAATCTGAGACTTTTGTTGAAGGGCTACTCATTTGTGTACAATGATTTTGTAATGTGACTTTTGTAAACTGAGCCTTTTATTTTTCAATTCCAGGAGTCTCTTGGTTGAATTTTTGGGGTTTTCTAGATATAAAATCATATTGTCAGCAATGAGTAATAGTCTGACATCTTATTTCCGTATTTGGATACCCTTGACATCCTTTTCATTCTGATTGGTTAGGACTTCCAGCACCATGTTGAACAGAAGTGGTGATGAAGGAGTAACATAATTAATTCCATTCTTGAAATACTTTGCTAAGAAGAATATGTTCCAGCTCCATCCATGTAAACATGAAAGAGGTAAAGTCTCCATTTTTCTTTAAGGCTGCATAATATTTCATGGTATAACAACAACAACAACAAAACACAATTATTTGAACTGAGTTTGATTTACCCTGACATATTTGAGAGAAAATAACAATAAAGTGTGTCAAGGATGGCCAAATACTGACATAGCACTCATAGGTTCATACATGAAAGATACTGCATATGTTATGTTTCTTGAGATAGTATGTTTATCTCAAGAGATAAATAATATTTCATATATTAATTTTTAATCGTAGTTGTTATATAAATATGTATGAATGCCTTCATGTGAATTTGTGTGCAATACATCTATATTTAATACATAAGCAAACACTTTTATTTTAATTTTTTTCCAAACCCAAAAGGGTTAAATGAAATAAATCAGACTCAGGTAACAATAAATTTCTTTTACATGATATTTTTTTGAGAGCTGCATTTATATATGGTAGTTGAAATGACATTGTCTGAAAATATACTCAATGTAGTTAATAGATTTAGGTTTATCAAATTACTGAGATTTTGAAATATACCATTGAGAATGCTACTTAGAATTAAGTAAAATTCAATATGATAACCTAAAAGATAGTTCCAAAATAGAATCATATTTAAGTTAGTTCGATGTATTTTCTGCTTATAAAACAAATAAACTAGAGCAGAAAATCAGTCACACTAAATTTACTAAGATCCATTAAACCAAGGTAAGCTAAAAGAGTACCTTTAGCTTTTATATATGGCTAAATTCACAAGTTAACAAAGATAAGTAAAAATTATTGCTAGTTGTAGTGAAAGATTCCACTCAAAATGGAGCTTAGAGATATTTTAAATATCTTTAGTACCTTACCTATATGTTACATTTATGTTTCCCCTGCCAAATATAACTAAAACAAGCAATCTTAAGCAATTAGTATTTCTTCTATTTAATTTAATTATTATTCTCTTTGTGACATAATTTATAGAAATATTAATAGTTTGCAACTTAATTGTCAGAGAACATAGCATAATTAGGTAATTCTGCCTTTTTGCATTAATATTTTTATTTTTATTTTTTACTTTATTTATTTATTTATTTTTGAGACAGAGTCTCACTATGTCACCCTCGGTAGAGTGCTGTGGCCTCACAGCTCACAGCAACCTCAAACTCTTGGGCATAAGCAATTCTTTCATCTCAGCCTCTCAAGTAGCTGGGACTACAGGTGCCTCCCAAAACATCTGGCTATTTTTTTGTTGTAGTTGTCGTTGTTTGGCAGACCCGGGCTGGGTTCCAACCTGCCAACTCCGGTGTATGTGGCTGGTGCCCTTGCCTGGCCTTTTGCATTATTAAGTGCAAATGTATATAGGCAGAGGCCATATTTTCCACTTTATTCTTGATGACCAGCTTGCCATCTCTTGCAGAGAATTAATGTTAAACTGCAAGTAGTGATTTTCTAAAAACCTACATGAATGAACCATTGACACTGCATTTGTCAAGAAGCAAATTTCTTCTTCTATTCTGAAGGCTGTCTATTCCTTTAGTTGTTGTACTTTTAGCTATGCAGAAGCTTTTTAGCTTGATTATATCCCATTTATTTATTTTTGGTGTTGCTGCAATTGCCAAGGGCGGATCTTCTTCATAAAATATTTCCCCAGGCTGATATTGTCAAGAGTTTCTCCTACATTCCCTTCTAGAATTTTTATCATTTCATGTCTTAAATTTAAATATTTTATCCAGCAAGAGTCAATTATTTTAAAATGGTGAGTGGTGCAGGTCCTATTTCAGCCTTCTACATGTGGCTAATCAGTTCTCCCAGCACCATTTATTAAATATGGATTATTCCCCCTGTGTGTATTTTTCTTTGGTTTATCAAAGATCAGGTGGCAATATGTTTCTGGTTTCATCTCTACGTTTTCTATGCTATTTTATAGGTCTGTAGCTATATTTTGGGGTCATGCTGTTTTGGTCACTGTAGATTTGTAGCATAATCTGAAGTCTGGCAAAGTGATGACTACAGATTTGTCCTTATTTCTTAGAATTGCAGTGGCTATTGGGGGTTTTGTCTCATTCCGTAAAAAATGCAGTATTATTTTTTTTATTCATTCAAAGTATGCGTTGATGTTTTGTTGGGGATTGCATTAAATCTGTAGATTGCTTTGGGTAGTACGGACATTTTAACTATATTGATTCTTCTGAGCCATGAGCATGGTGTGTTCTTCCAGTTGTTAAGAAGAAAAACCATTTTACGACAAGGGCATTTGAACTAGAATATTTATTGCAGCTTAAGGCATAATCATCAACAAGATGTGGGATCAACCCAAGTGCCCACCAACCCATATACGGATTAATAAACCATGGTATATGTCTACCATGGAATACTATTCAGCCTTAAAAGATGGAGACTTTACATCCTTTGTATTTACCTGGATGGAGTTGAAATGCATTCTTCTTAGTAAAGTATCACAAGAACATAAAGGCAAGTACTCAATGTGAAACCAATAGATAAACAACTACATGCTCACATGAAAGACAGACGCAATTAAATTCAATAAAGGTGGGAGACAGGAGGAGGAAAAGGGGAAAGGGAAGGTGGGCGGGGGAATGGTAAACTCTCACCCAATGTGTACAATGTAAGGATATATAGTACACCCCCTGGGTGAAGGGCCCAGCCACAATATGATGCAAACAATGTAACATAATCACTTGTACCCTCATATCAATCTGAAATAAAAAAAAAGGATCTAAAAAAGAAAAAAAAAAATTGGAATGCAATTCTGCTTGAATATAAGACCATGAGGGCAACTTTTTTTTTTTGATTAATTTTTGTCCCTATGCCTATAACAGTAGAAGTTCAATGAATAATTGTTGAATGAATTTGTTTTTAAATGAAAAAATATATAAGCAAATGATTATGCTAGTATAACCAGAAATAGAACTGAGAACATTGGCACAGAAAACTCCAGAGCAGCGTGATCTCGGGGAAGAAGTTCTTGCTTAGATTTTTCTTAAAGCTTTTTATAAATAAGGCATAAAAAATGCAAAACAACCTTCACCAAGCATCAATCCATCATTCATTTAATCTCCTTATTTGCACAGATATCCACCAATTCTGTTCACTTTATCTCCTTTTGAAATCTTTGTTATTGTTCCTATATTAGACTTGTGGAATTCAGATTAAAAGTTTTCCAAAATGTACTCTGTAAAGAAATAAAGAAGGGCCTTTTATCTTTGTCAGCCAGTTTCTTAAGGATGAAACACGCACTGATTTTGGTGAACACTGACTGGAAAAAAATCTAATGAAGTTGAGCGTGGCCCCCAAATTTTGTCCAATAGTATCTGATAATTCTTTGAAAATGCTAACTCTTTAAGTTTAACAGAAAGCATGGCTAGGGGTAGTGGCCAATTTTATCTTACTAATTATTTTCATTGATCCGGACTTTTCCCTTAAATTTCCTCGGCATCAGTTGCCTCATTTATAAAGAAATAAAATGATGTTTTGATTAAAGCAACTTTAAGGTGACTAACAGTTTGCTAACACTGTGAAATATGTTCTATATAGTATTTTGTATCTAACATTCGGTGGATAAAATGATCCTAGATCCAATGTTTAGGCTAAGACATTCTGAGAAGAAAATGTAATATAATTTCCATAAGAAGACTCCTTAATGAGAAAGCACAGTCCAGAAACTGAATATTCAGGAATATTCATTCATATTCCTTAGCTCCACTAAATTTGCAACAAAAGACCATGTTGAGATTAATAGTAATTAATCCATTAATGGTAATCCTATAAGTCCAAAATCTAAAAACAGTGGATTCAGACTGTGCTCTCTTTAAAAATATCCAGGCAGAAAGACATCAGCTCAGAGAAGAAATATACTCTGCTGAATGAGAATTGCTGGGCATGAACTTAGTCCAGGATTAAAGGTTTTCATAAAAAATCCCCTGAAAGTGAAATGGATTCGATTTTATCTGTAATAGCCTCCAATAAACTTGTCAGCTACTCATAGAGGAGGAAACACACTAAAACAAAAGTCTACTGAAAGAGTTGAATCTTATGTAAAAATATGCGAACCGAAAGCCAATTTTTGTGCTCACCACTGACTAACTGAGGTCTCATTATCCACTAGTCTAGGGTCAACACTGGAGCAGAGAAGGGCTTGGAGCCTTCCAAAATAGATTTGGGGAAGGAAAAGAGAAAAAAACAAACCAAATAAAAACCCCTCAATAGTAAAATACTCCATGGCCAAGAGGAAACAGAGAAAATTAGTGTGTGGGAAACATGCAATGAGATGCTCAGGAGAAAACAAAAATAGAGCCATTGGGAAGGAAAGAATCATGGTATTTCAAGAGAACTTTAAGGAATTGCACAATGGTGAGTACTAGAAAAACCAGTTTAAGGAGCGTATTTGCTTTCATTCTAGTAACAACCCAGGAAGAGTAACAGGTGGCACAGCAGTGAAGAATTCTCTTGCACTGGAGTCAGCATCCTGCTTCCTCACAACGGCTCTACTGCCGTACCCACGGCACCACAGCCGTAGTGAGGCGGCGCTGTCCGCGTTTTAGAACGCTGGTAAGGAGGCTTGTGCTCCACGGAGCTTCACCCCCAGCGACCCCTGCACAAACGGCATCAGAAACGGTGCTCTACGTGCCAAGTCACCCACAGGAGCTTGAACGACCGTGGCAGCCTTTAAAATTTATTACTTTGTTTTTCTTTAGCATAGGTCTGTGTGCTCTGACACTAATCACAATGTACTTTCTCAAGGCTGAACCCACCGCACTACAGGATAAGATAAGGCACAAGCCTGTTAGACTCAGGGCCGCCTATAAGTCAGACACTAAAATGTTTAAGTAATAAATACCATCACAGTAAATACCAATGATTTAGGAGTAAAACAATTTCACAACCATGAGTGGTACTATTTATTTTAGGTATGCTTTTAACTGCTATCAATTACGAACAGAGACAAAGTAATTACATTGTTAAAAATATCTAAAACAATCAGAGCTTACCTAAACACAAAACTGCAACCGTAAGGAAAAAATTTGTAACTTTCCCAGTAATTCAGAATGACCCTTGTGTAACCCATGACGCCCCTGCCTGTGAGCAGAAGTGTATAAGTACTTGCATAAGTTTCACAGTAAAATTACAGCTGCATACTTCACCCGTGGTGTGCCAGACTGTCATTCCTGCGCCGACCTCTCAACTTTCCTCGTTCCTTCTCCCTGCTTTCCCTCGGACTGGAGCCCACCGACAGGGTGGTCCGCGGCAGGTGGCGCCTCGAACAGGGACCTGAAGGACAGGTAATCTTCTCTCTCTTTCTTTCTTTTTCAAGGTTGAGGGCGGCTCTCACCAGGGAGCTGCAGTCCTGCCGGTAAAGGCTGACCGGTTAAGTGTGAGCAATCAGCAGGTATCATGGGGCACGCATTAACCAAGGAAGAAAAAATATTGAGTACAGGTACTTTACCAGATTATATTAAAGCATGTATAGATGCCTCACCAGCAATTGTCCAAGGTATGGCATTTGCTGCAGCAATGCAAGGACAGAAATTCAGCGCCTATGTTAAAAATACCTTCAATAAAGGAGGTAAGGAGCCAAGAGCTCCCACTAACACTTGCTACAATTGTGGCAAGCCAGGACACATGCAGAAGGACTGTAAACAGTCCCATGCCAATAAGCCGAGGGGGGAACCACCCGGCTTATGCCCTCGTTGTAAAAAGGGGCGACATTGGAAAAATGAATGTAAATCAAAATTTCATAAGGATGGAACCCCCTTGAATGACAAGGGTGACACTGATCCTGAGGATCAGGAAGTATGGAAATCAAAAAACTAGTAAAGGGGCATTCTCCCAGCCCGGACCCCAAGGGAGATCATGCTGCGGTGCAGGATGTGCAGCACTCATCTACTTTAAATCCTTAAGCCCCTGAATTTACTATTCATGACCTTTCACAGGGCACTCCTGGGAGCGCAGGTTTAGATCTTGCAAGTGAAAAGGATGTATTATTATCCAAATGGGACGGTGTTACTTTAATCCCCACTGCAGTAAAAGGGCAACTTTTGCCGGGGACAGTTGGAATTATTATTGGGAGAAGTTCAAATTATACTAAACATTTTGAAGTTATTCCAGGAGTAATTGATTCAGATACTCAAAGTACAATTAAAATAATGGTTAGAGCTTTAGTAGAAACAACGCAAATTCACAAAGGACAAAGAATAGCTCAATTATTATTATTACCATATGTCCCTTTACCTGCACCATATTTAAAGACAGCTAGGGGACAAGGTCAGTTTGGTTCCACTGATCATGTAGCTTTGGTGCATGATTTGAATGACAGGCCATTCCAAGAAATAAAATTAAATGGCAAAGCATTTAAAGGGTTAATGGATACAGGAGCTGACAAAACCTGTATTGCAGCTTCTGTATGGCCTCAATCCTGGCCGGTTCAACAAACTGCTTCTTCTTTGATCGGGCTTGGTTTAGCCACAGGGGTTATGCAAAGTACAGCTTATCTCTCTTGGGAGTTTGAAGGAAAAACAGGTTTTATTCAACCATATGTATTGCCCTCTTTACCATTCACTCTATGGGGCAGGGACCTCCTACACGTTATGGATTTAAAATTAATCACTGCTGATCCTTTAAATGACCAGCATTTTATATAAGGGCCACTGCAGAAAATCATGCAGTTAAAATAACTTGGTTAACAAATAAAAGACCAGATGTCCTCATAACTTTGGGAAGAGGGTATGCTTGTGTTTTTCCACAGGATGCGGAATCACCCATCTAGATTCCAAACCGACTGGCCAAGCCAGCTCCTCCGGAAAAAACAATGCAGAAGGAAACGCCAGCGGCTGCTGCAAGATCTCACCTGCCGCTTGGAGAAAATGAAAGTACACTCGCCGATAGCGAACCACCGGGCGCATTTCCACTGGCTCCAAGATGGCTGAAAAGGCCCAGCGGGGAAGGAAGCTGAGGGCCCCCCTGCCCTTCGTGGGGCGGGCCTGCCTCCCAAGTGTTACAGCCCCCAGACAGCAGCACTGACGGAATCCCAAGGGTGAAGTTTAGAACCTTTATTATTGGCCCTTTGCCACTAGTAATTTGTATAAATAAGAAAAATATTTTTACAAACTGAATCTTTATCAACAGATAAGATTCTTGCCTTTTAAACCTTCTAATTATCAGTTTAGCTGAGTGAATAAGTGACTTCATGGTAAACTGGGATCCTGTTTAGTGGAAAGTGAGTTTTTGAGAGTAAGAGAAATTAAACAGAAAGGAGAATGACATTGTATAAAGAAAGAATCTTGTGTGATAAATTTTATCCTGAAACAGAATAGTTATGTAAGAAAGTAAAAGGCAGAGCAAAAGTTCAAGAAAGTTTAGAATGTTTGTAGATGGTCTGTGCAGGTTAAATGAAGCTCATAAAAGAGAATTTGTGAAAGAATTTACATGTGATCCAGTTGACTATGTATTTCCTTTAAAATCTTTTAACTTGTAAAAATAACTAATTGTATTACGTCCTTTAATATGCAGCATGATAAGCAACTAAATGTTATGTTAATTGTAAAAAGACCTTCTTATGTAATGTTACCTGTAGATCTACAAGATGATCCATGGTATGATAATGCAGCGTTACAAGTTTTGGAAACGCTTAATGAATTAATTAGACCAAAAAGGTTTGTAGCAAGTTTAATTTTAGGCATTGCAGCTTTAATTTCTATAATTACTACTTTTGCTGTAGCTACCACAGCTTTAGTGCAACAAGTACATACAGCACACTTTGTCAACACTTTAAGCAATAACATAACATTAGCCTTACTTACACAAGCCAGCATTGATAATAAATTGGAAGCCAAACTCAATGTATTAGAAGAAGTAGTTTTAACATTAGGACAAGACATCACAGCTATGAGTCGAGCCCATTTGCCAACAACTTCCCTTCAAACACTAGCTGAATCACTAAGTAATAGCTTTAGGGCACTCAGTCCTCTTGATTGGATCCAATACTTTGTGTTTATAATAATAATAGGATGTCTACTACTTCTCACTGTTCTACTATTACCTTGTCTCATCCGTTGTCTTTTTACATCTATAACTTCCATTCGCCAGGAGGTCTTCGAGCTGCGGTTTAATAATAGAAAAGGGGGAAATGCCGCACCCACGGCACCACAGCCGTAGTGAGGCGGCGCTGTCCGCGTTTTAGAACGCTGGTAAGGAGGCTTGTGCTCCACGGAGCTTCGCCCCCAGCGACCCCTGCACAAACGGCATCAGAAACGGTGCTCTACGTGCCAAGTCACCCGCAGGAGCTTGAACGACCGTGGCAGCCTTTAAAATTTATTACTTTGTTTTTCTTTAGCATAGGTCTGTGTGCTCTGACACTAATCACAATGTACTTTCTCAAGGCTGAACCCACCGCACTACAGGATAAGATAAGGCACAAGCCTGTTAGACTCAGGGCCGCCTATAAGTCAGACACTAAAACGTTTAAGTAATAAATACCATCACAGTAAATACCAATGATTTAGGAGTAAAACAATTTCACAACCATGAGTGGTACTGTTTATTTTAGGTATGCTTTTAACTGCTATTAATTACGAACAGAGACAAAGTAATTACATTGTTAAAAATATCTAAAACAATCAGAGCTTACCTAAACACAAAACTGCAACCGTAAGGAAAAAATTTGTAACTTTCCCAGTAATTCAGAATGACCCTTGTGTAACCCATGACGCCCCTGCCTGTGAGCAGAAGTGTATAAGTACTTGCATAAGTTTCACAGTAAAATTACAGCTGCATACTTCACCCGTGGTGTGCCAGACTGTCATTCCTGCGCCGACCTCTCAACTTTCCTCGTTCCTTCTCCCTGCTTTCCCTCGGACTGGAGCCCACCGACAGGGTGGTCCGTGGCACTCTACCATTTACTTCCAGGGGGGTCTCAGATATTTACCTTTCCCCTCCTTAATGTGCAAAACAGAGGTGGTTGATAATGTAAGTAAGTTGATAATGTAATGTAAGTAAGTATGTATATGGGAAAATGCAGACCATTATCAGCTAGTCTGATAATGCTTTTGTGGTGATCAAATGCGGTAAGTACAAATTAGATGTTCAAGGATTGCTACTGCTGCTACATCATTGCTGTCATTTCTTTCAGGTAAGTGAGAAATAAAGTCCCATGTCCTATTAAAGAACCATAAAATTTCTCCATAGTCTATTCAGTAAAGTTCATCTTAGAGACGTTTCTCCCGTAGTATTAACATTTACCATAAGTTTCAGATCAATAAAAATATTAATTAGGTACATACACATTTGATAGGATAGATGACCTGATTACTTCAGGGATTTTTTTTTATCCGTTACTGTCTAAATTAATAATTGGTAATTCATGTAAAATACAGCACGTGAGGACAACTTAACCAAATTCTTTGGTCTTGCTCATAAATTCCTTTGAGGAGCTTGGCTCCAAATAATCTGGCTTGAAAAAAGAGAATAACATTGCAGGAGCCAAAGCTGACAAACCTGGAATAAGATGGATAAGATTAAAAAACACGCATGTCTTGCATTTGACTTTTAAAAACTCAGAGCTGGGCGGTGCCTGTGGCTCAGTCGGTAAGACGCCAGGCCCCATATGCCGAGGGTGGCGGGTTCAAACCCAGCCCCGGCTGAACTGCAACCAAAAAATAGCCGGGCATTGTGGCGGGCGCCTGTAGTCCCAGCTACTCGGGAGGCTGAGGCAAGAGAATCGCTTCAGCCCAGGAGTTGGAGGTTGCTGTGAGCTGTGTGATGCCATGGCACTCTACCGAGGGCTATAAAGTGAGACTCTGGCTCTACAAAAAAATAAATAAAAACTCAAAGCTTTTAGCATTTATTTTCCTATACATTCTACTGCATTTTCCCATATACATACTTACTTCCAATTAAATTGATCTAATGTATTTAAATTAAAATGAAAATGGGTACCTTGGATAAAAAAAATAACTGAAAACCACATTTCAAGTAGACTTAGATTGTGAAAGCAAAATTACCTTACCATAATGAATATGGGAAGATAAGAAACAGATGGAGAAAAAGCAACAGGGAATAGTCTGAGGTGTCTTTTTACCTGTGTTCTGGTCCCTAAGTCTGGGGTGGATATTTCCTTTCCTACATACCAAAACTTGTGAGGTAGAACTTTCGTGAATGCTTTGTACCTGCAGAAATTCAGGCTCACTGTTAAGTTGCATGTCAAAGGTTATAATTGGTTGAGGTAGTGGAGTCCTTCTCTGCTGCACCTCAAAGTTGATGCTCTTTCCACTATTCATTATGCTTTATGTTCAAACAGCAAGGAAGTTTATATTTTCACAACACTGAATGGGCAATATGTTATTTTTTTTTTTTAAAGTTTCACGTGTTTCAAAAATACACTTACTGGTAAAGTTCATTCTTATGATCTAAGCTGTAGTCTCCCGGAAATGCAACATATTCAGCGTGAGTAATGTTCCCGTTGGCTTTTGAGTCATATCCCCCTTGCCTGAAGTGTTCATGCCCTTCCTCTTGGCCTCTTTTTCAGCCATGAAAATTCCTATTCATCTTTCAAAATGAGGTCTAATATTGCTTCCTGTCTGAAGCCTTATTTATTCAACTCCTAACTCTTCCCCACTTACACAAAACACCAGATATTTCTTCTGTGGCCCCAGAATGCAGGACATTTATGCGTGACAGCATTTCTTAATACATTGTACTTATTTGCTAGTGTATCAGTCTTTTGTGACCCCCACCGGTCACAAAGGCTGTGACCGCTACAGGGAGAGGGACATTGGCTTATTCGCATCTCTTTGCCTTTAGTGACTAATGAAGTGAACAGTGTATGTGCCCGATGATGACTAAATTGTTCCCCTGTTACATGTTCTGCTAATACAAAATAAAATATTTAACTATTAAATTCACTTGCACAGGGATGGAAGGCAGAAACAAATGACAGTAGAACCTCCAGAGCTGACCACCTCCCTACATTGACTACTTCCTTAAGTTGACCTAATTTTCATAGACAAGAAACGCACCATATATATGCAAATTAGTATAAAAGGCCTAGTTCTTGATGTTGACCACTTCTCCTGACCAGTTTATAATAATCCCTTGGGGGGTCAATTTACAGAGGTTTACTATATTTGAAGTTAGTTGTGCTCTTTTCTCCTTTCTGCTTCTCCCCATAAATGGGAAGTTCCTAAGGGAAATTTTCAACTGAGTCTGAGTAAAAATAATCTCAATTCTGAGTAATCTCTTTCCAAGAAGGGATCCTTCATTTTTTAATTTCTTTTCCCCTAGTATTTCAAAAAAGAATGGAGAGTGCCAACTTATTAAGACTATCTAATTACTTTTATGTTTCAGACACCAAAAATGCTTAGATATCAGATAGTTTCATTATCTTCTTTTAGAAGCACTCTGAATGTGATTTGCATCCAAGTCAGTCTATCTTTCCAGGAATGGAATTAGTTTTCCTCACCCTCTCAGAGAAGGGAGTACATAATATGGGTTGCACGTTAGTAGTGTTCCCTGGAGATAGCGATTTTGATTCAGCATCCTACTGTTGAAAAAATGCAGGGATGTAATTGGAATATGCTATTGGGCCTACATTCTGATGGCAGTTATTTCTTTGAAAAGCATCAGATTAAATGTCTTTTGTAAAGGTCAAAATTAGCTACAAAAATTCATTCTTGCAGAATAAATGATTCCATTTAGACTTTTATGTTGTAGTTATTAAACTGGATCCTTTGTGATAAAACTGCCTCACAGTACTACCCAGGATAAAAATAAATAAATAGATCTTGCTACGTCCTTCCTATTCAAATACAAGGCTACTGTCAGTGATGGCTATTTGTGTGTGGAGGGGAAGCAGGAAAGACCAATCTGTAACCTCCCGTCCCTTGCACACTGTGCACACATGAAGATTGTTCTTTGATTTGCAGCTGCTATTTGTAGAGCTTGTCGCTGTTTGCAATTCTGTTTCTTGGGCTCACCTTAAGCCCAAAACCTCCACTCTGAAATCCCACAGTTCCTGATTGCAACAAGCCCGCTCTGGCTACAGTTTTCTCAACATACACTCTCATGAGAGATTATTGGAAACTTTTTTCACTGCATAGTTTTTTGTTGCCTTCTGCCTTTTTCCACCTACCATCTTACAATTGTTGGAACAAGTTGTTCTCAACAGTCTTAAAATTTATGTGTGATATTTTTTTCATTCAAGCCACAGTCTTTCCATATGGGTGTCTTCATTACATTGTAATGAGAAAAAAAGCATTTATGTTATGATATTAAAAACAAGTAATAATTAGTGATGACCCTCTCCTGGCTTAAAGTTGTTGTTTTTTCAAGCAGTACTCATCGAAGAACTCTGATAAAATGTATCAAAAATGATGGACATAATATGTGTTGTATAGCAAGTTTCATTTATTCAATAAACATTACTAGAGTTTCTGTTATTTTTAAGGCATTCTGATCATTGCTGGGACTATGAAAATGTACAAGACATTACCTGGATTTATTGACATCTTAGTAGGGAAAATAAATCTATAACCAAAAACTACCAAGCCCATGGGAAATGTTGTATAAATTATAAGAGTAGAGAGAGTAACTTTCCTGGTAGGATCCAGATGATTTTAAAGGATAGTTAAGACTGCCAACGAATGGTAGATACATGTCATTATACATTTATCAGAACCTATAGAATATGCATCATGATCCCTTATGTGAACTATGGAGATGATAATGATAAGCCAGTATAGGTTTATAGATTGTAACAAAAGTACCACTCTCTTGTGGCTATACTGATAGCGCAGGAGGCTGTGGGCATGTTAGAACTATGAAAGTTTTGAGATAATCAAAAATTAAGAAACATAAAATCATATTGTTTAATATATTTTCTCAAAATAATCCCCACAACATTCTATGTACCATTGATTCTCATAAGTCATTTTTGAAAATACTCTTTCCATTCACTTTTATAGATGTCAACAGCTTCTTTAGGGCTGGAGAATCTTCTTCCATGAATGTGATTTTTTACTGTAGGAAACAGGAAATGATCACACAGGGCCAGGTCAGGACTGTGGAGTGATCAGTTTCACTTTCGTGGTCTCCAGGAACTGAATGAAGATGCTAGCTGTGTGTGTGTGCCTTGTCATGGTGCAAGATGGTCCCCTGCGGTCCTGTCCTTGGCAATCGTCTTTGTTGAAACTTCCTGAAAAATTTGGTGGGCATACTGTTGTGTACCACAGTCCTTTGTTCTTCCAGAGGAATATAGCTTTTGGAGAAGAATGAAGAATAAAGGTGCCACTATTTTCTTTCCAACATTTTGGAGCTGCTTCACTTTTGTTGGTGGATTTTCATTGGGAAAAGCAATGATGTAAGAAATGCATTAAATCTGACCGGCATTTCTTCACATCTTTCAATATGGATGCACTTTTGCTTGTCTGTCAAAATATGAAGCACCCATCAGGGTGAAACTTTTCTGACTCAAAGAAATTATGCAGGATTTTGGACACTGTCAATGATCCCATCTGTAATGCTGCTTCAATGTCCTTAAATGTCACTTGATTGTTTTCACAAAGTGATTTTTAACAGTGGCAATGTTTTCCTCAGTCATTGTGGTTGCCGGATGACCAAGTTTCAGTGAAGTTTGGCCTCTTATAAATTCTTGTAATCCAAAAAATTACCGCAGCATGGGAAGGAGTAAAGTCCCCGAAAACCAGTTGCAAATGTTCAAGGCATTAAGACTCATTTAACCTATTTTTCAAATCATAGAAAATCATTGTACAAAAGTGCTCACTTCCCAGCTCTATGGCTGACCCCAACTGAGTGTCACGAAAGAAATGGAGTCCTCAGCAACACAAATAAGCTGAGTTGAAACAGAAAGGATGCTGCTGTGGACTGCATTTCTGAGAAGTCAAATAATGGACTATAACATAGCCTGTCTCAAAATCTACCTAGTGACCTACATATAGGAAAAAATTTCTGTACCTTCTGCTCAATTTATCTATGAATGTAATTCTACTTTAAGAAACAAAGTCTATTATACAAAAAGAAAGACTGCCTACAATAAAATGTAGTAAAGACATTTCAAGCTGAAAGAAAGATAAGAATATATATATAACGCAAATAAAAGTTACCAAAGCTAGCAAATTTGGGGAATGGTAAGCAGGATAATCACTTTAAAGTATTAACTCTGACTTCTACCATTTAGTTAAATTTATCAGTTGATGTTTTGCTACTATTTTAATGTCTACTTTAGGTTGACCTTATTAGTTTTCATTTTTTAATTCAGTCTTATATAAATGGAGAATATGAAACCTAAGCTATAGAATCTGTGTATTTTTCATGTCTATAAATTATTGAAAACTGGCTCTATAGAATAATTTTCTCTTCTATTTCATTATGTGGGAATGCATTTCTTTTCTTGTGCTTTGTTTCATGATTCTCCATATCTTCTCAGTATAAAACAGAAACTCATCACAAATCAACCTTAACAATGATCAAATGTAAGACTCAGCTAAGTACTTGGAAACAGAGTGAAAGATAAGGCTAGAGGCAAAACAAAATAAAAGTCCTAACCTAAAAGAAAAGATGAAATAATAAATATTTTTTTAATATTTTTATTTTTAATAAAATTTCCAGATATTTGTTCTTGATTCAAATGGCATTTTGAGAAGTTATCTTCATCCAGTCAAGGACCTCCGAGAGACCAGCACTCAGGAGGACATACAAATAATCCAAAGCCAGATTAGAGAACTTGGCCACTATTACCATGAGCAAGTCCATTCCTAATCATTTCATATACATATTGTGTGCTGGATTAAAAAATGAGCAAATATGCATGTGTGTGTATAAAATACATATATGTTTTGTATATATGTTTGTATAAAATATATGTATGTGTGTATAAAGTATATATATAGACTTTATATAATAATATATATATAATATATATAATTAGTATATATACTAATAATATATATTCATCCTGGAAATTGTTTTTAAATTTACAGTGCAACAGACTTTACCAAAGTCCACACAGAGAATGGGAACACTGAGCAAGTGTGGCATAACCCTTGCATAGACCAGTGTAGTTCTGATCTTTTTTCTCATATATTTTAATTTACATATGAAGGGATGTTTATCAAAACCAAGAAGAAAAACCAGAAATAATCACCTGGGGAATGAATAGAAAACATATGGGGAAAGAAAGGAAAGAAATATGTTAGGAGAACAAAAAGAATAACAAAACAGTAGAAGAAAAAAATAAATGCTCTATGAAAATATAACAGATCTACTATGTGTCCATTTTCCTCAACAGAATCCTATCGTATGTTACTGATTGTACCTTTTATAGCTACTGAGCATTTTAGTAATTCTATTTTCCTGAATCATTTTCAGTCATTATTATTATTATTCATTATTTTATCCCATCTACCTAACAGTGCTATAGAGGGCAAATCCATCTCCACAAAGCTTTGTTTTGACATTGTTATGATGGCCAGTGAAGAGGCAGCAATACCACAGACGGGTTGCAGGAAGCAAGTATCCTTTACAGCACGTGCCGCTGCCTTGTGCTTCTTGGATAGCACAGACACTCTGGGGAAGCAGCAGACATTTCTCTGCCAAGAAGACAAGGAGGAAATGATTTAAGGCTTCTCCCCTAGATGCCTGAAAGCTATAGTGGTCTGTAAAAACAAGTATCAATGTTGCTTCCGGCAATACAATTTTAATGTCATTTTTAATATTTAGATCTATAACAAGATTCTTAAAATAGACAACTAGCAGAGTAATGAATTTCAATATGAGCTAAAAAGTAGTAGGAAATTCACTCATTCATTCATGTTTTATTTATCCATTTAAAAATATCAAGGTGATATAGTCATGATTTGAAAAATATCCACCCCCTGAAGGATCTGGCAAAAAAGGAAGACAACGTGAGAGATATTAGAAAACCACAAGTTCTCCAAAATACAGAATCCTAACAGGGAAATCTAATTGATCCTGGAGAGGCAGTGGTGTCTAGGAAAGGCTCTCTGCGTAACATTTAAGCTGCGGCCTAGATGATGCATGAGAGTAAGCCAGTCAGGACATAGGGAACAACATTAAAATCAGAGGCAAATATTTCCATGACAGCTCTTAGTGATTACTGAGCTTTTGAGGAAACTAAACAAACATGGCTGGAAGTGAAGGTGTGAGGGAAGAAGAGGCCTGAAGTTGGAGCTTACAGTCTACCTATGTAGGGACTTGAGGGCAGTGTTAAGTCCTCAATTTCTATATTAAATATAAGGAAGAACAATAGAAGATTTTTCAGAAAAAAGTAACATATAGAGTCACAACACTATATGAGTTTTTGCACAAATTTTTACTTTTCAAATTTTGGTTGGACACAGTGCCATGGACAAAAGGCTGGGGACCACATCGCCTCTCTCTGCATGGACAAAGGTGAAAACACTCTCTTCAGGGTAATGGAAGACCTGTGGATTGGCTAGATGAGACTTTCCTGGATTTCAGCCACGCTACCAGTAGAGAGGGTATACTTATTTCTGTGTTTAAATTGTACAGCTGTACATAGCTGTTACCAATATGATCCAATTGTTTGTCTTAAGATGATTCTTTGGTAAGAGTAAAGAGTGGAAAAAGTAAATCTACTACAAACCATGTTATAGAAATTCAGGAAAAGCATACTGGTAGCTTACACCACATAGGATACTAGTAGGAAATATGATAAATAGAAGAAATTAGTCACCTTTTGGAGATGAAGTTAACATTCAAATTAACACTGCAGGGTAGAGTTCCAGACCATTGCATTCTATAAGGAAAAATAGTTTTGTCTAAATGATATTAAAGAACATGGAATGTGTAAAAAATGATTGTTAAATATGTAAACTTACTTATTTACAAATAAGTAAATTAATTAAAACTTATTAAAATAAGTTCTGCATTTTTAGGACTTTCTGTCAAGCAGTATCTTAAGGCCTCTATAGATATCAGTGCATTAATCTTCTCAATAATCTTATAGATTAATAATTATTATTATTATAATAAATTTCACATGTAGTACATGAAGAATTTTGTGTAGAATTTATCAATTTTTAAACATTTTGATTCATATTACAAGGCTAAAGTTTTGGTAAAACAAATGCTAGTAATTTTAAGAAAAGATAACTAAGGCTCAGAAAAGCTAGAGGCTTGCCTCCTTGCCTCAAGTCACTCTTACTGAGTAGGAGTCTACCAATCAGACTCCAAGAAGTTTCGACAAAGTCTACGTTAAGTCCAGAGTCCTCTTTTTACAAGAAATGAGTAATTGTGGCAAAACACCTTGGTAGGAGTTATTATCATTTTCCAGTTACAAAAACCTGAGGAGAAACAGGTGCATAATGGCAACAGACAGTAAAGGCAACCAGCCATCCTTGTTTATTTTACTCTGTTCTTTAAAACACAGAAGAAAAATTTATAATGATTTGTAAGGATGATAAAGATTATTAAAAAGTATTATTCTAAAATAATTTTCCCTTTTCCTAGAGTAAAATTAGTGGAAGATGACAGTGGTCTAAGCAACAACGGTGGGAGCTCTATTCAAGATGTCCTCAAGTTAATTATCTCTAATTAATGTCAATTTGAGATATCCTTATCAATTACACTGAACAACGTCAAGACAACTCAAAGTTCTCATTTTATTTTTCCTAAATTGTTTGGAGCACTCATATAATCTGGGTCTTTGGTCTCTCACTGATAATACGGTGAGAGGAACCCAGCACAAACATAGTAAGCAGAACGTCTCAGTCAGCGAAGATCTCACAGCTGATCCAATTGCAAAAAATTTCAGAATTAAGATTCATAGTCAAATATTTCTTAGCAATATAAGAAAGGACTTTTTTTGTTGTCGGGGATTCATTGAGGGTACAAAGAATCAGGTTACACTGCTTGCATTTGTTAGGTAAAGTCCCTCTTATAATTGTGTCCCACCCCCCAAAAGTGTGTCACATACCATGATCCCCCCCCACCTACCTCCCTCCTTCCCTCTCTCTGCTCTTCCCTTCCCACATCGCCCACCATGTACTAGGTCATCAACTGTCCTCATATGAGAATTGAGTACATAGAATTCTTGCTTCTCCATTCTTGTGATGCTTTACCTAGAATAATGTGTTCCACTCCCATGCAGATTAATACAAAGGATGTAAAGTCTCCATCTTTTTTAATGGCTGAATAATATTCCATGGTATACATATACCACAGCTTGTTAATCCACTCCTGGCTTGGTGGGCATTTAGGCTGTTTCCACATTTGAGCAACTGCAAATTGAGCTGCGATAAATAGTCTAGTGCAAATGTCCTTATGGAAAAAGTGTCTTTCCTTCTGGGTAGATGCCCAGTAATGGGATTGCAAGATCAAATGGAAGGTTTAGCTTGAATTTTTTGACGGTTCTCAGTACTTCCTTCCAAAAATGTTGTACTAGTTTGCAGTCCCACCAGCAGTGTAAAAGTGTTCCGTTCTCTCCACATCCGCACCAGCATCTGCAGTTTTGAGATTTTGTGATCTAAGCCATTCTCTCTGGGGTTAGATGATATCTCAAGGATGTTTTGATTTTAAAGGACTTTTAAAAGTTGTTATGGGAAAGAATCTTTTAAATTCATAGTTTATAAATGAGCTGTCAACAGCTTTGCTTTTATACTTTCCATGAGTTCCTCCTAACATCAGTAACATTCTATTAAAATGAGGTTTTGAGTTCTAGAGGTGATTCTGAGACAACAGAGGAATACAACTACCTGGAAAGGTGATCCATTCTTAAAATTAGTAGAATTGGTAGAATATTAGAAAGAATATAGAATCCAGTAAAAACATGGTACACCAAACCACCCAAATATTGTCAACTGTTCTGTGACAAAGAAGCAATAGTAATACAATGGAGAAAAGACACTTTTTTGTTTTTTTGCAGTTTTTGGCCGGGGTTGGGTTTGACCCACCACCTCCAGCATATGGGACCAGCACCCTACTCCTTTGAGCCACAGGCACTGCCCAAGAAAAGACACTTTTTAACAAATTGTCCTGAATCAACTTAACATTCACATACAAAACTCAAAAATGAATCTATGCATAGATACGACACTCTGCAGAAAAATTAACCCCAAATGGAGAGACCTAGATGTAAATACAGAACTATAAAACTACTAGAAGATAGGGCAGCGCCTGTGGCTCAAGGAGTAGGGCGCCGGTCCCATATGCCGGAGGTGGCGGGTTCAAAGCCAGCCCCAGCCAAAAAAAAACCACAAAAAAAAAAAAAAGAAAAAAAAACTACTAGAAGATAATATCAGAGAAAATCTAGATAATCAGGGACTTGGCATGTCTTTTTAGATGTAACACAAAGGCAACATCTATGAAAGTAATAATCGATAAGCTGGACTTCTTAAAAATTAACAACTTCTCCCCTGCAGAAATAGAGGAAATACTTGCAAACATATGTATGTTAAAGAACTGTTATCTAAAACATACAAAAGTCATGAAACTCAACAAGCAAAAGAAAAAACAAATTAATAAAAAAACGAAAAAAGATCTGAACAGACATCTCATTGAAGAAGATATACAGATTGCAAGTAACTATATGAAAAGATGCTCTACATCTTATGTCATGAGGACAATGCAAATTAAACTTCAACAAGATACCTCTATACACTTATCAGAATGGCTGAAATCTAGAACACTAACCATATAAACACCGGTGAGGATGTGGAGCAATAGGAGCTCTCATTCACTGCTGGTGGGAAAGCAAAATAGTATAGCTACTTTGGAATACATTTTGGCAGTTTGTAAGGAAATTAAACATGCTTTTCCATGGGATCCAACAATCATGTATTGATTGTTATCTGCCCCAATGAGATGAAAACATATGTCCCCACAAAATCCTGCACACGGATGGCCACAGCATCTTTATTCATAATAGCCTAAACTTAGAAGCATATGAGATGTCCTTCAGCCAGAGAATAATCTATGTAAATAATGTAAATAACCATGGTAAATAATCCATGGTAAATCTAGACAATGGAATGTTATCAGTGCCTTATTCAGTGTTGAAAGATTTCAGTCATGAGAGATACAGAAGAACCTCAAATGCATAACATTAAGTTAAGAAAGCCAATATGAAAAAACACATGTTGGATGATTCTAACTATATGACATTCTAGAAAAGATAAAGCTATGGAGACAGAAAAAAAATCAGTGGTTATCACGGGTGTGGTTACGGAAGGATAAATAGGCAGAGCACAGAGGATTTAGTGCAGTGAATAATGTGAAGTAGAAACATTTAAAATAATAACTTTTATATTAACTTGGAAATGAAAAAATATCTTTAGTGTGATATTTGTTTTATTCCTGTGGTCTGGAGCTGAACCTGCAATATCTCCAAGGTATGCCTTACTTTTTTGTTTCCTTTCACTTAACAAAAGATCTCAATCATTTATCACCTTTTGAAAATTAGTTTCTCATTCTCTACTCTATTGCTGAGATTAACCATGGTCTTAAATTCATCTTTAACAGTTGCATAATATGACATTATCTAAACTAGACCACTGCCTGAATACATTATTGCAATGTATTCCTTGGACATTGGGATCCATTGATGAGCATTTTAACTCTTTGCAAGCTTTTGTTATTGTGATAACATTTCTAAATTTGTCTTTGATTGCACAGGTGCAAGAGAGTCTCCTAGACATACTCATAGATAGAAATGGATTTTCTATGTCATAGTATATGGGAACAATCAATTTATAAAAATAATGGCAAACTGTTAAAGTGGTAAATTAACTAACACTCCAATTAGTATAATACATAACAGATTGTACAGATTTTCACTACCTATAACACTTGGTATATTCAGATCTAAATTTTTCCAACATAACAGTAATAAAACAGATTGTTACAATGGTTTTCATGTGCATTTAACTGATTATAACAATGTTAAATACCTTGTATCGCTTATTGGTGTATAAAAAATGCTTGCTTTTGTTCATTTCTCTAGTGCTTTAATAGTGCTTTTCTCATTAACTTTTAGGTTTTATTCATTTTTTTAAAATAGCAAACAAATGCAGCTTTATTTTATTGGTGTATAGAATGCCTTTATATTATTTTAATGTTTTTTAATAAAGAATTGTTCTTAATTTTAATATAGTCAAATTTCTTAAGCTTTTTATAAAGTCAATACACATCTTTATCTTATTCAGCAAATATTTTTCCCATGCAATCTAAGAAACACTTTCAAATTTTTATTTTTTACTAACAAACTTTAAAGTTTTATATTCTGATATTTCTGTTACCTGTCTGGAGTTATGTGAAATCTGAAGCAGGCATCCAGCTTTATTTTTTTCCACTTGAATGGCCAGTTTTCTACTTCTATGTACCAAAAGTTCCATTAATATTTGATGAAAAATTCTGAAATTATTTATTGATGTAGTGATTTTTAAATTATAAAAATGTTTAAAGTTTAAAAAATATAAAACAATGGCTCCTATAAGCCCCTACAGATAATATCTCAGAAGTATAAAATAATACAGAAGAAGGAAAAGGAAGAATTAGAAAGGTAACATACAATGGATCAGAGTGGTGAGTTAAGTTTTTTATCGAATATATTCAGGACCTATTTAGTTCCAATAATATATTGAAACTGGGCATTTACATTTGACTAAAGCACAAATAAGTCTCCCTGTAACTATAACTCTGAACATTTATCATTTTCTAAACTTAATAAATACACAATATTAAATATCTTATGTTCCAGTTATTAAAGTAACTCATGTTAAAATCATCTATTTTGAACATAATTAACATTCATTAATTTCCTAGAGAAAACTTTATTGATGAGATATGGAGAACAAAACATGCACTCTTTCGCCAGATAATGAGAAAAGTTTGCTTGCTTAGACATTCAGATGCCAGAGTGTGACAGTGACACTTTTTTACTCATGTAAACAATTTTAGGAATATAGATTTAAGAAAGTTTTGATTGGCCAATAGATTAGTTAATAACATTTAGCTGCCTTTAGTTAATTATTAACTTTGTTCGAATCTTTGTCATACTTTGCTTTAACAGCAAAGACACTAATTTCCTATAAATTTACAACTTAAAATCACAGAATGCAATCCTGTTTTGTTTTGGGGTTTTTTTTGGTAATAAGACTCTGATACATGGAAGAGAACTGTCAGGTTAAAAATTTGTGTATCATATATGTTGCACTGACAGGAGATATAATTATAACTTATATACCAAAAAAGAAATAGAGCTAAAAGATACAGCTTTAAATTTCTATGAAAGTTATACCCTTATTCTCAAGAGACAGAACACTCTGTTCATCTAAAAAAAATAAAATGAGCATCTAATATCTATTGTTTCCTGTGTTTATATGGCACAATATGTTATTTCATAGCACACTAATATATCTGGTTTATCACTTTGAAATTTAGTGCTAACTACTCTAAGTGTTCCCATGTGCCCATAGAAATTATTTTCTATTTTGAAAATATTGATGTAAATAGGTTATATGTATTCCTTCCATTTCACTTTTAGGCCTACGAAATGGGATGTTATAGGTCAACTGAATTTTCCAGTTTTCAAAATAACTATTTGTACCATTTATGTTAAGAAAGGGTGAAGTAATGTGTGTATAATTAAAATTACTGTGAATAGCTAAACAAAAATATTCTACCTTCATATACATGTTTTAACTTAATGAGTCTTTTTAAAATTTATTTATTATTAAATCATAGCTGTGCACATTAATGCAATCATGGGGCACCATACACTGGTTTTATATATCATTTGACATATTTTCATCACACTGGTTAATATAGCCTTCCTGGCATTTTCTTAGTTATTGAGTTAAGACATTTATATTCTACATTTACTAAGTTTCACATGTACCCTTGTAAGATGCACCGTAGGTGTGGTCCCACCAATTACCCTCCCTCTGCCCACCCTCCCTTTGGTAATTACAAAATTACCACCCTATAACCTTTATAATTGGGTTATAGCTTTCATATGAAAGCTATAAATTAGTTTCATAGTAGGGCTGAGTACATTGGATACTTTTTCTTCCATTTTTGAGATACTTTACTAAGAAGAATAAATCGGTAGCCTTTATATATACCAACAAAAGTCAAGCTGAAGAAACAGCATAGCACGAGTTCAGAATTTAGAATTAAACAGGCATTTATAGTTCAAACTGTGTGTAGGACAGTGTTTAGTTATACAGAAACAAAACAAAAACTGATTTCACGGTTTAATTATAAAACCTAAGCCTATGAAATGAGAACCAAGAAAACCAAAAGACAGTACAATAAACATTGTAATAAAACATCTTTCATCAAAATATCAGTTGCCTTCTGGAGCTCTTGGATTACTGCTTTAATTTTATTGTTGAGGCTGCCTTAATATTATAACATAATGTACTATCTTCCAACTGATAGAATGTTATGAACAACTTAGGGTTAATTACAAAGGTAAAATCCTTAGCTTCATTCCAGATAACTAAGTAAATATCTATATTCAGGTAAAGGTTTTGGTATTCCATAACTTAATACATTCCTCACCTAATTATTATCAGGAAGATTTTGTAATTACCAAACTATTGTAATTATTCTCAACCCTGATTTGTGGCAACTTTAAGTTCATGAGGAGCTATACCAAAGAAACATTTTTATGTTCCTCACATAAAAATGGTAGTAGTGGGTATCCAGTCTTGTTTTTAAATAAGTAATAATTTGAGTAATATCAGGGAATAAATATATACAGTGTTTTATAAGCCCTACGTGGATACCCAGGGTACTTTTCGATGCCAGTATAATAAATCAATAGTTTCATGCCAATCTCCAGAGTCTGGGTTGACTTTATGAAATAAAGAAATAGGTGTCTCTTCACTGGTATATAACTTACCTTCTTAGAGTGGATGATTTCTTAGGTCTCATATATTAATCTATTTTAGTATTTCTATCTTCCTTAATATTCTGCCCCTTTCTTAAATAAGATGCTCAAGAACTTCTGATAACTCCATCGTATTGCTATGAATATATAGTCATTTATATGATCTAATAAAAGCAAACAGAGAAAATATTAGAGCCAGCTTCAGGAATCCACTTGGTTAGAACAGTGAATCCTGTATAAAAGATAAGTATCTTTATCTCATTAAATTATAATTATATACTAAAATCCACTCCCACACATGTTCTTATAATCCCATTGATGCTTATCATCTAGAACCTTCAATTTCTTGGCATAGGCTACTTTTTTTCTATCCAGGGACTGTTACTCCCCGCCTCATAGAACTCTGAAATGTTCTTGTGCTAATATACCTAGAGAGAATTCAGAGTGGAAAAGATAGATCTGAAGGAACAATAGCATCCTTTTTGAGGAAACTGTTTTGGTTTAATTTTTATATGGACTCAGGGCATATTTCCTCAAGCTTATACCCAAATGTCATTATGACAGATTCCACAAACACACTCGTTCCCTATCACATCCCAGAGCTCCAGGGCTGTGATGAGATACACTAACTTACAGGATATATTTTTTCAAGGTACTAAACCATGAAACCAAATTGGACAATAATTTCTAAGAAAAGAAAGCCTAGATAGTCTGACTGCAGGACAGGATTTCTAAATGAATCGCGAGTATATTCATTTTTTACATTATCAGGGTATGATGATGACTAAAATAGTAATCAAAAATATTAATACTACACTTCCTGGGTGAAGGTCACAACTATAACTCAGACTTTACATTACAATGCAAACAATGTAATATATTCATATCTACCGTAAAATTAAAAAAAGAAAAATAAAAAGAAGAAGACACCTAGGCCAGGGCGGTGGCTCATGCCTGTAATCCTAGCACTCTGGAAGGGCCAAGGTAATTGGATTGCTTGAGCTCAGGCCTTCAAGATGAGACTGAACCATAGCGAGACCTGTCTAAAAATACCCAGGCTTTGTGGCTGGCTCCACTAAGGAGGTGGAGGCAAGAGGATTGCTTGAACCCAACATTTTGAGGCTCCTATGACTTATGATACCATGGCACTCTTCCAAGAGCAACGAAGTGCGATTCTGTCTCAGAAAAAAAAAAAAAAAAAGAACAGAAAAAAAGAAAGACACCTGTGGGGCAAATATAGGGATGGAGCTAGGGAGGAAGATGGAAAAAACTTTGAAACACATTAAACCAAATGAGTGGTAAAGTACTTTCTTTGATGACTGTGAGCCATGATATAAAAAGTATTTTAATTCATAAAAAAATTCATGGTAGAATAAGTTCCTTTAATTTTGCTTTTATTGCAAATATTAAGATAGAACTTTTACTTAGACCTATAAAATGACAGATTTTTTTTTTCTCTAAAGAGACATCTTAATCAGATTTCACTACGACAGAGCTCTTTGGCATTTATCATTTAAGAAATACAACAAATCTTAAAAGTTGAGCTAGGAAGCAGACATTTATATCACACAAAACCTTATATAAACAACACAATGTTGATTCATACTGAAATATATAAATTCCAACCAACTGGCACTCATTAATTTAATCAAGGATGGGTGCTTCCATTTTCCTAAGAATGAAATGAAAATATATCACAATAATAATTCAATTAAATAGGCTGTCACTTCAAAACCTTCAATGTGGTTTTTGGCTCATTAACCTTTAATGACATGGTCATGTCAAAAATTAAAATAGAAACTCCATTTAATTTATTAAATTAATTCATAGTTAGAGGTGGTTTTGCTATGTTTTTGTTTTTCGTTTGTTATCTAGTTTTGTTTTATTGTGTAATAAAATCAAAATGTCATTGCAAGGAAAGAGGCTATGCTAGACGATAGAAAAAAATGAAAGAAGAGAAAAAAGACAAAAATAGGACTTTCTTTAGAAATAAAATGTTTTCTGTTGTGAAATAATTCTGTTCTAACCTCTGATTCTGTAAAATACTGCCACACGTGATATGAATGGACCTCAAATTGTAGGACTGAACCCCAGAACTCCGAGGCTAGTTCACAGAAAGTAATTCTCTTTAGCTTTCCCCTTTCCACTTCTTGGGGTCACATCTGACTGCACTGAATTGAAGAGCTGGAAACAATCTGTAGAACTCCTTTCACACAACTGTCACCTCCCATGGCCTCCCCTCTCTACCTTGCCACTCCTGGATGTAGATTGCTGTAGATCGCTGTGATTCTGCTGTGGTTTCTTGGCAAGAGTGTGAAGTTTCTACGGGTTTCAATAAAAGAAAAGAAACAGATCTATACTAATACCAGAAAAAGACAAGAGAAAAGAGAAGGTAAAGGAGTTTTTAACTCTCCTCTCCCCCATAGTTGGATTGTGATCTTAGAAACTTGTCTTGAACATTGGAGGTGCCTAAGAAAAACATGGTAAGGAAAGGAATAAACATGCATGGATCGCCCAGTCATCACTCAAAAGTGACAAATGATTGGCAGTCTAATCCCAATAATGTTTTACTAATAAACAAGGCATGAAAAACTATATATGAAAACAAAAAAACCCCACATTTTTGTATATAAAATATTTTTCATACTCTTTGACACATTTCATTTTAATTTATGAAATCCTACTGAGAAAAGTTACCTACAAAAGATTTTCTCAACTCTGCTTAGTCATGACTGTATATTATTCCCCAAATGGCCTCCTTCATTAAGACTCTATCTCTTTTACTTCCTCTCAGATTCATATATGTTATATAGGTCAAGCCAAAGTAGTGCCTCCCTTACAGTCCAATCATAATAGTTGTTAGTCTAATCCTTTTGGAAGACTCTCTTTTTGACCACATCTTGGACCACTGTCAACTCTTACAAACCCGAAGGGAGGTGGCTGGAAGTCTTAGTTATTTCAAACAGACAGGTAAGGATTAGAATTGTAATGTGTTTTACTATCTTTGTAATATAAAACCCTTCACTGTGCTAGTATGGCATCAAACAAGTGATCGACATATAGCCAGACTGTTCTTTTTTTTTTTTTTTGTCCAAGTATATGCTTAAGAGAAGAAACAGAGAACATACAAGGTCTATATCAGCAGAATGGAAACACCTCAACATAGATTCCTCAGCCTAAATCTGTTGTAAAGGTCACATATTGTGTTATATAATTGTCAGCTTGAAAAGTTCTTTGATAGCTTGAACTTTACTAGTTGTAAAAAGTGCTGGGCTGCCAAGTAGAGTCCATTTTCCAGGTTTCTGAGTCCATGCTTGAGCTAAATAAAGTGTGACAAATCCCCTGAGGGCAACCCTGGCTTTTCATGCCATAGGCACCTCTGACTCAAAAGTTACACAGTCTTAAAGTAATAGAAGACAGCACAGGAAACTACAGAGATTCCTGAACCAGGAAAGAAATTCTCCAGAGACCATGTCTACGTGACTTCTTCAAAATGCTTTAGAAGGGACCATAAAATATAACCTATGATTTTTTTTTGCTACAAAAAACAGCTGACCAAATATAACAAAGTCTGACCGTTTGGATTTTTTTTTTTTCTTTTACCTTGGACAGCTAATTTACCTGACATTTGCAGGAATTCATTTCAAAGTGAATTGATGACTATAACAGAACAATTTATAACTGTGAGCAACTAGAACTGAGCCATTATTTAAAGATAACTCTAAGTCCCAGGATCTGAGATATAGGAAAAAAAAAAAAGCATTGCCTGTTGAAATGACTCTTTAAACTAGCATAACATTGGCATATTTCTTAACCATGGTTGGCCAGCTCTTAAATTCAATTTTAACTGTGAATTTCTTATGCAAGTGAAATGAAGGTGTCTCTGGCCTTTACATCTACAAAAAAAATTATTTCTTCTCTTATTCCAAATATCAAAACCTAGGAAGAATTGACTTTAACACAACTAAGTGGCTAAGAAATGTTAAGGAAAATGGTCAGTATAAGAATGTAAGTTACTGGGTTTTATAAAAAGAGAGACACAGTATTTATGCCCAGTCCCAGATGCTCTGGCCAAGAAAATGAAATGGCTGAATGGAGACAGAAAAACTTACTCCCTTCCAATTTTCATTGTCTTATTTTTCTACCAATTCCTCACACATAACACCTTGGTCATTCTCTTTGGGGGCAAATTTAGGCATAGCCAGGATAATAAATAAATATGTTGTCTAAACACTGGGTTTATGTGTAAAGGATAGCTCCCAACCCTTAGCTCAATCCAAATAAATGTTATACCAAGTGTCACAGGTCACCTAGCCCTGGACCTCCTGGTATACAGTAATAGGAGGAAGAACCATGGAACAAGAGTGGATAGGAAGAGTTACAATGTGGAAAAAGAAGAGCCAAAAGTACTTTGCATATCACTCAATTCAATTGCACAGGCTTTACAAAGTATATTGCACCTATAAATAACTTTCCAGGTATTTCTAGAGAGGGGAGAGGCATTTTTCATTGAAATGAGTTTGAAAACCATACTCTTGTTGCTTTACTAGGCACATTTCCATATTAGAGACTTTGAGAAATTCAAAGTAAGAAATATAATAAGGTTACATAGTGCAAGTTCCAAATGCACTTACAGAATGAATCTTCCATTTTTCAAATGATATTTATGAGCATTCTTATGTCTCAAGGGATAGAAGCTATAGGTATTTGGAAGATTATTCCTGACACAAGCCTGATTCTTGGAATCATGCCATTGCTACCATTTACTACAAAGTGGCCCAACTATACCAAAGAGCACTTGCAAACTAATGCTTTCTTAAATGTAAATAGAGATAATCTATTTGCGATTTTAGCTCCAAGACATAAAAAACTGAAAAGAATCCTTCCTATCTTTACAAAAAGTGAAAATACTGGACAGACTTCAAATTAATGATTTTCTGAAATCCATCAAAGAACTGAGGTCATGGAGCAAACTAACCCAGAATCTGGAGAGGTTGCCAGGATGTAGGAATAAACCCAGTACCTGCTTAAATAAGGCTGATCAATGCCACTGCATGCCACGTAAATTGGAAAGAAGAGTCAGTGATAAATTATTAAAAATCGCTCATCTCCCAAACTGGGCATGCAAAGCACCCTAAGGACACAGACGAAGGCGGGGTCCCATGCACCTTCAGGCTTTCCTCCTTGGAATTCTACTGGTCAACTTAGTAAGAAAACGAGGGAGAGTCCTGAGGAAACGTTGCTCCCTCTGCTGGCTGGGTGAGGAGCAGCAGCCCCTGCAGAAACAGCCTAGATCCCTTCCTTCCTTATCCCTCAAAAGAGAGGGGGTAAGGGGAGGGGATGATGAAAATCTTTGAAGGAAAATAAAAACTGTAGGCTGAGGGCCCTGGATGAAAGCCCTCTGCAACTGGAGGAATGGAGAAAAACCCCACTCATAGCCAACTCCTTTACAGCTAAAGAAGGAAAGCCTTAATCTGGATGAGAGAGGAAAATAAAAATGGAAGGCACTTGTGTGCACTTCTGCTGAAAGATTAGATTCTGTACAAAGTAAGCTCTATCTCGAGAGACAGGCGTGGTAATACTGCTAGGTCCATCTCTTCGGTGGAAAAGGAGGAAAGACCCCAATAAAGTCTAATTGCCTCCATCACGTTACTTAATATTGGTTAGAACAAGGACTACAGTCCGCACACCCCACTTCCACACTAACCATAACACCTCCACAGGTAATAATGATAGTAGAATATAGCAAAAGGGACTACCCAGTGCATAAACTCTCTGAGGAACAAAGAAAAGTGAAGACAATGTAGATCACAAGAAAGAAAATATCTGGCAAATAAGCCAGATAACCCACAAACATGAAGGCATTACTAGAGGAATCTGAAGTTTCTACTACACTGAAGTTAAACAAAGAAACAGTGAACTGCAAATTCTGGCAAATGCCTGATTACATTGACACAATCCCCTGAATTAAAACCCTGTCAGAGGAAAAAAGTGCCCATTAATCCCCAGACATAAAAATGATGTGCATTAGTATTTATAGTCCTGTCCAGCGGGTTAGGCTCGCCCACCCACAAGTACGCTACATACAATTAAAAATGGTAGAGAAAACACAGACTGAAAAAACAAAGGAACCATCAAATCAAGATTCATATAGGACTCCAAACCTGAGACTTTCAGGTAAACAAGTTAAAATACCCATGACTTATAGTTAAAGACAATTTAATAGTAATTTTTTTCTTTTTATCTTTTTTTTTTTTGAGAGAGAGAATCTCACTCTACTGTCCAGGCTGGAGTGCCATGACAGAGGCATTCAGCCTACCTCTCTGCAACCTCAGACTCCTAAGTTCAAGTGACCCTCCTGCCTCAGCCTCTGGAGTAACTGGGACTGCCGGCATCTGCTAACATACAAATTCCACTCCTTCTCCAGGAAGTGGAATTTGCTTAATTTTCTTTGTTATAGGTGGTCTGTACTCAACCAACCATTTATGTTTATAATGTAAACATGGAAAAAGAGTAAATTCATGGTAGAGAAATAGAATCAATGTTGACTAATAAAACTGGGAATAAGTCCTGTTCATATTATGTTTCCTGATACAATGCAACAAGATGATGAGTTCACTGGGGTGTTATTTTTTTTAATTTCATAATTCTAGTCTAATAAAGGAAAAACCCTGATGGTTTGTTATTCAATAAGATATTTCACCTGTCCTCTCCCAAACTGCCAGTGATGTAGAAACACGGAAAGACTTAAAATACTCCCACAGATTAGAAGATACTAAGTAAACAATGAATGAATGCAATGTAGGTAAACTGGATTGAATTGTGGGGAAGAAAAAAAGGCCATTACTGAAAAAAATAATGAATACTAAATTAAGTCTAATTTAGTCCACAGTATTGTATCGATGTTAATTTCTGAGTTCTGATAAACATACCATGGTTATATAAAATGATGTTTTAAGTTTAGGGGGAGTAAAGATGCATAAAAACTATCTGATTATCCTTGAATCTTCTAAAAATATAAAATTATTTTAAAATGAAAAATTTAAAAGCAGAAAGGTATTAACTTAATACCGTCACTGCCATAATCAGTGGAATCTTATAAGACTCACATTTCTTTTTCTCTCATATCTTGTTTAGAATTACAGATAGAAAGAATGATGATGTCTGTGAGTGCTTTCTTTTCCTTCTAGACTTTCATATTTTAAAAAATGTATCAATGTGCTGAATCAGAAAAAAACAGGAGCTCATAAGATCAATTAATTATGAAAAATATCTTTTTTCTTGTGCCTTATTCATCTGTATTGCAGTATATGAGTCCAACATGATGTACCCTTACCAAGAACATGTTTCTTTTTCCACTTAGACGTATTTTTACAATTTGACATTTCTCTTTCCTCTCTCCTCTTCTCTTCTTGTCATATTTTTAATATTGCATGTCTTTTTTTTCACCAGCCTCGATACTAGTGCTATTTAAAGGAAAAGATCTGCAGTAAAGTACCAGTCTGACTGCTCCTGAACTGTAGTGTATACCACTAGAAGAATGAAAGGTATTTTTTTAAAATCTTGTCATTCTTTAAATCTTATATCTTGTCATAGAAAGACAAGACTTGGAATTGGTTTAAATTACATGTTTGGATTTTATTGTCACATCATGGCACTTATTCTCTTTTGGAAAATATCTTCTAGACCGATAAATTCAAGCAAAACATGATAATCAGAATAAAAATGTAATTATTTGAAATATTCAATATAAATGCACACAAAGTATCAGTTTAAATGCCTCATCAAATAACTAAAAATGACAATTTAAATTACCCCCAAACTCAAAAGTTAGAGTTTAAAATTTGAAATTAAATATGTTAATTAAGTTTGTGTATTTATTCAGGATCACAGCAGTCTTCTCAACATCTTTGCCTGGAGCAAAGTATGGTGACACTGATAGGCAGAATTAGTTCATTTGAGAGCTTACTAGAAATGAAGACTCTTGGAACCCACCCAGGAGGAACTAAATCAGAGTATTCATAAAAATGAGAAACCCAGGTCATCATTGGGAGATTGGGTAATCACTCTGTGATTCTGCTCTTGTATATGGCACATAAAAAAAGCCAAGTCATTTATAGGTCGTTAAATTTTGAAATGCATTATTGTAGCCTAGATTCAATGTGCTTAATTAAATTCACTGTTTTTATGAAAGTATACTGTTATTCTGTGCTCATTAGGCAATGCATTATTTTGAAACATGAATACAGCACACCTATAGTAGATGAGATGACGGAATTAAGAATACAGAATGGTTCAGAGATAAGCAGAACTAAGCCCAGAAGATTTAAATTACCAATGAAATTTTTTTTTTTTATTGTTGGGGATTCATTGAGGGTACAATAAGCCAGGTTACACTGATTGCAATTGTTGGGTAAAGTCCCTCTTGCAATCATGTCTTGTCCCCATTGAGTGTGACACACACCAAGGCCCCACCCATTGGTAAGCATATATTCTTTTAGACTCAAGTGAATAACTTACCTGAGATTATAATCATCTGCAGGAATTGAAGCTATTGTTGTCTTAGCCAGTAAAGGAATGATTATTTCACTTCCATGTTTAGAAGGATGTGAAAAGTGCAGAGGAAAATATGAAATATGAGTGAAATCAGAGCAGCTTTCACAGATAAGAGATTATCTCTGTTTATTATTATAATAATAGTTGGTAACTTTTAGCTGACGCCAGGCACAGTTCCTAACTCTTAATGTACATTATCTCATTTATCCTTTCTAACAACCTTGGGAGGGAGATATTATTATTGTCTTTATTTTATAGATTCAAGAAGAAGAGAAGAGAAAAGTAAATTATTTGTACATGATAGTAGTAGATCCAGATTTTGAATCAAGTCTTATTTCAGACCCCTGTCTTAACTGCCATTCTATTTGGTACACATAGGAAAGTCACCAATTTTGGTTAATTTCACTTACTGATAAACAGTTGACTTATGATGACTCAGCATAACTTGACTGTTAAATAGCATGCACCTTGATTTGAAATTTTTTTCTAACTTTTTTTGAAATTTTTAAAATCTTATGTAAAAAAAATATATATATAAATGGAACTATTCTTACACTATTCATGATAACTATAATTCTTTGTATGAGTGTGTGCTTAATCACAAAATTAAGAGGATAAATAAAAGACAGAGTTCCTTGAGGTAAAGGTGAAAAGAGTGAGTACTGATAGAGAAAATTGGGAAGGATATAGATTAATACATGAAAAGGAAATTGCTTCAAAGTGATATTGCCTGAGCTGGGAGAGATGAATGGAAGAGAGACATGAAAAACGAGGAGGAGATTATGATACTATGTGTACAGTTCCCCTCTAAACTCTACAGAGGGGAACTCTACAGTTCCTCTCTATGCCTCTACCTTGAGGCATAGAGAGAAGGAAACGAGGGCAGTACAATATTAGAATCTCAGGGGAAGGTGTGTGTGTATCCTGAATATGCATATTTGGATTTTATATATTTATGTGAATAAATGTATTTCTGTGACACAACTCCATATACTAAGGCCTAGCATATTCTTCATGGGTGGTGGTAACACTAGGTTTTAATTGATGTCACAGAATGACAGTGATTGCCTACATCAGTTGAAAGTATTATTGTCTTAGCCAGTAAAAGAATCAGATAACTGACATGTCTTTTCATGTATCTGGAAATGAATGATTGCCTCCACTTCTTTGCACAGAATAGAAAGAGGAGTGCAGAGCGAAGTAGGAGATATCTTTAAATGCTCATGTCAACATTGGAGGCAGAGGCAGAGGATCTACAAGATATTTCATATTTTTGAAAATGGATGTTGAATGGTTCGGATAGACATTTTTAGATAGTAAAGATAGGCAGAGTAAGCAGTAAAACCAAGTTTTAATATTAGCTACCAGGAAAGCTGTCAACCCAAGGCAGGGAGCTGGCATGTGTCCGGGGAAAAGGCCCATCCACCTGGCTCTCCATATGTCTATCCTATCCTGGAGCTACAGGACTTAGCAGAAATTGAGGTAGGGGAAATCATGTTGGAAGAAAGTGTGAACCAAACTTGGCTACAGACGTGTCTCAAATGGGCAGCATACCCGACACCGGACTTCTATACAAAGATGTATGATACAGTGCCAGAAGTGAGTCCAAATTATTGACCCCTGTGAAAATTGAATGATTAACCAGCCAAATATCTCAGATTACTACAGCGGGGATCCAAGGCAGGGCATGTCAGACACTTTGCCAAAGTATTTGCTGCCGTCGGCCAGCTCTTACTGGCCTGGCTGTGATGTTCATCTCTGGAGTATTTTGAGGCACTGCGCTTTCACAAGTATTGGGAGGGGAGTAAGACAGGAATCTTACAGGGGATGCAACATCAGTAAAATGATACTCCATTGTTTATAAATGCTCTATTTGAAGTAACTTAATTAAAATAATTCCTTCCCTTTTCACTGTTTCATGATAACATGCATTACATATACAGGAAAATAAATGAAATGCTACCTTTTGGCTAGATACAAATTGCATTATTATTGCAAAACGTGAATCTTAAACAGTGTTTTGAAAAAAAATAAAAAATAAAATCTGGACTGAGGGCCAGTAGTAACAGCGCCTTTGCCATTGTGCTCCTGGGCATTCCCTCACTCTTTCTTAGATTCAGTTCTCTCAACTGTAAAATGAGCAGGTTGGGCCAGATAATCTCTGAGGCCTATTCCACATCCATAATTGTACAAATCCATCATTATTATCACTACTTAATGCGAACAGCTATCTTGTCAGTGTATACAGATGCTGATTCAAAGGTATTGGCTTACTATAAGACTTTTTAAAAGTCTATTTAAATTTTCATGGAAGCAAAACTAGAGTAATTGATTAAGCAAATTTTAAAATAAAACAATTTCAGATGCGGATGCTTTTCTTAGAATGGAAGAACAGTTTGATTTCCTATAACATCTATTCAAGTTGCACTCTCTTCCAATAATTTGATACAGATTTTCCTTTGCCAAGAGTAGTACCAATTTTAATTGAATGGGGGAAAAACAGTTCTGATTGTCTATGTCGTTCTATTGGATTTCATATCATTGAATTTCAAACCAGTTTCACTGGGACCTGCCAAGACTGGCTTATGCCAACCTCTGAGTCTCCTTGTTACACTTCTATCCTGGGTAGCATTGTTAGCCTTTTTGTCTGCTCTCTGATTAAACTGACATCATTTTGCCTTTTGTGACTCTGGTGTCATTTTCTGTTGACAGTGCCTAGTAATGGTAACAGACTGGTGTCCTTGTGGAATGGGTTAAGCCATTGATTGGTTAGGTGTATTAATGCAGACCTGTTAAATGACATGCAGACGTGTCTTTGTGCAAAATGGCAGCTGAATGGGTGCCAGAGAGAGAGGTTATTAAGCACAGATAAGAGGCAGCACCTCTATTCACTGGCAATGTCACTTTCTCCCATGTGAGGAGAGACATTTGTTCAAGACATTTTTTTCTCTCACTGACAATATTTAAGGAGGAAAGTTGCTGTCTAAGTTGCTGCATGACTGCAGAATAGATCATTTTGAGAAGGTGAACTCTAGAAAGGTTCATTTAGAATGATTTTTCCTTAAAACAGTATTTCATTGCATGTAAACCTTCAATAAGAACACTTAAATTGTGAATGCTATCAGTAGAAACAGTAGAAGGCACCTTGACAGTAGGTATCATTCATCATTACTCATTATAATTTGGGAATGAAAAAATAATTTTGTGTTCTGGAGTCTTCAAAAAAATAATCACCTTTTAACTTTCTCCAACATGGAAAATTTTGAAATAGGGAACAGCGAAATATATGAGAATTGTGAAACTTTTCCAAATAATTAGATTAGTAATAACATTGTGAAAACTATTGTTAAAGCTGTTTTTAACTCACTGTTTCTGTTTACAGGAATACATTGTCTATGGTTTAAGGTCTCTAACTATATAATATGCCTAACATTATGCTTTCTATGAAAACTGAGCCAAGTGTTTCTGTTCACAGGAAAATGCCTTGAATGATCTTCTACCTGTTCCAAATTAAGAGATGCTGACATTTTCTGTGCAGGCTTCTGTGATACTTGTTAGGCTTGCTATTTGTGGTTTTGTTGTGTGTTATTTTTGCTTTTCTTTGAAATATTCTCCAGATTCTAACTTAGAATCTGTAACTCCCTTTAGGAGTTTAGCCTGTTAACAATGATTTACCACTTTGGATGTCTTTCCTCAGTCTCCGATTCCTATGAATGAATTCCCTTTTTGTCTTATCATAAAGCAAGTTTTTAAGGTTTGCTTATAGAATATATTAAATATAATTATTAAGCTTAAGGTAGTCTGTTGGGCACCGAAAACAGAAACAAATGGAAAAAATAAATCCCCTACTTCCATTGTGTCACCATTTTGAGCCTCTATTTTTCTTCTATATAAGGAGGATTGCAGTATATCAGAAAGTTGTCCTGAGAATTACATAAGATTATATATGGAAAACACATATCTCCTTATGAGATTCAAAGTTAATGATTAATAAGTGCAATGTGTTTCTCACCAACTCACAATGAAAGAAATAAATCACGGCCTCTGGGTTCTTCTCTGTTTCAACCATGAATCAGATTTGAACAGTAACTTTTCCTTATGGATGATACTAAAGACATCAAGATGTGAGATAAGATCTCTGATATGTTTATTTTTTAGTCATATAGAAGGCAGGAGTCTAAGAGACATACACATAAAAATACATGTGCAGGAGTGATGCCTATGGCTCAGTGAGTAGGGCGCCGGCCCCATATACTGAGGGTGGTGGATTGAAACCCAGCCCTGGCCAAACTGCAACAAAAAATAGCCGGGTGTTGTGGTGGGCGACTATATAGTCCCAGCTACTCGGGAGACTGAGGCAAGAGAATCAGCTAAGCTCAAGAGCTGCAAATGCCCATCAATCCACGAATGGATTAATGAATTGTGGTACATGTACACCATGGAATATTATGCAGCCTTAAAGAAAGATGGAGACTTTACCTCTTTCATGTTTACATGGATGGAGCTGGAACATATTCTTCTTAGTAAAGTATCTCAAGAATGGAAGAGAAAGTATCCAATGTACTCAGCCCTACTATGAAACTAATTTAGGGTTTTCACATGAAAGCCAGTTACAACCTAAGAATAGGGGGAAGGGGGAAAGGGAGGGGAGGGAGGGGGGAGGTGGGTAGAGGGAAGGGGATTGGTGGGATTACACCAGCGGTGCATCTTACAAGGGTATATGTGAAACTTGGTAAACAGTCTGTGAAGCTAGTGAATGATGCCCCATGATCATATCAATGTACACAGCTATGATTTAATACAAAAAAAATTAATTAAAAAAAAAAAAGAGCTGGAGGTTGCTATGAGCTGTGACGCTATGGCACTCTACCAAGGGAGACAAAGGCAGATTCTGTCTCTAAAAAAAAAAATAGATTCTGTCTCTATATAAAAATAGATAGATAGATATATGCATTATTTAGTTTGATAAAGCACACACACTGCCTTACTTGTGTCTCCTCTCAAACCTTTAAAGTGTCACCTTTATTTAACAAATAAAGAATCCTAGGATGAGGATATTGGGTGACTTCCTCATGATCTCCTGATAAGAAGCAAACTTGAACTCCCTATCTCTGGACTTCAAGTTTTTTATGCTTAATGTCCTTTTGAACTATGCTTTGTTATTAATCTCAGAAAGATATTTTAGCTGTTTGATATTGAGATATCAGGCATTACGAATAATTTCAAGCATATCAAAAAACAAGAGGCCCAAATGAAACTGTCAGAATAGGGGACATAGCCCAGGGGTCCTCAGCTTCTTCCTTTCAGCATTTGACCTTCTCTGGTCCAAGTTTGACATGTTATCTCTGAGTGAAGTCTGTGTCACTTCATACAGCCATGAGTACTTGCATGACTGACAACTCAGTTTGATGACCCAGATATCTGCATAGTTTATGAGACTTCATGTGGGGAGCCAGAACCCAAACACCCATACATTCTAGGTTGGGTTACCAGAAGAAATTCTACACCAGGGACATCCTGATAAGCACACGGAAGTGCTTTCCTGGCAGTTAGCATTAGTCTGTTTATAAGAAGGTGCATTTACCAGCACGCTTATAAAGATGTTAGATAAACTTATCTTCTTTCTCTCCATGGCAGTATCTCACCAGTAATTAGAAAAGGAATAGATCAAAAACCAGATTCTTTATTTTTTTCTGTTTGGATGCATATACTTACTTTTTTCCTCCCCCTTACATTATAGAGAATGTCAATTCTACTATAGTAAAACAATACAAATACGTGTGTGTATAAGATAACTTTATTAAATTTGTGCCTTAAAGAATCATACAATTCTAACTTTGAATAGGAACGTTATCTGCTGTGACCCCTCATTTTATAATTTTGAGAAAATTAAAAATTAAAACAATTAAATCAATTGTTTTTGATCCACTACTGAGTATCTTATTTATATTACTTTATATTACAGTCATTCACTCATTCATGCATTCAAATACTATTCTGGACCTGAAACATAACAAACAAAAGAAATCTCAGTTCTCCATAAATTTATAATTTAGTGATGAAAACAGGCAAAAAATCAAATAAGTAAACATGTATATGGGCTGTAATATGTTATATACCATGTGATAAAAATCACAGAAAATAAAGCAAGAAAATTGGTATTTGGCAGGAGTCAGGAAGAGGAAAAGAAATTTAGCTGCCTTGGCCAGGGAAGGTGATTTCAATTCAGGAACTAAAGAAATTGGGAAATGGGGTGTGCAGATAACTAAGTAACATAAACCTATGAAGGGAACAGCTTGTGCAAGGTATTGGATGGAAGAGCACCTCTGGTTTGTTGGAGAGCACCTCTACGGACCAGGGTTTCTGAAGTGGAGTGAGCCAAAGAGGGGTCAGTGATGGGTTGTGAGACAATAGGTCTTTCAGGAAGTTCATTGATTATAAATCTGCATTCTCTGTTTAACTGGAATTTATAAAAAGTCAGTATTATCTTAGCATTCTGTCTCTATTCACTCTTGAATCTGCACATTTACCATAGTGTCTTCCTTATACATCTCTGATTCAAGAATATTAATTGAAGAAGTGACTCTAGAATCGATGTCCCTTGACCCATGGAATAAGATTCCATTAGATCACACTAAGTCTTTCAGACATAATTATTTTAAGAAATTAATAATGTAACACCTTCAAGATGTTTAGTTACCTTTAAAAGTAGTTTATGATTTTCTACATGTTCTCCTGCATATTAAATTCTAAATTATGAGGTCCACTTAAATGCCCAAATTATGAGAAAATAACAATTATTTATTACCTTGTTTCCCTTGGTAAGACATCCTCTGAAAATAAGACCTACTTACAGGAAAGATAAGACATCCCCTGAAAATAAGACCTAGTGCATCTTTGGGAGCACACTTTAAAATAAGACACTGTCTTATTTTCGGGGAAACAGGGTAGGTACTACTCCATAAGTGACATTCCCAGAGCTAGGGATGCTTTGGCTTATCTGAATTATAATTAATTCAGCTGAGACTCAGTATATTTGGGTTTGAGTAACCAGAAATGTAATGAGACTCAGCAACTGATAATAATGATAAGCATCATTTTACAATGCCATGGATATCTTAATATATTCTATAGGACTTGGTAGTGTTTCTTTTACTTTTAAAACATACTCTACCAAATATAAATGTATACACATGTCTTTTCTACCTTTTTATTGCTCTGTGCTTTCTCAAGTACATAGTTTACCCCTTTCTGTAATAGTTAAGCCAGGTTGAAACCTTGCTAGAAACAGACTAGAAGGATGCCACGCTGAGCCATAGGACTTACAGCAAATGTTTTGAAGAGAAGTTTTAAAATGATCTTATTTTTTCTTTATGCACTTATTCTCTTGTGGTGCACAGAAATGAATATTTACTCTGAAAATGTAAGCTTTGTTGAGTACTTTATTCTAACAGTTTCTTACATGTGGCCATGAAGCTATGATACAAAAATAGGATTTCATGCCATCATTAAACATCTCACGTAAGAGTACACACCAATGTTTAAAATTATTTATAAAAACCTACAGAGCGTAATATTTTTCAGTTAAAAATAGCTTTGTAATTCTAGATAAATAAGTCTTATCTCTATACTAAAAACTTCCCCAAACAAAATTCTATATTTCATGAGAACACTATAAAGTTTTATGGAACAATATACACCAATAATTCATAAAACCAAGTCAATGCTATTTTGTTTGGTGCAGGTCACGCCATTCCATACATTTCTCTCAGTTTGGATAATTTGTAAAATGCCTAGTAATTTTGAACTTTAGGGAAAGTCAGTATGCCATTTCCATGTTATTCCAAATCCTGCAATGCTCATGTCTGGGTGACATAAATGGAATGGCAGCTGATTCTTCCATGTGTTTGATATATGGTCTTGGAGTAATTTCCTGATGGATATTTTAGTTGCTAAATTTCCAGTTGTTGCAAGAGTAATGATGACTATGACACTCTTCTTTAGAGGTAATTAAACTTTCAGCCCATCTGTGCAGTAACTTTCATAATATTTTCAAAGGGCACAGAATGCTTTTAATATTTGTACTACTTCATATTTGCTTGCTAAGGGACCTATTATCTAGCTGAACATTGTTGAAACAAGTTTTCAGAAAATGGTTAGCGAAAGGGGACATTAAAAATGTCACACTGGCAAGAAAACAACATAGCTACTGCTGAATTTAAAAATAAGCTGAAAGATATCTTGTTTACCAAAAGTACATTTCCCATCCTTGCATTAGGCATTTTATCTTTGACTCTCTATGGTAGTCAATCCTGAAATGAAATGACAGGTTCCAGATATGACCTTCTTGTTCTAGAGACATTATCTTATTTCCTTTGAGAAGCTTATGGCTCTGTGTGTATTATTAGCAGAAGATCATATTAAAATATGAAAACTATGAGAGAGGGAGTTAGGTAGACACCAAACGATGATATTTTTACTAGAGTGTATCAACTGCTTAACAGCATAAAAAAATAATAATAGCTATTGTCCCCTGAAACTTAAGTTAAACCCATCAATTGAGTATCTTAGTCCCCTTATTGCTGGTTTAAAGAAATGTGTGAGGTAATTTGTGCAGAAAAGAGGTTTATGTGGTTCATGGTTCTGTAAGCAGTGCAGAGGCGTTGTGCCAGCATCTGCTTCTGGTGAGGGTTTCTGGCTGTTTCCACTCATGAGAGAAGGTGAAGAGGAGCCCGGAAGTGCAGAGATCACATGTGGGGGGAGATTAAGAGAGAGAGAAGAGAGGTGCTAGGCTCTTTTTAACCGGTTCTCACAGGACCAAATAAAGTGAGAACTCATTACCAGGACAGCACCCAGGCTAGTCATTAAGTATCTGTCCCCATGACCCAAACGCATCCCATTAGACACCCCCTCAACAATGGATATGAAATTTCCCAAATTTCAACATGAGGTTAGTGGGCCAAACATACGTCCAATAGCAGTATTTAATAACCTCTAGATCAAATAAGGCTTTATAGAGAATAGGAACTTTTATGTTGTCAAATGCGTGTCTACTTCTACATGTATTTTTTTCTTACTGTGTTTATTGTAAGAAGTTTAAACAATTCAAAAAATTACATTTAAAAACTTCTCTAACTCCATCTTTCTAATTAATTACTAGTCTTAATTTAATAATGGAAATGCTGAAATACACACAGACACAAATTAGACTTACCCAATACATTTTCCTTTACTATCTGGTTTTAATCTTATCATTAAACATTGAAAATTTTTTGCACTAACTTGCTCAAAATTGTTATTAATTAAATTTTATTCATAATTGATACATAATAATTGTACATATTTACAACGTTGACACTTGAATTTATCTATACATATTAATAGCATAATGATCATATCAAGATAATTACCATATTTATCACTTTAAGCAGTTATTTTTTTGTCATTGTGACAACATTCAATAACTTCTAGATATCTTGAAATATGTATCACATTATTAGCCATAGTCATCTTACTATGTAATAACACATTAAAACTTATTCTTCCTACCATAACTTGTACTCATTGACCAACCTGTCTCAATAACCCCCCAAACTTCCCAGCCTCTGACAACCACTATTCTCTACTTCCATTAAGTCAACTTTTTTAGATTCCAAATAAAGATGAAATCATACAGGGTTTGTCTTTCTGCACCTGGCTTATAATAAACATTTTAAAAGTTAATTAACAATTATTTTGGTATATTTTCAGCAATTGGATAGAACATACATGATTTAGCAGACCTATTTTTACTAGTAATAGAATGTCTTCAACAACCTGTTTTTTAAAATGTTATCTCTTGTTTTAGGATGTTTATATATTGCTATTTGTTTGTAAGAATTTTATATAATAAGGATAGTATTCCTCAGTTAAGTCTGATGCAAATACATAATTCCAGGTGATTTGATTTTTAGTATTTTCTATGGTGATTTAGTATACATAATAGTGTATACCAGCAAATTTTGCCATTTTATTTGCCCTTATAACTTTCTATAATTTATATTTGGACTATGTTTATAATATGGATATCAATTACTCATCTATATTTTCTTGCATTTTTAATATATTTCCATTTAAACAAAAAGTACTTAATTTAACTGGAATTAATTTTTGTGCAAGAAATGAGTCAGTGCTTGACTCTTCTTTACAAAAGTATTATAATTATCTAAAAGCCATTTATATTAATCTTTCTTCTGTCTCTAATTTTCCACTTTCTGTGGTTATTAGTAATTTCAAGCTTTATCATTCTTCTTGGGTCTTTAAAAAATGATTTATAAATTTGTTAGCATAAAAATGGAGCTTCTAAAATGTTCACAAATATATTATTGCAATCTTACAATTGAACACTAAATTGCTATTGGTAAAAGAAGAGTACAAGGAATTCAAATTCTAACAAAAGGATCTTTAATAAATATTTTTCTATTACAAGAGCATGGGACCAAAATTAGTGAATTCAGTGAATATGAAACGCATGTATGCATGTCTCAAAGATAAAGAAGATGCCATTTTTCCCTGAAGACCCTTCCAAAGAGATTACGCCATTTAGAAAGGATGGATGTACGCGCGGTGTGATGTGCAAGCATACCCTTCGACCAAGCTTGACTTTCAGGAAAGTCTTCCTGGAGGAGACTGGCTGTGATGAGCGATAATGAATGAATATGTGTTTTTTTGATAGATAAATAAATAAATGTATGGCTATCATGAACACAGCTATGAAGCTAATGTAACAGAAATTTTAAGAAAAATGGAAATTGTACTATTGTAAAACTACATGAGTTCAGCTAATCTTGTGTGGCCATCTAGTAAACAAAAAGAGAAAAGAAAGGCATTATAATAATGTCCTAAATATCTATCTATCTACTCACAAATCTTTTTTTGACAGAAATAATTATAGAGAGGGAAGAAAGAAGAGACAGAGAGAAAACCAAAGAGAGGACCAGAGTAAGTGTTAAGTGCTTGACTGATAACTATGCTCATTTTCACCTAGTCAATATTTAGTGTAGCTGGACATCTTGATAAAGTCATAAAAACCCATGTATTTTTTACTTGTTTAAAGGTTAGGTTTGACCCGCAACTGAGTTTTTGCCATAGTGTAACAAAGCATCAAGATTTCTAGAATTAATAACAAGATTGAATCCCGTGTCAATAAAACTGTCAGTTAATATTAACTATCACAGAGTTGATCAGGATAAGGGAAATAATCTTTTAGTTTAGCTGTCACTCTACTTACTATTCATTACACATATAGAATGAAGCTAATTGAGCTTTTAGAGAAATGACAATGTAATATAACACACACAGATTCGAGGAAGACTATGACTTCCTTTTTTGAAATATCTGCAGCAAATTGGATATCACTTGATTATATATATAAAAAAAATCTCTAATTTGCCCTTAAATCAAAAAGTAAGAAAAATTCACAAGGATATGATAGCCACAATTAATAGCAACTATTCCATGTACAGTGCTATATTCAGCTTGGTGAGGAATTAAAATTATTCCTGAATTTGTTGAACTGACAATATGTTTTTATTATACAAAGGGAAAAAAGGTGGATATTGCCTTTGCCAAACGTTGATTTTATCAAACACATACAACAAGTTTTAAACAGGCTCACTTCACAATGCATAACATTTGTCTTTTGATGTTTAATTTTGAATAAAAACAACGAAGTGTTGATATTTTCACAATTAACAATATAATATATACATGTATATGTAGTTTACTTTCTTATAATAGTCAAATTACTTTTAAAACCAACTACATTAATCTTTTCAGTTTTGGATCTTACTCTGGCTTGGATTTCTCTCTTTCTTTTTAAAATATCATCCAACAAGGGATGCCACTACATAGATTTAGTGATTTTGTAATTTTTAAAGGAGTAATAATAATATTGCCTAATGAAAGTAAGATTTTTCCTTTTATGAAAAAATGGTTTATTGCCATATTCTTCTATTTTCTAAAATCTTCTTTCAAAACAGTTGTGCTGACTGCCAAGCACTCAAAAGATTCAATGCTTTTTCTCTAAATTTTGAATCAATTGTTCAATTTATCTTCATGAGATAAAGGAGTAATAGTGAATGAGACACAATGACTCTAACCATAAATTATAACAAAAACAAGGTATTAATTTGGGGAGAATCTTGTAGCACATATGTCCTGAAGCAATGCAAAGTGTTCTAGAATATCGTTTTGTAGTTTTCAGATATCAGGACATAGGATTTTCTAATAACATGTACTCACTGTTTTTATGCTACACTGTGAATAAAGAAAAGGCATTCCTCACTGTTCTTTTGAGAAATAATATCAACAAAACCACACTGACATTTTATCCCCTTTCTCAACAACAGGTTTCAAATAATAGTGATAGAGTAAGTGTGACGGAGTTAGTATTCACCAGGTAGATAAGACTCCTATGTCAAATAACATGAATGCAGACTGGTCTTTAGAGATTTTCCACTTCATGTTCAGAATTGCCTTTACTAACAGAAAAGGCAAACCAGATTTGGCAAGAATCTCACATTTGAATGGTTACAGATATTAACAAAATTTACTTTAATTATCTAACATATTCAGAGTATTAAATGTAATTTATTGTTTGAATCAACTTTTAGCCACCTGCTATTTTTTGTACCTTATTCACTAAATTTCACTTAACACATTTAGCCAAGTTGACAGAAAAGCAATTCACAGTGGTGCTTTACTTCATTGAAAGAAATTCACTTTATTTCTCCCACAGAGATCTCACTAGAGATGTAGCATTTAAATTTCTCAGGAATCTTAATACACTCAGCAGGGTCAAAATAATTGTTTCAGGTATTTATTGCTGCAATAAATCAATACTGGCCCCAAATAGCTGAACAGGTAGAGAAGTTATGCCAAACAGCACCATCCCAAGTTTTAGAACAACAATTAATCGATACAATTAATCTTCTTCCTTTTCTTTACTCCCCAACAAGGAAAAAAAAAAAATTGGCTCATCCTCAATTTTATAAATTGATTTACCTTGAAATTATCTTTGCCTTTATGCAAATATTATAAAGTACACATTTTAACACTAGATATTTACAAAGTTTTTCAAGGAAATATATCAGAGATTATTAATGAAAAATAAACCATGTAATGTGGTAGTTTATTAAGAGCACTATGGAATATTCATATGGTGGGAGCTCTGAGAGTCAAATTCTTTTCTAGTAGACAATCAATTTGCAAAAAATACAAGTCTTCACTGGATATTCCATCACTGGAAGAGGAACACCAATTGGTGAAATGATCTGCGGCGTTTTTAACAGAATTACATTCTTACATGAATGAAAAAGCTACATTGTTTATTGCTATTATTTCAACTCTGATACTCTTTATTTCTCCATGAGCCCATCATATGGCCGCTCCATGATGTGCAACACATGAGGAAGAGAAGGAGGGATTCACAGGACTAGTCTTTACCTTTGTCAATGTGAAAAATGATGCTCTGGGACACTGATTTTCAACTGGTGTGCTTGGGCACACAAGTGTGCCATGAAAGAATCTTAGCTGTGGAAGATTTTAGAGTTCATTAATTAAATTATTTTTGAAAGAAATTCAAAGCACAGTAAGTATACTCTATTTTTTTTTTACTCTCTCTTTTTTTCTTTTGATCAAAATTTAAATGTGTTGCAGAAGTTTAACTATAGGTTCAAATGTGTCGTGAGATAAAATAGGTTTTAAAACATTGGTTTAGAAGAAGGCAAAGCGAAAGCAGGAAAATAATCAGGACAATGTTAATTCAAGAAATGCCAGGTAGTAAAATGGAATTCAGGGGCACAGTCTGCGGTTACATAGGAAGCAAGCCCAAGAAAATCTGGATTCGCGCCTGTAATCCTAGCACTCCAGGAGGCCTAGGTGGGAGGGTCCCTTGAGCTCAGGAGTTCCAGACCACCTTAGCAAGAGGAGACCCTGTCTCTACTAAAAATAGAAAATTAGCCTGATGTTGTGGTGAGCGCTTGTTGTTCAACTATTTGGGAGGCTGAGGCAAAAGAATCACCTGAGGCCAAAAGTTTGAGGTTGCTACCAGCTAGGCTGATGCCACTGCACTCTAGCCTGGGCAATAGAGTGCGACTGTGTCTAAAAAAATAAAAATAAAAAAATTATAATAATACTTAGAAAGCATGTCCTTGAACAATTTTCCACAGACCTCCACAAGTACATTTGACTCATTTTTATTAGATAGCCAGGTTGAAATATGAAGCTGGGTTAGTTTAGTTCAAACAGATAGAATGAACATGACTGAGCTTTTCCTGTTTGCCTAACATCTCCAGTTAATGGAAAAATATCCCAAGTAGCATGTGCTAATTTGCATACTTCACAACAAATAAATCTTCTAGAACCATACAAAATACTCTGAAGAATGAATTGATTAGTATATATATATATATGTATATAGAGAGATTGATTAGTATATATATACTAATCAATTCATATATGTATATGAATTCATATATATAGGTATATATAGATATATATATTAATATATATTTACAGTACTGTAGGATTTGCTGCACAGTATTTGCAATACTGTAGGATTAAACTCATTCCTTTTTGTTAATAAGAACTAACACTCTCTAGGCATGGTTCTCTATGTGCTTTCCATATACAGATTCTTTTTCTGTGGTTCTGTAATCTATATAGCTATAATAACTGAAAGGTTTTCTTTGCTTGGTACAAACATGTTTGCTGCAAGACCTGATTTTAACCATTGTAGGTATTTCATAGTCTTTATTAATCCCCTTTGATATGAATATAGGCAGCTCTAACCATAAAAGTGTCAGGCTACCCTATAACCCATTGGAAGTATGTAATGTAAATACCATTTGACCTTTTCAAAAACTGAAAAAACATTTAAATTCTATTATAAAACAGCTGTAGGCATGAGGGTTTCAGAAAGGTGATCTGGATCTGTGCACACCCACTTAATCTCAGTATACATATATATTGTGTGAATTGTCCAAGGTCGTAGACAAAACATTGTAATCTGGTTTGTAGTTCATTCTCCCCCTCTAAAATTTTATTAATTACCAAAAACGATGTCATACATTGGTCTTTATAGCTGGGTTCAATACATTCTGCTCAATGAATACTACTTAGCATCTGCTTTCTTGGCTACAAAATTTATCTGTCCGCTAACATTTGCATTTCCAATCTCCGTTGATTTTTTTCTAACTATCCAATGCCTTTGAGCCTTATTGAACCTTTAGACGAAATATTTAAATGGTGTACGGAAGAGCCCTTATACTCTTTTGTTATCCTACTCTGGGAGAAGGAAATACATAAGGCACAGAGGGACAATGTGTTGTGAGTTGGCCTTTTTATTTATGTTTTTATCCCAAAACATACCACTTAGTTATGGGATAAAAATAAGATATGAGAAAATCTCTATCTCTTAAACCAAAAGGATAGAAAAACAGCACATATTCATCTTTAGCTTTTGATTTATTTTATCACCTTCAAATTCTGAAATGTTCTAATTCTGTCTTACTACAGATATAGTCTTAACTCCAATAACATTGTAAAGTTGGAAATGATTTCATGTTGCAACCTCATTTAAAGGCATAAATGATTGACAAAGATACATTCATATATTCATATATATTTATTTAGTGCTGCCACAAACTTAAATACCATGATGTAAATAGCAGCACAATAATTACATGGTAAGCATTTCATTTTGTCAAGGGCTAAATTTGAAGTATGTAATTCTCTATGGAATACAACTCAGTTATGCATTGGTTTTACATGTGCTCCTACTAACTATTCTATTTTTTTTTCCTGTCAAGTTATTAAGTTTCTTGTTCAGCATAACTTCAGGCTAGAAATACACTTTTGTCTATTGACTTTAGTAGATAATTTATATTCCTGTGATTTGTTACATTTGCATTTTATGCATTTATAGCTGCACTTACACACTAAAAAATGATTAGATTGCTTGAGAAGTTAACAAGCTTATGAAACTAGTGCATTGGTTAAGAGATGTACTCATTTCTTCAATATTTATTTATTTTTCTGCCATTGGCTAAATATTCCACCAGCCCTGGAAATATATTAGAAATGAAAGCCAAATGGTTTCTGTTCTCATGCAACAAATGGTCATTGCTTCCTAAGAAAAATTTCTAATTTTTAAATCTTAGAGGTCTATTTTGTAGACATGTTAATACTGGCTTCTTGGAAGAACCTTTATTCTTTTTAAAAGGAAACTAACTAAAATTAACATTTATACTATGGAAATATTGTTGAAAATTAATAGTAAAAATTGTTTCCTTAAGGACTCAATATTTCAATAAAATGGAGTATGTTGGTATTTTTATCTCATGGGAAGAGGCCAAGGAATTTCATGTGACAACTGTTTTAATTTTTCAAATTTGTTATTATTTGCTGTACATATTTAAAGTGATGTAAATCTACCTTTGAAACTATACTGTTCTGAGGAATTAATCATTTTATCATTATGAAATCTCCCTCTTCATCTCAACTATTACATTTTGCTTTGAATTCTATTTTTCTAATATTAATATGAAAACACTTTCTTTTTTATTTTTTTCTTTGTTGTTGTTGTTGTTTGTTTGTTTGTTTTGAGACAGAGCCTCAAGCTGTCACCCTGGATAGAGTGTCATGGCATCACAGGTCACAGCAACCTCCAGTTCCTAGGTTTAAGCGATTCTCTTGCCTCAGCCTTCCAAGTACCGGAACTACAGGTGCCCGCCACAACGCCTGGCTATTTTTGGTTGTAGTTGTCATTGTTGTTTGGCAGGCTGAGGCTGGATTCGAACCTACCAGCTCCGGTGTATATGGTTGGCGCTTTAGCCACTTGAGCTACAGGCGCCAAGCTGTGAAAACATTTTCTTATGTTTAGTATTTACTTATTGTATTTCTTCATCTTGTTTCTAACCTAATTGTATTCTTATATTTAAAGTTATTTTTGTAAACAGGGTTTTTTTTTGTTTGTTTCTTTGTTCTGCTTCATTTTGTTTATATTCACTTAATCTTTGTTTTTTGATTGTATTGTTAGATCTATTTATATTTAATGTAATTTTTTATATAGTTGGGCATAAGTATACCATTTTACTACATGTAATCTAGTTGATATTTCTTTGTTCCTAGTTCAGTTTTTGGATTAGCTTTTTTTAAAGTTAGTCTTTCATATTTCCTCCACTATTGATTTTACTGCACTCCAATTCCTTTACATTATTATTATTTAAGCTTCATTAAATGTTAAAATATATGCTTTCAGATGATCACAGTCTTTATTAATATTATGCTGTTTCATGTAAAATAAAATAAGCCTAAATATAATTCAATTTATCACTACCCTTTGTGCCATAGTCATTTATATTTTGCTACTAAATATATTATAAACCCTACTATTCATAGTATATTTTGTTTTAATAGTCAAGAGTCTACTAATTTTTGTTGTTGTTGTAACTTTTTTTTATTAAATCATAGCTGTGTACATTAATGCAATCATGGAGTACAATGCGCTGGTTTCATATACAATTTAAAATGTTTTCATCAAAATGCTTAACATAGCCTTCGTGGCATTTTTTTAGTTATTGTGTTAAGACCTTTATATTCTACATTTAGTAAATTTCACATGTACCCTTGTAAGATGCTCTCCCTCCACCCATCCTTGCCCCTTCCCTCCACTCCCTCTCCCCTTTCCCCTTCTTCTTGGGCTATAATTGGGTTATAGCTTTCATAAGAAAGCTATAAATTGGTTTCATAGTAAGACTGCATTTCTTTAAATATTTATTCTTTTTTTATTAAATCGTAGCTGTGTACATTAATGCAATCATGGAGGTTACTAATTTCTGATGCAGGTCTTTATACTTGCTCACTAGTTATGAAAGTAGTGCATTGGTTAAGAGATTTATTCTTTGCCTGTGTTAAGAGATTTTGGTCTTTACCTGTGATCATTTCTTTCAGTTAGAAGAAATTCTTTATTTCTTGTGGTGAACATCTACTGATGTTACGAATCACAGCTTGTTTGTTGAAAATATATTTATTTTGCTTTTATTTTTGAAGACTAATTTTACCTGCATATACTCACGTAATTGTTTTTGACAGAAATTTATTTTTTATTAAAGCACTTTAAAAATGTAATCTGTGTTGTGTTGTATTCTATGTTTCTGAAAAGAACTCAGTCATGTCTATTGCTTGTTTATTAAATGTAATATATATTCATTTTCCTCTCACTATTGTTGTTACTTTTTCGTTACTTTTATTTTTAGTTTTTTTTCTTTATTTTAGTTTATCAATCCAAACATATGGATTGATATCTTATATTAATTTTGGAAAAAAAAAAAACAGTTATCTCTTAATTTATTTTTGTACCTCACTTTTCCCCTTCTCTTTTGCGGACTCTGATAATATATATGGCAGACATTCTAATTCTGTCCCATAGGTCCTAGCATTTCTGTTACCTTTAATATTCTTTATTTCTTATGCCTTAATTTTTATAATGGTAAATCTGGATACTTCCTTCTTTGTCTTGTCTTCTGTTAAGTAGTATCAATGATAATTTGATTTAAGATTTTATTAGCTATAAAACTTTCTGTTGGTTCTTCACATTTGCCATTTTCTTTCCAGACTTGCTCATTTTTATTCATTTTGACCACTTTGTCTGAAATAATCTTTGAGTACGTATATAATAGTTATTTTAATGTCCTTGTCTACAAATATCATATGGATTAACTGTGGAAAATTCTTGAATTGACTATCCTATCCTTTAATTATAAGTCATACTTTTGTTGTTTTAATTTCATTTTATATTTACTTTTGTTTTTTCTCTTTTATAAATTTATGCATGAAATTTTTAAAGTGTGTTGTAAAGAGTTTAGCTTGGGTTGCCTTCATTTAAAGAGCGTAGAGAATTATTCTGGCAGGCACTGAATTCATGGAGATGATTTGTATAATGACAAGACTTAGTTAGAAGGTGTTTATTTTGTTATTTTCCTCACTCTTAGGGAATAAATGTGGCCTTTTAGAATTCCAGATGAATTTCTTAGGTATTCACCAAAAGTCTTTCCAAATATCTCTCAGAAAATGTTGAAATCTTTGCCTAACTCTCAGCCCTAAGCTGCTATTTTTTTATAAAGGCTGTGGAATGGCATTCTATGCGCTGATAGCTCACAATTCACTCCAAGTTCTGGTATCATATCCTGCAAATCCTAACTACCTCAACCAAGATGCACTCCAATCTCAGTTGACTTAATACAGACTCTATTTTCTGATTACCAAGATACTGTTTTCTATTGGAATGGATTTGAACATGAAACTGCTTGAAGTTGGCCCCAGGCAGAAAGACAGCATAAAAATGTACTCATCTTACATGTTTTTTGTTGTCCATTGCCCAATGCATACTTCTTATTTTATCGAGTTTGATAGTTGTTTATAGCAAAAGAGCAATTTTAATAGCAGTTGATCTGTCATGGAAAGAAGCTAAAAGTCTCTTTTTGCATTTTCATTGTGGAATTGGGTTCTATCATCAAACCTTTTTAGCAGTTATCAAGCCATCAATTTCAATTAAAAATCACTCAGAAAAACACATTTGTATATCTCTAGTTATTGTATGAAGTGTTAGAACCAAATAGAAAATACATGAGCTTTTTGAGACTTGTTGATATTTCTTAGGGAAGATGCTACACTGCTATTCAAACACTGTAGGTTCTTTTTCATGCATAATTTCATTAAAAGTGTTTACTGCTCTCAAGGAACTAACTTTAGTACATTGCAAAAGCATAAAATCTAATACTATAAAACTATTTAAAATAATCTCCATGATGGAACTTAAGATATAATTTCAGAGATAACATTTAAACAAGTGAAAATTACTATTAATACAACTATGGAGATTGTGGTTCACATCAATAATGAATATATAAGTTTTACAGTAAAAAATTACTATAGGTATTTAAAGGAAGGTGAGATCATTTTAAAGAATTATGAAAAAAAATTTTAGGGAGGAGAGGAAATCTGAACTATATCATCAACAATAACAACAAAAATAATTTGAGTATGTGGAATACACGTGATTATTTCAGGTAAACATAGAAATAAGAAAATAAATGTTGTGCTATTACCACAGTGAAAAAAGCTATCCTCCCTTTCACAAACTGGAACCTCAAACTGAATATCACCATATGTAAATTAGTGACTAATGACATCTACATCTATTTTGCACGAACATAGTAAAACTATAGCAGAGTAACAATAATCATCTTGGAATTATTATTGTGATTTTCCCAGTAATATATACCATCCTTTAATAAGTGTTATGCTTTTTAATTAAGAGAATTATGACAAAATATTTCTATTATAGTACTTTCTTTTTTTTTTTTATTAAATCATAACTGTATACAATGATATGATTATGGGGCATCATACACTCACTTCATAAACCATTTGACACATTTTTATCACAGTGGTTAACATAGCCTTTCCGGCGTTATCTCAGTTACTGTGCCAAAACATTTACATTCTACATTTACCAAGTTTCGCAAATACCCCTGTAATATGCACCACAGGTGTGATCCCACCGATCCCCCTCCCTCTACCCACCCCCCCCTTTCCCACTTCCCCCTATTGTTAAGTTGTAGCTGGGTTATAGCTTTCATGTGAGAGTCCCAAATTAGTTTCATAGTAGGGCTGTGTACATTGGGTATTTTTTCTTCCATTCTTGGGATACTTTACTAAGAAGGATATGTTCCAGCTCCATCCATGTAAACATGAAAGAGGTGAAGTCTCCATCTTTCTTTAAGGCTGCATAGTATTCCAGTACTTTCAATTTCTCAATTCTGTCATTAAAGAGTTCAGGGCACTTGTAGCTTTTATTTTTCACTTATTTGTGAGAATAAGTGAAATGATACAATATTTTCAGCTCTCTACACCTATTTACTTAGTATGAAAAATTGATGAAAGACTACTGTATGATATGATATCCTAAGTTACATAATTTTTATCTAGATCCACAGGTAAAAAACCCTCACTAATTATATATTAGTAATAATACTTTTCTTACATGTTGCAATGGCATTGTAAATCATTTTGCAAATTATCATTTACTCAGTACGTAGTATGGATGTCAATGTGCTAGGCAGAGAAAAAAATGTGCTAGTCAGAGAAAGAAGAAAAACAAGTATTTCTTTTTCCAAAAATTTAATAAATTAGAAGGGAACAGTAAGTAAATAAAATAGTTGAACTATATGCAATATGTTAAGAGTAGAGATACAAATAAATCAGAATGTGAAAAAACTCCATGTGAAATTTTCTAAGCATTGGAAAATCCAAAAGAGTAAATATTCTAATTTTTATCTCTAAAATATTCTTAGGAAAGTGATTCAAATTTAGGAAAGGTTGTGGCAGACAATTTGTAGCATATATCCATTAACAATTTCCTATTATGAAAACATTTAATATATTGCTTCACTTCTTTCACATACATATACCCCTCATTATCCCTTTTCTCTATTCTTTCTTTCCATTATTTCTTCTTTTAGACTCCAAATTTTGTAAAAGTACTTTCTGTTATTTTCACTGTTATAATATTGCTGATTTTAAAACTAGAATATTAAATTATCCCAGTGAACTTTTACTGGGGTAATTGTAACATTTTAATCATTAGTTATATACTTGTTTTAAAACTATACAATATGGGGAAAAAATAAATCCTGATTTTTTGAAACAACTTCTTTTCAAGTGTATACATGCAGGAGAAATCACCATAGGACCCAATTAAATACTTCCATTAGTTGTTGCAACAAAAGGCCTTCGGGCTCCACTATTGCAACAAGGAGTTTAACAAATGAGTAACTTAATCAATATTTGTATCAGCAAAATTCTGGCAGTTTTTTTTTTAATAGAATAGCTTGAAATAACTAATAAAATCATTATATCTAAAGAGTAAAACAGAAAATGAGTAAATTCACTATTTTATGAACATTAAATGCTGGTTACTATGTCTAATAAATAGCAAAGTAGGCAAATCAAAAACATAGTATTATCTACCACTCAGTACTAAATATTTTAGATAATACATTAGCAGATCTTGATTTTTATTCACAAAAAAAAAATTGAATGTAAAGAATGTTTTTTCTAAATTGCCCATAACATTTTGGTGTTTTATCTATGTGGAAGTGATTTTTTAATTTTTAAAAAGAATTTAGTTTTTTTTTTTTGTTTGGTTTTTTTTTGTAGAGACAGAGTCTCACTGTACTGCCCTCGGTAGAGTGCCGTGGCGTCACACAGCTCACAGCAACCTCTAACTCTTGGGCTTACGCTATTCTCTTGCCTCAGCCTCCCGAGCAGCTGGGACTACAGGTGCTTGCCACAACGCCCGGCTATTTTTTTGTTGCAGTTTGGCCGGGGCTGGGTTTGAACCTGCCACCCTCGGCATATGGGGCCCACGCCCTACTCACTGAGCCACAGGCACCACCAAAAGAATTTAGTTTTTATTGATAAATAATAGATTTATGTATTTTGAATATACAAATAATATCTTGATACATTCATACACCAAATCAAGGGAACTGAGATATTCATTAAATATTTAGCTTTATGCTAGGAACATTCAAATTATTTTGTTCTAACTATTTTGAAATGTACAATTGGTGAATGTTAACCATACTCACCCTACTAATCTGTCAGGATTTTTATCTTGTCTGTAACTGAATATTTGTTTTCTTTTCTTTCTTTTTTTTTTTTTTTTTTTTTAATTAGGTAGAGTCTTACCATGTTACCCTCGGCAGAGTGTGGTAGCACCACAGCTCACAGCAGCAACCTCAAACTCTTGGGCCTAAGTGATCCTCCTGGCTCAGCCTCCCAAGTAGCTGGGACCACAGGAGTCCGCCACAACACCAGGCTATTTTTGTTGTTGTTGTTGTTGTTGTTGCAGTTTAGTTAGCTCCAGCTGGGTTGGAACCTGCCAGCCTTGGTGAATGTGGCTGGCGCAGAGCCTGAATACTTGTTTTCATTGTGTAAAGTGCTTATTCATTTTTCTCCTTAAAACTGACAATTTTGAAAACCTTGTTCCTTCCCCTCCCGTGACATGTATCATTTCTGTTGTATACTAAGCATCCATGGCCAAGCTCTGTTGTATAGTGTGGTCCTCAGGTCAATTTATCTGCCAGTACCACTCGGACTTATTTATTCATGGTAGCTACGTAAGGAGTTTTAATAAGCAGTAAAGATGTCCTCCTCTACTCCACTGACCTTCACATTTTTATATTAATGTTAAACTTAGATTTTCATTGTGAAAATCATGTGATTCTGATTGAGATTGCACTTAAACTATCTATTTGAAGGCCAGGCGTGGAGGCACATGCCTGTAATCCTAGCACTCTGGCAGGTCCAGATGGGTGGATTGTCCTGTTGGAGACCAGCCTGAGCAAGAGCAAGACCCTGTCTCTAAAAGTAGTGAGGCATTCTGGTGGATGCCTGTAGTCCTAGCTACTCAGGAGGCTCAGGCAAGAAAATTGCTTGTGCCCAAGAATTTGAGATTGCTGTGAGTTATGACACCAGGACACTACTGAGGGTGACAAAGTGAGATTCTGTCTCACAAAAAAAAATATATATATATATATATGAATAAAAACTTTAAAATACTGAGATTTTCAGTGTAGGATGTTAAATTTTTCTTCCTTTATTCAGATACTATTTAGATCTTTCAATGATTATTAATGCATTTTTTAGTTTTTATCCCTATGTGCTCCATTGTTTTTTGTAATATTGTAATTGACATGTATGTATTTCTGACTACTAAATTGAAAATTTTCCCTTTTAATTCTTATTTGGTTACATTTGTGTTTTTGTTTGAATATTTTAAAATTATTACTTGATATTGAATTTCATCTAATTCTTACTTTTATTGAGATAGTTTCAATTTTTTAATGTTAAATTTATCTTCTAATATTGTTAGTCTTGGTAAATTTTTCTAATATTGCACTTCTTGAAATGGATACAATTTGGTCATTATCTTTGTAGACACTATTTGCTAATTATGGTAGTCATTAGTGCTACCTACCTATGTTTGCTTATTTTCTCCTTTCTTCTCTAATTAGATCTAACTAACACATTGTGACTGAAGACCTATGTGTCACTTCTGAACTACAATGTTTAATTAGAAGTCTCAAGTGTCCAGAATTATCTTTCTCCACCAAAGTGATCTTGAAAACACAGGTAGAGATGGAGCTTGGGAGCTCCCAGTTCACTGAAGGACTCCTTGAATAGAGAGTTCTTTAGACAAACAGTAATGGGAGCAAGAAAACATATAAGTTTCTTTTTCTAAATATATGATATTTGGAAGTTTCTTATACCACATCATTACCTGGTTGGCCCATTCTGACTGATACAATGAGTTAATATTCACCAAAGAGACTCACCTAAGATTTTGATATCTCATACTGTGCTTGCTAGTGTCAGATAACACTGTTTTTCAAAAATAATTATTCAAGTCTCTATATGCATTTTAATAATATTGAAAAATATATATTTCTTTTAAATCAATTATAATTCATGTATAAAGTTATTTTCTTTTCTGTGGGAAGATTTTAACAATTTTTTTTTTATTAAATCATAGCTGTGTACATTAATGCAATCATGGGGCACCATACACTGGTTTTATAGACCGTTTGACACATTTTCATCACACTGGTTATCATAGCCTTCCTGGCATTTTCTTAGTTATTGTGTTAAGACATTTATATTCTACATTTACTGAGTTTCACATGTACCCTTGTAAGATGCACCGCGGGTATAATCCCACCAATCACCCTCCCTCTGCCCATCCTCTCCCCTCCCTTCTCTCCCTCTCCCCCTTCCCATATTCTTAGGTTATAACTGGGTTATAGCTTTCATATGAAAGCCATAAATTAGTTTCATAGTAGGGCTGAGTACATTGGTTACTTTTTCTTCCATTCTTGAGTTACTTTACTAAGAAGAATATGTTCCAGCTCCATCCATGTAAACATGAAAGAGGTAAAGTCTCCATCTTTCTTTAAGGCTGCATAATATTCCATGGTGTACATATACCACAATTTATTAATCCATTCGTGGATCGATGGGCACTTGGGCTTTTTCCATGACTTAGCAATTAACATTCCTTTTGGAAAGCTGTTTGGAGAACACTTAGAGATCTAAAAAAAAATAGATCTGCCATTCAATCCTATAATTCCTCTCCTAGGTATATACCCAGAAGACCAAAAATCACATTATAACAAAGATATTTGTACCAGAATGTTTATTGCAGCCCAATTAACAAATGTTTGTGATGAAGTCTTTTTCTTTTTTTTTTTTTTAATTTGGCCGGGGCTGGGTTTGAACCCGCCACCTCCGGCATATGGGACCGGCGCCCTACCCGCTGAGCCACAGGCGCAGCCCAGATGAAGTCTTTTTCAAATTTCTTTGACGAGTTCATGCTGGTATCACATATGAAAAAGGGAAATAAAGAAGTGATTTGAGATTAGAGATAAAAATAATAGAGAATTTGGCTCAGTGCCTGTAGCTGAGCAGCTAGAGCACCAGCCACATACACCAGAGCTGGTGGTTTCGAATCCAGCCCTAGCCTGCCAAACAACAATGACAACTACAACCAAACAATAGCTGGGCTTGTGGTGGTACCTATAGTCCCAGCCACTTGGGAGGCTGAGGCAAGAGAATCCCTTAAGCCCAAGAGTTGGAGGTTGCTGTGAGCTGTGACACCACAGCACTCTACCCAGGGTGACTGACATAGTGAGACTCTGTCTCAAAAATAAATAAATAATAATTAAGGGTGGTACCTGTGGCTCAAGTAGTAGGACGCCGGTCCCATATGCCGGAGGTGGCGGGTTCAAACCTAGCCCTGGCCAAAAAATAAAAAAATAAATAAATAATAATTAAAAATAATAGAGAATTTGATCATGGTGAGATGTGGGAGGGGTCCTTGGGCTTCAGAAAGACAAAAAGAGAAGAGTTTGTTGTTGTTCTTCTTCTCTGACCTCACCTTAGGACATTTGGAAGACTTCACATGAAACAATTGGCATGGATGGAGCCTACCATTGCATACAAAGCCCTCTAATGCTCTCTCTAAGAAAAGCACAAGAAAATCAGATATATAGGCTCTGAAATGGTCAATTATTTTTCTTCTGATCGTGTATTTTCAAATAGCCTGTCTTCAAGCTCACTGATTATTTCTTCTGGTTGATCAGTTCTGTTTTTGAAAAACTCTGATGCATTTTTCAGTTTCCAGTTGAATTTTTAGCTCCAGAATTTCTGCTTGTTATTGTTAATTTCAATTTTTTTTTAAATTTCTCTGGTAAGCTTCTGGATTTCTTCTCTGTGTTTTATTAAAATTCAATGAGTTTCTTTCAGGCAGTTATTTTGAATTATTTGGCTGAAAAGTTATATATTTCTATCCCTCTGTAATTTTTCATTTGCACTCTATTTAGTGAGGTCATGTTTTCCTGGATGTTTCTGATGCTTGTAGTATTCTTTGGTTGGTGTCTAGACAATACAGAGTAAGTTATTTATTTTAATATTTACAGTCTGGGTTTGTTTGAACGTGTCCTTCTTAAGGAAGATTTCCACAACATAGTCAAGGGAATTGAGTGTTGTAATCTGTGTCTTTGAGCACTACAGCTGCATTAACATGAGGAGTACCAAAAACCCAAGAATATGGTGACTCTGACAGACTCCTGATGGTACCGCTCTGGTGAAGTTGAGTAAGGTACAGGAGAACTTCCTGGATTCTAGACTACAACACAAAATCTCTCATTCTCTTCTCTTTCTTTCTGCTTGGCTGCTAGATTTGGGAAATGAATAATGTAAGCACATCTGGGACTGCACTAGGTCATGCTTGAAACCAGTCTCCCAAAATCTGTGGTGATTGTTGCTTAGCTGCATCTAATGTTTATTCAAAGCCCAAGTGCCCTTTAATCAGCAGATGGTAAATCCTGCCAGAACTGGGACCCTCCCTTCAGAGCAGCATGTTTCCCTCTGGTCCCAAGGGTTCAAGAAAGGTCATCCAAGAACTGTGTTTGAGAATGAGGGGCTTCAGGAGTCATTTTGGTACATAAAGGCTGAGCTCATTCCTAAGTTGCAAACCAAAGTCTTCTGAACTCTTCCCTGAACTTCACTGCCTGTGGTTGAAGAAGGGGTGATAGAGGCACTGGCTTGGCCACTGCCATTGGTATCTCGCCTGGTTACATGCACTCAATGTCCATTGGCTACAAGGCAGCGTAGCCACAGTAGACATCCAAGGACTTTGGCTTAAGTGGCCTGATTGCTTTAAGAATTTATTCTAGGTTGCAGGCTGTTTTTTATCAGCCAGTGCTGGGTCTAGCTGTGAGATTTTGAAACAGAGGGTTTCCCTCATGCCAGGATGGTCTAAATACTTCATGCATGGGCAGCGACAGAATTCTGCCCTGTGCTTTGTCCTGCTGTGACAGAGAGGCAGTGAGTTCCGATAGAAAGCCCCCTAAATCACTTCACTATCTCTCTGCTGGCACACAGATTGCCTCTCCACTCAATGTGCTGGCTGGCACAGTATTGCTGGGGGATGGAGCAGGGTGTCTTAGACCACGTAAGACTGCCTTCTCTGCTCTTGACCCACGTCTCCTTCTTTAATGTAATGTTAAAACAAGTGCTTTCATCGCCTGCCTGATTTTTTGTTCTTCTAAAGGTGCTTCTTGGTATGGTAGTTGAATTTGTGTTCTTGTATAAGGATAGTTGCTAGAAGTTTCTATCCGTCCAACTTTGCCTTCTCCCCCCAAATATTTTTAAGCAATTTCAACTAAAAGGAATTTTCACTATATTGTGCATAATTGTAAGTAACTGTTAAATAATTTGTGTAACTGCCATCCAACAGAATCAATAGAAAATGAGAGCTTGAAAGAATGTCAACTGACTAGAAAAGATAAACAAAATAAATAAATAGTAAAAAGGAGTAGGTTGCCAATTAGTACGTGCTATTTAATTATATATTTATCTGAAAAATATTCATGAAGGTAGTTGCCTAAAAGTACTTTATATTTTTTATGCAATGGAAAAATGTTAATGGGATCTACCTAAGAAAGAATAACTTTTATAATAAGTCCTATTATGAGAGAAACATTGTAATCATTTTAAGTTTGGGGAGTGTGGAAATAGATGCCTGTGTTCCATGCCTATCTCTAACACATTCATTAATCCACTCTGTGCCTAGTACTGAATTAAATGCAGAGAATATGGTGGTGGGATATTGTTAATAGGTGAGAATATGGTGGTAGGATGCTTGTTAATAGAAACAGTGCAAGAAACTCTTAATTTTTTTCTTAAAGTTAACTTTAATTTTCCATATATTCTAATAATGGTTATTTCTGGCAGTGACATAAGAAGAATTTAATGAGAAAATTCAAGCCATAAAACAAACAGATTATACTTTATATATTTACATTAATGGAAGTGAATGAAAATGTCAGCTGTTTCTGCCCTCACTTTTCATGCTGAACTCTGTGAATTAAATTAAGTGAAGAATAAACAGTCAGAAATATACTCAACTATTTCTTTGCAAAACATATCAGTTTATTTTACATGAAGGTGCACTGGAAATACAATAAATTCTTCGGGAAAATAATGAATATATTTGTGTTCATGGTTCATATTTCATGACTATAACTTAATTACTCAACTATGCTTGCCTACAACCAATGGGATTGGCATATTTCCTCGACAGATTACTTGTGAGTAAAAGTATTTGATATCTTTATTATCTTCCCCAGATATCAGGATCAAATCCATGTCCAATAATACACAGTTTGAGCTCTAAATCTTTAATATAATTGGAAAATACATGGCCTGCTTGGCAAAAATTAAGGAGCCTCTAAGTGATGTAACTAAATGAGTGTTTAATCCTAGGTTTTACTACTGAAGAGCATCTAATCCCTTCATTAGTATAAAGTTATTTTGAGCCGGAGTCTTAGTTTTCATATTCGTATGTTCTCAGTTTTCACATAGTAATTGTCATGCAGCACTTAGCCTATACCTATTTGTTGATGAATTCCTTATGTATATATGAATACCTTGATGTATATATGAATTTCTGTTAGATTTAGTCATTATTAGTTAATTAGTAAGATGAGCACTAATATACTCTCCTTAGGCAAGAGTACTGGGAAAGAGAGCAGCAAATTGCTCATGAAAATTAAAAGAAAGACACACACTCAGGAAATTTCTAGGAGGTTGTATGCTGGGGACTGGGGAGTGAGGAAAAAGCAAAGCAGAAGGACAGAGCACAAAATGAGCAGCCTCCCTGCAGCAAAGGATGTCTGGGTCCCTATACTGAAGATGAAGAGAAAAAGAGGGAAAAATAAAATTAGAATTGTGTCATGGACTGAATTGTGTCTAACTGTCCAAAATTCGTGTGTTGAATCCTGCCCCCCCCCACCAAAATGACTATCTTTGGAAATTAGGGTTTTGCAGAAGTAATAGAGGTTAAATAAAGTCACAGGGTAGGGCCCTGATGCTTCAGGTCTAATGTCCTTGTAAGAGACACCAGGAAGTGTGCATGTGCCTGTCTTTCTCCTCCATGTAAGGACACAGCTATCTGCAAGCCAGGAAGTGGTCTTTCACCAGAGTGCTGGCAATCTCTGGTACTGAGAGAAAACTAATCTGTCTGGTTTAAGTCACCCATTCATGGTATTTTCTTATGATACCCCAGGCTAAAACAAAGTGTGAAACAGAGGGAAGAAAAGGATTTAAATTAAACATCACAGATTAAGTAAATATATTTACCTCAAATTCCCTTCAATAAAATGGATGCATTCACAAGGGATGGATAAATAAATAAAATTAAAACTATTAAATTGTGCATGAACTTTAAGGACACGTGTATTAAAACTATCTATAGAAAAGCACAAGTGCTGGCTATGTTTCAAAGTTTATAACTTAGAGCAGTGATTTTCAACTAGCATGCCATGGCACGCTGGTGTGCATGAAAGAATCTTAGGTATTCCATGAAATTCTTTAAATATAATTTATTAAATTATTTTTAAAAGACATTCAAAGCAAAGTAAGTATATTATTTTGTTTTACTTTTTTTCTTGATCAACATAATTTAAGTGCGTTGCAGAAGTTTAACTGTAGGTTCAAGAGTGCCGTGAGATAAAAAAAGGTTGTAAAACATGAGAAATAATAAAAGAAAATGCCAAGACATTGAGACAGCTGTGAGAAACCTTAAGGAAGTTGTCTCGAATAGGTGCGTGTCTGGGAGAGGAGGTATTTGAGTGTAGCAGAAAACAGCCCTGTCCTATCGTGAGAGAATTAAAATAATAGGAAAGAACTCCTTAGAATTTTTGCTCCTGTTTCCTTCCTCCCCCTCCACATGGGACAAACAACAGCTGCCTCCATATCATCAGGGACACAAATTTCTGGTGCACATTTTCACTAGATTAAAATCACAGCAACACAAAAACCACAGCAGGTGTTGGAGATGTTCATGCCCTTTGGAACATACCTCGGGTAGGAGTTTCCACGCCTCTTCTGTATACTCCCCCAAGCCTCTAGAACAAGGGGGCAGGGTTCCTCCTTTCATTTCTGCAGCTCTTTGCTTAGGTAGGACTGGCCTCCTGAGCTGAGGAGTTACTAAGACAGAATTAACTATGGTTTTCTTATGCTGGTGCTTTCTAAGCTTATTCATCCCAAAGTGCAGTAGTCAGGGCTCAATTAGTAAAGAACATAGAGTGTTAGGACCACAGGTGATTCTTACAGGCTAGATACCTGGAGCTACTGAGAAAGAAACTAGGGAAATTAAGGTTTGCAAGGTGGAGCTTGAGAAGCAACTACCCTGTTTCCCCGAAAATAAGACATCCTCCAAAAATAAGACCTACTTACAGGAAAGATAAGACGTCCCCTGAAAATAAGACCTAGTGCATCTTTGGGAGCACACCTTAAATTAAGACACTGTCTTATTTTTGGGGAAACAGGGTAGTTACTTACCCAGCCACTCTGAGCAGCAAAACACTGAAGTAGACTACAAAGGGCAGGAAGCTGGTACAGAAGTCTATGGGGGCTGTTGCCTCCGAGGGTTCTTAGCCGAATGTCCAGTGAAGGTACCATAGCTACCATTGCTTAGTAAGACCAGCATTTTGAAAGAAAACCTAAGTACAGAGCTAGCAAGGTCTGAGGAGAACAAGGGAAGCAGGAACACTTGGTTATGTCTTGTCTGTCTCTCACTGCACCTGACTCCTAGATAGTAATGGCTGTCGCTTCACTTGTGTGAACCTGTTTGACTAACTCTAACTTAGAACCATAGAGGGCAGGGCATTCTGGGCAATTTAGATTTGAAAAGCAAACTGACAAAGTGCCAACCACCAGGCCACATTTTGAACTCATTGGAACTGACACCTCTTAGGGCCTGGTTTTGTCCATGTTGAGTTTCTTGACTGAGTAGTACATAATATTAACTACATAACAACAAGGGAAAAATCACATTAGTCAAAATAGCAAAGCATTTGAGTAGCACAACTATTTGAGATCAGAGAGAACAAACTGATTTATTCCATCAGAAACACAGTATTTGATTGAAGGAGCCAAGAATTTCAAAGTAAGCCCAATAAATATGTAAAAAAGGATATGAAAACTGCATGCAGTATAAAACTATAGAATAAAGACATAAAGACAAGAAAAATATTAACCTGAAAAATATAAAGGTCAAATCAAAGAACATAGTTGTTAGAATAAATTGTGGAAAGGATGCAACTGAAGAAAAAATCTGTGGGAAAGGAAATTGAAATGACACCTTGTTAAAGAGCATGTTTATTGTTACAGGGCGACAGTGTGGTCTAACATAATGAGCACAACCTAAAGAAATGTGTTGCCTTTTATATTTCCTTTTTTTATTGTACATATTTATGGGATACAAGGTGGTATTTTCATCCATGTATAATCATTAAATCATCATAATTAGCATATCTTTCACCTCAAACATTATTTTACTTATGTTGTAAACATGCAAAATCTTCTCTTCTAACTTTTTGAAAATACACATTAATTATAATTTACCACTTTCACCCTCCAGTGCTGCACAACACCAGCACTCATTCCTCCTCTGCATCTAAGAGTGTGTATCGATTAACCAACCTGTCTCCGTATTCTCCTCTACCACCTTTCCAGACTCTAAACCCACGATTACACTCTCCACTTTGATGGGCTTGAATTTCTTTTTAGTTCCCCCATATCAATAAGAACATGCAATATTTGTCCTTCTGTTCCCGGCTTATCATACTTAACACAATGACCTCCAGTTCCATCTTCATTGCTGCAAATGGCAGGATTTCCTTCTTTTTTTATGGCTGAATACTGTTCCAATAGGTATATAAACCATATTTTCTTCATCTATATGTTTATTGATAGACATTTTGGTTGATTAATATGTTTCTTATTATGAATAGTGCCATAATAAATTTGGGATGCAGGTGCCTCTTCAATGTACTGATATTTTTTACTTTGAATAATTACCCAGTAATAGGATTCCTGGATCATGTGGTATTCCTATCTTTCGTTTTCTGAGACTAGCCCACACTGTTTCCATAGCAGCTGTACTAATTTACATTCTCACCAACAGTGATAAGATTTCTCTTTTCTCCTTATCCTCGCCTGCATCTTTTTTTTTTTGTCTTTTTGATAATAGTTATTCTAAATGCAGTGAGATGATACGTCATTGTGGTTTTGCTTCACATTTCTCTGATGCTTAGAAACATTTAACATTTTTTCCACATACCTATTGGCCATTGCCAGTCTTCTTTTAAGAAATGTCTCTTCAGATCCTTCGCCCACTTTTTAATTGAGTTTTTTCTTGGTGTTCAGTTGTTTGAGTTTCTTGCTAATTATGGTTGTCAGTGTCTCATCAGATAAACAGTTTGCAAAGATTTTCTCTCATTCTACAAGTTGTCTCTTCCCTCTGTTGGTTGTTTCCTTGGTTGTGCAGAAGCTTTTTAGTTTGCTACAGTCCCATTTGTCTACCTTTGGGATTGTTGCCTGTAATTTTAAAGTCAGAGTTAATATTCAATTTATGTTTTACTATCGCCAGTGTCTTCATAAATTATTAGCAAATTTGATTTCTGATTTGCTACTTTGACTTAGCAATCATGCACTGTATATCATGTAAAGTCTTTATTTTTTTACTTTAAAATACACATAAATATGTATACACATATGTAATATGAATAATACACAAATTTGTCCAAAAACATGTATATTTACATATTCCTATGTACACATAATACTTTAATGAACACTGTACAACTATCAAATACAGACAGGTAGGTTTATACATACAGCTTGAAACATTGAGATGTTAAGTGAGAAAAGCAAATTGAAAATGAATATATTTAGCACATACCTGGTTTTGAAAAGATATATAGATATGGAAATACTTAGCAGATAATTATACCTATATATTTTACATACTCAAAAATATCCTTTTTTTAAGTATTATGAAGGTATAAATATTTTTGGTTACATGGCTCACTTTTATAAAGTTTGGGTCATGGTTATAAGTGTGCCTGTCACACAGATAGTGTTCATTATAGTCATTTGGTAGGTTTTCATCTGGCCCCTCCTCCATCCTCCCTCCTGCTTGATTTCTATTGAGTTTTATTTCCCTCTATGCACATGTGTGCTCATTACTTAGTTCCAATTAAATAGTGAGTACATGTGGTGTTTATTTTCCTAGTCTTTGGATTCTTCACTTCAGATAAAGGTCTCCAGTTACATTCAGATTGTTATGAAAAGAATTAAGCCATCCTTATTCATGGCTTAGTAGTATTCCATTATATATATCACATTTTGTTAAACCACTCATGGATTGATGAGCACTTGGGTTGATTCCATATCTTTGTGACTGTGAATTGTGCTGCAATAAACATTCAAGTGCAAGTGTCTTTTGGATTAAATGATTTATTTTCCTTTGGATAAAAACTAAGTAGTAGGATTGTTAGATCAAATGGTAGGTCCATTTCTAGTTCTTTGAAGAATCTCCCTACTGTTTTCCACAGAGGTTGTACTAACTTGTAGTCCCAGCAACACTATGTAAGTGTTTCTTTCTCTCTGCATCTATGCCAGCATCTACTGTTTTTGGACTTTTTAATATCAGCCATTCTAACAGAGGTAAAGTGCTATCTCATTATAGTTTCAATTTGCATTTTCCAGATGCTTAGTGACATTGAGGATTTTTTTCAAATGTTTATTGGCCATTTGTCTATCTTACTTTGAAAAGCTTCTATTCATGTCTTTAAGCCAATTTTTAGTGGGGTCGTTTGTATTTTTCTTGCAGATTTGCTTGATTTTCTTATTCTGGTTACTAGCTCTTTATTGGTTGTATAGTTTTCATATATTTTTCTCCCATTCTGTATGTTATCTCTTTGCTTGGGTGATTATTTCCTTGGCTGTATAGAAGCTTTTTAATTTAGTCAAGTTCCACTTATTTTTTTATTTTATTATTATTTTATTTATTTATTTTTGCAGTTTTGGGCCAGGGCCAGGTTTGAACCCGCCTCCTCCAGTATTCCTTTGAGTCACAAGCACTACCCTATTTTTTTTTTTTTTTTTGCTGTGATTGCCAGTGGGTTCTTCTATTTCATAAAATCTTGGTGTAGGCTGATATCTAGAAGAGTTTTTCCAACATTTTCTTCTACAATCCTTATAGTTTTTTGGTTTACACTTACGTTTTTTTATTTATCTTGAATTAATTTTGTGATAAGTGAGAAATGTGGATCCTGTTTCATTCTCCTGCATGTGGCTATCCAATTTGCCAAGCACCATTTATTGAATAGGGCTTCTTTTCCCCAGTGTATGTTGCTGCCTGCTTTGTCAAAGATCAAAGGTGGTTTTGTTCTGAGTTTTCTGTTGTGCTCCATCGGTCTATGTCTTTAGTTTTTTGCCAGTACCAACAGTTTTGGTTACTATTGCCTGCCTGAGGAATGCAATGATAGTTCAACATTCACTAATAGATAAATGTGATTAAACACATAAACAAAAACAAAGATCTTACGATTCTCTCAATAGATGCAGAAAAAGCATTCAACAAAAATCAGCACCTTTTTATGACAAAAACTCTCAACAAACTAGGCATAGAAGGAACATATCTCAAAATTACAAAAGCCATATATGACAAATCCACAGCCAACTTAGTACTGAACGGGGGAAAATTGAAAGCCTTCCCTCTGAGAACTGGAAAAAGACCTGGATAGCTACTGCAACCGCTTGTATTCAATATAGCGCTGGAAGTCCCAGCCAGAGAAATTAGGCAAGAGAGAAAAATTAAGGCTATCTAGAAGGGAAAAGAGGAGATTAACTACAGGCAGTGCTTGAGTTACAAACATCCAATTTATGTATAATTCACACTATGAAAGGAGGTTGTTATAGTAATACCCCAAGATACAAACTTCTGACATTCAACTGGTGAATGGAAGCTATTACAGGTAATAGTAAATGTTCCTGTTCCAACTTACATACAAATTCAACTTAAGAACAAATCTATAGAACCTATCTTGTTTGTAACCCTGGGGCTTCCTGTATCACTTTTTCTGATGAGAAGATTGTACATCTAGAAAAACCCATAGATTCTACCCAGATACTCCTGGAATTGATAAATAAATTCAGCCAAGTCTCAAGTTACAGAATGAATGTATACAAAGCAGTAGCATTTCTTTACACCAATAACAAGCAAGCTGAGGGTCAAATCAAAGATTCAATATCATTCATAGTAGGCACAAAGAAAATAAAATACCTAGGAATGTACTTAACCAAGCAGGTGAAAGATCTCTACGAATAGAACCGTGAAACCTTGAGAAAAGAAATGTCAGATTATACCAACATATAAACAACATTTTATGCTCATAGATCAGTAGAATCAACATTATTAAAATGCCCATGCTACCCAGAGTGTTGTGCAGATTCAGCACAATCCCCATCAAAGTACCAATGGCATATTTAATAGCTCTAGAAAAAAATAATTCTGCACTTCATTTGGAACCAGAAAAGACCCCGAATAGCTATAGCAATGTGAAGAAAAAAGAGCAACTCTAGGGTCATCACATCTTTAGACTTCAAAATGCTATAGTAATCAAAAAATTCTTAAAGTAGAAACATTATATCATTAAATGTAGTTACCCGTGTGTCATGGGTTTGGAAGGAAAAAATACCTTTTCATGTTTGTTTTTACTGTAAATACTTTTATATTACTTGGATTACTTATAACTATTTTTAGAGTTGAGAATACTTTTAAGTGCAAATAACAAAGCAGAGGAAGCACATATAAACTTCTAGATTTAGAATCAGAATACTGGGGCTCGCGTTTTAGCTCTGAGTCATATAGAAACACCAGCTGTGTGATTTTAGACAAGCTGGTATTTCTATCTGAATATTCATTGTAATTCTTCTCTTAAATTTTTGGTGATGGTTAACATGGGAGGTTAACTTACCTACATATAAAAGTGACTTGCCCAGTACTGTGCAAATACTCCAGAAATGTTTACTTCTATAACAAAAAGTGAGAAGAGAAAAGGGAGGAGGAATAATAATTCCTTTTTCTTAGATATTTTTGCAAGTCCTTGTGGGAGTCAGTATCGTTTCATAAAGCAGTTTTAAGTAGAAGCAAATTAGTACAGTGTGAAACTGTAGCTTTACTTGTGTAACCACTATTGAATGTTATTTGTGGGATACCACAAAGATTAGCAAGGGAAAATACAGATTGGCAGAGAAGTGGATTTTACATGGATCTCCAAAATGAGAAATACAGGTGGTTCTCAAGCAGACCTGTCTTCACCCAAGATTTATCTTACATTTGGGCAGAATTGAGTAGGTCAGAAGCATTGCCAGACCACAGAGACAATTCTTTACTGTTCCCTCTGTTAGCAGCCTATTTGCAGGCAATCCCATCATCAATTCCATCCTTGTAAAGGGTCCCTGCCAGTGGCAATTAGGAAAGTAAATTCAGCAGCGGAAATCATCAAAACACACTCATCAATCAGTAGCTCTTAAAGAGAGAGATCACTGTCACAGCAGGAGTCAGAGCCCCAAGGGCATTAGGAGTTTTATACAAAAATATAGATGATGACTTTGCAGTAGGGACACACATTGTGCAAGGTGTTATGTGTAGCTTTCATTATCAATTCAGAGATAGCCCAGCCAGAGATCTTATAATGCAATCACACTTAACGACATAGATATTCAAGTTATGACCACTGATGAGCAAAAAAAAACCCCAATATATTCCTTTTCTCATCCCACCCCACATTCTGAAGAAATTCTGGGGATATTTGCATTCACCCATAAAACCATTTGCCTTACTATGCAAAGAAAGCAGAAACTCAGATGTAACCACTTGCCACCAGTTTTGGAAATACTGATTTCGGGAAAGCCTACTGGCTAGTCTGTGTCCACACCAGTCTTGGTACTATCATTAATGTGGAGGCCTGCTTTGGAGTTGAACCAAAGTGAAAAACATATCTAAAGGCAGCAAATCCAGCAGTGTCTCCTCATTTGGTGCTTTCAAGAACAGCAATGCAGTTTCTGCTAATGCAGACAGGCCTGGGTATCTTCCACCTCACCCGAGAGGTGATAAACTTTTAGTATTGTGCCCCGTCTGTGAATACCCAGAGTAAAAGCTTCCAGGCCAAGTTGCAGCCAATGTCTCTCAGAGTTTATACACAGTGATCTTCCCAAGGGCAGAGCAACTGTGAGTAGGGGCTGGTAGAATAATAGAAGAAACCAGGACAGCATGCTATGCCCAGAATCTATTGTCATTCCAGGCATTGCTTAAGTTACAATGATTTTCTTACACTCAAAATACCAGAATTTTTCTCTCTTTTTGCCAGTAGGTCTACAACAGAGATGTACGTTTGAAGGTGCAGCTGGATATTACCGTCTGTAGACTCATTGCTTTTCTAGGCAACTGATTAGAAATGTTGCTGTTCCTGCAACTGCACAATATCAGTGCCAAAGAAGAGAAAGAGAAAAACAAACAAACAAAAATCCGTGATGGACTTTCTGGTTCTCATGCCAACTCTGTGTGGCCTGAGACAGCTCACTTCCGACCAAACCTACTCCAAAATTCCTCATGGTTCAGAATAGGAATTTCTATACAGAAGAAAACACCTTTCTCTTTTAAGCTTCAAGTTCCTTTTTTTTGCCTCAGGATAAACTCTCTCTCAGACTGATTCACAGTAGGAGTACACATTCATTTCAAAGAAAAACTTCACTCTATATATTAGTGGTAGTTTTTCCTACAAAGGCCCAATGGGTTATTGAAATAATGTCAGAAAATTTGCTAAGGTGTTTTAAGAGCCAGACTCCTTAGCCAGATTCCCTGGCCTGTATCTCAGTTCATTATGTATTAGCTATTTAACCTTGGACAAAATAATTATCTTCTCTGTGTCTTGGTATTTTAATCTGAGAACAAAAGGGATGTCAAAATTATATCGCAGGGCTCTTGTGAAGACGAAATAAATTAATCTATTTAAGATGCAAAGAATATTGCCTCGCCTATAGTAAATGTTCTATAAATAATTTTTTCTTTGTCATAGGTTTATCTCTCAAATCTGTTATATTTAATCATATCTATGGATACCTTTTAAGAACAGGCATCCTAAACCTATTATATCACAGGAGGTGACAAAAGTTGAAGAAGAGAATAGATAGTTTATGCAGGAAAAAGGGAGAGAGGGAGAGAGTGGATAAAGGCTTGGAACTTTACACCCAAGACAACCTTTGCTTAAATCCAGCACATTTGCGTCTCTATACATATTTTTTCCCAAAAATGCTCCTTATAATTCTTCATCTTGTCAAAAACAATGTTAAATTATAACCATTTTCATACTGAAACTATTGCACTGTAAATGTATTTATCATATTCTATGAGTTTTTCTGTTTGTTTGTTGGGTGGTAGCTATGATCATCTTTCTGAGAAAACTGACAGAGCAAAAATCCATGTTTTAGCTCAAGCCTTGTTCACTGAAGACTTCCAAAAATAACTCTCTGGCAGGGGAATTTCAGGGACTTTTACCTTTTCCTTTGTATCAGACAACTGTTTCCAATTACTCTTTTGTGCTGTCATTTATAAACAGTGAATAGCTATGAAGGAAGAGCTTTTCAGCAAAGGAAAGCAGTGACATCCAACCTTTAGTTGCCACATTCTATTTTCTCACTCCTTTATTTAAGACAGTCATGAAAATGCCAGAATTTAAATTGTGAGACTGTGTGATGGTATTTCGATAGGCTCCCAGAAAAGTTTATGGGTACTTCAGTTCAAATCTTTTATTGAATAATAAAAGTTTTTTATCTTCATTGTACAAAATGTAAAATGGAAAAGAGTAGAGAAGAATTAAAAGTCTTCTGCACTTCAATAACCAGATGATGCAACCACTTTAAAAATATTGTGTATGCACACCAGAGAGACCATACTTGTTCACACTATGTACAATATTAGACAGAAACACAGAATTATTTTATATTATGTACGTAGATTTAAAAAAGCAATTGGAGTCACTGTATAATCCATCTTGGTATCATGTATTTGGTATTCTTTAACATTATGTCAGGAAGCGTTTTCCTTGTCTTTAGATTTGCTTTGACCTCATGATTTTTAATGGCAGCAGAAATGATATTATATGAACATACCATTTTTACTTAATCTTAACTGTATCAAACTATTTAATATATTAAAATATTCCTATATTGCTTAATATTAGGTTGTTTTCATTAATGTTAATACTTTGGAGAAATATCTAGAACATAAGACATAGTTTGATTCTTGCTTATTTTTATTGGTAAAAATAGCAAAGGGCCAAATTTCCCTTTTAAAGGCTTGAGCCAATTTCTACTACTAGAAATATAGTATTAATTATTAGGTTTCGGTATAGTAATAAAAAATAGGAAATATTATATTATTCTCTTAACTTGCATTTTGAAAGTCACTGATGATACTGAACATTTTTTTTCCTGTTTTAGTCCTTTGCCCTTTTTAAAAAATTTGCCTGTTTTTATATTTGGAAAATGTGTGCATACATCTTAATAAAATGTAAGCTCAAAAATATTTCCATCAATCACTTATCTATTGATTTTGTCATGGCTTTTAATTTATCAGGTTTCAAAGACCAGGCAAAAATTATTCAAATTATTTCTTTAGGTGTAGGATATTCACCTATGGATTTATAATATTTTTCTGTTTTTTTTTTTTTTTTTGTATATGAAAGCTATTACATAACTTCTTTTAAATCTCTCAAATTTATTTGGGTATGCATTAAGCAATATCCTAACATAACAATTCCCCAGATATCCATTATTTCCCATACCATTTTATGACACGTCCATCAGAGGGGCATGTTCCAAAGCCTGTTTCAAGTCTGTAAATTCTGTCCTATGTATGTTTCTGTTGATTTGTATGTGATCTTTTTACATTATTCTCCTTTTTATGTATTTTAAAATCTTATAGGGAAATCCTGTTTCATTATTTTTTAAAGTTCCATGATTTTTCGCTAATTTAATGGTAACAGCAACTACATATCTGACAGTTTCCCAGTACCTCTGCTATAATGCTTCCTAGTTCACCGAAATGGAGAATTATTTAGCTGAGCTCTAATAGAAATCCCTCTATAAATTAATTTAGGAACATTTGAAAGTTATGTTATTCAGCTTTTCCTTTTGTCTCCATTTATTAAAATGTATCTTTCATTCATTCAAACATACTGGATATGTATAGAGTGTCATTGTGTGCCAGAGGCCAGTCTAAGTTTGGGGAATAGAGAAGTGACAGAACAGATTAAAATCCTGATCTCTTGTGAGTTATAGTCTAAAGGGAACAGAAAGACAACAGAAAAATAGACAACCACCAGAAGTAAAACTTATTCTTTGTGAGACATTTATAAAACTTACAAAAGAAAACAAAGCAGGGTAGGAAGGATCTCTAAACAGGGGTCTGAAACTGGGGAAGGCACCAGCCAGTCTAATATCTGAAGGCAGAGCATTCTAGGCAAAGAGAATGGCCAGTCCAAATCTTCTTTTTTTTTTTTTCCTTTTTCTTTCTTTTTTGTGTTTTTGTTAATGAAATAACCCTCAGGATTTCTTTAGATTAAGTCTAATCCTTTCTTGCAATAACTACTGAGATCTTACAACTCACTAAGGGTGACACATGAAAGGGAAAAATTTTGAAATTTTTGCACCTGAAAATATCTTTATTCTACCCTCATATCTAATGTACAGTTTAACTAATTATGAATTTTTAGGTGGCAGATCCCTTTTCCTCACATTTTACAGGTATTGTCCAATGTCTTTAGTGTTTAGCGTTAAATGTCAAGATACCTAATAATATTTCAGCCATCTCCTTTTGTTACTTTTCCTCTCTCTAAGTTATGTTTCTCACATGTTGTGAAATCACTGAAATGATGAGTCTTGCTGTGAACCTTCTTAATTTATTGTTCTGAGATCTCAGTGCTGTTTTGTTGCTTATTTAGTTTTTAAAGTCTACTAAGACATAGTTTTTCAGTTCTAAAAAGCATCCCTTTGATAGTTTCTCCCTTCCATTTTCCCAGTTCACCCTTGCTGCAACTCTTTTCATCCTAAAATTGGACCTCCTGGGCTGATCTTTTCTTTTATCTCCTATTTTATATTGTATCTTTTATCTGTTGTTACGAATTTCTTTATGGTTTTGTTTCTTTGGGATATTGTTTCAACCTTAATTGTCAGTCTTTCATTCCTCATCAGCCATAGATAAGTAGGAAATATCCTCTAGATATAATAATACATTTGGACTTCTAGATATATATGTATATTTATATATACATACACAGGAACACACATCAGTATAAGTGTATATACATTATACAAGTAATGTGTATGCAAACATACATTGATTATACATACTATATATATTAATATCAATATTATTGATTTGATGAATACTCATTTTTATTGCATTCTATTTGCTTTTCATGATTTTGCTTTCTTACCACTTCAAGCATACTTATTATATGCATTTTGAATGTTTTTCTTCTTCTTGTATTTTTTGCCTTTTTGTTTTTTGTTTTTGGCCTCTGCTTATGACATAGACTTTTTTAAACATACTATTTTATTTAATGTTGCTTTTATTTTGCTTAGTATTTTCTAAGTCCAGTAGTACCTACTATTGCATGACAAATTACCCAAAACATAGTGGCTAAATGGGACAAAAATAGTATTTATTTATTTATGTATTTAAGTATTCTCTCGTTGTTTATGTAAGTCTATAATCCAGGAGCAGCTTACCCAGGTGTCTCTCATTCAGGGTCTCTCAGGTGGAAATCAGTGCATCACCCGAGTCTGAAGTCAAGGCAAGGTTCAGCTGAAGGAGAATTCCTGTCCAAGCTCTCATGTTGTTGTCAGTGGGATTCATGAACTTCCTATCTATTGGCTAAAAATAGTAGTTCCTCAGTACATGGAGCACTCCAAACAGTTTTAGTTGGTTTCCCAGAATGAGGGTAGAGCAAGAGGGAAGAGGGAGAGAGAGACACGCACACACACTGCCATGACATCCTATCTCTTCTGCTGTATTCTGTTCCTTAGAAGTGAATCATTAACCCAGCAATCTAGTCCATGCTCAAAGGGGAGAGAGTAAAAAGAACATGAATATCATAAGATGACAATAAATGAAGACTGTCACAGTCTCTGCCTACAGGAGAAACTTTAAGCAATAATTTTTAATTGTAGTTAGAATTTTTGTAAAGTTATGATATGATGAATGTGGTTCACACAAATAAATGTGGTAGTTACCAATTTTCTCTACACTACAAAACTTTTTGTTTACAAATTAGTTTTTTTCATAAAATGTTTGAAAATTATCTGCCTTTGAAATATTTTAGTAAATTTAGTAAAAATCAAAATCCTTTGATTTTTTTCCCTAATCACTGAATAATTTTTTACCTAATTAAAATTATGTCTGACTTTTTGAGGTACCATTAGGCACCTAGAATATTACCTGCTTTATTGAGATTTCAAAATTTATTTACATTTATTAATAAATACGATTCTTTGCGTGTTATTATAATCTATTCTGCCAAAAAATTTCCCTCATTTCCAAGATAAGTCATTTGTCATGAATTATGTCACTGCACCATCTGAGGCTCATTTTATTATTCTTTTGCTTATTTAAAATTTTTCTTATATATTCCTAAATTTATAATGTAAATTTAGTTTTGAATTACACAATATTTCAATAATTACATTTGGGGGCGGTGCCTGTAGCTCAGCAGGTAGGGCGCTGGCCACATGCACCAAGGCTGTTGGGTTTGAACCCAATAACCAGATGTGGCAGGTGCATGTAGTCCCAGCTACTCGGGAGGCTGAGGCAGGAGAATCGCTTAAGAGTTTGAGGTTGTGGTGAGCTGTGATGCCACAGCATTCTACCAAGGGCAACATAGTAAGAATCTGTCTCAATTTAAAAAATTTACATATATTTTTATAACTATACTTACAATTTTAATAATTGAAAGCACCTGAGAAGTAGCACCATTTTATGTTTTATAACCCAGTTACACAATTTTTGAGTTCATATTGTTAATTTATATTGCAGGGGACTAAAATATGTATTAAGGCATATATTTTAGGAAAGTAATAAAGTGATATATTTCTGACACTTTGTATTTCTGAGATCAATACCTCGCTTTCAAAATTAATAGAAATATATGTGAATATAAATTCATGAAATCAAACTTTTTATCTCAAAAATTAGATTATTCTTGGTTTTATAACTTGTAGTATTTCAGAGAATATCTTAGGCTTAAAGTATAATCTATATGCATATACTCTTTATATATAGCTATATATATAATTATATGTATATAATTTTTGGTTGTGTGTAGAATGCTTTTCTTATGCTTTTTATTAAACATTTGTATATGGTTGACCTACAGTGAGAATCTATTGGATTCCTTATTTCAGATTCACAGTTAAACCATTTAAAGAGTAGAACTGTGTTACTTTTTCTACTCCCCCATTTTTTCTTTACTCAGATCTTATAGGTACCAAGTATTTTTCTTTAAGAATTTCTGAAGCTATTAAATTGAACTTATTTTCTCTTTCTCCCCTGACTATTACCTTCTATTTCATAATTTTAATTTTTATTTCCTTTTCTTCACTGTAGAACTTTCTCAAATTTGTATTTTATAAATAATGCCATAACAATACAATGTATGAATTAAATTCTTTCCTGGTTTCCATTAAATATTTTTAATTTGTATTTGTGTTTTTTAGATTTCTTATAATCTATTTCTCGAAAACCTCACGTTTTGTGTCAATCTCTTATTTTCTGGAAATATTTTGTTACTGTTTTTATTAAATTGGTCTTTTAAAGTTCTAAACAGCTGTTTCAAAATTTATAGATATTTATTATTTCATTTTCATAGATATATTCTTACTTTGAGTTTTTAATACAGTATTGTGTTCTCTTAATTTTACAGCATTTTCATATACTAAATGTTTATTTTTGTTGTTAATCATTCTTGTATAAAGAGAATTGTATTCAGCTATGATCTGTGTGAATCCAAAGGGTATTGAGACTTCCCTTGTGGTATTTATTGTTCATGGAGTTTCTGGTTGAATCCTCTTACACATCTACATCTAGAAAACTGATCTGCACACAGCTTTCTTGGCAAAAACTGCAGGATTTAGCAACAATTAATCTAGCTTAAGTCTCTTATGCTTTAATCCCAGAGTGGGTCTGTGATAATTTGAATAAATGATGAAAAAATGTCTAAACAATGAATTTTCTCCCATCAAAAACTCTGTTTCAAACAAATCATCATTTCCTGTGAAATCTATCCCTCCTTGTCAAGTCTCAATGCCTGAGATATTGATCATATTAAAGGCATCTTTCTATGTCTCCAAGGAAATGGTGTCCTTATGTTAGTAATCTTTGCCTTTGTCTATGTCTTATGAGTAATTTCAAACATGTACAATATATTAGCCAAATTGTGAAAATATATCTCATGTTCTGTCAATGAGTTAGCACCCAGTTTTAGTTTCCAATGAAATTTTATGAGATAAGATAGTGAATTTGTGAACTCATTCTGGAAAAAGTGCTACATACCTCATTGCTGAATAGCACCACTGTCAACTTTGAAGTGTTCAGCTTGGGAAGCTATATGTCAATGACACCAGTACCTTGTCCACCCTTCAAAGCACTTTTTCTAGGATGAGTTCATGAACTTAATTGTCAGGTCTTGGATGATGATAGCTCTAAAGGCCATTGCAGATAAAGAATTCCAAAAATGCTTTGAAGGATTGACTAGGCACTGGTATCAGTGCATAGCTTCCCAAGTGGAGTACTTTGACCGTGACTGTAGTGATACTTAGCAATGAGTTATGTAGCAGTTTTTCTAGGATTACTTTGTGAACTTAATTGTGCAACCTTGTATACTTGCTAGGTCTTTATTAACTCTTTAGCCTAAAAAGACTAAATCTGAAGGCTAAGACACTATTTTAAAATGAAATTCTAAGTTTAAATCTAAATGTTTCTCATATTTGATGTATAATATAAATAATCTACTGTTTTATGCTGTGCATTTGGCAACAGTATTGATAGTCTTCAAAAATAGTAAAATATATTTCAGCGAGACAATGCCTCTTTTATAGATTCTTTTTTTTTATTTTTGTATTAAATCATAGCTGTGTACATTAGTATGATCATGGGGCACCATACATACACTTGGTTCATAGACAGTTTGACACATTTTCATCACACTAGTTAACATAGCTTTCGTGGCATTTTCTTAGATTCTTAACTAGATTATAATGTAATGGCTGACTTTGTTTCTTCTTAGCACACCAATTATTATCCTACCAGGAAGAATAAAATAAGTGCATCTAAATAGATAAATGTAGTTTGGCCTTTTTTTTTTTTCATTGCATACACTATCATTTGATTTCTCCACCCCCTACTCCAAATTTTAACAGTTAATTAGCACATCATGTTACTTGTGAAGAAGAAAACAATCTTTAGAAAGGCAGATGGATGGGGCTCAGGTCAGTAAAAATGTATGCTATTTCTTTTGAAGCTCAAAGGTGATAGATTAAAAAATATAAGTGATGCCAACATAGGATTCTGTCTCTTTTTTTTTATAAAATCAAAATGATGTATATAAAGTATAAATTTATAAAAAGTTCATCTAAATTTAGCCTTCACTCACTTAGCACACTGTAATTATTATTATAACTACTATATCAACTTTTCTAAGTTCACATTGGTCAAAACACTTAACACCAAAGTAAAATTATGTATTTCAAAATCACATATTTAAAATCATATTTATAATCCCTAATTGTTTTAGTGTTCTATTAATATGCTTTAAAAATAAAGTGTGTTGTAAAGAAAGTATTAAAAAATGATATGAAGGTCAAAATTAGTTGCTTGCTAGTATAAACTTATTGATACAATGTGTCTTAAAATATACCTATGCCTGCAAGGTTTCCGCCAGTAACTTTTCTACACTTGAGGTAACTGCCCTGATTTGCATTGACATTTAATAACTTCCCCCAGGCAAATACCTGCAGACAATCATCTGTTGAAGCCTGTCTATAGGCACAGAAAAGCCTTGTACAGAAACTCTGTAAAAGCAATTATTTCCTTCACTGTCACAGGAAGGACACTAGAGAACACAGAAGAATATTAGCTCTCATTATCTAATTCTCTTCATTTCAAAGACTTTTGGAAACTTACCATTGACTTTAAATATAATTTACAAGACAGATTTTTCAATACATTGCAAAACTCTAGGTTGAAACTCATATTCATTGGTATTTATGACTTTCTCAGATCTAGTAAACCAAATTCTACTTATTAAACACTCAGCATGCACTTAGTCCAACGAGTCTATGTTAAACACATTTTTATATGGAAGGTTTAAGAGGAGTGACTTTGGAATCAGAAAGAGCAATGAGGGCGGCACCTGTGGCTCAAGAAGTAGGGCACCGGTCCCATATGCCGGAGGTGGCAGGTTCAAACCCAGCCCCGGCCAAAAACAAAAAAACAAAAACAAACAAACAAACAAAAAAGACAGCTTCCAGAAAGAGCAATGGAATCTTGTCAATGGCTTTTGGCTCTATTCTTCTTTTTGTTGAATAATATCCTTCAGAATAAGATTCTTTACATATAAAGTGGAGATATGTTGTTTCTGTGGTTACAATGATTAAATTTTATCACCTAATTTAAAGTCTCAGCCCGATTGCCCTGTAATCACATAAAGAGAAAACAGTGAATTATTATTACCATTGTAGTATTAAAAATCTCTTAGTTATCAACTAAGAAGGCACAGTTATGCACTGCTACTTTTCTTCCAACCTAAGATATTCTTAAAATATTTTAAAGAACGAACCCAGAAAAGTATATCTTGAGACATATTTAATAAAGTTTAAAATAAATAATAGATTTGGATCGAGATTAAGCAAGTACTTATGAATCTATTTTTATATGATTCTTTGTGTAGATATTTTCAACACTAGTAAAGCATACATGACAAAATGTGTTTAAAAGAAGAATTAATTGTATTTTTTAATAGATAACTACTCAAATTTAAGTTTATGAGATTAGGCTTTCCTTTATTTTAGGAAATTAAAAGAAAAAAATAAAACTGTAATTCTCATTCATGATATAAACCAGAGAAGGAGTTAATGATGATACAGGAATTATAATTATTAAGGGTAAAAAAAAAATGTCAGAAAGGTATCACCAAAAACCTAGTTTACATTATCAATAATAACTTTAAAAGGCAAAAGTGTTACCTTTTAGCTAAGCAAGTTATTATTCCTGTGCAGTTTTTAAGAAGGGACTCAAAAGGAAGGTATATTAGAAATTAGCTGGAATACTAGATCAGGGCCTGGTGAACTCATAACAAAATAACATAATGATTATATGTTAATTTCTTTAAATTTTAAGTGTTATTTCCTCCCAAATTAAAACCTACATGCATATAAGTTTTTAGTCAGAATTATATTAAATTACAGTTATTATTAGAAGTCTACAAAATAATTACTTTAACATGTATAAAAAATTTACTTTTCTAATACCCCTGTGAATAATGAAAGTAATGAGCCTAATCTACTGTAACATTTGAAAATTTCTACCTGTCAAAAGATTTCCATTAAGAGAGAGGAGTTTCACAGTATTTTAACCAGCCTTGAGGAGACATGACTTACACAACCATCTTTATTAGATGCATAAGTAAAATTTAATATCTTTAGAATGTAATATAAAAAACTGAGACTTTAGGAAATGAAAAATTAATATTTCTTTCTTTTCCATTACAGATTAATATAAGGCCACATACAATTAAGTTACATGGTTTGCATTTATTAGGTAAAGTCCAAATTGCGGTGGAGCCCTTCACCCAGGAGGTGTGCCATTTACCCTTGCACTGTACCTGACAGGGGAGGGCTTACCATACCCACTTCCCTTCACCTTCTTGAACTTAAATCACTTTTCTTTCTTGTGGGTGTGTAGTTGCTCATCTACTAGTTTCATTTTAATATTGAGTACATTGGAGGCGTGCTTTTTCATTCTTGTGATACTTTACTTAGGAGAATGTTCTCTGTATTCTTCCAGATAAATACAAAAGATGTGAAATCTTTATGGCTGAATAGTATTCAAGGGCATACATATACCACAGTTTATCCATTCATGGGTTTATGGGCACTTGGGTTGATTCTACATCTATACAACTGGGAATTGAGCTACCCTAACATTTGAGTGCAAATATTCTTATGGTAAAATGATTGTTTTTTCTTTTGGGTAGATACCTAGTAATGGAATTAGGAGATCAAATGAAAAGTCTATTTTTACCTCTCTGAGTATTCTCCATAATTCTTTCCAAAAAGACCATGTTAGTTTGCAATGCCAGCACCAGTGTAGCACTGCCCCCTTCTCTCCACACCCATGCCAGCATCTGCAGCTTTGACACATTTTGATGTGGGCTAATCTTGCTGGTGTTAAATGAGATCTTAAGGTGGTTTTGATTGTAATTTCTCTGATAATTAGGGACAATGGGCATTTTTTCATGTGTTTGTTGGCCATTTGCCTGGCTTCTTGGGATAAAGGTCTGTTCATGTCTATTGCCCAGTAAAAAATGGGATTACTTGCTCTTTTCCTGTCAATTTGTTTGAGTTCTCCATAGATTCTGGTTATTAGGTCATTATCAGATGCATAACATGTAAATATCTTTTTCAAAAAATTTACTGTCTTTTATTCTCAGTGTTAAACTAAGGGAAAATAAGATATGTGGGAGAGCAACAAACAGAGATTAAGATGTTAGCTTTACAATTGATGAACAGATTTGGAACTGTGGCTTTAGACTTGTGGCTCAAATAATGGCTTAATAATGAGAAAAATTCTATCGAAAACAATCATATCCATTATTCTATGTCATCTGCTAACAATCTTCACAGAGGTTAACTCCATCAAATCAAGAAATGTAAATCAATTTAAAGCATGCCTAGATAATTTACAGTATATCCCCCGAAAGGACATATTTCCAAAATTCCATCTCAGTTGATATCAAGAGACAGAACAGAAATAAAAGAACCACTAAGAAAGGGGTGCCCAGAGTCACAGTGAGCTGTGTATAAGAGGTAACAGTAAGACAGCAGAATGAAAGGTTAATCATCTCCATGTCAGAGACCATTATGATACCTTCCCAAAGGCATTTACGAATGTCTATGACTCCATGACTGTGGAGTGCTTTCTGTTCTTCTCCTTTCCGAGTGGAAGTGTTCCTTTAAATTCTTCTATTCTTGTTTCACCACTGATGCTTACTGTATAGAGGTAGATAACTAGATGAAGCCACATCTAATCTGATATAGAGACTATAGTGTGTCACCAGAGATTCCAGACTTTTGACCTTGAATCTCTCAGTTGTATAGAACTGAGATAGAACTCAGTTGTATCTGATGAAGAGGGGGTGAGTGTTTTCTGCCAGGGTAGTAAGATCAAACATCAGAACTGTTACTAATATTGGACAGTGATCATGGATGGAAGAGTGAATGTCCCTTCTGGCTGGGAGCAGTGAAAACACCCTGTTCCATACTTGTTCTTCCTCTCTTGAAGGAAACTGGGACACTCATGTTGAGATCATGGTGGTACAGGTTAAAAATAAACAGCATTCCTGAATTGCTACATAGAAAAATCCATGCTAGAGAGTTTACCAGCTGGCTTCACAATTTCCTTGAATGGGAAATGAACCTCTATTAAATTAAAATCCTAAAATTTGGGGATTTAACTTTGGTTATTATAGTCAAAATGTTTACCTATCTATACATAACCTATTAATACCCATAACTTAAATAAAATTAAATTTATTCATACAAAAATATATAGTCCATTTGAAAAAAACCTACAAACTGAGTGATTTACTTTTCTTTGCAGATTGAAAAATCAGAAGAGCTATTCTTATATACAAATCATGATATATGAGGTTAATATCATGGGTGGAGGAAGTTTTGCCATAAAAAACCTGAATAGAATTAGTATGATAAATTAACTGGTACATTAGCTTTACGTATCTACAATATATGTCAGGTATATGTCAGATTATATATATTATATGTTATATATATATAATTTTAAATTATTTGAGTAAAGTATGTTAAATGTGTGAAGAATCCATTAATTTTAGGTGTAAAATAAACAGATTTGTTTCTATAATTAGTCAGCTATATAATTCATCATCTAAACTATGACATTTTTGAATGTGAAACAGGACACAATTAATAATTATGTCAGAACAACAGATATAACTAGGACACTTCTGGGCAAACTGGAACATAAGGTCACCCTAGCTAGAAGCTTTTACTTAATAATTTCTAAAGTGAAATTTTCTTCCACTTAACTCTCACTTCCTTCTCCTGAAATACAAAATAAAATAACAAACCTCCCAAATTCCTTTCTTACCTTAAAATACATTAGATGACAATACAGATGTCCATTCCATTCTTGGAATTTAGGCTTAATTTCAAACACTCCTAGGTAGCTCACTGATTCATTTAGACATCCTAAGAGCAGGTAGATTATAGCGAAAAACTTGTCACCTAAGGTGAAGGGGGATGATCAAGAGGGTGTGAGGATTTCCATAAAGTAAGACAAAGGGTAACTCTATGCACCTAAAACAGAACTGCACTTTAGTCTTGCAAAGAGCCAGCCTTGTCTGAATATGGAGTTTCTTTTTTTTAAATATGGAACGCTTCACGAATTTGCATGTCATCTTTGCACAGGGGCCATGCTAATCTTCTCTGTATCATTCCAATTTTAGTATATGTGCTGCCAAAGTGAGCACTGAATATGGAGTTTTTGAAGCTGAATTATCATTAACCTTGAGAGGGATTTCATGATGCATGTTTTATTGTTCTCATTTTATTTCTAATTTCAAACTAGGATTTTATACTAAGCAACTTTTCTTTCCCCTTCAATAATTACCTGAAATCCAAACTTCTCTATGAAGTTTTCTGTGATTAAGTCATCTAAAAAAATTAAATGGTCTTGAGCAATAATCAGTCAGAGCAGTTATCCATTTTAGATGAGTCATCTGAATAATAAATGTTAAAAAAATCCTCTTCAGCAGCAGTTTTAGCTTGAATTTTTTCTATAATTGCCTTAATCCCACAGCACAATTACTAAATGTCCACAGACTTCTTTCACAGTTTTACTACTCAAATCACTTGCTCTTGCTCATCAGCTTTGCAAATTAATATTATGTTAAATGCACCAGGGTGGCTAACTTGAATGGAATGTTAAAGTAAATTTTTGTAAATGGCTAATAAATGTGCCTTAAATGTCATTTAGTAAGTGTAAGATTTTTATTATAGGGTAAGGTTGCATTTCTTTCTAAATTGCATTCTTTTCATGACATTGAAATTCATTAATACCAACAGCAGTGTTAATAATGATAATAATAACTAGCCATTCATTTAGCCCCAAACATGAGGCAGGTACTGTGCTTGATGTGTACAAAATATCTTATGTACATCACTTCATATTCAACTCTTGAAATCAGGCTTTAACCTACCTTTATCCTTACTTTAAACATATATATATATACATCATCTTTAGGTTAACTATACTTTTAAATTTTTCTTTCAACAATACCTAATTTATTTAAATAATAAACTCTATTGATGCAGTTAACATATCTACCTCTATTCTGATTGCTTTGTAACACCTATAACTCATTAAAATTAATCAAGGTATTAAACTTCAGAAAACTATGAAAAATAAATAAAACAAAATATAGTTATTTGTTTTGTACAGAACCAGAAAAAAATCCCAAGGCTATTTCTAGTAATAAAAACAAAGCCAGGGGCATCATTCTACCAAATTTTTGGTTATATTACAAGTCCATAGTGATCAAAACAGTGTGGTATTGGCAAAACAATAGAGACACAGACATATGGAATTTAATAGAAAACCAAGGGATGAGCCAGTCTCTGCCTGCTATCTGATTTTTGATAAACCAAACAAAAGCATACAGTGCAGAAAAGAATCCCTATTCAATAAATGGTGCTAGGACAGCTGGACAACTACATGTAAAAGACTGAAATTGGACCTGCACTTTTCACCACTTATAAAAACTGACTTGAGAAATGAAGATTTAAATTTAAGACACTAAATGATAAAAGTACTAGAAGAAAGTGTGGAGCAAACTCTTGATAATGTTGGCCTGGGGAAAGATAAAGAAGACTTCCATGGCAATTGTAACAACAATAATAAACAAATGGGACTTAATTAAACTGACAAGCTTCTGCACATCTAAGTACACAATTAAAGCAAATAGACAACCTTCAGAATGGGAAAAAAATATTTGCATGTTATGAATCTGACAAAGGCCTGATAAGTGGAAACTACAGAGAACACAAATCCCATCTATCATTGAGCAAGAGACATAAACAGAACCTTCTTGAGGAGGACAGATAAATGGCTAAAAAACATGAAAAAAATGCTCATCATCCCTGATTATCAGATAAATGTGCATCAAAACCACCCTGAGATATCACCTAACCCCAGTGGGAATGGCCCATATCACAAAGTGCCAACGTTGCAGATGCTGGTGCAGATATTAAGAGAGGGGAACACTTTTACATTCTTGGTGGGACTGCAAACTAATGCACCCTCTTTGGAAAGAAGTATAAAGAATCCTTAAAGAACTCAAATTAGACCTCCCATTTGAGACTGCGATCCCATTACTAGGCATCTACCCAGAAGAAGAAAAAAATCATTTTATCATAAGAGCATTTGCACTAGATTGTTTATCACTGCTCAATTTACAATCAACAAGTTGTGTAAATAACCTAAATGCCCCCTAACCTAGGAATGGATTAACAAGCTGTGGTATATGTACACCATGGAATACTATTCAGCCATTAAAAAGATGGAGTCTTTATGTCTTTTGTATTAACCTGGATGGAGTTGAAACACATTCCTCTTAGTAAAGTATCACAACAATGGAAAAGCAGTTATCCAGTGTGCTTGGTACTAATATGAAGCTAGCAGACAATGCACACCCACATAAGAGAAAAAATCCATTTCAAGTTGAGGGGGGAGAGAGAGGAAGCTGATGGAAGAGTAGGCGGATGGGTGTGCTCCCACTTAAAGGGCACCATGTAAAGGTGCAGGTGTTCTGGGCCAAGAACACTAATTCCATTAGAGAGATTTTGGGTCAGAGACTAAAATGGAGGTTAGTAAACACTTCGATGAATAGCTATAGGATGTATTTGGTTTCTTTGGTAGAAAAAGTACGGGCACAGAAGGCATGTTATTTATGGGTGGTAGAATATTTTAGATTCAAATATTGAATTCCATCTATACTTAAAATATAATAAATATTTAGTACACTGGTGCTTCATTAATATTAAGTACATTTTGATCCTTTCATCCTTTTCTATCTATGTCTGACACATACCTAGTCTACTTATTAACTGCTTATGTTATAAGTAACACATCCTATGAATTCTGCCAATGTCTAACCAACTGTTTAATTACTGGTTACTTATCTATAATGAAGATGCCTTGAATAGTATTTTTATGTTTTATGAACTATGAATTTATTCATCTATGAGAATTGGATATTCTCAAAATAAATTTCACATTGCAGATATAAAGAAAAAATGTTTGCGGGGATACTATGAATACTTCTCTAACTGTTTAAAAGAAACCTCTTTTAAAGGTTTTCTCCTTGCTTATTTCCTTCAATCATGGGATGCTGGTGTGAAAAAGCATACGACTGTGGGCCCTGTAAGAGCCATTGTACTTCTATGCTGATGAAATGAAAACAAATTGTTGCAAATTGGGGAAAAAATGGCCATGTCCTTGACATTTTTGAGCCATTGCACAAAACCTATAATTGCTTATTGTACACATATATTATAAATTCATTATAATGCATTAAATTTTCAGAAGCATACAGCTCCTTCTGTTCAAACCAAGATTTTTAAAATTTTATATATATATATAATATATAAAAATATATATTATATATATATATTCTTTTTCTTTTTGAGACAGAGTCTCACTTTGTCCCCCTTGGTAGAGTGTTGTGGCATCATAGCTCATGGCAACCTCTAACTGTTGGGCTCAAGCAATTCTCTTGCCTCAGCCTCCCAAATGGCTGAGACTACAGGTGCCTCCCACAATGCCTGGCTGGTTTTTAAAGACTGGGTCTTGCTCTTGTTTAGAAAGGTTTCAAACTTTTGAGGTCAAACAATCCACCTGCCTTGGGCTCCCATAGTGCTAAAATCATAGGCATGAGCCACTGCATCTGGCCTTAATTTAAAATTTTAATTTAATAAGCAACAACAATGATAGAATTACATTTACTTTCCATTCAATTCTGAATTCCCAAGAAGTCAAACATTAATGGCCAGTGTCTGACAGTCTTTCTGTTGCTCTGGAGTGTTTAAATAACATTCTTCAGTAATTTCTCAGGGTACAAAAAGTTAACTATTACCTTCCTTTGAAAGTATTTAACATTTATAATTATATTGGGTACATAATAGTTGTATATGTTTATGGAGTACATGAAGGTCTTTTGATAATGGCACACAATGTGCAACAATCAAATAAGGATATTGGAGTATCGATACCCTAAAGCATTTATTATTTCCAAACAAGTTTTAAGCACAGTCAGAAGAAATGACTGTTTTGTTCTTTTAAATATGGTATACGTGTGTGTGTTATGTGTATAAATATATATATGATGTGTGTGTTCATATATCCTCATGGTAATTTAAAACTATTCCTATCATTATATTTTCTAATATAATATGAATAATATGATATGCATATCATTTTAAACATACATAAAATGATAAACATTTTCTTCATATCATAATTTTATCTCTAAGAAAATACATAACAGAGTATCTGTTATATTCCTTGGAGATATTTATATATATGTCACCCTTGGTAGAGTGCTATGACATCACAGCTCACAGCAATCTCCAACTCTTGGGCTTAAACAATTCTCTTGCCTCAGCTTCCCAAGTAGCTGGGACAATAGGCACTTGCAACAGCACCTGGCTAGTTTTTGGTTGCAGTTGTCATTGTTGTCTAGCTGACCCAGGCCGGGTTCGTACCCACCATCCTGGGTGTATGTGGCCGGTGTCGTAACTACTGTACTACAGGTGCCAAGCCTAAATGTTTAGTTTTTGTTACAATCAATACTGTGTAATACCTAACAAGTACCATTGAAATAGTCATAGCTAGTTTTATAAGTAAGTAGCTATAATGAAAAAATGTGATCACTAGTGAAACTCAACATGGACTTTCAAAGTTTTATATATTTCTTCAATTTCTCCTCAGTTTTGAAAATTGAGCAAAAATAATAGGATAGAATATTTTATTTAATCTAAAGTCACATTTAACCTAAAATAGTTTAGTGACATCAGACATAGTAGGATAGGACATTAAAATTTTGTGCTATGAGTAAATATACTGATAAATTGAAGTGGAAATTAAAGAAATGACAGAAAATTACAGAACAAACATATGCACCAAGAAATACAGAAGGCCTATAGTTGCATCATAGGTTAAGAATGTGAAGTTTTGTGATCCATTCATGGCACCAATTAAACATGGATCTCAGGGATCTCTTGGATCAGTGTCCTAGAAACTCCTTTTTACGTCACTGATGCAACTTTCCAAACAACAGTTCTCAGTTCAAAGCAGGGAACCTGACCAATACTAAAACTGCAGTAATTCATACCATTCTAGGAGAGACAGCGTAGAAAATCAATTAGAATGACTCTGCAGCCAAATTTACCAGACTCATATCCTGCTCTTGTCAATTAGCTGTGTAATTTTAGACAATAAAGTTCACTTGTTTGTGTCTCAGTTTCATCACCTGGGAAGTTGAACTGAGCCAGTCAACATTAGTTATGAAATAGTTTCCCCTTAAAAAAGTGTTCAGTATATGTTAAAAATGAAATCTTCACTAAAACCTTAACTTATTGAACTCATCTCCCTGATGCTAGACTGTCAATAAATGATAAATAATATAAATCATTTATATTATATAATTAATGAATACAAATCCATCATTTAGAGAAAATGGAAAAAAACACAATTTTTCTATTCTTTCTGATAAGTAAAACTAAAAACTCTGGACATTATATATATGAAAGAAACAAAAGAAAACTCAAAGGTAAAGACAAGAAGGCAGGCTAGTCAGGGACCTTGGTATTTATGAAACATAACAATGATGAGTTTCAGAGATTTTCATTTTACCTCATATACTATGGCCTGGATGTTGGGCAAGTTGGCAGTGCAAAAACACCACTAGAAGCAAACAAATAAAAGCCCATTCTATTCAAATTATATTATCTCTAGCTAAGAAAACTGGAAGGAAGCAGCTTTAAATAACAGAAATCTTTTGGACAATTGCTCTGCTGTAGCTAACACCACAGGGGGAACAGTAAATCCATGGCTTCACCTTCACCCATACTGGCAAAAGTCTAATGGGGAGCTTAGAATTTCACTCTAGAAAGGCTGTAGTAGGTACTCCAACACATCTGCCATGATAGTATCAAAGTCTGAATCTGAGTGGAGTTCAGGAAACATTCATCCCCTCCAGATTGTAATAAGCTCCCTCCTCACTGCACAAGATATGAATGGAGATGATTTGGGCAAGTCAGACTTCCATTGCTGCCACTCACAAGGAGGTATCCCTTTCCATGTAAACTGGTGTGGTCCAGAGGAAGCCAATTACACAGCTCAAAATTCAGCAGTAAACAGGACATATCCATCCCATGCCTCCCATGATGTCACTGTTGGTCCACATGAAGAGCACTAACAGGGCCCTTTACCTCTTATCCTTCAGAGAGCAGCAGGTATCAGAAGAAGACTAGTGAAGAGGCAAAACTCTCACCCTGCCCAGCAGTAATTAGGATGCCTAACTCTCTCATGTCAACAAAGGCCAACTGCTGAAGCTGGAATTCTACCCTCACTTCACATTAATGAGGTAGTGTCACAAGAAGTTAATTAAAGTAAAATGTTTCAAGAGTCCGAATATCACTGTAATGTGAATGTACTTAATCCCAATGAATTCTACTCTTAAAAACAGTTAAAATGGTAAATTTTCTTTCATATATATTTTTCACAATTACAGAAAAACAGATGATCAAAAACATATGTGAAGCAAAATAACAAAATGTTAATGTGTTAATTCTCAGTGGTAGGTACAATGTTATTATGTTATTCTCCATATGTTCCCGTATATTAAGAAATATATTTTACTTTTAAGTCTCAAAACACCATGTCCGTGTTTCAATTAACAACAACTTATTATACCAAAGAAATAAAATCAATAAGTCTTGGATGGAAAAAGATGGCCAACTAGAGACATTGCTTGCTAGATTGTTCCAGAGGGAAGGTAGGATATAAGATAAAGGAGAGAGGATACGAGATGCATCTCAGTGTGGATCATAGAGGGAGGCACCAGGGCCTGCCAGGGCTCTCATGGAAGAAAATGGTTAAGCAGAGAAAAAGGAAAAGAAGATATTGGCAAGTAAAAAAGAAAAAGAGATATTGGCAAGGGGATCAAACAGACAGGCTCAAAGCATAGTGACAGGGTCAGGGGGGATTCTGCTCTCTCTCCCACACACCTTTGGTATCTAGTGAGCCACCATAGTTATTAGAGGTTTTTCTACTCCCATGAACCCAGGCAACTACAAATAAGGAATAGTGTGGAGAACATGCATGATCCTGGAGCATGGAGATTCCAGGTGGGGATTCTCATCCTAGAAGAGTGAGATGAGAGACTAGAGAGCCAATTTTCCTTCCATTCAGATCCTACCTCTCCTACTCCACTCCTGTCTACTCTAACCAGAAAAGCAGATGGAGCCTAGAATTTGTTCCCAAGCAGGCATGTGCTACAGGCTGAAGGTTTTATAGAGAATGGGATTCATGTCTTCTCTCTTAGGAACTTGCAGTGGTCCCAAGGTACCTGCTTTGGGATCACTCTGATCTCTGGATTCTAGTGGGTTGCTGAGGGACACAGAGAGGTGATCTTGGTGCTCAACACAGGTGGTGATGGAGCCCACATGGACAAAACTGGTGGGAGACTACCATGGGATTTAGAGTCATAGTGATCTGAGAGAGTGCCCATTCCTCTCCACCCCACAAAACACAACACTGTTGGATCAGGGTGGGTCTTCCAGTGAGGAGGAGCACAGCCCCAGGAACTATGGCAATCAGGCATGGAGAGCCAGGAGAGCAGTTTGAGCTGAGAATTTGGTGTGCAGCTTCTCCTCACTAGAAGCCTCATGCTACAGGCTGAGGTTTCCACAGAGATGGGGGCACATACCTTTCCCCTTCAGACCTTCAGTTGATCTTGGGTGCCCATTTTGGGATCTCCCTACTTGCTGGCATTTAAGAAATTGCATGCCAGTAGGTCACACATAGCCTCGGGGAAGGTTTGAATCTAGACTTGGGTAGCAAAGGAACCCACGTGAGCAGAACTGGTGGTAGAATACTGTGGGCACCCTAGAGGAAGAAATCTTGGAGTGTGACCACGTCGCCCTACAAAACTACTACTGCTGGGTGGAATCCTCTTGCTGGGAACATCTTGGCCTGGTGACAAAGCAACCAAGCATTTAGGAATCTGCCCCAAGAATAACCCACCCAGTTGGGACAGCCTGCCCTGACTTTCCTCCAAACTGCTCCCCACAGCAGCTGGGACAGTAACCTCTGAGCACCATGCAGGCTTTGCAAGGCCTTCCAGGTTCATGCAACTTTACCAAGATATGCCTTGATCCTCCTCCCACCTCTGATGTGGTAGAGATCAAGAACCCCCCCCCCCAGGAGATACAGCCACCACCACCACTCCCCATGGGTGCAAAAGCACATAACAGCAGTTTGCTTATTTTTTTTTTTTTATGTGAACAGCACAGATGACTAGGAGAAAAATTCTGTTCCTCACTATTTAACATCAAACATCTCAATCAAACAGAGCACGGCTGATTCATACTCACAAGCACCATTCACTATCTCAGAGATTAAGCTGAGGGACCCAATACAATTCAAACTACTGGGAAGAAGTGAAGACAGGATATAGGGAACCCAAGAGGGTCATCGAATCTGTTTGAACATCCCATAGGCAACTAGGGATCAGCATACTTCTCCCCAGAATGGTCAGGGATTGATCTTTAGGGACCTGCAGATAGCCATACAGTCCAGACCCACTACTCCCATGACTCAATGGTGTTAATGAGAAACATGGAGGGGAGATCTGTGGACTAATCCTGAAAAGCAAAAAAACCCACATGGGAAGAACTGAGAGGAGAGAGAGGTGTGGGTCCCAGCCATAGTACCTTCAGAGAGCACACCTTCCCATACTGAAAGACTACATTCTCAGCCCAGGGTAGGATCCTTGGAGGTAAAGCCCCCAGCCCACAGCACAAATATGGAGGAGTTCAGTGAGTTAGAGCTCCTGCCTGCTGGCAGATACCAGAGTGAAATATGTCTTGACAGCTAGATTATGACTCTCACATGGTCCAGCTCCACAATCAGACTTTCTGGCTGGGTGGAGCTACTTCAGCTTCTCCCTGGCACCATTTCCCAGAAGCTGGGAGCAGACCATTGACCCATTCCAAAATAGCTTCCTTGCAGGTTTTTGTGGAGCTTGAAGGTAAGATCATTCAATCCAGGCCTCAACCCCTAGTCTCAGTCCCCCACCCCGCTCTGCTGTGGCATAGAGTAAGGACTACCCTGAAAGATCCAGAGCCCAGTCACCACCTAAGACATTTGAGTACTTCTGCTGAGGGACAAGAACCAGTCTGGAGCCCAAAACTACACTCCAGCATGTTCCTTCCGGCAACCACCTACTGACAGAGAGGTCAATTTGCATGGCCTTTTGCATCATTTACTGACTCAGTCTTATAGGGTATGATTTATTCTCACCATGTCTCAGAGATTAAACTGGTGTACCAGTATAATTCACACCATTAAGAAGACAACACAGCTAAGGAAAGAGAAAGTATTTTAAAGACTTTACAATCCCTCATCAAAAAAGGCAGGGAATTTGCCCACTCACGTAGCTCACCACTGCGATAGCCTAAAAACAACTAGTAATTGAGAAAACCACCATACTAATGACGTCAATAACAAAAGCATCGCTCCAGAACATAGATCAAAATCAAAGCATCCACAAGCAAAGCCAAAGGTTCTTACCCAACAAATGCTACAAATATGCTCTTGTAAATGAGAGGGGAAGTCTCCATCTTTTTTAATCGCTGAATAATATTTCATGGTATACATATACCAAAGCTTGTTAATCCATTCCTGGGTTGGTGGCCATTTAGGCTGTTTTCACATTTTGGCTATTGTAAATTGAGCTGTGATAAACAGTCTAGTGCAAGTGTCCTTATGGGAAAATGATTTTTTTTTCCTTCTGGGTAGATGACCAGTAATGGGATTGCAAGATCAAATGGGAGGTCTACTTTGAGTTCTTTGAGGATTCTCCATACTTCCTTCCCAAAAGATTGCATTAGTTTGCCATTCCACCAGTAGTGTAAAAGTGTTCCTTTCTCTCCACAGCCACACCAGCATCTTCAGCTTAGCGATTTTGTGATGTGGGTCATTCTCAGTGGGGTTAGATGATATCTCAGGGTGGTTTGGATTCACATTTCTCTAATAATTAGGGATTATGAGCATTTTTCCTATTCATCTCTCTTGCCCATTTATATAAGTGTTTGTTGGCTGTTTTCATGTTGATTAATTTGAGTTCTATGTAGATCTTAGTTATCAAGATTTTGTGTGACTCAAAATATGTAAATATCCTTTCTCATTGTGTATGTTGTCTATTGCTTTGGTTGTTATTTCCTTAGCTATACAGAAGCTTTTCAGTTTAATTAAGTTCCATTTGTTTATTTTTGTTATTGTTGCAATTGCCACAGGAGTCTTCTTCATAAAGTCTTTTCCCAAGCAGATATATTTACATCTTTTGTATTAAGCTGGATGGAAGTGGAACACATTATTCTTAGTAAAGCATCACAAGAATGGAGAAACAAAAATCCTATGTACTTAATTCTGATATGAGGACAATTAATGACCTAGTACACGGTGGGGGATGGGAGAAGGGAAGGGAAGAGAGAGGGAAGGAGGGAGAGGATTGGGGGGGTCACAGTGTGTGACAACCTTTTGGGTGTGGGACACAGTTTTAAAAGGGACTTTACCTAACAAATGCAATCAATGTAACTTGGTTCTTTTCACCCTCAATGAATCCCTAACGATAAAAATTAAATAAAGAAACTCCCCAAAACAAATAAGGGGAGAAGAAAATCCCCAAATGAACAAACAAAAATATAAAAATAAGAAGCAACGAATGCACCATGTAAAAAGAAATCAGCAAAAAAACTCTATGAATATGAAAAAAAAAGTGTGAAACAACACCCCCCAAAGGAACACCTGTTCTCAAGCAATAGATAACAATCAAAATTAAAATATTGAAATGAGAGGTAAGAATTGCAAATATGAATTATAAAGAAACTGAATTATATCCAAGTAAAAAAAAAAGAGTAGGCCAGATAAAAGAAACAATCTCCGAGCTTAAAGATAACTCTTTCAAATTAAATAAGTCAGTCAAAGTGAAGAACTGAGAATCAAGAGCAAAGAGCAAAGTCTATAAGAAATAACAGGATTCTCACTTGGTGCCCATAGCACAATGGCTATGGTGCTAGCCACATACACCAATGGTAGCAGGTTCGAACCTGGCCCAGGCCAGCTAAACAAGGACAACTGCAACAAAAAATAGCCAGACATTGTGGCAGGTACCTGTAGTTCCAGTTACTTGGGAGGCTGAGGTAAGAGACTTGCTTAAGACCAAGAGTTTGAGGTCACTGTGAGCTGTGATGCCACAGCATTCTACAAGGGTGACAGCTTGTAACTCCATCTCAAAAAAAAAAAAAGAAAAAAGAAAGAAAAGGAAAAAAAAGAAATAATAGGATTCTGTAAAATGGCCAAATATAAGAATTACAGTTATCTCTGAGGCTGAAGAAGAAAATGCACAAGGGTTGTAAAACAAAGAACTCAAACAATCAACAAGAAATAAATCAAACAACACTATTAAAAAGCAAGCAAAGAACAGAAGCTCTCCAAATGCAGGTAGACTAACGGCCAACAAATATTTGAAAAAATGCTCCATTTCCTTAATCACTGGGAAAATGCAACAAAAACTGCCATGAGATAACACCTTACAGTAGTGACTTTTTATCAACAGAAACACTTTTTTGACTTTTATCCATAAGTCAAAAAAACTAGATATTTGTGTGGATGCAGAGAAAATGTAATGGTTACACACTGTTGGTGGGAGTGCAAATCAGTACATTCCTCTATGGAAAATAATATGGAGATTCATCAAAGAACTAAAAGTACACCTACCATTTGATCTAAAAATTCCACCACTGTCTAAAGAAGGGAAAAGAAGTCATTTTATCAAAAGGATACTGGCACTATCAAATGTTTACTGAATCACAATTCACAGTTGGAAAGATGTAGAACCAACCCAAATGCTAATCAATTCATGAATGGATTAGCAAAAGTGGTATACATATACCATGGAATACTACTGAGCCATGAAGGATGACTTAATTCATTTTGCAATGATTTGGACAGAACTGGAGACCTCTATCCTAAGTGAAGTATCTAAAGAATAGAAAAACAAATACCACATGTACTCACTATTCAATTGCAACTGATGAGCACTCATGTGCATCAAAGAAAGTAAAACAATGAAAATTAAGCAAGCAGTATGTGGAGGAAGAGGGGCTGGGCCTCCTAACATGTACAATGAAGACTATCTGGGTGATGACAACACTTACGCCTCCGATTTAAGTATTACAAAATCAATCCATGCAACTAAAACCTTTGTACCTCTGTATTATACTAAAATTAAAAACTTCTATGAATAAAATAGAGTTTTGAGATAGAAAGAAAAATACATATCCCCCTATCAGTTACTTCTGGACTTACTCAGGAGAAGAAAAGTACTCATCACTGACCACTTGTTAACACATAATTCAATGAAATAAAGTCTTTTAAGATTAATAATTTTAAAATGAATTCAGTGAATATAGTTTACCCTATTTTAATCTGACTTCTATTTAAAAACATATATAGAATTAACCATAAGATGATAATGGAAACACTACTCATTTCACTCAGAATTAATTAACCCTAAAGTTATGGTCTTAACAATTCTGGAGAATCAAAGTTTTATGAATTAAATTTATTTTTGGTTATAATATAAAAATATTTCTTCTACTACCCACTATTTTAGACTATCCTTTTAAAATAAAAAAGTATTTATTTCTCTACATATATTTCTGTACTAATTTGGAAGCTAAAATAGCAAAATAATAATGAATCTGATATTCACAGGTCAAAAAAATTGAAGAAAATTAATTCATCAAAAAATAATAGGACTATGATATGAGAACTGTCTCACTAATATTTTATAATAAACATCATAAAATTATTTAATAAGCAATTAATGCTTTAAATAGATGAAAAATAAAAAGTCTCAACACTGGAAATACAAAGAAAAATTTAAAGTAAATTTTAGAACTGATAAATAGTATTATTTTGCTACCAAGTGCAAAGCTTTGTAGCTGGACTCAAGAGCACAAAGATGAGGGAAGAAGAGACAAAAAGTAAACAGGAAGATAGAACAATAGAAATTACTCAATTTGAACAATAGCAAGTAAAAAAAGGATGGAGCCCCAGGGATCTCTGAAACCATACCAAACAATCTGACATCCATATTATTATTTTTCCTGAAAAAGAGGTGTAGAATAGCGGTCCTGAAAAAGTATTTCAAGATATAATGGCTAAAAAATTTCCAATTTTGGCAAATGTAATATATTTCTAGATTTCAAAATTTTAGCAAATAACATGCAGAATAAATCCAATGAATACACAAGACATTAAAGCATATTCCTAAAGACTAACTAAAACATGTGTAATCTGCAAAAAAGAATCAATACTTGCATATAGATTCTGACAATTAAGTTCAAAAATTCATCCTAGAAAAAATGCTACATACCTTATTGCTGAATAACACTATGGTTACCTTTGAACCTTGGGAAACTATGCACCAGCATAGTCTACCCTTCAAAGAAATTTCGGAACTCTCATTTTCTGGAATGTCCATCACAGCTTTCTTTATTTGGCTTTCACTTAATATCTTCTTAATATCTTCCAGTTCCATCCATGTTGTTGCAAATGACAAGATTTTGTTCTTTTTTATGGCTGAATAATATTCCACTGGGTATATATTAATATGTTCTTAATTTTATCCTTTCAGTACCCAGTAAAATGTCATTTTCACATTACATCAAGACCTCAAAACTGTAGAAGAGCCATTATGTTAAGCATAGTATTTTTCTATCTTAATCTCCTTAATACTTCGGTCGTATTTTGATTCAAAACACATGTAAAATAGACTGAGATCTCATCCAAACAAAAAGTGAGACCCAATATTGTTCTCTACTCCTCATTTACTTTCATCATCCAAAAATAGCTTGACATAGTTGGAAATAAGAAATTATTCTCTTTTTCTGCATTGGTACAAGTTCTAGGTGTTTTTATTTTTGCTTTTGTTTATTTGCCTTTTTATTTTTCTATTATCTGGCTCCTTTCTGTAATTCCCAGCACCATTGTAGATACCCGTTTTCTCTCCTGATACCCACTGTATAGAATTCTTAGGCCACCAACTTTTTTTGCCAGTTTCCAAAGTGCCATTAAAGTATTGATTTGGGGAAAACCATATTTACAGAAAATTTGGAGCAATGGAAAATTTATCATAAGAAGAGAATTACAATCCAAACTTCAGCTTTTATGACAAACCCCGAATCACAGTGGTTTTACATAAACCATACTTTTCTTCATAATTATGAGTGGGAAAGTTAGGTAAAGTCCCTCTTATAATTATGAGTAATCCATTTACATTCTTTACCTCTAAGTAATTCTGAGAAATCCATTTATATCACTGTCCCCTTGCCTCCTCTGGCATGCTTACCATCATTCATCATATCGTTCAGGGAATTCTCTGAATCAAAGCCAGCATGGAGCATGTTACAAAATATTTTATAGCCAGTGCCAAACTGGTTATTCTTCACTTTCAAACATATTCCAAAATCAGTGCCATGTCCTATTTTAAAGTCCCAGTAAGGATAGACAATGTAGCTTTCATGTGTACTTAGGCAGGAAAACAACAATAATAACAAAATAGAACCAAAGAAAAACAAAACAAAACAAAAAAAAAACCAAGATTATTAAACATCTAGCTAGTTTGTGTTACTGAGAGCAATTATGGAAAATATAAGAAAGAAGATAGAATTGAATATTATTTATTAATTTGCAATCCCACCAGCAGTGTAAAAGTGTTCCCAGGATCTGCAGTTTTGAGATTTTGTGATGTGGGCCATTCTCACTGGGCTTAGATGATATTTCAGGGTGGTTTTGACTTGCATTTCTCTAATAATTAGGGACAATGAGCATTTTTTCATGTTTGTTAGCCATTTATCTATCTTCTTTAGGGAAGGTTCTATTCATCTCTCTTGCCCATTTATATAAGGGTTTGTTGGCTGTTTTCATGTTGATTAACTTGAGTTCTCTGTAGATACCAGGTATCAAGCTTTTGTGTGATTCAAAATATGCAAATATCCTTTCCTATTGTGTAGGTTGTTTATTTGCTTTGGCTTTTTGGAAGAAAGTATGAAGAACTCTCAAAGAACTCAAATTAGATCTCCCATTTGATCCTGCAATCCCATTACTGGGCATCTACCCAGAAGAAAAGAATCCTTTTACCATAAGGACACTTGCACTAGACTATCTATCACAGCTCAATTTACAATCACCAAAATGTGGAAACAGCCTAAATGCCCACCAATGAAGGAATGGATCAACAACCTGTGGTACATGTGTATCATGAAATACTATTCAGCCATCAAAAAAGATGGAGACTTTATAGCTTTTGTGTTAACCTAAATGGAAGTGGAATACATTATTCTTAGTAAAGTATCACAAGAATAGAGAACCAAGAATCCTATGTACTCAATTCTGATATGAGGATAATTAATGACCTAGTACATGGTGGGGGATAAGGGAAGGGGAGAGCAGAAAAAGGGAAGGAGGGAGTGGGGTGGGGGATCAAGACATGTGACACATCTTTTGGGGGTGGAACATAATTATAAGAGAGACTTTACCTAACAAATGCAATCAATGTAAACTGGTTCTTTGTATACTCAATGATCCCTAACAATAAAAAAAAAAGAAAGAAAGAATTGAATATTATGTAACACTGTTCTGTGTATTATGTCTCTCTGTGAAATGTAGAGTTTCACCAGCTAAGTTCTTCCTCAGTTCTGGTATCCCATCATCTTTCTAGTACCTTTCTCTCTTAGTTCTTTTCATGCCTTCTTCAATACCAGCATCTACTTCTAAAATGTGTGTTACTATATTATGCAAAGTAATTTAATTCTAATATTTGCTTAATCTTCTCCCATCTACAGTCTGTTCTTCCAACCATGCCTTTGTTAATTAGACAGAAGTATTACTATTTTTCTAAAGTAAAGGAAATATTCTCACTAGGAGGTATTTTTCTGTCCTTATAAACCATCCAGTGTAAAATGTGGATAGTTTTTCAAATAAAATTTTCTCCTTGTCATAGAATCTTTCAAAAATCCTACACCTTCTCTTCAAATAGCAAAAGCATCTATCAGCATTAAGGGATTGTCTGATAAATGAGAGATACAGAGGGAGAAAAAAATCTTCACAGTTGTGCCTATTATCCAGGGATGCTGTGTAAATTATGGGAGGTAATATATGCAAATGCTATGACACCAACCAGGTGCTTGATAGATCTTTTCATATATTTTTCCTCTTTTTTCTTCCCTTCTTCTTCCTTTCACTTAAAGCCTTGCATCTTGGTTCTGACTATCCTAACCTGCACTACTTTGGTTAACTTTTTCAATACAGTGCTCATTACCTTCTCTGGGACATGAGGTCTGTGTATGAAGGGTCTGAATTTCTAAGAACCTATAAATAGTGGCTAAATATTTAAAAAAAATTTCCACAAATCTGCATTATTTGAGGACAAAGTGACTATTTTTAAAAATGTATTCTGTATAATTATTCCTTAAATACATTTACGTCTCTGACTTCCTTTGTCATGAATGTTGTTCCTAAAGTGGTGGCAGGCACATACTCCCAATGTGGCTTATTAGGTAATTAAATTACTTCCTTACATTAATATAACACACAATGGTTCAGACAGGTGAACAGCCTAATTGCTTTTTATCACTGCTCTATGCTGGTCCAGAAACAAAGGGCTGAATATGCAATTTAATATTTTTCCTTCTATTAATTCTATTTTAAAATAACTTCTTCAATTAAAGAACTCAATTTTCTTTTATCTGATACAGTCCCTGGAATTTACATTATATGGGCTAGAAATATCACTAACATCTCTCTTTTTTAATCTATTCCACATTTGTTTAATAAATGTTTGTGAAAAAGAAAAATACTTCTAAATTATACAAGACAGAACATTGGTACAGACATGAGACAGTTTGATATCTAAGTCTACAAAATTGTGTTATAACTAGTTGGAAAACAATCCTCCTGTATCTCTATGAAGAGATTAGCTGTCAGATGCCCATTAGCTGTACCATGTTTCACTGTGACATAAAACTTTTCTTTTTCCTAGTTTCATAAAAAATTCCCCCTTTTCCTTGAGAGACAATCTCTAGTTTTATTCAAAGGCAAAATCAGCACATGCTAAGACTGCCTACTCAACGCCAAATTTCTAGAGACAAAAACATTAAAAAGTGTGCAATTACACCAGGAAAGAAGAATCCTTCTAGCACAGAAAACAGAAAAAGAAATTACTATGAAAAAGAACCCACAGCTAAAGTACGTGCCGCAGTCTTCTTCTACAATTGGGGGCTTATATAGAGAAACAGCTGAAAAGGTGGTGAGAGGGGGCACAAAGTTATCACTTTGCTTACCCTCAAAGAAGCAGCCAGGTGTACTTCCTCTGGGCATCACTCACTTGTGTCAGTTAATATAACCACAGAAGTATATGCATATGTGTAAAAGGACAGGTCTTAGGAATTTAGGTAGGAGAGATGGGGCAATGCCCTATGCACCTGGCTAAATCCAGGAAGAAATGTGGTGCCCCCAGCAACCAGATTTGCTTCATTCTGCCCACCATCTTCCCTATTCTTTAGCACTGCTCAAAATCAAAAGCTGCAGTACCTCCTGCCAAACCTTCACACACAAGCAGCCAGGGCAAAGGATATTAAAGACAGTCTACCCGAAATCTCACCTAGGAAAATGAGCACACTTGGTACCCAACACTGAGGAACAACTAGACCAAAACAAGAACTAATGGTCCAGGAATGAAAGTTAATCGAGCAAGCAGAAAAAAATGATAATTTCTTTAACTACAATACTTAGAGGAATTAATGACATTGGGTAATGTTTTAGTTATGGAAGAAAAAACCCAGATCAGGATTTGAAACACTCAGTACATGTTATAGGGGAAAATTAAGAAACCACCCAGATGATTAAAATAAGAAAAAGCAAAAAAATAATTTAGGACATGCAAATGCAATATAGTTAGCAAGAATAAATGTTAAGTATCTTTCTTACACAACATATTAAAACAGATGCCATTTTAACACGGGAAAAAAAAATGTTTACCAAATTTAACCTGTTTCGATTTTTTCAATTGCAAATGGATGACCAAGGCCAAGAGAGAGAGTGCTTATAGAGTGAAAAAAAGCCCTTTGTACAGGCCGTCATCAGGATGCACAAGAGGGAGCCCTCACACCAAGGTCCGATCTCCCTCTGCAGAGCGCAGTATGCCCTTTGCTGTCTGTTCACTCTTCTGTTAGATGAAGGCAAGTCAAGTGGAAGCACCAGGGCTCTTTCTTATCCTGGGAAGAGCCTTCCCCAATTCAGCACACATAGTCCCCTTAGTACTGTTTGTGTCCCTTTGAGCAAATGACATCATGCCCCTGTATCTTGTTCATAGTGGCCCAATAAAAAGTCCAAGACCCCTGTATTACCCACATTCCTCAAACCCTAATTATCCTATTTCTGTACAAGCTTTCTTTTATCTAAAATTGTTTCACCATATCCTGAGAAACTCAAGGTAAATTGACAATAAAATCCTCTTTTAACCCCCTTTAGCTTTTCTTCCCTGAAATACCTGTAACCAGGCTTCCTCCGATGGTACTGCATCTCCTAAAGCCATTTCAAGAGAGTACTTACTATTTTTCAAATCACTTACAGTGCTGACTTTGGAAGTGAAATAGCTTTTGTTTTTGTTTTTTATTCTATCATCTGGAATACTTTTCCTTTCTCTTTTATAGATCATCCCACCTCATTACAGTCCTTGAGTCATAGCCATTGACCAATCAGGTTGCCTCCTTTATGCCTTGAAGATTTTAGTTTCAGGACTAATGTCTCCAACACTACTACTATTGTAATTCGTGGTGATCTGGGTTTCTTTCAATATCTAGGGCATCTTGGTTTTCTGACACTCCCCTCTCTTTCAGTTATTTAGTCTTCCATTGTATCTTAACTGTTCATTTTGGTGATCCTACTTTTGACTTTGTCATTATCTAACTTCATCCCCTTTCTACATACAAATTAAAATACTTAGTTCCTTTATTGCCATTTCTCATTGTTTTAGCTTATTTCCACAAACATCCCAACTCTAGCAACCTTTCAACCCACTTCAGTTTATTGAACTATATGGCTTGATTTATCATTCTCTATGTCCTCTTTCTCCATGTTACCCAATGTAAATATAATCATGGTGGATCGTCCTTGCATATATCATCAACTCTGTCATTTTTGTCATAAGTTTTTATGAAACAACCACCTAGTTATGCACATGCACTGTGGGTACTTAATGGAAGAGTCATATCTTGATATACTTGCTAGTAATAATGATTTAATAAGCTTAAAACCAATATTCAACTGTTTGGTGTAAGTAGGTTAGGAATTGAATTAAGAAAGTGATTGCAGATAATGGGCAAAAGTGAACAGAGACAGGAGAGAAGTGGATCAGACAAAACCCAAAATGCACTACCTGGAAGCCTGGTCCCTATTTTGCTGGAACTTCACCTATCCCACAGGATGACTTCACTGTGAGGTTACTGAGCAGACAGGGATTGCCCAGGCAGGGCTACCTTCTCAAGGAAAGTGAATGCTTTTGGGGTGTTGGGGAATGCAAAATGTTTAAACCTAGTTAAAGAAAGAAAGAGTCTCTCTGGACTAGATAAGGAGAAAAATATCTCCTTTCTTCTGTCACCTTGGTATGGTCAGAAGCATCAGTCCATTTGAGCACAAGGCTTCTTGAATGTTAATTACCACTCCTGTGATTTGTGTGTGCAGCCTAATTGGGATCTGCTTTGACATCCTGCTTCTGGACTATGTTCCCCGTCCCATGCTTTGTTAAGATCATAAATAACTTAGAACATAATAGTAAAAGGTAAATCAATCTAATCAACATAGTTAGTTAAAGAAATAGTTTGGTTACAAAATGCAAGCATAGCAAGAGCCATGACCTAAGGGTTAGCCTTCTCTCATTAGATTGATGATTAAAACAATGGTGCATGCAATAAAAATGGAACTAGTCTGGAGCCAGGGGCTGTCTGCTGATCTTCATGTTTGAAGGTGGACAGACTCCCAACCCAGCTGTCTTTTTAAAAAACTTTCTCTTTGCGTCTTGCCTTTTCATTTTTCCCTCATTCCCTCATCTCTGCCAGCCCCTGGGGGGGACTCACAGCATAGTTTGGGACTGGTCTCCAAATATTTATATACATTTTTCTTGCTACTCTTAAGCTGAATCTAGTTAGAGGAATACTTAAAGTGACTTGTTTTACTGAAAATATAGCAGGTTCATAATTCTTTTCATTAGTTCCACTCTATTATCCAAGTCTATTTTCATACCTGCCCTAATAGACAACTCTCATTCTTTATTCTTTCTCCTCTCTCCACAAATTTCTAAAGTCTTCTTATTCTCATTGTCAATGATTGTATTGAATGGTACCATGGTCTCAGAGAAATTTCTGCTTCTTGTTTGTTTTTTGTTTGGCCCTTGGTTTCAGAAGACATTCATTTAAAACAGCCAGGACCTAGGGTTTACTTGCAGATAACTCACTGTAGCTGATAATGGAGAGTTTTGTAACAGAAGGACCATGGACTTATCACCCTAGAAAACAATTAAACAACAAGTGATATATATTGTTGTATGAAATTCTAGCTCATTGTCTTTGGTCAGGATTATTTTTAGGAATGATTTACACTCCAGACCTCCTTATTTTATTTTATTTATTTTTTTACATACTTTTTTTTAATTGTTGGGGATCCACTGAAGGTACAAAGAACCAGGTTTGGTTAGGTAAAGTCTGTCCTACAATTGTGTCCCACCCCCAAAAGATGTGTCACACAGATCAAGCTTAAGGTCTATAGGACTGGGCCTGAAATTTTCTTCTTCCTTCACTTCCTTTCCTTTCCTGAGCTCTCTGTTATGATCTCTTTAGAGAGTACTTCCTTAATAAATTGCTTGAGCAAATATCATCACCTGAGGGTTTTTTTTTTCCCCTTAGGGAAAAAATACCTAAGTCAATAACTTTTCTTCTTGACTGAGAAAATTGAAAAAAATTAAAAGAGAAGTTCTTCCAGCTATCACTCCTATCTGCCCATCTATCTGCCCATGTACCCTAAGTTTTCTCATTTTGCTTTGAGACTACTCCACTATCAAGTATTCACTTAGGAACTAATTCCCATTTCCCATCACTTTCTCCAGAGTATTGATTTAGCAAAACTGTAAAATCAGTTTTTCCTATTCTGATGTATCATTCACACCAGTATCTCTTGTGCATTGAATGATAGTGCCCAGAAATATATGTGCATGTTCTAATACTAAGACTTTGTGGATATTCTTTTTTGGAGAAAAGATTGTGCAGATGTAATTGTATTAAGTATCTTGAGATGAGGTCATTATGAATTACCCAAGTGAGCTCTAAATGCCAGGATTAGTTTTCTTAAGACAGAAGAAGAGGTGCAGATGCCAGAATAAGAGGAAGCAGGGGGACCACAGAGGCAGAGATTGGAGCAACACAATCAAGGAAGCCAAGGCATGCCTGGAGCCATCAGAAGCTGGAAGAGGCAAAACAAGACTCTCCCCAGAGGCTCCAGAAGGAGGGAAACGTTTGCTGACACCTTGATTTCATACTTCTGGCCTCTAGAATGATGAGAGAATAAATTTCTTTTGGCTTAGGCCTCCTAGTTTGTGGCAGTTTGTTGCATTAACCAAAGGAAACTAATAAAGTATCTAAACAGTATTTCCCATCTTAAAAAAGTACAAGCCAAATAAATTTTATCTTAACTCACTTTCCTCTTCAGCTGCTACCGATTTTCTTTTCTCTTTTACTATGAATGTCCTTGAAAGAGTTTTCTCTACTTGGTGCTTCCAATTTCTTCTCCTTGTCTCATAAACCTATTCCAATCAGGTTTTTCTTTTCTTGTACATCACCACAAAGAAATTGATCTTACTGAAGTCACCAAAGAACTAAACTAATGGATTCTAAATCCAATTTTTATTTCTTTTTTCCTTATCTTACTTGACCTTTGCACAGCCTTTGATATAGATGATCCCTCTCTCCGTTAAAAAATTTCTCCACTTAGACTTCAGGGCACCTCATTCACCTCTTTTCCATCCATCTTAAACTTGCTGCTTACTTCTACCTCTCCAACTTCTATGGATTTTTTCTATGCCTTGCTCTTTAAATCTCATCTTAAATATATGTACTCAGTCCCTGGCTGATTTCATCTAATTGTGTTATTTTAAAAACCATCTGAATCTTGATGAATTCCAAATTTCTATTTGTATTCTAGTCTTTTTCTCTTCACTTCAAACCCATTATTCAACTCTATATGTATTACCTATACTCAGATGTATAATATTTATCCCAAATGTAAAATATCCCAAGCTAAGCCCCTAATTGCTTCTGGTCCCATGAGAGTCCACATATTAGTCATTGGCACCCTTATTTTTCCATTCATGCAGGCAAAAATATTTGATTCGTTTTTAATTAAACTTTCACTTGCTCCTCAAACCAGCAGGAAAACACGCAGGTTCTGCTTGAAAATAAATTCGGAAGTAGACCTCTCGTCACACCACAGGTGATTTAAGCTCATATTCTTTCTTATGTGGAGTAGTGAAATAGTCTTCTCTGTTGTCTCTACTGCCTCCTTTCAGCCTCCTTTTACCCAGCGTCATCTCAAAATAACAGCTACTGTGATCATATACCTATATATATATATGCCAGCTCATGTTATGTCTCTGTTCAAAACCAACAAATGTTTTTTGACATCACTCAAAGAAAAAACACATTTCTTCCAATGATTTTGAAGCATCTGTGTGATCTTCCCTTTCTTATTACTTCTGGGCTCCCTCCTCCTCCTGCTGCCCACCTCATGTATTCCTCTCAAGCACAAGGACAATCTTTTTATCAAACAAGTCAGGCCCATGACACCCTTTAAACCAACCTACCTTCCTTCCTTCCTTCCTTCCTTCCTTCCTTCCTTCCTTCCTTCCTTCCTTCCTTTTTCCTTCCTTCCTTCCTTCCTTTTTTCCTCTTCTTTCTTTTCTACTTTCCTTCCTCCATTTTCCTTTTTTTTGTCATTGTCTCATTTATTTATTTTTGTTGTTGCTTTATTTGCCTTTGTCATCTTACACATTCTTTGCCTAGTCCACTGTCTAAAATATTTTTCTGTTTTCCTCTAGAATTTTTATGTTTTCCTGCCTTGTATTTTATTGTGTTTGCCTTTCCTCAATAATTAGAGACTCAGAAGTGAAGTCTGAGATATGAGTGAACTTTAGCAAATCTAATGAGATAATTAGAACAAATGTTTATGTTGTTATTTCTTACAGATAAACAAAGAAAATGGTTTTCTTAAGATGGAATTTGGTGAAGATGGTGTGAAGATAGTTGAACTGAAAACAAAGAATTTAGTACATTATATAACTTCGTTGATGAAGCAGTGGCAGGATTTGAGAGAATTGACTCCAATTTTGAAGGTTCTATGTTGGATAAATTATTATCAAACAGCATCACATGTTACAGAGAAATCTTTTATGAAAGGAAGAGTCCACCAATGTGACAAACTTCCTTTTCTTCTTTTTAGAACTTCTCACAACCACCCCAACTTTCAGAAACCAGCATCCTGTCATCAGCCATTAACATGGAGGGAAGACTCTTCACCACCCCAAACAATTATGTTTCACAGAATTATCAGATGATCATTAGTATTTTTTAGAAATAAAGTATCTTAAATTAAGGTTTGTATATTGTATTTTTAAAAATAATTCTATTGCACACTTAATAGACTGTGGTGTAGCACAAACATAACTGTTAATATGCACTGTGAAACTAAAACACCATGTGCTCACTTTATTCTAATATTTCCTTTATTGTAATGGCCTGGAACTGAACCCCTAACATCTCTGAGGTATGTCTGTACTGCAAAAAATGTAAGATTTTTTCAAGGTTCAGTTTTCAGCACACTTTGTTGAAAAAAAAATGGTCATTTCTCTATTGAATTGCTTTATCTTTTTTGTAAAGTTCTGTAGACCTTATTTGTGTAGGTCTACTTCTAATCTCCTTATTCTTTTCCATTGATCAATTAGTTAGGGAGCATCCTCTCTGCCCCCAACTTCTAGATGAGATTGTGAGGATTCAGCCCTGTTTCTTCCTAGACTGATTGGTAGCATTCACCTGTAAAATCATCTGAGCCTGGTGCTTTCTTCTGTGAATGCTTATTAACACTGATTCAATTATTTAAATAGATATAGTTCTGTTCAGCTTATCTGTTTCCAATTTAGGAGTTTGAATAATTTGTTTCTTTTAAGGAATAAGTTCCTTTTAATGAATACATTAATTTATGATCATACAGCTGTTCATATTATCCCATAATTATAAGGATTGATGACTATTTCTTTATTTATAATTCTGATGAATTTTATCTTCTCTAATTTTTTCTTGGATATCATGATGAGAGATTTCTCAATTTCATTGATCTTTTAAAAGAACTCACTTTTAACTTCTCTAACTTTCTTTGATTTACATATTTATCCTGTTTGATGTTCCCTGAAAGTTGTAAATCTTTGGTCTGGTGTCCATGAATAATTTTGAAGACCTATTAACCATTCTTTCTTCACATATTTATTTTGCTCCAATCTCTTCTACTTTTAATTTTCCAATTTTACATATGTTATCACTTTTGAAATTTTTCTGAAGTTTTTAGATTTTCTGTTCTGATTTGTTTGTCCATTTTAGTGTGTGATAATGTTTGCTGTAGCTATGGGAGTGTGGTTATTGTACTTCTGAGGCATGGGAGAAAGAGAGTGTAATATAATCATTCCATTAAGTGTCAGTATATAGTTAACTTATATCTTAAGGCTGTCACCTTCACATGTTTTTCCCCAGACATATAACTTCTCCATTCTAGTCCCCTCTGTATTCCACTCTCTTTCTTGGTTGCAGTGCTATTTCTTTGAAACTGACGTCAGTTGCATTTCTTTGCCCTTCAGTTAAGACAGGTTGATAGAGGGGGGTGGAGTGTGTAAAATGCCCTTGTCCCATTTGAAATAACAATATAAAATGTTCTTTTCTTCAAAGAGTATGTATTTGTTGCAAAGAAGGCTCAATGTTTGTTTCACAGTTATTACTCTTACTATCCCCCTGCTGAGTCATGCACATGAAAGGTTCCTGTTGGTAAAGCTCACAAAAGTGTGCCACCCCCAAGACAGCAGTACCAGGGGATTCTCAGTGTTCCACTAGTCTGTACTCAGCTTCTCACCTTTGTCAAAATTACCACGGAAGAGTTTCTATAAGTTTATGGCTTTAGCAACACCAGATAGGCAGACCCTGACTGTGAGTGTTACGGATTTGCCTCTCTCTCTAGATTTCAGAATATTGGTTTGCTCTGTAACTCCGAAGAAAAATTAGTCAAGGAAAAAATGTTGATTTTCACTATGTGCAGATGGAAGTGAAAAGCTCCCATCTCTTTACATGATGTAGATGAAACTGAAAGTTATTTTGATTTTTATGCATTGTCATGGCTGAATACGTATTGCCTATTTCTTAGAGTTTATAAAGGCGCGTAAGAGAAGTTATGGTTCCCAGAAACCCTTAAACTTTAGCATTTATCTCTTGGGAATGCTTAAATTTTCAGAGATCCTTTATGCTATTTAAAGCAGGTAAACATATTTTTTTCTGCTAAAAGAAATCACTCCATTAATAACTACTATTAAAAATCTTATCTAGATTTATCATATATCTACTTAAAGATCAGAAGGAAGAAGAATTTTTTAACCTTTTAAAAAGAATGAATAGAAAATATCTTATTCTATTGTGGGGGGGAAATGAGATACAGAAATTCTTTCTTTCCTATTGTAACCATTTCTTTGTTGTGAAGATATTTATGAACCTAGATGGAAAGGAGACATAATTTGTTTTTGTTTTTGCTGAAGGTACATGGAGATAGGAACCCAGCAGCCATGACTACAAATTCATGTGTGATGTTGGATGAGGCAGATATTTCTGCTTTCTCCTCAGTCAATTGTGGGTAATGTTTCCATTTTAAGGCTTCTTGTGATTAGTTTAGAAAATGTGTCTAGGGCAGCGCCTGTGGCTCAGTTGGTAAGGTGCCGGCCCCATATACCGAGGGTGGCGTGTTCAAACCCGGCCCCGGCTGAACTGCAACCAAAAAATAGCTGGGCGTTGTGGTGGGCGCCTGTAGTCCCAGCTACTTGGGAGGCTGAGGCAAGAGAATCGCTTAAGCCCGGGAGTTGGAGGTTGCTGTGAGCTGTGTGATGCCATGGCACTCTACCGAGGGCCATAAAGTAAGACTCCGTCTCTACAAAAAAAAAAAAGAAAATGTGTCTAAAATTGCAAAATCCACTATATATAGTTGATACTCAATAATGATTTGTTGATTGTTCTTTTTTAATTCAGTTGTTTACCTTTCCATAACCTACTTCAAATTTTTTCTGAAGTGTACATGAGCCCTTACATCTATCTCGGTTAACCTTGTGAGGAAGACATAACCTGCCAGTAAGGAAATGGAATTATTTTGTGTTATTTTAAGAACTATGCTATTTATTCAGCACATTTGATCTCATTAATCCTCACAGAAGCCTACACTGTCTACTTTAACAGATGTGAATGCAATGACCAAGTGGTCCTGAGAGATTGCCTAAGATCATTCATCTACCAAGTTCCTAAAATATAATTTAAGTACAGTTCTATCAGACAACAACAGCCATAGTCTTACAAGCAGTCTAGAATTTCATAAAACACAACTTTCATATGTAAATGCTGTCAATTTTCAGAAAACAGAGAAAGACTAACCAATTGAAACATAATGATATAGAGTTGTATTCTCTGATCTTGATATCAGCAAGATACAAATTCAAAAGAAAATATGAACAGAATGCATTTTGCATAGTAAAATTGACATGGTCAAGTGAAAAAGAAGGAGCAGATCAGATTTTCTTGTCAATCACATTTTTAAAAGCAATGAAACATCATTATTTTCAGTGGTACCTACGCAGCAGTTGTATAAAACAAAAATATAAACTCCATATAATGTAATCTTTAAATATAGTCAATATGTCTTTTATTAGCAATCAGACCAAACTGAGTCAATTTTAGAATATGTTTTAGATTTGGCAAGGCTTAGATGAATAGAATAACTAAAATAATGCATAGAATGTGTTTTTAAAACATTCATGTTTGTGTAGATATTTTATTTCATTGACAAGTAATTATACATATTCATGGGATACATAGTGCTATTTCAATATCTGTCACATATGATAATCAGAACAGTTAATATCCATCATCTCAAACGTTTATGATTTGTTTATGTTGGGAACACTCAGTATCCTCCTTCTAGCTATTGGAAACCATAAGGTCATTAAATCTGAAATGTCCAGTTTCAGATTAAAAGTTGAGCTTCTTATAGCTCAAACAAGAAGCAGTACAATTAATCAGAGGATGCACCTACACTATTGATATAGCTTTGCCACCTTAATGGAAGCTTATTTATACCATTAGCAAAGAATCCTGGAGAGCAAGTGGTGGTGATAAAATTTTGAGAGGGGTTTTCCACAGCTTGTTGAGAACTGAATATTTTTCCTTTCAAGAAGTGGCCCAAAGGCTGAAAGAAGTGGGAATCAGTTGGTGCAAGGTCTGGTGAATATGGTAGATGACAGAAAGTTTCCAAGTCCAGTTTCTGTAGTTTGAGCAGCATTGTTTATGTAACAGCATTGCCTTATAAGATGAACGTCCTGTCTTTATTGACAAACCTTAGCTTCTTGGTCACAAGTATCCTTATCATTTCATGTAACTGGTTGCATTTGACACCTTCTGTAATCAGTTGACCTGGTTCATGAGGCTATAGTGGATAATAACAGCCCTGGACCACCGAACAGACAGGAGTAGCTTTTTTTGAAATATATTAAGTTTTGGACTATGTTTTGACACTTCATCTTTATCCAACCATTGTGCTGAATGTTTGTGGTTGTCAGAAAGAATCCATTTTTCATTGCAAGTATTTGATGCAGAAATTGTTCACTATTATGTTGAGACAGCAAAGAAAGACAAACTTCTAGATAATTTATCTTCTGATGCTTATTTAATTCATGCAAAACCCATCTAGCCATCTTGCTGACTTGTTTCAAATGGTTCAATGATGCTGAAATAGTAATGTCAAACCTTGCTGGTAATTCACGGGTAGGTTGAGAGGGATTGCTTCCACTAAAGCTTTCAGCTCATCATTATCCACCTTAATCTCAGGACACCCACCTGGCTTATTTTCAAGATTAAAAACACTGAAATGGAACTTCTCAAACCATTGACATACTGTGCACTCATTAGCCACATCCTTCCCAAACACTTTGTTGATATTTCTAGATGTCTGCATTGCATTGGTTCCACAATGGAACTATATTCAAAAATAACATGAGTTTTTCAGTTATCCACAGTTATGCCAAAATTCCTCTGGAAAAAAAAAATAAATAAAGATAATCACAAGGCAATATGTGCCTTTGACAGAATGAGTATGTACCTTTACAAAAACAAAAGAAGAACCAAACAACAAAGAAGTGTCAAAGTGGAATATGAGAGTCATTAATTGTTAAACTTAATACTTAAGGTAATCAGATACTTCATACTTATTAACCTAATATACATTATTGTTAACCATACTTATTCCTCCTATCTAGGTATAATTTAGTGTCATTTAACAAATCTTTCTTCATCCATCTCCTCTCTCTTCCCTTTTCATTATGTGGATAGTTTGGAAAGGCATAATTATTATTGCTTAATACATGAAGTAATTTCATCAGAGCCACCATCTGAATGAAATATAAAATAATTCACTTTTGAATTATTATCATCTTATCATCTTACACGCATGGCATGTAAGAAACCATCTACTACCTATATGTGCAATGACTATAAAACAAACCTTTCTTTTATCTGAGAGGTTACTTTTCATTAGATTTAATGTTTATCTAACACTCCTTGTTTCATCTAACCTATAATTGATATTTGATCTATGGTATTAATATTTGTCTCACTGCCTGATAAAAAGGCATGTAATATTCAAGGAATGATAAAAAGCCTAATGTTAAGAAAGTCTCTATACACAATACGACTTACTGAATAGCACCCAACAATTTTTTATCACTGATTAACTTAGTATCTAATCTATGACAAGCCACGTGATGAACAAGAGAAATGCAAGAAACTCATCACAAGATCACAAAAAAATAATGTTAATAATTCAGCATGTAATCACTATAAAAGCTATGATAACAGGTAAATCTTGCATTTGGTTCATTTGAAGGCAAATTCTTTGATTATTTTTCTGGATTTCTCATCTATCACAGATAACACAATGCCAGATTAGAATTTATATGCTGACAATCTGCTAATGGAACCTTTTGTTTTAATGACTATAAGTAACTAAGTTTAAGTAAGTATTTTTTTTTTTTTTATTGTTTGGAAATCATTGAGGGTACAAAGAATTAGGTTACACTGATTGCATTTGTTAGATAAAATCCCTGTTATAATTGTGTCCCACCCCCAAGAGGTGTGCCCTACACCGTCACTCATCATCCCCCTCCTTGCTCCACTCTCCCCAATCCCTCATTCCTCTACCCACTATCTTGTATTAGATCATCTACGGCCTTCATATTAGAATTGAGTACATTGGATTCTTGCTTCTCCATTCTTGTGATGCTTTACTAAGAAGAATGTGTTCCACCTCAAATCCAGGTTAAAATGAAAGATGTAAAATCTCCATGTTTTTTAATGGCTAAATAGTATTCCATTCCATTCCATATACAATAGTTTGTTAATCCATTCTGGATTGGTGGGCATTAAGGTTGTTTCCACAATTTGGCAATTGTAAATTGAGCTGTGATAAACAGTTTAGTTCAAATGTTCTTATGATAAAATTATTTAATTAGACCCTCTATTGGATCCTGCAATCCCATTACTAGCCATCTACCCACAGGTAAGTAAGCATTCTTAAACCCTAGTTCATGTATATTACAGGATATGCATTTTTCAACTTGCATAGATTTAAATCCAAATTCTTCTAACTAGTGGCACTATAACTTTGCAACCATTCTTTAAACTTCATAGTTTTATGCAGCCTTAAAGAAAGATGGAGACTTTACCTCTTTCATGTTTACATGGATGGAGCTGGAACATATTCTTCTTAGTAAAGTATCTCAAGAATGGAAGAAAAAGTAACCAATGTACTCAGCCCTACTATGAAACGAATTTAGGGCTTTCACATGAAAGCTATAACCCAGTTACAACCCAAGAATAGGGGGAAGGGGGAAAGGGAGAGGAGGGAGGGGGCAGGTGGGTAGAGGGAGGGGGATTGGTGGGATTACACCTGTGGTGCATCTTACAAGGGTATATGCGAAACTTAGTAAATGGGGAATGTGAATGTCTTAGCATAATAATTAAGAAAATGCCAGGAAGGCTATGTTAACCATTGTGATAATAATGTGTCAAACGGTCAATGAAACTAGTGTATGATGCCCCATGATCATATCAATGTACACAGCTGCGATTTAATAAAAAATAAAATAAATAAATGAAAAAATAAACTTCATAGCTTTTGTAAAGTTTGAAAAAAAGTAAAATTTAACACCTACATGAAGCATAATTCATTTTTAATGTTTCCACTTGAGTTTTATAGAAGGTGAAAATAATTCCTATCCCTTTATTTTGTTGGACTACAGAAATTCCTCGCAAAAATCTAAGTTGTATGGTAGAGCCGAACATAATGTCATCAGCACTAGAATGAAACAGACTACAAAATGCTTAAATCCAAATTCTGTCCCTTATCCACTGTGTGTCAATAGATAGATATTCTAAACTCAGTGAAGGAAACCTTACACTCCTTACTTGTAAAAAGGGATGAAAATATCTATCTCATATCGTTATTCTGAGAAATAAATTTTCTAAAAAATCTATAAATTATGTGAACTTATTGTGACTGTTATTCAATTAAGATGAAGCAAATTTTGTCACCTTAAACTTATGTTTACTACTGACAACAGGTAATGAAGCAGAATATATTCATAAAACAAAATGTCCAGGCTCAGATGCCTATGGAGGAAAGCAATATAAGTAGATAAATATGAATACAAAAAGAGCTGGAGAACATGTAAACAGGAACACGTATGCTTAGTGAGAATTTTTCAACTTGAAAAAAAAGGTTTAAATGGTATTTTGACCAAAGAAAATAACTCTGTAGGACTATCTGGCTCATTTGTCTCATTATAAGTGATATAACATGTTGCATAAGGGACTTAGAGTGTAAAATAAATAACTTTGTTCTCTGTAGCACACTTTTCTTTTTGGCCCAGGGAGTATGCCTCCACCTGTTAAAACTTGGATTGTATATTCTGCAAAGATGTGTGACCCTGGAGGTTGAAAAATAATTTCAGAAATCACACACCTAGTGATTCTAAATCCATATAATAACTTTTGGAAGAACTGCTGTTGGCAGGTGACCTACACCATTTTTGTAATGGGAATTGAAAACAAACAAAAAGAAAACTGTAACTTTGTAATTTCAAACAATTGTGTATATGCTTTTGTGAGGTTAATCTTAATTCAAGGCTGAGGAAAAAGCATGGAAAGTGGCAAAAAGCTATGCTTGCCATGACCTACTATTATATGTTATGATTCACACAGTATTCACATAATAAAAGCACATATTTATTAGAAAATAATTTTGATGTATCCTTTATAACACAAAAATGAGCTTGCTCTTAGTATTTTGTAAACTGATCCATTTCTAATGTCATCAACTTCTAAGAAACTATTACCTTCAACAGATAAGTGTAGAAAAAATTTCTAATCTTTAGTTAATTTCTCTGTGTGTACATCTGGTGTGCTAGAGAAAACTCTCACAAGTGAAAATCTAGGCTCTCAGTGTGATGCATCTACAATGCCATAGTTAGCGTAGCTCTCATTATCTATAACAGTCTTTTTAAACTTTATCTAGTCTCAGCAAATCTCCAAACCCATTCCTTTACTTTAAGTTTAAGCTTTCGCCTTCAACTTCATAAAGGAAAAAGCTCTCTTGGGAAGTGCATGTGGCTCAAGGAGTAGGGTGCTGGAGGTGGCAGGTTCAAGCCCGACCCTGACCAAAAATTGCAATAAAAACAAAACAAAACTTTCTCAGAGAAAACTAGTCAACTCCAATCTCCTTTAGTAAAAAAAAAAAAAAAATGAACCAAGTCCCCTGCATTCTGTCCAAACTACCACAGAACACTAGCAAACAAAAACAATGGAAGATGAGGAAAGCTATGACTTCTAAATAAAGTAATAATAGCAATATTTCTCTTTGGGTTTCAAATTGAATGAGATGCCTCTTAATGGAAATTACTGTTAACCACTTGTTCCTTGAGGATAGACATTAGTTTTGACTTCTCAACTACCTTCTGTGGCTCTTAACAATGATGGCACCTTACAAATGTTTTGGATGAATAGGTTAATATACAACTTTAAGCACTAGAATTCTTAGATACATTTTTGAAAGACTGAAGTATACAAGAATCCTTCATTAAATTATGATTCTTTTAAAAATATTTGAACAACTATGAAATTTAAATCTAAATTGTGCAGCTAAAGATAAAACATATGGCATCTTCTTACAAATAAAGTAAGCATTCTTAAACCTTCATTCACTGATATCATTGGGCCGTGCATTAGCCATTCAATTATAGAAAAGAATGTGTTTAAGATGAGAATATTTCTTTTCTTTTCTTTTCTTTTTTTTTTTTTTTATTGTTGGGCATTCCTTGAGGGTACAAAGAATCAGGTTACACTGATTACATTTCTTAGTCCCTCTTATAATTGTGCCCTGTCCCCAAGAGATGTGACACACTACGTGATCCCCCCTCTCCCCCTTTCCTCTCCCTGCACCTCCCTCTTCCTATTCCCCCCCCCATGTACTAGGTCATCAATTTCCCTCATGTCAGAATTGAGTACATAGGATTCTTGCTTCTCCATTATTACGATGTTTTACTAAGAACAATGTGTTCCACTTCAAGATGAGAGTATTTCAATTAGCTATTTCTTTTTCCAGTTAGGCTGTTTCTTTCTTTTTAAGTCTTTCCTTACATTTCTCTTTATAAATAGCATCAAAAGCTATATGAAATAACAAAATCTCCACTTCCACAATTGCTTCTCTCTTTGACCATTTTTGCTGCAGTTAAACTAAACAGGAGAAATATTGGGAAATTTTCTATTATGAAAATTGCCTCTTCAGTACATACCCATTCAAAGGGAGACAGGAGGATAAGTGAAGTACAGGAAAGACTATAGTATGGAAAAATAGTAACGTATATTAACATGAAACAAAGTGGGAGTACATGGAAATAGAATGGTTTAAGTAGAAACAGCCTGTAAGGTGGTAAAAGGAGATATTTATGCCCAAATTTGTTTTCAATAAATGATGTGCTCCTTCAGGAACGGCAGCAGGCTCCCTCTTTTTATCTTACACAGCCTCCGCTCTGCTCTGTTTAGCACGGTCACTGAAAAATTATATTTACTTACCAACTAAGCAATCCAGCGGCATGCATACAGGTCTTCTTCCTGAATTGCTTTAAGGTATGAATTAAAATGTACAACTGTAAAATATCAATAAAGCTGACATAAAACTTTTTGTTCTCAAAGGTAGAAAGCAAAAAGAGCATGGCCTTAGGGTAATATACGATGCCTAAAGGCTAACTATGTCTCCTGCCACATATTATATTGGAGTGTTATTACATTTTATCTATTAGAGGCATAGTGCCCTTGAGATTTAACAGGGTTTTGAACATAAATCCTTCAGCAGCTCAAATTTTAGTTGATGCAGAAGTGTATATCATGGCTCTAATGCTCCTAAGTTGGACAAAATACCAAATCATTTCTTGAGATGCCTAATGCGAGTGTCAAATTACCAGCCTCCACCTTAAGCAAAAGGGAATGCTAATTAAAAGGGTAGGACATGTTACAGTTGGTCTAATCAAAGAGAGCTTAATCCTTCCATAAGCTGGCTGGCTTTGTTGGAGAAAATTCTGAACAACCTTGTTACTTTTGATAACTATAAGCCACTGACTCATGGCCCCTTGACAGCTAGCTGAGCATGTAATAACATTTCTCTGTATTTGGGGACTGGCTTAGCTGGCTTTATAATAGATTATTGTGGATGTTAAAGTGAAATGTTAGTCTTTCTTTAAAGCTCTATATTCCCCAGTAATTAAGGTTATAAAAAGGGCACTGAGCACAATACAGTTTCAAGGTCGCCAAACACAGATATAATAGCCTTCAGCTTGTGTAAATAAGGTATTAACCATAGGTTTATTCTGCAATTGTGTCATGAAAAATAGGTTTTTCAAGAGCAGTTTGATAGAAAAGTATTTTGAGCTGTATAAAAAAGTGTTTTTTTTCCCTTTTTGCTTCACAAAATTAATGACTAGAAGGAAAAGCAAGTTACGTTACAGAAAAGCAGGAAAAAAGATTAAAAAAAAACAGTAAAAGGAAGTTGAATGCTATCAGCTAAGAGAAAAACTCCATACAAACACGCAACTTCATCCAAAAACATTTGAGGTCACTGGGTATAATAAGAATCTTGGAGAAATCATAACCTTTGGCATGAAAATGTCTACAGAGACGGTACAAACAAGAATTTCACTTTAACTTTCAAGGCAATGACAATTATTGGCTGTTTCTGTTTCCAAATCATTGTAAGGAAAAAAAAGTTAAAGAAAAAGTTGATCCAAGAGAGCCATTGAACTACCTGTTTAAAAGAAAAAAGAAATAATATAGTTGCATTAACTTTTGTTTTGATATTCACTCTCCATTTGAATCAGATCTATATATTGTAGTAGGGAGAAATGTTTTATCATGTATTTCATGGGAAATACTCCTTTTGATGATCAGTTGCCATACAGTTTGAGATTCAAAAAAGAGAAAAAAAGATTTTCTATTTAAGGGTGGTGCCTGTGGCTCAAAGGGGTAGGGCACGGGCCCCATATGCCAGAGGTGGTGGGTTAAAACACAGCCCTGGCCAAAAACTGCAAAAAAAAAAAAAAAAAAGATTTTCTATTTAAGTATTGTAAAGGTAAAAGGACTTGTTATAGAGCAAAAGAGTCACACTAAGCGTGTAGATACCTATTGTAGAAGGGTTCTAGAGTTGGAAAAGCATAATTTCCAGTGTCAGTAAGGCAATCATATTTTCATTCTACCAGATAAGATCAGGGCAGGTACTCCCCAAGGAGAGAGCCTCTTCACTTCATTTTTAAATTGATGAAAGTGAGAAAGTGCAGTGCTTTATAGTGCAGACAAAAATGTCACACCAGTAATTGTTATGCAGGTGCTTAAGTACATGCCAAATAAAACCATAAATTATATTTCTCAGGCATTAGGAATTAATTGTGTCAGCAGTTAAAAGAACAATTACCACATAATATGTATCTTTTTAAAAGATGGAAATAATCAAGAAAATCTTTCAGATAACCTTTTTGAAGAATTAAGACTTCCCTTCAAGGTATTTTATATTCCTATGCTTTTTTCAAAGCAAAAAATCTTCATTTTAGTCACATTCCTTCTATCAGGATGTCATATATAATATACTGAAGACTTCTAAAATTTGTCAAATTGAATTATAATTGATAACATAATGAATTCATTTAAAGTTGTATAATAGACTAAGAGGAAGCTTGCATAATGATCAGGAAACAAAAGCCATCCTAGAAATCACCAGTCCCCTTCTCCCTCACCACAGAAATTTACTCAATTTGACCTTTGTCATAAGACAAATGCCTCACATGCATAAACCCAGTAACCTCATTTAGGTTGCTCCTCTTCTTGTTTGCTCTTTTCTAGATATGATCTTCGTCTCACCTTGGTATGTGGTGAGCACATTAACCCAATTTTGACCAATTGGAGCCCTTCTCCTGTATTGTTCAAAGGAAGTTGGAGAAAAGCAGTGTCATTAACTTATGTAACCAGGAGGCAGGAAAGGTGCTGCACTCTGCTGACCTTGTCTGAGGTTCAACTGTCATTGAACAATTAACACATAGAAGGGAATGAAGATAAAAGCAGGAGAGAGAAATCTCTTGGGATTCGAGGTTTGCATCCAGTCATCCTAAGGTCATCTCTATCAGTGATGTTTCTGGAATTGCTAGCTGAGCTAATGTCTAATGCCCTCTGGTTTATGATACCTTGGGTTTCTGTTTACTTATAAAGAAAGGAATTGTAAGACATACAATCTGTGTACCCACTGAATTTTCTTATTTGTTAAGCTACTATGCATTAATTGCTTAAGACACATAGAACTTGCATTTGAGTATAACTCAATCATTTCTTAGGTAGCGGACCCTGGTCTAGTGTCCAAACTTCTCTGTGATTCAATCTGCCTCTATATAATTAGAGTATTAAGCATAATTGCCCCAGAAGACGGTTTTTAAGATTAATTAAAATATGTAAAATACTTAAGTCAGTTCCTGGCACAAAATAATAAGAATAACAATGAGAATAAGAATACAAATAAAATAATATTAGGTTTTATTAAAGATATACATCTAACCACTTAAGCTTATTATTACCTTTAGTCATTAACACAAATGTATATCAAGTTGCTTTTATTTTTCCCATTTTATGGATAATGAAACTGAATAAAGAAGTGGTAGCCTCAGCATTTAATTCCAGGTTTGTTGGAATCTGATTCTTGTGTTAGTTCCTTTTTTTGGCTACCTCTTAGAAGATCAATATAAACTCATCCATTGTATTGCTATTTTTTTGTGAGGATATGTCTCCTGTGCTAGACCATAAATATCTTAAAGTAGTAAGTATATTGAATTCACTTTGCTGACCAAACTGCTTATCTATGTGCATGTTCTACTCTCACACCTTCAACTCTTCCCCTTCCTCTTCTTTCCTTTCTCTCCCAGGTCCAATAGTCATGTGCCAAGGGCATGCAATCTACCTGCTTCTACAGAACATTGTCATCCAAGGAACAGCCATATTTATTTCCTTTTCCTTAGACTAAGAATTACTCCTTACTAGCTCTTTCAGGTTGTCTTCCCTATAGATCAGTGGTTCTCAACCTGTAGGTCACGACTCCTTTGGGGTTGAACAACCCTTTCACAGGGGTAGCCTAAATACATCCTGCATATCAGATATTCGTATTACAATTCATAACAGCAGCAAAATTACAATTATAAAGTAGCAACGAAAATAATTTTGTGGTTGGAGGTCAACACAACATGAGGAACTGTATTAAAGGGCGTGGCATTAGGAAGATTGAGAACCACTGCTATAGATAATCTTGTATTTGCTCTCAAATACAAGATTCTGGATTTCATAGGGAGTTTCTGAAATAACTTAGTTTTGTATCTATACTCCCACTCTTTCCAATAGCCATTGCTCATGCTACATTCCCACAATGGTCATGTTGCCTTTTATTCTACGTTGTCAGCCTTGAATTGGTATGGATCTTTACTACAGACTTGCTAACCTTGATTATTAATGATGAGTTACTTTCATTTTTGATCAAAATTCTTTTTTGCCAGTACAAACATAAAAGCTTCCACTCAAAAGCATGTCATCATATCTCCCAAGCACACGTCACTTACACATATCCCAAAGGGCTACGCTATCACCACAAAACTATGAATTTGTAGTATGTACATATAAAGCCAGAAGTGTTTGGAGCAAAGGTGGATAGGTAATATAAAGCCATCATGTGTCTCAAGGGCTGAGACAAAGCCTAGCAAGTTGCTGGTGACAAGTTAGTAAAGCTGAGGTCAGTTAAGTTCATGATCAGTAAAGAATGGTTTATATCTTAGGAGAGTGTCCTTTATTTTAGTCATATAAAGAAATGTCTTCTTCACAGAGTAAATCTCTTTAGTCTTTGAAATATATTTTCAGTTAGCATGTGTGCTGTGGCCAAACATCTACTACCTAGTACTCTAAATAATACTAAATTTATTTTAATCATTTAAGAGATTTATTTGTAAAAATATATTACTTATATTTAAATAACTGGAGTATCTCTGTGTCATCAATGACACATCACACGAAACATCCTCAATGTTAAGAAAATTATTGAATTAATTTTAACTTATGAACCTTAACAATATCTTTGTTTATTAGTTTCACAAATACATTTTTTCAATGTGACACAAATATCATCACAAATATTCCCAAGTACCCCAAAAGTAATGGGTTAGAGGGATATGCAGGTAGAAATTATGAACTCTGTTCTTAATAAGTAATTGTATAAAATCACAAATAAACCCAGTTTAGTTAGTGGTCTACAGGCATTATATAATAAACTACCAGACATATGGAGGCTGCCTGTGGGAGGGTAAATTGGAATAAGCATCTTGAAACATTATTTGGCATTACTATAAAATTTTTATTTCCCATAACTCATAAAGTATATTTCTAGCCATACAACAAAAAACAAATGGACTGTTTTACCAAGAATAGGTAGAACAAAGTAAGAAGTAGCATTGAAATATTTCCAAACTAGATAAAAACAACCTATCATACTAAAGTTAAAAAAGTGTGGCATGCCATATTAGAAAATATTATAAAGTGATGACAATGAGTAAACTAATAAAACATATAAATACACTAATTAGTGTTTTTGTTTATTTGAGCTCCTATAACAAAATACCAAAGAATCAGTAGCTTATTAACAACAGAAATTTATTTTGCACAGTTTTGGAGGCTGAGTAGTTTAAGATCAAGATGTCAGGATATATAATATATAGTGAGGTGTCCGTTCTCCAATTCAGACATGGCACTTACTTTCTGTGTCCTCGTGTAGCCAAGCTCCTGTGGGTGTGCTTCATAAGGGCATTAATCCCACTTAAGAGCGAAACCCTTATGACTATTCACCTCCCCAAAGCCTGACCTTCTAAGACTACCCTGTTTCCCTGAAAATAAGACTTATTTTAAGGTGTGCTCCCAAAGATGTGCTAGGTCTTATTTTCAGGGGCCTTCTTAACTTTCCTGTAAGTAGGTCTTATTTTCAGAGGATGCCATATTTTTGGGGAAACAGGGTATCACTTTGGGATTAGGACTTCAAAATATAAATGTTGGAGGAACACAAACCTTCAGATATAGCAAAGAGCTTCACTTGCTATCTGGTATAAAGGGAAAGAAACTAGGTCCCAGAAAGATACACACCATATTTATATTTGTATAAAGTTTTGATGACACCAATGCTGTATTGTAAAGGCCAGGATAATGGTTATCCTTTGGTGGAGTATAGAAATTAGAAGTTATTACAAAGAAGTCTTCAAGGATATTGATAATAGTCACTTGGGCATATTTACTTCCTGAAAATTTGTCGAGCTATACAATGACAAGTGTACCTTTTAGATTGTATGTTATCTTTCAATAAATGGTTTCCTAAAGCCAGAAAAAGAGGCATGGACCAGAGTATTAAAAATGACAACTTCAGCTCAGCACCCACAGCACAGTGGTTACAGTGCCAGCCACATGCACCAAAGCTGGCGGGTTCAAACCCTGCCTGGGCCTAGTAAACAACAATAACTGCAACAACAAACAAAATTGCTGGTCATGCATCAGGTGCCTATAGTCCCAGCTGCTTGGGAGGCTGAGGCAAGAGAATCACTTAAGCCCAAGAGTTTCAGGTTCCTGTGAGCTGTGATGCCACAGCACTCTTCCCAGGGCGACATAGTGAGGCTCTGTCTCAAAAAAAAAAAAGAAAGGCAACTTCAACCAATGTTCAGAGAAGGGATTACACAGTCCTACAGAAGTTGAAAAATGGCTTATGGAAGACATAAATATTAATTGGAGCCTTGAAAGTATAGATATAATCCAGCATAACTCATCATTTTATGAGTACCTGTTAGGATAAAATTCATCTAAAAATAAGAGACAGAAAAAGAACAAATGAATCAATGCAGCTTAAAGAAAATAGAAATGCAGTTCTCTCACTAGAAAAGAAATTTGGAGATTATGCAGATCCAAAGCATTCATCAGAGATCCACCCTCCAATATTTTCCACTACATCATGATATTTTTAAGAGATTCATGGTCCAATATTACTGTGAAATTGCACCTATTAGAGCCAGGGTACTGACTAGAAGAAGAAAACAAAACAAAAGGATAAAATGGGTTTTGGAATTGTATCGGTTTTCTTGAAACTATTGTCCAGTAGGTGCCACTTTTATCTCTTTTTTTATTTTTATTTCTTTATTTTTTTATTGTTAAATCACAGCTGTGTACATTAGTGCAATCGCCTGTACCCATTCTAAGATGTACCATAGATGTGGCCCCACCAATTACCCTCCCTCCACCAAAACCTACCCCCTCTTTTCCCCTTCCTTGGCCCTTTCCCCATAGTCTTGTGCTTATAGTTGGGTTATAGTCTTCATGTGAAAGCTATAATTTAGCTTCATAGTAGGACTGAGTACATTGGATACTTTTTCTTCCATTCCTGAGATACTTTGCTAAGAAGAGTATGTTCCAGCTCCATCCATGTAAACATGAAAGAGGTAAAGTCTCCATCTTTCTTTAAGGCTGCATAATATTCCATGGTATACATGTACCACAATTTCCTAGTCCATTCGTGGGTTGATGGGCACTTGGGCTTCTTCCATGACTTAGCAATTATGAATTGGGCTGCAATAAACATTCTGGTACAGATGTCTTTATTATATTGTGACTTTTGGTCTTCTGGGTATAAACCTAGAAAAGGAATTATAGGATCGAATGGCAAGTCTATTTTTAGGTCTCTAGGTGTTCTCCAAACGTCCTTCCAGAAGGAACGTATTAGTGGGCATTCCCACCAGCAGTGTAGAAGTGTGCCGTTTCCTCAACATCCACACCAACATTTCTGGTTTTGGGATTTTGTTATGTGGGCTACTCTTACTGGGGTTAGGTGATATCTCAGAGTAGTTTTGATTTGCATTTCTCTGATGATTAAGGATGATGAGCTTCTTTTCATGTGTTTGTAGATCTTGCGTCGGTCTTCTTTAGAGAAGTGTCTCTTCAAGTCCCTTGCCCACCCTGAGATGGGGTCACGTGTTCTTTTCTTGTTAATACGTTTGAGTTCTCTGTGGATTCTGGTTATTAGAACTTTATTGGAGATATAACTTGCAAATATTTTCTCCCATTCTGAGGGCTGTCTGCTTGCTTTACTCACTATGTACTTGGCTGTGCAGAAGCTTTTTAGTTTGATCAGGTCCCAGTAGTGTATTTTTGATACTGCTTCAATTGCCTGGGGAGTCCTCCTCATAAAATATTCACCCAGGCCGATTCCTTCAAGAGTTTTCCTTGCACTTTCTTCAAGTATTTTTATAGTTTCATGTCTTAAGTTTAAATCTTTAATCCAGTGAGAGTCTATCTTAGTTAATGGTGAAAGGTGTGGGTCCATTTTCAATCTTCTACAGGTTGCCAGCCAGTTCACCCAGCACCATTTGTTAAATAGGGAATCTTTTCCCCACTGAATGTTTTTAACTGGCTTGTCAAAGATCAGATAGCGGTAAGTAGCTGGATCCATCTCTTGGTTCTCTATTCTGTTCCAGATATCTACTTCTCTGCTTTTGTGCCAGTACCATGATGTTTTGATCACTATGGATTTATAGTACAGTCTCAGGTCTGGTAGTGTGATTCCTCCTGCTTTGTTTTTATTGCTCAGTAATGTTTCGGCTATTCGAGGTTTTTTCTGATTCCATATAAAATGAAGTATTATTTTTTCAAGATATTTAAAGTATGACAATGGAGCTTTAATAGGAATTGCATTAAAATTATATATTGCTTTGGGTAGTATGTACATTTTAACAATGTTGATTCTTCCCAGCCATGAGCATGGTATGTTTTTCCATCTGTTAACATCTTCGGCTATTTCTTTTCTTAGAGTTTCATAATTCTCTTTGTAGAGATCATTCACGTCCTTTGTTAGGTATACTCCCAAATATTTCATCTTCTTTGGCACTACTGTGAAAGGAATAGAGTCCTTGACTGTTTGTTCGGCTTGGTTATTGTTGGTATATTTAAAGGCTACAGATTTATGGGTGTTGATTTTGTAGCCTGAGACATTGCTATATTCCTTGATCACTTCTAAAAGTTTTGTAGTAGAATCCCTAGCGTTTTCCAGATATACGATCATATCATCTGTGAAGAGTGAAAGTTTGATCTATTCTGACCCTATGTGGATACCCTTGATCGCCTTTTCTTCCCTAATTGCAATGGCTAAAACTTCCATTCCAATGTTAAAGAGCAATGGAGACAATGGGCAACCTTGCCTGGTTCCTGATCTAAGTGGAAATGATTTCAATTTAACTCCATTCAATATGATATTGGCTGTGAGTTTGCTGTAGATGGCCTCTATTAGTTTAAGAAATGTCCCTTCTATACCAATTTTCTTAAGTGCTCTGATCATGAAGGGAGGCTGAATATTATCAAAAGCTTTTTCTGCATCAATTGAAAGAATCATATGGTCTTTATTTTTAAGTTTGTTTATGTGTTGAATTACATTTATAGATTTACGTATATTGAACCAGCCTTGAGATCCTGGGATAAATCCCACTTGGTCATGGTATATAATTTTTTTGATGTGTTGTTGGATTCTGTTTGTTAGGATCTTATTGAGTATTTTAGCATCTATATTCATTAGTGATATTGGTCTATAATTTTCTTTTCTTGTTGGGTCTTTCCCTGGTTTGGGAAGCAAGGTGATGTTTGCTTCGTAGAATGTGCTGGATAATATTCCTTCTTTTTCTATATTTTGGAAGAGGTTTACTAGTATAGGTACTAGTTCTTCTTTAAATGTTTGGTAGAATTCTGATGTAAAGCAATCTGGTCCTGGGCTTTTCTTTTTAGGGAGATTTTGTATAGTTGATGCTATTTCAGAACTTGATATAGGCCTGTTCAACATTTCCACTTCGTTCTGGCTAAGTCTCGGTAGGTGGCGTGCTTCCGGGTATTGGTCAATTTCTTTCAGATTTTCGTATTTGTGAGAATAGAGTTTCTTGTAGTATTCGTTAAGGATTTTTTGAATTTCTGAGGGGTCTGTTGTTATTTCATCATTACCATTTCTGATTGATGAAGTTAGAGATTTTACTCTTTTTTTCCTGGTTAGGTTGGCCAAAGGTTTATCTATTTTATTGATCTTTTCAATAAAGATCAGCCAGCTTTTGGATTTATTGATCTGTTGTATAATTCTTTTGTTTTCAATTTCATTTAGCTCTGCCCTGATTTTGGTTATTTGTTTTCTTCTGCTGGGTTTGGGGTTGGAATGTTCTTCCTTCTCCAGTTGCTTGAGATGTCCCATTAAGTTATTAACTTCCTCTCTTTCCGTTTTCTTGAGGAAGGCTTGCAGTGCTATAAATTTCCCTCTTGGGACTGCCTTTGCAGTATCCCAGAGGTTCTGGTAATTCGTGTCTTGATTGTTGTTTAGTTCCAAAAATTTGGTGATTTCCTTCTTAATCTCATCTATAACCCATCTATCCTTCAGCATAAGGTTGTTTAGCTTCCATGTTCTTGTATGGGTATGCAGGTTCCTGTTGTTAGGTTCCTGAGTTCAACTTTTATTCCATGATTGTCTGAGAAGATGCAAGGAATAATTTCTACTGTTTTAAATTTGCTGAGGTTAGATTTATTCCATGATTGTCTGAGAAGATGCAAGGAATAATTTCTATTGTTTTAAATTTGCTGAGGTTAGATTTGTGGCCTAGGATGAGGTCGATTTTGGAGTATGTTCCATGGGCTGATGAGAAGAATGTGTATTCAGTTTTGTTGGGATGAAATGTTCTGTAGATGTCAGTTAAGTCCAGATGTTGAATGGTTGACTTTAAATCTAGAATTTCTTTGCTTAGCTTCTTTTTGGAGGATCTATCCAGCACTGCTAAATGGGTGTTAAAATCTCCAACTACTATGGAAGTGGAGGAAATTGAGTTGCGCATGTCTGTTAGAGTTTCTCTTATAAATTGAGGTGCGTTGTGGTTGGGTGCATAAATATTAATAATTGAGATCTCATCATATTGAGTATTACCTTTAGCAAATATGAAGTGTCCATCCTTATCCTTAATTATTTTGGTTGGTTTAAAGCCTATTGCATCTGTGAACAGAATTGCACTGCCTGCTTTTTTCTGCTTTCCATTTGCCTGGAATATAGATGACCATCCCTTCACCTTGAGTCTATACTTGTATTTTAATGTAAGATGCGATTCTTGGATACAGCAGATATCTGGTTTGAGTTTTTGTATCCAGTCAGCCAACCTGTGCCTCTTTAGAGGACAGTTTAAACCATTCACATTAATTGAGAGTATTGATAAGCCTTTGGAGAGTCCAGTGGACATTTTTAATCCTTTTGCAACTGTGGAAGTTGGAATTTGATCAAAATTTTCTGGGTGAGTTTACTTTTGAGGTGGAGGATTATACTGGTCTTTATGGAGGATAGGTCTGAGAATATCCTGGAGAGCTGGTTTAGTTATGGCAAATTTCTTCAACATGTGAATGTCATTGAAGTATTTAATTTCTCCATCATAAATGAAGCTCAGTTTAGCTGGGTACAGGATCCTGGGTTGAAAGTTATTTTGTTTTAGGAGATTAAAATTCAATGACCATCCTCTTCTAGCTTGAAAGGTTTCAGCACAGAGATCTGCAGTTATTCTGATATTCTTCCCCTTGTAGGTAATGGTTTTCTTTCTTCTGGCAGCTTTCAGAATTTTCTCCTTCATATTAACTTTAGTGAAATTGATTATGATGTGTCTGGGGGATGTCTTATTTGGGTTGAGTTGTGCTGGAGTTCTGAAACTGTCTGCTATCTGAATTTCGGAATCTCTTGGCATGTCTGGAAACTTCTCCTTCATAATCTCATGGAGAAGAGACTCTGTGCCTTGTGAAGCCACTTCATCACTTTCGGGTATCCCTATAAGACGAATATTGGTTTTCTTCAAATTATCCGAGAGCTCTCTGAGAGAGTGGTCTGTTTTTGCTCTTCATTTCTCTTCTTCTTTGAGGGTTTGAGAGCGTTTGAAAGCTTTGTCTTTGATGTCAGAAATCCTTTCTTCTGCTTGCTCCATTCTGTTACTGAGGGATTCTACTGTGTTTCTCAGATCTTTGAGGGCTGCAATTTCTTGTCTCAATGTGTCGAAATCTTTGGTCATTTGGTCTTTGAATCCGTTGAATTCTTGAGATAACTTTTGGAATTCTAATTCGATCTTATTTGCTATCCAGATCCTGAATTCAATTTCTGACATCTCAGCTATTTGTTTGTGCATGGGGTCTTGTGCGGTTTCTGCCCCATTGATCCTTGGGGAGTTGATCTACTCTGATTATTCACATTGCCAGAGTTTTTCTGTTGATTTCGCCTAATGATTGTTTTTCACTGTTGCCTCTGGCTGTCCTCAGAGTTGAGGAGGTGTCTCTCCAACATTAGACCCCAGCGGGATCACTCTATTGTTGCTGGATCTTTGTAGGGAGTGACCCTGTGTTGTTCCTCTGGGGCAGCTCTAGCTAGGGAGTTCTGGTTGTGGAAGCAGCTCCAGTTTGTGACACACCCAGATCCAGCAACAGGGCTGGGGGTGGTGCTCACAGTTCTGGGAGTGCCAGGCATCCAGTGACTTTGGCACAGAGAGACCAAGGCTCCAGCAGTCTCTGGACAGGAGAAGAGCTCTGTGCAGAGGCAGGGAGGGCTCCAAAGGGCACGCAGCTACCAGAGTCCCTGTCCAGATGAACGGGCTAGTGTGGAAGCTGGGAGGACACAGGAGGGAGAACGCAGGGTTGTGGGCTCCCGCAGTTCCTGGTCAGGGAATGTGGAGGCCCAGTGGGTGCGGGTCACCGGTCATGGGTCACTGTACAGCTCTTATGGAGGTCTGGGCGGCACCAAGCCCAGGAGTTTGAGGTTGCTATGAGCTGTGACATCACAGCACTCTACCCAGGGCAACAGCCCAAGGCTCCAGTGTGCCAAAACCGTCTCACTTTGCCCCTAAGGATTAAGGTTGTAAGGCAGCTCAGTCCCCGCCTTTAGGCTGCTCAGTCAGTAGGTTACTTTGACCTGCCCAATCCTTGCTCTGAGACCCTGAGGGTGAAGCTTGCCGGGGCAGTTCTTTCACAATGGCTTCTTGCGCCCAGCTCAGTGGCTCAGTCTGGGGCCCCAGACAATGCCCAAAGTTCTCCACACTCCTGCTCAAGCTCTCCCCAAGGCAGTTCAACTGAGTGCCAAGTCCAAGAACACTGAAACAGTTCACAGGTAAGGCCTTTCCAGTTTGCAGTCTCACTGCTGCTGGTACTTACGGTTGCCGGCATGATTAGGTCGATAAAACACACGCAACCACTTGCCAGTTTTCCACTGTTTTTGTCCTCCTCTTGGGGTCCAGAAGTCCCTTGCTGGCTCCCTGTATCCTCAAAGGGATGATTATAGGCAGATCCCACCAGCCAGAGATGCCTGGAGTCTTGTCTCCCCAGACTTGCTGTTCCCAGTTGCAGGGAAGCTGTTACTTGGCCGCCATCTTTAATCTCACTCCGCCACTTTTATCTCTTAAGTCACGTGGTCACACTTTTCCTGTAAGTGTGTGAAAAATGTAGTCTTTCATTCTGAGAGATAATGTACTGAGTTTAATAGATAGACTACCACTAAAATAATATGCAGGAATTTATTGTAGATAGATAAACTTCTCTGTCATAGTGGAAAACAACAAACTGCTTTTTTTAAAGACCTAATTTCATGAAATACCAGTTTGAAAAAATAGAACTAATTCTGGAGTAAACAGATGGATTTCTCTATAACTATAGAGAATAATAAAATGTGGTATCTGTCTTCATGGAATACATGTTCAAGTGGCTGTATTTGCAAGTCTTATTTTATTTTTATTTTAGTTAATGTACTCAAATTCAAAGAAAATGGAGATGAAACTCAAGCAAAAAGTGTTTTCTTGGATAGTTGCATATCTAAATACTTGAAAGTCATATTATAAGTGCTTTGAAAGGCTTCAGAATCAAGTTCCCCCTATATAAGAAAGGAAACACTGTTAGTGATAGGAATCTTTGCTTTTATAAATCGTTGTAAACAATTTTTACTATGTATATACATTGACTATAACAATTTTGACATATAATCTTTCCTTGAAATTAAATGTACTTACAGATCGTAACTATAAATTGTGCTGAGAAAACATTTAAACAAACAAAGCTGTAGAAACGTTTCAGAGGATTCTTCTGTATTTCTTCAAGTATAGGATTTAAACTCAGAGAAATTACCTCTGAGGTGATTAAAGTCCCCTACTAGATTTTATGTCCCTTGAAGTCAAGAACAATTCATTTTTTTGTGTCTCCAGAATCTAGCATGGTGCTTAAGAATGAATAGACTCTTGAAGATTGATGATGGATAAAAGGACATGGATTGTGTTAGAGAAAGACAGCTATAAAAATAAAGTTTACCCTTCCTTATATGTTTATAATGTGCAATTAATGATGGAACATAGCTGTTCAGCACTAACTGAATCCAGGTGTAGTGAGATGACCACTTCTCACCAATAGATATGAGCAGGAATGATGAGTAAGTCTCTGGGCCAGGGCATTTAAAAAACAAATTCATTGGCCCTCTCTTTCTGCAACATGAAAGTTGATATTCTGAGATCCTGGAGATGGCACAGCCTTAATATGAAGCTGATTAATGCACGTCAGTATATCACCACAAGGAGTAAAACTGCTCTCAGATTCTAACAGCCATTCTGAACTCTGGGCTGAGCAAAAAATAACTTTCTATTGTATTAAGCCATGGAAATTTGATGATTTAATTTTTAAAAAGATAGCATAAGCATCACAGAGGCAAAGATAACTTCTGAAAGATAAAATATATAACTTCCTTCTTTCAGATCTCTGCACTGAAGAAGATCAATGGATTCTTACCTTTTTGGCCTAAGAGGTTTTTCATATTCTAGCACCTATACCTGTTACTGTGTCACTGTTATTTTTTCTTTATGTAGCTGTACATATGCTTATATATGTCAATATTCTTATTCAGGTATCATCATCAGTAACTATGAAATAGAACTTTGAAAGCTCTACTATCAGATATGAATTCTTGTATTCTCCACTTTGAGGTCTCAAATAACATGAATGCCTCTTCTAACTCAGAATTTCTCAACCTCAGACCTGCTGACTTTTTGGCGTGAATATGCTGTTGGATGCTGTACTCATACTGTAGTGGGGTGAGCATCATTCCTGGCTTCTACTTCTTTGATGATCATCACATCTTTGACAACCAAAAGTGTTTTCATCTATTGGTTTCATATTAGATCAAGTACATTGGATACCTGCTTTTCCATTCTTGAAATACTTTATTAAGAAGAATGATTTTCTTTTGTTGTTTGTCTGTTTGCTCATTTTTTGAGGCAGAGTTTTACTCTGTTGCTGTAGGTAGAGTGCTGGTGCGTCATAGCTGACAGCAACCTTAAACTCTTGGGTTTGGGAAATCCTCTTGCCTCAGCATCCAGAGTAGCTGGGATAACATGTGCTCACCACCACACTTGGTTAGATTTTCTACTTATGGTAGATATGGGGTCTTGCTCTTGTTCAAGCTGGTCTTGAACCCTGAGCTCATGTCATCTGCCTGCCTCAGCCTCCCAGAGTGCTAAGATTACAGGCATGAGCCACCATGCCCATCGTTGTGTGTGTGTGTGTGTGCTTGTTATGTAATAATTTATTTTATTTTATTTTGTTTTAAATTAATACAAGGGTAAAATTTTGGGGTTGCACTGTTCTCACTTCCGAGGTAAATTTTAAGTTGTGGTTAAACCCTTCACCAAGGGGGTGTGCTGAAAACCTTCACATTGTGTAAATTAGGTGAGATCCCACTATTTGCCCTCATTCTTCCCTCCAATTGCCCTCCCCTTCCTCTACCCATCTCTTTCCTCTTCCCTTACCATCTCTAGACAATATTTATGCTTTATCATTTATGCAGATGTGCAATTGTTTATATATTGGTTGTATATTAATATTGAATACATTGGGTATACATTTTTTCCCATTTTTCAGATTCTTTACTAAGAATAATGTGTTTCAACTCCATTCAGGTAAACATAAAAGATGTAAAGTCTTCAATTTTTCTTATGGTTGTATAGTACTCCATAGTATACACATGCCACAGTTTGTTGATCTATTCAAGGGACAATGAACATTTAGATTGCTTTCATGACTTGGCAATTGTGACTTGAGCTGCAGTAAACATTCTAGTGCAAATGTCTTTGTGGTAAATGATTTTTATTCTTCTGGGTAGATACCTAGTAATGGAATTGTGGGACCAAATGGAAAGTTGACTTTTGAAGGTTCTTTACGATTTCTCCATAATTCTTGCCAAAAATGTTGTTTGGAATGTTTGCAATTCCACTAGCAGTGCAAAATTGTCCCTTCTCTTCACATTTATGCTAGCATCTGTAGTTCTGGGATTTTGTGATGTGGGCTAATCTTACTGGAATTAAATGATATCTCAAAGTGGTTTTGATTTGCGTTTCTCTGATGATTAATGATGAGTATTTTTTCATATGTTTGTTGGCCATTCATCTGTTATCTTCAGAGAAGTTTCTGTTAAAGTATATTGCCCATTTGTAAATGGGATTGTTTGCTCTTTTCTTCTTGATTAATTTGAGTTCTCTATAGATTCTAGTTATCAAGCCTTTGTCAGATTCATAACATGCAAAAATCTTCTCCCACTCTGAAAGCTGTCTGTTTGCCTTGCTGTGATACTCTCAGATGTGCAGAAGCATTTTAGCTTGATCAAATTCCACATGTTTACTTTTGGTGTTGCTGCAATTGCCAGGGAGAGGGGATCTTTCACCTGAAGTCTTTTTCCAGGTTAATATCTTTAAGTGTTTTTCCCAAACTCTCTTCCAGGATTTTTATTGTTTTGTGTCTTGAATTTGAATTTTTTTACCAAGGAGAATCAGTTTTTGTCATGGCCTCTATCAGTTTGTCAGTGGGGAGAGGTTTTGGTCCAGTTTTAGTCTTCTACAAATGGCTAACCAGTCCTCCCAGCATCATTTATTAAATAAGAATTATTTTCCCCAGTACATCCTATTGTTTTGTTTATGAAAGATCAAATAGGGATATGTGGCCGGTTCATCTTTAGATTTTCTATTCTATTTCTAGCTCTATAGCTCTATTTTTGTGTCAGTACCATGCTGTTTTGATCACTATAGATTTGTAGTATAATCTGAAGTCTGGTAATGTGATGCCTTCAGATTTATTTTTATTTCTAAGAATCATATTTGCTATTTTTTGTTTTTTCTGGTTCTATATGAAGCAAAGTACTATTTTTCCAAGTTATTCAAAGTAAAAACTTAGTGTTTTGATGGGGATTGAATTAAATCTGTAGATTCCTTTGGGTAGAATAAGCATTTTAACAATGTTGATTCTGCCCAGCCATGAGCATGGTATGTTTTTCCATTTGTTAACATCTTCTACTATTTCTTTTCTCAGGTTTTAATAGTTTCCTTTATAGCAGTGGTTCTCAACCTGGGTTGCAACCCCTTTGTCACAACTAAAATACATTGTGGCATTAGGAAGATTGAGAACCACTGCTTTATAGAGATCTTTCACATTTTTTGTTAGATAAATTCTCAGGTATTTCATCTTCTTTGGAACTACTGTAACAGATATAGAGTCTTTGATTTTTGTTCTCAGCTTGACTGTTACTAGCAAATATGAAGGCTCCTGATTTGTGGGCATTAATTTTCTATACTGAAGTGCTGCTATATTCCTTAATCACTTCTAAAAGCTTTGGAGTTGAGTCTCTGGGGGGTATCCAACTATAAGATCATATCATCTGCAAAGAGTGAGAGTTTGACCACCTCTGACATCATTTTAGTACCCTTGATCTCTTTCTCTTGTATTATTGCAATGGGTAGGACTTCCAGACCTATGTTAAACAGCAGTGATGACAGTGGACATCCTTGTCTAGTTCCATTTATGAGTGGAAATGCTTTCAGTTTTACTGCTTTCCATATGATATTGGATGTAGGTTTGTTGTAGATGGACTCTAGAAGTTTAAGAAATGTCCCACCTAAGCTTATTCTCTTAAGTGTTCTTACCAAGAAGGGATGTTGAATATTGTCAAAAGCCTTTTCTGCATCAATTGAAAGAATCATATGGTCTTTGTTTTTTTATTTTATTTATGTGATAGATTATATTTATGGGTTTACAAATGTTGATGATCTGGCCTTTCTTTCATCCCTGGGATAAAGCTGACTATATCATGGTGTATAACTTATTTAATGTGTTGCTGTATTCTGTTTGCTAAGATCTTATTGAATATTTTGTATGATATTCATTAATCATATTGGTCTCTAATTTTCCTTTTTTGTTGGGTCCTTCCCTGGTTTTGAAATAAGGGTGGTATTTGCTTCAGAGAATGTGTTGGAGAAGATTCCTTTCTTCTATATGTTTTGAAATAGCTTATGTAACATAGGAACTAGTTCTTCTTTGAAGGTTTGATAGAATTCTGGTGTGAAACCATCTTGTCCAGGGTTTTTATTTTTGAAATATTTTGTAAAGTTGATGCTATTTCAGTGCTTGATATAGGTCTTTTCAAAATTTCTAGTTCTTTCTGGTTGAGGATAGGAAAGTGTTGTGATTCAAGGTATTGGTCCATCTACATTTTCATATTTTTGAGTATAGAGTTTTTGTAGTAATCATTGAAGATGTTTTGTATTTCTATGGTATCTTGTCTTTTCCCCTGTATCATTTCTGACTGAAGTTATTAGAGAGCTTATTTTTCTGTTTTTGGTTAGTTCGGCCAAGTGTTTATCAATTTTATTAATCTTTCCAAAGAACCCACTTTTTGTTTTGCTGATCTTTCAAATGATTCTCTTGTTTTCAATTTCATTTAATTCTGCTCTAATTTTGATTATTTCTTTTCTTCTTCTGGGTTTGGGGTTGGATTATTAGTCCTTTACTAGTTGCTTGAGATATCTCATTAACTTGTTGACTTGTTCACCTTCTGTTTTCTTGATGAAGCCATCTAATGCTATAAATTTTCCAGTTTTGACTGCTTTGCAGTAGTTCACAGGTTTTGATAACTTGTGACTTAAATATCATTTTGTTCAAGAAATCGAATGATTTCCTTCTTAATCTCATATTTGCCCCAGCTGTTGTTCAGCATAGGTTATTTAGTTTCCATGACATTATTTGGGCATGGGATTTCTGTTATTATTAAGTTTAACTTTTATTCCATGATACTCTAAGAAGATATAAGGAATTATTTCTATTTTTTTAATTTTATAAGGTTATATTTGTGTCCTAAGATATGATCAATTTTGGAGGATGATCTCTCATGGTCTGATGAGAAGAATGTGTATGAATTTTGTTAGAAGAAAATGTTCTGTATATATCTATTAAGTCTATTTGTTCTAGGGTAGAGTTTAAGTCCATTATTTCTTTGTTTACTTTCTGCTTCAAGAATATGTCCAGTTCTGTCAAGGGGGGTTGATAATCTCTGACTACTATAGTGCAGAAAGATATTATATGGTTCATATAATTTGGAGTTTTTTTAATGAATTGGGATTCATTCAAATATGGTGCATAAATGTTAATAATATTGAAATCTCTTCATGTTTTGTACTTTCCATGACAAGTATGTAATGTCCATTCTTGTCTTACCTTATTTTTGTTGGTTTAAATCCAATTGTATCTGCAAATAAGACTGCAACCCTTGCTTTTTTCTGATTTCCTTTTGCCTGGATTATAATTTTCCATCCGTTCATCTTGAGTCTTGTTTTATTGTTTGATGTTCTGTTTGAGGTTTTGTGCTTCTTGGAGACAACAGATTTCAGGCTTGAGCTTTTTTATCCAGTCAACCAGTCTATGCCTCTTTAGAGAAGAATTCAAGCCATTCACATTTATTGAGAGAATTGATGAGTATGTTGGACTTTTGGTTCTCTAATTTTTTAGAGTTCTAGGGCTTATTTTTTTCCCTAGCACCTTTGTGGAGGCTAGGCTTTATTCTTTAATTTCTGTGTGTGTTTACATTTGTGATGGGCCATCATGCTGGTCATTATGAAGAATGCATCTAAGTATTTTCTGTAGAGCTGGTCTAATTGTGGCAAATCTCTGCAATGTTTGCATGTCAGTAAAATATTTGATTTCTCTATCACAAATGAAACTCAATTTAGGAGGATATAGATTCCTGGGCTGCCAGTTGTTTTGTTTAAGAAGATTAAAAGCCAATGACAATCCTCTTCTGCCTTGAAAAGTTTCTACTGAAACATTTGCAGTCATCCTGATATTTTTCCCTTTGTAGATAAGACTTTTCTTGTGTCTGGCTGCTTGTAGAATTTTTTTCCTTTGTCAAAGTTAATTGCAATGTAGTTAGGAGATACTTTGTTTAGATTGAGTCATACTGAGGTTGTAAAACTATCTATTATCTGAGTTTCTGTATCTCTTGCAATGCTTAGAAAATTGTCCACCATAATATCTCAGAGTAGAGAGAGCATCAGTGCCTTTACAACTATCCTCTTCTTCTTCAGGAATACATATAATTTGGATGTTTGATCTTTTAGAATAATCCCATAACTCTTTCAGAAAATATTCTGTTCTTGTTCGCCTTTCTGCCTCATTGAATTCTTGGGATAGTTCAAAGGTCTTCTCTTTGATTTCTGAAATTCTCTTTTCTCTATGTTCAACTCCATTACTGAGTGTCTCCACTTTATTTCAATGCTCCTCAACTGCCTCTTTCAATTCCCATTCTGTAAGTCCTGTTATATCTTTCCTTTTTATGTCCATATCCTTAGTCACTTTGTTTTTAAAGTCATTAATTTCTTAAGGCAACTATTGGACCATTTTTTTTTAATTTATATTTCCATCTTGTTCGTTCCACTCATTTGCCACCTGTACACTAAAATCTATTTCTGACATTTCATCAATTTCTCTATGGGTGGTATTCTGGTGTATCTTCCCTATAATCTCTTGTGGGAGTTGCTCTGCTCTGATTTTTCATGTTGCCAGAATTCTTCTACATGCTCATCCCCATGCATATTTCCAGCTTTTTAAAGCAATATATTATAGTTTTTTACTTGGAATGATAGGTTGTTCCTGAATAGATACAGAGAGAGATCTATTTAGATTTTTATACTGTCCCAAAGTAATTGGCTATTAAAACTGGCAGGGTAATGGGCAGTGCCTGTGGCTTAGTGGGTAAGGCACCAGCCCCATATACCAAGGGTGGCAGGTTCAAACCCAGCCCTGGCCAAACTGCAACATAAAAATAGCCAGATGTTGTGGTGGGCACCTGTAGTCCCAGCTACTCGGGAGGCTGAGGCAAGAGAATCATTTAAGCCCAGGAATTGGAGGTTGCTGTGAGCTGTGATGCCATAGCATTCTACCAAGGATGATAAAGTGAGGCTCTGTCTCAAAAAAAAAAAAAAAAAAGCCTTCAAACTGGCAGGGTAAGACCAGTTTGGAAGGCTCCAGGAACTAGAGCTAATCACCTCTTCCCAAATTAGATGGGAAGTTTATCCTTATGGTCTTTCCCCTACAGCCTCACAAAACTCCCTTTCAAGGCTGCAACCAGATGCTCCAAGTGACAGCCTGGAAAGACAGTGCACCCTGGCTCTATCTTGGCATCAGCTTGCCCTCCACCTACTTCCAAGGTGTTGCATCACTTATTTCAAACCTCCAAAGTACCAAGATTCATGTGTGATAGCTGAAGAAGAATCCTCGAACAGACTTGAGAAATCTACCCCTTCCTATTCCAAACTCCATCCTCACAGCACAAGCGAAGTCAAATATGCTATGAACCTGCATCCCCATACAGTGAGGGCAGGAGAGCAAGAATCTGTGGCCAACTTTGGACCAAGATTTCCAGCTAAACTTGCCCAGGCAGTGCTAGCAACACCCATCCAAATAAGCCCAGAAAAATGCCAGGCACTAGAGAACAAGAATCTGTAGGTAGTTCTGACTGAGAATTCCTGAAGGGGTTGGGGAGGGACTCCTTCTGTGGGAAAGGGACGCAGCTGGACCACACTTGTCCACTTCAAAGTTAGGACTCTGGCACCACTGTTTCCAAGTTGTTTAGTGAACCATACAACAGATCAGCCTCTTAGAATTTTCCCCAACACCCTGGCCTCTGCAGGGGGAAGTCCACCAGGCAACCAGATGGGAGAAGGGTAGACTGTGGGCTCATATCACAGAGAGAAAAATTGTTGTCCTTTGCTCCAGGCAGGATGGGGACTGGGCCTGGAGCTTTCCAGGTGTAGGAGAACCAGGAACTTGTAACTAAACTCCCATGGGCTGAGGTGAGAGGTCCTTTGTTCCTTGTTTGCTTCCAGAAAACCCACTGCATGGCTCTTCCTGTTGGGGGAGGGTCTTCTGTTCCCATAAGAAGAGGAGTCTTCCAAGTAAGTGCTCAGTGCCTGTACTCTATTAACTTTCTTCCTCTTTCTGGGCCTCACACTTTGGCGCAGTGGGGATGGTGCAACTTGCATTATTGTTCTTGGACTCAACTCTCCACCTTCAGCTTCTCCACATCCACTTCAGTCCAATTACTCTCCCTCTGTACAGGAGCATCTGAAGAAAACTGCCTCTAGTCAGCCATCTTGCAAAGCCTCCAAGAATAATGTCCTTCAACTCCATCCAGGTAAATACAAAATATGTAAAGTCTCAATTTTTTATGGCTAAATAGTATTCCATAGTGCTCTATACCAGTTTATTAATCCATTCATGAGTTGATGGGTACTTGGGTTGATTTCATGTCTAGCATTCTACTGCAAATGTTCTTATGGTAAAATAATTTTTTTTTTCTTCTGGGTAGATACCTAATAATGGGGTTGTGGGATCAAATGGAAGGTTTACTTACAGCTCTTGAGAATTTTTCATACTGCTGTCCATAAAGGCTGTATTAGATTGCAATCTCACTAGCAATGTAAAAATGTTCCCTTCTCTCCACATCCATGCCAGCATTTGCAGCTTTGGGCCTTTGTGATATGGGCTGTTCTCACTGGGTTTCGGTAATATCTCAGGGTGATTTCGATTTGCATTTCTCTAATGATTAGGGATAATGAGTATTTGTTCATGTGTCTCTTGGCCATTCATGTATCTTCTTCAGAGAAGGTTCTGTTCATGTCTATTGTCCACTTATAAATGGGATTGTTTACCATTTTATTGTTAATTAGTTTGCATTCTCACAACTACATCCCCATCTGAAAGAAAAACACAATTAAATTCAAATGGGGTGAAGAGAAATGACAAAATGGAGAGTGGGGAGGAGAAAAAGCGATTGGTTAACTCTTGCCTAATGGGCACAATGTGAAGGTATATAGTACAACCCCTGGATGAAGCACTCAATTACAACTTGAATGTTACCTAACAAATGCAAACAATGTAACCTAATCAGTACCATCATGTTAATCTGAAAGAAAAAAAAAAGTGTTTTCAGACATGTGATATTGCCAAATGTTCCCTGGGAGTTTCAAAATGCCTGAGAGCTAAAGTGATCAAAATCTTCAGATGTCTACTAGGTATATATCCAGAAGAACAAAAATCACATTATAACCAAGATATTTGTACCAGAATGTTTATTGCAGCCCAATTCATAATTGCTAAGTCTCGGAAGAAGCCCAAGTGCCCATCGACCTACGAATGGACTAATAAATTGTGGTATATGTACACCATGGAATATTATGCAGCCTTAAAGAAGGATGGAGACTTTACCTCTTTCATGTTTGCATGGATGGAGCTGGAACATACTCTTCCTAGCAAAGTATCCTAAGAATGGAAGAAAAAGTATCCAATGAACTCAGCCCTACTATGAAATCAATTTATAGCTTTCATATGAAAGCTATAACCCTATTACAGCCCAAGAATATGGGGAAAGCGGAAAAGAAGGGGAGGGGAGGGGAGGGGGGAAGATGGATGGAGGGAGGGTAATTGGTGGGACCACACCTATGGTACATCCTACAAGGGTACATGTGAAATTTACTAAATGTAGAATATAAATATCTTAACACAATAACTAAGACAATACCATGAAGATGAAAATATTTCAAATTGTATATAAAACAAGCACATTGTACCCCATGATTGCATTAATGTACACAGCTATGATTTAATAAAGAAGTAAAAATAAACAAATAAAAATAAATCTTCAGCTGCAATTTAATTACTTTCATATACCTTTAAAATGTAAGTACATATTAACAGAAAAAATTCCAGCAGGATTTTTATCCATCATGTTATGGTTATTCAAATTGAATAACATTATGCTAAATTTCTTTCCTTTTTTTTGTAATTTAAAAAAGACAAAAATAAACTCTGTAATAGCTATTTAATCTAATTTAGGGGTTGCTAATAAAACATCTGTATATCTGTAAATTATTTCAATATGTGGTACACAATATGTTTTAAAAAAATCTATTGAAAAGCTTCTAACCCTCTCCCTAGATAGTAATTCCACCAAAATATATCTTTAATATTTAATATTTATACTTATTAATTTATTTAACAAATATAAATTTACCAAGAACAAGATCTGTGCTGAGTGTTAGAGGAAATGAAAGTGAAAATTATTACTGGATGAAGGACTCAATTGCAACTCAGACTTTACTTCACAAATGATAACAATGTAACCTAATAATATGTACATTCATATAAATCCAAAATAAGTAAAAAGAAAATTATGATATTTTCTTGAAATCCTGCTTACATTGTAGCTTAGGAGGGTTCCTCTCTGTCACAGCTGTGTTTGGTATTGAGTAGAGTCTCAACTAACATTTGCTAAATGAAGAAAGAATGATTTAACAGAGATCGATACCTTTATTTAATCATTTAATATGAATTTATTCAGTATGGAATCTGTGGATTCTATTAGTACCAAGACTAACTGTGCCTGTTTTGAAGTAAACAATTTGGTAGCTTCACAGTCTGTTTTGCTAGTAAGTGACTTATGAAGAATATAGGACTGCCATTGCCTTTAGAAATCATACTGCTAGTGGCAAAGTGTAAGCATACAAGTTAGAGAAACAGTTCTTAATTGTTACTAGAAATAGAACTTTTCTTTCAAAGCAACATATTTCAAAACAGATTTTGAAGCATTTACCTAAACATGAACAAATAGATTTCTCAACCTCTGGGGCATTTTCAGTCTATATTTTAAGCCAGTCTTTTATCATCTAGAATAAGAACATCAGTTCCAACCACCCTGCAATTACAATTTTTACTCCAGGACTTAGAGATGCAAACGGTATTTAGCAGCTAGGAGCTTTATTGATAGATAAGCTTTGGTGTTTCAGGACTTGAAAGGTTAATATTCCTGCACTTGAAAGCTTGGTAAGACTTTGCCTCCTTCTATATACATAAAATCGTTAATTAGCTGATTATCCTAACACCTTAGCTAACACCCTTATCTGAGAATGCCTTCTGCTAACACTGGCGTGATACAAGGGACAGTACCTTGCTCATGGCTTCTCCCTGCCAAGTTCTGATCCTTCAGTCATTCTGCTTCAAGACCAAGCAAAAATGATTGGAGGAAAGAAAAGATGCAAGATCTCCTTACTCTACGGTTTATATAAGCCTGATCCAGCTTTATGGTATTTCCCTTCTAATCAGGATCAGAATAAAACATCAGTAATGTGGAAAATAGCCTCTTCAAGAGCTTTCAAACAGACACATTTTTTTCTCTCCTTTTTTTGTATGTGGGAGGACATGATCAGCAATTATGCAAGCTATCCAACTATATGTCTTCTTTTGAGAGGTATTAACAGTTTCAATTTGTGTACATTTGATTATTTTCCTCTTCTAACATGATTCTGTTCCACAGATCTTTCGAAGCCTACTTAGAAAACACACACACATACTCCCACACAGGTATAAATGGCTACATACAGACAAATACTGAAGAACTAAAAGTTCTCTAATTTTTCTCTTCAGGCAGCTTGTAACCCACAACTTGTGTTTCTTAGAAATGCCTAAGGCAATTGGAATGACATCAAAGAGGCAGTGACTTTGAATTTACCATATAAATAGTAATCCAGGGGACATGAGAAACGATTAGAGTCTATACTTAGTATATTTAAGCTTTTACTTGATCATATTAAAAATTAATATGTAAGCACTTTAAGGAAATAATGTATGTTTTCATTTGGCAATTTACCATTCATTCTAAAGAGAAAAAGTTATTATTCTTAATATGTCTATAATAACTAAAGTTCACATCAACTTTATCTATCTCGTCAAGCTCAATTATATGAGAAGTAATGATTTCTACATCCTTGAAATAGTATGGTTTTGATAAATAATCTCCAGGTGATAATTGTTACTTCCACTGTTTCATATAGATGGTTTGAGTGTTGGGTCAAACTAACCTTTCATTAAATCAAAGCAGTGAACCAGATGCTTAGAATAGGATGACAATTAATCCATAGACTTGTAGAGGAACAAAGGCTTATTTGAAGAAGGCATTTATATGCTGGAGTAGTTTCTTTTGTTCTTGATTTATTTTGTGTCTCATAGTAATTGAATTCATAAGAGATTTGAAAAACATATTAGATAAAGTTTATTATGTGACAGCATATCAGCATTTCAGAAAATCCTCCTATACGTACATCGAGCATCAATTTAACTTTGCTTCCAGTATTGTACTAAAATTAAGCATAACTAAAACAAAAATGTTATCAAAGATAGACAATACATTTTACATTACTTTGATGGATTTTGTTCTTAGAAATGATCATGAATAGATGTCTCTGTAGAAAGATATTAAAGAAAATAGATTCCAGAAAATTTGGATAAACGTGACTAGGTCAAAGTTTCCACTCACTCTTATATTTCTTTTAACAAAGCTAAGTCCAAATTCTAATTAACTATTTTTTGTATAATTTTTTATTATAGAAAGTTAAATTTTCATGATAAAGTATATATTTTTACAAAGATACTTACAGTCTTGCTTATGTTCTTTTATTCCTATTGCACAAGGTAAGAAAATAAAGCAGAAAACATTCAAAAAGTATACCAAACATGTTTCTTCTTACATACCACAAAAAACTCATCTCAAAAAATTAAAAACATTTGCATTAAAGATTGAACCATATTGGCATTGCACACAGAAATACCTAACAGAGAAAATAATCTTAATTCACTCATTCAAAATATTTTCATCTTTGAGTAAGACATACCAAATTTTGTTGAACTTCTCTGACAATTGCATCACTGCCACCGCTTTCAATGTGAATAAGCCCTAAGTTTTTGTTTAATTCATTTATTTTCCAGGGCACTATATAGCTATAGCATATCTGTCTCTTTGTTATAAGAACCATAATACAATATAGGGAATTCTACTATGATTTTTTTCTTAAAATAAGTAATTTTTAACGTGAATTTTATCTTAATAAACTGTTATATGTCCTTATAGAGCTTAAAAATTTTTATGTGGGGGCCTGGCACTGTGGCTCACGCCTGTAATTCTAGCACTCTGGGAGGCTGAGATGGGTGGATTGCCTGAGCTCACGAGTTTGAGACCATCCTGAGCCAGAGAGACACCTTGTCTCTAAAAATACCTGGTGTTGTGATGGGCACCTGTAGTTCCAGCTATGTGGAAGGCTGAGGCAAGAGATTCACTTATGCCCAAGAGTTTGAGGTTACTGTGAACTATTTCACCACGACACTCTACTGAGGGCAACAATGTAAGACTCTGTCTCCAAAAAAAAAAAAAAATTGATGTGAAACTTTTTGTGAAGATTTCTACTTCAAAATAGGTGGGTCTGAGGTATTCATATATATTTTTAATCTTTATATTTAAATTAATTCATTGTTTATATGAAAATATATGCTGGTGCTTAAGTCAATGAAATTAAACATAATTAAGATAGTTTCATTATCTATTTTCGAAACTATTATTATTGTCATGGTGGTGCCTGTAATATTGCTATGTCCTTCCACAGCCCAGTGGCAACTTTTAACGAAAAATTGACCAAATTTTTAATTTTTTCTCTACGTAAGTTGTCTTTGGGGGGGGAAGAAAAAAGAAAAGAAGGAAAGAAAAAGATTAAATACAAAAAAAATCTTCTAAGAAAAATCTGCTTTTCATTAAAGAAATTTTTATTCAACTTGAGCAATCTTTTTTTTTTTATTTCACATTACTAAGAAGGTATACATTTTTAGGTTATGTTGTTCCCACTTCCAAGTAAAGTTCAAGTTGTAGAAGAGCCCCTCACCCAGGGGGCATGCTTAACACCCTCCCACTGTGCACATTAGCTGAGATCCCACCAAATGCTCCCCCAGCTCCTCCTCTTGTTAGACTGTTTGTGTTTCATCGTTCATATGGGTATGTAAGTGTTTATATATTGATTTCATATTAGTATTGAGTATATTGGAGTTTTTTTCTTATTCTTCAGATACTTTTCTAAGAAGAGTATGTTCTAACTCCATTCAGGTAAACATAAAAGATGTAAAGTCTCCATCTTTTTATGAGTGAGTAGTATTATATACAATAGTTTGTTAATCCATTCATGGGTTGATGGGTGTGTAGGTTGCTTCCATGAGTTGGCAATCAACCAATCTATTCATGCTTCCCCAGGTTAATTTGGAATTATAAGAATTCCCTTACAGTGTTGTGAGAAAGCCCTTAATTTTTATTCATCATGTGACCTCCAGTCTAAGCAACCGCTATATGAGTGCTGAACAATGCTGCTTTAACCAGGCACCAGGGGGACTTTTGAATGTTTTCTTGATGTTAGCTGTGAATCACAGCCTTCACTTCCTGAAACACAGGTAAGCTGGGGAGCTTATCATCCCCTTCTTTCTTTGTTTAGCAGTTGCTGATTCTTAAGCACATTTTTCACCCTTGTTTAAGTATCTATGTCCTTAAATTTGAAGATTACACAGCTAATATGAGAATAAATTACCACACGTTCAGTATGTTCTTCTTAATTATTTTCACATTTCCTTTCTACATCGCCCACTATAGGGTTTCCTAAGAGCTCCAAATTCAAAGTATGGATTAGCATTTTACTAAAGAGCACTGGCAGTGGAACACTTGGATTCATAATGTTCTTCCTTCACACACACAAAAAAGCCTGTTTTTAAACCTCACATCAACCTGCAAAACATAACAAGCAGGATTATACAAAAATACATGTACAAAATATTTTCATCATTGCAGATGAGTGGCTCTCAGAGCAGATGAGAACCCACAAGGTATTCATGTCCATGACTGACTTGTCTCTTCAAAATCCTTTCCTCTTTATACATGCCATTTTTAATCTTCCTAGTGCGTATTATGCTCATTTCTACTCTAACCCACTTTTCATGCTATTGCTTCAGACTCCCAGACCTACATTTTTCTTCTTTTCGTATTTTACCTATTTTAAGTGCTGGGTGAAGCACTCTTTCCACAATACTTCATTTATACTGCCTGCCAAGAGTTCCTATTCTTCGTTAAGTCTTTCTTTTACCAACTAGCCATAGTTTGCTTGTTTTGAGCAAGTAGTATGATATCAGTAGAGGAAATAAAGATACCTTGGCTTCTAAGTCAGTGCTCGGTACATATCTTCAGTTGGGGATGGTGTGATAATTCCAATTCTTACTTTCGACACTACTAGCAGGGATGAGATGTTTCCATTCGAGATGTTAGTCCTATATATCTCCTTTCTAATGCTATTGTGGTGAGGTGGAGTTCTACGTCTCAGAATGCCAGTTGTTGGGTCTCACCCAGGGATAGAGAACCTTTTCATGTTGAAAGGTTGCCTTAATTTCCCTGTAACATGGCTGCTTTAGAGAAATTTCAACTAGACATACTTTTAGTACATTAATTTGTAATACTAACTACAATATACTTAATAATTACAAAAAATGAAAATAATTTAATTTAAAATTTTAATGACTTTGTTGTATTTACTTTTGGTTAGAAAGTGAAAAGGGACACTAGGAAGGGGCTCAAGGGGAATGGGAGGGAACCCTGGCCTGCTGAATCGGGAAGTCTGGAGGGCTCCTAAGAATGTGGATGTGTAGTCACCTGGGTAACCAATGACCAATAGAAAGAGACAATCAATGACCAATAGAAAAGGGCAATACTGGGCAGCACCTGTGGCTCAGTGAGTAGGGTGCCAACCCCATATACCGAGGGTGGTGGGTTCAAACCTGGCCCCAGCCAAACTGCAACAAAAGATAGCCAGGCGTTGTGGAGGGTGCCTGTGGTCCCAGTTACTGGGGAGGCTGAGGCAAGAGAATCACCTAAGCCCAGGAGCTGGAGGTTGCTGTGAGCTGTGATGGCACAGCACTCTACCAAGGGCAATAAAGTGAGACTCCATCTTTACAAAAAAAAAAAAAAAAGAAAGAAAGAAAGAAAGAAAGAAAGAAAGAAAGAAAGAAAGGATGAAAGAAAAGGGCAATACTACCTGGAAGCACAGAAAAGGCAATGAAAGACTTGCAACCAATTTCAAACAGAATATTTATACTGCTACAAACTATTTTGTCTCTGTCTCTCCTACCTTTTCTCCTTCATCAGAGACCTAGTTCCAACTCTCTTTGAAAGTGCTCCAAACCTTCTTTTCATTCTTCTTAAATAAAATCTCTTTGATCCCCTGAAACTTGTGTAGGTTTTACTTTTGCTTTCTATCCACACTGCCTGTGAGGCTCCAGTTATATTTCCAGTTTCCATTGGTTTTTACTTTCAATTACTCTCTTGCCTTGATTGAACTTCCTCCTTCAGACAAGTAATTGAACCAGGTCAACTGGGTTAAGAGAACTGGAACCATTGACCCCCAGCAGAAAGCATTTGAATATATGTTGTAGCATGGAGGGCTACAGATTGAGTCAATCATTTTGATTTGGGTTAGGTAGGAAAATGTAGATTTGCAGCAATAAATGGTTGAAAAACAAGAAAGCATTTGGGGGGCATGTTCGTTTTACATTTAGATTTCTGTCTCTTCCTTCTCAGTGTCCCCTGAAGAACAATCTGTGCATAAAGTAAAAGCAACAATTATATTTCATAGGGAATAATATCCTAACATTACCATTTCAAATTTAAGTATGAAAAGGACAAACGTTTTAAAATAGTTTCTATGATTTATATAGAAATAAAAATAATCAAAGACATAAAGATAACCGTTATGTACTTAGGTAGGAAGGGCTATCCTGGGAAGGAGAACAAGGTGGGGCTCCAGGGCCCCCTCTGGTGCCTCCTACCTTAATTTTATTCCAAGCAATTGCTCACACCTGGGGAGGAGGGAACGTCCTACCAATCAGAACTTAGCATGCCAACTTCAAATGGATGTAGAAGACTCTCTAGCTGAGTAGCAAGTACAATAAAGTATTGAAGGTGACCTAGAACAGCCTTAAGACTAATTATTATGTGGTTTACCCCCTCCCACACCTTCTTGGGGAGGCTCATGGGAGGTCCAATGCAGTAAGACTCTGGTGCCAAGGTGACTTCTGAACCACGAGGTAGGCCTGACCCACACAGTATAAAAGAGAACCACCAACCATAATCTTTGCATCTTTGCCTTTTCTTTGTTGCAAAAATAGGGGCCAGTTCACTATTTATGGCAAATCTATATTGTTCTGTAAGCCTATACCTTGCTTTTACTCCCACAGTATTCTAAAAGTTCTCAAGGATGTGTCTAATTGTTTTTAAATTATTCTTCTTGCTCAACCTTTGGTGAGGCTTTCCACTCTGTCTAGTTCAGTCTTCTTCAGTTTTAGAAGACTTTATATTTTAATTATGTCTTTTGATCCATTTTGACCTTTCTTTCTAGAAATCCTTTAAGACAGTGGAACCTGCCAGATTGATACTTTTTGCCATGTTTTCATTCACTTTGTTTGTTCTTTTTACTGAGGTTTCCTTGACAACTTTGAATTTATCGTCTAATATTTACTTATAATTTTTATTTTTAGTCATTACATTTGTGATAGCGGATAATTATTTCTTTTTACTGTTAGTTTCTTTTTCATATTTAAAGAAACAACATAGCATTATCTCCTAACTTTAAGAATGACAATAAAAAATAATTTTTAATGCTCACTCCACAATTACCATTTATTCAAAGGCTTTTTACAAATCTTGATCTTCTTTTCATAACTGCTAACTTTTTGTGTAAGTCTTTCACTGCTGATTTATATCTAAAAGATGAAGAAACTGGCCAGGTAAAGGCTTTGAGGTAGTTGTATGAACTCCTTCTGCTATTGGGTTATTGGATCTGTCTTCATATCTTGTATCCTCTGAAAAGAAAGGGTTAGAGACAGAACTAGAAATGTAGCTGGAGTTTATGGCCTGAGGCACTCAACTTTGGGAATCACAAACAAGGTTGTGCATTACGCTTGTGAAGGCAGGACTATCATAAGGGAAACACTTTTGTGTGTACTTGGGCCCGTATCTGACCTGGGAACCTTCACTGTCCAAAGTCAAGGTACTCATTTTCCTTAGAGAAAGGTTCTCTCTCAGTTACTTTCTGGGGATGAAAGTCATCCTATTTGTAGAGGGGAGTGAAGAGAGGTGTAGGGATTGCAGGTGATTGACACAGTCAAAGTGGATAAAAAAATTCCTATTTCTCACCATTTTCATTCTAGCACTCCATAATTAGGGTAGATAAGTGTGGAGGGCTAGACTGAGAATGGTGAGGAATAGGAATTTCATATACTTTATTGTTAATCTGATTTTATTTATAGTAATCTATTATTAGTTTAGGGAATCCATGTTGATATCCTAGAAATGGTTTTTAATTAGCCTGGGATAGTTGTTTGTTAAAATTTTGACTTGGCTGTAGTCGTACTGTTATTCTAGAAGGGAAACAAAGAAATAATGCTAATTAAAAAATCAACTATCACTTATGGCTAATATTTAAAGGAACATGATTTAGAAATAACATTATTATCCTATTTCCTGATCCATTCAGAGGAAATATTATATTTTTCTATTTAGCTTTATATGCAAGAAATTGTTTTACATCAATCTAGGTTCATATAACTAAACTTAATTAGCAAATAATTTTAATAATCAGTAATTCATGACTTAATTCTCTCCTATCAAAAAATAAATGTTCTCTAAAAATGTAAATACATGTAGATATTTTATGTGCTAAATTTTCAAATAAATGCATTTATGTTATAAGAGAAAACCAAGATTTTATAAAGATTGTGCCCTTAAAATTACAAGATTATGAAAAATACAGAGTGGCCATAAAGTAATAGTACATTTCAAAACAAGTAAGAGTATATTAGAAATGTCTTACCATAAAAAATAAGTCAGTCAGCTGATGGTTATGTTAATCAGTTTGATTTAAGAATTCCACATTCTATATCAAATCATCACATTGTACCCCATAAATGTATACAGTTATGATTTAATAAAAATTAAGTTAAAAAATAAACAAAGCAAACGAAAATAAATTAAAATATTAGTGCTCATTAAAAAAAATTGCACACAAATTTTGTGGCCACCCTGCATAAGTTTAGAGGGCAGTCCACCCAAAAATGACAAATATAAAAAAAGCATTGTCCTTAAAAAAGTATAAAACACTCATACTCCAGTCCAGAATAGATAACAATCTCCTACCAGACAAAAAGTAAAAGGCAGACAACTAAGGAAATATAGGTAAACCACTTGTACAAATCTCATGCCAGGAAAAATTCAAATGTACAATATGTATATAAAAAGATATCCAACTTTATTAATGATCAGAAGATGCAAATTGAAACCGAAATGTGATACAACTGCATAGTTTCCAGAATGACTAAGTGAAAAATAGAGAAAACACAGTGTTGGCCAGGGAAGAAAGCTGGAACTCTCGTATGTGCTAATGGCCTTGTCAATTGGTACAAACAATTTCAAACATTGTATTCCATTTCTACTACCATTGAGTATATAGGCACTTTATGACCAAGCAATTTCATTCCTTGGTACGTATTCTAGAGAAAAAAAAAATTACTGCTCAAGCAGAAAGTCTTGACAGCACCATTTGTCATATATACTTCATTTGAACTTTACCCGGTAATTGGGGTGACTGTCTGTGTTAGCTAATTGACTTTATCCAAGGGGAGAAGCAAACTTCTCTTGTCATTATCACAGGAGGTAGTTTTGCAACATAGAGCTAGGTGCCCAGTCCACAATAGTTAGACTACTCCTTTCTTAGGAAAACAGGAGACAGGGGGCTACCTTTTCCCTTGATCTTTACATTTCAAAGAGATGGCTCCCAAGTCCTTGAGAAAGGCATTCTTGTGTAATAACACTGAAAAAATACTTTTCTAGTTTTCCCAAGAAACCAGATATTACAAAGGGAGGAGAAAATAGTCACCAGTTTTCTCATGAAATGGTCTAAGAAAAAGAAGTGGGAATAAATCTCTTCCTTTATTTTCAATTAGGAGAATTAGCCTCTTATTTTTAACTTTCACCTATGTCTATAGTACATGAAAATCTTGTTTGTATGTTAAACTTTAATACAAAGCTCTAAAAATGATTAAAAAGTAACATGACTTTCAAGAAACACTGAGTAAGCTAAAATATAAAGATTAAGAACAAAATGGGAACTGAACACAAGTTCAATAAGTGCTTCCAAAGCAGAATGCATGAATGAATGAAGAAGCAACTAAGATGACATACGGTTTGCAAATATTTTCTTCAATTTCACAGGTTGTCTTTTTTTTTTTTTTTTATTGTTGGGGATTCATTGAGGGTACAAGATGTGTCACACACTGAGACCCCACCCCCCATCCTCCTTCTCTCTCTCGTTCACAGGTTGTCTTTTTCATTCTGTGGATTGTTTCCTTTGCCGAGTAGAAGCTTTTTAGTTGTATGTGCCCCTACCTGTTTATTCTGGGGTTAGTGGCCTGTGCTTTTGGTGTCCTATCTGAAGCATAATTGCCAACACCAATTTCAAGGGGATTTAGGACTATGCTTTCTTCAAGGAGTTTTATTGTCTCAGGTCTTACATTTAAGTTGTTAATCCTGTAACATTTTTGTATATGGTGTAAGACAGGGTCTGCATACATTTTTCTGCAGGTAGATATCCAGTTTTCTTAGCATTATTTAATGAGCAGACATATCGGTTCCCATTGTGTATTCCTAGCACCCTTGTCACAGATTAGTTGACTATCTATATGCTTGTTTAGTTCTGGGCTCTTGGTTCTATTCTGTTGGTCTGTGTGTCTGTCTTTATGCCAGTAGTGCTCTACTATTTGATTACTTCAACTATAGCTTTCCAATATAGTTTGAAATCAGGAAGTGTGACGCCTTCCAGCTTTGTTCTTCTTTCTCGAAATTGTTTAATATTTTTTTTCTATTTCTATGAAAAATGCCCCTGGAATTTTGATAGGCACTGCATTAAATCTTTGGATCACTTTAGGTAGTATGAGCATTGTAGTAAATTGATGCTTCCTGTCCATGTACAGGAAATATCTTTCCATTTATTTGCATCTTCTTCAGTTTCTTTCACTGATACCTTACAGATTTCAGTATATAGATTTTCTTGCTTAAATTTATTCTTCAGTATTTTATTCTTTGTGATGCTGTTGTAAATGGCATTGCTTTCATAATTTCTTTTCCATGCAGTTCGCTGTTAGTGGATGGAAAGGAAACTTATTTTTGCATGCTAATTTTGTATTCTGAAACTTTAATTAATGAGTTCATTAGTTCTAACAGGTTCTTTTTTTGTAGAGTCTATAGAGTTTCAATATGTAAGAGCATGCCATCTTCAAACAGAGGCCTAAGGAGAAGCTTTCTGAGGCCCTCCTTTCTGTTGTTATGCTTCTTGTACAGCCTGCAGAATTGTCAGCCAAATAAACCTCTTTTCTTTATAAATTACTCAGCTTTAGGTATTCCTTTATAGAAACACAAAACAGACTGAGACATATATGTTGCATTAAAATGTCAAACTCATAGAAGCAAAGAGTAGAACAGTGGTTGACAGGGACTCGGGGGATGCGGAACAAGAGGTGATATTGGTCAAAGGACATGAATTTCCAGTTGTAAGATAACAAATTCTGCTGATCTAATGATGTACAGAATGAGCAGTGTTATTTTATCTAATTTTGAACATAATTACACAATATAGGAATTTTTTTATAATTAGAATGGGTGTTTGGACCAAGTGACCTGAAAAGGCAAATTTTCTTATTTAGTATTTGTTTACTCTTTAGTGTACCCATCCTTGATCTGGAGGATGTGAACTAATTACTTTCTTTCTGGCCCCTATAAATCTCACATGCCCCCTCCTTCAGGATGGTCCCTGGGCCTAGACAAAGTATACTTGTAGTCATAATAGTAGAGGGTTGGCATGTGAGTAACTGATCAGATTCAATGAGATTCGATAATTTTAAATCCTAGAGATATCAGGTAAACTTGGTATTTCCTCAAAACTCGTCTTAATTCTGGAAAACAAAGCAACAGAATCAGTAATGCTTTAAATAGAAAGTCATGAAAATAAATTTAAAAATGAAAATGACCAACCAAAAATTATATAGAGATCAGAATAGAAAAAATATTGTTTTATACTAATCCATTTCCTATTAATCAGTCTCGTGCCAGTTAGACTCACATAGATCACATGTTGAAGCAAAAGAGATTGTTTTATTCACAGGTTACTGTGAAGCTAAGGTAGCTTAATCTTTAGACACTGTGACCTTCAGAGACACTTTCCAAGGTCTTGCAAAGAACCACAGCAATGCAATCTTAGGAGATAGACATTTTCATAAATATGCAAAATAAATATAACCTTTTTTTTTTTTTATCTTAAGGAGATACCACGAAATTATATAATCTTGAGGCAACTCATAAACCAGATCTATTCTTAGATAATCCTGTTGTTTTATTTTCTTCAAAGGGTACAGGAACAGCTCAAGTTACAAAATGAATGTATGCTAATGAGTGATGATGGAGGAAGCATAATTTACTCTTGTTTTAATCCCTTTATTGAAACAAAGCCTTGATCAAAAGACAACGTAATGTTTATAAAGGAGTGTCATAAATGTTTTCTCAAGTATTATTCCAGGGTGTGTAAAGGTAAAAAAATAATAATAATAATTGCATAAAAAAGAAAGAAAATAAATGGTTTAAAGACTAGGAGGGGAAAGGCACTGATTAAAAGTAAGAAGATCTATAAGTGAAAAGGAAGTTTTAATGATTTTGCTTTAGCTGCTAGCCCCTTATAATGCATGTCCTTAGAAAACTATTTAAATATCTGGTGAGGAGTCGCAAGGGGGCAAATTCCAAAGGTAGTTTTGGACCCTTATTAATGCAGTGAAATTGTAACTCTACATTATAATAGTAATTAACCATGGATAAAGGTACCCTGAAGAGATACAATTACCTTTAAATTCATTCTTCAATTTAAGAAATATAGGAAATGCATTTATTTATCAGTTAATTGATAACTTGCCAGGTGCATTAATGTAAAAGTCCCTAGCATATGACATAATGAGGATTTTTCATTTATTTGAGGATATTTTATTGCTGTCTCTTGCAAATAATATTTAAGGTGGCCATCGTCCTCATTACAGCACAATATAATAGTCTTAGAAAGTAGATGAGAAAAAGGCAGTTACCAGAGGGCATGTTCATTTATTGAGTCATTTAAATTTACAATACTTCATAAGAGCAATAATAATTCTCTTTGAAACAAAATAATTATTTTCACATTTTTAAAATAAATTGACTATAGCTATTTTATAATGGATTAGAAAGGCAAGAAATAGAAATTTATAGCAAATACTAAACACAGTTATATTTCTAAGTGGCCTACCCCAAACTCTATTAACGGATTAGAAACATTTCATCATTGTTTAATGGAGGGTGGATTTCTATTAATCAAATCCTGCTTTACACAAATTCCCATCATTAAAAAAGAGACCATTTTGTCAAAAGTAAAATTGCCACTGGAAAGTTTAAATGACAAAATTAAGAGGAGAAAAATTTAAATATGCATTAGAGACAAAATGATAATTATATAGACATTTAAAAATTTTAATAGCAAAACCATTTTCAAAATGAATCTCAGGGTAAGTATATGCTGCAAGATTTGAATTATTTATGGCAGGATTAAGTCTTTTCACTGATTTGAAGCTTGTAGAGCATGTAATCTCTAATATTTTATTGACTTGGTTAAGTTTTTCACTAGCCTTAAATTGTCTTATTACTTTTACATCTTTGCCTTGAGTAATAATACTGCTCTTTTTCTCCCTACCTTTGTTACTTGACCTGACTGACCTCTTTTGAAGTATCTTCACTTAGTAATATCTACAGAGTTTTTCACAGTATTATGGGAGAGAAAATCATGGAATGAAGTACAAAGCAGTTATTTGACAATGGAGAGAAAGTTGATGGCTCACATTTAGTTGAATTGTATAGAAGAAGAAAAGGGTGGACTGTAACTAATTATAGTAATAACTAAAGTATCAAAGACCATGAAAAAAACATATAATTTCTTAGTGCAAGGTGACAATTAACTTAAGACAAACACCTGATTTAATTTCCTTATTGCTTAAATATACTTTTTTAAAACCTATCTAAACCAATACTTTTTAAAAACCTATCCTAAATTCCTAGACTTAGAAACTTATAGATAGGTTTTAAAAAAGTATATTTAAGCAATCCAAAAACTTGGATTCAGAGAGGTTCTGGGTTCAAATCTTACTCTGTGTTCCTCCCAAAGATTTTGAGACCTGCAAGATACACTTTTTTTTTTTTTTTTTTTTGAGACAGTTTCACTTTGTTACTCTTGGTAGACTTCTGTGGTGTCATAGCTCACAGCAACCTCAAACTCTTGGGCCTCCTAAGTAGCTAGGACTAAGGGTGCCAGTCACAAAGCCTGGCTGGTTTTTAGAGCTGGAGTCTTGCTCTTGCTCAGGCTGCTATCAAACTCCTGAGTTCAAGTAATTCACCTGCCTTGGTCTCCCAGAGTGCTAGGATTATAGGTGTGAACCACCACACCCAGTGTAAGATATACATAAAAAAAAAAAAAAACTATTTTCTGTGTATATTGCCAAGGGAGAAAAAACAGAGGGAGGATGTTGTTTAAGGGACAAAAGTAAACAGGATTACTTAGTTAAAGTCTGCAAAAGATGGTGAGATCCACTCGCAAAACCACTCTCAACTCTAATAATGGGATATAAAATATATTCCAAATTCTATACACATCTCTTATGGAATTAAAATTTTGTAAGATTTATTTAAAAGTTTGAAAGTTCAAGAAGAGTGAAGACCTATTATAGTAAAACAAGGCAAAATTGTTTCATTAGATATCAAGATATATTATAAAACTACTAAACCCCCAAAATATTAGCACAGAGATAGAAAAAAATAAATCAATGATACAGAATGAAGAGAAACTAGAGGCAGGTTTGTAGACATAGGGATACTGGATTTGTAATAATGTTGCCTTTACAGAGCAAGGTATGTGAATGAACTTTGTAACATCTTTGTAGTGAGAGAAATGTCAAAGTTATAGGAAAAAAGCAAAAAAAAAAAATTATATCCATTGATTGATAAATAAGGAAGCATCAAAATTCAGGATTTCTGCTCCTGAAAAAGAAACACTGTGAGAATATTAGCCATAGGGAGGCTGAAATGTCATTTTCAACCACTGATAAGGGGTTTATATCCAAACTGTACCCATAATCTCTAAAAATCAATAAACAAAAAACATACAACCAATAGGTTAAAAAAGTTTTATAAAAATGGAAATTCAAATGGTTCATAAACATAAAAATGATTGTCACTCTCATTAGTCATTGGGAAAAATAAAATGATACACCATTCGATCCCCGCAAGCACAATACTGGAAAAAAGCTTGATTATTGGCAAGTTTTTTGAGGAAAGTAAGTTTTCATACACTGTTGTAGAGTTGTAGAGGAGTGTTTCCTGACACACATTTACTTTGGAACAGAGTTTGGCATTACTTGGTGAGGAAGAGTCTTTTCGTTGTCAAATCTTTTTTTTTTTTTTTTTTTTTGGTAGAGACAGAGTCTCACTTTATGGCCCTCGGTAGAGTGTCGTGGCATCACACAGCTCACAGCAACCTCCAACTCCTGGGATTAGGTGATTCTCCTGCCTCAGCCTCCCGAGTAGCTGGGACTACAGGTGCCCGCCACAATGCCCGGCTATTTTTCTGTTGCAGTTTGGCTGGGGCTGGGTTTGAACCTGCCACCCTCGGTATATGGGGCCGGCGCCCTGCTCACTGAACCACAGGCACCGCCCTCATTGTCAAATCTTAATCAGGCACCTATGAGTCTTCTTCACTCAGCTTTGACCTTGGCCTTCCTTTAACAAAATTCCTGCAAAGTCAGTTTATCAAGAATCTCTACACCCTTGATATCTGATCAACCTTGATATCTTATAAAGCTCCTCATCACTCATGCTTGATATCAAAGTCTTTGGCCTGCTTTTATGGCAAGAATCTTGTTAGGTAAGAGTAGCAAAAATACTCCTATCCTTGATGTCTTGTGTTAGTAATTTTTCATCAATGACACCCTCGGTCTACTTTGTGGCCATAAATCTGACTTGCCCTTGTTGTAATCAGAGTTGCACTCAATCTCTCTTCCCTATTGCAATGACCTCTGTTGCAATAGTCTTGAATACTGTTCCTTACTGTCCTAACAAGTGTCACAATAATTTATCCTTAACATTGATAAGGTAAAGTATTTGCACATCTTGATTCCTGTTTATCTGCATATCTTGCAGAAATGTGTGTTTTAAACATGATTCAAGGACACTCAGAGAAATGTTTTTGATTACCCCAAATGGAAAATCACCCAAACGTCTATCAACCATAGAATGAATAATTATGTTGTGGTTTATTTCAATAATAAGAAAGTATGAAAGCACTAACTATAACCAATAATATAGATGAATCTTGAAGATTAATATCAAGCAAAAGAAGGTAGGCAGAAAGTCATTTATACCATAAAAAATTCAAATACATTTAAAAATAAGTAAAGCTAAACTGTGTATACAGAAGTTTGTATACTTTAATGGTCCTTTATGTGCCAACATTCCTGGGCTATCCTCCCCAGTGATTTAACCAAAAACTAAGCTAAGAGTTGCCGTGCCTATAATTTTTAATATGGTCAAAGTCTGCTATACTTTGACTTTAAATAAGGGAGATTATCCTAGATAATTAGAGTAAGCAACTTGGGAGCCGTAGGAGCAGAATTGAGGCTTCCATGATGAAGAAGCACTTCTGTGGTCAGCAGTGTCACCCCATCCACCGTCTCTTCTGAAGGTCTGTCCTATAAATGTCAGATTTGCCCAGTTATTTCCCACAATTGTGTAAGCCACTTACGCAATAAATCTCTTAATATCTATCTCCTACTGATTTCTGTTTGTCTACAAACTCTGACCTAAACATATGCTCTACAGACACACATAGAAAATAAAACTGGAAGAATGTAGAGTTAAAACAATAAAAGACTAAATATGAGATTGTTGTGGCAAGAAGCGAGTCAGACGGTAGCCTCTGACTAGGATAATGGTCACAGGGCATTTGATTACCATGTGTGTTAGCCTGCACATTTAGGTCTATCTTTTGCTTTGTTTTTGTATGTTTTCAAATAAAAAAAGCTTTAAAAATACAACTTTTATATCATGGAATTATGCTTATATGCTTACTTTATCCTGTTTCATATGACAAACTATGTCTACACTCAAGCCTGCAATATTCATGGGTTCTGCCTGTGTGGATTCAACCAACCACAGATTGCAAAGATTAAGAAAAAAAAAAGAGATGTTTGCATCTGTACTGAACATGTACAGAATTTGTCTTCCTGTCATTATTCCCAAGTCCGTACAGTACAACAAATACTTATGCAGCACTTACGTTGTAATTGGTACCCTAAGTAATACAGAGATGGTACATGATGCAGTGAGGTTATCTGCAAATACTACCCTACTTTCTATGAGGGGTTTGAGTATTTGTAGATTCGGGTATAGGCTCTGTGGGAAAATATTTCATTATTTTTTTTTCTAAAGTTTTAACTGTTTCCTGCAGGGAGCCTGTATTTTTTTACTCCAAACAAATTGTTACAACATAAACACCTGCACTGAGTTATTTCATCTATACAATGTACCTGAAATTTGGCTGTGAAATGTTTCATTACAGTGACCAGTTAAGATTGTCAGTTTAGGTGGTTGTATGTGCCATTTTAAAAAGTTTAACATTTTAAGAATATTTCAAATGTTTTAGATTTTTCTTAATGAAAAGAATCTCTTCGAATAAAAACATGCTGCTTTTACTATAATCTCACATTCTCCAAAGCCGATGTGAGTATGAGTGTTTTTTGAAGTTAGTGTTAGTATCTAAGGGTATGTCCCGGAAGCTGGAGAAATACCTCGAAAATAGACACCATCTAGATTTGTTTTTCATACAGAATTTGAAACATTTAAAATGGTTCTAAAGAGACCTGCTTTCCTTAAAATATATTGTTGGAATTGTGAACAATAAATAATAAAATGAATGACACTGATTTCTAGGTTGCTTTTAACAAGGATAAGAGAAATAATCTACCTATAAGAAAAATGATAATATAAAAGGTTTCAAAAATTAACTTGCTATACTCTAAAAAATAATATTTATATTAATTCATTATTAGAACTAAGGTATTAAGTAATATTTATATTCATATTCCAATCATTCAGTAAATCATTCATATTCTAGGAGTGTATCTCACATCTATCACTAGAGTCTTAGAGTCATTCTGTCAAATTCAGAAAGGTAGTTCTTGATTTAAATACTCCAGTTCAAGGTTTAACACAGGAAAGTAAGTTGATCTAACTTGACAGCTCTCTAGAAATAATCATTCCAACATGTCAAAGATGGTACATGCCTGGATCTCTACATTATTCAAAAATGATGGAATCTAGGGAAAGGAAAAGAAGTGACAGAAAGCCATACACCCAAGAATTAAGCACTTCAAAAGTGAAAAATGCTATAATTTATATGGGGTTAGTTTGGGCGTGCATGATGAGACTATAACATATATATCATTATATCCATTCAACCTGTTCCCAACTTTCTCCTACATTCATTGAACTTCTCAAATATGGGAAACTATTTTAAAAGATAATGCAAACTCTGGCATTTAACATTAGTAGTCAGGGATACATTTTGAAGTGATATTTTGGTATTTAATTAATAACCAGTTTGCATCTAAAATTTTAAATCAGGTGTTCCTTTTTGTATAGTCCTGTTTATAAGTTGGCCCAAGATATTTTCAGTAATGACTGGCTGTCTAGCTGTCTTATTTGGTTGGTTGTTTATGTCAGAGAATAATTGGAACTATGGAATATTTCCCCCATTTCTACCCATGTATTACATAAATGACTACATCCAATTTAATGATATAAAATATTATTTCAAAGTTTTATTTTTATCCACAAAGGGAATTAATGATTTTTCATACTACATTATCTGATTTAAGACCTAATCTGCAAGAATAATTTCTAGAGTTGACATAGTTGTTCAGATACTTTTACCCAACAGAGTCTTAGATCCTGCAGCGAGTCCACCACAACAGAACTGCAGTCAGCCTATGAATAACAAACTAGCTGAGCTGAGTCAGCTGGGTCATCTATTGCTCCCTCCTCACAGAGGAGAGCTGGAAGTGATAGATAGCTCCATTAACTCTGCCAGACTAATGCACACTTGGGGAACACCAAATTGGGAACATTTCTTTTTTTTCATCATTCAGAGACAAGCCACAGGCTTGCAGTTGGTTTATTCTCTAACTTGTACTAAAGAAAATATTTGAGAAAATAAATAATAGCTATAGAAAGTGGTGAAAATAATAGTTTGCATCATAAAATACTTAAATTTTAATTAGCACATTTCAGTCCAGACTGCCAAACACTTTTTCCCATATTATTTATAGATATCTAAGAAAACGTTGATATTCAAGGCCTCAATTCAAACATTTAAGCTATGTAAGTAGAATGTTAATTCTTATGACATTAATTTATACATATCTAGTATGTTGTACATTTTATAATGGTGCAATATTTATATAAGATGTTTAAGATAATTTTATACATCAGGAATTAAGTATAAATTTACTAGAGTCACAGCTTTCAAAAATTTTTCTTTATTAGGCACTCAAAAGTATTATCATAACTTTTTAAATTCAAATAGTGAAATTGAAATTTTCCTCAAATTCCTTGTAACAATTCTTTAGGGATTGTGAGTTGATAAACAGGCTCAGGAGGAGAGCACAAGGCAAGGCCACTTCTCCAGGATTTGCTAGTTAAAAAATGGGTATTTACAAAAGTGACTACCTTTTAATGTAAAAATTCTTTCTTTAATTCACAGTACCACTCCTCTGTAGACTACTTAAAATGCTTCAGAAGTTAAAAATGACATTGGCAGAGAATTCAAAGTACAAGGCACCTGGAAGGATAAAGGGAAAATGGAATCATTTAAAAATCACTATTTTTTTTTTTTTTTTGCTTTTGTTAGATGTCATTGTAATTATAATAAATAATTAACTTTTGGGGGGAGATTTAAATAGTTACATCTTATATCATCTCTACTATATGCTTTCCCAACCAACCACCCTTTTATTTCTTTGTAGATTTGAGGATCTACTTAAGGTGCTGATAATTCAATTTCGGTCATCTCTGATCTTTAAAAAAAAAAATTACTAAGTCATATATACGTAGATCATGAATACATTTATGCCTTTGTGGGATTAAATATGCTGATTATTTGTACAAATTGGAGTGCTTACATCCTACTAATTAACATAGCTTTCACCTCATTTAAATATCCAATGTACTTAGTACTACTATAAAACCAATTTATAATTACTCACACTTTCATATGAGACATGAATCTCTGATCTTAATAAAAGGAAAAATGGAAGAAATGAAAAGTAAAAATTACAAAATAATATTTTTTCATTCAACAGTCATTATTGAGTACCTACTAGATATCAGTCACTGGCTTGGCTCTTGCACATGATGGAGAGAAAAAGGTGATACAGGCCTTCATTCAGTTTAATCATAAATGATCACACAGAAAAATACCACGTGGAAAGTGATAAGAATTATAAAGAGACTTACTGCGGTGGAAGATTTAGTAATCTGGGAGAGGAAAGGCTTTCTTGAACACGGAGCAGTTGAGTTGATACGTGGGTGAGTGGGAACTTAATGAATGAGAAATGGAAGATGTAGGCTCCAGGCAAAAGAAACATCATGTAGTAGGAGGCGACATTTAATGGAAAACAAGAGGCCAGTGTTACTGGAACTCTGAGAAACTGAGGAAGAGTAGTGCAAGTGAGTTACTGTACTTTTATAATTTAATTATTGTACATTTCCTGCTACTTGGGGAAATTTTACTTTATCTCCAAAAAGAAATCAAGTCAGTTGCTCTTATAGACCAGCTAATAAATTGTTTTCTCATAGTTATTCATGAAAATCAATTGAGAATAAAATACATGTACTATTTCACAGAAATTTTTGCTGTTCTCATTTTACTATTGTGTGTACCAGAAGGGATGACGTCTGAAGAGCTAAAAAACATTCAATCTGTTTCAACACTGTGGTTGTTGACATCAGAAAATTGATATTAATTATGAAAGTGAACACTACTACTAATAAGACAATATTTTCATGTTTAATATGCAATGAGAGGATTTATGGCTATGGTCTATTTCTTTTGCTATTAAACTTAATGTTTTTATGTCAATTTTTATTACTTTGTTTGTTATTCTTAGCACTTTTAATACATCAACAATGTGTTTAGGGTATGTTCTACAGCATATATTTTGTGATGATTTGAATAAATGACTTTGAATAACATAATTCAGTGCTATCATTATTCATAGCATAAGTGTTTTGTTGCATTCTGTATTTACAGATATGTATCATGTTGACAATGTGTGTTCAAACACTGAATTGCATAATGATACCAAATCTAAAATGGCATTAACACTCCATCAAACTTTTGAGGCAAGACTAATAACGAAACGAAGTTCACTATATTAGCAGCTATAATTTCATTTAAATTACTCAAACTCTATAACTCCTAGCTATTTAAGAGATCATTTTTATCTACTTTTAATTTGCAAAGGAACTGAGTTTTACTTGGCTAAAAATATTAGTGTATATTTTATTTCAGCACATTTTCTACATAGTACATATCACAAAAATTTACTTTTTGACATAGTTTTCATCTCTCTTCTTGTTCAGTACTTTGTGTCCAGTAAATAAAGGCTAGAGTGGCTCAAAATAGATACCATAAATATTCATGATGAACTGTGTAATTTGTCAATGATTTTTAATTATCTAAGACAGATTTCATGTTGTTTGTTTTAAATCATTTTAAGTTCTGTTTGTCACGGTGCTAGGTTTTAGGCAAGTCACTTTCAAAATATTTTGCATAAGGACCAAAGAAACAAACCTTAATTTTTAATAATATGCAAATATTATTATTACATTTTACCTGTAGCAGTTGGCTACACATAAGGGATTGCATAGTTAAAACTAGCCTTAGTCATAAGAATATTCATTGTTTATTTAATTTCCAAAGTTGATGATCCAATTGTTTATTCTGAGACTCAGAGAAACCGTTACTTGCCCAAGATATTCCCATCCTTCCGCTAGATACTAGACAATGTGAGTGTTCTCCTTACTCCTATTGGCTGGATGGTTGCTGAAACTTTTAGCATTTTATCCACTCTTACCTATCTAGACAAGGGTAGCAATAACAAATTAAAATTTTTTTCCTTGTTGTATTTTTACTGTTACTATCATTAAAAAAAAAAAAGAAAGAAAAAAGAATCCAAGGTGCCCAGGCAGCCTTCCTCACCCTCACATCCAGAATCTAGTCACGTATTACAATTGTGGTTCTAAGTTTCAACTTTACAGCATCGATCTTTGGCTAAGCATTATTTCTGGGTGTGTCTGTGAAGCTGATTTAGAATGAGATGCATGGGACTCAGTACAGCAGATTGCTTTCTCAAAGTGGGGAATCTTTCAATCCATTGTAATCCTGAGTAGAACAACTGGCAGAGGAAAGAGATTCTGCCCCTATATCTGCTTGACTTCATGAGCTTTGTGAGCTCCTCTTGTCCTCTGATTAGAATTTACACCATAAGCTCCCCTGATTCTCAAGTGCTCAGTCTTAGACTGAACCATATCACTGGCTCCCTTAAGTCTCCAGCTTTCAGAAGGCAAACCATGGCATTTGTAGATCTTCAGAATAAGTGAACATCCCTCTCTCATTTATTTTCTCTCACCATCTCTCTTTCTTTCATCTCTCTTCAGGTTAGAGACCAATTCTAGAAACCCCAGAACCAATTCAGAAAACTCAATATTCTGTTTCTCTGAATCCCATTTGAAGGAATTAACCCTTTATGGCCTGAGGAAACTATAAGGGCCTCTTTTGAGGCACTTGCAAGATCATGCTGATTTTCCCCAGGACAGGCCACCACCCCCCTCTCCTTCTAGACCTATACCTAGATTAAAGTCCTAAATGTGAAATGCAAAGTGTAACCCATGAAGAAGTATGCTACACACCAAAATAATTGCTTGAGTTTTATAACTTATATAGATAAAATCATGGGAGTATGTATGGGACTAGATACTAAGTCTGAGGGAAATGATAGAAGAAAAATAAAGGTAAATCAGGCTGAAGTTATTAATATGGGCTAACTGAGAAGAGATTCTGCATTTAATGTTTCATCTCTAGTAGTTAGAAATGGCTCTCACAATTTAGTTGGTTAGCCACATAGACAACAAAAGGTGGACCACAAGGAGGAAAGCGAAAATTCTGAAGATCTCTTGGTTTGATGTAGAGAAAGGATTCAAAGACTTAGAGGTAGTCAACTGTTAGAGTGGATTTTTTATTCACTTACAGTGGTTGAGCCCTAGCATTTTCAAAAAGCTCTGTCATCACTGTAGATCCCCGTAAGCCAGAAATCACAGTGGGAGCTGTAGTCACTGAATTGAAAAATCTAAATACATGGGAGTCATTGAATTCTGGGATGGCCAGGACCAAGTGTTGGCACTCAACTTCCAAGGACAAGGTATGCATGCTTACTGTAATGTATAGGGGAGTCAAAATAGCAATCAAAATAAACCAAGTCATGCATATTTATTGATGGCAAATTGATCATGGTGCTTCTGGAAGTGAAATAGATGAAAAGTCTGTGAAATCTTTACTTGATCTAAGCAGAAAATTTCAAGGTCAAGTGAACAAAAATCTAACCTGACTGACAAAATTCATAAGTTACAGCTCCTCAGTCAGTTTTCAGATTGGAGCTAATTTTCAGATCCAGACCCCTTGAATGAAAGGGAGGTTGAGTCCCCTTGAGAAAGGACTCCTGTATATTACTAAATATAATGCCTGCTAATCTTTCACCTAAATTTCCCCCTAAAAAAATGTATGGACTAACCTATCTTTACCTTGGAAAATAGTAAAGCAGAAGGAATCCCTCAATCATAGAGGAATTTCTGAGATTATGCCACTATCAAGGACTGAAAGTATGCAGGAGTGGTGTTTCCTACCACATCCCATCCAACCTGTTAATTTGGCTTGTGAAGAAGACAGATGGATCTTGTAGAGTGACCATGGATTATCATACGCTGAACCAGGTGGTGACTCCAGCTGCAGCTGTTATGCCAGATGTGGTTTCATTGTTTGAGCAAATTAAAAAATCCCCTGGTCAGTTTAGCTACTGACCCAGAAAATGCCTTTCTATCTATTTCTGTTCATAAGGACCCATCCATATCAGCTTGCTTTCAGCCTGAAAGAAATATATATTTACTATTCTACCTCAGAGGTATATCAGCTGTAAAGGATTCTGACATAATTCAGTTCATAGGGATCTTGATAACCTTTTTATTTCCACAAGTTTGGTCCACTGCATCAATGACATTCTATTAAAGGAACTTACTGAGCAAGATGTAGCAACTATTCTACACACATTGGCAAGACATTTCATGACAGAGGGTGAAAAAGAAAGCTGATGAAATTCAGAAACCTTCTATGATACCACAGGGAAACTTCTAATGTTCCAGTGGTGTGGAACATGTGGAGATAACCCTTCTAAGGTGAAGGATAAGATACTACATATGTCTTTTCCTGTAACCAAGAAAAAAAGTACAATGGCTGGTTGTCTTCTTTTGAATTTAGAGGCAACATGTTTCTCATATGAGTGCGTTACAACATCCAGTTTACTGAGTAACCCACAAAACATCTAGTTCTGAGTGGGGCTCAGAATAGGAGAAAGCCTGTAACTGCTATGCAAGGTGCTCTACCACTTGGATCATAAGATCCAGCAGATCCGAAGGTGGCTGAAATGTCAGTGACAGATAGAAATGCTGTTTGGAGCCTTTAACAGGCCCATATAGGCTAATCACAACACAGGCCCTAGGGTTTTGGAGCAAAGGCCAGCATTCCTCCATAGATAAAAAGTCTCCTTTGAGAAACAGCTCTTGATCTGTTATTAGGCTTCAAGAGAAATTGAACACTCAACCATGGCCACCAAGTTACCACGCAACTGAGATGCCGATCATATACTGGATCTTATCTGATCTATCAAGCCATAAAGTTGGGCATCAAAAAATGGAATGGTAGGCTGGTCCAAGTGCAGTGGTGTTTATAAATAATTGATCACAACCAGTTATAGATTCCTTTGCTCCACTGCTTCACTTGACTAGCCTTAACAATTAAATAAATTAATAAAAATGGCACAGAATATACAAGATTGGGCCTTGTATAGGTGGTCTTTCAGTTACAAGTAATTTCTGTAATGAAGTGATCCAAATGTGATAATTCTCACTCTTGCTACCTTGCTTCCTCTCTCCCAGACTTTACCCACATCCTCACAGGGAGTTCTCTGTGATCAGCAAAGAGGAACATTGATCCTGGTTTGCAGATAATTCTGCACCATTTGCAGGTAACATCCAAAAGTAGGCAGCTGCATAGCCCTTTTCTTGGACATTTCTGAGATATAGTGGTGAAGGAAAGTTTCCCCTGTGCACAGAACTCCAGATAGTGCACACCTTACTTGAAAAAAGAAATGGCCAGACATGTAATCATAAGCCAACTCATAGGCTATGGTCAGTGGTTGGCTGGATGAGCATGGAATTGGCATAATTGGAAAACCGGTAACAAGGAAAATTAAGGAAAGAGCATGTGGATAGTTCTCTTAATTGGCCAAAAATAAAATGTGTAGATATATGTATTCCATGTGGATGTCCACCAAAGTATGGCATTGATAGAAAAGTATTTTAATAATCAATTATATACCAATCAGCCTCTTTATCTAGGTACCCCTGTCATCATCCAACAGGCTCATGAACAAAGTAGTCATGATGATGGGTATGAAGTTTATGCATGGATTCAACAGCATGAACTTCCAGTCACCAAGGCTGACCTGGAGACCAATACCAAATTTCTGATAGGATACCATTCACTGTGTGATTAGCAAGCCAGTTGGTGGCAACTAGTCTACCCTGAACCACTTCCATAGAAGGAACAGTATTTTTTTTCTTATTGGAATAAATACTTTAAATAAAGATTTACTTTCCCTGAACACAATGCATTGGTCAAAAACCACCATCCATGGACTTACATTTTTCTACTGTCATGACAGTCCACATGGCATTTTTTCAATTAGGAACTGACTTTACAAAAGAAGAGTGACAATGGGCCCATGCTCATAACATTCCCTGGTCTTGCCATGAAATATGGAATAAGAATATATAATACCAATAAACTAAAATTAAATTCTACGGTTTAATCATGGGGTCTGCATGGATATATTTCAAAATTTTATCTCCTAGTTCTCCTGTTAGTCAACATTTTTCCTTGCATCACATGCACTCTGGAGTTCGTTCATACTGTTTCTCTCTCTTTTCCAGAATACTTTTATACTTTTCTCCAGCTGCATTCTTCTAAAAGCCAAAACCAATGTAATACTTTTCCTGATATCAGGAAGTCAAGAAATGATTGGTTAGAAGATCCATGATGTAAAAATTAGAACTTTTTTCATGTTACTATTGAAATATTTATTTTAGAAGAGATTTGAGTGTAAATACATTTTTACCTTTTTAACCTTTTTCTTCTGAGACACCGACATCTCTAAGGGAAACTTCTGTTTTGCCTTTTGTAAATGTCTAACATTCCGTAATGTTACAAAAGAAACATCTTAATCAGTAAATACCATTAGTTCTTTACAGTAATTTTTTCTTTGCTTATTTCTCATTTCCCAATGAGCCCTTTCTTTATTAAGACTTTTGCTATTATCTGTTCTTTTTGCCTCCCACAAAACCTCCCACTCTCTATCTTAAGGTTGTGAGCACAATATCTGTGATTTCTACTAGGTACATAGTAGAAATGATGTGAATGTCCCAGTTATTTTTTTGATTTAAGAGGGTTTGTTTATTCATTCATTCAACTTGTACTGCATACTAACCAAACATGAATTGCTGAACATGTGCTATTTTAGCACATTCTGTGTACTAAATGCTATATTTTTAAAGCATACATACTTCCCATTTTACTTTTTTTAAAAATGTAGTCTTTAGAAACAAGTTTGCTATTTTTTAGACAGAGTCTCACCATGTCGCTCTCAGTAGAGTGCTATTACATCACAGTTCACAGCAACCTCAAACTCTTGGGTGTAAGCAATTCTTTTGCCTCAGCCTCCCAAGTAACTGGGACCACAGGTGCCCACCACAATGCCCTGCTATTTTTTATTTTTTTATTGCAGTTGTCATTACTGTTCAGTTTGCCCAGGCTGGATTCAAACCTGCCAGCCTTGGTGTATGTGGCCGGTGCCACAACCACTGTGCTACGGATGCCGAGCCAGGTTTACTTTTTTTGACACCTGTATTCTTCAATATCTTTAATGTGACTTTCATTTGAGATTCTTATCTATTTCTTTATTTCAATTTGACTAAGAATTTTTCATTTTCCCATAAATTGTATTTCTTTTTATAATACATCTTTAATTTCAGCAAATATACACAGCCTGTTTTGTCCACAGCAAGACATATGCCAATATTGTTTAAGTGTATTTTATTTTCTAGTTCACATGTGAAAAAGTAATTTTTATAACACTTTGTCAAGTGTGAGAATTAGCCTCTGATAACGAAGTGAAGTTAGGTCAAAGCTGGCTAATATTTTAAGTATCTAAGAATGGGATTTGGTGCTCAAAAGTCCTAGTTTATTTTTAAATATACTGCAGCTTAATAACTAATTGGAATAGTTCCAGGATACATTTTAAATGTATATTGCTATTTTGAAAAATTGTTGTGATTAAATAAAATGTGTGAGATACAAGAGATTTGTTTGAGTGTAAAACTTTATAGGGTTAAAATGATTGCAATTGTTCAACAGTTACAGGCAATAAAGTTACAAAAACATAACACAACATGCAAATGTAGATGCTCCCATCATAAGGTCAATATCACACTTTGAAACACACTTCACCCTATGCTACAGTTAAATTTAGAATCTGATGGTATCATAAAATAAATGATTTGGTCTTTCATATAAATAACACATTCTATTAACTAGTACCCTAAATTTAAAAAAGAATACTACACGTTATAGCATTTCTCTTTTAAGAGCTTTGTAGTAGAAAATTTGGGGAAATTGTTTTCCAGTGATTAAAACTCAATAAATCTTTCAATTATTGATTTATTTTTTGTAGTATAGAGAAATAACAGGTAGAGATGGAAGGGATAGCAGTGAACAAAATAATATAAAGGAATCAATCGAAATGCTGCTCTGAATCAGAGTGGAATCTTATTGCAATGTTCTTATCAGAAAAAGAAGTATCACTTTCATGGTTTTATTGTACTTCATAATGACACAGTTAACAGTATAAGAAAGGCCTGAGTCTTCATGATCGTGCAGAATAGCAAGATAAATTAAAAGAACACGGAAATGTATACAGATAATGACAGATGCTTTATTTATCTGGCATGATTTAATCCATTAATCTGAGGTAAATGCAGTCACATTTATCTTTCTCTTTTTTCTCTGAATAATCACTCTTGCCATTACCTGCCTTATTAGCAGGAATGATGATATTTTCCTCTTCATGTTTTATCCCTAGCCTATTGTTAAACAAACAAACAAAAATTTGATCGAGTTATTAAATATAAAATGAAGGTCTGTTGTACTTTCATGCGCTAAGAAGACAGCCATAGGTTGTAAGATAAATCCATTCTTGTCCTGGTACCTCCCTACCTCCCAGTATTGCTATTAAAGCTTCCCACTCTCATGTGTGCTGTGTCTACTACAACAGTGGCACGACTAGCCCATTACCCTGGGAAGGACTATTGGAAAACTGTCTTAGACTGCAAAGCCCATTTCTGTATTTCTTTTTACACGCTTTGTGACTTTTCCCTAAAACTTAAATACCATCAGATGGCAGTGGCTGTGGATGACTGCAGCACCTATACTCAACTTGTAGGAATAAACATTTTGCTGTAAATTGCTCTTTGCCAAAATTACTTAATATATTCTCAACTAAGTCACCTGCCTAGACTTGTCCTTTTTCCCATAGGGTTTACTTCACTGGACTTCTGTCTTCCTGTCACTAGGTCATCGGTAGGGTTGCTATTGCCTCATTTTTCTATGCTTCTCTAACTTTGAATATGAAGATGTTTGGTGATTCTGTCCTATACTTCCTAGAAGATCCTCAGGACTATATAAAAAAAATCTACTATTTTCTAAAACTTTCCATTCTGAAGGGGTAATCATATTCACCATCTCAAAAATTTGTATTACAATTTTACCTGCCAAGATTCTACCTGCATAAATGAAAGGCATTATTCTATCTCTACTTGTAGCCTAAGAAAATCAATGAATGATAATAAGAAGAAGGATGATGAGGAGAAAAAGTCAGTACCAAAAACAAAAGTCTCAATTAACCAGGTACTGTCTTTTCAATACTTAAGTAACTGTAAAGGGAGAATATACGCAGCATTTTTAAAAACATAGATGGCGTTGTAACTGTCATGGTGCTCATAATGCCAGTTGATATATTAGATAACAAAAACTCTCATCTGAAAAGTTTGAGAAGAAGGGGGAATCTGGAGGGAGTTGTCTGATAGGCGTAACGTGACTCTTGTCATAGCATTCTTGAACTGTCTTGAGTTGGTCTTGAATTACCAGTGGTTTTGCCGTTCAAAGCTCCTTTGGAGCCATAGATCCATTTTCTATATCTCAAACTTAGAAGGAAGATGGGATGTGAAATTTACATGAAGAGAACATTAAATCAGAAAATACTGAAAAATATCTGGATAGATGCTTTAGTCTACTTTCAGGGCTATAAAACTTAGTTGTGCGGTTTGTATCCTGACCAAGTATGCTAGGTAGGAACCAAGTAGGGCCTTCAAGCTCAGCTACGTTTAATCAGTCAGGGCAGTGCATGTTCAGTATGGAAGCACAAAAGTCATTTTTATATTTGCCTTCTCATTGAACAGACAATCCGTTCCAATTAGTATGCTGAGAGAAAGTAATTTTTGCAAGACCACTTTTGGGCTCACAGAGACCTGCACGGTGTCTTTTATAATGATAATAGTCTCATAACATTTCTTTCTTTTTTTTTTTTTGCTAACTTATTTATCTATGCCTTTAAAAATGTGACTCTCTCTTCCCAAAGTCTAAGAAACTATGTTTGGGGCTTGAAATATTTTCCATGTCACTTATTAAATAAGAAAGAAAAGAATGTAAATGCACTGATTGAAGTATTTTTTAGAATATTAGCCCCAAACAAGGTCAAAGTAAAATGGCTAGCTAAGGCACTCACCCCATTAACATAGGGATTCCTTGCATTAAATTGCTCATTGAGGGGGAAAAAAGCAAACCATTCCTGAGAGATTGTTTATTTCTCCATCCTCCACCTTCTATTTGCCTGTTTAGACAATACTTACCCTCCTCCTATTTGGGCAATACAGTCACTCTTGTTGCCAGGAAGACAGAACATCTGAAATCTGTTTTTAAGCAGTGTCAGTTTTTCAAAGTAATAGGCACAACAAGAAGAAAAGAAACATCTGCTATCGGCAGATTTTTTTTTCTTTCCTCCCAACATCAATCTAGCAAGTCTTTGGCAAGCAGCTTCTTGCTCTCTAAGTCACAGAAATGTCAAAGGAGAGTGGAAATGAGAGTGGGTACCTCTGTTGAAATGTCACTTTGAAAGTAAATAAAATCAATTGCAAAAAAGCCATCAAAAAACAAGGAAATTTAGCAGTCAGGAGAGAAGTTTCACTGTAGTCACAGGCTGTTGAAGTAGCCACATTTAGGAAATATGATTTTTCTCCTAATTTATGCTTTATTGCTAGTGATAGTTTGAAATAAACATTAATGCAGATTTAAAATTCAATGACTTTCCCAGTGTTGTAATTAAGATTACTTCATATTAAGTAAATATATAATATTATATATTTATATGTATTTAAATGAAGATATTTATTATATGAATAACATTACAGTATTTACATTTATAAAATTGCCTCTGAAATAATGATGGCATACACCTATAAGCTCAACACTTGAGGACAACTGTTCCCAACCTGTGGGTCACAACCCCTTTTTAACAATAACATTGCGTTATTAGGAAGGTTGAGAACCACTGCTTTAGGAGGATCACTTGAGGCCAAGAGTTTCAGACCATCTGTTACAATATTGTGATACCCATCTTTACAAAAAAAAAAAAAATTATTTTAAATAGATGGGTATCTGGGCACACACCTATGGTCCTGGCTACTTGGAAACTGAAGCAGGAGGATATCAGAAGCTCAGGAGTTTGGGGTACAGTAAGCCTTGACATCTTGCCACCATATTCTAGCCTGGGTAATGATAGTCTGAGAATCTGTCTTAAAAAAATAAAATGGAGAAAGAGAGCGAAAAGAAATAATAATGACAAATATTACTAGATCTCACCTTACTAGATGAGGTAAGGTGCCATAACTCTGGATTCAGAACATATGTATTTAATTTTCAGCTCCATCACTTAACTGTGTGGCAGAGGGCAAATTATTTAAACTCTCAATGACCAATTATCTAATCTGTAAATTTTGATAATAATTGTAGCAAGTTGGATTTTGTGAGTGTTAAAAATATGTAGAACTGTAAAAATATGTAAAGAAATCAGGTATATTGATAAGAAAATTATGAGGACTTCATAAGTAGGCATATGAAAGGATTTGGTAATTAAAAAATAACTAGCAAAAAAAAATACCTGGGATTTTCCAATATTACTGTTCTATGCAGTTCATTGTGAGTATTCATTTGAAAAGAAGATCATAAGAATTTTAAAAATCATAAAAATGTCCATATACATTTCTCCACTTCCAGAAATCTTTCCAGTGGAAATCACAAAAACTTGAGGAGGCCAAGGTACAACTTTCTTTATCATCCCAAATCTAGGTTTATTCAATTCAAAGTTGTGTACCTGAGGTGCGCTGGGGCAAAGTTGGTACCACATCTTCCCTAGCCCCCTGGGTTTATCTTCAAAAGAGGTTGGTGATGACATTGCAGAAGCAACTGGCAACTGGAAGTGTCTGAGGATTATAATGAAACTGACTATCCAGAGCAGACAGACGCAGATTCATATGATACCTTCTGCCTCGGACCTCATCATCAAAGCCCTCAAGGAACCACCAAGAGACAGAAAGAAACAGAAAAACATTAAACACAATGGAAATATCTCTTTTGAGGAGATGGTCAACATTACCAGACAGATGCGGCAATGAGCTTCAGCCAGAGAGCACTCTGGAACCATTAAGAGATTATGGGGATGGCCCAGTCAGTGGGCTGCAATGTGGATGGCCACCACCCTCATGACATCGTGGATGACATCAACAATGGTGCCGTGGAATGCCCAACTAGTTAAAAAGTACAAAGGAAAATGTTTCAATAAAGGATCATTTGACACCCTCCCCCACAAAAATAAAATTTACTTCAGAAAAGACATATGCACAAAATGGTCATTTTTAATTTTTAATAATAAAAATTTCAAAAGAAATTTGATGTCCTCTTATGGCAATTAAAGTAATTTTAAAAACTGAAAAAGCTTATCAAAATCTTAAAAATATCTATCTCTAAGCCTAAATTGTGTCAAGATTATATGTAATGCAATAATTCTTGAAAAATATCAAAATTCTTGCAGTGGCTATCTTAAGAGGTAAGATTATGTATTTTTTTTTCTTTTCTGTACTTTCCAAGTGATACAGCTATCTAGTCTAGGATATAATGAGTACAGGCAGTCCCCCAGTTATGGAGGAGAGAGGTTCTGGAGGTTGTTTTTAAGTTGAATTTGTATGTACGTTGAAACAGGTGCATTTACCTATTACCTGTAATAGCCTCCACTTGTAAGTGCGAGTTGTACGTAAGTTAGATGCTTGTTTGGCACTGCCTGTGCTCAGTATGTTTGCTTATTATCATTATTAATTGAAATATTCCTAATTATTCAGTAAAATCACTTCTGACATAAACCTATACATAAAGAAACAATTTCCTCTTTTCAGTTACTACATTGCTGGTATTGACTCCCAAGCGAGATGTTGATTCCCTACCAAGGTGTTGACTCCAAAGTGCACGATGGTATCATATAGATGTACGTGTTTTTTATAGAGCTGTCTCAGAAAACCTGTGAAAAATGGGAATGACTTAGAAGAGCATGGCCAAAATATAAGTTTGTAAAGCTGTTGTTTAATCCTCAAATAACTAATAATAGCAAAATTATGATCATTATAATTGAATGAAGAAATGATCACTCATTAGCAGATATAATTGTTTTGAACTGATGCTGATTTACAATCTAGAACTAGTAGGAAACCCCTTCACATTGCAAAAGGCAATGCATGATGTTCTCTTGTTTATTTTTCAGACTTATCTACAACTAATGTCCATGTTAACTCCTTGAATTTTCCATTCATATTTATTATAAATTTTTGCATATGTATTGAAATTAAGAAAACAAGAAGCACCTCAGATGATTTTGTTTGGAAGACCAGGGACAGATTTAATTTTACTAGAAAGTTTACTGTGTGTTTCTTTTTGTTATTGTTTATTTACTTACTTATGTTTTGTTTTCTATCTTTTGTTCTCTTGGTTCTTTCATCAGAACTCTAGAAGAGTTACTGGTGCAGACCACATAAAGATGGAAGTCTGTGATGTTTCTCCTCCCCTTAGTTATGACCTCAATCTTCTGTATCTTCAATATTGAAGTGGCTATAAATGGAGCTGAAACTTGGCAAACCAACATCTTTGTGTCAGTAGAATTGTGTTTTTTCTCCAATAACTGAAGTAAGATTTCCTTTGTTTGCATTTTGTTTAAATATGATTTCTAGAAAAGTTGTATGCTTTAGAGGGACATTCCTGAATCTACTGCAGATCCTAGAGACGATGCCATATTTAAGTATTTAGAACTACGAAGGATTCAAGCCTTTTTACAGATAAAGATATTCCAGAACTAATTTCCCACCAGGCAAACTTTGTTCAAATATCTGAGAGTGGGTCATCTTATGATTGGCCAGATAAGTCAAAATGCAGCTATTCATACGTTTCCTGACTGGCCCCTTGCCCCAGTCTTTGTCTGGCACCTGGTAGAAGGTGGTATAATAAATTAACTAGCTGCTGTCAATCTCCATTGATCTATAGAAGTCAGCCCTCTAAGCTGAACATCATGTAGGCTTCCATTTCTCCATGGGATATGGCAAGGGAGAAATACTACGGAGATATTTCTCAAAGGGTAAAGATATTTGAAGCCCTATATGATGTCAATATTTTTAAATACACTTAGCATATATTTCTAAGTCACCATTTTTGGTCATTAATGTTAAACAACACATTGTTTTTGCAAGATAGCTTCTTGAGACACAAATGTTAAGACAAATTAATGTTAGATGCAGTATAACTTTCAGTTCTGAACAGTTTTATAGTCAGAATGCTTTAGTTTGTTTCTTTGTCTCTTGCTCATGTCCGTATATACAGTTTATTTCCTTTGCATAAAAGATGAGTCGGTAACAAATGAGTGCTCCCACAAAGGCAACTTCAGTTGTTGCTACGATAAAATGCTCCAGAAAACTTCCATTTGCTGGCTGTTGAAGATCAGATTTAGGAGTCGCCCAAAGACTTTTTCTTTTCAGCAAACTTTCAGGCATCCTTAATATTTGGTTTATGTATATACATGTTTGCAAATTATATTTTTAAAAGCCATATATATTATCACTAACAAGATGGGTTAGGGAGACAATGTCTGCTCTTCTGTATGATTACTTTTGCTTCCAATATGTAACAGGCTGCTAATTTGAGGAAGTTTGGTGATTAAGAAAAAGAAAAGAAGAAAAGGGGAAACTCTTGATACTCTATTAGCAGAGTGCTTTACATAAGCAACTCTGACAGATATATTTTTTATTAATTTTCTGCTTTTTCTGTCTGACATTGAGACATTTATTCTTTCTATTTCTTTCCTCTTTGCATGTGAATTCATGTCCTGAATCAATATTAGAATTATAATAGTCATTGAAATTACTCATTTTTACCTTGGTATCGTACATTAAAATGGAAATTTTAATAACCATCCTTTCATATTAAAACCAATACTGTACCCTAGACACAACAGATTACTGATCACTTTATAAACGCACCATGTCATTTTTATGTCTTTTTTTTTTTTTTTTGAGACAGTCTCACTATGTCACCAAACTCTTTGGGCTTAAGCGATTCTCTTGCCTCAGCCTCCCAAGTAGCTGGAACTACAGGAGCCCACCACAACGCTCGGCTATTTTTTGGTTGTAGTTGTCATCGCTATTTTAGCTGGCCTGGGCTGGGTTCAAACCCGCCACCCTTGGTGTATGAGGCTGGCGCCGTAACCACTGTGCTACAGATGCTGAGACAATTTTTATGTCTTTTTACTCACATTCCTTTGTCTAAATTGTTTTTCTTCTTTCTTCAGTTTTGAAATCTTATTCATCCTTCAAACCCAGTTAGAACATAATTGTTTATATTGAGAGAACTTTTTTGATGCCTTAAAATGGTTTTCCTCCTTCCTCTGTGTTTCCATAGTATTTTATTTTATAGTAAAGCTTGTACTTAACCCGCTCTTCCTTGTATTTTAAATATACAAAGACATACTAAGATACCCTTTATAAATTTTAATGATGAAGTTAATACAGTAAGAGGAAAACATATAAATTAAAATTATACTAAAGAAATAGGATCTCTCCATATTTTCTGATATAAAAAAACATTTTCTAAAAGATCTAATCAAAATATGTATCAATCAGAAACTCGGGGCTGGGTTTGGGGTGGCACGATACTAATCAGTTTTGCTTTGGTTTAAAAAATAAGAATGTAGGAAATAAATGGGGTCTGAAACCATTTCCAAAACACTTGCAGGAGAAACTTTTGCCAATACATTATAAATATTACAGTCCCATTGGTGAGAAAGAAAAAATTCTGTGGTGAAATGAGTGCATTTTATTGTAACTTGCTTTCTTATAAAGATTTTCTAGAGATAAAAGACATGCATTATGACACTATTGAGTTTTGTGGTCTGTGCAGCAAGAATGTTTCACTGCAAAGAAATACATTGAGATTCTGCTTGTATACCAGACTCATGAATTTGGTTAATAATATATGTACGAATCTACACAAGGCTGAGAAGAGACACATGCATTGCAAAACACTAAACTGTGATTCTTTTTGGTGGCAAGCCAATAGGATTCAAACTTTACAGGGGGCTTGTGATAATAACATGGGGAAAATGAGAACATTTTCTTTATTTTTATATAGTATTTCTATATCTTTTTGTATGATTGGTTTGACATTTCCTCCTAATCATATTTTTTGGTACATATGAGTAAGTTCCGTTTCTTTTTATTTTTGCTAACCCAGTGCCTAAAATAAATCTTGACCCACAGTCCCTCAATAAATATTGACTGAATTGATTCTGTGAGTCTGTGAGTTCAGGCGTACTCTGTTATTGTCATTTCTAACCCAGTCTGTGATGGCTTAGCCATTTATTCTTTCATTCAAAAGGTGTTGTATGGCTTTCACATACTAGGTAGACACTTATGTGCATATCTTTTCTTAATGGCCAAACAGCTCCTCAGAAGCAGGCTAATCTACCTATTGATCAATCTACAAATATAGTAGATTCTATTTGATGAATCAGAAACTTTTTTCTATAATATCATCTTCATTTTTTACTAACAAAATCACTAAATTATATCTGTATGGATGGTCACACAGCTAAAGACTACAGCACTCAACTTCTATTTTAATAATATTTGACCACATGACTAAATGCAGGCTAATGGGATTGAGGAAGAAATGATGAGTTCAAATTCTAAGCCATACCCTTAAAGGGCAGAAGCATGACACCTAATAATTCTATTATCCTTTCTTATGGTTGAAATATAGACTTGAAAAATAGAACCGTGGACTATCTTTGATCATAAGGCAGAAGTAATGTGTTGAGAGTTTCAGACTTGTATGATAGAAGGAAATTAGGTAACTCATATCCTGATGCCTCATATCGCCACCTGATGCCATGGCTAAGCTACTATTAATTATTTGTTACTGATCTTGAGCCTTTGTAACAGCAGTTTACCAAAAATGCACATATCTACAACTGGATTTCATTTTGACTTTATAATGGCATTTTGAGAATATCCTTAACTTTTCCTGTATGTCTAGCTTCTATAGATGTAAACTGAGGAGCAAAATAGAAATCATACACTCAGTAGAAAAAAGATCAAACAACTAAGGGCTCTTTATGCTCACTCATTTCCCTCTCTCAGCCTTCCAGTCTCCTTTTTCTCTGCTCTTCCTGATCTAATTTTCTCACTGCTTAGCAAAGATACAATTAAGTTTCCTGAAAATGATGTTATGAAAATATAATCAACATTATAAGCTAAAATTAAATAGTTTAAAGAAATGAGTGCACTCATTGAATTGATATATAGATGACTCGTCTTTTAAGAAAATGGTTCCTATGAATTTTTAAAATTTTTTTTCTTAAGAATAACCTTATTCCTTTCCATATCTATTATTTAGTTCTTCTTCCCAGTACGTGGTATGCTTTTGTAACAACACCAAACAGACTAAGACAGAAAATTGTTACTAAGAAATGGGATCATGGCTATACCAAATACCTGATGGTGTGGAAACAACTTTGGAACTAGATAATGGGCAGAGAGGGTATAAGAGATTATAGGAACAGGCTAGAAATTCTGTTTTGCTGTGAATGAAACATTACAGATTTTTCTGTAGACAGCTCAGTAAGAAGCACTGTACACTATTCGGGTGAAGGGTACACTTACAATTTGTACAAAAAAAAGTATGTAAACAGAACACGTGCATACCCTAATATTCTGTAATTAAAAAAAAAAAGAACGGTAGGAAAATGATGGTACTTTTTAGATATTATTTAAGTAGTCATAACCAGAATGCTGGTAGAAATGCAGGCTGGGAAATGCTATTCTGAGGAGGTCTTATAGAATCCCCAAAACAAGGTATTGAAATCTGGGGTACAGGCCATTTAACAGTTACAATGAATTTGGTGGAATTCTGTCCATGTCCTAGAATATTATAAAAGGCAGAACTTAAGAGTAATGAGCTAGGAAACTTGGCAGAAGGAATACCTAAGCAGCAAAGCATTCAATGTGCTGCAGAACTTTTTATGGCCACTCAAGTAAAAAGAGAGAGGAGAGAAATTATTTAAAGATGGAATTTATAATTCAAAAAGAAGCAGAATAGGAAGTTTTGTAACACTCCTAGCCCAGCCATGTAAAAAATAAAAAGTGTGGTGTTTGGGAGAGAACACTAAGGGTGTGGCCAACCAATCTTTAGCTCAGCAGATTAATATTAATATGGATAGAAGGGAGCCAGATTCCATTCATGAAAACAATGGAAGAATGATACAAATGGCATTTCTGATAGTTTCAAGCCATACCAGGACATTGAGGGCAAAGTCTAGGTCCAGCTGCTCATTGTATAAAACTCCAATTATCATGATAACTGAGACTGCCAAGAAAGAAAGGAAATTTCATTATGACAGTTGTCATATTGAATTTGAGGCCAGAAGAATGCGTCAAATATATCTCCCCAACAAAGGGATAGTATGTGCTTTTAAAACAAGGGACATGTGCCTTGGGGCAGGTGAGAGTATATCTCACAAGGAACTACGGCATCTGGACCGGGTAGTGGGGGACGGTGAATCTCAGTGTCAAGAAGTCTGCCCTGAGATCTTCAGAATCTCAGATCTTTTACTTATTGAAATCCATCTTTTCAGGCCAGCTGTTGTGGCTCAAGCCTTTAATCCCATCTCTTTGGGAGGCCGAGACTGGAAAAATCACTTTAGGCCAATAGTTTGAGTTCATAATTTCTGGAAAACAACTCAAAGGGTCCAGGAGTTACTTACAGGGGAAGATTATAAGAAACATATAGGAGTTTATGGAGTCAGTTAAAGTTGCCCCAGCCATGAATCAAGTAAACTCAGGTTTTAATCAATTCAAAATCTGAAAGGCATAAGCCTGAGTTCCCCAACTCCCAAATCATAGACCAGTATTGATCTGTGGCCTGTTAGGAACTGTGCCACATAGCAGGAGATGAGCAGCAGACCAGGGAGGGGAGCTGCAAAAATGTTCACAGCTGCTCCCGCAATAGGGGCATCACCACTTGAGCTCTGCCTCCTATTAGATCAGCCTCTGATTCTCACTGGAGTAGGAAATCTGCAGCAAACTGTACACGTGAGGGACCTAGGTTGCACGCTCCTCATGAAAATCTAATGATGATCTGAGGTGGAGCTAAGCAACACATGTCAGGCGTCACTGTCTCCCATCACCCCCAGAAAAACAAGTTCAGGGCTTCTACTGATTCTATATTATAGTGAGTTACATAATTATTTCATTATATATTATAATGCAGTGAAAGTAGAAATAAAGTGAGCAATAAATGTAATGTGCTTGAATCATCCCAAAACCATTTCCCTAACTCCCAGTCTATTGAACAACTGTCTTCCATGAAACTGGTCCCTGAGGCCAAAACGACTGAGGGCCACTGGTACACGTATAAGCCGTAAGCCTTGGTAGCATCTACCAAAGAAAAGGTTGATTTGAAGATCCTATAAAAACTAAATCTAATATAGAAACATGCACTTTTCAAATATATATATATATATATAAACACACACACATGCATATACATATAATATTTACTTGCTATAAACATGCCTCAAGAAATGTTAAATTTTCAGAAGGATATTACAATTTGCATTACAAAGAATGCAAACATGTTAACAAAAGTAAAATGATGACCAGGAAAATATATCTTAAGACATTAAGGAAAAAAAAACTCCAAATGCTTATGAATGAAACTCACATTGCTACTAGAAATTGAAAAATATTTACAAACTTAAATTAAATACATTTCAAGACATGTTAGCTAAGCTTCTATTACCTAAAGGAAAATTTTTTGGCTTATGGCTCAAAATAAGCTTATTATTGTTTTCCCACATGCATGTAGATAAAAATTTTTGTACCATTTTAAAGGGTTTAAGAAATGTAAAGGTATTCAACAGAGTCCAAGTGTGGCCTGAATAAATTCAAATATTCACTTTCTATTTATGGGAAGTCTTTGCCAATCCTGGTCTCCAATACTTACAGTAGAAAAGAAAAAATAATGAGCCCAGCAGAACATACTTCCTAAGAAATTAATAAAAGATTAGGAAAATAAATCTGAAAGAAATTAGAGGAAAATAGTCAAGATAAGAGTAAAAAGTAATAAAACAGAAATCAAACATATGGTTGCTATCAACAAAGCCAAAGTGTTTTCTTTGAAAGTCTAATAAAAGTGACAAGCTTCTGGTGAGACTGATCAAGACTAAAAGGCGAGTAGGCACAGATAAACAATGTTAGGAATGAAATAGGATATACAACTACAGATTCTCCAGACCTTAAAAAGTTATCAAGGGGATACAACGAGCAAAAGCAATATGAACAGATGCCTCAGAATGTTAAAAGTTAATAAGACAATAATACCATGAAAAAGTTATGCTGACATCTAAACATATGCATGATGCAGGATGTAAAAATTCTAAATAAAATACAAGCAAATACATCCAGCAATATATTTGAAAAATAATGCATCATAACCCGGTGCATTTATTCCAGGAAGCAGATTGGTTGGATGAGAGTTAGGAAACCACTGAATGGAATTCACCACAATGACAAATAAAAGAAGAAATACGCTATTAGGGCAATATATGGCAGCTATTCTTCCAGTAGATGCTTGTGTATTTTTATTATCTTAAAAAGTACTTTTACTAAACTAAAATTAGAAAAAAAAATCTCTTATCCTAAAAAGTAATTAAATGTACAAAAAAAATAAAAATGTAACCTGTATCAGACAATATATATATATATATAGATGTTAATTATATTTATCATCCAAAATAAACCAAAATACCCCACTGTTAGTACTAAGAACTTCTATTCAACATTAATCTAGAATGCCTGGCTAGTGAAATCCAAGGCTAAGTATAAGACAAAGGAATAAGCAATGGCATTGGAAAGAAACAAAAGCCATTATTCATAAATAACATGGTAGTGACTCCCCTGGAACTAACCACAGCAGGTAGCCACCAACCTTCACAACGTGCCATCACGATTTTACTATCTCAACAGTGCTACCACAGCCACCTGAATAGCAATGCACCAGCTGGAACTATTGGACCTAGACAGACGGGGCTTCAGCCATTTGACTCCCCAGTGGGCCTTGGGCATCACCCACACCCTGCCAGCCTTATGTGGCCCAGCTGCTGTGGCCAGAGGAGCCACCCTACAACCACTGCATCCTCATAACACACCCAAGACTCCTGGTGAGTCCTGGTACCTGCCAATGCACCAAAGTTCCACAACCCTCACAGGCCCTTGCCAATTTCCAGTGACCAGCCCAGGCAACAGAAACATCCGGCAACTCACTGAGGCACCTGTCAAGGTCCCACATCGGCTCTGCCACTGGTTGCAGTCTTGTGATATGCCCACCTCCCTGTCTAAGTTTTCAACAGTGACCAGGGGACCAACCCACCCATATGAATAAATATCCCAAGCCCCAACCTGTACTATAAAAGAAACAGGGAACAGGATGATGCAGGAGAACAGCGGCATAAGCGGTCATAAGATTTAGTCACAAATAAGGGTCATTGAATGATTAGGCATGTGACTCAGAGATCTTCTCAGTCATCTCAGCAGAAATGTAAAAAGAGAAGAAATTATCTTGAAAAGTTGTGCAAGTCTCCTGTCTAATGGCATGAATCTTTTCATAGGAGACCCAGGAGTTTCCTTGGAATGTTATATCAGCATAAACACTGCCATCTTTAACTGAAAGGGATGAAGAAAGGATAAAAGAAAAGAAGGAAACAGGCTCATGAAACTATTGAGTTCCAAAGAGGTGTTATCCTTTATGGAAAAAAAAAAAAGAGAGAGAGAGAGAGAATGTCTTGCAGAAGGAAGACTTAGGCCCAGTGGGTAAAGCATTATAAAAGAAAAACATAGCATATATTATTTACAGATGCATACCAAGATAGGAAAACGGATAAATTAAATAAAGGAAATGATTAAGAAAATTTAAAACAGTTGCTAGTTGTAAGAAACAGATAAAGGAACTTGGTGGTGGCACCTGAATGTGTATTTTATTATTTCCATTAGCCTTTCTAAATATATTTCATACACTTACACATAATTATGTATGTGCATGTGTGTGTTTGTGTTTGAGGGTGGGGTGTCAAAAAGAAAATTCAAAGAAAATAGAAGGAATGAATGAATATATATAAATATAAAAATTCATTAATGCAAAAAAGAGACATAGTGTTTTTTTTAAAGGATTAAAATGGAAAAATACTTAGTCGATCTAAAGGGGAATAAAAAACAAAAGATGTGGAATAGAAAAAAGGAAAGTGCCCCAAATAGTAATTAAAAGTAGTGTAACAAAAAAGGAGTAAACACATACAAGATTAAAAGTATAATCAGATAATATTTCATTTAACTTTGTGAAAATGAATTAATAACCTCAAGTATATTAATGATTTTCTATAAAACTGCAAATAAAGCTAGGCTTAGAAACATTAACATGTCAATTACTACATAGGGGACTAAACATATTTCAAGAATTACTCCCACCCATTTGACAAATAAGAAACCAATGAGAGTTGCTCAGATGAATTCAGTCAAGGCTTGAGTCACAAAAAATTCTGATATAACTGGCAGTATTGCAGACCACAGATTGAAAAAGACAACTTTCTAATTATTTTTACCTAAGTATATCATGTGTGATAGTATTCATATACGCACAAATGAACACATTATTCCCACATTGTTTCCCAATTTTTAAAAATATTTATAATCCATAAAATCCAATTAAAAGATTAGATACTTAGAATCTTGTGACACTTAGAAGATTAATACGCCAAGTAAGGTTTTCTAGGGTAGCTCAACACTGATCAAGTAGGGTTTTCCAGGATATTTTAATATTAAAAAAATTAACATAATTTGTCGCATTTGTCAAATAGGTCAATGGTCATAAAATACTTTCCACATCTTGAGAAACAGATCTTGCTTTTCTCTATTATTCTGAACCCCCTTCAAATGTCTTCATAGAGTTTCATCAAATAAATAATTTGATAATTAACACAATTTTAACATAATTTTTTAACTAAAGTGCAGGTTTGTGTATAATGATGAAATTATTCCATTAAATCAGGATAACCTAAGTAAAAGAAAAAATATTGGAAACTATAAGACAAAATAAATATTTGAAGATTGTTTATATTAAAATCCATGAGAATAGTGAATCATTAAGTTGTCATCCCAATTCTTACTAATCTTCATTGTCTTTGCTAATAATAAAGATTTTTATGTAAAAATGGTGATAGGTGGAATAATTATTAGAGAATATTATGTATAGAGCAAATAAAATTTGTATCTGTGTCTATTAAATGTACTCAGTAGTATGGCTAATTAAAGAATTATTATTAGATATGTAAACGATAAACAATGAATAAAAGATAGCAACAAAAACATTATTAGAATTGTAGGTATTAGACAGCACTTACCAAGAAATTATAGTGATTATCAATAAGAGAAATTTCATTTCTTGAAGTAGAATTTTACAGATACCTGGGACAAATTTGCAAAGTCACATTTAAAGTGTGTGTCTTTAGAAGAGCAAAAATATGGGACATGCACAATTTTTATTGGTAAAGAAATGAGTAAAGTTATTTCACTCTCAACCATATATGAGAATATTATTCAACAGATTGAATAATATCATAGTGCAGAGTGCTAACCATTACACAATGCACCACATCCTAATAATTAGATATTATTCAATAGATTTTTTTTAAGAAAAACCTCTATTAAAATATACTGACTTAGAGTAATCTCAAGATATATTCTTAACTTTAAAAGTCAAACAGTATGTATAGTGTGCATTTTTTTTTTTTATGAAGAACAAGAACCCTCAATTTCTATGAGTCTAGAATATTTCTTCAGCTATTCATGCATACCAAACCTGTTAACTGGTTTGTCTTGGAATGGAAATTAACATGGTGTGGCAATAGAATAATACTTTCAGAATTCATACTTTAGAATATTTTTTTGATTGTTTGAAAGTTTCATTATGTTAGTTTTTCACTTTAAAAGTCATAATCATATGAAGGTAGAAAAATAGATGATGGATGGATAGATGGGTAATCAGATTGACAGAACAAAATAAAGTTCAACCATTTTAGAAGATTAGCCTATGAAAGTCATTACATTTAACAACCATCTTACTGTTCTGTTTATTTTCCAGAAGAAGCTAAACTTTTTTTTCTTTATTTATCTACATCTATCTCCACACCACTCCTAGCAAAATATCAAATGTTTCTTGTGTACTCAGCCTTGTATTTCTTGGGTAGTTATCCAATTTGTTTCCAAGGGTACATTTGGACTAATACTAAAAGAAATTTAATTTTAACCTCCACAACTACTCTATCTGTACAGTAATCTCAGATTTAAAGTTTATTTTACCTGTACATTACATCTATAACAATTATTCCATCTACAAGCTGAGGGCTCTTTTAGACATGCTTTCTAATATGTATTGTGTTATAAGCAGAGAAAACAATAGAAAGAAAATTTGGGATATAGGCGAAGGGGCATGACATAGTCATATTATTGTTTTGGAAATATAACTTCTAACAGTAATATGGAGAACAATATGCAAAATTGGTTGAAGCAAGGCAAAGACTGGAGCTTCCCATTGTTGAGATGATTCATTATCAAGGCTGGAAGTTTGAGTTACGTGCATTCAGGTGAATGGGTTTTAATACACAAGAATGTAGAAGGGTATAAGATCATCTAGTTCTACCGTTGAATCAAGTTTAAGTCCTTTATATACTATGCCCAACAAGTGTTTATACAAACTGTGTTTCAAGGCCAGGAAAACCAGAAGATTAACCTGCCGTGACAGGCTGTTATTACATTTTGGGATATTTTGGGCAACGCTTATTTTTAGCAAATGTCATTAGAGCCAAAGTCGGAATATTTGTGCTGTCAATCCTTTGATGACAATCATCTTTGATGATTAGCAGACTATTTCTTTCTTTTCACACTAAACCCTCAAAACCAGCCATACTGTACATTCATCCTATTTGTGTATCAGTTTCCATTTGCATAACATGTGAATAAATAAACTACGTAGAAGAGGCATATTCAAAGGGTTGACTTGTGATGATATAATAAATTACCTTTTATTAGAGTAGAATTTTGTTCTTTCTTAAGTGGGTTTAAGAAAAATTAATGATGAGCTTCCTTTATATAACTCAAAGTTTGTACAATATAAACAATCTTAAAACAAAAAATAAGGCTTGGTGCCTGTAGCTCAGTTGCCACATACACCGAGGCAGGTGGATTCAAAGTTGGCCAGGGCCTGCTAAACAACAACGACAACTGCAACAAAAAAATAGCCAGGCCTTGTGGCAGGAACCTATATTCCTAGCTACGTGGGAGGCTGAGGTAAGAGAAATGCTTAAGCCCAAGAGTTTGAGGAGGTTGTGAGCTGTGATGGTACAGCACTCTACTGAGGGCGACATAGTGAGACTCTGTCTCAAAAAAAGTCATATATTTAAATACACTTAAATAATGTAAGCCAAAATGAAGGACAAAAGTTTTTAAATCGTAATTATTAAGTTAGAAATGTCTCTGTTTAATTTGATTTTTAAAGATTTTAAAATCTTTTTAATTTTTTCAATATAGTCACATATAATTTTGTAAAAGTCCAATATGAATTATTAAATTACATTTGTATAAAGAGTAACTTTCATTGATAAGAATATAATGGAAACTTAGTTTTAAATAAATAAATACATAGGTCTGGATCCAAACACACAAATTGAAAGACAAGTTGGCAACTTCTATTTAATGCTACAGGTATGATATATACATAAATAGTAATTGGCATTACATTAATATATGTGATCAGTAATGTACAAAATATGTAATCCAGTTTCATAGGACATCATCAATTCTTATTTTTAATGCATCATTTATACATAGTAATTTTGTCCACCTACTGTTGTGATTTCCTATAATAATTCTTCAGCATATATGTTTTATCATTAAATACACTTTTGCTGATATTTATAAATAATTCTTCAAAATAGTCTTTTCTAATTTAATCTCTATAATAATCCCATGGCACAGGAGTTTAAAATATGCAGATATTAAAGCTTCCAGAAGCTGAAAGTATCTAAGGTAAAACATTAATAGAACTTAACAAACTCAAATCCAGTGTTTGAGCTTCCAATACCAGGCTTTTAACTACTATGCCAGATTTCCTGAGTTAATAAAAAGTAAGAATCACTAATAATGGTTTTCAAAAGCCTATATACTTGTTATACGTTTATTTTCCAGGCACAGCTTCCCTTTTATTGAGCAAGGTGAACTAGAGCTCACAGGCTTCAATCTTGTTGTTTTTAATAATAATGAATATATCAGGTTTCATTGATATCGGCTATAAAGATAACCATATTCAATCAGTTTTCTGAGCTTACCATTAAAATAAAAACGTATTATTTAGTATTCTCTGCATATATAAATTTCCACTATCAAACCGTATCTTATAAAAATTATTTTTTATAATACATAGGTTTGATTCTGAAAAAAGTAATTATGTAACAAGAGCAGGCACTGCTGTGCATTTTGTTTTCAAGAATCTTAATGCCAAATTTAGTTTTACTTGAGTAAATACATTTGTCCATAAAAATTGCACATTTTGGTTCTGTTAAAAAACCTTAACATCGTATTTATATTTCTTTTTTTTGTTGAGATAGGTCTCACTATGTCACCCTCAGTAGAGTGCCGCGATGTCACAGCTCACAGCAACCTCAAACTCTTGGGCTTAAGTGATTCTCTTGCCTCAGCCTCCCAAGTAATTGGGACTACAGGCGCACACCACAATGCCCAGCTATTTTTTGTTGCAATTGTCATTATTGTTTTAGCTGGCCCCGGGCCGGTTTCGAACCTGCCTACCTCAATGTATGTGGCTGTTGCCCTACCCACTGAGCTATGGGCGCCGGCCTTATTTATATTTCTTAATGATTTTTCTTACAAGTGGAATTTTTAGTCATGTAGAACAGTGATCTGTGTAAATGTGTATAGAATAGTTTATGATGTCTGCAAATACGTATCTCTATGAACAAAAAAAAAGGAAGAAAATCTGGATCCAAGAAGCTTAAATATATAAAGTTTAAAATCATGCTGAAAATGTAATTTTATATTGCCATACAATTTAAAAATATTTAGATATCTTTTTAATAAAAGGTATCACATGATCATGAAAATACATATTGTAGTGACTTACGTGGTGACGAGTAGACTCTGCCGTCCAGGAAAACTAAGCCGTTTTAGTGTGTCATTTAAGGATGAAGTTTAATGCAAAGTAAATTCATTCTTATGGATATAAGAATTAAAAGCTTATTCACATAAGGCAAAAAAAAAAATGTAGCTGAGAAATAAAAAGTGGTTAATGCCATGTAAACTGCAAATTTCTATATAAATTACTTGGCATCCATTTTTGTTAAATATTTAATGTTTCTAGAGTAGATTCCTGCTTAGACATCTGTCTTCTTGCTTTTCTCTATAGACAAAAGTGAAGCAGATGGGGACAGTGAGACAATATAAAGATAATTCTTCTTCCTGAATGTGAATTCACTAAATATTTAGGATCTTGGAAGCAGCAGTCATATGCTACACACAGAATGACAGGACTATAATCTCACCACTCATAGTAAAGAGCTGTTTTATGTATTGACATAATTTTTTTCTTATTTTTCATGCACATAGTACTATCTTTACACATAATTGTATACATGTATGCATGTATAACATGAATATTCATATTTATCTGTTTATGTATGTATCCAGATTTTCTCAATTAAAATTATGGCAAATATCTTCAATATACAACATTTAATTATATTAATATTCATAATATATTTAACTTTAACTTGTTAAACTGTTTGCTATTTAACTTGGATAAATATTAATCTTTGCATCATACTGAATGGCATTGTTAACATAAATAACTGATAGCAAATTGAAGCCATGCAAATAATCAAAATTTAATATCGCAATCCTTGTTAAAATTTTGCATATGTATTTATATACAAAGGAATAGTATGAAAAGTAATATATATCAGAAACCAGCATGGTTGTGAAGACTTTATTTTAGATGTATGGCTAATGATGTAAGATGTATGGCTGACGATACATAGTGTTTATACGTATCAGCCTAATAATATTTGTTAGTACATTAGCAAATTAACCAAACATCAAAATTTCAAAGATAAAAGGGATTCTAAAACAGGCAATCATTGAGACAAGTATTGCCTAACACAGAGAGGTTTCTATTGCTATGATGACATCCAATTTCCTTGAATATAACTTTTTATTGATTTTAAAGAGACTCTTTAGGTCACATTAGAAGATAAGATAGAAACCATAGAAAATTAAACAGTACTAAGCAGTGGTGATGATTTAACAAAGCTATAATAATACAGAATTCTGGACTTTCAAAATTTCAGAGTAGACTCTCAGATTAAGACAAGCCTAAGGCATCACTCACACACAGATACATATACCCATACACACATGCCCTTATCATTAGAAGGAAAAGGTTACGAAATAAATTTTATATATATTATTTAAGCAACTTCCCAATAACATCAGATTATGCCTTAACTGAACAAACAATGTTGGTTATTCATTTTGATAAATACATGAATATGATAATTTAATAATTATAAGTTATTATTCTCCTTAAAATTATTATGGTATTCTATTATATTTCTCACCAAGAGAGAATAACTTAGCGGGTACCGATAGTTGATTGTAGTTTGCTAACAAAATATTGTACTCTTGTTCACCTATATTGAACTATAATTTTGTACCAGGTATATCCACATAACCAAGCAAAGGGAGGAAGTAAATGCTGCTGCTTTTGGCTTCTTGACTCAGGAATCAGTTAAGGACACATTTTATTTTGGTGAGATGATTCGGCTCCCTTTAAATGACCCTTTATTAAAGAGTAAAATGGGATCCATTTATCCAAATCCTAAATTTTTCTCACCATTTCAGGGATCATTTGAACATTATCCTAGTGCCTATTTAGGAAATCATTTATATACTCTCTCTCTGTTTCTCTCGGTCTCTCCTCTCTCTTTTTTCTCCCCACTTCTCTCTCTCCTTTTCTCTCCTTCTTGGTGCTACTCTGCAACATCCCTCCCTCACCAATAAAAACCTTTCATACAAGCAAAAAAAAAAGGAAATCATTTATAGGATTCTAATCACCTAAGCTTCCAATTCACTGTTTTTTTTTTTTTCATTTGTTTGTTTGTTTGTTTGTTTGAGACAGAGTCACACTTTATCACCCTAGGTAGAGTGCTGTGGCATCACAGTTCATAGCAACCTCCAACTCCTGGGTTTAGGCTATTCTCTTGCCTCAGCCTCCCAAGTAGCTGGGACTACAGGTGCCTGCCACAAAGCCCAGCTATATTTTTTGTTGTTGTTGCAGTTTGGCTGGGGCTGGGTTTGAACCAGCCACCCACTGATCCACAGGCAAACCCCCTTCATTGCATTTTTTTTTTTATCATAAGTGAATTCTTTCCAGACATGTCAAATTGTATCAAGTTATATGTTAGACAAATCTTACTAATTTCTTATTATGTCGGGGCACTATGTGAACACAAAAATAATAAACCATCACTGCTTCCCTCATGGACCTCAATGTAGAGCTGGGCAAAACAATACACAATCATCCAGAAAGGAATACTCTGCATCTGTCAGCTAACGCAGTAGATAAGAAACAAACCTGGCCTACCCAGGAAAATGCCTTATAATGGTAACCACCAAGAATGCATTTATTTTGATCCAGAAGTACTTGATTTATTTTTGATAAAACTTCACAGAACACGGTAACATTTGGATGGTTACTACCCATCTCATCTCTTTAGTTCAGAAACATATCTATACAAACGGAGTGCTGGGAAATAGGCTTTACTCTCTATTCATACTCTGAAGTAGTCATTATCATTCCTATGACTACTCCAGGGTTCAAGTTCTCTTATCTGAAAATAAGAATGCAAATCATTTCACAGAAATAAAGTCTAGCACCAACGATACTTTAAAAGATCTCATGATTCATTAAAACACTTCATAGTCACTGTACCCCAAACCTCTATTAGGTGCTTAAGTGCCACCAGAGCCTTGTGAACAAGCGCTCATATACCTCTCACAGGAAACACGGGCACTGTGAAGGGCGTGTGTGCACATAATAAATGCCTAATGTGCAAAGCTTTCAATAATTACAACACACACACTAAAAATAGATTTCCATTGTGTCGGATTTAGTTAAGTGCCACCGATTTTGAATGTGCACTTAACATCTATACACATTTTACCTACAAAACTGACATAATTTCTAAATCCCTTTTCACTGAGAGATAAATATGAAATATATAGTAGGAAAAGTAATAAAGTGCAATAGAACCCACAGTGACTATTAATTTGAACAATGGAAATCACACTATGTGTTATGGAGATTAGTGAATGTACATGGGATTGTTTTAATTAACATTGAATATTTGAACGTTTTTTACTAGGGAAAGATTTTAGTAAAATCACCTACAATGGCACAAAACCATTGCTAGAAGTCGATACAAAGCTTAAGAAGAAACTAAATTGGGCCATTATAGCATGTAAGAAAAGATTGATCAAACTTCATCAAAACTTTAAAATGCCATCTCAAAACCAATTTGAACTTTTCATGAATTTAATTCATATATATTGCTAATTCACCTGCACAGCTTTCTCAGCTCCTAAACCAGGTAATTTTACTTTTAAACTTACAATACTCTAAAGTAGGAGAACTACTTAAATGATGAATTAATTGATTTCTGTACTTATAAAAGTAGTCCCGGTGCTCTTTCCAAATATCAGCATCTCCTAAGGAAGTACAGAACAATATGTGGAAATTATTTTGTCTTTTTTTGTATAAAGAACAGATTCAGTGAACCTCATCCTTTTACTGGTACATGAAAGAGGGTTCACACATTTTTAATGTCTACCTGACCAACTATCTATATCTGAGGAATGTTATTTATATAGAGGGAAAAGGAAATTGAAATAGATTGATAGGTCATGGAGAAATCACTATGCAAAATTAAAAGTATGATTATATTAATATAGAGAAGGCTGAATTTTTCAAGGTATGGACATAATATGCTATGAGAATAACTTTAGGAGCTGAGCTATATAATACTTTTACTCCAATCATTCAGTCCAAAATAAAGTATTTTCATAATAGAAAATCCAAACCATCCATCTATTTGTGTATTTTAATTGATTTTATGTGATGCTAACTATCGTAATGATGCTTTACTTTTTATACATTTCTCACTATTATCTTCTTATATGAATAATACATGTAATTTAGTAACATTTGAAATTGAATTGGTACATTAATCTTAATTGGTAAATTAGGATTTTTAGAAAAAAGAAAGACTGGGCACTTGTGGCATTTTATGTAAATACTATGTATTTTCCTCCTTTTCAATTTGAATTTCCTTTTTAGAGACAATGCTGTACAGACAGAGAACTATCTTCATTGAAAATATCTAATTTATTTAGAAATGTTAATAGTTACTATTACAGAACAAAACCTATGAAAGACGTAAGACAAAAGGTCTCTAAAACACTAGAAAGTCGTTTTTTAAAAATAATTTTTAAAAATAATTATTTGTGTTGCTTATGATTCTTCTAATTAAAGTGATCATGAAGTTGCTTGTAGTCATTTTGTTTAATAGATGTCTTGTTCTTCTGGTGTATTATAGAACCAACATGTGAACTTAGCTTTTTACCCTCTAGTCGAGACTCAAACATTTTCTCCATTCTCCTTCCTGTTTGTAGGAATTGCATGTATACACTCCTGAGCGTAACATTCTTCATTTAATGTAAGTTATTTTCAACAGGGTAAGTGTGGATTAAGTACCTTCAATCTCTTCCTCCCTGACTTCTCGGGTTTTAAAAATAAACTTCAATTCATGTTGAGATTTATATCCGATAAATCTCTGCTCTGTAAAGTATAGCTCTGTGACCAACAGTGTGATGTATCACAATAGAGCTTACTCAAAACTGCTTAATCATTAGGGTTAAGACCACTTCTCTGGTCTAATCAACTATGAGTAGTATTCTAGGATTCAATGAGAATCACCATGCCAAAGTGTTTCTAAGAAAATATTGTTGGCTATTTAGCTCATGGGGGGGGGGGGGGTTTGTATGTGGTGATGCATACACCAAACCCCTTACAGTTTGCGTATGTTGTGGGCCCCTCTCAAATACAACAAATGACAGGTATAATATATGATAGGATATTATAATAAATAGCATAAAACAAAGGCACATTAGCTCTCCTGTGTAATCCCAGCATTGGAGAGGTCAAGGTGAGAGGATCTCTTGAGGCCAAGAGTTACAGACCGTTCTGGAGAAGCTAGTGAGACACCTGCCCCCTCTAAAAATTAAAGTAGCCAGGTGCAGCGGTGCCTGCTTGTAGTCTCAGCTACAGTACTCAGGAGGTTGATTGAGGTGGGAGGAAATCTTAATTGAGCCCAAGAGTTCGAGGTTAGAGTAAGCTATGATTTGCCCCACTGCACTCCAGCCTAGGTGACAGAGGGAGACCAAAAATGGCATAAAAGAGAATGGTTTACATTTTTAATGTTGGAGAAAGGAGGAAGATATCTTTATCTGAGTCAATCTCTTCTACTGGGAATATTTTGAAAACACTAACAAAATGCATTGAACAAATCACTTGGCCATGGATGAATATGTTTCCAAATGTAATGAACAATTGTTTAATTATGCAGGTATAAATATATGTTTAAAAGATTGGTGAAAGTCTCAAGAGTCTCAGCTGCTTGACGTATGTGGCTTGTCCTTAAGTAATTATTAAAATTCTCAAATGTGATTGTGCCAAAAGTAGTCAGTTTGAAAAGCACACTTGAAAGCGGTCGACTACCAGATGAATTCTTCATCCTTTCATACTTAATGCTCATTCTTCTATTAGAATAAAAGGAGTCCTGTAGTCTTATTAATTAAACAAATGTTCATTAATTATACAAGATTATTCTCTGAAGTCAGTATATAAGGAGAGATAATTGTGTTTACTATATTAACAAAGAAAGGGAGGGAACAGGTGAATTTGTTAACCAAGGCCCTTCACGCTCATCTCCTCTGACTATTGTTTAGTACACCAGACAATTTCACATCTTCTTGTTTTTGTCCATACAGAATCCTCCACTACAGACCTCCTTCTCTTGGCTTCTCCTTCTCTTCTCCCAGTTTGGAAATCTCATTTTTATTTTTTAAGATATGAATCACATTAAAGCTTGCCTATGAATCATTTCTTACCAGTCAAGGTTAATGTCTGCGTGTTGATTTCTAGAAAACTAGGTATATATTACTGTTATAGAATTTATCTTATTATATTGTCATAAAAATGAATATCCCTACTTCTCTCACTAGCCCAGGCAATTTCTCCAAAATACAGACAACATAGCTTCCATTCTGCGCTCCCTTAGCCCTCTGCTTAATACACAGCGTGCTCTCAACAATGCTTTTTGAACTAGAAGAATGAATTTTCTATAGATTAGGCATTAAGATAAATTCATACATGTAAAGTCTTCCTTTTTCTTATTGCTTGCCTTGGAGTAACCACAGCAGCAACAAAAGAAGAGACATGTATTGAGGATTTATCTAGCATTAGGCCCTGGACAAATACCTTTTCATCTATTATTTATGTTATTGTTGCTCACAAAAATTCTCTAAGGTAGGTACAATTGTTATCCCCATTTTGAGATAAGGAAACTGGACAAAGAGAGATCACATATCTAGCAAGTGGTAGTGTCAGCATAAAACAGGTTTCTTTTTAACTTCACTGTTTTCCATCTTTGAACACATAAAAAAAAAAATCTCTTGCATGATTGATATGAAGGCTAACAAAAATGTTTCAGCCAGTGGCATGCGTAACAAAACATCTAAAAATTATCTCCTATTAACTGTAAAACTAAATGACTTCCCTACTGCTTTCATTCCTCCTACCTTGCACCACATTTATTAATAATGCGGTGAATATAAAGATAATTTATGTTGAATTGTTGAATATAAAGATAATTTATAATTTACTATGGCATTATTCTGTGTATCTATATCATGATATAGTCTTAATTTATCAACCATCCTACCTTTAAATATTTCTTTCAATTGAAGTATTCAACTTACGTTTCAAAAATCTTTATTTTTTAGGTTCATGGAATATAAAAATAGTAAAAATTTTAAATCTATTCCTTGAATAAAACCAATGGCTCTTAATTACTTATATATCAAAATAACACTTGAATTAATCATTCCAATCCTTTATTTTAAATTTACAGAAACACTGTTGATATTTTTGTACACACAAACACTCACATATTCAAAAGCCTACCATGTCCTAAAATTCTCTTTTGTTTTAATGAACACATATGAAGTTCAGTTATACCAATATGATGGCTTCGGTGTACCTAAATAAACAGGACTGAGGAAAATTGAGTTAAAATTCAATCATCCAAAGAAATCACAGTCATGTTTATATTGGGGCATGGCGATTGAAGGAACAATGAGGAAATACTTTAACATGAACAGTTGCTGTCTCTTCATTTGTTTCCTGGTCATCATCTGAAGATATACCTTTTCATCCTAATTTGCCCTTATTTTATTGGATTATATTTTCTTTCCCAGTCTCCTTGAATTAGACTTTTCTTGTACTCTTTTTTCCTTGACAGCTAGTCTGAATTGGTTTATATAATTAGAGCCACAATTTCATTTATCTTAATTATTTTAAAAAATATTGAAGACAAACCTTCCATCCATATTATGTAGTGTGAATTGGGGCTTATTTCTGTGTATCAAGATTATATGGAGAGAAAACAATATTTTTGTTACCTCAAATAAAACTCAAAGTTGCTATGTTTTTTTCATGACTACTCGAAGCATCGTCTTGCTACTGTGCTCTCATCAGGTTTAGAGGTACATACTTACAAGGCAATATGATCTGGACGATTCATGTGTGGGAAGGAGCAGAAAAACATGCTTTCCTCTGCCATAGAATGGGAAATATTATTCTCTAGTCAGGAATTTCAGAACAGATTTGTTAATTCATTGGTACTTTCATGCAAGCCAACAACCATGGTATTAGAGGTGCTGCACTAGACAAATCCATGTTCCCCTGGGCCTCAAGGAGTTCAAGGACTAGTGGGGAGAAATGAATCCTAGAACAACTTCCACAAAATTTGAAAAGACAAAACGATAACAACAACAACTAAGACCATTTTACTTACCAGGAATACTTTAAAACAGTAGCCCTTTGAATAATAGCAAACAATTTTTACCATATTATTTTTTCTCAGATTTATACCAGCAATATTCCTCCCATCAGTGAAGGTAAAATTTCATGAGAATATTACTACAAACAACTAATTTTTCTTTATCTTTTTTTTTATTAAATCATAGCTGTGTACATTGATATGATCATGGGGCATCATTCACTAGCTTCACAGACCGTTTGACACACTTTCATCACACACAACTATTTTTTTTTGGTGTTGTTTTTTGGTATATTTTTAAATAGAGCAAGGTTACCTTTTTGACTTTTGTACATACACATTAATTTTAATGAAGCACTTAGTATAAGAGATTACCAACAAAACTGTGTTTAATCTATGTTTAACCTTTATGGACTTTTCTACAGGCTGTTTTTCCAATATTTTAAACTATTTCACAGGAAAGCTTCAGTGTTGTTTATGTGCACCAATCTATTCTACCCATCTTAATAAAATCTGAATATATTTATTTAAAATTAGTACTTAATTTTGAGTGTTTCCGAACTGTACAAATGGAATCTGTCTGTTCTGGCTGGAGTCCTGGACATCTAGGGATACCAGTGTACTAGTCAGAATGCATCCCTGCATTCCTCAAATGATACTTCTCTAAAATTTTTGGTGAAAACCAATAAAGAGGAAATATGCTTCTTCTTGAAGTTGCTTATCTTGAATACCATATATTAGTCTTGTGATTTATTCAAATATTATTATATAATTTCTGGACTCTTTGTTCCATTTTGACATGATTTTATTATATTTTATTTTAGACCTTTTTCTCATTCTTCTGTTTTCTTTTTCACCCTCAAGATTTAATCATTTTCTTCATCTGATATTTTTATGGATCAAATAATATTTATTACTTAGGAAAATAATTGAAAATTTAGTGTTTTTTTTTTTTTTTTTTTTTTATCAAATAGGTCAGGTTTCTCAAATTCCCAGTAAAGGAAATTAAAGTGGATAGTCTAAAAGAGGTGTGGAAGTGCGTGAAGGAAATTGACAACATTCTGTAGTAGATTCTCTGATGGACATATGCTTGCAGCTGGTGAGAATGTTGCTGACAGACATCTCTCAGCTGACACACACCTCTTCAGACCTGTCTCACCAGAACTAGCATCATCCTTCTTAAAGTCAGGCACTTCCCAGGATAGCTGGTGTCCAGTGACCAACTCATGTGCAGATATAACCGTTCAGTCCCCACTGGCTCTACATGGAGCGACTCTGAAGGTTCATCCCAGCTTCAGAGCTACCTGTGGGTCAGGAGGTGTCTTCATTCAAACTGAATCAGAGCCTAATTCCATCCGTTCTCCTATTCACTTTCTTTTCTGTTTTTTTCAGTGTTAATTCCTAGAGTGACTCCTAAATTTCCTCCTCTCAGAGTATGATTATAAGGGGCATAACCTGAGACAAACTCTGCCTAGCAAACTCCAAGAATGGATCAATGAACTTCAGTCTTACCTGGAAAAACCTAATTTAGTCTGTGACCTAAAGTGTTAGTGAGAAAACAAGCTCCATTCTCTGCCAAAAGGGATTTTGTTTTTTCTCACATCTTGTAAATTCTCATTAATCAAACAGCGTAAGAGGGATTTAATCAGAAGCTTTTGCCTAAAATGGCAATAAAGAGAAAAGTAACACTGTTCACAAGAACAATTGTCTTTCAAAGATCAGTAGGATTTGCATGCCTGTGGTGAGATCACCGCAGATGCACATGAAAATCCTTTGTACATTGCCAAAGCTACCACATACTCAATGTTTTTTCTTCTCTTCCTCTTCAAAAATAACAGTTTGCTTATGTGTCTCATCCATGTTTTCTTAATGAAAAGTAGAGGAAAAGTTAGAGGTAAGGTAAAAATTTAAAAATTTATGGAGAATGATAGTTTTAAGTTATCTAATTTCCTTCACTTTCTTTAAAGATGATGGGTTTCATAACTCAAATAGTTCAGTTTTAGGAAAAGTACTAGAAGTTAAAATTTTTGAACATTGTGCTACATTATTGCCAAAATTTTTATAGACTAAACTTATGCGTTTTTCAAACTGCTCTCAACTACTACATCCTGCAGCTTGGTGGGGGTAGACACTCATAAGTAGGTAATGTGTCAGTTTGAAAGTTGTATAATGGAGATAGGTGCAAACGTGCTTTTTATAGTCACAGGCAAAATCTATAATAAAATATTTTATACGAGTGTGTTGTATTTCAGTTTAAAATCTTTGGCTGGGCATTGTGGTGGGTGCCTATAGTCCCAGCTACTTGGGAGGATGAGGCAAGAGAATCGCTTAAGCCCAGGAGTTGGAGGTTGCTTGAGCTGTGATGCCACAGCACTCTACCCAGGGCAACAGCTTGAGGCTCTGTCTCAAAAAAATAAATAAAAATAAAATAAAATAAAATCCTATCAATTTTATTATTTCCAAGTTTGGCTTTGAACTTGACTACATGGAATACACATTAACAATTAAAATTCTTGAATTGCATAATTGATAATAGAATTCTCCACCAAAAATAAATGCATGAACCATCTAATAATATATTTATCACACACTTTAGAGGTCATATATAGATTTGTCAATGGAAATATAAATATTAGAAATAATTTAGAAATAGATACAATAAGGAATCATTTTATAATTGCAACAAGGCATAGCAACGATGAAGGAATACCCCTTTGATGCAGATCGGAGGCACCTCAGAAGGGCGTTAATCAGCACTACCGCATTATTTGTCATGTTCTGTGGCATCAGTATTCTACATTACTCCAGCCACTAAATTCTAAATAAATCTAAAGAACACATTGCATTAAATTAATTTACTCCTTCAGGAATCAATTCTATAGACATTAATCGTATAATTAAGAACTGAAAACGACTTTACCTTAGAGTTGTGTAACCATTTACAACTCAGGCCACATTTGCATTGCCTGACTTTGGTCTATTACAAATCGCTCAACCTACATCTATTTATAACACAGCCCTACTCTGTGAGAATAGGTTATATAAATCATTTTAAGCTCAGAAAGGGAGAAACAATTCTCTTCTCAGTGATTGTTAATATTTTGGTGGCTTTGTAATGGGTCCTCCTGACTAGACTGAACTATGTATGCTGGAATGCCTTTCCCTATAAGTTTGTGACTAGAATGAGCCATGAGAGAAAACCTCATATGATATTTATAAGGTGGAAGGAAGGTAGCAGCCAGTGTAGGTTGGGCACACTGATCTGGCTTATCTCCTAGGCGTGAGCTACCACTTGGTCTGCAACTCCTGAGCCTTCTTCAAGATCTGCCTTCACCTTCTTAGATTTTAGGGCCAACTCAGGGTTTAGCACCATGACAAAGGGCACCAGCTCCTACTGCAGAACACTTATGTCAGTAGAGGAAATCAGAACTGCCTACTTGTACATGTGTCTTCCAGCCTGTTTTTGTTCTATCTCAGTTTATATCCTTTTTCCCTCCCAACTGCCTGTTTTCAACTCCAGCATCAGATGGGCAAACAACTATCCTACAGACACCGTTTAACAGATCACACAATTGCATATCGTCAAACATAAAGAAACAGGCCATGAAACAGGCCGTGTGTGTGTGTGTGTGTATACATATATATATGAGGTTTGACAATTAAGTTAAAGAGGTCATCCTAGAAAAAGTGCTCCATACCTCATCACGGACTGTCACTAAGGTCACCCTTGAAGTACTCCCCTTGAGAAGCAATGCACCAACTTCAGCACCTAGTCTATGCTTGAAAGCACTTTTTCTAGGATGAGTTTGCAAACTTAATTGTCAGATCTTGTACACACAGTCTGCTTTACTCGCTGAATCTTCACCCATGCAACTATCCCAAAGAAGTCAAGCAGAAAGGATTTTACTCTAAGAGAATAGTATGCAAATAACAACAACAAAACCTAAAGCTATGACTGGTTCCTTCAGCCTGATCCAATCAAGGCAATGTCTTAAATATATTGATAATCTGAGCTTGTGATCATTATCATGTATTGTTTAATAGATATTTAATTTTCTAAAGTAGGGATACTTACACATTTTTTTGCATTATTTTACTTTATTTTGAGTCTGTGTCAGTTAATTTGAGGTTACGCCATAGAATATGCATATTTATTTGTGTTATGAAGCATTCCCACTCAATCATGTCATTCTATAAATTAATATTACAACTTAAAAAAATGTTACATATGAGTAACTATTCATTAAAAGACCAGAATTTTCTCTGTGTACCAAGGTTCATTTTGGGCACCCACTAACATTTGCCTGCCATTCTCTCAGATGGGTTGATTTTTCAATGTACAGATGTTCCATATTGGCACACCTGCTCACTCCACTAATTCCCAGTAGTTCTCTCACATAGTCATTGAAACTACCAAACCACTCTAGGTATTTATTGGTTTCTAGGTTAGCAATATTGCTCCTGGTTGATATGGCAACACTGATGTCAAGATCCATAGAAAAACAGCTGGGGTGTGGCAGTCTGATCACACTAGGTTCATAATAATTTTCACAGCTTTAGGCATAGTTAGTTGATGAAGTTGCGCTAGTTGAGATGAGATTTATCTTCATCTTCATTTACAGAGTTCCTTATAACCCAGGCACTTCATGACATTCACTCCCATAATGTGCAAATTGGAAAGGAATTGAAAAGAGAACTGGAAGCAGGAAATACAAAATGTTCATGCTAAAATGTGTAAAATATACATAAGATTCTTAGTAAAATAAGAAAAACTTCATTTTCCAATTCATTGTTTCCAATTCATAGCATTGTATGGAAACATCTACTTCACTTCCAGTATTACATGGAAGCTATTTTTTTTTTTTTCATAAATTAACCTTTGCCTGAGGGTACCTGGGGAAAGTTCTAGTGCAAATGATTTTTGCCACAATTCACATTTGAATACAAAATATAATATGGTCAAATTTTATGTTAAGAACATACATAAAGTTACCACTATGTTTACAAAATGTTTATAAAGCTGTCTTTATAAAATTAACCAGTGTTTTATTATTTAGTATGAATGAAATTTGAATTATTATGTTTGCATTTTAATGGAAACAGGGACCACATATATAATTATTTTGCATAAATTATTTTTTAAAAAACAATTGTATTTGCAGTTTTACATATTATTATAATTTATAAAGTCATTTCCTATTAATACTATCCATTTACACTGCCCATGTACATATTTCTTGTTGCAAATGAGGAATAACAGGAAATGGAAACAAAGATTTCTAAACTTTTGACTAAGAGTGATCTCTGAGATATATTTCCTGTCAGGGTTTATCACCAGTTTCCATAATTCATGTTTCATGTACAGTCCCACAACTTTTGTTCATACACTATAGATAATTAGCTTGTCTTCACTTTCAGCTGATTATTTCTATCCTCGGAGGAACCTTGTGGTATAATGGACAAAATGTCAAGAGTAATTAGGAATAATGATGGCAGCAACTATGCTATCAAACAGCATGCACCTAGGACTGATCCTTTTATGCCTTGTCTTTGAAAAGGATAGTTGGTCAATTTAAAAATATCTCCTAGGCTTTCATTTTTCTTAATACAAAAATAGAAAAACTTTGAAAAATAATGCCAGAATTACTCCATATTCATATGTATGGTCCACTCAGCCTTGGGTGGTTCATTAATTTATTTTCATGGTTAAGGAGATAAAATTAATCTAGTCTCAAGCACCATACAACCTCAGTGGACCACAGCATGCCTGCCTGTGAAATCATTTTGGTATCTTCCTGGTGATAGCTAATAGAGCTATTCATTATGTTGTGTGAAGTTGGCAGAAATAGTGGTTTTCTTTTGCTTTGTCTGAGATCTGATACATTTATCTTTAATGATAACAATACACACATGTTTCTCTTTAGGTGATGCTATGTGTGCTCATCCAATACAATCCTCAATAGTGGTGCATCAGGCTGATTTAGCCAAGGAGAGAAAAGCATTGTGTAGTTTCATGTTGTCATAGTCAGCCTAATTCACAAATCACCACTTCTGTCAAATTACAAGGAAACCATTTATGATGATCTTGTTACACACACTTGACCAAAAAGAAGTTTGCAATTTTTTATGTTTAAGATTGCAAAATAATTCTAAAAATACAAATGCATTTCATAATATTGCATGTATAAGACCTCATATTATGTAGCATAAAAGCAATTTTTTATCTTCACTTGTATATAGTTTTGAAAGTGTTAACCTTGTTATTTACCATTAAAGTATCATTTAATGACTCTGTAAGGAAAGACAAAGGTATCTAATATTATTAATAAAATGCTGTAAGATTCACAGGATAGGTGCTTTTATCTAAGGTCATATAATTGGTAAATTGGAGCCTAATAGAAAACCATGAGATGAAACTAACCTCTTACAGCCACCTGATCTTTGATAAACCAAACAAGAACATACACTGGAGAAAAGAATCCCTATTCAATAAATAGTGCCGAGAGAACTGCATGACCACAAGTAAAAGACTGAAACTGGATCTGCATCTCCCAACACTTACAAAAATTGATTCAAGATAAAAGATTTAAATTTAAACCATGAAACAATAAAAATCCTTGAAGAAAGTGTGGGAAAAACACTTGAAGATATCAGCCTGGGGAAAAATTTTATGGAGAAGACTTCCTTGGCATTTGCAACAACAAAAATTAACAAACAGACTTAATTAAACTGAAAAGCTTCTGTACAGCTAAGGAAACAACAACCTTCAGAATGGGAAAAGATATTTGCATATAACGAATTGGACAAAAACTTGATAACTAGGATCTATAGAGAACTCAAATTAATCAACAAAAAAAGACACAACACTCCCATATATCACTGGGCAAGGGAGATAAATAGAACCTTCTTCAAAGAAGACAGACAAATGGCTAACAAACATGAAAAAAATGCTCATCGTCCCTAATCATCAGATAAATGCAAATCAAAACTACCCTGAGATATCACCTAACTCCAGTGAGAATGGCCCACATCACAAAGTCTCACAGCTGCAGATGCTGGCCTGGATATGGAGAGAAGGGAAAGCTTTTACAGTGCTAGTGGGACTGCAAACTAATACAACCTTTTTGGGAAGAAGTATGGAGAATCCTCAAAGAACTCAAATTAGACCTTCCATTTGATCCTGCAATCCCATTACTAGGCATCTACCCAGAAGGAGGAAAAAAAAAATCCTTTATCATAAGGACATTTGCAACAGACTATTTATCACAGCTCAATTTACAATTGCCAAAATGTAGAAACAGCCTAAATGCCCACCAACCCGGGAATGGATTAACAAGCTGCGGTATATGTATACCATGGAATACTATTCAGCCACTAAAAAAAGATAGGAAATTCACATCTTTTGTATTAACCTGAATGGAGGTGGAACACATTCTTCTCAGTAAAGCATCACTAGAATGAAGAAGCAAGAATCCTGTGTACTCAATTCTAATATGTCTTCATATTGATCTACAAGAGGGGGTAGGGGAATGATGGAGCAGAGAGAGGGGAGGAGGAAGGGAAATGTGGGTAATGCTGTATGGCACACCTCTTGGGGGCAGGACACAATTATAACAGGGACTCATCTAGCAACACAATCAGTGTAACGTAATTCTTTATACCCTCAATGCATCCCAAACACTAAAATAAAAAGTCATAATAAAAAAAAGAAAAAAAAGCCAGTTTTTTTTTTCTTCGAATTTCTGGTGCAACACTGAAACCCTATTCCAACTCCAATATTTTTAGAAGAAACCCAGATTCATAAACTTTTCAAATTTTCTCATTAAGTAATATTATAAAAGCAATCTCTTAAAATATAAATATTTAGTTTAGAAAAACTCAGGATATGTGTTTTTTCTGGCTTTTTATAGTAAACATCTAAATTTAATGCAATATGGGGTGGACAAGTCTTAGAAGTATCCAGTTATACTGAACCAAAAAAAAAAAAAAAAGAAATAGAAGCTTAGAGAAAGTCTAATTCTTTTGTACAACTTTCACTCACAAAGTCCTGGGCAAATCACCTTCCCTGTCAATCAAAGTCAAGAAGTATTGAATTTATGAAGTCAATATTCACTTTCATATCCAAAAAAGAGTAGGAATGCTACAGGAAAATAATATGTAGAAAGTTTACCCTTCACTGGTCACCTGGATTCCAGAAAGATTTTTTTTGTGAAAAGAAAAAGCCATAAAGAATCTTCTGTGATGAGTTGCTGTTCAGTGATGCAGACTACAGGGACCATGCTATCTAGAAAATCATCAAGAGAGCTGCTCTTAGAAATGTGTGACATATCTGAAGATAAAGCAATCCACTGACACCGTCTAAATTCAGACACATCATATAAAGAGGGCAGTGAGCCTGGAAGGAAGTGAGCTCATGCTTCTTTTAATGAGGAAACCTATTCCTCCCAGTCATACCATTTAGGCAGTAAAAAAGAAAGGCTGGTATTGGATTAAGTCTAATGACCCAAAAGAGTTGGCAAGATTACTAAAATCGTAGGTAGTCAGAAACTACAGGAGTAGGAAACTGTACTATCGCCCTCTATACTTGGGAAAATATTCACCTCACCAGGCATGCCACCTGGAGCCACCCAAGTGGCATATGGTTATGATTTGCTAGCAGAGTGGGAACTCCTCTCCTGAGTATACATGCTTCTTTGATTTTGAAAATTCAATCAATGAATAAAGCTGAAGTTACTCCAGTGATGCTATCGATGTCACAGTTACCTAGATCAGAGTTTGCTAATGGTTAATGGTTCTAAATTAGAAAAGCTCAATATACATGGTTTTCAGAAGTTTAGAATAATATTTTAAATAATTTTTATATATTGATGAATATTTGCAACTTTACATAGAAGCTGGCTTGATACTATAGTTGGAAAGTTAATAATTTATAAAGCTTGCTTTGTAGTCTAATGGCTGTACTTGAATTTTGCCACTGCTTGAGGGCTTGCAACTTTGATGCTTCTGCCTTAAATTAAGAGAAAGAAAAAGAGTCAGTCAGGTATCTGCTCTTGTTGAGTTACTTTTCTGAGGAGTTGTTTTAACTGAGTTTCATGAAGCCGTAATGTCTTTTAACAAGAATATTGATTGCAAAATGAAGCCTCAATCCATTATCTTCTTAGGCGATGCCCAGATAGAGGTGTTTTAAAAGTCTGAGTAACAGTACTTCTTTGCTGAATGTAAGTGTATGTTAACTCTCTGGAGCACATAAAAGGAAAGTTTTCAGAGGGATTTGCTTGGTAAGCAGATCTTTCCTTCCTTCCCAGTTCAAAATAAATGAAGAAATGCCATGCCATTTAAGTTTCTCTGAGTGCGAATGTCTACGATTTAATTTAGAGAAACACTCTAATCCTCTAGATTTTACTTACTAGTTTGATAACAACTCTGTACAATAAACACTACTGCCTGCTTCCAGGAGACCTAGGGATTGACAGGTAATGGTTCTGAAGGTAACCAGCAGTGCCAATTATCCAGCCCCAATGTCCAGTGAAGCTGGCAGATGAAAACTCAGCTAGGTAAGCCATTGCATATTGAGTGTGTTTAGCAAAAACTCAGAGGATCTCCTTATCCTCTAAACATTATCTTTTGTTATTTATCATCACTGCAGTTGGTTAATCCCCAGTTCTCAGCATACTGTTAGAATTCAGAAATCTTGCCATTAAATATTACAATAAAGCAAGCAGTGAAAGCTACTTATTTTAATTATCTGTCAAATAAAAATTGAAAATTTCACTGAAAAATTGAAAAATGTAAAGTTTCTATGAAACTTTGATATGTGGGAAAAATAACTTCTGATTCCCAAGCAAAAATAAATTAGAGATAACTAATTCACATGTTTCGAACTCATTACCTGAATGCTTCTATGTTTCAGACTACATTAGAGACTTGGAGGTATTTTTTTCCTTTCCTCTGTAAGGAAAAAAAAAAAAAAAAAAAGGTAATGAGGTGATTTCTGATAGCAAAAAAGGACAGAAACCTGAACTGAACTTTACTTACTCAATACTAAGTAGTAACTAAGTTTATGAAGTTGGTAATTTCTAATTAGTCAAAGAAATCGTTTTCATTATCTTTGCTGGTGCCTGGTAGAAATTACAGAAATAAAAGAGATGGTTCCTTTATCCTATGTCAATGATTTGTCCATTGATAATACACAAGGCAACTAGGAAAAAAAATTCATTGAGGAAATGCTTTTTCAGTTTCCATACAAAAACATAACTATGTCACAAGTAAAGAAATGATCCAAAGCAACTTACATGACTTTTTATGCTACCAAGTGAAGACTTTACTGAGAAATTTGGTAAGTACTTTTTAAAAAAGACAAAGTCTTATATGTTTTATTAGTTTCATAATAACTTTGAATATTTTACTAAGCTGATTTTCTATCTGTTCCCTGTTAAACAGAATTTAGCATTAATTCCTTATTTCACATTTTAAGGACTTTTTTCTAACTTAAATAAGCTATATCTTAAGATAATCTTTATATATCTTTCAGAAAAGATGTTGTATAACACATTGGACCTTCCTTGAGGTTCTCTCTAGTTCTTTTTTACAAACCAGGTTCTTTCTTTCTTTTTTTCCTTTTTTCCTTCCTTCCTTCCTTTGTCTCTCTCTCTCTCTATCTCCTTCCTCCCTCCCACCCTCCCTCTCCCCTTTTCTTCCTTTCTTCCTTTCCTTTTTTCCCTCCTTTCTTCCTTACTTTCTTTCTGTCTCACTTTGCTGCCCTCGGTGGAGAGCTGTGGCATCACAGCTCACAGCATTCTCCAACTCCTGGGCTTAGGCAATTCTCTTGCCTCAGCCTCCTGAGTAGCTGGGACTACAGGTGCCCACCACAATGCCCGGCTATTTTTTGTTGCAGGCCGGGGCTGGGTTTGAACCCTCCACCCTTGGTATATGGGGCCAGCGACGACCTACCCACTGAGCCACAGGTACTGCCCCAAACCAGGTTTTTCTTTTTTGCAAAGATACCTTGTGAAAATCTTTCTAAAGCCTGTCTTTATGCTACTAATACTCTGTTAATTTATTTTTCTTCTTCACACAGTTTTGAGTTATGTGATTTTAAAAATCTGTCATCTATTCTCTACATCTGTATAAGTTTTTTCCCTTTTTTGTTTTTTTTACAAAATTATAATACTGTTGGAATTCTAAAAAGTTTACTTAATTTCTTGACTCTCACTTATTGTCTTCTAGGAGATCTGCAGTCACCTAGGAATGTGCTTTAGAATCTTTGATAGCTGCTGGATATTATAGAGGGAATGGGGTGGGTTTAATAATCAGGAAAAATGCCATTGAGAAACCCATTACCAGTATGAATAAGCGAGAAAAGTGTAGTAAAGAGAATGGAGAAAATAATAACCTTTATTAATTAGTTTTTCCCAGAATCATATTCAGTCTCATGATTATCTAGAAACTCAAATTGTTCAAAACCTTGTAAATCACATAGACCTCATTATTCCTATAATTGACCTAATGAGAAAGTGATTTTTAAATAACACATCTTAACAGATATTTCAAAACTACTTTTTTTGCATTTTCCTATTGCTGTGCATATAAATGTAGGATTACTCAATTTAAGTTTTATTAAACTGCAAAGATTTCTTTGGGTGGTCATAAGGAACCCTGTGCTTTCATTGTCTCAGGCTTGGCATGTAAGAAGCACAGATTATACTTCTAGAAAAGGGTAAAACGATTTACCCTGAGGCTGTGTTTTTGTAAGCAAAGTAATTTTAGATAATTATACAATTCAAGCAGAGTAGGTTTGAAGTTATATTATCCAGTTTGTAGAATAACATAATACTTTAACAGTTCACTGCCAAGGAGCATGGGATTTTATTTCTAGCATTTGCTCTTATTTTACTTTACATGTGTCAACTAGTAATATTAAACTAGTCACATTGCCATTGGATCTAAGTTTCCTCATCTATTAATAAAAAAGGAGGCACATGGCCTAAATTTTGCCAATGTTCCTTTCTTCTAATACTTTATGCATACCTCAGTTTTCACTTCATTCAGCTTCCAAATCATAGCTTTCAAGTTCTCAACCTTTTTATTCTATTCGACAGTGTTCACATATTTATAGAATAATAAGAGGATTGCTATATCTACTTTTTTGAAAAATATACTAAAATATACTATATTATATTTAGACATAATTTAAATGTATAAGTATATAAAAAGTTAAAAAATAATTTAAATACTGATTTGTATTGATTCATTAGAATAAAGGCAATATCCCTCTATTAAAGTGCAGGTTAAAAACTAAACACAAACTATCTTTTAAATGAATGAAATGAGAAAGGATTTTTTTAAATAAGGGTTATTTATACATTTTGTGTTTCCATTGTGAGAAGTAAATGTTTATTCTAATGCATTTAAGCAAGCAGTATTAATGACTAATGACATTTTTGATCTTGTAACTAGACTTACTAATTCCTGAATATTTAATGAGGTACTCAATATTGCACAGGATAAGAAATATTTTTTGTGTGCACAAGCTATTAATACTGAAAACCTGATGCAAATACATTGCAGAGATTCTTGGGGGTCAAACCAATGTATATTAAAATAAAAGGCTTTAAAAATTCCTTGTGTATGATATGAAATATTTACAAATATGGTAAGGATTATCTAATAGTAGAATTGACAATGACCGATACCTTTTCTATTATGACTTCTCCTATAACAAAGATGAATACCTATTGAGATATTAATACCTATATTGTAGATATTATGCTAGACTTTAATATGAAGTCGAAGAAATATAAGATCAAAGATACCACAATTGTTCTTACTACTTAGTGTCAGGGACATGGAGAGAAATCATTTCAATGGACCATTTTTTTTCTAGATATTTCTTGCATATTCAGTGGAGACATATAAATTTTTGGAAATAAAATTGGAAAATAAGTTTTTCTAAAACTCATTACCACATCATCTTAAATTTATAAAAGTTAATTTTATTCTTCAAATGTCATCTCATATTTTGATTTTCTGGACATTGATAGTGTCCTAATTTCTAAATAAAGAAACTTTGATAGCTCAAATATTTCAAGCTTGTCAATGAAAATGGATAGGTAGATCTCTTTTTAAAAGTCTATGGTGATCACAGAGTCACAAAGACTTAGACTTTAATCTTTTAAAAGAAAGCTCTATTAAAAATAAGCTCGATTTCCTTATTTTAGAAATGAGAAAACCAAACGAAGGCAGTTTAAAATACTCATGAATTCCCTGTAGGCCTGTGGAATTCCATACTGCTTCTCCGAGTCTAAGCTTTAGTTTTGAAGTTACTCATGGGATGGAACAGATCTTTGGTCTTTAGTTTTGAAGTTACTCATGGGATGGAACAGATCTTTGGTCTACGACAGTCTCCAGGAGAGCCTACAAATGCAACATTCTTTGCTCTTTGGAAAGGTCTGACAGTTCCTTGTATGGTGGAAAGGTGGATGGCATGTAAATATTTAGGGTACCATTGAATTTAGCTTTACATTTTGTTCATGTCATTGTCAAATAAAAATAAACAAAATTTTATCAGTAATGTACAAACTAATGACAGAAATATTTTTAAACTAACAATAAAATCATCTGTATATAAGCAGAATTACAGTGTCATATACCTATTTTATTAAACTAGCAATAAGAAACATTAACACCCACCTCAATGCAGTATATGTACACAGGTATACATAAAGCTGGGCAGTCACAGTACCGTAATGTCTCAGTCCCCTGGGAATCAGGGACCTTTGAAGTTAAGTCTCTGGACATTTATACTGTCCTAATTTTAAATAAACAAACTTTGATAGCTCAAATATTTCAAATTGTTAATGAAGATGGAATTCTTAGCATTTTATACTCTATTTTCACTTAAAAATATTTTTGAATGTGAATTATGAATCAGATGAAAATATACTGATAAACAAGATCAAACAGTCCCTGACCTTTAAATATAGAAGGGATGAAATAAATAAATACAATATAATATTTTAGATATGTGAATATAGTATATCATGGTAGAAAGTACTTCAAGTATAAATTAGTGCATATGGAATTATGATTTTAAGTCAGTTTACTGATCTATGCTTTACAAGTGTTGAAATGTGCCCATTTTTAGTGCACAGTTTGTTGTGTTTTGGGCTATATATATATATATACATATACACATACATATTTTATCAACCTAAAAGTTCCTTCACAGCTTTCTCAGTCTTTCCCTTAATCTTCAACCAGGCAACCATGTTTCTAAATTAAATCATAATAGACTCATTTTTTCTGGTTTAGAACTTCATATTATAGAATCATACTCATTATTCAGTGGTAATCTCAACATCCACAAGTTTAAATTCTTACAACTAAAACTGGTAAGAAGATGAATGCAGGTAAAAATATCAAACTGGTTAATATGAAGGATGTAAAGTCTCCATTTTTTTTAATGGCTGAATAGTATTCCATGGTATATATATACCACAGCTTGTTAATCCATTCCTGGGTTGGTGGGCTATTCTTAGTAAAGCATCACAAGAATGGAGAAGCATGAATCCTATGTACTCAATTTTGATATGAGGACAATTAATGACAATTATGGTTATGGGGGGTGAAACAGAAAGAGGGAAGGAGGGAGGGGGCGGGGCCTTGGTGTGTGTCACACTTTATGGGGGCAAGACATGATTGCAAGAGGGACTTTACCTAACAATTGCAATCAGTGTAACCTGGCTTATTGTACCCTCAATGAATCCCCAACAATAAAAAAAAAATAAAAAATAAAAAAAATATATATCAAACTGGGTCTTATATTAAAGGATGCTATGATAAATAACTACTAACAAACTTGAACCTGGCCTTGGAAAATTATTCATTAACCTACATCAACTTTGTTTTTGCTTTTTTTCAATACTGCATTTTTGCATTTTAAGGTGACTGTTACAAATTTTACAGGCACTGTTCTCACAGAGTTAAGAACATCAATGTATTAGTTTCTATGTGTTTTTTAACCAGAAATGAGCTTTTTGTAAACAACTATTCTGTTTTTAGAGTAGAATAGAATGGGGTTACTGATTAATGTCAAAAGTTTGTCCAACTCATTCATTTTGACTTTCATTTTATATTTTTAATTTTGTTCAATTTCTTTAGTCTAATCTTCAAAAATTATCTAATAAGGTTCTCCAGTACTTATGAAAATATGAGCTAAAGTCAATAAGTTAATTAAGTTAATTAAATTTAAAAAATAATTTTTCAAATTCATATAAACTTCCAATTATTTAATAATTAGTTCAGAAGGGTACTCAAAATTATTGTCTTGCTCAAATTTTATCTTGAAGAAAATGTTTCTTGATATATGTATCCTAGCTTTTATGCATTCTAAAGGAATATACCCGAAGTATTACAAATAAAGAAAATTTGAAAGAAGCTCGATACATAAGATCTTTTGTTGTCAGTGTTTATGTGCATTGCACTGGTAAAATCAAAGTCCAAATCATACAGACTACTATAGTAACTGAGTCTTAACCCATTACTTTGATTAATATAAACTTACCTTCAGAGTTTCCATCTTACTGTGAATGGGAAGTGAAAGGAGAAAATAATGAGTGGACTTCCTGAGATTATATGGAAAGAAGAAGAAGACTGTAAACATTACTAACAGAGTAAAACTTTGATCTATAACAATACATGTGCTTCTCCAAACATGAATTTGAGATAAAATCTTAAAGGCATAAAAACATTTACTCATAATAGAAATCACTGCTGAAGCTAGCCAAGTTACAGTGTACAAATATGGCTTTTTAGTTACACAAATATTATTAAAATGTCTATGTTGTGACTCCTGTGCCCTATCAAAAATAAAGATACTGATAAGTTTCTCACCATAAGGAAGAAACAAGTGCCAAATATTCAAAATATAAACATTTTATTTGTGTAGCTTAATCATCTTAAAGACAGAATGTGAGGCTAAGACAGTTGCACTAAGTACTATTTCAGAATGAACATTTTACTTTATAATATGTGTAAAAAGACATTCTGCATTATTGAATTTGTGAGTATGATACTTTTGACCTGAATTTTTAAATTTTTAAACATAGAAATTTAAAATATTTGAAATTCCATTAGACTTGTGTTTAAATATAAAAACAAGGCTATTTTATATTTCCTAAAGATCGCTTCTGATCCTTTAAGTAGGAAATCATTATATGAGCCTAAATGAAATATATCCAAAAATCCTGTCTTACACAGGTTGGTTAATACCAGTTAATACCAGACTGGTGATTTCTAAACACCAGTCCCCCCAAGGGTAGCCTCTAGGAAATGAGAGAGGAAGGATGGAGAGGGGGCGGGGCCTTGGTGTGTGCCACACCTTCTGGGGGCAAGACATGATTGCAAGAGGGACTTGACCTAACAAATGCAATCAGTGTAACATAGCTTATTGTACCCTCAATGAATCCCCAACAATAAAAAAAAAAAGAAAAGGAAAAAAAAAAAGGCAATGAAAATGAAGATTGGTGCCAGCCATGCAATGCCTCATGCATCCTAGTACTTTGGGAGACAGAGGTGGGAAGATCACTTGAGGCCGGCAGTTTGATGCCAGCCTAAGCAGCATAGCAAATCCCATCTTTAAAAATTATAGAAAAATTATCTAGGTATGGTGTTGTGTGCCTTTAGTCCCAGCTATTCAGGAAGTTGAGGCAGGAAGATGACTGGAGACCAGGAGTTCAAGGTTGCAATGAGCTACGATCACCTCTGTCTGAGTAAGTAATAGGTCAAAAACCCAGTCTAAAATAAAGTTAAAAAATAATAAAATAAAATAAATAAAATAAGAAGACAGGCTTATGCCCTGGCAAATATTTAACAAGGATATCTTCCTACGCTCATTCAATTCTATGAAATACGAGAAATCAATCTGGCAGGCTTTCTGGGCATTGTGTTCCATGTGGCAGCCAAACTCAAAGTTTTATTTGAGATAGATACTGAAATCTGATTCACATATCTGTTCTACTAGCTCACCTCAAGCAAATCACTTCTTTTCAATCTAATATTTTGTGTTGGGATTGCGAACAACTATACGAATGATTGTGAAATTGTGTTCTGTCGAGTTCTTGAATAATAATCACCTAGATGTTGTTGAAAATGCAAATTCCTGAATTTCATCACATCCCAATTATATTGAAATATAAATTGTCAAGGCTAAACAGATTGTATTTTTCATAAACTTCCTATGCAACAATCATTGAAAATGATTAAACTAGTCTAATAATGTTAAATATTAGAGCAAAAAAGATAGATTATGATCAGAATTCTGTATCCTTTGTTCCTTCCAGGGATAAAACTTTCCCCTTCCTGAACCCTTATGGGCATAGGCTGAGGACCTATAGTGTTCACTGTGGGACTTCCATCATTCTGACATCTATATTACTATGTTAGAGGTTACTCAAAAGAAAAGCATTTCTGCATTCAGACATAACAATCCCAACTCTTTAACTCCAAATCCATACCCTCAGCAACACATTCATTAATACTAATCTGAGATGGTGTCTATTCATTGATATCAGTCAATAGAGTTTCATAACTTCAAGATCCTACCTCATCCCTAAGACTCGACCTCATCGGTTCCGTGATGAATCCTCATCCATCAGCTCTACTCATCTCTAATACCAATGTATTTTTCTTGATAGTAATTGTCAAGAATTCACCTATTATGTGAAAAATGATAGGTATTTTAATTCTTAATTCTTGCTCTTACTACCACAGTAGATTTTATGCTCCACATCAGGGGAAACAGCTTGTCAATAAGTATTTTATAAATGCATAATTAATATCCATATGTAACGTTAATTGTTATTTATCTGTGCAAGTATAAAGAATTTATGATGAATTCTATTGTCTCTCTGACGGTAAAGGTGACTTCAGTTCTTCCAGAACTCAAGGTGTGGACCTCAGCTTTATAGAGAAAAAAGGAAATTTCTTTACCCTGTAGTTTCCTGATATTGAAATGCCCTTCCCACTCTCACATACCCAGTTAAACGATCTCTTAGTCTTTAATTATCACCTCTTCTTTGAAACATTTCTGGTGTTTTTAGAAATTATTGATATAACTTCTTCAACCATTTTTCATGAAAATACTATAATTAAAATGAAAAGTAAGAATGATTTAAATATGATATTCTAACAAAAAATACATTGTTAATGTTTTATCATTAGTTTTAAAATCAGAAGCTTATCACTGAGGTCCACCGATTCTACCCCATTCCTTATATTTATTCTTACATCTTTATTCCAACAATTCATGCCATTTCATTCCCATTCTCTATTGACAACAATGTTGTCAATTGGATACAGAGTAAAGGACTCATAATGAATGGCCCACTAGTTCATGTTCAACCCCAGCTCTTCTAGTCTCAGAATTTCCTTTCTAGCATGAATATTTCATTTAATCACACACCTTCTTAAAATGCTTCTGTTTCCATATCAATAGTTGGATAAAATCCTTAATTATTTCCATTGACATAAAAGATAAGAGACAAGACCTCCATTATCTGACTCTTAACTATTGCTGGAAATTATTGCTGGCAACTTCCCTCTCGTTACCTACTCCTTCACAAAGATAAATTATTCACACTTTTCTAAATATATTATACAGGTTTGTTTGTTTGGCCTCTCAGCCTTCATATGTTCTTCCCTCTATTAGAAAATATCAATCATTCATTTAATGACCTGGGAAACGATTACTCAACTCTAACTCAGATACTTGTAAGGAAATGTCTCTGATGTTCCTAGTTTGGAGTTATTTTCTCCTTGTTTTTCCACTGTCTATTTTACATGACCTTATGATTGCTCCTCTTTACACCCCTCAAAAATTATTTCTTTGTATGAGACATTTCTAGTTTTTTCTACTTTCTACTTAAACAGCCATGTTTCCAATGACTTCACTCCCCACACTCCAAACCACAGGCAGTTGGACCAAGGGTGAGCACTCAGTCCAAGGTTACTTGATCAGTAGACTGGCCAGAAAACACAGATGAAGTCAGCAATCATATTTTATCTTTCAGGAACCTAAATTAGAAAATGTAGCAAGCAAAAGGCAGCTTTCAATGGAGAATAATGCTGGAAAGACTCATGCAGGGAAACTGATGTAGTTTATAACAAGTAAAGAAGAGCCAGGCTCCTAAACAATAAAGGCATGTCAAATTCATAAAGAAGCAAAGTTTATGAGCAAGTAGGATCTGTATGGCAAATAAAATAAGTAGGCACAGTGCAAAGACAAAGTGAACTCATAGCAAAAGGGAAAATGATACAAATTTGGAGGGAACATAAGTCATATTACAGTTGAGCACATAGTCATTAACTACTCTGCCCAACCTTCCCTGGCTAAGGCTGTCAGTACTGCTGTACAATCCTAAGAACTTAGGTTTCTGAATTTTCTCTTTGGTCTGTTCTACTACGAGTTCTATCTGCTTATTATCTAATTATGCAATTTTTCCCTTGAGTGCACAGTTACCCTTAAAATAAACTCTTCATTACTAGAAGTAACTTGAGTGAATCTTTTCCTTTTAACTACCAAAGCTTTACTAGAACTTCTTTTTCCACCATAACATGAATTTCACACAGCCTAGAAATTTCTCATCTTTTTTCATCAAATCTCTCATAAGCACTTTTGCTTCCTCCATTTCTGGATGCCATTATGATGCCCTAGTCTGTCCTCAAAATAATATTGCTTACCCTACAAGTTCTCAATTCAATGCAATCATGAGAATTGTATTTTAAAACCCATTACAGTAATTACCATGAGTGCATGTGGGTGAAGGGCAGCTAGTCAAGCTAAATTCTAACTGAAAAAGTTCAAAAGAGCAAACTGCTTAACTCAAATAATGAACAAGAAATTCAGGATGCACTGACTGCAGTGGGGATCCAGACAGTGGATCCAGAGAACAATAAAAGTGCAGAGCATCCATTACGTGTATGAGATGAGCCCCTTCCCCAGGCTCTTCAGCAAAACCTTCCTATTATTCCAAAGGCCCTGTTCAAGGCCTTTATCTGGTTCTGTTATTCTGACTTATGGTTTGTTCACGTGTATACTATTTTTTGGATCCAAAGTCTCAACTAACTCCACAAACTTGTGTGGTCCCCAGTTACTTTACAAGATTGGAAGATTTTTATTTTAGACTCTTACAACACAAAAGGTCCCATGGGATGGCAGAGCTTATTCCTTGTTCTAAAATCTTCCTTCAGCACATTAAGTGATCCCCCCTACACCACTCTCCGTCCTACATAGGGAAAGCTGTATTTGGACAGATTATCTATCCTTTCATGGGTAAAGTCACCTTTAAAGTACCTGCTTTGCTAGAGCTTTTGATAGAGCCAGGGGAGAGTGAGTGTAACATTATTAAATTTCTGGCACAGTGTGCTTAAGCTATAATGAAGAATCAATGGATGATGATTGCATTAAAGACAAGTGGCTCGAGTCCGTGATCTTTTAATATTTTTTAAACACATAAAAAGAATATGTAAAATAGGACTGTTAAGCATGAGAAAACCAAATTATTTGGTTATCACAACAGAAACACTATAGGTGCTGTAATATTCCCAGGGCCCATCATTATCAAACTAAGCACTCAAATAGTATTACTTTATTGTTCCTCTTTCTATATTAGGAAGAAAGTCCTTACATACCTTTGCTAAGTAATATTTACACATTTAACATATCAAGAAAATCATGGATTTAACCTCACAATCACCTATACCAATCTTTCTGGAACAGTAAGTTCAGACATTTTAAATGTTTATTGAGAATAACACATTTCAAATGTATAACATTTTATAAAGAAATAGTAATAGAATGAGAGTTCTATAATGAACATATTTGAGAATTCAAAACTTCTTAATCAGAAGACTAAAAACCATAAGTTCTTCTTATTCTAAGTCACTCCATACTTTCCCAAATAAAATAATGCAACACAACAACGTTTGCTGAGAAAATAAAAGAGGCCCCAAGGTCAGTGAATGACTGGAGAGATATTTTTGCATTTTATCCTGGAAAAATTACTAGCATCTCATTTTTAATGACTTATGAAAACCTAAATATACGTACATCACTTTACTTATACAAGGACTATTTCTTAGTGTGTAGATCCCTGGTTACTTTTTCCTTCAGTTCAAAAAATTACTAGAATTCCATTTTAGCTGTACCTGTACTTAATGGTGGCAAATATGAAACTCGGGTCTGCCAAGGCTATTCTAGCATTTAGCACAGTTATAGCTGCATAAACTGGGCAGAATTACAAAACTTTTTGCATAGGGTTAAATATGCTTAAAGCAGTCTTTGAAGAGAATGTGCTTTCTCCTAATTTTTGGGATCCCAGGCAACAAATGCAGCTAAACAAAAAGTCAGTGGGAAGAGAAAAGCCAACAGAGTACGCACCCAGATTCATTAACTTTTATTTGTAATGGGAAAATATCTTGAGAATGCCTGCTATTCACAAAAGATGAAAGTATTTTGGTTGTTTGTTAAGCTAGAGAACTTTATATGCAAACCCTTAGGTACCACTGCAAAATAAACATGTTCTGAATTTAAAACAAACAAAATTTAGTAATGATTCTTCCACTTCCTTCTTGCATCAGGGGCTCCAATTCATTACATTCTTATTTAAATTGAGAAAACTTACAGAAGAATTTTAGAATTGTCTTGAATATGGGCAGTACTAAATGCATTCTCCACTCACCTGAAATAGAATATATTAGGGTAGACGATTCTCACAACCAGTACCACTAAGGCATCCTAGGTTACAGAGAGGAAAATTTCTATTCACAATAGCTTTAATAATGTCCTGGATAACTTTAAGACTCTTCTTTGGGGGCGGCGCCTGTGGCTCAGCCGGTAAGGCGCTGGCCCCATATACCGAGGGTGGCGGGTTCAAACCCGGCCCCGGCCAAACTGCAACCAAAAAATAGCTGGGCATTGTGGCGGGCGCCTGTAGTCCCAGCTGCTCGGGAGGTTGAGGCAAGAGAATAGCTTAAGCCCAGGAGTTGGAGGTTGCTGTGAGCTGTGTGAGGCCAGGGCACTCTACTGAGGGCCATAAAGTGAGACTCTGTCTCTACAAAAAAAAAAAAAGAAGACTCTTCTTTGGAGAGTATTTCTCTTATCCTAGGTAAAGGAAGGATAACCCAGTGTTAGTGTTTTTTTTTTTTTTTTCTTTTTTTTTTTTTTTTTGTAGAGACAGAGTCTCACTGTACCGCCCTCGGGTAGAGTGCCGTGGCGTCACACGGCTCACAGCAACCTCTACTCCTGGGCCCACGCGATTCTCCTGCCTCACCTCCCCAGCAGCTGGGACTACAGGCGCCCGCCACAACGCCAGCTACCAGTGTTAGTTTTATTTATAAGGGAATCTTGCCTGTTTTGGTCACTGATTTAGTGAATGAATGAATAAGCATAAACAAAAATTTGAAGCTAAAGAGAAATGAAAAGGTCTCAACCTACATTACCTCTGCTATGTTACATATTATAAAATTGTGTCCTAGGAAGGTGACCTTCTCAAAATTATCAGTTTGTTGAACAGCACAATTATATTAAAACCAGTAGCCAAGTTTTCATGGACAGTATTAATTTTGTGATATCGGGTGTTAACACTAAACTTCCAATCAGGATTCTCTAATAATTACTATTTGATTAGGTAATAAAATTCTATTTTCTGTAAGTCAAAAATAGTCAAAATTGCAATTTCATTTGGTTTGATAGGTAGACCTACATTTCTTTATTGGAAAAGAAAACTACATTTTCCAATAAAGGTAGTATTATACAGCTATACCTATGTATACATATGTATATGTGTGGATATATCTGTGTACACAAATTTACCTCTCTAGCTATATATATTTGTACATACAAATAAACAAAAACATATATGGATGTCAGTAAAGTTCATGTGCAATTGAAAATAGCTTAACATGGTAAATTGTACATGTACTTTATGGACATTCTATATCATACAAGTAATCCTTCCATTTGAATTATTAAAATTTAGGGGAAAAGGTAAAGGATATTCCTTTCTTTGCAGTTTCTGTTCTTTTTTATTTATTTATTTATTTATTTATTTATGTATGTATTTATTTTTATTGTTGGGGATTCATGGAGGGTACAATAAGCCAGGTTACAATGATTGCAATTGTTAGGTAAAGTCCCTCTTGCAATCATGTCTTGCCCCCATAAAGTGTGACACACACCAAGGCCCCGCCCCCCTCCCTCCTTCCCTCTTTCTGTTTCACCCCCCATAACCATAATTGTCATTAATTGTCCTCATATCAAAATTGAGTACATAGGATTCATGCTTCTCCATTCTTGTGATGCTTTACTAAGAATAATGTCTTCCATGTCCATCCAGGTTAATACGAAGGATGTAAAGTCTCCATTTTTTTTTAATGGCTGAATAGTATTCCATGGTATACATATACCACAACTTGTTAGACCATTCCTGGGTTGGTGGGCATTTAGGCTGTTTCCACATTTTGGCGATTGTAAAATGAGCTGCAATAAACAGCCTAGTACAAGTGTCCTTATGATAAAAGGATTTTTTTCCTTCTGGGTAGATGCCCAGTAATGGGATTGCAGGATCAAATGAGAGGTCTAGCTTGAGTGCTTTGAGGTTTCTCCATACTTCCTTCCAGAAAGGTTGTACTAGTTTGCAGTCCCACCAGCAGTGTAAAAGTGTTCCCTTCTCTCCACATCCACGCCAGCATCTGCAGTTTTGAGATTTTGTGATGTGGGCCATTCTTACTGGGGTTAGATGATATCTCAGGGTTGTTTTGATTTGCATTTCTCTAATATATAGAGATTATGAACATTTTTTCATGTGTTTGTTAGCCATTCGTCTGTCGTCTTTAGAGAAAGTTCTATTCATGTCTCTTGCCCATTGATATATGGGATTGTTGGCTTTTTTCATGTGGATTAATTTGAGTTCTCTATAGATCCTGGTTATCAAGCTTTTGTCTGATTGAAAATATGCAAATATCCTTTCCCATTGTGTAGGTTGTCTCTTTGCTTTGGTTATTGTCTCCTTAGCTGTACAGAAGCTTTTCAGTTCAATGAAGTCCCATTTGTTTATTTTTGTTGTTGTTGCAATTGCCATGGTAGTCTTCTTCATGAAGTCTTTCCCCAGGCCAATATCTTCCAGTGTTTTTCCTATGCTTTCTTGGAGGATTTTTATTGTTTCATGCCTTAAATTTAAGTCCTTTATCCTAAACAGAAATTAAACAAGGATATAAGAGATTTAAATGAGACCCTAGAACAACTGTGCTTGATAGACGCATATAGAACACTCCATCCCAAAGATAAAGAATATACATTCTTCTCATCACCCCATGGAACATTCTCCAAAATTGATCATATCCTGGGACACAAAACAAATATCAACAGAATCAAAAGAATTGAAATTTTACCTTGTATCTTCTCAGACCATAAGGCACTAAAGGTGGAACTCAACTCTAACAAAAATGCTCGACCCCACCCAAAGGCATGGAAATTAAACAATCTTCTGTTGAATAACAGATGGATGCAGGAAGAAATAAAACAGGAAATCATTAACTTCCTTGAATACAACAACAATGAAGACACAAGCTACCAAAACCTGTGGGATACTGCAAAAGCAGTTTTGAGAGGAAAATTCATCGCTTTAGATGCCTACATTCGAAAAACAGAAATAGAGCACATCAACAATCTCACAAGAGATCTTATGGAATTGGAAAAAGAAGAACAATCTAAGCCTAAACTCAGTAGAAGAAAAGAAATATCCAAAATCAAATCAGAGATCAATGAAATTGAAAACAAAAGAATCATTCAGAAAATTAATGAAACAAGGAGTTGGTTTTTTGAAAAAATAAATAAAATAGATAAACCATTGGCCAGACTAACGAGGAATAGAAAAGTAAAATCTCTAGTAACCTCAATCAGAAATGATAAAGGGGAAATAACAACTGATCCCACAGAGATACAAGAGATCATCTCTGAATACTACCAGAAACTCTATGCCCAGAAATTTGACAATGTGAAGGAAATGGATCAGTATTTGGAATCACACCCTCTCCCTAGACTCAGCCAGGAAGAAATAGAGCTCCTAAACAGCCAATTTCAAGCACTGAGATCAAAGAAACAATAAAAAATCTTCCAACCAAAAAATGCCCTGGTCCAGATGGCTTCACTCCAGAATTCTATCAAACCTTCAAGGAAGAGCTTATTCCTGTACTGCAGAAATTATTCCAAAAAATTGAGGAAGAAGGAATCTTCCCCAACACATTCTATGAAGCAAACATCACCCTGATACCAAAACCAGGAAAAGACCCAAACAAAAAGGAGAATTTCAGACCAATCTCACTCATGAATATAGACGCAAAAATTCTCAACAAAATCCTAGCCAATAGATTATAGCTTATCATCAAAAAAGTCATTCATCATGATCAAGTAGGCTTCATCCCAGGGATGCAAGGCTGGTTTAACATACGCAAGTCCATAAACGTTATCCACCACATTAACAGAGGCAAAAATAAAGATCACATGATCCTCTCAATAGATGCAGAAAAAGCATTTGATAAAATCCAGCATCCTTTTCTAATTAGAACACTGAAGAGTATAGGCATAGGTGGCACATTTCTAAAACTGATTGAAGCTATCTATGACAAACCCACAGCCAATATTTTACTGAATGGAGTAAAACTGAAAGCTTTTCCTCTTAGAACTGGAACCAGACAAGGTTGTCCTCTGTCACCTTTACTATTCAAAGTAGTGCTGGAAGTTCTAGCCAATACAATTAGGCAAGACAAGGAAATAAAGGGAATCCAAATGGGAGCAGAGGAGGTCAAACTCTCCCTCTTTGCTGACAACAAGATCTTATACTTAGTTTCTGTTCTTTTTTAAATTAATTATATCATCCCTTGGGAATTTTCTTCTCCTATTAACAATTCTTACATATCAAATTTATTCTTAAAACAAGCAAATTGGAAAATATTCATCTGCACTGTTTTCATAAGAAGTAGTTTTGTTAACACTTTTTCATTTCTAAGTGAAATGTCTTAGTTTTGATACAAGAGAGCAGTAAGTCGTTTATTCGTATTTACTACTTTGTATTTTTAGTCATTCTATCACTATTAAGATGACAAATGGGGTATCCATGTATCAGAATGTCCTTCAGTTGCTCTGAAAAATTGAAAAGGGTGGCATTTAAATTAATATGAAAATTCCCCCTCATTTTCGTGCTACATAAATCTGCTAGGAAAATCCAGCTTGCTCCCTTTTGGTCTGTTCACATTTGGTCAGAATTGGTCCTGTAAGGCTGAAGGAGAATCTTCCAACAAATACTGTAACATGTATTTGAAAAGTTATAAACAATATGGTTTTTAGAAGACATGAACTTCATTGGAAAAGGTAATAGAGGTATTAGGAAATGTTGAAAAAAGAGAAGTTGTTGGAGATTTCCTAAGGAATCTTTGAGATACGTAAGAACATAAGAAAATTGTGTAAATAAGGGAAAGTTAGAGAAAGGAAAAACAGTTGATTTGTAGCAGTTTTATTTTCTTTAATCTTTTAATCTTTGAGTTCAAGAATAATGGAAAAGTTTACATGCAAGCTTGCCAGAACAGAGAGCATCCAAAGTCATAATACTAAACAACATGGCTGAAATGGCATGATTGTGTGGCAAGCTTACTTTTTGACTTATTATCCAAGCTTGCATACGTCACTGCTAGAAGCACAGAAATTCCACAGATTTCTAACCTATAGTTTGATATATATTCACTTATAAGTGATAATTCCTTCAGATAAGCAACCTGCATGATTTGCAGCTTAATTTTCTATAATCATCATATTACCTCACCAGAGTGTTATGAAGTATGGCTAATTAATGATTATAAAGTATTTTAAAGATGCAGGGTGTTACTTTCATGCTAGGTAACAATAACAATAATGTCAGTATGTTAATGGCTCCTTACAAAAAAAAACACAAATTAACTAAACCTGAACTGTTATTTCTTCTAAATTGGCATAGTTCTATGTATTCTACAAATCTGAAAACAGACAATATTAAAATAATTGTTTATCCTATTTCAATCCTAAAAATACTACTACTAGGAAACACTTCACAAACTGGACTATAAGAAAATTTAACACAAAACTTTAGGGATTTTTTTTTACCTTCAAAGCTTAAAATATTTTCAATACAAAAAATTTACACACCTGATTACATATGTTCCCTCATGCCACCGTGTGTTTGCTTAATTTAAACAGTATCTATGTTAGTGACGGCAGGTTCATAGTCACTACATTTTCAGTATTCTGAAGCCCCCTTAAAATTTTCTACAATAGTTAAAAATCTAATTTGTGACAAGACCTGATTATGAAATCATGTGGTCTATTGACTATTAAATCATGGTCAAGCATATGAATTACATTCATTTCTTTAGATAATAAACATCATATACGTAATTCTTTCAAAACTAATAGAATATTAGTATAGGCCGAAAAATATGTGCTTATAGGATATAAAAAGCTTGTTTTATGTTAGTACTATAGCTTCCTTTTTCTAACTGTCTGTGTTTTTGTTTGGGTATCTGGGGGTCTACCATTGAGCCTTATATTTCTGGAATAAACTCACCAGCAGTTACAAGAGGGGAGTTGGATGTTGGGAACATTTGGTAGAAAGTTCTTTCCTGTTAAATCAACCAGCATGTTCCATTGCTCTAGCCAATATCATCAGTTCAGCTGTGAAAGACAGTAGGGCTATCCTTTGAACAGCCACGATAGAAATGCTTTTCACACACCAACAGGAAAATGAAAACACTGTTTGCGTTAATCACCTTTAACAATGGAAAATATTAACATAAGAGCAATGAAAAATAATAAAAATGAAGAAATCATAAAGAAACAGCTTTTAATAAAACCAGTTTTCAAGCCTTCGCTACCTTTTAATTATTCACATACACAAGCCGCCAGTACAAATCTATTTGAGATGAATTTCTTACTGGATGTATTAAATTAATTTTCTTAATTCCCAATTAAAATATTTATAATTATCACTTGCCTTATTAACTGAACATTCATCATCCCTTCTACAATGGTTATGATTATGTATAGACATACATTTCAAATATATTTCACACATATTTCAAATACCGCGTAATTTTTTATTGTAAACAATTTATATCAACTTTTTTTTTTAAGAGACAGAGTCTTAGGCGGCACCTGTGGTATATGGCTCTGGCCCCATATACCGTGGGTGACGGGTTCAAACCTGGCCCAGCCGAAATGCAACAAAAAAATAGCCAGAGTTGTGGCAGGCACCTTTAGACCCAGCTACTCAGGAGGCTGAGGCAAGAGAATCACCTGAGCCCAGGAGTTGGAGGTTGCTGTGAGCTGTGTGATGCCACGGCACTCTACCCAGGGCAATAAAATGAGATCCTGTCTCTACAAAAAAAAAAAAAAAAAAAAAAAAACACCCTTGGTATATGAGGCCAGCGTCCTACCCACTAGGCCACAGGTGCTGCCCAATTTATATCAATTTTTATTTAAAATATTTTTTGTTGGTTGATTCTCAGTGAACCACATGTTTTGTTTATTTGTTTACTATTAACTACCATCAGTTGTATAAAGCTCTTTGTCCCTTTGACAAAGAACTGCCCAGTTCAGAGAATCCTTCTTTCCTTCAATTTTTTTTTTATAGTGTTCTTTCTTTTCAGCCTGTCTTACTTCTACAATATTATTGACTTTAAAATATTTCATGGGATAACTTGAAAAATCACAGCCTTGTAAACTTTTCCACTTCTCTCTGCATCACTGTATGCTGGAATGTACCCAACTTAAAAATAATATTTTATTATATAGGTAAGTAGAAACAAATGTTAAATTTATATTTAATATTTGAAAAATATTTGAGAATACATATTGTATGTCTATGCCAATTTGCCCATGTTATCATTATATCATTTTAGTATGTTCCTAATAAGAATTCTACCCTGCAAATTACCATTTCTTTAAACCCTATATGAAACTCCTTGCTCCTAATATGTGAGTTGGATAGTGGCTTGGTTTCAAAGAGTACACTTTTTAAAGAGAAAAAATAAAGAACAGCTACACAATGGAGAAACTTAGCAAAGACTACCTCATCCAGGGAATCAAAATTAACATTAAAACTTACATCATACTTATATCACATACCTTTGAGATGACATAATGAGAAGGAAACTTACCTCTGCAATTTTCCAACCAAAAATTCATCAAATTTTAAGAAATACATCAGACAAATCCCAATTGAGAGATACTAAAAAAATCTAATCATTACTACTCAAAACTTTCAACATCATCAAAAACAAAGATATTTGAGGGATTTTTACAGCATAAGGAAACACAGAAATTAAATGTAACATGGTGTTATGAATAGGATGTCAGAAACAAAGGCATGTGAAACTAAGGAAATCTGAAAATGCACATGGGATTTTGGTAATGATAATGTATAAATACTAGTTCACTAATTGTGACAATATTAGTACAAATATATTAATACAAAATGTAAATCATAGGAAACTGGGTATTGGGTATATGGACATTTTCTTTTCTTTATTTTCACTTTTGGCAAACAAAAAAATATCATTTGCATTCACATACATTATAATTTTCCCCGAGATTATATAGGTAAATACTTAAATATACATTTATTATGTGCCATAACAACAACAAATAAATTCAAAATAGCACAAGAATTAGGAGTTGTAATACATTGTAAAGAGCCAATAGGGTGTGGTCATAGTTTTAGGACTGTCAGTTACACATGGCATGATCTTTACAAATAGCTCTTATTTATAACTTTTTAGAAAACTACTGTTACAGTAACATAAGATATATTTGGTTTGGGTTGTAACTTCATTGCTATCAAATATTGACATTTATGCAAAAGAAAACACCATATTACATTAATGTATGTTTAAGAAGGATAGCTTGAGATAAGTTTCTATTATGACTTGTGTTCTATTGTATTATTTAATATAAACTTGTCTCTGGTTAATAATTTTTTCATATAAAAGAATATGCATTTTCATTTTGCAGTTTCATTTAGTCTCATTATTGTTTTTGCATCAAGTCTTGAAATATAAATGTATAACTTCAAAGTTATAAGTTACAGTTATATTGCTGTGTGACAAGTTCCCACAAAATTAGATGATTAAAACAACACATATTTATTATCTTTATTATCTCCTAGGTTCTAAGGGTCAGAAGTCTAGGAATATCTTATTTGAATCCTCCGATTAGGGTCTCAAAAAGCTGTGATCAAGATGTTAGACAGGTGTGTTCTCATCTGGAGACTTGATTGTGGAAGATTTCACATCCATGTTTCCTCAGATTGTCAAGAGAATTTATTTTCTTTCTCTCTTTCTTTTCTTTTTTTTTTTTTTTATCATAACAGTGTCCAGCTTTGTCACTCTCCAGACTGCTGTGGCATCGTTCACAGCCACCTCAAACTCTTGGGTTCAAGCGATTCACTTGCCTCAGCCTCCCTAGTAGCTGGGGCTATAGGTGCTCACTACAACACCTGGCCATTTTTGTTTGTTTTTTTGTTTAGCAGCCCCAGGCTGGGTTCAAACCCACCAGCCCCAGAGCATGTGGCCAGCTCCCTAACCCCTGACCTGCAGGTGCCACGCCTAGCTAGAATTCATTTTCTTGTGTCTGTACAGCTGGGGTCCTATCCTTTTCTGGCTGTTGGTTAGAGGTTGTTCTCAGCACTGAGAAACTGTCTATAATTTTCAGAGGTAATATATAAATGGATTTAAGTTGAAAACTATGCTTTTACTTTATCTAATTATTAGTGTAAATATGTCAAATAGAAACTTCCAGCTGAGGAGCAAGAAAAAGCATGTGTTAAGAAAGTAACATCTATTACACCCTCTGACAGTTTTAAAAATTTTTAAATTCCAGCTTCTCTTGTGTCAGTCCATAACAGCGGTGAAAAAAAAGGAAAGTTATAGGTGTATGTGTATAACCTCCCAAGAGATGTCAGCAGCTACAAAAATTTGCTTAAATGCCACAGATGATGGATAAATGTGGCACATGTGGTAATCTACGCAGCATCAACAGATATTTGGCATCATTTTAACTATGTAAATATCTGTATTACAAAGACAAAGGCAGATAAATTAGTGTTTAATGATTTTGATTCCAGGATATCAAAGAAGGATTTCAGCTCTGCTGATCACAATATTCAATCCTGTTCATTTCCACTTTTCACTCATGAAACTAGCAATGTACAACCAAAAATAAAAAGAAATAAAAAGAAATGTTTATGAGCTTACAATTTTTGAGAAGAGTGCCTTTAAAAGTCTTCAGAATGAAGTCACTGAACAATATTACAACCATATTTTGAAAACCTTTTAAATGAGCTGTTTTCAATGCTCTCCTAAGTGCTTTCTTCCCAGATCAACTATTTCTGTTGGTTTCTGCCTGCGCATTTGAATGCTGCCCTAGAGGGTAAGTGATATCAGCCATAAGTACTAGAGTCAAACTGTGGCCAGAGTTGATACAGATGTACAAATCCATGTTTCTGCATTTGAACAGCCTGCGAAATTCTACATGCACCTGTTGGCTCTAGATGATTTTTAACTCTTCCTTAATATATACTAATGAAAATAAGGGTATATTATTTTTCTTCTCTCTACCCACCGCCTTTTATCCCCTCTAATTCTCTCATTTTACATTTGATTTACAATTTAAATCTAATGAACCTGATGATTTCCTCAAATCCTCATAAGGTGAGCATCCACAACAATTTCATGGTTCCAAAACATCTTTGTCTATCCTTCTTCAATTATACAGATGATATATAATGAAGTGGATCAAGAAGGTAAACAACGTCAAATTAATTATAGAAGAGAATTATTGGCCAAGATTCTTCTACAGTCAGTGTGTAATCAATAGCTTTCATAATAAAATAGGAGAAATAAGGAGACTAAAGGAATAAAACAGAGCAAAAATTTAGTGTCGAGAACTAAGTTCTTCACAAGCTTTTGGTTGAAAAAAAAAATAGTAAGAAAACTATGGAGGATGGTTCTGACTTTTCTATTTTTTCCCCAATGTTTGTCCGGTGACATCTCTTTTAAGTATTTCAGAAGATTAAATATAGCTGTTCTTAAAGATCATATCCAGATGACTCAGTGTTTAATGGGAAATTAAAATTGGGCAATTTTGCTATCACGTTCACCTGAGTGTTAAATGCTCTATTAGCAAATTAACCATATGGAAACTCCCCCTTGCTGTCAATGAATGTCTTCGGGAAACTTCTTGCCAAAGGCAGTTCAGGTCTATTTGTTAAAAGAGAAGCCTACCATATTTATGAATATGGAGGTCTATTCATACTCATATCGGAATACAGACTAATATAACCACTAAATAACTTTGAAGCCACAGCCACACTAGAGAAAGAAAAGAGTATTAGTTTTTCAACTAAGAAACCAAGTACCCAATATAAATTCATTTCCATTATATGGGTCTGGTGTAGGCCATCTGCATGATGTGAGTGGATTCCCCTAATCATGGGCGTCTCTCTATTAAGCACACATTCTTTACACATGTTTTGCAGTTTCCTTTACATCAGCTCCTGTGGACTAAAAGCAACACTTCTGCCAGGTGAGCTTAACCGATGCCGTTTTCTGACCTAGCCAATACAAGGTCTGTTGTTTTCTTGGATGATTCCTTATGAAATTGCTGTATTGTTTAGTTGGGAACATTTCTTATTAGATTGTACAATGTTTGTGCTTTTAAAACTGAGCCATCAGCTTGCAGCTCATATTTCACCTTAAGGTCCTTATCAAAATTAGAAATTGTATTCCCAGAACACTCATGACATACCAATCAAAGGTATATAAAGCATGACAAAAGTATAATCCATAAAATAAGCAATGAATGAAAAACATGATGGGGCCAAATACTGTGAATTCAGAGAAAACAGCATTTAGTCCTATTGAGCATGCAGGAGATAACTTCTGTGGACAACTCCTAGGTCATGGCCAACTGGCATGATGAAGAAAGCAAAGTATGTAACTTGGATGATGGCAAAGCATTTTCATAGAGTCTGGTTATTTCTGGCAAGTTTTCTTCAGAAATACCAAGCTCAACTCCTGTGTTAAAACCTGTTTTTTAAAGGTCCTAACAACTGAGGCCTCTGTTTATGTCATCTAGAATATCTTCTACTATCCACTTACTTAGATTATCCCAAACCTTTGATGTCTATCTTTACTGGCTTCTCCTTCCTGAAATATTCATTGATTTCCTCCATTTCTATATTACCATTGTGCTTATGATCTTTATTTTACAAAGCTAAACTTTACTCAGTCATTCCACAAATATTTATAAAGCTTATACACATGCCCCAGCTGTCCTTGATTTATATTTGCCTTTTTCTCTCTACACAGATATGAGTACCTCAAGGTTGCCCCTGTATTCTTTAGTATTGTATAGGATGCAGAGTTAGAATTTAGTAAGAACTTTCTAATTAAGAAAAAGAGAGGGTAAATTTAAAAATCTGGTAGAATAAAATTGTCAGGATGGTAACTGATTAGAAATTAGATAAAATTAAAGATTTTATAGGATGACTTTGAGGTTTAGGGATGGGTGACTAAATAAATGTTAGTATCATGAATAAAAATAATTATATTTTTCTTTTGACACCTTCTATCCTCAAGACTAAACTTTCTTTCAGTTTCTGTACATGATACTGATTCTCTGTCAATTTTACTGCCAAATATGTATAAATATTTCATTTAGAGAACATTTTTTTGATGAATAATGCATGTGTAAAAGCAGAAACCGAATGGCCACAAAGTAGCGTCAGACCCAGCTAACAAGCTAGACAGGCAGATAGTCCAGGTATAATCTAGGGAGGGACACTGACATTTGAATTGGAGTGTTGAAGAACACAGGGTTGAACTGGACAGTGGGCAGCCTAGCTAAAGGAAACTGCCTATTCAAGTCCATATAGATCAGAAAGAACATATTTCATTTAGGGAAATTCCAGCCTTCCCTAACTGTTGCATCCTCCTGTCAACTATGCCTTAAAATTTAGTGTGTATTCCTTATATAAAAGTGTACTCATTTCATACAAGAAATAAATCTAAGAAATAATAAATTTTTGAAAATCAACTTCTGGTTTCAAAGGTCAAACATATAAGCCCTGATTTGGACTTGAATTTTCGCTTCGTTTTTCCATTTTGTACTGTGTGTGCAGATGATACAATCACAGTAATGACATGGAACTTTTACTTTTTCAAAGTCCTCTGAGAATCTGTGCCATCAAAACAGGTCAGAGCAGTTTGACGAAGATTATCTAGATTATTCCTAGGAGTAGGGAACTCTCCTAGGAGTAATCTAGATAATCTAGAATATTTTAAAAAATATTTTAGTAGATTTTTTTTAATATTTTAGCCATTGCCTATCACCACAGTGATATTCTGATAGCTAATAGCTCAGTTTTACACAGTTGTTTCCCCCAAACTTATGAATTGACATGCTTAATGCACATGCAAAATAAGATCTCTACCTTGTATATGGCGTTATGCAAGTATGTTTAACTATTTTGCCTAAACTAAGACTAAAATAAAAAATATTGCAAAGACTAAAGTTTTTCATCTTACTATATTTCTATTTAATATGCTTTTCATGCAACATGAAGGTGAGAAAGTGGTTCTGTATACCTTGAATTCTTCAAATTGCCATAGAAGTCATAAGATATTAAAGGAGGATAATCATGTTGCCATTTTTGTCTCCAGAGTGCAGAACTCTTTCAGCTCATGTCTCAGAGGGATTTATAACAGTGTAGTCTTTGTGCCTGATGGTTGAATTTAACAATAATCAAAGATAAACTGAGGTGGCTTGGAAATTGAAATGTGAATAATCAAAAATATCACTCTTTCTCTTCTTGCAAAACTCTTCAAAGAGAAAACGATATAGGAAAATGTCTTAATTATGTCATTACTTTTGCTTTTTCATTTTCTCCATAATGTACTCGCTACTGCTCCATCAATACAACTTCCAAAATGAGTTCATGAGACCAGTAAAACTGTACTTGAGCATTAAGAAGAAAGCAGAACATCAGCACTCTATTTCACATCCCCACCTCATTCCTTGCTTGTTACCTACCTTTGTATCAAGGCCTTGCCAGCTGAGCAAGTAGGGACAAGGTTGTACCCTAGGGCCATTGATTCTTTTTAACACAATGTGAGAATGTCTTTCTAAGCTGCCACTGCAAAAATAGGTTATCTGGTAATAATCTGGGCTCAAGCACCACTTGCTTGCAACTAGAATCAATACAGCTGTCAGACACAATTGTAAAAAGTTTCCTATGCACCCTCACTGTGTCCACGTGGTTGGTTGTATCCACTTGGGTTTATCTGTTTCTATTTTAACAACCCTTGAGCAGGGTCCTTTTATTGGTTCTTTGGAAATGAACTAATTAAGTGAGAGCCACCAAAACATTTACTGGAAGTTCAAACAATTGCATTCCCCATATTTGTAATTCTAATATGTACAACAATCCTGATTCTTATTTAATCATGATTTCCAAGTCAATGGAACTCTAAATCTTGTGTGATTAGAGTAAATATTTGAATACTGACACCAGTTGTCTGCCCTGTGTCATCTCATTCTCTTGTTCTCTCCAGTTATCTTCTGATGAAAAAGAAAGACCTTCAGAAGTGAACTGCCTGCAGGGTTTTCTTTGACACCTTCTGCATTCACTAAAATTGAAGTATAACTTTCTACCTACTAAGGATGTTTTTCCTCCAACCGAGGCAAGTACTGATGTTAATGTTTTTCTGCGAGTTTCTCCTTTAATGACTAGTAAAGCTCTATGTCCCTGCCTCTGAGTTTGCATGCTCCCCTTTGTTGTTACATGCTCTGAAGCTACAGTTTCCCGGCCCCCTTTATCCTTCTGAGCTTGCTAAGCAACCCCGTGACTTGCACTCTCTTGTCTGATGTTCTAAATAGTCCCTCTCATCTCTGCTGATCCCAGAGTGTCAATGATCCTTGTGCTTTCTGCCCTGAGCACATCATGAATAGACACTTGTCCTGCTGTCATGCTTTTGAGTGTGAATTAGAATAATGACTGCAATTTTTTTAGTGCTTCCTATATGCCAGATACTGTGATAAGTACTTGACACGTATTATCTAATGTAAGGCTTAAAAATAAAAACGTATGAAAGAAGTACCAATATTATCCTCTTTGAGAAGTGAGAAAATAAGATCAGAGGAATTTTTATATTAAATACAGTCACAGAGCTAATAAATGACTCAAGCCTGTCTGACATCAAGCCTACATTCTTGCCCATTAATGTTAAAGCGTGGGAAGTAGTTTTAAGGCAAAGTGAGACTGGGAAAATGTACCCTTTTCTCTATGTTCTGATCTCATCACCCAAAACTTTCCATTTTATTCCATATCTAAAGAAAGAAAGTTTACTTTATGAGCAAAATATGTCCTGAATACAAATTATTAACATCGGAGATAATTGAGCATAATTTACCTCTTTGTAAGCCCCCTATCAATGGGCTCATTATGCTTTCATAGCATTTTTTCATTTTTAGACAGATAAACCAATCCAATTGCATTCTTCATAACTGAGGCTGTAGAAGCCAGATACCTATATTCTTTCATAGTTTGGACTGTTTCAAAGAAGAAAAAAGAGCTATTATGTATAGACAGAAGTTAAGGTACCTACTGAATCACTGTATGATCTGGTGTAGGTACACAGAAAGATCCTCATTCTTGGGCAATCTTCCCTGAGAAGATGAGCCTCAAAGCAGTGGTTATTAATTGCAGGATACCTCCATGCTGGTGGGACATATGGCAACATCAGAAGAAACTTTTGGTTAACACAAGTAAGGAAGGGTTACTGGGGGAGCATAAGCCAGTGCTATGCGTTAGCAGCATAAGCATAAGCTGCTATAATGCACTGAATAGCCCATACAGCAAAGAAGTATCCAGACAAAAATGTCAGTGGTGCTGAGGTTGACAAAACCTGAGATAAGCTCAAAGAAGAGTTTTCAGGGGACCAGAGGCATTCTCTCTGGTCAATACAAAAAGAGAAAGAAGGTGGATGATGTTGAGTACATTTACTCAGTTTCTACTTCAAACTTAATCAGTTTAATAATTCCCTTACCTTGCCCTGGTGAGGAATATGGGAAAAAGCTAAGACGGCCAAGCTGTGTTACACTAATCATGGTCCTTACACACACACACACAAAAATATATGACGCGAGGGGAAAAAAATGTTTCTACATTCCAACACTGATTTACATAATATGAGTTGTTTTATTTATATGAGATAAAAACATGATGATGTTATATAAGGGACACTGACTTTATGTCATAAATTTGTTTAATTCATTCTCAGAAGCATAATAAACTTTTTAAAGCTACCTTCTTTATTTCTTTATTTTTTATTTCAGAATTAAGGGAATATAGATGTTTTAGTTAGATGGATATGTTCTATAATACTTATGTCAGGGTGTTTACTGTGCCCATAACCTGAATAGTGTTCTTTGTACCCAATAGGTAGTCTTTTATCCATCTCTTATTCTCCCTTCCCCCTTTTCTTGATTTCCTGTGACCATTACTTAGCTTCATGCCCATATGTGTCTGCAGATTAGCTCCCAATTATAATAGAGCACATATGGTATTTATCATTCTTGGTATACTGCACTTAGGATAATAGTCTCCAGTTCCATCTAACTTGCTGCAAAAGGCATTATTTCATTCCTTTGTATAGCTGAGTAGTACTCCACCATGGAAGGTTTGTGTGTGTGTGTGCGCATAGTATATGGCGTACACTATGTGGGTGTATATTGCATATATCACATTTTCTAATCCACTCTTGAATTAAAAGGCACTTACACTGATTCCACATCTTTGCTATTGTGCATAATGCTGCAGTAAACATTAGAGTTAACACGTTATCTTTACAAAATAACCTTTCTTCCTTTAGATAGACACACAGGTACCCAGTAGTGAGATTGCCGAATCAAACAGTAATTGTACATTTATTTCTTTGGGGAAAGAAAGAAATAGATGTACACACTGCTTTCCATAGGGGTTGTACAATTAAGGAAGGGTTACTGGGGAACATACTTAATTTGCAGAAGTATAATAAACTTTTTATTTAATTTAAATCTCTCACACAGAAAGAAGCAACCAATTTCAATGGGTTACTGTCCCTATACTATCTTTTTAAACTCTACTTGAATACGTACATACACTTTTTCTAAGAGGAAAAAAAGTAAAACTAATATAGTTTGCAGAGAATTTATTTGCTTTATTGATTAGATAATTAAAATGGGGCTTGACTAGTTACTATAATGTCCCAGAGGCTCTTAATGAGCCCTACTGCTAAATTTAAACAGGAAAGAAAGGCAGAAAAGGATGGCAAACATAATTATTTAAATCACCCCCCCAAAAAAAAAATAAGGCTTAGGTTAGTAAAGAAAAACTAAAGATTAATTGAAAAATATCCACTAAATTTAAGTCACACTTCTCTTATTTGACTCTACTTTCTAGTATTATATTATGAAACAAATCAGTTTTCCCTGTTTGTATCTTTTCTCTTTGAGCCTAAAGAGAAGATAATGCCAACGAGGTATTAGTCCACTGTCAGACCCAGGCAGGTTTCCACTTTCTAAAATAATTCCAAGGGATAAACTAGGATTATTAAACTTTCAAGTAGGAATTGGGCCTCCCTGACACCACCAGGCCATTCACACAAAAACAGTCTATTCTTTAATAAGGAAAACAGAATATTCTTCATGTGAAATACATCATAAAGAAAAAAGGCAACTCCAACAGAGAGAAGATTTCTACTAATAACATAATAATATCTCCTATTTTTCAAATATATACCATGAATCAGATACCATATAAAAACATCACATCAAATACATTATGTCATGTTGCCTTGACGTTATATGTGTGAAGATGGTTAAAACACTGACTCCATTTTATGGATGAAGAAACTTCTCTAATATTAAACTTAGTATTATTTAGGGGACTAGATTGCACACAAAAGTTTGCCTGATTTCAGACCTTTTTATCTTAAACTACTATATAAAAATGACTTATGATTAAAAACAATCATAGTAATTATTATTTCTTGGATTTACTGGTTCCTAAACATACCCAGCAAATCATAGCAGTACTTAAATCTTTGAGAAATCTTCCTTGCCTATGTCATAAGCCTTAACTACATCTAAATATTATTCTTCAAATGCTTTTCTAATTACTCATATGTTACATTTTACATTTTATGAAAGAGTCTGGGATGTCTCCCAGAGTACCTGCTTGCACAATAGAAAGAAAGTGAAGGGTCACTGATTAAGAGATAGGAAAGAAAAGGAAACATCAATTTTTAAGACAAAGATGAGATGAGTTTAGAAACTTTGACTTCGAGGAGCATTGTGCAAAATTGTCTTTGAGGGTTTAGGAGCTGTCCCCTTCCTATGTGAACAGTAACCATTTCTAAAACTGAAACTCAATTGTATATAGTTTTAGAGGAGTCATCCCTTCTTTTACTCCTAGCAAAAGTGTAGACACATGAGTGAAGTCTCACCAAGCCGAGTACAACATCTCTCTGGCCAGAGTGATTTGTTTGAGGATCGTATATCCTGCAACAGGGCCAGTATAAGCTTTCTCCATAGTTTTTGTTGGTATTGTCTGAAAAGAGTGAATGACATGAGGAATAACTATGAGGTAACTCTCCAGTTGTCATTTTTGTTTTATTTTCTGCCATCATCTTGTGAGTGGCTCCATGTCCTTACACTTTCATAGACAAAGAAGATTTCAGAGAAGAGAGATGTACTCATTGTTTGAAGACCTGCACTAAGATGTGCACAACAGTAGATTTTTCAGTTGAAACTAAATACATTCCCGGGCGGCGCCTGTGGCTCAGTGAGTAGGGCGCCGACCCCATATACCGAGGGTGATGGGTTCAAACCCAGCCCCGGCCAAACTGCAACAAAAATTAGCCGGGTGTTGTGGTGGGTACTTGTAGTCCCAGCTACTGGGGAGGCTGAGGCAGTAGTCCTAGCTACTGGGGAGGCTTAGGCAATCACCTAAGCCCAGGAGCTGGAGGTTGCTGTGAGCTGTGATGCCACGACACTCTACCAAGGGCGATAAAGTGAGACTCTGTCTCTACAAAAAAAAAAAAAAAAAAAAAGTAAATACATTCCCTTTTACAAAGAAAAAGCTAATTTGAATTATATGCCTGCTGCTTGCAATTAAAAGAATAGTAAAGTGTAAGATGACAATAGAGCACAAAAGTAACAATATTAGTATTTCAACTCTCTTGAATGCAAGTGAAGAGGGTGTTATACGCCGCATTGCCTTTTAAACTATTGATCTGCTGCCACCTCCCAATGAACCTCTCTTCCACTCCCTCCTAAGTTATCACCACTTATGTGAAGTGTTGCCATATCTCTTTGCATGTTTTCCAAATGATCAATACAATCTCTGCACTTTCTTTGATGTTGATGTCTTTAACACCTGGCTCACTTGTTTCTACTCTTTGTGCTTAACAATTTATAACTTCTTCAATAATGAGTCAATGATTCCTTGCAAACCTCAATCCATGCACCTTTATCACCCACTTTTGTCCTTTCTCATCGACTGACTTTTGCCTTTACTTCATTCCAACTCCTTTTAAATATTACCACATTAATTTTTGTCATCCCATTGCATGATTGAAAAATAAAAGTATAGGCTCAGCACATATATCTCAATGGTTGGGGCGCCAGCCACATCAGCTGGGGCTGGTGGGTTTGAACCCAGCCCTGGCTTGCTAAATAACAATGACAACAACAACAACAAATAGCCGGGCATTGTGGCAGGCGGCTGTAGTCCCAGCTACTCGGGAGGCTGAGGCAAGAGAATCGCTTAAGCCCAGGAGTTGGAGGTTGCAGTGAGCTGTGACGCCCTGGCACTCTATCCAGGGTGATAAAGTGAGACTCTGTTTCTAAAAAAAGGAAAATACCATGGAAAATGTTAAAAAAAATTTGTACACTGCAGGTTTTAAGTTAACCATCAGTAAATATGCTAAAATTCATAAAGATTTTTCCTGAAAGTTTGGGCCAAAATGTGGGTGTACATTATCCCTGGGAACACATTATACACAGGAAAATATGACATGGGTCTGTAGATATGAGTAGGGGAAAATCATTAAGACTAGAGGTCATGAGAATGTTAGAATTTTGCCAGGAAAGCAAAAGGAAGGATTTGAATTTGAAAAGCAGGATGAGATTTGTTTTTAGGGAAAATACTTCGGCAAAGTGGAGAATATATTGGAAGAGTGAAAGAGTTGGGAGAAGGTTAAGCTTCCTAATCATGAATATTTCTACCCAGCTGTTCCCTAGAGGGCAGAGTCTTTACCTTTGCTACCATAGTGCCCTGTGTTTACCTCCAACATTGAACTTACTCTAAAGTGTCACACTTTGCTGTTTATATTAATAAGTCCATAAAATCTAGCACACATCTTGGTATGTACTAGACTCAATGAATAAGTGTTAGAGTCAGTGAGTGAATGAGGTGACAGTTGTGTCAATCAATTTGTGCGAGTGCTGTGAAGATTCCTAACCATGATTGATTACATGGTTTATATACAGGCAGTCCCCACATTACAAACATCCAACTTAAGTACAACTTGCACTTGCAAACAAAGGCTATTAGAAGTTTGTGAGTTACAAACTTCCAACTGCTATACAGTACAACTCACACTTACAAATGGAGGCTTTTATAGGTAGTAGGTAAGGGGAAATGTTCCCACTTACATACAAATTCAAATTAAGAACAAAACTACAAAACCTATCTTGCTCATAAACCAGGGACTGCCTGTATTTGCCTTTCATAGTATGCTAAATTGTACTAAAATTGAATTATTTTATTTATAGAAATGCTTAATATCTTTCTGGAAAACTTTCACATAATAGCATCACACTGCTTCTCCATGGAGCAAAACCAGCTGAAAAGCATAGAAGATAGAAGTTCTTGCAGAAGATAGAAACGCTAAAGAAATATTGCTTAGTCATTCTTTTTTCTGCATTAACTATGTATTTAATCAGGTATCAGAGTAACTATATTTTGCAAGGAGGCAAGTGAATATTAGATGAATGCTGTTTATTTAGTAATAAAGGATTAAAATATTAAGTTATACTATTTATAGAGGTCAAAGATTTCTTATTAGGTTGTGTTTGAGAAAAAAGTAATAAATATATAAAATACAGATATGCTTTTTTGTTTTTAACATCTTTAGTTTTTGTTACTATAGTTTAATAAATTCTTTCTGATAATTTATTCAATCCACCATAGTTAACTTAAATAGAACATGAAATTTTAGACAGATGTTATTTTATAAATATCTAGAGTATGAATATCAAAATTACGCATACAAGTATAGAAATGATTTATTTTTATTTTAAGCAATTATCACATTTCTGGAATGTACTACAGATAATTCTCAACTATCAGAGACCAGCAGCAAGGATTATCCAAACTATGAATAATCCAGAAGGCATTTGTGTCCAATTTGGGGATGTATTTTTTTGGCAACAGAAGCACATTATTGAGTGTTTCTTAAGCAAAAACTCAAATTAGGTTACATTTTCTGTGTATATGGGAAATGATTTGCCAGTTGAGCTGTAAAGTCAGTTCATGAGAAATATATGGGATTTGGGAGAAAGAAAAAACAATTCTGTGTATATGGGAAATGATTTGCCAGTTGAGCTGTAAAGTCAGTTCATGAGAAATATATGGGATTTGGGAGAAAGAAAAAACAATTCGACTTGTAATATATATGCTATAGTGCCTTTATTGCCTCATATTATTAGAAGTATTCTTATTTCCTTGATGTGGATAAGATTTTCTTTTCATAAATCCTAAGAATAATTTACTTTTGTCCGTATTATTTTTGTTTGAACTAAGACGATTTTAAGTGATCAATGGTAGCAGTTGCTGGAACGCATCATATATTTTGCAGGATTAAATAACAACTTTGCATTTTCTGTGGAAAAACTAAATAAGTGCCTCTAACCAGTAAAGTTCAATTATAAATAACTAGTACATTATGCTCAAATATGCTAACAATAATAATATTTCAGTGAAGTCAAATTCATTCACCATTTTTTGTTATTTTTGAAGGATCACATTAGGAGTGGGATATGATGTAATTGATAGTATGGAGTCCTAGCAAGCATACATTCCTGAGGTAAGATTCTGAATGAAATAAAGAATCAAACAAAATAACTTTGGTAGAAATCATATTGGATATTATAAATATGTCTTTACTTGTTTATTTCCACTTTGGTATCAATTATTTATTTTATGACAAGATGTACACCCATCTGTTACAACAGAAGAAGGAGTTAGAGTGAAGATGGGGCAGATAGATACAAGAAGGTGTCTCTGCAGAGAAAGCTGAGGATTTGATGTCAGGGTTTGTAAAAGGAAGTATGACTGATGACTGTGTCATTCCGTATTAGCTCTGAAAATAGCTCTTTCCAATGAATGAGGTATAACAGTAGAGAATAGAAATGGATTTCAGGATATTTATTCAAGGTGTAGCACTCCAAACTCCTTTAGGAGGATGATTATATTTAATAAAAGGCTAAGAAAGGTCACCAGAGGGCATTTTGGTCCATCTATATAAATGATGAAGAATTCATTCAGCAGACTCCAGAATACAAGAGGAGATCCTCTCCCAAGAAGATGGATCTGGCCATGGTTGGGAAGGTTAATAGGATTTGGGGTAAGTGGGATGGTGCTTCAGACTTTTAATGAAACTTAAAAAAAAAAAAATGAAAACTGAAAGAAGCAAAAAGAGGAAACCCAAACATGTGTCTTATTCTGTATTCTGCCTCAGTAGCGAGGGAGGATAATGTCTTGAAGAATGGATTCCAAACGTGGTTGTCATCACGCTGAAGTGGGTCCCACTAGAACGGAGTGAGAGTTTGAGGCAGTTCCAGATTCCTATTAGGGGTGCCAGCGTTCCTTAGGGCATATCAAATAGAAACTTTCAACGCTAGGTAGAGGAAATTTTTGAAATTTTACTGTTCATAGAAGTATCCAAGTAGATACTCTTCATAGAAGTAACCATTATAAGATGTAAAAATATTTCTAGTTCATGAAAGATTAAGCTTTTTGAACTATACATGAGGAAGCGATACTGATATTTTCTAATAGAGTGAGAATGGGGTCAGATGAATACAAGAAGACTGTCTCTGCAGAGGACGCTGAGGATTTCACATTAAGGTTTGGAGAAGGGAGTGTGGCTGTGTCATTTCTAATTAGTTCTGAAAATAGTAGTTTCCAATGGATGGTGCATAACAGTAGGGAAGAGAAATGCTTCTTGCGATGTTACACTAGCTATTTATGCCTAATGATGTGTTTTGAGAACGGGTTGCTTGTTATACAAAATATGCCTTCACTATTACCTAATTTGAACCTATAAATGAAGTGGGCAGTGGATACTGGTTGATTTTATTTTTGCAGTTTCCAAATTCACATCTGTCATTTAGACAATTCAGAATGTGAACTCACAATGACAGTTACCAATGTATTGCCAGGGATCAATAATCAATAAAAGCATTCATTTCCTCTCCCTTTTCTTCTTTTAAATTCCTTTCTTACTTCATTTCTCCTTTTTTTTTTTTTTTTTTTACCATATCACTACTGACACTGTAGTCAAATCCTTATCCTTTTTATCTTGAGTCAAGCTCCAGTACCGAAAATAGAAACCCCTCTACTTATTTCATGCAGAAATGAATTTAGTATGGAGAACTAGAATATCACCAATTCATTAGAGGTCCTGGAGGTGCCACCATCATCATGCCATCATTCTACTAATGAATTAAGTACTTTCATGTGTCTTTGATCTAAAGTACAAGAAGATACTTTTACTACCATTGCCACCAAGATTGGCCAAGTGAGTGATTTTCAGTGATAGGAAAAAGATGTTGCATTACTGAGTCTGGTCCTCAATACTTTCTTATATCTCATCACTTTGCTTCAAGAGGAAACAGCAGCAGGAGACATCGTCAGCTTCTCTTCTGCCTTCCCAGATTTATGCGTATAACTAATTGGAAAACTTTCCTCACATCCAGACCCTTGTTTGCAAGAGAGCTGGGAATGGTAGTCTTCAGCTTTTTAATAACTCTAAATTGAATGAAGCTATATTGGAATTTAGAAGAGTCAAATAAAATGTTTATGACTAGCTGTTATACTGATTTTTGTTGACTAATCAATGGTTTTGTCATTTTTTTTACTTATATTACCCCTGGTTTTTTGTAAATCTACATATTATATTTTCTTGACCTCACTCCTGACCCTAGTGAATCTCATTTCTGTCCTTTTGTGTTTCTACATTAGCCAAGTTTGTATTTTCATACCATGTTTATTTTTTTTTTCATCTGACATATGTGCTATATCATTAAAACAATTCCTGGAACATTTTTTCTGCAACTAACAAGAAATATTCTATGGCATTAAAATCAGAATTTATGCATATACATAACGTACTTATATACTATGAACCGAGAGGTAACCATTAAACCAATGCTGCTTCTATAATAAAACCATAAATCTAATCAAAATATGCAATTATTAAATAATTGATATGTTCTAACTGTAAAAATGTATAACTAAAATTTTAATGTTTTTCTTAAACTTAGCTTTTAAATTAGGAAATAAGACATTTATTACTCAGGCAAAAATTTCTCTAACATGTCTAATATCTGGGACCTTGAATTTCAGTTGTCTTAATTTTAGACAAACTGAAAGACAAAATATGGCTTGAAATAAATGCTAAAACATCAGCAGTCAGGAACAATTTGTATTATAGACAAAGGACAGTTCATTCTCCTAGTCATTTTTATCAAAATCACATTTCCCCGTATGTCTGTATATAAATATTTATAGTCTGATTTCACCCTACCTACTGTAAAGTGTTAAATTTGATTTATAAAGAAGAAATAAGATCATGTCCATCCTAATTATAATTTCAACACCTTCCTTAATCTTTTAAACTGTAAGTGAGATGATTCTTTTGTATTATTATTTCACTAAGTTTGATATCTCTATGGACTGTCACAATAGTTTTACCATTTGTTATCTCCACACATAAAATAAAATGGGTTTATAGAACTAGCATTTAATAAGATAATCTAATAACATGTCTGCTTCACTTTTGGATGCATATTTTTGTTCCATTTGAACTATGTCCTGTTATCACAGTCTGTGAAGCTGTGCTATCCCTTAGCTCAGAATGCTGGACCCAAGAGTCTGATGTTGTATTTACTGCATGAACAACAACTTAATTAAGTGTTGCTTTGGAAACATCACTAGAGCTTTGTTTCTAGTATTGCACTTAGGCATGTATCACATTGCTTTGACACATGCAGTGGGAGATTTGCTTTGTAGTTAGTCATGTTTTTGGAACACTACTAGTAAAGACAGAAGAAAAACACAATTCTATTGGTAGATCTGGGAAAATGCTCTCAGATAAAAAATAATAATAATAATTATAAAAGACAGGGTCAAGAGCAAAATTTTCTCCTCAGAATGTTTTCAACAAAACTAATGTTCCTCTTTTGACATTTAATGGTTTAAATGCAAGTGTTTTCTTCCAGTTTCATGAGGATTAATAAAAGGATTAATAAAAAGACTTATTTTTATGTTTCCATACTTGTCTTCCTAAATGGCATATTTTTTATATCTAAATAAACTTGATGTTTTCATTATAGGTGTAACCTACCATGATAAAGCAGTCTCCTAAACAGTCCCTTTGTTGAAAACTATGAAGGATTTGGAAAAAAAAAGATGATATTTTGAAAACTCTCCTGCAAAGAGGTAAATATATTTTCACTTCCTGTTATGTTCATAAAATGCACCTAAAACTATGGATTTACCACATTTGGCCATGTATAATGTGAACCTGTGTTTTTAGCCCAAACTTTCAGGAAAATGCCTCTCTAGAAATTGGCTGGCTCTTGGCTGAGAAAGAGAAACATCTGGAGAGGGCCAATGCTCCGCTAGTAAACATGCAGATAGCACCGTCCACCTGCAGCCCTTGGTCCTGCCCCTTCCTTCTCTCCATGGTCTCCTTTCCTCCTCTCCCTGATATGCCTGGATGGCCATATGCATGGAGGGGCTAGGGTGGGAGCTTCTGAGCCTGCTTCTCGGGCAGCCAGGTGGGCCCTGAGAGGGTTCCAGTCCCCTCCACATGGCTGGGCATCAGGTCTTTCCCCTTGCCCCACATAGCCTCTCTAGCCCTCCACAGCCCACTCAGCTGATCATGGCACTTCCACTGGATTCCAGATCCTTCCAGACTAGAATCCATGTGCCAGAATGGCCCAAGTGAGAGGGTGTAGGAGCCCCTGAAGGTACACAGGGACCCCGCTTCTAAGCCATACTTTCCACTTATAATGTGCATCCTTATTTTTCCCTGATATATGTGGGCAAAATTGTGCACACTGTAGATGGCAAAATGTGGTAAATGCAATCAGTCTTAAAATACTAGAATGCTTAACAGCACTACCATAACCTCATATAGAAGATTAAAAATTAATATAATTATTTTAAAAGATCCAAAAAGCTTGAAAATAGGAAACTACTAACTAAAAAGGGAAGAGAGATTTCTTCAAAGACAGATTAGAAAGGTTGTCCTGTTATCTCTAGATTCTCTAGACAAGATGACCGAAATGATCAGAGAAGGAAAGTGCCCCCGAGGAGAGACGGAACATTAAAAATCCATGAGCCTAAAGAAAGAAAACTAATAACTTTCAAAAGTTATCTCATGTTCCTTTCATCTCAGAATAGCCTTTTCTTAAGTCCAGTGATCAATGGCACTTACTAAACAAAGTGTAACAAGAATTTTTGTTTGTTTGCTTTACCTCCTGCTGCAGGTTAATATCGGGCCTCAAAATCTTAAAGCAGCCAATTTAAACAAGCTTCTTCAGCATTTGCTAAAGAGAGAGAGAAACCCGCATAGAGGTACCATAGTTAAAGGTTTATGATTTAGTGATCAATCAATTCTACTTAAGTTATTTCAAAATCTCATATGTATTTAAGAAAAATGTATTTACATTAAAATTGTGTTATTAAACAGGTGATTATTTGTGTAAATAAGTGTGTGTGTGCTGGCATGTATAAATGTTTCCATATATAAACTTCTTCATGATATAGGACACGTGGCACCCCAGACAGCTTGTTGGAGCTGGGGTGGGGAGGCGGACTGGCTGCCTCCACCTTGGCGGTGTTGGTGCCCTGGCAGTGAGCAGAGGAACCATTGGGCTGGAGGGTAGGCAGGGGGCCTCCCGGCAGGAGGCTTCAGTAGCCAGAGGGGCCAGAAAACTGCTGGGGAGACACCAGCACCTTAGGTTTCCCTCCCTTTGCACTTACCAGCTGAACAGGGAAGCCCCATTTCCTAGACCTGGTCAATTTCATGTAAGTTTCCTAGGCCTGGGAATGAAAGGGATTGTAACCATTCATTTGGGACCCAGACAAGACCCAGATGTGCCAAATGTGTAGACAGTCCCAGACACCCTAAATTTAACTACAGAGGGTCCCATGAGACTATATATATATACAGAGACGGAGAGAGAGACAGAGAGAGAGCGAGCTTTTCTCTCCCGACTTGGGAGCTTTGGTGTTTTTGTATTCTTTTCTGTAAATAGATCCTGTCTTACCACTAATCTGTGGTCCATGGATTCACGCTTAGAATCACAGAGACCAAGGACCTACTGAAAATGAAATTCAGGTATCATTAATACATTGTAAACACACCTATGTGCTAAATCAGCATTTTGTCTCTTATTTTTAAAGATCAATAATACACTAGGCATTATAAGACAAAGTTTTGTCAAAATGAGAAGGCGCAGAGGAGAGACCAACAGCAGACAGATAGCTTTTTCTGTCATGTGTTGGAAAGTGGCCAAGGATTAAGCAAAGGCAAGAAACTAATGTATGCTGGTAATCATGTCTGAAATTAAATAAATTATCTAAAATTCCCCACAAAATGGCTCTGATCTCAGAGATGTCTTTCACATTGCATTTACATTTTCAATGGGTAGAAAATTGTCATGTTATGTAAACTAACTCAGAGCAAAAATGTATAATAACATATTAATAATTCTTAAGATAGAAATTAGAAACCAGATCCGAAGCCACCTTTCTGTATACATTTGCAGTGTTGGGGCTGGGTTTTAAAAAGTATAGTTTTCCTGTGTAAGTTGCTGCTTCTGAGTTCTCAGCAATAAAAGTTAACAAAGGGAAGCCAGTACACAGGAGAGGGAATGAGCATGTTTCACCCTGCTTTACTTGCTCTGTTTGTCAGCATCATCTCAGCAAGTTTTTCATCCTTGCAGAAACAGTTCATTCAAAATCCAACACTTTCATTTGATTTGCATGCAGCATCCCAGAACCAGTTGTGTTTGTGGCCCTTCAGAGGTACCAAAACCAGATGGCCAGTGCCCTGCCACACCCCACATCGTCCACCCACCACCACCCCATCACACTCAAGTGTCAGCTCTTCAGGAGGCCCTTTCCAAGTTCCTGATGGGCAAACAATAACTCCTCCAAGGCCTAGGACCTAGCTCTGTGGGGCTTCTTCTACCAGTCTATGTTCTGATAACACCCATGTCTTCCATTTTTTCCTACTATCCTAGGGATGACAGCTCTATCTTTAGCTGCTGGCTGTGTGTTACCTCTATGCTCTCTTTTAGATTTTTTTTTTCTTTTTTGCTCTTTAGTGCCTGAATTATCAATTTCCTATACAGAATTATATTTTTTAAAAAGTGTTATGCTTTCTGCTTTTGAAACTACACCTTGATTGATGAATTTAAACAAACATCATGCAACATTCCTAAATGGACTTATAGCTAATTGAATTGTAAAAAAGGAAATAAAAAGGAAAGAAGTAAAATAAAGAAACAGGAAAAAGAGATGGAAGAAGAAGAGGAATAAGAAGTAGGAAGAGACCATGTTTTTAGGGTGTGTTTAAGGAGGACTCGGGTGGATACATAAAAATGTATCTATGTAATTAATCATATTGAAAATAAAATAGAAAAGATGATCTGATTCTTTTAATAAAATACAAAGAGCTTTATGTAAAATCAAACATCCATTCCCAATTAAAAAGTCTATCACAATAAAAATGTATCATCAGGATTACTAATCATGGGGCTCTGTGATATTCTACATCTTTCTTTCATCTGCTCCCCCAACCTATGCCTGTCTCTGTCAGCAGGGGGTGTTTGGAGAACTTTATTTAGATCTCAACTCCACTCTATGTTTCTTTAGCCCCTCATACTAGAAACTGTAGCCACTTCAAGTGCACACACATTTTTGTTTCAGATAATTCATGACTTCTAATTTCTGTTTGCCTATTAATTCTTCTGTATCGCAGTTTTAGTTTTCTCCTTGCTTCTGCTAACTCACTCTGAGGGTCTTTGTCTATCTCCTCAGGTGGTATTCTAATAATAAAATGCTCATTTGGGGGGGTATCATACAGTGAGTTGTTTGAGAAAACATCTTCTTTAACCGGGTAACTACATCATGCCTATTTGAGGAGAATGTTAATTTTAAGCCTCTTCATAAAAGGCTTTTTTGACTTATTTATTGGTTTTCCTTGAATCAGTTTCTCATATCAGGCCCATCAGATTTTTCTGGGAAGAATTCTCACATTAAAAGAAACACAAAATCCTCCATAGGAAATTTCTTAGATTCATACTTAGAGTAGACATCATAATCAGAAACCATATCAAAAAAACATTTTAGTTTTAGCTGGTCTTATAAGTCTTAGTTAATTTGACTAAGTAATATCTATTGGGCATCATGCCTAAGTTTTATATTTACATCTATATCTGTCTACCTATATGTAACAAACGAATGTAAAGGAATTTTCAAGATATTAACACATTTGCAACAGCCATAAAATGTAGAATATTCCTAGGAAAAAGACTTCTGAAAAATTAATGTACAAAATTACATATATTTGTTATATATGCATTTTGTTCTAACCTTTCTCAAGTCTATTATATGTTACTGTAATTGTCTACCTCATTGTGCATATGACCTTATATTTTTCAATAGACAACCACTTTCCTCTTATTTTTATAACCTGAAAAGATCCTTGGAGGCCATAGATTATGTTGAATCCAGGAATAAAATCCCACTGGGTAATTCATGTTTATAAGTTCTAAAGTACACTTTATTAGCATATAAATTGAAAATAGCAACTTTGATCAGGTTGTTTAATGAAAAACACCTCTTAGTACAAATGAAAAACTATTTTCTTAATCCAGATTGCTTAATGACAACAACAACAACAAAAACTACTTATGTGATTACTGCAAAAGCTGACAGGAGACAGGAAATCAAAGTGATGGCTGAGCCAATCAACCTTCTAGTAAAAAATCTAATGTTAACTCTGGGTGGGTAAATAGCTGGATACATGTGTAGACAGAAACCCTTCTTTTAATTTTCCTCATGTCAAGGTCTCTGGGGCAATAAAGACTTCCCAGTGAGGAAGTCCATTAGGCACCAACCTTATTAAATGCAGCACACACAATTAGCTCTGGGTGGCTACACCCAGGCTTTTCACAAGTGACAATACAACAAATCTTATGTTTTACAATAAGAAGTGATAGGACTTTGATCACACCTTCTAACTTTAATTTCTCTAGTTTACATAATTCTTAGACAGACCCTTTTTAAAAAAAAATTACATCATATAAACATATTTTTATTTTTCTTTCCATGTATGACATTTATTCGGTATCCAAATTCCATAATTAAAGAATGAACTACTTCACAAAGGGTTGTGGTAGAGCACTGCAATTTTTATTATTCTAGTGCACAAATACTATGTTAAATTTCTGAAAAAAAGTATTTAAAACATTCACTATGTCCACTGTTATTAATTTACTCCGAATGTATGTATTTACTTAAACAATAAATCTCAGTGCAAGTACAGGGGATATCTTGCTAGTACTTCCAACTCAAAGTTCATGGAGAAAGAGAAGGTGAGAGAAGAGAAAGCAAAGGGGACTGGCTTACAGGTGAGTGACCTCTGGGGCAACAACAAAAACATTTGCCAGACAAATAATGTCACACTACGCAGTCATCTGAAGTTTTTTTGTGACTAAAACTCCAAAACGTATACTTTGAGAGAAAAATATGTAATATTATTCAAACACCCACAAAGAAGTATGCTAGGTAAGGATAAAAAGAGGGGGGGTGACATCAATTTTTCCAAAAACATAATCTGCAGATGAGAAACAATTATATAGGAAGATGTTGAGGTACAGAAAATACAACCATTTATTTTAACAGATTTTAGAAATCCAAGTGAAAGGAAAATTACTGTATTAAAAGTAAGGAGTACTAGGGTGGTGCCTGTGGCTCAAGGAGTAGGGCGCTGGCCCCATATACTGGAGGTGGTAGGTTCAAACCTGGCCCTAGCCAAAAACTGCAAAACAAAAAAACAAACAAACAAAAACAGAAAGTAAGGAGTACTATATTAATTTACTTTCTTTTTTTTTTTTTTGTAGTTTTTGGCCGGGGCTGGGTTTGAACCCGCCACCTCTGGCATATGGGGCCGGTGCCCTACTCTATTATGGCTGTAACAAGTTAGACCAAAATTGGAGGCTTAAAACAACATAAATTTAAGCCAGGCATAAATTTAACCCACTGATGAGGGCACTCTACAATTTAAGAGAGCTCACACCTGGAATCCCAGCACTTTGAGAAGCTGAGGCATGTGAATTGTTTGAACTCAGAAGTCTGAGACCAGCCTGAACAAGAGCGAGACCCCATCTCTACTAAAAAACAGAAAAACTAGCCAGCTACTGTGGTGGGAGCCTATAGTCCCGGCTGCTTGGAAGGCTGAAGCAAGAGAATCTCTTCAGTCTGAGATTGCTGTGAGCTATGGTGCCAGGGCAATCTACCCAGGGCAACAGAGTGAGACTCTGTGTCTCAAAGAAAAAAAAAATAACACCAACAAAAATACATTGATTGTCTTACAGTTCTGAAGGTCAGAAGTCCTCCAAGAATTGGTCTCACTGGCTAAAACTGAGGTGTCAGCAGACTTCATTCCTTTGTGTAGACGCTATGAGAGAACCTATTTCCTTACTTGTTCCAGCTTCTGAATGTGTCCTTGTGGCCCTTGATCCTCACACTTAATACAATTGCCCTGAAAAACTTTCAGACTGTATGTCATGGCCCATGCATGATGTGGAATTGTTTGGATATCAACCCAATTTTGATTCAACTCATAGATCATATAAACACACTTCTTCAAAAGGAGGTTCTTGTACTTCTATGATCTCTCTCGTTCCAGAGAAAGCATGCATTTACATATTGAATGATCTTCTGTGATCACAATAATTTTTTTCTCCTGACTGCTACTTGACTCGTTCTTTTAATAAATAAGATACTTTTACTTTAGATCCATGATAGAGAACATAACTCTTAATTGACTATATTCTGAGTTCTGTCAAGACACAAATGGAGTAAAAGAAATCCGTACACTTTATTTTTCAACCATGTTTACAAAGTTGTAGTTTAACGTTATTCTTTTTACTTTGATTTAAGATTGCTAATTCAAGAGGCATGACATTGGTTCTTTCTTTGTTCATCTGAAGAGGGCACTATGCATTTTAAGAGAGCTCAAAGTTTAAGCCTTGAGGATGCAGATGTTTCGTTTGGTAACTGAAATGATATATATTAATTATATTTAAATATACTTTGTATACCATATAATGTTTAACACAGTCAATTACATATGCAGTATGTTTTAAACAATAGAGACATAATAGGTTATAACAATTATATGTAATCCCAGTGAAGAGACACTATATATATATATAAAGCATATACATCTATTAATATATTCAAACATATATATCTAATATATTATAATATCATGCACATAACTGGCTGTATTTAACGGCATATAATATATAAATAATATGCTACTATAATATGCTACTATTACATATATGAATTTGATATACAGGGTGGCCATAAAGTTTGTGTGCAATGTTAATAGTTATAACTATAGTACAATAGTACTACTATTCTATTATTATACTATAGTATACTATAGTATTCTAGTATTATACTATACTATACTATAGTATTATATATTATACTATACTATAGTATAATACTAGAATATAGTATAGTATAGTACAATACTGGAATAGTAGTATATTACTATGTATACTAGTACAATAGTACTAATAATTGTAGTAGTTACAACTATGTAAATTACAGACAAACTTTATGGCAACCCAACATAATAAAGTCATATACAAATCATATATTTTGTGTATAATACATACACCTGTAGGCAGGGTATCCTACATATCCACACTGTGTCATGACCCCTGCTATCTCAAAGTGGAGCTGTTTTAAGCATTTGTGTTTCCAGACTGGCTCTTGACAGCATTTCTGCCTCCTTCCCTTGTCTACTCTCTTTTTAAGTGTGACTGCACACATTGAATTTCTTCATGTCAGCATTTGGGATTTCTCTGACCTACTTTGCTAAAGAACTGGTATTTATTTTATATATTAATACTTTACGAACTCTTATATGCACATATATATATTTTATCTACACTATTAATATAGTATGATCATCATAATGTATCTACCAAAAGGAACACTAAAATATGAAAGAGTCAAAAACATTTAGTAAGTGCTGGTGTTTTTAAGGCTGTCCACTGGGAAGATCACTATTCTAGTTGTTATGATTTTGCCTTTGTTTAAACACAATGGCTACTAAGGAGCCTGGAAGCAGGAAGTGATGCCCACTAAAAGACACTTGGATGTTAGTAAAGTTGGTATTTTGCCTTAATCCTCACTTTCTCCAATGTTAGTTTACTTAAATCTTCCTTTTCATATATATCTTTTCGCATCCTTTTTGTAAAGAAGTAAAGTATTATAAAACAGTTATTCAGTCTTTTGCATAGAGTATAGGTATCAACATATCACAGAACATTGAAGCTCAAAGAACAGTGAGATAAACACTGTAAGTATGCAGAGCAGTAAAATCATGCTTATAAGTTTTAAACTCTGTTCTCAAGGTCATAAGATTCTCTGTGTAAGTCACATCAAACTTAGTATAATATATTTGAACTCCACTAGAGTTTCCACTTGGATTTTTATTCCTCAAATTGGCTGATCCTTTTTGAGCACAACTTTTGAATAGACTCAAATTTGAAAAGACTTCATTCTTCCAAAAATCTAATGGAATTTTTGAATTACATTGAGGAAAAATAGATGTTTCTGGCTCATAACTTTCCCAGGCCAGGGTTATTCTATTATAATTATGCAATTTAGTGGCTCCTCACCAGGGTTATATAAAGGAACTATCATCTCAGGAAAAATTTCAAACTAAAAATGCCAGACCTTCTTCCAAGATGAGAGTCACCTTTTGTAAGACACTAAGAAAAAAGAAAGAGAAAAGAAAAGGGAAGATTCTCAGAACAAAAGTGGACATCCATTCAAGAACCCATTGAATATAAAGTACCTGAGGTGCTGAATGGCGAGGTAAAACCTGAATTGGAGAAATTTAAAACCTCCCCTTTAATTAAAATAACAATAAAACCAGTGGGTTTAAATGTGTTGTCTTTGTATATAAAGTTATCCTCGTTTTTCAAAACTTTGGTCATTTCTGAACACTTAAGTGGCTTTGATTTTACTGTACATACTAAATCTTGAGTTGAATGAAACATGGGAAGGAAAATGTGTCTACTGTAATCATTATAAATGAGCCAAGGTTATATGAAATCTAAAATGTGATAGCAACATTGGCTTAAAACCAAATAAAATCATAGTTGTCCTTATTTACATTTCTAAACCCAGATGATACGTTTGCTTATTTTTCTAGAGACTTGGAACTTGGGCTAGGGATCTGTATCCATAAGCACTCCATGATCCTGATATATAAACAAAACAGCTGACTTTGTATGATTCATAAACCAGAATATGGAAAGAGAAATGAATAACAATAAAAAGTCTTATGGTTCTTTTCATTTTCTAATCACTGTCAAAATAAAGATATATAATCGCAGTTACATAGATAAACAAATAAGGGACAAATAAATTGATAAATTTGGGTTGTAATTCCATTGCAAATACTACTAAACTGATGAAAATTCCATTTTTTCTTTCGTTTGGACTAATCTGGTAGTTATATTAAAATATGAACCAGGGAATGTTTTCAAAGCTTTTATGGTGTCTTTTATGTGGCTTCACATTTTGGTTTTGAGAGAGGAATATTGCCCTCGAGGAGAAATCCTTCAGAAAGAAGAAGAGAGGGAACCCAAGGACTCAGGGGAAAAAAAAAAAGTTTGCAACTGCAGAGAATGATTAGTGCAAGGAAAAGGAGGAGGAGACATCTGTTGGTGAAATGATTTTTAGAGATAATTAAGTGCATTCATCCAGAAATAACACGTTTATTTATTATACATCGTTTGCAGGCACACATGGCTTTACTAAAAACAAGAGAGACTTTCAAAGACCCACAAAAATAATCAGCAGTTTTAGACCGAAGTCACTAGAATGTCAACCCTCCCTGTGTGTCCCCTACGTCAGCTTCTCCAACTCCTTTTGCTTTCCATAATAATTTTTATTGCAGAGTACGAATGTTATTTACAGAGATAAGATTGATTTGAAAGTATTGTCAGAAATGAATAGTCCTCAGGTTTCTCAAGTAACTTAGATTAATGTCCCATTTAAATCTCATGGACCTTAATTAAATTTCTGGGCAACTAAAAACATCCAAGCATAACAAATATTAGTGTCCCCCCCCCAAAAAAAGACACATTTTAAGCATGGAATTATTGACCTGACAGTAATAACTATTTTAAAGAGTTAGTCAAAAATTAACCTTAGAAATTAAGTTTAGAGTTTTTTCTTGATTCTTCTTATTTAATCATCTTCCATAAAGAATTTATGCTTTATATCTGGGTATGTGATGCCTTCTTTTGCATAGATTGTAATACATTCTGCAAAGCACCAAATAATGGACCTCAAATTATATTTACAGAAATCAAAAAAGCACAAGAAAAAAGACAATTATAAGAGTTTATGTGTATGTGAATCACTACAAAACTTTTGAGACAGACTGTTACGATCTATTATTTCACTTCCAAGAAACAGACAACAGTGTTTTTTCTGATTCACCCTTGCAATTTTCAACTTGCTAAGCTTATTTTGTTTCCATAAAATACGGCTCTTATGGAGGTCCTGCTGGGAGGAATTTATTTGTTTCCATCCATGTGGATTTTACATTTCTTGATTTTTGAATATCTTAAATGACCCATGTTTGCCATGCAAAGAACACTTTAAAGTCATGCTTAATTTTTAAATCAACGTAAACTTGAAATTTTAAGATAAAAAGAATGGATAGATAAAAATGGAAAGCAGAAATTTCTTCCCATTAATTGAGGTTAACCATACAAATATAATGGATGGTATTTTCACATAATCATTCGACATTTAGCCCTATATCACTCCTGCTCCACAAGTTAAAATTAAACAATAAAAATATAACATTACACATAGTAGGCAATCCCAAGGTAGAATGCTTCTGTGGTTAGATTTGATTAGCTCAAATCATTACAGCTCCAGTTTTTCATCATCTTTCCACTCTGCTACCCTCCAGGAGGTGAGCAAACCCAGTATTACAACTACCATTGTTCCAGGCATAAAAAAAAAAAAAAATGAAACCTTTGAAATGTCAGAAGAATAAAAAAGCATATGAACCTTCCTTACGTTTCTTTTTAAGAGTAAGGACAATTTCCCCTTATTTATGAGAATTGTGTCACATGGCCCTTCACATGACTATCTTTTAAAAGAGTGAATAGAATTATCATTGCTACCTGAACAGCAGAGTTCTAGTAGTAAAGACATAAAAAAGGTTTTTGTGGTACTATTGGATTACCACCACAGTTTTGCCACAAACCCTTTAATTTAATTATTTATACCACTTCCATTATAAGGATCACTATTTTCCTTGAATTATGTTTGTCTTTGTGTAAGAATCTTACATTAATTTACAGAATACAAGTAATTTTAAAGAAAAGCCACTTTGGAAGGCTTTGTTTTAATCCTAATTTTGCTTGCTGCAGTGGTTTAACTATAAATATGTTCAATTAAAATTCTTTTAATGAATGAATAAATTTATAAGGTAGTGTTTGTCTGCTATGCAGTTTTTGGAAATATTTACTCTTGGTTGTGACTATGTACTTTACTTGACTTGACAAAATGCTGTCTCAACTATGTTTTCTGAATGCTTTATCCTGAGAAGAAAACCTTTCGTGTAGAAAGAAGTAGAATTAAAAGAAGTTTCATATAAAAATCGAAAAGTATTTTTAAACTATAACTTTTATAAGATAAAGTATAAAAATGTAAACAAAGATGTAATTTGGTTAATATTAATAATATGATCCCTAAATACAGTAAATCTGCAATAATTTTAAATTAACACAATAATTTAAAATTCACACAAATTGCTGCAAATCTTTCCAGAGACAATATAAACACCAAATGTTAGAAGATGAATTTTGAGTTTTGTCATTTGTCATTAAACAATAAAACAAAATGTGCTTGGAATACAAATGAATTTTACCATTTATGTCAATTCTGCTGCAAAGAAATTAAAACGTGGCTTCAAAATATCTGGCAGCTTCTTTTCATTATCATTTTTTATCACTCTGGGCTGAGGGTATCTTTTTCCTAACCTGGGCTTTAACCCCAGATGCCTGCATTCTACCCGCTATAAGCAATACATTTCTACTCCATGGATCTTTAACACAGAGACCCAAGCATAGCAACCTATGACATAGCATGCGTTGTTATGCTAGATAATTGAATGCCATCTTTTATTGTCCTGATAATTAAATCTCCTCATAAGGTACATTTGACTCAGTTCATTTTTTTTTAATTTAAACACAACTTACTCTCCAGTCAAATTGTACTATTTATGGTGCTCCAAAAAAAATGCACTTTCCCAATTGTCAATATTCTTACTTTATTCAAGATATAGCTAGCTCAGAGGCTAGGGCACCGACCACATGCACCATAGCTGGCAGGTTCGAATCCAGCCCGGGCCTGCCAAACAACAATGACAATTACAACAAAATTCTACTGTTTGTGCTACTATGGTAAGGAAGCTCTATGGAACTAACGTAGACACTGAATAAAGTCCCCATTATTTTATATGTCTCCAAGGATATCCTTTTTTTCTCCTCTCTCCTCAATCTCTTATTCAACACAATGGTAAACTCTCTGTCTTCCTCTCATTATAAACAATGAAAAGGCAAGAATCTTATCCTATCTTTAAGTCACTTACTTATTTTTGAAACTCATTCAGTTAGTTAAAAATAATTGTTGCCTAATAAAAAATAAACTAAAATATTCTGAGAAAATATTATGATTTAACACTCCTATTAAGAGCATGAAAATACTTTAGGCAAACACCTACAATATTTACAAAATAATTCTAATTTCTTAAATGTCTTCTACATACCATCTGTCATTTAAAATCATATGTACCCTAAAAAATAGTGAGTTTTAAGTCCTACCTAACATAAAACATACAAATGAAAGACGAATATTCATTTAATTATATAGATATAAGCAAACACGTAATGACCTTAAATCTCTTCTATTATACATTTATAATATATGTAGTGATCTTAAATCACATCTATTTAACATTTAGAATATATGTGCATGAAGCAAGTGGGAAACTAATAACCAGTTAATTGCACATATGTGTGCACATATATACTTTATCCATTATTAATTTTTATACAGTAATTATTCAGTCTAAGAAATTACCATCTCATAACCAATCATCTCCACATACATCCTTACAAATTCCCTCATACTCTAGTGAATTATAAAATCACAATTTTTTTTTTTAATTTTGTCTCATTCATTGCTCATCCTGTTTAGGGGTATTGTAAAACATCTATATGGGAATATTGACAGACAAGAATTAAAAAGCAATGACAAGAATTAAAAAGCAATGATTAGGAAATTTTGAATGTCAGCTGAACTCAATATGTTCTGTTTGGGGAGGACCCAGGGAAGGAAGGGGAATTGGCTTTTTATTTAGTTAGAAATATACAGAAAGCATTCAATGTATTTTTATAAAGTGAAAAATTGAAAATATTTTCAAATGTATCTCATTGTAGTGAAAAGATATCAAAAATAGTGTAGGAATTCAGGTATGGAGTAAGTTTGAAGAGGTTAGTTATATCAAATTTAGTAGAAAAGAATGAATGTTGAAAAGGAATACTTTAAGTAGCTGTCCTCTAATTGTCAATTATGTCCTCTAAAATAAAGAAAATGCTGAACAGATGACAGAGGATTGCAAGAGTTAGAAAATTTGGGCATTATAAAGAGGTGATTGTTATTTTGCAAAGACAACTTTGCATATCATTCTTTATTTCCAACTCATTCATTTAAAAAATTATTATTTGCTTAGGTATAGGTAGTGTTCTAAATTCTATACTTACAGCAATCATTCAAAAGAAATAAAATTTTGATTTAAAAGTTTCAGTTAATTTAATATACTATATATATTACCATGAGAGAAACAGATTTTTTTATTAAATCATAACTTTGAACATTGATGCATTTATGGAGTTCAGTGTACTGATTTAATGTAAAATGTGAAATTCTTATATTGAAGTAACACATCCATCACAATTATACTCTTCTCTTAATAGTTTTGAAATGTACCACTGCATCATGCACATTAGGTGAGGTTCCCCCAAATACCTTCCTTCCTCCCCACCTGCTCTCCTCACTTTCCTCTTCCCTATTACTTTCTGTACAATTTTTATGTTTTATCATTCATATGAATATGTAGGTGTTTATATATTGATTTCATAGTAGTATTTTTTTTTCCATTCTTGAGATACTTTACTAACAATATGTCCCAGCTCCATCCAGGCAAACATAAAAGATGTGAAGTCTCCATCTTTTTTACGGCTTCATAGTATTCCATGGCATACATATACTACAATTTGTTAATTCATTCGTCAATGGGCACTTGGGCTATTTCCATGTCTTAGCAATTATGAATTGGGCTGCAATAAACACAATAAAAACAAATCAGAAGCAGATTTTAAGCAAGAAATCAAGGAAACATATAATTTTAGATAATGAAAAGAAGAATTAAAACAAGTGAGCAAAATAAAGCATTTTATAGTAATGTGGTGGGGGGTTGTCACACTATTCTACTTAGGATGGTTACAACCCTCTCTGAGAAAGCAAATTTGACCAGAGATATAAATGACAAGATTCAGTGAGCCACAGCATCAGCTGTAGGAATAAGTTTCCAGATGGAGGGAATTGTAGAAGATGCCAAGAGCCGGATGACCTCTGAGCAAGATGATTTGCAGCTGTTGGGGAGGACCCTCAGGCAATTCGTCCACAGGTGCTCTTTGAGGAGAAAGAGCCTGAGCCCATGGTGATCCTTAGGCACTTAGTGATTGTCTAATACTCCCCTCACCTGTCCTGTACTGTCTCAATAAAGGCTACTGCGGAGGTTGCTCGGGGCTACCCTGCAATTAAGGTTAGCCTGCCTCCTGCAAGCTTGTACTTCTAATCCGCATCATGCCTGGTTCCTTCCTGCAGCTATTGAAACCAGGGCCTTAGGGACTGTGACATCTGGCATAGCTGGCAGGATCCAGCAGGACACAACAGGACACCAGGAGCATGGACAAAAGGGGAAAGTGACACTTGGAAGTAAGTGAGGCCTTTGACAGACAGTGGGAAGAAGTCTAAAGGGAAACTCCACTCAGGGCAAGTGGGACCTTTTGCCAATCTAGAATCTAGGAAACCTCACTCATAATAAGTGAGGTCTTTGGCAAATAAGTAAAGACAGTTAGAGGAAACAATGGATAACTTCCTGTTTGATAAGTCGTGAGAATTAGAAACTGAGAACGAAGGCAATGCTCAAGCAGAATTTGAAAGTGAGGAGAATAGTGAGGTTCAGTGGGAATCTGAACCTAGGGAGAACTTGGAATCAAGAGCATATGATACAGACACAAATAAGCAAGGAATTAACTCTGTGGCCATTATGGCTGCTCAGATCAAACAATTGGAAGACGGGGTAAATAGTCTCACAGTCAGAAATGCCAAGTTAGAACACCCAATATTGCCCTCAGCGCCTCCCTATACAAATGAACCACCTGTGATTTCTGTTATGAAGGCTGTGTTAGAAGGGTGTAAAACCAGTGACTTTAAGTGAGAAGACACTTTGGGGCTTTTTACGGTTATGGTCACTGATATTCCTCCCGATCTGCAACACCCTCAAGGGGGCAACATTTTGATTACTATATGATCACCTTTGCGGTTCCGAAAGATTTGAAATAGGCTGTAGCACAGTATGGTATGCAATCCCCATTTTCTAGAGGTCTGTTACAGGGGTTTGCACAAGAGCAGCAGCTCATTCCTTACGACTGGGACATGATAGCCAGAACTGTTCTTGAGTCTGGACACTATTTACAGTTCATAACCTGGTGGAAGGAGGAGGCTGACCTGTTCAGTCACCAAAACCAGCAGAGAGGAGTCCCTATAACATCAGAACAGCTCACAGGGTCTGGTCAGTGGCTGGGGATTCCCAATCAACTTCAGTACGATGACATAGGTATAGTCCAGAAAAGGCTGTGTTGTCTTAGGGCCTGGGAAAAAGTTCCGGCTCCTGGAGATATCTCTAAATCTTTTATTAAGATAATGCAGTTGGGGAATGAACCTTTTACCAAATTTCTAGCCAGATAAAAAATTGCAGTCGATAAGGCCATTGCCCAGCTGGAGCTCAGGGACATGCTGTTCCAAACTTTAGCATTTGCAAATGTTAACTCTGAGTGTCAAAAGGCCTTGTGACCTTAGAGAGCACAAAATGCTCCTTTCAAGGAATATACACAGGCATGTGCTGATATAGGAATGGAATTCCACAAGGCTAATTTACTTGCTGCTGCTTTAAAAGAAGGGTAGTTCATACCGTCCTAAACGTCATAACAGAGGAAAATTGGGACATAGGAGAAAAGAGTGTTGGAAAGGCAATATCTATAGCAAAAACAATGCCTAAAGACTTATAGCAAATGGAAAGCCCCCAGGTTGTGTCCCAGGTGTAAGAAAGCACCCCATTGGGTGAGTGAGTGCCTCTCTCAGTTCAATAAAAATGGAACATCTTTATAGCAGGAAAACTAGTAAGCGGGCCCAGCCCAGGGCCCACAGGCGAAGAATACAGTTCTGAGAATGTATTCAGTCATCAGCAAATTCACTCTGTTCAGTCTCTTTTACATGCCACCTCAGGCAGTGTTGCTTTGGACTTACCGGCATATGATAATGTCCTTTTGCTTCTTAGCATGGGAGCAAAAGAATTGTAAACAGGAATGTGTGGTCCTCTGCCTCCAGGTACTGTTGGATTATTGCTCAGGAAAAGTGAATTAGCATCTCAGGGAATGTTCGTCCACACAGGTGTTATTGATGGTAATTACTTAGGGGAAATACAGATTGTGATCTCAGTAAACCAACCAACTCAAATTTTGGCTGGACAAAAGATTGCTCAATTGCTACTCTTGCCACACATTAAGTTACAAGGTACTGGGGAAAAACATACTGGTAAGCCTGGTAACAGAAGCCATATTTTCTGGCAAACGTCTGTCGATAAGAGAAGGCCTCAACTGACTCTTACTCTGAAGGATAAAATCTTTACTGGTCTGTTAGACACAGGCGCAGATGTTTAAATCAGTGGCCCAGGGAATGGCCAAAACAAGTTGTTGATATTACTTTTGTTGGCATTGGAACTCTAGATTCAATCTTTCAGAGTATTTTGCCTTTGACCTGCTTGGGGACAAATAAGCAGAATGCTCAAATCCGACTGTATATAACCAACATTGCTATTAAACTATGGGGTCATGATTTGCTCCAGCAATGGAATGCTGTGATAATCATACCATCACCTCATGTTAATTCCTCGCAAATGTCAAATTTAACATAGAGGCCACTGCCAAGAAATATGCTCTCAGGTTATCCTGGAAGAGAAGTAATCCAGAAAGGGTGGAGCAGTGGCTGTTAACTATAGAACAACTGGATGCTTTTAAATTAGTAGTACAGGAACAATTGGAGCAAGGGCATATCGAGCCCTCTACCAACCCTTGGAATTCTCTGGTTTTTGTGATAAGAAAGAAATCAGGCAATTGGAGAATGCTCACTAACATTCGCAAAGTTAACAAAATTATTATACTTCCTTTACCCTCTAAGATTCCTTTCAATTGGTACTTGTTTTTTATTTATTTATTTATTTATTTTTAATTAAATCATAGCTGTGTACATTGATATAATCATGGGGCATCATTCACTAGCTTCACAGACCATTTACCAAATTTCACATATGCCCTTGTAAGATGCACCGCTGGTGTAATCCAACCAATCCCGTTAACTCAACCCACCACCCCCTCCCTCCTCTCCCTTTCCCCCTTCCCCCTATTCCTAGGTTGTAACTGGGTTATAGCTTTCATGTGAAAACCCTAAATTAGTTTCATAGTAGGGCTGAGTACATTGGGTACTTTTTCTTCCATTCTTGAGATACTTTACTAAGAAGAATATGTTCCAGCTCCATCCATGTAAAGATGAAACAGGTAAAGTCTCCATCTTTCTTTAAGGCTGCATAATATTCCATGGTGTACATGTACCACAATTTATTGATCCATTCATGGATCGATGGGCACTTGGGCTTCTTCCATGACTTAGCAATTATGAATTGGGCTGCAATAAACATACTGGTAAAAATATCTTTGTTATGATGTGATTTTTGGTCTTCTGGGTATATGCCCAGTAGAGGGATTACAGGATTGAATGGCAGATCTATTTTTAGATCTAAGTGTTCTCCATATCTCTTTCCAAAAGGAATGTATTAATTTGCATTCCCACCAGCAGTGCAAAAGTGTTCCCTTTTCTCCACATCAGCGCCAACATCTCTGGTCTTGGGATTTTGTGATATAGGCTAGTCTCATTGGAGTTAGATGGTATCTCAAAGTAGTTTTGATTTGCATTACTCTGATGATTTAAGATGATGAGCATTTTTTCATATGTCTGAAGGCCGCGCGCCTGTCTTCTTCTGAGAAGTTTCTCTTCAAATCCCTTGCCCAGCCTGCGATGGGATCCCTTCTTCTATTCTTGCCAATGTGTTTGAGTTCTCTGTGGATTCTGGTTATTAAACCTTTGTCGGAGACATAACCTGTAAATATCTTCTCCCATTCTGAGGGCTGTCTGCTTGCTTTACTTACTGTGTTCTTAACTGTGCAGAAGCTTTTTAGTTTAATCAAGTCTCAGTAGTGTATTTTTGAAGCTGCTTCAATTTCTCAGGGGGTCCTCCTCATAAAATACTCACCCAGACCGATCTCTTCAAGGGTTTTCCCTGTACTCTCCTCTAGTATTTTTATAGTTTCATGTCTTAAGTTTCAGCAGAGAGATCTGCAGTCATTCCAATATTCTTCCCTTTGAAGGTAATGGTTTTCTTTCTCCTGGCAGCTTTGAGGATTTTCTCCTTCATATTAACTTTAATGAAGTTAATTATGATATGCCTGGGGGATGTCTTATTGGGGTTGAGTCGTGCTGGGGTTCTGAAGCTGTCCACTATCTGTATTTCAGAATCTCTAGGCATGTCTGGAAAATTCTCTTTCATAATTTCATGCAGAAGGGCCTCTGTGCCCAGCGAGGCCACTTCATCTGTTTCTGGAACTCCAATGATTCGGATATTCGCCTTCTTCAAATTATCCCAGAGCTCTCGGAGAGAATGATCCGTTTTTGCTCTCCATTTCACTTTCTCTTTGAGAGTTTGGGAGAAGTCAAAGGCTTTATCTTCAATGTCAAAAGTCCTTTCTTCTTCTTGCTCCATTCTGTTGCTCAGGGATTCTACTGTATTTCTCATATCTTTGATGGCTGCAAATTCTTCCTTCAGAGTGTCTAAGTCTTTGGTGGTTTTATCTTTAAATTCGTTAAATTTTTTAGACAACTTATGAATTTCTCTTTGAATTCCTAATTCTGCTTTGTTAATCTTGTCTGCAATCCAAATTCTGAATTTGATTTCTGACATCTCAGCCAGTTGTTTATGAATGGGATCTTCAATTACATCTGCCATATCTTTCTTTGGGGAGTTGATCTATTCTGGTTATTCATGTTACCAGAGTTTTTCCACTGATTCTGCCCCATGGTAGTTTTACTCCCTTTGATTTTTTTCCTCTGGGGCTTTGTCAAGGGCCTGTACAGTGTTGTGGCCTGAGAAACTGGGGCCCTGTCTGGTGTGGTGGGGCTAAGTGGTTCTGTCTTGTTTTCAGCTGGTTTCTGTTCCACCCTAGTGAAACAGATACTCTGGATTGAAGTCTCAGCTGTGGAGAAATATCAGCAATTAAGTCACCCCACCCCCCACCGGCAAACAATTGGAAAAGAAAAATCAAACCTTCCTACCACCATGCACCTAGGGCACCACCTGATTTGTCCTCAGGCAATTGGTTCAGTTCAAAAAGTCCAAATCAATTGTCTCAGTCTGCACCTATCTCAGGTGAGAGAGTTTAAGAGGTCTCTGGGAACTGGATCACAGTTGTCTGGTGACTACTCTGGTGTGGCTTGCTCCAGTGCTGCGTGGAGTCGGGAGGAGCCACCCAGCCAATAGATCAGTGTGGAAAGGTTGCTGCCTCCTTCCCCACCTTGCACCACTGTCACACCCAGTCACTGATAGCACTGCAGTTGGCTGACCCAATTGCCTGTAGTGAATCGGTACTCCAGGAGTTTGCACCTGCCTGAATCACAAGGAAGTCTGCTGGGCCTCTGCGCTCTGCCTCTCTCTAGCAGGAGGAGGTGAGGTCTGACAATCTCGGGCGCTTGATGAAGGTTGGGGGGTTTTCACTCAGGTCCAGTCTCGCCCCTGATTAATGTTACTGACAGAACATAACAGAACAACTCTGCGGTTCCCCTGCAGAAGAGAAGCTGTGTTGAGTTCCAAATCAGCTTGTCTTTGCTCTTGTATTGTCTATAGGCTTACGATCCCCTGAAGGCCAGGTGCGTCTTAGGTTTAGTAAAGTGGACCTCTGGGTCAGCCCCGCCCTGGGAGTTTCCCCAGTTTGCAAGTTGGAGTAGCCTCAGGCAAATCCTATACACAGAGTCTCTGGTTGCCCAGGGAGACAGGGGTTGTGGCTTTAGAATATTCGGTAGTGAGCTGTATTGCTAGCAAAAGAGGGCTGCTGTTTTATGGCTAAGGCAACCGCTGCTCCGGTATAGCTCCCTTCCAGCCAACCATCCTCTCTTCGTTCCCATACCCCAGAGTCTGCACCAACCGGCTGCAGCCCAGCACTCTCTACACCCCTCGAGCAATCGCCCAAGAGTCTGGACCCCTGGGGGACAGGCCTCCAGACCTTGGAGTGAGAGCAGAGGAGAGCGCGGGGTGCGCTGGGAGCCTGGAGTTGTGGGCAGAGAACACACACAGCTTTACACAGTTTTATGCCTGGCCGTAGTGTCACCAAAAGACGCCTGTCACACTGTGCCTCAGGGAACTGCCACTCCGGTGCAGTCCCCTCTCCGCCGACCGGGACTGGCCTCCAGACCTCAGTGTGAGTGAAGAGGAGTGCTGGGAACTCAGAATTCCAGGTAGAGACTATATACCATTTATACAGTTTTATGCCTGGCTGGAGGATGCCATGGCACCCTAGTAGGGGAGATAGGTCCAGTTTTTAGAGGGTCTCTCCCGTGGAGTGGAGTGGGAGGACCTTTGAACTCTGCCTGGTTGTTTGTGGGGCACTCTGAGCTGTTCTTATGGGGGAGGGGACTCCCGTCGGCTTGGTGATGGATTTTGTACCTTTTGTTTGTATCCTTGTGGTCACAGCTCGCCTCAGCGGGGTTGACATGCATTCTTCAACCTTCTCTCTTAGTCCAGCTCTAATCCACCAGGTTACTTGCTAAATTTTTGTCTTTTAACTCTCCTACTGGACGGGAGCCTCTGTGGAAAGCTGGCTTCAGTCAGCCATCTTGTCTCCTCCCCCTCTCAATTGGTATTTGTATGTTATTGACTGAAAGGATTGTTTTTTTTACCATATACCTGCATCCTGAAGACCAACCACATTTTGCTTTTTCTGTTCCTCTTCATAATCAGCAAAAGCCTCCCAAGCGTTACCAGTGGAAGTTTCTGCCAAAAGATATATGAATAGTCCTACACTGTGTTGAAAGTTTGTCGATCAACCGTTACAGATTCTTAGAGATATTCTATAGCCTACATTATTCATTATATGGATGACATCTTATTGGCACATCAGAGTTTGAGATAGTTTCTCTCATTACTCTTGGGCTACTGCTTTACCAGGAGAAAGAACTCACCATGTCATTCAACATTTGTTAAAGTGCTTTAATATTATGGGTCTCCCTAAATCTATTAAAACTGATAATGCACCTTCTTATTCTACTCACAAATTAAATACCTTCCTATCTTTATGGAATATTTACTTGTCTAATGGCATTCCTTACAAATTCCCAAGAACAAGCCATTATTGAGTGACATCATAAAACATTGAAAGATACATTAGATAAACAGAGAGGGAGAGAGGATATCCTTCCCTTGATTAATAGTCCTAAGTACATGCTCACTAGAGCTCTTTTCATTCTCAATTTTATGAATCTCAGCAATGATGGAAAGACAGCTACAGAACACCATTGGACATCTCTCATTCATTCACCATCCTCTCCAATATGACAACCTATTTTTTATAGAAAACCTGACATGTCAGAGTGGAAGCCTGGTTATGTACTACATTGGGGTTGAGGTTTTGCCCATATTATTACAGAATATCAAAAGAAGCAGTGGTTATCAGCCCACTGGATTAAGCCTTGACACGAGGAGGAAACCTGCCAGCACCTTAACAAATTTGTTTTCACTAACTTTTCTTTTATTCACAGTACCCTGATTTTTGGAGGCTAGGTAATTTCATAATAGAGAAACCCTAGATCAATCTCCTCTGTGGGAACTCTAGCTGCCTCTCCCATATCACCGTCCATCATCTCCAGCAGGAAACAGTTAAGAACAGTGAGCATCCTGTTTCCCTAAGAGGCAGTTGTAGCTTCTAGGCAGAGTGGAAAGATTGATACAGGATTTCATTATTTTGGGCTGAATAACAAGCCCCAGGTAAGCTTAGTATGCATCTTCTAAACCTTTGAGGGTTATGACAACAAAGACCTCGAACAGCAGGCATTGTGGTAACGTTAATACTGTTATTGGCCAAGGTAAGAGAGTTTCACTTGTTGGATTTATGTTTCAGATGGGCACCTGATCTTTACTTACTGCTCTTTGGAAAGGGTCTGAGTTTGGTACAGCCCTTTCCCCATCTAACATAACTTCAGGTGGTGGTTAATACTTCCCATGGAAGCATCATGGGCACTATTGATAAGCCCATAGCATGTAGTTGGGTGGCAATTAGCACAAAGGGGACATGTTTTCCCCTATGCCTAGTTTGGCTAAAATAGTTTCCCATATACCAAATTAGTTCTGTTGGCATAATTCTGTTATACTTATATGCCCTTTTGTTTCTTTTACTTAGCAAGAGGGAAAGCTCCTCTGAGGAGAAGGGCTGAAATAACCAATGACAGATTTTCTCCCTTGCCTATCCAGAAATGTCTTTAATACACTAGAGGGGGGAAATGTAGAGGACACCAAGAGCCAGGTGACCTCTGAGCAAGATGATTTGCAGCTGGGGGTGGACCATCGCACAATTCATCCGCAGGTGCTCCTTGTGAAAAAAGAGCCCGAGTCCATGGTGATCCTTAGGCACATAGTCATTGTCTAATACTCCCCTCACCTGTCTTGTACTGTCTCAATAAAAGGCTACTGCAGAGGTTGCTTGGGGATACCCTACAATCAAGGTTAGCCTGCCTCCTGCAAGCTTGTACTTCTAAGCCACATCAAGCCTGCTTCCTTCCTGCAGTGATCCAGATCAGGGCCTTAGGGGCTGGGACAGGGAATAGTGAGGACAAAGCTCTTCAGTCCCAGTTCAGCTGGAGAAGGAGCAGCAGCAGGGAAGGAAAGCATGCAGGATGATAAGGTGAAGACAGTGATAGGGCTGGTTAGGTAAGGTCAAGGGAACTGTAAAGGAAGTTCCATTTTATTTTAAATGTTTGTGGAAATCATTTGCAGGGTTTAAAACAATGGGTTGATATGAACTAATTTCACATTTTATAAGATCACACTGGCTACTGCCTGGAGAACTAACTTCAGGGAGCTGAGTGAATGGAAGCACGACTGCAACAATTGAGACATATCAGGGTGTTTGGGGTGAGAATGTCTAGTTAAAGGAGCGGATTCTAGGTTACATTTTGAAGGGAAAGTAAATGCAAATTCCTAATAAATTGGATATGGCTTTGAGGCAAAGATGGTAGTCATGGTTGACAACGAGGCTTTTAGCTTAAGCAAATGAGTGAAGGTGGTATCTTTACGAAGATCGTCACAAATGGGGGTCGATGAGTGCTTTGGGAAAAAAAAATCTTTTGACTATATTAATATTGAGAATCCTATCATATAGAATTATCACTTGAACTGTGTGACTATGGACCTGGAGCTTAGGGGAAATATTAGGCTTTAAGATAAAATATTAAATTCATGAATACAAGGAGTGTATTTAAAGCTAATCTATAATCTCTAAGAATATTATATGTGGGTGATTGTATTCCCTATGATAGCATGTTGATTTCACAATGCCAATAAGATAAATATATATATATATATATATAATAAGGTAAATATATATATATATTCCTTCTGAATGAAGTGCACTGATTATTCTTTCTTTTAAAAATATTTATTGTATATAGAATAAACCTTGATAATTCTGTTGATTGGTGCATGGTTGTTTGATGATCATTGAATCCTTTTCATACCTCCTTACTTTGAAAAGGGGCCGGCAATAAAACAGGTTCATTGAAAATATTAAGAGAAAAAATCAGAATTGTATTTTACAAATATGGATTCTCATTTTTCACAGAGCTGGTTTACAGTAGATCTTTTTTGGTTAAATTTACAAGCGAGGGCTAAGTATTAACATTTGAAAATAATAAGCAAATTTAGTCAATTAACTAAAAGAATTCATCTAAACCATACCCAACTCCACACCCTAAATTTACTAGTATTTTAAATTAGGAATTTTTTTGACTAATAAACATCAGAGTTGGAGAGCTATTTCCAAAGCTCAGGACCAACTCTCACTTCCCAAAGCTCTGATTCAATATATATATATATGTAGAACTAGCAAGTATATTGAGAACAGATTAAAGAACACTAGTTCAAAACCACTGATTTCAGCAAAAGAACATGTATCGGCACTACTGACTTTAGTTTCTGTGACTCTCATTTTTTTCCTCTGTCTTCTAACGAATCTTCCATTTCAAGTTTCAAACTATTGATAAATTTCTTTATCCATTATGATGCTCTGGCCTTTATACAGGCAGTCTTTTTGAGATGATTCTGAATGACTTAATCATATCATTATGCATGCACTTTTTAGGTGAATTTATACAAGGTAATTTTTCCTTATATTTTAAACAAGTGAACTTACTATTACCTATTGTCCACTATTGTCCATTGATTAGTTTTTTTAATGATATACTTTTTCTTTACTGTCTTTGATTCCATCATATATACAATAGAACCTCCATAGTTGACCTCCTCTCTACATTGACAACCTCCTTAAGTTGAGTTAATTTTTAGAGTCTAGATATGTACCACATGTATGCATCAGTACATGTGATAGGCCTAATTATGTTGACCACCCCTGTATGTTGGTCCAGTTCATTACAGTCCCTCAGGTGGTCAACTTACAGAGGTTCTACTATAGTTAATGAAGTAATTAAATAGTTTACTTATTTTTTAGGAATGTGCATTAGGAAGCCTCACCCATATACATGATCTATATCAATTAATTATCTTCTAAAATTCTGCTCTTCTTTTGTTTATAACTGGCCATTAACTAAAGAGTAAATACTAAAAATTTCAATATGCTTAGAAAACCATAATTTTATTTCAGAATACACACTACAGGTGTTATATTGTCAATATATATTTTTATTTTTTCTTAACAGAAAGTTTTATCTTTGAAAGACAATGGCATAATTCTTTTTCATGTACTTAAAATTTTGTTTTTGTTTTGAGAATCTATTCTGTATTATACATATAGCTTTCATATTCTGCATTTGTTTTCTGAGTGAAACTACCACTGAATTCCCTGCACTAATTATTTAGTAGTTGTTTGCTTGTGAAACAAATTCAGACTATGCAATAGAGTATAATGATGGAGATAGTGAATTTAATTTTACTCTGGATCTATGGTGTCACTTTCCTGGCAATTGCAAAGTTTTTCAGTGCCAAATCTATAAATATGCTAATTCATCCAAGCATTGAAACATAAATGCATTGTTATTCTATATTTATTAAAATTCTATTTCATATACAAACATTTATCTCCATCATTCTGAAAAATGGAGAGACAAACTATTGAGAAACACGATGGAAAAAATTTGGAAAGTAATGGTCACTTATTAAATATGTTCATGGTGAAAATTAAAATGATCTCTGTTAGAGAAAATGAAGTAGGAAGAGCCTATTGGAGCAAATTTGATTGCTGGCTCATGCCCATTACAAAAAGGCCACAGCTTTAAAACTTAACCTTCCATGTAGAGCTATCCTCACACTAAGACAACTTCTGTAGCAGGTCTGACATTTATTTTATTTTACTTTTAATTACCTAGTTCTGGAAATGTAATCAATCAGTTACCTGAGTTAAGATTTTAATTGCATGTCAAATCAATGATGGATGTAAATCATTGGCCTAGCAGAAGTTTCCCAACTATAAGGAAGGAAGGAAGGAAGGAAGGAAGGAAGGAAGGAAGGAAGGAAGGAAGGAAGGAAGGAAGGAAGGAAGGAAGGAAGGAAGGAAGGAAGGAAGGAAGGAAGGAAGGAAGGAAGGAAGAAAGGAAGAAAGGAAGGAAGGAAGAAAGGAAGAAAGGAAGAAAGGAAGAAAGGAAGAAAGGAAGAAAGGAAGAAAGGAAGAAAGGAAGAAAGGAAGAAAGGAAGAAAGGAAGAAAGGAAGAAAGGAAGAAAGGAAGAAAGGAAGGAAGGAAGGAAGGAAGGAAGGAAGGAAGGAAGGAAGGAAGGAAGAAAGAAAGAAAGAAAGAAAGAAAGAAAGAAAGAAAGAAAGAAAGAAAGAAAGAAAGAAAGAAAGAAAGAAAGAAAGAAAGAAAGAAAGAAAGAAAGAAAGAAAGAAAGAAAGAAAGAAAGAAAGAAAGAAAGAAAGAAAGAAAGAAAGAAAGAAAGAAAGAAAGAAAGAAAGGGAAAGGAAAGAAAGAAAGAAAGGGAAAGGAAAGAAAGAAAGAAAGGGAAAGGAAAGAAAGAAAGAAAGGGAAAGGAAAGAAAGAAAGAAAGGGAAAGGAAAGAAAGAAAGAAAGGGAAAGGAAAGAAAGAAAGAAAGGGAAAGGAAAGAAAGAAAGGGAAAGGAAAGAAAGAAAGGGAAAGGAAAGAAAGAAAGGGAAAGGAAAGAAAGAAAGGGAAAGGAAAGAAAGAAAGGGAAAGGAAAGAAAGAAAGGGAAAGGAAAGAAAGAAAGGGAAAGGAAAGGAAGGGAAGGAAGGAAGGGAAGGAAGGAAGGGAAGGAAGGAAGGAAAGAAAGGGAAGGAAGGAAGGAAAGAAAGGAAGGAAGGAAAGAAGGAAAGAAAGGAAGGAAGGAAAGAAGGAAAGAAAGGAAGGAAGGAAAGAAGGAAAGAAAGGAAGGAAGGAAAGAAGGAAAGAAAGGAAGGAAGGAAAGAAGGAAAGAAAGGAAGGAAGGAAAGAAGGAAAGAAAGGAAGGAAGGAAAGAAGGAAAGAAAGGAAGGAAGGAAAGAAGGAAAGAAAGAAGGGAAGGAAAGAAGGAAAGAAAGAAGGGAAGGAAAGAAGGAAGGAAAGAAGGAAGGGAAGGAAGGAAAGAAGGAAAGAAAGGAAGGAAGGAAAGAAGGAAGGAAAGAAGGAAGGGAAGGAAGGAAAGAAGGAAAGAAAGGAAGGAAGGAAAGAAGGAAAGGAAGGAAGGAAAGAAGGAAAGAAAGGAAGGAAGGAAAGAAGGAAAGGAAGGAAGGAAAGAAGGAAGGAAGGAAGGAAGGAAGGAAGGAAGGAAGGAAGGAAGGAAGGAAGGAAGGAAGGAAGGAAAGAAAGAAAGAAAGAAAGAAAGAAAGAAAGAAAGAAAGAAAGAAAGAAAGAAAGAAAGAAAGAAAGAGAAAGGAAAGAAAGGGAAAGGAAAGAAAGGGAAAGGAAAGAAAGGGAAAGGAAAGAAAGGGAAAGGAAAGAAAGGGAAAGGAAAGAAAGGGAAAGGAAGGGAAGGAAGGAAGGAAAGAAAGGGAAGGAAGGAAGGAAAGAAGGAAAGAAGGAAGGGAAGGAAGGAAAGAAGGAAAGAAAGGAAGGAAGGAAAGAAGGAAAGAAAGGAAGGAAGGAAAGAAGGAAAGAAAGAAGGGAAGGAAGGAAGGAAAGAAAGGGGAAGGAAGGAAAGAAGGAAAGAAGGAAGGGAAGGAAGGAAAGAAGGAAAGAAAGGAAGGAAGGAAAGAAGGAAAGAAAGAAAGGAAGGAAGGAAAGGAAGGAAGGAAAGGAAGGAAGGAAAGGAAGGAAGGAAAGGAAGGAAGAAAGGAAGGAAAGAAAGAAAGGAAGGAAAGAAAGAAAGGAAGGAAAGAAAGAAAGGAAGGAAAGAAAGAAAGGAAGGAAAGAAAGAGAGAGGAGAGGAGAGGAGAGGAGAGGGAAGGAAAGAAAGAGGCTGAACAATGTGATCTACATCTATAATGCCATAACTCTGGGAAGTCAAGAAGGGGAAGGATCAGATCGCTTGAACCCAGGAGTTTCAGGCTTCAGTGATCTATGTTCCCACCACTGCATATCAGCCTGGATGACACAGTGAGATCCTCTCTCTAAAAAACAATTAAATTACACTAAAAAATGAAAAGCAAAATAAAACAACAAAGACTTCTCAGTAATCTATATTCTTATTTCTGTAAGGGTTTCTGTAAGGGTTTGGTTGCAACAATAAAAGCCAGATTTGGTAATAAAAGGAAAGGAATTAAGTAAGTTGGTATCAAAAAAGCCCAAGCTGGGGCATAAACTTTGGCCCAGGAATAGTCTCTGAGGTCTATGGAAATCTCTCCATCCCCCCTATATCTTTATTCCATGGCAGCTGCTATGAATTTAAGCCATTCTTCTGCAGTGGTTACTGAGCCAAGAACACATAAAGCCACCACATATAATAGATAACTGAAATTATGTATTGTAAAAGTGTTGTGGAATGCAAAGATGTAAAAATGCTTCCCAAATATCAATGGCAGAATTGCGAAAGAACATAATTGTACACGTATTCATCATCATCATCAAGAGAAAGACAAGACACCAGTTGTTTGAACAAGAAAAATTTAAAATAAAATTATTATTGGTAAAAAAGTGTTGAATACTTTTAAGTTGTTAAAGAGGCCTCCAAAGAATTCACAAAAAGGAAGTGTATAAAATATATAAGGGTGAGGTAGTATAAAGGAGGAACAATCTTGGAAGAGAGTCCAAAGCTGATATATAGAACTTGATGTAGAGGGTGCAGCTGTGGTCTCCTGGATATTCGAGAAGTTAACTAAATTGTTCTAGTGCTGACAAGTGAAAGGTGGGGAGTAAAAAGTTGCCCACTGTTCTGCTGCTGAAGCTTAGTAAATAGTATGGATTTCAGACTTTTCTAAACACCAAGAGCAAGGAGAAATTGTATACTGGGATCCAGTATACAATGAATGAAAGCCATCAGATCTCTAGCACAATTCTCCCACGGAAGCTAGCTGCAGGAGTGCCAGCCAAACACACTAGGAAGATCTTGGGGCAAGGTTCCCAAACAGTGCTGGAAGGTGTACACAACTGTGTCTCCCTTGCATTGCTAACAAGGAACGTAACAGCTCATTCAGACACTAGAAATGCCTTGGACAGTGAGGGCCACTGGGTCCCTTTCATACAAGGGTAGAATGCCAAGAATTGACTCTAGTTGTTGGTCTTGGGAAGCTCAGAGTGATTTGGGAGTCTGACATGTCTTTTTTTATCAGAGTCCAAGCAAATATTTTCAATCCAAGCATCAAGGTTTCATTCTTCCCCAATCAATGCAACTTTCACATGAGAAACATGATGACACTGAATTCAATGTTATGTAGCAATCTGCACATTTATCGAGTTTGATTTTTGGGCAATATCAGCTTTGTGGTTTAAAAAATCTAATAACAGATTCTTTGCAAGCTGTCATGGAAGCTCTCTGGCTTTCAGATCATAATTTGAACCGAGGGTTAAAGGCCTTGTGCTTGACATTTATTTTTTCTAAGTGCTCCAGTGCACTCTGCAGTTTCCTCTCATACCACTATTCTTCTAAGTATCATCACTGCCATAATGGTCAAGTGCCACTGCCACTTAAACTCCCAAGGCACATGCTTCAGATGGCTTTTCATCAAAATCAAACACAGGTGGTAGCTTGATTAATTGTGATGCCACTACATGCCTTGAATTAATTGTATCCTGTTTCCCAATGGTCAGAGTATCAGCATTATGCTCACAGCCAGGGGTGCAACCAAACTGATCTTCAAAACCTATCTTTAAAAGCATATTTCCTCCAGCCATCTCTAGGACCAACTCGGCATCAGTCAGCATCCAGTTAGGAGATAGAATCTATATCAGGAATTAGCATAGGGAAAGTTTAACACAAAATAATATTGACTAAAATTGGTTAACTGCTAAACCGAGACAGCTCAAAACATACAAAAATGTCAAGTTTAGGGTGGAGCTAAAACATCTATGGCCGTAGGAGAGTATCTGAGAACAAAGAAACTTGGAAGAACCACTCCACAGGTCATCCTGGACTGACAGACTGTGTTGAAGAAGATGTGTCTGTGGCCTGCCTGTGGCACAGGTACTTTAGTCCATACCTGCTGAGCAGGGAGCTGCCATTCGGGACGCCAGCTCTCCAGGACCAACAAGCAAAAAGCTCACTGGGTATAGGACTATCCAGCAAATATGAATGTCAGGCAATGAATAAAAGTTTAGTACACATATGTCCTAAATCCCAAATATTTCATAAAAGTATATAAAATTTAAATTTAACTGTGTACCTTTATTTATTCAATATAGTAATTTTATTATGCAGTAACATGAAACTTCCTGGAAGATATGGATCCCTGGCTCCCCTATATACTACCAGCAAGGAACTGCCATTTAGTCTTACTAAATAAGGTAGGGGCAGCCAACAAGTTTTCTTCAGACTTTAAGAATAAAAAATGCCAGAGCCAAAAAGAAAAGCTCCTTCTCATCCAGATTTTTTTTTTTTTCCAGACAGGGTCTCACTGTGTCACCCTCAGTAGAGTGCCATAACATCATAGCTCACAGCAATTCTCTTGCTTCAGCCTCCCAAGTAGCTGAGATTACAGGCACCCACCACAATTCCCAGATGTTTTTAGAGACAGGGTCTTACTCATGCTCAGTCTGGTCTCAAACTCCAGAGCTCAAGAAATCCACCCTCCTCAGCCTCCCAGAGTGGGCCTTCCAGGCATTTTTTTAACACTATCTAATGGTAAATATTGTACCAGGGACCAAGAACCAAAGAAAAAAATGTCTTGAGGTGGGACAACTCCAATTTCATAAAAGAGAACAAGAAAGGGTGGATAAGTAATAAAAAGTAATAAATTGGTAACTGGCAGGACAAGCATTCACTGCAGATAACTTAAAAATATGATATCTCATATGAACAATTATATAAGCAAATTTGAAGCTGCTTAAATCACCAAGTCTGTATTTGTGCATTTAATTTTGAACAAATAATCCTTTTCTTTCTTTTCAGGGATTTTTATACATTGTAGAATTATATACTTATAATATTTGTCTAAAGCTTTATTTCAATGGGATACTTTGAAATAGTGGCTACAATCATTAGTGGCAGTGAATGAATCAAAGTCCTATGTAGTGAATCATATCTTCGTAACTACATAATTTATTGCTGTAGTTATATTTAAAAACTATCAAATTTAGGGGTTGATAAGCTGGAGAAATGAGCTAAACATAGTGTTTCTCTGATTATATGAGTGGGTTTTTTTCTATACTAGTGACATTTTGCAATGATAGAGTTTCAGTAAACTGCTATTAGATGCATTTTTCTGGAGAAGAAAAATAGCAACTGCTAATTTTGGTTGTATATAAAGGCCTGCAATTATATTCCCTTCTACCAGAAAAGCTATTAAAGATTTCCACATTGCAGAATGGTTTGTAGTAGCTTTTCCTTTTTAAGGGACCCGCATGTCAAATCTATTGTGTAGTTCTACTATGGAGAGAGATATGGTTAGGATATTTTTGGTTATTTTCCAGATAAGGTAAAATGTGAGCATCTGAGGATGTTATTTTATTAAACTTAAAGGAATGAATGAAATTAAATTTGACTTCTGAATATTTAGGTACCCCAAATAACTTTCCACATACATGCTAAAAATGTTACTCAAAGAACTATAGCTGAAGATGGCTATTGTCAAAAAGCCAAGAGATAACAAGCATTGACAATACTGTTATCTGTTGGTGGGAATATAAACTGGTGAAACCATTATGAAAAACAGTATTGAAGTTCCAAAAAAAATTAAAAATAGAACTATCATATAACCTAGCTATACCTGTTCTGGATATGTACCAAAAGGGAAGTAAAATCAGTACCTAATGGAGATATCTGCACCCTCATAATCTTTGCAACATTATTTATGAAAGCCAAGGCAGAGAAACAACCTATGCATCTATCAGTGGATGAATGGATGAGGGAACTGTGGCACATATATGTGATGGAATATTATTCAGCCATAGAAAAGGAGATCCCACCATTTTCAACAACATGGATGAGCTTGGAGGCCATTATGATAAATGAAATGAGACAGACATAGAAAAAATACTGCGTGATATTTCTTATGTGTGAAATCTAAAGAAAACAACAGTTGAATATTTAGAAATGGAAAATAGAAACATGGTTACCAGAGATGGAGAGGGGGGAATTAGGGCAGATGTAGGTCAAAAGGTTCAAAGTTGCAGTTACGTAGGATGAATAAGTCTTTTTTATTGTGTGTTGAAAAGTTGCTAAAAGAATACATTTTAGGTGCTCTTAATATATATGAAAGATGAAGGTAAATAGTACAAATAAAAAAATTAATTTGCTTGGATTTCACTATGTATAAGAATATAAAAATATCATGTTGGATACCTTAAATATATACAATAAAAATAACAATGTATGGAAACGGGAATCTTGATTCGTGAAAAATAAAGAAGAAACTTAAAACTACAATGGTAAGGAAAACAGAGAGTACATCTGTCTGATGAGGTGATGGTTTGCGAACAAGTGTTGCAATGTCAGTATAAAAGTTTTTGTTTTAACAGAGATTCAGTAGGTAACTCTGTGCTCTCATATGCTGAGTAGTTGGAACGTGGACTGCTTTGCAGAGTTTGAACATTTAAACAATAACATCATTGATTTAGACGTTTAAGGAACAACACTATCATTGAAACATTATGTTAGAAAAATTCAATATTTTGACACCTAGAGAAGGAAATAATGTATTTGTCTTTGATTTGGCTTAACTTGTAAGCAAAAATAATCTTTTCTGAGAATTAATAAATATGAGTATGACACATAGATTTGAGTGTATAACTCAATGACTCAAGAATATCTAGACTGAAAATAGTATCCATGGATTAATCAAAGAATAAACTAGATGTAACTGAATAGGAAATTAGCTAAGTAAAATATATATCTGGGGAATTAAAGAAAATAAAAACATAGACCCTAAGAGAGAGAAAATATGAAGGAACAATTAAAATACATGACAGATAGAATAATAGGGTTCAACATACATCTAATAGAACTTTACACTAGAGACCATAATCAAATAAGGGGGTAAGACCTTGAGTCCACAAATTCAAGAGCACCTAAATATATGTTTAAACCTAAAATTACAATTTTTTAAAAAATAATGGTAATGCATTAGAGTTTACAAAATGTCTCTCAACATATAGCAAAGAATTATTAAGAACATATTCTCTAATTACAATATAAATGTTATAATTTCACATCAAAAACTTTTAAAATCCCCATGTATGTGGAAGTTATAAAATGAATATATCAGTATCTCATAGGTAGAAGATGAAATCTTAATGAATAAATATTTAGTACCTATTTGTAACTATTTCCACCTACCCAAAAATGTGTGATACAGCTAATGCAATATTCACAGGAGAAATTTTAGTCCAATAATCTTACGTTGGGTGTAAGATGACTGAAAATTCACGAGGTTAGACTATAACATGAAAAGTTAGGAAATTATAGAACTATCCCTCACAAAGTATAAGTAAGGAATTAATGAACATAAGATCAGAATAGAAAACAAAAATATAAAATTGTGAGCCAATAAAAGCAAAAAGCTGTGTGTGTGTGTGTGTGTGTGTGTGTGTGTCCCATTTGGGAAGAAATTTATACTTTATTTTTTATTTTTTTTATTTCCACATATATGTGTTTATTAGGCTTCCACTTTTTGCCTTCACCAAATTAAAAAGGCTTAAAATTTAACAACAATAACAATGTTTAAGATAGGGACCAGAAACAAAAACCTTATTTTATTTTTTATTTATTTTTTTTTTTTGGAAAGACATAAAAAGTACATATACAAATAGTTTGAAAGAATAAAATCACAAAAATCAATGATAGGAATTAACTATTAAAATCTACATTTTTTTATAGAGGGGGTGCCAAAAATGTATACACATTTTAAGAAAGGATAAAAATTGCATAAAAATTGTAATACTCAAGTCACATTTGACTTCTGCAATTACAAGAGGTAAAGAATACAATATAAAGATAACAATTTACAAGATTAAAATCAACAGAGCAAAACTTCTCAAACCACTGACATAAATGGGTGTATTGAAACCAGAGTGTATAATGATGAGCTAAAAGCTGTAGTGGAAGCAAATATATCTCAACCTATACATGAATTAGCAGCAAGATTTGACATCACTGTTCCAACAATATTGGACCATTTGAAACAAACCAGCAAGGCAGAGAAACCTGGTCAACTGATTGCAGCAGCTATCTACTGCAACCAATTGAATGAAATGATGAGGGTGACTGTGATTAAGTAGCTATGATTAATCCATAGAGACAGGTTAATGCTCTTGGAAGACAATGTTCTGTCAGGGTCCTTCCCTGGGAGCAGGGTCCACTAAGATGTATGGAAACTGGCTGTGACCAACTGAAGAAATATAGAGTTAGAAACGACAGTAAAGAAAGAGACATAAGACATAGAGTAGAATTAAAGCTGGGAGCTCAGGGTCCATTACTTATTTGTGGGATTCTGGCAATGGCCCTGAATGTTTGCTCCGCTCTGCTTTTATTGAAATCTATTTGCCCAGAGGGTAAGATGAGAGAGGGAACAAAGACACCAACAGTTTCTCTCATTTAGCATATCAGGTCCTATTGTTATTATTATTAATCTTAAGGGTGGCCTTGAAAAATCTGAAATCTGAACCTTGTATTGGGAGAGCCTCCCACTTGAGATCACACACACAGACTTCTAGGGAGGTGTTAAACTCCTCTAGTTCTCCATGGAGTAAAATGCTACCTGCATCAATCTCCTCTGAGGAATTAGTGGAAGGGAGGAATTTTCCTTCCATTACCACCACAGAGGATCTTCCTCTGTGATAAGGGATATAAGCTCTTCTGCTCATATCTCAGGGCTTGAAATGCAAATCTCCACAATGGGATTCTGTTTTGCCTGTTTAATGGACAGGAAATGACCCAGTTAATGTATCTTTCTAGGTCTTTGTCATATCCTCTTTTGTGACCATTTTTTCCTCAGAGTACTCACAGACCTAGCAGGAGTGTTTGTAAGCTATATCTGCAACAGGCTAGAATTTCAGAAAAGGTAGGAAGCTTGCTAGCAATGGCTAGATTAAATGTAAACCAGCTGACTTTCCTTTGTTCTGATTCACTCAGCTTACTTATTAATTTTCCTCTTTTTGTGGGGGTGCTTTCCTTTGCCAAGAATGGGGTATTTAGTCCCCATTCTCCATGCCATGTTCAACCACATCTTGTACAAAAAATGCTGCCCAAACTACAGAAGCTGGACATGAAAATACTTTGTCATCTACCATATTCACCAGACATTGCACTAACTAATTACCACTTCTTCCAGGTGGTGGACCACTTCTTTTTTTTTTTTTTGGCCGGGGCTGAGTTGGAATCTGCAACTCAGGTTGCAGCCCCTCCGGTATAAGGGGCTAGCTCCCTACTCCTTTGAGCCACAGGTGCTGCCCTTGGACCACTTCTTGCAAGAAAATATATTCATTTTTCAAAAAACTCGGAGAACACCTTTCATGATTTCATTGCCACTCATTCTTCAGGTTTCTTCACAGCTGAAATAAACGAGCTGTGATTCAGATAGCAAAACTATGTTGACAGTTTAGATGCATACTTTGATAAATTGTACTTCTTTCTTGAGATACCATAAACTAAAACTTTTAATTTAAAATTAGACATTTTATATTTAATGACCTAATAAAACACATAGATAACAAATGTTATCAGTATATGTTGAGTATTACAGTTTTAAGATTTTTTTTCTTTCTTAAAATGTGTATACACTTTTTGACAACCTCTTTATTTTAACATCTCTGAAATCCAAATGAATTATCATCAGTAACATGTCATAGTTTAATTGGCAAAATTTGTTTTATTTTCCTTTTTGCCTTAAGGGAACATAAATTTGTGGTGAATCTTCTAAGTTATTAAATAAAATATCATTAAAATAACTTTGAGGAATTTTATGTCAATAAATATGAAAACTGAGAGACTTACATTTTTACAAAAAGATAACATCAAAACTAACAAAGGATAGAAAAATTAGATGTACACATTAGAGGAACGCCTTAATTTAAGTTTCTTTTGAACCAGAAATAGAGCCTTTCATGCAGTACACTACGGGAATGTGGTTCTATGTAACAAGAGGAAAGGACAAGTAGAATGAAAGGAAAAGATGAACAGTGAACTCAAGGATTTACCATACTGACCTTCCCTCTGGGTACAAACTGCTGGGTCTAAGAAAATGTTTTATAACTCTTCACCTAGACTAATAAAAAGAAAAGAATTTGTTAATCTGCTCTCTTTTTTTCTTGGAAAAATGTAGCCCTTAAGTCATTACTTTTTTTTCGCTTATAGGATGTGCATATGTGAATGAAATGTGGCTCTGAATGTGGTCACATAGCAGAAAATGCCAGATACATGGAGTATCTCAAGATGATGAGTCACTCAGTGGTTCCTGCTTAAAGCAAATCAACATCTACCTGGAACTACGCACTACAATCTTGACCAGCATAAGTGCTCTAAAGTGCTCTCAAGGCATGGCCAAAGTAAGTACTTACATACAATTCATCAACCAAAATGTGTCCAGATAATCTGTGAAATATAATTAAAATGTTTTATAATTTATTTCCATATGCACAGAAGCTCAAATTACAAAGCTCAAACCATCTTGATAACAAAAAAAAAAAATGAGAATAGCATATTTTAAATGTTATGGGACTATCTCATAAATATAAAAGCAAAATCTAAATATAACATTAGCAATTTGAATCTATCAATTTATATTTACAAAACTAAATAGTATCATCACTAAATTGGACTTATTCCAGAAATACATGGATAGCCTGACATTAAAAGCTAGTCTAATGTAGTTCATCTAAGTAATAGGATTCTTTAAACATATGCTCATTACAATAATTGTCTAAGAATCATATTTCAGTAGCTGTAATAAAAATAAAACTTTTATTTATTCTTTACTATACTAAGAAAGAGCTATGCTAGTCAATATGTCTAGAACAAAGAAGAATTCTGAATGTTTAAGAATTGGGAGAATTCAGGATTAGTGGCTTTTCAGAGATACAATTTGTAGATAGCAATGATTTGGTAAAGTGTGGTTACTCAGAGGGGAGAGTGTTGTCAATTTGTTGAGTGTCAGAGGCAATTTATCTAAATAAATCTTCCCTTGACTGGCTAACTTTCAGAAGTAATCAGGTAACAACTGGATGGTTGGCCTGCAAAAGCATGTGCACCTACGCATGTAATTGATGGAGTTAGCAATTTCATTTTCAGCTTTGGTGCCTACAGAACCACGCTTTTCCTGAATTTGTTAGAATTATAATTTTTAACATGAGGTCAAATAAAATATCTTTTTGAGTCCAAATAAGATATAATTTCCTTAACTAGCTAAAAGGCCTACCAGAAATACTTTTAAAAAGAAATTCAGATATGGTGAAAAAAAAAAATCATATTCCCTTTTAAGTAAGAACAAAAACGAAGCATGTCAATTATCACTACTTCTTTTCAAAGTTTACTATGGATCTTAGCCAGTATAATATAGCAAGAAAACATAATTTGTAACAATTATACAGGAGGAAAATGGTATTATTAGCAAACAGTACAATACCTACATTTTAAAAAAAATCCAAGAAAATCTACAAAGTTTGAATAACTTTTATCTTTAGAAATCAAATCATCTATCATACATGACCAAAAATAATAAAAAATATCATTTAAGGGAGGCGGAGCAAGATGGCAGCTGAGTAACAGCTTCCTTGCATCTGGGCACCGTGAGTCTGGGGAGATAGGACTCCAGGCATCTCTGGCTGGTGGGATCTGCCTATCATCACCCCTGAGAGGATACAGGGAGTCAGCGAGAGACTTCTGGACCCCAAGAGGAGGACTAAAACAGTGGAAAACTGACAAGTGGTCCCGTGTGTTCAACCCGTCTAAACCCGCCCGCAACTGTAAGTTCAGTAGCAGCGAGACTGCAAACCAGAAAGGCCTTACCTGTGAACTGTTTTGGTGTCTTTGGACTTGGCACTCAGCTGAACTGCCTTGGGGAGAGCCTGAGCGGGAGTGCGGAGAACTTTGGCCTTTGTCTAGGGCCCCAGTCTGAGCTGCTGAGCCAGACGGAGCTAATAGTGTTTGGCTCTGGGTCACAGGCAGACATTGTGAGCGATCTGCCCCGGCAAGCTCCACCCTCAGGGTCGCAGAGCTAGAATTGGGTGGGAGCTGGTAACCCAGTGGCCAAGTAGCCTAAGGGCGGGGTCTGAGCCGCCTTGCAGCCCTAACCCTCGGGGGCAGAGGGAGACCAGTTTTGGCACACAAGGTAAGTGGATAGCCACTTCAGCAGTGATTCCAGCGACAAGCACTTCCCTGGGAAAGCTTCTGCTCAGCAAATTTACAAGTTCAAAGTGCCTTTTAAGTGGGCTGAAGAGAGATTTAGGGTGTCTACCTGCTGGGGTTTGAGAAACTAGCAGCCTCCAGTCGTATCAGAACTGTGATTAACATCTCATACCCCAGAAGACCACGTGTTGCCCAGACAATATTCAATAACATATACAGACTGCTTTGTTTTTGGTTGTGTTTTTTTTTTTTTTTTTGGATTGGTTGTTTTTTTTTGTTAATTTTGATGTTGTTGATTGTTGTTTTGTTTTTTAAGTTCAACCTTTTCCATACAAATCCTTTTTCTTTCTCAATTTTTCTAGTTTAATTATAATTTCCCATTGCTGCCTATTTCAATAATTAGAACTTCATTTTTGTTAGTGTTTCTACCGCTATTATTTGGTTTTTCCAGCCAATTTTATCCTGTAAAGTTTTCTGTTTGCTTGTTTTGGTTTGATTTATAGCATTTTTGTCTTTCCTCGCTACTTGGTGAAGGTGGGGTACTGTGTCTGATCAGGTTAGCAAAGAGCTGCTGACCTCAAGGGAACCACCCAACTGGGCACCCCCAGAAGGTAGTTTTTTTTTTTAAGGTTCTATCAAAGTACCCTACTGTACACCTATATTTCTCTGTCTCCCTCTTTCTGTGCCTCTCTTCTTTTTGTCAATATTCCTTTTACCCACCCGCTCTCCTTTCTCTATTTTTCTTTTTTTCTTTCTAATCACTTGGTCCTCCTTTCTTTCATCCCTTTTTTGCTCTTCAACCTTCTCACCCTTCTGGTACTGTAACCCTTAGTCCACAGGCACAAGAACTTAAAGAGCAAGAGGAAGTGAAAGGAAAATTAGGGCAAGGAAACAGATAAAAGAAATCACTCATGAGAAAGAATCAGCAGAAAACTCCAGGCAACATGAAGAACCAGTCCAGAACAACCCCGCCAAGGGACCATGAGGTAGCTACTGCAGAGGATTCCACCTATAGAGAAAAGTTAGGAATGACAGAAAGGGAATTTAGAATACACATGTTGAAAACAATGAAAGAAATGATGGAAACAATGAAGGAAACTAATAATAAAGTGGAAATTAACCAAAAGGAAATTCAAAAACAGAATCAAACAAGAGATGAACGATATGAAGAATATAAAAAGGATATAGCAGAGCTGAAGGAAATGAAACAGTCAATAAGGGAACTTAAAGATGCAATGGAAAGTATCATCAACAGGTTAGACCATGCAGAAGAAAGAATTTCAGAGGTAGAAGACAAAGTTTTTGAGATAACTCAGATAGTAAAAGAGGCAGAAAAGAAGAGAGAGAAAGCAGAACATTCACTGTCAGAATTATGGGACTTTATGAAGCGTTCCAACATACGAGTTATAGGAATTCCAGAAGGGGAAGAAGAATGCCCCAGAGGAATGGAAGCCATACTAGAGAATATTATAAAAGAAAATTTCCCAAATATCACCAAAGATTCTGACACACTGCTTTCAGAGGGATATCGGACTCCAGGTCGCCTCAACTCTAACCGAGCTTCTCCAAGACACATTGTGATGAACCTCTCCAAAGTCAAGACCAAAGAAAAGATTCTGCAAGCTGCCAGGAGTAAGCACCAGTTGACCTACAGAGGCAAATCCAACAGAGTGACCGCAGACTTCTCTAATGAAACTTTCCAAGCAAGAAGACAATGGTCATCTACCTTTAATCTACTTAAACAGAACAATTTCCAGCCCAGAATTCTGTACCCTGCTAAGCTAAGCTTCAAAATTGACGGAGAAATCAAATCGTTTACGGATATACAAACATTGAGGAAATTCGCCACAACAAGACCAACTCTACAGGAAATACTTCAACCTGTTCTGCACACTGATCACCACAATGGATCAGCAGCAAAGTAAGAACTCAGAAATTAAAGGACAGAACCTAACCTCCACACTGATGCAAAAGATAAAACTAAGCAATGGACTCTCACAAAATAAGACGAATAGAATACTACCACATTTATCAATTATCTCAATAAATGTTAATGGCTTGAATTCCCCACTGAAGAGACATAGCTTGGTTGACTGGATTAAAAAACACAAGCCATCCATTTGCTGTCTGCAAGAAACACACCTGGCTTCAAAAGACAAATTAAAGCTCTGAGTCAAGGGTTGGAAGACAATTTTTCAGGCAAATGGAATTCAGAAGAAAAGAGGAGTTGCAATCTTATTTTCAGATACATGTGGATTTAAAGCAACTAAAGTCAAAAAAGACAAAGATGGTCACTTTATATTGGTCAAGGGAAAACTACAACAAGAAGTCATTTCAATTCTAAATATCTATGCACCCAATTTAAATGCTCCCAGATTCTTGAAACAGACTTTACTCAGTCTGAGCAATATGATATCTGATAATACCATAACAACAGGGGACCTTAACACTCCTCTTACAGAGCTGGACAGATCCTCTAAACAGAAATTAAACAAGGATATAAGAGATTTAAATGAGACCCTAGAACAACTGTTCTTGATAGACGCATATAGAACACTCCATCCCAAAGATAAAGAATATACATTCTTCTCATCACCCCATGGAACATTCTCCAAAATTGATCATATCCTGGGACACAAAACAAATATCAACAGAATCAAAAGAATTGAAATTTTACCTTGTATCTTCTCAGACCATATGGCACTAAAGGTGGAACTCAACTCTAACAAAAATGCTCGACCCCACTCAAAAGCGTGGAAATTAAATAATCTTCTGTTCAATAACAGATGGGTGCAGGAAGAAATAAAACAGGAAATCATTAACTTCCTTGAATACAACAACAATGAAGACACAAGCTACCAAAACCTGTGGGATACTGCAAAAGCAGTTTTGAGAGGAAAATTCATCGCTTTAGATGCCTACATTCGAAAAACAGAAAGAGAGCACATCAACAATCTCACAAGAGATCTTATGGAATTGGAAAAAGAAGAACAATCTAAGCCTAAACTCAGTAGAAGAAAGGAAATGTCCAAAATAAAATCAGAGATCAATGAAATTGAAAACAAAGGAATCATTCAGAAAATTAATGAAACAAGGAGTTGGTTTTTTGAAAAAATAAATAAAATAGATAAACCATTGGCCAGACTAACAAGGAATAGAAAAGTAAAATCTCTAGTAACCTCAATCAGAAACGATAAAGGGGAAATAACAACTGATCCCACAGAGATACAAGAGATCATCTCTGAATACTACCAGAAACTCTATGCCCAGAAATTTGACAATGTGAAAGAAATGGATAGATAATTGGAATCACACCCTCTCCCTAGACTCAGCCAGGAAGAAATAGAGCTCCTGAACAGACCAATTTCAAGCACTGAGATCAAAGAAACAATAAAAAATCTTCCAACCAAAAAATGCCCTGGTCCAAATGGCTTCACTCCAGAATTCTATCAAACCTTCAAGGAAGAGCTTATTCCTGTACTGCAGAAATTATTCCAAAAAATTGAGGAAGAAGGAAACTTCCCGAACACATTCTATGAAGCGAACATCACCCTGATACCAAAACCAGGAAAAGACCCAGACAAAAAGGAGAATTTCAGACCAATCTCACTCATGAATATAGATGCAAAAATTCTCAACAAAATCCTAGCCAATAGATTACAGCTTATCATCAAAAAAGTCATTCATCATGATCAAGTAGGCTTCATCCCAGGGATGCAAGGCTGGTTTAACATACACAAGTCTATAAACGTTATCCACCATATTAACAGAGGCAAAAATAAAGATCACATGATCCTCTCAATAGATGCAGAAAAAGCATTTGATAAAATCCAGCATCCTTTTCCAATTAGAACACTGAAGAGTATAGGCATAAATGGCACATTTATAAAACTGATTGAAGCTATCTATGACAAACCCACAGCCAATATTTTACTGAATGGAGTAAAACTGAAAGCTTTTCCTCTTAGAACTGGAACTAGACAAGGTTGTCCTCTGTCACCTTTACTATTCAACATAGTGCTGGAAGTTCTAGCCAATACAATTAGGCAAGACAAGGAAATAAAGGGAATCCAAATGGGAGCAGAGGAGGTCAAACTCTCCCTCTTTGCTGACGACATGATCTTATACTTAGAGAACCCCAAAGACTCAACCACAAGACTCCTAGAAGTCATCAAAAAATACAGTAATGTTTCAGGATATAAAATCAATGTCCACAAGTCAGTAGCCTTTGTGTACACCAATAACAAGATGAGAAGCTAATTAAGGACACAACTCCCTTCACCATAGTTTCAAAGAAAATGAAATACCTAGGAATATACCTAACGAAGGAGGTGAAGGACCTCTACAAAGAAAACTATGAAATCCTCAGAAAGGGAACAGCAGAGGATATTAACAAATGGAAGAACATACCATGCTCATGGATGGGAAGAATTAACATTGTTAAAATGTCTATGCTTCCCAAAGCAATCTACCTATTCAATGCCATTCCTATCAAAATACCAACATCGTACTTTCAAGATTTGGAAAAAATGATTCTGCGTTTTGTATGGAACTGGAAAAAACCCCGTATAGCTAAGGCAGTTCTCTGTAACAAAAATAAAGCTGGGGGCATCAGCATACCAGATTTTAGTCTGTACTACAAAGCCATAAGACAGCATGGTACTGGCACAAAAACAGAGACATAGACACTTGGAATCGAATTGAAAACCAAGAAATGAAACTAACATCTTACAACCACCTAATCTTTGATAAACCAAACAAGAACATACCTTGGGGGAAAGACTCCCTATTCAATAAGTGGTGTTGGGAGAACTGGATATCTACATGTAAAAGACTGAAACTGGACCCACACCTTTCCCCACTCACAAAAATTGATTCAAGATTGATAAAGGACTTAAATTTAAGGCATGAAACAATAAAAATCCTCCAAGAAAGCATAGGAAAAACACTGAAGATATTGGCCTGGGGAAAAACTTCATGAAGAAGACTGCCATGGCAATTGCAACAACAACAAAAATAAACAAATGGGACTTCATTAAAAAGCTTCTGTACAGCTAAGGAGACAATAACCAAAGCAAAGAGACAACCTACACAATGGGAAAGGATATTTGCATATTTTCAATCAGACAAAAGCTTGATAACTAGGATCTATAGAGAATTCAAATTAATCCACATGAAAAAAGCCAACAATCCCATATATCAATGGGCAAGAGACATGAATAGAACTTTCTCTAAAGACGACAGACGAATGGCTAACAAACACATGAAAAAAATGTTCATCATCTCTATATATTAGAGAAATGCAAATCTAAACAACCCTGAGATATCATCTAACCCCAGTGAGAATGGCCCACATCACAAAATCTCAAAACTGCAGATGCTGGTGTGGATGTGGAGAGAAGGGAACACTTTTACACTGCTGGTGGGACTGCAAACTAGTACAACCTTTCTGGAAGGAAGTATGGAGAAACCTCAAAGCACTCAAGCTAGACCTCCCATTTGATCCTGCAATCCCATTACTGGGCATCTACCCAGAAGGAAAAAAATCCTTTTATCATAAGGACACTTGTACTAGACTGTTTATTGCAGCTCAATTTACAATCGCCAAAATGTGGAAACAGCCTAAATGCCCACCAACCCAGGACTGGATTAACAAGCTGTGGTATATGTATACCATGGAGTACTATTCAGCCATTAAAAAATGGAGACTTTACATCCTTCCTATTAACCTGGATGGACGTGGAAGACATTATTCTTAGTAAAGCATCACAAGAATGGAGAAGCATGAATCCTATGTACTCAATTTTGATATGAGGACAATTAATGACAATTGTGGTTATGGGGGGGGGAAGTAGAAAGAGGGAAGGAGGGAGGGGGGTGGGGCCTTGGTTTGTGTCACATTTTATGGGGGCAAGACATGATTGCAAGAGGGACTTTACCTAACAATTGCAATCAGTGTAACCTGGCTTATTGTACCCTCAATGAATCCCCAACAATAAAAAAAAATATATATATATATATGTAATTTAAAATGTTTTTGTAAAAATAATGATAGTATTCTTGGAATTTATTTTTGAGTTCATTTCAGGGGTCTATAGATGATAACTTTATAGTGAAATGGCATACCTCCAACTCTAGGAACAAGAAAGAAGAACCAGGGCATAAGTAAGATATCCCATGCTCCATTTGTTCCCACTTTCACTTCAGCCTATATCACTAAAGGTTAAGAGACAATCCTGAAATCTTGCTCTGAATAGGAGTTTGTAAGGATCAAGAAAGAGCCCCAATTCCAGAAACTCAGAAGTTCCCAGAAAAATCTTCATATTCATAAACACTCTAATTTTCTACCTTGAAATATCAAGATTGATCAATCAAAAATATCTTATAGCTGGGTTGTGTCATGTTTACAAGAATCCTAGGTCCTTGTCTCGAGAAATTTCCTACTCTATCTTCCTCCCTGACTCCATCTCTTCTCTTTCTTCAACTATAACACTTCATTCTTCAGGTCCTCTGTAATCTAAACCTAGTCATTAAAATTCTATATAGTCTCCATTTCTTCTCTGGTCCTTACCTTAAACTTCTCATTTTAAAATAAACCTAGAACATCCCTATTTCTTTAGAACATATGTCTAAGACAGGATCTTGGTAATATTGCCCAGGCTGAATAATAGATGAAAATTCATTATTTTAAAAAGGGATGGGATAGACACAAGCACAGTAAACAAAGACCTAAAGGTTCTTGCCAATCAAGACCCAATCAAATTACAAATTGTACATTAGTTTTGAGGCTTGCAAAGTACAAAATGAAAAAATAGGGTATTTTCTAGATCATTTTTCTCAGTAGAATGAGACCTGTGTAAAAGTGAACCAGAAATAAATTATGATCCCTTATTTCACCCAGGAAATAGAAAGGGAAAGTTACCTTGACCAGAGAGAGGGAAAAGAAAGAAAGGAAAATCTTAGAAAGCCTACCACCAATTTTCACCACAGTTTTCATCACTGAGTTGGTCTAAGGAACTATCTCACTGTAAATTTTCTTTAGGTAGTTCCACTCTGGTTATCTGGCAAAAAAAGAGTAAACATTAGTTCAGAATGGAAACACCTATCTATTGTACACCCACCATTTAACATCCCCACAAAAAAATATTTCCGGATTAATAGCTAGTGCACCAGTGGAGACAGTTTAAACTTGTAATTTGAAAAGAATACAGAGAAAGACTCAAAAAAAAAAAATTGGAAGTGAAAAGAAAACCTTAGAAATGATTCCACAGAAATACAAAGGATTACAAAGAGACCATCACCAATAACTATGCATGGATAAAGTGGAAAATTCAGAAGAAATGGATAGATTCCTGTATTTATACAACCTGCCAAAATTGAATCTTGAAGAAATAGAAAACCTGAAAAGCACAATAACAAATATGAGATTGGAGCAGTAATAAACACTCACCCATCAAAGAAATAGCAGGACCTGATGGCTTCCCTGCTAAAGTCTACCATACAATTAAAGAAAAGCTAATAATTTTTCTAAAACTTTTTCAAAAAATTGAAGAGGATTAAATACTTCCAAACTCATTCTACGAGACCAGCATTATCCTAATTCAAAAATCAAACAAGAACACACCATTAAAAAAAAAAGAAAGAAAAGAAAACTACAGGTCAGTAGTTTTCTATCTATCTAAAACATAGATACCAATATCCTCAACAAAATACTAACAAACTGAATTCAACATGTTAAAGTCATTTGCCATGATCAAGGGGGATTCATCCCAGGGGTGAACTGATTGTTCAAATATAAAATCAATAAACACCACATTAAATAATAAAATGATCATTTCAATATATGCTAAAAAATCATTCTGCAAAATCTAATATCCCTTTATAATAAAAATTCAAATTCACATCAAATTGAGTATAGAAGGAACATATGTCAGCACAGTAAAGGTCATATATAACAAACTCACAGCTATCATCATATTGAGAAGGAAAAAGTTGAAACATTTTCCCCTGAAATATGGAACAAGAGGGGATGATCAATTTTATCACTTTTATACCATATCATTCTAGAAGTTCTAGAAATTAGGTGAAGGTAAGAAACAAAGGGTATTCAAATTAAAAGGTAGAAGTCAAATTGTTCCTGTTTGTTGAAAACATATACAGAAAATCCTGAAGACCCCACTGAAAAACTGTTAGAATTAATAAAGAAATTTAATATGGTTACAGAATATAAAATCAACAGACAAAAATCAGTCCTATTTCTATACTTCAAAAATACAGAAAAAGAGATCAAGAAAGCAATCTGATTTACAACAGCTATAAAAATAGAATAAAATACCTAGGAATACACTTAACAAAAGAGGTAAAAGATCTATGTAATGAGAACTATAAAACAATGATGAAAAAAATTGAAGTGAAAACAAATAAATGAAACATGTTCCCTGCTCATGAATTAGAACAATCAATATTGTCAAAATGTTCATATTACTCAAAAGTGATTGAAAAATTCAATACAATTCCTGTCAAAATTCCTGTAACACTCTTCACAGAAATGGAAAAAAAAAATCTTAAATGAAAAAATCTGAAATGAAATCTTTTTTTTTTTTTAATTAAATCATAGCTGTGTACATTAATGCAATCATGGGGCACCATACATTGGTTTTATATACCATTTGACATATTTTCATCACACTGGTTAACATAGCCTTCCTGGCATTTTTTTAGTTATTGTGTTAAGACTTCAGACTATACTATAAATTGATAGTGATCAAAACAGCATGGTAGTGGTACAAAAACAGAGAGGTAGATGTATGGAACAGAATAGAGAACCAAGAGATAAACACAGCTACTTACTGTTATTTGATCTTTGACAAGCCAATTAAAAACATTCAGTGGGGAAAAGATTCCCTCTTTAACAAATGGTGCTGGGTGAACTGGCTGGCAACCTGTAGAAGACTGAAACTGGACCTACGCCTTTCACCATTAACTAAGATAGACTCTCACTGGATTAAAGATGAAATGAAATCTTATATAGAAATGAAAAAAATTTTGGACAGGCAAAGCAACCTTGAGCATAAATAGCAATAAGTGACAAAAATTATGCTTTTAAATTCTTCTATTTAAAAAAAATATATATTTAAATATTTTATCCAGTGCCCTGGGTGAAGGGCTCAACTACCACTTCATCTTTACCTTAGAAATGAAAACAATGTAACCTAAACATTGGTGCCCTCATGTTAGTCTGAAAATTTTAAAAGGATAATAAAAAAGTAAAACACTATTTAATTGGTAAGCAAAGATTAAACATATTCAAGGTGATGACCTGATGTATGCATACATTAGGTAATTATCACTACAAATTAATTTATACATCTATTATCACCCACTCTATGCATTATAACTTGTTCATGTTATAACTGAAAATTTGTACCCTTTGACCAATATCTCTCAAGTTCTCACATCATCCAGCCCTTGGCAACCATTCTACTTTTCTTGTATGGGTTTGACTTTTTCAGATTTCTCATGTAAGTAAGGTCATCCAGTCTGCATCTTTACGTGTCTGGCTTATTTCACCCAGCATAATGTTTTCCAGGGTTAATCACGTTATCATAAATGGCAAGATTTCCTTCCCTTTTTATCCATAAAGAATATTCCACTATATATGTACCTGTACATTTACATATACGACCTAGTGCCTCAGGTTCTGCTAAACTACCTTGCTCTGGCCAGTCTCCTTCTGTGGACCTGAGAGGCCTCTGAATACATTTCCTGTATTTTATAATATAATAAAATTGTGTTAGAGTAAGTGAAGATTATCTTTGTTTTAATTTGATTTTAATCAATGTATTTATTGTTAATACCTAGTCAATATAGAATTTATGATATGGTGTAGTCTAGTATGGGGTGTTGAATTACTCAGTCTTATTTGTAATAATAACTCTCAAGTAACCAGAAACTACATTTATCCAGAATCTACCAATTACCATGAGCGCTGGATAATGGGGATATTACTGTATTTAGTTTATTTATTTACTCATCTATTGGTGGACAGTTAGATTATTTCTGTACCTCAGCTATTAAAATAATGAGCATAGAGATGCAGATTATCTCTTCAGGATGCTTATTTCATTTCCTTTGGGAAAATACCAAGGTAAGGAATTGCTGAGTCATAAGGTAGTTTTAGGTTTAATTGTTGTAAGAACTCCCATATTCTTTTCCATTTAATGCAGCATTTTTATTGAAGGTTTTTGTCCCCAATTATACTCCATGTTTACCAAAATCAGAATTCTTTAGAGTATTATTGCCTGCATTTTACACACAAAAAATGAAATAAAAAGATTAGGAATCAAGTTTTTCCATAGGGCCCACAAACCCGTAATTAAACAATTTTACAATGATATAGGAGTATTTTACATTAAAAGACTACTAGCATGACCATCTGAGTTACTGAAATATTGTAATGCTACCCAAGGACAGAAAATTTGAATTATTTTCTTATGTTTATAAATAAACTAAGTCCTTGATAAGTTTGTTACAGACATCTATTTCTCAGTGGATAAAAAGAAGGTCTAAAAGCATTGTATGTCATGGGACCCTGGACATTTCTGATCTGCAAGAGATTACATTGTTTATACCAAAGATACGTCACCTACCAGAGCTTCAGGCTTGATTCTTCACTGAGTACCGTCAGATAATTCCAAACTTTTCTCCTACTCTATTTTATTTGTTCGAATTGGCACCACCATCAAAACACAGCTACTATTTATGAGAATTCTGAGTTAAAACTTATGGAAAGAGATTTGCAGTAACATAGTGGAGACCAAACTAGTATAATTAGAACTTTCTCTGTCATCCATGGAAAAGATAAAAAAAAAAAAAAAATGTTTCCTAATTTACTCTCTCTTCCTCTCCCTTCGTTTAATAAAGTAGGCATGTATATGCACTTGTATATAGAAAAATGTGTGAATCTGATTTATGTATAATGTGTGAATAAGTAGGCACATGTTATAAGAATTAGTATCCTATAAATATATTGGTAAATGAGTTATATATTGCTATATCTATCACAAACCACACCAAATCTATTGTCTCTAAATTATAGAAATTTATTGTTATACCTAGATTTATGAATGAGCCAGGCAAATTTGCTTTTCTAATCCAGCCTTGGCTGATATTGTCTGGTTTAAGTTATGTCTTCAGCCAGTAGTTTACTTGGGAGGCTCACTGATCTGGTGATTAACTGGATGTTAGCTGGTGTATCTGGCATAGATTATGTGTCTCTAATCTACCAGGTAATATCGAGGTGTTCACATGATCGTGTCAACATTCTGAAAGAGAGAGGAAGCCTCAAGGCCACTACAGGCTCCAAGCTAGCACAATGTCACTCTCCACCCACACATTCTTTTGGCAAAAGTGATGAAGAAATAGATACCATTCTTGTTAAGGGGACGTGAAAAGTCACATTGTAAAGTGTATGTATGCAGAAAAGATTTTAAAAACGACATGATTTATTTTTTTAATTTTGGGTTAACGTGAGGGTACCAATTTGTTTTTATTAGGTAGAGTCCCTCTTGTGGTTGTGCCCTGTACCTACAAGGTGTGCCATATGCCCTTACTAGGCCCCTATTCAGCCATTAAAAGATGATGTGATTTCTTTAAGCAATCTATCACAGTATTACTACATGATCAATTTTAATAATTGGTGTGTTATAATGCATTGTTTTGAAGAGAGTTAAGGTTGTATTATATGCTTTTTTTTGTACATGACTCCATAATAATTACTTATCTATGAAAACAAATGTTGTTAACATGTAGAGTTTAAGAAGTATGAGAAATATAAATTTTCCACAGAGGTGCCACTTATTAATTTAGACTACAGAATTTCTGAATCTACACATTTTCTGTACTTTGGTTATAATGATAGCCATTGTCTTAAATGTATGTTTCAGTGACTCATTCATCCATCCACTCCTTTATTCAGCAGAGAATATCTTGGTGTTTACTAGTGTCTACTATTTTATAAAAACAGCATCACATACAGGCATCTATCAAAGAAAAATAGAAGATGAAGGTAAAAATGTAGTTGAAGTAAAACAGGATAATTACTAGAATTTGATTCTGATTTCAAGGGAATACATAGAAATCACTAACTGAATCTCTTTAAGGCATCAGAAAATATATCATGAAAGATATGACTCTTGTAAGTTAAGTGCGAATTCAAAGAGAAAGAGCAACACTCAATAACGAATGGAGTTATATCTCTGATATACAGTAGCAGTGTGTGTGCTGTTAAAAACAAATTTACATATATTCCTAAAATTTTACTGTACTCCAAATTTAGTCTGAAACTGTGTGTATTTCTGCATATACATATATAAAGTTTTATAGATAGAATAAAGGAAAAAATATTATTGCAATTATGGAAAAATATTTCACATTAGTAAAAACATGTAATATTCTTGGACAGAATGTTGTGCTAAATTCTTTATGTGGATCATCTTATTTAATTCTGAAATCTATGGAATAGGTGTTATTGTAAATCTGTTTTATCAGATTGGGACATAGGATGAGCCAAGTTAAGGAACTTGTCAGAAATCACCAGCCTGTAAGTGTTTCCAAACTCAGTCTTCCAGACTCGTGAATTCTTTGCTCCTACCCCATCGAGCGCTTCAGACTCCGCCTTGCTGCAGACTCAGAGAAGCTGCTTTCTATATTTGCTCAAACATACACGGAGAGGTGGTTATTGTTACACACAGAAAAGGCATCATCTTTGCTGTGGCTTTTTATCCAAACCTCTGAATCTACCCCTCCCCCTACCACCGTCAAATTGGGTTCTGCAGGGAGATAAATCACATGCATTCCCAAGGTGCAGCATCTAAGGAATAGGATCCAAGTTATAAATTAAAGCTTTTTCAAAGTCATGGAAAATATAGATATTTGAATAAGGAATATGACATTGTTTCCTTTTTCCTTTACCACAGTTACTTTTAACTTTTTAGCATATTTATTTAGTTTTCTGTCTCACTCGTCCACTACATTCTCGATTCCTTTGTCGTACCCTTCCTGTTGTCTTTGGCCTGCAGGAAGCATTTAGTAGCGATTGCTTGCTCTAGAATCTGAGTCCAGGCAACTCTGTGCAGTAGTTCAGGGATCCAGAGTCAATGTCTGAAAAATGAAAACACCAAATTAAAGAAGAGCTATTCCCAAAAGACCAAAGAATAGAGCAAAGGATAATGAGCTGCTCCAACAGTTCTCTGCGGCCCTCCACTGTCTTTATGCTGACACAGGCAAACATACCTTCTAGATCTGGACAGATTTTGTGCTCTCAGAGAGATCCCTTTTGAAGCTGATGTGACTCTTTCTTTGCCTATATCCTCAGGGGGAAGAAAACAATGATCTGCAAAAGAGTGTGGTGTCTAGGGTTGGAATTGTTGACAAGATGACTTCAGGATGGCAACTAATCTTGGTGATTAGTTCTCCCCATTTCCCTCTCTCTCTCCTGTCTTTTTGGTCTTCTGAATATACTTACAAAGTTAAGCTGTAGGACACCTCACACTAATCATCCCCAAATGTTTTTTGGGTTAGAAAAAATTGTGTATGTGTGTGTATAATTATTTTATCATTAAAATGTACTGTACCCAATTCTACCACTCATTCTTTTTGATATCTATAGATACATATATATCACACATATATATAGTAATTGTATATATAATATTTAGTCACTATATATCTAGTCATTATGTATATATGTATAGATAGATAGATAGATAGTCATGCACTTGAATAGCTTTAGAATATTTTGCCTCCTCAGCTAGATTCAATTCTAATATCTGCTATGAATTTAGTAGGACATGGAAAAGTGAAGTAAATGGGAAACTGCAAATGCAATCCCTCTAAAGAAGTCCTAAAGGCATTTAACATTGTTAATAGGAATTATATTCTGTGTTTGCATATTTCCAACATGTGACACAACTCAGGCTTCATGAATAAAGACCTAAAGAAAGTTTGACTTTGTTATGGTTGAGGGATATGAAAGGGAGAGGGAAGGAATATTTGTCAAGAACTCCTTATATGCCAAACATTTTGGTTTTCACTTTAGGAGTGTTAGGTTAACATTAACAGTAATCTCATTATATTAAATTCAGAAACTGCCCCTAAGAGAGAGAGTAAAATATCTTCTTTGTTACAAAGTTAATAAGAAGCCAAGCCTGGATTTAAACTCAGGCTTTTTTTCTAACTCCAAAGCCTGGATGTTTTTATTTCATTGTCATTCTTCCAAAAATTATTCTAACAAAGTGTTTTTCTAGAGCAGCTGTGGGCCACTTAATGACTTTGTGAGGACTTGTTTTGCCTCTCTGTGGTGTGGGGTATCATGAAAAGTATGCTAACCAGCTTTCCTTAGTGTTTTGTATTTATTATGTGGCCCTAGAGAATTCTTCTTCTTGCAATATGTGACAGGGGAAAGAAAAAAGTTTGGACACCTGTGTAGAGCTATGTTTTATATCATATACTAAAGAGATTTTTCTGTGCTCTTTCTGAAATAAGTCAATCTTTTCTTAAGAAGCCAGAAGATGTGTTAGTTAAGGAGAGGATGAGGATCAGACTTCAAATTATTCATATCTTTCTGTGCCAAGAAATAAGGGGGGATATTAATTCTATCACAGCAACACTTGTCAACTTAATCCTGATAGATGTTAAATAACTCAAACTGAATAAATCTCCTTCACTGTTGGTTCTCTCACAAAACATAAGTACTAAAAGTAAGATGATTATGGGAAGTTTAAGTATCATATTAAAATCAAAAGGCTTACAGCTATAAAATGATCTTCACTCAAATAAGGATTATGTATAACTGTTGCTATTCCATCTCCTAAAAAATAACATAATAAAAAAAATAAGTTCTGTGAGAAGATAGGAAAGTATGATTGACAAAGAAAAGGCTGATACAAAAATGGAAGAACACAATAAATAATCTTTAACAACAAAGAAAGACAATGGAAAAAATTAAACTTCCTAGATGCCTGTTAAATATCATTGGTCCACTCTCAGCGTCAACATACTGGAGGTTCCAGACCTTTACTGGACTCCTCCATTCCCTAATATCCTTCTTGCTCCTCCACTTCCAACAGAAGATCTTCCCTGATTGCCTTGCTATAGTCTCTGATTTGTTAGTCAGTGGAAGGCGGAAAATGATATCGTGACGCCCCTTCACAGTCCTAACAAAATAAGAAGTCTGTATCTATTATCTATTTTTTTAATCTGTCTTTCTTTTTTCTTTTCTTCCCCTATTTGTCATTCACCAATCTGCATTAAGTATGTATTATCAACACTATTAGAGATTAAGGATGCAGAATCAAATATGTAATGGTAATGTGCCGCGGACCACCCTGTCGGTGGGCTTCAGTCCGAGGGAAAGCAGGGAAACGGAGTCAGGTTGGTTGAAAGGTCGACGCAGGAATGACAGTCTGACACACAGCACTTGGTGAAGTATGCAGCTGCAAAATTTACTGAGAGCACATGTTGGTATTTATACATTTTCTTTCCAAGGTTCAAACAATGCAATCTTTACTTTGCTTATGTTTGCAAATTATCTTTGTGTCTGCATATGCGGTTTATCATGCATTACATGTTTTCAAGGTTTTCGCTCTTCGGAGGGTGGTTTATCAGTAACACCTGGTTATTCCCTCTTATCTTAGGAATGTCAAGGCTTGCAACTCCTCCCAGTCCTGCAACTCTTCTCAGTTTCTTATAATCTTTTTTTAAAACAGCTTGATATATTCCTTTATGTACAATGCTTGACTACTTCTATATATATTTTCTATATATTTTTACTCCTATTAGTAACTATACTTTGATTCATAATTAATTGTTTGTCAAACATTAAAATTCCCTATTGATTTGTATTACATATGAAAATTAGTGAAGCAAGATGTTTTTCTAAGTAAAGTTTTACTGCAGGTGGTGATGGTGCATGTCGTGATGGAACATCTTGTTTGCTGTGCCTGCATTGTCTCAGTTCACTGACATTTATGGTGGGGACGTGTTGTTTGGAGCCACTGAGTCTGGCACAGTCATACTTCTTGTGCTGTTTCTGGATCAACTATCATTGTGTTCATTCTGACAAGACTTATTGCTTACTTATCAGGACAAACAGACATTCAGCTTAACATACACGTACACTGTAACAGAAAGCCATACCCTTAGGTTAATACAATAGAAAACAGCATGCTGGGCAACATCTCTGTTGCTGCGCACACTGGGGGTGCTGGGGGCTCAGCTCCGGGGAGCACAAACCTCCTTTCCGTCGTCTTACAACGCGGACAGCGCCACCTCGCTGCGGCTCGGTGCCGAGGGTGCGGCAGTAATGTTGTCAAAGTCTGGCTCACTTGTAATAGAGAGCAATAAATATAAATAAAGGGGTGCAATTAAAGGTTATTGTGCAATGAATGAAGACAAAAATACAATCCTGTAAGTCAGTGGATTCAAAAGAATCCTGTAAGTCAGTGGATTAAAAAGAATTCAAAGGTAGGAAACGGGCCTTGAAAAAAATTAATAGATATTTACCTCCTGAGGGGTTGAGAATATGGAGCAGAAGACCAATGAAGAGAGATATAAGTGAAGTTGATGATTCGTGAGAGGTCATTGAATATTTGGAGACTTGCAAGCAGCTATAAATGTCACTAAGATGAAATGCAAAGGTTATAGATGGGGAAAAGTATAAAAGATAAAGCTAAAAGGACAAATATCATTAATACGGATTCAATTTTAAAGAGTCTTCTACATCATGTGAAGTATAGAATACATTTAAAAGGAAATGAGAAATAACTTACAAGTATAATGCTAGGTATATGTTTCAGTAGATTATGTTGTGTAATGAACCACACCAACACTTACTGACTTAAAACAATGGATGCTTATTATTTCTTAGTTTTTGTGTTTCAGTGGGCTGTTCTGGACTGGTTGCTCTGGATCTGAGCCATACAGTTAAGTAGCAGTTCAACTGGGATTGGATGGGCCAAGTTAGCACCACATGTACATCTGATGATAGATTTGAGGTCAGCTGGATCAATGGGATGTGTCCATTACCATCCAACTGGCTAGCTCAAGCTTTATTACACGATAAGAATCTCAGAGCAGTAAGAGAAGGCAAGCCCCAGTGTAAGAACCCTTTGTAAGTTTTCTGCTTACATTTCAATGGCATTGTCCCCTTTGCCAAAGTAAGTCACACAGTTAAGGCCAGAATATGTGTATGAAACAATTATCTAAGGGCATGGTTATAACTATAGGAATAATTGTGGCCTGGTACCTTGCTGTGGTAATTATTGTAAGCAAGGTCCCAGAGCAAAGAACCAGCACATTATAGCAGAGCGTCATGTGTTATTTAGAAATCATTTCTAACTCACTGATTGACCAAACTCACAACTGGTACTATCCCTTATTCCCTGAACATATGCAATCATCACTTAACAGTTTCAAAAAATTAAAATCATACCATGTACCTTTTCAAACCTCCGTGGATTAAACTAGAAATCAATCACAGGTGAATCACTCAAACCTACACAAATTCATGAAAATTAAACAACCTACTGTTGAATGATTATTGGGTCAAGAATGAAATTAAGATAGAAATCAAAAAATTCATTGAACTGAATGGCAAAGGAGACACAAGTTATCAATATCTCTAGGACAAAGGAAATAGAAAAATATGAACAAATCAAACACAAAGCCAACAGAAGAAAAGAAATCATGAAAGTCAGAGCATAACTAAATGAATTGGAAAACACAACAAACGCAAAAACATAAAGTATTAATGAAACAAAAAGTGATTCTTTGAAAAGATAACAAAATCAGCAGACCTCTTGTTAGATTAATCAAGAACAGAAGAGAAAGCACCCAAATAAGCTCAAACAAAAATGAAAAGGAACATTACAACAGATACCACAGAAACACAAAACATCATCCGTGAATACCATGTAAATCCCTACATACATCTGATAGAGAACATAGCGCTGTGGTCTCCAAGCCCCAGGCAGTGGAACAGTACCAATATGTGGAATTGGGTTGCGCAGCTTCACTGCCTGAGCTCTACCTCTACTCTCATCCCTCCCACTGGTCCATGGAAAAATTTTCTTCCGTGAAACCATATAAATGGTCTCTGGTGCCCTAAAGGTTCCAGTGAGTGACCTATTAGGAACTAGGACACACAGCAGGAGGTGAGTAGTCGGTGAGCTCTGCCTCACTCAAATCACTCCCTGAGCTCCCCACCTTCTGTCCCATTCTCCACTCCATCCATGGAAAAATTGTCTTCCATAAAACCAGTCCCTGGTGCAAAAAAGTTTGGGGTACACTGATATAGCGGAAATAGCCGAGTTCCTGGAAACACACACGAGACTCATTCAGGAAGAAATAGAACTGAGCAGACTAATTGTGAACAGTGAGAGTGAAAGAGAAATAAAACACCTCCCAACAAGAAGAACAAACATCCTAGACTAGATGGATTTACAGCAAATTCTATTAGATCTACAAGATCTAGTACAAATAATACAAAAATCAGTCCATAATAATGAGGAGAGAATCCCCCTCAACTGATTCCACATACTCACTATCACCTTTACACCAAAGCCAGGAAAGAAAACTAAAGACCAATATCACTTATGAATATAGATACAAAATCCTCAATAGAATACTAGCAAACTGACTTCAACAGCATATCAAAAATAATAATAATCCACCAAGACAAAGCAGCCTTCTTCTCAGAATTGCAAGGTTAGTTCAACATACATAAATCAATAAATGTGATTCACCACATAAACAAAAGCAAAAGAAAAGCCCATATGATCTCCTCAATTGATGCAGAGAACAGTGAGTGGAGGGAGGGTATTTGGTGGGGTATCACCTAATGTATACCATGCAAGGGTACATTTCAAAACAACTGAGAGTATATTATAAATGTCTTACCATAAAAATAAGTAAGTGAGGTGATGGTTATGTTAATTAGTTTGATATAAGCATTCCACATTGTATATCAAATCATCATATTGTACCCCATAAATGTATACAGTTATGATTTAATATGATTTAATAAAAATTAAATAAAAAAAAGATGCAGAAAACACATTTGACAAAATCCAACACCATTTTTTGATAAAAAACACAAAAATCTAGGCAAATGCTTATATATCAGAGTTATAAAAGCCATATGTGAATACTTTTTATTGAGAATTCCTAATTCTCTACTCACATGTAGTTCCCTCAAAGTTTATTTTCAATACTGTCATCTTATGTTAAAGTTTACCTGATACAACCTATCAACCGAAGTGCTAGGCCTAAATTAATTATGGAAGGCCAGGCAAGGTGGCTCACACCTGTAATCCTATCACTTTGGGAGGCCGAGGAGAGTGGATCACCTGAACTCACAGGTTCAAGACCAGCCTGAGCTAGAGTGAAATCTCATCTCTAAAAACAGCTGGGGCATTGTGATGGACACCCATAGTCCCAACTACTCGGGAGGCTGAGGCAAGAGAATTGGTTGAGCCCAAGAGTTTGAGGGTGCTGTGAGGTATGACATCACAGCACTCTACTGAGGGCAAAAAAGTAACACTCTGTCTCAAAAAAAAAAAAAAAAATTAATTATGGGTAGTCTCTGCCTCTAATCGCCATGAGTTTACCTCTAATTTTACACTTAAAACATTGTCTTGCAAATTTAGTTTGAGTTTTTTTCTTTACGAGTTGACCTCAGGAAATTGAAAGCAAGTGGTTCTCCTTTAGTTTGTATCCTGAATGCATACCAAGGGGTATATATGCAATGGTTTAACTAAGAGTAATAGCTTATACAAAAATTACATGTATTTTTCAGAAGGAAATTACTTATTAAAAATACCATTGATGAAAAAAAAAAAAAAACTAGAGGTCTTGGTAGCAAAAAAGAAAAAATGCATAACATAGACTGAATATTACCTTTGATCATGAATTGTGGAAATTCCCCACAGGGATGAAAAATAAAGAACAAGAAGAGGTCTTTGTCTAGTCATGACAGGTGGGTCAAACACAAGTGGGTTAAATACGTTTGTATTTTCCAGGCTCTCCATGATGCCACTTTATTATTTATCTTGGGGGGGCAGGACAGAGTCTCACTAGATCACCCTCGGTAGATTACTGTGGCATCAGAGCTCACTGTGGCATCAGAGCTCACAGTAACCTCAAACTCTTGGGCTCAAGTGATTCTGTTGCCTCAGCCTCCCAAGTAGCTGGGACTACAGGTGCCCGCTATAATGTCCAGCTATTTTTAGGTTGTACTTGGCCTGGGTTCAATTTGAACCTGGCAGCTCAGGTATATGTGGCTGGCGCCCTAGCCACTGAGCTACAGGTGCAAAGCCCATGCTGCCACTTTATAATATGCTGCTTCACACTGAGCTAATGTCACAAATGTAAGTTTTAGACAGTTCTATATGGATATACTCTTTGAATGAATCACATGCTGTCATCATTTTCTATGGCAGATACTTAATTCAATAACTAAGTAAATAGTAATAATAAATTTTATAATAACTCACCTTTAATGTGCTATAAAGTGAACACATTATTGGGGTTTTTAGAAACCAGTCACCTGTTGTATTTTCTATTTCATTAAAAAGAAATATCCTTACCTGTTTGGAAATTAATTTTAACCAATTTAATTCACTCAAATTTATATTTAGAGACCTCACATGATGAATTTTTTTTTTTGCTTTTTTACTTTCTGTTTCTTTGAGATGTATATTCACCTTTAAGTATCATTCAATAGTAACCACATTGAATTCTTTCTCTTTTCCTATTTACCATGTTAGAGCAGAGTGAAAAGCTAATCTAATATGACAATCCTAATAAATACAGTTCTTAATGCATAAACTATTACATAGGAAACACAAGAAAAAGGCAACATTATATAAAGGTAAGTAATATGATGGCATAATTTAAATAAGTTCCATTATCTTTTTTTTTTTTTCTTTGCAGTTTCTGGACGGGCTGGGTTTGAACCCACCACCTCCAGCATACGGGTCTAGCACCTTACTCCTTAGAGCCACAGTTGCTGCCCATAAGATCCATTATCTTTAATGAATCAAACCTGTAAACACTTGCAATGAGAAAAACACAGTGACACTTTCAATATAGATATATACAAATCTCGGAAACCTCCTTTCTTACAAAAAAGGATTTAAATTTCAAAAGATAAAAGAGAAAGAGATCACATGACTTGTGGTGATCTATTGATACTGCCTGTGTATCCCCAATATTTATATGCTGAATTCCTGACTTCCAGTAACTCAGAATGTAAACATACTCAGAGGTAAAACCATTACAGAAGTGATTAAGTTATAACCAGGCCTTTTGGACAGCCCCCAATCCAATCTGTCTGTTGTCCTTATAAAAATATTAGAATGTGCAGAGAGATGAGAAGGAGGTATGCAGGTGGAGAAAAGGTGATGTGAGGACACAATGAGAAGGCAACCTGATCAAGCCGAGGAGACAGGTCTCAAAAGAAACCAAATGTATCTGCTCCTGTACCATGGATTTCCAGTCTCCAGAGTGTGAGAAAATAAATGTCTATGGGAATCACTCAGTCCATAGTATTTCATTGTGTCAGCCATTGCAAACTAATAAACTGCCCGATTCTTCCTCAGTTCTAGGAAGGCCATGATGACAACAATTAAAATATTTAATTGTGTTAAATATTAAAATATTTAAATGTGTTAATTGCTTGTCAATTAAAATAGACAAGCAATTAACACATTTCTCATCCTTTGAAAAATAAAAATAAAATAATTTTTGATTCTTTAAGTATTTCTGAGAAACGGTTTTATAAAAGATACATAAACTTATATCTATCTTTATTGTCAGTGGTCTCTCTGTTAACCTTAGTACAAATCTTCTTTGGTGTCTTGCAGAACTGCTAAACTGAATGTACTACCTAAAATTAGGAAAAAGTAGCAACCACATTTAATATGTCCCTAAGGTGTTTGCTTTTGCAATAAAGGAGATGCTTTTACCCTAAAAGCTATGCCAGAATATTGCAGTACAAATAGCCCGTATGAGATTTTTTTTTTTAATTCTTTGTTAAATATCCCTGTGAAGACAACTTGACATTTGGTCTTCCTAATTAAAATGATAAGCATTGCGTTAAGAAAATTTGAAGTACCTTCTGTTTTATAAACAAGTATGAAATTCAACTGCTGAAAAATCTCTTTATCTTGGCAACCTGCATTATGTCTGGCATGATTTAATTAATACAAAATGAAAAATACATGATTCCTGGTATTGCTACTGAATGAGTTTTCATAGACTGATGGCTGAACTCATAAAATATGTAATTATTATTCAGATAAAGAAAATGAATATATTGTTATCTATTAATATGGTATGACCCTAAAGCCCTTTATTAAACTCTATTCCTTTGTGAATGAAAACACTCGTCATTTTTTCCATATTATATTCTTAATATAAAGGAACAGTATTTTATGATCATTATCATATAAGAAGACACTTGTTCCATAGAAAATTTAATTCCACTAGTCACAGATCATTTTTACAGTACTTAGGCTACTCTGGTAGCAGATAAAATACCTTGAAGTCATCGAACATATACCAGCTGACAAGCTAACAGAAAATTGAAAGACAATTTTCAATACTCTACTCCAACTAAATGCCAATTTAGAAACTAAATATAACTCCTGGATTCTGTTTCCACTTTGAAAATTACATTCCAAAGTTTAATAGTAGAATGAAATTTTCTGTAAGTTCTGTACCCTCAAGTCTTGAGGCTTAGGCGGAATGAATGAGTTTTCATAGACTGATGCCTGAACTCATAAAAATATGTCATTATTCCAAAAAATAGACATTGTTACTCAAAATGCAAAAAAAAAAAAAATTCTACAGCTACACACAGATATAAAACTTCTTAGGTAAAGAAATTTTAAAAACCCAACAGTTGAAATACTGAACTTCTCACTCAGCGGGGTAACTGGAAATAGATTAGTTTACAAAACCACAACTTCTACAGCTAGGAAGGAATGGCTACTGCTTAACCCACAGGACTGTAGGTGATTCATTCAAAAACTCTTGGTAGAAACTAAACTATAAATAAGGTACTTGTTATTTCCTAGAGCATGCCAAGACACAGTCATTTCACCCAAAGAGCTCACAAATTATTGGGGGACAGTAGAAAAACAATTGCAAACCCGGTGTTGTAAGAGATATAAGCAAGGAAGGCTGTGGAAGATGGTAGGAAAAGAATTACCATAAATAAGGTGTGTGGGGTGGGTGAGAGAGGTTTCCTGCAAAAGGTGACATGCATGATGAGCTTGAGAGAATAAGTATTAAGTGGGCTGGACAGAAAATCATGTGCAAAGACACAGGAGCTGCATTATGGCTTATAAACTAGTGATTAGAATGTCAAAGGGGAAGAGACAAGTAGTCAATGAAATAAATTATGAAAGGATTTATGTGTAAAACAGAAAGGAATCTTGCAAAAGGTGGTTATTAGGCATTACCTCTTAGTGCTGCAATTAAGAACCCTGTATTTTGTATTCTAACACTGATTGAGAAAATTACACCTTTTTCTTTAGTTTACTGTGCTATGAAATGATAAGAGTAATATCTACTTCACAGCTGTGCTGGGATAAAAGAATTCATTAATAGATAAAGGTAAAGGGCAGAACATTGAAGCTGGCACATAGTAGGTACTCAGTAAAATCAATTAGTAGCTTATAAATAGATATCCAATTTTATGCTGTAGAAAGATAGCCCTAAAAGCAAAATGCAGAACAAAATAAGTGGTGGCCAGGATTTTCTAGGAGCTGATGTGGTAACACAGGTGTCTTAATAAATTTTGGATACAAGAAGGAAATACTTTTGCCCAGGTGGCTTAAAAATAAACACTTATTTCTTAATTCTAAGTGCTGGAACTCAAGCTGGAGCTCGGATTGCCAGCCCAGTCAGATTCTTGGTGCAGGCCAGATTCCTGGTTATGTCTTCTGATGGCCTTTTTTTGAAATATGCACATTGGAAAAAGAGATCTGTCTCTTCTTTTTATAAGGCAATTAGTCTCATCCTGGTGACTCCACCCTCATGACCTCATCTAACATTAATTGTTTTCTTTTTTTTTTTTTATTAAATCATAGTTGTGTGCATTGATATGATCATGGGGCATCATTCACTAGCTTTACAGACCGTTTACCAAGTTTCACATATACCCTTGTAAGATGCACCGCTGGTGTAATCCCACCAATCCCCTTCCCTCTACCCACCTCCTCCCTCCCTCCCCTCCCTCTCCCCCTTCCCCCTATTGTTAGGTTGAATGGATTAATAAATTGTGGTACATGTACACCATGGAATATTATGCAGCCTTAAAGAAAGATGGAGACTTTACCTCTTTCATGTTTACACGGATGGAGCTGGAACATATTCTTCTTAGTAAAGTATCTCAAGAATGGAAGAAAAAGTACATTAATTGTTTTCAAAGGCCCCACATCCAGATACCATCCCACTGGAAGTCAATAACTTGATGTATGGATGTAGGGGTGGGAGAGGAACACAAACATTCAGTCCATAGCACCAGGTAAGAATTAAAGCTATGGGTGAGGGGTTGGGGATGGATGATGAAATGAAGAGAGATTTGAAAGCTATTGAAGAGTAGAGCATATACACTGATGAGCTGATGGTGGAAATGAGAAGGAAAGGTGGGAGATGACTGCCAGTTGTGTGTAGGTGCTATTGACTAATAAAACATGCTGGAGACAATCAGTAATTATGGGAATAAACACTGAACTCAGTTTGGGAATTTTTTTTATTTCATGTGACTGTTAAGCTTTAAATCAGTATGTGGACTGGAGTGAAAATGTGGAATGATAACAAAAATATTTCATATTTCTTGAATTAATATTCCTTTTAATACCCAAACAAAACTGCTACAGGTCCCATCCCACATACTTATGAAAATCAACACACTCCCTTAAATTTGCTGCGGCTTCCAAAGGGGTTATTTTCATGTTTATGTTCTTCTCCAAATTTTGTTTACAAATGCATTATTTTTAAAGTGTATTATTTTTAGTTGTTATGGATACATAATAGTTGTACATATTTATATGGTCGATGCAGTGTTTTGATACAAGCGTACAATGTGTAATGATCAAAACAGGACTGTTGGGCTACATATCATCTCAAGAATTTATCATTTTTGTGTGTCAGGAATATTCCAATTCTGCTCTTTTAGTTATTTTGAAATATACAACAAATGATCACTAACTATTGTGCTACCAAACACAAGAATTGATTCCTTTTTCTGTGTTTCTGTACTCATTAGCCATCCACTTTTTATTCGCTTCATCCCACTATCATTTCCAGCTTCTTGCAACCCTTACTCTTCTTTATATTTCTATGAATTCCTTTCTTTAACTCCACATATTAGTTATAGCACACACTATTTGTTTTTCTGTCTCTTAGTTCACTTATAATGTCTTCCAGTTCCATCCATGTTATTGTAAATACAGAATATCATAGAGGGTGCTAAATAATATTTCATTGTGTATCTGTACCACATTTTCTGTATTCATTTATGGACATTTGATTCCATAGTTGGATTGCTGTGAATAACCCTGTAAAAAACATGAGAGTGAAGGTGTACATTTCTTTCACAGACTTTTTTTTCTTTTGTATCCCTCTTGGCAGTGGGATTTCTGGGTTATATGTGAGTTCTGTTTTTAGTTTTTTGATAAACCTCCATAATGTTCTGTGGAGTGGCTATCTAATTTACATTCCCACCAAAAGCGTACAAGGGTTTCTCTTTCTCTACGGCTTCTCTAGCACTCATCATTGCCAGTTCAGATATTGTTCAAGTTAGGGTATAAATATGAAAATCGAGGGTGAACCGCTGATTTCACAATTCTCATTGACATGTTTAGAGCAGAAGAAATTATTCATCTAACTCTAGCATGTAGAAAGAAGAGCCTCAAATGAAAGACAGCCAACCCCATTACAATTTCCATTCCATGTACAAATAGATTATTGCTTGTAGTCTTGAGTTTCACAGAAAGTGAGAGCTGCAACTGTGAAGAGTCTGTGCTTGTGAGTGAAGAGGTAATGGTATTGCAAACAGAGAAGAAAACAAAAGGCAAACAAAAATTAAGGAATCTCTAAATAAATATATACACACACACACATTTTTTTTCTTTCTGTAATTTGGGCTTTAAAAAAAAAATTCTAATGATGGGTTAAACCACAAAGCATTAAACTTCTCTTAACAGTAGTTAAAATCCCTAGAGAAACATTTTGTCATGATTGGCTGAAAAAGGCATCAGCTGAAATCAAACATTGACTGTAGCTCGCCAATAACAGCTAATTGACTTGATGTACAGAAGTTTGTAGGTAAGGGGAAAAAGACAATGTAAAAGTCCATGACTTTATATTTCTCTGTGACTTAGGAGTTGAGTCCATCTGTTATATAAAAAGAGAGAAAGAAAAGCATTGGAGAAGTCAGGGATTTTAAGAAATTACAAATAATTGAAATAAGGGTTAGTGTGGTAGGAGGTGAAACCAACTGGAAGGGCATAGATAATGGGACCCTGTAAATTCTTCACTGATAGCAACGTGGTTGGATGTTTCCTTTCACCTGAAAAGGGTAAGAAGGTGAATGTAATGAATGATAGATATTTAAAGTATTCAAATTGTGGTAGAAAGTACAATGGAATACAGAATTGATTTGCTGGCAAGAGGATTATCCATAAAAAATAGCCTCTTTATGAGCTCAGAAAAAGTGTGAGACATTAGTAATACTTTCTGGAATCTCTTATTTATGCCCAATCAAGTTAGAGTTTCCACCAGCCAAAGATGCCATGTATTTGGGAGCCCCCTCCCTCATCAAGTTTCTGAATAGGACATTAGAGCTAGAATCCAGACAATGGAGACCTCTTCTTAAGGTATATTTGAGCATTTGTGAGTTTATGAGGTTAATGCTACTTGTAAAGGAAGCTAGTAAGGCTGAGAGACACATTGAATTTTTAACTCAAATATCAAATAATAACATAGTTTGAATTAATATGTTATAATTATAAATTTATTTCAGGCATTCTTTTATATTTATATTATTTCATATAATTGTCAGAACATTCCTATAAAGTAGGTACTATTACTATTATTACCTTTCTACAAATGAGGAGATACAGAGATATTAATGATTATGGGTAAAGTCACACAGTAAATGAACAGTACATCTTGGACCTGAGACATCTGTTCAGGAGTATGTTTATTATTACTCTATCTATTCTTCAACTTTAGTTGGCTTCATAAATGTTACTATATACTACCTGCCATGTTTAAAGCCCTGTTTTCTCCCGGTAAATTCTTCCTATTTTTCTGATCATCTATTTATATGTATCAAATCACCCCAAAGCAGTAGCTTAAAACAGTAACTAAATTCATTTTGCTCATGAGTTTGGCATTATTTTCTAGACTCAAGTAGTAGTCTTTCTTGGTTCACTCTCATGATTGTGGTCAGATGACATCAATGATCAGAGTTGTTTCACTGTCTTCTTCACTTGCATAGCTTGTGTCTGAAATGAGAAGGCTCCGACTTCTGGGATCCAGAATAGTTGGTGTTTCTTGGTTCTTTTTTCTGTGGGGTGCATAGGGAAGTGTGGCAGCCTCTTGACCATCGCAACCTCCATGTAAACCAGATTTCTTATGATGTAACTTAGGATTTAAAAATCCAAAGAGAAAGAGCCAGGTAGAAATCATATTGACTCATATACCTAGCCTCTAAAATTCTGTAGTGTCACTAAATTCCAGTCTATTATTTAGAAAAGTCATTAATCCCAGTCCATATTCAAAGGGAAGGCAGGTAGATGCCATCTCTTAAGTCTGGTAAGCCAAATGATGTCCCAAAGCCCCCCAAATGACACTTTTTGATAACTGAGATGTATGACCATTAGCTTATATGGCAAAAGAGACATTGCCAATATGTCTAAGTTAAGGATTTTAAGATGAGATTATTATCCTGGATGATCCCAGTGGGCTCAATGTAAACACAAAGACTTTTATGCAAGAAAGAAGAATCGGAGTCAGAGAAAGAGATGTGATGAACAAAGCAGGGGTCAGAGGAAGGCCAAGCCCCCAGCCAGGGCAAGGAAGCCTCTCACAGCTAGAAAACATAGGAAAAAATACCACCAAAAGCGTTCAGAAGGCTGGAGGCCTATGTTGATTTTTGATCCATTTTAGATTTCTGAAATCCAAAACTGTAAGATATTAAATTTGTATTGTTTTAAGTCATTTACTTTGTGGTAATTTGTTTTGCAGTCGAAATATAAAACTAATAGAAGGAGTGTAAAGGAATGTGTGGGCAGGTTTTACAACTATCCTATCCATCATCTTTTTTGACTTGGAAGATTCAAACAACCTCACTAAAATCCCTGTATTATCTAGTTTCCATGTGCTAGCATTGGGTTAGATGCTGAGAATATAAAGATGAATTAAACATGAATTTTGCCCCGATTTGCTCACAGATAGTATTTATGGAAGGACTTCGTGGAACTCTAAAGGGCAACATAAATGATATATATTGTGAATCACTTCTGAAGTTGAATATGCAACCTAACCATTCCTTGATTTACTAAATCACAAATCAGAATCAATATTTCAACAGATTGGAAGGATGAAAAATTAAATGTCAATAGAATTTTTAATGGATTTTTACCATATCTCCAAGTAAGAAAACCTGTTAGAACAAGTATATTGTGGCCAATCTGAGTGCCACAAAACTGTTAATGACCCTCTGGTACACTAAGGAACAACCCCCAGGGATGAAAGCTGAGGATGGTTCATTCTTTCACTGAGGTCTTAACTGAGGCAGCTAACAAGGTACCCAACTGTGATTTAGACACATATCCAATAGGAACTAGATAGAAATTGTTAATTTAATCTGTACAGGTCACTGAACTGATTCCATTAGGTGACAATTTACAGTCACTACTAATAGGAACGTGAATACAGCCTGAGGCAAAAAAGAAAAAAAGAGGGCGGGGGGTGCTTCATGAACTATGTCACATACCAGGAAAATGAATGAGAAGTAAACAGTCACTTACCTAAGATACCAACTTTTGCTGAGATATTTAAGATTTGGAACATTTCTCTACAGTTGTGAATTTCAAGTGTGACTGGAATATATAAACAAGGCTATGAAAATAAAGTTGACACAAATTAAACATTTCTTCTGAGAACAACATCCACTTTAATTCTTGAAGAAAGTGGGCTATTCAAAGGATAACTAGCTTAATGGTGAGATGTTAAGGAATGAAAGTTAACAAGAAAGCCAAAAGGAGTGATGTGCAGTGGCCTGCCTGGGGTACTGCAGGAGCACCTCTTTCCACAGCCACAGCTGCTGGCAGCCAGCCAGCATCGCAGGCAGGCAGCTGGTAGGGGAGGAGTGCACTCTGCCAGCTGGCACTCAAAAAATTAAAATTAAAATTAAGGGGGAAAAAAAAACAACCCAGAGGCACAAATGCATAACAATCAAGCCTTTCATTTCTGGTGTTCTCCCTTATTCTTCTGTCCTTAGGGAAACCTGGCAGTGAGGCAGCTCCTCCCTCCCCATCTCAATGTCCCCAAGCTGCTTTTCTCTGGTTTTGTTTCCCTTTTGGGAGGTTTTCTGAGTTCATTCATCCAAAATACATTTCTTGAATCATTAACGTGTGCCAAGCAATGTGCTGAAGAGTAAGAATGAAGATATAAAAATTAAATGTTTCCTGACTTCTAGAAATATGTAAATTGCAACAGTTATGCCTATAAATCAGGATGGAAAGTGGGATAACTTTTGTACCTATAAAAGGTAGAAGATAACCCAGGAAATGAAAGAAGGCAATCATGACATAGAAAAAGAAAAGCAATTAAGCCCCTCAGTTGGACAAAGGGCAGTCATCTCTTCAAAAGGAATGAACTCCGGGAAGTGAATGGAGATGTGAAGTGGAAATGGAATTTTGAAATGTGAGTGTACTATTAGTTTATAGTGTGAGTTGCTATAACAAAGAAACCAAAAGGTATAGTGCATTCAAATTTCATATATCTCTATTTTATGGTACGTTTTGGCAGGATATGGCTAATAGGGCAGCTCTGTTATTCCCAACATACAACTTCTAACTTGTGAACCTTTGGAAATTGCTTTAGATCTTGCAGTCGTGTCCACATCTCAAGGGAAGGGAGTAAAGGGCAAACTGTTCTTTTAAGGGGACAACATGAGAGTGGTGGTTTATCTATTTCCACTCAGAGAGAGCTTCAAATGAAGCTGGAAAATGTACTAATTTGTGCCAAGCCAAAACTTAGACGTTTTATTTAAAAAGGAAATTATCTTAAGTGAAACAAACCAGACACAAAAAAGAAAGTGAAACAAACCAGACACAAAAAAGAAAACTAGGGCACGTGATCACGCATAAATGCGTGCCTAAAAAGACGAAGACGTGGACTTAGGGATATTAAACAGTGAAGACTAAAAAGAGTGGGGGGACTGAAGCCAGATTTCCACAGAGGCTTCTGTCCAGAAGGAGAGTTAAAGGACAAAAATTCAGCAAGTAACCTGGTGGATTTGAGCTGCACTAAGAGAGAAGGTTGTAGAACGCACATCAACGCTGAGGCAAGCTACGACCACAAGGATACAAACAAAAGGTTGGAATAGAAAACAAATGAAAACAAGACAGAACCACTTAGCCCCACCACACCAGGCAGGGCCCCAGTTTCTCAGCCCACAACACTGTACGGGCCCTCGACAAAGCCCCAGGGGAAAAAATCAGAGGGAGTAAAACAACCATGGGGCAGAATCAGCGGAAAACTCTGGTAACATGAATAACCAGAATAGATCAACCCCCCCAAGGAAAGATATGGCAGATATGATTGAAGATCCCATTCATAAACAACTGGCTGAGATGTCAGAAATCAAATTCAGAATTTGGATTGCAGACAAGACTAACAAAGTGGAATTAGGAATTCGAGGAGAAATTCAAAAGTTGTCTCAAAAATTTAACGAATTTAAAGACAAAACCACCAAAGTCTTAGACGCACTGAAGCAAGAATTTGCAGCCCTCAAAGATATGAAAAATCCAGTAGAATCCCTCAGCAACAGAATGGAGCAAGCAGAAGAAAGGATTTCTGACATCGAAATAAAGCCTTTGAATGCTCCCAAACTCTCAAAGAGGAAGAGAAATGGAGAGTAAAAACGGATCACTCTCTCAGAGAGCTCTGGGATAATTCAAAGAAGGCAATTTCCGAATCATAGGAGTTCCAGAAACAGATGAAGTAGCCTCGCTGGGCACAGAGGCCCTTCTGCATGAAATTATGAAAGAGAATTTTCCAGACATGCCTAGAGATTCTGAAATTCAGATAGCGGACAGCTTCAGAACCCCAGCACGACTCAACCCCAATAAGACATCCCCCAGGCATATCATAATTAACTTCATTAAAGTTAATATGAAGGAGAAAATCCTCAAAGCTGCCAGGAGAAAGAAAACCATTACCTTCAAAGGCAAGAATATAAGAATGACTGCAGATCTCTCTGCTGAAACTTTCAAGCCAGAAGAGGGTGGTCACCGACTTTTAATCTCCTAAAGCAAAATAACTTTCAACCCCGGATCTTGTATCCAGCTAAACTGAGTTTCATTTATGATGGAGAAATTAAATACTTTAATGACATTCATATGTTGAAGAAATTTGCCATAACCAAACCAGCTCTTCAGGATATTCTCAGACCTATCCTCCATAATGACAAACCCAATCCTATACCACAAAAGTAAACTCACTCAGAAACTTTGGATCAAACTCTAATTTCCACACTGGCGAAACGATTAAAAATGCCTACTGGACTTTTGAAAAACTCGATACCCAAAACTTCACCACACTTATCAATATTCTCCATTAATGTGAACGGCTTAAACTGTCCTCTAAAGAGGCATAGGTTAGCTGACTGGATACAAAAACTCAGGCCAGATATCTGTTGCATACCAGAGTCACATCTTAACCTAAAAGACAAATACAGACTTAGGATGAAAGGATGATCGTCCATATTTCAGGCAAATGGTAATCAGAAAAAAGCAGGTGTTGCAATTTTATTTGCAGATACAATAGGCTTTAAACCAACAAAAGTAAGAAAGGACAAGAATGGTCACTTCATATTTGTTAAGGGTAATACTCAATATGATAAGATCTCAATTATTAATATCTATGCACCCAACCAGAATGCACCTCAATTTATAAGAGAAACTCTAACAGACATGAGCAACCTGATTTCCTCCAGCTCCATGATAGTCGGAGATTTCAACACTCCTTTGGCAGTGTTGGATCGATCCTCCAACAAGAAGCTGAGCAAAGAAATCTTAGATTTAAACCTAACCATCCAACATTTGGATTTAGCAGACATCTACAGAACATTTCATCCCAACAAAACTGAATACACATACTTCTCATCAGCCCATGGAACTTACTCCAAAATCGATCACATCTTAGGTCACAAGTCTAACCTCAGTAAATTTAAAGGAATAGAAAATATTCCATGCATCTTCTCAGACCACCATGGAATAAAACTAGAGCCGAGTAACAACAGGAATCTGCATACTCATACAAAAACATGGAAGTTAAATAACCTTATGCTGAATGATAGCTGGGTCAGAGATGAGATTAAGAAAGAAATCGCCAATTTTTTGGAACAAAACAACAATGAAGACACGAACTATCAGAACCTCTGGGACACCGCAAAGGCAGTTCTAAGAGGGAAATTTATAGAACTGCAAGCCTTCCTCAAGAGAACAGAAAGAGAAGAAGTTAACAACTTAATGGGACATCTCAAGCAACTGGAAAAGGAAAAACATTCCAACCCCAAACCCAGTAGAAGAAAAGAAATAACCAAAATTAGAGCATAATTAAATGAAATTGAAAACAAAAGAATACTACAACAGATCAATAAATCAAAAAGCTGGTTTTTCTAAAAGCTCAATAAAATAGATAAACCTTTGGCCAACCTAATCAGGAAAAAAAGAGTAAAATCTCTAATCTCATCAATCAGAAACAACAAAGACGAAATAACAACGGACTCCTCAGAAATCCAAAAAATCCTTAGTGAATATTACAAGAAACTTTATTCTCAGAAATATGAAAATCTGAAGGAAATTCACCAATTCTTGGAAGCACGTCACCTTCAAAGACTTAGCCAGAATCAAGTGGAAATGTTGAACAGGACCATATCAAGTTCGGAAATACCATCAATTATACAAAACCTCCCTAAAAAGCAAAGCCCAGGACCAGATGGTTTCATGTCAGAATTCTACCAAACCTTTAAAGAGGAATTAGTACCATATTACTCAACCTGTTCCAAAAGGTAGAAAAAGAAGGAAGACTACCCAACACGTTCTATGAAGCAAACATCACCCTGATCCCCAAACCCGGAAAAGACCCCCCAAAAAAGAAAATTATAGACCGATATCACTATTGAATATAGATGCAAAAATATTCAACAAGATCCTAACAAACAGAATCCAGCAACACATCAAACAAATTATACATCATGACCAAGTCGGTTTTATCCCAGGGTCTCAAGGCTGGTTCAATATCCGTAAATCTATAAATGTAATTCAGCACATAAACAAATTAAAAAACAAAGACCATATGATTCTCTCAATTGATGCCGAAAAAGCTTTTGATAATATCCAGCACCCCTTCATGATCAGAACACTTAAGAAAATTGGTATAGAAAGGACATTTCTTAAACTGATAGAGGCCATCTACAGCAAACCGACAGCCAATATCGTATTGAATGGAGTTAAATCGAAACCATTGCCACTCAGATCAGGAACCAGACAAGGCTGCCCATTGTCCCCACTGCTCTTTAACATTGTAATGGAAGTTTTAGCCATCACAATTAGGGAAGAAAAGGCGATGAAAGGTATCCATATAGGGTCAGAAGAGATCAAACTTTCACTCTTCGCAGATGATATGATACTATATCTGGAAAACACTAGGGACTCTACTACAAAACTCTTAGAAGTGATCAAGGAATATAGCAGCGTCTCAGGTTACAAAATCAACATTCATAAATTGGTAGCCTTTATATATACCAACAACAGTCAAGTTGAAAAAATAGTTAAGGACTCTATCCCATTCACAGTAGTGCCAAAGAAGATGAAATATTTGGGAATTTATCAAACAAAGGACGTGAAAGATCTCTATAAAGAGAACTATGAAACTCTAAGAAAAGAAATCGCTGAAAATATTAACAAATGGAAAAACATACCATGCTCATGGCTGGGAAGAATCAACATAGTTAAAATGTCTATACTACCCAAAGCAATATATAAGTTCAATGCAATCCCTATTAAAGCTCCACTTTCATACTTTAAAGCTCTGGAAAAAACAATACTTCGTTTTATATGGAATCAGACAAAACCTCGAATAGCCAAGACATTACTCAGAAATAAAAACAAAGCAGGAGGAATTACGCTATCAGACCTCAGACTATACTACAAATCGATAGTGATCAAAACAGCATGGTATTGGCACAAAAACAGAGAAGTGGATGTCTGGAACAGAATATAGAACCAAGACATGAATCCAGCTACTTACCATTATTTAATCTTTGACAAGCCAATTAAAAACATTCAGTGGGGAAAAGATTCCCTATTTAACAAATGGTGCTGGGTGAACTGGCTGGCAACCTGTAAAAGACTGAAAGTGGACCCACACCTTTCACCATTAACTAAGATAGACTCTCACTGGATCAAAGATTTAAACTTAAGACATGAAACTATAAATATACTAGAGGAGAGTGCAGGGAAACCCTTGAAGAAATCAGTCTGGGTGAGTATTTTATGAGGAGGACCCCCCCGGGCAATTGAAGCAGCTTCAAAAATACACTACTGGGACTTGATCAAACTAAAAAGCTTCTGCACAGCCAAGAACACAGTAAGTAAAGCAAGCAGACAGCCCTCTTTGGGCTGAATGGGAGAAGATATTTGCAGGTTATGTCTCCGACAAAGGTTTAATAACCAGAATCCACGGAGAACTCAAACGCATTAACAAGAATAGAACAAGGGATCCCATTGCAGGCTGGGCAAGGGATTTGAAGAGAAACTTCTCTGAAGAAGACAGGCGTGGGCCTTCAGACATATGAAAAAATGCTCATCATCTTTAATTATTAGAGAAATGCAAATCAAAACTACTTTGAGATATCATCTAACTCCAATGAGACTAGCCTATATCACAAAATCCCAAGACCAGAGATGTTGGCGCTGATGTGGAGAAAAGGGAACACTTTTGCACTGCTAGTGGGAATGCAAATTAATACATTCCTTTTGGAAAGAGATATGGAGAACACTTAGAGATCTAAAAATAGATCTGCCATTCAATCCTGTAATCCCTCTACTGGACATATAACCAGGAGACCAAAAAGCACATCATAACAAAGATATTTGTACCAGAATGTTTATTGCAGCCCAATTCATAATTGCTAAGTCATGGAAGAAGCCCAAGTGCCCATCGATCCACGAATGGATTAATAAATTGTGGTACATATACACCATGGAATATTATGCAGCCTTAAAGAAAGATGGAGACTTTACCTCTTTTCATGTTTACATGGATGGAGCTGAAACATATTCTTCTTAGTAAAGTATCTCAAGAATGGAAGAAAAAGTACCCAATGTACTCAGCCCTACTATGAAACTAATTTAGGGTTTTCACATGAAAGCTATAACCCAGTTACAACCTAAGAATTGGGGGAAGGGGAAAGGGAGGGAAGGGAGGGTGGAAGGTGGGTAGAGGGAAGGGGATTGGTGGGACTACACCAGCTGTGCATCTTACAAGGGTATATGTGAAACTTGGTAAACGGTCTGTAAGCTAGTGAATGATGCCCCATGATCATATCAATGTACACAGCTATGATTTAATAAAAAAAAATGAAAAATAAAAAATAAATAAATAAATAAAAAGAGTGGGGAGGTGAGAAGAGGGTGGATGATGAGAAATTACTTGATGGGTAATTCGGCTGATAGATACCCTAAAATTCCAGGCTTGCCCACTATGTATGTAGCAAAGTTGCATTTGTAGCCTGTAAATTTATATAAACAAAAAAGAGGATAATTAAAACTGGTAGAAAACTAGCCTCAGTCAGAAATAAATGATGAATCTGTATAAGCATAATTCTTATTATTAGTGCATAATTAATTTGGTAACTTTCTCTAAAAATTATATCATTTACGATTTACATTCCCTGGGCCATTACCAGGACTAGAATATTAATCACTTAACGAACAATTCGTGTTAGATATAAGTTGAGAACAAGACATTGTGGGAAGTATTGTGGTGATAAAAATAAGCTTAGATGGACTATAATAAAAGTGGAATTTTAAAATGATAAAATATTATCATAGAAAATGAAAAGAGATGAATACACATTACTAGAGCCAGTAGAATAGTAGGTTGGTCATCAGCCTTCTTGACTGATGCATGATACTCACTATAAAATTGACCAAATAGTCATAAAACTTGATTCTCTCATGTCAAGAAACCTCAACTGAAAGTAATTTCACTCAACCTGCGTTTTATCCTATCTCTTCACCTAGCCATCAGATTTTGATCTATGTGCGCCTCAAGGTAATACATTATTGCTCCTAGAGTCACGATGCATTCCATATAGTCACATTTCATGCATAATGAAGATGGCAGTGAACTACAAAGGCTTTTTATCAACTCAAACAGGAATAGCAACGCTGTCTAAGGACAATTTATGGTGTATATTTTAAGGGATTTCTGAAAAGAAGTTTTTAGGTCAATTCATATGTCTTTAGGGAAAATTATGTCACTTGAAGATATTTTGAAAAGAGAATTTCCACTTTAATGGACTTTAAGGTGCTTTCCTAGTTCATTCATTTAATTTTCTTCAAAAGATATTAAAAATAGCATTCACAATTCAAACAAAAACTCACAGAACAAAAGTGGGTTTTTTGATATAGGCATTTTCTTCTTAGATATTTTATTTCCTATTTTGTGCAAGGCATTTTGCTGGTCACTCGAATGCCAAATTTGGTAAGTTCTTCATTTTAATTAGAATAATTTTGCTGCAAAGACAAAGGAGTCACCAAAAATATGGGGGATTTTGAGAATGTGTTGGTAGAAGTGAGGAGGAGCAGTCCACGCAAATTTAAAAACTAAATGTTGACAGTCCTGGGGCTAACTCAAGACCAAGGAAGGATTTTAGACTAAAAGAAGTCCTGGAGCCGTGGCAATATGTGCAGACTTCAACTCTAAGGCCCTACCTCAAAGTTTAAGTCAGGCACATAACAGAAGTCTGGGTTGTTTATTGGGTTAGTGAGTTTTGTTTTTTATTTGTCCTTTTCTGTTTCTTTACCAACTGACAAATTCTTTCTTCGTTTAAGTTGTCAAGAACAAGAATCCGATTCATGCAAATTACTTCCACTTCCCGTTACAAATCACAGGTCCTGTCTTTAGTTATGAAGGTAGGTAAGTTCACAAAGTACAGAATCTCATTATTTAGGACAGATAGGCAGTGGGGAAACAAAGATAAATAAGACAAGGTTTTGAGATTATGAAAAATATTTACAAACTGTTTTAAATTGTAAATTTATAAAATTCTTCCAGAGCAAACATTATCGTTGTCATTTACATAATGTTTTATGAAACACTTTCTCATAAACTATCCGATTTTATATTCACAAAAACATACTACGATATAAGCAGAGGTGATATTCAAGATTGTTAATAACTGATACAATGTTTCCACAAACCATTCAGAATGGATGCCCACCATATCAAAACAAATTGCTCTTACAAACAATAGGGATAATGAACCAAAACCTGCTGCCTAAACTGCAGCCCTGGAACCAGAGCCAGCCTTCATTTTATACCCATTATATGGATTTAAAAAAATGACGTTTAAGAGAGGTTGCAACATCTCGGTTAAAATATCTTGAGAAGATCAAAAGGTATGTCATCTTTTACTGGATTGGTCTGAACCCTACTGGGAAATACGTGTTCAAAGGCTTCATCTGGGACCTCCCAACTAGCAGCCATTTTTCTTTTCTATAGCACTTTTTCAAAGTGCCATATAAGATTTTATCTCTAGTGTATTTCCTGTGACATGGACTTTACACTGCTTTTTCTCCTTTTCTGCAGAGTATATCTTCTGAAGGCAAATCTGTCACTGTTTATTCTTTCTATTCTGTTTAGCCAATATCAGATAATAAATAAATATTTTTTTTTAAATTTTTGAAGGACAGATAATCATGTGTGTATATGTTCATGGGCTTAAATAAAAAAAATAAAGAAAATTAAAAAATAATAATTTTGAGCAACAATTCAAAAGCCCAACTGTTTAGGTACAAATGTGTACTCAACCAGTCTCTAGCCATGTGATCTAGGACAGGTTACATACACACCTTGTGCCCAAATTTCCTTATGTGGAAAACAGAGATCACAGACTGGTACCTCATTTAAAGAGTTGTGACGTTTAAATGCATGTAAAAAGCTGAGCACAGTGAGCACAGCTTGGTGGTTAAACAAACAGTCTATAATATAGACCCTTCTTCTAACTTTTATACAGAAGAAGCATGTATTGCCCGGAGGGATTGCAGTCTAAAGTCAGTGCACGCAATATTTACAAATTTTTGATAAGGAATTTTTAAATTTTCTTTTCTAAATCTTTTACTCATCTGTGAAGTATTAAAAAATTAGTTTTGTCTATTCAAATGGATCTAAGTAAATGTATGTGTTTACTAATAAATTTTATATCTTGTTCCCTTGAAGGATAATATTTAAAAATTAATTTATTCAAGGCTTTTACTACTTAGAATTCTTCAGCAGAATTACCAAACTTCCATCCTTTTTCTGTTTGTTGTTTTTTTGCATTTGTCTCCAAGCTCCAACATGCTTTTTGTTTGGCAATGTTTTCTTTGGCCCTTAATTAGTTCTTCAATAGCTTTCTCCAGGAGGTCCAGGAAACCTATAACTACCTGTTTCCAGCCAGTCCTTTGGAATGGTCTCAGCCTCCTTCTCTTTCTCAAATGTAGCTGAATTGAGATGAATTGAAAATACATGTGCTACAATAATGTTACCTAAATTACTTATAATTTGGTTCAAGACATGCTTGGATTAGTTCTGACAGGTGAGTTTCACTATTGCATATTTATAAACAACAAAAACAATATTTTACTGAGTTTAAGTAATTGCTTTAGGGTTACATACTAAGAAGCAGTATGAAAATATGTTGTAAACTTGGTTCTTTAGGTCTCAGATACTTTAAATCAGTGGACCTCTAATTATATCATGTGCATGAGTTATATCATTTGCAGAAGGAATTCTGAAAAAATAGTGTGGGAGGTTTTTGGTTGCACTATAAACTGAGAGAAGTTGCTGGTATTTAGTGGGCAGGAGCCAGGGATGTAAATCTATTTCAATGTGCTGGAAGGTCTGTCAAAGAAAAGTTGTACCAGGTATGTTAAACAAGCAAAGGAGACTGTGTTCAAAACTTTTGCCATGAGGGACAGACTGAACTCTATTCCTTTTAACTAAAGGTGGGGACATTTTTTAAGCTATGTAGTAAACTAGCAGAAAAACACACTGTAGGACATTAAGTAGGTGGTTGCTCAATTTGGTTAGGCCAACTGCTTTTGCTAATCAGCCCATCGGAGTTAGGGTCCTACCCCCTTTCAGAAAATGGAAAATAGAAGTGATACTTGATTACATTTCAAAGAAATGGTTAGCAACTCTTAGAAAGACATCCCCAGATTGTAAAAGTAGCTGGAGGCTGGGAGATTTACATCTCAAAGAGCCAGAGAAAGGATTTACAATGGACATGTTTTAAAAGTAAATGCTCTAAGAGAGATCAGGAGTCTAGAGTTAGGAAGAAACCAGCGAAACGTTCAGTCAAACTGCGGGGAATCTGAAGGTCACTCTCCCCACCCTCTTCCTTTTACATAGGTAAAAAGTGGACAAACAAACAAAACTTATTTATGTGAGCTTGGCAACCCACTCCATTTTATAAACTGCTATATCTTATATCTTATATCCCCCTCTATATCTTATATTGAAATTTGATCAGAAATAGTGGAGGTGAGGACTAATCCAGAGGGATTGGGTCATGGAGACAGATTGCTCACGAATGGCTTGGTGCCACCCTCACTGTAAGCAAAGTATTCTTTCTTGCTCTTATTAGCTCACTTAACAGCTGGCTGTTTAAAAGAGGCTGGCACTGCCTCTCTTTCTCTCTTGCTGCTTTTTTATGCATGTGTTCCCCTGCACATGCTGCCTCCTCTCCACCTTCCACCCTGAGGGGAAGCAGCCTGAAGCTATCAGCAGAAGCCCACTCTTCCAGCCAGTAGAATTGTGAGGCAAATAATCCTTTTTCTCCTGTACAAATTACCCAGCTTTCAGTATTCCTTTATAGCAACACAAACGGAATAAGGCCTATATGAATACAAATGATTTACATTAAATCAAAAGAAACACAGCTTCAAAAAATCCAGCAAATTTTTAAATTTAGGTAATTATTTATTACAATTATTTATTAGTTTTGGAATATTACCAAGATTTGTATCTCATGATAGACATTCATGTCACTAATGTCCATACTTTTCACAAACTATTTGATTAATTTTTTTTTTTTTTTTCAGCTTTTGGCCAGGGCCGGGTTTGAACCCACCACCTCTGGTATATGGAGCCAGCACCCTACTCCTTGAGCCACAGGCGCTGCCCCCTATTTGATTAAAATTTTTAACAGTGTATGTATTCATTGTTTACAACCTGATGGTTTGAAGTATGTAGACACGGTGAAATGGCTACATTGCAAATGCATTACCTCATATAGTTATTTTTGTTGAGAGAGCAGTTAAATCTATTATCTTTACATTTTCAAGAATACAATATATCATCATTAACTATAATCGCCTTACTATAAAATAGATCTTCTAATCTTTTCTAATTATGTGTTCTTTAACCAACATGTGTCCAACCCGCTCTCCCCATAACCGCCCTATCTTCTGGCAACCAAAATTCTACTTTCTACTTGCAGGAGATCAATGTATGAATGAGAGTATGATATTTGTCTTTCTGTGCATGGCTTATTTCATTTAGCATAATATCCTCTAAGTTCATTAATGTAGCAAATGAAAGAATAGCCTTGATTTTTAAGGTTGAATACTTAATTATGTATATACACCACATTTTTATCTATTAATGAATATGTATTTTGATTCTAATCTTGACTATTGCAAATAGTGCTGTAGTAACCAGGGGAGTCCAGCGTTGATTGGACTTTCCTCTGTCTTTAATATATTGATTTTCTATCCTTTGAATATATACTCAGTAATGAGCTTGCTGATCATATGATTGTTCTATTTTTATAATTTTTTTATCTTTGTATCTCAGTTATATTTTTGGAGCTCCCCAGTTTACTACGAAAACAGTCTTTTCTGACATATATCCATATGAACTTGAGTTATCTCAGACTACCTAGAAATTACCTATATTTGCCTACAAATTGATTAAATGCTGATAAACAAATACTTATAAACATACTAATATTTAAGCATGCCAACAGCATAAAACTTTTTTTCAGAATTTTAAATTACTTTTTCCCAGCTAAGCCAATTTATAATTGACATCTGGGTTATGTTTGCGTAACACAACCAAACATGCTTCTCAATGACCAGATATAAACCGGCATGAAAGTGTCCTTCTTTCTAGATATAATTAAGTTTGCAGAGACAAAGTAGTTCAAATGGGAGCAGTGAGCTGACCTCCTTAGGAAATAAACTAGACAAAATCAGGAAGTATTAAAGGTGCTAAATATTGATTCCACAAATCTTTCTCTTTTCTCTCTTTTAAATATACAACTGTGCCGTGTGGGTGTGTGCAAATTAAAGCACTGCTAATCCAGATTTTGAGTTTCTTAAGAGGGAGATACTATCACCCAAAGTTCCTGAAGCAGAGAAAGAGGTGGCCCAGGGGAGCAAAAGGCACTGTCCATTAAGCTACCCACATAAACTTGCTCAAGAGGTAGCCTAGAATACCCAAGTCTCATATTGCTCAGATGACAGCCTGGCCTTCAAGTAAGGTTTTACTTCATGATGTATTTTGTTCTAAATGTTGTTTGTTCCACTAATTGTGTAACTGGGCAAAGTGAGAGATTCAAGTAGTTCAAAAACGCTTAGTATATCCATAAACTGTCTGAATCAGAGAATTTTATTTTTCACCTAAATATAATTGATTGCAGTCTAAAGTATTTTTATGACAAAAAACGTAAGTCATGTGGAGAAATAGCTGGGGTTCTCTAGCGTCACTACCCTTGAACATACCGGCTGACACGCAGAGCCCAGGGTGGGGTGTAGGTGCAGCGGTGGGCGCAGACCCAGTGGGCCCTTTTCTGAGACCTCCTTGAGCACCTGACACTCTGCTAAGCCACCGCCTCCAAGTTGGAGTCTTTCCCATAGTAGGGATCTTCAATCCTAAATTGTTTTTTGTGGATCGCAGCTGCCAAGTAGTTCAATTTTAGCTTTGCAGTTTTTAACTTGATTACGTTTTCTATTCAGATCTCTCAGATCCTTTCATCCATACACAGTATTTAATCAAATGTGGCAAAGTCCTCCTCGGTAATCTGCCAGGCCACGCGGTTGGCGGGAACTCGGCGCCTCCTCCTGCAGCTCTGCCCCCTGGTCCGCAGTCAGAGGGGTTCCCCTGTCTCATACCTGAATGTCGCAGCGCTTTCTATCCTCCGAGTCCCTGAAACGTTCTGATCAGTTACAAGTATTCCTGCAAACTGCTTCAGCAATGGGTGACCAGCAAATATTACTGAGTCACACAACAGCACCGACTTGGGCACCGCCATTCTTGGGAAACCTCAACCTTAGCGGGAGCTGCGCGTGCGCACTCGGTAGTCTGGTTTTATTGTTTTGATAAACTTCCCTACTGTTTTTCACAGTGGGAGTATTAAATGTACATTTCCATGAAAAGTGTGTAAGGTTTCCCTTTCACCACATCCTCACCAACACATTTATTTTTAGTCTTTCTGAGAATAGCTGTTCTAACAGGGTTAGTTATTGTGGTTTTGACTTGCGTTCCCCTGGTAATCAGTGATGCTGCACACTATATTGGCTATTTGTATATCTTCCTTTAAGAAATGTTTCCTCTGGGTTTTGGTCCAGTTTTTAAATTAGTTCATCTGGGTTATTATTTTTTTTATTGTTGGGGTTTCATTGAGGATACACAGAACCAGGTTACATCGATTGCTTTTGTTAGATTAAGGACCCTCTTATAATTGTGTCCACCCCCCCAAAGGTGTATTGTTCCCCTCCCTCTCCCTCCCTCCCTTTCTCAGCTCTCTCCATCCCCCAACCCCCACTGTGTACTAGGACCTTAATTGTCCTCATCTGGGTTTGTTGTTGTTGTTGTTGTTACTGAGAGGTTTTCATAAAACTGTATATTAGCACCTTGTTGGATGGATAGTTTGCATCTGTTTTCTCCCCTTCTGTTGTTATCTCCTCAATCTGTTGATTATTTCCTTTGCAGCGCTGAAGCATTTTAGTTTGATGTAATTTCATTTACCTATTTTTTTTCTGACTGTGCTTCTGAGATCTTATCCCAAAAATTATCGCTCACAATGACATCATGAAACTTTTTGTTTTCTTCTAGTATTTTTATAGTTTCAGATCTTACATTTAAATCTTTAGTCTATTTTGAGTTGAGTTTTTTGTGTATTATAAAAATTGGTGTATTTTCATTCTCCAATTTTCCCAACAACAATTGTTGAAGAGTCTGGTCACAGATTTGGAATCACCATCTAGCTTTTCCTACCTATCTCATTCCGGGTTATTCTATATAGTGTTACAAAAATCTCATATACTTCACTTTGACTTCTAGTACATTAATGTTTGAGAATTTATGTTTTAAAATATATATTTTAATATTTTAAATATTATATATTTATATCATAATGACTATAATTTATTATTATTTGTTTTGCTTCTTTACATTATAGTCATAGCACACTTAAAAGTTATTAATGATATTTAAAAACATTTAAAAATTGATTATCCTTCTTGTTTATTCATAACAAAGCCAGATACAGACATTTCAAATTCCCATTCTTTGCCTATTAAATATTTAGCTAAATTATTGTCCCCACTGAACAAAAAGAACATAATATTTTTATCCAAACATATTATTAAGCCTCTGCCTTTCCCCCAAACTTCTGAACTCTAATTCTTCTCGGACCAGAGCCAACATATAGACCTTCCTGGGAATGCACTGGCCTTAAAGTATTCTTTCATTTACAGCTAGTCACTCCCTCCTTCCATCTCATTTTCCCCCACCCACCAGTTCTTTCCAACGTTGTTTACTCTTCATAATAAAAGAAAAAAGTTATTTGTTTTTACCTAACCTTGAGACATTTGCAAATAGTATGGTTAAAGTGTTTTCTCTATTGCAATTGTTCCTCCATCTCCTGTTGAAATCCCTTTCCCTCTATAGTAATTTTTTCTAATAAAGTATCTCCTTGATGATTTTGGATTTGCTTTTACTTGCCATATGGTTATCTTGGCAAAATAAACTATCTAAGTGAAATTCCATTAAGATCAGAAAGTGGCATGGTGGCCAGGTGCAGTGGCTCCGCCTGTAATCCCAGCACTCTGAAAAGTGAAGGCAGGTAGATTGTTTGATCTCAGAAGTTTGAGACTATCCTGAGCAAGAACAAGACCCCATTTCTACTAAAAGTAGAAAAAACTAGCCAGACATTGTGGCTGGTGCCTGTGTTCCATCTACTTGGGAGGCTGAGGCAAAAGGATTGCTTGAGCTCAAGAGTTTGAGGTTGATGTGAGATATGATGCTAGGACACTCTAACCAGGGTGACAGAGGGAGATTCTGTCTCAAAATAAATTAAATAAATAAATAAAGTGCCATGAAATCCAAGTATATAAATTTTATAGAATTTACAGAGTAGATTAATGTGTGTTTAAAAGTTAGTAGGAGATTTTTTTACATGCTGATTAAAAGTCACTATTATTTAGCATTCTTAGACTGCTATGGCAGCCAAGAGATTATTGTTTCTTTTCTTTTTTTCCTTAAACTAATCCTTCTTCAATGTTGGCTGACCTTGTTAATCACCAATCAGGTGGGAGCATTATGACAGGCCTGCTTTGGTTTTGGCGAGGTCAAACCAAGTCCTAAGGGAGAAGAAAGTAAGATCTTCCTTGATGGTGATTGTTAAATAGAGTGTGGAAAATGAAGAAAAGATTAAGCCAAGTTTAGATGACCGCTGCGTACGTTTAAGTCATAACCTTGTTCTTTATCACAGAGCACTAAGCCAGGCAGCAATTTACCAACACAGCTGATTTTCCTTCCTCAGGAGGGCAGGAGTTTAATGCTGTATTTAGTAAAATGATAAATTATCAACTAATATAACCTATGATATTTTGTATCTTTCATTAGCTTGAAAACTCACTCTTTTGACTGGGCAACCAAAAAAGAAAATTTAAAAAGTAAGTAATGTGAAGTGATATTGAGAAGATTTTTATTTATGTAAGGCAAAATGTAACTATATCCTCTAATAACAACAAATTATCCTATATTTAATTTTCATTCAACCTGATCTATAACTTCACATCTAATCTTTATTGAGTCAATATTCAGAATGGAAGCTATGTACAAGTCTCTTTTTACTAAATATTCCAGGTACAGATTATGTCCTAAGTTCCTTTACCAATTCCACAAATTCCTGCTGAAGAACAATGGTTAGTTTACCAAAAGTGAACAGCAATAATGTTAGAGCTAACTGAAGTCAACAGCCATGATAGCTGATAAATGGAAGATAAATGAAAAGCAAAATTCCTTCTGCAATTTTTAAAAAGTAGAATATGACATTTTTCATTCTAATACTAAAAAAGCCATGATATTTTTGTCAGCAAAATAATTGATTCCACTAACTTTATGTAAAAAACAGATGTATCTTCATGAGTGCAAAAATCACACACTCTAAATATTAATTTATATTTGCCTTAAATAGTTGGCTTTTTCCTAATTTATTGCCATCAATTCATCTTCATTTCAATAAGCATAGAATAAAATTATCTAAATTGGAAGTTATCTGTTACTTCATTATTTAAATTAATTTACGGTTTAAAATAAAGAAAAATTCTAGTATGATTCACTTAATGTAAGTTAATTCCTAATAATGTTTCATCTAAACATTATACATGTTATATTACTCCACTTTTGTAAAATAATGAGAATATTTCAGAGACACCTTTTTTGTATTTTTTAATGTGTGAATTTTATATAGTATGATGCTTATTGTATTGGTGATTCTTTTTAATATTATCTCACTCTCAAGTCACAAAAATGCCCTTTCAGCGATGTAGTCAATATTCTATGTTTTTGTTTTGTTTGTTTGTTTTACCTAAAACCATAAAACAATAACTTCGGTAAAAATGTCCTTATTTCTGGATGGGAAAGAGAGAAAAATAAGAAATAGAAAAAGAAAATGTGAATAGCTGCAAACTAAGAGATTATTGAGGCAACAAATTCCATGCTCCCATTCCCGCCCCAATCTTTATTTCCTGGGAACACAGCCCCTGTCACTCAATGAAGCTTTAAAGCAGGTGGAAAAAATATCTATAATGATCTTCATTTTCTTCTGATACTGAAGGTGGATAAGGTCAGAGATGCAAGCCTGTGTCAGGCAGAGGTGTCATTAACTGGTGTGCAATGGTGATTTGAGTGTGCTTATGGGACCTTCGCCCCAGGTAATTCCAGAGAGATGAAATAACATGCCTTTCAAAACAAAGTAGAATCAAGATCCTCATTAGTAGAAGAGGCTAGTATGTCTCTTGGGGTTGTCACTCACCTCAGATACTATCTACTTTAAATGGCTTGTTTTAGGGCAATATAATGGATACTCACTCACCTCACTCTTCAAATTTTCTTCTATTATTAACATTGCCCTTGTTTCTCAATCTTCCTCAATTTGTTTGGGACCACCAAAAACATTTTCTCATTACTCTTACGATTTGCACTTCATTTCACACTTTGATCTGTTCCATCTTTTTCAATCATGTCCGAGTGTTTACTTATCCCGTGCTGTTAGCACTGAGCCCTGCTGTGGTCTGTGAGCGATCAGGGTGCCATCGTCAGACCTCCCATCTGTGCTAATGGATTGGGAATGAATGTTCTATGACATATCTAGTCATAGATAGAAGAAGTGTCACATTTCTTTATTTTTAAAATTTTTGTTCAAATTCTATATTCATCAATATTGACATGAGGTCCGATACTGGATTAATTACTTACTATACTTCTCTTGTCTTCCCTTGAGTTTTATCAGAAAGGTGTAACTGCTACAGGAAAAATGAAATCTGCTGGCTGTCAATTAATTGCTGTTGCCAATGCTCCTTGACCAGAGTACTGCACAAGCACATTGTTTTTCCTCTGTAGGCAGAAGTTGTTTCTATGATGTAATCTGTGCTCAAAGCCCTGCCACATGGACTTTGATTACAATTCTTAAGGTTTACATCCTCACAAGTATTCCCTAACCACTCCCATCCAAGCTCCTCAGCCTTTGATACACTGATGACAAGTCTGGCACCAATCTACCAATTAGAGAAACTAGTATTACTTTTTCCTTTAGTATGAGGAATTCTCTCTATAATCCCCAAAGTTCTAGCCTACAACACTTGCCGTTCTTGGGAAAATTTCTAACTAATCTTCTTGATGAACTTAGGAGAGAGGTAGCAAAACAGTAGCTTAAGAGACCAATATTAACACCTAAAGATGTCTTGATATGGCCTAAGCCATGTTTTGAAAATTAAATATTTTCATATTAAAATCTACATTTCAGGGTGGTCTTGAAACACAAAGAGTTTGTTCATCATAACTAAAGGCCAGTGAATTCATAATTTTGAAAAAGAAATTTTGTTTGACTGAATAAAAATGAAGTACCTTAATTAAGACAATTTTCGCATTAAATTTAAACAATAAGGAAAGAGAAAACGACCCCTGCGATAAGTGGGCGAGAGACTTGAACAGAAACTTCTCTGCAGAGGACAGACAAATGGCCAACAAACACATTAAAAAATGCTCATCGTCTTTAATCATCAGATAAATGCAAATCAGAACCACTTTGAAATATCATCTAACCCCAGTAAGATTAGCCCCCATCACAAAGTCTCAAAACTGCAGATGCTGGGATGGATGTGGAGAGAAGGGAACACTTCTGCACTGCTGGTGGGATAAAAAATTAATACAACCTTTATGGAAAGAAGTGTGGAGAATCCTCAAAGAACTAAAAGTTGACATTCCATTTGAACCCACAATTCCATTACTAGGTATCTACCCAGAAGAATGAAAATAATTTTACCACAAAAACATTTGCACCAGAATGTTTATTGCAGCTCACTTCATAATTGCCAAGTCATGGAAGCAACCCAAATGCTCATCAATCCAGGAATGGATTGACAAACTGTGGTACATGTATAATATGGAATACTATTAAACCATTAGAAATGATGGGAACTTTAGATCTTTTGTGTTTACCTAGATGGAGTTGAAACACATTCTTCTTAGTAAAGTACCCACAAGAATGGTAAAATAAATATCCAATGTACTAAATATTAATTAATTATATAAAACCAATATATAAATACTTACATGCACATATGACCAATAAAATACAAATGTAGTCTAATGTTCGGGAAGGGGGAGGAGGAAGTGAGGGATGATTGACAGAAGGAGGGAGGGCATTTGGCAGAATGTCACCTGAAGTGTAGGTGAATACCATTGCCCCTGGCTGAGGGGTTCTTTGACATCTGGAACTTTACCTTGGAAGTGAGAACAATGTAATCTAAAAATGTGTACCCTCATATTAATTTGTAATAAAAAACAAAACAATAAAAATAGTTAATAGATTAATTAACACTTATGAATTTTCCCTCATACTTATTGAACGTTTAGTCTTTATGGCTGCATGGCATACACTTTCATAAGGTAAACAAACCTCAATTTCCTGGGAAACTTCTTTTATCATTCTCTCTTCAGGTGGTTCCAATGGGAGTAATATATATCCCTGATTTCAGACATGGACATAAGGCAGAAGGATGGTCAGTCATAGCTAAAGATATTAAATGGTAAGTATCTTACCATTTAAGATAAGATGTGTGATGCGAACAGAAAGAAAGGCAGAATTTAGGGGATGAAGAAGGATGAGGATGTGTGATGCTCATGAACTCCTGTTTTCAACCATATCTGAGGCTGGTCTTCCCCAGGAAATTTTCAGTCCGTAGATAACACATTCACTTTCTCTTCTTGGCCATTATGAATTTGGTTTGTACTTATTTTTCATATTTGAATTATCTTAATTTTAACTCCTTTCCTTCTTCTAAAGTTTCTCTATCACCTTTCAAACACTCCTTTGTACTTCCTATCCCTTCTGGTTGATTGGATTTGTCAACATCTTGAGGGCGGCACCTGTGGCTCAGTCGGTAGGGTGCCGGCCCCATATACTGAGGGTGGCAGGTTCAAACCCAGCCCCAGCCAAACTGCAACAAAAAACAAAAAAAAAAAACATCTTGAGATAAAAATGTTGTGTATGACAGCCTGGGATCCTGAAAATCTGCATGAAATTGACATGAAACTCCCACACTAGACTGTTTCTCTCTCTCTCTCTCTCTCTCTCTCACACACACACACACACACACACCCCACACGTCTTTCTTGCTTTCTAAACCATTGAAATTTAGGAAGCAATCTAAGTTACTGTCACTCATTTGTTAACATATTTTAGAACACAAATTGAGCTGATGGTTGTGTTATGATTTACACAAAATTTAAAATTTATATACCACACTAAAGCAATTTTAGTAATAAGTATCTTTACAATTATTTAAACACATATTATATTGGAGGTCTCAATAAAATGCTCTCTGTGGAGGCCTGCTTGGATTTTTGACAGTATAAATATGTAAAAATAGGAGCACCAGAGTAGTGAAGATAAAGTATATAGTAATTAATTTGACTTTCAATTTTAGTTCAATCTATTGTAAATTCCTCCAGGTAAAAAGATAGTGAGAATGTTAATAAGGAATATTGATTGCTTTTATGGATTAAAAAGAAATTATACAAAAATCTAATTGAAAAGGAAATTTAGAGAACAGTCAGGCCACATATTAAAGCAATATCATCCTTCTTTTTCCAATAATTTAAATTTTTCCTCTTGTGGCATTTGACCACTATTCATAAAATCCACCCCAGGACTAAAATTATTAGTAAATGGTGGGAAACTGAGGGGAGCAGGCATTTAGCAATTGTTCAGTGGTCTGTAAAATGAATTTCTGATCTCAGTTCAGTCATAAAACCTATCATCACAATTGATGCAAGCCAATGCCTTTTCTATCAGTCTCCTCAGAGAAGCCTGGGACTGCCTGAGCACAGATACAGAAATATCTCCTATAGTGCTAAAATCTGTAAGTCAAAATTAAGGATCACTGGTAAGGGAGTTACTGTCTCTGCTTCAATCATTCTGCTGCTGAGTGTAAGGCCTTAAACGATTATTCTAGTTCCTTTAGGAAGATTTACATGCTCTAAAGATAGAGTAGAATAGACACCATGAAAATCCTACAACCTATGGGAGAGAAATTGAAGATAAGAAACTGCTTCATCTCATGGATAGAAAGGTAGGATTTGGCCTAAGGCAGTGGTTCTCAACCTTCCTAAGGCCGTGGCTCTTTCATACAGTTCCTGTGGGTTGTGACCCACAGGTTGAGAACCACTGGCCTAAGGTCTTAGTCAATGCTCTGTGACTTAGAAGTGGAGTCCAGTGAGTGCTCTTTGTGTGCAAGCAGACCTGTTGAATTCAGAGTACTTTAGAGGGTCATAATTCCATGTGAAACGTTTTTATGCCTATCTGGAATGACTTGACAATATTCTATGTGCACATTTCTAAGTGACCCCTAAGGCTATTTGATAAGCCTTAAAATAACATTTATCAATCATTGTCACTTTTTGTTTTTGACGATTCTTAACTTCTGCCCTCTGTTATAAAGTTGTATTTTTTTCTGTTAGGTGTGGTTTAAGTGTGACTTGGGGCAGCAGTCACAAATATTAAAAATGAGCTCTAATTGACACCTATTGACAAATTTTAGCCTCCAACCCAAGCTAGCCCTTAATACTCTTCTTCTCAATTTCTTGAAAAATGCTTATGATATTTTAACAATCTGAATGTTCTTTTATTTTATTACCAGTTTGTAATTGCAGAATTAAATAATTCTGACATCATAGAATATACATAATCTTTCCAATGGTCTGATCATAGATATTGGGAAGGTGCTATTTATTTATTTATTTATTTTTGAGACATAGTCTGGTACCCTGACTAGAGTGCTGTGTCATTATAGCTCACAGCAACCTCAAGTTCTTGGGCCCCAGTGATCCTCTTGTTTAGTTTTTATATTTTTAGTAGAGATAGAGTCTCACCATTCTCAGGCTGGTCTGAACTCCTGAGTTTCAACAATCCACCCGCCTTAGCCATCAGAGCACTAGGATTACAGGTGTGAGACACCATGCCAAGCCAGGAAGTTGATATTATGAGTCTGAATTTTCCAAAGTAGAAAAACAAGATGTGACAATTAAGTTCATGAACTCATCCTAGAAAAATTTCCTCATACCTCTTTTCTGAATATAACTGTGATCACTTTCAAAGTAGTCCCCTTAGGAAGCTATGCACTGACTCCAGTGCCTAGTGAACCCTTCAAAGTAATGTTGGACCTCTTTTTCTGGACTAGTCATTAAAGTTGTCCCTGTCTTACCCTGGATGTCCTCAAAATATCCTTTCAGTATTTCCTTTATCTTCAGTGAAAGAAAAAAGTCACAGGAACTCCCTCACAGGCAGTTCCACGTGAGCTGGTGGTTTAAGAATCACAAGTTGCTGGTCAAGATTTCCATTTAATATTCTCCCAACTATTTCTGTTGCTTTGTACTTGTTCTGCTGTGCTTGTCTCACAGTCAGCCAACAATTTTAACACACACAATTCAATGAATTTTTGCAATATTTTAAACAGTTCTGCTTGTTACTGGCCCTTAGAACCTCTCTTCTTCAGTGATGCTTTCTCTTCCCCTAGAAAAAAGTTTGATTCATTTGTACACTGATGTTTTCCTTATGGCATTATGCCCATAAAATTGAACTAACATGTCCCTGATTTCACTTTCACTCTTGCTAAGTTTAATAAGAAATTTAATGTTTGTTCATTGCTGTAATTCAAACTCCAACATTCTCAAGACAGCACACAAAAACATACAACAATAGTAATGAATGCCACTCAACCATATACTGTCACACATTAACACAAACCCACCTGTGAGACACTGGTATACTAAGGTTATGAAACCTTACTAATTTGTTTGTACAATGCTACCAACAAAAGTGCATGGTGAGAGGTTGGTGAACCCAATAGACCTCATAGGTGCTATATACAAAAAGATCTCAAGAATTTGCAAGATTTAGATTAGGTCACCAAATGAAAATAAATTTAAGATCATCTTGAGTATAGATGCCTCCAAAGTAAAGAAAAAATTCTCATGTTTGAAACTTTTTATTCTCTTTTTTTTCCACATAAAACCGTTATGAATCCAGGTATGGTAGCTCATACCCATAAACCAAGAGTTTTGGGAGGCTGAAGTTGGAGGATTACTTGAGGCCAGGAGTCTAAGTTTTTAGTGAGCTATCATCATGCCACTGCACTTCAGCGTGGGCAACAGAGCAAGACCTTATCAAAAGAAAAAAAAAAAAAGAAAGAAAGAACAAAAGAAAGAAAAAAGAAAAAAATCTCTGAATTTTGAATTGTACGGACTACAGTTGAAACGTGAAGTAAGTGCTAACTTGGGAAGACATTTTATAAGGAAGTTATAATCTGCACAAATATTAGTGAAGATTTACACCTTTAATTTATGCATGGTATGCAGGAATAACTGGAAGTCTGTGCCCACTAGGGCCACTCTCTCTAGAATTTTCAGGGCCTCTTAATGTGATATGTTCTCTAGGGTAGTCAAACTTCTAACAGGACAGCTTAGGGATTCGAGTACAAATGCTCCAAAGGATCTACAATGTCACTTCTGCTATATTCTGTCTGCCAGAGTAGTCACAGAGCCTGGTCATATTCAGGAAGCAGGGATATAGATCCAATATTTCATTAGCAAAGCATCAAGTGTTTTCTTGTTATAATTATTTCATTATATCTCTCCTTATTTTTTTAGAGATGGGGTCTTGGTCTGTCTCCCCGGCTGTAATGTGGTGGCACCATCTTAGCTCATGCAGCCATGAACACTTAGGCTCAAGTGATCCTTGTGACCCAGTCTCCCAAGTAGCTGAGACTACAGGATTGTGCCACCTCACCCAGCTATTTCTTCTTACTTCTTTTTCCTGTTTTTTGTTTGTTGGTTTGTTTAAGAGATGAACTCTTTCTATGTATCCCAGAATGGTCTCAAATTCTTGGCCTCAAGCAATCCTCCTGCTTCAGCCTCCAATGCCATTGGGATTACAGATATGAGCCACTGAGTGAATCTCTGGTTATCATTAACTCACCAAATAACCAGAAATAAATTGGTGTATACAGTCGCTAATACTTTTAATATATTAAAGCTGAGAAAATCTTTAGTGTTTATTCAATCATTAAAAAAAAAAAAAAAAAAAAGGTACCACTAAACCCAGACCAGTAAGGGAATTAATCACTCAAAATAAGAGTTAATAACATTTGGGGGCAGCGCCTGTGGCTCAACAGGTAGGGCACCAGCCCCATATGAGGGTGGCCGGTTCAAACCCAGCCGCAGCCAAACTGCAACAAAAAAATAGCCGGGCGTTGTGGCGGGCGCTTGTAGTCCCAGCTAATTGGGAGGCTCAGTCAAAAGAATCGCCTAAGCCCAAGGATTTGGAGGTTGCTGTGAGCTGTGTAACCCCACGGGCTCTACCCGTGGGTGATAAAGTGAGCCTCTGTCTCTACAAAAAAAAAAAAAAGAGTTAATAAAATTCGGAAACAATACTAGAACACTGATCTCCTAACACAGTCCTATAACCTTTGAATAACAAACACATGTCGATAATAATTATTATTTTCTGATAAATTTTTTTCATATAATTATTATTATCAAAAACACCATAAAATATAGTCTAGCACATAGCAGTTACTTAGCAGATTCCATCAAAAAATCAAGCCTATGCGTGTCAGTTTATAGTTTGGAAGCAGTATAATTTCTATGATTGAGGAAAAGACCCTAGAGTCTGATCATCCAGGTTTGATTCCAGCTTCCTTTCCAACCTGGGCTAATTGCTTAAATTCCCTGCTTCTCATATGCAACAACAACAACAGAAACTATCTTTGATGTTTGCAGTAAGGATAATATGAGATGATACATAAAATGCCAGGCACCTAGTCAGTGGTCAGTAACTCAGTTATTATTTTTATAGTTTGCGTTAGGATAAGAATACAGTTCTTTCCTGAAGACATTTATTGTCTTGTAATGTAGGTAAGGTCATGGGCTGAGAATGAGGTGGGAGGAGGATGTAGGAATATTGAACAGACAAGAGAAGCTATAAAACTGTTTACTCACAGGGTGGGAAATGTGTAAAATTTTAGAGCATGTAAGTGACCCTTTGAAACCCATGGTACTGAGTCGTGAGGGAAAACAGGTGGTCTACATGGTTCTTCTCCAGATATATTCAGTTGTTGCTGAGAAGGCAAAATATGGGTCAAGCTGAACTGGGATTTTATGAGGCATGTATCCTAGGCAGGGGATTAAGAGAGTTAAAAGTTTGTATAAGAGAATGATAATACTGATGAACTTTGAAAAGTGAGCAGAATTGGCAGAGGAATTTGCATAATTCTTCCCACACAAAAGAATCATTCTCTAAAAAGCATACTGTTCCCAGTGGTGTAATAATGTTGGGTAATGCCAAGGTCCCGTTTTGTAAAAGAGGGATTAAAAAGTGAGGAGATGAATGTCAGTGTAATTGAGGTCAAACAATGTTGCCATTGAATCATGTGCTGGACTGTCGGTGGAGACAGAGGCTGAGTTTTTCTTCTAATTTCTAGAAGAATTAGAAGCAGTGCCGGAAGGAAGAAGATGGCAGTGATGACGCAGCACAGAGCTGATTGAACGCCTGATGCCGGTAAGTATCACAAGCTGAGGGTTTTCTTAAGTGAGAATAAAGAAACTGCTTTTCTAAACACAGTCCTTACAAGCAAAAAGCAGTGAAGCAAATATTCAAAATTCTGAGGCTTACCAAGTAGAATAGAACTAGCAGCAATATCTTGAAAAGGCTGAAAGGAAGTTGACTCTCCGTTTGCAGAATCGGTGTCTTTTTTGTCACAGGTGCTGGAAACAGCATCCTACCGCATCGTCATCTTTATCCTCCTCCTCATCACTACTTGATTATGGCATTACCGTTGTTGGTCCAACCTGGAAAAGACAGAAAGTGGAGAAGCAGGGATGGGCGGTCCAGAGGAAGAGAAGGGTAAAGTCGTGGAGGAAAGAGAATAGGCGGGAGGGAAGTTGTTTCCTCGGAGTGCTTGCTGCTGTGTGCTGACGGAGACTGTCAGGACCGAGAAGCATAAGGGTCTCCGTGTTTGCAGAGAGTTATGTTAGCACTGGCTTGAGAGAATTGGATTCTACAGCAGCATTTCTCAAACTTTAGCATTTGCGCACCTCACCTGATGATCATATTCAAATACAGACTCTGATTCAGTGTGTCTAGGTGGAAACGGACTTGCTGCCTTTACTAACAGGCTCTGTGCTGACCTCCTTTCATTCACATGAACCCAGTTGGTGTGGGTTCTGCTGCTCCCTTCCAGGCAACAGAAACTAGTGAGGAGACCAGAGAAAGAGGGAACTCACTCGTCACCTCCTGGGACACCGTGACCAACAGTCTGAACAAACGAGATTTAAGTAGTTTGGAAAAGTCCACAATTTAATGGCTTCACATTCGTTATATTGATTTATCCTTAGTAACCTTATACCCCAAATACTCTCTAGAATGGGAGTTAGCAAGACTTCAACTGAAATAAATTTATCAAACATTGTAATTGTTTCAAGAGGTGCTGAATTTTCACGAAAGGAGATAAAAGGTGATGTGTAGAAGGTGGAAAGTTACTCAAGGGCATCACTCCATGAAGTTAACTAATGGATATTTCAAAAACATTTTATGCCATAAATATGTATTATGTTTATTTTTCTATTAAAAAGAACCGCAAGATTGGACTGGCATAGGCATTGCACACCGACAAAAGTGGGGTTTTTGTAAGTTGTGGTGATGTGACTGGTGAGACAGTGCTAAACCCTTACTCTTCATTAAAAAAATAAATTGTACTTCATTGCATATTTCTGGGTACCACGTAAAATCAACTAATGGAAGAAATTAAATTTAGAACTCTCATTCACATATTTTCTTAGTTTATTAGATATGATATCTGTGAAACCAGGAAAAATGTTTACATTGAAAAATCAATCTCTAATGAATGTTATTAACAATAGATCAGGCAAAAATAATCTATGTTCTGGGATTCCAGAGGTCTGAAGCAGCACTGATGGGCTGGTAAGGCTTTGTGAGAGCAGCAGATATAAATATAGTATGTATTCGTACTCTTCCATGAGAATATGGGAGAAATGTGATTCATTTCATTCTGTAACTGTTCATCATTTTCTTGTGTAAACATTTATATCAGGATTATGTTAGCCTCTCTTTTCCTACACACCAAGATGTTTTAAAATATCTCAGTGTGATCCCCCAAATAGTTAAACTTAATTGTTTATGAATATACAGTGAGCCTCCTAGGGTTTTTTATTGTTCTGGGATATTATAGCTCAACTAAGTGGAGCGGATGAACGGTTTGATGTGGTGACTCAAAGCTCTGCCTCAATGCTGCTGAGCTGAGGAGAATGGAAGGCAGGATTCTACGAACCCAGTGCCCAGATGGCCAAAGGTCCTGACTATCTGGTAAGATCACTCACAAACTTCATGGACAGCCAGCACCATGGTGAGGTCTCTGTTCTGGCACAGCTCTGACTATCCAAATGATTCCTAGATCTCCAAATGAGTTGTCAGTGATGTTTTTCTTATAAGAGGCTGCTCCTGGAAACTCAGGAATGAAGTGCAGACATATAAACCTTGGGCACATTGATCTATGTAAGTCCAAGGCTGTATTCTAGGGTGTAGCTACAAAACTGTGAAGGGAACCATACTGTCCTCAAGTATCTTCCATTCATTGTGCTCATAATCTTAGTAGTGACTGAGAAAAGGCAATATTATAATTCTGCGACTTCCTTCATTGTAGTCAGTTTCTATTGTTATGAAACAAATTGTATACTTTAGTGTCCTAAAACAGAACAAATTTATTATTTACAGATCTGTAGAAATCTGACATGAATCTCCCTGGGCCCAAAGCATGGTGTTATCAGGGCTGTGTTCCTTTCTGGAGGCAGGGGAGAAGATGCCTGCTTGCTTTCCCAGCTTCTAGAGGCCATGCACATTTCTTGGCTTGCAGCCTCCTTCTCACATCTTCAAAGTCAGCACAGTTGCTTCCTTCTGATCATTCCTCCTCAATCTCATCTCCCTCTCCACTTTTGAGGAGTCCATGTGATTAGATGGGTCCACTTAAATGGTGCAGACTAATTTCCCATCTCAAAGTCCTTAGCTAAATAACATCTATGAAGCCTTCACAAATTCCAGGGATTAGGATGAGGGTATCTTGTTGGTGTCATTATTTCACCTACCCTACCCATTTTATGCTTTTCATCTCCTTCTTGAAACTAGTTAAGAATCACTTAGAGATTTCCTTGAAATCTCTTAGGTAATCAACTCAGAGGCCCTCTTCTCTAATGACTAGTTGTCAGCTTCAGCTGAACTGTCAGTTCAATTTTCAGAGCAGGGCTTTGTCACAGCTGTGTTATAAACATCTCCCACAGTATTTATCTATTTGTCTCTAAAAGCATGTATTAAATAGCAGGATCATTTCATTATTTCTTTTTAGTGTGCATCTCAGTTTTATCAGACCTTTAACACATTTTTAGGGTGACAGGGACACTATCAACAAGACATAAAACGGTTTTCAGAGTAAAAGGCCAGAGCAATTTGGGACAATACATAGGAATTAGTACGATTCCAGGCAATCTGAGGCTTATGGTTTCCTCGCTTACAAAGCAAGTAAGGGGTTTTAATTCTGTTTCATTGCAATGTTGTTAGATAGTAGATCTAAGAAGACAATTCTGGCTGCAATTTGGAGAAGGTACCGCGGAGTGGGAAAAGATGTGCAGGAAATCAGGACCTAGACCATCGCATTTGAATATAGCATGGAGAGACTAAGAAATGGTTAGCTGCACATTCAAGTTTGAAGGTGGTAGTGACTGGCCTCAAAGGTGAGTGTGAAGAAAAACCCAGAAGGAGGCATGACTCCTAGGAGTTTGATCTACACAAGTGGGCGGACTGTAGCACCATTATCTGAAACACAGATGGTGGAGAACAAAAGGGTTGGTGTGCTGCAGGGCAGGGAAGACTGAATCATGGAATTTATACTTTAAAATTATCACAAAAAGGAGTATTTAGTGTCTTGTGATCGATTGACCTTGCTTGAGCATAGTATAGAGGACAGGTAAGTCTGGGAACTTTAACAAGTTTCAGTGGCAAAAAGAGGAGGAAGAGCCAGCAAAGGAGATGGGCAAATGGCCTGTGGAAAAGAAAAAGAAGAGTGGAAAGTGTTTAAGCAGAAGGATGTCCACGTGAACAGCCACGGGGCCAGTGCTGCTGAGATGGCGGTAGAGGCACTCTGGGAACTGGGCACTGAGTTTGCCAATGTGAGGACCTCCGTGTGTGCTGTGTGATGACGGCTTAGTGGAGACGTCTTTACCAAATCCCAGCTGGAGCCTGAAGAAAAGAGAAGATGAGTAAGTGGTATTGTGATAGTGGTTATTACAAAAACAGGCAAAAACTCACTGAGAGCTTTCTTTTGAAAGCCTACAAAAACAAACAAAAAAGAGTAGTTATAAAACCTCTATTCTACTTTCCTGTTTTAGTCTTTTCCTGATATTTCTACTAGGCCGTTCTACTAATCCCCACTTTTATACCAAGGTCAGTAGTTTACTTTACAGTACGAACATAGGCAAGTTGCTTAACTTCCTTGCCCTTAAAGTACTCATTTGAAAAATGAGAATGGTAAGAGCAGCTGAGCAACTCTACGGCTGTTGGGAAGATGAAATTGGATGATACACATAAAATACTTGGAACAACTCCTTTTACACCTAAAGTGCTCCAGTATTTTTAGATGATCATTATTATTGTTATTATTATTACTCAGAGTTATCACAAACACTTGTTTATATTGTCTCCAGGTGAAGAGAGGTCCAATCCTATGAACATAGTAACAAATATACCTGTATTCTTCTTTGAAGGGAAAAAGAAAATGATGTTCTCAACAGGAAAAAAAAAATGGCAATAACGCTACTGTAATTTTATCCTTTGGTTTATAAAATTTCATTCACACCAATAATTTTTAAAAACAGAAACTAAATGTTTAAATATTTATTTAAATTCACTTTTCAAAGTATACATGAACAGCTTGTTTAAGAGTTTCTACCTACGGGGTGATTTAATCTAAGAATAGCTGCCATGTACTGAGAGTCCATTCTTGATGTTAAGAGCACTAATAGGCAGTTTACACACATTACCTTGCTTAATAGCCACAATACTTTTTAATGTAAGTATGAATAACTCCATTTGAAAAAATGAGGGACCTGAAGTTTAGAGGAGTTCATTAATATTTCCAAGGCCATAGAAATAGTATGGAGCAAAACAAGGTTTAATGGACTCTACAATTTTCCTCTTCCCATTGCCCCCAAATGGCTCAACTATGTGATACATATCTCTAAAGCATTTCTTGAGCTCGTATTCTATGCAATACTTCAATTATAGTCGTTCCGTGGGTGCCTGGACATAATCCCCTTTATACAATTGGAACACAGAAGCTTTGACAGATCAAGGCAATTTGTCCAAGGGTATATTATTTAAAGGATTTAAAACAGGATATAAACTCAGGTTTCTAGGTTGCACATCACATCTCTCCTTGCTTTACTAGCAAGCCTCCTAGTAGAGGGTTTGGTTGTAGTAATTCTGGAAATGAAGGATCAAGCAAATGGCTTTTAATGTTAGCATAATTACTATTACATAATATATTATAATCTGAAAATTTGAAGAATAAAATTAATATTCAATTTCGGGGGCTAATTATACAATGTGTTAGTTCAGAATAGCCTAAACTTCCAAATCAACTATTTTCTATTTCAATTCTAACTATTTAAAATAAAATGCTTGTATTTCAATTATGTCTTCTTGGCAAAAATAGTGAATCAATGTTAAGTTCTTTTTTTCTTCGGCATCTGTACTGCACAGATCTTATCTTATACATCTCATAAGTATGACATCAGATAGTCAATGGACCAGACCAGAGACTTATTTAGATAAACAATATTTTTGAATTGATACCTTTCAGAGGTCATGTTGTTCCTGTACTATTTTTCTTCTATTATACCAGAGCTTTCATCATCCTCATGTATTTTAATGTCCCCTGTAATCATACCATCCCTTGCTCTCTTATTCCTATTAATAGACTCCACCCTCAGGTCTTATTTCAGTTCAAGCCATCTTAAAGTAAACTGCTTTATACCCCCCCCCAAGAAAAAGACCCTGACAAGTACTGGATTCTTGGTATTCATATCAACATCTTGGTTTTCTGTACTTTCAAAGAAATGGACACTTCTTAGAAAGAGCCTTTAAATCTAAACTTATGGATAATTTCTCAATGGCTCAGAAAGTTACCATTATTTTATTATGTAATGAAAATCACATAAATTTATAACTTGTCCTCCCCAAAGCAAGTGTGTTGTAACAATCTCTATACTGCTTTATAATGACATCATATCCTCCCTACCAGTCTCTCTGCTTCTAGCCTTAAGCTAGACCACATACAATAAGGACTTTTTTCCTTCACTGTACCCCAGGAAGACATTGCTAATTAGGACAGTTTTTTTTAATTTTTATATTTCAAAACATATAGTTAAAATAATTAATAATATTGAACAATTTTTAAAATGCCAATCTTGTCAGTTCTGTTTTTTTTTTAACCTGTACTATCTTCATTAGTTATTATAGTAACACTATTAAGTAGGTGGTTTACAATCTCCACTTTACAGATAGAGAAGCTGAGGCACCTAGAGGTTAAGTAACTTTCCAAAAGCTCTTAAACAGATAAAGTACTAAAAATTTCCTGCCAATCCAATGACCAATAAATTAACTAGTACCTTGTGTGTACTCAAATGGGCAGGGTTCATATCATAAAACATCTCGGGATTTTAAAGTTTCTGGTAAAATCTATGGAGGGATCATCGGGTGGCTTCTTAATATTACTTCTCTCAACATGGGTACTTAAAGGCATGAATAAAATTTATTTGAAACGTATTTTAAACATAGCACACATTTTGTTACTATCATGAGAATTTTAAACCATAAATCCTTTCATCAAAGTCATCCTTTATTTTTTGAAATGTCATTATCAAGTTCAGTGTTTTTATTCTACTCATTTTAATCTAAGATGATTTTGAACATTTTGAATAACAAATTGCTTGAAGGTATACACTGCACTTTTCAAAATAGAATTAGTTATTTCCCTGTGAATGTCTATGTATTTATAAAAATGTTAGTATTAAAATGAAGGGTTATTAAAATACATAGAGAAAATTCAAAGCAATGTTAAAAAAGGCCTCTGTGAAAAGAATGTAGTTATTATTATTATACACTAGCTTTAGTTCTAAATTCTGAGCTTTTCAATACTCCAGAGCTACATAATTCATTTTGTGTGATGGAAAGTACAACAATTTTTAAGAGATGCGAGATTTGAAGACACATTTAAAAATGAATTTCCATTATGGTACCTACTTTGTGAGTATTGAGTTAAAAATAAACATCTTTTATTTTTACTTTAGACATTATTCTGCATAAAGATACAGCATTCATAAGCCAGCTGCTTATTATGTAGACTATTACAAAGAATTTACTAAGTAGTAAGGCAAAAGCAAACTTTCTTGTGATCTTGACACAAAGCTTAGTGTAAACTATGTAGTGACGTTGTGGGTGACATTTCCATGAACTGTATAGCTTAACTATTATATGTCTAGTACAACAAAGGTAAAAAACATTGTTATATTTGTTCTATAGGAATACACAACTTGCAGATGTTAAGTTGCGTGTTTGAGCGAAGTAAAAAATTGAATCCAGGTAGCCCTGTCCTCAAAGCCATGAGTCGTTGATGTTTGAACCAGGTTTGGAAGCATTAATATTAATAGAACTCCACTGGGTGGAAAGATATTTACAATCCATGGAGAAAAAAGCATTTGCAAAATCTCAGGACATGAGAGATCATCATTTTCAAAGAACTGCAAATTATTTGTATTGGTCCAGTAGGATTAGACTTGTATTTGGCCCAGAACCAGATCTTACAGAAAAGTAACTATTCTGGGTGGCGCCTGTGGCTCAAGGAGTAGGGAGCCGGTCCCATATGCCGGAGGTGGCGGGTTCAAACCCAGCCCCGGCCAAAAACCACAAAAGAAAAAAAAAGAAAAGTAACTATTCTAAGAAGTCTGGATTTTATCTGGAAAGTCATGGCAAAACACTGCTAAATTTTATAGATTATATGGGGAGTGTAAAAGAAAAGGATACCAAAATTAGATAAATAAACAAGTAAATACTAAAGCAACAAAAAATAAGATGGCAGGTAGGATTGGTGACCCAGTTAATGTCATCATACTCCTTGAATGTTTAAAGACATCAGTCTTATCATCCCCCTTTTTTACTAACAGAATTCAAAAGTCTGTGTGCAAACAAGAGAAGAGGTATCCATTGATGGTATTAATAGGATAGCTGCAGGGTGGGTGCAGTAGGTATACACAGGATTTCAGGAATTTTAAGATGAGGGCGATAGGGTAGGTAAAAGGTAGGGTAGGGTGAGTGAAAGGCCTGAAAGGACAGAAAGAGAAAGCAGGGATTGGATGATACTCTGAAATGTAACTTAGTAAAGTATAAGTGAGGTGAGAGATGCTTTAACAGACACAGGTTAAAGCTGAGCGCACAGCTGAGATACCCTGCTCTTAGGACACACCAAATCCAAAAGGCGGCTCTAGCAACCTGGCCTAACCTTTTCTCCCAGAGACTTATTGTCTAATTACCTAGGGTGTAAGAAAATCTTCTCCACATAGAAGAAGGCGACTTTAACGGACCATTTTCAAGTAAGAAGATTTTCTCTATGTTACATTAGTCAGGAAATAAATGTGTCTTTCAACCCAGAGGAACAGAATTGCTAAGGTTGTTTGTTATTCAAAAACCTTTGCCCAGATAAACCAAAATGATGTGAAGAAAAATCTGAGTATTGCCTCCCGGTAATTTCACAAGTAGATCGTGTCCAGGTCATCACAAGTTCTGAGTCACATCCATGTAAATTGTTTACTAATTGATGTTAGAACTACCCATAATAAAAAGAGAAGTTTAGGTAAACAGTAGACCATGTATAAGGTCACCAAGTCCTTTTAAAGAGTTGCAGAGAGCAATCTGAGTTTAAAGGTAAATGATGAAATCCCAGCACAAAAAGGTATAACAAACCCTTCGCAGAAAAAAATCAAAGAAAGCAATAACCATAAAACAAGATCTTTATTGCACAGGAAATAAAAAAGAAAATTGTTATTTTAACTGCCCTAACCTCCAAAATTGTTCCCATTAACTCAAGTTTTAGTATTATGCGTGCTAAAAGGTATATAGAAAAAAGTATACTTTGAAATGTCACAAGAAACCAGAATTTGGATGTGGATAGATGGGTAGACATACATATGATTAAGCAAATACAATAGAACAGTAAAACATTAGCAGGAGCATCAAAGTGGTGCCTATATAGTATTTATTCTTTCAACTTTTCCGTATGCTTGAAAACTTTCTTATCACATTAAAAACAACACAAAAATATCAAGTGATGATGAGGATATTTGTTGTCTTATTTTCTATACTACAGACTTTCTGAGATGTTGTCTAATCATGGAATTAGCACATCAGGGCCTGAAGCTGTGTAATGCTGGAAGAAGTCCAAGATATTTTGTCAAAACTTGGGACATTTTGTTTTGCTCAGATCATAGGTTCTTTGACCTTAACCATCATAGCCTTAGTGTAGACTTCATTAGAAGTCATGGCTATGGTTGTACCTTGGAGAACAGCTTTGAACTTTGACAGTGGCCGTAACTGTGAACTTAATGACAGCAAACCAGAATCTGAGAGCAGTTATCACAGAAGCCAAGGGGTTAGTCTGGAGAGCACTTTTGTTACCTGCCCTTGAAGACTCTCAGATCTTTTCTGAGGAGTCTGGTATATCTTGACTTCATGAAGGGTTGTGAAAGAAGTCATAAAGTACTAATTTATGGCTATAAATATGGCTACCTGCTGTGACCTAGAAATTATTGCTTTAAAAATAATCTGAAATAGTTATTGACTTAGAAGAGTGCTCACCATTCTGTCTTTTCAGAGTTTATAATAAGTATTAGTAGAATGAGCTACCCACTAAGAGCTGATACTGGATTAAGCTAGGTTCTAACAAAGGCTAGAGTTGTCATGAATAATACACAGTTCCAAAAAGTCCATGTGCAATTTATAATGTAAAACTATTTTGAATTGCACACAAACTTTATGGATACCCTCTATATGATGTGATAGAAAAAGGAAGAAATTGAATACAATGAAGTGGGGACCAGAAGCCACAGTGTATAAAATGGGAAAAGGAGATCAGACAGGAGAAGCTGAATAAGTAAAAAAGATTATGTGTAGTGTAATAGGAACAAAAATGTTGATTAGACATGAGACTTCTTTAAAGATTTCCCTCTACAGTATAAGGTTCAGGAATGTAGTCTTAATAAAGTATCTTCTGTATCTCTGTATCTTTAGCACTGGTCATAGCGCTTGAACTAGAGGCAGATTTCCTATAAAGACAATGAAGTTCTTAAGCGTCAGGCCTCCTTCCTGAGCCCTTTTCATCTTTTCCAACATCCTGAAATGTTGGAACACTTCAAAAACATTTATGTTAATCAGTGAGTACTTTGGAGCACATTCACCCCTGTTAGCTCTCTCTGGGGCTTGCAGCAATGTGTACACAAGTTCATAGGGTTTCCTAAAAATGTGTCATTTTGTAAAACGTTTCATAGTATTTTATTAAAAACAGCCTCCAAACTTAAATGAGCTTGGGCACCTACAACTCTGAACCCATCACTGCCTAAGATATCTAAATATTCAATAAATATGTGTGGGATAAATTAAGTTAAAATGGAATTTAATAGTGAGATTTATAAAAAGAAACATTTAGAACTATCCCTAAAACTCAGAAAATATTTCTTATACACATAAATATTTAGTACTTTGCACATATTGCATACATACCCACAAGATTTTTCTAAAGGAAAAAAATAAGCACATGTGAAATTTGAAAGTATATTTTAATGTTTGGAGAAAGTTTTTGAGAGGAGAGAGAAAGAAACAAAAGGGAGAATGGATACTTAAACCACCTCACTAAAAAATAATTAGAAAAATACTGACAAAAGCTTGTATTTTAAAGTAGTCAAATAAACGAGATTAAAAATACTGAGTTTTTCAAAAATAAAATATGTGATAAGGCATACATATTTTCTTTTCTCTAACAGTATCAAGAACAGCCGTAAGCAACTCATCCTAATTTCAAAACAGTTTTTAGAAGAAAGTGGCTGGCCACTGGAGAAATAAAATACATGGGAATTTCAAAATATCTCTGTCAAATAAAAGAGGTTATGTTAATTTAGTAAGCTAGTAAAATAATTAGGACACCTTTTAAGAGGTTTTTGAACAAATAAGTAGGTATTCTGTAAATATTTCTGAGAAACCAAATGAAAGAATTTGAGGGACACCATATTTGAAAACCTTTACTAAACATTGATTTTTATTTTTTTAAATAAAAAGAAAGACAAGATAAAGCTGTATTCTTAATCGTATTTGTAATGTCCATGTTAAGAGAAGAAGCATCAGGCATAATAATGTGTTTGCTTCTCCTCTGATTTATGATTCCCTTCCTCCTTTACTGAGATCTGCTCCACAGCCCATAAAATAATTGTTGTGGTAAAGTGACTTCTTAAAATTAGCTACACACCAGTTGGTCCAGAAACCTATTCCTCTAGACCATTCGTGCACAAAATACCTTTGTGTAAAACCCTTTCCAAATGTGTAATGACTGGAGTTAGTCCAGAATTTTGCCAGCAGAGTCTCTCTGCGTGACTGTCAGTGGGAACAGCCTTACAATTTCCTTTCCTCAGTAGCATTACCACAAGCCTCTGTCATGCAGGCAGGCTCAGGCCACTTGCAGACTGGCACGGAAAATATATTCAGCCTCAGTGCTGTTTCCAAAGAACTTGTTTTCTTTAATCTGCAGAGATGCTACCTGACCTGGTCTGGCTGTGTGGCACAGCGTTTGAGGGAGAAACTGTTCAGAGACTCACATGAGAGCTGAAGAGAGATTTACATGCACAGATGCAGCCTGTCCTTAGGACCATTAGCTCATGGCTTCATAGTCTGACCGACTGTTTCCCCTGTGTTAGCGCTCACACTGTGAGTGTTATTCCACCACACTGATTCCCGATAGAACACGGCAGACTGAGTTAGGAGTGGTGGGCTCCATACTTTGCTCCATCGTGGGAAGCAGAAAGGTTTGTAAGCTTCACAAGGACATACATATGATGTAACACTAATAGTATTTTAAAAAACTATTTTAAAGTACGATGGAGACTGAGGGCTATGGTGAGTATGCAAGCTTCTTTCCCCCTTACTAGAACGCTGCTAAATCAGAGAGCACTAACAGGGGTGGATGTGCTCCAAAGTACTCACTGATTAACATAAATGTTTTTGAAGTGTTCCAATTTGAGTTCAGGATAGCATCCTGCATCGCTGGAAGAAAAATGAAACTTTGCTTTAGAACAATTAATATCAATATCTTTTGTTAACGCTTAAAAACTCCAAGGGAAAATACACTGGAATAATCAAGGGAAGTTTAAGCATTACTTACCACATATAGCATTATTCTACTTTCTACTAAATTATTTACTTTGTTTTTTCTTCCTTTTTCTTCTTTTTCCTGAGAGCATACTAGTTTATCCTTCAAAAAAATAAAATAAAATAAAAAATGAATTCATCTACCAGCACAGTTAAATATTCTGTTTTACTTTTGGCATTTGAATCAAGCACATGAGCACTAGTTTATTTAATTAATTTTACAAATATATAAATAATTATCTAAATGTAGGCCTTCTGCTAGGTACTAGAATCCTAACAGTCTACAAATTTGGTGTACACCAGAAATTCTCAGCATGCATATTCTACTTAATTAATTAATTTTTATTTACTTCAGTTAATTAATTTTTTGAGGCAGAGTCTTACTTTGTCAACCTGGTAGAGTGCTGTTAAAAAAAAACTTTAAAATAGTTTTTTTGAAACACTATGAGTGCCACAGCTCACAGCAACTTCAAACTCTTGGGCTCCACTGATCTTCTTGCCTCAATCTTCCAAGTGGCTGGGATTACAGGTACCTGCCACAATGCCTGGCTATTTTTTTAGAGACAGGTTTTCGCTCTTGCTCAGGCATATCTTGTACTCCTGAGCTCAGGTAATCCACCTGCCTTGGCCTCCCAGAGTGCTGAGATTACAGGCATGAGCCACTGCACCTGCTCTTATTCCACTTGTTTGAACGGAAATGGTGAACTGATAAATTTGACACTACCTGTATTGAGGAATAATGAAATACTTGAAATTAAGAGATTCAGACTGTATCACCTCAAGGCAAACTTGACATTATCACTTAAAACAATGAAAATGTCAGTCTAAGAGGAAAGAGTCTGAAGTGTCTGGGAGGTCAGAGTACACATTTACACAAATACCTAGATTTTCTGTTAGTAATTTCTGTAATAGAAATGAAGTGTTTTTCAGCTTAGATTTATCTTCAAAGGAACATATCTGGAAAAACATGGTTTACTTTCCAGAAATTTCCTTATGGCTACCTGCTAGAGCGTTAGATGGGTTGTGGACAGTCTATAGAGAGGCATTGCAAATTCAAGAAGATGGAGAAGATGCATGTTGGCCTTGCAGATGTCAAATAGGTAAGGGAGTGTGTAAACATGGAAGGAAGAAACGGCTGAAGCAAGGAGCAAATCTTGCAGCTCAACCAGACACTGTGTAAGGCCTCTGTTTGTTGACAGAAAGCATGGAACCAAATTCTGAGCATGACTCGAATGTTAAAACATAGTAGCTATGGTGAGTATAGGGTCAGATGCAAATGCTGGAAAACTATGAATAAAATGCACTGAGATACTGATAGATACAGATGCAGCTGCGGACAGTGAGTGCAGTTGAAGTACAGAGGCAAACTTTTTTTTCTGAGCAAAAAAAAAAAACATCCAATCAATTGAAAAAATCATCCAAAAAAAGAAAACAACAATCAATTGAAAGTGGAAAATTTAAATTGGCAAATACAGTCTATCCAAACAATTGCATTTACTAGGTTATTTAAGTTCAGTCTCTTTTCTGGTCCCCTTTGGTTATACAAATTGAATGGCAAAGTCATTCATTGATCCATCTAACAAGCAATTTGATGGAAGAAGGAACATTAAATGCCGAGTAGGACTATCTATGCTGTAGCTGATATTAACTCCATATTTGATGACGTTGGCTAACCCAGATTTAACCACCTGGGTCTCACATTTCTTAGCTGTGGAATGATGGGAACTGGTTCTTCTAGGCTTCTTCTGGCTTTACGATTCTACAATTTTCTAGTTGTAGATATAATAATAACCACAGGTTATAATAACATCCAGGAAAGGGGTGGGGGAGAGAGAGAGAGAATGTATGTGGTTGAAAGGGGCATCAGAATGAGGCTAAGATTCTCAAGAATTCAGGCAAGCATCAGATCAGCACCAGGCTTCATTTAGTGGCAGGCAATAAATCCACACATAGGTGACTGTTGTGAAAACCTTTGCAATGTCTACACTTCAGATAGCTTCACTAATTTAAGAGGATTTGAGTATACCTCTATGAGTGAAGTGAGAATTTTTTAGGAAATGAGAAGAAAAGGGTAAAAGATAAAACATAATTTAATTCTACCTGTTAATAAGTGTAATCTATAGGGAAAAACATAACATGTATATTTTCAGAAAAAAAAGTTTGCCTCTGTAAAAGGAATTTTTGTCTTCAGCAAACAGAGCTTGACACGCCTGAAAGTAAGCATATTTGTCAATGAAGAATTTTTGAATTGATGAATTGATATAAATATTTGCTTCACATTTACATGAAAAATAGTTGAAAAAGGAGGGAATGGTAAACTTGTATTCATTAAAATCAGGCCTATGACAAAACTTATCTTGTTTAAGTATACAAAAAGTCTGTTTCATAAGATAGATCATCTGGGAATACAACTTTGTCACCACCCCAAATTTCCATTATGGTTTTCTTGCAGCTACAAAAATGGCTAGTAATGGCATAGGATAGGCAGAAAGGGCAACAGGGAAGCCAATCTCTTGGTGGGCTCCAGAGTTGCCCATATCTGGGTGAGAATATGACTAGCACTCACTTAGCGTTTGAGATCTTCAGTTTCCCCTTCAGCAAAGGTGGAATTACAGCTTCTTGGAGAGGCTGGAAATAGGGCCTGGCCTGCTTCCTCTGACTTAGTCACAGGCAATCCCTTCCTCGCCATCCAGAGTCTGTGGACACTCATTCAACCATAGCACATGCCTGTCTCTCCCTCCGGGAGGAAGGAGTCAGCAATATGTAATGAGAAGGATCCTCAAAGTTTGACCTTCTCTGTGGGGGATACACGTATGCTGTGGCTCCATCACTGACCATACAACCTGGAATAAGTCAGGCTTCAGAAATCATATCTGAAATCTATTTCAGAGACAAATCTCACAGAACTGCTGAAAGTCACTTGCTCCGGGAACAAATAGTCACTTTTGAGTCCTATATTCTTTCTGACCAAAAGAACATCTGAACTTGGCATTATATCCTCTGAGCTGCCACGGGTAGTTCATTGCCCAATTCATCTGCAATTGGCTTAAGGTTGTGGACAGAGTTCCTCTTAGGCACCTGCCTCTGAAACTAAGGAACAGGTCTTATAAGATATCAAGAACTGTTTTTAGTTAACAAAAAGATATTTGGGACCGGAAGGACAGTGAGATCTCTGAAGAAAAGTTACCTGACTAACTCCAGGCCTTCATTCATGGGCCCAAAGGCAGTTGTGGTATCCCTGCCAGGACTGTGTCTGTATTGCCTGAGAGACCCCATCACTACTAATGGCAGACAGAACTTCTGTTGTTTCTGCATCAGGTAGCCCTGGGCAGATCTATGGGAATGGGTTCTCTGGCCCTATCCTTTCTTACCAACCATCAAGAGGGGCACTTTAGGAGAAATACCCAACTGGGAAAGATGATTAAAACTGCCAGGCTATTCCACACTTCACCAGAAACAAGAGGAAGAGGCAGGGAGAGACGTGCTTATGTAGGAAGCACAACCAGATCCTGACCTTTCTCCGTGAGAAGAACCTAGAGGTAATGTGCACTCTGTGCACGTAGGCCCTGACCGCCAGGGCCACCCCAGGAGGCCTCTCAGCGTAGGAAGAGGTACTACTGAAGTACCTAACAGTGGTTACCTAAGACAGAAAACATGGGCCTGGGAAATAAGGTGGAAAAATGGAGATGGAAATTTTTTCTGAATTTGAGCAGCTAAACAAGTTTGTAGACTGTGAGGAAGGGGCAGATAAAGGGAAAGGCGTTTAACAGAAACTCATTGCAAATATAGCGGTATTTTTAGACCACATTTCCACATTCAAAGGTCTACTAGAAGAGGTGGCAGAGAAGCGTGTGATGTGGAAGTAAAATTTCTTATGGATGTTAAAAGTATCCAAGAAATGTGTGAAAGCCTAAAAACCTTAGCTCTCTATTCATTCCACTTAAGGAAAAAAAGATATTTCCTTCCTTTGTAGTATTTGGCTCTGAAAAAAAAAAATATATATATATATATATATATACACACACAGTAGATCCTCTGTAAGTGTCTGTAAGTGGACCACCCAAGGGACTCTAACAAACTGGCCAACATAGGGAGGTGGTCATCTTAAGGGCCCAGGCCCACTGTACAGATACATACTTATGGGGTGTGTCCAGCCTATGAAATTTAGGTCAACTTAAGGAAGTGGTCAATGCAGGGAGGTGGTGAGCTATGTAGGTTCTCCTGTATATACCATATATAAGGGAACTTAATATATAACATTGGAACCTGAAACAGAACATACTCCTCCTCTTCTGTGGAAGATTAAAAACACCTGTGACATTTGTGAATGAAAAGCAAGGAGTTCATGAGAACCATCCCAAATAAAATGTTCACCAGTTCTGGATTCTGGTAGATTTGATTCGAGCCACTGTGATAAAAATGTGTCAAATGGTTTATGAAGTGAGTGTATGATGCCCCATAATCATATCATTGTATACAGTTATGATTTAATAAAAAAATTAAAAAAAAAAAAAAAGACTGGAAAGTCTTAGTGGATGACAAGCCTGAACAGACCCTAGGGCTTTGTACGGATTCCCTTTCCAGTGGGGTAAGTAGCCTCTGTCAGGGCAAAACAGATACTGGATAATTCAGATGCCAAATAGTGACTAGTTGGCCGGTGGCACCTTCTAGACATTCTGCTATAGGAAAAACCAAGAGAAACTGGCACTTATCTGAAGTAGGAATTGGAGGAGAATTCCTTTTATCATTTGAATGACGGGTCTCACATCTATTCTTTCCCTGGTAAGTTTTTGTAAGTACTAAAGCCTTATTTCTAAATCCATCACAATTAGTGCTATAACAGATGATGAAGAATGAACCGTGGCATTGCTTCATTTTTGTGTGTGTGATTAATGGACAGTAGGTAGAATATGGCTAGCAGTGGCTCTGTAACTGAAAGACACAAAGTTTTTACTCATTTTGTTTCCTTCCCTCCCCCCATTGTTTCGGTAGCAACAGAGATGTTTATGGGAACTAACAGAGATGTGCAGATTAACTATAAATTACTTCTGAAATTCTAAAATTGAAGCATAAAAAAATATAATTTCTCAGCTGCAAAAAATGTATTTCATGTGCATTAGTAACAACAAAACCAGTAACAACAAAACGCTACCAGAAGTGTAGGGGATGATGACGTTCAGTTAGTGGTGTTCACCAGTATTTTGTTTTAAAGAAAATGAAATTGTTAACTATAACTGAAAAACAAGGAACATATAGAATGCATCATAGGTAATATTTCCTGAACCTTCTGTTTTGATTGTGCACTTGGATATGTGTGGTGAGTCAGAATATAATCAGTATTTTTTATTGTGGGTTGGAGCCAAACAAGGTGGAAACTAATTAATCTAGAAATGGGAGCAGAGAAGCTGTGATCCTATGCCTTTCCATACATTCTCTTTCTGGCAATATCTTAGAATATTTTTATTTATTTAAGTATCCTGGCAGAAAGAAAAACACAAGTAGGAAGAAAGCGCGCGCGTGTGCTCTTTCTCTCTCTCTTTCTCTGTCTCTCTCTCTGGGTTCTTTGTCTAGGGGTGTGTAAAGGCACATGGGTCTTTTGTAGTTACATTAGGCCAGGACTTGGTCACAAATGAATGGATACAGTGCCTTTGACTGGGGCAAGATGAATGAGTGCATTAATGAATGGATACAGTCCATTCCTGAAATTGACCAGGCCTAGGAAATGGACAGTTTCCTGTTCAGTTGCAAGTGCAAGGGGAGGGAGACACAAAGGCATGGTGTCTCCCCAGCAGTTGTCTGGCCCCTCTGTCTACTGGAGCCTCCTGCTTGGTCCTCCCCTGCCTTCCCGCTGGTTCCTCTGCCAGTTGTCACTGCACCAACACCTCCAGGGCAGAGCTGGCAGGTCCTCCCCTGAGCTGGCCGAGCTGGCTGGGGCACCACCTGCCCTCTCTCTCCATATTAAGTTGCTTTTTAAAATCTGATTTCAACTAACTAAAACTTTGAGAGAGAAATATGATAGCTTTTTTTTTTAAGTGATCCTGTCTATGGGTGATTTTGCCAAACTATTATCTCTTTGAAGTCTTATCTTCTAAAGCTCCAACTCATAGATAATATTTAAAAAATTAAAACTTGATGAAAATGTTGATATTCTCAACATACATTTATACTATTGGTTTTCAGTGCAATAGGTTACTAAACCTGAAATCTAATACACACAAACACTCCATCATTATAATTTTAAAACAGATTTAAAAATAGAACTCAAATGAGTCAGCCTTTTTCTTTTTCTCTATGTGCTTCAGGCAACAAAGGAATTTGCTGTGTCTCAATGAGACATTTGAATTTCCCTATTTAAATTGTCCCAACTTCAAAGCATTTAAGATACAAATCCATCTTCTTTTGGCAATCTCAATGTCAAAAAGTTATCAAGAGAACAAAGCTCACCTTCTACTTAATAAAATGCTACTTTTTTTACAAAAGACATTTCCATTATCTAAAGCCAAACTAAACTCTATAAACAATCAGTAGAACACTGAATACAAATTACTCTATTTATAAAAAATTGTCAGAAAATAAAGAATATTAAAAACTCCAAAGAGACAGAATCAGAAGACTCAACTCACAGTTAACAATGCAGCCTACAAAACTGCCAGATAAAACCACAAAAGCTTCTGAAATAATAGAAGAGTGATTGACAATTCTGGCTTCTTCCTCTCATTCGTGGCGTGAAGCTATCTCTGCATATAGTTTACTTATTATGCCTCTTGTTTTAAGCTTCAAAAACAAAACTTAGAAAATTGGTGTTAATGTTTATTTGTGATCAGAGCAAAGGGATCAATTAGATGAAAAGTCTAAATTTTATTTCTAAACTAAATGTTATCATTAGATAATATTTAGTAAGTGATTTTATGTTCTTGAGCTTGGCTGTTTAATTCACAACCTGTTGGACAAATTACTTATTTTTTTTTTTCAGGGTATCAAAGAGAGATTTTATTTAAGAAGGACAGAGAGAAAGTTTAGAGCACTTCCCAAAAGATTTAGAAGATGGTCCCTCCCATGAAGAAGAAGAGGTAACAGAGACCTGGACAAATTAATTCAAATTCTTTCAACTTCATTGTTCTCATCTGTTAAATGGGAAAACAGTAGCATTTCACAAGGTTGCTTTGAAGATTCAATAAATTAGAAGATATAAACTCTAAATATGCTGCCTCGAACATACAGAAAAGGTTTGGCAATGATTTTCTGTTATCACTGTTATTTGCTTAATTCTTTTTTATTTTCACATCTTGACTTCCCAATAAAATGTTAAAGATTAATGAGGTAACCATTGAATATTGGATCATTAGTAAAAGGGATTTTTAAGTAAATAAAAAATTCATGAGAGCATTGATCGCATATTGGTACACTAATGAACAATCCTAGACCAATATTGTTAAGAATAATAGCATTTTTTCATAATCCTATAAATTAAGTTTATTTATGTATGTTCTGTGATATAGAAACATTCAGGAAAATTATACCAGTAAGCCACCCAAAAAACGTTTCGCCATATACTTGCTTCCTCTCAATTTCCTTTAAACTTTGCTTCAAAACTACACGCAGGCCGGGTAGAGTGGCTCACGCCTTTATTTGTTTTTTTTTTTTTTTGTTTTTTTTTTTGGCTGGGGCTGGGTTTGAACCCGCCTTTAATCCTAGCACTCCTGGAGGCCACAGTGTGTTTGATTGAACTCAGGAGTTCGAGACCAGCCTGAGCAAGAGTGAAACATTGTTGCTCCTAAAAACAAACAAACAAACAAACAAAATTAGCTGAGTGTTGTAGTGGGTGCCTATAGTGTCAGCTACTTGGGAGGCTGAGGCAATAGGAACTTTTAAGCCCAAAAGTTTGGAGGTAGCTCAGAGTTATAATCATGCCATCCCATTCTACCCAGGGCAACAGAGTAAGAATCTGTCTCAAACACACACACAACTAAAAAATGTCTTTCCTAAGCAGAAAAGCTTTTGTTTATTTCTGGACAGTAGACAGAAATCAAATTTAGAGGGGCTGGCCCTTCGCTGTGTTGAGAAGAGGGAGCTCTTTGACACCATAGTGCAAAGCAAACACTCAACTGAGACTCCCGTCTTTCTCAACCATTTTGTCCTATTCTGTTTTTACTTGTCCCAAAGTTCCCCAAAATTTGTTCCCCAAAGTCCATGGATTAGTTCATGAATCTTCAAGGAGACTGTGCTGAGAGGGAAGACCTACAGGAGTTGGTTAGGTAATGAGGGGTGAATGCCATTGAAGGTGGGTTAGTTATTGCAGAATGAGTTCCTTAAAAAAGCATGAATTCATCTCTCTCTCCATCTGTCTCCTCCCCCCGATACACACACAGACCCAGACACACACACACACAGATACACACACAGACCCAGACACACACACACAGATTCACACACAGACCCAGACCCATACACAAACACACACACACAAAGATACACACACAGACCCAGACACACACACAGAGATTCACACACAGACCCAGACCCAGACACAAACACACACACACACAGATACACACACAGACCCAGACACACACACACACAGAGATTCACACACAGACCCAGACACACACACACACACACACCTTCACACACAGACCCAGACACACACACACACACACAGATTCACACACAGAGCCCCCCCACACACAGAGCCCCCCACACATAGATTCACACACAGAACTCCCCCTACACACACAGACCCAGACACACATACACACACACACAGATTCACACACAGACCCAGACCCACACACACACACACACACACACAGATTCACACACAGCCCCAGACCCAGACCCACACACACACACACAGATTCACACACAGACCCAGACACACACACACACACACACACACACAGAGATTCCCACACAGACCCCACACACACAGAGATTCACACACAGACATACACACACACAGATACACAGACCCAGACCCACACTCACACACACAGATTCACACACAGACCCCCCCACACACACACAGATTCACACACAGACATACACACACACACAGATACACAGACCCAGACCCACACTCACACACACAGATTCACACACAGACCCAGACCCACACACACACACAGATTCACACACAGACCCCCCCCACACACAGATTCACATACAGACCCACACACACACACACAGACCCAGACCCACATGCACACACACAGATTCACACACAGACCCAGACACACACACACATAGATTCACACACACACACACACAGATACACACACAGACCCAGACCCACACACGCACAGTTCACATACAGATACAGACACACACACACAGACCCAGACACACACACACACAATACACACACAGACCCAGACACACACACACACGTGCCAGCACTCTCTTGCTCTTCTGTCTTGCTCAAAGAACTGACACAGTAAGAGGACTTTTGCCAGAAACTGGACCCCGAGTCTTACACTTCTCAGCCTCCAGAACCATGAGAAATAAATTTCTGTTCATTATAAATTACCCAGTCCCAGGTATTCTGTGATATTAGCACAAAACGCCATAAGATACTTCATGACCAAAACCGCAGGGTCCTATGGAAAGCAGGCAACACAGAATGTTTTAGGCGTTGTAAACATGGAAGGAAAAGAGAAACAAAGGAGAGATTGTCCTGGAGTGATAGCACGCATGCTGTGTGACAGGAATCTCACAGAACTACCAACTTGGCCATTGGGTCAGGGCCATGTCTGGAATGTATAACTCAGGAATTTTGTACCTAGATCTGAGTCGTACTCCGTAGCGCCAGTGTGATCATGTAAAATGTACACCACCTTCAGTGAATATTTTGTCAGTTGGCATAAATGAAACTCCAGAAGTTAGGTACATTGATCATTTCTAGTGTAGAGAGACAGGAATTGGCATTTCCAGAGGCTGAGTAACCTATGGAGAGCAGAGAGGAAGTTAAGAGTTCAAGTGCATTCCTTCTGACTTCAAAGCCTGTGCTCTTCTGCTATCCCACCACACTATCTCTAGTGTACACTCATTTACTGAATGTAACTTGCACTATTTTCCCACTAATATCCATTAGTTTTTGATATGAAACCATTATTTTGCACATGAACTCAATGAATTTAACAGATACTGTATACTCTGAATGGCATAACAGTGAGCACTGTAGAATGTGTCAAGGTAAGATAGTAAACAAGACAAATATGGTACCTGAGTTCATGGTCAAGAAGGAGATACAAAATTTAAAATAGGTGTAGAAATTTGTGTTAATATTTAGCAAGGCAGATGCTGGATGCTTTTATGTATTATTTCATTTAATCTCATCATGCAGTAAATTTTATTTTTGTTTTACAAATGAGGAAGCGTGCAAAACTGGTATATTTGTCTCAGTTTATTCTCTTTCCTGCATTGTGTAAAAACGGCCCATTTCACCATATTCTTTTCAATACTGATAACTTCACTTTAAAAATGTCGGGTGTGGTGGCTCATGCCTATAATCCTAGCACTCTGGGAGGTTGAGGCGGGTGGATTATCTGAGCTTCCGAGCCTGAGCCAGAGCGAGACATCCTCTCTGAAAATATCCGGGCATTGTGGCAAGCACCTTTAGTCCCAGGTACTTGGGAGCCTGAGGCATGAGAATCACTTGAGCCCAAGAGTTTGAGGTTGCTGTGAGCTGTGACACCATGACACACTACTGAGGGCAACAAAGTGAGACAGACACTCAAATAATAATAATAATTAAAAAAAACTTCTAGTTTGCTGGATAAAAAAAAAAAATTGTGCCTTATTATTTTTATTAGTATTTTTATCTGTAGTGAAGTTGAAAACTTGGCATATCAGCAAAGAATTATAAGGCAGTTATTATTTATCAAGTATTATAAACAGCATACAGGATAAATGAAAACAAAGTTATTGTTTTAAAAATATTAGGGAGATTAAACAAAAAACGTCTCTAAGACTCACAAGGGAAATAAACCCATTTTCCTCATGGCCTAGTGAGTCACAGGGGCATCGTTGGTGAATGTCAACAAGGATATTAAAAGACTTTCTGGGTCATTGGTAATATTGCATCTTTTTCAAAAATTAGGATTCTGGATTAATAAAATTAACTATTAGTTTCTTCTTTGGATATGAATTTCTGTTCAGCTTTTTCTATCTTCCACAACCAAATGACTAAAATTTAATGTAGGTCTCAACTTGAAAACAAAGAGCAATTTTTATAGCAAGATAGTGTGTCTTGTGTGATTTGTGTGTCTTGACTACATATAGATAGTAATATTTATATTTCATCTGAAGAAAGAATTGCCAATCTAAGATGTAGTTTATTTTAATGTATTTCTAAAAGATCTATTGATTTTGTTAATATACATTAACTATCTTATATTTGCAATGTTGTTTGAAGGCTATTAGTTACCACAGAAAAATCAGGATACCACAGTTCTGATGTCTAGGGTTTCTTTCCCTCTTCTTTTAGCCAGATCATGTCATCTTCCTAACCTCTCATTTGACAGCAAGTGAAATTGCCCTAGGCTAGCATTTTCACAGTGTGAAAGTGAGATGTCATGATAAAGACACCTAATATTCATTGAACCCAGATGGCATATTCATTCTTCATAGTTTCCTTTTTGGTTTGGTAAATCGTAATTTTATACTATCCCATTGATTTTTGCTTGTTTGTTTTTAAACTGTACAAACTGTCATATTGAGTCTACATTTATTGTCCAGGAGCGTTGTTTTCTATGATTAACCAAAGATTTATGTGGCAGTGGCTTAAACCATAAGGAGGTGATTGTTCACGCACTAGAAAGTCTGAAGGTTGGTGATTGCCAGGTTGGTACATAAGTTTAGTGTGCTCAGGGCTCTGGGTTGCTGGTTTCTATGGGCTTTTTCCTCTTCAAAACAAGATAGCTCCATCCAATCAATGTTGTTTATTCTTATTAAACAAAAACCACAAAGCGGTCCCAGAAGTTAACAGACTTTTTTTTTCCATGTCTTCGTCTAGAGGTTTGCTACATACACACTCCTATACCAATGAGTAGTCTAATCTTCAGTGAGATTAAAGAACACCTCTTCCTGTTGGGGACTGTAGGTCTCTTGAGCTCAAAGTTCAAGACCAGCCTAAGGAAGAGCATGACCCTGTCTCCACTAAAGTGGAAAAAATTAGCCTGGTCTGTTGATGCACGCCTGTAGTCCCAGCTACCCAGGAGGCTGAGGCAGGAGGATCACCTGAATCCTGGAGTATGAGGTTGCTATGAGTGAGACTATGGCACTCTAGCCTGGGCAGCAGAGTGAAGCAACTCGGTTTGAAAAAAAAAAAAAAAAAAGGATACTTGTTACATTCCTAAATAAAATCAGGCCTATAGCAAAAAGGAAAAGTTGGAAAACAGGTTTTGTATAAAAACCCAGGGATAGCTGCAAAAAAAAAAAAAAAAGTTTTAAAAGTAAATTGTTCAAATATAATCACATTAAATAAGATTAAAAAGAAAAGTAGGAAACATGAATTCATTTCAGTTAAAAGTGAATTAAGAGCCAAACATCATATAATTTAAATATGCAAGCCTATTACAAATATGATGTATTAGACGCATCTACTAAGAGCAAGAAAGGTTTTCTTATGAACCATGTGTGTAAGAACCTCAATTTAATTTAATTATGCTGTTAGAGAATCATGGCTTGATTCCACTGTGCAGAAAAGAGTTCCAAATTTATTGTCCTTTTTCAGGCTCCCTAATAAAAAAGACCATATGCTCAGTCAATTTAACAAAATATTAAGATAACAAATTTTTGTAACAAAGGAGATACTTTCCATAACTGGCATTGTCAAGAAGACACTTGTTTGAACTTTTGACAGTAAGACCAAACATTTTTGAGAGATAGAAAGTCCATATGAACTTTTTTGAACATATGGCAACTATGAAGCATATAATGAACAGAAAAAAATATATAATAGCAAGATCCATCTTGGTACTAAAAAATTATATTATCTGCTATTTTAGTAACATTTGTGGATAGAAATAGTAAAATAATTTTTTTTTTTTTATTGTAGAGAGTCTCACTGTACCGCCCTCAGTAGAGTTCTGTGGTGTCACACGGCTCACAGCAACCTCTAACTCTTGGGCTTACGCGATTCTCTTGCCTCAGCCTCCCGAGCAGCTGGGACTACAGGCGCCCGCCACAACGCCCGGCTATTTTTTTGTTGCAGTTTGGCCGGGGCTGGGTTTGAACCCACCACCTTCGGCATATGGGGCCGGCGCCCTACTCACTGAGCCACAGGCGCCGCCTAGTAAAATAATTTAAAAGCAGAAAATATTTATAATTCTCATTTTATTAGTTTTTTAATAAAAAGTTTTAAAATGTTAACATTAAAATTAGCAAGTTAAAGTATATTTTATTTTGTAGAATAAATTTCTTATACTATGAAGAATATGGAATACAAAATACAAAATTGCTGTAATGCATAATTATTCTCAGCTGTGCATACATAGGCAGCTGTACCCTTAACTTTGTATTGCCAAACATTTTCATTTAAATAATATAATACTTGATTGCCTCATATTCTTTTTGAATTGTTTTTGGAGACTTAAAACCACAAGGTGGTTAGCAATTATAGATGATCTTTTCAACATTTCATATACATCTGAGCATAAAAAATAAGAAGGAATATGGTATAGAGTTGCCTAGAAACATTAGCAACAATAAGCATTTAAATAATCAACATCACAGAGAAATATATAATATAAATTTTCAAAGAAAACAAATTACACAAATTAAAGTAGATGGCTGTGTATTTTGTTGGTGTACCCAAGTAAATTTTCTAATTAAAAAAAAAAAAGTGGAAATGACTTTTCAAAAAGGTGTGATTGATCAATTAAAATTATTGGGGAAAACTTCTTTAACGTGAGTAAAACACACATTAAGAGCAGTGCTCTAACAAATATTTCTTGCTGAAAGTTAAAGCTGATTCAACTGTGTTATTGAAACTGCATTATGTTCCAAAGAAGAGTCTCTTGGGATTTCATAGACATCATCAGGTCTAATGCTTGGAATTTGCTTGCTTTAATGCCTTCCCATTCCCTTCCTAACACTGCCCATTATTTCTATATCTCCTGTGTCATATTATGGGGGTGACCTTTCTTCCTTATTTTTACTAGTGCTACTGGCTTGACCTATGAGCTCCAGTACAACAACCATAACTCCTTGCTCTTTTGAATTCTTATGGAAATCTAGGGTCTACTGCAGATGCTGTTCTCTACGTATGAAGTGCAACTATAGAGACTCAACAACATTTTATATTTTCTTACAAAGTTGATATTTAGAAAAGAATGGGGGGAAGGAGGAAAGACCTATGACCCTATGACATAATGAAATTAAGTCATAGAAAAGCTTCTTTCTCTTCTTTCTGTCAATAAGTCCTGCTCAAATTTGAAAGAGCAGTTGAAATGGAATCAAGACAGTTTTGATCTATGGCTAGTCAATAAGTTTTGTAAGGAGGCAAGAGACTACAGTTGTGTTAAAGATGATACCCAACCCCAGAGGACCAGAGAAAAGCAGCAATAAGGTAAAGAGACCCTTGAGGCACCCAGGATGATATGCAGCTACCCTTGTCTTATTGTGTCTGGTGTTGCTATAACAGCATATTTGAAACTGAGTAATTTACAGACAATGGTGATTCATTTCTTGGTTCTGGAGGCTGGAAACTCAAAGGTCAAGGAGCCACATCTGGTAAGGATGTTGTTCTAGTGACATCCCGTGGAGAAGATGGAAGGACAAGAGAGTGGAGAGAGAGAGAGAGAGAGAGAGAGAGAGAGAGAGAGAACACGAAGAACACGAACGTGCGGGATGTTGGGGAGGGATGCATATGAAGCCAATCTTATTTCAGGAGTCCACTTTTAGGATAAGAAACTAACTCCTGAAATAATGACATTTACCCATTCTTAAGGCTAGAACCTTCGTGACCTAATCATCTCTTAAAAGTCTTAAAATTCTATATACCTACAGAAGCAATGGACTCTCTTTAGCTAAAATGAGACACACTAAAAACAGAATCAGATGGCCAGCAGAATGATTAGTCAGGTATCCCTGTCTTATTAACTTCCATTCTGTTCATGAATCAGAAACAACTCTTGAAAAGCCTTTCAGAAATTTCCCAGCTGACTCCCCCACATTGCCTGATACAAGCTAACAACTCCCTTTCAAGCCCAGGAGCCCTGTGATCCCACCATAGCTCTGATTGGACAGGCTCTGTGATCCCACCATAGCTCTGATTGGGCAGGAGTCTTGTGTCAATAAACATTCTATATTGATAAATACTTGCAGACCGCAGGCCAGTTTCAGTCAGCTTATTGAGACAGTGCACAAATTGTCTTTGTGCCCTGCTATTTACTTTTTGACTTAAAGACCCAAATTATTCCACCTAATACTAAAGCCCTACACTGAAGTGAAAAGAGTTTGCACACTACATATGTGTTTGCCCACTGCCCATGCACCTGGCTTCAGTCACGAATGTTCATGGATTCTCTCCAACCCTACTCAATATGCATTTCAGAGTGGCCCAGGAAAACAAATATACCACCTCCCCTCTCCCTTTCAGGGCCAGTGTACTTCTGGTTTTCCCTAGAAATTGCTTTCTTCCATGCAGAGATTGCTTCCTCCTCTGAAAATAAAGTCTTCTTTTCTTCCTCCACGGGTATCATGGTCTTTGTTAACAGGTCCCACCTTGCAACACATTAGTAAGTTTCCAATACATTAACTTTAGAGTAAACCTTCAAATCATAGCATTTTGCCCCTGGCCCTCTAAAAATTTATGTTCTTTTCACATTCAAAATACATTTATTCCATCCCAATAGCCCCCAAGTCCTAAATCATTGCTGTAGCAATTCAAAAGTCTAAAGTCTAGTCTCACATCTGAATTAGTTACCAGAGAGATTCAGGGCAATATTCATCCTGAGGCAAATTTCTCTCTAGCTGTGAGCTTGTGAAATTACAAAACTACATGTCTACTAAAATGTAATGGTGGGACCGGCATAGGATAGACATTTCCTTTCGCTCATAAAGGAAAAAATAGGCAAGAAGAAAAGGGTCATTGGTCCCAACTTCAAAACCCAACAGATAAAATAACATTAGTCATAAAACTGGAGGATGATCACTTTCAACTCCATGTCTCCCATGCCAGGTGGGCTATGCTGGAAGTTGGTCCCCCAAGGCCTCAGGCAGCCTTGCACCTGTGGCTTTTCTAGGCTTAGTCTCCCCAGCCACTTTCTCAGGTTAGAGTCTCCTGATTGTAGTTTTCTACAGCTGCATGCTAGTAGCCCTGTGATTTTGGGTTGCCACACTTCCAAGTCTCCACTGGCCATTGCCCTAATGGGAAGTCTCTGTGGTGGCTCTGCCCTTGTGACAAGTCTCTACTTGCGCCCCCTGGCTGTCTGTAACATTCTTTAAAATCTAGACGCAGGTGGCCAGGCCCTCATAGCACTGACCTTGCATGTATCTGCAGAGTATGCACCAAGTGCACACCCCTGAGGCTTGTTGCTGTACCCCCTAAAGCAGGAGCCAAGGCACACTCAGGCCTTGGGGAGCCCAACTGGGGCACTGAAGGAGCTTCAGAGCTTGGATGCCAGGATCAGATTACTGAAGCAGCCCTGGGAGCTAGCAGGTAAGAGGTATCAGCTCTCCCAAAACAGTTATTCTGCATTCCTAGAACTCTGAAAGAGTTTGAAGAGCTTAGGTCTCCAAAACGCCTATGGGGTCCTTCTTCCATTGTCTCCATGGACATTATTTGACTTTCTTCTATTCATTTTAATTGTTTTAGCTAATTATTGGCCACATTCTTTTTTTTATTATTTTATTATTATTATTTTTTTATTGTTGGGGATTCATTGAGGGTACAATAAGCCAGGTTACACTGATTGCAATTGTTAGGTAAAGTCCCTCTTGCAATCATGTCTTGCAAGTGTGACACACACCAAGGCCCCACCCCCTCCCTCCGTCCCTCTTTCTGCTTTCCCCCCCATAACCTTAATTGTCATTAATTGTCCTCATATCAAAATTGAGTACATAGGATTCATGCTTCTCCATTCTTGTGATGCTTTACTAAGAATAATGTCTCCCACTTCCATCCAGGTTAATACGAAGGATGTAAAGTCTCCATTTTTTGTAATGGCTGAATAGTATTCCATGGTATACATCTACCACAGCTTGTTAATCCATTCCTGGGTTGGTGGGCATTTAGGCTGTTTCCACATTTTGGCGATTGTAAATTGAGCTGCAATAAACAGTCTAGTACAAGTGTCCTTATGATAAAAGGATTTATTTTCCTTCTGGGTAGATGCCCAGTAATGGGATTGCAGGATCAAATGGGACATCTAGCTTGAGTGCTTTGAGGTTTCTCCATACTTCCTTCCAGAAAGGTTGTACTAGTTTGCAGTCTCACCAGCAGTGTAAAAGTGTTCCCTTCTCTCCACATCCATGCCAGCATCTGCAGTTTTGAGATTTTTGTGATGTGGGCCATTCTCACTGGGGTTAGATGATATCTCAGGGTTGTTTTGATTTGCATTTCTCTAATATATAGAGATGAGGAACATTTTTTCATGTGTTTGTTAGCCATTCGTCTGTCATCTTTAGAGAAAGTTCTATTCATGTCTCTTGCTTAATATCATCTCCCTAATGTTCTCTTTTTCTTTACATGGCTACTCTGAGTTTTTCAAATCTTTCTGTTCTGTGTATCTTTTAGTTATAAATTCTATCTTTGAATCATTTTTCTCATTTTACCGTAAATGACCTAAAGAGGCCGTGCAGCACCTTAAATGCTTTGCTTAGATAGTTCTTTTCTCTCTCTCTCTCTCGTTAGGTATTTCTTTAGCCAGATATTCTAGTTCATTGCCCTTAAGTCCAAATTTTTATGAAAGCTTTGATCTAGGACATGGACATAATTTTATGTCTGTTGTATCCTAGCAGAATGCTAAGTTCTTCACAAATGTATAACAGGGATGGTCTTTACTCTAGTTTTCAATACCTTCTTTCACAATTCCATCTAAGACTTTATCAGAATGGCCTTTACTTTGAATGTTTCTATCAGTGTTCTGAACATGACCATTTAACCAATCTCTAAAAAGTTCCAGAATTTCCATACATTCCACTCTCATCTTCTGAGCCCTCTCCAGATTCACCTTCATGCCACCCTCATGGCATCTAGGCATTTCCTAGCTTGCTCATCTAGATTCTTTGCACCTCTACTCATTACTGAATTCCAAAGTTGCTACCCTGCTTTTAGATATTTTTTAAACCAATAGCAACAGCCCATTTGCTCAGTTCCAGTTTCTGTCTTCGTTTTGTGTCAATAAAGAGAAAACTGGAGATTGGGAAATATTTAAAGAAAAGAAATTTATTCCTCACAATTCTCGAGGCTGGGAAGTCCAAGGTTGAGAGTCTTCACACATCCTGTGAGGATCTTACCCCAACATCCCATGGCAGATGGTAGAAATGTAAGAAAGGGGCGGGGGGTGTATGGGGCCAAGCTTGTCCTTTTATCAGAAAGACATACTTGCCATAACTAATCCATTCTTTACATTAGGGCATCAATCTGTATATGCAGGTGGAGGCCTCATGACCTAATGACTTCCCACAGTTGCCAGTTCTCAACACTATTAGTTTGAGGATTAAATTTTTGACAAGTAAACTTTGGAGGGTATATTCAAACCATGTAAACCATAGAATTCTCTCCTTGGGAAAAATGACCCAAGTTTGTATTACAACACTCAATAACCAAGCATTCTGCTAGGGGATAACAGATTTAAAAGTATAGGAATGCTGTATGTATGAACTAACTGAACCGATATTACTCATAGATCCAGTGCCTTCACTTTCCAAGTTCTTCAGCTAAAACAGTTTCTCTTCCTCCAATGTGAAAAATAACAAACTTTAGGAGCTCAGTCCTGTTTGATTGTAGATAATGTCTTTCACAGGTTTACCTTCTGTACTATTTTTGAGAATTTCCAGGGAATGATGCTTTAGTCTAAAAAATTGATCTTGGTTTTCTCTTTCCATGTCTTGGTACAGTGTCATTCTGGGGTTCTCTTTGTTAGCTCTTGTCTGAAAATTGACTTTCCAAATGCTGTTATTTCCTAGAAAGGGGAAGGATTCTATGTAAATTTCCACAGAGCACCATTAATACCAAGCTGTAGTGTGTAATACAATGCAACTTTTGCTAACGTTTGATTGCAACACCAAGGACTCTATGGTAGGAGAGGAAACCTTAAAAATGGGAACCATATAATAAAGTTTAAGAATCTGGCAGACTTTTCATTTCTAGGGCCAATGGTTTCCTTGTTGAATCATTTTGCCTGGGGTCACCTTCTGTCTTCATTCTTGGAGTCAAATTACCACTGTCTCTCTTGTGGGAATGAAGAGAAAGGAATGAATAAACATTACAGTAATCTCATGCTGCTCACTGCTCTGACTCAGTCTTAATGACATCATAATCACTCCATATGAGCATCTTCCTGTAGACTTCATTACCAGTTCTAGATTGCCCCACATGTGCTGAGTCAATGTATTAAGTCAAAGTTGACCTTCCAAGAATAAAGAGACAGTATTTCCCAAGCACAAACCAATGTCCAACCTAAATTTCAGAATCTGTTTATAAATCTCCTATGTACTATTTTCCAGCTTCAATAATTTTAAAATCTAGATTCTACTGTGAGCAATAGGAGAAAACTCTTGGCAAATTTAAAATAGCAGTTTATACCCACTGCATGAGTATTATTGCTTCTATATATTGGAGCATTAAGTAAGTGCAAATTACTGTCACTTATAGAATATCTTTTAGTATTTCAAATAAAATGCACCTATTAAGAATGACTGATAACTCATAATTCAGTATTTAATGCATAAAACCTTGAACAACTGTATTTGAGTGTAATTTTCTTCATATTCTCAGCCCAACCATTTTATTTTATAGTGCCATTTAGCAATTGCTGTGTAATTCTTGAGTAGTTCATATTTGAATTTGAAAATTTGAAATGTTTCTGAATTATTTATACTATACTATAAAGTTTAAGAAGGAGACATCAAGAAGAAGAAAGAACTTTGAGCAGTAGTTTTTTTAACTTCAATTGGGAATAATCGACTCCAATGCCTGATTTATAATTATGTTAAAAATCCTTGTTATATGAAACAGACTTAACTTTGTGTTTCAAATTTTTTTTGATATCTAGGTCATTATCTTCCAACCCGACATCATTCTCTATAGCTATGCATAATTGTGCCCTGTATATCTTGTTATAAAGTGTTGTAGAACATCAAGTTAGTAGAAATGATAATTGACCATTTAGACAAACTCATAATTATGTATATGAAGGTCTGACAAATAAGATTGTAAACTCATCCTAGAAATAGTTCTACATAACTAATTGCTCAATTGTCACTATAATCACTTTTGAAGAACTCCTTTTGGGAAGCTATGCACTGAAGCCAGTACCTTGTCCAGGCTTCAAAGCTATTTTGAAGCCCTTTTAGTGCCATGCCCATCAAAGCCATTCTAATATTACCCTTAGTGTTATGAATGTCATCAAAATGTCTTCTTTTCGATATTTTTCTTAACTCTGAGTAAAGAAAGAAGTCATTGGGTGCCAGGTCAGATTATTGGAGAGGATGTTTCAATACTGTTATTTGTTTACTGGCTAAAAACTCCCTCCCTCACCCACAGTGCTGTGTGACCTGGTGCATTGTTGTGATACAAGAGCCATGCGTTGTTAGGGAACTTTTCATTTTTTTCCAGCCCTTCCAAATAGTAAGCTTGGTTAACCATTTTTCCAGTTGGTGTAATTCCACAATGAGCAATCCGTCTGATATCAAAAAGATTAGCAATATTGATTTGATTCTTGATTTGGACTGACGGAACTTTTTTAGTTGCGGAGAATTGGCTGAGTTACATGATGCACTTTGGTGCACACTTTATTGCAATGTCATATTGGTGCACCCATGTGTCAGCACCAGTGATTGTCTTGCCTCTCCAAAAGGTATTAGCAAACTTGAATTCTCCTTTGCTTTTGTTTATTGGCAAGCTCCTTTGGGACCATTTTTGAACACACCTTTCTCATGCCAAGATTTTCCTAACTGTATCTCTTGACATGTACTTAGTCTGCTATGCTTTTCAGTCAGCTGACAATTTTGATGCACAATTCAATGGATTTCTACAATGTTTTTGTCAGTTCTGCTCCATTATTGGTCACCCTGACCCCTCTTCATCAGTGATGCCTTCTATCTTCTCAGATAAACATTTAATCTATTTTTACACTGCTGTTTTCTTCATGGCAGTATCCCCATGAATTTGGACTGACAATGTCCCTGATTTTTTGCTTCCACTCTTACCAAGTTTAACAAGAAATTATATATATATATATATAATTTTTTTTGCTCTAATTCAAGCTCTGACATTCTCATGGTAGCAAACAAAAACACGTTTTTCTACGGCACCTGCCTTCTAAAGGAATGATCACCTTTTCTTCTGTCTCTTTGTGTCAGTTCCAGGACGGCAAAGGTAGGAAAGTCTAAATCAGCTTCCAGAACTAAAATGTATTTCTATTTTTTCTCCAGGCAGAAAAGAGAATAAAAGGAAAAGAAAGAACAAACATAAAACACATAGGATATCAGAAAAGAAAAAAACAAGTCTTCCTAACTTGGTTAAAAATAACTTTCATACTTTCAGGATACCTTGTAATACTTCCATTACAATCACTCAGTTGTCTTCCAAGTACTCATAGTAGCAGCCAGGTGAGCTTACAAAGACTCCAGACTTTTCACATTTAAAGGACCCTATACTTGGGGAATACTCATGAATAGATTCCACAAGCATTTATTAATTTCACAAACATTTATTGAACTCTACTATGGCAAAGACCGAATGAGCTCAATGCAAAAAACAGAAGCATAATATTTATTCTGAAGGGGTTTACAATCTAGTGAGGGATACAGGTGAGTAAATAGACATGGTGTAAGTGTTATGATCAGAGCAATCGCATCTCATTACTTAGAAGCAATCAGAAAAATCTTTCTTTGTATGTCTGAGTAGTAGGGTGCACCTGTGCCGCATTTTATTAATTCACTCATTAATTGATGGGCACTTGGGTTGATTCAATATCTTTGCAATTATGAATTGTTCTGCAATAAACATTCAAGTGCAGATGTCTTTTAGATAGAAAGACTTTGAGTAGATACCCAGTGGTACTCAGTGATAAGAAAAGAATGAATTAATGTCTTTGGAACAATTTGGATGGAACTGGAGACCATTCTCCTAAGTGAAGTATCTGAAGAATCAAGAAATAAACACCACATGTACTCACCATTAAATTGCAGCTATCTGATGAGTACACATGTGTACAGAGGGACGTAAACCTCAAACCCTACCTAATGGTTACAATTAATCCTATTTGGTTAATGAGGATACCTACAACTGTGAGTTAAGCATTACAAAAGTGATCCATGTAAGTGAAAATATTTGTATCCTCTAAATATTTTAAAATAAAAAATGAAAATAGAAACCTTTTCTAGTGGAAGTCACACTTTCAGCTCTGACCTGAAGGGTGAGATGGCATTAGCTACTCAGAGAATGAAAAGAAATGATGTGCCTGCAGAGAAAAGAACACACCCAAATAGCCAGAAGCAAAGGAAAGAAAGAAAGAAAGAGAGAGAAGGAGGGAGGGAGAGAGGGAGGATACAATATTTTCAAGGAACTTACTGGAGCAAGCTATAAAGACACATGGAATGGACTTGTACTCTTGGGTTGAGAGTAATAGAGAAGCATTAAGCAATTTCAACCCAAGTAATATGATTAGATTTCATTTTAGACAAAATATACTGCATTTTTGTGGAGAATAGAATTTCCAGACTTCAAGGTGGAAGTAAATATATGTTGGAAATTTCTACCCCACCATGGTCCCTGTATCAGATCTAATTCAACCAATGCTCCATATTTGCTCAGTACCAATTAACTAGCATGCACTCCGTGGCATTAGTTGTTTAGGCAGTGGAAAGATCTGCCACACTACCTGCATCCCCCTAGCACAGTCAGCTACCCGGGAGGTCCCCTGTGACAGTTGTTCCATCATAGCTCATCTCAGCAGGTGCAGTGGCATCCAATACAGAGCTGGTGCTCAGCACTGCCTGACTAGACACACAGAGGTTCTGGCTCCAACTCTAATTTCAAATTTAGACACAGCCTGTGAGCATCAGATTTGACTTCATTAAGCTGTGTGGGGGATCTGAGTGGAATTTGGGTGTTTGGGAGGTATTTCATGGGCCAATTGTTTATACAGACCTGTTGTGTAAGAGAGAAAGCTTGATGCTATTTGGAGATTTGGGACACATAACTAAGCCATTAGACTGAATGTGATCACCTAGGGAGTGCAGAGAAAAGACAGAATCTTGGGGAAAACTAATATTCAAACCATGGAAAATTAAAGGATTTCTGCCAAGAATTTTAAGATGGCATGTGCTCAGGATAGAGGAGAAAACCCAACAGAATTTCTTGTTTCAAAACTGAAGGAGCGGAGTGCTCTAAGTTGTGAAATGCTGCTTATGGGTTAAGTAAAGTAAAGCCTTAAAAGTGCACTTTAAATTTAGGAATAAATTTTGGCATGAGAATTCCAAGAATTAGCAAGAAAAATTTTGTTTCATGATTAGGGGTAGAAAAATATTGTGGTGGGGTGATGGATTGGTATACCTTTTCAAGAAGAGGTTGTAAAGTGGATAACACAGATGATACAATAGGTAAGGTGAAGGGAAGAAAGGTTTCCTATATATTTGTTTATTATTTATTGTGTGTTTTAAGTTAGAGGGACTCAAGCAATCTTAAATACTTATGACAAACAACACGAAAAAAGAAAGAGGTTGATCTTAACAGAAAAATGGAAAGAATTTAGGGCAAGTAACAATACAGCTGTCATGAGTCATGACAGGCCTCTAGATTTATTTATTTATATGTCATAACACATTTTTTGGAGGTGGGGGGAGATTTTACATGACATTATAAAATACAGGCTTTACTTGAAAATTTAGAAGATTTGGCATCTGCCAGCCCCACTAATCTGTATGGAGATAGCTGTCATAGCAGAATAGTCAGATATCTCTTCCAAAAGTAGTAAGTATGGTTTCCTGCTTATTTTCTTCATCTATTAAATTGACATGTACAGGTGTTTGAATTCATTCAGGTTGAAATATAGACTAGCAAAAGAATAAGTATACACCTGAAAACAGAAAGATATAGATTTAGAAAATTTAGTAATTTTAACAGAAGCGAAGAAAGATAAGAAGCAGGGCATTCAGCTAAGGTTCTGCATGTTTTGATAAGAAACTGAGGGACCCCATTCAGTGGTATCACTGATCTCGGAAGTTAGGGATAGCTCATCTCTGAGAGTTAAGAGCAATTTATTACTGAAAATTTTGATGATAACACTTAGTATATTGGAACAGAAGTAAATAAAAGTGCATGTGTGATAATCTGCATAATTTTATTTTAATTATTTTGTGCTTAGAAGAGGGTTAGAATAAACTATTACTACTACCACTAAATGCAATCATGGAGCATCTAATGATATTCCTGGACTCACTGTAAACTCGATTAATGAATCGTTCCATTTAATCTTCACAATAAGCCTATGAATTGAATGTCATTATTATTCTCATTTTACTTTTTTAAAAGATGGCTGTGTCGGCTTGGTGTCCATAGCACAGTGGTTTCAGCACCAGCCACATATACCGAGGCTGGCGGGTTCTAACCCATCTGGGTCAGCTAAACAACAATGACAACTCAACAGAAAAATAGCCGGGTGTTGTGGTGGGCGTCTGTAGTCCCAGCTACTTGGGAGACTGAGGCAAGAGAATTGATTAAGCCCAAGAGTTGGAGGTTGCTGTGAGCTGTCACGCCATGGCACTCTACCAAGGGTGACATAGTTGAAACTCTGTCTTAAAAAAGAAAAAAGAAGATGGCTGTGTGGTATATATGTATCATATGTATTATTGTGTCATATGTACATATATATATAATTCCAAGTTTATACTGAAAATGGAAATTTCTAAATTTGATTAAATTCGGGTCCATTATTGTCTTTAAAGTTTTCTACCAAAGTAGAATGGTTAAGGTACATCTCCTTATCCTCAATCTATTATTAATTTTAATAAATTTTGAAATATTATAAGAAACTCTAGTACCACTAAATATTCCTGATGGCATGAACCAGGAGGTAGTTAGACATTGTACCACTAAGTTTAGATTAACTCATGAGCACCTAGAGTGCATAACCTGGGCAATCTCTTTTCAAATGGTATTTCATTTGCACTAGGTAATTAAATGTCATTCCACTGGGCGAGGAGTATTTTTACTAGATTATCTTCTTTGCTTAGAATTTCTAAATTATATAACTAGTACTTAATTAGTACAAAAATAATTACATAGGTAACTAGGAATGAATGCTAAAAATAACACACAAGAATATATGCAAATACAATCCTAGAATTCTAGAAATAGATATATAGATAGATAAATCCGTCATAAAACACACAAAGCCTCCTAGGTTAAAATTTTTCAAAAGAATGATCCTGTGTGTTTTCTTTCTCAAAATATTCAGTATTAGTTTTTTTTCTCATACCAGTTTCCATGTGCACATAAAGAAGTAGATATTTTCTCTGAACCTGATGTGCAATGTTATCAGCCATAAAGTCATGGCAAATAATTAACGATCCAAATGTAATAGGGAAAAGAAAAGTTACCCTTTGCAAGTGGCTTAATGGAGCAGCGGCTTATTGAATGATATTGTTAAACTACTATTAATTGGATATTTATGTTTAATACTTTGTGTCATTTGTTATCACACCGTGATACAAGAGAGCGCACTAAAGCCTGTGAACTACAGAGAGTTGACATTTAAAATATATGGTCAGCCGTTCCTGGGAAAAGGGAAGACTGATGAAGTACTACTCCATAGTATGACCTTGGCATTATAAGTAATTTGTTTTATATCTGTAATCTGGGATTTGTGTTTGTCAAATTAAGAGGCGCTTCTTCAATCGAAGAATAAGGCAAATGGTAGATGTAAGAATAGTTGATTAAAATTGGTGATGCAGGAAGGGAGTGCATTTATGCTTTGAAGCTTAACATACAGCTTTCTCCGTGATGCTTGGGGAGACCATTCTCTCTGTGTGAGCATGTAGCTTCCCTTGATGTCAATGGTAGTTGCATTTCCGTGACAAGAAGAAAATAGACTTGCTAAAGTTAATTATCAGACAGCTTTTGGTCTCATTTTAATGCCCTGTTTATTGGCAATGGAAGCCTGATGTGTCGCTCACTTTTTTCCTCACCTGATTTTATAAGGTAGGGAACAGAAGGCAAGTATAAAAAGGCAGGAGCTGCGAATAGGTACACCTCGGGCATGCAAAAAAGAATTCTTTTTTTTTTTTTTTTTTTAGCAGCAGGGACGTTATTTAGATTCTCCAATACCATTCATTCCAAACTTGTGTGTCATTTTAGACTGTGTTATTTTGCCCCATGCCGAATAGCACACTTGTTACATATTTAATTAATACAATTTTTTTTTTTTATTGTTGGGGATTCATTGAGGGTACAATAAGCCAGGTTACACTGATTGCATTTGTTAGGTAAAGTCCCTCTTGCAATCATGTCTTGCCCCCAGAAGGTGTGGCACACACCAAGGCCCCATCCCTCTTCCTCCTTCCCTCTCTCTGCTTTTCCTTCCCCACCCCATGACCTTAATTGTCATTAATTGTCCTCATATCAAGATTGAGTACATAGGATTCATGCTTCTCCATTCTTGTGATGCTTTACTAAGAATAATGTCTTCCACTTCCATCCAGGTTAAGATGAATGATGTAAAGTCTCCATTTTTTTTAGTAGCTGAATAGTATTCCATGGTATACATATACCACAGCTTGTTAATCCATTCCTGGGTTGGTGGGCATTTAGGCTGTTTCCACATTTTGGCGATTGTAAATTGAGCTGCAATAAACAGTCTAGTACAAGTGTCCTTATGATAAAAGGATTTTTTTCCTTCTGGAAGTTTTAATTAATATAATTTTTGAACTAATATATTACTGCATAATCCACAATATAAACTGAACTCTAAATGGAAGGGGGATCTTCATAGCAGAACTAAATTTTATTGCTGCTTTTAAAATAATAGGAATGTAAAATTTAGTCCCAGAATCAAAAAGTGCTTGAATTTTTCAAAAGGATGTGGTATCCTATAGTGGTTGAAACCCAGACTCTACACTCAGCCCCGCAGGCTGGCACTGCCACTGGCTCACCAGGGTATAGAGTAGATTCACATTATCTCCCTGTATCTTAGTTTTCTCATTCATAAAATGATAATACCAACAGCATATATCTAAAAAAAAGCGTGTGTGTGTGTGTGTGTGTGTGCATGCGTATGTGTGAGAGAGGGAGAGGAAATGAAATAAGCTGATACATGTAAATTTGTACAACTGTACTAAGTACAGAATAAGTGCTTTATATGTTAATTATTATAATTATTAATGAAAAAATAAGAAAAACTTCATTAAAAATAGTCATACCCCATGAAAAAACAAAGGACAATAAATGAGTTTGCCATATATTGAAGTTTCAGTGTGAAAATTGAGAAGCTAGATACATATTACTAGAAAATCACACTTTGCTTCATGATCTGATGATGTGTGTGTCAAGCTTCTCTGTTAGTGACATGGAAGATCTCTGGGCTCTAAAAAAGCCCCACTATTTCCACTGCTCCTTGGAACAATCCCATCCAAAGGTAAATAAAAGTCTAATTTTAAAAATATGTTGTACATCAAATGTGCCGTATGGTGAACTTTAACTAAAGGCCATCTGACACATATGCGCAGGGCATATGCAACCATCTTTTGGAATCTTTTTCATATCCTGGGGCAGTAGTCTTATGATCCTAAGCAGAATTTCATTACAGAGGCTTTAAACAGGGAGCAGGAAATGAGGACACTTCACTGAGGCTGGGTGTATATCTATTTTGTTTCAGAGGGATAGAATCCCCCTGGCGATGGCAGCCAAACAGATTATTTTCTCCTTTTAAAACTTTAGGTTTTCCTGAAGAAAACAATCCTTTCTACAGTATAGAGATGAGAATTAAATGATAATAGGAAAGTTGGTGATATGAATGGGCTGGAGAACAGCAGAGATATCATTATTAGAATGTTTTTGTAAATGGTGGAACTTGTATATATATGTACACACACACATATATATACACACAGACATGTATACACATATATGTAATTTAACATTTAAACATGTAATCATTTTAAGTGAAGTAAAAATATTTTATATAGAATTTCATATCATTTATATATACTTAAAACGATAATAAATTTGCAAAAGTGAGTCCATTTCAAAGCATTAATTTATTCATGCCCATTTGTCATCAGGTTTTGAAGAAAAAGATGAAGGATGTATGTAATCCACTAAAATTTAAAAACAGTATACTTATTCTCCTGGCAAATTGAATAGATTTTGATTATTTGCTTGTGTGTTTGTTTTTTAACTTTCAATAATTTCAAAGTAAAATAGATGGCCTATTCCTAAAAAAATGTGCAGAATTGGTGATGGGTTGATGTATTATTACACATGTACACACACACACACACACACACACGTATACCCTTTAGTTTAATTTTTTTACTTTAATTTTTCTCTGTGATATATGGTTTATTTTCCTTAAGCAATCTAAATTCTCTTTGTAGTAGAAATAAGTTGTGGTTTAAAAATGGCACCTGCTGTATCACCTTAGCCTATTCTGTAAGTCTGCTGGCCACAGCAACAGCTCCTTGGTGGAGATGGAAGCATGCGGATGGGGAGTGTGCAGTGCATTTAGCAGGGCATGAAGGAGGCTTGTGTGCTTCCTTGAAGTTTAAGTGTCAATGAAGACATAATTACCTACCTTATTGGTTCAAATAAGACCAAAAGAGATCCCAGTCAATGAAGTTGGCAGAGTTCAAGAACAAAATGAGTTGCAAGAGGAAAAGTACATGATTCAAATGAAAATTAATTTTTATCATTTCTTTCTTCCAAAGCAGCAAATTCTTAGAAATATGATAATTTTGCACTTTAAAGTTATTGAAAATAGTCTCTAAAAATTGACAGATTCCAACAAGTAGGAGAAAGGGAATAAAAAAGGAAAAATGTGAGGAGTGGACTGTTTCTGTTGTTTATAAACATTGTATTTTGTGAAAATGTGCTGATCATTTAACCTAGAAGAATACCAGTGCTGTATTTATTCTTATATGGACTGTCTTATACATCTGAAAACTTGAATATTGCTTGTGTAAAATAAATTTCTCCTTTTGCAATGTATAGTACAATTTGAGGAAATGAAAAGCCTGAGAAATGAGTAGTTCATTCATTCATACACTCATTAAATAAAACACGCACCTGCTTGGTGCCAGGCATGATTCTAGGAGCTGGAAGTACATCAGTAAACTACAGCATATCTTCTGGGGTCAGAGGGGAGAGGCAGACAAAGAATAACAAACATTGTTGATAAGTAAATTATAGCTATATTAGAAGGTGGTCAGCGCCATGCGGGAAAAGGGTGGAGTGAGTTTTAAATAAGATTAGGAATGCTAGAAGAGTTACTACTAAAAGCTTCTATACAGCCAAAAATACAGTAAGTAAAGCAAGCAGACAGCTCTCAGAATGGGAGAAGATATTTGCAGGTTATGTTTATGACAAAGGTTTGATATCTAGAATTCACAGAAAACGCAAACTAATAAGAAAAGGACAAATGATCCCATTTCAATGTGGGCAAGAGATTTGAACAGAAGTTTCTCTGAAGAATACAGGTGCATGGAGTACAGACACATGAAAAAATGTTCATCATCTTTAATCATCAAAGAAATGCAAATCAAACCACTTTGAGATATCATCTATCTCCAGTTAAGAGTAGCCCACATAATAAAATTCCAAAACTATAGATGTTGGCATGGTTGTGAAGAAAAGGAAACACTTCTGCACTGCTGGTGGGACTGCAAGCTAATACATTCCTTTTGGAAAAAAGTTTGGAAAACACTTAGGAAACCAAAAGTAGAACTGCCCTTCCATCCTGCAATTCCTCTACTGGGTATACATACATCCAGAAGACCAAAAATCATTTTATAGGGCGGTGCCTGTGGCTCAGTCAATAGGGTGCTGGCCCCATATACCCAGGGTTCAAGCCTGGCCCCGGCCGAGCTGCAACCAAAAAATAGCCGGGTGTTCTGGCGGCGCCTGTAGTCCCAGCTACTCGGGAGGCTGAGGCAAGAGAATCGCTTAAGCCCAGGAATTGGAGGTTGCTGTGAGCTGTGTGAGGCCACGGCACTCTACTGAGGGCCATAAAGTGAGACTCTGTCTCTACAAAAAAAAAAAAAAAATCATTTTACAACAAAGATATTTGCACCAGAATGTATATTGCAGCCCAATTCATAATTGCCAAGTCATGGAAGAAGCCCAAGTGCCCATCAACCCAGGAGTGGATTAATAAATTGTGGTATATGTATACTAGGGAATATTATGCAGCCATAAAAAGATGGAGACTTTACCTTTTTTATGTTTACATGGATGGAACTGGAACATATTCTTAGTAAAGTATCTCAAGAATGGAAGGAAAAGTATCCAGTGTACTCGGTACTATTATGAAACCAATATATAATAACTCACCCTTCCATACAAAAGATAAAACACAACTATAACCCAGGATGAAGGAGGAAAGAGGAAGGGCAAGGGAGGGGAGAGGGGAGGCCGAGTGGAGGGAGGGCAATCGGTGGGACCTCAGACTTACGTTGCATATTGCAAGGGTACATGTCAAATCTATTATGAGTAGAGTATAAATGTCTTAACATAATAATTAAGTAAATGAAGTGAAGGCTATGTTAATCAGTTTTATGTAAGCATTCCAAATTATATATAAAAATCAGCACTTTGTAACCCATAAATGCATTAATGTACACAGTTATTATTTAATAAAAAAATTGTTAAGAGAATAAAAAAGAGGTGGTTATATTTGTTAACCCATAAAACAAGACTCAATAAATTCAAATAGTCTGAAATTGTACAATGTTTTCTGACTATAATTGGATGAAACTAGATATCAATAATAGAAGAAAAACTGGAAATCCTACAAATATGTGGTAATAAGGAAACATACTTTTGCATGTGATACCAGTGTGTCAAACAAGAAAACACAAAGGAAACTAGAAAATAGGTATGAATCAAATAAAACCACAATGTATTGTACTTATGGAATGAAGTCAATGCTCAGAAGCAAATGTAGAGCTGTAAACACATACATGAAATAAAATAAGAAGGATTACAAATCAATAAGCCAATATTGCACATTGAGGAAGTACAAAAAGAAGTGTAAGGTACACCCAAAGTTAGCAGGAGGAAGAGAATAATAAAGATTAAAGCAGAGATAAATCATTCAGAAAACAGAAAATCTATAAGAAGAATCAACCAAAATTGTTTCTTTGAAGAAGTCTATATAATTGACAATGTTTACCTAGACTTACAAAGAACAGAAGACAGAAGACACAATTTTTTAGATACCAGAAATGAAAGTGGGACATTACTACTGGACTTACAGTAAATAAAAAGGATTATAGGGAAACAGTATGAACAATTGAATACCACACCATTAGATAATATAGATAAAACTGACCAATCCCTAGAACCACGTATGTTACCTAAATACCTAAACTGATCCAGAAAGAAATGCAAAATCTTAACACACCTATCAGGAGATCAGTAATCAAAAACCTTCCCTACAAAGAAAAATCCAAGAATAGATAGTTTTACTGGTAAATTTTTCCAAGTATTTAAATCAAAACTAATGTCAATAATTCTCAATATTCTCCAAATACCAGACAAGGAAAGAGTATCACATTATGATGCCAGCAATACCCTGATATAAAAGCTGTAAATAGATACCAGAAGAAAAGAAAATTACAGACAAATACCCCTTATGAATATAGAAGCAAAAATCTTCAACAAAATACTGACAGACCAAATTCAACACCATAGTAAAATTATACATTAAGCTATGATCAAGTGTGATTTATACTAGGAATGATGCAAGGGTGGTTTGACATAAGAAAATCAACCCATACATACACAGTATTAGTAGAAGACCCCCAATCATACACAGTATTAGTAGAAGAAATGGAAAAAATAGTCATCTCCATTGATACAGAAAAGGTCCTTGACAAAATCCACATGGAAAAGAGTAACTTGGGACCCATTAACGTATGCTATGTATAGGCTAATAGTAATTCAATTTGGATCAGCGGCCTTAATATAACAGCTAAAACTTTACAACCTTTAGAAGAAAGCATAGCAGTAAATCTTAATGATCCTGGATTTGGCAATGAATTCATATAGATGACATCAAACACATGCACAACAAAAGAAAAAAAAAGATAAATTGAACAATATGATAATTAAAAACTTTTCTGCATCAATGGACATTCTCAGGAAACTAAAAAGATAATGTATAAAATGAGAGAAAATATTTGTAAACCATATATCAAATATAGGTTTAAAATCCAGAATTTTCAAAGAACTCCTAAAATCCAACAACAATAATGTAACACAATTAGATATGGTCAAAAAACTTGAATAGATATTTCTCCAAATGAGGTACACAAATGGCTAATAAGTATGTAAAATGACATTGTATATTATTTGTCAACAGGAAATGGAAATTGCATAGCACACATTAATAGGTCCCTCTGGCATGACTGGGAGTAATGTAAAATAGCATGGGCACTGTGGAAAAACAATATGAAACTTCCTCAAAAAGGTAAATACAGAATTACAATATGCTAGGACCCAGCAATTCCGCTCCAATGTATAGACCCCAAACATTTGAAAACAGGGGTTCAAGCAGATGCTTGTACACAAATGTTCATGCAGCATTATTCATGACTGAAAGGTAGTAACAAATCCAGTGTCTATTAAAAATGGAGTAGATAAGCAAAATATGACTATACACACACATGCACATAGAGAGAGGGTGCAAACATTGTATTCAAAATTTAGGAAAGAAACAAACTGCATTAAAATTGTAATATTCAATATATATTGATAACAAAAGATAAATACCTGTTACATTTGAGCACCTTTTGTAATTGCAGAAGTCACATACAGGCTTTGTGCGTGTAGCTAAAGCAGCTAGGGCGCCAGCCACATACACCAGAGCTGGTGGGTTCGAATCCAGCCCAGGCTCACCAAACAACAATGACATCTACAACCAAAAAAAAAAAAGCCAACAACAAAATAGCTGGGGGCCTTGTGGCAGGCGCCTGTGGTCCCAGCTACTTGCCAGTTTGCAAGTCTGAGGCAAGAGAATCACTTAAGCCCAAGAGTTGGAGGTTGCTATGAGCTGTGATACCACAACACTCTACTCAGGGTGACAGCTTGAGACTCTGTCTAAAAAAAATTAATAAAATAAGATAGAGGAGTCAAATGTGATTTGTGTCTTACAATTTTAAGACAGTTTTTTCCTTTCTTAAAACATGTACATTGGTATCCTCTGTGTATATAATTCAGCCATAAAAAAAAAACATGGACGTTCTGACCCATGCAGCAGTGTGGATAAATCTTGAGAACCAACATTATATTGAGTAAAGAAGCCAAACACAGAAAGGCAAAGATTATATGTTTCCAGAGATATGAAATATCTATATTTCATTTAGATATCTACTATATAGAAATATGCAAATTCATAGAAACAGAAAGTAGATTAAAATCTGCCAGGGGTTGAGGATGGAGGGAGATGAGAATGTATTTATTAATTGGTACAGATTCTGTTTGATGTGATGAAAAAAAAGTTGAAAATATATAGTTGTAGTAGTTACACAATATTGTGAATGTAATTAATCCCACACCACTGGTCAAAATGATTAAAATGTTCAAAATACCTATCTATCTACCTGTCTTCAAAATGAAAAGAATGTGGCGAGATCGGTGCAGGCCTAATGGTGAAGATTATATTTAAGGTAAAACTCAAAAGTGGGGAAGGGGTGCTTTGCATATATCTGAAAAGCCAATTTCCAGCAAAGGAAAATCTGGTGCAAACAGTGTGAGGCATGCACATATTTGGATGTGTGAGGAGCAGTGAAGAGCCAGTGGGCCAAAATGGAGTGAGCAAAGTGGGCCATGGAAGATGAGATTAGAAAGGAGAGAGGCACTCGGACTTTATTGATCTTGCAGCTCATCATAAGCGCTTTGACTTTCATTCAGTAAAAGTAACTGAGTCCTGGACCATTGTGAGGAGGGGAATGACAACTAGCTTGTTTTAAGAGGATCACTCAGGTGTGCTTAAAATAGACTAATTGGTGGAAGGTTGAAAGGGCATCCTTTAGAGAGCCAGCAGTTAGGAGACCCATGTAATAATCCAGAAAAGGAATGATGATACTTAGCCAAAATTCCCAGGAAAAGACATTCATAGACAGTAGACTAGATGAATTTTATAGTCCAGAAGAGAGTTATCTTAATATTATATTGTAGGGAACCTTGACTGTTTTATAGTTGCATGGTAAAAATTTTTTATTATTTTTATTGCATATTATTATTCAGGATTATGTCATTGATTTAAAAAATGATAGATCTGGAGGTAAAAAGGTAAATAAAAAAACTTTTGTTAAATATAAAACAAAGATTCTTAAAATGTAAGGTTTCAATTTAAATAACACTGTAACACGCTGGAAAATTACTATTGTTCACTCATTTGCAAACATATGGACCTTAAATGTGGGGCATTGCGTGAGTCCAATAATAATTGTGCTATGCATGTACTAATAAGAGCATAACCATATGCCATCAAAAAGAAATAAAATATGAGAATAAAAACGAAAGATTCATTTAAAAATAAGAGATTCTTATTATAAAGTTTCAAGAACAAAGTGATAAGGTAACAAAAATATGGGCAGAATTCATTTCAATTTGGTGCATTGTATACAATTCTAAAAAGTAAAAATGCATATATAGAAGTAGAATCTATAATTCTTATTTTTTATTTAAAAGTAAATGGTGGTAGCATCAAGATGATAAAGAATTTCTACCTTTGGAATACTCATTAATTTATACTTTCAGTGAACTAAATATGAATGGAAAATCATTATAATTATGATTTAGTAGAGCATACATTATAAAGATATTTTAGTATTATATTTACCTTTTTTTTTGAACGGTGCATGGCCTAGCTGTTGTGTACTAAAATTTCGATTGGTAGTAGTTAGAGAGGAAGAACAGGGTATAGAGAATTCATTGTGTGATCATTGTGCCTTTAAGAACACTGGAGGAATATGTTCCAGCTCCATCCATGTAAACATGAAAGAGGTAAAATATCCATCTTTTTTTAAGGCTGCATAATTTTCCATGGTGTACATACACCACAATTTATTAATCCATTCGTGGATCGATGGGCACTTGGGCTTTTTCCGTGACTTAGCAATTGTGAATTGGGCTGCAATAAACATTCTGGTACAAATATCTTTGTTACAATGTGGTTTTTGGTCTTCTGGGTATATACCTAGTAGAGGAGTTATAGGATTGAATGGCAGATCTATTTTTAGATCTCTGAGTGTTCTCCAAACATCTTTCCAAAAGGAATGTATTAATTTGCTTTCCCACCAGCAGTGTAGAAGTGTTCCCTTTTCTCCACATCCATGCCAACATCTCTGGTATTGGGATTTTGTGATATGGGCTAATCTTACTGGAGTTAGATGGTGTCTCAAAGTAGTTTTGATTTGCATTTCTCTGATGATTAAAGATGATGAGCATTTTTTCATATGTAGGCCATGCGTCTGTCTGTCTTCTTCAGAGAAGTTTCTCTTCAAGTCCCTTGCCCAGCCTGCAATGGGATCAACTTGTTCTTTTCCTGCTTATACGTTTGAGTTCTCTGTGGATTCTGGTTATTAAACCTTTGTCAGAGACATAACCTGCAAATATCTTCTCCCATTCTGAGGGCTGTCTGCTTGCTTTACTTACTGTATTCTTGGCTGTGCAGAAACTTTTTGGTTTGATCATGGATGGAGCTGGAACATATTCTTCTTAGTAAAGTATTTCAAAAATAGAAGAAAAAGTATCCAATGTACTCAGCCCTACTATGAAACTAATTTATGGCTTTCACATAAAAGCTATAACCCAGTTATAACCTGAGAATATGGGGAAGGGGAAAGCGAGGGGAGGGAGAGGGGACGATGGGCAGAGGGAGGGTGATTGGTGGTATTACACCTGTGGTGCATCTTACAAGGGTACATGTGAAACTTAGTAAATGTAGAATATAAATGTCTTAACACAATAACTAAGAAAATGCCAGGAAGGCTTTGTTAACGAGTGTGATGAAAATGTGTCAAACTGTTTATAAAACCAGTGTATGGTGCCCCATGATCGCATTAATGTACACAGCTATGATTTAATATTAATAAAAAAAAATAATAAAATTTAAAAAAAGAACACTGGAGGAATTTTTAAGCACTCTCTCACAAAAGAACCAATGCTGGAGCTTCCCTTAGGGAGGGGAGCTCAGCTCTTTTTAAAACAAAGCAAAATCATGAAACATTCTTATACTCACAACACCGTCCCTCCTTTTTATAGTTTGGGTTGCCTCATACAAAGTAACACACTGAACATTCACCTTAGAATTGAGATCGACAAGGCATCCCCTTCATCCCTCACTGCCAAAATTCCTCAGTAATAATAATTAACCATTCCTGGCTTCTATCCAACAGTTTAATAAATTCTGGAAGGATCCTGGGCCTCAGCTGCATGTCTAGCTTTAGCTACGGAAAGGCAATGATGGGATTCTGAGTGACATTTGCTGAATAGCATCAGTGCAGCAAAATGACTACTCAATTGTCTATTAACCAATGAGAATTATTTAAATGTATACTTTATGTTAGAGTATGTGTGGTAATGCTCATTCAAATAGGTCATCTTTAGCTGTATAGAGTTGATTTCTTTACCTACCTAAGAAAATTGGTAGTATATACATCATAGTATTTGATAATTGTGCTCAAAATCATTATTTTATACAATTCATATAGATGTGCTCTTCCATGCTCTTCTAGGTAATGTTAATGACTTTTATTTTCAGGTAAATAACGATTCATAATACTTGATGTTTATAAAGTAAAGCAGTCTGGGTGATAATTAAGAAATAGTCATTAGGGACAATTAAGGTTATGGGGGGGGAAGCAGAAAGAGGGATGGAGGGAGGAGGGTGGGGCCTTAGTGTGTGTCACATTTTATGGGGGCAAGACATGATTGCAAGAGGGACTTTACCTAACAATTGCAATCAGTGTAACTGGCTTATTGTACCCTCAATGAATCCCCAACAATAAAAAAAAAAAAAAAAAAAAAAAAAAAAAGAAATAGTCATTAGGAATATATTATGTATTTCGTGAGTGACTTCTTCAATTTGATTTGTGTTGTTATTACTCAAAAATTCACAGATATTATGATTGAATGCCTTCATAAAAGTAGATATTGTTGTGTTTATTAGAAAAATATGGTAGGGATGGAAAAGAAGAATTCCTTTTCCAAACTCCCACATTGTTCATAGAAAGAAGAAAATTTCTCCTTTGCTCTTAGTGGGAAGGAAAAAATATGGGGGAAGCTATTTTAGTTTTTCTCACTTTGTACTCTTCAAGGCAGAAAAGAACAACTTTTGGTGTATAAGAAATGGAGAAAGGGACTATGCAGGCATAAATTATAATTTGTGTTTTCCAGAGTAGCCTCTTTTCAGGATTCATTCCCGGTCTGTGTCTTGGGGCAGGCTCTGCCCTGTGAGGGAAAAGAGATGGGGTGCCTCAGACTAATGCGTAGGTCTGCTTGGTTGGCAGTGAAGGGTGAGGATGTCATATCCAGGCAGTGGCCCAAGCAAATATCTTTACCTCTATGCCTCTGACTCCTGAATCTTGTTTCCCAATTCTTTCCAAATCTCTAGGGAAAGAGTGAAGCCTCTTTCTCTAGCTTGAAATTCCAACATTAGTAAATGTCATTGCCATTGCTCTATGATGAGTAGAAACACATGGCACGTATCTGAGTGTGTCCTAGTACCCTTGTCAGCCTGCTGGGCCTATTTTCCTAATATGAAAGAAATACAAAGTTTTGTCTCTGGTCTTCAGGCCATCATCTCAGATTGGTCTTTTGCCTTGGCTAACAATGAAATAACTGAAATGTTGTTTCATGAAATAACATTAAGGAGACATAGAATAAGGAAAATCACCTTAATAATTAGCACTACCCCCCCATTTCTGATGTGAGATTTCACCTTGATGAAACTTGAATACAAAGTGAACCAGCCTTCTCAATGAATTTCCCTAAAAAATAATTTTATAGACCATAAGAATAACTGAACTTTTAACTCAGAACCATTGTTATTAATACCCAACAAATCTTTCCTAATTTACAGATAAAAATTTTACCAATATATATTAACCCAACAACTTAAATAACCACTTTGAATGTCGACCAAGAATTAATACACTACAATTGGGAATTTAGAACATTTATTGCAAGAGCTGAATAACTGTAAATAACGTAGAACTGGCAAAGCAGTAACAAGGATAATTGTTTAGATATTTATTCTGTCAAAGTCATCAAACACCCCTCACAAACCGACAAAAATGTACTTCAATAAGCAATGCACCCCTACCCATTATTTTCCATTATACTGTGGAAAAATGTGAACTGCTATTTACAAAGTAATTTTATTTTTTTGGTAAGAACAAATTAACTATCAGATTAACAAACCTTTTTTTTTTTTTTAGTTTTTTTTTTTTTTTTTTTTTTTTACTTTTAAACTGATGGTGAACCGTGGCATTAAGATAACTTCCACTTCTTTCAATAAAGACATTTTGTTGCATGCTATTTATTTGTTTAAATCATCTGTCATGCCTTAACAAAAACCTCCTAAGAATGTTCGAATTTGGATTTGTTTGCACGTGCAACTGAGATCTTATTAACATTAGTTGTCACTTTGTTGGTTTGACCTAAGTGACAATATGCTGGTACCTGCCAGGCATTGACCAACTATGATAACAAACAGTTAAACAGCAATAATTAGAGATTTATCCCTTTATTTCCCCCAACTACCCTACCTGGAGAATGTTCTGTTACAGCATGAAGGCACAACACATTAAATATTTTGTGGCTATGGTCTAATAACACTTGTGTTACAACAACATTATTGTATATGAGAATCAACACAAACTCTGCCATTTCAACACAGTTGTAGACACACATTTGCCAAATTTAAACTAGCTTTGAATAGTAATTTATCTTCCATATATGCTAATTTTGAGATATTAGTTTTGTATGAGTGACAAGTACAGAATATTGTATCACTTTTAACAGATAACACTTTCCCATTACTCTCTCACTTAATAGTACTAATTAAGTGACTTTGCTTTAGCCGACTTTGAAAATAAGAATATCAAAAAATAGGTTCTGAATTTCCAAGCTTTTGCAAAAGTACCTTTTTTTTACAAGATTTTCGTTGTTTCATCTTTATTTTCTACAGAATTTTTCCAACATCATAAGTTATCCCACAAAGAAGATTTCAGAACCTTTTTTTTTTCAACACAAGCGTCTGAGATCCTTGGAACAATGTGTGTTAAGACAGATTACTAACGCAGAAACACCTCACTAAAAGAAATAACAACAAAGTGGTAAACTAAAAGAAAAAAAAAAGGAAGCAACAATAAAACACAGAATTATGCTACAACATTTTTAGGTGAACATTATAAGTACACAAAAGTTGTTAACAATAACTTGCTTCTATTTACAAATACTTTAACACTGATTGACTTACAAGTGTCCACTAACATTGTTAACAGCACAATAGGTTTAATGCTTATTTTTTTTAATTTTGTTTGAACTATAATGTCAAGTATAGTGGTCCCAGCACAAATCAATGACAAAAAGAGCACAATTTTCTAACTGGATATGCTTGTCAATGGAACTTTCTTACTCTCCAAATGCATATTCTATTATATTCATAGCAGCAGTCCAGGGTCAAAATAAAATGTAATAATAAAAAAAATATTTGCACAATGGAGATATCTCTGGAGAGTTTAATAAATTCTAGTAAACAGGATCACATGGCTAGTAGAACTGTCTTCTCTCTTATGTTGCAAAACATTATGTCCTCCATAGTGCTAACACAAAGTTATGGGTATCCCTGCTAGAAGGGGCATAGTTCTAGAGATCTATTGAATACATAAAGCTCTGACACACAGGATATTAGCATGTTTATTTAGATTAAAGTCATTAGGTCCCATGTAGCCTTTTCTTAGAGTTGGTGCTCTTTAGGACTCTCAATAGCACCTCCTGCTTGCTTATAAGACTTCAGATTTGCCAGAGGAATGTCTGTCATGTGGCTGCCATTGTTGAAATGGCCTTCGTTGGCGCCATACTGCTTACGGTCATTGAACTGGTTCTTGTTGCTGTCTTCTTTCCAGGCTCTGGTCAGGGTGTGCCCATTCACAAGCTTGTCCTTCTTCACCCATTCTTTCTGGGGTGCAAAGCTTGAGAGAGGAGATTTGGGGTGTTGATATGGACCTAAGCCAGGAGGCATCCAGCAGTTATCAGAGTGACCCAAAACCAAGCACTCTTGAGTGCACATCTCTGTAGCTTCAGCTAATCCTCGGGGACCTAAAGGCCCATCTGTATAGGACAATAGAGAAAACAAGAAAAGAATATGGTTAATTATATATTTTTCTGAGATAGTCTTACACTGTATCACCAGGGCTATAGTACAGTGGCATAATCATAGCTCCCAGCAACCCCAAACTCCCAGATGTTTACAGTCACAAACCCCCATGTCCAGTCACTTACAATTTTTAATTCAAATTATCTCCTCAGAGATAAAGTGCATTAGTGATGTCATTTTTCTCATAAAAAGTATATTAAATTAAACAATTCAAAGACATTTTATCCATCCTTTTTAGATCAACAGAAAAGAAATCAAATTTGTTATGGAGAGATTTCTCTCTTCTTTCTTCAGTCTGTGTTTATTTCCCAAATCACAGATAGGCAGATAGATAGGGCAAAAGAAAGATATCAGCAACTATATATAACTGCTGTGTTTCATTTATGATCGTTTCTTCCAAGGAACTCATATTGTTATTGATTTTTATTCAAGAAATGATCAAGAAAAAATTTGTATTGGTGGTACATTATGAGAAGTAGAACAATTTTATGTGCAGTGTTTAAGAACATGTAAATGCAACACCTCCAAGAAATAAAAAGCAAAAAGTATTTGACATGTACATCATTAAAAATAAATACTCTAGGTCATTATATGAAATGTTGTTCTATATAAACACTGGTTATTTTTTCTATATAAAATTATAAGGAAATATTTTTGCTCATTAAAAAAACAAAATATATGAATTTTAAAGAACAGTTTAACTAAATTATCTTAATAAGGACATACTGGGTCAGCTGCAAGCATTCTGTAATCTACGTAAATGAAGATTCCATTTGCATCCAAAAACAATGTTTGTTTCTGCTAAACGGAACTAATTTCTAAATTTCTAAGGCATAAACCTAAATCTAAATTACAAATTGAATCACATGAACTCCAACATTCAAAGGGAAGATAGTCACCATAGAATTTACCTTTTTTTTTTTCTCAAGAAAGCAATCATGTATATTTTATCCAGGATTTCATGGTAAACTCTTTTCTTATTGTGTAAAGTAAAAATGAACCTTTCTCTGAAAAGCAACGTAATCCAAATGGTTAAAAAATGACTTGGATTTTATTGGTATTTTCCCCCATTGATCAAACAGCCAAGGGATTAGTGCTAGTTTGGAAATTAGGAATTAATTATATGAATGAGGTTAAGTGGATAGATAAAAATGCCCAAGGCATAAAGCATTTTCAAAAGCACATTCACCAAAAAAAAAAAAGAAGAAGAAAATGAAACAAAAACATGCTGTAAGTTTGTTTAGTTGACAATTAAAATAACTAAAAGTTATAATGTAAGTCTTTGCTGAAACCCAAGTTAGCACAACTAATATCATTAAATGCCCAATAATTATGAGATTTTTATACTAAAATCTATTTGCCTTAATAATAGTATACTTATTTCTTCTTCTTCTTATTTTTTTTTTTTTTGCAGTTTTTGACCAGGGCTGGGTTTGAACCTGCCACCTCCGGCATATGGGACCTGCGCCCTACACCTTTGAGCCACAGGTACTGCCCCTATACTTATTTCTTGTGTTTGGAAAAATATTAAGTCGGACTACAGTTGATAACAAAGAATTGAGATAACAAACTGTAGGTGACATCAGAATGGACACTAAAAGTTTAAAAAAAAAAAAGTGCCAAAATGCACTATTTCATAAAACTCAAATTTTACCCATTTTTATATCTAAAAGTCTGTTCTTTTGAATAACCTTAAAATTTCGTCCTATCTGACCTGTATTCCCATCCTCTCAAAAGCAAACAGTTTTACTTTGTTTAAACATATATTCATTACTTAAAACCATTTCTCTCACAAATCTCCAATGATTACTTACTTCCTTGGATATTTAATTTAAATTTCTCTATGAGCATTACTTTGCCCTCTGTAATCTGGCCACATTTTAAAAGTTCAAACTAATTTCTCACTTTCCGGTTCCCTTTGGTGTACTCAGTGACGCTGCATCCACAAAGCTAACACATTTTGCTTAAACCAATCTATGCTTGCTTACACTAGGATCACAGGCTTAGAAGATGTTTTGTGCCTGGCCTGTTTTCATTTAATTACTGACTCTTTCAAGGGTCAGCTAGTGTCCCACAGACCCCAAGCAAGCTCCCATACCTAGGCCAATTCATGTGTCAAACACACTTGTGAAGATTTCCACAGATCTTCCTTTACTGAAGTATAACAAACTTCCTAAGTGAGCTGCCTCAATTCTTACTTTAGTGACATTTTCATCTTTTAGGGAAAGTCCTGCATATTTGAAAGTTTTTATTTTTGTTTTATCCCAACTAGATTGAAATTCATTGATGGGGCTGGGGTGGGGGGAAATGGCATATCAGTCTTCTGATTTCCTCAAAGTGTCAAGAAATAGGAGTGATTTATGAGTAATGTTCATTGTTAATTAAAATTTTATTAGGTTGAAAACGTTCTGAGAATTATTAAAGCCATCCCTGCTTAAAGGTAGCCTTTAAGTAATTATAATATAAGATGCTGATTTTACACACCTTACATCAAAAGCTTCTTCAACAGCAAAGTACGTTGCATAGCAATACATTGTGACAGTTTATACATGAATTATTTATTTTCTTTGTTAAACATATTCACTCTTTTATAGACATCAATGGAGATAAATTAGTTAATCACCAATTGAACTTGTAACATATCTTGAAGACTATGAGCTAACTGTGACTTAAACTTTATTTTCTAGCATCGTTTAATAAGGTCTCTTTTATTTTTAATATGTCTAAAGAAAAAAAGTATTAGCTCAGAAATGTCAGTGGAATCAGCTTTTTATTGAGTTGATCAAAAAAGGGAGAACTGGCAAGGTTATTTTTAAATTAGCCTAATCTAACCCACCCTGCCATCTTATTAAATCAAGATATATTGACCAAGATTGAGAATGATGTGTTTGTGTGTATAAGAATATGTGGACCTCAGTTTTCAGCACTGAGTGACACATTCTTATCAAATAGAATTTATCACTTTTTAAAAATTTCAGAACTGAGAGCCTTTATTTACTCCACAAACATTTACTAAGCATGTATCATGTATGGGCTGGCCCTGCCACAGGCACCAAGTATATAGAACAAAAATAAGTTGTCAACACTGCCACAAGTATTTGTGATCTATCAACCAACAATAGAAAACAAAAAAATGCCTTAAAATCAATGATGTGAGAGTGATGTAAAAGATGTCATTGGGGAGAAATTTAACTGATTTAGACAGGCTTTTTTTTTTAATCTTTATAAGATAAACTTTGTTTCAGGTCATATCATTTCTTACATCTAATATTTCTTATAAATAATTGACACATTAAAACACATACAATTATTTTTTTGTGTACTATACACAATCTTTAACTTGTAAACATGGATTTATTTTTAATAAGTAATATTGTTATTTGAGAACTGTACTTCCCATGATTCATTATTGTCAATACATTTGAAGGACTTTGGTAAAATATGTAAATAAATGTATAGAAGTTTTGTAGGGTCCTAGGTAAATATTTTAGGTAAGTGACTATTATATAATTCATAAAGAACCATCCTCAGGCTGGGCACACCCAATAGCAGTAAACCATAATACTTTAGCTTTGATATATAATTTTTATTATTACTATAAGTAATTGCCTTAATAAACAACTACTTCTATTTTTCACGCGTGCATCCTCTCAACATACATTTATGGAAACCCAAACGCCTCACATGTGTCACTGTACTGAATCTTATTACATGTTTTGAGCTTTTGCCTGTGGGGGGCGCTTGTGGCTATTTGTTCATGTGCAGTCATGAAATTGTGTGTTTTTTCGGTTTCTCCAAATTTTTAATAAGTTGCAATAATGTCCAGTTTGTGTTACATCATGAAATATCTGTTTCTGTTTAAAACCCTGATCAGGATCCTAAACTGTTTATAAATACTTTTTTTTTATTGTTGGTACATTGAAGGTACAAAGAACAAGGTTACATTGATTGCATTTGTTAGGTAAAGTCCCTTTTATAATTGTGTCCTGCCTCCAAAAGGTGTGTCACACACTGTCACTCACCCTATGGTTTCAGCATTATACTAATTTATTTCCTTTCTTTTAAAAGGAATTAAAATTCTATACTTGATTTTTAAACACTAAAGCACTTATTGATTTCAAACTAATTCTTTGTTCCTTTTCACAGTCTTCCATCTATGAGTCTGATTATCCTTCTTTGCTTTTGAATGTTCAAAAAATGCAAGTGCTGAAAAACTGTACAAGCCATCTGTCTCTGCTTTTAAATGTTGAAATCCAAAACAAAAGCACATAATAACAAGCTTCTGGAAAGTTGTCTCAGTTAATAATTATATCAGGTGTCAAAGTATTTTCTTCATCTTCATACAGCTCACCTTCTCACTCAAAACCAAACAAAATATTTTCTAAAGGTTTGGGTATTAATAGTGATCAGCTACCCAAATTACTGGTTTTTAAAGATGCAAGTTTATAAGATAAAACTATCTAAATTAATGGAACTCCAGCAATCTTTAAGTGGTAGGATACTTGAGTAGTCCTTGATGTCATTTTATTATACACAGAAAGCAAAACCATTACTTCATTGATTAATTCACTGCCATAATGTTGTAATTAACAAGTAGCTTCTGGCCTGTTGAACAGATATCATACTTTTCAACCTGATTATTTTAAATCCTTTAATTACAAAGCTAGAAAATGGTACTTTAAAAAAAATGAGACTTTTCACATTACTGGTTAGATTTCATACTATGTGAAGATCTGGGTTTTTCTATGCATGAATTTTTCTTAGAAGTTTTATTGTTAGGTAAAAGTCTCACTAGACTGCCAAAACTGAATTATAAAACGGATAGATCATTTTTGTATAATTTTGGGTCAAGTTTATCACATCTCACTAGTTTTCTTTTTTCCCCATTTTTATTATAGAAAAATTCCTGTTTGATACAATACAGTTCTGATTGCCAAGTTATAAAATTCTTTTTATGGTATGAACATCTATCACTATTTTTGTGGAAAACATTTGTTCTTAAGTTCCACTTCCGCCATGTTTCCCTAAGACTTTACATTAACATGAATGTATAGTATAGACTTGTGTGTTACCAGAAATCCTAAAAGGAAAGATACATCCACTGATTTGAATTTGCTAAAGCAGTTTCCCCGACATTTAGGCATAATTGTATTTTAAAATGATGTCCTTTTTATGTAGACCTTTACTCTTTGGTTTTGCCTTGCATTTATTGTTATTTATATGTTTTAAAAAGTCTTAATTTTTTTACTTGCCCTGGGTTTAACCGACCTTCCCATAATAGAATTTGAGGGAAATAGACATCCTCATTCACTTCAAGTTAACTTTAATTTCTCTAAGGTCTTAACACAACAAAATTGAGTATTTTTACCAGCTCAATTTAACTCTCAGTTTATTTACATATGAATATTGTTTGAGAAAATGTATGACAACATATCCTTTTTTGTGTGGTTAGCTTAAATAGGAAGCTAAGTGTTTATATCAATCTTGAGGAACCAGAAAATGGCAGAGAAAAATAGACTTGGGGCAGCCTTCTATCCACTGTTTCATCACCATGTTCTACATCTATTGAACAGTTGCTATTACAAATGAAATCAGTTAATTTTCTTCAAATTTAAACATGGGAAAAATCAAGTTCAAATATGACAGTTGGCATGAAAAAAAGGGAAGTATTGCTATTACCCTCATTTCCTTTGGAATCTATTTCTGCTTCAGACCACTTTATTCTATGCTAAATTGATACTTTTAAATCAGTTTCACATGGAAATATATAGTTATTTAGTTATCATTCTGCTCTTAGATGGAAAAGCAACCAAAGGGTCTGAGTTTCACTGCCATTATAATTCAAATTTGGCATGATATTTTATAGACTATGTGAGCAGTCTAAATCCAAAAATACATATGGCAAATCTGAGTATACTTTACGGAGGAATGTTTTCCATTCATTCATTAATGAATTCATTTAATTTCCGATTCAGCTCATGTTAGGTTCAAACAATTGTGGCATAGAACATCTAAAATCAAAACCAGTCCAGAAATCTCCAGTCACATGTTCATTACAGCTAGGGCAAACAGAGAAACAGACTTTAGCATTTAGTGGAACAATGAATTAGTACAGACTTTGAAAAAGTAATTTCAGGTTCCCCAGCTCCAAGTTTCTCATCTATAAATTGAGAGGAAAAAACCCTAGATTTGGATGCATGACCACTACACATTCTTTTATTCTTTAATTAAGTATCACTGTGGGTTGTCATCAATATTACCAGATAATCAAATTTTCAATGTTGTTTTATTTTGCTAATGAGAAAGCCCATGGTAGGGTACAGAAATATAAATCTATTGTTCTGGTAGATTATTACTGAGGCTGCCTTTATGTTTTGGGATGTGCAATTATATTTAGAACAACTATATTTCTAGATCTAAATAAAAACCTTTTGGTTTTATCAGAGTTTTCACTCTGCATTTGTGAATGCATCCTTAGTAACCTTGAGAAACAAACCCAAAAACCCACACTACAAGGATTTGACGAGACCTTCCGTTAACAAGTAAACAAGGATCAAATGTTTTACACATTCCCTCATACAGATTTTTCCTTGTCACAGATGAAAAGTCAACGTTTGCAGATGGAGACAGTCCAAATACAATAACACATGGCCACACCAAGCTGCAGATTCTCTGCCAGAAAGGATATTGCTATTGGAACAGATTTTATAGCTCACAAAGAATGAAGAGCAATTCCTTATATATCTTCAGCCTTCTTCTGTATGGGATGAATATCAGCTGCCTTTTTCTCATCTGCTAACACTAATGTTGAAAAAATTGCCTCCCCTCGATTTATGTTCTCTGCATTAGTATCTTGCACTTCAATCAATTGATGGAGACAGTCTAAAGAGCCCTTCACCGATGACTTTAACTTTCACATTTTAACCAAATCACTTGATGTGAAACACCTAATTTACTTCTTGAAAATCATATTTACTTTATTATACATTTATCATTTCTTTTAATGGCATTTGGTGTTTTTGTTTTAGAGACTCACCCATATATTGATATCTCCTGAATCACTCTCCATTTCTTACAATATGCATTGTTTCTTAGACAAATTTTCAATCTTATTAGATGTGAAACACATCTAAGAATCTGATCTAAGCTGCTCAGCAATGAAGTGGTTTTTTTTAGAAATTGATTTCAGGTTAAAATCCAAACTAAAAATAAACAATTTCGATAATCGTTTTCCTCCTTAAAAAGAAAAAGGTGCAGCTGCTTATCTGAATACAAGCCTATAGTACACAATGTTGTGTTTGCCTAGCACAGTGTCCACTGTTACCTATATTCCAGGGATGTTTAAAAGAATGAAGGGCTGGAGACACTGGTGAAGTTCATCTTCATTCTCATAATCTCTGACAATTTTCATCTGGAGCACTTACAACTGCAGGTTTATTTCTCTCCTATTCTCTGAACTGGAATTCTACTTCTCACTGTCTTTAGAGGGGATGGAGACTTGTCCCAGGTGACTTTAAGTATTGGATTGGAAAAATTAAGGAAAATACTAAGTTATTAATGATTTAAGGGCATAAAATAATGTGATAACTTTAAAAGGTGTCTGAAGGATTATTTTTAAAATGGAATAAAACATCAGTTATGGTCCATGCGACTGTAGGACCATGTTTACACTTGGATTGTCTTGTGTTCGCTTTGAATTAATATAGCATAATTCAGTGCTTCTCAAATGATAATATGCCCAGGAGCCAACTAGGAAAATAATTAAAATGCAGATCCTGACCCAGGAAGTCAAGGTTATGCCTTAGTTCTCGCATTTCTAACAATTCCTCAAGTGACGCTGCTGTTTAAGGATCACACTTTGAGACGCAACAACATTGAGACTTATCACTTTCCATTTTGTCCCTTCCCAGTGGTATGGGCACCTGAAGTTCTCAGGCAGCCTCATGTGTCAGAGTTAGATGCAGAGCATTTTAACGCCTCTTATCAATTGTGGATTTCATACAGAAACTCTGGTTCAGTAGGTTTGGGGTGGAATCCAAGAATGTTGAATTCTAACAAGTTCTCCAGCCTCTGCCTCATTTTCCTGGTTTCTCTACTTCATCACCGGCCTTTGTGTTTTAGTTTCCTTTGATGGTGCTACAACCTTTCCCAGACCTCAGATCTTTCACTACAGCCCCCACACCAGGTGACATAATTATGTGACCTTACATATCATACAAAGACTGGCGGATTCCCCAATTTATATTTCCAGCCCTTTATCTTTCTTCTAGGGGCCATGTCAGTATATTTGACTACCTACTTATCATTAAATTATTAACTGACATTGTCAAGTTACATAATTCTTGCATTATTATTTTTCCTTTTTGCAAACCTGCTACTGTCCCTGAATTTATAACTTTTGTATATGGCACACCGATCACCTGGCTGCTAAATCAAAGGAAAAAAATCACAAAAAACTAGTCACCTTTGGCGCCTGTTAGGAAAAAGTCTAAAATACCCCTCCTCCCAATATTTTCTGTGCTAATCCTTGGTACTATGAATATGATAGGATATTGTGCCAGTGTTGTTGAATTACATAGTAACAGGAGTTTTGTTGATGTAGGAAAGTTACCAACCAGTTGACTTAGAGTTAATCAATTGAGATCCTGAGCAGGGGCAATCTAATCACCTGGGCCCTTTATGGGCAGAGCATTTCCTTCAGTTTGAAACAGATGAATGCTCAGATTCCAAGCATGGAAGGATTTGATGTACTATTGCTGGCTTTGAAGATTTAAGGGACCAAGTGGATAGTATCCGAAAACAGCCTCCATAGCTGAGTGCAGCCCTGTACTGGGAAGCCAACACAACAGGGAGTTTAGTCCTATAACCACAAGGAACTGAATTCTGCCAACAATCTGAATGTACTAGGAGGGGCTTCTTAGATGCCTCCAGGTCAGATGCCAGCCCAGGTGATACCTTGATTTCAGCCTTGGGAGACCCTCCCTACGCATATGGAACCCACCTGTTTTTATGAGATGCTAAGTGGAGGAAAACTGAGCTGATAAATTTGTGTTGCTGTAAGCCGTTACATCTGTGGTGATTTATTACTCAGCAATAGAAAACATCGAACGACAACATGCGTCCTTAACTAAAATCAGACAGCCAGGTACTTGGCAAGTCCCTTAGGTTATCAACTGCAGACTCACCAGACCAAGCCCTTCTAATTTTTTTAGAATTCACTTTTTTTACTCTTTCCATAATCTGTTCTCCAATTTCTAACTAGAGGTTGCATGTTTGTATTAGTTTCCTTTTAGCACTGTAATACATTACCACAAATTTAGTGGCTTAACACAAAAAGCACTTATATTTTGGTCAAAAGTCTGAAATCAATCTTGCTGAGTCAAAGTCAATGTTTCCACAGAGTTGGTTTCTTCTGAAAATTGTGAGGAGAAAATTCAACCTCCGCTTTGTTCAGCTTCTCAAAATCACCCGTGTTCCTTGGCATGTTCTTCCTTTATCCATCTGCAAAACACATCATTCCAATCTCGATTTCCATTATCACGTCACCTTCTCCTCTGATTTCTACTGCGGCCTCTTATAAGGATCACTATCCCTTATCTCAGAGTACAATCCTTAATCACTTCTGCAAGGTCCTGTTTGCCATTTAAGGTAACATACTCACATGTTCTGGGGACTAAAAAGTAGATATATATGGAGGATTATTATTCAGCCTAACACAATATTTAAAGCAGGTTGATGTACTCTCCTGATTCCCATCACATATGACTAAAAACCACACTCCTTTCCAGGGCCTAGAGAGCTTCTCATGATCTGGTTCCTGCGAAACTCTCTGATCCCATGTCCTACTTCACTCTCTACTTCCCTGCTCAGCTTCACTGAATTTCCTGCCTGCCTTAAACATACCAAGCTTCATATGGCCTAAGGGTGTTTGGATTTGCTAATCTTTATGCCTGGAATAATGTTGGTATTGGCCTTAGGATAACTCACTCCTTCTCTTGGTTTAGGTGTCCCCTCAATGTCAATTCCTCACAGAAGCATTTCCTGACCATCTTGAACAATAATAATATCCACTACACAGTCATTCTTTATCACCTTATCCAACTTCGTTTTTCTCAATAGAATTTATCCATCCATTTCACATTGTATACATTAGGCAATGGGCTATCTCTCACACTATAGTATAAGCACCACAAAGGCACATTGCTTTTTGGTAGCTACATCTTCATCAGCTGTTACCACGGCCTGGCACATTGTTGATAATTGCTTAATATACATTATTTGGAAGAAAAAATGTGATGTGCCTCATGTCAATGATCTAACAAAAAAAGGACTATGTGTAAAATATATTATATGGCAGATAATTCCCACTGAGAAAAATAGTTAACTTCTTATGTACTTCTAACTTGTACATGAGAAATGCTGGTGAGAATTCATAACATAAAATTTTCTTAAAGTACTATGTAAAATATCCAAATGGCATGAACAAGGGAAAAATGGCTGTATTCAAAAGCACATATAGTCCATTTTACTTTGCAGTTCGAATAACTGGAAATGCCCCAAAGTAAAACATAATTAGGTTGTTTTTTATATTCCACCAGGCCACTTAATTATGCCAGACAGTTCATAATTCCTTTAACCAACAGAGTTCTTAAGACATCTTCAGAAATCCAGATTCATAGAACACTCATAACAAAACAACTATTTGAACCCTGAAGATACTATAATATTATTAGCAATTAAGAGATCTAATGAGTAGCAGATAACTAAACAAGATTTAGCCCTTTGGAACAGGTATATTAGAGTGAGTGGGGAGATATTTTTATAAAAATTAAGTTGTTTAGCAAATGTACTGAAATTTTTAAGGTACTTTATACTCTATAAATATATTGGCTTATGATAATAAGATTTGCAATTACTTTTCATAAAGTTTAGCCTTTAAAAGAAGGCTAATATGTCATATTAGAATACATATAGAATGTTATTATACAATTCATTGCTTAAACTGAGTTGTACATAAAAAAATGCTACTCTAAAATGAGAAGAAATAAAATGTTATATTTTGAACGAATCTCCTAAGGGAACTTTGAAAATACCAATACTCCATTATTGAAAATCGCCCGTACAATAGAGAACTCTCACCCTCTCAGTGTGATACATAGGAGGATTACCTATTGCTATCTCAAATGTAGGTTTATCTCTGAACACACCTTGAAAATCCACAGAAATTACTTTATTAATATAAGCCTTTGTAAGAGATATTTCTTTCTTAAAATGGTAAATAATCTATGTTAATTTTATAGCATCTTTATAAATTTAGCTTACAATTTCTGCACTGTTTTCTACTGTTTATTGCCAGCCACTGATTACAATTTTTTGTTTAAAGAAATTTCACCTTTTTTTAGTTTGTCACTATTTTATTAGTAGTTTCTTCCTTCAAGGTAAAGATAAAATGTACATGCGGAATTTTAGGAAAACCTGAATTATACTCAGAATAAGATGTTTTGGTAAATGTAAGAAAACTAAATGTGGGTGGCAGGGAGACTGCAATCAAGTTCTATATCTAGGAGGCAAAAAAAATTCTTGGTAAGCAAAATTTGACCTTGCCTTCTGAAAGGTTGTCTTTTTGCTTCTTTTGAGATATTTCAATACCTTCTTCAGAGGAGTTACAGCTAATCACATTTACTTAGTATCTAGATCTGTAAATACTTTACAATTAAATAGCCCTTTATTATTTTCCAATCTATCTTATTAAAATAACCCATGTCTTGAATGTAGCTGGTGGTTGACTACTCTGATAAACCCATTGATATACAATGTTATTGACTAAAATGCTAAATATTATCCATTGGAAGATCTGCACTTCATTCAGATCCTTATAAAGCTGCCTCACTCCAAGCTAAGAGATGCTTGAGGCACCATGGCAGATGTATGTGAATTTAAGGCAGAGAAGGCTTTGAGGCCTTCACTGAATCACAACATGAAAGCATGGCTCCCCATGTGGCTGGGATCTCTTCCATTTCACATAAAAGAGATGGCACTCAAAGGCATTAATTGAAGAGAGTTTAACGAAGGAATCCATTATGGAGTGTGGGCTGGGAAAGTGAACTAATCATGAGTGTTGATGAGACAAAAATAGGGAACTATGACCTCCACAAGGCCTGCAAGGGCCAGAGCAGGATGAGATGTGCCTATAACCTAGAAGGAGCATTGGAGGGTTTAAAACCATCCATCTAGGTAAACATAAAAGACGTAAAGTCTCTGTCATTTCTTATAGTTGAATAGTATTCCATGGTATATGTATACCACAATTTGTTAATCCATTCATGAGTTGATGGGTATTTGCGTTGCTTCTACGATTTGGTAATTACGAATTGAGCTACAATAAATAGTTGAAACTCATTTTTCTTAGTAAAGTATCTCAAGAATGGAAAAAAATATCCAGAGTACTCAATACTAATATGAAACCATAAACAATTATATGCTCATATGAATGATAAAACACAAAAAATAGTCCAGTAAGGGGGCGGGGGAGGTGAAGAAGGAGAGGGGGAAAGCAATTGGAGGAAGGAGGGAGGACATTTCTGGGGGATCTCACCTAATGTGCACAATGCAGAGATATTCAGCACACCCCTTGGGCAATGGGCTCTTCTACAACTTGAACTTTACCATGAAATTGAGAACACTATAACCTAAAATATTGTATCCTCATATTAATTTGTATTTTTTAAAAGGTTATCTATCTAGGATACCAGAGAATAAAGAAGCAAAATAATTTGCAATATAAAAGACAAAATGTCCTTTAAGGTAAACTTCCAACTGGAATCCAAAGTCTCAAGGTCTTAACAGAATTTCAAAATCCTTTGAAGTCATCCACCACTAATGCAAACACTCAGGATCGGCTTGGAAACAATATTGTTAATTAACCATAGGTAATATGTAAGCCAGTTAATAGGATAATAAGTCAGAATGAAAATTTTTTTTTTTCTTTTTCTAGAGACAGAGTCTTACTTTGTCATTTTTCGTTGAGTGTCGTGGAATCACAACTCACAGCAACCTTCTACTCCCAGGCTTAGGTGATTCTCTTGCCTCAGCATCCCGAGTAGCTAGGACTACAGGTGCCCGCCACAACGCTTGGCAATTTTTTTTTGTTGCAGTTTGGCTGGGGCCAGGTTTGAACCTGCCACCCTCGGTATATGGGGCTGGTGCCCTACTCACTGAGTCAGAGGCAACTTCCATAATTTATTTATTTATTTATTTTTTGAGACGAAGTCTATGTCACTGTACGTAGAGTGCTGTGTGGTATCATAGCTCACAGCAACCTCAACCTCTTGGGTTTAAGCGATTCTTTTGCCTCAGCCTTTCAAGTAGCTGGGTCTACAGGTGCCCACTACAACACCTGGCTATTTTTTTTTTGTTGTCATCGTTGTTTAGCAGGCCCTGGCCAGGTTCGAACCCACCTGCCTCAGTGTATGTGGCCAGTGCCTTAACCACAGAGCTATGGGCACTAAGCCAGAATGAAAATAATTTTAAAACTTAGAGTAGCCGGGTGGCGCCTGTGGCTCAGTGAGTAGGGCGCTGGCCCCATATGCCGAGGGTGGCAGGTTCAAACCCAGCCCCGGCCAAACCGCAACAACCACAAAAAAAAAAATAGCCGGGCGTTGTGGCGGGCGCCTGTAGTTCCAGCTGCTCTGGAGGCTGAGGCAAGAGAATCATGTAAGCCCAAGAGCTGGAGGTTGCTGTGAGCCCTGCGACGCCACGGCACTCTACCGACGACGGCAGTAAAGTGAGACTCTGTCTCTACAAAAAAAAAAAAAAAAAAAGTTAGATTTAAAAAAAAAAAAAAACTTAGAGTAGCCTTGTGAATTGATGAAAAGTGATTTAGTCAGATTGAGTGAACTATCCCATCATCTTCTTAAAGTTTTTGGTAAAAATTCCGGAGATGGTGTGCTTTATATATTTAAAAAATACCACACTTGAAACATTACAAAGCATATTGCAAAATAACTAAGCTAGATTTATATTAATTCAAACTAAAAAATACTGGTTAATTTGTAAATCACATTCTGTGTCTTCTGGAATTCATACAATTAAGCTTGTTTAAGGCACTGGGTTCTTTTGATTTCTGGCCTGTGTGCCTCAGTCTACCACATCAATAAAATTACAAGACATCTAGTCCTTGCCAAAAGTTATCAATACTGCTTAGGATGTCAGTTTGTTTCTATCTAATGGAAGTGAACTACACTGTGAACCTTTATTTTTTAATCTAGATGATAGTCAAAGGTTCTGAGATCTGTGAACGTTTGATAAGATTTATAAAGTTAAGTTGTCGTCTAGAACAATTGGTATGGCTTCGATTCAAAATCAATCACTGAGAGTATTTTTTATCTGGCTGAAATTCTCTGAAATGTTCTCCCTGACAGCATGAAATGTAAATGGAATTCCAACAAATAGCATATTTCATGACCAAATTATAACAAATAAAAATTACTTGTAGAATGTTACCACACGTGTATGTATTCACCTGTTTATTCATAAGCTCGCTTTTTTAGAACTATCTTTTTGACACTACTATCATTTCAGTTACTATAGTATGTAGGTCTTAATTATACTCTGTAATCCTTATTTTAGGAAATATGTCACAGATGATAGAAGATAAAATGGATTAAGTAGATGATTCACGATCAACACTCATAGCTTGAGTGTTCTCCTTTTAACCAATCCTGAACTAAGTGTCTTTCCCTTTCAAAGTGTTTTTCATTAAATAAAAGGTATTACTTCTTGGTAATTGCTGTTAAAGGTGGTAAAATGTATCTCCTTTCAATGAAATGTGCTGTAAACTCTTAGAGCTAAAGACATGTACCTAGCATTGCTACATGATCTTGCCTGATAGGGCTCTAAAGCAAAGTATAAATACATTAGAGCCTCTGTAAGTTCACCATCCAAGGAACTGCAGCAAACTGATCAACATACGTAAGTGGTCAACATAAGGAACTTTCACTGAGTACATGTGGTGTACATCTAGCCAATGAAATTAGGTCAACTTAAGGAAGTTGTCAACTATGGAGGTTCTACTGTATATACTGATGATTACAATCTACTGTACAAATGCCATGACATAAATTTGAAGAAAGCCAAAATCATGAACCAGGAGATAGAGTCACAGTTTTCCTCAGAAGAGGGGTGTTAGCCATTTGTTGGCACTACTTGTTATAAAATGAAGATTCAATACTTTTTAAAAAAATCTGCTTATTTGCAGAATTAATTAATACTCATTAATTTTATAAAAGGAACTGATAATCACAATAGTGAATTATATTTTTCTCCTATAACGATCAGGTTCTTGAAGGCGGACGCCTCGTGACGAGCATGGAGGAAGGGCACCATGACTCTGACGGCATTTTCGAATTTACTTAAACTACGTTTTTGTAGTAACACTTCATGCTCATCCCTGCTACTCTAGAAGGTGGCACTCTTTAGAAGTGTGTTGTCTGCTGGGCTGCCTGTCCCAGAGCACCTTGAATCCCTAAGAGGGTCTGGTCCGTACATGAAATTTAAACATGTTTCCATTTGTTTAATCAAAATGATCTTATCCATGAATGTGTCGTATTTGTAAATATACAGAGAAAAAGTGAAATAAAGCAAAACCATTGTCATTGCTCAGGCCACAAGATAAACACATCCTCTTTATGTTTTCTGAGCTTCCTTGGGATTTGAAGTTACTTGTAAATGTTCCTCTTTCCAGGTGGCTGGAGGTCTCCTCACTGTGGCTCAGCATGAAGTGAATGTTTTCTTTCTTGTTTTCTGTTCTTTCCTTCTTTCTCCTCTTGCTTTAAAGCCCTTGGGGTCGCTATACTTAGCTTTGGTAGCAGTGAAAGAGAACATTTTACACCTGCGATATGACAGCCTCCTCAATGTTATTAAGCTTCAATTATGAGCGAGATGGATAAAATAATCTCAATCACGTAACAGGGACATGTATTTACACAAATTTGAAAGGTGTGATGATTGTGAGTGGAATGAATGTCCCATTGATGTCACATTATTTTGGCTATTGTCTTGAAGGACATGCTAGTTTTCTTTTCTTTTGGAGGGGGTTTGATTTTTAAAATTTATTTTTATGAAAATATATTGTGTGTTCAGAGTATTCCAAGTCCCTAAGAAAATGTGCCAAATGAATGGAAAGAAGCCAAGCTATTCCATTCTCTCTGGTTATCTCAATGACAGATGTAAATTAACCTGCCATCATTTTGGCTGGGACGATCAGTATTGATTGTGAAAATGGCCACAGCTCCGCTTGTCACACATTGTCTCTACTACCTAAGTGTTTAAACACATTAATCAAAAATAGGACACAGCTAAGTTCAACGTGAGTGGCAGCACTAAGGGAGCTGTGGGAACTGAATACCAGGCTAGGTTTTAGGTAAGCTGGCAATCTATCCCGTGTGTGATTTATCCCCTTGCAATGATACATCTATTCTCAAGCCATCTGCTTCTTTCAGACCATTAAAGAACAAGGCAGAGGCCACACGTTCTCTGTTTACTTAGCAGCATTCTTGATGTTGCCTGCATGAAAAAGTGCTTATTAATCCAGGAATGTGCATTTTCAAGAAACAAGTAGATTATATGGACAATGGAAATTACATATTCTAGGAGTCAGTGAAATAAAATTTTCCAAAGTAGGCCCAATGATTTCATAATTAGTATTTAGCAAACACGGTGATTTCATTTGTATATGCACATATATTCATCGGAAGCTTTTCTAACAAAATGAGATGCGTGAAAAAATCTCCGTATATTTCATGTTAAAGTGGATGCAAAAAACTGTATGCTGGTAGAGCTTTAAGGTTCCTCTTTTCTAATTTTTCCAATCATGCTTAGTAGGAAAATTCCTCCACTGTAAATTGTGATACGTTATGATTTTCCATTTTTGAAAGCAAATATATAGTTTTGACAGAGCTAGCAAGATGAAGAGAAAAGGATTGCCACATTTCCAAGTGTTAACATATGCCTTGTTTCTCTTTCTTAACAGGAATAGTAATGCAGATGTTCATTATGCCATGTAAAATGACTCCAGGAGATACCTAATGTCCTTGTTCTCTATGCCCTCTGATCCTCTTTTGGGTTTGATGACTGGCTTCCTAAGAAGAATAGGGAAATGATCTCTAAGGATCATTTTAAATGAAGGTCTTTACACCGCCCCCCCCAAATTCCTTTTCAGAATATTTGGCGTTGCTACAACAATTAGCTTTAGGAAAAGAACCGTTACAGCATTTTCTTTAAAAGGGGATTTACCGTTGCACTTAAAGTAGATACTTACACTTTTACTTGGCAAATTGAATTATTAGGAAACAATTCCAGAAGAATGAGTAATTTGCAACCAGTAAAAGGCACTGGAAATATATGGATGTGTATACAAAATAACACAAGTAATAAGATTAACAACATCATTGTGTCACTGAAGAAACAGAAGATTGTTTGGTTTCTTGTAAGGAATTAAAGAATTTTTTCCTTTGGCTTCTTTCTTATAATATGAATTATTGTTTTTAAAGCACAGTTTTTACAGGCAGTGTAGAAATTCTCCTATGATGAACTGATTTTATTTTGCCTCCCTTTTATTGTTTTGTTTTGCTTTGGAACATATTTTTTTGAAACCTATGGTGCAGCACATCTGAAGTAGATTGTAAAGTGATTCAAAGTGAGTGATTAAGGGAAATTCAGGTACAGCTAAAACTATACTTGAGGTTCAATCCAGCATATCAAGATGCTCACATTTTGAGAAGCGGCAGAGAAGTGACAGAAATTCATGCCAACTTGCAGAGCTTTACTCAGGGGTGTCTGCTCAGTGTCCCTGGGATGAATGACAAGCAAAATGACCTGGACTATTGTAAATGTCTTTCCCCCCTCTGTCTCACTTTCCTCTTCTAACAAATAGAGTTGAAGCCGTACTGAAATGCATATACATACATGGACTGTAACCTGACTGTGCGAGGTGATAGTAAGATAATGGTTACTTTTTTATATATATGTACAGACACTCATTTTGCCCCCTCATTAGAGTGCCATGGCATTGTAGCTCCTGGCAACCTCAAACTCTTGGGCTCAAGTGATCCTCTTGCCTCAGCCTCTCCAGTAGTTGGGACTACAGGCATCCAACACAACGCCCGGCTACTTTTAGCTATGGCATCTCTCTCTAGCTTAGGCTGGTCTCAAATTCCTGAGCTCAGGCAATCCACCTGTCTCAGCCTTCCAGAGTGCTAGGTTTACTGGCATGATAACTGCACCCAGAACTATTTTTTTTTTTTTTTTTGAGAGAGAGAGAGAGAGACAGTATCTCACTCTGTTGCCCAGGCTGAAGTGCAGTGGCATCATCATGGTTCACTACAACCTCAAACTCCTGGCTCAAATGATCAACTTGCCTCAACTTCCCTAGTAGTGAGAACTATAGGCATGTACCACCACACTCAGCTAATTTTTTTTTCTTTTCTTTTTTTTTTCTTTTTTGTAGAGACAAGGTGTCACTATGTTGCCTAGGCTGGTATCAAATTATCAAATTCCTGGCGTCAAGGATCCTTCTGCCTTAGCCTCCCTTAGGACTAGAATTACAGGCATGAACCACTGCAACCAAACAGATCATAGTTACTCTCTGGCCACAGTTCTATCCTCGCTCCTCCCTTCTCTTTTTACTTTTTCTGAAGAAGTAGTACAATGGAGGAAGAAAGTAGAGATGTGAGCAAAGTGCAGTCTAGGATAGCACACTACAAAAGACCATGGGAACCCTGTAAGTTTTGAGATTCCTTTTTGCATCTGAGAAATTCCACTGGCGCTTCGATAAGTACAATACCATCCCACTATTTCACTGGGTTACCCCCTTCACAAGACAGAAAAAGGTAGATCTAGTGGTGAATATTTCAGATCAGAAGAAATGTTTTCAAATTGTCCAACAGAAAGATTTGGTATCATTTTCCTTAACCACATCGTTTCCATTAAGGAAGATGGGTTCAGAGAGATAAAATGACTTCAAAGGTCAACAGCTACCTAGAACCAAGCTGCCACTTAGAGCTTCTAATTCTAAAACAGGAGTGCATGTTGCTATATCCCTGTTACTGACAGAAGATATCAATTATAGATTAATAATGGTAATTAAAACAAACATGAGCAAAATAAAAGTATCTGTTTTCAGTTAGAATAGCCTTAAGTACAAGTCCAGCCTTTGGTCATTCTATGCAATCGAAACACTTGAAAAGGCAGAGAAACAGACAGTTTAAGGGTTTTATGGAAAACCCAAGAAGTATTCCTGGAAGTTAAATTTCCCAAGTAAACAGAGCAATCCAAGTAACTTTATAAAAACAGCAATATACTGTCTGTAGAGTAGAATTCTTTGGAACACTTAAATTATCATAGTTCACAATTGTTTACCACTGCATAGTTGTATCTGTCGCCAATATTTCTCTAGGAGCCATCAGAACTTTTAAAACTTCCAAATGATAAAAATAAGTAACTCTGAACACCTGCAACCTTGCAGCCTCTATGATCAGTTACTCTTCTTCTGGATTGCAGGTGCCATTATCTTCACTTTGACTAAAGAACAAGTATTGTGCTTTTCCCTCCTAAGAATACCGTTTACTGGTAAGATGGAAGCAATCCTTTCACTAGAAATTTGTTAACGCTGCTGCTCAGTTTCAGGGCACCAAAATGAGCATGAATCTATAATACAAATTTGTCTATTTTTACAGTACATACCCTAGCTACTTTTAGTTTTATATAAAAAATATTGCCATTCCATTTCAGCGATGGATGTTGTGGTCTTTGCTGAGGGAGAATAGTTATTCACAAAGCTATTCTATTAAGATAAGAAGGATAAGCTCTGGTCTTCAGGTTTGTAACAGATTGCTTTCCAGTTCCATGAATTAAGGTTAAAATGTTCTTATGATGTCTCTGAGACTTATGATGAGTTGCCTTTAGCACGTGAGATGGGAAGAAACAAACATTTCAGAAGCCAAAATAATTTGGGGAGCAGAAATAACAGTTGTGTTGAGTTAAACTGTATCAACCTCTTCTACAATTATCTATGACAAGGTTAAATTTCTGATTTTCTTTTATAGAGTAAGCCAGTCTTCACAGATGCAAAGATGTCTTCCTTTTTATTACCCTAGAATCTACTCAGGATCGTGGCTCTTAAATATGATCATGTGCAATTGCATTCATACTCCGTGTATTTCCTATAGGTTCACTGTTTCTGTTATAATTATTTTATTTATAATTAAATTATAAATTTTATACGCTTACAATTTTATTTATACATATATATCAGTGGGAGTCACACATATATATCAGTGGGAGTCACTCATTTTATTCACAATTGTTAAATCTAATGCTTATGGTTGCTATTAATGAATACAAGTGCTTTTCAAAAGACACTGAGAGAAAAAGAAATCATAGATTAGATTAACTGTGTGATCTTGTGTCCATGGAGTTTGAATTAGAATAAAGCAGCTTTGAAGCAGAGGCTCCTTAGAGTCTAATGAAGCACAATTGGCAGATCATTCCCACCTTCTATTCAGAAAACTGACAGCAACTGGGGCTTCGTTTTTTCTTCACATATGTCTCAGCTACATTTTCCTCTCATTTCTCTATGAAACTTGATCCAGTATCTGGTTATTTCACACCTGGAAAACTCTCATAGCCTTGTTTTTACCAGCCTCCTGCTTCTCACATTTTCAGTAGACTGCTCTAAATACCAGAAGGACAGATTATATTTCTCCTGTACCACCCCGATGGATAAAAGTTAAATGATTATAAATTATTTCCTATTTACATAGATGGAATGCCATGACGTTCTCTTGACTGTGTATTCCTCTGTATTCTCTTTCCCAATTAGTAATCCTTTGAGATTAATGGTCATAGATTCTACATTGTCTTATATACACATACATTGAAACCAGGACAGTTTCATAGATGCATAGTAAATTTTAGTTCCTGATAATTATATTCCTGAGGGTGAAAAATGACAAAGGCTACATGAAATTTTATTCAATTTTTGACTTTACAGATTAAAAATAAATGTATTACATTTCAGTAAAAGCAAGCTATTAAAATACTAAAAACATTACCTCTCCCCCCCTCTACCTAATTTAAGCGCAATGCATTGGTTTCAGTAGCTTTTTCATTCAGGTGATCATAAGGCCTTTAGACTGGGCTCCCTGCCTCCATAAAAACATTTTTTTTTTCCTCTTTAAGGCAATCAGAATTAGCCTTTGTAATACAATTATCTTTCTGAGGATTAAGACACTCTTTTATATAGAAAGCCTTAGAATTAGCCTTAACTACCTCCTTACCAAACTCTGAAATAATCATACAAAGTCACAGTTACAAATCTGTAACCTGTGTTAGTTTGCTTTGAAGGCTAAGAAAACACTCCCACCATAGCCCTGTTGCCAGACCAGTATGTGCTGAACTTGTGATGCTGGGGATGCCTTTGTGCTTTGGCAAACCCAGATCCCTTATGCTGTATCCCAAAGTCATGGTATCTTATAATTAATAGTATGTTTGGTTAAAAGTCATAGTATCTTATAATAATATGTTTGGTTAAAAAAAAGAAAAAAAGAAGGTAACAATTCTTTGATTCTTAAATTTGCTTTTATTTTCTTTGGTTTGGCATCTTTACTTCCATGAATAGAAGAACCCAGAACTGGGACAGAGCAATGGAAAACAAATTATCTTGTTCTGAAATATGTTCTTTCTTCCGCGAGTCTTTCCTGTATGCTGTATATAGTATATTAGTCACTTTAAAAATTACCTTTGGATCAAAAGAAAATGAAATATGTAAATATACAAAGTGCACCCTCATGAGAGGCTGCTTAGCATGGGATAAAGATCTCTGGACTCCTATTTGAGAACTAAGGTGCAAATACCTGTCCTATTATAGTCAGTGTGCTTTGGAGGTATTTTCTAACTTTTCAGTACTTTAAATTCCTCATCTCTAAAATTACAAGTATAATACCCGACGCATTATGATGCCATTGTGAACAATTATCTGGATGAATGAATTAGGTGATGACTGAGTATAATCACTATAAAAATAAAATGCAAGACGTACAGACCCACAGTCTTGTGCTCTATCTTCTCCAGCTGTAAAACACAGAATAAGCTCAATTTTGTTTATTCCTGCCTATTCCTTTAATCTCTTTAAAACTGTATTTGTCCACAACCCTTGAAACTGATTTGGCTTCATCTGACATCTACTTTAATCAGCTGTGAGTTACTTCTTAAAGATCCATGTCGAAAAAATCAATAAAATAACACTAACCCTTCAAAGATCCCATTAGGTCCCCCAAACGGATGTCAGGTACTTTATAATTACTTGTTACATAGAATGGCTCAGTCAGTTTTTAATCTGAGGTTTGTTCTCATCACCGTCAGCAATGTTTTGTCCCTCCGACATTATTTTCCAGGCATTAGATAAAATACCAACTTATTACGTCACTTATTACTTTTATTATTTGGGTTTTTTTTTAATTACAGAAATCAAACCAAGAATTTTTTCAGACATAAATAATACTGGCTCGTGTCTGTGTTTCATAGTCATTTAAACTCAGGAGCCTCTCGAGAGTATCAGAAGAAAAAATTGGGAAAGTAAGAAGTGCCTGGAAAGTATGATATTGTCATTTATAGTAAACAATGTGATATTTAAGATAGAACATTAGTATATTATTTTAATTACTTTACTTTTTACATAAACTACAATTTCAAATGTTATGTTCTATTCTGACCTCCCGTGCAGCAGAGCCTTCCTTGACTGCTTTCATTTCTAGTAAGCACCCAAGCCACCTGCGTGAGAGCTGATGTCTCTGTGTCTGGAAGGCAGTGGAGTGGTTTATATTCTTTTCATTTGATCCATGTTACGTGAGAATGGGTTTTCTGCCTGAATTGAGGACAGTCACCGAGTGTGACATATATGACTGACAGCCGCAGCACAAGTAAGCACTTTAGTGTTTCAATATGATTTCTGCAGTCAAGATGTGACTTTTTTTCCTCTTAGACAAAGATATTGAATCGAGCTTCAAAGAAATATCAAAGCACTTTCTTAGAGACTGGTTCTAACATTGAACATTAATGTTTAAACTGAATATATCTTAAAGAAGGACATTTTAAACCTTGTTTTTTTGATCCTGAATTATAAAAGATTTGTCAGTATTTTAATTTGTCAATGTTCAGTTCCATTCAAGGATGACATTTTCTAATAGCATTCCTCTTGCTACTTTCTTTTCTCATTTCCAGAAATTAAGTTAAAAATCAATTCCTTTTTAGAGAAAATTCTATATTTTTTTCTTAATGTTTACTGCAGGGATTGATGAATTTGTATAGTTATGATAGAAGACAGAGAATCATTAAGTCACCTCATAAAAGACATGTCATATAACCAAGATAGGCTCTGCTACATACTAAAGCCCTATAATTTCAGTGCCTTTACAATTATAACTTTGCGTCAAAGCCCTCAACTATAGTTGGCTATGTGATTATGTGATTGACAGACTCAGAGTGTTTAAAAATTATTCTGATTTTTACTGAGATGTAGTAAAAACAGTTTACACAGTTTGGGAAATAAAAAAGTCACCCCATCTACTGATTCTGGGAGCTGCTCAGTCACTAATGAGGCAGACTCTATTCAGTATATGATTTTAACCAATTATCCCACTGCCCATCACCACCACCCCTTATTTCCCAGCCCAGTTTATCTAAAGAATCTATCTTCGATGCTTATCAGGTTTGTTTTTCCTTGAGAGTGGAAAGAGAATGTCCCCAGCTGATGAAGAACATCATGATTCATGATCCTCTCTTGTGTTTTTTCCCTGTGGCTAATACATGGAATGTGCTTTTAATAAAATGCTCAGGGATCACTTTATAACTTTTGTCACCTACGGGAGGCCTTAGTCTTTCTCAGTTCTTACTAGAGTACGTCTGTGTGGTTGTGTCTGTATACTGAGGAGTTTGTATATAAATGTAAGTATACACAGGGAGTCTGTATAGAGAAGAAAAAAAACAGATCTTTCAATGATGGTAGAGACGGTACCATAGACATCAACTTTCTTTTCTAGTTTAGCCAAAATCTACTAAAGCAAAACAGGTATTTTTTATTAAAAAAAAAAAAAAAGCACTTCATTTCTGGAAAAAAAAATGCATAACTTTGCAACATCTACAATCAAAAACATCTGGTAGCCGTTTTGAGTATAAACGTTTTATTAAACACTTAAATGGCATCTTTTCAGTGCTAATTAAGTGAATTTAAGCCAATTAGAGGATTAGAGACACTTTGTAAGTGCTCACTAGCAAGACTGCCTGAGAAACTTGACACTCCGTCACTTCATCCTTTCACGCCACTTGCACATGGTTTGAATCATACAGAGGCTGTTTGGCACTTATTTTGATACTTTCTTCCTGTTTTCCTTTGCTTTTTAAAATCCTCTAGCCCAATAGCTTGGCCCTGGCTGTTGATGCAGGATGCTTGCTAATTCACCAAATAATTACTCATAGGGTCCCATTTTCAGAATTGAAAAACAGAAGTGGAGAGATCTGCTGCTTCCTGCTGATACAGTGACATATTTAGAAGCAGTTGTCTATACAAGTGTCTGCCTCAGTGTGTCCTGCGGCAAAATTCAGTGCAGCCATAAGCGCTTGCCCGTGCTGCACATTTACCGCGTTTCGGACCCTCATCCCTCCTGCCAGCACCTACTGTGCTTCAACCATAGCCCAGTGGACAGATTGTTGCCACTAGTTGGTTTGTTTTTCCTGCTCTGCTGATGCAAAGGGAGGAAATACAAGCAATAAAAAAAAAAAAAGCCCTGCCTTAAAGAAAAGATCAAGGACAAAATAATTTCCAGAAAAAAACCAAAACACTTTAAAATTCTTTTTTAGTAGAGTTAAAATATAGATCTCAAAGGTGTTCAAGCACAAAAGACTTGTCCATAGTCATCACATCTGGCTTGAACATAGGATCATTCCTGAACTGGCCCGTGTATTTTAAGGAGAGAGGATACTGTAATAGAAAAAAACAATTACACTCACATTTGAAAGCTTCTGAAGTTTGTTGAGGAAAAATGTGCATTGTGGAATATTTTATTTATGCCTGACATAATGTCTCACAAATGCATTTTCTCCATTTTAAGAGAAAATTATAGTTGGAAGGATCCTGGTAAGGAGATGGTTGAATAAGTCTCAGCAACTCATGAACCCAAATGTTAATCTGTGCTGTGAAGAAAAAGGTTGTGTGTGCACGTATGTGTGTGTTTCCTGGAACATAGTTATTTAAAACAAAATTTTATATTGCATAAAACATATAGGATAAATAAGGCCTCACAAGTTCCAGAGAACTCAGGAGACTTTATAATTTAAAGTAGAGCCATATCTGATTGTCCTGTGGAAAAGTGCAGCCTCGGAAAATGTATCAATGAAAGGCATGAAGGTTGGTCAACACCTATGGAAATACTATAATACATGTATTATATGGGAGCTTTCTGGCCCCAAATTGCATGACGGCTACAGGAATACTAAATGATAACAATAAATGTCTTTACATGGTTTTTATACTTGCTGGAATTTCTCATTAGGCAGGTTTGCCTGGACTAAGAAACTATCATATAAGTGATCCAAAATTCTCAGAGGATTTGATAAAATAAATTTTCAAAGTAGCATAAAATGGTTTAAAATGTTTTATGACTTAATGGAAAGTTCGTCTAAAAAATGTTTTATGACTTAATGGAAAGTTCGTCTAAACTAGTGACCAACCCAAATGAGTTGGTATTCAGCAGATCTTTACTGATCCCTTGGTTGTTTCAGATACTTTGCTAAGTGGAGGGAATACAGCTATGAACAAGGCAGCATATCCCCAGGAGGGTTATAGTTCAGTGGCAATAAATGATTCAAGAAGCCAGGCTTTCCATATGTGGTAGAGCAAGTTCCCTGGCAAGAAAGCTAAGAGACTTTACTTAAAGCACAAAGTATTTAATTTCCATATTTTACTGGAGGAGGGGGTAGGTTTTAGAATGATTTCATGAAAATGGAAGGAGGATACAGAAGGGAGAATTCTATGTTGCCTTCTTGGCACTGCAGTGAGATAAATGAAGATTAACTTAAAGTAATTACAGATTGTGGTACATGCTATAAAGCAAAGGGAGGGTGTGCAGTGAGGCAGAAGAATAGAGAATCAAAGTTGCCGGCAGGTGTCTTTTAAAATGGTCCCAGTAAGAAGAAGATAAGAAAGCTCTTCAGGCTCCTTACATTAATGAGCAAAGAAGTGCCTTCCAAATTCCAGAGGCACTTAGAAGTGCTAAGGAACATCCACCATTTTAGAAGGAGGTCTTCCTTGAGCTTCGGACAAGCCACTGCAGTACCTTGTCCATGGTAATCTTCATTTTGTCAAAAAAGAATGTACCCAAGCCCTAGTATTAATACTGGCAAAAGAGTTCTCTCATAATTCTTGAATCAATGGAGCTCACCAGTTGTTTACTAATTTATTACTATTATGTTAGACTGTAGCTCAACAATTACTGATTCAGAGACTGAGTGCTGAGCTCTAGGGAAACAAACACCTTTGGATGACATAAAAGTCTCATGGGCGAGGCACACAAGTCAGCAGACAAGATGACAAATGCCGTAACTGAGGTATACGTGTGCTGTAAGAACACTGAGGTCACAAGAGGGACTCTACCTAACAAAATCAAATATTTCGACCTGGTTGTTTGTATCCTCACATTCACCTGAAATAAATTTACTTTTATTTATTTATTTATTCATGTTTTAGTATTTTTTTATTGTTAAATCATAACTGTGTACATTAGTGCAATCAAGGGGTACGATGTGCTGGTTTCATATACAATCTGAAATATTCTCATCAAACTGTTCAACGTAGCCTTCATGGCATTTTCTTAGTTACTGTATGTAGACATTTGTATTCTGCCTTTAGTAAGTTTCGCCTGTACCCATTCTAAGATGCACCATAGGTGTGGTCCCACCCATTACCCTCCCTCCACCCGAACCTCCCCCCTCCTTTCCCCTCCCTTGGCCCTTTCCTCATAGTCTTGTGCTATGGTTGGGTTATAGCCTTCATGTGAAAGCTATAATTTAGCTTCATAGTAGAGCTGAGTACATTAGATACTTTCTCTTCCATTCCTGAGATACTTTGCTAAGAAGAATATTTTCTAGCTCCATCCATGTAAACATGAAAGAAGTAAAGTCTCCATCTTTCTTTAAGGCTGCATAATATTCCATGGTATACATGTACCACAATTTGCTCGTCCATTCGTGGGTCGATGGGCACTTGGGCTTCTTCCATGACTTAGCAATTATGAATTGGGGTAGAGATAGAGGTAGACATAGACATAGAGATAGAGATAAAGATAGAGATAAAGAGACCCCATCCTATAAAAAACAAACAACAATCAAACAGAGCAAAAACAAAACAAACAAACAAAAAAGAACACTGAGGTTTGGACTCTCAGGGAAGGGATGGCCAGAGAAATCTCCCAGAATAGCTTGTTCCTGAGATTTGTTCCATAGGAGTGGTAATTGGGGCAGGAGGAGTCAGAGGAGAAGGGACAGAACCATGTGCATTAGAACATCAACCATGTTTAGCATAACTCTACAGGAGGTTTATATGTGTATCTTCTATGTGAGAATGTATGTACTTATTAACGACACTCTTGCACAGAGCTAAACAGGAATGTGTTTGTCACTGTTCATTGGGAGGATGGCTCATTTCCATGCAATTCGAGTTTTACTCTCTTAGCATTTATGGCATTATTTGCTCTCTTACATTGATGCTGACAGATGCTTGGTTTATATTTAACCTAAAGGTGGCATTTACAACCATGAAGACTCTTAATTATGGTAGAATTGAAAACATCCAGGATTCCCAATACAAGCAAGATTTTCTTTCTACTGCATGTCAAATGCAAGGTAAAATTAAAAAGACAAGATTTGGAAACTATTTTCTTCAGTAAAAGAAATCAGCATACAGTTATGTGTAGATTTTCAGGAACAAGAATAGTGTAATCGTCTCAGAATAGTTGTCAAAGGTAAGATGGAGATTTTATATTTGACCTGGCCTCAGACATTAACTGTGGGAGACATTAGAAATCTGAAATTCCCTTTGCTAGCCCAGGATAGCACTGAGGTAGAAATGATAAACTAGGCACCCCCCATGAAGGCCAGACCAGCAGGGGTGCCATGTTCTGCACAACACAGCCTCCAGCAGCTGTCCCTTGGCAATGTTCTTTCTCCTCTATCTTGTAGCAAACAGCAAGATCCCCAAGGACCAGCTACTTTTGTGAAGGAGAAAAATTACTTTGGATAGAAACTTTTAAATAGAGTAACCTAGGAACAAAGACCTTTATTTTTGATTTTCTCTCTCTTTGTTTTTGTATCAATTTTACAGGTTTTAAAATGAAAAGAAAACAAATAAAATAGACTTTTCTTGGAAAAAGATTTTGCACAGTTATTTTTGTTATTTAGAATAAACATCAAGAAAAGGTTTGTTGAAGCATGTTGGCCTCTGTCTGTAGAATATGTATTAGTAATAATCATTAATTAATAACAGAATGATTTAAGTTTAATTCTGGGAATAGAAAAAGCATGAAATCTTATTTTGGCTAATTTTCTATGCCAATTTGCCCAGGCCATGGTATTCAGATATTTTGGTCAAACACCAACATAAATGTCACATAAATGTGAAGGTATTTTTGTATGAGATTTATATTTCAATTAGCAGACTTTTTAATTGGTATGCAATAATGATACAGATTTATGGGATACCTGTGCTATTTTGATATATGTATACAATGAGTAAGGCTCAAACCAGGGTAACTGAGATATTCATCACCTCAAAATTTATCATTTCTTTGTGTTGAGGACACTCCAAATCTTCTCTTCTAGTTTTCTAAAATATATAAGAAATTATGGATAACTATCATTACCCTACTGTGCTATGAAACACGCAAACTTACTCCTTCTATGCGATTCTATTTTGTACCCATTAATCAACTTCTCTCCATCTTCTCCCTCCCCTTACCTTGCTTAGACACTTTTAACAATTCCAAGTTCTACCTCCATGATAACAACTTTTTTAGCCCCCACACATGAGTGAGAACGCATCATCCTTATTTTTCTGCACCTGGCTTATTTCGCTTAACATAATGTTCTCTAGGTTCATTCATGTTGTGAACGTGCACATTGTACCCGTTGGGTGTGGATTTACCCAACCCCCACCCCCTTCCCACCTACTTGATTTTCAGTGAGATTTACTTCCACATAGTTGTTGATCAACTAGTTCCAAATAATTAGTGTTGAGTATATGTGGTGTTTGTTTTTTCATTGTTGCAATAACTTCACTTAGAAGAATGGCCTCCTGTTCCATCCAGATTGTTACAAAAGATACCAGATCATCATTTTTCGAAGGCTGAGTAGTCTTTCCTAGCATGCACATACCACATTTTATGAATCCACTCGTGTATTGGTGGGCACTTGGGCTGTGATTAAAGCAAATTATCTCCATAATGTGGGTGGAAATCCCTCAGAGATTAAAAGTTGGAGGTCCCCAAGAGAAGAGGAAATTCTGCCACCAGAATGCAACATCAACTCTTCCCTCTAGCCTGTTTTCCTACCATACAGAGTTTGGACCTCACAGCCTCCACAAACATGTGAACCAATTCTTTAACATAAATACATGTGGAGATTGATTGATAGACAGATAACCACATCATATTGTTTAATTTCTCTGGATAATATAACATGAACCCTCATAGTGTGTGTTCACTATTAAGAAAGTTTTTTCTGGACATATCACCTGGCATAACTACCTGTTTTTTTACAACTTTGGATGTTTACCTAGTGGAACATTTGTGATCAAGGCACAAAATCTTGTTATTTGCACAACAACAATTTGTCTATTGCCTTTTGTTTTTATAAAGAATGAAAATAGCATGGGCTTTCATAATTGAACATATAATTGAATACTACATAATATAAGGATGACCCTGTCATCCAAGCAACTCCCCCAAATAACAATTGAATGTTTTACAGAACGTTTGTATCAATTAATTTCCTATTATTGAGTTTCACATTATAAAATAGGCATTTTACACCTATATGTCTAATAGAGGATGAAAGGAAATAAGAGTCTTACTCAAAGATTTATAAAACACTGTATGGCAGAGTTGGACTGCAATTCATCCAGGTGAAATTGAAACCTTCAGTTTTTCTAGCACATCACAGCAGCCAAAGTCAAATGCACACACTGTGGAAATCCTTACTATTTGCTTCAGGCTGCCGTAACTTGTTAGCCCAATGAGACACCAAAGGAAAGCAGGGGGTAGTCACACTATCCAAGGAGCAAACTCACTTCCACTTACTTCAAAGCTCTACATTTCTGGATCCTGATTCCTTCCTTCTTACTCGATATTTGAGTATTTTGTCTTCTCCTACTTACCTGCTCTTAACAACAGAGCCTGCTCTGATGTTTTGTATGTTCTTGATACATTTAATATTTATGTATTTCTTAGCTTGTTAACTGATTTAGGTAGTAACATTAGCAGTAAGAACAACCAATAGCAGGAAGAAACAAAGTCAAAAATACTAATTTGCACAAAAAAGTTGAGCTAATAAGTGGCCTGGCCAGGATTTAAATCCAAGGATGTCCGATTCCTCATATGTTCAGCCACAGTGGCAGGCAGAATGACACATTTTCTTACTGTGAAGTGTGGTTTGACCCTACACCCTTTCTTCTTGGCAATTTTTTTCATGATTTTAGCAATAAATAAGAGGAATTTGACTCTTATCTTCAAAATTCAGTAAAATGCGAGTATAAATTACAACGGGGCTTCTGCTGTGTTTGAAAGCACGATTTCTGAAGGCCAGGATTTTCAGTGTCATGTAAGGTTTGCTGCACAACAGGAGTATAGCAATGACTTGGCTTTTGGCAAAGCACATAAAGGAAAATCTTATGAGGATAGATTGTCCACCTTCATCGCCCATTATCTTCTAGATTGTGACCCCTTCTAAAGCAAAGCAGTTGTGTGTGGCAAGGGGTACATAATGAAAAAAAGACCCCTTTTTTTTTTATTAAATCATAGCTGTGTACATTAACACGATCATGGGGCACCATACATTGGTTTTATAGACCGTTTGACACATTTTCATCACACTGGTTAACATAGCCTTCCTGGCATTTTCTTAGTTATTGTGTTAAGACATTCACATTCTACATTTACTAAGTTTCACATATACCCTTGTAAGATGCACCACAGGTGTAATCCCACCAATAACTCTCCCTCTGCCCACCTCCTCCGTCCCTCCCCTCCCTTTTCCCCTTCCCCATATTCTTAGGTTATTACTGGGTTATAGCTTTCATGTGAAAGCCATATATTAGTTTCATAGTAGGGCTGAGTACACTGGATACTTTTGGTTCCACTTTAAAACAAATGCAGATACGAACTCAAAATATCTTTAAGAATATGGCACAAAAGTTGTAGAATATCTATTATTGTAGGGTGGGAAAAAAAAATACCCACAATTGAGGATTAAATTTTCTCTTCTCCATTGGGTTCACATTGGACTTGGCTCCAGATAAACTGTGTATTTCATGTGTGAGCCTTGTGACGTTTTGTAAGTTACACAGACAGCCAACATTTTTGTTTTCAATTCTATAAATTTGAGATTAAAATTTTTGTGAAGCTTATTAAAACACATGAATGAAATCAAGTAGTACAGCACAGGACATGATATGTGCTCAATTAACACAGTCCTACTTTCTATTTCTCCTTTCTTTTCTGCCTTCCTGAAATCTATTTTTCTCATGTCAAAATTACTGTATTCCTTACTGAACTCACAGGAATTTGAATACCTATCTCTGAAAATCCAAAATGTTACTTAGCATAGTATCACTAGTGAGTATTCAACACTTTAATAGCTGAACATTAAAATGAGAGGGTTTGCTAATTTTCATATGAAGAAATGGAAGCAACAGAATAAAAAGTATATTCCTAGTCTGATAAAGTCAGTAGATATATTCTGAAGCTTTTTAATAGTCAGTTAAATACTTACATAGATTATGTTGTAAATTTAATGAACAGAATTCTTAAACACAAGAATACCTTTTTAAATATGTTACACTCCACGGCAGCGAGTCTCTTCTCTTTTCAGCATAATTCACTGTGAAAGGTGCATGTGGTGTAGAGGGTCTGTGTCAGAAATTCTTTCTGCCCTCCAGCTAAGTTTGCTTCAGTGGAAATGAGATCCTGACCACTGGGCTGATAGATGTACACATAACTGACTTGTTCAATTCTAATTTAATTCTGGAAATCTATCTCCTTTATGACTTTAATTTTTCTGACATGAAAACATTCTATCTTTTTAGGCTTCCCTTGCTTCTGCAGAGATAAAGTATTCTCTTGGTGGTGGTGGGGGGCTGAAGAAGAAGCAAAGAAGCAGCAATAAACAACCCACAAAACCAATTTTCACATTGGCAGAAAAAACATGAGAAGTCCAAATAGCCATAACTTGAAACTGTGGCAGATCCTTGGCTGCGTATGATTTGAGATTATTGATGAAAAACTTCACCAAAAACATGCACATCTTTAGTTTCAAGAGACCTGAATTTTTCACATACGAAATGTCTAAAAGTGTATCAGACCAGGAGAGAGAAAATGTAATTTCTATTCCAAGAATGACCATGGTTATAGATTTGATGATCACATTTAAGCTGGAACAGGGCAAGTAAGGCACTCCTTTCAATTCTTTATAATAATGAGAACAGAAGACTTTGGGGATGATACTTACGGAAGTCTTTCTACAACCCATTTGCTTAATTTAACAATCTTCTGGCATTCGGGCTACATTAATAATCCGTCTTTTAAGAAAATATATATTTTTGTGTGCCTCCTTACATCACAGATATTTTGATGGAAATTATTGAGATCATATATGTAGAGTACAATGTAAACTCCTAAGCAGATGTACCATATCATGAATATATACTTTAAATAGATGTAGTTGAAAGTATATGCACTGTTTTATTTTACATTAGGGACCAAATAAAATGTATTCATTCCTTTTTTCTCCAATTTTAATCTTTTTGTACATACAATTGTGCTTGAGTCAATTTGAATGAGGGAAGAAAAAGGGTTCTCTCCCATACTTTGGAGGCTCTTTTTTAAAAGGGACTATTACAGCAACCTGTAGCTGCTTCTAGTTCACTTCTATGGTTTTCTTCACTTCTTCTATCATATCAAAAATGCCCTTTATTCATTTTTTTGTTTCTCTGTGCCTAGAGATTTTAATTCTCTTTGAAGCTGACACCCTCAACACCTCTTAAAAATCTATTGTTCCTTAGGCTTAGCAATCTACTGACATAAAATTCCTCCTTCACCTTTCCTAACTATACTTGAGGGAGAAAAAGGGAAGGAGAAATAAATGTTCTTAAGGCAAAGTTTACTCATTGTTTTCCTAATTAAAAACTCCAGAGTAATTAATATAGTTATTCAAGTAAATAAATAATGTGATGATATAATATTATTTTCAAATATTTCCAGTTAAGTTCTCCACATGTAGAACCAAAATCCATTTTGCAAAAAGTGAAAAATAGCTAACGCTTTAAAAGTCCTGAGGATCTCATATATATTTTTTGTGCCCAACTAGTTTGATCCTAGCAAAATTTTCTCAGCTGGGAGAAATGTACAATAGGAAGACATGAAAGAACCTGAGTTTTCTCCTTGAGGGGGAGTTTTCATGGAGACACTTTCATTCTGTGTGGCTTATTTTCACTGCCCCAATCCATACCATAGAGTAAATCTAAATGATATGAAACACTGCCGTGACTAGATCTACATTTTTAATCACAAATGAAACGTAGTTCCTTTCATATTTCAGTTATGCCCAAAGACTCAACAGTCACAGCTAACCTTTCTCTTAAAGATGTTCTTCAGTAAGCATTTGCCACATAGATGCTCTCTCACTCTTGCTAAATAGCTTGAAAACAGCTTCTTTTAAAAAAAAAAAATCTACTCTTTGCTCCTATTTCCATAATTACTTAGTTCATTTCATTCTTACCTAAGAACTAGTCATGGGTACTACATTTGCACCTTGCTCAATATCCCTACGTGGTTAGCTATCTGACTCCAAGTAGTTCATAGGTAAAGAGCTGTCTTTCCTTCTACAAAATCTGAAGTATTACAGATTATTTTATTACTATTTTTTTTGCATGTATTAACACTAACGTCCAAATCTGAAATCTCTGTGGGATTTATACCTTTATTTCAAGGGAAATTATTGAACATAGAAGCTTTTATCTTGATTACAGCTATCCTTATATAAAAGCCAGACTTCAAAGCTATATTCTTACAATAAAATTCAAGTATATAAATTGAAAAAAATGATTACTTACAAGGCTTAAGTTTTTGCTATGCAAATTGTATACAAGGGCGTACAGCAGTGGCATCGCCCAGGAGACTGTTAGAGAGACTGAGCGTCAGCTGCACTCAGATCTCCGGATCTGAACCTGCATTTTAACAAACCCCACAAGCGCTTCCTATGCACATTAGAGCTGGAGAAGCACCAACCTAATTAATGACTCTGTTGATTTTTTTGCTGCACAAGTGACCCCAAAAGAAACAAACATCTTATATCTATGTGTGGTCTGGGTACAAGGTACACACTTGCACTGAAACGGTTGGCTAGAACCACTCCTGTACTAACAGGCATGGGAGTTGTATATAGGGATGGCCATAAATCTCCAGAGTGAGGGCATGGTCAGGGTGAACGGAGGCAGGATGGAAGAGAGCTCGTGGCTCCCCTGTGCTCAAGGGAGGCATGAATCTGCACACGTGGAGTGTATACTTATATAGGCTGTGCCAGCCGCGACATGGGCTGCAAGCTATGACAGGACAAGTGTCCAGCTCACGTAGATTGAAGTCTCAGTAAAACTAAACATGGAAAAGAGCAATCTAGCCTCTCTGCTCTGGGCTGACTGGGGAGTGCAGGTTCATTTAATATTGTCTTCATATGTTCAAACACAGAAATGTGACATTATTATTATTATTATTAGAAAGGAAGGAAGGAAGGACTTTTATTAAAACTGTTAATTCTTAGATGAGTGGGATTAAATTAATCTGAAGATACAGATTTTTATATGTCCACATTATAGAGCAGTTGACTCAACATTGCTTAAGGACATGTTTCATGTGAAGGGGAGGATGGTCATGGAGGGAAAAAGAAGGGGGTGGGAGATGGGTGTGCTCCCACCTGATGACCACAATGTAAGGGTATATGACACACTCCCTGAGTTCAGGGCACAACCTCAACGGGGGCTCTACCTAACAAATGCAAACGCTGTAACCTAATTGTACATACCCTCATATTAATCTGCAAAAATAAAAAAGAATATGTTTCATTTTCAAAAGAAGTAGCATGTGTGTTTCAAACTTTTAAGTGCAAAGACTTAAATCTATTATATTTTTAAACATACTACAAAATTAAACATGACAATTCCCATTTTAAATAGACATCCTATGAAATAGATAAATGCTATTTTACAATTATTGAAGTAGCTAAATATAATAATAATCTTCAAAATATCATATTTATAAAGCATTTACTATATTCCACACATCACGTTTATGATGAATTTACTCCTCATAATAGATTAAGTACTATTATTAGTCTCCTTTTAGCAATAATGAAACTGAGGGACAGAACAATTAAGTAACTTGACTGAGGTCCCACAGTAAGTGATAGGGAGAGGGGCTCAAACCCTTGTGGTTTGCCTCCAGAGTCCATTTAATTGAGTATTAACTTCTACAACATTCTGATAATGCTGTTTATGTTGAGAAAGAACCACTTTTCTTTCTCACTCTCAAAATAAACAAGAAAAACAATCACCAAACTGCAACAGTTTCAATATTTTCTGTAATTTCTGTAGCTGATGACATGCATTAAATTCAATCAATAAAGACAATGGTTCAAATGCAGATGGTCCCAAGAATGGTAAACATCTGCAAGAATTCTAGAGGAAATGTGCATTTGTTTTTTTATTGCTACTGTGTCCCAAATCTAAAAACCTGTGGGTAAAAAAAGACTTAGTACAGAGTGACTCAGCTGTGTCCCCTGCTTAGAGTCTCACAAAGCCAAAAATCAAGGTGTTGGCAGCACAGCATTCCTTTGTAGAAATTCTGGAGATGAATCCATTTATAAGCATATTCAAATGCTTGACCAACTTTAGTGTATTTGCAGGGCTGGGATCTCAGTTTCCTTGTGTGGTGACAGCCCAGAGACACACTCCGCATCATAAAGTCTCCCACTTTGCCACATCACTGCCTTCCTCGTCATACCAGCAACACCATGACTGCTTTTCCCACCCTGAATCGCTCTGTCTTCTGCCCAATATCTTCTGTCTCTAGCCAGAGAAATTCACTCATTTTTAAGGGCTCGGGTTATTAGATTAGGTCTACCTGGGTAATCCAGGAAAATCTCTGCATTTAATTTCCCACAATACAATACACATGACATAGCAAAGTCTCTTGTGTCATGTTTACACATCCCGAGGTTCCAGGGTTTAGGACACGGTCGTTGCTGGAGGGATAAGGGACACTGTCTACTACTATAAGTTTGAAAGGGACAGAGAATGGTAAATAAGCTCAGAAAGCCTAGGCTGGAGAAATAAAAATACATTTTGAAATCATCTCAATTTTGCTAAATACAATATTCACCTCTCACACAAGGTCTGTGGTATTTGTTTTAGGCCAGAAAAATGTATGAAATCATTTACCAAAGTATTCCTCAAAACAGGAATTGTAAAAAGTTAATTTGGCCGTGTAACTTACGTTAAATAAATCTGATAGAAAGTGCCAGTATCCTCATTCATAGTATCCAAAAGTAATGAATTGAGAAAAAAATTATTTTTAACTATTAGCTAAATAGCGGTCCAAAAGTTCACCCACATATTAACACAAGCAAATGGATGAAAATGTTAAGTATCACTAGTATATACAGTGTAGGGGAAGAATGCAAGTCTTATCATAATAAAAATAACCCAAATGTACTATTCAAGCCTTAATCTAACTAGTGCAATGTTTTACTTTTTGTAGAATGTAAAATCCAATACAAGTGGTAAAATTAATTCTAGAGTCCTGCCCTTTAGCTTTATAATGGCTTTATTTTTATGATGTCTTTATTTTTGAGATACTGAGTATCCTTATTATGAATTCTCCAAATACGGTAGGCCTGCTGCTGTTGTCATGACCATTTCTTAAGGATCCCACTGTAAATATGGTGCAGCTTAAACCAAAACACACATGCACATCTCCGGAGAAGAGGACTGACAGGGGACTGCTGACACCTCGTGAATGGGATGCTTTGTCTAATTCACACAAAAATGCAAATTAATTGCCCAGAAAGAAAACTAAGGGATTCAAAGGCTTTCTTGATTGCCTTCTTTAAAATGCCAAGAACTTAAGCTGGCCTTTCTTATCTTCTACCACATGCATGTGACACTTTAGGAGGTCTTTCTTATTGTACTATAATTCAGGGATTGTTCCAGCTCTGTGCTCTATGCCTTTTTCCAAAAGAGCAGCCTAGGATGTATAATTCGGGCAATGAACAGCTGCATAATTTAAGGGTCGAGCTAGTAGGGCAGTGTTCCTTATTTTGTGTTGCTTTAGCAGTTGTCAAGATGTTCCGGGGCCTATTTAGGAATACAATTTTTTGACTACTTTATTTCTCTCAGATGATATATGCTGGGATTTGGTTCTGTTCCAGAAAGTGAATTTTATCAGCAGAAGTACCAGAGCAAGCTTTTCTCTCATTTTACTCCAAAGGGCAACAGCACAGAGCCATAATGAGGTCATTTTTTTTTTTTTTCCAGCCATGCACACTCTGTGTTCTATCAGGCAGGGTTGTTTAAACTGAGTCCTGTCCCTTTCCAAAGCATGATAGACTCAATCACTGAGCTATCAAAGGCATTTCCACACTACAACCCTCTCACACGAGGGAGGTCAATCTCCTGAATGTTCAAAAGGGCCAGGCAATGAGGCCCTTCAAGATGAAGGCCGCATGCTGATTAATCAGTTGTTTTTTTATTCCATCTTGGCTTGTATTCCCTGTTTGTAAATAAAAGGTTCATCCTGAATTTCCTGTAGACTAATGAGCATAAGACGGATTTGGACCTTGTTCCCAGTACAAGAGAGCTGCCTGCTGTCCAACTCGCAAAAATGTGCTATGCTCACCCTCATAAATACCCCTCCAGGTATCTTGAAGGATACTCTGAGTATGAGCTTATCTAAAAACAATTGTCATTTCATCAGGATGAAACAGAACAGTCAGACTTTAAAAAATATTTCCCATCTCTTACTATACAACTCCCTGTTTTGAGAAAAGACCCCAGTGGGCAATTTGCAAAGGCATTGGGGTGTACGCCACACAATAGGCACGTAGGAAAAAAATCTGTCAATAAAATAGAGTATCTTTTTTTTTTTTTTTCAAGAAATAAATTAGTGTATTCTTTCACTAGTCAGATGGTAAATAGCTAATGGAAAAGAGATGTGACAGACCACAAAGACTAGGAATTGTCTGCAAACTGGCAGGCACAGTGATGTGCTTGCTGATGACCCAAATTATTTTCAGGCAGTTTGGCTCATCTATGTTTGTCACACTTACAGGACCAAGCCAAATGCCTTTTATTAATGTGGAGTATTTTCCTTTTCTTGAAGTAGGAACAAAACAGCAAGTATCTTGTGATTGCTCTCACACACACCAAATGGCAAAAATTCTGAAGCAAGGCTCCCGTCATCACTCAGCTTTGGTCATCTTCCTGATGAAACCCTGTCGCTAGGACAGTCATCCTTCTCTGGGAATTTGGGCTCCTGCAGGAACGTGTGTACTGCATATGCTGTGTGTATGCACGTGGGGAAGTTTAGAGAGGATGGTTGCTGAAATAAGCTTGTAGGGTACAGTGTGGCCTTTCCCCTTTGGTTTTGATAGCTAGGTGAAGAGACTTAGTTTACAAAAGGTAAAACCCTCTGAATTCATCCCGGGGTTGGATACTACCGTGTAAACCCATCCAGCACGATGCTCCCTTCTCTGGCCTGTGGTTGGTGAAGCAGCTTGCCTGAATTTCTGGAAAGGTATTTACGGAAATTCAATAATGGGGAGGTTTATTTCTAAACTGCCCTCCTTCATGAGACTGAGTATGTGAACTACTGTGTCCATGGTGCCCTGACTAGCAGTTCTGACCTCCTGTCCCAGAGCTTTTCTTATCTGAATAAATGTGAGTTAGCCTGACCTGGTGCGGCTTCACACACCCTTAAAATGAAGAATAAACCCAAAATACACGTCAATGGCTCCTCACAGCTCTAAAAATTTATGAATCACCTCCCCAAAACCATTTTTATTCATTATAAATATATGCGTATGAGTCAGAAAAGCTCCTAAAAAAGCTAACAATAGTGGAAATACAAATGAAATTTTACAACAAATAAAATCACTTCATTGTATTTAATTCAGGATTATGGGGTTGTATTAACTCTTTCTGGCCCTGAGGGGTTTTGTGTCAAAAGAACACACTTTTATAACTAAATATTTACTATATACTACAATTATAAGTTACAGCTACCATATAAATTTTATAACCTGATATAAAATGTACCGGGCATGGAAAATTTAAGAATGTCTCCAAAGAAAAATATATTAAAGCTCTGGTTCCACTGCATACTAAGTGATCTCTAATGTATTCATGCTTCTGAACATATGTAATACACAAATAGAATGCACTAGTATACTGCATTTACATCTTGAATTTTAATAGTTTTAGTGAGTCATTTTGTTTAGATGAAAAAAAACCTTACTTATCATTCAGTGTCCTTAAGATGTATAAATGTTTCAGGCCTTAGGCTATGGTAGAGACTGCAAATTAGAAACAAAAAACAAGTGTCAGAACAGGAAAAAATGATCATATCACTCAGTACTGGAGCATTCCCTAAAAACGTGACTTCTGAAAATATCTATGAACACAATGCATCCTGCCTTCTTTCTTGTGCCAACTGAATGAATTCTTTACCCTAATTAAGACCTATAACACATTAGTCAACCGCACTCCTGGGTTCGCTGACCCTCCTCAGCATCACCTGTCCTCTTGTCCAACGTTAACCCCAGGATCAGCCATTTTAGCTGCCCCTGAAGGACCTTGTAAGTCCTAGCTCCATTGACCTTCGGCCGTGCCCACCTGGCTCATTCTCCAGAGAATTGTTCCTAAAAAAGCCTCACCACATCAGCTTTCTTTACTTTTTTCCCAAGTTGCCAGCTATTGCTAGGGCAACTCAGAAACTGAAAGTGACAGTCTCTTCTGCAAATACATGCCCCTCCACTTGAACTCCACAAGGGCTGTGGCCTCACACTGCCTCTCGTCATGGCCTGTGGACTAATGAGAGTCCGTCATGGTAGCTTTTCCTCAGGCCTCAGTTCATGTCCAAACACTTGTTCTCGACGAATTGCCCTACCTGATATTTAACTGAAGATACCAAAGTCCTAATTTTCTTTATCTTTTCTCCTTTATACTCATCCCTTTACTAGTCTCTCAAAGAAAGAATCTACCTTCCGTGTTACCCTTAATTTTTTCCCTATTTCTTTTATCCTTCCCCTTTCCGTCACATTCCTAGGGTCTTGGTAGCTAACAGTATACCAGTGGGTTTTGATCTATAAATCCTCACCCAACCCTGCCATAATACAGACACATGTCTATTCAGTTTCACTGTCTGCAGATCCCTTCTACTGTAGAAATGTTAGATAGGAGTCCTCTGTCAACAAATAAAACACAATTCAACAGCAACAAGAAAAGTAACACTTTCCCCAACCTTCTCATTGTATTTCTTAAGCACTTCAGGGTTGTCCAACTTTTTTTTTTATCCCCTTCTGCTGTACATTGGAAGAAGAGTTGCTTTGGGCTACACCTTAAATATACAAGTACTAATAAAAACTGATGAGCACAAAAAGAAAAGGGTCCATGAATAATTTACACAATATTCAAAACCACATATATGCAAAAAGGCCTCAAATAATTCAAATGTGGCCTTCAGGCCATAGGTTGGACACCCTTGGCAGATGGTTGCAATTTACCACTCCCTTTTTTTTCCTATCAAGTTTTTTTCTAAAGATTAATAGCTGAATGCCTCATAGGTTCTTTTTCCAGATCACATTTTAAATCCACGCAATCAGTATATATCCTCTGACTTAAATTATTTTTTCAAGGTCATCAACATCACTCAATTATATTTTATTTCCTATAAGCTATGTTCTTCTTTCTTTCTACAGCATTCATAGTTCTTATTCCACTTCCAAAATTTTTCTTGTCTTGTGTCATAGGAACTGCAGCCTGACATTTAAGCTATATGTATACGTATAACTCCAAGATAAATAGGATGCCAAAAGTGTCATCAACTTATCTACACATTAGAACCACCTAGCAAATAGATTCCTGGGCTCACAACAGATGTCCTCAGTCAGAAGCTGCAGGGGTCCATTTCTGAAGTATGGAGAGTTTGACAAGCAATGGTCCAGACGCCTCCTGGGATGATTTGGCTGAGTAAGGAAACATCTCATCATGTGGCAACCACTAGCCAGTGTTTTCTGGAGAAGGGAAGCTGGCGTACCATAGGCTCTCAATAAATATTTGTTGAATAATTCAATTCATGAACACATGCCTTGATTGTTGCAGGGGGAAAAAAGGATGATTTAAAACATAAGACTGTGTTTTTCAATTTTTTATTTTGCTTTTTTGTATCAGCTCCCATTATCTCCAGTGACAGTTTGCTGCTGTTAGATATTTGAGACCTAAAGCAGAAATGATTATGACCAATACCTAGAAGGTAAAAGAGGGTTTCCACCTCCTTTATACCAGAGTGCAGCATTGCTCTTTGGAGAAGACTGAGAATATGTCATAGTTTTGGCACATTCAGAGCTCTGTGCACAGCAGCGGCGCTGCAGCCCTAGCAGGACTCCTAGTATCTGACGTGCCAGAGGTATCAGGTGCCAACCTCTCAGGCTGCTGCTGCTTAGAGCACCAGGGGCTGTGGAGCAATAGGAGACAGTGGTGAGGATAGCAGACCCGAGCAGCAGTGGTCCCACCTCCACTGGGCTTAGTGGCTAATGAAAGGTTTGCCGGTGGGGTGAGGCAGAGAAGGCCGATGTTAGACACCAGTCACACGCTGAGGGAATAGAGCCCATGGAAGCTGCATTGTCTTACAAGGTCAGAAGGGTCAGTGCTGGGGAACTTCCTTACTACTAAGATTTCATTTTGACTGTTGATTTGTACAGTCAAAAGATGTTTTTGGCTTTAAAAATATTATATGTGTTGGATTTTCTTCACATTGTACTTGTTGTTTTTTCTCCCTCCACTTTAAAAGTTCGCTGTTACCCTATCTAGTATATTTGGCATTTCCAAGATCTTCCATTGGTCACCTCACACTCTACATGTGCACTGATATAAACTAAAGCCACAGCTTCCACGAAGTGTCTATTCAAATTACACTCAATCTACCATGTCCAGTCCAGACCAGGTTCTGAACCCCGACTCACATTTCAAGTCAAAAATATATCCGGCTTGATGTCCCACCAACACCATGAGTTGACTTGTCTTAAAGCAAAATCAGTAGCTCTGCACCTCCCCGCCCCCCACAGTCCTTTCTATCTGACTCCTCAGTGTTGGTTAAAAGCAACGTTATTTTCCTACCAGATAAGCTGGACATCTGCAGGCAATTCCATCTCTCTATATCATAGCACCAGACATAGTTGATCCCTTTTTCCTTCTTGAAATGTACTTTTTTCATTTGACTTGAAGAAAAGACTCTTTTGGAGTTCTGTGACATCACCACCCACCCCTTATCAAGTCTCCTTGTTACAACTACTAAGCATTGGGGCATTGCAGTCCTTAATCCTCACACCTCCTGGCTTTCTGACTATGTTCATAGTGAAATCTCATTTTGTCTCAGTTTTTCTTCTCTGGCTCTCAATTAATGAATAAAGCAATTCTCCTGATGTCTTCCAACAAAAACTTGTAGTGATGGGATTATCTTTTAGTCTACTTCACTAAACAATTTATATTCTGTGGAGCTTCACAAAAAAAATGAAAGCCGACACTTCTCACTTTCACTCCTAGTACCCTTGTCCAAATGGCCATCCTTTCCTGTGTGATTTGTTGCAATATTTTCGTGCTTCTTGGTTTCTCCATCTGTGCTTCAGAACCATAAAAGAATCATAACCTCTCAATATTTACGTCAGAGTATGGCATTCCTCTTTTAACAACTCTACTATAGCTTCCATTTGACGTTAGTCATGGGATCCTTGAGAATATCTGTGCTACTTGGTAGATTTAGACATTTTGTAGGTGAAGGTATGATTTGCCTCCTTATCAAATATTTTTGCTAATGTGTTCTCATCTATGTAGGTCCTAAAAATATAGGCTAAGCTGGACATAGCCAAAAAGAGGGACTATGTATTCCATGATAAAATTTATAGTGTAATAATAATAAAAGTAATAACTTTATCACCAATAATTGTTTATCAAGAGCTTACATCATGACACCACCCTAAATACCTTATGTGCATTCTTTAATTTAATCCTGTATGGAGTCCTGTGATTTAGGAATCAAAAGTATCCTTCTAACTTCTGGATGATGAGCCTAGCCTGGCAGGATGTTCATACAGTATAAGAAGACAATGAGATCATGATAGGAATGAATAATGCAGAAGTGATTTTTACCCATTTTATATTTTTCATGCCAGGAGTCTTCTAGGGCTCACAATACTAAAAATACCAGCCAACAGGCTACTTAAGTCCTTTCTAAGAAATTCATTTTATGTTATATATCTAAAGTTGGTAATATGAAAAGGGAAAAATATTTTATTTATAGTATTTTTCAAGAAAAAATACCATAGTTACTTTTACTAGGTCAATAGTTATGAAATAATAGAAAATGAAAACAGCATTTCACATCGTCAGTGATCACATTTGTTACCACGCATTGACCTAAGTTAATTCATATCACCTCAATTATTTCTCACAATAACTATAGGGGATGTTATTAGCCAGATTTTACACATGAAGAAGCTGCCTTTTAAAGAGATTAACTGACACATCCAAGATCATAAACCAAAAACATAGCCAAGTCAATAACCAGCTGTATCTTCTCAATACTGGCCATTTGCAAGTCATCATCACAATAAAATGAAGAAAAATAAAACATTGTCAGCTTATACGTGTATATTCCTTTCTTATGCTACATCTCTTCCCTCAGAATGGTTATCAATGTTATACAATGAAACATTCTCAAAGGCACGTATTTATTTTAATTACAAATTAATGACCACGAACCAGAGATCCCTCTTTTGCTCCTTGTTTGTAAATAATTCAATTCAGGTGTTTCTTTGACATAATCTATGTCTTTGTCTGTTTTTGTTGTTTTATATACCCCTGTGTGACTGTTTTAATCTGCTTGGACTGTCATAATAAAATACCATAGACAGAGTGGTTAAATGACAGAAATTTCTCAGTTTTGCAGGAAGTCAATGATGAAAACGCCAATAGGGTAAATTTCATTCTGATACCTCTTATGGCTTGTAGGGGCCACTATCTCTCTGTGTGCTCACAGGACCTCTATTTTCTGCTCAAATAGAGAGGCAGAGTGAATGAGATCTTTGGTGTTTCTTGCTGTAAGGACACTAATCATATTGAATCGGTTGCGCCGTGCTTAAGCACTCATTTAACTTTACTTAATTCCTTAGAGACCCCACCTTCAAATATAGCCACACTGAGGTTTAGGGCTTCAAGATAAGAGTTTTGAGAAAATGCAAACATTTAGTACCTAATAATAACCTATCTCATCACTGGTTCTGTCTAACATGTTTTATAAACCGGAGCTGAAAGTTATTTCCAGGAAGTTGCAATTCCAAAATAAAACTGCTAGTTGACACCGATTGTCACACACTTCTGGCAACCTACAATTGGATCACAGCCCTCTGTAGCAGTTAAATGAATTCTTCCATTTTCTTCTATCCATTAAATGATAACCATGTCCTAATGCAGTCATGATCAATACAAACGTACATGGTGGCTGTAAAACAGCCTCTCTAACCAGGAGGGTAATCCTCCATTTACAGATTTGAAGAGCCAATCAATTAAATGCTGGATAAGGTCAAATACTATTGATTCAAGATTCAATGAAATCCCTTCCTCTACCTTCCCTTCTTTTGATTTTTCCTGTGATCTAAGTATAGTTTCTTTAGAATACATTTTTCCAGAAGCTGCACTTACATACTGGTAGAAAGCAAGAGGTCCTCAAAAAGCATAATGATTCACTGTCACTGAAATCAATAGTGTTATAAAATCTTGATGGCATAAAGAGGTTGAAAAATACAAAATATTAATGCTTAAACTTCAAGAGCATGCTTAAAAAGTAGAATTTAAGAGATGTTCTTTGCTACTGGGAGGTAGATAGCCCATACATCATCTTAGATCAAAAACTTCCCACAGTATCTCTGTGGTTATAAAAAATATAACAGATAGGGATATTGCTAATATTGTGTTTGTTACTTTTCATTCAACTCAGATTTCTTTTTTTAAGACAGACTCTGTTAAACTCAATAGAGTGCTGTAGCATTATAGCTCACAGCAGCCTAAAAATTCTGGGCTCCAAGGATCCTCTTGACTCAGCCTCTGGAGTAGCTGGGACTACAGGTGTCCACCACAGCATCTGGTGTTTTTTTACAGATGGGGTCTTGATCAGGCTACTCTCAAACTCCTGAGCTCAAGCAATCTACCCACCTCAGCCTCCCAAAGTGCTGTAATATATAGGATTACAGGCATGAGCCACTGCTCCTGGCCTCAACTCAGATTTTTGACACAATTTTATATGAATTCTAGGAAGCCTATTGATGCTAAGGAGGCAGATTGTATCTACATTTTGCTGTGTATTCTGTGTCCCTTCTGATTCTTACTGACACCTCCTCTTTATATATACAGCTGATAATCTGCCAAATTTTTATCTCATAATCCAAACTAAATTCAATTTTTCAGTGCTTACTTAATGCCATGTTTATTTTTCCTCTTTATAAATATAATAAAAAGTTTTCTGTAAGTGAAGCAATCCATATTTCTAGCATCTGCTGAGTTTGGGTCTCAGATACTTAAAGTGCACTCTTCTACCTGGAGATAAAACTATTTGCTGCTGTATTTTTTATCTGACCATCCCCAGGAACTAGTAAATAGAGAATTGTAAATATCACACACTTGGAAAAATTCCACCTGGCACAAAGCAGTCACTAGGTGGCGAGATATTGTGAATGGAAACAACTAGCAAAATGGAAAATCCTCTTGTTAGAATCTAGACTCACATGCGAGCTCCAGGCTGATGTGGAAAGCAAAATCTGTGTCTGAGTAGCTTTGACAATATTTTAGGCAATGTTATACCTTTCCATTTCTATTTCTCTTTATTACTATATTCATAACCACATGAATTAAGAACTTGGTTAGAGT